>NC_139146.1:15483117-20553183 GCF_964270905.1 Leucopleurus acutus
ATGAACATGTGATTCTTTTATCTTTAATTCCATTAATGTGTTGTATCACTTTTATTGATCTGCTAATATAGAAACATCCTTGAACCCCAGGAACAGATCCCACTTGATGGTGGTGAGTGATCCTTGTAATGTACTGTTGAATTTGGTTTGCTAATATTTTGCTGAGAATTTTTGCATCTATATTTATCAGGGTTATTGTTCTATAATTTTCTTTTCTTATAGTATCCTTATCTGGCTTTGGTATCAGGGTAATGATGGCCTTGTAAAATGAATTTGGGAGTATCCTCTCCTCTTCAATATTTTAGAAGAGTTTGAAAAAGATTGGCATTAATTCTTCTTTAAAATGTCTGATAGAAGTCACCAGTGAACTCATCTGGTCCTGGACCTTTTTGTGTTAGGAGGTTTTTTTAATTACTAATTCAGTCTCCTTACTCATAATTGATCTATTCAGATTTTCTATTTCTTCATGATTCAGTCTTGGTAGGTGTATGTTTCTAGGACTGTATCCATTTCTTCTAGGTCATCCAGTTTATTGGCATATAATTGTTCATGGTATTCTCGTTATCATTTGTATCTGTGTGGTATCAGTGGTAATGTCTCCTCTTTCATTTCTGATTTTATTTGAGTCTTCCTTATTTTTCTTAGTCTAGTGAAGTGTTTGTCCATTTTGTTTACCTTTAGAAAAACAGCTTAGTTTCATTTTTCTTTTCTTTGGATTTCCACTCTGACCTTTTTTATTTCCTTACATCTGCTAACTTTAGGCTTAGTTCATTATTTTCTAGTTCCTTGAGGTATAATGTGAGGTTGTTTGAGTTCTCTCTTGTTTCTTAATATAGGTATTTATCACTAAAATCATCCCTCTTAGAACTGCTTTGAAGTGTCCTATAGGCTTTGATATATTGTGCTTCCATTTTCATTTGTTTCAAGATATTTCTTGATTTCCCTTTCAATTTCTTCTGTGATCCATTAGTTCTTCAGGATATTGTTTAATCTCCACTATTTGTAAATCTTCCAGCTTTTATTCTGTTCTTGATTTCTACTTTCATACCATTGCGGTCAGAAAAGATATTTGGTATGAATTGAATCTTCTTATATTTGTTAAGACCTATTTTGTAACCTATCTTGTGATCTATCCTGGAGAATTTTTCATGTGCAGTTGAGATGAATGTGTATTCTGCTGCTGTTGGGTGGAATTTTTTGATTATGTATGTTACTTACATTTGGTCTAAAATGTGGTTCACATCCATTGTTTACTTCTTTATTTTATGTCTGGATGATCTATCCAAGTTGAAAGTAGAATACAGGAATTCCCTACAATTATTGTATCATTTTCTATATCCCCTTTCAGATATGTTAGATGTGGGGTGAATATATATTTGATTGTTATATCTTGATAAATTGACCTGCTTATTATATAATGACCATATTTTTCTCTTGTCACTGTTTTTGGCTTAAAGTCTATTTTATCTGCTGTAAGTATAACAACCTCTGCTCTCTTTTGGTTTCAACTTGTATGGCATGAAATATGTTTTGTCATCCCTTCACTTTGAGCCTATGTCTATAACTTAAAGCAGAAGTGTTTCTCTTGTATGCAGCATACAATTGGGTCTTTTCTTTTTTTAATCGATCTAGTCACTCTATACCTTTTGACTGGAGAAGTCAATCCATTAACATTTAGAGTAATTTTTAATAGGTAAGGATTTACTAATGCCATCTATCAATTGTCTTCTGGCTCTTTTGTAGTTCCATTTTCTTTCCTTTCTTGCTGCCTTCCTTTGTCAATTGATTTTTTCTTTTTATAGTGGTGTGATCCATTTCCTTTATCTTTTGTGTATCTTTTGTAAATTTTTGCATTGTGGTTCCAGTGAGATTTACATAAAACATATGTATAAAACAGTTTATTTTATGCTGATAACAATTTAACATTACCACATACACAGCGATACAAAAAAAATCTATCCTTTTACCCCTCCCAGTTTATATTTCTGATGTCACCATTTACATCTTTTGTTTTACATATTTATTGGAGTATTATTGCTTTACAATGGTGTGTCGGTTTCTGCTTCATAACAAAGTGAATCAGTTATACATATACATATGTTCCCATATCTCTTCCCTCTTGCGTCTCCCTCCCTATCCCACCCCTCCAGGTGGTCACAAAGCACCGAGCTGATCTCCCTGTGCTATGCGGCTGCTTCCCACTAGCTATCTACCTTACATTTGGTAGTGTATATACGTCCATGCCACTCTCTCACTTTGTCACAGCTTACCCTTCCCGCTCCCCATATCCTCAAGTCCATTCTCTAGTAGGTCTGTGTCTTTATTCCTGTCTTTCCTCTAGGTTCTTCATGACATTTTTTTTCTTAAATTCCATATATATGTGTTAGCATACAGTATTTGTCTTTCTCTGTGGCACATATATACAATGGAATATTACTCAGCCTTAAAAAGAAACGAAATTGAGCTATTTGTAATAAGGTGGATAGACCTAGAGTCTGTCATTTAAATCTTTTTTATGTTTTGTATCCTTTAACAAATTGTGGAAGCTACAGCTATTTTTAACACTTTTGTTCTTTAAACTTTATACTAGAGTTAAGTAGTAAATGCATCACCATATTACAGTATTTGGGTATTCACACTGGTAAATTCTGAATTTACCAGTGTGTTGTATATTTTCATATTACTAAATTACATCCTTTCGGTTCAGCTTGAAGAACTCCTTTTAGCATTTCATATAAGGCAGGATTAGTGGTGATGAATTCCCTCATCTTTTGTTTATTAGGGAACATCGTTATTTGACCTTAAATTCTGAAGGACAACTTTGCTGTGTAAAGTATTCTTGGTTGGCAGTTTCTTTCTTTTAGCATTTTATCTTATCCCATTCTCCCTTGGGCTACATAGTCTCTGCTGAGAAATCCTGATAGCTGATAGCTTTATGGATATTCCCTTGTATGAAAGATTCTTCTTCTTGCTGCTTTTAAAATTCTCTCTTTGTCTTTGTTTTTATTCAGTTTATTATTATGTACTTTGGAGAAGATCATTTTGGATTGAAATTTTGAGGTAATCTGTTAGCTCCATGAACTTGCATGTCCAAATCTCTTCCCAAATTTGGGAAGTTCTTAGCCATTGTTTCTTTAAATAAGCCTTATGTCCCTTTCTCCCTTTCTTCTCCTCTGGGACTCCAACTATAGGTAAATGATATTTTTTGATGGGCTCCCCTAAGTCCTATAGGCTTTCTTCAGTCCTTTTATTTCTTTTTGCTCCTTTAACTGGATCAGGAGCCAGTTGCAGACACTCACAGTCATGAGGACTAGGGCAGGTGGCAAGGGCAGGGGCCAACTATGGGGTCACTGGCACCTGCAGAGGCCCTGGCTGTCAGTGTGCTCTCCTGTGGCTGTATACTCTCCACCCACTGTGCACACTGCAGTGATTCGGGCTGGGGACATACAGGTGCACAGCTGGAGGTGTTCACTACAGATTGCTGTGATGATGCTGGCTGTTAACAGAAGGTGGGGTCTGCTCTGACCTGCAAACAGTTGTGGGGACCCTAGCTATTAACATGCTCACCCACTGCTGCACTCTCTCCCCTTGCATGTGCGTGCTGCAGTGGATGCCAATACCAGGCATCAGGCCAGTGGTATGCAGTTGCAGAGCTGGAGGCGTTAGTCACAAATATGAGCACAGTGGTGGGAGTCAGCTGGGATGGCCCAGGCTGGTGTCTTGCACTTGCACGAATGCAGAAGCCTGAGCTAGCTGCAAATGGGGCTCCCTGGCTTTGGAGGGTGGGGGTGGGGAGAGACTCAGGCAGCTGGTCCCAGTGATAGCAAATACCTGTGGGGGGAAAGCTGGCGAGATGTGCAGGGGGTCCATTGGCAGCTGTGCTGGCTGTTGGCTTCAACAGTGGCAAAACCTGCTAAGTTTGTTACAGAGCCAGTCTCTGTGAACTGTGATTACTCCTGCTGCCTGTCTGCTAAGAATAGCCTCTGCTTTTCTTCCCTGTCCCAAGCTGACTCAATACGTCTCGGCTTTTCCAGTCTGTGTGAGGTGAAACCAAAATGGGACCTTGGGCAGTGCCCCACTAGGGTGGAGAAGCTGGTCATTCACCTCATTCTTCCTTTCCTGGCGAGAGGAGCTCCTAGCTGGGAAGTTCCTAAAGGCAAAACGAAGTTGTCTTCCTTCTCTTCTTGTGCAATTATTCTCAGGTTTTTTTTTTTGTTCCACAGTGTTGCTAAATCTTTCTAAGTGGGCTCTAGAGGAATTTTGGAGCTGTTTTTGTTCATGGATATTGGTCCAGTTGTTGACCTTTGCGGGTGCACATGGAAGCTGGGTTTTCCAATGTTGCTTTTTTTCCACCCTCCAAACTAATCCAAGAGATTAAGTTTTGAAATTCTTTTATGAATCCTTTGAAATGTTATATCTCTTAAATTTCTTATAACCACTCAAGGTTTTGAGTAAATACTTTAATAAAATGATAATTAAAGCAAAATAAAACAGTTTCGTTAAGTATGCGTTCCTTTAGATTTTATTTTGGGGAGAAGTTGATTCATGATCACTGTTAGGGAAATGTGTACTGGATAAAATGGAAGTAAAGAAACTGAGTTGTGCCTCTGTGGTTCAAATACCCCTGACTTGAACTGTCTGCCTCATGGAACTGACGGGTTTCTTCAGATACTTACTAATAGCACTTATCCTTCAAATTTTTACTTTGTAAACTACTTAAAGCAGAATTGCCATATTAGCCTCTCCAAATATAATGTAAATTTCCTGTAGATTAAAGAACAAGAAAAAAAATAGACCAAAACCTATCTATCTCTGTGCCATGGTGATTAAAATAGTGCCTTGTACTTACTCTCAATATCACTTTCTTTGACAGTGATTAATTTATTTAAATAATTTGACTGAGAACTAGAAAATCAGGTTTAATTAATACCATTCTGGGTCTGATGGAGCCCTAGTTATTATTTAGTATCCTTCATTGACATCAAGATAGTTTAGATTAATTTATCCCATAATTTTTTATTGATTATCTACTATGTGCCAGATGCTCTTCTAGGCAATGTGGAATCAACACAACAACAAACAAGCAAATAAAAATAAAATAAAATACAATAAAAACCCATATATTTCTGCCCTTGTAGATTTTAAGGTAAGTCACATAGCGGGTTAGTGGGCTCCTGTGAAGGTAATTAAACTCTCCTGTGCTTCTATCTTTAAATTTGCCTTTTGAGTTTTTCTCACATTCATTCCATTCATTCCTTTTCTACTATTACTAACTTATTTCAGACCTTCATTTTAGTTGTTACCAAAATTATAAAATATTTTAATAGCAATTATTTTGTTTATATGTTCAAATGTTACCACTGTTTTCCAGAATAGTCTTCCTAAATCATGAATTTAATTATGTCTTCCACTTAATCAAAAAATCCTTGCCTATCTTTTTAATATTTAATTATCTGAATATGATGAGAGAAAAGAGAACTGTCCAAAGTGCAAAAGCATGTGCAGTGGTGCCACAGAAGCAAACAGGGAAGGCTTTGCATCTGAGCGAAAGAGCAAGTCACTAGGCAACTTGGCATCTGTCATATCTGAAGGGAGAGGTGACATTCAAAAAGAGTAGGAAAGGACACAGCAAGTATTCTTGCCTACTTCACTCTTTCATTCAGGCAGAATAAATAGACATTCAATTACCAATATGTGTTAATGCTTTCTGTAGTTTTTCACTAGATGATTTAACTCTATAACAGCAAGGATGTCAGTCTGTTTTTTGTGAGCCCAGTGGCTCTTCAGTAAACATTTATATGGTGGTAATGACATAAAAATAATATATTTTTTAATCAAGGTGCTTATCTTTTGGTGATTAGATTAGGTTTGGTGATAAAACTCAGCAGTTACCTATTCCACTTGAACAAATTAGATTCTAAAGTTCCTTGTGAGAACTTACTGTCAACTTTAAATGCTAGAGAATTTACATTTTCCAGCATTTAAAACCTCATTTTAATTCACTGTAATGCAGCACACACACACACACACACACACACCCAACACACTCTTTAGCTTTTCATTAAAAATTCAGTACAAATTCTACCCATATTAAAGTCAGGAAACAGGCCAGATGAAAAGTTTTTAAAAAGTATTTAAAATTTTTAAATTATGAATAATTTTTAAGAATGAACATTTTCCTATCACACCAAAACCTTTGGGATACTGAATCCTAACACACATGTTCCTTTCTTTGAGACACCGATTCAACTTTTCCCCATCAGTGAATGATGATTGGGAAAGAGATGGAAATTACACATACATATTGAATGTACAGGACTGGAGGGAAGGAGAAATGGTGTCCAATAAGAGAAGGAGTTGGCCAAGTGAGAGTCAGGGAGCCTCCGCCAGTATCAGCCAACTTTATAAATGGTGTCATTCTCACATACGTCTGTTCCAGGATTCCTCCAAGGGCTTGATCAGGGTGAAGGCAAACTCTTATGAGCCTCATTTGTTGAAAATGTAATGTTTCCAACCAGCCACCATAGTCTCCAAACATGAGGTTCTGTTATAAATATGACAGACCATAATGATACATTTCTTTCTCCCACTTTCCTGGCTTAAACAATTAAGCAGAAAACCAGCAGTATTTGTATACATGGAAGGACCTCCACATATTTTTGCATATGCCACATCCTTCCTGAGGTGGGCACACTAATATTCCAAAATCTCCCTTGGGTACCAGCCATCAGCATCACATCTCATTCTGGCAGTTATCTTTATGAGCATATAAATTATCTCAAAAGGCACTTTTTGCTTTGTTTTGTTTAAGTCAGTGAAAGTTTACTAAAACAAAGCTCTCTATTTTTTAATCTCAAGTATTGATTATTAAGTTGGATCATTTGGACATTTCCTTCACAGTCTGAGGTTTTTCTTCACACATTTTACATATATAGTCATTACTTTTCTGTCATTTCTCCACCTTCTGTCACTACTGTGGGTTTTCATTCCTTTTCACGTCCTCATCCAACTGTAAATAAAGAGATTTGTTGCTAATCAACAAAATAGATTCTCATTGTTTCTGCTTTTTTGCCTCTGCCCTCTCAAATATTTTTTTAAAGGTTAAATGTTGCATTCTAGAAACATCTTGAGCATATAGAAATATCCATGATGTGTAGTCATTCAGATCTGGTATTGGAACATTAACATTGAGAAATTAAGCATGCAAGAGTCAGGAAATTCCAAAGTTAAAATTCCCATAGCAACATTAATTTATCTACATTAGAAAGATAGAATTAAAAGTCCTCCATAGGTACCTTAACAGAGAACTGTTTATAAGGTATATGTACATTTTTACAATTAAAGATATATTGTGTGACACTCAGCATTTTACACAGTTTACAATTTTACAGTAATTATGCTTTATAAAATAAGGAGTGGAAACATTGAGACATATTTCACTCACTGTCATACACTGACTTGATACTTACATATCATGTACCTGATTTAGAAAAGCTTTTCTACTTTCATTCCAATATTAACCTCTCTTAACTCATCTAAGCATTATGTAAAAATTCCTCCACACATAGCGTTTAACTTAGACTGAGATTTGGCTAGTTTATCAAGCCATCTGCTCGTATTTATTTCAGTAGCATATTTCATAGAGGAACTTGCTATACCTATTTTTCCTTTGAAAAGTTTTCAGACATTCAAAAATGGTCTAATAATTATTTAAACTAAGAATACTCTTCAAAATGCTTTCATTTTAATATTTTGTCTTTGAAAATTTGTGCAATAAGATGTTTACTGTTGCTTTATTCTTCCTGAATGGTTTATTAATACAATATATAATATAACATATGCAAGTATTTATGACTATTTATACATATTTTTAGGTATAAAATTTATTATATATATTATTATATTTATATATTATATATAATATGTTTATACCTATAAATACATAATATATATACTCCCAAGCCTGTGGTATAGCTAACATATTCTTTTTTTTTTTATAAGGAAGTTCAAAAATATGCACTGAATGGTCTTCAATCAATTATTATCATTTTACTTGGCTTCATAAAAGAGAAATTTTGTTCAGCAAGGTAAGAAATACTACAATTTCTTTTTTTTGTTTGGTCATTTGAGTTTTTAACTTTTAAAAATTCATCACATCCTTATAAGTCTTTATAGTTTAACATGTACGTTTTCCTCCCTCACATCACTATCAGAATTTTCTAATTGAATTTATTAATTTGACTCATCACAATTTATTTATACTTTTTTATTTCAAACTTTACTCATGACTTGGTAAAAAATTGGGTTTGTTTATAAACTCACACCATTTCATCATTCATTTTATTGCCCTATTGACATGGTATGATTTGGTTTTAAATATTTAAAGTAGATCATGATAACAGGTAGGTCAGTTCATCACTCTTCTCTCCTTTGCTCCAACTTAACAAGTTTATTCATGTTCAGAATAAAATTTAATATTCTTGCCTGCTTACATCCTCTTATAAAATTTAGTATTATTTTATGTAATTCCTTTAAAATTCTGTTGGAATTTTAATTTGAAATATGTTAAATTTATAAGTTATCTTGGTGAGAACACATAATTCTATAATGCATATTTCTAGCTAAGATCAGAGTATGTCTATTCCTTTACTAACAATTTATTTAAAATTTTTCTATTAGAATTTGTAAATTTCTTCATTTGCTCTATCCCAGTTCTTATGAAGTTTATATCTAAATAGAAGACAAATGCTTGCTGATGCTAATGAAAACTTTTTTCAATATTTTCAATTGCTAGTATATAAGGATGATATTTAGCTTCATTTATTAGGCAAATATCCATGCTCCTTTTAAAGCTACTTCATTAATTCATTTAGTTTTTTGTTTAGCTCATCAATCTTCTTGTTATAGAGGCTGTTTCTGAAGGAATTATTATCAGAATACCATGGTATTAATATGATATTTTTAAAATGAAGCTGTAGAAGAGAGGAAATCATTCCATGTGGTTGCTAAAACTCAATACTTAGAGTGAGTCAAAGTGAGCAAATAGCAGAGTGGTATAAGTATTAGGGTGTTGTTATTAATATACTTTCCATTATTAATATGTATCGAATGTTATTTTGTGGTATAGAAAGGAAATTAGGAAATAGTAGATTTCATGCTTTTTTGCATTCCTTTGAACATATTGTACGTATTTGTGGAAGTCACAGCAAACCATCTTTAGGGCTGTAGATGGTTTTGGAGTCTATTATAATGTTGCAACATAAATAACACCTAAAATTGAATCTTTGTGAAAAGCATGCAGAGTAGAAAAATTAGAATGCTAATGCAAGAGCCTATGTTGCTTTCCCTAGAGACTATACATATAGAATATACATGCCGTTATCTTAAAATTGTGGTGGGCATTTTCTCTAAAAGTTAAACTCTCTCAAGTCTTTTTGTTTTGGTTGGTTGAGTTGGGGTTTTTTTGTTTGTTTTTGTTTTGGTCAGAGAAGGTAATGATTTATACCTATTTTAATAGTACCTATTATTTAACCTATTACATTGACCAGTTTTTGGTAAATTTTTGTCATAGTTGCAAAGTTAAGTTGCTGAGCGACTGATTGGTCTATGGATCTACTTACGTTGTTTGCTTTTTCTCTTGATTATGATTCACACTTTTTTGCTATTTGACATGTGTATTAAATTTTATTTCATATACTGGGCATTGTAGATGATACTTTATAGAGACTCTGGAATTTGTTACCTTTCTCCAAATAGTGTTTAGTTTTGCCCAAGTAGGGAATGAAATTACTGGATTACCATGATCTTGTGGAGGTTAGGTTTTCAACTTTTGGGGGGTACGTGTGTCCTTAATCCTAGATCATATCCCTTAGCTAAAAAATATGTGTCTAGTTCTTAAGGCATAGCTATTCTAGAGTTTCAGTGGAAAATGTGTGTTTCCTAAGCCACTCTAACTCAGCAGGACTCCAAATTATGCATTCCCAGCACCTCATGGTTGTTTAATTTTCTATTCAAGTGAGTTAACCTTCCAAATATTGCTTTCTGTGAAATTTTTTGGATTTTTGTCTTGTGCACAAGCATTTTGGAAATCACCCAAGGATTTGAGTGATATTTCCATGGGGGTTTGGAGGCTCTTCTCAACAGTGGCTCCCTCTAGCCTTCCAGGCAGTTCAGAAGTCTGACTTCTAAAGCCTTAACTCTGTAAGGCTGCCATTTCTCTGCTTGGGACTTGACCCCTGTGTTCCCTGTAAACTGGGTAATGCCCTTTGTGAGAAATCTGGTTAGATGTTGAGCTCACCTACTGGGCAGTACTTTTTTGAGTTGCTGTATTCCCTTTAATGCCTGTTTGACTTTGGTGACTGTCTAGAGGCTTCAGTCATTTTTATCTTTTTATTTATTTATTTTTCCCTCTCTTCACCACCACTCTAAGTTTATAATGATTATTGGTAAGTAATCTTTTTTCTTTAAAATAGCATTCTACTTTTGTTTGATTGAAAATCTTCTCAGATCTTTTGAAGATTAACAATTAGACTCTTCCATATTCTCTTTTTTCCTCAATTATTTCTCATCCAATCAGCACTGGGTTTAAAATTATTGTCTTGATATTTTTCTTTCATGTTATTGTCAGCAGTAAATGTGATTTGCACCCTATCCAGTCACTCTTCACCAGGCTAATTTTACCATTCTCTAGTTGATGATTTTGTTGGCCACTAACAATTCACAACTTACAGTTGCCTTCTCTTTGGGAGAATTGCCCTAGCCATGTTACCTGGGAAATCATATTTCTTCTCTGGGCAGACTGCAGATAATGGCTGACTGATGCAAGGGTAACAAAAGGCCCCTTTCATTAAAGTGTGGACAATTCTGCAATGTAATTTATTCTCCATAGCCCTCGTGTTATGCTCCCAAAGCTGAACTTTCCTGAGAAAACATATTTACTTAGCTCTTTACCCCTCCTTATCCTGTTTTCCTCATTCATTTAGAGGGTTTCTTATCACTCCCTAAAAACCACTTGTGCATAATCTCTATATCAGGTTTTGTTTCTAGGGAAGCCAAGACACAAGACATTGACTTTCTGTAAATATTTATAATCCTTGTACATTAATTCTTCTTTAAGAGAAAGTCATTGAACAATGGACTGGGAATTCTGTGCACTTGAAATGGGCTTGTCAGCTAGCAGGATTTAGCTGTTGATATTTCATACCCCAATATAGAATCTGGAGTGATTACTAAAAGGTGAGAAGGCTTTAGTCATTTGAAAGTTGTTCCACTGTATATAAAGATGTAATGATTTTTTTTCTGAGAATCTACATTGTGCCTTAGCATGTTTCTTTTTTTTTTCTTTTCTTTTTAAAAATTTATTCTATTTGGTGGTCATTGAATATCTTGAATCTGTAAATTTATGTCTTTCTCCAAATTTGAGAAGTTTTTAGTCCTTAATCATTCAATATTTTTTTCTGTTTCAATCTCTCTCCTCTCTTTCTGAGGCTCCAATACCAAATCAATGAGACTCTGTTCATATATTTTTTAATAGAAACAGTTGTGCTTGAGGTATCAGTGCCCAGTAGAGAGGCTGTGTGGAGCCTTTGCCTGACAACTGTATGTCAAATATAGCAAAGCTAATGCCATCCTCTGTAGATATTATTCTCCTTTTGAGAAAAAATAATTAAAAACAAAATATAAAAACAAACAAACAAGCCCACAAACTTCTCTTACTACTGAAGTTTAGTAGAAACTGAACACTTAAACATGGGCCATCAAGTGCCTGTGAGATCTGAGAGACTCATCATGAAATGCATGTGGTTTGACCCACAGAGCCATACAGTTGGGTGTGCCAGTGGGTGACGTATGAGATTGGGTTTGAGCAGAACCTGAAGTCATTTTGTCCTGTGAGCAAGTATATTCTCTACTTTGTTCCCACCATTTCTCCTTCTGCTTTACGAGCTCCTGTCTTTCAATGCAGAACTATAGCTTAATGGCAAGTTTCCCTATGACTAATTGACTGAAAAAGAAAAAATTCAGTTGTGGTTTAGTGGTGGTTCTGCATGATTATGCTGGCTCCACCCTAAATTGGATAAATCTAGCACTATTGCTTCAAGGATGGTCTTGGACGAAGTAGTAAAAGAAATTTCTTAGAATGGCAGTACTTTGTGAAATGCATCTGTTGTTTATTTTATGTGTAATGAGAGAAGGCCAGAGATACAAATTTTCAGTGATTTATTGTTAGTAGATAATGATTTGGCTGGATGTTTAGAGACAAAAAAAAGAGCACAGTTTTGAAAACTGGTGACAAGGTAGTCTGAGGAAGATGACTATCAATGATCTTCTTCAAACAGACAAAGAGTGTAAAAGTATTTTATTCCATTGAACAAAATACTCATCAGAGAGCAAATTCAGCTGAAAAGAGTCTTAGTAATCAGGTGGTTAAAATGACCTGTTCCATGGATGTCAGTCTGCCTCTTGCCTCAGCCTCCCTTATTCTTGCCTAATAAGTAGTCTTATTAAGCAAGCTTATTACTTGAGCTTATCACATGGGCTCAGGAGCATGGATTTTTACCCAAGGCCAAAAAACCCCTGGACATTATGAGTGCCCATTTGCCCAAGAGAGTCCAACAATGACTCTATGATATAACAGGTTGATGACATTGGGGCACCTCAATGATAAAAGAGACAGTGGTTTGTTCTCACTTAAATAGACAATTACTATGAATATGGATATACCCTTCCTTCTAATAGTACTTCTAACAAAATTATCAATTACTTATAAAATGTCTTGTGTATCATCATGGTAATCCACAGAGCATTGCTTCTGACCAGGGAACTTATTTAAAAGCAAATGAATTTTAGAAATGGGCTCATGCTCCTGTAATTCATTGGTTTATGCTCCTCATTGCTTGAAGCATCTGGACTGATAGAATTGTTTAATGGCTTTTTGAAGACTCATGTATGGCTTCAGGTGAAAAGCAATACTTTGGTTGGGATAATGTCCTTTAAAATGTGGCATATCCTCTGAATGAGTAACCAATATGTGGCACTTTTTTTTCATAACCAGGATTTATGGCTTCAGGGATCATGGTATAGCAAAGGGAGCTCTTCTCTCACAGTTACCCATAAAGATTCTATAACAAAAATTTTGCTTCCTGGGTCTGTACCCTGGGGCTCCACTAGTTCCTGGGTCTTAGTTTTCAAGGGAGGACTGCATTCACAGGGGCAAAGCAATGGTTCCAGTCAATTAGACGTTTAAGCTGCCACACAGCTACTTTGGGTTAATTATGCCACTGAACCAAGAGACAAAAAAGGAAGTTAGTTTATGGAAAAGGCGATCCTGACTATCAAGGTTAAAATGAGTTGTTAATGTGCCCAGCTTAATTCTGGTGACAGAGAGGAGTGTATCTGAAATGCAAGGGGTCTTCTGGGGAACCTCCTAGAGCATTCATATCATGTGATAAATTTCAACAGGAAAATAAAACAACTAGATACAGACAAGACTGTTGCTGGCACAGACTCTTCAGGAATGATGGTTTGGATGGATGCACCAAGCAATGAACCATGAATAGATTAGGGGCTTGCTAAGGGTAAAGGGAAGAAGAATGTTTTAAATAGCAGTTATGACCACCTGACTAGCTGTAGTAAAAAATGCTTTATAGTTATATTTTCCTTCACTTTGATGGGAATTTGTATGCGTGTATTACCCAGTTCTTTTTTTTTATTACTCCTCCGCTATCTACATAAGATGTGTTAAGAACAATTAACCTTCATCACAATATTTGAGTTATAGAATATGAAAGGAAGAGTGTAACTCAACTAGAAGAAGATGGATAAAGTGAGACTTTATGTAGTCTCTTTTGCCTAAGTGTTAGCATACCTTGTTTGTAAGATGGAGAATTGCATGAATTTAAGTGGAAGCATAATTTTGATGATATCTTTTTTGGATGATTATATGTGCTTAAAAGATGATTATAAGAATACCAAGTTGGCATGGCTAGGTTGTGTGGTATGGATTAGAGTTAGCATGCCTGAAGTTTGGAAGGTAGAAGTAAAGCAGTGACCATTATTCTCAGAAGGTTGTATGGTCAGATAAGTATCAGACAGACTTCTGTGGGTCCCAGTTTGTCTTCTGTTCATTGTCCAATTTGTTTTCCCAAACACTGGCCCTTCTAACACTGGCCAAGACCCATCACCAAATGACTGACTGTGGATTCACAGAGACAGGAGTTTCCATAAGCTGCTCCGATCTCCCATTTGTGTCTCCAGTCTAGTGCCTGGATATGCTTAGTGTGTTGGGTTTACCTGCAAACTCCTGCCTTACCACCCGTGCTAGCACTTCAGGCAGTTTGATCAGTAATTCTTTCTTTCATTATACATCAACTTCTCTAGACTTTCGCTTTCCTAGGACCTCAATATTTGTATAAGATATACTTCCTATAATAAATCTCTATTCACCATTGGTCATAGTTGCTCTACTTTCCTGATTAGACCTTAACTAATATATTCAGTGACATCACTTTAATCTCTAGTTAATTTTGCTTCATTCATAGAAATAAATCTGATCTCCTTAAAAATTTATCTTATTCCTTCATAATTTGATTTTTAATGTCATTTTTAACTTCATATATTTTATTGTGTATCTGAAATCCTATTATCTAAAGTCATCAGTATGCATGCAATTGCCTTCTAATAGGTTATGTCAAAGAACAGCATTGTACGCCACACTAACTAAGAAAGTCAGTCTTCAAGGCACCAAGATATATTCCCCATCCCCAGGTCTTTCTGCAGATGATAGCTCATTGTACTTGCAGGGAATTAGACATGGGCTCTTTGAGAGGTTGCTTTGAATTGTCTTAAATAAAGCTTTAAGCTGGAATTTACTAGAAAATTCTTGGAGTAGATTGAGTTGTCATTGATTTTAGGCTTAATTCTCATTGCTATAGAGCAAGGTATGGTGTTTAACAAAACTCTGGTAGCAGTTATTAAAAAAAAATAAAATTCATTCATATACATGCCATACTTTGTTGAACTCCTTAAACATGGAAAGCTAAACTTAACAAGTCAAGCTTAAGTCTCATCCTTTTCATCTCAATGGCCTCTACATTAGTTCTCTTTCCTCATATTTTCACAAAACACCAGAAATGATCTTCCCCTTCCAGTGTTCCATCTTTCTACAGGGGCAAATGTGATTTTTCCTGTCCCCTTTAAATGTCTTCCTGCTGTCAGAGAATAACATACAAATCATTAGTATGATTTGTCCCGCACCACCTTAAAATTTATCTCTTGTCATACCATCCTCTCCCATACACATTGAATTAAAAAGCCATAAGAAATTACCTAACTTACTGTGTCAGGCTTTTCCCACCTGTCTGTTTGTGAACCTGCTTTTCTGTTTTGGGCTTCCTAGAAAATCCTACTCATTTTTGGCTAAAACATCACTTCCAAGGGGCTTTTCTTAATCTCCCATATTATGATTTATAAATATCTTGTGACAAGGATTATGATAATTTATATATATTTATAATAAATTATAATAAATAATAAAATGTTGCAATTATTTGTGTATAAATCTGTCCCCCCACTGGAGTGTCTCCCTCACTGGCTTTAAACTCCTTGAGGAGAGGAGCCAGGTCATTGAAACTTATATCTCCAATGGCTGACATGGATGTCTCATGCTTAAGTGCTCCGTAAATATTCAGTCAGCAGCACGTGTGCTACAGTTTGGTGATGAATTATTGAAATACTCTGACTATAAAATCTTTACAAATACGTCTGTCCATTAATTATATGGACATTAGTTATATAGTTTAGTAGTGGTACTTAAAGAAGTGTTAAAATTGGCCTAGATACTTTATGGAGTTCAGAATCACAATAGGCATGGGACAGAAATTAGTCTAGTAAAATTACCTGTATGATAGTTATATACTCTCTTGAGCTTTTTCTTAATTCTTTATTTTTTTCCCAATAATAAAATTGAATATGCATGTCAGGATATAAAGGAGATATAACTAAAGACCCGCATTTGCAAAAAGATGATACATTTTAGTAATTACTAAAGTTAACGGCAATATGAAAGCAGGGCTGCTTTTTCCAGAGAAAAATATTTTACTAATGGTACAAGCATAGCAGCTTCTAAAGTTAAAAATGAGCTTGAAACTTTTGAACTCATTATCTTAAAATCTCCTTTAGCTCTGCAATAATATAACTTTCTAAAAGCCATTTCTAGGATAAATTTAGAAGCAGAGCAAGAGATTCAAATAAATATTTTTGTACATTTGCACAGATCAAGCTTCCACTTCAGTGGAAGAGACATTCTAAAATGACCTCTCCATCTATCATTTATCAGCCATTTAACAACTCGGTGGTTTGTATTTTTAAAACTCCAAATTCCAATAATTTGATAAATTTGGAATCCACATGTTTCTGTCAACAATGAAACATTCTGTTTGAGAACACTCTCCTCACAAAGTAAAGTATAAATTTCCTTAATAGTTGTTTGGGTGCATATTAGTAATCCTGCAAATTCTGCCTAAAGTTTATCCAAACGTGGAGTCATAGAGTTTTTATAACTGAAAAGACGTCCCCAAATCATCTTTAAACAAAACTGCAAAAAATATTTTGGCTTCATCTTTAATTAGAGTCAAGCCTTTTCCCCACAGGACAAGCACCTCATTAAAACACATTTCCAAACCACGTATATGATTCTTTGACAATCTGGATCTCCCAGATGCTTTTCAGCTTGCTGGGGAATCTGCTGATTGGCGATCACTTTGAAGACAGTTCAGACGTAGATTTATTTAGAGGCCTGGAAAAAAATCCCTCCCAAATGAAGAGAATTCCTATAGGACTTTTTAGAGTTTTTGAAGTGCCCTAAGGAGCTGCCTGGACAGGCAGGAGAAGTGAATTCCAATACAGATGTGAAGCTAATCATTTGTATGATCTTAGACAATTCCCCCAAACTCCATTTGCTTTATTTCATTGGAAAACTAAGTATGTGTGGTAATAGGGATGTGGAAGAGTTGACAAGATTATCTCTTAAATAACTTCTAAGAAACTCTTAATACATAATTCTGGTACTGTGTGTTCATGAATTTATTGGTCTCCAGGATTACGTCAAATAAAATACCTGAATTACCATGGGTTTCCATGTCTGTCCTACATTTAGATATTCTCTTTTGAAAAATGGAATCCTACACCTCTCCCTCCCCCCACAAATATACTCCTTAAAAAATAATACCTTGAGAGGATTCTTAATTCTGTCCCACCATGAAGTATATGAAACCTCAGGTCATCTATATACAAGAGCATGGTCTGGAACTGAAAAACAGTGTTACAAACTCATCAATGTGCATTCCTGGTTCCTCTATTTCCTTCTTCCTTTTCTAAGTTGTTTTGTTTCTTTGGCTGTTGGTTTTGGAGGAGAGGTGGAGCATTGTTATTAACATTTACTTTGCAACTTTTAGAATGGCTAATGCAGCCAGGTTTTATTTCAGGCTACGCTCAATTTTTTGTTTGAAGAACACTTTCACTCGAGTTCCAAGTGAATACACATTTTCAAAGAAGAAATTCATAAATTCTCTTGGGGGTCCTTTTACTTCAAGACAGTTCTCACCCTTCTGTAACACCTATAATACATAAGTAAGGATATAGAAAATATTTGTAACACTATATCAGAGGAAAATATGTACTACAATGAGGAATTTTGAGACAAATCCTAAACGAGGGAGTTGGCAAATGCATTATTCCTTCCTTTCTTTCACATCCCTCCACTTTTTTAAGAACCAGTGATTTTAGTTTTTATTCTGAGCTGTCCTTTATTGTGTCAGATCATTCCAGGTCTCTCTTTCCAGGCAATACCTAGTGCTGCATTTATATATTTTTGATTGTCCCTACCTCAATTCAAATCCATCTTCTTATATATTATTATTTAGGATCTCTGATTTTTCCACAGAAATCACACTTACAAAAAAATCTTATAAACTCTTCTTTATGATGTCTGATTTTTAAAAATCATTTTACAGTATCATCTGAAACACATTTTACACAATATCAACAGTACCAGTCTAATTCTACATATGATGGAGATCACTCAGGTAGATAAAAACATCTCAAAATTTTCGTTCTTTATAGTTTCTCGTTTTAAGGTGATGTTTGAACATGAGCATTAATAAAATAAAACACTGAATTAGCCAGAAATTCCTGACAATCAAGAAAGCTGTTTGGAGAAGTGAAAAAGAGAATAACATTTTAGCCAGATTTCAAGGATTTGTATGTAGATCTAATCTTTCATTAGTTGTGTGTCCTTGAGAAAATTGTACATCTTTTCTGGATATGGCAGTTTACTCATCTTTAAAATGGGATACTAAAATTACCTGTGTCTTAGACTTATTTTGAAAGTAAAATAAGAAATTATGTGATTTACTTAAAGTCTAATAACACATTGTACATACTCAGTAAACAGTAATTGTTATTATTGTATTTTAAAAATTCAGTGTAATATAAATAGTTGGAAATATTTGGAATGTTTGGAAATAATTGGAAAATAATAAATCAGAAAATCTCTAGCAGCTCATTACTCTAGTTAATCATGTATCTGAATGATTTAAAAAATTAAATATCTTCAAAAGTAGTATATATACACCAAGTGATATACTGGGGTTCCTTTCTTTGCCTTGTTGTTTTTTTTTGTTTGTTTGTTTTTTTTTTTTTTTTTTTTTGCGGTACGCGGGCCTCTCACTGTTGTGGCCTCTCCCGTTGCGGAGCACAGGCTCCGGACTCGCAGGCTCAGCGGCCATGGCTCACGGGCCCAGCCGCTCCGCGGCATGTGGGATCTTCCCGGACCGGGGCACGAACTCGTGTCCCCTGCATCGGCAGGTGGACTCTCAACCACTGCGCCACCAGGGAAGCCCAGCCTTGGTTTTGTTTTGTCTAATTTACAATTACTCAGACCATTTTAAAAAACTCTTTTTCTCTGATACAGATAGATCCGTCTGTCTGTTCAATGTGAATTGCAAAAGAGAAATAAACATACCTAAAATGATTACAGTAGCCAAATGTAGATTATCTTTGTTATTGTAGCAATGTTGCATTAGATAACAATCAAATTATTATAAACAGTTTATGTAAACTTTGTATATCAACTATTTGGTCTTCAAAGTATGTGCAAGCCAGGATCTTAAGTTGCAAGGTATCTGTGCACCCATATTTTCCCAAACAGAGCTCATGTGTGATCACTCTAAATTGGAATTCTCCTTTTAGGTTTCTTCCTCATTTCCTGAAAACTGACAGAAACAGATTTATTTTTTTATATACTGGATTAGTCAAACAACAGACTCCTTAGAATTCTGAGCGATATTTGAACTCAGGGAAATCACTGCTAAGTCCCAATTAATCCAATTGTGATCAAATACATCAAAGACTTTATGAAGTATTCTGCTTCAAAGCATATTATTCATTGTCATTTTCTTCCTTCAAACTTCTTGACTCAAGTGAATATTATTATGAAGAGATATTCTTATTTCAATTAACCTCTTCACAAAAGGTTAATAGAGATTATGTGAATTAAAAAATGTATCTGAGAAATTACTAGTACCAAAGAAGAAATACTGATTACAAAGCATACAGTAAAGCTCTAAGAAAATATGATGACTAGTTTGCTTAAAAATACATTTACTGAAGATTTTATGTGAAAAGAGAATTTTAATTTCTGATGAAAAGATAAGTGGCTTTTTTTCGTCCCTAGGAAAGAAACTTGAAAGTCTACATGCAAACTGGCTTTAGGAAATTGTACCCTCCTTAGATGCAAGGAGAATGTCTCAATGTTTAAACACTTTTGTATGTTTGAATATAAAATGTCAAGTGACATATAAAAATAGCATATTATAAATAAAACCTAAATGCTGATAGATATGACGTTTGGAGGGTCATTCTGAGACTCTGTTATGGTAATAAACTAAGATTAATTTTGAAGTTGCTTTATAAATTACAATTGACTTTAGAGTGATAATTTTGTTTTCATTTAAAAGGAGAAAGAATAAATAACTTTTAAATTGTGATTAAAAATTATAAATGAAGAATTTAGTAAAAGACATACATTAGAGAAGACTTAATGAGGACCTAGAAGGCTTTGCACCTGCTCTGCCACTTCCTTGTAATGAGACCTTGAACTGAGCACTTAATTTTCTGCTCTCTTAATCTATCAACTAAAACAGTGATTCTAAGTTATCTCTAAATTGAGCTTCAATGTTAATAAAGCAAGAACTAAAAACTTCTATGGAGGAAAAAATTGATAACTCGATTACTTGTTAATACAGTCAATCCAGCAGCACCATTTTCACACAGCCTTCATACAAATAAAAAGACATTTAATACACAGTGCATGCTCTCCATATATTTTTTAATTTGCTTGCAGTTTTGTTTGTTTGTTTTGTACTTCTTTTCTGCCACACTCCCAAGTGGGTCTGTGAAAACCTCTTCAGAATAAACCCCTATGTATTACATAAAGCACATCATTAAAATATGAGTTCATATGGAAAGAACACTAGAGAAAAAAAGGCAGTATGTTGACAATACTTGTCAATATGCTTGCTGTGAATAAGCTTTTAGATATCTGGCAGTCAAGGCAAAGTGGGGTCTGTGATGTTACATTGCTCTCATTATAAAGGAAGAAAGAAGCTTATTTCCCAGGGAAGAAAATCTTTTCTTGAGAGTAAGTCCAATAGAAGCTTCCCTCGAGGATACTCAAGAGAGAGCTCTAAGAGACATATTAGACAGTTTCCCCACAGTTTTATAACCATGTAGAAGTATGTAGCAAAGAGCTGGAATTGTAGCATTTTTCAATGATATTTTAGGACAATGTGTTAGAAAAAGTTTTAGTGAAAATTATGCTACACGAAATTCAGGTAATATGGCCTAAGAATGTAACAAAACTCCTGGTGCCCAAATAATCCTTCAAATAAAACTAGAGTAGTTAAAGGTATAAAAACAAATAATATTCCTTTTGTCATCTCCCTAAATAATTCTCTTGGCCAGATTTTAGATAACTATGTAGCATAGTTTACTGAGGGCCCAAAGAACTGTGCTGATGATTTAAGATTATTTCCTAAGCTTTAGAAAACCAAAGTTGGAACTCTGTCTTGGAAAATTGAGAAGTATAACTGGATTATACGTGGAATGGAAGAGTATTCCATCTTACTTTAGGAGCAGACCTCAGAAAAACTGCAACCAAAGTTATAATTTTGCTGAAGAAATAGATTTCTTTTTTTTTTTAAGCAATGTTTAAGATGAAATTTTTTTATCTTTTACTTTATTCAAATAAATTACACTTATGGTATTCCAATATAAAATCATCCTAGCATTCTTTTTTTTTTTTTTAACATCTTTATTGGGGTATAATTGCTTTACAATGGTGTGTTAGTTTCTGCTTTATAACAAAGTGAATCAGTTATACATATACATATGTTCCCATATGCCTTCCCTCTTGCGTCTCCCTCCCTCCCACCCTCCCTATCCCACCCCTCCAGGCTGTCACAAAGCACCGAGCCAATATCCCTGTGCCATGCGGCTGCTTCCCACTAGCTATCTACCTTACTACGTTTGTTAGTGTGTATATGTCCATGACTCTCTCTCACCCTGTCACAGCTCACCCTTCCCCCTCCCCATAACCTCAAGTCCATTCTCTAGTAGGTCTGCGTCTTTATTCCTGCCTTACCCCTAGGTTCTTCATGACATTTTTTTTTCTTAAATTCCATATATATGTGTTAGCATACGGTATTTGTCTTTTTCTTTCTGACTTACTTCACTCTGTATGACAGACTCTAGGTCTATCCACCTCATTACAAATAGCTCAATTTCATTTCTTTTTATGGCTGAGTAATATTCCATTGTATATATGTGCCACATCTTCTTTATCCATTCATCTGATGATGGGCACTTAGGTTGTTTCCATCTCCGGGCTATTGTAAATAGAGCTGCAATGAACATTTTGGTACATGACTCTTTTTGAATTTTGATGTTCATCAGAAATTTCCAAGGTCCTCATCATGAAACCTGCAAAGGTTCTTTTTTTCTCAAAAAGTACACAGGGAAAATACTTTGAATCTCCTACCATAGCCAAAGGCAAATATGAGTAATTCTCCTGGGGAGTATCTTTCATGTTATCCTCTTCCTTTCTTCTTAACAAGGGTCAATAGTTGACTAATTAGGCTTGAGACCTGATGTGAAGTTTTATACACCAGGATCCAACCTTACATTATGGAAAAAATTAATGTGAAAATTTTGGGACTGTATTCAGGGAAAAGAGAAAAAGTCTTTAACTTTCTTTTAGGGCACATGCCTACCTTCTCTACCACCAAACACCAGAATTAGAATCCGACAAATGGGCAGTCATTTCTCAGCTCATTTAGGTATTAATATAATTTAGTCAGTGTAGGTCAAATTTATGAGCATGGCTTAGATATTTATCTGAATCAACATGAAGAAAAAAGTGAATGGAATAGTAGATTATGAACTTCAGAGTAAACAGATTTCTGTTGCTTTTTCCTCTGCTAACTTTTCTTGATCCCACTAAGGGATCAGCGAAAAATTCCAAATCTTTCCTATAGGATACGAAGACACATTTAGATGAAAATATGAGGTGTCAAGGACTGAGTATGGGTTATGAAGAGTACAGCAATTCAAATACGAAGGAATATATCACATTCAGTATAAATTCTTCCAAATATTAGAGCAAGGACTGGCAAACTTTTTCTGTGAAGTTATAAATTGCAAATATTTAGGCTTTGTGGGCCATGAGGTCTCTGATCTAACTGCTCACCTTTGATATTGTAGGTCAAAAGTAATTCTAGATAATACATAAAGGAATGGCCACAACTGTGTTCCAGTAAAACGTTACTTGCACAAACAGGTGGCAGCTGGATTTGAGCCATACTTGGCTGACACCTGAGAAAGAGTATCAGCAGATTGCTTTGTTTTGTCAGCTTGCTTTTGGCTTTGCTTTTGGCCTCCCTTGTTTCTTATTCTTACTTCTAGGGGGTTACCCTTTCTATCTTGCAAGACCTACTCATATGAGATAGTAACCAACCAACCCAAGGAAACACATTTTCCTTAGGGATTCAAAGGTGACAAAGAGGGGAAATGACACCAGAGGGGTGAAACGATGCAGTTGGACCACTAGACAAGTTGTGATATCCTAACATTAGGTCCCATCATTGAAAACTAACCAGAAACTCAATATGCAGTTGGTGGGTCTCCTTTTCCTCCTTCTTCTGTATAACAGCTTTATTGAAATATAATTCACATATCTTCAAATCTACCCTTTTAAAATGTACAATTTAGTGATTTTTAGTATATTCACAGAGTTATGCAACCATGACCTCTTTCTAATTTTAGAAATCCTCAAAAGAAACCATCGTATTTATCTTTTTACTTTGAAATTTGCATCATACACAGATGATACTTTAATTTTATTAGCACTTATTTTACTTAATCCCCTATTCACCACTGTTTTGAGATTTAGGTTTAACAAGGGCCTGAGACAGTTAATATATGAGAACTCACATGCTTGCAATTATATTTTAAAACATAGGTTTTGAATGCACTAATAATAGGTATTTTAAGTCCTGACTGTATATTATTGCATAATTCAGGAACTATTTGCAATCTTGTTCCTGATTTTCACTGACCAATTATGGCAGATTTTTCAGTCATAGCTTTAGAATTGACACTTCAGATTGAAACTCAACCTGAGAATCGACTACTTTTTATGGATTATTTTTCTTAATGAGTACATTGATCCCACATTAAAATATTACGTAAGCACAGGACTTCTAACACCAGTTTATTTTCATTAAGCTTCCTAAAAGTCCTCAGGGAAAGTAGAAGGGAATTAAACATTGTATAATGACAATAAAGGGGAAGGATAGAGTCAGAAAATGAGATTTCAAACAGCTACCTTTGCTGTTTACGGATTTAAAGAATAAAATCCATTAAACATCTTGCTTTTAATCTAAGCAGTTAAATACTCTTTTCAATTTTACATCACCAAACTCAGTGAATTCTCAGGGTTAAAATAACAAAAACAATTTGAAAAGAAATTCAAGTTTCTTTCTGCTTCTGTAAAGCAGATAAACTCAACAATATATATCAGACATTGATCTGATGAAATGAGACCCTCCTTGAAAAAATTGAGGAGGTCAATTCACACATTTTAAAAAATTAATTAGTTATGGAGTAGTCAATTCAAATAAATGATGTTCAAGTATGTTTTGATTACCATCTTAATGATTGAGCTATTATACAGATCAGTTTCCATTGTTTAATCATTCTAGTCTAAAATCACCCCCCCTTTTTTAATCTAAGAATAACTGTTCCTTCAGGGCTCACTTCAAAGTGTAAATAGGCCTTTTTTTCCTGTCCAACTGAAGCCTCTGCAATATCTACAATATTGTACCCTGTACAATATTCTAGGAATATCTCTATCATTTGTTTTTAAAAATGATCATTAACATGAGGAATAGTTCTCTTAGTGGTTTTACTTTATTTTGGATGTATGCTCAGCTTTCCAAATTAGATCATAAACTTGTTTATAACTTAAAGCATTTCTCTGTGTTTTAGTATCCCCAACCTACAGAAAAGGATCAGTGAATCTTTATTGATTGCTACAATTTAACTCTAAATAAAATTTGGTACTATTCAGAAATGTTTTAAAAGACTGAAAATATTAATTAATATTGAACCAGAGTCATAACATTATAATTAATCATTTAGATAATCTTCCCTGAGGGTTGACTAATTGTTTTGAATTTTTTTTCCCTCAAGTGAATAAATAGATCTCATATAGCATTGAGGCATACCTCAGAGATATTACAGGTTTGTTTTCAGACCACTGCAATAAAGCAAATGGCACAATATAGTGAGTCACATAAAATCTTTGGCTTCCCAGTGCATATAAAAGTTATTTTTAAACTATATTGTTGTCTATTAGTTGTGCAATAGCATTATGTCTAAAAAAACAATGTACATATCTTAAAAAATACTTTATTCCCCAAAAAATGTTAACCATCATCTGACAATGCAAGGTTACCATGGACCTTCAATTTATTAAAACAAACAAACAAAAAAAAACCCTGCTCAATCTGCAAAGTGTAATAAAAATAAGTGCAATAAAATGAGGAATGCCTATATATGAATTCATTACTTATATCAGCATTATCAATGTCCACATTTATGTTGAAAATGTGTGTCATTAAAAAAAATAGACTTCATGAAAGGTCTAACTTGGACGAGGCAATTAATAAGGATTTGATAAGTCACGTTTGTAGTCACTTATACTTTTCTGATTACTTAGTTGTAAGAGGCATATCCAGTAAATTAAGAACACAGTAATTCCATTCTGAAGGATAAAATGAATCATTCTGGTAGCTGTTGGAGGAGGTCATTGAGAGGACATGACTACCTGTTGACCCATGAGTTGGACCCAAGTGGTCAGAGGCTCCTTATCCACTCCCCTGTCCTTGGAATGTGTATCCTGCCCACCATTCCCACAGTGGGAATCATTTTCAAGGACACAACCTTGAGAGAATAATATGTTGCTGAGACCATTTGGACCAAATATGTGACTGAACTCACTTAAGGCCTCTATCAATTTTGAAGATTCTGGCCGGTGGGTGCAGAGATCTGCTTGTCTTACGGCTGCCAAAGGCAAGCCTTGTATATAAGTTTCCTTGTTTATGAAGCCTGCTGCCTATCAATCTAGTGTGATCTTCCTCTTTCTTCCATCTCTTCTTGACCTCTGAGTATGGAGGTTAATTTCAGATTTCACTTGGGAAACAAACTCCCATGGTTGTGACCCATCGGTATTTTCATCAGTTGTCTGAGTCCCTTGCCCTCTTGGGAGCCAATGTTGGCTGGGGAAGGATGTAGACCGTGACTGTGTTTAACCCCAGGGACAGGGATGGAATTAATTTTACTGGTACCATATGGGATGCGAAGATTCAGACAGAAGGAAAAGTAAAATCTATCTGAAAAATTGAATTTTTAAAATTTCAAATTAGTCCACATTCAAAGTAAGTGGCCAGAGGAAAAGATCTGTATCAGAGTCACAGAACCTGAAATGTATAGCCAGGACTAGATAGGGTCAGAATGGAAGCAGTTTGAGTTTGAAAATGTAGGAGGATTCCACAATGATTGGAATGAATGCTATGAGTATTTGGTTTTATTCTAATTCCAAATAGGAATTAGATAGGGAAGACTATCTCTCAAATAAGCTAATTAAATGAATATGATATCTTTTTCCATAATGAATTCAGAAATACAAATGAAATTTTATGTTGACATAGATCAAAATTCTTGTTTTTTGTGCCAATCTAGAGCAGTTTGCATTTCAGTCTCTGAATTCATTTATGCCTTTCTGCTGTATATTTCAAGTCATGTAACTAATGACCATACATTCAAGGTAATCACTGTATTATACTTTAATTTTTATGACAATTTTGTAAAGATTGGTGAATTGGAATCAAAATCTAAAAAGTAATATATACTGGTGAGGAAATGAAGTACAAATGCTGTATTTATATTTTTATGGTATAGAAACAAGAGTAAAATATTGTAGCCTCTTCTGTTAAGAAAATTTCACTCTGAATATGTACCTTGAAGCAAGCTAAAGGAAAAAACTTCAGTCCATGGTTATCAAGGGAAAGGTTCTAGGTTTGCAGATTAACTTCAACATACGGAATTGGAGTAAAGTGACAACTGAGGATTTTTTATGATAAACTGATTATCTGGTGAATGAATTGTGAAAGATCTGTAAAAAGAATGAAGTGAACTAGAAAAACTGTCCATGTCAGAGTTTCTTTATGTTACGGAATTAAGAAAAAAGTTATATATTTGTATATATGTATATATACAAAATTATACATAACATATATGTATACATCAACAACATATTTTAAGGTTTAATCTACGACATGAGGACTCAGTAGATAGTAGAAAGCTACAACCTGGCATGTCTTGTTAGCATAATACCCCTTAGATACATCCATGTTATTGCAAATGACAAGATTTCATTTTTTATGGCTGAGTAATATTTCATTATATATATATTGTATGTATGTATATATGTGTATATATATATATATATATATATATATATATAAATCTGGTCTAATGTGTCATTTAAGTCCAGTGTTTCCTTATCCTTATTGATTTTCTGACTGGATTATCTGTCCATTGATGTAAGTGGGATATTAAAGTCCCCTACTATGATCATGTTGCTGTCAATTACTCCCTATTTGTTTGTTAATACTTTATGTATTTAGGTGCTCATATGTTTGGTGCATATATATTTATAATTGTTATATATCCTTGTTGGATTCATCCCTTTATCATTGTGTAATATCCTTCTTTGTGCCTTGTTACAGTCTTTGTTTTAAAGTCTATTTTGTTGATGTAAGTGTTGCTACCCTAGCTTTCTTTTTATTTCCATTTACATGGGATACTTTTTTCCATCCCCTCACTTCCAGTCTGTGCCTTTAGATCCGAAGTGAGTCTATTGTAATCAGCATATATATGGGACTTGTCCTTTTATGCATTCAGCAACTCTATCTTTTGATTGAAGCCTTTAGTCCACTTACGATTAAAGAAATTATTGATAGGTATTTACTTACTACCATTTTGTTCATAGTTTTCTGGTTGTTGTTGTTGCTCTTTTTTGTTCCTTTCAATTATTTTGCTCTCTTCCCTTGGGATTTGATGAGCCAAATTAGAATGTTTATAGCTTTGGAATCAGGGAGACTTAAACTTGACTCTTGCCACTGCCTCTTATTCACTGCAAGCTTCATTTTCTCCCTCTATAATGTGGGTGCATTGATGGTTATTTCATAGGGCTACTGCACAAATTAAATGTTATACTTTATATAAAGAGTTTAGCTTACTACCTTGTGCATGGTGAGCATTCAACAATGATGACTCATATTTTTCAAGGTTGGTAATAAAAAGTGATAATAATAACTTGATTATCTTTTAGTTTCAAGTATAATACTTTAATTTGAGGGGGGCACAGAGGGAAGGATAAAGGATAAGATGGAAAGCTTTCCCAGAACATCTCATTTATATGGTCACTCATTCATTAAGATATCCCTGTAATTATTATAGTATATTACATTATATTATATTTATTATATTATAATGTGTTACAGTGTTATTATGCCAATTATGTGTTATATTCTTATTATATAAAAATTAAATGTAGAATTTTTGTTCATTCCTTTAATCTCCAAGATATCCTTCTAGGGAAAGACGAGACTGAAACACTTTAAATATCCTAAATGGATACTAGTTGTGGATATCCAAACTCCATTCCAGAAAGTTGGGAGACCCACAGGTTTCTGGTTTCTAGCATAGGCTGTGGTTCTTTACTACAGTCCAACAATCTTGAGTTTTGCAGTGCTGGAGAGAATGCTAAGAACCATATTTCCTCTCCTCTAAGAGCATAAAAAAAAAAAAAGAAAGAATAATGAGTAAATGTGTGAGATCACCTATTTGGATGTGAGTGCATATTATGTTTTTTTGGAATGAATGCATAAAGCCAGGTCATGATGGATCCTTTCTATTTCAATGAATTTTGACCCAGTCTAAAAGTAAAAAGAAAGGGACATATTACTCTTCTTGAAGAGAATAATGCTATGAAGACAACATGGCTTTCAGTTTCAGGCTAATAATGTACTTCATTGAGGTTGAAACACTGAAATTCTGAAGTTCATTCTGTAGTTCACAGTTCCACTGATGAGGTTCCCCCCAGGTGAGTGGGAGTGGAAAAGAAGACAAGTATTTGAAACAATGAGATAAGTAAAGGAAAAGAATATTGAATCCACTGATGACTAGTATGACATAAGTCTAGGAACATAGGAGTCAACGTGTAACTCTCTTTTTTAAGTTTATATCTGTTATGATAGAGTGAACAGAGAAATCAGCAAGAGGATTTTTTTTAAAGAGAAAAAAGAGATTGAATTTAGCTGTATACATGCTAAATTAATGTTAATAGTTTAAAATTCAAGTAAAAATATATCAAGAGGGAGTAAATATTTGAGACATCATCTTGATAAGTAGTTATGTGATAAATGCCTCTTGTACAATCACATTTAGAATCCTGCAGTTAAACTGGTGATTTGGATTAGGTTTGAACTGATAATAAAATATAATCAGCAGTTATCTCAATCTTTATGTAATTCTTTTATATCTTGCGTATTGTAAGTTGTGAAATTCTAAAAATAGGCTAAGTGCAGAATTAGTCTGGTAAATATTTGGTTTGCAAGATAATTTGCTTTTCTTTTTTGTATCTCTCTGCTTCAGTGTGCTTTCTAAGCAAAGAACATTAACATTATAATCACCACTTTAAGCTTTAAGTTGAAAACATTTTATTGGTTGACTGAACTTATCATCCATTAGGAATGTCCACATCTGGTCAGATGGGGCGTTCAGTGTTTGCATTCCCCAGTCCACACTGCTGAGTTCAGATACTTTACTGGCTGGTTTACAAAGCTTTGCTTTTTTATAGCTACTCAATGTACAGGCTTATATAGCATATACCTCCCTGAAGCAGTTTCTTTCTCATACCATCTGGTAATGAGAGGATCATTTACACTACATAAAACCATGGCATCTGGAAAGGAAAAATAATGTGCTAAAATCAGTCAACTACCAGGAATGGCAATATTTCTATTTTATTTTGGGGAAATTATTTAATACTAAAATGAGATTTAAAAGAACCAATATTAAGTAAAAAATGTGAATAAGTAACACCAGCAAATCTTTCAATGGTTTCAACGGTTTCAACTATACACACTTTTCTAGGAAAAAGTCCAAATAATTAAAAGCTGTATATTTTAGTGAGATATAAGGCAAACATTTATAGGGTAAAAGAAATGCGTTTGGAGTGAGTGTCAACATTATTCTTTGACATAAATTTGAAGATTGTGACAAGACTTCCATCCCCACACATGTAGCTCTTTGTCAGATCTGCATGAAAGCCAAGCAGCAGTTCTGGACATTAGAGACAAGTGGAGATCAGTTATAAAGGTATTTGGTGGTTATGTTTTCCAGGGAGGAATAACACATGCACTCATTCACTTAGGTCCCTGTCACTGTGCTTACTATGTGCCAGGTGGTAGACTAAGTACTGAGGGCACAGTTTTGAACAACATATGTTATTGTCCTTCTTACATTCTAGTGAGGGAGGAACAAAATGATGTAGGTGCTACAACAGAAATAAAATGGAGTGTTGAGGTAGAGAATGACTATTGGATGGTAGGGGAAGTGACATGGATGAGGTGAGATTGCTTATAAGACAAATAGGTCCAGGACAGGCCTCTATTAGGAAGTATATGTAAGATGACATCTGATTGAATACCAGGAGATAGTTATGCAAATGGTCTGGTTTCCGGGAGAGAAGATATTGAACCATGATTAAGAAAAAGACTAGAAAGAACCAAGGAAAAGAAATCAAGCAAAGGAAACCTGGTATGAAATCAGATCCTTGGACAAAGAAAAGGAAGAGTTTAGTGCTAGGACACAGTGGCAATCTTTGGAGAAATTTTTATGTCACTCTAACAAACCCTGTTTCTGTGATATGTAATTTTTTATAGTATATATGTATGTGTATTTAATAAAAAATATTTTTTAATACAAAATCTCCTGTTACTCCAGTGAGTCACCCCAAGCCATGTACTGCCCTATATTTAATCACTTCCTCACTTCCCAGTATCAAATGGAGTAGTGATTCTCCAGGGCAGCACACCCATGGGAGAGAGGGAGTATAGCAAATACTGGTGAAACTTTTGGTATGATTGAGGAGAGGCTTCTTTAGTGGGCCAAGACCAGGGATGCAATGCATACAACAGTCTTACATAACGAATAATTTTCTCACAGACCACACAACTTATAAGTATTCTGTGGCCAAACCTTACGTCAAGTGTAAGTGTACATCTGGACACAATAATACAGAAAGCAAAAATTACAGGAACGTTCACAAAGAATCTAGTGATTTAGGAGAAAATCAGCATGTAGATAGAAGTTTAATTAGAATAAATGTATTTTATTGATACTATTAGACATTTGAATTCACTCAGGACATGTTTACTCAGTCAGTAAATGTATAACTGCGATGCCATAACATTAACAGTAAATAAACTAGAAAGGGACATCTTCTTACTGATTTGGTTAAGAATTTGCTAAATATTTTGTGCATATTTACCTTTATTAACATGTTAATACTTTTATTGACAACATGATATAGGTATCTCACATCTTAATATTTTTCACTTTGCAGTTAACCACATGGCATTTTGACTTGACATACTTTCTTTTCTTCTTTCTCTTCTATACAAGTAAGATTAGATTATCATTTCTTATCTTAATAAAAGTTTATACTTAATGCCCACCTGACTTTGCCTTTTATTTTCCATTATTTCATATTCAGAATAACTCCTGGGTTTTGTCACTTAAATAAAAATATATTCATAATAAACTGTTGAAACCATTTGACTATTTTGTTACTTATCCTATGAGTCATACCATAAGATTTATAAAGGCTTATTTTATATCTGAACTGCATAGTAAAGGGGAAAGATAAAATTATTTATTGGTGAAAAGGAGCTTGTGTCTGATGGAATTTGAAAATTAGAAAGGAAACAGAGCCATGCATTTTGGAAAATACACATTTGAAACATATATTTAGAAGATACATTTTGGACTTGTCTTTAGGCAGCTGAACTCAAATTACAAATTAATTGGAAATTTAGTCTATTTTAATAAAAATTCCTTAAAAGAGTGCCTGATTCTGGCTGGAAAAAAAGTTCACATTAGATAACAGACTTTTCCCAGGAGTTTATAAATGATACTAGAGATTTAATACCCATAGGATTAATGTAATTTTACTTATTTAAATAGTGACAGCAGGGAAAAAAAAGTATTTCTCTTCCCTTATATTTCCTTTTAGATCTTAACTTCACATGGATTTTTTAAAATAAATATTTTAACTTTGAATTATCCAGACACCAAGTTCTAGGTGCAGATTAGAGGTGGAATTTTCTGATTTATTTGCACATAATCCTAAATAACAATTTTCAAAAGTAAGTGATTACTAACACTGACTCCCCTCATGCTTGTATGTGATTTATATTTCTGGTATATGGAAAACTCTTTCTATTCGGGCATGTATAAAGGTAGCCCACACAATGGGAATGAAAATCTGTAATACTACAGATTATTTAATGTAGAATGTTCCATAGAAAAAGTCACATCTCAACAGTGGGGAAATTTTGTAAAATAATATTCAGCTTAGAAATGATAGTTTTCTCCCTCTAAAAAACTTGGTGAATTTGTAAAATCCCTTCTACTGTGGCAGCAAGAAACAGAATGAACAGCTTGTATAGGTACAATTTTACAGGCATCAGGCATTTTGGAGAACACACAGTTTTCTTTCTTATTGCATAAATCTGGAGAGTTCCTATTAAAAATAGCAGCAGCTAAATGTACATTTACATATACTTGATGAACACTTTGTGTTTTGCTTAACATCTATTGTGCAAAGGAATATGCAGGTGGTACAGCATGGCTGCAGGGGGGGGTAAAGAAAGGTTGCACAGTCAGAAAATGAACGATGAGAAACTGACTAGTGCTAGAACATAGAGCAGGTGTAAATAAATATGTTGACAATTGCACACTGAGGTTGGATTGGCAGTGTAATAAGCTGTATAGGAGGTACCTATACTGTATCTGACATTAAGCACACTTTATATGATCAACAGTTTAACATATACCAATCCCTTCATGTGTACTAATTACTAACTTTTTATCTTTTCATTGACAATTATAGCTATAAAAAAGGACCTGCACATAACTGTTTCATCACTGGGTCACAGACTAAGTGGAATAGTTAAGAGCAAGAAGCCAGACTGAAAAATAAATAAAAGGTTACATAATCATCTTATTGAATGCTTATGGAATATATATATAACTTTCAAACAACCTTGTGGTGTAGATACTAATTTCTGTAATTTACATTTAATGAGCCTGGTAACTTATTCAATATACTAATGTAATGTTAATGCTAGGATTTGAAATTACCTAATCTGATTCCAAAACTCATAAGCTTAACTACTACAGTATCCTGTTTCCAGAAACCTGAATCAAGTTTCCATTTCATCAGTTCTTGTTGGGGGGTTTTGACTTTTTTTTTTTTTTTGACTTATTAATTTGTATCTTTATGTGCCAGTTTCCTTTCTCACAAGGATTAAATATTAACTGCAATGATCATGTTTGACATATAGTGTTCAGCAAGTGTCAGCTGTTGTTATTTCTATTCTTCAACAAAGAATTTTTTAAAATTCTATTGAATAGTTTCAAATGCTTTGGTCGTACATTCTTAAGACAGGCATGGCCCCCTATAGAGTCCAGCTAATTCCTATGCATTCACTTAAATAAAATAATAGCAACAGTATCCTTAACAGTGATTGTAGACACTTCTAATGTGGTTCTAACTATATGCCTAACCAGAATATGGTTAGAACCACATTAGAAGCAGGTTAATAATCTTGTTTCTCTGAGATCTTAAGCTGCTCATTAGGACAGGGACAAGGAAAAACAGAAGGTTATGCTGAAAATGCTGTTGGATATTGAAATGAATTCATTCAGGTTGGCTAATCTACCCTCCATACAGAATATTCTCACAGCATGACTGGGATCTTCATTTCCTAAACTTTGCAGTATATGTAGTGAATTTGTTTCATACTTTCTTTTGGAAGTTCATTAGTATTTGTAATGACTTAACATAGGTTAAAGAGATAGACATCAAGTTTAACCTTATTTTAATAGGACATTTTGTAAAATTTGCCATAAAATAACTTGAGGTCTGTCAAACCAATCCCCATGGTTTTTTTGGCCTTTACTGGATGACTAAGACCCATATGTTGAATTACTGTAATAGTGGAAACCTCATTCCCATTAGAGATTTAGAAATATTTGAACAGAGAGAAAATGATGAATATTTGCTGAGAGGCTTTAAATCTTTAACTCCCAGATCTTATTTGGGAATGTACGTAAGTCAAAACCCATGTTAGGTCAGTGGAATGCTAGATCTCCAAGAGCTGTGAGAAAGGAAGAAAACTAGGAATAGGGAAAACTTAGAATTTAAGAACGCTTTTTACTTTGGGGTTACCCACAAGTTCCCAAGTGCAAGTTGAATTAGTGTATATCTCCAAGGATCGGAGCAGGTTAGAGGGCATCAGAGTGGAAGTCTGGTCGAAAGTGAAATAATTAATATGGTGGTTGACAGCACATTTCTTAGTAATCTCATTGGAGAAAGATCCAAGTTAGATTATTCAGGGAAGGATCCAGATCTTGAAGGCAAGGGAATGTGCAGCCTTCTGGGAAACTTTCAGGCTCATGAGAGGCTGGATATTATTCAGAAGAGGAACCCAGCCCTAGTTGGGGGATGGAGGTCAGACTAGGGAGCTGGAATGTATTTCTAGGATCAATCATAAAACTTCAAAAGGATGTGGGAACCCTGAAGAAAACTTTGTTAGAGCTGTGGACCTATTATTGATCTTGGCTATAGTGTGACCTCCAGAAATGCACTAGGTTCAAGCCTCAGCCACCAAAGAGGACAAGTTTCATGATATATTTCCTTACTGGGTCAGTTACAGAGTGGAGCACAAATTCTTGCCCTTGAGTAGGGATGAAATTGGGTCTGGCGAGAATCAATATTGATTCATCTAATCGTTATGAGCAGAATATTTTATAGTATTACATACATTAGGAATTTAAGTTGGTTTATGTTTTAATTAATGCAATATATAACCAAAAGTTTAAAAATATGTTGTGTCTAAGCTGGGGCTCCTGGAAAATAAATCTTGAAGGATAAGCTTTTATTTGTCAACTTTCATTTCAATTCCAGAGAAGGAAGAGTGAGAGGAAAGAGTCAGACTTGCTATAGGTCCATAACCTCTTATCTGAAACTGTGGAGTCAGATACATTGATGTTCAGAAATTCAGGAGTTTATAGAGATAAAAAGGTGCAATTATTATATTTATTGTAACATCTACAGTGGACTCTGGGGCAGCATAATTTACTTAATCAAACAAAAAGAAAGCATGAATAATTACAGTAAGGAAGATAAAGAATTGGGTCCTCATGAAGAATTGTGCACCTGTACCTGAATTCCAGAAAACCTCAAGCAAATACTCAGTTAAGGTTGTCTGGTACAAATCTCAGAGGCAACTGAGAAACTGTCTTAAAGATTGTACTATAAACAGGCCTCAGAAGAACATCAGTTATCTCCCTTAACCTCATTCCTGCACTACCAGGTCCTTTTTCTTTTCCTTTGCTGTTTGGCTTGAAATGACAGAAATTTATTCCCACCCAGTTCTGAATGCTTAGAAGTCTAAAATCCAGGTGCCAACAGGGCCATGCAGCCTCTGAAGGATCTAGGGAAGAATCCTTCCTTTCCTCTTCTAGCTTCTGGTGGCCCCAGGAATTCCTTGGCTTTGGGAGCAGAGCTCCCAAAGCAGAGCAGACCTCTGCCTCTTTCTTCACATGTCTATCTTCTGTGTCTCTCTGTGTCTTCTCTGCTTCTTATAAGGACACCAGTCATTGGATTTCGGGCTCACCCCTAAATCCAGGAAGATTTCATCATGAGATCCTTAATTAAATCTGCAAAGACCCTATTACCAAATAAGGCCACATTTTGAGTGTCCAGGTGGACATGACTTGTAAGGGAACACTACTCAACCCAACATAAAGGAAACTCACCACCATACTGTTGACCCCTTTACCCATTTTACCTTTTGCCCACCCCTTACCCCTCTGGTAACCACTACTCTGTTTTCTGTACCTATGTGTTTGCTTTTGTTTGGTTTGGTATATTCATTTAATTTTATTTTTTAAATTTTCCACATATGAGTGAAATAATAATATATTTATCTTTCTTTGACTTATTTCACTTAGCATAATATCCTCAAGGTCCATCTATGTTTTGCAAATGGCAAGGTTTCATCTTTTTTATGGCTGAGTAGTATTCCATTGTGTGTGTGTGTGTGTGTGTGTGTGTGTGTGTGTGTGTGTGTGTGTGTGTGTGTGTGATGATACTGCATCTTCTTTATCCATATGTTGATGGATGCTTAGGTTAATTCCACATCTTGGTTATTTTAAGTAATGCTGTGATGGACATAGGGATTTATGCATCTTTTTGAAGTAGTATTTTTGTTTTCTTTGGATAAATACCCAGAAGTAGAATTGCTGGATCATATGTTAGTTCTATTATTGATTTTTTGAGGAGTCTCCATACTATTTTCCATAATGGCTGCACTAATTTACATTCCCACCAACAGTACATGAGGGTTCCCTTTTCTTCACATTCTCTTCAGCACTTCTTGATTTTGCCTTTTGATAATAGCCATTCTAATAAGCATGAGGTGATATATCATTGTGGTTTTGATTTGCATTTCCCTAAGAATTAGTGATGTTGATGGCCATGTGTCCATGGACCATCTGTATGTCTACTTTGGAAAAATGTTTATTTAGGTCTTCTGCCCATTTTTTAATTGGGTTGCTTATTTTTTATTGTTGTTGAGTTGTATGAGTTCTTTATATATTTTGGATATTAACCACTTATCAGATATGTGTTTGTGAATATCTTCTCTTGCTCAGTAGGTTGTCTTTTTGTTTTGTTGATGGTATCCTTTGCTGTGTGGAAGCTTTTTAGTTTGATGAAGTCTCATTTGTTTATTTTTGCTTTTGCTTCCCTTGCTTGAGGAGACATATCCAGAAAGATATTGCTAAGACCAAAGTTGAAAAGTGCATTGCCTATGTTTTCTTCTAGGAGTTTTATGGTTTCAGGATTTAAATTTGAGTCTTTAATCCATTTTGAGTTGATTTTTGTGTATGGTGTGAAATAGTGATTGAGTTTCATTATTTTGCATGTGGTTGTCCAGTTTTTCCAACACTATTTATTGAAGAAACTACCTTTTCTCAATTGTATGTTCTTTGTTCTTTTGTCATAAATTAATTGTCCATATATATGTAGGTTTATTTCTGGGCTCTCAATTCTGTTCTATTGATCTATGTACCATTCCTTTTTTGAACTCATCTCCTACTACTCTTACCCTCTAGTTCATTCTTTCCAACTACTCTGTCTTCTGGCAGGTTTTCAGACTCTAAGCATATCTCATCTTAGTGTCTATTACTAGCTGCTCTTTCTAGTGAAATACTCTCTTCAGATAACATTATAGCTGATTTTTCACCAGCCTGAAGTTCTTGCTTAAATGTCACCTGCTTAATGAAATCTTTTTTTACCCACTCTACTTAAAATTGCAACACAGATGTGGGATTGCTAGATCACATGGTCATTCTATTTTTAACTTGTTGAGGAATCACCATACTGTTTTCCATATGTTTCAACATTTTACAATCCCACCAACAGTACACAAGGGTTCCAATTTCTCCCCATTCTCGCCAACATGTTATTTTCTGGGGGAGGGGGTTGGTATATTTTGGAATAATGGTCATTTTAATTTGTGTGAGGTGGTATGTCATTGTGTGTTGATTTGTATTTCTCTAATTAGCAATGTTGAGCATCTTTTCTTATACTTATTGGCCATTTTGTATTTTCTTTTGAGATATGTCTATTCAAGCTTTTTGCCTAATTTTTAACTGGGTTGTTTAGGGTTTTTTGTTGTTGTTGTTGCTGTTGAGTTGTAGGAATTCTTTATATATTCTGTATATTAACTCATTAGATATTTGCAAATACTTTCTTCCATTACATAGATTGCTTTTCACTCTGTTGTCTCCTTGATACACAAAAATTTTTAAGTTTAATGTAGACCCAAAAGAAGGGAAAGCAGTATCCCCCAGAGATATTATACACCCACGTTCATTGCAGCATTATTCACAATAGCCATGAGATAGAAGCAACTCAAATGTACCTTGATGGAAGAATGGATAAGCAAAATGTGGTATATATATATATATATATATATATATATATATATATATATATATATATATATACACCAAAATGTTATTCAGCCTTAATTAAAGAAATCCTGTCACATGCTACAATAGTGATGAACCTTTAGGACATTATGTTAAATGAAATAAGCCAGCCATAAAAAGACAAATATTGTATGATTCTACTTATACGAGCTATTAAAAGTAGTCAAACTCACAGAAACAGAATAGAATGATGATTGCCAGGGACTGGGTGGGGGGAGAATGGGGAGGTGTTCAATGGGTGTAAAGTTTCAACTTTGTAAAATGAAAAACTTCTAGAGATCTATTGCACAACAATGTGGACATACTTAATACTACTAAACTACACACTTAAAATAGTTAAGATGGTAAATTTTATGTTATGTTCTTTTTACCATAATTTTAAAAATCTTAACCCATTTCCTCCTTCAGACTTTTGCAATTCTGATTATCCTTACCCTGTCCTTTGTTTTTTTCTGGAGAATGTATTGCATTTAATATAACATAGAATTTTCTTACATTTTACTGTCTGTCTCCCCACCACTCCCACTCATTATAAGTTCAAGACAGACATGGCTTTTTGTTTTGTTTTGTTTACTGATGTGTTCTGGAACAATGCTGGTCTCAAAATGGATATTTATTGAACAGTTGTTCAGTGCAAGAATGAAACCCAAAATTGCAATTAAAAATTACTAAATACTAAAGACAGGAGGAAACAAGCCAAATTAAGTGAGAGTAAGTATATATTGCAGAATCCTATTTTCACAAAGACTTCAATTATTGTAATTATCATTGTCCTTTGTGACTCAAATGCTAAATCAGAATTAGACATACCAGAGATTTATGGGAGGAAATGTTAATAATGGATAAAGGAGAGTTATGTGGAGGGCATATCTGATACCTATGAAAGAGAAAGGGAAGGAGGAATTGGATAGGAAGAGCCTTGGGTTACAGCAAATTGTAAGGAAATGTCTGCCATTTCACTGGGAAGTCCACCATTGGAAGAGTCCTACATAAAACAATAATGGGCTGCCTCTCTAGGAACCCCACCATGCCTTATCATTTGTGAGAGCAAATAAGGAAACATGTCTTTAATGTGAATGCTCTAGAGAATCCAGAGGGGCAGCAGCAATACTGCTTCCCGTAATGGATTCTCTTCAACAATATCTGTGTGGTACACATCAACAGCCACTTCAAGAATTATAAAAAAGTAAAAATAATAGAGAGGATGAAAAGTATTAAAATTAGGCATATTTGAAAAGGAACCAGTTAAAGTTCCAGAAATGAATTATATATAGTAATTGATAAGAGTACAGATGAGAAGTTCCTGTATATACTAATCTAAATTTCAGAAGAGATTAAAGAAAATGGGGTAGAGGTACTATTGGAAAAATAATGATTAAGCAATTTCTAGAGTAACTGAATGACTCCAATCCATATAACCAGCAAGTACAACATACCCCAAACTGTGTTAATTAAAGGAAACCATCGATAAAATACAAAATATTAAAATGTATCAATATTATAAAAAGCTAAAGATAAAAAATATTAAGACAGCTAGAGAGATCAGGCAGATTATCTGCATATTATTTACAGCAACAAAAGAACATGTAAGGTAATGAAATAGTATCTTCAAAGAACAAAGTGTCAATCTAGACATTATATATTTTAAAAAGGTCAAAAAGACAAAAAGCTCACATGAAAAACCTCTCACTAAAGGGATTTCTAAATGAAAATTTTAAAAATTAGAAGCACTTGTGGATAAATCTAACAAATATTAAATGTGTATATAAATACATTTTATAGATGTAAAAATCAAAGTAAACCTAAAAATCTTATACAACAGGTAAAAATACAAGGTAAACATAAAATCTTGTACAGCAATTAGTCCCTTCGTTGTACAAGAGGATAATGGGATTAAAATTTCTAATATCTTTTCTTATGAAAAGGAAATCCCTAGATGAGCTTTAGTCTTTGTTAAGTTAAATGTGCATATTAAAATTAATATGGCACCATTAAATAATACATCAATTCTTAAATTATATTCATATAGTAATGTATCTTCAACATATATAGGACAAAAAACTGACAAAACTCCAAGGAGAAAATGTGAAACCTACTTGATAAAAGACTTTAACACAACTTTTTCAATAATATATTCAAGATGACAGAATCAGTAAGTTAAATGGAATGTTTTTCTTGCTCTCTGGGTTCATAGTTTCATTTAGCTTAGGGCAGAAGGCCTAAAAAAAATTTTTTTTCAGGCTTTGAATATCAGCTTCCAGTTTGGCCAACTTCTGACCATGGAGCTTAAAAAAAGAAAGAAAGAAAGAAAGAAAAATCTTTCAAATATCCTGTCAGGTTTCAGCTGGGACAAACAGTAAATATTCCTGGCAGTATTGAATGACCCCACGGACCCAAGAGGTGCCCTAAGGAGTGTGGAAAAGATACTACTCTCCCAGGATCCACAGCCACTCCCAAAGATAACCAAAAGAAAGAAAGATCTAGACAATTCATCTGAGAGCTGACAGCAGTCTGTGGGATCCTAGCGGCAAATGAAGTGAAACCTACATTTCTGTCCAGCCATATCTAGCTGGAAATGGGTGCAGATCATGCTTCTGGCCATAAGTTTGGGCCCCCAACCTGATAGTTAAGTTGTCTGCAAATGCAAGAACCAACAACCTGCCTGTCCCAGGCTGGAAGAAAGCCAAGCCAAGTTGTCACAAAATGAGACAAGCCAGAAGGCAATAGCTGTCCCTGGGAGAGAAAAGGATTGATAACCAATGAGGAACAACATGAAATTTTACCTTACTGTCTCTTGACTGGGCACTGTAGAGATCTGGGGGAGCTGATTCTGGTAAGAACTCTCAGCCTTCACTGGCTTCTGCCAGTTTCCCCAGGATCCTATCATCAAGCTCCAGAGCAAGTGGGTTTAAAGTAGAGAGTGTAGCCCTGATATCGCCTAGAATTTGTCAAGGTTTTTCATTCATTTTAATTTTAGTTTTTCCTTGGCTATTTAAGGGAATAACTGGGAGCAGTTCACCAGAGAATCCGTCAGAATCCCATCAACCCTGGGAAGGACCCATATTGGGGGGCACTATCCTGAGGGTAGAGAGGGGTCATTTGAGTTGATGTGGGGAGATTTGGCTTTTGTTTAAGGCTTTGTAGTCTTTTCAGAGTGGAAAGGCAATTCAGACAGAGAATTAGTAGACTGAGTACTCAGTTAAAGTAGGATAGAGAGGAGTAGTAAGGGTCATGACTTCAGTCTTACAGTCTTTTGTTTTAGGTACACCTTGTGTCTTTAATTTTTCATAAGATTTTGCAATGAATCTTTCAATAAAGGTATTTTGGAATTTTGGAGTCTTCTGGGGACTTCTGCATGTCAAGTAAAATAGGTGTCCCATCCTGTTTGTTTGATTTGGGAATCCTTGCTTTCAAGTACACGACTTAAGTGAATGATCTTGTCTAATTGGAACACACCCCATAATGTCCATTTTAAGTCTAAGTTGTCTTAGTAAGATTTTGCCATTTTTGTGGATTTCTACAGCTTCCTGGACCACAGTTCTTAGACATAACATAAACAGGTGTGAAGGAGGATGATGGGCTCAGTTCTTTGAAACATGAGGGTCCCATTTCTTTAGCTAAGCCTTGGTTCTCTTGGAGCCAAATAATACTGAAGAGTGATATGCCACTAGGTTGGGGATTTTGTGGTGTTTTACAGTGTGCCTCATTAGATGGAAATTTTCTTGAGGTTGGCAGGTGATCTCGTGTCAGTCTAACTCCTTCCATGACCACCTTATCCTAGCACAGGAGTCTTAGATTTAGGTGTCCTGCACTCTAACAGCTTTTGAGTGTTCGACCTATGCCCACCAATTTTGTAGCTTTGGCTTCTGAGATTCCTGTTAACATCAGATCTATGATTCCTTTCACAAGATTTCTTTATAGTGGCAGATGCACTATGGCTTTTAATAGTCTGACATTCCTACTGAGATTTTTATTTATTTATTTATTTAAAAACATGAACAGATGCATGATATATGCAACTTACTTTCAAACAGTTCAGAAAAAAATAGACATACATAGAGTGGAAAAGTAGATTTTTATTTTGATGGTCAAAACAGTCCAAGTTTCTTGGACTATTTATGCTATGGACTTTTACCACAAGGCTTTGTGAGTCCCCTAAAGGCTGCTACCTGTTGCAGACTGCCTGTATAACTATCCCAGAATTTTTCTGTGACCCCAGAACATTTCTGGGAACTTTAACAAACACTGGAACTTTTCTAGGGTCCAAGAACCTTTCTGGGAAATAAGTATATATATATATATATATATATACACTTATTTATAATAATATATAATATTATTATAATAATATATAACAATTCCAACACTCATAATTAATAATTATTTCTTATATTTGTATCTCTTAGATGGTACTGGTAACACTATTACTAAAAGCTAAAATTTTCAGCCCAGCATTGATCTAAAACACTTTGTATGTATTGTTATTTAATTTTCTCAACTACCAAAATGATGTTGTACATACCTTTATGATTCACATATTCACATATTATGAATATGAGGAAAAGTGAGGAAAGGAAAGTGAGGCAGAAAGTTTAAGTAACACAAAGTAATACAAAGGTTAGTTCATACATGGTGGAGCCAGGATTGTAAACTCCAAGAGAGTAGGCCCACGTGTCTCTAGGGTCTTGTCCAGTAAGGTGCTTATGATACTCAATTAATATTTGGTAAATGAACAAATGAATGAATGTAAGTTTAAGAAATACAATTTAGAGGTTTGTACAGCATGTTTCTTTGCTTAGTCTGATCTGAATAATGATGCAAGATCCGAAAAAAGATTTGACAAGGTTTCTGATTAGTCTGATTTGTCAATCAAGTCTTGGGTCATGTCTGTATGGACACAGTAAGGGCACTGCACAATATTGAGTCTTTCCTTTATGCTCTCTTCAGATAAATTCATACTATTGTATAATTAGTTGACCTCAGAGATAAGAGGAAAATTGGCTTTCACATTTGCTCAGAACTTAACCCTGAGGATACCCATACCCAATTAATATATAAAATCATTGAGTATGCTGTAATAAATACAGTTCACTTACATTTGAAGAATGAGTGAACATCAGGTTTTGTAGAAACAGTCAAAGAAGTAAAATGGATAATATGAGGTCATTTAGAAACATTTTCACTTGAGAGAAACCAAAGAAGAAGAAAGAGAAACAGTTCAGCATTTTGTAGTAATAAAGTAGAGAAAAACCAATGAAAATGACTATTATGGGGATTAGAAAAAGTGATATAGGAGTCTTTCAGTATTCTTCAAACATTTAAAATGCACACTACTTTTTAAACTTTTCTGTGAAATTTATTTTATAAGTTGAAATTAACTAATTCTATATCTCTAATTTTTCTTTCACCCAGACAAAACAATATTCTATTGTAGGAATATATACTTTGATCACTTAGGTAAACCTTTGGCACTAAATGAGATTAAAAGCTCTGTATGAGTCTCAGATAATTCTATGTTTTCAGGCAAGTCTGAAGTTCATTTCAACATCAAAGCTACCAAAGGAGTGAAATAAAACAATTTACTTTATTTCTAATCCTGTGGCCAAACAACTCATATTAGTTGTAAAACACTTAATCAAAATAAACTATATGATAGCGTACCATTCCATATTCATATACTTTCTTCATAGTGCTCAGTGTTATTAGCCAAAAGAGAAGAGGGAGAAGATGAGGATATGTAAGATGTGCAGATGCAATTTGTTTTAAAGTAAACATTCTGAAATTGCACTCTTCTTTTCAAATGTGAAGCAGTTTTACAGAGTAACACTGTTTTAATTTCAGATATTTACTCTGGGTGTTGGGTATTGCATATAAAATTTATCATTGTTGGTAAAGTTTTATATGAGTAAATAAACAGTGTGAATAATCAGATGTGAGATTAGTCACATAGTCTTTGACACATTTTCTTCATTAACGTGTATCAGTGCAGACTAAAGATTGCATTCAACCTGTCCTCAAAAGATCTTCAAAATGGAAGATTTTGAAAAGGGGTCTCTTAAGTCCCCTGATAGAACTTATTCAATTTCCATTATCTCAAATTCGTGAAAATGAAAGACCCATCTCACAGGAAAGATCCCCTTAGGTGAATTAAGTGCAGTTTGACAGTCTGCACAAATGCAGAAACATTAGGCTGTTAAGTGGCCACATGTGTATACACATGTTTAGTGTTAAGGCCATAAAGCAAACATTAGCAATCAATAACATCAAATTGATTTTGGAGCATATGTTTTCCAAGACCCCACGAAATCTGGACAACAGCTTGAGAAAGATTCAGACAAGTTCTTATACCATATGCCTCATCCTCAATTGCAAGAGATTGTGCTCATGTGCTAAACGTACTCAGAGACTACCTAAAAATTCATCTCTACCTTTGATAGGACCAAGAAGTGAAAATTATAAAATCTGTGTGTCATCACTGATCTCCATCATAATTTACCAGAAGACAGTAACCAGTAAGCTCTATCAAACCCTACTGGCTCTGCTGACACACTTAGAAATGTTAGTGCATAATTTGCTATTACGCATTATTTTATGTGCAGACTCTCATTATCATAGTCGTATGAGGCATTCGCACATATGTATGCAGCATGTTCCCACCAGGTGTAGTCGGTCATCTTTGGCAACTTAGAGACAACAGTGCTGTCTTGCTTTGTTGTTATGGTTTCAGGCAAATCTTTCCAACCTTATCATTTATGTATAAAATGAGGTCTGCATAATTGTGATTATCCAAATAATTTATAACAAAATACTATTTTAGTTGATTAAATAGAACAGTAATTTTTCACTTTTACTTTCCTTTTTTAGTAATCAATGAGATCTTTTCTTCAAACAAATCTTGCACAGATAAAGCACAGAAAAAAACAATCTTGTAGCTGAAGTGTGTGGGATGGAGAAGGCAGGAACTTCACCTGCTTCGATGGCTGTTTTATTTTCATAGCAGCCCCTGAGGCATCTTTTAATTATTTGAGGGCTCTGTACAACATTTTGAATACTACTGATGCCCAGGATAAAAGAAAAAGAATTTCTCTCTTTCCGTGTTAGACTAACTTTCAAACAGTAACTTAGGTAATTACTGTAACAACATAGTACTTGAAAAGGTTACTTGATGACATTCAGGCATAGGAAATCTGTCCCCAAGGAGTAACTAATACTCATCTTCTGCATGAGACCCATGTTGGAGTGGCTATTGGCAATTTTTAACAAATAGACCTGAGCTGGTCATTACAAGTCATGACCATGAGGCAGTACTTACCCTCTGTAGTGAGAATGGGCTAAATTACAACTTGCAGACAACTGTCCCACAGACTGAAATTAGGAAGTGACATCACTAAGGAAGTGACACAGGGCATTGTTGCTAACAGGTAGCAGCATTTGGCTTTCAGCCTTTATTCACTAAATTGAGCCACCAAGGCTAGCTATGGAAACAGAATTTGAATTCTAGCTCTGGTCCTTGGATTATCATATGGGCATGCCGTTCTTAGAAGCAAGACATACCTGATCCTGGACTTTTAAGATAACAAACCTATCTGCCTCAGACCCATCCTATCCTTGGTGTCTGAGTTCCTCTTTTCTAGTTATATAGGTCAAGATTCATAAAATAAATAAAATCCTCTCAACCTCATTTTGCAAATGAAAATGGGTTTATTACATGCATTCCTAATGAAACAATACACTTGCCATCTGTATGACCTAGAGCAAGGCTGTTTTTCTCCTAAGGCTTAAAGAGCTGCTATCAATTCCCTGGCAGTCCAGTGGTTAGGACTTAGCACTTTCACTGCTGGGGCCTGGGTTCAATCCCTGGTCAGGGAACTAAGATCCTGCAAGCTGAGCTGTGCAGCCAAAAATAAATAAAGAGCTGCTCTCTTCTTATTCTGCTTTGAGCTCCATTACTGGGAGAATCAAAGACATTCTGAACTGTTACATATAATTCTGCACACCAGTGTTCTAGTTTTGGAACCTAGTTGGATAATGAATACTGGAGTCTCTGGCTGTGGAGAATCACATTGCGATGCAGTTCAGTTAGTCCAATGACATGACATGTCTAGTAAATCTAGCTTATATAAACTAAGCTGTAATTTAAAAAGATTATTGAAGCTACTGTCATTGGTTCCCAGAATGCCAGCTGAGGAACTTGTCATTTGTCAGTCTAAAACACAATGCCAATGATAGGCTACAGTTTGCTATTGGTTAATACTGAAGCCAAATCCAGCCTCTGTATCCTAACACCGAATTGAATCTCAGAGATAGAGTTTTGGGTAAAGTAGAAAAGAATAGCTTTATTGCTTTGCCAGGCAAAGGGTGCCACAATGGGATAATGCCCTCAAAACTGTTGTGTCCCCACCTGGAGGGGGTAGTGAGGAGTTTTGTGGTAATTGTTCAAAGAGGGCATGATCAGCTTGTGGACATTCTTCTGATTGGTTGGTGTTGAGGTAAGTGGGGGTCAGCATCATCAACTTTCTAGTTTCAACTGGTCTGGGGTCTATGTGCTTGAGGGCAGCTAACCATTAACTTCTCCCACCTGGTGGGGTTTCAGCATCTGCAGAATAGCTCAAAGATATTGTTATGTGTATCCCTTGAGGGGGAATCAGGACCCTGCCCCAAGGCTGCACTATTGTTTCTTGACTGTTCCTCCCTTATCTTGCATCCCCTCCTTCCCTAATTAGCAACCTTTTGAACATGCCCACTGGAACGCAGGGAAGGTCCTGGAGGCTGAATGAAGCCTATTTCCTGTAATTAAGAAATGGGGGACACAGAAAGGCTTTTGTGCCCAGGAGCCCCACAGGGTCTTGCTCGGTTTCAATACCTTGGATCTTGGTTATCACCAGATCTGGGGAAGAGATAAAGGAAAAAAAAAGCTACCAGGATTGAGAATGAAGTACTCATTTAATTGGTCCAGTGGTGTCATATTAAAGAAGAGGTATCAGGAATGCAAGGTGGGGACAAGGATCGATAGTATAGCCCTTAAAATATTCTGAAAAGGTGGAATTCTACCCTCTTTATTTATGGAGAGAGATGTAAGCAGAATGGACATAGTTTTCTATCTAGAGTCTGTCTCCTTACCCAGAGGTTCTGAAACAGGAGGGAAGGGGGCAGGGCACGACCTTTAAAAGAATGACATAGCCTGAGGACATGACATAAACTGATTAGAACTAAATAGGTCCAAGATGGCAGACTAGTCAACTTCCACTAGACCTTGAGCCTCAGTATAAGCTCATTGTAACACAGCAGCAAGATAAATGACACACCCACAAGCACCATGACAGTTCCAAGGCGGACCATAAAGGTCAAAAAATGGGCAGTGACCCAATTTCTGGAAATCCTCACCCCTTCCCCAAAATACTTGGAACACTCCTCTCACTCATTGGCCTATGAAATTACCCACCCCTATAAAAACTGACAACCCCATACCCTGGGGCTGCCCTCCCCTTCTTAGATGGCCCACACTCTGCCTGAGGAGTGTGTTTCTCTCTAAATAAATCCACTTCTTACCTATCACTTTTGTCTCTCACTGAATTCTTTCTGTAATGAAACATCAAGAATCTGAGTTTCATTAAGTCCTGAGACCAGGTGTGTGATCTCAGTTAAAAGAATGTGGGTTCAAATCCCAATCTGAGTTTCAAGGTTTCAGTTACAGGAGAGCAGTAGGCTAACTTTATGCCATAGAAAAGAAGATATGTTCACATTATTTTTCAAATTTAAATGATCCATATTTCTTATTTAAAATGCTTGATTCACTTTGATTTTAATGCATATATTTTCCTTCCCAACTATGTGATAGCTTCCTGGGGATTGACTCCTCAACAAAGTGCTTAGAAACCAATATCACTGTATGCTCAGGACCAAGTACAGCTAGTGCCCTGAATGTGGTGTGTGGCCAAAAACGTTTTGCAATTGCTAACGTGTAACCTGAATCTAAGGATCCAAAGAAGCTATTATTAGGGTCAACTATGAGGATGATCCAGTTCTATAAGTGAGAAAAACAAAATGTGTAATTATTTTTTTTATTCATGTTTTAAAAACTCGACTGTGTGTTGTTTCTGTTGGTTGTCTAATGGACACTCATTTCCTCATGTATTATGCCACTTTACATTCTTGGAATTGGGTGTGTGGGGCTTCCTTGAAGGTAATAGTGACTGTGGCTTTCTTGAGAGAGGCCTGGGAGTACAAACTGAGACCATTTTAAACTAAATTATCAGCTTGAAATGTCCAGGGAAATATAAAATTCAGCTGTAAACACATATGACTGCCATCCTGGGGGGACAAATTCTCAAGGGAGAGTTTTTTTTTTTCTCTTCCATCTAATTCTGTGGAAAGGTCTAAGACAAACAATTTTCCGTGCCCTCTTTTTGGTGACAGTCAGGTCTTATTTCTAGTTTACCCTGCACACTAAGGAAGTTAATGTGGGGTTCCTCTTGTGTCCCCAAATTTGGGCAAGCCCTGAATCCTTTTTCTTTCTATCCCATGTGCTCTGCAAAGACAACTTGCCAGAGTTCAGCAAATCCTGCAAAGGAAAAGCCACCTTTGATGCTCTTTCCATTTCTCAACCACATTTATTTTTGCCTCTTAGTATTCCTTGCCAGATTATCAATTTGCTTTAGAAGACTTTATACATCTTCTATTATATTTTACTTCTTTTCATCAGGGGTGTATTTCTAAGCCAAAACTAAAACATGGCCATCACTACTGCTAATAATACTGACTTCCTGGGATACTGTTGCCATTGTGATATTTAGTCATTCTGTACCAAAAGTGTCCATTAAATTTACACATCAGCTCATATTCTGAGAAAAAAGTGCTTCTTCTTGACAAATAAAAGAATTGAATGAATCTTCTATCTTTACAGTCTGAGTATTGGCAGAGGGAAATGAGTTAAGGAGATGAATTGAAAGGAGTTGAGAATGTCAATAAGAAGAAAGCCGTAGTTCAAGAAAAGATGCAAAATCCTCCAACGCGAAAGTCTTATTCAAACCTCAAATGTCACTATCCCACCCTCTGACCACAGCAATCCATTTCTGTTGCTCTAATTGTCATCAATATCAGTCTTTTCTCTCTTTTAGTTGTTGTTCACTTTATTGTCTGTCCAGGCTATGCCCCATATTCTTTCACTTTCCCCTGCCAATACCTCCAAATTCCTTAGTCCTTACTAGCCCTACATGACCAGTACTTCTTCCACACTTAGTGGTGAAATACCAACCCGGAATCCTATACTCGTAATGCAGAGGATCCTATGGCCTATGGATTTTTCCCATGATAAGCTCATTGTTCCATCTGTCCCATGATAAAACTCATCCAGCTTTCAGGTGGATTTTCAAAAATGCATACACTACTTTCTGTTGCCTCTCTCAAATCCTTCTTTCATCTCTCACATATATTTAAATCTTTATCAATTTTCTTAAATGCTTTTCCCTAATATCTACACTTTCATTCCTGCATATCACCTCCATCATAATATACATAGGAAATGTATGTCTTTATTTGGATGCAAATCAAATTTCTACCCTCTTTTTTTGCCCCCAGTTTATGTGCATTTGCTTCCTCTACCCTTAATGCTTTATCTCAGTGAAAGTGGTTCTTTTTCCACACCACAGGTGTAAACCCTGCCTCCATAGCTCTGGTTTCACCTTTTCCTACTTCTCCATATTTCCTTGTACCCTTTTCATCTGGTATTCTGCATCAGTTAAGGATGTCCTGGTTACTGTGCTCTCTCAAACTTTTTATCCTCCAGAGTAGGTATTCATACCCTGCTGAAGATCTAAACCTAATATTATTATAATGTTATACTAAACATTGTAAAACTTTTGAATGGATGACAGAATTATGTAGATTCACTTGTCACTTATTGGTACACACAAACCATACTCTATTACATATTTTGTAAACAATTTGATTAAATTATGCACACCTGTTTTTACAATTTCCCTATGTTACCACGGCACATTTCTTCCCAGTTTTCCTACCAGCAGCTGATTCTAGAAAATTACAAATGCACAGCCTTGAAAATTTCCTCTCTAAGTTTTTAGTTTTACCATATCTCTGCCAATTTTATTCTCCACTCACACGTTCAATCTCCCATCCATCTAATTGTTTCTTATATATTTTAACCCAATAAAGGGATTGGATGTTGGGACCAAAGCTTTTTGTGTCTAACTAGTTTAGGAAAATGGGATTCTCCAGTGAACTTCACTGATGATGGAAAAAAAGTCATCTTTTAATAAAGCACACTTAGATTTCCATTTGCAATTTACTTTTAAGGAACCATCTGTTTCTTTGGAGGAGATCCTCTTTAAACTTTGGGCCTTTAATTATGGTTCGATTAAGAAAAAAGCTTGATAATGTAGTGGAAGCATAAAAGCTTATATCAAGTTATGAGAAGAAACATAAGTCCTTAGCACTGCTGTTAATATCAGGAGATATAAAAACTGTTTTTATGGTGGTCATTTAAGCAGTTATTTTAATCTTAAAGAACAAAATGACTTCATCAGGCTACAGAACTAGGGAATCCTGGATGAGGACATTTGTGAGAAAGCAAGAATATGGAAAATGACAAACTAGTGAGATGAAGTACTAAAGAGCCTTAGGCAAGGTGTCGAGAGCTTAAAAGCAAAACTGCCCCTCTCTGAAGGAGAGGACATATCCAAGTCTTTATTTCTTTGAATATCAGCCTATCAGCTGCCATGGGCCCAGCAGTGTGATGAGGAAAAGAGGAGAAATAATGATAATCAAGGGATTGCACCTTTACAAGAGAAGGTGTTACCTTTTTTCTGCTCTCTACCAATTCCTCTTATGTCTGATATCCACCCCCTAGACATAAAATGCTGTAGTGTTTTTGGATTCTAGGGAGCACTGAGAATTAAAAAGCCAGAGCACATAAAGTTGTCTTCTCTTTCTGTCTGATTCACTTATGGCAGGAGTTGTAAAAATATCAAACTTTCTTTCTACTTTTTTTTTTGGTGGTCAATATGTGGTAAAATTGTAAACTACATTTGTTTAAACAAAGTTATATGAGGTTTAGCTGGGAAAAGAGTAGTCCTCAGGCCTCAGAGTCTGCCTTGATTAGATTTTATTTTGTTTTAATTGTTTAGGAAACGGGGTCGCTCCATAAAACCTAATCTGATTTATCAGAGTTCTCTCCATAGAGGTTTTTGTTTATCCAACTGACGTGATAGTTTGGTTTCCATTTGCCATTGATTCTCATACCTATGTCATATATAGGGAAATTTGAGTAAAAATAAGGGCTTGGGGCTAAATTTAGACATTTCTGGGCTTCCTTAAAATAAAAGTTATCTGAATATCACGTGATAGCACTCCAGGAATATTTTTTAAACCTACTTTTGTATATTGTAATATTGTATATATTGTAACCAGGAGGAGAAATTTCACTTTCAGATCAACACTAATGATAATAATTAAAGCAACAATGGGCAGTGACCAAGATAGTCTTAAAGCTTCCTTCAGCCTGACTGAACTTTAAATATTTTCTTCCTAACTCAAGGTCCTGACTTGCCTTTACCTTAGAAAACTTGGAATTGTAAATTATTTATCTATCCCTTTAAGATGTAAATCTTTTTAAAGGCCTCTTGCCAGTTTTACAGCCAAGGAATATCTTACTCAAGGACCTGGGAGCCATCCCATTCAAATAGAATCACCAAGGAGGATAGAATTCCTATATCTCAGTCTGTGATAGAACCCTTACATCTCAGTTTCTGTGTGAGCACAGGAGCCCAGTTTCGATGGAAGCCACTTAGCAAACAAAGATGGTCTAATCACAGTGCGAAAAATAAATGGCAAACTCAGGAATAACTCTACAGCTCACCATGCTCAACACATTGACCAATCTCTTACCTAATGTCCTCCAGTACTATTTCACTTGTTCACCTCAGTGCTTAAAAACCCTCTCACCTTTTATTTCAGGGGAGTTGAGTTCAGGCTGAGTTCTTGACCTTCCTCCTATTGCAGTAGCCTTGAATAAATGATCCCTATCGGTTTAACCCTGTCCAATACAGTTTTTGCTTTGACAACACTTGCATAGCACTCACAACTTGCCGTGATTGAAAGCCAGAACTTTATACAAGTTCTTTTTGCTTTTGCTTTTTATGGAAGAGAAACTGAAGCCCAGAGTGATTAAACCAATTGCTCAAAGTTAGCTCTGGATGGAAGGGGCAGAGCTGAGGTCAAGTCCAGATTGCCAGGCTCTACAATCTATGCTCTTAACCCAGTGCAATACCTTCAGTCAGATAAGTTCTGAGTTCATACATGTTGATGCAGAATAAAGAAAATAAAAACAGCAGAGCCACAAGTCAAGAAACTTGTGTGGGATGTTGGAAAAAAAAGAGTTGGTGGTATTTCTGAATGAGAGGTCTAGTTCTACTGGGCAAGAAGAGGTGTCCATATGGCTTTGAAAACAGATTTTATTTAAATTTGAGTGGTAGACACAGATTGTTAGGACACAGTTTCAGGACTCTTTGACACAGATCAGGAGCTATTTACATCTTTTGTCTATGCTGTAATTATATTTTTTGAAGCAGTGAGCAAATACTAAGATCTTAAAGATAATAGATTCTCTTTTAAACCAAATGAAATAATATAAACATTCTACCTTTTGACTGCCTAATTGTTATGTGATATCTCGAAATTCCTATGAATTAATCAAACATTTTTATGGTAAATTGCATCTACTATGCTGTGATGGATGGAGTGTGTCTATTTAGGAGGAGTTCTTCAAGCGAGAGAAGAGAGATTGGTAAATCCCGGGCGGCTAGCCTTTCACAAAGAGAATCTTTGTCCTTTAAATATTATCAGTAGAACATTGCTAAGGAGACTTTTGTTTGAGGATTTTCTGAGCAGTATTCTTTCTCTTCTAATGTCCAGCTTTGTTTTGCTAGCCAATCTGGCCAGACTCACACATGATCTGCATGGGTCAGTGCTTCTCAGAAGAGAAGGCCAAAGACTTGCATGGTGGTCTTTAGCAGATCTGTGGTGTTCAGTATGCTGACCTGTAGCGTGAACTATAATCCCAGCTGTATCTGCTAAATAGAGTTCAAGTAGACCTTCTTTGCAGGTAATGAACTCTATTCTTTACTATGAACTCTGAATCCTTAGATGATTAATATCAGTAAACACTCTTACTTGATTCTGAGAAAAATCATTTTTTATTACCAGTATCATGCTCTTCTCAATATTTTACTTGTAGTCATTTTTCTAATACCTTAGAACTTTGATCAGAGTTCTGGAGGTCACAGACCTCCATTTGGAGTGCTTCCTCTTGCATTCTGAACGGGAGCAGGATAACATTAGACTATGGATCTTTAGGCTAAAGATCTTTACTAGTGAACACAACAGAAATGGAAATTTCCCAGCTTTATGCTTCTTAATTAATGCCTACTGATTGGATCAGACTCTAATCAGCTTATCTTAAATAGCAATGTATAAACAAATGTCAAAAGGAAACTATAAAACCAAAAGTGAGGACTTCCCTGGTGGCACAGTGGTTGAAAGTACGCCTGCCAATGCAGGAGACACGGGTTCGTGTCCCGGTCCGCGAAGATCCCACATGCCGCGGTAGTGGCTGGGCCCATGAGCTATGGCCGCTGAGCCTGCGAGTCCGGAGTCTGTGCTCCGCAACGGGAGAGGCCCCAACAGTGAGAGGCCCGTGTATCACAAAAAAATAAATAAAAAACTGAAAAAAGAGATTGTCTGATTTTAGTAATACCTGTATACACTGGTTCCTGCTCTCAGTTCATTAGCACTGTCTATTCTTTTTTTTTTTTGTGGTATGCGGGCCTCTCACTGCCGTGGCCAACACACAGGCTCCGCGGCCATGACTCACGGGCCCAGCCACTCTGCGGCATGTGGGATCTTCCCGGACTGGGTCACGAACCCGTGTTCCCTGCTTTGGCAGGCGGACTCTCAACCACTGCGCCACCAGGGGAACCCAGCACTGTCTATTCTTAACTTCCTTCTTTAACCAGCTTACTTTACCTAGAACAGAGTCTCAGTAATAATACACACTCTTGCCTCTCTGTGGTTTTTATATCACATGTCGCCATACAACCCTAATCCTCGATGATTCTAACCATGCATTTTCCCTGGACCTGCATTAGAACACATGGGAAGAGGCACGTCAGCAGAGACAAGTTCTGTCATAAATTGATGACCACTCACTTTATATACTGCTCATAATTTTTACCACGTTTCTCAAGTCTAATAAGCTCACGGATTCTCTGAAAAATTAAGTCAACACTCTAACCACCTTTGCTCTAACTACCCTTGCTCTCCTCCTTCCAATTGTTTGATGACCATTTCTAACTAATAGAAAGTTGTAGCCAGATGCTGGGAGCGCCTCATTTCTCAGCATCAAACATAGAAACATGGCCTTGCTACTCCATATGTGCTCCACTTACCAGCAGCGTGGGCATCACCTGGAAATGTGTTAGAAATGTAGACCTACTGAATCTAAATCTACATTTAACAAGTTCCCTGGTGGTTTTGTGTGTATTAAAGTTAGGGTAGCACTGAAATGAGGAAGACACAGATTCTTTCTTTCTCTCCTTTGAAAAGCAGTTTCTTTTCCTGTAGAAGGCATATGTCTTTTCTTTCTCCTCCTAATTTCTCAGAATTTACACTGAGATTATTCCTTCTCTTCCCAGTGTATTCAGTTTCACTTTCTCAACTCCGATTCCCTGCATTCACCTTTTAGGTCTAAAATTTCTCCATTAAACACTTGCATTTATCAAGTTAAAAGAAAATAAACACACCAGTTACTGCCTTAGTTTCTTCCTGTCTTCAGAGCCAACTTCTCAAGTGAAATGTTCATACTTAGTGTCCGTTTCTTCATCTAACATTCTGTTCAACCCACTGCAAATTGGCCTCTCGGCAGTCACTACACTAAGTACTATTCTCAGCAAATTTGCATATTTCATTCCTCATCATAATCTCTCAGCAACATCTGACACTGTGAGAAGCACATATAAATGAATGAAGGACAGTATAAATACTGGCAGCTCAGGACTCTTAACTTTCTACTTTCTTCTCCCAAGTATAATCTTTCTAGTCATTTCATCTTTCACCTCTGATTTCTAAGGAAAATAAGCAGATATTAAGGCACATGCAAAAACTGCTTCAGTTTTCATAATTGCTCTATATCTAGCACCTAGTCTAACACTGGGCCCTCAGATTTTATCAAAAGAATGAATATATGCTTTAGGTTACATGTTCTTCCCCCAATCATCTACTAAAAGTTTTATTTTCTTCCCTTAGTTCATGTAGTAATTACCCTTTACTGAAATAAAACATCCAGCCTTTTCTTTCTCCCCTGCCCCTGCCCCGGGATAGACTTGTGCTTATATCAAAGGATGTTCATATATGATGAATGAACAGGATGGAGATAAGGAGCTTTTCTACTTTTATTATCCTTGGGATTTTATCCAGTACTTAACCCTGAACTCTCTTCAGGATTATAAGCAAGAAATTGGGCTTGCACCACTTTCATTATTTGAATATCTGTTAGAAATGACTCTATGAATTAATGGAAAGAAAGAGAGAATTTCCTAAGCCTCTACTCTATTATAGAATTCAAAAGTTTGAAAGCTAAACCCAATTTTATTCTCAGAGACTACTGGGAGTCTTCTAGGTCAGTGTAAGTCTTTCAAGGGCCTGTGTCTTTGCCCTATTTTCTGCCAGTGTGTGTATGTATTCAATTTATGATTGTTCTGTAGGTTACTGCAGAAAGACACAGGGCACTTAGGGTTCAATCAATACCATGCAGGAAAAATAAAAAGATACCATGATTTAAAGTAATTTGGGGAATGCTTATATTAGTATACTCCCTTTTAAGTAAACTCACAGTTTACATTATTATATAATCTTTATTTTAAAGGCTCCCTGTGTTTTTATCTTATAAATATAATGTTTTGAGAAATAATTTTGAGGCAGCACTGCTAAAGAGGAGACCCAAAACAATTACTAACAATAGCTATAAGGCTAAGGCTTCAGTTGCCTTAGTAATAATAGTTACTAGTTTTGGAGCTCCTACCCTCTCAGACATTATATATAACAATTTTTGATATTGTGTATACTTCTTTTATAGATAAGGACACTAAAGTTTGACAGATTAAATAACATCCTACCTAAGATCTCTCAGTTATTACTGAGAGAACTGCAAACCAAGACGATCTAAAGTTTACCTTCTTTCCACCTCATCTTCATTTCTTCCCTTCCACTGTCAAGTTAGCCATTAGAGTAGAAGCACCATCTGCTTTATTGGAAGTTCCACACTGTTTTTATTCAGTATTGAGTTTGGGGTAGCAACTTCTCCTTAAATTGATGTAATCTATGTATACTTATTTACTTGGCTTTTCTAAAGAAATAGTAACATGATGGCTTGTTTGAGTGTACTGACAGATATACCTGCCAAGAGTATAAGATAAACCCTGCAATTTTCTCAAAATTCAAAATTATTTTCCACTGACCCTGGTCAAAATCCGTCCCTGTAAAGAGAGAAATTTCCCATATAAGGCATTAGCCAGCATCATGGTAAACCTTTCCAGCTTCTTTTGTTTCCTTTCTCCTCTGTAACTTCCACCATTGGAAATAACAATCCCCTGATCACTCCTACAGCCTTTCTGATGTGAACTGACTCAGGAGTTGCCGAGCATAAATGAACCATCTCTTTTTAAAAAGCTGTTGAATGTGCCTCCTTATCGTTTTAGTTGTGTGATGAGAGATTTGTCTCAACATGGTTATTTACACACAATTAGAGGAAATTAAATTCTGCTGGTAGTCTTTTTTTGTAAAAATTAATAATATAAAATGTCCTTTCAGAAATGCTCTGAAGTATATTCTTAATGAAGTATAAATTATCAACATTTCTATGTGTTTTTATTTTTAAAATATTTATTTATTTATTTGGCTGAGCTGGGTCTTAGTTGCTGTGTGTGGGATCTTTGTTGTGACGCATGCGATCTTTTAGTTGTGGCATGCAGGCAAGATCTAGTTCCCCAACCAGGGATCGAACCCAGGCCCCTGCATTCGGAGCATGGAGTCTTAACCACTGGACCACCAGGGAAGTCCCTGTATGTGTTTTCAAATGTCACCCTTAGATGACAATTTTTGAGCCCTTCATGTCCTGGCTCAATCACTTAGTCAGTTAGACGTGGGGGAGTTACTTATTCTTCTAAGATTCCGTTTCTTCATTAGTAAAAAGGGGCCATCCATAGTTCCTACGGTTTAGGGTTGTTCTAGGAATAAATAAAATATAATCTTCTTAGCACAAAGCCTGGTACACGCTGTATGCACGTTAAAGATTAGGAATTTGGTGTATCATCTTTCCTCCCCAACATAAGGACTGAAAATAGATAACGAGCTTATTTTCAACCTTAAAATGCTAATCAATTTAAATTACTATTTTTGTCTTTTCTTATGTTACACACTTGAAAGTAGTCTTGTGTTTTATTGTTGTTTTAGTCTTTTATGAGAGAGTAGAATCCACCAACACTCTTGCTAAAAGTTACTCTTTGGAGGAACTTTTTCTTCCCCTAATAGTACTCTCACTTCCCCCTGCACCATAGGATCCATGAAGCAGCCTTATTTCCAGCAGGAGATGGAAACTTCATCTGAAGTCTTTTTCAGTCATATTTGTAACATGCTTTATGCTATATTACACTCTTCTTTTAACCTAAAATGAAAATCCCCATACTTAGGGATTATAGTTCCTTTTTTTACATTCTTAAGGACATCCTGATACCAATGACCCAAGCCTTCAGAACTCCAGTTAATGAATAAGAGATAATGTTTTGAAAGATGAAGTCCTATTTTTAACCTAAGCACCACGTTATTAGTGTTTATGGTGTTTATGCTTTGAGTTAGAGATATTAATGCTGATATTATTAGAGATAATATTTGTTTTTGCATAGTGACTATAAGCTGCTAGCACCTTTCAGTTCTCTTTGGAAGTTTGATTTGATGCAAACATCATAAAATTTGGCTATAAAAATTGTTGACAAACATTTAAGATGGGGCAAGAATTTCATTTTTAAAATAAGAAAAAGTTTTCTTCTATTCATTTTATTCCTCTACTGTCCCTGAGTATCCACAATATTTATAGACAACAAAAACAACAAAAATCTCATGAAGAATAGCACCATGCTATAGGAGAATTAGAAAGCTATACTAAAATGTGCTGAATTTCACCTTAGCTCAAGCAAATCCTGAAATCCAGTATCTGTATGCCAGATGGTTCTACATTCCTAATAGCACTTGTTTCTCAGTGATATAACTTAGACATAAATTCTATATTTAATTATATATATAAAATTGATAATACACACGCTTAGCTATTTTATGACATGTAACCCAGCAGACAGCATACCTTTAACTAGCATTTTGGCTACTTCTGCTAAATTCCCCCCAACTAATGCAATCAAGGAGAATTACCATACCAGTTGCTTGTGCTTATGCCACATGAGAAAGCCTTGGACATAAGCTGTGCAATTCATTCTGTTTGCTACCAAGTAATGCTTTGCAGACCTGTAAATCAAAACTGTGGCCGATTTTCAGCAGTATGATTGTCATGTTTTAGAAATTTGGCTAATTAAAACTTTACGAGTAGACAATGAAGCGTAAAGGTCTCATATTTGAGAATTAAAAGTGTCTAGACAAGAGCAGTTTGTTTTTTGGTTTTTTTGTACCATAGTGCATGTGTATTTTTAAATACAATTTCTTTTTTTAATTTGGGAGAGGGGATAAGATTAGTAATATATTCAAATGATTATTTATATTTGACCTTTAAATCTTCTAAAGTGTCATTTGGGCTTGCATCCTATAAACAAATCTCCTTTGTTCTTTCAATTATGCTATGATAGGGTGTGAAACACTTTTCTGCACTGATTCTTTAAATTTAAATGAAATAAGCATGGAAATAGTGGGCAGAAAAATTTCAATTGTATTTCTGTAGCTATTAACTCTTACAAAGAGTTTAGGGGAAAAGATTTTTTTGTTTTTTGAGTTTTTTTATTTGTTTTGTTTTGTTTTGTTTTTGCGGTACGCGGGCCTCTCACTGTTGTGGCCTCTCCAGTCGCGGAGCACAGGCTCCGGACGCGCAGGCTCAGCAGCCATGGTTCACGGGCCCAGCCAATCCGCGGCATGTGGGATCTTCCCGGACCGGGGCACGAACCCGTGTCCCCTGCATCGGCAGGCAGACTCTCAACCACTGTGCCACCAGGGAAGCCCTGTTTTGTTTTGTTTTTAATGTGTTCCCTAACAAAAAAGGAAAGATAACAAACATTTCAAGAGAAGAAAAGGGTTAGAAACTTGGGGAAATTTTTTGGTTTTCTTAAGTTTTTTTGTTTGACTAATATCATTGAGACAACTTAAAACATTTGCTTGATGGTTAACTAATGATAAGCCTAGTATTATTGCCAGCATATTTATTTGAGAATGCTGGTTTGCATTTGGTTTAGATTTTCATTTACAAAGCTGTTCCAAATATCAACAAGAAGAGTCATGAAATAAACAAAGCAACAGGGCAATATTTGTGGTGTGCTTTACACTCTGATCACTACTCCCCTACTTATTATTTTTGGAAACACAGAGTAGGATAATCTCACTCCCAGGTGGTGAGAGGAGCCTCTGGAAGAACCTCCTATATGACATGTATTTAACATACATCTATGATGAGGCCTGCCTATATGTGCTTGTTTTCTAGGGATGGTAATATTTTAATATGTCAGTCATTTAAACATTAAAGTAAAAGGCTTTGAGGGTAGATGTTGAAGTATAGAAAACAAGGAGGGTGTGTTAAGTATATCTTTTTATTCTTATGTTTTGATATCTGGGCCTTATGGACCCTGGTGAGACTGCCCCTTCCAGGGCTGGCTGATACCTAAGGATAGTAAAGGACTGGACATGAATGCACATTTATAGGCAAACTAACCAATTCAGAGCCTCCCCTCACCTCTTCTACAGGACTTTTACACTCTGGGCCAATATTCCCTTGCCCTAATCATCCCAGGATCAGGTAACAGGCAACTAAGGCCAGCTCCCATGCCCTAGAGCCTGCTAAGATTATTCAAACTACTCAATCCTAAAACTGCCTACTTTGCCTCACTCATTCCTTCCCTCCAAAACTTCAACACATCGTCCCCTGGTTCCTCTGCCTCCTGACAAACCTGGTACTTCTCCAGGGAAGAAGAGAAGAGAGAATAAAGCTATTAATATATTCAAATGAAAAATTTATTATTTTTTAAATCTTCTTAAACTTTCATCTGGCCTTCTATAAGCACATCTAAATGGCCCTACCCCCTCCTCTTGGAGACTATGAAGAATAAACTATCTTTTCAATGGCAGTCCTTTCCTGATCTGGCCTCACCATTTTAAAACAGAAGAATACTTGACTGATACTATGGCAAAAGGAAGAAAAGCCCAATACAGTAGTCCCCCCTTACCCATGGGGTATACATTCCAAGACCCCCAGTGGATGCCTGAAAACATGGATAGTACCGAAGCTTATATAAACTATGTTTCCTCCTATTCATACATACATAAAGTTTAATTTATAAATGAGGCACAGTAGGCAATTACCAACAATAACTAATAAAAAAATAGAATGATTATAACAATACACTGTATTAAAAGTTACATGAATGAGGTCTCTTTCTTTCTCTCTCAAAACATCTTATTGTACTAATTTAATGTCTTTTCCACCTTAACTAAGCATTTATCAGGCACTGTGACCATAACTTTTGTAGTTTGAGTTGTGACAGCAAAACTAGTACACAATTTCTTTTTCTTTCTTCACAATTCATGGATAGAAGAGTTGGTCTTAGCATAGATCGTGGCAACCTCAGTACGCTATTTTTTTTCTTTCCATATTGAGAACATTTAACTTTTCACTTAGAGGAAGCACTTTATGGCTTCTCTTTGGCAATTTAAATTGCCAGCATCACTACTTTTGTGCTTTGGGACCATTATTAAGTAAAATGTGGGTTACTGTGGTATCACAATTGTCAATCTGCTAGCCTAGATGGCTACTAAGTGACTAGCCAGCGGGATGATTCACATCCAGAGAGGGACAGTGTACTAAATCTCATCACACTCCACAGAATGGTGCTCAATTTAAAACTTTATGAATTGTTTATTTCTGGAATTTTCCATTTAATATTTCAGACTGCTTTTGACAGTTGACCCCAGGTGACTGAAACCGTGGAGAGTGAAACCATGGGTCAGAGGTACTACTGTACCTGAAAGTAACTCAAGAGATTTTTTTAATCTATGGATTCTCCATTTTAAGATACAAGATGAAAAACTATATAACAATATATGCTTTGCAACAAGTAAACTCAACTGAAGTTGAGAATTCATGAGAGAAAATTCTTCTGTCATTCCCATATGTTTGATGAAAATAACATTAGACTTGGAGACCATAGTCCTGGACTTAGCCCCAAACAAATGCATGACCATGGATAAATCACCCTTGCTGAGACTTGGGTTAGATAACAGAGGGTGGAGCAAGAGAGGGTGACAAGAGGGTGCATTCTAATGCTGATAAATGTGCTTTCAAGAGTATAAAATACTAAACACACTAGAAATAGTTGTATGTTTGCTGGTATTCTAATTCTTTAAATTAGACATCAATGTTGTTTTCCATACAACATCCCTTATTGTGAGTGTGTATATATACATATACAATTGACCCTTGAACAACTCGGGGGTTAGGGGCGCCGACCCCTGCACAGCCTAAAATCTATGTAAAACTTTACAGTCCCTACTCTGTATATGCCGTTTCATATCCAAGGATTCAACGAACTTCGGATCATGTAATACTGTTGTACATATTTAGTGGAAAAAAAATCCATTTGTAAGTGAATCTGTGTAGTTCAAACCTGTGTTGTTCAAGGGCCAACTGCATATCTATATGTAAGATGTATCTATATCTGTATCAAGATTCTGACCATGAAAACAAGTAGCAAGTTGTGGGCATTGTGGGGGAGTGGGGGCGGTGTTGGTGCAGTTTGTTCCACAGGCAGAGTGTTTGTAAAAATCAGACAATATCCTTTGCTGTGTTGCAAGAGTGGCCAGCAGCATGCTTGTGATGAATGACTACTAAATGCCATAGTCTCTCAAATTAAAGCCATTTAACCTAATTCTATCACTTTCTATTGTCTCTTCTTTCCTCTTTCTCTATTTTCAAAAAGGTGAGGGAACACTTTAGGGAAAAGAGGTAGGCTGAAGCAAGCAACAGAAACCATTACCTAGCCCCAAAACATGAACATTTACACATAGGTATTCTTTCAAGAGTTTTAGAGTTGTAGCTCTTAAATTTAGACCTTTGATCGATTTTTAGTTAACTTTTTTGTGAATGTTAAGGTAGGGTCCAAGTTCATTCTTCTGCAGGGGGCTCTCCCATTGTATTGTACCAGCATCCATTGTTTTTTTTTTTTCCCCTGAGAACATCCTTATTTATTTATTTTTTATGTTTATTTATTTATTTTCCTATTAGTCATCCATTTTATAAACATCAGTGTGTACAGGTCAACACCAATCTCCCAATTCATCATACCACCATCCCCACCCCCTGCCGCTTTCCCCCCTTGGTGTCCATACATATGTTCTCTACATCTGTGTCTCAATTTCTGCTCTACAAGCTGGTTCATCTGTACCATTTTCTAGGTGCCACATATATGTGTTAATATATGATATTTGTTTTTCTCTTTCTGACTTACTTCACTCTGTATGATAGTCTGTAGATCCATCCACGTCACTACAAATGACCCAATTTCGTTCCTTTTCATGGCTGAGTGATATCCCATTGTATATATGTACCACCACTTCTTTATCCATTTGTCTGTCGATGGGCATTTAGGTTGCTTCCATGACCTGGCTATTGTAAATAGTGCTGCAATGAACTTTGGGGTGCATGTGTCTTTATGAATTATGGTTTTCTCTGGGTATATGCCCAGTAGTGAGATTTCTGGGTCATACAGTAATTCTATTTTGTGTTCTTTAAGGAACCTCCATACAGTTCTCCATAGTGGCTGTATCAATTTACATTCCCACCAACAGTGCAAGAGGGTTCCTTTTCTCCACACCCTCTCCAGCATTTGTTGTTTGTAGATTTTCTGATGATGCCCATTCTAACTGGTGTAAGGTGATACCTCATTGTAGTTTTGATTTGCATTTCTCTCATAATTAGTGATGTTGAGCAGCTTTTCATGTGCTTCTTGGCCATCTGTATGTCTTCTTTGGAGAAATGTCTATTTAGGTCTTCTGCCCACTTTTGGATTGGGTTGTTTGTTTTATTAATATTGAGCTCCATGAGCTGTTTATATATTTTGGAGATTAATCCTTTGTCTGATGATTCATTTGCAAATATTTTCTCCCATTCTGAGGGTTGTCTTTTTGTCTTATTTATGGTTTGCTTTGCGGTGCAAAAGCTTTGAAGTTTCATTAGGTCCCATTTGTTTCTTTTTCTTTTTATTTCCATTACTCTAGGAGGTGGATCAAAACAGATCTTGCCATGATTTATGTCAAGGAGTGTTCTTCCTATGTTTTCCTCTAAGAGTTTTATAGTGTCCAGTCTTACTTTTAGGTCTATAATCCATTTTGGGGTTATTTTTGTGTATGGTGTCAGGGAGTGTTCTAAGTTCATTCTTTTACATGTAGCTGTCCAGTTTTCCCAGCACCACTTATTGAAGAGACCGTCTTTTCTCCATTGTATATGCTTGCCTCCTTTGTCATAGATTAGTTGACCATAGGTGTGTGGATTTATCTCTGGGCTTTCTATCCTGTTCCATTGATCTATATTTCTGTTTTTGTGCCAGTACCATATTGTCTGGATTACTGTAGCTTTATATTATAGTCTGAAGTCAGGGAGTCTGATTCCTCCAGCTCCATTTTCTCCCTCAAGATTGCTTTAGCTATTTGGGGTCTTTTGTGTCTCCATACAAGTTTTAAGATTTTTTGTTCTACTTCTGTAAAAAATGCCATTGGTAATTCGATAGGGATTGCATTGAATCTGTAGATTGCTTTTGGTAATATAGTCATTTTCACAATATTGATTCTTCCAATCCAAGAACATGGTATATCTCTCCATCTGTTGGTATCATTTTTAATTTCTTTCATCAGTTTCTTACAGATTTCTGCATACAGGTGTTTTGTCTCCCTAGGTAGATTTATTCCTAGGTATTTTATTCTTTTTGTTGCAGTGGTAAATGGGGGTGTTTCCTTAATTTCTCTTTCAGATTTTTCATCATTAGTGTATAGGAAAGCAAGAGATTTCTGTGCATTAATTTTGTATTCTGCAACTTTATCAAATTCATTGATTAGCTCTAGTAGTTTTCTGGTAGCAACTTTAGGGTTCTCTATGTATAGTATCATATCATCTGCAAACAGTGACTGTTTTACATCTTCTTTTCCAATTTGTATTCCTTTTATTTATTTTTCTTCCCTGATTGCCGTGGCTAAGACTTCCAAAACTAAGTTGAATAATAGTGGTGAGAGTGGACATCCTTGTCTTGTTCCTGATCTTAGAGGAAATACTTTCAATTTTTCACCATTGAGAATAATGTTTGCTGTGGATTTGTCATATATGGCCTTTATTATGTTGAGGTAGGTTCCCTCTATGCCCACTTTCTGGAGAGTTTTTATCATAAATGTGTGTTGAATTTTGTCAAAAGCTTTTTCTGCATCTATTGAGATGATCATATGGTTTTTCATCTTCAATTTGTTAATATGGTGTATCACATTGATTGATTTGCATATATTGAAGAATCCTTGCATCCCTGAGATAAATCCCACTTGATCATGGTGTATGATCCTTTTAATGTGTTGTTGGATTCTGTTTGCTAGTATTTTGTTGAGGATTTTTGCATCTATATTCATCAGTGATACTGGTCTATAATTTTCTTTTTTTGTAGTATCTTTGTCTGGTTTTGGCATCAGGGTGATGGTGGCCTCATAGAATGTGTTTGGGAGTTTTCCTTCCTCTGCAATTTTTTGGAAGAATTTGAGAAGGATGGGTGTTGGCTCCTCTCTAAATGTTTGATAGAATTCACTGTGAAGCCATCTGGTCCTGGACTTTGGTTTGCTGGAAATTTTTAATCACAGTTTCAATTTTATTACTTGTGATTTGTCTGTTCATGTTTTCTGTTTCTTACTGGTTCAGTCTTGGAAGGTTATACCTTTTTAAGAATTTGTTCATTTCTTCCAGGTTGTCAGTTTTATTGGCATAGAGTTGCTTATAGCAGTCTCTTAGGATGCTTTGTATTTCTGCAGTATCTGTTGTAACTTCTATTTATTTCATTTCTATTTGTATTGATTTGAGTCCTCTCCCTCTTTTTCTTGATGAGTCTGGCTAATGGTTTATCAATTTTGGCTAATGGTTTATCAATTTCGTTTATCTTCTCAAAGAACCAGCCTTTAGTTTTATTGATCTTTGCTATTGTTTTCTTTGTTTCTATTTCATTTAATTCTGCTCTGATCTTTATGATTTCTTTCCTTCTGCTAACTTTGGGTTTTGTTTGTTCTTCGTTCTCTAGTTCCTTTAGGTGTAATGTTAGATTTTTCATTTGAAATTTTTCTTGTTTCTTGAGGTAGGCTTTTGTAGCTATAAACTTCCCTCTTTGAACTGCTTTTGCTGCATCCCACAGGTTTGGATCATCGTGTTTTCATTGTCATTTGTCTCTAGGTATTTTTTGATTTCCTCTTTGATTTCTTCAGTGAGGTCTTGGTTATTTAGTAACGTATTGTTTAGCCTCCATGTTTTTGTGTTTTTTACATTTTTTCCCCTGTAATTGATTTCTAATCTCATAGCATTATAGTCAGAAAAGTTGTTTCATATGATTTCAATTTTCTTAAATTTACTGAGGCTTGATTTGTGACCCACGATGTGATCTTTACTGGAGAATGTTCTGTGTGCATTTGAGAAGAAAGTGTAATCTGCTGTTTTTGAATGGAATGTCCTATAAATATCAATTAAAACTATCTGGTCTGTTGTGTCATTTAAAGCTTGTGTTTCCTTATTAATTTTCTGTTTGGATGATCTGTCAATTGGTGTGAGGTGTTAAAGTCCCCCACTATTATTGTGTTACTGTTGATTTCCTCTTTTAGAGCTGTTAGCAGTTGCCTTATGTATTGAGGTGCTCCTATGTTGGGTGCATAAATATTTACAATTGTTATATCTTCTTCTTGGATTGATCCCTTGATCATTACGTAGTGCCCTTCCTTGTCTCTTGTAACATTCTTTATTTTAAATTCTATTTTATCTGATATGAGTATAGCTACTCCAGCTTTCTTTTGATTTCCATTTGCATGGAATATCTTTTTCCATCCCCTCACTTTCAGTCTGTATGTGTCCCTAGGTCTGAAGTCGGTCGCTTGTAGACAGCCTATACATGGGTCTCGTTTCTGTATCCATTCAGCCAGTCTACTTCTTTTGTTTGGAGCATATAATCCATTTACATTTAAGGTAATTATTGATATGTATGTTCCTATGACCATTTTCTTAATTGTTTTGGGTTTGTTTTTTTAGGTCCTTTTCTTCTCTTGTGTTTCCCACCTAGAGATGTTCCTTTAGCATTTGTTGTAGAGCTGTTTTGGTGGTGCTGAATTCTCTTAGCTTTTGCTTGTCTGTAAAGCTTTTTTTTTTTTGCGGTATGCGGGCCTCTCACTGTTGTGGCCCCTCCCATTGTGGAGCACAGGCTCTGAACGCGCAGGCTCAGCGGCCATGGCTCATGGGCCCAGCTGCTCCGTGGCATGTGGGATCTTCCTGGACTGGGGCACGAGCCCATGTCCCCTGCATCGGCAGGTGGACTTTCAACCACTGTGCCACCACGGAAGCCCCAGTGTAAAGCTTTTGATTTCTCCATCGAATCTGAATGAGATCCTGGCTGGGTAGAGCAATCTTGGTTGTAGGTTCTTCCTTTTCATCACTTAACTATATCATACCACTCCCTTTTGGCTTGTAGAGTTTCTGCTGAGAAATCAGCTGTTAACCTTATGGGAGTTCCCTTGTATGTTATTTCTTGTTTTCCCTTGCTACTTTCAATAATTTTTCTTTGTCTTTAATTTTTGCCAGTTTGATTACTATGTGTCTTGGTGTGTTTCTCCTTGTGTTTATCCTGTATGGAACTTGCTGTGCTTCCCGGACTTTGGTGGCTATTTCCTTTCCCATGTTAGGGAAGTTTTCAACTATAATCTCTTCAAATATTTTCTCTGGTCCTTTCTCTCTCTCTTCTCCTTCTGGGACCCCTATAATGCAAATGTTGTTGCATTTAATGTTGCCCCAGAGGTCTCTTAGGCTGTCTTCATTTCTTTTCATTCTTTTTTCTTTATTGTGTTCTTCAGCAGTGAATTCCACCATTCTGTCTTCCAGGTCATTTATCCATTCTTCTGCCTCAGTTATTCTGCTGTTGATTCCTTCTAGTGTAGTTTTCATTTCAGTTATTGTATTGTTCATCTCTGTTTGTTTGTTCTTTAATTCTTCTAGATCTTTGTTAAACATTTCTTGCATATTCTCGATCTTTGCCTCCATTCTTTTTCCCTGGTCCTGGAGCATCTTCACTATCATTATTCTGAATTCTTTTTCTGGAAGATTGCCTATCTCCACTTCATTTAGTTGTTTTTCTGGGATTTTATCTTGTTCCTTCATCTGGTTCATAGCCCTCTGCCTTTTCATCTTGTCTATCTTTCTGTGAATGTGGTTTTTGTTTCAGAGGCTGCAGGATTGTAGTTCTTCTTGCTTCTGCTGTCTGCCCTCTGGTGGATGAGGCCATATAAGTGGCTTGTGGAAGTTAGTTGATGGGAGGGACTGGTGGTGGGTAGAGCTGGCTGTTGCTCTGGCAGGCAGAGCTCAGTAAAACTTTAATCCGCTTGTCTGCTGATGGGTGGGGCTGGGTTCCCTCCCTGTTGGTTGTTTGGCATGAGGTGACCCAACACTGGAGCCTACCCAGGCTCTTTGGTGGGGCTAATGGTGGACTCTGGGAGGGCTCACACCAAGGAGTACTTCCCAGAACTTCTGCCGCTGGTGTTCTTGTCCCTTCGTGAGCCACAGCTGCCCCCCGTCTCTGCAGGAAACCCTCCAACACTAGCAGGTAGGTCTAGTTCAGTCCCCTATGAGGTCACTGCTCCTTCCCCTAGGTCCCAATACGTACACTACTTTGTGTGTGCCCTCCAAGAGTGGTGTCTCTTTTTCCGCCAGTGCTGCCAAAGTCCTGCAGTCAAATCCCGCTAGTTTTCAAGTCTGATTCTCTAGGAATTCCTCCACCTGCTGCCAGACCCCCACGTTGGGAAGCCTGACGTGTGGCTCAGAACCTTCACTCCAGTGGGTGGTCTTTTGTGGTATAAGTGTTCTCCAGTTTGTGAGTCACCCACCCAGCAGTTATGGGATTTGATCTTATTGTGATAGCGCCTCTCCTACCATCTCACTGTGGCTTCTCCTTTGTCTTTGCATGTGAGGTATGTTTTTGGTGAGTTCCAGTGTCTTCCTGTTGATGATTGCTCAGCAGTTAGTTGTGATTCTGGTGTTCTCGAAAGAGGGAGTAAGAGCATGTCCCCCAGCACCCATTGTTAAAAGACTGTTCTTTCCTCATTGAATTCTTGGCACTTTTATTAAAAATTTGCTGACCATAATACAAGAGTTGATTTCTAGACTCTCAGTTCTATTCCATTGACCTATGTGTGTATCCTTAAACCAGTAAGACAATGTCTTTTAAAAAATTTTGTGAATACATTAATCTCTTTTTTCAGCTTTATTGAGATATAATTGACAAATAAAATTGTAAAATATTTATAGTGTACAACATGATGATTTGATGTACATATACTTTGTGAATTTACCCCATTGAGTTAATTAACACATCTATCACCTCATATATTAACCTTTTTTTGATGAGACCATAATATTTTGATTATTGTAGATTTATCTTAAGTTTTGAAATTGGGAAGTGTGACTCTTCCAACTTTTTTCTGTTTTTCAAGATTGTTATTTTGGGCTCCTTGAATTTCCATATGAATTTCAGGATCAGGTGATAAATTCTATGAATAAACCAGCCAGAATTTTGATAAGGATTGCTTGAATCTACAAATCACTTGAGAGGTATTGGCACCTAAACAGTATTAAATTCCTATTCATGAGCATGAGATATCAATCATTATTATCATTAGTTTGATCTTCTTTACTTTCTTCCAACAATATCTTATAGTTTTCAATATAAAAGTTTTACACTTCTTTTGTTAAATTTATTCCTTTTGTTAAATTTATTTCAATGTAAAAGTTTTATACTTCTTTTGTTAAATTTATGTATTTTATTACTTGCCATACAGTTATAAGTGAAATTGCTTTCTTAATTTCATTTTCAAATTGAACATTGCTAGTAGATAGAATACAATTGATTTTTCTATGCTGATCTTTTAACCTGCATTCTTGCTGAACTCATGTTAACTCTAATATCTGTATGCTGATTCCTTAGAATTTTCTCTATATGTACTTTGTATTTCCTAAGATAAATTTATTTATACCTTTTGATAAATTTAAAATTTAATAATTGCATCTGCATCAGTTAGGCTTCTTCAGAGAAACAAAACCAATATAATTAGATGATAGATAGATATTAGATGATTGATAGAGATCTGTTTTAAGAAACTGACTCATGTAGTTGTGGGTACGACAAATCTGAAACCTGCAGGCCATCCCAACAGGCTGGAAACTCAGATGGTTTTGATGCTGAAGTGTTAAAGGTAGACTTTCTTTCCTTGGATATCTAGTTTTTGCTCTTGGGGCTTTCATCTGATTGAATGAGACCCATCTACATTATTAGGGGTAATCTCCTTTAGTTAAAGTCAATTTACTATGGACTTTTAAACATCTTTACAAAATGCCTTCACAGAAACAGCTAGATTAACGTTTGATTAAGTAACTTGGTACTATAGCATAGTCAAGTTGACACATATGACTAACCATCAAAAAATAAAGTGATACAAATGAACTTATATACAAAACAGAAGCAGACTCATAGACTTCAAAACAAACTTATGGTTACCAAAGGGGAAAGCTGCAGGGTGGGGAGGGATAACAGAGGTTAGGATTAACATACACACTACTATATATAAAATAAATAATCAACAAGCACCTACTGTATAGCACAGGGAACTCTACTCAATATTCTGTAATAACCTATATGGGAAAATCTGAAAAAGAATAGGTATATGTATATGTATAACTGAATCACTTTGCTGTACACCTGAAACTAACATAACATTGTAAATCAAGTATACTCCAATATAAAATAAAAATTTTAAAAAGACTACCCATTACAATAACCAAAATATCACTTATTATTGTGCATTTTTATCCACAGTATTTCTGTATTTTCAGTGAAATTTAACATACATCAGAACTAGACTTGAAAGAACCTAAATATTCTATGATATTTTAAGAAAAGCCTATAAGTTTATTAGTTTTTCCCTCCATAGCATAGATTGATTAGACACATAATCTCAAAATTTTGTTTGGGCACTGAATTTTTCCTTAACATTTAGGTGAGTGCTATGCAAAGAATTTTACTTAAATCAACTATACTTCATTAAAAATAACAGAATTTTACTTATCTCTCAGAATGACAAGGGAGGAAGCCTTACCAAGTCCTTTGTACCTTCCCATCGTTCTTCCTATATCAGATTCACTTTCATTTTTTCTGAAATAAATATGACCCTGACAGTATTCAAGAAAGCACAGTGGAATGGACCATTTATTCACAGAATGGCAGTAGTGAGACCTTAAGGTCTAAACTTTTAGTTTGTCCTTTCAGAGCTACTTCTGCTGATTTCTCTTTGTTGTGCTGGGAATAGTTGGGTGGTCATTAAACAGTAGGTGAAAGGTGAGTGGGTGAAGAAAGTAATCCATTCTGATCTTCAAAACTGGCTATTACTTCACCCCATGCTGGGTCAGAATCTCCAGAAGGGATAAGATGGGCAGTTATAAAAAAGGAACAGCCAGAGAATAGCTATAAAATGTTTATAGAACACCTATAAAGTGACCCCCAAGGCTTAGTGAAATGGCTGCTTTATGGTTAAAGCATAGATTCCAGACTACTGTCTGACCCCCTGCTCTGCAAGAGACCACTTTCACACTCACTAAACCAGTTCAACCCAACCACTTGCTTCCACCTTTTTGTCCTTAAGGAGCCTATAAATTAGGGGATGGGGGAGAAGGTACATCACATTTGACTTTGAATTACTTAACTTAATTTGTTGGGAGAGGTCTGCTGATAGACACACTTAAATAATGGCTGATCCAGAAGGAATATCAGGATCTGGTTGGGCTAAAATGCTATGGGTCTTTATGGGGCTAATATGGGTGGGCCACAGTTCTTGGTCCTAACAACTTGGTGTTGGTGGTTTATGTGGGTAACAGTCAGACACCCCTCCTCATCAACCTACAAAACATTAAAAAATGTTGTCCTCTGAGAGATATTAAGTCAACTAGGAAATTACTGAAAATATGAGTGAAAAGATTGAGACTTTACAAGCACTAGGCCATGTAAATGTTGTATAAATTATTTTTATTACTCAATACATTTTATCGAGATGTTAGTATGTAACAAAAGAATAATTTTGAGTGATATTTCAATCGTAGTGTGGTGAGTCAGATGCATCATCCCTGCTTCACAATAAATGGACTTCTGGAACTAGAAAATTCATGTCTATTTTGTTCCTTGCTCTTGAATATACTGGAAAATGTTTCGCTTTTGTGACTTGGAATTAATATTTTTATTCTCCCGATAAACATGTGATAAAATTAAATAAAATTTTGCCTCTTTAATTATATTCCAGGCTGACTCTTTTTTAATATTGTGCTTTGATGAATATAAATTGATAGATAATGAGAGATATGAATAGCAATCTCAGCAGATATATCTTAATGTCACAATATAGCCTTCATGTAATTTGCATCTTTTATCAAAAAGATGGACCAAATAATAGCAATGGGCTTCCTGTAAAATTAATTACTAAACACAAAGCCAAAATGATGTCTTCTTGGGTTATATTTTTTTGCTTTCTAGAATATTATCTCATTAACCTAAAACATTAGCCTTTGTTTTGTCAGTATTCATATATTTTCTACTGGTTCTATATCATTGCCCTTCATCATTTCAGATTTTGGGGAGAAGTATTTAGGGAGATTTTTTCATTAAAATTTAGAATTCTTTATTAACATCATCGTAATTACAGTAAGATTAAACATCTAAAATGTGATGTTAGGTTATAGTTTCCTGCAGCTCCTTCTTAATGCTTTACTATTTAATAGAATCTTACATCAAGACTAGGTTTAAAAAACACATATGGTCAATAACAATATAATATCTTTGTATGGTGACAGATGGTAACTAGATTTATTGTGGTGATCATTTTGTAATGTACAGAAATATCAAATCCCTATGTTGTGCACCAGGAACTAACATAGTGTTGTAGGTCAATTACATGTCAAAAGAGAAACAAACTCATAGAAAAAGAGATCTGATTTGTGGTTAATAGAGCTAGAAAAGGAAAAAGAAAAGAAAAGGAAAAAAAAGAAAAGAAAGGAAAAGAAGAGAAAAGAAGAGAAAAAAGAAAAGGGAAGGGGAGGAGAGGGGAGGGGAGGGGAGAAGAAAACATATTTTATATTATGAAATGCAATTTCTATGTAATTCTCTTATCTAAACCATTAAAGTAATCTCTTCTCCAACAATGTTTACAAGGTTTCTTTAAATAAAATCTTTTTGACCATGAAAGTATACATGTGCATTAGAGGAAATACAAGCAATATAAAAATTATACAGAAGAAAGCTAGGTGACCATTATTCTAGTTATCTCTGTACTTTATATATATTTTTAGGCATTATTATTTTTTTAAGATGTTGCTTTGTAAACATTTTTATTTTTCAACTTCATATTTGTGGTTATGTCCATAAACAGATATATGTACCCATCATAGTAATAATGCCTGTATTATGTTCTGATCTATGAATGCATTATAATTTATTTAACCAATTAATAACTGATATTTATAACTTTTCACTATTTTAGCACCATAGAAAACAACTATGGACATGATTCTTTGCAAATTTATGCAATTATCTACCATAGCATACATTTCTAATATTGGAAATGCTAAGGCAAAAAGTGTTTACTTTTTAAACTTAGAGAACAAGTATATACCACAAAAAGGGATTTAAAAGTCTGCATCTGCTTATACTCCTATTGATTCAAAGACATCTCCTGTTACCTCACAGCCTAGATAACACTGAAGATGGCAAAAATTACATAGTTTTTAGTTTTATAGGCAAAAGAAATTTATATGACCATATCCTTGGAATTTTTTGAGTTTTAAAGAGGTTATATTATGTGTAGTTCATTTGTATTTCTTCTTGTGAAATATCCATTTATATATTTTGCCTGTTTTCTAATTAAAATGTTTGCCATTTTTTCCACTTGATTTTTTTACCAATTAATTATTTTAGGCTTTCTTAATTTTTAAATTAACATTTACCTAAAATGATAAAAGCTATCAGTCTTTATCTCCATATTTTCTGTTTTTCATCTATAATCTAGGGCTTCTTAAAGTTACTTTCTAGCAGAAACAAGTTGTTTTTAGAAGTTTTACAGAAAGACAAGGATTCGCTCAGACATTGAAATACAGATTTTTCTCTGATTTCATGGTTTAGGAAAGGCATATGAGTAATACATTTCCTTGTTTTTCTTACATGATAATATATTTCTATCTTCTTAAGTGGAAAAAATAACTTGAATGGTTTAAGAATTCTTGTTTTATATCATTTTCTTCATCAAAACTCTATATACGTTGGCTCATTTTCTCTGGCACCTCATGTTGTTAAAAGGGCTGAGATCATCCTTATTTTCTGTTCTTTGTAGAAGATGCAATTAGTCTGCCAGGACACTTAAAACACTGTTTAAACCTATAGATGAATAACTAACTGGATGATGATATGACTAAATTGATTGTCTCTCATTAAGTTTTCCTGACACAAAGTAAGATACATTAGTCTGAAAATACATATATTCCTTCAGTTTAAGAAAAAGTATATTTATTGCACCTCTGGATATATTTTTTTTTCAGATTTGCTAATAAATATTCTGGGTCTTTGTTTAGTGTCTGTCTTTTGTACCTACTCTATCAGTCAGGGTTTTCCAGAAAAACAGAACCAGTAGGCTGTCTGTCTCTCTATGTATGTATATATGTATGTATGTATGTATATATCTATCAAGGAGAAAGATTTATTTCAAGGAATTGGCTTACAGGATTGTGGTGGCTGGCAAGTCACAAATCCATAGGTCAGACTGGCATGTTGAAAACTCTGGTAGGAATGATGCTAACATCTTTTTAAATTTAATTTTTATTTTATATTAGGGTATAGTTGATTTACAATGTTGTGTTAGGTTCAGGTGTACAGCAAAGTGATTCAGTTATACATATACATATATCCATTCTTTTTCAGATTCTTTTCCCATATAGGTTATTACAGAATATTGAGTAGAGTTCCCTGTGCTATACAGTAGGTCCCTGTTGATTATCTGTTTTATATATAGTAGTGTGTATATGTTAATCTCAAACTCCTAATTTATCCGTCCCCCCACCTTTCCTCTTTGGTAGACATAATTTTATTTTTGAAGTCTATGAGTCTGTTTCTGTTTTGTAAATAACTTCATTTGTATCATTTTTTTAGAGTCCATGTTTAAGTGATATAATATGATACTTGTCTTTCTCTGTCTGATTTACTTCACTTAGAATGATAATCTCTAAGTCCATCCATGTTGCTGCAAATGGCATTATTTCATTTTTTATGGTTTAGTAATATTCTATTATGTATATGTACCACATCTTCTTTATCCATTCCTCTGTCAATGGACATTTAGGTTGATTCCATGTCTTTGCTATTGTAAATAGTTCTGCAATGAACATTGGGGTACATGTATCTTTTCAAATTATGGTTTTCTCTGGATATATGCCCAGGAGTGGAATTGCTGGATCATATGGTAGTTCTATTTCTAGTTTTTTAAGGAACCTCCATACTGTTCTCTATAATGGTTGTATCAATTTACATTCCTACCAAGAGTATAGGAGGATTCCCTTTTCTCCACACCCTCCGCAGCATTTATTGTTTGTAGACTTTTTGGTGCTACAATCTTGAGGCAGAATTTTTCTTCAGGGAAACATGTTTGCTCTTAATACCTTCAACTGATTGGATGAGGTCCACCACATCAAGGAGAAGGATAATCTCCTCTACTTAAAGTCAGATGATTGTAGTTGTTAATTAACGACATCTACAAAACACCTTCATAACAACACCTAGATTAGTGTTTAATCAAACAACTGTGTATTATAACCTGAGTTGACGCATAAAACTAACCATCACACCTACTGTTCTCAGACTTTTTAACCTTTATTCTTCTGCTTCTATAGCATTTTAAGTTCTTTCTTAAGCCTGGATTCTATGGCTGATCAGATGTTATTAGGTTTTGATTATGTGATGGTGTGTTTTTCACTTTAATTCATTTACTTCGCTCTGACAGTTCCATTGAATCTTATTTTGGTGTCTCATTAAAGTGTTTCTTATTTGACATTAAAAACATGTGAATCAAAGTTGTAGTCTCTAGAACAAATATTATTTTTTACCAAAGGGGTTTCTAAAATATATCATTTACTTATCATTTTTTTCTAATTTTCTTGATGAACAATTTTTGTCTTAGTTTGTATTAGTTTTTCTTTTTGCCACTTACATTTCAATTGGAAAATTCTGTTCAAATCTGTTATCAAATCCAAGATAATGGGGCTTGAATCTCCTTAATTCCTAAGCATCTTAATGAATTTTGACTGAATAGTATTATTTAACTTCAATTTGAAATTGTTGTGTTCTCTAATATTTCAGTCAATAAGCTACCTGAGGGATTTAAGGTGGGGGCTTCAAATCAGGGATAGAGGCATTTTGAGAAAGTTTCTGCCATATGTGTCACCTTCAAAACAGTGAAAATCTCTGCACTATAGATCATCTCAGATAAAGATTTTTGGGGTTTCCAGAGAGAATCTTTTTGGTTTGGGCCTATTCTGCTACTTTGGAATGAGCCAGCTAATGCGGTAGATAAAACCTATGCTATTTGTGGCTAACTTTGGTGAAAATCATAAAATTATCTCTGAATAGGTTAATTTCATCATCAAAATTTAAGATATTTCTAAATTATGAATTTGTTTCTTGTCCCAGATCTTCATCCTGGACATTATTCTTTTAGAAGCTCAGTATGGATCAAGGATAAGACCTTTAAAATCCTATGACCACTCCTTCACACTTAACACCATGTCTATAACACATTGATAACACAGACCTTTGGAAAGCTATAATCCTCACTTCTCCAAACACCTGCCTTGTCTCTAACCACATACTTTTCTTATAAGGATTCTTAGAAGAATCTACCAAAAGAGCTCTAATTAAATTCAACATAATATACACAGATCTCCAGAAGTGAAATGGTCTGTTAACTCTAGGTATACTTCTCCAATTTGGTACATATTATATTGTTATGGTAACTTCTTCTCAAAAGTGGTGCTAGATGGATGCTCTCCACTTCCCCCAGGTAACACTACCTTCTTTAATGTAGTTATCTTGGTTGATTTAGTGTATTTCAGGGGATTTTCTGCAAATGTGAGCTATGCAGACTGAACATTTCCCAATATTTTCTGAAAACATTTCATTTTTTGAATAAACTCTAAGTTGAATAAGTGGTATAAAGTTAATTTAGAAGTGTATAAGGTGGAGAAAGAATACTTAAACACTAATTCTCACTTTCCTAAGGTGATTTATGAAATTCCATAAAATAAAATAATTAACTTTAGAAAAACTTATTCTTAAGTAACATTTCATTGAAGGTACAAAGGTTTTTGGAGACTGACATTTTAACTGATTTTCTAGAAAGAGCAATTTAGAAATTATAGAAACTAACAATCATCATTTATTAGTGACATTTCTTTTTCTTTCATTCAACAAATATTTATTGAATGTCAGTCACTTTGCTAGGCACTGAGATTGTAGTGGAAGATGAGAAAGACATGGTGACATTTCTGTGTAAACAGCTCTATATTTGTCTAATCATGATGACAATTTTTTTTTCGTATAGTTATTTTAAACTTCAATTTGAAAATAAGGATGGTCACACTCCTAGTAAATTGAGAAGGGTGGCTTATCCAAGGATGAATAACTGAACTCTTTGGCCCAAATCTTCTGTCCAGATGAAGTAGAAAAAGTGAGGAAGGGGGAATGGGAAACATAAGATCAAAACTTGTGAGTTGTGAGGTTCAGAAAAAAAAATAGTGTTTAGAGGAAAATTTAAATATATGTATATATGAAAAAATATAAATATATATATGTAAATATGAAAATAAGAAAGGTCTAAAATCACTAACCAGAGATTCCACCTTAGACCTTAGAGTCAGAAGAGCAATGAAAGCCTGAAGCAAGCCTAAGTAGGGAAATGAGAAAAATTAGAGCACAAATCATTGAAACTGAAAATAGGAAGGAATACAGACAATCAACCAAAAGCTGATTCTTTGATAAAAATCGGTGAAATTGGCAAATCTTACCCAAATACAAAAATAGTACTTGAGACTAGTCTGACAAAAATTGAAATAGTTAATTTGCAAGGATTTTCTGTGAATCAGTAAAAAGACACAGAATCACAATAAAAATTGGGCCCAAAATATGACTAGTTTAGTTCACAGAAGAGGAAAAATACAAATGGTTAGTAACTATATACAAGATGTTTAATCTTGAGCCACATTAAATGTAAGGAAATGAAAATGATGAAGTATTCCTCCACCACGCCAGCAGAGTTGAGACAGATGATCACACTCAACACCGAAAATCATTAGGGAAGACAACTGCCCTTCTGTGCTCTTGTTGAAAGTGTAAACCCACTGAGCGCTTTTAGAGGGCATTTTGTCTACAGTGTTTGTGTAGGGATAAGGAGACACGAGAAAATATTTTGCTCTTTCTGTAAATATTCCAAAAAGATAATTAGAAATAGTTATAAAAATTCCATTTTCAATTTGTCTAAATGAGAATGCATTTACATTTAGACAGATATTCCACTTATAAAAATGTATTCAATTAAGATAAAATTGTGATAACACACAAAGATACATTTACAAAAGTCTTATTTCAGTGTTAATTGAATGCAACAATAATTATAATGTTCGTCAAAGGTAGAACTGCTAAATAAGCCATGATATAATCATTTAAGAAATATTATACAACATTTAAAAAGTAAAGTAGAACCTTACACCCATCAGGATGGCTACTATCCAAAAAACAGAAAATAACAACTGTTTGTGAGGATGTGGAAAAATTGGGAGGAACCCTTGTGTACTGTTGGTAGAATGTAAAATGGTGCAGTCACTATGAAAAAAAGCATGGCTGTTCCTCAAAATATTAAAAAGATAATTACCATATGATCCAACAATCCTTGGGTATACACCCAAAAGACCTGAAAGCAGGATGTTGCAGAGATATTTGTACATACATGTCCATAGCAGTATTATTCACAGTAGCCAAAAGGTCAAAGCAACCCGTGTCCATCAAAGGAAAAATGGTTAAACAAAATGTGGTATATACATACAATGAAATATTATTCAGCCTTAAAAATGAAGGAAATTGTGACACATGATACACCATGGATGAACTTCAAAGAACATTATGCTAAGTGAAACAAGCAACCTCAAAAAGACAAATAGTGTTTTATTCCACTTACATGAGGTGTCTAAAGTAGTCTAATTCATAGAAGCAGAAAGTAGAATTGTGGTTTCAAGGGCCTGGGAGAGGAGTAATGGGAAGTTGTTGCTTAATGGGTATAGAGTTTCAGTTTTTCAAGATGAACAAGTTCTAGAGATTGGTTGAATGTGCAATGTGAATATACTTGGTAAGAAACTGTACAATAAAATGGTTAAGAAATGTGTGAATATGCTTGATAAGAAACTATACAATAAAATGGTTAAGATGGCAATTTTTGTGTTTTACCATAATTTTGAAAGGTGAAGCAGATTTATTTACATTTTTATCTAAAAATGTTTAAAATGTGGTTGAGAATGAAAAAGAATTATAGTGTTAACGTTGTGGATGAAGAATGTGTGTGTGTGTGTGAGTACCAACTTAAGCGATTATCAGATGAGATGATTAGCTTTTGGTTGAGAGAATTTGCATCCTTTTCATTATTTTATTTTAAACATAGGAGCATATGTTACATTTCAAATAAAATAAAAAACTAAAAGGAATAAAAGAACATACACTCAACAATATTCAATAAATTATGGCCAATCGTATATCATAAATATTAACTATGACAGAAATTAATTGAAAATAATATTTATATATATTGTTTTAAAATTAATTCATGCTATTATAAATACATTTTGTATAGATTAATTTTAATTCATTAAGTAATATAGCTAAAAACTGTATTAAGGTATTTCTTAGGTCTCTGACACCATATGGTAAAGGAATATTTTTTTGGATGCTTTTGCTTTCATTCTGATCTAGCTTCCTTCAGAATCTATTGGATGATTTCCAGTCACACTACTTAAAATAAATACCTATAATTTTTATTGACAGCAGCTATCTTCAAAATGTCAAATATACTAATATATGTGCAAGATATTCTAACAGGTGCAATAATGATAGCTTAAGGCCAGAATGAGATACACACACAAAAGTTAATCAGACGCTGTACTTTGAGAATATTTATGAAATTCTTATTTTACTAGTTCAAATGAAGGTCAGGAAAAAGTATTTGTGTAGGGGTGAGGGGGACAGGAGAAGTAACTTGCTCTTTTTGTAAGTATTCTAAAAAGGTAAATTAAAAAATTGTTACAAATAATTGAATACTGAATGGTGTCTAAGAAGAAAGATGTGTTGTACTCTTTAAATTAAAGGTTCACAGCACAGGCTGAGCGGAGGGGTTGGGCAGAATGGTTCTCTTGTTGCAGGGGTTTCATGCAAGTAGGATTTACCTTGGCACATGCACCCTGAGCCCTCAGCTATGACTGGCTTCCAGCTTCATATATGCAAAGGAGCAATGTTGCCTGACCATTACAAGTAAACTTGATGCACTAAAGCAGTTAGTTGCATCAACAAAGTGATTTTTGTCAAGATTCATTCAGAGGCAAGTAACAGAAAACCTATATGTTTAAGTATGTCATGCCTGGGACAATCTTCATTCCTCATCAGAGACCTGGGCTAAATAAGGAAATGACAGCAACAACAAAATCCATCTTAGTGTGAAACTTTCTTTCATTGTTCACTGGACTGCCCACTAGAGTAAAATCCACACAGCATAGATATAAAACTGGCAGGTACAACAGTGCAGTTGTTTGAATTTTAGTGCCATTGAAATGTGAATGTTTGACAGGTTTTAGATTCGTGTTTATAAAAGATTGGTGAGTCACATTTTGCCCAGAGAATCCCCAATTTTTTCAGCCTCGAACCTTTGAAGTTGGGACCTACATTCTTGATTAATGTCCTTGGGACCAGGTTTCACATCCCCCAATTAATTTTCCTTCTGAAAAAATCCAGGGGCGATTACAGCATCTTTCCAGAGCTGCAGAAGGCAGATCCTGATTCAGGCCATTACTGATGCAGCTACTGGGACCTGCAGGCAAGTAGCTGTTTCTCTCCTGACAGTAAATGGTAAGGGTTAATCCGAGATATCTGGGGACACACAGGCCGTTGTGACTCAATTCTTTCACACTTTCTTTCTTCTTCACTGTTGTCAAGATCCAAATAGAATATGAACTCCCTTCTTTAGCCAGAGTTCAACCACTGTCTTCCCCACTCAGTCCTGTAAAATCATGAGTGAGTCTTACAACTGGAGCATGTATTTTTCAGACTATGTGACTGATAAATACCAATCTATATTTTAAGAAAATAATTTGCTCTAGTTCCACCCTTAGAAGTAGACTAGCAAGCTTGTTAAAATGGACAATCTAGCAAATAAAAGATAAAACACAGCAAAAATACATAAACATATTCACATACATATAGCTCATATATGCTCATATAACTCAGAGATAAAATGATAAGCATGAACCTACATGATATTGTAAAAATGACAAATCAATATCCTTCTTAAATATAGAAACACAAATCCTTAATAAGATTGTAGGATTTTCATCATAACCAGTTTGGGTTTATCTCAGGAATGCACTGCTTATTTTCCACTCAAAAATAAATTAATGTAAATATCTAAATGAGAAAAAAATACTCTCAATGGATGCAGACAAAAGCATTTGACAGCATTCAACATGTACTCTTTTTCTTTTTAATTTTTATTGGAGGATAGTTGATTTACAATGTTGTGTTAGTTTCTGCTGTACAGCAAACTGAATCAGTTAAACGTATACATATATCCACTCTTTTTTAGATTCTTTTCCCATATAGGTCATTACTGAGTATTGAGAAGAGTACCCTGTGCTATACAGTAGGTACTTATTACTGATCTATTTTATATCTAGCAATGTGTATATGTCAATCCCAATCTCCCAGTTTACCCCTTACCATACCATTCCCCCCCTAGTAACCATAAGTTTGTTTTCTACATCTGTAAATCTATTTCTGTTTTGAAAATAAGTACATTTGTACCATTTTTTTTAGATTCCACATATAAGTGATATCATATGATACTTGTCTTTCTCTGTCTCACTTACTTCACTTGGTATGGTAATCTCTATGCCCATCCATGTTGCTGCAAATGGCATTATTTTATTTGTTTTATGGCTGAGTAATACTCCGTTGTATATATGTACCACATCTTTATCCATTCCTCTGTCAATGGACATTTAGGTTGCTTCCATGTGTTGGCTATTGTAATTAGTGCTGCAATGAACACTGGGGTGCATGTATCTTTTTGAATTATGTTTTCCTCCAGATATATGCCCACCAGTGGGATTGCAGGATCATGTGGTAGCTCTATTTTTAGTTTCTTAAGGAAACTCCATACTGTCCTCCATAATGGTTGTACCAACTTACATTCCCATCAACAGTGTGGGAGGGTTCCCTTTTCTCCACACCCTCTCCAGCATTTATTGTTTGTAGATTTTTTGATGATGGCCTTCTGACCAGTGTGAGGTAATACCTCATTATAGTTTTGATTTGCATTTCTCTAATAATTAGTGATTTTGAGCATCTTTTCGTGTGCTTCTTGACCATCTGTATGTCTTCTTTGGGGAAATGTCTATTTATGTCTTCTGCCCATTTTTTGATTGGGTTGCTTCTTTTTTTGATATTGAGCTGCATGTGCTTTTTGTATATTTTGGAGGTTAATCCCTTGTCGGTCACTTCCTTTGCAAATATTTTCTCCCTTTTTGTGTGTTGTCTTTTCATTTTGTTTATAGTTTTCTTTGTTGTACAAAACTTTTAAGTTTAATTAAGTCCCACTTGTTTATTTTTGTTTTTATTTTCTTTACTCTAGGAGGTGGATCAAAAAAGATCTTGCTGCAATTTATGTCAAAGAGTGTTCTGCCTATGTTTTCCTCTAAGAGTTTCATAGTATCCAGACATACATTTAGGTCTTTAATCCATTTTGAGTTTGTTCTTGTGATGGTGTTAGGGAGTGTTCTAATTTCATTCTTTTCCATGTAGCTGTCCAATTTTCCCAACACCGCTTATTGAAGAGATGGTCTTTTCTCCATTGTATAGTCTTGCCTCCTTTGTCATAGATTAGGTGACCATAGGTGCTTGGGTTTATCTCTTCTCTGGACTTTCTATCCTGTTCCATTGATCTATATTTCTGTTTTTATGCCAGCACCATACTCTTTTGATTACTGTAGCTTTTCAACACATACTCTTGATAAACACTCTCAGCAAATTGGAAATAGAGGTAATGTTCTCAGTGTGTAAAGTACATCCATGAAAAACCAACAGCAACATTATCATAAGTGTGAAATATTGAGTGCTTCCTCTAAAGAATATCTATTCTTGCCATTCTATTAAATACACTCAAAGTTGTACAGAGGTCAATAAAGCAAGGAATAAATAAAGACATAAATACTAGAAAGAAAAGTTAGCACCTTCCTTATATCCAGTGCACATACTTTAATACATAAGAAAATTCTAAGTAACTCTCCCCCCTCCCCAAAATACTACAACACATAAGTAAATTTGGCAAGTTCTTAGGATAAAATATAAATAAACAAAAGTCACTTTTATTTCTATATTATAGAAAAAAATGAATAGAAATATAAATTTTTAGAACACTATTTTAAAGTACATCAAACCATGAAATATTTAGATAAGATTTCAACAACTTGTGTAAAAACTGTACACTGAAAAAATAGGCAAGAGGAATTAAAGATGACTTAAGTTAATGTAAATTACATGGACTGGAAAATTCCATATTAATTTTAACTTTATTCTCTCCAAATTGATGTAGAGACTCAGTCATCACAGTGAAAATTCCACCAGACTTTAGAAATGTTTAGGCTTATTCTAAAATATGTCAATGCACAGTACCTGCCATAGACCAAATCATAAAATATAAGAACAGTGTAGGAGTAATTACACTACAAGATTTCAAGAGTTACTATAAAGCTACAAGTAATGAAGAGTGTGTGTTTCTAGAGTAAAAGTAGACAGATCAATAAAATAGATAGTTCATATATGTACATTTGTATGGTCAATTTTAGTCTGGGCACCAGATCAATTCCACGGATGAACATATGTTCTTCAAAAATGGGAAAAAATGAATGGGAAAAATAATACTTAACCCTCACTTCATTACCATACAGAAACACTAATTTGAGAAAGATCAAGTATATTAAATTCAAGAACAATATATGGTGTTAGAAATATTGGGTGGTAGAAATCAGAATTTTGTTTAAATGGGTGGTAGAGTATGACAATGGGGAAAAGAAACTTTCTGGTGTGATAAAAATGTTCTAATATTTTAAACAGTGGATTGGTTACTTGTGTACATATATTTTTCAAAATTCATCAAAATACACATTTAATATCTCTGCTTCTCACTATAGGTAAATTTTATCTCAATAAAAACTCAACTACAAAAGAAGGTGTTAAAAAAAAGAAAAAAAAGAAGGTGCTAACTCTGCACACTTTGACTTGCATGACACCCACAAGGAAATCTTGACAAATCCAAAATAAATGAAAAACATCTTTGCAATTAAAATCTGCTTTGATTTAGAGGAAATATAACTCTTTTCTGAATTTAGCCAAAGAGGAAAAAAATGAACTTATAAAAGGACCCCTTAAAAGTTGAAGAATTAGCCAAAAAAAAAATCTGTTTAAAATTAAAATATTGTCACACTGCTGGAAAACATCTATGTCTATATGACAGTAAACATCCAAGTGAAAAGTGAGAATTTCCAACATGCAGCTGCTTTCTTTCAGGCCAACAAACAGTCCGATGTTTTCAACTCTAAAGACAGAAGTCTTTGTATAAAGTTAATTTTTGTTGGAATTAATCTAACTACATTTGACAAAGATGAAAGAGTAAAAGGAGGTGCTAGAGATAAAGTTACAATTAAATATTGATGAAAGTTGACTTTTGGAAAATATTGTGTATTCCTGAAGTAGAAGAATCCAAACAACTTTTGTAAGGATTCAAATTGAAATGGATCATGATTGTGGCTGCAGCTCTGCTACTTATTTTTACCAATTCGTGTTTTGTAGTTTCTCAAACTACGTGGGATTATATTTTCAAGAAATATATTTTTAATATAACTAATTATAAAAGATTTAAAATATATGACCAAGTATCTATCAGACCTTAACCTTCATGTTTATTTTCTTACCTTTGTATGAAGGCTTATTTCCATCTCCTACCTAATAGAATTATGATGCTCAAGTGACAGTATGTTCATGCATGAAGTTAAAAAACTATGAAAAAAATACTCACTATATGTGTCATTCTAAATATTATCATTATACAGTTTAGAAGGCTGAAAAATGTTAGTAGTGTCATATAAACCTGTTTTGGAGGAATGCTTACATTTTTACCTATTATTTTTTCTTTTTTTAAAAACATCTATTATTTTTTGTTTTGCTTATAGTGTTTTATACAAGTCTTCTAGACTCAGATATTTATAGACTTAGTATTTTCCTCTCAGCCTTTGGTTATTCTAATCTTTTATATTCATTTTGAGACATAAGCCAGAGCATTTCATTTCTTTATAAAACTCTATGCACATTCAGAATCCTTTTGATGTTCAGGATAAATATAGATGGTACAAACAGTCTTCCTTTGTAGACCACAGTTGGCGTTATCTTTTGTTAGGGCTTTAAAAGGAAGAGTGGACACTAAGCAGAGAGGCAGATTCACATTGTGTTTATGAGAATAGGCTCAAAGGCCAGTCTCCTTGGGTTCAAATTCTTGCTCTGTCACTTTACTAGTTATATGACTTTTAGAAAAAACCCTATCTTCATAAGTCAGCTTTTTCATCTTTAAATTATTTAAAACGTTATACATTTCGTAGTGTAGTCTTGCAAATTAAATGTGTTAGTACATTTTAAAAGTTTAAAATAAGGGTAAAAAATGCTACAAGTAACAGTTACTTTTATTAAAAGTAAGCACCATCATCAGGCATCTTAAATTATATAGATAAAAACAACTGCAGGTGGGAAGAGATATAGATCCATACAGGGAAGCTGATTTTCAAAGAAGCTTTAAATTGTTAAGTTGGCTAGAATCTAGGGCCTTTGATGTACCACCTAATAAAAAAGAAACTCAGTCTGGCTGTACATTTCCTTAGGGATTATTGGAAACTCTCTGGCATTAATATTTGAACTAATATGTTTCTTTTTAGTGATTTGGCCTCACATTAAATAAACCTGTAAACTAGTCTGAAGACTCAATAAAATAGTGAAGTAGAAATAAAAGTGTTAATTTTTATGTTTTGATGTTTCATAGCTACTAAGCAATTGATTCTTCCTTTTCAAAAACCATCTTAAAGATTGTCTTCAAGAAGGCAAACAACATGTTGATATATAAAATCCATACCTTCATGTTGACTTAAAAGCTTAAAAGAAGGGTAGAACATGCCATGATACACCTTTAAATGCCTGAGAGCTTTTCCATCCTTTTCTTGAAGATAGGGGGATATTGGTTCTAAAGCTACATATGAGTTGGGAATTCAGTTGATCACAGGGATGGATATTAACTTTAGAGATGCTCAATGTATTAGGGTATTAGGTTCAGTGTTTATGTCATTTTTTTCATTTCACTTTGTTCTATTGACAGATGACAGATTTTGGTTATAAAGGGGGGTGTATGTGTGTATATTTATATAATAGATGTGATAATCTGAGCTGAATAATAAACAAGGAAATGCTGTAGTTCACTTGAATGTACTGAGAAATTACTTTGACATGCAGAATATAATCTTCCACGACACTGTGGCTTCTACTTGCATTTATTTCTGTCTTATCCTTAAGCATGTGTTTGAAATGTCATGGGCATGTTTTTAGGCACAGAGGACACAATCAATCACATGTACTTTCTATCTCGTGGGACTCAAACTATTTTAATGTTACTATGTACTGTTCCTCTTTTCCATGTTTTTCCAAAATGCAATTCTCCAAAATTAATCTCTTTACTGATCTGTTTTTATACTTACGAGTATATGTGCGCAGAGATTACCATTGAGCAGAGCAATTAAATAACTTTGACTAAATCATCTCTAGTATTGCTTTAACAGTTGAACAATTGTGCTCCCCCTGTGTGGTCTACAGTGCATAGGTGTAACTTTGTAAGAGCAGCTGTGAAAACAGTCTGCTTTCCTTATGTTTAGATACCTATCTGGGATCATGGAATGATGGAGGAAATAAAAACTACAAAGTGTAATAAAGGTAGAAAATATACATTAGGCATATTTCTCCTTAATCCTAATAAGAAAACTCAGATTGTAAACTTCTTTATTTTTTTCCAAAAATATATTTAATATATCACCTTTTTAAGAAACCATATATATTATGCATCATGTTTCAATACCCAAATGTGCGCTTTTTGTGGCTTAATACACAAGTGATACAATGCTGTAACTTCAGAAAGTGAGAAGATAATTTCACCATGTAAGAGCACTCAATTATGGGGTAAATTTCTAGATTTGGACTGTAATAAAAAACATTGTGGAGGTGGTCTGGCATTTTATTTTAATCAAATATTCTTTCTTTTTGAATCCCCTCACTCTTTAGGCTAAATGAATACATTTGATTTATATCTGAAATATAATGAAAATGAGTTGAGTTCATACAGCAATGTGTTCAGGTGGACTGTAGGTGGAATAGGAAAGAAACTCAACACAAATACATATAATAAAAGTTTCACTTATTTTCATTTGAATTTAATAATTGAGAAAATGACAGTTTCTGCTTTATCAGTTTGTATTTAGGATAAAAAAATAGTTGGCAGAGCTGTTTACTTTTTGAACAAAAGCTCTATATTTGTGAAACATAAATTAATGATTTTCAGAAATATTTTGCAAAGAACATATATGGAGAAATGTTACTCTAGATCCTCTTCAGAATATTTTGTTTGCTTAAACATTTAAACTTAAATATGAATTTACTAAGTAAATAAAAGGTAACGACTTTGGAGCAAATATTTGTTGTATGAACCTAAATTTAAATTAACTGAGACACTTTCCTTTAATAGAAAAATATCAGAAATATGTGACCTAGGATTTTGAGTTTCTTGAACATGAGTAGTATCTCACATATCTCTTTATAATTCACATATTTTAAATGGGAAATTAGACACATTTTTAGAACTTATAAGAACCCTATTGTATATTGACAATTAAAATTTAAAACTCATGTTCCTGGGAATAAATGCATTGTAATACTGGACAGAATGTTTAGACAGGTTCTAGGTGCAGGCATAAACTGCTCACTTGGTTATGGGAATTAAACCTTGGCTAGGTAGTGCAGCAAACAGAAGGGAGAGAAGTCCAGTGAATAATTTCTGAAAGGTAGTTTTGTCAGGAAGGTTAACTAAAAACAAACACCACCAATAAAAACCTTTTGTTGATGGGGTAATGGAGTTGAGAAGAAAAACTAAGTGTCCATGTTTAATAGAAGCATAAGATGGTCAAAAATAGGTGATCCATATACCTATTATATGGATAGGTGCTTAGACACAACGTCCTCCACACCGTGAGGATTAAGATGGAATGAATTCCTAGTATTTTGGAAATCTTCTGCCTCGTTTAGATTTGTTTTGCACCTTACATCTAGCAAACATTATACTGGTAGCTGAAAATAATTGGGTTTGCCTCCTGCTTCCACCATGGGAATATAAATTTAGGCCAATCATACTAAATTCTCTGATGAATACACCTACCTTACTTGATTATAATAGACACTACATGTATATTTATTCCCTGTCTATCTATATACCCTTTGACTAGATTTTTTTTTTTACAGTTTTCAGAGAGGCTTTACCTACCTTCATTAAGCTATTTAGAATGAAGTTATTATGCAAATCCTGGCTTAAAAATTTAGAAATTATAAATAAGTGGATTAACTCTATTATTTGCCAATTTGAATGGATAGGACTATTTTCACCTTTTGTTTCTTTTTCTGGGAAACATTTTCTTCCTCCCATGAGAATATTCAATATCATTCTTCACGAACAATGAGGGAGGCAAACACTTCTTCCTATATTTCTCAAGCAGGGATAAAACTACACATGACTGTCTTCCCCAGTCAGGCAAGTAAAATGAGTGGTGTGGACCAGGTGGGCACATGGGAGTGGATGTGCTTAGCCAACTGTTGTTGCTAAGGAGAAATGAGGGTTTGTTTTTGCCACATGCTCTGATACTTTTTTTTAAGCTGTAAATGCAGCTTTTTAAGTGAAATATTTGGATTTTTTAATATTAGATGAATCTAAATATTTTAAAACACTATGTGAGCTAAATAAAACTTGAATGGCATCAGCTAGTTTGTTGTTTCTATTTAAAAAAACCATCATTGTCAACAATAAACCATGAGGGGTAGCTGGAGAATTAAATTCTCTGATGTAAAGCTGGAAAACCATCTCTATTTAAATCAGCTGACTTTCGAACAATGAAATTCATGTCCTCCAAAGAACATTCCTGGTCCCAGCTGCACCCCAGCAGGATTTATTATGCCCTTTCTCAAATTACCCATAGCCCATTTTCATATTTCCTTTAGAGATATGGAATAATACTATTCTAAACTTTAAAAAAAATGGCATATGAGGTGTAGAAAGTTCAAATACAGTATAATGATGGGATAGGTAATACAGAAAATATGGTGTCTGTGTTATCCTAGGAAAATCTTGGAGATATGGCTTTCATGATAGAATATATACCACAATTTTATCACATTAGAAAAATATACAGTTGTACACACATTATATTGCAACATTTTAAGGAAAAAAGGAGTATGGTTTTCCCTTTAAATTTTTATCACTTTGCCAGACTTTGTTTAATACATGTAGAATCGAATTAAATATATCACTAAAGGTTCATTTTGATTTTCCATGTCTTACTAGTCAGGAGTAGTGATTCTTGGCACTCATTTACTGAGGAAACTATCAATGCTCTTTTATTCTTTGGCTCCTTAAGTATATGTAAAGGCAGTATTATTAAAGCAGGGTTGATACATAACATGCATAAACGTAACCTGGAAAGAATGAGGTATAGCAAATTGTATTGCAGTGAGATTTAGGAAGTAGTTGCCTAGTGAGTGAAAATCAGTGAAAGATTACTCTTATTTTATGTTTCTTCATCTGCGGGGAATCTATTTCAACCCAAACCTAAACCACAGTGACCTTTGAATCCAAATCTGATTAAGGTCCTCCTGTGAGCTTTTCTAAGGGTTGCTGTTATCAAATAGGCTCAAGTTTCCCATCACTATTAAAAGAAGACGTTCTTTTGTAGCAGTGTTGAATTCTGAGAGTGAACATTTTCTCTTGAATGATTTTGTTATGCCCATGACTTTTAAAATTAGCTCTAGTTATAGTCACACTTCTACATACACACACGTGCACACACACACACACACAGATATATTCAACTAACGCTTTGAACAGGAATTTTTTTTAAGTACCATTTATTGAATTTATTGAAGATTATAAAATAAGGATAATGATGGAAAATATCAAGATACACAAACATGTTTTCATTGTGTTTACCAAATTCTTAAACCCTGCTTCCTCTGTATAGATACTAAAGTGAAAACATAAATAATTATAAATACATACTTGCTACATCATGACACCAAATCATTGTCTGTACTTAATAATTTTCTTCTGATCTTAAAATAGTCACCAATATGTTTCTTGACACAGTAGTGAAACACATACATATATGCACAAGAGTTTACATATAAGAATTAAAAATTAGGGTTTAGAACCTACTTAGACAATTCTTTACCATGCATTATTTCACATAGATCTTTGAAACATTATGATGACAGTGATAAACTGTGAACACCTGGCATGCTATCACTGATAATGGCAGAAGGCTATTTGATATATATTTCTTCTCAATAGGAAAAGCAATTAAACTTTATGGAAGCCATAATCCAAAGGGTGTACAGTTGACATTTTTAGAGTCCTTAGGATGATTTAACTCCTGAAATAAAAGTTTACCTTAGATTTAAATAGTAGAACTTCTATATATTTTTAAATATTGTGATGTTTCCAAAACACTCTACATCTTTAAATCAAAGTTTCTGAAAAAAAATCCTATGTTTAAACGTAGGGAAAATATTTTTAAAATAGACACACTTCAGATGAGAAATAATTCTAAGAGCCATTCAAGTTAATTTTTAATTAAATGAATTATTCCTATATCCACATAAGAAGACTTGAACCTCCAACAATAGCATTCTAATAAAACATAGTTATCTATATCCATCTCTGTAAAGTAAAACACAAACTTGTTTGAACCGTTTTTGTGATAATCTAAAATATTGTCAGTTATTTGAGTTAGTATTTCTTCCAATTCAGAATATCTTAGTTTAAAGAGTTGAGTTTTCCTAACAGCTGGAGAAACTACCATTTTATATTAAGTACCTAGATACTGCTACTTTGTACAGTCTCTTTCTCAATATTGTTTCTGAGAACCCACTATATATACAAGATTAAAAAAAACAGACATAAAAAGCCCTGAGCAAAGTCAGAGATTCCTAACGTGTTAGGGTTGGAAACTATTTTTATATACCCAACTTGTCTAGGTCTAAACTGTAGTGAACACAAGCTGAGTACAAGTATAAAGGTGATGGATGTCAGCAAGGTCTCTTTGCTTCCTTTACTTTTCAAGGACACTTCTTCCTTAGAGGACTTTTAATATGGTCGCCCAATCAACAACTAATGACAATCACACCCTTGACCAATTTACTGTGGTAGAAGTAGTCCTAAGGTGATTAACATGCATATCTAAACTAATCTAATTGATTATCATGTTAACTGAAGTTGAGACTAAAATCTAGACAGAATTCATGAAACAGAGTTTTAATTTTGATTTATATGATTCTATTGATATATTAGCTGTGCAAATAAATGGAAGAAAATCAGTAAATTGTCATTTTAAAAGTCTAATTAAAATGTGTGAGGCCATGTTTTTATTCTTGTCATCATTATGTGGATAAACTTTTTGGAAAATATACTTAAATGTGTTTCAGAAGATAGTCCTAACATTATGTATTTACAAATGCATCAGGGTATAATTGTGTCTCAAAGTCAAATCTGCAGAACTTGTTAGCAGAAACCAGCTACCTTAGCAAATTTAGCTCAAGTCAGTGCAACAATGTTGGTATCTGAAAAGCCACACAGAGTATTACTAAAGACTTACTGGGGCATTTCCATGTTCTGTGTTCAAATATATGTTAAAACTGAGCAGTTGAGTAAGCTGAGATTAATGAAAACTTCTTAAATATTGTTTTTCCCATCTTTATGCACTGGTAACATAAAAACAGATGAAGTCCAAATATCTTCATTTTTGGTAATGCTCTTGATTGAGACCAAGCATGGAAGATTTCAGCCTGAAATGATTATCTTTGTCAAAGTTATGACATAGTTTTAAAAGTCTTTTAAAACTGTCTTCCCTTCTTAATTATTAGTACTAAAATAAATTTATTTTAAAATTAAGCATGGAAAGTTAGCTTTGTCTTAAGAATTAATTTGTAGTAATCAAAAACAGTGTGAAAAAGAACACTAATATTTTCTCACACACAGACATATTTGACTTGGACTAAATGCTAACACAGGCTTTCAATAATAGATGTTAAAAATCATGTATTTATATATGAAGCATATAAGTGGTAGATAGATAGGGAGATAGATCAACGGATATGTAGCTAAGTAGAGGAAGGGAGTGAGGGAGGAAGAGAAAGATGGAAGGGGGAGGAAGGGAGAAAGAAAGAAGGAAGGAATGAGGGGGAGTGGGAAGGAGGGAGGAAGGAAGGAAAGAAATTGAGAGGAAGAAGAAAAAAGTACACTGAACTTTATGAAAACTTATACGAAATATATACAAATTGGTCATTATAATAATATCACAAAGAGTTCTACTGCTGAGTTTTCACATTAAATATATAAGAGGAAACAAAAAAAAAATAAAAACAATGACCTTTCAGACATAACTATAACACAGCCTTCATTGAAATGTAGTGAAACAAAGCAATATATGGGAATACATACATTATTCACTACAAAAGATCTCCTTTGCTTTTAAATTTACGGTAAGGTTATAATTGCTGGGTATGGAGGGTGGATTAATAAATGATTATGTGAACATGAAGAATGTTGCATAAAACATCAGTCTCTATTGCATTCTTTTTTTCTTTCAGTTTTATTGAGATACAATTGGCATAGAGCACTGTATAAGTTTAGGGGGTACATCATAATGATTTGACTTATGTACATCATGAAATGATGACCACAGTAAGTTTAGTGAACATCCATCATCTCATACAGATACAAAATTAAAGAATAGAAAAAAAATTTTTCCTTGTGATAAGAACTCTTAAAATTTACTCTTAACATCTTCCGTCTATAACATGCATCAGTGTTAATTATATCAATCATTTTGTACATTACATCCATATTACTTATTTATTGTATAACTGGAAGTTTGTAACTTTTGACTACCTTCATCCAATCCCTCCTTCCCCCACCCTTACCTCTGGTAGCCACAAATCTGATCTCTTTTACTATGAGTTTGTTTGCTTTTGAAGTATAATTGACCTATAACACTGTTAGTTCCTGTTACACAAAGTAGTGATTTGATATTTCTATACATTTCAAAATGATCACCATGATAAGTCTAGTACTTTCTTATTCATCCTCTACTCTTATCCATTTATGCATATCTAGCAGTTCTTTCCAACATAGCCATTAGGATAAATATATTCAAAAGAATTTACAGGTATATTCCTATGTATACTTCTATAATATTTTAATTATAAAAGATTAATATCTAGAAAAATAATAATCGATAAAATCGTTAACAATTATAATAGCTAAATAGCAGTATCCTGGGAAGTCTAGACAAAATTTTGGAAGGAATGACGTTTTGATATGATTTCAATTTTGTTTATGTGCAGATGTGCAGAAATAGATTAGCTAAAATGCTGCAATATTTTCCCAATAAAAACTAAGGAATTTAAAGTTCCATGAAATAATAATTTAAAATGAAAATTATTTAAATAATGTATTAATCGTTTCATAATATAATAAAATGTTGTTATGGCATACCTATTGGAAAATATCTGCTAGATTGCAACGATCTAAAATAACAATGTTTAAACTGTTGAGGAATAACCTTTCAAAATGTGCAACTTTTTCCAATATAGAATATAGTTCAAACCATTTCAGAGCACTTCTCTGTTAGAAGGTGAAAGTTCAGGAAGGAATTTAATATGAAACTGATTGTGGTTAGAAAACCAGGAGCTGGCCTTATTTTTCTTGCAAAAGTAAAAGGGACCTCAAATTATACCCTTTTCCAAAACCCAACACCTAAAGCAGCATTGTGACCTCTTCTAAAGTTGCCTGGGGACATAAACTCAGAACTTATTTGCAAAATGGCTGTGTAATTGAAATTTTAATATCACTTTCTAAGCAGCCTTGGTTTCCTTGGGTGTCCAATGAGTGCCACAGACACTTTCAGGCTGCAAGTTCCCTGCTTATGGGGTCCCAGAACAAAGTGGGAGGCCTTCAGACCACAGAAACTAAACTCAATTTTCCCCTCACTTTGAATAAGCAGAATTACAAATTGTAGTGAGTACAAGACATTTCAGAATTCCCTGATGCTGAGAAGGGCTGTTATCCATAGTCTCTCTCCCTATCCTAAATTAGACCCCATGGGAAACTCTGTTAACTCTTCCATATAACCCATGTCTACATAATAATATACAAATAGCAATCTGGAGAGGTCAAAAATGCCTCAGAGCTGAATTTAGTGCAGGATTCCAGAGTTTTGGCCACCACAAATTCTGATGGGTTTGTGAGTCTGTTGTTGGCAAAGAGTATTTTATTTTTTAATTTAAAAATTCAGTATTATAGAATCATTTTGAGCACACGAACTCACTTAACCTTTGTAAACTCTCTTCTGAGACACAGCAGTCTTCATTTTCTTGATGCAAGCTTTTCAGTGGGGAAATAAAACAAAACCAAAAAACAAAACAGAACAACCAACCCCAAACACACTATATTTCTTCATTTCAGTCTATTTCCCGGCAGTGGCTACATCCAAAAAAGACGGAGTCGAGCCACCACAAGAAAGACTTTTGTACTGGAATTCCAAGGCAGGCACAAACCAAAGCCTACTGGAAATCTCATGGGAAAAAACGTTCTGTGCGGTTTCCACTCTCAAGAACCTCAGTCCATCATTTGAGTCAGCAGGTGATTCAAGACCATCCATCACTAATCATAGTTTTATTATTATTTTTAAAAGAGGTCCATCTCTACATCCTTAACTTACAGTTACGAAGAATTTGTTTCCCAAAATATCTTGTTCCAAATGTAACCATTTCTGAAAACACAGAATTCTCTGATCTTCTTAGGCTTTCTACAACCACAAAGTCTCTAAAAACACCACGACCTATCTTTGTCACATCTCAAAGTTTGATGAGGCCTTTGTAATAAAGGGGAGAAATTCAGAATTCACACTTTAGTTTTATATACTTTTTTTAGTATATGGGAGCAGACAATTCTAGACACTGTAGACATTCCAGATAAAAATAGAAAGACCACCAGATTGTGTGGTGAAAGGGGGCAGAATGAATACTCCCTCATGATGTGGGGATTCTGCCCTGGGTAGATTCACTGCCCACCCTGTGATTTTCTCTCTTAAGTCCTGATTTGACCTACATTCTCTTCCATTGCCACATTCATCTTTCCCCTTCTGCTTTTCTTTCCCTTTCAGAAATCTACAGAGTCAGGCAGTATTTCTCAATTATTTTTCATATCTGGTATCTCTGACCAAAGCACACAATCACCTTTTCAGGTTTTAAAGATTTTTAAATATTCTAGTAAACAGATAGGATTAAGCAAAATAATGAACTTTGAAGCAGTTTCATTGTGTGACATCTGGTAAAATCATGGGCTAATATTGTTCATACTTCTGTCATGCATATCATTGCCAATCTCAGTATCCCTCTCTCCCTTACTTGACCCAACCTGGAGATAAAGCACAGATAGCCACTTACTATCTATGCTTTCCCTGTGTCAGCTTCATTGATCTTTTCATTTCCTGCACAAGTGCTTTTATTCTTCAGGACCTTTGAACAGGCCATACCTTCTGCATTGAATAGTCACCCTGACTCTTCACCTGTTAAACCCTATCATTATGCAGACCCAGGGCTCAGTATTTTCCTGACTCCACAGTCTAATCTAGATGGCTTTTATTATTCCTTTTCATATTACCCAGTTCTTACCTTCAGAGGAAATAACAGAGGTAGCATTAATATGGTTTCTTTTCTTGGATTCTTTCTTGTCTCTCTTACATACTGGATTATAAGCTTTATCAGGCCAGGGACAATACCCATGTTTTTCAATGGCACACACCCAACATAACACTTGTGGGTTTCAGAATTTTTTTCCAGTTTGTTTGGTTTATAATATCCTTTACTGCCACCTTCGTCCACTTTGATCTTGTCTTGGCCTTACCGATTAAAAACTTAAGTACTTTACTGCACATTCCTTCTCTTTATCTCTGCCATTCTCATCCTTCCTCTCCTTGAAATATGAAGCTCAGTCTAGACAATGTTTTTGGTGATGGTAATTCCACAATTTCTGTTGCATGGGCAGTGGCCAGGTCTGTATGGCTAATTCCACAATTTCTGTTGCATGGGCAGTGGCCAGGTCTGTATGGTTAATTCCAACCAGATCCTTTTGTTGTGGATGGTAATTCCCCAAACAAGCAGCAGAGTTTCATGCAGCATATCCATTCACTGATTCCCATCTGGAGATCTCTAAAGGAAGGGAAAACAAGAACCAGAGAGTTGGCATGTGCTGAAAGTTGCCTCCTGACACCAAGGGCATATGCCAGAATCTGTCCAGAAGTCAAGTGAGCACATAGTCATCATGTGATGGAAATACACTTTCTTCTTTGTGAGCACACTCCTTCTCAAAACAAACAAAAATAAACAAAAAACCCTAAAAATCTCAGACCGCAGGTAAAAGAGGGATGATGCAAATTCAGGAATTAAAGGGCAAATTGCCAGTACTACAGATAACCCTAATTGGGTGGCGATAATGAGGTTGGATCTGTTTGGGACCCAACATTCACTCTTCTCTGTAGGACCCATGTTGTTTCTGCTGTAATGGAATGTCTAGTATCTCTAGTTAACCCTATGTGGATATGTTTTACTTATGTACTTATTTTAAGTACAGTTTTAGGTCTCAGCTTTTATCGAATAATAATATATTTTCCTTAGTACATCCTGCAAATTGTAATTATCTGATTTATTTTTAAAAAACATCAAAAAAATCTGTGAGGTACTCTAACAGTATCTAAACAGAACCTCTGTGTCTGCATTCTTCCTATGTTATCTGAGATGCCTTTCATCGTGACAATGCGGATGGTAGGTGGACCATTTCTAGCTGTTTTAGTGAGAAGACATCACTTTTCAGTAGTATAGTAAATGGACTCCTATCAAACAGAATGTAAACTATCATATTTCCATGACACAGAATTCAAAAGCAACACATATGTAGCAGCAATAACTTTGCAAAACTCAGTCACTTCATTAGCAATATGATATAGGTTACATAAATAATAATTTGTTCTGTGTAGTTTTAGAAGTGATTATAAAAAGCACTCAGGAAAAAACCCCAAACTCATTAATAACATTAGTATTTCTATCAGTGACTCAAGCTCTCCTTTAAATAACAGTACACTTGGCAGGAGATGGAAAGTGTTATTACTCCTTTGAATTAAATATTTGTTCATGATACTACCTGTTTTAGTGCAATTGTGCTACCAAATACATACACATGTATCCACTGTAAATACATATGGGCCCTTTCCTCACTTTCTTCAGGACCTTTTACAATTTACTTATCATTGAGAATTTCCTTATAAATGTTATTTAAAATATCACCCCCACCCCCAATCTGGTATGCTCTGTGTCCTTTATATTACTTTGCATCTTGCATATCGCATAACACCAATTGACATGGTTATATGCATTCATTGTCTGTCTCCCTACTATTAGAATGTGAACTTCATGAGGTTGGGCCATTTATTTTGTTCTGTACAATACCCCGTGATGTAAAATAGTGCCTGAGATTTGAATAGACATTTCACTAAAGAAGATAAATGAATGGCCGTAAACACATGAACAGATGCTCAACATCATAAGTCATTAGGGAAATGCACTTCAAAATCACAAGGCACCACCTCACACTAAGTAGGATAGATGTAAGCACAACGACGAGCAAAAACAAGTGTTGGTGGGGATGTGGTAAAATTGGAAAGCTCATACGTTTCTGGTGGGGATATAAAATGGTACAATGATTTTGGAAGAGTTTGATAGTTTCTTAAAAAGTTAAACATAAATGACCCAGCAATTCTACTCCTATAGGTGTATACACAAGTGAAATAAAAACATATATCCGCATAAGTACATATATATTAATGCTCATAGCATCATTATTCATAAGAGTCCCAGACTGGAACCAACCCAAATGTCAATCAACTGGTGAGTATCTAAATGAGATGTGCTATATCCATAGCGTGGAATACTTTTCAGCAACAGAAAATAGTGTATTACAGATACATACTACCACATGTATGTATGTGGTAGAAAAAACAAAACAAAAAACTATGCTTTTAAAGAAACCAGGTGTAAAAGGCCTTGTATGTACACTTCCATTTATATAAAATGTTCAGAAAAGACAGAAAGTTGAATAGAGGTTGCCTAGGGCTGGTGGTAGAAAAGGGAAATGACTGCAAATGGACAGAGATGTTTCAGGGGATGAAAATGTTTGAGAACTGGATTGTGATGGTTTTTGCACAACTCTATAAATTCACTAGGAATTATTTAGTTTTACACTTAAACATGTGAATTTTAAGGAATGTAAATTAGAATTCAATAAAGCTGATAAAAAATGGACTAATACAAAGTAGGGCCTCAATATTTGTTGAATTAAAGAATAATGAAATATGTTCCTTACTCAAAAATGATCACCACCTCAGAAGAAAGAATACCATGAAGTGATTTGACATATGAAATGTGTGGGGCTATATACATAATGTTATACAAACAAAAATGTACTTTATGTAATAATGTGTGTGTGTATATGTAGATGTATATGAGTATGCATGGGGGGTGTAAGTACTCATTTTCACAATCTCAGGAAAATTCTTATAATGTAAGAGGCATTAGAACCTAAAATATACAAGTGATGTTTTAGATGTGGTTGTGAATTGGGAAGAAACAAGTCAAGATTCCATTACCATAGCGTATTGTAGAGAGAAGTGTTTTGCCCATGTGCTGTCTCAAGTACAGCCATTATGGTTTGAAAAATAAAAGTATAATGAAGAGGGGCTTCTGTAGTCTTAGTGAAACAGTCAAATGTCCAGAAGGCTGCTCAGATTTGATGGTCTGCTGAAGACACAAGCACATAGGCTTCTGCAAAATCTCACTACTCTATGTCACAGCGTCTGATGCACTTTTCCTCTTAAAGATAGCCAGGAGCATTCAGAGTAATTAATTTTGATAATAATGGAAAACAACATCTGTGTATAGCATTCTGAAGCTATTCATGCAGCAGAAAGGCAAAAAATTGCAAACTTTGAAATTATGATAGATGCTATTTATAAAGTGACCATCTAGGAAAGAAGTTGTGTACGAGCTTTAAAGTAGAGACTAGGGTTTTAAAAGTTATTTTCAATAATGGAAGCTTGCCATGTAAATTAAGCTTTGGCATTAAATCCTTTCATTGAAAATGTTAAGTCTTGGTTTTTCTGTTTTCGAAATTGTTCCAGGTCTCATCGTCTCCTCCATGAGGGGGAAACAATTGGACTGGGTCACCATGTTCCAGCTTATGAGTATTAGACATTGCTTTTTTCCTGAGTACCTTAGAGTCAGCTAAGAGTCACTGTTTTAAGCAGATTTGTGAAGGCAAGGAGCAGATTTGTGAGGAGAAAAAGTGCTCTGAGAACAAATGGTCAGTCTCCTATCCTTGGCTGCCTCTCTGGTGTGAGATCATAGCAATTGAAACAATTCTTCATCCTCTACTGTAATATACTATTAAAAATAAAAACAGTACTGAGAGAGAGAAAAACAAATGAACAAAAGTTTATTTCACTTATTTTTAGAAAGAAGCAGAATGGTTGAAAGAAAAAAACCACTTTCATGTTATCTGAATATTTAGGCTTCATGAACTGACTGATTTCCCTGGTCACACCCCCCTCCAATAAAACCTGCAGGACGATGTTGGTAATAATAAATTGGTCAAGGATATTAAAATGTTCTTCTCTTCTCATTCAGATCCAAAAGGCTATTTGCCAAAATGTATTAATTGGATATTTGCTTTCCAAATTATTTACGTATCTGCCAGAAGTGCTTTTGAAACTTTTGGCATGAGTTACTCTGGATAAAAAGAAATATGAGCTGTAAAATAAACTGGAAAATAGCAGCTAAGTGTGTTTCATTTCTTTATGAACAGCCAATACCTCTATTATTCAAAGTAATTTGAGTCCTTTAAAAATGATATGTATAGAGTACAGAGGATAAAACAACCATGGGAAACCTAATCATAACAATATTCCTTATGTTCAAAACTTGCTACAAGAAGGGACCGTTTGTTATTCACATGGAAGGGAGTGTAGTTATAGCTGTATAAAATGGAGCTCATTATTAAGCGATTTAATTTTTTAGAAGTCACATGGCATGAAACTAAGGGAAAACATCAGAGAAACGTGCTAATATACGTGGATAAATGAGCTCTTTAGAGATGAGTATAAACAGAACATTTATTAAAGTACTTCTTAAAATTACAGAGGCTTAGAGACAATTTTTACAGAAACATCTGCAAGGAAAATAGTTTTGGCTAGTATTCCAAATGGCAGTAGTTCTTGGTTTGTATCTACCTGTATTTCTCCCACCTCATTTTTATTCATTCTTAAACACTTAACAATACAAGGTATTCCTCACTTCAAGCTTATCTAAGTTATTTTTCACCTTCTGACTTTAAAACTTTGGAGCAACTTGACTTAAGTTTTCAGACTGCATTTCAATGCAATGTGAGTTCACGGCCACCACTCCATTTCAGGGAGGAGAGCCTATCTTGAGTTCAAGCTTTTGTAATCCCTGGAATAGTCCCAAACTGCATAAAAGCCAATTTATGAACTATCACTTTAGAAGAGCAACAGACATGGGTAGGAGGTAAAATGCCTAAGGAGATGATTTGCATTCCTAATTTGAGATAGAATTTTAGCTCATTTGATGGCTCCTACATTTCAGTTTGAGGACAGATGTTGATCTATGATCATTTTTTTAACCACTATATGACAAATGTGGATAATAAAAATGTAGTGATGTTTTAGGTAAATTATAAAGACTAATTCGAGTGACCGTTGTTTCTTAATATATACAAACACACACATACAAATATTTATGTATGTGTGTATACGTCTGTTTGTATATATATATATGTATGTGTGTACATATATGCACAGATACACATACATCCACAAGCACATCTCCGATGTGTTAAAAATTGTTAAAATTCTTCTTTTTAGATGGAATAACGGTATATAGTATTTCCTTAACTTAATTGACTAAATGATTGGATGATTAATTGATTTTAACATCTTGATCTGAAAAAATTAAAGATAAGCAACCCTAAGATGGAAACTCCTTTATTAATGATCCAAGAAATTTCAAATTTCAGAAAGCAAAGTGTTAGAGTGACCCGTAAGCAACATTGAAAAATAGAAGTTGGTACCTTCCTTGTGGTACCCACATTTATAACCCTTCAGGTGCCTGCTATTCTCATGCTTTCTCCACAGACCTTCATGCCAATCTTTAATTTCAAATCTGATGGATTTCAAAGGGGGCAGCTTTTAATCACTCATGCTGTAATATAAATGAGTCACTGTTCATCTTCTCTCAGGTTTCCTTCAAGTTAAGAATTAAAAGTGAATTCAAATATCTTTCATCTATCAAGAGGCCTCTAGACATAAACTGTGTTACTTGTAAGCAGTACATCAATATTTATCACTGCCTAGAACCTCTGGCCATATGCCTTTATAGGACGGTGATTTCTCTCCAGAGGAGCCAGGGGAAGGAAAAATGTGGCCCAGGCTATTCTTCCCTCTAATATTCAATCCATTGATTCATTATAGACTATTCTTCTCTCTAATATTCAATCTCTTTATTCATCCAAATAATTTGCATTTGGCTCTACAGTTGCATGGGACATAAATCAAGGGTTTTGTGTAATTAAAGGGAATAGTTACATAGGAAGATAATTCCTTTTTAATGTGCTTCATATGAAAGTCCCCACAGCTCTAGGTTCTTAGCCTTGTTTCCTTGGCCTCAGGTATTCCTCACTCGAAAATGACTTTCTACCATTTTAATTTCCCCCACCTTCTGGAAGACCTTTCCTCCTACTCACATGGATGGGGGTCTCTGAAGGATTCCTACTCTTTTCAGTGTCATATTTTGCCAATTTTGGTTAGATCAGTCTAGAATAACAGTCAGTTGCAGCCTGCCAGGAATGAGGAGATATTAGAAACTGTAACTTAATTCTACATGGGAGAGAATGACAAATGTTTTCTTTAACTGTGTCCGACTTTCTGAAATTTCAATTATGATGATATATCAAATGGTTTGTGACTGTAACAGAGCCATTAGGTTTTAGAATTGCTGCATCTTAACTATGAGAAAAGAGTGTTTGTCTTTACCTAGGACCAAGTGGAATTCTTAGAAAAATGTTATCTTCTCAGTACAATATGGTAGCAGAAGAAAAGTAATGTGAGGATTTATGATTCTTGGCTACAAGCAATAGTCAGAGTGCATGAAGGACATGTCCATTTTTAGTAAAGTTGAAATGAAATTTCTTTATAGAATGATAACTTGACAGTTCAGAACTCTCCCTGTACAGGACTCTATTCTTTTCCTCATCCTTCCCAAGGAATTTGGAAAAAAAAGTTTCGACTCAGAACTTTTGATGTACAGGGTGGCACATTTTTCATTAACTTTGTTTTCTACATATTGATGGGCATTGAAATCCCTGGAAAATGATGTATGGAACTCTCTTTGAAAGAGTTATAAAGTACTTACTTTGCCAACAGATGGCAAGTGTGGCAGGCGTAGGGAAAGAAAACGAGATTATCTCTGTGGCCTTTCCCACAGAGGACAGTGTGCTGTCGTCCCTTTACCTGAATTTGCCAAATTGTGGCTCTTGATGTCTTGCCCAAGAATTCACCTACACAGTCTAAAATAAGGCAGGCAGGAATAAACAACTAAATTTTTATTTAAAATTATAAAAATGATTGGAGTGTAGAATTTCTCGATCTGAATTTTATGGAATTCAGACTGCCTATGTATGAGATTTCCTGATAAATGCTTTCCTCACAATTTTTCTCTGTAGGAGGTTTGTATCTTCTGCTAGATTCTCAATGGCAATTCAAGACCCTCAAAGTTCTAACATGCATTAGTGATATGTATTACAATTTACTGATAGGAAATTAAGTGGGTAATTACAAGACGGACATTTTACCTCATTCTATGTAGCATGTTATTTCACTGGTAACCGTCCTAGTTTCGGATTCATAAATGCAGAACCTGAAGAAAGGACTTGGGTGCTGGTGTATTGTTTGAAAGGTGGTCAGAGGCAGTAGGTGAGAGAATTGGGGGAGTGAGACGAGAAAGGAGGAAAAGCCAATGAGTGGTCTGTTTTCATGGTTTCTCTATATGCAACACGCGAGTGCTAGACTTTATAGGAACTTCTGAGAAATGTACAAAATGTTTTTCTGTATTATCCATCCTAAGTATGGAGACTGGACGATTTGTCTACTGGCTTCCATCATTCCTCATAAACTGAAAATTGTCCTCAGGGCACTAACTCTACCTCCCACGCTGCCTCTTTTTGGGTTGCAGCCACTGGAAGGATGAGAGAGCTTGAATCTTCAGAGAAAGCCCTCTGAAGCAGGGAACCACAGAGCATGCTGGAGATGAGGTGCCCTGGCATATTCAGAATCACCCAGCTACAGCTGTGGCTGAAGTCAGAGGTGGTCCAGAGAGCATATGACATGGGGCACAAAAAGCATGTGTCTCAATGACCCAATGGATTTATGAGGATATTAAAATTAAAACTAAAAAATCAAAATACTAGAGATTATTTATTAGAAAAGTCTGTGAGGTAGATACATGCATGTCAAACAAAGCCTCTCCACTTATAAAATTTACATTTAAAATTGGAAGCACTTTTCATGTGAAATGACAGTGTGCTTTTAGAGCTAGATACCAAGAAGCTTTATGTACTAAGACTGTGGGCAATTCTGCTGTAAGGTATAGGTAAAGATCTTTGTTAACAATGAAATGGAAAAATTAGAATGAAATATTTTGTTTGACATATGTCCAGATTTTTTCCCTTTCAAATGTTCTACAAAGACTTAGGTGGAATTTTATTCTGTCCAAATTCAGTTTGCTTATTCTTTCATCCCAAATGGAATGATGTAAGAAAAACATAAGGCAGTGTTGATTCTAGGCAGGCTCTTGGTTTAATATCGGTGGACCGGAGTGCTGTGACTGCTGACTGTGTCTGTGATGAATGGGTGAGAACAGTATACTGTAGAAATACTACGTGGCGGTTGTCCACATAGCACATAGGCATAAGCACATTGTTCTTCAGGCCTTTCCTCTGGCAGATGAAACGGGTACATCCAGCGTTGGAAATGTGTTTTTCAGTATCTGTGCCTACTCTTAACAGGAAGAAAGTCAAATTTTGTTTACCCGTCTTGTCTGTATGCAACACCAATGCAGCTGCAAGTCTTGAATTTGTTTATTCTGCAGTTTGAGAGGAAGAGAGTGTCTAGACAAAAGAATGGTTTGTTAGCTTCTTGCCATTGTCAGTCAAATGCAGCATGTTCTTTGTGCCACGGAGCTGCTGTTAGGTATATGCTCTTCAGATTATACGGAGGATGTTAAAGTTATAGATACAGCCAGTTCACTCAATGAGAAAAATACTAGACATTCTGTCCTGAAACAAGAAAGCAAAGAACAAGAACAGTTATAGCTTTAAACATCCGAGAATGAGGATCAAATTCTATTTTTTCCTTTCTTTTGCTGGCATGGACACAAATGTGTAGATAAGTCCAAGAAAAATACAAAACATCCAAATATTATGAACATAAGTCATGCTAGTCTCAAAATCCTTACAAGATACATCATACATAAAAGTTGGCTCCCCTGTCCTTGAAATGAAAAATAAAATGTTAAACAGCTTTGCATATTCTATGAAAAAGATGTTGACTATTATTTAAACAAAAATAATTTGGCCATTTTGTTATTTTAGAGTAGAATTGGGAGGTTTTCTGCAGCTTACTTTCCTGTTTCTGATGGCTCAGTTTCTTTTTTTCTCATAGATTTCAAATTATAGTGTTACATTCAGATAGTGCTCTTAATAGCATTGTGCAAACAAAACTGCTTTATAAATTCTGGACAATTCTCCTCAAGAATAGCTTTGTTTTGTATAACATTTACCATAGCAAATTCTGAAAATTGTCTGTTTTTATATTTTATCCATTTATAAGTTTCTCCATATGAAACTGAATACATAGGCAATATAATATTTTCTTCCACTGTTCATGTTGTATCTCTGAACCAGTTTTCTTAAATAGTAGGAAAATGTTTCTGTAAATCATCTGAAAGAAAACTAATGCTGTTTAAATATATGGTAAGAAATTCACATTCAAGAATCACTTTGGAAAAGGGGTGTTGACCAGGGTGGTATGATCAGCAGAAATTAATGTATAATAGAATGGTAAATATGCAATTCCTCTCAATATTAATATGACTGAAAAGATATGTGAAAGGGAGAGGGGGTTAGAGTGTTTCCCCAGGGGAAGCTGCTTGTGCCAGAGATGGTGAGACAAACTGCTGTAAAGTCTGTACCTAGAAATCTTTGGGGCACCACCTCCAAAATATATGCTGAATTTATCCACTTCCCTTCATTTTGACTTGCCTTCTCTAGAGTTCAAGCTACTCTGATCACTTCCACGAACTATTAAAATTGTCTCACAGCTCTGTTCACGCAACCCTGCAGTTCTAGCAGCCAAAGTGTGCATTTAAAACTTGTGTTACTTGGACTCCCCTGGTAGCACAGTGGTTAAGAATCCTCCTGTCAATGCAGGGGACACGGGTTCGAGCCCCGGTCCGGAAAGATCCCACAAGCCGCAGAGCAACTGAGCCCGTGCGCCACAACTACTGAGCCTGTGCGCCACAACTACTGAAGCCCACAAGGCAACTGGTTCTTTTGATCCTTGTTTTAGCTAGCTCTATCCTATGTCTTGAATCAATTTTAGGCCAGGTTTCTTTCTTTCTTTCTTTTTTTTGTCATTTAAATGATATAATGTCATTTATAATCATACAAATTATTAAATTTGATTATTAAAATGGCTGGCCAAATCTCAAAACATTGTTTAAAATTCAAGCCTCTTTTCTCTCTCAGCCTGGATTTGCGTCATGTTACGAGTATCAGCACGGGACACAGTGGTAACTTCTCCATCTCACCTCTGTGGCTCTCCTTCCTCTCCTCTCCTGTCCCATCCCCACCCAGACTGCCTTTGGATCCTCCCAGATTTGGATCTAGGAAAGGAAGGAAAGCAATAAGTGGGAGAGGCCTGACTTCACTGACAACACTGAGACCTGGTCTCAGTGCTCTCAGGGCAGGATTTAGATCTCACACTCTTTAGCAGAGCACATTCCAGTTTCCTCAGAAATGTCCTCACTGAAAAATTCTAACTGCAATTCCTCTGGCCTGAGTGATTTATTTCTCCTTTCACTAGTTACCTAAGAACAAAAACCTTAAAATCTAGGCAAACTGTGGCTCAGGCCACAGGGACTGTACCTTTTTGTTAGGGTCTTATCACACTTCCAGTTTAATAATTTTTAGACAACTTCAGGCTGGTTTATTGTCCCAGCTTGAAGAAATAATGACACATACTTTGCCCCCAACATCTGTAGAAGGACAGTACAACTTTTGTCAACTTAGAAGCTTCAGGCTATTAACAACGATTTTTCAACTTCAGATTTCTCTGTCACTGTATCCCCCAGACAGCAAGGGATCTTGGTCAATCTTTCTGTTTATTTCCCTTATAGCCCCTCTCATCTGACTTTAATTCAAGGAGAAATGTCTCTCCACAGAGTGGAACAGAATACAGGGGACATGCCTTCTCTTCTGGTCTTTTCAACATCAATCCATTTTTCCCTTAGAAGGGTGTCTGCTTATGAGAAGTACAATAGTTTTCAATTATATCCTTTCAATTCCCAATAAGTGGGCTAGCACCTAACTTTGTAATGAGGACATACTCGGCACATATTATGTTGTTATTGACTTTCAAGGCTTCAGTCAAACTATATGGCATTTTACTATCCTGGTAAACATAGAAGTCATACACTTCTTTGCTTAAAATTCCATTAAGAGAAATCAATTAAGATTAGTTTTGCTTGTGAGTAAGAAAGGCTCAAAATATCAGTAGCCTAAATAAGAGAGAATTTTGTTTTTATCTCATATAACAGTAGAATGGTAGGGAAATCCAAGCTGATATCATGACTCTGCTCTCACAGATCCTCAGGACCCTAGTTTATTATACATTCATATAAAATGGATATAATAATAAGTTCACTGCAGGCCAATGATGGCTTTTCTACCTCTAGTCATTACATCCACCTTTCAGCCAGAAGGAAAGAAAGAGAAACTGAAGAAAAAAGGAAGAGACACATAACAACTGATTTTTAAGGAAGTTTACTTAAACTACCAGTTCTTGCATCTGCTTATATCCCATTGGTTCAAACTTTCTGGCTGTATTTAGCTGCAAGAGAGGCTGGTAAATGTATCTACCCTCCCCCCCCCACTTTGAGTGGTTATGTATTCAATCACTATGGAAGTGTAAAGTACATGGATAGGTGATAATTATGGGTCTCCTCCCAACTTCCTATAGAATTTACAATAAAATCTAAATTCCATCATGAGGCTTACAACATAATAGAATATCTGGCACCTGCCTACCTTGTAAGCTTCATGAGATTCTTCCCCCTCTCACTGTGCTTCAGCCATATACAACTACTTTGTGTTTTATGAACATTCCAGGCTCATTTCTAACTCTCACTTTGGCACTTGTGCTTCTTTCAACCTAGTACTTTCTTTCCTCAAATCTTCTCATTGATAGCTCTATCCAATACATCCTCAATAATGCTTTCTGCAATTAATTTATCTAAGTCAGGAAGTGTCTCTCAGGAAGTCTCCCATTCCCATAATCACTCTTTAATATAATTGATTGTCAGCAGAGATGGTATGCCACTGTCTGAAATTGTTTGCTTATTTATTGTCTCCCCACAATAGTACTATAACTGCAGAGGGTGCTGTCTATCTTCTTTACATTTAATCTTCAGTCCGTACAACTCTGCCAAGCACGTGGTAGCTACTTGATATTGACTGAATAAATGCATGAATATATTAATAGCTTTTCATATATAAAGTAGCTGCAAATGTAGGTGGTTGTATCGGAATGCTTTTAAAAAAATTTTCATGGTGGTGGTTGTAGTTGTTGTTTGTATTCACCCATTTCCCCCCAGAAAGCCTTTCCTTACCAGGTTATTTTTTAACTAAGGCAATCCTAATATTTATTAAAATGACTCTTAAAAATAATATAGTTTTCGAGGAATAAAAACTACTGTACTTGACTTTCCTTAAGAAAGTTGGGCTATATCACCCAGGGAACTTTCAATGATTCTAATTTCCTACTTTTTTTTTTTTAACAGTATATGAACCTCAGAGTTCATATCCCCATTTAGATAAACCACAGAGAATTAAAACGCCCTAGTTTTTTCCATATTAAATTAAGTTGTATTATTTCAAATATAGGTTTAATTTTATCCTTTTACTTCACAATAGGTAAATATAGCTCACAGATAGAGACACTTAATGGTTTAAGTCATGATGTCTTATTATTCTTAAAAATAGAATTTCTTTCCCCTAAAAACTCCTAAAAATTATGAAGATTGCCTGGATATATTCCTTAACAATCCTAAGGGTATTGTTTGTCTTCCTTTTCAGAAGTCCTTCACACACTTTTAGAACAAGTGTTAGTTATAATCTTTCATTGCTGTATTTTGAGGTTTGGGCAAGAAGCAATGCATATTTCCAATGCATATCATTTTCTTACTTTGCTGTGTGATAGTTTTTTAAACAATGCTGCTTTTTTTTTTAACAATTGAGTTGTGCAAGACAGCCTTACATATGCCACTACTGACTCTTGGGGTCTTTTAGTCTCCTGAACTGCATGTGCACACTTATTTGCTGAGTAACATTTCTCTAGCCTTTTTTTTTTTAAATGTATTTATACAATGGGCAGCATTAACTTACAGTTTCTACAGTTAGGTATTAGGTATTTCATATACATGTTTTATAGACTTTATATTTTGAGAAATAATTTCTAAATAATTTAAGTCATCTGATCATCTCAATGTATGTACATTTTTATATGAATCTAAAATCAATATATAATGTATACATGCAGCACCTCTTCAAAGCACTAATGATAAAACCTAATTTGCTTTGCTTAATTCGCATATTCTACCATTTGATTTTTTCTTTTACTTTCCAAGTTTACTTAAAACTTTCTGGACAGAATTTATGCTTTTATTTTTCTTCACCTCTAGTAATTACCTCCTGTGTATTCTCTTGCCTTATCTTTGTTCTGTGTTTCTCTACTTAGAACTAATCTGTATGTGAACAGTTTCTTATTCTCTCTAGTAGGATGTAGCCTCTTCCTCTGTACTGCCTTAGCCTTTTGTACTTTCTTTTAACCTGTTTTTTTTTAACCTCAAATTATGCATTTGTGAAAGTAAGTTTATATGTGTATAAATAATTTGTTGGGCATTATCTTAAGATACTGATCATTTTCTACTAATGTGTCTTGATAACCCTATTAGACTGTAAATATTTGGTGTGCCAAAACCTTGTCATATTTACTTTTTATCTGGTAAAAGACCAAATGACTTTACTTGCCTTCCATAAAATTTTGGTTGCACTCGTCTGAATATGCATGAAGCCTGTTTTCCTTGAAGTTCTTCATTGCCTGAACAAGTATTATGCAAATCATCATTTCCATAGGACTGCCCTAGTTAAATCAGTTTCTCCCTGTCTTCCCCCTCCTTTCTATTACATTACCCTAGTTTGTATTCATCAGAGCAGGTAACTGTATCTACATTTTGAAAAGTGAATATAGTATGAATATATGTGAATAAGGTAAATAATAAAATACTTCATACTTTTAAGCATAGTATTTATTGCCTGTTTCATAACTGAAGATACCAAGAAGCTTAGTCAAGTGAAGGAAAAATATAAGGTAGTGAGTGTGGGTCCTTCTGATTGTAGGAAATAGGGAAACCACTGTAGGTCTATCTTTTAGGAAGAATATGGTATCAGAAGGGTTGTGATCTAAAGAACACAACTGCTATTAGGAGTCTATCCACTAATATTAAGAATGTTCCAACACCAGTGTAGAGACAGGGCATAAAATTGCATAAAAATATAATATTTCAAAATCCACGGAGAGGGAGTTGATTGGTATCAGAGAAGTTTGTCAGCAGGTAGCAGTAACTGTCAGATAGGACTACCAGATGCTTAGCAACCATGACATTCAACATGGAATCCAGACATTAACTCAATTACAGTGAATTAAGGAATAATTCATTGTAATTAATAATTGTGATTAATAATTACAATAAGGAAACTGTTACCCTTCCTAACAGGAAAAGCAAAAGTTATTGCTAATTCTTAGCAAAAGTTAAGTATTAAGGTTGCAGGAACAAGTTAAACATTAATTTATCAGACTAGATTAGCAGGATAATAGTGGAAAAGTAGCAGCAGACTAGTTACAGAGATCTCAAAATCAGTCTAGAACACCTAACGGATCACCTGCCTGAGATTAAAATAGAGTCTGTTGACCTAGAAAATGAGGTTAGAGCTGAAGGGGGAAAAAAGGCTACATATTTTGAAAACTGGCAAAGGATGATATAATTTAAAATATATTTATTAAAATCTGTGATTGCACATTGTTTGAATTATGAAATAATGCAAATATATTTTGTAAGTACATAACGAAACAAATTAGTATGCTATCTACGTAAACTTAAAACATTGTACTATCTCCTTATTGACTTTTCCCATATCCGAGGAGCCCTACTTGACTTTAAACTGAGTATATTTAACAATTTAAACAGTTTTAACAAAAATATTATACCATAAGAGCAAATGAAAAATCTGTAGGAGGTATGATTAATTAAAAATATCTGTGGAAATAAGTAAAAATAAAATAAAAATACCACAATCTCATGAAATTTTTGCTGTATTCATTTGCTTTCTCAACATCATAACTCTGTGCCCTACTGTTTGCTCTGTTAAGGGGATTAGCATGTGCTTAGAGGGATACTAGAGTTTCCCCATTATTTAATCAGAAAGATTAAAAGTGAGTAATTTCCAAACTCTGTGGTTCAAAGTTATTTAAGTATGGTGACTCTGCCTCCCCTAATATCTTCTCCAGAATCACCAGAACCCCACTTTTGGCAAGATGTTAATGGAGCAAAGATGCCTCAATGCATGCAAATTTTAATCACTCTGTGTTCAAGGAAAAATGAATAACAGACAAAGAAACAAATCCTAACCACAAATTTTCTACTCAACATTTTTTTAAACATTAGCCAGATTTTTTCCAATAATTGATATTTAGGGTTATTGTTTTTAACTATAGCATAAAAAGTCATATGTTGGTAAATATATTTAAATATTTGGGTTTTTTAAGTTTGGCTGTATTTAGCTGCAAGATTATGCTTATAAAGTTTTTTATGCCAAGTCTCTCTTCCTCTTTTTTCTCACACTCACTCACTCTTTCCAAAACATGCATTCTTTCTTCTCTCTTCTTATCGTATATAGTTAAAAATCTCAATTACTTATATACATGTATATTTAGAAATAAAAAATTTAAATTTAAAATAGTATATTTTATGCCATGCATATTATTGATACTTAATGTTTTTTAAGTATAAATCTAGTGTCTATACACAATTATTTTGCAAAATGTTTTACAAAGTTAAAAGTTCTAAAGGTGAATAATAACTTCTAATTCTGAAGATATGACTCAATGTCATGAAAATATGTGGGGAGATAGGTAGCCTCTTTTGAAATAGAAAGCTTAGAAATCAATTTTATTAGTCTCTCACTTTCTATTAAATTTAACCTGGAGATATTTTTCAGCTCTAGTCAGGAAACTCAGCTTTCAACATTTAGCAAAGGTCTTTCTTTGAAGATGTAAATAAATTATTTCCAATTGGAATGAGGCTCATCTTTTCTATGGTATAGGCACCTGTCTATGGTAACAAGAGGTAACAAGACTAAGCCCACCACTTCATTGTTCACATGCCACATGGCAGATGGCAGATGACAATGACCTTTAGTCATTTTGTCCAGTGAGAGATTAAAGTTAGCTCATAAATTGCCAATCTGTTGAGCCATCTGGTCTTTCATGGTGGATTTTTTTAAAATAATTCACAAAGCTTAGGAAAATAATTTAGTGACCACCTATGTACTGTATATTAAAGACTCTCTTACAGTGATAACCTATAAACATTTTGGGATGTACAGTGGGAGGATAGTCTATAAATGCTCCATGTGAAATGTGTGCAGTATATCTTGCACATACATATTTTTAGACTATTTAAATTCCTTTTACTTTAGATGTTTTGACATCTCATGTGTTTTCTGTTACGGGGATGAGGTGTGGTAGGTATAAATATGCTCAATGTGAACTCAAAAACTTTTACTTAGAATTATCCATAAATTTCCTTAAAATAATTTTTTGCTACACTGAGAAGTTGGTAATTCACATTTTTCTAAAACTTAGGTGTTTTGTCATTATTGTTCTTTTATAAAAGAAGAATTGGAATAATTTACATCAAATTTAAGACCCAATGTTTAACTTTGTAACATGACAAAAAAATTTCATTAAGACCTCAATCTGACTTTGATTTCAATCAGGTAATTTCCAGCTTTCCATGTTCTAAATGTGAGGGGCTCAGAGAAAGGTGTATCATCTATATAGTCGTGGTGATTGTGAAAGCTTGGGGCATTCTATGGTGCAAACACCCAAAAGTGGTGTTCACTTTTGTAGGTTTCAGAGATTATTTCAATTAACCTCTTTACAGTGAAAACTAATGTGTATGTCAATCATCCTTAAAATAAATCTGATTTAAGACATGTAATACTATAATCCTTGATAATTCCTAAAACTAATATAATAAGCAATTTTCTTCTGAAAGTAAAAGTGAACGTAATTACTATACAAAGGGATAGCCAACTCTTTTTCAAGCCAACTGGCTCCTTGGCAAGAAGGTGATAGGAATTATTTATTTGTTGCTTTAAATGTATCATTACTACTAATATCGTTTTATAAAATAGGAATCATCCTAGGAACAATCCACAGTTTTTCTTTTTTTCCCCTCCTTTTTTTTCTCATTTTTATCTCAATTCTATGACTGCTAAATTGGTGATGGTCTCTGGCTTTTGGGAGCTTGCCAAATGAGAGAAGTGTAAGCATGGTACTTGACCTCTCTATTTCCTGGCAGTCCTTCTGGAGACCACTATTCACTGTGATTATAGACGTCTAAGAAGGTTCCATCCATCTGTCTCCTGGTTGCAGGGTAGATGTTGCATTTGCCATTGCTAAAGAGGGAAGACAGTAGGAAACGCTTAATGATAAGTGTGCAACATCTTAGGATAGAGGGTTAAGTAAAAGTATAAAATGTGATTTGACCAAAAATGGGCATGTTTGGAAATGCTTTAAGACTTTTTTCTAATAGTTATTTTTCCCCTCACCCTGTGTGTAAGGCAGCAGGGTATCCTGAACTTCAGTCAGGCTACTGCTTCTTCACATGTTTTGCACGCATACCTACCACATTAGCTATCATTTATTTACTATCTTCCTTTTAGTTGACTTGTTTGAGACCTAAAGATTTTAATGTACACTTTATTAGAACATAGAAGACTAATATCACTCTCCACTAATATGGCAAAAAATAAATATCATGAAAAGGATAGAAATATAAACGTTTATATAGATATTGTTGTTTACCAGAAGCTCTAGCCTGAGGCATTCTGTTTCTTTACAGGAAAAAGGAATTGCCTGACCCCCCTTTTTCTTATTTTATAAACATGGAAAACCTTACTTTATAAGGAAGCAGTGAGGGCTGAACAAAGATGTGTGTAAAAGTTGTCCTGTGACTATAATACACAGTTTCTGCAGCAATCAATAGTTATCATAATTGTTGAAGGAAGAACATCAAATGAAAATATGAAGCTACTAGTCAAGGCATGCTGACCTAGCGTACTGCCCAGGAAGTCTCTTTGTATTCTTGATTTTTTAAAATATAAAGTCTATTATGATATGTTTGTGGTTCTTTGACATATATTTTCTTCTACTTAGATTAGTTTTTCTTTGCTTCTTTGATTACTTTTAGATCCAAGTAAAATATTTTATTAATTGACATCAGTATTAATAAAACAAAATAAATTTTTAATAAAGTTGTATTTTCCCAAGAGAACCTCAATGGTATCTGCCATCCCACTTGCTCTTCTTACAGTGTTAGGGTGATACTCAGAACTAGGCAGGCTTTTGTGACTATTTCCACCACTGGAGTACAGTGGGAAAGATGCTAGGTGTCTTCTCAGGGCAGGTCATAAAAGGCCACACAGCTGCCACGTTGTTTACCAGCATACTCGCACTGGAGCCCTTAGTTGCCACGTGAGGAGTCTGATGGCCCAGTGGGCTACAATGTGAAAAAGTCCAAACCAGGCCCCACAGAGACACTGCATGGAGAAGCCCTGAGACGAGAGGAAGGGAAAGAGGGGCATGCACAGACTCCAGGTCCTCCACATCCCCCTCCACTGTCCCAACTTCAGACCCCATCTGGATGCTACCGTGTGAGAGACCCTGAGCCAGAGAACTCAGCCAAGCTCTTCCTGCAGAAACCATGAGCAAAACCAAAATGATTTTCATTGTTTTAAGTCTCTAAATTTTGGAGTCATGTGTTTGCCGTATGACCATAACTAACCAGAACAACATCCAACATGATACAATTCTTGATATGTTTATGCATTCAGCCATATACTACAAATATTTTTTCTTTCCTTCCTCTTTCTGAAATGGTAGTAGGCTACTCTTCTGTCTGGAAACCATTATTTCCCCAAATGTTACCTTCTAGTAATCCCAGGACCTGGTCAATTTTTCTGCATTTTTTTCTGGCAATTTCTTTTGGATATATGTTTTATTTTTCTTTCACCAATAAAATCCATGGGAAGTCCAAGTAATTTTAAGTGGACAATTTAAAATAATTCTAAATTACATATTGTCTATTTTTTAAGTTGGAATGGATTTTTTTTTTGATTAAAGTTTCACATTAAGAAAAATAAATCAAAAAATGCTGACATTAAAAGAAGCCCATAAGGAAAATGCATACAATCTTGAAGAAAAACTTTTCTAATCTCTAATTAGAGGATATTTAAATTATTCTAATTTCCCTTTTCTTTTGCATTAGCCCAGAGAAGAAGAAGAAGAAGAAAAAAAAAAGAAAACAAACTAGCAACAATAAATCCCATGTTTTTTAAAGGAAAAATTATTTTAGGGAAAAAAATTAGTTAGAAAAATAATTTGGAGTATTTATAAACAGCTAAGAAGCTCCCACCATAATACTACAGAAGGTCCAATATTAAAAGAAATAAGAAGAATGGCTGAGGGAATATTTTTTTCTGCCATCACATTGGGAAAAAACAATGGTTAAATTATATTTGAAAAGTATCTGGGGCTACTAACAAAAGTTTAACATTTCTTAAGGTATAGTTTCTCTCCAGTCAACCTCTCACTCTAAACCACTACCCAAAGGTTCTCTCTTTTTCTTGTTCATAATAAGTAGAAACATTATCGCATAAGCACCTGGTCCTTTTTACTCTGAAAATTTTCAACCAAAACATCAATTTAAGAAGCAATATTTTTGGAAGTAAGTTTTATACACTTCTATTTTTAGCTGATAATAATAAACAACATAGCATTTTGTTTACTGATTTATTTTATTTTGAAAGACAGACTCAAAATTATCTACAAAGAGTCTGAAGATTCATTGTATGAGAGTAATTGCCAAATAAAATATGATTTCATTTTGACCTTCTATCAAAGCAGTAATCATTCTATGTTCATCGTTTTTGTTCGTTTGTTGTAAATTCTTCAAGTGATGTTTGCTGCAGCTTATCACCCAGATTAACTTTAGCATAAAGTCCTTCTGATCTTGTGAGTTGTATTATGCTTCACCATTTCAGCAGCATGTGCAGCTCACTCTTGCCCCACAGCTCTCTGAGATTTTTGCCCTTAAAAACACCTTTAGATTGGGGACCTTCCTTCTTTCGTTAAAAATCTCCCATTACATGTAACTTATTTGCTTGTATGTTTCTATAGAATACACACACACACACACACACACACACACACACACACATATATGAGAAAGAGAGAGGGAGAATGAGAGGGAGTAGATTGGTTTCCCTGTTTCTAATCAGTCATAAATGTGTCCATCCAATCATTAGAACGTAAAGATCAAGACATACATATTTTCTAAATATGATTTGGTTCAGATAGTTATAGTAATATTCAGTAAAGACTGCAATAACAGATCTTATCACATAAAAGTAAATACATAACAATGTCAGTGAATGTTAATAAAAAAGAGTGCTTTTCCTAATAGGGCGGTGTATGCTAAACCCATTACTTTTCTGAGCTGTGGGATTGAACATTTCACACACAATCACACCCCTATGGCACTGATCTTTGCCATTCTTATATTTCTCCATGTTTTGTTTATTCTTTTCTCAGAAAAGAAAACCCATTTCCAATTCTGACAAGAAGATGGTTAAAATACTCGCCATATATTTCCTTACCTTGAAACACCACTGCATATGTTGGTGACTCAGCAAGGTGTACAAAAATATCTTCCAAAAACAGTTACTAGAATGGAAGTACTGTAGGCATGTCTGGACAAACTCTGAGGGTCCACTTAAGAAACTAAATTTCCTAACCAAATTTAATATGGGGAACCTCATGGCTATGTCCACTATTTGTTTTTATTTCCCCCTCCCCTCAAACTCATCTCAAATTCTCAGGAAAGCTATTTATAAGAGTTCCGTATAATTACATTGCCATGAAACTTTTAAAAAATGACTATTCATAAATTTCCCCAAATAATTCCTTCTGAGTTAAAAGTTTTGAAAATTCAGAATGAGTCTGTGTCATGGTATGGAAATTTTGTCTAATGTTCTAGAACTTTCATTGTTTAAGTGTCCACAATTACATATAAAAGTAACCTTTTGTTGAAGACAGGTTTAAAATAATCATTATAGCTTTTATAATGCTCACAAAAATATAGAATTTAATTGCTAAGCATAGTATTAATAAGTGCTAATAAAATGCTCTGTGCAGAGCACAAAGGTTTATTTCACTAGAAAATATTTTGCAATAATTTGCCTTTTACATTATGCCATGGTGGTACAGGGCATTGCCTGCTCTCAGAATTCAAATAAAACACATAATTTCAACTTAACCTAAATTTGAGCCATATAAACATTTAATTAAGAATGAATGAAGTATTGTATTTGAACAAAATATAAATAGAAAGCATCTGTTGGGCAATTTCTGAAAGACAAGCTATATTACATTCTGTTATAGCCATTTTTAAAAGAAATGTATAACAATTTTAAATGGCAAACTTTTTTCTTATAAATGCTGCCAACTAGTTTTATAGATAGTGTTATTCTAGAATGCTACCTACATCTTGCCAAAGTACATATCAAATAATTTTTTTTCCCCTGTACACTGACTCCACCCACGCTGCAAAATTTGACTTTTGTTAGGAAGTTGGAGTTCATAAGATTTGACGTTACCTGCTCTGAGTGAGCACCAGACTGAAGCAATTTCACTTCATACAATGATCGTCTCTTACTTAGATTTTTAAAGTCATTTTTGGTAATTTACTCAAAAAGAGATCTGTTTTCACTTTTAAATACTATCCTTAAAAATGATGAAAATGTAGCTACAGATAAATGGAAAAGATTTTTTGGTGAATTGCTATTACTGAAATTTTTAGAGGATATTGTTAAAAGTCCCTAACAATTTAATTTTAAAAATCTTTAATGGCTAGTTTACACTGGAGTCTTTGCTTGTTCTTTTCTATGTGAAATCTGGAGACTAAAGTTCAATTTCTTTTTATTTTTAAACTCACCTTGAGGTGAAATTTACCAATTTAAGTGTATGATTCAAAGAATTTTGAGAAAGTTAAAAAGTTATATAACCACCTCCACAGTCAAGATATAGAACATTTTTATCATTCCAAAAAGTTCTACCATACTTCCCTGTAGTCAGTCCATTCCCCGAATCATAGCCTATGACAACCACTGAACTGATTTCTTCCTATAGTCTTGCATTTTCCAGAATTTCATATAAATGGAATCACATAGTACATAAGCTTTTATGTCTGGCTTCTTTCCCTGAACAAAATACTTTTGAGATTCATCAGGATTGTCACATGTATTCACCATTCACTTCTTTCAATTGCTAAGTAGTATCTTACTGTATTGATATACCACTACTGGTTTATTAATCCACTGGTTGATTGCTTCCAATTTTTGGCTAGTTTAAATAATGTTGCTTTGAATATTGGAATACAAAGCTTATTGTGGACACGTGTGTTGGTCAGGGTTCTCCAGAGAAATAAAACCAAATTGTACTGATACAGTTTGGCCTGTGGTTAGCTTTTTAGTCTCTGTTAAGGCCCAGTAGTAGACCAAGAACTCTTTCTTGAAAGGAGAACAGTTATCAGCAGAGGATGACAGGGTTTTGTTTCAAAATCCTAAGGGTCTGAACTCTGATTAACCTACCTAAAGGGGCCTGCCAAAGGCTCCGGACAGCAGCCCTATCTGCCAGTTACCCTTCAAGCACCATTGGATCTGCTGGTCGTATGGCATAAGTGGCAGAGCAGCTTGCCCAGCAACCTGGACCTGGTACAGAGCCTTCTCTTGTTCTGGGTCCCACTCAAAACTAGCAGCTTTTAGGTTCACTAAGTAAATGGGCCAGAGTAACGCACCCAAATGAGGAGTATGTTGCCTCAAAATCCAAAGCATCCCTGTTAGTTGTTGTGACTTTTTGTTGTTGTTGTTGTTAGGAGAGGCCAGATGCAAAAACTTGTCCTTCACATTAGAAGGTATATCTCAACATGTCCCGCACTAGTGGGCCCCTAGACGTTTAGCTGAGGTAGAAGGCCCCTGAACTTTTGTCAGATTTATTTCCCACTCTCTCATGTGCAAACGTCTTACCAATAAGTCTAGAGTAGTTGCTGCTATTTGCTCTCTAGGTTAAGCTAGCATAGTGCCATCAATGTAATGTGCCAGTGTGATATCTTGGGGAGCTGAAAGGCAATTTATTTATAATGTTGCATTAATTTCTGTTGTACAGCAAAATGATTCAATTATACACACACACACACACACACACATACACACACACACACATATATATATATATATATATAATGTATATACACATTCTTTTTCATATTCTTTTCCATTATGGTTTATCACAGGATATTGAATATAGTTCCATATGCTATACAGTAGGACCTTGTTTTTTATCCATTCTCTATACAATAGTTTGCATCTGCTAATCCCAAACTCCCAATCCATCACTCCCCTCCCCTTGGCAACTACAAGTCTATTCTCTATGTCCATGAGTCTGTTTCTGTTTTGTAGATCAGTTCATTTGTGTCATATTTTAGATTCCACATATAAGTGATATCATATGGCATTTGTTTTTCTCTCTCTGACTTACTTCACTTAGTATGATAATCTCTAGTTATATCCATGTTGCTGCAAATGGCATTATTTCATTCCTTTTTATGGCTGAGTAGTATTCCAATGTATATACATATACTACATCTTCTTTATCCATTCATCTGTCACTGGACATTTAGGTTGTTCCCTTGTCTTGGCTATTGTGAATAGTGTTGGTATGAACATAGGGGTGCATGTATCTTTTTGAATTATCATTTTGTCTGGATATATGCTTAGAAGTGGGATTGCTGGATCATATGGCAACTCTATTTTTAGTTTTTTGAGGAACCTCTATGCTGTTCTCCATAGTGGCTGCTCCAATTTACATTCCCACCAACAGTATAGGCAGGTTCCCTTTTCTCCACACCCTCTCCAGCACTCGTTATTGTAGATTTTTAAATGATGACCATTCTGACCCATGTGAGGTGGTACCTCATTGTAGTTTTGATTTGCATTTCTCTAATGATTAGTGATATTGAGCATCTTTTCATGTGCCCATTGGCCATCTGTATGTGTTCTTTGAAGAAATGTCTATTTAGATCTTCTACCCATTTTTCAATTGGGTTGTTTGTTTTTTTATTGTTGAGCTGTATTAGCTACTTGTATATTTTGGAAATTACGCCTTCAGCCCTTCAGACTTTTCATATTGATGCTTTGACTCTGCTGTCTCTTACATGCCCACTTTGTCTTTAGTGGTTGAGTGCTGCCACTTGGCCCCTGCCACTTGGTTCCTCTTGGACCCCTAGGTCCAATTACTTCCATTTCATTTAGGTTTCCCAAGTCACTGACTGTAGTTCACACTGTGAGGTCTCACCTACAGAGAGGAGTAATCAAAGAGCTCTTCAAGGATTCTGGAATTCCTCTCACAAATGTTTTTTTTTCCACAGTATTAGTGAAAGGCAAATCTACTAGACCCTTCCAGTGTGGGTGAGTAGGTCTTAAATGACAAGCCTACCCTAATATTTCTATCTCCCTGAGCCACTGAATTCCTTCCTCTATATTAAATCAAGGTAGGTCTGGTATTTCCAACTTGCTCACTTTTGTTGGGCCACTTTTTGGTCATATTCTAACCAACCAACCAACCAACCAACCAACCAACCAACCATCCAACCAGTTAGAGTCCTTTCTCCCTCCTGAGCTGCAACATTAAATGCAGACTGTCTGCTTATTGAACCTGTATCAGTAAACTCAACCTTATTCAATTTTATTTTTCTCCCACCATTATCCCACATTTTTAATATCCATTCTCACACATGTTCCCCATATTTCTGTCTGATTCAATTAGAAAACTCAAGTAGGTCTTTTGGAGTGTAGTGCATCTCTGATGAGTCACACTTTTTACATCATCTTTAGGGCCTACCAGGGCTTGAGATTAATTTTAGGTCTCAAGGGATAGTGGGGGTGTTTCCTGTGGAGACTCAACATTGCCTTGCTCAGCAACTGCCTCCTGAGAGGCCATTACAGTTTCTTCAGGCAATGCATGGTTAATCTCAGATGGGAGTGGTGAGGCCACTCTCACTGGTCTTGGGAGGCCTCTTTTACTGGCAGAAATGACTCAGCAGAATTGAAGGGCTCAGTGTCCCTAGATTCATCAGGGTCTCCCTACATGTCCTTGTTCCAATTTTAAGGATCTCACATCTTCCCAGTCAATGCCCCCACATTAACAGTAGACTCCCTATGAGATTGGAAGTTCAAATTGGGTTGTAATTCAGCCAATCACAGGATGAGATTCTCAATTTTATTTCCAGCAATCTCAGCCCTGTGGCTACAGGAGATGAAGGTTTCCTTCAGGGCACATACAGAAACTATCATATCACTTATGTGGCACTTGAGCTGGGACTTTGAAGCCATGAACTCATCTATTTCTTTCCCTACTTTGCAGTGGTATTAGGAGCAACCAGCCAATTTCATTATATTCATTAATTTTTCAAAAATGTTTGAAGGTATAATAATCACAGTCATCCAGCTTCTTGCTTCTTATAAGTGATTGATTAGGACCATTGATGGTAATATTTTGTGTCTCTATTGCCAGATGTTGTTATTGACTATCAGAGTCCAATTTTAAAGCCAATTCCAGAAACCCCAGAACTAATGGAGAAAACTCATCCTTGAAATTCTATTCCTATAGCACCACTCTTAATACCAAAATCTATATTGGTCAGGGTACCCTAGAGAAACAAAACCAATAGGATATATATGATGATACACACACACACACACACACACACACACACACACACACACACACACACACACTAGATAGATGATAGATAGATAGATGATAGGAATATTTATTGTAAGGAATTGTATCATATGACTATGGAGGCTGATAAATCCCAAGATGTGAAGTCAGCAAGCTAGACACCCAAGGGCAGCCAATGGTGTAAGTTCCAGTTTTTGTTCAAAAATCTGAGAACCAGAAGAGCTGGTTCCAGTCTGAGTCTGTAGGCCTTAGAACCAGGAAAGCCAATAGTGTAATTTCCAGTTGAGACTGAGGGCTTGAGAACTGGGAGAGCTGATGACATATGTTCCACTCAAGGGCAAAAGACCAACGTCCCATCTCAACAAGTCAAGCCAAAGAGTTTTCCTCTTAATCTTTTTATTCTATTTAGACTTGCAATTAACTGAATTAGCACCACCCACAGTAGGGAGGGAAATCTGTTTTACTTTGTCTACTGATTCAACTGTTAATCTCATCCAAAACACCCTCACAGACACACATGGTATGACGTTTGACCAAATAGCTGGCATGGTCAAGTTGACACATGAAGCCAACTATCAGAACATGCTTTTGAGACAGAAGGGAAAGGGGCAGGACACAACTGCTAGATAAATGAAGAAGGGGAACAGCTGTTAGGATGTGATAAAAACAGACTGGAACCTGTTGAAACCAATGTGGTCTTGAGAATAGTCTGATCATTGACCTTTAGCTCATTATACCCTCATTATAATACTAAAAATCACTCCCCCTTCCACCATGACAGTTCCCACATGGACCATAAAAGGCCAAAAAGTGGGCAGTGTCCTAATTCCTAGAAATCCCCACCTTTCCCCTAAATAGCAAGAATATTCCTCCCACTAATTACCATATGAAATTACTCAGCCCATAAAAACCAACAGCCCCATCCCTTGGGGCTGCTCTCACTTTCTGAGAAGGTCCACATTCTGCCTGTGGATTGTGCATCTCTCTGAATAAACCTGCTTTCACTTTGACTCCCTCTTGAATTCTTTCCTGCTCGAAGCCAAGGACCCTCACTTGGTGGTCTATCTCAGGGACTCAAGTGGGTTCCCAGATGTGACATTTCTCTCTCCTACAACAGTCATGAATTCTTTATCCATTCATCTATTGATGGACACTTAGGTTGTTTTCATATCTTGACTATTGTTAGTAATGTTGAAATGAACATAGCGGTGTATGTGTCTTTTCTGGTTAGTGTGTTCTTTTTTTTCAGATAAATACTCAAAAATAGAATCAGTGGATCATATGGTAATCCTATTCTTAATTTATTTGAGGAACCTCCATCCTGTTTTCTATATTGGCTACACCAATTTACTTTCCCACCAACAGTGCACAGGGTTCCCTTTTTTCCACATTCTCACCAGCACTTGTTATTTCTTATCATTTTGATAATAGCCATTCTAACAGATACGAGGTGATATCTCATTTTGATTTATGTTTCCCTGATGATTAGCGATATTGAGTATATTTTCATGTGTCTGTTGCCCATCTGTATATCTTTTTGGAAAACTGTCTATTCAGATCTTCTGCCCATTTTTTAATTGGATTGTTTAGTTTCTTTTGCTATTTTGTATGAGTTCCATATATATTTTGGACATTAGCCCCTTATCAGATATATGATTTGAAAATATTTTTCCCATTCTGTAGGTGGCCTTTAAATTTTGTTCCTTTGCTGTGCCGATTTTTTAGTATGATGTCATTTTGCATATTTATTTTTGTTTTTGTTGCTTTTGTTTTTGGTATCAGATTCAAAAAACCATTCCCAAGACCTATGTCATGAAGCTTGCCACCTGTGTTTCCTTCTAAGGATTTTATGGTTTCAGGTCTTATGTTCAAATCTTTAATTTTGAGTTATTTTTTTTGTTATTAGTGTTTATTGAAATATTGGATCTATGAGATTATAATTTTCATTTAATTTGAAGTTTTTTTTTTTTTTGGTCATGAATTTGTTAAGTAAATTTTCTGCCCTCTCTCTTCTCCTCTTAGGGATTCCAAATAAACAAGTGTTAGAATGATCAATATTGCCCACAGGTATCTGGGGATTACACTGTTTTTAGTCTTTTGACTATTTGTTGGTTTTATTTTTAATGTTCTCTCTTCTATTTTACTGAAATATGTCCTGTAGTTTCAAATATGCTATTCATTCTTTTCATTCTTTTTATTTCAGAAATTATGTTTTATAATTTGAAATGTGTATTAAGGTCTTTTTTACATTTTTTCTCATCATAATAAAAGTTTTCCTCTACCTCACTAAACATACATAGTCTGTGTATATGAGCTGGTTTAATGTCCCTGTCTGCTAATATCATCACCTATGTTATTTTTATATTTCTCTAGGTCATATTTTCCTGCTTCCTTCTTGCCTGATAATTTTTCACCAATTGCCAAACATTGTGATTTTACATTGTTGACCACTGAATTTAGTTCTATCCCTTTAATATGGTTGAGGTTGTTTAGATATACACTGAAATTGCTTGGAATCAATTTGGTTGTTTTAAGACTTGTCTTAAAGCTTCTTTAGGGCAGATTCAGATTAGTTACTAATGGAGGACTAATTTGGCTTAACTACTAAAGCAATGCCCTTCTAGCCACTGCCTCATGTATTAAGATGTCATTCAACACTGGCTAGTAGATCCACAAACTATTCCCATCCTTAGAGAGCTTCAAGATTGTGTCACCTACTGTTTTCTTGTGGAAATTCTAAATTACATCATTTTGTAAAAACTAATGATGTTGTTTTTGGAAACACTGAACCATGTTATTTTAGTTTATTATTAATTAATTTAATTATATATATTATTAATAATAATTATTATTAATTAGATATAATCAACACATATTGTGTGGTGATATGAGAATTTTCAGAGTATGATTTTAAATTTACATTACAAAATGCTATTCACATTAATGCATATAGTATCATTTCCTTGTATATAAATGTGTTAATGCATGTGTGCATGTATATGAGGAGTGTGTGGCTTTATATGTAGTGAATAAGCCAGGAAGATATAAAACAAAAGTAAAAAATGAGTTTATTTCTTTTTTCTGGAAAAGGGGAATAGAAGTTAGAGAAAGGAGGTTAAATGGGATTTCCAATTTTAGGTTAAAAATTTTGCATAAACTTCTACATTAAAAAGTTGTTGGTTGATTCTTTGATCCAGAAATGGGGTCATTTTTTACTTAAAAAATAAAAAGCATTTGATAGATGATTGAATACTATATGTATTTTCCTAGAAAATTTTGATATAAATTCTTAAGATTTAAATTTATGTAGGATAAAAAGAACTACACTGGAAAGTATAATGAAGAAAACACACCCTTACCTACTCACTGAGCCAGGAACCAGGGAAAATGGGCAGGTACAGAAGCAGACTGGTGCAAATTTGAGGTTAGCAATTCAAGTACTTTTGACATGGTGATGTGATTTTCCCAAAACAGAAAAATAGTTCTTGATACATTTCCAAACCAAACAAATAAATTTTTCTATTGATTTATCAGTAGTTACCTTCTAGGCATAATAAATTGTGAAAGAAATACTTTGTATTTTTATTTAAAATAGGGTTTGTTTCTAAGCTCAAATACTTATGAATATATGTCCCATTCAGGTGAATGTCTAGCAGGGCATTTGTAACTCAGGTAGATTTCTAGATAATTCTTTATTGTGCAAGACTGTTATACACATTGGAGCATGTTTGCCATCCCTAGCCTCTTTCTACAAAACACCAATAATGCCTCTCTCACCTCCACAAATTTTAAAATGCTCCAAGGAGAATTACTCACTTAGGAATAACTTTCTTTATCTCTTGATAACCTTGTGAATAATCTTTTCAGTGTGCTGAGGGCTGATATTTTTGCAGTATGTTTTATATTGAAGATCTCTAAACTGTAAAATGTAGTGATGTTCAATTCATTCTTCCAAGTTGCTGCACAGTTGCTCCTGTTCACTCAGTGCTCTCCTCTGAGAACCCTGTATAGTAGAGTATATTTCGTATAGGTTTCCAAGAAATTCAGAATTTACTGTAAAGTTGAACTATAGCAATTATATGGAGCCCTTCATCTACATTTTTTGAAATGGATCTTATTTCAGGGCCAGTATTTTGGTTTTGGTGTAAAATTTTTGTTTCTTTCTATGTGCCATCATTTTGTGTGTGTGTGTTCTTTAAGCTACCTTGATTCCTCTGTGAAACAAGGTTAGGAATAGTGAAGTACTGAGATAGAAAATATGGTATATGCAGCATGCATCAAATTCTTAGTGGCATAGGTTTTACCTAATGTTGAAGTATATCACAGCAGTTTTGGAATCTAGGAAAGAAGTACTGAGTAGCAATACTTGGAATTTAAGATTACACAACTGATTTAATAATTTATGTAATTTATAACAATTAAATTCAATGAAAAGTAGTTGATATAATGAATAGGGATTATTTTTCATGTTTGTTACATAAAATTTGATTTTATTCATTTCATACTTCATTTGACTATTTGTCTCAACAATAAAGTAATATGACATATAAATATTGAAAATCATGCTTCTTTGGAAAGATAGAAGACTAAGATGAAGAGAATGTACATAATATAGGAACATATCAAGAATGAATAACTTTCATTGTCAATTTCTGGTAGAATAGTTTTAAGTGGAGAAAATCAAGTAGGCAGGATATTTGACCAGTTGAATAACTGACATAGGAGCTTTCAAAACAAAAACTTTTTAAAAAATAGCATAGTTTTACAACTGACAGATTGTGAAAAAGATTTTGATTTGATTTGATAGGATATGAACAATGTCTACAGAGTTAGAAGATGCATTTCTATGACTAGATTTTCCTACAGAATTATGAAAGATGACCACTGTGAAAATTACAGGCAGTATATTTTGTCAGAACTAGCTGGCTGTCTTAGAAAGCTCAAGAAGCTCTTTGTGTCAGCACAGTATGACTTGCATGGTAGGCACATGATATTAATATATTAATATAAGGAAGGTTAGAATATCATAATAAAATATAGTTCATCCTTTGAATATACTGAATACTTGCTTTTATCATAGAGACAGAATTCTTTAGTTATATGATAAAATATCTGACAAATGACAACAGCAAATAAGATATAACAGGATTTGAAGACTACACATAGAAATCTTATAATTGTATTTGCCTAAATATAATACATCTTGGAAGATCACCAAAAAACTCTGATCATACTAGGTTAAATCCTTTATTCTCTTTTTTCCTCGCCTTTATCACATTTTATTGCATTGTAGAACACACACACACACACACACACACACACAGCCAGACTGAAATTTCCACAGTTCACCTAGAAAGGAGACTCTTTAGCTTATTGCTATCAAGTTAACTTAAACAAATTACTTTATTCTTAATTTTATTAACAACAAAAACAAAAATAGAAGGACATCTGTTATTTCTATTTGATATCTTTCTAGGGTGTAAAAAAGGACATCTGTTATTTCTATTTGATATCTTTCTAGGGTGTAAAAAGACAGTGTAGTATATTAGACAAGAGCATTGGTTCTGGGATCAGATTGCAAGGATTTGACCCAAGCCCCTCAGTTTGGCAGCCATGTGACCTTGGTACCACCAGTAGGAATAATAAAGTATCTACCTCATTTGTTGTCACAAGGATTTGAATGAAATTAAAATGTTTAGAAAAATGTCTCATTCAAAGTGTGGCCTAAAGTTAAATATTGTTAGTTTAATGTCTCTTTGGCTTAGTTTTTGATGTAACAATAGGCAAGAGACTTTCTTATCCGTTTTAAAGCAACGATATCCCCCAGAGTATTAATGTAAATGCATGAATAGCCATGCAAAATAATCATTATGCTTTTTTGATGACTCTAGTTGAATTAAAATCTTAGATTCCATTTTATATACTCCATGAGCAACTTTGCTCATTTTATTTTAGTATTTTCTGGCAGATCATGATTTAAGCATAATGATACTTGAGGAATTGCCAATGACAGGACTACACTGAAAGAATGGATAAAGGAAGTTCTCCAAACAGAGAGGGAAAAATAAAAGAAGGAATGTAAGAATATCAGAAAAGAAGTAAAAACATAGTAAGCAAAAATGGGAAGCAAATAAAATACTGTTCCCTTCTCTCCTTGAGTTTTCAAAATTATATTTCATGGTTGGAGCAGAAATTATATAACAATGTTTTAGAGATTCTAATTTATATAGAGAAATTTAAGAAAATTATGTTATAATAAGGAAAATAAAAGAACATAAAGGAAGATGAAACTTCTACACTTCGTTGGAACTGATAAAACTGGTAGACTGTGTTACATATATCTGCAAATTGCTAGAGCAACCATGAAAGCTGTACAAAGAGATACACTCAAAAACACTACAAATAAATCAGAATAAGATTCTAAAAAATGTTCAAATACCAACATGAAGGCAGAGAAATTAAAATCAGAGGGAACAAACCAAAAATAGCAACCTAAAGTCCTAACATATTAAAAGTTACATTAAGTATAAATAGTCTAAATACAATAATAAAGAGACAGATTGACAGAGTGGATTAAAAAATCATGAATCAACTATATGCTGCCTACAAGAAATTTACTTCAAATATAACTATATAATTTGGTAGAAAGTAAAAGGATAAAAAACACCTGTCATGCAGATAATAGTTTTTAAAAAGTAGGAGTGGTTATATTAATATTAGATGTAGATATTAGAGCAAAAAAATAAGCAGATATATTACATAATAATAAAATACCCAACATAAGAAGACATAGCAATCATAAGTGTGAATGCACTAAACAACAGAACAGCAAAATATGTGAAAAAATTTGACAGAACAAAAAGAAGATATGGGGAAATCCACAATTATAATTGGACTTCAGAGCCCTTTTTCAACAATTGATAGAACTATATGAAATCAGCAAGGATATAGAAGAACTCAACAGTACCATCACCCAACAGGATCTAATTGGCATACTCTCAAATAGCAGAATACACATTCTTTTTAAGTGCCCATGGAACTTATACCATAAAACAAACCTCAACAAGTTTAAAAGAATGGAAAATATATAAAATATATTCTCCAACAGAAAATGTAATCAAACTAGAAAGCAGTAGTAATATTAACAGAAAAATTTCTAAATACTTGGTCAGTAAGCACATGCTTCTAAATAATCCATGTGCCAAAGACAAAGTCTCAAGGGAAATAAACGTATATTAAAATGAACAACAATTAAAACACAGTGTATCAACATTGTGGAACACAGATAAAGCAGTGTCTAGAGCAAAATTTTCAACACTAAATACATATACTAGATAATTGAAAAAGTCTCAAATAAAAGAAGTAAGTTCCTCTTTCTAGAGCCTAGAAAAACAATAGCAAAATAAACCAAAAAGAAGCAGAAGAAAGAAATAATAAAGACAAGAGCAAAAATCTATCAAATTGAAAACAGGAAAAAAAAATACTTTGGTGAAAATCACTGAACCTAAGGGCTGGTTCTGTGAAAAGATCAATAAATTTGACAAACTTCTAGCAATACTAACAAAAAGGAAAAAGAGAAGACACAAAGTACTAGTATCCAGGGGCATCACTACAAACTTTGATGGTATTGAATGATAATAAGGGAAGATTCTAACAATTCTACATACAAAAATTTAAAAACCTGGATGAAATTGACCAATTCCTCAAAAAGTACTAACTACCACAATTCACCTGTGTGAAACAGAGAATTTGAAAAGTCCTATGCTGATAGGAAATTGAATCAGTACTATTAACAACAGGAAAAAACTCTGCAAAGATATATCTCGAAGCCCAGATGGTTTCACTGGATGATTCTACCAAACTTCTAAAGAATTAACACCAATTCTACATAATCTCTTTTAGAAAAGAGAAAAGGATGGTACGTTTTCCAGTTTATCTTATGCATTTTATGTTACCCTATACAAAACCGAGAAAAAGTCAGACACACACAAAAATTAAAACTAAAGACAAACATATCATTAATATATATGCAAAACTACTTAACAAAATATTACCAAACATAATTCAGCAATATTTAAAAAGACAGTGATCAAGTGGATTTGATTTCAGGTATGCAAGGTTGGTTCAACAAACAAAAATCAATATAATTTATCAACAGGCTAACAAAGAAAAATCACATCACCATATCAATCAATGTCAGAAATAATTAACACCCTCATAACAAAAACTGTATCCTAAAAAATGAAAGAATAGAAGCTTTCTTAACTTAGTAAAGACTATCTATAGAAAACCAACAGCTAGCATTATATTTAATGGTTAAAAAAGGATGCTTTTACTTTAAGATGAAACCAGGCAAGTTCATCCACTCTCACCACTCAACATCAACATAGAGCTGGAAGTTCTAGGCTAAAGAAAAGGGAAATAAAAGGCATACAGTTTGTAAAGGAAGAAATGAAACTGTCTCCATTTGCAGGAAACATGATTGTTTTCATAGATAATCCCAACACATTTTCAAAAAAAGAAAAAACTTCTAGACGAAATAAGTGAATTTAGCAATGTTTCAGGATATACTATAAACCTACAAAAATAAAATGTCTTTCTGTATATTAACAATGAACACATGGACATGAAATATTTGAAAAAAATACCATTAACAATCAGTCAAAAAATACCCAGCTGCAAATCAAACAAAATTTATATAGAATCTGTATGCTGAAAACAACAAAATGTTGAGGAAAGAAATTAAATAGCAAAATAAATGCAGAGACAAACTGTAATGGATTGGAAGATTCAACAAAGACATCATTTCTCCTTAAATTGACATATATTTAACACAATTCCTATCAACCTTCCAATAAGATTTTTTGTTGATACAAAGAGCATTCTAAAATTTGTATGGAAATGAAAAGGAATTAGGATGACTAAAGAATTTTGAAAAAAGACAAACACAGGAGGAACCAGTCTACCTAATTGTTATATACTCAAGATTTATTAAATAGTTACAATAATCAAGACTGTGTGGTATTGGCAGAGTGACATATGTACAGATCAATGGAACAGAACGGAGACCCAAAACATTTATACCAATATCCCTACATGATTTTTGAAAAATGTGTAAAAACAATTTGATGGAGGAAATATTGTTTCTTAAGCAAATGGCATCGATTAAATGGCAAAAAATTAAATTAAATTAAAAATTTGGACTTATGACTCACACCTCATACAAGAATTAACTTTAAATTGACGACAGCCTCAAATGTAGAACAAAACCCCCATAATTTTTAAAGGAGAAAAACATTATTCTTTGCAATTTTAGGCTAGGCAGAGTTCTTTGACTTCACACCATAAGCATGATTTATAAAAGGAAAAATTGACACATTGGACTTCATCAAAATTAAACATTTTTGATTTATGAAAGACTCTGAGGTTGAAAAAATGTGCTTCAGACTGGAAGAAAATATTTGCAAATCACGTATCTGACAAAGGACTACTATCTAGAATATGCAAACGCCTAACAAAATTCCAATCCATTAAAGCAAACTAGCAATCTGATTAGAAAATGGACAAAAACACGAAGGAAGCTTTCACTGAAGAGGATATGCATATGGGAAATAAGCATGTGAAAAGATGTTCAACACATTAGCTATTAGAGAAATGCAAATGAGATATCACTACACACCTAAAGAATAGCTTAGTTTGAAAATAGTGCCAACTACAAATTCTGGTGAGGATGCAGACAAAATATACTATTCATATATTTCTGGTGGGAATGTAAAATATTAAATCACTCTGGAAAAATCTTTGACAGTTTCTTTATAAAACCTAAACATACGGACTTCCCTGATAGTCCAGTGATTAAGACTCCACACTTCCAATGCAGGGGGCACAGGTTTGATCCCTGGTTGGGGAACTGGATCCCACATGCCTCCAGGTGCAGCCAAAAAAACCCAAACACCTAAACATGCAACCATCATATGACCAATATTTGCACTCCTAGGCATTTATTCCTAAGAAATTAAAATTTATATTCACACAAAAACCTGTACATGAGTATTTATAGCAGCTTAAATAATAGCCCAAAACTGGAAATAACCCAACTGTCCATTAACAAATGAAGTTTTATCTTTACAAAATAAAATTTAATTTTAAAGAAATCTTGAAAAATTAATAGACAAAATTAGCTAAGATAATTTTGTAAGAGAATATTGAGGGGATATTTGCATTACCAAATATTAAAATATATAACTACAATAGGCAAAGAATGTATTACCATCACAAATATTTAAAATTATACTGATAAAACAGAAAAAAAAAATTACCCAGAAAATAAACTACCTTGAGTGAATTATATATGTATCATATTGCATATCATAATATGATGCATATATTTATATATAAGGACTTAATACTCACAAATAAAAGAGCCAAGATTATCCAACCACACTGATATTTATAGTAAGGAAATTAAAATGTCAATGAACATTTTCCTTATCATTTGGCAGAAATTTAAAATACAGTTATGATTGGTGACAATGAGGATATAAACTAATAATACTCCATCTCTTTCTATTAGAAATTTAATTTAATTTTATTAAAAAATTGGTAACAAGTACCAATTTGTTCATAATTACATTGCTAGTAACCTAAAGAAATAATTGAAAAAGTTGTCAAATTATTTTTCAAATTATGACAATTATGCAGTAGTCTATCTGATAAAATATTATAATATTGAATAACTGTAAAAGAAAGAAATAGTTAAATATTAGTTTTAAACATATTTACAATGATAGTGAAATAGATACTATATAATATTGTCATCTTATATGAAAAGTTACAAATATTTGTTCCACACATATGTTTTGCCTTTTTATTTAAGTATAATACACCTACAGAAAAGCATATTGTATAAACTTATATTGTATCATATTATATTATGTCATATATATATTTACATAGATAAAAACTAGGAGATATTTTATCAACATTAATAAGGTTTATCTCTGGAAATGGCATATGAATTTTCCCCCATAGTGCTAAGGAATTCTAATCTAATTAAAGAAACCAGAAATGAAGAAGCATTCCTGATCATTATCAGACGTAGGGGTTGAATTAGGTAAAGCAACCTATTGATCAAAAGGAATGGACTTCTTGAGATGCTTTTGACCTGGACAATTCCTTCAATAATCTGGTCTAGCAGGCTCAATTTCTCCACATTCCCTCTGGTCCAGTCCCATTAAATCATTCTAAAGAGGTTAAATAACAGACATCCCAACTCAGATGCCAAAAAGCATTTGATGATGGGTTATATCTGCCAAGCAATCATTACTATTCATCAGTAAAATTAGATGTCCATATGAATATGCACATAGAAGGAAATTTCAGCATGTATTGTAACTGTGTGTGGCAGTCTGTTGCCATGTAACGCTCACTTCTCTGATATTTACTGTCAGACTTCATTCACAGATATTTCGCACGCAGATGGTTTCTTTCACTGGCTCAGGAGCCACTTCAAAGTGTTTTGGTTCCTGACCAAGTCATATATCATACTTCCTTTAGGAAGATTTTCTTCCCAGCTGCCGACTTTAAAATAAAATCAAGAATAATCAGAAGGCTACACAACCCTTTCAGCTTAACTATCTTCAAAGAGCAGACAGCAAAATCTTCTTTAACATAGCAACATATTGGAAATTAAATAATATTTAACACTTCTTTAAAGGCAAAATTAGCATCATGGGAAAGGCTTTTATTAAGCTACTGACAGAAAGTGTAACAAGAAAATCCACAGAGATTTGTGTTTGTCATTTCCATTACTTTCAAACTCAAACTGAAGGCATTGAATATACTGTTTTTTCTCTTAATTTGCATTCAGCCAACCCATTCAGCCCTAAATTCTTTCAGCGTTAGAACATTTTTCCCTGCTTGATCAGAATCTGGAAGTTGTACGATTCGTTAACTTTTTATAATATGAGTTTAAAATTGGGAAGAGTTTTTCTAGGCAGAATTGTTTTCACTATTATTTAAATAGTTTTTAAGTTTATGGGAAATTATGATTTGAAACAAGACTCAAATATAAGATAAATATTAATGGAAATTATTATAACAAACATAAAGCAATAATTTTGAATTTTCAATTCTTGCAACACCTTCAGTGTTGCTTCTTTGGTGGTCTTGGTTCATTCAGATTTAATTGTAATTATTGCACATAGTTTAGGGACAAACTTTCCCATCTGGATTTGGGGAGGCTGTCTTTAAAAGTGTCTCTTTTGTGCAGGTGATAGGCAATTCTGATAAATTTCAGATATCAGATACTTCAGAGAGGCAAGTTTTATCATTGGTGAATATAATAGAAACTCAAATATTAATTTCAATAATTAAATGGGCAGACTTAAAAAGGAGCAAAAAAAAAGTCGAATTGTGATTCCTTAGAACAATATTACATTCTATTTAAGTTTTGTGTTACTAAAAACTAGGTAAAATACTGATAGTTTGTATCCCTTGCCCCTCCTCCATTACTTGTCTTTTTAGGTATAATCACAGTTATTTGCAAAAAAAAAATAAGGTTATCAAATACTATGAATATCACAATATTGATAAAAATAATAAAAATAATTGTATTAGCTGTCAGGAGTCTATGGTACTTTTTTAAAACAATCAGGTTTTACCTCTTTGATTGCCTTTTCATATGACAATAATCTTATAATACAAATTTCAGTAATGAGAATAGAAAAATAATTAAGAATTTCTTTTAAAATTATTATCATTGACATTTTGAAAAGTTCCATTCTTCACAATTTGTTATTCATAATGTCAAGAAAATTTTTATAATCCATACCAAATTTAGTAAAGCTTTTATTAGTTTCTTTTAAATTTTCTTTTAAATTTAAGTTGTTAAATTTCATGACATATTTATTACAACCTATAGTCCTGTCTTTTATATCTGGGTGATGGCCGGATTGGCATGGTAAAGGGGAAATACATTCTTTGCAGTCATTACTGCTGGACGATGGCTTGCAAGAATATAAGTATACACTGAAATAACTGTGAACCACAAAAATATATCCCACTAAGCCAAAACTAAATGTATTTCCAACTCAACTTCCTTTTACCAGATCCCTCAAACTGACTGTGGCCACTGAAATGCTACCTTAGATGAAAGGATGTATGTCAGAGGGAGGTCTGAGTGGAAAAAGACAGTGGTCTTTACAATTGCGGTTAAAATATCTTACTTTTGCACATTTCACAAAAACATATGACCCTGAAAACACATTTCTAGAATCCCCTCTTGGGACTTTGAATTGGGCTTATGTAAGCAAGAGGTCCTTCAGTTTGAGCTTCATTAGCTTCTTGGCAAGTGTCCTTATGAATATTATTATTATATTTTCACATACATTCCCACACTTTCCTGTCATTTCCTTTGTCTTCTCATACTTCTCAGACTCTAATCCTTGATTTGCTTGTCTATTTCTCCACAGTCCTGGGGGCATGGAGGATGTACAGCCTCATCCTGTATTTCAGTGTCTATCAAAGTACCTAGCAAAGAGATGCTAACTAAAACATAAAAAATATTTATAATTTATGTAATTAAATATAATTATATAAATATATATTTTAATTAAAAGTCTGTACATAAAATAATCAAAATAAGTTGGAAGCACAGTTAAGAACTTATCAGGGAAGAGTATGTAAGAGATAATAATGTCTTGGAGAAGTTTGGAATAGCAGTAAAGATGGAGGCAGAGGATGCTTCTAGGTCTATCTTGTTGAATTAGAGTTGGCAGAACTTGTTGATGGATTGGAATTCGTGAAGAGAGGTAGAACATCAAGTATTTAGTTTAACCAGTTGTATAGAGTGGAGCTAAAAAGACAACGACTGAAAAAACATTATGTTCTAGGTGGAAAGCCAAGACTTTACTTTTTGACATACTAAATTTTATGTGCTTGTGAGATGGTTAAGATTAGATGTCACGTAGGCATTTCAGAGTAGTTTACAGCAGAAAAAACCAAAGAGCCTCATGATATCAGAGGGTAGAGGCAATGGCTTTGCCAAGCAGCCCTTCAATAATCTAATGTAGTCACAGGAGTCAGAAATAAGGGGGAGCAAGGGGTCAGTACTGGAGAATGAAAAGTAGATGAAGCAGTGATAGAATGGAGAGTGATCTATTGTGGGAGGGAACTACACAGCTTGGCAGTGGTTGTCTGAGCTAGTGGAAAGCATGGATGTAGTTGATGACAAATTATAATGTGAGTGAACTGCTAATGCCAAAGATCCACTAAGCACAGTACTGTAGTCTGACAAAATCATATTTTTTGACTTTCTTCAATGAAGCAGGGCACTCAAGGGGAACCACAGAATGCCACTGAACAAAAGGAAAGAGGGAAGCATCTTTTGAAAGATTTGGGTTCCCTCCAAGGGATTCTGAGGAGGAAACTAAGGGCAGCATAGATCAGTTGTGTTTCTGTGGTCAGATTAGGAAATGGGATATTAAGTAGGGATTGGTTGCTGCCATGAAGTGAGAATAGTTTAGCACTTGGATATCCCTGGTGTTAGTTATATGGGTATAGCAAAGTGGGTCTGGGAACATCATTGTATAAAAAAAAAAAAAAAAAAGAGCCATAGTTACTTAGAGGCCATTGTTCTGTCATTTTATAGCTGCTGGGTGACCTTGGGGAAAACAATGTTTCCTATTAACTTTGCAGCTAGCATTGTAAGTGTCTGCTCTTACAGTGTTAATAGTGAGGTTACTTGTTTCATTTTCAGTGTCAGCTGATTTTCAGTTTTTTAGTCCCAGCTAGGTTTTAACTCTTTAAGAAGCAGGTAGAGTGGTCATGTTAACAGATATTGGTACTTTAGGGATGAAACCAGCAAAGCTGCTCCAGTGGCAAACATTGGAAGGTTTAGTAGAGAGGGTAACCTGCAGACAGGTGTCTGAAATGTGTCTTTATTTCTTTAACAGGGGCATTTATGATCACAGTGCTATTCACTCCTCTATATTTTATATCCTTTGAACTAAAAATTCTGCTTTTAGAAATATATCCCAAGAATCATACACAGATATACACAGGGTTTTATACAAAGATGTTCATCACCACATTGTTTATGTTACCCAGATGTTAGTTAGGTTCACTCTGTATTTTGAGGATCAAAAGATTAACTCAGTCTCCCTCTTTTGGGGGCCTATACATTTTAAAACAATTGGTTTCCTTCAAACAATTTTTTGTTTTCCAAATTTTTTTACTAAATTTCCATGTGGATCTGAGTTTTTCCTCCAATGGAGTTTCAATTTCAAGTGCATATAATGTCCCAAGTCATGCCAAAATTAACCAAATCTCATTTTTGTTTGATTTCTATCTCTCCTAAAATACATTTATGTGTGAATAGTAGGCTTCCTTGGGGTTTTGAGATGCTGAGTTCATTTACCTCATTCAAATTATTTAAAGCAAACTTTGCTATTCTTGACTTCTTGTCTCAATATCAACAGTATCGTCAGGCCCCTTTTATGAAGGCCCCTCTTAAATCCTCTTATTTGCCTCTATACTAGAGTTAATAATCTAGAATGAATGCGCCATCAAAGAGTTTGCAGATGAAAGGCTAAGGGAAAGTTGAACAATTATGGGTAAAATTAATTTATCTCTGTTTTCACTAACTTCAGAACTATTAGCAGTACCTGTGAGTTTGTCACCAATAGAAATTTCTTTAACTCTTTTTCTAAATGAAATTTGTTAAATTAAAATTTTGTTAAAATTTTTATAAAAAGCCTGAAATATTGTTTACCCTGTAACTCCTTTGGAATTATGGTTTTAATTATACCCAGAGCTATAACTGTTTATTTAAATCATCATTTAAAAGTTCCTTTATTTGAACATAATTGGTTTTTCTTGCATTTTGTTTTATTTATGTAAAAGCAATATTGTAAGTAGAGGTCCATGTATGATAACTGTGTGATTCTTTGGTTGAGGCATTGGGCAGACCCTATACCTATAGGTAGAATTTGGGGTTTCCTCAACAGAGTTGACTTTTTCAGTGTCAGTCATTATGGGAAGAAACTGATCATGGGAAAGAAAATATGGATTCTAGAGATAGGATAATATTTTTCTCTCACTGGGCTCTGTGAATAAGAGTCTATATTCTGAGAAATGTAGAGACCAGAAAACTCCTGGTAAAGAGAAATACTCTAGTCCCTCCTTGTGGAGACAGGCAGTGGACCAGGTTGAGGCAGCTGCTTCAGGAATCTTAAGTTATAGCTCAGTCAGCAGTTTCTTAGAGGAGTCCTGTCTGTCAGTCTCCATAAATGATGTACTGTCTTGTATTTCTCTCCAGAAATCTGCATTTCCTGAATGACTTAGAAGCCACTGGAAGCCACCAGTTCTTCTCTCTCTTAAAGTTAGATAATTAAGAGAAGGTTAAAGAAATTTTGTAGTTGTTATGAAATAACATGCAGTTCAAATATAAGAAAAATCTAATATTAAGAAAATAATCTAGAAATATCAGATATTAACTATTAAAAGTATAATATGAACTATGAAATAAGTATAAATAAATATACAGTATATTCCAGCAGAAGCAGAGCTTTTCTCCTGAAAGAGACTAGACAAATTATCTACCCCTATCCCTCAAGATATATTAAAATTTGTAAAATATTTTAAAATTTATTTACTAAGGGTTAACATTGGAGAAATTATTTAACCTCTCTAATCCACAGTTTATCCATATGTAAAATTTAGATTATGTGATGGTTAATTTCATGTGTCAACATGACTGGGCTAAGGGATGCCCAGATAACTGGTAGACATTGTTTCTGGATGTGTCTGTGAGGGTATCTTCAGGAGAGATTAGCCTTTGAAGTAGTAGACTGAGTAAAGCTCTCCCTCACCAAGGCAAGTGGGCATAATCCAATCTACTGAGAGCCTGAAGAGAACAAAAATGTGGAAGAAGGGCTAATTCATTCTCTCTGCTTGAGCTGAGACATCCATTGTCTCCTGTCCCTGAACTCTGTCCCTCCTGTTTCTTGGGGTTTCCAACTCAGACAGGGACTTACAACATCTACCCCCCACCCCTTTCTCATGCCTTTGAACTGTGTAAGTCAGTTGAGTTACACAACTAGCTGTCCTGGTTCTGCAGCTTGCAGAAGGCAAATTGTGGGACTTCTTGGTCTTGTGTGTGTGTGTGTGTATGTATGTTCTGTTTCTCTGGAGAACCCTGACTTAAACAGATAACAACAAGACTTAACTCAGAATTCCCGTGATGCTAGATGAGTTAACATAGATAAAGAACACAGAACAGTGCCTGGCACATAGTGGTAAGCACTCAACATTTTAGTTGCTCTTATAATTGTTGTTTTTGTTATCATTGTTATTGTTGAGCCTTTTGAAATCCTGTAGTGCATATATAAGACTCTCATATTTTGGCTTTCTTTTCCTGGTGCATTTGTACATCTTATGAGGTACAAAAAACATGGGATTCCTGGCACCCACACTTAAATGCAATTATACAACCCACACTAGATTTAGCTACATAATGAAATCCAAAGTACACGAAAAAAATACCCTGTTTCTTATTAAACGCTGTTGAATTCCTGATATATAAAACAATACGTAGGATAGATGTATTTCTGAAACATTTCAGCTTCTTCCCAGTCTATTGCTGCAGTAATAAGGCCTTGAATATATGCTCAAATTCTAGTTTTCCTTATGGGTATCCTGAATATTTTAATTGAAGTACCTCATTCTGGATGAGAGCTAGTTGTTGATGTGAGCTGAAAGTGTGTAAGACTCTCACTGATAATTCAAACTTTGTAAGGAAGAGTTTAGCTCTTCAACCAATCAAGGCAGAAAACTCTATTAAGGACTCAGCTAGCTTGTCACAGTGTGGTTCTATTTAGGGACTTTGGACTTGGGAAGAAAAAGCAAATCTGAAGGCCCAATATACCAGGACTTTTAAAACCTTTTTTTTTGTCACTCAGAAGAGAACTGGAATTTCATGTGTTTTCTTCACTGTAAGATCAAATTCTGTAATGCCCTTAAGTTTGTTATTAATAACAATCAATTCCATTTATTGAATGTCTACTATATGCTGGGTATAGAGTGAAGTGCTTTACATAGATTTAATTTAAATCTTTTAAAAACTCAAAAACCAAAGAGCTTAAACTTTATGCCACTTTTATTATACCATACAGCTAGCTAATACATATCAGTGTTGGACTCAGAATGAGATTAGATTTTTTTGACTACAACATTATATACTTGACCCATTTGAATATACATGTCTGTATATAAAAATGCCAAAGAGTAGTTATGGTGTAGTAGGCACTAAGCTATATGGTACAAATACAGAAATGAATAAGAAGCCATCTGAGAGCTATAATCCATAGGCCTATCCAGAAAAGTCTACAGATTCAGCAAGTATAGCTTCCCAGGCCACCATACCAGAAGAATGTGATATGACTTGGGTTCTTTGAGGAAAGGATTTAGATATTCATGGGAGGATAGTTAAATGATAGCAAACATCTAACAAATTTGTTGAATAGGAATTGATTAATACATAAGAGCCCTTTAGGTACATGTTGAAGAGCTATTTAGGGACTTACAATACTTACTTTTTACTATTGTCACTGCTTATTTCATAATGTAATTTCTGGTTGACATCATTGCTTTCAATGCCAATACTCTTCCCTCATATGTCCTTCTTTTATTCTTTCTCTATTTTTTTTTCTATTTCCTCTAAAGGATTGGAACTCAGTTCTTTGCATCTACTGCCATGTCCTGAAATTATAATTCTTACTTCTTTCAACCTGTCACTTCCAATAACCATAGGGGGGAAAAAAGTCCTCTGCAAGCCAGTTGGCTCCATTTAGTATCATTGGGAAAACGTACATCTGCTTTTTGGATTAAATCATGCTTATGAAACCATGCCTATTTAGTTGACAGGAAGAAAAAAGTACAATTTACATATTTTAGTTATTCTTGTTCTAGTAGACTTCAGAGCTTTAATTCACCCTAGGATTACCCTTGGAAAAAATACTGAGAATTTTTATTTGTTGGTTGTCTGCCAGCTGTTTTCTCTTAGACTGGCAGCATGATGTTTGTCAGAGTTACGATCACTTAAGCCAATCCTTATTAGAGACTAAATACTGTTTACCCCACACACTTGTTCTTCTGACATAAAATTAGTTTTAATAAACACTCATCAAAATCGTAAGTTAATTCAGAAGGTATTTTTCAATGTTATAACCAAATGAAGTTTGTTGTAGGAATGGAATAATTACACAAAACATAAAATATTTTTTAATCACTGGTTCTGTGCTTTGTTCAGTAATGGTACTGTGACAACATATGAAGAAATTTACCACATGGCCTATGGCCTTAAGAAGCTTCCAGTTTCATAGTGGAAGGGAAAGGGGGTGGCAAAGCATATGAAATTTTTGTACAATACCTATGAAATAAGATCACGAGGTCTATGATTCAAAAGATATGCAGATTTTAATTGCAAAATGAGTTGAGAAGGGGGAGAAAATATTGTGTGTCATAGAAACGTTCAGATAAAGTCTTTATGGAGGGTTGCAAAATGGGTAGACACTTTGTAGGTGCAAAGGAACCTCATCTTATAAAATGGTATAAAGTATTTTTAATTAGAGAATAATCCACTGCTATGAAGATATAAACTGTATGACAGTGAGAAGAGGATTTTATTACTTCTAATTTCTTGAATAATGAAGATTTAATTTTTAGAAGTGTTTAAAATTTTACAAGAAAAATATTTCTTTGAATAGGAAAGATGAATGAATAGCTGCCTCAATACAGAACCCCAGTAAAAGCTTGTGTTTACATGATTAATATTTAAAGTCACATCTTAAAAACGCTTATATAGATTTCATCCAGAGTGCTATACATCTCAAGGTTCAGAACATATAAATCCTAATGCTCTCTACATTTTCATTTTGTTTAAATTGTGATTGAAAATAAATTTGGGGAAAAAGAATAGGACTATATGCTAAACGTCTTTCTAAGCCAATATTGCTCTTATATAGATCAAAGAAGATATTTCAAAGGTCCAGCAAACCATCGGTGCTAAAATTCAGCACTTAGAAGTATTTGGAGATGTCTTCCATTACTTTTTTTTTTTTTTTTTTTTTTTAATGGTACACGGGCCTCTCACTGTTGTGGCCTCTCCCGTTGCGGAGCACAGGCTCCGGACACGCAGGCTCAGCGGCCATGGCTCACGGGCGCAGCCGCTCCGCGGCATGTGGGATCCTCCCGGACTGGGGCACGAACCCGTGTGCCCTGCATCGGCAGGCGGACTCTCAACCACTGCGCCACCAGGGAAGCCCCATGACTTTTTAAAGTGTCAGTTTCATTTGACTTTTTCATTTTATCAAAAAAAGACAGCAAACCCAGGAGGATAAAAATGAAGGTAAACATAAATATTAAGCAAAATAAATGTAAAAAGTCAATTGTTTAGTTTTTAGTTAATGTTCTTAAGGTCCTTAAGGGATTTATAATGGTATAATCTAAAACTCAAGTACCTGGTAGACTAGAAGGTAAGTAGAAGAAATTTCGAACTTTGTATTAAGGGAGCTTAGTTTTTGGTTTTGTTTCATGTTGTTGTTGTTTGTTTTAAGAAAAAAAAATATTGATTTTTAAAAAGTCAAATTTCTGATTTAATCAAATTAATTTTATTATATATTCCTTTGTCATTATACAGTCACAGCCTCAGCATGAAAAAAATAATTTCCTTACTAAAACTAAAAAATTTAAGGTGGAACTCTGCCATTAGAGCATTTTCTGGCTCTAAGATTACTGAAGATAATATTCTCATTTTTTTTTTCCTTAGCACCTGATAGAAGCATCCTAAATGGGATGAATTTTATGAAATTACTTTGATAAACATAGACATGAAATAGAAGTGATTTATCTTGAAACAAGTGCCAACAAACAGCAAGTTAAAGATTTCATCAACAGATGACTCTTGAAAGTATTTTTTTCCATCTGTAAATGCTATGATGCAGTGTTTAAAAAACCTCATATTTCTAGGTTATTAATAAAATCATTATTTCTTTACAGACATTTACAGAGGGAAAATTCTCTGCATCAGTAACTTTTAATTTTGCTCCAGAAATTAAGACAACTATATATGTTAAAAAAAAAAAAAAGCTAATCTGTTAAAGAAATTTCTTTAAAAAATTTAGAAGGAAAAATTGTTCTTGAATAAAAAGTTACTTTTTTTTAATGAGGCACTACTTAAGGCATATTGAAATCTGTGTTTTTATATGTGTAGAATATTATTTGTACTAGTGCTTGTAGTAGAGCATTATCTAAATGATCCTTTAAAATGATTTTGTTTCACACTAAAAGAATAAAGTGCTCATATTTCTACATATTGAATATATATTACAGAAGTAAGTTGTAGATGCTTTTTATTTCTTGGTTCATCATTTTAAATAAATTTTGGAAAGAGTTTTATGACTATTTTACTACAAAGCATATGAATTTAAAAGTGAAACACCAGGGCTTCCCTGGTGGCGCAGTGGTTGAGAGTCCGCCTGCCGATACAGGGGACACGGGTTTGTGCCCCGGTCCGGGAAGATCCCACATGCCGCGGAGCGGCTGGGCCTGTGAGCCATGGCCGCTGAGCCTGCGCGTCCGGAGCCTGGGCTCCACAACGGGAGAGGCCACAACAGTGAGAGGCCCGCGTACCGCAAAAAAAAAAAAAAAAAAAAAAAAAAAAAGTGAAACACCAGATTTTGGACTTAAAATTAGAATTCTCAATCTAGTATTTTCCTTATATGTTTATTCAGTAAACACAGAAGACATCAAGATGAATGTGATTTTACCTGTACACAAAGACTTAAAGTTCCATAAGAGATTCAAACAAACAGATAATTTAAAATATTGTAGAGACGAAGAGGAATGCTCACTTTTCAAAAAAAGAAGAGGTTAAAGCATAAAGACTAGATGATTAATTTCATTAAAGGAGCCAAGGAGGGGAAGTCATCAGAATATCAGTCAGCTGGGGTCCCCATGGTATCTGTCTGTGGCCTGTTAGGCCACACAGCAGGAGGTGAGCGGCGGGCCAGCATGAAGCTTCATCTGTATCTACAGCTGCTCTTCATCGCTCGCATTACCTTCTGAGCTCCGCCTCCTGTCAGATCAGCGGAGGCGTTAGATTCTCATAGGAGTGTGAACCCTACTGTGAACTGCGCATGCGAGGGATCTAGGTTGCACGCTCCTTATGAGAATCTAATGCCTGATGACCTGAGGTGGAGCTGAGGTGATGCTAGCGGTGGGGAGCGGCTGCAAATACAGATCATCATTAGCAGAGAGGTTTGACTGCACAGAGGCCATAATAAATCAGTTGCTTGCAGACTCATATCAAAACCCTATCAGTGAGTGGCAAGTGAAAACAAGCTCAGGGCTCCCACTGATTCTGCATTATGGTGAGTTGTATAATTATTTCATTATATATTACAATGTAATAATAATAGAAATAAAGCACACAATAAATATAATGGGCTTGAATCATCCCGAAACCATCCCCCCCCCCCCCCCGCCCAATCCGTGGAAAAATTGTCTTCCATGAAAATGGTCTCTGGTGCCAAAAAGGTTGGGGACCACTGCCAGTCAGTTTAATGGAAATACAACACCACAATTCTATATAAAGTTAACAGTAAGTTTCCCAATTAACATGTAAAAGAATTTCATGTTTCCTGTGTCGTTCTGACTGCATGAGTAGCACTTTATACAATTTAGAACACTGAATTTACAAAGTACACTGAGGAACCAAACCATATTTGGATGAGAGAGAACAAGACAGTAATGATAATATAAACCACTTCAGATGAAAAGTGTTTGAGAAAATTGAGCAAACCCACTTGATATATGACATTTATGTCAGATATCTGAATAAGGGTTATTGTAAGAAGTTGTTTCTGTAAAGAGAAAACAAAATTTAAAGTAGATACAAATTATTGGGAGGCAGTTTTTTGTTTAATAACAGTAAGGAAAACACTACAAACTCTTTGATCCATCTAACAACACAGATCTTGTTATAGATAGCATTGAACCCACCATCCTTGGAGGTATTCAAGCAGGTGCCCAGTGAAAGGAGGAGCACTACTAGTGGTAGAATTAGAAGTGGTAATAGTAGTAATAGTAATAATGGTAGTAATAGTAATACTATTATTAATAGTAATAGTAATGAAGGCAATTCTCCTTCTGAAAGCTTGTTATGTATCTCCCTATTTACATGCATTTTTCTAGTTATGTATTAATTATTTCTGTCTCAGAAAAGGGAGAATGAAGCAAAGAACTATTAAGCAGTGGCTAAGGCCTCATATCCAGTAAGTGTTATGTGGGCTCAAAAAGCGAATTCAGAGCCAGTGCTTTACCCTTAACAGACTATGACTTATGAAATATTTTTACCAAGGTAGCCCTAATGTAATGGAGATTCAAGCTTATACTATACGGAGGTTTCTGGGAATGAAACTTGCTACCGCCCAATATAAAACAAACATTTGATTTTCTATGTTTTATTTTAAAATTTAGTGAAATCTTATATTTGTTGAAAATATATCCACATTTATTTTAACATTAAAACTTTAAAATATTTCTCATAAAATATATGAGAAAAATAATTCTCCAGTTCTATTTTGTGAAGACAGTGGATGCATCATATGAAGATCTGGTTTGGCATTAATGAGACAGCACTCTGTCCCTTCAGCTAATGTTTCTCTTCTGCAAATCCACTGTAACTACCCTCTATAGACCTTCCAAAACTGAAATTGCTATTTTGAATAATCAAAGGCAAGGACATTTATAGTCCATATTGTATAAATAGGCATGGTTATCAGGCAAGACCTTTTGGTTCAGCTACCATGGCAGTGTTCTTGCACTTCTGTATTTCACATAAAAAGGGACTGAGTCCTTCTCCAAGACTGGTCAGCCTCTTCTGTCTGCCTCTGGCTTCCATGGGGTCCACATGTATAGCCAAGCTTCTCAGTCTCTCTGTCTCTTTATTCACATCTGAACATTCCAAATCCAAGGAGATGAAACTAAACAGATCTTATTTTAAAACATATTAATAAAGCAGGACTCTCTTTTTGTCATAACTATTTTTCATTTGCTATGGTGCTTGCTTATTTAAGAACACTTAGGAGAGGATCATTACTAATCCCTGCCTTAACACTATTATAATACCAAAGTACTATTTCTGACTTCCATTAGTACTCAATAATATACTTTTCTCTAAATTGCTTGTATAAATATTTAGGAGTTGCAAAATTTTTGAAGTTTATTCTCTTAAAAATTGAGTGATATTCTCTAGGGAAGTACTCAGGTTCATCTTACTGTTTTTGGTTTATCCCTCTTTGTGATGCAAGGTAATATGTTGCAGTGAATACTGTAGAGGGAATATCTGCTTTGTAAAAGTGCATATTTGTAAGATGACATCTAAGAAAACTTTAATTCTAATTTTTTTTAACTTTGGTTATAAATGTCTCCCACATATTAATTACCTTTGAATTCTATTTTATAGATAAACATATCGCTACAGATTATATGCTTTTAAGACCTCTGAGGCAACCAGAGTGAGTTTTCTGCTCTAAGTAATCATTTGCTCCATGATACACATAATATTTTATATATATATGGATTGGGAATCCACCAGGTAGATATCCTATTAAGATATACTGAATTAGAATTCATTTCATGTTTTGTTTTACTCCTTACAAATTACAGCATAAGACAGTATGCTGCATGCAGCATGAGAAATTTTGTTGATCATTAGGCTCTTGAGTTTTGATCATGTCTACCATTTTGTATTCTGATGTAAACACTGACATGTCTGATTTAGAAGTTATAAAATGTTTTAAAGACCTACACTGGCAAGGATAAAAATTAAAAGGGCTATCAATCCTCATGTTTCAGGGCATTAGCTGCTTTCCAGATGGGTTGGAGAAAAATATACCCTGTGGTGTAGTATTAGGTGCATTAGCTAGGTTTTTATGCTTTTTTCTTCAAAAATTGGCAATGGCGACTTTTAGAACAAACACTCAAGTGAATAACTCTTTATTGTGCTTTGCCAATTCTGGCAGGCACTTTTCAGTTTGTATAACAACAAAATTCAAACACATCTCTCATTTCTATAGCTTTCACAATGCATATGAAATTATTGCTACTTAGGAAGTATTGAAAAATATTTCTTTTTTCAACATCATTTTAACAGGTAATTATCATGATTACTTGTAAAGATTATAGGCAAAATCTTAAGCACTGATATATTTTTGAAGGATATTAAGAAAGGGAAGAATTTGACGTGTTCTGGTAAGTGCATAAATGCAAAAATTTAAGTTGTGGCTTTTGTAGTATTGATTAGATTTCAATGACCACATTCTATTGAGCATTCGATTATTAAACTGAGAGAACTTAGTCTTAAAAAACTGAAAAGTGACTGAGTACAGAGGGAAGATTCTTTCTTCTCAAAATTTGACATGCATCACAATCACCTGAAAGTTTCTTAAAAATAGAACATCCTTCCCAGATTTTTGGAGTCATTAATATTTACTATAAGATCAAGCTTTTAATTTGCCATGTAATGCTAAAAATAAGTGTGAGGTTTATGTGGACAATACTCCAACAGTCTAAATAATACTTCCATTATTTTTTTAAATTAAAATATTGAGTTTTTTGAGGTAAAAATTTCAACATGGTTGAGATTGTATTACACCTTTAAATAAATTTAAAGAGAATTAATATTTTAATGGTACTGGGTTTTCTAATAGGTGAGTATATGTTCTATGTATTTAAGTCTTTATTTTCTCTCAGCAGTTTTCAATGTAGATTTTTTCAACATCTTATTATTCTTAAGCATTTTATATTTGAACAGTTATTTTAATGCATTATTTTTATATTTTTTTCCATCGATTCCTGATAGAAAATGGAACTATAATTGGCTTAGTTTACTCTAGAGTAAATCTTGGAAATATGTACCAGGAAATATTTACAAGAATTTTCTTAGCAGTATTCTTCACAATACCAAAAACTGCGAACGCATAAAATAACAGTCTACTTTAAAGTGGCTAAGGAAAGCATGAAGCACTTATTGAAAATAAATGACAGCTATATACAACACTTTAAATTTTAAAACACATATGAGAATGAAAAAAAGCTAGCTCTTGAAGATTACACATGGTATATCATTTCTACCTAACTTAAAAATCAAACAGTATCTTTTTATGATGAAACTACTTTTTAAATTTATAGTAATAGTAAACATCTATTTAATTTAATTGTTACCAAAGAGGGGAAACAAAGGAATGGAATAGATGAGAAAAACACTGGGTTGGTAGTACTTTAAATTGGGGATATTTCATAGGAGCTTATTGTTATTTTTATACCTTATGATTATATATTATATATATTCTTCAAATCAAATATTATATTAAAAAATAAGGAATTGTGCGTATTACATAGGTAGTTTAAAATGTTTCAAAAGTCTTGATATCATTTAATTCAATAATTAATTCAATAAAATATATCAAGATTTGTTATTAATATTCATATGCCAGGAACTAGTCTATATTATTTTTTATACAGCAGAGGGGAGATAAGTTGAAAAAACAAATACCTCCTTTGGTGGAGGTTATATTTTCATAGGTGGAGGTAGACTGTACCTAATTGAACAAATAACTATGAAATATAGAGACAGGGTTATAAAAAAAATGAAGTATATATGGTGAGAGATAGAAAGGCAGAGATCAAGATGCAGAGAAGATAATGCCAGATCCATATGCATGGCCACATTGTTGTCAGGGAAATGTGAATGAGTACAAGCATAAGGGATTTGAAGGCAGCCATGTACTAGCAGATGTTTACAGACTATGTGGTGTAAATATTTAAGCTATCAGCTTGACACCACTGTAAGTGAGGCAGGATGGGATGGCTCTTGGGAGGCAGTAGGAGCTGGTTCTAGCACACCAGGGTCAAAGATGGGTGCGAGGAGGAACTTCTAAAGGCTAAGTTAAAAAAAGTGAGTTCAATTTGGAAGAGAATGAAAATGTTTAATAAATTATAGGTCCCATTACATTTGAATATTTATTGGAATTGGGATGTTAGAGGGAGAATATTGAACAGACATACAGCTGTGGTCCAGAGAGTAGGGCAATAGAGAAAACTGGTGTGGGTGCACTCATTATAAATAACAGTTTTTCATATTTCATCATATAAATGAGTAGCTGAGATGGCATACAGGAAAAGAAGCCAAGATCATAAAAGACCAGGGTACTGAAAGGATCTGATATGTTGATACTGAAATCATAAATTATGGAAGAATAGGGGGTGAATTCGAATGTTAAAATCTTCAATCATTGTAAAGGAAGTGACCTATAATTCCAGGGAGTTGAAGGCTTTAAGAGACACAGAAAACTGTATGCAAGTGGCAGCAATGAGGAGCCTGGAGGATATATGCTCCATCTCCAGGTTTATGGGAATAGAGTTTGGGAAAGAACACCTATCCTATACACACTTAAGAGAGTTGTGATTTATGCACCCTAATCTGTGAACAGTGGGATCATGTTGATCAGCCTGCTGTGGGTAAGAAGGTGGAGAGAACACTCAGAGTGGGGATTATTGTATAGAGAACTTTTCCGATAATCGTGATAAATTCTCAGGGGCACAGAGAAAGAGTTTTCTGAAATCAGAGGAGAGTGTGAGATTGTGAAATATCTGCTCATGATTTTTATTCATTTCCAAATTGGATTTTTTTAAAGTTGAGTTTGGAGAGTTCTTTATATATTCCAGATACAATTTCTATATTAGATAAGTGGTTTATAAATAGTTTCTCTTAGGCTGCAGCTTATATTTTCCTCTTCAGTGGGTTTTTGTAGAGTAAGTTTGTAATTTTTATAAGATCCAGTTTATCTGTATTTATGTTTATAGGACATGCTTTGGTGTCAAGTCTAAGACTCCTGTCTAGCCCTAGAGCTCAAAATTTTACTCCAATCTTTTTTTCTAAAGGTTTTTATAGTTCTATATATTATATTGTCTGTTATCTATTTTAAGTTAATTTTGTGTGCTAATGTGTGAAACTTAGGTTGACTTTTTTTTCCCTATAAATTTCCAATAGCTCTAGCATCATTTGTTGAAAAGGATATCTTTCCTCCATCGAAATACTTTTGCACCTCTGTCAAAAATCATTTAAGGATATTAATGTGGTCAGTTTTAGAGTTCTCTATCCTGTTCCACCGATCTGTTTGTCTATTGTTATACCAGTACCATTGTTTTCTGTAATTTTTTTTATACTTGTTTTTTCTCTTTAAATATGAACAAATACAACATACAGAGAAATAATAACAAAAGAAAAATAATTTATATGGCTATTCCCTTTCTGAAAATTGGTAGAACATGAACAGAACATTGCAGTAACAGACGTAAAATATTTGAAAAAGAGATGATATCTACAGTTGCATCTTTTAATTATTTTCTAAGGAAAAGAATTTAGTAGTAAGATTTAATATTGGGAAGAGTAATTTCCCCTCCTTTATTCTTCTTTTTCAAGATTGTTTTAGATGTATTGGGCCTCTGACTTTCTGTATAAATTTTGAAATAAGTTTGTTTGTGTCTACATAGAACAGTCCTTTTTTAATATATATATATAGGAAATGCATTAATCCTGTATTTCAATGTGAGGAGAATTAAATCTTTCCTATGTTGAGTCTTCTTATACATGAGCATTATGTGTGTCTCAGTTTACTTGGGCCTTTTAAATTTTCTTTCATGACCATTTAGTAATTTTAAACACACAAATCATATTCCTGTTTTGTTAGACTTATACCTAGGTATTCTATTTTCTTTGGAACAATTGTAAATAGTATTGTGTCTTTAATTTTTATTATCACATATTTGCTATTGATTGATACATTTATTTCTCCATTCTGCCTTATCAATCTTTGCTTCATATATTTTAAAGCTTTGTTGTTTTGGGCATTAACATTTAGGTTCATTATGTCTTTTTGGTAGATGGATTCTAATATCATTATGTAATATTCCTCTTCATCTCTAAGAATTATCTTTAGTTTGAAGTTTATTTTATTGGATATATCATATCCACTCCTGTTTTTAAAAAATAATGTTTGCATGATGTATCTTTCCCCATATTTCTACTTGCATTTTACCTTTGTCATTGAATCTGTAGTGAATTTCCTGTAAATTGCACACAGTTGGGTCTAGTTTTTAAAATAAATTCTGCCAATCTCTGTCTTTCAACTGGTGTATTTAAACCATTTATATTTAAGGTAATTATTGATATTTTATGGCTTTAATTTTTCATTTTATCATTTGTTTTCTGTTTGTTTTATTAGTTTCTTGTCCTTCTGTTTATCTTTTCTTATGTTGGGGGGAATACTAGACCTTTTTTTTCTTTTTAGAAACGTATGTTGATTTATTTATAAACCTCCACTGGCACCTACAGATGCTGGAGTCAGTAGAAGGAATCAGAGTTGACCCTGCTTCCTAACACCTTATTCAGTCTCCTTACTGATGGGGATGTGTCAGCATTCAGGTCCCCAACTGGGTCCTGCTGACAACAAAGTTAGTGAGAAAGTGGAGTGTTACCTACCCTCAGTTCACAATGCCTTATTCATTCTCATTAATGCAGGGAGGGGTGGAGGCTCCACTCCTGCCTAGGTCCTACCGACAGCTGGGATGGGAGTGGAGCCATGAAACATAGTGATGACAAGTCCCACCCCACACTGTATTGTTATGCACTTTGCTGCCTTGTAAGTAGAGGCTTACCTCACCATTAGACTCTGCTGGTATTACCCTGCTTCTACTAGGAGGGAGATGGACAATCAGTTCTTCCTCTTCCTCCATCACTGAAATCACGGAGGTGGTAGTGTCCACTGGTATGTTCCTGGGGTGGAGTGTTACCAGACCACCATTTTCCAGGCTTTCTGTGGAACTTTCATTTTTGCCTGTTGTCGGTTCCAGGTTGGAGGCTTTTGCAGCACCCTATCTGAGCTATATGAGAGATAGTAAGTAAACCCAGGGAACTCAGTGATGAGTTCTTCCTCAAGTCCTGGGGTCTCTAGGCAAGTCACTTTCTTCTTTCCACCTTTCTGAGTCTTCCTATGATTGTTTCAGTCCAAGGTTTGTGTTATGCTTCTTATGATTGTGTTATTTTAGTTGTAGTAGTGAGATTCTGAGGGAAAGTCCATCTTGGCCAGAATTGGAAATTGAAATTGGACTTTTATCAAGTTTTTATTTGGTATATTATTTATAATTAAATAAATAATTAATCTAAAATCAACATAAGAAAGAAACACACTTCTTAGATTATTTGAGCTATTTTTCAGTTCATCAAATAATTTAACATATGGATTTATTTCAATTATTCTATTGTACTTTGATTTTAGTAAGACATCAATAATTTAAAATAATATATTGAAACCAGATGTCTTAATATAATAACACAATACTTGTGTTTAAACGTTCTACCCAAAATATGCCATATGTGTACCTCTTTATCCCAATATCTATCATTTTTAATTGTTTCACATAAATTAGTATAGGTTATCTTTCCCTGAAACATTTTAATCAATTTCTTACAATAGTCACAAAAATATATTAAGAAGACAAAGATACCTTCATAAAATGAGGATGGGTACCACTTTAGCTCAATAGTTAAAATTATACTTGATTTCTGGAATAGGGCAATTATGTTGAAAAACAAGAGATACTATTATTAATAACCACATGAATCAAAAGCTAGAAGAGACAAAGGAATTAACATAGATCTATTAAAATATTTGCCTACAAATATATGAAACAAAATTGATAACTTTCATCAAACCGGTATATGATCTATTTCATGAAATTAATATAATAATGTGAAATGCTGGAGATAATAATGTGAATAGAATAAGTTGAGTCTAATAAGTAAATGTGTTGCATTTCTGGCAGTCATTTTTTACTCAACTTGGGAAAATTAACAAGGTAAAGAGGTAATATTATAAAAAAAAGTTCTACATAAGAATAATGAATGTGAAACAGTATATGATAAAGCTGTAATGATTTTTAAAATACTACTGTTTAAAGGATGTGAAAATCATTTGAACAGACAATTGTTTATAAAGATTGATATATTATAAATATAGACTTATAAATCAAAAGGAAATATATTATTTGATTAAGGGCAGTGGTATAATTGTTTGCTTCAAGTGGGAGTAGTTCTTTAAAAAACTCTAAAAAAGAAGATAAAAAAATGTGAAGCAAGTCAAATATAAGTAATACATAGAACTTTTGTAAATTTTGTATTTCCTATTTGTGATGGAGTTTTAACCACAAGGAGAATTTGATATTTTTTATTTAACCTGAGCAAAACAACAGACCATCTTGCACATAAAGGACAACAGCCACATCATATGCACTTAAGAATTATTATTTAGAATACTCTATATACCAGGTTTTATTCTTGGTCCTGGGGAACATGCTAAGGAAGTAGACAGACAACATCCCTACACTTTGGTGTTTATGTTTCATAAAAATTTGACCATTCATTAACAAGAAAGCAAAGAAGATATTTTCAATAATGGTAATTGCCATGAATATAGTACAGAATATGGAATAAACTGAGTTGGTAGATAGGCAGGGAAGGTTTTCAGGCAGTTCCATGTGAAATTTAACCTTCATGTCTCAAAGAAGGAGAGGTAAAAGGTATGGTAGAAGGTAATATGCAACCTAAGATGCAGGTGCTCCACAGATTTTTTTTTAACATCTTTATTGGGGTATAATTGCTTTACAATAGTGTGTTAGTTTCTGCTTTATAACAAAGTGAATCAGTTATACATATACATATGTTCCCATATCTCTTCCCTCTTGCATCTCCCTCCCTCCCACCCTCCCTATCCCACCCCTCCAGGAGGTCACAAAGCACAGAGCTGATATCCCTGTGCATGGACATATATACACTAACAAATGTAAGGTAGATAGCTAGTGCTCCACAGATTTAATGGATCGTCACTGTGTGTTAATGAGGTACCATGTGACCAGAGCCTTTCAATTTTAACATAAATTAGAAAGTGGATTTTTATAGGAAAACTAAAGATTTTTAAATGTTGCCAATGAAGTTCAATTTGGAAACAACACTGCCTACTTACTCAATTCAGTGTAAACGCATCACAGTTTTAAGTTAAATCCCTCAGGTCACTGGTGTGCAACCTCTTTGATAGATCATCCTTGTATATATTTCAACCATATAGAGAATTCATTTGCTTCATTAAAGAAATGAGAATTTTTTAAACCCCATAAGTCCAGTGAATATTTACTCTCTTAATCCACCAGTTTGTCATCTTTATTCTAGATCATTAAATTTTTCTTCTACCATTCTTGTAGAGTTCATAGTGCGTCACTGAAGAATAGGAATTCTAAAAATCCAGAGGTCCAGTGACTATTTACTGCCTGGTGATTTATATCATTTTACTCTATCGATTTTACAGGTTCACTTCTTGTGGTCCATGATAAATACTCATTGTCTGAGCTGTAGTTATAGGATAAGCATCAGGTTGGGAGCCCCCAAAACAATTAAATCGCCTCTCATATTTTTTAATGACTACAGGGAGCTCATTATTCTGATTTTACTGAAGGAGTGCAAAAATATGTAAGCCTTGGATATCATTTTTATCTTCCCTAATTATATTTTGGAGTTTTAAAAATGTGCATCCTTAATCATTATAATTTTAGGCATTGTTTTTATAACACTGCTATGTCCCAAAATCTGAATTAATTTTTTAACTTGTTTCACTGATTTAGCAGTGCAATAAAGGTCAAAGACTAGATAGCAATTAGAATAAACACTAAAGCTTTTCCAAGTTAAATCTTTCAGGCATACATAAAATAGTTTTAGTACTCTGAAAATCTAAAAGTAAACACAAATTATATTTTCTAATTAAACAAGGCATAAATAACAATTAATTTCGAAGTATTTTACAGACCTTAATCAACATTCCTAATTCCCCCTTGGATTTGATATTATTGTGTACATATAGGTATGTGATGATAAATTTTGTCTAGAGGACAACTTTACTATTTACTAAGTCTGTTTTGTCACACTGACTATATTTTTTGAGAAGAATTCTGCCATTATTATTCCACATAATACAGACTTTCTACAGCTAAGAAGTTCTTTTGATAATAACAGATGTATTTAGGGAAGACTGGGGATTAGATAAAGGTCATACATATCCTTATAGATTAATAGTTGTATCAGTAATTTTCTGGAAATCACCCGTTCACATCTTTCTTCTCTTCCTGATTAACAATCTCCCCTGTTATAACAATCCACAAACAATAAAGATAACAAAAAATCATAGTGCAGTGGAGAAACCTCTGGAGTTTTGTGTCACTTGTTTTTGTTTGTTTCTGAGTCAAATCCATGCTCAGTGTAAATTTTTAGAAACAAATGTTTTCCTTATGTAAAGATGAAAGACACTGGAAAACTCATTAATACTGTTAAGTAACTATCTATAGAAAAACATCACTGAATTTTCTAATACTTTTATAACCTTGATAACATACTAATATTAGTATTAATGTTTAACATCTGTGCACATTTTTAAAAGTTCTCTCTTTCTGATACTTATAGAAAACAAACAACTACTCTTATATTGAATTTAGTAATTTTATAAACTAGTGAAAATAATATTTGTTTTGGCTGTATTTGAATGTTTGGTTATTAACAATAGTCTAGAAAAATGTAATTTATAAGCTCAGAATATGTTCATCGGCAGTATATCACCAGAAACTTCCATTAATTAAAAAAAGAAATTATCAAAATTCAAAGTTTGATTCTTGTTTTGACAGAAATAGACTTTTAAATTACTTATAAAATAGATTTTCATTTTCTCTGTAGTGATATTGAGACATTAGTCTGATTCTTTTGTTGAAGTGGGCAGAGCATAAATAATTATTAATTGTTCAAGATTTTGTCAAAAAAATCCTGTCCATATTGCAGTTCATTTGAGCTCTTATGATTAATCATAATTAAGGACCCTTGTAGAGATTCATTATAAAAATAAAACAAGCAAAGCTGTATTTACAATATAAAACCATCAGCTGGGGTTTATGCAGTGTATTAGTATGTCAGTAAACTTAAATGACTCTATGTCATAAATTCACAATGATAAAAATATCAGACACTTAAATATGGTTTATAGCACAGAGTTTATTCTAATATATAGAACCTTTGGAGGTAAATAATTCAAATGTGACATTTGATGCAATGTAACAGATGAAGTTTATTTTTTAATCCCAGATTTTCATCCTGAAAAATTAGAAGATTAGAAAATTAATGGCCCTAATTCTAATTCTGCCTCAGTCTCATTTTAAGTCTTTCCATCATTCTACGTGCATCCCTTCTGAGCAACAGAGTTAGAAGTAACTATTTTTCATTCTTCTTATAAAGGGACAACTGTCTTCAGAATACCAATATTGGAAATGAAGTACTAATAAATAAAAGTTTACTCAAACTAGTAAAAGTAGGTTATAAAGATTCTTTCTCAAATTCCTCCTGGAACAATGTGGAAATAAAACATGTGCACATGCCAATGGGCACAATAAACATGTGAAAAAATTACCAATAAACTGAGTAATCTTTATATTGAGAACCTGAGAGAACACAGTATTTTCCCAGATCTGTTAGCCATCAAATTGGAGAGGACAATAGATAATTAGATGATAGCAAGACTCAAAAATGAGAATTCAATTCATAAAATATTTTCCAGGCTGTTCCCACTTAGAATAAAATAATCATGAAAGTATAGGAGGGAACCATTTAAAAATCATTATTTTCATACATATGTCCTAGGGTAGAGTTTACGTAAATCATACCAGAAAGTTTGATAGTGTTTACGTATGTGGATGCAAGTGTGTGTTCTGTGTGTGTTTGTGTCTGTGGATATGTTTATTATTTGAAGACTAAAACTTCTTTCAAAGCACTTAATATTTTATTATCAGCTGAAGAGCCCATTTGAAGTATAAACTTGTGTAATTTGAGTTAATAACTTCTTCTGTCGACAAAGGAACTCTACAATAGCTGCTTATTTTCCTCACATAGCAACTCAGAAAGAGCCATTGTTCAATGGCTTTATGGCCTTTGAGCATAGATAATTGATCATAAATCTTTAGGTGGCCCAGCTGGGTTTCCATATGACTGTAGAGAAGCACCATATGGCCTCTAGCACTCACAGGGATCCCCTGCACTCACAGGTTACAGATTGAAAATCTGTCACAGTATTGAGAAGCAAGCTGCTCTCAAACTAGTGCAAAATAAATGATATTCTCAGATAAAACAAAGGGGAGATTTTCTTTAATAAGCTGATGGCTATATCTACAGTTCTCATACTTTTTTTTGATAATGTCTGGATAATTTAGGGTCTTGAACAACCCGAGTGGATTGTTTTATAAGGTCTCCATGCCTTGGAGAAAAGCACCATGCTGAGGCTTGGCTCAGTCCTAAGAGGATCTGGGACATTGTTTGGAACTTACCATCTCCATTCCCTGCTTTCTTCTGCATACTAGCAACATTTTCTTAGATTTTTATTCAGAGGGTTGAAAATAATGGCTTTCCAGATAGCACCCTCCCATCTCATACCTTAAAGTTTCTCTACTTCAAAGAGACCTATTCTCCTTACCTAATCCTATGTCAGGATGGATTATGTGTGCATCCTTAGACCTGTGGCAGAAAGAACAGCCCCCACTGTATAGTGATGGTTAAAATAGAGGATAGCAAGTTCTCCAAGATATGTGAATTGATGCTCGTGAGGAGAATTGGTTGTTAGAAAGATGATGATGATGATGATCCATGTGTCCAATCACTTATTTATGTTAGTTAGGACTCATGGACAATATCAGCAAATAGGGTAAGAAAATATGGTTACATTTAATACATAGTTTGAACATTACCATCTTTATACCAGAGGCCATGCCCTGGGAGGAGTCTTTAAAGCCAACAAGTCATGACCAACCAAAGTCCACAGGTTCCCATTCTGGGCCATGTTCTAGGTATCCAGGACCTTAAAAGTCCTTGCCTAAATGCCCAGACCTTGTTCCCAGTTCCTGTGTGGGCCTCTTCTTTGAGTCTCTCCTCCTCAGGGCAGAACACACTGGAGTGTACACACTTCTAAGCCCAAAGAATGGCCAAGGGGAGGCTCCATAAAGCAGCTGTTTGATGGAGCCTAAAAGAAACAGCTGGGATGTTCACACGTGTGAGCATGAGGTCCCTCCAGGAATAAGAAAAGGCCAGTTATTGGAAGACAGTGGGAGCAAGCTGTGGGCTGAAGACATGGAGCTGGAGTCCAGCTCTCCCCTGGCCAACACATTCAAGCACAGATACCTGAGGAGCCTGAGAACTTTAAATTAATCCTGGCCTTCCAGGTTGTTTGGAAGTTATGTTTTTAATGGTAAAATATAGAACTAATTTTGTTTGACAGTCCTTTAGCTTGGTTTAAAATCTGTAGTAATTCCGTTATGAACATCCATTTTTACTCAAAGTGTAGGGTCTGAATGGAACCTATCATTAATATGGACAAACTGCTAATCTGTATTCTTATCTCCTACTTTTTGTCAAAGTGCTTATCTAAGAAACACCATATTTCAAGAGTCTAGTTATAACTTCTCAGAATACAAGACTTTTAAATGGAAAACTTATAATTTGTATCATAAGTTTACATGATTCAATAAAGTGTTAGCCTTTGAGAGAATGAAGTTTTTTAGGCTTCGATAAACCTCTTAGCAAACAGAGGATCAGAGGGTAATCTTTATTAATAGTCTTGTGGTAATTTAGGTTCCTCATTTATAAAATGAAGAGAGATCTATCTATCTATCTATCTATCTATCTAGCATAGGTTTGTTCTGAGGATTTATTAAGCACCCAGCCACATTGCAAACAGTCTGTGAATATTAGTTCTTGCTCTTAATGAGCCTTCAATTTTCCAAAATATCAAGGTGTATCAATTAACTAACTTAACACTGAGTATATACTGGATGATGTTAATATGATAACTAATTGCAAAATTTCAAATTATTAACTAGTAAGTTAAATGTATAACATATGAAGGTATTTATTACATTATGATGCAGATTGAATTTTAAGAATGTTATGAGAGGTAAAAAATAAGTAGAAATACAGTAATTCAAAGGATTTGATATTGATTAAATGTCAACACTATCAGTTTGATACTCCTAAAGTAGGCCACTACATAAACCAGTTTGACTTATTCATTATAAATTAAGGTTAAATGAAGAAATTACTTTTCTGATCTACATTATACTATTCACTCTAACTTAACTGAGTATTTTAATTATTATATTATTTTAGAATTTGATAGACATCATTATAGAATTTTAAAATTCATAGAGAAAGGAGATACACATAGCAAAGAAAAATTTTAATTTCTATTGATAATGACTCTAATTCACAAAAATATAATAAAATGATTATAAAATGAATGGTTAGCTTTTTATATCATCAGAATATGGCTATATATAAAATCTTATTTTTTTGTACTAAAAACAAAGAAGAAGCAAAAACAAAAAATGTAGCCTAGTTGGACATTTAAAAAATTTATAACCTTTATTTTTTCTAAGATAACAGAATTGTTGAGTTCCTTGCAGAATCCATTTTAACACATAATTTAATCTTCTATTGAATATAAACTTTTGGTAAAGGCTCTTTTCACATTAAATCAATGTTTAAAAATGACATATATATATATTTGGTTTTTTAATTTTATGTTTTTCAATTTTTTATTGCAGTATTTATGGCAGTATTGTTGATTCACACCATTATATTAGCTACAGGTGTACAACCTAGAGATTTGACATTTTTATAGATTATACTCCATTTAAAGTCACTGCAAAATAATGGCTATATTTCCCTGTGCTGTACAATACACACTCTCCAAGTTTACCATCAGAAAGGATGGCTCCTTTTTTCTGAGAGGATATGTAACTTTGAGATAGGCTTTCTCATGGAGGTTCTTCCTGTTTACCTCCTTATTATTGAGCTAGCATTAGAGCTGATGGGTGAAGAAAGTGAACATGAGAATGAGAGAGTAAAAAGGACAGTAACTTCATATAATGCATATACACACATTTTTCCTTTTTTTTTTTATTAACAACCTTGTATTAAGACTGTGATTCAGTATTTTTATAGATTGTACTCCATTTAAAGTTATTACAAGATAATGGCTATAATTCCTGTGCTATACAATATATACTTGTTGCTTATCTATTTTATACATAATAGTTTGTACCTCTCAATGTCCTACCTCCATCCTGCCTCTCCCCCATGCTTCTCCCTACTGGTAACTATCAGTCTGTTCTCTATGCTTGTGAGTCTTTTTCTATTTTGTTATATTCATTCATTTTATTTTTTAGATTCCACATATGTGATAACATACAGTATTATTCTTTCTCTATCTGACTTATCTTACTAAGCATAATAACCTCTAGGTTCATCCATGTTGTTGTAAGTGGCATAATTTCATTTTTTATACCTGAGTAATATTCCATTTTGTGTATGTATTTCTTTTTTATGGTTGAGTAATATTCCAGTGTGTGTGTGTGTGTGTGTGTGTGTGTGTGTGTGTCTGTGTATATATATACACACAGTACTTCTTCAACCATTCATCTGTTCATGGACACTTAGGTTGCTTCCATATTGATTATTGTAAATAATGCTTCTATGAATATTGGGGTTCATGTATCCTTTCAAATTATTGTTTTCATTTTCTTTGGGTATATACCCAGGAGTAGAATTGCTGGATCATATGGTAGTTCTATTTTTAGTTTTTTTAGGAACCTCCATATTGTTTTCCATGGCAACTGCACCAATTTACATTCCCACCAATAGTGTACTAGGGTTCCCTTTTCTCCACATCCTTTCCAACATTTGTTATTTGTATTCTTTCTGATGATGGCCATTCTGACAGGTATGAGGTGATATATTACTGTGGTTTTAATTTACATTTCTCTGATTAGTGATGTTGAGCATCTTTTTTATGTGTCTGTTGGCCATCTTCTTAGAATATCATATACTGATGCAAATGGCTACTGAATGATATGCAAGTATATCACAGGAAATATTAATTCCCCCAAAATATAGCTCATTGTTTGAAACAAACAGTCCCAAAATAAATTTTATTATCAAAATCATTTTCAGAACTCAAAAAAACCCTGAGATAATACAGCATAATAGAAAATAGAATATATAATTAAAATATAAAGATAATTTACAAAGAGATTTCCAAATATGTATTCCTAAAGCAGCAATTAAAGAGTCATGATCATTTTATAAACATTTAAAAAAATAATTCAATCATGGAACATGTGTGATTCCTATATTTACTGCATCATTGAATTTTAAATATACTCTTAAAAATCATAGAATTTTAGATGCATGACTTTGCCCAAAGACAGAGGTCTATAAATTAGAAATGATGCATATCTTAAATGATATGAGAAGATTAAATAAGATGAAGTACATGGTTCATGTTGAATAAATAGTGTATTTTAATGACTAGATCATTACAGAAGCAATTGTAAAATTTTTATATATATGGAAATATATATAAATTATATATAAATAATATTCAAAGATGAAAATTATACCACTAAAAATATGACTTTGAAATTTATTATAATAAGAGACCAAATCAATGTTAGAATTTAATTTAAAAAATAGTAAATCAATGTTGGAAATTATTTTTCTAAGTGAACATTTAAAACCTTTAAGAAAATAATATCCTTTAGTTATGATAATTAAATTATAAAATGTTGCTAGAAAGCAATATAAATGGAGCTAGGAAGGACTTAGAAATCATCTGACACAATTTTGGCCCTGAGGCCAGAGAACTGAGACTTCAAGAATGTAAGTTCAATAAGCATTCTCCATGCTGTAGACTTGAACCCAAAAGAGGGAAGGAGCAGATTACAGTATCTAACTTCATGTGAGGTAAAGGCTTACACACAGAGTGTTCCTAGAACTGCTCAACCAGGAAGTGATTGAGTGGTAGAGTGAGGAGTAACACAGAGATGATTAAACTTTGCAACTTTCAAATTATAAACTATCTAGTAAGGCAATTGTGTAATTGTACCTCATCCATGGTATAATACAATCCTGAATTGTGTACTGAAAGAGCTCCCCATCTTCTTCTGCAGAATACATTTCTGGCCACCCCATCATCAGCTAATACTTTACTCCATTTGTAATTACTATGTATGATTAGTGTCTTTCTTATACACTCTGGATCTATATGTCCACTAGACATACTTATTTGGTATGTGGCTCAGTTACCACAAAATCAGCAGGTTCTAAACTGAAAACATCAGACTCTTTTTCTCACCAGTGCTCTTTACATTATGAATATCACCATTATTGGTTCAAGAGCCCAAGTCTAAAACATGGAAACCATTCTTTTATTCTCCCTACATCCTTCCTACTTTCAATCAATTATGTTCTCACCATTCTACTTACAACACACAGTTCTGATCCAATTCATTCCTCACTATCCTCATCATTAGTTAGGCATCATCATCCCTCACCTGAGCAACTTCATTTCCCTTTCTTGTACCTTCACAATTGTAACCTCATTATCTCCATCTTGTAGCTCGTATGGTATTTCTAAACTAGGTTGTATTTTAAAACCTTAGTGAAGCTTATGTGGTCCCTTATGTCCTGGCTCCCGACATTTTTTTCAGCTTCTTTACTTATCCTTTTCTATTTCACATCCATGCTTAGCGATGCTGAGCATTTTTTTTTTCACATTATCAATAAACCAAACCTCTCTTGCTTTCATGCCTTTGCACATTTTCCTTTTTCTTTCTACTTCTCCATTTACCTAGCTAATTATTTTTCATGCTTTTTGTTTTAGTTAAATATTATGAAGATATGTTGAATATTATGAAATAAATTTTCCAGAAAACCTCTAGATAAGCTTAGATGCTCCTGTTGTGCACACCAGTTGCTCCTTTAGTATAATTTTTTTAGCCTAATTTGTTTAATATCTTTATCCCTGAAGAACGGAAAGCTCTACGGGGGCAGCAACTATGTATTTCCTAATCATCCCATATCTCCAGAACATGGTACTATTTGTAATATGGTAATTGCACAAAAATGATTTGCTAGGTGAACAATTAATGTGTCTTACAGTGGTTGATTTCCATTAAAATTCAAAAGTATTCGTAATTCTGAGACAGAAAAATATCTTTGTGGTTGGAAACAATTTATGGATTTGCTATAAATAAAGAATTATTTTTCAGAACCAACCCTACAGATTTTAATTTGTCTGTAATAACCTTATGTACAACTAGATGAGAATGAATCCTTGTCTCTCGGTCAGATCTATCTATAAGTTAAATTTAAAAGTACCGTTTATGTGACTTCCCTGGTTGTCCAGTGGTTGAGACTTCACCTTCCCATGCAGGGGGTGTGGGTTCAATCCCTAGTGGGGGAGCTGGTCCCACATGCCTCAGGGCCAAAAAACCAAAGCATAAAGCAGAAGCAATGTTGTGGCAAATTCAGTGAGGACTTGGAAGGTGGTCCACATTAAAAAAAAAATCGTCTTAAAAAAAATAATTAAAAAAATAAAAGCACCATATATTCCACCTCAGTTTTTTTCTACTATTATTCTGTCTTTCCCCAATATCCACTTCCTGCATTTTTTAAAGCTAAGTGTTCCCAAGAACATGGAAAATTCAGTGACATCCGTTGAACTCATCCATATTGAGGAAGATTAATAGAGAATCACACATGCTTATAATTAAGAGGAACATATTGATGGTGGAGAACATTATTCCTTCAACACATGGTGCCTCCCTCACAGATTATTCTGAATATGTCAAGGGATAAGACTTTATAAAGAAGTGAATTAAGACTTAATATGCTTTATCCATATTTTATACTATGACTATTAATTTTGTTATTTATGCATGAGGAAATCTGCACTATTAGAGGGGGATCTGTGTATAGTTTTTCTCTTGATTCAATTTCTTTGTGTTTCTATAAACATCAACTTTAAGTATACTAATCTGATATCAACTAAGTTATATAAATGCCACACAAATGGATTGATTTATCTTTTCTCCTTATATATAGTACCTCCAATTTCAATTCCAATTTTAAAACTTTTTGAAACAGTGTCATTTAATATCAAAAGAAACATAAAATTACTATATAAAGGCTCATATAAAAAGAACATTTATCATACTTCTCTCTCCCACAGAGATTTAGTAAAACAGTATATCTGAACTAGGCCAATGCTTATTTATTTTCTTTATCAGAAAAATTGAAATGTTGACTGCTAGATAAACAGGAATTTGTAAAACTACTAGAATAAGAAATGCATGTTTCAAGAAAGAAAAAAATATGTTAAATGCCTTTGAAAATCAAGACAAGTGAAAAACATAACCTTCCACCTTAAGGAACTAGTAAAAGAAGAACAAATAAAACCTGAAGTTAGTAGAAGGAAAGAAATCATAAATATAAGAGATGAAATAGAGACTAAAAAAAAGAATCAGAACAGAAAAGAATCAATGAAACTAAAAACTAGTTATTTGGAAAGATAAACCCAAATTCATAAACCTTTAGCCAGACTCATTAAGAAAAATAGAAAGAGGACCCAAATAAATAAAATCAGAAATGAAAAAGAAGTTACAACTGACACCACAGAAATACAAAGGATCATAATAGATTACTAAGACCATTATATGCCAATAAAATGGACAGTGTAGAAAAAAATGGATAAGTGTACAATCTCCCAAGACTGAATCAGGAAGAAATAGAAAATCTGAACAGACAATCACTAGTATTGATATTGAGTCAGTAATTTAAAAAAATCTACCATCAAACAAAAGTCCAGGACCAGACAGCTTAACAGATGAATTCTACCAAATATTAAAAGAAGTGCTAGCACCTCTCCTTCTCAAGCTGTTCCAAAAAATTGAAAGGAAAGAATGCTTCCAAACTCATTTCATAAGGCCAGTGTCAACCTGTTATCAAAACCAGACAAAGACCTGCAAAAAAACAAAAGCCAATATCACTGATGAACATAGATACAAAAATCCTTTAAAAAAATATAGCAAACTGAATTCAACAATACATTAAAAGGATCATACACCATGACTGAGTGGAATTTATCTCAGGCATGCAAAAATGGCTTAACATCCACAAATCACTCAATGTCATACACCACATTAACAAACTGAAGAATAAAATCAATATGATCATCTCAATAGACACAGAAAAACCTTTTGACAAAATTCAGCTTTCGTTTATGATAAAAACTCTCAACAAACAAGTTGTAGAGGAAACGCACCTCAATATAATAAAGGCCATATATGAAAAACCCACAGCGAACATCATTCTCAACTGTGAAAAGCAAAAAGCTTTTTCTCTAGGGCTTCCCTGGTGGTGCAGTGGTTGAGAGTCCGCCTGCCGATGCAGGGGACACGGGTTCATGCCCCAGTCTGGGAAGATCCCACATGCCGCGGAGTGGCTGGGCCCGTGAGCCATGGCCGCTGAGCCTGTGTGTCCAGAGCCTGTGCTCCGCAATGGGAGAGGCCCACGTACCGCAAAAAAAAAAAAAAAAAAATCTTTTTCTCTAAAATCAGGAAAAGACAAGGATGCCCACTCTCACCACTTTTATTCAACATAGTCTTCGAAGTCCTAGCCACAGCAATCAGAGCAGAAAAACAGTTGAAAGGAATCCAAATTGGAAAGGAAGAAGTAAAGCTGTCACTGTTTGCAGATGACATGATACTATACATAGAAAATCCTAAAGAATTCACCAAAAAACTATTAGAACTAATAAGTACATTCAAAGATACAAATTTAATATGGAAAAACCTGTTGTCTTTCTATACACTAAAAGCAGACTATCAGAAGGAGATATTAAGAAAGCAAGCCATTTATAATCAAACCTAAAAGAATAAAATATCCTAGACTAACTCTAACGAGGCAAAAGACCTATACTTAGAAAACTATACAATATTGATGAAAGAAATTGAAGACAACGCAGACCAATGGAATGATATGGCATGGGTTGGAAGATTTGATATTGTTAAAATAACAATACTATCCAAGGTTCTTCAATCCATATCAAAATACCAATGGCATTTTTCACTGAACTAGAATTAAATAATTCTAAAATTTGTATATAAATACAAATGACCCAGAATAGCCAAAACAATCTTGAGAAAGGACAAAGCTGGGAGTGTCACGTTCTCTGATTTCAAGCTAACGTACAAAGCTACAGTCATCAAAACGGTGTGATACTTTCACAAAAACAGACACATAGATCAATGGAACAAAGAGCTCATAAATAAATCCACACTTACATGGTCAATGAATATACAACAAAAGAGGAAAGAATATACATGAAAAGACAGTCTTTTTAATAAATGATGTTGGGAAAACTGGACTACTTTCTCACAGCATGTACAAAACTAAACTCAAAATGGATTAAATACTTAAATGTAGGATCTGAAACCATAAAATTGCTAAGAGAAAATGTAAGCAGTAGGCTCTTTGACATCAGTCATAGAAATATTTGGAGGATTATGTCTCCTCAAGCAAGTGAAACAAAAGCAAAATTAAAGGAGACTACATCAAACAAAGACTTTGTGCATGTAACTGTGTGTGTGTGTGTGTGTGTGTGTATGTGTTGTTTTCCTTTGTTTTGTTGCTGTGCCACGTGGCTCATGGGATCTTAGTTCCCCAACCAGGGATTGAACCCTGGCCTTGGCAGTGAAAGTGCTGAGTCCTGACCACTGGACCTACAGGGAGTTCCCACAAACTAAAAGACTTTTGCACACAATGGAAACTATCAACAAAATGAAAAGCTCCCCTTCTGAATAGGAGAAGATATTTACAAACAATATATCTGATAAAGAGTTAATATCAAAAATATAAAAAGAACTGATATAACTCAACAATAAAAGCACACAACCCCATAAAAAATGGGCAGAGGATCTGAATAGACACTTTTCCAAAGAAGACATACACATAGCAAAGAGACAAATGAAAACATGCTCAACATCACTAAGCATTAGGGAAATACAAATCAAAACTACAATGAGATATCACCTCACATCTTTCAGAATAGTTATTATCAAAAATACAACATATAACAATTGTTGGAAAGGATGTGGAGAAAGGGAAAACCTAGTGCATTGTTTTTTATTTATTTATTTGTTTTAACATCTTTATTGGAGTATAATTGCTTACAATGGTGTGTTAGTTTTTGCTTTATAACATAGTGAATCAGTTATACATATACATATGTTCCCATATCTCTTCCCTCTTGCATCTCCCTCCTGCCCACCCTCCCTATCCTACCCCTCTAGGTGGTCACAAACCACCGAGCTGATGTCCCTGTGCTATGTGGCTGCTTCCCACTAGCTAGCTATTCTACGTTTGGTAGTGTATATATGTCCATGCCACTCTCTCACTTTGTCACAGCTTACCCTTCCCCCTCCCCATATCCTCAAGTCCATTCTCTAGTAGGTCTGCATGTCCATTGCCCTCTTACCCCTAGGTTCTTCATGACCTTTTTTTTTCCCCTTAGATTCCATATATATGTGTTAGCATACGGTATTTGTTTTTCTGACTTACTTCACTCTGTATGACAGACTCTAGGTCCATGCACCTCACTACAAATAACTCAACTTTGTTTCTTTTTATGGCTGAGTAATATTCCATTGTATATATGTGCCACATCTTCTTTATCCATTCATCTGTTGATGGACACTTAGGTTGCTTCCATGTCCTGGCTATTGTAAATAGAGCTGCAATGAACATTTTGGAACATGACTCCTTTTGAATTATGGTTTTCTCAGGGTATATGCCCAGTAGTGGGATTGCTCGGTCGTATGGTAGTTCTATTTGTAGTTTTTTAAGGAACCTCCGTACTGTTCTCCATAGTGGCTGTATCAATTTACATTCCTACCAACAGTGCAAGAGGGTTCCATTTTCTCCACTCCCTCTCCAGCATTTATTGTTTCTAGATTTTTTGATGATGGCCATTCTGACCGGTGTGAGATGATATCTCATTGTAGTTTTGATTTGCATTTCTCTAATGATTAATGATGTTGAGCATTCCTTCATGTGTTTGTTGGCAATCTGTATATCTTCTTTGGAGAAATGTCTATTTAGGTCTTCTCTCCATTTTTGGATTGGGTTGTTTGTTTTTTGTTATTGAGCTGCTTGTAAATTTTGGAGATTAATCCTTTGTCAGTTGCTTCATTTGCAAATATTTTCTCCCATTCTGAGGCTGTCTTTTGGTCTTGTTTATGGTTTCCTTTTCTGTGCAAAAGCTTTTAAGTTTCATTAGGTCCAATTTGTTTAGTTTTGTTTTTATTTCCATTTCTCTAGGAGGTGGGTCAGAAAGGATCTTGCTGTGATTTATGTCATACAGTATTCTGCCTATGTTTTCCTCTAAGAGTTTCATGGTGTCTGGACTTACATTTAGGTCTTTAATCCATTTTGAGTTTATATTTGTGTGTGGTGTTAGGGAGTATTCTAATTTCATACTTTTACATGTACCTCTCCAGTTTTCCTGGCACTACTTATTGAAGAGGCTGTCTTTTCTCCACTGTATATTCTTGCCTCCTTTATCAAAGATAAGGTGACCATATGTGCATGGGTTTATTTCTGGGCTTTCTATACTGTTCCATTGATCTATATTTCCGTTTTTGTGCCAGTACCATACTGTCTTGATTACTGTAGTTGTGTAGTATAGTCTGAAGTCAGGGAGCTTGATTCCTCCAACTCCGTTTTTCATTCTCAAGATTGCTTTGGCTATTCGGGTTATTTTGTGTTTCCATAAAAATTGTGAAATTTTTTGTTCTAGTTCTGTGAAAAATGCCAGTGGTAGTTTTATAGGGATTGCATTGAATCTGTAGATTGCTTTGGGTGGTAGAATCATTTTCACAATGTTGATTCTTCTAATCCAAGAACATGGTATATCTCTCCATCTATTTATATCATCTTTAATTTCTTTCATCAGTGTCTTATAATGTTCTGCATACAGGTCTTTTGTCTCCTTAGGTAGGTTTCTTCCTAGATATTTTATTCTTTTTGTTGCAGTGGTAAATAGGAGTGTTTTCTTAATTCCACTTTCAGATTTTTCATCATTAGTATATAGGAATGCCACAGATTTCTGTGCATTAATTTTGTATCCTGCTACTTTACCAAATTCATTGATTAGCTCTAGTAGTTTTCTGGTGGCATCTTTATGATTCTTTATGTATAGTATCATGTCGTCTGCAAACAGTGACAGCTTTAATTCTTCTTTTCTGATTTGGATTCCTTTATTTCTTTTTCTTCTCTAATTTCTGTGGCTAACAATTAAAAAACTCTGTTGAATAGTAGTGGTGAGAGTTGGCAATCTTGTCTTGCTCCTGATCTTAGTGGAAATGGTTTCAGGTTTTCACCATTGAGGATGATGTTGGCTGTGGGTTTGTCATATATGGCCTTTATTATATTGAGGAAAGTTCCCTCTATGCCTACTTTCTGCAGGGTTTTTATCATAAATGGGTGTTGAATTTTGTTGAAAGCTTTCTCTGCATCTATTGAGATGATCATATGGTTTTTCTCCTTCAATTTGTTTATATGGTGTATCATGTTGATTGATCTGCATATATTGAATAATCCTTGCATTCCTGGAATAAACCCCACTTGATCATGGTGTATGATCGTTTTAATGTGCTGTTGGATTCTGTTTGCTAGTATTTTATTAGGATTTTTGCATCTATGTTCATCAGTGATATTGGCCTGTAGTTTTCTTTGTGATATCCTTGTCTGGTTTTGGTATCAGGGTGATTTGATGGTGGTCTCGTAAAATGAGTTTGGGAGTGTTCCTCCCTCTGCTATATTTTGGAAGAGTTTGAGAAGGATAGGTGTTAGCTCTTCTCTAAATGTTTGCTAGAATTTGCCTGTGAAGCCATCTGGTCCTGGGCTTTAGTTTGTTGGAAGATTTTTAATCACAGTTTCAATTTCAGTGCTTGTGATTGGTCTGTTCATATTTTCTATTTCTTCCTGGTTCAGTCTCAGCAGGTTGTGCATGTCTAAGAATTTGTCCATTTCTTCCAGGTTGTCCATTTTATTGGCATAGAGTTGCTTGTAGTAATCTCTCATGATCCTTTATATTTCTGCAGTGTCAGTTGTTACTTCTTTTGCATTTCTAATTCTTTTGATTTCAGTCTTCTCGCTTTTTTTCTTGAGGAGTCTGGCTAATGGTTTATCAATTTTTTTTTTATCTTCTCAAAGAACCAGCTTTTAGTTTTATTGATCTTTGCTATCGTTTCCTTCATTTATTTCTGATCTGATCTTTATGATTTCTTTTCTTCTGCTAACTTTGGGGTTTTTTTGTTCTTCTTTCTCTAATTGCTTTATGTGTAAGGTTAGGTTGTTTATTTGAGATATTTCCTGTTTCTTAAGGTAGAATTGTATTGCTATAAACTTCCCTCTTAGAAGTGCTTTTGCTGCATCCCGTAGGTTTTGGGTCATCGTGTTTTCATTGTCATTTGTTTCTAGGTATTTTTTGATTTCCTCTTTGATTTCTTCAGTGATCTCTTGGTTATTAAGTAGTGTATTGTTTAGCCTCCATGTGTTTGTATTTTTTACAGATCTTTTCCTGTAATTGATACCTAATCTCAAAGCATTGTGGTTGGAAAAGATACTTGATACAATTTCAAATTTCTTAAATTTACCAAGGCTTGATTTGTGACCCAGGATATGATCTATCCTGGAGAATGTTCCATGAGCACTTGAGAAAAATGTGTATTCTGTTGTTTTTTGATAGAATGTCCTATAAATATCAATTAAGTTCATCTTGTTTAATGTATAATTTACAGCTTGTGTTTCCTTATTTATTTTCATTTTGGATGATCTGTCCATTGGTGAAAGTGGGGTGTTAAAGTCCCCTAGTATGATTGTGTTATGGTCGATTTCCCCTTTTATGGCTGTTAGTATTTACCTTATGTATTGAGGTGCTTCTATGTTGGGTGCATAAATATTTACAATTGTTATATCTTCTTCTTGGATCGATCCCTTGATCATTATATAGTGTTCTTCTTTGTCTCTTGTAATAGTCTTTATTTTAAAGTCTTTTTTGTCTGATATGAGAATTACTACTCCAGCTTTCTTTTGATTGCCATTTGCATGGAATATCTTTTTCCATCCCCTCACTTTCAGTCTGTATGTGTCTCTAGGTCTGAAGTGGGTCTCTTGTAGACAGCATATATATGGGTCTTCCTTTTGTATCCATTCAGCCAGTCTGTGTCTTTTGGTGGGAGCACTTATTTCATTTACATTTAAGGTAATTATCAATATGTATGTTCCTATTCCCATTTTCTTAATTGCTTTGGGTTTGTTATTGTAGGTCTTTTCCTTCTCTTGTGTTTCTTGCCTAGAGAAGTTCTTATGGCATTTGTTTTAAAGCTGGTTTGATGGTGCTGAACTTCTCAGCTTTTGCTTGTCTGTAAAGCTTTTAATTTCTCCATGAAATCTGAATGACCTCCTTGCTGTGTAGAGTAATCTTGGTTGTAGGTTTTTCTCCTTCATCACTTTAATTATGTCCTGCCACTCCCTTCTGGCTTGCAGAGTTTCTGCTGAAAGATCAGCTGTTAACCTTATGGGGATTCCCTTGTGTGTGATTTGTTGTTTTTCTTTTGCTGCTTTTAATATGTTTTCTATGTATTTAATTTTTGATAGTTTGATTAATATGTGTCTTGTCATGTTTCTCTTTGGATTTATCCTGTATGGGACTATCTGTGCTTCCTGGATGTGATTAACTATTTCCTTTCCCATATTAGGGAAGTTTTCAACTATAATCTCTTCAAATATTTTCTCACTCCCTTTTTTTCCTCTTTTTCTTCTGGGACCCCTATAGTTCGAATGTTGGTGCGTTTAATGTTGTCCCAGAGGTCTCTGAGACTGTCCTCAGTTCTTTTCATTCCTTTTTCTTTATTCTGCTCTGTGGTAGTTATTTCCACTATTTTATCTTCCAGGTCACTTATCCGTTCTTCTGCCTCAGTTATTCTGCTATTTTTAATTTCATTTATTGTGTTTTTCATCATTGCTTGTTTCCTCTTTAGTTCTTTTAGGTCCTTGTTAAATATTTCTTGCATTTTCTCTATTCTATTTCCAAGATTTTGGATCATCTTTACTATCATTATTCTGAATTCTTTTTCAGGTAGACTGCCTATTTCCTCTTCATTTGTTAGGTCTGGTGTGTTTTTATCTTGCTCCTTCATCTGCTGTGTGTTTTTCTGTCTTCTCATTTTGCTTATCTTACTGTGTTTGGGGTCTCCTTTTTGGAGGCTGCACGTTCATAGTTCCCATTGTTTTTGGTGTCTGTTTCCAGTGGTTAAGGTTGGTTCAGTGGGTTGTGTAGGCTTCCTAGTGGAGGGGACTGGTGCCTGTGTTCTGGTGGATGTATCTGGATCTTGCCTTTCTATTGGGCAGGTCCATGTCTGGTGGTGTGTTTTGGGGTGTCTGTGGCCTTATGATGATTTTAGGCAGCCTCTCTGCTAATGGGTGGAGTTGTGTTCCTGTTTTGCTAGTTGTTTGGCATAGGGTATCCAGCACTATAGCTTGATGGTTGTTGAGTGAAGCTGGGTCTTGGTGTTGAGATGGAAATCTCTGGGAGATTTTCACCATTTGATATTATGTGTAGCTGGGAGGTCTCTTGTGGACCAGTGTCCTGAAGTTGACTCTCCCACCTCAGAGGCACAGCCCTGACCCCTGGCTGGAGCACTAAGAGCCTTTCATCCACATGGCTCAGAATAAAAGGGAGAAAAAATAAAAAGTAAGAAAGAAAGAAAGAGAACAAAATAAAGTAAGATAAAATAAAGTTATTAAAATAAATAATTTTTATGAAAAAAAATTTAAAAAGAAAAAAAAGGAAAAAAGAACAGATGGACAGAATACTAAGACAAATGGTGAAAGCAAAGCTATACAGAGAAAATCTCACACAGAAGCATACACATGCACACCCACAAAAAGAGGAAAAAATAATATATCTTGCTCCCAAAGTCCACCTCCTCAATTTGGGATGATTCGTTGTCTATTCAGGTATTCCGCAGATGCAGGGTACATCAAGTTGATTTTGGAGGTTTAATCTGCTTCTCCTGAGGCTGCTGGGAGATATTTCCCTTTCTCTTCTTTGTTCACACAGCTCCCGGGTCTCAGCTTTGATTTGGACCCGCCTCTGCATGTAGGTCGCCTGAGGGCGTCTGTTCTTTGCTCATACAGGACAGGGTTAAAGGAGCAGCTGATTCGGGGACTCTGGCTCACTCAGGCCGGGGGGAGGGAGGGGTACGGATGCAGGGCGAGCCTGTGGTGGCAGAGGCCGTCGTGACATTGCGCCACCTGAGGCGCACCAGGCGTTCTCCCGGGGAAGTTGTCCCTGGATCACGGGACCCTGGCAGTGGTGGCCGCACAGGCTCCCGGGAGGGGAGGTGTGGATAGTGACCTGTGCTCGCACACAGGCTCCTTGGTGGCTGCAGTAGCAGCCTTAGTGTCTCATGCCCTTCTCTGGTGTCTGCGCTGATAGCCACGGCTCGTGCACATCTCTGGAGCTCCTTTAAGCGGCTCTCTTAATCCCTTCTCCTCGTGCACCAGGAAACAAAGAGGCAAGAAAAAGTCTCTTGCCTCTTCGGCAGCTCCAGCTCTTTTCATGGACTCCCTCCCGGCCAGCTGTGGCGCACTAGCCCCCTTCAGGCTGTGTTCACGCCGCCAACCCCAGTCCTCTCCCTGGGATCCGACCACCCAAGCCTCAGCTCCCAGCTCCCGCCTGCCCTGGTGGGTGAGCAGACAAGCCTCTCGGGCTGGTGAGTACTGGTCAGCACCGATCCTCTGTGCGGGAATCTCTCCTCTTTGCCCTCCGCACCTCTGTGGCTGCGCTCTCCTCCGCGGCTCCGAAGCTTCCCCCTTCCACCACCCACAGTCTCCACCTGTGGAGGGGCTTCCTAGTGTGTGGAAACCTTTCCTCCTTCACAGCTCCCTCCCACTGGCGCAGGTCCTGTTGCTATTCTTTTGTCTCTGTTTATTCTTTTTTCTTTTGCCCTACCCATGTACATGGGGAGTTTCTTGCCTTTTGGGAGGTCTGAGGTCTTCTGCCAGTTTTCAGTGGGTGTTCTATAGGAGCAGTTCCATGTGTAGATGTATTTCTGGTGTATCTGTGGGGAGGAAGGTGATCTCCATGTCTTACTCTTCCGCCATCTTCTCCTGGTTCTCTATTAATTTTAATTTAAACATTTATTTATTTAACCTTACTTCCATTTCCTGGTGTGAAAACTGAGCCTTAGAGAGTGTTGCTTGCTAAGTCCCACATTTCTGTAAGCAATAGAGGTGGAATCCACACCCAGGAAAGCTGACCCCATGTCTCCTGCCTTTTCTTCACCACTGGTAACTGATCTCTTCCTTAGTGCATTGTTGATGGGAATGTAAATTGGTGCTGTCACTTCGAAAACAGTATATAGGAGCCTCAAAAAAAAAAAAAACCCCACAGAAAACATAGAATTACCAAAAGATCCAGAAATTCCACTTCTGGGTATTTTTTCAAAACAAGAACACTAATTTGAAAAGATGTATGCACACTTTATGTTTATTTCAGCATTATTCACAATAGTCAAGATTTGGAAGCACAGTTAGTGCCCATCAATAGATAAATAGATAAAGAAGAGGTGATATATATGTACAGTGTAACATTTCTCTACCATAAAAATGAAATCTTGCCATTTGAGACAATGTGGATGAAAGTAGAGGGTATTATGCTAAGTGAAATAAGTCAGACAGAGAAAGACAAGTACCACATGATTTCACTTATGTGTGGAATCTAAAAACTGAAACAAATAAATAAACACAACACAACAGAAACAGTCATAGACACAGAGGACAAGCAGGTGGCTGCCAGAGGGAGAAGTGGGAGGATGAGTAAAATAGGTCAGGAAAATTTATGTACAAACTTCCAGTTACAAAATAAATGAGTCACAGGAATGAAATATGCAGCATGGGGAATCTAGTTAATAATAATATAATATTTCCTATGGTGACAGACAGTAACTAGATTCATTGGGATAATGATTTTGTAATATATATAAATATTGAATCACAATGTTGTGCATCAGAAAGTAATATAGTGTTGTAGGTCAATTTTATAAAGAAAGAGTGAAGGAAGGAGGGAGGGAGGGAGGAAAGGAGGGAAGAAGGAAGGAAGGGGAAAGGAAAGGAAAGGAAAAAAATTAAAAAGAAGGAAGGAAAGGGAAGAAAGGAGGGAGGGAAGGAGACAGTGGGAGAGGGAGAGAAAAATAAAGAAGAAAAGGTAGGAAGGAAGAAAAGGAAGAGAGGGAGGAAGGAAGGAAGGAAGAAAACAAACATCTAGGGAGGCAGAAAACTAATAGGTCCTATGGAAAAGCGCTATGGTTCAACTATGGACATAAATAAGACAGGGTAAAATACACCTTAATTGTTTTCACTTAAAATATGGCAATTAAAAATTTTTCAATATCCAAAACAGAGCACAATTTAACTACCCAGGTGGGGGAGTAGAGTGGATGTGATTATCAGTCCCCAATCCAGTAACTTCCTGCAGTTTCACTAGTGACTTGGAGAACCGAGTGAATACCAGCACAGCCAGTCATCATCCAGTCAATAGGCAGTGATAGAGCTGAAGAAAAGGCTGTTTATACATATACCCACATGTACCCACCCACTCATACACATAACCTCCATCAGCCCCTAGCTCCTAGTCAGCTCTGCCATTGGCCATTTTCAATTAGGGCAATCTCTTTTTTTTTTTTTCCTTTTGCGGTACGCGGGCCTCTCACTGTTGTGGCCTCTCCCATTGTGGCGCACAGGCTCCGGAAGCGCAGGCTCAGCGGCCATGGCTCATGGGGGCCCAGCCACTCCACGGCATGTGGGATCCTCCCGGACCGGGGCGCGAATCCATGTCCCCCGCATCAGCAGGCGGACTCTCAACCACTGCGCCACGAGGGAAGCCCCAATTAGGGCAATCTTAAAATTAGAAGTTTCCCTAATTCTGTAAATCATATTACTCTGGACTGATATAATATTTACCTTTTGGCTTATTTCACTGTCAAGCCGTGATCCTATTTATCAGGCTGGATCATCCTGCTCATATATCTATATTAGTAACTTTCGTTTCAATAATAACACACAGAAATGCACCCTTATATAAAATATCTGAAGAACAATAGCAGGACTAATCTTGGCACAAAGCTCAGGAATTAATCCCAAAACCTCCAGTGAAAGCTTCAGTTTGCTCACCTAATTGTATCTACTTCTTTGTTTTTTTGTGAGATAAAGAGTAGTAATATGAAGAACAAAGAACAATGCTTGATACATAGGAAAGACCATAGACAGCTGCATTCACTTTTAAGTCCTACAAAATGTAAATGTTGTCTATATAAATACTATAAAAAAGATTAATGGAATTATAATGTAGAGTTTTAAGTGCTTAACAGTATATCTATGGCAATTATATGAAATTTCCTTTAATACTTTAAACAATTTGGAAGCCAGGGAGGGATTTTTTTTGGGGGGGGGGCTAGGAAGGGCAAATGATAGAGTAAATGAACTTTTTGTAGGATGGACTCTTAAGTTACTTCTTACACCACATGCAGTTATAATTAAATAAAATATAAGGTAATAATTTAAGTTTGTCAGTCTTCTTCCATTTTCCTTATTTAGTACCATGTTTGAAAGACATCATATGAGGAGCTACATTGTTTTGATTTATTAAAAACATAGTTCCACTTTCCTGAGGACATTCTGTCCTGTACATATTGACATTCTTAAAGTGCTACAGATCAAAAGTATAATTTCTAAGTACTTATTTTGGCTACACACACACACACACACACACACACACACACACACACACACACACACGAAAACCACAAGAAGCATTACTGCAACATTGTTCACAGAAAAAAGAAAAATAAATGAATATCTAAAAAGAAGAATTTAGTCAAATAAAGTATGGCAATTTTCATACAACATGATATTGTCAATAAAGGAGACTTATGGCTAAAGGAAAATGTTCACAGAGCAATGTTTTTAAAAAGTAGATTACTCTGCATATGTGTGTATGTGTGCCTGTAGAAAGTGTGTGGGGGGGGTGAGATAGAGAGTGGAAAAAGGACTTATCTCAGTGACAGAAGTGATTTTTATTCTCATTGCTTTCTTTGTATTTTTTAAATGTTTATGATTATTATTTATTACACTTCCCTAAACAATTTTAAAATATATTGTTCTGACTATATGTTATAAATTTAGTATAAATTATAGTCATTTAGTATAAATTATAGTAATATTATCATGAAGAATCAACACCAACATAAGCTACTGTACCTATATAGCAAACTACTCTTTGTAAAAGAAGAACAAAAGGCTGTGTGTTTTAGGAAGAAGCAGTCTTGGACATTCTGTCACATTGGGCAATTTAAAATAAAGAGAATACTTATGAGCTATTTTGATGAAGATTTCTCCATTCCCAGTACTGAGAATAAAGGCAATCAGTAGCCAATTTTCTTTAGATTATCTGATTTATCTTTGTTGCAGCCTCACACAACATAACTATGAAATAGAGCTGTTTTCACCAAAGAACAGACCAATTAAAATACTTATTTACAGAAGTATTGTGATTCTATTAAAAGGCAACTGAAGGGGGCTTCCCTGGTGGTACAGTGGTTGAGAGTCTCCCTGCCGATGCAGGGGACACGGGTTAGTGCCCCGGTCCGGGAAGATCCCACATGCCACGGAGCATCTGGGCCTATGAGCCATGGCCGCTGGGCCTGCGCGTCCGGAGACTGTGCTCCGCAACAGGAGAGGCCACAACTGTGAGAGGCCTGCGTACCAGAAAAAAAAAAAAAAAAAAAAAAAGGCAAATGAAGTTCAACTTAATATACTCTGTAATGTACTATTTTATTATGTATTTTCTTTATAATTAGCCTTTGTTTTTTAGAGTTAAATTAATTTTTGTTGAATGAAATGACTTCAGGAAAGTCCTTTTATAATGATTTTCAAATGCCATTTATCCTGGTTTGTCATGTTGTGTGCATTTGTAAGTACGAATGTACTCTTTCTACGCATTGGCAAAAGAATAGAAGCAGAAAATAATGACATTAGTTACTAGTACAAGTGAATTGATTAGATTAGAAGTGTCTATAAAATCTTTGTCAGGCCTGCCTGGGTACAATTTTTTTTTTTAATTTACAGTGGTTTGTATACATGTTGCCAATAATATTTTGCAACTGGATGACACATGATTTTACTTGAACAGTGAAGGACAAAATCACAATTGCAGAAAACATTTTTATAATCTGTTTTTTCAGAAATCACCCCTAAACCCTGTAATGAGAGTGAAATACAATTGCTAAACTTTTGTTGGTTAATATATAGATATAACTTTTCTGAACTGTACTTTACCTTCTTCATAGGATTGTAAGGATATTCTAATCAACTTTATACCTTGCATGATATAGTAAACCTTTCCAATATGTGTGTTAAAATATGTTGGGTTTGGATTGAAATACTGACCAGATTTCACATTTGAAAATACTCATCTCTCATTAGAAAGTTAAAAAAAATTAGTATATATTAAAAACTAGGATGAGATACTTATTTGGCATCATGCATTCCATATATGTATGGTGACCACAGGTTGAGCTTGCAATTACATATTCCTATGTTTAATGAGCACCTGTTATATAAATTAGCTTTAAGTCTGAATGCCTGCTTTCACACACTACTAAAAAAGGGGAGGGTATTATATGGAAAAAGTATATTTAAAATTTAAATGACATCTTGTGATTTTTAGTCTTTCTCTTAATCGTACCTCTGATCTCATTGTAGCCACCAGGTGGGTCTCAAAAATATCTTCCATTCTTCACATCTCATAGTTTAGATTTTATACCAATCAAGACTCAGTTATTTCTTAAAACAGCTATTAACTTTTCAAAAATTGAAGATGTATGATAATTATTAGCTGCCCAGAATAACTAGTTATCTGCTACCTATGGTAATTGGAAAGGTGGTGCTTTAAAACCCTAAGCAGTTCAAAAAATATAGTCCAAATTAGACCTTGGTAGTGATAAATCATTGCTGATTTTAAGTAGTATTGAATCTGCTCAGATTTGCATTTTTGGATAACTTTTCTGTACTATAGATTGAAAGAGAGAGCAACGCCGGAAGCAGGGAGAATGAGATTAGAAAATAATTATAACATACATAATAAATGACTAAAGTCTGAGATAGGGCAATGACATTAGAAATAGAGAAAAAGCATTGAGTTGAAAGATATCTCCGGTTCCATTGAGTTTATATGTATATACTATAAAGGAAATAAGGTTTCAATATTTTTGCAACATCATATATAATATCTAACATATTCTTAGAAATTATATCTATATGGTTGTATCAGTCAACATCCCAGCAGGAAATAGATGAGACTCATTCAAATTATGTAATTTGAGGGCAAATTGATAAATGCATATTATAGAGCTGGTGAATATATCTGAAGGAGAAGCACATGATATCCTGCACAACATATCATCTTTGATTTTGTAAAAAAGATGCAGTTTATAGTACCTATAGATGAGTTATGTATTACACAAAACAACCAGCTATCCATAAGATATGTCAATTTTTAATAACATTTTTCATTTGCATGCTACCTTTGTGCTAAATTTTACAGTATGAGTTATAGTTTCATAAATATTATTGAAATAAACAAAAATTGTAGGCAAAATAGTCATCTGTATTTAGTGGAAGCATTTAGAAAGTAAATTTTTGAAAATCTTATTCTTCCTCATCTTCTTAAGAGAAGACTACATCTCTGTTTTAATTGTCATTGAATATACTCCTTTCCTTCCTTCCTTCCTTTAATCCTTCCATTTTCCATCCATTTATTTATTTAACAAATATTTATTGAAGGCTTACTCTATATTAGGTCATGTGCTTGTTGCTTGGGATACATATGTGATTAGGAAACGATTGTTCTCAAAGAGCTCATATTATATTAGAGCAGATATAAACATATACACAAATAATTGCAATGAAGTGTGATATATACTAAATACTGGCCATATTTTCAAGCTAAATGGTGGCAGAAAGTGAGACAAATATTCTCTGGTTCTTATAGTATCAGGATTGGCTTCCTGGGAAGCATGTGAATAGGTTTTTGAAGGTTGCACATATCAGTTGCAGAAACGTGATCTAGATCAGCGTTTCTAAAAAGTGGCACTATTGACATTTTGGACTGGGTAACTCATGTTGTGGGGTGACTGTCTTGTGCATCGTAAGCTGTTAAGCAGCATCCCTATCCTCCATCCACTAGGTATATATAGGGTGGGCCAAAGAGTGCCTTTGGTGTTTCTAAGTAAAAATAAAAGACACATTTCTAATTTTCACCAAGAACTTTATTGAACAATGTATTCATCCTTTTGTTCCACTACCTTCTGCCATTTTTTAGGCAACTTCATAATTCCATCTTCCCAAAACTTTTTACCTTTTCAACCAAAGAACTGTTCCAGGTGACTTTTACAGTCTTCCAGGGAATTGAAATTTTTCCCATTAAGAGGATTTTGTAAAGACCGAAATAAATGGAAATCCAAAGGTGCAATGTCTGGTGAATATGGCAGGTGAATCAGAACTTCCCAGGCAAGCTGTAACAGTTTTTGCCTGGCCATCAAAGAAACATGCGGTCTTGCGTTATCCTGATGGAAGATTATGTGTTTTCTGTTAGCTAATTCTGGATGCTTTCCGTCAAGTGCCGCTTTCAGTTGGTATAATTGGGAGCAGTACTTGCTGGAATTAATTGTTTGCTTTTCTGAAAGAGGCTTGTAAAAGGGGACTCCCTTCCAATGCCAGCATATACACAACATCACCTTCTTTGGATGAAGACCGGCCTTTGGTGTGGTTGTTGGTGGTTCATTTCACTTGCCCCACAATATCTTCTGTTCCACATTACTGTACAGTATCCACTTTTCATTGCCCATCACAATTCGTTTTAAAAATGGAACATTTTCATTATGTTTCAGTAGAGAATTGCTTGAGGAAATACGGTCAAGCAGGTTTTTTTCGCTTAACTTATGAGGAACCCAAACATCAAAGTGATTCGTTTAACCAAGCTGGTGCAAATGATTTTCAACGCTTCATTTGGATATTTTGAGTATGTCAGCTATCTCCCTCATGGTATAACGTTGACTGTTCTCAATTATTTTTTCGATTTGATCCCTATCAACTTCAACTTGTCTACCCGACTGTGGAGCATCGTCCAGCGAGAAATCTCCAGCATGAAACTTCACAAACCACTTTTGACACATTTGATCAGTCACAGCATGTTCTCCATACACTGCACAAATCTTTTTGTGCGTTTCGGTTGCATTTTTACCTTTCTTGAAATAGTAAAGCATAATATGCTGAAAATGTTCCTTTTTTTTCTTCCATCTTCACTGTTAAAATGGCTACACAAATATTCACTAATTTTGATGTCTTCTTTTAAATGCATGCTGATCTGACAGCCGGCACATACAATCTAACAAAATTGTTTTGAATAAAGTTAAAGACAACTAAGTGCTACTAGAGCCATTTTATGGAAAAAAACAAATGAACATTTTGGCCCACCCAATATTTATATAGCACCTCTGCCCCCAGTCCTAACAACCAAAAATGTCTCCACACACTGCCCAATTTCTCATTGAGAGAAAAACCTTAGATTTTTAAAGTGGTAAAAGTAGAAATTAGAAAAATATTATGTATCTATAGTATTTTTATATTTACCATATATAAATATTTATATTTACCATATATTTATCTTTATATTATATTTACCATATATTTTACCATATTTTACCATATTTTACCATATATTATATTTACCATAAATATATGGTAAATATATTATATTTACCATATATTTACCATACATAAATATTTATATTTACCATATATTTATCTGTTTTTCATTTTTTTATGAATTCATGTTTTCATTTGCCAAGACTTTCTTACAGTCCAAAGGATTTCCTTTAGTATTCCTTTTAAGTCAGGTCTGCTAGCAACAGATAATCTTTATTTACCTTGGAATATCTTTATTTCACCTTAAGTTTTGAAGAATAGTTTTGCTGGATATTGAATTCTTGGTTGATAATGTATTTCCTTCAGCAGTTTAAATAATGTAATCTCACTTATACAGTGATGTATGTCAATTATACCACAGTAAAACTGGACAAAAAAAAGAAAATCATGAAAACAAATTATGGAGATTGATTTGCATTTGTATCCATAATGTGTTTTATCCCTGCAGATTCAGAAACTGTTTTGGAATTACCATATATAGACTGAGCTATTTGTCAAATTATTATTTTATATTGAAGGTAATTCTTACCTATTATATTAATCTTACAAAAACACTCAAATAAAATTTTGAAATGTGTACCTAAAAAAAAAATATAGCTGCAAATAAGATTTGGAGAAATGTGATATATATACACTAATATGTATAAAATGACATATATACACTAATGTGTATAAAATAGATAGCTAATAAGAGCCTGCTGTATAAAAAAATAAAATAAAATTCAAAAAAATTTTCAAAATAAACCTACATTAACACATCAAAAAAAAAAAGATTTGGAGAAGTGTGCATCATGCTAACATGCAGTGGCATTATCAGTGAAAATGACCTTGCAGTGTGTGAGAATGATAAATGGCCTTACTAGTCAAAGGTTACAGTGGTGGTAGTGGTATATATATTACTTAGTTGAGGCTATGTGCATGTGAAGTGGACAATGAGTGGGCCCATGCTAACCATATATTCCAACCAACCCTGAATATAAGAACACGTGGAAAAGAAACAGAAAGGGGTCCAGTGTAAAATAAAAGCCAGAGCAAATTGGTAAAAAATATTTAACTTTGAGTGTACTCTTCTATCCACACAGACTTATTAGCAGGGTATGAAATCTTTAAGGACTCAAGGAGTTTGAGGAAAACCTCTGTTAAACATCGACTGACTACTAAGCTAAACAGATAAAGAAGTGACTCCTGGGACTTCCCTGGTGTCCAGTGGCTAAGATTCTGCACTCCCAATGGAGGGGGCCTGGGTTCGATCCCTTGTCAGGAACTAGACCCTACATGCATGGTGCAACTAAAAGATCCCGCATGCCTCAATTAAAGATCCCGCATGCCACAACTAAAGATCCCGCATACTGCAACTAAGACCCGGTGCAGCCGAATAAATAAATAAATATTGAAAAAAAGAGTGACCCCCTAAGAAACCAAAGAAAAAGAGAAAATCTTGAAAGCAGAAAGAGTAAATCAACTCAGTAGGTATAGTTGTACATTGATGCACTTAATGATTGGCTTCTCATCTGAAATAATGAGGACAAAATGAAGTAAGATGACATTTCTTTCTAGTGACTCTTTCTAAGCAAATAATTTTTATAAATTATTCTAAGTATTGCTTAATCTTTTTTTAAATTGTGGTTAAAAAAAAACACACATAAAATGTACCATCTTAACCATTTCTAAGTATACATTTCAGTAGTGTTAAGTATATTTGCATTGTTGTGCAGACAATCTCCAGAACATTTTCATCTTGCAAAATGGAAGCTCTCTACCTATTAAACAACTCCCCATTTCCTTTTCCCCCCAAGCCCCTAACAACCACCATTATAGTTTCTGTTTCTATGAATTTAACTACTCTAGATATCTAATATAAGTGCAGTCATACAGAGTTTGTTCATCTGTGATTGGTCTATTTAATATAGCATAATCTCCTTGAAATTCATCAATATTTTAGCATGTGACAGGATTTCCTTCCTTTTTAAAGTTGAATAATGTTCCATTGCATGTATGTACCACATTTTGTTTATCTATTCATCCATCAATGGCCATTTAGTTTGTTTCCATATCTTGGCTACTGTGAATAGTGCTACTGTGAAATGGGTGTGCACATATCTCTTCAAGATCCTGTTTTCAGTTCTTTTGGATATATACCCAGAAGTGGAATTGCTACATCATATAGTAATTTTATTTTTCTGAGGAACCTTCATGCTGTTTTCCATAGGAGTAGCACCATTTTACATTAGGACCAACAGTGCACAAGGGTTCCAATTTCTCCAAATCCTCACCAGCACTTGCTGTTTTCTGTTTTTTTGTTTTATTTTGTTTGTTTTTTAATGGTAGCCATCCTGATGGATGTGAGGTGATATCTCATTGTCGTTTTGATTTTCACTTCCCTCATGACTAGTGATGGTAAGCATCTTTCCATATGCTTCTTGGCCATTTGCATATCATCTTTGAATAAATGTCTATTCAAGTATTTGCCCATTTTAAAATTGGGTCATATGTTTTTGTTGTTATTTTTAAATAGCTGTTTTGATTTCCTTCTGGGATTCTTTAAGCAGCAGAATGTGGGAGAAGTGTCTTGAGGATCATATATTAGCTAAATCTTCTTCCATTTCTATAAGCCTCATTATAGTGACTATTTTTTATATCATCGAATATCCATGAAAGAACATTAAAACTAAGTGGTTTAGACCAACTTTTATTCCTTAGAGTACTAATATCTTACACATAATGTGAACAAACTTGAGTCACACTTTTTCAAATAAAAAAATGGAATAATAAAGTAGTAATTCTCTTAAAACTGACATAAATTCAAGGTCATTTTTTTTCTCTGATATCTCTTTAAAATGCTTTAAAATCTTTTTTCTCTGATATGTCTTTAAAATGATATCTCTTTAAAATATATCTTAAAAAGCCATAAGAATAAATGTACAGTAATTGATACATATACATAATATCCCCAAATATAATAATCAGAAGTTGTTCATCATCTGTATTATTTAAGCAACATGTTGGCTTTGATTACAACCTATATAGTATGACACATCATAGAGGACCTCTGCATCCCTCTAACTCAGCAGGCTGAGCTTAGGAGATCTGCACCAGGAGGCAACAGAAAACACTGCAAACAGCTCATCCTGGAATACAGCCATGATTTTTTTGGTCACAATTTTATTGCCTTCCAGTTATTCCAGGCTTGCATAACAACCTGTGCAAAATCCCATCAACATTTCCAGTCAACTCTGGGAATATCATATTCTTTGTTTTTCTTTCTTTCTTTTTTTTTTTAAGTGTATAGAACTACTACTCTGAGACTAACTTTTTTAGGATAATTTGAAAGCATAAATTTTTATTTCAAAATGAATATATTTTCATCACATCAATTTACATAGAGAGAAAATTATGTTTTAACAGATAAAGTCTTTCTATTTTTGCCCCAAAATGAAATTTGATTCTCACATATTATAATATAAAAATAATTAAACATACATGTTACATGTATATTTTACTGACATAAAAACTGAATGAAATACACATGAATTCAGAACCCATCAATTTTTATAACATTGAAGATATAATACACTGATTTCCAATGAGAAATGCTTCACAATTTAATGGAATTTATGATCACATTAAGATTGTTTTATGTTTAATTAATATTTATCATAAACACTTATATAGGGTTTATTATATGCAATCTACTTCTTAAGTCATTTACATATTTTAAATCATTCAACACAATTTGAAGGAAGAAATATTAATATTCCATGAAGGTTGAGAAAGATGAATCTATTATTGAAAACGTCTCAATATAAGCATATGAAAATCATGAGAGTACTTAATATTCTGAATAATTCAAATAGAGCTGAACAATTTTGATTCTGTATAATGTGTTTTTATATCACAAAATATACTCATTCAGAATTTTAGAAACTGTTCACCATTTCCAAATGCCAACATATGTGTTCAATATCAGAGGAAAATATGAAATTATGCACAAAACCACAATGATAGTACTTTCCCTAAAGTGCAATTAGCATGGACTCTTTATGTTTCATATCCTTGTTGGTGTAGGATCTGATACAAAAGAATTGACTTCACAAATTCAGTTTAATTGAAACTTAGCTCTCATTCTTAACCAAGAAACTAAATCATATTGTATATCATGGCCACACAAATATATGATTTTTTTTAATGCCTGTGTGAAAGTAGAAGCTGGTACCTTGATGATAGCATGCTTCATCATCTTTAGATAACCAAAGGATATTAAAAGAAAATGTCATGTTTAATGATTCACAAAAGGGTATTTTTGTAACCTTTAGTGTCAGTGAATCAAATAGGCTGGTAATCCATGAATATTAGAATAGAGACACAATTTGAATAATGTTCCAGGTGTCTAAAAGCAATCTCTACAGAATATGGCTGGGTCATTTGAAAGGAAGAGAACTAGATAACTTCTAGGGAACAAGAGAAGGGCTGATTAACAAGAATAATCAACTTGGGAAAGTTGATTCCTCCAAGTAACTCAGGGTAAACTTAGGCACAGAAGAAGAGGAGTATGTTGTGTTTTAGCGGTTGTGGTTGACTTTGTCACAACAGTGCAACAGACTTGAGAAGAGTTATCCCCCAAATCCTACTTTTCCAGAAAGAACCATAAACTCTTCTGGTAGTGCTCCCAATGTTTGGTTTGGGTGGAGAGTAAATTTTACCAGACTTCCATTGTGAAATATTCAGATTTTCCAAGGAGTCTGCCAGACTGAGAAAGTAAGGGGAGTTGGACACATGATTTTTAGCCATACCAAAGAAAAGGCATTTAGAAAATCAGTTAAAAGTGACTCAAGTAAGCAGTCGATCATTTATCACACAGGATGTATTGATCTTGAATTGTACGTGACTTGGGAAATCTCAGTGTCATTCTAACAGACCCAGCCTGAGCTCTGCACTTGACTGAGGAAAGACTGAGGACCACTGTGTTAGAACACTGGTGGTGAAGAAGATGAAACCTTCATTTACTTGCCAGACACTTGGAGTTACCAAATTCTATACTGTCCTTTATCCAATAAATTAAGAGGTCTTTGGGAATGGGAATATGTATATTGCTCTATTTGAGCATAGTGGGATACTAAAGAATTGCCTTAAAATATTTAAAGGTCTGTCATGTGGATGAGTGGTGGCACTGATTTCCTCTACTTTCTGAAGCCAGTTAGGAAAAGAGAATAAAGATAGGCAGATGAAACATACAGGGAGATAGACTTGGTTGCAAAAAACCCATCTGTAATGTCCCCAACCATAGGAATGTTTAACTTCTGAACTCCTCATTTTTAAAGAATCTCATTGTTTCTTAAAGAAGCCAATTTTAGTGCTAAATTTTGGAGGGTGTTTTTCTTTACTTGAAGTCCATTAGAAGTCTAAATAGTTTTGTGATATTAACCCTAGAAGCCCTTAACTGCATTGTGGGAGAAAGGGAAGAGCCCATAGATGGTAATGCAGCTCTTAGGACAAAGGATTTTGTTTCTTCTTTAGCTTCCATGTTATTAGAGTGATTTTCTCTAATCAGACAACCAAAGTCCTCTTGACTATCTTTACATGGTGCTTACCCTCTTGAGTTTAATCATTTTTGACTGGTCTTCAGCCAGAGTCAAATATACCTGCATTGAATGCCTCTCTGCACTGAAGCTAGAATGACCTTGACTGTGGTGCACTAGACAAGATATATCTCTTACACTGGACTTTCATTATGCCATTGGTAATATTTTATGCTGCATTTTTTGTAGACTTGGAGAGCACACAGTTGGAGAGCACACAGAGCACACAGATAGCCAAGGAATACATTCTAAATTTTCTTTAAGCTCCCAAACAATGGTAGGTCGGTTTTCGACTACATAAGTCTAGTCAAATTTTGTAGGAAAATATATAATTAAATTATATTTTTTGTTCCAAATAATTTGGATATTTTAAATATTCTAGTAACTATGTATTTTCCAAATAATTTACTATACTGTTTAAATAAGAAAAAAACATTAGTTTCCCTTTTCTCTAGTTATCAATGAAATGTGATTATTTAAGATAAAATAATTTAATATAAACAACATGCTATAAGAATGAAATAAAGATGAATAGAAGTGTATTTATGGTATTAATTCAGTAAGGCAATTATTGCTAGTATAATCTAATGTGACTTATTTATTAATTGTATTCGTCATCCATAAAGTTACAAGAAAAATGTCTATACACACTGAGATAATAAACGTACTCCCTTCTAGTTGAAAATCTAAGATTCAGAAGTTAAATAATTTTTTCTATATTAAGGGAAAATTATAAAATATAAACATTGATAAAAACCGCCCCAAATAACTCTGTCAGCATATTGGCATCATCCAAAATTCTCTCATTGTATTAGTGCGTGTGCATGTGTGTGTATGTATGTGTGTACTCTTATCTGTGTTTAAGGAGATGCCTGAAAGAAATGACCTTTAGATTCTAATAATGATGTTGTAAGCAGCATGCTTCAAATTGTTGAGGTAACAGATCATGAGGTATTTTCTCTCAGAAATGTTGGTTGATGTTGAGGTTGGCAGATTATTTATTTAGGGCTTATAGGCACAATGTCAACTTTGTAAGCATTTGCATTCTGAGCCAAAGGTCATCAAATTAATTGCTCCATATTTTTGATGTTCAGGAAATGTTTCTATAGTTAGTAAGTGACAAAGTCAGGATTCCAATCCAGGCAGGCTGGCTCCAGAGGTCGTACTATTGACCATAATGCTGCGCTGCCTCTCTAACTGCACTAAGGTAAACAGACTTGGAGGGGTATTCTGAAAAAGTCCTATGGTCCTGGAAAACTGAAGAATAGCAAGAAAAATGGGCATCACAGGGGACTTCATGTATTAGAGAAAAAATGGAGAATAAGTAATGGATGGATGAATAAAAATGTTTTTAAATTCAACTGTGGCATTTTTTTTGTTAATAAATTAAAACAAGGTATTCTAAATTGTAATTTTAAAACTCAGAAAATTTAACAACACCTTAAGAATTTGTTCCTTTTTAAAAATATCCTCTAAATACTCCAAAACAAACATTTTGACCTGAGATTCAGAAGATAAGTAGAAAACAATGTCTTGATAATGAAAACTAATCTAGTCACAGTATTGCTATTTCCTTTGGAGTATTAAAAAGCCCTTTTTTTTCCATTTGGATTTGTCTATAGTTTAAAAAAATAAAAATTAAGTTAGATATGCTTTATTTGATACATTTTACTTGAATGCACCAAATAATAATGTAAGAAAAAAGTTGTTAAATTGATTCAATTCAGCTCATAAATCATTTTAACACATTAGTTAAGGAGGAACACATAAGTACTAAGTATAGATCAAATCATGTTTTACTTTTAATCCTAGGTACCTTTGTGAGTCACATGTAGCAAGGTCATTTAGGAATCTCATATCCTAAAATATGAATCAAATGATTTAAATATGGGTATTTTTTATTTTATTTATTCATTATCAAGTATTTGGTAACTCTCTAACACGCCAAACACTGTAAACTCTAGGGATGCATGGGTTTTACAATCCAGAGTGGAAAGCCACTCATAAAATATTTAAATATAAATGCAATTAATTGTTAGAAAGAAATATTGAGTTTTTACAAAGTATAGACTGGAGGACCTAATGGAATCTGGGCAGAAACCTTGTCATAGAAAGAGGAAGAGCCAATGGACACATGGGAAGCGGTGGTGGTGGTAGTATTCTGGAAGGCTGAGGCAAAGAGAACTTGATGTAGATGGAGAGGCATGTGAAGGTGCCCTACAGGTGAATGGAATTTGGAATTCTTGAGGGACTGAATAATTCTAGATACGATGCCAGGGAATGACACTAAGCAAATTTGCAAGGGCGGATAGGAGCAAATCATTTGGGAATTTGACACATATTTGGAAATATGTAGGTTTTGTGTAAGAGGAGGTAGAAGGTTTTAAGCTGTTGAAAAGGCATGACAAACATTCATTTTTAACATCATTCTAATGAGATAAGAGTCTATATAGGGAGAGTAATTAGAAGTTTCTTGGTGAAAAATGATAGTGGCCTAGACTTGACAGGTTTTAATAGAAGTGGTTTGATAACTGAGATATTTTTAAGACATATGAAAGGTATTTAGGGCCTAGAGATTGTTAAATATGGGGAGTGGTGAAGAAGAACGATGTGTGATACACTGAGGCATTCAGGCTTGGTGTGAATACTGAAAAGATTACTAGTAAACAGCCTATCACAGTTAATGGCACATAATAGTAAAGAAATAATGCAGGAAAAACCTTTTAGAGGGAATGGATATGTTTATGGCATAGGTGTGGTGATGGTTTCAGGAGTGTATACTTATCTTCAAACTCATTAAGTTATATATGTTAAATATGTACAGGTTTTTATATGTCAGTATTACCTCAGTGAAGTGGTTAAAAATGTAATAAGCCAGAAACTAAAGATAATAAGAAATAAATAGGAGTCAAGGAAAAATCAGGTGGATACAGAGAGAGGCTAAAGATAAATGCACTTTGTGGTAACCACATAATAGATATTTAGGAAAAGAGAAGAAGAATAAAATAATTACATGTACTGTATTTTCCACTGTTTCTTCCCTGAGCTTTTGATCTGTTCTTTAAAACTTGCCATTTGGGGTTTCAGTATCTCCAGCTTTTTTCATTTACAGGAGACCAAAATATCCATAAAGCACAGTAAATATTAATTTTGCTGTCATACAAATATGAAGTTTATATGCCTAAGTGTGAAGGAATAGGCTACTTAGCTGCTAGGTGAACATAGATGGTTACTCTTCTATGCTGATATTTAATTCAAGTGCATATATAGTAAAATTTTGCACAAAATTATGTACTTGGACAGATATTTCATAAAAGACTTGTTTCAAATACTCAGATTTATTTCAACGACTCAATATATTGTAGAAATTTAAAATATGAAGCATTCACAGGTTTGTCTTTTCATCATACTTTATCAAATTTTATAAGGAAAGTTATAAATTTGGATGACATTTGTAAATTTTGGAATTAATTATGAGAAAATTGACATTCTCCTGAAAATATATAATATATTGGGTTTCCCAAGTTTCTTCCTGAAAACATTAGGATAGAGCACAATATAGCTGGAAGAAATTACTCAGAATATTGCAGTGAATGTTAAAGCAAATATATATTTCATAGGATGTATCTTAAGTGTAATTATTTTTAAATGTTTTAAAAAGTTCTAGCTGTCTGGTGGACTTAGATCACAGTAGTCATGAATGGAAAAATACCTGTTAGATTATCATGTTCATCCTTCTGCTTCAGCAGGATATGCCTCAACCCCAAGAGAGGAGTTAGCACTTCACATTTGCCAAGAAACTATAATACCTTATAGGGTGCATAAGGGAAATCTTTTTAGAGCCAAGTCAATATAGTGTTTGACTTCTATCCAATAAATCCCTCAAAAAAATAAATGTGCTTCTGTCATTCCAACTACACAGATCCTGGCAATCACATTCTGTTCTAGTTGGAGCATTTGCAAAATCTTATCAAGAAAACTGTCCAATAAGGATATATTGCCATGCTATTTAAGGAAAGAAAAATGGAAGAAAATATCTTAAAGAGAAAATATCTTAAAGAGAGAATATCTTAAAGAGAATTAGGATGAACACATTCCTGAATCAATATGTTGGAAGTACAAAAAAACGTTAAACTATGATTAATGATAAATATTTCTGAAAAAGATAAACTAGATATTCCATTTACTAGTTAAACAACTAGCACTGCAACTTATGCACAAGGGAGCATAATAAATCCTACATGATGAAGATGAACAGTAGGAGAGGGAAGGCAATGTTGTGAATAATATCAATACAGGCTGTTTAATATTTGAAGCCGTTTCCAAGCACAAGGATCTGTTATCCCACAGCTTATCATCACTTGGTTGTGGATAAGGAAGTCTGTTAACTCTTTAGAATCACTGCATTTGTACTTCTCTGTTTATGCATTCCCAGTCTCCTCTGTTGGTACTGTTTTTTTCTCATTTCATTCCTTAAAATGGGACAGCTCTATGTCGAATCTGGTCCACCATTGTGTGTTGTTTGGTACTCACAATATTTTTAATAATTAGTTGTCAATATTTAAAAATTATATGAACATCCAGAGTTTGAGCTTTCCTTGATATATTTTATAATAAGAAAAATTGGTTAGAGTTAACTACCAGCACTCCCTAAAAGGCATTTGTTCTGAGGCCACTATAGCCTCCATCACTTTCTTTGACCCTTGACCTTGAGTCACAATGTCAGTGGCCATTTATTATCTTTTTATGCTATTATTATTTTTTATATCTGGACTGTTTTATTAATTTATACCATCCGGCTGGCCCCAGAAGAAACTAGAGTTTGAAAATTTCATCTCCTACTTTGGATTCCTTGATGATTCTGTTCAAGAACCTGTCATCTCTCTGGGTGAGATTAATGACTTCTATGTCCCAGTTACCAGCTGTATGTTGAAACTCCATAATATTCTCCGTGTGGAGTTCATTCTTGAGTTCCAGATATTTTATCTATTTTGCTAGCTGGATACTTTTGTTTTATAACGTATAGGAAGGTTAAATTCAATATGCATAATCTTAAGCTCATTTTTCTTCTCTCAATGTGTTGATCCTTATTTATGATCACATAGTATGGCACAGCCAAACACCCAGAATCCCACCCACAGTCTTCAGAGACATCCATGGATCTTCTCTCTTCTCCAGTTTATCCATACATAATGCCTTAAAATTGTATATCCTAAATCTCTTTCAAATCTGTTTACCTATTTCCTCCCTCCCTCCCCTATAAACCAAGCCGATATCATATCTTCAGTCTATGCTAATATTTGGTATCCTTTGAATTAAAAAACAGGCTTCAAATTCATATCCTCACCTCAAGCTGTGTTTTTCTTCAGTTAATGCTCAACAGTAGCCTGAGTGCTCTTTCAGATAAACACATCTTTTCATGTAAGTGCCCTATGTAAAATATTTTTCCTGATTCTCTTTGAATAAAATCAAAACTGCTACCCATGTCTTACCCAGGTCCAGATGACGTAGACCTGGCTGATCTCTCCTCAGGCTCATCTTCTTCCCTTAATACCCCTTACTCAATGTATTAATTCTCATTTAAGTTCCTACAATGCACTACAATTTTCACCTCAGGGCATTCATTTCTTCTTCTTCTTTTTTTAAATGATTAATAGTTTTTCTTTTTTAATTTTTATTTTATATTGGAGTATAGTTGATTAACAATGTTGTGTTAGTTTCAGGTGTACAGCAAAGGGATTCCAGTTATACATACACATGTATCTATTCTTTTTCAAATTCATTTCCCATTTAGGTTGTTACAGAATACTGAGCCAAGTTCCCTGTGCTATACAGTAGGTCCTTATTAGTAATCTATTTTATATATAGTGGTGTGTATATGTCAGGCCCAAAACTCCCAATTTATCCCTTCCTCCCACCATTACCATTTGGTAATTATATGTTTGTTTTCTAAGTCTATGAATCTGTTTCTATTTCGTAAATAAGTTCATTTGTATCAATTTTTTACATTCCGCATGTAAATGATATATTTGCCCTTTCTCTGTCTGACGTACTTCACTTAGTATGATAATCCCCAGGTCCATCTATGTTGCTTCAACTGGCATTCTTTTTAATGGCTGAGTAATATTCCATTGTATATATGTGCCACATCTTCTTTACCCATTCATCTGTCCGTGGACATTTAGGTCACTTCCATATCTTGGCTATTGTAAATAATGCTGCAATGAACATTGGGGTACATGTATCCTTTCAAACCAGATAGATGCCCAGGAGTGGGATTCCTGGGTCATATGGTAGCTCTATTTTTAGTTTTTTAAGTAACAACCATACTATTCTCCATAGTAGCTGTACCAATTTACATTCCCATCAACAGGGTAGGAGGATTCCCTTTTCTCCGCAACCTCTCCACAGCATTTATTGTTTGCAGACTTTTTTGATGATGACCATTCTGACCAGTGTGAGGTGATACCTCACTGTGGTTTTGATTTGCATTTCTCTAATTAGAGATGTTGAGCATCTTGTCATGTCCCTCTTGGCCATCTGTATGGCTTCTTTGGAGAAATGTCTATTTAGGTCTTCCACTCATTTTTTGATTGGGTTGTTTGATTTTTGACATTGACCTGAATGAGCTGTTTGTATATTTTGGCGATTAATCCCTTGTCAGTTGCTTGGTTTGCAAATATATTCTCCCATTCTGTGGGTTGTCTTTTTATTTTGTTTATGGTTTCCTGTGCCATGCAAAAGCTTTTGAGTTTAATTAGGTTCCTTCTTTTTTTTTTTTTAACATCTTTATTGGAGTATAATTGCTTTACAATGGCGTGTTAGTTTCTCCTTTATAACAAAATGAATCAGTTATACATACACATATGTTCCCATATCTCTTCCCTTTTGCATCTGTCTCCCTCCCACCCTCCCTATTCCCACCCCTCTAGGTGGTCACAAACCACCGAGCTGATCTGATCTCTCTGTGCTATGTGGCTGCTTCCCACTAGCTATCTATTTTACGTTTGGTAGTGTATATATGTCCATGCCACTCTCTCACTTTGTCACAGCTTACCCTTCCCCCTCCCCATATCCTCATGTCCATGCTTTAGTAGGTCTGTGTCTTTATTCCCATCTTACCCCTAGGTTCTTCATGACCTTTTTTTTTTTTTCTTAGATTCCATATATATGTGTTAGCATACGGTATTTGTTTTTCTCTTTCTGACTTACTGCACTTTGTATGACAAACACTAGGTCCATCCACCTCACTACAAATAACTCAATTTCATTTCTTTTTATGACTAATATTCCATTGTATATATGTGCCACATCTTCTTTATCCATTCATCTGTTGATGGGCACTTAGGTTGCTTCCATATCCTGGCTATTGTGAATAGAGCTACAATGAACATTTTGGTACATGAATCTTTTTGAATTATAGTTTTCTCAGGGTATATGCCCAGTAGTGGGATTGCTGGGTCATATGGTAGTTCTATTTGTAGTTTTTTAAGGAACCTCCATACTGTTCTCCATAGTGGCTGTACCAATTCATGTTCCCACCAGCAGTGAAAGAGTGTTCCCTTTTCTCCACACCCTCTCCAGAATTAATATTTCTAGATTTTTTGATGATGGCCATTCTGACTGGTGTGAGATGATATCTCATTGTAGTTTTGATTTGCATTTCTCTAATGATGTTGAGCATTCTTTCATGTGTTTGTTGGCATCTGTATATCTTTGGAGAAATGTCTGTTTAAGTCTTCTGCCCATTTTTGGATTGGGTTGTTTGTTTTTTTGTTATTGAGCTGCCTGGGCTGCTTGTAAATTTTGGAGATTAATCCTTTGTCAGTTGCTTCATTTGCAAATATTTTCTCCCATTCTGAGGGTTGTCTTTTGGTCTTGTTTATGGTTTCCTTTGCTGTACAAAAGCTTTTAAGTTTCATTAGGTCCCATTTGTTTTTGGTTTCATTTCCATTTCTCTAGGAGGTGGGTCAGAAAGGATCTTGCTGTGATGTCATACAGTGTTCTGCCTATGTTTTCCTCTAAGAGTTTGATAGTGTCTGGCCTTACATTTAGGTCTTTAATCCAGTTTGAGTTTATTTTTGTGTATGGTGTTAGGGAGTGATCTAATCTCATACTTTTACATGTACCTGTCCAGTTTTCCCAGCACCACTTATTGAAGAGACTGTCTTTTCTCCACTGTATATTCTTGCCTCCTTTATCAAGATAAGGTGACCATATGTGCGTGGGTTTATCTGGTTCCTTCTTGATATGATTTCAATTTTCTTAAATTTACCAAGACTCACTTTGTATCTTGCATGTGATCAATCCTGGAGAATTTTCCATGTGCACTTGAGAAGAATGTGTATTCTGCTGCTTTTGGATGGACTCTATAAATATCAATTAAGTTCATGTGGTTTAGTGTTTTATTTCAGACCTGTGTATCCTTAATGATTTTCTTCTGGATGATATGTCCATTGATGAAAGTGGGGTGTTAACGTCCCCCACTATTATTGTGTTACTGTCGATTTCTCTTTTTATGGCTGTTAGTATTTGCCTTGTATATTGAGGTGCTCCTATGTTGGGTGCCTATGTTTACAATTGTTATATCTTCTTCTTGGATTGATCCCTTGATCATTATGTAGTGTCCTTCTTTGTCTCTTGTAACAGTCTTTATTTTAAAGTCTACTTTGTCTGATATGAGTATGGCTACTCCAGCTTTCTTCTGATTTCCATTTGCATGGAATAACTTTTTCCATCCTCTCACTTTCAGTCAGTGTGTGTCACTAGATCTGAAGTGGGTCTCTTGTAGACAGCATATATATGGGTCTTGTTTTTGTAGCCATTCAGTCAGTCTGTCCCTTTTGGTTGGAGCATTTAATCAGTTTACGTTTAAGGTAATTATCAATATTTATGTTCTTATTGCCATTTTGTTAATTGTTTTGGCTTTGTTTTTGTAGGTGTTTTTCTTCCCTTCCTTTTTTGTTCTCTTCTCTTTTGATTTGCTGACTAACTTTAGTGTTGTGTTTGGATTATTTTTCTTTTGTGTGTGTGTGTCTATTATAGATTTTCAGTTTGCAATTACTATGAGGTTTTGATATAGCAGTCAATATATAAACAAGATTATTTTGAGTTTCTGGGCTTTTTATTTCAAATGTATTTCCAATATCCTGCATGTGTACTCTCCTCATTACTGCTGGTCTTTATATCATATTTGTGTGTGGATGATTTCTTACCTTTATTGTATGTTTGCCCTTTCTGGTGACCTTTTTCATTTGTAATTTTCTGGTTTCTAGTTGTGGCCCTTTCTTTTCCATCTAGAGAAGTTCCTTTAGCATTTGTTGCAAAGCTGGTCTGATGGTGCTGAATTCTTTTAGCTTTTCTTATCTGTAAATTTTTTGATTTCTTCATCAAATGTGAATGAGAGCCTTGCTGGGTATAGTATTCTCAGTTGTAGGTTCTTCCCTTTCATCACTTTAAATAATCATGCCACTCCCTTCTGACCTGCAGAGTTTCTGCTGAGAAATCAGCAGATAATCTTATGGGAATTCCCTTGTATGGTATTTGTTGCTTTTCCCTTGTTGCTTTTAATATTTTATCTTTGTCTTTAATTTTTGTCAATTTGATTACTATGTGTCTTAGTGTGTTCCTCCTTGAGTTTTTCCTCCCTGGGACTCTCTGTCCTTCCTGGACTTGGATGACTATTTCCTTTCCCATGTTAGGGAAGTTTTCAGTTATTATCTCTTCAAATATTTTCTCAGGACTTTTCTTTCTCTCTTCTCCTTCTAGGACCCCTACAATGTGAATGTTGGTGTGTTTAATGTCATCCCAGAGGTGTCTTAGACTATCCTCATTTCTTTTCATTCTTTTTTTCTTTATTCTGCTCCATGGCAGTGATTTCACCATTCTGTCTTCCAGCTCACTTATGCATTCTTCTCCCTCAGCTGTTCTGCTATTGATTCCTTCTAGTGTATTTTTCATTTCAGTTATTTTATTCTTCATCTATTTTTGTTTGTTCTTTAGTTCTTCTAGGTCTTGTTAAACATTTCTTTTATCTTCTCAATCTGTGCCTCCATCCTTTTTTCTGAGACCTTGGACCATATTTACTTTCATTACTCTGAATTCTTTTTTGGGAATTTTGCCCATCTCCACTTCAGTATGTTGTTCTTCTGGAGTTTTATCTTGTTCCTTCTGTTCACTCCTCTGCTGTCTCATTTTGTCTAAATTTCTGTGATTGCTGTTTCCGTGCCACAGGCTGCAGTGTTGTAGTTCTTGCTTCTGCTGTCTGCCCCCTCATGGATGAGGCTGTCTAAGAGGCTTGTTTAAGCATCCTTATGGGAGGGACTTGTTCCTGCCCACTGGTGGGTGGATCTGGGTCTTGTCCCTCTGGTGGACAGGACCATGTCAAGGTGTGTGTTTAGCAAATAGTTGTGTGTGTGCTTAAGAAGACTTTAAGGACCCTGTCTGCTGATGGGGGGGGGCTGTGTTCCCACCCTGGTGGTTGTTTGGCATGAGGTGTCCTAGCACTGGAGCCTACTGGCTGTTAGGTCCAGCCAGGTCTTGGTGAGAAAATGGCGGCCTCCAGGAGGGCTCACACCAATGAGTGCTCCCCAGAAGTGCCAGTGTCTTTGTCATCACAGTGAGCCACAGCTGCCCCCACCTCTTCAGAGCCTCCAATACAAGCAAGTAGGTCTGGCCCAAGCCCTAATGATGTCACTGCTTTTTTCCCTGGGTTCTGGTGCACACAAAAACTTGTATATGCCCTTCAACAGTGGAGTTTCTGTTTCCTGTGGAATTCCTGTGATCAAACCCTGCTGGCCTTCAAAGCCAGATTCTCTGGGGGCTCCTCCACCCATTGCCAGACTGCAGGCAGGGGAACCTGATGTGATGCTCAGAACTTTCACTCCTGTGGGAGAACTTCTGTGATATAATTATTTTCCAGTTTATGGGTTGCCCTTCTGGTGGGTATGGGATTTGATTTTATCACAATTGCACCCCTCCTGCCATCCCATTTTGGCTTGTTCTTTGTCTTTGGATGTAGGATATATTTTTTGGTAGGTTACACTGTTTTTTTTGTTTTTGTTCTTTTTTTTTTTTTTTTTTTTTGCAGTACGTGGGCCTGTCACTGTTGTGGCCTCTTCTGTTGCAAAGCACAGGCTCCGGACGCGCAGGCTCAGTGGCCATGGCTCACAGGCCCAGCTGCTCCATGGCATGTGGGATCTTCCCAGACCAGGGCATGAACCCGTGTCCCCTGCATCGGCAGGTGGACTCTCAACCACTGCACCACCAGGGAAGCCCTACACTGTTTTTTTGTCAATCATTGTTCAGCAGTTAGCTGTGATTTTGGTGTTTTTGTAAGAAGAGGTGAACTCACATCCCTCTACTCTGCCATCTTGTGCTCTAGGCATTTATTTCTAATATTCCCGGTTTGAAATTCTGTCCTCTTGTCACATAAATAATTTCTAATTCTCATCATTAAGATCATAAATGTTATTTCCTTAATAGAGTCTTCATTGATTCTTCTAGACTATGGCATAAACACTTGACACCTCTAGACTCTATTCCTTCAGTATAGCACTCTCATATTTGCATTCAAATATTTATAATTCCAATTATATTACATGCACAGGGAATGCAATAGTAGGCTCTGTTTTATTGATCATTTATCTCTAGCATCTACCACAGATCCTGACATATATTTTTCTTTCAGGAAATATTTGTTGTATAAATGAGGTTATGAATAAGGAAATGTTCATGCATTGCAGCAATAAGGTCTCCAGTTAAAACCATATACACTCATCCATCTTGAGATTTGGTGTTTGCAAAAATAAGCTCTAATTATTTTCATTCTATGACCCCAGTTTTCATTAAAACAATAAAAAAGCAATTGCTTTATTGAGAGATCATAGACAAAATTACTGTATTTTTATATTTACAGCAAGATGTGGGGATTTTTTTCTTAGTAAGAATAATACGAATAATATAACATTGATATAAGAGAATCATGACACTGAATATTAGCTGATTTCTTACTTTCAATTTTTATTCAATGTCAGCAATTTACTTTTCATATTCTATTTACTTCTTTCCCACAAGTCAGGTTGAATGGTGAAGTTGCCTGCTAGTGAGTCCTAAAATCAATCTTCTGCCAAAACATATGAAAAAAACACTGGTTGAATGAGAGAATATAAACTATAATGTAGAATTGTCTATGACCAGCAGCTATTATAAGAATGCAAGGCTCCTCCAAGATTATCTATCATGAAGTCACAGAACACAAAAGAGATAAAGATTGTAACCATTACTTATATTGTATTGCAATTACAGCCATAATGGTTGCTAAGAACACTGAAGAAATATGAAATCATTAACAGAGCATATCAACAGCCAGGATAAAAAATCCACAACATTAAGAAACATTCAGAGTCTTATTTGGAGTGCTACTAGTCAACAGAGTTGTAGAGAAACTAAGGGTTATGAGAACTACTCCATGTGGTACAGAAGATGGAAAAAAAGAGCCAGTTGTCTGAGACTAAAGCATTAAAGCATTATATTACACAAACGGTCTCATAAAAATTAAGATATCTTTGAATTTGGTAAGAATTAAAAGTCATGCCAATATTCAGTGTTAAGAAAATGATGCTAATGTACTGTACTTTTGAGTAATTAACTACTTTCATTTTTTTCAAAACCATAAAAATAGGCATACTCCAGGCTCCTCAAATTAAAATCTAGGAATTTCTTCACGTGGATGTGTGCAAAGCTTTTCCTATAGAAAATTTGCTATGCTTCTACAATAGCAAGCAAAGCAAAATAAGTCAAAAAGGAATAAGCAATATTTACAACCTAATGACCAATATTAGGAATATACTGAGTTTACTAATGTTGTACACAAGGATAGACAAATGAATAAGTGCATGGGTAGATATAAAAATAGGTATCAAAAAATGTGCAAGATTATACTCTAACAGTGGTTATTTCTGAATGGTGGGTGTTTAGATTTTAATGAATTTTATTTTTATTTTATTTTCTAATTTAATATCTCTAATTTTATGCTCCACCCCATATTGACAGCACCAAATTGACATAACACAATCTCAATGTTTTATGAGCTAACTTCTAATCTGAAAAATACTGTAATGATCTCCAACTCAGTGTAAATTTAACCAGATGTAAATTTAATTACTTATTAATTGGAAAAAGTTATGAGCCAATTATTATTGTTTTCTCACTTTTGTAATAAAAGTATCATTTTCTGTAATCTCATACATTCATTCAAATAAATCATTATTGAGGACCTGACAAGGCACTATCCTAAATTTAGGATATTTTCATTGATGAATAAGAATGAGAAAATCTTTGCCTTCATGACATTTACGGTCTAAGAAGTCTCTAACACTATAAATAACAACAAGATTTAGGGACAGTTATTACCAACACTGGAAACAAACTAAATGAAAATAAAGGTCCCAACCATACCTGGTTAACATAGCCCTGAAAACACAAATTCAAAATATTATAATATGCAGAATATAATTCAAAAAACAGTATCTTATTATAGCTTTTATAGTACAAATTGAAACTACTTTATTCCTTTCATGTGCTGAATAAATATTTGTTGAATGACTTAGTGAATGGGAGAAAGGATACATCAATACAATTTTCTATTTGTGTAGATACAGTGCTTAACCTCAGTCAGTGTGTTTCATCATCTGGAAATTAGTTATAATGCCTATCTCAAATATTTTTATTAAAAATTACCTGAGATAATGTAAGGATTCTAATACAGTTGCCTTCTATAAATATTAATTCCTTTACTTCATAATATACTTCCCTTTTTATGGAAACCAAGGATGAAATGGGAAGGAGATGTTTATATACACCCTATAATCCTTCTGATTGACAACTTTCAAGAGCATTAAATCATTTCACCTCACCCTGAGAGTTGCTGTTAATCTTCAGGGCATGTTAAAATCTCATTGTGAAACTTGGCTTCAAGTGCATTGATTGCCCTAAAAATAAACTTGATATTACATTTCTGTATATAATTGGCTCTCAAGTTTGGCTGGAGTTTCAAATAGTATAGGAAAAGAGGAGTCTAAACTGCCAATGAGATCATGTTCATAGGCTGAGGAAATATTTTACCACTTCCATCTGTGACCTCAGTTTCTATTTCATACTGTAGGTCCTGTGTAGAAAGAAGTAGAAAAGAAGAAAGAGAATAATGTTTAGATGCATTGAATATTGCATTTATACCTGAAAAAATCTGTGATCACACAAGAACATTTTATACCTCAGTGAACCTCAGTATATTCTATTCTTAATTAAATTCTATTACTAAACAAACAATATGACTTCCTATATGATTATTATCAATCTACTCCAGAATGATATAGGATATTTTAGCAATGAGATTGTAAGGTGAAAGCAAGAAAAATTTGTTTTATATCTTTAAATAGAAAAGAAATTTACTAGAGAATACTCTAGAAGTTTACAGAAATTTTGAACTTTCTAAAGAGCAGGTTTAAGGGTAAACTTTTCAGGAAACATGGCATAAAACACTACAGATTGAGCCTGAGGAAAATACTGTCCTGCTGTTGCTCAGCAGTCAAGCTCTAGAGGAAGTTGCAGCCATGGCCTCCCCATGAATACCTTCTCTGCAAGGCATGAGGCTTTGCAAACTCTGATGCCCATTAATGCTCTATGCTCCTGCTGCCACTATAACCAGGCAAATGGATTAGGTCCTGTGTTTAATTCCCTCAGTTACTCAAGGACTTAAAGACTCTAACAGGTAAATCTGTTTGTTGTGTGTAGACTTATCTAACTGGGTACTAGCTGTAAAGGACAGGGGTGAATTTCTGTTTTATCAAATGAGATCATGAACTTAAGAATTATTCAAATAAGGGTAGGGTTTTTGAGCATGTTAGGTAACCAGGAAACATGATAATGATTTTCTACAAATATTAATATTTCCAAACAGCATTGGCCCACATACTGCAAAAAAAAAAAAGGAAGATACTATATAAGATATAAGATAATGAATTGAGAAATCAAATATTTTAAAAAATTATTTTGTTGAAGTATAGTTGATTTACAATGTGTTTGTTTTTTTTGTGTGTGTGTGGTATGCAGGCCTCTCACTGTTGTGGCCTCTCCCGTTGCAGAGCACAGGCTCCAGATGCGCAGGCTCAGCGGCCATGGCTCACGGGCCCAGCTGCTCCACGGCATGTGGGATCCTCCTGGACCGGGGCACGAACCTGTGTCCCCTGCATCGGCAGGCGGACTCTCAACCACTGTACCACCAGGGAAGTCCACAATGTGTTAATTTATACTGTACAAAAAATTAATTCTGTTATACATATATATACATTCTTTTTCATATTCTTTTCTATTATGGTTTATCACAGGATACTGAAAATAGTTCCCTGTGTTATACAGTAGGATATCGTTGTTTACCCATTCTATATATAATATCAATAGTCTGCATCTACTAATCCCAAACTACCTGTCCATCCCTCCCCCACCCCACTCTTCACCTTGGCAACCACAAGTATATTCTTTGTGTCTGTGAGGTGGTTTCTGTTTCATAGATAGGTTCATTTGTATCATATTTTAGATTCCATATTTAAGTGATATCATATGGTATTTGTCGTGCTTTTTCTGACTTCACTTAGTATGATAATGTCTAAGTTCATCCATGTTTCTGCAAATGGCATTATTTCATTCTTTTATAAGGCTGAGTAGTATTCCATTGTACGTATGTACCACAACTTCTTTACACATCCATCTGTCAATGGACATTTAGGTTGCCTCCATGTCTTGGCTATTGTAAATAATGCTGCAATTGACATTGGGATGCATGTATCTTTTTATAGTTTTGTCTGAATGTTCGCCCAGGAGTGGGATTGCAGGATCATATGTTAATTCTATTTTTAGTTTTTTGAGGAGCCTCCATATTGTTCCCCACAGGTTGAACCAATTAACATTCCCACCAACAGTGTAGGAGGGCTCCCTTTTCTCCATACCTTCTCCATCATTTGTTATTTGTAGACATTTTAATTATGGTCATTCTGATTGGTGTACCTCACCACATTGTAGTTTATATTTGTATCTCTCTGATACTTAGTGAAGTTGAGCATCTTATCATGTGCCTTCTGGTCATCTGTATGTCTTCTTAGGAGAAATGTCTATTTAGGTCTTCTGCCCAGTTTTCTATTGGGTTTTTTTGTTTTTTGTTAGTGAGTTTGTATATTTTGGAAATTGACCCCTTGTTGGTCACATTGTTTGCAAATATTTTCTCCTATTCTGTAGGTTGTATTTACTTTTTTAAAAATTGTTTCCTTTGCTGTACAAGAGCTGGCAATTTTGATTTGGTCCTATTTGCTTATTTTTGCTTTTATTTCTATTTCTTTGGGAGACTGACCTAAGAAAATATTGGTATGATTTATGTTAGAGAATGCTTTCTCTATGATCTCTTTCAAGAGTTTTATGGTGTCATGTCTTATGTTTAAGTCTTTAAGCCATTTTGAGTTCATTTTTGTGTATGGTGAGAGGGTGTGTTCTAATTATGTTGATTTACATGCAACTGTCCAACTTTCCTAGCACCACTTGCTAAAGAGACAGTCTTTCTCCCGTTGTATATTCTTGCCTCCTTTGTCAAAGATTAATTGATTATAGGTGTGTGGGTTTATATCTGGGATCTCTATTCTGTTCCATTGATACATATGTCTGTTTTTGTGCCAATACCATGCTGTTTTTCTTACTGTAGCTTTGTAGTATTGTCTGAAGTCTGGGAGGGTTATGCCTCCTGCTTTGTTCTTTTTCTTCAGGATTACTTTTGGCAATTCTGAGTGTTTTATGGTTCCATATAAATTTTAGGATTATTTATTCTAGTTCTGTGAAGAATGTCATGGGTAATTTGATAGGGATCACATTCAATCTTAGATTCTTTGGATAGTATGGCCATTTTAACAATATTAATTCTTCCAATCCAAGAGCATGAGATATCTTTCCATTTCTTTGAATCATTTTCAATTTCCTTTATTAATGTTTTATGGTCCTCATCATCTAAGTCTTTCACCTCCTTGGTCAGGTTTATTCCTAAGTATTTTTTCATGTGATTTTAAAATGGATTATTATTATATTTTACATTCACTTTCTGATATTTCATTGTTAGTATAAAGAAATGCAACCAATTTCTGTATGTTAATCTTGTATCCTACTTTGCTGAATTTGTTTATCAGTTCTAGTCATTTTTGTGTGGACTCTTTAGGATTCACTTCCAATTTGGATACCTTTTATTTCTTTTTCTTATCTGATTGCTGTGACTAGGGACTTCCAATGCTATTTTGAATAGAAGATGTGAGAGTGGTCATCCCCATCTTGTTCTAGATTTTAGTGGGAAAAAATCAAATATTTTTTTTGAAAAATGGGTAGGATTTATTTATTTACTTATTTATATCTGAGTATAGTTGAGTTACAATGTTCTGTTATTTTCAGGTGTCCAGAAAAGTGAATCAGTTATACTTATACATATATCCACTCTTTTTTAGATTCTTTCCCATATAGGCCATTACAGAGTATTGAGTAGAGTTCCCTGTGCTATACACTAGGTCCTTATTAGTTATCTATTTTATATATAGTAGTGTGTATGTCAATCCCAACCTCCCAATTTGTCCCTCCCTCTTATCCCCTGGTAACATAAGTTTGTTTTCTACATCTGTAACTCTATTACTGTTTTGTAGGTAAGTACATTTGTACCCTTATTTTACATTACACATACAAGTTATAGCATATGAAATTTGCTTTTCTCTGTCTGACTCACTTCACTCAGTCTGACAATCTCTAGGTCCATCCATGTTGCTACAAATGGCATTATTTCATTCTATTTTATGGCTGAGTAATTTTCCATTGTATATATGTACTACATCTTCTTAATCCATTCCTCTGTTGATGGACATTTAGGTTGCTTCCATGTCCTGGCTATTGTAAATAGTGCTGCAGTAAACATTGGGGTACATGTATCCTTTCGAATTATGGTTTTATCTGGATATATGCCCAAGAATGGGATTGCTGGATCATATGGTAGCTCTATCTTTAGTTTTTTAAGAAACGTCCATACTGTTCTCCATAGTGGCTCTACCAATTTACATTCCCACCAACAGTGTAGGAGCATTCCCTTTTCTCCACATCTTCTCCAGCATTTACTATTTGTAGACATTTTGATGATGGTTATTTTGACCAGTGTGAGGTATACCTCCTTGTGGTTTTGATTTGCGTTTCTCTAATAATTAGTGATGCTGAGCATCTTTTCATGTGCTTTTTAGCCATCTGTATGTCTTCTTTGGACAAATGTCTATTTAGATATTCTGTCCTTTTTTTGATTAGGTTGTTAGTTTGTGTGTGTGTGTGTGTGTGTGTTTTGTTTTTTGTGGGTTTTTTTGGTATTGAGCTGCATGAGCTGTTTGTGTATTTTGGAGTTTAATCTCTTGTTGGTTGCCTCATTTGCAAATATTTTCTGCCATTCTGATGGTTGTCTTTTCATTTTGTTTATTGTTTCCTTTGCTGTGTAAAAGTTTTTAAGTTTAATTACGTCCCAATTGTTTATTTTTGTTTTTATGTTCATTACTCTAGGAGGTGGATCAAAAAGATCTGGCTGTGATTTATGTCATAGCATGCTCTGCTCATGTTTTCCTCTGAGAGTTTTATGCTATCTGTCCTTAGTTTTAGGTCTTTAATCCAATTTGAGTTTATTTTTGCGTGTGGTGTTAGGGAGTGTTCTAATTTCATTCATTTACATGTAGCTAGCCAGTTTTCCCAGCACCACTTATTGAAAAGACTGTCTTTTCTCCATTGTATATTCCTGCCTCTGTTGTCATGCATTAGGTGACCACAGGTGCGTGGATTTATCTCTGGACTTGCTATCCTATTCCATTGATCTATATTTCTGTTTTTGTGCCAATACCGTACTGTTTTGATTACTGTAGCTTTGTAGTATAGTCTTATGTCTGGGAGCCTGATTCCACCAGCTCTATTTTTCTTTGTCAAGATTGCTTTGGCTATTTGGGATCTTTTGTGTTTCTATACAAATTTTAAGATTTTTTTGTTCTAGTTCCATGAAAAATGCCATTGGTAATTTGATAGGGATTGCATTGAATCTATAGATTGCTTTGGGTAGTATAGTCATTTTCACAATATTGATTCTTCCAATCCAAGAGCATGGTATATATCTCCAACTGTTTGTGTCATCTTTTATTTCTTTCATCAACATCTTATATTTCTCTCATTACAGGTCTTTTGCCTCCTTATGTAGGTTTATTCCCAGGTATTTTATTGTTTGATGAGATGGTTAATTGGATTGTTTCCTTGATTTCTATTTCTGATCTTTCCCGGTTAGTTTATAGGAATGCAAGAGATTTCTGTGTATTAACTTTGTAATCTGCAACTTTACCAAATTCATTGATGAGCTCTAGTAGTTTGCTGGTAGCATCTTTAGGATATTTTATGTACAGTTTCATGTCATTTGCAAACAGTGACAGTTTTACTTCTTCAATATGAACTACTTTTGTTTCTTTTTCTCTTCTGATGGCTAGGATTTCCAAAACTATGTTGAATAATAGTGGTGAGAGTGGACATCCTTGTTTTGTTCCTGATCGTAGAGGAAATGCTTTCAGCTTTTCAGCATTGAGTATGATGTTAGCCTTGGTTTGTCATATATACCCTTTATTATGTTGAGGTAGGTATCCTGTATGCCCAGTTTCTGGACAGTTTCTATTATAAAGAGTGTTGAATTTTGTCAGAAGCTTTTCCTGTATCTATTGAGATGATCATATGGTTTTCATTCTTCAGGTTGTTGGTGTGGTGTATCACACTGATTTGCGGGTGTTGAAAAATCATTGCATCCTTGGATAAATTCCACTTGATCATGGTGTATGATCCTTTTAATGTGTTATTGGATTTGCTTTGCTCATATTTTGTTGAGGATTTTTGCGTCTATGTTCCTCAGTGATATTGGACTGTGCTTTTCTTTTTTGTGGTATCTTTGTCAGGTTTTGGTATCAGGGGGATAGTGGACTCACAGAGTGCATTTGGGAGTGTTCCTACCTCTGCAGTTTTTTTGGAAGAGTTTCAGAAGGGTAGGTGTTAAGTCTTCTTTAAACGTTTGATAGAATTCTCCTGTGAAGCCATCTGGTCCTGGATTTTGGTTTGCTGGAAGATTTTTGATCAGTTTCAATTTCAGTACTTGTGATTGGTCTATTCATGTTTTCCATTTATTCCTGGTTCAGTCTTGAAAGGTTGTATCTTTCTAATAGCTTCTCCATTTCTGCTAGGTTGTCCATTATATTGGCATATAGTTGCTTATAGTAGTCTCTCATGATACTTTGTATTTCTGTGGTGTCAGTTGTAACTTCTCCTTTTTCATTTCTAATTTTATTGATTTGAGTCCTCTCCCTTTTTTTCTTGATGAGGCTGGCTAAAGGTTTATCAATTTTGTTTATCTTCTCAAAGAACCGGCTTTTAGTTTCATTGATCTTTGCTATTGTTTTCTTCATCTCTATTTCATTTATTTCTGCTCTGATCTTTATGATTTCTTTCCATCTTCTAACTTTGGGTATTGTTTGTTCCTCTTTCTCTAGTTGCTTTAGGTGTAAGTTTAGTTTGTTTGTTTGAGATTGTTCTTGTTTCCTGATGTAAGATTTTATTGCTATAAACTTCCCTCTTAGAACTACTTTTGCTGTGTCCCATAGGTTTTGGATCGTCATGTTTTCATTCTCATTTGTGTCTAGGTATTTTTTTTATTTCCTCTTTGACTTCTTCAGTGATCCATTGGTTATTTAGTAACATATTTCTTAGTCTCCATGTGTATGTGTTTTTTACAGGGTTTTTTTTTTTCCTGTAATCGATTTCTAATCTCATAGTTTTATGGTCAGAAAAGATGCTTGAAATTATTTCAATTTTCATAGGCTTCATTTGTGACTCAAGACGTGATCTATTCTGGAGAATGTTCCATGTGCACTAGAGAAGAAAGTGTATCCTGCCTTTCCAGGTGGAATTTCCTATAAATATTAATTAAGTCTATCTGGTCTAATGTGTCATTTAAGGCGGGTGTTTCCTTATTGATTTTCTACCTGGATGATCTGTCCGTTTGTGTGAGTGGGGTGTTAAAGTCCCCCACTATTGTGTTACTGTTGATGTCCCCTTTTATGGCTGTTACTATTTGCCTTATGTATTGAGGTGCTCCTATGTTGGGGGCATATATATTTACAATTGTTATATCTTCTTCTTGGTTTGATCCCTTGATCATTATGTAGTGTCCTTCCTTGTCTCTTGTAACAGTCTTTTGTTTACTAAAGTCTGTTTTGCCTGATATGAGTGTTGCTACTTCAGCTTTCTTTTGACTTCCATTTGCATGGAATACCATTTTCCATCCTCTCACTTTCAGTCTTTATGTGTCCCTAAGTCTGAAGTGGGTCTCTTGTAGACAGCATATATATGGGTCTTGTTTTTGTATCCATTCAGCCAGTGTATTTCTTTTGGTTGGAGCATTTAATCTATTTACACTTAAGGTAATTATTGATATGTATGTTCCTAGTGCCATTTTCTTAACTATTTGGGGTTTGTTTTTTGTAGGTCTTTTTTTCTTTCCTTCCTCTCTTGTTCTCTTGTGGTTTAATGACTATCATCTTTGTGTTGTGTTTGTGTTGCTTTTTCCTTTTTTGTGTGTATCTATTGTAGTTTTGGGGTTTGCATTTCCCATTTCCCCTACCTAGAGAAGTTCCTTTAGCATTTGTTGTAAAGCTGGTTTGGTGGTGCTGAATTCTTTTAGCTTTTGCTTATCTGTCAATCTTTTGATTTCTCTGTCAAATGTGAATGAGAGCCTTGCTGGGTAAAGTATTCTCAGGGTTTTTCCCTTTCATCACTTTAAATAATCATGCTATTCCCTTCAGCACTTCTTTTGAAAAATCTGCTGAATACCTTATGGGGATTCCCTTGTATGTTAGTTGTTGCTTTTCCCTTGTTGCTTTTAATATTTTATCTTTAATTTTTGTCAATTTGATTAATATGTGTCTTGGTGTGTTACTCCTTGAGTTTATACCGCCTGGGACTCTCTGCACTTCCTAGAATTGTGTGACTATTTCCTTTCCCATGTTAGAAAGTTTTTGTCTATAATCTGTTCAAATATTTTCTCATGCCCTTTCTATTTTTCTTCTTCTTCTGAGACACCTATACTGCAAATGTTGTGTTTAATGTTGTCCCAGAGGTCTCTTAGACTGTCTTAATTTCTTTTCATTCTTCTTTCTTTATTCTGTTCCATGGCAGTGATTTCCACCCCTCTGTCTTCCAGGTCACTTATCCGTTCTTCTGCCTTAGTTATTCTTCTATTGATTCCTTCTAGTGTATTTTTCATTGTCTTGTTCATCTCTGTTTGTTTGTTCTTTAGTTCTTCTAGGTCTTAAATATTTCTTTTATTGTCTTGATCCATGCTTTCATTCTTTTTCCAAGAAATTGGATCATCTTTACTATCATTACTCTGAATTCTTTTCAGGTAGATTGCCTTCTCCTCTTCATTTAGTTGTTCTTGTAGGTTTTTATCTTGCTCCTTTGTCTGCAACACTTTTCTTTCTTGTCTCATTTTGTCAGACTTACTGGTTTGTGGTCTCTTTTTCACAGGTTGCAGGATCATAGTTCTTCTTGCTTCTGGTTTCTGTCTCCTGTTGGGTGACATTGGTCCAGAGACTTGTGCCTTTATCCCCTTGATAAGGGATTTGAATGGTGGTGGTGTGACCAGAGCCTCTCCTGAATATTGAACAGGGCCTCCCCTTTGCTCTGTGGTTGTCAGTGCCCTGTCAGGAATGGGGTGTGCTCCCTAGTAGTTGGAGTAGAGGCGCCCAGATCCACTGAGGTCAGGTACCAGGACTGCAGTAGTCGTGCACCTGGACCTGCTGTGGGAGCTATGGCAGCAGCTCAGACTCTATCCTGGCCCAACCCGCCTGTGTACATTCCCACAATGCCCACAGCTGCTAAAGCCAGACCCATCTCAGCTGCAGGAGCACTTGTCCTTTCAGATGTTTTGCAGGTGCTGAATTTAGGAAGCCATCAGCAGAGGCATAACTCCATGGTTCACACAGTCATGAGGAGAGATTTCAGCTCTTCTTCCTTAGTCACACTGCCCCTGGGGCTCAGCTGTAGTTTTAGCCCGACCTCTGCATGTGTTCCTCCTATTTCAGGCTGCTCCAGAGGTTACTGGAGCACACTAGCCTGTCAGGCAGGAAGGAGCTGAGTTGGCAATCTGGGCTAATAGGCCACTGAGGTGGGATGGTGCTGGGGTAGCTAATGGAATGCACGAGCCTGTCAGGTGGTGATCAGGGCCAGTGGGTTACCCAGGCTGGGGGTGGGCAGAGGAGGCAATGGCTGGGGCTCATGAGCCGGCTCAGCTGGGAGCCTTCCTTAATGCCCGTAGAGGCAGGGTATGGCACATGAGGAGAGAGAGGCTGCAAGGTGGCCCTGCCCTTTGTGCATCACTCAACAATGGTGCTTCACTTCTGTGGCACTGCAGGCTTCCTCCAAGAGCATGGAGCGCCTCACTCCCTTCCCCTCAGGCTGTCTCCTCACAGCCAGCAGCAGTCCCCTCCGCAGGTCAGCTCTCCAAAACCCACATTCAAGCACCCAGCTCCCATGCGTGCTGGCGGACACCCATCTCAGGTTGGGGTGTGCATGGCTGTGGCAGGGACCATCTGTTTAGGTCTTACTCTGTCCTGCCTGTCATTGACCAGTTAGTGGGCTCTCCTCTGAGCCCCTGAAGCATCCCTTCTGTCCCAGCTGATGTCCCCGCTGGTAAGCGGGGCTTCCCCAGATGTGGGAACCTCTCCTCACCTTCAGCTCCCTGCCAGGGGTGCAGGTTCTGTCCTGCTTCCTGTCCTCTTCCTTTTTCCTTCTTCTTTCTTTTGTCCTACCTGGTTACGTGGGGATCTTGTTTGTCCATTTAGGTGTCCAAGGTCCTCTGCTAGTGTTCAGCAGGTGCTCTGTGAGAACTGTTCCATCTGTAGATGTATTCCTGATGTGTATGTGGGGAGAGATGAACTCCCTGTCCTCCTACTCCTCTGCCATCTTGGAAAGCCCAGAAATAAAATATTTATTATTAATGAGTCATTTAATAAATATTAACAGTGTATTTAGAGAGCAGATCAAGACAGTGGACAGTAGGACAGGAAGCTTACATTCTCCCACAAATACATCAAAAATACATCTACATGAGGGAGAAGCAAGAACTACAATCTGGCAGCCTGCAAAATGGAAAACACAATCACAGAAATTTAGACAAAATGAAACAGCAGAGGAATATATCCCAGATGAAGGAACAAGATAAAACCCGAGAAAAACAACTAAGTGAAGTGGCTATAGGCAACCTTCTGGAAAAAATAATTCAAAATAGCAATAGCAAAGATGATCCAGGAATGCAGAAAAAGAATGGAGGCAAGGATTGAGAAGACACAAGAAATGTTTAACAAAAACCTAGAAGAATTAAAGAACAAACAGAGATTAACAATACAATAACTGAAATGAAAAATACACTAGAAAAAAATGATAGCAGAAAAACTGAGGCAGAAGAACGGGTAAGTGACCTGGAAGACAGAATGGTGGAAATCACTGATGTGGAAAGAAAACTTCCCTAACATGGGAAAGGAAACAATCACAGAAGTCCAGGAACTACAGAGAGTCCCAGGCAGGATAAGCCCAAGGAGGAACACACCAAGACACATAGTAATCAAACTGACAAAGACAAAGAAAAAATGTTAAAAGCAACAAAGTAAAAACAACAAATAACATAACAGGGAACTCTCATAAGGTTATCAGCTGATATCTCACCAGAAACACTGAAGACCAGAAGGGAGTGGCATGCTATATTTCAAGTGATGAAAGGGAAGAACCTACAACCAAGAACACTCCACCCAGCAAGGTTCTCATTCAGATTGGATGGAGAAATCAAAAGATTTACAGGCAAGCAAAAGCTAAGAGAATTGAGCACCACCCGCCCAGCTTTATACCAAATACTAAACGAACTTCTCTAGGTGGAAAAGAGACCAGAAACTTAAAACAACCTGGTACATATATAGACTGCTATATCAATACCTCATGGGACCCATGAGCAAACTCCAAAACTACAAAAGATACACACACAAAAAAGAAAAAGCAACCCACTAAAGACAGTCATCAAACCACAATAGATGAGTAGATGAGAGGAAGGCAAGGAGAAAGGCCTACAAAAACACACCCAAAACAACTAAGAAAATGGCAATAGGAACATACATATCAGTAATTACCATAACTGTAAATGTATTAAATATCCCCAACCAAAAGACATAGAGTGGCTGAATGGATGCAAAACAAGACCCATATTTATATGCTGTTTACAAGAGAAACACTTCAGACCTAGATACACATACAGAATGAAAGTGAGGGGATGGAAAAAGGTATTCCATGCAAATGGAAATCAAAAAAAGCTGGAGTAGCAATACTCATATGAGACAAAATAGACTTTAAAATAAGACTGTTATAAGAGACAAAGAAGGACACTACATAGTTATCAAGGGATCAATCCAAGAAGAAGATATAACAATTGTAAATATATATGCACCAAACATAGGAGCACCTCAATACATAAGGCAAATACTAACAGCCATAAAAGGAGAAATCAACAGTAAACAATAATAGTGGGGGACTTTAAAACCCCACTTTCATCAATGGACAGATCATCCAGACAGAAAATCAATAAGGAAACACAGGCCTTAAATGACACATCAGACCAGATAGACTTAATTGATATTTATAGAGCATTCTATCCAAAAGCAGAAGAATACACATTCTTTTCATGTGCACTTAGAACATTCTCTAGGATTGACTACATGCTGGGCCACAAAGTGAACCTTGGTAAATTTTTAAAAATTGAAATTATATCAAGCCTCTTTTCCAACCACAGTTTATGAGCTTAAATTACAGAAAAAGAAAATAAACTGTAAAAAACACAAACACATGGGGTCTAAAAAATATGCTATGTAACAACCAATGGATCACTGAAAAAATCAAAGGGAAAATCAAAAAATATCTAGACAAATGAAAATGAAAGCACAAAGATATATAACCTGTGGGATGCAGCAAAAGCTGTTCTAAGAGGGAAGTTTATAGCAATAGAAACTTACATCAGGAAACAAGAACAATCTCAAACAAACAAGCTAACCTTAAACCCAAAGCAACTAGAGAAAGAAGAACAAAAAAAACCCAAAGTAAGTTGGTAGAAGGAAAAAAATCATAAAAATGAGACAGAAAGAAATGATATAGAGATGAAGAAAACAATAGATGAATGAAACAAAAAGCTAGTTCTTTGAGAAGATAAACAAAATTGATGAACCTTTAGCCAGACTCATCACAGAAAAAGGGAGAGGACTCAAATCAATGAAATTAGAAATGAAAAAGGAGAAGTTACAACTGAAACCACAGAAATACAAAGGATAAGAGACTAGTACAAACAATTGTATGCTGTATGTCAATAAAATGGGCAACCTGGAAGAAATGGACAAATTCTTAGAAAGGTACAGTCTCCAAACCTGAACCAGGAAGAAATAGAAAATATGAGCAGAGCAATCACAAGTAGTGAAATTGAAACTGTGTTTAAAAAACTCCCCACAAAGAACCATCTGGTCCAGGACCAGATGGCTTCACGGGTGAATTCTATCAAACATTTAGAGAAGAGCTAACACCTTTCCTTCTGAAACTATTCCAAAAAATTGTAGAGGAATTAAAAGTAGCAAATGCATTCCATGAGGCCACTATCACCCTGATACCAAAACCAGACAAAGATACCAAAAAAGAAGAAAATTACAGGCCAATATTACTGATGAACATAAATGTAAAAGTCCTCAACAAAATTTAGCAATCTGTATCAATCAAAACATTAAAAGGATAGTCACCATGATCAAGTGGGATTTACCTCAGGGATGCAAGGATTTTTCAATATCTACAAATCAATCAGCATGATACACCACATCAACAAATTGAAGAATAAAAACCATAAGATCATCTCAATAGATGCAGGAAAAGACTTTGACAAAATTCAATACCCATTTATGAAAAAAATTCTCCAGAAAGTTGGCATATAGGGAACCTTCCTCAACATAATAAAGGCCATATATGACAAACATACAGCTAACATCATTTTCAATGGTGAAAAGCTGAAAGCATTTCCTCTAAGGTCAGGAACAAGATAAGGATATCCACTCTCACTACTTTTATTCAACATAGTTTTGGAAGTCCTAGCTATGGCAGTTATAGAAGTGAAGTAAAAGAATCCAAATTGGAGAAGCAGGAAAACTGTCACTGTTTGCAGATGACATGGTACTACAAATAGAAAATCCTAAAGATGCTACCGCAAAACTACTAAAGCTCATCAATGAATCTGGTAAAGTTGAAGGTTATAAAATTAATACACAGAAATCTGTTGCATTTCTATACACTAACAACAAAAGATCAGAAAGAGAAATTCAAGAAACAATCCCATTTCACAGGATTGAACAAAAAGAATCACAACAAAAAGAATAAAATAACTAGGAATAAACCTACCTAAGGAGACAAAAGACGTGTACTCTGAAAATTATAAGATGCTGATAAAAGAAACTGAAGACGACACAAACAGATGGAAAGATATACCATGTTCTTGGATTGGAAGAATCAATATTATCAAATTGACTATACTACCCAAGGCAATGTACAGATTCAATGCAATCCCTATCAAGTTACCAATGGCATTTTTCACAGAACTAGAACAAAAGATATTAAAATTTGTATGGAGACACAAAAGACCCTGAATAGCCAAAGCAATCTTGAGAAAGAAAAACTGAGCTGGAGCAATGAGGCTCCCTGACTTCTGAGTATGCTAGAAAGCTATAGTCATCAAGACAGTATGGTACTGGTACAAAAATAGAAATATAGATCAATGGAACAGGATAGAAAGTCCAGAAATAAGTCCACATACCTCTGGTCAATCAATCTATGACAAAGGAGGCAAGACCATACAATGGAGGAAAGACAGTCTCTTTAATAAATGGTTCAAGGCAAACTGGACAGCTACATGTAAAAACTGAAATTAGAATATTCTTTAACACCATACACACAAAAAACTCCAAATTGATTAAAGTTCTAAATGTGAGACCGGACACTATAAAACTTTTAGAGGAAAACATAGGCAGAACACTCTCTGACATAAATATCTTTTTCAATCTGTCTCCCAGAGTAATGGAAATAAAAATTTAAAAAATAGGACCTAATTAAGTTCAAAAGCTTTTGCACAGCAAAGGAAACCATAAACAAAATGAAAAGACAACCCACAGAATGGGAGAAGAGATCTGCAAATGATGTGACTGACAAGGGATTAAGTCTCCAAAATTTACAAACAACTCATGGGGCATAATATCATCAAAACAAACAATGCAATCAAAAAATAGGCAGAAGACCTAACTAGGCATTTCTCCAAAGAAGAAATAGAGATGGCCAAGAGGCACATGAAAAGATGTTCAACATCACTAATTATTAAAGAATTGCAAATCAAAACTACAGTGAGATATTACCTCACACCAGTATCATCAAAAAATCCACAAACAATATATGCTGGAGAGGGTGTAGAGGGAAGGAACCCTTTTACATTGTTGGTGGGAAGGTAAATTGGTACAGCCACTGTGGAGAACAGTATTGAGGATCCTTAAAAAACTAAAAATAGAGCTACCACACAATATTGAAACCCCATTCCTGAGCATAAATCTGGAGAAAAACATGGTCCAAAAGGATACACGCACCCCAGTGTTCATTGCAGCACTGTTTACAATAGCCATAGCCAAGACATGGAAGCAACCTAAATGTTTATCAACAGAGGAATGGATAAAGAAGATATGGTACATATATACACCTGAAATATTACTCAGCCATTAAAAAGAATGAAATAATGCCATCTGCAGCAACATGGATGGACTTAGAGACCATCATACTGAGTGAAATGAGTCTGACAAAGAAGGAGAAATATGGTATGATATTGCTTATATACAGAATCTAAAAAAATTGATACAAATGAACTTATTTACAAAACAGAAGCAGACTCACAGATTTAGAGAATGAACTTATGGTTACCAGTGGGAAGGTGGTGGTGGGGGATAGTTAGGGAGTTTGGGATTGACATGTACACACTGCTATATTTAAAATGGATAACCAACAAGGACCTACTGTATAGCACAGGGAACTCTGCTTAATGTTATATAACAGACTAAATGGGAAAAGAATTTGAAAAAGAAGATACATGTATATGTATAACTGAATCACTTTGCTGTACACCTGATACTAACACAACTTGTTAATCAACTATACTCCAATATAAAATGAAAAGTTAAAGAAAATACATCTACATGTGGATCGATTCTTACAGAATATGTACTGAACCCTGGCAGAAGACTTCAGGCTGCTAAAAGGGCAAGAAAATCTCTATGTAACCAGGTATGAAAAAAGTAAAAAGAAAAAAAAAAACAAGAAAGTAATCGGGACAGGACCTGTGCCCTTAGGAATGAGCTGTGAAAGAGGAAATGTTCCTGCACTCTGGGAAGCCACCTCACTGGCGGGGAGATGAGCCAGGATAGAAGGGAAACTTCAGAGGAGAGCACAGAAAATGGTTTGTGGCAACCAGAGAGGAGGAAGGACTGCACAAATGGTCAGTGCCACCACCCTGCTCTCCCCAGCCTGAGATGTGTCCACCAGTGCGGACAGGGGCTGGATGCTGGAACATGGGCTTTGGAGATAAGAATGGGGTTGGCTTTGCAGAAACAGCCTGGGAGGGGGGCTGGAATCCAGTGCAACCACAACTGAGGGTGTATGCAGAGGAAGCCTGTGCCACCTTGGAGGCCACTTGCCATTGTTTTGGGGGGTGTGTGAGGGGAGGGGCTGGATCTGGCTGTAAGCCCTTTTCCCTGTGTGTGTGCTCCCAGAGGGCAGGACACTGCCCACACAGGCTCCAGGGGCAGTCGCAAGCCTTTTCTGCCTCCCTCCTGGACCTCACGAATAGTTGCAAGCCCCCTCCCACCTAACTCCTGAACTCCTGGACCTCAGGAATTGTCACAAGCAGACAGTGCCTCCCACCTGGACGCCAGGAGTGGTCGCAAGCTGCTGCTGCCACCACCATCCCAGACTCCAGGAGTCATTGTGAGCTGCCTATGCTCCCATCACATGCTCCAGGGGTGCACCCAAGCAACCACTGCCACCACCAAGAACTCCAGGACTGGGTACCAGCCACCGCATGTGCACACCCCCTTTCCAGGGGATAACAACCAACACACACTGAGGAAAGAGGCAACAGGCATCCATACTATAGTCAGCCATTGCAGCAAACATATTAAACCCACATGAGCTACACAGGGATGCTCCCACATATAAATAGGCTTCCAAGACCACAGTACATAATTGTTTCTCCTAAACTCACAGAGCAAAAGAAATATAAGCAAAATGAAGAAGCAGAGGAACCACTACCAGTTAAAAGACCAAGAGAATTCCCCTGAAAGAACAAACAATGAAACAGATCTCTTGAGTTTAACAGGTACTGATTTCAGAAAGGAGAGAATGAAAATACTGAAAGAATTAAGAAAGGCTATCCACAGAAATGCAGAGTACTGTAAAAAGCAACTAGAAACTATAAAGAGGAGCTATAAACTATAAAGAAAAATTAGAAAACTTATTTGCAGAGACAAAAGCTGAGATAAAGGCAATGAATAGACATTTCTCAAAGAAGACATACAGATGGCCAAGAAACATAAGAAAAGATGCTCAACATAACTAATTATTAGAGAAATGCATATCAAAACTACAATGAGGTATTGCATCACAGTGGTCAGAATGGCCATCATCAAAAAATCTACAAACAATAAATGCTGGAGAGTCTGTGGAGAAAAGGGAACCCTTTTATACTGTTGGTGGGAATGTAAATTGATACAGCCACTATGGAAAACAGTATGGAGGTTCCTTAGAAAACTAAAATTAGAACTACCATATGATCCAGCAATCCCACTACTGGGCACATACCCAGAGAAAACCATAATTTGAAAAGATACATGTACCCCAATGTTCATAGCAGCACTATTTACAATAACGAAGACATGGAAGCAACTTAAATGTCCATCAACAGAGGAATGGATAAAGAAGATGTGGTACATATATACAATGGAATATTACTCAGCCATAAAAAGGAACAAAATTGGGTCATTTGTAGAGATATGGATGGACCTAGAGAGTGTCATACAGAGTGAAGTAAGTCAGAAAGAGAAAAACAAATATCGTGTTAATGCATATATGTGGAATCCAGAAAAATGGTATAGATGACCTTATTTGCCAAGCAGAAATAGAGACACAGACATAGAGAACAAATGTATGGATACCAAGGGGGAAAGGGGTGGGGTGTGAGGATTTGGGAGATAGGGATTGACACATATACACTGTTGATACTATGTATAAAATAAAGAACTGATGGGAACATACTGTATAGCACAGGGAACTCTACTTAATACACTGTGGTGTCCTAAATAGGAGGGAAATCCAAAAGGAAGGGGATATATATATATGTATGGTTGATTCATTTTGCTGTGCAGTAGAAGCTAACACAACATTTTAAAGCAACTATACTCCAATAAAAATTTTAAAATACCAAAACAACAACAACAAAAATTAAGGCAATGAATAGCAGAATGAATAATGCAGAAGAATAAGTGACCTGGAAGATAGGATAATGGAAATCACCCAATCAGGACAGCAGACATAAAGCCAAATTAAAAAAAAAAAAAGGAAGCAATATAAGTGACCTATTGGATAATATAAAGCCTGTCAATCTACGCAGAATAGGGATTCCAGAAGAGGAAGAAAGAGAAAAGAGTATTAGAAATGTATTTGAGGAAATTATGGCTGAAAACTGCCCAAGCCTAAAGAAGGAAACAGGTATCCAGCTACAGGAAGAACAGAGGGCCCCAAACAATCTAAACCCAAACAGATCTACACCAAGACATTATAATAAAAATGGCAAAAGTTTAAGAGAGGATTCTAAAGGCAGCAAGAGAAAAAGAAATAGTTTAATAGAGGAGAACCCCCATAAGATTACCAGATGATTTCTCTACAGAAATGTTGCAGGCCAAAAGGTAGTGGCAAGATATATTCAAAGTACAGAAAGGAAAAAATCTGCAACCTAGGATGCTCTACCCAGCAAGATTATCATTTAGAATAGAAGGAGGGATAAAGAATTTCTCAGGCAAGCAAAAACTAAAAGAACACAGCAATACTAAACCTATCCTAAAAGAAATGTTGAAAGGTCATCTCTAAATAGAAAAGATGCAAGAAGAAATAGGAAAGAGAAAATCACAGTTGGAAAGTAAATCACTTAAATAAGCCAGTACACAGATCAAAAAAACAACAAAAAAAAATTCCTCTGGAAGTGATGATAACCACAATGAACAACAAAAGGTGGAACATAAAGATGTAAAAGAGGACATCAAAATCATAAAATGTGGGAGAAGAGAGTAAGAAAATGTAGATTTTTTTTCTCCCTAGAATGTGTTTGAGCCTATGTGGCTGTCTGTCTAAGGCAAGTAGTTATAGGAAGGGGTTAACATACTTGAAAAACAGGGTAACCACAATTCAAAAACATATAAGATTCACAAAAACCAAAAAGAAAAAATAAGTATAATATAAAAGAAAACCATCAAATCACAAAAGGAAAAACAAAAGGAAAGGGACAAAGAAGAAATGTAAAATCAATGGGAAAACAAGGTTTAAAATGGCAATAAATACATATCAATAATTACCTTAAATGTCAATGGACTAAATGCTCCAATCAAAAGACAGTGGCAGATTGGATTAAAAAACAAGAGCCTAGGGGCTTCCCTGGTGGTGCAGTGGTTGGGAGTCCACCTACCGATGCAGGGGACACAAGTTCGTGCCCCGGTCTGGGAAGATCCCACATGCCGTGGAGTGGCTGGGCCCGTGAGCCATGGCTGCTGGGCCTGCGTGTCCGGAGCCTGTGCTCCACAACGGGAGAGGCCACAACAGTGAGAGGCCTGCGTACTGCCAAAAAAACAACAACAAATAAAACAAGAGCCTACAATTTGCTGACTACAACAGACCCACTTTAGGGCAAAGGACACACATAGATTGAAAGTGAAGGGATGAAAGTAGATATTTCATGCAGACAGAAATGACGAGAGAAAAAGGGTCACAATATTCATATCAGACAAAATAGACTTTAAAACAAAGGCCATAAAGAAAGATAAGGACACTATATAATGATAAAAGGATCAATACAAGAAGAGGATTTTACACTCATCAACAAATATGCCCTAATATAGGAACACCCAAATACATGAAATAAATAAAGACATAAAGGGAGATAGTGACAGGAATACAATAGTAGTAGACTTTAACACCCCACTCACATCAATGGACAGATCTTCTAGACAGAGAATGAATAAGGCAACAGAGATCTTAAATGATATAATAGAACAGTTTAGACTTAATTGATATTTTCAGGTTATTACATCCAAAAAAAAAAAAAAAGCAGAATACACAATCTTTTTAAATGCACATGGAACATTCTCTAGGATAAGGGGATTAAGAGGATAGAATTTCTCTCGAGCATCACTTCTGACCACAGTGGCATGAAACTAGAAACTAACCACAGAAAAAGAAATGAGGAAAAAATGATTACGTGGGGACTAAACAACATGCTACTAAAAAACCAATGGGTCAATGATGAAATCAAAGAGGAAATTAAAAACTACCTTGAGACAAATGACAGTAAAAACACGACCATACAACATCTCTGGGATGAAGCAAAAGCAGTTCTTAGAGGGAAGTTCATAGTGATACAGGACTTCCACAAAAAAAACAAACAAATCTCAAAATAACAACCTAACATACCACTTAAAGAATTAGAAAAATAAGAACAAAACCTAAAGTCAGCAGAAGGAAGTAAATAATAAAGATCAGAGAGAAAATAAATAGAATAGAGATTAAAAAAAAACAGTAGAAAAAAATCAATAAAACCATAAGCTGGTTCTTTGAAAGGATAAACAAGATTGACAGACCTCTGGCCAGGCTCACCAAGAAGAAAAGAGATAGAACCCAAATAAAATAAGAAATGAAAAAGGATACATAACATCTGATATTGCAGAAATACAAAAAGTCATAAGGGAATACTATGAACAATTATATGCCAACAAATTTGACAACCTAGAAGAAATGGACAAGTTTCTAGAAATACACAGCTCACTAAAACTGAATCAAGAAGAAACAGATACTTTGAACAAACTTATCACTAGAAGTGAAATAGAATCTGTAATTTAAAAACTCCCTGCAAACAAAAGTCTAGGACCAGATGGCTTCACAGGTGAATTCTACCAAACATACAAAGAAGAACTTATACCAATCCGTCTCAAACTCTTCCAAAAAATTGAAGAGGAGGGAACACTCCCAAAGACATTCTATGAAGCCACCATCACCCTGAGACCAACACCAGACAAAGACACAACCAAAAAAGATAATTTCAGGCCAATATCTTTGATGAATATAGATGAAAAATTCTCAAAACAATGTTAGCCAACCAAATCGAACAACACATAAAAAAGATCATACACCATGAGCAAATGGGATCCATCCCATGTTCACAAGAATAGTTCAACATATGCAAATCAATAATGTGATACACCACATAAACAAAATAAAAAACCAAAAACCACATGATCATCTCAATAGATGCAGAAAAAGCATTTGAAAAATTCAACATCCATTCATGGTAAAAAAAAAACTCTTACCAAAGTAGGTATAGAGGGAACATATCTCAAGATAATAAAAGCTATTTATGATAAACCCACAACCAACATAATACTCAATGGTGAAAAGCTGAAAGCCTTCCCACTAAAATCTGGAACAAGATGATTCCCACTCTCACCTCTTCTATTCAACATAGTATTGGAAGTCTTAGCCACAGCAATCAGACAAAGAAAAGAAATAAAAGGTATCCAAATTGGAAGGGAAGAGGTAAATTTTTCATCATATTCACATGATATGATAGTATATGTAGAAAACCCTAAAGAGTCCACAAAAAAATAACTAGAACTGATAAACAAATTCAGCAAAGTAGGATACAAGATTAACATACAGGAATTGGTTGCATTTCTTTATACTAACAATGAAATATCAGAAAGTGAATGTAAAAAAAAATACATTTTAAAATCACATGAAAAAATACTTAGGAATAAACCTGACCAAGGAGGTGAAAGACTTAGATGATGAGGACCATAAAACATTAATAAAGTAAATTGAAAATGATTCAAAGAAACGGAAAGATATCCCATGCTTTTGGATTGGAAGAATTAATATTGTTAAAATGGCCATACTACCCAAAGCAATCTAAGATTGAGTGTGATCCCTATCGAATTACCCATGACATTTTTCACAGAACAAGAATGAATAATCCTAAAATTTATATGGAACCATAAAATACCCAGAATTGCCAAAAGTAATCCTGAAGAAAAAGAACAAAGCAGGAGGCATAACCCTCCCAGACTTCAGACAATACTACAAAGCTACAGTAAGAAAAACAGCATGGTATTGGCACAAAAACAGACATATGTATCAATGGAACAGAATAAAGATCCCAGATATAAACCCACACACCTACAATCAATTAATCTTCAACAAAGGAGGCAAGAATATACAGTGGGAAAAAGACTGTCTCTTTAGCAAGTGGTGTTGGGAAAGTTGGACAGTTGTATGTAAATCAATGTAATTAGAACACACCCTCTCACCATACACAAAAATGAACTCAAAATGGCTTAAAGACTTAAACATAAGACATGACACCATAAAACTCCTGGAAGAGATCATAGTGAAAGTATTCTCTGACATAAATCATACCAATGTTTTCAGTCTCCCAAAGAAATAGAAATAAAAGTAAAAATAAACAAATGGGACCTTATCAAACTTACAAGCTTTTGTACAGCAAAGGAAACCATAAACAAAATGAAAGGACAGGCTACAGAATGGGAGAAAATATTTGCAAATGATGCAACCAACAAGGGGTTAATTTCCAAAATATACAAACAGCTCTTACAGCTCAGTAACAAAAACAACCAAAAACCCAATAGAAAACTGGGCAGAAGACTTAAATAGACATTTCTCCAAAGAACGCATACAGATGTCCAACAGGCACATGAAAAGATGCTCAACATCACTAATTTTTGGAGAAATGCAAATCAAAACTACAATGAGGTACCACCCCACACCAGTGAGAATGGCCATCATTAAAATGTCTACATATAACAAATGCTGGAGAGGGTATGGAGAAAAGGGAACTCTCCTACACTCTTGGTGGGAATGTAAATTGATACAGCCACTATGGAGAACAGTATGGAGGTTCCTCAGAAAACTAAAAATAGAATTAACATATGATCCATCAATCCCAATCCTGGGCATATATCCAGACAAAAATATAATTCAAAAAGACACATGCACCCCTATGTTCATAGCGGCACTAATCACAATAGCCAAGACATGGAAAGAACCTAAATGTCCATTGACAGATGAATGGATAAAGATGTGGTACATATATACAATGGAATACTACTACTCAGCCATAAATAATGAAATAATGCCATTTGCAGCAACACAGATGGAACTAGAGATTTTCATACTAAATGAAGTAAATCAGAAAGAGAAAGACAAATACCATATGCTATCACTTATATGTGGAATCTAAAATATAACACAAACGAACCTATCTATGAAGCAGAAACAGACTCACAGATGTAGAGAACAGACTGGTGGTTGCCAAGGTTGTGGGGGCTGGGGAAGGGATGGAGTGGGAGGTTGGCGTTAGCAGATGTAAGATTTTGTATACAGAACAGATAAACAACAAGGTCCTACTGTATAGCACAGAGAACTATATTCAATATCCTATGATAAACTATAATGGAAAAGAATATAAAGAATGTATATGTATAACTGAATCACTTTGCTGTACAGCAGTAATTAACGCAACATTGTAAATCAACTATACTTCAATTAACAAAAGGATATTTAATTATGGGCTTCCCTGGTGGTGCAGTGGTTGGGAGTCCGCCTGCCGATGGAGGGGACGTGGGTTCGTACCCCGGTCCCGGAAGATCCCACATTCCTTGGAGTGGTTGGGCCCGTGAGCCATGGCCACTGAGCTTGCGCTTCTGGAGGCTGTGCTCCGCAGTGGGAGAGGCCACAGCAGTGAGAGGCCCACGTACCACAAAAAAAAAAAAAAAAGATATTTAATTAAAATTAGAACAATAAGGTCCAGTTGAAAATTAACTACTTGAGTTTATAAACAAAGTGATATACAATTGACTTTCAACAAGTTGGCCAAAACAGTTCAATGTGGGAAGATTAATCAGTCTTTTCAACAAATGATTCTAGGATAACTGGATATCCACATGCAAAAGAATGAACTGAGTTCTCTTTCTATTGGTGTACATAAAAACTAACTCCAATGATTAACAGAGACACACTACAATGTATAAAATAGATAAAAAACAAAGAACTACTGTATAACACAGGGAACTATATTCAATATCTTGTAATAACCTATGATGGAAAATAATCTGAAAAAGAATATATATATATATAAAATCTGAATTACTTTGTTGTACATCTGAAACTAACATAATGTTGTTGTAAATCATCTATTCTTCAATAAAAAAATTAACTCCAAGTTGATCTTAGACCAACATATAAAAACTGAAATTATGAAACAGTTAAAAGCATAGGGTAAATCTCTGTGACCTTGGTAGGCAAAGCCTTGTTAGATGTAGCATCTAAAGCATAACCAAGGAAATAAAAATAGGTAAGTTGGAATTCAGCAAAATTAAAAACACTTGTGCTTTAAAGGACAACATGAAAGTGAAGACAATCTACAGAATGTAAGAGAATGTTTGGAAAATATTTATCTGATAAGGGACTTGTATCCATATTATGTAAAGACACTTATAATACAATAATAAAAAGACAAATAACCCAATTTTTAAATGTACGAAAGATAGGAACACACATTTCTCCAAAGAATATATACAAATGTTCAATAAGTACATGAAAGGAAGCACAAATTCATTACTCACTTGGGAAATGCAAATCAAATCCACTATGAGACACTATTTCACACTCACTTGTTTGGCTACAACAAAAAGACAGATAACACCAAGTGATTGTGAGAATTAGAGAAATTGGAGCTGTTATACATTGCAGATAGGAACATGAAATGGTGAAGCCACTTTGGACAGTATTTTGGAATTCCTCATAATGCTAAACATAGAATCACCATGTGATCCAGCAATTCCATTCCAAGGCATTTACCCAAGAAAATTAAAAAAATATGTCCACACAGAAACTTGTGCATGGATTTTCATAGCAGCATTATTTCTAAAAATCGCCAAAAAGTTATGACCACTCAAATGTCAATCAGCTGAGGAATAGATAAATAAAATGTTGTCAATGCATACAATAAACTATTATTCAGCAGTTAAAATCAATGAAGTACTTATATACTCTGCAATATATAAATGGATACTGAAAACATGTTAAGTCAAAGAATCTTGTCACAAATGACTATGTATTGTATGATTACATTAAATGAAATGTCTAGAATAAATGACAGAAAGGAGAATAGCAATTTCTTAGGGATAGGGGCCTTTGAGGGAAATGAGACATGATTGTTAATGGATGTAAAGTTATTTGAGTTATGAAACGTTCTAAAATTGTGGCAATAGTTGCATAATTCTGTGAAAATACTAAAAACTACTGAATTGTATACTTTGAGTGAATTGTATGGTATGTGAATTACATATCAATAAGGCTTTAAAATAAGTGGTATACTTATTTTTTCTTTATAAAAATATAAAAACCTGGGTACTACTCTGGGTATTTTTCTTAAATATTCTGTTAGTCAAAATATTTGTGGATAAATGCCAGAGAAAATCATGTGTTATTTATTCAGACATTCCTCAAGTGCATAAAATTTCATCAAGTACAAATGTATAGCAACAGTATTACACCAGAACCCATGTTTTAATTTCCAAGGAGTGAACACTAAGGAGATTATTGTACTTAACTGCTGCCAACAGACTAAAGTGCTTATAACAGAGAATTTACCAGAAAAGTACCCAAATATAATAAAAGTTTAAAAAGTTATATAAGTGTTGGTGTTCCCTTAAAAAACCTATGGCATCTAAACAAAAGTGGAAAGTTTTAAAAACTTTAAATGTGGTATATATATCTAGTGGAATATTACTCAGGCATAAAAAGAATGAAATCTTTCCACTTGCAACAACATGGGTGAATACTGGATGGATATTATGCTAAGTGAAATAAGTCAGACAGAAAAAGACAAATATTGTATGATTTCACTTATACGTGGAATCTAAAACACAAAACAAATGAACAAACATAACAAAACAGAAAGAGAGTTATAGATACAGAGAACAAATGGGTTTGCCAGAGGGGAGGGGAAGAAAGAAGTAGGTGAGGGAGATTAAGAGGTACAATCTTCCAGTTGCAAAATAAATGGGTCATGGGTATGAAACGTACAGTGTGGGGAATATAGTCAATAACTATAAAAAAAACAACAGAAAAAGGAATGTTTTACTGTTAATTTATGCTAGAACCTTGTTTTTAGATATCAAGAAAGCAGTAACACTCAAAGTTTTCCCTCAATAGTTTGATTATCATTTGTGTTACAAGAGAAATAAAATTGTTGACTCCCATAAAAATGTTTCTGTAACTGGAATCAATCCTCCCAAGGACTTAATAAGAATTAAGCACTAGTAGACATTCTTATTAAGCACTAGTGGATCTGTACAAACGCCTTTCCAGGAATCATTACCTTCCAGAAATGTAAGGATTTAAAGAGCTGATATGTATACATTTGTGAGAATTGTTGAAACAACAATGGCATCCCTGATAAGCAATCACCCATTCTAGTTTGGTCCATGAAATACTAAGGCCACTTCGTTACTTTTACCATTCTGCTTCATGAACATAGATAACAGAAATCTACTTGCTGAGTTGCCACTAATAAATCAAGGGCATATGTCATGAGTGATTATACCACGAGCACAACAGTGTGTGCATTTTCCTATGAAGTCTCTGAAGAAAGTATATATTGAATATGTTGCTTAGAATGTCTCATTGTGTTAGAAAGGGTAATGTGTAACGCATTTTATTTTAACACCATGGAAATTATTAGATAAGACAGTTACAATTAAATTAAGACAAGGCGTTTTATACACCTATTATTTTCATGGTACAGTGGTAAGGACAGAATACTTTAGAATGTATAAGAATATTACACCATTAGTTTAACAAACATAACCAAGTAATTCATATTATATATAATGGCTTATATACAATGTTTTACATTTTTCTATAAGGGGGATTCTATTGTAGGACAGATTCATATAACACACCCAAAGGGAACTCAACTTATTAGTTAGAAGGAGAAGTCTGTACTGTAAGAACATTATCTACTAGTAACAACTAAAAAATACCATACATTAAACATTCTTCAGAGTAGACTACATACTAAAGGCATACAAAGTACGCTCTTTTACCAAATCCCAACATCAGAAAGAAATCTGGGAAATCCCCAAATATCTGGAAATTAAAGAGCATACTACTAAACAACTCATGAGTCAAAGAATACCTCTCCAAATTAAATTGAACAATATTTTGAAATGAATAAAAATGTAAATACTGCATTTCAAAACTATGGAATGCAACTAAAACAATATTTAGAAGAAAATTAATACCTTTAACTGCCTATATTAGAAATGTCTCATATATATAACCTACTAAGCATCCATATTAAAAAATTAGAGACAAAGAGTAAATCCAAAACAAGCAGAAGAAAGAAAATTATTATGATTAGAGCAGTAATTACTGAAATAGAAAACAGAAAAACAATAGAAAAAATAAATGAAACAAAATGGGCTTTTTTTTTTTTTTTTGCGGTACGCAGGCCTCTCACTGCTGTGGCATCTCCCGTTGCGGAGCACAGGCTCTGGATACGCAGGCTCAGTGGCCATGGCTCATGGGCCCAGCTGCTCAGCGGCATGTGGGATCTTCCCGGACTGGGACACGAACCCGTGTCCCCTGCATCGGCAGGCGGACTCTCAACCACTGCACCACCAGGGAAGCCCAAAAATGGGCTTCTTGAAAGATGAACAAAACTAATAAACATTTTGTCTTACTGACCAAGAAAAAATATGTATGATACAAATTACAAAAATCAAGAATGAGAAAGCGTACATCAGTACCCTTTAATATAGTGGAAAAATTTCTAGAAAGATACAAAATACCAAACCTGATTCCAGAAGAACATAAAAATATGAATAGGTCATTAACTAGTAAAGAAATTGTGTTAGTAATTAAAACTATATATATAAGGAAAAGCCAGGCCTATATAGTTTTACTGGTGAATTCTCTCAAAAATTTAAAGAAAAAAATAATACCAATACATCAGAAATTCTTTCAGGGAATAAGAATGAGGGAGCATTTCCAAACTCATTCTATGAGGTCATGCTTATCTATATACCAAAGCCAGATAAAGACATCATGAGGAAAGTAAACTAAAGGCTAATATTCTTCATGAACATCAATGTAAAAATTTTCAAACTGAGTTCAGAAAAATTTACAGCATGACCCCGTTGTGGAATTAACATAGTAAATCAATTAATGTGTCATAATAATAGAAAGAAAAGTTTACAAAAAGGATTATCTCAATGGATATAGAAAAATGATTTGACAAAACTCAGCGATGTATAAAAACCCTCAATAAACTCTAACTAGAAAAGAACCTCCTCAATGCAAAACCCACACCTACAACCATACGTAATGATGAAAAGGAAAAGGCTGTCAATCCCTTAAGAAATGGAACAAGGATGTCCATCTTGCCTGTTCTATTGAACATATTACTAGAAGTTCTAGGCAATACAATAAGGTGCATGCACATGCAAGAAGCAGGAGAGGAGGTAAAGAAAGATTAGAATTAGAAAGAAGAGAGTAAGACTACCTTTTTTTTTTTTTTGCAAATCACATCATCCAGTAGGCAGATAATCCAAGAAATGCACACACACACACACACACACACACACGTGCGCAAATATCTTAGACATACACAAAAATACCTTAGAAATAATATATCAGTCTACCTACCTTGCAGAATATAAAATCAATATTCAAAAATAAACAAATGGGACCTAGTGAAACTTAAAAGCTTTTGCACAGCAAAGGAAACCATAAACAAGACAAAAAGACAACCTTCAGAATGGGAGAAAATATTTGCAAATGAAGCAACTGACAAAGGATTAATCTCAAAAATTTACAAGCAGCTCATGCAGCTCAATATCAAAAAAATAAACAACCCAATCCAAAAATCGGCAGAAGACCTAAATAGACATTTTTCCAAAGAAGGCATACAGATAGCCAACAAACACATGAAAGAATGCTCAACATCACTAATCATTAGAGAAATGCAAATCAAAACTACAATGAGGTATCATCTCACACCAGTCAGAATGGCCATCAACAAAAAATCTACAAACAATAAGTGCTGGAGAGGGTGTGGAGAAAAGGGAACACTTGCACTGTTGGTGGGAATGTAAATTGATACAGCCACTATGGAGAACAGTATGGAGGTTCCTTAAAGAAACTAAAAATAGAACTACCATATGACCCAGCAATCCCACTACTGGGCATATACCCTGAGAAAACCATAATTCAGAAAGATACATGCACCCCAATGTTCATTCAAACACTATTTACAATAGCCAGGACATAGAAGCAACCTAAGTGTCCAATGACAGATGAATGAATAAAGAAGATATACCACATATATACAATGGAATATTAGCCTTAAAAAGAAACAAAATTGAGTTGTTTGTAGTGAGGTGGATGGAGATAGAGTCTGTCATACAAAGTGAAGTAAGTCAGAACTGCTAACACATATTATGTGGGAAAAAAAAAAAGGTTATGAAGAACCTAGGGGCAGGACAGGAATAAAGATGTAGATGTAGAGAATGGACTTGAGGACATGGGAATGGGGAAGGGTAAGCTGGGATGAAGTGAGAGAGTGATATGGACTCATATATACTACCAAATGTAAAATAAATAGTTAGTGGGAAGCAGCCGCATAGCACAGGGAGATCAGCTCAGTGCTTTGTGACCACCTAGAGGGGTGGGATAGGGAGGGTGGGAGGGATATGCAAGAGGGAGGAGATATGGGGATATATGTATATGTATAGCTGATTCACTTTGTTATAAAGCAGAAACTAACACACCATTGTAAAGCAATTATACTCCAATAAAGATGTTAAAAAAAGCTTTTGTAATTCTAAATCCTAGCAAGAAAATATCTGAAAATGAAATTAAGAAAAAATTCCTAGTAGTATCACAGAGGATTAAAATACTTAGGAATACATTTAACAAAAGAAGTTTAAGATTTTTACACTGAATTCAATAAAACAATTCAGAGAGAAATTAAAGAAGATCTAAATAAATGGAGATACACTCTATTCTATAAATTGTAAGATATATTCAAGATGACAATTCCCTCTAAATCAATCTATTAATTCATTGCAATTCTTTCCAAAATTCTAGCAGGCTTATTTTTTAGAAATACATGAGCTGTTCTTCAAATTTGTATGGAAATGAAAGGGCCTACAATAGCCAAAGTTGGAGAACTGACTTATTCTTCAATTTCAAAACTTATTATGAATTCACACTAATAAAAAGCAGTATGCTACTGGCATAAGAATAGAAACAGAAATTATCAAGCAGAATTGAGAGTCCAGAAATAAATTCTTATGCTTATGGTTGATTTCAAAAAAAAATGCAAGACAAGTCAATTGGAAAATACTATTTACAACAAATGATGCTGGGAAAATTGGATATCCATTCATAAAAAGAGAATCTAGACCCTTATCCCATAGTATACAGAAAAATTAATATTATGACCTAAATTATGAGTAAAAATATAAATTTACATTAAAACATAGGAGAAAATCTTCATGAAATTTGGCCTGTCAAGTGCTCTTAGATATGGTACCAAAAACAAGATCCTTAAGGGAAAAAATGTAAGTGACTTCATCATAATTAAAAACTCTTGCATTTTAAAAGACATAATCAACAAAATTAAAAGACAAGCTATAGACTTGGAAAAATATTTGCAAATTGTACATCTGATGAAGAATTTGAATTCAGAAAATATGAACAATACTTAGCACAATAATGAGACAAATAGTCTTTTTAAAAATATTCAAGTTAAAGATAGATTTTACTAAAGAAGAAATGAGAATAGCTAATAAGCACAAGAAAAATTGTTCAAAATTCTTAGCCATTAGAGAAATAAGATGCTTCTTCACACACACTAGAAAACCTATAATAAACATAAACAGTAGCAAGTGTTGGCAAGGATGTGGAGAAACTGGAACCTTTGTAGCTTGCTGGGGATAATGTGGTACAGCCACTTTAGAAAATAGTTCAGCAGTTTCTTAAAATGTTAAACATGAGTTTTCCATATGACCCAGTAATTTTGCTCCTAGGAGTCTAACCAAGAAAAAAATATGTATTGATATATGTGTCCACAAAAGATTTGTACATAAATGTTCATAGCAGCATTGTTCACAGTAGCTAAACCAGGAAATAATCCAAATAATCATCAGATTCTGCATAGATAAACAAATGTGGTACATCCATACAATAGAACAACTTATCAATAAAAGGAAACAAACTATTTATATATGCCACAACACGAATGAATATCAAAAATCAAACAAACAAAAAACATTTTATCAGTAAAAGAAGCCAGATGCAAAAGACCACAAGTTGCTTGATTCCAATAATGTGAAATATCCAGAAAAGGCAAATTTATTTTATCTAGAAAGCAGATTAGTGGTAATCTAGGGATAACCTAGAGAGAAGGGATTAACTGCACACAAGTCCAAGGTAACTATTTAGGCTGGTGGAAATGTTCTAACAGATGTTAGAACAATTTGATAGTTTTATAAAAAGTCATTGAATTGTACACTTACAGTGCTAAATATGTTTTACAGTACATAAATTATCGCTCAATTAAACTGGGGGGAGGAGGGGAAACAACTGCAGTGTGAAAAACTCTTTGTATTTTACTCCTAGAAATTCGAGGATTGCCTTTCATCAGCTCAATTCTTACACATCCATTCCTGAAATAATTCCTGTGGTTAAAAGGAAGAAGTAAAAGCCAAAATATTAGTAGCCAGTAATCAGTACCAGAACCAAAGAGAAGTAGAGATGCCATCATTAGGTCTGAAATCGTCACATTGGGTACAGTGAGAAGACTGGGTACCTGGACTTCTCATCATTGCTTACATGTCTTGGAGCACGGGTCAGTCTGTTCCTAGGTTGGGCATCTGTAGCTCTAGCACGATCCACAGTCCTGGCATGCAAACTATCTCTGGAAAATTTCTTACTTTTTAAGTTAAGGTAAAAAATAGCCTCTAATGTTGAAGGAAGGCAGAGAGAAAATGTAGTTATATTTTATCTTTAATTGTAGTTGAAAATCACTTAACCTTGTTCTCTTTAAGGGTAGCTGAAGTAAATTCCAATACTCTAATATGTGCTTGTCTTACAAATGACTAAAGAACCTCATTAGATGTTTTTTCAGGGCAAAGTTGAAAAATAAGTCAGTGAATTAGAGGAGATCATTTCTAGATTCTGACTCTGCAATGTGCTAACTCTGTTATGGCACTAACATGCCATTTAATGTATCTGAGCTTTAGTTTTCTTATAATAAAGTTATGAATAGTAATAGATTTTCTACCCTCTTTACAAGAAGTAAGAGACTATATGAAACCACTCAGTAAATCACAAAGTTCTTTAGAAACTGAAGTTATATTTTAATTTTATTACCTTGAACATAAATCAATAAATTTATTCTCCCTAGAAAGCATATGCTAACTTCTAAACATACATTTCAATACCTCTGAAACAGCCTCTAAATATACAGTATAGAAATCCTGCTTAAAAATGCCAAGTATTTTGGTATAGAGTTTAAAAAATTCTTGATTGTCCCATTGATTTGTAGATTTTTTGACAATCTGCCTGTCAAAACAGATTTCTTAAAGGTATTTTAGATTACTAAAGTTTTTATTTTAGAAACATTGCAAAAATAGTACAGAGAGTTCCCATATATACCACATGTAGTTTCCTCTATTTTTAGCATCTTATATTAGTATAGTATATTTCCCACAATCAACTAGTATTGGTTCAGTATTGTTAACTAAAGTCCATACTTATTCAGATTTCCTTAGTTTTTACCCAGTATCCCTTTTATGTTCTAAGAACTCATCCAGGATTCATATTACATTTAGTCATCTGGTCTTCTTGTTTTTGATAACTTTGGCAGTAAGGAATACGGATCAGATATTTTGTAGAATGTCTCTCAATTGGGATTTGTCTGTTGTTTTTCTCATGATTTCATTGGGGTATGAGTTTGGAGAAGCAAGACCACAAACTAACATGCCACTTTCATATCATATCAAGTGTACATACTATCAATGTGACTTACCGTTATTGATACTAATCTTGATAAACTGGCAGAGGTAGTATTTGCCAGCTTTCTCTATTGTATAGTTACTCTTGTAGCCCTTTTCCATACTGCGATCTTTGGAAGTAACTCACTATGTGTAGCTCAAGCTTAAAGAATGAGTAATGGGACTTCCCTGGTGGTGCAGTGGTTGAGAGTCCGCCTGCCAATGCAGGGGACACTGGTTTGAGCCCTGGTCTGGGAAGATTCCACATGCTGCAGAGTGGCTGAGCCCGCGAGCCACAACTACTGAGCCCTCATGCCACAACTACTGGGGCCCGCATGCCTAGAGCCCGTGCTCTGCAACAGGAGAAGCCACCGCAATGAGAAGCCCACTCACCGCAACTAGAGAAAACCTGTGCACAGCAACGAGGTACCAATGCCAGCCAAAAATAAATGAAATAAATTTTTAAAAAAAGCATGAGTAATGACACTCCACCTCCTTGAGGATGAAATAATTCCATAAATTATTTAAAATTCTTTGGCTTGGGAGATTTGTCTCATATCCTCTATGTATTTATTTATTCAATCATTTATATCAGTTGGAATTTAAATATTTATTTTATACTTTGAGCTCTAATCCAATAATATTTTACTTATTTTGTTGCACAAACTATTCCATCTTTGGCCATCTGGAAGCTCTTTCGGTGGATCTTGTGTCCCTTTGACATAACTCCACCATTATAGAGTTTGTTTGCTTTGAACGCTTCCTTACTTTCCAGCACTACAAAATGTTTTAGGCACATCTTGTGTATTTCCTGCCCTAGAACTAGAAACAACCATTTCTCCAAGGAGTCCTGGTTCTTTATTGAAGAATGGTATTAAAATCTAGGTGTGCTCTTCGCTGCTTTGAGTTCTTGTTTTAGGGCCTCTCAGTTCTGACAAAGCAAGGAAATACATGTGTGTATACTCACCCATGTATATACATATCTCTATAAATATTTCTGTATGTAACCAGCTATATTTATATAAAGCTGAACATGAGTTCATACTGATGTCTACACCTCTAATTCATTACCACATGAATCATTCCAGCCTCCTTCCTTTGCTGAAATATAACCTCCTATGCCACAGTGAGAAATCTGAATTCCATCATTTGCCATACATTTACTAAGTTGTTCAATCTCAGTGTAAATATAACTATCCTAGGGTCCCCCAACCTCCTAAGTGAATTTTTTAAGTTTGCATTATTAAGTTTTACTCTTTATGATGTTGAGTTCTATGGGTTTTGACAGATTTTTTAAAATTTTTGATAATTAATCTTCTTTTAATCTTGTTTTTAATTCACCTTTATTTTTGTCTTAGCCACTGTCTTTGAAAATTATCTTTTTCAATATTCTTTCTTAAAAATTTTCTATTGAAAAAAAAATAGTCCCACAGGTATAGAAAACAAATTTATGGTTACCAAAGGTGAAAGGGGGTGGGGAGGGATAAATTAGGAGTTTGGGATTAACATATACATACTACTATATATAAAAGAGATACCCAACAAGGAACTACTGTATAGCACAGGGTACTATACTCAATATTTTGTAATAACCTATAAGGGAAAAGAATCTGAAAAAATATATATATGTATGTATAACTGAATCACTTTGCTGTACACCTGAAACTAACACAACATTGTCAATCAACTAATTTCAATAAATTTTTTAATTTTCAAAAGTTTCACACACATGATTTCATATTATCCCATAATAACTCTTTTTCCCCCTACCCCTATGTTGTTCCTTCCCCTTGCCTCTCCCCACTGGTATCCACTAGTTTGTTCTCTACATCTGTGAGTCTGTTTTTTTCTTTTATTCACTAGTTTGTATTTTTTAGTTTCCACATATAACTGATATCATACATTATTTGTCTTTCTCTGACTTATTTCAGTTATCATGATGCCCTCTAAGTCCATCCATATTATTGGAAATGGCAAAATTTCATTCTTTTTTGTGGCTGAGTAGTATTCCATTGTGTGTGTGTGTGTGTGTGTGTGTGTGTGTGTGTATCTCACATCTTCTTTAACCGTTTATCTGCTGATGGACACTTAGGTTGCTTCCATACCTTGGCAATTATAACTAATGCTACTATGAACATTGGGGTGCATGTATTTTTTCAAATTAGTATTTCTATTTCTGTTGGATATATACCCAGGATTGCTGAATCATATGGTAGTTCTATTTTTAGGTTTTTGAGAAACCTCCATACTGTTTACCACAGTGGCTGTACCAATGTACATTCTCACCAACAGTGCAGGAGGGTTCCCTTTCTCCACATCCATGGCCAGCATTTTTTTTATTATTATATATCATGCTTTTAATACAAACTTTAAAAAATCTGGAATATAAACTGTACAGATTTGATCAATCTTTTTGTTTTGTTTTTAAACTAAATCTCTAAACACACCAATGCTCCATCCCAAAATATTGCACAACATTCTGAATACAAAACGTTTGATTGTATTCCTCCTTCACTAAAGAAAACAAATTCATTACTCTGCTCCCCCGAGCTCTTCTCCATGTTGCCTCAGTGCCCCCCTTTCCATCCCGAGGGGTCAAACTAATAATTAGGGATGTTGAGTATCTTTTCATGTGCCTGTTGGCCATTTGCATTTCCTCTTTGAAAAAGTGTCTATTCAGTTCCTCTGCCCATTTTTTAGTCAGGTTGTTTTTTGTGATATTGAGCTGTATGAGCTGCTTATATAATGTTGGATATTAACCCATATTGGTCATATCATTTACAAATATCTTCTCCCATCCGGTAGGTTGTCTTTTGGTTTTATTGATAGTTTCCTTTGCTATGCAAAAGCTTTTAAGCTTAATTAGGGCCCATGTATTTATTTTTGCTTTTGTTTCCTTTGCTTTAGAAGATGGATCCAAAAAAAAATATTGCTGCGATTTACATCAAAGAGTGTTCTGTCTAGTTTTCCTCTAGGGGTTTTATGGTATCTGGTCTTACATTTAGGTCTCTAATCCATTTTGAGTTTATTTTTGTATATGGTGTTATAGAATGTTCCAACTTCATTCTTCTACAGGTAGCTGTCTAGTTTTCCCAGCACCACTTATTGAAGAGGTTGTCTTTTCTCTGTTGTATATTCTTGCCTCTTTTGTCATCGATTAATTGACCTTAAGTTTGTGAGTTTATTTCTGGGCTCTCTAGTCTGTTCCATTGATCTATGTGCCTGTTCTTGTCACAGTACAATACTGTTTTGATTACTGTAACTTTGTAATACAGTCTGAAGTCAGGGAGCATGATTCCTCCAGCTTTGTTCTTCTTTTCACATAGCAAGTACTGTGGCCAAGAAATATAAGGACTAAGAGTTCAACTTTCTTCTTTGGCTCTGGGATTGATCTAAAATAAGTAAAATTATAAATTTCATAAAAGAATTGAGCAGCAGAGAGTAACAGAGAATTAAGGAGGCATCTAGAGGATAAGTGGTACTGAGAATCAGTACACTGAAAGAGAAACTGGGAACACAGGTTTAGCTGTCAATTTAATAGACTGTATAGGAAACACTTTAAAATTTTACCAGGTAAGACAGGATGGAATTAGCCCAAAGCAATGTCAATTTACCAAGTGAGGTTCAAATTTGTTTTGGTTCCAGGCCCCTCTTATCAGAATTAAACATCAGGAGGACTAAGCTTCTATTGTCCCCCAGACAACATTAGACTGGAAGCTAATGATATATAAATTCTAAATGCAATTTTGCTTATAATGTGCTGGGTGATTTCTTGTTGCATTATCTGTGTGGGAAATCTATGGAATGCATGCACTTCATGTAGTGCCGTATAAAGGAGATAGGTTCATTTTTAGATAGCAATACTTGAATTAACCTGAAAAAAAATGAGAATTTTGAATTAGAGGCTAATGAAATTCATAAAACTATTAATTAAATTGTCATAAATCTGTTTTTTTTTTCTTTTGCGGTACGCGGGCCTCTCACTGTTGTGGCCTCTCCCGTTGCAGAGCACAGGCTCCGGATGCGCAGGCTCAGCAGCCATGGCTCACGGGCCCAGCCGCTCTGCAGCATGTGGGATCTTCCCAGACCGGGGCACGAACCTGTGTCCCCTGCATCGGCAGGTGGATTCTCAACCACTGTGCCACCAGGGAAGCCCTAAATCCATGTTTTGTATCTAATAATTATATCACATTGCAGAAGGTAAAATTTCATGGATAGGTAAACATTATAAAATGTGCACTCAATTAGTTCAGCCAAAACAAGCAAACCACACTTATAATTGAGTAACATGTTTTTATATGGAAAAGTGCTGAGTAAACTCTAAGAGGAGCTAGTTGGCTTAAGTACTAAAAGAATTAATTTGTTGGAAAAACTAAATGAATTATGATAAAGCTAAAGACAAATCTTAAGTTTCAGTAACAGTGAAATAAGGGAGAGAAGGAAATAAAGTGAAGTGAAAAAAGAATATGAGTCATTTTGAAAATATGCTTTTACTGATGCAGCATTAAAAAAACCACAGTCTCTGCTCAAAATTGCTATTCTCTTTAGGTGTTATAGTAAAGCGATTTTGGATTTAACATTTGTTTTCTTTATTCAAAATTTGCAATACCACTACTACTAATAATTTATTGAGCACTTACTATGAGTCAGGCATTGTGTTAATCTCTTTCTAGACATTACTTCATTAAGTCCTCCTGTGGATCTTGTGAGGCTGGTATAATTATCTCCAGACATTTGTGAACACAGACATCAAGGCTTTAAAAGCTTCTATGTTTGCTGTTCATAGTCACACAGGTAGAAAATTCAGATTCAGTATTTAAACCAAAGTTTTACTTACAAAAATCACTTCCAAATACTGTATTCAAAGCATCTTACTTTGAATTTGAGAAAAAATAATGTCATAGACTCCTAGGCTTCATTGATTTGTTTACCTAACCCACAAAGAAGATAAAATTTCCAAAGGATCAGAAAATATGGATATTACCAGCATGTCCTTGGTAGTTTCCATGTAATCTGCATGGCATATGACACATAAAGGAAGAGAATGTTGAGCACATGACCACAGTAGACATTGGTCCATATGGGGGTAGTGTGCATATATGCACACACACATGTGTGTGTGCCTGGTGATATTGGTGAGGAATTCTCTTCCTCATCAAAGTTTTAATCACTGGGAATGAAAATATTTCTGGAAAATTTCTCAAAATGTAGGTTTTGGGAAAGATTTCAGACTCATGTTACATCCTATAGTATACTGGTGATGATGAATGGGTAAAACCATGTGTGAAGAGGTGGAGAAGGTTTGAGAGTGTTTTCTTTCACATGGAAACCTTTGGACAGCCATAAATATATAAAAAGAATGCTATGACACTATATATACTTCTGATACTTTTTATGGTATACAATTTGAAGCTATCTGCATTCCAAACAATCATTGCCTGTAACATGTTTAAAAGTCTTTTGTCATGTTAAGACGTATGATACACAAAATTTTTATATAAGTACATTCTCTTAATTTGAAGGAATACAATGATAAAGAAAAATACATTTGTCTTCTATTTCTCTATGACCAAATAACTATACTTCAATTTATATTTTATTAAACATTGTAAATTAATAGCAGCTGTTTGCAGTGACCTTTTATAATCCATAGAAGGAGAGAGTTTCAGTGGAACTTGGAACGACAGAATTGCAATATTTCTTTGGCTTTGACTCCATTCAATACTGTGAGACCTCCCAGCACTCTAATATTCCACACACATTAGAAATTCCCTGACACAATTTCACACAGGGTTGCATGTAGTGTTAGCCATTCTTTTTCATACTCCCTGATGTCTTCTGTTGTAAAGCTGAAAATGCCAATGATGATATCTAAGCACTGTAAATAATTGCAGCTATTGACCTTGCAATGGTACCAGACTGCCACACCCTATTCAGGCACTAATATTGGATATTCCAGCTCTAAGTCACTGCAGTAACTTTATGGTCCTAGTGCTTTATAAATATTTTAATACAATTTTGATTCTGCTACCGGCTGTCCTAAATCCACACAGTTGAGTCAGTGGTGCAGAGGTTGAGGTCAATCTGAATGATCACCCCTGACTTCCCTTTAGAATCACCCATCTGTGGTCATAGCCTGTTCTCTTGGGAAGAGCTCTTCCAGCTGAGGCTTCTTTATCCCTTTTGCTCATTGTCATCTGACTGTCTTGTTCTGCAGACTCCCCATGCAAACATGACCCTTCCTCTAACCATCATCCCAAACATATTAGAGGAATACCACTGGTACCATAGATAAAATATTACCATAGTACTGAGCAGCTGACCCTTCTGTGAGTAAGAGTGAATTCCTCCTAACTGACTGCTTTGGGCTGCCACATCATTTTTTCCTGCTTTTAGATTGGACCTATGCCATTGGCTTGCCTATATCTCCACCTTGCATATTGCAAACCTTAGGACTTAGCCTCCATATTCTTTTGAGCCAATTATTTATAATAAATTAAAAAAATAAATATATCTTTTCTTCCTCTCTCTCTATACACACACACACACACACATATTCACTTTCTATATATATATATATGTACTACTCTTTAACTGTTCCATATATATATTATATTTTATATATATATATATATATATATATATATAAATATACTGGTTCTATTACTATTTCTCTGGAAAACCCTGACTAATACAGTATGTAATTATTAAATAGTCTAAATAAATATGATAATAAATATATAACTATAAAAGGCCTAAATGCTGTAAAGCAGAGTTCTATGTTGATGACTACAAACAACACATGAGATACAATATGAGGATAAATTAGGAAGTAACTAGGCAAAGGAAGGTGAGGAAAAGAAAGAGAATGTCGGACATAGAATGACACATGCAAATGGCCTGCAATATGAAAGAAGGTGGTGTGTTCCACGGAGGGAAGAAAAGTTAGTTCTCTGAAGGGCAGAGAGCAAGGAGGGAAAGGTAACAAGATGATTCTCCAAAGTTAGAGAGTAGTCTCTATATGCCTTGGTTGTCATTTTAAGGGTGTTCATTTCTAGGACAATGAGATAACTCAGAGGTGTCTTAAAAGGGAAGTAACATGACCAGATTTGCATTTTGAAAAGATCACTAAGTGAAGTAAGATAAGAACTGATAAAATATATTTAGATTTAGCGTCATAGAAGTTATAGTGCTATTACTGTGATCTATTTTGGTGCAAGCAATCTACAGTTTTTAGATGGATTTGAGTATAGCACAATTATGAAAAGCATACCTGGATGCTGCTGCTAGAAGAGGGGAAGCAGAGAGAAGGAGTCCACCGGGTCTGCCTTATAACAGTGCTCGTAGTGAGCCTTACTACTCCTGTGTGGCTTATTTAGGAATCACTTAAATATTTAATCTATTTTTTAGGCAGATTTAACATACTTTTTTAATAAGCTATTTGATTTTTAATTTTTATTTCTCATAGAAAATTGAGAGAATCACACAAAAATGGTCTTTGTCACTTACTACCACTTAGAAAACAGCCCATTCATAAAGTTTACAAGATAACTTACCCATACTTGAAGAGCTCTGCAGAGAAATAGATTAATGTTTAAAATTACCCTTTATGTTCAGAACATCTATATTTTCTCCCTTCTGTGATTATATTTCAATAGGTGAAATCCAGAAATTTGACTGAAAAAGATTATTCTGCTGAATATATGTTAAAAAACAGAAATGTGTATAAATAAACGGTCACACCATCTATCTGGAATTCTAATAAAGCTGATAACATTTAAGTCTCCCTCTTTATTGCAACCTGAGTATAACCTCGATACTGTTTTTGTCACATGAGTTAGCCATATATTTTAATGTTGAATGTTGATAAGTACTGAGGACTAGAAAACTAAAAGAACCCTTGTGTTTATTTATGAATATCAAAAATGAAAGAGCATCTATCCGATGTGTACAAACTGCATAAAATATCATTTCAAAATGTAAAATAAATTTTAAAAATTTAAAATAAGACTTTGTACTTGATGTAAGAACTCCAACATACCAATATCACTAACTCTTTGAATTCTTTTCCCTGTGTTACACCAAAACATCTTTGGAATCTCAGTTTTACTTAATGTAGGTCACATTTTTCTTCCAGTTTTAGAAAATCAACGTGGCAAACTGTTGGAGCCATTTCCAACTGTTTAAGCTAGCACATTGAATTCAAAAATTATCATCTGATAGGTGTACCCATAGTGATAAATTTGCCCCAATCTTATGTTCTTTCCAACATGGTTTAACAGATTTGGAATTCATTCTAAAACATATTCTGCAATATTTATATTTCTGCCAATGTAAATTAAAAAAAACCACACACATCTTTTTGACATGTAATCCATGTCATAGTCAGACTTTGTCCCTGAAACGTGCTGCAACCTCATTATAGGCTTGGAGGACATGCGGGTTGGTAGGAAAAGATCATGGGTAAAATTTTCATCTCCTTGAAAGATAAATGATCAAAGCTGGCATTCTATGCTCTTCATACAAAGCAGGAATAGACTCAGTAGATGGGGAAAAATGGTGCTTCTACAACAGCAGTAAGGGAATCCACATATTCAGACTCATCCAAATCCACCATAATTTCTCTACTCCAATATTCAGATTCCCACACTTTTTCCAATCCAGTTCCCAGATTCAACACCAGAAACCTGCTGAGACTGTGACGTTAACTTACTTAATACTGTAAACTACCGAATCAAACTCAGTATCTAGTTTTCAACTTCATGGACTCAAGAAGAGGTAGGTACCTCATAAAGGGTACCAGATCACCGACATTAAGAAAAAAACAGCACTCATTGATTTATTCCACAAGCATAAATAAATAGCAGCTGTTAACACTTACTATGAGCTGAGTGTTTTATGTACATTATCTCCACTAACTCTCTCCCCAACAGATGGGGAAATTGAGATTCAGAGAGGTTAATGTGTTCACCAAAGTTACACAGTGATTAAGTGGGAGAAGCTTGACTTAATTACAAGACTGGACTGTCTCATGCACAAGCTCGGTGCTGTGGACATAGAGATTGGAAGATGTAGTCCCTTCCGTAAAGTCAATATTCATTAGGAAGAGGAGCTGGTCACTAGCAATGTGTTGTTACTGAAGTCAATGCATAGAATCAGCTCTTGAAGCACTTTGAAGAGGCTAGAGAAAATATCCATTTGCCCCTAAACATACTGAGCTGAGAATTAATATATGAATTGGGGAGATAAAGGAATTAAGGGCATTGTATCGGTTGGCTATAACTTGTTACTGCATAACAAGTAATTCACTCCAAAATTTAGTGGATTAAAACAATAATCATTTATTCTTGCTCACAGGTCTGCAGGTCAGCTGGATATTGTCTCAGCTAGGCTAGGCTCAGCTAAGTGGCTCTGCCTGATGCTGTAGACCCAGTTGCAATTGGCTCCATGCTGCAGGCTCTCTATGTATTCTTTCAGGCCTCAGGTAGAGGGGTAGCAACTGCCTGGGGAAAGCTCTTCTCACAGAGATGAGAGCAGTGATATCTTTTAAGGCCCAAGTGCAGAACTGGCACATGGTAACTGCCCCCTGATCTCATTGGCCAAAACAAGTAACAGCCAGTGGAAAACTCTGCCTTTTGTGTGAGGGGCTGCAAAGTTACATGGTAAAGGGAATGAATAAAGAATTGAGGCCAGTAATTTCATCTACCAAAGATAATTTTTTTTTATTTTGATGGGGAGTGGCTGACGTAGAGGGGGTGGAGTGGGTAGAGAATCTATAAAATACCACTAACTTTTAAAAGATTTGCCAGGAAAATTTCCCTATGAATAAAACACCACATTTCTTCATTTCTCCAACTGAGATAATGAAAGACAAACCCTCCCACCCTCCTATTTTCCTTTTCCATTTCTTAAAAAGTATACAAAATTGTAGGATGCCAGAATATTAGTTAGACAAGCCTGACTAAAAAGAGAGATCCCTCCAGTCTCAATTTTCAACCACCTATAAAAGTAGTGTTTGGGGGGGGCTTCCCTGGTGGCGCAGTGGTTGAGAGTCCGCCTGCCGATGCAGGGGACGCGGGTTCGTGCCCCAGTCCAGGAAGATCCCACATGCCGCAGAGAGGCTGGGCCCGTGAGCCATGGCCGCTGGGCCTGTGTGTCTGGAGCCTGTGCTCCACAACGGGAGAGGCCACAACAGTGAGAGGCCCGCATACCACACACACACAAAGTAGTGTTTGGGAAATGGCTGTGAAAAAATATGTTCTTCTGCATTTAGGTCTCAGAGTCCCCATTTGACGGTTGATCTACACCCCTGTAATCTACAAACATACAGACACCAGCCTAACTGGTTGACAAATAGGAACAAACATGCTAATAAAACAAAAAGGAAAGATTCTAGGAAATAAATAAAAGGAGACAAGAATATACAATGGAGAAAAGATAAACTCTTCAGTAAGTGGTGCTGGGAAAACTGGACAGTTACATGTAAAAGAAAAAAATGAGAACATTTTCTAATACCATATACAAAAATAGGCTCAAAATGGGTTAAAGACCTAAATGTAAGACTGGAAACCATAAAACTCCTAGAAGAAAACATAGGCAGAACACTCTGACATAAATCGTAGCAACATTTTTAAAATCTGTCTCCTACAGCAAAGGAAACAAAAGCAAAAATAAACAAATGGGACCTAATTAAACTTAAAAGGTTTTGCATAGCAAAGGAAACCATCAACAAAACAAAAAGACAACCTACTGAATGGGAGAATATATTTACAAATTATATGACCAATAAGGGATTAACATTCAGAATGTATCAATATAAAGAGCTCATACAACTCCATATCAAAAAAAACCAAGCAACCCAATTTAAAAATGGGCAGAAGAACTGATTAGACATTTTTCCAAAGAAAACATACAGATGGCCAACAGGCACATGAAAAGATGCTCAACGTCACTAATTATTAGAGAAATGCAAATCAAAACAACCATGACATATCACTTCACACCTGTCAGAATGGCTATCATCAAAAAGACCACAAAATGGGAGAAAATATTTACAAATCATATATCTGATAAGGGACTAGTATCTAGAATATATAAAGAATTCTTAGAATGCAATAAGACAAATAACCCAATATAGAAATGGGCAAAAGGTTTGAATAGACATTTTTTCAAAGAAAGTATATAGATAGCAGAAAGCACATGAAAAGATGTTCAACTTCATCAGTTATTAGGGAAATGTCAATCAAAACCACAGAGACACCATTTCGCATCCACTACAATGGCTATCATCAAAATGACAGGTGAGAACAAGTGTTGACAAGGAGAAACTGAAACCCTCATGCACTACTGGTAGGAATGTAAAATGGTATAGCCACTTTGGAAAAACAATTTGGCAGTTCCTCAAAATATTAAACAGAGAGTTACTATATCACCTAGTAATTCTATTCCTAGGTATCTACCCAAGAGTAATGAGAACATGTATCCACACAAAAACTCATACACAAATATTCATAGTAGCATTACTCATAATAAGTGGCCAAAAAGTAGAAACCACCTAAATGTCCATGAACTGAGTGATGGATAAATAAAATGTGGTATATCGATCCAAAGGAATATCATTTAGCTATAACCAGGAGTAAGTACCGATATGTGTTACAACATAATGAACTTTTAAAACATCATGCTTAAGTCATAAGAGACCATATAATGCACAATTCCACTTATATAAAATGCCCAGAATAGGCAAATCTATAGAGACAGAAAGTAGATTAGTCTTTGCCTAGAGCTCTGGGTAGAAGGGTCGAGGGAGGTGGAGAGTGACTGCTAATGGTACAGGGTTTCTTTTAGGGAGGCTGAAATATTCCAAAATTAGATGGTTGCATCATCCTGTAAATACACTAAAAAACACTGAATTATATACCTTACATAGATGAATTATATAGTTTGTGAATTATATATAAAAAAACAAAGACCACAAATAACAAATGCTGGCAAGGATGTGGAGAAAAAGTAACCCTCATACACTGTTGGTGGGAATGTAAATTGGTGCAGCCACTGTGGAAAACAGTATGGAGCCTCCTCAAGAATACTAAAAATATAACTACCATATGATCCAGCTATTCCACTCCTGGGTGTATATCTGAAGAATCAGAAGAAAACAAAAACATTAATTCAAAAAGATATATACACCCTTATGTTTACTGGAGCATTATTTACAATAGCCAAGATGTGGAAACAACCTAAATGTGCATCAACAGATGAATGGATAAGAAGATGTGTGTGTGTATACACATACACACACACACACACACACACAATGGAATACTACTGAGCCATAAAAAATAATGAAATATTGCTATTTGCAACAACTTGAATGTACTTGGAGCATATTATACTCAGTGAAATAAGTCAGGCAGAGAAGGACAAATACTGTATGATATCACTTGTAGGTGGAATCTAAAAAATATAACAAAATAGTGACTATAACAAAAATAAACAGACTCACAGATATAGAGAACAAACTAGTTGTTACCAGTGGGGGGTGGAGGGGGAGGGGTAAAACAGTGGTAGAGGATTAAGAGGTACAAACTACTACGTGAAAAATAAAAATGCTACAAGGATATAGTACAGCACAAGGAACATAGCCTATATTTTATAATAACTATAAATGGAGTATAGCCTTTAAAAGTTGTGAATCACTATGTTGTACACCTGAAATGTATATAAAATTGTAAATCAACTGTATCACAATACAAAATAAAAAAATAGGTATTTCAAACCACTGAGGGAAGATTAACAATTTAATAAATAAAAGGTTTTAGCATAACTAATCTGCATTTTAAATAAAATAATGATAAAGTTAAATTCAAGTTACTTACCATGTAAAAATGAAATCCAGGCAGATTAAAGAGCTAAGTGCAAAAAAAAGAAAATACAGAATAACTTCATTTTATAATTTTGGAATAAGGTATGTAGACATAATATAGAAAATATTAGCACTAGTTTGAAGCTGATAGAAAAACAAATAATTTGAACTTATATTACACAATATTTGCATGTATTGTTGTGGTCATTTAGACAAGCAGACATCAATTTAATGGAAAAATGAGCAAAAATATAACAGAAAATTAATGCAAATGGAAAATTAACACATGAAAAGAAACAATTAGTAAGCAGCAAAATTCAAATTTAAACAAAATTGAGATACTATTTTTTTGTAAACATTAAAATATTTTATAATAATTATCTATTTTTGCCAGAAGTATGAATTGGTACAATTTAGGGGGAAGCAAGCTGTATAATCCGAGCAATTCTGTTTTCCATATATATCTTACAGAAAATTTTGCCCCTGTATACATGGATAAGTGTATGTGTTCAGTAAAGAATATTTTTAGAAAAACAAAAATAGAAAAATGTGAAACCAATTTGTGGAAGTTCTTTACATAAACACTATAAACATATATCCACACATATAATACACGTTTTATATGTGTGTATATGTTAGCGCACGTGTGTGTGTGTGTGCGCGCGTGTGTGTGTATGTTTAGGGAGAGAGAATGAAAAAGAAATCCTTAAACTAAAATAGATATCTTACTCTTTCTGTCTGTCTTTCTTTTAGCCTACATTGCTGTTGTATAGTTGGAGTTCTAGCAACTATCTTTGACCAGGAGTTGATCTTGTGAATGGAATTTGGTGTTAGGATACTTAAGTAGTAATACAGTGAGAGTCTGTGTCCTCAGTGGCTCCCTGATAACAATTCTGAACTAATCAAGCCATTTGTATTTACACCAAAAAGGCACAAATGGGAGCCATGGATCATTGTAGCTTCTGTGTAATCTTAAGCTTTGTGTTCTCCATGAAGAGTATGAACACATCCTGTGTTGCTCAGGATAGTCCTAGTTCATGCTTGTTCTCTGTGTTCCCTGATGTAGCTATTCTTTTTCTAATGTCTGGGGACACCACAGGCGTACAGTGAGCTTCCAACAGCTTTCCCAGTTTGGGAAGCCTAAAAGTGGGCAAGCCACCCCACTCCCTCCCAGCACCCCCATGCTCCAGCATACACACTTAAAAGTTTCAAGGCATCCTCACCACTCATGAAAGAAGCTTATTATCCAGACACAGAGGAAACCCAAGCCAACTAATTGGTACATTAATCTAACCTATGCATAAACAACTGAATATTGACTGGTAATTAGGAAAGCCATCAACTACAGAGGAGGACCCAAAAAGACAAAAAGAAAATCCATCCCTACAGGAAGCAATAATTAATGAAAATAATCTAAAAATTGAAAAAAGAAATCAAAAGTCTTTGAGTATATTCAGAGAAATTAGAAAAGTTGTTATATTTCACAAATTATATCTATTAAGATGCTATCTAAAAAAGTTTGAGAACTTCAAGGAAAGGGCAGAGAGTAGCCAACTAATAGATGACATTTCTCCATGTGAGCATATTTTCAAGTTATCTTTTCATCGTCTATCTCTCCAGTATGAACTGATAGCCAAGGGTCATCAGGCATTTGAAGGGGGGCCCTGTGCGATCAAGGGTCATAGGGCCAGGTGGGCTGAACTGAGTGCCAGGTCTTAGATTCCGAAGGCAGACCTGCACCTACTCCTCACACCTCACATTCACAGGAACTCAAGTAGATCTGAGTCACTTTCTTCAGACTAACTTTGTAAACATGGATGCTCTAACATGGATGTGCAGATCGCTTATGAAACACCTCACATCCAGTCCTCCTTTTCTACAGTTCACTAACATATTCAAATAACTAGACAATGACTAGAACCTAGTTAATGCTTTTCTTCTGTTTTACATGCAAACCTTATATTTACTCCCATGTTTCACTCTTCTGAAAGCTCATTTTAATGCCCATGTCAGAAAATATCATAGTGAAGTGTGGAATAGTATCTAAGAATGATTGATATTTTTGCTTTCTAATTAAACCCACATTGGATTTTTCACTGTTAACTTGATACTGTTGGTGGCAAAGTGTAGCCAGGAAAAAGAACAGGTTTCAAAGGAAAAGCAGTACTTCTTAAAATGTTGGCTTGATTTTATAACTTATAACAGTGTCAATATCTTTATTCTCCCTTTAGTACTAACCAAGATGTTTTGAACTACTTTAATATGTATCATTTCAATCTAAAACAGTGTCATATTCTGAGTTACATATACTTAAATCTACTTTATGTCATTCCAAAATATATATTTTGCACATGTACTTTAAGTGATTTAGAAAACGCTGACTTTTTCCATGCCATTTTGTGCTTTTAATTCTATTTTATGAATGTTTACTTTTAATATTCTCCCCTTTTCCCCCCTTAGGCCCATGTTGCTGAATAAGATTTCCTCTATCTATATAAATTCCCAATTCACCTATCTGTGCTTTTGTTATTCTTTGTTTCTTCCTCTCCTATGCTCTGAATGCTTCCACCTTTTTCCAGACCACTGCTTTAAATCCCTCACCAAAATTTTAAGCCAATATATGACTCAAAAATGAAATTGTACCCATTTACTATTTTCATTAGTTAATAATAAACTTGAGAACAAAAATATATTTAGATGAAATAACATACTTTATATAGAGATCACACAAATATAATGGACAATATCAAATTGCATATATTTGCAACATGGCTTGAGAAATTACCTTGAAAATACATTGGTTTCCTGGAGAGCTTTCTCTTTGTGAGTAAACATGGTAAATAAAATCCCCAATGGGGAAATATATGGCTATTAATTTTTGTTAGAAAATAAAAGGTTTATAAAGTGATCTGAAGTATTAAAAGAACAGGGAAGATCATTACTGGAGTGGAAGTCCCTCTAGGGAACTTTTATTACTCCTAGTTTTGTCCTCTTGAATGCAAATATCACTGGTATGATATCTAAACTACAATATAAAAGACAAGTATAATACATAAAGTAAGATTTCTGTCATTAGTTAACTGCTTGATCCTCACCAACAATCAAACCTTATTCTAGATATTTCCACATGTATTTTCTGGATTTAATCCTCACTTTGATTCTGTTCTCCTTGAACTGCATAATCAATAGTTCTGCACTGCCTACAGGATAGTCAGATTTCTTTAGCTGAGAATCAAGGACCTTCTGGATCTGTACTTATTTCCTCATCATGCTTATTTTCAGATCTTCTTGACACAAACACTCACACTGTTTTCCAATGTGCCTTGCTCCCCTCAGCCTCCTTGCCTTTGGTAATGTCATTTGTCACATTTATTTTCTGTCTGCCAGTTCACATAATCTCCTTTATTCAAACCTCAGTCCATATCTATCTCCAAAATAAAGCTTTTATTATCCTGTTGCATTTATTATTTTCCTTTGAACTGTGATTGAGTTTATTCACTAATTTATAGATAACTGGCATTTTTGATGTTCCAAATTAACATAGTACATTTCATTGCTCATTGTAGGTGTTCCTAAGAATTTCCTAATTCCTTAATTCTCAATAAACCTTCTTGAATGCGAGTCCATTACATTTACCTAAAATTTGAATGTATGTACTGATAAACAGCCTCAGTTCTCTATAATATCTAATTCTAGATGAACATAAAATAACCACAGTTATTTCTGAATTTATTATGTTGAGGAAACACTTAAGATTTAGTGGAATTGGGTTCATATTCATTTAGGTCCACAATCTCATTGCAATATGTGTAGGAAACCAGTATGAGGGTTGTAGTTTTATGTTTTGATTTTAATAACATGAAAATTATTTGTAAGAACTGATCCTATGCGACTCCTAAGATTTTTCACATATACAAGATAAAATTTTTTAAATTGGAGGTCATTTTTAATGTGAAGAAGACATTAGTATTAGAGCATGTTTGGATAATTTTGTTAATTATGAAGATTTTGATGGGAAATAATGTGATTACGCTCTATGCATAAAATATTTAGAATGCTGCAATGAATAACTATAGGGGGCACAACTCACATGGACTGTGATAAGAGTGGATCACTTAAGTTTGTATAATGGATATCCAGGATAACTGTACATAGTATTCCTGTATACATCACACTTGAGTACAGAGTGTATTAACAATCCATTTTTTTAAGTTGATGTAAGTTTGTCAGATTAATGCACTATAATCTGATACAATATCAAATGTTTTCTTTTTGCATATATGAGTAGCTTGCTCATATCAAATCAAATAACAAACATTTCAGAGCAAAGTGTCATTTATCTAAAAAATTTTACACAAATGTTTACAGAAGTGATATATTAATGTTAGATTATTTTATATCTTTAAAAAATAGTTTTGAATAGACAGAAGCCACTTTTTATATCTTACAGGTAAAATGTTTAAATGTATTCCCTCTCCATTGAATTTAAAATCAATTAAGCTAATATGGCTAATATTTAGTATGTGGCTCCCATTCTGAGGGTTGTCTTTTCATTTTGTTTATGGTTTCCTTTGCTGTGCAAAAGCTTTTAAGTTTAATTAGGTCCCATTTGTTTATTTTTGTTTTTATTTTCATTACTCTAGGAGGTGGATCAAAAATTACCTTAGAAAGAGTGTATATAAATACATGTACAACTGATTCACTTTTTGTACACCTGAAACTAACACAACATTGTAAATCAACTATACCCTAATAAAAATTATATATATTTATTTATTATGTGGTAAGTACTTTTGAAAATTTTTTCCATTGAGGACAAAGGAATAAAGTGCATTAGTATTACAGGTACAATGGGATCAGACATAAAACATTTCTAACACTCAAGAAGTATCCCTCATGTTTTATCCCTGTTAATATCTACCCAGGCCCTGACTCCTCTCAGCATCCCCAGGAGAGATAACTATTCTGACTTTATCATTACAAAGTTATTTTTTTCTCTTCATAAATAAAATTATTTTGTATGTACAGTAAATAGGCATTTGTGCCTTATTTTTCTACAAAATATAATTTCTGTGAGATTCATCCTTGTGGTCACTTCCATAATTCATTCTTTATTATTGCCATGTAATATTCTACTATATGTATACCATAATTCATTCTAATTTTTTTTGTAAGTGAATATGAAATGAGAACTCCTAGAAAAAATGTGAGCCTCAAAATGATATACACTTTCAATTGCACTAAGAATAAATATGGTTTTCTGTTTACAATGTGATGCAACTAAGAATTCAGTATGAATATCTTCATTCTTTTTTTGATTAGTAAAATTTTATATCTTTTAAAACTCTAGACCTGAGAAATTATTCTGTATGGCCTAATGATGACAAAACTACTATACACCATATATGTGAATTCTAGAAGAGTGTGTGTGTGTGTGTGTGTGTGTGTGTATGTGTGCATGTGTATTGATGACCTAGGAAGTAAAAATCCTAATTAAAATGAAGTCAGCTGTATATTTCATAGTCTGTAGATATTAAGCATATAGAACATATTATGATTTGGTTTAGAAATCTGCACTGGCTCTACTTATGGGTGAAATTCTTGCTATGACTTTTAACTAAACTTTACAGCATGTCTGTACTAACACTTCACTAACACACCATTTTCCTTATGTCATTCTAATTATTTTATTTGACCACATTGTTCACATGAAATTAACATAGCAAGATTGCCAATGTTGTAAGAAAAAACTATGAACTCACCATCCTCTTGCACACAACCCAATAGTCTAGCAATATCTTAAAGTTTATCAATAGAACCTCAGAAATCACTTTATTTCCTTAATAATTATGATCAAACAGATGGTCCCAACTTTGTGGAAAGAAGGCAATTTTTTTTCACTGCAACACTTAATTCATTGTGAATACATACAGTCTTTGTTTGCATTCACTACCATAGTTAGCATTTCATTTCACTAATCTGCCATAGACCCAATGGACTTTTTCTTTAATATGTCAGAAACATATTTTTGAACGAACTTTAAAAACTGGAATACTTCCGTTTTCAACAACGAATATTTACTTAATAAAGTGACTATTTATTGAGGTCCTACTATAAACCTGGCAACTGTGTAGAAGGTTGGTGATACAAACCTGAAATGCACGACAGTCCCTATCTACAAAGGGCTTCTTACCTCACACATTGGTATGACTTCAGCATAGAGAGTGTTGTTGACAAACTTACATATACAAATTTTAAGTGATGGACTATGTTTTTGCTGAAATAAAATATAGATTAACACTTGCATGTAAGCTTACTTTGTCAGTGCATGCCACTTGTCCAAGTATAATGATACTAAGTCAGAAAATAAAACAAAAAATTCAGTAACAATATAAAATCATATATTTTTCCTTTTTGGTCTCTTCTACTTTTTATCGTTTTAATATATTCATTACCTTGCTATTAAAATTGTAGGAAAGCAGGTAATTTTTATTAACAAAGTTTATATACTTAATATCATTCTATTATTCTCTTCATTTTCTATATTGGTATGAAGAGTATAGAATATAAGAGGAGTAAAGGGAGTGTTCGTCAGAGTAGAGGTGCATACCAAAGGTGAAGAGAAAGAGATAAACTTTCCATTGTTAATCAGATGAATCCTTTATTTTCTCTTTTCTGTACCCATCTACCACTATGCAAAATATAATTGTATACTAAAACTTGTAAACACACTAAGTTATAAACAGTGACCAAGTGTGGACAATAATTAATTTCATATTCATTCCACTGTACATATATGTATGTGTACTAAGAGAATGAATTCTCATAAATCCTTGTAAACTTGGTGTTTATCATCATGTATCAAATGCTTATAAAATATTTCAAAAGTGAATCCAAGCAAATAAAATATGCTGTAATATTCTTCTTTTATATATGATTGATTCTCATTATTCATGGATTCTGTATTTATGGATTTGCTTATTCGCCAAAATTTATTTTTAACCCCAATCAATACTTCTGGAGCCTTTCTGGTCATTTGCAGACATGTGCAGAACAGTGAAAAATTTGAGCCATCTGATGTGCACATTCCATCTGAGGTCAAACAAGGTAACATTCTGCCTTGTTATTTTAGCTCTTGTATTTAAACAAATGTTCTTCTTGTGGTCTACATGGCACATTTTTTTTTATTTTGCCTTTGTATGCTCTTGTCAATGATTTCACTGTTTAAATGACCCTCAAGCATAGTGATGAACTTCTATCTAGGGTTTGTAAGCACAAGCAGTCAGTGCTGTGTCTTACGCAGAAGATATATGTTAGATAAACTTCATTCAGGCTTGATTTATACTGCTGTGGACCATGAGTTCAATGTTAATGAATCAATAATAGGGTACATCCAGAGAAAGAAAAAGCAAATTTGTATACCTGTACATGAGGTCACTCCAGAAGTGCAAAGTAACATCTGCAATGTGGGATGAAGCTATGGAAATAATGAAAAAGAAGCTAAATTTATGGATTCATGAGATGATGACTAACAATAAAAGTGCAGGGGACAGCATTGTTGTGAAGCTGAAAGCCAAAGAAATTTATAGTCACTTTACCCAGGGTCATGAAAATGTTAAAACTTCTTTGTTAGTGTTGACTGACTTGCTCGTTTCAAAAGGTGGTATGGCTTGAAAAATGTTAAACTTGCAGACAAGGCTGATTCTCACATCAGGAGGCTGTAGAAAGATTTTTTAAAAAATACCTATTAAGTGTTATACAGGTGATGAGTTAAGAGCAGACTGTTAAAGCTGATGAGATTGACTTGTTTATAAAAGCATTGGTAAACAAGTCTATATAACACACATGGCCCCCAAATGCTCTCACTTTATTTCAGTACCATGAAATTAATTACTTCTAAGAAATATATATTAAATAATATGTCTTTAAACAGAACACACATAAAACAAGGTTATCTATTGATCAGTTGACAAAAATGCTATGGCTAAATGGAACCTAACCCTGTAATTCCTTTTGGAGCAATGTTTCTGTATTTGCTAATTCAGAACCAACTTTATAGAACATAACTCCTGTGAATAATGAGAAATGAGTATATTCTTTTTAATGGCCACCTAATAGTACACTTTGTAAATGTAGCATAAACACTGTTATAGGCTGAGTATTTGTGTCCCCTTAAAAATATTGTTGAAACATAATCCCCAGTGTGATCATATTTTGAAGTGGTGTTATGGGGAGGTAATTAGGTCATGAGTCTGTATCCCTCATCAGTGAGATCAGGGCCCTTATAAAACGCTCCCCCCTCCATCTACATGAGAACACAGAGAGAAGATGGCCGTCTGTGAACCAGGAAGCTGGTTGTTATTAAACACTGAATCTGCCAGCACCTTGATCCTGGACTTCACAGCCTTCAGCACTGTGAGAAATATCTTCTATCTATAAGTCACCCCGATATAGTTGATGATATTTTGTTATGGCAGCCTGAACAGACTAAGACAAAAATTGGTACTGTGAAGTGGGGTGCGGCTGTAACAAATACCAACTAATGTAGAAGCGGCTTTGGAACTGGGTAACAGGTAGAGGCTGGAAGAGTTGTGAAGTGCAAGCTAGAAACATGGACATTGAGGATGATTCTAGAGACAAATGAGAAAGAAAAGAGGAGAGCTAGAGAGAAAGCCTCAACTTCTTAGAGAATACTTAAGTCATCATGAATAGAATGTTGGTAGAAATATGGCTGGTAAGGGTCATTCTGTTGAGGTGCCAGATGGAAATAAGAAACGTGTTACTGGAAACTGGAGAAAAGCTGATCCTCGTTATAAAGTAGTAAAGAACTTGACTGATTTGTGTTCATGTTCTACTGTTTTGTGGAAGGCAATGAAATTGGATATTAGCTGAGGAGAACTCTAAGCAAAGTGTTGAAGCAGTGGCTTGGTTCCTCCTAACTGCTTATTATAAACTGCTCAAAGAGAGAAATGATTTGAAGATGGAATTACTAAGTAAAAAAGAACCAAAACTTACAGAGTTGGAAAATTCTCAGCTTATCCATACTGCAATATTGAGAAAGGATGTTCAGAAAATACTAAGGGTATGGCCAGGTGACTTTTCGATAAGGATATTAGTGTGGGTATAAACCATGGACCTAGACAGCCATCTCACCAGAAGACAGGTAATGTTCTTCAAGACAAGGGAAGAATGACCCCCTGAAACTGATTCAGAGGTCATCAGGACTGCCACTCCCACCACCTGCCCAGGGGAAAAAACTATTTCTATGGCTGAGGCCACCCCTCTGGTGCAGGTGGTCCAGGATGTCCCTGCCTAGGTGTCTCATGCCTGTGACCCCATCAAGAGTTGCAGAGTGGTTTACAGCCAGTGCAGTGGAACCATGGCATAGATGGGGCCCTGGCAAAGAGTCACAGTGTGGGCAACACCCCTCCAAATTGTTGGGAGTCTTTGACACCCCAGTGGGTATGGAAGGCCAAAGAGCATCAAGCCAAAGAGGATTATTACCGAATTTTAGAGGTCTCATGGAATTTGCCCAATTAGGCTTTGAAGTTACGTTGGACCTGTCACTCTTTTCTTCCTTCCTATTTCTCCCTTTTGGAATGCGAATATCTATCTTATGCCAGTCCTACCATTGAATTTTAGAAGCCCATAAGTTGTTTGGTTTCACACGTTCATAGCTGGAGAGAAATTTTGCCTCAGGATAAATCATACCTCATTTCTTACCCATAGATGACATTTAAATGACACCATGCACTTTAGACTTTTAAAGTTGATGCTTAAGCAAGTTAAGAATTTTGAGAATGTTGGGATGGAATGAACATATTTTGCATGTGAGAAAGGCATGTATTTAGCGGCAGGAAAGGGCTAGAATGCTATAGGCTGAATATTTGAGTCTCTCCAAAACTCATATGTTGAAATTTGCTCCCCATTGTGGTGGTATTAGAAAATGGGGCCTTGGGGAGGTAATTAGATCATGAGGGCTCCACCCTCATGAATAGAATTAGTGCCCTTATAAAAGAGGCCCAAGAGAGCTCCCTTTCTCCTTCTTCAAAGAGAAGAAGGGCATCTATAAACCAGGAAGAAGGTTCTTACCAGACACAGAATTTGCTAGTGCCTTGATCTTGGTTTTCTCAGCCTCTAGAACTGCGAGAAAAAATTTTTCTCTTGTTTATACATCACACTGCAAACAGTATTCCATTATAGCATCCCAAATGGACTAAGATAACAGCTGATGTAATCTTCCCACTCTAAATCCAGCACTTTGACCACATTTACTGTCATGATAATCTTCTCTGGGATGTCTTCAGCCCTATTCTGATTTGTTCTCATTTCTCCCCCTAGAAAAACTCAGTTTTGGTCTTGTCTGTTTTTGTGATCAGGGAGTATAACTAAATCCTGTTTGTTAATTTTGGTACTCTCTCTCTTGTCTAAGATTGGGAATGGAAATAATGTAGGCTAAAATGACTATAAACTAAAATACATCAGAGATATTTATTTCTTTTATATCAAATACTTTATATTTGACAAGGGGTCAGCCAATTATGACGCACAGACTAAATGCAGCCCACCACCTGTTTTTATAAATAAAGTTTTATTAGAACAAAACCATACCATTTACTTATGTACTATTTATGGTTGGTTTTATACTGCAATGGCTGTGTTTTACAGTTATAACTGAATTTTTATTGCCCTCAAAACCTAAAATATTTACTATCTAAAACTTTACAGAAAACGTTTGCTCATCTCCAATAAGACTATGTAAAAAAGATGACATTTCACCTTTCTCTGTCATCTGGTACATATCTACTCATTAATTTCTTATTTAAATATATTAATTTAAGTATTATTAGCAGTAGTAGTAACATCTTCAATCCTATATTTGTAAAAATTATGTTATAAAATGATTTCAAGTATTACCTTACCTAATTTTCGATTTTCCTATAGGTAGATAGTGTGAATATAAAATAGTATTAAAGTCTCAGTATCAAATCCCATTTTCTTTTCCTAACAATCAGTTTTATAGCCCTAAATTAATCCTTATTGTTCTTTGTTTTCTCCACCTTGGTAGCACAATGACTTTGAACAAGGAACATAACTCATCTGAGCCTGAGTAAAATAAATGATCAACTGATTGGTGCTATGCTAAGTGTGAGGAGAGTTGTTAGTACATGGCAGAATGTCATAAATGACTGCCATCACTATCACCATTCTATATGTAGAGCTTCAGCTCTGAAGCCATACTTCCTGAATTTAATTTTCAAGTACTCCACTTAGACAAGAAAATTAACTCCCCATATCTATTGCTGTGTAACAAATTAACCCCAAATTTAATGGCTTAAAATAATAAACATTTGTTATCTCACATTTTCTGTGGGTCTGGTTGAGGGTTTCTTCATAATTGCAGTCAAGGTGTTAGTCAAGGTTGCCCTTATCTGAAGGCTTGACTGGGGCCAGAGAATTCTTTTCCAAGTTCATACTCATGGCTGTTGGCAGAAGGCCTTAGTTCTTGGCTATCTGTTGGCTAGAGGCCTTAGTTACTCACCACATGGGCCTCTTCTCAGGGCTGCTTGGGAAATCTCACACCATGGTAGGTGGCTTCCCTTAGAGCAAGTGATCTGACAGACAGATCAAAGTGGAAGCAACAGTGTCTTGTATGAAGAGTCTTATAAATCACACACTGCATTTTAACCACATTCTATACCTAATAAGCAAGGCACCAAGTCCAGCCCACACTCAAGAGAAGAGAGTTAGATTTCATGTCTTGAAGGAAGGAATACCAAGGAATATGTGGATAAATAGTTGATCCTTGAACAACTCCAGGGGTCAGGCGCACCAACCCTCAGCACAGTCAAAAATTCGTGTATAACTTACAGTTGGCCCTCCTACACATAGTTCCTCTGTATCCACAGCTCTTCACCTGAGGACTCAACCAACCATGGATTGTGCAGCACTCTACTAGTTACTACTCAAAAAGTTCGACATATAACTGGATCCATGCAGTTCAAACCCACGTTGTTCAAGGATCAACTGTATACTAAAATTGCCTCACTCAATTTACCTCAATTTCCTCATCTGTAAAATAAATATACATAATGGTAAAATGAAGATTATTGTTTTGAGATTCAAAACATGTATATCACTGAGACAAGATCCTCCCACATGTAAGCAATCTATAAATATTAGCTAATATTAGAGATTTACATGCAATTGTACTCTTTTCTATTTTATTCTTTACAGCAGTGGTCCCCAACCTTTTTGACACCAGGGACTGGTTTCGTGGAAGACAATTTCTTTTCTATGGACCAGTGGTGGGGAGGGTGGGGGAAGGTTCAGGTGGTACTGAGTGTGATGGGGAGTGGCAGATGTAGCTTTGCTCACTTGCTGCTCACCTCCTGCTGTGCTGCCCGGTTCCTAACAGGCCATGGACTGGTACCGGTTCATGGCCCAGGGGTTAGGGAACCCCTGCTTTACAGAAGAATTAAATTTTTAAATTGAACTATAATTGACATATAACATTAATACTAGTTTCAGGTATACAACACGATTCAATATTTGTATACAGTGTGAAATAATCACAATAAGTCTAGTTAACATTTTTATTTTATGTAATTCGTGTTTCTCTGTTTCTTAATTATTTTTGTTATTTATTTATTTTAAAGATTTATTTATTTGGCTGCACTGGGTCTTAGTTGCAGCACAAGGGATCTTCATTGCTGTGTGCAGGATCTTTTATTTATTTATTTATTTTTGCATGCGGGATCTTTAGTTGCAGCATGCAGGATCTAGTTCCCTGATCAGGGATTGAACCTGGGCCCTCTGCATTGGGAGTGCAACGTCTTAGCCACTGGCCCACCAGGGAAGTCCCTATTATTTCCTTCTGATTTTCTGAAATTTTACTCTATCTCCTTAGATTCAGAGTATCACAAGCTACCATGTTTGTAGTGTGGTCTCATTCTATGAAATATTAAGCAAGAGACCATATAATGCCTCTTTGGGATGATTATAAAATTATGAACACACACACACGCACAGCAGGCAAGTCAAATTGTCTAGCTCTGTCCTCCTGCAGTAAGTATAAGAGCAGTTGAATATATACCCACTTAAAATGCATTTTGGGGGAGCTACCACATTCGCTCATTTTATACCTTATTTAATTGCTTAACACTACTTGTTTCATTAGGTTCTGGACCAAAAGTTCCAATGTCAGAATATAGTCAATGTCTATAACATTTCTATCAAGTATGACTTGGTGGGTAGGAAAGGTTTTCATTGCGATTGAGAAAAACTGAAAAGGGATCACAGTTTACAATTTGTAGCAGTTCTCAGCCTTAACCTCATTCTCTCTGGGGACATGTCTCTGACTGTCTTAGACTGGGCAAGATTTCATTGGATTTCATCTCACAGCGCTCTATTTTTTCCTTATCAAAGCACTTACCATACATTATTGTATTTGAAGCTTCTATTGTCTGAATTTCAGTAAAAGCTCTAACTGATATGGTAGCAAGGCACAGTGGATTCTTTACACACTACTGTATTTTCAATGTTTTGCACAATATTTGGGACAAAATAGGACTGGAGTATATATTTTGGAAGAAATGTTGAATAAAAGAGATAGTTTTAAATTTATGATTATGTTTACAATATGGCTAGGAATGATTTGATCTCCTAAGAACTCCCCTCCTTCCAACCACACCTTGACCACCCAAAAATATTTGGTAGACATTGACAAGGATTCTGGAAGAATCTAAATTCATTAATATATCATGAAAATATAATTAATAAATAATGGAATTTGGGATGATTACCATAAGTAAATTCCTATTCATTGAGGCTGGCAATAGGAAACTGAAGAACAAGCTCTACTGCAACTATTGTCACTATCAGAAACAGTATTAGGCTACATATGACAGAGGTATAGCTTATTACACTTTTCCTCATTTTGTATTATATTCATAAGTATCTATAGGATTATAATCAGCTTATATGGAGTTGAAGTGGAGAATAAGATATATGCAAAATGATTTCTTATTTAACTGCCCAGAATCTTCCAAAGGGTAGGTGCTAATTGTTAATAAAGCTTAAATACTATAGCTGGTATTTAATAGCTACTGTATTTCAGGCACTATATTTGGCATTTTACGAATGTTACCTTATGTAACCCAGAAAACCAAGCCGTGAAGCACTGGAGATATTACCTTGAAATTAGATTTGTATTCAAATCATGAGTTTGCTACTTATACATACCTGTGTGGTCATAAGCAAGTTAGATACTGTCTGTAAGTATCAGTTTTCTCATCTGTTAAAATAGAGAAAATACTGTTTCCCTGTATCTATCATACATTAATAATTAATGCTAGTTTTTATTATATTTGTACATGTACGGAACTAGCAAGCAGCAGATATCAGTCTACATTTTTCCATAGATTGTATATGTACCAGTTTTCTTCTATTTATCAATCTATTTATTGAGGTGTAGTTGACATATAACATTATATTAGTTTCAGGTTGCAACATAATGATTTGATATTTGTATATATTGCAAAATGATCACCACAATAAGTCTAGTTAAGATCCATCACCATACATACTTATGATATATGCCAGTTTTAAACATTTTTTGTATCTTCTATTTCATTTAAAATCAGCCATGGTAGTTTACTCACCACTAAGCAGACCAGACATGTTTGGTTTCATTTCAATTTCAATGGCATATCTGTGCTACTTCCCAACCTTGGGAAATCTTCCCCAATGTATATACTTGTGTGTGTGCCTCTGTGTGTTCTCTGTGTTCATAAAAACATATATACACAGCTGGTAGCACTTTCTGTTGTGTTTTTGTTAAAGGTGCAATAGAAGATTATAAAAGGTTTGTAAACACTTGCCCCTCCTTAGGTGATCCAGTAAATAATACTATGAAGACTTCAATAGAGATGCTTGCGGTCCCCTGGAGTAGTTCAAAGTCTACCTCTCGGTTCAGTCCTTTTTGTAAGTATCACTTATACAATTTGTCATAAATAAAATTCAGGTCATTATGGTTCTCACAGAAATCAGTTTAAGTTTTCCCACTGAAGCCAATTTAATTATCACATTTTCCTCTTTTTACTTCCAACATATGATTATCTATGGGACTGAATATATCTTCTAAGAGAATTACATATCATCCATAATGCTCAAATTTTAAATAATTTAAGCATAAAAATGCAGGGTATAAATTTGTCAGGTTAGATAGGATTCATGAAGTAAATCAGTTGCCAAAACAATTTCCAAGCATTTAAGTTTTTCTTAAAATTGTCAATTATGTCCCGTAGTTTAGAATTTTGAAACTCTGCAAGAATTTTAAGGATTGCAATTTACATTCTCAAAGAACGGGCCTATAATTTATTACCCTCTACATACAATATGTAATGAACTTATTGGCCATAATATTTCTCATAGCTGATTAGGCATCTCATGTGGATGAAACCACATGCCATATGTATTTATTGTACTTTATATAGTTCTCTAGGTACCTTCTATAAATTATATTCTAAAATTAAACTGGACATGACAGAATATTCCAAACAATCTACTTAAAGTGATCAAAAAGTAATATGAAATTCAAAGCTGATTTTAAATTGAATCACTGGATACACTATCTTCATAATAAATTACCTGTATATATTAAACTATTTAGTAACTTATAGAGTCTATCATTATCTCTAATTTACCTACGACATTTCATTGTAAAAAAACTGTTGACTAACTTAAATTGATTCAAGAAACAATGTGAGTTGGGCTTCTAATAAAGTTATACAACTCAGTAGATTTTCTGTGAAGAGAATGAGCCGGAACATCGTATTAGACTTGTAAATGTAAATTTTAAATGGAAACATTCTTTTGAATATGAGAGCAGTTTATAGCTTTATCCTGGCACAAAGTAACATAATGAACTGCTAGAATTTTAATTTAAAGCAAAGTTTAAAGGCTATTGTGGTTTGCCAAGGTTATCCTTCATAAAAATTTCTTGAATGTTTATTTGTCAACAACTTATGTAATTACCTCAAATTAATGTGAAGCCAGAAGGGAAACCAACACTCGAAAATACTTTTGGAAAGCAAGAAACTTTTTTTTCCTTTTAGTTATGCTTTAATGGCCAAGCTAATAAAGTAAAGGAATCTGAATTAAATAAGAAGACTGGGGGTGGGTAATGAGGAGAAAGCAAGTCAGCTTTTGCCGTGAAAACTACTATTCACAAATTTAAATAGATATTATTTTATTTCTAGATTTTCCAAAAACTTTGTGAGAGTCAATTAGAGGTCCCTCTTTGCTTTCAAGGTTTTATCATTGATACTAATTTTACATTGGGGAAAATGTTTCAGACTTTTGATATTTCTTTATCCTCTAGAAAGATGACTTTTGTTAGAAATCTTATTTTTCAGATGGACTTTTATCATACATCAGCCAGGGATTGAGTCAAGTGAGGGTCAATAACTCGTATACCTCCTTATCTCAGTACAGACTGGAATCAGTAGCATGTGTCTTCTTTCTAAAACCCAGATCTCTCAAAAGTCAACATCTTTCATATGTGTCTATGTACATACACATATATGTAATAGACAGATACAGACATAGATGTAGCCTACAGTGTTCTGGAAACTGTACCATGTTTGGTGAGGCTTTCAAAGATATATAAAATGCAATGCTTTGTGTACCATAAAATCGAGAATGGCAGAATAGTATGTGTAATAAGCTATAACAACAGCCTGAATATGAAATGTACCCTGTTGATAGTTCAGTCTGGTAGAAGAATCAGGACTTAAAGTTTCTTCAAGCCTTAGGAGACACAGAGAACATAGTGAGTAAAAATGTGTGTATTACTCTCTTTCTGTGTATAGGATAGAGGGAATCAGACAATCATCCAATGGTTGTCACGTCATTATATGTACTAAAACAAACAGTCAAAATCTGACTACAAAGGCAACTTGGATTTATTGGAAAGGTAACAAGGACTGAGAAGGAAGATTTGAGTTTCTACTGTTTGGAATTCAGTCATCAAGTTGAATCTATCAGCCTCTCAATGTGTGTCTCTCTCTTTTGTCTGTGAAAATTGGGGAAAAAACATTGACCTATCTAATGTGGTATTGATACCTGTGTGGCTAAACTGCTTCAAGATCAAAGGAATCCACTTGAGATATATTCCTAACAGTAACCATCACAGTCATTAATTGTCTGATTTTAAAAATAGATTTTTAGAAGGCCATTGGTTTAATACGAGCTTTTCAGGGAAAAGCATGCATTCAGACTTCAGAGCGTTTCAGTTTTGCAAAAGTCACTCATACTTTACTGTCACGATTGCGTAGTGTGTTGTGCACACTGTGGGGATCAATACGGATTAAACTGGAAAAACTAAAACTGAAACTCACAACTCTGAAAACTAATGAATGTCTTTCTGATAATTAAGAAATTACTGACTACTGATGTGGTTTTAAGAGTTTTGTACTGAGTGGTAAGGACAAATTGAAATGTTAACACAATGAAGTGGAAAAGCCTTTGTTAATTACAATTGTTTACCTGGCAGTCTCTGTTTAGCAGTCACAGAAAGACCACAGAGCAAATTCCTTATATGTGCTCTAATAGTTTAGCAGTAAAAACAATTAGGACTCATAAAATTTATTCTCCTTTTTACATACGTGCATTTGAGGTCTGGATCTTGTAACTTATACCAGAATAGCCTTTGTAGTGCAGTGACAGTTTAAGTGGGAGAAGTTTTCCAGACTGTAAAGCAGATAAAAGCAAATCTGCACTGATTCAAGTACATTTGGGGAACTCAAAACATGGCTTACTTGGCCCTCCACTCACCTTCCCTCACCACTGTTGATGGGCTTATGTATCTCTAGACCTCGGATGGTGTGGAGAACACCCCTTCAAAAACACTACCTGGAAAAATAAAATGTATTTCTTTCTCTCTTCAGCTATCCAAATGATTTGGTATGGTAGAAGAATCCATTGGCACACACGAGCAAAATCTTTCAGTAATTTCCACGGCATTTAATATGTTTACAAGGCACCTGCTATTGCTGGACCTTCATGTTTACTTATCATAGGCTTTAAAGTTCTGGAATACTTAAAATTTTATAAAGTGTGTGTGGGGGGAAATGGGCATAACTATGGGATGTTGTCTGGGTCTTGTCCTAGGATATCATTCTCAGAGATGTTTGCATAGATTTCTTTAAACCATTTTGTGAATTTTACCCTCAAGAAGGAACAGATATTGTATATTTTCATTCAAACTCTGCTTTCACTAACTCTTTAAATATGTCAGACAATGTTTTAGTCAAGGTTTTGGGGATATGACTTAAAATATAGTCACTGGCAAAAATATTTTTTTATTGTTCTACGCATGGTCATAATCTTAACAGCCAAGCATTGCCCACCTGAATGCTGTTTGTGAAGAATTTAAAGAAAGTCTATATTCTATAAATGCCATGTATATGATGTTATGATCTGCCTTGGCTCCCCTGGTGGACTGTTTATTATATTCCTGCTTGATATATCAAACACATTGCAGAGAGTTTGAAACAGTCAAGTCTTGGCAAAATCCAGGAAAATTACAAGTTTTCCTCATTAATGGTGTGCAGGCCTTTGTCTTCTACTCACTTCACCCCACCTGCATTTTACAACTTCCAGGATTCATGAGATTGTACATATTTCCTCGAATTAGTGATGAACTACAGATTACCCCGGAAATAAATGACTAAAATGGAGGAGGCAAATCGGAATTACAAATCCATAAGGAAAGAAACCTCTAGTCTTTAAAAGTCAGAAAACAGAGTAGGCAAAAGCCAGGGCTACTCTGAAATATGAGGTTAATTGTGGCTGAGTTAGGAAAGCATAGCAGGGAAAGGAAAGCCAGTGATGTGGCTAAAAGTGAAATGAGTAAAGAACTTGGACACCTAATATGTCCTTTCGTTGTATCACTTGGAGCTTTTTCTCTTGTGGATGATTTGCTGCCAGAAGCATTTCTCATATAATGTGTACTTTCACCGTTTCCCTCCATCCTAGTCCATGCTAAGTGTCCCTTACAGTTTAAGGCTGAAACCTAACAGGATCTGCTACAAATTCCTTTTACACTTTGCCCCGAGAATATGGAATGTGCTTTCCCTTCACTTCTCTGCCATGGGAATTAATTACCTGCAGTTTTCAACACAGTGTGAAAGTCTTATCTGCTTTCTTTGGCAGTAAAATATTACTGCAAAGCTTTAAACTAGTTTTGAAGTTTTATTGTCTTTTTCCCCCCTAGGTTTTAATTATGGATGTTTAAAATATTTTATGTCAGTAGGTAATCTCAGAGCTATTATAGTAAAAAAACAATGAAAATAATCAGACTGAATTAAATTATGAAGATAAAACTTTATACACAAGGATGGGCAAGCTTTTAAAGACCATTGTTTTACTGGGTGTTACAGAATTTTAGTGATTTGTGTAAAGAAGAATCAATATTATTTACTAATAGGCCAAAAAGTGGGTTATTTTCCAAAACTGTGTATCCATTACATTTAATCAGATCCAGATGATAATACTAATATTTATGATGGATCCCAACCTCAGAACATAACATGAGAAGGAGAAGAAATAATGATTCAAACCTTACAGTTCCATGGATCAGTACATGTTCCTGGTTTCAAGGGGGAAATTAAAGTTGTAATATAAAGTTGGAAAGAGTGAGAAAGACAGACAAACATTTTATGTTCTAAGAGTATTCTTTACTTCTTTTGGGCATGGTTTAAGTAGTGTAATAATTTTTTTTTTTAATTTAAAGCAAATAAACGCATTTAAATGAATAAATTTTAAAAAGTTATATAGTATGCTTCCAAATAAACTAAATATTCAAATACATTAAACTTTATGAAAACTCATTTTTAGTTTATGAAAAAGCCAGTGATAAAACCCAAAATGTACAAGTCTAATTACTGACCTGCAAGAACTTTAAATATTTCCATTTATCATTTATACATTTCACCTCTTTTTTTTATGGTCTACTGACCTCATATTCAATTGTGCATAAATTTTTTGATCGGATATTTTAAACTGAATGTATTCTAAATGTTTTTTCTGTAGTCAATCTATAGAGTAAATATTCAATCCAACTTAGAAAATGAGGTATAATATTATGTTTGGTAGCAATAAAATATACTCAAACATATTTCTGCTTAATGAATTAGATAACAAGATGAAAATCCAACTTGGAGAGAAAATTTTTAAGACTGCTATACCTTTTTAGTGTTTGAGACTCTGTGTAATTATTGTTTTCTTTGAGAGCAACTTCAGTCTTGCTTAGACGTGCATAGTTGATATTTGCCTTATTCACACCCAGTGAAATAGTCCTATTCATAAAGAATACTAATAAATACATGAAAATAAATTTCACCCAGTCCACATATTTTAAAATAATATACCTTTAAAAAAGTATTTACTTATTTTATTTCCCTCAACATATATAACTTAAAAATAAAGAAAAGTAATTAATATATAATAAAAACAAAATTTGCCTGAAATTAATGAAGAATTTTCCCATTTTCTATTATTATTTCAAAATTTGGAACTTTTCCTATCTTTCTATCATTAGCAATACAGACAGGGTAAAATTCTGTTTCTTCCACTTACATATTTAATATGGTCTTGCTTTGTTTTCAATCCTTACAAACTATATATTATTAAATATTTCATTTTAAGCTGCTTTAAATAATTATACTATTGTAGAGAACATAATTTTCTTATGAAAGAAAGGAGAAAGGAAATAAAAAGAAAAGATTAAATGTGCCTTGACTCTTCAGAGGTGGAAATGAAATATAATTATTTCATGGTAATTCATTAAAGTTTTTTTCTTTATCCAAAAAACTCATAAAGTATATTTGTTTATACAGTTAAAGTATATTTGTTTTATCTCTTTCATTAATAATTTTACTCTTCCTTAATGTGAAAAAGGCTTCTAGATTCTTAAAACTCATAGTCTCATTGAGAGTATAAATAGTCAACAGTAGAGCACAATATTCAGTTGTTCCATTATCTATATAATATAGTATATAAACATCACTCTGATTTGTCCCCTGTGGTTATGTCAACAGAGCCAGAGAGGGTGCCAGAATGAATATGCTACACCTGAACAGGGAAAGTGCCTGCTAAAATAAATATTTAAATAGAACCAAATATCTTCCAACATAATATTCAAATTACACATTATACAATTAAAAATAGTTTGTCATGCCAAGAACCAAGAAAATCACAAACTAAGTGATGAAATGCAATCAACTGGCACCAGTAGTTAATGAATCAGTTATTGGAATTATCTGACAAGATTTTAGAGCAGAAATCTTAAAATAGATTCAACAGGTAATTATGCATTTATTTGAGACAATTGGAAAATATTAGCAGAGAACTAAAATTTATAAAAATAAGACGAAAGGAAATACAGAACTGAACAATGCAATAACTAAATAAAAAACTTATATTGGAATATGTCACTAGTGGAGTGGAAATGATGTAGAATCAGTGAAAGTGAGGACAGATCGATAAAATTTATTTAATTTGAAAACAGAAAAAAATAGACTGGAAAAAAAAAAAGAAAAAAGGCTCTTTGGGACCAGGGGGAAATGATAAAATAGCTAATGTCTGTATCTTTGGAATCCCAGAAGGTAAAGAGAAAGGATGTAAGCATGAAAAGCATTCAAAAAAATGATAGCTGAAAATTTCTCAAATTTGGTGAAAGTTGTAAACTTATATATTTCAGGAGTTAAGTGACCCACAAGTAGAATAAATACCAAAATGTTCACACAAAAACACATCATAATTAAATTTCTGAAAACTAAAGAAAATTTTTAAAGCTAAAGTTAAAATCTTGAAAGCTGCCAGGGAAAAACATTAGTGTATTATTAATAGCAGAACAAAGTGGATGTAAAAGAATCCCTCATTAAAACTCATGGAGGTTGGAAGGGTGAGCATAAACATTTTTCAAGTCCTGAAAGAAAAATAATTGTACACTGTGAATTCTATATTCTGTTAAAATATCCTTTAGCATTAAAGGGAAAATAAGGATATTTGCAAGTCAAGAAAAACTAAAAAATTCACCAATCACAGACCTGCTCTTAAAGAACAGCCAACTGAGACTCTCCAAACAAATAAGACAATAACAGAAAAAGGATTGGAACTTTAGGAAATAATGAAGAGAAACAAAATGGGTGAAACTATGGGTAATAAACTTTTCAGGAGGTTCTTAAATTGTATTTGACGATTAAAGCAAAAATTACATCTATTATGTTGCTCGATATATGTAGAGAGAATAAGTGAGACCATTATATTTAAAGTAGGAAGAGTAAATGGATCTTATAATAAAGAGTCTGACTCAATACAGTATCTCACCAGCCTTAATAAACTGTCTTCACAACTGCATTGCAGGTAGTATCTTAATCACATCCAACTTTATCCAGAACACAGGTATAATAGTTCATTGATGGTATCCTCCTCTGAGAAGATTTATTTGATACACTTATTCAGGACATACAAATAATAACAAAGGAGCTCACATAAAGGGATGGATCATTGCCCCACACATGGAAGAAGCCTCACCACCTTAATTTTTTAGTTTGTCAAGGGTCACTCTATCTTTGATTCTGTCAAGAAACAGCTATTTACCCTCTCAGCATTCACAATGTTGAAACAAACCCAACATATTTCAAGTCTATTTGGATCTTGGAAACATATTCCTCATTTACAAATTTTACTTAAGCCCATATAGGCTATTACAAATCAGACAACTTTAAATAGGATTTCCTAGAACAGAAGTCTCTAGAATCTGTCCAAATAACAATAAAAATAGCACTCCCACTAGTATCCCCCTGAGAGTCCTTTATATAGAGGCTTTTGCAACCTCCTCTTATGCCTCCTGGAGATTCTGTACCCATGATGGCCATAGAATTGCTCATGGAATTCTGGTGAAAGACACTGCTCTCTTTAACCCCACACATCACACTATATTCTATGATCATAATGAAACCAAACTAGAAATCAATAATAGAAATAAAACAGCGAAATGTAAGCAAACAGGATAAATAACAGCAAAAATTCTAAACACTTGGAATCTAAACAACATGCTTCTAAACAATCCATACATCAAAGAATATGTCTCAAAGGAAATAAAATTGTATACATAGATCTGAATGAAAATTACAATATTATATATCAAATATTTGTGGATGCAACTAAAGCAGTAATAAGAGGGAAATATTTAGCACTAAATGCTTATATTATATTAGAAAAGAAAAATTTCTAATCAATAATTTAAATTCCTTTGACACTAAATTAGGTCAAGAAAAGAAACCCAAAGTAAGTGGAAGGATAATAATAGTACAAATAAGAGCAGAAATCAATGAAATTGAAGACAGGAAAACGGTAAAGAAAAATCAGTGAAACCAGAAGTTGGTTCTTTAAAAAAAAAAAAACAATAAAAATAACATACCTCTAACAAGACTGTTAAGATAAAAAGACAGATGACACAAACCACAAATATGAGGAAAAAATCAGGGAATATCACTGCAGATTTTGCAACCATTAAAAGAATTGTAAGGGAATACATTGAACAATTATTTGTTCATACATTTGACAACTTCCTAAAATAATACAAATTAGCAAAACTCACCCAAGATGATATAAATAACTTGAGTCATCCTGTAATCATTAAAGAAACTGAATTTGTAATTTTAAAAGTTCAAAATAATAATACCAGACCCAGTTGGCTTCACTGCAGAATTTATCATTCACTAAAAAAGTGTCAATTTTACACACTCTTTCCTAGAAAATAGAAGAGAAAGGAATACTTCTTAACTAATTTTTATTGGGGTAGTATTATATTGATAACAAAATTAGAGAAAGACAGTACAAAATGAAGAAAACTATGGGCCAATATCTTGCATAAACTTAGACACAAAAATCCAGAAAAAAATATGAGAAAATAAAAACCAACAATGTATAAATATAACTATACACATGAGAAAATAGGATTTAATTCTGTTATGGAAAGCTGGATCAATATTAGAAAATCAAATAATGCAATCCACCATATTAATAGGGTACATAAGAAAAAAAATGGTATCATCATATCCATGGATACAGAAAAGGCATTTAACAAAATTTAACATGTATTCATAAGAAAACTAAAGTTTCAGCGAGTTTAAGAACAAAGACAAACTACCTCAATTTGACATAAACCATCTACGAAAATATTACAGCTAACATCAGATTAGTGGCAAAAGACTAAATTATTTCCCAAAGATCAGGAACAAAGCAATAAAGTCTGTTCTCACCATCCTATTCAAGACGGTACTAGATGTTCTAACCACTGTAAAAGGGCAAGAAAAAAATCCTACAGATTAAAAAGAAATAAAATTTTCACTATTTGAAGATGACATGATTGTCTGCATAGAAAATCCCAAGGAGCTACAACAAAACTGCTAAGACTAATAAATGAATTTGACAAAGTCACAAATATAAGATCAATGCAAAAAATTAAATCACATTTTTATATACTAATGGTGAACATGTGGAACCAAAAAAAAAAGAAAAGAAACACAACACCATTTAAAACTGCTACAAATAAAAGGGTGTACCTATAAAGTTAACAGAATATGTGCAGGATCTATATGCTGCCAAAAATAAAATGCTTATGAAGGAAATCAAAGAAGGTCTAAACAGACTGATATATTATGTTCATGAGTTGGAAGACTAAATACATTCAATATATCAATTCTTCTCAAATTGATATTAAGGGTAACTATAATTCCTATCAACATTTCAACAAGGATTCTTGTAGACATAGACAAATTTCTTCTAACATGTACATGTAAAGGCACATGTCCTAGAGCAGCTAAAACAATCTCTTATCACTCTACCTGATATTAAGTCTTAATTATATAGCTACGTTAGTCATGTTAGTTTGTTACCGGTGGAAAGACAGACACAAAGATTAATGGTAAAAATATATGTAACCCAGAATCAGGCCCACACAAATATTTCCAACTGATATTTCACAAAGGTTTAAAAGGAATTCAATGGAAGAAAGAGAGCCTTTTTAACACATGATGCTGTTGCAATTAGGTATCCGTAGACCAAAAACAAACAAAAATTAAAAAAGACCTTGGACTAAATCTCACATATTACATTAAAAGTTAACTCAAAATGGTTTGTAGGCTTAAAAATAAAACTGTAAATATTTTAGAAAAAATATGAGAAAATTTTCAATATATGAAGCTAAGCAAAGAGTTCTTAGACTTGAACAAAAGGCACGCTCCACGAAAGGGAATACTGATAAATTGGGCTTTGTCAGAATTAAAACTTCTACTTTGCAAAAGACTGTTAAGAGCATGATAAGTCAAGTTACTGACTGGGAGAAAATATTTTCAAATTTCATATTAGACCAAGAACTAGTTTCTAGAATATATAAAGAACTCTTAAAACTAAACAGTAAAAAAACAACCTATTTAGAAATGGGTAAAAGAGATAAACTTTTCATTTCAATGAGGAGGATATGCAGAGGGCAGATAAACTCAGGAAATGATGTTCAACTATATTATCTATTTGGCAAATGCAAATTAAAGCCACAATAAGCTGTCTCTACATGCCTATCACAAAGGCTAAAATAAAGAGTGGCAACAATACATGTTGATGACACTGCAGAGAAACTGGATCACTCATACATTGCTGGTAGAATGTAAAATGGTACAGCCAATCCAGAAAATAGGTTTCTTTTTTATAAAATGAAACATGAAATTACCATATGATCCAGCAATTTCACTCTCTGAAATTATCCCAAAGAGTTGCAAACTTATGTTCACACAAAAATTTAGACATGAATGTTCATAGTACCTTCATCTGTAATAGCCACAAAGTGAAAATATCCAGATATCATACAATGGGAGGAGGAATAACCACTCCTCTCAACCGGGAGATTCCAAATTTTAAAATTTCACTGAGAATAAAACATACTTTTAGTTACAAAGGCATAAAAATAGATGAATGGTAAAAAATAAATTGCCCTTTTCAAGCAATTTAGGGTTTGGAATCACTGAGCAATGTGATTTTCATCTCATAAAATAACTAATGAAAAGAGAGTAAGCCATGCTGCCTTTAATTGTCAATAACTTCATTGAAATCTGTACTTTAAAAAAAAGGTGTTCATGTTGCTTTTAAGATTATGTCAGTAAGGTCAACTTAACTTTGATTTCCCTGCTACCAAATTCACCATGAGATTATAGCAGACATGAATGCCCAGAGTTGCAAATTCCCTTCTAAGTATTTAGGGAATACCACAGTGGGCCAGTCTTGGTGGGAAAATTTTGTACCTTTCTGAAATGGAAATTGTTAGTTGCAGCATTCTTACTCCCAATTTGTCCCACCAAGAGTTCACTCATATTCATTCATTTATCCATTTATATATCATATATTTATTGAGTGTCTATTATGAACCAGGCACTCTTCCAGACTGAGGGGTATATCAGTGATAAAAACAGAAAAAGCCCTGCATTCAGGAAGCCTATGTCCCAGCAAAAGGAGGCAGACAGTATGTAAAATAAATAAGTATATTATATAGTATATGCTGTGGGGAAAAATACAGCAAGGAAAGGGAATAGGGAGTGTGATGAGGAGAAATAGATCTTGGGGGAAGACCTAACCTAGGAAGTGCCATTTGAAAACAGTACTGAACTGCATTGAACACAGGCCCCGTGAGTTTGCAGGAAGTGTTATATTTGACTTACCAAAAGCTGTGACAGGAAAGGAAGACCTTCTTTCATGTCTGCTAAGTATTGGAAATTGTCACAGAGCCAGCTGGGGCAGACCAGTGAAAGCCAAGATCAGGAGTCCAACTGGAATGACCTTGAAGACAGTGAATGTCTGGCAGGCACAGACCCAAACCCAGGAGGTTAGAAAATACAGATATTGTAACTCCAGAGAGAGAAGACGTGCTCCAAGTCTAATGACTCCATGTCAACAGGAAAGGAGCAAACAGGGCCTAAAATCCAAGTGCACGGTCTGAGGTCATCAGCAAATTTCCAAATAGAGTGGGAAGAAATGGAAAACAAAGACCAAATAGACAGAGTGACTTAAGTGCCAGGGATTCAAACTAAGTTGAGACTGAGTGGCAGGAGGTCAAGTCAAAAGAAGTAGGCAGATGTCAGCACACAGTTACAGAGAGGAAGCAAGTTTCTATAAAGTCAGGCAGGTCCACCAGAGAAGCACAACAGGGTTCTTACAAAGATCTGAGATAGTGATCATCTGCTCTGCCCCTCACATTCAATATGGTAATCATAGTGTGTGTGTGTGTGTGTGTGTGTGTGTGTGTGTGTGTGTGTGTGTGTGTGTGGGGTGGGTTAGAGAAAAGCAAAATCAGGTTCTCAGCTCCGTAGGAGAAATAGAGATGCTTGTTTCAGCAGTAAGATTAACTCGACACTGTGAGTCAAAATGGGAGTACATTCTACCTTTGATTTATTGCTATTACTTTCTTTTTGTCAATTTATTTTTATGCCTGTTTAAGAAGTATTTTATATCACTAGTCACAAAATATGTGAAACTTAAGACATAGAGTAAAACATACAGCAGAATATTTCCATATATCTTCTTTACTACTGTTATATTCAAACCCAGTATTTCACAGAAAATATTATAGAGAATCCAAGTCCCAAGAGATATAAAGTGATGTTATATTAAAATGAGTCTAGTAGTAAAATACACATGGGAAATGCTGAGTTAAACAACTAATTTTTCTGTTGGGTTTTTACTTGAGATATACGATAAAGATGTTTGTTATAAATGTGTACTTTTATAATAAACTTCATTAAAAATAGACTTCATGTTTAAAGCAGTTTTAAGTTCACAGAAAATTAAGTGGAAAGAACAGAGAGTCCCATATATTCCCTACCCATATATCAAACAGTCTCCTGTACTATCAAGATCACACCCTGGAGTGCTACATTTATTACAATCCATGAACCTATATTGACATATTATCAACCAAAGTCCATAGTTTACATTAGGGTTCATTCTAAGTGTTATACATTCTGTGGGTTTCAACAAATGTGTAATGACGTGTATCAACCAGTATGGTATCATAGAGATTAGTTTCACTGACCCCCAAATTTTCTGTGCTCCACTTATTCATACTTCCCTGTGCCCCTCACCTCCCCTCTACCTCTGGCAGTCACTGAATCTCTTACTGTAGTAAAAGCCGTAGTTTTGGCTTTTGCAGAATGCCATGGAGTTGGAATCACACAGAAAGTAAGTAGCTTTTTTCAGATTGGCTTCTTTCATTCAGGAATAGGCATTTAGGATTCCTCCTTTTCATGACATAATAGCTCATTTGTTTTTAGCACTGAATAATACTTCATTGTCTGCTGTACCACAGTTTATTCACCCAGTCACCATTGGAAAGACATTTTGATTGCTTCCAAGTTTTAGCCATTATGAATAAAACTGCCATAGATATCCATGTGTAGGCTTTTGTGTTAATAAAGCTGCCCCTCAAGATAAGCAATTTTTTTTTTTTTTTTTTTTTGCGGTACGCGGGCCTCTCACTGTTGTGGCCTCTCCCGTTGTGGAGCACAGGCTCCGGACGCGCAGACTCAGTGGCCATGGCTCACAGGCCCAGCCGCTTGGCGGCATGTGGGATCTTCCCGGACTGGAGCACGAACCCGTGTCCCCTGCATTGGCAGGCGGACTCTCAACCACTGCGCCACCAGGGAAACCCTAAGATAAACAATCTTTTAAGAAGAATAAAATGCTCTGATGTATTTCAAAATGGTTACACTTCCCCTTCCCCTGCCAGGGCATGAAGGAATTTTTTTCTCATTTTCAATGTGAGAACTTGATATTAGGCTAATGCTGGACTCTGAGCTCCACTGACTATCCTGACATAAATATCAAAGTTTCAAGTTGTTTGTATTTAAAGTATCTCCGAGCATAGAAAATGTAGCCTATATTATTTTGGGACTGTTTATTTACAAGGAGATAGAAACAATATTTATAACACATTAAGAGAGCACAAAAATGATTTCTTAAGGTTCATGTTTAATGGCCAGAAGTCTAAAACTATAAATATTGCCTCATATGGTCAAGTCAGAACCTGTCTCTAATAACAGCACTGTAGTTTATATCATTATCTTCTATAATTTCATTTTCCATGTTATGGTATCTTTATTAGTTGTAACTTAAAGAAGACTTCCCCTCATACTCTACATTTCACTTTACTTTTTCAGTGATGATCAAATTTAAGGTTGGTTTATTAAGAAAGAGAGTGAGAACTGACATGCCATTAGATTTAGAAACATGAAAGTCATTGGGAACCTTTGCTCTTTCTTAATAAACCAACCTTAAATTTGATCATCACTGAAAAAGTAAAGTGAAATGTAGAGTATGAGGGGAAGTCTTCTTTAAGTTACAACTAATAAAGATACCATAACATGGAAAATGAAATTATAGAAGATAATGATATAAACTACAGTGCTGTTATTAGAGACAGGTTCTGACTTGACCATATGAGGCAATATTTATAGTTTTAGACTTCTGGCCATTAAACATGAACCTTAAGAAATCATTTTTGTGCTCTCTTAATGTGTTATAAATATTGTTTCTATCTCCTTGTAAATAAACAGTCCCCTTCTCTGTCATTTCTACTCGCATGTCTCCCCAGATATAACGTGTGCAAGACTAATAATCACCCGAAACCACTCTGACCCAGTGTCTTTATGCTCAGGTAAAGACACCACCAATCATGCAGTTCCACAAATCCTTGATGTCTCCTTCCCTTCCATACTGATAGAAACCCCTTATATATTTCTCAAATTTCTGTACTTCTCTCCATTACTGTTGTCACACCCAAATCCACTGCCATCATCTCATCTTGATCATCTGGACAGATTCCAAGTGTTCTCCCTATACTGACGGTTGCTCCTGACAAATCTATTCTCCATGGAGCAGGCAGGGTAAGTTTCACAAAAGTCAAAACACTTCCCTGCTCATAACATAGCCATGTCTTCACATTGCTTTTAGAATAAAGGTTGTCAATTCTTTAACATGGCCTTCAAAACCTTGCCTGGCTTGGCCAATATGTGCTTCTTTAGCATCATTTTAAATCCATCCCCCCCTTGCTCTTTATCTCTAGTAACAATGGGTTTCTTTGATTTGTCAATCATACTATGATTCAGCTTACAACATAAATTGTACATACTGTCCTTTTGCCTACAGTGCATTCCCCCATTGCGCAGGTAATTGCCACTCATATTTCAAGTTGCAGCTCATATATTTCAGTTACTCAGGGAAGTCACCCTTGAATATCCCCTATTCCCAATCAAATGTATTTCTTTGTTATACACACACACTGAACTAAGGTCTCCATCTTACTGACTTACTTAAATAAGCTGACTTTATGTGTTAAATATAATCCTAAAGAAAGGAGTTAATCTTAACAAAGATTTAAATTATTTCTAGCACACATTTTTTATTTCATTCTTATGCTATTCAGTCTAGAGCTAGTAAATAATATATCTTCTATAAATTTCAGATATTATGATTTATGCAACAGAATATTGAATTGAACACATACCATATACCAGTAAAAACTCTGGATTCTGCATATGAAACTGTAAGTAAAGCAATGGCATTCATAGAGCCTAGATTCAAATATAGGAATTTATTGAGGATAGAGCCAGACCTCCATATCTGGGGGCTTCACATCTGAGGATTCAGCCAACTGTGGATCAAAAATACTAAAAAAATTTTTTCAGAAAGTTCCAAAAAGCAAAACTTGAATCTGCTATGCACTGGCAACTATTTACATAGCATTTACATTGTATTTACAACTATTTATATAGTATTTACATTGTATTAGCTATTAAAGGTAATCTAGAGATGTTTTATTAAAGTATGTGAGAGGATGTGAATCGGTTATATGCGTACTTACTATGCCAATTTATATAAGGGACTTGACCATCCGCTTGAAGAACTAGTATATTAAGCAATAATGGGACTGGATATAGCTTTTGTCCATAGGTCAAACAATTCTGGAACCAAGTGAAAATAATTTAGCCACTTGCTTCAAAAAATACCTGTTCGTGAAAAGTGAGATAACCCAAGTATATAGCTTATTTTTAAGACTACATGCTTGGTCATCAAGACTCACTTCAAAATCCTTGCCTCACCCTGACCTCCAATTTGAAGCTATTGTGTTATAAACTCTGTGCAATTACAATCAGTTCCTCACCTAACATGAACTTAAAAATCTTCCAGACAAGAAACTAAAACCCTAATACCTATAAATATTCTGCCTCAATTTCCCATTTTGAAACATTATGAAGATCTGTCAAGGTAATATTTAGCAAGTCTTAGCAATAGCATTTTGGGGTTTTGGTGGGTTTTTTTTTGTTTGTTTTTTGTTTTTTGGTGTGCTGGGAGAGTCAACAGTTAGCCATAGTATTGGAAAACATATTTGAATACTAATGGCGAGTGAAGTGGATAACAAAACAAGAGGAGTGTCACTGCAAAGGTGCTTGAGAATTGATGAAAATGATAACAACATAGACTTTGTGTTATAATTTGGGAGGAAGATGCCAAGATGCAGGTGGGGCCTGGCAAGAGAGCTAATTTGGGATATTATACTTGGTTTTGATATGCAGAGATACCCAGGGAGAAACAAAAGCTAAAAGGCTGTGTACTGGGGATGGAGGCTGTTGATGAACCTCAGTGGATATAGATCTATTTTACTTAATATCTCATAATTGCCTAGATAGGGGATTGGTGTGAGGTGGCCAATATGTATATCATACATAAATGAATATTTGGCATATATTATCAAGCAAAGCTCTAAATATTTCCATTCGCTTTTGTACATATTATAGAACAGAGGGGAGTTAAGCCAGATTTGAGTGTGCTCCCTGGTAAGAAGATTTATGTTCCATGAAGTGGTCTAGAGATGTTTCTTTGGCAAAAATCAACTTCCTTGAGAAAGCAGTTATATCAGAGGCAAATGTAAGTAAATTTTGCAGGTTTACAGATAGATATGTAAGAAGGACTGTAGTTTAGTTTAAAGTACTGGAAAATTCCTAGCAAGAAGAAAACAGCTGAGAGGAGAAAAGTTTATCATTTTCAAAGAAAAAAATAGAAAATAACTCACTGTTCTTTGCAAACACAGTCACAGAAGCTGACATGTTATTCTCCATTCTCTTCTTATTAATTCTGTGTGAAAAGAAATGTGGATAAAAAGTGATTTTAGAGCAGGGAAACAAAGAAAGTATAGTAATTTTATTTCACCTGGTAATGTTTTTCTACAAGTAGCTTCAGTATAAAAGAAGGTAAGAGAGTAAAGAGCAATTCTATGTTAAGAAATCACAAATATTTTTGTTTCCAAAAGCAGATTTATAGCTCCATGAAAAATAATATTGTAGTGTCTCTACTAAAACAGGAATAATAATTTTCATTTGGGGTTAAATCAGAATGAATGAAGGTGAGAATTTACATAAAAATTCAAAACAGAGAAAAAAGAACTAAGTTACATGTATAAATATGTTTTCTTTAAATATAATTTTATTGCGCTTTAAAACTACTAGTGTTGTTTATTACTATGCTTACCTTTCAAAAATGTTTTAATTAAAGGGAAAAAGTTTTAATACAGAGGTTTTTCAAGAACAATTTTTCAATTATTAGGATTTCTAGAAAACCTTGAAGAGACTTTAAGTGAAAAGAGAGGAATGGCCAAGTAGACATTCTAGATTATTAAGATAGGGCATTCTACATGATGGTAATCTAAATATTTACTATATCCATCATGAACTATTAAAAAATCATTTCACTAAATCCCACAGGAAGAAATGATGAGTAGTAAAAATCAGCCCTCAATATGGGTAGACTTAAAAAAAGTTATAGGATATCAAATGCAGAGCTTTTGGTATATCTGGGCTTCTTTAAGGCATTTATTAAGGTATTTAATAGTAACATTGTAGATGGACTTAATGGAGAAATAGTACACATCTCAAGATGTTTGATAGCCTGGGGTAATGGAACATATGTTACAAGATAAAACCGAATTTTGGTTTAAAAAACCCACAATCTTTTTAAGATAGTAGAAAATGACAGACATATGAGTAGATGTTGATTTAATATTGACACAGGGATTTTAGTTTACAATAAATTTAATATGAATAAGCTGCATGGTATAGTGGTAGAATTATAGTTTAGAGAATAGGAAAGATGATATTCTTGCCCTACTCTTCATTTGTCAGAACTCATTCAAATATTGTATTCTGTTCTGGTTACTACACTAAGAGGGAGAGAAACACACAGGAGAATATTCCAGTATGAGAAGCCCAGATGTAAAAAAGAGCAGTTTGGACAAAACTGTAACATAGGAAACCATAGTTAGAAACTATAAGATGGCAGCTTTGGGCTACGTATATAGAATACTTTAAAATGACAGTCAGAATCAAAACAGGATGGTGCTGGCTCACAAAAGAAACATGGATCAGTAGGACAGAATAGAAAGCCCAGAAATAAACTCATACTTTTTGGTCAATTATACTATGACAAGGTAGGTAAGAATAGACAATGAGGAAGAGACAGTGTCTTCAGTAAACGGTGTTGGGAAAACTGGACAGCTGCATGCAAAAGAATGAAACTAGACCACTGTCTTACACCATATACAAAAATAAACTCAAAATGTCCATGCCACTCTCTCACTTCGTCCCAGCTTACCCTTCCCCCCTCCCCATGTCCTCAAGTCCATTCTCTGTGTCTGCGTCTTTATTCCTGTCCTGCCCCTAGGTTCTTCAGAACCAATTTTTTTTTTTTTTAGATTCCATATATATGTGTTAGCCTACGGTATTTGTTTTTCCCTTTCTGACTTACCTCACTCTGTATGACAGACTCTAGGCCCATCCACCTCACTATAAATAACTCAATTTTGTTTCTTTTTATGGCTGAGTAATATTCCATTGTATATGTGTGCCACATCTTCTTTATCCATTACCAAATGTAAAATAGATAGCTAGTGGGAAGCAGCCGCATAGCACAGGGAGATCAGCTCGGTGCTCTGTGACCACCTAGAGGGGTGGGATAGGGAGGGTGGGAGGGAGACGCAAGAGGGAGGAGATATGGGGATATATGTATGTGTATAGCTGATTCACTTTGTTATAAAGCAGAAACTAACACACTGTTGTAAAGTAATTATACTCCAATAAAGATGTTAAAAAAAGAAAACTCAAAATGGATTAAAAACTTAAATGTAAGAACTGAAACCATAAAACTCCTCTAAGAAAATGTAGGCAGTAAGCTCTTTGACATTGATCTTAGACATAGTTTTTGGATCTGTCTCCTCAGGCAAGGGCAACAAAAGCAAAAATAAACAAATAGGACTACATCAAACTGAAAAACTTTTGTACAACAAAGGAAATCATCCACAAAATGAAAACTGAATGGGAGCCTACTGAACGTAGTCTCCTGGATTCAGCAGCCTACTGAATGAGAGAAGATATTTACAAATGATATGTCCATTAAAGGGTTAATATCCAAAAATACCTAAAGAACTCATGCAACTCAACTTTGAAAAAAATCTGATTGAAAAATGGGCAGAGGACATGAATAGACACTTTTCCAAAGAAGGCATACAAGTGGCCAATGGGCTGATTTGTCTGTTCAAGTAACTCTACTCACTGAAATAGAGACCCTTTTCTTTTTAATTTAGTAAAGTTAAAGAGACTAATTAAATAGCATCTATAGTTTTGTTTTGTTTTGTTATACACAGAGAGGAAAAGCTTCTGATGGTGGAAAGAGTCTAAGTTTAAAACACTACTTGTAATTTAAATAATAATTTTAAAACAATAACTTATAATTAGCTTTAAAAAGGTAGAATTCAAGAAAGAGATGGTATTATAAATCATTTTAATATAGTGATATCTTGATTAGATATTAATTTAAGTGATAATTATTCAATATTACTAGCATATTTTACATGGGGAGGGTTACATTTGTGAACTAAGTTACCTGTGAGTTGCAAATCTGTAACTTGAGCTAATTAATATTAAGCCTTGAGAATGTTAATCACTAAGTTGCATCCCTTCCCTCTGTCTTCAGATATAGGAACCACATGCTTAGTGGCTGTGGAGAAAATTATTATAGAAAAGCAAATGTACTTTAAAAGAAGTAAATACTGTAGAAACAGAGTACTCAGTAGATGTTCATGAAGAAGAGCCTCTTAAGAAGTAATAGCTGAAAAACTATATACATTGCTTCAATATTAATTTTCATTCAGTACATTGAAATTTTAATTCTGACATGTTATCTCCATCTTTATCTTCTGTAAACCATCAATGTTTTATACAGGTTCATTTCCTTAACTATTATTCCATTCCAAGAAGAATGCCAAGAGATTGCACAACTTCTTCTCTGATGCATTTTAGATTTAGAACTTTAAAAAAATTAATTTAAGGTTACCACTCTTTAGAACAAGATTGAATTTCTATGTGTTTTCAGATATAAGTATAGTAACAATAATTTACAAATGCATCAACAACGTTAATAGTAATAAAATAATATATTGTGGGTATTATTTTTTTCTTTGTAACACATTACATTGTAAAAATCACTATTTTTTAATCATTTTATGGTCTTTTCAATATATATCATTAATAGTATTTTGAGTATCCCAAGATGTTAAAAGATAGAAATACATATTATGAAAACAAATGTTCTGCTTACAGCTATATTCATATAGAAGATATTAAACCCAGATATTGTGTTTCATCACAACTGGTTAGTCATCTGAAGGTTATCAAGGACCATGAAGTTCAAGTGCTTCAGTTTGCCAGACCCTTACTGGATGTGATTGAAGACACTTGTCTAACCAATGACGAATGGGACTTTCAACTGACTGTATATGTACTGACGACACATTTCATATTATCCAGAGAGTTTGTTTTCAATGCCAAGTTAGCATAACCCTTCCCATTTCTGGCACTTAAAAACCTTTGATTGTTCCTCCTTAAATAATTTCTTCATTGTCAGTGTTCCCTTGACTGCCAGGTTAACAGACTCAAGATGGATGGATTTACTTGTTTTTTTTTATGTCCTAGTGATCTTCATTTTTAAAATAATGTAACATTTTTCATATTGAAATTGATATGTAAAATATTGTTAAAATTTCATGTGTTAAATCATAATGATTTGTGTTGCCCTTTTACCTCTTTTGCACTAAACTCTACATATTTCATATGTGCCAATGTAATCATCTGTTTCGGATTATGCAGAAAAATGATTGAAGTTCACCTGGATTTGGAACAGTTCCAGATGTTTGAATCATGCAATATTACACATTTTTTGCAGTTTTAAAGAGACCAACCAAAAATATTAAGCTCTTTGAATAATAAACATTTAGTTGGAGATAAACATATTATTTCACTATCCCCAGAAATTACAGCTCAGAGTAAATTGTAAGAAGTGCTTTAGCAGTGGGATAAGGAGGTACAATGTAAAACATACAGATGATGAGTAACTGTTTTGTTAAATGTATATCTGAGCAAACTTAACTATGATTGTTTTTATAGAGGAAGAACACTGAGAATGGATAATAAGTTTTAAGTAAAATCTTTTTAAACTATCTCAAGCTGAATTAACTATGTAATAGCAAAGTGAATAAATGTCTCTTACACTTAGCCAGTAGAAAGATTATGTTAGGTAAAATGTATATACAGCACTAGACACCGTGCTTCAATTATACTTGTGTTTCCCTGGGAGTGTTCTTCTGCTCTCTCAAAATATTGAGAATGGTGGGATTTGGGGCAGAGTGTAGTGCCCTCTCTTTAAATTAATGTTTCTGTGCTTCTCCCTATGTCTGTAAATATCCTGGATTCTCTCCTAACAAGGGTGCAAAAGAGGAGGTACAGTCAATCTGAAAAGAGAGAGAAGGCCCTAGGAAGAACAGAAGAGAAAAAAGCCCTAAGTAGTTTTCATCTGAGATGGAAGCATGCCCCCATCTGTTGACCAGATTCTGTGTCCCTGGATAGGTTGTTTATTGGAGCGTATCCCAGAAACATCAGCCAAGGTGGCTGGCTATGAGAGCATAGGAAAGGTGGTGAGGGCTCAGGGGGGCATTTTTTTTTTTTGGTGGGGGTGATGTCTGTTCTTTGAATTCCAGATCAATAAGAATGTCTGGAAAATGGATTCCATCTGGTTACATGACTCCATGAAGAAGAGAGGCTGTCATTGTGTACAGACTAGTGAATCAGACCTAAACAAAACCCAGAGTTAAGGGAAGTAAACTTTGGGGAGAAATTTCAGCTCCAGAGTAAATGCCAACAAGTGGGGTAAGCTTCCAGCAGGAAGTAAGGGACACCAACAGGGGGAACTTGCCAGAAATGAATTCCAGCTGGAATACTGCAAAGTGACAGATATGTGAGGCCCTGTGCTGCAAGTGGTTTACTTTTCTAGTTATCATTAGGCAGCTGGACACACTGGGTGAAACCACTTGTTGCATGGACTTCTTGAAAGTTCAGTTAAAGACCTGGCCAAGCCTCAGTAATCCATTCAATTCCAGGCACAGATTCCTTGAATGTTTTCAAATTAGTTAATGTTATTCTTCTGTTGAAATAGTTACTAAACTACCATTTAATCATGTGTCAATCTGGTAGGCAATATTTTTTCAAAAATCAAAAAATAGAAGAAATTTTTAGTAGAAGATTATTGGGTTATAATTGCAGTGTCTTTAAAATTAAAGCTCACGTTATTTTAAGCATTTATTTATACATAGTTTTGCATTATCTAAACACTTAAAAACAAAACAGAACCAGTCTGGTCACAGACCAACTCAAACAAACAAAAAAAAACAAGCCCTTAAATTCAGACTTTGTGTTCCCTATAAAAATATGCTACTTACCCTCTATCATCAAAATCACAGAAAACAAGATACATTATTCATCTCTTCCACTTGAGTGAGCACATGAGAGATAAAGACTTCCACACTAGGATTGAGAAGGACTGAATTTGAGACAATAATTTAACATTATGTGATTAATCGTGACAAAATTAGCTAACCACCCAGGGACTCTGATTCTTTATCTGCAAATTATTATCTCTAACCTACTTCCTACCTAAGATTTTATGATATAAAATTGACCTCCATTTTTTGAGTACTTGTTCAAATTGAACTTTGTTCAAATTGAACTATGGCCGAATATGGCAGTCTATATACTATATATAGTTTGAATGATGGAGACATAAAAACAAAAAACAGATTATCCCATTCCCTAAATAGTAATAGTTTACCAATGTGGTAAACTAGTTATTGTATAGTCCTTTAAATATTAAAATTGTTTTATTCATCATTAATTCTTATGAAGATAGACATTTTTACTTTAAAAATCAATATCAGTACCAGAAAGGCATAGTGGAGTAAACTGTCACAGTGCGCCATTTGACAAAGTTCCATTTTAATCTGTGGTGACGTATACACACATATGTATATGGAATGTGTGCATATACTGATGTAAACTTGTGTTAAGTCATAGGTTGCAGCAGGATGAACTATCGGGGTTTCTCCAAATCTAGAAACCAGATTTACCAGGTGGGGTGCAACAAATGAAGCTAATAGCAGTACAACAAATCCCAATTAGTAGTTTTGTGTAGACCAAGGGACTGTGGTCATACTCAGGGAGAAATCTAAGCCCGGATCCAAAGCCTCAGATCAAATCGAATGAGAAAAGAAAAACTGTATAGATGTAAAGTCAAACTGAAATGAACACAAAGAGAAAGTTAGTTTGAATTCTGAGGCAGGAAACAAGATCAAAAGAAGCAAAACAGGGAATAACGACTGATATGAGAAGGAATTAGTATTTCTGGGTCCACTGCTGAGGGTCACATTCCGAAATATTTAGTTTCTACTTCCATGAAAACATTGTATTGGCAGGTATGCTCTACTTCCCAGAGTAAAACAGGCTCTTGGTGTTTATAACCAATGATTACAGCTTAAATTGAAAGTATTTATTCAAGAAGAAGTCCTTGAATATTTTTAAAATGCATGTGTGTGTGCATACATCTGTGCATTTATATGAACACCTTCAACTCATTGTATAACATAGTATAAAATAATAGGTAATGGAAATTATAAAAATTGCTAAGAGTCATTGGGTTTTTCTTTGGTCACACACTAAGGGCTTTCTTTGTGTATAATACATGTTGTGATCCCCATATTGATGACAAACTAGGAAATGTTGCTGTTGTTATCCAAAAGGAGAAACAGAAATTTGGAGAAGATAAGTAAATTTCCCAAGTTGACAAAATTCAAGAAGCTGTGAAGTCAGGATTCAGATTCAAGTCTGAGTGTTTCCAGAATTCTTTGTTTTTTTTTACTCTTTCCCCACAAGCTTTAATCTATTTTTTATTGAAGTATAGTCGATATGCAATATTATATGTTACAACTATCCAATATAGTGATTCACAATTTTTTAAAGGTTATACTCCATTTATAGTTATTATATAATATTAGCTATATTCCTTGTATTGTACAATATATTCTTGTAGTTTATTTTATACCTAATAGTTTGTACCTCTTAACCCTTTGCCCCTATATTGCCCATCCCCCTTCTCTTTCCCCATTGGTAACCATGAGTTTATCCCCTATAACTGTGAATCTTTTTTTGTTGTTGTTATATTCACTATTTGTTTTATTTTTTAGATTCCACATATAAGAGAGATCATACAGTATTTGTCTTTCTCTGTCAGACTTATTTCAATTTGCATAATGCCCTCCATTTGTGTTGTTACAAGTGGTAAAATTTCATTCTTTCTTATGGCTGAGTAGTATTCCATTGTGTATGTGTGTGTGTGTATGTGTGTGTGTGTATATACACACACACACACACACACACACATATCACATCTTCTTTATCCATTCATCTGTTGATGGACACTTAGGTTGCTTCCATATCTTGGCTATTGTAAATAATGCTGCTGTGAACATTGGGATGCATGTTTCTTTTCAAATTAGTGTTTTTGTTTTTTTTGGATACATACCCTGGAGTATCCAAATTACTGGATCATATGGTAGTTACATTTTAGTATTTTGAGAAACCTCCATACTGTTTTCCACAGTGGCTTCACCAATTTAAATTCCCACCAACAGTGTAAGAGTGTTGCCTTTTCTCTGCATACTTACCAACATTTGTCATTTGTGTTGGTTTTGATAGCCATTCTGACAGTTGTAAGGTAATATTTCATTGTGGTTTTGATTTGTATTTCTCTGATCATTAGCAATGTTGATCATCTTTTCATGTGCCTGTTATCTGCATTTGCTCTTTGGAAAAATGTCTATTTAGTTCTTCTGCCCATTTTTTAATTTTTTTTTTGGGGGGGGAGGGTGGCAGTGTTGAGTTGTATGAACTGTTTATGTATGCTGGATGTTAACTGCTTATTGGTCATAAGGTCTTCAAATATTTTCTCCCATTCTGTAGGTTGTCTTTTTGTTTTGTCCATGGTTTCCTTTGCTGTGCAAAAAGCTTTTAAGTTTAATTGGGTCCCATGTTTATTTTTTGCTTTTATTTCCTTTGCTTTAAGAGACAGATCCAAAAACATATTGCTGTGATTTATATCAAAAACTGTTCTGCCTACATTTTGCTCTAGGAGTTTTATGGCTTCCAGCATTACATTTAGGTCTTTAATCGATTTTGATTTTATTTTTGTATATGGTCCTAGAGAATGTTCTAAATTCATTTTTTTTACATGTAGCTGTCCAGTTTTTCCAGAACCACTTATTGAAGAGACTCTTTTCTAGATTGTGTATTCTTGCCTCCTTTGTCATTGATTAATTGACCATAAGTGTGTGGGTATTTTTTCTGGGCTTTCTATTCTGTTCCATTGATCTATGTGTCTGTTTTTGTGCCAGTACCATACTGTTTTGATTACTGTAGCTTTGTAGTATAGTCTGAAGTCAGGGAGTGTGATTCCTCCAACTCTGTTCTTTTTCTCAAGATTGTTTTGGCTATTCGAGATATTTGTGTTTCCATACAAATTTTAAAATTATTCCTTCTAGTTCTGTGAAGTCCTTTGTTCTTAATCTCAACACTAGTCTCTATGTTAGACTTGGCTAATATTACTTTACCCAAATGTTCTCAAATATTGTGTTAAATCATTTAATACAGCTGCTAAGTAACCATGAATTTAGGTAATTTTAATTTCACTTTACTTTGCTTATATTCTAATTAAGGTACAATAGGAAGAAAAAGGAGAAAAACCAGGAACTCAAAGAGCACAAAAGAGGACACTGTATAGTCAATGCCTAGAGAGTAAGATAAAATATGCTGAAGCAAGAGAGATACAAAGAAGAGGAAAAATTCCATCTTTTGCCAAAATTCCTCTTTTTTCCTCATTCTTTTTCTCCACTCAGACACTCTGATTTATTCCTTCTTAAGAAATAAAGTTCAGCATTTATATAGTTAAATTTTGAAATGGAACAAAATTTTACATGATAGATGAGACCTTCTGACTTAGATTCACTTCTACCCTACTTGGCTAAAATTGAGTTGTTTTGTGAATAGAACAGCCTTTTAAACTTTTTTTTTCTAATTTTAGGGGAAATGTATGATATATGTAGGTCTAGAAGCCAAGGAAAACTATATCTTTATGACAATTTTAAAAATTTTATAACTTATATGCAATTTTCTCTCTATCACTCTTACAACCTGACAGACAGTTTTACTGAGAGTAAATGTTTTAATTCATAAAATAGAACTTCAGGTTTCAGAGGAAGATTATAATGAAACTAGGAAAATCAAACAAAAGGATTTATAAATCTCTTTCCTTCATTTACACTCAGTCCTGGTAAATACTAGAGATACAAATAAAGGTCATTAGTAAAAAATCTCTCTTTACCTTTAAAGTTACACATGTCTGGCAATTTCACACTCTGAACTGCTTAATCTGCATATCTTGGAGACCATAGAAAGCCTCCACATATACTGTGGATTAAGCTAGAGCTAACTAAAATAATGTCTGATTTGATCTCCCTTGTCCTTCCTTTAATTGATTTACTTAATTGTCCCAGGTACAAATGTCTCTAGTTGGCCAATTCAAGGTCACCATCATGACTCATGATCATTGTCTAGATAAGGACACTATAACTGTTTTAAAAGGAATGTTCCTGAGTAAATAGGGAAACATATTATTAAACTGTGTAATTAAAGTTAGTTGTCATACAATTTCCAAAGATGCATAATAAACCATCAATTTTTTATTTACTCCTAATTCACTAGATTGCAGGTTTATTGAGCAAAAGAATCATAGCAACCACCTCCTCAGTGCTTTGTAGACAAGTACCCAATAAATACTTTTGATAATAAAAGTTGTTACAGTTTTTGTTTCTATTTATTTATCTCTTCTATAATGAAAACCTGAAGCAAGGTTTTATGCATCTGAAATCAGGCCAATTCATAATAAAATAATCAGATAACTTGTCATAGTACAGCAAAATTATTCACGTGAAAATTTGTTTTACAAGGCATATAAAAATATAAGACCATCACTTTGGTAAGTTATGTTTCTGTGAGAGGTTTTTCTTTAATTTTAAAAAATTTCCCTTTTCTTCTGTTGGTATACCAGCTATTCTTTCTCGTATATTTATAGAGAGCCTACTGTCTGCAAACCACTGTGCTAATCCTGAGAACAAAATGGAAATAATGTGCATATGGCTAAGAGCAAATCTAAAGCAAAAAGGTGTCAGGATTGACAGCAGCTCCTAGGGTTTACAGAGCACACAGGAGCCCCAACTGAACAAACCAAATCATTCTTTTGATATTAAGATTAAGGGAGATTATAATAATAACCCAATTTTAATCTCTTTAGAAATTAGTCTTATTTACAATTTTGTAAAGAGACATAAGAATTTATATTCAAAATTATATTAGAATGAACTATATTCAAAATAATATTTTTCTTCACCAGGCAATATGTTATAAAAAATGTTGTATGAAGATATGAGAAGGAATAGTTAATGATGTCTTAAACTTGCTTATTCCCCATAACTGTTTGCTAGTTTCAAAATATATTTAGGAAGAGTTGGAAATGAGGATTAAGATTCAATAAAACCAAATGTGAATAAAAATTGAACTATGAGATGCTGGTACTATAAAGAACCTTGAATAGTCTCTATGACTTTAACTTTTAAAAAAAAATTACCAAAGAGATAATGATCTGAACATAAGTGCACCAACATCAATTGTCCTTTCTATTTAAAACATAGTAAATGATAGAAAAGACCTTTTTAGAATGAATGACTCCATTGATAGCAAGAATAATTACTGGGAAAGAAAAAGAAACAAAGAGAGAGACAGAGAGAAAGGAGAGGCAGACAGAAAATCAGATCTGTAGGCCAATAAAACCATAGCCAATCACAAATAGTGGTGAAAACTGCAGCACAGTTAGAAGAAGTAGGAGTGATTCTTGGGAGCTCTAATTTCACCATGAGAAGACACAAGGAGTGGAGCTTGGGGCACTGGTCAAGTAATGGTTTGGGAGTGGCACTTGGACCAACTAGGGTTCTCTGCCAACCTCCTGCCACTATCTCTGGAAAACTAGCTAAACAGCCTCATAGGCTAAAGCTGAAAGTTCAAGTTCTAGTTTGGATGCTGACAAAGCAGAGCAGTGTCCAAGGCAGCTAATTAGACCCAGGTGCAGTGGGACACTTTGGAAACACCATTGCAAAAAGTCTCTGTCTTCATCAGTAGCCACCAGAGGGGCCAATAATGAACATGACAAAAAGATGAATGGGATCTGTGGACACAAATGTGTCACAAAACATTTGAGGAAACCATTCCTTTAAAGAGAGGCAGAAAGTCCCAAAATAGAGCAAGTGACTCATTAAAAAAAAAAAAAAGTTACAGTCAGTAGCCTGTATTCAGTCAGACACTTTTCAGCCACAAGGATTAAATATAACTCCAAGAACAATTCTTATTTTTTCCTCTTTCATGTCCATTATGCAACTAACATTTATTTTTCTTCCTTCTTAAGTGAATCTCTGCTAATGCTTAAAACATAACATATATTTAACTGTTAATATGTATATTTACCACATCAAAAATGTGTCTAAACATAAGGAAAACATTTCCTTCAGAAAGAGTCACTTGTAATCACATTTTGTACACACAGTTGTCAGTTATCCTACACTTTTAGGGCATTAACTTTGTTAAAATAAAAAAAGTAAAATAAAATAAAGTAAAATATAAAACAAAATAAAGTAAAATAAAATAAATAAAATGAATACCTACTAGGATTTTTTTTTCATTAAAAGAAAGAAAAGAATCTCTAGTAACAATTGTGAGACAAATTCTGCCATTAACATTATTCCAGAAAGTCCTTATCTGTTACTTCTCTACCTTTATTCTATTCTACATAAATTCTAAATGCTCTTTCTAGCTCTTAATCAAACCACTCATTACCAGAGCACTCTATACTCAACTCTTCCAAAGGGGGACCTTTTAACATAGTTACATTTGAATATAAATATCTTAACGTTCAAGGATGGTTTTTATGGATAAAAGTTAAAGCACAGTAAAGAAAAAGAGTGAACCTTAAACATTGACATTTCAGTAAGCAGGAGATGGATAAGGGCCTCTGAAAGGTATGAAACCCTCAAAATTCATCATACCATGTCGTCAATGAATGATGTTTTAAATAATTTAGTATTTTATTATGAAACCTCTGATTCTAATATTCTGTTTCACTTAAAAAACAGTTTAAATTATACTTACCAATCTTCAAACCTTGCTGTCCCTGTAAAGGTCAATTAAATATCATTTTAATGAGACACGATAATAAGAATGTTTCTATAACTAGATGATATAATGACAAACTGGGTGATTTTCATGACCTTTACAAATGGAGCTAGTTGACAAATAAGTAAGACTGATTATGTGGTCAAATCAATCTGTACTGATGACTATGACAGCTGCAGTGATTTGAGCAAAAATGCTATGGAAACATCCATGCTTACTATCTCAAAGATCCCACTTTACAGCTTGTCATTCTCAAGAGGTAAATAACACAAGCTGTTTCTTCCATATTTTTATTACAGACAGGAGTCCAAGTAGGAAATTAAATTTAGATTCTTTAAGTGATGAATTGTGTAAACATTTATTACATTTTCATCTCAGTAAGAAAGCTAAGCTGACCTATTTTTACAGGGATCATATAAAAGAACATAAGGCAATAATCGTGCATGGATCCAAAGGCTCCATCTGTCTTCATAATCTCTTTTTCCATTGGCTTCACATGGAACTTACTGGTTGCTAGGGTGGGTAGTGCATACTGAAACTTGATTAAAGTTGTAGATGAAATAGCAAGACCTCTTTAGTCCTCACAAACTTGATTCATATAAGAGTTCACAAGCCCTTCCACAGATGATTAATGACACTCTCTCTGCCTGGATGGCAGTGTACTTTCATAGCTCCTCTTTTTACTATAACCAACAGACTTAGATTTAAATATATCCTAGCTATGTGACCTTGGGCAATTAATTCGCTTCACTGAGCTAGTGCTTTCTGGTCTGTAAAATGATGGTTCCATTTACCCTCACGGTGTTTTTGTGAAAATAAAAGAGATAATAACTATATGGCACAACCATAGACCTGGACATGGTAGGAATTCAAGAAATGTCAGTGTTGACCTCCCTAATCACATCATTATTGGTAAAGCGAACATTGAGTCTAGTCATTCATTTCATGAGAGGTGGATTGATTCACATTTTGATTGATTCATCTAGCACAACTACTATTATCATTAGCTTTATGGCAAAATAAAATCCTGACTTATAAACATGGACCTGTACCTACTTGTCATTTTGAGCTACCCACTTTAACCACTAACATAAATAGCATTTATGAAAAATTATCCTAGGGAAAAATAAATTAATATTGAAGGGCCAAACTGCTCATTATTGATTTATTTATTATTGTTTCATTAGGAAACAATTTTAATCACTCAGTATATGGTTGTGTTTACAATATGTTTCCGGGAGAGAGGTGCAGCAAACAATATGTGAATATATTTATTTCCGTAAACTTAAATTCCTTTAAAAATATATTCTGTTATTTTAAATTTTTTTTCAGTTTCACTTCCATTGTACTGTTATGAGCCAAGTCTATCATCTCTTATCTGGGTTCTGAATTTGCATGACCAATTGGTCTAATTCATTCCTATTTCTCCTTTAATCTATATTTAGTGGTATTTGAGAGGTATCTTCCTAAGTGTTGCTGGATCATTAGTTTTCTTCCTTTAGAGGATCAGGGGACTACACTACTGCGGCATCCCTTCACCTCATTCAGTGTTGTTATTTGCTTTATTTTAATGGAAGACCATTTTCTTGTAAATAAAATCATATCCAAAATATTGAGCTAATTATTTTAAATTCCATTCTCAGCCAGATATTTGACCATTTCAAAACCTTCTAGTTTCTATATACCTCTTCATATTCTGATGTCAGTTACTAATGTATCTGCATTGAGCTTATGGAAAAAATAAATACCTAAGTCAGAATAGGTACACTTCCATAAATATTCTTAGACTTGCTCTTGTTGATGACCATCATATCTGTACATCATTTAATTACTTATTTTACTTAGTCTGGAAATGCTGTTTGTTTTCTTTTTCTATAGTATCTCATTGATCCTACAATACACAGCTCTAATGCTACTGACCCACGTGATTTCCCATATCCCCTTACTTTGTAAGCAATTATACCCATGGCATGTTCTTGTACCTCTGAACTAACAACTATTTCATTCTGTGTATATCACTAGATGTTTTCCTGCCTGTTTCTCACTAGATTTTCTTTTTAACACCAGGACAAGGCCTTAGATGATACTTTATTTTCATCGTGGTTTTCCCTGTGCTATGAATATATTCAAATCATACAAACAGAAATATATGTCTCTGATGAAAAGAAGCCAATATTGATTTATTTTAACTCAAGGACCTACTTCCAAATAAATCATTTTGTCTAGGGCCATTTAGATTTTGTAAATCAAAAAGTAAATGAACGTACAGTAGAACCTGCACAGATTCAAGACAGTTAATTAGTTAGTCACGTAAGTCTCATTATGAACCTGGTCACTTATCTCTGTGACCATGTTTTTTCTAAAGAATATCTCTTTGTGTCTTAGCTATAGGATAGTTTCTGTAATGCAAAATGCATGACAGTGAGATCTGCTCCTTTTAAAACTCCTTTCTTCAATTCAGTGCTTGTATGAGTTACCAAATAACAAAACCTACCCTACGTGGTTGGTTAAACATGATAGAAGTTTATTTCTCATTCTGGAAAATCTGGATGTGAACAGCCCATGGCTGGTTTATAATTCTTAGCAGTCGTATGGAACCCATCCTGCTTCCAGCTTTCCTTTCTGCCACTGCTAGTGTTTACCCTCCAATCTCATGGACCAAGAATGATTTCTAACCATCACCTCCATGCAGGGCTGGCTATAAAATTTCCTGGGGCACAGAAGAAAATTAAAATATGGGACTCCTTTTTCAAAAAACAGGAAGAAGATACTGCTAAGGGCAGTAAAGTATATAAAGTCACTTACTCCTTCTGCAGTTTCTTTTTCAGCTTATTAAAGTGTTTTGTCAAAATTTGCTATTAATGTTCTTCTAAGAAAAGCTCAAATTTTTTATTATGAGTATGAATTTTACTACTTACCTTTATATTGCATGATGCTAGTTTTAGATGTAAATGTAAAAGCATTTAACTCATATAGGTAGTAGCCAAATACACAATTCATATTTCATACCTCATACATCCAGAATGGTGAAAACAGTGCATGAAACTAACTCAAATGTTTTTTTTTGACATATGCACAATGTAGCACCACTCTTTACCTTCACCTTCCTGATGAGTAAGTGAAGAGTAAAAGGAGAAACAACTTAGATAAGTGTTGCTTTATCTTTCCCCTTCCATCCAGGTCATCATTTTTGGCATATGTGGTTGGCTAATACAAGGAATTAAGGACACAAGTAAGAAAGGATATGATAGGGGTCCCTATCCTTTGTGTTTCTTAGAATACCAATTGCCTTCTTCCTAAATTAGAAGCAAGTTTTTCTTCAAATACAAAGCGTGGTCTCTTAGAACTGACAGCATTCACTACTTATTTAGTCAAATACATAACATGTTTATCTTGTACTCACTTTGCATCTTGCTGAACTCTCACATATTGTCCACCAGAATTCTCATTTTATGAGGCATTGAGAATGCTGCACATAAAGAAATAATGAATATCTGAAACACATACTGCATGTATGTCTGTGCTTCAGTTACAAAACATAAAAGCTCAAAGGTAAAATTCAGAATTTCTGGAAGGCTATAGTAGGGCAATTAATCAAGTGTGGGGCTTCTCTATGCATCAGGTCCTATGTGATCACACTGTCTGAATGGACATGAAACTGGCCATGTCTCCATATTCTACCTTCAAGGAGGTTAGAAGGAGAAGAGAAGGAGCAAAGAATCTGCATCAGCTTGTTCTCTCTCTTTTTCTTTCTTTCTTTTTTTTTTTTTTTTTTTGGCCACACTGTGCAGCATACTAGATCTTACTTGGCATGTGAGCTCTTAGTTCCCCCACCACGGATTGAACACACGCTCCCTGCAGTAGAAGCACAGATTCTTAACCATTGGACTGCCAGCAAAGTTCCTTGCATCAGCTCTCTTTTAAGGAAATTTCCCAGAAGCTGTCACATCCTAATTCTATTCAAATCCAGGGGCCACAACTTTGCTATGAGGCTGCAACTAGCTGCAAGGGAAGCTGGGAAACATCATTTGTATTGCAGGCAGCCATGTACTCAGCTCAAGATTATAGGCATGGAGAAAGGTAAGCAAGTGTCTATGCTATAAGATTTCTTATGTCAAGCACCACAATGGAGAGGAATTGTTCAAAAGTGATTTTAGCTTTCCAACTAGAAGAGTGCTTTCTTAATAGCTTCTAAAAATTAGAAAATGTTAGTGAATATTCACTTTGCAATTGAAGGCAGCTTGCTAAAAACCAAACAAAATAACTGTACATTAAATTTTAGTATTTTGATCCATAATACCTGTTTCTTTGTGAGAAAATCTTATCAGGCCTGATAATCTCGCAAGATGAGTTTCAAGATTTTAAATTATCTTTCAAATACAAAATTGTTTCTGCTTGTTACTGTTTTTAATTAAAGACATATATAGCAGATTAACTTATCTAAGACTTTCTCCATTGCCATTTAGAGATTTCAATTAAATTGTAAAATCATCCCTTTATTTGACCCTCACGATAATAACCTTCAGGGTAGATACTATTATGCCCATTTTATATGAGAACAAATAGGGTTTTGAGATGATAAGAAACCAAAGGTCCCATTACTACAGATAGCTTTCCCTCAAATACTGGTCCTTATATTTTAATATTCTTTCTCTTTTTATTCAGTTTTCATTTTGTATATGTTTCTTGAAGAGAGAGACAGAGAGACAGAAAGAGTATGTATAATTCTGTGAAAAGTTTAGTATTCTGAAAGAACTAGCATATCTGAGTTCTAGATATATTTATCTCAATGCATAGCTGTGTTACATCAGAAAATTGTTTTAATCTCTCTGGGTAGAAATTTCTTCTTTTTAAAATTAAGGACATTATTTAAGATCATCAATTTTCAACCTGTGGTCTATGGACTTCTTGTTTCAAAGACCCATAAATTTTAAGTTACATTTCATTTTTAATATACAGTTGATTCTCATTTTTCATGTTACTTGTGTTCTAGAAAGTTGCCAAGAACATTAAAATGGAAATGTTAAATCATTGCTCCCGGGGAGGATTTTACACACACACACACACACACACACACACACACACACACACACATTATAATCTTAAATCATAACAGCTCATCAAGTCATTCTGGTAGATTCTATTTTCTTTCTTTAACAAAAAAGAAAAGCATATTCAGAAGTGCTAAGTTACTTGCCTGAAGCTACCTAACTAACAGGTGCCAGAGCTGGGATTCACACCCCTCCAACGGGCCCCAGAACAAGAGCTTCTTTCACTGCACTGCTTCCTACCATCTCCATCCTCTGCTCATCTCTGAATGAGAACTGAAGGAAACAGGCAGTCTCGTTTTTCCACTTCAGCTGGAAACAGGAGTGTCGGGCAACTCAATTTTCTGCAGCTTTGCACATGTCCAGAAATGACATGAAAGTGCAGTGAATATCGATTTGGGGGTTAAAATAAGTTTTAGCATGTAGATGAACTTGCACATATGGAATCTAAGAATAATGAGGATGAACTATATTGACTTTTAAAACAAATATGAAACAAGATGCATAATCATTGTATTATATCCCTTGCTAATGCACTGATAAACACCATCTGCATTTCAATGCAAACATGAGCATATATTTTAAGTTCTTGAAAATGTGTCATCGATTAGGAGGTGTCAGATCTGCACTTGTCTTTCTCTCAATCTTTCTCTTTCTTTTTCCCTCTTAACATATGCCTGTGCATGTCTACTCATGTAAAAATGTGCCGGGAATACATTATTCCAGCACATGCAATGTCTTCCTCAATTAAATGTCAGGCAAGACTCAAATGCATGTTTGGTGCATGTTCCTGTCATGGTGTGATAGTCCTTAGTGGTAAGTTATATGGAGGAAAAGGTATTTGAGCTGACAGTGTCTGATAGGAGATCTGACCTGATGCTGAGGGGGGAGCAGGTTGAGTAAGAAATGCTCCCCTCTAGGGCTTCCCTGGTGGTGCAGTGGTTGAGAGTCCGCCTGCCGATGCAGGGGACACGGGTTCGTGCCCCGGTCCGGGAAGATCCCACATGCCGTGGAGTGGCTGGGCCCGTAAGCCGTGGCCGCTGAGCCTGCGCGTCCGGAGCCTGTGCTCTGCAACGGGAGAGGCCCCAACGGTGAGAGGCCCACGTACCGCAAAAAAAAAAAAAAAAAAAAAAAAAAAGGAAAGAAATACTTCCTTGAGGGATGAGTAGGAGTTAACTAAGGACAAAGAGGGGGGACAAGAGGGCTCCAAACAATGCGAACAACATTAAAAAAGACTCTCTGGGGGTTTGAGCCTAATGTATAGGAAGAGAGGAAAGAAGCTGCGTGATACTGAGCACAGAGATTTGGAGATGTGGGCAGTGGCTAGGGCACACAGAACCCTGTAAGTCTTTGCCAAAGAGTGGTGGAAAGGCAAAGTGTGGTCTAAGCAGACAGTGTCAAGGTCAAATATGTTTTTTGAAAAGGTTGCTCTGTGTGCCATGTGGATAGGTGATCAAAGGGGGGTAAAAGTTGATATGGAAAGATTGGTTAGTAGGTTATTTCAGTAGATGAGAGGAGGGATAATTGTAGCTTGGACTAAGGACAGGTGGAACAGATGAAGATAAAATTAATTTTGTACATATAATTAATTGATTTGTATATAATTTCATTATATTACCATTTGAATGAAGTTTAAGGATCTTTCAGAGGAGAAAATGTTTTTGGATGAATACTTGCATGCATTAGACAAGGAGTACTTTCTATATTTTAAAGCTACCAGGAAATAAGCAAAGAATTAGAAGTATAAGTGATGGTTATTGTCATCAACAAAGTATCTTTAATGGCAGTGTGTATTTGGTCATTTGTGGTACTGATATATGATGGGGGAAAAAAGGAATCTATAGAGTTAATATAATGGTAGCTCTCAGAAGCTATTCCTGATCACAGTCTATTTTTAAATTTGTAAAATAAGAATTCTATATGTGACATATACATGTATTTAAATGCGTCCACCCCTTATATACTATTTGGCAGAATTGAAAGTTAGTGACAGAGTTAGTCAATTATCAGCAATATGCTATAACCAAAAAGATTGGGAATTATTATCTTAGCTGCTAAAAAGTGAATTATTTTTCAACGTTAAAAGAAAGACCTTAAAATGGTAACAATTTTATGCTCAGATTTTTCTCCAGCTTGTTTAAGATTATTTTCCTTCAAGTATTACTAAGCCTGCTTGGTGTAAGACCGCCATATGAACCTTAACAGTTCCTGTCAGATTATTAATACTTCCTGTGTTTTCTCAGCAGGAGATTTAACAACCTAAAGAAGGCCAATGGCAGGCATGGTCTCAGCTCATTTTCTCCACACTTTTTGTTCAGTGAAGATGCATTCCATCCAAGATCTTAAAATAGAACATAACTCTGCCATGTCGTCTTAGCAAATTGTTACTTACAGGTTGGATTGTTTTTAATGCACCAGAGCAACATTTTCTCTTTAGAATTGAAATACAGGAAGATGTCTGATTCCTTCTGAAGACAAAAGAACACTCCATCCCAGCATATCTAGCAGATGTTCTCTTCATAGGCAGAAAAAAAACCATGGCAAGTTACTGTATCCAGCTGGTTCCTAAATCATTCTGAAATTCTCCCTGTCTACTCCCAAAAGATGTAAATTGGCCCATAAAGAGAACAGCAGGCAACATGACTATAAATAAAGGCCACAGAAGAACTCATATTGCAGGAAGAAGCTAATGAAAGTTAGGAAAAAATGACCATTGTTGAGTAAAGTAGGCAAATTAAGACCTCTCTATGAATTTACTACTACATACAGAGGGTTTAACGATCAGCCAGGAAGTATTTATCTTTTTCTTCTTTCATTCGCAATCATACATTGCTTTATTTTCCAATTTCCCAGATCCTTATTTTGACTTTGTCAGAGGGCCTGAAACAATGAAGTACAATGAATAATTCCTGTGCACAGAGATTTTTAAGATGCAATACTTGAAGTTCTGGTTTCTGGTCCAACAGAAAAAAGTTGGAAGTCATCACTCCATTCTCACAACAAGTAAAAAGCTGAACAAACTAAAAATCAACAACTCTTCTTAGCTCAGAGAACTGAGCTCATAGGGTAAAATTCTGCTCTGGAAACCGAAGAGACAGATAGTCAGATGCAGAGAATAAAGGTTTATCATGAGAAGAAGCTTAGGATCAGAAGCCCAAAACTGAAGCCAGTATCAGTAGAAACACATTAATTGCTGGAGGCTTAGTGTGGACTAGATCCAAGGGAACCCAATCTTGAGGACCCCCCTCTTTCCTGAATTTTATTGGGTTGGCCAAAAAAATTTGTTTGGGTTTTTTTGTAACATCTTATGGAAAAACCCAAACGAACTTTCTGGCCAACCCAATACTTCCAGAAGCCCTATAAGTTTCTCACTCTGAAGATCTGAGAAAAAATCCCTTTGTGCTTCCAGCAGGAAGAGGGAAAAAGCAGCCATTTTGAAATAAAACACAAGAGCTCTCTGTTTTCCTTAATAAGGCTTCTCTTCAAGGGAAACTCTTTTACCAGAACCTGGCCAACTAAGGTTTAACCAAAGCCTAACCAATCTGGGGAAGGCTAATAACTCCAGTCTGCTTTAGCTGTCGATGTGAAAGAAGGGAACTGTCCAACTCAGGTTCACTAAGAGACTAAGACCTAATCATAAGACTATAGAATGCTTTCCCCACAATTTGCCTTCACATCAATAGGGCTCCTATGAGATAACCAGAGATTTTAGCTAAAATTGCTATATCCCTCAGGCTCTATTTTAAGAGTCCATAGGAAAACCAAAGGGCAACGAGGCAGGCCAAAAAGAACACTAGAGGAGATTTTAACCTCTGACACTACAGCTACAGCAAACAGTAAACAGCCTAACTCCTAGCCAGATAAACACAAAACCTCACACTGAAGATGTGTCTTAGCCCCTTTTACCCAATACATCATGTCTGGCTTTCAACAACAACAAACATTAATTGGAAAAGATACATGTGCCACAATGTTCATAGCAGCATTATTTACAGTTGCCAAGATATGGAAGCAACCTAAGTGTCCATCAGGAGAAGACTGGATAAAGAAGATGTGGTGTATATATGTACATACACAATGGAATACTACTCAGCCATAAAAAGAATGAAATTTCGCCATTTGCAAAAACATGGATGGACTTGGAGAGTATTATGCTAAGCGAAGTAAGTCAGACAGAAAAAGACAAATACTGTATGATATCACTTATATGTAGAATCTAAGTAAAATAAACTAGTAAATTTAATAAAAAAAGAGACTCATAGATACAGAGAACAAACTAATGGTAAATAGTGGGGAGAGCGAAGGGGAGAGGGGAAAGAGAGAAGGGGATTAAGAGGTACAAACTATTATGTATAAAATAAATATGCTACAAGGATATATTATACAGCACAGGGAATACAGCCAATATCTTACAATAGCTATAAATGGAATATAACCTTTAAAAATTGTGAATCACTGTATTGTACGCCTGTAACTTATATAATATTATACATCAACTATACCTCAATAAAAATGAATTAATTAATTCTAAAAATTAATGAGAGACATTTACTACAGGTCCAGGAAGTTCAAAGATGACCAACCAGGATGAATATCAAAAAAAATCCACTACACCTAGGTATATTGTGTTCAAATTGTGGAAAATCAAAATTGTGGAAATCAAAATCAAAGAGTTTTGAAAGAAGCTGGGGGACATGGGTAAAGGGAACCTTACCTGCAGAAGAACAAGGAAAAGAACTACATCAGACTTCAGAAACCAGGCAAGAAAAAAGAGAATGGGACAAATGTTTCAAGTGTTAAATATAAAGTGTCAATAAAAAAAATCACTGACCTAGTATTCTGAACCTAATAAACCATCCTTCAAAAATGAAGGTGAGATAAAGACACTGTGAGACAAACAAAACTGAGTGCATGTCTCACCAGTAGAACTGCCTTGCAAAAAAATGATAAAATAAGTTCTTCAGGGAAAAGGAAAAGTACATAGGTCAAAAAACAGGATATACATAAATAAAGGAAGAGTTCTAGAGAAGGAATAAATGAGGTAAAACAAAATCTTTTCTCTTATTCTTAATTAATATAGTAAATAATCGTTCAAGATAATAGTGACAATGTATTTGGTGATTATCGCTTATGGATATGTGAAATGAATGACAGAAACATTATAAGTGATGGGATAGAGGAATTGGAAATACTTAGTTATGAGGTACGTGCACTATTTGTGAAGAGGTGTTGTGTTATTTGAAAGTGGACTTGGGTTACTTGTGAAGGTATACTGAAAATCCTAGGACACCAATAAGTTTTTAAAAACTAAGTATAATAATATGATAGCACAGGAGGAAAACTGAATAATATGAAATGCCCAATTAAAATTACAGAAGGCAAGGGCTTCCCTGGTGGCGCAGTGGTTGAGAGTCCGCCTGCCGATACAGGGGACACGGGTTTGTGCCCCGGTCCGGGAAGATCCCACATGCCGCAGAGCGGCTGGGCCCATGAGCCATGGCCACTAAGCCTGTGCGTCCGGAGCCCGTGCTCCGCAACGGGAGAGGCCACAACAGTGAGAGGCCCGAGGACCGCAAAAAAAAAAAAAAAATTACAGAAGGCAAAAAAGAGTTGAAGACAAGAGAAAACAAAGAATAAGGACAACAAATAGAAAACAGTTATAAATACTATAGGTATTCATCCAATTAGATCAGTAGTCGTTTTAAACGTGAATGTTCTAAATATACCAACTAAGAGACAGAGATTGTCACAGTGGATAAGAAAAACAAGACCCAATAATAAGTGTCTATAAGAAACCCATTTTAAATATAAAGACACAGATGAAATAAAGGGATGGAGAAAGACATGCTGCTAACACTAATTTTAAAAGGTTAAAGTAGCCCTATGTTAATTTTAGACAAAGATGCAATACCAGATTTCATTTATATGTATATAACAAATAATAGTGGAGTGCTAAACACCTATCAGGCACTGTTCCAAGCATTTTACAAATATTAATACACTGAATCATTTAGTACTCACAGAAACTCTGTGGGCCAGCTACTATCATTGTCCCCATTTTACAGACAGGTAAACTGAGGAATACACATATATCAAATAACTCACACACCTTGGGCTTCCCTGGTGGCGCAGTGGTTGAGAGTCCGCCTGCCGATGCAGGGGACCACGGGTTCGTGCCCCGGTCCAGGAAGATCCCACATGCCGCGGAGGGGCTGGGCCCGTGAGCCATGGCCGCTGAGCCTGCACGTCCGGAGCCTGTGCTCTGCAACGGGAGAGGCCACAACAGTGAGAGGCCCGCGTGCTGCAAAAAACAAAAACAAAACTCACACAACTATTAAAGTGCACCCCTAAGTGTAGTCTATTGTACCCAGGTAGGTTTGCTCCTGAATATCTGTCCTTAAGCACTACACCATGTTCCTTCCTACTGCCATCCATATATTTGTATCATTGCTCCTTATTGTAAAGGTATTCAGAGTCTATCTTGAGGAAGATGGGATATTTTTTCCCTTTTGTTTCCAGAACTGTATGTTTCTTCTAGTGTTAATTTTTCCTTATTGTTTATCTCATGGGCAATCTGCCATATAATAAGTCTTCCTCAAATGTCTGGTGATCTCTGGGTTCCTATTTATATTTAAGAACAAGATAGGGAAACTGCCAGAGGATCACTTATGAGAACAGGACTGGTTGAGTAGCCTTTGGAATTTATAAATGAGAAAGCTTTGTCCTGGGGTGCTAGTGCCGTCAGAAAAAATGCCTTGATTATCCTGAGACGATTTATTCAATCTCTTTATAGAAGAACATGCCAATATTTTGCCTGGATAAACAGCTAGAAGTTATAAATTACTTAAATTACTTAAACGGGAAAGCCTAGACTTTCTCATTTAAAGGCCTTGTTTTCAGGTCCACTTTTCTCTTTCAACCTGGTAATTATACCATCTTTGAGTTATCAGACTTTCGGCAGATATTATCCTATTTGACTATTTTCTCCTTTGTCCATATTCAAGGCTATGTTTTCCACTGCTGTACTTCCCCCATTAACCACCCCTCCATCGGATTTATACTTTCTAGAAATGTGTACAAATCTAACATTTATTGCTGTCCTTTCTCCCGTTCTCTTTATAATGAGGGATTATGGCTTTTGTATTTCTTTACCATCTTTCAATTGATTATAACATGGGAGGAGATAAATGGAATGTTTAGTCTATCGTGTCTACTGTATTAAAAGGGAGATACTCTATTTTATCCAAGGAGAAAAACATTTGTAACTAAACAATACAACTAAAAGTTAGCAGTGTAGTTTACAAAAAAACTACTTTCACAGTCTGATTTCTTCTTTCAAGAAATCGTGTCAAGTAGATCATTCTTTTTCATCATTTTATATAAGAAAACGAGTGGATAAATAAATGAACAAGTGAATAAATAAATAAAAAGAAGCACTCAAACCCATGGCTTCTCATTCTAAATCCTGTGCTGTTTCTTCTACATGATGTTTAATGTTCCATTCAAAGCAAATAGGCAAACAAAGTAGCCTTCCTTTCTACCATCTCACTAAGCCCCTAGAAGGGAAAATAAATAATGGCTGAGTTAAATTAAATTAAATTAGATGCAAAGATTCATTATTGATTCTTTGAGGCTAAGTAATCAGAGAAGAAATCGTGACGATCTCCTTGGTAGAAGCTGTTAAGCATTGCAAAGACTGCCTGCTTAGGGAGTACAAGACTAGAGTAACAAGTCAATAAAATAATTGGACACACACACACATATGCATGCATGCACGCACTCATGGCAAGTATTTTTTGCAAGATCTTTAAATGTCATCTCTATGCCCTCAATACGGTATACCTTTAATCCATTCTCCACGATGGTAAACTATTAGATAAGGCAGCTCCACATGCTTTCTCCACCTCCCCAAAGCTGCCCTTCAGTGAAGTAACAAAACCATGTAAGATAATAAGACTTGGGGAGATGTGAAGATCATGAAATGATGGATGGCCTGAAATTTATTGTTCACATTTTATATAAAGTGGAAAGAAACGGGGGATATATAGAATTTTGAGAATTTACAAGATAAATTGTCACAAGGTACTGGGAATAGATATAAGAAAGATGAATAGGGAATGTAAATGTAGATAATAGCCAACTTTGATTTTATCAACTATTTTAAAGGTACTTAGGAGAAATGTGAAGAAGGTAGATTGCTTGGGAACCAGTTTGGTTGAAAGAGAAAAAAAGACAAACAAACAACTTAAAAGAAATGTGTTTGATTTCCAGGGCTACTGTTTGCTATTTTTTTGATTCTCAGTGAGTCACCTAACCTTTCTGAGTTTGACATCCACTTCTGTATCATAACAGAAAGTGTAGTACCTTCCTCTTATCAGTGTGAAGTTTAAATGTGGTAATGTATGGAAGCATTTTTAAATTACTGTACTGTGCATGCTATATTCTCAGTCGCAAAGTATGGGTATCAGGTGATCTGGATTAATTGAATGCTTGACTCTTGGCCAAACCATAAAACTATGGAACAAATGATTTCTTGTCTGTCAACATCATTTATCTATTATTATTTTTTTTTTTGCGGTACGGGGGTCTCTCACTGTTGTGGCCTCTCCCGTTGTGGAGCATAGGCTCCGGACACGCAGGCTCAGCGGCCATGGTTCATGGGCCCAGCCGCTCCATGGCACGTGGGATCTTCCCGGACCGGGGCACTTACCTGTGTCCCCTGCATCGGCAGGCGGACTCTCAACTACTGCACCACCAGGGAAGCCCCAACATCGTTTATTTTTAATAGTAAAATTTATGATTAGTATATGCTTTACATGGAGTCTTGGAGTGGGGGAAGTTGAATATTCAGGGCTGGTGGCATAGATAGAATATGCCTACATGACTAGCTCAACATAGAGATCTTCAGCACAAGCAGAATTTGGGCTCCTGGTACCATGGTCTTTTGCTGATGATTCAAAACCAGATGACAATATGCATTTTTTTTTTTGACCTGGCCTATTCCTGAGATCTCTGGAGACTTTTCAGTGCATACCTTTCCTTTGTTGTCACTGGTCTGACCTTTTGCCTGTAACAAAGGAGATCTGGGAGTAAAAACTGAGTTTTTTGTGTCCTCTCAGCAATACAACACTTAAAGTGATTAGTGTATAATTAATACAAACCTGATAAATGTCACACTTAAAAAATGTTTTTCTGGGTCACACTCAGTGTATAATTTGCAAATGTTCTCCTGAGTGCACATAAAGATTAAATATTAAGAACAAAAGTTATTTCTATGAATCAGCAATATATAAAGGAAAATACAATTAAACAAAAATAATATACTTTGTAACAACTTTCAAACAACATTCTGTGATTTATAATCTTAGTTACAGTGTTTTATGAAGTTACTAAGGAAACTATTAACCCTTGTACATATAAAAAAAGTTATAAAATTAGCTTATTATTCCACAAATGATGATTGGTCTCCTACAGTGTCTAAAGCACTGTGCAAAGTTCTGAGATACAAGGGGATATCCCTGTTGTTGTAGAGTCTACAGCTTGGCAGAAGAGACTTATATTAAACAAATATACAAATAGACATATTGAAGTGGTTTATAGGAAGTAAAATAGGGTTCTGAGAGCAAATATTGGCAGAGGGTGACTTTTGCATTGATTTTCCATGATCACTACCTAGAATCTGTCTGTGTGGACACAGGGTTTTAATGGCATCTTGAAGAATAAAGAGAAATTAGTAAAGAAAACTTTGAGGTGGGGGGGAACATTCTAGGCAAGAAAAACAGCATATGGCAAGATATGGAAGAATTTAAGGTGTGTTTTAGAGGTTAAGTATTAAAAATTTGGAAATGGTTTAGATGAGGAAGATGAAAAAGTGTGATTATGACTGGATATGGAGGGGAGAGGTAAAAGGTTGAGTTCCAGAAAATTTGAGGTTGAGATTCCTGTGAAATGTTCAAGTAGAGAAATCAAGTATTTAGTTTGTATACAAATCTAGATTGCAAAGGAAAGTATAAGGTAGAAATGTGTAATATTCCTTAGCCAAACACCGTAAGAATGAGAACAGGGTCCAGAATATTGCAAAGAGGAATTTCACAAAATTTGGAAGACAGGAGAACAATCCTTTTTTTTTTTAAAAAAAAAAAGAGTGCTCAGTTGTCTTGAGTATTGTTATCTTCAGTACCTTAAACATGGAAACCTCTGCATCATAGGGTTTGAAACTATCTGCTAAATCTTAAATCAGTACCAGATAGTACAAACATATCAACCCACTTCTCACTAAACTAGAGAAACAGGGAAGTTGTTCCCAAATGAGAATCATCAGGCCAGCGAGAGTAGGGAGAAGAAGTTGTAGAATACTCAATATACATTTTTCATAGTACATTTGCCTTTTCAAGGTATCTCCACCACCTCTCCTGTCTGTAAAACGAGGAATTGAAGATAAACTGAAAATAACTGGAGTGGTCATTCTCCAACTCCAAAGCCACTTCAGGCTTATTTTCTTGTTTAGCACTTCTGTCTTCAATTTTTTCATATCTTCAACCTGGTATTTCTTGGACATAGCTGTGTTTATGAAACAATTCTATCAATGTGAGCAATACATACTTACACTACAGGTCATGGTAAGAGCTGCACCATCCCTGTCTCCTCTGCTGTGGTACAGGTTGCTGCCTGGTTACCACATTGCCTGCCTTCTCTTCTTCCCATCGCTCCCACCTAGAGAGCAGTAGTGGACACCCACAGTGTAATGATACAGGTCAACCAAATGAAGGAGGGTAAGAGGTTACCACATAGTGAAACACAGAATGCTCTCACTTATGTTTCCCACATGTGAATCTGTCCTTTAAAGACCTGACTTAATGCATATGCTTGTATCGTTTAAGTCATAACATTCTCCACACTTTATTTTTTTGTTTTCTCAGTTTTTGAAACTAGCATAAGGATGTTATAATGTGCCATATGCACATTATTACCCTCACTGTAGGTGTCTATTGATAATATGCATTCTTCTATGATCCTAGAATGGAGCAGAAATATTGTGGTTAGTATATAATCTCCTTGTAACTGAGAAAAATATTGTAAAAGGATTTTATACTATTCATCTGCAGATTAATGTTTCCTGTATTTTAAAAGACACGTTACCAGCAGCAGATGAATGGAATAAAATGTTTAATTAAAGTCAGTCATAGCCTGCTGGCGAGAAATGACCTTACCTTCAACTCAACAATGGGAGCAAAAGCATCTATTGTTTTCATTTTAAAGGAATTCAATGAACAATATTATTTTTTAGCTCAATTCAAAAGACATTTATTGAGTGGTTATTATATGCAAGTATTTTGGGGAGTTTCAAACATGGATATGAAAGTATTATGTCTCTAAGAAGGTCACAATCTGGTTGTCCAGATAAACATAGGCCACAGGCTGTGATGTATGTCATATCTGTGCAAGTGATATGATAGGGACAAGAGAGTGATGTTGAGGATGTGGTATAAAGATTTCAGCAACGCTTTCACTGATGAGGTATATTTCAGATGGGATATAAAGAAAGAACTGTACTTTCAAAGAGTAGAAAATAGAGAAGAAATATGAGTCAAGCAAGTAAATCTGCCTCGTACATTGCAGTGCTGAGTACATGATTAATTTTTGATCACTTACCAAACCTTTTCCTCCTGGACATCCTGATCTCATCCATGACAGCACCCCTGAGAAATTTTCCCAAGTCAGAAAGTTGACAAGCCTCCTTGAGTCCTCATTTTAAATTATTTCCCCACAATATTTTCTGTCATCAAATTCTGTCAATTATATCTTTAAATATTTCTCAAATCTGTCCCTTTTAAACTTCACTGTTTGCCACTACGTAGCTTCAGACTTTCCTAATTTCTCATTTGTGTTACTTAAAAGTCTCTTAATCAATGTCTTTAATCTATTCCCAGCCACAATTTATCTTCTACATTTGAGCCAGAATTAACCTTAAATTGCAAATGTAACTGTGTCATTATCCTACTCAAAATCTGTTAATGACTTCTTAATGCCTTCAAGGCTCTGTTTCACACTCTTTGATCTGCTAGAAAAGGTCCTCCATGATTTGGCCCCAGCTTCCCAACTTCATATCTATCACTCACGACTCTTTGCTACCCTGAGTCCAGTGCTGTTCAGACTTCAAATCAGTCTCTTTTTCTCTCCCTCCTTTCTTTTCTCTCATAACACACACACACACACACACACACACACACACACCTTTATATCTGTGGTTCATTTACTTAAAAACATCATCTCTCTTGCCATTTCATGTAGCTGACTCTTTCTTATTCTTACTTATTCTTATTCTTATTCTTCACAGACAACACCTTTACTAGCAGGTGGAAGCTCTAACTGACCTCTGAAACCTATGTAATTGGTACAGCCTCTAAGGAGAACAGTATGGAAGTTCCTTAAAAAACTGAAAATAGAGCTACCATATGATCCAGCAATCCCACTATTGGGCATACATCTGGAGAAAACCATAATTTGAAAAGATACATGTACCCCAATGTTCATTGCAGCACTATTTACAAAAGCCGGGACATGGAAGCAACCTAAATGTCCATCAGTGGAGGAATGGAAAAAGAAGATGTGGTACATATATACAATGGAATATTACTCAGCCATAAAAAGGAACAAAATAATGCCATTTGTAGCGACATGGATGGACCTAGAGATTGTCATACTGAATGAAGTAAGTCAGACAGAGGAAGACAAATATCATATGATATCACTCACATGTGGAATCCAGAAAAATGGTACAAATGAACCCATTGACAAAACAGAAGTAGAGTCACAGATGTAAAAAACAAACTTATGGTTACCAAGTGGGAAAGGTGGGAGAGGAATAAACTGGGAAATTGGGATTGACATATATACACTACTGTATATAAAAGAGATGACTAATAAGAACCTGCTGTATAGCACAGGGAACTCTACTCAATACTCTGTAATGCCCTATATGGGAAAAGAATCTAAAAAAGAGTGGATATATGTATAACTGATTCACTTTGCTGTACAGCAGAAACTAACATAACATTGTAAATCAACTACACTCCAGTAAAAATTAATTAAAAAATAAGTTATATGCTCCTCCTATATGTCTCCATAGAACACTTTGCATATCTTTGCCATAGCACTTATCACAATGTACTATACTTGCCTATTTGTTTGGTTTTTATTTGGTCATCATGACTAACTGGAGAGCATTGTCATAATCAGACATTTTTTAGTCTTTATCTCTAGCACTTCATCCATTACCTGCACATAGTGAATAGGAGGTTTCTTAAATATTAATGAAAGAAAAAGTGAACAAATAAAGGGGTGTAAGTAGATGTTTGTTTGCCCTGAACCCCTCCTTTGGGGAGTTAACCTTGCCCAACTGTTCGAGTTGTAAACCACAGTCCTTCATTTTCTAAATCTAGAGATACACACACAGTCCAGGCTGTTTGACAAAGGAGATGTCCAGTGGATTCTTGATGACCACTTCTTAGAATATTTTAGATAATAGTCAAGCATCAGAGGAGGTGTTAGATAAAATTTTAGAGGATGTGATTCAGTGAAGCAGAGTACGAGAGAAATTCAGCTTACTTCTAGTAGTAGGGACTGGCTATTGCCTACACAGGGGCCATTCACTTTCTTGTCCATGTCGGCTCACCTCAATTTTATTTAAGTGCCCAACCTCGCCCACATGATTTAGACTTAAATTCCTATCAGTCTAAGCCAATTGTGCATTTTTGTTTTCCATGTCAGTGATTTGTTTAGAGGTCAGGGTGATATGAAGTAAGGTCTTCTGGGGAATTTCTGAGAAATATTTTATGGTCTTATTTCGGAAGGAGCTCTTTTACATAAGGTAGAGAGTTTTGCCTCTAGCCTGTCACTTCTGGGATGATGACAGTCACTCTGAGATGAGAGACACCCACTTGAGGCCAAGGTCACACACACAGAATGGCAGCCTGAAGAGATTCAAAGAAACTGCATTCTTGATAATGATATTAAGTTGCTAACATAACCATCCTGGGTCACCCAATACTGAGAATTCTTGTCATGGGAGATGGTAAATTGCCCTTATTGTTCACTCTAGGTGAGATGTGATTTTGTTACTTGCAGCAATAGTTATCTTAACTGATAATCATGATATTAAATTACTCAAACTAATGAAAGACATAATCACATTTAATTGGGGGTTTAAATATTTTTCTTTGCCTGTTGGAATTCCAATTTGAACTGTCCAAATATTTTGGTAATTTTACCTTTCCTCAAAATGCAGTCAAATTACTTGAAAGTTAAATAAAACAAAAGTTAATACTACATATGAAATGCCAGGGTATGAACTATAGAGAACTATTCAACTGATAAATGTGTGATACATTAAGATTTGATAGAATTTTCAGATAAATATTGGGGGAAACATGATTTTAATTCAAGCTACTCACAGAATATTCACTTTGAGCTATACTGCATAATCTCACCTTACTAAAATATGAGTTTATTTTCAGATGAAGTATCCCAAAACAATCAAGAGTAGCATGACTGAAAAAATAATTTTCCAAAGACTAGGCAATTATTGCTTATGTCATTGCATTTGTATTTTAATTAAATATGTAATAAATATAACATAAAATTTCCATATTAGTAGTTAACCATGGCAAAATGAAATAACATTTAATGCAAAATAATAATTGTTTAAAGTAAATTTGCTTTATAACTGAATCAGTTTTTTATATATATATATATATATATATATATATATACTGTTAAGCATAAATATTAACTTCATTTTACAGAAAACATTAATTTAGTTAATTGACAATTGGGGTATATTATGTTATAGAAAATAAGGAAATTTAATAATCATTGGAACAAAAATACTCACCTTTGAGATACTAATGATTTTCCACTTATACACTCAGTGAGATCAGAAAAATTAAGGAAAATGTGGGCTACACAGACTGCAGATAGCCAAAAGATGAGTTATATCCAGGTTTGTCCACCTCCCAAACCTGTGGACTTTCTATTTATACTCCACCACATAGTATCAGGTGGGGCATCATTGTTTAGTAAGATCATTAAGAACTGATTTATCCCCTCTTGATAGACATATTCTTTGCTCATACTTTAGTAAAAGCATGAATCATGGCTTATTGCAATCACATGAAGGCACAGAGTACATTTTGGAAAAAATACTCATTTGGTCTGGAGAAAAGCAAAAAATTCATGGTTGATTAAAAAAGATGGTTAAGACATGAGAAACTCATTAAATACTACATAGCATTTAATAATTTTAATATTCATAACTATTCCACATGTACAAGAATAAAGAGAGCCAGTATATTTATCCTATACCAAATATTTCACTTTCAGTCTCCTAAGATATTCCCCCATTCTAAGATAGTAAACTTTACATCAAAATTCCAATAAAAAACAGTCATGATTTGCTACAAAGAAAACTTTTCTGCAACATAAATTTTCCATAAAACAAGGAAAGCTGCACATGTTGAACTTGTAACTTAAGTTACATTAAGTTATACTTTTGCTTGTACTTGAATGGCTGGAAAACAGAACATGACTACTGCTTCAAGATGGCAGACTGAGCCCATATATTTACCTTGATTCACATATAGTAAATATTTTTTTCAATATATCTAAAAATTTGATGAAATTATAGAAAAAAAGAAGTGAATGGGGTTGGAATAGACTGCAGTAAAGCTGCAAAATTCCAGCATAGATTCTTCAGGTTATGGAGTGAGCTCCAGGTTCCTGTGGAACCTCTCTGTTTTTTCACGTGTGAAAATCAGTCACCCAAAAATCAATGATTCACTATTGGTTATTCACTAATTTACCATGATATTAAATATAGAAGGAAAAATTTCAGCCAAAAGAAAGCGTTCACTTATGAATATATGCAGACAGATATGTATGTGGAATGTCTATGGAAAGCTATGTAGACAAACCCTATAGTGGATATTTTCTGGGCCTCAACATCAATTTCAGATCCTCTAAGTTCCTAGTTCCATTTTTCTTCAATCCCATAATAAAATGAATTATATTTAACTTGCCCTGATTAAAGCTTGGGCTATGCTTTTAAGATTATTACTTTTAAAATCTGTCTGTGAATCACAAGCAACTGGAATTTAATTATAGAATTTAACCCTGGATGTCTCTCCAAAAATTCTGACTTGGTAGGTCTGATACATAGTAGAATAAATATTAATGTACAGGTGGAATAGAATACACTGGATGAATGGAAGAATATATGAATGCATGAAGTGACATAATGATATGTACATATGTATTTATACTCTTAGGGATGGTAGTTTCTTAACATAGATATGTATACTAAGCTATTTTTCCACACGTATTTTAGCTTTTTATTCAATAAGAAGGATTCTTATTGCCTTCATTGATATCTGTGTTGAGTTGAACCACAGAATCTTCCAACATGACCAAGTCTTAAAATTACCAACACTGTCCAGAGAGAGAATCATTACAGCTTGTAACCTGAAGATATCAGCAATCCAACTGGCAAAATTTTGTGAGGCAAACTCTAACTCAATTAATCTCTTTCCAATAACCATAACTGATGAGTTCTCACATAAATTCTCATTTCTTTTTTCTTCCAAAATTATCTTGTCAACAATAAAGGCAGGGAAATATGAAAGAACAAAGCACCTTTATAAGTTCCAAAGATTCTGAAATGATTTTTATCCTCTTTTGGTAGACACTTTCTTTGCTCAGCACTTCTTTTTAGTAGCACGTCTGACACTGGACGTCTGACCTCTGCTACTCTACTGGTTGTTAATGGAAACCTCACCTCATGTGAAGATAAAATAGATTTTTGGCAGCTGTGAGAGATTATGAAGAGTAAGACCAATCTTAGTTGGAATAAGAATAAAAGAAGGCATCTGTACCTTGAACTACTCAGCTGGTTTTCATTATACATCAAGCCTACATTTATTACAAAGAGGGTAGCCAAGAGACAGACATTGATAGGACTCTGTACTTAGAATAAGAAGGCCAGAACTTGATAAATTCTACTTTTCAACTAGAGTTCAAATGACTCTTAAATCTGTTTGAATTAGATGGCATATATCTGGGAGACAAACTCAAGAAGATCTTTAATTTTGTCCTTATCTGATTGCTTTGCCCCTTATTTTTATCTTGAGTATAGTTAAATCCTAGTTCTTACAACTCATTAAAAGAAACAAGTGGTTCTATAAATCTGTAAAGTTTTATGAATAAGACTCATTTAAAATAGGATTAGGATATGCTTTATATACTTATATTTAATATGGTTTTGTTTGATGTCTTGAGACTTTACAATAGACCCAAACAAAGAAAAAATCTATATACATAGTCTTGACATAGTAACAGCTTGATATGAGCCCAATTTCCACAAGTACAAAACAATTGCATTAGAATTCTTAGGATCATCTGTTATTTTGTTTTATAATGTTTAATATATTAAATGTTGGTAAGAGAACTAAAATGCTGGATTTTGTGATATAAGTATTTTCTAAGCACTAGATAACTGTAGATCTAGAATAGGTAATATTTTATAGGACAGAGGGCCTATACCCATATCAGTAAATCAAGGTAATCAAAATAATGAGACCAACAGATCTATTCACATGACATATTTGGGGTTAAAGGAAGAACAGTAGTTTGAGAAATTATATATTTGGAGAAATTTTGGTTTACTTTGAGAGAACAATAAGAGAAAATGAGCACAGAGACTATTAGGATAAGTTTATACATGAAGAAACCCAGCTAGTTCAATTCAATAGAATTTAAATATACATTTTAAATTATATGAAACATTATAAGCAAGGAAAATATTGCATATACATTGAGACAGATATCACTCCTATCTTCAGTGAGCTTATAAACCAATGAAAAGAGAGAAAGATACAAGTGATTTGGCCCACTGAGAATCAGGAAGGTGAAATTATGGTTAAGATTCTAGAAGCAACAGTGTTTTTTTTTAATTGGCACATAATGTTTTCATGTAATTTAATAAAAAAATATAAGTACATATTCAGTGAAAAGTCTACTTCCTATACTCTGTTCCCCATAATTTTGGTAATACCTATTACTAATTTCTTATGTATCTTCTAGACAATTTTGGTTATATATAGAAGCATATATATATATATATATGTATGTATGTATATATACTATTTTTCTCCATTTTCACAAAAATCATAGCATGCTATATACATTTTCTGCAATTTGTTTATCTTACTTTACAAAGATGTTGAAGATATTTCCATACTAAAGGATAAAGAGCTTCTGTTTTTGTTTTCCAGATACATGTCATTCCATTGAATGTACTTAATCTTAATGTACTTAATCACTATTGAGGTATATTTTTAAAATACTGCAAAGAACAAGGTCCTTCTGTAGAGCAAAGGAAACTGTATTCTATATCATATAATAAAACATAATGGAAAATACTATGAAAAAGGATATATATAAATAATATTATTATTATGTATCTAAATCACTATACTGTACACAGGAAGCTAACACAATATTGCAAATTAACTGTAATTCAACAGAAGGAGGAAGCTCACAAGTAAATGCAAATATAAAGTAAAGTAAAGGTGGGAAATCATCCACACACAAATGTGACATCAAAACCAGCAATCATGAAAATAGGAGAGTACAAATGCAAGATACTGGAAATATTTTGAAACTGAGATCAGCAACTTAAAACAATCTTGTACATATATAGACTCCTATATCAAAACTTCATGGGAACCAGAAACCAAAAATATACAATAGATACATATACAATAATGAAAAAGCAATGCAACACATCACTAGATAGACATAAAATCACAAGAGAGGATAACAAAAGAGGAAGGGAAGAAAAAAGACCTTCAAAAATAAATCCAAAACAATTAACAAAATGGCAATAAGAACATTCATATCTGTAATTATCTTCAGTGTAAATGGATTAAATGTTCCATCTGAAGGCTGACAGGTTGAATAGATACAAAAACAAGACCCATATATATGCTATCTACAAGATACCCACTTCAGATCTAGGGACACATACAGACTGAAAGTGAAGGAATGGAAAAAAGTATTCCATCCAAATGGAAATCACAAGAAAGCTTGGGTAGCAATACTCACATCAGACAAAATAGACTTTAAAATAATGTTATAGGAGACAAAGAAGAACACTACATAATGATCAAGGGATCAATCCAAGAAGATGTGACAGTTGTAAATATAAATACACCCAACAGAGGAGCACCTCAATACATAAGGCAAATACTAACATCCATAAAAGGAGAAATCAACAGTAACACAATAATCATGGGGGATGTTAACACCCCACTTTCATCAATGGACAGATCATCCAGACAGAAAAGCAATAAGGAAACACAGGCCTTTAATGACACATTACATGAGATGGACTTAATTGATATTTACAGAACATTTCATCCAAAGCAGCAGAATACACATTCTTCTCAAGTGCACATGGAACATTCTCTAAGACACATCTTGGGCCACAAATCAAGCCTTGGTAAATTTAAGAAAATTGAAATCATAACAAGCATTTGTTCCAACCACAAGACTATGAGATTAGAAATCAACAACAAGAAAAAAACTGGAAAAAAACACAAACATGTGGAGGCTCAACAATATGCTACTAAACAACAAATTGATTGCTAAAAAAATGAAAGAGGAAATTAAAAAATACCTAGAGACAAATGAAAAAAACCCCACAATGGTCCAAAACCTATGGGACACAGCAAAAGCAGTTCTAAGAGGGAAGTTTGTAGCAATACAATCTAATCTCAGGAAACAATAAATATCTCAAACAAATAACCTAAACTTACACCTAAAGCAACTAGAGAAAGAGGAACAAACAAAACCTAAAGTTAATAGAAGGAAACAAATCATAAAGATCAGAGCAGAAATAAATAAAATAGAGATGAAGAAAACAATAGCAAAAATCAATGAAACTAAAAGCGGGTTCTTTGAGAAGGTAAACAAAATTGATAAGCCTTTAGCCAGATTCATCAAGAAAAAAAGGGAGAGGACTTAAATCAATAAAATTAGAAATGAAAAAGGAGAAGTTACAATGGACACCACAGAAATTCAAAGGATCATAAGAGACTACTACAATCAATGGTATGCCAATAAAGTAGACAACCTGGAAGAAATGGACAAGTTCTTAGAAACATGCATCCTTCCAAGACTGAAGCAGGAAGAAATATAAAATATGAACAGACCAATCACAAGTACTTAAGTTGAAACCATGATTAAAAAAGCTTCCAACAAACAGAGGTCCAGGACCATATGGCTTCACAGGTGAATTCTATCAAACATTAAGAGAAGAGTTAACACCTGTCCTTCTGAAACTCTTCCAAAAAATTTCAGAGGAAGAAACACACCCAAACTCATTCTATGAGGCCACAATGACCCTGACACCAAAACCAGACAAAGATACCACAAAAAAAGAAAATTATAGGCCAATATCACTGAGGAATATAGATGTAAAAATCGTCTATAAAATACTAGCAAGTCAAATCCAACAATACATTAAAAACAATCATACAGCATGATCAAGGGGGATTTATCCCAGGATGCAAGGATTTTTCAAAATCTGCAAATCAATCAATGTGATACACCACATTTAACAAACTGAAGAATAAATACCATATGATCATGTCAGTGGATGCAGAAAAAGCTTTCAATAAAATTTGACATCCAAGTATGATAAAAACTCTCCAGAGAGTAGGCATAGAGAGAACCAACTTCAACATAATAAAGCCCAAATATAAAAAACCCACAGCTAACATCATTCTCAAGGGTGAGAAGCTGAAAGCATTCCCTCTAAGATCAGGAACAAGGCAAGGATGTCCATTGTCACCACTTTTATTCAACATAGTTTTAGAAGTCCTAGCCATGGCAATCAGAGAAGAAAAAGAAATAAAAGAATCCAAACTGCAAAAGAAGTAAAACTGTCACTGTTTGCAGATGACATGATCCTATACATACAAAATCCTAAAGATGCCACCAGAAAACTACTAGAGCTCATCAATGAATTTGGTAAAGTTGTAAGATACAAAATTAATACACAGAAATCTGCTGCATTTCTATACTCTAACAACAAAACATAAGAGAAATTAAGGAAACAGTCCCATTTACCATTGCATCAAAAAGAATAAAATGCCTAGGAATAAACCTACCTAAAGAGACAAAATACCTGTATGCTGAAAACTATAAGATGCTGATGAAAGAAATCAAAGAAGACACAAACAGGTGGAAAGATATACCATGTTCTTGAATTTGAATGATGAGTTTTGTCAAAATGACTATACTACCTAAGGCAATCTACAGATTCATTGCAATCCCTATCAAATTACCAATGGCATTTTTCACAGAACTAGAACAAAACATTTTAAAATTTGTATGGAAACACAAAAGACCCAGAATAGCCAAAGCAATCCTGAGGAAGTAAACAGAACAGGAGGAATCAGGTTCCCTTACTTCAGACTACACTACAAAGCTACAGTAATTTAAAAAGTATTTTACTGGCAAATAAAGCAGAATGTTAGAGCCGTGGAACATGATAGAAAGCCCAGAAATAAACCCATGTACCTATGGTCAATTAATCTATGACAAAGGAGGCAAGAATCTACAATAGAGAAAAGACAGTCCCTTCAATAAGTGATGCTGGGAAAACTGGGCAGCTACATGTAAAAGAATGAAAATAGAACATTCTCTAACACCATACAGAAAAATAAACTTGAAATGGATCAAAGACTTAAATGTAAGGCTGGATACTATTAAACTCTTAGAGGAAAATATAGGCAGATCACTCTTTGACATAAATCACAGCAATATATTTTTTGATCCACCTCCTAGAGTAATGAAAATAAAAACAAAAATAAACAAATGGGACCTAATTAAACTCAAAAGCTTTTGCATAGCAACAGAAACCATAAACAAAACGAAGAGACAGCCCACAGAATGGGAGAAAATATTTGCGAGCAATGCAACTGACAAGGGATTAATCTTTAAAATGTACCAACAGCTCATGCAGCCCAATTAAAAAAATAAATTAAAAAAATTAAAAAATGGGCAGAAGATCTAAATAGACATTTATTCAAAGAAGACCTACAAATGGTCAAAAAGCACATGAAAAGATGCTCAACGTCACTAATTATTAGAGAAATGCAAATCAATACTACAATGAGGTATCACTTCACACCAGTCAGAATGGGCATTAGGGAAAGTAAATTGGTACAACCACTATAGAGAACAATATGGATGTTCTTTAAAATACTAAAAATAGAACTACCATGTGATCCAGCAATCCCACTCCTGGGCATATATCTGGAGAAAAACCATAATTTGAAAAGATATAGGCACCCCAGTGTTCACTGCAGCACAATTTACAATAGCCAAGACATGGAAGCAAACTAAATGTCCATCGACTGAGGAATGGACAAAGAAGATGTGGTACATATATAAAATGGAATATTACTCAACCATAAAAAAGAATGAAATAATGCCATTCTCAGCAACATGGATGGACCTAGAGATTATTATACTAAGTCAGACAGAGAAAGGCAAATATTTTATGACATCACTCATATGTGGAATCTAATTTTTAAAAAATGAAACAAATGAACTTATTTACAAAACAGACTTACAGATATCAAAAACAAACTTATGGTTGCCAAAGAGGAAACATGGGGGTGAGGGATAAATCAGGAGCTTAAGATGAACATACACACACTACTATATATAAGATAGAAAACCAACAAGGACCTACTGTATAGCAGAGGGAACTCGACTCAATATTTTGGGATAACTATATGAGAAAAGAATATAAAAAAGAATGAATATATATATGTGTATAACTGAATCACCTTGATGTACACCTGAGACTAACACAACATTTTAAATCAACTATACTCCAATGAAATTAAAATTTATAAAAATTTTTTAAAAAGTGATTACTGATAAAAATATAATAATTTTAATTTTTATTAATTTTTTAAAAAGAAAAAATATTTCTATGATAGTGTATAAAACTACTATTTTTCTTTTCAACTTTGCTCTTGTACTTTATGAAAGAAAAGATGAAATTAATAATTTTTTGTTTAAATTTCTTTTCCTTATTTGGACAGAAAAACAGTAAAATAAAAGCTGTGGAAAATTACAGTATTCAAAAACAACTTAATCCAAACAAACTAGGAATTTTATCAAAAAAATTTGAAAACAAGGTTTGATAAGGGGTACTTTCCTGTTATTTTTATGTTTTGGTCAACTTTTCAATATTTTCTATTCTAAATATTTATAACTTAAAAAGCATAACTTAGTTTCTAAACACTATTTTTGGAAACTGTAATATATGACAGAGTGAGATTTATAGGTAAACTAAATGAGGGCTAATTTAATAGTAAGTTAAATACTTTTATTTTTTAGTTTAGTTTATACTGCAAAATCCACCTTTTCTACCAAAAATACTCATCAGAATAACAGAAACATTTGTTTTCAAATCAGGTTTATTTCACTGTTGTAAATGGTTTGTTGATTATCTTAATTATATCATATATATACGTAATAATATATATATATACATATATACAATATATATGTATATATATACATACATATATATGTAATAATCATTACATAATGATTATTATGTGTTATGATTACCAATATCACATAGTAACTACAATTTATTGAATGTATACTCTAAGCATTATACTAAGCACTCATCACTCATTTTTTGCTTTTAAACTCTCTATGAAATAGGAAATGCTATTTTATTCATTTATAGAAGAGAAACTGAGGATTATTAATGATGCTTACATTGCTCCAGATGACATAGCTTAGAAGAAGTAGAGCCATTATTTCAACCCAAGTTGTCTGACTCTAGACTTCAAAACCCTAATACTGTGGTACACCACTTACTCTCAATATCTTTAGCTTAGCATATGAATTAAATTGGGCACTCTTAAAAGGAAATTGAATGTATTTATTGTTATTCTGTGAACACAGAAGGGGTTATCTCCTATTATTTACCTTCAGTAATCTCACCCAGTTTCCTACATCAGAATACATTCATGGCCTTAGTATCCTCCTCCTCTGGTGTGGCACATGGCAGTATTAATGGCTTCTTTTTTTTGCGGTACATGGGCCTCTCACTGTTGTGGCCTCTCCCGTTGCGGAGCACAGGCTCCGGATGCGCAGGCTCAGCGGCAATGGCTCACGAGCCCAGCCACTCCGCAGCATGTGGGATCTTCCTGGACGGGGCACAAACCCGTGTCCCCTGCATCGGCAGGCATACTCTCAACCACTGTGCCACCAGGGAAGCCCTGGACTTTATTCTTAAAGAAATGAGAAGCTGTTTAAAAGTCTTCAAGAGGAGAGAACGGCAAATATGGCAGAGTAGAAAGACCCTGAGCTCACCTATTCTCTCAAGCACACCAAGTCACAACTACCTTCAGAACAAACATCAGTGAAAAAAAATGGAACCTACAACTGAAGACATAAAGAAGGAACCACAAGACAGGCAGGAGAAACAGACTCAGGATATGATCAAATCCCATACCCCACAGATGGATGACCCACAAACAGGAGAATAATTATATTGCAGAGATTCTCCCATAAGAGTGAATTCTGAGCTCCACATCAGGCTCCCTAGCCTGGGGTTCAGGCACGGGGATGGCAAGTCCCCAGAGAATTTGGCTTTGAAGGCCAGCAGAGCTTACTTGCAGGAGCCCTACAGGACTGGGGGAAATAGAGACTTCACACTTAAAGGGTGCAAACAAAATCTCACACACACCGGGACCCACAGTAAAAGAAGTAATTTGATAGGAGCCTGGGCCAGAGTCTCCCAGAGAGATGGGGGTTGGTGGCTGCAGCTCACCCTGGAGACATAAACACTGATGTCAGATATACTGGTAAACATTCAGCTGCATGAACATGCTTGGTGGCTGATATCTTGGATTATTAGTGCTAAGACCTGGTGCCACCCAACAGCCTGTAGGATTCAGTGCTGGGACACCTCAGGCTGAAAAACTAACTGGGTGGGGACACAGCCCCACCCATCAGCACACAGGCTGCCTAAAGACTAAAGAGCCCACAGCCACCTCTGGACATGAGCCTAGACACAGAGGACAACACCCTGCTCTACCCACCAGTGGATAGGCACCAGCCCCTTCCACCAGGAAGCCTGCACAAGCCTCTAGACCAGCCTCACCCACCAGGGGCAGATACCAGAAGCAAGAAAACTACAGTCCTGCATCACAGGCCAGACTCTACCCTGGGACCATCTGGGCCCTGGCCTTGCCCACTAGCAGGCCAGTGCAACCATCTGGGCACCCTGGAACCCATACGTAGCTGTATCAGGAACCGGCCCCTGCCCCCACCAACAATCTGAAACAAGCTCTCTAATCCCGGGCCATGCAGCCAGACTCCAAGAACCAGATCTGTCTGCCAGCAGTCTGGCACTAAACCCAGGATATGGATTCACCTGCCAGTGGGTGGGATACAGTCCCAGAGTATTCGAGACCCTGACTCCACCCACCAGTGAGCCAGCATTAGCACTGGGGCCCACTAGGGTTCTGCAACCAGCCACCTCATGATCAGGCCCTGCTAAACAGAAGACAGCAGCATTCACACCAAGGCAAGGCCTGACAACCAAACAGACTAGGGGCCAACTAAGCCTACCAGACTGCCCACACAGTCAGCCCACAACAACAGAAGGACACATATAGCCCTCTTAGGGGAACTCCATAGAGCTTGGGTGACAAGAGGGGAGTACACTGTGGGGATGCATAGGATGCCTCCTACATAGCGTCGCTTCTCCAAGGCTGAGAAATGCAACTAACCTACCACATACTTAAAAATGCAAATAGCAACTTAGACAAAATGAGGCAACATAGGAGTATGTTCCAGATTAAGGAACAAGATAAAACTCCAGAAGAAGAACTAAGTGAAGAGGAGATAGGCAATCTACCCAAGAAAGAATTCAGAGGAATGATTGTAAAGATGATAAAAGAACCTAGGAGGAGGATGGATGCACAGAACAAGAAGTTAGAAGTTTTAACAGTGAGTTAGAATACATAAAGAACAACCAAACAGATGAAAAATACAAAAACTGAAATGAAAAATGCACTAGAAGGAGTCAATAGTAAACTAAATGAAGTAGATGAATGGATTAATAAGCTCAAAGACAGAGTAGTGGAAATCAGTGCTGCTAAACAGATAAAAGAAAAAAGAATGAAAAGAGATGAGGACAGTTTAAGAAACCTTTGAAACATCAATTGCACTAATATTTGCATTTTAGGGGTCCCAGAAGAAGGAGAGAGAGAGAAAGGGTCCAAGAAAATATTTGAAGACGTAATAGCTGAAAACCTCCATAACCTGTGGAAGGAAACAGTCACTGAAGTCCAGGAAGCACAGAATCCCATACAGAATTAACTCAAAGAGGAACACACTAAGACACATTGTACTCAAAATGCCAAATATCAAAGATAATGAGAGAATACTAAAATCAGCAAGGGAAAAGCAACAAGTAGCCTACAAGGGAACTCCCATAAGGCTACCCGCTGATTTTTCAGCAGAAAGTCTGCAGGTCAGAAGGGAGTGGCATAATATATTGGGTTGGCCAAAAAGTTCATTCAGGTTTTTCTATATGATGTTAACAGCACGCAAAAGGAATGCAAACATAACACTAAAGATAGTCATCAAATCACAAGAGAAAAGAACAAAAGAAGAAAGGGGAAAAAAAAGACTTACAAAAACAAATCCAAACCAATTAACAAAATAGCAATAAGAACATACATATTGATAATTACCTTAAATGTAAATGGACTAAATGCTTAAACCAAAAGACACAGACTGGCTGAATGGACACAAAACAAGACCCATATCTATGCTGTCTATAAGAAACTCATCTCAGATCTAGAGACATATACAGACTGAAAGTGAGGGGATGGATAAAATATTCTATGCAGATGGACATAAAAAGAAAGCTGGAGTAGCAATACTTATACCAGAAAAATAGACTTTAAAATAAAGACTGTTATAAGAGACAGAGAAAGACACTACGTGATGATCAAGGGATCAATCCAAGAAGATAAAACAATTGTAAATATATATGCACCCAACATAGGAGCACCTCAATATATAAGGCAATGAAAAATCTCAAATAAACAACATAACCTTACACCAAAAGCAACTAGAGAAAGAAGAACAAACAAAACCCAAAGTTAGTAGCAGGAAAGAAATCATACAGATCAGAGCAGAAATAAATAAGAGCTTTTAAATTTAGGAAAAAATCAATGAAACTAAAAGTTGGTTCTTTGAGAAGATAAACAAAATTGATAAACTTTTAGCCAGACTCATAAAGATAAAAGGGAGAGGGCCCAAATCAATAAAAATAGAAATGAAAAAGGAGAAATTACAACTGACACTGCAGAAATACAGAGGATCATAAGAGAATACTACAAGTAACTATACATCAATAAAATGGACAACTTAGAAGAAACAGACTAATTCTTAGAAAGGTACAATCTCCCAAGACTTAAGCAGGAAGAAATGAAAAATATGAACAGACCAGTTATCAGTACTGAAATTGAATCCATAATTTAAAAATTCCCTACAAACAAAAGTCCAAGACCAGATCGCTTCACAGGTGAATTATACCAAACATCTAGAGAACAGTTAATGCCTACACTTCTGAAACTATTCCAAAAAATTGCAGAGGAAGGAACACTTCTGAAATCATTCTATGAGGCTACAATAACCCTTATACTGAAACCAGACAAAGATATCACCAGAAATGAAAATTACAGGTCAATATCATTGATGAAAATAGATGCAAAAATCCTCTATAGAATACTAACAAACAAAATCCAACAATACAATAAAGGATCATACTCCATGATCAAGTGGGATTTTCCCAGGGATGTGAGGATTTTTCAAAATCTGCAAATCAATCAATGTGATACACCACATTTAACAAACTGAAGAATAAATACCATATGATCATGTCAGTAGATGCAGAAAAAGCTTTCAATAAAATTTAACATCCAAGTATGAAAAAAACTCTCCACAACGTGAGAGTAGAGGGAACCTACCTCAACATAATAAACCCCAAATATAAAAAACCCACAGCTAACATCATTCTCAAGGGTGAAAAGCTGAAAGCATTCCCTCTAAGATCAGGAACAAGGCAAGGATGTCAATTGTCACCACTTTTATTCAACATAGTTTTGGAAGTCCTAGCAATGGCAATCAGAGAAGAAAAATAAAAAGAATCCAAACTGCAAAAGAAGTAAAACTGTCACTGTTTGCAGATGACATGATACTATACATACAAAATCCTAAAGATGCCACCAGAAAACTACTAGAGCTCATCAATGAATTTGATAAAGTTGTAGATACAAAATTAATACACAGAAATATACCGCATTCCTATACACTAACAACAAAATATCAGAAAGAGAAATTAAGGAAACAATCCCATTTACCATTGCATCAAAAAGAATAAAATACCTAGAAATAAACCTACCTAAGGAGACAAAATACCTGTACGCTGAAAACTATAAGATGCTGATGAAAGAAATCAAAGAAGACACAAACAGATGGAAATATATACCATGTTCTTGGATTGGAATAATCAATACTGTCAAAATGACTATACTACCCAAGGCAATCTACAGATTCAATGCAATCTGTATCAAATTACCAATGGCATTTTTCATAGAACTAGAAAAAAACATTTAAAATTTATAGGGAAACACAAGAGACCCCTAATAGCCAAAACAACCTTGAGAAAGAAGAACAGAGCTGGAGGAATCAGGCTCCCTGACTTCAGACTATACTACAAAGCTACAGTAATCAAAACAGTATGGTGCTGGCACAAAAATAGGCACAAGATCAATGGAATAGGATAGAAAGCCCAGAAATAAACCCATGCACTTATGGTCAATTAATCTCTGACAAAGGAGGCAAAAACATACAATAGAGAAAAGACAGTGTCTTCAATTAGTGGTGCTGGAAAAACTGTACAGCTACATGCAAAACAATGAAATTAGAACATTCTCTAACACCATACACAAAAATAAACCCAAAATAGAGTAAAGACCTAAATGTAAGAGGGGATACCATAAAACTCCTAGAGGAAAACATAGGCAGAACACTCTGACATAAATCGCAGCAATATTTTTTTGGATCCATCTCTTAAAGCAAAGGAAACAAGATAACAAATAAGCAAATGGGATCTATTTAAACTTAAAAGCTTTTGCATAGCAAAGGAAACCATCAAAAAATGAAAGGACAACCAACTGAATGGGGAAAGATATTTGCAAATGATATGACCAATAAAGGGTGAATATACAACATATATAAACAATTCATACAACTCAATATCAAAAAAGCAAGAAACCCAATTAAAACATAGGCAGAAGAATTGAATAGACATTTCTCCAAAGAAGACATATAGATGGCCAGCAGGCACATGAAAAGATGCTCAACCTCACTAATTATTAGAAAAATGCAAATCAAAACCACAATGAGGTATCACCTCACACCTGTCAAAATGGCTATCATTGAAAAGTTTACAGTATGGAGGTTTCTCAAAAAACTAAAAATAGAGTTGCCATATGATTCAGCAATCACACTCCTGGGTATATTTCCAAAAGTAACAAAAATAGTAATTCGAAAAGATACTTGCACCCCAATGTTCACAGCAGCGTTATTTACAAATGCCAAGGTATGGAAGCAACCTAAGTGTCCACCAACAGATTAAAGGATAAAGAAGATGTGAGATATATATATATATACATATATATGTATATATATATATATATCACTATATCACTATATGTATATGTCACTATATGTATCTATAACTATATGTATATACCACTAGATGTATATACCACCATATGTATATACCACTATATATATACATATATGTATATACAATGGAATATTACTCAGTCATGAAATAATGCCATTTGCAGCAACATGGATGGACCTAGAGATTTTCACACTAAGTGAAATATGTCCAACAAAGAAAGACAAATAGCATATGATATCACTTTTATATGGAATCAAAAAAAATGATACAAATGAACTTATTTACAAAACTGAAATAGATTCACAGACATAGAAAAGAAAATTGTGGTTACCAAAGGTGAAAGGAGCTGGGAGGGATCAATTGGGAATTTGGGTTTAACAGATATACACTACTATATATAAAATACGTAAATAACAAGGACCTACTGTATAGCACAGGGAACTATATTCAGTATCTCATAATAACTTATGAAAAAATATCTGAAAAATAAATACATAAATGTATAATTGAATCACTTTCCTGTACACCTGAATCACTGTGGAACAACTATACTTCAATTAAAACAATAAATTAAGATAAATGTAAAAAATTTAAATTAAACAAATAAATAAATAAAGGTCTTCAAGAAAGGAATGTGTGGAAGATGGGAATGTGGTAACAATCAGATTTGTATTTTAAAATCATCCCCCTCTCTGAAGAAGGAATCTGAGCAGACGAAAGTGAGATGGTAAATATCCTGCAGTAGTCCAGGTGAGAGATGAGATGTTTTCATCTTTGCTAGTTCCCTGAGAGATGGAGAGTGGACAGATCCAAGAGAGATTTACCAGGCCACCTATAGGACATAATACTGTATTAGGAGTGAAAAGAAGTGAAGGAGAGGGAAGATTAAGGAATAAAACCTCAACTAGTGTTGTCAGAGGATGGTGTTTAATTGTGCAACAGAATAATCAACCAGAATAATAATTCTCTTTTTGTTCTCAGATGTGTGGCATCTGAAGAGCATGCTGCCTTAACTTCAGCCCAATTTTCCAAGTTCGGACTTTCCTTTTTAGGGGAGGATTAATAAAGCCTCTGTTTTTTCAAAAGCTGAGATCACAACAGAAGATAGTTTGTCTAAGAAGGGAAAGATAAATGTTTAAAGGAAAAGGGAAGAACTAGATGACTATACTCCTTGATACTCAAGGAATAGAGGACTGGTAGGTTTCAAGAGGATGGACACCTGTGTTCTACCCCTAGTAAGGGTCATGAACATGACCAAGAACATAAGTGTCTCCAAATGGGGTGCTACCTCAAAACAGGAAACTAAACTGTGTTTAAAAACAAAAAAGCTATGGGAGAGATCCTGGCAGAGAGGAAATGGATGTCAAGGACAGTAAAATGTGCCTTCAAATAAACTATGTATTTTGCAAAGTAAACACTCCAATTTAACTACAATGGGCTGAAGTCCTGATGACTTGCCCCAAGATTCCTAAGGTTCTCATTTCTTTGAAAGAGAGGGAAAGGGTTTCTCTCCTCCACAATGACTCAGATCTGATTTCCAGCCAAATCTGGTAAGTATAGGCTCAGCCAGACTTGATTTCTTGTAGAAAAACCTATTCCTATAGCACAAATGTCATGCAACAAGTATTTATTGGTCACCATAGAGTGACATTTAATGAGTCTGCTTCCATTTACTTAGTAATAGATTATTTTTATAATTGGCTTTCTAAGAAATCTATTCTCCTCATATCAAGTTGGGCATAAAATCCACCCCCTGTTATAATATGAGCAGGAATCTAACACACAGCAAAACATAGAGGTTCAACTGGCATTCTGCTGATAAACAAAAATAACAGATACAAGTTTCAACGAGCAGAATATAAATCTTGATTTTTGGAGAGACAAAGCACTGAGCAAATGGAAAAAGTTGCTACTAACATGTAATAAGTACTTGAAGCAAGACACACTGCAAAGCATATTGGAGGGAAAACTCCTTAAAAATATTGTTTAGGAAAACATCATAAAGTTTGAGCAAATAAAATTAAATTTATGCTATTACATCATCTCTCAGGTTTTCCAAAGCTGTTATAAAACATTAGCCCATTGATATGGAACGAATAAAGACTACTGTACTGTGGGAACAGGACTAGAGTTCTGGGTTAGGTGAAGGAAAGTATCCTGTTTTTACCCCTACATTACTCCCTTCTGAAATTATTTTTCCTAAAATCTCTTATCCTTTACATTCAGAGAAACTTATATAAATAATGGGCATAATAAGTATTCTTCCAGAAGTATTCACGTTATCTTTGGCATTCAAAATACCTGAAAACTCAATAGCAGAGATAAATTGCTCTTTCTTTGGATTTAAAATAAACCATATGAAGCTTTCAGGTGGTTAATTAGCTATTTTAATAACTTTTTAAAAAATATAAATTAGGATAACTGCTAGCCAGTATCATAATAGTTCATTTAATATCAACCCTCCCTACTTATAATCTTGAATATAAATATAAATCTGAAAGTGGCATTTTAAATCTGGGGGAAATTCCTTCAAGAAGAAACACTAAAAGTTCTAAAATTGTTATTTGTTCCTAGAATAAGAATTCTTGATTTTTCTTAAAATTTTCTCCTTGGAAACCCTCCTACACTGTTGGTGGGAATGTAAATTGGTGAAGCCACTGCGGAGAATACTACGGAAAATCCTTAAAAAATAAAAATAGAGCTACCATATGATCCTGCAATCCCACTCCTGGGCATATACTTGGAGAAAACCATAATTTGAAAAGATACATGCACCCCTGTGTTCACTGCAGCACAACTTACAATAGCCAAGACATGGAAGAAACCTAAATGTCCATTGATAGATGAATGGATAAAGAAGATGTGGTATATATAAACAATGGAATAGTACTCAGCCATAAAAAAGAATGAAATAATGCCATTTGCAGCAACATGGGTGGACCTAGAAATTATGCTAAGTGAAGTAAGCCAGACAGAGAAAGACAAATATAATATTGCTTACATGTGGAATCTAAAAAACAAAAAAAAAAAGACCCATAGACATAGAAAACCAACTTGTGGTTACCAATGGGGAGTAGGGGAGGGATAAATTAGAAGTTTGGGATTAACATATACACACTGCTATGTATAAAACAGATAACCACCAAGGACCTACTGTATAGCACAGGGAACCATACTCAATATTTTGTAATAACATATAAGGGAAAAGAATCTGAAAAAGAATATAGATGTAGATATATAGATATATCTGAATCACTTTGCTGTACACCTGAAACTAACACAACAGTGTAAATCAACTACCCTTCAATTAAAAAAAAAGTAGAAAACAATTTCTCTTTGGATCGTGGTATTTTATAGTATGAAATAAGCTTTTTAAGTTTTGACAGTTTCCAGATTTCATATTAAGTGTAAATTACTATTTTCTTATATACCTGAGAACATTTAAAATTTAACTGAAAATAAAAATAAATAAATAAAAAATGACTTTTCTACATATTAAAATTATTTTGATTTGGAAGCATGATCCTCGGACAGTTTAATAATTATCTGATAATTAGGAGTCATTTTTCCTAGGTACTAGGGCTTACAACTTGTGCCGCTTTATACACAGTTTATTTTTTCATAAATATTTTCCATTGTTCATGTTGTGAACTTTTGATGACATTTATTTTTGTAAATGCACAAAACAGAAATATACATGAGTTTTCAGGCTCTTAATAATAAACATTTTTTGAAAGTTAGATTTACTTATACATTTATTTTTAGCAACTATCATTCTTATGCATACAAAGCAAATTATAAACAAAATATTTAGATTAAACAATACAAGATACTTCTTCATATTCAGAAGTGACCATTCCAAGTGACTTCTTACTCTGAATCATTGAATTCTGTTTTTTGTCAGACATTATCTTCCTCTGGCCAGCAGTTCTATAGAAAGTGCTACATTATTGCACCTGTTATTTTCTTCCAAATCTTTGACAACCATTTTGCAATTTGATATCATTTGACCTTGTACTTTCTGGATCTCAAGGCAAGTGTCTATTGAAGGTTTTCAAACAAACTTGGATTCATGGTTCTTTCTCAAATGTTTCTTTAACTGTTTTGTTTACTTAAGCATAGAAGGTTTGCCCTCCTCTAGTAATGTTACCTAGGCTGTTGCCCCAGAATTGACCCCTGCCCCTTCCTCAAATAGAAACCAATTACTCTTATCTAAGTTTCAGGAGGAAGCTGAAAGAGAGAAAGAAACAAGAACTCTTTAGAACCTACTAGGCACAAGATGGCGGAAGATTGCCCTCTAGTAGACCTTGAGCCTTGTTATATGTTCATTGTAATGCATTAGCATGCTCAATGACACACCCACCAGTGCTCTGACAGTTGATGACTGCCATGACAACAACCAGAAAAGCCCATACAAGGACTGAAAAAAAGAGTCCCATCAGTTTCAGGTCCAAACCACACCCCTGTTCTCTAATAACTCATGAATATTCCTTCCACTCTTTCCAATTCCCTCCCTTTTACCTAGATCAACCCTCCTATACATTTAATGTCTCCACCTGAATAGGGTTGAGAAGTTGACTTGTGAACTAGGTTACTGCTTCTCCATTCTTTGGCCATTGAATAAAGCTTGTCCTATTTCAGTCTCAGCATGGGTTCAATATTGACTGCATGAAACCAAAGGCTAAAAGAACCTCCCTGGCTGAGACAGGGGATCTTGGCCAGGGCCAGGCCCCAGGTGCAGGTCTGTTCTACCAATTCAGTAACAGCAATGCCTTTACGAATATATCCAAGTCACTAAACTATTCTGAGGTTGTTTTTTAACTGATGAAGTTCTTGAACCCTCAGGCAATATCAACTACTCATCACTCTGCCTAGCCAATAGCAATTTTAAGATGTAGCCCAATTTTGAATAAAATATAATACCATGTGTATCTGAGATGCAGTGAAATATAACATTAGTCTTTTGGCAACAGCAGTGTCATGGAGAAAAGTAGCCAGCAGCCAGTGATACTGCCAGATATTCAAACCCATTGTCTGCAGCAGCAACAGAAGAGAACTGCCTTTTATTAGCAATCGTGAGGCACTTCAGAAACCCATATGGAACAAAGGATATGCTCTGGAACGATCTGGGACTCTGATTTGGTTGATGGACATCAACCAAATATTTCACGTTTAACTGGTGTTACAGCTAAACCCTTGAGTCCTTTAGGATGCAGCACTTTAGAGAAATACTATAACATTTTATTAAAGCATAGCTAGTGTTTATTGCTATTTCACATTTGCATATCACAGCAGTGTGACATTTTACTTCTGCTAATTGTACTACTTCTTGAATAATTTGCAGTAATATTTTCTGCTACATTTGATATCTCTTATCTCTTATTTTATCCCGCCCCTGACAAATAGCTAAACAAAGCCTTAAATATTTATTTTCAAGTTATATTATCTTAATATTTCAATTACCTTTCCTTTTAGATTCTTTGGGGAAACTTGTTTTGTTGAATCTTGAAACAGTATAGCTCTTAATACATTATACAGGGAATTATAAACGTATAAATACCAAAAGGTAAAGTAATCTTTATAGACATTTTATAATGTGTTTATTCTCAGGGAAGGTGATGGGGGTTGAGTATGAGACAAGAAAGAAAAATCGTTTGGGGAAACTTATAAAATACTACCTTGCTTCCCATCCTGAGGGAATAATAATCAGCATGCCTAAAAGGAATGGCAAGCATTTATATTTCATATATATATATATATGGTCCAGATTTTTATCTTGCCCCCCTGGTTAGATCCTCTGTTGTGTTTTTTTGCTGTGTTCTGCCTAATAGGGGCACCTGAGTCATAAATGACATTGTCAGCTAGCTTCCATCTGACTCAGAACCCAGGTATAAAACTAAATGAGTTTCTTTAATTTGAGATCATTCAGAACTTTTGGGGTTTCAAATTAAACTAGTTTAAGAATTAAAAAAAAAACACAACAATTTACTAGAAGGCTACTGAGGGTTTACAGGGCAGAGAAAGAACTGTAGGATCAATGTCATCTTTGGGACTTTAGGAAGAGGAAACTTTTGTTTCCAGGATATTGCTTTTCCTTCCCTCTCTCTCCCTCTCTCTCCCCTTCTCTCCCTCTCTTCAACCTTTCATTTCCATCTGTTACTCATCTCTGTTTGTATTTTCTTCCATTAATTCTGTCCTTCTGTACTCAAGTTCTTTGCACATAATGAGGAATATCACAAATGGTGTAGCCTTATATTCACATCCTAGTTCTGTGACTTAAGAAGCAAGGGCTCTCCATTGAGTAAGAACAATCTTGGGAAATAACACTAATTGGCCAAGACTATGTCACATGCCTTTCCTGTATGAAATCCCATGGACAGGGATACTAATTGGCCAGGACTAAATCACGTCTTTCTCTGTGATCAGGGGTGTGTCATCTGTTACTAGTGAAATGGAGAAAAGAAGCATTTCAAACAGACGGAAGCAGTAGCTAACCCAGGAGTTTAGGAAGGCACTTAAAAGATTTGTTGAGAATAGCATAGTTCACAACTTAGAATAAGAAATTTATCTACTTCATTAGAGTTAACAGAATTATATAATTATATCTAAAACATTATGAGATTCTGCTAACAAGTTCTAATTTCTTTTTTCCTCTCCTTACTGATCTTATCTGATCCTGTTTTCAGCTTCTTTTTAGGCTGTTCCTTGGGGCTTATTTCCTCTCATTGCAAGATGGATTCTCTATCATTTTATGTGGCTCCACATAAAAGTGTGCTTTCTCTACACTGAGTGGTATCCAGTAACTAATTTCTAACTAGCATCCAGTGTCATTTTCCCCTATACCCTTAGTCACAGTCTCAAGAATGGAGACTTCTATCAGTCTCCCTATTTAGTGGGAATACTTCACCTGGTGTTCTAGTTTCCAATCATCTATCACCATGAAAAAAAAGTATGAGTACAATGACAATGCCTGCCTGTCAATATAAACAGGACCATTTTCTCTCACTTGTCCATTGCCTGCACCTTCAATAATGGCAGCTTGATGAACAGTATGCTTATTTACACAGCTTAGAGCACCAGCAAAATTTAGACTTAGTTTGAATATACCCTCTACCTTGAAAATGCTTGCTGCTCCATTCTCCCTTAACTTTTTATATTTTGTTTGTCTTCTCATTAATTCAATAGATTTTACCTTTCCTTAAATCCCCTTACCTCAAACTCCCTTCACCTTTTAAAAAGTGTAATTTACTGTATCTTATATTTACTTGTAATATTGTTTTACAGTTGGAGATCAGGTTACAAAGTTGCATATATTTTAAGTGGTTTGTCCATAACTTTATCTTTCCAGCATGCCTTATTTCAGTGCACAATTTTACATAACACAAAATGTTCAAGAATGCACATATCACGTTGTAGTAGAAATGACTGTATACATACACCCATATTACAGAAGCATTATTTAATCATATACAATCAAATCAGGTAAACATCACAGTGTATTAACACAAGTAGAAATGGTAGAATACTGTTAGAAACTCGGTATATGAAGTTGAGCAAAGAGCTCAGCTTCTCCCATGAACACAACAAAACTACAACTATATGTAGAGCAAACCTCTCTGAGAACCTGAAGACTAGCAGAATGGCTCTTTTCCAACTAAGAATATAAAGAAAAAACACACTGAGATGGGTAGAGGGAAGAGAAGTGATCTAGTCAGGACACACCCCCCCAGTGGTGACCCAAAAGAGGAAGGAAATATCACTAACAATGAGGCTCCCTTAAGGAGCAAAGGGTTCAAGACCCATATTGGGCACCTCAGCCCTGGAGTCCAGCACTGGAAGATAAGGCCCCTTAACTGGTTTTGAAAACCAGCATGTCTTACAATAGGTAGAACTGGAGGGCTGTAGGAAACAAAATGTGCTCTTACAGTGTGAACCATAATCTTATTTGTTCCCAGTCCCAGCGCAGAGGCAGCAGATTGAAAAGTGCTTTGTACTCTAGCCAGCTTGCCAACAGTGCCCCAGCATGCACCCCCAGTCTGCACTGGGCTCCAGCTCCAACCACCCCCCACCACATGCCAAAGCATCAGCCCTTGTGCACTCTGGGAAAAGCCATGGCCCATGCTGGGCTCTGGCTCCGGGCCTTCCCACCTTCAAGGTGGCACTGCCTGCATCCACTGAGAGAAGCCCAGGCCTGTTCCGTGCTCCAGCTCTACTCCTTCTGGCTGCAGTCTTCCCCCACCCCACCCTTAAGGCAGCAGGCACCAGCACACTCTGCAAAAATCCTCAGCCCACACTCGTTTCAACTTCAGCCTTCCTGCCAAAGCCACTGGGCACACACAGACTGCAAAGGTGCACTCCTATACAAGGACACAACTTTAAAACTGGAAAAGGTAACTGTTTCACCTAATTTCATGGAGACAAACACAAAAAGTCAAACAAAATGAGAAGACAGTAGAATATGTTCCAAACAAAAAAATAAAAAAAAAACCCTAATGAAAAGAGGTAAGTAATTTACCGGATAAAGAGTTCAAATGGTCATCTTAAAAAAGCTCACCAAAATAGGGAAAACAATAAGGAAACACAGTGAGAATTTCAACAAAGAATTAGAACACAGAAAAGGAACCACACAGATGGATACAATCACTGAAATGAAAAATACACTAGAGGAAATCAACAGGAGATTAGATGCTAAAGAAAAATATATAAGGGGCCTGGAAGACAGAATAGTGAAAAACACCCAGTCAAAAGAGCAAAAAGAGAAAAAAACAAATTAAAAAAGAGGATATTTAAGGAACCTTAGGAACTACATCAAATACACTAACATTTGCATTACAGAGGTCTCAGAAGGAGAAAAGAGAGCAAGAGAGGCAGAAAAAATACTTTATGGAATTATGGCTGAAAATCTCCCTAATCTGAAGACAGAAACAGATATCCAGGTACAGGAAGCACAGAGTCCCAAACAAGATGAACCCAAACAGACCCACACCAAAAGATATCATCTTTAATATGACAAAACTTAAAGAGAATTTTAAAGGCAGCAAGAGAAAAAGAGTCACATACAAAGAACCCCCATAGTGGTAACAGCTGCTTTTTCGGCAGAAATTTTAAGGCCAGAAAGGAGTGGCATGATATATTTAAAGTGCTGAAAGGAAAAAAAAAAAATTATAACCAAAGATATTCTACCTAACAAGGTTATCACTCAGAGTTGAAGGACAGGAAAAGCGTTCCCCAGACAAGCAAAACTAAAAGAGTGTATCACCAATAAACCAGACTTATAAGAAATGGGTATAAACTGGGAGATTGGGATTGACATATGTACACTAATATGTATAAAACAGATAACTAATAAGAACCTGCTGTATAAAAATAAATAAAATAAAATTCAAAAATTCAAAAAACAAGAAAGAAATGGGTATAGAGGAAATATAATCCAGCAATTCTACTTGTTTATCTGAAAAAAAATGAAAATAAAAACAGTTCAAAAAGATATATGTATCCCAATGCATATAGAAGAATTATTTTTTTTTTTTACTTTTTAAAATTAGGATATAGTTGCTTTACAATGTTGTGTTAGTTTCTGCTATACAACAAAGTGAATCAGCTATAAGTACATATATATTCCCTCCCTCTTGGACCTCCCTCCCACCCGTCTAGGTTACCACAGAGCACCAAGCTGAGCTCCCTGTGCTATACAGCAGGTTTCCACTAGCTATCTATTTTACACATGGCAGTGCACATATGTCAATACCAATCTCCCAATTTATCCCAACCCTCCTTCCCCATGACACCGGGTCCACACATCTGTTATCTACATTTGTGTCTCTATTCCTGTCCTGAAAATAAGTTCATCTTTGCCATTTTTCTAGATTCCACATATATGTGTTAATATATGATATTTGTTTTTCTCTTTCTGACTTACTTTACTCTGTACAACAGACTCTAGGTCCATCCATGTCTCTACAAATGAGCCAATTTCTTTCCTTTTTATGGATGAGTAATATTCCATTGTTTATATGTACCACATCTTCTTTATCCATTCATCTGTCAATGGACATTTAGGTTGCTTCCATGTCCTGGCTACTGTAAATAGTGCTTCAATGAACATTGGGGTGCATGGGTCTTTGTGAATTATGGTTTTCTCAGGGTATATGCCCAGTAGGGGGATTGCTGGGTCATACTGTAGTGTTATTTTTAGTTTTTTAAGGATCCTTCCTTCTGTTCTCCATAATGGTTGTATCAGTTTACATTCCCACCAGTAGTGTAAGAGGATTCCCTTTTCTCCACACCCTCTCCAGCATTTATTGTTTGTAGATTTTTCTGATGATGGCCATTCTGAGTGAGGTGGTACCTCATTGTAGTTCTGATCTGCATTTCTCTAATAATTAGTGATGTTGAGCATCTTTTCATGTGCCTCTTGGCCATCTATATGTCTTCCTTGGGAAAATGTCTATTTAGGTCTTCCACCCATTTTTTGAGCTATTTGTATATTTTGGAGATTAATCCCATGTTTGGTTTGCAAATAATTTCTCCCATTCTGAGGGTTGTCTCTTCACCTTGTTGATGGTTTTCTTTGCTGTGCAAAAGCTTTTACGTTTCATTAGGTCCCATTTGTTTATTTTCATTTTTATCTTCATTACTCTAGGAGGTGGATCAAAAAAGATCTTGCTGTGATTTATGTCAAAGAGTGTTCTTCCTATGTTTCCCTCTAAGAGTTTTATAGTGTCTGGCCTTACATTTAGGTCTTTAATCCATTTTGAGTTTATTTTTCTGTATGGTGTTAGGGAGTGTTCTAATTTCATTCTTTTACATGTAGCGGCCCAGTTTTCCCAGCACCACTTCTTGAAAAAACTTTTCTCCATTGTATATCCTTGCCTACTTTGTCATAGATTTGGTGAATATAGGTGCATGGGTTTATCTATGGGCTTTCTATCCTGTTCCATTGATCTATATTTCTGTTTTTGTGCCAGTACCAAACGGTCTTGATTACTGTAGCTTTGTAGTATAGTCTCAAGTCAGGGAGCCTGAATCCTCCAGGTCTGTTTTTTTTCTCAAGATAGCTCTGGCTATTGGGGGTCTTTTGTGTTTCCATACAAACTGTAAAATTTTTTGTTCTAATTCTGTGAAAAATGCTTTGGTAATTTGATAGGGACTACACTGAATCTGTAGATTGCTTTGGGTAGTATAGTCATTTTCACAATATTGATTCTTCCAATCCAAGAACATGTATACCTCTCCTTCTGTTTGTGTCATCTTTGATTTCTTTCATCAGTGTCTTATAGTTTTCTGAGTACAGTTCCTTTGCCTCCTTACATAGGTTACCAGCTTATTTTTCAGCAGAAACTCTGCAGGTCAGAAGGGAGTGGCAGCATATATTTAAAGTGATGAAAGGGAAAAACCTACAACCAAGATTACTCTACCCAACAAGGATCTCATTCAGAGTCAATGGAGAAATCAAAAGATTTACAGACAAGCAAAAGCTAAGAGAATTCAACACCACCAAAACCAGCTTTACAATAAATGCTAAAGGAACTTCTCTATGCAGGAAACACAACAGAAGAAAAAGACCCACAAAAACAAACCCAAAACAATTAAGAAAATGGTAATAGGAACATACATACCAATAATTACCTTAAATGTAAATTGATTAAATGCTCCAACCAAAAGACACAGACTGGCTGAATGGATACTAAAACAAGACCTATATATATGCTTTCTACAAGAGACCCACTTCAGACCTAGGGACACATACAAACTGAAAGTGAGTGGATGGAAAAATATATTCCATGAAAATGGAAATCAAAAGAAAGCTGGAGTAGCAATACTCATATCAGACAAAACAGACTGTTAAAGACTGTGACAAGAGACAAGGAAGAATACTACATAATGATCAAGTGATCAATCCAAGAAAAAGATATAAGAATTATAAATATTTATGCACCCAACATAGGAGCACCTCAATAAATAAGGCAAATTCTAACACCCATAAAAGAGGAAATTGGCAGGAACATGATAATAGTGGGGGATTTTAACACCCCACTCACACCAATGAACAGATAATACAGAAAGAAAATGAACAAGGTAACACAAGCTTTGCATGACACAACAGACCTGATAGACTTAATTGATATTTATGGGACATTCCATCCAAAAGCAGCATAATACTCTCACTTTCTTCTCAAGTGCACAAGGAACATTCTCCAGGACAGATCACATCTTGGGTCACAAATCAAGCCTCGGTAAATTTAAGAAAAATGAAATTGTATCAAGCATCTTTTCTGACCACAACGCTATGAGATTAGACATCAATTACAGGGAAAAAAAAAAACTATAAAAAACACAAAAACATGGAGGCTAAACAATATGGTACTAAGTAACAATGAGATCACTGAAGAAATCAAAGAGTAAATCAAAAAATACATAGAAACAAATGAAAAGGAAAACACAATGACCCAAAACCTATGGGGTGCAGCAAAAGCAGTTTTAAGAGGGAAGATTGTAACAATTGAATCCTACCTCAGGAAACAAGAAAAATCTCAAATAAACACCTAACCTTACACTTAAAGCAACTAGAGAAAGAAGAACAAACAAAACCCAAAGTTAGTAGAAGGAAAGAAATCATAAAAATCAAATCAGAAATAAATGAAATAGGAACAAAGAAAACAATAGCAAAGATCAATGAAACTAAAAGGTGGTTCTTTGAGAAGATATAAAAAATTGATAAACCTTTAGCCAGACTCATCAAGAAAAAAACAGAGAGGATTCAAGTCAATAAAATTAGAAATGAAAAAGGAGAAATTACAACTGACATTGCAGAAATACAAAGGATCATAAGAGACTACCACAAGCAACTACGTGCCAATAAAATAGTCAACCTGGAAGAAATGGACAAATTCAAATGGACAAACAAAAGTCCAGGACCAGATGGCTTCACAGGTGAATTCTATCAAACATTTAGAGAAGAGCCAACACCCATCCTTCTCAAACTCTTCCAAAAACTTGCAGAGGCGGGAACACTCCCAAGCTCATTCTACAAGGCCACCATCACCCTGATACCAAAACCGTACAAAGATATAACAGACCAAAAGAAAATTACTGACCAATATCACTAATGAACATAGATTCAAAAATCCTCAACAAAATACTAGTAAACCAAATCCAGCAATACATTAAAAGGATCATACACCAGGATCAAGTGGGATTTATTCCTGGGATGCAAGGATGTTTCAATATTTGCAAATCAGTCAGTGTGATACACCACATTAACAACCTAAAGAATAAAAGCCATATGATCATCTCAATAGATGCAGAAAAATATTTGACAAAATTCAACACCCATTTATGATAAAAACTCTCCAGAAAGTGGGCATAGAGGGAACCTACCTCAACATGATAAAGGCCATATACAACAAAATCACAGCAAACATCATACTTAAGGGTGAGAAACTGAAAACATTTCCTCTAAGATCAGGAACAAGACAAGGATGTCCACTCTTGCCACTATTATTCAACATAGTTTTGGAAGTCCTAGCCATGGCAATCAGAGAAGAAAAAGAAATAAAAGGAATCCAAATTGGAAAAGAAGAGGTAAAACTGTCACTGTTTGCAGATGACATGATACTATATATAGAAAATCCTAAAGCTGCTACCAGAAAACTACTAGGGCTCATCAATGAATTTGGTAAAGTTGCAGGATAGAAAATTAATGTAGAGAAATCCCTTGTATTCCTATACACTAACAATAAAACACGAGAAAGAGAATTAAAGAAACAACCCAATTTACCATTGCAACAAAAAGAATAAAATACCTAGAAGAATTATTTTCAATAGCTAAGATATGGAAGCAACCTAAGTGCCCACTGAGAAATGAATGGATAAAGAAAATATACTACTCAGCCATAAAAACGGGGGAAAAAAAGGATGAAATCTTGCCATTTGTGACAACATGGATGGCCCTAGGGGGTATTATGCTTGGTGAAATAAGTCAGACAGAGAAAGACAATAAATGTTTTCATTTACATGTGAAGTCTAAGAAACAAAACAAACAAATATAACAAGATAGAAACAGACTTACAGATACAGAGAACAAACTAGTGGTTCCCACAGGAGAAAGGGGGATGGGGAGGGGCAAAATAGGTGAATGGAATTAAGAGGTACAAACTACCTGTTATAAAATAAATCACACACACAAATAAAATACTTAGGAATAAACCTGACCAAGGAGGTGAAATTCTTATGCTGAGAACTATAAAACATTAATAAATGAAACTGAAGATGATTCAAAAAAATGGAACGATATCTCATGCTCTTGGATTGGATGAATTAATATTGTTACAATGGCCATATTACTCAAAGCAATCTACAGAGTTTATGTGATCCCTATCAAATTACCTTTGACATTTTTCACAGAATTAGAACAATAATCATAAAATTTATGTGGGACCATAAAAGACCCAGAATTGCCAAATGAATCATTAGGAAAAAGAGCAAAGCAGGAAGCATAACCCTTCCAGACTTCAGACAATACTACAAAGCTACAGTAATCAAAACAGTGTGGTACTGGCACAAAAACAGACATATGTATCAATGGAAGAGAGCCCAGAAATAAACACACACACCTACAGTCAATAAATCTTCAACAAAGGAGGAAAGAATATACAATGGAGGTGGTGTTGGGAAAGTTGGACAGCCAAATGTAAATCAGTGAAGTTAGAATATTCCCTTACACCATGCAGGAAAATAAACTCAAAACAGCCTAGGGACTTCCCTGGTAGCACAGTTTTTAAGACTCCGTGCTCCTTACGCAGGGCGCCCAGGTTTGATCCCTGGTCAGGGAACGAGATCTCACATGCATGCTGCAACTAAGAGTTTACATGCTGCAACAAAGGAGCCCATGTGCTGCAACTAATACATGGTGCAACCAAAAAAAAAAAAAAGTGCCTTCCCAGATTTTGGCTTTAAAAAAAAAGTAGCCTAAAGACTTAAATGTAAGGCATGACACCATAAAACTTAGAAGAGAACATAGGCAAAACATTTTCTGACATCAATCTAACCAATGTTTTCTTAGGTCACTCTCCAAAGGCAATAGAAATTAAAAAATGGGACCTAATCAAACCTACAAGCTTCTGTACAGCAAAGGAAACCATAAACAAAATAAAAAGTCAACATATGAACTGGCAGAAAATATTTGCAAATGATGAGACCGACAAGGGCTTAATTTCCAAAACATACAAATAACTCATACAATTCAATGACAACAAAAACAAACAACCCAATAGAAAAATGGGCAGAAGACCTAAATAGACATTTCTCCAAAGAAGACATACAGATAGCCAACAGGCACATGAAAAGATGCTCACCATTGCTAATTATTAGAGAAATGCCAATCAAAATTACAATGAGGTATACCACCTCACACCTGTCAGAATGACCATCATTAAAAAGTCTACAAATAACAAATACTGGAGAGGGTGTGGAGAAAAGGAAACCCTCCTACACTGTTGGTGGGAATGTAAATTGGTGTAGCCCCTGTAGATAACATGTTCCTCAAAAAACTAAAAGAGTTGCCATATCATCCAGCAATCCCACTCCTAACCATACATGCAGACAATTATTCAAAAAGATACATGCACCCCAATGTTCATTGCAGCACTATTTATAATAGCCAAGACATAGAAACAACATAAATGTCCATCAACAGATGAATGGATAAAGAAGATGTGGTGTATATATACAATAGAATACTACTCAGCCATTAAAAAAAATGAAATAATGCCGTTTGCAGCAACATGGATGAACTTAGAGATTATCATACTAAGTGAAATAAGTCAGAAGAGAAATACAAATACCCTATGATATCACATATGTGGAATCTAAAATATGACACAAATGAACTTATCTATGAAATAGAAACAGACTCACATAGAGAACAGATTTGTGGTTGCCAAGGGGGAATGGGATAGGGGAGGGATGGATTGGGTTTTTGAGATTAGCAGACAGAAACTATTATATATAGAATGGATAACAACAAGGTTCTACTGTATAGCACAGGGAACTATATTCAATAACCTGTGATAAACCATAATTGAAAAGAATATGAAAAAGAAAGTATATATATATATATATATATATATAACTGAATCATTTTTCTGTACAGTAGAAATTAACATAACATTGTAAATCAACTATACTTTGATAAAATAAATTTTAAAAAATAAGCCACAAGAATGTGATGTATGGAACAGGAAATATAGTTAATATTCTATATTAACTTTGTATGGTGTGTAATCTATAAAAATATGAAATTAACATGTTATACACCTGAAACTATACTTCATCTAAAAAAATAGATGAGCAAGGAGCATTATGATATCAACTCTAATGAAATTTATTATCTGGGAATATATCAGTCATTCAAACAGATAAACATAAACTTTCAATAGTGAGAATGGTTTTTGAATTGTGTGAGATGAAGATATTAGTTGAGAAATTAGGGTGTTATTGGTGTCAAGGCGAGAAACAAGAAGTTATACAGCAAATGGTATCCTTAAATCATGTACCAATTCCAAACATTTTTTTTTAGGTTGTAGAGTGAAACTGATAGATATAATCAGCAAAATTCTCTTAACTAAAATTATATAATTAACTCCTACAATTTAAGAGTGTACGAGAGAGCAGAGAGAGAGAGAGAGGAAAAAAGAAGATAGAAAGATGGAAAATCACAACCATGGAAACAAAGAAAACTAATATATACAATTTCCCACTAATAAATTTGAATGCCTGGTAGAAATGGATTGTTTTCTAGAAAGAAGTCATAAAAGACAATATCACATTATAAAAAATAAAAATTAGATGATCTAAGAAAATTTTGAAAGAGAAATTATCATGTTATAAATTGAGAAAATGAATGGCAGGAACCATGGCTATTTGTTTTTTGTACCTTTTTGAGTAATCTAATCAAGCTTTGTACATAGTTAATTTATTCAATAATATTTCTTCAGCACTTATTAAAAACAAGACACTCTTTAAAAAGTAGGAATGAAGTGAACAGTTTTTATATGATCCCTTCTTTTGTGAAGCTTATGGTATAGTGGCATAAAGGGATAATAATTAAATCATTGTCTAAACACCCAAAGGTAAGTGCTGAGGAGGGAAGCATCAGACAGAGTACTGGCTGTCAGTGGTTTTAGTGCCACAGAATTGAAAAGACTCAATATTGAGTTTACGTCTAAAGGATGTGTGAACATTGAACATTAACTAGATGAGAAGAGAGAAGAGAGATGTTTCCAAGAAGATGAAACAACGTATGCAATTTCCTTAAGGTAAGAGGGAGGTAGGCAACATGGGAAATGAAAGGGCCTTAGTGGCTGGAAAATAGAGTGTGAGAGGGAGAATTCTATGAGGTGAGGCAAAACAGGGAGTCATGGGAGAGAGCATTTTGTGAAGGGGTTGAGACTTTATCCCTGGGGCTAAGGAAACTTATTTAAGATGATTATACAAAGAAATGATATAAGTAAGCAGTTTTGTATTCTGAAAAGATGATGCTGACTGCAGTGGAAATGCCACAGGAGAAAAGCATGAAAGAAAGGATGTTAATAAACCAAGTAGGAGGTCATTACAATAGCCACTGTGAGAAAGGATGATGGCTTTAGCTTAAGTACAGATATTCAGATAGACAAATTATTGGAGGAGTAAAGATGCTACCTCATGATGGATTCACTGTGCAAGAGTGCATGGTAGAATATGTTAAGAATATTGCCTAGGGCTTCCCTGGTGGCGCAGTGGTTGAGAGTCTGCCTGCCGATGAAGGGGACACGGGTTCGTGCCCAAGTCCAGGAAGATCCCACATGCCGCAGAGCGGCTGGGCCCGTGAGCCATGGCCGCTGAGCCTGGGCGTCCGGATCCTGTGCTCCGCAACGGGAGAGGCCACAGCAGTGAGAGGCCCGCGCACCGCAAAAAATAAAAAATAAAAAACAAATATTGCCTAGGCTTCTAGTTCCTCCTCTGTACACTGAATAGGTAGTGGAGACCTTCTGCATGATACAAAACTCTAGAAATGACCAGGTTGAGGGAGAAGGAATAGAGTGGTAGATGGTATCTACAACTTGCCTTTGAAATATGCAATTTAGAGATTTTAAATAAGCAGCAGGATAATATTCATTATAAATCTGGCGTATCTGCAACCCTGCAGTTATTTCAATCAATATAAGGAAAAGTTTGGAACTTGTAAGAATTTGTTGTGGGGGTATTATTAATTACTTAATTCTAAATCAAATCAATACTTGGATATGAGCAAAATTAAATAGTTCAGACAACACTGAAATGAAAAATCCCTTGTCTGACCCCTTTGTCCTCATCCCCAGTACAACTCCCCCAAGGGATCACTTGTAGCTCCCAATTTTGTTTGTTTGTTTGTTTTGAGGTGGTGGGGTGGTAATCAATGAGGTATTTTCTCAAATATCTCTCAAGTTATCAAATAGTATTATTTTTAAAGTTTTCTGAATTACTTCTGTTTCTTCTGAAGTAATATTTTAATAACTGTTGCTAACTGTAGTCTTTAAGATTTTCTCAAAATTTTGGTGGTCATTTTTTTGCCTTTATATTTAAAATAATGCAACATAAAAGCTAACTATTAACTATTCCTATGGTTAAGTTTCTCGACTAGTAGTCTTCATTTTAGAATAAATGAAAAGGAAGCTGGGCCTTGTATATTTAGCACAAAAGAGTAAAACGCAGATGTTTTGGTCTAGTACCTCAAATCCATATTAGAAACTCTAGTTCTCCCCAGAAAACTGATTTTTTTTGTGGGGGGTAGTTCTGGGTAGTTGATACTTGTTGCTGGTTAAGACTGATGGTTAGTTTTTCTTTTGTTTATAGTTTCCTTTGCTGTGCAAAAGCTTTTAAGTTTAATTAGGTCCCATTTGATTGTTTTTATTTTCATTACTCTAGGAGTGAATCAAAAGAGAGCTGGTTGTGATTTATGTCAGAGAGTGTTCTGCCTATGTTTTGCTCTAAGAGTTTTATAGTATCCCATCTTACATTTAGGGCTTTAGTCCATTTTGAGTTTATTTTTGTGTATCATGTTGGAGAATGTTCTAATTTCATTCTTTTACATGTAGCTGTACAGCTTTCCCAGCATCACTTATTGAAGAGAGTGTCTTTTCTCCATTGTATATTCTTGCTCCTTTGTCATAGGTTAGGTGACCATAGGTGTGTGGGTTTACCTTTGAACATTCTATGCTGCTCCATTGATCTATACTTCTGTTTTTGTGCCAGTACCATACTGTTTTGGTTACTATAGCTTTGTAGGATAGTCTGAAGTCAGGGAGCCTGATTCCTCCTTTTCCATGTTTCTTCTCAAAATAACCCACAGAATGGGAAATACTATTTGCAAATGAAGCGACTGACAAGGGATTAATTTCCAAAATATACAAACAACTCAGGCAGCTCAATATCAAAAAGACCAAACAATCCAATCAAGAAATGGGCAGAAGATCTAAACAGACATTTTTCCAAAGAAGACATACAGATAGCCAAAAAGCACATGAAAACATGCTCAACATCACTAATTATTAGAGAAATGCAAATCAAAACTACAATGAGGTATCACCTCACAGTGTTTAGAATGGCCAATATCAAAAAATCTACAAACAATAAATGCTGGAGGGGGTGTGGAGAAAAGGAAACCCTACTACACTGTTGGTGGGAATGTAAATTGGTACAGCCACTATGGAGAACAGTATGGAGTTTCCTTAAAACACTAAAAATAGAGCTACCATATGATCAAGCAATCACACTCCTGGGCATATATCTGGAGAAAACCATATTTTGAAAAGATACATGCACCCCAATGTTCATCACAGCACTATTTACAATAGTCAGGACATGGAAACAACCTAAATGTCCATCGACAGAGGAATGGATAAAGAATATGTGGTACATATATACAATGGAATATTACTCAGCCATTAAAAAGAATGAAATAATGCCATTTGCAGCAACATGGATGGACCTAGAGATTGTCAGACTGAGTGAAATAAGTCAGAAAGAGAAAGACAAATATCATATGATATCGCTTATATGTGGAATCTAAAAGAATGGCACAACTGAAACTATTTACAAAACAGAAATAGAGTCACAGATGTAAAAAACAAACATGGCTACCAAGGGGGAAATAGGGGATAAATTGGGAGATTGAGATTGACATATACACACTACTGTATATAAAACAGATAACTAATAAGTACCTACTGTATAGCACAGGGAACTCTACTCAATACTCTGTAATGATTTATATGGGAATAGAATCTAAAAAAGAGTGGATATACATATATGTATAACTGTTTCACTTTGCTGTACAGCAGAAACTGATACAACATTGTAAATCAACTGTACTCCCACAAAAAAAAAAAAAAAGACTGATGGCTAAGTTTGGGGTGGGTAGTGAGATGTGTCAACTGTTCCATTTACAAAACTTGAATTAATCCCTATGCTTTCAGATCCATTAATTCACTTCAACCACCCATCACATATAACATTTCTAAGTCAAAGGCAATTCAGGGAAAAAATAAAGTCATTTAGAGATCTGCCTGGACAGATTGTTTATAAGTCATGGTCTTTTCTACCTCTTAATTTTGGTCTCCTTAGAACTTTCTTTCAATTATCACACCTCCATTCTCTTTCTATATGCCTCTATTTTTTTCTATAATAATGAAAAAAATTCTCCCTCAGCAGTTGACTCATATTCAGTTCTTTATCTAGTTGTGGGTTTAATTTATATAGTTACCATTTTTATTCATTTCTATCACTTTGAGTTTCATATGAAAGAAGAGATAATGTGTATGCTGGTTTGAATCATACACATTAATGTTATATTTATTGACATAGCTTAGTTTTATTTTTTCATTATTTTGAAAAGGAGTTAATTATAATAAAATTACTACATTTCGGAAAATAAAGTTTTAATTTTTTGTATGCAAAATCTCTCAAAGCCCAGAACACAAAACAGTTTATATGGGAATAATCTAGGGGTCTTATATTATGTATCCATATAATTCCAATTCCTGGTCCTTTACCTGGCATATAGTAGGCACTCAATAAATACTTATTGGATAAATGAAAATATACGGACATTTTATTTTGAAAATGTTTTAAAACGTCTTTTATGTCACAATGCACACTCTTCCCTTAATTAAATTTTATGCAGTCTCAGAAGTCTGGAGCTGTTTAACAGAGGTAATTCCAGTAATGTACCTAAATAAGGTGAAAGCCTTAAGGTCAAAATGTGCATTTTCATTTTTCAAAATTCTTCCATCAACCCTAAGTACAGAGAAACTCACATAGCAGAGTTTTACAAAAGATATTTCCAATAAAGAAATGCTGTGGGATTATGCAAAAGAGACTTTTCTACCAAATGGAATCAGAAGAAGCTTAAAATTAAACTTTCCATTTAACAAGAGCAATGTAACTGAAGACATGGTTTTAAAAATCCATTAAGTCACATTGGAAAAAGGCAGTAAACACAGCTTTTGGAGACTAGAGAATTCCATTTGGCAATCTATATCATTAGTGATAGTATTTCCACTAAATTACATATATTTGTACCCTGTTCTACAGACTTTCTTACAAAACATGATTTGCACAGAATTGTTCTGCTTTACTCCTAAGCATATGCTTGAAAGGATTTGCTGTAAAAATGAATTCTCTTACCTATAGCAATTTACATTGGAAGAAGAAGTCACTTATGTCAGCATCATTTAAAATGCAATTTATTTTTTTATTGTTTCATTGAAGTGAGGTTCATTACAGTAATGTTACCATATTAGGAACTTCAAAAAGTCAGAAAGAAAATGATGGGGAAATTGTTTGTCAGCAAACACTGCACTATTCTTAATTACAGAAATGGCAAGATATGCTATTGCTACATTCCTATTTCTTTCCTTTTTTAATGGTGAGAATAACTGATGATTCTTATATTAAAGCAAGTTAGCATTTCATATGTGACTTTTCAAATCAGGTCACCTGGATTAGGGGCATTTTTTCCCATAAAGCAGAACCTGATTGTCTTAGCAATCCTTTGTAACCAGAGCTTTTGTGTAAATGATTTGTCAACTCACAACTAGATGACTTTCAATAACAGTAACGATATTTAAACTTGTCTTAATTTAATCATAAAATTTTGTAAGGTGTTAAATGTTTTAAATTCTTGTTGCCTTGTCTGTGGTTGGAGTGAAAATTCCCAATATATTATTTATATATATTGCTTACTGTAAAACTTACTTTCAGATGATAAAAGTCCTAAAGTTTTACATTAGTCATTTTTTTGCAAATAAAAATGCGTTTTTCAAAAGTTCTATTCCTGGCACTCAAGTGTAATTTCTGTGTGATATAAAAGAGTCCACTATGTTGACTTGGCAAAAGATTAAGACATTGATGGTGGGGGTTTCTTAATACAGCTTTGAAATTTCATGAAGGCCAACATCTGGTGGCATATTTTCCTTCACAACCTGAGCAGCGTATGGATATTAACTATAAAAATAATGATTTTATTTAGACCTACATCATCTTTTCCCATGCAATAAGGCCACAGGCAAGGAAAATAAACCATGAATGGCAAGCATTAGACCTTACATAGAAATACAAACTCAATGTGATATTCAACTATTGTTGGTTGTGGTCAAAGACTTGTTGGTTGTGGATCAAAAACAAAAGAACTGCCAGGAAGTGAAATAATTATCCTGCAGTTTAATGAAAATTTCTTATTTCTTCCTATTTTCAGTTAAAGCTCACATTTATTCTATAACATTAATATTGATGTATATCTAATTTAAGAACAAATATGTCTGTGGTTCTTATGCCCTTTGAAATAATACAGTCATTTTATTTATGTAATAGTATTTTTGTAATGTCCTAATGAGAGACAACTTCTATCCCATAGGGTATTTGACATCATATATGAATAATAAGTGTTTGTATATATTAGAAAGTTATTTTATGTTGATGAGATAATGATATATTATCTATGTTCTTACATAATTTTATTAGTAGTCATGGAAACTATTCTTCATTATTGTAACATAATTCCTTCTTATATTTATTACTCAGGTCAAATATAAGTACTAAGTTAAAAGAACTGGCTCATTGATTAGTAATGAACCACTGACAATTTCTCATACTACATGAGTCAATTATGGTCCTAAATATTTATTAATTAAAAATAGAAGAGTGAAAAGGATTGGTTTTCCCATGTCACTACAATAAAACACATAAAATATAGATAGTATTACCCATCATAATCTTATCCTGCAGTATTACTTTCTGATGAGTACTCAGTAATTTTTCCAGTGTAAACTTAGCCTTCAAAGAATTTTGGATACTTGACTGCATCCAAGAAAAGCAACTAAGTGTCAAGATCTTTTATATATTGAGCCAAAGATAAGAAATACACATGTATATGGTATACAGTCAATATCTAATTAGGGCTCTGCCTTCATCACCAATACTATATCAATCATATGCAGAGTTGAGTTGAAATTACCAGATGCTATATACTTAAACACATAGTATGGCCAATCAAAGGGGAATCAGTGAGCTGAAGTAATTTAGGAAGGGTTCTTGGAACAAGTAGACTGATCATGAAAAAGAAAACAAATGGATAACATTTATGGATATTAATATATTATTTACTCTTCAGAACTGCATAAATTGATATTATTATTATCCCTATTTAAAGCTGGAGAAAATGAGGCACAGAGAGGTTAAATAATTTTCCAAAATAATATAGATAGTAAGTGTTTGTCATAGTCAATTTGGGCTGTTATAACAAACTACCATAAACTGGGTAGTTTATAAACACCAGAAATTTCTCACAGTTCTAGAATACTGAGGAGTCCAAGATCAAAGAATCAACAGATTCAGTGTCTGGTGAGGGCCTGCTTCCTTGTTCACAGATAGCTATCTTCTTTCTCTTTCCTCATATGGTGGAAAGTGCCAAGGGTGCTCTTTGGGGTATCTTTTATATAAGGGCATTAATCCATTCATAAGGGCTCCACCCTCATGCCCTAATCACCTCCCAAAAGCCCCCCTCCTAATACCATCACATGGGCAGTAGGATTTCAAGATGAATTTTGTGGGGACATAAACATTTAGCTCCTAACAATACTGAAATATTAAACCCCAGCACTATAGTTCTAATCTATACTGCCCCTCAAGCACTTAGAGTAAGCACATCTCGTAGCCCACAGTTATCTCAATCCTATCTGATATGCCCCATGAGTAAGAGAGACATAGATGGTCTTTACAAGGATCATTTTTCGATTCCACATTAAGTGATATCATACAGCATTTGCCTTTCTCTGACTTATTTCAATTAGCATAACGCCCTCCAAGTACATCCATGTTGCTGCAAAGGGCAAAATTTCTATTTTTTTTATGGCCAAGTAGTATTCCATTGTGTATGTGTGTATATATATATAGATATCTTCTTTATCCATTCATCTGTTGATGGACATGTAGGTTGCTTCCATATCTTGGCAATTGTAAATAATGCTGCTATGAACATTGAGGTGCATGTATCTTTTAGAATTAGTGTTTTTTCTGGACATATTGCTGGGTCATATGGTAATTCTATTTTTAGTTTTTTGAGAAACCTCCATACTGTTTTCCACAGTGGCTGCACCAAGTTACTTTCCCACCAACAGTGTACGAGGGTTCCCTTTTCTCCACATCATAACTAACGTTTGTTATTTGTGTTCTTTTTGATGATAGCCATTCTGATGGAGGTGAGGTGATATCTCATTGTTGTTTTGATTTGCTTTTCCCTGATGATTAGCGATGTTGAGCATCTTTACATGTGCCTGTTGGCCATCTGCATTTCCTCTTTGGAAAAATGTCTATTCAGTTCTTCTGCCCATTTTATAATTGGGTTGTTTGTTTTCTTGATGTTGAGGTGTATGAGATGTTTATAGATGTTAGACAGTAACCCTTATCAGTCATATCATTTGCAAATATTTTCTTCCATTCAGTAGAACTAGTGAATATAACAAAAAGAAGCAGACTCACAGATACAGAGAACAAACTAGTGGTTACCAATGGGGAGAGGGAAGGGAAGAGGGGCAATATAGGGGTAGGGGATTAAGAAGTGCAAACTATTAGGTGTAAAATAAGCTACAAGGATATATGTATAGCATGAGTAAAATACCCAATGTTTTAGAAAAACTATAAATGGAGTATAACCTTAAAAAATTGTGAATCACTATACTGTACACCTGTAATTTATATAATATTATACATCAACTGTATTTCAATAAAAAAAGGATCATTTTTTCTTATGTGTGTCTGGGATGTGTATTGTATGTGTGCTTCATTAGAAATTATTCCCAAATGTAATTTGGTGCAGCCAATGTGGGAAACAGTATGGAGGTTCCTCAGAAAGCTAAAAATAGAATTAACATATGATCCAGCAATCCCACTCAGGGGCATATATCTGGACAAAACTATAATTCATAAAGACATATGCACCCCTATGTTCATAGCAGCACTATTCACAATTGTCAAGACTTGGAAACAGCATAAATGTCCATCAACAGATGACTGGATAAAGAAGATGTGGTACATATATACAGTAGAATACTACTCAGCCATAAAAAAGAATAATGCCATTTGCAGCAACATGAATGTACCTAGAGATTATCATACTAAGTGAAGTAAGTCAGAAAAAGAAATACAAATACCATATGATAGCACTTTTTTGTGGAATATAAAATATGTCACAATTGAACTTATCTATGAGACAGAAACAGAATCACAGACATAGAGAACAGACTCGTGGTCGCCAAGAGAGGTTGGGGGGGAGGGATGGAGTGGGAGGTAGGGGTTAGCAAATATAAGCTTTTATATATAGAATGGATAAGCAAGGTCCTACAAATGTATAGCACAGAGAACTGTATTCAATATCCTATGATAAACCATAATGGAAGAGAATATAAAAAAAGAATGTACACATATTTATAACTGAATCACTTTGCTATACAGAATTAACTCAACATTGTAAATCAAGTATATTTCAATAAAAAATTATTCCCAAGACTTCTGGATTGTAGTGTCCTTTTATTATATTTTAAATTTATTTATTTATTTTATTTGTTATTTTTGGCTGCATTGGGTCTTCGTTGCTGTGTGCGGGCTTTCTCTAGTTGCGGCGAGTGGGGCTACTCTTCATTGCAGTGCGCAGGCTTCTCATTGCGGTGTCTTCTCTTGCTGTGTAGCACAGGCTCTAGGCATGCAGGCTTCAGTAGTTGCAGCACACAGGCTCAGTAGTTGTGGCTCGCGGGCTCTAGAGTGCAGGCTCAGTAGTTGTGGTGTACAGGCTTAGTTGCTCTGCGGCATGTGGGATCTTCTCGGACCGGGGCTTAAACCCATGTCCTCTGCATTGGCAGATGAATTCTTAACCACTGCACCACCAGGGAAGCCCATGTAGTGTCCTTTTATATAAATTCTAATGAAAATTTTTGTTGAGTCTTGCATTAGTTAGTAAAAGACAGTAACACACTTATTTTAGAAGTAAATTTTTACAAACAGCCTTGTTTGCATTTATGAAGTTGCAAGCTTACTTGTTATATTTTATTCAGGATGAATGAAATTTCATAAACAATAATACATAAATAATAATTAAATTTGCAACAACAAATGTTTTATACAGAAACTAGCTTCAATACAAATTGGACTCCTTATCCTAATACAAAATAATCATCTTTTAAAATTGTTCTAAAAAATTGTGTTGTTAGTACTTCAAAATATTTTTATCAATGACTACAACTTTTAAAATAATGTAGTATCGAATTTTGTAAAATAAGGAGGTATAAATTAGTAATGTGGAAACATTTATTTACTACTCAGGTAATAAATATCTAAGTGAAATGAAGTGCATGTCTCATCTATACTCATAATGTTTATTAATCCATTTGTCAAAATACCCTTCTTGCAAAGAATTCCAATGAATAGTAGAATATATAAGAACACCTACATATTACTTAAATGTTAAGATTATGTATGTGGTAGAATTCTGTTTACCATTCCAGCTTTGCATCCTACAAAGCAGAGGGTGGGATGTGAATTTGGGACTTTTAATAACTGATACCTATATGCTGATTTTTAGACTGCAGTTGGAATACATATATTAGTCCATCAATTTCTTTGCAGGAAACTGGAATACACATTCAAGATATCTTAAGCAAAGAAAGATTTAACACAGGGATTTTGATGCGATCAAATTATTTGGAGGGTTGGTAGAAGATAAGTTGGATGGTTGTTATTTGATTATTAACTCCTAGCTGCAGTGCCATCCAGAGGTGAGATGCAAAATAATACCCCCAAATAGCATAGATGATATAGTCAGTTTTGGACAATGTGCTTACCCAAAAACGCTAAGAGACCCAACCAGTAGATATTAATTTAACATCTATATAACAAGGTATTGTCCAAAGTGATCTAGAGATGTGATTTATGATTGATGATGAAGACAGCAAATACTTATAAAGTGATTGCAATGTGACAGGTACAGTTCATTACATGAACCATCTTATTTAATCCTCACAACAACCCTATGAAGTAAGGAGACTGGTATTTTATACATAGATAGAAAACTGAAACAGAGCAATTAATGGAGTTTCCCAAACCACAGGCTAGTAAATGGTATAAATTGAACTTGAACTCAGGCACTGTTTTCTACTAGATTCTACATGGAGAAATAAGAAAGACATAAATTAAATAAAAATACACAAGTTACTTAAATCCTTTGAGAGAGAGAGAAGATAGAGTGATATATGTCCATGGTAGTTCTATCTCTTGACAAATGAAACTCCAGAGACAAGAGAAGGGTGTGGCAGGTCCTCACCTTGGAAAAGCGTAACTGAAATTGAACAGATGCCTCTGACTGATGCTAAACACCTCTCCCCTGTCACATAGCTAGTACATAAGAAATTGTAAAATTAAATTTAGATCTAGATGACTCTAAGAGTTTTGCCATTTAATATTACACATCTCAACAGTATGGCAATAATAAAGAAATAGTTTTGAGGGATCCATGGATAAATTTGCTAAGCTAGAATAAAAATTTGATGGGAATTTCCTGTTTTCAAAAATTATTACAAAATTACAGTAGTTAAAAAAGTATGATACTAAAAGATATTAAAGGTATGATACTGGCATAAAGACAGTTATTTAGACCAACGGAATAGAATATAAAGCTCAGAAATAAACCCACACATAAAGTGTCAACTGATCTTCAAAAAAGGTGCCAAGAATACACAATGGGGAAAGGATAGTCTCTTCAACAAATGATTTTGGGAAAACTGGATAGTCACATGGTAAAGCATGAAACTGGACCCCTGTCTGATACCATATACAAAAATGAACTCAAAATGGATCAAAGACTTAAACATAAGACATGAAACTGTAAAACTCCTAGAAGATAACATTGGTGAGAGACTTCTTGACACTAGCCCTGGCAATAATTTATTGAATATAACACCCAAAGCACAGGCAACAGAAGCAAAAATACACAATTGTGACTATATCAAACTAAAATCTTCTGCAAAGTAAAGGATGCAATCAACAGAATGTAAAGGAAGCTTCTGAATGGTAGAAAATGTTTGCAAACCATATATCTATTAAAGGATTAATATCCAAAATACATAAGGAACTCCTACATCTCAATAGCATTAAGAAAAACCCCACAAAGGGCTTCCCTGGTGGTGCAGTGGTTGAGAGTCCGCCTGCCGATGCAGGGGACACGGGTTCCTGCCCCGGTCCGGGAGGATCCCACATGCCGCGGAGCGGCTGGGCCCGTGTGCCATGGCCACTGATCCTGCACGTCCGAGCCTGTGCTCTGCAAGGGGAGAGGCCACAACAGTGAGAGGCCCGTGTACCGCAAAAAAAAAAGAAAAGAAAAGAAAAGAAAAACCCCACAAAAACAAATAACCGAATAAAAGAATGGGCTAAGGATTTGAATAGATATTTCTGAAAGACAAACAAGTGGCCAAAGGTGTATGAAAAGGTGCTTAATATCACTAATCATCAAAATCAAAAATAAGATAAATAAAACCCCCAAAAAACAAATAAGGTATCACCTAAAATCAAACTATAATGAGTTATCAGCCCATACCTGTAAGGATGGTTATTAAAAAAAAAAGAAAGACAAAAACTGTTGGTGGGGATGTGGATAAATTGGAACCCTTGTACACTGCTGGGAATGTAAAATGGTACGGCTGCTCTATCTCCAAATATTAAAAATAGATCTACCATATGATTTAGTATTCCCACTTCTGGGTAAATATCCAAAAGAACTGAAATCAGGATCTCAAAGAAATACCTGCACTCTATGTTCACTGCAGCATTATTCACAACGGCCAAGATATGGAAGAAACCTAAGTGTCCACTGACTGGCGAATGGATAAAGAAAACTGTGATGTATACATAAAATGCAAAATTATTCATCCTTTAAAAAGAAGGAAATCTTCTTTGCAACAACAGTGATTAACCTAAAAGACATTTTACTAGCTGAAAAAAGCCAGTCACAGAAGGACAAATACTGCACAATTCCACCTGTGACGTATCTGAAATAATCAAACTTATAGAAACACAGAGTAAAATGGTGATTTCACAGTTAGGAAGGGGAAAGTAAGAGTTGTTCAATGGGTACAAAGTTTCAGTTATATAAGATGAACAAGTTCCAGGAATCTATGGTAAAATATAATGCCTACAGATAACTATTCAGTATCGCGTACTTAAAACACTGTTAAGAAGGTCAAGCTCATGTTAAATGTTCTTACCACCAATAAAGCACAAACAAAAACAAACAAACAAAAGTAAACAAACAAAAAACCAAAAAGGCAAGGAAAAACTTCTTGAGGTGATATATATGTTTATTACCTTGCTTGTGACTATGGTTTTGTAACTGTATGCATGTCTCCAAACCCATCCAACTGATATGTAATGAATGTGCAGTATTTCTGTACATCAATTATACCTCAACAAACAAAATAACATAGGGAGATTACTTAAAGAAAACTAATAAATTTCATATTTTGTAATATAACCTTATTTATGGTGGTACAATATTTTACAATTTACTGTGGCCACTGGTAAGAAGAGAACTAAATCTGGACTTCTCAACATAACAGTCAATATCTCCATTCAATCAACCTTACATTTCTAAACCGTACTACCTCTAAATCAAACTTACATGTATCCAGTCATATATCAGTGCTCCACATCATCAAGGATATTTTCTTATTTTTCCCTCAATATGCTAAGCTCACATTTTTCACACATTTGTAATTGTTATGGATCCTTTCTGTTAACATGATTTAGGAGCCATTATATATTCATCTCCCACAGTATGCCTATTATAAAGTAAACATCCACTAATCATTTGTTTAAAAAAATTGCAAGATCAATGTATTATATTCCCCATGAATTTCAATATCACAGTCATCTACTACTTATGCTGAATTTTCTTCAAATTTATAATTGTTGTCTTAATCACATAAAGAGCCTTAGAATTTACCATAATGTTAGAGATAGTAGCAGCTAGGCTTCAGGAAAACAAGTGCAGAAATTGATAGATACTAGAGTTTGAAATAAGTTGGCAGCCTTGTCTAAAACTTATTAGTGGTAGAGACCTTCAAGATGGCAGAGGAGTAAGATGTGGAGATCACCTTCCTCCCCACAAAAACATCAGAAATACATCTACATGTGGAACAACTCCTGCAGAACACCTACTGAATGCTGGCAGAAGACCTCAGACTTCCCAAACGGCAAGAAACTCCCCACGTACCTGGGTAGGGCAAAAGAAAAAAGAGAAAACAGAGACAAAGAATAGGGACGGGACCTGCACCAGTGGGAGGGAGCTGTGAAGGAGGAAAGGTTCCCACACACTAGAAGCCCCTTTGCGGGCGGAGACTGCGGGTGGCGGAGGGAGAAATCTTCGGAGCCGCAGAGGAGAGCGCAGCAACAGGGGTGCAGAGGGCAAAGCGCAGAGATTCCCACACAGAGGATTGGGGCCTACCAGCACTCACCAGCCAGAGAGGCTTGTCTGCTCACCCGTCGGTGTGGGCGGGGCTGGGAGCTGAGGCTCGGACTTCGGAGGTGAGATCCCAGGGAGAGGACTGGGGTTGGCGGCGTGAACACAGCCTGAAGGGGGCTAGTGCACCACGGCTAGCCAGGAGGGAGTCCGGGAAAAAGTCTGGAGCTGCCCAAAAGGCAAGAGACCATTATTTTGGGGTGCGTGAGGAGAGGGGATTCAGAGCACCGCTTAAAGGAGCTCCAGAGATGGGCACAAGCCGTGGCTATTGGCATGGACCCCAGAGATGGGCATGAGACGCTAAGGCTGCTACTGCAGCCACCAAGAAGCCTGTGTGCTGGCACAGGTCACTATCCACACCTCCCCTCCCGGGAGCCTGTGCAGCCCGCTGCTGCCAGGGTCCCGTGATCCAGGGACAACTTCTCCAGGAAAACACATGGTGCGCCTCACGTTGGTGCAACATCACGCCGGCCTCTGCTGCCACAGGCTCGCCCTGCATCCGTACCCCTCCCTCCCCTCAGCCTGAGTGAGCCAGAGCCCCCAGTCAGCTGCTGCTTTAACCCTGTCCTGTCTGAGCAAAGAACAGACGCCCTCAGGCGACCTACATGCAGAGGAAGGGCAAAATCCACAGCTGAACCCTGGGAGCTGAGCGAACAAAGAAGAGAAAGGGAAATCTCTCCCAGCGGCTTCAGGAGCAGAGGATTAAATCTCCACAATCAACTTGATGTACCCTGCATCTGTGGAATAGACAACCTGAATAGACAACGAATCATCCCAAAATTGAGGTGGTGGATTTTGGGAGCAACTGTAGGCTTGGGGATTGCTGTATGTGGCTGACTGCTTTCTGGTTTTATGTTTATCTCAGTTTAGTATTTAGAGTTTATTATCATTGGTAGATTTATTTTTTGATTTGGTTGCTCTCTTCCTTTTTTTAATATACATATATATATATATTTTCCTTTTTCTCTTTTTGTGAGTGTGTATGAGTATGCTTCTTTCTGTGATTTTGTCTGTATAGCTTTCTTTTAACATTTGTCCTATTCTGTCTGTCCATTTTTTAGTTTTGTGTTTTTTTAGCATAGTTTTTAGCATTTGTTATCATTGGTGGATTTGTTTTTTGGTTTGGTTGGTCTATTCTTTCTTTCTTTTTCTTATATTACTTTAAAAATTTTTTATTTTTAACAATTTCTTTATCTTTTATTTTAATAACTTTATTTTATTTTTTATTCTTTCTTTCTTTCTCCCTTTTCTTCTGAGCCATGTGGCTGACAGGGTTTTCATGTCAGGCCTGTGCCTCTGAGGTGGGAGAGCGTAGTTCAGGATATTGGTCCACCAGAGACCTCCCAGCTCCATGTAATATCAAATGGCAAAAGCTCTCCCAGAGATCTCCATCTCGACACTAAGACCCAGCTCCACTCAATGACCAGCAAGCTACAGTGCTGGACACCCTATGCCAAACAACTAGCAAGACAGGGACACAACCCCACCCATTAGCAGAGAGGCTGCCTAAAATCACAATAAGGTCACAGACACCACAAAACACACCACTGGACGTGGTCCTGACCATGAGAAAGACAAGATCCAGCCTCATCCACCAGAACACAGGCACCAATCCCCTCAATCAGGAAGCCCACTGAATCAACCTTACCCACAGGGGGCAGACACCAAAACCAACAGGAACCACGAACCTGCAGCCTGCTAAATGGAGACCCTAAACGCAGTAAGATAAGCAAAACGAGAAGACAGAGAAACATGCAGCAGATGAAGGAGCAAGGTAAAAACCCTTTATCAGATAGACAGTGTACCTGAAAAAGAATTCAGAGTAATGATGGTAAAGATGATCCAAAACCTTGGAAACAGAATGGAGAAAATTCAAGAAACTTTTAACAAAAACCTAGAAAAACGAAAGACCAAATAAACAATGATGAACAGCACAATAAGTGAAATTAAAAATTCTCTAGAAGGAATCAATAGCAGAATAACTGAGGCAGAAGAACGGATAAATGACCAGGAAGATAAAATAGTGGAAATAACTACTGCGGAGCACAATAAAGAAAAAAGAATGAAAAGAATTGAGGACACTCTCAGAGACATCTGGGACAATTAAATGCACTGACAATTGAATTACAGGGGTCCCAGAAGAAGAAGAGAAAAAGAAAGGAACTGAGAAAATATTTGAAGAGATTATAGTTGAAAACTTCCATAATATGGGAAAGGAAATAGTTAATCAAGTCCAGGAAGAACAGAGAGTCCCATACAGGATAAATCCAAGGAGAAACACGGCAAAACACATATTAATCAAACTATCAAAAATTAAATACAAAGAAAAAATATTAAAAGCAGCAAGGGAAATAAAACAAATAACATACAACATAATCCCCATAAGGTTAACAGCTCATCTTTCAGCAGAAGCTCTGCACGTCAGAAGGGAGTGGCAGGACATATTTAAGGTGATGAAAGGGAAAAACCTACAACCAAGATTACTCTACCCAGCAAGGATCTCAGATTCGACAGAGAAATTAAAATCTTTACAGAAAAGAAAAAGTTAAGAGAATTCAGCAACAGCAAACTGGCTTTACAACAAATGCTTAAGGAACTGCTCTAGGAAAAGACCTACAATAACAAACCGCAAACAATTAAGAAAATAGTGATAGGAACATACATATCGATAACTAACTTAAATGTAAATGGATTAAATGCTCCCACCTAAAGACACAGACTGGCTGAATGGATACAAAAACAAGACCCATATATATGCTGTCTACAAGAGACCCACTTCAGACCCAGGGACACATACAGACTGAAAGTGAGCAGATGGAAAAAGATATTCCATGAAAAAGGAAATCAGAAGAAGGCTGCAGTAGCGATTCTCATATCTGACAAAGTAGACTAAAATAAAGACTATTACAAGAGAAAAAGAACGACACTAAATAATGATCAAGGGATCAATCCAAGAAGAAGATGTAACAATTTTAAATATTTATGCACCCAACATAGGAGCACCTCAATACATAAGGCAAATGCTAACAGCCATAAAAGAAAAAACGACAGTAACACAATCATAGTAGGGGACTTTAACACCCCACTTTCACCAATGGAGAGATCATCCAAAATGAAAATACATATGGAAACACAAGCTTTAAATGATACATTAAACAAGAAGGATTTAATTGATATTTATAGGACATTCCATTCCAAAACAACAGAATACACTTTCTTCTCCAGTGCTTATGGAACATTCTCCAAGATAGATCATGTCTTGGGGCACAAATCAAGCCATAGTAATTTTAAGAAAATTGAAATCATATCAAGTATCTTTTGCACCCACAACGCTATGAGACTAGACATCAATGACAGGAAAAAAATCCGTAAAAAATACAAACACATGCAGGCTAAACAATACACTACTAAATAACAAAGAGATCATTAAAGAAATCAAAGAGGAAATCAAAAAAAACTTAGAAACAAATGACAATGAAAACACGATGACCCAAAACATATGGGATGCAGCAAAAGCAATTCTAAGAGGGAAGTTTATAGCAATACAATCCTACCTCAAGAAACAAGAAACAACTGAAATAAACAAACTATACTTACACCTAAAGCAATTAGAGAAAGAAGACCAAAAAAGCCCTAAGTTAGAAGAAGGAAAGAAATCATAAAGATCAGATCAGAAATAAATGAAAAAGAAATGAAGGAAACAGTAGCAAAGATCAATAAAACAAAAAGCTGGTTCTTTGAGAAAATAAACAAAACTGATAAACCATTAGCCAGACTCATTAAGAAAAAAATGGGAGAAGACACAAATTAATAAAATTAGAAATGAAAAAGGAGAAGTAACAACTGACACTGCAGAAATAAAGGATCATGAGAGATTACTGCAAGCAACTATATGCCAATAAAATGGACAACTTGGAAGAAACAGACAAATTCTTAGAAAAGCACAACCTACCAGGACTAAACCAGGAAGAAATAGAAAATATAAACAGACCAATCAAAAGCACTGAAACTAAGACTGTGGTTCAAAATCTTCCAACAAACAAAACCTAAGGACCAGATGGCTTCACAGTCAAATTCTATCAAACATTTAGAGAAGAGCTAACACCTATCCTTCTCAAATTCTTTCAAAATATAGCAGAGGGATGAACAAATGCAAACTCATTCGATGAGGCCACCATCACCCCGATACTGAAACCAGACAAAGATGTCACAAAGAAAGAAAACTACAGGCCAATATCACTGATGAACATAGATGCAAAAATCCTCAACAAAATACTAGCAAACAGAATCCAAAAACGCATTAAAAGGATCATACATAATGATCATGTGGGGTTTGTCCCAGGAATGCAAGGATTCTTCAATATATGCAAATCAATCAATGTGATACACCATATTAAAAAACTGAAGGAGAAAAAACATATGATCATCTCAATAGATGCAGAAAAAGCTTTTGACAAAATTCAACACCCATTTATGATAAAAACTCTTCAGAAAGTAGGCATAGAGAGAACTAACCTTGACATAATAAAAGCCATATATGACTAACCCACAGCCAATATCATTCTTAGTGGTGAAAAACTGAAACCATTTCCTCTAAGATCAGGAACAATACAAGGTTCTCCGCTCTCACCACTTATTCAACATAGTTTTGGAAGTTTTAGCCACAGCAATCAGAGAAGAAAAAGAAATAAAAAGAATCCAAATCAGAAAAGAAGTACAGTTGTCACTGTTTGCAGATGACATGATACTATACACAGAGAATCCTAAAGATGCTACCAGAAAACTACTCGAGCTAATCAATGAATTTGGTAAAGTAGCAGGATACAAAATTAATGCACAGAAATCTCTTGCATTCCTATACAATAATGATGAAAAATCTGAAAGAGAAATTATGGAAACACTCCCATTTACCACTGCAACAAAAAGAATAAAATACCTAGGAATAAACCTACCTAGGGAGACAAAAGACCTGTATGCACAAAACTATAAGACACTGATGAAAGAAATTAAAGATGATACAAACAGATGGAGAGATATACCATGATCTTGGATTGGAAGAATCAACACTGTGAAAATGACTATACTACCCAAAGCAATCTACAGATTAGGTGCATTCCCTATCAAACTACCAATGGCATTTTTCACAGAAGTAGAACAAGCAATTTCACAATTTGTATGGAAACACAAAAGACCCTAAATAGCCAAAGCAATCTCGAGAAAGAAAAACAGAGCTAGAGGAATCAGGCTCCTGGACTTCAGACTATACTACAAAGCTACAGTAATCAGGATAGTATGGTACTGGCACAAAAACAGAAATATACATCAATGGAACAGGATAGAAAGCCCAGAGATAAACCCACGCACATATGGTCACCTTATTTTTGATACAGTAGGCAAGAATGTACAATGGAGAAAAGACAGCCTCTTCGATAAGTGGTGCTGGGGAAACTGGACAGCTACATGTAGAAGAATGAAATTAGAACACTCTCTAACACCATACACAAAAATAAACTCAAAATGGATTAAAGACCTAAATGTAAGCCCAGACACTATAAAACTCTTAGAGGAAAACACAGGCCAAACACCCTATGACATAAATCACAGCAAGATCTTTTTTACTCACTTCTTAGAGAAATGGAAATAAAAATAAACAAATGGGACCTAATGAAACTGAAATGCTTTTGCACAGCAAAGGAAAACATAAACAAGACAAAAAGACAACCCTCAGAATGGGAGAAAATATTTGCAAATGAAGCAAGTGACAAAGGATTAATCTCCAAAATTTACAAGCAGCTCATGCAGCTCAATATCAAAAAAAAAAAGAAACCCAATCCCAAAATGGGTAGAAGACCTAAATACACATTTCGCCAAAGAAGATACACAGATTGCCAACAAACACATGAAAGGATGCTCAACATCACTAATAGTTACAGAAATGCACATCAAAACTACAATAAGGTATCACCTCATACCAGTCAGAAAGGCCATCATCAAAAAATCTACAAACAATAAATGCTGGAGAGGGTGTGGAGAAAAGGGAACCCTCCTGCACTGCTGGTGGGAATGTAAATTGATACAGCCACTATGGAGAACAGTATGGAGAGTCTTAAAATCTAAAAATAGAATTACCATATGACCCAGCAACCCCACTACTGGGTATATACCCTTAGAAAACCATACTTCAAAAAGAATCATGTACCACAATATTCATTGACAACTCTATTTACAATAGCCAGGACATGGAAGCAAACTAAGTATCCATTGACAGATGACTGGATAAAGAAGATGTAGCACATATATATAATGGAAGATTACGCAGCCATAAAAAGTAACTAAAGTGAGTTATTTTCAGTGAGTTGGATGAACCTAGAGTCTGTCATACAGAGTGAAGTAAGTCAGAAAGAGAAAAACAAATAGCATATGCTAACACATATATATTGAATCTAAAAAAAAAAAAAGAAAAAAAATGGTTGTGAAGAACCTAGGGGCAGGACAGGAATAAAGATGTAGAAGTATAGACTTGAGGACACAGGGATGGGGAACGGTAAGCTGGGTCGAAGTGAGAGTGTGGCAGGTACATATATACACTACCAAATGTAAAGTAGAAAGCTAGTGGGAAGCAGCCGCATAGCACAGGGAGATCAGCTCAGTGCTTTGTGACCACCTAAAGGGGTGGGATAGGGAGGGTGGGAAGGAGATACAAGAGGGTAGAGATATGGGGATATATGTATATGTATAGCTGATTCACTTTGTTATAAAGCAGAAAATAACACAGCATTGTAAAGCAATTATACTCCAATAAAGATGTTAAAAAAATAAAATTAAACAAAGAAATAAATAAAAACTTATTGGTATGTATTCGTAACAGTTAATTAAATATAGAAAACTACCAATGCTACTGTAGAGTATGATTTTATAAACTAAGAATTCTAAAAGGACTTTCTAGGAGTAATTAAAAAAATTTAATTAAAAAAACTAAACTAATGACCTTTAGGTTTTAGTCTCAGATCTTGTACAAAATTTCTGAGGACTAGACACATTAGATGCTCAATACTGTCTGATGAAGGAGTGTTTGTTGTCCTTACTTTATAACCTTGGAATATTCAGTGCTGTCATGTCTCCTGCTAAACTATAACTATTTCAGGGTCCACATTTAATCATATTTTTCATAGTCTTTCCAGAAAACTAATTAACTTATCTTGACAGCATAGTCTACAGGTATATACTATCAATATCTTCTAAATACTGTTTAACCAGAAGGGAATTCCCTAATTATACAAAGCACAAGTAGATATCAGTAGTTAAATGAGAAATCATTAACTGTATAAAAGGAGATACAATTATTATAAATTGATTCCTCCATAATTCAATGACAGTGAGTACAAAGGAGGGGTGATTTCAGTTGCTGTTTACTGTTCCAAACATTCAATTCTTTTCACGTCAAAATGAAGAAATATTTATTGATAGAGAGCAGAGGGTCCAGAGTCTAGAAGTAAGGAAACTTTCATTGGTGATTTATCTATGTAAATTAGTCTCTGTTCCAAAATTGTGGCTTAATTAATCTTATTTTACTATCTGGTAGGTAGCTTTAGATACCTTTCTTTTTCCTTTCTCTATAGTCAGCAGATAAAGACTTGACTCTAAATTATATTCTATCAGTTGGTTCCTAACAAAAGTATAAAAGTCCTTTGCTTAATATTTCGGTAATTTTTTTCCACCAATGTGACTTGGTCTTGACCATCATGTCTTATCTTTATTTCTTTTTCTTAGTAAAGAGCCTTCCAGATAATGACACTACCATGAAATATGTTCTTCTGTCAATCAGGCCACCTAAAATGTCCTTGATAATAAAATCCCTGTTATTAAATCTAAAAGAAGGATAACACGTCTATATAAAATACTATAAAATATTAAGAAATATTTTTAAAAACGATCTAAATAACTGAGGGATATGCCATGCATTCAAAATAATTTGAAGATTCAATATTATAATGACAATTCTTCCCTAACTGATTTAATAGATTCAATGTAATTACAATGAAAATATCAACAAAATTCTTTTGTGGAAATTGGCAGAACCTATTTAAATTTACATGGAGATGCAAAGGTCTAATATTAGCCAAGACACTACTAAAGAAGAATTTTGAAGTGAAAGGACTTGGTATGGTAGAAAACACAAAATAGCATGAATCCACAAGAATGTTCACATATTTCAACAAGCTACCTATGTGTAAAACTGATTTGTGGGGCTTCCCTGATGGCGCAGTGGTTGATAATCTGCCTGCCAATGCAGGAGATACGGGTTCGAGCTCTGGTCTGGGAAGATCCCACATGCCACGGAGCAACTGGGTCCGTGAGCCACAACTACTGAGCCTGCGCGTCTGGAGCCTGTACTCCGCAACAAGAGAGGCCGCGACAGTGAGAGGCCCGTGCAACGCGATGAAGAGTGGTCCCCGCTTGCCACAACTAGAGAAAGCCCTCGCACAGAAACGAAGACCCAACACAGCCAAAAATAAATAAATAAATTTTTAAAAAATTGATTTGTGTAAGGAGAACAAACAAGCAAACTCACATCTCACACACACACACACATACACACACCAGGTGTGCACACACACAGAAACTCCAAGTGGATTGCCCATTTGAATTTAAAAAAATTAGGAAGGTTCTAGGCGCTAATGTAAGAATATATTAATGACCTTGGCATCAGGAAAGATTTCTTAAAGAGGACACAAAAAAATCAACTTAAAGGAAAAGATTGGTAAAATTTACTACCTCAAAAGACACTGTTAAATTGATAAGAAAGTGTTAACATGGGAGAAGATGTTTGAAGAACTCACTGTGCAGCATTTCACTAAAAGTGTATCCAGTTGGCCACTAAACATATGAAAATTTACCATCATCATTACTCATCATGAAAAGGCACATTAAAGACACAATAACAAGTCTGTACCCTCTTAGGAATAGAAAATTATAAAGACTAACAAGACCAGTGATGGTGTGAAAGTGGAGCAACAGGCATTTTTATACAGCTTGTGAAAGAATAAATTATTCCCTCCAGGGAAGTGTTTGACATTTTCTATTAAGCTAAACATAGTCACAGTGTAAAACAAGAAATCCCATCAGTAACAGAAATGCATACAAGTGTAAAACCAAAACACATGCAGAATACTCATAGCACTATTACTTTAATAGCAGAAAATGATAACTATCCACATATTCATACTGGAAGAATGGCAAAAGAGTAGAGAAAGAGTCATAAAATGTTAATACTATAGAGCAATGAAAATGAATTCATAATAGCTGTATGCAATAGCATAGATGAATATCATAATCATAATATTGAGAGAAAGAGGCCAAACACTAAAGTATATATTTTGGATGATTACAATTATATTAATTCCCAAGACAAGCAAATTATCATAGTCAGGATAGCAATTTACTTTAGGAAGCAATGAGGTTATTGATTGGGAGGTGGCACAAATGAAGCTTATAGAATGAGGTCAGTATCCTGTTTCTTGACCTGGCTTTGGTTCAAAAGGACTTTGCTCTGTAATAATTCACTGAGCTGTATATTTATGATTTGTGTAATTTTTTTCTATGTGGTTAACACTACAAAAATGTGATGAAAAAACAAACATGTAAACACAATCACGTTGACTGATTTTACTCTAAAATCAGGATCCTGAACTTTTAGGAAGAACATGAATTCTTCCAGGCAGTTATATTTTCCCCTTTGATTAGCAAGAGAAATGAACTGTTTTCTTTCTGGGTTTTGCATCTTGAATTGTCTTAGTCTTAGAAAAGTAGAAAAAAAAGTATTCTGAAGAAAATATGGGATTTGGTATGAAACAAGCTTTGGAGAAAAGGTTTAGAATCCTTGATGTGGGGTTTAGAATAGGTTTTCATTTAGAGATAAACTGAATTAATTCCATTGCTATAGTTTAACATGCCTCCTAGCCTCATTTCGAAGAGTTTGTGGGTGGCGTTTTTAGAGTATAGGCAAACTAAACTCCTTAATGGAAAATGTACATTTCTTTCCTTATCCTTCATCCCTTTTCCTTCTGTTCATCCCAAGATGAGTATGAGACTTCTTTCATCTTCAAGCTTAATTTGCAAAGGTCCAATAATGTGTTAACATTTCTGGAGTTCCCTAAGCCTTTCCATGAAGATAACCAAGTTTTCTGTCCTATTCTATTTGACTGAAGCATATCTCTTCCTGAATGTTAATCCCAGTTCTATTTAATGGAGGTCAGATTTTTCACTATTTTATTTTCTTATTATGCATCAATCAAAACACTTGTCTCCCTAGGGCCCTTTCTTGGCTATATAATCAGTACTTTCTCCTCTAGGCACACATCTGTATCTTCCTTTTAAAAGGCCATATACAAAAGCAAACACAATATACTATTAGGTTTTAAAAAAGAAAAATGCTGGTTAGAGTCAAGGTAGTATCTTGTGTTGGATCTTGGAAGAGTAAAAACTCATTAGTAGAAAACAGTGAAATCTGAGAAAGGTCTGTAGTTCAGTTAATAGTACTGCACCACTGTTAATCTCTTACTACTTTTAACAAGTGTTCCATGATTAGATAAAGATACTAACATTAGAGGAAGCTGGGTGAAGGGTCTACAGGACAGATGCTCTGTACTACCTGTGCAACTGTTTTGTAAATCTATATCCATTCCAAAGTAGAGTTATAAAAGAAAAAAGCTGGAAGTCAAACTGCCTGTATCTTTCTTAAAAATAAGAATTTTTAAGAAAGATTTGAAAATAAATAGACATAAAATTGGAAAGAAATATATGTTAACATGAAGTAGAATGATTTTTGTGTTTATTTTTTCTATATTGTCCTTATGTTCTACAATGCTCATGTAATGTTTTTTAAATAACATCCAAAAATCCCATAACTTATTAATCTCAGAATTAGTATTTCTGAGCTAAGTAATCACTTTCAAAGCAGATAGTTGGCACAGTGATCTTCAGCTTGTCTTGGCTCATACCACCGTCTCATCCTCTGCATTCCTGCTGAATCTTTTCCTAGCAAGTGTTCTTAGGAGCGCTAAACATTCCCTCTTAATAGCATCCAAATACCTGAAATGTTAGTAACAATGGCAAACATACATAAAGTGTAGAGTTGTGAATAGGACAAGTCCTACTTCTTCAATTAATGATACAACCATACACTTAGTGTTGTAGAATCTTATATTTATGTGTTGACACTTGTTATACTTTAAAGAAGATTCTTTCCTGAAATAAGAATATGGTACAGTTATACCTTGCTTTCTTTACCAGCAATATAAGTGCCATACAGTACTAATAGCATTAGGATAACAACCATATCTTCCTCATCAGTCTAGTCAAGGAATCAACTATATTAATATTTTAATTTACATCATTAAATATTTCATTATTGAAGATAATGGTGTTGATTATAATGGACACATCTAGAAAAATATTCAGCTATTGAAGATTAATTACGAAGAACATGCAAGAATTTGTCCACAGATACATTTATACGTCTTTGATAAGTAGATTTTTAAAAACATTTTAACTATAAGTCAAAAATTCTGCTGAGAAAAATGTGCATTTATCAACCTTTTCCAATAAAAGATTTTAGAAAAGGATCAGGGAAACTTATTTTCTTATGTCTGTGATTCGAGTCTAACAAGAAGAGTTGTGGCACTTTTTTTTTTTTAATTTCTGATTTTTTTAATGGAAAATAATCTAAGGAAACCAAAGTATTTTCTATGTTATAAGAAACAATTTCACGTTGAAGAGTGTATTCTCCAGCTCAGGCCACTTAACTTAGACAAAACAGCTTGAATGTTACTTAATCTTGTACTTTCTAAATAACTTGTTTTTCTTTTTAAAAGATGACATTGAGGATTCAGTTATATTTACTTTTCCCTTCTAGACACATTAGCAATATGTTCATCACCTGAAGACATTATACAGAAAACAGTCATCAGAGTGTTACTCATTTTTATTTTGTTTCATATCCACACAGATCTATAGGCTTTTGTTTCATTTCTACCTATTACTCTCTAAAGATAAGTTCCTTTTAAGCCAGGGAAATGAAGAAATTCAAACTTTATTTTGGAAATTAGATTAGGAAAGAAGAAACAACTAGAACCTAAGTTACTGTTTGTTTTAATAAGGCATTATATATTCCTTTGAAGTAGATTATGTAGAACGACATTAAATATTTTATCATGAAGGCAGTATAACCACATATTGACCTCATTCTTTAGCTATGTTCATAGCTATGTCTACATATCTCCAAAACACTTTGTTTGATTTGTTTCACGGATTTATGGTTTTAAACAACCCCATTGTTTCAAAGTAGTACACGTAACTTATGCTACAGTTACTGTAAACATCCTTTTGGCAAAGACTAAATTGTTGCATATGGTTGTAGGTGGTAACGTCTAATAAAAGAGTTGATCTTGTTAGCAGAAACCTTTGATCCAATCTTTTACTTGGAATGATCTACTGCACTCTATTAAAGCAAATGTCTTGTTCAAATACTGCTTTGCAACCACTTATAGAGCTAAGGAGGCCAATCAAGTAACTGACATTTAAACCTGAAATTTTCTGTACAGCCTTCTCCAAATTCTCCATAATACTCTGTATAATACCCCTAATTTTAAAGCAAAATATTTATGAATGAAATAAAATAATAAGTGTAAGTACATACTGTCAAACAGAAAGTTCATTTTTACCATAAGATACCATTATTTTAAAATAAAGTTTATTGGATCAAGTAGGAGCAAGTTAAAGCAAAATTTGAAAGCATGGCCAAGTTAGCCTTAGAGGAGACTGGTGTAAATCTCATCAAGAATATGGTTTTAATTACTGCCATTGATGATATCCATACAATTGATGAAAGTAGAGTTTATAGGGTATTTTGAAAGGTAAGCAAACAATGGTATTATCAAATCTATCTATGATCCGTGGCATCATATCTCTGCAAAATGTATTCTACCAAAGGCACCTTTAGCTATATATATAAACAAACAATACATAGACTAAACACATTTGAAACATTGGCTATTACATAGTTGACAAACACACAGTTTTGGATGTGAAGCTACTGTTAATGGATAAAGTATGTCATCTCCAATGTGGCACTTCTAATCCTTTGAGCCCACTTATCTCCAGGGCCTCTTATTTTCCCATAGTTTTTCCCGTCAATGTAGATATGCTCTAATGACTCTTCTTCCAATTTAATAACCCTGTCCTTTGCTAAGTCCAATCTGTTAAACTCACTGTTTGAGTTAATAATTTCAGATCTTGTATATTTTAGTCCTAGAATATGTTTCATTATTTTTATGCATTATCCTTTGTTGAATGACTTCATCTTTTTATCTGTTTTGTCCATTTCGTCTATTTTCTTAAACCTATTATTATTATTATTATTATTATTATTTTTTTTTTTTTTGCGGTACACGGGCCCCTCACCGCTACGGCTTCTCCCGTTGTGGAGTACAGGCTCTGGATGCGCAGGCTCAGCGGCCATGGCTCACGGGCCCAGCCGCTCCACGGAATGTGGGATCCTCCCGGACCGGGGCACGAACCTGTGTCCTCTGCATCGGCAGGCGGACTCTCAACCACTGCGCCACCAGGGAAGCTCCCTATTATTATTTTTAAAGTCACTATGTACTAACTGCAATATTTAGATCAGTTGTGAATGCAAGGTTAAATAATGTTAGAATGTGAACTTATTCTGCAAACAAACTAGTAGTTACCAGTGGGAAGAGGCAATACAGGGGTATGAGGAAAAAGGGGGTTATATGAAGGGGCTTATATAAAGTCTTGTGTGTGGAACTTTTGAAAACTGTAAAGCACTACAGAATTTAAAGAATCTTTCATTCAATAAAAAATAAATTAATTAAAAAAAAAGAGCAGTGTTGGGAACAAACTATGGCTGAAGTAAATCTCCAAAATGAAATGACATTCTCCTAATCCACGTAACATTTGGAAACAGGGGCAAATGTTCACCAAACTAACTTTATGAAATGTGAGAGCTTTTAGTTCAAATTATGATTACCAAAGTTAATTCAAAGTAAGAAATTACTAATTCAAATGATAATTACCAAAATGAAATGCATGAGTTGAAAAATAATCTAGATATTATAAATGAAATAAAACAGATATTTGCTGTGAATTAAATGCATTTCCATTAATAAAACAATGTTAGTTTCAAATAAAGCAACTCAGACTCAAAGAATCATTAAACGTATGAGCCCAGCATTATAGTCATTGAGACTAGCATTCTCTACCTAACAAAAACCATTTTGATGTGTGTGTGTAACTTGTAGCCTATATAAATGTCTGTAAACTGGTCAGGAGAAACTTAAAAAAAAAAATCAGCCTCTAGAAGTAGGATAAAACTTATTTTCAACATTTGAAATCTGCTCTTCAGATTGCAATGTTCATATTCTACATTCCAAAGAAATTTTTTATCAAATTTACCCCTTTACCCTAAATATGTGTTTTACGTAATTATTTTCTTGTTCCTATCAACCTTCCTTGTTGAGATCATAATGTCAATATTTTCACATATTTTCTTTCTAAACCTAATCCTCTTACTGATATTCTTATTTAATCAATGCCACTAGCATCTTCTTAAAATACCATGTGCACATTTTTGAGTGAATTCCAACTATTCCTTTTAGGCAAAGCCTACAACCATTAAGTACTATTGATTTCATAACATAAATATTTAATTCTTTGTACTTTACCTGCCACTAACCATATTGAGATTTCCTTTTATTTATATTTGGACAATTGACATAATGAACTTACGGTTTTCCCTACCTTTGGCTTTATTTTAATTATAAACTATGCATTTTTGAAAAACGAATCTTTCTAAACTATAACTCTGACCATGTCATCTCATTTTTCTGAAATGTTTCGTTTTCCACTTTTCTATGAAAGCTAAACTCCTAAAATAGCTATGATTTATGGGGCATTTACTTGGTTCTTGATTCAACTACCTCTTCAGAACACCCTTTAGAGAGTATAGTTATTGATCTTTAATAGGTGAGTAAATTGAAGCCTGGTGATGTTAATTTGCCCAAGATCACAGTTTATAAATCAAGGAACTCCAATTCACAGCCTGTTCTAGCAGACCACAGAGTTCTTTTTTCTTCTCACTCTAAATCTCACTCACTCTGACAAATTTGCCTTCCAATTTATTCTCATAACAGCACAGTGAATTAGATATTATTGTTTATATAGGTGAGATATCTGACCCAGAAAAGTTAAGCAGTTTGTTACAACATAATACAAAGAGGAGTGGCAAAACTAGCATTTAAAGCCTTATCATTCTGCCTAAAAATCCTGTGTCCCTTTCTGTACATCTACATGAATAATACCTGGTCAAAATCTATACAGGAATACTTTCTCTCCTTAATGTAGTAGGGACTGCTTCAAAATCAAACACCTTATTTATACCTAAAAATCCCTCACTCTTTTCTGTGTTTTGAATGGGTTCTTTCATCATACACCATAGGGTGTATCTATTCCATCTACTCTTTAAAACCCACTTCACATACCATATTCTCCACAAAGCCTTCACTAATTCTGCAACTGGGGAGAGATGTTTTTATCTAAACTTCTACACATCTCTGTCTGTTTTAGAGTACTTGGGTCTTACTTTTACTTTTTGTACTGATTCTATCTCTTGTACAGTACTATGAGTTCTTTGAAGGTGGGGTATACTTACCTGTTTTAAAAATATATATGAAACAAATGTAGAACAGGACAACCAGAAAATTAATATGCATATTGGAATCTGTTTTCTAAAGATATTGAGCTTAGTAGATTGTTAGATTTTAAAGTATGCAGAATCAAGTACTGACAATTTTCAATACAATTTAATTAACTATAAATGTGAAAATGAGCCTATGAATTAATAATGTGCTCTTTTGAATTTGTATGTAAAAGTTAACGTCTCTCTTTGAACTTTCTCCTCAACCATAGATAATAATATTTCTGCTGAAACAATTGAGTCATATAAGATTCATAGTAAGTATTTACAAGATATTTAACAGAAAATTTCTTTAAAATATTGAAACATTTCAATATTGTATTGTAACTAAAATAATATTGGACTTGAGGTGATAAGCAAATAATGCCATGACCTGTTATGGTCTGGGGAATAGCTGATTGTGCTAGGCCAGAAATAAAATGAACATGTAACAAACAGGGATACTACTTTAAGTTTTCATTAAAAGCAGGTATACAAATGCTTAAGAAAGAGCCTTTAAAATGTTCTTGTCAACAGCACAATTATGACAAACACTAGCACAAAGCAGAAAATCCAACAAAAGAGTGCATCACAGGAAGACACAAAAACAGCAGGTTAAAATTTTAGTGTGGTGACATACACAATGGAATGCAAATAGAAATCAGTAACAGAAAAAGAGCTGGAAATTCCACACATATATGGAGATTAAACAGCACAATTGTTAATAACCCATGGGCTAAAAACAGTCTTAAGAGAAATAGAAAATATTTTGAACTACATTAAAATAAAAATACAACATATTAAATACTGTAAGATGCAGAAAAGTTGTGATTAGAGGGAAATTTATATAATCAATGTATATATTAGTAAAGAAGAAAGATCTAAAATCCAAAAACCTAAGCTTCCCCTAGGAAACTAAAGAAAGAACAATTTTAGCTTAAAGCTAGCAAAAGAAATAATACAATTTAAAGTAGACAACAACTTTTCTCTCCCCCTCTTGTGCCATCTGACAGGGATAGGCATCTGTTCTGGAACAAAGGAAGACGAATACATATATTTAAAAAAAAAAAAAAAGTAGACAACAATAAAATTGAAACGGGAAGTCAATAGAAAAATGCAATGAAACCAAATGCTGGTTCATAGAAAAGATCAATAAAATTAACAAACCTCTATCCAGGCTAATTAGGACTAAAGGAGAGAAGATACAATTTATCAATATCAGAAATGAAACAGGGGCATCCCTACTGACTTGATAGATATTAAAAGGATAGCAGACAAATACTTTGAATAACTCTATGTCCATCCACAAGTTGGATAACTTTGATTAAATGGAACAGCTCATTGAAAGAAACAAACTACCAAAATCATATACAAGGAGACGTAGATACTGTGAACAGGCCTGTGGGTTTTTGTTTGTTTGTTTATTATATCAATACTTAATAACCTTCTAAACAAAGAAAAAGCAGCAGGCCAAGAAGGTTTCACTGGGAAATTCTACCAAATATTTAAAGAAGAAATTATACCAATTCTCTATTATCTGTTCCAGAAAATAGAAACAGAGGGAATACTTCCTAATTTATTCTATAAGACCAGCATTACTAAAAGCAGATCAAAATATAATGAGACTTACAGGTTCTTACTTTAGCTGTTTAGTTGAACAATCAGTTACCTAAATATTCACAAAATTAGAGTCTACGTTTTTGGCATGCCTCCAAATTATTAAAATTTTATAGTATTTGTGATATCCTATATTCCTATATTATTAACAGAATGTTGTGGAGGTATTTTATTGCAATATTTTCCTTAACATTATTATGCTATTTCACCTGTAAAATTGCTGAATTTTTTACCAATGGCAAATTATTTGTATGTCTGGTTCTAAATCTGGCCATGATAATCTGCAGTGATAACCGGGGGAACATAAAGATAAAAAATATATAGCTAGTTAGACAAAAGCATTGACTTACAAAACAATTTCATCTTTTAGAGAGGGGTTAAAATAAAACATGTTGACTGCAAATAAAAGGCTGGATGTCAAAATAAAAAGTATCTAAAGTGAAGAGAAAAACAAGCATAACCCTTAATAATCAATTAATTGACTCAGGATTTTATGGTATTTTAATTTGTTAGCAAGGATTTCCAAATACTGTCCACTTATTGTCAAAGAGGAGAACTATGATGATAATTGCTAACACACCAAAATACACAGTACATTGTATAAAGAAAAATAAAAGATCCTAAACAGTTATCTATTATATTTTACAAGGGTACATATTGTGCACCCTTTTAAAAAAATTCATATTTTGTAAGAACTTCTTTAAAAAAATTATCTCATAATAACAGTATTAACTTAAGATGCAGACATGTTGTCAACATGCATTTCATTTATCTTTTTATTCTTCATTTGAAAGTGGAGGAGAGATGAAAATTTTCTGTTCTTACCAGGTGCATCAGTGATTTTAGTGCTTCAGTTTTTGTCAAACAACATTAATGAATTTTTCTAAACAATATGAGTGCATGTTAAATTACCTTTATAAATAACTGCAGTAGAGTTCTACTTGCAGTACAGCTGAGTAAATCCTCTCAGACCAAACCTCCGGTAGTAACAACAGACTGTGGATAAATTGCAAAAACAAAGCAGAACAAAATACATGAAGGCACAAGAAGCCTCTTGAGAAGTTTCAACCTTGTTTTTTGCTTTTGTTTTGCTTTGTTTTTTATGTCTCTTACCCTGACAATGTCAGGTTGTTAATGGACACCACACATGATGGCTCTAATCCTAACAGACCATCAGTCCTCTTTGAGGAGTGAAGAACTAGAGGACAAAGTTTAGAACAGGCGTGGCTATCAATCTGATCAACTATAATACATCTTATGGCAGAATAAAATGAAACAGCTCAAATTATGTTAGGTCATTCATGACTCCAAAAGTTAACTGAATTCCGAAAATTTGGTCTTAAATATATTTATAATAATTACATTTCTTAATTTTTCCAAATAAAACAAGTTAATATGCCTTGGAGCACAAGGATAGAAAAGAACATCTAAAGTTACTGCTCTCTTTGATTGTGTCTAGTTTGTGCAGGGTTTTTGGCCACATGCTTTATATAAGTTATGTGCAATGCTCACAAGAACTCTGCAAGGCAGAAATTATTATTGTCAAATGGGAAAAGCCTAAGAACGTAAATTAATCACCTATTAATTATCATAACTAATGTGATAATCCAAGTCTATGTGAATCTAAAATATTTTTTTAATCTGTGGATTTAAAGCATTTGCTCCAGAAGTTTGTCATCTCTGGATCAATCTGGACCAGACCAGACTGAATAAGATATTTTAGGAATGTAATTACCACCCTGCTAACTGTGGGATTAGCTTCAGAAATATATCATGTGATTTCTGGGTTATTTCTATGCCTTCAACATAATTGTGCTTACTGTGAATTTATGAAGGATGCACTATTAAAATTTCTCTTTTAAATGTTAAGTGTTATAGTTAACATTGATCAGAAGGCCTGGGATAATCCTTGACAATGTACCAAACATGGAGTTTATAATATATCTTGTAAATAAAAGAAAGAAAATCCTAATAAATGTATTTCTATGGCATTACATTTATTATGGTTAAGATTTTTTAAAAAAATTGCTACCCTGAGCTAAATTTTAACTATATTTAATATGCTTATTACCAATTCTTTCTTAAGCCAAATATGTTCCCTCTTTGGGGTTAAGGTGATAGTATTATTACAGAAGATAAAAGAGTCAAACATTGCATCGATTTACTTTTAAGTCACTATTTAGTAAGAGTGCTGTGCTCAATGTTCATCTTCAGTAGTAAAGTACAATTATTTTTTTTCTCTTGAGTTTTATTTTTTAGAAATGATATCTGAGATATAAAATTTAATTTTAGCATCTTGTTATATCTTCACAACTAATATGTTTACTGTCTAGATATGTTAAACAGTTACTTGTATAAGTCTAAAACCATGTTTTGTTCACCAAGAAAACCATTAATTGGTTAATGGAAACTCTTGGAGTTAGGTGTAAAAAATTACATATGCTTAAATTGTCAGTGTCACCAATCCTTACTTTGAATTTGTCTAGATTTTTTTCCCAGTATATCTATGTGCTTAGAGTTTTGTAAATGTAAAAAAAAAATGAAAATAATATAATGAGCAACATATAATACCAGGAATGTATTCCATATGGCAATATGTAATTTTGCCTGGCAAATGTATATTCCCCAATTGAGAGTAGTTCTCTTCCCTTATGTTGAATTATATTAAGGGCCAATTTGATGGTTAAGAGAGTTCAAGTTGCATTATCTACCTTATTCCTTATTTTAATATTGTAAACAATAAACTCAAGAATAAGCCCATAGGGTACTTGTTGAAAATATTTGTTCTTAAATTCTAACCCAGACCTATTGCATTAGAATCTAAAGGAATGAGGTCTCAGTACCTGCAATTTAGAAAAGCATCCTTGGGAGCTCTTATACACAGTCCAGTGCAAAAACAATGTCTCTAGAATTTGATGACATTTTTTTCAGTCCATTTCTATAGATTATAATAAATACCTCTTAATTTCAGGCTGTGATACACAGATAAATAAGTTATGAGGAAACACTGGGAAACACTATGGAGTCGGCACAGCTGCATATATGTACAGTGTGGTATAGAAGCACATGTACATGACAGGTATATTTTGCCCAGTTTGAAATAGAGGAGGAGAATGGGGAGGAGAATGGATCATAGGACTCTCCCTAGAGAGGTTGACACTGAACTGAGTTTTGGAGGATGAGCAGGGATTAGTAAGGCAAGGAAATAAATAAATAGATAAACTATAAATAAAGTTTTGATCAAATAGAAAAACAAAAAAACTGTGGTGTGGAATAGCATTCTGTAGTAAGGAAATCATAGCCTGTTAAATGTTAAGGCAAGAGGGGGTGAAGATAAGGCTGAAAAATTGGATGAGGTGAAATATTAGAGGGTCTGTAAGCCATGGAACTTTCCTTTTACCTTGTCAATTTTAATGCAGTACTGAATATTTCAAGGGGGAAATTGGATAGATAACCTTAGCAATGACTTGTGGGATGGATTTAGAGGGATTCAGGCCATGAATTTTAAAGAATATTAATCAGAATATTTTTAGTTGCAAGTTATAAAAACCAAGCTTGAAATGACAGGAATATTTTGGTCCTTACAACCAAACTTAGGGAAAAGCAGAAATAGGGCAGGGTCCAGGATAGATAACTCTTATAGAACTTAATGTATCACTGCTGCTATTCTCTGCAATCCAGATTTTGTTCCACTCACGGCAGACCTTCTTTATCCAAAAGGCTGGAATAAAGGCTGATGACAAACTCTAGCCTCCAGGGAAGACCCCCAGTCAGGTCAGAAAGTTAAAAAGAAAGAATCTGACTTGGGTTCATGCCCACCCTGCTGGTTACTCACTGTGGAGTTCAAGGATTTAGTATAATGTGACAGGTTCAGATAGGGTGAAATTCTTATTTTTCATTTCTCATTTAATCACTGTTGCCAGGGAGACAAGGTCATACAGGAAGATGGCAGGTCCCAATTGAATGTCAAGGTGTGTAGGTAAGAGGAAAAAGGATGAGCACATCCTCCAAAGAGGGGAGTGGTTTCTGTACCCATATTACAGGTAGGTACTATATTAGAAAAAAACCTTAAAATAACAAGAATAAATGTTATTGAATTTGTTAAGGCTTGTTAAGCAGCTGAACCATGGCAGTGGTTAAAGCAGGAAAAGAAAATGTTAGAAGGTAAAAATCTGTAAGACATGAAAAATACTAGCTTGTGAGAGGTGGTTGGAAAATGAAGAAATTCCCTGTATTTCTGACTTGAGTAACAGGTTAGTATCAGTGATGTACAGAGTACTGAATTAAAGGTACATAACTAGGTCTAGGAAATAAATGAACATTCCACTTTGAGATATATATTTATAAGAGTATATATAAAAGTATATTTTTTATATAAAGAGTATATTTACATATATAAAATATATAGCAATGTTCTTAGAGGCTGATGTAGAGAGAAAGAAAATCATTTTTCTGGGTGGGGGCCATTATTTTTCACTATTTTACTACATGGAAGTAGATCATTTTTTCTGCTTGTTTTATTTTGATTTGAATATTAGGAAGAATATCTGTAAAACACCTATCCTAGGCTCTGCTATACAACTAATGCTTAATAAAAGACAAATACTATTAAATTATTGATCATATGAATAGTAGAAAATGACACAAAGAAAATGTACAATGTTCTTTTTTCTAATTTGGGGAGATGGCTTTTTATATACTTTTAATGAAGGATGAGAACATTTAAAATTTAATGAAAAACTTTAACAAAGATCAGAAATGGTAAAAAGGTAGTAAAAAGGTAGAGAATATTCCACAGGACAGATATTATGAATCTTTTCCTTTAAAGAACCAGATAGTAAATATTTTAAACTTTGTGAGCCATAAAGTTTCTAATCACAACTACTAATAGCATTGTAGGGGGAACACATCCATAAACAATAATAAATGAATGAACACAGTTTGACTGCTTTCTCAAAAAACTTTTAGTATAGGAGTGGAGGGAAATATTAGACCACTAAGCAATAGTTTGCGCGAACTTGATATAAGATAAACAGTGCTCTTCTCTTATGTTTCATATAGATTTACAGAGTAACTTGGAATCAAGCAAATTACAAAGCCTTTAGTATATGGCATTATTTAACTATTGCTGTAGATATCATATAGCATGCTGGTCTGATGAACGGACAATGTGGAGAATATTTTTTTAATCCCTACAACATCACTGTTCAAAAGAACAGGTATGCATTATAGTATCTAGTTTAAAGAACAGGAGAATATGAGGGCTTGAATGCTAAGCTAATGATGGAAAGTAAAATACAAGATCTCTTGGAAAAGACCTAGGCCAAGATTCTGTCTACTTTCCCTATATGCACTCTGGAGGGAATGAAAACAATGGGAATTTAGCATAATATACACTTTCCATATAAAAGTTATTTTAAATATAGTTTTTATTATTTGGGTTGTGCCCATGTAAAATTTCTTTTAGGAAGAGTCTCTGTCACATGAGTCTTCTAACAATCCTTTTATGACTGATGTTCCATCAGAATTTCCATTGTGCCTCCCAGAATTGTCAAGAATTTGGGGTTGAAATCATCCTCGGTGATTTGCTTCAGGGAAACACTAAATCACATCTATGACATTAATACCACATGCTGTGCTAAATGCTTTGCTCCACTGAAAATTTGCAAAACACGTCTAGAAAAATGAGTTCTTAGATGTTCCTATCCAGATGAAGTCTATATCAAATACCTATAGTCGCGAAGCTTCAGTAGGTAACCAGAAATATGGTAAGCCTACCTTGCTGAAAGAGAACTAAATGGAAATGGAAACCACAAGATGTGGTGTTGGCCTCAGAATCCTTTCAACAGCTACTGCTTAACGTCTGGAGTATTCAATAGTATGTTCCTTCCCTTCTCCTCCCCATTTCCATTTCTTAAGGCAGACACTGCACAATGTAGCAGACAGAGAAATACACCGGGACTTCTGTTCAAATCTTTAATGTGGATTACTATCTTTAAAATCTGGAGTAAATCCATTAGCAACCTTTGACTTCATTTTCCTTGTCTCAATACGGAACTAATAACGTGCCCAGTTCTTAGTATAGAGTGCTTAGAAGGATAAGAATATAGGAAAATTATTGTACATTGTTTAAAAAGTCTCAAAGACTATGCCATCACTATTTCTGGTTTTCCCAAGATGTTTATGATCACCTTATGGAATGCCACTATCTAATTTCTGCTCTTCATCTTTCCACAGTATGCATTTGCACATAAACTCATTACGTTGAAATGGATAAGACCAAAGGCTATGAGACAGTATTCTTAACCTGATCAGAGAATATCATTAGTGTTCAAACCATTGTTGGTTGGTTTGCTGGGAAGGTTCACCCCTCTAACCAAGGGAGTGGCTGTGTCTCCTACTCTATGTAGCTGTGTGCAATAAATTGTGCTCTTCACTTACATTAAGGAAAAAAAAAAACCACCTCATATTGTCTGCCTGTCTGCTGGTATCATTCTCATTAGTCTTATTACAATTAATACAGTGCTATAAATACCCCTCAAAAAGTTCACACATTACTCCATTATCAAGCATTAACTATTTCATACTGATTTTTGCATCATGTGCTTAGCATTCATCTTGGAAATACTAGAACATTGCTCTGTGGTCATGGGGAATTAAGCAGGCAACTGTGATGGAAAAGAGGGATTCATTAAATTTTAATTGTAGGACAATTTCTGTAGAAAACGAAAAGCATCCAAGAACTTTTCACTGTAACTTGCAACAAATTTGGAAGTTGCTTCTCCCATTCTCATAATAAGACAAAAAGGCAAACAAACTGAAAAACAACAATTCTTCCTAAAATCATCACAGAATTGAAGACACTGGGCAAAGGGCTTCCAAGAAAAATGAAGAGAGAAGTATATACAGAGAATCAGAGTTTACAAGGGGTGCTGAGACCAGGAAGCAGGAGCTGGCTTCTGGAGCCAGAATCAGTAGGAACACTTAAACTGTAGCTGATGAATTTCTGGAGATTCAATGTGGATTCAGTTGAGAGTTAAAATATCTCCAGCAATGGAAGTGAATCTTAGGTGGGGCCCCCAGGCTTTCAAGAATCTAACCTCCAGAAGCCCCACCAGTTCTTACTGTGAATATCTAAGGTACATTTACTCAGGCTTCTGGCAGTGAGATGGAAAGTAACCATTATGAAATACACTGAGAGCATTCTGTGCTACCTTCTGCTCTCTGTTAAAAAGGTCAGCCCCCAAGGGAAACTACTTGATCAAAGCCTTTTATGATATGGGAAAGAACAATTAGCCAACTCCAGCCCCTCCAGCCTTCCAGTCTCACATAGAAGAGCTAAAGAAAAGAAAAAAAAAAAGGAAGACAAGGCATTCTTCTGAAAATCACAGCCCAGGGACTCTGGTCCACAAAAATAACAAACAAATGCATAGAAAAAACAAACAAAAAAACAGAGATTTAATCACAAGATTATAAAAACACTTTCTCTATCTGATATCTCTATCTGCCATCCCATCAAAGAACTCCAGGATAATAAAAGTGAAGTGTAACTGAGAGTGCTGCAAGACAGACTCATTTTAAGAATGAACTTCTAGGGAAACCCAAAGACAACTGGGGAAAAAAAAAAAAAAAACAAGGACACTAAAGGAAATTGAATTCCCTGATACCTGCAGATATTGGAAATATTTAACACAGCCTAACTCCTAGCCAAATGTTATGGACTGAATTGTGTACCCCCAAATTTATACCAAAACCCTAACACCCAGTGTGACTGTGTTTGGAGATAAGGAGCCATTAAAGAGGAAATTAAGGTAATGAGGTCATAAGGATGGACCACCCCCCACAATCCAATATGAATTGTGTCTTTATCAAAAGAGGAAGAGACACCAGGGATACACACACAAAGAAAGGGTCTTGTGAGAAACAAGCATAGGGCAGCCTTCTGCCAGACAAAGAGAGTGGCCTCAGTAGACATCAAACCTGCAAACACCTTGATCTAGGACTGGCGGCCTCCAGAGCTATAAGGAACAGCAGTTTAATCCTCTTAGTCTGTGGTATTTTGTTATGGCTGCCATAACAGACTAATATACCAGATAAACATAAAAATCCTCCACTAAAGGCTTATTTATGTCAATTCCTATTACCTGATACATTATGTTTAGCTTCCAACAAAAAATTGCAAGGCATGCTAAAAGGCAAGGAAAGACATAATCTGAAAAGACAAAGTAAACATAAACAGACTCAGATATGGCAGAGAATTTGGAATTATCAGACTGAGTATTTAAAATAACTATGATTAATATGTTAAGATAATGGAAAAATGGACAAGTAATAAAAGAACATGTGGGTAATGCACGAAGAGATACTGAAATGCTGAGAATTGAAAGGAAATGGTGGAAATCACAAACACTGTAACAGAAGTAAAGAATATACAGTGGAGAAAAGACAGCCTCTTCAATAAGTGGTGCTGGGAAAACTGGACAGGTACATGTAAAAGTATGAGATTAGAACACTCCCTAACACCATACACAAAAATAAGCTCAAAATAGATTAAAGACCTAAATGTAAGGCCAGAAACTATCAAACTCTTAGAGGGAAACATAAACAGAACACTCTATGACTATGACATAAATCACAGCAAGATCCTTTTTGACCCATCTCCTAGAGAAATGGAAATAAAAACAAAAATAAACAAATGGGACCTAATGAAACTTAAAAGCTTTTGCACAGCAAAGGAAATCATAAACAAGACCAAAAGACAACCCTCAAAATGGGAGAAAATATTTGCAAATGAAGCAAGTGACAAAGGATTAATCTCCAAAATTTACAAGCAGCTCATGCAGCTCAATAACAAAAAAACAAACGACCCAATCCAAAAATGGGCAGAAGATCTAAATAGACATTTCTCCAAAGAAGATATACAGGTTGCCAACAAACACATGTAAGAATGCTCAACATTATTAATCATTAGAGGAATGCAAATCAAAACTACAATGAGATATCATCTCACACCGGTCAGAATGGCCATCATCAAAAAATCTAGAAACAGGGCTTCCCTGGTGGCGCAGTGGTTGAGAGTCCGCCTGCCAATGCAGGGGACACGGGTTCGTGCCCCGGTCCGGGAAGATCCCACATGCTGCGGAGTGGCTAGGCCCATGAGCCATGGCCACTGAGCCTGCGCGTCCGGAGCCCGTGCTCCGCAATGGGAGAGGCCACAACAGTGAGAGGCCCGTGTACCACAAAAAAAAAAAAATCTAGAAACAATAAATCTAGAAACAATCCCACTGCTGGTGGGAATGTAAATTGATAACAGCCACTATGGAGAACAGTATGGAGGTTCCTTAAAAAACTACAAATAGAACTACCATATGACCCAGCAATCCCACTACTGGGCATATACTCTTAGAAAACCATAATTCAAAAAGAGTCATGTACCACAATATTCATTGACAACTCTATTTACAATAGCTAGGAGATGGAAGCAACCTACTGTCCATCATCGGATGAATGGATAAAGAAGATGTGGCGCATATATACAATGGAATATTACTCAGCCATAAAAAGAAACGAAATTGAGTTATTAGTAATGAGGTGGATGGACTTAGAGTCTGTCATTCAGCGTGAAGTAAGTCAGAAAGAGAAAAACAACTACCATATGCTAACACATATATATGGAATCTAAGAGAAAAAAAAAAAGGTCATGAAGAACCTAGGGGTAAAACGGGAATGGAGATGCAGACCTACCAGAGAATGGACTTGAGGATGTGGGGACGGGGAAGGGTAGGCTGTGACAAAGTGAGAGAGTGGCATGGACATATATACACTACCAAACGTAGAATAGATAGCTAGTGGGAAGCAGCCACATAGCACAGAGAGATCAGCTCGTCGTTTGTGACCACCTAGAGGGGTGGGGTAGGGAGGGTGGGAGGGAGGGAGATGCAAGAGGGAAGAGATATGGGAACATGTGTATATGTATAACTGATTCACTTTTTTATGAAGCAGAAGCTAACACACCATTGTAAAGCAATTATACTCCAATGAAGATGTTAAAAAAAAAAAAGAATGCCTTTGATGGACTCACCAGCCTACTAGACATGGCTGAGAAAAGAATAAGTGAGCTTGAAGATGTCAGTGGAAACCTCCCAAAGCAAAATGCGAAAAGAAAAAAAAAGTAAGGAATAAAATATCCAAAAACTGTGGGACAATCACAAAAGGTATGCCATAAATATAATGGAATTCCAGAAGGAGAAGAAAAAGAAGGAGCAGACACAATACTTGAAATAATAATGACTGAGCATTTTCCAACATTAATGGCAGACAAAACAACCACAGTGTAAGAAGCTCAGAGAACACCAAGTAGCATAAATTCCAAAAATCAACATCTAGTAATATTATATCCTAACTGCAGTAAACCACAGACAAAGAGAAAATCTTGAAAGAAACCAGGGAGAAGTGGAAGTGGGAGGCTGGGGGGCGGGTGGGGAAACCTTATCTATAGAGAATGAAGAATAAGAAGTATATTAGACTTCTCTTCACAAACAATGCAAGCATGAAGAAAGTGGAAGGAAGTATTTAAATATTAGAAGAAAAAAATCATCAACACAGAATACTGTATCCAGGAAAATTATCCTTCAAAATTGAAGGGGAAATAATGATTTTCTCAGACAAACAAAAATGGAAGGAATATGTTGCAAGTAGACTTACCTTGTAAAAAACGTTAAAATGAGTTTTTAGGAGAGAATGAATAAAATGCAGGTCAGAAACTTGGATCTACATAAAGGAAAAGTATGTGAGAAGGAACAAATGAAAGTGAAACAGGATATTTTATTTTTTTAACTCTTAATTGATTTAATAGATAACTTTCCAAAATAATAATGGCAGCAGTCTTACTGGTAAAATATATAAGTAAGATGAATGCCAGCAGTATTATAAGGCATGGGAGGGAGGAAATGGGAATACTCTGCTATAAAATATCTGTACTATCTGAGAAGTGGTATAGAGTTGTTTGAAATTAGCTGTAAATGTATACTGCAAACCCTAATGCAGTCACTAAAACATTTTAAAAAGAAATATATTTAACATGCAAAAAGAGGAGAAACATGGAATTACATAAAATGTTCAGTCAAACCAGAGAAGGTAGAAAAAGAGTGAAGGATTATTTTTAAAAAAGAATAAGGACAATAAATAGGAAACAGTAAAAAATATGGTATATATCAATATGAATCCAACAATATCAATAATCACTTCAAAACCTTAAATACATTTAAAGTGATTATTGATATATACCAATAAATACACTAATCTAAATACACCAGTAAAATACAGAGAATGACAGTGTGGGTAAGAAGAAAACCACAATTATGTGATATCAACAGGAAACCCACTTTATATAAAGGCACATATAGATTAAAAGTAAAGGGATGGAGAAAGGTACAGCATGCTAATACAAATCAAAAGAAATTGCAGTAGCTATATTAATTTCAAACAAAGCTAACTTCAGAACAAGGAAATTTATAAGGGAATAAAGATGGGCATTACATTATGATAAATGGGTTAGTTCTGCATGAAGACATAAAAACCTCTAATGTGTACATACCTAATAACAGAGCATTGAAATAAAATGCGAGGCAAAAGCAATAGATTTGCAAAGAGAAGTCCACTATTTCTGAGGTTTCAAACACAGTTCTATCAATAATTGACAAGTATCAGTAAGGACATAATTTAACTGAACAGCATCATTAATCAACTAAATCTAACTTACATTTATAGAATACTACATTGAACAATGGTAAAATACACATTTTTCTCATATGGAATATTCACCAAGACAAACCACATTCTGGGCCAACAACTTCAGTAGAACAGAAATCATACAAATTATGTTCACGTAGACCACAGTGAAATTAAACTGGAAGTCAATAACAGAATGCTGGAAAATCCTAAAATATTTGACAATTAACCACCATACTTCTAAATAGCACATGGGTTAAAGAAGAAATCTCAAAAACAGTTTTTTGAACTGAATGAAAACATAATACAACTTATAAAAATGTGTGGAATGCAATAACTGCAGTTGCTTAAAGGGAAATTTATATCATATACAAATGTATAAATATTTAGAAAAGGTCTAACATCAATAATCTAAGCTTTCACTTTAAGCAACCTGAAAATGAAGAGCAATATAAACCTGAAGCAATCAGAAGGAAAGAAAAAATAATTACAATGGAAATTAATGAAACTGAAAACAGGAAAACAGAAAAAAAAAATCAATGAAACCAAGAACTAGTCCTTGAGAAGATCAGTAAAATTGATAAGTTGCTAGCCAGGCTCAAAAAATGAAAGTGAGGGAGGGAGGGAAGGAGGGGGAGAAAGAGAGAGAAATAGAAAGATGGAGAGAGGGAGAGAATGAATGAGTAAATAAATAAGGGACCATCATGATTGATCCATTAATATTAAAAGGACCATAATAGAATATTATGAGAAAGTCTATGCTCACAAATTTAATAACTTAGATAAAATGGACCAATTCCACGAAACACAATCTACCAAAACTCAAATAAGAAAAAATAGATAATCTGAATATGCCAATCTCTATCAAAGAAGTTTAATCAATTTGATAACATTCCAAAGCAGAAAGCACCTGGGCCAGATTGTTTCACTGATGAATTTTGCCAAACATTTAAGGAAAAAATTATACCGATTTTATACAATCAATTCCAGAAAATAAAAACAGAGAGAATATTTCCTAACTCTTATGAAGTCAGCATTACCATAAATACCAAAATACAAGGATATTACAAGGAAGAAAAATACAGATGTATATTTGTCAAAAACATACATATAAAATATTAGCAACTTGAGTCTACCAATGTATAAATAGAAATATAATCTCAATCAAGTGGGATTTATTCCAGGTGTGCGAGGCTGGTTCAACATTTGAAAATCAATTAATGTAACCCATCTTACCAACAGGCTAAAAAATAAATCATGATTATAATATAGATTCAGAAAAAGCATTTGAAAAAATTCAATACCCATTCATGATGAAAAACTCCCAGCAAACTAAGGGAACATCCTCCACTTGAAAAAGAACATCTCCAAAAAAATCTGCAGCTAGCATCATAATTAATGGTGAGAAAACAGATGCTTTCCCTCTAAGATCTGGAACAAAGCAAAGAAAATCTGTCTCATCACACCACTTCTATTCAACATCATAATGGAGGTCCTAGCCAATGCAATAATATATAACTAAAAGGCATATGTATTAGAAAGGAATAAATAAAACTGTCCTTGTTCACAAAGGCAAAATTGTTAATTAAAGAAACCACATAATTGACCAAAACACTCTTAAAAATAATAAGCTATTAAGATAAGCTTGCAAGATACAAAATTAATACATATACAAAAGTCCATTGCTCTCTTATACACCAGCAATGAACAACTGAAATTTGAAATTAAAGACACAGTAGCATTGACATCAGCACCAAAAATAATGAAACACTGGTATATAAATCTAACAAAGATGTACAAGATATTGTATAAGTACAAAACTCTGCTGAAAGAAATTAAAGGATCTAAATAAGTAGAGAGATAGTCCACGTTCACTGATGGAAAGACAGTATTTTTAAGATGTCACTTCTGTCCCCTTGATCTATAGATTCAATGCGACCCCCTTCAAAATCCAAGGAAATTATTTTGTGAATGTGTACAGATGGGTTCTCCAGTTTCTATGGAAAGACAAAAGACCCCAAATAACCAACACAATTCTACAGAAGAAGAACAAGCTTAAGGGCTGACCTTACAGACTTCAAAATTTACTATAAAGTTACAGTGATCAAGATATTGTGGGATTGGTGAAAGAACTGAAAAAGAGAGAAAGAAAACATAAAACTATAATATATAGGGTAAAATCAAATGTGACTTTGGAATTGGCGAGGAGTTATAGATACAACACTGATCCATAAAAGAAAAACTTCATATTTTAGATATGATTAAATTTAGAACTGCTCTGTGAAAGACTCTACTAAGAAAATAAAAAGACAAACCCTAGACTGAGATAAAATATTTGTAAAACAAGTACATTATACAATAAAGAGCTTGTATTCAAAGTATACAAAGAACTCTTAAAACTGAACAATAAGAAACAACCCAATTTAAAATGGAAGAGGAATCAGTATAGATACCTCACCAAAAAAGATACCCAGATATCAAATAATCATATGAAATGCTCAACACTGTATGTCATTAGGGAATTTCAAATTAAAACAAGGTGATTTTGAAATAACTAAAATCCATTCAAACTCTTGTTCATTCTTAGTGGGAATGAAAAAATCCTACAGCCACTTTTGGAGACATTTTGGCAGTTTCTTAGAAAACCAAGCATAGTCTCACCATATGATCCTACATTTGTGATCTTAGGTATCTGCCCAAATGAGCTGAAAGCACAAAAACCTGCACATGAATGTTTACCGCAATTTTATTCATAGTTGCCAAATAGAAGCAACCATGATATCCTTCAATAGGTGAATGGAATTCTGTTACATTCATACAATGGCTACAAGGGAATATTATTCATCATTAAAAAGAAATGAGCTATCAAGCCACAAAAAGACATGGAGAAAACTTAAATGTGCATTTTTAGAGAAAGATGCCAGTCTTTAAATGGTATATATTATATTATTCCAACTATATGACATTCTGGAAAAGGTAAAATTATAGACAGTAAAAATATCAGTGTTTGCCAGGAGGTGTTCGTGTGGAAAGGATGAATAGGCAGAACACAGGAGGTTAAGGTCAGTGAAACTACTCTGAATGATATTATAGTAATGGATACATGTCATTATGCATTAGTCAAACCCACAGAACTGTGCAACACAAAGTGAACCCTGATTTAAACTATGAACTTTAGTGAATAATAATGTATCAATATTGGTCCATCAGTTGTAACAAATATATAACACTAATACAAGATGTTAATCATAGGGAAGCTGAGGGAGGGAGAGGAAAAGAGTATATGTGAACTCTCCTATCTGTTCAATTTTTTGTAAACTGAAAATAGAGCCAAAAAATTCTACTAAATTAAAAACAAAACTATTCCAGGCAGGAGGACTGGAAGGACCTAAAGCAGCTAAAGTTAGAGGGAAGAATCAGGTACCTGAAAGAGCAGGACCAAAGACAGACTAGAGGGAAGTGAGGGTTTGGAGACCAGGAAAGAAAAACTAACCTTCCTCCAAGTGAAAAGTGATTACAAATTAAAACATCTATTTTTCATGTATATTATCTCATATAATTCTCCCCCAAATCCTCTGACATAGAGTATTTCTGATTTTTTTCTAAGGTTAATATCAGTTAACTTGTCCAATACCACCTAAATAATAAGCAGGGAAAGACAGAACTTATTCTGTGTCCTCCTAGTAACAGTCATACAAATGCAGATGATAGTCTAAGTAGAGGGTAAGGGGTTTATTTTCTACTAAGAAATTATACACACACACACACACACACACGTGTGTGTGTGTGTGTATGCATGTGGAAGTGGATATGTGTGTGTGTATTGTACATCTCTCTAGGGGAGGAAAAGCCATAATACTGTCTCCTCCTTGAAACAAGTCCCTTGATTGGCTCTTCTTTGTTTATTCTCATACATTGGAAGAGAGTAAGGTGCCTTGGTGTGCCTAATCAGAGGAATTTGGATGAAGTTAAAATAGTTTGTGTAAAAGGGTATCAGTTAGCAATGTTGGGGAGAAGGGTAAGGGATCTGGAACCCAGAGAAAAGTTGAGTGGGCCAATTATACATGAGTGAAAGAATCTGGGTGTGGTCCAGAGTAGATCAAATTGATAGGCAGTAGAAGTCGTAGGAAAGGAAATAATATCAGGATCAAGAATTCAGCAGTTTTGGAGACCTGACTCAAGTGTAACCCCCAACATGAGAATGCCAGTGGGATTTACAGAGAGGGTAGGAACTCTGAGCATACCACAGAACTTGGTGGAGGCTCAAGCTAGTCAACTCTGATATTAAAGTAATGGTTATGCACAGAAGATTGGAGAACACAAGGTCATCCATGTGGCATACTCTTGACTTCCAAATTTATTGAAAGCATATTAATTGTATCTGCTCTAAGAGATCCATAGAAACATTTCCTTCAGTGATCTTTGAATAAACCCAAAGGTTTTCATTCACTTTTCACTAACATTATTTCATAAACATCTCTGAGAACATACAGACATAGGGAGTGATTTAAAGTATTCAGCTAAATTAATAAATAACCATGACAACATGTCTTTGTCTTTTCTGTTACCTTGCATAATACATTGGGAATGTTTACTATATAGGGACACAGATTTTTGTTGATTTGTTCATTGCTGTATTTACACTGACTAAAAGCGTATGTGGTACAGAGGAGTTGTTACATATATATTCATTAAATGATATTATATGCTTAGGTTGCTTCTCCTGTAAACTATATTCCTGAGTACCACTTCCAAATGAACACGATTTATTAGCAAGGTCAATTTTTTTCTCATTGAAGCTCTATTTCTTAGGCAGGGACTAAAATTTGAAGCCATTTCATTTTAGCTCTTATCAAATGAAAAGATCCAAATCAAAATGGAGCTGATATATTTGTTAACAAATCACAAGGTAGACTGGAATTAATCACAACCCCTCTAAAGCTGTATTGTTTTACACTTTAACACATGTTCAAAACTACTTTTGTTGAAAAGAGTCAAAAGAGAAATTACTTTAAAAATCAGAGATAGGGATTTTACAACTCAACATACAATGAAACACATGTGCTGGCTAAAAGGCTTCGTTTTGTCTAGTTGTTTTAACTCCTATGATCACATTGAACATGAAATGAATGAATCAGATACTTCAGTATCTTGCTCAATGGTTACACAATAATGTCTCTAATTTTGTTAAAATTACTCTGAGAGGAAAATATTTGCAAACACAAATTACTAATACTGAAAGACATTTTATTTTTCCTTCATTTGAAAGTAGTAAAGCACAATTCAGTTGAAGATAAGGCAATACCAGATGGTGAGAAGCTAGAGAATTTCTACAGTAAGGTTTGACTTCACTAACAATTATTTCCTAAGTACTAATAATACTTTACACATGTGCAGTACTTTCCAGTTTTCAATGTCCTTATGCATTTGATCCTCACAACTCAGTGAGTATGGCAGAGCAGATTTTATTAGCCTAATATATCAAAAGTAGAAATGGAGACTCAAAGAAAGTTTACAGATGGGATTGACATCACCTTAAAAAGTGACAAAGTCAGGGTTAGAATTCACCTCTTTGACTTACATGGATGAGAATATTCACAGTTGATTATGATACACCTGAAATTTTATATTATTTTATATAAATACCCATTTAAAATAAATGATCTTATCACAATTTCAAGCAGGATGTACTGAGGTGATCATGAATATTTGGGTAATGATAATAATAGTAATAATAAAAGTAATAGTAATAATAGTAGTAAGATTAACATCTGTTCAAACCAAGTACAAATCTAAGCACTTTAGGTGATTATTCTATGTAATTTTTTCAGCATCCTCATAAGGTAGATGCTATTTTTTTACACCTATTTTATAGATAGAGGTATTTAGGCTGAAACCATAATTGATTTTACAAAAGGACACAAAGCTTCTTATGAGGTAGACCTGGGATTTGAATTCAGACCAGAGGCCAGGTTTTAGCCACCATATAGTTCTGTCTCCTTAATCTGACTTTTAACTACATAACTCCTCTGTGTTGCAATTTCAAATCTATAATGTGGGTGTGATTATAAGTCCTGTTTACTGGGAATACCATTGTTTTTAAATAAGAAAATGGACATAAAAATCATTTGCAAATGGCAAATACGAAACAAATGTCAGCTTTTACAAGTTAAAATTCAACTTTTGGAATGTTTGTCATTATTTCTTCTTTTCCTTCTTTTCTGTTTTTGTTTTTGGTCTCTAGTTGGCCGCTTTGCCATACTAATGAGTATAAGTAATGTGGTTAGGTTTCGTGAATTCCAGTCAGCTTCTCTCTCCAATGACACAGTTCCCAATCAAATACCTCTGATCACAGAGGGATAAGGGAAGTTGTGAATTTATAAATGTAAATCCATCATCACCGATGGAAAAAAGTTCCAGTGGTGTTTGCTGTATTGACAGTGGGCCGTTAACCTTATATTTATGTACGGAGGATAGAATATTATTCATTTTATATTTGCATCTAAGTTATTCTTTAATAACTCTGAAACTTTAGTATTTGGGCATTGTTGTTTGTAAAATGTGAAAATTCTGTCTTTTTTCCCACAAATTTGTTAAAAAGAACCTACACATTCAAGTTAAATATGGTGAGCTGTCATCAGCTTCTAATTGCAGAACTAGAGTCTTCAGTAAAATTGGACAGTGGAACAAATCACTTATGGCACTTTACTCTTTATTTTTTTCCCCTTCTGGTTTTAAATCTAGGTTGACAGGGGGACTTAACATTAGTTTTGTGCTCTTAGAAATATGTGGCCCTATTTGCATTTGTTGCTGTTTTCTTTTTTCTTGCCTAAATGCAGGAGTTTACCTTGCAATAAGACCACTTAAAATGAAAACTGATATCATAAAATACCTCTTCTCATAAAAATGTTGAATAACAACTGGCATTGAAGACTAAAACAAATGACATGTGGCAAAACCTAATCAACATAGAACTAAACATCTTATCTCTTTGTCATCATCTATTAACCTATTTCATTTTCTGCCTTTTCCCCACATTTAATATTTGTTACCTTGTGGCTACACACATGTTGGTGATCAGCTAATTTATGCCTTATGTTGTATATAGAATTTAACGGCTGCCAATAATTACAGTGGTAGACAAACTAGAGATTTTTCACTTCTCTGCTAAAAAACTAACCATGTGTTCTGCTTTAAAGCAATGTGGTTTTATTTTATGAATTTTCTGCAAGAAAAAAAAGAAAATCAGAGCTGTGAAATTTGCCATTATTCATGAAAAATTATCTGATGGAAAGTTGAGCCTCAAAGAAAGAGGGTAGGATTTTTTTTTTTTTTTAACTTGGCTTTAGCACTAGAGCTGTGCTCAGAGAAGAGGATGTTAAGAGTCTAAAGATCCCATCTTTCTGCAACATTTTAATAGGTGACAGATCAACACTGGCTAACAGGAATCTTGTTACTTAAAATGCCTGTGGGTTTCTTATTTGGATGTTTTACTTACAGATGAAATTAGTAATTTCAGGTTCATTTAAAATTTGACCAGCTACAAAGAACTCATAGAAGCTTATCCTTTTAGTTAAACATATCAGTATTTCAAACATTCAGTCAAAAATAAATAAAATATTACTTTGATATTAAATTGAATTAAAAAGTATTTTCAAAAAACAAAGACATATATTTAATCTTGAAAGCCAGTTACTTATGCCTCCATTTACACTCAGCATGTATATCTTTAGTTACTATTAATTTAATTATCTAATGAAGTACAGTGTTTTCCCTGGATTATATGTAGGTAGTTTTCTGTTTATACTAAGAAAAAGATGATGGAAGAGCTTAAAAGTATATAAAAGGATTTTTTATTAAAATCATTTTTATTTGAACTGTTCCTAGTCCCATACCAATAGTTTAGATTGTCCTTCCTTATTAACTGAAATTTCAAAATTTTATATCCTCCAGCTTTCTTTTCTTTCTAATTTGTGTCTTTATCCTCTCCTTTATTTCCACCCTTTCTTTCCTTTTTTTTTATTCCTAGCCTTGTTCCAAATATATTAAAAGGCAACTTATATTTACAATGTGGACAAAGTTTTAGCATTATATAAATATGCATAAAGTCCAGAAACTTTCTTTTTTTTTGAGTCCAGTCATTTTCAAGATACCTGTATTATGCCATGTACATTGAACACCTGTAAAGATTTTTTCCATTAATAATAGTATTTGCATACTTTATTAGGTTTAGAAGTTAAGCGGCTGTAACAGAGACTCCATAATACTGTGTTCAAATATGTAGAAAACATATTTCCCTCCCATACAACAATCGAAATTGAGCAGTCACTTCCTGGAAGAGCGGTTCTGCCATCTTTACTACCAGACTTCCAATGTTGCTTCTGGAGTTGCCTTTCCCCAAGTGCCAAGCACTCGGCAAGAGCATCTTTGCCCTTTAAAGTAATGACATCGAGTTGCTCAAAACTGTTTTTCCTGATATATTACTGTCCTAAACATACACTCAAGGCTATGCCTGCCTACACGTCAGGTTATGAAATGCAGTCATTTCCTACAATTAATGCTATCAGATTAATGTACAAACAGCAAAAATTCAGGGAGTTCCATTACAAAGAGGAAGATGGAGAGAATGGGTACTGAGCAACAGTTTCAGTCCCCACCCACTAAAGAACAACAAATATTTTTCTCCAGAGTTGAATAAAATGACTGCTTATTTGCTTATAACAGTGCATTACTCAGTGTGGTACCATTTAATATGCATGAAGAGTATTAAATAAAATATATTTTCCTCTAAAAATGTTTCCATGGTGAGAAAAAGGAATCAAGGCTCATTTTTCTTTCTTTTTTTTCCTACTTTTCTATTATATTGTAAATTCTTAAAGTACAAGCAATCTGGTATTCTCAAAAGACCGAATGGTATTGTGACATAAATTTTAATCTATTTTCCAATAAGCCAGCATTGATTCATGGGCAGTCTGGAAAGAATTAAGACTCACTTGTTTTGAGGTTAATTTTTTAACACAGATCTACTAGAGGAGTTATAAGCCACGTCACCAAATTTCATTTGAAGGAATGTAGTATTTAAATATGGTTTATTAATATCATGACAATAATCATGTTTGATTAAAGTTACTTTATACATAAAAATTGTCAAAAATAAACTAACTACTGGCAAATTCCTCAACAAAAGGGGTTAAAATATATACTTAGAAAACTCCTAAAAACCTAAGCTTTTAAAAGAGCATTATCATCTTTTCAATTATTATTCATAATTATAATCTAATTACATGACATAATTTCTCTAAAAGTAATCATACTTCAAATGTGGGTGTTTTGAACATCTTATCATAGACTTATTGCTACAATCACTAGTTTTCCATTTTTGTTCACCTAGATTTTTTTAATCTATAATAATATTCACAAAACATATACAGCTACATAAATTATTAATAAAATTTATACACATTCACTAATAATAGTGTTTGACAGTTGTAAAATGTATAATTTTCTCTAATTGTGATGAATAAAGAAGCAGAACACTTCACAACAAATTTTTTTTCACAGTAAAACTGTATTTTTGAAATTCTGAAACATCTGATATGTTTCATATTTATATATAATTACAAAAAAGAGAATTCTGAGATTTTAAAAACTAGAGTCTTTTAAACTGAGACTTGCATTTCATGTGTATCTTACGCAAAATCATCAACCCTGCCATGACTATAATAAGTAACAACTGTAACTAAAAGTTGTTATTTTACGAGGAAAACATTTGAAAATATGTAATGTTGTTAAAGTTTATGATGTATCATATTGAATCCTCCCCAATAATGGAATAGAATTAAGAAAAAGACTTTTTTGTCAATTATTTTATTCTTGGAAACAGAAAAATGAAAAGGAAATATAGATGGTCTTGTTATTGGAAGTGTTGAAAGTTTAAAAAATTTGTATTTTTATTTTGCTTTTAAATACAAACATGGCACCTCTTATAGACACCAAAAGAGAGATTCCCTATAATTTCTCAAAAACTGAAAATGAGTATTTTCAGATCCTCTCAGGCATTCTCATTTAGTTTATTTCAAAAAAAACTGGAGTAAAGCAAAAGTCTAATAAGTTCAGTAATTCCATTTTTTCTAACAAATAACAGATTTAATTCATAATCTTGAAATGCTAATGAAAGGAGAATTACAATTTCTGAGCTACCATCTATTATGACAGCTAATTTATCAATTCAGAAATGATGCAATTTGAGTTTGAAACTAGGGACAACGATTTATTCACCCTACAATATATTTCATTCATATGCCACTAAAGATTGTGGCTACTGATCTTGTTTATGAATGACTTGAGCTAGATTTATGCACGGGAATTCAATGATTGTGTCATAGTGTGAAATGTCAATGACTGTGTCTCAGAAATCACACGTTTATGAATAAAAAACGTTAAATCTCAAATGCTACTTGACCTTTTCTCTAATCCCCTCACATATTTAACAGTTCTATTATCTAACTTAGAGGTACACGGTAGTGAAAGGGAAGAAAATAATTACTTTTATAACATTTATTTTTAAACCAGTAAGTATATTTACTAATGGGAGACAGTACAAACAAGGGGGAAAGGGAAATACTAAGTGTAAATATTCCTAGAAGAAAAATGAAAAAAAAAAAAAAGTAATGGCTAAGTTGTTTTTTTTTTTTTTTTTGGCGGTACGCGGACCTCTCACTGTTGTGGTCTCTCCTGTTGCGGAGCACAGGCTCTGGACGCGCAGGCTCAGCGGCCATGGCTCACGGACCCAGCCGCTCCGCGGCATGTGGGATCTTCCCGGACCAGGGCACGAACCCATGTCCCCTGAATCGGCAGGCGGACTCTCAACCACTGCGCCACCAGGGAAGCCCATGGCTAAGTTTTAAAATTTCATCTAGTCATTCTGTGATCACATGCTCAGTTCCCACCAGGAACAAAACTAAGCACAACACTGAGTACTAAGTTATACAAGATACCTCATCAAGAAAGTCTCTAAACCACGAGGGCACTATGACTATAGCAATTAGTAGCAATGATTTCATCTAAGTTACAGCAAAACATGAGGATTTCTTGAACTTGGGCAGAAGTAGCAGAATGAAGAGAAAAGTAAATAAAAACAATAAATACTTGGGATATATAGCATTTGGTAACCAATTGGTTATAGGATCGGTAGAAAGAAAAATGTGAACGTGATTCTAAAATTTCCTTTTGGCAACTGAAGAGATGTTGTTAAACATCATAATTGGATGATATGCCATTAAAAATAATTAAAAGATGGGAGAAGAGACGGATGTCTCTTGTGGTGTTTGCCAGTCTGTCTCATATCGCCAGTCTGATTAACTCTAGTTCTAGTGGCAGTCTTCTTCAGGTCCAATCTATCTTTGATATTGTTGCTTAAGCTTCTTTAACTACAGTCTTAATAACCCTATTTAGTTTAACTAATATGCACATTTACCCATAAAGTCAAAACTATACTGATTTTCAAGATCCTCAGTTATCTGGTCTCAAGCTTTCTCCTTTTATTTTCAACAGATCTTTAACTTAATTCTTCTTATTAAATTAAGAACAAAATCCCCCAAGGTAAAGTCCCTGGCAGGAGGTGAGCAAGGAAGCAAAGAATAATACAGAGCTATTGGTTACTCATCATACATCTGTCTATAAGAGGCGCTGGTGCCAGAAATAGACAGCAGTTTGAAGTAACTGAATGCTAATCAAAAGAAGAGATGCTTATTCATGCAATACAGGCCAACTGAAGTCTGGGAAGGTAAAGTATACTGTCCTTGGTATGCATACAAAACCTTCCATGTAACAAAGTCTACTCACTTCCCAGCCTTATTTGCTTTCAACATGACTGCTTTGAGTCTGATGCTCCAGGCATACCAAACAGCTTGCTGGTACTAGAATATGCCTACCCTGTGGTTTAATAGACATCTTGAATTTAACATGCCCAGAAGAAACTGTTTCTCAACACTAATCTAATCATCACTATAAATGGAAACACCATGTTTGCTCAGTTGCTCAGTCTCTAAAACTTGGAGTCACCTTTGAGTGACTTATTTTCCATGTCCATCAGCCAATCCTGTTAACAATACCTTCAAAATGCATTCTGAATCTGACTGCTTCTCATTATATAAATGCTACTACCCTGGTCCTAGCATAGATATCTGTCATGTAGATTATTAGGAAAACTTCATGGTTTTTTTTGGGTTTTTTTTTTCTGCTTCCACCCCTGCCTTGTAATCTTATCATACATTAACCAGGGTTCTTTAAAATTTAAATCATATTAAAGCAATCTTTATTCAAAATCCTCCAGAATCCTGAATTTTTCCCATGCCCTAAAAGGCCATTCCTGTCCTTTTCCACTTCCCTTTTCTCCTCTCATGTCTCTTTCAAGTTCTAACTCTCTCTCTCTCTCCCTCACTCACTCCATGTCAGCCACACAGGCCTCCTTGCTATTTCTCAAACATGTTAACCAAACTCCTGCCTCAAAGTCTTTGTCCTGTTTCTTCTACTTGAAAAGTTATTCTACCCTGCTTGCTCCCTCACTTCCTGCAAGTTATTACTCAGATGTCATCTTCTCAGTAGACTAGCCTTATAAAATCATACCACTTCCCCAGTCCCCCTCTTATCCCCTTATCTGCTTTGCTTTTCTATATAGAATTAATCACTACTTGAGATATTATATATAAGCTTAGTTTTTGATTGTCTTTTGTAAGTTTTATGAGACCAGAAATTTTGTATGTTTTGTTCGGTACAGTGTCTGCAGGGTCTGGCATTCAAAATTTATTTGCTGATTAACAGAATAAATAAAGGAATGCATTATGCCTAGCAGCCTGTTGCAGATGTTTGTGTCTCTTCACAAGCTTTTTGCTCTGCCTGGAAAGTGCATGATCGTCCAGGTCCCGAGCATCTGGTGAATAAATCCTCCTAAACCTTTCTAGAGAATTAGAATATTCTCTTCCTTCTAAGAATTCTTCTGGAACTCTCTTTAGGTCAAACTCCCCATGCTTTCCTCTGCCCACCTATGGTAACCTCTGTGAACTTCTTTGCTTATCTCCTGTAACACTTAGGTGTCTTTAATAATTTATATCTGTAAAAGCACCTTGTGGATCGTTCGCACACCCGAAGTACAATGTCTGCCACGTAGTAAGCACATATGATTATTTGTTAAATTGATATACGAATGGAAATGATCTATGTTCAATATTCTTCTCTTTTTGAAAAGTCAATGGATGAAGAAGTAAAGCTAAAGACCCTCATGTGTTAACTTTATTTTTGTGTCTCTAATAACTTATATTTAAATAATAATTGTAATAATCAAAATAATGCTGATGACTTACTGTGTATTGCACTGTTCTAAGGGCTTTTATAAGTAATAACTCATTTATTCAATCCTTTGAGTTGATGAACTAGTATGATGTTAGTTTTACACTTGAGGAACGGAGGCATGGCATGTTAAGCGGCTTGTCCTCACTAATAAGAACAGACCCAAGTATCTCCCTCCAGAGACTCTCCCTTCATCACTAGTTCATGGTACAAGGCTATTTCCTTTTATTTTATTCCAAGACGTATGAGGAAAAAAAGGTTTTGACAGAGATAAGTGCTAACTGACTAGCAAACTAAATCTCAGAGGTATTTCCATGAGTCTTGCATGATATGAATCTATTTTTGTGGTTCTAAGTTTTTCACCCAAATAATTGGACTCTGTTGGTCTCTGATATGTATGTATCGTAACAAGGCACATTCTACATGGTTGGTTGTCTCTTTAATTTTAAAGATTTTACTGTTTTTTAATTGAAGTATAGTTGATTTACAATGTTATATTAGTTAAAGGTGTACAGCACAGTGATTCAATCTTTTTATAGGTTATACTCCATTTAAAGTTATTATAAAATATCAGTTATAGTCCCTGTGCTGTACAATATATCCTTGTAGCTTATTTATTTTATGCATAGTAGTTTGTACCTCTTAATCCCCGTTCCTCTATCTTGCCCCTCTCCCCACTCCTCTCCCCACTGGCAACCACTAGTTTGTTCTCTGTAACTATGAATCTGTTTCTGTTTTGCTAGATACATTCCTTTTATTTTTTAGATTCCACATATAAGTGAAAACATGCAGAATTCGTCTTTCTCTGTCTGATTTACTTCACTAAGCATAATACCCTCTAGGTCCACCCATATTGCTGCAAAAGGCAAAATTTTATTCTTTTCTTATGGGTAATTCCATTGTGTTACATATTTTTTATCCATTCATCTATTGATGGATACTTAGGTTGCTTCCATATCTTGGCTATTGTAAATAATGCTGCAATGAATATAAGGGTGCATATACCTTTTTGAATTAGTGTTTTTGTTTTTTTCAGATATATACCCAGGAGTGAAATTGCTGGATCATATTGTAGTTCTACTTTTAATTTTTTGAGAAACCGTCATATTATTTTCCATAGTGATTTCACCAATTTACATTCCCACCAAGAGTGACTACAATTCCCTTTTCTCCATATTCTCATCAACATGTATTATTTGTTGTCTTTTTGACAACAGTTCTAACAGGTGTGAGGTGATTTCTCACTGTAGTTTTGATTTACATTTCCCTGATGATTAGTGATGTTGAGCATTATGTCATTTTTTATTTATTTTGTTTCATATATGTATACATATATGAAAAACATTTCATAATTATTTACTTATAGTCCAAACCAAAAATTATACAGGTGTGACTGACAAGGCCTCTCCCAGGGATAGGTAAATATAGCTTATTATTTTATTCCCATAAAATATTTTAAGGGACAATTATATTAAAAGGAAAGTTCTTCAACACATTCACAAATAAGCATAACCCAGTTTGTTGTATTAAACTGTCCTAAGTAGGACAAATCTGGGGGCATATATGGCCTTGATTTTAGCTATAGGAGCTCTACTATATTTAACTTTCCCTGGTCGTTAAAGTCCTAAACAAGAACTTAACGTTCATTTTAATCATTAGTCTCACTATGTTAGAGAACAGTTAAGAAATGAGAGATGATGACATGTTTTATTTAGAAAAAATCCAAAATGAATGTATATAAATTATTAGATTTAATAGGTGAATTTAGCAGGGTAGTTATATATATCTCAATTTGGAAAATGATCATATTTATATACTGAACAATAAATGTTTAGTAAGGTAATGTTCGAGACTATCATTTTATAAGTTTCTCATTATGGAAAATTTTAATTTCATAAATATGTAGAGACTATTATGTTAAAAAAATGTACTTTCTGTTCTTATCAACTCATGACCAATCTTGATTTGTCTAGAGCTCTTGTCAATTCCTACCACTTCCAATTTATTTTTTAAAAATATAAGGAATCATATTATTTCATCTTTAATATTTCAGTATATATCTGTAAATAAGCACTCATCTTGAAGCATAGTATTTCTATTATCAAAACAAATTATAAAGGATTTTTTTAAAAAAAATTATTTATTTATTTTTGGCTGCATGGGGTCTTCGTTGCTGCGCGTGGGCTTTCTCTAGTTGCAGTGAGTAGGGGCTACTCTTTATTGCGGTGGCTTCTCTTGTTGCAGAGCACGGGCTCTAGGCACATGGGCTTCAGTAGTTGTGGCACACAGGCTCAGTAGTTGTGGCTCACAGGTTCTCGAGCCAAGCTCAGTAGTTCTGGCGTACGGATTTAGTTGCTCTGTGGCATGTGGGATCTTCCCGGACCAGGGATTGAACCCATGTCCCCTGCACTGGCAGGCAGATTCTTAACCACTGTGCGACCAGGGAAGTCCCGAGGATAATTCTTAGTATTATGAAATATCCAATTAATGTTCAAATTCCCTGATGGTTTCAAAATTTCTTTTACAGACTGTTAGAGTCAAGGTACAAATAAAATTCATACACTACAGTTGGATTAAATAAACTCTCTTATTTCCAGGCCCTTCTTTCCCAAATTTCTATTTTTTTTCCTTGAAGTTTATTTGCTGAAGAGACCAGGCCATTTGTTCTGTGTAATTTCCTGGAGTATAAAGTGTGCTAATTGCTTCCCTTTGGTATTGTTTAACTTGTATTCTGTTTCTTATATTTCCTATAAATTGGCAGTTAGATTTAGAGGCTTGATCAGATGCTGGTTTAAAATTTGGTAGTACTGTAATACTTTGTACGTGGCGTTGTGTATTTTAGTCCTCAGATACATAACAGAATCAGTTACAGAAAGTATTGATAGAATGAAGCCTCCACCTATGTTTCTTTGCCTGCTAGATTACTCTGAGATTATACTGAATCCATTTATTGGTGCCTTATTCAGAATACGGTACTTCTGTTTTATTGAAAACTGACTGAAATAGACTGGTTTATGTTAATTTGCTAGAAAATTGTCAAACATAAGTGATCAGGAAGATTTTAATTCCTTGGTCCACCTATTTGCTTTTTTTAAAAAAATTACTTTCTCGTAATATCATTAGTTGTCAACAAATCATTACATGTGAGACATATATTCAAAAATTCTTTTGATCCACAGTTCAATGCCCGAAGATCTGAGAGGCATGTTGAAGCATCTGGAACCTAGGGGATAAACTGACTACAACTGTTGGTCATTTAGTTTTCTTTATAGCTCCTGTTCAAAGCAAATATAAATCCTGAGATGCAGTTACTTGAGTTTTCAAATTGTCCAGGACATAGTTCACGTCTATTCCTGAGCATAGATTTCCTCTTCTTCCAGATTATCAATCATGAAACATTTACTTAATTGTAGAAACACTCAGTGAAAAGTCATTTATGTACCCTTACAGATAATTCTACTCTGATGAATTCAATGCCATGTGTGTGGTCACCAAACTTTATTAAAGAATTCTGTATGCAGTCACTTTGGATTTTTTCATAAGTGTTATTTACTGTCAGTTCTAAATGGACCTTGGTGATTTGCATGGTTTATTCAGCGTGTCACTTGAAATTAAACTAATGACTCTTTAGAGACTACAAATATGAAACAAATATTCAGAAAACATTTTGACTAATGGCACAAAGTGCTCCATCAGGTGTGGGCAAAAATAGAAAGAAATGCAATTTGAAGGCCTAAAACTCAAAGATAGAATCATATAAGGGGCTAAAGAGATAACTATAGAAGAAGCAGAGATAGGGAAATCAAAACCTCCGATTTACATTTGAATGGAGTCTAAGAAAGTCAACCTATAGACTGAATTAAATTTAAGAAAGCTTTGATGAAGCATAAGGACACATTAAAGACTAAAGTGGCAGGAAACAGGAAGAAAATGAAAATGTAAGACCTGCTATATAGAGTGACTGACAGAGGCCCAGGCTGCTGAGCTTGCTGGCTTGAACATCTACAGCCCTCTGTTTTCCCAAAGTTAAAACAATTTGTTTCTAAGAATAAGTTTAGTCTCCCAGTTTCTGGGATGCACCTTGAACTTATGTATTAAGTAAACATAAGAACTCTATCAAATTCTCTAGAACAAAACCTGTCTGACTCTAATTTAATGTCCCTGTTCTGCTTAAGGGACTTGAGCCATATTCCTCAAACCTAGTCATTATATTTTCCCCAGTAAGAGGAAGGCACTCTACTCCTCTGTTAAATTTTCGTCATTTTTACAGCTCAAGGACCTGAGTTTTTCCTGCTATTTAGCAGCTCCTCATGTAAGAGTCCTGTTTCCCTCTTTGCCCATCTATATAGTTCTATTATCACCTAGTCCTGGACTTCCAGTTGGTGCTGTGGAAATCCCTTGTTAGGACTTCTCTGATGCCACGTTCAGTTGCTATTTGTTTTAAATATTGTGTTCTACCTGCAGTTTGATCTATCCCCAAAGACCTGTTCTATTTGTATATCCACTTGGATCCAGTTTGAAAATGTCATCTCCTTTTAAGATGGTGATTCTAGGCTACTTAAAGAGTATGCACAACTGTGGTCAGTAAAATGACCATTTTTTTCCCACTGCCCCACAAGAGCATCCATGTTCCACTGGCGTCTCGGTGACCACGAACTGGAAATGCTGCTGCTAGAGAAACTGCCCTCCCATAAACACCCCAGAATAAACTCTGTATGTTGTCACTGTGTAGAGCCACTGCCCCACTCCCCCTCCAGAACTCTAGCCAACCCACTCCTCTCTCCCAAGAGGCCATGATAACAGGTAACTCTCCATCAGATTGCTTCTCCCATATTAGTATCTATAGGTCTCTGCAGGAACAGAGGATCTATAAATCCCTATACCTTATCTTTCCTTCCACTGATGCTTGGAAGGGGATAGAATATTGATCCAGCTGCTGAGATTGGGGCTGGAGTAGAAAGGGTGTGTAAAGGACACTAGTGTCAAAAGGTAGCAATGACCTGAATCAGAATTTTAGGCAAGTTTCCAGAGGAGCACTGCTGTACATGTATTTATTAATTTATTTAGTCACTCAATATATACTTCTTGTGTACTAACCATGAACCAAGCACCATAGTGAAATAATAATTTGCTTAATAAGTATTATTTTTCCACTTAGTTTAAATTATAGATTTAATAGGCCTTGGTGAATAAGATATTCAATCGTTATCATAGTACAATTTCTAAGAGAAAATTCATTCCAAGTTCCACCAATCAGGCTATCACAGATTTACTAGAAAGCTTTTGCAACAGCACTCCAACTCACAACTGTGAGTTATGGTGGATTAATGGTCTGGAGTTATATCCTCATGTTCATTTATTGATACTACCTAATGTCATAAGTAGTTTACCATTAAAAAAAGCCATGCCAAAGGCCTGCCATCAGACTCCGTCTCCATGGATTTCTCTCTTCTAGAGGTCCCCAAAATACCGAGATTCCTGCACATGTCAGGAGACAGTCTTTCCCATTCACCTGATAAGGCTGCTCAGATCCAAGAGTCTCCATTTTCTGGAGGGGCCAGGCAGAGAGAAACGAAAAATGTTTCAATTCTACCCACAGGGGGAGTTTACCAAATTGCTGTGGATTATAACTAATCTGGAAAAAATAGTTCTAAACCGGTAATATTCCAGACAAAAACCGTAAACATTATAACCTTATTCACCAGTTCACTCAGTAACCAATCCTTCTGTTAACTTTTTATGAAGCCATCAGGTTTTCCCATAGGATTCTTTAATTTCTCACCCAGTTCAGCAGTATGATCTAAAATTTATCAGAGACCTGTGCTTGTCAAAAGGGGCTTCCTATGACTCTTCTTGAAGATGAAGCAGTTTGCAAAAGCATAAGGCTACAATAACTGTCTATAAATGACAAAAGACTTAAGGCACGATTAAACACCTGATCACAATGTAATTGATGCAGAAACTTGGTTACAGTAACTGGAATTATGACTGATTGTAGTCTTAACCCTTAAAAACCTTAATCTCTGGCAAAAACCAAGAAGCAAGTAATTTTGAATTGTTTGTCATACCAGCATTCCCTGATTGGAAAACTTATACTTTAGTCTTCCTCTCTTAAGAAAGCAAAGGTAGGTAAACTTAGCCTCGCCTAGCAATTAATGCTCCAATATTTTATCTTGTTTGAAATGACCCAGATAGTCAATGAATTCTCTTCATTTAACTCAGTTTCAAGTTACCAAAATCTGGAGACACTATTTTAGACAGACATTCCCAAAACATAATTATTCCTACAGAGTTTACCTAAAAGCTCTTATTTACATTTATTTAAAGTTTCATCATATTATTTTCCTTGTTGACAAATTCGCAGCAGATGTGTAATAAGGTCTTATCTGACCTCTAGTAAACCTAGGTACAACAGAAGTATAAGAGTTAATATTGATGACTCTAAAAATCATCTCTATATTAATCAAATCAACAAGCTTCCGTAGCTTCAATACCAGATAACGATTCAGTACTGAATGCTTCCCAAATCAACCTGAATTTCATTCTAGACAGTTTCTTTTATATTTCTGAGAATTTATATAAAGCACTTAATTTCTTTTAAGTCAATTAAACAGAGCTCACTCACAAACCAATCTGGGCCAAACCGTTTGAAGGCAGAGACGCATTCTATTTACAAGGTACACAGAGACGTACACATATCTATACAGACATAGAGATCTCAGTTTTCCTGCTAGAGTTTTAAAAGGCCTTTTTTTTCCCCCTCACTCTAAGGTGGGTCATTTACATCTCAAAGGCACAAGTAGAGAAATACCAGTTCCTTCTAGAAAGCTAACTTCCTCTAAAAGCATATGCAACAACCAGTTTTAGAATGTCAAAAGATTCCCATCTTGGCCATTTTCAGGGATTTCCTTTAGTTTCTAAATAGCAATCCAGTTTAAACAAATAACAGTAATAGACAATAATACATAACATTCATTCACACTCACAAGCCTCACTTTCAGAAGAACAGAAATCGGCATTCAAGTTAACCTTCACCTTGGCCTTAGCTCAGACTCTGTGGCCTTTCTTAATGTAAAAAGCAACGGCCAGCCCATAGCTGTGGCCACCACCTTTTGTCTAACTTCTTTTTTCCCACTGTAATGGCGGCCAGTAACTCCTCAACAGCCTTAGGGGTGTCCATGAGTTCTCCGTATTCTCTTGGCAGCCCCAATTCATCAAGGACAGCCACCACAGGACCCCACATGCTATGGACAGCCACCCTAGGGTTCCCCTTGCAACTTTCAGGCCCCTACAACTTTCCATCCCCCGTCCTTTTTTCCTGACATCTCGGCACTCATGGCAGCTACCTCGGCCTCCTGGCTGCTCTGCCAACTGTCGGGCTGCACCCCACAGGCCTACAAGGCCTGTACTTGCACGTCCTCCAGACCGAAGAAAGAGCCCAGAGTCAGCAACAGACACGTCAATGGTTTACTGGATGGGGGAACTTACATGTGTGAAGCCAGGTCCTGGCGCGACTCCCCACCATATGCAGCAGACGTGGAGGAAAGCTCCTCTCCCAAGGGCCGGGGAGGTTGCCAGTTATGAGGGAATTGACATCAGGTTGGCTCATGGGTTACCAGGGAAACCAGCAGAGGCATGGGCCCCTCACCACCACTTTAATAAGCTATCAGGTGTAGATGTTCTGATCTAAAGATTAGAATAGTCCCAGCTGGGGTGGGGCGGGTTATGCAGGAAGGTCAGCCATGTGAGTAGGGTGTAGGTGAAATAGGCTTTGGTCAAGCAGGGAATATACAGAGAGCAAGAGAACAGCCACCTTAAGTGGCTTGATCATACAGACCAGTAGAGTAGTTTAGGCATTATTTAAATCTATATGGGCCCACCATCGGAAGACAACTTCCAATTTACCCTAAGCATTATTTAAAAAGGCTACATTTTGGTAGACAGAAGGAAGACTAAAACTCATGTATGACAGGGTTGTAAATATTTGTACTCAGAAAACAAAATCAAGACTCAACTCTAGTTGAGGAGAACATGCCAACATTAAGAGAAGTTGAAATTTTGCACGTCCTACATATCACTGGTTTCCTAAATGACCTAGGGTAAATAGAAACAGCCTTTTCATGTGGCTGCTCTGATTAAAGCAAGGTCTGTAAGTTGGCAGTATATCATCTGAAATTTCAAAGCGTTAAGTGGAAGCTGGGGTTTCTTTTCCTTTCAAAAAAATCCCCCTACTCTTTATACGTAGTCTATCTGAGTAGCTGGCATACAGATATAAAAATCACTGGGCACTAATCAGGAGTGCACTGGTCCTTATGGCAGGCATCAACTCGGTTACTGCCAGGTCTTTGAACTACAAAAATAAATAGAGAATAGAAGCACATTGTATTGGCCAAGCCTGAGGCCCAGTCATCTGTCTTGGAACATACTTTGGTGAGAGTGTTTAACTTGGATTCCTTCCATCACATGTGGTAGCTGCAGGAGTGAAAAAGGAGAGTAAAAGAACAATGTTAGGTGGTATATTTAATAGCATGTGGGCTGAACAATTCTCAGGAAACTGTTACTTCTATTTTTCTCTTAGCGGCCAGAGTTTATGCACTGTGTTGGGATTCTGAACGAGTGGATGTATACTTTAGACAACATGATTCTATTCCCTCCACCCTTTTCCACTGTTTTACAAAGAGCTTAAATAACGAGCATAGACATTTCCCCAAAACACTATCTCCTAAAGGCAGCTAGCTAGAGCAACTCAAGAGTATTTTTTGGTATTCAATTTCACCAGGAGCCTTGACATCCCCGAATTAATGGGTCTCTTTCACTCTAAACCTGAGAGTTTGAAATTTGTGGTAACTGGCTGTTTGTTGTTTTTGGCTAAATTATCCTCTTCTCTTTCTTTTCAAGGCCAACGTAACACAAACTAAAAAAATTCAGGCTCCCTCTGCCTTTTTATTCTCCTAAGTTTTCTACAATAAGAAAGGAGAACCCTTAATTAACCGCACTGTGCCCATAATAGAAAATTGATTAAAAAAAAATATCTGTGGCTACAGGAGTGAATTCTTTGTAAAGACAGTGAAGCACTCAGCTGTTCTATATTAGAAAAAATTTTGCTTGTTTTCACAGCTGAATTATCTTACTTTCTATGGTATTAGGGAGAGTACTAAGAAAATCAAATATGAGACTTTCAAGGGATTTTAAAGGAAAAAATCATACCTTCTAATAGTTAAATTTTTAGTTGCTAGCACTTTTTTTCTAGATCATGCAGCACATATTTTGTAACCCTCATGAAAGAGCATAAAATAAATATGTCAAGGATTCCTGTAGAAATGCATTCATTCAGCATTGCCAAAATAAGGGAAGTTGTTAGCTTTGCCCAGACAGATGGTAAGATAAAGCTATGAGCAAAATTATATAAAAATACCAAGTTTAAGGGGCCAGGTATCAAAATGAGAGATTTTTATGTTATATTGACTTTTTTTTTAAACTCTAGATCAACAACTGTATGAAAACTGATGAGATGTATTATATACAGTAGAAACTTTCGTGGGGTGATAGTTGACCTTAATTACATTTGCCACAATTTGTATAAAACACAAGTAGCTTTCTAACCATCATTATAAGCCAGTTTTTAAAATATTCTTTGAAAAATAAACACAATAATACAAAAATACATTCTATATGTTTTAAAAATAATTCTAAAATGTTGCAGATTTTATGTTGTCAATTTTTTTCCAGGTAACTTTTATAAAGGAAAAAGTTACACTGAAACAGTTCATTATATTTGTACAGACATTGGGAAGGTCAGTTAGTGTTTAACAAAAGGAACCTTAATTCCAAAAATCTATCCCCAAAACAATTAGGAATGAGCACAAAGATGCACAATCATTTATAATGATGAGTAGAAAACAACCTAAATAGTCAAGATTACAGGATTGAATTATACTATGTTTGTTCGGTGGTTCATTATGTAGCCTTTTAAATAATATTGTGATACATATTAAGTGTAATATTATCAAATTTAAAACATTCATTAATTCATTCAGTCAACAAAAAGGACCTACTGGGACTAGATTCTCTGTCTTGGACATACAGCACTGAGCAAAATACAGTCCTTGTATTCTTGAATTTATGTACTAGTTTAGATTATGAGATAAGAGTAATCCTGATTACGGTAAGGAATTTGAAATGATTTCATTGATAAACACTGTAATTAAGTTTGCCAAAATAGTTTATGGGAAGGATGAAAATCTACTTTGGATTTTCCTATGTGAAGAAATGATGCTTCAGCTGACTGAGAAATACTGGTGTTAATAATTATTATAATAATTATTTGTGAAAATGCAATTAAAGAAAATCAAGTCTCAAAATATTTTCAAATCCTTTTAGCTTATCCATTTTTTCATGATTTTTTTTCAATTTTGTAGTTCAAGATTTTGTTTAGAAACTCAATATCTCAGCATAATAGTCATTTAAAAAACTCTTGACATACATACTTGGTAATAATATGAACTTTATTTAGAACCATTATTCAAAACCTAATTCCTCATAGGAACAATGCAATATATGGGGGTTACATTTCTGTAAGAACTAAATAGCTTAACCCACTATTAGATAATGAGAAACATAAATAAAACTTGAAGGTAAGTAAATATTGTTTATGAAATTTATTCCATAGTTTATGAGGTTGATGTTAATTTAAGTCTAGGTGCAACAACTGGGCATTTTTGTTCTTTGCTAAAAATCATCCTTATTAGAATTTTAAATTTAGTTAACTTTTTAAAAATATAATAAGTCAAAGACTACACAAAAGAAATAATGCAGTACAATTTAGCGTGAAGAGGTTATCCTCATTGCATAAGGCATCAGTCAACATTTCTCATTAGGACTGCACTTCAGCATTAGTGTGGATAACAAGATAACACAATCAAAGAGAAACTTGTGCATAGCTAAGGTCTTACTGGATGGCTTGTGCTTTTTTTTTTTTTTTTTTTTTTGCGGTACGCGGGCCTCTCACTTTTGTGGCCTCTCCCGTTGCATAGCACAGGCTCTGGAGGCGCCGGCTCAGCGGCCATGGCTCACGGGCCCAGCCGCGCCGCGGCATGTGGGATCTTCCCGGACCGGGGCTCGAACCCGTGTCCCCTGTGTCGGCAGGAGGACTCTCAACCACTGCGCCACCAGGGAAGCCCGGCTTGTGCTTTTTATTAAAAAAAATCATGTATTCTTTTCAAATCATATGTTATAAAGTAGACTGTATAGTTTGCTATCATATTGTATAATATTATGTAATCTTAAGTAATATCTTAATGATGGATTTTAATTTCTATCATGGAGCATGAAGTTCTGTTATTTCACTTATTCAGGATTTCCTTCTCATCTATACTGAACTAAGTCATGTTTTCCCTTTCTCTCAACTGGGTGAGCAGACTTTCTTTTTCCTTACTATCACTTACTCAGCTATGGATCAGAGACAATGGAAACTGATGTAATAACAGCAAATATATGCCTCTGTATTGCCATCTTACAAAAACAAGAAAATTATTACATCTCCTGAGGCAAAGCCTCAAAGCAAAGAAATTTTCAAAAGCACTCCTTTTGAGGGGCTTAACAGGCAGATTAAGTTGTCTAGGAACACTCTAGATTAACTGCCTCGGAAATCCCCTATCTTCCTCCTCTTCAATGTGCTTAAACTTCAACTGCTAAATTTAAATTCCCACATACTCACTGAAGTATGGAGGTACCTTATGTTTACTGGACCTCAAACAGAAATTTAAATAAACTTTAAATTGAACATATTCTATATAATAGAAAGTATAGAAAGTTTTGTTCCCTGAATAAATATAGCAGTCTGCTACTCAGAAATTTTCTTTTTTCTTTTCTCTGTTACAGAATTGGGCAGTTGGCTAATGGGCTTACTTAAAAAAAAAAAAAAAAAAAACAGGACTAACTGAGGTCAAATAGATTCTTCAAGTGAGTGATATGGAAGGTAGAAAAGATAAATTATTTGGGGTTCTTGTACAGAAGCATAGTGCCTCATTATATAAAGCACGCTGGTATGAGAAAAGATTGCCAAAACTTCAAAATAGGCAAAAAGAGATTACCGGGTGTTCTTTTAGTGATGTGCTAGATTTACATGTTTGATTGATTTTTCTATTGACTGAGCTATTTTACAACTCTTTAGGGATAGAAGTAAATTTGCATATTCTTTTTCTGATGGTTATGCAAATAGTTTCTGTCCTGTGGAAAAATTAACCTCAAAGGTATGGTTTATCGACCTGCATGGACACTAAACAGTTTTGTATTTAACCCAACAATCTTGCCCTGACACTCCTTTATTAAATTGCTTATACTTTGATTTTCAAACATTCAACATTTTACTGGTTCACTCGTTAATTAATGAGTTAAGTAAAATTTTTGACAGGTGTTCACTTTATATTTGCCTGAGAGTCATAATTTTACCTTGTGAAAGTTATATTTTATTACTGGTAAGAGGATCCAAAATGATTTACCTGTTAACAATGTTTAAAGAATTCAGCAGAGATACAGTCATTTTAATGAACTAGTAATGAACTAGTAATGAACTCCCCTAAATTTTATGATTATAAAAGTTGATTTCATTGTACAAAATATGCAAAGTAGTAAATGGAAAACTATTTTATTTAGCTAATAAAACTATTTTATTTAGCTAATAAAACAAACTAATTGTCAAATATTTATTGATCTTCTTCCTTGGGAATATTCCTCCTTTAATAACCAGTGCATTATAGAGATAATATACTACCACAGGATATTACACTATGCTTTAGACCAAAAGAGTGTCTTTTTCATTTTCTTTTTTTTTTTCACATCTTTATTGGAGTATAATTCCTTTACAGTGGTGTGTTAGTTTCTGCTTTATAACAAAGTGAATCAGCTATACATATATCCACATATCTCTTCCTTCTTGCGTCTCCCTCCCTCCCACCCTCCCTATCCCACCCCTCTAGGTGGTCACAAAGCACAAAGCTGATCTGACCTCCCTGTGCTATAGGGCTGCTTCCCACTAGCTATCTATTTTACGTTTGGTAGTATATATACGTACATGTCACTCTCTCACTTTGTCCCAGCTTACCCTTCTCCCTCCCCATGTCCTCAAGTCCATTCTCTAGTAGGTCTTCGTCTTTTCAAATTCCCACTGTTTCCCATGGTGCTTGCCTTAGAAGATATTTGGAAAATGTTCAATTTTAGCTATTTTTGCTATGTGTGAGGCATGTCTTCCAGTCTTAGTTAAATAAAATAAAATCACTCAAATGTATTCCATTTATGAGACTACCCTGGGGCTCAAATCTGCCAAAAATATTTTCCAAGTACAGTGAATTGAAAATGAAACAGTTTTGTTTAACTTACCTATATACATCTTAATTATAATAATTACTTTCTAATGTATTTGTCATAACTGAAAAGAGAAAGGAAAATGACATTAGGCTACATTAGGTACTAGCTTTGTCACTAGCATGTGGTGTGAATACAGGTATTTCACTTCTCTTTGCCTCAGTTTATTGAACTCTAAAAGAGACATGTGAGAGGTTTTCTAAAGTTTCTCCACTGCCTAAGAATCTATTAAGATATGTTGACACCTACAGCAATTTGACCCTATCTAGTGACAGTAACACTATGTCAGCTCTTTTGTGTTTTAGACAAAGTTTAAGAACAGTTTAATGTTCATCATGAAGTAGGACAAATTAAGGATTTTTCTGTTTTGTATATGTCATTAAGAAGATGGCTTAAGCAAAATAAAAAGTAACAAAACAAAACTGCCACCAGTTTTCCTGCAGTGTCCTTCACAAGGCTGTCTGAGAATTGATGTGTAGGGTCTTCAGACCACAGCCTCATACAGTCTTTAGGACTGTGGATCCAAAAGACGACCAAAAATACTCTTAGAGGGCTTCCCTGGTGGCGCAGTGGTTGAGAGTCCATCTGCCGATGCAGGGGACACGTGTTCGTGCCCCGGTCCAGGAAGATCCCACATGCCGCGGAGCGGCTGGGCCCGTGAGCCATGGCCGCTGGGCCTGCGCGTCCGGAGCAAAAAAAAAAAAAAATACTCTTAGAGAAAGCACAAGGAAACAGCATAACAGATTCCTAGGTTTGTTTTTTTTTTTAATGGTTGTGTGTGTATGTGTGAACATTTTCCCCTTCAATGATTTTGTGAGGCTATTGTGTTCAAGATGAAAAATTTTTGTGACATGAAGGAAAAATTGCCAGACCTAACATGAAACCTGAGCTGTAGGCAACCTAAATTCTTACCAGTTCTAAATCATAAATAAGCCTATCAAAAATGTTTCAGAGACTGAACTAATATAAATATCAGCCTTCAGTTCCTGCCATACATAAACTAAGTAGCTATAAAGTCCTAGAAAATAAATATTCCATAGAGAGTTTAGGATTTAAAATACTGATACTCTAAAATGTGTTTAGTTCTTAGTGTGTAAGCTCTGTTGTCAGGATTTCTTTTTTTCCAACTTAGCCATGATGAAAAAATAAATTATATACTGTAGGTTATTTTCTCTTTTTAACTTTAATTTTTTCTCCTATCTGATAAAGCTTATTTTACAACTACAAGAGCTCCTTCAAATTTTTCTAGATTTAATTTTTAATATTATTTTGGGTTACATTTTAAAATCTAATTCTATTTATTTAAAAATGAAAACAGGGCTTATTTACCACATTTTTCCATTTTTCTTCCAAATTTAATTCAGTAGTCCTATAAGAAATGCCATACTCACTCTTCCTTCCAAGGCTTTAGTCCTGGTGTAAAGATTACCTGTCTATCCTTGTTCTTGAACCATTAAATATAACTGATTTGCCTAAGGGGAATCACAGATCTCTGACTCTTCTGTATAGTGAATAAGAAGATTGTTTATGTAAATGGTGCACATATGGACAAATCACACACATACCCAGCCCCCCTAAGCTACGTGAAATTCAGAGATTGGACTTAACAAATCCTTAAACTGAAGCTGAACAACCGACCAAGCTCAAACTACGTAGGCCTCTCATTATTTCTGCTGCAAAACATACAGGAGGCTTTTTTTTTTTCTCCAACTGTAGGCCAGGTTTTCCATGAACGTGTTCTACCGTAACACGGTGAACCAGGAAAGGGAGAGCTGTGTGTGCTTCCTAACCTCTAACATGTAATTCAATTCTCATTTATAAATCCCTAGGTATGTATTATCTAGGGAACAATAAAATATAAACCTTTCACATTTTCCCTCCCATTAAATATTTCCTTTAATCATTCTTACACCTTATGTACTTTTCTCCTTTTAATTGATTTTTTACGGCCTTAGAACACATTCATATTTTACATCTAAAGAACAATAAAAAAATAAATTATTTACAAAATCCACAGAGTCATTCAGACCACAATTTTAAACTTGGTAGCACAATATTCTCATTCATAATTAGATACTTCAGAAAAATGCATTTCTACCTAGCCAATTTGCTTAATCCAGAACAAGACAAACCACTACTTTTGAATCTAATTCTCATACCTTGCTTAAAAAATAAATAAGGAAAGAAATAAATAAGGAAAGAAAAAAACATTGGTATGGAATACTTTGTTTATAGTGTTATTTTGGATATTTCTTTAAATAAGTCTTGATATCCCATATAATTGTTATATGGTTTCAATTAATTAGGCATGTATTAATGGAATGAAGTTTATCATCAGTTGCTTTGTCTTGCAATTGACAGTTGCAGAGAAAGAAGTAGAATTTATACATTTTTTGTTGTTGTTAGAGTGATCAGATCCTGTTTTTAACTGTGTTGCTTGTTTTGCTTTCCTTTTTATGGGTTAATCTATTTAAATTTTCTATCGCATTTACTAGATATTTTTGAGTCTTTTAAAGGCAGTGCTCACCTAGTGGTAAAGTGTCCAAGGCAGAGGAATGATCTTGAAGAAGAAGAGACAGTTACAGTGCTGTCCCCTATCTTCTCTGCAGCAAGTCCGCTCACTGGAACTGCACAACCCACAAGATTATGTTCATGTCAGTTCATATCACACGCACTCAGGGCTGGGCTATATAAGGGCTCTAGAGCTCAATGCAGTAACGTGCCAGCACATAAAAGCCTGGGTGCTTTCTAGTGCTGTCACACCAGGCTGCTGCCCTCTGGGGCCCGGGAGCAGTTCTAACTAGAATCCTCCTCCCCCCTTCCAACAAAAACCTTGCCAAAGTTATATTTAGAATTCACGGTTTCCCCATTAAAAACAGGTTCAGAATTAGTTCAGTTTGCTAAGGCCTTCAATGTTTTGGTTGTTAATATTAATCTAAACACTAATCCTGAGGTTTAGTCATGACTCTTCAATTTTAGGGAGCATAAAGATCACCTGGGGTACTGGTTAATGATGAGGATTCTATGCTCACCTCCAGGATCTGAAGCAGGCCCAGGAATACATGTTTTATCCAAGTCTCTAATGATTCTGATGACGATGGGTTTGTGGAAAGCCACACTTTGAAAAAACCTCTATAAGTAATATCAATCCCATTTCACAGATAAGGGAGCATAGAGTCAATATATTTCCCAAATGGATAATAAACACAGATCTATTTGGCTCCAAAGTTTATACTTTCAAAAATCTGTTAAAAGCATTGCTAGATTTATGGAATTTTTTTCCTCATGCTTTGGTCTTCTATTCATTTTTTTTCTTTTTTTTTTTGGCGGTACGTGGGCCCCTCACTGCTGTGGCCTCTCCCACTGCGGAGCACAGGCTCCGGATGCACAGGCTCAGCGGCCATGGCTCACGAGCCCAGCCGCTCCGCGGCATGTGTGATCATCCCGGACCAGGGCACGAACCCGTGTCCCCTGCATCGGCAGGCGGACTCCTAACCACTGCGCCACCAGGGAAGCCCTAGAATTACCTACTTTAATCAAATAAATTTGCTTAGCCTTTTGACTGAATCAACTATTTGACTGAATTGGTCAATCTTTGAGTCTAAAGGTTTGTTGAAATAGTTCCGAAGTTTACAAGGGAAGGATTGACAGAGTTTTGTGATTAAACTCAATGCTATAATTTTAATTACTCTGAATTAAATAACACACACACAGAGGCACACAGAGGGAAATAAGGCATAGAAGTGCCACAGGTAAAGCAATTTCAAAGAACAGTAACAAAACATCAAGTCAGGAAAATTCAACAAACCGCATGTCTTCATGTTCCCCAAGTTTTATTCAACAGTGGACATATTTTACTACTCTGACACTACGAAATTTAGAGCTTAGGCTCTTTGAACATCACTTCAGACTGTTCATATCCTTCCAAATCTTTCAGCGGACAGAATCAAGAGAATGTTAACTATAGACCTAAAAGAAGAATATTTTTGGTAAAAGTTTGTATTAGGATATAAAAACATTCATGATCTCAAAAATGAGAAATGTGTGTACTCAGGTTCAGGTTTGTCTTTCTGATCTAGGTGTCTTGGGTAGGTGTCTTAACTCAGTCAGACCTCCATGCTTGGTTATGGATTGGAGTGTCTAGGCTTCTAGAAGCTCCCAAGTATTTCATAATCTCTCCTAAAGTAGATTTCTTTATTTGGTTATTGTCAGCTGCATGTAGTATATAACATTGTATTTTTTATATTTGAACTTAATATTAATTCCATTTCATGATACATTTGTATTTGAATGAAGAAAATTTATGAAAAACTTCCAAGAACAAAATGCTACCCCCTACACCTTAAACACTCACACACACATACAACCACACTCACACACAAAACTTTTAAAGTATAAATATGAATCATTTTTCTACTTTATAGTGTGAGCTGTTTAACAGTGTGGGTTTAATGATTATTTTTATATTTTTATAAACTAAGCACCTTTAGTAAACTATTTCTATTTTATTAATACAATTTTTCCTAAGAAACAAAATTAACAGTGCATTTTGGAAAAGAACTTTCTTTATAATGAGTCACGTTGACCGTTAGCGCTCCTGACATTTACTTCTACCAGTTTAACACAAATTTAGTCTGAGTCCAACTTGATCATTGTTCCTTTTAACCCTGGGCTGTACATAACCTGAAATCATGAGTTGGGTTTAACAAGAGTATTTTGGAGAAGTTTAAAAAGCATACACCTTTTCCCTTACTTGCCTATGCTGCCTAATATGCTGTTGTTTGGCCAACAATCTGCAAAATGAATATACTTATTTGTGATGTCATTCTCTGGACCACTGTAATACATTTCTTATCTGATCCTTTCTGCAGGAAAGGTTCAAAATGAATACATTAATGTGTTGATCATTTAGTAGTATGGTTTTAAAATAATTCACTGATACTTGATTTCAAATTACAACTCTCCTAGAACACATTAAATTTGTCTTGATCGTTTTTAGGTTTATTCTATTTATTCTTTGTGTTCCTCCTCTTGGGGTTTTGTGTTCCTCCTCTTGGGGTTGTGTGTGTGTGTGTGTGTGTGTGTGTGTGTGTGTGTGTGTGTGTGTGTTTCCTTCTGGCAAAATTCCATTTTAATTTAAAACCCTGGAGCAATGGCTCTAGATCTCAAAATGTGTACATTGCCTTCCAGATGATAATCTGGTTAAAAGTTAAAGTGGTTTTATGTATGGTGTTTTTTGTAACAGTGTTTATAATCATGCATTTTATTGTACTGTAAATGTTCTTTTAGCATTTTGTGATTTTTTAACATTAGGCATTTTCTTTATAATATTGGATTAGATTTAAATGTAAACTGTATTCTATCAAAGAAAAGAATAGAATATATGATAAATCCTCCATCTGTTGAGCATTGAGAGAGAATAATAAGTAACTTGCAAGCAGTCTCAGTGGAATTAAGGAACAAACAACACTGAAGACATGTACTTGTACAGGTCATATAGAATTAAATACAAGTCAGTGCTTCCCAATTACTTTGCTGTCAGTATGGTTCTTTTCCACATATCTTACTTACTCAAGAATAGTGTTTCCTTTCTTGAACAGAATTGAATTTTATTCTCCCATTTCATATAATCTCTTTTTTAAATGATCATTTTTGGGTCAAAATTATATTTAATTTTCTCAAACTTATATGTTGTTTAAAGAGTCAAGCCTTTCTTTATGAAAAATGGCGGTCTTCTAACCCCTTCTCCAAAAACTCTCTCATCATTTACTGCTTCCCAGAAGCAATAACTTTTAACTATGTTAGTTGTCACATTTGTTATTTATCTCTATGTCTTGGGAGTGAGCTGTTTTTCCCACAAAATGCAACAAACACACTTTCCTTCTGTCTATTCCTAAACATAGCTATAGTTCTAGTTAGATCAATAGTCTGCGTTTATATTATTATGACTATGTAGACATGATTCATATCTAAGTTGTACAGAATATTAATGTTCTTTTCTTTTCTTTTCTTGAACAATTTATTTTTTCCCCCTGGGGTTGCTAATTATCTCTACTTGCTTAGTTTTCAATGTATTAATCACCAGTTCTATGTATTAATCACTGATCCCAAGTTTACCTCTATAAATAAAATATTTTAAAAAATATATTCTAATGCATCAGATGTCCTACAAAATTCATCAGCGATTTCTGACTTGCTCTAGTCTGGAGTGTTTGCTCTCTAGATCTTGTTCTTTATCACCTTCAGATTCTCTTTTCCTTTTTTTAAAAAAATTATTCAACCCCTATAATTTAATTACTTGTTAATTATTTCATTTTCCCTTAAGACTATTCACTAGTAGCTTTTGATTATGAGTTATTGAAAGTAAATAGTTTTTCAACACTTTTTATAGCAAAACATCTGCAATCACATTTAATTGATAGTTCCTTTAGGGACAGAGTACTAGGTTGGAAAAATTATCCTCAATATTTTAAGCCATACCTCCATTGTCTTCTAGCTTCAAATATGGTTTGATTTCTCATATAAAAACTATTATTTTTCCTCTCTGAAAATCACGCTGTTCTCATTGATAACAATGTTCGACATTCAGAAATTGTAGGATGATATGCAGAGGTAGATCCATTTTCATCTATTGTTCTAGGCATTTGGTGGATCTATTTAATCAAGAAACTAATCCTTTCATTCCAAGAATAATTTCTTGAATTAGTTTATTTTCTCATCCTTTTTCTTTTGTTTCTCTTCTCTCTTTTGCATGGACTCTTTTTATTGAGATGTTGGAACTCCAGACCTGAGCCTCTGATTTTTTTATCTTTTTTTCTCCTGTTACTCATAAATGTGTCTTTTTGATCTACTTTGTGGGAGGCTTCCTTAATTTAAGTGTCCAGTCAATATACTGAGTTTCCATTTCTACTATATATTTTACATTTCCAAAGGTTCTTTTTTGTTACATCCTGGTCTTCTTGCATGGATACATCTCTTTCTTTTATCTCTGAGAATATTAATGATACTAACTTTTTCTTTCTGAATTTCATGTTTCTTACAGGTTCCTTTTTTGCTTGTTTATCTGTTTTGATCTATTTATTTTATATTGGAGGCCTCCTCAGATATTTCCTGATTATGGTTGTCTGCTTATCTTTTAAAATTGGGCATTTGAATCTGATGTGAAACTTCATCTATGTAAGTGGGTCTTATGAACTGTGGGTCTCCCCTGTTGATCAGTACTTATTAAATTACTTTAGTAATCTGGCTCGATTGCTTCTTTCAGAAGCTCCTATCCCCACCATGATGTCAGTTACAATAGAAATTCCAACAGAAAATAGGGTATCTGTTTATTGCAAAACTTGAGCTGGTTGCTTCTTAATACCTTATTTCAAAAACTTTGTATCCTAAAATAAAATGAAACAAAAGAAGTGTACATTTTTTTCAGCCTTCTTCAATATGTAATGCACTGTTTACATCTCTCTATATTATCTCATGGGGTTAGAATCAGGCCTGCTTTTGAACAGGTTCACATGGAAAGGCCAAAGTGGTTGCAGAAAGGGTTTCTTTCCTGATTGGATGGGTTTTGCTCTGAGTGATCTGTTTCCAGGTAATACTAGTTGTTCAATCTTTTGAGTCTCACTTTTGGGTAGAATGGATCATTCATGTAGTCAAAAATCATTCTTTGTAGTTAAAATTGGAAGGTATCCAAACGATATGCCAAAGAAATAATTAAAACAAGAAGAACACTGACTATGCAGGATGAAAATGGATAGCAGTAACATATCACATATTCTTGGTCTAGCTTCATTTTGATCAATAACAAATATTTATGGAATACACAGCAAAGGCTTGGAGTAGAGTTATTGCTTATAGAATAGAATAAATATAAGTGACTCAATAAATTGTTAAAAATACATATACATTTATCTTAGTCCCTTCAGGCTGATTATTTACTCCAATAGACTGGGTGACTTATAAAAATAAGAAACATTTATTTCTCACAGTTCTGGAGCTGAGGAGTCCAAGATCAAGGCATGAATATAGTTGTGTTCTGGTGAGGGCCCACTTCCTTGTTCATAGATGGCAACTGCTCACTGTGTCCTCACATGGTGAAAGGGCCAAGGGATCTCTGTGTAGCCACTTTTATAAGAACACCATCCCATTCATGAGGGTACCACCCTCATGAAGACATAAGCACCTCCCAAAGACCTCACCTCCTAATACCATCATATTTGGGGGTTAAGATTCCAGCATAAGAATTTGCAGGGACATAACTACTTAGACTACAGCAATATTATACATGGATATTTCATATTTTATTAAAGCAACCAGTTCCAGCAGTGAAAATATCAAAATGAAGTGAAAAGTTTAATGAACTTTCTGTATATATGTTCCATTGTATCATTCAGGTAAGTAATAATGTTTTATACTTTTTCTTGTATAATAGAAAGTATATTTGCCTAATACAATAATAAAATAAAAATATTTTTCTTATATTTTCCACCCCAAGTTTTCTTACATTTTCTCACATTTTCATGAAACATGAAAATATAATATTTCTTGTTTGTTTAACAATCTTACTGGTTTGTGTATAACTCTACAGATTTTTTTTTTAGTTGGGTCTCAAAACTTCTAATACTTTATATTATTTAGCAATGAAATACTTGTAGGAAAACTGCTTTTTTGAACCTTTAACAGTTGTATTCTAAGATTCAGCCCCAAATACTCCCTCATTTATAAAGAAGTTTGATCCCCTTCTGTGAAGACTTTTTACAAGAGTCTTCTTTAAAAAGACTTTTGTGCCTTATTATTTCTTATTAAAGCACCTATAAAATTGGTGATACTTTTTTGTTTACACTTTTTTTCATTTATCTAAAATACAAGTTCCTCAAGGATAGAGCAGGTATGGTAAACTATATAAAGTCATACACTGACCAAGAAGAAAGCTTTGTAGAAAACAAAATTATAACATATTCTACTGAATCAGTAGGAGACAATCCTAAACCATAAGCCTGAGATGAGGTTATTGATTTCATATGCTTCTATATCACCAGATTAAGTACATGCTATTATATATTGGTAAGTTCTTTTAAAGAAATTATATTTATATGAACAACCACTTACAACTCTCTAATACAACTAAACAGAATATCTCCTTCCCCATTCTCCCATTCCTATAAAGAAGATACTTTTTTGAAGCCTTATGTTATGGAATCTCAACCTACATACAGACTGGACCATTGTCTTTCTAAAACAGGAGAAGATGGCTACCAGGTTAAAAGATTCATTTTATAGATTAATATAAATGGTTGATTGATATGAGATATGCAATAACAGCTAGTTTGGGCATAAGTTTTAGAGTTATTTAACTTGTGCTTTAAATTTTATCTATAGCCCTTCAAACTATACTAGGATACTGATTTAATTAAAATAATTCTATTAATTGAATACATTTATTTTCATAGGAACTGAATAATGTTTCACCCTAATTCTTCATTACATACATCTCAAATGTTTTAAATGTTTTAATGCCTAAAAATTTTATAAACTTTCCACAAGGGTGATGCAGAGGCCCTTAAAAAGGAATTTAAGTTTTAGAGGTTATGTTTAGATTATTCAAACTTAATTTGGTTATTTAATTGACAATATCTATAAATTGTAAACTCCTAGAGACCAAAAAGAAAACAAAATAGGATAGATTAAATGTTTAAAGATTACATTGCTATGTTACATAAACATGGATGCTTATATACATGGAATTTAATTTTTATGCTATTTGTATTTATGGGGGCAGAAATCACATTGGTCCCATTTTTGTTGTTGAAATAATTTCAAAATACTCTCTAGATGGAATATATTAAAGGAAAAAAATAAGAGAAGCCAAAGTTTAAATTTTAATAGCAAAGTACATAAGCCTTTGTATGCATGTATATACAGAGTATTAATTGCTAGTAAAATACTATGTAAGAGTAACATATTACTGAGTCTATCTTTTGCATTAAATTTTATCTTTACATTTGTAGTTTTACAGTTGAAGTCCTAGAGGTATTTACATTTAATTTCCTGAGTTTAGATTTCCACTTTTTCTTCAAAATATTTGTTAGAGATACTCTCCAAGGGGAAAAAACTTCATCTTGTTTTAATTATTTCTTTGTCATATCGTTTGGATACTTTCCAATTTTAACTACCAAAAAATGATTTTTGACTACATTAATGATCCATTCTACCCAAAAGTGAGATTCAAAAGATCAAACAACTAGTATGACCTGGAAACAGAACAAAACCCATCCCATCGGAAATGCAACCCTTTCTGCAACCATTTTGGCCTTTCCACATGAACCTGCTTAAAAGGAGGCCTGATTCTAACCCCATGAGATAATATAGTTATAGAGAGATGTAAACAGTGCGTTACATATGGAAGAAGGCTGAAAAAATGGTGTGCTTCTTTTGTTTCATTTTATTTTAGATATAAAGTGTATGAAATAAGGTATTAAGAAACAACCAGCTCAATTTCTGCAGTTAACAGATACACTATTTTCTGTTGCAAATTCTATTTTTGATACATATTAATTTATTTACCCTTTGCAAGTGGATCATTAGCATAAAAATATCATCTGTTGGAATGCAATTAAAAGTACATTTAAAGCTCGATTAAAAGACTTCCGATGTTAATTAAGCAGTAATAATAGGCAACCTGCAGAAACAAGAACTGTTAATGCCGTCATGAAAACAAACTTCCAACAACTATCCGCTGGAGAACATGAGCCGGACCGCAGATTGTTTATTGTCAAAGACTTGACTGGCTAATAAATGCTGGCAATAGCTTGAGTGCACTGGAATGCTGTGCAGCTGCTGCATTAGTCAGACTTTCCCTTTTCTGAATACTCTAATCCCTTCGATATTGCATTAAATATGTTTTCAATATTTATCTGGATAAAAATGTGCTGAATGTTGCAACAGTTTGATTCTGACGTTTGTCACACAGGAAATCTGGAAACGGCAGAAGGTAACTGCATCTTTATTGTTAAAACCTAATGCAATTCATTTCTCTCACACTCTGTGAGAGCACTCAGTAAGACTGTGATCACGCTGAGGCAGGAAAATGCCAGCAGTACTGAAGCCAAACATGAGGACTTAGTGCTTGGCTGAACGGACTTAACTGACCCCTTGCTATCCACGAAGATCTGAATTCGGGCAGGCCCCCATGACCGAATGTCATATAGCAGAATATAATAAATGGCTTTGGGGCTTGTTATAGTCTTGTTATAGTCCAAATCCTTGACAAGCCAGAAGTAGAAATCATTTATTACCATGTCACATAATTTTATTAGGTTTCCTACATGATTATCCAAACAATTGTTAGCTAATCTATTGGATGGTATATAAGGAAAGTCACTGATCCTGAAATTAAGATGTTTGAATTGTATCCCAGCTTTGGCACTAAATTGTGATAAACCCATTAGCCCCTCACAGTTTTTCTTGGACTCAGTTTCATCCACAAAAGGCTGGGTGTGATAGATCATATCTCTAAAATGATTGTCTCAAATAATTGTCTAAAATAATATGGTTATTTTTATTTAAAACACCCACGCAGCCATAAAAATATCTAAACAATGAAATAATGTAATTATAATAAATAATAACACCACCACTATTAAAATGTAATATTTCTATTTTGAAGCTAAATATTGAAATTATAAGACAACTTTGGAGAGTGTGTGACATCGAATCAGAGAAATTCATATTACACATTTTACTAGAGTTGAGTTTTCTTGCTGATATGGCACGATAATATTACATTAGGGTGATATTTCCTCAGTTTCCAAAAATGAAAAAATATAAGCTTCTTGATTTGAATGTGTAGACTTTTTAGTTTTCTGAACACATGAAACTGATATTAAGTAAAAATCTAGGAACTAATCAAAATCTCTAAACTTCCAATAATATCATTTAATTTATTTCATTCAATCTAGGTAATTAAAATCCCTTGAGACCGATGGAGAATGCAAATAAATATGTTAGTGATATATTATCAGTCAGTCTTTTTATGTGTCATTTAGACTACCCTCTAAAACTTCTTCTCATTGACCATGAAAGATGACCAACTCAACTGTTTCAAAGCAGTATGTGTTGGGGCTTCCCTGGTGGCGCAGTGGTTGAGAGTCTGCCTGTCGATGCAGGGGACATGGGTTCGTGCCCCGGTCCGGGAAGATCCCACATGTCGCGGAGCGGCTGGGCCCGTGAGCCATGGCTGCTGAGCCTGCGTGGTTGGAGCCTGTGCTCCGCAACGGGAGAGGCCACAACAGTGTGAGGCCTGCGTACTGCAACAAAAAAAAAAAAAAAAAGAAAAGCAGTATGTGTTGAGAATAAAAATAAGCCTGACAACCAACTCAACCTTTAGAAATTGTGTACCTCTAAAGACAGAAGTCCCTTAACAACTGTTATTGAAAACTGAGAAATTTTTATTACCAAGAAACTGCAATCAACTGATACAGTCATTTTTTACTACCTTATTTAAACCTTTGAAAAACTTTCTCAAGCTGAAGTATTGAACAAATTCGCTAGCATGACATCCAAGGCCTGCCATGATTTGATTTCCTTTTCATGTTAGAAGTTGCATTTTTCAAAGCTAATCCTCTGCTGTACATTCTACTGCGTTCCAGAAGATGCTATATCTTTTCCATTTTTCACTATTTTCTCACAGTGTACATTCAATATCTATGGATATCATTCTGAAGCCCAAATTCTACCTTTCATATGAATTCTTATCTGGTTTTCCCAAATGAAACACCTCCACAATTGAGGTAGTAAAACAGTATTAGTTTGTTCATTAATGTTTCATAGCTCTTATCAAATTTTGATTGATCCTATAAACATTTTCTTTTCTAAATAGAGTGTAAAGCTCTGGAGAGGTATGCTTATCCTTTTTAAAAATATAACATCTTTACTGAGATTACACTCATACCATATAATTCACACATTTGAAGTATAAAATTCAATAGTCTTCAGGATATTCTCAAAGTTGCACAACCATTAATACAATCAATTTTAGAATGTTGTCATTAACCCAAAACAAGCCTTGTAGCCATTAACAGTCACGCTTTTCCTTCCCCAACACTCTCAGTCCTAGCCAACACTAATCTACTTTCTGTCTCTATACTTGCCTATTGTGTTCATTTTTAATAATGAAACCATAAAATATGTAGCCCTTTATGACTGGATTCTTTAACCCAACATCATCTTTCTGAGGTCCATTCATGTTATAGCATGTATCAATACTTTGCTCTTTTCTATTATGAAAAAAAATCTTTATATTGTATGGATATACAGCTTTTAATTTTTCTATTTATTAGTTGATGGACATTTGGGTCATTTCCACTTTGAGGCTATTATAAATAATGTTGCTATGAACATCTGTTTGTAAGTTTTTGTGTGGATATATGTTTTCAATTTTCTTAATTATACGCCTAAGAATGGAATTTCTGGTTCATATGATAACTCCAAGTTTAAACTTGTGAGGAACTGCCAGACTATTTTCAAAGTGACCACATCTGAGTCTAAATTTCTAATAGCAATGTGTGAGGTTTCCAAATTCTCCACATCTATGCCAACACTTATTTATATTTTTGATTATGGTCATCTTAGTGAGTGTGAAGTAGTAACACATTACAATTTTGATTTGAATTTCCTGATGTTTAATGACCATTTGTATATTTCATCAGATTTGGCAAGTTTTCAGCTATTATTTCTCCAAATATTTTTTCTTTCCTTTTCTCTTTCTGCTCTTTCTCTGCTACTCCTATTAGGTTGTATATTGGCATCCTATATTTATCTGAAGATTTGTTTATGTTTCTTAATTTTTTCTCTTTACTCTTCAGATTGCATAATCTCTGTGAATCTAAATTGAAGTTCACTGGCAATTGCTTTTTGTTGTTTTAAATATACTATTTTGCCCCTCTAGAGAAAATTTTATTTCAGTTACGGTACTTTTTTTTGTTGTTGTTGTTTGTTTGTTTTTGTTTTGCGGTACGCGGGCCTCTCACTGTTGTGGCCTCTCCCATTGTGGAGCACAGGCTCTGGACGCGCAGGCACAGCGGCCATGGCTCACGGGCCCAGCCGCTCCGCGGCATGTGGGATTTTCCCGGACCGGGGCACGAACCCGCGTCCCCTGCATCGGCAGGCGGACTCTCAACCACTGCGCCACCAGGGAAGCCCCAGTTACGGTATTTTTAAATTCCAGAGTTTCTATATGAGTCTTTCTTCATTATTTCTATCTCTTTATTTATATTCTTTATTTGATGAGATATTGTCACTATAACTTCCTTTATTTAAGTGTTTTCTTTGTTTCTTTGAACATATTTATAATAGTTATTTTACGTGTTTGTCTGTTAAGTCTAACATCTAAGCCCTCTCCCAGGAAATTTCTGTCACCTGCTTTGTTTCTATGTATGGGTCACAACTTTCAGGGTTTTCTTTTTTTCATATTTTATACATTTTTGTTGAAAACATTTTTGATTTTTGATAATATACTGTGGCAACTCTGGATATTGATCTTCCCTCTCCAGGGCTTGTTATTATTGTCTTATTTGTTTGCTTGCCTGCTTATTCGTTTAGAGACTTGGCTGGACTATTTGAACTAAGTATATTTCCCTATAGTGTGCGGCCTCTGATGTCACTACTCAGAGGGTGCAGGCAGCCTTGGGTGTGTGCACAGACACCCTGGTACGTCAGTGGTTTTGACAGGGCTCTCTTTGACTTTCCTCTTCTCTCTGTTAGGCTATCTGTCTCTTTTGGTATCACACACAGTAGTTAGGCTCCAGTAACTGTCAGCTGATTGCACTATTGGTTTTGACTATGCTGTGGGGTGTGAATTGCTCCTCAGTCTAATCCAACTAAGTCTGAGGCCCTGAAGAACTAATTTTGGAGGTCAGTCTTCAAGGTTTGTTCTGACTCCAGTAAGGCTTCCTTATCTGTTTCTTTCCCTGGTTCTCTCTGATGGAGTAGCTGATCTACAGCTTAGTTTAAGGCTCTTATGATTGGCCTCCTCTAAATTGCTTCCCACCAAAATCTTCACTGTTTTTCAGATTACCTTAGCCTTTAGTTCCCCACATTCTGTTCTAAATAAAGTCATTTTTGGAGGGGAGGGCTTTGCAGCTCTGTGTTATTATGACATATCTTTACCCTTTGGGCAAAACCTCTGAGCTCCTGATCCTAAGGTGGGAGCAGAGAGAGTTGTCCATTTCTCTCAGAGAGACATTCCTGCTGGATGAGCAAGGTAGCATGTGAACCAGTTGCCTTTGGTCTTCTCAGCTTGCCCTTCCCTGCACAGAACTTCTGCCCTTTAAGCAGGCTGCAGCAAGGATAGGGTGCTAGTATTCTCAGTCTTCCTCTCTTGTAGTGGAACCACCACGCTATGGAAGAAGGAAAGCTAGGTAGAGGAAGGAAGACCCAGCCTCTCTGCTGCACTAGTCTGAAATTTAGGCTCTGCAACATGGAGCTTGGGAGAATGAGAAATGCTGGTTGATTGCCTCTCCCAGGAAGATACTGAAGCACTTGACTGATTACTGAAGGAGGAGGAAGTCCCATCTTCTTCACCACATCTACCAAGAGTAGAGATGTTATCATACTAATCTGTGGAATTGCGGGAGAGGGCGCTGGTTATGGGTCAAGTGCCACCGACTCTTGCTATTCTTATCAAAATGTAGATTTTCTTGAATAAACATTTCTTCACTTGGTGTATGCCTTTAAGACAATATCCATAGACTTTAAATGTTTTCTTTTATAAAAATTTTACCAGGTTATGCCGGGGAGCCAGTCTGCAGATCTCCTCATGCCTCCATTCTAGAAGTGGCTCTTACTGCTTATCTTTTAACTCTATTCACTCATAGCTACAAAATATACATATCTTTAAAAAACATACTACAGGAAACTAATTTAAGTTTAATGTCAGAAAATATTGGATTATAAAGTATTCAGAGTTGGCATTTTCATAGCTCACACTCAATACCCATCCCCCTCAGGGAAATCTGGATAATCTACTTACAAAACGATGTGGTTCTCTATTATGCTCATTAATGTTCAGCATAGATGGTACCCAACCAAGTACGTTTTATCAAATTGGACAGTTAATGCTACCCAATAACGTAGAACAAAGGTTCAGTATATCCTCACTCTCCAATCATCCCAACACAAACTTTCCAAAATATTCCTGAATTATTGATCTGTATAATGTGATCGGGTTACTGGTAAGGAAGTTGTTATTGTGTATTTGTCTAGATAACATTGCTACTATAACAGATAAAATCCAAAATCTCAGTGACTTAACACAGTTCTCACTCATAGACTTCAAAACTGAATTGAAAGATGCACTTAAAAAATTTTTTTTTGGTTCTTTTGTTTTCAAAACATGGCTTCAATGATCACTACTGAAAGACGAAAAGTCATGAAGGATAATGAGTCAAAGGCTTTTATGACCAAGGCTTCTAAGTGGTGTTCTTATACTTCTCATCTGCGTTGTAATATCCAGGATTCAGATGCCTGTCCCCACCAGAATATAAGGTAGAATGGGAATGCAGTTTAAATGTCATCCTAGAAATAAAAGTACATATGTCGGGCAGCCAGTTAAGTCCCTGCTCTTCTGATTTCCATACATCCACTTCACCCTTTTCCTACATTAGTTTGCTAGAGCTGCTATAACAAAGTACTACCACAGGCTGGGTGACTTAAGCAACAGAAATACATTGTCTCACAGTCTTGAAGCCTCACCCCAATACTTTCCTTCAGCTTCACACAGCATTCTCCCTGTATGAATATCCTTGTGTTCAAATTTCCTGTTTTTATAAAGATACAGTTATTGGATTAGCACCTACCCTGATGACCTCATCTCAACTTAACTACATCTGAAATAGTCTTATTGCCAAATAAGGTGTCATTATAAGATACTGGGAGTTAGGACGCCAACATATGAATTTGAGGGGGGACACACTTCAACTCATAACACTATACAAATAGAACATACTCACCTTTTTACCAAGAGTAACAACACAAGTTCTCGTCCAGTAATTGCATTGAGCATGAAGTCCAGGTTTATCACTTGATGTGTGGTTCTTTGTATCTGATTCAATATGTCTTCCCTTGTTCAGGTGACCTAATATTGAAAAGATATATTATTATCAAAAAATTCTCCAGTGTTTTGGATTTTACCCTGGTTTTAAGCTAACAAGTTATTCTACTATAGTGTCATTGATGATGAAAAAAATCACAAAAATCCTGTGTCAGAGACAAAGAACTGTATCACTGGTGGCACAGCAGGTAACATAAGCTGCATGTTTGCATCAGTTACTATTGACACCCCAAGTCCCATGATTGTGGCACAGGCTGATGCTGTTCACCCAATGGGTCTTCATCCCAGCCCAGGAATTCTGAGTTTATAAAATTCCCAATGTTACGATATCAATTCTGCTAACCTTTGCGCTAGTGGGAGACATTCTTATATCATTACAATAAAATGACATAATTATAATCCTGGAGGAGAAAACAGATCTGTTCTTTGCCATGGAGAGGGGCATTATCTCTGTCCCCCAAGATGAAATTCAGTCCTCTGGGAAGAATGTGCTTTTTCAAGGTTTTCCATAGTCCATGTGTCTGTATTCTGGGAGATTATTTTCTTAAACATTATTCTTAGGGACACATCTGAAGTGAGTTTTATGTAGTGTACATTCCTTTGTGTCTGCACAGTTTTCATGGCCATTTTTGTTAGTGTGTCTTTGGAGGCCTGAAGTTCGTTTTAAGACTTGAACTGTAAAAGCCTTTTTAATCTAGGCCTGTGCTTCTGTGGCACTGTATTCATTTAAAAGTTTAGTAAGTTATGTTTCTTATGTTCTATTTTATTTGGAAAAATAAACAACCCAGTTTAACCTAGAAAATTCTAAAAATCAAAATAAAGTCATGAAGTAGCTCTACCAGATATTAAAATATATGACAAAATGTAATAATTAAAACAGTTGTTGTGACGGTACCTACATAGCTATATCAGTATAATTTAGCTATAAATTTCATAAATTGGTATAAGCATATATGATAATTTAAAATAAAATAAAAATTTAATTTAAAGTAGTAGAAATTCTATATTTTAAAATAAATGATTGTGATAATTTAGTAGACCTCTGGGAAATATTTTGGAAATGATTCTTTAAAAAGTGGGAATAAATAAGAAGGGAAAAATCCAAATGTAAAAATGTTAATATTTCTCTTATTTGTGATATTTCTATAGTAGAGTTAGAAAGATCTTTGAGAGTATGATCAAAAATTCTAGATTTCATTAAAGAAAACACAGTTAACTACAGAACATTAAAAACATAAGGTTAAAATGACATACATAAAATAAAAATACAAACCATGACAGAAAAATAGCTGTATAATTTCCAATATCTATATTTTAGGAAAAAATATGTTATATCATAGTGTGCAGTTTACTAAAATTTGCTTAAAAAATATAGATAGAGGTAGATGCTTGTATATGCATAGGTCACCTCATAAAGAATATGCAAAAAACCCCACAAAAAACCCAAATCATGGCTTTTCAAAGGTAACTTTGTGAAAGAACAAAACAAACAAACAAATAAATGGTAACTCTGTGGTTGAGGAACATGGGGTTTAACATATGAACATATGTGCCCATATATTTGCATATACTTTGTTTTAAAAATTAATAATGACTTCTTTATGACATATTTAATTTAAAAACAGAAACAAAAAAAAGAAGCCCCAAAGAATCGATCAGTAGAAAATTCATAATTGTATCTGCATTAAGTACATATAGTTTCAATGCTGTTTATTATTTCTAAAATTTTCTAAACTGCCTATATTTTAGTTTATATAGCAGAATCTATGTAAATGTGAAAACAGCACAGTCATAAAATGATTCACTTTTAATTTATTAATTATATGTGTGAATCTAACTGTTCTGATCACTATTGCTATGTAACAAATCAACTTCATAATTTAGTATCTTGAAATAACCCTGATGTCTCTGGGAATATATTACATCTGTGGAAAAACAGCTGATTAAAGAAGTCTTTTTTTTTTTTTCTTCTATGTGTATCTGGGAAGAATGAGAGGAATATTTTTTCTTTGATCCCCTAACAGAGGACAAGGAAGTCATTGTAATTATTTGTTTTTGAAGGCCTGAAATTCCCTGCATTATAGAGAGTAAAGAGGATTACATTTTTCAAAGAAAAGCTCTGGCTTTTTAAATTTCAGGGCCTTTCAAGGGGTTGGGCGCAGCTGTACTGGATAAGAGTATTTTTTGTTTTCTTGAAGCCTTGGGCTACAAGGTATCAGTTAGGTCTCTGTAGGGGCTGGAAACTAAGTGACTAACGTCAGCCATGCAGGTGTTCAACCATGGATCAGCGACCAACTTCCAGTAAAAACTCTGCACACCAAGACTCAGGTGAGCTTCCCTGGTTGGTAGTACTTTGTACATGCCACACATCATTGCTGGCAGGTTAAACACTATCTTTAAGATTCTACCAGAAGACAGCACATGGAAGTATAGTGCCTTACCTGCCCTATGTGCCTTTACCTTTGCTGATTTCAAACTGTATCCTTTTTCTATAATAAGTTGCAACTGTAAGTATAATAGTTTTCTGGGTCCTGTGAGTCCTTCCAGTGAATCATTGAATTTGAAGGTGGTCTTGAGGATCTCTGATACAGTAATGTAACAAAATTCAGTATTGCTGAAGATGGCTGGGCTCTGCTGGGGACGGTATACATATATTAGAGAGGTATAACCCTGAATGTAATGGCCTTAAAAGCTTAGGTAGAAGTATAGGTCGCTAAATTTAACAAATTTGAGTGGATCAACTTGGCTTAGATAATGGACATTGGCAGTGGAGACCATAACGAACTAAAGACCAGTGATATTTACTACAAATTACTGCATTGTATACAACTACGGAAAGCTAGGGAAGGAAAATGTCCTCAAAATAAAACTAAACTGAATTTTTCATTAGCCAGGTAGACAGGACCTCAAAGCTATTATGAAAAAAATACATATGGCTTATTTAAAGATAAAACAATTCAAACTAATTAAGACTGATTACTCAATATGAACATTTGTTTTCCTATTTATATAAATATTCTAAATTATTATGGAATTTAATAGAGCCTAGTTGACCATATTATGAATATTTTGCTAAATATACAATGCTAAATTTGAAGGCAGTTTGCCATGCATCTTAAGTCGTATTGTTCAATAAATTAATTTTATTTACAGGAATATCTCCAAAGCAACTCATTAAAATAGGGGAAATCCAGATATATAAGTATATTCATCACGACATCATAAAAAATAGCCAAAACTGAAGTATACCAAATGTTGAAGGGTTGATTTTGATCAAATATACAATACCAGATTTTCTCGTTTAATATCATTCAACCATATTTATGTAGAAACACAGAAAATGAGTAACATTAACTCAAAACGCAGAATATGGAATTACGTTTCTATTTTATAATTTAATATTTTAAATTGTTAAAATACTTAAAATGATGAAGCCATAAAAGTAATGGAGCTAACAGATTTATATGCAGCCATTAATTTAATTAATTTGAGATGGGGCAACATTAGAGATGGCAAAAAGCACGTATTTCTCAGACACCCATTGAAACCTTGTAGTTTTCTGTGAATTCACACACACATACACACACACACACACACACACACACACACAGAGTCATAACGCTAAGAAAACATTCAACAGTAGAGTATAATATTCTCCTCCAAGAGAAAGAAAGTCACTCGTTAGTGAGAAAGATGTTTTACTCCTACCTTGAACAGCAGGAGATTGGGTAGCAAGGCGAGTCCAAAAGCAGATAGCATGGCCATTTCCCTCCCCCCTCCTTGCTCTATCTTAATGTGATCTGTATTTAGTGATTGAATAAGTAGTAGCTTTTCTCAAACGTTCCTGTCTTAATCATTAGATAGCATTCAGACTTAATGAAAACATTTCCCCAGAAGACAAAGAGTAACATAAACAATTTATCATCATTCCCCCTGGTCAAACATAAACGTTTTCTGAATTGGAGATGGAGATTTGCCATGGCTTAGTGGAATTTACTATATGGCAAAAGCTGTGCAATTTTAAAGCTGAATAATTTGTTTTGTGGTACAGTAGAAATATTTATTTTGGATGAAGAGTAGTTTTCAGGAAAAAAGAAAAATGCTGACCAAGGGGAATAAGTGCTGTTTTCAGGATTGGATTTTAGCAGAAAAGAGCAGAAAAATCTGTAAAGTAAACTAAGTTTACTCCTAAGTTATATAGACATAAACATAAAAGGCAAGGAGTCAAACCCTCTCAAAGTCCACTTTCCATCCCTCCACCTAAGTTTGCTGCTATTCTTCCAGACATCTTTTTTTTTATGGATATACATAAATATATTTAGCTATCATTCTTTATAGGAAATAGAATAATCTTCTAAGACTTCTTATATTAGTCTTCATTTTATTGAACGTACCATGTGCATCTTTTCATAGCATTCAATATATATCTCCTCTTTTTCATGGCTGCTCTGTATTCACTTTAATGGATCTCTCATAGTTTAACTATTCCCTTATTGATGGGAAAGTAAGTGGTGTCCATTGCTGGTGTAATGCTTCCGTGAACATCTGTACTATGATGTAATTTCTGTAAAACAGCTTTCTGTGCACAATTAAAATTTAATGTACACTGGCAAATTACTCCCCAGAAGACAGTTACCAAATCTTATGCTCACTGTGAATATGTGAGTGCCTAGTCTCCCTTGTCTTCTCAAAGAATAGTAGAAGTCTTTAAATTGCTTGCTGGTCTGACTGGTGAAATTATATCAATGCGATAATATGAAATCCTGTATTGCAGGAACAGAAGTGTGTCTGGTTGCAACAATACCCAAATGATATTTAATTTGTTTACCCAATATATGATAGAAAGAAAAAAAGAAAGATAAATAAAATGATTATATATATATTTACATTTTGCCAACAAATGTCTTTTAAAATTATCTGTATTTTCAAATGTGATAACACAAAATGTTGGTTTATACAATGTGTCTCTCTGATGATATGATGTCAGAATGACACGATAAAATGATGAAAAGTGTTTTTGAATTTGAACTATTTTATTTATTTGAATTTGAATTATTTGACTAACATATTTGGTCATATTGATTACCTGTGGCTGAAAATTGTTCAAGGGACCAGGCATAGGGCTAAAATAATGCCATTCAGCTTAGCATCATTACTAATGCTAAGCTAGAACATGCACAAATACAAAATGGTGGCCATGTGAATGAAGTGAAATCTGCAAGTAACTTGTTTTTCAACAAAATTCAGTTCTTATTCTCCTAAATATCGAATTGTTTGGCTTCAAGCTAACTGACACCCCATCTCTCAAGCCAATGTTATATTCTGGCAAACATAAAAATCTGTGGATGGAATGGTAAACAAAGTTTAATTATCTACTTATTTATTTACCAAGCATTTTCTTCTTCTTTTTATGCCTTAATCCATGTTTTACTGCAAACCAGAATAATAATATGAGCCGTATTTCAAAATTCACATCTGGAGAAATTTCTAAGAGAAATCAAATCTGTTGTTCAAATTTATTTGTACTTGGAAAAGAGGCCTGCATTTAAGAGAAATACAGCTAAAGTGATTATTGAAATTGTTAAAAATGATTTTGCAAAATTAATGGAAACTAAGAAAGCAACATTTTAATGGTTTAAGTGCAAAATAACCAGAAACAGACAATTTCTATTTTCCTTTAAAAGTTTTTGTTTTGTTTTAAATCAAGAGAGCAGTGTTCAACAAAACATATTTTAGCTTCTATTGAAATGTAGAATATAGGATCTTTCTTCTATCTATCTTAAAACAATTTTCAAGCACAAGTAATCTTGGGCTTTACTTTTCTGAAGTAAAAGAAAAGATAGACAAATAGCCCTCCCTCCCCGGTGCAAGAAGGGACTATTTTTTCCCTTCTTGCAACTAATGTGCAAGGCCTTAAATCACAAGTAATTCTGTAATCTTGGCAGTATTCTTTATGGAGAATAGGCAGGCTTGATTATTTGCAATCTTTTGCAGGGATCTATCTGTATAGTGACATTAAATACATATATCTCCCTCTCTTTCTTTTTTTTTTTTCTTTCTAAATATTACTATCTACTCTAGCTTTTGGTCAACTGCAGTTTTCTTTCACAGAAAAAAATAACTGTTAGTGGATACTTTCCTGGAAACTATCCCCCTAAGCAGTTTCATCTTAAGCAATGTATCATTAATCATTAGGCTAAAACAGTCTGGATCATCAAAACTAAGTAATATGAAAATATTTTATACTTTTATAAAGGTCTAAAAACTACAGTTCTTGGTTTATATTTCCTATCTTGCCTAAAATATAATTGGAAGCCACATTATGTTCTTAGTTTCCCAAGATTTTCTTTCTTTCTGAAATCTTTTTGTTTTGTTCTTTTTTTGTTTTGTTTTTTGTTTTGTTTACTGGAGGGAGGGAACTTCATAATAAACCATTGATTCTTAAATAATATCAATATTTTCTGTAGCGTTTAGGGTTTACTGAAGCATTAGAGAAAGGATATATTAAGGAACAATACATAAATTGTCTCCATTTGTTCATATCCTCACAGGGATCTATTTAAGAGAATAATAAGTCCAGGATATTGACCCAGTGGTAAATATTATAGATTGCTGATAGGGAATGGAGCAGCCTAAAAAAAACTATTCTTTGAAAAAAATGTTGTATCTTTTGAACACTTCCTTTAAAAATAATATAAAAATTCATGATTAACATGAACCAAGGTACTAGAACTATGTGATTGTTCATTTAAATTTAACACAAGGTGATAATGATGTCAAAGTGTAAGGCTTTCACTGATATAGCCCATGGAACAAATAATTGTTCATTTAATCTCTAGATTTTAAAATATGGGCATCATTTAAAATATCATTTTGTGTGAAACAATTTTTTCCCTAAGATCAAAGAAGTTTTATTTACATGTAGTCAAAAATCATTATCTGCTTTCCACTTATTTTCTTCCATTTTGTTTACCACAAATAAATGGAAAAGCTAAAGAGAAAATAAGGAGAACATAGTTTGCCTTCAAATCAGTTGGGAAGACACAATTAGGATTTCCATCCCAGAAATATAACTTCTTGTTTAAGCATAGGTACAAAGTTTAATTTTAGTTGATATTCTCTTCAGTGATTTCATTTTACAGAGGCCCATCTGCTTTTCTGTTAGCCTATTCTGGTCCATCATCCCTTGTACACTTGGATATCTCAGCCATGCATTATAATCTAAGCACAACAACTGACTCTGCACTGTGCGTCTTCCAAAATAAGCACAGCTGCAGTCTTTGTATCTTTAGCAGCCTCCCTCCCCAATACTGCACAGCAGTCAGAGATGTTCAGCTATTCTAAATTTAAAGTCAGAAAGATCATCTTTCTGAGAAGCCACAGGCATTGCTTCTCCAGTCTAAGAGTTATAACAAACCATGCATTTCTGTATGGAGGAGCAGATTCATAGCTGACCAAGGTATCGAAAGCATTTCACTAAAGCATACAAACCAAGCTGGGTTGATTCTAGTGCTTTCACCTTAGGCTGGTCAACTAAAGTAGATAACATATATCTTCCTCTGAAATGTTTAGCACTAATGCTTACAGTCATGGGACTCAGGGCTCCCCTCTGTCAGGATGTAAAATGTGCCATGCTAAATGACCTTATATACAATTGTCAGGATTGTAAAGCAACCCACAAGTGTGCTGAGAAATTTATTAGAACATTATGTTTTAACACAGAACTACACTGTATCAAGATAATTTAAAATATTGATGTAAACCATTGTTCTAAGTGAAACTATTTCTGGCTAATCGGCAGACCCAGAATAACCTAAACTTATATGCAGACCTATGCTTCTATTTTTCTGCCTCAAACTTGGTCAGCACACACTTCAATACTGTAGAGTCTATTGTAAAATTCTGAGAGAATCATGATGTCACATAAATACGATACCATTAGGAACACTGCTCTAATAGTTTAGTGCCTATAAAAAGATACATTTTTTAACAAACATCATTTTTTTTACCTTTACCTATATTATTTCTGAAATACTCCTGCCTTTAGAATTCTAAAAGCAAACAGTATATGTATTCATTTAGAAAAAATTCTATATCCATATATTTATAAGGTGGTGATGTATATATATATGTATACACACACATATATATTGATTAAATGTACAGCTATTTGTTCCATGTGCTCTATACATATATGTATATATATATATATATATATATATATATATACCTGTGCATTTACCTCTCTATCTAAATCCTTTTTTAAAGTGTTGCATCTCTTTATCCCCATTGCCTCCTCCTCCTGCCTGTAACCGAGGTCAAGCTGATAATTAGAAAACATTATTTTTTGGTGGCCTTTGAGTTCACCAAGTGGTGAATTTTTTTAAAAAGCCACTGAGATAAAACAATTATCATGCCCCGTCCCCAGCACCATTTCACATATTCACATTACATTTTAGGCTCCTGATGACATCTGAATTGTCTTCTGCTTAATTAGGTAAGGAAAAGAGGGTAGAGAAATATTACTTGGAATTGAGAATAATCACTCTAGGACAGAGTAAGCAAACAAGAACAATAAATTCTAGGAAGTTATTGCAGGTCAGTCTGAAGAAAGAGGAGTTACTTTGGAACAGATGGGGGATGGTATCTTTCCTTTATGAAGCAGAGATCAAGACTGGTGTGAACTGAAGTACGACACAACACAGGAGAATAGGGCAGAAGAGTGCTGTGAAACTGCTTGGGGACTTTACCTACCCATTCAGGGTACCAACCTGAAGTTGGCCTTACTGTTCGGAAACAATACCGGATGGAATTAAGGGAAAGTCTTTAAGTCCTTGAAAGTTGGCCAGACAAGTCAATCTGTGGTTAAGATTCCAGCTACCTTCAGAGAAGAGATGCTATGTAAACTTACCTGTGTCTAGATTCCATATTTTGTCTTAATTTTCCCCTTCTTAAAAAAATTACTTTGGAATGTTTGTCCACATTAAACCAAGACATCTGAGGAAAGAGACAGCCTTTAGGGACTAACTGTGGTACCAGGCATGAAATATACCCATCAAGAAGAAAAAAAACTTAGTAAAGCTGTGGTATTTCACTCTGGTAAAACTCTGGAGCCTCAACAATTATGACCACCTCTGATAGCCCCTCTCTTCATACATGACAATTCTGAGTGAAAATAAACTAGAAAAATGACTAAACATCTTATTTTTCAGAGGCAGATTCACCATATATGCTAGATACTAATGTTACTATATGGATTCTTGCAAAAGATTGCATATAATCAAACGTGCCTATTCTCCATAAAGAATAATAGCAAGATTACAGAATTACTTGTGATATAAGGCCACACATATCAGATGCAAAAAGAGAAAAACATTTTAAACATCATTTTTCATGTTGTATATACATATAAAAGGGGGGGAAGCCCTGAGGAATTGCTAAAATAACATTGTGGCATTTTTAAGACTTTAGATAATTTGAGGAAGAAATGCTTCTTTGGAAATAATTTAAGTCATCATTTGTAGAGTGTTTTTCTACAAAATGAGACTTTTGGTAAAAGGGCAAAAAAAAAGAAAATCATGAAAGATAGCTTTGTTAACTGTCAGTGATATGTGTCTGTTATTCTTCTGCCTTGCAGACTCATAAACTACAAACCAGTTGCTTTAGAGACAGCGTTGCTATTAGCTTTCCGTAGACATTAATGCACTGCAGGGACTTTCTACCACCAAAAAAAAAAAAGAAAATGCTCTTAAGAATTTGGAGTCATCCAAGCCACCCAGAGTGAGTGTTTTCTGGCACCCAAGGTGTTATGATTGCTACGGTCCTGTCACATGATGCTGTTTTCCCAAGTAAATGTAACCTTTTTTTTTTCAAATGCTGTAAAGAACTTTGCCCAAATGCTTCAGCTACAAGCCAAGACTTTTTCCCCCCAGTTTGAGAAAGAGAGCATCTGCCATTAAAAAAAATAAAATCTTTCTACAACCTCAAAATTAATTTAAAAAAGGCAGTTGCAACCATGCGATAATATTAAAGGATGTAATAAAAATAACAATTAACAAAGCAGGTACTGACATTTTTCATAGAGTCAATTTTGCCATTAGATTGATATTTGGTGAGCAGAGGACGAAAGAGGGGCAAATAGCTCCCCCTCATATTCCATCTACTGCCTCCAGGACTGGCATGAGAGGGGGCAGAGAACTGGTAGAACAAAGAAAAAAAAGAGGATTTGGAAAATCCTTGGCCCTGCCACAGGATTAGTTAGAAACTCAGAGTATTGGCCCAACAATCTATCTTTTTTTTAATAAGTGCTCCAGTGTTTCTGATATATGCTGGAATTTAAGAAGTTCTGCTCTACCTTAAGGTATTCAACTGCCATTTTTTAACACAGTGGTAATTTTTTATTTTTGTTTTTTGTTGTTCTTTGTTTTTAATCTAAGTCTAAAACATGTTCTGCAACAGAGTGGTTAGTTGATTTCATATTTTAGAACAAAATATAGGTCCTGCTTTAGTGCTAGTCACGTGGCATCTGGTGATGGAGGATGTATTTCTTCCATCCTCCTAATGTGTTAACTTTATCCATACTCAACCAAGACAATGTGTTTTTTTCTTGTTTCCAAGCTTGTGCCCCCTCACGGAACTTTCAGGAGATGGATGTTTCAAATCTTAAAGATGTTTCAAATTCTCTGTTCATTTGCAGAGCCCAGATAATTCATGTAACACTCAAAAAGATAAAAGTAAAAGCATGTTTTATTTCAGATTACCAATATCTGTCATGTGTGCAATTTTAGTAAGGAGACAACACTTTTGGACTTTTTGTATGGTATCCAGCTCAGAAAGGATTTATCCTTATGTTTTATTTACTGCCTTTAGCTGTAATTGCCTTCCTTACTCGCTTATTTATTATTAAACACACATGTTCAAAAAATGTTGAGAATTTTTTGTGGCCACCATGTTTCTCTGCTTTATTTTGTTAGTGTATAGTTTCACATTTAAATATACAGAAGGGGTTTGAGATGGCAGCATAGGGAGATCCTGAACTCACCTCCTCCCATGGGCATAACAAATCTACATCTACATATGGAATAATTCCCCCTGAAAGAGTCCTGAAAACTGAATGACCAGAACTTCCCCAACACAGGGTAAAAGAAAGGCACTGAGATGGATGAGAGGCAGAGATACGGTCTCAACAAGGAAGAAAATCACACCCAAGCTGTGGTGACCTACAGTTGGGAAGGATCACAAAAGTATGAAACTTCTCCCTGAAAAGCAAGGGATTCGAGCTCCACATCAGGCACCCCAACCCTTAGATCCTGAACAGGAGAAACAAGCCTCCAAAACACCTGGCTTTGAAAACCAACAGGGAATATGTCCGGGAAAACCATAGAACTGCAGGGAATGGAAAGCCAGCTCTTAAAGGGCTCACAGGCAGACTCACTCAAACCAAAAACCAGCACAAAAACACGAGCTTGGAAAGCACATGGACCATAGGTCAAGGGAACTCACCTATTAACACCGAGACATCTGTGGCAGAGGCAGAGACTGGATAGTGCGTCTATAAGCCAAACATTGCCAGCAAACTCCAGAACCTGGGAGAGGGACATAGAATGGCCTCCCTCACAGCTCTCAGGAAAACCCAATACTTTCAACCCCTTGATCTCAGACTGCTAGCCTCTAAAATTGTGAGACCATAATTTTTGTTCTTTAAACCACTTAATTTGTGGTCTTTGTTATGGAAGCTTTAGCAAACTAATAAAACTAGGATTGAACATAAGAATTACTTAACAGTATTACCATTCAAAAGCTGTATGCTTCCGCCTTTACCCTATAAAAAGTATCTATTACACACAGCTGCCACTTTCTAACAGTGCTCATTTCCAAATTAAAGCCCCTTAAGGGGGCATCTGATTGATAAATCCTGGGTCACATGCCTGTGCATGTAGGAGACTTCAAGAGATACATTTTACTTCTTCTTTGGGTGAATTATCCAAATTATCCAAATATGGGAAGTTCATTCAAAATGTGCCAAGGATCCATAAATGTAAACAATCAACATAATAAATATACACATATATATGAATATAACTTTGTTTTTCAATGGCTCAATTTCCCCCCTGCTCTATTTCTTTTTCAAAGAGACAGAATCATTATCTTAATAGTTGAAGATTTATTTCCTTCTCTTTAGGACTGCTATAATTTCTAGGGATTTATGTATTATATTGGCATGCTTGGGAGGAATGGAAAACTACTGAACATTAATCTGTGTCCTCATCTGTTCTCTCCATTGTTGTTCCCATTTCATTTTCCCAAACAAAAGGTCAAAAAGTCCTTTGGGTCTCTGTGACTTACCTTTGCAGCTTAAAAGAAAAAAAAATTGTACTATTTCGTATCCTATATCTTAGGCTTGTTTCATTGATGCCACACTCAATACTTTTACTCTATTTAACTATTGGGCATTAGATTCACTAAGCCCTCATTCAAGAAGAAAGGCACTGTCTTACCTGTCCTCATGCGTATAAACCTCTCTTGGGTTTCTTCTTTTGCTTTACCTTTCTACCCTCATGGCAGGCTCATGCTCTGTAGGGCAGGAAGCAAAAACTTTTCTTATGGTCACATATCAACATCTAACCATCTTGTTTTCATCAGTCTCTTTTTTCTTTCCTCTCCATGGCCATGGCAATGAAGACAGTCTCTAATTGGCTATCTATTCTTGAAAAAAAATTTTTTTAGAATAAACTTTATATTGTTTCTTTCACGATTAGTCTTTGTAAACACAAGAGCTAAGAACTTGGTCTAATTCTTTGCTTTTCTGCTAAAACACACAAGTACTGAATTTGTCCCAAATGTAGAAGGATTGGTGCTTAGAAAATAGTATAAGAGTTTGAGGGGTGAGGGAGGGACACTTGTGACTCCCTCCTGAGGTTCTCTTCCATACAGAGAGATAACCACTGGTGTGAAACCCCTGACCCCTCATGTCCCTCCCCGTCAGACCCTCCTACATTAGAGGCTTGGCACAATAAATTTGGGAGAAGAAACTGACAAGGTTTGCCTCGATTCTTTCCTTCTTGGGAGAAAATCTGCCTGCTGAGAATATATGCTCTTTTCTGCTTTCCAGCATGAAGGAAAAAGGGTTTGCTTTCAGGAGAGAGGTCTGGGATCATTCAGCAGAGTCTGCCATAGGATGGGTACATTTGCTGAGGTCTGTGGTTCATTACAAACAGTGTAAACATATGTCTTGGTTTGTCAGGATGGTCTTAATTTATGCTCAATGTAATTAATAACATGGCTCCTTTTTTCTTCCCTGTTTGAAATACTAAATAATGTAGTTAGCCTCATTATAAGGAAGCCCACTCTCTCAAAGATAAAGATGCAACTTCTAACGTTACATTTATCTTTTATTTAGGAGTAAAGATAATCTCCCATTTCACTCTTTTGTATCAATTCTCAATTGATACAGAACTTAAGAAAAGGGAGGGGTTTTTTTGGGGTGGCTCTTTGATCCCAAAATGATGTAAAAATGAATAACCACCAGAAGAAAGTTGCAGTTCCTGCTATTTGAGCACTCAGGAGAAGAATCAATTATTTTAGAACAAGAAAGTCTTAACTGATTCTGTGGACTTTAGTTGTTTACTTAAATTATAATCACTATTCTACTGATTCTTTGTGAAGATCATAAGTGATTATAATCTTTCTGAAAGAGAAGCTCCATTTGTAGAACTTTATAAAGCTTATTTAATTAAGGTTATATTCTTTAAAAAACAAAGGTTAAAGGTCTTATTGTGTAAACATCACAGTAATGTTCTTCATAGAATTTCTAGCACTTCCCAAATAAGAAAAAGAATCAAAAAATTTTGAGTAGAAATTTTTCCAGCAGAATTCTTACTTCTTGAAATGATAACTTTATCAACATTTACTTTACCTTGGCTAGGAATTAATTATAATGGGAAAAGGCAAATAGAATTTTAACTAATGCTTTGTAAACTTCGAAACATAGATGCTTGTATACTTGTATACTTACTACACTCCATACACTATTCTAGGCCGTTTGGATAGTCAGTTAAATAAACAGAGAAAGCCCAACGCTCATGCATCTTGTGTTCAAGTTTGAAGGGATTATACAGACAGGATCCAAATGGTCGAACATTTTGACAGTTATGTGTTTTCAGTTTTTTTCATTACTTCTTTCAGAAACACAGCATGTCAGTCATATTAAAACGACACATCTACAAGTGATAACTTAAGGTTTCATGCCCATTTCAGTTAAGTGAAGGTGAAGTAAGTAATGAATTTGGTATAACTGTATGAACTTGGTACAATAACTAGTAATTTTGCAAGGTTTCCTGAAAATGTGACATCTGTATCAGCAAAGTAAGACTTCTAGACTCTCCAATTTGTAAAAACAGGGTCTAACAAATAAATGAGAAAATAATAGATAAAAAGAAAGATAGTTTTGATATTTTACTTGGCATATTGCGTATAGACAGACAACAAAATGGTGGAATAAATCCTTCAGAGAACTTTGTATGGAACTCTGTTTTGCTACTCTCTCGTACAAAAATGAAATTGACTTTTCATACATCGTTATTGCCTCTTTTTTTTATTTTAAAAAAAAGGAGTTTCATTATGTTGCACAACCTCACAGGGTAGTTGCTAAAACTAAATAACAAGGCATCAAATAATGGCAAAACACTTTTCACTTAGCAGTGCTAGAATGACTATACGTGTGAAAATAATTTACCATGTAACCAACTTCTGGGAGACAAAATAGGCCAAAATATTAAATGGTTCCCAAACATTAAAAAAAGTCAAAAGATATTATCTTCCCATAAAACCCTGTTTAGTGAAACTTTTCCATCAAATGCTCTGTCTGACGTTGAATCTCAGAACAAATGATAGTACAGGGTGATTCATTCATTGCCACTTCCAGGGAGAAAACAGTATTCATGTCAATAAAACATTTATTCCCTTATTCAAGACTCCTGATCAAGAAGCTTCACCAAATGTTGAGAGAGTGTTTACCTTCCCACCATCAAGGATAGGAGTGAGTTTTCAGTGGTACTGTATATGTAGGAAACAATCCAAAAGAGCTAACTTTGAAATTTTCATCTGTTTTCTATGGCAATGAAAACCAGCCCACAGTTGTCATTTGTTCTGGTGAAATGTAATGCATTAGCTTGCATGGCAGTGGATCTAATAACTCTATTTCTCATGGAAAAAAGAAATACAATTTTGGAAAAAACTCTTTGTTGTTAATAATAATTAAATCATAGATTTTCAAATCCTATCCTCTCTTTGAATTCAATATTTTACTTTCACTGATTCACTTACCATATTTCAAAAAGAAAAATTTTTTTGAAAAAAAATTTAGTGCATACTAAAGCTGCTAAATTGATAATTCCTAGAAATAAGTAACATTAACGGGTAAGAAACAGTAATAATAAGGTGCTATATGATGATAATAGAACTTCTGACCTATTATAATTATTGCTGATATGAATACTAAGTGTTTGAAATATTGTTCTTAAATAATAGTAATCTTAAAGATTTAGCTTCTATTCATGCAAGAGTTTACTTGAGGGAATATTTAACACTTCAGTTAGCACTGTCTCTACAAAGCATTTTTTTTTTTGGAGTATAATTGTTTTACAATGTTGGGTTAGTTTCTGCTGTACAATGAAGTGAATCAGCCATATGTATACCTATATCGCCTTCCTCTTTGACCTCCCTCCCACTCCCCCTATCCCACCCATCTAGGTTTATCACAGAGCACCGAGCTGAGCTCCCTGTGCTACACAGCTGTTTCCCACTAGCTATCTATTTTACACATGGTATTGTATTTATGTCAAACCTAATCTCCCAATTTGTCCCATCCTCCCCTTCCCCTCCTGTGCCCACATGTCCATTCTCTACATCCACGTCTCTATTTCTGCCCTAGAACTAGGTTCATCTGTACCATTTTTGTAGATTCCACATATGTGCGTTAATGTTCATTGCAGCACTATTTAAAATAGTCAGGACATGGAAACAACCTAAATGTCCAATGACAGATGAATGGATAAAGAAGATGTGGTAGATATATACAATGGAATATTACTCAGCCATAAAAAGGAATGAAATTGGGTCATTTGTAGAGATGTGGATGGACCTAGAATCTGTCATACAGACTGAAGTAAGCCAGAAAGAGAAATACAAAGCATATCTTGAAAGCTACTCTTCTTAATAGTCCAAGAATTCCCATTTTTATGCATACTCAGAATGAAATTTTATAAATAGATTTTATTAACGGAAACAAGAAGGCATATGCACATGCATACGCATACATTCCACAATTCAAATATGACATATGAAAACTATTAAATCTGCTAAATCACAGATTTTAAAATGCTTATCTACAGGTGTCAAGAACTGTGAAAGGTCTAAGATTTTATGCTATTTGCAAGTGAACAAGTTAGGCTGCTAGAGTTCCATGGATGCTGGTAGAAGACACAAGACTCCTGAGTCAGAGACCAAAGAAAAACATGGGAGTCCTTCACATTATAGCCAGATATAATACTGAATATGTTACATGTCTCCCAAAATGATGGGCTCAGGCAGTAACGAGGACAATTTGAGTGGTGTAGCCTTGAGCAGCAGCTTACTTCCAGTTTGACTTGTCACAGAATGATCCCCTACTCTGAACATCTGCATAAGTGACCCAGATGGATTGATAAGCAGCCAACATTTGTTTCCAGAGTTAATGGTCCCAAAAAGGGGTATCTTTAATCTGCCAGTCTGCTGTCTTCAATGTGGCAAATGAAGCACTCAGGCCATGGGCAGCAACCGAAGAGTCAGTAAAATATAACAAGGTTCATGAAAGGACCAGCCAGAGCTATGAGAATGGCCTTGAGTTCTGCCCACTAAGCAGAGTGACCTTGCCTGCTTTTGGCTATAAAAGCTGATTCTACAGGTCCTGTAACAATATTAGGTTTCAACTTAGGTGAATCATCACTAAATCTAGCCCAGGAATTTAAGCCTCGGTGAACTGAGGACCCTCATGAAACTGCAGATTTGCTCCAGGGGTCAAAGAGGATGATTGCTCCTTTTTTCATGTAATGCCAAGATGTCACTGGGACTAGGCAGGTTGTATTTTGAATATGCCATTTCCAATGGACAAGTAAGCTTGTCGGTTCTTTCTACCTTGTTAGTTATTGAGTACATGGTGATTTACTCCATCATGGAAATATCAGGCAAGAGAGTCACAAAGCCCCCTTGGTCAGGCATTCAGTATTGAGAAGCTCCTGGTAACAATCTAATACTTGCTTTCAAAAGGAGTATACTTGAGAGCCATGTTAGGGAGGCGATAAATCCAAAACCCTAGGGAGTGCCTTTGGGTGTTAAGTGCCATCCATTTGTTTGAGACTTCATTGAGCAAGGCTATCAAAGACTTGTAGTCCAAAAAGCTCACTTGATGCTGGGGCACCACAATGACAAAGAGCATCTACCACAACAAGATGGACAGGTTCCAAACAGCATATCAGTTTGGGCCCCACTGAAGGGACACTTCTTTGTGGATCGGCCAATATAAAGATTAAGAAGAATGCATTAATGAGGCAAGCATTGTCTCCAATACTCCAAAACTCCAGTAAGGTACTAGGTCTTACTTTTGCTGTTCAGGAGGTTGTCCAAAAACATAACTTTTTTTGACTGCCAGCAGAGTTAATCGTTATGAATGTGTCCATGTAGTCCCTAGAAACTTTACTGGTGAACAGCCATTTGAATTATGTGTTTATCTGTCATTCCTGCTGGCAATGGTGTAATTACATCATTCTCAGGACCACTGAGGCTCTGATATGCCAAGACAATTCAGAAGGTGACTGAGAAAAATCAACTAAAGAGTAAAAGCTTTAGATATCAAGGATAGAAGCAGTCACACTAAATTCTTATCCACAGACTGGTGGCAAATGGCAGATGAGTTTGTCTTGTTAGTAGTTTTCTATTGTTAGACATTCTCAATCAGGGGAATCCTGTATGGTACTTATGTGATGGAGAAGCACAAGCGTATAGAACATCAGTTCCTATGAGATATTCAGATATAGAAGCAGTAAGAGTACACTGTATTAGTCCAATACAATCTTATAAGTTCTCACCTTTAAGATCATGCTTACCTCACTTTCCCACTAGTAATCCTGCCCAAACCCCATGGGCTAAAATCATGCATCTGTTTCCCCACTTCTACCCCATGGGAGACTATTGGAAAGAGCCATACACGTGGGAATTCTTCACATCCCCAAAGGTCTTCAGCATACTCCATGGTATGTAAAGTCTTCAGTCCACCTTGTAGAGAGGGAGACCTTGCTGCCACACCTAATCCTCTTTTATCTTAAGGTAACTGATATCATGGAGGAGTGAGAGATAAGGGACATGGTACAAGTGAGTGGCTGTCACTGTAAGCCAGATGGATAATAAGCCAGATGATTTTATTTTCTGTTCTTTGAGTGTAGAAGTTGCTACTGACAGCTCAATCAAACGAACTTCCACAGTCTTTGGTCTATCCAATGCCCTCTATCAGGTGATAAGGCAATTATTCCCTATACTATCTATTTCAGCTTTGGGGATAACTTGATATCCCCAAATTCCTTTCTCACTGGGGCCATAGGCCTTGAACCCAGTGGCTGGGTAACTCAGCCATCAATAACTCACATGGCAACACTTTATAAAGGACTCCATCTTTTTTTTCTTTTTTTTTTAACATCTTTATTGGAGTATAACTGCTTTACAATGATGTGTTAGTTTCTGCTGTATAACAAAGTGAATTAGCTATATGTACACATATATCCCCATATTCCCTCCTTCTTGTGTCTCCCTCCCACCCTCCCTATCCCACCCCTCTAGGTGGTCACAAAGCACTGAGCTGATCTCTCTGTGCTATGCAGCTGCTTCCCACTAGCCATCCATTTTACATTTGGTAGTGTATGTATGTCCATGCCACTCTCTCACTTTGTCCCAGCTTACTCTTCCCGACCCCATCCTCAAGTCCATTCTCTACGTCTGCGTCTTTATTCCTGAAGGACTCCATCTTTATCTATGGTATTAACTACCCCACCGTCATGATAATATCTCTTAAATTTATATTGGGTTTCATCTTAATGGGGGTAGGAGGATTTTTTATGCTCAGGGAAATTCCCCAGAGAGGGCCAAAGCTCCCTTAAATGAGTCAAAAAACCACTGCAATAAAAATCCGAGATCTTTTATGGTTATATTTGAATGTATCTAAAGTTGGCACGGTAGATGCCAGGAGAAGCTAAGATGAAGATTTAAGACAGTCCAGCTGTTGCCATCTTCCTAAACAAGCATTACAGAACACACTTCCTCATCTTCCAAGAGAACCAGCATACTCACAATTGGTTTGGTTTCTGCCACAGCACTAGAGAAATTTTCCTCCCTTCTCACTCAGCCCATGAGCTTATCTCTTTATTGTCTGAAAGGCAGTGAAACCTTCTGGCCACCTAGGGTGAATCTTAGCATTTGTTGTTGCAATGGGGTGACCACCAGATTGGCAAGGAATCCCCCTGCCTGAAGGGTATTAAGCAAAAAGATACTACTGAGGAAACTACAATAGCTCTGAAACTATTTTCCAGTACTCAGCTGTAACAACTGACCTAATTCTTCCTCAGTAACAGGCAAAAATGTAGAGGATGACTTATTCCCCAATTAGCCTTATAGTATGGCCAACACACTGGTGATTTATTTTCATGGTCTTCCTTCAAATCCTATTAATTGGTCAATAGCAACCTTATCTTTCCTTTCTAGAGAGTCACGTCTCTGTCAGTATCCCATCTTCATTGCTAAAACTGTTTTTATAGACTGAATGTTTTTGTCCCTCCAAAATTCAGGTGTTGAAATCCTAATCCCCAGTGTGATAGTGTTAGGAGGTGGGGCCTTTGGGAGGTAAGTAGGTCAATGTTTTTGTGAAAGAGATATCAGAGAGTAGTCTCACTCTTTACACCATCCAAGGGCACAGAGAGAAACGGCCATCCATGAACCAGGAAGTAGACCCTTTCCAGACAAGGGATCTGCTGACCCCTTCACCCTAGACTTCCCAGGCTCCAGAACTATGAAAATAAATGTTTGTTGTTTAAATCATCCAGTTTATGTTACTTTTGTTATAGTAGCACAAACTGTCAAGACTTTTGAGGGATCTGTGATGTTACCCTGCTTGCAAGCTAACAAGTTTATGAATGCTTTCAGAAGACCCAAGATTCCTGGTTCAGAGCACACTAAGCAACATAAGCATCTATGAATTTCTGAATTTTCATCAGTTTTCTGATGAAAGGTTTCATGGGATTGTTCAGAAGAGCTCAGATGGATGCCTGCACATTTAGCGAGTTGCATTAAAGGAGAGGAATCTTGAGCTAAGAGAATCCCAATTTTTATAATGGGCAGCAAGCTTGCCCTTTTATCTGGAAGGAGACATTATTAAAGGCCATTCCTTTTACAGATGTACTTATAAAGATAATCCGAAACAAAGTGCTGTTAGTGCTTCTTCTCACAAGTTGTGCAGAAATGAGAAGGTTCCATGAAGAAATGTTTCCCAGTTATGGTACTTGGTTTTCTGATGGGGCTAGCTTTCATTACTATGGAATTCAGACTTAGCAGTTTATCATGCCAGAGCACTCGTAGTGCCTTATTTGTTGCTCTGCTGCTTTAATTATGTGAATTAAGTCCTCACAAACAGCACATTTCTATAAACAGTATGATAAGACTTGAGAGTGAATATTTTTTCTTAGGAGACTACTTTCAAATAAGTTGACCTAGAAAGAAAGTGCTTAAGATGAGTATAAACAAATGTGTTTTAGTATCTCTTTGGGCTCACTTTCTCTTAGTGTGTCTACACTTTCTAATTTTCCCTCAATGTCCAAATCTTTCATAAATCTACCTACTTTGTTAGCATGTCAGTCATTGTCTTCTCTATATGTTTTATGCTTCTTTTACCACTTGGCCTTATATAAATGCACCTCACTCAATTTCTTACTTATCTGTTGCCTCTAGTTTATACATTTATTTATTTACTTTTTGACTGTGTTGGGTCTTCATCGCTGCACGGTCTTTCTTTAGTTGTGGCGAGCAGGGGCTACTCTTCGTTGCGGTGCACGGGCTTCTCACTGCGGTGGCTTCTCTTGTTGCAGAGCATAGGCTCTAGGCATGCGGGCTTCAGTAGTTGTGGCGCACGGGCTTAGTTGCTCCGTGGCATGTGGGATCTTCCCGGACCAGGGTTCAAACTCGTGTCCCCTGCCTTGGCAGGCGGATTCTTAACCACTGCACCACCAGGAAAGTTCCCTGTCTCCTCTAGTTTAGAACCAGTTAAGGAAGAGACTTATCTCCTTCATGTTCTTTTGATACCAACAGTACTAAGTTCAGTGCTAGGCCTTGGTAGATGCTTAACAAATGTTATTTCATTTCAATTCACTTAAATTTAGCCTATAGTCTTCTGGTCAAAGTGAGAAGTAAATAGCTTATTTGGCTTACTTTTTAAATTACTTAAAATGTTTTATTGTTTTTTCTCATATATCTTGAGATTGTGTGGGGGGTGTGTGTGTGTGTATGTGTGTGTGCACACACTTGTATCCTCTGTCAATAATTTCTTCCATGACATCAAACTAAAATGAATTGGAGGAAAAACATTCAAAAATACATGCTTTTAAAATATTAGTCTCTGGGCATCATCAGAAAATTTACAAACAACAAATGCTGGAGAGGATGTGGAGAAAAGGGAACCCTCTTGCACTGCTGGTGGGAATGTAAATTGATACAGCCACTATGGAGAACAGTATGGAGGTTCCTTAAAAAACTAAAAATAGAATTACCATATGACCCAGCAATACCACTACTGGGCATATACCCAGAGAAAACCATAATTCAAAATGACACATGTACCCCAATATTCATTGCAGCACTATTTACAATAGCCAGGTCATGGAAGCAACCTAAATGCCCATCGACAGATGAATGGATAAAGATGTGGCACATACATACAATGCAATATTACTCAGCCTTAAAAAGGAATGAAACTGCGTCATTTGTAGAGATGTGGATGGACCTAGAGACTGCCATACAGAGTGACGAAGGTCAGAAAGAGAAAAACAAATATCGTATATTAATGCATATATGTGGAATCTAGAAAAATGGTACAGATGAACCTGTTTGCAGGGCAGAAATAGAGACACAGATGTAGAGAACAAATGTATGGACACCAACGGGGGAAAGTGGTGTGGGGGTGATGGTGGGATGAATTGGGAGATTGCGATTGACATATATGCACTAATATGTATAAAATAGGTAACTAATAAGAACTTTCTGTATAAAAATAAATAAATAAAATTCAAATAAAAAAATAAAACAGAGAAGATCAGAAAAGAAAAAAATATCAGTCTCATATTCAATTTCTTAGCATCTCTGATTATAATGAATAAAGCATTTCCTTATTGTTCACAGATGCTAAACTTGGATTTTCATATTTATATTTGGATACACAATATCTTCTGAGAAAATACTCTGAAATTCAAAGTGAGAAAAATTTTCCCATTTTAAATATATTTTTTAATAAAATAAAGTACTTTGAATAATCCTAATTACCATGAATCACTTTGGTTAACATCTTCCATACTGATAAGTCTCAATTCAGCAATTTGGGATTTAAAATAAAGGTTCATAGTCTTTAAACATTTAAATTATAATATGCTGAGTCTCCACTCTGCTTGCTGGAAAAAACTACTTCGTCACTCCATGGAATCATCTCCAGTGATATGTTCAGGATTCCTGGTGGTAATTACATGGCCCAAGGGCTTAGTTATGAACATTAGTTTTTGGTAGAAGGTAAAATCTGAAGTATTTAGGTAGAGGGATATTTTCTGTTTATCTTTTCATCCTGCATCCAAATATTTGAGAAAATAACATGTGACACAGTGTAATAGATACTGAGAGTCTAAGAGTGAGCCAAAGCAATAAGAAATCTACCTCTTAAACCTTAGTCTAGTCTAGTGGAGGAGTTATCCTTTAATCAAATAATCAAGCAAACAAAATAAAATTATAACTGTAAGTCTAAAAGTAAGCAATTTTGGGAATTACAAAAGCACAAAATAGACTGATTTATCTAATTCGGACGTATCAGGAAGGACTTTTCCAAGGAAGTAATTACTGAGCCATGATGAAGAAATAGGAGTTTAAGGTATGAAAAGGGGGAAAAAGAAGAGCATTCTATGCAGGAAGAAATACATATACAAAAAACACCACTGAAAGAGAGACCATGAGAGATATAACTCCCTGATTATATATAGCAAGGGAATATGGCTGGAGGAGAAAGAGAAAAATTAATATAAACTCAAGCTGAAGAATGAGACCCAAGACCTACCCCCTCCACAGAGTTTAACTATTGAGGCCTGAGAACAGAGGCCACCTGAGTCAACAAGACTTTCTTATTGGCTTTAAGAAGCTCTTGTCCCAGAAAATAGGCTGTAAACCAATAAGTACTTCTCTGGTTCCTTTGGGAAATTCCTACAAACCAATCTATCTGAATTAATCTAGGGAAATAGTTCCTTGATCAGAAGAATACATTGCTCACCTAGACAACCAGCTCATTTATCAGTTTACCTAAAACTTACTTCTATGCTGGGTTACCGAATCGTAAACTATTATTATGACACAAAATGTGCCTAATCCTAATAAGCTCTCTGCTTTGAAAGACTCTCCTTATACCACCTGAGTCCAGATTTCAAAACGTCACAAATATTCTCCCCTGGTCTTCTTCTTCTGAGACATTACTAAGACTCTGCCAAGGTGACATTTTCCCTTATTGCAGTATACACAATACGTTCAATTTTGTTGAATCAACAGACAATTCTGCTGGTGCTTTTTAGCAGGAGTTAGAATATGAGGGGATTTGTAGGCCACAAGAAGTTTTCTGTCCTCCCCTCGATTCTATACATATACAATATAATACCCTTGAAATATTTTAAGTGGGGGGATGGAGAGTGGCACTGGGGTGAAAGTGTGATTAGAATTGTATTTTTAAATGACCACTCTGGCTTCAGTGTAGTAACCTGCTTGGAAAGAGCCAGCATGAATACTGGAAGTTTAGAGACATTTAGAATAATGGGGCTTAGAGATGATGCCAGCTTAGCCTAGGATGGTGACAGTTGATAGGACAAGAAGTGGGTGGGTTCAAAGCATTAAATAGTCCTTAAAATATATAAGGTATGGTGATAGAGCAAATAGGAGGGGTAAGAGACAATATGGTAAAAAAAAAAAAAAAAAGAGAGACAATATGGTACCAAAGATGGATTCCAGATTTCTAATTTACATAATCCTTATTATTTAGAAGCTTATTCTCCCCTATAAATTGCTAAAGAGCATCACTTTGAAACACTGATAATGAATCTATCTCAGTCTAGCCCTCTTGGCCTAGTTAGTTTTAAATTGTGTCCACCTTTTTAGAAACTTGATGCCCAGACAACTTGATGTTGTATTTTTTCTCTTTTGGATGAAAATATCACCAGGAAGGCCAACAAAAGAAGAATCAGGCAGATACTCAAGGCACCCTGATCCACATGACCTCGCACTGATAATTTCTGGACTTTATATAACCAAATGTATGGCTCAGTCCTGATTTTTATTTATACAGCCCCTTGAGTTCAGAAATGCACAGAGTTATTTCTCCAAGCAATCTGGTAGATTCAGAGTGACTTGGCCCAAAGGCATCTCTGGTCCTGGACTGTATTATCAATAAAATATTCAATTTTTCAATATCATCACTTATTTAGTTTATTATGTATTCCTTCTAACCCCTTTCCTAAAGCCCTCCCTACATATTGTCAAACCCCTTAATGTGTAAGATATGTATCTTTGTAAATTCTCAGTACAGATTTATTATTATATATATATTATATATTAATACATATATTATTATATCTGTATATATACAAAATTTTTATTAACTGAATGGCAATTCAATTGCTATAATATTAAGATTTGTCCATCTTACTGTGTCTACATCTAGTTTGATGCTTCAAATGGCTGCTTAGAATTCTTTCCTGTATATTCACCATATTTTGCTTATCTATCTTTCCATTATTAGACACCTAAGCTATCTTAAATTTCTCCCTACAACAAAGCACACTGAGATGAACATATTTGTATATGTCCCATAGTGGAATAGTGTATGAATATACTGGGTTTTGTACAAAGAATAATTGCTATGTTGCTCTGTCTTAGATTTTGTGCAACGTATAAGTGTGTGTATGATGTATATGTATATATGCTGAATTTTATGAAGTACTGCAGATTGCTCTCTAAGAAGGCTGTACTAGTACATTCTTGCATCAGATGCACATGCATCAGGAATTCTGTTTCCCCACATCTCTATAAACACTTGACAATGTTTAAACTTCAAAATTTTGCAGACCTAGTGGGTGGGATATCCTTTGTATCTGATTCCATTGAACTTTCATATGTCTGCATCTACTTATTATCCATTTGAGTATTATCTTCTATAAAGTATATGCTCATGTCTTGCCTATATTTCTATGGATTATTTATTTCTATTTATTGCAATAATTTCTTGTAAGTCTATATATTAGTGCTACTCAAATTTATAGAGTGTATCCTCTTCCAATCTGTCAGGTGAATCATAACATCATCTATAATATTGAATCATAACATCATCTATATTATTGAATCATAACATCATCTATAAAGCAAACTAAGAAATATGTTTATTCCTTAATTTAACTTTTTATTGAGATAACTGTAGATTCATATGTAGTAGTTATAAATAATGCAAGGTAATCCAGTTTCCCCTAATGGTAACATCTTGTGAAACTATACTGCAAAATCACAGGTTATTAATATTTAAACAGTCAAGATACATAATAGTTCCTTAATCAAAAGGATCTCTTCTATTGTCCTTTTAGAGCTACACTCATCCCCCAGTTCCTAATCCCTGGAGCCATTAATCAGCTTCCATTTCTATAATTTTGTCATCTCAAGAATGTTTTATAAATAGAATCAAACAGTCTGTAACATTGCAGGACTTTTTTTTTTCCACTCAGCATAAAGGTCAGCAGATTCATCCAAACTGTTGCTTGTATCAATAGTTCCATCCTATTTATTTCTGAGTAATATCCCTGGTATGAATGCACCACAATTTGTTTAACCATTAAACTATTGAAGGACATCTGGTTTATTTCCAGTTTAAGCTGTTATAAAACAAATCTGCTATGAACATTTGTGTGCAGATCTCTGAGTAAACATAAATTTTCATTTCTTTAGGGTAAATGTTCAAGAGTGCAATTCCTGGGTTGCGTGGTAGTTACATGCTTAGTTTTATAAAGATACTGACAATTTTTATTCAGAGAGATTGTACCATTTTATACTCCCACCTTCAATGTAAGATTAAAATATTTTCTCTACAACCTTGCCAGTATGTGGTCTTATTGCTTTTTTAATTTTAGCTATTCTGGTAGTATAAGATATAGTAATATCTTATTGTGGCTTAGTATTTGCATTTCCTTAAGAGTTAATGATGTTGAACACTTTTTTATGTATTTATTTTCCATCTGTAGATCCCTTTCGGCAATATGTGTTCATAATTCTTTCCCATTTTCTAATTGCATGTGTTTTTTTTAACTATTGAGTTTTGAGAGTCCTTTGTATTGTACATTCTAGATATTAGTCCTTTGCCTAATATGAGATTTGCAAATATTTCCTCCCTGTTGGGAGGTTGTATTTTCATGCTCTTAACAAGATCTTTGACAGAGAAAATAATTTTAATTTATCAGTATTTCTTATTATGGATCATATTCTTTGCCTAGCCTGGGATCCAAAAAATTATCTCCTATGGTTTTCTTCTAAAATTTTTATATTTCTGCATTTTAAATTTAACTCTGGATCCATTCTGAGTAAATTTTTAGTATAAAAGTTGTGGTTTGAGTCAAGTGTTTTTTTTTGTTTGTTTTGGGGATTGGGGGGTCTCTGGATGTCCAATTGTTCCAATACCATTTGTTGAAAAGCTATCTTTCCTCCACTGGTTTGCTTTTACACTTTTGACAAATATCAGTTGGATCCATTTACTTCAGGATTCTCTATTCTGCTTCAATGATCTATGTGTCTATACCTTACCAGTATTACACTGTCTTGTTTACTGTGTCTATATAGCAGGTCTCATATCAGGTAGAGTGATTTCTCCTATTATATTCCTCGAGAGGTTAAAGCTATTCTAGGGTCTGTATTTTTCCATATAAATTATAGAATAAACTTGCCTATGTCAACAAAAAATACTTTACTGTGGTTTTAATAGGAATTGCAGTAAGCCTTTAAACCAATTTAGGAAGACATGACACGTATACTAGGTTGAGTCTTCCAATATTTCTCTCCACTGTTTTGGTCTTCTTTGATTTCTTTAATCACCATTAAAAATTATCATACAGATTCTGTGCATGTTTTGCTAAGTATATAACTATTTTTAGAGTGATTTTGTTATGTTTTTAATTTTGGTTTGAGTGTTCTTACATCCTGCAAAATTGCTGAACTGACATCAGTTCTAGAAGTTTTTTTTGGTTGTTGGATTTTGTTTTGTTTTGGTAGATTCCTTAGGATTTTCTGTATAGATAATCATCTACAAGTATGAGCTGTTTTACATCTTTCTGATCTGTATTTCTTTTTTCTTATTGCAACAGTTAGACCTTCTGTTACTAGGTTGGATAAGAGTGATGAGAACAAGTATCCGTGATTTGTACCAGATTTTAGAGGAAACACGTTCAGTGTTTCACCATTATGATGTTAGTATCTTGTAGATGAACCATATCAATTTTAGCTGGCTCCCTTCATTCATAACTTGGTGAGAGTTTATAACATTAATGAATATTGGACAATGGATATTAATAATTATGACAAATATTTATTCTGCATCCATTAACATGATCATAAAATTTTTCTTCATTAACCTGTTAATTACATTGATTAATTTTTAATGTTGAACCAGTTTGACATAATTGGAATAAATTTCACTTGATCATGTCTGTTGTTATTTTTATGTAATTCTGGATTTGATTTGCTAATATTTTGTTGAGGGATTTGTATCTAAGTTCATTAGCGACATCAATCTGTTGTTTGTTTTTTGTACCATTTTTATATGGTTTTGTATCAAGGTACTAATGGCCTTAGTAAATGAGTTGGGAAGTATCTATTTCTTCAACTATGTATCCACAATACCTAGAATAGCTCTGGATACTTAGAAAGCACTCAATAAATATTAGTCACTTTTTAATGCCTTGCAATCAAATAACTGTTTATATGGCTTTTCTAGATTTGTGCTATTGTACAATGAAATTGGTATCAACATAAAGCTTTGATAATTTAATAAATTTACTTATAGTTATACATACCAATAAGAGATAAATTGAAGTGCATGTGTGTCTAGATCCTTTAGCTTTACTAAGTATACATTTATGGATATTTATAATAGAACAAGCTAGTAATAGTTACTTTAGACTGGTGCTTTCCAATAGAGATGGATATAGTATAAGCTATGTCCCTTTTAGCATAAAGATGTGCTCTGAAAAGAAATTCCTCTGCAGCAATTCTCAACTTCTCTCTCATTCAGTTTATTTGCACCCCAAGCTAAGGACCATGATTTTTAGTAAAATATTCTTGGATAGTTCGTCTCCTAAAAAAATAAGAAAAAATGCAAAAGACATGTTCAGAGCTAATAAGCAAATGTGACTGCTTTTGTAGGATGTAGTTTTAAAAGAAAGCCAACTATTTTTGGATAAATCTAGATAATAATCTTTCAGGGAATTGTGGGGGAAATAACTAGTTGGTTTATGTTCTATCTAACAGAAGTTTTCCTTTTATAAACACATGTAAGCAGTGGATACTCTCCCAGGGACCATAAACAAACATTGTATAGATAGCTTTTGATAAATCTGACCTGTTTCTGATGGTCAGACTGCAAAGCCTTCCTTTTCTTTAACTTACTTGGTCACCTTTTATCACAAATGTAACCTTTATACTTTGTATGTGTGTGCACTGGGGAATAGACAGCTATGAATATTATTCTCTTTTCAGAGTTTTACTCAATTTTTTTGTTTTCCTTGCCAAGGTTCAGGTTTATCATACCTTTCAAAAGATATTATTTAAGAGTAGAATCAAAAACTTTTAAAGATATAGAATCACTATGTTGTACACCTGAAATTAATATAATGCTATATGTCAATTATATCTCAAAAACTATTCTTTAAATTCTATCATATTATGTCACTTTTAGGATTTAGAGCAGGCCAGTGAAACTTGCAGTTTCAATTTGATTTCACAATTTAAAAATGCATCTCCCTAACACTGCCAACTTTCGCGTTCAGTTGTGCTAGCTATTAAGCTAGTTTTCTTTCCTTTTAACCTATCCTTCTATGCAGTGATTTTTATGATATGGGGGCTAGAGCTCCACAAACTACAGTCCTGCCTTGTCAGCTGGCTTCCTGTTAGGCTCTGCCAGGGAGTTAAAGGGAGATTGCGAGGCTGGAAGAGTAAGAAGGAAATTGTTTCTTTCTCACTGATTTTTTAGACTTCCTGTTCCTCTCAATGGCACCCACCCTTGCTTCTTCAGCCAGCAGTGGTGGGTTCTTTTCACTTGCAGCAGTTTGGAGTTTTTCCAATACTTGTACTTGTGACCTTTCAATGACGCTGGCATGGAACCAGACAGCATCCCCTTCTCAAAAATCCAAGTCCCAATCTCTTAGAGCTCCTCTTCTAAGCTCTGAGATATTAGTGTCAGACAAATTTCTTCCCCTGGGAGGTTGGCCTTCAGTTTAGGAAGACCTCTCCTCCAAACTTCAAAGGTTTGGTAATCCCAATCTCTTCCCTTTGTTCTCATAGTTCCAGGGATGATAACTGCTTCCTACAGTTGTTTCCAAAATAATGGCTTAGTTTCTCTTTTATTGTGTTTCAATATTTCAGTAACTCATAAACCATTCTTTAAGCTAAGCTCTCTTTGTTAAAAGAGCTGGTATGGTTTATGTCTCTTGACTGGACTCTTGACTGATACAAGGTCCTTTGGTATCCTCTGCTCCATCTTTTTGAATGTTGCTGAATGTCTCTTTAAGATATTATAATAAACATCAATAATATTTTTTTAAAAATAGAGAAACTAAAGAACAGAGGGCATGCTTTTCTGATTTCCCACTCATTGGGATTTTAAGCAATCTTTATTGCATTTAGAATATGTAGATTATACCTATTTTAAGATTATGACCTAATATAAACATCTCCTTTGCGATTTATTGCATTTGTTCTAAATTGATAATTATAAATAATGAAACCATCTTCTCACAGTAGATATCTGAATTAAATGGTATTTTATTATTTTACTCTATTTCACAGTGTAATTTTAACTTTTTAGTCCCATTATATTTCTACATACTGAAATATAACTAGTCCACTCTCAAGGAGCAAAGATGTAGGTTAATAGAAAGACAATGGAATATATATGTGTGTGTGTGTGTACATATATATATATATATATATATCTCAGATGAATTGCATTTATAACAAATTAGTTTTAATAAAGAAATAAACTTTGAAATTAGATTTTGCTTTTTATCAGGTCAAACTACATGTGAATAAGTTTTCGAGTGCTGACCCAAAGGACTTAACTAAAGTCAGAAGCATACAGACAAACAACAACAAAAAACTTTTGACACAAGAATTCGTAATCAAATAATTAATGTATTTAACGGAAACAGAAAGCTTATTTTGGACCAGCCAAAATAATAAAACACTGTAGCACAAAATAATGAAAAATAATGAAGTTCAAAAGGCCCAAAACTTCTCTCTACTAGAGAACTAAGTCTTTAGCTCTGTCAAAAACAACTATGTTTCAATAACATTGCTCTGGGTTAATGCATCAGTAGTTTTCAATAAATAAACATCTATGTTCGGAGGATGTCCTCCACTGAGTAATGATAGTTCAACTGCTTATAAAAATATCTCCAGTACATTAAAAAATTAAATAGTTTTAAAAGTTTATTTATGAGTTGTTCTTCACCAATTCTGCTTGAAAGATACTCATGTTTATGAAAACTTACAGCAATATCAAGTTGTAAGCTGAATCAATATATAAATTTCATTTCTCTTTAGGATAGTTCATTAAGCATCCATTAGAAAAAGTGAAACTCTGTATAATGTTTTAAGACTTTCTTTATAATTGCCAGGGAATAAACATTTATAGTTTATATTAGTCAGATATCTCAAGTATCACAGATATCACAATAACGAACACAACAGATAAAATTATTCCCTAAAGATAATGACTATCAAAGTAATTGCTTTGACAATTCAATTATTGACTAATGGTTAGAATTTAGCATGAGTCAAGAATGCATAAAGTACATTCTCTTTGGAACAAGATTTTTCTCCTTCCATACTACATTCCTAATTTTATCTCTTAAGAACATGTTTCAATTAATAGTGTGTCAACAAGACAAAAACAAGAGAATTTCCAAATCAAACTGGAAAATGAGGGAAGTATTTTTCCAGCTCATGTTATAAGAATATCCAATTGAGGTATACATCATTTGAAGATTTTAGAAGACTTGGTTAAGATTATAGGTTTAATAACTTGACATATTTGAAATATACTGAAAATAGAGGAGCAGACAAAATGGCTCAGGAAGAAAGCATAGTGATGAGTAGAGGGAAAAGCATAAAATTTCAGGTAACACTAATATTTACAAGGTAGGAAGAGAAGGAAAATCAATAAAAGACAATGAAAAGAGGCAGTCAAGCAGGTTTGAGAAGCACCTGAAGAGAGTGGTTAATTACACATAAATTGGTAAGAGAGTAGGAATTGTAAAGTGTTACGCATTATAAGGGGGCAAATTTGCAAGAAAACTAAGAACTGTTCATTTAATAATTTAAAATCTTTCCCAGTAGCCTTTACTAAAATCATGTTATTGATGTTGTGTGCCATGTAGTACAATTTAATAACTTAAGTGGAACAAATCAAAATAAGAACAAATATTTTAGAAAAAGAACATAGATTTGAAACAGGACCAAATGTAGATAATGCAAGAGCACTGCGCTTAACATGACTTAAAATGACTTAAAAGGAGTGCATGTTGAGTGCTTTTCTCAAGACATTTTCCTGAAATAAATACATTCCAAATTTGAACTTTGAGACATAGGGAAATCCAGAGTAGAAGGGAATTATCTATAGTCTCAGTACTCTGGAGACTTTTATGCACCCTGTTTGCTGTCTTAACTGCTAGAAGCTGTAGAACGATAAGAACAAAAGATGGAGCCACTCTGAGGGTGATGCTTTATACTTCATATTGTGTAATATCTCAGAGCACAATGATGCTATTTATTGTAAAGTCTCTCTGGCATTTTCATCTTAAAATTGGTTATAGAGACAATGGATAAAGGCATTAAAAGAACTCTGATAATCTCTATTTTTATCTCCCCAAAGAAATGTTAAAAGGATTTGGTAGAAAAACACACCAAAACTAATGTTTGCTAATATGGCTATAAAGCTACATCTGGGATCCAAACCCATAATGAAATTAAACAATTGTATTTGCTGGTTAACCTCATTTTAAATAATATGTTTTCTCCCATAAGGGAGGCATATGTGCAATGTAATCATCTTTTCATTATGAGATTGCAAGTTGTACAGACATACAACCCTAGTGTAAGTATAACAGAGCCCTATATATCAAAGAGAAGTACCTGAAATATTTTTGCTCATGATATTTCCCCCTCTCTTCCTTAATTTCCTTTTAGTAAGGGTAGTATAGGATTGTCTTTTTACCAGGCTTTGAAAAGAGCTGCTGATCTATTATGAGTGGTAACTTTAAAAAGAACATCAAATTATTTATCTATTTTACTACTTCCCAGGTTTTAATTTTGAAAACTCTTTCAAATATTACATTTAGGCCTGTTCTACCTTCAAATCTACTTGCTCCTTAGTGGCACTACTGACTCTTGTGAGTATTCCTTTATAGCCTGTATCACACTTGTTACAATTTTTCTTTGTTTTTCACTGCCACTAGACTACGGGCAGCTTGGGCACAAAGGCTGTGAATTATTCATATTTGTATCTTCATTAGCTACCATAGGCCCCAGTATATGTTGAAGAAAAAGTAAATGTAGAAATAAATTGTGGGTTGGGATAGCACTCTAATTTTTAAATAAAATATTGCAAACAACACTTGCTTCTTAACAAAACACAGTTTTAATAAAACATGCAGTTTTCCATACCCTAGGAATGATGAAAAAACAAACACACACAATGTGTTTAGAATTTTCCTTAGAGAAGTACAACTCCATTTAGGTTCTTTTCAGAAAGGCTATCCTTTAGTTGGAAAGACCTTTCTTGTTAATCAACAGTCTGGAAGGCAATGAGGTAGTGGATATTATAATCCACTAGCCAGTCAGATCAACTAAATAAACCTTGCCAATAAACAAGATGATGAGTGTACAAAGAAACAAAGACTGTTGAAGTAGATGGTATTTCAGATTACAGTAAGCCCCCCACGGTAAAACACAGATTATGTGGTACTGGTGAATAATGCCAATGCTCTGTCCTGCCCAAGTTCTCCAAAAGGGGCAGGGTGGGGGAAAGCTAATTTCTTCTTGATGATGGGGTGACAGAAGGAAGTGTTAGCAAATGACTGTCTCCTGATCATTTCAGTCTTTCTTGGTTCAGTATAGGGTGCATTTTTTTGTTACTTCCTTTTTTTTTTTTGTAACAATCAGTCCTTTTCCCAGTTGGCCTAATAAATAAAAACAAATAAATGCAATGTTTTCTCTTTTCCTTTACCATGTAGTCACTGGAAGACTAACTTAAAAATGTATTTTTTTTTTTTTGTTAACATTGCAATACCACTATACCACATTTTGTACAGTTGAATTTTTGGACCTTACTTAAATGAGTTATGGCAGGGTTTCACCATTTTCACAATTTAAAATAAATTCCAATCATGTCGAGGTTATTTCATGGGTAAACTACATTTTAACTTGCAATATGTCTTTGCAAATTACAAAAATTTCATATTATCCTCAATGTCTTAAAAGTAAACAACACTGTGATTGAAACAACCTTTAACAAATTGAAACTTAAACAAGTATTTCCACCAGAAACAAATGTTAGTCTGATTGAATGTACCCAAATATAATTTTGGTTTACTTAAATAAATATTTTAATTTGAAAATTTTTCCACGGTACATGTGGTCATACAGAAATTAACATATAACACTGTTCCTCATAATAAAGACTTCTTTTTAATAAATATTATGTTACTGAAAAAATAAGAATTAGAACCTAATTTTATATGGGGATTTAAAAAAATTAATTTCAAGAATATTAAATCCAAATATTAGCATGGAAAGAGTAAATTATACTAATTTTAATTATATCCTTGCAGATAGGCAAACAAACTAATGGCCAATAAATACTATATAGTTGAGGTTTTTTTCTTAAATAAACAAAATAGTTTTTCATTATTTTTTATCACATGTTAGTTTCACATTTAAAATTATTTGGTCTGGGGAAGGCGGGGGGGGCGGTTGGTGGTGGTGGGATGAATTGGGAGATTGGGATTGACATATATACACTAATATGTATAAAATAGATAACTAGTAAGAACCTGCTGTATAAAAAAGACAAAATAAAATTCCGAAATAAAATAAAATAAAATAATTTGGTCCAAATGTAGCCTGCTGCTGTATTTTCAGTCTATCTAAGACAATACTAATTGTTTAGAGGGATAAAACTGCATTATAACATTTGCCCAAGTGCTGAATGGGCATATATTTAATATGTTTGCAACAAAGCTTAAGTTCTCTTGACAGTCTCAAACGGGTTTCATGTTCATTTTCATTTTTTATGTAAATAAACTTTAAAATAATTTATTATTTTAAAAATCATTTAAATATATCTACAAGTTTGTTTCGAGAGTCAGTGTTACAAATGCAGTTAACACAACAAAAGGAAAGCAAAAAAGGAAAACCTAAGCTAACACTATCTTTTAGTTATATCAATACCCAAAACTTCCTGCATAAGCAAGACATTCATGTAAAATTAGCTACTGACCAAGCAGAAGCTTATGCAGAGAACATAGCTTTTGTGTATTTAGAAGAATACTAATTTTGACTGGATTTGGAATGTTTTTCTAGGCAATCATCACAGTTAAGCATATTAAACTCTCTTTTTGTCAGAGTTAATTCATATTTCACTTCCAAAAGCATCTTTATAGTAAAATACAACTTTGAAAGCCAACGGTTATTGCTTAGTCATTCATTTTTATAGAGAAAATGTTGTAATTCGACAACACTGCACTATTTAAATCAGCTGTACTCCTTGTTAATCAAGGGAGAGCTTTTCCATCATAACATGAAAAAACTCGGATTCAGTGATTTGGAAACATCTTGATCTCTATCTTCTAAACCTGAAATATCTTCTTCAGTTTACTCCTTCTCTTGCTCTGCATCACCTCACTAGAAATTTTTTCTAATCTCCTTTCTGGATCCTCTTCATCACGCCAACGTTTAAATTTTGGATTAACTCTAAGTGTTGCTTCTTTTTTGACTTTCTTGTCTTATCTTAACCCTCACTCCTGTCCAACCATATAACTGTAAAAATGTCCAGATTTACATTTCCACCCCCAATCTCCCGACTAACCTCATACATCTAAATCTACAATTGACATTTGCATGAAATGTTGAATACACAGCTCAAACTTAATATGCTCCAAACAAAATTTTTCATTTCTCCAATCTCCAAATGTACTCCTAAAAGAAAAAGAAAAAGAAAAAAAAATTCACTCTTCATGCATTTAGTTTGGTAAAAATACCTAATCTAGGGACCTTCCTGTTAACTACTTTTCTCACTGCACACTTCTAATCCATCAGGAAATTATATCAGCCCTACCTTTAAAATATATCCAGAATCTGACCTCTTTCTACACTCTCTAGTGTTACCACCCTTGTGACAGATGAGTAAATCCACTTCCCAGATCCCAATTCAAGGCAGGACTCTGCCTAAGGGCAAAGAGAACAGTCAGCAGACAGCCTCTACCTGTCAGCAACTTCCTCAGGATCTGTCTCAGTTGCAAGGAGCCATCCCCTGAGGACACTCCCTTCCCAGGGCAGCTCACACCTTTTTCAGGTGGCTGAGCAAGTGGGAGGTATAAAGCCTAAGGGTCTGGCCTTATTGTCTCTGATGCGTACACTCCAGAACGTTATTACTTAGATTCTATATAGAATGAATAATGAAATGTACAGTGCTCACTGACATGTTCTTTGAGTTATCCAAATTTTAATGGTATCTATGACTCTGTATTTTATAGATTCCTGAGAGTTTCATCCACCAGTAAGTAAGGATATAGCAAGATGCTAATGTATTCAGTGATGTTTTAAATTCTACTACTTGAAAAATCACCTTAGTCATCACCACTAAAAGAAATATCACTGCCACCACCATCCCTAGAAGACTAATTTTGTGGCAATTTTAAAAGATGCATTAGTACAAAGCAAAGAAAGATGTGTGATTTTCTGTAAAATGATTATTAGTTTGAAAAATAATTATCCCAAGTACCTTCATTTGCATTACTAATTTGAGGTTGTTCTTAAAATTATAAAACATTTGGATCATCTCATATTTGTTCAGTAAATTTTCTTTCAAAATATAACTAAAAATCTCACTTCTGAGGACAAATTGAGTAGTTAAGCATTTTCATAGTATTTAAAAGTCTAAGACTTTTATTCTCTGCAGCTATTTCCTTTAATATCTGACATGCTTCCATAGCTACAATGTCATGCCAGAGGGGAAAACTAACTACATCCAAAATAAGAGAACATGAAAAAAAAAAGTGCTTGAGGTATAACCATTTTCTAAATTTGGGTTTAAACAGTTAAAATGAACAGATTAAAAACAAGAACAGAAGTATAATCACGTGTAAAAAATACTCCTTAGATATCTCAACTTCGTGTTGTTTTCATTATTAATACTTTCCACTTATAATTGTGGGAAAATATAAATGATTTAGAAAAAACATGTTATCAAGTAAATATTTATCCTATTGTTTCAGTCAGTTGATCAGATGAGCAATATACAGCTATAATTGTACTTTCTCCAATAATCAAAATATTTAAAAAATCAATGCTCTTATAGTAATCTGCTCTGTGAGGCATTGTTTTATAGATTATACATACCAGGTTTTTTTCCTGCAAATAATTTTTAAACCTACTTAATAACATTTTTGCCCCTTGAGTTTAATATGATTGCTGGAACCTGGCAGGAAGTAACTGAAAAATGAAGATGACTACTCTAAGTTTATTTTTATGTTTTTTTTAATCCTAAGATTTTGAATAGCTCATTCACAATTACAGCAAGTCATGTGAAGTCATTCTTTATACTAGAAAGCTATTCTTCCCTAGGGAAAAAAACCCTGCAAGTATACCCCAAAAGGAAGACCCTGAATAAGGAATTCAGAGGCCACAGACTGCAGAGTATCAAAAGTTTTATTTAGGGACAGGATCTTTCTGTAATGGCTAAGGGATCAGCTCTTAGCTCCCACCCTTAAATGAGAGAGAACATTCTTTCTGTCTTCTCTCCTTCCTAGTCTACACCCCAGACTGATGGGTTCCCTCTGCAGGTGATTCCCTCTCCCAGGGGAAAAATTAAGTTCAACATATGTACCTCCAGTGGTGTCACAGTAACATATTGGCCTTACCATAAAACTTTAAATTGCTTATTTCTATTCTGAGCTTAGCTGTTCAGATGTTTGGTTTCCAGAAAAGCAGTTTTCCTTATTAATGACTTCAGTTTCTTTTGTTAACTAGATACTCTGTCATTTATAAAATGGTATCTTGGAAACTAATACAGTGAGAGAATAGTTTACTTTCTGTATATACAAGACATAAATCAGAACTAATGATTGTTTTAAACCACTTAAGGATATGTATCACAAAAGGAAGAAAAAATGCCCACTTTCAAATGTTATACAGTTAAAAAATGTACTCTTTGCTTTCACTGGGGTGGTAGAAAAGGAGAGTTTTAAAACATTACAGATTAAATCCAATCAACATATGACATCATTGATGAAGTCATTTAAAGGTGGTAAATATACACAAAATATGCAATTTACCTAAGCAGTACTGTGGAGCTGGTAATATTCGTATCGCGGCTCCTCTCCTTCACTCCACCCCATTTTACTGACACTGAATTTAGGAACTGAATATGCCTTAGTATTTTTGACATAATATTTCCAGATGATGAAACATCATCCCAGTATGTAATTTTCCAAATTATTTTCTAGATAATTAAAAAATCTGGATTAAAATTCAGATTTCCCAGCTCTATTTTCAGCGCTCTCATTCCACATGACCAAGCTGAGGCCACCCTACACAGAGGCCAAGCCTTCCTTGCATGCCTACCCTCACGTTTGCTCTCAGATGGGTAGAGGTCAGTACACCCTTGTGTGCTAACTACCAGAAATTTTTCTTCTGTATCAAGTTCACCTTGCATCTCAGCTTCGTGTAGTCTCATACTCGGGCAATATTTCAGTCCCTCTGTTTCATTTTTGATCATCAGTCCTGAGTTTGTATATTTAAGAAACATTTCTTTAAACCCTTAAGTAGCATACCACAAAATCTCCAGTTCCCTGTGAACCTTTTCCCAGGAAAATTTGCTAGATGCCACCTTCTTGTCCTCTTACTTATGATGTCTCAGCAAACAGTGCTTTTCCCCACAAACATTGACTATTTCAACCTATTCTTTTCTTCCTCAAGTCGCATCACCTAGAAGTCAATTTCACTTTCTCCTTTGTCTCCAACTATAGCTGAAGGCAGATTCCAAGGTTGTATCTGTGGGAATGCAGAATCTCAGCCTCACTTGGAGGGAGGTGGGGCAATTTCAATACCTTTAGAAGGTAACTGGATAAAAGGAAATCATGTTAACATGCTAATTGTAGTCAAAAATGTGCTAACAGAAGACAAATTTGCTCTACCCTCTTTCTCCCCCTTCTTCAATCCTCACAACTTGCAATTTTGCATGGTTGCTGCTGTTGTTGAAAACAAAAATCTAAACTTGATTATTTGCAGCTCTGAAGGAAGGTGGGCTGGACTGAAGAGGGCTCATTGAGCTCTTAAAGCTATCTATAAAACCTCAAAACAGAGGGCTAAAGAGTCAATAATTTACTCTTGTAGTAGAATCTGACCTATTTTAAAATAATATTTTCTTTGATTATCTCTTGTCTTGGTGATTACATGCATTCACTAGGAATCACAATTTCTAACTCATGTGACAAATTTGCAGATACTTTACAAAGTAAGCCCCAGAAATATCATGCAGAGATATGTACGAAATAGCCCACAAATGAAAAGTAAACAGTGGTTGCTGAACAATAGAGTAAATGGAACTTAAAGTTGCAGAGCACCCGAGTTCTTTATGTGAAAAAAACATTTTAAAAATTATCTCTTACCTGTGAAATTTTCTAGAAACTTAATTCATAGAAAATATACAATCTCTATATGGGAGTAATTGACCCACCCCAATCTAACGCAAAGCAATTGTTTTTCAACCCATGTTTATTATTTTGGTTAAAATAACTTTATAAATTTAGTTATTTTATTATTCAAAGAATAAAAACAATTACTAATACATCTATTAATCAATTTAGAAGACACAATATAGTTCTTTTGCAAGTAGAATTAGATTTATTTTTAAACATGTGAAAGTATCAACTAGAGATGTCCGAACTATTTAAATTATCCCAACTACCCACTAGTTTTCATTTATCAGGATGTCAGGTTTTTGTGTTAGGTTCTGAAATTGGAGCATGACGTAAGTGTTCTATGTCAGACCCCTTAACATATAGCCTGTTCTACTTCACAGAGTGCTTACTTTTTAGAATGCCAAGAAAGGTACTGAAGATATCCTACAGTGTATTACATGTTAATATTATGGCTAAAACTGGTAGTTACATCTAGTTCTCTTCTGTAGTTTCTTGGCTGAAACTTGAATGTGGAAGACTGTATTGTCTCATATAGCACTTTCAGAGATTTTTTTTTTTTCTGGCCTGTTTGTTGCATTTGGAAAGGTTTTATTCTTCTAGCATATTTAAGATTCATGTGTAATTTCTTTCTCTCTCTTTTTTTTTTGTTACCAATACTTTTATCTAATGATTTGATTGTTTATAGTTGGTAATTTTATAAAACTACTGTTGTGTTCTTTATTTACTGGTTTAAAACACACTGTGTGGGTGGGCAAAACAATACGGCAGAGCTGCCACCATGCCAGCTGGCCACCTCAGTGCCTCACGGTGGGTGTCCAGCTTCGTTCAATTGCCATATGACATGAAACAGGGCTTTGACCCTTGCAGCACTTCTGCTTGTAAAAGTGAGCTAGGCTATAAAAATCACGATGATTTCATCAACAGTGGGTCCTCCAATGATACATTCCATGCTTTTGGTTATTTACTGTACATGGTCAGCAGAGCAATGCCTTGTCAAATTTAGCAGTTTGAAAAATATTTTAAAGGACTGGGAGTCGATCATGGTTGCTAAAGGTTTTTTTAGACACTAAAGCCAGAAAGTTATTATTAATGATCACATTTTGTAATACATACTATACTAATTTGATATTGGCCTCCTTTAGATTCAATATGTTGCCATTCCTCATTGTGTGGAATTTTATATCTAAGCTCATTTCAGAGTCTATAGTTGTTAGAATATACAGTGCCAGGATAAAATTTCATTGTCTGGATTTTGGTTTTATTCTTCCTTGACTATTTGAACCATATTTCTAGGCAAAGCCAATTCAAATTATGCATCTTGAGTGCTGAGCTCCTTTAAAGACAAATGCATCAGTGGAATTATGTTAATAATCAGAGTACTGAAGTGCTAGGGACAGATTTTTCTCTTTGGTTTTTATGGAATTACATGTGCAAACTCAGAAAAAAGCAGCACAAGAATGTGATGATACTAGCTTATTTGACAGAGTTTAGTAAACTTTTGGTTTGTCCCACCCAGACAAAGGAGATATCCTAATGACCTTCTGGAAAGAAAGGTTATTAAAGTAGATGCACAATGTTTCTGTAAATTAGCAGAGAGAAAAGTCACTATGCCACAAACACCAAACTCTGTTTAGAAACTTTAAAACATGACTCTGATTTCGATGTTAGAAGAGCGTGCTGAGAAAAGGACACACAAATGCACAGGCTTAATAGTATATATGGTTACAGAACATTCAACCAAATCTCCACCAGAGGGGAGAATAATAAGATGGCTTTCAATGTCCCTTTGAGTGTTAAGCACCTATGAGTCTGAGATTTGATGACTGCAGATGAAATTTTCCACATTTTGATAACAGGGTTAAGAATTTTCCAGTCTGTTTGTACTATTATTATTTAATTTTCTAAAAGAGCAACCAGGATACAGTAAAACTAGAAAAATAGAAGTCTGTTGATTCTTCCATGATAGGATACTGATATATTTCTATTTCTTTTTCCAGGACACAAATTTTCTCATTACACCCTGAAGACTTAAGTCAATGAAATCTCCACATTTGGTTCACAAATAGTCAATTTTCAGGAAGCTCCTTTACTTGAGTACCTCTATTACTTATCCCAATCATTCCAGACTTAAAGGACCAGTTAGATTTCAAAAATACATCAAGTAAATAAATAAAGGATAACAGGTTTTTGTTGTGTCAAGTAACACTAGTAAGTCTACCATATACTCAACTTGATACAGTTTTTTTTTAAATTGAGGTATAATTAACATATAACATTATATTAAGTTCAGGTGTAAACATACTATAAAAAGTCTAGTTCATATCTGTCACGATACATAGTTCCAGATTTTTTTCCCTTGTAATGAGAACTTTGAAGATCTCCTCTCCTAAGAACTTTCAGATACGTAATCCAGTACTATTAACTGCAGAACCATGCTGTACATTACTTCCCTACGACTTACTTATTTTATAACTGGAAATTTGTACCTTTTAACTCCTTTTACCCATTTAGCCCAATCCCCACTCTCCCGCTTCTGGCAACTACTAATCTGTTCTCTGTATCTATGAGATACATAGCTTTGGGTTTTTTTTTTGTTTGTTTTGCTTTAATTCCTGTCGACTAATATAGGCATACCTTGCAGATATTGCAGGTTCAGTTCCAGATTACCACAATTAAAAGAGTCACACAGGGCTTCCCGGGTGGCGCTGTGGTTGAGAGTCCGCCTGCCGATGTAGGGGACACGGGTTCGTGCCCCGGTCCGGGAAGATCCCACATGCCGCGGAGCGGCTGGACCCGCGAGCCATGGCCACTGAGCCTACGCGTCCGGAGCCTGTGTTCCGCAACGGGAGAGGCCACAACAGTGAGAGGCCTGCGTACCGCAAAAAAAAAAAAAAAAAAAAAAGAGTCACACAAATGTTTTTGTTTCCCAGTGCATATAAAAGTTATGTTTATACTATGCTGTACACTATACTGAGTGTGCAATAGCATTATGTCTAAAAATGTACATACCTTAATTTTTAAGTACCTTATTGCTAAAAAATGCTAAGCATATCTGAGCCTTCAACAAGTCCTAATCGTTTTGCTGGTGGAGGGCCTTGCCCCCATGTTGATGGCTGCTGATTGATCAGAGTGGTGGTTGCTGAAGGAATGACTGTGGCAATTTTTAAAAAATAGGACAACAGTGAAGTCTGACACATCAATTGACTCTTCTTTGCATGCAATGCTTGTTTGATAGCATTTTACCCACAGTAGAACTTCTTTCTAAATTGGAGTCAATCCTCTCAAAACATGACAATGCTTTATCAACTAAGTTTACATAATATTCTAAATCATTTGTTGTCATTTCAACAATCTTCACAGCATCTTCAACAGAAGTAGATTCCATCTTAAGAAACTGGTTTCTTTGCTCATCCATAAGAAGCAAATCGTCATGAGATTGCAGCAATTCAGTCACATCTTGTCTCCACTTCTAATTTTAGTTCTCTAGTTATTCTCATCACAGCTGAAGTTACTTCCTCCAGTGAAGTCTTGAACCCCTCAAGGTGATCCATGGATGAGGTTTGGATTGAAATTCTTCCAAACTCCTGTTAATGTTGACATTTTGACCTTGTCCCATGAATCGCAAATGTTCTTAGTGGCATCTATAATGGTGAATCCTTTCCAGAAGGTTTTCAATTGACTTTGCCTAGATTCATCAGAGGAATCACTATCTATGGCAGCTATAGCCTCATGAAATATATTTCTTAAATAATAAGACCTGAGAATCTAAATGACTCCTTGATTCATGGGCTGCAGAATGGATGTTCTGTTAGCAGGCATAAAAACAACATTAATACTGTACATCTCCATCAGAGCTCTTGGGTGACCAGGTGCATTGTCAATGAGCAGTAATATTTTGAAAGGAACCTTTTTTGTCTGAGCAGTAGGTCCTAACAGTGGGCTTTAACTATTCAGTAAACCATGCTAAAAACAGATGTGCTGTCATCCAGGCTTCCTTGTTCCATTTATAGAGCATGGGCAGAGAAGAATTAGCAGATTTAGCATATTTAAGAGTAAATTAGTAGATTTTGGATATCAGTAATGGTAAATGAGCACTGGCTTCAACTTAAAGTCACCAGTTGCATTAGCCTCTAATAAAAGAGTCATCCTGTCCTTTGAATCTTTGAAGCCAGGCATTGACTTCTCCTCTCTAGCTATGAAAGTCCTGGATGGCATCTTTTTCCAATATGAGGCTATTTCATCTATCTTGAAATCTGCCATTTACTGTAGCTACATTCATTAACTGTCTTGGCTAGATCTTCTAGATAACTTGCTGCAGCTTCTGCATCAGCACTTGCTGCTTCACCTTGCACTTCGATGTTATGGAGACAGCTTCTTTACTTAAACTTCATGAACTAACCTCTGCTAGCTTCAAACTTTTCTTCTGCAGTTTCTTCACCTCTCTCAGCCTTCATAGAATTGAAGAGAGTTATGGCCTTGCTCTGGATTAGGCTTTGGCTTAAGGGAAATTTGTGGCTGGTTTGATCTTCTATCCAGACCATTAAAAACTTTATATCAACAATAAGTCTGTTTTGCTTTCTTATTCGTGTATTCACTGGAGTAGCACTTTTAATTTCCTTGAAGAACTTTGCCTTTGCATTTACAATGTGGGTGTTTGGCACAAGAGGCATAGATAGCTTTCAGTCTGTCTCACCTTTCGACATGCTTTTCTCACTAAGCTTAATCATTTCTAGCTTTTCATTTAAAGTGAGAGACATGCAACTCTTCCTTTCACTTGAACATTTAAAGGTCATTGTAGGGTTATTCACTAGTCTAATTTCAATACTGTTGTGTTTTAGGGAGGCCGAAGGAGAGGAGAGAGATGGGAGAATGGCCAGTAGGTGGAGCAGTCAGAACACACTCATTTATAAATCAAGTTCACTATCTTGTATGGGTGTGGTCCATAGTGTCCCAAAACAATTACAACTGTAACATCAAAGATCACCGATCACCGATCACTATAATAAATAATAATGAAAAAATTTGAAATATTGCAAGAATCATCAAAATGTGACACAGAGACACAAAGTGAGCAAATGCCTTTGAAAAAATGATGCCAAATAGACTGTTTGACAGAGGGTTACCACAAACCTTCAATTAGTAAACAACATGATATCTGCAAAGCACACTAAAGCAAAGCGCAATGAAACAAGGTATACATGTATAAAGAACACAAAGGGAAGTCAGTAGAGTTTGCTTATGTTTTATTTCCTTAACAAATTACAGTTTACTTATATAGGTTGAGGGTAAACCACTCATATTTTTTTATTTCTCAAGTGAAACTTAGAAATCAGTATATTTAAAATTTCCAATGCAATTATCTCTAAGTCCTTACTTGTTTAACCCCACTGTGAATGTTCTGTATGTATTCCAGTCTTGTCCCCTTCAGAGCTCTGGCAAGATTGATACACCACCTGGTTATGCTACCCTAAGACTAGATAACCCTGGAATATGCTGACCCAAGCAGGTTGGCAAATATTTTGAATATCCTGTAGCTAAGCTTTATAAACACAGGCTGTGGTACCCTAGAGATAGGCTTAGGGGATGTGACACCAATGCATAAAATAGTTCACATCTTCTTAAATCATCACTGTTATTCTCAGATTAGGGCAATATTTTTTCATTAAATAAATGTTTCCATATCTTGGCTTTAAAACATCATTATATTTATCTTTGCAGATTCTGCTGTATTACTGATAAAAGAAATATAAAGACTCAAAGCCACAATGAGATTAAGAGTTTACTAATATTGAATCAGGGAAAATCTGATTCTACACAGATGAATTATGTTGCAGAGAATGAGAATTTCAGGTTAACATCAAACAATAATTCAGGAAGTTTGTTTAAAACATTTGCTTCTGTATAGATATAGATGGGGAAAAGGAGTCCGTGTAAAGATGATCTCAGACCAAAAGCAAGGATGGGGCCCATAAAGGCAAAAGACATAATGTTTTACAGGGGAAAATGATTAGTCAAATTAAATAAGTTTCTGTTATATTCAGAATTTGTGATTGTAGCATTGCTCGGCGTGACACTGTTGAACAAATGGGTAAAATCTTGCAGCTGAATTGCTACTTGGAGAAAAAGAACAGTAGGGGGAAAACAAACAAACAAACAAACCCCACAACTAAACCAAAACAAAGAAAAAAAATTATAAAATGAAGTTTAAAGAAAGTGCCAACTGCATTGATCTTTTAGATTACTGAATAGGCTAGGAATGATCCCTTCCCTGAAAACATTCTTGCTATTACTAGAGCGGTGTATATTGCTAAGAAAGTAGAACGGCGAATTGTTTAGAAAAAAATGCTTGATTGATTATTTTAAATTGGGAAACATTCATTCTGCTCTAGATTTAGGACTAGTCCAGAATATTTGAAGCACACTGACTAATAAAATCAGCATCATCACTACTGGTAATATTAGGAGATGAAAGCATGATGAGAAACCTATATACAGTTGACCCTAGAATAACATGGATTGGAACTGCATGGGTCCACTTACATGCAGACTTTTTTCAATAGTAAATACTATGGTAGTACATGATCCAATCCATGGTTGGTTGAATCTGAGGATGCAGAACTTCAGATATGGAGAAATTTCAGGTATGAAGGACCAGTTATAACTTATACATAGATTTTTGACTGTGCACTGTTCAAGGGTTAAATGTAGTCACAAAGTATTGATATCTCCTCTCAATATACTAATTGAGTACAAAGAAAATACAGTAACTTTATAGTAGAGAAATCTTGCAGTAACTTTATGGTGGAGAAATCTTGTAGATACCATCAGCACCAAGTGATCATTGTATTATAATTAGTAATGGGACAAATCAACATCATGTTTTCTATAAGATTTACTGAGAAGAATACAAAAATCACTTCTGTGATACTCCATCAAAATACAAAATACGAATATACCCATGAGGAAATACAAGACAAAACTAAACTGAGAGACACTCTATATTCCTCATAAGAGTCAAGGTCATGAAAGACAAAATAAAGACCTGTTCCAAATTAAAGGAGATTTAACAGCACCACAGTTAAATGCAACATGTAATTGGATTGAATCCTTGATCAGGTAAAGGACATTAGTGGAGAAATTGTCAAAATTTGAATAAAATCTACAGATTTCATTTTTAGGTAATAGTTTTAGGTAATTATTTTTAGGTAATTTTATTATGTCAGTGGTATCTTTCTGAGTTTTATAATTGTACTTTGGTTATGCAAGAGAGTCCTTGTTTCTAGGAAATTATTTAGGAGCAGAAGGAGTCATGTCTGTCATTTATTTTGAAATGGTTCAGAAAGTTTCACGGACTGTATGTTTTTTATGTGGTAAATTGTTCACATTTGGAGAATCTCTGTGTAAAGTATAAGCAGGGATTCTTTGAACTATTCTGCAATGTATATATAAGCCTATTATTTCTAGATGAAATGTTAAGAAAATTAAATTCATGATAATCAAAAGTTGCTAGTCACTTCTGAATGATTCATACTTTCATATTTGCTATAATCATAGTAGTTTTGCCCAGACTTAGCTCATTTGCTCTTAAGAAATCCTGACTAATGTTTTTGTCAGTCACACCTCACATAGTTTGGTCAGTCATGGTTCACATGTTTTTGCTTTTGCTTCTATAAAATCTCATTCTGGCTATTGATTTTATTAGAAATTCCTTAGGTGCAAAATAGTTTGACCTTATCCAGAAGAACATGTTTACCAAACGTTTTCTGAGCCCCTTCATCTGGAAGCACTGAAAGTGTCTACTGAGGCAAAAGTGAAGAGAGGGGTACAGACAGGTATGTGGATGACATATCTTCTTAGGGAAAATAAAGTTCTAAGGTAAAATTTTCTCAACTAACAAAATTTCAAATGCTTCACATAAGTGTCTCTGAAAAGGCAAATTATTTGTAAAAGATATGCTGGGACACCCATGTTTATATTATTGGACCCATCCTTTTGGCCATATCAAATTAGATCAGAGTATACAGTTAACCCTAACAGAGTGAACAAATTGGCTGGCTCAGGAGCAGTCTGATCTTTTAAAAAAAAAAAAAAAAAATCAACTCAGAAACATATATAGTGGTAGGCTCTAGAGCTGAAATTTCATTGAGAGTCAAGGCTTGAAATAGCACCACAATAAACCTAAGTAAAGTTAAGGAAAAACACAGACCATGCGTCAGTAGAGACATCACATCCCCAGACTGAAGACTCAAGTATTGATAGAAATGGATTGTGTTTCTTTCTGGAACAGATACAGACAGTCGCCACCTCACATCTTGACATATTAAATCCTCCAAAAGTCATACATGTGACTTTTCCTGTGAACATCCCATTGTCTTTTCAATCAGTAAATTCCATGTTTGGGCTGGTCTTAGTTTCCGTTCCTTGAAACAACAGACATTTAAGTAATTTTTTCTATTCCTAATGCTCAAAGCTAATTCCTGAAGCAGTGACCAAATAACAGATAGCAGATTTTTAAAAAATAAATAAAACAAAACCAAAAAATGATCAGCAATCCATAATACTCTTAAATGTAATACATTTGCATAACTTTAGGTAAAGAGACTATAAAAGTAAGGGTTAGACTATTTGGATTATGGTTCTGATTCTGTCACTTGTTAGCTAAATTGCTTTGAGTAATTATTTTTTTAAACATATGGACACTAATCTCTTTGTTTTCTATAAGTTGAGAAAACTCCTGTCCATATTACTGAGCTAGGAGAATAGAATTATATAATAAAGTTGACAATGTTTTTAATTAGCTGTCACTTTCTAAAGCTTGTATAATTGTTAATGCTAGTCAAATTTTATATGGGGCTGAAAGTTAACTTTGGGAAAAATTCTCTGTTACATTTGTATTAAGATTAAAAAATTGAAGTCTCATTAGAGCGAAGGGGGAAGAGTCACACAGACTATAATAAGGGCAAAAAAACCCCATGTATAATATAGTCCTCAGTTCCTTTTTCCCTGCAATATTTATGGAGTTGTCCAAATGCCAAATTCTACTTTCTCTGAAATATCACAGCATTTTATTTTTATTATTGTTCCTTCCTCATCTTTGACTTTTCCATAAATATTTATAGAATTTTTAAAAGTAAGTGAACAATAAATTTTCTTCCAAATTCTGGCAACCTAGAAATCATTAATAGTATAGCTTTGATGATTAGCTTCGGAATCTCAGTTTTAATCATGATTCTGCAACTTAACTGTCAGTATGAAATTGGGAAGTCACCCAGTTGAAGTAAGCCACATGTGAGTTTTGTAAGGATTAAAGGAGATGGTTAATGTGATAGTGCTCTCTGATTTAGATTTGTAATTAAATCAAGTTTTTTTGGCTTAATTTTGAGAAATACTAACAGTGTTTATAGATATTACCACAGTGTCTAGTACATAATTGATTGTGTTATTTAAGATTATTTTTTAGGGACTTCCCTGGTGGCGCAGTGGTTAAGAATCCACCTGCCAATGCAAGGGACATGGGTTTGATCCCTGGCCCAGGAAGATCCCACATGCCGTAGAGCAACTAAGCCCATGTGCCACAACTACTGAGCCTGCACTCTATAGCCCACGAGCCACAACTACTGAGCCCTGGTGCTGCAACTACTGAGCCCGTGTGCTGCAACTACTGAAGCCCGTGAACCTAGAGCCCATGCTCCACAATAAGAGAAGCCAACACAATGAGAAGCCCATGCACCGCAGCTAAGAGTAGCCCCCGCTCGCCACAACTAGAGAGAGCCTGCATGCAGGAACGATGACCCAATGCAGCCAAAAAATAAATTAAAAAAAATTTTTTTTAATTATTTTTTATAAGTGACATAAATTCAGCTTTAATCAGGCACACAAAAAAGGAAGATTCATATGTATATATGATATGCAACTGGCAGAAGTTGTGCTCTATACATCACCATTTTGCCCATAGAAGGACACTGAGAACCTTTCCTTAGATCTATGGTTTGAAACCTAGGAAGGTCTATGATTGGCCAGGTTTTGCCTGAAACTTAATCCTGGGTCCATCATTTTTGGACTCAGAAAGATGGATTTAGGATTCAGAAAGAAAGGCAGATGGTCCCAGAAAAAAAAAGAGTGGGGGTGGTTTCTGTGAAAACAATAGATGGCCACTTAGGAATGATATCCAAAGTATTTAACAGCTGTTACTTCATGGCCTTCAGTCGATCAGAACAGAGGCAAGCTGGAACTGCTGGAGCTAGGGAGACTGACTATTGGACAGACATATTACATGCAGGCTGGCTCCCTCCTGTCCTTAAAATATTAAAATTTCAACTTCCCACTGAGTCCTATTATCTCCAGAGTAACATACATTGAATATATTTAACTTAATCTTTTAAAAAATTATTATTACATATCTATCCCAACCAGAGTGTAACTTCCACGGGGGCAAAGATTTGGTTCTATACTACTGTATTTCTACAGTCTAGAAAAATACCAACAATAAACATTTATTAAGTGAATGAATGTTTAGAATATTACTGACTCTATTTTCCCTTATTACTTTTGGAGTCCCATAAGAAAGTGACATTGTACAGATGACTTCATTCATAAAGCTCATTCATGGAAAATGCCTAAATTCCATGGAAAGCTGAAAAATATAGATATTATATACTAAGTAATTTAGTTCCATGTAGAGATATTTGTAAATTAAACAAACACATTTTTAAATGGGCTCATATTTGGACTTTAATTACATAGATACGTTTATTTTTCAAATTGCTCTTTTGTCAGAATGGAGAATTCTAACTTATTAAATGGGAATCTCCATTGTAATAAAAGCAAAAACACATTCAGGCTTGTGTTTTGGATCTGTAACGAAAGTTATCACGGTGGTAACCCCTGGAGCAGAACTGAGTATATTTGCAAAGCAGATATCTGTAGTTCCTAGGAAAGAATGACCACTGGGGAAGCAGCAAGAAATAAGGCACAGAGACAGAGCTATAGTTCTTTGAGCATATTTCCCCCCACCTCTGCCTTCTCATTTCTCAGAGTTTGATGCAGTGACCAGTGGGTGCTAGCTTGTTCCAGTTTCCAAGCCAACATAACATATGACAGGGAAAAGAATAATACTAGTAGTCTTCACATACTTTTAGCTCCAATATCTCTGATTGTGGGGAGTTTAAGATAGTATTAAGATAGGTGGAGAAGTTTAAAATAATCTTTTCTTGGTTTGTTTTTAGATCAACGATTTTCTGTGTGTTGGGGGATGTCGTGAAATTTTTCAGGTTTCTGTCCCCTCCTGGAGCATCCAGCCAGACCCATAACCCATGTCTAGTATAGAGTGATATACTCTTGGTTTCTGTGTAAATGTCAAGACATAGGAATCCTTATTATAACTCTTTTCACAATAAGGTATGAAGTCCACCTATCAGATTAGTCTCTTCTTAAGTACTACCCCCTTTACCTCATGTCCATTAGCAACTAATATGCCCAGCTTCCAGAACTAAAGCCCTGATCTCAAGCCCAGCCATTATGTATGCGCCCCAACATACTGATAGTTCTTTCTTAGGCATGGGCATCAGCTGCATTAAAAACAACAACAACAAAAGAAAACAAAATCTTAATGTGAATCTTTTGTACACATTGCTATTGCGTCTTCAATGTGAACCTATATTATCCTATTCTTAATCTGCCTTGCGTGGCTACTGAGGGATTTAGAACCTTCCCAAATGCCACATCTAAGGATAGCAGCATAAACTGAAGTTTAAAGAAGTTATTGAATTTAACCCAAGGGGCAATTGCTAAGTCTGCCACCATTAAAACAGCAGAAAGGCAAAGATCCCCAGGTATAAACTTAATAAGAAAATTATAAAATGCTACCAATGGAACAAGAATTCTGAATAAATTGAAAGATAAATGCCTTTGTTGGAATAAAGGACTTAGAATTGTACAGATGACAATTCTTCTTAAGTTATTTTATAGCTTAATGAGATATCATTAAAATTATTCATACAGATTTTTTAGAATAAGAGATGTTTCTAGCATTAATTTGGAAAATGTGTAAGAATAACCAGAAAAATTCTGGAAAGTAGTTATGAGGGGAAGAATAAAAGGTAAAGAAGAGATAATATATTCTATCTTTTGTAAATACTATAAAGCTAAAGCAATTAAAGTTGTTTGCTCCTGGTGCAGAGGTAGAAAGAGTAATAAAACATAGACCAGAAACAGACACATATATATAGGTAAAAAGAAAATATAATAAGAAGAATACTTCAAAAGAGCACAGAAATGGTATAGGGACAATTGTATAATCATAGGAAATAAATACACTTGGCTAGCTGACTTAAACAAAAGAACTTCTAGAAAAATAAAAATTTAAATGTAAGTAAAGAAAGAATAAAAGGAAATATCAAAGACTTACATTTCATATAATGATAGCAAAGAAATCCTTCCTAGGGATGGTACCCAGACATTCATAACAGAAAAAACTGATAAATGTTTTTGAATAAATATTTTAAAATTCTCCATAGAAGATATTTTTATACATTAAAAAATAAAAGACCAACTTAAAAATATTAAAGATACATGTTTGATGAGGACTATCAGTAAAATACACTTAAAATATAAAGAATTTGAAAAAAAAGAAAATATATATAGACAAAGAATATAAAATGGGCAAAAGGCATCAATAAAGACTTCTCCAACAGGAAATAGACATATTGGCTTTTAAATTCATGAAACAAAAATGAGCACCCTTAGGAAATTTGAAAGAATAGCAAATTAAAAATACAGTGAGGGGCTTCCCTGGTGGCGCAGTGGTTGAGAGTCCGCCTGCCGATGCAGGGGACACGGGTTCTGTGCCCCAGTCCGGGAAGATCCCACATGCCGCGGAGCGGCTGGGCCCGTGAGCCATGGCCGCTGAGCTTGTGCGTCCGGAGCCTGTGCTCCACAACGGGAGAGGCCACAACAGTGAGAGGCCCGCGCACAGCAAAAAAAAAAAAAAAAAAAAAAAAAAAAAAAAAAATACAGTGAGAAAAAATTCCATATCAATTTGTAATGTTGTATCTTTAGGAGTGGGGAAACAGACATTCTTAAATGTATTTATTTTAGTACACTATCTTTAGCAGGCATTTTGACAATATCAAACTAGCAAGGCATATATTTTTTGAACAAGAAATTTTAATTGTAAAATATTTTTATAGAAGTACTCATATGTATACACATATACATATATGTGAGTAAAGGATTCATTGTGGCAATGTTTGATTTCAAAAGTGTGGGAGCAACCAAACTTAATATCAACTGGAGACCTTGTATTTTAAAATAGGGATGTAATATCTATTAAGAGTTACAGAATACACTACTGAAATACATGTTAAGATATATTGTTAAGTAAAAAAAAAAGTGAGGTTAGGAACCATGATTTGCCTTTTATGTAAAGAAATAAAAGTGATATTGACTTATATGATTATATATGGTCAGACTATGATTATATATGGTCAGACTATCACTGGGAATATGAATTAATAAGAACATGGACCAGAGTGTATTGATAGAAAGAATGTACTTTTCATTATAAACAATTTTATAATTTTTGACTTTGTGTTTAAGAAAGCATGAGCATAAATATATATATATATATTTGAATAAATAAATGTTTTAAAATATATTTTAGTAAAATACCTATCAGTTAAAAAATTCATTGTTTTGGGTATTGAGGGTAGAGCATGGATGTTGGGGTCAGAAATATGTGGATTCAACGCTAGATACAAACTAAGTTGTAAACCCTGTGACTTTGCATAATATACTTAATCTTTATGAATTCACTTTTTAATCTGAAAATTGGGTAATAGAACATAATCTAAGGATTCTTCTGAGGATTAAATGTGATAATACAGAGAATATCCCTAGACTTCTCCCTCTCTCTCTTGTTCTTTCCCCTCAAAACTCTTTTTCTTTCTGCAGTAATATGATCTTTCAGGGAGACCTGTTAAGTGGTAAATTTGGAAATAGATTTATTTTTCCTATAGAATGATCTTTAAAGTTCTTCATGGTCTTAATATATTTTACATTTTTCTATGTGGTACATTTATCCACAGCAATAAGTACAGCATATTTTTGCAATTTCCAAATTTTTAGAAATTAGAAAGAACCAATGTGTAAGTTTTACTCATAGATTTTAATTTTAATATACCTTCAAACTTACAGAAAAGTTGTAATAAGAATACGAAGAGCCCCCATATGTACCTTACTTAGATCCACCAAATGTTTACATTTTCCCCCATGTATCATTCTTTCCTCCTACCAATGTATCCATCTATTTACAAAGTCTATTTCTCTATCTATTGATATCTATCTATCTATCTACCTGGTCTATTTTTTTTCTGAATATTTTGAGAGTAAGCTGACGACACTCTGCCTACTTACCCCTAAAATGCTCTATGTATGTATTTCCTTAGAACCAGACACTCTCTTATACATTTAAATTATACAATTATCAATAACAGAAAATTTAGCATTTATACAATGTTATTATTATTTAATCCACAATCCAAATTCAAATGTCATTAATTGTGCAAATAATAACTCTTTTTATATAGATTTTTTCCCCCCATGTCCATGATCCAACTCACAATCACACATTGCATTCAATTGTCCAGTCTGGAATGATTCTTCAGCTTTTATTTGTCTTTTTTTTCCCCCTGACATATTTGAGCGTACAGGCCAGTTACTTTGTTGAATATTTCTCAATTTGAGTTTGTCTGAAGCTACCTCATAAATGTACCCAGGTATGCATTTTTGGCAGAAAAGTTATTGAATTGATAATACATTCTTTTCTAGTGCATCACTATCAGAAAGCATATTGTGTCAGTTTGTCACAATATAGCAGATGTAAACTTTTATTATTTGGCTATAGTGGTGTCTGGTAGCCATAATGATAATTTTTCTCATTTTAGGTAACAATTTAAATTTAACATTTGATATTTAACAAATTTAATAATTTAACAAAATTAAGGAGATACCTTGAAATGATGTAAATATCCTGATCCTAGTCAAATTTTCATCAACTAGATTTAGAATCTATCGATGACTGCATAGCTCCATCATTCCTTCACTATCTATTGAGCACATTGCAAGAAAAAGCTTCATGTTTTCTGTTATTCAGTTCTTGAATTATTTTAGAATCAACTCATAGTGATTTTATTCAATAAAATTTAAATGCATATTACTTTTACATTATTTTCTTTTTTTAGTGGTTCCATTTACATCTTCCAAATAACACTTCAAGTCCTCTTCCAAATAACACTGTGTCATATTATGTGAAGTTTAAGTACATTATAACAGAGTATTCCCAATTCTTCCCATCTACCCCTTATAATATTGCTGTCATTCATTCACTTATCCATAAAGTATCAAAACCAAATACACTGTTGCTATTATTATTTTGAACAAAGTGCTATCTACTAGCTCAGTTAAGAATAAGAAAAAATAGGGGGTGGAGTCAAGATGTCAGTGAGGGAAGACACCAAGTTAGCATCTCCCCACAACTAGGGCACCTGCCATTACTGGTGGGGGACTTGGATGCCCAAGGATATGGGAGGAACCCCCAAGTAAACTGGTAGGACGTGGGGGGACAGAGGAGGGAGGAGAAGTGGAGGCCAGACAGGATTGGCACCCCTGAGGCTGGGGAGATCAAGAGAGGTAGGTGGGAGAAGCCGTCCAGGAGGAGCAGGATAGGAGAGGAGGGCATTTGTCCTGCCCACTCAAGCCCAGGAAGCCTGCTGGGCTCCCAGGTGAGGTCCCCTGCCCTCTGAGATCAGAGGTGGGGGACATGCCTGGACCCCTTCTGTTTCTTGAGCCTAAGCCCCAACCCCCAGAGCTCCCAGGGCCTTTTCCAGGCCTGTGGGTCCTAAGCATAGGGCCCACTCACCACCCAAACCTCGCCCTTGCTTAGGCCCCACCCTCCATAGCCAAGGCCTTTCCCCCTTTTTATTGCTTTCTTTTTTTTTTTTTATTTCCTTCCTCCTTTTTTTTTTTACTATTATGGTACTGATGTACCTTCTGGTTGTTGATTCAACTATATTGTTATTTTTATATTCTTTCTAATATGTCTGCTAGTTTCCTAGTCTAATTTTATTTTTTTACTTTGTTATTGTTCTCTTTTTCTTTTTTTCTTACCACCCCACATGGCTTGCGGGACCTTGATTCACGAACTGGGGGTCGGGCCGAAGTACCTACAGTGGAAGCTCCAAGTCCAAACCACTGGACTAACAGGAGAACCTGAGACCCCAGGAAATATTCATTAGAGCAAGGTCTCACAGAGGTCCTCATCTCAGCACCAAGACCCAGCTCTGCCCAACAGCCTACAAACTGCAGTGTTGGAAGCCTCAGGCCAAACAACCAGTAAGACAGGAACACAATCCAACTCATAAAAAAAAAAAAAAGACTGTAAAAAGTATGTCACAAATGAAGGAGCAAGGTAAAAACCAACAAGGCCAAATAAATGAAGAGGAAATAGAAAATCTACGTGAAAAAGAATTTAGAGTAATGATAGTCAAAATGATCCAGAATCTTGGAATGGAGGAACGGATTAAGAAAATACAGGAGGGTGGGAGGGAGGGAGACGCAAGAGGGAAGAGATATGGGAACATATGTATATGTATAACTGATTTACTTTGTTATAAAGCAGAAACTAACACACCACTGTAAAGCAATTATACTCCAATAAAGATGTAAAAAAAAAAAGAAAATACAAGAAATGTTTAACAAAGATCTAGAAGAACTAAAGAACAAACAGAGATGAACAACACAATAATTAAAATGAAAAATACAGTAGAAGGAATCAATAACAGAATAACTGAGGCAGAAGAACGAATAAGTGGGCTGGAAGACAAAATGGTGGAAATAACTGCTGAGGAGCAGAATAAAGAAAAAAGAATGAAAAGAATTGAAGACAATCTCAGAGAGGTCTGAGACAACACTAAACACACCAACATTTGAATTATAGGTATCCCAGAAGAAGAAGAGAAAAATAAAGGGTATGGGAAAATATTTGAAGAGATTATAGTCGAAAACTTCCCTAACATTGGAAAGGAAATAGTCACCCAAGTCCAGGAAGCACAGAGAGTCCCATACAAGAAAAACCCTAGGAAAAACACACCAAGACACATATTAATCAAACTAACAAAAATTAATTTCAAAGAAAAAATATTAAAAGCAGCAAGGAGAAACAAAAAATACAAAGGAATTCCCATAAGGTTATGAGCTGATTTTTCAGCAGAAACTCTGCAGGCCAGAAGGGAGTGGCAGGATATACGTAAAGTGATGAAAGAGAAAAACCTACAACCATGATTACTCTACCCAGCAAGGATTGCATTCAGATTCAATGGAGAAGTCAAAAAATTTTCAGACAAGCAAAGTTAAGAGAACACAGCACCACCAAACCAGCTTTACAACAAATGCTAAAGAAACTTCTCTAGGCTGGAAACACAAGAGAAGAAAAAGACCCACAAAAACAAACCCAAAACAAATTAAGAAAATGGTAATAGGAACATTCACATCAATAATAACCTTGAATGTAAATGGATTAAATGCCCCAACCAAAAGACACAGACTGGCTGAATACATACAAAAACAAGACTCATATATATGCTGTCTACAAGAGACCCAATTCAGACCTAGGGACACATACAGACTGAAAGTGAAGGGATGGAAGAAGATATTCCATGCAAATGGAAATCCAAAGAAAGCTGGAGTAGCAACACTCATATCAGAAAAAAATAGACTTTTAAACTAAAGACTGTTACAAGAGACAAAGAAGAACACTACATAATGATCAAGGGATCAATCCAACAAGAAAATATAAAAATTGTAAATATATATACATCCAACATAGGAGCACCTCAGTACATGTGCTAACAGCCATAAAAGGGGAAATCAACAGTAACACAATAATAGTGGGAGACATTAACACCACACTTACACCAATGGACAGATCATCCAGATAGAAAATCAATAAGGAAGCACTGGCCTTAAATGACACATTAGACCAGATAGACTTAATTAATATTTATAGGACATTCCTTCTGAAAACAGCAGAATACACTTTCTTCTCAAGTGCATATGGAACATTACCCAGAATACATCACATCTTGGGTTACAAATCAAGCCTATGAAAACTGAAATCATATCAAGCATCTTTTCTGACCATAATGCTATGATATTAGAAATAGATTACAGGGGAAAAAAAGCTGTAAAAACATGGAGACTAAGCAATATGTTACTAAATAACCAATGGATAACTGAAGAAATCAAAGAGGAAATCAAAAAATACACAGAAGCAAATGACAGTGAAAACACAATTACGCAAAACCTATGGGATGCAGAAAAAGCAGTTCTAAGAGGGAAGTTTATAGCAATTCAATCTTACCTCAAGAAACAAGAAAAATCTCTAATAAACAATCTAACCCTACACTTAAAACAAGTAGAGAAAGAAGAAAAAAAAAAACCTAAATTCAGTAGAGGAAAGAAATCATAAAGACCAGAGCAGAAATAAATGAAATAGAGATGAAGAAATCAATAGCAAAGATCAAAAAAACTAAAAGCTGGTTCTTTGAGAAGATAAACAAAATTGATAAACCCTTAGCCAGGCTCATCAAGAAAAAAAGGAAGAAGATGCAAATCAATAAAATTAGAAATGAAAAAGGAGAAATCACAACTGACACTGCAGAAATACAAAGGATTATAAGAGAGTACTACAAACAACTATATGCCAATAAAATGGTCAACCATGAAGAAATGGACAAATTCTTGGAAAGCTACAATTTTCCAAGACTGAACCAGGAAGAATTAGAAAATACAAACAGACCTATCACAAGTAATGAAATTGAAACCATAATTAAAAATATTCCAGCAAACAAAAGTCCAGGACCAGATGGCTTCACAGGTGAATTCTATCAAACATTTAGAGAAGAGCTAACACTGATCCTTCTCAAACTCTTCCAAAAGATTGCAGAGGGAGAAACACTCGCAAGTTCATTCTACAAAACCACCATCACCCTGATACCAAAACCAGGAAAAGATATCACAAAAAAAGAAAATTATAGACCAATATCACTGATGAGCATAGATGCAAAAGTCCTCAACAAAATACTAGCAAACAGAATCCAACAGCACATTAAAAGGATTATACACCATGATCAAGTGGGATTTATCCCAGGGATGCAAGGATTCTTCAATATATGCAAATCAAACAATGTGATACACTATATTAACAAATTAAGGAATAAAAACCATATGATCATCTCAATAGATGCACAAAAAGCTTTTGACAAAATTCAACACCGACACCAGAAAACGGGCATAGAGGGAACCTACCTCAACATAATAAAGGCCATATATGACACACTCACAGCAAGCATCATACTCAATGGTGAAAAACTGAAAGCATTTCCACAAAGATCAGGAAAAAGACAAGGATGTCCACTCTCGCCACTCTTATTCAACATAGTTTTGGAAGTCCTAGCCATGGCAATCAGAGAAGAAAAAGAAATAAAAGGAATACGAATTGGAAAAGAAGAAGTAAAACGGTCACTGTTTGCAGATGACATGATACTATAGATAGAAAATCCTAAAAATGCCAGCAGAAAACTACTAGAACTAATCAGTGAATTTCTTAAGATTGTAGGATACAAAATTCATGCACAGAAATCTCTGGCATTCCTATAAAAAAACAATGAAAAGTCAGAAAGAGAAATTAAGGAAACACTCCCATTTACCACTGCAACAAAAAGAATAAAATACCTAGAAATAAACCTTCCTAAGGAGGCAAAAGACTTGTACTCAGAAAACTGTAAAACACTGATGAAAGAAATCAAAGATGACATAAACAGATGGAGAAATATACCATGTTCTTGGATTGGAAGATCAATACTGTGAAAATGACTATACTACCCAAAGCCATCGACAGATTCAATGCAATCCCTATCAAACTACCAATGGCATTCTTCACAGAATTAGAACAACAAATTTTACAATTCGTATGGAAACACAAAAGACCCCAAATAGCCAAAGCAATCTTGAGAAAGAAAAATGGAGTTGGAGGGATCAGTCTCCCCAACTTCAAACTACACCACAAAGCTACAGTAATCAAGACAATACGGTACTGGCAGAAATAAAGAAATATAGATCAATGCTACAGGATAGAATACCCAGAGATAAACCCACGCACATATGGGCACCTAATTTATGACAAAGGAGGCAAGAATGTACAGTGGAGAAAAGACAACCTCTTCAATAAGTGGTGCTGGGAAAACTGGACAGCTACATGTAAAAGAATGAAATTAGAACACTACCTAACACCATACCCAAAAATAAACTCCAAATGGATTAAAGACTTAAATGTAATACCAGACACTATAAAACTCTTAGAGGAAAACATAGAAAAACACTCTTTGACATAAACCACAACAAGATCTTTTTTTGACCCACCTCCTACAGTAACAGAAATAAAAACAAAAATAAACAAATGGAATTTAAAAGCTTTTGCACAGCAAAGAAAACCATAAATAAGACAAAAAGACAACCCTCAGAATGGGAGAAAGTATTTGCAAATGAAACAAGAGACAAAGGATTAATCTCCAAAATATAGGAACAGCTCATGGAGCTCAATATCAAAAAGATGAACAATCCAGTTAAAAAGTGGGCGGAAGGGCTTCCCTGGTGGCGCAGTGGTTGAGAGTCCGCCTGCCGATGCAGGGGACACGGGTTCGTACCCTGGTCCGGGAAGATCCCACATGCAGCGGAGCGGCTGGGCCTGTGAGCCTTGGCCGCTGAGCCTGCGCGTCCGGAGCCTGTGCTCTGCAACGGGAGAGGCCACAACAGTGAGAGGCCTGCGTACCACAAAAAAAAAAAAAAAAAAAAGGGCGGAAGACCTAAATAGACATTTCACCAAGGAAGACAGATGGATGGCCAACAGGCACATGAAAAGATGCTCAACATCACTAATTATTAGAGAAATGCAAATCAAAACTACAATAAGGTATCACCTCACACTGGTCAGAATGGCCATTATCAAAAAATCTAGAAACAATAAATGCTGGAAAGGGTGTGATGAAAAAGGAACCCTCCTGCACTGTTGGTGGTAATGTAAATTGATACAACCACTATGGAAAACAGTATGGAGGCTTCTTAAAAAACTAAAAATAGAATTACCATATGACCCAGAAATCCCACTACTGGGCATATCCCTGAGAAAACCATAATTCAGAAAGACAAATGTACCACAATGTTCTTTGAAGCACTATTTACAATAGCCAGGACATGGAACCAACCAAAATATCTATCAACAGATGAATGGATAAAGAAGATGTGGCACATATATACAATGGAATATTAGACGTGGAACCAACCAAAATATCTATCAACAGATGAATGGATAAAGAAGATGTGGCACATATATACAATGGAATATTACTCATCCATAAAATGAAACAAAATTGAGTTATTTGTAGTGAGGTAGATGGACCTAGAGTCTGTCATACAGAGTGAAGTCAGTCAGAAAGAGAAAAACAAATACCATATGCTAACACATATATATGGAATCTAAAAAAAAAATAAATGGTACTTATGAACATAGTTGCAGGGCAGGAATAAAGAGTAGACATAGAGGATGGACTTGAGGACATGGGGTGGGAGGGGGAAGCTGGATCGAAGTGAGAGTAGTATCAACATATATACACTACCGAATGTAAAATAGTTAGATAGTGGGAAGCAGCAGCACAGCACAGGGAGATTAGCTCAGTGCTTTGCGATGACCTACAGGGTTGGGATAGGGAGGGTGGGAGGAAGACTCTAGAGGGAGGGGATACGGGGACATATGTATGCATGTTGCCGATTCACTTTGTTGTACAACAGAAACTAACACAGTATTGTGAAGCAATTTATTCCAATAAGATCTGTATAAAAATAAGAATAAGTAAATGAAAGATTTTATATTATCTTAGTTTGTTTTCTCTAGGGCTATTCTTTTCTTTCAAATATTCCTATTTGAAATGACTATTTCAGTCTTTCATTCATTCCTTTATTGGAATGGCAGTTTTTTAATTATTAATTTTGTGTGTGTATGTCTGTGTTTAATCAGCATATGAATTTTTTCTCAATTATTTTCTCCCAGTCTATGGTTTGCTTCAAAACAAATTTGTAATGTTGCCTTTTGATGATATCTGATTATACAGTTTTTTAATTGTTACGGTTTTGTGTGTCCTCTCTAAAATACTTTTTTGCCTACTCTCAGGATAAGACATGCCTCTGTTTTTTATTTCTAGAATCTTCATCATTTTAGATTTTATGTATAATTTCATTATTCATCCCAAATTATTGGTTAATTTCCAATATGAGGTAGGAGGAAGTAGTTCTTCTTTTTTTGATTAGATATGCAATCTTTTTCAATGTAATTTCTTTGAAAAGGCTTTCTTATCCCATGAATTACTTTGGAGCCTATGTCAAAAGTCAATTTACCTTCTAAATGTAGGTCTGTTTCTGGATTCCTTATCCTTTCCACTGAGTATATTTAATTTATCTTTAGGTCCAAACTAACCTGACTGTGTATCATTGTAGTAACACCTGAAATGAGATATGTTAAGGTCTCCAAATTTGTTTTTATTTTCAAGGTTGTTTAGCTTCATAAGTTCTGTGTATTTCCATACAAATTTTTGAGTATATTTTAGAAAAAACTTGTCACATCAATGAAAAATCCTTCTGAGGAAAATAGAAATTTTAACAATGTTGAGTTTTCTAATCCAGGAATACATTTATTTCTCCATTTACTGAAGTATTTAAATTTTTTTTCAGTAATTTCTTGTAGTTATCAATGAACAGGTTTTTCTTTTACCTTGTTTATGAAATTAATTTCTAGCTATTTACTTAAATAATATTGAGAAATGGAGTTTTAAAACTTTATTTTTCAATTCTTTTACTACTATTACTTTGAAATATAATTGAATTTTATATGATTGTGAATCTTTCAACCTTGCTAATTTGAATCATTAATGCCATAGTTGTTTTGTAGTTTCCTTAAGATTTTCTGTGTAAACAATCTTGTTTGACTCATCTATGACTAGAATTATTTTACATATTTCTTTTTAATCTTTATACTTTTAACTTTTATTTTCTTTATTTCTTTAGTTTTCGTTAATTGTTCATATTATTTCTTAATACATTTTGTTTATTTTTGGGGGCAGGAACTACCAGACAATGTTAAGTAAAAGCAAGGAGAGCAGTCATTCATTATTTTCCTTAAATTGAAGGGAAAGCAATCAATATTTGACCATTATGTTTGATATTATCTTTAGGTTTTTCATAGCTATCCTGTGAATGGGTACCAAATTGCATCTACTAAAATGGTCATATGTGGGTTCTTCCCCTTACTTTATTAATGTGGTAAAATATATAGATACATTTTCAAATGTCAAGGTGGTCTTCTAGTATTGGGCTAACCCACATTTTGGCATGATAGTTTTGCTCCTTTTTCTGTTGATAAATTGCTCTATTTGATTTACTAATATTTTGTCCAAGATGTTTCTGCATATGTTCATTAGGGCTAGAGCTCTATAGTTTTCTTTTTTTTTTTAATGTCTTTATCACATTTTGATGTTAGATTTTTGCTCACCTCATAGGACATGCTACAAAGAGTTTCCCTCTTTTCTAATTCCAAGAGGTTTTTCATAAGTTTAGAACCATTTATTTATATGGTTGATAAAATTCACTGGTGTATCATGCGGGCCTAAAGTTTCTCTGTGGACAAAGTTTTGTTAGCATTTATAACTTCTTTTATAGACATAGGGCTATTCACTTTGTGTTTTCTATTTCACCCTGTGCCTGTTTTAGTTAGTTGTTTTTATCAAGGAATTACCATATTTCATCTAAGATTTCAAATTTATTGACATAAAATTATTTAGGAAATTTTCAATCTTTTTAATGTTTGTAATATCTATGGTGGCAACCTCTAGTTGTTGTTTTTTTTTCTTTTCTGTTAATGGTAATTTGTGTTTCCTCTCTTATTTGTCATTCCTACCAGTGAATTTTCATTTAAAAAAATAGTCTTAAAGAACCAATTTTTGACTTTAACATTTTTCCCTATTCTGTAGATATACACTCATATCTTTATTATTTTGTTTCTTCTCATTATTTGGGTAGTATCTTTTCACTAGCTATTTAAAATGAAATCTTAGAACATTGGTATTAAACTTTCTTCTTTTCGAAATTTACTATTAATATTAGTTGCTAGGGCTGCCATAACAAAGTACTATCAACTGTGTGGCTTTTAAAACAACAGAAATTTATTCCTTTATAATTCTGTAGGCTACAAGTCTGAAATACCACTGTTGGCAAGGCCAAACTATCTCTGCAGAATCTAGATGATCCTTCTTTGCCTCTTAAGCCTCTGATAGTCTCAAGTATTCCTTGGCTTGTGGCAGAATAATTATAGTATTTTCATCTTTCACCTGGCCAGCTTCCCTTGTGTGTGTCTCTCTCCTCTTTTTACAGAGTCCAGTGATATGGGATTAAAGGCCCAGCAGGCACCTAGGATGTTAAGCAGAAATTTAAGAAGAACAAATTATCATCCTGCTCTTGGAGGAAGTAAAATTTAGCTAAGTAAAGAAGAAAGTTTTGTGGTGACTTTCCTCTAGAGGAGAAGAAAATAATGTAGTATCAGAAATAAACTACTGATTTTAGTTTATAATTTACAAATAGAATTTAGGGTTAAAAAATTACTCTGTGAATAATACTCTATTACTTTTTTTAAAATCCTGGTTTCAGGCACTATGCATCAGAAAATGCATGTTTCACAAATAAGCAATCTCAACGTAAATGTTATCACCATTTAACAAATCAGAAAATTAAACATCAGTAATTAAACATTCTTGCTAAATATTTAAATACAGCTAAGGTGTCCATGTTGCAGTTAAACTAATGATAATATTATGTATTACTTCACTAATTGTAAGTTTGATCATTAATTTTGATACCTAATAAGTTGAAATAAGACCTACGTCATTTTTTAATCAACTTGTTTCTTTTAGGAGGGAGAAATTATGGGTACCCACAAATAATGTGTTGTTACCTCTAAAGGGTGAAATTTTCCCTCCTTGTACATCTTATAATGAAAATGCCTTATCTACCTTCTTAAAAAAAATATGAATTAAGGCATGACACTTCTATTACCAATTATTAAGGAGCATAGATTCTTGATGTAATCACCTTTTCTTGATGTTCTATAATGTGCTTTGCAGCAGAAACTAAATCATGGGATTTGGTTTTTATTTTCTCTATATTTAGAACTAGCTAACTGAATTACATTAAAGTAGTTCAAAGAATGTAAATTAATATCTTAATAATACTAATTTTCTGTCTTTAAAATGAAATCATGGTTTAAATTAAATATACAAAGTCATAAGTTAGAGATCATTTCCCATCTTTAAGTTATGTTGATTAGAGATACAAAAATTATTTGTGATGAAAACTCAATTATAAATAGTTAGACTACACCAAACATATTCAATAAAAATATGCTTTTTTAATATTCCAGCCTCATACACAAAACAACTACAGAGTCTACTCTGGAAATTCCTGATAGTGAATAAACCAACTTGATACTGATGAAAACCAAAACACTATTTGTTCATTTCATAAATTTAGACATACGTCTTTGTTACTGGAAAATGGTGTTGGATGAAAGATTAAGTAGGTATATATTCCCCTGGGATTCTGTCACAGAGCTGGTATTTCTTTCTAGACCCCCCACATTATGAAAAGATACAGTTTTAATAAACAAACCATTTCTGATCTCAGCAAGGAACTTAGCAGGGATTTTGAAAGTCAAACACACAGGAGCCATGCTTGACTGTGTTGGTAAAAGTAACATCTGCCTGAGAGTTTTAAACAACAGACTTTTCAAATCACTTTTAAAGCCACAGTAGGAGATGTGACAACCATAAGCAATACCTCAGGCAGAACAGGAACATGAAAGCTGGAAGAAGTCAATTGCACTCAAATAATGAAATAATCCCTATTAAGGGGAAACAAGAGGAATAACTTAAAGTTCCTGTTTATCTCTGTCTACCTAAGCCTTTATGTACCCTTTCTAGTCTTCATTACTGAATGCCACTGACTTTAAAGAAAGAAAATAATTACCACTGAAGAAAATTAACTTCACACTGCCCAAGTTACAATAGTGACTTATTTCAAAATCAAATTTGATTCCTAATTCAGTACTTTTACTTAGGATATATAGGATATCAAGCAACATATATCAATTAGTACTGGCCTGGATGATTAGGATGTAAAAAGAGTGAAGCAAGGCACTAACAATGCAATTCTGGAAAAACAAGGTGAAAATATACCCCAAGATACCTAAGGCCTTTGAAATTCATTTAAATGTGTTGCATCTTTTCTATTGTACCTGCAAAACAAGGAAAGATGCAATATGTATTTTTACTTTAGTTTAATACATGTTCATATGTATTTTTACTTTATTTGCTGTGTTGTTCTAAACCTGTTACTAGATAATTCACTTGGTTAAAACACAGCAAATAGGGCTTCCCTGGTGGCACAGTGGTTGAGAGTCCGCCTGCAGATGCAGGGGACACGGGTTCGTGCCCTGGTCCGGGAAGATCCCACATGCTGCGGAGTGGCTAGGCCCGTGAGCCATGGCCGCTGAGCCTGCACATCCGGAGCCTGTGCTCCGCAACGGGAGAGGCCACAACAGTTGAGAGGCCCACGTACCACAAAGAAACAAAAAAAAAAACAAAAAACACCCACAGCAAATAAAGCTAAGAGCACAGAATAGACTCCAAAGAAGAGAATATTACTATTCAGCTTCTCTTATACATGTCAATAAAAAGAAAGAAAATCATTTTTTTCATGTTGTCATAAATAAGTTACATGTTCAGGTCTCAAGAAAAAGTACATTGAGTAACATTTCTACTTACTAAAAATCATGAGGTGGTCAATGAAGGGTGAAGAGAATTTAGGAGACTGAAGAGAGAGAAAGCAAAGGAGGAAACTGTGTTCCTCCGTAAATAAAAAATGTAGTTAATATGTGCAGTCCATTTATCTTGTTCCCTTATAGGATATTTAATAATAATTCAGGCACTCACAATTGTAGCTCACTAAATCTTGCCAAAATTGATTTATGTGATGACACACTTGATAAATGTCAAAAATATTTTTATAGGAAAGAAATCACTACTGAGTGAACTATGAGAATATAGTTAAAATAAATTAGCTATTCTCTGTAATATGTCAACTAGAGAAAAACACACAACTTAAAAGTTGCAAGTTATGTTTTGTTTGGGGAACCTTACTGAGGACTATAGCCCAGGAAACAGCCTCTCAGATAGTTTTGAGGAACTGAGCCAAAGAGGTAACGGAGGAGCCAGGATATATGAGTTTTTGGTGAATAAAAAGAAAAAAACATGTAGTCTCACATCAAAAGATTACTGCTAATCACAAAAAACACACATCTCAAACTAATGATTTGAGTACTTTTTTATGTATGGGAAGGTGCAAGAATCTGGGTTCATTGAAATTATTCCTTGGATATGCATCTTAACTATCTAGGGCTAGTATCCAAAGCACAGAATACTTCTGGTTTTTCTCCATCCTGAATTCCCCTCAGGGCCCACCACAGGGGGTGGCAGCAGAGGTTTACCACTTGAAGGCCCACAACATTCTTCATTTACTGAAATGGCAGGCAAGTTTGTTTTTTTTTTTTGTCTGCAAATAGATAATTTCTCTCAAAGTTCTCTCTATAATGATCATCAACCAATCTGAGGAAAGTAAAACAAAAGGACAAAGTTTCACCAAGAATGGTCAAGAATTATTACAAGAAATATTTTGAAGTATTTTTTCTCTGTTATCAGCACAACTGTGGCAGACATATAATTCTCCAACTATCTAAATGCAATGCCTTTAATTCATTTGCATTTTATTGAGAATTGACTCCATGCAAAACACTGTGCTGAATATGATGACAGTTTGCTAAAAATTATTACTTTAGACTGATGGATCAACTAAGGTCAAGGAACAGAACCATAAGTGATTGTGTGATAGTTAGGACTGAAATCTATGTATTATGACACCAAATTCAGCAAGATTTCTGCTATGTTACAACTGATAATTTATCCACCACAATTAAAATATCTTAAAATACTTTACTATAATATATATCAATATGAAAATTTCCAAAAGAATGACCTAATTATGGAAGTATATTTTATAATTTATTTTCTTCTTTCCCAGGGAAAAGAGTTATGGATACACATATGGACTCTCGGCGTGCATGCGCGCACACACACACACACATATTAGCTCAATCAGTTTACTGATACACTGATGAATTACTTCATGTAATTTATTCCTAGAGAAAAATCAACTGAAATTAAAACAACTTGAGGAGATATTATGAAATCCTACTTCTGTGAATTTTTAAAGGAATTTAAAAATTTTTAAAAATTTCTGGCTATATACAAAATCATAATCATTTTGGGGCTATCTAGTAGCCAGTCACCATGTACTTCACATTCAATAGTCAACTCTTCCTTACTAAATTCTGATAAAATAAACTTTAGATGTGATGACACAAAATACTTATTTGTTTTTATGTACCTTTAAGTTGTTAGGGATCCCCTTAGATAAAGTTAATATCTTTTCAGAGAAGTTAGCTTTGTTGTCATACATACACGCTCCTCTAAAGACTGCAATATTTTATAAAGCATGGCTGGTTTAAAAGCTGTCTATAAGGTAAAAAAAAAAAGGTGAGAACAAACTACAACTTGGGAATCATTTCACAATTGTTAATATACCCTGCTGACTTTAAAAATTTCTAAAAAGTCATAAAGAATATTTATTTGAAAGTATTTTCCTCTGGAATATAAAACATAAACATGAAACAATAGTTATCCTTGCTTCTACTAGTCTGAAAAATTTCAAAGTTGTTTAAAGCATATCTAACTGTCTGAGAATGCAGGAATCATAACATGATTCTGGGTACCTTATAACCACATCTAGTGATGTAAGATTTGGCAACAAATAACACCTGCATTTTTACAGAGTACAAATATATTCATATATTTTTCTTACTCTCTTCTGAAAAATTTTCTATATCTGGAATGTGTGTGTATCTGAGGGACCTGATGATTTCTAATAGAAACAGACATATTGTAATCATCCTTTCCTTTACATGTTGATGATTATCTCAAAGATGAAATATTCTATTAAAACTCTAAGAAGAGCATCAACAGATTAATGTTGGTAATTCATATGAAAACAGAAACATGTAAGAAGTGTTACTGGATAATTTTTTCTAAATGACCATCTACATAATTATCTTTTTAACAAATATTCATAAAAACCCACGAGGAACAAACTGTTGGTTACCAATTCATGTTTATGAATAACCTTCTCTTCAAGACTGTGGGCATGAAAGATGATGCAACTAATCAATTATTTCAGAAATAATCATTTTGTCTTCATCTTCGTGTAAAATTATTGGTATAAATATTTAATTTTAACATGTTTTAAAACATGTTTTAAAACATTATTAAGATCCTTATATATAAAAATGGGTTATCTGACAATCAAAAAAAGTAGTTGGGTCAAAACTGTATTTTTCAAATACTATTATCAATCTTTGCTTCATTCCAAAGAATTTCCATACAAAAGTTCAATATATAAAACAATAAATGGTTGCTAATTTGTCTTAAAATGTATAGCATGTCCATTGTATCCACACTGTATATTTATTTAGCACCATGTCCATTCCTTTACTGGACAATTAAATTGGAAATGTGAATTCTGAAGACACAGAACCACATCCACTATGACAGTAGTGAGAAGAGGGATCAGTACACACGTAAGCGTTGATCATTTCTTTTTATCTTAAGGCTTACAGAAGTTCCAAGAGGAGCAAAATAATTCTGAATTTTGAAATGGATAAAACTTTTATGGTCAAATAAATGTTATGTAGGGGATATGGCACATACCCAATAGCTGATGAATTTTGTTAACAATATTTTTCAAAATGACTTCGAAAGTGATATTAATACCTTATCAATATATTGCTTATGAGGGTCAAGGCAGTATACTCTTTGTTGTCAGGAAATTGAAATAGTGTTTAAATTATTATTTTATAGTACACTTGTAGATTACTGGTATATGATAGAGGAATGTGGAAGGGAGAAATAGCCCTTAGAAAGAATTATTTAAGGATAATAAAAGGAATTTGAAAGAAAAAATTCAAGAGACAGAAAACCCACAGTAATGGAAAGGACTGAATGCCATAGATCATTTTTATTTAAATCACTGCCTAAAGATAGATAGATTCATGAAAATGATGACAAAACAAAAGGTTTAGGGTACTGCAAGCTATAAGTGCTTTGGGGAAGAGCTAGAATCCATGCTGCAAGTAATCCCCAGCTTTACACACAACCCTTTGGAACTTGATGTGTTTACACACAAATCTAGAAACACTGTAGTAAATACTTCAGGAAACTTCATTACACAAAACTTTTTTGTATCCTTAACTTCAGTGTTTACTCTAAAATACATGAACAATCTATATATCTTTTATCAGTATTTTGGTGCTATGTTAAGTTTTACCTTTGATTTTTGCCTCATGTTTTCATTTTAATTCCAAATTTTCTTTGAAAACATTATATTTTACTGTTACTGCTTGGGTGGTGTAGTTCTTCATATGATCATTTCCATGTTCAAATATTACAGAACGTCAAAGGCCCTGAATTTATGAACTTTTATTTTCTGCTAAAGTTTAGTGAAAAATTCTAATTGGAGACTAAGTAGGTAAACCCCTCCCCTGAAATACTTTTAATATGGTCCATGTGCAAAAACTTTAGTTTATGATCTTACCCACCACATAAAGTGTCAGAGCAAGATATCATACAACCCACTGAGAAAATTGGCCAGGGACTCTGTGTTTCCAAAGTATTAACTGAGACTTGTTAGACTTTAGTTATATAAATGCACAAATTGACCACATCTTTTAACAAAATAAGATACTTAACTTGTTTTAAGAATATTTTGAATGGTTTAAACAAATCATAATCTTGAATGTGTTATTTTCAAACCACTCTCATACAACCAACGCTAGATCTCATCTTGGAGTATATTTTAAAATAACACAAAAAGAGAGAAAGCAGCATTTATTCCCAACTGGATAATATATGTAGTACTAGTAGCTTTACCTAGAAAGAATAAAAAAGAAGAAAAAAACCTGGAAAATTCTTAAAAGGAGCAACAAAACTGACCAAGGAACCAACATGAATGAGAAAATAATTAAAGTTTGTACCAGTAACATATGAAAAGTGTGAAATTCTTGTCTACTAATTCCCTTGTCTCCAGTAATAGAAATGCATATGGAATAATTTTCAGGCTATTAAAAAAATCGGGGAGGAAAACTCAATTCACAGAAAGGTATTTTTAAAATAAATGTTAAGAGAATTAAAAATTATCTTTAATCTCTCAATTTAGAGATGACTATTAGCACCATATTGGTATATTTATTGCCAGCCTTTTTTCTTATATTGATTATACTACACCCTAATTTGTTGTATCCATGTTCACTTAGGGACATTTATAATTACCATGAGTTTCTAATTGATGTCACAATGAGATAAAGATAAAAATGGGCCAAGATGGATTTATGAGGAGCCAGGTTTGAAGGAAAGCCAGGAATGTGCCAAAAGGTGAAAGTGCTAGCTGGGAATCAAAGGTTTAGTGAGTTCGGAGCTAGGTTATCAATGTGACCAATTTATTTAAAGTATAATTAATGAGATTTTAAAACTGGGTAATACAATAAGATAAATGTGAATGACTTTTGCCTTCAAATCATGCCCTATCTAAATGTAAGCTGAACTTTCAAGGATGACAAAGTATGGCAGGTGGACACAGGGCGATAAGAGTGCAAAGTGCTTCCCAAATCCCCAACTGCCCAACTAACTCCCACTCTACTCTTCAGCATTAGCTGGCTCTATTAAAATCTCAATTTGGAGAAGAGAAATAACTTAAAATGGAAAAAAATAGTGTCCATGCAAAACTGAAATGAAAAAATTAAAAACAGAGACAGGTTAAAGCATAGCAAAAGATAATGAAGTATTTCAATTAGAAGAATTGCCCTTGGAAATTCTCAGAGAAAAAATACCTCTCCATAATCTCAAAGGAAGAAGCATATGAATTATTTTAAAGGATATCAAAAAAATGAGGCATGATTAAAAAAGAAGAGATGATTACTCTCACCAAAAGGGATTAAAAAAATGAACGAACAGAGCCTGGAGAAAATCTGTAGTAGAATTAAATCATTTCAAAAAGTAATGCTAGCATTTGAAGGAAAATATAGATTCTATTGAAAATTGAGTTGGGGCATGGATAGGAGAAGCTACATTACATGAAGTTGAGAAGAACCAAGAATTAAAGCACAAAGATGATAAACATAAAACTTTAAAAAGATCTAATCTGTATAATTGCATTTCTAGATAAGACAACAGAGTTAAAAGAAAAATCTAAGTTATAGAAACAATTGTTTTCTTAGATAAATAATAGAATTTGTAGATCAGAATGTACAATTTGTACTAGGAAATGTCATTAATAAATATTCCTCACACATATGTATCTTGATAAATATTATGAACTTCAAGACAATAACAAAATCGTCATCCAAGATGTAAAGGCACCTTCAACAGAGGGAAATAAGGACTTCAGACTTCCCAGAGCAGTGATCAGTGACAGGAGAAAATGCAACTGTCTGTAAAGTTTTGGGAAAAAGAAATTTGATATGTGTTTATGTTCTCAAATATGTAAGAAATAATAGATCATAGCCCAACAAGTTAATCTAGGAATAACTATTAAAACAACTAGACAGAGTATTAGGCAAAAATATTCAGCCAATGGGAAAATATCAAAATGAAGAACTCAGGAATGGAGAAGTAAAGCGTTTTTTTTAAAGTAGTGAGCAGTGACTACCACTAATTAAAGACTAAACGATGAAGAGAACTATTTTAAAAGATTGGAAATGTTACAAAACTGAACAAGGCAAATTTGGAATAAAAATGACAAATAGAAGTAGGTTGAGATATAGGTGTTCAAATTTTCTCCATTTTCATAGTGAAGTTATTTTTTATTAGCTAAAATGGATACACTGGGATACCTAAGTTTTAAGTATATTATTGGTAGTTTTGAAGAATAGATACTATAATATGCATACCTTCTAAAGCCAGACATTTACACAACAAATAGAGCTTCCAGCAAAAGGTAGGAAATGAACAACAATGATAAAATATCAAATGCAACTTACAATAAGATGGCAAAATTAGAAACAATAATATCTGTAATATTATACTTTTACAAGGTAATGGTAAATGTCTCAAAATGATAGATGGAACGATGTGTGATGAACCTAAAATAGTTAAAATGTTATTGTAGAACCTTGGTAATGGGTATATCACTGTAAAATTCTTAAGTCTTTTCTATGTGTTTGAAATTTTTCATAGTAAAATGCTAAAAAAAATTACGTAATCTGTTAAGCCAAAATAAAACACACTGGCATGAAGTGTGTAAACACTGGGGAAAAAACTAGAGGCCCAGAAGAAAACATAAGAAATTATTGAAAAGTTAAGACATTTTCATGCACGGCACAGAATACAGAAGCCATTCAAAAGGTTTTCAAAATTATCACTTTAATTAAAAGAAAAAGATGCATATAGAAATAAATGATACATTCAGTTTTTGAAAAGTGAAACTGGCAAAACATGACAAATCACTAATGTGGTTATGTAATGTTTTACAAATCAAATAGGAGAAAGACTACAAACTCAACAGTCAAATCATCAATATGAACAGTTTACAACAAAGTACATAAAAATACTTATAAGCAGAGATATAAATTCTCAATCTCACTCAAAAGTAACGAATTACAAATGAGAGTCCAGTTAGAGAGTATATTATTCCTATAAGTTTCACAAAGATTAAAAAGTGTGATGATGCCTATTTTTGGCCAAGAAAGGGGGCAACTGGCATTGTCATATGGCTGACTGAGCACAAACAGTTGTATGGACTTTGGCAGGAAATTTGGCAGGATCTGTTCAACATAAACCTGTATAATCTCTTAGACTCAGAAATTCCACTTCTGGGAGTTTACACTAGAAAAATATTAACACAATTGTGTAAAGATAGGAAAAGACATTTGTTGTAACAGTTTATAATAGCGTAGTTTTAGAATGATTTAAGTTTCTACCAGTGGAAGATAGGTTAAATATATTATACTTAAATAATATGCAGTTAGCAAATAATAAATCAGATCTAAAGTGATGATACTCACAGAAAGCATTATAAAGGGAAAAATGTACAGAGCAGAACAATCCTAATGAACAAAGTATGACCCCAAATTTAGGAAAATGAAAGCAAATACTTCCTAGAATATTCATAAAATATTTCAGGAAGGACATACAAAAATGACTTAGGAATGGATTTGGGATATGTGAGAGAGATGAAATTTTACTTTGTTTTTTTAAACCATGTATACCTGTTTTTCATAAATCTTCCCAGATAATTTTGTTATGCTATTAGTTAAGATCAGTAGTATCTGTCAATAGCAGTAAGTGGTTTGCACACAGAGGATATTAAAATCATTCAGTATGAGGATGAGTTAGGGAAACAAGGAAAAACTGTGTACCAGGTAATAACAGTTGTCTGTAATAAACAGAAGCTCTGGGAAAAAGAATGTAGAAAAGTAACAAGGTTTCAACGAACAAGAAAGGCAAAGGTGAGTTGTCAGGACATCAAGAGCAAAAAATAGCTGCTCAGAGGTAAGGTTAGTGACAAACAGCATCACCCTATTTTCTGCTGGTTATAGGAGGAGCCAGCTTGCTTGCTGGTCAATATAATACCATTGCTAGTGTAGGCACTAGATAATTACGTCTAAGGGAATTGTGACAGTGTGTAAGTTCTCATATCGATTCTAGTCATATTTGAGGCAGAAGTAGAATATTACAATTATGAGTGTGTATTTATAAAGATCAATAATTTTTAGGCCACAGTCCTTCAACCTGAGGTGCTGGTTAATATAAAATCCTTAATAGAGTATTTTTCAGTACAATTCTCAAAGGAGTCAGACTTTACCTAACAATTGCAGTCAGAATCATCCTGCTTTCCACTAAGAGATTTATTGTCTCAGTGACTTACCCACAGTCACCCCTATAAATCTAACCATCTGGTAAATTTCATCACTGCTGAGAAGAGGCATGAAAAGTGTATTGCTAACTATAGTATCTCTTTATTAAGCCAAAATAGTACCTTTTCGTGACAAAAAAAGCTGAGCATTTTAAATTATGATAGAAATATACAGACGTTTTGATGAACATACTTTACTAAAGATACGCCATCAATATAGGCATTTGTGTCTAAATTCCATTTCTACAAATTTTATGTCATAAAATTTGGCTGAGTCAGATCTCTTGCCCTTTTTGAGTAACTCTATGTGGATCCAGCAAGTAAACATCACATCTAAATCTCATAAACATTTAAAAGATGTCCACCTACACCTCATAAGCCATCATAAGGAAGAATTAGAACCCCATCCATAATTTGGATTTCAGGTGAAAAAAATCTGAATGAAGAAAAAGGAATCATATAAAAACACTATTATAAATGTTAAAAAATAGTCTGGCACTGTGAAGCAGACTTGAAGCCAAAGCCCAGGAGTTTAAAAAAAAATGATTTTAAATTTAGTATAAGATGGAAATTTCTTCCACCCTCATCCTGGTCCACACCCACCTGTTTCCCAGCCATGAAGAGCTCCTATGCGAACCTAGGAAAGATGGATGCATGTTAAATTGATGAAACTTTGCCTCTAGAGACTCCAATCCCTTTTATGTAGATTCTCCTTTGGAAAAGGTAGACAGTAGAAAAGGAAGAATTTTCTTTCTTCTCTACAAAGAGAACAATAGAAATAAGTAGCTGGCTCTAGACAGCTATATCTGAGGGTGCACAAATCCCCCTCAAGCTTGGGAGATAAATGTTGTTTAGTGCTGCCTTCACCAACACATGACTTGCATAAACCTTTTCTTAACTTTGAAAAGTAAAAGAAAGAGACAGTGCACACACGAGAGAAAGAAAAGGCTGAGTGCACTACAGCCAACCACATCTGTAAACAGTAGTTCTAATTAAGTGAGAGACCCTAGGCTGCCCAAAGGAACTCCTAGAGAGAAAAAAAGGTGGTGCAGTTGACAGGTAGAAGCTATTAATTATCAGGCCAAAGGTAATGGACTTGATAGAGATTCAGGCTTATGACAGAAAAAAGCCCTGTCAGAATGATAATATAATATTGTTTACATTTTCATCAAAGGAATGATTGAATTTCCTCTGATAAGAGTACATTATTCCTGCTACTTGATTTGATTCAATTATATTTTGTATTATATGAATAGGACCACTTAAAGGAACTTTTATTATTAGATGACATAGATGACATCAAGTGCTTTATCCTTTTGCATTAAGTAGCTGATCATGTTTAAATCATGAAGATAAAAGCTATCCATTTCATATTAGTGTAAAAGCAAGTGGACACAAAATTGGATTTATTCATGTAAATATATTTCTTAAAGTTCAGTAAGATCCTACTTATATGATCTATTGTTTATAGTCTGTCTCCTCTGGAATTCCATGGCTTTCTAGAATGGCTTTTAATTCAGCTCATGATATTTATATTTATCTCCCCATTAACTTTTATAAGGTGGTCTGGGTTCATGTTTATTGTCAAAATAATGTTATATCTCACTGGATTTGCCCAAATTTTTACATACTTGTTGACCTGCATTATTATTAACAAGTTACTGAGTCCCCAAAGTGGGATCTATGAAACCTTTTGGACCCCCAGATCTGGTGATCCCTACTATGTGGCATTGCTCACAATGTAGCAAAGACACTTGCTAGAAACCTGGTTCCCTCACCCTGGACAGCAGGCTGCCTGTTTGAGAAAGGCCTGTGAAAAGTGTCCACAGGTTTCCTTCCAATATCTCTGCACAGTTTCTTCCAGTGACTGACCAGGAAAAAACTGCAGTTTGCATTATTACATAATAGCACCTTATTTGGATTGCCTTTTACCAATCCATTAGTTTAAATTACTTTTAGTAAACTGCACAGTTTACTGATTGGGGAAGTAATGGACTGTGAAGCAAGAATTGCTAGAGGGCCCCTTTTCCTAATAGAACTTTTCTGTTATTGTTTTTGTTTCAACAGCATCTTGAAAACTGTCCATTTATACAAGTGGTAAATAATGCAAGATGAATGACAATTCAGCATGTAAAATGCTGGCTATTCACCAGGAAAATGTAGATAATTCCATTAATTTAAACAGGCTGGATTTTGTTGAAGATCAGTGACATAATGCAAAGTATTTCAAGACAGGAAGCAGAGGCTGGTGCAGAAGAGGCACCCTTTTCCCTTTCATGGTAATGTTGAACAAGGAAAGCAGTGAAACAATACTCCGAGCAATGCTTTTGACCAATGGCAGGAAAAACTCAAACATTTGTCTTGTACTTTTAGAACAAACCGCGATGGTCAAAGAAACAGATGGAACAACTCCATAACATTTTTAAGGATATATTCTGACAAAGAAATAAGATCTCAGAGTAGTTTTCATAGGATTTGGAGAAAACAGTCAGCAGTTTTCTGTTTGACTAATAATTCAAATAAACAAACTAATGGTCAAACATAACGTCAGAAAATATTCAAAGAAAAAATTTACCCCACATTATAAGTGATGAGATATAGTAATTGCTTTTGAGACAGAAATAGCTTATTAAACATCAGCTGGTAGTTCAGATAGATCTGTAGAGGGAGTTATTAGGTAATAAGATCTGGTTGTTAGCTTCACAGACCAAGAATTTCCACATTATCTGTGATCCACGTTACGTTAAACTCTGAGAAACTAAATGTGCAAGATTTTTCAGGTACATGATTTAAAATTTCTAATGAAAAAGATAGGGTTTAAATATACTAGACCTACCTTATCCAATATGGTAGCCACTAGCCACACATGCCCACTGAACACCTGAAATGTGGCTAGTCCAAATTGAGATATGCTATAAGTAAAAAATACACTCTGGATTTCAGTGACTTAGTGCAAAAATCCTATGTGTATCTATTGTAGTTTTTTGTTTTGCAGTTCCCATGAGGTTTTGATATAGCAGTCTCTATATATATAAGGTTATTTTAAGTTGGTGGTCTCTTAATTTCTAATGCATTTCCCATTTCCTGCATTTGTACTCTACTCTTCTCACTGCTGCTGGTTTTGTTATCATATTTTTGTGTGGATGCTTTCCTACTTTTACTGTATGTTTGCCTTTACTGGTGAGCTGTTCCATTTATGATTTTCTTGTTTCTAGTTGTGGCCTCTTTTTTTTCCCCTCTAGAGAAGTTCCTTTGGCATTTATTGTAAAGCTGTTTTGGTGGTGCTGAATTCTCTTAGCTTTTGCTTATCTGTAAAGCTTTTGATTTCTTCATTGAATCTGAATGAGAGCCTTGTATTATGTCATTTAAATGTGGAATCTAAAAAAACTGGAACTCATATAAACAAAGAGTAGAATGGTGGTTACCAGGGGCTAGGGGGTGGGTAGGGAGAAATGGGGAGATGTTGGTCAAAGAGTACAAACTTTCAATCATAAGATGAATAATTTCTGGGGGTCTAATATACAGCACGGTGACTATTGTATACTTGAAACTTGCTTGGAGAGTAGATCTTAAATATTCTCACCACAGACACACAAAAAAGTAATTATGTGAGGTGATGGATATGTTAACTGATCTTACCGTGGTAATCATTTCACAATATATACATTATCAAATTATCTTACTGTACATTAAAATTATACAATGTTATTTGTTAATTACCTATCAATAAAGTTTGGGACAAAAAAGAGCCAGTGACTACTTAGTGTTTCTAATTATTTCCATTTTTGAATGGAAGATTTATTATGACTATCCTTTCCTGTTGCTGTATTTGTATTTATTAGGTGTGCATACACACGTTGGGGAGGGGGGAATTAGATAACATGTATTTATTCTGAAAGTCACTAGTCCACAAGAAGCTTTATCTGAAATTGATGGGGAATACAGTACTTTGCTCCCAATTTCCAAATCTTATTCAGAGGTATTATCTGGCTATATTATGGAGTTGTCTCCCCTGGAGAGGGAGTGCTTGTGTCTACATGTGGAAGGAATGAGCATGGAGATTTGAGTGGCCAAAGAGGACCATGGCAGACTAGTATTTGTATGCACCAAATCAATTTACAATTTCTTTTAAGGTAATAGAGTTATAGCTGGCAGCATGTACCTTGCAGATAGGTATAGCCATATGGCTAATTTCTTATCCACAGAATGTGAGCAGACATGTTATCTCCTGTTTTTTGGATCTAGGTTTAAACATCAGGCACGTGTGCGGTCAGGCTCTTTTCCCTCCCTGCCCTTTGGAATACAGAGCCTGGCAGGGATATGGCCATAAATGTGACCTCTTGAAAGAATAATGCCTCCAGCATATCAAAATGTTGGAGCAAAACAGAAGAAACTGGTGACTTTAAATGATTTCCAGGAGTAGAGTTACTACACCTTTGAATATTGAAATGACTAAATATGAAAGAGAAATCAACTTCTGTTCTTCTTTAAATTACTGAATTATGGAGGTGTCTTATTATATAACAGATACATGTCTCAAATATTTAGTTTTTCTTTTGTTTTACTATGGTTAATATGAATTGTAGCCTAGGGATAGGTGGACTGTATAGTAAGTGGCAGTTTCAATTATGTATGGACAAACTTTTTGAATTTTTGTGGTTGAGTCATAACAGTATTTTCTCAAGTAAATATCAATATGAAGGTTTCCCTACATATGTATAAATATTAATAAACATTTTCCACATAGACATTGCATTAGTAACATTGCCTATAATTATTACTGTAAAAATTTCTTAATATTACTAAGTGTATACACAGAATTAAGATGAATTACTACTGTATGAGAAATCCTAAAGTCAAACATTTACTTTTTTGGGCAAAATGAAAACATTTGGCTATTATCTTTACCTCTACTGAAATACTGAAATTACTCACTTAAATGGAGAGGCAATTGACTCTAAGTAATACTAATGTTTTATCAAAAGTGTATAATTTATTTTTGTGTGTAAACATAACTTTTAAATAAAAATGGTGATAACATGCACATGAACTTATTGTTAAACTCTGCACATTGTATTAGATCTAGAAAGGTACTGAGGTAGTAGATAGGTCCCCGGCTGAGCATCTGTAACTGGTTTCTCTGGGCTGAGAACCTGCAGCTGGTCTCCTGCTGACACTTCGAGATGGGATATCAGCAGAGCATTGCACCCCGATTGGGTGTATTCTTGTGGATTTCCTGGCCCAACACATGTGTTGAGAAGGCCCTCAGTCGAGGGGAAGGACAAAAGGAGGGAGAAGACACCAGCTGGAATCCATACTGGCTGAAAGATGTGCGCCACACGAGGACCAAATATGGAGATGATTGGCCAGAAAAAAACCCAGAAAAGTGCCCCTATGTAAACAACCTAAGCTGCCCCTATTGCACACAACTCACTCCACACTTGCCTATGTGCTCCTCAACACATATTTTGTTTTTGGCCACAGGTACTTTACTTTTTCTACACATTTTGTTTTTCCCACACCTATTTTGCTTCTTCCACACATATTTGCTTCTAATAAATGCTTTTACCTTTTTCACAATCTTGGTCTCTTTGCTTAATTATTTCTTCAAAGAAGACAAGAACCAAGATCTTTCTTCCAGCTTTACACTGCTTGAATCAATACAACAGGCCACCCAGCTGTGATGAAGGGCATAGGAAGCTCAGTTTGCTTCCTAGTGCTGCTTTTGGTTGTTGTGTGGTGTTGGTCAAATTAACTGACTTCTCTGGAATATCTTTAAATTGAGAATAATAATGGACTATTCATGGAGTTGTGATAATTAAAAGATAAAAGGGATGATAAAGAAAAGATAAATTCTACATAATATAAAATAATTGCTACACAGATATAAGTTAATCAGGTAGAAGAAAATATTTGTATAACTATTTACATAAGTATAGGTAACAAGTGCCGTAAATCTTTAATCAATTCATAAATTGCAAGCTTGGGTTAATGTATTCTACTCACTCTATTCCATTTCACTTTGTACATACCGATTTGGAAGAAACATTCAGACTGATGTAGAGTTATGTCCATTTTGTTTTTAATCACTTTTAAGACTCATTCTTTAATTAGCAGGTAATACATGAACACTATGAAGAAGTTATTTACTAATCATATTCTGTGGAAATTAGTAGTTTCAAGAAGTTTGCTAAGATTGTTCTTTAAGGGTTCAGAATATAGAACTATGTATTGTTTAAGAGCACAAGATTTAAAACCAGGGAGTCCTGAATTTGTAACGTCACCTTTGCCGGTTTTTGATTTTGTAAATTAGGACAAATTCCTTAATCTCCCTAAGGCTCAGTTTTTTAAATGTTGATTGAAATATTAAATTAAGGCAATGATATCTATAAACCAAGTTTAGCCCCAGATGCAGTAGAATGCATGGATCTTTATAAATTCTCAATAATAGCTACTTCCACGTTCAGAAGCATTAATAATAAAATGAATGCAATCTAAGTTAGATATATAGTACTTACTATTTTTCTTTTAAAAAATACTATAACTTTTATAAGGATGTAACAGTTTTTATTTCATTTCTTTCTAGCATTATGCTTTTATTTTTTTCCCATGCAGTTGTTCTAAGATGTACTCTGGAAATAAATGAGTAACATCTTTGTTATAAACAAAGTTGTTTTACTATTAGAAGGAATATGCCAAATTGCAAAGATTAAATTTTCCTATTCCACTTTAATTATATTAAATGATTTTAGTTCATGATAATAATTTGAGCTATTTTCACCAGCTTTCTTTCAATTTAAACCATGTCATATTATTAAATATCTGTACATACAGTGCTTTTATCTTAAAGATGGAAAATACCAGTACAGTTTTACTCCTCATTGTTTTTTTTTACCTTTTTCTTTATGAGAAATGCGCATAATTATTTTTCAAAAGAAGCACACAAAGAAAATACTTTTTATTTGTTTAAAGTTATTATCCTTTAAGTACCTTTACTAAGTTTTCTTGAGTAGAGCAGAATGAATTAATTTGCAAAATGTAAATTTTGAAAGACAGATTTGACATGTTTGCCTTGAGCTTGGAAATTGTAAATAATCACCAGATTGAATACTTTGTGTTGAGGATCTCAACCATTTAATCTGAATATAAAACTATGTGAATAAATAAATATACCTAAATTCTGCATTTATTTTGTAGTTCCACTTGAAACTCTCCACTGTGGAGTTTGCCTGGCATATATTATACCAGCTGATCTTTCTGTTATTTATAGTCCTTGAACTGAAACTCTATCAGAGGTTTTCATTCTCTGTTCCATCCATGGCCCTACTAAGCTTCTCAGGAGCTTTGTTAAAGGATGGAATTGCTCACATGAGAGAACCTTGCTTCTCCACATGTGCTGCAACCACAGGACCTGTGTTTTATATGTTTGACATGTTTAGTTTCTAAGTAAGAGTTTACTTGAAGAAAGAGTTGGGGCAACAGGTAAATAAATAAATATTAATACCTTCAAAATTACTGCTGTAGTTTATCTATTTTATATGCAGTAGTTTGTATCTGCTAATCCCAAACTCCTAAATTATCCCTCCCCCACCTGTCTCTCTATATATGTAACTGCATCATTTTGCTGTACACCAGAAACTAACACAACATTGTAAATCAACTACACTTCAACAAAAAACAAAAACTAAAAAAAAAAATTACTGCAGTCACACATTGTGTTGATCTAATAATTATTCAATAGGTTTATTTTTAGCTTCCAAACAAATTATAAATTCTGTTAATGAATTAACACATATATATGATGTGAGTGTATATGTGTGCATGTGTGTTTTAGAAGGAGCTGTTTCAAATTTTGTCTTCATCCAGAGATTCTGCTTATCACAGAGTAGAGCTGTAAAAATCCCAATTGAATTGAACTTTCTAAAGTCCTTAGGAGCCTAGATATGAGCTTGGAATTTTGACACAGATGCAAAATCTAGGAATGCTCTCTTAGGACCTATTTTAAGAAGTTATTGTGCTTTCATGGTTGACAAACTATAGCAGAGTCAGGTGTTGAAGAATGTATCTCAATTTTCTCAAGCTCAGAAACATCCCACAGTTTCCACATTCAGTTATGGATTATTTGAAGCGATTGTGGAGACTGTCTCTCTCCCTTCTCTACTGCACCTCGCATATTGAGCTGCTATAATAACTCAAGTAGCCACTTTTCTGAATCTACTGTAATCAGACTTCTCATAAAACTCTAGAATAGATCCTAGAGCTAGTCATTACCTTGACTCTTAAGAATTTGATGTTGACCAAAGCAGCTAGTATCATAAATCCCCTAGACTTTCTCAGTGTCTCTCTGAAAACTGAATAGATTTCAATTCCAGTCTTGGTCAACACCAAACGAAGAGCAATACAGTGGCTCTGGAACTTATTTGCTCTATAAACTTCAGCATGTTACCTAACTGATCTTGCTTCAGTTTCTTCATCATAAAGTAGAAATAATAATGATAAGTACCTCAGAGTTGTTATCAAAACCAGAGAAGTTACTATTTTTAAAGCACATAAAGAAGTAGTTGGGGAAAGACCTTCAAGATGACGGAGGAGTAAGACGTGGAGATCAACTTCCTCCCCACAAATACATCAGAAATACATCTACATGTGGAACAACTCCTACAGAACATCTACTGAATGCTGGCAGAAGACCTCAGACTTCCCCAAATGCAAGAGACTCCCCATGTACCTGGGTAGAGCAAAAGAAAAAAGAAGAAACAGAGACAAAAGGATAGGGACGGGACCTGCACCAGTGGGAGGGAGCTGTGAAGGAGGAAAATTTTCCACACTAGGAAGCCCCTTCACTGGCAGAGATGGGGGGTGGGGGGGGAAGCTTTGGAGCCATGGAGGAGAGCACAGTAATAGGGGTGCAGAGGGCAAAGCAGAGAAATTCCCGCACAGAGGATCGGTGCCGACCAGCACTCACCAGCCTGAGAGGCTTGTCTGCTCACCCGCCGGGGGCGGGTGGGGGCTGGGAGCTGAAGCTCGGGCTTTGGATGTCAGATCCCAGGGAGAAGATGGGGGTTGGCTGCGTGAACACAGCCTGAAAGGGGCTAATGTGCCCCAGCTAGCTAGGAGGGAGTACGGGAAAAAGTCTAGAACTGCCTAAGAGACAAGGGACCATTATTTTGGGCTGCTCGAGGACACTGGACTCAGACCACCGCCGAAACAAGCTCCAGAGACTGGCGCGAGCCACAGCTATCAGTGCGGACCGCAGAGACAGGCATGAGACTCTAAGGCTGCTGCTGCAGCCACCAAGAAGCCTGTGTGCAAGCACAGGTCACTACCCACACCTCCCCTCCCGGGAGCCTGTGCAGCCAGCCACTGCCAGGGTCCTGAAATCCAGGGACAACTTCCCCGGGAGAATGCACGGCGCGCCTCAGGCTGGTGCAACGTCAGGCTGGCCTCTGCCGCCGCAGGCTCACCCCGCGTTGCGTACCCTCCCTTCCCCGGGACTGAGTGACCTGGAACTCCCGAATCAGCTGCTACTTTAACCTGTCCTGCCTAAGCAAGGAACAGATGCCCTCAGGCGACCTACACGCAGAGGTGGGTCCAAATCCAAAGCTGAAACCCAGGAGCTGTAAGAACAAAGAAGAGAAAGGGAAATCTCTCCCAGAAGCCTCAGGAACAGTGGATTAAATCTCCACAATCAACTTAATGTACCCTGCATCTCTGGAATACCTGAATAGACAACGAATCATCGCAAAATTTAGGTGGTGGACTTTGGGAGCAATTGCAGACTTGAGGTTTGCTTCCTGCATCTAATTTGTTTCTGGTATGTTCATCTTACTTTAGTATTTAGAGTTTATTTTCATTGGTAGATTTTTTTTGATTTAGTTGCTCTCTTCCTTTTTTTTTTAATATATAGATATATATATTCTTTTCCTTTTTCTCTTTTTGTGAGTGTGTATGTGTATGTTTTTTTGTGTGATTTTGTCTGTATAGGTTTGCTTTTAACATTTGTCCTGGGTTCTGTCTGTTCTTTTTTATTTTAGTATAGTTTTTAGTGCTTGTTATCATTGGTGGATTTCTTTTTGGTTTGGTTGGTCTCTTCTTTCTTTTTTTTTTAATTACTTTGAAATTTTTAATATTTTAAAACAAATTTTATTTTAATAACTTTTTAAGTTTTTTTCTTCTTTCTTTCTTTTTCTCCTTTTTCTTCTGAGCAGTGTGGCTGACAGGGTCTTGGTGCTCCAGCTGTGTGTCAGGCTTGTGCCTCTGAGGTGAGAGAGCAAAGTTCAGGGCATTGGTCCACCAGAGACTTCCCAGCTCCACGTAATATCAAACGGCGAAAGCTCTCCCCGAGATCTCCATCTCAATGCTAAGACCCAACTCCACTCAACGACCAGCAAGTACAGTGCTGGACACCCCATGCCCCAAACTAGCAAGACAGGAACACAACTCCACTCATTAGCACAGAGGCTGCCTAAAATCATAAGTTCACAGACACCCCAAATCACACCACCAGAAGTGGTCCTGCCCACCAGAAAGACAAGATCCAGCCTCATCCAGCAGAACACAGGCACTAGTCCCCTCCACCAAGAAGCCTACACAACCCACTGAACCAACCTTACCTATTGGGGCAGACACCAAAAACAATGGGAACTACAAACCTGCAGGCTGCAAAAAGGAGATCCCAAACACAGTAAGTTAAGCAAAATGAGAAGACAGAGAATCACACAGTAGATGAAGGAGCAAGGTAAAAACCCACTAGACCAAACAAATGAAGAGGAAATAGGTAGTCTACCTGAAAAAGAATTCAGAATAATGATAGTAAAGATGATCCAAAATCTTGGAAATAGAATGGAGAAAAAACAAGAAACATTTAACAAGCACCTAGAAGAACTAAAGAGCAAACAAACAGAGATGAACAACACAATAAATGAAATTAAAAATTCTTTAGAAGGAATCAATAGCAGAATAACTGAGGCAGAAGAATGGATAAGTGACCTTGAAGATAAAATAGTGGAAATAACTACCATGGAGCAGAATAAAGAAAAAACAATGAAAAGAACCTAGGACAGTGTCAGCGACCTCTGGGACAACATTAAACACACCAACATTTGAATTATATGGGTCCCAGAAGAAGAAGAAAAAAGAAAGGGACTGAGAAAATATTTGAAGAGATTATAGTTGAAAACTTCCCTAATATGGGGAAGGAAATAGTCATTGAAGTCCAGCAAGCGCAGAGAGTCCCATACAGGATAAATCCAACGAGAGACATGCCAGGACACATATTAATCAAACTGTCAAAAATTAAACACAAAGAAAAATTATTAAAAGCAGCAAGGGAAAAGCAACAAGTAAAATACAAGGGAATACCCATAAAGTTAACAGCTGAACTTTCAGCAGAAACTCTGCAAGCAAGAAGGGAGCGGCAGGACATATTTAAAGTGATGAAAGGGAAAAGCCTACAACCAAGATTACTCTACCCAGCAAGGAGCTCATTCAGATTCGATGGAGAAATTAAAACCTTTACAGACAAGCAAAAGCTTGAGAATTCAGCACCACCAAACCAGCTATACAACAAACGCTAAAGGAAATTCTCTAGGCAGGAAACACAAGAGAATGAAAAGACCTACAATAACAAACCCAAAACATTTAAGAAAATGGTGATCGGAACAGACATTTCGATAACTACCTTAAATGTAAATGGAATAAATGCTCCAACTGAAAGACAGATACTGGCTGAATGGATACAAAAATAAGACCCGTATATATGCTGTCTACAAGAGACTCATTCAGACCTACTGACACATACAGAGTGAAAGTGAAGGGATGAAAAAAAGGTATTCAATGCAAATGGAAATCAAAAGAAAGCTGGAGTAGCAATTCTCATATCAGACAAAATGACTTTAAAATAAAGACTATTACAAGAGACAAAGAAGGACACTACATAATGATGAAGGGATAGATCCAAGAAGAAGATATAACAACTGTAAATATTTATGCACCCAACATAGGAGGACCTCAATAAATAAGGCAAATGCTAAAAACCATTAAAGGGGAAACTGAGAGTAACACAATCATAGTAGGGAACATTAACATTCCACTTTCACCAATGGACAAATGAAGAGCAGCCCCCACTTGCCGCAAGTAGAGAAAGCTCCTGTGCAACAACAAAGACACAACACAGACCCAAATAAAAATAAATAAAATAAATAAATGAAAAAAAAATCATCCAAAATGAAAAAAATATGGAAACACAAGCTTTAAATGACACATTAAACAAGACAGACTTAATAGATATTTATAGGACGTTCCATCCAAAAACAACAGAATACACTTTCTTCTCAAGTGCTCATGGAATATGCTCCAGGATAGATCATATCTTGGGTCACAAATCAAGCCTTGGTAAATTTAAGAAAATTGAAATAGTATCAAGTATCTTTTCCAGCCACAGTGTTATGAGATTGGATATCAGTTACAGGAAAAAATCTGTAAAAAATACAAACACATGGAGGCTAAACAATACACTACTTAATACCCAAGAGATCACTGAAGAAATCAAAGAGGAAATCAAAAAATACCTAGAAACAAATGACAGTTAAAACACAATGACCCAAAACTTATGGGATGCAACAAAAGCAGTCTTAAGAGGGAAGTGTATAGCAATACAATCCTACCTCAAGAAAAAGGAAACATCTCAAATAAACAACCTAAACTTACACCTAAAGCAATTCGAGAAAGAAGAACAAAAAACTCCAAGGTTAGCAGAAGGAAAGAACTCATAAAGATCAGATCAGAAATAAATGAAAAAGAAATGAAGAAAAAAATAGCAAAGATCAATAAAACTAAAAGCTGGTTCTTTGAGAAGATAAACAAAATTGATAAACCATTAGGCAGACTCATCAAGATAAAAAAGGGAGAAGGCTCAGAACCATAGAATTAGAGATGAAAAAGGAGAAGTAACAACTGACACTGCAGAAATACAAAGGATCACGAGAGATCACTACAAGCAACTCTATGCCAATAAAATGGACAACGTGGAAGGAATGGAGAAATTCTTAAAAAGCACAACCTTCTGAACTGAACCAGGAAGAAATAGAAAATATAAACAGACTAGGCATAAGTAATGAAATTGAAACTGTGATTAAAAATTTTCCAACAAACAAAAGTCCAGGACCAGATGGCTTCACAGGTGAATTCCATCAAACATTTAGAGAGGAGCTAACACCTATCCTTCTCAAACTCCTCCAAAATATAGCAGAGGGAGGAACACGCCCAAACTCACTCTACGAGGCCATCATCACCTTGATACGAAAACCAGAAAATGATGTCACACGAAAGAAAACTACAGGCCAATATCACTGATGAACATAGATGCAAATATCCTCAACAAAATACTAGCAAACAGAATCCAACAGCACATTAAAGGGATCATACACCATGATCAAGTGGGGTTTATCCCAGGAATGCAAGGATTCTTCACTATATGCAAATCAATCAATGTGATATACCATATTAACAAACTGTAGGAAAAACCATATGATCATCTCAATACATGCAGAAAAAGCTTTCGACAAATTTCAACACCCATTTATGATAAAAATCCTCCAGAAAGTAGGCATAGAGGGAACTTACCTCAACATAATAAAGGCCATATATGACAAATCCACAGCCAACATTGTTCTCAATGGTGAAAAATTGAAACCATTTCCACTAAGGTCAGGAACAAGACAATGTTGTCCACTCTCACTGATATTATTCAACATAGTTGTGGAAGTTTTAATCACAGCAATCAGAAAAGAAAAAGAAATGAAAGGAATCCAAATCAGAAAAGAAGAGGTAAAACTGTTACTATTGCAGATGTCATGATACTATACATAGAGAATCCTAAAGGTGCTACCAGAAAACTACTAGAACTAATCAATGAATTTGGTAAAGTAGCAGGATACAAAATTAATGCACAGAAAAATCTCTTGCATTCCTATACACTAATGAGGAAAAATCTGAAAGAGAAATTAAGGAAACACTTCCATTTACCATTGCAACAAAAAGAATAAAATACCTAGGTGTAAATCTACCTAAGGAGACAAAAGACCTGTATGCAGAAAAGTATAAAACACTAATGAAAGAAATTAAACATGATACAGATGGTGAGATATCCCATGTTCTGGAATTGGAATAATCAACATTGTGAAAATGACTATACTACACAATGCAATCTACAGATTCAATACAATCCCTATCATACCACCAATGGCATTTTTCACAGAACTAGTACAAAAAACTTCACAATTTGTATGGAAACACAAAATACCCCAAAGAGCCAAAGCAATCATGTGAAAGAAAAACAGAGCTGTAGGAATTAGGCTCCCAGACTTCAGAATATACTACAAAGCTCCAGTAATCAAGACAGTATGGTACTGGCACAAAAACAGAAATATAGATCAATGGAACAGTATAGAAAGCCCAGAGGTAAACCCATGAACATATGGTCCCCTTATCTTTGATAAAGGAGGCTAGAATATACAATGGAGAAAAGACAACCTCTTCAGTCAGTGGTGCTGGGAAAACTGGACAGCTACATGTAAAAGAATGAAATTAGTACACTCCCGAACACCATACACAAAAATAAACTCAAAATGGATTAAAGACCTAAATGTAAGGCCAGACAGTGTAAAACTCTTAGAGGAAAACATAGGCAGAACACTCTATGACATAAATCACAAGAAGATACTTTTTGACCCACCTCCTAGAGAAATGGAAATAAAAATAAAAATAAATGGGACCTAATGAAACTTAAAAGCTTTTGCATGGTAAAGGAAAACATAAACAAGACGAAAAGACAACCTTCAGAATGGGAGAAAATATGTGCAAATGAAGCAACAGACAAAGGATTAACCTCCAAAATTTACAAGCAGCTCATGCAGCTCAATATCAAAAAGACAAAAAACCCAATCCAAAGATGGGCAGAAGACCTAAATAGATATTTCTCCAAAGAAGATATACAGATTGCCAACAAACACATGAAAAAATGCTCAACATATCTAATCATTAGAGAAATGGAAATCAAAACTACAATGAGGTATCACTTCACACCAGTCAGAATGGCCATCATCAAACAATCTACAAACAATAAATGCTGGAGAGGGTGTGGAGAAAAGGGAACCTTCTTGCACTGTTGGTGGGAATGTAAATTGATACAGCCACTATGGGGAACAGTATGGAGGTTCCTTAAAAAACTAAAAAACAGAACTACCATACGATTCAACATTCCCATTACTGGCCATATATCCTGAGAAAACCATAATTCAAAAAGAGTCATGTACCACAATGTTCATCACAGCTCTATTTACAATAGGCAGCACATGGAAGCAACCTAAGTGTCCATCTACAGATGAATGGATAAAGAAGATGTGGCACATATATACAATGGAATATTACTCAACCATAAAAAGAAATGAAATTGAATTATTTGTAGTGAGTTGGATGGACCTAGAGTCTGTCATACAGAGTTAAGTATGTCAGAAAGAGAAAAACAAATACTGTATGCTAACACATATATATGGAATCAAAAAAAAAAAAAAAAAGGTTGTGAAAAACCTAGGGGCAGGAGGACAGGAATAAAGATGCAGACGTAGAGAATGGACTTGAGGACATGGGGGAGGGGGAAGGGTAAGCTGGGATGAAGTGAGAGAGTGTCATGGACATATATACACTACCAAATGTAAAATAGATAGCTAGTGGGAAGCAGCTGCATAGCACAGGGAGATCTGCTCGGTGCTTTGTGACCACTTAGAGGGGTGGGGTAAGGAGGGTGGGAGTGAGACGCAAGAGGAAGGGAATATGGGGATATATGTATACATATAGCTGATTCACTTTGTTATACAGCAGAAACTAACGTACCATTGTAAAGCAATTATACTCCAATAAGGATGTTAAAAAAAAAAGTAGTTGGCACATAAAGCAAAGCAACTTTGAGTGCACTGACTTCAACTAACACCCATAAAATCAGATCTTAGATTTCCTTACCTCTTTTAGAAGGTGAAAACCCGAGTGAATTCCATATGCTTTAGGGTAAAATCTTTCTACCAGTTGTACATTCTGAAATAACTTTACAAATCCTAGCTTACCTAACCACGTGGATATTCATAACCAAATCAGATGTAATTCCTCATGGTTTATAATCTAGTGTAAAATAATTATAAATTAATTTCATATTCCTATATAGTAATTATTATACCAATTATCAATTTTATTTTATGTGAAGTACGAAGAGGTTGGCATGTTGAGCTTACTATAAGACATAAAAAATAAAAATTCTAAGGTCATTGGAAGTAAGGCCAAGTTTAATTTTTCTCCCACGTGATAGTGTATTAACAAGCTATTGTTCTGGAGACTGATTCTCAGTTTAGCTGAGCCAGAATGGTTTGAATTGATGCCATTTATTTCAGCCTGTCAAGAATCTTGGATAAAAATCAACTGTGACTTTGATTTCGGATCAGCAAGTCAAGTATTTGCTCATCAGACAGTATATAATCCAGGTATTTAAATTAATTTTGTGATTCTCTTTTCAAAGATCCCTCCCCCAAAATGATTCCCATTTTTCTTTAGCCTAAACTTATTTATTTTATGCATTCCAGTTATTAAAATTAACAAGAAGGGTTTTTTTACATATCTGCACATCTAGACCCCACCATTCTGGAATGTCCTCTGGACATCATTAAAACCAGATGCTTTCAAATGTCATCTTGCATATACTGAAATGATTATAAAATGAGAAAAAATTTTTTTCCAGGCTGTTTCTGCTCAGACAAGAATGCCAGTTTCCACTGGTTTGGAGGACATTTTTATTTCTAATAGCATGAAGTTGGTTCATGACTCAAAATACAGATATTTTTCATGTCAAACACGGTACATCATTGCCTCAGAAAATGTTTTTTTTAAATAGCAGATTTTATTAGAATTTATGTGTTGTGTGTATATAATATTATTTGGAGCTTGAGTTTTATTTTCATTTATAGAAATTATAATTTTATCTCGATTTATACATCCAGCAATTTAGCCAATAAAAATGGTGTCCTATAACTCCTAGGAATGAAGATTTGTTATTTTCCATCTCCATTAAATTATTAGAAATTTATATAGCTTGAAAATGGCAATATGTCTAAAAGGAATGTGGTACAACCACTTTCTACTTATGTGATCAATATTATCATATTCAGTAGAATATTTCTTACTGTTTAAATGTCTATAGATGCTCGCTGTTGGTCAAGCTAGGGAAGCAACTAGTTTGATTTCTTTTCTGTGTGTTATGCATGTACTGTTAGCTGATGATTGGTTTTCATACATCCCAAATGTAGCTACGGATCAGTAAAGTAGCATTTGTATGAGAAATACAATTTTGTAAAACATTTGGAAATGATTAGTGGGAATAGCTACTAGTCATTCTATTTATAGCAGATCCTAGGTAAATTAATCTAAAAGTTAAGACTGAATTCCTAACCATTTGGGGAAAAATGAAACTGATTTTCCTTCTTAGGGATAAAAATATAAGATCTAAGTCTAAACTACTGATAGTTTACAAACAATCCAATTTTACTGGAGCAAAAAGATTTTAAAAATATGTGATATAACAAAAATGATAAAAGTCACAATTTGTTTCATTACCCAGAAATTATCATTGTTATCATTTTGTAATTGGTTAGTTGTAGACCTAGCTACCATTTGTATAAGAATATTTATATGAAAATCCACGTGAAAATGTCTTTTTAGAGGTCATTTTTGATTCTTCTTTGGCTGCTATATCTTGAAGAGAAATGCAAATAAAAGCCCAATTGCTCATACACTTGAGATTATGCATAGTTCAGGTAAGATTGGGGAACTTTAGATAGAAATTATTCTGCTTACCACCAACATGATCATTTTTATGAAACTGTGCAGGTTACCTAATTAGATTCCCTCCTATAATTATTTTCGTAATCTATGGGGAAAAAAATTGCATGTGCGTGGTTGGTAAGTATTTAGAAAATGACATGGATAAATTGACCTTGTTTTACTTCTACTAAATATTTCATAAGTTGTATAGACTTCTACTAAAATATTTCATAAATTTTATACATTTAGTATAAATCTCATTTTCCCTACTACTTTCTTTGCCAGTTTCTGTTTATATGACCTAACATGTAAAATATGAGCATATACAATTTTATAAGCAGCTATTATTTAAGAAATAATGAAAGTAATAATCAGTCCATCTTCTTCAGTCCAACTGGAAGGTAGACCAAAAAAATCATATTTATCAAATATGAGGTGATTAAATAAAAAGCTGAGATCACCAATAATAACTACAACAGATTTACACTCAAAAATCACAAGGCATGCTGAAAATTAAGATGAGATTTAATAGGAATGATTATATATTTTTATTCTTAGGTTTAAACAAAGTATAATTGAACCAGAATAATATAAATTTATTTTTAAAAGACAGGTTTTCACTTGACTACAAGGTAACAGAGAAAAAAAAATCAATAGTTTAATGGGCTTTAAAGAAAAAAAGTTATTGCCATGTTTAGTGGAGGCTTCCCAAGGACAGTTTTTTCCTGTATTGCTTTCCAATAAATCCGTAGTGTTACATAAATGAAAATATGCTTCAAACAATCCCATTGTCTGATTGTCAACAGAAAATATTTTAATGCTTGATCATCACACTGACAAAATGGACTGAGTATGACACAGCAGACAGAGTTGCAAAGAAGCTAGAAACCTTTATACATGAAAAACAGCTGAAGACAAAGAACTCTTAAAACACAACAATAAGAAAACAAACAACCAGATTAACAAAATGGGCCAAAGACCAATTGGACACCTCACCAAAAAAGATATACAGATGGCAAATAAGCATATGTAAAGATGTTCCGCATCATATATCATTAAAGAAATGCAAATTAAAACAAAAATAAGTTATCACTACACACCTATCTGAATAGCCAAAATCCAGAACACTGAAAACATCAATTACTGGAGGACAACAGGAACTCTCATTCATTGGTGTTAGGAATGCAAAATGATATAGTCATTTTGGAAGTTTTGATGGTTTCTTACAAAACTAAACATACTATTATCGCATGATCTAGCAATTGTGCTTCTTGGTATTTACCCAAAGGAGTTGAAAACTAGGTTCACACCAAAGCTGCACACAGATGTTTACAGCGGCTTTAGTTATAATTGCCAAAACTTGGAAGCAACCACAATGTTCTTCAGCAGGCGAATGCATAAATAAACTGGTACATCCGGGCAATGGAATATTATTCAGCACTAAGACCAAATGAGCTATCAAACCATGAAAAGACATAGAGAAAACAAATGAATATTACTAAGTTAAAGAAGCCAATCTGAAAAGACTAAGTACTATCTGATTCCAAGTATATGAAATTTTGAAAAAGGCAAAACTATTGAGATAATAAAAGGATCAGTGGTTGCCAGACATGGGAAGCAGAGAAAATAGGTGGATACAAAATAATTGGGGGGCCATGAAATCAACCTGTATGAGCTGTAATTGTGAGTTTATGTTGCTAGAAGTCTGTCCCAACCTATATAATGAACAACAACAAAGTGAATCCTCAAGTCAATAGTGATGTGTCAATGTAGGTCCATCAATTGTAACAAATGTACCACTCTGGTGAGGGATGTTAATAGTGAGGGAGACTGCAATGTGCAGGCAGTGGGTGTATGGAAAATCTCTGTACATTCTGCTCAATATTGCAGTGAACCTAAAACTGCTCTAAAAATAAAGCCTATTAAAAAATACTGCTGAAGAAACTGGCTACTTTTTACTTGGAATGGGAATAACTAGGAGGAGAATGATGACAGTTTTCAGATACTTTTACAGGTTGTCACATTGAAGGTTTTCTGATGCTGGTCAGACTTTCTGATGCTCATAAGGTTACATTAAAACATAGAATATTCCAGAAATGCTGATTTCCTAATAAGGACCATTTAAGAACCGACTTCATGGCTTTAAGACTGACCGACATCCTTTGGAGGCATGAAATACCTGGATGAACCAATCCTCAGAAATTTCTAAGAGGGGATTACTGACTTAACTGTGAGCAAGGAATACAAACAATTCTTATCCATTTTAACTCATATTTTAGGATATAGCTGTATTTCATAAATTACTTAAAAGAAAAAAAACCTCATTACTCTTTTTCATACCATTTCCTCTACTTTCAACATTTCAATGTAAAATCACTGGAGTTATTAACAAGATATCAGTAATGCTGGCCAAGAGGAAAAGTAAAATGCATTTGGAAAACAAAATGCACAAAGAAGTTGTACAGACTTTATGATGAAGTCAAATATCTCCTCAAGAGGAAAATTATCTGCTTTTTCCTTTCTATTTCCTGGCACTGCCAGATATTTACAGCAGAAGCTCCTCTGGCAAATTGCTCTTTTGGGGGAGTTTTGAGTGTACTTATTTTGATATTTACTACAACACTGCTTCATTTTACACGCCTGAATTATATAATTCCTAGAGGTAAAAATAGTACATTAGACTGTTGCATTCATTTTACTTAAGACCCAGTATCAGAAGTGAGTGATTATCTCCTGGACAACTAAAAACAACATTTTTTTGTATGTTTAGTTAAAATCTTTTAAACATGGGTCAAATAAACATGCAATTTTTTATGGGTTTGGCAACATTAATCTACTGGCTTATGCTTTAAAATCTAGAGATTGCATTATTTGTAGAGCTGTTTATATATATGCATATGCTTCTTTTTAAATATAATTTCAGACAATTTGGAAGAAATAATTTGTTAAATTTTTATTGAAAACTTGTTAGAATATTCAAGTTACAGACTTTGAACTAGATTCAAATCCTTCCTTCAATTTATTTTATTTTTTTGCTAATGGTTTTAATTAAACATACACTGTTCCTCATGTCATGTCATTATGTATTTTTTGGTAGTCTGTATAATATAAAAAGTACAGTTAAATTCTTTGCCTACATCATTATGGTTTGCAAGAACACTTCACATACTAAAGGCTATTTTAGTAGAACATTTAAAGAAACAAAGTCTAAATCTTTTTCAAATATTGCAAACACAAAGTGTTGTTTACATTTTATAAGTTTAAAAAAGATAATAGTAATGGATTTTGAATGAGTAAATTACTAACCAGCAGCTAGCTATAAATTATTGGCTACTTATTAATATACCTACCATAATTTTTAAATGAATATTAACCACAAGTTTCAAACAAATCATATATTGTAAAATACTTTATGGGGACAGAACTTAAGTTTATTTTTTTATTTATTTTTTTTTTTGTGGTACGCGGGCCTCTAACTGTTGAGGCCTCTCCCGTTGCGGAGCACAGGCTCCGGACGCGCAGGCTCAGCGGCCATGGCTCACGGGCCCAGCCGCTCCGCGGCGTGTGGGATCTTCCCAGACTGGGGCACGAACCCGTGTCCCCTAGCATCGGCAGGCGGACTCTCAACCACTGAGGCACCAGGGAAGCTCCAGAACTTAAGATTTAAACCTGCCCAAATGGAGATTTTATTTGAACCTTGAATGAAGATATTTAAATAAATATATTTTGAAGAGTCTATAGTAAAAGTTGCAGGTAACCTCACCGAAGTAAGTATTGTAGTTTACTGGATTTTATCATAAGCATCCTTTGGCATTGTGTAACAATGAGTATGTCACCTCATTATAGAGACTTATGTTACCTTTTGTGGATACAGAACTCAGAATGGTTCCCATTTTTTTGATTCCCCATGCCCTCTTTTCAGTGATGCTTACAAGGTAGTATTGGGTACACAAACTTTTCATAACTGTTTAGACATGTTTGACTTGTAAACAGTGTGCTTAGCCCTACATATTTACAGACTATTGCTTCTTATCACACATCTTACTTATTGAATGTCATGATGCCACGGAATATACTTAATTCAGTGCCTGGATGCAATTTCTAAACATACAGAAATAATTCTTAGTATACAGAAATAATTCTTAGTAGTCATCTGAATTATTTTTTAGAATATTTTGGATAAATCTAGCACAAGAGGAATAAAACTACCAATATTCAATAGAAATGAAATTGTTCAAATTCTTTAGGGACACAATAGTGAGCTACAAGCATAGTAGATGGTAAAGTTTTAGATGCAATTGTATTTATTCTGGCTATCATAGTCAATATGGGGAATAACTCCTCTAACAGTTATATGGATTCTTCTTTAGTCCCTGGAGTTTCAGAGAGATGTCAAAATAATTTCAAGGTGGTATAGTAATTAATATGATTTTGAGGTGGAAAAAAGTTGAATATAGAAAATACTGAGACTTCTAACTGCTCAACAGCATCAGTAAGTTAATTTCCAGAGCGTTGTTAAACTTTTTTTCATAGAACTAGCCTACATACTCCTGAGGTTGAAATATGGTTTTAGTCTCCAGTCTAAAGATATGATATGATCCTTTCCATTCAAGAATTATTAGAGAACAAAGAGACCGTGACTGTAATGTTTGCATTAAAAAAATAGAGCCACCATAATAACATCATTTCATAATGAAATCCAAGGGAGGTCTAAAACCATTAACACACTCTTAAGGAGACAGCCTTTTCATCTTATTATAGTTCTGGACAATAAAAACCTTAGAATTAGTCAACATTTAGTTAACTACCACAGAGCAAAAATCTAGCAGCAACCGAATAGAAATTTGCTAGACTAGAAGTTGGTAAGCATAGGCCCTATGATAGCATGCCCCATGTTCACACATTTACTGAAAGCATTCTCCTGTATATCCACTGAATCCATGCCCAGCAAGTATCTGCTTCTGCTGATTACTGGCATGTTGCTCATTATTCAATTAAAAAATTAGGTAAGTGCTTCCTAAACACTAGTGTACAAATATCATGTAGTGTACAAATATCATCTGGGATATTATTAAAATGTGGGTTCTGGTTCAGTTGGTCTAGGACAGGGGCCCAGGGGTGGGGCGGAGAAGGGAGCTGAGATTCTGCATTTCTAACAAACTACCAGATGATACCAATGCCACAGGTCTATGGATCATACTCTGTAACAAGGATCTAGGTGATGTGGAGCAGAGCTGATACATGGTCTCATAAATGAGGAGTGAAAAATAGGACATGTGGTTTGGGTCTGCAGACTGTCTGGATAGGTTGATGTCTTCATCATTTCAGGCTACTGCTATAACCAGGTGCCATAGACTAGGTAGCTTATAAGCAACAGAAATTTATTTCTCACCCTACTGGAGGCTAGAAATCTGAAATAAGGATGCCAGCATGGCTGGGCTCTGATGAAAACTCTTATCCAGGGTTTTACTTTACCCTCCCATGGCTCTTACGTATCACGGAAACAATCTGAGAGTTCTATCTGTAGCTAATATGTCCATCTCAATCATACACTCAGGAACTGTGGAACTTAACCACAGTGTGGACTGTGGGTCTGGTAGACTCAATGAATTGACTTAAACACAGACATGGCTCAAGAATCCATGTGGTATCTGACCACTGCATACCCCTGTTCTAACAAGGAGGACACAATGGTGTTTTGATTCCCCTGGCATTAGTGTCAGTTCAGATCATGTGTCCAAGAGCCCTTAAAATATCTATATGCCTTTTACCCAGTGTCCAGTTACTCAAGTAAATGTCAAAAGCCCTTTGGGGAAATGATTTGGAAACATGTATTCCATGTTCCTTCTGTAGCACTGCAGAGTCTTTCTCAAGGGCTCCTGATCTCCCTTTCAATCAACAGCTTCTAGATCTGAGAATTGGTTCAGGTCTGAAAAGTGTGTGAGAGAGAGTAATTTTTCAGAACTGTGGCTGATATTACTCTTCTGCTTTAGATATCTTAATCATTTTTTGTTATGTAAGTCAAACAATGACATGTTGGAAGATAAACACAGGAAGAACTATTAGGGAGTAGGCAAATGAAATAGAGGAGAGGAGAAAGTCACCAAGGGTGTGTTAATCGGTGGGTTATACTTAAAGGTAACTGGAGCTTAATTTCACTAGAGATCTTCTGGAAGATTGTGTGGAACATGTTTTAGAATTGTGCCAGCACTTGTCCCTAGTTGACTGAGCATTGCTCCAGAGTGAGCCAAACACATTTTAGCCAAAGAGCACCCTTACACAGAGAGATGCAGGACAATTTCTGTGACTATGGGAATTGTCTGTAGGCTACTCCCAAGTAGGCCAAATGATATAGGTGGGGCACTGGCAGAATCTGCTTCAGTGATTTAGTACTTTATTTTTTTTTACTAGTTTATTTCTTTACTTACAAATTAATAATAATAGTCACTACATCATTAGGATGCTGAAAAAGAGGTTGAGATATTTCACGTGAAGTGTTTTACAAGGTGTCTTGGACACAGAATGTACTTAACAAATGTTAGCTGTTATCTTTTTTCTCTCTCCTCCACACATTTTCTACAAAAAATTTTTGTGTAGGTTTTTCCTACACAAAACCTCCTGAATGTGCACTCTAAAATTTCACTGTATTCCTTTCCTCAACTCAGCCTTGAATTCTTTTCTAAATCTTAGCTATTATTTGAGGTCCAACCAAATACTCTTTCTCCATAAACACTTCTATGTCCTCAACAGATATGGTTTTTCTTCAGACTTTAAGTATTACTACTACTTTAGACTCCTTCTTTTCTATTTATTATGATCATTTGGAGACATATCTACAGTTGACCCTTGAACATTGCACGGGTTAGAGGCATTGACCCCTGCACAGTTGAAAAATCCACATATAACTTTTGACTCCCCCAAAACTTAATTACTAAAACCTACTGTTGACCAGAAGCCTTACCAATAGCATAAACAGTCCATTAACACATAGTTTGTACACTTTATGTATTACATATTACATTCTTACAATAAAATAAGCTACAGAAAAAAGAAATATCATTAAGAAAATCACAAGGAAGAGAAAATAAATTTATAGTACTGCAGTGTATTTATTGATATCATAAGTTTACATCCTCTGTTTACAAGATTCATCATCTATTCATCAGTACCTACATCAATATTGTCTTAAATGATACAAAACACTGTATGTGTTATACCTACTAACACCAGACATCAAAAATAAAAAGAATATGAGAAAGTAGTTCATTATTAACAGGTATAGCGATTTATTGATGATGAAGCAGCAGTATGAATGATTCATGGTAGCCTAGCTTATACACTAATAAGTTAATCATTATAAAATTTTTATAGTATATGGTATTATAGTCATATTCATAATACAGTTTTGGAAACATTACATTTTTTAAAAAATCACTTGTTATGAAAGGCTGATAGGAAGTTTCTCCAGTTACAAGAAGAGGCATACTATACAGTGATGTAATTCTTTGAAGCAAAGTCATAAAACAGTAAAAAAACTCACACATTCTTAGTTTTATATTAAATATGATTCACATTATGCCTATGTAAGGATAGGCTAGTCGCTTCAATACAAGTCTCGCACTCAATGTTGTACATGTATATTTTTGTACCTTTTTTGAAAAAGACCCATGTATAAGTGGACCCAAGCAGTTCAAACCCATGTTGTTCAAGGGTCAACTGTATGTATTTTCTAGATTTTAAAGCTTTTGAGAGTTAAATTTTCATCTTGTTTGTGTATCTCTTATAGCACAAAGCTTAATATCTGGACTTTAGTGGATATTCTATAGCTATAATCTCTTCTAATTAGCTCTAGCACAACTCAAAAAAAAACCTTGGTTTCTGACTCAATTCAGTGCACTTGATATGACAAATCATTATCTCTTGGACAATATTACAGTTTTAGGTATATAAGGTAAATATTAATTAAATTCTATGGGTGCAATGTTGTGGTATATGGATGACATCTCTTAGGTATAATTAAACAGAATAGTGAAATCATAAAAGTAATATTGATGCAGAAACATCTAGGAATAGTTCAAAAGCAGACTGTAAATAAAAGGAAGCAAAATCCAGCACAAGATTATTACTGCAATTATTGCTCTTCGAATGTTCTGAAGGGCTCAGCAAGGAAAAGCTGCGGACTTGGAAACATTATCTTAAATGACAAGGTAAAGAAGACAAGGCTCTTACGATTACATATGGAGCCAAATGAGAAGACTTCATGAATGACTCCACTGACTGAGGTGATGATGGTTAGAAGAAAAATTAATGAGGTGTGGGGTGCAGATCACTATATTTTTAATTGTGGTGAGGGTGGTTGCCTATGCTATGTCATAAACAGATGTTTATATAAAAATTAACTTTATTCCAAATAGCTCTTGCTTTCTTCCCATTTTTTCTTTTTTCCATTGCCATCATGCAAATTCACGTCTAAATTGCATCCCACATATACTGCAGAAATGGTCTCCTACATGTCTTTTCTAATTCTGATTGCTTTCCTTCTTCATACATCTTTAATTAGCTTGAAGAGGACTCTTGTATTAGTACCTATTTCATTAAATAATTTATTTCCACAAAATCTTCAAAAGTTTCATGAAATATAACCACCTCTATCTGGTTGGGTATTATGTTCCATTATACTATCTTGAGAAATACACATTTCTATGACTTCCAAACTCTACCTCCTTTGTGCTCTCTTTTGTCATACATTTTCCTCCCTCCCCTTCTTCCATCATAGACTCTATCCTTCTCTATCCTCTTACTAGTCTCCTCTGGTCATAAGGCAGCTACAGCATTAGCAATGGAGTTCTGTGTGTTGACTCTGGAGTCCAGCTGCCTGACTTCCCATCCCAACTGCACTGTTTAATATCTGCACGATCAAGGGCAAACTACTTAACCTTTCTGTGTCTCAGTTGTTTTAATGATGAAGTGAGGAGCTAATAATACTTAACTCTTACAGTTGTTGAGAGTATTAGGTGAAAGAGGACATAAGAAGTGTGCGGCACAGAGTAAATAATTAATAAAAGTTCCTTGTTATCACTAACTTCATTGTTACTCTTCTCTGAACCCTTTCATTATGAAAAGTGTACACACACATTGCCTTGATTTTTTGATGAATGTTTAATGTACATTGTTCTTAAATTCCCAAACATGTTACAGGTCCTTGTGTACAGAGCCCACAGTGTATGCATCTATTTCCATTATAGCTAAATGTATAAGTGTTGAATAAATACTAATAGATTACATGAAGTTGGACCCAAAAATGTGGACAGGGAATATTAGCAAAGGATATTTTGGAAGAGGATAACTAAAGGAAATAATTAGAAAATATTAAAAGTTGTTACAACAAAATTAACCAAAACTTTTTAAAAAACACAGTATATAAGATTTTTCTATAGGCAATTGGAGGAACAGACATATTCCTGGTTAAAATACATGCAAAAGAATTTTCATACCTTCTGCCTTATTTTTTCCCATCACATATTTTCCAAGAAGTCAGAATATGAAGATGGAACCTTTGAGAAGGTAAACCCAATATAAGGCAGGAAACTTATGGTCAAGTTAATCGCACCCTAATTCTCTGTGTATCTTTAAATGTTTCATCTCCAATTCCTATTAAAAAATATAGAACGTGAGCTAACTGCTTTGAAGCATTATAAATGCAATCATAATCTTTAATATTTTGTGGAAATGTCTTTGAATCTCTGTTAATTTTAATGTTTCCAAATTAAAAAAAATATATTCATCTTTAATTCCTGTATTTAAAAGACCAAACATTGTAAGTCATTAAATCTAATAAAATAACTACACTTGCCATGAAATAATTCAATTCTTAAATTTGAAAAAAAACCTGCCTTTTAATTTAGAAGCGTGTACTTAGCTACTATTTTTTGAAAATTTATTATATGCCAAGTGTTTTACGTATGTCAATGTAACTGCAGGACCAGCCCAAACTGGTCCTACCTACTCGGTGGATAACAAGATACTAAGTTGTTTTTCACAGAGAAACTGCAAGTCATGCAGGTAAAGCATGTGCAGAAAAGAAAATTTTGCGTGGGATATGACCAGCCCCTGGCCACTGGAACGCTTTCAGAAGTGAAGGGTCCATTGTCCAGGAAGATCCTGTGCTGAATCCCCCCTTTCCCATACGTTAGCATAAATGGCCAAGTTCCAAAGCCCTCCAATAAAAACCGCCAATGCTTCTGCATACCAACCCTCCTCCCCTAGCTCATAAAGGTTTGACCGAACCCCAGATCCCCAGATGGGGAGACAGATTTGATACTGTTTCCCTGCCAGTCTACCTCACAATAAAGCCTTTTCTTTCCTCAAAAGCTGGTGCTATATAGTATTGGCTTCTATGCATGTTGGCCAGTGAGCCCCTGCTTGGTAACATAAACACATTTAATTACTGAAATAAATTTATGAAATAAATATTGGCACCCTTATTTTGAAGATAAGGAATGAAGTTCAGAGACATTAAACTTTGCAAGTTTACACAGCTATCAAATGGCAGGGGCTTGGTTTGAACCAAAATTTGCCTGAAGTCAAAATGAATCCTTAATCTCTGAGTTGCCCAAAATCCTAAAAACATCACTTAATTGGCTCTATGAATTTAAGCAATTCATTCAATGCCATTGCTTTGTGTTTGTTTTGTCGGTTGCTTGATTTTTGTACCTGTCCTATAAAAACAATATAACATAATTGTTCAGGTTCACACTCTGGAGTCACACTACCTGTATCTGAATTTTGGATCTTGTGGCTACTGCCTGAACGGCCTTACATAAAATATTTAAACTCCCTATTCCTCAGTTTCCTCATTTGTAAAATGAGGATAAGATAACACACTACCTCTCAGGATTGTGTAAGGATGAAAGATTTAATATTATTTTAAAACTTAAAATAAATTTTGGAATATGTTAAGAACTCTAGACCTGTAAGTTGTTATTATCTATAAAATACAAAAAATAATGCCTATATTCATTTAATTCACAGGATTGTGGAGAGAAATAAATGAGTTAGTGGTTGCAAATGTGCCTCACATAATAGAAAGTGTTTTATAAACTTAAGATATGTTTATAGGTGTTACTTACATTTATATGCCAATGGTGAATAATATAAATTTGATTAGATATGCATTTAAGTACAAACAGCATGTAAGTACTAAACTGAGAATGCTCGGTATTGTTCTTTCAAAAAAATATTTAGTAAACTTTAAAATTGACTTGTAAGTCAAGCTGGCAATATACAAATTATTTACTTGCTTTGAAAATAAATTTTCTAAATACATCGTTATTAAACTTTTCTGATGTAATATCAAGAATGAAGATACTAAAATGAAAAGACATCCACATATATTTCACCTAATACTTTTTTTATTCCTTCTTAAAGGTTTTTAGGATTTTTTTAAATTGCTTGCACACATTTAAGATTTTATGTGTATGTGTGTATTGTCATATATACAAACTCCTCTACTCACACATCATTTCAACCATCTGATGGACAGCGGGGATGAGCCACATGGCACACAGTTGAAAATAATGTCCTTTAACAAGAACCATGGGGTATTTAATGGCTTGCAGCATAAGCACTGACCCCAGCTGTATGTAGTGCTTCACGCTGCCTAGGATGTAGGCAGATAAAATATGTTTAGATTATTTCCCCAAAGCAAATTATTTGAATTCATGGCCATCTGTCTGAAAATAAGAGCACTTCTAGCTTAGACACACACACTTAATCTGTCTGTTTTTAAGTTTATGAGTATATAGGTACAGTCAAATCAACCTGAAATCCAAACTGTTGGACATAGACTCTCAGAGAGAGAGACGAGAGTGTGATAGTGTGTGTGTGTGTTTGGGGGGGGGGGGCATGGGGAGGGAGGCAGTGCAGGGGATAATTAAATTGGAGGCTGCCTAATTCAGAATTTCCTTTACCTGAATCTTTGGTTGTCTGTAACCACCAACAGAGCTTCCTCTACTGAAGCAGTCTGACTTAAATGTGTCTGCTGTGCATATTAGCTCACCTGAGAGTTCTGGTAAAGAGATTTTTCTGCTAAATGCCACAGAGACTGCGAGATTCAACATACATCAGTTTAAGTATATAGCATCATATGCTGCCAGTGGTAGGTTATTTGATTTCTTTTCCTTTTAGCCTTTTCTTTTGAGATGTTCCAAGAATAGTGATTACCTGCACTGAAAAGTTGTTCTCGCCATGGAGAGCTTTTTGCTTCCCTCCCACTAGTGATTATATATGTTTAATGGAGATTTTTAAATAAGTATGTATGGTAGAGCTGTAGGCTTAAATAAAATTAATTTTCTCAATGAATCAATCACTTATTGTTTTGCAATGAACTGCTGGCGTTTTTACTTAAAATAACAATAATAATAAGCCAAACACCTTTTGTTGAAGAAGTATGAGCAGAGTGAGGAAATTAACATTACAGAGCTCATATTATGTGCCTATTTGTCAGTAAGTCTACATATTCATTTTGTAATTTACTTTCTCTACAATCTTCTGAAATGTGAATAATAAAATTATGACAGTTTAGGCCTTCTTGTTTAAAGGTATGTCTGATGTAAAAATCCACATATATTTTTGTTTTGTTTCTTTAATTTTCTTTGTGAAAAACATTTTATTTTAGGAGAGTTTTAAATTTACGGAAACTTTGTAAAAACAGTACAGAGAGTTCCTCCAACACCCACACCTAGTTTCCCCTATTAATGTCTTACATTAGTGTGATACGTTTGCTACAACTAATGAATCAATATAGTAACATTATTACTGAAAAAGTCCATACTTTATTCGGATTTCTTAGTTTTTACCTAATGTCCTTTTTCTGTACCAGAATCCCCCCAGGATACCATGATACATTTAGTCATCATCTCCTTAGGCTTCTGCAGACTGTGACAGTTTCTAAGAACTTCCCTGTTTTTGATAACCTTGGTAGTTTCGAGGAGTACTGATCAAGTATTTTGTTTACTACTCATCAACTGGAGTTTGTCTGCTGTTTCTCTCATAATTAGACTGGGATTTTGATTAGTTGAGAACACAGAGGTGAAGTGCCATTTTAATCACATCATATTGAGGGCACACACATCAGCATGGTTTATCTTTGCTGATGTTTACCTTGATCACCTGACAGGTAGTTATTCAGGTTTTTCCACTGTAAAGTTATTCTGTTGCCCCTCTTTCCAAACTGCACTCACTGGAGGAATTCACAAACAAACAGCTCACATTTAAAGGAAGGGTAGTTATCCTTAATCTCTAGAGGAGTGTGACGGTTAATTTTATGTGTTAACTTGGCTGGGCCATGGTGCCCAGATATTTGATCAAACGTTGTTCTGGATGTTTTGGTGAGGGTGTTTTTGCATGAGATTTACATTTAAATTGGTGGACTGAATAAAGCAGATTACCTTCCATAAAGTGACTGGGCCTCATTCAATTAGCTGAAGGTCTTGATAGAAAAGACTTACCTCTCCTGAGCCAAAAGGAATTCTGTCAGCAGCCTGTCTTTGGACTCAAAGTGCAGCTTGGGCTTCCCTGGTGGCGCAGTGGTTGAGAGTCCGCCTGCCAATGCAGGGGACACGGGTTCATGCCCCGGTCCAGGAAGATCCCACATGCCGTGGAGTGGCGGGGCCCGTGAGCCATGGCCACTGAGCCTGCGCGTCCGGAGCCTGTGCTCCTCAACGGGAGAGGCCACAACAGTGAGAGGCCCGTGTACCGCAAAAAAAAACAAAACAAAACAAAAACTGCAGCTCTTCCCCTAGTCTCCAGCCTGCTAACCTACCCTGCAGATTTTTGAATTACCGAGCCCCTACAACTGCAAGAGTCAATACCTTCAAATAAATCTCTCTCTCTTTCTGTATGTATTTACACACAATTTTGTGCTCTCTGTTTCTCTGGAGAACCTTAATACAAGGGTAGTATCATCTATTGTTAACAATAATTAATATCAAGGCTGCAAAGAGGGTAAAACCTAAAGAGTGTTCCAGGGAAGAGAAAGAGTCAGGGGCTTATAAAGACAAAAAGCCGCAAGATTGTTAAAGTTGCCAGGTGAGAATTGTGATTGCCTCTCATGCAAGTCAGGATATTTTTCCTTAAGGATTCATACGTTAGTTTAGGGTAAAGGTCTGATAACAATCTTGAGTTTTTGGCAAATGTTCTGGATGTCTTTGTTAAAACAATAAGTGGTCAAAAGGGCAGATTCTATCCAGGATGAGACATTCGTAAGTCATAATCCTCAGTGACCTTCTGGCTTCATTTTAGAGAACTCTCTTCACAATACCAATTCCATTTTGATTATCCTTTCACACTATATAAATTATTTGGAATTATTCTTCTTAAGAAATATATCTATTCATATTTATTTAGTTAGTTATTTTTCATTCATTCACTATTAAGTCATTTGTTTGGACTCATGGATATGTATTTTATACTTCGGGTTATGGTCTAACACTATTTTGTTGTTCAAATTGCTTTGGCTTATGCCACTGGGAGCTCTTTCACTTGGTTCCTTTAACATACACTCATCACAGTATGTATTGTGTGTGTGTTGAATTTTGTTTGTTCGAGCATTTCCTTACTTTCTGGCAATACAAGATGTTCCAGGCTTATCTGTATATTCTCAACATCAGCCCTAGCATCAACCATTAATTCATGCATTTTTTAGCAAAATACACTGACTAGATGCTTGTTGGACGAAGGGGCACTTATGTCTATTAGCTAACCTGAAATACATGTAATTTGAAATATTGTCCTTAGTAGCTGTATGGGGCATTTGAGGGGAACACTGCACTAGGCACTATGAGATAATATGAATTAATTAGTACATATTATACTTGTCATGTAATTTAAAATGATAGATGAAAAGTTGAGAAAATTGAAAACAAATACTAGTCAATGTTTATGCCAACTTATGTTATATGAAATTGAAACATATGTCAGGATGCTGGAGCTGGAGCCACTGTCAAGTGTAACAAAAGCGTTAGATGACATTGTCCTGAAAAGATGTGAGGTACAATTGGTAAAGAGTTCAGAAATATCATTTAGCTCTGTAACTGTGGCATTTGGGGCACTCAATAGACACCAGTTGAATTAATAGACATATACTGACACAATTTAAGGGGAAATATTTTCTACACTGAGGGAATGGGATTATGCAAGGGGTACAACTGAAAGAAGAAAATATAGATTGTAGGGTATTAAGCAAATTAATTTGGCTTAGGAAGAGGTGCCATATGGAAGTTAAAATAAATAAATAGCTAAAATAGTGCAGTGGGAGAATGAGACTGCATGGGATGGAGTGCTGGTAAGAGCTTAGATGACAAATTTGGATTTATAGAGGGGTGGCTGTGTGGTGTTTGGAAATAGAGGACAGTGTTTCAGCTCAAATATAATTTACACATACCTGGAGAATTTCTGAGAGCCTGGATTGCCAGAAGTCTCTTTCCATATGACACTGAAGAACCTTCTTAGAAAGAACAAATCTAAGTGAAACACTATATGAACAACCCAGGAAGAAAGGTGTAGTTGTCTTCTAAGGGTGGGCTAGTGTTGTGATAGCTGAAACTGGAATTTGTTCCCAGCCTCTTTCTCTTTGGTCTTCAATATTTGAATTCCTTTTTAAGGACCACAGAGAGGGTTTGTTTTGTTTTGTTTTGCGGGGGGTGGGGGGAGTGTGGTTGGAAAGGAAAGGGAAGGTAATGAGGCAGAAAGACCTGATTAAATAAGTGACCATATAATTTCTTGTCCCAACTACGCTCCTTTTTTACATACAATTTGTAAGGGTTACACTCCATTTACAGTTATTATAAAATACTGGCTATATTCCCCATGTTGTACAATACACCCTTGTAGCCTTATACCTAATAATTTGGACTCCCCACTTCCCCATCCCTATATCCCCAACCACTGGTAACAACTAGTTTGTTCTCTGTACCTGTGAGTCCGCAACTAGCTACTTTTGAGAGCAAAAGAGATAGCTATTTATAATTATGCAGAGACAGCAAGAGTAAACAGGGTTATAGGTAATTTTTGGTAAATCACTACAAGACTTTTTAGAACTCTTCTAAAAAAGAGCAAAGTAAAGGAAGAGAATCTGCACTTTGTGCCACCAGCTGTGGCAATATGTGGGATCAAGGAGAGACCTGGTGAAACAGAGGCCTCTTGTCTTACAAGCAAGAGTAAGACATCAGTAATACACACCTATCAGGACAGGCTAGTGGGTGGAAGCATCATAAACACATAGTAGATACTCTAGGGAATTCCTAGAGATTATAGGATTTGAAGATGAAGGAACCAGCCAGTGTAATTTGAATTATCACTCAATCCTCTATACCTACCATTTTGAGGCCAGGAGAAATTCAGATGGTGAATTTCCCTAAAGTCTATCTCATTACAAACTCCATTCACTTCTAACCACACTGCCCAGAAAGTAAAGGCATATATGTTTATTAGCTAATCTGAGATACCTGTAATGTGACTACTGTTATGCAATAGGAGATTTGGGATAAATCTGATATGAGGGGTCACAAGGAGATAAAGTATTTGAGGAAGGTAATTATATATCCCAGATGAGGAAATCTTTGCAACAGGAAGAAAGGCTGGAGCTCAAGACATCATGTGTGTGTGTTACAGTTACACAGAACCTAGTATTGTAGAGATGGACAATAAGAACGCTATGAAATAAAAAGCAAAGTGTGAATCTGAAAGAAAAAAGGAATTGGAAAAATATAATACTTGGTTATAGAAAGTGGAAATATATTAGTAATAATAATAAATAATTGATTTTTCAAAATCTGAAAGACTCAAAATTCAGTAAAACCAATGTGAATATTCAATAGGTGAGAATAATGGCTTTGTGCATTCCCTGTGCATTGCAGCTTCTCAGCTTTCAGAATGTCATTGTCATTGTTATCGATGGCCCTCCTGAAAAAAGGATGACTAAAATAGCCTCTCTTAGAATAATGCTTATCACCAAGCCTTTTTACTGTTGCAAAGCTGTCTACATCTTGATGCTAAAATTATCTTCCTCAAACACTTCATTCATCTTAACATCCTGCAACCTCAGAAAGGCAGAACTACTGCAAAGTCTCTTCAATAACATATGTACATCATGTATACATAAATTTACATTTATATATATATGTATTATAAATATAACTGTTATCACACATGTGTGTGTAGCGTGAAAATGCATTAATTTTAAATACTCTTTTCCACCTTATTTTATTGACAGATTTAAAGGTGATAGTACAGAAAATATCACTTGTTTTAAATCAAAGTCCCCATTTACCCTTATATTACAAATGACATCAAACTGCCTTTACTATAAATCACAGAAGAAATGAAGCTTTATGGATATTTTTAATGAAATCAAATTATGGTACTTCTAAATTCCAAAGAAAAAAATTTTGAACACATATTAATTCCCAAAGTTATGCTATAAAACGTTACTCACTTTGTAATAATTTGGAAACTTGATTAGTTGATAGACTATTTGGGAGAAATAAATTGTGAAAGATGCAGAACTACTGGTCTAGTTTATATTTCTGTTTTACCTTTAATCTGAGAAGAACAGAAATACCTAAGTATATTATATCTATTAAGCATGCCACTATATATATGGTTGTAGAAACCGTCTGCATGCAGTCTTCCCTGGATATTGGCTTAACAAGGCACATATTTTCTGCAAATTGTTTCAATCACAAAGCAATTAAAATAAAATTCCATTTTGGATTAGCTTGAATAAAAAACCTTTGAAAAATTACCGTTACAATTGAAGGAACAAAAACAATTGCACGAGTACCATTTTCCCAAATAGTAGAATTATATTATTGGCTCATATCCAAGCTTTATTTCCTAGAGGCTGACATAAGATCTAGTCCTAAATTTCTACATAAATCCAGCTTGACAAGAGACTGAGGAGAAAAACAATACAGCTAAGTAATTTTGATGACAAATTAAGTTCTTACAACCAACATAGATAGGTTTGGGGGTCCTAAAATACTTTAATCATTTTATATTACTAATTCTAAAATAAGTCAAAAGAAGTGCAAAAATGAGGTGAAAAGTTATTTTCTTCTATTTTGACTTGATAAACAGTGATTCTCAACCCTCAGTGCAAATTATATTCATTTAAAGAAGTTTGAATTTCCAATATCCGGGCCCACCCTAGCCTGAAGAGTCAGAATCTCTTGTGGTTGGGGTCACTCATTGTTTCTGGTTTTGCTTTTTTTGTTTATGTTTTGTTTTTAGAAGCTCCTTGAGAGATGCTTTACACAGCCAGGATTGAGACCATAAAGCGGTGTCATGATTTTAACATTAGAAATCTATACAGGATAACTGTTTCTCATTCTTAAAACCTCAGTTCAGTGGCAAATTCTGGACCATTTCCCCAATCCCACTTCTGTGTCAGGGTTTATCTATATTTAATGTGCTTGATCTTAATAATTGTTTAGCTCTTTAATGTGTTTAATTGTCTGTCTGTAGCCTAAGTGACAGCATGCTTCTTGAAGGCAAGGAGAATTTTTTTCTCTCTGAATCAACCACCTATGGTACAAAGCATGACAAAAACAAAAACTTGATTTTGAAGGAATGTATGCATGATATAATTGCACTCAATTGCACAATCTAGAACTCTTCCTTCCATACTACTTACCATCACTTGTAATAATCATGGAGTATTTTCACAATTGCTTCCTCACAAATTTAATGCAACTAGAAAAATGAATGCAATGTGAAATAAAAAATAATAGATATGGGATTCACTTAAGTGAAGCCCACTTAGCAAATTAAATGAATAATGATATTTAGATTACTTTTTCTTAGCAGTTCTATAACCTGCTTTTCTTAGTTGTTAAAATAGAATTTCTCTCTATTTATAAATACACTATACAGAATATATCCCATTTTGTAGCATGAATACCATCTTTATTTGTATATACAAAAAAGTAAGGTGGGTAAGATCTCCCTCCCTAAAATATGCAAATGTGCATAGGTGATAAGAAGTGGAGCCCTGGGAACATAAGGGCCATTATGCTAGGGAAAGGAGATGAATGTGCATTTTTCACAATGACTGTAATGGTAACTTTCAATATCTGAAAACACAGTAGGAAAACCATTGGATATAATTTCCATCATTGTTCCCCCTGTGATTAATCTCCACACCTTTCCCAAATGAATACATGTGCACAGGAGTATTTGTGTCCTATAATAAATGAGAATTGAGCCAGAAAAAGAGGTAGTCTGATATTTATTTAACCCATCTCGTACTTGAGCCTGCAGGAAGAGAAGATACTATAAATGGCCATATGCCATAAAAAATGCCACAGGATTTTTCAACCTAAGATCTGAAAATTACTGCATGCATCAGTCAAAAAAAATCACGTTCCATTAATACTGTGGAATGTTTAGATGGTTGACCTGCTTCTATCTGGCCTGTTAACAAGTATGAGCTGGACACATTCAAATGTTTTGTTTATTGTTTTCTTTATTACTTCTTTTCTTAGTTGAACATAAAATGTAACTAGGGAAGACTTATTTCAGTACAAAGGGATCATTTAGATGAAAAGAGTTACTTTTCATTTAAAAAATCTACATTATTTACATTGGTTCTGTTAAAACTGATTCATAATTATTAGATATGTCATATATCTTTGAAGTTGAGAAAAAATTAGTGTTCAGTTATCAAGTATATTAACAAGTATGGGAATATAATTCAGTAAGCATCTGGCCTAGTCATAAAATAAGCATCTGCCTTATGTTTGCGATTTAGAATATTTGATTATTTTCAGCCACGTTCACAAGTTCAGATGTTTATCTGCAATCTGATTTGACCAACCTGACTTCTAGAGTTGGACTATAAATCAGGTGGGACCAGACTTTACCACTCTCATACATTCTTCCCTCACTGGCCTTTAGAATGTGCAAACACAGAACAATAATGGAGATACCATGAAAATAACATCACTTGAATTGTCACTGACAAATAAAACTTAATTCTCTTCTCAACTTTGCTTATGTGTCTGGGCTGAAAATTTTCTTTAAAAACATCATAATAATATATCATCATGCATGTCTTCCTACTGTTAAAGTAAAGCAAATCATCATAATAAATTATTTCCTCTGTATTACACTTTATATTTTATGGGTCATGATGCCTTTTGTTCATTGGAATAGCCCTGTTTATAGGCATAGCATGTGCTAACATATAGACACTGCTATATGAAACAGTAGTCTTAGATTTTCCTAACAGTTTAATGCTAGTATTAAATTGGTATCTATTAGACAAGTTATGATTTAAAAAAATGAAAGCTCAGAAGCATTGTTCCCTCAGACTGCCATTTACCATACACATAGCATACAAACTCCTTGTATAATGTTCAATTTTGTTCCAAACTAATTTTCCAGCCTATCACTCGCTTTTGCCCCATGCATCTTCCACTTCACCCAAATAAGTGCATTTGCACCTTCTCCATTTCCTTCCTTTTAAGAATTACTCTCCTTTGCCCATAATTTTAAAACTTGTGAAAAGGTCTTTTGCAGCACATGGCAGCCTCTACCTTGCGTTAGAACTATTCATGTGTCAGTCTTAACTGTGAGAAGTTAGTTCTCAGTGTAAATGAATTCATTTTATTTCTTCCTGAATATTTATTAAACATACAGAGTACTCTTGTACCAAACATTATGATAAGCACCTTATATCATAACAGCTAATCATCATGACATTAGAATTATACTACGGATTAGCATTGTTGTTCTGATGAGGAAACTATAGCTTTTAGAGGTTTGGATCATGGCCAGGCACATTCAGCAAATATAGTAAGCATAAGGATTTGAATTCAGGACTCAAAGCACAATCTGCTAACGACACTGTTTACTGGTTTCCAAATTAAAGGGTGTGAACGTGAATAAAACAAAGCAATAAAAGCAAATAAAACATACAAATGAATAATATGCATCAGTTTATGTGGACCAGATGTCCCCAGGCCTGGCACTACAAAACGAGGGCACATGTTCATTTTAGAAAGAAAGAGGACTCCATTCCCATCTTAAATTGCCCTGCTGCTCTGCCCTAAGAGGAAGAAGTCTACATTTATTAGTGGGTGGGACCACTAGGTGCTGAAACGTCTAGTGTGGTTCTTGAATCCATAAGGGTATTGCCATACTTCTGGTCCTCTCTTTGCCTCTACTCATACCCATCTGCAGCCTGATCCTTGCTTCTCTATATGAGGGTGACTGATGGTAAGATTTTAATTCAGGCTTATTAGAGAATAGAAAGTCCCACTAAGACCTTCAGCTTAGGCCACATACTTCACAGGAGATATCTGGTCATCAGAATCTTGTTTTCCGTTTACTGTTGCTGCTTTAGGAACCTCATAGGAAGTAGTGAGTTAGGGCAGGTAGGATTTGGGTTCTTGAACTTCATCCCAATTGTCATTTAACATTAGCCCAAACTCCCTACTATTTATAACACTTTTTTGGAAAGGCACGGATTTCAAAATTTTTCATTTTATTTTATTCGTTTTTGTTGTTCCTTAAATTTTCCGCAGCTTTACTGGGGTATAACTGACAAAATACTGTGTATATTTAAGGTGTAAAATGTGATGTTTTGATATCAGTATACTGTGTGTAATGGTTACCACAATCAAGCTAATTAATATATCCATTATCCCACAGAGTTACCATTTGTGTGTCTGTGTGTGAGACAGAGTAAGATGAAGACACTTGAGATTTACTCTCTTAGCAAATTTCAAGTATACAATACAGTATTATTAATATAATTACTATGCCATACATTAGATCTCTAGAATTTATTCATCTTATAACTGAAAGTTTGTACCCTTTGACAAACATCTTCCCATTTCCCCCACCCCCTAGCCCCTGGCAACCACCATTTTACTCTCTGATTTTATGAGTCTGACTTAAGATTCCACATATAAGTGATATCATGCAGTATTTGTCTTTCTGTGTCTACCACGCAGTTCGAACCCATGTTGTTCAAGGATCAACAGTATATATTTATATAAATATACATTCATATATGTATATATACCTATATGTAACATAACATACATTTAATATATTACATATAATATATACTTATATATGGGTAATACATATGTGTGTATTCAGATCTATTGATATATCTGTAATCTCCCAATTTATTTTTCCATTCATCACTCAACAGACACTTAGGTCATTTCCATATCTTGACTATTGTGAACAATGCTTCAATGAATATAGGAGTGTGGGTATCTCTTTAAGATACTAATTTCATATCCTTTGGATATATACTCAGAAATGGGATTGCTAGATCATATGGTAGTTCTGTTTTTAATTTTGTGAGGAACCTCCATTCTATTTTCCATAATTACTGTAGTAATTTACCATCCCACCAATAGTGCACAAAGGTTCTCTTTTCCCCACATCCTTGCCAGCAACTGTTATCTCCTGTCTTCTTGATAATAGCCATCCTCCTTAACATGAGTGAGGTGATATCTCACTGTGTTTTTAATTTGCACTTCCCTGATGATTAGTGATGTTGAGCACGTTTTCATGTACCTGTTGGCCATCTGTATGTCTTCTTTGGTGAAATTCAGTTACTTTGCCCATTTTTTTATTATTTTTTTGTATAATTGCTATTGAGTTATACATATTTTGCTTAATAACTCAACCAGATAGATGGTTTGCAAATATTTTCTCCTACTATGTAGGCTACCTTTTAATGTTGTTTCCTTAGCTGTGCAGAAGCTTTTTAGCTTGATGTAGTAGTCCCACTTGTTTATTGTTGCTTTTGTTGCCTGCGCTTTTGGTGTCATATCCAAAAAATGATTTACAAGACTATTGTCAAAGAGCTTATTCTCTATATTTTCTTCTAGGAATTTTACAACTTCAGGTCCTCTATTTAAGGCTTTAATCCATTTTGAGTTGAATATGTATGGTATAAGAAAAGGATCCAATTCATTTTTGTATGTGGATATCTGATTTTCCGAACACCATTTATTAAAGAAACTATCCTTTCTGTATTATGAATTCTTGGCACCCTTGTCAAAGATTACTTGACTGTATATGCCTGTGTTTATTTCTAGGCTCTCTATTCTGTTCCATTGATCTATGAGTCTATTTGTATTCCAGTACCATACTGTTTTGATTACTATAGTTTTTAAAATACATTTTGAAATAAGGTAGTATGATGTCTCTAGCTTTGTTTTCTTGCTCAAGATTATGTTGGGTGTTTGTAGTCTTTTGTGGTTTCATATAAATTAAAGGGACTTTTTTTCTATTTGTGAAAAGTCTGTAAACCTCTGGGTAGTATGGATATTTTAGCAATATTAATTCTTCTAATCAATGAACACAGAGTATATTTTTATTTATTTGTGGTTTCTTTAGTTTCTTCCAGCAGTGTCTTATATTTTTGTGTGTAGAGATCTTTCACCTCCTTTGTTAAATTTATTCCTAAGTATTTATTCTATCTTTTCCAGTTTTATTGATATATATAATGATGGACATACACAGCACTGTATAAGTTTAAGGTGGATAGCATAATGATTTGGCTTAAATATATCATGAAATGATTACCTCAATAAGTTTAATGAATATTCATCATCTCAAACAGATACAAAATTAAAGAAATAGAAAATTTTTTTCCTTGTGACGATAACTCTTAAGATTTACTATTCTTTTTGATGCTTAATATGTTTTTCTAGTTCCTTAAGGTGCAGATTAAGGTTGTTTATTTGAGACTTTTATTTTCTTAATGTAGGTATTTATTGCTATAAACTTCCTCTTAGAACTTCTTTTCCTACATTACGTGAGTTTTGGTGGGCTATGTTTTCATTTTCATTTGCCTTAAGATACTTTCTGATTTCCTTTTTGATTTCTGCTTCAACCCATTGGTTGTTCAGGAGTGTGTTGTTTAATTTCCACATATTTGTGAATTTTTTAATTTTCCTCCTATTATTGATTTCTATCTTTACACTACTGTGGCTAAAAAAGGTACTTGGTATGATTTCAATCTTCTTAAATTTGTTAAGGCTTATTCTGTGGTCTAATGTAGGATCTTTGTGTACTTGAGAAGAATATATATAATGTAACTAATATTTTAATTTAATGTAACTAATTTTTAATTTTTTAATTTTAATTTTTTAAATTCACTGATCTATATGACTATCCTTATGTTAGCATCACACTATTTTGATTATTGTACCATTGCAGTATTAAAATCCGGAAGTATAAGTCGTCTAACTTTATTTTTCAAGATTGTTTTAACTATTCAAGCCCCTTGAATTTCCATAGGAATTTTAGAATCAGGTTGTCAATTTCTGCACAGAAGTCTGCTGAGTGAATCATTTGGTGTTGTATCTCAAAGCATGCAGCTATGGGAATATGCACATTCACTCTGAGATGACAATGGTTTTAGCAGGGCTTTTAAAAACTGTTTCTTTCTCTGATCTCTCTATTAAACTATCTTTCCCATTTGGTATTACACTCAGTTCCATTAACTAATACTTAGTTGTTTCACTGTTTTTGACAATGCCTTGGAGCATAAACAATTCCCTAGTCTGATCCAATTAAATTTGGGCCCCTTTTGCAGAAGTAGTTTTTGAGGTCAGTCTTCAAGGTTTGTTTTGATATCAAAAAGGCTTTACTTAGCTGTCTCTTTCTCTGGTTCTTTTTGGTAAACTAGCCTGCCTACAGTTTAGCTTATTTCTCTCATGGTGCTGCCATATTTCTTTTAATTGCTAACAGCCAAAATCTCTATTGTTTTCAAGAGCACTGTTAGGCTTGAATTTCCCCACACTGTTCTAAATAAAATCATTTCTTTTTGTGGAAAGTTTGAGTTCTATGTTCTTATGGCCTATCTCTTCCCCCTGGAAATAACCTCTGTGCCACTTCTTCTGAGCTGGAAGTGGGAATAATGGCCCACTTGGTTAAGCTTGTTATTCTTTATTAAGAGGAACTAGTATTTTTGAGAGCATTATTAGGCATGAACTTCCCATGAAATCAGCTCCTTTGGGGAGATCTCTGATCTCTCTTTTCTCACAGACTGCCTCTCCCACCTAGCCAAAATCTTTGGCCAAAATCTCTGAACCACTACTCTGGGCATTGGGTGGGGTGGTAGCCTGTTATCTTTCCTTCTTGCCTCTACCAGTATGGAAACCTCTACCCTATAAGCCAGCTGGGACAAAGACAGTCAAGGCCCTATTAATTTTGGCTTGCAATGCCTCTAGGCAGGGCCAAAGGTAGACCCTCTTAGACAGGGTATAACCTCTATACCCTATAGTTAAATAGAGTAGAGTCTCTATTCTGTAGATAGGGGCTGGGTTGAATAAGGAAATGCTTGGACTTTTTTTTTTTTTTTTTTGCGGTACACGGGCACTGTTGTGGCCTCTTCCGTTGCGGAGCACAGGCTCCGGACGCGCAGGCTCAGCGGCCATGGCTCACGGTCCCAGCCGCTATGTGGGATCCTCCCGGACCGGGGCACGAACCCATGTCCCCTGCATCGGCAGGTGGACTCTCAACCACTGCGCCACCAGGGAAGCCCAACCCTGGGACTTTGACCCGGATCATCGGGAAACTACCCTCTTCAAACTGGAGTTAAAAGAGTTGAGAAATCAAAAGAGACTTCAGAAACCTTATAATAGGTTGAGTTTTATTTAACTGAGAATACCAAGGAAGGCCCTGGAATGTCTCATATTGTTTGTATTGATGTTTTATTCATAGGCATATAATGTAAATTTTGGTCAGTTATATATATGAGTAAATTATCTAGGAAATTTCAGGGCTTTCTGTATATTAAAATGACACACAAGGAAGATGGCAACTTACTTCTATCTTTAGATATTATAAGAGGAATATGATTACCAGAATTGCTGCATCCATCATTAAATCCTGAGAGATGATAACCCAAGAGGAAGCATATTAGCTGGGAATGATAGAGGAGAATGACTGGAAATGGCTTTCATGACATTAACACTTTCTGAGTGGCCCTTGACTCATTACAGGATATAATATATTGCCATTGAATAAGCCAATAGATTTGTATTTACCCCTTACTTGCAGCCAAAACATTTCGATAAAGAAGGGGGAACAACATTTTCAGTATATCTATGGTTGATGGAAACATCGGAACTATGAGGAATAAAACAAGGTCATAAAATTTGAAGAGAAAAGAATGAAAGGACCTATAGTAGGGGAGAAGTCAAAATGGTAGGTAAGAAACAGAGCAAGTGAGATCTCCTAGAACATGTTATAGAAGTCTGTCCTTATCAAAAGGACAGAAAGAACTGACTGGAAGATTTTAGGCAAAGAAGGATATTCAGATTTGTATTTTGACGATATTGTTCTGGCAGAAATGCAGAGGATATATTTGCAACGTAGAAACAGAATGTGTGTACAAATAGAGCAACTGAAGGTAAAGGGATGCAAGGGAGACATAACTGTAACTGGGATTTTCAAATATGCAGTAGAAGTAGAGCAAAAATGTCTAAGCAGTAACTACAATAAAACATTTGATGGATTGGGTTAATGGACTAGACTCTGAAGGGTGTCAAGAATGATAATTATGTTCTGTTCCTTCAGTGGAGTAAACAGTGGTACTATTTACTAAGATAGTAAACAATGGAAGAAAACCACACAGCAGAATAGGGGACAGATTGTGAGTTAAGTGAAGAATTCAGTGAAAAGGTGCATGGGAAGATCTATATAGACAGATTCTCTATATCTAGGTGACAATTAAAGCAATGCATGAGAATGAGATGGCTAAGGGCCCAGCGTTGCGCCTTGAAGGATGCCAACAACTGGCTTTATAGAAAACGAAGAGGCAAGAGAGAAAACAGTAAGATAGAAGCCAAAAGATTACTGTGTTAGTTAATCCAAAAAGAAAATGTGCTTTAAAAAGGAGGTTGAGGAGGATTGTGATCACACTAGTTCATGTAAAATTATAAAACAGAATGCATTTAAAAGTAGATGGAGATTCGAAATAGAAAAATAAATTATTCAATTTGGCTGAATTCTAGAGTTTCCAAATTCCAAATTCATCTTTAGAACAATAGATGCTTTTATATTACAATCTGAAATGCAAAAAATAAATGTGGGACAGAACCAACTAAATATATATTACATTCATCAAAAATGTCTAAAATATCTGAAGTTTATCCTAAATAATTTAATAAGTATTACCACAGAAAATCATATATCCATTCCCTAAAAATGATCAAAACAAGCCTCTCCAAATTAAGAGTACCTAGAGGATTATATAGCTGTAATTCTAGCATTTGTGAAGGATTTTATGTTGTTATTTACTAGATGATCAAATGAAAATGTGAATTTGTCATAGAAACTCATGTCTGGAACTGAAAATGCACCACTTCTTGAGAATTACAGCACTTCCCCACACAATAGTGCTGCATGCAATCTGAATCCTTCCAGGAGCTTAATTCAAAAATATGGTTTTAATAAACAACATAGTTTTACTAGTTTTAGAGTACAGCTAAAATCCAATTTAAATTCAGTGGGGCTATTGTGAGTTTTGTAAACTACAATTTTCTATCAAGTGGAAATAACCATTTTTGTAGACAAGAATTTAAGATTGGGGTTTGCTAATGAAAAGTCGTGAACTCCAGGAAAAGTTTGGAGGTGTTTGTTAGATTGATCAAACTTGTGGGTTGTCAGTTGCAACTCCGCTATCTTGCATTTCAGGAGAAAAACAATGGCTGTGCTAGCTTGCAAAAATGTATGTGCAACTCCAGTTATTCTCTAAACAATTATTGTGTGGGCAATAATTGTTTTTTTAAATAACTTTCTCATGATGTCATTGTCACATATTTGAACAGCTATCCAAAACTTATAAAAATTTTTCATTGCTGAATTATTTGAATGAGTAAAATCTGTACTAGATTTGTGAGACATTGTTTTAAAAATGCTGGTCACAAACACAATATCTCCTATCTAAACATCAATAACCAAAGAAATTTTTTTCAATCACTTTATTTCAAATAATACACTCCTTAGAACTACATTCCAAGACAAACTATGCATGAGTATTAGATCAAGAGAGAGAAAAACTTCTGTATGAGAGGCAGTATAAGAATCTGTTTCAGGGAGTGACCTTCAAGATGGTGGAGAGGTAAGATGAGGAAATCACTTTCCTCCCCACAAATACATCAAAAATACATCTACACGTGGAATAACTCCTACAGAACACCTACTGAACTCTGGCAGAAGACCTCAGACTTCCCAAAAGGCAAGAAAATCCCCATGTACCTGGGCAGGGCAAAAGAAAAAAGGAAAAACAGAGACAAAAGAATAGGGACAGGATCTGTACTTCTGGGAGGGAGTTGTGAAGGAGGAAAAGTTTCCACACACTTGGAAGCCCCTTCACTGGTGGAGATGGGGGTGGGCAGAGAGGAAGCTTTGGAGCCACGGAGGAGAGCGCAGCAACAGGAGTGCAGAGGGCAGAGTGGAGAGATTCCTGCACAGGGGATCAGTGCTGACCAGCGCTCACCAGCCTGAGAGGCTTGTCTGCTCACCCACCGGGGCAAGCAGGGGCTGGGAGCGGAGCCTCGGGCTTTGGAGGTTGGATCCCAGGGAGAGGACTGGGGTTGGCTGTGTGAACATAGCCTGAAGGGGGGTAGTGCGCCACAGCTAGCTGGGAGGGAGTGAAGAAAAAAGTCTGGAACTGCCTAAGAGGCAAGAGACCATTGTTTCGGGGTGCGTAAGGAGAGAGGATTCAGAGCACCACCAAAACGGGTTCCAGAGATGGGAGCAAGCCGTGGATGTCAGCGCAGAACCCAGAGACGGGCATGAGACGCTAAGGCTGCTGCTACCACCACCAAGAAGCCTGTGTGCGAGCACAGGTCACTCTCCACACCTCCCCTCTCAGGAGCCTGTGCAGCCTGCTACTGCCAAGGTCCCGTGATCCAGGGACAACTTCTCTGGGAGAACGCATGGCATGCCAAGGGCTGTTGCAACATCACGCTGGTCTCTGCTGCTACAGGTTAGCCCTGCATTCCATACCCCAACCTGCCCCAGCCTGAGTGAGCCAGAGCACCCTAATCAGCTACTTTAACCCCATCCTGTCTGGGTAGGGGACAGATGTCCTCAGGCGACCTACATACAGCGGTGGGGCAATCCAAAGCTGAACCCCAGGAGCTGTGCCAACAAAGAAGAGAAAGGGAAATTTCTCCCAGCAGCCTCAGGAGGAGCAGTTTAAATCTCCACAGTCACCTTGATGTACCCTGCATCTGTGGAATACATGAACAGACAACGAATCATGCCAAAATTGAGGTGGTGGACTTTGGGAGCAACTGTAGACTTGGGGTATGCATTCTGCATCTAATTTGTTTCTGCTTTTATGTTTATTTTATTTTAGTATTTAGAGTTTATTATCATTGGTAGATTTGTTTATTGATTTGGTGGCTCTCTTTTTTTTATATATATTTTTTTCCTTTTTCTCTTTTTGTGAGTGTGTATGTGTATGCTTCTTCGTGTGATTTTGTCTGTATAGATTTGCTTTTACCATTTGTCCTAGGGTTCTGTCTGTCCGTTTATTTATTTATTTACTTTTGTATAGTTTTTAGCATTTGTTACATTGGTGGATTTGGTTTTTGGTTTGGTTGTTCTCTTCTTTCTATTTGTATTACTTTTCTATTTTTAATAATTTTTTTTTAGTTTTTACTTTAATAACTTATTTTATTTTATTTTACTCTTTCTTTCTTTCTTTTTTTCCCTCCCTTTTCTTCTGAGACGAGTGGCTGACAGGGTCTTGGTACTCCGGCCGGCTTTCAGGCCTGAGCCTCTGAGGTGGGAGAGCTGAGTTCAGGACATTGGTCCACCAGAGACCTCCCAGCCCCACGTACATCAAACAGTGAAAGACCTCACAGTGATCTCCATCTCAATGCTAAGACCCAGCTCCACTCAAAAGCCAACAAGCAACAGTGCTGTATACCCTATGACAAACAACTAGCAAGAGACGAACACAACCCCACCTAACAGAAGAGAGGCTGCCTAAAATCATAATAAGTTCACAGACAGCACAAAACACACCAGCAGACGTGGTCCTGCCCACCAGGAAGACAAGATCCACTCTCATCCATCAGAACAAAGGGACAAGTCCCCTCGACCAGGAAGCCTACACAATCCACTGAACCAGCCTTATCCACTGGGGGTGGACACCAAAAAATAATGGGAAATACGACCTGCAGCCACGAAAAAGAGACCCCAAACACAGTAAGTTAAGCAAAATGAGAAGACAGAGAAATACACAGCAGATGAAGAAGAAACGTAAAAACCTACCAGACTGAAAAAATGAAGAGAAAATAGGCAGCTTACCTGAAAAAGAATTCATAGTAATGATAGTAAAGATGATACAAATCTTGGAAATAGAATGGAGAAAACGCAAGAAACGTTTAACAAGGACCTAGAAAAACTAAAGAGCAAACAATGATGAACAACAAATCAATGAAATTAAAAATTCTCTAGAAAGAATCACTAGCAGAATAACTGCAGCACAAGAACGGATAGGTGACTTGAAAGATAAAATAGTGGGAATAACTACCGCAGAGCAGAATAAAGAAACAAGAATGAAAAGAATTGAGGACAGTCTCAGAGACCTCTGAGACAACATTAAATGCACCAATATTCAAACTATAGGGGTCCCAGAAGAAGAAGGGAAAAAATAAAAAGTGGACTGAGAAAATATTAGAAGAGATAATAGTTGAAAACTTCCCTAATATGGGAAAGGAAATAGTCAATCAAGTCCAGGAAGCACAGAGAGTCCCATACAGGATAAATCCAAGGAGAAAGATGCCAAGATACACATTAATCAAACTATCAAATATTAAATACAAAGAAAAACTATTAAAAGCAAAAAGGGAAGAGCAAGAAATAACATAAAGGAATCCCCATAAGGTTAACAGCTGATCTTTCAGCATAAACTCTGCAAGCCAGAAGGGACTGGCAGGACATATTTAAAGTGATGAAAGTAATCTACAACCAAGATTACGCTTCCCAGCATGGATCTCATTCAGATTCGACAGAGAAATTAAAACCTTTACAGACAAGGAAAAGCTAAGAGAATTCAGCACCACCAAAACAGCTTTACAACAAATGCTAAAGGAAATTCTCTAGGCAGGAAACACAAGAGAAGGAAAAGATCTACAATAACAAACCCAAAACAATAAATAAAATGGCAATAGAAACATACATATCCATAACTACCTTAAATGTAAATGGATTAAATGCTCCAACCAAAAGACACAGACTGACTGAATGGATACAAAAAGGAGATCTGTATATATGCTGTCTACAACAGACAAAATTCAGACCTAGGGACACATACAGACTGAAAGTGAGGGGATGGAAAAAGATACTCCATGCAAATGAAAATCAAAAGAAAGCTGGTGTAGCAATTCTCTTATTAGACAAAAACAACCTTAAAATAAAGACTAGTAAAAGAGACAAAGAAGGACACTACATAATGATCCAGGGATCAATCAAAGAAGAAGATATAACAATTATAAATATTTATGTGCCCTATATAGGAGCACCTCAATACATAAGGCAAATGCTAACTGCAATAAAAGGGGAAATCGACAGTAACACAATAATAGTAGGGGACATTAACACCCCATTTTCACCAATGGACAGATCATCCAAATTGAAAATAAATAAGGAAACATAAGTTTTAAATAATACATTAAACGAGATGGGCTTAATTGATATATATAAGACATTCCATCCAAAAACAACAGAATACACTTTCTTCTCAAGTGCTCATGGATCATTCTCCAGGATAGATCATATCTTGGGTCACAAGTCAAGCCTGGGTAAATTTAAGAAAATTGAAGTTATATCCAATATCTTTTCCAACCATAACACTATGAGACTAGATATCAATTACAGGAAAAAATCTGTAAAAAATACCATCAAATGGAGGCTAAACAATACACGACTTAATAACCAAGAGATCACTGAAGAAATCAAAGAGGAAATCAAAAAATACCTAGAAACAAATGACAATGAAAACACAATGACACAAAACCTATGGGATACAGCAAAAGCAGTTCTAAGAGGGAAGTTTATAGCAATACAATCCTACCTCAAGAAAAAAGAAACATCTCAAATAAACAACCTAACCTTACACCTAAAGCAATTAGAGAAAGAAGAACAAAAAACCCCCAAAGTTAGCAGAAGGAAAGAAATCATAAAGATCAGAGCAGAAATAAATGAAAATCAAATGAAGGAAACGACAGCAAAGATCAATAAAACTAACAGCTGCTTCTTTGAGAATATAAAGAAAATTGATAAACCATTAGCCAGACTCATCAAGAAAAAAAGGGAGAAGACTCAAATCAATAGAATTAGAGATGAAAAAGGAGAAGTAATAACTGACACTGCAGAAATACAAAGGATCATGAGAGATTACTACAAGCAATTATATGCCAATAAAATGGACAACCTGGAAGATATGGACAAATTCTTAGAAAAGCACCACCTCTGAGATTGAAGCAGGAAGAAATAGAAAATATAAACAGACCAATCACAAGCACTGAAATTGAAACTGTGATTAAAAACCTTCCAACAAACAAAAGTCCAGAACCAGAAGGCTTCACAGGCAAATTCTATCAAACATTTAGAGAAGAGCTAACATCTATACTTCTCAAACTCTTCCACAATATAGCAGATGGAGGAACACTCCCAAACTCATTCTACGAGGCCACCATCACCCTGATACCAAAACCAGACAAAGATGTCACAAAAAAAGAAAACTCCAGGCCAATATCACTGATGAACATAGATGCAAAAACCCTCAACAAAATACTAGCAAACAGAATCCAACAGCACATTAAAGAGATCATACACCATGATCAAGTGAGGTTTATCACAGGAATGCAAGGATTCTTCAGTATACACAAGTCAATCAACGTTATACACTATATTTAAAAAATTGAAGGAGAAAAAACATACGATCATCTCAATAGATGCAGAAAAAGCTTTTGACAAAGTTTAATACCCATTTATGATAAAAAAAAAAACCTCCAGAAAGTAGGCATAGAGGAAACTTACCTCAACATAATAAAGGCCATATATGACAACCCCACAGCCAACATCATTCTCAATGGTGAAGAACTGAAACCATTTCCACTAAGATCAGAAACAGGACAAAGTTGCCCACCCTCACCACTATTATTCAACACAGTTCTGGAAGTTTTAGCCACAGCAATGAGAGAAGAACAATAAAAGGAATCCAAATCAGAAAAGAAGAAGGAAAGCTCTCACTGTTTGAAAATGACATGACACTATTCATAGAGAATCCTAAAGATGCTACCAGAAAACTACTGGAGCTAATCAATAAATTTGGTAAAGTAGTAGGATAAACAAAGTAGAGAAACAAAGACATGGGCTCAGGGCACCCTGCCTGGATAGCACTGCCAGCCCAAGCTGATCCCAATCACCAGGGAGAACACAGAAAATTTTGACATAGGTGCTTCTAGAGACCAGAATTCACACAAGGCAAGATCCAGGCTTGGAGTGCCCTGCCCAGATGGCATGGGAAGGCACCACAAAGTGCAGCTCCTCCTTGACCCCCCCCACCCCCCCAATCAGCCCTGAGAGGGAGTGCTGCCTACCTTTTACCTACACGGTAGAGATTTACTGAGAAAGAATTCATTGACAAAATTTAAGGAAAAGAAAACACACAAGGAAAGCAAAGTTCTTCTTACCCCTCAAGCCAAGTGAGGGTAGCTCTAAGAGAACCCCTTAGAAAAATATGGGAGATGTATGCAAGATGAGGAGCCTGAAATCTCACAACTCAGTGAGCTCTTCAGGTGATTCTAATCTATGCTAAACCCTGAGAACCACTAAGGAGAGGATTGTTGTGACTCACAGTTTCAAATATTTTGGTTCCCTAAGGTCATATTTCAGAGGAAGAGTTGCTGTTTTAGACTACCTTTTCCTGATGTCAATAAGCATTTGAATCATTTAAATCCCCTTTCTCTGATTTCATGCTTTCATGCTTTACCAAGACAACTTCTGATTTCATTTGGCTTCTATATCACTTAAAAGGCTACAAACTGCATTTAATGAAAATTTCCAATTCAAACAGAATTAACAACAAAAAAGGTATCATCAAATAAATGAATGAATGATTTAATGATAGAATGGGGTAGCTTTCAGAGCTGGTTAACTGGGTGGCTCAATAACACCATCAAGGGCCACATTTCCTTTTTTATTCTCACCTTTGTTCTTATGTTTCCAAAATGGTTGCAGCATCCCAGGCATCAGTCATAACTACAGAAACATCCTTGTGCATATTTTAAAGAAGTTTCACAGCTGAATTCCAGAATTGTATCAGAGACCTAAGCCTAACACAATCACTGTCAAGGATATTTGAACCACCACAATTGGGTTAAAACAATTAGGAATCATTCTCTGAGCTGTGTTGGGAAGAGGGTGGCAAGTGTGAAGCAATTTGATGTAAGCCAATTTCTTGCAATAAATCTCTTAGTATCCATCTCCTACTGGTTCTATGTCTCTGGTTGAAACCTGACTAGTATGCTTTATATCACAGATATTCACTAAATTAAATTGTATTAATTGTAAAGTACATTATAAATATCTTCCCTGGTAACCCCTACCTCACTTCATGATCTCATTAAAATATACATAGAAAATCCATTTCATATCAGGGTATATCATGCTGTGATATTAATTGGATATACTATGAATTAAAAAGTGATTATAATAGTTAATATGTAACTATAAAATGGGTCTTTCACCAAAAGCAAATATTCTAGGCAGGTTCCTTTCTAGCTATACATTCATTCGTTCATATGTGAAAAACACTGGATATTAGTAGACCTCAAAACATACATGACAACTAAATATGAATATCACTTTGCTTCAATTAGAAAAAGGCAAATTGGTTTGCTGATATTTGATTTAAATGATTTCTGTTTTCTTTCTGGTACTGAGAGAAAATATTTTGCACATAGCTGATATGTAATAAACATCTGCTTATTATTAGAAAATTACATATTTATTTTGCATTCTATTTTGCAGAAATTCACTGATGGCAGTCAAAAAGCTATTTTTTAGAGAAGTCATTGATCAGTTTTCATTATTTTTGGATATTAACAAAGAGCAACTATTTACACTGCTATTTAATGTGTAAAATTATATCTATTAAAGGACACTAACAATTTTTGTAAATTTTTTATAAAGTAAATTAACTTGATAACCCATTGCAGTATTCACGAATGCATTTTTCACAGAACTAGAATAAATAATTATAAATTTGTATGAATACAACAAAGACCCAGAATAGCCAAAACAATCTTGAGAAAGCAGAACAAAGCTGGAGGTGTCACACTCCCTGATTTCAAGCTATACTACAAAGCTACAGTAATCAAAACAGTATGGTGCTAGCACCAAAAAAGACACATAGATCAATGAAACAGAATAAAGAGCCCCCAAATGAATCCACATTTATATGTTCAATTAACCTACAACAAAGAAGAAAAGAATATACAATAAAAAGACAGCTTCTTCAATAAATAGTGTTGGGAAAACAGGACAGCTACATGCAAATAAAACTGGACTACTTTCTCACAGCATATACAAAAAATAAACTCAAAATGGATTAAAAACTTAAATGTAAGATCTAAAACCATAAAACTCCTAGAAGAAAACCTAGGTAGTACAATCTTTGACATTGCTCTTAGCAATACTCTTTCAGATCTGTCACCTCAGGTAAAGGAAGCAAAAGCAAAAATAAACAAATGGGACTACATCAAACAAAAAACTTCTGCACAGCAAAGGGAACTATTGACCAAACAAAAAGGTGGATAACTGAATGGAAGAAAATATTAAAAAGGATATATGTATTTATAAAGGGTTAATATACAAAGAACTCATATGACTCAACATCAAAAAAATGTGCAACCTGCTCAAAAAATGGGCAGAAGACTTAAACAGACATTTTTCAAAGATGACATACAGATGGCCAAGAGATACATAAAAAATGCTCAACATCACTAATCATCAGAGAAATGTAAATGAAAACCACAATGAGACACCACCTCACACATGTCAGAATGACTATCATCAAAAAAGCAACAAATAACAAGTGCTGGTGAGGCTGCGGAGAACCCTTGTGCACTGTAGGCAGGAAGGTAAATTGGTATAGCCACAATGGAAAACATTATGAAGGTTTCTCAAAAAATTAAAAATAGAACCCACCATATGATATAACAATTTCACTTCTGGGTATTTACCAGAAGAAAACAAAAACACTAATTTGAAAAGATACACGCACCCCAATGTTTATTGTAGCATTATTTACAATAGCCAAGATATGGAAGCAACCTCAGTGAATAAAGAAAAGTATATATTATATTACATATATATCTGTAATTGCTCAGCCTTTAAAAAAGTGAAATCATGCCATTTTTTTTTTTTGTCCACTGAAGTTTGAAATTTATTACCTTGCTTCCCCCAGCACACAAGTTAAGACAAATTTCCTTTGTTCCATGGTGGAAATTAACAGTGTGCTCCTCTTGACTTTGACCCCTCCTTCTGCCTCTTCCTTTCCTTTTCCATAGTTTTTCTAGTGAAGCACTTTGAAATATAATTTACTGGCTATGTGAACATTTTGTGGTTAATCATTAGAGGGATCCTAGACCAATGGAGAAACCCAAACATTTCTAGTTTATTCATCCATGGCATGTACTGATCCAGCAACAATTAACTGTAACTTCCTGGAAATATACAGATACTGGATGCTCTTGCAGAGTAGTTAAAAACAGAAGCTATGGATTCAGGCTCACTTGGGTTAGAATCCTGGCTTTGCGATTTCCTAGCTTCAGGCTTCAGCTTTAAGCCCTTGGGCAAGGTACTTAAACACAGTGAGCCTCGGTTTCCCCACCTAAGATATGGGGATGATAGCACTGCCTGTAAGAATTATAAGGATTGTCTGCAGGGTTAAAGGACAGACAGTATGTGTAAAGGCTAGCAATTAGCAAGTACCTGATATGTATTAGCTGCTAGTCTATCATCCCATTGGCCAAAATACTGCATATTACCACCGTTACTTAGGCATTTTCTAACAATGTAAGGACACCCACGACTTGTACATTTATTTTAATTCTTCTATTTAATTCTCCCATGAATTATATAAGCTCGGCTATATAATAACTTTTATTATATATTCTAAAGAAGTAGTAAAGCACAATGTTCACTTACACAATTAACATGCAGTCAGCACTGGGTAACTCAGAGACACAAATGTCAACAATTTGTGTTCAGAACTCATCTGCATGATACATAAAGTCTGCACTGCTGCTGTGACTCTGCAGACAAGCTTTCAAAGCTGGCCTCCGGCATCATAAGAGAAGCTTAAATAAAACAACAGATTTCTGTGCCCATACCCCCCAAGTTCTGATTCAGAAAGTCTGAGGTAGGGCCTATGAATCTCTCATTTCTGTGCCGAACCTGAGACACCAGACCACTAGGGAGCTGCTGGATCTCTATTTCTGAAAGGCCCCCAGGGTGATTCTACATATGTAGAATCAGGCTCTAAAATGCTGATGCAGAGCACGATCATTTTTTGATTGGATCTGGGCGACTGAGAATAGTGAAACCACAGTTAAAGCACATGTTTTTTTTAGACCCTGAAATTACCGTTAGGTGATAGGTGTTGAGCCTGACACTGGAAAGCATTTCTCCATTGTGGTCACGGCTTGAGAGAGCCATCAGCTTTCCCCAGTTCGTGGATGGCCTTGTTATCCAGCAGTTCCTTCTTGTCACTTGGTCTCACTGCGTTGTTCAGCATTGCTCTAACCACAGTCATCACTGGCACAGAATGGTCGCTGGATCAAGATTCTGGTAAGGAGCCATAGAACTTCCTAACCAACCTTTCACCTGGGCAAGATTCTTGCCTATCACATAATAGAACTCCAGGCCAAAATATGGAGTAACGATCAAATTTTAACTCTTCAACCCTAGCTTCCATTTCTCCCTTGACTTGCAGATATAAAAAATTGCTTGACTTGTCCCTTAGAGGACAGCAAGTTGAAATGTTTGCACCCTCCAGCTTCTGCCAGCTCTGCAGCCTTCAGGACGTAATCTCAATCAACACAAACAAATGCCTCTGCCCCAGCTTTTTGTCTGGTGGTACCCAGGCAACAGAATACAACATCATGACCTTGAAAGGCAGAAGCGTAGTCATCCAATTTCTCAAAGTCCACCACTTCTTGATTCACGTTTTTAGAAACTTCCTCGTCGAAGGTGAGCTTCCTCCGGCCAGTCAGCGTGACTTTGGAAAACAGGCTCTGCTCCAGGGTTTCTTTCAAGAGTACTCTGTCGGTTTCCCCGCTGGCACCCCAAATAAAGACGGATTTATTCTGCATCCTGAAGTCTTCCGAAGCCTCGGCAGCGCTTCTGTCTCGGCCATGCTAGAGCCGGCCCCCGGCCCCGGGTCCTCAGGATTCAGCAGAAGCAGCGCGCCACGGCCACCAGCTCGACACCGCCGCCGCCACCGCCACCGCCACCGCCCGCGCTCAGGGCTGCGGGCCGGGACATTTGGCCATCCCTCCAGCCCAGGTCTTTCCTCCCCTCGCCGGCCTCTGTGAGGCCCCTCCCCTGTCCGCGCCCACCTGACAGTGTCAATCTTGGCATTTTTGACAACACAGATGGATCTAGAGGCTATCATGCTAAGTGAAATAAATCAGAGACACGAACACAAATATCGCACGACCTCACTTACAGGTGAAAGCTAAAAACAGGTGTTTGCCAGATTGGAGGAGGGTAGAGGAGTTGTGCAAAATAGGTAGCGGGGATTAAGAGGTACAGACTTCCAGGTATAAAATAAATAAACCATGGGGATGTAATATAAAGCAAGGAATATGGTTCATAATAATAATATTAACCATGTTCCTTGTGAGGGGACCGATGGTCACCAGATTTATCATGGTGATCATTTCGTAATCTATGTAAATGTAAAACCACTATGTAGTATACCTGAAACTAACATAAGATTGTATACCCACTATATTTCAATTAAAAAAAAAAAACGTTTTTTGGATAGGTCAACAATAATGTCCAGAGCTTGATTAAATCAGGGCACAAGCTCTACAGATTAGGTGTTATCTCAAACTTGCATGGATTAATTATTTTCTTTTAAGGATCTTACACCAGGATCTGTCATAGTAGATCAAGCATTTTTAATTAACAGAAATTAAAGCAGTATCCAGTACCTACCTATGGTTTTGGAAAATTTTTTTGCTGTTTGGTTGAACTACGATTGTTCAGACTATTTGATGGAACATATTCAAACTGGTTCTTGAGTAATTAAGCTCATCTGGAGTCTTTCTATAATACTTTGGATTAATATGATTTTTGTACAAAAATTAATTCCATATTGAGAGAAGTAGAGTGTGGCACTGGGATGTTTAGTTGTTTTGTTTTTTCTTGCACACGATGAGAGAAGGCAGAATCACTGGCTGATGGAATCTAATAATCATTTACCTAAAGCTGACTTGAACCAGATTTAGCTGTTCTTACTCTGCTCGTCAAGATATAAAGCTTTGGGGCTTTGGCTACAGATCACTTCTTTAATAAATGGTTGTAATTTCAATGACTTTTGTGGTACGCGGGCCTCTCACTGTTGTGGCCTCTCACGTTGCGGAGCACAGGCTCCGGACGCGCAGGCTCAGCGGCCATGGCTCACAGGCCCAGCCGCTCCGCCGCATGTGGGATCTTCCCGGACCGGGGCACGAACCCGTGTCCCCTGCATCGGCAGGCGGATTCTCAACCACTGCACCACCAGCGAAGCCCTCAATGACCTTTTCTTAAACCTCCTTATCTACTTATATGCAAAATTGCAAGAAATGAAGCTTGACATTTTTCCAATCCATGTCTTAAAACTAGAATTACTCCCACTGTGACACGAATCGGAGTGTAGTTATGATCATTTAAAATACCAAGTTGAACAATTATTTTTACAATCCCACAATTCTGATTCCTTTCCACCCTAGACTTCTCAACATTAGTCAGGAAAACGAGAAGAAAAAGAACTGACAACATAATTTTTTCTCTTTTCTGTTTAACAAATGAAAGTAAAAAAGAAATGTAATCGAACAAATGCAATACATGCCTACTATCTTAGATACCTTTAGAAAGTTTATTCATTCATTGTTTCATCACTCATTCAAATATTTATAGAGTGCTTAATATGAACTGGCAATATCGTAGGCACTGGGGATGTTACATATACAAGAAAAATCTCTGCCATTGTAAAATGTATATAATAGTGAGTGGAGAGGGTGTGGAGAAAAGGGAACCCTCTTACACTGTTGGTGGGAATGTAAATTGATACAGCCACTATGGAGAACAGTATGGAGGTTCCTTAAAAAGCTACAAATAGAACTACCATATGACCCAGCAATCCCACTACTGGGCATATACCCTGAGAAAACCATAATTCAAAAAGAGTCATGTACCAAAATGTTCATTGCAGCTCTATTTACAATAGCCCAGAGATGGAAACAACCTAAGTGTCCATCATCGGATGAATGGATAAAGAAGATGTGGCACATATATACAATGGAATATTACTCAGCCATAAAAAGAGACGAAATTGAGCTATTTGTAATGAGGTGGATGGACCTAGAGTCTGTCATACAGAGTGAAGTAAGTCAGAAAGAGAGAGACAAATACCGTATGCTAACACATATATATGGAATTTTAAAAAAAAAAAATGTCATGAAAAACCTAGGGGTGAAACAGGAATAAAGACACAGACTTACTAGAGAATGGACTTGAGGCTATGGGGAGGGGGAAGGGTAAACGGTGACAAAGCGATAAAGAGGCATGGACATATATACACTACCAAACGTAAGGTAGATAGCTAGTGGGAAGCAGCCGCATAGCACAGGGAGATCAGCTCGGTGCTTTGTGACCGCCTGGAGGGGTGGGATAGGGAGGGTGGGAGGGAGGGAGACGCAAGCGGGAAGAGATATGGGAATATATGTATATATATAACTGATTCATTTTGTTGTGAAGCTGAAACTAACATACCATTGTAAAGCAATTATACTCCAATAAAGATGTTAAAAAAAAAAAAATAGTGAGTGGAGATAGAAAATAACTTGTAAGCAAAAAATATTTCAGATAAGGATAATTAACATGGACAAAATGAAACAAAGTAATTCATGAAAATGCATGTTGTGTGATGAGGTGTGAGGGGGGCGTGAAGAACATCTTTAATTAGAACTGTCAGCAAAAGCCAAGCTGAGGTTATGGTATTTTAATTAATATAGAACCAATCACAAAATCAATACTATAATAATATGTCACTGAAAAATTTTATTTAAAATCAAGTCAAATGTTTCAATGATTTTACGAAGTACATTAAAAAGCAAGTATCAAAACAGAGAAAACCTTTAAATTCATCTTTATGTATGGAGAGTAGTATCAACATCATTAAATATATTAAGTGGATAACTATTATAATTTAATAGTATAATGATATAAAAGATGATATGTTTTCCTTTTTCTTTGATTTACTTATCACACATGATGTCAAAATTATAAAATGACAAAGGCTCAAGGAGAATTGTAAACTTATGTATTAAAGATGGTTGATGTATCCAAAATGTTTGCAAAATATGACTTTAGGATGAGGGATGGAATATGTAGAAATATGAATCTTTTTATTTCATAAAAATGCTAAATATTCTTTTATTTTTTTAATTTTTAGTTTTTTTATTTTTGAATTTTTGAATTTCATTTTATTTATTTTTTTATATATCAGATTCTTATTAGTGGTGTGATGAATTGGGAGATTGGAATTGCCATATATACACTAATATGTATAAAATGGATAACTACATATTCTTTTAGATCATTGATATTTGACTTTTCACAAGAATATACTGACTACTGAGTTATTAAATTTTCATTGTATACTTCTCTGAGGTTGACTCAATTAGACATCTGTCTAGCTATTATTTGTAGGTTTGTAATTCTTACCAGAGAAATCACCCATTTTGTTTATTTTTTAAAATGAAAGGCATGGTAAAATGAAAGGTAATTTTCTTAATTTTAGGTGTACTTTCTATCTCAAGTATTGCTCATTTCTATTTCATTCTCTACGCAGTCTCATTGATCTATCAAAAATACAAACATATCATTGAAAAGTCTGAGCATATAAATTCCATGTTTAAAATGCTTCAAAGACTCATTATCTGGTCAGTGCTTTTCAACATGTTTCACTGATATGTTCTAAATTGTATTGGACATTGAACATACATATCAGGGTGTGGGGATCTTTTTACTAAGGTATATTTTATATTCAGTAAAGTGAACAAAATTTAAGTGTATAATTCAACACACTTTAAAAAATTCTTTCACATGATAACTCAGACTCCTATCAAAATACAGAATATTTTCATTATTTGAGAAAAAGCCCTTCTGCTTCTTCCTAAACTCCACACCTCTCCCCACTCTACCTGTCAAGAAGCAACCATTGTTGTGTTTCCTCAAAAGTTTCTTTGACTATAACAGAATTTCAAATCTAACTACAGAGTGTGGGGCTTCTTTTGATCAGCTCAATAGAAAAATGTTTCTTACGTTTATCAATTTTTGTACATATTAGTAGTTTATTCCTTTGTTGTCTTAATTTGCTGAGAGTTATTCCACTACCTGGATATACAACATTTTTCCTAGCCATTCTCCAGTTGATGGACATTTGGATGTTTCCTGTTTTGAGCAACTATGAATATCCCTGTTATGTTATGGACATCCTTGTGTACCTTTTTGTGTACATATGTTTTCAATTCTCTTGTTTAAATAACTAAGTATAGAATAGCTAGGTCATGTTAAAAAAAAAACTTTATATTTAACTTTAAGAGAAACTGAGAAGCTAATTTCCAAGATGACTTTAATCATTTTATTCTCCCATCACTAATGTCTATATCTATGCCAACATTGAAGGTTGATGGCCTTTTTGAAATCTAGTAAATATGTAGTAATATCTCACTGAGGTCTTATTTTGCATTTCTCTGATGACTAATAATGGTCACTTGTTCATATGCTTATTGGGCATTTATCTTATTTTGTGAAATTTTTTGTATCTTTTGACTAATTTTTAATTTGGTTGTGTTTTTATTATTGAATTGTAGCAGTTATATATTCTGGATACAGATTCCTTGTCAAATGAACTGTAGATATTTTCTCCCAGTCTGTAGTTTGTTTCTTCAATCCTCTATGAAAAAAAAAAAAAAAAAAGAAATTGCCTACCTAAGGCTAAGAAGATATTTTCTTGCTTTCTTGTAGAACAAGAGAACAAACTGTTCCAGCATCATATATTTTGAAAAGACTTTAATGTCTTTATTGAGTCATTCTGGTGCCAAGTTTTAAAACAAATTGACCATGTAAATGTGAACCAACTTCTGGACTCCATTCTGTTCCACTAATCTAGTTGTCTATCTTTATGTTAATACCATACTAACTAGCTTGGTAAATGTAGATGTGTGCAAATTTTTATTTCAGATAATGTATCTCCTCCAGCATTGTTTTTCTTTTTCAACTTTTGTCTATTCTAAGTACTTTGAGGTTCTTACATACATTTTGTAATTAGTTGGACAATTTCTACAAACAACATGCTGAAATATTTATTAGTATTGCATCAAATCTATAGATCAACTGGATGAATTGGCAGCAAAACAATATTGAGTGCTCCATTCTATTACTGGGTATAAATCCCTGTTTGTTTAAGTTTCTTTAGGTTTCCCTGAATGTGGTTTTGTTTAGCTACATGCTACAATTTATAATATAATGTATCTTTAATAACATTCAGAACTTTTTTTTACTTTCAAATTTTTCTTTTGTTCTATTGGTTATGTGCAAATAGGATGCTTAGGTGGCAAATGTATGGGCATTTTCCAGGTACCTCTTTGCTATTAATTTATAATTTGTATTTTTCTTTGTATAATTCCTAAACATTATTAAATTTATATGTAACTATATCTTATTAAAAAAATAATGCTGTGCCTGATATTGCAACTGCAATTCCAGTTCAGTCTCACACACACACACATACACACACACAAATTAACCCACTATTCTATCACTTTGCTAAATTCTTTTACTAGCACTGGTAGGTTTTTTTTCTTGTTGCATTGTTTTCTTTTTTGTTCCTTAGGATGTTTTACATACAAGATTATGTCCTCTGTGAATATAGGTAACTGTTTCTTCCTATTGAATTGGTATTATTTTTGTTTTCTTTCTCTTGACATATTATACTGGATAGGACCTCCAGTTTGAATGGAAATGATAAACAGACATATATGTCTTTTTTGCAATCTTAAAGGGAAAGTTTTCAGTTCTTTAACATATATTGTGATGCTAGTTATAGTTTTATTTTGTTTTGTTTTTTGTAGATGCACTTTATCAAACTGAGAATTTCTTTTATTCTGTTGCTAGAATGCTGGTCATTTTTATTATGAGTGTGTTAGATTTCTCTGACACGTTATAAATTTATTGATAAAATGTTTTTGTTTCTCCTTTAATGAATATGATGAATTATATTGTTTGATTTTGAATTTAAAAAGTGTGGCTCTGAGTTTTGCTAATATTTGTTTAGGACTTATAGCTTATAGCACCTAAATCAGAGGTTAGTCTGATAAATAAAATATTATTGGAACTTAGCCATGTCAATTCATTTATATATACTCTATGACATTTTACACTACTATGGGAGAGTTGAGCTGTTTCAACAGAAATAATATGACCCTCAAAGTATAAAACATTTACTCCCTGAGCTTTTAAAGAAAATGTTTGCTAACCCCAGGCCAATATCAGTGAATGATATTAGTGTGTATTTTTTTTCTTTTTTTGGTAATGTCTTTGGAATTACTGGCCATATAAAGTAAGATGAGAAGTGTTTATTGCTCCTTTATCAAAGAGCTTTTGTAAAATTTTTTTTCTTGTAATTTTTTGGCGTAGTATTTTGATAAGCCTTTTGGCCTGGAGTTTTGTTAGTTGGAAAGCTTGTAATTAAAATGCAATTACTTTAATATATAAGATTATTATTTTTTAAATTTAACCTATGAAAATTTTAGTAATTTCTTTTCAAAGAATTTGTCCAAATCTTCTAGGTGAATTAATAATTTTATCATAATATTCTTTTATTATCCTTCTGAAGAATCTATAGTGATTTTTAAATTTAATTCCTAAATTATTCACTTGTGTCTTCCATATTTTTCTGGATTAGTCTAGTTAGTGATTCACCAATCTTATTAATTTTTTTAAAGAATCAAGTTTTGTTTTTGTTAATTATTTGTTTTCTCCATTTGCCGTTTAATTGACTTAATTTTGTTTACCACTTCTTTTCTTTGCTTACTTTGAATTTAATTTGCTGTTCTTTTTCTAGCTTCTCAGGGTAGACATCTACGTCACCAGATTTAAAATTTTCTTCTTTTCTATAAGCATTTATGTTAGCTTCTAAGCCCTAATTTAGCTACATCTCACACATTTTGATATGTTATTATCATTTATTTTAAAATATTTTCTAATTTCCCTTATACGATTTCTTCCTTAATTGATAGATTATTTAAAATTATGCTGCTTAATTTCCAAATAGTTGACGGTTTTATAGATTTTTGGTTACTGATTTCCAATATAATACCACTGTTTTGAAAACGCATTCTTAAAACTTGTATATTTATTGAGAATTATTTTATGGTCCGGCACATGGCCTATTCTAGTCAGCCATCTATGTGTAGTTGAAAAATATGTAGTCTATTGTGTGATTGGATGTAATTTTCTATAAATGTCAGTTAATTCTACTTGGTTAATAGTGTTTCTCAAGTCTTTTACACCCTTACTGATTTGCTATATACTTACTCCATAAATGACTGAGGGGGGATGTGGACATTTCCAACTATAATCTCAGTTTGCTTCTTTATCACTTCAGTCCTCATATTTTGACAATATTTGAAGCTATATACACGTATTTTTGGAATTGTTATCCCTTCATGATTAATTGAACTTTTATCAGTGTGAAATGTCTGTTTTACTTCTGGTAATCTTTCTTGTTCTAGAATTAATTTTATTATTAATACAGCCTCTCCATTTTTCATGATTTGTGTTTGTTTGGTATACCATTTTTCATTCTCCTTTGAGTCCATATGTGTCTTTACAATCAGTTTGTCTCTTATAAATATCATCATAAATACTGGACACAGTGCAGGTTTTGCTGGCACAAAATTCTCATAGCTTTTCTTTGGTTAGAAATGTCTTTATTTCCTCTGCATTTTCCTAGCATATTTTTTGCTGGATATGTAATTATAGGTTAAAGATTTTTAAATATAAACTTTTTATTAAAAACATATCCTTTATGTTGTGCCTCTAAATGTAATATGTCTTTTTTTCCCCTTAGTTCTTTTAAAGTTTTCCTCTTTATTACTGGTTTGGGCAATTTTTTTAATAATGTACCTTAATGTTCATCTTGTTCTGTATATTTTGCTTAATGTTGATAGAGCTTCTTAAAACTGTTGATTTATATTTATATTAAAATTTGAAATATCTGGCCATTACTTTTTTTTTGCTTGAAATTTTCTCTCTTCTTACTGTATGTCAATTACATGCATATAAGACTACTTGATGTTTTCCCAGAGTGCCCTGAAACTGTTCTCTTCCTTTTTTTTAACTTTATATTTCAGTTTGAAGCAGTTTGAAGCATTCAGTTTTTCCCCTTATTCATGTTCAAATATTTTATTTATTAGATTCTTTTGCTTATGAGCCCATCTTTGAAAATTTCACTTTGGGTATCTAATTTTGCTGTTTTAAATGCGCATTTGATTTATTTTTACAGTGTTTATTCCTCTAAAGAGATTTTACAGTTGTTCTTTCATTATCTTTATGTTTTTTTCTTAAATAGTTGAACAAATTTCAATAGATCTTTTAAAATTATTGCCTGCTAATTCCATTACCTCTGACAGTTCTGTGTCTATTTTAACGGACTTACTTTTCTTATTATGGGACACATTTTTCTACTACTTCACATATCTAGTAGTATTTTATTGGATTTTGGACATGATGAGTGTTATGTTAGTATATGTATAATTTTTTTTCTCCCTTTTGAGAGTTTTGAGGTTTTTCATGGCAGTCAATTAGTTTATTTGCACATTAGCTTGATCCATTCAATGGTTGCTTTTAAGTGTAATTAGGGTAAAAATAAAGGAGCCTTTATTCAAGAGTTAGAGTAGTTCTATTCCAATGTCACAACTTCTGAATTCTATTCAATGTCCAGCTATTCAGTGAGGACTCTTCATTCTTGCTTTTTGGAATATGAACATTTTTCAGTTGTGTCTGTTCATAATACATACAGTATATATTAATAGATAAATATATATATATACATATAAGTATATATATATATAGTTTTTATTCCCCAGCTCACAGCTCCTGATAACCATTCTTTCCCTAACTTTATGGACTCTTTTCCACAGCATCTGCAGCTTAGTATTTGCCAATAGTTCAAGGAAAGACTTTTAGGACTTTCTTTTTCTGTATAGGTCCCTATTTTTCTACCATGCAAATTTCTGTCACCCCAGGAGCCTTGAACTCAGTTTTCTCAACTCAGTGAGTGCTATGATTTAGTCTTCCTTTCACTGTGCCACAGTCCAGACAGTGTTGGTTGAAAGTCAGGATAAACATGAACCAAATTTCTTATTTCCCTTATACTTCGAATCATAGTCCTTCACTATCTAATGTTTAATGTATGAAAATAATTATTTAGTATATTTTGTCCAGATTTATAGTTTTATCACGGGGAATCTAGTCCTATACTAGTTACTTTATCATTGATAGAAATAATACACTCTCTGGGAGGTTTTTTAAGTTATCCAACAGTGTGTTTTATAAATGTCAAATTTCTTTGACATCTCCTTATTATTATTATTTTTAATTATAGCAAACATGCATTATGAAATACCATAAATTTTTATTTAAAAAGCAATATTTTATGTCTCTCTTTTTTTGCTGTACACGGGCCTCTCACTGTTGCAGCCTCTCCCGTTGTGGAGCACAGGCTCTGGATGCGCAAGCCCCGGATGCGCAAGCCCCGGATGCGCAGGCTCCAGATGCGCAGGCTCAGCGGCCATGGCTCATGGGCCCAGCCACTCCGCGGCATGCAGGATCTTCCTGGACCGGGGCACGAACCGCTGTCCGTTGCATTGGCAGGCGGACTCTCAACCACTGCGCCACCAGGGAAGCCCTTTATGTTTCTTTTGACAACTCAATATAGCCTGCCAAATTTCTTATAAATTAGAAGTTGTAAGAAGGTCATTTATGCCTAGTTTATATTTCTTTGGTAAGCACTAAAATTCTAACTCCTGCTCTTAGCCTCAATGTTAATCCCCCAAACCAAGTCTTACATTCCAATGACACTGAATAGCGTATAATTAAGCCCATGCAAAGTATTATTTACTTTTATGTGTCTTTCTCACTCTGTTCCCATTGTCTGAATCAAGATCCACTTTCTTCATTCCCAGATAACTCTGTGGATATTTCAATAATTGTATTTTGCTATGTTGTATTACAATTCCTTGGCATAAATTAGTTTTGTATTTATATTTTTTTGTATCTTACTTTATTCAATATTTATGTTTGTATTATATTTTTTGCACCTCCATCACCTAGTATAGTGCCTGGATAACGTAGATTCTAAAAAATTATTTGTTGACTATGTTTTTATGTATGGAAAAAATAGTGTCTGCCAGATGTGAGTGTGCATCAGTTTATTGTGGAAAATCCTTTGTGGGAAGCTAAATTGTGAACAGAAGTTAATTTCATAAGCAAAGAAAACAGAAAAAAATAAGTTGTTTGGATAATGTGGCATTGATCTGCAATTACTAGAATTATCTAATTTTATTGAAGAAATATATCTTTCAATTCAATCAGACTTAGAGAATCATCTGGTTAGGGTATGTATTCCTAGAAATAGTGCTAGAAAACCAAGATCTATCATATGGACTTATTTTCACTCATTGAATATGAAAATTATTTTAGCAATCACTTCGTCTATAATCCCCATTTTACAGCATGAAGAAACTGATATCTGTGTAATCCCCTAGGTTGCCCAGTTTTTGTTTTATTTTGTTTTACAAATTCTATACCCTCTAGTGGAAAAAATATGTAAATGAAGAAGCCAGTTCATATGTGACATATGTTTATGACTTTACTATTCTATCAAGTGTACTTCCAGTAGACATTGGTGAAAAATTTTACAAACTTAGCTTCTAGATTGCATTAAAGAGGCAAATAATAGAGTTGAGCTTTCCAAGCACACCTTGAAAAGAAATATTACAAGCAAAGAAAGGGTGAAATTCTTTAGGAGTAAACCAGGGAGGTAGAGGTAGTAAGAATGAAATCCTTTACAGTGGAGAAAAAAATAGGTGTATCAAAAATTGATACTTCGGTAATTATAATATATGTATACCACATCAATTTTAAAAGTAACTTCAAGATCTCACTGAAAACTAACTGGAGACTGGCAGAAAAACACTTGTACAACCAAGGCGGTAAGAAAGATCTACACAGAATTGGGTAAGAAGGGAAGTGAAGCAACCAGGTCTGGATCTGTGTCCCTGGCAGAAGACAAAGAAGACGAGGGAGATTACACAGGTGGAGATATTCCCTGAGTAGTGAGTGGCTTGAGCCACACATTGGGTGCCCCAGGCCTGGCGTCTGAAACCAGGAAGATGAGTCCCCTTAGCTGGCTTGAAAACCAGTGGGACTGACAGGAGAGCTGTGAGAAACCTAGGCTTCACTCATGAAAAGTGTACACACACTGCTTACTCCTGAAACATGGCAGAAGAAGCAGATTAAAACTGCAAGTGACACTGGCAGATTTTCTGAAACCAAAACAGTGTGGAGTCCCACCCGAGCTGAGCACCTGCTTTGTCCCACATGGTCAGCAAGGCAGCTCCACACAAGAGTAAGGGACTGCCACAGCCTGTGCCCTGACCCATGCCAAGTGCCCACTCCAGACTCTCTTACACCAGCACTGCTCCCCTATGGGGTGAAGGTGCCGAAAGCAAATACTCAGAGGGAACGGGGCCAGCTCACACCTGAACCTCAGGGCTTCTGCCCCAGCAACTTCTGTCCCCAGTAGAGTGGTGTTGGCCACTGAGCAGAGGAGAAGCCCTGGCTCATACCTAGCTCTGGCTCCAGCCCCTTCATCTCCAGCCCTAACTCCTACCAATGTGATACCTGCCAGCACACCCTGGGGAAAGACATGACTCATGCTCATCTCAGATCCAGGTCTCCCACCAAAGTCACTGGGCATACACAGACTGTATAGAGACACACCCACACAAGGACACCCATTCAAGACTGGGATAGGTAACTGTTTCAACTAAATTCACAGAGACAGAGAAAGTTAAGCAAAATGAGAAGACAGAGAACTTGTTTCAATCAAAAAAACAAGAGAAAATCCCTTAAATAACAACTAAGGATATGACTAATAAGGGGTTAATATCTAAAATACATAAACAGCTCATACAATTCAATATCAAAAAAACAAACAACCAGATTACAAAATGGGCAGAAGACCAAAGAAATTTTTCCAGTGAAGATATACAGATATCCAACAGGCATATGAAAAGATACTATCTCTAACCATCAGAGAAATGCAAATCAAAACCACAATGAGATATCACTTTACACCTGTTGGAATGGCTATCCTCAAAAAGTCTACAAATAAATATTGGCAAGGTGGAGAAAAGGGAACCCTAGTATACTGTTGGTGGGAATGTAAATTGGTGCAGCCACTATGAAAAACACTACGGAGGTTCCTCAAAATACCAAAAATAGAACTACCATATGATTTAGCAATTCCACTCCTAGGTATGTATCTGAAGAAAGTGAAAACACTAACTTAAAAAGATACATGCACCCTAATGTTCATAGCAGCATTATTTACAACAGCCAAGATATGGAAGCAACCTAAATGTCTATCAACAGATGATTGGATAAAGAAGAAGTGGGGTTATATATATACAATTATATATATATAATTGAAGTTATATATATAATATACAATATATATAATTGAATTTTACTCAGCCATAAAAAAGAATGAAATTCTGATATTTGCAACAACATGGATGGACCTAGAAAGTATTATACTTAGTGAAATAAGTCATACAGTGCAAGACAAATACTGTATGTTATAACTTTTATACAGAATCTGAAAAATAAAACAAATGAATAAATATAACAAAATAGACACAGACTCACAAATATAGAAAAAAGAAAACTAATGGTTACCAGTGGGGAGAGGGAGGGGGAAGGGGTAAGATAAGGGTAGGGGATTAAGAGGTACAAGCTATTATGTAAAAATAAATAAGCTCTAAAGATATATTGTACAGCACAGAGATAGCCATTATTTTAAAATAACTTTAAATGGAGTATAATCTATAAAAATATTGAATCAATCCAAAAAAAATTGAATCACTATGTTGTTCACCCAAAACTAATATGTTACACTTCAATTTTTTTAAAAAGTAACTTAAAAAAAACACTGGAGGGGCTTCCCTGGTGGCGCAGTGGTTGGGAGTCCGCCTGACGATGCAGGGGACGCGGGTTTGTGTCCCGGTCCGGGAGGATCCCGCGTGTCGCGGAGCGGCTGGGCCAGTGAGCTACAGCCGCTGGGCCTGCACGTCCGGAGCCTGTGCTCCGCGGCGGGAGGGGCCGCAGCAGTGAGAGGCCCGCGTACTGCAAAAAAAAAAAAAAACACTGGAAATTGACAGTGTTATTTTCTAGGAAGAACGACTATCCTCTTAGGATAGAGGAAGAGATTTTCATTTTGAGAGTTTCTCATCATTTGAGCCATGTTTTTGTCATGCGTCTGCATTATTTCTATATTTCATAAAAGGAAAAGGAAAAAATATTTGAGATGCTTCATACAATTATAAATTTGTATTCTAAATTCTCAGTCAGCCAGAACATAACTGAAGTGAATATGATAGGACTGTTGGATTTATTTTTCTAATTCTTTGTAGAGTGGACTAATTTGTTCTTTGGTGCTGTTCCTTCTGTTTGGTATATCTGGTGTGACTCTTTCAAATAGTATGTGTAATAGAACAAAATGCAGTCTGATTGATGATGACATTTAGTTATATAACTATTTCTATTTCCTTAAAGCCAGATGTTACTGTCCTAATTTCTCCTGTGCCCAATTTAAATGTAGATGAGAATAAAGAGCAAATTAAGAAGATAGTAATTTACATGAATAATGAGGTACAAATCAAAGAAAGGGACAACTGCAGAATTAACTATCAGCAATCCCCTTTGAATAAAGCCACCTTTTATCATTTGGAAATTTGCATATCAGGCACCTTACAGAGATTTTACTATTATAGGTTACCTTGGGAAATATACCTAGTTTAAAAAAGAATGCTATTATAATTTAAGTATTTCTATCCAAACTGTGGACTAGTCTAATATGACTCACATAATAACCCAAGCCAATTTAAAGTGGCTGCCATGTTTTTCAGCATATACATATACACACATATATATATAGTCTATTAGTATTTTATTTGTACAACTTTTAACTGATATCAAATAACCCCACAATTCTCAGTGAATATCAAAGAGAAGAGGACCAAAGATGAAAAATCTAGAACCTATCAGCGGCAACAGATTGTAGCTGTTCACTGCTAAATAACTCTAGACAAATTATTAAATTATAACATTTAAAAAAAAAACTGGTGATTATTTGTGCTGACAGAAAAACCCATCCTGAAAAACAAAAGCAACAAGAATATGTTTTTCAAATCCTAAAGGCCATCTCAGAAAATTGTTTTGTTTTGTTAATTCCTTGAGGAAGGAAAAAGAATTTTTAAATATTTGAGCATAAACTGTTGAAGACTAAATATGGAGACACTGAGAAATAACACAGTTGTATAAGTACATAATACAATTGTTACCATGGTCACTCACAAATGATAATACAGATTAAAATCAGGTCACACACAGCTCTGAACCAAACTATGGTGCAGGATAGGCTAACTTTCATAGGAGTGGTCTGCTGTATAATTAATAGCTACTTTCAATGAGTCAGTCCTTATCAATACAAACAAATTGAAAACAAACAAAAATAGCTGCACAGCCCAAAACAGAAATAGATGTTTTAATTAATTGTATCATCTATAAGCAGTTTAATATTTTGTTTTTCCCCCTCTATCATAACAATTTACTTGATATAAAAATCATAAGACCCTTATAAGCTAAACTTAGGCTCCTCAAACTTGTACAAACTTTAATTTGATATTAATCCAAAGATTTGAGGAATAAGCAAATATCCATATTACAGTTGAATTTTTTATTTTTAACATCTTTATTGGAGTATAATTCCTTTACAATGGTGTGTTAGTTTCTGCTGTATAACAAAGTGAATCAGCTATACGTATACATATATCCCCATATCCCCTCCCTCCTGCTTCTCCCTCCCACCTTCCCTATCCCACCCCTCTAGGTGTACACAAAGCACCAAGCTGATCTCCCTGTGCTATGTGGCTGCTTCCCACTAGCTATCTATTTTACATTTGGTAGTGTATATATGTCCATGCCACTCTCTCACTTCGTCCCAGGTTCCCCTTCCCCCTCCCTGTGTCCTCAAGTCCATTCCTTACATCTGCGTCTTTATTCCTGTCCTGCCCCTAGGTTCTTCACAAACATTTTTCTTTTCTTTTTTTAGATTCCATATATAAGTGTTAGCATACGGTATTTGTTTTTCTCTTTCTAGCTTACTTCACTCCTATAACAGTCTCTAGGTCCATCCACATCACTACAAAAAACTCAATTTTGTTTCTTTTTATGGCTGAGTAATATTCCACTGTGTGTATGTGTATATATATATATATATATATACACACACACATATATATATGTATATGCATACATATGTATATGTATATGTATATATATCCATTTCTCTAGGAGGTGGTTAAGAAAGTATCTTGCTGTGATTTATGTCATAGAGTGTTCTGCTATGTTATCCTCTAAACTTCTATAGTGTCTGGCCTTACATTTAGGTCTTTAATCCATTTTGAGTTTATTTTTGGGTATGGTGTTAGGGAGTGTTCAAATTTCATCTTTTTACATGTAGCTGTCCAGTTTTCCCAGCACCACTTATTGAAGAGGCTGTCTTTTCTCCATTGTATATTCTTGCCTCCTTTACCAAAGATGAGATGACCATATGTGTGTGGATTTATTTCTGGGCTTTCTATCCTGCTCCATTCATCTATATTTCTCTATTTGTGCTAGTACCATACTGTCTTGATAACTGTAGTCAGGGAGCCTGATTCCTCCAGCTCTGTTTTTTGTTCTCAAGATTGCTTTGGCTATTCAGGGTCTTTTGTGTTTCCATACAAATTGTGAAATTTTTTGTTCTAGTTCTGTGAAAAATACCAGTGGTAGTTTGATAGGGATTGCATGAATCTGTAGATGGCTTTGGGTAGTAGAGTCATTTTCACAATGTTGATTCTTCCAATCCAAGAACATGGTATATCTCTTCATTTGTTTGTATTATCTTAAATTTATTTCCTCAATGTCTTATAGTTTTCTGCATACAGGTCTTTTGTCTCCTTAGGTAGGTTTATTCCTAAGTATTTTATTCTTTTTGTTGCAATGGTAAATGGGAGTGTTTCCTTAATATCTCTTTCAGATTTTTCATCATTTGTGTATAAGAATACAAGAGATTTCTGTGCATTAATTTTGTATCCTGCTACTTTACCAAATTCATTGATTAGCTCTAGTAGTTTTCTGGTAGCATCTTTAGGATTCTCTACATATAGGATCATGCCATCTGCAAACAGTTTAAGTTTAATTCATCTTTTCCAATTTGGATTCCTTTTATTTCTTTTCCTTCTCTGATTGCTGTGGCTAAAACTTCTGAACCTATGTTGAATAATAGTGGTGAGAGTGGACCACCTTGTCTTGTTCATGATCTTAGTAAAAATGGTTTCAGTTTTTCACCATTGACAACGATGCTGGCTGTGGGTTTGTCATATATGGCTTTTATTATGTTGAGGTAGGTTACCTCTATGCCTACTTTCTGGGGGGTTTTATCATAAATGGGTGCTGAATTTTGTCAAATGCTTTCTCTGCATCTATTGAGATGATAATATGGTTTTTATCCTTCAGTTTGTTAATATGGTGTATCACATTGATTGATTTGCATATATTGACAAATCCTTGCATTCTTTGGATAAACCCCACTTGATCATGGTATATGATCCCTTTAATGTGCTGTTGGATTCTAATTGCTAGTATTTTGTTCAAGATCGTTGTATCTATGTTCACCAGTTATTTTGGCCTGTAGTTTTCTTTTTTAGTGACATTTTTGTCTGGTTTTGGTATCAGGGTGATGGTGGCCTCGTAGAATGAGTTTGGGCATGTTCCTCCCTCTGCTATATTTTGGAAGAGTTTGAGAAGGATAGGTGTTAGCTCTTCTCTAAATGTTTGATAGAATTCGCCTGTGAAGCCATCTGGTCCTGGACTTTTGTTTGTTGGAAGGTCTCTAATCACAGTTTCAATTTCAGTGCTTGTGATTGATCTGTTCATATTTTCTATTTCTTCCTGCTTCAGTCTCAGAAGGTTGTGCTTTTCTAAGAATTTCTCCATTTCTTCCAGGTTGTCCATTTTATTGGCATATAATTGCTTGCAGTAATCTCTCAAGATCTTTTGTATTTATGCAGTGTCAGTTGTTACTTCTTTTTCATTTCTAATTCTATTGATTTCAGTCTTCTCCTTTTTTTTTCTTGATGAGTCTGGCTAATGGTTTATTAATTTTGTTTATCTTCTCCAAGAACCAGCTGTTAGTTTTAGTGATCTTTGCTACTGTTTCCTTCATTTATTTTCCCTTTATTTATGATCTGATCTTTATGATTTCTTTCCTTCTGCTAACTTTGTGGTTATTTGTTTTTCTTTCTCTAATTGCTTCAGGTGTAAGGTTAAGTTGTTTATTTGAGATGTTTCTTGCTTCTTGAGGTAGGACTGAATTGCTATAAGCTTCCCTCTTAGAACTGCTTTTGCTGCATGCCATAGCTTTTGGGTCGTCGTGTTTTCATTTTCATTTCTTTCTAGGTATTTTTTGATTTCCTCTTTGATTTCTTCAGTGATCCTTTGGTTATTTAGTAGTGTATTGTTTGGCCTCCATGTGTTTGTATTTTTTACAGATTTTTTCCTGTAACTGATATCTAGTCTCATAGTGTTGTGATCGGAAAAGATACTTGATACGATTTCAATTTTCTTAAATTTACCAAGGCTTGATTTGTGACCCAAGATATGATCTATCCTGGAGAATGTTCCATGAGCACTTGAGAAGAAAGTGTATTCTGTTGTTTTTGGATGGAATGTCCTATAAATATCAATTAAGTCCATTCTGTTTAAAGTATCATTTAAAGCTTGTGTTTCCTTATTTATTTTCACTTTGGATGATCTGTCCATTGGTGGAAGTGGGGTTTAAAGTCCCCTACTATGATTGCGTTACTGTCAATTTCCCCTTTTATTGCAGTTAGCATTTGCCTTATGTATTGAGGTGCTCCTATGTTGGGTGCCTAAATATTTACAATTTTTATACCTTCTTCTTGCATTGATCCCTGGATCATTATGTAGTGTCCTTTTTTGTCTTTTGTAATAGTCTTTATTTTAAAGTCTATTTTGTCTGATACGAGAATTGCTACTCCAGGTTTCTTTTGATTTCCATTTGCATGGAATATCTTTTTCCATCCCCTCACTTTCAGTCTGTATGTGTCCCTAGGTCTGAAGTGGGTCTCTTGTAGACAGCATATATACTGGTCTTGTTTTTGTACCCATTCAACCAGTCCATGTTTTTTGGTTGGAGCATTTAATCCATTTACTTTTAAGGTAGTTATTGATATGTATGCTCCTATTACTATTTTCTTAATTGTTTTGGGTTTGTTATTGTAGGTCTTTTGCTTCTCTTGTGTTCCCTGCCTAGAGAAGTTTCTTTAGCATTTGTTGTAAAGCTGTTTTGGTGGTGCTGAATTCTCTTAGCTTTTCCTTATCGGTAAAGATTTTAATTTCTCTGTCAAATCTGAATGAGATCCTTACTGGGTAGGGTAATCTTGGTTGTAGGTTTTTCTCTTTCATCACTTTAAATATATCCTGCTACTCCCTTCTGTCTTCCAGAGTTTCTGCTGAGAGATCAGCTGTTAACCTAATGGGTATTCCCTTGCATGCTATTTGTTGCTTTTCCTTGGCTGCTTTTAATATTTTTCTTTGTATTTAATTTTTGATAGTTTGATTAATATGTGTCTTGGTGTGTTTATCTTTGGATTTTTCCTGTATGGGACTGTCTGCACTTCCTGGGTTTGATTGACCATTTCCTTTCCCATATTAGGGAAATTTTCAACTATAATTTCTTCAAATATTTTCTCAGTCCCTTTCTTTTTCTCTTCTTCTCCGACCAATGTGATTAGAACATTTAATGTTGTCCCAGCGGTCTCTGAGACTGTCCTCAATCCTTTTCCTTCTTTTTTCTTTATTCTGCTCTATGGTAGTTATTCTCACTATTTTATCTTCCAGGTCACTTATCTGTTCTGCCTCAGTTATTCTGCTATTGATTCCTTCTAGAGAATTTTTAATTTCATTTATTGTGTTGTTCATCATTGTTTGTTTGCTCTTTAGTTCTTCCAGATCCTTGATAAACCTGTCTTGTATTTTCTTCATTCCATTTCCAAGATTTTGGATATCTGTACTATCATTGCTCTGAATTCTTGTTCAGGTAGACTGCCTATTTCCTCTTCATTTGTTAGATCTGGTGGGTTTTTACCTTGTTCCATCATGCGCTGTGTGTTTCTCTGTCTTCTCATTTTGCTTAACTTACTGTGTTTGGGGTCTGCTTTTCGCAAGCTGTAGGTTCGTAGTTCCCATTGTTTTTGGTGTCTGCTTCCAGTGGGTAAGTTTGTTTCAGTGGGTTGTGTAGGCTTCCTGGTGGAGGGCACTTGTGCCTGTGTTCTGGTGGATGTGGATCTTGTCTTTCTGGATCTTGTCTTTCTGGTGGGCAGGACCATGTCCGGTGGTGTGATTTGGGGTGTCTGTGAACCTATTATGATTTTGACAGCCTCTCTGCTAATGGGTGGGGTTGTGTTTGTGTTTGCTAGTCATTTGGCATGGGGTGTCCAGCACTGTAGCTTGTTGGTTGTTCAGTGGAGCTGGGTCTTATGTTGAGATGGAGATCTCTAGGAGAGCTCTCGCCAATTGATATTACGAGCGGCCGAGAGATTTCCAGTGGACCATTGTCCTGAAGTCGGGTCTCCCACCTCAGAGGCTCAGGCCTGACCCTGGCCGGAGCAACAAGAACCTGTCAGCCACACAGCTCAGAAGAAAAGGGAGAGAAAAAAAAATGAAAGAATAAATAAAACACAGTTATTAAAATTAAAAAATTAAAAAGTAATAGAAAAAAGAAGAGAGCAACCAAACCAATAAACAAATCCACTAATGATAACAAGCTTTAAAAACTATACTAAAAAAAAAACAAAGAAAAACAGGACAGACAGTACTCTCGGACAAATGGTAAAAACCGACCTATACACACAAAATCACACAAAGAGGCATACACATACACACTCACACAAAGAGAAAAATGAAAAGAAAAAAATATATACATACATATATATGTGTATATATATATGTGTATATATATACATAAAAGGAAGAGAGCAACCAAAGCAGTAAACAAATCTACCAATGATAATAAGCTCTAAATGCTAAACTAAGATAAACATAAAGCCAGGAACAAATTAGGTGCAGAAAGCAAACCCCAAGTCTATAGTTGCTCCTAAAGTCCACCACCTCAATTTTGGCATGATTCACTGTCTATTGTCTATTGAGGTATTCCACAGATGCAGGGTACATCAAGTTGATTGTGGAGATTTAATCCGCTGCTGGGAGAGATTTCCCTTTCTCTTCTTTGTTTGCACAGCTCCCGGGGCTCAGCTTTGTATATGGACCTGCCTCTGCGTGTAGGTCACCTGAGGGCATCTGTTCTTTGCTCAGACAGGACGGGGTTAAAGGAGCAGCTGATTTGGTGGCTCTGGCTCACTCAGGCCGGGGGGAGGGAGGGGTAAGGAATGTGGCGCAAGCCTGAGAGGGCAGAGGCCAGCGTGAGGCTGCACCAGCCTGAGGTGCGCCGTGTGCACTCCCAGGGGAGTTGTCCCTGGATCACAGGACCCTGGCAGTGGTCGGCTACACAGGCTCCCGGAAGGGAGTTGTGGAGAGTGACCTGTGCTCACACACAGGCTTCTTGGTGGCGGCAGCAGCAGCCTTAGCGTCTCATGCCCGTCTCTGGGGTCCGCGCTGATAGCCGCGGCTCGTGCCCGTCTCTGGAGCTCCTTTAAGCAGCGCTCTTAATCCTCTGTTTTCGCACACCAGGAAACAAAAGGCAAGAAAAAGTCTCTTGCCTCTTCGGCAGTTCCAGACCTTTTCCCAGACTCCCGGCTAGCCGCGGAGCACTAGCCCTCTTCAGGCTGTGTTCACGCCGCCAACTCCACTCCTCTCCCTGCGCTCCGACCGAAGCCCGAGCCTCAGCTCCCAGCCCCGCCCGCCCCGGCGGGTGAGCAGACAAGCCTCTCGGGCTGGTGAGTGCTGGTCGGCACCGATCCTCTGTGCGGGAATCTCTCCGCTTTGTCCTCCGCACCTCTGTGGCTGCGCTCTCCTCTGTAGCTCCAAAGCTTCCCCCCTCCCACCCTCTGTCTCCACCAGTGAAGGGGCTTCCAAGTGTGTGGAAACTTTTCCTCCTTCACAGCTCTCTCCCAGAGGTGCAGGTCCCATCCCTATTCTTTTGGCTGTGTTTTTCCTTTTTTCTTTTCCCTACCCAGGTACGTGGGGATTTTCTTGCCTTTTGGGAGGTCTGAGGTCTTATGTTAGTGTTCAGTAGGTGTTCTGTAGGAGTTGTTCCACATGTAGATGGCTTTTTGATGTATTTGTGGGGAGGAAGGTGATCTCCACATCTTACCCCTCCGCCATCTTGCATGTCCCCCTACAGTTGAATTTTGAGATCATTCAAAAGTATACTATATTTTAACAAACAAAAACTGAGACTTTTAAAAACAAAATAAAAAAAAAACTGGTGAAATTTACACATTAACAAGAGAGAAAGATATAGAGAACTAACCAGTGGTCACCAGTGGGGAGAGAGGAGGGAGAGGGGAAAGACAGGGGGAAGGACATCAAGAGGCACAAACTTTTATGTATTAAATAAATAGGTGACAATGATAAACTGCATAGCACAGGGAATACAGCCAATATTCTACGATAACTTTAAATGGAATATAATTTATAAAAATATTGAATCACTATGTTGTACACCTGAAACTAATACAATATTGTAAATCAACTATACTTCAATTTAAAAAAATGTAAGAAAGAAAAACATTACAGATATAGCTGGAAAGGGAAAAAAAAACAAGAGAGAAGGAACAGATTTCCAATACACTAACTCTTTATGGTTTTTTCAGGACACTAATCATCCATCAGAGACCTCAGAGAGTTTATATGTAACTCTAAAATTCAAACAATTTGCTTTTTTCCTTTTTCCTATAATAGTACTTATGTTGTTAATCAAATACAAGATAACTCTTGCTATAAATTTATACATTTGTCATGTTTTCTTCTGCTATGCTTAATGTTTATTGTAGGAAACAAAATTGAACATAAATCTATGTATATGTTCTGGGGACTTTCCTGGTGGTTCAGTGCGTAAGACTCCAGGCTCTCAATGCAGGGGGCCTGAGCTCGATCCCTGGTCAGGGAACTAGATCCAACATGCATGCTGCAACTAAGAAGCTCACCTACCACAACTAAGAGTCCACATGCTGCAACTAAACATCCCCCAACGAAGATCCCGTGTGCTGCAACTAAGACCTGGCACAGCCAAAATAAACAAACAAAAAAAACTATGTATATGTTCTACTTGTCACAGGTTGTGAAAAGCAATTTTCAATTTTCTCATATTCACAATGTACTAGAGACCAAAGGAGGAGATGTAGAAGCTGGAAAAAAGGTTATGTGATGTCCTCTCATTCACATTAGCCCATTTCCTCCAGAGTCCTGTCTGTGGCTGTGCAGTATGCTCGAGTGGGGGCAATGGTCCAACACTGCCTCTGTTCTAGTTCTGAGGGAACAGAGGGGAAACTTACAAGGCAAATCTTGGCCCAGAGTGGCTGATAATAAGAAGCACTCCACCCCTGAGGCGACCCCATCAGAGAACAGCAGGCTCAAGTGAACCTAACGCACAAAGAATCCAAAAAGTGAAAGTGGTATTCCAACTGTCCACACCGCATAGGCTGTCACACTGAAGATGGCAAAACTGAAAAAAATTGGGGGAGGACTGAACTTTCTCCTGGAAAAGAGGGAGTATCTGTTGCCTCCTTTGGTCCCACCATCTTTATCTTTGGCATGGGAGGCAACGGGTAGATCTTACCAGCCAGAAAGAGAACAAACAGGAAGATACAGAGGACCCTTTAGTGTGTAAAAGAGGCCCCTGCTATCAGTCAGAATCCTTAGAAGGAAAGGCAGCAAAATTGTAAACATACTGTTACCAGCGGTGACAATGCCATTCACCAGTTCAAGGCGCTTCTTGAAATGGTGTCTCCAAATGACCCATGAAGGCTGGTAGGCAAAGGAGCTGCCACAGGCAAACATGATTCTCTAGGTAAGGTACAGAGGCTCCGTGGAGCTTACAAAAGAACGGGTCATGAATCCAACAGCACCCACCATGGCTGTTTTCTGACAACCAAACATGTCTGTGAAGACGCTAATGGGCAGCACAAGGGCATCATGCCCATGGAGAGAGAACTTACCCACGCTGTCTTGAGAACCATCTTGTCATACTCCTTGGACCCGAAGGTCTTCAGCATGGACGTGAAGAGCACCCCGCAGGCGTTCTGGACGCCGAGCCACCCTCAGGGGCCTCACGAGGCTCAGGGAACTGGGCGCCCAGCAGCCCGCCAGCTCTACCTCCATGTTCTCGGCCGCCGGCGCCTCGGGGCCCTCCGAGGGTCCAGGGCCGGGCAGCGGGGCCACCTCCGTGGTCGCGGGGGGCCCTGCAGGCTGCGCCTCGCTTGTCCCCCGCGCGGTGGCGGGCCCCTCCTGGGAGGGCACCATGGCCGACGTGGCCTCCTTGCGCCGGCACCAGGGGAGTGGGCGGGGCCGAGGTCCTGGCGGGCTCAGGGAGGAGCTTCCGTGTTGGGCCGCTGAGCTAGAGAGGCCGTCATGAGGGCGGGGGAGCTCCCTGTGGGCAGGAGGCACCCCCTCCCGCTAGGACTCAGGCCGCCCAGTCCATAGCCCCAAACCAACTCTTTGTTTGTTTGTTTGTTTATTTATTTATTTATTTTGTGGTACGCGGGCCTCTCACTGTTGTGGCCTCTCCCGTTGCGGAACACAGGCTCCGGACGCGCAGGCTCAGCGGCCATGGCTCACGGGCCCAGCCGCTCCGCGGCATGTGGGATCTTCCCGGACCGGGGCACGAATCCATGTCCCCTGCATCGGCAGGCGGACTCAACCACTGCGCCACCAGGGAAACCCCTGTTTTTTTATTTTTATTAATACCTTGCAAAATACCTAGACTAAATATATATAGCTACCTGTTATTTTAATCAAAGTAACTTTTAGTTTTATGAGTATTGTTTATATTTCAAATATTTGTTCAAGCCATTCAACTGTTGACTGAAAAAAAATGTACAACTTGAAAGTTGAGAATTATGTTTTATTTGGCGAATTTTCTGAGGTCTTAAGCCCAGAAGACAGCCTCCCATAAAGCTCTGAGGGACAGCTCCATAAAGGTAAGAGAGGAGCCAGGTTATACAGGAGTTTTGCAACAAACGCCAGGTAATCAGAACATAAAAGATTACTGTTAATAAAAGAACACCAGGTGTCTCAAGTTTTTTAAGTTAGCTCTTGCTTTTCTAAGTATAGGAAGATGCAAGAGTCTGGGCTCACTGAAATCATTCCTTTGATGCACACCTTGGCTATCTAAGGCCAGGATCTAGTTCTTCTCTATCCTGAGACCCCTCAGGGCGCACCGTTGGGGGTGGCTGCAGTGGCTGAGGGCTTGTTGGATGGCAGCCCTTTTGTCTCTATCCTGAGCTCATTCCAGGCTCACCATCAGGGCCTGGTAATGGCTGATGGCTGGATGGCCACAGCATCGTTTGTTTGCAGTTACAGTAGGCAACATTTTTCATCCACACAACAAATATTTCTTAAGTTCCTTAAAAAAAAAAAAAGGAGTATAAGATAAGGGACTTCCCTGGTGGTCCAGTAGTTAAGACTCCACGCTTCACTGCAGGGGGTGCAGTTTCACTCCCTGGTCGGGGAACTAGGATCCTGCATGCCACGTAGTGTGGCCAAAAAAAAAAAATTGAAGTCCCTACTACCAGCCAGATAAATTTTGGGGCTCTAGGAAATAGATTACTAAAAAAATAAAATAAAATAAAATATTTTTTGAGCTCACAGAAGTAGCCTCCACTCATCTTCAGCTGCCTAACCGAATCACCCCATGTGGATCCTTCTGAGAACAGCAGAATCAATCGTGAGTACCAGGAATGATTTAAAATTTTAACTCTCCTCCAAAATTGTTAGGCTACTTCCCTTGACTTTCTCTCTGTATAACAGCCGTTTTCCTCTCTGAAGGTAATGTAACGTTCAAATGTGTTTCTCTTCCAAAAGCGTAGAAATAACTGAGTAAAGAAAAAATAATCCTAGCAGTACTTTTTGTTTTGCAGAATTTTTGTTTCTCTTCAGCTTTATGGCTTTCATTAATCCTCTTTGGCGTACAAAATAAAGGTAGATGTATTGCTTTAATGACTATGCATTTGCCTTAAAGAACAATACAAATGCCTGTATTTCAAGGCATTAAGCACACTAAAGTCAATACAAAGGGGAGCTAGTTCATTAACTGTTTTAACCTAATAGTTAATGAACTAGTTCCCCTTTGTATTGATTTTAATGTGTTTAATGCCATGTTTATCACTGTATAGCTTTCAAACAAAAATACTGTAATGCATGCTGAAGGATCAAATAACTGACTTTACTTTCAGTATTTCCACTTTTCTAAATCATACAGAGAATAGCTGAACTGGACTTATACCTATTTTGGATTTCATTTACATTGGTGTATATAATAGTTCTAATTTCTGAACTTTGTACGCCAAATGACAGGTGATTGACACATACTATCTCATACTAGCACCTAACAGGGGTAAGAGCCCTGAAAAGCAAGTATTACCACTTACATTTTACACATTAGGAAACTGAAGCTTAGAGAAATTTAATAATTGGTCTTTTGTCACACAGGTGCTTAGTTATAGAGCCAAAATTTCACTCTTATGTGCCTTACTCCAAAGTATGTCTTTTTCACTACCCCATAGTGAAAGTGGGATCTCTTTTTTAAGACATGTAATTATTGTTTTAAATTATCTGATTTAGAATTCATACAATTCAAATCAGTTCAACAAATACGTTTTGAATGTGTGGTTCAATAGACATATGCTGCTCAGATAAACCCAAAGAGTCAGGCCTCAGGTAGCCTACAGATTAGCAATGAGGCTATGACAAGCATGAAACAGCTATAATTCAAAGTAGAATGTGCTAAGTTGATGCAGTATCATGATGATTAAAAGAAGAAAGTTCCCTTTGGTTGAGAGAACCAAGAGAAGTATCTTGGAGCAGAAAAGGTTTGAGATGGCTTGAAAATAGACAGCATAGGCAGAGAAGATAATGGGAATGATGAGTAAAGAAAATGGTGTGAATGAATGCATAAAGACAGGAAACTATGATGTATATTTTCAGAATAGCAAGAAGTTGTTCAGTTAGATTTTGTAATAAAATCTGGCCAGAAATCAAATAGAAAAGCCAGCACTTGCCTTTGAATATTTACCTAGAGACCAACTTCAAAAGCCTGTGTGTACTTCAAATATTCCTCTCCTAATAAGCTAAAAGAAGAGAGTAGACACAAAGTAGCTTTCTCATGATTTGAGGGTTACTTAATGTAGGAAGAAGAGGCAATGAACATGAATTATATGAATATCTTTTGTTTCTCATACCAGACTTCTTTCAGTAAGGAAAAGTAGGAGACTCAGTTAGTTCAAAGAAGATTTTTATAATAATAATTTTCTGTTAATTTACTGCTGTAGATAACAATGTTTGTGAGAAAATAAGTCCAGCATCAGAGTTACTAAAAATTTCAAAGGCATCTAATTTCTTTGATTTTGAAAGCTGATAACATCCTGTAGTGCCTGATTTGCATACTGATTACAACTGTAGCTACAGCTGAAACAATGGTCTCCAAGCAAAGGAGATTCTTTCTAAGTTGTTATGATGAGTAGGGCTTGGGGGCCTCTAGGGAATTGCAAAGTAATCTGTTACATGTAGGTAATTATATTATATGCTTATAGGTCTTAAGTCAGCCACACTCTATGAGTGATTCTTTTAGTCAGTATTCTCCAGAAAAACAAAACAGAGAGAGAGAGAAAGAGATTGATTGACTTATTATAAGGAATTGGCTCACATAATTATGGAAGCTGAGAAGTCCCAAGATCTTTCATTTGTATTGGAGGCCCAGGAAAGATGGAGGTGTAAATTCCAGTCTGAGTTCAAATGCTTGAGAACCAGAAACACAAACAGTATAAGTCCCAGTCTAAGGGCAGAAGAAGACCAGTATCCAGCTCAAGCAGTCCTCTCCCTTTTTGTTCCATTCGGACCCTCAACTGGTTGAATGATGTCTGTTCACATTGGGGAGGGCCATCTTCTTTGCTCAGCCCGCCAATTCAAATGCTAATCTCTTCTGGAAACATCATCACAGGTATGCACAAATATATGTTCAAACAGATATCTGGGCATCCCATGATTCAGTCAAGATGACATATGAAATTAATTATCACCGTGATGTGATTCCCTCAATAGAGTTTCATGAAGATTTCTATTTAGGCCAGTTTTTATGGCTTTTACTTAAGCACCAGGTTAAGGAAAGGGGTAAGGGTAATCTTTTTCCCTTTTAGAATGTGATGATATGTCAGTGCTCTCTTGGAGAGAGGAGGAGATAGCCACCAGCAAAGGTGGGGAGGTGAAAGGAAATTGACACCTTAGAAAAGGCATCAGGATATAAGGACTTGTGATAGCCCTCAAAAGTTTTTGGGGAAAAAAATATAAGATTTGAAGGTAAAATAGAGCAGTTATATGGTAATTTCTTGAGAATAGCAGGAGCTCCACCCTCACCTAACTGGTCCAGTAGCAAGTGCACTTGCTACTTGTGGAATGACTGCAAATGTCTCTCCTTTTCACCAAGAGCTACTACCATAAAGTTAGAAAGGAAAGGCAAGTTTTCAATCTGACCAGCTATTGGGGCATACAAAGCCTAGGAGATATGCCTGCTAGATCTCTCAGAAGCACTATTGAGCCTTTCCAGGGAGATAATTCTATACAATATGCCATATAAAATAGTATATCAAAAAAAGAAAAAAAGAAACCTATTGGGCAGAGTTAGAATTCTCTTGCAGGTGGAGAGAGGGGAAAGCTGAGATCATATATACATTTGTAATTGTTTTCTTGTCTTATACATGCATTTTTAAAAAATGAATGTTTTCCTACATCAATAAATAGTCTTCTATGTAATAGAAATAAATAAATAAAAAAGAGGGTCCATAGCTTTCCTCTGATATTTAAATGGGGTTTGGGATCATCCCAGATACTTAGAATTACTGCTTTAGAATATGAGAAATATTAAGAGCAAGAAAGAAAGCAATGAAAAAACATGGTGAAATTTGGTGCTTTCTTTAATCAGTAGTATTATAAATAGTAAATTCCGATGTTTAGTCTGAATTTTATTTTTGTTTTTGTTTATATGTGTAATACCTAATGGCATGTTATAATTTCATCACATAAAGTCCCCCCAAAATAGTAAATCAGACTAGAAAAATTCTTAGGTATGCCAGAAGTGGGCAAAGGGAAATGTGGTTGGCCCAGAAAATGTCTCATGCCTGCCCAGTTGACAATACCTGACCCATCTAGTATAGGGAAAAGGTTACATGAGAAGCCTCTTAAAATAGGTTGTTGGGGAATATATTTCAAGATATACAGAAGGATGTCAGAGTAACACCAGAACCTTACTTAGACATGGAATTATCTAGAAGGCAATGGAAAAGATAGAGAAGAATTCCAGTAGAATCTCCAGGATGCATTTAATCATGATATCTGATTCTGAGGCAATTTTTCTGACTTACCTGGTAAGGTGGGAAAAAACAGCAAATAAAGATTAATTAAAGAAGTGAGAAATAATTGAAATCAAAGGATTTCTTATTGATTTGCAAAACTTTGTAATAACAGCATTGTCTTTTACTCATACTAAAGAAAAAAAGAAACCTCAGGTTTGGAAGGAAAATAAGGGATTATAACTGGGTGCTACAGAGCTCCGAGTATGCAATCTAAAGAAAGAGGAAATTACTAACCGATAAAATAACTGGGTTCTTTTTGAAGATTCTTATGGAATATAAGTCTCAATTTTACACGACATCAGTTTAGTCTAGACTTAGGTTAGAAACTGCTGACTATTCCCAAGCTTCCTTAAATATGGCCTATTGGGACTGTGCTCCTGGAAAAAATGTATCAGAATTATCTGTGGTTTCTAGAAGCATGGTCTTTCTGAGTATACACACAATGGAATCTGTTGTTGGCTCTAGTTATTTCTGCCTTTTAACAAACTAGGGATTTGTATATTAATCAAAGTACAGCAGTCAACATAATGGTCAAATAATTAAAGTTTATGTATGTGCAAGGGTGAAGATTAAGTAAACCCAGTCCAATTCCCTCTGAAAGTTTTTTTCCTGGATTAACTTCATAGATTCAGGAGATATTAGTAGGGAGCATGGTAGGACCACTGGCTCTGCCATATATTAAACTGGTGTTATTTACTCTTATGTATGTGACGCAGCCCTAACCAGGTCAAATAAATGATTAAATTTCCTGTTGTTTCTGGTAACTTTGAGTTTGGTTTCAGAGAATTATGTAATTTTAAAAGTGGTAGAAATTTTCATGTGTGCTTTCAGATAGTAATGTTCACTTTAATTAACTATCGATATTCCTTGTGATCAAACAGTATCAGGACCCTTTTCATAGTTGAGGAATTCCCCACCTTATGACTTTTGGTGGGAAGTAGAAATTGCCTGTTATTATTAAAAAGTTGAGAATGTCAGACACTCATTTTCACAGCCTCCCTTGCAGCCAGAAAATAGACATGATATCTATGGCTTGCCAATCAAATGTACTCACTACGTACTTGACTCAGGATCTAGTGGCACAAGAAGCACCAAATAGTAGCACGTTTTCCTCTTGCATAGCACTGGGGAGGTTTTGGGTAAATCCGATTTTGTCCTTAGTACAGAAGTGGCAATTATATCAGCAGCATTAGTAGTTACAGTTCAATTTAAATTTTTAGGGCGGAAGAAGGGGACAGAAGCAAGAGCAGGTAAACTAGTGTCTAGTGGCAATTTCTGGAGCTCTGTCACTAGATCAGTGCTCTACCTGCTCAGTTTTGGGGAATTGTTCCTGAGTGCTTAATTGAAATATTTCTTCTCTAGTTCCTCCAAAGATTCTGTGAACCACGGTGCATCTATTTTATAAATTCCTTATCTAATTCAGTCAGCCAGAGCTGGTTTATCTTACTAGGATCTAACAATCATGACTGACAAAATATCTAGTTAATGTTAGTAATCTTTAAACTGTGATATATTACAAGGTGTTAGATTATGTTTCCCAAAAGCAGACACATAGGTAAAAATTTGAATACAAGTGTTATATTTGTGAAGTGATTCCCAAATACCAGTTTGGGAATGGGGAAGTAAAGGGAAGGGGAAAAAAGCTAATAAATATTATGTTATTGAGCAGATTATTGTTTTCAACAACTCTGGGAGAAAATGTAGAACACACCTTAGAGCTATCTCTCTTCACCTAAGGGAGAGATGATGACTGGTAATATAGCCAATTAGCCTCTTCTCATCCCTGCCGTCTGAGGCAGGGACCTTGCAGAGTTGTGTGTAACAGAGACAGCTGGATACCAAGAAGGACAGCACACCTACATAGCAGCCCTCTCCAGACAATGACCTTATTTAATCAGTATACCCAGATATTGACACCTAATCAACATAGCCACTTATCTCTTTTTTCCTTCTCTGAACTTCATCCCCAGGAAACTGTCTGGACTCTCTGCTAAGACTGTGTATCAGCATCTTATTTCTGCTGTAACAAGTCATCATACATTTAGTAGCTTAAAACAACACAAATTTATCCTTTTACAGTTTTGGAGGTCAGAAGTCCAAAATCAGTGTCACCTCACAGTTTTAAGGTGTACTGGCTCCCATGAAGGATCTGAAGGGAGAATCTATTTCCTTTATCTTTTCAGCTTCTAGTGGCCTCCTATGATGGTCAATTTCATGTGTCAACTTGACTGGCCTACGAGATAGTGGGATAGCTGGTAAGACATTATTTCTGAGTGTGTCTGTGAAGGTGTTTCCAGAAGCGATTATCATTTGAATGAGTAGATTGAGTAAGAAGACAGGGCCTGAATAGAACAAAAAGTAGAAGAAGGGCAAATTCGCTCTCTTTGCTTAAGCTGGGACATCCATCTTTTCCTGCCCTCAGCCATCAGTGCTCCAGGGTCTCGAGCCTTAGGGCTTGAACTGAGACTTTCACCATTGACTCCCCTGGTTCTCAGGCCTTTGGGCTTGGACTGGAGCTACATCACTGGCTTTCCTGGGTCTCTATCTGGGCCACCACAGATGGCAGACTGTGGAACTTCTCGGACTCTAAAATTGCATAAGCCAATCCCTCACAATACAGACATAGCTCATTTTACTGCACTTCGCTTTGTTGCACTTTGTAAATATTGCATTTTTTTACAGAATAAAAGTTTGTGGTAACCCTGCCTTGTCAAATGATGGTTAGCATTTTTTAGCAATAAAGTATTTTTAATTAAGGTATATACATGTTTTAGACATAATGCTATTGCACACTTAGTAGACTAAATTATAGTGTAAACATAACTTTTATACGTACTGGAAAACCAACACATGTGTGACTCGATTTATTGCAGTATGCACTTTACTGCAGTTGTTGGAACTGAACTCACAGTGTCTCCGACATATACCTGTAAATCTCTTTCTATATATCTATATCTCTATATAATTGGTTCTGCTTCTCTGGAGAACACTGGCTAATATATCTCCCCTATCCCTTGACTTGTGGCCCTTTCCTCCATCTACAAAATTGCAGCACTCCTGTCTCTGTTCCCCCCATCATATCACTTTTTCCTTTGATTCAGGCTCTAACTATGCCTCTCTTATAGGGATCCTTGCTATTGCACTGGGCCCACTCAAATAATCCAGGATAATCTCATCTCAAAATCATTAACTTGATCACATCTGCAAAGTTCCTTTTGCCATAAAAGGTAACCTTCACAGACTGTGGGGATTAAGAGATGAGCCTCTCAGAGTCAATTATTTGGTCTACCACAAATAATGGATTTCCTGCTTGGCAATAAAACCTTTTCACTCAGCAGTCTTTCTTTGGTTTTGAAATGCATTTGTTTTGCAACAGTAGAAAAGCTGGGCAATTTATTTCTCAGCTCACATGTTTTTATTGACTGGAAGCTGCTTTAAGGGCATCAGCTCCTTAGCACTTTCTGACTCCTTTCCTATCCCCCACCCACTAGCCAATAGAAAGTCCTGAGGTGGAGAGTTGCAGGTGTTTTTAATAAGATGCTAGTGTCATACGCTGGAAGAGCGAGTGCTGAGGGGACATGAACATGGCATCAACAATGTTCCATACATATAGACAGCAACCAAACTACATGAGAATTAGCCAAACTAATTAACTAAATACTATGTAAACAAGTTCAGTTCTAGGTAATGGGCATGTGATGACACACACTTTCCCGTGAGGCCATGTTTAAAAGCTGACTCTATGAGTTGCCTGTGTATCTGTAGTTTGAGTGTCTCCACTGATGATAAGACACAAAAGAGGGAATGCAAAATACACTTCATGGCAGACCTCTGAGAGTTACCTGATAAGAAGGGGAGGCAATTCTTCATGAATTTTATGCCAACCCTTTCATGTTCATGGGAGATGTTATTATTAGTACATGGCATGAAAGAAGAAACTAGGAGATCTTGTCACAGCAGTAACTTCAAAGAGAGGTTTAATCAGCCTTCTGTTAATTTTTCTGGAGAGTTAATTTTAGTCTCCTGGTCCCTTTTGGAAATTGAGCACCAAAAACAAGCATGACAATTAGTCATATTTTGGACATCAGTTTCTATGGTATTTCTACAAAACTTGAGTTGCATGTACTTTATTCAAGTTTAGGAACAGCAGGATATATAGCTGGAAATGAAAATAAGGTATTATAATGTAGGATTCTGTCATCAAATCCCATATCAACACGTTAGACAAAACTTATGTATTGTCAAAATTCCACTTGGAAATCCTTTGTTTTATCTATAGATACAGAATTCAGAAATTGAAACGTTCAAAAGTTTTCCATGTTGAAAAATATAAACAGACTTCTGGATATCTTTGTCCTATAAGGATGATTTTGCCAGTTTTTTCCAGTTTCCTCCTGGTCTTCAATTAACTATTCCATAGTAATTAAGGCTGCAGATGGAATCATTTCTTACACTTGATCCCATGAATAAAGCGGTTTGCTTCTTTGTCAGTGATCACAAAATTATCCTCTTTTTGTTTTGATAGACTGAGCCATAATATATTGTGAATCACAGGTTGAACTGTTTCATACTAAGAGAGCATAGAGCGATGACTGAGGAAAGGGCAGATTTAGATCTTATCTCTCATGCTTACTCTGAGGAACCTACAAGAACTTCCATACTATTTACGCTGTTGATTTTCTCTCACACAATCTTCTAGCTAAGCATCTATACGTGAATTTCAGTTAATCAAAAGGTTTATAATAGTGAACTTGAAATGTTAATCATGAAGCCCAACCTGGGATATGTGCAGGTTTTATTCAATTCCTGAAACATATTTAATTTGGAAAACTTTCTTTAAATATAATACAAAATTACACGTAAGAAATTGGGTACAGAGCCTTGAAGGGATACCTTGGAAGTGAAGGGACCTGATGCACAATTTTCAGTAGCTTCAGGGTAAACTTGCTTCTGGGACCAAAAATTTAATCGTTTAACTTTTGAGAAGCACGAATAGCGTTTGAGCAGGAAAATACCTGGATTTAAAAAATAATCTGGGGCTTATTATCTCAAACAGTGGTTGAGAGTCCACCTGCCGATGCAGGGGACACGGCTTCGTGCCCCCGTCCGGGAAGATCCCACATGCCGCAGAGCGGCTGGGCCCGTGAGCCATGGCCGCTGAGCCTGCGCGTCTGGAGCCTGTGCTCCGCAACGGGAGAGGCCACAACAGTGAGAGGCCCGCGTACCGCAAAAAAAAAAATAATAATAATAATCTGGAAGTATTATGTCATACCAATTAGAGCAAAGAGAGGCTGAATGTAGGGAAACCTAATAGAATTCTACTGTAACAAATCAAGGCACAAAAATGTTTTAGTCCTAAGTAGGGGATTGAATTGTAATTGGAACTGAAAAGGTCTTTGCAGGGTTTGAAGACAGGTTAGCAGAAGTAAGTAAAGGAAAAGTGAGGATTAAGGATGATTCTGAGGATCTGGTGTCTACAAGGATAGTGAATGGGAGAATACTGGTGCCAAGTGGAAGACAAGACAAAGCCAAGAAGAGGGTCAAGTTTATAATTCTGATTTTTGACATTTTAAAATTTAGCTGTAGGCCAAAGGAAATCCAGATGAAAATATAAACCAAGGGGCTTCCCTGGTGGCGCAGTGGTTGGGAGTCCGCCTGCTGATGCAGGGGACACAGGTTCATGCCCCAGTCTGGGAAGATCCCACATGCCGTGGAGCGGCTGGGCCCGTGAGCCATGGCCGCTGAGCCTGCGCATCCAGTGCTCCGCAACGGGAGAGGCCACAGCAGTGAGAGGCCCACATACCGCAAAATAAAAAAGAAAAAAAATATATATATATAAACCAGGAAGTAAATAAAAATGCAAGTGTAACATATGGTAGACAGTTTAGGGCTAGAAAAATAGAGACACCCTACATATCTCATAACTGATATATAAAAAAAAAAACCCATGGCGCTTGAAATGAAGAAATAAAGCAAATGCATAATAAATACATATAGATTTCTGCTTCTTGTTTTTACAGGGTTATTTTTCTTTCATTAGCACATCATCGTCCTCTTAGTTGATTGAAATTTGGGACGTGATTATTAGACTTACACAATAAATATTGAACTTATAAATGCTCCTAGAACCTATAATACATAGTATATATGCACTCCTACTTTCAAAGGTAGCCAGTTATGGGTCTCAATATGTATTATTCTTAGTGATAATATAACTTCATTTAAAAAACATGGTTTTCAGTTAATAACTGCCCTGTTTTACTCTTGATATTAAACTAAATAATGCACTTTTTAATGTAATAAATTTATATGAATATGCATAAAGAAAACAGAATGTTCACAGTAAAATATTTCCTTTTCCTGTTTTTTTACCTCTAACTCCTTATGTGATAAATTGGCCATCCCTTTGGAATTCAAGCAATTTCTTGTTTAATAGAAATTTAAAAGTGATTAGAAGACATTAAAATAAAAATTCAAATATCATTGTTTATTTATTCTAACTTATTTATTACTTATATAAATGTTAAATATGTGACATTACATAAATTAAAGTGTTTTAAAATTACCAGTCCATTTTATGACTTTAAAAATATTAAATATAAATTTCTGGGGACTAATTAAGTTGTAAAATATGTGCCATCAATGGATTACATAAATTTTGAGGCTCACAGTAATAAATATGATTGATTACAATAGCCAAATGTTTGCGTAAATTGATAGGAAGGAATATGCAGCTGAGAACCTTACATGTGGATATGTGAATTCTAAATGGAAACATGAGGATTTCTAATATGCATGTAAATCTACCTATAATACAAAAGGCTAGGAGATAATAAAAAATGATTTTTATTTTAGTAACTAGAAAGATAAACACATATCTGAACATTTCAAAAATAATTTTGAGGCTAGAGCAATCAGTTCAGAGAAAGAGGTGAGAAATCTCCAATAAAGTAAAACATAAGTGAGGCTGAAAAACATAGTTGTCTACAAAATGGACATGGAATAAATGAAGCATAGAGAGAGAAGGAAATTGGGATATCAGCCCTCACTCACATTGTATTCTAACATAAGAAAGTGTAATTTCACTTTAGTCAATCCAAAATTTTCTGTGAGTGGCTGGGAGGTATGAAGTAGGGCTTAGGGTGAGTGTAGTGCAGTAGATAAGAGTATGGACTCTGGAGTTGGCCTTTCTAGGATAGAATTATCTGGGTAGTTTATGGCAAGTGACTAGACTATTTGTGACAGTTTCCTCATCTGTAAAATGGAATATAAATAATACCTCATAAATTACTGTGCATATTAATTGAGTTAATACATTAACATGCCTAGAATAATACCTAGCATATAGTAAGCTCTTGATAAATGTTATCGTCTATAATAGAAATGGTTGCTGGGAAGAGTCATTTTATTTTCAATAATTTCCACTTTCACATTCTCTTTTCTTCAGTTGTCTCCAGACAATAGAATGAATAAAATTTTAGAGAATATATGCGGTAGTATTTCTCATGCCATATCTTTCCTTATGCTTTCTTAAGACAATTTGTCATCTTTGAACTCTTTTCATTTCCAAAATATTACTGAAGTCAGAATTTTAGAAACTTGTGGAATCTTCTTTGACTCTAGCATATGGTAATCTCTGTTATGAATCTTAGAGAAACTGTTACCTTGTAATTTTCATATACACTCTAAAATTATTAATGATTTTTTTAAGTAACAATATTGAAAACACCTTGACAAAAGTGCCAAATCTTTTTTTTTAATTCATTTATTTTGGCCACACCATGGGGCATGCAGGATCTTAGTTCCCAACCAGGGATCAGACCTGCACCCCCTGCAGTGGAAGCACAGAGTCTTAACCACTGGACCACTAGGGAAGTTGCAACAATGCCAAATCTTATACTTCTCTCTTTCTTTTATAATGTCTAAATTCATTCATTTTGAAGACTAGGTAAAATCTAAATACATTAACTTACTAACAAAATCTGTCTTCATGCAACGCATTATTGCTACTCAATAGTCTCTGTTAATTTATTCTATTAATTTTTAACTTTTTCAATAATTCAGACTTTCTGTTTGAATAAAATATAACTAGTGTGATATAGATACTAACCTGATATTAATATCAAATATTTTTATTATGCTTAATAGTATTTTTTACTGTACTCTAGATAGATTATTGTGGTAAACATTATGGAATTTCCAAAGAAAGGTGTCACAAAGTGGAAATAAACATCAGGATTAATAACTTTTATTTAAGGCAAAAATTCTGTGAAGGCCTCCTAATTACTGGTGCCATTCTGACTAGGATTAAAAAAATGGATGGGGAACAGTTGGAGTCAAATTTCCAAAAAAAAAATAAGCAAGCCAGAAACAAAAGAAAGTCAGTCATTATAATGGAACAAAAATGGAGAAAAATAAATACTACCCAGACTAATACAATATCAGAAAATATCTTAGCAAATTAAAGTCTCCATAGAAACAGCAGGTCTCAGAAAAATTATAGGTTTTGATTTGGAAAGATTATGGTAAAGACCACAGGTGGCTGTCATTTTTTTAAAGCATGTATTAAAATATAAGATACTACTAATTTTAATAAATAAGTACTCTGTCCATCTGTTACCATCTAAATAGCTATACTAACATGAGAAGTACAGTAACTTCAGTCTCTGTAAGAAGTCATACCACATATTCCTCTTATAAGCATATGTATGGAAATACATATAAATATATTTAATTTATGAGTAACAATCTTTATTATAATGTAATCTTTGTTTAGTCTTGTGACTAAGCAATAAATTATTGGACATTTGCTCTCATGTTGATAAATTGCATACATAAGTAAAAATGTCTTTCAGTCTTTATTTAAAATCACAGGACCGTTATTCAATGGAGTTCTGAAAGAACAACATCTTGCCCATTACTTCCTAATGGATTGTATCATTCAAAGAGAGAGGTTTGGAAATGGGCTACCACGGAGACTGAGAATTGCCATCATCCTCTATCTCTCCCACATTTTAAGTAAAAGTGACAAAGAAAAACCTTAGTTTGCTATATTATTTGCAAAAATGTCAATTCATGGATTATTAGTGTAAATGGCTACAGGCAGTTAGTACTGTAACATCTGGATCTAATGAAGAAATGCAAAGCCAAAAACATTTGGTGAGAGTTTAAATGAGGTCATTCATCTGCTTTTGAACAAAGATTTCCCCCAGTCCCACATGCAAAAGTGAGCAGTGTTTGATTAAGACATTACTTTAAAATGGTATCATTCAAACCACCAGAATATTCTGTGAGCCAATAAAATATGTGAATAAGAGACAAAATTGAACATTCAACATTTAATATAATAATGCCTGAATCTAGACTGGCTTTATTTATAATTTCTTTCTACTTATTAAAGATGGTATCCTTTTACATTATTACTAAATAATAATAATCAAAATTTGAAAAGATTTCAATTATACACAATTTCAGAACAGTGCTCTCTAGTCAATAAGTATTTGCAATAGTTACTATAAATTCAATTAAAATTATAATAAAATGCGATTATTTTGTTTTTTAATAGTAAAAATGTTATTATTTTGGGATTTTAGTTAATGTGATTAATTTGGCTTTAAAAAATTAGTTAGCAATTATAAAGAAGCAAACTTAAAAGTAGTCATTTATATTGAACAACTACAATGAGCTGTTCAAACATAAATTTATTATTTATATTTTCTTAGGGACACATTTTTTTTTAATGAAACTTGAATGCTCAGGGAAGTAATTAAGGCTACTGTTTGATTTTTTTCATACAATGGAAGACTATCCAGCAGCCACAATTAAAACACCTTTCTTGGGAACTAGGAATAACTGAAAGGACTGAATGAATGTAGCATGCAGTACTTTAGATGGCACAAGTTTTGTGAAGGAAACACTATGCCAGGTTCAAATGTATTCTCTCTCATAGAAGAGGGAAACAAGGGCATCTAATACACTAATGGATTTGTGTTAATATCGATTCACCAGCTACTATAATTTTTTTAGCAATTTCTTATAAATCAAGGTAACAGATAAGTGTTACCATCATTTAGTTGTCAGGAACAGGAACATCAGTGAAAAAAAAGAAAGAAAGAAAAAGAAACCAAAGGGAATAAAAAGGGAGAATGAAAAAACCAGAGGTTCTTTGTTGCCATTTATGTTTCCAGTCATATTACTTATAGATTATGATTTTTTTAAAGTCATACAAATGTAAAGGGATAGATAAATGTGAATTAAAAGACCTCCAGAATTGTCACTTTTTAGTGTTCAAATTGTTACTGAGGTATTGTCACATTTAAATTTGCTACAGAAAGTTAAAAAACAAAACAAAAAAACCCTCAGTAGTGCTGAGTCCATCCCTGCTTTTCATTAAAATTGTTTTTAACTCTTAACATTCTTTAACAACCAAATTTTAATTTATTTATTTTGGAAACCAGCCATGGGCCATTTAAAGGTGCTTTTAAATGGTCCCTAGCATAACTGCTAAATTGTTTGCAATGTAAAATTATGCACTTGGGTAGGATTTTTTCTATTAATATAGGGGTCTCTGCTAATTATAGCCTATATGAAGTGCCATAATGAAACCTATGAACAGTTCAGAATCCCAAAGATTTTAAAACCTATTCACCTTTAATGGTAAGATTACTTTTAACGACACAGTGTTTGCGACACAGTTCGCAAACATGGGCCAATTCTTTATGGTGATGGCGGTGATGACTACTTAACATTAATGTCTACTCATTACATGGCCATCATAGACTGAAAGCCCTAATACTGAAGCAAAGAATTTCAAAAGCTTTGTAGTCCAGTTCTGTTTTTGAAAAATTACTATTATCTATAATTGTCTCATTTTAAATTATGCTTACCTTTCCTTCTGCAACTTGAACTAACTGAAACAGTGAATGTTTAAAAAAACTAAAATTTCCATACATTGATTTGAGAAGAATAGCGAATTTGAGTAAAGGCCCATGAGTCCATTTGATATGTTAAATATATCCTTTTTTTTATAGGAATTGAGCAATAGGAAATGGCATGAAGAGTACTGGGTCCATCTAGGTTATAAAATTTGTTGGTGCCAACTTATTTATAGTCCTCTTGTATAATCCTTTTGATATATGTGGAATTGGTAATAATGTCCCCCTTTCATTTATAATTTTGAATTCAACAGAATATTTTTGATATTTAATCATTATCAAAACCATGTTATTACCATAAAGCCTATAGTAATCTATAATCCTGCCAATTCTGTACAAAATGTCCCTTTCATCTCATCTTTGCCAATAATAAATATAATAATATTTTATTTATTTTATTTTTTCTAATCTAATCATTAAAATAAATTACATCACGAGAGAAGCTAGGTATATCACTTCACATTTTTATTGGCCATTTTAATATTTTTTTCTTCTGTGAAAGATCGTTTTAAATAAGTTCCCCATTGTTTTTATAGGTATTTGCCTTTTTAATAATAATTTGTGGAAATATTTTTAGAGTATGGATATTCACTTTTTTCTATACATAAAGCAAATATCTTCTACCAGACTGCAAAATGTCTTCATTTTATTTATGATGCTTTTGCTTAATTGTTTAAGTTGAAACATTATCTAGCCCTCATGCTCAGGTATTACTTAGATGATAATGAATGAATGGTACAAAACACCTTCCACTCCCACATATTTTCATATACTTTCATTTCATACTTTGTTAAAATTTGCAAAAATAGAAGATTTTGCAACATCGCATTACGAGCAATTGAAGAATCTATGTTAGATACTTTTTTTCTTAAAGTCTCTTTGCCATTTTCCTAGACTGGGCTCTAGCTTTGTAGCAAGTATCTTTTGTTGCCTTGGTTTCTCAGAGCCCATGTCTCCAAACTCCCTCAGGCAATTCACAAAAGGATTTAAAGATAATTTCTCAAACAAAGACAAGTTGATTATAAAAGAAATTCAGGTTGTAGTTGTTAGGCTTATACAATTGCAAGCCTCAACTTCTCCTAAATGACCTTCTCACCCTTGGGAATCTACATTGCATAAAACCCCTGAAATATATTTTTCACAAATGACCACTTTTATCCCATAGTCTCTTGCTCAAGAACTCTAGTGGTAAAACTAACTTCTAACAAACTAAACTGCAGTCCTTATCATTTGTAAATTTTTGTTTTACCATTCCATTGCTTTTTAGTCTTTTTCTATTCAGCCTCAGCTTCTACTGAAATCCTCCCTCAATAGCTCCAGCCCACTATTGACCTGTCTCATTCTGGATCATCTTTTCTTTTGTCACATAGTTCAATACTTCCTTCTTTTCTATTGCTTTCTAATTTAACAATCAATGAGTATAAATTTTTGCTTTCCCAATGTAGTAGTTTCTAGTCTCCTCATATCCTTTACTACCTTTCATTTTCAAGAAGTATAAGGCTTATATTTTCACTTCACATATGTAGGTTACAAATACTACTCTAAGAATATGTGTAGTACAAAGTCCAAAATTTTGGATAGTGATGCATTCATTTAAACAATTTTGTCTACTTGAAGTAAATTACAAAATCAAAAGCATAATCAAAAAAGTTTCCTTTTAAACACACACGTGCGCGCGCGCGCGTGCGCGCGCACACACACACACACACACACACACACACACAGTTACTTCACTTGATCACTTGGCATTCTATATGACCAGACCATAGTATGCTTATTCTCAGCCATTCTCCAGGAATACCTGGTAGTTCATAACAGATGGGGTATGAATTTTTGGCCCTTGCAATTTTACATTGTAAAGTGAATATAAGTAACATATTTTCTACAACTGATTCAAAAATGAAATATAATCCAACAGAGTGGTGTAAGCTATCTCAAATGTCAGGATTTTGAATGAATGACATTGCATAGGACTTTAATGCCATATAAAGAAGGGACAAGCTTTCAACCATTCAAAAACACCCAGTTTCTTACATGTGAAACGAACCCTTGGTGACAGCAATTGTTTGAAGTGACCAATCTCTGCCTTCTTTCTTTAGTGAAAGGTGATTAAGAGGGTGATAGCATACTAACTCTGTGACATCTGGAATTCGACAATAGACTGAGCCAGATCTGATCATGTTTCAGTTCTGAAAGTGGAAGAGAAATATTACAGGTTATACTAACACATAGGTTCCTTCTGTCTGCTAGTTGTATCAACAGCACTTCACATTTTTGCCCATACATTCTCACTGAGGTTATCATAACATGGGGTCAACATAACATGGAGGTCTAAATAACTGTTTTCTCTTTGACAAAGAGACGTATAATTTTTTATTTCTATCTAGTCATTATTCAGATCTTTGTAGCAAATTACACGTAAAGATAGTGAATTGTATGTTTTATTGCTACAGATGTAGAGATGTATAAACCTTCAGTAATAGAAATATACATGTGCCATATTTTATCTATATAATCATATGTGTCTTGATATATTTTAAATTTCCAAACTTCCTAAAATTTCTTGCCCAATTAAAGGGCACACACATGAATATTCACAAAATAAGTTTAAAATGTGAAAAACTTATCACACAATGAATATAGTTTATATTAATTCAAGGAGAGATATATTGTCTTATTCTGTAATAGCTCCATGAAAGAAAGGTTCTAATTCCATGCTTGTTCACCATATTTTGAAATGTAAAAAAATTCTACCATTCAGTTACAATCACCTTTTTCCTTCAGAGAATATAAAAAGAAACTTAGACTACAGTAAAAAAAATGTATACCTGCTAAAAATTTAAATGAGATGAAATCAGTGAAAATAAGCTGAAGAAAAATCAAACAACCCCATAGTGCTATGGTTTGTTTTCTTATATGGTCTATATATGCTTCCTTGTCACCATGTGTTCAGTAGTTATGAATGTTTCAGGAGGAGTCCTATGTGACAAAATTCACGAGTGCAGCCCTCTGAGGTGGAAATTTTTCTTATTAATTCTAACAGTTGTTATGCTATTTAGAATTTTCATTTCATTTTGTGTCAGTTTCTTTAAGTTGAGTTTCCTAAAAAAATATATAGCCAAGTTAAAAAATTTTAAAGTTGATTGGAATAAAGTTATTGTTAATGCATTCTTATTAAGAGTTTAATGTCTCTTGACCTTTTGTGATATCCTCTTTTTAATTCAAATATACTGTATGTTTGTATTGTTAGATGTTTGTGTGTGTATCTATTTATATGTGTATTATGTGCATATATATAATATTTCTATACATATTTCACATATTTATATATATTTCACATATATTATACTTTCCAAAGGATCAGCTTTTTTTTTTTTTTGCGGTACGCGGGCCTCTCACTGCTGTGGCCTCTCCCGTTGCGGAGCACAGGCTCCGTACGTGCAGGCTCAGCGGCCATGGCTCACGGGCCTAGCCACTCTGCGGCATGTGGGATCCTCCCGGACCGGGGCACGAACCCGTGTCCCCTGCATCCGCAGGCGGACTCTGAACCACTGCGCCACCAGGGAAGCCCAGGATCAGCTTCTGATGTTTTCTATCCCATGTTTGTTTTCTATTTTTATTAATTACTTGCTATTAATATTTATTGGAGGGGTGCTATTGATATTAATTACGATGGAGAAATGTTGGGAGAAGCCAGTTTAGCAAGGAAAGTTTGGGAGCTGATTTTATGACATCTTAATTTTTATATGTTATATATGACTTATCTGTTATACATCCAAGTGGAGATGAATATAGGAATTAGAGTTTAGGGGAGTGATCTATACATTTTACCCTTGTCACTCTATAACAGGCATTTAAATTCAGTGATGCTGAATAAGATCAAGAGCATGAGTTCAGACAGAAGAAAAGAGGTAAAAGATTTGAGCACTGTGACATTCCAGTGTCTAAGGGCCAAAGAGATAAAAAGGATCCAGCAAACAATAATGGGAAGAAGAGCAAATGAAACAGGAGTAAAACTAGAACACAGTGTGTCCTATATGGAAAGAAAAGATTTCAGAGAGGAATAATCAACTGTATCAGAACCTACTGCTGGTATGTTAAGTAGAATGAGGATTGAGCAGTTTCAGTGAATGGTGGGGGTGAAAGACTAATTAAAATGGGTTCTTATAATGACATATATTAGAGATAAAATGAACAGAGACAAAACTGAACAGGTTTGCTGCAAAAGAAAGGAAAGAAATGGGCAGTATCTAGAGGAAAAAGCAGAACTAAAAGTTTTTCTTAAAATGGAGACAAGCATTTTCATGTTGTTGGAAAAGGTGCAGTAGAGGAAAATTACTCAATCTGAAGGAGAGAGAGGAGAAAACTGCTACAAGAATAACCTCAAAAGGTGAGAGGGTTAAGTAACAGGAGTGGAACACACATATTTCGATGCAGATGCTCACAGGTTGGTGGAAGTGAGAGGGGAACTTGTGAACTTTATCTTGGCTTGTTTCTATTAGTCAATAAAATAGAAAGCAAGGTGATCAGCTGAGATTGAGGATGAAGGAGGAAGTTTTAAAGGTTTGATAAGATAGAAGAAGATACAAAATACGTAGTCAAAAGTCTGAGCATGTGGATTGACCAAGAAAATCAGAATGAACACTAGGCACCATCGATAGCCCCACCTGAACTGAGTAATTATGACCTTAAAGTGAGACAAGTCATAATTAATTTTAGTTCTCTTCAAAAATGCTAAGCTGCATGGGTGAAGGCACAAAGTAGATGGTATTTTGAATTTAACCAGGCCTTTTATTTTGCCATAAGAATATTTTGAGCTGAGAAAGGGTTAAGAGTGTAGAGAAGATATAATTAAAATTAACCATAGAATTTACTGTTAGTGAAAAAGGAAATAAACATGAGAAATGGGTGAGAAGTTCAATGGTCCCTGTGAAAAGGAAAGGTAGGTATTAAAAGCACTGAGCTGAAAAGACAGGAGATGGGGACCTGAGATTGGGATGATGGAAATGGCAGTTATGCAGTAGATATGCTTACTGGTAATGATAAGGTCTAAGGTGTGGCTATGTGAGTGAATGACTGAGAGAGTTTCGAAGTTGGTATCATGGGAAGAGTTGAGGTTGATAACTGAAAGGGAAGGGCATTGGGTAGAACTTGGCTCAGGATTTTGAAATCACCAGTAGTAATAAAGGAACAGTTTGGAGAGAGTTATTATGAGTCAGGAGCTAAAATATTTAAGAAGTTAAGGGAAGAGATGAGCAGGTCATTTTAAGACTGCAGCAAGGAGTGTTGGCTGATGAGAAGAGATCCAATGCGAAAGGGTTTTAGGGAGAAGCAAAGGAGAATAGTCTGAAAACAGCAAAGAAAAGGAAGGAGTGTGGAGTAGAAAACAAACCACCCAAGAAACTACAGAGGAAGCTGTAGTGCCTTTAGGGGAGTTCCAGGTTTTAGCTAGAGAAAGTAGGAGAGAGCACACAGATAAAAGATCAAGGATCTGGGAGATATTGCTAATGAGGCACAGTGAGTTCCCAAAGAGCCTGGTGTAAAGGCTCAGGAATAGGACAAGGCTGAGAGTTGGGGTCCAAAAAAGGGGGATAGAGAGAATATTGTGAAGAAAGCTGGGAGACTTGGGCTTTTTGAGGTTAATACATGGAAAAAACACTAGATTTAGTAATCAGTCCTCAATTTATGGAAATTCCTTTCTTCTCAATTAGTCTTCTGAGAATAGATTTCCAGGTAAGGTCCTAAAATATAAAAATCCCATGTGACTTATTAAGGGTAAACATTAGCTTTTTACTTTACAGTTGGTGCTAGTCAACTTAGAAATATAGCATGTATATAATGTATAGATAACACCTAAATATTTGGAATACAACTCCTTAAGAGCTATTGTATGGTCAAATAATCTGGTGAAATTTATTAACATCAACTATATAAGTAATAAATAATGTGTTCCCTTTTCTTACTTTAATTAGGTTTGTGTGAGATTTTGATATATGTGGTGGGGAGAGGGATTAACAGTTTGTAAATAAGCATGGATATATTACTTACATGATTATTTTAGTTTTCCAAAAATATTTTTCATGTAGACATAATCTGATATTTTTTGATAATAGAAAACTTAAGTAAAACACCTTGATGGTTTGAGCTACTATTTGGACTATGTAGTCAATGACAGCTGAAATGGATTTTTTCCCCTCATACATAACCCTCCTAGTTTGCAGAACTGAACTCCTTTTAAATTGGGTATATTAAACCCAGAGGGAAGTTATCTCATGACTAGCTCACCACAGATATTTTTCTCATTAATATTATTTCTTGTGAATGCCTGATGTGATATATTTTTTCGTATTTATGAATTTTAGCAGAGGTTTTTCTCAATCTACTGTCGGATATACCTCAAAGGATATGGAAAGGCAGTATTTTACTCATTTTCCCCAAAAAGTACTTAGTAAGCATTTGCTTTTGGAAGAACATTGTTATAGACTCTGACAGGCATTCCCAAGATAGCTGTATTTACTATTCCTGACTTGTAGGACGTTAAAATTCACCAGAGATGTTGGATGTAGACCATGAAACAGTTAATAATCAATGAGAGACAAGTATTCATATTGGTGATATAAACAGTAAGCATGATAGAATCCCAAAGATGGGAGAAGTTTAATGTTGACTGAATTTACTAGAAAATAACTATTAAAGTGGGACTAGGCAGGATTTTGGTAGGAAAATAATAGGGCAGAAGTCATTCTAGGATGATGAGCTCCAACAAAATCGATTATTTCTCGAGGAACCTTCATTGAATCCTTGATGCAAAGCTAGACAGTAGTGTATTCCTATAAGTATTTTATATATAACTTTACCATAGCAGTTATTATATTGATGTGTCATTATTTTTTGTGTGCCTGATTTATCTATAAATTGTGAGAAATTTCAGGGTAAGGACTATGCCTTATTGAAAACTATATTCCAGTACTTCTAAGTCACTGATTAACTTGAATATCTTATTGTATTTTTAATTGATGATATTCACTTCACATGTACAATATTCAAGTTACAGAAGAGTGAATTGCAGAATGCATATTCTTACTCCACTAACCCCCTATTTCTCCTTTCCAGAGATGTGTCAGCATTTTCTTGTGTATCCTTCAGAAATATACATACCCTTCATTCTTTACATATACTGGGTGTAATGCATCTAAGTACTTACTATTTTCCTCTTTTTAAACTACACACATGGTTCTGAATTTATTTTTTTTACTCCTAAAATATGTGTTTAATTAGTTTCACGTATTAATGGTATAGTTTCTTGATTTTTCATTTCAGATGAGCAGTGTTCCATTGTTTAGGGGTATCGTATTTTTTAACCAGTCAACAGATGGTGGATATTTAGGTTGTTGTCAATCTTTTTTCAATTAAAAAAAAAAGCTAAAATTGATATTCATGTAGATACTTCAGTTTTCACTTATGTAGGGATAACTCTAGGATATATTCTTAGGACTGAAAATAATAGGTATGTACACAAATTTAGATATTGCCAAATTGCACACCTATATGAGGCTACCACTTTATTTCTTTGCCAATGCAGCACATTATCAAACTTTTGCTTCTTTGCTAATCTGATAGGTGAAAATATTTCATTGCAGTTGATATTTTCCTTTGTCTTATTTTGAGTGACGTTGAACATTATTTCATGTTTAAGAGACATTTGCATATACTATTTTCTTCAGTGTCTGATCATACCTTTTGGGTTTTTTTCTATTATGTTGGTGCATTTATTTTAATTGACATGTAGAAATTCTTTCTGTGTTAGGGTTATTGGCCATTTGTCTGTGATATGAATTGCTAGTATTTTTGTCTGTCTTTGACTTTGCTTGTGGTTATTTTGCATGTATAATACTTCACTGTATATGCAAGGTTTTCTTTTCATTTTCTGGTGTGTTTTTCTTTAAATAATTCTTAGAATGCACTTCTACACTTTGATTTCATAAAAGAAATCTCCCATAATTTCTTCTAATTTTTTGATCATTTATAGTTCACTGAACTCCTGTTTGTATTTGGATCTTTGGCCAATTATTATTACATTTCAGCTTCAAATCCACTCATTTTTGTGTACTTTGTGAATCATGGGCTGAACCCTGTGAGGATATCTCTTTTATCAGTTGGCTTCACATTAGGCTCTGTCAACAGAGGTCTTGGAGAGAAACTAAATGATTGTGGAAGGGGAAGAGACTTCTAGGCATGAGTGGATCAGAAGCATGAAGCCACAGCAGGAAATTAGGGGTTATATCTTCCTACAATTTTTTCAGCCAACCAGAAGCCATTTCTACAGATCAGCTCTGTCCCACCTGCACCTTCCAGCCAGTTTCACTAAGATATGTTTCAGATATATTGTGTTCCCCAGCTATATTACTACTTATTCTATGTTCACTAGTTATATCATTAGCTAGTGAAAAATTATGTTTTATGTTAACACGGAATCATTATTTTAAAAAATTCCATAATATATGCAGATAATTAAACTGTTGCTTATTTTTATATGTCTTGTCCTTCAAGTTTCATGTTAATTTCTGCACATTTGATAATGTTTTTCAACTACTAATGAGAAAGAATAAACATGAAAGTATATACTGAAACTGCTGTAACAGACCGTTTAGCCTTTTTATCATTAATATTTTTAGAAATGTGACATCAGTTTACTGAGGCAAACACATATTCAAAATTCTTCATATACTTATGTGATGATAAAGAAAAATAATCTTTGAAAACAAATCAATCACTCCTTAGAAAATAATTAAATGTTGAATTCATTTGGGGCATTATCTCAATATCTCATAACTATATTTAATGAATCTCTTCAATTCTATAATTATGTTTTAATAATCAGATGTAGCCACTTCACTGTTGACAATCCATTGAATGTGACAAGGTTAACTAGGAGTTGTTATTATGACATGCTTCATGAAATTTATTTAACAGATTTCATCATTTTTCACTGAAATTCTTACTTGCAGTCATAAAAATTAACTTTGGATTAATTCTTGCTGTAAAATGTTTTAGATAAATAGGATATTTTAATAATTTTTAAGATAATAATACTATGAAAAGCTTCATAGTGTCTCATTTTCATAAGTCTAAAAGTATACTCAGTTATGATTGAATATACTATGAAATCTACACTTCAATTTTTGAAATGCTGGGGACTATCACTAAAGTCTTTGCTCCTAAATCAGATGTTTCATGTAAAAATCACCAAGAAAAACCATGTTTGTGAGTGGACTGGACTGTAGAAATGAATACCTAATAATAAGTTAAAGATTGTTATTTTCTCTCTTTTTGTTAGTATTAGACTTTGTGTTCTGCAGATCAAGATCCACAATGGTCAGTTTGTTTGGGGTCACTTTATTTGTTCCTAAAAGTCATGTTACTTGTATCTGCATAGTAGTTACATTGGTGTTTCATTATGTATGTTTGTGTTTGTGTGTATAAATATATGGATGTGTATACTTGAACATATTGGGAATGGGAAAGGACTCAAATTATTCACTAGCTCAAGACTGTTTTGTTCCTTGCTAGTGTTTAAAAACAGAGATGAAACAGAAGTTTATCAGACAAATAAGCCTGAACAAGGCTTAGCACTATTGACATTGTGAGGCAAGTAATTGTTTGTTGTGAGGGGCTGTCCTTTGCATTGTTAGATGTTCAGCAAGATCCCTGAATTCTACCCACTAGAAAGTAGCAGAACCTCACTCCCAGCTGTGGCAACCAACAGTGTTTCCAGACAGTCTCAAATGTCTCCTGGTAGACAAAATCACAAATCTGTAGTTTTCAAAGACAGAAGATTACTTGTCCAGCACTCTATTTGTACTCATATTTACCCTTGAGTTCAGTCTCCTCCAGACTATTCTGATAATGAAGAAAAGTGACTAGCAGAAATATTTTGTAGGGTGCCAGAACACAGATATAGTACTGCTATGAAACCCAGGTGAAAGCATGGAAATTCTGCATTATTGCAGAGAGTACAGTGAAGTTTTGAACATGAAGATATAAATCAAAATAGTTTATTACTCCAGTGAGCCCCAGTGAGAAAAAGTGAAAAGCAGCAGAAGCATAAAAATAATGTCCCCTTAAGAGAGGTAAAGATGACTGGTGCCTTGGCACTGGTGGTATTCCACTAGGCATCCCTGGAAGACGCATGTTGTGGCATCTTAACTCACAGCTCCCTACAGAGAATGTAGTATGAGGAGAAAAGGAGAAAAGTAAGAGGCAATGAATGCTATGCTTACAGAGTCTTCCGTTTGCCAAATCTGATGCTCTTCACCACCACTCTAAGTAGAGTTTTTATTATCAGAAGAGGCTAAACTCAGAAGGGACTGTACTCAAGCATAAATAGAGGCCAAATAGCTTCTACGCTTGCCTCAGTTTGTTTGCACACACAGCCTTACCTTGATCGGCTCAAATATGCATGCTTCTCTTTATCTCATCCTTTGTTCCCCTTCCTTCCTCCTTTCCCAGTCAGCCACACTTCAGGCACATACATATCTCAGGCAAGTGCAGAATGGCATTTCTCCAAAGAAATGAGCATTTAGTTATTACCCCAGTCATTGATTTAGTGGATCGTTTTCATAATAAAAAATGTTTTATCAAAGTTTATGTTAAACACTGGAAACTCCTTAATAAAATAACCTGGAAACAGAGTTAAAACTAACAATCTGTAACTGATCAGTTTATATATCTTGGACATATCATGTTTCTTCTTATTTATACCTGAACAAAATAAATAGGAAAATTAATTTTTTCCACTTTCCTCTTAGTGATTACCAGGTTTTTTTTAACACAGAAATATCTGAAATGAAATGTGATACTGTATTAAAACATTTTATAGTAAAAGGAACATTCCAAATAGCCCCTCTAAAAATTTTAGTTTTCTGTATTACCTCAGACTTTAAAACAGGCTAGTGAAACTCAAGAAACTGTTAAGTAACAGCTTGAAAATTCACGGGAGAAAGATAAAATAAAATAATGAAAATACATTTAAATTGATCTCAAATTCTGAATTGAATTGGCACTTACACTACCTCTGAAATAGCTTCAGTTTGTCCAGTGAGTGAGCCAGAGGATTTTCTCAATTTACAGTTAAAACAAGAATAGAAAAAAAATAACAAAAACAAGACAAAAGAATATTTTGACAAGTTTCTCATCTAATCTTTATTATGCCAATCCCAAAATAACAGTATTTGCTGGACTTTTAATTGTGCATATTAATTCTTCTCTATTAAAGACAGATAAGAAAAATAATTGAATCAGATTGTTTTTCCAAAAGAAAAATAACATTAAATCTCATCCTCATGTGAAACACCTAATATTTAGAATTTTAGTTTTGCAAGAAAACAAAGTTTTAAAATTTTATTTCTCAGCCAATGCTGGAATTCATTCTACTATGTATTGGTCAAATAATTACTGACTCTGTAATTGAATAGATCTAGTAACAAAATTCTGATGTACTTTCAATGGAGTAAACTTTGTTAGGGTATTATTTATTTTAGACAGTCTAACTTTTCCTTTCTGCCTTTATCATTCATTGGCTTGAGTTATAATCTCATAATATCTGGAGCAAAAGAGTAAATCTTGTGTGTTAATGTGTGTGTGTATTTATCAGACATTCTAAGAAAGTTGTGCTGTCCCGTTTCTTCCTCAGTTTTTTTTCTCACTTATTTTTGTCTCTTCATGTCTAAACATCCTTTAAATTGTATTTCCCTCTAAATATACAAAGTTCTTACAGTTTTGATCAACTTTTTCTGTGTGCTTCAGTGTTGTTCATTTCCATTTTTAATTTGTAATACTGAAGACTAGTCACATGGCACAACACAGCCATGGAAAATTACCTAATATAATCCAGGCACTATACTTCTGTACTTGAGACTGCCTCTATAATTTTTTTTTCTTTTTTTTGCGGTACGCGGGCCTCTCACTGTTGTGGCCTCTCCCGTTGCGGAGCACAGACTCCGAACGCGCAGGCCCAGCGTCCATGGCTCACGGGCCCAGCCTCTCCACGGCATGTGGGATCTTCCCGGATCGGGGCACGAACCCGTGTTCCCTGCATCTGCAGGCGGACTCTCAACCACTGCGCCACCAGGGAAGCCCTGCCTCTATCATTTTAAACATTATATCATAATATAGACCTATAAACTATTTTGTGGAAGCAAAACCCAAGTTCTTCATCATGTTAACTATTTTCAAAAATGTTCTTCCTCATTCTTCCTTTATCTCCTTTATTCAATAACTATGTACTAAGATCACAGTATAAATCACATATTATTCTAGAGAAAGATGAAATATCACTCTCTTTTTCCAATAGTTATGGTATAGAAGGGAGATTGGAATCCAAACTGTTGTAAAATAAGAAAATGTTATAAATATGGGCATAGTTCAAAAATAGCATGAGAAGATGAGGCATCTGGTCTGTCTATAGTGGCGAGTAGAGCTGGAATGGCATAGAGACTTTATTGCAACACATCACTTAAAGGATGATGCAGGACTACAGGTGTGCACTAAAAGTGTGGATGGAGAGGAGAGACATTATTGCTCAGATGGAGAGAATGTTGTGGTCACTAATTTTTGTGGGGGATAAAGAAGAGATAAAAAATAAGGATTTTCCCAAATCTCTGATCTCAAAGTAGAAAAAGAAAGTGAGGAGGGGAGAAAAAGGGATGCTCAGGTAAACATTTTGATACATGTTACCATAGAGTAAAGCAAGGCTACTTCATGAGACAAGGGGGATGTAGCCATCTATATTATAAATTTATTTATTTATTAATTTATTTTTGGCTGTGTTGGGTCTTCGTTTCCGTGCGAGGGCTTTCTCTAGTCGCGGCGAGCGGGGGTGACTCTTCATTGCGGTGCGCGGGCCTTTCACTGTCGCGGCCTCTCTTGTTGCGGAGCACAGGCTCCAGACGCGCAGGCTCAGTAGTTGTGGCTCACGGGCCTAGTTGCTCCGCGGCATGTGGGAACTTCCCAGACCAGGGCTCAAACCCGTGTCCCCTGCATTGGCAGGCAGATTCTTAACCACTGCGCCACCAGGGAAGCCCCATCTATATTAAAGGTATTGATTTTACACTGTAGATTACTGGCCTTGAATTGTTTTGATCATTCAACTGTATATGTAAACATTTTCATGCACGAACTATCAAAATAATTTTATAATTTACAAAGGCAATATATGTATTGCATTACTACTATAGTATATATTATAAAAATGCACAAATAGAAAAATATAATGAAATAAAAATGAATTCAATATTTCAAATTATTTTACTTCATAAACATTATTTTTAATAATGTTTTTCAAAATCTTGTTAATCATGATGGCTTTGTGTCATTATTACCTTCTATTTCAAGGCCCAATATATACTTAAAGTCCATCATTAACAATAAAAGATGTAAACCCATATTTCAAATTATTTTTAATAGTTTCACATTTTTATGACCAAAATCTTGCTGATAAGTTTAGACTATTATTGATTTTACCTATTTTAGTGGCTTAAGAAGAAATGTATTATCCAAAGTGAAAAGATTATTATGACAATTTCTTATTGTTTGGTGATTCTTACATTTTATTATTTTTCCAGTTGTGGTTTCTTTGAAGGAAATTGTATTAATATCTTGTCTTTTAGTTATAGTTGTTCTAGTCAAAACTAAATAATATGATCAATAAATAAATCTATCTAGTTTACATAATCTAAACTATAGTGCAACGAGCTGAAAGTAATAAAATAGCTGAAGACAACACAATTTAACATTTTTCTGGAACTCTCTGTTTACCCCACCCTTAGTATATTTCATATAATCTATATGATCCTTGACTATCTGATATATGGACCAAGATAGCATTCTGCTGTCAATCTAGTTGTTAAATATCATTAATATGTAATCTCTTTATTAGTTTTATAAAATAAACATAAATACTGTTATAATATTTTTCACAACCTCGTAAGTCATCTTGGGCATTGTTATTCACTAAATGTTTTTGTTTCCCCCGCCCCCCCACTAGAATTTGTATGTTGAAATCCTAACCCCCCCAATATGATGGTATTAGGAGGTTGGACTCTTGAGGGTGGAATCCTCAAGAATGAGACTAATGCCCTTATAAAAGAGTCCCAGAGAGTTCCCTTTTTCCTTTCACCATGTGAGAACACAGCTAGAAGGCAGCTGTCTATGAACCAGGAAGTAGTTCCTTACTCTGCAGCCACTTTTATCTTGGACTCCTCAGCCTCAAGAACTGTGAGAAGTAAGTATTTGTGGTTTAAGCCACTCAGCCTATGGTATTTTTGTTATAGCAGCCTGAACAAATTGATAGAGGCATGTACCAAATGTGAGATAGAAGAAAGGCATAATTAAACTTTTGTTTCAGAAAAATGTTTCTGGTTACAGTATGGAGAATTTTAAGACTAGAGGAAGAGACTATTTCGTATGGAAAATAGTGAGGACTTAAGTCAGTGGCTGAAAGGATTGAGAAGTAGAATGGATTGTTGGAGATATTAAAGACATGATCTGACCAGACTTGGTTACTGGTAAGATGTCAGGCTGAGAAAAAGGGAGATGTCTAGGATAGCTTCTAGATAGATCAGTTGGACAAATGCATGATGATGGTAGCATTCACTCAGATAAAAACTAGAATCTTAATAAAGTTAATGGGGTTTCCAGTCTGACATATAAGGAGATTAAAAGTTGCCACTCTGTCCTAACAACTAGTAAAAGACTGAACAAGCTGGAAAATCACAGGGCAAATTGCCACTTCAAAAATTGCAGAGATGGACAGGTGAGTACAGAGAATCACAACTTACCAGAGCAGAAATATCCACAGGAACCAGTACCTGGGTAGGAAAACATAAACCTAAACTGTAATTGAGGTATTTCTGGGGACTCATTATGGACAAGTCTGAGCGTTAAAAACTCCAAGGGAGGGGGGTCATAAGAGAGCACCCAAGCTTTTGTGAGTTTTATCTCAAGGAGCTCTACCAGGTGCTCACACTGAATATCAGAGAAAAATCCCTTCATGCTTTTGGCAGTAGGAGGGGAAAAGTAACAATTTAAAAATGTGTCAGAGCATTCTGTTTTTCTTAACAAAGTCTGACCTCAGCAGAAACTTTTTTACCAGAACTTTACCTGCTGGAGTTTCATCAGAGCCTGACTTACCTAGGGGGAGACAAATACTCAAGCCCTGGTAAAGTTCACAATCCAAGGCACAAGCTCACCAAAAGACTGAGATATAATCATAGGATTATAGAACACTTGCCCTCCCCTACACCTCACCACCACATTGTTAAAGGCCTAGCTGTAGCAGTTCCTTTTACTGGATACATCATGTCCAGATTTCAACAAAAATCACAAGACCTACTAAAAGTCAAAAAACACAGTTTGAAAAGACTGAAGAAGAGTTAGAGCCAGAGTCAGCTGTGGCAAGGATGTTGTAATTATTAGGCTGGGAATTTAAAACAACTATGATTAAAATGCCAAGGCCTCTAATAGAAAAAAAAAGTAGGCAACATTCAAGAACAGATGGAATGTAATAAAAGGATGAAAAGTCTAAGAAAGAATCAAAAAGAAGTGCCACAGATCAAGAACACTGTAACAGGCATGAAGAATGCCTTTGATGGACTGATGGATAAAATTAATAAAATCAATTTGGGGCTTGTTCAATTTAAGGTGCCTGTGAGATGTAGAGGTGGAAATATTTAGCTGCCACAGGTGTAACTCAGGACAGAAGTCCGAGTTGAAAATAAGTGGAGAAGTTATCTACATACAAGTCGTGATTAGAACAAATGGCCTAGATTAAAATACATGGGAAAAGTGTTTTAGAACAATGATTCATAACCTTTACTGAGTCACATTATGATTTTAAAATTCTATATCTCCTCTTCAGAAATAAGTTCACGTATAAAATATTAAATGTATAGATTCAGGAGTTTTATTGCCTCCTTAAATCCCATTTCAGCACAATAGTTTCTAATTTAAAGCAAAAAGACATGAAGCTTAAATACAGATTCCTGAGGAAGACATGAAGTTTAAATACAGTCCTGATGTGTTTCATCATTTAAGAAAAGAAGGCACTTATAAAAGAAACTGAGAAGTGGATAAAAAAAAATGTAAAGAAATTTGGAAATAAATGGATGAGAGTCTTTTAAGAAAGTGGCTGAGTTTGTGTCAAAATTTGAACATACACATATATGTGTAAATATATACATATATATTTATGCATATATATGAGTATGGATTCAAGTTTTGATATATGTATATTTGTATGGGTGTGACTGTGCTTGTGTGGTATATTTGTACATAGAGGAGTCTAAAAATACAGCATAGAGTGGAAATAATTGATGGAGTAAGATGGACTCTATTGGGGCTAGGGATTTAAAGAAAATGACGAAGGGCTGGAATAATTGCTGAGGGGAGTGGGAAATAGGCCAGATAAGAAAAATGTAATAGGATTGCCAAGCAGTTGTGGTTACCTCTGAGTTTGGATTCCATAAATTTGCTATGGTACTAATCTTCAAGATCATCTGGATTTCTCTAGTGGTACACAATAACACGAGGGCAGGTTCAGAAGCAGAGGGGACAGATGGTTGAATTAATCCAGAGCTTCTCAGAAATTAAAGAGGAAAATATCAGAATCAGCTGGGGAACTTATTTTAACTACACAGATCTGTCAGTCAGAAATAGGAAAATACATTTTGCAATAACATACCAGTGAGTGGATAGAGAAGGGAAGAAAAGGCTTGTATTAATGACCACATGTTACAAAATTGGTAAAGAAGAGGAGGCAGAGTAAGTGGAATTGGAGAATGATTTGTTACTGAGCTTGTAGTAATAAATGATTAAATTAGATTCAAACTTATCTTCAACATTATAAAATGTAACAGAAAACCAGATGCGTTTAGATGATAAAAACTTTAGATGTTGAAAATAAATTGGTTATCTAGAACAATCAGATTAATCAAATAGTTACTTTAAAGGCAACATCACATAATGTCTAACCATACTTTGGGGCCTTTCTGGCTGTTTAATTCTCACCACTGAGTCTTTCTAATTCTCTGGCTCGAGCAAGTTACTTTTCCTTGGTCTGTCTGATCTCCTCATCCTAAAATTCATATGCTTGTCATGAAAACTAAATGAGTTAGTATATTTAAAACACTTAGAACCATACTCGGTACCTAGTGTGCACTTAAAAAATGTTACCTGTTGTTATTACTAAATCTCTATTTTACCTTTATTATACAGATGTGACTTTAACAGTGAATTCTCACTCAGTGGAAAATGTGTTTTTGTTTTTATTTTTTTAAAAAAGCTAAAATCAACACCTAATTATCTGTAGAGAGCAGTTTCCTAAAATTTTTAAGTTTCGATCAACTTGTAGGTTATTGATAGATTTATCTTCCAGCCCCTACTTCCCTAGAAGCTGTTAACTATACTTATCATTTAGTATTAAGTCAGATCCTTCAAACTTAATTCTGCATAACATTCTCATCTTGCTCTGACATATATCAACCATGATTCTCCTTGACTGCATTCATGTTATCCTTAACATAAATCCCATGATGAGTAGGCTTTAAAAATTGTTTTCTGAATGAAGTGGGTTTTCTATTTGGAGAAGACTAGAAAGCAAAGAAAACATCACTAAAGTCTATAACAGAGAATGAGACACATGAGGTATGAATTTCCCGCTTCATTTGGGTCTGGGTTATTCCCCTGTACCCCATGTCTATTATGTCAATTAAAACATTAATCTTATTTTCTGAGTCTCAATATCCATCAATATTAGGAATTCAAATTTATGAACCTAAATAGTCATAATCTGCAATGTTTATTCTCCAGTACTCTTCTTTTTAAAATCCAAAGTTTATTTAGATCTCCTTAGGTTTTTTTTTGTTGTTTTTGTTTTTGCGGTATGCGGGCCTCTCACTGCTGTGGCCTCTCACGCTGCGGAGCACAGGCTCCGGACGCGCAGGCTCAGCAGCCATGGCTCACGGGCCCAGCCGCTCCGCGGCATGTGGGACCTTCCTGGACCGGGGCACGAACCCGTGTCCCCTGCATCAGCAGGCGGACTCCCAACCACTGCACCACCAGGGAAGCCCTCTCCAGTACTCTTGATGATACTTTTCTAAATATTGACCCTTACTTGAGGACAGTAACACTGAAGTGGTATAGCTATATTGAAGCACAAGCACATGCACAAAAAATGAATTTTTTTGTCTTTTTCATTTTACTTTCTTTGTTTTTAACTGTGTACCATGTGTTACATATGTTCCTGAATAGTAGACAAAAATGGGATGCCTATGCAACCTCTTGGATAAATGTAAATAAAGATATATGATCTTACTTTAAACTTCTGAGAAACATGAGAGCAAGGGACCTGGCAGCATGGGAGAATTCCATATGGCTCATGATGTAAAAAGCCAGAGCAGATAAAACAGTCTTTGTGATCCAGACACTAAGCAAAAAGAGATGACTTGTTTGATTCATACTGAAATTACTTTATCTCCCCATTTCTCTTGTTCTCATTCTTAGAGTGATTTCTTCTCTTCTGCTCCAGAAAATTATAGCCCTATGATACTTTTAAAATATATTTTAGGCTTCGATTAACCAAGGAAAACCTGACTCTCAGTAATTCATCCCTTATTTGTTTGAAGAATAAAACTTCAAAGTAAATTTTCTTTTCTTTTTACAACCTCCTCTCTTGTTTGATCATTTTTCTATTAAATTTTAAGTTTTGATGGTTTACTGTTATACCTTCACAAAAGAAATTTAGAGACACTGACCCTTAGAATTTTAGATGCACTGTGTATGGTGACAGATGTTAACCGGATTTATTGTGATGATCATTTTGCAATGTATACAAGTATCAAATCATTACACTGTACACCTAAAAGTACTGTAATGTTATATCAATTATATCCCAAAATATTAGAGAAACTTAGAGATATTCTGCCCTTAAAAATTTTAAATGCAAGGATGGCACTGGTGAACCAGAGCATTTATCTGTTTCCCTTTGTAACATGCAAAACATATACATAGATAAAAACTGTGAGTTTCCAGTGGAATCTCAGAATCTGACCTAAGGTCACACTCCAATTAGTCAATATTCTGATGTTCATAAAATAATAATACTGGACTCATAAAAAGGAGGAATAAGCAATGTGAGATATTTTTGAGAAATGGTTTTGATAGATTATTTCTCCTCATGTACAGTTTTTAAAAATTAAGTATAGTGTCATAGAAAATAAAAAACAGAAACTACATAGGTTGAAACAACACAGACATTATTTTTCCTGGACAAGATGCCTCTTAAACAATAACTATTAATTTGCTCACCAGACTGCCAACATGGCAGGTCTTGGTGCCTTCATGGAACTCAAAGAAATATGTCTCTATGAACAAAAGAGCAAACATCCTTCTGAACATTCAAAGTCAGCAATGCTTAAGACAACCAGTTTGACTAAAAATATATATAGTTATTTACATATATGTTAGCTCACTTAATTGTCACAAAACCCAGCCAAGGCTGATTTAATTATCTCCATCTTACAGATTAGACAACTAGGACACTCAAATTTAGGAGATTTGCCATGTCCAGATAGCTAATGAGAAACACAAATAGAACTTAATACCATTTTACAAATGTAATAACTGCTAATTAAATTTTTGAAATAATAGAAAGGTATATAAACAATTAAATCCTCTTTAATAGCTTGAATTTACATATATATTCAAAAATATGTGTATATATAAATAAGAATATATTAATATACGTGCATATAATTTTATTTAAACAAATGCCATACATACCATTTGGAAATTTGCTTTATTAACTTATTATTTTAATGGCTTATACTGAACATTATTTCTCAGTATATACCACATATTTAAGCATTTCCATATGAGTTTTTACCAAAATGTCAGTATTACAGGTTATGCATATGTATATGTTCTTGGTGTTATTTTTAAGAAAAGCTATCAATAAATGGAAGTTCTTAATCAAAAATATTTTATAACTATTATTAGATTTGGTAGTTATTATTAAATTACTCTCCACAAATCTGTTTAAAACTTATATGTACATCAATAGTGTATGACAGTTCTATTTCCTGCACATTTTCTTACAAAATAAAAGTATTCTCAGTGTTTCAAAATTTTTTTTCTTGATCAATAGGGAAAAAGAAAAAATATGGTAAAATATTGTTAAAAATTCAGTTACCTTATTACCTAGGAGATCAGGGATCTTTTTAAGTGCACCTGCTCATAACTTTGCTCATGCCCGTCCCCTTTATTTCTAATGGGTTATATGTCATGTTCATATTGATTTGTAGGATCATTCCTTTTTTTTTTTGGCAGTACGCGGGCCTCTCACTGTTGTGCCCTCTCCCGTTGCGGAGCACAGGCTCCAGACGCGCAGGCTCAGCGGCCATAGCTCACGGGCCCAGCCGCTCCGCGGCATGTGGGATTTTCCCAGACCGGGGCACGAACCCGTGTCCCTTGCATCAGCAGGCGGACTCTCAACCACTGCGCCACCAGGGAGGCCCATCATTCCTTTTTATATTAAATATTTTGGTCCATTTCAGTTACATACTTTACAAAAATGTCTTCCCAACATGTCAATTTTTAAAAAAATTTGTTCATAATTCATAGCTTTGTATTTATTTTAAATAATCATCTGTGTTTTTATTTATGTTTTATATTTTACATCTTACTGAAGAAATTTTCCCCATTAAAAGATGATTACAAAACAATAGCATCTTAAATTATATTCTAGAATTCATTTAAAATTGTTTGTGGGTAATAACTAATTTATAAAAAGGTAAACCTCATATTTGCTGTAATGTGAGGTAGAGCTAAATTTATCATAAGATGTACAATCAATTATCCTAGTATCACTTTGTCCCTCTTTACTGTTAAAAGGTGATCAAATATATTCATGTCTGTTTCTGGACATTTTCTTTTGTTCCATTGATCTATTTATTTCTATGTTAGAACTTTATTGCCTTCATTACTGCAAATGCATGTGTTTTTTTAAAATAACATTTAATAAGAGGCCCAGGGGACTTTGGGCCAGCAGGCACTGACATGGTCATTGAGAGGACAGAGAAGCAAGTTTCATACACTAGGATAAAGTGCATTAGTGAAATAAAACGTACCGTTGGTAAAGGCTTGCGGCCACATGGGCTAGAGGCAGAATTCTATATAGTACTAAAAACCTGTTTAAAGACCCTCATTTTAATATATAAAAACACTATAAACAAACAAAGAATAAGACAATGCAAAGCTTGTATTTCAGCTTGAGCCCAAAGAAATATTTTCTAACTATGATGCTAATCATTTTAGACTACCTGCAAAAATGGCCATTCCTATAAGCATATGCTTCTTCCAGTAAGAATGAAGTCTAATCTCTCCCATTTATATTCTCTAACCATGTGACTTTTATTTTTAGCAATTTTATGAAATAAATGTGATTATCTTGGACTTCTGAATTCATGCCTTAAGAGACCTTCCTTGTAGTTTCTAATTTTGTCCTTGGAAGGCAATAGCCAGGTTAAGAATTCCAACTACACTGCTTTAGAGAATGGCAACATTTAGAAAGAAAGTTGCTGAAGCTTAAGAAATTACAACAAATATGCAAGATAGTACAACAGATATGTGAGTGAAGCCATCTCATATCTTCCAGCTCTAGTGGAACTACCCCAGCAAATACCACGTGAAGAAAATATAAGCTGAGCTGTCTCACTGAGCCCTACACAAACTGTAGAGTCCAATAATATCCAAATAAATGGATATTGTTGTTTTAAGCAGAAAAGTCTTGAGAAGACTTTGTACATAGGAGTTTACAACTGAAAAAAATACTAGGACTCCACAAAGAAGGAACTCCAAGAATATCTGAAAGGATTTTCCTTGGTCCTTGGCCAACTCCTAAGCTATGAATGCACCGGATGACATCAAAGGAGACCTGGCATAGAACATCTGCTGAGATCTGGGAACTGAAAAGTGATTCAAGAATTTGTACAGAGCTGGAGAAATGTTATAGTTCTGGTCCAACCACAGCAGAAAGACATTGCCGACTCTTCAGGTGATTTATTTAAAATCAGCAAAGGAAAGCAAAGCATGCCTCAAAAGGAAAGGGAGTACACAGTAGCAGCAAAGGCAAAACTGAATTAGATCCTCCTTACCAATACTTTAAACCAAGTCTCAGCAGGATAAATAATCTGCCAGTAATTTAATTGCTGGATGAACAAAACTAAATATGTGTTACAGGGAAATAACAAATCCAAAGTCTCTACAATGTATTATACAAAATATTAACATACATTTAAATATTACTAGATATATGGAGAAGCACGAATAATTCAAAGATGATTAAAAAATAAAATAGTCATTAAAAGCAGATACAAGGGCTTCCCTGGGGGCGCAGAGGTTGAGAGTCCGCCTGCCGATGCAGGGGACACAGGTTCGTGCCCCGGTCCGGGAAGATCCCACATGCCGCGGAGCGGCTGGGCCCGTGAGCCGTGGCCACTGGGCCTGCGCATCCGGAGCCTGTGCTCCGCAACGGGAGAGGCCACAACAGTGAGAGGCCCGCGTACCGCAAAAAACAAAAACAAACAAAAAAAAGCAGATACAGAAATGTTTAAATACTGAAATTAACAGAAAATAACTTCAAAATAATTATAATTGATATGTTTTTAAATATAGAAGATATAGATAAAATGAATGAAAGTACAGAACATTCAACAAATATTTAGAATCAACACACTCCCTGAATTCAAATGCAATATCTCAAATTAGTCATTATGTGAATTTAACAGCAGACTAGACACTGCAGAATACAAGACTCATAAAGTCAAAAACTGGTCAAGAGAAAATACACAAACTAAAGTGCCAAGAGAAAAATAATGAAAAAAAAAAAAGATCAGAAATTAAAGAAATGTGGGATATCATCAATAAGTTTAACCTACCTGTACTTGGAATGCCAGCCAAAGAGAATGACATGGAAGTAATATTTTTAATAAAAGAATGGTGAGGTTTTTCTAATTTGATAAAAATACCAGCTCATGAATTAAAAAAGAAAAAATTAAGATAAACTCAAGCAGGGTAAATACAAAGAAAACAGCCTCTCACTTCATAGTCAAACTGAAGAAAAACAAAGATAATGAAACAATCTTAAGAGTAACCAGAGAAAGAAGACACATTTCCTACAGTAAGATAACTGTGGAAGTCATAAAATACTGAATTTTTTCTTTTTAAATTTTGAGCCCGCAGAATTATGCTCCACTCAGGCTGTCTCCTTCTTCTTTCCACAACAGCCACTCAGGGCTCCTGGTTGTGGCCAAGGTCAACTAGATCACTGCCATCTGAAATGTATTCTTAATGTATTGAAAAAACAAAATACCAATCTCAGGGACAATACTCTTCCAAAATGAAGTTGAATCACAAGTGTTTTCAAGACCTAGTGAATAAATAGCAAATGGCCAGCATATCTGAACTACAAGAAATATTAAAGGAAGTTAATCAGGCTGAAGGAGAATGATTACGGATGGAATAAAGTAAGAATAAATGAATAACTCAAGAAAAAGTAAATATAAAGTTAATTGTAAAAGACTATTGATTGCTTAAGCTACAATAAAGACAGTGCATTTTGGGTTTTTACCAGAAGTAAAAGTAGAGTACATGATAACAATAAAAAAGGGCAAGAATAGGATAAATTAACTGTTAAAATATTCTTGCACTGTTTTGGATATATAACCCTACAAATTTGAAGTAGACTGTAATAAAGATGTATTCATTTCTAGGGTAATCAATGAAGAAAGAATGCTAAGAGTCACACAGATGTGAATTAAAAGATAAAGTGCAATAAAATTGTACTTGTTCATACAATAGTAATTAGATGACGAAGAACAAAGAAATAAAAAGCCTTGATGGGACAAATATAGAACTAATATCAAGGTGCTTACTTAAACCCAAATATATAAGTAATTTTTAAAAGACCCAATTCTATGCTGTTTACAAAAAATATCTTTCTAAATCACCTAGAGGTTAAAATTATGGGAAAATATGCCATGCAAATCCTAACCAAAATAAAATCTGGGTGGCTATGCTAAAATTGGGAGGAAAAAGATCTTACATCAAGGAGTATTTTGATGATAAAAAGGGACATTTCATGTTGATAAAAGAATCAGTATATCAAGAAAATACAACGATCCAAATCCACTAAAAGGAACATATACCTACCCTATTTCCCAGAAATTCTACTCCTAGATATATGTGATGCATGAGAATTGAATGCGTACTTCCACCAAAATACACAGTTGAAAACATTCATAACAATTTTATTCTTATAACTGAAAACTGGACACTACGCATTTTGAGATATATTCATACAGTGTAATACTATACTGCCACAAAAACATGAACTACTGATACATGCACTAACATAGATGATTCTCAAAACCAGTATGTTAAGCAAAGGAAGCCAGTCACAAAACCGTATATACAGCATGATGTAGTAGATGAGTGCTTCTGCCCTTCACGGGAAATATGGGGCTGACTAAGCAGGGCACAGTAGGTCACAGGAGCAGGATTTTCACTTTCTCAAATGATGAGGCCATGAAGTTCCTCACCATATACCTCGAGGGGCCACAAGTTTACCTGAGCTAGAATTCTCCTCATTCACTGCAGACATTAACTGAAGATCCCAGGAGGGTTTGCAGAATTGTCCTTTTTACCTTCTCACCATTAAATTTATTCAAATGAATTGAGAGTAACAAGTAACTAGTCCCTCTAAGAGCTACTTTATATAATCAATTTTTTTTGCAAATAAATTTCTTATGAATAAATTCAGTCTGGGTGATGTACAGAAATTAAAAGGTAGTTTAACCTGAAGAAGTTCTACAGGACTCTTTAACTCAGGCAATTTCTAAACAACATTATTTTTTCTTCTAGTATAATTTTAGACAAAGAATTTCCTGCTTTTTCTTTTATGTTTCAAGACCCCAGAGACTGCAATTAATTTTGTCATGAGATACTGTTCAATATTAATTAAATTCTTTCAAGTGGATATGTGCTATTAAGATATAGTCTTTTCTAGGTTAATGTGGTTCTTAAATTTAATTTGAAACTTATTTAGTCAGTATGTTTTAAACGTTATGAAGATTAACCTTCCCTTATTTCTTTGTTGTTATTGTTTTTCTAAATGTACAATTAACCTGAAGACAAATGCTAATTAATAGATGACATTATAATTTGGCTCCATTTATTATGTGAGCCATTTATATCAATTCAGGAGAGGTAAAGAGGTGGATTGAGGAGTTTTCCTGTTTTGAAATTTAAAGACCCTTATAGATGTGTTTTGTGTTTACATTTCATTACCATCCTACGTTATTTAAACTATTTAGTATGTTTTCTTTTTGATGAAGCAATAAAATATCATGTAATTGGGTAATAGTAATTTAATACCTAAATACAAGCTTTTAAAATCCCAAGAAATTTGTGTGACAGGTTTATAGTTGGTACATTACTGGTGACTAAATTTCTTCCTGTAGGCAATTTTGAAACTTAACAAAATTAGGTTCCCTTAATCATCACCATTTCTAACACTAAAAAAATTAGTAACATAATTTGTTTTCAGAATTTAGTTTTATTATTATGTTTTCTAATTGTATAAACACAAACTTAAACACACATTTCTTCCCTAAAACCACGTTTTGTTGCCTCCACACCACCCCCAGATTATGTCATTTACCTCTTCTCTGGATATCATGCATAAATGCTTTTCTGCAACATGTTGATTAGAGAGGATACTAACTTACAGGAATGTCATTTCAGGCACCACTGGCAGAGAACAATGGGGGTCCCAGCAACACCAGAGAAAACAGGCAGACCAAAATCATACTGCAAAAATTCCAAAACTTTAACTGTCATTAGAACAACCCACAAAAGAAAGCCAGGATCTGCAGGCTAAATCTAAAGAAGGTGACAGCCTGATAAAATAAAATAATTTAAATGGGCTCTTAGTATCCAATCTGAATAGACAAAATGTCCAGTAAACAATAAAAAAAATCTTACAAAGTCCTTATACAACTAAATATACCCTTACCATAAGATCTAGCAATTGTGATCCTTTTACCCAAACGAGTTGAAAACTTACAGCCATACAAAAACCTGCACATGGATGTCTATAGCAACTTTGTTCACAATTGCCAAAACTGGAAGCAACTAAGATGTCCTTGAGTAGGTAAATGGGTAAGTAAACGGTGGTACATCCAGACGATGGAATATCAATTGGTGCTAAAAAGTAATGCGCTATCAAGCCATGAAAATACATGGAGGAAAAAATTTTAAAAAATGAAAATACATGGAGGAACATTAAATGCATATTGTTAAGTGAAAGAAGCTGATATAAGAAGGCTATGTACTATATGATTCTAACTATATAACATTCTGGAAAAGGCAAAATTATGAAAATAGTAAAAAGATGAGTGGTTGCCAGGGGTTGAGGAGTGGGAGGTTGATGAATAGGTAGAGCGTGGAAGTTGTTTAGGGCAGTAAAAATATTCTGTGTGATACCATAATGATTGATACATGTTATAAATTTTTCAAACCCATAGAATGTACAACACTGAGTGAACCTTAATGTATACTATGAAATTTGGGTGATGATGATGTGTCAGTGTAGGTTCATCAATTGTAGAAAATGTACCATTCTGGTGGGGGATGCTGATAATGGGAGAGGTTATGCACGTGTGGAAGCAGAGGGTATATGGGAAATCTCTGTACTGTCCCTCAATTTTGTTGTGAATGTTAGAATGTTCTAAAAACAAGTCATTTAAAAAATAAGATGAATTGCATTTGTGTATGATGATTAGACATGATGTATAACTAGCATGTATTGATCCCTGTATAAATAGGGTTGTTATTATCAGTGTTAGTAATGGTTAAATAAATGGCCAAATTGATATATTAAATCACCATAGGCAAATTTGTACTCTACTCTAAACCACTATCTGGCTTTGTCTAAAGACATCTGTGACTGTTCCAACTTGGGGGGTGCTATTGACACCTAGTGGGTTGAACCCAAGCATGCTTCTAAATATCTTATAATGCACAGTTTAACCACCAACACACTCTGAAAATTATCTGACTCAAAATGTCACAAGTACCAACTTTATGAAACCCTGCTTTAGACCATACATTATTTTTAAATGTAAATGAAAGAGCACCTGTTGTTCTCTCTCCTTTTCTCTTTCTGAATGTGTGAGTGTGTTAGTCTTAGAAGACAAAAAGAAAAATGTTAAGTTGTAATTTGTTGATGCCTTAAGATGCATTACATGCTTAGGTCTAGAGAGGTTGCTTAGTGAATATGAAATAATATATCTAAATTAAAAAAAAATAGAACCAATTTTCTGTATGGCTTTCTCAGTACAATAGCTTCAGATTGAAACAAAATTAACATAAATATTTTCTTTTGAGCATTAGCAAATAAACATAGCAGCTGTATTTTTGGCTTTTTAAAAAATATTTATAATTACTTGTAAACTCTGTCATCAGCAATTTCAGAGTCTTTGGACTGTTTGTAGCATCTGTATTTATAAACAGTAATTCAAGTACTGTTTTCAAATGCCATAATTGATAAAGAAAAATGGTCTGTTAATAAGTAAAGAATATTTGAATGTAAAAAGACATCCAGTCGTTTGTAAGCAAATGGCATTTCTCTAGAAACTAAATTCTTAGCAAAAAACTCACCTCGATTTTACCAATTAATTATTCCTTTTAACACCATATTAAACTGATAGTTAAAACGGTTGACAGGGCTTCCCTGGTGGCGCAGTGGTTGAGAGTCCTCCTGCCGATGCAGGGGACACGGGTTCGTGCCCCGGTCTGGGAATATCCCACATGCCGCAGAGCGGCTGGGCCTGTGAGCCATGGCCGCTGAGCCTGCACGTCTGGAGCCTGTGCTCCACAACGGGAGAGGCCACAACAGTGAGAGGCCCGCGTACCAAACAAAACAAAACAAAACAAAATGGTTGACATATGTGAAATATTCAGAAAATACATAAAGGGTGACCATATAAATAAATGTTCTCCCTGATATTCTATTTGTGATGTAAAAATATAACCATCTCTTACGTGAGTTTTTGATTTGAAAAAAGTTTTATTTTTAGATAATAGTATGAAGTGTATTTTTAATTGACAGCATTTAAATTGCCCACACATATTTCAGTCACCCTGTATTTTTTAATTTATTTAGCATTTTCAATTTCTATTTCCTTTTATTCTATTTCCTTAAAAAATTGTTTCAAGAATAAATGTCAGATGTAGCAAAAAAAAATACAGAATGCCTAGTTAAATTTGTATTTAAGAAAAATCAAAAGGAGGAGCTTCAAGATGGCAGAAGAGTGAGACATGGAGATCACCTTCCTCCCCACAAATACAACAGAAATACATCTACATGTGGAACAACTCCTACAGAACACCTACTGAACGCTGGCAGAAGACCTCAGACCTCCCAAAAGGCAAGAAATTCCCCACGTACCTGGGTAGGGTAAAAGAAAAAAGAAAAAACAGAGACAAAGAATAGGGACGGGACCTGCACCAGTGGGAAGGAGCTGTGAAGGAGGAAAGGTTTCCACACACTAGGAAGCCCCTTCGTGGTTGGAGACTGTGGGTGGCGGAGGGTGGAAGCTTTGGAGCCATGGAGGAGAGCGCAGCAACAGGGGTGCGGAGGGCAAAGCGGAGAGATTCCCGCACAGAGGATCGGTGCCGACCGGCACTCACCAGACTGAGAGACTTGTCTGCTCACCCGCCGGGGAGGGCAGGGGCTGGGAGCTGAGGCTCAGGCTTCGGTCGGAGGCAGGGAGAGGACTGGGGTTGGTGGCGTGAACACAGCCTGAAGGGGGCTAGTGCGCCACAGCCAGCCGGGAGGGAGTTCTGGAAAAGGGCTGGAGCTGCCGAAGAGGCAAGAGACTTTTTCTTCCCTCTTTGTTTCCTGGTGTGCGAGGAGAGGAGATTAAGAACGCTGTTTAAAGGAGCTCCAGCGACGGGCGCAAGCTGCGGCTATCAGCGCGGACCACAGAGACGGGCATGGGATGCTCAGGCTGCTGCTGCCGCCACCAAGAAGCCTGTGTGCAAGCACAAGTCACTATCCACACCTCCCCTGCCAGGAGACTGGGCAGCCCGCCACTGCCATGGTCCTGTGATCCAGGGACAACTTCCCCGGGAGAACACACGGCACGCCTCAGGCTGGTTGCAACATCATGCCGGCCTCTGCCACCGCAGGCTCGCCCCGCATCCATACCTCCTCCCCGCCCCCCCAGCCTCAATGATCCAGAGCCACCAAATCAGCTGCTCCTTTAACCCCGTCCTGTCTGAGCAAAGAACAGACGCCCTCAGGCGACCAACACACAGAGGAGGATCTAAATCCAAAGCTGAGCCCCGGGAGCTGTGCGAACAAAGAAGAGAAAGGGAAATCTCTCCCAGCAGCCTCAGGAGCAGCGGATTAAACCTCCATCATCAACTTGATGTACCCTGCATCGATGGAATACCTGAATAGACAACGAATCATCCCAAATTGAGGAGGTGGACTTTGGGAGCAATGATATATATATATTTTTCCCCCTTTTTCTCTTTTTGTGAGTGCGTATATGTATGCTTCTCTGTGTGATTTTGTCTGTATAGCTTTGCTTTTACTATTTGTCCTAGCGTTCTGTCTGTTCGTTTTTTTGTTTTTTTTAACTACTTAAAAATTTGTTTTTTTAATAATTATTTTTTATTTTAATAACTTTATCTTATTTTATTTTATCTTCTTCCTTTTTTTCTTTCTTTTTCTTCTCCCTTTTATTCTGAGCTGTGTGGAAGACAGGCTCTTAGTGCTCCAGCCAGGCATCAGGGCTGTGCCACTGAAGTGGGAGAGCCAAGTTCAGGACACTGGTCCACAAGAGACCTCCCAGCTCCACATAATATCAAATGGCAAAAGCTCTCCCCCAGATCTACATCTCAACGTAAAGACCCAGCTCCACTCAACGACCAGCAAGGTACAGTGTATGACACCCTATGCCAAACAACTAACAAGACAGGAACACAACCCCATCCATTAGCACAGACGCTGCCTAAAATCATAATAAGGCCACAGACACACCAAAACACATCCCCAAACGTGGACCTGCCCACCAGAAAGACAAGATCCAGCCTTATCCACCAGAACACAGGCCCTAGTCCCCTCCACCAGGAAGCTTACACAACCCACTGAACCAACCTTAGCTACTGGGGACAGACACCAAAACCAACGGGAACTATGAACCTGCAGACTGTGGAAAGGAGATCCCAAACACAGTAAGTTAAGCAAAATGAGAAGACAGAGAAACACACAGCAGATGAAGGAGCAAGGCAAAAACCCACCAGACCTAACAAATGAAGAGGAAATAGGCAGTCTACCTGAAATAGAATTCAGAATAATGATAGTAAAGATGATTCAAAATCTTGGAACTAGAATGGAGAAAACACAGAAACATTTAACAAGGACATAGAAGAACTAAAGAGCAAACAAACAGAGATGAACAACACAATAAATGAAATTAAAAATCTCTAGAAGGGAACAATAACAGAATAACTGAGGCAGAAGAACGGATAAGTGACCTGGAAGATAAAATAGTGGAAATAACTACTGCAGAGGAGAATAAAGAAAAAAGAATGAAAAGAATCGAGGACAGTCTCAGAGACCTCTGGGACAACAATAAACACACCACAGTTTGAATTATAGGGGTCCCAGAAGAAGAAGAGAAAAAGAAAGGGACTGAGAAAATATTTGAAGAGATTATAATTGAAAACTTCCATAATATGGGAAAGGAAAGAGTCAATCAAGTCCAGGAAGCACAGAGAGTCCCATACAGGATGAATTGAAGGAGAAACATGCCAAGACACATATTAAACTATCAAAAATTAAATACAAAGAACAAATATTAAAAGCAGCAAGGGAAAAACAACAAGTAACATATAAGGAAATCCCCAGAAGGTAAACAGCTGATCTTTCAGCAGAAACTCTGCAAGTAAGAAGGGAGTGGCAAGACATATTTAAAGTGATGAAAGAGAAAAACCTACAGCCAAGATTACACAGCAATGGTCTCATTCAGATTTGACAGAGAAATTAAAAGCTTTACAGACAAGCAAAAGATAAGAGAATTCAGCACCACCAAACCAGCTTTACAACAAATGCTAAAGGAAGTTCTCTAGGCAGGAAACACAAGAGAAGGAAAAAACCTACAATAATAAACCCAAAACAATTAAGAAAATGGTAATAGGAACATACATATCGATAACTACCTTAAATGTAAATGGATTAAATGCTCCAACCAAAAGACATAGACTGGCTGAATGGATACAAAAACAAGACCCATACATATGTTCTCTACAAGAGACCCACTTCAGACCTAGGCACACATACAGACAGAACATGAGGGGATGGAAAAAGATATTCCATGCAAACGGGAATCAAAAGAAAGCAGGAGTAGCAATTCTCCTATCAGACAAAATAGGTTTTAAAACAAAGACTATTACAAGAGACAAAGAAGGACACTACATAATGATCAAGGGATCAATCCAAGAAGATATAACAATTGTAAATATTTGTGCACCCAGCACAGGAGCACCTCAATACATAAGGCAGATACTAACAGCGAAAAAAGGGGAAATCAACAGTAACACAATCATAGTAGGGGACTTTAACACCCCACTTTCACCAATGGACAGATCATCCAAATTGAAAATAAATAAGGAAACACAAGCTCTAAATGTTACATTAAACACGGTGGACTTAATTGATATTTTTAGGACAGTCCATCCAAAAACAACAGAATATGCATTCTTCTCAAGTGTTCCTGGAACATTCTCTAGGATAGATCATATCTTGGGTCACAAATCAAGCCTGGGTAAGTTTAAGAAAATTGAAGTCATATCCAATATCTTTTCCAACAATAACACTATGAGACTAGAAATCAATTATGGGAAAAAATCTGTAAGAAATACAAACACATGGAGGCTAAACAACACACCACTTAATAACCAAGAGGTGACTGAAGAAATCAAACAGGAAATCAAAAAATACTTAGAAACAAATGACAATGAAAACACAACGGTCCAAAACCTATGGGATGCAGCAAAAGCAGTTCTAAGAGGGAAGTTTATAGCTACAGAAGCCTACCTTAAGAAACAAGAAACATCTCAAATACACAATCTAGCCTTACACCTAAAGCAATTAGAGAAAGAAGAACAAAAAACTCCCAAAGTTAGCAGAAGGAAAGAAATCATAAAGATCAGATCAGAAATAAATGAAAAAGAAATGAAGGAAATGATAGCAAAGATCAATAAAACTAAAAGCTAGTTCTTTGAGAAGATAAACAAAATTGATAAACCATTAGCCAGACTCATCAAGAAAAAAAGGGAGAAGGCTCAAATCAATAGAAGTAGAAATGGAAAAAGAGAAGTAACAACTGGCACTGCAGAAATACAAAGGATCATGAGAGATTACTAAAGCAATTATATGCCAATAAAATGGACAACCTGGAAGAAATGGACAAATTCTTAGAAACGCATGACCCTCTGAGACTGAACCAGGAAGAAATAGAAAATATGAAAAGACCAATCACAAGCCCTGAAATTGAAACTGTGATTAAAAATCTTCCAACAAGCAAAGGCCCAGGACCAGATGGCTTCACAGGCGAATCCTATCAAACATTTAGAGAAGAGCTAACACCTATGCTTCTCAAGCTCTTCCAAAATATAGCAGAGGGAGGAGAGCTCCCAAACTCATTCTATGAGGCCACCATCACTCTGATACCAAAACCAGGGAAAGATGTCACAAAGAAAGAAAACTACAGGCCAGTATCAGTGATGAATATAAATGCAACAATCCTCAAAAAATACTAGCAAACAGAATCCAACAGCACATTAAAAGGATCATACATTATGAGCAGTGGGGTTTATCCCAGGAATGCAAGGATTCTTCAATATATGCAAATCAATCAACGTGATACACCATATTAACAAATTGATGGAGAAAAACCATATGATCATCTCAATAGTTGCAGAAAAAGCATTTGATAAAATTCAACACCCATTTATGATAAAAACCCTCCAGAAAGTAGGCATAGAGGGAACTTTCCTCAACATAATAAAGGCCATATATGACAAACCCACAACCAACATTGTCCTCAGTGGTGGAAAACTGAAACCATTTTCACTAAGATCAGGAAAAAGACAAGGTTTCCGACTCTCACCACAATTATTCAACAAAGTTTCGGAATTTTTAGCCACAGCAATCAGGGAAGAAAAAGGAATACAAGGGATCCAAATTGTAAAAGAAGAAGTAAAACTGTCACTGTTTGCAGGTGACATGATCCTATACGTAGAGAATCCTAAAGATGCTACCAGAAAACTACTAGGACTAATCAATGAATTTGGTAAAATAGCAGGATACAAAATTAATGTACAGAAATCTCTTGCATTCCTATACACTAATGATAAAAAAATCGGAAAGTGAATTTAAGAAAACACTCCCATTTACCATTGCAACACAAAGAATAAAATATCTAGGAATAAACCTACCTAAGGAGACAAAAGACCTGTATGCAGAAAATTATAAGACACTGATGAAACAAATTAAAGATGATACAAATAGATGGAGAGATATACCATGTTCTTGGATTGGAAGAATCAACATTGTGAAAATGACTATACAAAGCAATCTACAGATTCAATGCAATACCTATCAAACTATCACTGGCGTTTTTCACAGAACTAGAACAAAAAATTTCACAATTAGTATGGAAACAGAAAAGAGCCTGAACAGCCAAAGCAATATTGAGAAAGAAAAATGGAGCTGGAGGAATCAGGCTCCCTTACTTCAGACTATACTACAAAGCTACAGTAATCAAGACAGTATGGTACTGACACAAAACTAGAAATATGGATCAACGGAACAGGATAGAAAGCCCAGAGATAAACCCACAAACATATGATCACCTTATCTTTGTTAAAGGAGGCAAGAATATACAGTGGAGAAAAGACAGCCTCTTCAATAAGTGGTGCTGGGAAAACTGGAGAGGTACATGTAAAAGTATGAAATTAGAATACTCCCTATCAGCATACACAAAAATAAACTCAAAATGGATTAAACCTAAATATAAGGCCAGACACCATCAAACTCTTAAAGGAAAACATAGGCAGAACACTCTATGACATAAATCACAGCACGATCCTCTTTGACCCACCTCCTAGAAAAATGAAAATAAAAACAAAAATAAACAAATGGGACCTAATGAAACTTAAAAGCTTTTGCACAACAAAGGAAACCATAAACAATACCAAAAGGCAACCCTCATAATGGGAGAAAATATTTGCCAATGAAGCAACTGACAAAGGATTTATCTCCAAAATTTACAAACAACTCATGCAGCTCAATATCAAAAAAACAACCCAATCCAAAGATGGGCAGAAGACCTAAATAGACTTTTCTCCACAGAAGATATACAGATTGCCAACAAACACATGAAAGAATGCTCAACATCATTAAGCATTAGAGAAATGCAAATCAAAACTACAGTGAGATATCATGTCACACCAGTCAAAATGGCCATCATCAAAAAATCTACAAATAATAAATGCTGGAGAGGGTGTGGAGAAAAGGAAACCCTCTTGCACTGTTGGTGGGAAGGTAAATTGTTACAGCCACTATGGAGAACAGTTTGGAGGTTCCTTACAAATTAAAAGTAGAAATACCATATGACCCAGCAATCCCACTACTGGGCATATACCCTGCAAAAACCATAATTCAAAAAGAGCCATGTACCAAAATGTTCATTGCAGCTCTATTTACAATAGCCAGGACATGGAAGCAACCTAAGTGTCCATCAACAGATGAATGGATAAAGAAGATGTGGCACATATATACAATGGAATATTACTCAGCCATAAAAAGGAATGAAACTGAGTTATTTGTAGTGAGGTGGATGGACCTAGAGACTGTCATACAGAGTGAAGTAAGTCTGAAAGAGAAAAAAAAAAACCATATGCTAACACGTATATATGGAATCTAAAAAAAGAAAAAAAAGTGGTCAGAAGAACCTAGGGTCAAGACAGGAATAAAGATGCAGACCTACCAGAGAATGGACTTGAGGATATAGGGCTGGGGAAGGGTAAGCTGGGACAAAGTGAGAGAGTGGCATGGACATATATACACTACCAAACTTAAAATAGATAGCTAGTGGGAAGCAGCCGCATAGTACAGCGAGATCAGCTCAATGCTTTGTGACCACCTAGAGGGGTGGGCTAGGGAGGGTGGAAGGGAGGGAGATGCAAGAGGGAAGAGATATGGGGACATATGTATATATATAACTGATTCACCTTGTTATAAAGCAGAAACTGACACACCATTGTAAAGCAATTATACTCTAATAAAGATGTTAAAACAGAAACAAAAAAAAACCTTTTAATATAAGTATGTCACAAACATTGCATGGGACATTCTTATAATAAAAATATTTTTTAATTATCTGAAATTCAAATTTAACTGGGCACTTTTATTTTATTTGGAAACTCTATTTTGAATCCTTCTAGAATATGTCCCCTTGTGTCCCTTCTTACTGTGATGTTTCCCTGTTATTTACCATTCTGTAACTTATGTTCTCTCTCCAAAGTTTTTGCTTTTAATTCCTTGATAATTATAATTTCCCTGCTACATTTTATATACTTAGTATACAAAAAACAAACACTTAACAGTTAAAATTTTCATATAAATTTTAAAAATCTTCAATATATATTTTATATATAAAATCATATAAATTTAAAATCTTCATATAAATTATATAACTTGACTATTTGGATTTTTTTATAATTTTTGTTATTGAGTAGGAAATTATTTATAATTATATTTATATAAGATACAATATATAGTGCAGAAAATATTGACCCTGAATTGAGGTAGACTGACCAAAAAAATAAGATTGTTTCTTCCACAGCTTGTAAAATAATATCTATGATTTGCAGACTAATGTCTTGATCATTCGGGTTTAATTTAGGATAAAAACAATTGGAGATTGGAATGAATTCTTTTATTTATAATTAAATGTAGGCTTTATTCTGTGGATTATGCCAATTAATCAACACATAATCTTTTTTCCTATTGCTAGCAAGATATATGATTCCTGGGATCTTTTGCTCTATTAAATTGTTCACAGACTTAAAGCACATGAGGAGCACTGTTATATATAACCATGGATTGGATATTTTGTAACTGGTACATCAAGTCATTTTCTATAAATTAATCTTGTGTTTACTAAAGACAATATTAATCGTAGCTACTCCTTCACAGATATTTGAGAGAAAATCACTGTGGTTACAACATCATGTGTCAAACTATTTTATCACCCACATACTCCTTAATGGTCATCCAGCCTATGAATGGATTGCCAATTTTAGGTAAATTACAAAAACATTTATGTAAAACATAGCCATTATTTTTCTTGCCAACCAGAGGGAAGATGTTGATCATATTTCACCAATATCTTAACTGAGTTTAATAAAAATAGTTTTAAAAATTTGGTGAACTTAAACATCTACTCATTTTCTTTATTACATTTAATTTCTACTGAATTAAGTAATACTAATTCAAAATCAAGGGTATTAGAAATGATCAAAACTGTAATAGGGCCACTATTAATATAGCATTAGATAGGAAGCTCCCAGATGTAATTAATGTATATTAATACTTATGGCAGATTATTTTCTACCAATTAATCTTGTGTTTTATAATGAAGATACTAATAATAGCTAACTTTTCAAACACTTGTTGTATGTTTTATATACATTATTTCACATAATCCTTTTTAAAATCCCTCCAAATTTAGCTATCAGAGAAGTCACACAGCGGAGCTGGGCTTCACCTTGGCTTTTATGTGTAATGCTCACCCTTTGAGACGCTATAACCTCTGGTCTTCTGGAAGAAAGAACCTGGAATCAGTCAATATTCTATCAATTAAAACCCCCTGTGCTGCAACTAAGACCCTAAGCAGCCAAAAAAAAAAAAAAAAAAAAAAAAAGAGAGAAAATAAAATAAATAAATATTTAAAAAAGAATTTTTTTTAAAAAAAGAAATTCACCTCTCTTTAAAATGAAATTCTATCAATTAAACTGTGCAATCTTTTTTGTGTGTGTCTTTGTCTTATAACTGAGGACATGTGTAGCTTTATTTTTTTAAATCACATGTTCCTTGGAAAGAGCAATTTCCCAAGTAACGCAAATTTTCATTTTGCTTTGGTTCAGATCAGGTCAGGATGTAAAGCTTGAAATCTTGCAGATGAAAATCAGTTGACGATGAGACAAATCCTTGAGCTTCTCTAAAAGCAAAAATATCTCCCCACCAAGCCCTCTAACCTTATTTATATTTTCTTTACTTTATCCATATCTCATATTGGTCATGTCTATAATAAAACTATAAGTTGATTAATAGGACAAATGCTTACTCTTGATTTAGTGATCACAATGATAGAATTATTTGAATTATAACATCAATGAAACACTTGGCTTTTGGTTTTTGGTTTTTACTATCTGATAATATCTCATCTGTTCACTTGAAGATGATTGATATAATTCAATATCATCACAGCCTTTTTGTGTTTTAGGACTTTCTTAAGTGGCTGACCTTGTTACACATAATTCATAAAAAGTTTCTGCCTCTATAAGACACTACTAATCCTACAATTTAATATAATGGAAGTAACCAAATTGTAATATGTGCACAAATTAGAAATAGAATTTCTGGGCCTTTGAATTACAACATATGTTGCTATATATAATCACAGTGAATCTGTGTCTTTTAATACATAGCATTAAGTAGAAAACTGATAAAATAATTTTCCCTATATTTCAAAATTTTCACATTTCAGTCACGTATATGCTGCCAATGTTTTTTAAGAACAAAGAATAAGTTAAACTCTTGGCATTAACTTAGACTTTTATTTATATAAGGCATGCTTTCAAATTTAATTTTATGTTAATCCATATAGATTAGCTAATTGCTTAAATTTTAAATGTGTTATTATGGGCTTTATACTTCTAATATAGGAAAATTTTTATACATGTATGTTTTAAGACTATCCTCTTAAATTAAATTCCAAATGAATATGGGGGTTTGAGGCAGAAGGCCATAAATCTGCACTTGTCTCATTGTCTTACTCTTTGTGCCAACTCAAAAAATTCCAAATGGAGTTATGTTTCTGAACATTCGTTAGTGTGCCAGTTGAATCTACACTACATTTAGTAAAATTAGATGAGAGTTAAAAGTGCTCCTGCGAAGTAACATGATGAATAACAGATAAGACATATTTTAAACAGATCAAGAATTATGAGTTTAAGGGCAAACTACTGACCTCTACATTAGAAAATATTTCTAAAAGTATTTTCTAAATTGACTGTTATTATTATTATTATTTTAGTTTTAGTCACTTTCTGCAGGAGGGTCAATTCATTCTGACACACACCACCACCCAGCATGAAATCACAGGCTAAATGTGTGGTCCACACAAGCACTAACCAGTGCAAATATAAGTCAGCACCTTTACCTCCATGCCACGCTGTCTCTATCTTTATACTATGTTTACATTGCACCAAGAAAATTATGAACAAATATAGATAGATGGATATAGATATGTATGTATATACATGCATACATATTTGGACCCAAAAATGAAATAACTTGCCCTGGCACAAACATCTTGGAAAGTATTGATTCTCAATTTGGTTTTGTTTTTGTTTTTTACCACTGAATCTATCTTTACTGTTGAGCAGAATGTCTGGCACTCAGAAAGAATTTAAAAAATATTTTTTGAGTGAATGCTGAATAAACTATAAAACTATTGTTTTCTTTTTTCTTTATCTAGATATAGTTGACTTACAATATTTTATTACTTTCAGGTGTACAATAGTGATTCAATATTTTTATAGATTGTATACCATACAAAGTTATAAAATATTAACTATATTCCCTGTGCTTTACCTTATATCCCTGTGACTTCTTTATTTTTTAACTGGTAGTTTGTACCTCTTAATCCCCTTCCCCTATTTTGTCCCTCCCCGCATCCCCTCCTTTCTGGTAACCAATAGTTTGTTCTCTATATCTGTGAGGCTGTTTCTGTATTGTTATATTTTATTTGAATATGTGTAAAAGAAAATAGTTTTTTTCTGTACAATGGGAAATTATAGTTAAATGTAATTGACATAATTTAGGATATTATGCTCTCGTAATATGCTGAGCAAAACAACCAAATGATGCATGTTTTGAAAAGTCACTATTTGCTCCTTTTGTTGTGTGTTGACAAGTAGAATACAAGAAAAAGAATGAATTATATCATATTCAAAGATAAAATAACTTTACGGATTCACAGCTTTAGGATAAAGTCAACTTTTGTCTATGTTAATGTAAGATATAAAAAATACAGACTACTGAAAACAGATGACAAAAATGATTTATATCACTCTTTAGGAAACAGAAATATACACAAAAGCATATAAACAAGCAAATGTTTAGACAAAAACTTACTGTATTTCATGACTTACTAGCTTGATTCTACAGACTTTCTCTAAAATGTCTGAAAAGGAAAATATTTAAAGCACTGGAGCTAATCCACTGGTAAGGAATCAGAATTAGATCGTATTTCAATAATTAAATAAACTGAACAAGCAAGGATGTCTCAGCAGCAGAGATTCCTAGTTACTGACCCAATATCTGCTTCTACTCTTATGTCCCACCGACACCTAGCTTTCCCCTCCTTCTCTGAAAATAGGTGATATGTAGGTGTATGGTTTGATGTAGTTTCTTTTAAAAAACTTTTAAATAGTGACAGAATTGACATGCCCCTTATCCCTTATGCTTCTTCCTTTTAACCCTTCCTCCTGTCTGGAATTTTGATATGAAGGCTGGGGTTCTAAAAACCACCTTGAAAACATGAGAGGGGGAATCACAGTTTAAGAATGACAGATCAAAGTAGTGGATGAGCCCTGAGAAGCCAGGATGCCTGTTAATATTTGCCCACTACAAGGCAGCCCTGTCCCAACTTCTGTCCCACTCATATCTCTGTTTCCCAGGTCTGTGCAACTACTTTCTGAATTCAGTATCTAACTGACACACTCAACTAATCTTAAGTCCAATATATCAAAATATAACTATTTTCTCCTTTGTATCTCATCCAAATAAACTTACAAATGTCTATAATACATTATCAAGAGAACTATTTTTTTCTCACTCAAATTTGGAATACCATGGTTAACTGTGCCCTTTTTTATTTCCTAAATTAATGTAAATATGTATATTTTGTGCATAAATTTTATCAATTCTTCTTTTAAAATTATTCTCAAATCCAATTTTTGCCATTCTTATTTCCCATTTCATCATCATCATGGCTTTACATCTTATTACTATTTATTTGGGAAACTTCCTTCATTTCTTCATTCTTTTCATCATTTGTATTATATGTTCCTTCCTTTTTCCTTCCTTCTATTCCTTTCACAATATATCTAGTTCTACTTAATTAATCTATTTTAAAGTCCCAAACAGTTTCAAACATATATCTAAAACGCCAAGCTTATCATGTCAATTCCTGTTTACAAACACTCAGTGGCTTCCAGCACCTATCTTATGTTAGGACTTCACAAATCTATTACCACTTTTTTATATTTCTGTTTGAAATTAATTTATTTGGAGGAAATAAACATTAGTGCTTTGGAAATTTTTTTAGAATAGTATATTTGTTTCCAAAAGCTGTTGTAACAAAGTACCAAAAATTGGGTGGCTTAAAACAACACATGTTTATTGTGTAATAGTTTTGGAGGCTAGAAGTTCAAAATCAAGGTGTCAGCAGGGCCACACTCCCTTTGAAATCTGCAGGGAAGAATATCTCCTTACCTCTTTTAGCTTCTGGTGTTTGCAGACAATCCTTGGCATTCCTTGGTGTGTACATGCATCATTCCAATTTGCCTCCAAGTCACATGGCTGTCCGTGTCTTCACATGGAATTCTGCTCCCTACAAATGTCTGTGTCCCAACTTCCCTCTTCTTATTAAGTTACCAGTCATATTGGGTTAGAGACCTCCGTAATGACCTCATAATAACTTGATTACATTGCCAAGACTACTTCCAAATGAGGTTACCTTGCAGGAACAAGAAGTTAGGACTTCCAACATCTATTTTGGGGGGACACGATTCAACCAATAACAAAATGTATTTATGCATTTCTTCCTTTGAAAAAAAGACAAAAAATCAATCCTTGTTAAGGTTTTTACTGTGAATGGATTTGCATCAAAAATAAAATATAAAAAACAAAACAAAACAAAAACAACCCACAATGAGATACTATCAATACTTCACCAGATGGCTATAATAAAAAAGAAAGACAATAACAAATATTGTTGAGGATGTGGAGAAATTAGAACACTCATTCATTGCTGGTGGGAGTAAAATGTGGCAGACATTTAGAAAAGAGTTTAGAAGCTCCTTGAAATTGATAAACATAATTACCATATAACCCAGCAAGTTCATTCCTAGGTAACTACCCAAGAAAAATAAAAACGTACCTTCACACACACACACACACACACACACACACACACACACACACATACACAAAGTATAAAGAATTAAGAATTACTTTGCATTGGTCAAAGAGGTCAAGCTAAAAGACTTCTGAATTTTGACATTTTTCTCTCAACCGAAAGCTTTGGATTCAATGATTTTATATTTCCCATTCTTCTGTCAAGTTCTTAATGGTAAATAAGTCAGTGATCATTAATATTTTGCTTTAATTTAATGGTCCTGTTATAGTTGGATCAATCAGAAGCAGCTTGTTTCTAATGAATTGGAGAGAGTCAGGCAGTGTTCTAGGGTGCTGAGTCTCACCCAGAGCATGGTGTGCTACAGTACATAGTTTATTGGTCCAGAAGATGCTTTGAAACCCAACACAGTTTCAACTCTTCCCCTGTGAACAAGCCAAGTAAGGAAAACTGGGCATGACAGTTTAACCACAACTCAAGTAAGGGATTAAAACCCCCTATGTCATCCAACCACATCTGTTTGAAGAGTGAGAGTATGAAGAATATGAGTGGTTTCTTAGTGGTTTTTTTTTCTTAGAAGTCTCTGATCCTTAAGTAAACAGGCTCTGTTTCCATTTCTAAATGTTTTATGGAAAATGCAATGGATCCCATTGAAACTGGCTATGGGCAAGAGGTTATCAATATAAGCTAGTTAGTAGGGAGATATATAAAAAAAAGGTGTTTTCTGGTTGTTTATAGCAAAAGCATGTAGGGAACTGGAGACCTATGGCAGAACAAGTGTTTGTGGAGATTCCTAATCGTAGTTACTGAAAGGATATTAAGTCTCATATAAATTCCATTGCTAGTGGGTTGGTATTCCTGACCAAGACAATGTAGCTTACATCCCAAGAAAAGGGTACACAGAAATGGGGAATAAGCCATATAAAAAATAAAATTTAGACTTGCGGGTTAGGTCATTTTTGCCATCTAATTGGATCAGCATAGCCTTAGTCATTTGAGCTCGGGCTTAAAATCAAAGCTAAAATTCTTTTTTTTTTTTAACATCTTTATTGGGGTATAATTACTTTACAATGGTGTGTTAGTTTCTGCTTTATAACAAAATGAATCAGTTATACATATACATATGTTCCCATATCTCTTCCCTCTTGCATCTCCCTCCCTCCCACCCTCCCTATCCCACCCCTCCAGGCGGTCACAAAGCACCTAGCCGATATCCCTGTGCCATGTGGCTGCTTCCCACTAGCTATCTACCTTACGTTTGTTAGTGCGTATATGTCCATGACTCTCTCTCGCCCTGTCACAGCTCACCCTTCCCCCTCCCCATATCCTCAAGTCCGTTCTCCAGTAGGTCTGTGTCTTTACAAAGCTAAAATTCTTAGAGAAGACACTAGCAAGAACAATGTACCTTCCTGGTCTTAAAGAAGACCTGAGGTATCAGACACATCAATAAAGTAGAGTCCCAGAAAATTAACCAAAGTCCCAGTTTTAAGAAACAAATCAGGAGCAACCAACTTGGTTAGTGAAGTCACTGGTAAAAAAACAATATTTAAAATCAATCACAAAGCTAGGGATTGACGTGTGACTACAGTTGTGATAAAAGCCAGTGGTCCCAGTTTTTTGGGGAAAAGATGAGACCATGGCATCAGTTATAGGTTAAAATCTGAAATTATTAACCTTGCATTCAAGATTTTCATTAATTGATTATAATTTATTACCCTAATATTGCTTTCAAACATATCTAACACATACCAAAATTATTCCAGCTACACGAATGTCCTCACGGTTCTCAGAATAAATTGTGTTCCTTATTAACTCTGTATATTTACCTTCTTTTCCCCAATGGAGTGCTACCACCTCTACTTGCCTACTTCCAACCTACTCCCAAAATAATGTTCTATCACTCAGTTTTATCACTAATCATAGGATGCTATGCTTGTTTTGTTAATTATTCTATGTATGAATACTTTATAATTCAATTACAAACGCCTGGAGAGTATTATTTGCTTGCTACTTCTGTTTGCTTTTATTTCCTTAGGTTTCAACTTTCTATCAGTAGGGGAAAAAATCATTGAAGAACTATTATAGAAATTTTTAAGAAATCGTTTCCTTATATTTTTTAAAAGAACTTAATCTACTTTAACACTAGACAGATGTTAGAAAAAATAAAAACTCTTGACTAATATCATCCTTTGATTATTTATTTTGATATGATGTATACAGATGCCATTGTGGATTGACTTGCATCTCCCCCCAAAATATATTCTAATCCCAACCCTGGTACCAGTGAATGTGACCTTATTTGGAAATAGCAGCTTTGTAGATGTAATTAAGTTAAGATGAAATTGTACTGAATGAGAGTGGACCCCAATATAGCAATTAGAGGCTTTATAAGAAGAGGGAAATTTGAACACACAAGGTATAAAGCCATGAAGGCAGAGGCAGAAATAGAAAGGATACAACTACAAGCCAAGTAATGCCAAAGATTTCAGGCAAACACCAAAAGCTAGAAGAAGCAAGGAAGAATTCTCCCATAGAGCCTTCAGAGAGAACATGGTTCTTCCCACCCCTGGTGCCTGAGTCAGTTCGGCCTGCTATAACAAAAATTCCATGAACTGGGTGATTTGATGTCGTGATTTTTTAAATTAACGTTTGTTAAGTAGAATCTTAATTAAGGTGTCAGATGATGAGCAGTTCAATAAAGACCACAAGGGAAAGTGAAATAGTGTTTATTACTCACAGGTCCTGGAGGAGCACAGCAGGCCATGAGGGGCCACATGGGGAGGTGGAGCCAGGCTGCAGGCAAAGTGTGACCAGCAAGACCCGCAGCACATGGCTTTCTTAAGGTCCAAGGGTGACGTACTTTGAGGAATTGGTCAATTCAAACCAAGAAAAGCAGAGTTTTGGTAAGCTTTCTGGGGATATTATATAAAAGGTGTACAAGCAGAAGGAGTTAGGACGCAAGGGAGAATATCACCAGGTGCATTGAGGGTGTCATATAAGGAACTTACACTTACTTGTGACTCTGTAGGCTGTTATATAGGGCATGCACTTGAGGGAGGGGCTAGTGACAGTTCAAGGCCCCTACAGCTGCTTAGCTACACAAAATGAATGCTAAGGCAGCACTATTATGGAGTAGGTTAGCTAAACCCTCAACATTCATAAACAACAGAGATTTATGTCTCACAGTTCTGGAGGCTGGAAGCTCAAAATCAGAGTGCTAACATGGACAGGTTCTGGTGTAGACCCTCTTCTGGGTTGAAGACTGCTGACTTCACATTGTATCCTCATAAGGAGAGAAGAGAGGAAGCAAACTCTCTCATGACACTTACAAGGGCACTAGTCCCATTCATAAGAGCTCCACCCTTATGACCTCAACTAATCCTAATTACTTTCCAAAGGAAGCAATACTATCACATTGGGTGGTAGGGTTTCAAAATATGAATTGTGGGGTGCCACAAACATTAGACTATAAAGCAAAGAATGTTGCTTATCATTTGGTTCTACAAGGATTAAGTCATTAGCCTTTGCAGTCATTGACTGACAGTGCACCCTGAAAGGAATTTAGGATGAAAACCTGGATAAGGCACCAGGTGCTTTGGAAAAACAGGTCCCTTAGATAGTTACAGATATCTCAGCAAAAAAGAAAAAAAAAAAGAATTGGTGAATCCAGATTCTTGCATCTTCCCATGCAGAGAAAAGCACTAAAATAATCAACTGAGATATCTGTTGCTTGTGACTAGCAGTAACTCAGTAACTTTTTTTTTTTTTTTTTGTGGTACGCGGGCCTCTCACTGTTGTGGCCTCTCCCGTTGCGGAGCACAGGCTCCGGACGCACAGGCTCAGCGGCCATGGCTCACGGGCCCAGCCGCTCTGCGGCATGTGGGATCTTCCCGGACCGGGGCATGAACCCGTGTTCCCTGCATCGGCAGGCGGACTCTCAACCACTGCGCCACCAGGGAAGGCCTCAGTAACTTTTTAACTGAGATGTATGCTTGACTGCACAGATTCCTTAGACAAAATCATATATACTAGTTTTATATATACTGGCATCTCCCCCTACCTCTCTAGAGCAGTTCTTCAGAACTATCCGAGAGGCTATTTCCTGGGCTGTTGTCCTCAGTGAGATCCCCAATCAAACTGAAACTCACAACTCTTAGGTTGTGCATTTTTTCTTTCAGTTGACAAGACCATAAGACCATGATCTTTGTATTTCTACCTCCAAAACTGTAAGAGAATAAATTTCTGTTGTTGAAGCAACCAAGTTATTGGTACTTTGTTGCAGCAACCCTAGGAAACTAATACAGACTCCAACTAGCCCTTCAATGAATGTTTTTTGTTTTTGTTTGCGATACGCGGGCCTCCCACTGTTGTTGCCTCTTCCATTGCGGAGCACAGGCTCCGGACGCGCAGGCTCAGCGGCCCCGGCTCACGGGCCCAGCCGCTCCGCGGCACGAGGGATCTTCCCGGATCGGGGCGCGAACCTGTGTCCCCTGCATCGGCAGGCGGATTCTCAACCACTGCGCCTCCAGGGAAGCCCCAATGAATGGTTTTTAACATCAGTTATCAGTGGTTATGAGACATCCTCTCAGGTCTCTTGGTTAATATAAAGCTAATTGAAAATGGCAAGCATTACTGAAATGCTTATATATTTATGAAATCAAATGCAAAGTAATACTTCAACTACAAGTCCCATATATATCTGTATATAGTTGTATATATAATATATATAAGAAAAGATATATTTTTATATATTAAGAAAAGTTATATATAAGATTATATTCATCTCAATTATATATATATATATATATATAGAGAGAGAGAGAGAGAGAGAGAGAGAGAGAGAGAGGGAGGGAGAGAGAGAGAGAGAGAGTGCGTGTACACAAAAGAGTCACATTACTTTTGTAAGAGAAAATTTCTCAGTCAGAACCCACGATTTAATTTAGGGCTTGGGGCTGACAGGATAGAAATCTGCATATTTCCAACCACTCCAGGAACTTCTGCTACTGGTAGATGATCCACAAACCACCAGAGATGAACAACTTAAAGAGCCCCAGATAAGCTCAGCTAATTTAGAAATATAAGTAAAATTTATTGCACATACCATAAATGCAAAAATGATACGATTAATAAAACATGACATTATTTTCAAGGGATCTATACTCAGGGGAAAATTGGTGAGAAGAAAAATCAGAAACTCAAGCTCTAGCTCCACATAAGTCAAAATTACAAATCTGTTTTGGTCGGCTGGGAAAGTTCACATCTCAGTACTCTATTCGTATTTTTGTTCTGACTAATTACTGCTGTCTATGTCAGTGGGAATACCAGCCATAAAACAGCAGGAAAGAACACTTGCCTCCCATTCCACTGGAGATAAAAAAGAAAGAAAAAATCATTTAAGGCTAAGACTTAAGAAAATCAACTGAAAACAGGCAAACAAATGCCACGGTCAAATGGCTTGTTTTTCTGGAAAATAAAAATATAATTTTCTTCATTTTTCTTATACTATTTAATAAGGAACCAATGTTAAAAACCAGCCAGTAGTCACAAATACCATTGAAAACAAGCTCTTTAAATTTGCTTTAATTCCAGTCTATTCAAAAAATGCATGATTGTCTGCAACCTTATTTTATTTTTGAAAAAAGCCTTCTTACATTTTCCAACTGAGTTCTAGTAAGCCAGCCAACATCTTACTGATATCTGTTGTATATTTTGGAGTTCAAAGCATAAAGTCAGCAGTGACTTGCTGCGGGGTTAAGGAAAATAAGTTATTTCAGATTAAGACTCTAATTAGATAAAAATCACTAAGAAAATAAGTAATTTGGTAATGTCAGCTAAATTTACAAAAGCTCATATTCATCTTAAAGTCAAAGGTTGTGTGTACAATGGCAAGCTAAAATGAAAAATTGAGTCAATTATTTAGATAATTCAGGTCTAAAATTGCTGCCATTTAGGAAGAGAATATTTAGTTAATGGGGTCATGATTTATGTAAATAAACTATCAACATTGACCAATTAACAACCTTTCCCATTTCACTGGAAATATACAGAATTATCTTAATGATTTTCATGGGAATATGTTACACAAGAAATCCTCCATGTGAAATGAAAACCACAACAGGTTTCATCAACCAAGCAAAGTAAAACTAAATATCTTGGTGCATACCTTCTCTTTGTCCCTAATAAGATATTAAAAAAACAACAACAAACAAAACAAAACAAGCAAACAAAAAAAGGGCCCAACAGGAATTATGTTGAATTCTGAACATTTACCTTTTTCCATGTCTTTTTTTTTTTGAAACCTTGAAAGGACTTCTCCTTCCTCTATCATTTCTTAAAGTGAACTGTAAAGCTTCCAGTAAAAGGTTTTTCAACACAATTACTTTTTAAAATGAGAAGTGAGCTTGTAAAACAAATATTACCATTCTTTGCTCATTGTGTTTCTCTCAATGATTACCTCTTTTATTCACTGATCACCACTTTTCAAAATTGGGACAGAGCTAATAAACATTTAGTAATAATACTTTTATTGCAATGTATTGACAGTAACATCACCACCACCAGATATTTGCATTTTATTTTAACATATATCTACCAGAGTGGCTAATATGTCCCTAATACTGAGATAAGAAAATGTTCTTGCCTTATCTTCAAATTTTCTTAATTTCAGTTAGTTTCATACCTATCCTGTGACCTAAATACTTCAACTTTTCAGATTAAATTATCGGAATTTAGAAAGATTAGGTAACTCTGTCCTTGGTCAGATGGCTACTAATGTTAGAGCTTGGATTTAAATTCCAACAAGCTTATAATTGTTAAATGAACAAATTTTAAATAACAAGCTAAATAAGCAGTTACCAAAAAAAAAAAAAAAGGTGATTTTGTGTGTGTGTTTGTGTGTCTACTGGTAGGGTGGCTAGCTGAATCCTGAAGTCATTCTGAGCCATTGCTAGCTTCAGGTTGAAACTCACCGAATTCTTTCAATATTTTAGGGCTGTGGTTCACAAACTCATTTGTATTTGAATTGCCTGGGCAGCTTAAATAAAACGTCAGTGTTTTGAAAAAGAGACAGATTGTAAAACTACCTTTTAAAGACTTAGGACCATATTATCTGCTTCCTACTATTTAGGCGCTAAAGACTGGCATGATGTTGTCATCTGCGCATCCTGGAGGCGCTCACCAAACTGGACTTTCAGTTCTTCTTAGAGCTTCTACCTTTGTTGTGTTTTCCTTAAGTGCTGTTCTCCCTGATCTTTGCATGATGCACCTGTTCTTTCCCTTCATCCTTCTTATTCCAGTCTCTGACCCTTCCTCCTCTCTCCCTCCCTCTCCATTTCTTCCCACTCTGCTCTTTTCCTTTCCCCCTTCCCCTTCCTCACCATAGTGCCCTTCGCGGTTCTTTTCTCCGTCCCCCTGCTGTGCTTCTCCATCTTCTCTTTGTCCCCCTTTCCTCTCCTCACTCTTTGCCTTCTAACTCTACTCCTTTTCCCATAGCACCCCCTCACGTCCTTTACCACTCCTGGATCTTCTTCTCTAGCATATTCCAATTTTTTTACAAAATGACAAAATAGCCAGCTAAAAAGTGTAATTTCTGGGTTCTTCCTACAAAGTTATCTGAAAGGAGAAAGGCACATTTTCAGAAACTGGTTTATACACTGGGAGATATGTTTGGTTACAAGTGAATTGATCATTTTCTCTCTTATACTTCATAGGATCTTACAGTTAACATTGGAAACTGTCCTTTTTATTATCTTATATTCCTTACATGTTTGTTATCTGTCCCACTCAGGTAATCTATCAGCCAGAAAACTGGGGAATTCACCAAGTTTAAATTGAACTTCTATATTTCCACTACCAGGAAATGTACTTCTTAAGAGTGGCTCATAAATGTTATTATTTACCTTTTATAATACATTTAAGTATTTATAGAACTTTTGTAGAGATGTTGTCAGTGCACTGCCCATATTCAGCTGGCCTTTACCACATGGGTCCATGCCAGTTGAGGTTCCCACCACCATCACCAGCATCTCCTTGCTGAGGCCTTTGTCTGGCCAACAGCACTGGTTGTCTCCATGAACATAGCAAGCTGGGAGAGACAGAAAATTCGATGAGGGATGGGCATTCCTTGACCAATGACTGATGGGGCTTAGGATAGAAATATCCAGCTCTTGCCTCTAGGATAGGATAACTGTCAGTTGCTCTTTCTATACTGGTTATCTGAATATCCTCAAGGGATTAAACTTTAGATGCCCACAAAGAGAAGCAGAGAATACTTGACAAAGTAAATAGCAATATGTCATCAGAAATCTGATTTTTCCATTTTCCCCAAGTAGTTTTCTTCCTCTTCCTTCTTCCCTCTTTCCTTCCCTCCTTCCCTCCCTCTCTTTCTTCTTTCTTTTTTGTTTTTCTCTTCTCTCTCTCTCTTTCTTTCTTCCTATTTCCCTTTTTGGGCAGAGGTGATTTTCACCCTTCTGTGTGTGTGTGTACATGTGTAATCAAGAATGGATAGGAATTACCATTAAGTTTTTAGTTGCAAATCCTCCCCTCCCTAGTCCTAATTGTTTACACAGAAAGACCATTAAACCCATGTAATGCTTATTTGTTCCATTGCATTATTGAGTAGGAGACAATATAGAAAAGGAAAAATTACCTTTTAGCAAATATCACAGCATGCTTTGAAAGCTTTCCTCATGTTTGTGCTGTCTGAAGTTTAGCATGATCTTAATTACTATAAAAGAGTTTTCATCATTCAAAGAATAAAAACATATGCATTAAATAAGCATAAAGAAAATTTTAGAAGACAAATGCATAATGCAAAGCATTGTTTCTCTGTTACTGCCTTAAAACTACACACACACGCATATGCACATAACCAGAGCCTTGTCTTAGCAATTCTTAACAGTTTCCCAATAGAGAATGGATGGAAACAAATGTCATTTGTGTATAAGTTTATATATTTTCAAATTTTATTTGCCTGGTTTTAAAATCTTTCACTTATTTCTTAATCTTTGCCTTAACCATTGCATTGTTAAGATAAATGAATTAAGCAAATGTTATTTTATAACTAGCATAAAATTTAAAATGTGGCTTTCTTCCGAAAGCTAATTGCTGAGCTTGCTTTTCAAAGAGAACCAAGCAGATTGGAATTCATCTTCTACCTCCATATTTAGCTCTTCTTTCTGATTTTCTTGATTCTAACCTTATATTGGTTTTGTCAATCACTCAAATTCAACTTCTTAGGATCAATATCTTCTGAATTATCAAAGGCTGCCATATATATATTTTTTTCCAAATGCAACACCTCTGACATCCATTTAGTCTCCACGTGCATTTCTGAAATCCTGTTCATTGAGCACTGTCCTGTTCAAATATCACTCTGACTAATTGGATTCTACACAATTTAATTAATTCCAAAACACTCAATCCAATAAACATGTAATGCATGCCTAAAATATTCTAAGTACTATACTGTACACAAGGAGATTACAGTCTCCTGAGTGAAGCACATGTAAACAATGACTCCAGAGTTTGTTCAATGAAACTACAGAATTATGCACAAATGTGCAAGTGGCAGCCCAGGGAGTGATGTAGAGGAAGGGAACAGAGAAAATTTCACAGGATGAATGACAAATAAACTGAATTTTAAAGGTCACAGGGAAAGGTCTCCAAAATGATAAGGCAGAAATGTTCAGAGAGGAAATAAAATTTTAATTAAAAAAAATTTTTTTTTAATTAAAAAAAAACTGAAAATAGTTATGTCACTTAGCAAGATTTTTGGCTGAAGACAACATAATAGTTAATTACAATTATTTAAATAAATAGATATTGCCCCTATCCTCACTTAAGGAGGCCAGAAATTGTTGCTAGTGTTGATTCTGTCCCCCATATTGAACTCAGGCTGGATGTAGCAAACCAAAAGCTTCAGTGCACATCTTCATGAAGTTGACTGAGATATATGGGAAAGGAATACACAATACCAACATGGCAATCTAAATACAATATAAAAGCCAAAGGAGCCGGAACTAGTTCTCAAATCAAATTCAGAATCTCAGAGTCAGAAAAGTTCTTGTATGAGAATTTTTGAGTGAGTAAAAAAGTTTGAGTAAGTAAAGTGAAGCTAGGAAGCACCTACACTTTGCATCAGGCTCTGTGTTTCAGCCTAGGTGATAAATGAGGGAGGCTCATATGACTAATAAGGTCCAACAACCAGGCACATTCCAGGAGCATTGAAGGATTTGAAGGTAATTGATCATATTACATTTTAGAATTACTGTGATAATTAAAGTACAAAGATTGGCTTGCAAAAGGGTATCCAGGAAAACAAATCAGTTCAGAAACCATATGATGGCCCATGTAAGCATTTTCTCTAATTCTTCCAACCAATTCTCTTTTAACCCCTCAAAAGAATATTACTATGCTTCTTCCTCCATTATAGTACTCATACATTGTGCCATGTAAGTAAGACTTATGTCTTCTTTACCTTTTTTGTTTTATAAATTTATTTATTTATTCAATACTCTAGTACTTACTATGTGCCAATCCCTGTTGTATGTGCTAGGGAGATAAAAATAAAAAAGAATCCTTTTCTGTTTCTGTTAATGTGTTTGCATTCTAGTGAGAGAGAGAGAGAAAAAGAGAGAGTTAATAAACTTATAAATAAACAATATGTCATATCAGGTTGCTGTGATATGTAAAGAAAATTCAGGGTAGGTTAGGAAAATGAGTAATGGAGAAGCTCTTATTTTATATTAGGATAATAAGGGAAAGTCTCACTGATAATCTGAGACTCAAAGGAAGTGAGGCAGGGAGCCATTTGGATATACTGAGGAAGAGGAATTCATGCAGATGATACAAATGCAGCAGCTCCTAAGGTGAAGCAGTGTAATGTTTTTAATTTAAAAAGAAGCCAGAGTAATCGGCGCATTATGAGTAACGGAAGAGTAGTAAGTTACGATGTGAGAGAATCAGTTATGAGCCAAATTGTAGAAACTCAGAGACTTAATAAGGCCAGTAAGCTTGGAAACATGTGATAATATTTAGCAGAAAGGGGACATGATTAGATTTAGGCTATAGGATCACACTGGCTGCCATGTGGAAAATAACCTGTAGGGCGACAAACGTGGAAGCAAGTAGACCAGTTATGAGGGCTCTGCAATAAAATGGGAGAGAGATGGTGGGGTTCTGGATGTATTTTGAAAAGATAAGTAAGCGACTGACTAATGGAGTAGCTTTGGAGTGAGAACAAAAAATTAGTCAAGGATAACTTTAAAATTTTATGCCTGAGCAACTGAAAGAATGGAATTTCCATTAACTTAATGGGCAAGATGGTCAAAGGAAGACTGGTAAAATTAGGAATTGTTTTGGTCATATTTCTTTTGAGATATATTAAATGCCCATAATGTTTAACCTCAAACAGATTTTTTTCCATCTCAGATATTATAGTTTATCCTTTAAAAGTTTCTGCTTAACATCCTCAGTCTTTAGCTTCTTAAACATATGAAATATAATTATTTAAATGTGCTTGTCTACTAATTCTATCAACTGTGTTATTTTTTAATTGATTGACTTTTATTCAATGTTGTATTTTCCTGCTTCTTTATGCCTGATAATCTTTTGTTGGATGTCTGATATTGTGAATTTTACTTTGTCAGATGCTGTTTTTCATATTCCCATAAATATTATTGAGCATAGCACTTGGGTGCAATTTTGTTATTTGGAAACAGTATGATCCTTTTGGGGTCTTGCTTTGTTAGTATCAAAGCAATGTTTCATCTCAGGGAAATTTTTTCCTATACTAAAGCAAGACTCTTCTTGATAGACACCTGATGCCTTGGGAATTACAAAATTTTCACTCTGTTAGGAACTGTCACTCAGGTAGTTTCCTCACGTATATTTGCTGATCAGACTCAACCAAATACTAAAGGGGACCCTCTGTGGATCCCCAGAGTTTTCTTTGCTCAGTTTTCTCCTCTCTGATACTCTGCTATGAACTCAAACCACCTTGCCCTCCTCAGACACACAGCTCTGTCTCCATCACTCAGGGAAAGCATTAGTTCTCCTTCACTGCTCTGTGGTCTGCCAACTTTCTGTAAACAATAAGTAGGGCAGTTTTAGAGCTTATCTTGTTTGTTTCCCATTTTTCAGTGATCATTGTCTGTTGTTGTCTGATGCCCAGTAACTTGAGTCATTGCTTTATATATTTTGTTCATTTTCTTTGTTGTCTTAGGCAAGAGACTAAATGTAGTCCCTTTTACAATATCTTGTTTAGAAATGGAAGTCCATTAGGTCTATAATTCTTTTTATCTTGTCTTTTTGATTTAGCATTATTAAGGAAAATATACGAACATATTACAGAACATATTTTACATTTACAGTTCAATGAGTTTTGACAAATGCGTGCACACATAAGCATCACCAAAATAAACACACAAACCATTTTCATCACTCACAGATTTTCTCTTTCCTTATTGTAGTTAACTATTCCTCCAGCCCAACCATATGCAACCACTCATCTGCTATCTATAGTGTAGATTAGTTTATATAGTTTGGAATATCACATGAATGGTATCATAGTATACATTCTTGTGTTTTGATCCCTTCAATCAGCATAATGGTATAACATTTATCCTTGTTGTGTATTCATTCTGTTTTAGTGCTGAGTATTATTGCATTGAATGACTACAACAATTGTTGATAAACATTTGGCTGTTTCCAGTCTAGGGTACAACACTATTATGAATATTTGTACATAGATTTTTTTAGTGAATATTTTATGTTAAGTTTACCCCTTGCAGTTATAGTTTTTATTCAGGAACAAATTCTCCTCTGTTATCAGTCTGATTGCAACACTTTTTAATACCTTCAAATGTTTCTTTTCTTGGTACAGATTTTACATTATCACTGATAGTGTTTCTGTAACCATTTCACTTTGATGTAACTAATAGAAGTTCCTTGGTTATAATTCCCACATGTAATTTAAACTAAATTGAATTGTAACACCTAATTACATCTCTTTCTCTCATTTTAGGCATGAGAGAGTTTATTTTTCAATATTTTTTTCTTTTTCTGAATCATTACTCAAAATATAGAAAATAAGCTAGGAAGATCCACAAAGATTTTCTATAAATTCTACCTTTTCTTTTTATTCTTATGAGAAAGGTTGCTTAGAGTTGGGGGCATTTTACAAACAGTAGTCATGAGGCATACCCTGTTAATTCCTTCTGCTTTCCCACTAATATATATAATTACATAGTAAGGTTAAAGTTCTTTTTTTTAAACAAAATTATTTTTATTTTTTTTTATTATTAGTCATCCATTTTATACATATCAGTGTGTACATGTCAATCTCACTCGCCCAATTCATCCCACCACCACCACCACCACCCCCTGCCACTTTCCCCTCTTGGTGTCCATATGTTTGTTCGCTACTTCTGTATCTCAATTTCTGCTCTGCAAAGTGATTAATCTGTACCATTGTCTAGGTTCCATATATATGCATTAATATATGATATTTGTTTTTCTCTTTCTGACTTACTTCAGTCTGTATGACAGTCTCTAGATGCATCCACGTCTCTACAAATGACCCAATTTCATTCCTTTTTATGGCTGAGTAATATTCCACTGTGTATATGTACCACAACTTCTTTATCCATTCGAATGTCAATGGGCATTTAGGTTGCTTCCATGACTGGGCTATTGTAAATAGTGCTGCAATGAACACTGGGATGCATGTGTCTTTTCGAATTATGGTTTTCCCAGGGTATACGCCCAGTAGTGGGATTGCTGGGTCATATGGTAATTCTATTTTTAGTTCTTTAAGGAACCTACATACTGTTCTCGATAGTGGCTGTATCAATTTATATTCCCACCAACAGTGCAAGAGGGTTCCCTTTTCTCCACACCCTCTCCAGAATTTGTTGTTTGTAGATTTTCTGATAATGCCCATTCTAACTGGTGTGAGGTGATACCTCACTGCAGAGTTGATTTGCATTTCTCTAATAATTAGTGATGTTGAGAAGATTTTCATGTGCTTCCTGGCCATCTGTATGTCTTCTTTGGAGAAATGTTTATTTAGGTCTTCTGCCCATTTTTGGATTGAGTTGTTTGTTTTTTTAATATTGAACTGCATAAGCTGTTTATATATTTTGGAGATTAATCCTTTGTCCGATGATTCATTTGCAAATATTTTCTGCCATTCTGAGGGTTGTCTTTTCGTCTTGTTTATGGTTTCCTTGGCTGCACAAAAGCTTTTAAGTTTCATTAGGTCCCATTTGTTTATTTTTGTTTTTATTTCCATTACTCTAAGAGGTGGATCAAAAAAGATCTTGCTGTGATTTATGTAAAAGACTGTTCTTCCTGTGTTAAAGACTGTTCTTCCTATGTTTTCCTCTAAGACTTTTATAGTGCCTCTTCTTAAATTTAGGTCTCTAATCCATTTTGAGTTTATTTTTGTGTATGATGTTAGAGAGTGTTCTAATTTCATTGTTTTACATGTAGCCGTCCAGTTTTCCCAGCACCACTTATTGAAGAGACTGTCTTTTCTCCACTGTATATCCTTGCCTGCTTTATCATAGATTAGTTGACCGTAGGTGTGTTGGTTTATCTCTGGGCTTTCTATCCTGTTCAGTTGATCTATATTTCTGTTTTTGTGCCAGTACCATATTGTCTTGATTATTGTAGCTTTGTGGTACAGTCTGAAGTCAGGGAGTCTGACTCCTCCAGCTCCGTTTTTTTCCCCTCAAGACTGTTTTGGCTATTCGGGCTCTTTTGTGTCTCCATACAAATTTTAAGATTTTTTGTTCTAGTTCCGTAAAAAATGCCATTGGCAATTTGGTAGGGATTGCATTGAATCTGTAGATTGCTTTGGGTGGCATAGTCATTTTTACAATATTGATTCTTCCAATCCAAGAACATGGTATATCTCTCCATCATCTTTAATTTCTTTCATCAGTGTCATCGTTTTCTGCATACAGGTCTTTTGTCTCCCTAGGTAGGTTTATTCCTAGGTATTTTATTCTTTTTGTTGCAATGGTAAATAAGAGTGTTTCCTTAATTTCTCTTTCAGATTTTTCATCACTAGTGTATAGGAATGCAAGAGATTTCTGTTCATTAATTATGTATCCTGCAACTTTACCAAATTCATTGATTAGCTCTAGTAGTTTTCTGGTGTCATCTTTAGGATTCTCTATGTATAGTATCATGTCATCTGCAAAGAGTGACAGTTTTACTTCTTCTTTTCTAATTGGTATTCCTTTTTTTTCTCTGATTGCCATGGCTAGGACTTCCAAAACTATGTTGAATAATAGTGGTGAGAATGGACACCTTTGTCTTGCTCCTGATTTAGAGGAAATGCTTTCAGTTTTTCACCATTGAGAATGATGTTTGCTGTGGGTTTGTCATATATGGCCTTTATTATGTTGAAGTAGGTTCCCTCTATGCCCACTTTCTGGAGCGTTTTTATCATAAATTGGTGTTGAATTTTGTCAAAAGCTTTTTCTGCATCTATTGAGATGATCATGTGGTTTTTATTCTTCAATTTGTTAATATGGTGTATCACATTCATTAATTTGTGTATATTAAGAATCCTTGCATCTCTGGGTTAAATCCCACTTGATCATGGTATATGATCCTTTCAATGTGTTGTTGGACTCTGTTTGCTAGTATTTTGCTGAGGATTTTTTCATCTATATTCATCAGTGATATTGGTCTGTAATTTTCTTTTTTTGTAGTATCTTTGTATGGTTTTGGTATCAGGGTGATGGTGGCCTCATGTAACAAGTTTGGGAGTTTTACTTCCTCTGCAATTTTTTGGAAGAGTCTGAGAAGAATGAGTGTTAGCTCTTCTCTAAATGTTTGACAGAACTCACCTGTGAAGCCATCTGGTCCTGGACTTTTGTTTGTTGGAAGACTTTTAATCACAGTTTCAATTATTTCATTACTTGTGAATGGTCTGTTCATATTTTGTATTTCTTCCTGGTTCAGTCTTGGAAGGTTATATCTTTCTAAGAATTTTTCCATTTCTTCCAGGTTGTCCATTTTATTGGCATAGAGTTGCTTGTAGTAGTCTCTGAGGATGCTTTGTATTTCTGTGGTGTCTGTTGTAACTTCTCCTTTTTCATTTCTAATTTTATTGGTTTGAGTCCTCTCCCTCTTTTTCTTGATGAGTCTGGCTAATGGCTTATCGATTTTGTTTATCTTCTCAAGGAACCAGCTTTTAGTTTTGTTGATCTTTACTATTGTTTTCTTTGTTTCTATTTCATTTATTTCTGCTCTGATCTTTATGATTTCTTTCCTTCTGCTAACTTCGGGTTTTGTTTGTTCTTCTTACTCTAGTTCCTTTAGGTGTAAGGTTAGATTGTTTATTTGAGATTTTACTTGTTTCCTGAGGTAGACTCGTATAGCTATAAACTTCTCTCTTAGAACTGCTTTTGCTTCATCCCATAGGTTTTGGATCGTTGTGCTTCATTGTCATTTGTCTCTAGGTATTTTTTGATTTCCTCTTGTTTTCTTCAGTGATCTCTTTGTTATATAGTAATGTATTGTTTAGCTTCCATGTGTTTGTGTTTTTTACAGTTTTTTCCCTATAATTGATTTCTAATCTCATAGCATTGGGGTCAGAAAAGATGCTTGATATGATTTCAATTTTCTTAATTTTTCTGAGGCTTGATTTGTGACCCAAGATGTGATCTATCTTGGAGAATGTTCCATACACACTTGAGAAGAAAGTGTAATCTGCTGTTTTTGGATGGATGCCCTATAAATATCAGTTAAATCTATCTGGTGTATTGTGTCATTTGAAGGTTGTGTTTCCTTATTAATTTTCTGTTTGGAAGATCTGTCCATTGTTGTAAGTGAGGTGTTGAAGTCCCCCACTATTATTGTGTTACTGTCAATTTCCTGTTTTAGAGCTGTTAGCAGTTGCCTTATGTATTGAGGTGCTCCTATATTGGGTGCATATATATTTATAATTGTTATATCTTCTTCTTGGATTGATCCTTTGATCATTACATAATGCCCTTTCTTGTCTCTTGTAACATTCTTTATTTTAAAGTCTATTTTATCTGATATGAGTATTGCTACTCCAGCTTTCTTTTGATTTCCATTTGCATGGAATATCTTTTTCCATCACCTCACTTTCAGTCTGTATGTGTCCCTAAGTCTGAAGTGGGTCTCTTGTAGATAGCATATATATGGGTCTTGTTTTTGTGTCCATTCAGCAAGCCTGTGTCTTTTTTTTTTTGAGATACATGGGCCTCTCACTGTTGTGGCCTCTCCCATTGTGGATCACAGGCTCTGGATGCGCAGGCTCAGCGGCCATGTCTCACAGGCCCAGCCACTCCGTGGCATGTGGGATCTTCCTGTACCGGGGCATGAACCCATGTCCCCTGCGTTGGCAGGCGGACTCTCAACCACTGCACCACCAGGGAAGCCCTAGCCTGTGTCTTTTGGTTGGAATATTTAATCCACTCATATTTAAGGTAATTATTGTTATGTATATTCCTATTACCATTTTCTTAATTGTTTGGGGTTTGTTTTTGTAGGTTCTTTTCTTCTCTTGTGTTTCCCACTCAGAGAAGTTCCTTCAGCATTTGTTGTGGAGGTGGTTTGGTGGTGCTGAATTATCTTAGCTCTTGCTTGTCTGTAAAGCTTTTGATTTCCCTGTCAAATCTGAATGAGATCCTTGCTGGGTAGAGTAATCTTGGTTGTAGGTTCTTCCCTTTCATCACTTTAAGTATATCGTGCAACTCCCTTCTGGCTTGTAGAGTTTCTGCTGAGAAATCAGCTGTTGACCTTATGGGAGTTCCCTTGTATGTTATTTGTCATTTATCCCTTGCTGCTTTCAGTAATTTTTCTTTGTGTTAACTTTTGCCAATTTACTATGTGTCTCAGCGTGTTTCTCCTTGTGTTTATCCTGTATGAGACTCTCTGTGCTTCCTGGACTTGGGTGGCTATTTCCTTTCCCATGTTAGGGAAGTTTTCAACTATAATCTCTTCATATATTTTCTCAGTTCCTTTCTCTCTCTCTTCTCCTTCTGGGACCCCTATAATGTGAATGTTGTTGTGTTTAACGTTGCCCCAGAGGTCTCTTAGGCTGTCTTCATTTCTTTTCATTCTTTTTTCTTTATTCTGTTCTGCAGTAGTGAATTCCACCATTCTGTCTTCCAGGTCAGTTATGCATTCTTCTGCCTCAGTTATTCTGCTATTGATTCCTTCTAGTGTAGTTTTCATTTCTGTTATTATATTGTTCATCTCTGTTTGTTTGTTCTTTACTTCTTCTAGATCTTTGTTAAACATTTCTTTCATCTTCTCGATCTTTGCCTCCATTCTTTTTCCGAGGTCCTGGATCATCTTCACTATCATTATTCTGAGTCCTTTTTCTGGAAGATTGCCTATCTCCATTTCATTTAGTTGTTTTTCTCGGGTTTATCTTGTTCCTTCATCTGGTACATAGCCCTCTGCCTTTTCATCTTGTCTATCTTTCTGTGAATGTGGGATCAAAATTCTTTATCACCTTTCCTTTTGTCCCTTGAGCTTTTCCTTCCATACATTTAACACAAGTACAAGCATATCTTTAATATGACTTCTTAAAAAATGTATATATTTCTCACAAAAACACTTTAAATTCCACAATTATAAGAACTATTTTCTTCACTGCTATATTTCTCATTGCCTAGCACAAAGGCCAGCACATATAGAAGCACTGCTATATTTCTCATTGCCTAGAACAAAGGTTAGCCCATAATTAGTGAGTAGCTAATTTTAAAAAATAGAGAATTATCTGAACATCTTGTTAAAAAATGGCTTTAACCATATTTTGCATGTCATAGCATGTTTCCTTGGTAATATATCCATGGCCTCTTAAAATAGAAGGATGTTTTCTAGTCCTATCTTAAATATTCTCTTTCCTTAGTTAATATTGTATTCAAATTCTCCCTCACCTTCTCAAGAGCCAGGTGTGCATCTGTAAGTGTAACTGTGACTGACCCTCTGCTGCTGGCCTCTGCTACTCTCTCTTATACATCATCATTCCATTCTTTGTAAAGGCAACATAACCCGACTCATAATATTCAGTGAATGGTGGTGACTGCAGATGAGTTTTCTTCTTTATACTGCAGAAATGAAAAAGGCCTTTTGGCTGAGTAATATTGCATTGTATATATGTACCACATCTTCTTTATCCATTCCTCTGTCAATGGACATTTAGGTTGCTTCCATGACCTGGCTATTGTAAATAGTACTGCAATGAACATTGGGGTGCATGTGTCTTTTTGAGTTATGGTTTTCTCTGGGTATATGCCCAGTAGTGCGATTGCTGGATCATATGGTAATTCTATTTTTAGTTTTTTAAGGAACCTCCATACTGTTCTCCATAGTGGTTGTACCAATTTACATTCCCAGCAACAGTGTAGGAGGGTTCCCTTCTCTCCACACCCTCTCCAGCATTTATTGTTTGTATCGAATGAAATAATGCCATTTGCAGCAACATGGCTGGACCTAGAGATTGTCATACTGAGTGAAGGAAGTCAGAGAAAGAGAAATATCATATGATATCACTTATATGTGGAATCTAAAAAGAAATGATGCAAATGAATTCACTTACCAAACAGAAACAGACTCATGGACTTAGAGATGAACTTATGGTTACCAGGGGGAAGGATAGGGGGAAGGGATAATTAGGGAGTTTGGGATCCACATGTACACACGGCTATATTTAAAATAGGTAACCAACAAGAACCTACTACATAGCACAGGGAACTCTGCTCAGTGTTATGTGACAGGCTGGATGGGAGGGGAGTTTAGGGTTGAACAGATACATGTATATATACGGCTGAGTGCCTTTGCTGTGCACCTGAAACTATCACAACACGCATAAGCCGGCTCTACTGCAATATAAAATAGAAAGTTTTAAAAAAGAGAGAGAATAGTAAAATTAAGAAAAGAAGAAAAATACCTTTTGCTATTCTTGTTGGTATTGTTGGTGAGTTTGGAAGAGGAGATTGGGAGGAGAAGGGGATGGACTGAAGAGAGGACTGCTGGTATCTTCTAGGTTGCAGATAAGAAGAATTTACAAATAATTTAGCATGCATTTTAAGGAAACTTTTAATAAGTTGGTGAAGAGAACAATTTTTTATAAAGATTGTGAATTCACTATGAACTGCTTTAGTCTCATTTTTAACAATCACATGTTAGTATTAAATTATATTTTCTGGCTTAAGAAAAATCCCTGCAGGCCATCAGTCAATAATATAATCCTATTTGTAATGAAACATTAAATATATCACATTGCACATATTACAAAAAAAAGTATTAAATGATCTTAGTCTTCTTACCCAAATTAACAGTGTGAATACATAAAAGAGAAGCAGTGTGTGCAGTTATGTTTTCCACCTGATTTATAACTACTTTACATTCAACTGAGTGTTTAATGTGTTTTTTAGGTCAGGTACTCTGTATGCAAAATTTGAAGTCTTTGACGTTTTAGTGCATTTTAAATTAAATTGATTCCCACTGTGACTACTTTTGAAAACAAAGCCAAAAGAAAATGTTCACTTACTTTTGTGAAAAGCCACTTTGGTCATTTTCTCAAGTAAGTTATGTAATGTATGTAATAACAAAAACCCTGCCAATTGTGAGAAGTGCAAATAGTTACTTTCAACTGAAGATGGCTTTAAAAATTACCACTGGCTCAGCCCAGGCTGTAAGGATGCTCTTTCAGAGAATTCAAAGAATGATTTTGCAAGAAATACATTTATCTGTATATTATTAATTTAAAGCTGAGACTTCAAGCAAAGAAAAAAGCTAAAGATAATATAATCAAAATTAATAAACTACTCTAATTTATAGGTTGGTAACCATTTCATTTTTCAGTGACTTCTTGGGTACTGAATATTGGGCCTAATGAAAATTGAAGGGGGTAGTTTTAGGCTAAATAGAACAAATTACCATATGTTATGTTATAGAGAGCACATGGATTTTTACAAGATTATTAGTTAGTACACATATGCTATTGTGGGATACTTCTGAATTTCTTCAGGTAATATCTAAAGTGAAAAAATTTGTTCCTGCCCCAAATAGACTCCTCGAGTAATAGTCTGTGCATATTTGTAGCAATCAGTTAGCTACCTGTTGAATCATAAAAGTTATGTTTATATAAAAATTATTTTCAAAGTAACCTAGGTTAAATCGCACATTTTATTCATCTAATGTCTTGAATTATTTTTGAATGTTTTGTTATTTATACTGTTCTTTTATATATTATTTCAACTGATCTTCCAAATAGGCCTGTGAGTTTTGCAGACAATATAATTATTCACATTCTGCTAAGGTGAAAGCAGTCTTAGAATGATTGAAATTTAAAATTATAAAGTCCAGATAATTGTCTAGGGTAGTGCTATTCAATAGATATACAATGCTTGACAAAATGAGAGTCGTGTGCGTAATCTTTAAATTACAAGTAGCCACATTAAAAGAAGTAAAAAGGAACAGGTGAAATTAATTTTAATGATATTTTCCCCCAAATTATCCAACAGTTTAAACATGTTATCAATAGAAAACTATTAATAAGATACTTTACATTCACTTTTCTTATTAAATTTTCAAAACCTGATGTGTGTTTTGCACATAAAACATCTCAATTCAGACTAGTCACATTGTACATGCTCAATAAACTACATGTGACTACTAGTGGATGACACATATCTAATGTTTCAGATTCTTAAGCAATTTCTTTTCCTCTACACAATGAATTTCCTCTCTTCTTTTTATACTCTATATCCATACAATCATCTTTGCTCTCTCTTGATTCTCTCAAGCTCCACATCTACAACCTTAATTCATGCACCATCAATTACATCCAAATTACTTCATTAGGTTCCCCAGTGGAATACTTCCTTCCTATATCACCCCATCCAATTTTATTCTGATGCCCCAGTGACCTTCTTTATTGATATATATAAGCGGTCCCCAAACTTTTTGGCACCAGGGACTGGTTTCGTGGAAGACAATTTTTCCATGAACTGGGGGAGGTAAGGAATGGTTTGGGGATGATTCAAGCTCATTACATTTATTGTGTACTTTATTTCTATTATTATTACATTATAATATATAATGAAATAATTACACAACTCACCATAATGCAGAATCAGTGGGAGCCCCGAGCTTGTTTTCACTTGCCACTCACTGATAGGGTTTTGATATGAGTCTGCAAGCAATTGATTTATTATGGTCTCTGTGCAGTCAAACCTCTCTGCTAATGATAATGTATTTGCAGCCACTCCCCAGCACTAGCATCACCTCAGCTCCACCTCAGATCATCAGCCATTAGATTATTGTAAGGAGCACACAACCTAGATCCCTCGCATGCTCAGTTCACAGTAGGGTTCACACTCCTATGAGAATCTAATGCCTCCGCTGATCTGACAGGAGGTGGAGCTCAGGTGGTAATGTGAGCAATGGGGAGAGGCTGCAAATACAGATGAAGCTTCACTCGTTCATCTGCCACTCACCTCCTGCTGTATGGCTCAGTTCCTAACAGGCCACGGACCAGTACCGGCCCATGGCCCAGGGGTTGGGGACCCCTGGTATATATGATCACATGACTATCTTGTTTATAGCAGAGGCACTCTCCCCATTTTATCAGGTTATGAGGTAGGGCCAAGGCTTATGTGTTTTAAAAATGTTCTCTAGCTATTTTGTTATATACTATTGGCTAAATTACAAGAATAATACTATTTCCCCTCCATGGCTACAGACTGTGCTAAGTGCCATTATTCTGACCTATCTCAATACCCTATACTTTCCCAATAAGTATTGGTTTGCAATGGCAGGGACTGGCCCTTGAACTGAGTGTGAGCTTTGTCACATTGTGGTATTACATTTGGTAACAAATAAAATATACATTTAAAAATATAATAGTATATTTCATCTACCAAAATTATTTCAGTCAGTTAATAATGAAAGAGCTGCTAAATGCCTCCTTTAGTTTGTTTGTTTCTGAATTATTTACTGTTTTTCCTATAAAAATATTTTTCTTCTTCAAAAGCATATTATATTAGAGTAAGAAAATTTGAATTACCCAAGTCTGAACTTGAATTCATAATTTATGTTACTTTTAATGTATGACATTTAGACAAAATAGGTCAACTTATCTCTGTTTTTTTTATATCTATGTTTTTATAATAAAATGCAGAAAATGAGATTGCTAGAAAAAAAAGTCAGAGAGCTACTATACGTTAATAAGTCATTGTTTATGTATTGTAAATTCTTTATGTTGTGGCTAAAAATTTTTATTTCTCAATTTGTATTCTAAAGCAGAAATATATCCCTATAGGCTATATTTTTATGTGATGAAAGGATTTCCAACTCACTCTTATTGGAAGACATATATATTTATACATCAAAATTAGATTATTCTTTGGTAAAAATAAAAAAACTATTTTATCACCTAAGGAAAATATATGTTTTAAAAACACTATTAAGTTTTCTGCTATCATCAAATTAAAAATAAATAAAATGTTTCTTTGCAGGCATTAAACTGTATCTTCAAACTGCATAAAAATGAGAGCAACCTTAGGGATTTTTTTCAATGAAAAAGACCCCATTAATAGGATAAAAATGGAAATGGATTTTATACATACTGCCCAGGGCTTATATTTGATAAGACTTTATAAGGAATTTAGTAAGATGAAATAAAATGGCAAGATCAAAGCACACACACACACAGAAACAGATTTCCTGCTATGAAGCATATAAATTGGGATGATGTAGCTAATGAAAAGTCTTACTTCTTAGATTCTTTAGATTGTGCCTAGAGACACAAAATTTAAACATTTGATTAATATAAAATAATTCAAGCCTTTTGATTAAACTAGGCAAATACTTGTTTTGTCATCTTCATAAAGCTTCCCTAAATATTCTGTCTCTTCCACATAATTTACTGGAGTTATGTAAAAGTGCCCCGATGTGTTAGGAACTACAGAGTGTTATTTGTTCACTGGGATTGGGGTCTTCTTCTCCACTCTATTCCTTCATGGTTGTGCTCCTGCAAAGTTGGCTTTTAAGTTCCTCAAACACACCAAAGATACTCTTATCTCAGGGGCTTTAACTGAGCTCTCCCTACTGTCTATCATAGATTTCCTTCTGTTCCTTGCAAAATTGGTTGCATCTTATTTTTAGATTTTAGTTTAAATATTACTTCTCTAGAAAATCCTTCTTTTATCATCCAAACTAAAATAGGTCTCCATTATTTTTACCTTAGTAGTTTATTTGTTTCCTTTTACAGCTTTTCACAGTTTGTAATTGTATTTTTGTTTGATTACTTGCTTATTTGTTCTTGCCTCTCTCTTTACCTATATTACAGCCTTGTATGAGGAAAAGACATGTCTGTTCGTTAATCATTTCACATTAGTGCATAGGATACTGTCTGTCGCAAAGTTAGTGCCCAATAAATATTTGTTGTCTGAAATGAATGTCACAATATTAAGTTAATTTAATGTTAATTACATGTAATTTTTAAAATCTCTGTTAAGATTAGTTTTTTAAAAAGGTGTATAATTTCACTTTGTTAATGTGAGGATTGCTTATTATAAGCTCAGTGATTCAGATAAGAAAGTTTTAATTGCAATGGAGCTTAAAAGTTAGTGCAAATTTACCATGATAACCAAAAGAAATATTCAGATACAGCAAAAGTAATCTTCATGAGAATAACCAGAGTACCTATGACATTAAAGACTTGTTCAAAGTGAAAATAGAATAGAAACTAAAAATTTTCTTTTAGGAAAATGAGACACTAGAGATACTGATAATAGGTAATGCAAAAAGATAATGTATATGATTTTTTAAAAATTTATACCAAAATTAAATGTAAAATTGTATTCCTCTATTTCAAGTAGGCCACTCCTATGATTACCTATGGTGACTAATTACTTAATTATGTAAATTAACAATGTGGTTTATGTATATTGGCATATTATGACACCTCCTAACTGGTTTTCCTCCTTCTACACTTAACTCTGTACAGTCTATTCTTTATATAAGAGCAATCTTTTTAAAACATTAGTCAGATCACATGTCTGTTTTCATCCCATATGGTTATAGTGACAGCTGTTTAACTCTGTGCTTGTAATGTGAAAGCAGACATAGAAAATATACAAATAAATGGGCATGGCTGCAGTCCATGAAATTTTATTTAGAAAAACAGGTACCAAGTTGGATTTAGCTTTTAAGGTCATAGTTTGCCATCCGTGGCCTACAAGGTCTCACTTTTGCTGTCCCCCATCCCACCCCGAATTCATTTATCACTCCTGTTTTTCTCATTCACTCTGATCTGGCCATTCTGGGCTTCTTGCTATTCCTTAAATGTGCAAATTACATTCTTCTTCTATCTCATGGCCTTTGCAATTGTTGATCATTTTGTCTTGGACACTGTGTCTATAGATCTCTAAAGGGCTCATTTCTTGTTTCTTAAAGACTCTGCTCAAATATTATCTCCACACAGAGACTTCTCTGACCTTAGATAAAATGAGGATAAAATGATATCCAGTCAAGTACTTCCATCTGATTATTCTCTCTATATATTTCTATTAAATATTTTTTAAATTTGGTTATTTTCTGTCTCTTCCCTTTAGAAAGTAAACACTGTGACAGCAAAGAATTTATCTAAGCATTTTCCTGCTATAGCATCAGTGCCCAGAATAGGGTTTGACACATAATAGTCATTCAGTAAATAGTTGCTGAGTATGTTGATTGAATTAATTTAATATTTTCAATACTCCTCAACTGTAAATATTTGTTTAAAATATAAACCTTATCCCTAAATCTCATACTAGGAAGAATATGGCTTATTTTTTTAATTTGACTTAACATCAATATTCATTTTTGTAATATATAGGAGCTTGAGAACGTTTAGTTATTACAGACTCCTACTTCCACCCTAATGTCTTCCTTGTTGATTCTACTTTCCTCCACAGTTCATAAAGTTAACACCTCTGGTTTAGGAGTATAGTCAATCATTGAAAACAGGCAGACAATAAATGAATAAGCCAATAAACATACAGCACGCAGGTGGTGATACATACTGTAAAGAAATAAAAGGGAACACAGAGTGGTAGCCGGTGGTCATGGAAGGGCTCTCTAATAAGTTCATTCAAGCATAGTCCTGAAGGAGTCAAAGAACATGACAGACACAAGGCAATCAAGTGCAAGGCCACAGGGTACGAATAGACTTGGTGTGCTCAAGAAAGAACAGTGTTATGGGTTGGATGGTGTGGCCCCCCCACACCAAATACGTTGAAGTCCTAAGTCCCTGTACTTCCTACTGTGACCTTATTTGAAAATTGAGTCACTGCAGATGTAATTAGTTAAGTCAGGATGAAAACATACTACAGTAGGGTGGGTCTTTAATCTAATGTGACTGGTGTCCTTATAAAAAGAGGGAAGATGATGTGAAGGCAGACAAACAGGGAGAAGATGGCCATGTGAAGGTGGATTCAGAGACTTAAGCTACTTGCACAAGCCGAAGAACACTTGGGACTGCCAGAAGCTGAGGAGGATTCTTCCCCTAAAGTTTACAGAGAGAGCATGGCCCTGAAAATACCTTGCTTTTGGCCCTCTAGCCTTCAGAACTGTGAGACAAAAAATTGTTGCTTTAAGCTACATCATTTATGGTACTTTGTTATTGCAGCCGTGGGAAATTAATACCAGTAGGTGGGCTAACATATCTGCAGAGGAGTAAGTAAATGGGAAATAATTTGGAAATGTTGTTTATAAGTATAGTTTTGCAGGTGATTTAAATCCAGAGCAAAAATTATTTGCATTAAGAACATGCTATTCTTTTTTGTATTGCTAAAAGTTATGACAAAGAAGGAATTCAGATAACCATGCTAATATAAGTTGAATATAAAGACTATATTAAAGATTTTTTTCTCTGAATGTTAAATGCAAAGGAACCCAAAACAGAGTAGATACGTGGGGTGACGTAACAGGTAGAGAGAATATGATAGGACTCATATTCTGAGTAGAAGTTTCAACATCTAGAACATATGATTTAGTCTCCAGCATAACAGTAGTTCTCATGAGAAAATAACATAAAAAGGAATAAAATGTTAAATATTTGGTTAAAGGAAATAGGAAGAAAACCAAGGAAGAACAAGGAAGTAGCACCCTTTTTCCAGTAGAGTATTCTCATTTAAAATTTAAACACACGCCCTCATAAAATTCTTCACTTTTAGACAAGCTTCTTGAAGCAACCTATAGTCTATCTCTAGTAGTCAGGGTTCTTCAGAGACAGAACCAATATATATATATATATAAAGATATTTATTTCAAGGAGTTGGCTCACATGATTATGGTTGTTGAGAAACCCCAATATCTGCAGTTAATAAGCTGGGGACCCAGGATAGCCAATGTGTAGATCCAGTCCTGTCAGAAGGCCTGAGACCCAGGAGAACTGATGGTGTACATTCTAGTCTGCAAGCATGTGGGTTTGAGATCCAAAGAGAACCAACGTTCCAGTTGGAGTCTAAAGGCCAGAAAATAGCAATGTCTCTGCTCATGCAGACAGGCCAGAGGAGTTCCCTCTTACTCAGCCTTTTTGTTCTATTCAAGTCTTCAGTTGACTGCATGAGGCCCATCCATATCAGAGAGGGCAACCTGCTTTACAAAGTCTACTGATCCAAATGTTAATCTATCTCATCAAGAAACACCCTCACACCCAGAATAATGCTTGACCAATTGTCTGGGCATTAATCGCGCAGTCAAATTGACACATAAAATTAATAAATTAACCATCACACACTTTTGTTTTTATTCTTTTTTAAAATTTAATTTTTGTTTTTCAATTTTCTATTCAACCCATCCTATTCCACCTCCTTTGTTATGATTTCACTGAAATGACTTCTCCCACAATAAGCAATGAATATTAGAGCTAAAATAACATTTATCATTCATTTTTCTATTCTGTTCCTTTACATCTCTGGTTGATCTGATCATGAGACCATTTCCTTCCTTTTTTTAAAAATTTTATTTTATTATTTTTATATAGCAGGTTCTTATTAATTATCTATTTTATACATATTAGTGTATATATGTCAATCCCAATCTCCCAATTCATCCCACCACCCACCCCCACCCCCACCTCAGTTTCCCCCCTTGGTGGCCATACTTTTGTTCTCTACATCTGTGTCTCTAATTCTGCCTTGCACACTTGTTCATCTGTACCATTTTTCTAGATTCCACATACATGCACTAATACACGATATTTGTTTTTCTCTTTCTGACTTACTTCATTCTGTATGACAGTCTCTAGGTCCATCCACATCTCTACAAATGACCCAATTTCGTTCCTTTTTTTTTTTTTTTTTTTTTTTTTTGCGGTATGCGGGCCTCTCACTGTTGTGGTCTCTCCCGCCGCGGAGCACAGGCTCCGGACGCGCAGGCTCAGCGGCCATGGCTCACGGGCCCAGCCGCTCCACAGCATGTGGGATCCTCCCGGACCGGGGCATGAAGCCATGTCCCCCACATCGGCAGGCAGACTCTCAACCACTGCGCCACCAGGGAAGCCCTCGTTCCTTTTTATTGCTGAGTAATATTCCATTGTATATATGTACCACATCTTCTTTACCCATTTGTCTGTCAATGGGCATTTAGGTTGCTTCCATGATCTGGCTATTGTAAATAGTGCTACAATGAACATTGGTGTGCATGTGTTTTTTTGAATTATGGTTTTCTCCAGGTATCTGCCCAGTAGTGGGATTACTGGGTCATATGGTAATTCTATTTTTACTTTTTTAAGGAACCTCCATACTGTTCTCCATAGTGGCTGTATCAATTTACATTCCCACGAACAGTGCAAGAGGGTTCCCTTTTCTCCACACTCTCTCCAGCATTTGTTGTTTGTAGATTTTCTGATGATGCCCATTCTAAACAGTGTGAGGTGATACCTCATGGTAGTTTTGATTTGCATTTCTCTAATAATTAGTGATGCTGAGCAGCTTTTCATATGTCTCTTGGCCATCTGTATATCTTCTTTGGAGAAATATCTATTTAGGTCTTCTGCCCATGTTTTGATTGGGCTGTTTTTTTTTTAATATTGAGCTGCATGAGCTGTTTATATATTTTGGAGATTAATCCTTTGTCAATTGCTTTATTTGCAAATATTTTCTCCCATTCTGAGGGTTGTCTTTTTGTCTTGTTTATAGTTTCCTTTGTTGTGCAAAAGCTTTTAAGCTTCATTAGATCCCATTTGTTTTTTTTTTAATTACCATTACTCTAGTAGGTGGGTCAAAAAAGATCTTGCTGTGATTTATGTCAAATAAATTCTGCCTATGTTTTCCTCTAAGATTTTTATAGTGTCTGGTCTTACATTTAGGTCTTTAATCCATTTTGAGTTTACTTTTGTGAATAGTGTTAGGTAGTGTTCAAATTTCATTCTTTCACATGTAGCTGTCCAGTTTTTCCAGCACCACTTATTGAAGAGACTTTCTTTTCCCCATTGTATATCCTTGCCTCCTTTGTCATAGATTAGTTGACCATAGGTGTGTGGGTCTATCTGTTGGCTTTCTATCCTGTTCCATTGATCTATATTTCTGTTTTGGTGTCAGTGCCATACTGTAGCTTTGTAGTATAGTCTGAAGTCAGGGAGTCTGATTCCTCCAGCTCCATTTTTCTTTCTCAAGATTGCTTTGGCTATTCAGGGTCTTTTTTGTCTCCATACAAATTCTAAGATTTTGTATTCTAGTCTGTAAAATATGTCTTTGGTAATCGATAGGTATTACATTGAATCTGTAGATTGCTTTTGGTAATATAGTCATTTTCACAATATTGATTCTTCCAATCCAAGAACATGTATATCTCTCCATCTGTTCATATCATCTTTGATTTCTTTCATCAGTGTCTTATAATTTTCTGAGTACAGGTCTTTTACCCCCTTAGGTAGATGTGCTCCTAGGTATTTTATTCATTTTGTTGCAGTGGTGAATGAGATTGTTCCCTTAATTTCTCTTTCTGATCTTTCATTGTTAGTGTATACGAATGCAAGAGATTTCTGTGCATTAATTTTGTATCCTGCAAATTTACCAAATTCATTAATTAGCTCTATTAGTTTTCTGGCATCATCTTTAGGATTCTTTATGTATACTATCATGTCATCTGCAAACACTGACAGTTTTATGTCTTCTTTCCAATTTGGATCCCTTTTATTTCTTTTTCTTCTCGGATTGCCATGGCTAGGACTTCCAAAACTGTGTTGAATAATAGTGGTGAGAGTAGACATCCTTATCTTGTTCCTGATCTTCGAGGAAATGCTTTCAGTTTTTCACCATTGAGAATGATGTTTGCTGTGGGTTTCTCATATATGGTCTTTATGATGTTGAGGTAGGTTCCATCTATGACCACTTTCTGGAGGGTTTTTATCATAAATGGGTGTCGAATTTTGTCAACAGCTTTTTCTGCATCTAATGAGATGATCATATGGTTTTATTCTTCAGTTTGTTAATATGGTGTATCACATTGATTGATATGCATATATTGAAGAATCCTTGAATCCCTGGGATAAATCCCACTTGATATTGGTGTATGATCCTCTTAATGTGTTATTGGATTCTGTTTAGTAGTATCTTCTTGAGGATTTTTGCATTTATATTCATCAGTGATATTGGTCTGTAATTTTCTTATTTTGTAGTATCTTTGTCTGGTTTTGGTATCAGGGTGATAGTGGCCTCATAGGATGAGTTTGGGAGCGTTACTTCCTCTGCAATTTTTTGGAAGAGTTTGAGAAGGATGGGTGTTAGCTCTTCTCTAAATGTTTGATAGAATTCACCTGTGAAGCCATCTGGTCCTGGACTTTTGTTTATTGGAAAATGTTTAATCACAGTTTCAATTTCATTACTTGCGATTGGTCTGTTCATATTTTCCATTTCTTCCTGGTTCAGTTTTGGAAGGTTATACCTTTCTAAGAATTTTTCCATTTCTTCCAGGTTGCCATTTTATTGGCATAAAGTTGCTTGTAGTGGTCTCTTAGGATGCTTTGTATTTCTGCAGTGTCCATTGTATCTTCTCCTTTTTCATTACTAATTTTATTGATTTGAGTCCTCTCTCTTTTTTTCTTGATGAGTCTGGCTAAAGGTTTATCAAGTTTGTTTATGTTCTCAAAGAACCACCTTTTAGTTTTATTGATCTATGCTATTGTTTTCTTTGTTTCTATTTCATTTTTCTGCTCTGATCTTTATGATTTCTTTCCTTCTACCAACTTTGGGTTTTGTTTGTTCTTCTTTCTTTAGTTCTTTTAGGTGTAAGTTTAAATTGTTTATTTGAGATTTTTCTTGTTTCTTTAAGTAGGATTGTATTTCTATAAACTTCCTTCTTAGACCTGTTTTTGCTGCATCCCATAGGTTTTGGATCATCATATTTTCATTGTCATTTGTCTCTAGGTATTTTTTGATTTCCTCTTTGCTTTCTTCAGTGATCTTTTGGTTATTTAGTAACGTATTGTTAGCCTCCATGTGTTTGTGTTTTTAAGTTTTCTTTTCCCTGTAATTGATTTCTAATTTCATAGTATTGTGGTTGGAAAAGATGCTTGCTATGATTTCAATTTTCTCAAATTTACTGAGGCTTGCTTTGTGACCCAAGATGTGATCTATCCTGGAGAATGTTCCATGTACACTTGAGAAGAAAGTGTATTCTGCTGCTTTTGGATGGAATGTCCTATGAATATCAATTAAATCTATCTGGTCTATTGTGTCATTTGTACCTTGTGTTTCCCTATTAATTTTCTTTCTGGATGATCTGTCTACTGGTGTAAGTGAGGTGTTAAAGTCCTGCAGTATTATTGTGTTACTGTAGATTTCCTCTTTTATAGCTGTTAGCAGTTGTCTTATATATTGAGGTGCTCCTATATTGGGTGCATATATATTTATAATTGTTATATCTTCTTCTTGGATTGATCCCTTGATCATAATGTAGTGTCCTCTCTTGTCTCTTGTAACATTCTTTATTTTAAAGTCTATTTTATCTGATATGAGTATTGCTACTCCAGCTTTCTTTTGATTTCCATTTGCATGGAATATCTTTTTCCATCCCTTCACTTTCAGTCTGTATGTGTCCCTAGATCTGAAGTGGGTCTCTTGTAGATAGCATATACATGGGTCTTGTTTTTATGTTCATTCAGCAACCCTGTGTCTTTTGGTTGGAACATTTAATCCATTCACATTTAAGGTAATTATCGAGATGTATGTTCCTATTACCATTTTCTTAATTGTTTTGGCTTTGTTTTTGTAAGTCCTTTTCTTCTCTTGTGTTTCCCACTCAGAGAAGTTCCTTTAGCATTTGTTGTAGAGCTGGTTTGGTGGTGCTGAATTCTCTTAGCTTTTGCTTGCCTGTAAAGCTTTTGATTTCTCCATCGAATCTGAATGTGATCTTTGCCGGGTAGAGTAATCTTGGTTGTATGTTCTTCCCTTCATCACTTTAAATATATTGTGCCACTCCCTTCTGGCTGTGTAGTTTCTGCTGAGAAATCAGCTATTGACTTTATGGGAGTTCCCTTGTATGTTATTTGTTGTTTTTCCCTTGTTGCTTTTTTTTTTTTTTTTTTTTTTTTGCGGTACACAGGCCTCTCACTGTTGTGGCCTCTCCCATTGCAGAGCACAGGCTCCGGATGCGCAGGCTCAGCGGCCATGGCTCACGGGCCCAGCCGCTCCGCGGCATGTGGGATCCTCCCGGACCGGGGCAGGGCACGAACCTGTGTCCCCTGCATCGGCAGGCAGACTCCCAGCCACTGCGCCACCAGGGAAGCCCCCTTGTTGCTTTTAATAATTTTTATTTGTCTTTAGTTTTTGTCAATTTCATTACTGTGTGTTTCTCATTGGGGTAATCCTGCCTGGGATGCTCTGATCTTCCTGGACTTGGGTGGTTATTTCCTTTTCCATGTTAGGGAAGTTTTTGACTATAATCTCTTCAAATATTATCTCAGGTCCTTTCTCTCTCTCTTCTCCTTCTGGAGCCCTATAATGTGAATTTTGGTGCATTTAATGTTTTCCCAGAGGCCTCTTAGGCTGTCTTAATTTCTTTGCATTCTTTCTTCTTTATTCTTCTCTGCAGCAGTGAATTCCACTATTCTGTCTTCCAGGTCACTTGTGCATTTTTCTGCCTCAGATGTTTTCCTATTGATTCCTTCCAGTGTATTTTTCATTTCAGTTATTGTATTGTTCATCTTTGGTTTTTTCATTTGTTTGTTTGTTTGTTTTTGCAGTACGTGGGCCTCTCACTGTTGTGGCCTCTCCTGTTGCGGAGCACAGGCTCCGGATGCACAGGCTCAGCGGCCATGGCTCATGGGCCCAGCTGCTCCACGGCATGTGGGATCTTCCCGGACTGGGGCACGAACCCGTGTGCCCTGCACTGGCAGGCAGACTCTAAACTACTGCACCACCAGGGAAGCCCATCTTTGTTTATTTGTTCTTTAATTCTTCTAGGTGCTTGTTCTTTAGTTTTTCTAGGTCTTTGTTAAACATTTCATGCATCTTCTTGATTTTTGTCTCCATTCTTTTTCTGATGTCCTGGATCATCTTCACTATCATTAATCTGAATTCTTTTCCTGGAAGGTTGCCTTTCTCCACTTCATTTAGTTGTTTTTCTGGAGCCTGCAGGATTGTAGTTCTTCTTGCTTCTGCTTTCTGCCCTCTGGTGGATGAGGCTATCTAAGTGACTTGTGCAAGCTTCCTGATGGGAGCGACTGGTGGTGGGTAGAGCTGGATGTTGCTCTGGTGGACAGAACTCCATAAAACTTTAATCCTTTTGTCTGCCAATGGGTGGGGCTGAGTTACCTCCCTGTTGGTTGTTTGGCCTGAGGTGGCCCAGCACTGGAGGCTACAGGGTCTTTGATGGGGCTAATTGTGGACTTCAGGAGGGCTCATGCCAAAGAGTACTTCCCAGAACTTCTGCTGCCAGTGTCCTTGTCCCTGCAGTGAGCCACAGCCACCCTCCCCACCCCCGCCTCTGCAGGAGACCCTCCAACACTAGCAGGTAGGTCTGGTTCAGTCTCCTGTGACGTCTCTTCTCCTTCCCCCTGGGTCCTGATGCACACACTACTTTGTGTGTGCCCTCCAAGAGTGGAGTCTGTTTCCCCCAGTCCTGTCAAAGTCATGCAATCAAATCCTGCTAGCCTTCAAAGTCTGATTCTCTGGGAATTCCTCCTCCCATTGCCAGACCCTCAGGTTGGGAAGCCTGACATGGGGCTCAGAACCTTCACTCCAGTGGGTGGACTTCTGTGGTATAATTGTTCTCCAGTTTGTGAGTCACTCACTCAGTGGTTATGGGATTTGATTTTATTGTAATTGTGCCCCTCCTACTGTCTCATTGTGGCTTCTCCTTTATCTTTTGATGTGGGGTATTATTTTTGGTGAGTTCCAGTGTCTTCCTGTCAATGATTGTTCAACAGTTAGTTGTGATTGTGGTGCTCTCACAAGAGGGAGTGAGCACATGTCTTTCTACTCTGTCATCTTGACCCAATCTCCCATTCCTTCCTTCTTAAAATGGTACCTTGCTTTGGCTTCTGTGGCTTATTATTTCCATGGTTTTTCTCTTATCTCTCCATCTTTTCTCTTTTTCTGAGTCTTCTCTCCTGGTTTATTTTCTTGTGTCCAAATTAAACAAAATATTTGTATACTCAAGTATTTTTCCTTGTTCCACTTCTTTCTCATTGTAAATTTTCCATGACTTATATTATTTATAACTATGGTTTTTAATGCCCTTTGATTCAAATACTCTATCTCATTCAGAGCACTATCTTAAGTTCTAGATTTACCTTAAACACAATGCCTATAAAACTAAACTAAGAGATGCTGAGATATACTTTGAGACGAAGAAATTTATGAGGAGTGCTCTAGGTACCAGCAATTGTGTGGGGCAAAGGAAGCATGAAAGACAGAAGAAGTTGAGATGTGATGCACTCCTAGGACAAACCTCAACTGACTCCACAGCAAGTTCTGGAGCTGGCATTATCCAGAACAAGGTCAAGGAGTTAGGGCATGTACACCCTGGTATCAACCAGTCATTGGACTCAGGCTGCCCTAAAGAAGAGGATGTGACTGTGGGCAAGATGGCTCTCTTCAGAGTAGGGCAATCTCTGGCAGGAATCTTGATTATAATTTGTCAGTTGTCAACTTTTCAACCACTGGGTTAATGAGTTCTTTCCTCAAGGGGATGGGAGTGATCTGGACAAGACAGTGCACAAATTGGTCTCTCTAAGGCAATCCCTGCTTCAGTTAATAGTAATACCATGATACCAAGTGTTACAAATGAGAAAGTTTCCCCCTCCCTCAACTTTCCACTCTCCTTCCAGTTGGAAACAAAATTGCTTCAACTTTATCCTTCAGAATTTACTTGGGAGAGTGTCTCTCTACTATACAAATTCCTCTAATATGTCTATCCCGTTAAGAATCCTCTTATCAGGATGATAGTTTTATTGTGTTTGGATCATGTGATTTTCTAATTGGTCTACCCTCCAGGTTGCAACTAATAACTAATTATTGCGATGTATAAGAAAGAATTTATCTTTTATAAATACAGTGTATAATGTTGTCCTTATTCATACACTACAGATACTTATTTACATGCCTGCTTTTTAAAAAGCACAATGTTTACATTGTACTTGAAGAAAACCTTGTAGTAATAAACAAGATGTATAATAGCCATCTGTTAATTTTTCTGGTTAACTTGTGTTCACGTCTTTTAAGAAAATAACAGAGGAAACTACAGACAACAAATAATTGTAGCATTTTACTCTTATGAAATATAGGAAATATTTTCACACTAGAGGCTTCCTACAAAAATTGATCACAATCACTAAAGCATATTCCAGACCTGCCTGGATGATGGTGTGATATGATTAGTCCACAAGAAACTAATTTACCTGAGAGAACTAAGAGCCTTCTGGAGAAAAAAAAGAAGGGGAAAAGACTCCCTTATAAATGTTTGGCCTAAAATAATGTTTAGTCGCTGCATGAGTGATTCAAGGTGGGAAGGATATAGAAGGGGGAAAAGTGAAACAGAAAAGGTATTTTTGTACCTCATTAAGTTTGTCTTCCAGTCCACTTCCTTATGGAATTCTGGCTAAGTTCAAGAGAGAGAGATCAAGTAAAATAAAAAAGACCACTTGTTTGTTCAGAATTGTTTGTTGCAGTGAAATGAATGTTATCTAACTAGTTTAAACACAAATAAGTTGTATTTTTTATTACACCAAAATAAACACAAAGGGAGTAGGGACAGATTTGTGTAGTTTAAAGAAATGTTCAGAGAACTAAAGAAACAGACTCTAAGCATCCAAAATGACTCCCAAAATCACACCACAGAACTAAGTTGCCAACAGAGTGGCTTACGCTGCTACAATTTGTAAATTGCCAGACAACTTCAGCCTTGAGGATCATGCTACTTCTGCTGCCATCTCTGCCAATATATTTGGGGTCTCATGTTCTGCCTCTCTCCCAGTTTAATTTATTTACAAACCGTTGTCTCCCAGGACTTACCCAAGCTAAGTCCAATCTGAGACTGTGTCTGCAGGGATTTCTGAGTGGTGTCATTCTTAGCTTTCTAGTCTCTGAAATTCAGAAGACACCCTAGGAGGAAGTCAGAGAGTGTGTGATGAGCCTCCCTGTCATATCTGTTACAGGAATTTTAACTCATACAAAAAAATCTGTGTGATTCTGGAAACATAAAAGAGCATAGCGGGGCATCCCTGGTGGCGCAGTGGTTGAGAGTCCACCTGCCGATGCAGGGGACACGGGTTCGTGCCCCGGTCCGGGAAGATCCCACATGCCGCTGAGTGGCTGGGCCCGTGAGCCATGGCCGCTGGGCCTGTGCGTCCGGAGCCTGTGCTCTGCAACGGGAGAGGCCACAACACTGAGAGGTCCGCATACCGCAAAAAAAAAAAAAAAAAAGAGTATAGCTTTTGGGGCAGTATGACAGAGACAGCACACAGCTGGAGTAAAGAGATTCTTACGCTTTAGTAGAGAGCAACATGGAAGTTAAAGGGAATGAAGAAACAGTAGCATCAGCACCCACACCAGCAAGATGTTGCACAAGTGTCCTCAAAAGCACTGAAACACCAAAGTATCATCGACAGATGTAGTGAACCCTGTCAGAATTAGAAGCAGACAGAGGCAATGCTAGTCGTGGGAGTATTCTGGTGTCTGATGGTGGTTGTAGGGGCAGAAGTGAGGTGTATTTACATGATTTCCTCTAGCAGATAACACATTTGTTAACAAAGGCTAAAATGACTTGCTTTGGAACATATGTAAGGTAGCAAATGGAGATTCCCATTTTAAATTATAAAAATAAAAAATAAGGGGAACTTCTATAATAGTTTGTGAGGACCAGGCTCAAAGACAAACTGCTTGTTATTGTTAACTTGACCTCATTTACCCTCTAGGCTTGAGATCATTCTCCTCAAGGCTCAGTTCCTTTCTTGGTAGAGGGGAGGGTTTGTGTATATCCATTTCTTACCAGGGATTCTGCAGAATCAGATCAAGAGAGGTTTCATGAGAGAGTAGGATAAGAGAAAGTATAGTCAGTTTCATTCTAAAGAAAGAATTATTATGTATCATGACTCAGCTGCTCCCCTACAACCTTGATTTTGTTTTGAACATTGCAAAATGTGAAATGTATAGGTTATATTACATATATTTTCTTGCATAATGGTTACATACTGCATAGATGTAAATCTTCATTTGACATTTTACTAGCATTTGTGTCTTGCAAGCATGTCTAATGGTGGTGATTTTTGAAGAAGAGATGTGGGCTGGGAGATAAAGAGTCTAAGTCTAGGTCTATGGGGTACCGGATAAGGTTAATAATAAAGAAGAAACAAATTCTCAGTGGTTTTTACATAGGCTGGTATTTGTTCAGTGCCTCGTGGCAAACAATTTACAAGTGAAGCAGTTTCTCCAAAAATCACTTTGAAAAAACTTTAAAAACAAATCAGAGTTATTTGACAAGTAGAAGTACTGGTTATTTTAAACAACTATCGTACTCTCATATCAAAACTGAATTAAGGTTAAAAAAGAAAGGAAGAAAGAGAGAGAGAGGGAAAGAAAGGAAGAAAAACGGGAAGTGAGGGGGAGGAAAGAAGGAAGGAAGGAAGGAAAGAACAATGAAAAGGCTACAAAATCTCAGAAAAGGAAAAGTCACACAGTTGGTAGGTAACTAATAATAATCCACATGAAAATATAGCAAGTAAAAGGCTAAGAAATATGTCAGTACAATAAACAAAAGGGTTCCATGCTCAAGTAGTACAATAAGTTGATGTATTGATAGCATGTAACATATGCTAAAGAGATTTATGTAAAAAACTTTTATATTCAGATCAAGTGAATGGATTTCCCCAGGCAATGTATTGCATTTTCAAGATTTGTAAATCATGGTTAAATTCAATAAAATATTTCCTGGTGTGAAAAGCCAGTGGAAATAAATAATGACCAACATGTATTTAAAACGTGGTTTTCATATCTGGAAATAGAGGTGTGTGTCAGCATCAGTGATTGGCTTCATGAAGGGTTTCACTTGTGCAAAAAAAAATTCCTCACATCACATTTTTTTTCAGAGGTGCTGGTATCAAAAATTCTTGGAAGGGCTTCCCTGGTGGAGCAGTGGTTGGGGGTATGCCTGCTGATGCAGGGGACGCGGGTTCGTGCCCCGGTCCGGGGGGATCCCGCATGCCGCGGAGCAGCTGGGCCCGTGGGCCATGGCCACTGAGCCTGTGCATACGGAGCCTGTGCTCCGCAGCGGGAGAGGCCACAGCGGTGAGAGGCCCGCGTATGACACACACACACACACACACACACACACACAAAAATTCTTAGAAATGAAATTGTTTCTTAAGAATGTTACAATTGTTTTTTTAAACACAGATCATTTTACTCAAGAGCATTTAAAGAAGTATGTGAAAACCTGGACCAAGAGTATATCTTGTGCAACATGAAGAAGCTTGGTGGCTTAACCAAACAGTTCTCAGTAGAGTGTTTGAAGCTAAAAGGTGAATTGGAGAAATCACCTTCAAGAAAATAGTGTCAGGTTTTAGTAAGTATTTTGAGGATGAGGCAGGTCTATGGAAACTAGGCTACTGTCAGACATTTTTCATCACATGAACCTATAATACAAGAAACCATAGTGCTCTGTAGAAAATGCCTTCAAGTGACTGCAGTCTTGGTTTTAAAAGGAAACCAAATCTTTGGAAAAATCATACTGCAAAAGGAAATGTTGAAGTGTTTCCAAGCTGCTTGGTTTTGACAGGGAGGAAGGATATCAGAATATCCTAAATCTTATTGAAAACCACCTGAAGGAACTGCACGTCAAAACTGAAGAGAATTCCCCCATCCTTACCCTTTTTCAACACAAGTGAATGACTGGGTGAGGGAACACCGTTTATCTGAATCTTCTATTCAGTAGAAGAGCTTGACTTCAGCAGAGATGAAGGACTTTGTGACCTGCAGAATAGCCATTTACTCAAGATGAGATTTACTGAGTCCATGAGACAAGTCTGGAAGTCTCCCCTGCCATTAGTAGGAAAGCAATAAACAATTTGCTGCAGTTTCCCACATCTTATGTGAGTGAGCAAGTTTTTTTTGGTTTGGTAAGCATCATGAGCTAGCACAGAAATCATCTCATTGAAGCTGAAAATGAAATCTGTGTGTGTTTAGTCAAATCTGACCCCAGTTGAGTGTTTGTAGAAGAAATAAAAAGGCAGGTTTCATATTAAAGAGGTATGTTTCATTTTTAGTTTTAGTTTCAAAAATAATACCTTTAATTCATACATGCGCCTATGAAGGGCTGTATACATATATATACATATATAATTACTATATATAGTAATTTTGTACTGGTAAATCTCTATTTGAGCTTGAAAACATAATTTAGTATGAAAATATTGTTTTGAATGCCTTGTGTAAAATTTGTCAGAGGCCATATTTTAATTCAAATTGTTTTTGCTTAAGTAGTTCTGCTATTCAACATGATCAAAAATACGTTGTAAGTAAAATTCGTAAAATCCGTTTACAATTTTTATTTAAATTTACTCTACTGAGTCTATCTTTCAAAAAATTAAATCTTGTTTTGACTTAAGATGCCACTTAACCAAAATATATTTGTTGCCTTATGCATTTATAAAATTTATGAAAAGGAAAGAAAACAATTAACTCTGAGTTCTGTGTGTTGTGGTACATGTATCATTTTTATTATTTAATTTTTATTTATTTTTTTAACATCTTTATTGGAGTATAATTGCTTTACAATGGTGTGTTACTTTCTGCTGTATACAAAGTGAATCAGCTATACATATAAATATATCCCCATATCTCCTCCCTCTTGTGTCTCCCTCCCACCCTCCCTATCCCACCCCTCCAGGTGGCCACAAAGCACTGAGCTGATCTCCCTTTGCTATGTGGCTGCTTCCCCCTAGCTATCTATTCTACATTTGGTAGTATATATAAGTCCATGCCACCCTCTCACTTTGTCGCAGCCTACCCTTTTTGTTTTCTTTGGATATGTATCCAGCAGTGGAAATGTTGGATCATATGGTAGCCCTATATTTAGATTTTTGAGGAACACCCATACTGTTTTCTATAGTGGCTGCATCAATTTACAATCCCACCAACAGTGTAGTAGGATTCCCTTTTCTCTACATACTCACCAACATTTGCTATTTGTAGAATTTTTTATAATAGCTATTTTGACAGGTATGTGGTGATATTTTGCTGTGATTTTGATTTACATTTCCCTAATACGTAGTGATGTTGAGTATATTTTCATATGCCTGTTGGCCATCTATATATCTTCTTGGGAAAAACATGTATTCATATCCTCTGCCATTTTTTAATCAGGATTTTTTGTTCTTGTTGAGTTCTATGAGTTCCTTATATGTTTTGGACATCAACACCTTATTGGGTGTATCACTTGCAAATATGTTCTCTCCAGGGCATTATTAAAAGTTTATTCTAGCATATCTAAATAACAGGAGAATGAGACAAAAATTAACAATAACCTGTAAAAAGAAAATCCCAGGATATTTATTAAAGCAATATATTATGTGGGGAAATGTCTATTTAGGTCTTATGCCCATTTTTGGACTGGGTTGTTTGTTTTTTTGTTATTGAGCTGCATGAGATTTTGGAGATTAATTAATTAATTAATTTTGGAGATTAATCCTTTGTCAGTTGCTTCATTTGCAAATATTTTCTCCCATTCTGAGGGTTGTCTTTTGGTCTTGTTTATGGTTTCCTTTGCTGTGCAAAAGCTTTGAAGTTTCATTAGGTCCCATTTGTTTATTTTTATTTCCACACTTTGTTATAAAGCAGAAACTAACACACCATTGTAAAGCAATTATACTCCAATAAAGATGTAAATATATATATATATATATATATATATATATATATATATATATAAAATGTGGGGTTACTTTCATATTTTTGCCCTGAAGAATTATATGAAAAATTGGAAGAGAATATTGAGAATATTGATTTGGGAAATATACCTGATCAGTCACAGTTTATAAGTCATATGGAGTCACATAAAGTCATTTGGTAGTAAGCAACAGGCACTTGCATAGAGACACACTTCTCCACACAGCCTATGCTCTAAAACTGATAGAAAATCCAAATACTGACCCTGATGCATTCTCCACTTATCCTCAAATGAACAAGAATATAATCAATAGCAGTGAGATCCATTGATTTAGCTAGTTTTCTTTTTTTAAATTGAAAAAGAAATACCCAACTACATTTGGAAGAGGAAGTAAACTTAATTAGCCTCTTTAAACCCATCAGCTACTCTGACAGTGACTTATGAGACTTCATTAATTTGTCTATAGCCTTCCTATAAGTAATCCTGAAGCAAAAGCCCAATTCCTCCATGAAAAGGACTACAAAAGAAAGGCTTGGAGGAAAACATGTAGCCCCCTCTCTCTTAGCAGCCGGTCAAGTAGACACAGCCCAGTTAGTCCCCAAAGAAATAAGACATTATGTAGGGGTTGCCGAAATACCATTAAGAATAGGCAGTAGAAGCCTGTGCCTAAACTTACATGTTATTTTCTGAAAGATCATATATTTAGCAAGGAAATACACTGTATCAGAGAATTAAATAGAAGCTATAATTTTATTACTTCATTTTCCCCCTTTTATAGTGGATTTAGGGAATTATAATTTCCCCAGCTCTTTTCTTTTTTTCTGAAAACTAATACATTTATATTAAGATTGAAAAAAGTTGTGAAAGGTTACATTGTTCTCCCTTTGGTGCCACTGTTTTGTTGCTACTTAAGTAGTATATAAGTGGTGGCCCCTACTGCTTCATTAAACCAGTATCTCTGTGAAGTTCAGCTGCAGAACATGTGTTCTGCTTTTCTTTGGAAAATGTACTCCATTAAAACCACATTCCTCTGCCAGTCCAAATTCACAAATGTCTACATGTCTCTGTTCAAATTATCCAAATTCTGCCTCTGAGGCAAGGGATATAAAGTGAAAATGATGAAGCCACAACATAACAATCATAAAGGTGCCAACTGCTATATGGCTGATTGAGATTCACCAGTTGGCACCGGTTGTGAAAAGAGCCAAGCACATGAGAATGACCAGAATATACCTGCACGAAGACAGCTCTAACAGACTGGTTTATGTTAAAGACTTAAAGGAGTCTATAGATATTTTTAATAACCTCAAAATTGGAGTGTCATCTATTACTCCTCAATTTAATCAGAGCTTGAGGTCTGATTAAGGGATTATTAAAATAATTAAAAATTTTTTGTTCCTGCTATAAGTAATCGTTATAATTCCCCAGAATGAATGTGAAGAGAAACAAACTCTCATCTTGAATCAAAGATCATTTACAATTTGAGCAAATATTTATTATAACATCTTGAAAAGAAGAGATTCCAAGATACTGGAAACTCATACAGGATGGAATGAGAGAGCATCTGGACTACTTTCTGATGGAAGTTACACAGGTAGAATAAAACTGAGTCACTTTTTTCAATTATATAAAATATGTTTGGTCAAGAATGTGAAGTGGTGGTACATAGTTGTGGCAGGAAATAAAAGAGAAAATGTTGATTGCTGCCAAGTCACAGGTTATCTTTTTGCTTTCCTGAAAATTTTGGAATTATTTCTGGGAATTCAGAAGAATTTTGAAGAGGGGAAATAACATTATCTAAACTTTATTTTAGGAGCATAACTGCTCTGCAGGGAAAAGTAAAGCAGTACAAATAATTCAGTCAAATGGGGCAACTGGGTTGAAAATTGCTAAGAAGGCCAGTTTGCTAAACTTAGCACGCTTGAAAATAAGGAAAATATTAAAAATTTATATGTAGATCTCATTTGAAAAAAGGATTAGACTATTAAAGGAAGGCAAAATGTTCTAAAAGCTCTGATCTAAAGAATTTTAGAATTCACCATCTCACAATGTCCCAGAGATCAATGCAATTCCCCAAGAGAACACAGGATGGACCTGACAATCTCTGAGGAGATCTGGAACTTTCATCTTTTTGAATGGAAGACAATCAGATTAAAATACATACCCGTGCATATTGGCATCAGTGATACCAAATACACAAATGCAGTTTACCCATACATTTTCACATTCTTCAAGCTTAAAAACTAGTAAAAATATAAAGTTTACAGACAATGCCTCTCCAAAGTCACATTTAATTGTTAGACATTTACGTAAGCTGGGAATTGAGTAGGCCACCTGGCAATTTTACAGGGTGAAAAAATGCTTTACTCAAAATGACAGTTTTTGCTTCTACTTCCCTGGTGTGAAATTTCACTAATTATTTGCTGCCATGAGTGAGTTTCACAGTATTAAGAAACTGTCTGAACTTACATTATTATTGTTCATTAGGACTTTCAGAATCATCCCTAAAGTATTCATAATTTTAAACACACTTATTATACCAGAATGAAACATTAAATTCATTTATGGGGCTATATGTATTATCTAGGTAATCTTTAATTTTAGATGAAAAAGCTAAAAAAGTATATAAAAAAGAAGTTCATTTTAGAAACCAAGTGGACAATGACCTGGAAAGAAGTAATTTTAAAGATTTCAAGTAAATTAACAACTACAAAAAAATTAGAAATGCTAACTAAAACAGAGTGATAACACTTTTGTTCTAAATATAGAATTATAAAACCAAAATTGATCCTTGAAATAAATGGCGCAATTTGAAACACTAAAGTAAACAACATGGATTTATGGAAATATTAAAATGTTCTAAATTCTAGCTATGACAGTGAGAAACAGGATGGTAATGAATCTCAGCTCTTTCCCGTTGTAATTATTTTTGCTTTCGGTCTCAAAAATACCCCATCTTGGATAATATATGAGCTTCCTTCTTATAAGGCATCCCTGAAATTTACTTTCATTCTCCAGGAAAGAAAATTTAATTAAAGAAATAGACTTATCAAAATTTATTTTCAATAAAACCAGAAATAAAAAAGTATTTTATCAAAATATGACAAAGAACACTTCAACAAATATATGTAATCATTGTTTTATTATGTCTTATTTACAAATAAATGCATTTAATGTTATCAAATTACTTTAAGGATTATTTAGCTGCTTCTTACAAGTATAATATGCTATCTTGCCATTGCCATTCACTTTTAGATATATAGTATTTTTCATTAGATTTCTTCTTTAATTCATGAGTTATTTGGATGTGAATTTTACAGTTTCCTAACATATCTATGTTGTTTGTATTGCTTCTTTCTAAGTTAATTTCCTTATAATTAAAGAACATATTCGGCATGGTATTAATTCTTTAAACTTTGTTGAAATTTCTTTTATGACCAAATAAAGTCAATTTATTTAATTGTTCCTTGTGTAATTTGGTATTAATCTACTACATCAATCTTGATAATTTTGTTGTTAAATCTTGTTTTTAAAGTTTAATACTAGGTGAACCTATTATTCAAGAGGAAGAATACATAAAATAACCATAGGATTTATAACCTTCATACATAAAATAACCATAGGATTTATAACCAACAGACCCTCACTACAGTGTGTTTGAAGGCATGATCATCTGAAATAAAGTACAGTTGACCCTTGAACAACAGGGATTTGAATTGTGTGCGATCCTTATATGGGCATTTTTTTCAATAAATGCTATATTACTACATGGTCTGTGGTTGGTTGAATCCATGGAACTGCAGATACAGAGGGCCTACTCTAAAATTATATGGGTTTTTAGATGCCCTTAACAACACCCAACCCCCATTGTTCAAGTGTCACCTGTAATTAGAGAAGAAGGATATGAGATATAAGTGACAATTGTGAGCAAAGATATTGATTAAATATAATTTAACAATTTAATATGTAAAGAATATTTTTGTTTAAAAATTATTTTTATTTAATCCACCAGTTTCTAAAATAGTGTGTTGAATTCTTTCCCATTCTGCTTATGAATTTGTCAATTTCTCCTTCTTGTTATTTTTTTATAGATTTAAAAATATATTATATACGTAGCATATATGTTTAGGCTATGCTGTTAAGTATAAACAAGCTCACAATTCTTTTCTTGATAGATTATCTTTTGTTCACTTTTTATGTATATTAGCACATTTTTTCATTAATGATAGCTTGTCTGATATTCTAATTTTGAACCAGTTTTCTTTTGAGTAGGCTTTGTACATTCTGTGGATTTTCATCTTTTTTTCCCCCCTCAATCTCTATAAATTAGGAGATTAGAATATAATGTTCTTAAATCATTCAGCTAGATTTTGATTTATTTAACTAATCTGCTAATCTCTATACTTCTATAGATTACATTAACAATTCATAATTTTTGTAATTATTTATGTTTGTACTTATTTCTATGTTATTTTTGATTGCTTTTCATTTCCTTTTTTTATTTTTATTTTACATTTTTCATTTTTGTGCCTTCTGTTGTAGTGAGAGAGTTTCCACATTTATTTCCCTCAGATCATTTTGAAGAAACAAACATTAGTTTTATTATTTTCTGAGTATATTTTAAAACATAATTACATAACTAAAGTAACTTAACAAACACACATGACTTTAGCATGTTTAAGTACCCTTTAAATTCCCTATCCTCACTTTCATCTTATTTATATGATAGTCTTGATTTTTTTATCTTTTTAAAACAAACTCAAAAATATTAATTTTTATATTAAACAGTTGGATTTATTAACCATATTTCTATCAATTAATTTTTCAGCTCTGTTTCTTATATTTCATACTTTTCTCTGATTCTACTTTCTTATTTTAAAAGAAACTATTTTAAAGTAATATATGAAATTTTAAGCTTTAAAATCTTTCATTGTTTTAGTCCAAAACTAGCTTCATTTTGCTCTCACTTTGAATGATATATCCATTACATATTAAATTTTAAGTTGACTATTATTTACACAAAGTACTTTGAAGATGCAAACATTTGTGGTGCAAAGTCTACTGCATATTTTCTATCATAAATTTGTCACTTATTCTTTTTATCTTGTTATTCTTCAGTTTCACTCTGATATGACCAGATGTAAGATGTGCATTTTTCTTTTCTGCTTGGAACTTGCATTGAATTTTATATCTCAGGAAACTTCATCAATTCTGAAACCATCCTAGTTATTTCCCTTCAAATTTTGATTCTTTGTTATTTTCTTCACTTGAACTTCTCATATCTCTGATGGGAATTCTGAAACTATACATCATGTTGCATATATAAATTTTTTTGCTCTATGCTGGTTTGGGGCTAACTTTCATATGTGGGTCACACAAAATTTATCCTTTCAGTCATTAAAATTTCTGTGAAACTATTTCTTATTTATTAATTTATTCTTTTGCATATCTACCATTTTTATTTATGAGAACTGGTTTTACTTTCATATGTATAATTTATTTTTAATAAGTATTATGACTATTTTTGAGCATCCAAACTCCAATTATTTTAAGTTCTCAGTTAGACTGATTCTAACATAAGTTTCTCCTGGAGTGAATGTGTATTTCATTACTTGATTTGACACTGTCTTCTTTATTATTTAATTTCTTGAATTTTTAAAGAAGTTTAGACTTGTAGGCATGTTTTGAATGGGAACATTTTGACAACTTTGATTTTGTTTTGTTGTTATTGTTATTGGTGAGTGTGTGTGTGTTCATCTGTGTGTATGTGTTTGTTTTTCTTTGATTTTATTTTGCATTTTCATTGTTTTCTCCCCTTTCTAGCAATTCTGAAGTTTTGAGATTGCCTTCTAGCACAGAGCAGGTGCAGTCATTAAAATGGCAGTTTCCATTTCATAAAGATATCGAGGATATCAGAAATCCAGTTACAGGTTGTGATTTTGTAGCTCTGTTTCCTGAAGTCAGCAGCTTTCTGTGATGCCATATTACAAGCAACAAGTCAACAGCCATTTTATTCAAAATTGAAGGAGAAGGAATCTACTTTTTCACAATTGAAGCAGAGGGAATCTATTTTTTCCTCAATCCCAGACTTTAACCATTGAGACTGAATAGGGAGAACCATGTCACTCAGAGAAATCTTAGTGCTTTCCTTTCAGAAACCAATCTCCTTGCTTCCACCCCTATTTTCTAATCTTTAGAGTCCAAAAGGCCAGTGGCTATAGCTCCAATAACACCTTTACAATTCTGGGGACTCATTTCTCTTGTGTGAGTATATTTATCATGTCATTGGATCTCAGCTAGTATATACGAATACATGGAATGTATGTCTTGTGTGTGTGTGTGTGTGTGTGTGTGTGTGTGTGTATTTGGTATTTTTAGATTAATGGATCTCTTTAAAATTCATTGCATCTTTGATCAGTAGTTTGTATTCCCAATGATAGAATTAACTTATTAGTCATGATCCCTATAATTGCTCTATGATTAACTGATGTCCACTAAATCTATAAAAACCAAAAGATCCATGTTCTATCACTTTTCTAAGTATCTTTATTTGTATACATGTAAAATGACAACTAAAACGAAGAAAAACTTTAAAATTAATAAATTCATAAGATTTAACAGAGAAATGCTAGTGAGCATTTGGAATCAAAGGATATTATGCTAATTTGGAGGTATTAAAAAATTCTCGATTCTAAAGCAGTATTCTTCAAGATATTAAACTATGAGTAGAGTTGATTTCTATTTTCAGAATTTTTAAATAGTGGATTAGAAATATCTTATGATTGAGGAGGGACCTTCAAAATGGCAGAAGAGTGAGATATGGAGTAAGAGTAAGACTTACTTACTCTTGAGTAAGTAAGAGTAAGACACCTTCCTCCTCACAAATACATCAGAAATACATCTACACGTGGAACAGCTCCTACAGAACACCTACTGAATGCTGGCAGAAGACCTCAGACTTCCCAAAAGGCAAGAAAATCCCCACGTACCTGGGTAGGGCAAAAGAAAAAAGGAAAAACAGAGACAAAAGAATAGGGACAGGACCTGCACCACTGTGAGGGAGGAGAGACAGGGGGTGGGCAGGGGGGAAGCTTCAGAGCTGTAGAGGAGAGCACAGCAATAGGGATGGAGAGGGCAAAGTGAAGAGATCCCCCACAGAGGATCGGTGCCGACCAGCACTCACCAGCCAGAGAGGCTTGTCTGCTTACCCGCCGGGATGGGTGGGGGCTGGGAGCTGAGGCTCCAGCTTTAGAGGTCAGATCCCAGGGAGAGGACTGGTGTTGGCTGCATGAACACAGCATGAAGGGGGCTAGCGCAACACAGCTAGATGGGACGGAGTCCGGGAAAAGTCTGGAACTGCCTAAGAGGCAAGAGACTATTGTTTCGGGGTGCGCAAGGAGAGGAGATTCAGAGCACCGCATAAATGAGCTCCAGAGATGGGCGCAAGCTGCGGCTATCAGCGTGGACACAAGAGACGGGCAGGAAACGATAAGGTTGCTGCTGCAGCCACCAAGAATCTTGTGTGCAAGCACAGGTCACTATCCACACCTCCCTTTCCCAGAGCCTGTGCAGCCCACCACTGCCAGGGTCCCATGATCCAGGGACAACTTCCCCAGGAGAACACATGGAGTGCCTGAGGTTGTTGCAACGTCATGCCGGCCTCTGCTGCTGCAGGCTCCCCCCACAATCTGTACCCTTCCCTCCCCACGGACTGAGTGATCCATAGCCCCCTAATCAGCCGCTACTTTAACATCCTCTTGTCTGGGCAGGGAACAGACACCCTCAGATGACCTACACACAGAGACAGGGACAAATCCAAAGCTGAGCCCCAGGAGCTGTGCGAGCAAAGAAGAGAAAGAGAAATCTCTCCCAGCAGCCTCAGGAACAGAGGATTAAATCTCCACAATCAACTTGATGTACCCTTCATCTGTGAAATACCTGAATAGACAAAGAATCATCCCAAAATTGAGGCAGTGGACTTTCAGAGCAACTGTAGACTTGGGTTTTCCTTCTGCATCTAATTTAGTTCTGGTTTTGTTTATCTTAGTTTAGTATTTAGAGGTTATTATCATTGGTAGATTTGTTTATTGATTTGGTTGCGCTCCTCCTTTATTTTAATATATATATATATTTTTTACCTTGTTCTCTTTTTGTGAGTGTGTGTCTATATGCTCCTTTGTGTGATTTTGTCTGTATAGATTTGCTTTTACCATTTATCCTAGGGTTCTGTCTGTCCAGTTTTGTTTGTTTGTTTGTTTGTTTTTTAGTATAATTTTTAGCACTTGTAATCATTGGTGGATTTGTTTTTTGGTTTAGTTCCTCTCTTCTTTCTTTTTATTTTTAATAACTTTTAAATTTAATAATTTTATTTTATTTTTTAAATTTCTTTCTTTTTTTTTCTCCCTTTTCTTCTGAGCTTTGTGGCTTACAGGGTCTTGGTGCTCCAGCTGGGTGTCAGGCCTGAGCCTTTGAGGTGGGAGAGCCAAATTCAGGACATTGGTCCACCAGAGACCTCCCGGCCCCATGTAATATCAAATGGTGAAAGCTCTCCCAGACATCTCCACCTCAATGCTAAGACCCAGCTCCACTCAATGACCAGCAAGCTACAGTGCTGGACACCCTATGCCAAACAACTAGCAAGACAGGACCACAACCTCACCCATTAACAGAGAGGCTGCCTAAAATCATAATGAGTTCACAGACACCCCAAAACACACCACCAGACACAGTCCTGCCCACCAGAAAGACACGATCCAGCCTCATCCAGGAGAACACAGGCACCAGTCTCCTCCACCAGGAAGCCTACACAACACACTGAACCAACCTTACCCACTGGGGGCAGACACCAAAAACAATAGAAACTAGAAACCTGCAGCCTGCGAAAAGGAGACCCCAAACCCAGTAAGTTAAGCAAAATGAGAAGAAAGAGAAATATGCAGGAGAAAGGTAAAAGCCCACCTCACCAAACAAATGAAGAGGAAATATGCACTCTACCTGAACAAGAATTCAGAGTAATAATAGTACAGATGATGCAAAATCTTGGAAATAGAATGGAGAAAATACAAGAAATGTTTAACAAGGACCTAGAGCAAACAAACAATGATAAACAACACAATAAATGAAATTAAAAATTCTCTAGAAGGTATCAACAGCAGAATAACTGAGGCAGAAGAACAGATAAGTGATCTGGAAGATAAAATAGTGGAAATAGCTACCACAGAGCAAAGAAACAAGAATGAAAAGAATTATGGACAGGCTCAGAGTCCCCTGGGACAACATTAAATGCACCAACATTTGAATTATAGGGGTCCAGAAGAAGAATAGAAAAAAAAAGGGACTGAGAAAATATTTCAAGGGATTACAGTTGAAAATTTCCCTAATATGGGAAAGGAAATAGGCAATCAAGTCCAGGAAATGCAGAGAGTCCCATACAGCATAAATCCAAGGAGAAACATGTCAAGACACATATTAATCAAAATATCCAAAAGTAAACACAATGAAAAAAATATTAAAAGCAGCAGGGAAGCAACACATAGCATGCAAGGGAATCCCCAAAAGGTTAACTGCTGATCTCTCAGCAGAAACTCTGTAAGCCAGAAGGGAGTGGCAGGACATATTTAAAGTGATGAAAGGCAGAAACGTACAACCAAGATGACTCTACCCAGCAAGGATATCATTCAGATCTGACGGAGAAATAAAAACACTTACAGACAAGCAAAAGCTAAGAGAATTCAGCACCACCAAACCAGCTTTACAAGAAATGCTAAAGGAACCTCTTTAGGCAGGAAACACAAGAGAAGGAAAAGACCTACAATAACAAACCCAAAACAATTACGAAAATGGTAGTAGGAACATACATATCGATAATTACCTTAAATATAAATGGATTAAATGCTCCAACCAAAAGACATAGACTGGCTGAATGGATACAAAAACAAGAATACAGAAACAAGACCCATATATATGCTGTCTACAAGAGACCCACTTCAGACCTAGGGACACATACAGACTGAAAGTGAGGGACTGGAAAAAGATATTCCATGCAAACGAAAATCAAAAGAAAGCTGGAGTGGCAGTTCTCATATCAGACAAAATAGACTTTAAAATAAAGACTATTACAAGAGATAAAGAAAGACACTACATTATGATCCAGGGATCAATCCAAGAAGATATAACAATTGGAAATATTTATGCACCCAACATAAGAGCACCTACATACGTACGGCAAAATGCTAACCACCATAAAAGGGTAAATCGACAGTAACACAATTATAGTAGGGGACTTTAACACCCCACTTTCACCAATGGACAGATCATCCAAAATGAAAATAAGTAAGGAAACACAAGCTTTAAATGATACATTAAACATGATGGACTTAATTGATATTTATAGGACATTCCATCCAAAAACAACAGAATACACTTTCTTCTCAAGTGCTCATGGAACATTCTCCAGGATAGGTCATATCTTGGGCCACAGAACAAGCCATGGTAAATTTAAGAAACTTGAAATCGTATCAAGTATCTTTTCTGACCACAATGCTATGAGACTAGATATCAATTACAGGAAAAAAACCTGCAAAAAATAAAAATACATGGAGGCTAAACAATACACTACTAAATAACCAAGAGATCACTGAAGAAATCAAAGAGGAAATCAAAAAATACCTAGAAACACATGACAATGAAAACATGACGACCCAAAACCTATGGGATGCAGCAAAAGCAGTTCAAAGAGGGAAGTTTATAGCAGTACAAACTTACCTCAGGAAACAAGAAACATCTCAAATAAACAACCTAACCTTACACCTAAAGATATTATAGAAAGAAGAACAAAAGAAACTCAAAGTTAGCAGAAGGAAAGAAGTCATAAAAATTAGATCAGAAATAAATGAAAAAGAAATGAAGGAAACAATAGCTAAGATCAGTAAAATTAGCAGCTTGTTCTTTGATAACATCAAAAAAATTGATAAACCATTAGCCAGACTCAGCATGAAACAAAGGGAGAATCAAATCAATAGAATTAGAAATGAAAATGGAGAAGTAACAACTGACACTGCAGAAATACAAGGGATCATGGAAGATTACTACAAGCAACTATATGCCAATAAAATGCACAACCCGGAAGAAATGGACAAATTCTTAGAAAAGTACAACCTTCCAATACTGAACCAGGAAGAAATAGAAAATATAAACAGATGAACCACAAGCACTGAACTTGAGACTGTGATTTAAACTCTTTCAACAAACAAAAGCCCAGGACTGGATGGCTTCACAGGCAAATTCTATCAAACATTTAGAGAAGAGCTAACAACCATCCTTCTCAAACTCTTCCAAATATAACAGAAGGGGGACCACTCCCAAACTCATTCTAGGAGGCCACCATCACCCTGATACCAAAATCAGACAAAGATGTCACAAAGAAAGAAAACTACAGACCAATATCACTGATGAATATAGATGCAAAAATCCTCAACAAAATACTAGCAAACACTATCCAACAGCACATTAAAAGGATCATACACCATGATCAAGTGGTGTTTATCCCAGCAATGCAAGGATTCTTCAATATACACACACCAATCTATGTGATACACCATATTAACAAATGGAAGGAGAAAAACTGTATGATCATCTCAATAGAGGCAGAAAAAGCTTTTGAAAAAATTCAACACCCATTTATGATAAAACCCTCCAGAAAGCTGGCATAGAGGGAACCTACCTCAATATAATAAAGGCCATATATGACCAAACCCACAGCCAAGATCATTTTCAATGGTGAAAAACTGAAACCATTTCCACTAAGATCAGGAACAAGACAGGTTGCCCACTCTCACCACTATTATTCAACATAAATTTGGAAGTTTTAGCCACAGCAATCAGAGAAGGAAAAAAATGAAAGTAATCCAAACCACAAAAGAAGAAATAAAATTTTCACTTTTGCAGATGACATGATACAATACGTAGGGAATCCTAAAGGTGCAACCAGAAAACTACTAGAGCTAATCAATGAATTTGGTGAAGTAGCAGGATACAAATTTAAAGCACGGAAATCTCTTGCATTCCTATACACTAATGATGAAAAATCTGAAAGAGAAATTAAGGAAACATTCCCATTTACCATTCCAACAACAAGAATAATATGCCTAAGAATAAACCCACCTAGGAGACAAAAGACCTGTATACAGAAAACTATAAGACACTGATGAAAGAAATTAAAGATGATACAAACAGAGAGAGAGATATACCATGTTCCTCGATTGGAAGAAACTATATTGTGAAAATGACTATATTACCCAAAGCAATATGCAGATTCAATGAAATGCCTATCAAATGATGAATGGCATATTCCCAGAACTAGAACAAAAATTTTCACAATTTGTATGGAAATAAAAAAGACCCAGAATTGCCAAAACAATCTTGAGAAATAAAAATGGAGCTGGAGGAATCAGTCTCCCTGACTTCAGACTGTACTACAAAGCTACAGTAATCAAGACAATATGGTACTGGCACAAAAACGGAAATATAGATCAATGGAACAGGATAGAAAGCCCAGAGATAAACGCATGCACATATGGTCACCTTATCTTTGATAAAGGAGGCACGAATATACAATAGGGAAAAGAGAGCCTCTTCAGTAAGTGGTGCTGGGAAAACTGGACAGCTACATGTAAAAAAGTGAAATCAAAACACTCCCTAAAACCATACACAAAAATAAACTCAAAATGGACTAAAGACCTAAATATAATGTCAGACACTCTAAAACTCTTAGAGGAAAACATAGGCAGAACACTCTATGACATAAATCACAGCAAGATCCTTTTTGACCCACCTCCTAGAAAAATGCAAATATAAACAAAAATAAACAAATGGGATCTAATGAAACTTAAAAGCTTTTGCACAGCAAAGGAAGCCATACAAAAAAGGAAGACAACCCTCAGAATGGGAGAAAATATTTGCAAATGAAGCAACTGACAAAGGGCTAATCCCCAAAATTTACAAGCAGCTCATGCAGCTCAATGTCAGATAAACAAACAACCCAATCCAAAAATTGGCAGAAGACCTAAATAGACATTTCTCCAAAGAAGATATACAGATTACCAACAAACACATGAAAGGATGCTCAACATCACTAATCATTAGAGGAATGCACATCAAAACTACAAGGAGTTATCACCTCACACCGATCAGAATGGCCATCATTAGAAAGTCTACAAACAATAAATGCTGGAGAGGATGTGGAGAAAAGGGAACCCTCTTTCACTGTTGGTGGGCATGTAAATTGATACAGCCACTATGGAGAACAGTATGGAGGTTCCTTTAAAAACTAAAAGTACAGCTACCATACGACCCAGCAATCCCACTACTGGGCATATACCCTGAGAAAACCATAATTCAAAAAGAGTCACATACCACAATGTTCATTGCAGCTCTATTTACAATAGCCAGGACATGGAAGCCACCTAAGTGTCCACTGACAGATGAATGGATAAAGAAGATATGGCACATATATACAGTGGAATATTACTCAGCCGTAAAGAGAAACAAAATTGAGTTATTTCTAGTGAGGTGAATGGACCTAGAAACTGTTATACCGAGTGAAGTAAGTCAGAGTAAAAACAAATACCTTATGCTAACACGTATATATGGAATCTAAAAAGAAAAATGGTTCTGAAGAACCTAGGGGCAGACAGGAATAAAGATGCAGATGTAGAGAATGCACTTGAGGACACGGGGAGGGGGAATGGTAAGCTGGGATGAAGTAAGAGTAGCATGGACATATGTACACTACCAAATGTAAAATAGATAGCTAGTGGGAAGCAGCCGTATAGCACAGGTTGATCAGCTTGGTGCTTTGTGTCCACCTAGAGGGAGGGTGGGAGGGAGACGCAAGAAGGAGGAGATATGGGGATAGATGTATATGTATCGCTGATTCACTTTGTTATACAGCAGAAACTAACACACCACTGTAAAGCAATTATACTCCAATAAAGATGTTTAAAAAAAGAAACAAACAACATAATGCTAAGTGAAAACAGCCAGACACAAAAGGCCATATATTATATGATTCCAATCATATGGAAGTCCAGAATAAGGACAGAAAGTAGATTAGTGGTTGTCTAGGGATGAGGGTGGAGATTGGAAACACAGGACTGATAGCTAACGAGTAAAGAGTTTCTTTTTAAGGAGAAGAAATTATCCTAAAATTTACTGTAAGGATGGTTGCACATATCTATGAATATACTAAAAAAATGAATTGTACACTTTAGGTACATTGTATGATATGTGAATTATACCTCAATAAAACTGTTAAAAAGAAAAAATAAAGAAATATCTTATGATTATTATATTATGTCTAATAGAAAAACTATCCCATAACTAACACTTAAGGAAGACATATTTTGTCCCAGGTTTTGTTCTTTGCATTATACAAATATTACCTTGATAATCCACACACCTCCTCACTATTTCCTAATTTTCAGAAAAGCTAAGGCACAGAGAGATAGTTACTTGCTGTTAGTATAACACATAATAAATGATAGAGTCAGAATCTGACCCTTTGCGATCTGCATCCAAAGGAAAATATGTAGCTTTGCTCATTTTACTTTCAAAGCAGACATCATTACATACCTTATGATAATGACTGATTCATGTGTTTGTATGATTATGAATAAACTGTTTTCCTTTTGCATTTTTTCCTCTCCAAATGGATTTTCTTCATTATCAAATGCCTAGCTATGCAACTGATGTATAGACCTTTGAAGATTTCTGCTTCTGTGTCTGATGTGGTATATTTAATGATATAGAACCTTAAACATACTGGTTATGGATGACTATGTTAATATACAAAATGCATAATAAATTTTAATTCCTATTATATATTACAGAACAATGTCTACACTGAAAAGCATCGAAATATGTTCCTAGTATAATTCTTCCATGTAGATCACTACAAATAAACAGCTTCTAAATGGTGATTAAAAATTACATAAGTCTACTGTGTTTGGCCTTAAGGATTTCAAAACCAAAATGAAATTATCACTAACATCACCATCACAAAAGTTCAAAAAATAAGAATCACAAAGCCAATTTAGTCTCTACAGCCTAGCAAACTTGGCCCAATAAAAATGATTTTTTTCCCTCTGCTATAGCAAAGAAAAATTTTAATAAAAAGGCCCTGCTATTTCATCTGATGGCTCAAATACTACATTCCCATTCACTGTCTTCATTAATGTCTATAAGGAGGACATTCATGATCTCATTTCACTTTCAGACGCTTTGCTTCCTTTGCTCTTGCTGCAGTTTAATTAGGCCACTCTTTCTATAAATACATCAATAATTAATTAATTTTTTAGGTATAGACTTTTAAAGTAAAATTATGGAGTAGCAATTTTTTTTTAGGAAAGGGAAGCTATGATTGTATACTGCAAGAAGGGACTTACTAATTCAAAAGAAACAAGATTGTGTGTGTGTGTGTTTGGGTGTGTATGTGTGTATGCAGGTAGTACTGAAACTTGAGAACATGTGATATTGAAATTTTATTTATGAGTGTTTTTGTTTTGAACTCAAAATCAATTTTACCTTAAAACAATATTGCTTTTCTAAGTTAGCCTAATATAGACCTCATGTGTTTTAGAAATATGTAATCTAAGAGATGGATTGTAGGATTCGAGAACCAGGAAGAAGGAAGAAGCGGAAAGTAGAGTCAAGTACAACACTAGTTAGAGTACTGTGATGGGTGGAATTTTCCTTTGAGTCAGCATCTTTATTTCTGTGCTCCTTTTCAATCTTCAGGTGTACATCCATTTACGTGCACCAGACTGGTCCATTAAATGTGGGAAGAGTCCTAGGACTGAATGAAGGGTTAACATGTAAACAACCAATTCCTTCGTTTGAAAAGTGGTTAAGGTCACAGAATTTGGAACCAGACTTCTAGGGCCCAAATCCTGGTTCTGCCACTAATGCATTTTATGACCTTAAGCAGTTTATTTAATCACCCTGTGTCTTTGTGTAGTTATCTGTAAAATGGAGATCAGTACTAGTAACTAGCTCATAAAGTTTTTATGAAGATAGATTGAATAATGTATTTCAAGCTCTTAGAACAATGATAGACAAAATATAAACAATATGGAAACTTTAGCTGTTGTTATTGTTGTGTTATTATTACTATTAATTTAAAAAATGTGTATCAGGGCATCAATTTTGTGCAAACACTATACTAGAGGATGGACACACAAGATAAATGAGAACAGTCTCTGCACCAAAGAGTTTCAGGCTAGAGAAAATGGGGATTGGCTATTTTAAAGATTATCAGGAGAAAAATCCATGGAAAAAGAGTGAAGAAATGTGTGAATACATTCACCCAAAAGTATATCTGTGCTCAAGGTGAACATGACCATCCAGGCATTGAAGAAGCAGGACATTATCAACAATCAAAGGAGCAGGAAATCAGTTTAGATATTGAGAGATGAACAAGAGAAAATGGCATTATTAATGTCTAAGCAAAACATTAGAATCCAAATTCGAGGGGCATGAATCCAAGCACCAGAAGACTTGAGGTAAATAGCAGGACTCAGACAACAGAGAAATGAATTCAGCTTTGGGAGAACTAGAAGCCAACGTGGCAAGACTGATTCAATGCCATCATCAAGCTACTATCTCTAGAACTTCATTACTCCGTATGAATTTCCAGTCCAGTCTGAGAATCTGAGGGCATAGTTTAGAATTGGAAGAACTCAGAGAAAAATCACTACAATTGACATGAGAAAACCCGGCTCCAAAACTTATCAGCTATACAATCTTCAGAGCCATAGATTGCTCATTTATGAAATACTTTCTATTCTGTAATATATGAAATATTTTCTATTCTGTAAACAAAGGCAGAAAGAACAAGTGGAAAGTATTGAATAAGTTTGAAAGTGTTTTGTTTTTTGCAGTACGCGGGCCTCTCACTGTTGTGGCCTCTCCCGTTGTGGAGCACAGGCTCCGGGCGCGCAGACTCAGCGGCCATGGCTCACGGGCCCAGCTGCTCCACGGCATGTGGGATCTTCCCGGACCGGGGTACGAACCCGTGTCCCTTGCATCGGCAGGCGGACTCTCAACCACTGCGCTACCAGGAAAGCCCTTGAAAGTGTTTTACAAGCCATATATGTATTAATTATCTTAACTATTATATGATGATGCACACGAAACTAAACATTGAAAAATTGCAAAAGAGGAAACTCAACATTAGAACATGCACAGGGCCAAGGTATTGCTGTAGGTCCTCATTGTAGAGCTTCAAAACTGCACTAGGTCCAAGGCATTCTCAACACCTTTATTCCTTTAAAATGCTTGGAGCAGAGCAGGACATAATCAATGTGCATTGAATACATAAAATGGGGACTGCCTAAGTTAAATCACATTAATCTGGAAAAGATTTTTAACACATTCCTCCTTTTAAAGCCATTTGTGTTTTCCAAAATGGTAGAATTTCAAGAAATGTGGCAAATTTTACATGAAAAAAGAAAGGAAAAGCGAAAACATAAAATGAGATAATTATGCTTGGGAACTTAGATGAGATTTGGCACTTTCCTGTTTGAGAGTTCATTTCTTACAAATTTAAGCACAAATGTTCTTTAAGAACTCTCCATTTTGTTCTGCTTTGCATTTAATTTCACGGCTATTCTTATGCTATTGACAGAGAGATCAGGGATGAGGTTGGCTGATCAAGAGGAGCTTTGTGCGTATGGGCTAAAATTGCATTAGATATTAGAAAGTGAGTGATTATTTGTAGTAAGAGACATATTGAAAATATTAGATATGAAATAATGACAGAATTAATCTATGTCATGGCAGTTCAGATCTAAAAATTTGGCTCATTTCATAATAGACATAGTTCACCAGACTGATCAGAATTTTCTCCCTAGATAAATTTAAGCAATGAAATATCTTCTTTCTCCAGAAATGTTATTTCCTGGAATGTACTTCTATACTCTTAAACACTTTAAAGGTATAGACATCCAGTCTGCTTACATATGTAATGAATCAGTTGTAATTCAGGAACATGTCAAAAGCTTACACTTTTAAAACACCTTAATTAGATTTTAAACATTTCTGCCTATCTTCTTTTAAGTACAATATGCTCAATTTTTAAATGGTGCATTCCAGAATTCCCACAACTGGATGGAGTCCAGAATTTTGGACTGAATTTATCAGTAAAATATGTATAAATGTGAGATTTCTGATTTATTTATATTGTTTGATTTGGACACTGGGGGTCAAAAAAACCTACCAACTAATTACCAGTTTAATTTTATAAATGTATTTATTTATTTATTTTTGGCTGCATTAGGTCTTTGTTGCTGCATGCAGGCTTTCTCTAGTTGCAGCAAGCAGGGGCTACTCTTCATTGCGGTGCCCGGGCTTCTCATTGTGGCGGCTTCTCTTGTTGCGGAGAGGAAAATTTAGTGGAGAGAAGGTTGAAATGTTCAAATGAGAGATAAGTAGTATTTGAACTAATGTTATTTTTGTAGATTGGAGAGCATTTTACTTTCTTAGAGCTGCCATAACAAATTATGACAAACTTGGCAGCTTATAAAAACAGAAATTTATTCTCTCACAGTTCTGAAGGCCACAAGTCCAAAATCAAGGTGTCAGCAGGGCCACACTTCCTCTGAAAGCTCTAGGAGAGAATCCTTTCCTTCCTTTCTCAGCTCCTTGTGGCTCTAGCCAGGCTTCTTTGGGTTATAGTAGCATAATTCCAATCTCTGCCTCAGTCTTCACTTTGCCTTCTTCCTTGTGTCCTCTGTGTGTCCTTTTCTGTCTCTTATAAGGACACTCTCTCTGGACTTAGGACTCACCCTAATCCAGTGTGCTTTCATCTCTATCCTTACCTTAATTACATCTGTAAAGACCCTATTTCTAAATAAAGTCATATTCTGAGCTTCCTGTAGATATGAATTGAGGGAGAGAGGTGTGACACTATTCAACCTACTATAGAAAGTAAAGAAAGCACTTTTTAAAACATGTGAAAAAGAATGGTTAAAAAAGTAGAAGTGTAGAGCACAGAATAGTCACAAATATAACTTGTCTTAGTGACGTCAATATACAGAATGCCATTTTTTATGAGGTCCTGAAACATATATGCCATTAACTATCAGTGGAAATAAGAAAGTTATTAGAGAAGAATGATGAATAATATCAATAAAGTTATTCTTAGTTAAACATGGTGGGATTGAACACAGGCACTGTTTCCTGTACCTCATGACCCCAATAAAATGACAGTAAATATATACAAATATATATAAATGAAAAAATAGAAAATAAGAGAGTATCAATATAATATATGCAATGAATTATACCAATGAGAAGCAAGCCAATTCAGGGTACAAAATCACAGATAATCTGAGATGGGAGAACTAGAAACTACATATCATAGGGTAAATTATAGTATTAAAAACAGGTAATAGAAAAACAGACAAATCAAGAAACAAAAATACAAGCACATTATTTAGAAGTCAGAAGTGACATATCAGAAGAAACAACGAAAGTATTCAAGGAGGGTGAATCAAGGATAAGGAAGGTATAAACAGAGGACTGCCAGTTTTCAGTATGGTTTATTTTTTTTTTAACTAGAATTATGAATAATATTGATAGGAATGTTTAAAATATCATTAAAAACAAATACAAAATAGCAATATCTGCCTTCATTGAACAGTAACTTGGAGATAGGCACAATGATAAGTTCTTTATTTGTTCTAATTTATTTGACACAACAAACCTCAGCAATAGGTGATGCTATTATCATTTAGATTTTATAAATGAGGAAACAGGATAATTTGCACAGATCACATAGCTCTTAAGTGAAAAAGGTGAGATTCAAACCTAGGGCTTTTTGCTTCCAAATGCTTTTAATTGCTGGGCAGTACAATACTGTGGAGCTGAAACCTTTGTCTGAGGTCATTGATGCAGTGATTCTGATTGGGTTATGTGTCAAAATGACCCTCTGGCAGCATTCTGTTTCCACTAGGTTAAAAGGGGAGGAGGCTACTTTGAAATGTCCAATAGGATATTCTCAGTTAACAGGAAATAAAAATGGAGGATTTTAAAGCCCTCTGCTGTGTTATGGAAACCACAATCATGTCACTTAAATATTGAAGATTTTTGAATTCTAGAAGCAAGGCCCTTGTTCTTATTAATCTTCCATATAAGTTAGAAGTTCTACCTGCTCTGAGAATCTCCTGACTCTTTAACTTAAATGCTTGATACAAAATGGGACTTGGGCAGCTCAATGAACTCTCCTTTTCTTTTTGGCAGAGGGCTGAAATTTTAGGATCATGCCAGGCATCTTCCTACTCCCTTCTAAAACTCCCAATCGATCTAATTAGTTTCAAACAGGAGGAAGGACCTAGGTGTCCCTTAGCTTTAAATATTTAAATATACTCTTGGGTTTCCCAGCAATTTATATACCAAACTTCACCACAGACTTGTAATAAATCTCTAAACTGTGTGAGATTCCAGCCCCTCCCCATTCTCTTCCTGTGAGATTAGTGGCTCCTGTGGGGAAGGAACACTTGTAAGTTCTAAAATTTATAAGAGTGCTATGCTTTCTAAAGTGTGAATTGCAAGGAAACTCCAGAGTGCCATTAAACATTTAAATGTGGTAAGCATCATGCCCCTTTATCCTCTGAGGCAGCAGTTACAACAAAAGCAAAGAGAAAGGGGAGCAACACTTGGGTCTCCAAATTCTTTACCCAAGTGTGAAACCAATATTGGAGGTATCCTGAATTCAGTAACAGAAATACAAGCATATCCTTAATACTTGCTCTTTTGGTTGCCATGTTAAGAATGTAATCAAATATTTAACACATAACTGACATACACCTAGTTATTAAATGGTTGAAGCCCATCTATCCTTTACACAGTACAGTTATTAAAAATGTACTTAACGTCTGTTGACTGATAATTCATTTCAGTCATGTTATTATAAGTAAGTGTAATAACCAAAATTTAAAGCAAACTTATAAATTATCTTGCCTTAAACAATACATCTATAGAATGAAAATAGAGAAGACCATGGAAAGTGACTTGCCCAAAGTCACAGAGGTAGTGAGCACCAATTGCATTAAATAAATGAAGTTCATGAAGGAAGATCTTTCTAATTTATTTTGACTTCTGGAGTATACATTTTCTGCACAAGATTTTCACAGCCATCTAAGAGAATGAATGGCCAAATATACTATTTCCTGACCCAAAGATATTCATATAAAGACTGAAATACGGGTGTTATTGTCCCAGTGCCCATTTTGTCTTGTGAAGTAGGGCTCCAGGATTTTCTCTAGAAGTCATAGTTCTACTTGCCAATTTTATCACCTAAGACTCCCAGGTGCAAATATAAACACACATAGAAAATAAGCAATTTCAGCTGAAATGTTACTTGCATTGAAGTCAATGTTGTTGCCTTTGGCTCCTCTATCTCCATTTCTCCTTCACCTATTTCAAATGAGAAAAGGTGATGAATTGTACGACTCCAAATGTTGAAATTCTAACAACACAATTTCTCAAGTTTGGAGAAGAGGATATAATGACTTTATTTTCAAATAATCATATTTTTAATCAATAATCCACTTTTCTGTGTTTTATGCAGGATTACCAAGGTATAGGGTAGAATTTACTGGTCGTTTAGAGTTTCAAATCCAGCAGAACTAGAAGTAAAGGGAAACGGAAAAACAGATGTAATTCTGAAGCTTCTTGTTGCCAAAAGAAATATGAAACCACTGACATGTTCTCTCTTTTTCTCTTCTTCCTTTGTGTCTTGGATTGCTCCAGACTCTCCTCATGGCAGCCTTGGGGTCTTCCAGAATCTTTGTTACTTTCATGTAAAAAATGTGTGTTCCCATTAAACTCTCTGCTCTTTTTGTTCCCATATTGTCCCATCTTGTGCCTTAATCTCTAAACTGTTATTACTTCTATTAAGAGTTTCTAATACCGCAGTTTTCCTCCCTTGTTTTCTCTTTTTAGTTTAGTTAGTTATGCAACTTAAATTTTTTTTACTGTTATATTATTTTTAAAAAATTTCTTCTATCTTGTTTATGATTTTTGGGAGCTACTTGAAAATATATTTTTAAATATATATTTTAGCCTTCTAGCTTCATGCACTTGTTTACAGACTACCCCATCACGTTTTTTCCTTGTTCATCTTCCTTTCCATTTTTATTTTTCCAGATGTTTAAGAGAATGTTTGAGAACATGGAATCTGGAGTTGACTAACATGATTTAATACATGTCCTACCATTCAACAATTCTGCAATTAACTTAACTATCCTAAACCATATTTTATTCATCTTTTAAATTGAGATAATAATACTTGACAATGCTGTTACAAAGATTAAGCATAATAATCTCTGAAAGAGCTGATCATAATATTTGGCTTGTAGTACACACTTAATACATAAGTATTATTACTACATTAAGATATAAGGTAGAGGAAAAAGGAGAATTTTTTAATATCTAAAAGAAAATGATGAAATTTGGGAAATTTTAACATTTAACTGGAGATGAAGAAGTCTTATAGCATGCATCTAAGTGTAATTTTAGAAACACATCTTGAGGGTTTACTTGGAGTGTAATTTGCAAAAGGTAGCATAGTGCTAAATAAGAACTTGAGTTGTAGATACAAGATGTTTTTACTCAAGTCACTATTCCCATCATTAATCCATTATATGGATGTAGTCATATCACTTACCTTTTTGATCCTCAATGTTATAATTTGTTAAATGAAGGAAATAACAATTATAGGGTTGTGGTAAGGTTTGCAAAACTGCTGTGACACTGTCTGATCTATAATATCGTATTATATAGTATTATTGACTTGGGAGTGAGTTTGAAAAGTTTTCACTTGTATTAAGAAAAACCTGCATATGAAAATGAATTCCACTGAGTCAAAATGACACATTTTTTTCCATGTGCATTGATGTTGGTACTCCACACATTCTTTGTAGGGGCAACTGAAATGAATAAGATATACTTGAACATGGAAGGGAAATTGAATGTCTTTAATAAACCATGTTATGCAATAAGTGCTTCAGATTGGATATAATCTAAATGTACATGTGTGGACAGTCAAAAAGTTAGATTGAATGACCTCTAGTGGCTCTTTCCTATGGGTTTCTGATTTATTTTCATGAGAAATTTCCACGGAACTGCCCTACAGGCCGCTGAGCTTTCTGGATTTGATAAGCGGCTCCCTGGGTCTATAAAGCCATAGACAAAGTCTTAGATTACACATTTTAAAACTACTCAACTCCTAAAAGATGACATCTTATAATCACAAAACAATATTTAAATCTATGGATACTAAGTTGAACCATGAATTTTTAGTTTGTTTTGTTCTTTTTAAAATCAAAACTAGGCCTTCTCATTCACACTGATAATGACTTCACACATGCTTTTTCATATGCCAATATTTTACTGCCGTAAGAAAATATAAATATTTCTGAAATGTGTGATTTAATATTTCAGGTTCTATAAAGTCATTCTAAGTCAATTCTACTGATTTTGTATTAAATTTGTAGCTAAAATGATAAAAATCGACTTTACAGTGACAAATACTAAATATCAATCTTTTCTCTTTTTTCCTCATTGTGAATTCAAAGATGGCATTAAGGTTTTAAAGTTTTACTTTTGAACAGAAATAAGGTGAGCAATACTACTACACTATTCTACTCTTACACAATATTTTAATATTGTTAAAAATAATAATTGTATGCCAGGCACTCTTCTAAAATCATCACATATTTTAACTAATTAACCCCTCAAAATGTTTTAATAGCCTAATGTGGCAAGTTACTATTATCCCCATTTTCACAAGTGAGGAAACCAAGGCATAAGAATGTAAATAATTTTCCCAGGATCACACAGATAAAAAGTGATAGAGCTGGGTTACAAATCCAGTCAGTCTGGTTCCAGAATCCAGGCTATTAATGATATAAATGCACAAAGAACATAATCCTGAAAATTTAAAAACTTGTTCTTTTAATATAAATTTAAGAAAGGCACTTTTAATTTAAATATAAATCTTATATAGTTAGATGTCTTTAAAATGAAAAAACCTTAACCAAAAACTGAAACAATTGGCTTCCTCAGAATTGATAAAGTAATATAATAAAAGATCTCTGGGTCTATCAAATCCCACAGTAGTTTAAATAGCAGATATCAATGTCATTTATCTAGCATTAAAATCTCTAAGTGTGCTGAAGAAGCTTGTTAGTGAGTCAGACCACCCAACATCAGGAAGAAAATGGCTCAACTTATGTGTGTGTCAGGTGGGAACTGGGGGGATGAGAGGGAGAAGAGTGCTAAAGAACCTGAAGGAAAAATACTGGATCAAATCAGGCAGCTCTGCAGTTATTATTTAAAAAATATATATTTTTTTGTATGAAAATTGAATTTCTTTCTCATACTAGTGACAGATTTATTGTAATACTAACCATAAATAACACTTTACTGGGAAAAGTAGTACTGGTGCCTGACATAAAATATTTAAAGTTCTAAAAAATACTAGTGTTTGCTCAGGCAGAATAGACAGAACTACATTTGAAAATTTATAGGTATGAGTATATCAGATATTAGCTCTTATTAAAATTGTCTTATACTAATTTAAACATCTAAGTGATAAAGTGTTTACTTTATTTATGTGCCTGTGTACTTCAACCCACAAGATAATAATTTAATTAATTTAATGTTTTAGCCTCATAAAAATCAGCAATTTTCCTTATTGATTATCATTTAAAATTAACTGCAATTTCAATATATCTTTCTCCTCCAAGTATTAACTACATATTACTTGGTAGCAAACAAGTCAGTATATCTACCATTAATGCAGCAAAGGCAGTTACACCTCTTGGTTAGAGAAATCCCCTCACCTAGAAAATTATTACTGTTATTTCAACCTATGGATGATTTAAAATCTCAGTAGGTCACAGACTCATTTTGCAGCAGACGCTAGTTTGGATTTATGAAAGAGAAGGCATTTTTTAAAAATAGCTGAGCTATACATTTTTGGGTACAAACTCTATACCAACTGACTTCTGAAGCTCAAGAAAGCCATGTCCATCTTCTACTTTTTACATTTTACTTAGGATTTGTGAAGTATTTCCTAAAATTTTCAAACATTTCTACCTTGACTATCTATCTACCTATCATCTATCTCTGTATATATATATATACATATATATACACATATATATGTATATATATATATACACATACACACACACTTGTATATAATTATATGTAGAGCTATAAAGATAAACAAATGTGAGCGTTATTCATTCTACCATAATTTATTCAACATTGATTCAACATTTATTCTCATTGCCCCTAATTTTTTCTCACCATTAATGATTATTAATAAAAATCTCCTGTAAAGAAAACTAATATTTTTAACTGTCAGAAAATCTTATATAAATGAATGATGATTGATGATAGAAAAGAGGCACAGAGATAATTTCTAGATATGGTTAATTCCCAGTACACCTTCCCGATGACCATACTTTCTCCTCCCTCCTTATTCCATGGGAGGCAGGAGAGTCCCTTGTTTTGTTTCATCACAGCTTTTAAATTCGTTCACCATTGTGTGAATATGACGTCTGCAGGTTAAAAGCACATTCTGATATAATAGATAACGCCATGGAGGATGAAAAGAGGTTATCATTCATTGGTTTTGTTTTTTATCCTGATAAAATATAGAAAATATTTGCCATTTAAAAGAGCAAAAAGAACTATGACTTATGTTTTACAAATAAACATTGAGTTTCACATACCATCATGTTCTATTTTGCATGGCTATATTTTCTACCCTCTGAGACATTAGGATTTTACACTGCATTTTTTAGGGGAAAGAGGGTTGGCACCTCTTTCCTCTAAAGGAGGTACTTAGTCTTTAAAGCTCACCATGCCATAAGATTGGATAGCTAATATGTAGGCTATAGGTGGAGTATAAGGGGAGACCTGGGCACATCTTCTACTCTAAGCATACCTATACTTGAAATTAAATATTTTCTTGACTTCCTTTGTCTCTGTAGTAGCTGGTGCTCATGGAGATAAAACTTTTCTTTCATTCCTTTCCCCCAGCCCACAAACTGATACCTGCTCACATAAGTCAAGTCAAATAGGTAAAGAGAGGTTTTCTTTATAAAAATTTTTATTTATACAAAATTATTCATACAAAATTGTTGACAGTTACATTTACATCTCTAATACAGTTTCTGGCATAAAATGGTCATAATAATATTTTTCAGTAAATAAATAATTCCTAGAGGAAAACCTAACAATATCATCTATACTAACATATCTTCCAATTAGCAGACCACAGTACTAAAAATTTTGATAAGTAGAGCACCTTCCTTAAGTTAAGGAATACCTTGTTGAGGAATACCTTCCATAATACCTTTGAGGAAGGTATTATGGAAATAGTGTAATTCATAAGTGAAATTCATTTTGACAAAGAAACAAAAATATTGATTCACAGGAAACTAAACAAGAACAAGAACAAAAAGCCTCTCAAGCTTAGGTGAACGAGCATAGTTATGATACCAAAGGGCTTAAATCCAGCTGGCAGACACCAGGACAGATCTTCTGTTCTTGACTAAATTTTAATAGATTCCATCCATTCTGTCTGGTTCTAGAGTCTGTATGACTGACAGTTGCCCTGGCCTTATTACCTGTTAAATGCTTGAAATACTACCCCCTGAAGAGCTGAATTGATAGCAAAGGCAATTAGACATTTAGGACTAGATATATGAAAGAGCAGGGTGAATGGTTTGGAAAAAAACGGCATTCAGAAACATTGAGGGTCTACCCTGGTTTTCCAGTGGCTAAGACTCCACACTCCCAATGCAGGGGGCCCAGGTTTGATCCCTGGTCAGGGAACTAGATCCCACATGCCACAACTAAGTGTTCTCATGCCACAACTAAAGATCCTGCATGCCACACAGAAGATCCCAAGTGCCACAACTAAGATCCAGTGCAGCCAAAACAAAAGGAACACTGAGACAAGTTTACTTCTACTATATAATATTCTTAACCTTAGCCTAAAGCTATGATAAAACTGTAATTTTTCAATCTTGAGCTCAATCCTACAAATAGTTTTTCCACAGGAAGACAAAATTGTTTTTTAAAAGCAGAAATTAGGCAATATCTTTTGCTAGAGATTTGAATTTTTACAAAGTAACCATTTCATTATTGCACTACACTCAGTACCATTCACAGTGGACTATATGTGGTTCTTATATTAGCTGTGAGCATAAGGTGCCTAGAACTCCCTTAAAGACTGAGTTTCTCAAAATGTGTTTAAAAAACTCACCTCCATCAGAATGTCTTGGTTTAGCAGTTGAAAATGCAAATTCCACTGTCTTTCCCCAGAAGTATTGAATCAGAATCATTGAGGGTAGATTGAAGAAATCTGTATTTTAATAATTCCCCAGATACTTCTACGTACTTTGAAATCTTGTCCTAAGAAAGATCAGAAGATATTTCCTGGTTCCTGAGATGTGTCAGGCCAAGTACTTAATATAAGGTAAAATGATACAATAGGTGTTTTGGTACTATTTAAAGTACAATTATACAGGGAACTCTATTCAATACTCTATAATGACCTATATGGGAAAAGAATCTAAAAAAGAGTGGATATATGTATAACTGATTCACTTTGCTGTACACCCAAAACTAACACAACATTGTAAATCAACTATACTCCAATAAAAATTTTTTAAAAGTGCAGTTATATATCTAGGAATTGCCTGAATCTAGCATACGTTGAATGGTAGCAAAATGTATACTTTCAGAGTGTGAATCCTCAAATATCTGCAGAGTTTGATCAGATGATTCTATTTAATGCCAATGTAGAAACAAATTAAAATCAAATTTCCTATCTTTTTAATGTACAAAATTTGATGTAGGTTGGGATTAAAATTTTTTGTTTCTTTTTTTCTGTTTTACTTAAGAATTACCTTAATTTATGGCTATTACTCTCAGTTGCAAAACTAAACATGTGTAGAATCGCTGGGCTGTGTCTCTTTTCCAGTTGAATCCATTTGAAACCATGAAGTTATGTGGTTTCTACCTCAAATAATCAATCAGTACAGGTCTTCTCAAAATTGGCCCAGTCTGGGCTTTCCTAGTGGCACAGTGGTTAAGAATCTTCCTCCCAATACAGGGGTCATGGATTCGAGCCCTGGTCCAGGAAGATCCCACATGCTGCAGAGCAACTAAGCCCATACGCCACAACTACTGAGCCCGCATACTACAACTACTGAAGCCCGCACTCCTAGAGCCCGTGCTCCGCAACAAGAGAAGCCACCGCAATGAGAAGCCCACGCACCGCAACGAAGAGCAGCCCCTGCTCACCTCAACTAGAGAAAGCCCGCACGCAGCAACGAAGACCCAACACAGCCAAAATTAAATAAATAAATAAAATTGGCCCAGTCATGTTCAGAAAGTTTGTGAAGCACTCAGTAAATCTAATTTAATTTTTAAAATTGTAACCAGACCCCCTCATTGGATGTGTCTCATTTAAATTTGTTATATTTTTAATTAAAACTGTTATATAACCCAGTGAACATTGTAATGGCATATAAGCCAAAATCTAGAGTATACTGAAAATAAAAATGTTTATTCTCTGCTATTTCTAAGTATACAAATTAAATTTTCTTGTCTTCAATTTCATATACTTTCCTAATAATGATAGAGTAACTAATTTGTACCACACTCAGTCCTATTTTTGATAGTACCACATTCTGAGTGAAAAAAAAAGCACTTCTGTAAATCCACTGAACTGAAAAATTGAAATTATGGCTCTGTTTCACAGTTGAGGCACTCTCTCCTACTACAGATAAGCCTACAAAAATAATGTTCGCTTTTTAAAAATTTCAGTGAAATGTACTTGAAAATATATATAATGAATGTATAAGTTATAGACAAAATTAAATATGAAGATAAGTTTAAAACTTTCCCTCCTGCCTTCTGTGTGTTTTATGTTACTGAATTCCTTCAATAACACTCATAAAGAACATATAATAACATGCCAGCTCATATAGACTACCCTAACCTACAAGTTGTAGAGCTCTCATATTTTAATCCCACTTGCAATAAGAAGAGCTGACACGTGGTGCAAATCCCACACTAAAAACACATGTCAAAATCACCAATAAGCCCAATATATTGAAAAAGTGTCTATGACACATGTTAGTTTTTACAATTCAAAGTACATAAAGAAAAACAAGAGAGGGTTTTCTTGGCTATTGTAAACGCACAGAACAAGAAAGCTTTAGAGGGTCATGGGTTTAAAATGTGTAAGAAACAGGATTTCACAGGGTCTAGGTGATCAAGGGCATGGCTCCAAGTCCACCTCATTAACCATAAACATTGGCAGCTCTTGAACTGTGAAGTTGGAAGATGACTCGGGTTGGCTTCACCTTCTAAATCATCCTTCATTAGGGCTTAGGAAGTCCAGACTTTATAAAACATTTTTTCCTGATATCCAGAAAGCAAAGCTGACTCTCTAGAGCATCTGTCTACTCTCTTACATGAGGAATAGTCCTCTCTTTTTCCATTGTCTTAAGTCAGCATGCTTTATTTTGCTTTTAATATATTTCTCCTTCTATATTTTAGAGATAGAAATTAAACTTCAGTCTTCTCATTTTCTTTTCTTTTTCACATATATATTTTTTCTGATTCATTGAAGTTGGCAATGTAAATGTAATCTAAACAATACAAGCCATGCCCTCTGCTAGTCATTTGAGTTAACCAACTTTACATCAGTAACCTAAAAAATATATATAACATAAAATATTCTCTTCCCATCTCTTATTATTATAGAGGACACTTTTTCAGGGAATGAGGTACAATTGTAAAGACATCTTCAAGAAGAGTATAGAGGAGAAACTTCTTAAATGCTATAATTGTCTGCTCAGAACCGCTAGATATTTTAATAATGATACAAATGAAGCCAGTCCTGCAGGTAATTTCCAGGGGTGGCAGATCTCTCCCAACACTTTTTTTTCCATTCTAAAAATGTCACATTACCTATCAGACCCTCAAAGAAATATTCCCATATCACTAGGGGTAGTCCTACCTTGTAATCCCTTATTATCAATTATCGATGCTTCATTTTTATGTTGTGTTTTAGTCAAAAGGTGGACAGAACAACATTTATGTACCCTATGCGATAAAATACTTAGTGCCTTTTATAAAAGGTATTTCACTGAAACTACAAAAAATGTATATCCTTTCTTTAAATGCATGCATGATGACTCTTTTCTCATGGAGCTTTAAAATACATAAAACCTTGAGCTAATGCAAGTGCTTTAAAATAATCATTGGAAGTGGCTTATAAAGTTTGTACTTGTTCATGCAGCCATTCATTCATCAATACTGAGCTCCTATCTATGCCAAGCACTATGCAAGCTTTGAAGATTTAAAGAAAAATAAACCCTGCCCCTTTTCTTGAGAAGCGTGTAGTTTATTAAGAAGAGAGGGACACAGAAATAATTATAGTCACTGTAGTAAGTGTTATAATGCAGACATTGGAAAGTTTTATGGAAGTTCAGAAGACAAGGCAGTACTTTTTGCCTGAGGAAGTAAAATCTTGGGTAGGTTCTTAGAGAGTGAAGAGAGGTCCTACTGATAGAGAACAATGGTGGTGGGTGTGGGAAATGGGGAAGACAGCAGGAGGTACAGCAGTAGAAAGGTATAGAGAAAGGAAATAGGACTTCTGAAGATATGTTTGAATATGTTTAGCATGGTTGGGATATGAAGAGGAAGCTTAGAGAGGTGACATTGGTAAGGAAAATTGGGATGGAGCATTCTTGTGAATGACTGGGCAGAGCCTACTAATGTATCCGATCACGGACCAGAAGAAGAGCTGTGAAAGGGGCAAGAAGCCATTCTGTTGCCATCATTTTGGGACTGGGCATCCATTCCTAAGCCTCACACTTAAGAAAACCTACTTTTGGAGGCTGAGTTTCATGGAATCTTGACCCATGTATGAAAATGTAATGAGAAAAGTAGAAGTTGAAATACTTCTTTTTGAAGCTATGAGGAGGTTTTGGTTTAGTTTTGTTGAAGGAGGAGACTTGTCCACACTCTTACAACAAATTATTTCTTTCTGGTAAAATCAATTAATCAGGCCATTATTTCTGCAAATGAGAAGGAAAAACCACAAACTAATATGCAGTTGTTTGAGGGACTTCCCTGGTGGTCCAGTGGTAGAGAATCCACCTTCCAATGCAGGGGACGTGGGTTCAATCCCTGATTGGGGAACTAAGATCCCACATGCTGCGGGGCAACTAAGCCCATGCGTCAACAACTACTCGCACGCCTCAACTAGAGAGCCTGTGTGCCACAAACTACAGAGCCCATGCACTCTGGAACCTGCACCACAACTAGAGAAGAGAAAACCTGCATGCCACAACTAGAGAGAAGCCCACGTGCTGCAACGAAGACCCAACGCGGCCAAATAAATAAATAAATATTAAAACGCAGTTGTTTGAGACTATGTAGATCAAAGGTTCATTATACTAAAAAATACGAGGTGTGATCTATGTGGAAGAGAGAGATTTTTCTCTGAGATATTTGTTTGTAAATATGGATTAAGGTTCACCTGTTGTTTTTTTAAACAAGTTTGAATCTCAGTCCAAAATTTTCTTTTATTTGTATAAATCAAATTCATGTCAGACTCCTAGCTCTGGGATTGTCAGAAAGCTAAACTCCAGTCTTCTTGATGCGCTCCCTCCCCACAACACTGTGTTTTATTTCTGGGGTCCTCCTCACTGTTAATTTCCAGGGTCACATCTGGAGTGGGAGGGAGGAGTCCATCTGCGTATCAGAGGAGGTACAGATAGGATAGTGTCCCTAGTCTTTGGTCATTGGTTTTCATAAGTTTTTAGAGATGCCAACTATCCTTGTCCACAGACCTTCAGGGTGGTGACTGCCTTACGCTTTTGGGTCGCCTCAGGGACCAGAAGTCTTTACTCAATAGTCCCTTCTGTATAACCATATCATAAAACCATTTTCTCCCAGGGCCTTGTTACCTCACTGAAGCCGTGAGTGTTACATTCTATGATGAACCCATTTTGTCTAGCTGCACCGTAAAACCATTTCCCTCTAGGGTCTTGCAAACTCCTTTGTGATTGGAGTTGATTGGAGCCTAGCTTGGCCTTTTTTTGGTCCCTGAGATCTGTCTGTCTTGTATACTCCCCAGCTTGGGGAAACTTCCTTCCATGTGGAGTTGGGAAGCTCCACTCACAGCCCGATTTCTCTAGCAAACACTAGCTTTAAATAATCTTCTTTTGTGTTTTCTCTCAGAAATATCTACAGTGATTTACTACTTAGATCATTAATTTTGGAAATTGGCAACACATCATACACTGTCTTTTGGGCAAGGAAGTAGTTAGTGTGCCTGCTCTCTGTTTGAATGGGAAAAGAGATAGGGAGAAACCTACTGGTGGGGGAGCAGTACATGAATTAAAAAACTCTCAAAATATTATTTTGACAAATCAACCCCCCTCTAAAATCCGTGCTTTCTTAAAACAAAAATGAATATTTTTTGCTCCTACCCCAACCCTTAAACTGAAGGTGGAATCTATATTCCTGAACTAAATGGGTTACTTAGGAAAACATATCCTACATGCACAGCATCACCTGGGTTGGAAAGTTGAGACCGTTCACAGAGTAAATTATTCAGCTTGTTCACCTGGGATGGCAGTGGTGGGATAATAATACTGCCATATTGAGTGTTCACTCTGTGTTATGTGCTCTTCTGAGTCTTTTATACTTATGATCTCATTTAATTATCATAGTCATTGTATGAAAAAGGTAAAATTATTATCATTTTTTATACCAGATCAAGAAACTGAGGAAGAGACAGGTTACATTATTTTTCAAGGTCCATCACTGGGAAGTATTGGAATCACTGATTGTGACAATTAGTCTGTCTCTGGAGCCCATGCTCTTGACTACTATGCTATGCTAATATATCATATTCCACACCTCTCAGGGCAACAAGAGATAGGATGATAACAGAATAGGTGGTTTTTCCTCCTTGATAAGTCTCCCTGATAAGTCCTCACTTGATAAGTGAGTCTTGATAAGATACTCAGTCATCTTTCATTTTAACTTTGCTGGTTGAGGATTCAATTTTGGTAGCAACTGTGGGTTTAATCCCCATCTATTGCTGACAGAAAGAATAACCTCCATTCTTACTGGGTGTCTGGCTGGTCTTGTGCTTCTGCTTCAGGGTATCAACAGGTCATACCATGGTCTTTAGTTTCCGTGGGTCAAAGTTTTCCACTGAGATGCCCATCATCTCTGTGCGCTTAATCCTTCAAGTTCCAACTGCTTTGAATTGAATTCTTCTCATGAGTGGAGCAAGGCAGTGCTTCACAGGGTCCAGAAATACTACATAGCTATTTCCTTCAGAATATCCCTGCCTCCCTGCCTGCCACACTGCCAAGAGGCTGGACTAGGGTCTCCTCTTCTGCAAAACCACAAGCATCTTTCTCATTGCTTCTCTATAACCTAAGGAGATTTTGTTCTTTTCTTTTATCTAGAGGAAAGCCTTACTCTTCACCCACACCTACTGAGTTTCTCCAAATATTGTTTCCACACATCCTTTTCTCTTGATGTTTCTTTTAGGAGCACTTCACTTAACTCATCAGTGGGCTTAAGATTTAAAATTATAATAAGCTATTATCCCACAAACATAATGTGCAGAAAGGAAACTCGGGGCTGCCTATCTTGTTAAATAGGAGGAAGGTAAAACAAAACAAAACAGAGAAAATCATAAAGAAAAAAAAAATTAGCCATACTGGTTTTAGTGGAGCATGTGTAAGAGTATATCTTTGTGTTATTTGATCATTTATTGATGAGAAAAATAAAGCTGATGTTCAGAATTTTGTAAGAATTAGGACACAAGCCATGCCACTTCAACACCAAGATATCAAAGCATCTCACTACATTGAAGAAGATATTTATACATTTCCAGGTTGAAATTAGAAGTTTTCTATCACCCATCCAGTGGCAAATGCACAGAGCAATCGCATCAAGTTGTGTCTATACCTAGAAAAGTACGTATTATTATTATGAAGAGCTTGTGTTTTGGAGCAACAAGGAGAAGACCAAGCCAGACTTATTCCTGAATCCATATGAGACACTTCATTCTGAATACTCTCAAATGTAAGGGGGTAGAATGAGGGGAAGTGGACCCAGGACCATGGTAAAATTTTTGAATATTAGATGGAGGATTATAGCCATTTCAATTTAGGCCATAAGATACAAGTGACTTTGATTAGACTGCAATTCCTGTGATATACAGTTTACGCTATTGGACAGAGGAATTTAAACTATTTTAGAAACAAAGCATTCAATGTAGAAGTATTTGTGTTTCAGGGACAACAGAAAAGATCTATGAAATGGTGAAAACCTACACTATTATATAATTTAGATAAAGTTGCAAGATGTTAATTGTTGCATGAGGAGCATCAGAAAAAGAAAGGAATTAGAAGTAATTGCCATGGAACTGAATATATATCGATGCCATTAAGTAATAGGGGAAATATAAGAAGAAGATGAGAAGGAACAAGTTTTCCAAAGAAAGTGAATTCCATGTAGGACCTGTGTATTTGTTTTCTGTCTAATATCCTACTAAAGATACAAATTAGCAATTAGGAATTCAATCATTAATAAGCTCAGTAGAGAGATCAGTGATAAGAAATTAGGTGATAAGAATGATAAAGTCATTGGTGAACAAATGGGTTACTAAGCTACCAAGTAAAGGATATCATCAAGAAAAAGCACATGAAATATAAAAAAGAAGAGGATACAAGATTAAACTGTAGAGGATAAGAAAATTCAAAAAACAGATTTAGAAAAGAATGCTGAGAAGGACTGATCAGAGAGACTGGAGATGGGAGAAGGCTAGGAAGAAAATTGGAAGCCTGATACCACAAGAAGCATGCATTTTAAGAGGTAGGAGGGCTCCATATTATGTTACAGAAAGGTTAAATAAGATGAGAAATAAGAAAGTGCCCATTGGATTTGGGTGGTGATGAAGTCAATGAGTGATTTTACTAGAGTTATGTAATATCAATTAGATTTCAAACAGGTGTTGAGGAAGCAAAGTTCAGACTATAGACCATACTTTTAAGAAGACTGTGTATTAAAAGGAATGATTTGGGTATCCATCAGATATACTAGGAGAATTTTGAAAAAAATGAAGAGATGGTATTATTTTTGGAAATAGACACTGGAATTTACCAAATTCAGATGGAACACAGAAAGAATAAATCTTAAAGTAGAAATTTATTCTATGGATTTATCTGATTATCAGAAGAGGTAAATCTAAACTTTCACTTTTCAGAGGATCTGAAAACATCTTGCAATAATATATTAACCCTACAATAACCAACATATTTCCTTGTCTCTATGGCTCTTTTCCATTTCTCTGAGTGTATTTAGACTCAATTTCATTCATGGTAGAAGAATTTCTCCTACCCCAGGGAGAAGCTTATCCCAGGGACAATGTTAAAATGCCCAATTTAAGAGTTTAAGTGACCCAGTGTAAGTAACTCTGTTGGTATTTTTTCCTACATTAAGTTTAGGTCTATAAAGTGCATTTCAAAATTGTTATTGTAACCACATCTTTACCCACTACTTCTAATAACTTAGTCTCTTTCTTGAGTACCTTGAGGGTCCAGGCACTCATTATAACTTCTTGTTAGATCTCCCCACATTTCACTTTTGTTTGAATTATTACCATCATGCTTTCCAGATTACTATCTTTGCCTGCAACAGGAATACCTAAATTCCTGAGTCTTTTCAAAGGGCTAGCATCATCTCTAAATTCTAACCTTTTTAATCTAAGCTTCTCTAGTGGTTCTGAGTGTGGAATATGACTTGTTAAGCCTCTTCTTTGCTTCTTTTTTCTCCCTTCTTATTCTACAGGAGTTTTCAGACTGATAGTTTTAGTGATGGATTGGTAGGGTGGTGTGTCGTCATATTTCTAGATGGGGAGAAGGGATCAAGTTCCCAGTTATATGACTGTCACATAAGTAAAGATTAGCTACTTTCCAGATCATCCTGAGTTATTTTCTCCACCATTATTTAAACATTTCAAAGAAAGAGTAAAAGACTAAACTTGAAAAAAGAAAACATAGAGGGTCAAGTAAGGTTGCACTTCTCTTGAACGTAGAAATGGGAAAAATGTAAAATTAGGGATGATTATAAGCAAAGAAAATAATAGAGGGCTTTATGAACAATTCAGGGCAGAGACTCTGGAAGTGGTAGAACTAATAACATCAGCTCTGTTACAGCTGACTCACTCACTTATATAAACACTACGTCATTTGGTATGTCATATTTGGAAAAATAATCACTTTTTGTTGCTAGACCTTTGTAAAATATAAAGGAAAGAATATTTGCCTTCATTTTGTAGCCTTTGAATAAAGGGTTTTATTAAACACTCACATTATCATTAATACACTGGAAAACATTCCTGATTACTTCAAGTGTTTTAGTTGCCAACATGTACATTTAATATGGGTTTGTTTAAATCAGTGTCCATGTGCACTGTTAGCAGAAAACATTTCCACTAGCTCAGTCGAGAATAATTGAGTCCATTTATAATCAGCAGTCTACTGGCAAGCGACTTGTACAGCATGCTGGGAGAACTCAGTTTGATGTGGGCCTTCTCCCAATGTCTGTAGTTACTGGCAATGCTTCCCTGTTGTTATATCTCTGGCCTTCATATCCTATGGAGAGGTTACTCTCTCTTGGCTCTGCATGGGCAGGATGAACTTTGGAAATAGATAATCTGACTGTCCTTTGGTAGACAGTCATCATATCTTTTCATGATTCGGTCATTTTAATCATCAGGATCTTCTCTAGGATCTTTTCTCTCTTCATGAATGATTAAAAATATAATCTCTGAAAACTGTGTGCTAAACTTAGATCACATTAATAATCATCAGTAATGATTATGTAAAGCTATTGCTGTATCTTAAAACATGAAATATTCTCTTTTATAAGAGGCTGAAAACTAGTCCAAAAGTTCATTAGAAACAAATAAGATAAAGTAACAATTTGATACTTTAATATTTTAATCAATACAAGCTCTTAAACGCAATAATTAGGCCCAATACAAAATTTTAGAGCTCACCCTACATGATTTAATAAAAAAAAATATTAATGTCTAATGAGTAACAGATTTTCCATTGTCTTACTAAAAGACAAAGGTGGTAGTCCACAACTAAGTAAGTAGATCATGTTTTTACAGAATGCCTACGACTCACACTGGAGAGACTGTTTTGAAAGGATTACCTAATAAAAATGGAGAACAAATGAGTGGGTAGTAATGTATATCGATACCCAACACAACTCAGTTACCCTGTCTGGAAGTCAAAGTCTATTACACTCTAGTGAAACAGATGGATTTTCTATTTTCCAATTATAGTCCAGATTTTTGCTGAGGTCAATAAACATAAATGTTATGGGCCTTTCATAATATTCTTTTCCAGAAAAAATATATGTACTTTAAGTGCCACAAAGTACATTCCAGTATATAAAAACAGTAGCAAAAATAAAAATTTATGAGAATGAGAAGCGACAGTCACACTGAAGAGATAATGCTATGCATGGTATTACAGCTTTCTGTATTTAATTATTCCTTGGGCATCCTAATTAATTCAGTAGTTCCCTCTGATAAATTATGTCCACTTTCTAAAAATGTTTTCTTTGGTATTAAAAAAAACTATTGATTTCATATCATTATTTTTAAGGTTGAGCTTAGACTTTATTTTATTCATTTGTTTATTTTTTTGCTTTGCAAGTTAATACTGTAAACAGAATACAGTTCAATTTCTCACAAACATTTTATAACCCTAAAATTAATTTTTAGTTTTTAATTTTTTTAATATTGGTAACTGTTACTAACCTCTACTGATCTTGGAAGAAGAGTTCAAAGAATATTTTTGAGAATAAGTTGCCATCCCATCACTCTCAAATACTTTAGTGTATATTTCCTACAAACAAGGCCATTATCCTTTATAACCACAACACATCACTGAAACCATGAGATTAACATGCATACATTTATAACATTTAAGCCTCAGATCCCATTCAAGTGTCTTTAATTGTTTGAATAATGGCTTATATGCTAAAGAATCCAGTTTACAATTACATGTTGCATTTAATTGTCATGTCTCTTGATTTTCCTTCAGTCTGGAATATTTCCTTAGTCTTTACTTGACTTTCATGACTTTGACATCTTTAAGATCATAAGCTAATTACTTTTACAATGTGTACCAATTTGAAATACATTTGATTAGATTAAGGTTATGGATTTGGGGCAGTACTATCATAGAAGTAATGTTGTGGTTTTCTCAGTGCATCTTATAAAGTGGCACACAATTTCAATCTTTCCCATTATTAATCATGTTTACTTTGACTACTTGATTAAGACAATGTCAGCCAAGCCTTTCTACTGTTCAGTTTTTCTATTCCCCTTTGAAATTAATACATATTTTACGAGGAGGTAGTTTGAAACAATAAATATTCCATTCCTCATCAGACTTCCAATACACCCATTCATTGTTTTATATTTGTATTGACTTACCATTTGCTATTTTATTGGATAGATTAAATCCATTATTATTACTATTTTTTGATCATCAAATTATTCCATATTTGGACAGCAAGAATCTGTTCAAGCAGATTTCTGGGGGTTTTCCCATCAGTTTTTTTTTTTTTTTTTTCCTGTACGCGGGCCTCTCACCGTTGTGGCCTCTCCCGCCGCAGAGCACAGGCTCTGGACGCGCAGGCTCAGCAGCCATGAATCACGGGCCCAGCCGCTCCGCGGCATGTGGGATCTTCCCGGAGCGGGACACGAACCCGCGTCCCCTGCATCAGCAGGCGGACTCTCAACCACTGCGCCACCAGGGAGGCCCTTCCCATCAGTTTTGAGTCTTTTTTGACACTACAAATATTCCAGGCTTATCTTGTACTTTCTTTGCTAAATTCTGATTGAAAATCTAGGATGCTTCTCACTACACCATTCTGTTTGCAAATGATTTATAAAAGTAATAGAAACGTTTTCCCATTAAGAAGCCAAACCTCCAAAGCACATTAGCACCTTCGATATAATTCATTTTCATTCCTAACACTTACTCTGTGTCAGCGCCTTAAATGAAAATCTGAATGAGGCATCATTCCTGTGTACATGGAATTAACAAACAGTGGAAACAGACAAAAGACAACAACAACAGAAAAACAACAAAAAGAAAGGGTCAGGTCAAGTGACTTATAAAAACTGCTTCAGAACAGTGGATAAAAAATTAGAAAAATAAATGTATGTTTAATTATGAAAATTTTTTTGCTCTTATACCAGAATAAGTATTTGAAGATTGTAGACAGGATTATTTTCACATTGGAAAGCATAGATAATTCAGAGTAACTCTTTCACATCCTATTGTCACCAAAAAGCTTTACTGGTAAGAAAGGACAAATCTGGAGAAGATATAATGATGGTAAAATATTTTTGCAAATATCTCAATTTACACTAAAATTATTAGACCGAAGTGGCCACTAAGCCTTTTATTTAACTTAGACTTGCTGTGTCAGAACATGCTCCTCAAGAATTGGCAAACCGAATCTGAACTAAATCCAATATGCTAATCTCTGAGAGGAACCGGTTTACCGAGGGATGAGTAAATCCATGAGAACTGAAGTCTGAGGGAGCCTGCAAACATGAAGCCTGAGACCAGCGTGATGCAGCATCAGCAGCCAGGCGTGCCGTGAACAGAAATAACCATTATGTACTTGTCAGACTTTATGAGACAGTTTAGATATAAACAGCATGAGAGGCGGCCAAATCCAGCCTTTCCATTCCTCTCTTCTCTCTGTAGCTGTGGCTAAAACCTGCACCAATGACCACTGGGATTTGTAACACCCTTTTGCCAGTAACAGAGGCCAGACAGTCATTAAATTGGATATAAACAAGGCAGGAATTAAGAATGGGGAATGGGCGGTCCAGACCTCCTACGAAACCATCTGGACAAAACCCAGATTTCCCAGATGTAATCTCAGGCTTTAGAGTTCAAATCAGCAGCTCTGCCCTAAAATAAATGGAGGGAAACCCATTTTGTGTAAGGGTGGGGAAAAAATAAAAAAGTCTCTGCACCGAGCTAATAGGATATATATATGTACATTTGAACTTTCTCACGCTCACTCTAACTGTACATACATTTATGCATTTACCTTTCCCTCTCATTTTATTCATTTATCTGTGTAATTATCCATAATGCAACTGACTCATTAATTTTAGTAATCAATGTATCTTTATTAAATAATTAAACGAATTTTAAACTTATATGAGAAAACTAAAGAAATTTACCTGAAAATGATGCTAGTTCTCACACAGTTTAAAAATTACTCTTCAGGGCTTCCCTGGTGGCGCAGTGGTTGAGAATCTGCCTGCTAATGCAGGGGACACGGGTTCGAGCCCTGGTCTGGGAGGATCCCACATGTCGCGGAGCAATTAGGCCCGTTAGCCACAACTACTGAGCCTGCGTGTCTGGAGCCTGTGCTTCGCAACAATAGAGGCCGCGATAGTGAGAGGCCCACCACAGCTTTTAAAAAAAAAAAATTACTCTTCAAATCAAGTCTTCTTGCATTTAATGGGAATAGAATTCCTTCAGGGCATGTCTCCTCTGAGATCTCAACTCTCTGGTCTCTGTCCAGCCTAAGGAGAGTCACTCAGATAAAAATGACCTAAAACAGATTACAAATCCAGCCACAGAGAAGACCATTATTATAGTATACTACTATAGTACTAAACAAAAGTCTCAGATGGTGAATGAAGCTGTGGCTTCAGAGACCCTCATTTGCATGGACCACTTCCACAGCAATGAGAGAGGCCTTAGCAATTTCATATTAATTATTGTATATTACATATCTTAAATAAGCCCCCCCCCCAAATTGTATAAGTTTAAAGCCCCACAAAGAATATAAGTGTAAAAAAATTATCCTATTTTCTCCTAGCTAAAACAGTTTCTAGCCAGGGTATACAGTTGTTCATTCATTCACTTCCTCATTCAGATTATGTCTCTTGAACATTGGCCTCGTACGAAGCACTAGGCTTTGTGAAAAAAATAGAAAAAAAGTTAAAGAAATGGCTCTCAAAGAGTTTATATTCTAGTAAGACAGAGAGGCAGAAGCAAAAACATAAAGAATAGGAAGCTAAATTTATTACACACCATGTTCTCTGTACCCAGAATACATGGGTTTGCAGAAAAGTAGAGAGTTCAGTATGAAAGGCAGGGTATCATTGGAACACACTGAACTTCTGTGTGTGCTTTGACTATATTTATATTATTGTTAAGGTATCTTTTGGGGATAGTGTTTTCTAAATTTACTAGAGGTCTTTAGGAATGTAGCATAATGGGTATAAAGACAGGAAACATTTGGTAAACTAACATAATTTAAATAAGAAAAAAGTTATTATTCATACTTCAGTGCTACATTATGTCTTGAAAGCATAATGACCCTTCTCAATCAGACAGTGTGAAGTCATAAAATGCCACCCAAATTTAGATGTTACTTCAAAGTTAAGAAGGACTTGTTTTTTGTCTTCATTAGGTATCTAGATTTTTCTCTGGCATTCTGAAATCTCAGTTCACTCTAGTATCTACATTTTTCTTGCTAATTTCTATTGTTTTTAAAATGAAATTGAAAATAGAGCAACATAATATTAGGCTTTTTAACATTTCACGCAGTTTAATTTCACTAATATTTTATTAACTTCATGAATGTGTAAGATCAGAATTTCTTTCAAACACCATGTGACTTGTAAATATCTTCCAAAATAAGTTATGTGACTACGTATACAGTATTAGGTCCTCTGCTGACATTAAGAGAAATTTAAACTAAAAGCAAATCCACTAAAAGTTGACAATTCTTCACACAATCTACATAAACCTGATTTTTTAAAAAAATTGCTTACCATTCCCTCAGTTATTCACAGAAAATATGGCATTTGTGAACCTTAGCTATATGAAGAGTAAGTTGTCTCTTTCATAATATTCTCATAGTAAAGTTATAATCTTGGCTAATTATTTAAGAATCATAAAGTCAGTGCCTAAAATGTATTGTGTAATAGCTTAGACTCTCCTCAGAATAAAATTGAAAATTCGTGGAAATACCCACAAATACCCACAAATATACAAAGATTATAGCTCAGCAAAGAAAGTGCCATAATATAAGTAAGACCAAAATGTGATCGTAACACCCTGAGGATGGAACTAATTGCTCTGCCATAGGCTGTGAGGCGATTTTTCCAAGAGGAAGTGACAATTTCTATCTTTTAAAAAAAATAGTTGGAGCTTTCAGATAAAGAAGGAGATAGGTTTTTCAGGCAGGGAAACAGATCACAAAATGACGTGAAGCCATGGCAAAGCCTCCAGTACTCTGGGAGTGAGAGATTCTGTAACGGGATTGAGAAATGTTTCAAACAGGTGCTAAAGAGGTTGGTAGGGTAAAAATTCAGTCAGACTGTGGAGGGCAGGACATCCTGTAGACAAAAAAAACCAATCCTGTGGACAAAAAAACCAAGGGACGTTTGAAGCTGTGAGATGACATAATCAGATTTATTTTGTAGATCGGCTTTGGTAACCACCAACACGCTTTGGGGAATGTGGAAAATGAAATATAGGTGGAGAAAGTGGAGAAAGGAGTGATCAGATGAAAGGCATCAGATGATGAAAAGATCAGATGAAATAGGCTTTATAAGAGAGGATATGGGTCTGACCTAAAGGCAGTGGAAATAAGGACTGAGGGGAGAGACCAGGATTTAAAGACATCGCTGAGACAGATCCTCTAGTATTTGATGACAAATTGACATAAGACATGAGAATAGTAGAAGGAATCATTTATATTATACATTTTGCTTGAAAGATTTAGGATTCTCTTAACTGAGATACAGAGTGCCATGAGAGTACTAGGTAGAAAGAAAATCACAAATTTGAACATATTGAGTTTGAGGTTCCTTGAAATGTGCCAAGTGAAATAGAAATTTATCTTCAAGCTGATAAACTGATATTATGGCCTCTAGTCCCTACCCATACTCCCTGAAATCCATCTTCTACATTGCTGTCAAAATGACTTTATGAAAATTCAACTCTGACCATGTTATTCTTCTTCATTAAATCGTTCATTGGCTCCATATTACATAGAGAAAAATAGTCTCAGGTTATCTCAGGACTCCACAATCTGGACCCACCTGCTTCTCTAGGCTCTCTCTTGTTGCACTCTTTAAACACACACACACACACACACACACACACACACACACACACAAACCAAAAAACAAAACATTTGCTTCAGGTACATTGATTTACTGCTCTTTCACATTCCCCTTTCTTTTTTTAATCCCTGGCTGTTCATTCAGCCTGGGACAGCCTAATAAGCAAACAATTTTTCTAAGACTCAAATCAAGAGTTGTCTCTGTCATGTCTTTGCTAAAGTGAGAATTGACCATCCCTCTGTATGTTGTATGTGTCCATCTGAGCACTGTCTATACCTATGACCCTTTAGTGCACTTATTTAACAATACATCTTCCACTAAAACATCAGAAACTATAAATTACATGATTTTTATACCTCTAGTGTATTGCACAGTGATTGGGTTTGTTAGGAAGGAGAGAAAAAAGATTAATAGAATGAAGGGGAGATATTTAAATGTACATACCTTCAAAAATAATTCTACTTCTGAGAATTTATTATATAGATGTTACATGTGTGCACAGGCACATGTAATAATTGTGTTCGTGTTAGTAGTACCAATCAATCAGAAACAACCTAGATGACCATCAACAGAAGACTGGTTAAATGAATTTTGATACAGCCAAATAATGAAATGCTTTTCAGATGTTAACAGAATTTGGTGCATTTACATGTGTTGATGTAAAAAAAAATTCAAAGACAATGTACAAAATCATAGTGAAAATCAATGCATATAGTATATACCTATTTCAATTAAAGGTCAGTGTATTCGATTCTTAGGAGTGCCTTAACACATTATCACAAACTTGGTGGCTTAAAAGAACAGAAATTTACTGTCTCCCAATTCTAGGAGCCAGAAGTTTGAAATTAAGGTGTCAGCAGGGTCACACCCCCTCCAAGGACTCTAGGGATTGTTTTCATGTCTCCTTTATCCTCTGGTGGTTTCAGTCTTCCTTGGCTTGTGGTGACATCACTCCCATCTGCCTCTATCTTCACATCTCCTTTTGTTTGTGTATCTCTCCTAAAGATACTTATCACTGCATTAGGTCTCAACCAGATAATCTAGGACTATCTCCTCATCCTAAAATCTTTAATTTAATTACATCTCTCAAGTCCTTTTTCCCCCCGAATAAGTTAACACTCACAGGTTCTGGGATTTAGATGTGGAGATATCTTTTGGTGGGCCACCAGTTGACCCACTGCAGGCAGATTCTTGTATTTGTTTAAATATGGATATTCTCTGAAAGGATATGCAAGAAATTACTGAAGTTTTAGCATTTTGTTTTTCTGCCTCTCCCCCACCACTGAAAGAGGAAACTCGTGATCTTGGCATGGGGAAGAGAATGTTTTTTGTATACATTAATTTATTGTCTGAACTTATTTTTTTTACTATGATTGAGTTTCCATTTGCAATTAAATAAAATGTAATCTAAATCTTAAAATGCTCTCAAAAATCACTTGACTTGAAACTAATCATTTAATAAAATAACATGAAAATTTACTTTCAAAAACCCCTTGCTATGGTCTGAATGTTTGTCTCCCTCCATAATTCATATATTGAAGCCCTAATGCCCAACGTGATGGTTTTAGGAGGTGAAGTCTTTGGGAAGTGATTAGGTCATGAGGCTATATATCCCTCATAAATGGGCCTTATAAAAGAGACCCCACATTTCTCCCTAGTCCCTTATGCTACATGAGGATGCGACATGAAGTCTGTAACCCAGAAGAGGGCACTCATCTGATCATGCTGGCACCCTAATCTTTGACTTCCAGTTTCCACTACTGTGAAAAATACCTTTCTGTTATATACATATAAGCCACCCCATCTGTGATATTTTGTTAGAGCAGCCCAAAGGGACTACAGGACCCCTTATATGAAGAGACTAAGTAAAATAGAGACTGAGTGGCCAAGGAGCTTTGTGAAAGCTATCTCACCCTAAGACATGGATAAGTTAAATATACTAAGTTTTACATGATAATAAACCTTTATCACTCGAAAAGAATCCAGAGGACCATATTATTTTAATCAATTTCTTTCTTAGCTCCTTCAATATTGGAACTCTAAAATTCATCCATGCTCTATCAAACATATCTGTATTTCTGTATCACAAAGGAGAGTGGTCATTTTCCTACCCCTAGTCCACTGTAGACAGTATCACTGTTTTGGCTCCTTAGTATTAGGACATCCACCACTGCAGATTTACTAACTGTGGAAATCCAGGAGTTACTGTTGAGCTGCAGAAAGTACTTCTAGTATCATCTGGGACAGTAAAAGTGACTTGCAGAATGACTAATTTGGTGGAAATGACTAGTTCTTGAGCGCACACGACATTTGGGAAAACCCAGAAATAATCAATGTGGTTTTCTTAGAGATAGGAGGTCTTCTAAGAGTAATGAGCTAACAAGTTTTAATGATTAATTATATTGTATATGGTTACACTTTCCTAAGAATGACCTGAAAATATTTTATTTCTTCATATTGATGTACTTTTCATATGTACAATTAGTGAAAAGAAAATAACCATAATTATTATATATGTTCTCTATATATATATACCTGTTTCCTCAGAGAAATAAAAGGTTCTCCATTATCAGCTATGCACTATTATATATATACTACCAACGGTATGCGTGTGTGTGTGTGTATATATATATATATATATATATATATATATATAATCTAAAGCAGTTTTTTAAAGCAGTTTCAGATTCACAGCAAAATTGAGAAGGTACAGAAACTATTCATATATCCCTGCCCCCATACATGCATAGCCTCCTCCATTATCAACACCAGAGTGGTACATTTATTACCATTAATCAATCTACAATTGAAACATCATTATCACCCAAAGTCCATAGTTTATGTTAGGATTCACTCTTGTACATTCTATGGGTTTTGACAAATGTATAATGATATGCAACCACCATTACAGTATTATACAGAATAGTTTCACTGCCCTAAAAATTCTCTGTGTTCTGCCTATTCATCCCTCCTTCTTCCCTAACCCCTAGAAACCATGGATCTTTTTACTATCTCCATAGTTTGCCCTTTCCAGAATGTCATATAGTTGGAATCATACAGTATGTAGCCTTTTCAGAGTGGCATATTTCACTTAGTAATATGCATTTAAGATTCCTCCAGGTCTTTTCATGGCTTGATAGTTCATTTCTTATTAGCACTGAATAATTTTTCATTGTCTGGATGTAACACAGTTTATTTATCCATTTACCTACTGAAGGACATCTTGGTTGCTTCCAAGTTTTAGCAATTATGAGTAAAGTTGCTATAAACATCTATGTGCAGGCTTTTGTACTGATAGAAGTTTTCAACTCCTTTAGGTAAATAACGAGGATTGCAATTGCTAGATCATATGGTAAGAATATGCTTAGTTTTGTAAAAAACTGCCAAAATGTCTTCCAAAGTTGTTGTAACCAGTTTGCATCCCCAACAGCAATGAAATGAGAGTTTCCCTTGCTCTACACCCTCACCAGTGTTTGGTGTTGTCAGTGTTCCAGATTTTGGCCATTCTAATAATGGTGTATTAGTATCTCATTATTGTTTTAATTTGCATTTCCATAACAACAGATGATGTGGAGCATCTTGCCACGTACTTATTTTTTCTTTTTTAAAAATTAATTAATGAATTAATTTTTGGCTGCATTGGGTCTTTGTTGCTGTGTGTGGGCTTTCTCTAGTCGTGATGAGCAGGGGCTACTCTTCATTGTGGTGCTCGGACTTCTCATTGCTGTGGCTTCTCTTGTTGTGGAGCATGGGCTCTAGGCGCACGGGCTTCAGTAGTTGTGGCACCCAGGCTCAGTAGTTGTGGCTCGTGGACTCTAGAGTGCAGGCTCAGTAGTTGTGGCACATGGGCTTAGTTGCGCTGTGATATGTGGGATCTTCCTGGACCAGGGCTCAAACCCGTGTCGCCTGTGTTGGCAGGTGGATTCTTAACCACTGTGCCACCAGGGAAGTCCCATCACGTGCTTAATTTCCATCCATGCATCTTTTCTGATGAGGAATCTTTAAGATCTTGGCTTATTATTTATTTATTTTTGGCCATGCCGCCAACTGCATGTGGGACTAGTTCCCTGACCAGGGATCAAACCTGCGCCCCCTGCATTGGAAGCATGGAGTCTTGACCACTGGGCAGCCAGGGGAGTTCTTTGGCTTAGTATTTTTTTTTTTTTTTTTTGCTGTACGCAGGCTTCTTACTGTTGAGGCCTCTCCCGTTGTGGAGCACAGGCTCCAGACGCGCAGGCTCAGCGGCCATGGCTCACGGGCCCAGCCGCTCCACGGCATGTGGGATCTTCCCGGACCGGGGCACGAACCCGTGTCCCCTGCATCGGCAGGTGGACTCTCAACCACTGCGTCAGCAGGGAAGCCCTGGCTTACTTTTTAATCAGGTTTTTTGTTTTCTTATTGTTGATTTGTAAGAGTTCTTCGTGTATTTTGTATAGTAGTCCTTTATCAGATATTTCTTTTGCAAATATTTTACCTAAGTGTGTGGCTTGTCTTTTCATTCCCTTGAGATTATCCTTTACATAGAAGTTTTTAATTTTAATGAAGTCCAGCTTATCAATTATTTCATTCATGAATCATGCCTTTGGTGCTGCATCTAAAAATCCATTTCGAGTTAATTTTTGGGAAGAATATAAGGTCTGTGTCTGGCTTCCCTTTTTTTTTGACTGTGAATGTCCAGTTGTGCCAGCACTATTTTTGAAAAAAACGATCTTTGTTTCTTTGTATTGCCTTTGATCCTTTGTCAAAGATTAGTTGACAACATTTATATTGATCTGTATCTCAGTTCTCTACTCCATCCCATTGATCTGTCTGTTCTTTCTCAAATACCACATTCTGTTGATTTCTATAGCTTTATAATAAGTCGTGAAATCTGGTAGTGCCAGTACTCTGACTTTGCCTTCTTCTTTCAGTATTGTGCTGGCTATTCTGAGCCTTCTGCCTCTCCATATAAACTTTAGCATCAGGTTTTGATATCCATAAAATAACTTGTAGCTTGCTGGTATTTTGATTGAGATTACAATGAATCTGTAGATCAAGTTGGGAAGAATTGATATCTTGATAATATTGAGTCTTCCTATCCAGAACATGGAATATATATTTATTTCAGTCTTCTCTGATGTATTTAATCAGAGTTTTGTTGTTTCCCTCATATAGATATTATACATATTTTGTTAGGTTTATACTTATGTATTTTATGTTTTAGAATGCTAAAATAAATGATACTGTGTTTTTCATTTCAAAGTCCACTTGTTCATTGCTGGTAGATAGGTTTATAGGAAAGTAATCAATTTTGCATATTAACCTTGTATTATATAACCTTGCTGTATTCCAGGAGTTCCAAGAATTGTTTGTTTTTTGTTTGGTTTGGTTTTTTTTCCATTTCTTTCATATATTCTACATTGACAATAGTTTCCTTTCTCTGAAATCTGCTTTCTGAAATTAATATAGCTATTCCCTCTTTCTTTTGACTAGTGTTAAAATGGCATATCTTTCTCCATCTATTTACTCTTAATTTTTATGTGTATTTATACTTAAAGTAAGAGTCTTGTAGACAACATATAGTGGAGTCTTGATTTTTTTATTGACTCTGATTTGATCATCTCTTTTAATTGGTATTTTTAAGTCTTTGATGTTTAAAGTAATTATAGATATTGTTGGATTAATATCTGCCATATTTGTTACTGTTCTCTGTTCCTTGTATTTGTTCTTTGTTTCTACTTTTGTCTTCCACTCTTTTTCTATCATTTGTCGTTTTAATTGAGCACTTTTTTAACATCTTTATTGTAGTATAATTGCTTTACAATGGTGTGTTAGTTTCTGCTTTATAATAAAGTGAATCAGCTATACATACACATATGTCCCCATATCTCCTCCCTCTTGCGTCTCCCTCCCATCCTCCCTATCCCACCCCTCTAGGTGGTCACAAAGCACTGAGCTGATCTCTCTGTGCTATGAAGCTGTTTCCCACTAGCTATCTGTTTTACATTTGGTAGTGTATATATGTTCATGCCACTCTCTCACTTCGTCCCAGCTTACGCTTCCCCCTCCCTGGGTACTCAGGTCCATTCTCTACATCTGCATCTTTATTCCTTTCCTGCACCTAGGTTCTTCAGAACCTTTTTTTTTAAAAAAATTTTTTTTAGATTCCATATATATGAATTAGCATACGGTATTTGTTTCTTTTTTCTGATTTACTTCAGTTTGTATGACAGATTCTAGGTCCATCCACCTCATTACAAATAACCAATTTCGTTTCTTTTTATGGCTGAGTAATATTCCATTGTATATATGTGCCACATCTTCTTTATTCATTCGTCTGTTGATGGACACTTAGGTGGCTTCCATGTCCTTGCTATTGCAAATAGAGCTGCAGTGAACTTTGTGGTACATGACTCTATTAGAATGATGGTTTTCTCAGGGTGTATGCCCAGTAATGGGATTGCTGGGTCATATTGTAGTTCTATTTTTAGTTTTCTTAGGAATCTCCATACTGTTCTCCATAGTGGCTGTATCAATTTACATTCCCACCAACAGTGCAAGAGGGTTCCCTTTTCTCCACACATCTCCAGCATTTATTGTTTGTAGATTTTTGATGATGGCCATTCTGACTGGTGATACCTCATTGTAGTTTTGATTTGCATTTCTCTAATAATTAGTGATATTGAGTAGCCTTTCATGTGTTTGTTGGCAATCTGTATATCTTCTTTGGAGAAAAGTCTATTTAGGTTTTCTGCCTATTTTTGTATTGGATTGTTTGTTTTTTTGATATTGAGCTGCTTCTATATATTGGACATTAATCTTTTGTCAGTTGCTTCTTTTGCAAATATTTTCTCACATTCTGAGGGTTGTCGTTTCATCTTGTTTATAGTTTCCTTTGTTGTGCAAAAGTCTTTAAGTTTCATAAGCTCCCATTTGTTTATTTTTGTTTTTATTTCCATTTCTCTAGAGCATGGGTCAAAAAGGAACTTGCTGTGATTTATGTCATAGAGTGTGCTGCCTATGTTTTCCTCTAAGACTTTTATAGTGTCTGGCTTTACATTTAGGTCTCTAATCCATTTTGAGTTTATTTTTGTGTATGGTGTAAGGGAGTGTTCTAATTTCATTCTTTTACATGTAGCTGTCCAGTTTTCCCAGCACCACTTATTGAAGGAGCTGCCTTTTTTCCATTGTATATTTTTGCCTCCTTTGTCAAAGATAAGCTGACTATATGTGCATGGGTTTATCTCTGGGCTTTCTATCCTATTCCATTGATCTATATTTCGTTTTTTGTGCCAGTACCATACTCTCTTGATTACTGTAGCTTTGTAGTATAGTCTGAAGTCAGGGAGCCTGATTCCTCCAGCTCTGTTTTTATTTCTCAAGATTGCTTTGGCTATTCAGTGTCTTTTGTGTTTCCATACAAATTGTGAAATATTTTGTTCTACTTCTGTGAAAAATGACATTGGTAGTTTAATAGGGAATGCATTGAATCTGTAGATTGCTTTGGGTAGGATAGTCATTTTCACAATGTTGATTCTTCCAGTCAAGAACATGGTATATCTCTCCATCTTTTTGTATCATCTTTAGTTTATTTCACCAGTGTCTTATAATTTTCTGCAAACAGGTCTTTTTTTCTCCCTTGGTAGGTTTATTCCCAGGTATTTTATACTTTTCATTGCAATGGTAAATGGGAGAGTTTCCTTAATTTCTCTTTCAGATTTTTCATCATTAGTGTATAGGAATGAAAGAGATTTCTGTGCATTAATTTTGTATCCTGTTACTTTACCAAATTAACTGATTAGCTCTAGTAGTTTTCTGGTAGTATCTTTAGGATTCTCTATGTATAATATCATGTCATCTGCAAACAGTGACAGTTTTACTTCTTCTTTTCTGATTTGGATTCCTTTTATTTCATTTTCTTCTCTGATTGCTGTGGCTAAAAATTCTAAAATTATGTTGAATAATAGTGGTGAGAGTGGAAAACCTTATTTTGTTCTGTTCCTGATCTCAGAGGAAGAGATTTCAGTTTTTTACCTTTGAGAACAATGTTGGCTGTCATTTTGTCATATATGGCCTTTATTATGTTGAGGTAAGTTCCCTCTATGCCTACTTTCTGGAGGGGTTTTATCATAAATCAGTGTTGAATTTTATTGAAAGCTTTTTCTGCATCTACTGAGATGATCATATGGCTCTTCCCCTTCAATGTTTTAATCTGGTGTATCACATCGATTGCTTTGCATATATTGAAGAATCCTTACACTCCTGGGATAAACCCCACTTGATCATGGTGTGTGATCCTTTTAATGTGCTGTTTAATTCTGTTTGCTAGTATTTTGTTGAGGATTTTGGTGTCTATATTCATCAGTGATACTGGCCTGTAGTTTCCTTTCTTTGTGACATCTTTGTTTGGTTTTGGTATCACGGTGATAGTGGCCTCATAGAATGAGTTGGGGAGTGTTCCTCCCTCTGCTGTATTTTGCAAGAGTTTGAGAAGGATAGGTGTTATCTCTTCTCTAAATGTTTGATAGAATTCACCTGTGAAGTCTTCTGGTCCTGGGCTTTTGTTTGTTGGAAGATTTTAAACCACAGTTTCAATTTCAGTGCTTGTGATTGATCTGTTCTTATTTTCTGTTTATTCCTGGTTCAGTCTCAGAAGGTTGTGCTTTTAAGAATTTGTCCATTTCTTTCAGGTTGTCCATTTTATTGGCATATAGTTGTTTGTAGTAATCTCTCATGATCCTTTGTATTTCTGCAATGTCAGATGTTACTTCTCCTTTTTCATTTCTAATTATTTTGAGATGACTCCTCCCTTTTTTTCTTAATGAGCCTGGTTATTGGTTTATCAATTTTGTTTATCTTCTTAAAGAAACAGCATTTAGTTTTATTGATCTTTGCTATGGTTTCTTTCATTTCTTTTTCAATTATTTCTGGTCTGATCTTTATCATTTCTTTCCTTCTACTAGCTTTGTGGTTTTTTTGTTCTTCTTTCTCTAATTGCTTTAGATGTAAGGTTAGGTTGCTTATTTGAGATGTTTCTTGTTTCTTGAGGTAGGATTGTATTGCTATAAACTTCCCTCTTAGAACTGCTTTTGCTGCATCCCATAGGTTTTGGGTCATCGTGTTTTCATTGTCATTTATTTCTACAGATTTTTTCATTTCCTCTTTGATTTTTTCAGTAATGTCTTGGTTATTTAGTAGTGTATTGCTTAGCTTCCATGTATTTGAATTTTTTACACATTTTTTGTAATTGACATCTAGTCTCATAATGTTGTAGTCAGAAAAGATACTTGATATGATTTCAATTTTCTTAAATTTACCAAGACTTGATTTGTAAACCAAGATATGATCTATCCTAGAGAATGTTCCATGATCACTTGAGAAGAAAGTGTATTCTGTTGCTTTTGGATGAAATATCCTATAAATATCAGTTAAGTCCATCTTGTTTAATGTATCATTTAAAGCTTGGGTATCTTCATTCATTTTCATTTTGGATGATCTGTCCATTGGTAAAAGTGGCATGTTAAAGTCCCCTACTATTATTGTGTTACAGTCGATTTCCCCTTTATGGCTGTTAGCATTTGCCTTATGTATTTCAGTGCTCTTATGTTTTGGTGCATAAATATTTACAATTGTTATATCTTCTTCTTGGATTGATCCCTGGATCATTATGAAGTGTTCTTCTTTGTCTCTTGTACTAGTCTTTATCTTAAAGTCTATTTTGTCTGTTATGAGAATTGTTACTCCAGCTTTCTTTTGATTTCCATTTGAATGGAATATCCTTTTCCATTCCCTCACTTTCAGTCTGTAGGTGTCCCTAGGTCTGAAGTCTATATGTAATTTTCTTCACTCTAAAAAATTTCTTTTAACATTTCTTGCAAGGCAGGTTTCCTGGCAACAAATTCCCAATTTCCCTAAAGTTCTCAATTTTTGTTTGTCTGAAAAAGTCTTTCTTTCTCCTTGAATTTGAAGTGTATTTATGCAGGGTATAGAATTTTTAATTGGTAACTTTTTTTTTCTCTCTTTAAATATTTAATCCCGCTCAGTTTTTCTTTGCATGATTTCTGATAAGTCAGATGTAATACTTATGTTTGCTCCTCTATAGATAAGGTGTTTTTCTACTCTGGCTTCTTTCAAGATTTTTTGTTTATCTTTGAATATCTGCAGTTTTAGCATGATATTCTTGGTGTACTTTTTGTTTTGTTTTGTTGTGTTTTTGCATTTATCCTTCTTGGTGTTCTCTGAGTTTACTGGACCTTTGCTTTCATGTCTAACATTAATTTGGGGGAAATTCTAAGTCAATATTGCTTCAAATATTTCTTATATTTCTTTCTCCCTTTCTTCTCCTTCTGGTATTATCATTATGTGTATGTTACACATGTAATTTTCCATAGTTCTTAGAAATTGTTTTGTATGTTTCAGTCTTTTTTCTCTGTGCTTTTCAGTATTAGAGGTTTATATTGCAATATCCTCAAGCTCAACATTTGTATCCTCAAATATGTTCAGTTTACTAATCAATTCATTAAAGGTATTTGTCATTTCTGTTAGAGTGCTTTCAATCTCCAGCATTTGTTTTTGATTCTTTCTCAGAATTTCTATCTCTCCATTTACATGTCCATCTTGAATATTCTTGAATGCTGTCTTCTTTTCCAGTAAAGACTTTCGTATATCAATTGAAGTTGTTTTAAATTTCCAGTTTGAAAGTTTCACAATCCCTGCTTAATCTGAGTCTGGGTCTGATGTTTGCTCTGTCTCTTCAAACTGTGCTTTTTGCTGTTTAGTATACCTTGTAATTTTTTTTGTTTTTGATAATCTGTGCATGATGTGCTTAATCAAAGAAACTGCTATAAATAGACCTTTACTAAGTGGTAGTAAGATGTGGAGAGACAAAAGCATTCTATAGTCCTATGATTAGATTTCAGTCTTTTAATGAGCCTGTGTCTCTGAACTGTGAAGCTCTTCACTAGTGTTCTCAGTCCCCACTCCTTTTTGTAGGACAGGATGGATGTAATGGGCTGGAGTTGGGCATTTCCCTTCCCCTGTGTGGAAGACTAGAGCAAGTGAGAATTAACTATTTCCCTTCCCCCAGGTTGGTTAGGCTCTGTTCGTATTCCAATAGCTTACGTTCTGGTAAATTAGTTTCTCCTGAGGAAAGGCATTGTTAACAATATAGTGTTGTGACATATTTGAAAATGTTTCCTTTTCCCTCCCTTGCTGGAAGGGATTTTTTTCAAATAGTCACTGTGAGAACCTGGTCAAGCTCTTGGAAGTAAAACTCACAAAAGCAGAGCCCCTCCATGCCTGGGTTACCCTGGAGATTGTAACTCTCAGATTTGGCCACATAAGCCTCCAGCAATTCAACAATTACAGTTTAGATTTTCATACTCCAGAACTGGTTCCTTTGGACATTTCTTCTCATGGGTTTATAATGATTCTCTGTGTTCGTCTAGCTCCAATTTTGGTGACAGTTATTTGCTCTTTGACATCACTTCTCCAATGACTCTAAAAGGAGTTGTAGATTTTTCAGTTTGTTCAACCTTTTACTTGTTGTTAGGATGGATTAGCCACTTCCAAGCTCCTTACTTGGCAATTAGAAAACAGAAGTTTGATTTTTTTGTTGTTGTTTAGTTTTTTTAAGTTAAAATTTTGATTTCTTTCAGGATCTTGTCTTCTGCTTATTTATATTTAAACCGTGACCAAAGTTAGGGTTACAGTGGTATAGGGAATATCCCTCCTATGATAAAGTGAATATACAAGTCTAGAACTATTTTTAATTGACAACATAACACTAATTGGCTGGGTATGGACCACATGCTTATCTGTGAACCAGAGAATGTACTACTCTGGCTAGTTTGGGCCATGTGCCCAGTGCTACTGTGGTGGATACAAAGGAAACAGGGCTACAGAATTAACTCCATCAGGTGAGAAAAGCAAGACAGTCTGAGTGTTATTAAAATAATAACACTATAGTTACAATAAATAAATTCATGAAGGGTCCTTTACCAGGGTAAATGTCAAGCAGACACTTTGACTTAAAAACTACAGACAATATTCTTTTCTTTTCATCAACAAAATTAATATAGCAATGGAATAATATGTGAAAAATAAAAGTAAAAAAAGAAATGCTGAGATGTAGGAAGAATCTGTGATTTTTGCTTTTTATTTGATTCTAGTAAATTAAATTAGCATCTTTCATTTTCACAGAAAGCTGTTTAGTTTTTTTCCAGTCCTAAGGACATCTAGGAATAGAAATGGAATATAAAAGAACAAAATTAAGTGATCAGATTATAATACTGAAGTGCTCCTTTTAAGCACATACACTAGTCAATTTCCCTTTGAAGCTTTCTGCCCACACATCTTCCCCTCTGTTATCAGCGTTGCTGACATCCTCATTCAACTTCCACCAGCTGTTCTATGCATGTGTAATCATTTCATACCTTGGGGGTAAAGCTTGATCTTTTAAACTGAAGGAATAATTAGTATTTCAAATAGCTCTCCTTTTTCATTGAGCATCCTGTGGGTTCAGTCTGGTTTCCCAGACTTTATGTGTTTATTGGTACTGGAATTTTGTAAGCTACAGAGAGATTTTGGATCCGATTTCTTCGCTCTTTCCTCACCTCTTCCACGCTTCAACATAGAGCTCTTTCTTTCCACATTAACTTAAGCACATGACAGTTAGATACTATGTACGACATTGAAACTGCCTCTAATGTAACCTAATTTTTTATCCCACATGAGCTGGAAAATGTGACTTCTAAAAAGTAAACAATTCCTTTCAAGTAACGCTGATCCAATTTCCTAAAACTTTTGTATTTTTAAAGAATATTTATACATATTTATATATATATATAATATATAATTGAAAATGAAGCTAATTGAAGAAGCAGATAAGCTCTATAGCTCATGATTATTTTTGCATGAAAAAAAACCTAACTTCAGGGGAAAAAATACATTTTTAACTCTTGTAAAAAGTAGCAATTTTAGTAATTAATCCTGGTGGACAAATATTATATGTTTAAGTGTTTTTAATTCTTTAGATGCATTGTGTTATCAGTATTATAAAGTTCTTGGTATAGTTTTCATGTCAGCTCCACTGAGAGACCTCTTTTAATTAGCTGTGAATTCTCTGAGATCTCTACCATGTATACATTTTTCTAAAATCATTTAGAATTAATTAGCTATTCTAATTAGTTATTAGTTAGTGGAAAGAATGGCAAGGAGAGAGAAGGGAAAAAGTTTTCCTGCTTATTGGTAGGATGTGCCAAAATCAATTGAGAAATGGAATTTGTTTTAACTACACATGCCTCCTCTCAACCCAGACACATGATAATGATATAAAGCTCCCAGACCTTGAGAATCACTATCTCAATCAGCCACTTTATTGCTAGAAATAAATATTTCATTTCTCAAGATTTTCAGACAGTCAGAAGTTTGAGAACTCCCATCAAATCAGGAAAAAAGTGTTAAATCAAACTAGCTGTTTAATGATTAGTAAATAAAACATTCAGATCAGTTTCTTTGTTTCTTTTTTTTTTTCTGTATTCACTACACATTTTCTTATGGTATAGAGTAGTTTTCATTCAAACTTGGCATTCACCTTAAACCATGTACTTGTATATTTTCAAGAAAATATCTATGAGTGAACTATTTTTTGTTAGAACTGTAAACATTTTAAAGTATCCTCTCATCAGAGTATGCCACACTCATATTATGGAATTATTTCTTTGTTCAACCCAGTCTCCACCACAGCTACAAATTCTAGGAGTCTTGGAATGGGTATGTTTTGTGTTCCATCCTCAGCCTAGTGCTTGGTACATGTAGACACTCAGTGAAATTTTTAAATGAAATAAGACATTTTGGGGTGAAAGATAGATTTTCACAATTTAGATCTTCACAATTTATTTTGGACTTTATTTACGTCACAAACTAATCACCTGTTATGCAGAAATTCTGGAAACTTTACCAAAAAGACTACTTAGCCTAAATGTATATTTTTAAAACAGAGTCCACCTGGAGATAAAACTCAATGGAAATAGCATGAATAAAATACCCAAAGAGTTTATAACACTGATAATGGATAAAGTGCATATAAAAGATCTTCAAAATATATATTAAGCCAATAATCTGGTATGACAGAAAAAAAAAGAAACTGTTCTCTAGAAGTACATATTACTACATTGCAGAAACATATTATTTTTCTCAAATTTAAGTTATTTTTATAGAAATGTAAACACTAAAGCCATAATATTTACCTGATAGAGTTAATTTGTCAATTCTTTAACATAGTCAAAGATCATTCCCACTTAAAAGTATCAGATTATATGAAACTATTTTATTAAATATTATCATCACTTGTTATCACAAATAATTTTTTAAGCATGATGTCCAGGAGCCTGCTGCTAAGTCAAGGAAGAACTGTTTCTGTCATCAGAGTGGCAGTAAACAAGCAATACAAAATTACAGTTGTGTAAACAAGCTTGAGATTAATGGTTCACACACTATTTTCCTTTCATTGGCCCCTTTGCTAGGTCAAATGACCCTTTAGACCACCTACTCTCAATCTCACCACACACAGACACATAGTTCTTAGGGTTTTCCTAGGTACCCCCCTGCTACACACACAAACTTGATTTTTTTCATTTAAAGTTACAGGAAAATGAAAACTAGAAGAACCAATTAACAGAAAGAAGGAAAGAAAAAAATCCAGTACCCTCACATGTGTTCTTCTGCAAGGTGCTGATAGCCATATACCTAACTAGTGTAATGCTTCAAATTTAGGTCTAAATCAGTGGTAGGTGACTATAGAAAGAAACACCAACACTAATTACACGGATTTCCGAAATGCCATTTAATTTTTCTTTGTAAATCAATAAAATTTACTCATTCCCAGTAAAATGCTACAACCTTGGTATTATGATTTGATATTTCTTAGCAATTTAGCACTTTAAACAAGACCACAGTTAAATATAATCCTATGCTTTCAACTCCAAACCTCTCTTCATCTTTGGTGATGTTTTCTGAAAAGCTTACTGAGTCTTTGAACTAATAATGGTTGTTTTTTAAATTATATACTTTGTTTCCTAGATTCATTCTGCTCCCTTAAAATCTTTCTTCCCTTTTTACAAAGGGGAGTTATCTTTAGCCTTAATTTGTACCTCTAACACTGAAGTTTAAACACAAAATGGAACAATTTTACTTAAAGAACATGTATTAAGAAGTTAAATGAACATACATTTATTAGTATATTGTCTTGATTTAATAATGGATATGTTACATTCCATTAGTCTATGAACTTTTTTTCAAGCTGGCTATATTATTATCACATTTGATATAGCATTTTGCTTAGAATCCACAGATCTGTCTTTTATGGAAGGTATTTTAAAATGCCTGATCTCTGTTTTATAGCTATTAAGTAATCTTGCTAAGAAAGTTTTAAAATTACTGTTTCCAAAATGTACTTTCCCTTTAAAGGTAGAGAATCAGCAACAATTAGTTTATTTTGAAAAGTTCTGTGAGTACTCTAAAGAATTTCCTCCAAAGGCAGACAAAAGCTAAAGGTGATAGTGAGTGCATCTACATGGAAAGAAGAGACATCAAAAGGAAAAAAATCATAAAATAAAAATATCTCTAGACCAAAAGATGTTTCCTGTTTCTGATCTTAGGTGTGTTACAATTTTACAGATCATTTTCCCCAAAATGTCTCTTAGTTGGTATGTTTTCAAGTCATATTTTGGAAGAGAAATAAGTCAGACTCTATTCACTTCGAAACTCAGGTAGTTTGCAGTACTTGTCATGTTTTCAGTACATTTACAAATAATAAACAATTTTTGTTTTCTACCACAGAGAAAATGTAGCTTTTTATAGACTCCTGGAAAGGAAATGGTTTACAAAATGCCACATGACAAATAAGAAAAAAAGTGTGCTAAACGAGAGACAGTCCAAACCACCAAGTTGGGGTGTCACAAGAGTCTATTCCCTTAGTAAAGGAATCTGACAAGCATTCCCTCAGAGACATAACTAGGCAGAAAAATGGATGTTAAACAAAGAAACATGAAGACAATTGGAAGCAAAATAGAGAAAGTGAAGCTAGCCAACTTAGGCCATTAAGTTAAGAAAAAACCAAAGAATATTAAGATAAATATATGTAATATTTAATACCCAAAGTAAAAAACTTATTTAATAATAATGCTAATGTTTGAAATTAACTTTTAGAACATTCAATATTTCATCTCGTGAAAGGAAAAACCAACAAGTATAAAGGGAATTGATTGTTCAGAATCTTTTGAAATTATCAGCTTTATTCCATTATAAAGGAATCTCAGAAACTAGTTTAATGAGAGGAAGGGACAGAGTTGTGTTTTGGGTCTTCTTCTTTAGATATTCTTTACTAAATATATAGATGATCATATATATGAAAATTATCTCAATAGATGTCTACATGTTAATTCTCCACACCACTTACATGAGTAAATATGGAGACATATGAAGGTGGGACATTAAATTAAAAATCATGTGTTTTATCCAAAAGGAGAAAAATATGTGTAATAATTTGGGAGGTGGAAGCTGCCTACTATAAGTACAATTTTAAATTAAATCAAGTCATCTGTGTATGCTGTACTTAATTAAATAAATAAATTTAGCACTTTCCCATTGTTAATATAACTCAAGCCCACAAAGAAAAATTAGAGAACATGAGAAACATTAAAAAACTTTAAAAATTACTACCCAAAGAAAATAACTCATAAAAAGATAATCTATTTTTCTAGTCTCTTTTTTATGTAGTTCATTATTGTTCTTGTTTTTGGCTTTGTTGTTCTATTACTGTTTGTCTTTATCTACTGATAATCATATGTAACTAGTTTTTTTTTTTTAATTTTCACTAAAACTTTGATCATAAACATTTTCCATATTAGTGTAAATTAGCATAGAAGGCACTTTCAGTCATAATATAATCATGTGAAAATAGAATATTAAACTTTTTCTCCTGTTAATAAATATGCTTTGTTTCTTAATATTTACATAAGGTTTTAGTTTGGTATAAAACTCTGTGATTAACTTAAAATAGACTATCATAACTATAAAATGTGTTATGTAAGCTTCTTGATTATCACAAAGGAAAAACCTGTAGTAGAAACACAAAAGATGAAGGTACAAAAAATTGTCAAATAATAAATGAAGATAGAAAAAGAGCAAAAAGGAACCAAAGAACTAAATCAGCATTCAGAAAACAAATAAGAAAGAGCAAGATGACAGAATAACTTTTAATCTAAAGAAGACTTCACCAAAATACATTATAGTCAAACTCTTGAAAATCAAAACAAAGAAAGACTCTAGGAAGCAGCAAGAGAAAAGTGAATTGCCACATACAAGGTCACATACAAAGTGAATTGTGACATACTTCCATAGGGTGTCAGCAGGCTTCTCAGCAGAAACCTTGCAAGCCTGGAGAGAGTGGGATGATATATCCAAAGTGCTAAAAGCAGAAGTCTGCCAACCACAAATACTTTACCCAAAAATGTTGTCCTCCAGAAATGAAGGAGAGGTAAAGACTTTCGCAGACCAATTAAAAATAAAAGTAGCTAAGGAGGTTCATCACCACTAGAGCTGCTTATAAGATATGCTAAAGGGATTTCTTCAAGCTGAAATGAAAGGAAGCTAATTAGTAACATGAAGACAAATGAAAATATAAACTCACTGATAATGTTAAGTATATGATCAAAATCAGAATACTACTGTAACAGTGTGTATAAATCACCTACAAGAGACCCACTTGAGCTTGAAGGACACACACAAGCTGAAAATGAAGGGATGGAAAAAATATTCCAAGCAAATGGTACCAAAAGAAAGCAGGAGTATCTATACTTATATCAGACAAAGTAGACCTTAAGGCAAAACTGTAACAAGAGACAAAAAGTTATTATATAATAATTAAAGGGTTAATAAATCAAGAAGATATTATAATTGTAAATATACACCTAGGGTGTGAGAGAAAAAAAGAAGTCGAGAATAACTCTAAGATTTCAGTAAATGGAAAAAAATGAGATGCTGTTCACTGAGAGGCAGACTCTGTAAAAGCAGAATTTTCCAGGGAAGGGTGGGTTGAAGTGGGGGTGGGATGGAAAGATCAGGAGTTCAGTTCAAAAATAAGTTATCAGTTAGACATCCAAGAGAAGATTTAAAGTAAGCATTTGGATACATGAATCTGAAATTCAGGAAATATGTGTGGACTGGAAACATAAATGTGAGAGTCATTGGAATATAGGTTTTAAAACTCTGAGATTATCAGAGAAGTGGCAATAGATAGGGAAGGGTTCTAAAGACTGTACTGGGGGCACTCCAGTGTTAAGCAGGTGGGTAGGGAAAAGAAGACTAGGTAGAGGCAGGGCCACCAGATGAAACTGCTGTTACTCTTACTTAGAAGAGAGAATGGGAATGGGCATAGATAACTCTTTGTAGGGATGTTACTGAAGGGGACTAGAGAAATGATGCAGAAGTTTTTGGGCAAATTGTTGAGAAGAGTAGTTTTCAGTTTATTTATTTTAAAATTGTGAAAATAATAACGTTTGCGTGCATATGAGAACAATTAGAGGAAAAGTCCATGATTTAGGAGAAAGCATGAAGAAGTGATAGAGGAACACAGCAGAGGTGGATTAAAGCAGATGGGATCTGGTCTACAATGGAGGAGATGATTTTAGATAGGAACTTGGAAAATTCATCTCTATTAATGGGCAAAAATTCAGAGCATATGCTAGTAGGAGGGTAGATGTATCATCAGGAGCTTGTGGAAGTTTATTTCTGGCTGCTTTTATTTTCTCACTAAAATATTTGACAAGAGCATCAGCTAAAAGTGAGGATAAGAAAAGAGTTGTTTTGGGTTTGAGGTTTGTGGCAACAATTTGAAGTTAGTACAATCCACTTGGTTGAGAGATTTAATCCAGCTGTTTTCTGCAACCCATATTATTTACAATTTCACAAATTAATGTCAAGCCATATTTCTTTTCAGAATTTTTTTCAAAATAAAGTTTTAAAATGGATCTCCATCTACTCTCTCATTCAATTGATTCTTTGAGCAGATTTTGTAATGCTTATACCTCAATTATATCTTTTTTTTGAAATTAACAATCAGAATAGCATTTTGTTCCTTCGAATTTTGCAAAGAAAGGTAGGGATTGTGGAGATGGCTAGAAAATATCCAGAAAGGGAATGCCATACTTGCCAAATATCTATTTCTTAATTTACTCCTTAATTCAATGTTTCTGTGGGTATGTATGTGACAGGGATATGTCATAAGTATATGACATTTGTATGTAATTGCATGCTTTCATAGGTACAAATTTTTAATCTATGTATCTATATAATTTTACAATGCAGAATCATTCTAGAATTTAATGAATTCCTACTTAGGCTGGAAGTATACTGACCTCTGCAGTGTAGGTGAGGCATAGTATTTCTCTAGTGGAAAGCAAGACGAAGATGGTCTTCGTTTTATTCTGGTAAGAACCTAATCACCACAAATTGAATCAAGGGTAACTCCTTCAAAGTATATGATATTATATAGGGACTGAGCTCATGAGGCATGGGAACAAGAGCTCATTTGCTATTCATTTGTTGATTTGCTCTTAACTTTCACAGAAATTAAATTTAGGAGTTATAATTTTCCTCCTTTAACTTTAAAATACTGAGGTAGTTTGAGCAAAATGTGGTCACAACTTACATTTTGTGCCGTGCTAATATTCATTTTATCCATGGGAGTTTTCTTAGCCAATATTTAAAGAGCACATATGGTTCTCTTCTGTGGAAAATACTTAATATATGTTTTGAGAAATTTGAAAATAATATCAACAAAAGTAATCTGAGTAGTGCTCAGACAGACAAAAACAAAACAAAACACACAAATAGTTTTATTTTCTTAAATTTTATCCAGCCATTTTAAAATTCTGTATTTCATTTAATTTTGGTATTATTTGTCTTACCATTTCTTATTCATTAATTTTCTTAGTTGTTTTACTTTCTTTACTTCATTTCTTCATTCAAAACTGTAATGATAATGTTATTTTAAATTGTAAAGATAAGCTCAGTTATAACCACTACATTTTTAATACTTAAATTATTAAATATGTAAAATTTACTCACCCGTAATGAAGTTAGTTTGTAGATAGTGTATAGATTTTTATAAAACCAAATATTTCAAGTTTTCAAACTAAACTTTAGTAAAATACAAATTAGAATGATAAGGTTTTCTACAAAAATTTTTACCATTCCTTGTTTACCTTTTCATTTTTAAACATGACATTTTTCATCTCCAGATATGCAGGACTGGGAGAACCTTATAATTAGTATTATAATTTTAATTCCCATTCCACAGATAGCAATAGAAAGATAATTCAACTCAGAGGAGACCTAAAAAAGATTAAATACATTAGCTTAGATTAGATTAACTATGTTAAATGTATTCTTAAAAACAAATTTTACACATATGGAAATGAAATTTTATTTAATGGGAACATCTTCAAAGAAGTATATAATATGCATAAGAAAGTATACAATAATTATAACCTTTCCAACGTCCTCTGGATAGGAGATTGCCATGTATTTAGGAAACTTACCTCCTTTATTTGAATGGAATTTAATAAAAAATTTTAGGTTCTAATGTATATTTTCTTACAATAAATGAGTATTTCTATTTATTAAGGAATACTAATACATATTTCTTTGTAATAAAAGAATAATTCTATGTATTAAGGCAGTGCATTACTTCAGTGCATTAAATGCAAGAGGGTTTAAGTGTTTAAGGGAAACACGTCAATAAATTTTAAATATATACACTTTGGGGAAAAGTAACGTGTAATAATGGCAGAAAGTAGTTTAGGAATAAATATGGTACTCAGTCATGCATAACAGAATGTACAGTTCTCTCAGCAAGATTCTCTCAGCCCATTCTACATTCTGCTTACCATGTTATGAAAGTTTTTCTTTGTTTTTTGTTTTAATTTATTTTTATTTTTGGCTGCATTAGGTCTTCATTGCAGTGCGTGGACTTCTCATTGCAGTGGCTTCTCTTATTGTGGAGCACGGCGCACGGGCTTTGGTAGTTGTGGCGCACGGGCTTAGTTGCTCCACGGCATGTGGGATCTTCCCGGGCCAGGGCTCGAACCTGTGTCCCCTGCACTGGCAGGTGGACTCTCAACCACTGCGCCACCAGGGGAGTCCCTATGAATGTTTATCTTGACCACTTCTTTCTGCATAAAATCATGCTGGGATTAATGCTGGAATTCATGGTGATAGCCTAAAATGGATTAAGAAAAGAAAAAAGGGAGAAAGAAAGAAAAAAAGAAAGAAAGAAGGAAAGAAAGAAAGAAAGAGAGAGAAAGAAAGAAAGAAGAAAGGAAGGAAGAAAGAAAGGAAAAAAGAAAGAAAAAGCTCACACATTACTTACATTAATAAATGTAGGTGGGTGACTAATCTGATCAGTATTTAAATATTTTTATTTCAATTATTTTAATTTAAAATATCAAATTTTATTTAAAATTGTATTCATTTTCATAAGCAATTTAAGGATCATCAGTTTGCTCTTTACTGTTATAAGAACCATAAGAAAAGATTATTTTCATATGGTATCTGAATATGTGTTGTTCCTTGTTTGATGAAGGATAATACATTAACTGATAAAAACAAATAGAAACAAAATATATTGTCATGTAACCTGGTTTAAGCATTGAATTATTAGAATTTTGATTTGAAATTATAAGTATAAATAATTTAAATAGAAAAGATAGCAATAGTTTAGTGTAAATACTAAAAATCATATTTGAAAAAAAAGTTAAAGGGTTGTCATTTGCATTTTCATGACAAGACCTTCTCCCTAGTTAGCCCTAGGCACCTATCTGCTTCAAAGTGATTAACACTATTAAAGTAGGAGTGCAAAGGAAAATAAAACATCAATATTCAGATTATGATATTACAAATATGAATTTTCAAGAGGCTACTAGATTTGAAAGCCAAGCATGGCTGAGGAAGAAATTAGTTTTCAAATTTTTGTACCTCCCATTTTAACCATTCAAGACTCCAACTCTGTGAACTAGACAATAGTGGGAAGCCCTAGGCTGATAGGAAGAAATAAACAGACATTCAGAATCCTGGGCATTATAGGGCAAATACCAGGCAAGGAAGCTGTCAGATACATATCCTATATCTGGGATATCTCTCTTCATTTGGCCTTCAGAAGTGGGTGTGGTCCATTAGTTGATAAGGAAGCTGAGGACAAAGAGATCTTGTCCAGTTCTCCATCTGGGACACTTGGAAAAGTCTAACTGCACGAAGAAGCCTATGCCTCCGTGTGGTGGAACAGTATGGTTAAGGCACAAAGAAATGGGGTCATAGGTAAATAGAGTCTGGGATGATCTCCCAAGCTTCTCTTGGTTTCCACCTGGCAAGAACCTGCTATGACAGAGTGGAGTGGCTTGATCCAGAGGAGGTGGCAGAGAGTCTGCAAAGCAGCAAGGGCTGAGTAAGCAGAGAGCTGTTGATTGAGCAAAGAAAAATTGCAATTTGTGTTCATCAGCCCCAGATGTCAGCAGCAAATGCCAGCAGAAAATCCTGAAAAAGGACCAGGCCAACGAAATACTACAGCATACATGGAACACCCACTCAGCACTGGTCTGAAAACCAATAAATATCTGATGGATCCAAAGACTCTTCCCTTTTCCCCTGTATGTTCATAAAAGTCCCCAATTGGCTCTATCCCCGAATTCAACCTAACACCATCTTTGAGACTATCAAGTGCATGGGAAGAGTGGAAATAAAAGAGTCAAGCAGTCATTTTTTTTAAAAGACTGTTAAAATTACTGGATTGGATTAAGTTTTAAACCAAATTGGACTAAATGTAGTTCTTTTTTCATTTCCAATGAATCATAAGGGAAGCCAGAACTCTTGTAGACAAAATAAAACAAAGAAACTGTTTTTTCTTGGTCCTCTGATCATAATGTGAGCAACAGTGACATCTCTGTGACACCAATCCAAGTGAGCATAAAAATAGCATTGATGTTGCAAAGGTTAAAGATTAGTGAAATACTCTGAACTAGAAAGGGGAACTACAGAGTAACAATTATCAATTTCCTTGGCAACCCTGACGACTTTTAAGCATTTTACATATATACATTTTTCAATAACCCAATTATTATTCTACACCTGAGGCTAAGAAAGTTTAAGTGACATACTTGGTCTCAAGCTTCAAAATATTGACATTGATAGTCTTTTTTTTTTTTTGCGGTACGCGGGCCTACTCACTGTTGTGACCTCTCCCGTTGCGGAGCACAGGCTCCGGACGCACAGGCTCAGCGGCCATGGCTCACGGGCCCAGCCGCTCCGCGGCATGTGGGATCTTCCCGGACCGGGGCACGAACCCGCGTCCCTTGCATCAGCAGGCGGACTCTCAACCACTGCACCAGCAGGGAAGCCCCGATAGCCTTCTTATAAACTGTTCTGTTAGGAGATTATGTGGTACCAATCAATACTTTATTGATATTTGAATTGTTATATCATATTGTTATTTAGGTAGCTGTACTTGTATGATTCAAGATGCAGGTTTAGTTATTTATGGAATATTTTTCTGTAATAAAGTTTATGGTTGGAATCGAGTATCTCCACCTATTAATTGATTCAGAATAAGTAGATGAGTACAGACGTGAGAAAGTGAGATCGTAATCATTAGGCAAAGAGGGCTGTAATTATTTTAAGCCAAAAGGACTATAAAACTTTTATAAAATTATATAAAAACAAAAAATATAGTTCTCTCTCCCCAAAAGTTGGAACATAGCCCAAGAAAATTTTAAATTGGCCATAGCATTCAGAATGATATGGGCATAGGTCAATGTTTCTCAGGGAAAAGTGAATAATTTCAGTTGAAAGAGTGTCTTCTGTAAATTTTCTACTAGTTTTCATTGTATTCAATGTGTATACTAGACTACTGTTATTGAATTCTTTCAAATCTAAAAAGGTAAGGCACAAACTGAATTATTGCAGAAGGTACAAATTGTCTTATAAAAAGTTAATACAAGACAATGTTGAGATTTCTCAAAGTTAGGGCTTTTGGAAGTTAAGTCATCTGAAAACAAATAGGAAATATATCATGAAAGCTATGATTTTTTTTAGAAGAGCAAATGTTTAGTAAAATAACGGGAATAAACAAAATAATATTAGAAAAAAACCCTATTAGCTATGCTAGGAAAGTAACTCATCGTTCAAAAAGATTATTTTCCAAGGTCAGGTATACCTATTTCTTAATTCTTCTGCAAAAGTAAAGAGATCTGATTCCAAATAAAAGAGAATATGTAAGAAAGCATTGTTTCTACTCTAATTTGAACTCTAAGGTAAGTAGAACATCAAGTGTAAAAATTTTTGGATTGAGACTTTGGAAACTGAATTCAAGTTCTGGTGTCCTCCCTGGGTGGCCTTAAGTAAACAACTTACCCTTCTGTTCGTTCCAAAGTCAGCAAAACCAAAGTGTTAGATTATCACCAAAGTTTCTCCCAACATTAAACTTCTATGATTTTAGGGCTTCCAAAGTCTGGAAAAATAGAAAATTTTAGCTGAATTACTTAACAGTGAAAGCAACTGTGTAAGATGAAGGATTTCACTAAAGATGATCTCTAAATCTTATGTAGTTTGCTTATGGTAGAGGGTGTGGGTTAACAGTGAATCAAATGTTAACTTAATCTTCTCAGACAAATATGGGAAAAAAAGTACCAAATAATTTTTCCATTTTATCTAATGGAACTCCATCCTGATGTACTTCACACTGTACTTCACAACTGCACAGCTCCATGGCTGTGTAGAGAGCAGCTGGTGATGAGAATAGCACAGGCACTGCAGCCCAGTCCTTCAAGTAACAATCTGACACACTATATGTATGTTGAATCTTACCCTTTGCTGTGGTCATGTTCAAATTCAATATTTAAATGGAAGAAAAAAAACCCAGAAACTACTTTCTCTCTCTCTCTCTCTCTCTCTCTCTCTCTCACACACACACACACACACACACAAAACTGTGTATTCCATGATCTCAAATTCTGCTGAAGTAGGTTAAAGATTATAAATCATTCCATTTACCATCATCATAAATAACATTAATGTCACTCCAGAAAATGGACAAAAAGTAGAATTAAAGACATTTATGTTTACATCATTATTACATCAAGCAAACCATAATAGTTTGGTTCTTTGAGAGATTCTTTAGTCATTGAGAATTTACTTCAGCCTGTCTTTGGCCTTGGGAAGAAAGAGCGAGGTAGCAATGGCCTCTGCTATCAAAGAATTCACTAATGAGAGAGACACACACATTAACAAAAAAAAAAATGACAAGTCAGAAGAGTGATTAAGATAGAAATGAAAGAAAACTTGAACCAAATTTATGTAAATGATAAAAGGAATTTAGAGTTTCAGAAACTCAGAGCATCCAGGAGCAATCTGACTTCATGTGTGATTTGGTTCAAGGATCAAGCAATGTGACCTAGAGTTGGGCTTTCTCATTCTGTTTCTTTGCTCTGATTTCTCAGTTGTTGGTTCTGGTTTTGCCCTTCATTACTACAAGATAGTTGTCAATAAATCCCAGGGGGTAAAAGAGTTTCTCCCCCTTAACTGTTACACAAATGTCCTTGGATTGGCTCTCAGCTACCCCAATTTATATATGCCCACTTGAATCAACCACTGTGGATCTGGTGAATTCAATTCCAAACAAAGGATTGAAAACAAGATGGGGAAATTATTTCAAAGGAAACTTCTGGAATTGTTATATAGAGAAAATTGATGTTGAGTGGCAAAAAATAAAAAATAAAAAGCAAATGTCCTATTTAAAGAGCAGAGTGATTAAGAGATAAGGCCCTAAATCAGACTTCCTGGGATTAAATCCTGGTTCAAATTAAGAAATGTTTTCATCTCTATAAGCCTTCTCTTCATATGAGTTGAATGATGATAATAATAGTATCAATAGCCTAAAATCATGTGAGGATTTGATGACAATCTGTTAAGAGTTAGCACAGATGTAGTATTTAGTAGGCAGTTTATAAATGTAAACTGTAATTATTGATTTAGTTTTCTATCTTCCTTTTCTACAGCATGAACCCTGCCCTTTATTGCCTTTGATGATAACTTAAGTTCAACTATTGAATTTTAATTCCCTTACCATATTTCCTTATCTCAGAAAACCCTACTGTTTTGAGGTCTCTTTGTACTATCCTTGTATCTCAACGTTAGCCTGATTTCATTATGACTGTTGCATCACATTTCATAGAGGTTGTATCTGTTTAGGCTCGGTTATGCAACAGTGAAAAGCAACCCCAAAATACTGATGGCTCCCAACAATATTTTTTTTAATGCTCACATATATAATCACTTGGCTGTGTTTGGGTCCACATAGTCTTCATGCTGGGAAATTGCTGAGTTTGCAGCAAAAGAAAGGTGAAACTATGAAATATCTTTTAAAGCTTATTTTCAGAAGTGGCACCCATTACTTCTGCTCACATTTCATTAGATAAAATGAGTCATATAGTTAGGCTGTCAACAGAGAAGGAATTTATAATCCTCCTGTAGAGAAGACAGTGAATATTTTGACAAGAGTAAATAATGAATTCTACTACAGCAAGCAAGCTTTTTTTCTCCTTTGTTTTTTTGGAGGCAAAAACTATCAATACATGAGAATCATTTAGTGATTTTTTTCAGTCTAAATGTCACCCATAATACCTCTTTTAGTTTGATTCAATTCATGCCTCTGTGGTTGATAAATGCTATTAGAAATGTCAGTGGATCATCTTAATTATTTACTTATTTACTTAACATGGTATCCTATAGTTGACCCAGTTCAGAGTATGCCCTTCGTCTTTGTCAGTCAGTGGCCCTAAAAGTATGACATAGATACCTGGAGGTCCTCCACCCCTTTATAAGATCAAACTATTTTCATAATAATTCCAAGACACAAATTACTTATTTCACAGTGTTAACATTTGCACTAATGGTGTAAAAACAAGGGTGGGTAAAACTACTGGTTTTATGGTGGACATTTTATTACCAATCAAGGCATTTTATTACTAATCACATGTATTTTTGCTGTGTTCGTGGGATGAGATGAGCTCCATGTGCCCCTACTCTGCCATCTTGATCTCCTGAAGTAACATGTTTTAGATCACACAACTGGTATCAGAATTCAGGCTAGAAAGGGATGTCTGACACCAATCCAAAAGCTAATTCATTTCCATTCCAGCATGGTGCCTTCTCAGAAGTAATTCATTATACCATGCTTTCCACTACATTCAAGCACCCCAAATACTTTGTATTTAGACTTTGATACCTCAGCATAGTGATTCTGTCTGCCAAATGCTGACTTAGCCTTAGAGTGGTGCCACCTTTGGACAGGAGGATTAGTCAACTATCTGTATTGGAATGCACTATTTTGTTACTATTTAACTTAAGAGAACAGAATAAAAATAAATAAATATGCTACAACCAGTGATTAAAATCATTGGCTCATAAAATTAGTTCATTTGTGGTAAAGATGGAAGTCCTTTGCACTTTTCAATCTGCAACATCTAACAGAGTGTTCACTGTGTTCAGTAAGTATTCAATAAATTTTTGTGAAATTGAATTGAACAAAAGTGAATTGAATTAAATTGAAGTGAAGTGATGTGAGCTGAACTGAATTGATTTGAATTGAAAAGTGAGCTACTCACACTGGAAATTGCGATAACTCTATGAGGCCACTAGGAGGAGACGCAATTCAGAACATTAAATTATTTCTAGGAAACCAGAAATGACAGCTTTTCTCCAATCCTGAGTCTTATTGTTGAAATTTAAACCAATCTTGTACTTAGCATTCCAGAAGATGGGAATATGCAACTATCAAAAATCTTTCTTTTACTAGGTTAGGTAAAAAGATAATGTACTGTTTATTTTGAATAAAAATATGTCAGATTTGAGGCAGTACAGTATGTTTTTTGAGGGGGTGGGGAGATAGTCTGGGAAAAACCTTGAGAATGTCCTACTATCCAAGAAAGATAACTTTTTTTTTACAATATTCTCCAATGATGGGAAAAACCTATCTTGATCTGAATGCCATATAAACAAGGAAACAAACAAACCTTGCCTGCTATTAATCTTAAAGTGATATATACAACACAGACGGTGGTAATGAAGGATGCAGTTGAATGCTTCTCTATAATTGAAAAGTTTTAAACTGTGTAATTGCTGTACTATTGCATCTCATCCCCTTCTGTCATTTTAATAATATATCTAAGACAAACAAAGAAATGTCTATAATAAATTACTATGAAAGTATACTTAGTTTTCTCAAGCACAAATCTGATGAAAATGGAATTTTAATGATTCTGGCCTATTCAGTCTTACATGGAACCATTAGATCAACAAAACCAGCTGTTTTTAAGTTCCATTAGGAGCCAGTATTAAAAATAAAGTAAATATTACATCTGAGCCTAATTCTAGTTTACAAATACCGTCGTTAATTTTAAAAAATACTTTGCTTGATTTATCTTTTTAATTTAACTTCTTCCACTAGATTGTAAAAATAGTTTTACTCCTCATTCTTTATGTCAAATAATATGTTTCTCCCTGGAAATAAGATTCTTTGGACATCCTCACTACTTTACCCACCACCTCTACACTTCAAGGACTCCAAGATATTTCAAAGAAGTATTACGGTAGAACTACAGAGTGATTTTATATAAGTCCACTCAAGTATTTTATAAAACTTCTATGTGAATTTTTGCTGCTCTGGTAAGATCCTCAGAATCTGTCATGGTCCATGAGATTTGGGCAAATGGAGATGTACTCTCCTACCAGATCAGATTTCAAAACAGAAAGGGTAGATAGACTTTCTCAAAAATTAGTTTATGTGCAACACAATGAAGAGAATGTGGAAGACATACACACTTATTACAGATTTAAAATTCTATACTTGGGAAAGTTAAGAAATATCTTCAAAGTCTCCCTCTTAGTAATCAACAAAGCTAATATTCAAACAATTTTCTGTCTCCTTATTCATGGCCTGTATAGCTTTCTCTACTATGCTCATTCCTCAGTGGTCTTTATAGTCTCCAAAGATTCTCTTAGCCCAATAGCTTTGGTACTACCTGACCATGGGCAGTAGAGGGGTCCCTACTAAGCACTCAAATATAGCTCTCAAAGGCAAATGATTACCTTTTTCTCCAAAAAATCTTCCGACTTCTTCCTTTCCTAGCTCTGGTCTCTGAAGACTGCAAATACCCTTTACATTTCACTCACTCATAAACCTGACCCATCCAGTTTAGCCCCTCAATTAGGAGTAGTTACTTCATCCCTATTATTTTAGTAGCCTTCAAACTCTTTGCTCACCTAAAGGTGACACAGGAAAAATATGTTTTTAAGTATTTTCATTAATTTTTAGAAGGCTTAAAATTAAATTTCTTTATTTAATAAACAACTTGGAAAATTATTTTAGGATGAAAAATTGGTTGTTATTTGATAAATTTGAAATTGGAATTAATTTATTTGCAGCTTGTGCCTGAAGAGAATTTTATCTTTTTTCTATAGGAACCATACATATAAGCAAGCTGACAGAAGGAAATAATGCCTGGCAGCAACAAGGGTGAATCATATAAACATATAAGAATCCAAATATGTACAGTTAGCCTGTTCTATATTCTGCAGACCATTTTGATTAAAATCAAGCAAATCAAGAAAAGATCAGTTAAAATAATTAATTTCAAGGCACCTGAAATCATCAACAGTAATTTCTTGGCAGCTCTAAAATATCCTAATTTGCTGAAAACTTTTTACTCTTTTCCATGAACTTCGTTCTGCCAGTTCTTTCAAAAAAATTTTAAGCCACTGACTCCCTGTATTAAATACCTTCCTGTTTCAATTATCTAGAGTAATTTCTGTTTTCCTGAACACATCCTGTTAAAAATCTGCTTTGCTGTTAGCAACTGAAACCATATACTGAATCACCACCTGATAAGCATATGTTTAGTATGTAATTACATAAGCATATTCTTTAATAAATAAATGGCAAATTGTAGCGGGTAGACACATGAAAAAAATAGAATAAACAGACTAGCCAATTTATTTATTTATTTATTTATTTATTTATTTATTTTTGCTGTACGCAGGCCTCTCACTGCTGTGGCCTCTCCCTTTGTGGAGCACAGGCTCCGGACGCTCAGGCTCAGCGGCCATGGCTCACGAGCCTAGCTGCTCCGTGGCATGTGGGATCTTCCCAGACCGGGTCACAAACCCGTGTCCCCTGCATCGGCATGCGGACTCTCAACCACTGTGCCACCAGAGAAGCCCTAGCCAATTTATTTTGATCATTTGTGTCTTTTATCATCATATAAATTAAAGGGCAGTCTTCAAGCCAAAAAAGGAGGAAATCAGAATGTATTATAATTCTCATGATTTTAATTTATACTACCTCAATTTTAATATTTTAAAACACCTCTTGATTGCTAAAATGTATATTAATTAAATTCAAGCAAAGAACAAAATTAATTTATTAACTAAAGTCATCTAAAGGCAGTAATACATACTCATTTATTTCTTTCTAAGTAGTGTTATTTCCATGTGCTGATAAAATGAAATTACACTGTTCACTGCAAAGCAAATTTCCAACATCATAGTTTAAGATTTGGAAAAATTTTAAACTACATAATACTGGCTACTATAAATGACAAAGATGCATCTTAATTACCATCCAAGTATGATCCCAAATGGAAATATTATCGAGTCTTTATTACTTTCCCAACTCTTTTATCAAGTATATTCAATATATAATTGGATTTTTTCTTCTAAATATTTCTTAAGGTATTTTCACAACATCTATTAATTGATCTCTCTGCAAATAGTTTCTTTCTTTTCTATTTTCCTTCCATACCACAACCAGAGTAAATTTTCGAATCAAATTATTATCACTTTATTCCTCTACAAAAATGATTTCTAGGGAAGAGTCAGAATTGCCAGGATTACAGACTTCCTGCAGGGCACATGTCAGCTATTCATCCAAAAAAGGCATATGATATTCTCAACATGAAAGAAGATAACTGGGTGCTGAGTGTATGATGGGAATTCCCGTCTCTTTTAAACATATACTACAAGCTTAGCTTGCATATTTGTGAAATATTTATCTAGTCTAAATTTTGCTTTCTCTAGTTGGGATGCATTTTTCTCTACCTTTTTAGTTATAGGGAGACAGTGAGTGAGACACTTTAAGGGTAACATCAGAGCATGTTGAAATCACAATTATCCCAGCACTGCATCAGAATTTGCCTGACTACATATTTTAATCAGTGTATGCTTTCATGTGGGGAGAGGGATGGAGAATTGTGCCCCGTCTATGCAGACCCTCTAACCAAAGTGACCCAGAGCAAGGGTGACTAGCACCTGCCTGAAGATGACCAAATGCCACACAGCATTTGAGAGAGAAATTGTCAGCTTCTCTATCACTTCAGGATAAGACATGTACCCACAAGTCTTTATCATGAATAGATTTTTTATAGTATTTATTTAATATAGATCTATTTTTGTCCATTTCTCTCTGCTTCCTCAGAAAGAAAAAAAGAAAAAGAAAACTTTTCCTGATCTCACTTCTGAAAGATCGTCAAAGTTACTGAACTTTCTGAGAGGTGGAGAATATATATAATATACATATTTATATAACATATTATCTATCTATCATCTATCTATCTATCTATCTACATCTAATTTCTTATAGGAGCTCAGATAGCAAGGCAATATTAGTCAAGATATTCCCTAAATAACGAATTGTTTAGAAGTCATTCTTTTGTCCTGACTGTAGGGGGTGTATATTTCTAAACAGTTGATCATTTGTTCTAATTCCTCTGGAAATGATGGATTCAGTGTGCTATATAAGGAATGTCCTTGCTCAAAGTGATTGTGATGTCTTGAATATTCCATTGTTTCTGTACATTTTAAAATCAACAATTATTGCAAAGGAAATCTGTATTGTTCATGACAATTCCACTATTCTTTTCTAAAACAACAGAGACTTTATTAAAAGCAAAGTTGTATATGGCTATATTTTTTAGTTTTTATTTTATTACCAGTAAAGGAACAAAACATGAGACAAGACTATTGTCTGATCCATCTGGTGCTATATTTCCTCCACACAAGCCTTGTATAACACACACAATATTTCTACTGCAAATGTTGTTTAGCTTTTAAAACAATTGCCTATCAAAGCATCCAGGTCCCATTGATAATGGAGCAAAGCCTTTCCTGCAATTGTGAGCCAGGAAATGCTGGCCCCCTTGGCAAGTCTCATATGTCCTGTTGCTTGTAATGTCCCTCCCTCCTTGCTGGAATGTGTTATTTTTAAGCAGCTAGACTAACAGGAAGAGAAAGTTGTTACTTCTTTTCATGTGATGGAGCAGGCAGGGGAAGGCAACTGCGTTTTAAGGATTGGGGCTGATCAAATCTCAAAACCGCTTACCAGGTACCAAGCCACTACTGTAAGAGAAATCTCCAATCGCAAACATAGTTTTGGATAGATAGTAAATTCCCCATTTCATAACTAAATATATTTTGCAGGCTTCTGAGGACTGATAAAATAAATACACAAACTGCATCGAAGGTAGTAGAGCTTCATTTTTCTGTACTTACATGGATGAAAGAATGTTCATTTTTCAGAGAGCTGCCCTGAAAATAAATCACTTTAAAGAGAACCACAGAAATAGAGACACGTTTTATTTTACCATGATTACTGAATGTTGAACCAGTATTCAGTGGAACATTTTACTGACCACCATAAACAGAATTGTGTAATTTGAGAAAGAAATATATTCTCCCATATTTATCTCTGTAAGAAATTGTATTATAGATTCAATCTATCACATCTACTTGTATAAAAATTAATCTGTTAGCTTACTTAAATAATTTTTGTCCCCTAAGAGACTTTTCTGTAAAAAGCAGATCAAAAATAAATAAAATAAAATAAAATAAAAAGCAGATCAGCATTAAGACAAGGAAAAATAGCCAAGGACATGTTGAACCTGAGAGGCACTTTTTCTTGCTCTTCTGGAACAAACAAAGCACATCTCTGTCTTAGATCCTCTGCTCCTGCTGTCCCTTCTCCCTAAAATTATCTCCCCCAGACTTTGCCAAGTCCCCCCACCTTCCTTCATCAAGCCTCTGCTCAAATGTGACCTTCTGATGACTGTAAAATGGCACACTCCACTCTGATGATGTGTCCATCTCCTTTCCTACTTTATATTTTTTCACAGCCCTTAACATCACCGCTACACTCTAAACATTTGCTTGTTTTTATTTGTGGCTTTTTATTAATAATTTCTCCTAATAAATGTAAAACCTATGTGAGCAGAGACTTTATTTTGTTCACTGTAGCATCCCAACATCTAGGAGAGAGCGGAGCTATGGCAGGTGGTAGACTCTCAGTAAGCTAATGTGGAATAGTAAATGAGTTAATTTCTAGATACTTCTTCAATAAATTCTCATGGTGGACACTTAGCTCCATTTATCATTCTTCCTACATACACACATAGTCCAAATAATTTGAGACTATAGTACAGAATACTGTAGTCTAATTTATATAAAAATATCACCTACATATTATAAATCTTACAAAGTCACATGGAAATTTGTATGTGCACGCACCCGTCAAGGTGCTGAAAACTACAAAAGGAGCTGGGATGTAATTAATCTATCATTATTCTTGCCTTCATCCATCCTTCATTTTCCCTGACAATTTAACATGAAATCATCTTGGGTAGATTATGCAACCATCTGCATACCAAAGGACCAATACCCTTTCAATCTCGCCAACTTTACTAATAGAGTATTCATAGTCCCTCTCTTGCTACTAAAAACCCCCAGTATCTATCCCAGATTTACAGATCTATCCATGGCAGTGTTTTTCATTCATTTTTTGAGCAGTCAGTTATAGGTGCTAGTAGATTCCGAGTTGATTGGCATTTAAAACATCTCCAATATCTCTCCATTCAGCCAGCTCTTAATACTTCCTAATGCTTTTTTTTTTACTTTTTTTTTAAATTGGGGTATAGTTGTTTTACAATGTTGTGTTATTTTCTACTGTACAGCAAAGTGAAGTAGAGCTCCCTGTGCTATACAGCAGGTTCTCATTAGTTATTTATTTTATACATAGTAGTGTATATACGTCAATCCTAATCTCCCAATTCATCCCACCCCCCTTTCACCCCTTGGTTTCCATACGTTTGTTCTCTATGTCTATGTCTGTGTCTCTATTTCTGCCTTGCAGACAGGTTCATCTGCACCATTTTTCTAGATTCCACATATATGCGTTAATATACGATATTTGTTTTTCTCTTTCTGACTTACTTCACTCTGTATGACAGACTCTAGGTCCATCCATGTCTCTGCAAATGACCCCAATTTCATTCCTTTTTATGGCTGAGTAATATTCCATTGTATATATGTACCATATCTTTTTTATCCATTCATCTGTTACTTTCTAATGCTTTAATCTTAGAAAGTAAAAGATGTTGAAATTATAAATAAATAACTACTGAAGAGACACTATTCTATTAGAATTGTATTTCTACTTAAATTTTAAGCCCTCAGTCCGGGTTAATGTTAAGGGGAAGAGAGACCAGGCAATATTGCTTGCAGCATTTTGCTTATTTCAACCCAGAAGACAGGTGGTACGTTGTTTGGCTCTGTTCCCTCTGTCTGTCTGCATATCAAAGTGAGGCAGAAATTCATACGTAGTGTGATGCAGCAGGGAGAACAGTGAATTTGTTGTTATTCTACCCTTCCCATCAGAAAATTTGTTTTTCATTAGAGACTTAGATGACTCAGAGGCTCCCCTAAATCAGACACTGCCATTGGTTTACCTCTCTACTTTCTGTCCATCCTCTCATTTCCATTCCTAAGTGACTTATCACAATTTACAGTAGGGAGAAAACTTGCAATAATGAGTTAAACTTTTTCCCTTTTTTCAGGAACCTCCACATCTGAGTTTTATATTGAATCTCTAGGGCCCAGTACTGCCATAGATCACATGGCCCTCCAGCCCTCTCAAGTTTGCATTCCAGACATGTGATTATTGTACAGGTCAAGTGCCTGGAGCACCCTCAAGACTACATTTAGTCTTAACCCAGAGCAAAGTCACAGGCCCATGCCTATATTAGATCTCTGTATGAGAAGCCAGATTCAACTGAAACCTGACAAAAAATAAACATCTTTTCATGTATCACAGATTCATTGACTCTGAATGTTAAAAACCCAGCACTGTTCTCTAGGTCCTTTCCTGGGCTCACTGTCTACAGAGTCATGGCTTTGTTCACTGTTACTGTGTTCTGTGTTTCCTGTTGTCTTAAACCCAAGCCAGTCAGATCAGGGTCCATATATCTAACTGACCACTTGTCACCTCTACTTGAATTTCTCATCAACATCTCAAGCTCAATATATCTCAATCTAAGATCAAGTCTATCTTCTTCCCCTCAAAAATATTTCCCTGCAGTGTACTTCAGCTCAGTCCAAGGCAGTACTATCCATCTAGGTGTTTAATCCAAAATCCTGACTCACATGTACCTTCTCTCTCTTCCTCATCCCATACACAGTCAGACATCACGTTCTGTTGTTTATGCTTCCCTTATGCTGTGCGGCAGCTCCTCTCTTTTCTCATTGCCAAAAGCTACCACAGAAATACTTTTCTAAAAAAAATACCAGTATTTACTCTATTTCTTAAATTTATTTTGCATAATATTTTCATGACACTTCCTTTATAAAATACGTGCATCAATTCCATGCTATAAATTCTTGATCTTTTTTCCCCCCATTTCCCATGGGAATATAATACAGAAAACTTAAAATGGTCTACAATTCCCACCATGATCTGAGTCTTCCTACTTCTTCAATCTTGTCTTTTAGCACATGCCCCTGTACTCTCTCAGATTTTGCCACAATGCATGACAATGCCAAACCATTTGTCCAAAATTCTCTCCCAGGCTCCTATGACCTGGGTGATCAGCATGTATTCTTCATGGCTCAGCATAAACAGCATCGCCTTAGAGAAGTCAGACTGGCTGCTTGTTACACGCTTCTCTACCACATTCTCAAACATGATAGTTTTTTTAAATTCATATCAGTTGAGTATATCGTTTCTAATTTTGCTTAATTCCTACCTTTCTCATTTTATTGCAAGCTTCATGAATGCATGAAATCATGCCGAGCATGGTCACCTCTATGTCCCAAAATATCTGTTGCAATGCCTAATGTTAGTAAAGACTAAAATATTTGATAACTGAATGTACAAAAACAATCACTGAGTAATTATTGTGGCCAAGTCTATGTTCCCCAAGCTGGTGTTTCAATTTTATGATGTCCATTCAAAATTCTTAGCTGCCAAGAGAAAACTTGAGTAATGTCTCTTGGCAAATCACTATAATTCCTTTCATTTATCTCTGTTTAAAAGTGCTTTTCTCTCTTAAAAAGTCATTCTGTAAACAGTTCTAACAGATGCCATCTAATAAAAGAATACATGTATCTAAAAAGCAAAGTGAACAAGACAGACAAATCAAAGATATTATGGAGAGAAAGAAAATCTGAAATGACATAAAAAGACTCCTTGAATTTTGAATCTAAGGAAGATCTAAGAGAACAAATATTTTATTGGAACAGTAGCAGAAAGAATATTAGATTTAGTTAGTTAAAATAAAACAGTTTAAACCAGTATCTTCCTGTCTGGAGGAAGAAAATAAACTGGTAAATAAACACATGTTGAATGTACAAAAGAATTAACCTAGGGAGAGTTGTGTGATTAGGAATGAGAACGATGATGGTCTGGTATATATTTTTCATGTGTCACAAGAAAGAAACATCCATTAGAATCCACACAGTGGGCAATAAGTAGCTCAGTAGGAATGTTGAGCTGGGAAGATGAAGTTTAACAGAGCAACACTCTGAAGTACGGGCAGGCCTGGCCAAGCAAACATGTCGTTAAAAATCACACAATGGCAGAGCTGATAAAAACACATCTGCTTTCTTTCCTTGTACACAAGACAATAAATGCTTCTAGTTAACTTCAAGTTTTACCCCTGGAAACTTTGGTATTGCAGATGTAAAGTAAATTAAGACAAGAGGAAAAGAGGCAAATTTATTGGAAAAAAAAACATGCAAATTTAGAAAGCTCAGCATGTAGATAATTGAAAGCAGGAAGGAAATTTTTCTAGATAGTATTCTAATTCACATGGCTTAATTTTCTACTGTTAAAGGACAGCACAGCCCTGACCCTGAAACGTTTGATTTAACAAGCAAAATGCTTCGGAGGAAAGCAATGTATTTTCATGACTCTCATAAGGAGAAAGGCTATTATCCCAGTTAGGCAGAATTTTCTGCTTATTAATTAGTTTTTAATTTATTATTTTTTTTCGTTAGTCTTTCTGAATTTTCTTAATTTTACTCCTTAACTTAAGCCCATTAATGGTTTCTCACTGTGCACATGTAAAGCTCTACCATGATCTGCTGATCTGGGCCTGATCTCTTCCTGATCTCTTCTCCTATCACTCCTACCACTTCCTGCCTCTGCTTCCTCCTCACTGACTTCTGAGCAGCCCTTGAACACATCAAGGACATTCCCAAAAGAGGGGTTTTTACCCCTGTTTTCTCTAACACAGGGGCCCTTAACGCTTCCCTGTGTACAGGTCCTCTGGCAGTCAAGTAAAGCCAATGCACACTCTCTGAATGATGTTCCATAAGTCATAAAACAGAATTCACAGGACTACAAGTGTGACCAATTATATGGAGACAAACTTTAAAAATATTTTTAAGCTAAATGTGCTTTATAGTAATATATATGCTTCTTTAATAATTCATCAAAATAACAAGATCTAGCCCCAAGTCTAACAATAGCCATGATGTAAAATGAGTGGTGAGTGTAAATGTCTGAACAAGGTTATATAAGTAAAAATATCTGTAAATTTTTTGGGTAACAAAATTACAGTTGCTGTTAGGACTCCTCTGGATTCTTGATAAAATTTATAATTGAAAGAAATACTAATTTTCAGTTAAAGGTTAATGAGAATCACATTTTAATTTTTTTCTAAACTAAGTTCATGGATGACGTAAGTTCTAGGGGGAAATATCGATCAAAAACTCCTACTTAATGACACTTTCTTTTCCCAGATACCTCCTTTACTCACATTTCCTGTCCTTCACTTATCTGTTTGTGCCCCTTAGAATGAGGTTTTCCTTAAGAACATTAGTAAAATAGCACCCCTGTGTTAGTTATTGCCTATCCTCCTTACACTATTTTATTTTTCTTCATAGCATATATTGACCTACTTTATATTTACTCATTTTTAAAATTTTCTGTCTTCATTACTACCATCTGTTCATTGGTGTTTAAGCTCTGTGAGGATAGGGGTTTTCTCCTCTTTCAATCACTGCCGTATGTTCAGCTTTTAGTACAGTGCCTGGAACAGGTTGAGCCTTCAGTGGATATTTGTTGAATGCATTGGATGAATGAATGATCTTTTAACATGGCCTATAAAATTTTTTTAAGATCTCACCTCTGATTGTTTTGCTAGTCTCATCTTGCACTGCTACCTTCCTGGCTTACTATGCACACCCCAGACACTCTTGTCTTCACTCTGTTTTCTGGAGGAACCAAGTACCATCCTGCTTCAAAGCTCTCACCAGGGCATCTCAAAGTCTTTGGAGTGGTACCCTTCCCTCCCTCTCCCACTCCACTTGGCCTGGTGAACTTCTACTCATCCTGCAAGTCTCAGAATGCCTCACTTAACACTGCGTGAGGCCATGAGGCAGATCTCACTGTCATATACACGTATAGCTTATATGTCTTTCATTACACTCTTCAGAAATGTAATCAAATGATTATTTGCATAATCTTTCATACAGCATTTGTTGTTCGAGCTAGACTGTGGCTCTCTGGAAGCAAGTTACTTGCTTTTAGAAGTGCCCAACCAACATTTTATAAAGTAGAATGAATAAATCAAAGAAGTCGCAGAGACTACCCACTACAGATCCTTCTAAATGTAAAACTTGGAACACAATAACAAAGTGAGTTGGCCTAGCTTGAGCAATCACTGCCTGCACCTGTTGTCTCTGAATTCAATTCTAATGAGATGGCAGAGACCACTCGTAAACATTTACGAAGACAAGGAGTTTGGCACAAACTGGCACTGGGCTGAAAACTCTGTGATGTTATTTCTTGTTCAGTAGCTTTGCAGTATCACAGCCACCAGTTCCATCTGAAAGTGTTGCCAAAAATTTGATCTCCAGAAGGAGCTTTTCTTCCCCCAGCTTCATTATAAAGTCTGAATTTAGAAGAAACTCAGCATTTTCATATAATCTTATCTTAGGGGTAATAAGCCTCTTCATGTTAGTCTATAACCACTAGCTTTCAGTAAACAAAATACAGTATTAAGAGATATGCTTCATATAAAGCAAGCAGTGTAAGCAAAAGGAAAGGCACTCTCCTTTTTCTTTGTCCTAGTGTTTACAGTCATGGTTAGGACAGTGATGATGATGAGTGAAGAATATTCAGTGCAGATGCCTGAGTTGAAGAAAGATTTGTGAAAACCAAAACCAAACCAAGCTAACAAATTCAGCCATGTTGTTAGAGTCCTCCAGAAGTAAAGGGTGATAAATCTGAGGGGAAACTTCTAAATATAAATTCTTCCCTTCAGGAAATACCTTCAGTTTCTCTATAAAATCAATACAGACATTTTGTCACATTTCTGGAATACTTCATTACTATCTGTTCCGTTGTAATTAGGTGTTTGGGTATTTTTTATGCCATGCTCCTCTGTATTAACTGTCACAAGACTATACCACAGTGCCAGTATTTTGGAAGAAATCTCATAGAATAGTGAGAGACTGAAACTCTCATCAGTGAACAGGACAGAAAACGTCAATATATTAAAAAAAGAAACTCAAGGAAAATTAAGTAAACTATTCTGAATTTTAATCCCAGGTAATTAAGAGTAGAAAAATAACTGAATTAGTGTCAACATTATTACTTAGAAGTAATTTTCATGTCCATCTAACTCTTTGGGAAGTGAAGCAAACATACCCAGGAATCTCTTGAAAGTTACAGAAATATTGGTAGTTGTAAAAGAGAATAATTTTTACAAATTTGAAGCTATTTTTGAAGGCTTTTTTGTAAAGACAAAAGCCTGCTTTTGAAATGGTTGTAAGTAAAATGAATTAAATTACCTTGGATAAAGATTAATTGATATACTCCTGAGTTATTTCTGCAGCAGTTTAGAGCATTTAATAAAAATTTCCATGGCAAATAGTATACTCTGTCAGCATACCTGTGGAAGAGAAATAGTGATTGATGATGGAATTATACGTTTCAGACTTGAATTCCATGGATCATAGTAAAGTCATGACACTGTCCTGTTGCACTAGAAGGATGTCGATGGTTGGCATGTTCATGGGTTTACATTCATATATATAATTGCCACTGACCATTGTTTAGTGCACTCTACAATGTAATTACTGAAGCAAGAGTTAATTTTGTCCTGTATACCTCGTTCTCTTTCCCCCTCTCTCTAACACACCCACACACCAACATCCATGCACACACACACGGGTTCACAAAGCTAGTTTTGAGAAGAGAAAAGTCAGACAAAAACTTTTATGATAACTTGTCTACATTGCACAATATAAACAACTAAGCTTCATACCAGTAGGAAACAAGTGATAAGTCATTTCTTAGCAGCATCATAGCAATTTTGAAAAAATCCTTTTGGTTTGCCTTTATTAAAAATATTTGCTCATGGAGATTTTTTGCAAGTCAAAGAGTGAGTTTGTTCACTTGTACTCATCTACATTAAATGCACTTTTTGTTCATCTGGTGAGAAATCAATTGCAAAACAACTCTTCATCAAAATTAACATTTGAGGGTTTCCCTGGTGGCGCAGTGGTTGAGAGTCCGCCTGCCGATGCAGGGGACGCCGGTTCGTGCCCCGGTCCGGGAAGATCCCACATGCCGCGGAGCGGCTAGGCCTGTGAGCCATGGCCGCTGAGCCTGCGCGTCCGGAGCCTGTGCTCCACAACTGGAGAGGCCCACGTACCGCAAAAAAAAAAAAAAAAAAAAAATTGAAAAACCGAAACTGGAAACTGGTCTCATCAGCTGCAATATATTCAATTAACATAAGTCATGTTCTGTGTGGCAGATACTTTTCTAGGCAACAGGAATATAAAACTTCCATAAGGGCTGAGGAGAAGGAAATTTATATTAGAATAATAAGGAATTCATGTGAGGAGCAAGCAGTTCTTAAGAGGAAGGGATCAACTCTTCTCAGGCAGGGAACGAAGGGTTCAGAAAGAATTGTACATTTGAATGAGTTTTTAGAGAAGAGTAGGTAATATCTACGTAGAAAAAAATGATGAGACAGCAACAAAGCATTAAGAAACTGAGATCATAATATCCTTTCCTTGCACCAAGATCACAGAGTAACAGTCAGATATGCCAGAAGGGAGGGAGAGAGGAAAAAAAAAATGTGTATGTATATTTTTGACATGCCAAAATAGATGACATGTCATAGAATAGATCATGAAACATGAACATACATTAAATTGGTTATGCACTTTTCAGGAGAAAAAATATACCACAGTACTATTTATTCTACCACTATGTAAACAGCAAAGCAACTTGATAAAAAGACACTTAAACTGGAAATCACCTCTGAGCACCTCTTATCTTATTTGATCTGTTGCCACTGCTTGTCCTGGTGGCTGGGGGGTGAGGGCACAGACTGCACAGGTGCTGTGCAGGGCCCCCAGGCCCCACTCTGATGCTGCTCTAAAGAAGAACACTCAGGTAGAGGGAAATAGTACAGTGTGGTCAAAGCATGCAAATAGGGTGGCATGGATATAGCTTCAAGTGTACCCCATAAGCATCAAATTATTTCTGATAAAGGTGATTTCACTGGAGTAGGTTACTTCTCCCAGGGTGAGAACAGGCAGGAAATGTTTGAGAAACAAGGGATCTAGCCTTTTCTTATGGCTGAGTTGTTTTCTAAGGAACCGCCCTTCAGAAATCAGAATTTCAGGATCTTGCTTTCCTAAATAGATTATTTAAACTAAGGTGAGAATCTGGAAAATGGGAGGGATTTGGAGAAGCAGTATAGAGAAGATATAGTTTAAGAAAATAAACTCAAGCCTCATTGTCCAGAATATGATGATTAAACAAAGTTAAAGAATTCTAAGGTAAGAAAATATATGTAAAAATGTTAAAAAGTATATATCTTTTAAGCTATTTTTTGGTAGAATGGAGAGATTTCTTACCTATTTTTTTGTTTTTTGGTAGAAGGAACTTTGACAATGCTACATGTAGCCAGCAAATCGTATTTAAATCATGCCCATGTTTGTTTTGTTTGAATTTGTAATAATTTCTTTTTTAAAAAATAAAAAGAATGAAATTAATTAATTTATTTTTGGCTGCGTTAGGTCTTCATTGTTGCACGTGGGCTTTCTTTAGTTGCGGCAAGTGGGTCTACTCTCCTTTGAGGTGCACAGGCTTCTCATTGCGGTGGCTTCTCTTGTTGTGGAGCACAGGCTCTAGGCATGCAGGCTTCAGTAGTTGTGACACATGGGTTCAGTAGTTGTGGCTTGCGGGCTCTAAAGCACAGGCTCAGTAGTTGTGATGCGTGGGCTTAGTTGCTCCACGGCATATGGGATCTTCCCAGACCAGGTCTCGAACCTGTGTCCCCTGCATTGGCAGGCAGATTCTTAACCACTGCACCACCAGGGAAACCCCACGAATTTGTAATAATTTCTTGTTGAGTACTTACTATGTGCTTGTCACTTAATCCTGCAATTTTCACAAGTACAGGGATTTAGCGGGGAGCTCTGAGATATGGCCTGCAGTCTCGAATGGAGGGCTTAACACATATTATCTGATTTTAGCTCCTTTCATCAGTGCTGTGTCAGGACAGGAAGGGAACCATGGGAGGGAGTGTACCTGTGGGCAGGGAATTAGCCTGGGAGGTGAGAGGTGAGGCTGACTGGATGTGAGGCCTTAAGAAAGCTGCTCAATATTCCTGAGATTCAGATGCAGTGTCACTATTCTACCAAAGTTTAACTGAAATTGTAAATGTAAAATAAAATTTCTCCTCAGTAATGTTACCGAACCTAACTTGGGTCTCCTCGTCCATGTGCAGTAAAGCCAATCTATTGACACTGGGTTGCAGAGAAGGAAAGTACATTTATTGCAGGACACCAGTCAAGGAGAACAGATAGCTCATGCTCAAAAGACCCAAACTTCTGGATGGCTTTCAGGAAAGGGGTTTTAAAGGCAGTGTGAGAGAGAGGGCTGCAGGGTGTGTGATCAGCTCATGCCCAGTTCTCAGACTGGTTGGCATCAAGGTGAAGCTTCAAGCATCATCAACCTTCTCTTTTCAACCAGTCTAGGGTCTATGTTCTTGCAGTCAGCAGTTTTCATCTGGTGGGGGTCTGCTTCCTTTAAAAACAACTTAGGAATGTGTGTCAGGCCTTTATCTTTCAGGGAACTGGGAGTTTGGTGATTCTGCTATGTGGTGGATTTATTGTCTAAATTGTTACCAGTTTCCCAGCCTGACAGCTATTCTTTGTTTCTACATCTTCACATTTCCTGATCATTAACTCTTGAGTCAGTCTTTTGAGACTCAAGGGAGGCCTGGGATACTAAAGCAAAAGCCTTTTACGTCAAAGGACAGGGACACAAGGGCTTGTATACGGTTTCCAAACATTCTAGTTATCTCCCATACAACATAACTGGTACAATTTCACCCAAGATATCTACAAATAGAAAAATTTTAAGATTCAATTATATTTTAATATTTTGCAATAAAAACCTTGATTTACTTATTTTTCTTATATTTCATATGTATGTATGTGTTTTATATTTGTCCTCTTTGTGGATTCCATGCCTGTTATTGCTAAGCTAACCATCTTTTCTAAGAGAAACAGCCCTAGAAAGGTAATTCCTGAGAGTATTTTTTAAATCGATTTTTAAAATATTTGAGTTCTTTTTCTAATCTACAAGGAGCTTCGCTGCTATTATTTCTATTCTACTGCTTTTTTTTTTGTCTCTATTGCTTTACCTTACATACGCATTTACGTTTACTGGAAATATGATTTTAAGGGTGGAATAAGTTACAAGTATATTACTACAGTTTTCCTGATGGAGACCACAATTTCTCTCATGTATCAAATTTGGAATCGTTCATTGAGCTTTACCAGAGGCACCAGTGAGATGTCATCTTTTGAACGCTCTGACCCCATATACCTGATTGTGTTTCTTTCTTTCTTCTCATTAGCTGCTTGGATGGCTTTGAGATAAATGTGTTGCACTTCTAGAACATGCACAGAATTTCATGACCTGTTCTTGTGCATCTCATCCTGCAGCATGTTATTCTTCTATCCTACCATAACTCCATACCTCATTTTTCTCACCTATTTTACCTTTATTTTGTCCTGCAGTCAACTTTGTCAACCTCCATTAAAACTTTCTAGAATACAATAAGGTATGTAAATTATATTTAACTAAAGAAATTCAACAAAGGAACTTCTGGGGAAAGGTTCCAGTTTGAGCAATAACAAATAACAGTTAAATGTAGTTACATCAACAGTTTAAAATGTTTTTAAAAAGTAACTAGAATAATATAAATCCAAAGGACACTCAAATTTGTGGGCAAATTCACATTTGCCTTCATTTTTTTGAAAACTTTATGATGTCTAGATCAGGGGTTGGTGGGCTAAATCTAAATAAATTTTACTGGAACTCAGCTACATCCATCCACTTACATATTGTCTGTGGCTGCTTTCAGCCTATAATTGCAGAGGGAAGGAGTTGGAACAGAGAGTATATGGCCCACAAATCCTACTATTTACTATCTGGCCAGTTATAGGACAAAATTTGCTGACCCATGCTTTAGGTGATTTTGTTAACCTACTGAGTTCTTTTCAGACAGAGTGTTGCACCTGTATAGTGCCACCTGTGGTGAGCCCAGGAGGCCCAAGCTGGAAATGCAGTATAGAGTATCTGCTAAAGAAATTCCTGACTCTGGTTTCTCCATCAGTATTAATTACAACACAGACCTCTGGGGTCAAACATACCCACTCATCAGGGAGAGTTATTTATTTTAGAGAATGTGTGCAAACATAATTCACATATCCATTTTTGTCTGGTGAATAACCAGATGATCTATAATAGATTTGTTACATAGAACAGTTTCCATATACATGGAGAAAATATTCAATTTTCCTAATGGACTCATACATTACAGTTCATATACTTAAGATACTCTTCTATTTTAAAAAAGTGAATTAAATTTGTCGGGAGACCAAAAATTCTCTAGTAGAAACAGAATGGACAACCTCTGTTTTGATCAGCTTAATCCAATGACATATCTCAAAAAAGGAAAGTCATCTTTTTCCACCTGTATCACATGTGTCTGTCTGCCTGTTTGGGAAAGGGTTATGAAATCTAAGGGGAGTTATTATGTTACTGATGAAAAGCTCCAATCTGTAACACATATGTGCATTTCAGTATATAGTATCTGCTTATTTTCATTAAATTGCATTAAATGCTTCAATATGTAGCAGAGTCATCTTCCTTAGGAAGCATATACTTGTGGAATTCTTTGTGGTATCCTTGGGAATCCCTTTACCATGTATCCATGGCATCCTGCCCCTACTAGACTCATTCCTTCCTGTACCCTTGTATATTTATTGAGAGGGTAATTTTTCCTTTCTTTCTCTAAGATTTTGCTCTGTCCCTAAGCTACTGTTTTTGAACTGAAAAATAAAGGGGGAGGGGTAAGGGATAATATATTTGAGGAAAAAATTTAACACTACTAGAAACTACTGCATGATAACTGTTTTCTTACTTAAAGGCAGAGATAGAATTTTTCTCTCATGTTCCCCCCCAAACTACTATACATTAGACCTAAGCTAAAGTTTGAAGTAGCAGAACAATGAAAGCTGATATTTTCCAAGCTGAGATAATTTCACCAGTTACACATATTCACCATATTAGGTAAATGGAAATGAATAACCACTTTTTTAGAAACTTTTATTCTCTGTCACAAGGCATACAATCTATATATGAACTTTAAAAAAGTAGTTGATTTTAAAATTTCCTCTTTTAACATACATTGTTTTTGTTATTACTGGAAAAAACAATTGCAAATGTACCTCAACATTTAAGTATTATTTTACTTTATGCTTTTGTAAGCATCTGATAGCATACAGGTGTTTTTCTTTTCAGTTATTCTAGGTTAACCATTCATCTTTGTAATCACTTAGCAGTGCGCCAGACACATAGTAGATACTAAATAAGGTTTCTTTTTAACCAGACTGAACTTCAAGTCCCCTAATCCACCTTATTTCCAAGTTTTCCACTTTATCAGCTAAAAGTCATCATCCTGTTAATTTTGAGGACAAATAACTCACTTTTTGAAAATGAAAATGTTACAAGCTGTTATTTATTTACTTTTTGTACACCAGAAAAACAAGTGAAATGTCAGAAAAAATAATTCTAGATGAAATTCAATTATTGCTTGTTAGTTTCAAGTACAAATATCTGGAGGATATTTGCTTCCTATAAAGTACAAAAAAACTCCAGGTGGGTGGAGGGCACATGGCATACTGTGATACACAGGTGTAATCAGTAAATTGGAAATTTACTGGAAATTTACTCTGGAAATCAAATAAGTGTAGAACTTGATGAGACTGTTTTCTCTCACTTGGGTGAGTCATTATAGGAAGCAAACTCACACTTAGAGTTTAAAAATTTGTGTTTACACTCAGCGGAGTATTGCTGTAGCTTTGTTACTTCCTGTGCCTGGTGGGGGATCTCAGTAAGGTGGCAAAGATGACAGTCACAGCATTAACCTGTAGACACCCATTAGTCACTGCATACATACTTGACATTCTGTTTTCCTCTGCACCACTTTTGGGGTAGGAAAACCTGCATCAGACAGCAGGAGAGGGAAGAATTTCCTTCCAAGTCTAGGTGCTTGTAGCTATTTTGAAACAAATCAGCAATTCCTATCAAGTTACATAGAAGAAGTGAAAATATGTATTAAAATAGTATTTGTTTTTATTTATAGACGCTGCCTCTCAAAACAACTCACTTATGTAAAAAGATAATTCAGAATTTGTTGTCATTAGTAATGGTAACAATAAAAATTAATAGCTTAATAATAGTGTATATATCAGGCACTATTCTAAGCAATTTATACACGATTAACTTGTTTAATCTTCAATACTTCACAAGTCTGAGGCAAAGTAAGGTTAAATAATTTATCCAAGGTCACACAAAAGGGATAAATAATCTGTCTCCAGATCCAAACCATCTCCCCAAGCTCATATTAAAATAAGCATATAAGTACTTTGAGGTCTCAGATTTCTATCAACATCCCTCTAACGTTAGCAGGAAACACGGGTTCTATTACAGAAGAGGGACTCAAATGAGTCGCATCCTATTTGAGAGGCTGTAGGCTACAGTGGTTAAAAGCACCAACTCTTCAGCTAGGATTTTGAATCGTGGATTAGAGGCCCTTAAAGTTATATAATCTCTCTCTGGTTTACTTTCTTATTCTGTTATGTGGTGATAATGATAGTACCTACCTCATAGAATCATCATGATGATTAAATGGACTAATATGCATAAAGTGTTTAGACTAGTACCTGGCAATTAGGAAGCACTATATAAACGTAATTGATGATTATGATTATGACTGTTGTGAGTTGAATTGTGCGCCCCCCCCAAATATGTTGAAATTCTAATCCTCAGTGAATGCAATTGTACTGATATTTGGAAATAGAGTCTTTGCAGATGTAAATTGAGATAGGTTTATACTGGATTAGGGTGAGCCCTAAATCCAATACTGGTGTCCTTATAAGGAGAGAGAGATTTGGAGATACAGAGAGACCTAGGGAACAAGGCTAGGTGAAAACAGAGGCAGAGATTGGAGTTATGTTGCCACAAGCCAAGAAATGCCAAGGATTGCAAACCAGAAACTAGGAAGAGGCAAGGAAGGATATTTCCCTTCAGAAGGAGCATGGCTCTGCCAACATTTTGATTTTGGACTTAACTCTAGAACTTTGAAGATGATGATGATGATGATGATGATGATGGTGGTGGTGGTGGTGGTGGTGATGATTTCTTAGTCTTAGGTTGAAGTTTACTAATTCAGTCAGAAATTTCTGTTAACTATTATATGTCAGACATCAAGCTAATCTAAAATTATATGGTTTAAATGGATTTATTAAATATGGCCTACTCATTACAAACCTTAAATATTTTAGAATCAGAATGTAATATTTGGAAGTGAAAGTACTGTATTTAAATTTGAAGCTGTTCACACAAGGTCACTATAGATGTAGAAGTGATGCAAGTATTTTGAATTGGTTCCCACATCATATGTCATAGATGGCAATTATCAGTCTATCAATCTGAGAAACCACCTAAAGAATTAAACTAATAGGAATTCAGCACATATTTCTGGAGGATAATGTCATTTTGAGATCTGGAAATTCATTTTATTATTTGGTTTATTCTGGTTAAATTATTTTAAAGATTTATTTTCTCATCCATGTATCAAGAATATGTTTTCTGATGCTCATTCCTAGAGAAAAGGCAATGAAAAGTCCTGGCAAAGCTTATGACTTTTGCTGAATTGTACTATTGTAAATAAAATATTGTGATATAAATTTGACTATCTGATGAGATGACTTCATGCATTCCAGACCTGAGAATGAGTTCATATTCTCTTTTTGGGCCATGACAAAAGAAAAGTATTGTGTCCATGTGGAAGAATATGAAGAAGTAAACTATTTTTATGTTATGGAGCAGAGTTGTTAGCCGTATACTTCTATTATGTCTGAGTCAGTATATGCTTGTGAAGTGTATTTGAATGTCACTTGGTCTATCCTCAGAAAAACGCATTGCAATTCTCAGTTGGTCATTACATTAAGCAGAATACATGGTATGAAAACAGCTAGAATGAGAAAAATAAAGATGGATACATTGATAGGAGTATTTTATATTCCTGTTACGAGCTATATTTCTTTGAATTCAGCCTTCAAGTTCAAACATTATTACATCAAATTTTAAATCTTAGAAAGATGGAAAAGACAATTTGTACATAGTGTAATGTGTGTGTTTCTGTGTGCACATTATCAGATTATTCTAAAATCAATATTGCCATCTAGATAAAAGCTCTAATTCAATCTGATAACAAAGCAGTGTTTTCTTTTTTAATAAAAAGTAGAATATTACTCTCTTATTTTCTGTGTCAATTCAGATTTCATAATAATGATAAGCCATTTGAAAGTAAATTAGACAGACTAATCTCTTCAGAAATTAATGTTGCAAGAAAATATCTAAAAATAGATATGTACAAAATCATGTAAATCTAAGGAAAAACATGCTCACTATTTTCTGATTTATTTTTTCAATATAAATAAATAGATTGGATTTCAAGAGATGCAGTAAGGAGTATAGTAGCTAAACTGCTAATTTGGTTTTGCCAAATTCCTTATGTAATTGCCCCCCTTCTTACTCTTTACAAATCCACTCTTCCACATGAGTAGAGAAATGGCAGCCATCAATTGGTTTATCCATTCCTTCATACTAAACCATTTATCAAGTCCTGATACATGCAAGGCATTAGGGAAAATGAGTAAAATAAGACAATCAAGGTAACTGGTGTTCATTCAAGAGATTTTATAGGAGCCGACAAGACAATCCTTCTATATGTGAACAGATGTTTCTGCTTCCCTGGTTGGTTTAGCCTTGACCCTTGTGATCTTCCCCTGGCCATCTCTTCTTTCAAAGCTCTTATCCTTCTGGAGTTCAACAATATGGGAAACAAGGGCAGAGACACAACCTCTCACACCATGGAGGAGATATACAGACTACTGTCAGTTACAACCACAATACGTGCTATAAAGTACACATGTTTAGTGGCTTTTTAGGAAAATCATAGGTAAGAAATTACAATGGTGTCAGGAGTTCCCTGGCAGTCCAGTGATTAGGATTTGGTGTTTTCACTGCAGTGGCCTGGGTTCAGTCCCTGGTCAAGGAAATAAGATTCCACAGGCCACGCACGACTGCCAAAAATAAAAAATAATAAAAAGAGAAATTGCATTGGTCTCAAACCATCTCAAAATTGTCCTAGAATTTGGGTCATTGATCAAAGTTATAAATAATTTCATCTTTTACTTCTTATATTTTAGATAGTTTGCATGTTCATTCTTATGGGATCTTTTCATCTGAAGCTGGTCTTATTAACAAATCTGAAAATTAGATCTCTAGGAATTAAAGACTTAGTCCTTTTATATATACTTTTATATGAAAAGCATAAGTCAGAGTATACATTTTATATTACTTTTGGACTAAAAGATTATATTAGTTTGCTATGGCTACCTTAACTAAGTACTACAGACTGGGTGGCTTAAACAAAATAAATTTGTTTTCTCCTAGTTCTGGAGGCTAGAAGTCTAAGATCAAGGTGTTGGCAAGTTTGGTTTCTTCTGAGGCCTCTCTCCTTGACTTGCAGATAGCTACTTTCTCACTGTGTCCTCACAGGGTTGTCCCCCTGTCTTTGTGTGCCGAGTCCTAAACTCTTCTCAGAAGGACAAAGTCATATTGAATAAGAGCCCACCCTAATGACCCCTTTTTAACTTAGTTGCCTCTTTAAAGACCCTATCTCCAATACAGTTACATTCTGAGGTATTAGGGGGTTAGGGCTTCAACAAAGGAATTTTGAGGGGACACAAGTAAGCCCATAACAAAGGCATAACTTAAAACATTCAAAAGTTACTAGAAAGTTAAATTTAGCAGCTAAGGTGTAAAACTAAACACATCTTTGAAAGATGAAATAAAACTTTCTAAAATATTGACTTTAATCAGATTGAATATCTGTAGCTAATTAGTTTAACTGGACTAATATTTTTCCTGTAAATCTTCCAAAACTGTAAAGGACCCACTCAAGACAAAAATGAATTTCTCATAATATCTTAATATTTTTTAACTTCCAAAACCTACCAACTTGGTAGCACTCATTTGCCTATAGAGAGAACTTTTTTTGTGTGTGTGTGGTACACGGGCCTCTCACTGTTGTGGCCTCTCCCACTGCAGATCACAGGCTCCGGATGCGTAGGCTCAGCGGCCATGGCTCACAGGCCTAGCCACTCTGCGGCATGTGGGATCTTCCCGGACCGGGGCACGAACCCGTGTCCCCTGCATCGGCAGGTGGACTCTCAACCACTGTGCCACCAGGGAAGCCCTAGACATAACTTTTAAAATGTCATGGAATACTATTTAAGTAATTTCCTTTTCCCTCATATTTAGAGAGATATTCACTCTTCTGTAATCTATAATCAGTCACAACAATTACTTGAGCTGTTTTATGTCAATAATTATCCTTTTTATTATAAGACGCAGATAAAACACTTGTTCTCTAAAAGCTGAACTCCACTCCTAAGAATGAGGGTCATTCCTGAGGACATGAAAAGAAAAAGAAGAATAGTAGTGTGTAGTAGGATACACTTTTGTCTCCCAAATGTCTCTACTATCCACTGGGAGAGGTTTTTAAGGGCAGTACAATTATAGAGTTTAAATTTTAAAAACTATTGCTTTTATCTATATTAAATTGGAACAAAAAAATTCCTGGGGGAACTATTTAGGCTAATTTCTGTCATCTGAATTTTTTTAAGGATAAGATTTGTAAGAAGGAAGAATAAGGTATTAACACCAAGTGCCTAAGCGCACGTGTGTTTGGTGGTGGAGGCTGTGGTTGCAGTGGGTTTTGATGTGTCTAAGAAATTACTGGGGAATACTGGTTGGAGGATTAGAGGGAGGAAGGTAGGATGAAGGGGTGGAACAGAGAAAAAGTGAGAACAGGACACCGAACAAAATTACCGGTTAAGTGTGTTATTTCAGACCAGCTCTTTAATCACACTGACATAGGACTGCCAAACATATTAATGAATCTGTTTTTTTTGTGCATGTGTTTGAGAGTTTCAAAAATCTCTTCTCTAGTTGCTGCCTAAATGAAACATACTAATTTTAGTCAGTGGTATCACTAAAGATTAGGCCCAGTCATTAAAAAACTTTTTAAAAAGATACTTTGTGAATATACAAAGTGAGGAGTAATAATCAGACATTACTCTTCTATTTACTTAAAATAAAGGTATTGGTAGACCTTCAAGATGGTGGAGGAGTAAGACATGGAGATCACCTTCCTCCCACAAATACATCAAAAATGCATCTACATGTGGAACAACTCCAACAGAACACCTATTGAATGCTGGCAGAAGACCTCAGACTTCCCACAAGGCAAGAAACTCCTCACATACCTGTGTAGGGCAAAAGAAAAAAGGAAAAACAGAGACAAAAACATAGGGACGGGACCTGCACCACTGGGAGGGAGCTGTGAAGGAGAAAAAGTTTCCACACACTAGGAAACCCCTTCACTGGTGGAGATGGGGGTTGGTGGAGGGGGGAAGCTTCAGAGCCACAGAGGAGAGCGCAGCAACAGGGGTGCAGAGGGCAAAGCGGAGAGATTTCCACACAGAGTATCACTGCCAACCAGCACTCACCACCCTGAGAGGCTTGTCTTCTCACCCACTGGGGCGTGTGAGGGCTGGGAGCTGAGGCTTGGGCTTCGGAGGTCAGATCCCAGGTAGAGCACTGGGGTTGGCTGTGTGAACACAGACTGAAGGGGGCTAGTGCACCACAACTAGGTGGGAAGGAATCCAGGAAAAAGTCTGGAACTGTCTGAGAGGCAAGAGACCATAGTTTTGGGGTGCACAAGGAGAGGGGATTCAGAACATGACCTAAACGAGTGCCAGAGACAGGTGCAAGCCGCGGCTATCAGTACGGACACCAGAGATGGGCATGAAATGCTAACGCTGCTGCTGCAGCCACCAAGAAGCCTGTGTGCAAGCACAGGTCACTATCCACACCTCCCCTCCCAGGAGTCTGTGCAGCCTGCCACTGCCAGGGTCACATGATCTAGGGACAACTTCCCTGGGAGGACACATGGCATGCCTCAGGCTGTTGCAATGTCACGCTGGCCTCTACCACCACAGAGTGGCCCCGCATTCCATAACCCCCTCTCCCCCAGCCTGAGTGAGCCAGAGCCCCTGAATCAGCTGCTACTTTAACCCCACCCTGTCTGGGCAAAGAACAGATGCCAGAGGGCGACCTACACACAGAGGTGGGGCCAAATCCAAAGCTGAGCCCCAGGAGCTGTGCGAACAAAGAAGAGAAAGGGAATCTCTCCCAGCAGCCTCAGGAGCAGCAGATTAAATCTCCACAATCAACTTGATGTACCCTGCATCTCTGGAATATGTGAATAGACAACGAATCATCCCAAAGTTGAGGTGGTGGACTTCGGGAGCAACTGTAGATTTTTGGTTCACTTTCTGAATCTAATTTGTTTCTGGTTTTATGTTTACCTTAGTTTAGTGTTTAGAGCTTCATTTGTTTATTGATTTAGTTGCTCTCTTCCTTTATATATATATATTTTTTTTTCCTTTTTCTCTTTTTGTGAGTGTGCATATGTATGCATCTTTGAGTGATTATAGCTTTGTTTTTACCATTTGTCTTAGGGTTCTGTCTTTCTGTTTTATTTATTTTTTTTTAGTATAGTTTTTAGTGCTTGTTATTATTGGTGGATTTGTTTTTAGGTTTAGTTGCTCTCTTCTTTCTTTCTCTTTTTTTTTAGTACTTTAAAATTTTTTCTTTTTAATAATTTTTTATATTTTTATTTTAATAACTATTTATTTTATCTTATTTTATTTTATTTTTTTCTTTCTTTTTTTCCTCCCTTTTCTCCTGAGCCATGTGGCTGAGAGGGTCTTGGTACACTAACCAGGTGTCAGGCCTGTGCCTCTGAGGTGGTAGAGCTGAGTTCAGGACATTGGTTCCCCAGAGACCCCCTGGCCCCACGTAATATCAAACACCAAAAGCTCTCCCAGAAATCTCCATCCCACACTAAGACCCAGATCCACTCGATGACCGGGAAGCTCCACTGCTGGATACCCCATAGCAAACAACTAGCAAGACAGGAACACAAACACACCCATTAGCAGAGAGGCTGCTTAAAATCATAATAAGTTCACAGACACTCCAAAAAACACCACCAGATGCAGTCCTGCCCACTAAAAATACAAGATCCAGCCTCATCCACCAGAACACAGGCACCAGTCCCCTCCACCAAGAAGCCTACACAACCCACTGAACCAACCTTACCAACTGGGGGAAGACACCAAAAACAATGGGAACTAAGAACCTGCAGCCTGCAAAAAGGAGACCCCAAACACAGTAAGTTAAACAAAATGAGAAGACAGAGAAACACACAGCAGATGAAGGAGCAAGATAAAAACCCACCAGACCTAACAAATGAAGAGGAAATAGGCAGTCTACCTGAAAAAAAACTCAGAGTAATGATAGTAAAGATGATCCAAAATCTTGGAAACAAAATGGAGAAAATACAAGAAATGTTTAACAAGGACCTAGAAGAACTAAATAGCAAACCAACAATGATGAACAACAAAATAAATGAAATTTAAAATTCTCTAGAAGGAATCAATAGCAGAATAACTGAGGCAGAAGAACGGATAAGTGACCTGGAAGATAAAATAGTGGAAATAACTACTGCAAAGCAGAATAAAGAAAGAAAAAATAAAAAGAATTGAGGACAGTCTCAAAGACCTCTGGGACAACATTAAATCCACCAACATTCGAATTAAAGGAGTCCTTGAAGAAGAAGAGGAAAAAATAGGGACTGGGAAAATATTTGAAGAGATTATAGTTGAAAACTTCCCTAATATGGGAAAGGAATTAGTCAATCAAGTCCAGGAAGCACAGAGAGTCCCATACAGGATAAATCTAAGGAGAAACACAATACACATATTAATCAAACTGTCAAAATTAAACACAAAGAAAAAATGTTAAAATCAGCAAGGGAAAAGCAACAAATAATATACAAGGGAAACCCCATAAGGTTATCAGCTGTTCTTTCAGCAGAAACTCTTCAATCCAGAAGGGAGAGGCAGGACATATTTAAAGGGATGAAAGAGAAAAACCTACAACCAAGATTACTCTAACCAGCAAGGATCTCATTCAGATTTGATGGAGAAATTAAAACCTTTACAGACAAGCAAAAGCTAAGAGAATTCAGCACCACCAAACCTGCTTTACAACAAATGCTAAAGAAACTTCTCTAGGCAGGAAACACAAGAGAAGGAAAAGACCTACAATAACAAACCCAAAACAATTAAGAAAATGATAATAGGAACATATATATTGATAACTACCTTAAATGTAAATGGATTAAATGCTCCAGCCAAAAGACATAGACTGGCTGAATGGTTACAAAAACAAAACCCATATGTATGCGGTCTGCAAGAGACCACTTCAGACCTAGGGACACATACAGACTGAAAGTGAGGGGATAGAAAAAGATACTCCTTGCAAGTGGAAATCAAAAGAAAGCTGGAGTAGCAATTCTCATATCAGACAAAATAGACTTTAAAACAGACCATTACAAGAGACAAAGGACACTACATAATGATCAAGGGATCAATCCAAGAAGAAGATATAACAATTGTAAATATTTATGCACCCGGGCTTCCCTGGTGGCTCAGTGGTTGAGAGTCCACCTGTCAATGCATGGGACACAGGTTCGTGCCCCGGTCCGGGAAGATCCCAAATGCCGCGGAGCCGCTGGGCCCATGAGCCATGGCTGCTGAGCCTGCACGTCCGGAGACTGTGCACCCAACATAGGAGCACCTCAATACATAAGGCAAATGCTAACAGACATAAAAGGGAAATTGACAGTAACACAATAAGAGTAAGGGACTTTAACACCCCACTTTCACCAGTGGACAGGTCAACCAAAGTGAAAAGAAATAAGGAAACTCAAGATTTAAATGATACATTAAACAAGATGGACTTAATTGATATTAATAAGATATTCCATGAAAAATAATAGAATACACTTTCTTCTCACTTGCTCATGGAACATTCTCCAAGATAGATCATATGGGTCACAAATCAAGCCTTGATAAATTTAAGAAAATTGAAATCGTATCCAGTATCTTTTCTGACCATAATGCTATGAAACTATTTAAGGAAAAAAAAATCTGTAAAAAAATACAAACACATGGATGCTAAGCAATACACTATTAAATAACCAAAGGATCACTGAAGAAATCAAAGAGGAAATCAAAAAATACCTAGAAACAAATGACATGAAAACATGATAACTCAAAACCTATGGGCTGTAACAAAAGCAGTTCTAAGAGAGAAGTTTATAGCAATACAATCCTAACTTAAGAAACATGAAACATCTCAAATAAACAACCTAACCTTACACCTAAAGCAATTAAAGGAGGAAGAACAACAAAAAATACCCCAAAGTTAGCAGGAGGAAAGAAATCATAAAGATCAGATCAGAAATAAATGAAAAAGAAATGAAAGAAACAATAACAAAGATCAATAAATCTAAAAGCTCGTTCTTTGAGAAGATAAACAAAATTGATAAACCATTAGCCAGGGAGATGACTCAAATCAATAGAATTAGAAATGAAAAAGGAGAAGTAACAACTGACACTGCAGAAATACTAAGAATCACAGGAGATTACTACAAGCAAGTGTATGCCATTAAAATGGACAACCTGGAAAACATGGACAAGTTCTTAGAAAAGCACAACCTTCCAAGACTGAACCAGGAAGAAATAAAAAATATAAACAGACCAATCGCAAGCATTGAAATTGAAACTTTGATTTAAAATCTTCCAACAAACAAAAGCCCAGGACCAGATGGCTTCACAGGCGAATTCTATCAAACATTTAGAAAAGAGCTAACACCTATACTTCTTAAGCTCTTCCAAAATATAGCAGAGGGAAGAACACTCCCACACTCATCCTACGAAACCACCATCACCCTGATACCAAAACAAGACAAAGATGTCACAAAGAAAGAAAACTACAGGCCAATATCCCTGATGAGCATAGATGCAAAAATCCTCAACAAAATACTAGAACAGTATGGAGGTTCTTTAAAAAACTAAAAATAGAACCACCATACAACCCAGCTATCCCACTACCGGGCATATACCCTGAGAAAACCATACTTCAGAAAGTGTCATGTACTACAGTGTTCATTGCACCTCTATTTACAATATCCAGGACATGGAAGCAATCTAAGTGTCCATTGACATATGAATGGTTAAAGAAGATGTGGCACATATATACAATGGAATATTACTCAGCCATAAAAAGAAATGAAATTGAGTTATTTGTAGGGAGGTGGATGGACCTAAAGACTGTCATGCAGAGTGAAGTAAGTTAGAAAGAGAAAAACAAATACCATGTGCTAACACATATATATGGAATCTAAAATGAAGAAACCAAAATGGTTCTGAAGAACCTAGGGGCAGGACAGGAATAAAGACAGAAACGTAGAAAATAGACTTGAGGACACGGGGAGGGGGAAGGGTAAGTTGGGATGAAGTGAGAGCATGTCATGGACATATATTCACTACCAAATGTAAAATAGATAGCTAGTGGGAAGCAGCTGTATAGCTCAGGGAGATCAGCTTGGTGCTTTGTGTCCACCTACAGGGGTGGGATAGGGAGGGTGGGAGGGAGATGCATGAGGGAGGAGATATGGAGATACATGTATATGTGTAGCTGATTTACTTTGTTATACAGCAGAAACTAACACACCATTGTAAAGCAATTATACTCCAATAAAGATGTTAAAAATTTTTTAAATTTTAAAAATGAAATAAAATAAAGGTATTAAACAAACCCAACATCATCATTTTGCTCTCAAAATTCTTAATAGTCCTTCATAAGCCTACCATCACAGTCATATTTCCAACTGTTTTCATACTTTGTGATGCTCATTTTGCCTTTTTAGATCACATTACTGTTTTCTTCCTGGAGAGAGTTTATTCTACATACATAATTTTAAATTATATTTTAATAATACATAAAGTAACAGGACTGTTTTCTCTAATAGTTTTTTTTATCAGAGAGACCATTCTGATAACACAAAGACAACAATTGAATGTGCACTTGATATTGATTTAACTTGCTCTATAATGATGAGAAGCTCTGGAAACCACTTGGAAATTGTAAGGTGGACTTCCGGAAGGTGGGTTCTGATGGACTCCAAAAGCATGAATACTGCTGTCTTTCTGTTACTAGCTAATGGGAACCACTGTCCAAAATAAGCAACAGTGTGGAGAAGAACAGCTCTCCTCCACAGTCTTAACTCTTAGTGCCTATGGAGTGAAAGCTTTGAGAGATAGGGCAATATACCTCCTTGATGGGGTCAGGGTTAAAGCAGTTGCAGGATGTGCATGCAACCATGCTTATGTTTGGGGGAAGCAAACACTTACTACACACTTAATTTCATTGCTTTAATTGCTGAGGTTACAACAACTAATACATAGTTCCTGCCTTCCAAGTCTTTACTTTGGTCAGAAAGAAAACAGTTAATATTATAAAAGCAATGGAAGGTCACCAGAAGTTAATCTTAAAAAAACAAACAAACTATTTTTAAAATAAAGAATTAGTCATTTTAAAGTTGAATGTCTGACAGTGTTTAAGTTTTTAAAATATTGTCTTAAATATTATATTTTCCAAAACTCTATTCAATAGAATTAGTATTCATACTAATTGTTTAATTAAAGAGAATGTTTTTTTCTATGTTTAAAGAAGTCTGTACTGACATTTCTTATTTCTCAGTTTTCAATGCCAAGACAGAGATCTAATTTGCCTGGTTGGGAGAAAAGGCACCTTATTCTCCAGTGGATGTTAATTACTTGAAGGCAAAAAGCAGGAGTTCTTAACTTGGGCCTATAGCTTTCCTGAAGTTATTAGCTGAATGATGTGTTGATGTAAAATTTTACAGAAGAGGATTGTAACTTTTAATAGATTTTCAAAATAATGACCCCTAATTAATAAGCAACATTTACTTTGAGGGATAATGGGAAGCTAAATGCCAAGCGTTTAAATTCTATTTTAGTGACAAAAACATCACAATGACTCATGTTAGTTTTGCTAACCTTTTGTCCCAAAGATCATTTTTACACTATCTTCAAATAAGTCCAACTTTCCTTCATCTTTATTTCTGGAATTCATTTTCTTAACTAAAAGGTTGCATTTTCCATAATGTCTGCCTACTTCCCAGAATATCAAAGTCATTTTTCATTTCAACACTATTCTCTAAATTTAATTCCCACAACATTCTACTTTATAATATTCTGGCCATACTTACTAAATCTTTTAACAATATTATGTATTCCAAGGTCAAGCTACAACTACTATTTATTTCTTCAAGAAGAAGAGCTAAGAACTAAAATTTTAGATGTTTTTATTTTTATACAAATTTCAAAATTATATCTTATAAAATAGTGCATTAAATTTCAAAATGACATTTTTCCTTTTCTTATATGTATGAACTAATGTATTTAAATTTTGATCTCTATGTTTAGCATAAGCCATTGTCATCTCTAGAACCTTTTTTTGAAATATAAAATAATTTTTTAGTGTGCCTTGTTTTAATTTTCTTCTAATATGTTTGGGATATGACAACTATAAAATCTATGCATGTTGAAATTGTAAATTTTATCTCAAACCACAAACAGCCATTTATATTTGTGAACTCCACCATCTTTTACTGCTAGTCCCTTTTGAATTGTCTGTTAAAAAACTTGTTTACAGTATTCAATTTCAAAATTCAGTTAATTATTGAAAATAATTACTACTTCTGTATTAAATTTATTTTATTCCTTTTTTTATGATTTCTTCAGATGATCTCTATAAATACCTAAATATATATCAAGTATATAGGTAGTTAATATAGATTTAAATAATATATATACTTATGTCTAAATATATTTATGTAAATACAAATATCTATAAATATCTAGAAATTAATAACAGTATGAGCCATCTTACGCTTGTGAGTCTTCCCTGAATGGTACTTTGTTTTCTACAAAAAAGTAATTACAAGCGCACCCAGGATCTTAAGAGATTTGTTTTACCCAAAGAAGTAATTTCCTAAGCATAATTGTGGAAAATACAACTTGGTTTATTTTGTGATGTATAAAATATATTAAATTTGGCAATCACTTTATTTACAGTATAATACTCTACTGGTCATAAAACAGTCTCCAGTGAATGATTATTTCTTAGTTTTCACACACACAACTGAATAATAATAAAAATCTATAAATTTATAAAAACTGATCTACTCAATATCCCAGAATTGACTTGACTTATATTCAAACACTTATAAATAACATTAGGGGAAAGTGAACTGTAGTGTACTTTTTTTTTTTAAAATCTTTATTAGAGTATAATTGCTTTACAATGGTGTGTTAGTTTCTGCTTTATAACAAAGTGTATCAGTTAAAAATATACATATGTTCCCATATCTCTTCCCTCTTGCCTCTCCCTCCCTCCCACCTTCCCTATCCCACGCCTCTAGGTGGTCACAAAGCACCAAGCTGGTCTCCATGTGCTATGGTGGCTGCTTCCCACTAGCTATCTACCTTACATTTGGTAGTGTATATATGTCCATGCCTCTCTCTCACTTTGTCCCAGCTTACCCTTCCCCCTCCCCATATCCACAAGTCCATTCTCTAGTAGGTCTGTGTCTTTATTCCTGGCTTACTCCTAGGTTCTTCATAACTTTTTTTTTCTTAAATTCCATATATATGTGTTAGCATACAGTATTTGTCTTTCTCCTTCTGACTTACTTCACTCTGTATGACAGACTCTAGGCCCATCCACCTCATTACAAATAGCTCAATTTTGTTTCTGTTTATGGCTGAGTAATATTCCATTGTATATATGTGCCACATCTTCTTTATCCATTCATCCGATGATGGACACTTAGGTTGCTTCCATCTCTGGGCTATTGTAAATAGAGCTGCAATGAACATTTTGGTACATGACTCTTTTTGAATTATGGTTTTCTCAGGGTATATGCCCAGGAGTGGGATTGCTGGGTCATATGGTAGTTCTATTTGTAGTTTTTTAAGGAACCTCCATACTGTTCTCCATTGGCTGTATCAATTTACATTCCCACCAACAGTGCAAGAGGGTTCCCTTTTCTCCACACCCTCTCCAAAATTTATTGTCTCTAGATTTTTTGATGATGGCCATTCCGATTGTTGTGAGATGATATCTCATTGTAGTTTTGACTTGCATTTCTCTAATGATTAATGATGTTGAGCATTCTTTCATGTGTTTCTTGGCAGTCTGTATATATTCTTTGGAGAAATGCCTATTTAGGTCTTCTGCCCATTTTTGGATTGGGTTGTTTGTTTTTTTGTTATTGAGCTGAATGAGCTGCTTATAAATTTTGGAGATAAATCCTTTGTCGGTTGCTTCATTTGCAAATATTTTCTCCCATTCTGAGGGTTGTGTTTTGGTCTTGTTTATGGTTTCCTTTGCTGTGCAAAAGCTTTTAAGTTTCATTAGGTCCCATTTGTTTATTTTGTTTATCTCCATTTCTCTAGGAGGTGGGTCAAAAAGGATCGTACTGTGATTTATGTCATAGTGTGTTCTGCCTATGTTTTCTGCTAAGAGTTTAATAGTTTCTGGCCTTACATTTAGGTCTTTAATCCATTCTGAGCTTATTTTTGGGAATGGTGTTAGGGAGTGATCTAATCTCATACTTTTACATGTACCTGTCTAGTTTTTCCAGCACCACTTATTAAGGAGGCTGTCCGTTCTCCACTGTACATTCATGCTTCTTTTATCAAAGATAAGGTGACCATATGTGCGTGGGTTTATCTCTGGGCTTTCTATCCTGTAGTGTGCTTTTGATTATAACAAAATTAATCATCTATGATACAATGCTCTATGTGCGCATGATGTCTCCTTAGGTCTCCATTTTGGAAAAACAAAATTGATACCTAAATTTTTTTCTAATTATTCTCAGTTTCTTACATTACATTTGAAACCCGTAGGAAGTTTTGGAGTCAATTATAGTTTCTCTTTTCCTTTAAAATTTTTCCTCACAGTTTCATATAACTTTTTTTTCAATAAGGCTATTTAATGGTTATAAACACTGGGTATACCAGAACATATTTGACGTTAATAATAGTAATTTAAATCCCATTCACATAAGGCATGAGTCAAGCAACAAATTTTCTACTAGTCCTTAACATTGAGTAGTTTCAGCCAATGTTTCCACATTCCTTAGAATTACAAAATTGAATATGCCTTTACATAATATCTTTCAATCTTTGTTGCTGGTTATTCTCCATATTGAAGAAAGGATTACATAGTAATGTGTAAGAGGCAACTTAGAAGCCATAATAAAGCATTACATTCAGCAATGCCAATGAAGACACAGTAAGTTTTTCTACCCATTTAAAAATTTCACCTAGTACAATTATTCTGAAGTACAGGAAACTTCCACATAAGAATGCTTTCTAATTTTCCTTCAGGTCATCACTTCTGTCATCAGAATAAGAGACCAAGAATGAGTCAGAGACAAGAGGAAATGAAGACAACTGTAGCACAGTTTATATGTCAGATTTGTAGAGCCCAATGCTTTACAAGCTTTATACATGTGTTCTGGTACTTTGCTAATGCAGCTACAATATCTCCAGGGCCTTTAACATCCTTTCTTTCATCTCTCAAGTGGCCCATAAATGATGGTTAGGAGAACACAGGAAAAAGAAAATGACCAGAGGGGTTTTCTAGTCATTTTTTCCAGTTTGATCATTTAAAACAAATTCTTTTTCCTTTTAATTGGTTCTACCTATCTTAGAGAAACTGTTTAAATTTTACGGAATCCCACAAGCTAACCAAATACCTAAAAATAGTTCCAATCCCTCTTCAGGTATTGACAGTGATTTTAAGGGACCCACAGGTAGAGGCAATGGCGTTCTTGCACTGGATAGTTTATGAGCAAGTGGAATATAAGCTTCCCTCTTTCTCCCCCATCAGCAATGAAAATAAGCCTAAAAATGGACTCAAGTTCAATTAGGGATTGTTTAATTGACCTGCTGTTGAGTCAGTCCTGATTTTCTGTCACAGATTTTAGCTACAAAATTTAGAGTGTCTGAAAATGTTGCTGTTTACAACGTTTGTGAAAACTGTGTGAGCTGTAGCCCTCCAGAGCTGCTGAAATCATGCAGACTGAATGTTAAATTTACCCTCCTCAGAGAAAGAACTTTTCTTTCAATGCATGACCTACCTACTCTTAAATATCAAAATGGTTATATTTGGTAGCTTCCTTTTTTTTTTTGTTCATTTGTTTGCATTTTTTGCCTTTATATTGTAAGATTAAAATAAAATTAAACAAAGCAAATGAATGTTAAAATTCAAAGGCATTTGAAGACCTATAACTCAATAATGAAAATAGATATAAAGGTTAATTTTTACTATGAATGCAGGTTTTATAACCCAGAAAACTGTATACTATACACTTGGTCTAGTTTCACTGATAAGATTCATTCACTCCACTATACTATACTTCGAAAAATCCAGTCAAGGATACACATACACATAGTTAGTAAAATCTAAGCTATTCCTTCATTTTAAGAAACTAAAAATAATTTTTACTATACTTTATAGTTCACTATATTTTTTAATTCTAAATATATTATTCATAAGAACTATTTCAATATAGTTTGCTTTTTTCAACTTAAGCCCTGCCACCCCTAACGAAAATGCTAAGATAAACAAATGAATAACAGAATATTCTGTATCAGCTATCTATGACTGTACAACAAATCATCTTACAATTTTAGGGGTTTAAAAAGGAAGTATGTGCTACTATTCATGAGCCTACAGGTCAGCAAAGTGGTTGTTCCAGTTTAGGACCAGCTCCTTCCTCATCTCTGGTTTTCTGTCATTACCTTGGTAGCAGCTCTGCTTCTAGGAGCTTGCTGGATGTTGATTGGGCTGCCCTGTTTCTCTCTCCTGCTAGTTGAGGTTTATTCATCTACTCACTGAAAAAGATTCAAGAGAATGAAGCTCTTTTGAAAGTAGAGCTTAAAAACATTGTAGGCTTTCTCTGATTCAGACTCAAGTCCATCCTGAGAGCCAAATCCACAATTATTTGGGAGACACGCATCTCCCTCTGGATTTACTCATGGCAGCTTTGGCCATGTCAGAAGGTTATGAGACAAGCCTCTTAAGTTTCTCAGAAACCCTTTTATCTAGCTGAAAGGGAAGCCTGGGCACTGACTTAAGTCTTAATAAAGGGTTTTATAATAACACACTAGATTTGATCTTGTCCTCAGAACTTGTTTTATGTTGGAACCCTTACTAGTTGGGAAGACAGAATATAAGAAGCAATTTTGTTTTTATTTTTTTTTAGATCTCTCTAAATTTTTCTTGAAAACTGATCAAGTCTTTCTCTAGTTCAGAGATTGGCAAACTAAGAGCTGCAGACCAAATTCAACCCACCTCTTATTTTTGTATGAACTATGAGCTAAGACTGTTCATTAAATTTTCATTTTTTTGGTTAAAAAAAATCAAAAGAAGGATAACATTTTGTGATACATGCAAATTATGTCATATTCACATTTCAGTGTTCATAAATAGGGTTTTTTGAAACTCAACCACACTCATTCATTTACATATTCTCTCTGTTTTTGCACTGAAGTAACCTAGTTTGTCGTGGTCCAAACGCAGGTTGGAAGAGAACTTCCAGACACAAGGCAGAATGTAAAGAAGACAGAATTTATTAAAGGGAAGGGTCGCTGCCAGAAGAGCAGGCTGACTTCCTGATAATCAGGGAGAGCCGACCCTGAGCAAGTGTTACTGGTCTGTTTTTTGGTTTTTATTTATTTATTTATTTATTTATGGCAGCATTGGGTGTTCGTTGTGGTGCACGGGCATCTCATTGCGGTGGTTTCTCTTGTTGTGGAGCACAGGCTCTAGGCGAGCAGGCTTCAATTGTTGTGGCACATGGGCTCCGTAGTTGTGGCACGCGGGCTCTAGAGCACAGGCTCAGTAGTTGTGGCGCACGGGCTTAGTTGCTTTTTATAGCTAGGGAACAAAGGAACTTTCGAGTCACCTGCTGATTGGGCAGGGTATGCATACTTCCAGTGTGCAGAGCTGGAGAAGAACGGGATAAATACCTTTCCTTATCTGGGCTGGGAAAGGGGCAGGGCATGCTGCTTGGGAGGACTCAGGGATATTGCAAGGGCCACTACGTGACAGAGTGATAAGAGTCCTGTAACTCTTTGTTCTGGCAATGTTGGCCCTTGTTTAGGTTTATCTTGTTCTTTGTCCCTGGAGCACCACATTTCTCCCTCTCTTTATTTATAGAGCCAGTCCTTTGGCCCTATTCGACACCCTGCTCATGTCTACCTGCCTGCTTAGCTCCTTCTCAGGTATTCGGGAATGCTTTTTGTAAGAAGGAGCAACGATCTCTCTCTGGCTGCTTCCTGCTAGGCAGGGGCGTCATAGGGGCCCTGGGTTCCTGATGCCTGCCCTCGGTCAGGGTATTCCTAGAGAGGGGGTGGAGGCTCCATGGAACATTGATGGCAGCTTGTGCAAGTGCTGTCCGGGTGTTGACTGGCTGGTATTCCTGTCGCCTTACCATTTGGAGGTTTATTTGTTGTATTCTAGAAGAGACAAACTTAACAAAGAGGTTAAACATATATGACCTGAAGATCAGTAAAAGTAGGAAGGCTATTACAGGACCTAGGAAAGGGGTTAGCCAACAGAACCAGGACCAGATATTAGTCTTGAAATCCCACGAGTCGAATCCCGCTGAGGCTCCCTTCATGTAAAACCCGTTAGCTCTTTGGATAATATTCCAAAGGTTAGTTTGAATTTTGCCCGACTGGTTGACGAAAAACAGCACTCCTCCTTTAACACTGCACAGACCCCACCTTGGTTAGCTGTTAGTAAGTCTAAAGCGCTCCTATTCTGTAAAACCATTCCTGCTGGAGAATTTATTTGTTCTTATAGAGTGTTAATTTGAGCTGCTAGGTAGGCAAACTGTTGTGTGAATTCAAGAGAGAGCTATCGGGCAGTGATAATAGAGTTTAAAAGTCCAGTTAAGCCTGTTCCTACCCCTGTTAGGAGGATCAAGGAATGACAAATGGGACTAGAGAAGGAGGTCAGAACTGAATAACTAGCCCCAGTGTTAATGAGAAAGGTTATAGTAACCCCTGCCACATCCAGTGTTAGCCAGGGCTCCTCTGGTCTTATGGGGAACATAGGGGCCTATAGGTTAAGCCCCAGACACCTTCAGTCATCTGTATCCAGGAGCCCTAGATCTAGAGCACAAGCCGGTTCTTGACAAGGGCAATTGGCCTTGTCCTCGGCCCAAGGGGCCGGGACACGAAATACCCTGGATATTGGATGATTGTGGCATTAGCCTACCCACTTGATGGCAGGAGGGACAACTCCTCTTCCAATGGCCTTTTTGACAACAGTAAGGGCATGGGGTATCGAGTGGTGGGGTGAGGCAGTTCCTGACAATGCGCCCCTGCTGGCCACACTGGTAGCAGGTCAGTGGTGGTTTTTGAGAAGAGGAGAGGATTCCCGTAGGTCCCTGTTGTGGTAGGGACTGACCAATGGCAAGAGCCATATATTGAGCCTGTCACTTTAATTTTTCCTCCTTTCTCAGTTCTTGCCTATTCCTGGAAATTACTTCCCTGTTGTTAAAGACCTTAAAGGCTGTGTCAAGTAGGACAGAGAATGGAGTTTGTGGGCCCTGTTCTAATTTCTGTCTGACGTCAGGGGTTGCTTGGCTTATAAAATGAACTGCAAGTATGGCCTGACCTTCAGGGCTCTCAAGGTCTAGCTTGGTGTATTTCCTCATAGCCTCTGTTAATCAGGCCTGAACAAGGGCTGGATTCTCAGAGGGTTCCTGTGTAACTTCTCTGAGCTTATTATAATTGACAGGTTTGATGATTGCCTTTTTCACACCTTCTAATAGACAGGTAATCATGTAATTTCTCCTAGTGAGCCCTCCTGTTGGCCATTTTCATTTGCTTGGTATTTCCATCCTGGATTCACCCGTGGGACTGCTTCTGCCCCCACTTGGTTCTCATTAGGATTTTGAGAATGTGCCTCAACTGCTCAGGCCTGAGCCCAGGCCCAGATCCTGGTTTTTTCTTCATGAGTACAGCATGTAGTTAGGACTACATGAATATCTTGCCAGGTTAGGTCAAAGCCTCTGGTAAGGGCCTGAAATTCCCTGATAAAGTGAAGGGGTCCTGGCTGAAGAAGCCTAGTTTCCCTTGGATATGGGAGAGATCAGACATGGGGAAGGGGACATGAACTCTGATAGTGCCTAGGTCTCCATTAGTGACCTCTCATAGGGGAAGCATATTGGGACTTGGTTCGGAGCGTTGGGTTGTCCGTGACTGAGGGTGGGGAGGGGAAAGTGGATCCACATCTGGGTCAGGGGGTGGAGATTGGGAAGCAGAAGGTTGAGGAGGCGGGTGAGACCGGGGACAAGAAGGCTCATCTAAACTATCTGATGGAGGAGAGATGGGGAGGGGCAAGGCAGTTAAGCTGGTGGAGGGAGAGAAGGGGGAGGGCAAGACAGTAGAGCGGCAATGGAGAGACATGTGCAGCAGGAGTCCCTCAGGCTCGGATTCAGACTGAGGGCCATGAAGACCTGGATGTATGGAACCTCAGAATCCTTTCCCAGCCTCTGGTAATAAAGATCAAGTTGGAGGATCGTGTTATAATTTAGCATCCTATTAAAAGGCCATCATTCTTGGTCCCCCAGTTTGTACTGGGCCAAGCTGTGTGACAAAAGAAAGTGAGCCTCTTCTTTTTGAGATTGTCTGGGTCAAATTCCTTCCAATTTCTGAGAATACAACAGGTGAATCTAAGGGGATAGACGTACCTGAACCCATTCTTAGCCTCGATGCTGAAGAATGGGTGTACTGAGAATCACTAATGGGCAAAAAGGTGCCCCTCTTTGCCTCAGTGGTGTCTCCATGCAACTAAGGCACAAAAATGCCCACCATCTCAGCAGTCACGTCCGACTGAGAGAGTGACCAGGGCGATGAGAAACCGTGCGGCTAGAGCACGAGTGAACATAGAGGAGGATTCCCATAGCCAGCCGGGAATTGACTCACCTTTAGAAGATCCTCAGGGATGGGGGAGAGGATTCTCAGGACGATCTAGAGGCAGTGAGGTCCTTTGGAATCAGTCTGGGCTGAGGAAGAGGAAACAGAAGTAACAGAAAAGAGGACTGAAGATCCCACCTTTTAACCATACCGAGGAGGCGGTGGCCAAGGGACAGTGCGCTTTGTGGTTTGTTTCAACCATTATGTGCCTCACGTTGCACGGAAGCTGTCTGGATGGGGGCAGATGCTCCAAAAGCCTGGTCTGGTCTGTGACCCCCTTATTCTTTCATGGGAGTCTTCAAGCGGCAGGCTCCCTAATGGCTTTTAAATGCCTGACGTGTGCCCGCACAATACCAATCGGCTTAGTCCTCAGTCGGAAGGAAGACAGAGGGACACTCACCCGTTCTGGGCTGCAGTTACTGGGGCAAAGTGAGCCGTGGAGCCTCACCAGGGTGTGGCCCTGGCCAGAGTTTCTCTGTTGCTTCCACAAACTTGTCTGTTCACAGAAGGTCCCAAGGAATGAGGAGAGGAAGTGAGGAAAGAGATCCCTGTTCAGGTCACCAGAGATGTCGTGGTCCAAACGCGGGTTGGAAAAGAATTTCCAGACACAAGGCAGAATGTAAAGAAGATAGAACAGCGGGCCAACTTCCTCATAATCAGGGAGAGCCGACCCCAAGCAAGGGTTACTGGTCTGTTTTTATAGCTAGGGAACAAAGAACTTCCGAGTCACCTGCTGATTGGGAAGGGTATGCATACTTCCAGTGTGCAGAGCTGAAGAAGAACTGGACAAATACATCTCCTTATACGGGCTGGGAAAGGGACAGGGCATGCTGCTTGGGAGGGCTCAGGGATATTGCAAGGGCCACTACGTGACAGAGTGATAAGAGTCCTGTAACTCTTTGTTCTGGCAATGTTGGCCGTTGTTCGGGTTTATCTTGTTCTTTGTCCCTGGAGCACCACAGAGTAGAATAGTTGAGGTAGAGACTGAATAGTCACAAAGTTACTATCTGGCCCTTTACAGAAAAAGTTTGCTGACCTCTGGTTAACTCATATTGCTCCTTTACTACCTTATCTTGTGCTGCTAAAAGGAGCCAACTGACACTTTCAACATTTTGTCTGAAACTCATTTCTGTCAACATCTATCAATTTATTAGGAACAGACCTATCAGTATAGTCTTGCCAATTGTTTTGTTGGATTTTATCATGGGGCTCTACTTTTCCGGCTTCCAATAGTAATCTCTCAGCATTTTCCAACCTCTGTGAAATTGCTCATTGTGTTTCCGTTGTCTGCTCATTGCTTTGCTCTTAAATCAGAGTATCATATTTTAAGTCAATAGCATGCACTTCTATGTACCAATTTCTATACCCATTACCTCTTACAGTTTAATAAAAAAACTCTGTGACTTAAAACAACAAGAATTTGTTATTGGCCATGGGTCTATGAGTTAACTGGGCAGTTGCTCTGATCTTGCCTAAGCTTGTCTGTGTGTCTGAAATCAACTTGTATGCTGGCTGGTCTGAGATGATCTCTATTACAGATCTCTTATTTGGCTGGCTATTGGCTGGTCCAGCAGGAAAGACTGGGCCATGGGCCTCTTGTCCTTAATCAGATGACCCTAGACCTGTCCACGTAATCATCGTAGGGATGCAAAAGGATGAGTGGAAGCATGCAAGGTTTCTTGAAGTATGGACTAGGAATTAGCACTCCATAACTTCTTCCAAAGAAGTTAACAGAAGCAACCCAGCCCAGATTTAATGAGTGGAGAAATAAATTCTGCACCTTGATGAAATAATCATACAACTTACAATATTGTTTTAAGAAGCTTTTGATATACAGAGTATATAGGCATACCGAGCACACAAGCAGATTTGTGTTTGCTCAGAGCCTTCAGTTCTGAATATATTATACACAAAAGAAGAATTGTTCTATCTTTTCCAGTCCTAACATTGTAATGATGACAAAAGAATAATGAAACACTCCCAACAGGTTATTAGCATTGGTGAAGATCATATTCAGATAGAGAATTGGGGAAAAGACATGTAAAATAACCAAAGAAATATAAGTCCAGGTAACTCAGAGTATTTTTTTTAATCCTTCTTAAGTCATCTACCTAGAAGCTGTTCCTCTATATTTTGAGATTCTCCTCTCTGCTCTTAAATCTGCTATAGGATGCTCCTTTTTCTGTTGCTAGCTACCCCTTGAATGCCTTTGTTATATTCCCTTTCCCCAGGATTCTATTTTCTTTTGGTGGGTGTCATTGGAATAATAAATATATGTTGGTCCACATAACGTTACCATCTTGTCTCTTTATTTTCCACAATTTCCTGTTCAAGTACTAATACAAGGGGACTTGACTTTACCGATTGGTGTAACTAATTCCTCAGAGTAGGGTCTGAGAGTTTGAACATTGAGTGCAGGCTTCCTGACCCAGAAACCAGTAGTCTACAAGAGTCTTCCTTATGCATTTTCACTGTTTTCATGCTATTAAAATATAAAAGGAAGAAGGGTGTGTCTTCACTTTAATCACTTGGGGTTATCAGATAGATAAAAAGGAGGCAAAAACACCCATGCATTTTATGTCTGCCTTGTGAAGCTCAGGCCAAATTTCCTACTGCAATTGTTAGGACACCCCTTGGTTGGAAAAATAAATCAGAGAATCAGAGACCTAGCATCAAATAGCAGGTGGGTCCAATGGGCTTTTACAGGTGGGTTTCTTGAAGGGTCACAGTGTTAATTTTGTTAACTTCTGATGGTATTGTTTCCTTCAAGCATAGAACTGTCACCAAGCTGGAAGAATTATTTTGCTTTCCTGGAGACTCTTATGATGGAGAGCTTTGTCAGGGATTTGTATGGTGGTTTCAAAGGCACCTGAGACTGAGAGTCTTTCTTCTACACATAAGATGGGAGAGAGGCAAAGTTCTTAAAACTTGTTTTGTATGACTGCCGACAAAAGGGAAAGCATCCAAAGGGTTAGACTTTTTAAGAGGCTGATTTATAGAGAGCCTTATTTATAACTTCTTTGTAATCAGGGGTTTACCTCTCTCTAAAAGAGGAACTTGCTCTGGGGGCAACTCCACCTCTTACTTGTTAAGAGTGAGATGTTGTCTTCCCATTTACTCAGGTGCTGAGTCCTACTCATTTCCAGTGTTATCCAAAATGTCACTTCCTCAGACAATCCTCCACTCTGATTTTTAAAAAAATATTTATTTACTTATTTATTTTGTAAGACTACTTTTTAGAGCAGATTTAGTGAAGAGGCTTTGTGTGTTTGTGTGGAACAGCCCCCAACTTCCAGATGAAGTCTTACATTCTCCAGAGCCTGGTATTCATTGGTTACTTTAAAAAGACCCAGCAGACACATTTACAGTGTCCAATATCTGAGGCCAAATCACTTCTCTATGTAGGGTGTTTCCAGTCTAGTCTTTACAAATGAAATGGAAAAAGTGAGAGGATTTATAATTCTCCTTTGTGAGATACCTCAAATATAGGAAGTGGGTATATGAGTTGATCTTCCTATTAAACCCTTATGTACTTTCCCTCTAGTCTAATTCAGTGACATATGCATTCAGTTAACTGCTCCATCTCAATTCCCCCATCTCCCTACTCATCCCCACACAAACCTTAATCTGCAAGGTCATCTTACTCTTGGAAATATTACTGTGAACAATTAATTTATCATTCTAGGTACAGTTTGCCCAGTTCAATGGAATCCTAAGAATTTTAATGTGATTTATGATCCTTGTTTATTCATAAGGCTTACCAGCTTCTTCAAATATGTGCTAGTAGGTATAGTGTCACATTCATTTCTCCTACTCTTTATTAGTAATTTTTAAATAGCCAAAATTACTCAGAAGAAAGGAATTACTGAATTAGATCAAATTTTAGCTGAAAATGTGCCAGCCAGCTTGTTGATTATACTAAGCTTAAGAATTTTTTAAAAATTTAAAGATAGATAAAACAACAACAGAAGCATTATTATTTTTCTGTTTTATCCATTTTTATCTAAACATTTATTAATTTTTTTGAAGTGTAATTGTCCGCATAAAAATGTACATTTCCCAAGTGTATAGATTGATGAATTTTCGCAATTGAACACACCCATGTAACCAGCATCCAGCTCAACAAACAGAACAGTACCAGCATCAGGAACACCTCCTGCCCATGCTTCCTTCCAGAGGGTAGTATTTTTGAGGGAAAAAATCTAATGTGGGAGCAAATGTAAGGGCACCTGACACCCATCCGAGTTTTATTTTCTTCATCTGTAAAATGAGTGGAGCAATAAATATGTTGAAAAACTGCCTTATTGAATGTGATCATCTCTACAAAAACATGTTTTAAACCACAGCAAGCTGCACAAATGAACAGTATTATTTTAATTTTCTGTTACTACAAAGTACCCATTGCAGAGTTCACCTTGGAAAAATGATCAGACTTGGCTCAAGCCATGAAGAAGGGGGAGTGTTTCTAGGGAATGCCAGCAGGCCGCCTTCCAACAGACCTCTTAGAGTCTCATTACCTTGGTAGATTTGCCTGGCTCCAAGTCTGGCCCTCAGCCTTTCCAGACTCTGAAACCTAGTTGTCTATTTCTAAAGGGCTTAGTGATATTAAATAAGCTCAAGGGACTGATTTGAAAAATCAAAGCCCTGATTTATTAATTTACAATGAGGGGACCAGGCACTTGAGTCCTCTGGCCAGAACATTCTCTCCCTGCTGATGTTCCTTTGGGGGAGCCACGCTGTATTCTCTAGCTTGCTCAGTGAGTGTGGTTTCAGAATAAGAATTAGGTGACAAGAAGCTCCTCCCATACTGTGTGATCTTGGTTCACTACTTTTTTATTCCGATGCAACGCTGAGCTTTTATTGTTCTCTTTAGACCCACTCGGCTGCCAGTCCAATGAGAAAGCACTCTGAAGCCTCCAGCTTTGGAAATGAATCGTGTGAATTTTTTCCCCTTAGGAAAATTCTGTGTACACTGTATTATTATCACAGAGGTCGATGAGAATGAGACCCTTATAGGATTTGGGGCTCTCCATTTTATAAAACGAGTTATAAGTCCTGTGTGGGCTCACCTGCCTTGCAACTTCTGCGACCTAGGGCCCCTCCCTCCCTTCTGGCAGACAGTGTGTGTGCCTGGCTGGAGTATCCAGACTGTCGAATTTCCCTTGTCTTCTCTTCTTCTATGTGGTAATTCTGAATGTTTACTTCTGAAGTTCATCTTCTTTCTTTTGTATAATTAGTAGGGGAAAATTAGAAGATCCCCCCAGTAGAGACATGTGAGCAACTGAGATGGAAGCTTACACTCCTGAAAGTAAATGCTGACTATCAGTGCTAGCAGAAGTTATGGTCACTTATCATACCCAGCACTTAAATATTTTTTATGTCTGGATTGATTCATTACATGTTGATTCTAAGTTCTTGAGCTCATAACTGACAATACTGACAATACCTTTAGTCTGTTTTGGGTGAACCTCATATTTCTAAGACCTTCGTTTCTTATTCATTTTAGTTGACACATTTTAAATATTTAAATCTGAGAGAATCATATAACTGACTTAATAGTTAATCATCCAAACATTTTCCTCCACTCTTGATTTTTTAAATTTGGAAACAGAGTGTTACTCTTAGGATAATTTGATAAATGTTATGTCAGCAATTTTTAAAAAGAGTCTTCTGTTGCAATAAAAGTTGGCAGACACTAAACAGACAAAGTCTCAGAATAATTGATAAGGACAACAAAAGTAAGAATTTTGACTCCCAGTAGGCAAGCCACCTGTATAAACAACACTTCTAATGTCAATTTGAGTTGCTGGCTTCTGAACACTCAATTATTTAGGGCATTCAAAGGATTTCAGTAATGAAAGAAATATCTACAGGCCTGAATTACAAAGATGTTTTTTAATCATTAAAGATTAGGTTTTAATAATAAGTATTGTTATTAGTATGCTTTTCCATCAGAACCAGAACCCTTCCATTTTAATGTATTATTTATATTTTTGTATTCAGAATGTTTTAATACTATTTTGCCTTGAAATATTCAGTCAGACATTTTTAGAGGCAGAATCTAGAAAGACAGAAAATGACCATGCAGAGGTTACCACATTTCAAGGTTGTCACTGCCTTGCCATCCAGACAGAGTCTCTTGGAATCTTAAAAAATTAGTTTGGGTTAGGGGGGTGAACTACATGTACAATGTTCTCTTTTTGCATTAATATGCATTGCATCGCCTATTACAGTGAATTGACTTAGAGTTCCTGACCCATGTTTAAAGGGACAATAATATTTTGTTTGGTATTGTTTTATTGAAGAGTTGAAAATTAAATTATTTTTAAATACAGGTTTAAGATAAAACAGTTTTAGATTTACAGAAAATCATAAGGATAGTACGGTGATTTCTCATATTTCTGTACCCATTTTCCCTTAATAGTAATATCTTACATTAGTATGGTACTTTTGTTACAATAAGGAGTTAATAGTGATACGTTATTATTAACTAAAATCCATAATTTATTCAGATTAGTTTTTATCTAATATTCCTTTTGTGTTCCAGGATTCCATCTAGGATAGCACACTACATTTAGTTATCATGTTCCCTTAGATTTCTCATGACTGTGATAGCTTCTCAGACATTCATTCCTTGTCTTTGATGACCTTGACAGTCTGAGGAGTACTGGTCAGGTATTTTGAAGGATGTTTCTCAATAAGAATTTGTCTGATATTTTTTTTTTATACTAGGGCTATGGAGTTTGAGGAGGAAGACCACAGAAGTAAAGTACCATTTCCATCATATCTTATCAAGGATACATGACTTATCACTGCTAATATTGATCTTAAACACCTGCCTAAGGCGGTGTTTCTCAGTTTTCTCCACTGAAATTTGCTGGCCCTCTCTCCACCATTCCATACAGTCTTCTTTGGAAGGAAGCCACTATGTGCAGTCCACATATAAGGAGTGGAGAGTTATGCTTCACCTCCTTGAGGGCACGATATCTACACATATTATTTGGAATTCTTCTATACAGGAAATTTGTCTCTTCTCCCAATTTATTTATTTATTCATTCATTCATATTTATATCAGTATGGACTCATGAATATTCATTACAATCTAATACTACTTTATTTTGTTGCTTAAATTTATCCAGTTTTGGCCATTGGGAGCTTTACAGTTGGCTCCTGTATCCTTTTGATATATCTCATCTCTGTGTGTGTGTGTGTGTGTGTGTGTGTGTGTGTGTGTGTGTGTGTTCTCTGTTTCTGGCATTACAGGGTGCTCCAGGCTCATCATGCGTATTTCCTGCCCCAGTCCTAGAATCAGCCATTCTCCAAGGAGTGTGGTTCCCTTTATTGGAGGACAATATTAGAAACCAAGATCTAGGTGCTAAGTGTATACATAGATATTAGTATGTCATTGATTCTACGTCCTCTCAGTAATAGTACAAGGAAATGTATTTATATATGTAAATATACTAACCCCTGAATCTATACACATCTTTAAGTATTTGTGTATGTAAATATGTGTCTATATCAATTAATTCTGGCTTCATTCTGATGACTCTGTTGACCTGAAATAAAAAGCCTGCCAGATATTTCTCCAACAAAGTTCAGGATCAGCAGAGAATTGCAACTCAGGGTCTGCAACCATGGCAAGCAACACGCAAGTTCCCTGCACTCAAGGGAAGGAGAACACTTTATAGAGAGGAAAAGGAAGTTGGGAGGGCTATAATAAACAAAGAGATTATGTCTTTTTATTGGCTGAGTCCTTGACAGGAAAGAAGATGAGTCTTTCTTCTTCCTGTTGGGCTCTGCTATCATCACAGAACATCAGACCTCCCCCTTCTGGTTTCCCAACTCTATTTAATTGAAGTTCTTGTTTATAAATTTTTTACAAATCCAACTCTAATTAATTACCAAATGGATCATTCTAGCCCCCTTCCCTTGCTTATCTGCAAACTACTACTCCAAGAGTAACAAACCTGGATTCAACCAACATACAATCCATTGACTTAATTTCAGTATACTTATACAGCAGTTACAGAATTGTTAACCAGTATACCTGTAGGAAATAAATTTATTAACTAAAGTGCAGCAATACTTTATTCTCACAAACTCCACTTATTTCCAAAATTGCCTAGGTCAGCAATATTTTTAAGTTGTTTCATGTATTAGTAATATTCTTTTATCATGTTCTACATTCCATCCTGGGATTTCCCCCGATCTCTTAAATAATTTTTTGGAAATTTGCATATATTAAGGTTCACCTTTTGTGGTTTAAAGTTCTATGGATTTTAACAAATACACAATGTGATGTATCTACCATTACTGTATCATTCATAATACTTTCACTGCCCTAAGAAATCCCCTGTGCTTTACCTATTCAACCCTCTTCTCCTCCCACTAAACTAGAAACCATTGATTTTATTATCATTGTTATAATTTTGCCTTTTTCATAGGTCATATCATTGAAATTATAGACTATGTAACCTTTTCAGACTAACATTTTTCACTTAATATGAATTTAATATTCATCAGTTTCTTTCTACGGCTTAATGGCTCTTTTTTTTTTTTGCTGAATAATACTTTGTTGTATGGATGTAACACAATTTATCTGTTTGCCTACTGAAGGACACCTTAGTTGCTTCCAGCTTTTGACAATTATGAATAAAACATACAAGTTTTTAGGTGGACAAATATTTTCAAATCAGTAAGATAAATAATCTAGGAGAAGAGTTGCTGTATCATATTTAAGATTATGTTTAGATTTGCAAGAAATTGCCAAATTTACTCCCAAAGTGGCTGTAACATTTTGAATTCCTACGAGAAATGAATGAAAGCTTTATTGCTCTGCATTCTTGCCAGGGATTGATATTATCAGTGTTTTGGATTTTAGCCAATCTAATTCATTTGTAGTGATATCTTGTTATTTTATTTTATTTCATTATTTTTTAAACAAGTTTATTTATTTAATTTATTTATTATTTTTGGCTGTGTTGGGTCTTTGTTCCTGCGCGTGGGCTTTCTCTAGTTGCAGTGAACAGGGGCTACTCTTCGTAGCACTGTGCAGGCTTCTCATTGCAGTGGCAGCTCTTGTCATGGAGCACGAGCTCTAGGTGCACGGGCTTCAGTATTTGTGACTCACAGGCTCTAGAACACAGGCTCAGTCGTTGTGGCACATGGGCTTAGTTGCTCTGCGGCATGTGGGATTTTCCCAGACCATGGTTTGAACCCGTGTCCCCTGCATTGGTAGGCAGATTCTTAACCACTGCGCCACCAGGGAAGCCCTATCTTGCATTTTTAATCTGTAATTCTCTGATGACAATAATATTGAACATCTTTTCATATGCTTATTTGCCACCTATATATCTTCTTTGGTGAGGTATCTGTTCAGATTTTTGACCACTTAAAGAATGGCTATTTATTTTCTTCTTGTTGAATTTTAAGAGTTCTTTGTATATTTTGGATACAAGTTCTTTGATAGATAAGTGTTTTGTTACTATTTTCTCCCAGTCTGTGGCTTTTCATTCTCTTAACAGTGTCTTTTGCAAAGCAAAATTTCTAATTTTCATAAAGTGCAACCTGTCTATTTTTTCATGAGTCATATTTTGGATCATGATTTTTTGGGTGTTTTATCTAAAAACTCATCACCAGGAAAATATTTTTAATAGCAATATATATTTAATATATTTAATAGCAATATATCTATTTTTGGATATTGAATACTTTGAAATAGTAGCTTTGAATACTTTCTGAATACTTTGAAATAGAGTTTGAGAAACACTGACTTAGAGGAAAATCAGTTGAAACTACAGCCTTGTCCTCCCATATTTTGCCAAGGCCCTGGTAGGAACTCAGAAGGCAAATCAAGATATGTGAAAGTATGTAAAATAGTCATGGGCATTTCCTCATGGGGAAAAGAGTAGAAGGAGGGCCTCATTGCTTTGGAGAAACATTTTTCTTTCCTGCCAAGGGGCAAACTTACAAAGACTTACAGACTTTCTCTTCTCTCTTTCTCTGCTCTCTTTTCTCATTCTTTTTTTTTTTCTTGCTTTCTCTTTCCTTTTTCCTTCTCTGTGGCAATAAGTAAGCTAGAATACAAAGAGTGTAATTAAGATAAGCTAGTAAGTTGTTAATGATGACTTTAATCTATCCATTTTCTTCAATGGATTTTTTACCTAAAGGTTGGAAATATTCTTTTGTGATATAGTTATTATTTGTATGCTAGCTTGTTGGTAGTAAATTGCCTGTAGGAGCAACAGAGATTACTCTAACAGTGCACCAATTAATCAAAATCAATATTTGTAAAACAATATAAATTAATTATCAATAGAATAAATGTATACTGTTATCTTATCAGTTATTAATACTTATTCAAAGACAGATATGTTCTCAGAAAGGATTCCCTATGAATGAACACAAAGTTAATGTTTGTCCTGTTTCCTCCTCTAAAATCTAATAGAGGAAGACATACACAATGCAATTTGTGAATATAAAAAGCTATATTACATAGGATATAGGCAAGTGTAAGAAGACCATGTTGATGTTATAAATGTGATGATTGATGAATGTAAAGAGTGATGAGTGCTGAGTATTCATGGAACATTTTATGAAGGAGGCAGGGCTTGTGCTTGCCACAGAGGATGATTATAGTTTAGATAGTCCAAGTTAAAGAGGAAAGAATGCTCTAAATGAAGGAAAACATGAATAGAAGCATGGTGTGAGAATGAATACTACTTAATTGGGCAGGTATAACAAATCTCTAACCAAATGGCTTTTGAAATCAATATGGTAAGTAGATTAGTAGATTAGATGTGGTTAACTAGGTGCTATGAGTTTTTTTAATAGTTGATGCAACAAAAAGGATTTTTTAAGACACACTGTGAGTATCGAGGCCTCTGTTATGACATAGGGCACTCTGAAGCCCTCTCAGCATATGACATTCTCCTGTCCCTTGTGATTGGCTCAGATGTAGAAATATAATCTAATTGGATCTAACAGAGGAAAATTTATGATTTTAATTTGATAGTATTTGGAAGAAAAGTTCTCCCTTCTGAATAGTATGACATACAGATGGGCCATTTGAATTTCTGCAGTCATTTCAACTCCATGAAGGATAAAGCCTGCCAATAGAGGATGATGACACCAAGAGGATCACAAAACAACAGAGCCAGAAAACTGCTCAAAGGGTCCTTGGAGCCTGGCCTACTTCTGAATTGTTATGTTAATTGAGCCAGTAAATTTCCATTATGTGCCTTTTTCCAGGTCCTCAGAAAATTTTTTCTCTTTCTCTCACATACCACATACAGCCTCACATTAGGAGGATTTTTTTTGTTCTACCTTCAAAATACATTTAGATCCTACTATTTATTTCTCACATCTCTACCCTGTCTCCCTAAGGCAGATCAGCATCAGCTAGCACCTGAATTAATATAACAGGCTTCTAGATAGTCTCCCTTTTTCCACCCTTGTTTCTTCACAGTCAATTAATCACACAGATGGCAGTGATCTTTTAAACATAAAAATAAGATTTAACTACTTCTCTGCTCAGCTTTCTCTAAAAGTTCCCCTTATTGTATGGAATAAAATCCAAAGCCCAGATGATGGCCTATCAGGCCCTTTATGGTCTGGGGCCCTGCTGCTTCCATAATATTATCTCTTACTATTCCCCCTGCCATAAAAATTTTTTTTCCTGCTTCTCAAACACATAAAACACATTCTCATCTTAGGGCCTTTGCACTTTCTGATATTTGTACCTGAAACATAGTTTTACACAATATTGTTGTGTCTTTTCCCCTCACTTGATGTGTTTTCCTTATCAAAGAAGATTCAGCTTCCATTTGGTACCCTGTCCTCACTGGTACCAGGTAATATTTTTATCATCCAGCTTTATTTTTCTTCAAAGCCCTTGTCACCAATAGAGACATTACTTATTTGTTGATTTTTTAACCCTTCCACTAACACTAGAATGAAAGTTTCACAGATAATTCTATTTTTTTATTAATGTCTTCAGAACCAGGGCAGGCAACACATAGTACATGATTTTAAATTGAATCAAACTCTGCTTAAAGTTAGAGTCATTCTTATTTATATTAATGCTGTTTTGCTGCTAAAGGCACTTTCATTAGGTAAATGCTAATCTGATTAGTCTTTATTAAACTTTAGTAGAGGATATAACATGTCCAAATAGAAAGACTATATTGTAAATTATATAACAGTGCTTTAAAGTGAATTCTGTGTATTTAATATTTTCCATTTAAAGGAGAATATTACACAATGAATAAAGACTGAAATAACAATTCATAGAAATCTCTTGTATTGGTAAAAGAAAAACAACCAAGAATGAAGCACTTCCCATTATAAAAATGTGAATGTTTTAATTAAAAAAAAAAAAAAGAAATGTCCAGCACATTACTCTACAAGTACTATAGTATAGTTTTATGTTGCACAACAAAAAACAACAGTGCTGTGATTTAAGAAGGATTCAGTTACATAAAAGGTGGAAACTGAGGAAGTATTCATTTATAGATCTCATCTTAAGTGTCAAGCTCTTTGCTGGATGCTTTACAAATATTATGTCATTTAAAATTTCAACCCTTATCTGGTGAATATTAGTTATTATTAAAGAAGAAAAAAAATGAGGTTCAGAAAGAAAAAAAATTTCCCAAGGGCTTGCAACTCGTACTTGACATCCAAATCCAAAGTTTCAAGTGTCAAAATTCATTAAGAGAAATGCTTTTTCCAATAAATATGTAAACCTTTTGGTATGCACAGAAAAATTTTTTTTAATTTATTTTTAATATTTATTGAAGTGTAATAGACTTATAATATTATATTAGTTTCAGGAGTACCACATAATGATTTGATACTTTTATACAGTATGAGATGATCACCGCATACAAGTCTAGTTAGTGTCTGTCACCATGCAGTTATTACATTACTGACTATATTTGCTATGCTGTACATTACATCTCCGTGACTTATATACTTTATAACTTTAAGTTTGTACCTCTTAGTCCCCTTTTCCAATTTTACCCCTCCCCCACCCTTTCCTTTCTATCAACCATTGGGTTGTTCTTTATATCTATGAATCTGTTTCTCTTTTGTTATGTTTGTTCATTTGTTTTATTTTTTAGATTCCACGTGTAAGTGAGATCATATGGTATATGTCTTCCTGTCTCACTCATTTCCAGCTATATGAATCAAATGTCAAGATACCACTCTGTTATGGCTGAGTAATATTCATATATATGTATACACATAACATATCTTTTTTATTCATTCATCTATTGATGGACACTTAGGTTACTTCCATATCTTAGCAATTATAAATAATGCTGTAATGAACATAGGTCTGCCTAAATATTTTCAGTTTGCTGTTTTTGTATTCTTTTGATAAATACCCAGAGGTAGAATTTCTGGGTCTTATGGTAGTTCTATTTTTAATTTTTCGAGGAACCTCCATACTCTTTTCCATAATGGTTCTACCAATTTATAGCTTCACCAAGAAGTGTACAAGTGTTCCTTTTTCTCTACATCCTTGCCAACACTTGTTATTCATTGTCTTTTTGATAATAACAATTCTAACAGGTGTGACAGGTGTGAGGTGATATCTCAATGTGGTTTTGACTTTCATTCCCTGATGTTTAATGGCATTGAGCATCTTTTCATGTGTTTGTTGGCTATCTGTATGTATTCTTTGGAAAAATGTCTATTTGAATCTTCTGTCCATTTTTAAATCAGATTTTTTATATGTATTGAGTTACGTGAGTTCTTTACATATTTTTTGGTTATTAACCCCTTATCAGAAATATCATTTGCAAATATCTTCTCCCATACTGTAGGTTGCTTTTTTGTTTTGTCGATGGTTTCTTCACCGTGCAAAACATTTTTAGTTTGATGTATTCTTATTTGTTTAATTTTGCTTTTGTTTCCACTACCTGAGGAGACATGTCCAAAAAAATATTGCTAAGGCTGATGCTAAAGACCATATTACCAATGTTTTCTTTGAAAAATTTTATGGTTTCAGGCTTTATATTTAAGTCTTTACCCAATTTTGACTTCATTTTTGTATATAATGTAAAAAAGAGGTCTAGTTTTTTTGTTTGCTTTTTTAGCTGTCCAGTTTCCCAACATCACTTATTGAAGAGATCATCTTTTTCCACTGTATGTTCTTGCCTCCTTGTTGTAGATTAATTGAGCTTATAAGCATGGGATTATTTCTGGGCTCACTATTCTGTTCCATTGACTTATGTGTTTTTGTGTCAGTACAATTCTGTTTTGATTACTGTAGCTTTATAGTATTATTTGAAATCAGGGACCATGATATCTCCAGCTTTATTCTTTCTCAGAATTGTTTTGGCTGCTCGGGGTCTTTGTGGTTCCATACAAATTTTAGAATTATTTGTTCTAGTTTTGTGGAAAATGCCATGGATATTTTGATAGGGGTTTCATTGAATTTGTGGATTCCGTGGGTAGTATGAACGTTTTAGCAATGTTAACTTTTCCAATCCATGAGCATGGTATACCTTTCCATTTATTTGTGTTGTTGTCAATTTCATCAATGTCTTATTTATTTCAGATTACAGGTGATTCACTTCATTGGTTAAATTTGTTCTTAGGTATTTTATTCTTTTTGATGCAATTGTAAATGAGATTGTTTTCTTAATTTCTCTTTCTGATAGTTTGTTATTAGTGTATAGAAATGTAACAGATTTCTGTATATTAGTTTTGTATCCTGCAAATTTACCTAATATATTTATTAATCCTAATCATTTTTTGATGGTGTCTTTAGGATTTTCTATATATAGCTGTATGTCATCTGCAAATAATTACAGGTTTACTTCTTATTTTCCAGTTTTGATGCTTTGTATTTGTTTTTCTTATCTAATTGCTGTGGCTCGGACTTCCAATACTATGTTGAATAAAAATGGCAGTAGTGTGCAATCTTGTCTTATTCATGATCTTAGAGGAAATGCTTTCAGCTTTTCACCATTGAGTGTGATGTTGACTTTATGTTTGTCATATATAGTCTTTATTATGTTGAGCTATGTTCTCTCTGTATCTATTTTGTTGAGAGCTTTTATCATAAATGGATATTAAATTTTATCAAAACTTTTCCTGCATCTATTGAGATGACTATATTATTTTTATTCTTCAATTTATTAATGTGGTGTATCACATTAATTGATTTATGGTTACTGAACCATCCTTGCATCACTGGGATAAATCCCACTTGATTCTTTTAGAGTATTCTTGATTTTGGTGTGCTAATATTTTGTTGAGAATTTTTGAAGCTATGTTCATCAGTTATATTGACCTGTAATTTTCTTTTTTTTAGTGTCTTTGTTTGGTTTTGGTATCAGGATGATACTGGCCTTGTAAAATGAGCTTGGAAGTGTTTTTATCTCAAGTTTTTTTTTTTTTAAATAATTGAGAAGGATAGGTGTTTCACACGTGTTTAAATGTTGGTAGAATTCTCCTGTGAAGCCATGTGGACCTGAACTTTTGTATGTTGAGAGCTTTTTAAATTACTGATTCAATTTCATTACAGGCAATCGGTCTATTCAAATTTTGTATTTTTCTTAATTTAGATTGTATGTTTCTAAGAATTTCTCCTCTTCTATGTCTATTTGATTAACATATAATTGTAGTAGTCTCATGATTCTTTGTATTTCTATGGAATTTGTTGTAATTTCTCTTTCATTTCTGAGTTTATTTCTTTGGGCTTTTTTTTTTTTTCCTTGAAGAGTCTGGTTAAAGGTTTATTTTGTTAATCTTTTCAAAAAACTAGCTCTTAGTTTCATTGATATTTTTCTACTGTTTTTTAGTATCTATTTCATTTATTTCCACTCTGATTTTTATTATTTCCTTCCTTCTACTAATTTTGGACTTTGTATGTTCTTCCTTTTCTGGTTCCTTTAGGTGTAAAGTTAGATGGGTGGGGGGGGGTTCCTTGTTTCTTGAGGTAAGCCTATATGACTAAAAACTTACCTTTTGCTTTTGCTGTGTCCCATAGATTCTTGGAAAGTTGTATTTCCATTTTCATTTGTCTCAAGGTATTTTTTTGATTTTTTTTTGGTTTCTTCATTGACTCACTCCTTATTAAGTAGTATGTTGTTTAGTCTTCATGTGTTTGTATTTTTCCAATTTTCTTCTTCCAACTGATTTCTAGATTCATACTACTATGGTCAGAAAAGATGCTTGATATAATTTCATTATTCTAAATATACTGAGTCTTGTTTTGTGGGCTAGTATGTGATCTATCCTGGGGAATGTTCCATGTGCACTTGAATGTGTATTCTGAAGTTTTGGGATGTAATGTAACATTTATATCTATTAAGATTATCCAGTCTAATGTGTTATTAAAGACCAGTGTTTCTTTATTGGCTGTACTCTCAAGCTGCCAGGGGAAGGCAAAAAATGAAACTCTCTGGCACCTCCAACCTCAGAGAGAGTTCCATCATCATTTGGCAGATGATCTAGGAATAATAAATGGATTTCCTTCACATAAATAGTGTAAGTGCCCTTTAAACTGCTGTTTTCTCACTGTGACCCAGGGTGGGTGAGTCTCCCCATGGGCTGCTAAGTGATATTTATCCCTACTGCAGGTTGCTGGGTTGGGGGTGGGAGTCTCATCAGTACTGTGTTTCCATATCTCCAGCCTATCTGTCTGTGATCCCTCTGTGGTTTGTCATGCAGAAGCTGTGTAATCAGCCTTCAGTTATTCCCCAGTAGGAAATCTTCTATATATAGGTGTAGATTCTGTGAGTAGAGGTGAGTTCAGGGTCTTCCTAAGCTACCATACTGGACCCCTTCATCACACAAACATTGTTGGAGTATTGTCTTCAAAGTCCTTGTTTGGAAAATATTAAAATTCTTTCAAGGTTTACCAATCTATTAGGTGGAATTTTAATTTTTTATTGAAAAAACTAGCATATTGATGTTTTACAGATGAATAATGTTAGCTTGTCTTTAATTACTTAAACATTTATGTAATTATATGAACAAGGAGCCTGAAATTTGAACTCTGTTCAATTCTTGCTTGCTGAACAACTCTTTTCTTGTGAATATAAAACCCAGTTGTGGTGCTTCCCTGGTGGCGCAGTGGTTGAGAGTCCGCCTGCCGATGCAGGGGACACGGGTTCGTGCCCTGGTCTGGGAAGATCCTGTGGAGCGGCTAGGCCTGTGAGCCATAGCCGATGAGCCTGTGTGTCCGGAGCCTCTGCTCTGCAACAGGAGAGGCCACAACAGTGAGAGGCCTGCGTACTGAAAAAAAAAAAAACAGTTGTGTATTTTTTTTATTTTTATTTTGTAAGCAATATTCCAATTACATCTCTGACCAGCAAAGCCTTTTATTTAGTGAGTGGCTCTAATACTTGCTAATGTAGTTTTATATGCAAGTATTATTAGCCACATGTTAAAATAAATTATATCAAAAAATAGGAAGAGGAATAAAAAGGCAGACAATAAACAAAAGTGATATTTATCATTAGCAATGACTGAGAGGGGAACTTTAAGTCTATTTACAGACTTCTGGTAACAGTGAAACATCAAAGAAAATATCTTCTCACTTCAAACCATTCTTTGAGTCTATTTTTCTAAAATCAATCCAGTAATTAAATTGAACCTCAGGAGATTTATGAAACTTTGATATTTCTCCTTACTCTGAAATTTGAACTCTGTTCAATACTTGCCATGCCAAACAACACTTTTCTTGCAAATATAAAACCTGGTTGTGTATTTTTTTTTTGTAAGCTATATTCTGATTATATCTATGGCTAGCAAAGCCTTTTATTTAGCCAAGTGTTAATAGCTGTGCTTTTGTTGATAAGGTTGACACTACATAAATACATGCATATTTGTTTCTCATACAGATGAAATGACCTCTAGTGTTTATGGTAAAATCAATTTGTTATTTGATAAAGACATCTCGAACTACACTGAGGAGCATTTTTATACAGAATAATATATACATTTATGCACATGTATAAAGTATGAATTCATGGAAAGAAACTCTTGCCTCAGTGTATCCTTTTCTTTTAGGACATTTCATTTTTCACAGTTTAGACTTCAAATCTTCAGTGCATGTAGAAGGATGAGTTAGAGGTACCAAGTCATTGAAACTGGTCACTTTAAAACTTGTTGAAATAGTTACTGGCCTAAATGTTTGGCCGACTCAACTTAGTTGTCTCTTGTCTTCTTCATTTTTGTTTCTACTTTGACATTTGGCAGTCCGTCCAAAGGAAGAATGCTGTGAGTCTTGTCAAACAATTTTTCACTAACCTATATTGATCACCTTTAGGATATTTATATGAAGTGGCTTTTTTCCCACATCTAAGATGAACCATCAGGAGCATATTTTCACTTCAGTCAGATTGATTGAATGCAGGTGAAGGATGTATTATTACTTTAGTGGAAATTTTATGAGCTCTTCCAATGCAGACTTAGTTCTTATACAGCTATTAATATTGACCCCAAATGGAATGACTTCTACATTTCTTAATATCTTAATGGCTTAATATAAAGACAACACATTAAAAAAATATTCTTTATACTAACTAAATTTTTCCCAGTGTTACCAGTGACTAGAGAGACAGATAATAATGTCCAGGCAGGTCAGAACATTATTATCTGTGTAATGTGCTTGTAATAGCATTAATAAGAGGAGAGTGGATAAAAAGGAAAGTCCTTTGACAGAGAACTGCCTTAACCTTTAAGAGAGAAGCAAAACAATTAGATTGACCTATTTACCTTTCAACTGCAGTTTCCTGATGTAATCTGAACATGGAATGTCATTGAAAATGGTTTAATTTTTTTATATAGGTTTAATAATTGTATCAAATGAACACTTTCAGAATCATTGCACCAAAGAGGCACTATTTTTCTAAAATATATATTGTATATAGGTATATGTTTTTAGTAAATATTAGCTGATTTTGATTATAAAAGTGTTGTAAAACTCTGTTTTATCTACCTGCTTATAGCAATGATTGGCTTTTCTGAATGAAATTTTTGCAACTTTGATACATTAAAAATTAGAAAAGATATTTGTTTCTGAGCACTGAACTTTATTTTTTATTCTTCTCTATTACTGCAATTCCCAAGACCAAATTGTACAAAAGGGTACAAAAAAGTGTGATTTTGTGTTTTGTGAATTATTGTCAGAATTAAGCGCATGATTACATCACCATTTTTTAAAAGGACATTATGTTGATCTGCAAAAATCCAAACATATTTCTTACTTTTTAAATGTAATTTGCATTTTAATTTGTTAAACTACTAGATGCTTTGTAATGTAGTGATTCATGATAGGAATTTAGATGAGCTGTCCTTATTTTCACTGTCTTCACTTTGTCTAGAGTCTACCATTATATAAATAATGTAATTTAGTGTGTCAATTGTTAAAGAAAACAAAATCAGTGTATTTAAAGCAAGCATATTAAAGGATATGAAAGTGATTGAGATAAATTGCTCTACTTCAATATGGCTTTACAGTCTTTACTTTCTGATGATGTGGAACTCATGGTAGTGACCCCAGTCGCTGGCCAGAGGACCTGCAGGGCTGATGAGATTGACCACCTTGATTGACCTCACTATTTCACTATCAGTACCAAAAAATCCTTCTTCCATTACCATGAATTTTAAGCACTGGTGTACTGTAGAAAAGTCAAAGAATTATACAGTTAAGAAAACTCCGCTTATCTCAAAGCGGTACATTATTTAACACAGAAACACTTCTTTTCCATTATAAATTCCCCAACCCTCAAGGGCTCTTGGCATTTATGACATTCACTATGACATCTGCTCCAGAGGGTATTGCTCCATTTTCCCTTGTGTCAAAAATTATATAACTTCTACACATGAGCTGAAAAATTTGAAATCATCTGTGACAAAATGAGTATGGCTTATCAAGGGATGCCCAACCCTCATCCCTGTTTAATAGATAACAACTTGCAAGGTGACAGAAAGCTATAATATGGACTGGTTCTGCATAATCATGGGGAAGAAATTACCCAGAGCAGCCTGGCCTCCAGATCCCTGCTGTGTAGATAGTTCTCCCGTTTCCATCTGAAGTCACTCTCAATATATGCAAAGTTTCACTTTCAGTTAGGAATGATCAAGGGACCAACAAGAAAACAGTGCCCAGCACAGCTTCCTCTACTAAATCCTAATAGGGAAAACTAAAATGGGACTTTCTGCTGCCAAAGCATCAGGACTCAGATGCACAGATAGGTCTTGATTAGAGAAAGGAGACTGCAATCTATGTTATAAGAGAAATGGAGCAGAGAGTCTGACCATGGAGATTCAGGTCAGGTGTGGGCAAACATGCTAGGCACATTGAGAAGTCATTTCTCCCCACTTTATTTTCTCTGCTGTTTATCTATTACCAACCTGCTTTTTGTTTATTCATTTATTCCACAAATACTTATTTTTAATTTTTTAAAATCTATGTTAACTCCTAGACATCAGGACTATTAATCATGTCACCAAGTAATTTATAATAAATGTTTTACCATTTCCAAAGAATTCCAAATTTTAAATTTGCTACTATCTACATTATCTTTTATTATATTAATCATATATCAGTTCTTCCTAAATTTTAATGTGTGCATGAATCACGTGAAGATTTTATTTATATGTAGATTATTTTTCATTAGATTTGGAGCATGAGGAGGGTCTGAGTTTCTATATTTCGAATGAGCTCCCAGGTCTGCTGTTGCTGATTGTCTATAAACTACACTTTTGTGTGGCAAATATCTAAATTATCTTTTTACTGTTTTATACATTTTTTTTGAGTCTAGTACCACTGTAATCCCAAGACTCAGTGCTTCATTGTGATCTTTGAAAAGATTTATCTTTTATTTCCCATATCCTATTAGTCTCCAAGCTTGCTAAGCTTTTACATTGCAATGCCTCGTATGACTGTCCTTTCCTTAACACTATGCTCTCTTAACTCTAATTCACATTACTTCATGTAACAAATGTTTATTAATCATCTACTGTCTCAGTCACTGATACCGTATCAGACAACATCCCCCTTATCCCAGATTTCAGTCTTGCCTCTCATTTCTAGTGTTTCTTCCTTTCACTTACTTTGTTCTACCATTATTTTCTCCTTTGCTCATTTCAAACAGCTTTATAACTCCTTCTCCATGTATGTACCCGCAAATTCCATTACAAACTTGGAGATGTAACAAGTAGAAATCAAGGCTACTTTTCATAATCAAATATGCATATGGCCGATGGTCAATATTAGCAACAGACCGGATGTTTGGTCTTATCTCCTCTACTCTAAAGAATCTGAAAGATCTTAAGGCCCCTCCAAAGATATAAACAAGATGGCATTGGAGCATGTTCCTTGAGGAACTTAGTTGTGCAGAGCAGAAAAAGGACCAGCATGAAGGAAAGAGGGGACATTGAAAAACCAAACGAACAAAGAGTTTCATGGGAATAGTTAAGAGGGAAGGGACAGGAGAGAAGAAACAGAAGCTATTTCTGAATTTCCACCAAAAGCAGACTCCACCAAAATAGAACTTAATGGTAACCTGATGAGATAAACCAAGGAATATTATGCATAACCTTCTGGATTATATGTGTGTTTGTGATAAGCAGTTTTGAAAGGCCCTCTTCTAGAAAGTAATGAGCAATCTAATTTATAATAACAATATAATAATTAAAATAATGAAAATGTTTTGGATAAGTATAGGTAGTCCTAGATTTTAAAAGATAATCTACTTTCTAATAGAGTTATAAAGAGAATCTGCCCAAGCCTGAAACCTATTTGAAGTTCTGTCTCCACTATTTGCTCTCTGTTAAGTAATAATTATTTTACCTTAACACAAATGTTCATAATCTCTTCCAGAAAATGGAAGAGGAGAAAACACTTTTCAGCTCATTTTATAAGGACAGTATTACCATGGTAGCAAAACTAGACAAAGACAGTACAATAAATGAAAGCTACTGACTAATATACTTTATGAACTTAGACTCAAAAAACCCCTCAATATATTAACAAATCAAATTTTTTAATGTATAAAAATTTATAAACCATGACCAAGTGAGATATATTCCAGGTGTACAAGGCTATTTCAACATTTGAAAACCATCAGTGTAATCCACCATCAATAGGCTGAAAAAGAAAAATCATATGATTATTTCAGCTGATGAAGAAAAAAGCATTTGACAAAATCCAACACTCATGAATATTCATGACTTAAAAAAGTCTCTGCAACTTAGGAATACGGTGTAACTCTTTCAACTTGACAAAAATCATCTACAAAGAACTTTTAGGATTATTAAAGATGAAAGACTATAACCAGTGACTAATAGCCACTGCAATAAGGCAAAAATAACTCACTAAATAAATAAATAAAAGGCACACAAGTTAGAAGAAAAAAAAACTGCCTGTTTTGAAAATGATATGATTGGCTATGTACAAAATACCAATGAATCCAAAAACAACAACAAAACTCCTAGAAATAAGAGGTGTGTTCCGCAAATTTGCAGATCATAAGATCGACACACAAACATCAGTTACATTTTTATATACTATATAAATACATGAAAACCAAAATGAAAAGCACAATACTATTGCATATTCAACAAAGGACTAGATCTAGATTATATAAAGAACTATAAACACTCAGCAGTAAAAAAAAGAAAAAGGGAATTAGAAGATTGAGCATGAACAGATGTTTAACTTGAGAATAAACTGATAGCAGATAAGTACCTGAAAAGATGTGCAACATTATTAGCCATGGTGAAAATGCAAATTAAAACCACAGTGAAACACAATTACACAGTTAGAATGACTAAAATGAAAAATAGTGACAATATCAAATGCTGGCAATAATCAGAAAAACTGGATAACTCATATATTGATGATGGAAATGTAAAATGGTATAGCCACTATGACAAACAATTTGACAGCTTCCTGTAAAACTAAAACGGCAACTACTACATAACTTTCATGCACTCTTGGGCACTTTTCCCAGGGAAACTAAAACATATTTTCATAGAAAATATATATATGAATGATTATAACAGTTTGTTTCATAATAGCCAAAACAGAAAATTACCTGGTTGTCCTTCAACAGGTGAATGATTAACAAACTGTGGTACAACCATACCATTGAATACTATTCCGCAATAAAAAGGAATTAAGTATTTTGCATGCAACAGCTTGTATGAATTTCTAGGGTATTATGCTGAGTGAAGAAGCCAATCCCAAATGATGCATACTGTATGATTACGTTTACAGAACATTCTTGAAATGACAAAATTTTAAAATAGAGAACAGATTTAGTGGTTGTGAATGATTAGAGACTTGAGGAGAGGGTAAGGGGGTAGATATGACTATAAAAGTGATACTTTTAGTGGTAGAACTCTTTGTAGCAATATCTGGTTTCGCTATTACACTTTTGTGTAAGATGTTACCCTTGGAGAAAGCTGGGCAGAAAATACACTTGTATACTCTCAGTATTGTTTTTTTACAACTGAATGAGAATCTATAGTTATGCCAAAATCAAAGGTTTAATTTAAGAAATTATCATTTTCTTCTATGAATTATTTTATTTTGTGACAAAGATAAACACTTTTTTTAATACGGATGTATGCCAATGACATGGCTTTGTCCAGTGTTGTGATACAGATATTTCCTTCAAGGTTGTTTGTTAACAACATATCTACTGATTTAGTCTGAGAATACAATTGTTGGTAAAATGTGCCTTTCAAATGATTCTTAATGAAGAAAAATATATCTAAATGTGGTCTCAAGACAGGATGGTCAAGATTTAAAAATTAACCTTATGATAACTATGAATTATTGACAAATGCCAACAAACCTTCTTCTTTTTACCTCTGTAAATAAATAATAGCAAACTAACTATCTGAATGTCTGCTGTCATTTTCCTATTTCCCAGAATATTGCTTTGTTTGTTTTCTGAATTATTACCTTCTATTTGTAGATTTTCCCCGAAATTTAAATAAATAATGCCACCTATGCTTCACCCCCTACTGATTTCTCAATGTATCCATGTGCTTTTCATTTTTTCAGAGTCTCAACCTTGCTGTAATTTTAAGTTTTGGAGGTCACAGAGGTACATTTTCATAGTTGACAAGTGATTCTGAGCCATTTCTGTTTCTGCTGTGTCACTGGAGATTTACATAAAAGCCAGAGTTCAGATGAAATTATTAATTTTCCCCCTTACATAGTAAGATGAATGAAACTTGGATTAAATAACACAAAAGTAGACAATTTTGGGTGGGGAGGTCATATGATTATAAAAATTACTCTAACAGCATCAGGATCCTTCCATCAATTCAAGAAGGGACAAACACTGAAACCCATTTTATAGCTATTAATCCACTGGTTCTGATGCTATTTCCCAGATTTTTGCAAAAGCCACCTAATTCATCTTTTTGCTTCTGTACTTTCCATGTTCCTACAAATCTGTTAGAATAGAAGCATCATATAGTTCTTCTGTTTAAAATTTTCTAATGGTTTCCAGTTATGTTTAGGATGAAATTCATTCTAATACCACGGTCAACAAGACCCTACCTGACCTAAACCTGCTATCTCTCTGTTTCCCTCTCTTTTATTATATACTATATAAATTGATATTTGTTTTATTACTCAAACATTGCAAGTTTGTTTCCACCTCAGATGTTTTACTTACTATTCCCTCTGCTTGGAAAACTTCTTCCTTCTATGTTCATATAATTTGTTTCTTTCTTCTTAACACCTTTCTATTCAAATATTCTCTCCTCAGAGAGACATTAATTTAGTTACTAAACATTCACATGATATTTAAAATATTAACCACTTTCTTGTCACTTTCTTTTCCATTACGCTTTGTTGTATTTTTCAGAAGACTTGTAAATATCTGAAATTATACTATTGACTCTGTAACCTACTATCTTACTGTTTGTCTTCACCCAAGAGTCTAAAAGCCCAGAAGAACAAAAGCCTTGTTCATGGTCTCACCACTGTATCCCAGAACCTAGAATAGTGCCTACTACATATTAAGTGTTCACTAAATGTTTCTAAATAAATGCATGAATCCTAGTAAGAATGATGAGAAGGGATCAACAGTGTTTCTCATCTGAAGTGATCGTTAAGTTATTCAGCTAAAGAGAAGAGATGGCATTACTATAGCGACTGAATTTAAAGTAGCTTTTATATTTATCAGCCTGACAACCTCAGGTAATACGTTAACCTGTCCAAATTTCAGTTTCTTCAGCAATAAAAGTGAAATGTTAAATCAATCTTGCAAGGTTAGAATGTTGTAGAAAATTATATGAAATATTAGTTACTCAATAGATGTCAACTGTAAAAGTTAATGTTGTTATACTCCTAGAATATAGAAGTGACAGGTCCAGGAAGGATCCCAATGTGCTGCTGACATGATGAGACATAAAGTAGATTCAAAATATTCAGAATAAGAATGATAATAGAAAAAATTCATGGATCGAACCAGTATCCAGACATTTTTTTAACAGATCCTGGGTAAAAATATTTCCTCAACTCCCTGGTGGCAAATGGTTGAAGTTAATAACAAAATTTACATTGGTAAATCACACTGTTTACAGGTGGGTGTATGCATATGATTGAATGTTTGTGTCGTTTAGTAGGTTACATGCATTTGTTCAGGAATTATCAAATAATCATTTTTGTATGTATAGGTTTTTATTCTTTTCAAGAATTATTAAAAGTCCCTGAGCTCAAATTGTAATTAATGAACGAACAACATATTTTTCACAGAATCATGCCTGAAACCCATTTATATCCGACTAGGTGTATCTTGTGTCATATATTACATATATCAATCTGGAGTATGTCATTTCTGTACTAATTTCTTTTACCTTCTTTCCTTAAAACGCTCTACCCACTTGAAGAAGAAAGGCAGGGAATTGCTAAAGTGCCAGCCCAATGCTCTTTTCCCTGTAAGCTGTGCTAAAATCTTAAGTAAAATGATATTCTAAGCAAGGAAATTATTTTAACTGCTGGCTAAATTGAAGCAGTACAATAAGATATTTTACTTCATAATAATATTAATATCAAAAATTTATTGAGTTTTCTTATATATTAGGTGCTATGCTGTTATATGAGTTATTTTATCCTCACAAAATCCCCACGCATTGAATAATATTCTTATGCTCATGTTTACTGATCAAAAAACTAAGACTTATAAAGGTCAGATAACTTGCTCACACTTACCCCGTACAGTGTCTAGAACCAGGGATTGAACTGAAGTTTCACAAACTTTGCAGTTTGACCTTAATTAAATCTATGACTAGTTTAGCTACTGCCAAGTTACTATTAGACCTTCTGAGTTTCTGATGCACAATCTCTGATACTTAGCCTGTTCTGACTACTTCAAGTACCATATCTGAGTGAGAGGAAAGGAAGAAACAAGTTTAATAAAATGCAAGCTACTGGATCGCATGAAAAAGTAAATACTAACAATATTCTCACTTGCCTAAACTCAACCAACACTATGTCAAAAAACCTAGTTAGTTTATTTTCAATTCTGAAACATACTTTAACTTCATTTGATGATTTTTTTTTCATGTTTGATATCCATAGTAGTTCACCTTACTTCATCCAAAAGTAAGGTGGTTGTGATACTCACTCTGCGACATTAGTTGCAAAGGGGTAAAAAGATGTTATATCATCACAGCTGAAAGTGAGACTCAGAATTCAGAGGCAGGAGTTGCTAGGGAAAGATGGGGGGGAAAAGACCTGCTTTGGAATAAGCAGCAACATTTGTAGAGTTTTGCTTTAAGAAAAATCAGAATCTTGACTTGGGATTTCTTTTAAAATTTGAGATCAAAATGAAGCTTCTGCTAGATTATTTCTAGATACTGGAAGCTCCACTGTTAAATAGGCCTAATTACTTAAAAAACCATGTCTCAATCTGAATTTACTTTACCAGTCCATAAATTTTGCTTGTAGGCCCTACATCTATATTCCAGAAATGAACCAAATGAGTCCATTGCCTCTTTAATATGACAGCCTTCCAAACAATTGAAAATTGCTGTCTCCTTTTATTCTTCTATAAAAGCCCTTTTCTTTAGGAGGGCTCTTCCAAATTCAAGAAAAATAAAGTCAGTTGGTATGCTATATCAATACTTATTAATAGAGCCTTGTGTAAAAGCAGATGATAATAAACAACACAAATGAGTCAAAGTATATTAAATATCTAATAAGAAAGGATAGCAATTTTCTTTTATGTACTTGGTTTCCATCACTCTGTATTTTTTATTTATGGTTGACCACATAGACTAAAGTTCTGTTACAACGAATAACTGTTCTATAAATGGACACTGATGTATTTTTTATAGATCCTCAGTTATTTAATTCTGCAGTCCAAATCATAAACACAGTGACTATAAAGCAGCAGTAAGTTACCTACTGACATAAAAAAGGGGAAATTCACAGGAGAAGAAATATTTACCCTTTAATAACTTTGTTATATATTCCAATTACTTCTCCAAAAGGTAGTTTTTCAAAGTTTACCCTAAATCTTCATATGGTTTCTTCTTTCCCCACTCTCTCCTCTGCTTAAAATCCTCTAATGACTTTTAGAATAAGGTCAAAATCCTTAACGTGTGTTATGGATTCCAGACAGACTTCAAGATTCTATATAGTCAGATCCTCCAATCTGCACAGCTTGATTTCATTCAGTACTCTCCCTAGCTCTCTGCAACAGCATCACATGGCCTTCTTTCAGGCCTCTGATTGTGTGTTCCCCCATCACACCAGGTTCTATGAATGGAACCCTCATCCCTGAACCCTCAACCCATTTAACCTAGTAGATACTTCCTCGTCCTTTAAACCTTGGTCAAATGACATTTCCTACTGAAAGCCTTCCTGGATCATCTTTCTCTTCACATCTCAATCATTATTTACTTGTGTAATGGTTTGATTTATATTTTCCTCTCCCAACAGACCTAAACTCTGTCAAGACAGGGACACTGTCTGGTTTGGCTGATCATGTTATCCCCAGCATAAAACACCCAACTTGACCCATGTTAGGTACTCAGTAAATATATCTTGGAAGAATAAAGGCATAAACAAGATAGATATTATGGACCCTGCTTTCTGGTAACTACTGTTACTTGACCCTCTGTTATTCTGATAATCATAATGTCATTTTACTGTCATATTTTTTACATGAAAATAGAAAAAGTGTAAGCAATCACATGAGGTGTTATTATTCCATGACAATATCATCCAATTTTAAAATTTTTGACATATGGTAAATAGAAACTTAGGTACTTTCAAATACTTTCTCCTTTTTGGCAATCTGTTTATGTGACATTTTACCTTTAACTAGTTAAATGAGCCATGAAGAGTGTCTTCACTGATATGTGTACACACACACACACACATACACAAGTACTTAATGAAATGAATGCTTGAATATCATGTACCTTCCAACAAAATAATCTTTTATTCTTCCCCCTTAGCCCATGACTGAAAGAGGCAGATACTTGGGAAATTGTGCATATTGCGCAAATGGGTGGTAAAGAGTGAGGGAAACAGTAAAAATCTATTGATTTACTTACTATGTGTCAGCTGCAGTTCAAATTGTCTTTGTAATATTGTCTATTTAATCCTCATAATAAACTCATGATGTAGCTATAAGCACAGAAAAGAAAAATGATGTACAGTGAAATTTAGGATCTCATCCAAAGTCCCACTGCTAATCATGGAGGAGCTAAGATCCAGTGCTGACATTTTAATACCAGCAGGTAGTCTCTTGACTATGAGAAAGAAATCATCTTCTGCTAAACACAGTTTTCTGTCTACATTAACATGACTTTACTATATTCTCAGGAGACTGTTGCCGAGGCAAACAACTTGGTTGTTCACTTTTGGAGTGTCCCCCAGGTCCCATGAGCTCTTCAGTAGATAGCATTCACTGTTGGTTATACCCAAAGACTACTAGAACCCGTTGTCTCAAAATTCTCACCTCTCTCTTTTCACCAATCTTAAAACAACTGTATCGTTATACATATCCAGTCTTAATTGAGTCTCTGCATTTCAAAGACACACCTGAAACCACACTTTAACTTCTAAAAGAAATTCACTTTGCCCTTCTCCCTAAGATACTGCCAAAGTTCTGTTGAGGTCATACTCTCTCTTACTATAGTAAGCAAGAAAGTCATCTTTCTATTATCAGCAGGTTGTATTGGTGATATTTGAGAAGATGGCAATCAATAGCTACTGTTACAGGCCAAGATATAGATGCTGAGATGATTTGCAAGTATCACCTGAATGTATTTCAATAAACCACTAACACTATGAGATTCATTCAGGAGCGTGAAGACATCCTTTCCACTAGACAAATAACTTTATAGAATATAATTTTATTTAGTCATTTGAATTCATAATTCCATATCACTGGAGTAATTTATTTTATTCTAATAATTCTCTGGATTTAGAACAATCCTAAGGACTAAATAGTTTATAAGCAAACAGCCAATTTTATTTTCATATAAAAATGTAGTACTTGTAGCACAAAACATGACTTCTTATATACTCTTTTAGAAAATAAATTATACTATTTCTCTGGAACACTTTGTGTTACCCATCTATTACTCCAGGAATATAGAATAATTGTATGGTTCATGATTTAATCATTATCTAAAAGCCAGAGAAAAGGAAGGTTAGGAATAAGTAATAGGCAAGTCTTAGATCAGGTCAACATTCTCTTTCTTATAAATTTCAGACCTCCTGTTGATGTCTAGAGGGGCTGCAAACAAAAATATCATTTCTTCAGTTTTCATATATGCTTATTATTTTTATATGTAACTGTAGTTAAATAGATGCATATTCAGTACTTAGTTTTACATATTTCAACGTGTTCATCAGCTTAGAAAATAAACATTATGAAAATGTCTTGCTAACACTACTTCATTTTTGTAATGGGAACATGCTTTTTTACTTATAATTCAATGCTGTTTTAAAACAGTTCTAATTGAATTAATGAAAGGAGAGTGAAATCATGTAAATTGGTACAAAATGATAGAAAAATTTACAAAATGCTAACATAGAGTTACATGTAAGACAGGAATAGAACTTCTAATTTCGAAATACAGTTTGCATTTTGGTACAAACACTTGTTACATGTGTAACTCCATAATCCCTCTGGTGCATGCTATATCGTGCGACCAAGATAACCCTTCAAGAATAAGGGACGTATTCCTAAGTTTCTGGGATGCTACCACACAACTGTTCTCTGCTGTCACCCTCTTTAGAAATCAAGCCCAATGGTCTTGCCAGATCTGATTTCTGAATGGTCATGCCACATCCTAGAACCTTCCATGATGTTTACTGAGGCCTTCATTAGGATGGCATTGCAACTCCACTTCTCTCTCTGCCCATCTTGCATCTTTCTCCTCCCTTCCACAAATAATGACCTCAAGCACATTTTCACATAAATGCCATGCACACAGATCTCCATGTCAGAATCCTGGGAACTTCAACCTGTGTTAATCTTAATTTTCCTACATGTGAAATTAGGCTAATAATAATATCACCTATTTTACAAGGTTTTGTTTTTCAAATGAGAAAGTGAAAATATTTGGAATGGGAAAGTATTATTTAAAATTAAATTATGGCCATTTTGATAATTAGTTTTATCCAGGTGTTTCCCTTAACCAACATATCTCATCAAGCCCTTAGTCAACTGAATAGAAATTCAATATTTATGTCAATGAAAAAATATGCAGCTACCATCATCTATGAATGACATTTCACATCAACATTTATGTGCCTATGTGAACACTCAAATATCCTTAGGGTGTGTATAGTATAGTATTTCCCCTACTAATGAGCTAGTTCTCAAAACCCAGTAAGTATTTATTTTGCATCATTTTGCAGCACATAGTACATATCTTGCTATAGGCTATTTGACACAGTTTCAGTACCCCAGAATTAAAATCACAGTTTTAGGGCAGAGGTAGTATGTGATCTCTAGGGAACTTTTACCCCCTTTGCTTTTTTAATGAACTCTACGGAATATAGCCCAAAATTCCTTAGCTGGATTTAGTTGTCTGCCCCTTAGGGCAAGTCAGTCCTTTGAGCCCTGTTAACAGGAGTCCTTTTCTTGACTTCTGCTGGGCTCTGAAGGATGCAGATCAAGGAGAGAACATATTTTTGTGTGTGCATGATCTTGGCAAAATATTCAACTTTAAAAATACATATTTCAGACTTCCAAGTAAAACCATTTAAAGGTTATTTAAGAGCTTATTGTTTTGTAAGCAATTATGTTCAAGTTATAAGCTTGTTCAAATTAGGTTTGTTTTAAAATATATTGTTCAATCTAACTTTCTTTGTTGCTATGGTAATTAAAGAATTACTATCCGTCTGCATCTGCTTAATAATGAAGAAATAGAAATGAAGAACTGGATAAGAAATATTCCCGAGTCTTTAATTAACACAAAATTAATCTTTAAAAGTACAGATATTTTGACTGAAATGAAAACCTTGTACTTAAAAACATCTCCAAAATAGCCTTGAACACAAAATAGGCCCAAAATCCCAGGCAACACTCCTCTTAGTGAACTATTTTCAGGCCCCAACCAACCACACAAATATAAAAGTACAATTTGAGCAGAGCGAAATGGAAAAGTCCTTTCAAGTGTTGTATTTAAATAAACATACAGATCATATGAATGCACTGATTTTCAGATACCAGGGTGATGTTTCTGAAAAACTGTGGCTAGATTCTATACTCTGAGGTCCCTTCCTCTCAGTGGCAGGCGCTTGTTCTAAATCACCTGAGCATCTGTATAATCATTGCACTGGGAGTGTCGACCAACACACCCATACTAGTCTGATTCATCTGTACAAGTCTATACGGAAAATTTTATTTAAAAGTGTTAAAAAGTAAAGTTCTGTGCTAAGTTAAAAAATATTATAGTGCGAAAGTTAAACAATGATGAATTGAGAACAATATTACGATAAAGCATTAGTTTAAGATGTTCAACAATTGGGGTTTTATAGACAACCCACCTATGGTTAATTCCTGGCTCTGGAATATGTGATCCCACTTGAAGAAATATGATAATGATAATATTATTTTTTAGTATAACAACATACAGAGTATTATACTATATAAAGATATTTAATGCAGAATAATATTTGTTATATAATTACAATGAAGATACTGTTACTTTGATATAAGATTTAAAAGTTTGCAAGGAGCTTTGAAATACTTCATTTTGGTTTCAGTGTCCCTAAAATTTAGTGGACAGGTGAATGGAGTCCATGAGAATAATAATTAGAGTTGAGCAATATTTTTTTATGCCTTATCAAATCTGTTGGTAAGCTAGGAGTATTTAAGTGGCCTAGAGATGAGGGTCACCAGCGTGCAGAGAATGTTCTGACTGGACAAGTCTTAGCCTCTGATTCAGCAGGACTGAAGGGTCTGCCGACCTGATTGGGTGCTTCCCAGACATGGTTAGTCAAGGATTCCACAGAAAGTTCTGCTTCTGCAGCTGAAGATGACAAGTTTCTTCATCTGGCTGGCAGAGTGATAACTTAATAAAGGGACAGACTTTGGCAAGACTGACATCAGGAGGAGATTGTGAGAGAATTTTAGATTTGAAACAAATGCCTTGGATGATGAATGACTAAGAATGTAAGAACTTATAGAATTAAATACATTTCCATAAAAGATTACAGTCAAGTAATCAATTTAGACAGATTTTGTGTGAGAATTCAATTGATGTCTTTTCTTTCTTGTAAAAGTAATCTTTTGAAGTTAGAATCAATACATGGAAAAGTCAACTGTGTAGCAGCGTAGAAAGGACAAGGGAATTAAAGCTAGTAAGACTGACTTCTTCTTCTGGTCCTGTCTCTAGGCCATGTGACATTGGTAAAGTCATACAATATAACTAAACATTTGCTTCCTGCTAATCTGCAAAATGGTGGTAATATTATAGAACCTAGGGGGAATTATAACTCACAAATATGAAGCATCATATAAATTATGGTTAACTTTGTCTTTCAGTTAATGGTACATGTGTAGTCACATGGAGATTGTAGTCTTTCTTCCCTACTAAACAAGTCCCTCACCCTCTGGATCAAAAGAGTCCTCAGAAACACTTAGGGTTATTTTTCAATGACTCACTTAAAGATTAATTTGAGTTGGATTACATGCTCTATGGCTATTTTTCAAACCTCCAGGGAGTTGTTACCTACTTACTTTGTATGCATTTTCCTAGAATCAAAGGCTGACTGTGAGTGAATAGAATAAAATAACACTAAAAAAAATAAAGGATGTGCCAAACTGTTCAAGTTGATTTCTCTTGTCAAATAAGTAAGAGTGCCCATAAAAAGGGGAATTTTCTTAGCTTGATGTACCTCAACTATACCTCTATCTGTTGAATAGATAGATAGATAAAAATACCTAACTAAATCCAAAGCTATATCATGTTCTTTTGCATATTTTACAAAACATTGTAAAGATGTCAGTTTTACCCAAATTGATCAATGTAATTCAGACAAAATCTCAGGTAGATTTTTTGGAGGGGACGCACTTGACATAGTTATATAAATGTATATAAAAGAGAAAAAGGCCCAAATATAATCAAAAAAATCTGAAGAAGAAAATGGAATAACTTGCCCTATCAGATATTAAGACTTACTCTGGAGCCATAGTAATTATGACAATGTGGTATTCATCATGGGGACATGTGAAAGCATAGAAATAGGCTTTCTTATATATACAGTTTACGATGGAAGACGCGATATAAGTTAGTGGGGAGCAGATGGGCTATTTAACATACACTGTGTTAAAATTACATATACATATGGGAAAAAAATAAAAATGGATACCTATTTCCCACTGTGCATATATACATAAAAATTAAGGTAAAATAAAGACTTGTGTCTAAGGTAAAACTTAAAACGTTTAGTTGGCAATATAGGAAAACATCTTTAAGACCCTTGGGATAGAAAATGAATTCTTAAATAGAGATTTGACAGTACATGTCATAAAAGCATGATTAATTTGACTACATTAGAATGAAGAATATCTATGCACTATTAGACATAATAAAGAGACTATAAAGACAAGCCACATAATTTTGGAGAATATATCTACATCATATATACCAGTTAAGAATTAATATTCATAAATGTAACCCATAACTGTACATCAGAGAATTAATCTAATAAAAAAAATGAATTGAAGACAGAAGCAGACATCTTACACAAGGAAACAAGAATCACCAAGTTACTGGCAGGAGTATAAACTAGTACAGCCACATTGCAAAATAGTTTGGCATAATTTAGCAAAGTTTACTATTTGTTTACACTATGTTCCAGAAATTCTACTCCAAAATATATACTCAAAAAATGTTTGCACATATGTGTCCAGAAGATGTTTATAATAATATATTTAACATCATCTTTTTATTAGCAAAACCTGTTAACAGCCCAAATGTCTGTCAACAATATAATGGGTAAATAAGTTATTGTAGCATTGCAACAAAGTTCTACATAGACCAACTACATGCCTCTCAAATTATTAATATTCAAATATAATAATATATGAAACAACAAAATCACAGGACAAAGACAAAATATTTGCCTTTATATATAACATGAAATAGGGAAGAGTAAGCTATAAATTTTTCAGGGGTTTATCTTTACATAACAAAATTAAAGAAAATTAGAAAATGGGTATTAAGTATCCAAGATGATACTAACTTTTAGGGGAAGGAGTGAGGGAATTTGATCAAAGTGTGATATACTGGGCTTTCAAAGTTACTAATAAATTTTAGCTTTAAACTGATTGTTAGGTCAGTTAGTATTTTTGTAATAGTGTTTCAATTGTACATGCATTAGTATTTTATGTATGTTTCATCAAAAACAACATTTAAGATACATTTGTGATAAGATGTGGTAAGATTTGGTCTAATTGTCTCCCAGAGAAGTATCAGTTGAAATCTATGAATTGGTTTATTTTTGAACACTCAATCAGGAATTTTTGGAAAAAGTGTTATCTTGCAGATATAGGTCACACTTAGGAACTGAGTCATGAACTACTGCTCTCAGAGTTGTGATCGGTAAGGACTTTAAGTCCTTCCACAGTGACCACCACTCGTGTATTCCTCTCCTTCATTTTATAATGTGGTAACTGCAGGGAAGAATTACATTAACCCTAGGCCCCACCTGGATATTGTGGTATATTTCTTCCTCTTTCATTTCATCCCCTCTTCTTTCTTTTCTTTCTTCTCCACACACTGTTTCTGAAAACAAATTAACTCTGCTATAGGCAGAAATCACCACAGTCTCTTAAGAATTATTTTATGTTTATGATCAGAGAATATTTTAGGTTTTACTCCCACTTAGGTTCAAGGTATTTCTTCTCTGAAATCACTGAAAGAAGGCAAAATACTCAATTAGTAAATAATTCTCTAGAGAATTTACTTAAAATGGCAGTATAGTCATCATAAATTACCTGAAATACTGACAGCAGATAAGACACAATTTGGTGGAGTAAGGTAACATGAGTACTACTCCAGAGTCTTCATGGCAAACTTCAAATATTAATACATAATAATACATTTATACTCTATTAAGATAATTCAACCCTCTAAATCTTAAGACCTGATCAGTTAAAAAATATATAAGACAAAACGAATAACCAAAACCGAAACAAAAACAAAAACAAAACAACAGCATTTAGACTGACCAGGTGTCTCCATCTCGTTCAAGAACACGGAGAAATGGGACAACATAACCAACCATTCAGCAAAGCCAAGAATTGCATGGGAGTAAGCACTTAGCTCCACCCCTGGATAGTATAGGTTGATCAGCAAAGTAATTTTAAAATGTATGGCATAAGGAAATGAGTCATTAGCCTTCATAGTCTTTCATCCTTTTGAACTTCCCTGCACATATCTCTAACTGTTGTACCTAAGTGAATCAAATTTAGTTGTTAGTTTTCCCAGCCACTCACATGTTATACATATATCAGCTAGAAGCAATTCATAAATTTCTAGTATCTATGCCTGTAAGAGATAATGCCTGTCAAATACACAACACAATCTCCTGGCATGTTGTAGGTGCTTAGCCACCATTAATCTTTAATTTCTTTCTTAAAAATTCTTTCTGTTATTCTTTTTGTATTCAGCCCAACACCTTGAATATATCTCAGGGGTTTGGTTTAGAAATTTTATCAACCCCTAAAAAGGTTCTAAAGATAATGTGAGTGGAGTTTCTAATTATTACTCATAATTTTTTTGTAAACAGGTCTCCTATTAGATTCTCTATTATTTGATGGGCAAGTTATATATATATATATATATATATATTTTTGATAAACAGAAACATTTACAACTAAAATACGTCACTGCCACACACAAATCATTGAACTTGCTAAAATGTGTAATGAAACTCAAGACTGGACCGCCTGACCTACATCTTTTCACAAATGCTCTGAAAACATAACAATAATAAAGTAGAAGGTATGTCTTTTCCTTTTTAGCTCGCTTTGCTTAGCATTACATTGGTACTGGATTTACATCTCCCCTGTTATTTCTTTCAGGGGACTGAGGCAAAGTCAGTGCTAGGTGGCTCTGTGGATTTGCATTGACCATGGAAGCTATTTTAACTTGGGATCGTTTTTCTAACAATTCACCGCAGTGACACAGGAAATTTTCCCTATAGAAAAATCTATCAATGCTGGGAAAAAAATTCTAGTTTCGGAGCCTTGTGTTCCTTTTTCACAAATACTGCAGTCATTAACACAGATCATATAATGAATGAAAAACTTGTGACAGGCAGTTGAGAAGATCTGCCCTGGTCATTAGCAAGTGGAGGAAGTCTCCCCAAGTCTGCATGAGTAATTTGTAAGTGAGACAGTACCAAATGATACGTCTACCCCCTAGCTTTTTTTCTTAATGGCTGGAAATCCCTTGGTATAGGCATCAGTTTGGAAGTAGCTGTGGAATTTTACTTAAACTACATACAGTGAAGGATTGACCCTTTAGGTGTGAGACTTGGCAGCTGAGTTACATGGAAAACACATAAGTAGCCAAAGAAGAAACCCAAACACTAGGGAGAGGTGGATGCCAATGTATCCTTCCCATTTGCAGCAGAAGCTGTTGAGTGGGTGCTTAGGTTAGAAAACAATATAACAAACACTCACTGCATCCTTGCTATACCAACACACAGATGTTGCCATGCAATTCTCAAATGTGATGAGAGATCTTTTTTCTCTTAAAACCTTGACAGGGATAAAAGCTGATTCGCAGTTTGTATATCAAGCTGCTCCTATCTAAGCTTTGAAATAAATGATAGAACTAGAAATCAGAGAACTTCAAATGACATTTCAGAATGGACCATCACCTTCTAAATGGTAATCACACTGCCTTCCAAATATAGGTATTCAATAAATATTTGTTGAATTAAGCTGAATTCCAAAACAAACAGTTCTGCAGTTATTATTCAGTCTAAGAACTACTTAGGCTTATTCCCAAGGATAATAAAAGGGAATACTTTAAAATTTTTCCTATACAGATGAGAATCATATGCGAAATTTAACTTTTAGCAAGCTGAAAACCTGATAGTTTGGAAGTAGTAGCCTATTTTAAGTGTAGAATGTGGAACAAGTCCTGGATATAAATTCTGTTATATTTGATATTTTCTTTTTAATCTTAATACCGTTGTGATGGGGAAAAATACAGCATAATTACATGATGAAATCAAAGTTAAATGTTTAGAAATATGTTAGATAATAAAACATACTGGTAGGTATCTTTGTACATTTGCTATTGAGAAAAGATTGGAGGGAGTGTCTGTCTTATGACTACCAATCCTTCCTTTTCAGATGAAGGATCTGAAGGAAAAGTTTTTAAAGCAGTTTGCACAGCATCTAGTACATTGTTAATACTCAGTGGACACTAGTTACCTCCCCATCTCTCTCTTGTGACCTCCTAGGAGTATTTTTCTCTTCCCGTTCATGGTCATCTCCAATTATTTTGCTACACATGCAAACTGGCCATACCTTTTGTCCTATTAAAATGAATAAAGAGCTTCAAGAAATTGCCAAAAAAAATTAAGATAAAAAGTCTGTAAAGTAACAAGAGGGGGTCCAATCAGATATTGAAGATTTAATTCTAAGACTATAAAGATGAGAAACGAGATACTACAGGATTTTTGAAAGAAACAAACACTAAATATTTTGGTTAGCCAGTATGGATATCCTGCTATTGGCATTGAAAGAAAAATATAGCTATTGATAAAGCTTGTTTTTCACTGATAGAATCAAGAATAACCACTGACAAAGATTCTCTCTTTGACCCAACTCTAGTGAGGCTCCATTTCAGCCCTTTCTTGGCTTGTAAAGACTTGAACAAAACAGTAACAGAGTTTCTAACAACTCAAGGCCACATCCCTAGGATAACTCTACACTCCCCCCCCAACACCACTACTGTAAAGTGTCTGAGAAATCTCAAGGCTGCAAAAAGAATTTACTGTTTGTTCCAGCCAACACACCTGAAGATAAGAGCCCCTGTCTCCCAGGCTTGTGGGAGGGGAGGAGCCTAACTTTGACAAGCATCAGTTAAAACAAAACCATACAGGTTTCACATGGCCCAACTCCCCCACTGCCTATTTTTTTGTAATTTTTTGCTTCTCTGACTCTTGAGTCCCTGCTCACTCCCTTCCATATTCTACCATTCTCCCTTTAAAACTCTGAGTCCCCTCTGTAAAAATTGAAGTTGAGCTCAAATCAAGCTGGACTCTTTTCCCTATGACATTAGTAGATTGCTGATTAAAATCTGTCCTTATCTCCTTAACTAGTGCCTGGCTTTGTTTATCTTTGACTCCATACGTAGACCTGATATGATTAATTAGGATCTTTGGTACTCTCCCAGAACAGCTACTTATGACAAGGTGTTAAGGACTGAATGTTTGTGTCTCCCCAAAATGTATATGATGATATTTAATCTTCAATGTGATACTTGGAGGTGCGGCTTTTGAGAGGTAATTAGGTAACGAGGTGGAGCCTTCCTGAATAGGATTTGTGTCTTTATAAGAAGTGGTCACAGAGCAAGCTCACTCTCTTTCGGCTATGTGAGGATACCATAAGAAGTCAGCCGTCCAAACCTGGAAGTGGGTTCTCAACAGAACCAGACCATGCTGGCAGCCTCATCTTGCACTTACAGCCTCCAGAACTATGAGAAATAAATTTCTGTTGTTGATAAACTGTCCAGTCAATGGTACTTCATTATAGCAGCCCAAACAAAGACAAAGGAAACTGTAAGATTTATCAATCCCAACACCTACTAAGTTCCTTTATGGTATATACTGCCAGAATAAATCTGAAATACATCTTTTGTGACATGGAAGGAATTTGAGGATTTGGAAATACAGATGGTGTTTACATCTCTTCTTACAGTTGACACTCATGACTTTAAAAGCAAATACATTTATATTGGGAGTGAAATGCTGAGTAGAAAAATTGTATTGGATTTGATCTTCTGTATACAAAACCAGAATGATGAGCTTCTTCTTTACAGAGGAAACTGAGCCCATCAGATGTGCTTACCAGCACTTTCCTCAAAGTTTTCCTACCCCTTGTGCCAGTATATATCTTTAACTTTCCTGCAAGATTTACCCTCTACTTGTGAACTTGAGCACATCCTCTCCAAAGTCCTCCAAGACCTTGCTCCAATGATGCCTTTCCTCTCTATTATTAGTCACTACACTGCCGCTAAATTATATTTCTTAACCCATTTGTCTTTTTTTTCTGTCTTCAAAGATAATCCGGGAAAAAAGGTCTCTTACAAGATACTCAATTCTTAGTCATCACTCATCACACTGTAGCCCCCATGCCAATATTCAGATGGCTTGTAGAATATTATTTAAGAGCTAGTATGGTATATTGGGGAAAAAAAGAAAGAAAGATTTTCTAAGATACTAACCTAATGTGTTTTAACTCTCTTCTTATGCGGACTTTCTGCAGCATCTGACAATGTTAGCAATCCTGTGTTTTCCTTCTATTTCTTGGCTTCTTAGAAACTATTCATATGTGTTTTCATATTATTTTTCTTCATGTTTTCAGTTGTTTTTTTCATTTAACTTGAGTCCATATTAAATTATCTTATAGAGTCTATGAACACTGATTATGGTGTTTATTTTTCATGGCAGATGGTCCATAAATTTGATCAGTGTATCAAAAAAAATACAGTGTTCGTGGATAATCTCATATTTTGGTGTCAAACTCTTTTCTGACCTTTATCTCATTTGGCAATCTCTTCCCAAATGTGCCACAGATATCACAAATCAAATCTCATCTCTACTCTCTTTCCTCTTGCAAAAATGAAAATTGTCCTAGGTTTTCAGTATCTTATTTCAGTTTATGGTGTTGGTCATCCTAAACTAGAAAATGTGTACTAATGTTTGACTCTTGCCTTTTATCGTTCTGCATTTCTAGTCAGTCACAATGTCTTGCTAATTCTACCTCACAGATAGCTTTAAAGAAGTTAAGGGGAGAGGATGGGGGGAAAGGAGAAAGATGAAAGAGAAAGGATGAAATCAATTTGACATCGCCCCTCCACTCCATGCCCCATTTAAAACTCAGCTGGCTCCAATTTGCTTTCATGATGTTTTAGTCCATTCATGCTATTATAACAAAATACTCTGCAACTGTATTTTACAAACAACAGAAATTTATTTCTCACAGTTCTGAAGGCTGGGAAGTCTAAGATCAAGGTGCCAGCATGGCTGTGTTCTCTGGTAAGGGCCCTCTTCCTGGTTTATAGCCAGTGCCTACTCACCTGTGTCCTCACATGGTAGAAGGAGCAAGTATGCTCTCTAGCCTCTTCTTAAAAGGGCACTAATCCCATTCATGAGGGCTCTATCCTCATGACCTAAGCACCTCCTGTAGGCCCACCTCTTAATACCATTACATGGGGCATTAGGATTTCAACAAATGAATTTGGTGGGGAGTTGGGGGCAAACGTTCAGGCCATAGCACATGACAAGGCCTAAACTCCTTATGAAGGTATATGAAATCATTTATAATGTATCTATAGCAAGAAGGAACACCAAGGATTGCTGGAAACATGAGAAGCTGAAAGAAAGATATGGAACAGATTTGCCCCTAGAGCCTGCAGAAAGATAACCCAGCCAGTACCTTGATTTTGAACTCCTAGCCTCCGGAACCATGAGAGAATAGATTTCTGTTGTTTTAAGACACACATGCACACACACACACACACACACACACACACACACACACACACACACACACACTAATCCATTTCCTTGTACTCTGTGCTTCAATTACTTTGAATGGCTTTGAAACAGCAAACCACCACGGTTCAACTATCAAACTCCTCCCTTCTGCCTCTCCCTTGTGTCTCACCCCACTAGTGAATCACTTACTATATTATTCAGCTAAAGGTTCTGGGACCCAATTCTGATGTATATACACAAGTGTATATATCTGTGGTAGAGTTTCCCCCACACCAAAAATCTACAGACACCAGCCAGGTGTTCTACAATTGAACTCAATCCTGACACTCTCTACCCGAAGATAGCATCAGATTCCAAAGGTTAAGGGTTCAGTCTCACAAGATTGAGCACCCTCCCCCCAAATTCAGATGTCAGTTGCAAGTCCAGGTTGTCCCCTGTGCTTCTGTTCAACTGGCTATAGATTGGAGTTCCCCATGACCCCTTTCTTGGACTTCAGACACCAGTTGCAAGTCCAGGTTGCTACATGTACTTTAGACTGACTGGCTATAAATCAGAGATTGCCACAAGCCTCTCCTTGGGTTCCAGTAATTTGCTAGAGGCTCACAGAACTCAGAGGAACAGTTATCCACAGTTGAACAGTAAAGTTTAACACAACATTCTTATATCAAAAAATTAAGTGTAATTTATAAAGGTGAATATATGCATTTGCCCATGTTACTCATAACAAAAAATTATAAAGTAAATCAACTAATATATGCATGCTAATAGCCTTATCAAAATATTACTATATTTCAGTCAAGATAAATAATTTAGCTTACTTTACTGAGATGGTTTCTACCACAAAAATCTTAAGTACCATATTCAGATCTTATTAGTTTCAGAACAAAGCAATGCATCTTTGCAAAAACAGTTGATTTCTCTAGTTTTCACAGATTCAGCAAGTGTGAAGCATAAAAAATAACAGATGGAAAAGTCAAAGAAGAAAAAAGAAACTGGGAAAGGTTGCAGATAATTCTATTTACTATAATAAAATATAATGTTAAAAGGGTGGCCTGTTTATTTTTACTTTTCTCACTGAAATAATTAACATGGAACACAGCTCTTAGCACTTCCTGGGACCTGAGAATAAGAAATTATTCTTTCTGTCTTAAATAAAATTACATTTCACTTTACATAATTTTGAGTGCCAACAGAACAGAATATTAAAAATATGTATCATACTGTAATGAACAAATATTTATGTCCACAACTCAGTCATTTAACAAATAACTTTATTTTAAAAATTTTCAGCTTTACTGAAGTATAATTGACAAAATTATAAAATATTTAAAACACATCATGATGATTAGCAAATGACAACTTTATTCTTCTAGAAATGTAACTTAAAAAATTTTATTGAAATATAGTTGATTTACAATGTTGTGTTAAATTCTGCTGTATAGCATAGTGACTCAGTTATACATATATAAATTCTTTTTCATATTCTTTTCCATTATGGTTTATCACAGGATATTGAATATAGTTCTCTCTCTACTGTGTGCTATACAGTAGGATCTTGTTGTTTATCCATCCTATATACAATAGCTTGCATCTGCTAATCCCAAACTCCCAATCCTTCCCTCCCACATACCCTCCGCCTTGGAAACCACAAGTCTGTTTTCTATGTCTGTGAGCCTGTTTCTGTTTTGTAGATACGTTCAAAAGAATCTAAATCGTATTTTAGATTCCACTTATAAGTGATATTGTATGGTATTTGTCTTTCTCCTTCTGGCTTTGCTTAGTATGATAATCTCTAGGTCTATCCATGTTGCTGCAAATGGCATTATTTTATTCTTTTTATGGCTGAGTAATATTCCACTGTATATATATACCACATCTTCTTTATCCATTCATCTGTCAATGGGCATTTAGATTGTTTCCATGTCTTGGCAATTGTAAATAGTGTTTCTGTGAACATAGGGGTGCATGTATCTTTTTGAATTATAGTTTTGTCTGGGTATATGACCAGGAGTGGGATTGCTGGCAACTCTATTTTTAGTTTTCTGAGGAACTCATATGGCAACTCTATTTTTAGTTTTTTGAGGAACCTCCATACTGTTCTCCATAGTGGTTGACCAATATACATTCCCACGAACAGTGTACGAGGGTTCCCTTTTCTCCACACCCTCTCCAGCAAGCAAATGACAACCTTAAATGTTACACCATCAACACTATATGTTTCTTTCCATATGTAGGTAAAGGAAACATTTAAAACAATGTTCATATTGTCTCATCAAAAATTAGATAGTTTCATTGAAAATTTCTTAATTTAGCTAAATTAATTTCTTTCCCATCACAATAATAGAAAAATTTATTATTCATAAAATGCAAATCAGTTTTTCTCATAAACTTCATTTTTAAAATTTATTTTGCTAATGGCATCACCACATTTCAAAATATTTACATTTGAAGGCTTAGCATTATAATTAATAGCCCATTGTTATATTTTTGCTACATCTAGTAATGTTCCATATCATGTTGCTTTTTACTTAAAAATGACTCTTGTATTTACTTTTTTCTTCCCACTCCAGTTATCTTAATTTAGGTGCTTTTTTTTTCTTTTTTAAACACTTATACCTTTGTCCTGGAATATCCTTCCAATAGCTTCTTTATTCCTGTTTGGTCCCAAGTAACTGACCCTTTATACTCATTCCAGAATTACATTTTTAAAACTTTGGTTATATCGTTTGGTTGAACACTTTACATGGTATATTGTCTACAACAAAGTTCAAATATCATTAAGTATCTTCCAAAATCTACCCAGTATCTTTATATCCAGATTTGTCTCCTATTATTTCCCCAATACAAATTATCTACTCCCAAAATACTATTCACATTTCTAAGCATCATCTGTATCTCCTTTACACAAACCCAGCATGCCAAAGTCATAAGAATGTCTTGCACTATCGCAACTCTGGAGGGTTGATCATCCCAATTTTTCCCCTTGGTGTACCCCTCACAACTCCTTTTATTATCCTATCACTCCTCCAATGCCTTATTCTGACATTATGTCTTTATGAAATCACCCCTAACAGACCAAAATATATTTCTACCTCCTCTAATCTCTCCTTGTACTTCATTTATGGGATTCATAGAATACATTATAGACAACGTTGAGCTAGGTGTCTGAGCATATTCCCCTTAAGAAATTCTCAAAAACTGTGTCATTTTATTATACCTCACCAGTTGCTATCCCTTATATATAATAAGCAAAACTACTAATTATTTCAATATTGTTACAGTGTCCAATTCCAGTAGTCTAATCACATACATGTATGAAAAATTTAAAAATAAATTACCATTTTCACAGATAAAATTAGCAAAAACAAACAGTGACAATATCAGTCCCTTTAACATAGTGTATGGTTGGGAAATATTTGGAAAAACAATTTGGCAATAGATACTCTGGGCTTTAAAACCTGTTGCCTGGAAATTCAAGCTTAAAATGGCATCTGGCCAACATCCACTGGCTCTCTTTTCTAGATTCATACCAAAATAACAACCAAGACAGAATAAACAAACACACACACACACACAGACACACACACACACACACACACAGAGAGAAAATCACAGAGAAAATTAGGACCAACAATCAACCAAATTTCATAATCTAGAAAATAATTCAACTAACAGCAAGGCTGACAAAAATGAATAAAATAAGATCAGTTAATTCCAATTGACTAGTTACATTATGCTATACCAAAAGAAGTTACATATACTATCCCATTATGCTGGTACCAAGAGTATGAGCCTATATAAAATTGCATAGAGAGAACCTGTCTCTTTCTCCAACTGGTTCCTCTCTGACTTAGAAATGCATGATCTACAGTAAACTGAAAATTATGCAACTGCCCAATTATTTTATGGGTATTCTTAATAACAGTGTCCAAATCCTAGAAGTTGCTTTCTCTGCACATAGGCAAATTGCTATTTCCAGAGTAACCTTGGGAGGAATGGTGGGGATGGGGACAGGCCTGTTAGTGTAGGAGCATCTAAAGTACAGCAATCTTCTCAAAATAAAGCAAGCACAAGTACTCAAAGACACCACATAGAACAGTATATATTTGGTCTTTTTTTTTTCCCAGTAACTTGATCTGCTTTGTCCTTTGGGCACCCAGAACTGGTAGATTATGAAATCTCTTAAAGGAGATCTATTGTGATTGCCTTAGAGACAAAGAAGTGCTTATATAAATTGAATATTCTTTAAAAAAAATAGAAAATAAGAAAATTGGACTTCTAATATTTTCAATGTGCTAAAAAGTATATTCTTATAGAATCTAAATCAAAAAGATTTTAAGAATTGACATTCACATAATTTAGGTGCAACTTTGGCAAACAAAATTAGTTCAATATTTCTGGTTTAATAAAAATAGCTGTTTGCTCTGACAATATTATTAAATATTAAATATAATACAAATGTGGATTTTTATTTTCTGAGTATGTTCTTCCTAAACTTATATAGGTTTATTAATTGAATAAGCTAGCATTAATTGGACTAAATACGTAAGATTATTAAAAATATAAATTTGTGTTAATAAAATTGAATAATTATTCTGACAAACTTTATTTAAATAATTACTTTGTTTTGCAGTATGTCAACTTGAACATAATCTCCAAGATCCCATAAGATAAGCTGATGATCCCTTGTTTGTTGCCTCTTCCTTTTCTTTGAGATGTTCATCATTAATCAATGTTCTCCCTATTGCATTAGCCTAAACAAAATTATCTCTTTAAATTTCCAGTGCATTTGGTTTATTCACAGTATCAACTTAAAAGTATTTGATAGGGCTTCCCTGGTGACTCAGTGGTTGGGGGTCTGCCTGCCGATGCAGGGGACGCGGGTTCGTGCCCTGGTCTGGGAAGATCCCACATGCCGCGGAGTGGCTGGGCCCGTGGACCATGGCCGCTGGGCCTGCACGTCCGGAGCCTGTGCTCTGCAGCGGGAGAGGCCACAACAGTGAGAGGCCCGCGTACCGCAAAAAAAAAAAAAAAAAAAAAAAGTATTTGATATATGAAATCATCAAAAATAAATTCACCTTTTTTTTTTTTCTTTCTGACTGGGTGAGCTAATCATTTCTGTATCTCCTTTAAAACTATTTGACTTTTTCTGCCCAGATGATGATAAACATAGACTATCATCCTCTTCGCTTAAATGATATACCCTCCTCTGTAAAAAATCAATTCCTTCTAATGAATGGTGAATTTGCCACCAGAAAAAATCCCTCAAGTTAACACCTTGTTAAGGTAACCCTTTCAGCTATTTTTATTCAAGCTCTAAAATATCTTTCTAATTCATCTGAACAACTTGAGATTTATCAGTTGGGCTATGTTGCTTATTAACTGCATTCTACCCAAAACTTGGATCCACCAAATTTGAATACAAAATCAGTTATATTCTTTTAGTATATTTATTAACACAACTGATTCTGAATAACATAACTTCTTCACCTTTGGAGAAGGCTGGGTAGACTATCACCAGATATAAAGCCAGAAGTTCCTTTACCAAGCCTGTAGACTAACATTTTTTGTGTGTAATTTATCTGAACCTTCTGGACTCGAATAACAAATGGAAACCTGCAGTGTTGCTCCTCTTAAATTAGTTATTAAGATGAGGTGACACTATTACCTATGCTAAGTATATATCAGGGTTTTTGTAATGTTGCAATGGGTTGATTATATGAGAACACAATATAGCCCAATTTTCGAGAAACAACACAACATTATTTCAACAATTAATCACTTTTTTTACTTTTATCATACAATAATTCATGACACAAATTCTGTAATATGAAAATCATCTAAGCCCAGTTCTCATCTTGAGTTTTGTATTTTCTAGCTTCTGTTTCTACCAGTGCCCTTTCTTTCCATTTAAAATATTGAACTTTTTCTCTAAGTCAGCCTGAGAACCACCTTAAATCATATCTCCTCCATTAAACAGTCACTAAATGAGTAGAAGATGTGTTCTCTTTTGTTTATGTGAAATCATTTGACTCAGTAGACATTTTCATTATGTATTTACACATATAATTATTTTCCTCAGAATTTTACAAGTATTGGTAAATTTCCATTGAAAATTAAGTTTTCAGAGAGAACTACATTGAGTCTATCTATTCATCACCACTTTTATAACAGTGAAAAAATATTCAATCTTCATAAAATCTTTATGTAAAATTGTTTCAAATTGGTTCCATTAGGTCAGTTTTTCCTTTGTATCACAATAAAGATTTGACAATGTTTTGTTCATATACATTTTACCAAATATACTAATTACTTGATTTTTATTTAACTTTTATTTTTGGTAACATGTAATTAAAAAACAAAACAAAAGACATCAAAAAATGGCAGTCATTTTCCCCACGACTTCCTTGCAAAAACCCCTTTCCTCAGTAATCAGTTTCAACTCTTTCCACCATTTCTTTTCCTATTTACTTTCATATATGGAAATAATATGATATTTAGCTCTATGTTTATAAATAATTGCATTTCAGTGTTTTTATAAATTATAATACTCAGATTTAAAGGAGCTGTATGACTTGAATAAAACTTGTATCTGTCCTATTTGCTGTCCTTAAAGACAAACAAATAGACATAAAGCAGAAGGAGGTTTCTTGGTCACATTTATCATCTTTGTCCTTGTACGTTCTTACTTAGATGGGTAAGCTCCCCTCCACCCCCAGCCTTTTTTTGATATTATGGAGAAAGATATCTTTTTTTATTTCAAAGATAGAAAGATATCTATTTTATTTTATTTTATATCTGTAAGCTCTCATAGGCCAATGTCCACAAGCTACAATCTCCCTTCCAGGGTATAGTCATCCTAGACTTGAATCAGTTATGTGACCCTAGGTTGCAGCTGGGTCCTTGGGGTGGTAGTGAATAATACTTTGGGACCATAAGAAGGTGGGAGAGAGTCCAAACAAAGAAAAAAGCAATTGCTGAATGACCCCCTTTGGAGTCATTTCCAGAGAGGAAAGTTAAGAATATTTTAGCCCATCCTCTAGCTTCTGAATGTATTCTTAATTTGTTGGTGAGAATATATTCTTTTTGTTAAGACCTGTTTCTGTTTGCCCTTGCAGATATCATGGTGGCTGTAATGCTTGCATCCATGCCTAAAGGGGTGGCAAAAACCCACCATTGCATTTTGTAATGCCCCAATTTGCTTATTCCCAGTTTTCTTTCACCGTCATTTCATTCTTACCTTAGGTGGCTTTCCTCAACTAACTTTAAAGTGTTATTTTTCCGGATCTCACTGTTCTGATTGCCCAGAGAAAGAATGCTTATCTAAACTCCAGACCCCAAAAAAACTACTCCTTGACCATTCACAATTGCTAAAACGCCCTGAATCTCTGCCTAGAATTAGAGGAATGGATGGTGTGTAAAAGTTAGATATTTTTCCCAAAACGTGACACAGATCTGGTCTTTCTGTCCCAAATTCAGTGATGTCGGGATTACTTCATTCTGCTTATAAATAAGAATCTAAAGAACTTATGCAAAAATTAGCCAGAGCAACTAAAGTATTAGCAGAAGGAAGATTTGAAAGAAAATCTCATGGAGAGATAAGATGAGTTGTGTTTTCAATCTCTCAGGGTGTAACACTGAATAGAGTCAGAGTTAGAGAAGCACTTAAATGATAAATGACAGAGATTAATTGAGATTTTAGATTATCAGAAATAGTAAATTAAAAGAATCGACACTAAGAATCTTGGTCACATATATTGTTCACTATATTTAAAAAGTATTTTTCCTCCCCACTAAAAATTTTAGTTTGTTCTTAAGAAGTTTTCCAAACAGGGCAAAAACTGCTTGCCACTGTTTCTTAGTATTAAATAAATTCATAGGAAAACTAAGTATTAGCAGATTCAACAATGAAAAATTATATCTTTTTGAGGAGTGCTGAAATTCTAAGCACATCCTACTTGTCAAGGAGGATATTGAGAGTCATGTCCTTGGTAAAAAATGATAACAAACAAATGTTCTTGATGCATGGCTCAGGGTGGGGGTAATTTAAGTGTGTTGAGTGATTAAATGAAAAGGAATAAGGTATATATGCACAGCAGGAAATATACAAGAACGTTTGTAGCAGCATTATTCACAATAGCACAAACCTGGAAATGACATCAGCATGTATCAATGGGAGAATGGATAAATAAAACTGTGAAGAGTTACATAATGAAATATATATAGCATTTGAAACAAATGAACTATAAAGATATACAATATGAACAAATCTTAGCAATATAATAATAAAAAGTATTCCCAAACTATTATGTACAACATACTATACTATAAACTTGAAACAACTAAAAAATGTATTTCAGAACTTTTTATGGGCTTAATAAAACTATACTAAAACAGAAAGTGATGAAATTATGAACAAGAGATTCAAAATCATAGTTAACTAGACTAGGATAAGACACTTAAATTTAGGGAAGATAAGAGGTGGGACTGTATGGGTACCTATAGGTTATTGTCAAGATTCTATATTTTAATGTGAGGAGGTGGGTTCCTGAATCATTATTACATTATTAAAGATAACTGATTGGCTAACTCAAGAAATGAAAATGATCTACGCATGAACCAATGATAGGAGTGTGTGATGAAGAAAGAATTGGAAAGAACACAGTTCTATGTGAGATTTAATTGAGATGCTTTCAGAGTATGAATTTATCAACACTCATCCTATAAGATCTTCCTAGCATAGCAAGCTTCTTTTTAGCTAAAGTTATGAAGCAAAAACAATAGACAGTTTCCCTTGATGGAAGGTGAATAATTTGCACCATTCTTTTTCTACAAAGAGACCAGAAAAAAAGAGGACTTTATAGCTTAATTATGTCTCCTTCTAGAGTCTTTTCAAAAGGGTCACATGTGCTTGGATTTTTATTGGAATTAAATCTGTAGAGGGATTAAAGCATAGAGATTCCCTTCAGGATAACTGTCCTATTGGGTAGGTTTAAAGTCAGGATTATTAATTCAATAACTTTCTCATGTATGGACTGAAAATTCACTGATACCTCAACCATTACATGAGCTTTTATTCTTCCGGGAAATGAAAACCGTGATTTAAAGCCCCACTATCCAGTACAGTAGTCATGAGCCATGTGTGGCTGTCAAGCACTAATATGAAGTAGAATGTGCAGTAAATTTAAAATACAGACCTGATTATACAGTGTGAACAAAAGAATGTAAACTACTTCATTAATAATTTTTATTATCAACTACATATTAAGTGACAATATCTTCAGTATGCTGGGTTAAACAAAATATATTATTAAAATTAATTTCACCTATTTCTTTTTTTTAATGTGGCTACTAGAAAATTTTTAATTTCATCTAAAGTTCACATTATATTTTTTACTGAACATTGCTCATCTAGAAAGATCAGTATTTCCCAGTTACTACTGAGCCTTCTTTAACTATTAATATTCTACTCCATTGAGGAAGAAAACAAGAAAAATAGGATTTTGTTTCCAAATTCTGAGTTGCCAAAGCAATTCTTTCATGTGAGAAACTGAAAATCATTCCTAGAGGGCTATTTTTAGGGACAGAGAGACTATCTGGTGAGTGAAACTGATCACTCCAGAGAGGATAAAAGGCCTTAATGGAAACAAGCTAGGAGAAAATTCTTCACCCATCTTCCAGGGTTTGTGACAAAGATAATCCCTAATGTTGTTTCAATCTGAAATGAAGTAAAATGTGAAAAGATAATAGATGCATATACAGACACAACAGAAACCTAAATTAAAGATATTATAATCTGATTGTAAAGTGGATGACTAAGTAAGTAATAAATTAATAATGATATAAATAATACTAATACTAGTAATAATAAGGAACAAAAAAACAAAGAATCAAGCCAAATCCATTGTGTATTCTAAATGGCTAAAAGTAGCTTGATGAATGAGCTGGGCATGTGAAGTGACAAAAATTAATATTTTTTTCAAGAAGGAATTTCAAAAGATCAGGCTCTAACTCTGGGATTTCCATCAGAAGTCCCTAGTGGGAGAATCTAGTTTAGAAAACTCTTAGGTATTAACCCCAAACCACTGTGCACACACACATAAATACACACAAATACATGCAATTCTAGGCGAGATGGAAGCCCCCTAGTTGGGAAATGTTGAGTCAAAAAATAATCTCCTCAGGGTATCAGCACTTCACAAATCCTTCTACTTAAGCTTTCAGTGGTTTTCTGTTGCCTAAAATTTTAATACAATATTCAGCCTCGCGCTCATCATCTTCCATTATACTTAACATCTTCAATGTTTACTTTTTCCCATATCTTGACAAGAAGTCCAACCTCTTGTCAGTCTGGACCCAGTGCAAACAAACCTGACTCCCTACCCTCGGGGTCTTTCAGTCACCCCACGCCACTCAGAGCAATACCATGTCTGTTGTAGCTAATCCTCAAATTGCTGTCTGAATGCACCATCCTTCTTAAAGTTTTAAAAATTCTGTTATACATCTACTGTTTCCTTCCTTTGTAATCCTACATGAATTAATTTGTATTTTTAACAGCAATTAACATTTGTTTTTTATTGTAATTATTTTATGATTTTTTTACAAAGATTAAACTCCCAGAGCTCTATCAGACAACCAAAGATAACTGCATCTTGATATTAGAAGTTGTGCAATAAATATTCATTGAATTAAAAATATTATGCAGCTTAATAGAAAACAATGCAATTTTAAGCTTAACTCATACAAACAAATGTGCATGCCTTATTTATTGAAAAAAATACAGTTTTGGAAGTAGCTTCATACTTATACATACTCATCTAGCTTATTTATCTGTTATGAATTGATTACAGTCATCAAAAATAATTTACTTCAGAATTGGCAACTTTCACCTTGGAAAGAACTCTTAACTTCATTTGTAATAGTTGAACTGCCACTTAAAAAAAAAAAAAAACTCATGCAGCAAATTATTTGAATATGTTTCTTTTGACTTCATAGATGTCCCTCTACTCTTTCACCCAATCCTCCTAGGAAAAAAATGTTCTATGTTCAAACACTTTAAAACCTTTAGAGAGAAAGGAAAATCTTTTGCTGACTTTATTTCTCCGGTTTCTTTACAAAGTATCAGAGGGTCTCTTCATTACAGTTTCCTATTCTATTTCTCTGTCTTGTATATTCCGTCAGTGGGTTAGGTAATATTAAATCTTATTCTTCTCAAATATTTTATACAATTTCAAATCTCTTTAACTTTCAAGTCAGAAGATATTTATGGTCCTTGGAGAAACTTGATCAAAGTACAGTGTTTGTATATTCTCGACTCCCTCCTAATGAAAGAGATTCTCTCACATCAAAGCTTCCACACACTGTTTTGAAGAAAACTGGATGACCAGCAGAGTTACCGTCCTTAGTTTATTAATTACTGTTTGCTCAATTCCATGCACCAGGATCTCAGGCAATCACCAGCAGGATGTGCCAGCAACAGTGTAATTTCTCAGAGACTATTTCTCCAGGGTTTCCCTTTGTACCAACTTTCCACCCCCTTTCCTTTTAAGATTTTTTCTTATTTTTTTTTCTCACAAATAATTTTTATGTCCAGTGTTAAACAATATTGCATTTCATGCTCACTTGCTGCTTCAGGTCTAGTAACCACATTTCTTATGAACCGTGTAAGAGTACAAGTCAGATTGGTTATTTGCTTTTTGATGTGAAATGGTTATTGCACATGACTGAGGTGCCACAAATTATTTTGCCTCTGATCATGTCACACATAATAAAACAAGTAGCACTCAGCTTAGAACACAGATTGACTCACAAAGTTTACAGAAGTTTGTCTTTTTATGTGAAATGTACTGCTAATGTAGAAAAATAAGAATTGAGAATTATTTGCTGTCCCAAAAATCCCTAAACTTAAAAAAAAAAATTAGAACCAATTTAAATATACATACACACTTGTACACATCACACACATATACATATATCTAGTCTTAACAGTGTATTTGCTTAAAAAATAAAGTTTAAAGAAAATCTCAATACTTAGGGCAGATATATTGTAAATTATGTATCAGTAGGACAGAATAAGATTATAAAGTAGTAATGTATGTAAGGAAACATGAATCAATGTTATTTAGTTGATACACAAAATGAAGAAAGTAAAAACAAAGAGAAAATGGATAGATAAACACACACACACACACACACACACACGTATACACACACACACAGGCAAAGACATTCTTTTCTTAATTTTTGTTCCCTAACAATTATGGCCATTGAAATGTGGCTTTTTTTTTTTTAACCATGAAGCAGGCATATTTTCTTTCTTTTTTCTGTTATTGAAGATAAAATATATACTACTTCCACAATAAGAGAGTACTTTTTGCAAAACCTAACAAGATAACTGGCATATCTTTGAAGGATTTGGTAAGATTCAATTCTTTAAAAAGATTAAGAATAACTCAATTATAAATACACTGAAATGTCTATACACAACTATCCAATAAGAAAGAGACATATGTATCTGTATATGTTATGGTAGTTTCTTTTTGTGTAATTACCTCCTATTCACTCCGTTGGTGAGCAGGGCTTCCCACTCTAGGATCTGGGATGACTAGAACATAGGACACCTACCACTGGACAGGACATTAAGCTGGACGACAGTTTATTAGCCACGTACACGCATCACCTAGGGGAGGAGAACACCGCACTGCACAGAGGGCCACACGGGGGTTGCGCTGTGGAACAGAGTGCACACCAAGGGGCAAGTTTTATAGTCTCACGAGGGTGAAGTAAGTCAGACAGAGAAAGACAGATATCATGTGATAACGCTTAACTGTGGGATTTAAAACAATGGTACAATGAACCTACTTACAAAACAGAAGTAGAATAACAGATGTAGAAAACAAACTTACGGTTATCAGGGTGGAAGGGGGGGAGGGATAAACTGGGAGATTGGGATTGACATATACACACTAGTGTATATAAAATAGATAACTAATAAGGTCCTACTTTACAGCACAGGGAACTCTACTCAATCCTCTGTAATGACTTATATGGGAAAAGAATCTAAAAAACAGGAGACATATGTATATGTAAAACTGATTCACGTTGCTGTACAGCAGAAACTAATACAACATTGTAAGGCAACTATACTCCAGTAAAAATTAATGAAAAAAAAAAAAAAGAAGGTGGAGAGTGCCCCAGATTCCTGCAGGAAGATGTGATTGGTTCATCTGAGCAATTCCATGCCACCCATGGATAAGCAGGGATTGGGCCTGGTCTCCTGATCAGAAGGGTTGAGTGCTGAGGGGACATTATCTGCAGGAGCAGAGTGAGGCAGAAAACTTGACTTAGGCCAGGTGAGGCCTTCCCAATGGCACCACATGACAAAGCAACACATAATATTGGGCCTCAAGTGCAGAACTTACATTATAGTCTTTTAATAATATACTTGCTTAAAAAAACATACTGAAACCAAAATCAGGGACAGTAGGTGAAAAGGTACTATAATTAAATTGGTGTTTGCAGAAACCTCTGTGGGATATGAATACAGACTAGGAAAACTACAGCTAAAGCAAATACTCTGTTGTAGAACTTGTTGATTTTTGGTTCAAACAATCAACCAAATTTTGCTTTTGTCCACTACTACTTTGGATTAGAATGTAATTGCAATATTACTTTTTTAGATACCCTTGTGTTGGGCTCATTATATAGGTGTATCTGAGAGCTACACCTATGCATTTTATTTCAATGAAACTAGAGTAAACAGAGCAAGATTTACTCTTGTAAATCTTGTAAATTGTAAAAATAATTTACAATTATTTACTCTAATATAAAGGTGGTAGACAAGACGTCTACCCCCTTTATATTAGACACAAAAATTATATTTTCTCTTACTTGAGAAAGTCTCAAAAAGGAAATGTTTTGCTTTAGGAGTTGAAACATAGAATTGAAAGACCATTTAGTTCAAATTCTTTATGTATGAATCCTCTGTGCTAACTCACTGAAGTAATCATAGACCCCTCCTGAACTCATCAGAAAGAAGAAATGCTCTTCTTACAGGATAAACATATCTCTTGCCTACTTGCTATTGGCTGCATTTTTTGAATAATTGAGTCTAATATGAGAAGTCAGCTTTTTTTTCCTCAGCTGTGGCATATCTAATGTATTTGACACCCAGGGTGGCTTGCTTTTAATGCCCTGTCTTTACATAACAAAATTATACTCAGTAGTAATCAAGTGACAAAAAAAAAAAAATGGCCAGAAAAGAAATGAAGTTATTGAAAAGTTTACTTTGTTCAATTCATATATGAAATTATATGAAAATTAAAATATTACAGCATTAAAAATGAAAAAATGTATTTGTCTAATACATTTTAATTACATTAATGTGTGTTTTGATTAGAGGGAAATACATATGTAGGTCTGTTGTACCAATGAAATAAAGCCATACAGCTTCTGTTTTTAGCCTTGACATTGGTCAGTTTGTCACTCTATCTTTAAACCAGCTGCAGATACTTAGAAAATAACAGTACTTACCTTGTGAAGTTTTTGTGAGGATTAAAAAAGGCAATACAATGCTTGACATCAAGATTCTCTATTGAGAAGAAGTATAACCAGTGGAAGGCTGAATGGAGGGTTCATTGCACATTGATTCGAAAGCCAGAATGTCCGGGTTTGAATCGGTGCCACTGGTTAGTCTCTTATGCTTCAGTTTTCTCATTTATAAAATGGGAAAAATGATAATATCTTATAGATTCATTATGAGGGATAAATAAATAAGCTTATATATGAAAAATATGTAAAACAATAAACATTATTTGAATGCTAGTTGTATGTAGATTTATGTATATATATGCATACATATATGTATGATAACCACTATTAATATAATTCTCTTAAATACGACCTCCTTTAAAAATGCCTCATTCTGTGAATGAAATGCCAAAATTTTCCTATTTAAAGCTAGAAAAAATATTACTATTGAGTGATTTCCTATATACAGAGGACTGAATTCTGAGCTTTCTCAGGGCAAGTGTAGATGGATGGGCGTCACTGTTGAGGTCCACACAGGTCTGAATAACATAGCTTAGGAGGAGGAGAGAGACAAAAATATATTTTCTCTCTCTCTCTATGCCTACTTTTCCGAGATAGATAACAATGGCAACTAAAACAGGATAGTGAATTATTTCTGTCTCTTTTAATAACTGCGTGGAAATGCAGAAGCTGGCTACACAAAGCCCCAGATTAGGAAGAGATTACCTGTGTTCTGCAAATGTCTATGGCCCTCTAAAATATCTAAATTGCAGTCAAGAAGAACCTCGGGCATAGGCAGAACGGAGTGCATTTTAATAAAGACAATGAAGAGATCTCTTTAAGGCTCTGGAACTATTGTTCTCTATGCTCAAGGGACATCTGACGATGTCTGAAGACATTTTTGGTTGTCACAACATGGCGGGTACTATGGCATCTCCATTCCTAGTCTCCATCCATCCCTGGTGGAGACCCGGGATGCTGTTAAACAATGCTCGGGACAGCTCCCCCCTACACCAAAGAACTATCTGATCCAAAATGTTGATCCTGCTGAGGTTAGAAAGAGCCCTGCTGTGGAGGGACAGCCTGAAGTTAACAGAGTTCATTTCAGGTAATTTCTTAATTTCAGGTAATTTCAATATAACCTTACTACACACATAAATGTGCTTGTTTAAATTGTTTTGCCAACATTTCTATACTAGTCACTACTGATGAGGAGACATTTCCTGGGATACTGAAAATAGCCGGTTGGCACAGGTAACATGGTTTTTGTACCGTTATTTTTATCAGACCCTAATTGCCAGGAAATGTTCTTTCTGTTGCTTTTCAGCACATAATTGTGCACATTCTCTGTGTGAAAAACTATGTACTTACTTTAAAAATACTCTAAATATTTACTCTAAATATGTATGTCAGCATTTCCAGTACTAGAGCTGTAACCAGGCAGTAAAATCATACTTACTTATAAAATGCAATCCATGTACAGTGTCTGTAAGGTGAGAAATGCCGCTTTTGAGCAGAAGATAATTTTGCAAAGTCAATGTTTTATATTGTAAAATATATAAAAAGAGAGGTATATTTCATTTTGTTTTTGTAATATAATTATACTCTGTACTTCTCCTTCCAATATGAGTTAGTATTATGATTATAAAAATAATACCTGTTTATGGCCAATGGAAAGAATCACATGATCTCCCACACTTCCCACAAGGCATACTCTCCAAAGGTTACTACTTAGGTTATGTTTCGTCTGCTTCATTCTTGCAAACCCACTGGCTATTCCCCTCCCTTGAATGGGAGCACTGACAGAAAGTTCTATTATGTGCATATGGTCAGCTTCATATCAGAACAAACTGCAAGAAGAAAGCAGGTAGACTTCCCTTCATCACTTCACATTACAACCCCCAAGCCAAAATAAGAAAGATTTCTCAAAGGCCACAGGACGTGTGCCTTGGCCCTCCTTAGGAAAGTTTAAGTTTATGGGGTTTTGTTGTTGTTGTTTTAAGAATAGGGCTTAGTCTGACATTAGCTTAGGAGCAATGTCTTGTTGCCAATGGCTCTGCAATCACAGGCCTGGGGAGAATAGTTAGGGCATGAATGACCTTCACATCAGTCTCTTAGAATTCTTGAGGAAATTCCTGGTTTCTACTTTCCCCACGTTTGGCCTTAGATGAGCAAATTCCAAGCTTAAAGAGTCTCTACCTGAGAAAGAATTAAGTCCCACCTCTACCTCAGTTTTCTCCTATGCAGAAGATACCTTTTTTTCTGATTTGTAGGTAACTTAATTCCAGTTCTTTTTGTTATAAAATACTTGGCCCAGTGGAAGAAACATGTACTATATTCTTATGTCAATAGGATTTTGGAATAAGAAAGGTAAAAATGTGTATTGAATTTCTCATTTTGAAGCAATCTTTTAAGTTAATATTTAAAGACATTTTTCCAGCTTGCATCTGTTGTATACTCTTATTTTTGCCTCCAAAATTATTTATTCTAAAAAGTTTATGCATTGTTTAAAGTATCTTCTTATCCTATATCCAGTAATCTTTTCTTGGAAAGATAAAAATCATGAAAGAGAACTGTCTTTTTAATAGATTTCTATAATACTACTTTCTTATGACTTTAGAATTATGAATAATGAGTGATTTAAAATAGCTATCGTATATTATTCTCTTTAAAACTTTCAAGAATGCCATCAAATTCAGTTTTTTTAGTTTTGAACCACCATAACCCTTGCAGTAAAATCAAATGAAAAGCAATATGGGAATTCCCTGAGAGCCTCTGAATCTGGGTTATAGTTTCTTACTTTTACATTTTGATCAGTGCATCATGGAAAACCCTGATTCATTGGTTCTAACGGACTCTTCATTTATAATTTATAATTGTTCCTAAAATATAAATATGTAAAATAACATTAGATCTAATACACAATACAATTTATGTTATTTTATGATGTGAAAAGAAACTCCATGGGAACATTAAAGTTATTTCACATGTATATATAGAGGGAATCAACAAAGAAGATACCATTGTTCTAAACATCATCACTTACTGATCAAAACGGATTAACTTGGGCTTTCCTGGTGGCGCAGTGGTTGAGAGTCCACCTGCCGATGCAGGGGACGCGGGTTCGTGCCCCGGTCCGGGAAGATCCCACATGCCGCGGAGCGGCTGGGCCCGTGAGCCATGGCCACTGAGCCTGCGCGTCCGGAGCCTGTGCTCCGCAACCGGAGAGGCCACGGCAGTGAGAGGCCCACATAAACTTAAACAAAGAATGTATGACTTAGCTTTGTAATGTACATTTAGAAAAGACATTCTTTCTTTACAGAAAAGGCATATTTTATCACTAAAGAATTACAAAGTAGAAATAAAAATGAAAATCATAAAATATTTATTGAAAAATGTTTAATGCATGAGGAGAAAATAAATCTACAAATGTATTTCAATTATTTTACTTCTTATTTTCAATAACAAGCTTGTTCTAAAGAAAAGGATAAATATAGAATATAAAATTGGGTTAAATATGCAATATAATTTGGGTCCTATGTTTTGGAAGGAAGTTACATCTTAGGAACAAAAAAGTTATGTCACATGTTAGATTTATAGGAAATTTAACAAGGAAGGTATTATTTCTAAACATCATCACCTATTGATCAAAACAGTGTAATGCTATATTGTCAGTCTTTTTTCCAGGATAGTCTCAATAGGTTTAGTCATTTGTATAATTTATAAAAGAGTTTTCATGTCAATGAAATAAATAAAAATTAGGTAGTGACTTGGTTAGTCTGATATATTTGGTTAAATCAGATGAGATATGTCAGCAGAACTGTCAAAAGTTGTTTCCTTCCTTAGAAGTTTACAATATTGGTGCACATGAATATGTTCTGACAGTTGAAAGAAACTTAATGACTAGCAGTAACCACTGCCTGGAGAATTACCTTCTGTTGTCGAGTCCACGTTCTTTGTCCTATAAATTTACTGTGATAACTGGTTTGCTAGGAAGTCATCTATGAATAAGGAAAATCAAAAAGTCATAATTAATTTTAGAAATATGTCTCAGCATTTGAATTTATACCCTCATATATGTTTTATCACTTCTATTCAATAGAAATATCAGCAATTACATGATAATTGAGCCTTTTTTGTATGTGGGCAATTATCAACCATGCATCCAGTGATTAAAATAAAATAATACAAATTGTCCTAAACACATACACACACTCACATTCACAATGGCTTTAATGACTCTTGGGAGAATGAATGGATTTCCAGGGTGTCAACTTAGTATTATCTCTTGCTAACCATTAATCGCATAGAATTGCTTCTAATTCCACTGCTATTATATACAACCATTTCAATCATGTGTACATGTGTAAACAGATACCTATACATGTATATATGTATTTTGTTTCTATATCTTTAACTTTGACCTACCTTATATTTTTTCCCTGAAGAGCATTATAATGTGAGGGAAGAAAATTGGGCTGGGATTTAGAAGATATAATGCTAGTCTTTCCTCTATCACTGAAAACCTTAAAAACGTCTATATGAACTCTAAGGTCCCTATCATTTCTCACATTGTGTAATGTTATGTACAATTTCAACAAAACACAAATATCCCCTCTGAGTTTTTCTAAATTTTAATAGAGCTATTACAGAAAGCTCTTATTTATTTATTTATTTATTTTTCAGTTTTAACCTATGTTCTATTAAATTTTTAGATTCTTTCCAGGAATTTTTTTTCTTGTCCTAAAAGCATGTACAACAACAATTTAAAAAAAACTTATAAAGTCTCAGTATCATAAATATAACATTATTATTTTAAGATTATATATAGTATAGCCATAAAATAATATATTTTATCTTATGTCATATTTTTATACTTTGGAATTTTTTTAAAATCATAGTCTTTATTTCTTTTAACTCTCTTTTTCTAAGTAGACTAAGTATTTCATTTATTTACTTATTTGTTTATTTGTTTATTTATTTATTTATTTGCGGTATGCGGGCCTCTCTCACTGCTGTGGCCTCTCCCGCTGTGGAGCACAGGCTCCAGGCGCGCAGGCTCAGCGGCCATGGCTCTCGGGCCCAGCCGCTCCGCGGCATGTGGGGTCTTCCCGGACCGGGGCACCAATCCGTGTCGCCTGCCTTGGCAGACAGACTCTCAACCACTGCGCCACCAGGGAAGCCCTCATTTATTTTTTATTTATAATTTTCTTATGGTGGCAGACTTAGCAGTGGCTCCACTTAGGGAGTTTGTATGAGGATTCTGCTGTTGCTGAGAAAATTCAATTATACTCAGAAACGGGGATAATAATATCAGGATAGTTTGGAGGCTCATTAGGCCTATATGTGAGTCAGATTATGATCAGAACCCTGTTTATTTTCTGACCTTATCTGTATCTGAGGAGCATTTCAAGTCCTGACAAACCAAGGTTAGCACAGAGTCATTTCCACTAACCCCTCAAAATGTGGATATTTAACTTTCCACACCAAAGCAGCTCATATTCAATGAGCTGTTTACTGAAATACACTCAAAGAATATACATGAATAAAACTGAAGTTATTGATAAAAACTATGGTAGAAACTTTTCTTAAAGTTCAAGCATTTGATAAAACTTGCAGCATAATTTAATTTAAAATTCAATTCAATGTAGTTTAGGATAATTCTATGATTGTTGCTGATGTACTGCAACAACAAGGAGCTAAATGACATCATTATACCTTGGAAGAACTAGTGCTATTATTGGGCATCTAATAAATTAGACAAAGAGTGACAGACTCTCTGCACATATTAGAGTGTGACATTTTGCTTCATTTAGGAAATTATCTGAGAAATTCAGGTCTATATCTCTTTTGACTGAAATATCAAATAATTAAAGGCAGTATACTGGCTGGAATGATCTCGGTTTTTGCTTTGCATCTATTCTTTTTCCTTTTTGCCACAGATAAGCATAGGTTACAGCAGTATAAAATTCTTGACTCATAACAACATACTGAACTAAAAAATGCAAAAAAATGTATAGAACGTACATGAAGGGGGTCTAGAAATTGTGAATCAAATAGAACTTATCAAAGTTGGGACTGAAAGCTATGTACAAATTGCTGGGTATATGGGTCTTTTTATTAATAGTAAATTAGAGGAAATTAGAATAATGTTTTCTACCAAAAACATGAAATGAACCATGAAAAAATATGAAAGAAGCAGGGTATAAATGTCTTAAAACTCTTTTTGGAATTTACAAACTAATTATCAGATGAAGAGGGATTCATTTGATAATTAGTAATGGGAGAAATATGGTGAAAAACAGATATGCTGTAAAATTTTGGATTATCTATAAATGTACGAAGGGTATAGGAAAGAGGCCAACTACAAAGAAGTTAAATGAAGACTGAAATAGTGTCTGTCAGCAGAGTTAAAATACATAATCTGCTTGCAAAGTTTAAAACAGTGAAGTCTTCCATATCCTTTAAACTCAAATTCAAGTCACATGTCTTCCAAGCCTCTGGCCTATATTGCTAGTCAAAAATAATCTTTTCTTCCCTTGTTCTGCCTTTGCAATTTGTCTGTAATTCTATTTTGATTCTTATCATAGCATGTATTGGGTTATATTTCTTTATATCTGTTTTTGTTTTTCAAACCCTACTGCGAGCTGCCAGAAGGTAGAATCCTTTCTACTCTTCACAATAACAGTTGGTTAAACAGGATTAACTGACTTGATGAGAATGTAAGTGTGATCTAGCTTGGACAACTGTCACTCCATTTCCTTCCAGGGTTGATTAAGTTGATCTGGCAGCCTAGGCAGGAATCCTGTGGCTTCCACATAACTCTGTTGTACACACTTAAATGAATAGGCATATTTTTCAGAGAGAAAAAAAGTATATACTTCCATAAAGTATATTTTGTTTGAATAATAATGATGCCACAACCTATAATTAACTTGAATGTGAGCTATATCGAATGTGTATCCTGCAAGGTACTAAGAATTATGGGCATGATATGAAGACACGGCACAACCAAAAGCAATGCAGAAACCGGCTCATTTCTTGTGTGTCTGTGTATACACACATGTATACATTTTATGTAAAATACTTAAATACATGCAAATTATATTTAATATCTTCACAATGCAAATATGGTTTCCAATAGATAAACTTTATGCATATGATTCAAAATGCTATATTAGTATGCACCATCTAGGTGAGTAATTGAGGGAATATGATGGATTCAAGGTATGGAATTATGATCTTATGCCAATCAATTGAAGCAATTTAAATTGTACTATGACTATTGTGAACCAAATCACAAGGGTTTTTTGGAATCCTGAATTCAAGAGTAATATCTTAAGCCTATTTCAAATAATATTTTTCAATGTCTATATTCAGTATGTGATTCATTGGTAATCTATATTGTTTAAGTGGTTTTAAGAGCCATTTTCAAATCATACCATCAAAAATTTTAAAAAAAAAATTGAACAAGCTTAGTTCTTCAACTTCCACTGCTTCAATTTGTTGGTCTTCTCAGTTTTCCAACTACTAATGGACTGGACTAGTTCAATTCTTAAGAAAGAATATCTGATTTGCCAAGCTAATCATCATAATCTTTATTTGGATAGATCGTTAAGTACCAGACAGCTTATAGATCCTTAGTAATACTCTATGTTATCTGTCATTGGGCCAGCTGTCCACAGCAGACCTACTACATCTGTCTCTTGGGGCGGATTATGAGGTACTGACCAGGGCCACTCCATGGCTTTCCTCAGCCAGTGGTGGAGATGGAGCAGTTTCCCATAGAGAGACAACAATATGGCAGAAACCAAGATTGATCTGCCCAGTAAATTTATTTTCTTATGCACATATTCAAATGTGGCCAAACTATGCACATGCCAAACTGGAAAATCATCTCTGAATCTGGAAAACATATGAAAATCTGAAAGCTAAGTACCCAGTGGAATTTAAGGAGAAAATTATATGTCCCCATTAAAAAAGCTATTTTTCTTAATTGGCAATATTTCCTAGTGTGTTTCTTTTTATCCTTTCCAACAAAGCATAAGTAAAGCAATTGACACCTGGAACGTTTGGCAAATGCATTAGCCATGGCACACAGAGAGATGAATAGTTGGCAGACATGTGCTGAAGTCTGGCATATCACCAAACCAAGAGATGATTTGATGCCTGAGATATTACTGCCTTCCTTTTTACCTAAATTGGGCTTTGTATTTAGTTGCATTTACATAAGAACAACAAAGTTATAATTTTAGGAAGCTGCAGAAGTGTAGAATTCAGCATTAGCTGAAGCATTCTCCAATAAATAAATACATTACATTATTGAGAAAGAAAGACCATCCTCAATTAAAAAAGGGTACCCCAGTTTCAGTGGGAGAGTAGATGAGCCATGAGTACTTAACATGAAGAGAAATTAAGCAACCAGAAGGATGTCACCCTCTCCCTAAATCAGCCAGGAATTAGCAGAGGAAATGGATACTAGCTCCAGATATAACAAGGAAAGTAAGTGTATAGAAATACATTAAAAGGTTCTGGAGGATCAAAGGCAGAGATAACCATTAGATTATTGAGTTAAAGGCCACAGAACCCTATTTGCAATTCAGTGTTCAGCTCACTGCTGTTGCTGTCACTACAACTGAGACCACAGTTGCCCTTCACACCATGCTTCTGGTGACAACATTAGCTGCAGCGCCCAGTCGGCCACAGTCCAGGGTCTCTGTGAGCTGGCTGCCACAAGATGGCCTCTGTCCCACTTTCATCCACCAAGTTCTTGCACAAGTGAATGTAATTTACATCCAGAACTTTATCCCTAAGGTCAGTTGGAAGATGTGCTTTCTAGAAGACGCATCGAGTGGAGAGGAGAAAACAGCGTTTCTAACACACAGCACAATTTCTTCCTCTAATACTTTCATCTCGCATTTTTGTGTTTACATTTTTCTTCCAAATCTTATTTTTCACTTTTACTCACTATCCTTTCCTATCAATTATCTACAAAATATCTGCAAAAAAAACCAAAAAACCTTGATTTTATAAAATAGTTCATCATTTGAAAGGTAAGAGGAGATGCCTGGCATAATCACCATTTACTTTTTCAGTACAAGAGTGCTAAATCTTTTTTATAAAGGAGGAAAATAATAGTTATTAAAAAGAACTTTAGGGCTTCCCTGGTGGCGCAGTGGTTGAGAGTCCGCCTGCCGATGCAGGGGACACGGGTTCGTGCCCCGGTCCGGGAAGACCCCACATGCCACGGAGCAGTTGGGCCCGAGAGCCATGGCCGCTGAGCCTGCGTGTCTGGAGCCTGTGCTCCACACACAACAGTGAGAGGCCCGCGTACCGCAAAAAACAAACAAAAAAAAACCCCCAAACTTTAGAGCAGTCATAAATATATTTTAAGTTTCAGTGATATTGTTATATAATAACCTACTATTGTCAAAATACAAGCATCTTATTCGCAGAGATGTTATTTTTACTCCTGACAACAAAATGTCTGATTGTGTTTAATACTATGAAATATTGTTCATAGAACTATCACATCAGAATTTACAACAGTGATGAATTTTCAATATATGAAATGATTTTTACTCATGATACATTTAAAAAATTATTGAATCTTGCTATGTTTCTTAAAAGGCTCGTTGGTGACTCTCCTCTCTTTGATATTCATAATTACTATTCAATAAGATGAATAATGTCTTTTCTCATTCAACACTCTAAATCCTTGTTTTATAAGAAGAATCCTTAAGGCAGTGGCAGAAAAAGACTTGATTTTTCAGACAAATAACGTGTACATGCTAAAATGATGAAAGGCATTATATAATATTTTATTTACACCATAAATATAAGTTCTGAAAAGCAATTATATTCTGGATGACATTGACATTTTAATAAAACTAAACATAAAATGCAGAATCATTGATAATAATTTACAATAATAAACATAATAAATATACTGGCTAAAATACAGTAGTAAATCTGATAAGTTTTGGGGGACTATTTTGGCTTTCTAAATATATCACATCAATTAAAAATATTAGTTTGTTTCTTTATCTATATCCATTTATTTTGTATCTTTTTTGTGCCTATTGTTATGTTCTCTGAAACCTAAAGTACTATGTTGAATAAAATTGGGGATAGTGGGCACACATATTTATGACTTTAAAGACAATGCTTTAAATGTTTTATCAATTCAATTGAGTGTTATATTTGCTTTAGGTTTTCAGTAATTATCCTTTATAAGTTCAAGAAGTTTCCCTTTTATTTGTAATCTTATATCAACTCTCTGTGATGAATAGGCGTTGAAATTTATGCATGCTTTTGCTGAATCTACTGAAATAAGCACATGATTTTTTTTTCTCCTTAATATGCTGATATGGAAAGTTATACTAGTAATCAAAGTACTTGGTTAAAAGAAACTGGTTAAGAGACCTTTGTATGGTTTTGCTGTCAGGGTTTTACCAACTTGCTTAACAAATTTGAAAAATATACCCTTTCTTTGTATTCTTTCTACTTCTTTCTTAATATTTTGACAGACTCTTCAAAAATATTCTTAATATTTTGACAGACCCAGACAGGCTGTTTCTGTTTTGATTTTGTTTTCCTCTCATGGAAGAATTTTAAATGAATAATTCAATCAATCCTTTCCCAGGTATAAAAGATCAGGAGGTCAATTTCTTCTTTAGTTTTTTAAGAATGTGTGTCTTATAAGTTTCCAAATTTCATGTTATAATTTGTTTATGTCTTTTCTCATTATCTTTGTAAACACTTTTATATTAAACTCTAGGCATTATTAGTATATTAGTTTTCTTAGCTTAGTTTTTTTGCTAAGTAGAAGCCGAGGTAAAATGTTTATTCAGGTAGTTTATTTTGGAAGTCAGCCCAAACAGCAGGGTTGAACAATCAGGGAGACTGATACAGGGATAGCAGAAATGTCAATGTAAGTGGAAATTATCCAATTCTCCACGGTAGACTGTAGGGGCACAATTCTGCTAGAACCTCCTGAGAACAGTACAGAAAGCCTGTGTGAAGTACCTGCCTAAAAGTGGGACCACGCATCAGCTACCATGTCCTTTAACCAAGGGTTGCACGAGGAGGCCAAAGCAATCAGATGATAACCATAGCTTCAATTATTGTGCTCCACAGTTGGCAGCGTTCACCACCTTGAGAACCAACACCTTAAACTCAGCAGTATCTAAGGTTTCAAGGGTTGGAAGCATGAATGCTGCAGGTAAGTTGTTTGGATAAAGGGAAGAAGTATCAATCATATTTTCACTGCTTTGTCCCTGGGTGACATATTATTAGATACATAGCTGTTGGTTTAGTTTCATTTAGCCTGTTCTAAAGGTCAATGCCCAAATGATAGAGGGTCATTCCCAAGATGATGCTGAAGCTCAAAGATCAACAAACTAAATCTGACCCACCACCTGCTTTTGTAAATAAAGTTTTATTGGAGTACAAATACTACAGTTGTTTTATGCGTTGTCTCTAGCTGCTTTCCCACTATAACGGCAGAATTAGGTGTAACATGGACCCTGTGGTACATGAAGCCTAAAGTATTGACTCTGTGACCATTTAGAGAAAATGTTTGTCAATCCCTGTTGTAATTGAACTTTCAGTGGGCCATTACAGCACTCTAATTGGTATTTGGTCATACACCCATTGATGTACTTATTTTACTGTGTAATATGTCCTTCCACTGAGGTGATGTTATGAGTTATTGATCACCTGTTATTAAATCAAGCTTTTCCTAAACTTTAGATGATACTGCTAGCAGAAGCACTGAAGACAAGAAAAGAAAATTTATATCTGGAGTTCACATTGCTGCTACCTTCAGGGTAGAAGGAAGTCCTATTCACATGACTTTTTGCTAAGGAATTACCTGGTCTTCTTGTTAAGTGGTTCCACATCAAGGGCTCAACATCAATTTTTGCTACTAGCAGGTTAGTTATTCTGAAGTGGAACTAGTTAGATTGGCCTTATTGAGAGGGAGCCCATGTGGCTGGACCATACCTATCCTCCACCTCTATGGCCACTCTGTTCATAGACCCTTTGTGCAAACTCTCAGGGGCTCAGGAACAGAGACTTGCTGACACCCACCAGGTAAGTTACATTTTCCACCTGTTTGTTAAATGCCTTCTCTGCAGTGGTTGCTTTCTGGTGGCACTCACTTGATGCATTTTATGTCCACTCAAATGGATCTATCTACACACCTCTCCCCAAGATCTCCTTGCCACCAATTTTCCTCCTTTTGGACACAATCAGCCATTCATTTTGCCAGCCTTCAGGAATCCATGTGTACTGATACAAAACTAATGAGTAAGTGGACTTCTTGAAACTCTACTTACAGAAAGATTTTCCTTCTCTGCTGTCCTTGCTTGCCGAATTGTAATCTACCAACTAGCAGTATCAGCATCAGGAGAGAGCTTCTTAGAGCTTCAGAACTGCAGTCGCCGAACCAGTTCTACTCTATCAGAATCTGCGTTTTAACAAGATCTTGAATTGGTTCTTATATGAACATTAAAATTTGAGAAACACTGAAATAGTCTATCTTCTATATTATAATGTGATTATATTATAAATTAATCACATTAATAACACTGATCCTGGACATTTTAATTTCTCTTTGAAGTTTTCTCAAATACTTTAGGGCTATTTAATTTGATATACTCAAATTTTGAATTATAATTAACTCTTTATTTTTAAACATATCATTTTATAATGACTTTTTCTCCTAATAACTTTTTTTTTGGTCAAAGTCTACCTTTTTTATATTAACGCAACTCTTTTCAGCTTTCTTTTTGTAAATATTTTTCTGGTATTTTTGAAAGCATTTATTTTTAACATTTCTATGTCTTCAATTTATTATCAAAATTCCCATATTTTAAGTGTGCCTCTTATAAATATCATATATCTGAATTTTTTACAGAATTTTATATAGATGTTTAAAAGGTATTATCTAATCTTTTTTAAATAGTATATTTACCAATTTAAATTTATTGTGATTATCAATATATTTTGATATATTTCTGATATATTTGGTGCTTTCCCATTTTTCTAATGTTCCCCTACTTATTCCTTGCCTTGATTTGTTATGATTGTTTTGTAAGTTCACATTGTCTTACTAGTTTGTAAAATATATACTCCGTGTGTTTTTTCCAGTAGTTAAATTTGAATTTTGCCAAGCATATCTTACAAAGTCTACCATTGAATTTAATACTCATATATTCTCTTCACAAATAACAGATCTTAGGATACTTCAACGGTAAATCCCAGCTGAAAATGTTATGTTTGTCCAGATTTTCATTCATCCTGTATTACTTTAACCTCACAGATTGAACATTATTATTTATTTTTTATTCAAAGTTTGTTACATTATTCTTTATCTACCCATGTCTTTTTTCACCATTTGTTTCTGACTATAGATATTCCTCATGGGATCATTTTCCTTCCTGTGACACTAGATAATTTATAAGTTTCTTTACCGAGGTTTGGTTCATTGTCAACTCTCTATTTTAGTTTTTGTAAAAAAGTTTTTAATTTGCAATTTCAATTGAAAGACTACTTTTCTGGGATACAAATGTCCAGGTAGTTACATTTTTGAAGTCTTTGTTTCGTTGTTACTGGTGAGAAAACTTCCAGCAACATGGATTTCATCTATTTATTTATTTTTTTGCTGTACGTGGGCCTCTCACTGTTGTGGCCTCTCCCGTTGTGGAGCACAGGCTCCAGATGCGCAGGCTCAGCGGCCATGGCTCACGGGCCTAGCCGCTCCGCGACATGTGGGATCTTCCCAGACCGGGGCATGAGCCCGTGTCCCCTGCATCGGCAGACAGACTCTCAACCACTGCGCCACCAGGGAAGCCTCGGATTTCATTTACTTTTGGTGATGTGTGCTGTTTTTTTCCCAGGCTCTTCTTGTCTCTGCCCTTGATGTTCTGTAGTTTCACCATGATGAGCTTAGACATGGATTTCTTTTGGATTATTATTCTTTAGATATCTTACTATGTTGCATTATCTCTGGGACCAAATTTTTGTTTTTAATTTTGGAAACTTTTCAGCCATTAATTTTGCAAATATTGTCTATTTGCAAATATTGTCTATTTGTCTGTTTGTCTCTTTTCTCCTTCTGTGGGTCCCACTACAGTTATGTAGATAAAAGAAACCTATTTCTTATACTCATAACACTTCTGACACCAAATGCTTGTTTTGTTTTGTTTTTCCCACACCAACCAATTCTCCAGTTCTCTGAAGATACCAACTGGGTATCCAACAGTCTAATTCAATTCCTACACTAACTACCTGGAGATAGTGCAAACCCCACAGCTTAAAGGCTGATTCCCACAAGACTGCCCCCCTCTTCAGATGCCAGTTCCAAGTGAACAGGTCCCTAGAGTACTCACAGTTCTGTCCAACTTCGTTACAAAGTTGGGGGTTCCCACAACTTCCCCAGTTTAATAATTTGCTGGAATGGCTCACAAGATTCAGAGAATCATTTATTTCCATTTATCAGGTTATTATAAAGAATATTATAAAGGACACAGATGAACAGCCAGATGAAGAGGTACATAGGGTGAGATCTGGAAGGGTCCCAAGTGCAGGAGCTCTGTCCCCTGGAGTTGAGGTGTGCCATACTTCTAGCATGTGGATGTGTTCACCAACCCAAAGGCTCTCCAAACCCTATTGTTTAGGGTTTTTTTGGAGGCTTCATCATTAAGGCATGATTATCTAAATCATTGGCTATTGGTGATTAACTCAATCTCCAGCCCCTCTCTCCTCCCTAGAGGTTGCAGGAGGGGCTGAAATTACCAACCTCTAATCACATGGTTAGTCTTTCTGGACTCAATCCTGAAACTATCTAGGGGTCCTCAGCCACCAGCCATTTCGTTAGCACACAAAAAGACACTGGATGATTCCAAGGGTCTTAGAAGCTCTTGTGTCAGGAACTGGGGACTAAGACAAAATATTATAACAATTGATGTTTCTGTCGCCCTTATCACTCAAGAAATTACAAAGGTTTTAGGAGCTCTGTGCCAGGAACCAGGGACGAAGATTGAATATATAGTTGTTATTATATCACAGTATCTCAGTAGACCTTGTCATTCTATATTCCATGTCTCAACATCTCTTTTATGTTTTCTGTTTCTTTAGTCTTCTGTGTTGAATACTGGGAAATTCCTTCAGCTTTAATTTTCAGGTTATTAATTCTCTCTTCAGCTGTACATCATTTGTCCTTTCTCCCATTCTTTGCAAGATTTTTTTTTTTCCTAGGAATTCTTTTTGACTTATTTTCTATCATCCCTGGTCATTTTGGTTGTCCCTCTACAGTGCTTATTGACTTCATATTTTATCTCTTTAAATTGCTTCATGTAGACCTACTTTGTATCCTGTATCTCATAATTTCACTTTCTCCTAAGGATGGTTTAAATAAGCTTCTTCTTCTTCTTCTATTGATTTTCTCTCATTGTGGTCCATTTATATATATATATTTTTTTCTGTTCATATGTAATTGATCTAAATTTTAAACATCGAGAATTTAACATGTGGCAATCTCAAGGGACCACAGCTGAGCACACTTTCCTCAGGCAAATCTTAGGTTTGTTTCTTTCTAGCATCAAGGGACACTGCAAACCTAGAAATACTTCAATAGTATTTCTTGGTTTGGGTTTTCCCAAAATGTGTTGGTGTGTGTGGGGATAATATAAATTAGAGTTCCTGGTCTATCTGGGAGCAGGCCTATGATGACAAAATATGGAGCATGGTGATAAATGGTAATGATGATGATGATGGCAACAACAAAACGTTCCACTCAGAGCACAACAGAGAAAACAGGGCTTCTTTTGGTCTTGTTTTGACAACAGGCAGATATTTTCTTGCTCCCCTTTTACTGAAGTTGTAATATTCTTACCCATTCTAGCTTTATAGTTTGTTACTGATCAGCTTCTCTTTCCCCCGCCAACATCCACATATTTAAGTCCTGGAATCCAAATGTGAATGTGACCATTACTCAATGTCTTTCATCATTTTTACATTCATCAAATGTAAGTTTGGCCATTTTCATGGGCTTAACTGGGTATTATCACTTGTACCATCTCTGTTCTTCATTTGCCTTGTCATTTCATATTCATTACATTTTCATAAAAAATTATCACTTTATGTTTTAAAAGAAAAAACGTATATTCTAAATTGCCAACTACATCATTCTATTAAAACAATTAAAAAGAGAAATTTTTCAAAACAATAGGAAAGATTAACTCTGGTTTCCAAAAGCCAACTGCCTATATAAACAAGATTTTGTATTTTCTGATACTAAGGAGAAACCCTGTTACTACATGGTTTGGGATATTACTAACATTCTTTAAAGGGAATCATTTTATTATGAAATATTAACAAGCTTTATGACACAAATCTTTTTGAGTATAATGCAAGCAAATTTCAAATGTAAAATTTTTAGAAATTGTATTTGTCTTCAAGAAGAATTTTTTTTCCTCTTTGTAAAACATTCCTCTTTTCTGTTCTTTCCTGAATATGCATTTCCATACCTTTAAACAATTAAATTCCTTCATTCCAAGGTAATTTAATTAAGAGGCATGATGTATACAAATATAACTTCATCTGAAAAAAAAACTATTCTGTTATCATCTTAAAACTACTCTTAAAAACTAAAGGGTTCCCATCATAATTTACTTGCAGACAGTTGGCCTTTGAACAATATGGGTTTGAACTGCAGGGGTCCACTTATACACAGATTTCTTTTTTTATTCTATAAATACTGTAGGGCTACATGATCCATCATTGGTTGAATCCAAGACATGAAACCCCCGTTATGAAGGAACCATGTATATGGAGAGCCGACTCTAAGTTACTTGGATTTTCCACTGCACAGAGGGCTGGCATCTCCAACCCTCACATTGTTTAAGGATCAGTTGTACAATGATATAGGTAATAGTGAGGTAGTTTTAAGATCAGTTTTTTTCTGCTGTTGTTGATAGTCAATCCATTCTAATTTTTCTATGAAGAAAATCATTGAAATGATATTCTTTGATTAATCACTTAGACACTAGAGAGTGAATTATGTTATTTAAGGATTAACTTGTCTCTCTAAAAGTTTTGTTTGTTCCACATTCTTAGAAGCAAGTCTCTTTAAGCATTCAATTTCTATTAACTTCCTTGGGAAAACTTAATAGATTTTTATTATTTCCTTAAAATTAATCTATTAAACTTGGATTAAAACACATAGTGGGTTTTCTTTTCTTTCTTCTCTTTTTCCTTCATCTCTTTCTTCCTCTATTTTTCTCTTGATTTTTTAAATCCTCAAAAAAGAAAAAAAAGAAAGAAAACTAAAATGTAATTTCTTCTACAGTATTTTGTGTTGACGCTGAAAATTTGGCCAGAAACAATTCTGCTTTAAACATTCAAGAGTGTGTGTCTGTTTTCAATATGAACTGAAACGTTAGGGAAAACATTTTAGACTTACACAAGCTTAAATGGTGTTGCCTGCCAGGAACTCCAAGCAGCTGCAAAACTCACTAATGAAAACTGGGACTGCTCTTAACAGCAATGGCTATCAGATATCTTTACAAATAGAAAATAGAGGTGAGCTTAATTAACAAACTATATAATGAAATAATGCATATTTTTGTGACTTACTCTCATTCTTTCCGTCTACACTGACAAAGCGAAAGTGAGTTAATTTTGCAACCTTCAAAATGATGGGTGGCAGAGATCAGTCACCTCTCACTCATGTCACTCACAGTCAAACTTATTCCAGTTTAGAACTGGCAAGAGACTGAAGGAGATTTTAAAGTCAGGATATCCAAAGCTGAGAAAGCAATTTTTTCTTGGGATTACACAGAACTGATCAAAGAGTTGGAAATTACATTACATTTCAGGACATTGCAGTGCTGTGCATTTGAGGCTAGGAAAGGGTTTGAGGTGAACATTTATTTGGTCTCTTACCAATGTGTACATAACTCCATGTCTGTAACTATAAAAATGTGTTAACAAAGGACAATAATAATAGTTAATCTTTTGGAGGAATTGTGTATATTCTTCAGAGTGGAGGCTGAAGGGCAAGGGTGAAATTGAACATAATAAAAATAAAAGAGGTGATAACACACATTTCTCCCAGTTAGTGCCTTTCCACAATGCTCTAGTGGTACAACTGTCTTACCTAATTACTGAAGGCTAACAAACAAAAAATTTAAGACCACTTTTATCTAAGATTCCTGATATTCTTCACAATTATTATCTCATAATACTTCAGCACAATATAGTGTAGAAATGCTTGAAAGGTAATTTGTGTTTTTCCAACCTCCCATATGAAAAAAATGAAAGCCAAATAATGTAGGAAATATTTACAACATACGTAGTATGGTAACATTGTGAAGGCAGTTAAGTTATATGACTTAAGCCAAAATTAAGTGATGTATCTCCAAGAAATGACTTATGTCCAACAATTCTGTCTGAAACCCACTTTCCTAATCAAGTTTTTAAATTATCCCAACCAGATTTATTCTTTCTTACGACTACCACTATGATCTACATCATCACTTCTAACGCTTAATGTTCATTCTGATCTCCAGAGGATCTTGTTAAAAGCAAAGTCTAATTCAGTCTCTCTGAGTTAAGACCTGAGATTCTGCATTTGTAATAAACACCCAGATGACTCTCACACTGCTGGCCTCTCTATACTTTAGATAAAAGGATCTCCAAATCCTTGAATGATTTCACAATGAGATCGACGAGGAAAATATTAGGAAATTAGGTAGCAGAGTTTGTGTTTATTTGTAAGATCTAATATGAATTTTTTATTCAAGAAAATAAATTATTTTGAGTTTTCTTAAAAAAATTAATTCATATTTTTATATCTTCTTCATTGGAAGAAAAATGCCTCCTCAACTCACATAAAAATATGTAGTTATGTTTGTTATCTGTGTTTGGAATAAGCTATAAATATTTGTATCTCTATTTTGAAGGGATACTCTGTTAGAACATTTACATGGCTCTGGATGTGAGGGTCTTTCTGGAGAAGGATTGGTTATAAGATATCTTCCTAAAACCAAGAACCCACAAAAGGCATTTCTTTGCTATTAAATGACAATTTAAAAAGTAGATAATCCTGAAGAGTGAGAGTTTGGGACTTTCCTGACATGAAATACTTTGAAAATAGAAACATAGTATTTTGTTAATTTTTGGCTGCTTATTTAGAATCTCCTTCCATGGAGATTATTATTTATATATATTTTTTCTTACCATGGAAATAGTGCCTTTAGCAACTTTTTATAGACTCCGTTGCCATTCTTTTAAATAAAAATAAAGTTGTAGTTGTAATATTTACCTGAAAACTGTGGTGTTCCTTTATTTCCCCTAGGTAGACCATCCAACACAACCTCAGCCTCCTGGGGGTAGGCTTTCATTTCCTTCAAGCCATAGTTATGTGTCCTTCTTTGCACATGAAGTACCACAACTTGCACCAAAGTAGCAAGACTTTATAAATATTTATTGGAATTATTTTTTTAGAAATTTAAGCAGTGGCAAGACTTATTTGTGTCTTCAGGAGGAAGGTAATTAGTTGAATTTTAGACATTTTATATGTGTCCTCATTAGTTGAACACCCAGGACAGCACACCAAACGTAGGATTTAAGCTAATGATGTTGAACTGTTGTATCAGGGCTGTGGGAAGAGGTGTAGTTACTGAGGTGGATGGCAAAAGGACTGGGCCTGAGCCTAGGGCCACAGTGAGAAGCCTAGAGGGCAGAGCTAAAGAAAACAAGAAACCTACTGGTACATTCATGTCTCTATTTTTCAAACCTCTGTTTCACTTAAGTTGGATGAAATGTTAATCTTTGGACCAAGTGATACATTTCAAATGCAAGTGCTACTTATTGGAATTTTTAAAAAGCATGTGACTATACTATAAATTTTGGCAAACACCTCCTGAAAGTGAAATACCTTATTTTTGTGCAATACTTATTTAAAATGAGCTCGTTACTGATAATAATTTTCTTAATATTCTATCAAAGAGTGATATTTAATTAATATCCAACACTAATAACTTTCTTCAGAATAGAGGTTTAAAATCTTGGCAATGAAAAGAAAATGAAAATTCAAAATTGTTAACATTTATTAAACTTTACTGAATGTGTTGTATTTAATTATAAGAAACACGTTCCTAAGTAACTAAATTGTTTTATTATGACTACTGTAAAATATCCAAAGACTAATTCTGTAAAATTATCCAATGTATACAGCGAATGTCCCTCCAAAAATGTTGCATTTTAATCAGAAATGTTAGTGGTTTCATTAATTTACAATAGAGAAATAAGTGATCAAAGTTATATTTTTTTGAATTTTTTATTTTATTTATTTTTTTATACAGCAGGTTCTTACTAGTTATCCATTTTATACATATTAGTGCATATATGTAAATCCCAATCTCTCAATTCATCACACCAGCCCCCCCCGCCCCCCCCCCAGCTGATGAAATTGGGTCATTTGTAGAGACATGGATGAATCTAGAGACTATCATACAGAGTGAAGTAAGTCAGAAAGAGAAAAACAAATATTGTATATTAATGCATATATGTGGAACCTAGAAAAATGGTACAGATGAACCAGTTTGCAGGGCAGAAATTGAGACACAGATGTAGAGAACAAACATATGGACACCAAGGGGGGGGAAGCAATGTTATATTTTAATAGCTCGAGTAACTATTAATAAATGAACATAGCAAGATAATCCTATTAGAATGATAAAATATTGTGTAAGAAGTAAAAAATTTCTAATATAAGTATAAAAAGATACAAATTATACTAGAATATGGAATTCTGCGTTATTTTCTAAAATCGTTGTTTTATTTTTTCCTTTTCTTTCTTTTCACATCCATTCCTAAAATTCCTTATAGAAATACTAGCTCTGTCCAGGCACAAGTATATCATTCTGGAAGAGAAAAGAACGATCGATCAGACGCTTCCTTCAGACTGAGGGCAGAAACGTTGTGGTGCCACGTTTGTCAAAACAAAGTCCTAGTGACCACCTAGGGGGGTGGAATAGGGAGGGTGGGATGGAGGGAGACGTAGAGGGAAGAGATATGGGAACATACGTATATGTATAACTGATTCACTTTGTTATAAAACAGAAACTAACACACCATTGTAAAGCAATTATACTCCAATAAAGATGTTTAAAAAAAACCCAAAAAGCGAAGTCCTATTGTTTGATGGTAAGGAAAATGCTTTCCTGGAGATAGACTGTGCATATCAGTGTAATGTTAACTGTTGTTAGATATAAGTTTGTCAGTACGATTTTTGCTGAATCCAATATGGATTCCTTCTATTCATGCCATAATCTTATGTTCAATTATTTTTGTTTTTTCTTGCAAATCACCCCCCTACTCTAAGCCTTATATTAAATTCTAAAGCTATCTCTAGTTCAACCAAGATTAATCAATAACTCAAATATCTCAACTTTCATCTTTTCTCATTCTACTTTCTTTCTAGACTTCAACATCAACTTTAGTCAAAATAAATTATTTTTGGAAAGAGAAGAGAATAATTAATATCTCAAGATTAACAAATAAAATAATAGATATCTTGCATAAATACATTTGGAGGAAATTCAGAGAAAGCATTGTGCCCTTGTAAATTATGTGCTTTGTAAATGAAGCCTTCAAAAATTTTCTCTAGTTTTCTTGTCTTATTTGAAGAAGTGACTCTAATGTAAAGAACTTCAAGCTAAGTTAAGGAAGAAGTCAATTATATAATGGGATAATGGATAAAGAATTTTGTGGGAATGGCTGGTTTTAATTACCTCAAAATGCAATGTGATTGCCAATGCTGTTTTTAGATTGAAGTTTATTATAATTCCCTCAAAATGCAATGTGATTGTCAATGCTGTTTTTAGATTGAAGTTTGATATAAGTTTATTATACCAAAAAACTCAAATTTCTACTCCAAACGATAACTACACCTCTCTCTTTTGCAAACTCAGAAAGATAGACTATCCACTGCTGACTTTAAACTTCAATACATTCTGAATTTTATTTATAATCTCCAATGATCAAAATTGTTCTTATAATAACTTCAAAATTTTCTCATCAGTTTCTTCCCCTTTTCTTCTAAATAGCACCAAGTATTCAGGTTCTGACATACTTAATTTCTCAATATCTTATTCAATAATCTCATTTTATTAACCTTTATTGTATTTTTTTCTGATAAAAATTATTGAATAATCATCTGTTTTCTCCCTGTCACATTATCCTGATCTCGAACTTGAGCATATATTTTTTATTTCCCAACTCCAGTTAAACTACTTTTATTGAAGCCACTATACTCTTTTGTTCAAACCCAAAGCCTCTCTTTTAATGCTTTACAGTCACTTTCCTGTCTTTTAGGCTCTTCATTATATTCCTCCTAGTGCACCTTTTGCCTGATATCTGTCTTATAATTCCTTGGACATTAGGTACACTGCTGATTTTTCTTGACTTTTGAAACTCATATTCATTCTCCCAGATATTAACTATGTTTCAAGATAACTGCACCCTGCTTTGGACAATTCAATGAATGCAAAGCCATATCAAATATGGTTCCTATTCTCAGGTTATTACAGTTTAATGAGGAAAGTGAAAAACCATGTGTGAAAATATAAGTACTAATACAAGGCAGAAAATAAAGTCTAAGTGGATGGGTCAATTCTGTGGTTCTAAAATACTTTTCCCTATTTAAAAAAATTTTCTAGTGGAGTACAGTTGATTTACTATGTGGTGTTAGTTTCAGACATACAGCAAAGTGAATCAGTTATACATATACCTATATCCACCTTTTTAAAATTCTTTTCCCACATAAGTCATTGCAGAGTATTGATTAGAGTTCCCTGTGCTATACAGTAGGTCCATATTAGTCATCTATTTTATATACAGTGGTGTGTACATGTCAATCACAATCTCTCAATTATCCCTCCCTCCCCGCTCTCTAGCCCCTGTAACCATAAGTTTGTTTTCTACATCTGTGACTCTATTTCTGTTTTGTAAATAAGCTCATTTGTATCATTTTTTAGATTCCACATATAAGCGATATCATATATTTGTCTTTCTCTCCATTTTTTTATATTAAGGAACTCTTTAAAGGCAGTTTTCTGGCCTTTTCCAGTTTAGTAAAATATGTTCACTCTCTACATTTTCCTATTATTAAATCTTTCCATGGAGTCTTGTAAAAAAGGACCTAACTGAAATATCCAGGTAAGTTCAGCTTACAGAACAGAAATCACCCTGAAACTATGAAAGGATTAACATGATTCTTGTGACTATGGACCTTTGCCACCAAATATTGTTTGTGATCAGGGCATCTGTGTGATTGAGCAGAGGCCATTAAGTCCCCAAAGTGTTATTCCAGCTTCCTGAATGACATAGCACCAGCTTTCTTAGTGCTATTTTAAAAATAATTTACTAAGGTGATCTAGAGTAAGGCAGACCCACAATTACTTGAGTTATAAATCTATTGTAATAGCATGTTTTTTATTCTATAAAAGGAACGACTTTCAATTCTCCCTTAGAAATATTATTCCCGTGGAGCGTTCTCCTCCTGCCTCATTTTTATCCTATGAAACAACTCTTTTCCACAAAATCAAAAAAACCATAGTATTTCAGAATTGTAACTCACCAGAAAGGTAATTTAATTGAAATATGTACTGATACAAAATAAAAATAAGAACATAAAATAGGATATTTGAAAATATGACTGTTAAAAATATAAGAGAAAAGTTTGCTTTTTAAGCAGGACTTGGATAGTCACAGGCTAGCTGCAGATCAGGAGAGGGAAGATCAGGCAGAGTCCTGGCAACAGGCAGAGGGAGGTTTTGAACCAAAGCACACATGAATTGAATAGTAAATCTGAGAAAACACTTCCAAACAGTGTTCCAAGTGCTAGACTTAGAAGATGATCATAGGGGCCAAAAGTGAGTGTGGATGTTCAGGGATGGGTGGAAAAATAATTCTGGTATTTCTGGGTTAAAATTTTTGAGTGTTGTTTTCTATTAGGACTTATCAGAGACTTTAATATACTTGCTTGGAAATGTAAATAAATAAATATATTGTGTATGGACCAACACTTTTTTTTTTCTTCCTCCAAAGTAAATTTTAAAATCTACTGCAAGGCAAAGCAAAGCTCGAGAGAGGTTTCATTCATGATACAGAACAAAATTTTTGTAGAAACATTTTCCCCAATCCCTCTCACACAGCCCAGCAGGCTGGTTGGCCCCAATTCCTGTCTTCTTTCCCAGACTCTACAATTCTCTGCCTTGAATCCACTGGCTACTGCTGGCTCTAGTTTTTCCTACTCTTCTCTCCCAACTTTTCCAATCTTTTCCCAGGGTAAACCCTGACTTTTAACCATTAAATCAATCAAATAGCTTTTGGATGTTTTCAATGCTCCCAATCCCGTTGTGTCAACCCTCACAAGATTCAGATATTTTTTTTTAAATATAAAGTCTGACTTCCTTTTAGCTAATTCGAGAAGGAGAGACAAGAACTTAATTTATGTATTTATTAATTTAAACTTTATTATATATATGATATATTGATATATATATATATATATATATATATCATATATATTTATTTATATTGGAGCCTGGTGATTGCTAAGAGTCAATAAGCAACAGCTGTTACTACTACTAACTAGAGAGGCACAGCATGGAAGGTGGAGAGACTGCACCAATCCATTTTGGGAAAAAGCCCAGAAGTTAACATTCTGAGCATGGAAATCTGAACTAAACAGTCCCTTAAAAAATAAACTTTTATTATTGAAAATGTACATAGACATAAGAAGAGAGAATTATATAATTAAACCAATGTATCATCATCCCAGATTCAACAATTATCAAATATTACCAGTCTTGTTTAAGTTATACCAACACCTGTTAGTTTATTTTAAAAGGATCTCAGGGATTTTATCTTTTCTGCAGTAAGTACAGTACTTCAATATGCATCTCTAAAAGATACGGATACTTTATATAAAACTGCAAATACTCTTATTACATCTCAGTGGTATTTGTTATTCATTAATACCATTAATTACCCTATGTGTGTTCTAATTTCTCCCAATAGCTCCTAAATGTTTTTGGCAGATTTTGTTTTTATTATTATTACTGTTTTTTAAATTAAACTATAACTTACAGTAAGGTACACAAATCTTAAGTACAAAGATTGATGTATTTTATACAAGAATTTACCTGTTTAAACATGATCCAGATCAAGATATAAACATTTCCATCATCCAAGCAGGCTCCTTGTGCTCCTTTCCCATTAGTGTACCTCCAAATTAACCATTCTTCTCACCTCTGTCATAGCTTTTGTGTGTGTGTAGTAGGGGGAGTATAGCCAACATCCTACAATAAGTATAAACGACATATAACCTTCAAAAATTGTGAATCAGGGCTTCCCTGGTGGTGCAGTGGTTGACAGTCCCCCTGCCGATGCAGGGGATGTGGGTTCGTGCCCCGGTCTGGGAAGATCCCACATGCTGTGGAGTGGCTGGGCCCGTGAGCCATGGCCGCTGAGCCTGCGCGTCCAGAGCCTGTGCTCCGCAATGGGAGAGGCCACAACATAGGGGCCCGCGTACTGCAAAAAAAAAAAAAATTGTGAATCACCACATTGCACACCTGAAACCCATGTAATATTGTACATCCACTGTAGCTCAACAACAAAAACAATTTTTAAGATAAAAATACACAAACTATAGGCTTCATGCTTGCCCCAAAGGCAGGCAGATCTTATACTAGCACTCACATGGCTTTCTACAGCCCAAATTCTGGAGCTTGTTTGAAAGACTCTTGGGGTAAAGCACCAACTTCTTGGATCATCTTAATCTCATCTTCCACTCTACATGGCCACAAAGCATTTTCTGATGAGCTTTCTGTGACTTTCTTGCATCCTCCAAACTCGCAAGGTCCCTCAGCTCCCATCCTGTATCTCAAATATCAAGATTTGAGGTTCAGGACCCAGAATCTTCATATTTGACTCTTTTCAATGCCATTAAAGGAAAACGTGTGCAGCGCAAATGCAGTGATACTCAGGGGCAGAAATGAATGAATGCAACTTCTTATGGGCAGCTGGTGTATATTCCTTCTAAAGTCAATGCTCCTTTTCCCAAGAGCATGCACAGTCCTACACTGAGGAACAGCTGAAGAGCTTCCACTTCATTTTTCAACATAAAGCACTTTTAATACAATGGAATTTCTCTGCTTACCTGTAGTGGATATGTCTCATCTTTGTCCCCAAGGGACCAGCTGTTTTTGCAGAAAATATGTGTGTTTGTGTGTGTATGTGTGTGTGTGAGTGTGTGTGTGTGTACTAATCTTTGAAGAGGGACTTAGACTTATTTGAAGGACTGAGAGGAAAATAACATTCATCATCTGTCCCAGCAGCCCAGGGGTGCTGAACTTCCAAAGCTTCAGCCTCTCAACCACAGATACACATGGGACTCCCTAGATATGGACCATATGACCCTATGTTATTCATCAAACCTGGGAAAGACACTACCATTTACTCATCAGTAAATGGGCAATTCCATCAGCTCAATATAGTTTTTCTGAACTTAAATGGCATTCATTGACAAGTACCACTATTATGGGATGAATTGTGTTCCCCTCAAATCCATATGTTAAAGTCATAGCCTCCAGTACCTCAGAATGTGACTGTATTTGGAGCTAGGGTCTTCAAAGAGGAAATTAAGTTAAAATGAAGTCATTAGGGTAGGCCCTAATCCAATATAACTGGTTTCCTTATAAGAAGAGGAAATTTGGACATAGAAACAGAGAGAGGACCATGTGGAAACACAGGGAGAAGGCCATCTGCAAGGCAAGAAAAGACCTCACAAGAAACCAGTCCTGCTGACACCTTGGTTCCAGACTTCTAGTCTCCAGATTTGTGAGGAAAAAGTGTCTGTGGTACTTTGTTGTGACAATCTTTGTCATGCTTTTGAAAGTTTCTGAACTTCATGTAAAAACATTGAACCTATAGCTAGTATATGACTAGCCATTCCATTTCTAAGTATTTAGCAAAAACAAATGAAAGCACATGTCCATATGAAGAATTGTACCTGAATGTTTTTGAAGGCTTAATTTGTAATAGACTCAAATTAGGAAAAAAATCCAACTATCTATCTATAGGTGAATCGGATAAATAAATTGTTGTATGTAATGCAGTAAAATACTGTTCAGCAATAAAGGGGAATGAATATTGAATCATGGAACAGTTTAGATTTATCTCAAAATAAATATGCTTGAACCAGTACAAAAAAGTATATAATACATATTTTTGTTTATATGAAATTCTAGAAGTGAAAACTCATCTACAGTAATAAAAAGATCAGTGACTGGGTATTGGCGAGTGGGCAAGAAGAAAGGATCACAGGAGAGCAAGAGGGAGTTTTGGGGACAGTGATAAGCTCATTATCTCAATTGTGGTAATAGTTTCATGGGTGCATGTGTACATATGTAAAAACTTATCAAATTGCACACTTAAACAGGTGTTACTTATGTAAAATATTCCTCAATAAAGTTCCCCCCAAAATAAAAAAAGACTGATGGTTGGTATGATCCTTTCTCTTCTTCCTTTCTGAAATTCATCTGGAATACATGAAGGTGTACTAGCTATCTTTCCATTAGTAAAATAAAAATAATATTTAAAAAATAGAAATCAGGGATACTATATTTAGAGAAATACTAAAAGAATTGTGTGAGAATATATAACAAAAAAACCCAACTTAGAATTTTTAAAACTTGATTAATCTAAAAATGCATTAAAAAAATAAATGAATACATGGAATAATAACAATATGTTCATTAAATACAGATATATCAGGAATTTTGATAAACGTAAATTGACTAAAATCCCATTAAAAGGCCACATTTGTCTAACTGGATAAAGATATCAAAATCAATTCGATGTTGTTTACTAGAGATACACTTGAGTATAAAGATAAAGAGAGAATCAAAAGGATGAAAAATATATATATTATGCATACACAAACCAAAAGATAGCTATTACAAATTTATTAATATTAGGCAAAGAAGACTTAAGACACGGTGTACTACTAGAGAAAAAGACATTTCAAAATGATAAAAGAACTAATTCCACAGAAAGATACAAGAATCCAAAATCAGTGTGTATACAATAATAGAGCTTTGAAATACAAACAGTACATATGACAGATTTAAAGGAGAAAAAGAAGTGTCGAAAATCTTATGTGAAAATCTCAACAACTTGTAGAAGATTTGAACAACTGTTAACCAATTTAACCTCACTGACTTACAAAGAACACTTCAGTCAACAATTAAAAATGAACACCCACTCTTTTCAAGTACTTCCTTTATTTCTTCAATGGTAATTGATCTACATAGCCCATCTTCTCCTCCTCTCCCACAGCCCTTTGGTAGAGAGAGAAAATTATACAAGTTTTCATTTTTTTAAATTAATTTGCATTATTGTACAAAGTAAGTCTCTTAATTATTATTTTTATAATTTCCTCAATTTTGATGATAATTTTACCCTTGTTATTTCTAACTTTGTGCTTTGTCTCCCCCCACCTCAACTCCCTCACTGCCACCACATTTTAATTGAGTTAGTTAGCTATTTTTCAATAGTGTTCTTTTTCAAAATTTTTTTTCTAAAATATCATGGTTAGATTTATTTATTTACATATTTAATTTGGCTTGTATGACTAGTATTGCTGAATTATCAGTGCACAAATATTAATATATTCTATATCTTCATTTTGAATTTTAATCTATGGCCTTATAAAGTGTCTTTGTGTTCTTCTTTTAGTGTTTTTTGGTCTAAATTCTACCTGTCAGATGTCTACCTACTTTCTTTTTATCTGCATTTACCTGGTATAATATTGCTTGTTCTTTACTTTTTACCCATTCAGAATATTTGTTTCAGATCTGTCTTGTGAATGTAGCACAGAGTATTGAATTTTGCTTTGTTAGGCAATTTGAACTTCTTTTTTTCTATCAATACATAATTTAAGCTGTTACACAACTGTCAATATGAATAATAACTTTGGTCTTTGTTCTTTTATATTATTGTATGATATACACACCCACATCAAATTTCATTACATAACTAGTTTTATATATTCTCTTTCACTCTGTGTGTTTATCAGTATACCTTTTGACATTTATAAAGGTTTGCATTTTTCTAAATGGTTACAGTATTTGTTGTATTTCTACTGTTATGCTGTATTAAAAACAAAACAAAACAAAAGACACCCTGAACTCAATGTTTAGAGCAATAAGCATCAACCTGGTTCATGAGTGTATGAGTCAGTGATTTCAGCTGGGTGGTGGCTCTGGTTTAAGCTAGATTTACTTTCATTTCTGGGACTATGCTGGCTATTGACTGGGGCAATTTAGTTCTGTATCTTACATTCTTATTACATTCCTCCAGCAGGCAAGACTAGACTTCTTATGGCAAAGACAGAGTTGCAAAAGCCTAAGAAGCAACAGGCAAGTACTTTTTCAAACCTCTGTTTGAATTATATTCATTAACTTCTCATGGGTCAAAGGAAATAATATGATGAAGCCCAGAATCATAGAGGAGGGCAAATGAGAGGAATGCAGAACAGGAGGTCATTTTTGCGATCTAACACAGTTACAATTATTCTAATACCTTTATATAATATCCTTAGACATCTCCTTTTTGGGGGGATATTGACTTTATCTTTTCATTTTTCTATTTATGATAAGTAGTGAAATTAGCTCGTAACTTTCCTCCCCTCCTCTTTCTTCTCTTAGAATCTAATTTGAAATAATGTCATTTTGTTCTCATTTAATTCTTATAAGGCAATCAGTGAGATCTGGAATTAGGCTAATTGAATTATACTCATTTAGAAAGAAACATCAGGAATAGGAAAAGCATACTGCTTCCAAGAGTGGTAAAAAATAAAAGATATCCAATCAGCATTGTTGCATGTCTTTATTCCCAGAACATTCAAAAGCTTGAATTAAGTTGTGGATTTAAGGAGGATTGGAGTTTTGCAAACTAAAAGAGGCGCAAGAGAGAAGAGGACAGATGTTATGGAGCACTTGTAAAAGGAGGGTAAAGAGATGAAGGTCATGATGGACAGGGAGAGATGGTGGGAAAATGAATTGGGAGGTCTTTACCAAGTCAACAAATTACTGGAAAAAGTAAAGTTGAAGATTAAGAGGTAGTAGATGGAAAGCAGATGTCGAAAACTGAGGTTTTGTAAGAGATATAGATTAGAGAACGATGATGGGAGTATACGGGTATGTCAGGATGGAGGAAAAGATCTTGTGAGTGAGGAGCAAAAAATATTTAGACACAAGGCTTATGTCCCTTTGTACTGCAGTAAAGCATGGGCCATCTAAGGTCAAAGGAAATCCATTAATTCAAAAATATTTAATTAATGCTTATGCTTAGTTTTGTTCTATGTACTAAGGATATGGGAGTGGTGAATAATACAGACCAGATACAGCTCTCATGGAGGTGACATTCTAGTAGAAGATTAGTCTAGAAGGGAGTTGACTTAAGCTTTCTCTGAAAATTGAATCAGTCAAGCTTTTGATAGAAACCAATATGTATCCAATTCAATATTGAACTCTCTGGCAAGGTCTTAGGTAAACTGAAAAGAGATCCATATTATATATATTATATGTATGCAGTCAGTAAAAATCATATAATTTTTAGTTATCTGAAAAATTAGTTATATATGGGAAATCATCTCATATTCACATAGAAGTAAGTTCTATGTGTCTACTGGATCTTCCTAATATGTGGAACAAATAAATTTACATCAATATAAATAACTTTTTTATCTCACCGGATCCACTTGATCTTGATAGAGTACTCATGGTATCTCCATCTACAGAGGCTCCATATGAAGAATCTCCATTTAACCACAGTCATCCCAAAGCACTCATTATGTTTTCCCTCTCTCGAACAATTTCACAACTACTGCCCACAAATCAAACTTCTACATTGATATTGCTAACAATGTCTCTTAAGAGAACATCAGTATCTGTGCCAGATTATTGTCTCCAGATGCCCAGCATTATTATTGGCAATTCATCAAAGTTCTAGAGGAGATATGCACTCCATATAGGTGTTGGGGGTTGGGCAGTAGAAGAGATAGATTTCTATGTAATTTCATGCCACAGCTGCCCTGGGCTATTAAGCATCCCTCTTGTGTACAGAGTTCCCAAACATCTCCCAGACAAGCTTCTCTACCTAGCTATTGGCTCTTGTTGAATCCAATGACATATGTCACAGTGATTAGGAGTTTGGACCCTGGAGTCACATAGAACACATTCCCTTCACAATCCCTAATATTGCAGACTTTAAGAGGCATCTATTTATAATGAATAAATTTAAAATATGCTTATTAATGGATGATTAAATTCCAGACTGTAAATAGATGTATATCCAGGGAAAGTCATATTTTAAGATATATTCTATACTTTTAGTATAAATATGTAAAAACTATCCATTAAACTATTTTTAATACATCAGCATATTGCTAGGAAATAAATTTTTATATAAGAGGAAGTGTGGATAAGGAAGATATTTAGTTTCTTTTTCTCTTCTTTCAATAATGAAGTCTAGTCATAAAAGTGGGAGTCATTCAACGTAATGGACTAGGAAATAAGTGTTGCAAAAACCAGTAGAGACAGAGACAAAAATAGATATTTTATCCTTGAAGCCAAGACTACACTTATCTGGACAAGATCTGCACCTCACAACTCAAAACATGTTGGCCAACTAGCATCCTTTGGGAGGCATTCTTTCCTGGACTTCTTTTGGTTTAAGTACCAAAAAAAAAAAAAGTTACATAGATGAAGTAGCACTTATCTGTGCTTTTTAAAATTGGTTTCCTCTTTTAAGCTGTGATTGTGCTGATTTAGAAGATCATAGTATATAAAATTTAATAACAGAATACAGGGCAACAGCCTTACAAAGTTTATAACAGAATCAAAGTATCAGGACTCTCAGAGATCATTGTGATAGTAATCCATTCTGTGTAACTGATCTGGCCTGATTAAAGTGGAATTTAGCATTTGTTTCTGGGTATGTGAAGAAGTTTTAGTTCACATAAAAAGTGCCATTGTTTTCAATTGCTTGATTTGGTTGAATGATCCTTTCAAAGTGATAAAGAAAAGAAAAAAAACATTTTCAACTTGACACTTTTCTGTTCAAAAAAACAAAACATCTCATTTGAACAAAACAATATGGTCAGCAGAATTATTCCTTACAGTTTCCTAAGGGAATAAAAATAATGAATAATCTGGTCATTTGACTGTGACCTCTTTGGATTTCAACAGATTTTTTTTTCCTCTTGAAGAGTAAAAATTCTAAATCTATTGAGAAATGGTCAACACATGAGCCCTAGTCACTCACTCAGTGACTTGATACATACTCTTCTCAGTACAATCATGTGGCATTGGAATGAAACAGCAGCAGCACTTTGACGTTGAAATTTACTGAAACCAAACAAAAAAGAGTCCATAAGGATTATACTCTGTGTAAAACTTCTGTCCAGAAAACCATCCTTGGAAACTGAATTCCATAATTATATGTGTCTGAACAAAAGCATTCCAAAGGCATTTTTATTACTTGTTTTATTACTATTTACTTGTTTTTGTTTGTTGTTTTGTATAACTTTTATATCCAAAAGCCATAACACAGCTTTAATTTCCCTGTTAGTATTGAGAAATTGATATTTATTTTTAGCTCTTATTGCAAAAAAATTGTGTTACCTGAGAGGGAGCAATTACGTTAAGTACGTCTGTCACACAACTCAATGGAAAGAGAACTTAACTGTGTTTTCCAAATAAGAAAGAATGAGATACATTTTACTCTTTCCCCTTTAAAGAGGGACAGCAGGGCTTAGCTCCAGGAGACCTGAGGATATTCTTCCTGTGGGAGAGAGTTGAAGCTTATGTTTTCCAAGACCTAGGCTCTTTACAAAGAACTAGATTGCTGGGAGAAGAGGCTGGGCTGGAGCTTCATGAGAAGCAGCTGCTGGGCCTGTTTCAGAAGGCAACTTCCAGAGAGACAGCAGAGACAGGTATCTGTGAGTTATTGCATGGAAGAGACACCTCCTACATGCAGTACCTTGGATGGGAAGGAATGGCTTGATGGTTGTAGTACAGCTCTAGATATTAGGCCCATTTGAAAGGAGCTACAGTTTCAACTGAGAAACTGAAACTGTGCAAGACAAGCACTTATCAGTGTCAAGTGTAGCTGCAGAGGGATGAGCCCCTTACAGTGAAGTTCAAGGCCAACATCCTCCCTGCTCTCCCATGAAAACCACAGAAGACTTATCTGTGAAGAAAATTGAAGGGATCTCCTCTCAATATCTGACAAAGAAGTCCTTTCTCACCAACTCTGGCAGGTCAGCTTTCATTTGATTAAAGTATTTGAATTCAGTGGAGTAAACTCAGAAAATTTAAATTTTCTGTAGCCAGGCCTGTCATTTTTCAAGAATTGCTTAAATTTTTAGCTCTCTTATCTGTACTTTCCATCTGAAAAGTAAAAGTTTCAGCCCAGTATATAGTCCAAGTTTTCTTTCCTGACTAAAAGGTCTGAGGACAATTTCCTGTTTTATTTACATCAATAATTAAGAAATTCTTTTTTGGTTACTTTATTCCTTTATGTTCTGCCTCCAATTTCTTGTGTTACTTAGCTTTTATTTCAGAAATGGCTGTCATTAATCAAGCATTTCTGAAGCTGTCTTCTTTCTTCATGTGTACTTTGGGTAAAATTCTAATTTGTTCTTCTGAACTTATTCTTCTCATTTTCTATGAAATACCTTCTAAAATACGTCAACTTTAGTGATTGTAATCCTTGTTTGTGACTTATGGCAGGAAAAAATTAAACTTGCATATTTGAGTAAGTGTCCAGTGCATCTACATTAAAACACAAAGGAACAAGATTAGCTAGCATGTTTTTCTATCAGGAGACATTCTCAGAGTTAGAAATCCTCTGCTGGCCATCACTGTTTCCTTAAATATTAGCCCTCAGCCTGGCAGACAACACCATGTGTGATAAACAGCTCATTAAGTAATTGAATGAATGAATGAGTGTCCTGAGGCAAGTTCCAACTTTCAATTAAAAAAAACCTTCCTTTGAGAAGATTCACTGAAAAACAAATGATTTAGCCTCTGTTTAAACTGATATTAAGAAACCAGAAAACTAGTTTATGTGTCTGCTCATACTAATTAACCGAAATATTACATTTTGGAAAACAAAAAGGAGAAGAAAATAGCCTTTCTAGGCACTGGGGGAAAAACTCCTTACAAATATTAAACAAAGACATTTATTTTACAACAGCTTTAAATGTTCTTCCTTCTAACCCCACATCTAGGAAACTACTATAACCCTCTATCTTCAAAGTCTATGTCAATAATTCAATTTTTGGAAAACATACTAGTGGTGCCTTCAATACACTCTTCCATACATGGTCCTTCTTAATTAATGGACACTTAGCCAGAAGTTTTGCATATTATCCTGTAGGTTCTAGTCCATAAACCATTAATTATAAATTCATGGGTCATTATAGAAAGTTCTTCAATATATATGAACCATCTGGACACATGGTAACAATCTTATTTTTTTAATGGCTTAGACACATCCTTTGACTATTTCTTTGGCTATTTACGTAATTGATAGCTACCAGCATTTATGGGATGAAAAATTTAAATGAGGGAATATAACACACTGAAAAAACCAAAGAATAACTACAGTTCAGATTGGAGAGCTATAAATAACTACTTCTAAAGTCTAGGGAAAGCTCAGCATGGTAGGAAAGTTGTATCAGCTTAAGTTTTCAAATTATCATAGAAATATATTTCAGGATAGTCTTTAACTATTAATATTTCAAATATCTACTTTTGTTTTAACTTATTCATTGCTTGATAATTAAAAACTACCATTTTGAAGAATATGAAAGCATTATTTATTCTTTTTTTTAAACATCTTTATTGGAATATAATTGCTTTACAATGGTGGGTTAGTTTCTGCTGTATAGCAAAATGAATCAGCAATACATATATCCCCATGTCCTCTCCCTCTTGCATCTCCCTCCCTCCCTCCCTATCCCACCCCTCTAGGTGGACACAAAGCACCAAGCTGATCTCCCTGTGCTATACGGCTGCTTCCCACTAGCTATCTATTTTACATTTGGTAGTGTATATATGTCCATGCCTCTCTCTCACTTTGTCCCGGCTTCCCCTTTCCCCTTCTCGTGTCTTCAAGTCCATTCTGTACATCTGCATCTTTATTCCTGTCCTGCCCCTAGGTTCTTCAGAACCACTTTTATTTATTTATTTATTTATTTAGATTCCATATATATGTGTTAGCATATGGTATTTGTTTTTCTCTTCTGACTTACCTTACTCTGTATGACAGACTCTTAGGTCTATCCACCTCACTACATATAACTCAATTTCATTTCATTTTACAGCTGAGTAATATTCCACTGTAAATGTGTGCCACATCTTCTTTATGCATTCATCTGTCAATGGACACTTAGGTAGATTCCATGTCTGGCTATTGTAAATAGAGTGCAGTGGATATTGTGGTACATGACTCTTTTTGAATTATGGTTTTCCTAGGGTATATGCCCAGTAGTGAGATTGCTGGGTCATATGGTATTTTGAATTTTAGTTTTTTAAGGAAGCTTCATACTGTTCTCCATAGTGGCTGTATCAATTTATATTCCCACCAACACTTTAAGAGGGTTCCCTTTTCTCCACACCCTCTCCAGCATTTATTGTTTGTAGACTTTTTGTTGATGGCCATTCTGATCAGTGTGAGATGATATCTCATTGTAATTTTGATTTGCATTTCTCTAATGATTAGTGATGTTGAGCATCATTTCATGTGTTTGTTGGCAATCTGTATATCTTCTTTGGAGAAATATCTTTTTAGGTCTTCTGCCCAGTTTTGGATTGAATTGTTTGTTTTTCTGATACTGAGCTACATGTGCTGCTTGTATATTTTTGAGATTAATCCCTTGTCAGTAGCTTCATTTGCAAATATTTTCTCCCATTCTGAGTTTGTCTTTTCGTCTTGTTTATGGTTGCCTTTGCTGTGCAAAAGCTTTTAAGTTTCATTAGTTCCCATTTGTTTCTTTTTGTTTTTATTTCCATTTCTCTAGGAGGTGGGTCATAAAGGATCTTGCTGTGATTTATGTCATAGAGTGTTCTGCCTATGTTTTCCTCTAAGAGTTTGATAGTGTCTGGCCTTACATTTAGGTCTTTAATCCATTCTGAGTTTATTTCTGTGCATGGTGTTAGGGAGTGTTCTAATTTTATTCTTTCACGTGTAGCTGTCCAGTTTGCCCAGCACAAGTTATTGAAAAGGTAGTCTTTTCTCAATTGTATATTCTTGCCTCCTTTATCAAAGAAATGTGGCTATATGTGCATGGGATTATCTCTGGGTTTTCTATGCTGTTCCATTGATCTATATTTTTGTTTTTGTGTCAGTACCATACTGTCTTGATTACTGTAGATTAGTAGTATAGTCTGAAGTCTGGGAGCCTGATTCCTCCAGCTCTGTTTTTCTTTCTCCAGATTGCTTTCGCTATTTGGGGTCTTTTGTGTTTCCATACAAATTGTGAAATTTTTTGTTCTAGTTCTGTGAAAAATGCCAGTGGTAGTTTGATAGGGATTGCACTGACTCTGTAGATTGCTTTGTCTAGTATAGTCATTTTCACAATGTTGACTTTTCCAATCCAAGCACATGGTATATCTCTCCATCTGTTTGTAAAATCTTTAATTTCATTCATCAGTGTCTTATAGTTTTCTGCATACAGGTCTTTTGGATCCCTATGTAGGTTTATTCCTACATATGTTATTCTTTTTGTTGCAATGGTAAACGGGAGAGTTTCCTTAATTTCTCTTTCAGATTTTCCATCATTAGTGTATAGGAATGCAAGAGATTTGTGTGCATTAATTTTGTATTCTGCTACTCTACCAAATTTATTGATTAGCACTAGTAGTTTTCTGGTAGAATCTTTAGGATTATCTATGTATAGTATCATGTCATCTGCAAATGGTGACAGCTTTACTTCTTCTTTTCTGATTTGGATTCCTTTTATTTCTTTTTCTTGTCTGATTGCTGTGGCTAAAACTTCCAAAACTATGTTGAATAACTGTGGTGAGAATGGAAAACCTTGTCTTTTTCCTTATCTTAGAGGAAATAGTTTCAGTCTTTCACAATTGAGAACAATGTTGGCTGTGGGTTTGTCATATATGGCCTTTATTATGTTGAGGTAAGTTCCCTCTATGTCTACTTTCTGGAGGGTCTTTATCATAAATGACTGTTGAATTTTGTCAATAGCTTTTTCTGAATCTATTGAGTTGATCATATGGTTTTTATTCTTCAACTTGTTAATATGGTGCATCACATTGATTGATTTGTGTATATTGAAGAATTCTTGCATTCCTGGGATGAACCCCACATGATCATGGTGTATGATCCCTTTAATGTGCTGTTGGATCCTGTTTGCTAGTATTTTGTTGAGGATTTTTACATCTATGTTCATCAGTGATATTGGCCTGTAGTTTTCTTTCTTTGGGATATCTTTATCTGGTTTTGATATCAGGGTGATAGTTGCCTCATAGACTGAGTTTGGGAGTGTTCATACTTTTGCTATATTTTGGAAGAGTTTGAGAAGGATAGGTGTTAGCTCTTCTCTAAATGTTTGATAGAATTCGCCTATGAAGCCATCTGGTGCTGGGCTTTTGTTTGTTGGAAGATTTTAAATCACAGTTTCAATTTCAGTGCTTGTGATTGTTCTGTTTATGTTTTGTATTTCTTCCTGGTTCAGTCTCAGAAGGTTGTGCATTTCTAAGAATATGTCCATTTTTTCCAGGTTGCCCATTTTATTGGCATATAGTTGCTTGTAGTAATCTCTCATGATACTTTGTTTTGCTGCAGTGTCAGTTGTTACTTTTCCTTTTTCATTTCTAATTCTTTTGCTTTGTGTCTTCTCCTTTTTTCTCTTGATGACTCTGGCTAATGGTTTGTCAATTTTGTTTATCTTCTCAAAGAACCAGCTTTTAGTTTTATTGATCTTTGTTATTGTTTCCTTCATTTCTTTTTCATTTATTTCTGATCTGATCTTTATGATTCCTTTCCTTCTGCTAACTTTGGTCTTATTTTGTTCTTCTTTCTCTAATTGCTTTAGGTGTAAGTTTGCGTTTTTAATTTGAGATGTTTCTTGTTTCCTGCGGTAGGATTGTATTGCTATAAAATTCCCTCTTAGAATTGCTTTTGCTGCATCCCAAAGGTTTTGGGTCACCGTGTTTTCATTGTCATTTGTTTCTAGATATTTTTTGATTTCCTTCTTGATTTCTTCAGTGATCACTTGGTTATTTAGTAGTGTATTGTTTAGCCTCCATGTGTTTGTATTTTTTACTGATATTTTTGCTGTAATTGATATCTAGTCTCATAGCACTGGGGTCAGAAAAGATACTTGATACAATTTCAGTTTTCTTAAATTTACCAAGGATTGATTTGTGACACAAGGTATTATCTATCCTGAAGAATGTTCCATGATCACTTGAGAAGAAAGTGTATTCAGTTGTTTTTGGATGGAATATCCTATAAATATCAATTAAGTCCATTTTGTTTAATGTGTCTTTTAAAATTTCTGTTTCCTTATTTACTTTCATTTTGGATAATCTGTCCATTGTTGAAAGTATGGTGTTAAAGCCCTCTACTCTCATTGTGTTACTGTTGATTTTCCATTTACAGGCATTAGCATTTTTGTTATGTATTGAGATGCTCCTATGCTGGGTGCATAAATTTTTACAATTGTTATATCTTCTGCTTGGATTGATCCCTTGATTATTACGCAGTGTCCTTTGTCTCTTGTAATAGTCTTTATCTTAAAGTCTATTTTGTCTTATATGAGAATTGCTACTCCAGCTTTCTTTTGATTTCTACTTGCATGGAATATATTTTTCCATCCCCTCACTTTCAGTCCCTATGTGTTCTTAGGTCTGAAGTGGGTCTCTTGTAGACATAATACATGTGGGTCTTGTGCTTGTATCCATTTAGCCAGTCTCTGTCTTTTGGTTGAAGCATTTAATCCATTTACATTTAAGGTAATTATGGATATGTATGTTCCTATTATCATTTTCTTAATTGTTTTGGGTTTGTTATTGTAAGTCTTTTCCTACTCTTGTGTTTCTTTCCTAGAGAAGTTCCATTAGCATTTGTTGTAAAGCTGGTTTAGTGGTGCTGAATTCTCTTTGCTTGCCTGTAAAAGTTTTAATTTCTCCGTCGAATCTGAATGAGATCCCTGCTGGGTAGAGTAATCTTGGTTGTAGGTTTTTCCCTTGCATCACTTTAAATACGTCCTGTCACACCCTTCTGGTTTGCAGAATTTCTGCTGAAAGATCAGTTGTTAAACTTATAGGGATTCCCTTGTATGTTATGTGTTGCTTTTCTCTAGTTGCTTTTAATAATTTTTCTTTGTGTTTAATTTTTGATAGCTTGATTAATATGTGTCTTGGGATATTTCTCCCTCAATTTATCCTATATGGGACTCTGTGCTTCCTGGAATTGATTGACTCTTTCCTTTCCCATATTAGGGAAATTTTCAACTATAATCTTTTCAAATATTTTCTTGGTCCCTTTCTTTTTCTTTTCTTCTTTCTGGGACTCCTATAATTCGAATATTGGTATGTTTAATCTTGTCCCAGAGGTGTCTGAGACTGTCCTCAATTCTTTTCATTCTTTTTTCTTTATTCTCCTCTGTAGTAGTTATTTCCACTATTTTATCTTCTAGGTCACTTATCCTTTCTTCTGCCTCAGTTATTCTGCTATTGATTCCTTCTAGAGAATATTTAACTTCATTTATTATGTTGTTCATCATTGTCTGTTTGCTCTTTAGTTCTTCTAGGTCCTTTTTAAACTTTCTTGCATTTTCTCCATTCTATTTCCAAGATTTTGGATCATGTTTACTATCAATACTATGAATTATTTTTCAGGTAGACTGCCTATTTCCTCTTCATTTGTCTGGTCTGGTAGGTTTTTACCTTGCTCTTTCATCTGCTGTATATTTCTCTGTCTTCTCATTTTGCTTAACTTACTGTGTTTGGGGGTTTCCTTTTCACAGGCTGCAAGTTCATAGTTCCCATTGTTTTTGGTGTCTTCCCCCAGTAGATAAGGTTGGTTCAGTGGGTTGTGTAGGTTTCTTGGTGGAGGAGACTGGTGCCTATGTTCTGATGGATGAGGTTTGATCTTGTCTTTCTGGTGGGTAGCAACATGTCCGGTGCTGTGTTTTGGGGAGTCTGTGACCTTAGTATGATTTTAGGCATCCTCTCTGCTAATGGGTGGGGTTATGTTCCTGCCTTGCTAGTTGTTTGGCATGGGGTGTCCAGCACTTGAACTTGCTTGTCCTTGAGTGGAGCTCGGTCTTAGCATTGAGATGGAGATCTCTGTGAGAGCTGTCACCAACTGATATTATGTGGGGCCGGGAGGTGTCTGGTGGACCAATGTCCTGAACTTGGCTCTGCCACCTCAGAGACTCAGGCCTGACACCTAGCCGGAGCACCAAGATCCTGTCAGCCACATGGCTGCTAGTGTTGGAGGGTCTCCTGCAGAGACAGGGGAATGGCTGTGGTTCACCACGGGGACAAGGACACTGGCAGTGGAAGTTTGGGAAGTACTCTTTCAAGCATTATTTATCCTTATTCATCATTTATATTTCATTGTTCTTTCTAATTTAAAATATTTATATAACTATCCTAATATACAAGTTTAACAAATGATGAAATCAAATATACACATATGTGAATATATATAATATTTTTAGCAGTTTCAAACTAAACCCTGTATAATATCACACATTGTTTTATTATTTACATTTTTTTGCCATATTCTAAAATACTTCTTTAAATATTATCTCGTTCCTTATTAAGAGGCTTTATTTGATGGAAATTGACTCCATTCACAATTTTATTCAGAGTTTAAATATCTTACACCTTGTACCAAGGTTAAAGCTCACAAAACCTTTTCTATTTTCAAAATTCAAATCCATGGAGATCCCATACTTAACCAAATAAATTATCTTGGGATTAAGTACATAGAGAAGAGTTAGATTAATGAATTAAATAAATGTTTTTCTGCTGAAGACACAAACCACATTCTTCATCCCCATTTTGCTAAAGGCAAAACCACATTCTGTGAACAATCACAGTCTCTTTGGTAGATAAGTCAGACAATAAGCTAAAAAGTATTTTGGAATATATGCACACTAAGTGTGTATATTTTGGCCTATCTCTTTCCAAAGTAAATGGCTAGGAGCTTATATGAAGTTATGCACACAGTCATTTAAAACTTAAGAAAAGGAAGAAGAGATCTATCATTCAATTTTCTTCTGTTTCCTTTTCTTCAGAGAACCAGTAGACTCACACACACACACACACACACACACACACACACACACACATAGACTCACACATGCCCAGAAACACTTACCTTTAGCATGAAGGAGCATTTCAATAGGAACTCCACAACAGAAAGTCTGTAACAGTGTCCTAAAGGATAGGATTTTAGAGACAGCAATGGAAGAAATTATTGGAAAGTATAGGGTAAGTTAGAACTGGGAATGTCAAAAATGTCTGAAAACAAAGCATGCTGGTCAAATTGAATCCTCTTCTCTGCTATTAGGAACTTTAAAAACCACTGGCCTCCTTGAATCACTCTCATCCCTTTTTTTTTTCTATCCTTGTCTCCCTCCCTTCCTCCATTCCTTCCTTCTTCCCTCCTTCTCTCTCTCCCTCCTTCTACTTGCCTCTCTTTCATCTCTCCCTAGTAACATGTGAAAGCACTTGCTCACTTGAACCTCTGGAGTATGATTCCAGAGCCCACCTTCTCAGCCCTTAATATATAACTGCTTCAGGATTCCCATTTCTTCCCGTCTATGACTTCAAAGAGATGGAGCCTAGGTTTTTTACTTTCACATTATATAGTTTTTTTAAAATTTAAACAAGCATATGTTTTGGTGTGTGTGTGTGCAATTCATTTTTAGAACTTTTATCTAATTATTTTCATATCTGCTTTTATGTATTAACAGTTGAATCTTCTAAAAGAGACTCTTCAAAAATCTAATTTAAAATCTCGTTATTATTACAATTTTTTGGAATGCTAATCCTGTGCAGTTTGCTGCCTGTCTTCTTAGTGGACTGTGTCAACAGCAGCTGCTATACCAAGGGACCAAAAGCTTACTGTTCATATTTTTGCCCAGTTCCAGGCCCTCTTCTCTAGGAGGTGAGGATAAAACAAGTCTCTGACTTCTAGGACATTATGTGTAGTGGAAGAGATAGAAAATACATAAACAAACATAAAATCAAACTGTGTGTCAGTTGGCAGCAGTTGCTATGAAGGTGAACTCCTAACACCTCATTACTATTAGCATGCCCTTACTGGGGACACGCTGGGATTTCCATCAGGTCCCCACCCTTTCCTCCCCAAGGCCGCCTTACTATTTCTCCTCCCCGTCTGTCCTTTGAACATACTCCCTGCATTCATCCGTGGCCTGGTGAACCTGCCCATAATGCTCCCTGACCTAATATAATGGTAGAGACTTTACCCATGGCCTGGGGCAGAGAAGGAGCAAGGAGACACAGCTAGACCAGGAAGCGAAGAGCCTTTGCTTGTTCTTAGCAGAGGTTATAACCTCCAAGCCCCTGGTGGCCCTCCCTTTGAGTCAGTGTTCTGCCTCATGAGTCTGGTTCTGACAAGGTCCCGCCACCACCCTCTGTCTCACTCCACACCAGGCTGGGCCAGGGCCACCCCAAGGGACCTGTTCCCGGGGATTACCTGAGGCTCAATCAGACCTGTTTTTTACTGGTTTATATTATGGTCCTAAGTTTTTAAAGTAAAGCTGGGACTTCCCTGGAATTCCAGTGGTTAGGACTCCTCGCTTCCACTGCAGGGGGTGCAGGCTCAATCCCTGGTCGGGGAACTAAAATCCTGCATGCCGCATAGTGCGGCCAAAAATAATTAAATAAATGAAATTTTAAAATAAATAAATAAAGTAAAGCTAACTTTGTATGGATGATGTCTCAAATGTATTACATAATATTATTTAGGGAAAAAAATTGTACAGGTTAAATAGTGCAACATGAGGGGAAGAAAAGTGCTACTTAAAAGGAATACCTTCTAACCAGTCTCAAATTTGTGTTAAATCCTTGGCTTAGAGATTTCCATGGCATGCATACAGAAAATGTTAATTCAGATTTCATACCACATGTGGCACAGTAGCACTGAGGTTCCAGAGTTTTCATAAAAGATATTTATATAAAAAAGTGTATATATTATATGTGTATATATTCATGTATATTATATATGTGTATATACATAAAAAGCATACATATATAATATATAAATAGAGATTATGCACACACACATATATGTATATTTTTTTCTTCTCCCAGGAATTGGCTCACTTTTTTTTTTAAATTCTCCTGGGATGGTGGCAGGCTCCAGTTTTATGTAATGATCTCAGTCTGGCTTTCACTCCTGAGACAATGTCTTCTGCTCTAGAATGGGCATTACCATCTCAGGCCCTACCACTTAGGTCTCATCTCTGCTCTGATATCCTTACAACCATCAGGGTATCAGTTTAAGAGCATATTGCAAGCTTATTGTAAGTTTATGGTTCTAATTTTAAGTTTCATCTTTGGCTTCTGGGGACTTCTGAGATTTTGTGTCTGTTAAAAATGCAAACTTTCTAGGTATTTGTACTTGGGCACAGCAGTTTGTATTAGCTCAGTCCATTATGCTGTTGGCTGCTGTAGTATTAAACCCACCTGAATTTCCTCAGTCATTTAAGTCTTCTTCCCATGGGTTCTTCAAATTTTAGTTTTTATTTAGGGTTTTAGTGTTTCTTAAAATCCAATATTGAAGAAAAACTTTCTTTAAGAGTATGCCACTAGCTCTTCTATGCTTGGAGCAGAAACAGTAAAAATACAAGAATTACTGCTCCAGTAATGCAATGTTGTATGATGTTGCTCTTTTATTAAGAAAGGTGTTTTTTTCCCCCTCTATTTTCTTTCCCTGCTCCTCTCTCTTCTTAAATTGAAATGCTACAGCATTTAGAACTCTTTTACTTAAAGAGCTAAAGAGGAAAGTAACACTATTAAAGGGAAAAGGGGGACTCTCCCCAACTCTAGAGCTCCAAACAGTAAAATCCTTAAGGGAAGAAAGAGTGCACACAACCTGGAAAAAGACGTGAAAGAAAACATGATGAATTCGGCCAAGGCTTCCCTGTCCCACCACTTAACCTAGGACAGAGGACAGTTGCCCAAATCTGGAATTGGTAAAGGAGGGGGATAGTTGGAAGAGAAATTTTAATTATGTAGTTAAGGGTGGGTCTCAAAGAGGGAGAGACTCTGTACCTGAGTGCTTAAATGAAGCCCTTAGAAAATAGCAAAATGCATAGGTTTGTGGGTACTGAGAGTAGAGGGGAATACTGAATCATTCTCAGATAGAGGTGTTTAAATGTTGCCTCTAGACAGATACAGGCTTAGTTGACATCACAACATAGAGATGTTGGAAAAACAGATCCATTTCTAGGTTTCCACAATGCCAAGAAGTATAATGGGTAGAAGTGGGTAGACCTAGAAGCCATACAACTGGAAATTGAGACATTTCTACAGCATGGATCAAGAACTGAATTCCAGAATGTTCTATAGCTATCTCGACAGATTCTAAAGAGGACAAATGGCACTGATGATGACGTGTCACTACTAATGCCTTATTATGTCATAAGCCTCCTTAATATTGTGTGCTTCTTAAGAAAAAGACTTGATCACAAATTGATTGACATTCATTTCCAGCACCATGAAAGAATGGAGGACAGAAAAAGAAAATGAGTGATAGAAACTACGAACAGCATTACTTATAGGAACTGAATTTACACCTGTGCCAGAAACAGAAACAATGCTTTCCTTAATCCAAACTTCTCTTTCAAGTTTGTTCATTTGTTTGATTTGAAATGCTTCACCCTAAAACATGCAATGTTTTTCTTTTAGTAGCGAAAACATGTAATACTTGGTATGTATGTTTTCTAAGGCACTGATTTCAAACTAATATCTAAGGCCAGATTCAAATACATTATTTTTTTCATCTCACAGTGGGACGTTGGAGACTGCTTAGACTTGCTCCCAGGAACCAATTATACACTTTTCTTCCCATGTTTACTCCATGTTTACTGATGTCATCCAGGTAGCTCAAAATTGGCACTAGTGGGAGTATTTAGCCCATAGAAAGCAGCAAATGCTGTATGTCGGGGCTTTCCCCTCTCCTGAGCGCTGCTGTTAAATGTTTAGCAATTCACCACTGATCCTACATCTTTAGCACTGGAGAACCATTTTTAAACTTCCCATGTTTCTGCTACAACTGAATTTATTTTTAGTTTTTGAGCAGAGAATACCCAGTCACATATGATATTTTTTATGAATCCTGAGTGTCCCAGATTTCTAATTGAGTAAAAAGTCATGTTTTATGTTTTAAAAAAATTGAATTATTGGACTTAGGGAATTTCTGTGGGACTGGGATCCAATTGCATGATCCCCCCCACCCCATAGTGCCCACCCAGTACTTTGCATCTGTTGGGCACACATACAGCCCCAGCAGCAGCCTCTGAAGCAACAACTGCTCCTCTAATGACCCAGGGGGCAGATTTTATATTAGCCCTTTCATGGAAAATAGAGTAGTAGGAAATCATGTCATGAGATGTTCTGTGGGTAGATACATAATTATAATGCTGTTTTTATTCTTTTTTATAGTACTGACCAATGTCAAACTTTTGAAGAAATTAATGATGAGGAAATTAAAGAAAGGAAATGAAATGGACTGCAATGGTATGTATAGTTTATCTAGCCTTAGAGAATTCAGAGATAAAGGATGAAAGACTTGTTCCAGAAGTAAAGGGTGGGAGTTTCTTTTATCAAGTGAAATGAGTATAAGTGAATTAAAAGATCACTCAGAAAAGACTTCGTTTATTATCCAGATCTGCTGGTGTTTTATCTTTTGCAGAAAATAACAGTTTGTGAATGCTCTGCTTAGTGCCCTATATGACAAGAGGGAAGGCAGTGGTGTGGGCAGTAAGGCTAAAGACAGGAAAACATAAAGTTAAGAAAAAATATCCTGAGGGTTGCCTGGAGGGGAGAAAAGGGAGGAGGGGTAAGGCTTACAGAAAAGTGGGCAATTTCCAGACTGCACACAGACTTTCTTCAACAACAGGGAAAAAGCCTCAGGATTTCCTAGTCCCAAAGATTTAGATGACATGATACAGCAGAATAATGACTGCTGGCTCAGAGGTCAAGCCAGTCATCTGGACTCTCTGTAGTTGGTAACAGTTGTTACATTAGCTCCTGATGCCAAAAAATTATAAAAATGAGAAATTTCCCTAAATCACAATCCATTTTGATTTGCAAGGGATCTAACTTGTAATATTTTTCTCTCAGACTGATATTTTTATACAGTGCTCAAAGCTATTTCTTCCTCCAACATTTTTAATCAGTCCAGTCATACAAAAACCACACTAAGACATATGTGAATGTTCAAAATAAAGTCAAACTTTAACATTCTTATATACTTTATAACTTATTACCTGAGTAATTTACATGTTTCTACAAACTGCCTTTTTTATACTGAAACAAATAGCTACTAATTGATATGTATTGGCTGGAAATTTTTTAGTTGAAATACATTAACTATTTTTTTCTTTAAGAAAAATACAGAATGCAATATTGTACAATAGAAACACTCATTTGAATAAATCATATCAGTGCATTGGAAATTGAGATCTGAGCCACTTTCCTTCAAGAATGTATAAAATAATTCAAATAGAACTTTATTTAGTAGTGAGTCATATTAATAGTAATTAGTTTAAGAACAAATGCTGCTGAGCAGAGGATGAGGTAGTTTAAGGCAACAGTACAATGAGAGAAAAAAAAAATTCCCAGGTGGCTAAGTTTCTTCCTTACACTCAGTTAAATGCAATAATTTTTTCAGGTTAACGATTTTGTTCATTCATTCAATAAATATTCGTTGGAGCCTAATACGTGTCAGGTACTCTTTCAGGCACTGGAGATACAACAGGGGAAAATAGACCAAAAAAAAAAAAAAAAGATAATATTGGATCATTTCCCTCAGTGTCTGACCTACTAGGAAGAAACTAGTACCTAAAGGAAAGTACAGGTCCCTGACTGCATTTGGTACAGTGGTGCATTAATTACCACAGGGGAACACGAGGAAACTGGCTTGGCCTCTCCTCTGTCCTTGCTGATTTCCTGGTGAGGAACTGGCCACAAATAGTTAAAAAAGGTCTGTTTTCATTTTCTCCCTCAATGTGCAGAGCAGAAACCTTTTAAAAGCCCAAAGTGTGGAGTTAAGGATAGGTTCTCTCTTTCCCCAAACCTCTGATATTAGCTGCTGGCTTGATATTTGCCTGAAAATAAGTTTTATCAAACCTCTAAAATGAGAAAGTTGGAAATTATTTCCACTCTCCTTAATAAAGTTCCATTTGAAGAATTTTACTTCTATTATCTTCCTTAAAAAGTAGCTTCAACCTCACACATGATCTAGGTACAAGCTAAAGATATTTATCCTTGCATGCTTTAACCATTTGTAATTTAGAACTGGAATATTGCCAGCTCTTGAATTATCTTCAGATGGGCAAAGAATTTATCTAATATCTTATTTTTTGTTTTTTGGGTTTTTTTAAACATCTTTATTGGAGTATAATTGCTTTACAATGGTGTGTTAGTTTCTGCTTTATAACAAAGTGAATCAGTTATACATACACATATGTCCCCATATCTCTTCCCTCTTGCGTCTCCCTCCCACCCTCTCTATCCCACCCCTCTAGGTGGTCACAAAGCACGGAGCTGATCTCCCTGTGCTATGTGGCTGTTTCCCACTAGCTATCTATTTTACATTTGGTAGTGTATATATGTCCATGCCACTCTCTCACTTTATCACATCTTACCCTTCCCCCTCCCCATATCTTCAAGTCCATTCTCTAGTAGGTCTGTGTCTTTATTCCCATCTTGCCCCTAGGTTCTTCATGACCTTTTTTTTTTTCTTTTACATTCCATATATATGTGTCAGCATACGGTATTTGTTTTTCTCTTTCTGACTTACTTCAGTTTGTATGACAGATTCTAGGTCCATCCACCTCACTACAAATAACTCAATTTTGTTTCTTTTTTTGGCTGATAATATTCCATTGTATATATGTGCCACATCTTCTTTATCCATTCATCTGTTGATGGACACTTAGGTTGCTTCCATGTCCTGGCTATTGTAAATAGAGCTGCAATGAACATTGTGGTACATGAATGTTTTTGAATTATGGTTTTCTCAGGGTATACGCCCAGTAATGAGATTACTGGGTCATATGGTAGTTCTATTTTTAGTTTTTTAAGGAACCTTCATACTGTTCTCCATAGTGGCTGTATCAATGTACATTCCCACCAACAGTGCAAGAGGGTTCCCTTTTCTCCACACCCTCTCCAGCATTTACTGTTTCTAGATTTTTTGATGATGGCCATTCTGACTGGTGTGAGATGATATCTCATTGTAGTTTTGATTTGCATTTCTCTAATGATAAGTGATGTTGAGCATCCTTTCATGTGTTTGTTGGCAATCTGTATATCTTCTTTGGAGAAATGTCTATTTAGGTCTTCTGCCCATTTTTGGATTGGTTTGTTTGTTTTTTTGCTATTGAGCTGCATGAGGTGCTTGTAAATTTTGGAGATTAATCCTTTGTCAGTTGATTCATTTGCAAATATTTTCTCCCATTCTGAGGGTTGTCTTTTGGTCTTATTTATGGTTTCCTTTGCTGTTCAAAAGCTTTTAAGTTTCATTAGGTTCCATTTGTTTATTTTTGTTTTTATTTCCATTTCTCTAGGAGGTGAGTCAAAAAGGATCTTGCTGTGATTTATGTCATAGAGTGTTCTACCTATGTTTTCCTCTAAGAGTTTGATAGTGCCTGACACTATCAAACTCTTAGAACAAAACACTATCAAACTCTTACAGATAATATCTTATTTTAAAGTTAATTTTTTTTTTTTACTTTATCAAATTTAGATGAGACAAGACTGCAATCATTAATTTTACATTCTCCTCAGACTGGAGAGACTGGCTTCATCTCTGATCTTGGCATCATGAAATGCCAGCTGAAATTTGTGCCTTGACTGTTTTAATGATCAAATGTGTTGCATTTGGAACTTTGTAATAAAATCTATTTTCAGAACTTTAGCCATGCTGGTCTCCTTTTTTGTCTCTCAATTATGCTATTCGCAACCCAGCTACAAAGCTGTTTCTGTGCTGAGAGAATTTCTTCTTCCAAAACCCAGAATGCTTTTTCACCTAGTTAACTCCAGTTCCTCCTTCACATCAAGCTTTCCTTAAGCATCATCATCCCCTTCAGGTTAGATTTGATTTGTTTTGTCATATATTTGGAAAGAACCATGTAACTTTCCTGTCTAGCGTTTAACCACATATAATTTTTAACTTTTCAGTATGGAAACTTGTAGAGAGAATAGTATGATTCAGCCTTTTGTACACATCACCACCAGCTTCAACAACAACAACCCATGGGTAATATTATTCTCTTAACAATTAAATCAGTTATAATATACATATAATAATATTTAGCCATTTTAAATTTAAATTTTGATTGCTTTTGTCTAAGGCATATACTTTTGTAACCATCTCCATAATTGTGATGTAGAACATGTCCATCACCCTAAAATGTTTCTCTAGCCCCTTTGATGTCAACATTATACCAACTTTTTGTCAAGTTGTTTCATATCTTCTTAAGTTGTAAAAATCCTTTATATATTCTGGGTACAACTACTTAGTTATATTTTGCAAATATTCTTTTCCCAGACTCTGGATTGTCTTCTCATTTTTTAAAACAGTATTTTTGGAGGATTAAAAGGTTTTAATATATATCAAGTCCAATTTATCAGTTTTTTTTAGGATTTATGTTTTTTGTGTGCTTTCCAAGAAATCTATCCAGAACCCAAGATCACAAGATTTTTTCTCCTATATTTTATTCTAAAAAGTTTTCTAATTTTGGATCTAACCTTTAGGTCTATGATCAATTATGAGTTTATCTGTGTATATGGTATGATGTAAGAGTCAAGGTTTAATTCATTTAATTTCATATGATGATATTCAATTGTTCCAGCATCACTTGTTGAAAAGAATTTTTCATAGTCAAATACCTTGACATCTTTGTGGAAAATCCATTTACTATGTATGTGTGGATCTACTTCTAGATGCTCAATTTTTTTCCTTTTATGTACAAATCTATCTTTTACTCAGTGCCATGTTGGCTCAATTACTATAGCATTTTACTAAGTCTCATAATTAAGTCATGTATATCCTTCAACTTCAACCTTCCTTTTCAAAGCAATTTTGGCTATTCCAGGTTCTTTGCATTTTTATACGAATATTAAAATCAGCTTGTTGATTTCTAACAAAAAAAACCCATTGTAATTTTGATTGGGATTGTCTGAAACCTTTCTGATCAATTTTTATAAAGTTGACATTTTAACAGCATTGAATCTTCTAACCCATAGACATATATCTCTATTTACTTAGTAGCCTTATTTTGTAATTGGAAAAGAAACAGATTTTATTAGGTGAGTGGGTGAGAAAGGGACACAATGAGAGGAATGGAGTAACATCTTTCCCATAGCAGGTCTTCTGAACTCTTTTTGAGGTCTCTGTGAGGAGAGGAATTTTAAAAAACTGATGTTGATGGTTTCATTTAAGGACAACTGTGGAACTCTGGATATGAGGGCTATCTTGGGACTCGGTGACAATGAGTTGTAAAATCCCAGCGCAAATCAAGTGACAAGAGGTAGGATGTGGAAGCATTTCCTAGCAATAGCATCCTTGACACAATTTTCTTTACTGTAATTCGTCAATTACTTGGGTGTTTCCTTCCAAACTCTAAACACCCCTCTGGTGACTAAGACTTGACCTGAAGTTTCATGGGGCTGAGGGTATCCAGTGCTATAGGGGGCTTTTGGGTGGGGTGCATCAAAGTCTTGATGTATAAGCTTTCACCTTCCTCAGGAAATTCTGTGTAGCCACTATCAAAGGATACTCTCATTCAAACTGTGAACAAGAGCACACCTCTTGTGGCTTTTCCCCACAGATATCATGATGTACTCATTTTGGTTGTTGGGGTGGTTTGCTATCACCTCAGTTTGGCAGATTGTATTTTTCAAAAATAGCAATATGTATATAAATTGATGGGATTTGTTCCCTCTCTCGAACCTGGGCAGGTACTTATAATTACCCTGACCATTGGTGTACTATGGAAATGATGCTATGTGACTTTCTTTGTTGTTTCTTTAAAAGAATTATTTTATTGTGGTAAGAACTCTTGACATGAGATCTACCCTCAACAAATTCTTAAGTGTAAAATGCAGTATTGCCAACTAATGTACAGCAGACCTCTAGAACTAACTCATCTTGCTTTACTGAAATTTTATGTCCATTGACTATTTACCCCCCATTCCTGCTTTCACTTGACCTCTGGCAACCACTTTTTGATTCTATGAGTTTGACTATTTTAGATACCTCATATAAAGTGGAATTTGTTCTTCTGCGACTGGCTTATTTCACCTGGTGTAATGACCTCAAGGTTTACCCATGTTATTACATATGTAGAATTTCCTTCTCTTTTACTGCTGTGCAATATTCCATTGTATGTATATACCACATTTTCTTTAACCATTCATCCATTGATAGACATTTAGATTGTTTCCACATCTTAGCTATTGTTAGTAGTGCTGTAATGAACATGGGAGTGCTAATATCTCTTCAAAATTCTGGTTTCAGTTATTTTGGATAAGTAAAATACCTTTTGCTTGGTGCTCTCATTCTCTTTTTTTCTCTCTTAAGATACTCACCTCTGGAACCCAGCTACCATGTTGTAAGGAATACCAGATGACATGGAGAGACAATGTGTATGTATTCCTATTAACAGCCCCAACTAAGGTCTGAGCTGATAGCAAACATTGACTGCAAGATGTGAGTGAAGATGTCTTTAGGAGATGTCTTTAGACAATGTCTTTAGAAGATGACAGCTTCCAGACTTCAAGTCTTGCAATTAAGGCCCCAAAAATCACAGAGCAGAGATACCCTATCCAAATTAATGACCCGTAGAAAAAATGAGAGGTAACAAATCATTTTTCTTATTTTAATCCATTAAATTGTGGGATGATTTGTTATAAAGCGATAGATACTTGAAATACTTTTCCATGAAACTTTCCAGTGCTGGCTATACGAGGAGCTTGGAAGTCTCTTCATACTGATTTCCCTCCTCTCCACACGGTTCTCCACATCTATTTGTCTCATTTCATGGCACAGATTTATCCAGGATTTCTTCTATTATTTCCTCATAGCCAAAGGGCACAGCATGGTAATCTGGCTATCTATTCCTTTTATAATTTACTAGATAGTCAACACTAAATTATTATTACTAAATAATATTTTTTTAAAACCCTAGATACTAGTGATTTCAGGCATTCTTTTTAATTCTCAAGATACTAGTTTGATATTCAAAACATTTGATTCTTTCTTTCTTATACCTTTTCTGCTATATAAATCTTAATTGTTCTTGATTCAGTGTGGAAGACCGGTGAGTGTGGAAAGAAAAGCACAAAGATGAATATTTTAAGATGTAATTCACTAAATATGTGTGTGACATGTAAGTATGTTCTGTGTTTATCAGTGGAGATAGGAGATCACTTGTAGTAAGTATTTAAAACATCTATTAACTTCATTCACATTCATTATCCCAGAGAGCTTTAGCATTGTTCCTATTCCAGATTTCTAGGACCCCAAACCAGCAGGTCCTCAGTTATGTATGTATGTACACAGTTCTCACAAATCAGTCATTGTCATTTAAGAATGCCCAGTATGGAGGAATATTCTAGCAAGGAAACATTTTCCTTAGCTCCCTTCCTACTCTATTACTATTTTTTCTACCAATATAATCTCACCCTTTTTTCTAGTTTTTCCATTGAAATGATATAAACCTTCATCCAAACAGCAACAGCAAAGCAAATGTTCTTGTTCCTGTTAGAAGTTGTTCATCTACTCCCCTTCCCACTCCCATCCCCACCCCCACTAGCACTGCCTTTATCAAAAGGCACAAAGGCTTTCAACATCTTTTCTTGGCTTATTGTATTTTTATGCAAAACTCACAGATAGAAATATTGGCAGAATACGGTAAGTGGAAAGGGAAGCAAATTACTTTTAATGAAGTTTAAGACACATAACCTGAAAATTTAAATATGAAACATAACTTTTTATTAAATAATAATGCATGTTCCTCAATTGTTAATGATTATAACTACATCTCAATATTTTCCTAAAAGTGAAATTTAACAGTATAGTTTAGAATATAAATTGGTATAGCCAATTATTTCTCATTTTATTCAGATATATCTTTCATCAATAGAACTATTCCATCATTCAAGCTCCCATAATTTATTTGCTAATGAGTGATTACATAACATTTTAAAAGCTGTCAAGGTAGACCCTCTAATTTATGGTTCTAGATGCACTTTACAAAAATGATTGTCTCACCAGGAATTACAACTTCATTCAGTTAACACACATTTAACAAATTTGGTGTCTCAGAAATTTTCTCATTTCTTTGGATATCACTGTGGCTTGCTCACCTTTTATCTACTAAAGTTATACATAGGTGGCTGGATCAAAAAAATTGGGCCAAAAGCCTTGTACATGAGGTAATTTGTTTTCTGTTGAAACTAGGATTATTGTAAACAAAGCCCAGAAGAAACGTTAGCTAAAAAGGTCATTTAAATCTCTTTCTGCTACATGTCAGAGGAGGATTTTTCAGGCAACATAAGGGTGTGTCACAATATACTTAAAGGTCAAAGAAAGTGCAATCATTCAACTTTTGGAACATGAGGTTATATGATTTCAAGTTTGCCTATTTTCATCAGTACTAGATAACTCTTTTGGGCTGAATAGTTTAAAAGTTCCTAGTTGTTAGAAGAGTTTTGGACCAGGCAACCTAAGGCACCTAAAACCGGGTAAACTGAGCACAACATAAAAAATAAAAACAGAAACAAAGATACAAAGAAAGGATAGCTGCATCTTCTTTATGCTGTCTTCCAAGAAGTCTTGCAGGGAAATTCAGGACTAATTTTTAACTGAGATTAAAAGCAAGGGAGTGAGGATTCCAATGTTTGGCCTTCTTGGACTGTTAGTAGGCACCTAAGACTGTTGTTCAGCTGTCTCACATTACTCCTTCTGGAGGGTGGGTGGGACAAGGAGGGCTTTCTTTCTATTTATCGATATGCTTTAATTCCTCATGCTTGGAGATAGTAAATGATTCCCAAACAGAATGTTTAGAATACCCCAAAGAAGAAAGAAAAAAGAAAAAATTATCCATAGACTTACTACAACAGACAAATGCTCTTGATGTTTTAGGGCACCTCTTCCTGTGTTCTTTTAAACTGTATTTGTGTTTATATAATATTATTTAAATGAATACTAATTTAAACTTTATATAAATGTAATTTACTGACATATCCATATTATTATCATTATATTATGTATTATTATTATTATCCATAATTATCCATATTATTAAATGCTGATTTAAAAAGTAAATATATTTCATGTCATTTCATATTAGGTTTAATAGATATAGTTTATATTTATATCTACGTATAAGTTTTTTCTGATTAAAGAGATAATGCAGTTCTTAAGAAATAGTAAATTTTTTAGAAAGTAATTTTTAAAGATACATATGTGACACTTTTCTTACTTTGCATAGCTAAGGATTCATGTATTTGCATTCATACATATGCATTAAATGCATGATATAAAATTTTGAGTGCACATATTTTTTTACCACAACATTATCTAGATGCATGTGTGTTGATTGCACTTTGTTATTTAAAGTTGCAAAGTAAAAGTACACATTGAAAGCTTGTTCATTTGCAATGGAACTCTTTTCTGCTTATATCCCTGATAATCTTCTTATTCCTTATTGGGGAAAAATATCTTTCCAGTATTTATCTTGTTAAGGGTCTTTACATCTTAGCTTTTCTTGAATTCTGGCATAACTTGTTTGTTGATACATTGTTTTTTGTCAAGAAAGGAAAGATTTTCTTCTACTGTTTCAGGCTGCCTTACTTCTATATTTTCAAGAACATCAGGTATCTCCATTCTTTTTCCTCCAAATCTATCAAATCCTATCTCATTGTTTAATCTACTTTAGATTTTTTCTGTATTTCAGGTTTCTCAATTAGTCTTGCTTTTATATCCATCAGTATATAATTTTATTCTATTTTCTTTGTTTTAGGTTTTTTTGAATACCTCTTTTGCTTATTAATTTCCCTTTTCATCTCAACCTATTGACTTTTTGTCTCATATTCTCCCATTACAACTTTTGAAATGCCATAATTATTAGTTTATTGAAGATATTTTATATAAAACCCTTGTTCTTTTGAAGACTCAAAGACTGGTTTTAGTCAAAAGATTACATTTCATAGGATTCTTGAAGTCTATTGAATATATTAAAACTTTTCTTGATACATAACTTAGGTTCTAAAGTAAATGATTTTTAGAGTAATATTCAGTGGCAGTGTACTGTGATAATTTGACATGCAGACTAGGGGTCAGAGTGCTGGGGTCAAATTTTGCCTCCATCACATCACAGCGATGTGACTTTAGCCATGTTACATAATTCTTTCCCAGTTTCCTCATTGACAAAATGCAAGTGATACTAATTTGTGTAAAAAAAAATGCCACTATTAAAAATGTCAGGACTCAGTAAGAAAGAGTTTTTAAAATGGAAGCCAAATTTTCTGGTTAAAATTTAAGTTCCTTGAAAAAAGGGGCAAATTATAAAGATAATTTCTACCTTCTTTTATGTTGAAACCTAAGACAATTTTTTTCTGAAACATCTGACTCCATCTGCTTTATAGTTAATAGAGAACTCTCCCAGATTCCAGCGTTACTTTATTTGATAGACTCAATTTCTGATATTGATGTCATTTCTGACTTTTCTATTTTATTCATAGGTATTTTGAGGGAAAGTTAGTAGAAACTGTGGTTTTCAATCATAAAAAACCCAAGCCTGTTGATTATTTATTATGTCTTTAAAATTTAGGTATGAAATCCTGCAACAGTTACAGCAAGAGGCTGTTTAGAAGCTGGGTCTGTTATTCTCCTGGGGGGAAATTGTAGTCTTTATTTTTGCCCAGTTACCAGAAGCAGTGATTTAGGTATGAGGTTTTCAACTTTTCTTGGTGAACTGGAAAGGGACTAGCTAGGATCAGAAGGCAACTTGAGTGTACTGAAGGACCTCTGAACTTCACCTAGTTTGGTTTTGTCAAGCCTTTGACCATGCCTTAAAGAAAGTAGTACATTTTATCCAGTACACACACATACACAAACTCAAACAAAGTTTCCTGAAACCCTACTTACTTTTACCACAAGTGTTGCACTTTTTTTTTACTTTTTGATTTTATTTTGTTAAAAATATCATTCACAACCTGTTAAATTTAGTTTATTACCTCCAAGGATTTGTGGCACTCCAAAAAAAAAAAAATCCAAAAATCACTGGATTAGAGTTTGAGGTTCTTATGACTTTCCCTGCTGCCCATATGATGCTTTTGAATCCTAATGGAAGATAATCAAAGGTGAGATGTGTGTAAATAATATAAGAAGAGATTAAAACAAATGTCATACTACATAAACAGCAAATAGATTAACTGCAAAACATTTTTTCCTCTATCATTACCTCCTATACCCAATTTGACCTCCCAGAAAAAGATATTGTCAATTAAGAATAAAACAATTGTTTGACATATTTCTTATAAGAGAAACCAAGTAAAAAATTAAATATAGAAAGTAAAAATGCCTTAATCACAATATTTGGAAATTTTACTAGTATTTATTGTACACACATCTATTTTTTGCAACTGGACAATTATGTTCTCATAGATTAGGAAGCTGAAAAGAAGAAAGATCAACTAAAATAAGTAGGTCCATTTTATTTACAAAGTGGAAATATTATGAACTGACAAAACTACAAATTCCAAAACCTCATGACAATGAATTTTTCCAAACACTTATTCTTTCCACTTTTAATTTAAGAACAAATACTCATTTGTCATTAAATTATTGGTAACAGATAAAAGTAAATGAAAAGAATAATCAGACACCAAACATTTCTGTTATTTTTGCTTTTGTTTTCTTTCATAGGCAAGCAGATATTATAGCTGAAAACTGGCATTTTACTCTGTGCAATGATGTCAGACTGATTTAAGATTTATATAAGGTTAAAAATTCAGCTTTTGCTGCATTTTAAAAACAACAAAGAGCTTATTTTTTTTCTTAATTTTATGAGCCAAACAATAGACATCTGTATTATTATAGCTACTTGTTATTGTACAGCAGGATTTACTGTACCTGCCTAATTAGACAGCTAAAAGTACCATAAAGGAATCTTAGAGTATCCTTAAATAATTTATTTAGCAAGCCTTTTCTAGTTATTTATCTTTGGGAAGTCTGCTGATATAAGGGTAGAGTATCATTTTTCAGGTTTAACATTGGCTTCTGGTCAAAAAAAAAAAAAGAAAAAGAAAAAAGAAAGAGAAAGAGAACGAGAGAGAAAGAGAGAGAGAGAGATTATTTCTTTGTCAAATTAAGTCATTTTTCGAGGATCTCAGGGGAGAATACACTTACTCGCTTCATATAACAGAACTAGTAGGGAGGTAAGGTCAAAAACATTGTTCTGAAACTGAAGTGAGAACTAACAGCTGAGAAATGTATGTCTAAAATGGAAGTTCACATGAAGTATCAAAAGTTCAAAGTCTGTCTTGTTTCCATTGCTATGTGTTTCATATCTATTTAACTGAAAGGCAGAAGCAGTTGAATATTTTGAGTAATTTGTACACTCAGTGTCAGGACAGTGTGTGGTGATTAAGAAAGAACTTCTCACCAGACACTGCCATAAGGCTGGCAGTTATTTGCAGTTTGATAGCTCTCCTTTCCTCCTCTTGGTCTATCGGCTTCTAGCCACAAGCATAGTCAATCAAATGAGTTTTACATTTAGTCTCAAATGCTGTATACTATAGGCAAACACTATAAGATTTTAAAAAAATTTAAAGTTTATGTACCTTTATGTTCACTGTGGTCAAGGTAATTTTCTTGTATACTATACAGTTTGACAAGACCATGTGAGCAGTTTTCTTGAGGGTCTTTTTTCACAGTAATTCATGACACTGAATTTGACTGAATTCTAGAATAAGAAAAATACATGCTTTGTTATACTTCAGTCCTATCAAAATATTTGGAAGAAGAAATTAAACAATTAATATGCATGTATTTTTTAAGGGAATAGATTAAATATCTTAAATTTTTCCTTCTCTGTTAAAGGAGAAAAAATGAGCATTATAGAGAAAACTAATTACCTGTCTTCCATCTATTTTTCTCCTTTTTTAGGTCAGCCAAACAGTACTCTATTTATGAAATAAAGCACTCTAGGAGTAAATTTAAAAAGAACAGGAAGAACTTTGGTAAATTATCACCACATGTGTTGGGTGCTCTATTTTCTTTCTTTGATTAACTAAGGCATTTCTTCAACTTCAGTATTCTTTTTTTTCTTTTTTATGTAATTTTTTGTAGTCTTTATAGAAAACTCTTAGAGATTCCTCATATTTGTTCCCCCCTTCTCCCACAGTAATAGGCTTCCTTTTAGTTGTGTACATGGTCACCAAACTAAAGGTTATATTTCCCAGCTTCCTATGTGATTAGTCATGGGATGTTCTCAGCTGTTGTCTTATAAAGGCTTAAAATAATATCTGGTACATGATAAGCACAATTTACATTTTAGGAAGAGAGAGAACATGAGTTTTGTTAAAAAACATACACTATTTCCAGGTCTTGCTCTAAAACAATTAGGCATTGCTCCCCAAGTTTCTCACCCTCTTTTCACTAACTTGGAGACACCAGAACTCGAACAGCCATATTGGACCCCCACTTTAGCCATGTAAAGACCCTGGCAGAGCCACTTACCAGCTCTGATGCCTGCCTACCATTGAATTGTTATATGAGAGAGAAGAAACTTCCATCGTGCATAACCCACTGAAATCTGGAATATCTTTCCTGGTGGGGCTGTAATCAACTAATATGAATTGCTAATCATTCTCCTTTAAGAGAATTTTTCTTAGAAAATGAAACTTGTTATTAGTTCTAAAATAGAGATATAGATTTGTTTGGCAAAATTATTAAGCCCAATCTTTCAAAATATTATGTATTTAAATATATATGCTATTTTAGAAGGCTAAGAAAAGTATTCCAGTCACATATTAGTCAAATCTGAGTAGTTATGATTATACTAACACATAAGTAGAACAATTCTCAGTTTCAAATACATTACTTTACAGAGAAGTTTCAATACAGTAGTGTTTATCTTATCCTTACAATTTTTGACAGACATGAATTATGCAGAGCACTATATTATATTATTATGTAGAGCACTATACCAAGACCAAAAAGAAAAAAAGACAGATCCAGTAATACATATATGTTGTGTGTGTGTGTGTGTGTGTGTGTGTGTGTGCCTGTGTGTATTCAGAATAGTTTTTCAACCAAGCCTCTTGTCTTCATCCTTCCCTTTCCTAGTCATACTCCATAAAATCACCAGAATATTTTAACTATTTTCTTTATTTTTAAGGTAATTTGTGTAATACAGAACTCTAAGACTCCCCTGCATGATTAACTTCAAAATTTTTGGCACATTATTTAGAAATTTTCAAAATCAAGTATCAACCTGCTTTTTTGTCATCTTGGTCTATCTTTCCTTCCAAGTATTTCTTCTATCTAAGTAAGCAGAGTTAGTCATAGTTTTCCTTTGTTTCCACAGCTCAGTTGATTTGCATATATTAGAACATTAAACACATTGTTTTTCGGTTACTTGCTTATCTGCTTCTTTCATTATACCATTAGTTTGTCAGAGACAAGCACCTCATGCACAGTAATTCACACTTTATACTCTCTAGCACTCATTTCATATTGCATTTTAATTTCAAAATTATTTTTTCTCAATATTGCCTGAACCCACTAGATGTATAAATGGAACTCTAAATTAAAAAAAAAAGATTCTTATATGATCCTTTATGTATATTTGTGTGTGTGTGTGTATGTGTGTGTGTGCTTTTACATCAGCATTTAGCTAATAAGATGCTTTAGAAAACATCTGTCATATATAAAATTTTTTGTGGGAAACATCAACATAGACAAAAAATACACAGAATAATACAATGAACTCCCAAATAACCATCAATCAGCTTGAACAATTGTCAGTTCATTTCTAATCTTGTTTCATTTCTATCCACACAATTCTCCCTTCATGGATTATTTTGAAGCCAATCTCAGAAGTTATATCTTTTCATCTGTAAATATTTCATTATGAGCTCTAAAAAGCAAGATCTTTTTTAAAAAAATGTAACCACCATGCCATTACCACAATTAAAAACAATAATTTCTTGACATCATCATTCAATTTTGTTCAAATTTTTAATTTAAAAATAAATGAAGTAAAGGCTTTCAACTTTTAATGTATAAATTAGCTACCAATATCTTTTTATCTTGAAATGTATTTTTCATTTAGAGTGTCTCACTTTCTGGATTTTGTTGTAGAAAATAACATTTTTTCTCCCTATTTTATTACTTTTATACTGGTATTTGTGTCTACAGGCTTAATCAGAATTAGTTCCTATTTTTGTTTTATTTCCTCATAAGACTACTTCAGGTTGATAGGGTGATGTTGTGTTTTTAAGTCTAGAGGCACATTACAGCCTTAAATGTGCCAGTACAACATGGCAGTATTTTAATTAAAAGAACTTGGAGTCTGTTCTTACCAATAGGACTCTTCTACCATGATTTGGTGGGCACAACAGTCAAGCTTAAACAGTCCAGAGAACAAGCTCATCTTTAGGATTTCTTTTTTTTTTCAGCCAAACAAGTCAGTTATGCCAGGAAAGAAACACAGAATCAAGCTTAAAGGAAAAAACAAAACTATAACTAACATTTATTTATACAATGTCATAGAAGGAGATTGAACCACAAGGTAAATAGTAAAAGAACCAAGAATGTCATAAGGAGATATAAGGTAAAGTTTACACTAGGTTATTCAGGCAAGTCCCTAAAGAGATGTTGTGTATGGCTGAGAAAAACCTTTTATGTAGAGGAAAGAATGGAGGACAGAAACAAAGGATTAGTTGACTATAAGCTTGAAATGACAATAGTATAACATGACTATGTAAAGCTCAGAGAAGTGATAGTCTCCTGATCATATTGTGTTCCATTCTGGGTAACATAAAAATATGTTTAGTGAAATATTGGGGACTTCAAGAACATTTAAAGGCAATTGAACAAGATGATGAACAGTTTGGAGACTCTGTCTTGTGTAGCTTGAAGAAAACTATGTATATGTGTATGTGTGTGTGTATGTATGTATGAGGGATTAAAGTATCCTATAGTAGTTTTGATAAGAAGAAAGTTTAAAATATTTGAATGGATATCATTTGGACTTATTCTAACTGCAGAAGAAAGACGTAGAACTTGTGGATAGAGGCTATACATACATGGATTTCTCCTCAACCAAATAAAAAAATTCATCTGTGCTAAACTGAAATGAGTTAAATTTTGGCAGACTCTTGATAACCTCTTTAGGGTTGTTGTATATGTGATCTCTGCTTTATATCAAAAACCACATGATCCTTTTAGGATGTTCTAGAATGAAATCTAAAGCAATAAATTCTAACTGAAATAGATGCCACATCCTGATTGAAATCTTCAGAAACTAAGCTTATTCCCATAGTACATTATTTTCCATAGTATGTTGCTTAGTTAACACATTCCCTCAAACTTGTTCTGGCAAATCTTGTCACTAAGGATGTAGTACATGGAGTGAAAAGTTGTACAATTTTGGCTTCAAGTAGTCTTGCAATACTAAGATTTTCTCTTCTTTTTCTTTTATTTATCATCATCATCATCACCATTATCAATTACATTTTACTGTCACCCTATATCTTAGAAATCAGAACTCAGCTAGAGTAGAGTACATCAGGTTTCATTTTTTCAGGTCCCCAACATTTTTTGGAGGATAGGAGTTTAGGACAGTTGGAGAGGAATGGAAGCTGCCAGGTGTGTCTGATTTCCCAGTCCAGTCTAGAGGATTTCTAGAGCAGTCTAGAAAGAATAAGCAAGGACTGTGTAAGTGGCAGACAGAGTATCTGGGACACTCTGGCAAAAACCCTCCTTACTCTTCCTGGTAGCCTGGGATTGCTGTTTGGCCCAGCCTGCTTGGGGCTTGTGTTTTCGATAGGAATGTCCAACTCTAATGCACCTGGTTTTTCCACCTCCTTTTCCTTGGCTCTTTCTGGGTCGCTACACTAGTAGCCTGATTATAGGACATAATTCTCCACCTGCCCATCTTCAGTGCAATGCACATGTGGTCCATGCAGCATGGCCTCCTCCCTTCCAGCTGCCAACATCTGCAGTACATTTTGCCTCCTCTCCACTTCCACCCCCCATCCTTTTTCTGACTTTTCTCAGTTTGTCCTACATTTCTAGAATCCACCAAGATCTACTGGTTCCAAACCCAAGAGAGACAGGATTGCTTATTCAAAAGTTATTGTCAATACTCCTCTTCCAGGAGGTATACATATATGTTGGAAAGGCAGAAGGGGAACCTGTTACATCAAATGAATGACGCTGACATTTTTCCAGTCCTCAGTGACTCTGTGATTTGGTCCCAACCTTAATGTCCTTGGCCATCCATTGCATTCTTGATCTATTCTCAGGCCACCACCCTATCAAGTCCAATCAGAAGAAACTAATACCCCTTTTACACTATGTTGCCATGTTGCATCTTTTCCTACATAAAATTATTAAAACTAAATATAAGTGAAAACAATTTGAGGAAAATATTAAACTTTTCTAGGCTTTTCAAAATGCACAGACAAAACTCCTGCATGTATGTGAGTGAACTGATTATTAAAAAAAAAACCTTATTCACAAAATATTCACATTATGGCAGTTATTTCATTATGAATCTATTATTAGAATAAAAATAATAAAAAATGTACATTTGCTTTAAGATGATGATAATGTTTGAAGCGATGGAAAAACAATTTTATATCTGCTAAATTTCCACCAGTTTTGCTCTAAGAATATATCTTAGGATATAGGATATAATTGCATATATTTTCTCAGAACTCTGTAATATTGTAAATACACTGACTAGAGTAACAGAGTAATTATATTTTTATTTAATGTACAGTTCCAGGGGAGATAAAAATATGTACATATGTATGTATGCACAAACTCACACAAACATGCACTCATATATGCATGTACATAAATATAGTGGAAAGAGAGAGACAAATGGATACAGAGACACAGAGAGAGGGAGAAGAAAATGGAGAGAAGAATATGAAAACTTATTAAGACAATCTAATCATTAGGGCTAAATATGAAAGGTAATATTTTTATACTTAGAAACTTCTGGGGTGATTTCTCGAGATTGAATTTTTCACATGCTAAGCTTTAAATAAACTAATTTTGAGCTATTTATTAAGTAAAAACGTACCCTGCACAAAATATTGAGGATTTTTTTAATGTATTTTATGTGCATGATGATTTTATTGTCTAAAACTGATCATCAGTCTTCTTTTTAAAAAGTTTTAAAAATACTCTAAAATTTTAGTAAGTTTCTTTTTCATGTCTTCTACTCCTTTTGTTTAATCTGTCAAAACATGTAAATTTTAGTGGTGGATAGAGATTCTCTTGATTGGAAATGCTGACCCATAGGTAGGTAGATGATCAAAGAGAAATAGTAATAGACACATGCCATGGGTCATGAACTTGAAAATCACTTACTCTCCTTTTTTGTACACTTTTATCTGTTGATATTTAATATACTATTTATACCCTATAAATGGAAGTAAGAAAACCTATTTTCTTTTTCTAAGTAGTTTAAGTTAAAATTTGGGATATCGATTTCTCATGTACAAATATGCAAAATATTCTGTATTCAATAACCAGGAAGGTGTTTTTAAATAGCTAGTGGTTGCAGGGAGAAACAAATGAAGGAACAATCTTACCCATCCTTTATTTCTTCAGTGGAGTTTCAAAGGCCAACCCAGGTCAACATGCCTCCCTTGTACTGCTCTAAATCACAAACCGGGTAATTGTGTAATTCCTGACGTGAATCTCTGGTCTCTATCTGCCTGACATTTTCAAGTAAGCTTTTACTCACCCACTAATTCACTCAATACTGTCACCAAACTTTGGGCCTGTCACAACCTAACATGTGGAATGTCATTCATTAGCCTTCCACATCAGAATTGGGTCAACCTTGATACTGGTGCTGCTTTGATTTGGGGACATCAATCACCCACTGACTAAGATTCCTTTTCTTGAGGCTCAGGTCCATACTATTTAGAATTAGACTGCCCTTAAAGCCTACTTTCTTCTTGAATTGACTACTGATTTTGGCTGCCTTAACTCTCTACTATTCGTTCCCCATTTTGATAATAAGATCTCAAACTCCTGTTGAGAGAACAGAGACCCTTGCTCCTAAATCATTGTCCCTGTGTTTCTTTGCCTGGATTTATATAGTCTGTGCTCCCATATTTAGAGGATTCTAAATCAGCTCTCTTAATTAAGTCGTCCTTGACCCTAGAGAACAGGTCTTCTCTACCTAGATCTTCTCAATGCCGCACAGATTATGATCATGACTCTGTGAAGAAGAAAACAATAACCTTTACCTACTGTTCCATTATCCCAAAGTCTATATCAAGCCAGCTTCAGGGAGTTGTGTTAAAATACTAATAAAAGAAACAGTACATTTTTCAAAAGTTTACATAATTAGAAACAAAAATGCTTCTCTTGAGTTCACGGAATATAGGGATACTAGACACATTTTATATTGTAAAAAGGAAGGATAGTAATGATATTATGAGAAGAACTTGATAGTGATTGTGAATTCTAGAACAAGGAAATGACATCATAATGGTAGTAATTCTAAATGAAGTCAAATGACTTGTGAAAATTAGGTATACTTATTCTGTATTGATTTACATATGTAACAAATACTCTTTGCCTATAAATTTTTGGGGAGAATTGCCTAAAAATCATAGTTATATTTGAGAATATATATTTTAGGGAGCAGAGGGTCTCACCCATGTTGAGTAGGGTTCCTCTCAGCAGCCAGCAGCTTCCTTCCCTTCCAGCAGCAGATTTGTCAGTTTACCATATGTGCCCTGCAAATACTACTATCATATTCTAGGTAGACTGTGAAGGATATTGGGAGCACTAGGCAGAGTCACTGATGGAGATAGCATGTCTTGCATTGCAAATGTCTTCTTTAGTTCACATCATTATAAATATTACAACAATGTGGTTTTGTCAAATATGGATTTTTTTTAGTAACTGAATTTTCCAAACAGAATATTATTTATAAATGATAAAACTATTTTGTAATAAGTTACATGAAGTATCTCTGTGCCCTCCAAAGCCCAGAGGCATACATGCATCATATTACAATCTATAAATCTCAGATTTTCATTATTATGAAATAAAAGTGCACAACTATCTAATTTATGAGGCTGGAAATTTTATTTCCCAGTTCTACCATTTGGTATTAAGGTTTCTTCTGATTCAACCTCACCGTATTAATGTTTTGAAGAGTAAGGGTGTTTTTCAAGAACTTCACAGTTACTACTGCAACATGTTAAGCATGATTTAATTAATCTTGAATAGACTGTCTCTGAAGCAATTAAACCAGCTATGTCATACTCAGTCTAGCTCTCTCATTTTCCATAAAGATGGCAAATTAGTTTTACAAAGATATGTAGTGAGTTAAGTAAATGCAGAAGTTGCATATAAGAAGAATCTGCTTCTTTTAGATAAAATTGAAAACTTGTTAAAGATGTGAGCCCTTTGATAAGTCACTTAAAATTACTTTTCCTGTCAGTTTTAGAAAAGAATATGCATTGTACTTGTCTCATTAAGGAAAAAAATAAACAAATGCTGTGAACTGATCTGCCAATATTATAAATATGTTCAGCACCCATACTGAGTGTAATCTAACAGAATGTAATAAAGCTAGAAGCTGACACTGTAATGAAGAAAGAAGAAATGAAATATTGATTTACAGGGAAAAGTCTGTTCTTTTGAAATGAAATAAAAGCACCTGTTACCAGAAGAGAATGTAAATGCCAAAAAGAATAGTTCTGTTCATAAAGTTTTCAATTTAGAACCGTACAATTCAGCTCAGTAAATCAAATTGTATACAATAAAAGAAAAGCCAAGAACTAGTTTTATGGTGAAAGTGGTGTTTTAAAGGCTCACTAGACCATCAATTCTGTCACAGTGTTGAAAAAATAAACTGTAGTTTCCTATCCAGTTGGCCCTTTCTTCCAGAACAAATTTTAAATTGGATTCAAACATCATCTATATATAATATCCTACTGATGTTGGCATATGGCTTATAAACTTTCTGGTTGCTACTCAAATGTTCACTGTATGCCTCTTTTCTTTATGTCTCTGTTTTTCCTTCTTCTCTGAATCCTTTCTTTCTACCAAATATTTATTGAGCACCAACTATGTGTGAGACACTCTGATAGGTCTTGGGGAGCAATAAATTAGACTTGGGCCAGGGCAACAGCCATGGGGACCCCAGGGTCCTCGGTGCACCATGCCTGAGGATGAGGCTCCATTTCATGAGTAGGATCTGGACAAATGAAGGGTGCCTTCTCCTCTCAACCATTTGCTCAAGACTGGGAGTTCAAAGGGGGAGCCTGGTGTCTTTTAGCTGCAGTCATCAAGAGTGGCGTTTCTGCCTTGCTGAGCTGGGAGTGGGGAAGCAGAGAGTCACTTTGGTTCAAATAGCACAGTCTTTTGCCCTTCTTGCTGATTTTTCCCAAACGGATTTTCTTCATTTGTTGTTTCCTTTTAGGGCCATTTCCACAGGGTTTAAACTGTTGAGTTTTTAAAATAATTTTTACCAGTTTCACCGTGGAGCTTCCCACGCTCTCCTGCTCGAAGTCGATCTTCTATCTCATTATTTTAAATTGAAAATTTTTAGTCGAGGGGTGAACAACTTTCTGAACAGCTGTTAATATCTTTATCTATTGTTCGAATGGGTTATAAACCTTTCTCTAATGATTTGTTAAAACCCTTTAATGAAGGAAATTACTCTTTTGTTTCTTCTTTCCATGATTTTCTTTACCCATGAGTTTATTATAATTGTTTGTATATTTACCCCACTTAGTTTTAAATACTGCCTAATTGATAATCTTTATCATTTATTGATTCTGAGTATCAAAAATATTTTACTTGTCTATAATTTATTATTTATTTAACTCTGTGTGTTTATTAAAAAACCCTGATTTTTCTGTTGTGAATCTGGACAAAATCATTATCACAACACAGCCTACAAATCTTTGCTCTGCTTAACTACTGAAGTCAAAGCCACTATGGTTGGCTTCACCAATGACAGCAACACTTTTTTTAGGCCAAGATTTCCAGCTAAGCTTGGCTGGCCTGACCTCCAAATAATTATACTTATTTTATTCTACAGCCCCCTCTGCTAGGTGGCACCAATATGTGCAGCATTGCTAGATGTCCCTCACTACTCCAGGCCTGCCTCTGAAAGCAGTGCATCTCTTTCAACCCTCTGCTACATCCAGGTACATCTTCTCAGGACTAAGGTGACAGCCATCAGTTCTTCTCTTTGGCTTACCTAACTTATTCCTGGTATCAGAGGACTAGATTTATTCCTTCCAAAATTACCATCCAAATTCCTCCCATGTGATCTGTAGCTCTCAGGCAAATAAAACCCTTCTTGCCAGACTGGCTATCTTATGTTTCTCAAAGAACCCTGGTTGTAAGGCTAATGACTTCAAGAAAATTTTCCTTCATTTGGCAGGCACTTGATTTCCTTCAGAAAAATAATTAGAAAGAGAGAAAGAGAACAGGAAGGGAGCAAAAAGGGAATGAAGAGACTTAAAACTTACTGAACAACAAATTAGACTTGTACAGGTACTTTTACTATGTACACCAAGCCATATCTTGGGCAAATTAATATATAATATTTGTATTTTATATAGATAGTTTTGTCATGTATTAAAAATAACTTATGTATATGTTATTTATTTTCTTCTTAATATCCTGAATTCTCTGCCTCCTGAAATTTGCTGTGACCTAAGTTCCTGACCTCCTGCAAGATATTTAAGTTAAAATTGTTCCTAGCTGTTACCTGGCACCCAGTACATGTTTAATGAGTATTTTTTAATTAATTAATTTATTTATTTATATATATATTTTTTGCGGTACGCGGGCCTCTCACTGTTGTGGCTTCTCCCGTTGCAGAGCACAGGCTCCGGACGCGCAGGCTCAGTGGCCATGCCTCACGGGCCCAGCCGCTCCGCGGCATGTGGAATCTTTCCGGACCGGGGCACGAACCCGTGTCCCCTGCATCGGCAGGCGGACTCTCAACCACTGTGCCACCAGGGAAGCCCTAAATTTATTTTTTTAAATGAAGAAATCACTTCATCATGGTTACCGCATACTTTGAGCAAACTGTGATGGGTAGTATCACTACACTAAAGGAAAAAAAAAAAATCTAAGAACAAAGTCAAGGAAGTTTATTTCAAGAAGTAAACTTTTTAGAAGTTTCTAATCTCAGAAGCATTTAGTTAATGCTAATTAATAGCTATCCGTTTAACTTAACTCTTTTCCACATTATTGCTATTGATGGTCTCCATCTGGTTTAATTAATAAAAACTCTTCTTCCACTAGTTCTGATTATCAGCCAAATTTCATTTTCCCAATCTGGTTTCATAAAGAAAAATTTTTATTCTATCTGTAACAGGCTTACTTTTCTAATAAGCCAGAAACACAATGATTGCTGATTATACCATGTTCTAGCATATCTATTGAATCTCCATCTTGCCATTTAGAAGGTGTGAAAGAGACTGAAACTCTTTGAGATGTCTGTTCCAGAAAAAAAAAGATTTCTACATAATATAAATACAGTTTTAGAGATTTAGAACTAGAAGTGTGCTTTTTGGAACTCAGTCATAATTCTGAAACATAATAGGCAATTAAGCATAAAAATTATAATTAATCAATAGCCACAATACTATCAAAGAGATAAATTATGTTTCTAAGGTTTTAGAGACAAGGACATCCTTATACGAGCACATATAACTCGTATTTTATATATGTATTCACAAGAATTTATATTCTAAAGAATTTCCAATGCTTTTTTTCAGAATGAGAAAGATTTACATTACAGTTACTTAATACCTGACACAAAATATACACACTTTTCAACTACATCTTTTAATCTATTCAGCCTGAACCCTCAAATGGGTATAGCTAGATTGACCATGCTGTGAAAATTACATGACCACCCTGATTATTACCTGTCCTCTCAGTGTGATATTAGTGCTTGTTTATCAACAGAATCACATTTATGACAATAAACTGTATAAACACTTACTTATACCAACTATTGTCATTGTGTTTCCCAAACATGGCCTAGATAAGCTAAATTATAAACAAATGGTCATGAATAAAACCTAGCTTTTATGAATTAAATAATTTCAGTGTTTTAAATTAATGAGTAATAATCCAAAGTTATTTTAAATGAAAATAAACTATATTAATTTATGACATCTATTTGTTTGAAATTCAAACAGCTGGAACTTGTTCTATTTGTGAACAAGGTTTAGAAAATCTTTCTCTCAATGACCAAAGAAAACACAAACTGATTTTGGAAAAATCACTAATAAAAAGATTTTATTCCAGTTATGGCCATTGAGGAAGTTTTTTTTGCTTGTTTCTTTTAAAAGATTTTTTAGAGCAACAAAATTAAGAGGAAGGTACAGAGATTTCCCATATGCCCCTTACCCTGAACATGTATAGTCTCCCCCATTATCAACATCACTCACCAGAACAGAATGGTACATTTGTTACCAAAGGTGAACCTACATTGACATATCTTCATCACCCAAAGTCCATAGTTTACCTTAGGGCTTACTCTCGGTGCAATCTGTGGGTTTGGACAAATATATAATGACATGTATCCTTCAGTACTATGCTGAAAATGAGTGGTGAGGATACACATTCTTGCCTTGCACCTGATCTTAGTGTGAAAGTTTCGAGTTTCTCACCACTAAGTATGATGTTAGCTGTAGATCTTTTGTAGATAGACTTTATCAAGTTGAGAAAGATTTCCCCAATTCCTATTTTACTGAGAATCTTTATCATGAAGGGGTGTTAGATTTTTTAAAAATTAATTAATTAATTAATTATATTTTTGGCTGCGTTGGGTCTTCATTGCTGCGTGCTGGCTTTCTCTAGTTGCGGCGAGTGGGGACTACTCTTCCTTGCGGTGGGCGGGTTTCTCATTGCAGTGGCTTCTCTTGTTGCAGATCATGGGCTCTAGGTGCACGGCCTTCAGTAGTTGTGGCACGCAGGCTTCAACAGTTGTGGCTCATGGGCTCTAGAGCACAGGCTCAGTAGTTGTGACACATGGGCTTAGTTGCTCCATGGTATGTGGGATCTTCCTGGACCAGGGCTTGAACCCATGTCCCCTGAATTAGCAGGTGGATTCTTAACCACTGCGCCACCAGGGAAGTCCAGGGGTGTTGGATTTTGTCAAATTCTTTCTTGGCATCTATTGGTATAATCATGTGATTTTTCTTTTTTAGTCTGTTGATGTCATAAGTTACAGTGATTGATTTTCGAATGTTGAAACAGCCTTGCATACTTGGGATAAATTCCACTTGGTCATAGTATATTTTTAGATTTGATTTACTAATATTTTGTTGAGCATTTTGGGATCCTTGTTCATGAGAAATATTGTTCTGTAGTTGTCTTGTGATGTCTTTGTCTGGATTTGGTATTAAGGTAGTACTGGCCTCATGGAATGAATTAAGAAGTATTCTCTCTGCTTTTAACCTCTGAAAGAGATTGTAGTGGGTTGGTATACATTTTTCTTAAATATTTGGTAGAATTCACCAGTGAACTCATCTGAATTTGGTGCTTTCTGTTTTAGAAGGTTACTAATTATCAATCTGATTTCTTTAATAGATAGAGGCCTATTCAGGCTTTTTTTTTTTTCTGATGTGAGTTTAGGCAGATTGTGTCTTTCAAGGAATTAGTCCATTTCATCTAGATTGTCAAATTTGTGGGCATAGAGTTATTCATAGTATTCCATTTTTATCCTTTTAATGCTCATAGGATCTGTAGTGGTGTCCATTTTTCACTCTGATATTAGTAATTTGTGCCCTCATTCTTTTTCTCTTAGTTACCCTGACCAGAGGCTTATTGATTTGTTGATCTTTTCAAAGAACCACTTTTTGGTTTTATTGATTTTCTCTGTGATTTCCTATTCTCAATTTCATTGGTTTCTGTTCTAATTATTCTTACTTTTCATTTGCTTAGTTTGGATTTAATTTACTCTTCTGTTCCTAGTTTTCCAAGGTGGAAACTTAGATAATTAATTTTAGACTTTTCTTTTCTAATACTAGCCCCTCCCCTCCTCAATTTCACTTTCCATGGTTTCAGTTACCTGATGTCAACAATGATCAGAAAATATTAAGTGGCCAGAAAATATTAAGTGGGAAAATCCAGAAATAGACAATTCAAAAAATTTAAATTCTGAGTAGTGTGGAGAAACCTCGAACTTTTCCACACTGTCCCGCTCTGTCCTACCCAGGATGTGAATCACCCCATTGTCCAGCATATCCCACCCCTTAGTCATTTAGTAGCCTTTTCAGCTGTCCAGGTATCACAGTGCTTGTGTTCAAGTAACATTTGTTTTACTTTTTAAAGGCCCCAAAGTGCAAGAGTAATAATGCTAGCAACTCATATATGCCAAGAGAAGCCATAGAGTGCTTCCTTTAAGTGAAAAGGTGAAAGTTCTCAACTTAATTAGGAGAGGGAAAAAAAAATCATATGCGAAGTTGCTATGATCTCCAGTAAGAACGGATCTTCTGTCCATGAAACTGTGAAGGAGAAAGAAATTTGTGCTAGTATAGCTGTTGCACCTCAAACCCCCAAAATTACAACCACAGTGCATGGCAAGTGCTTAGTTAAAATGGAAAAAGCATTAAATTTGTACAATAAGATATTTTAAGAGGTAGAGAGAAAGAGAGAGGCCACATTCACATAACTTTTATCACAGTACATTGTTATAATTGTTCTATTTTATTATTAGTTGTTGTTAATCTCTTACTGTGCCCAAATTATAAATTAATTTTTGTCATAAACATGCATATATAGAAAAAATATAGTATGTATAGGGTTTGGTACTATACACAGTTTCACACATCCACTGGGGGATCCAAGAAGAACAAATCCCCCACAAACAAGGGGGACTACCGTGTATGCATTCAGTGCTACAAATTTCCCTCCTAAGCACTGCTTTCATTGCATTCCACAAATTTTGATAAGTAGTATTTTCATTCTTATTTAGTTCAAAATATTTTTAAATTTCTCTTGAGAGTGCTTCTTTGACCTATGTGTTATTTAGAGGTGTGTTGCTTATTCTCCACGTATTTTGGGGTTTTCCAGTTATCTTTCTGTCATTGATTTCTACTTTAATTCCATTGTGATCTGAGAGCAGACATTGTCTGATTTCTGTTCCGTTCAATTTGTTAGAGTGCATTTTATGTCCCAGAATGTGGTCTATCTTGGCAAATATTCCACGTCAACTTGAGAAAAAAGTGTAATTCCCTGTTGTTGGATGAAGTAGTCTATAGATGTTAATTCTATCCAGTTGCTTGATAGTGTTGTTATGTTCAGCTATATTCTTACTGATTTTCTGCCTGCTAGGTATGTCCATTTCTGAGACAGTGGTGTTGAAGTCTCCAACTATGATAATGAATTCATCTATTTCTCCTTGCAAGTCCATCAGTTTTTGCCGCGTGTAGTTTGATGCTCTGTTGTTAGGTACACACACATTAAGAATTATTATGCCTTCTTGATGAATTGTACCTTTATCACTATGTAATGCTCTTCTTTATCCCTTATAACTTTCCTTAGTGAAGTCTGCTCTCTCTGCAATTAACTTGGCTACTCTTGGTTTCTTTTTATTAGTGTTAGCATGGTATATTTTTCTCTAATCATTTACTTTTTTCATGGAAATATAATTTTATGATTATTTGTCAGTTCATAGATCAGATATTAAAACAGTTAGCAGGAAAATATGGCTTCATATAAGAAAGATTTTTAAAGATTGACAAAACTTACTCCACTCAAACAATTTCTATCCATTTAATTTTAATCTATTTGTCTGACTGTATAAAGTGGGCTTTGTGCAGACAACATGTAGTTGTGCCTTGTTTTTGATCCACTGTGACAATCTCTGACTTTTAGTTGGTCCATTGATGTTCTAAACAATTAATGATATAATCAGATTAATGGCTATCATATTCATTACTGTTTTCTATTTGTTGCCCTTGTTCTTTGTTCCACTTTTTATTTTTGCCTTCCACTCTTTATCTGCTTTTTATGGTTTTAAATGAGAATTTCATGTTTCCCTTTTTTCTATTTTCTTTGCATATCAGTTGTGCTTTTCTTTTTAGATAAATTATATGTTTATTCATTCAGATATTAGAAACCATTAAAACTCCTTTACCCCTATTTATTAAAGTATTCTCCCCTCTCTTTTGTTTGTTTTTTTTTCCAACTCCCTTAATATGTTTAGTATTTATCACTTTAAAATATGGAAATTCTCTTATATAACCCCAGGACCATCATCACAACTAACAAAATTATCAAACACAACCTTCTTGTCACATAATACCCAGTCCATACTAAAATTTCCCCAATTGTTTCACAATTTTTTTTACAGTTAGTTGGTTTAAATCAGATCCAAACAAGTTCCACACATTGCATTTGGTTGTTACAACTATTAAGTCTCTTTTAATTGACAGCAGTGTCCTAAAAAAAATAAAATAAAATAGATAGTATAAGACACACAAAAAAATATCCGTTCTACTTTAAAATAAAACTTATTTTTAGTAGTTGCCCTGTAGTTTGCAATACACATTTACAGCTAATCCAAGTCCACTTCTAAATAACACTATGTCACTTCACGGGGAGTATGACTACCTTATAACATGAAGGCAATCCTTGGGACTTCCCTGGTGGTGCAGCAGATAAGAATCTGCCTGCCAATGCAGGGGACACATGTTCGAGCCCTGGTCCTGGAAGATCCCACATGCCGTGGAGCAACTAAGCCTGTGTGCCAGACCTACCGAGCCTGTGCTCTAGAGCCCGTGAGCCACAACCACTGAGCCTGCAGGCCGCAACTACTGAAGCCTGCACTCCTGGAGCCCACGCTCCTCAACAAGAGAAGCCAACCCAAGGAGAAGCCCGACGAAGGGTGGCCCCTGCTCACCACAACTAGAGAAAGCTTGTGCAGCAACAAAGACCCAATGCAGCCAAAATAAATTAATTTATTAAAAAAATTAAATCTTAAAAAAAAGCAATAATCCTTATTCCTCCCTCCCATCCCTGGTATCATTGTTGTCGTTCATCTCACTTATATATATAAGCATAGCTATACCTATGATATATACAAAAGCATACATAATTGAATAAACTAAGTTTTTTACTAGTTGTTAGGACCACATAGTGCCTTCCAAGCTCTTTGCAAATAGAACTAGAAACTGAAAGTGTGTCACAAAACAAAAATGTACATCACAATTTTGAGGACACACATTTCTATGACCTAATACTTTGAAAGACAAGAACAGTTATGGCTAACTAATTTCTTCAACTAGTTTTTCTAATATCTTTATCTACCTATCTCTATCATCTATTTATCTATCTGTAATAGAAATAAAGCCATGGGCCTGTAATAAAGTCTCATATTCGATATCTCTTCACAAATGCCACCACATCAGAGAAGCCTTTTCTAACTACCTTATCTAAGAGAATTTACACCCTGCCCCACAGTTTCTATCCCCTTACTAAACTCTATTCTCAGAACAATTATCACTGACATTATAATTTTTTTAATTTGCCTACTTATTTATTACTTATTATCTGTCTCACTGACAAAATATTAAATGCCATGAAAGCAGGAAATTGTTCTAAGTTATCCATCACCATATTTGGTCCTCTGGAACTATAGTGGTAAATGGTCCATTCTCAATAAATATCAATCAATAAATATTTTTGTATCAATGAAAGATGAAAAGAATTTATTCCCAGAAAACTACCATCCTATTTTATTTTTTCTACTCCTCCTTTTCCCCCTCTACTCATTCTTCATCTTCTCATTATCATCTGTGTAAATTCATGCACTGGCAGCAAGTACTATTAGGGTTTATTGGCCTTTTATATTTTTTTTCTAGTCAAAATAAAAATGCTGGCTTTTACCATGTAGCTCAATTAACTTATTAACACAAAGCAGTTAAACTAACATAAGAATATTGGATAAATAGGGAGAAATTAATTATTTTACCCACCATCCATTGAAATGGAAACACGAAAGATGGGATTTGATATAGGAATTACAGAAGCTAAATTTTCTTTTGCACTATGTAATATAATGTTTTAATTGAAGTTCCTACTGAGGCTCTAAAGGTAAATTCAGACTGCTCCAATAAAGTATTCAGACCTTTAAACAGCTTGGCATTTTTTGGATATGTATTCAGTCTTTTAAATTTCTCCTCTTCTGTGCTTTTCTCAAATGGTGTCTGAATGGATTGGGGGACAGGTCTACTTTACCTTGTGTGTCTAGGAAGAATTAGGCCCTCAGATCTATGACAATATTTTTTTTTCTTAAAGGTTTTTTTTGATGTGGACTATTTTTAAAGTCTTTATTGAATTTGTTACAATATTGCTTCTGTTTTATGTTTTGGTTTTTTGGCTTCGAGGCATGTGGGATCTTAGCTCGCCAACCAGGGATCAAACCAGTATCCACTGCATTGGAATGTGAAGTCTTAACCACTGGACTGCCAGGGAAGTCCCTGACAATGTTTTTATATATATTCTGACTCCTTTGAACTTCATAGAAATATCCCTGTACACCTGTTAGCTTTGCCTCTTATTGGTGTCAAAGGATATGTAGCTACTAATAGAAAATAGTAAACATACATTGGGACTCTTAACTCCCTACCTCCACGCAAACCTTCTCAAAAAAATATTCACATCACAGTCTTTCCCAGTTGCTTGTGTCAAAAATTATCTGTTTCCTACCACCAGAATCTAAGCTCCATGGTTAGGAGAAGATTGATATGTTTACTGCTATAGTCCCAATTTTTAGAACAATGAGTGCCATACAGTGGGTAGCCAATAAATATTTAATGAATGAATTTATCTCCACTCCCAGATTGGTTAGAACTCAGTAGTTACCCCTATTGACTTTACTGCATCTTGATTCTGGATGGAATTACCTCCTGTTCCTGAGGTTTTGATGTGCTTCTGCTTTGCTGCTTTGTACCTTCGTTACAGTATCATTTCACTCCAGATGTTCTATCCTCCCTGGTAGACTCACCAGTCCAGCACTGTCAGCTATTACTCCAAGACATGTGTGGACTTTTGGCATTTCCATGCCACTCAAGAGTGTGTGGGTTTCCCTGGTGGTGCAGTGGTTATGAATCCGCCTGCCAATGCAGGGGACACGGGTTCAAGCCCTAGTCCAGGAAGATCTCACATGCCGCGGAGCAACTAAGCCTGTGCGCCACACCTACTGAGCCTGCACTCTAGAACCCGGGAGCCACAACTACTGAAGCCCACGTGCCTAGAGCCCGTGATCTGCAACAAGAGAAGCCACCACAATGAGAAGCCTGCGCACAATAACGAAGAGTAGCCCCGGCTTGCCGCAACTAGAGAAAGCCCACACACAGCAATGAAGACCCAACGCAGCCAAAACTGAATAAATAAAATAAATAAATTAAAAGAAAAAAAGAGTGTGTGTATATGTAGGGGTTGGAGTTGGGGAGGTTAGGGAATAATCATATGCTCTCCATCTGCTCAACCTTGTCAACTATTAATTTTACTCAAATTTTCCTGTACCAGTTAATAAACAGAGAATCCTGCAAGGCAGACTCCTCCAAGAGTCGCAGATGGGAAACCCTGATTTTCACTCCTCAACCTTTCCCAGTCTCAGCTCTAGGACTGCAGACTGCAAATGAGAAGGCACACAGGAGTCCAATTCTGTGGTTTACGTACTTATCCTCTGCCCTTCCTCCATTTCGGTGCCCTTTTTCTTCCTATAATTCCCTTGTACTGGACATTTAGATTTTTGTGTATTCCTTCATTTCAAAATCTGAGTTCTCTCTCATGCAGTAGGATTCTTTCTCTGCTTTTGATATGCTAAATAGACTACAAGTAATATTAAAACACCATTATCTTTTCAATGAAACCTGGAAACTATTTTCATTTTATGGACTCTAGAAAGTCATTTTGAGACACCAAGCTGATCATTGATGCGCCCCCCCCCCTTCCCATGTGAGACCATTCTACTTTTCTGAGCAAATAAAATGCTTAGATTAACTTTGATAATCAAAGGTCATGAGAGGATATCAATCAAGAAGAAAAGGAAGTATATTTTTATTCTTAACTGTTATCCCCATTATGTGTATTTAATTGGAGTATAAAAATTCTAACCAATACTCTCTTTTCTTGCTTATTTTATGAAGTTTATGCACCTGACATTCATACAAATTAATGAGCTGAAGAACAATCTCAGATGACTGCAAAAATACAATGGGGATGAAAAGTACAAATTTCAATCCTTTGCAACCTAGAAAATTAGTATTTATCATCCAGTATGTCTTTCATTTCAGTAAATTTATATGTGGTATAAAATGCCTAATAAAATGTTCTCACTAACGTGATAGAATAAGATCCTTCAAACTTTGATGTTGTAAGTCTTCTTGCTGTATCACTAAGCAACTTCTTGTAAAACCAACCATCTTTGCTTCTATTGTGTCTTAAGAACTGACACACTCGTATTCCCCTTATCTCCCCCAACATCTCAATCTCGCTGTCTTTACTCATCTTCTCCTTTTTGTCTCAAGGGGAAAAAAATGGCCTTTCTCCAATTAGTCTTTGCAGTGGAGTTCTGGATTCAATTACCTCTCATCTCTTCTAGCCCTTGGATCCTTCTCTTTCTTGAATACTTCTCTGTCTTTAGCATCTCTTCCCTGACCTTGTACACTCATCTTTGACTGGACTGTTTGGCCATAGCATCATTCTCCATTTGACGGGACTACTTTTCCTGACATTATGCCCTTTCTCTCTGAATTTTCACTGACCACCATATCAAAAGAGCTGTCTACATTGCTGACAGCTCAAATGTCAAATCGCTTCTTAGATTTGTGTTGGTGTTTCTGCTCCACCTCTTTACTCGGTGCAGGCATTCAGATGCACTGGTTCTTCAAAGTTGTGTAATAAATTTTTTGGAGAGCCAATAAAGAACACAGAAGCACAGGCTTCTTCAAGAGGACAAGGCTAGGACTTCTGTACTTGTATAAGTCTCCCACGTGGTTCTAAGATACATCAAAATTTAAGAACCATTGCTCTGGTGAGTTTTAGGATCACAGTTTCATGCTCTCCAGAGTAAGTCATTTTTTTTGGCCAGTCAACCTTCAGAACTGTCTCTCCCTTCTTCCCTTCTCTTATAGAGGACTATCCTGGATCTGACATCATTTGGTCAGTCTTACCCCCAATAGAATCTCAGGAAATGTTTGTTGAAACTGTGTAAACAAAGGCTTTATGAAAAACCTGGTCTTTAGTCTGCTTTTATCTAACTCAAATTTCATTTCCTTTAGAAAGTAGCTTAACGTTATTACTTTTTCAGACTAACAGCCCAGATTTTGCTTTTCAGTTCTATAAGCAAATCATTTAAAATAAAAATCCAAATACTAATACAGTTCTTTTCCCTACCAGGCCATGTTCATATTGGCATTTAGGAATATGAACTTAAATGATGACAAATTTGCCTAAGGAAATTTTATTTAATATAATTTTGTAAGGCTTTATTGCTACTTTGCTGGTTACTGGACGGAGACTGCAGCATGTGGCTCTGATTCACAAACTACGTTTCTAATTCAAGGGCACATTCAACCAATGAAGTACAGTTTTTAGTTTAAATTTCAGAACATATTGAAATATTTGATAGAAAATTGAGTTTTGGGGGCCTATGGCTCTGTTCCCCTCAGAGGATCCTAATTGAAGCCAAATTCTAATGAAGCTAATAAAAATTTAGTAGATTGACAGTTGAATGCAAGAATACATTTGTTGCCAACTTACTAAAGTTAATCTGTTCCATATGTAAAAACAGCATATGAGGCTATTCTTCTCTTTGACTCATGTTATTTTAGCTTTAATACCTACCTTTAGGATCCAAGGACTTTTACAAGACTATCTTCCCTGCAATTACTGGTGATAATCTACACATTGATTTCCATGGCTGTGCAGGGCTGCCTGTGTGTGTATTTGAGGCTTCCTGTGAATGCGAACACAGACCTATATATTCATACACACATACTCCTATTAACAGATCACATGCATGTAAGTCTAAATGTAGCAACCTTCTATCAGCATTAAGCTGAGATGTTGAAGCCTACAAAAATCAGAAGATTGAGAAGTTAGGTTCTCACAGCAACTCGAAACTTACACTGGTGTCAGGTGCTGTGACGGGGTTTTTCCATTACACAATCAGATAACCCTGTATAATGTGATGTAACTATTGGGCAGATCTTCACTTTGCAAACACACATTTACTGTGTCATGTTGTGTAACAGGCTTCCATAATGTGGACGATACTAAAAATGAAAGTTCTTGTCTTGGTTTTAGACACTATGTGTAAATATTTTGCTTATGAGACATGAATTAATTTTGAAGGTATAAAAACATAAAGAATTGCTTTTTAAAAGACAGTATTTTGTTTTAACAATGTATTTCTAATATCAACAAAAATAACAAACATTGAAAGATTAATTAATAATCACAAATAAGGGTTTCCCTGGTGGCGCAGTGGTTGAGAGTCCACCTGCCGATGCAGGGACACGGGTTCGTGTCCCGGTCCGGGAAGATCTCACGTGCCGCGGAGCGTCTAGGCCTGTGAGCCATGGCCGCTGAGCCTGCGTGTCCGGAGCCTGTGCTCCGCAATGGGAGAGGCCACAACAGTGAGAGGCCCGCGTACCGCAAAAAAAAAAAAAAAAAAAAAAAAAAAAAAAAAAAAAACACACAAATGATAAATGAAGCATACATTTGGTAATTATAAGATAAACAGTATCTCTTTGCTCATAAAAAGTGTTATTTTTAGTTTATAATCTTATAAAAAGTTAGATACTTGGTCATATAATAAGGCAAAGGAAAAGATTTTAAAAGTAGGGAAGCCCAGGACCAGATGGCTTTACAGGCGAATTCTATCAAACATTTAGAGAAGAGCTAACACCTATCCTTCTCAAACTCTTCCAAAATATAGCAGAGGGAGGACCACTCCCAAACTCCTTCTACGAGGCCACCATCACCTTGATACCAAAACCAGACAAGGATGTCACAAAGAAAGAAAACTACAGGCCAATATCACTGATGAACATAGATGCAAAAATCCTCAACAAAATACTAGCAAACAGAATCCAACAGCACATTAAAAGGATCATACACCATGATCAAGTGGGGTTTATTCCAGGAATGCAAGGATTCTTCAATATACGCAAATCTATCAATGTGATAAACCATATTAACAAATTGAAGGAGAAAAACCATATGATCATCTCAATAGATGCAGAGAAAGCTTTTGACAAAATTCAACACCCATTTATGATAAAAACCCTGCAGAAAGTAGGCATAGAGGGAACTTTCCTCAACATAATAAAGGCCATATATGACAAGCCCACAGCAAACATCATCCTCAATGGTGAAAAACTGAAAGCATTTCCACTAAGATCAGGAACAAGACAAGGTTGCCCACTCTCACCACTATTATTCAACATTGTTTTGGAAGTTTTAGCCACAGCAATCAGAGAAGAAAAGGAAATAAAAGGAATCCAAATCGGAAAAGAAGAAGTAAAGCTGTCACTGTTTGCAGATGACATGGTCCTATACATAGAGAACCCTAAAGATGCTACCAGAAAACTACTAGAGCTAATCAATGAATTTGGTAAAGTGGCAGGATACAAAATTAATGCACAGAAATCTCTGGCATTCCTATATACTAATGATGAAAAATCTGAAAGTGAAATCAAGAAAACACTCCCATTTACCATTGCAACAAAAAGAATAAAATATCTAGGAATAAACCTACCTAAGGAGACAAAAGACCTGTATGCAGAAAATTATAAGACACTGATGAAAGAAATTAAAGATGATACAAATAGATGGAGAGATATACCATGTTCTTGGATTGGAAGAATCAACATTGTGAAAATGACTCTACTACCCAAAGCAATCTATAGATTCAATGCAATCCCTATCAAACTACCACTGGCATTTTTCACAGAACTAGAACAAAAAATTTCACAATTTGTATGGAAACACAAAAGACCCCGAATAGCCAAAGCAATCTTGAGAACGAAAGAAGGAACTGGAGGAATCAGGCTCCCTGACTTCAGACTATACTACAAAGCTACAGTTATCAAGACGGTATGGTACTGGCACAAAAACAGAAAGATAGATCAATGGAACAGGATAGAAAGCCCAGAGATAAACCCATGCACATATGGACACCTTATCTTTGATAAAGGTGGCAGTAATGTACAATGGAGAAAGGACAGCCTCTTCAATAAGTGGTGCTGGGAAAACTGGACAGGTACATGTAAAAGTATGAGATTAGATCACTCCCTAACACCATACACAAAAATAAGCTCAAAATGGATTAAAGACCTAAATGTAAGGCCAGAAACTATCAAACTCTTAGAGGAAAACATAGGCAGAACACTCTATGACATAAATCACAGCAAGATCCTTTCTGACCCACCTCCTAGAGTAATGGAAATAAAAACAAAAATAAACAAATGGGACCTAATGAAACTTCAAAGCTTTTGCACAGCAAAGGAAACCATAAACAGGACCAAAAGACAACCCTCAGAATGGGAGAAAATATTTGCAAATGAAGCAACCGACAAAGGATTAATCTCCAAAATTTACAAGCAGCTCATGCAGCTCAATAACAAGAAAACAAACAACCCAATCCAAAAATGGGCAGAAGACCTAAATAGACATTTCTCCAAAGAAGATATACAGACTGCCAACAAACACATGAAAGAATGCTCAACATCATTAATCATTAGAGAAATGCAAATCAAAACTACAATGAGATATCATCTCACACCAGTCAGAATGGCCATCATCAAAAAATCTAGAAACAATAAATGCTGGAGAGGGTGTGGAGAAAAGGGAACACTCTTGCACTGCTGGTGGGAATGTGAATTGGTTCAGCCACTATGGAGAACAGTATGGAGGTTCCTTAAAAAACTACAAATAGAACTACCATATGACCCAGCAATCCCACTACTGGGCATATACCCTGAGAAAACCAAAATTCAAAAAGAGTCATGTACCAAAATGTTCATCGCAGCTCTATTTACAATCGCCCGGAGATGGAAACAACCTAAGTGCCCGTCATCGGATGAATGGATAAAGAAGATGTGGCACATATATACAATGGAATATTACTCAGCCATAAAAAGAAACGAAATTGAGCTATTTGTAATGAGGTGGATAGACCTAGAGTCTGTCATACAGAGTGAAGTAAGTCAGAAAGAAAAAGACAAATACCGTATGCTAACACATATATATGGAATTTAAGAAAAAAATGTCATGAAGAACTTACGGGTAAAGCAGGAATAAAGACGCAGACCTCTTAGAGAACGGACTTGAGGTTATGGGGAGGGGGAAGGGTGAGCTGTGACAGGGCGAGCGAGAGTCATGGGCATATACACACTAACAAACGTAGTAAGGTAGATAGCTAGTGGGAAGCAGCCGCATGGCACAGGGATATTGGCTTGGTGCTTTGTGACAGCCTGGAGGGGTGGGATAGGGAGGGTGGGAGGGAGGGAGACGCAACAGGGAAGACATATGGGAACATATGTTTATGTATGACTGATACACTTTGTTATAAAGCAGAAACTAACACACCATTGTAAAGCAATTATACCCCAATAAAGATGTTAAAAAAAATAATAATAAAAAAATAAAAAAATAAAAAAAATAAAAAAATAAAAGTAGGGGATCAAAATGAATGTAAAGTCTTAGACATAAGCTTATTAAATTTTTATTCTTTATATATCAAAATGCATATTTTAAATAAATGACAAAAAATATTTTATCGTTTCACACATATTTTATAATAAAAATACAAATATTCACAAAAATATGAAATACTCATTGAATCTAACTATTTAAATGTCTTCTAGATTGTCATCAAGTTGCATAAGAAAAAACTGCAGTGATATGGAATTTGCATTTTCAGTTGTTTATTGTCTTAAGATTAAATCATAGTATAGAAAGCTGCTAGAATTATTAACCCCCAATTTAAAGTAATTTAATTAAATATAATAACAATTATACATCAGACAATATACAATATTGGCTACTTGGCTATGGATTCACAGCAAGTAGGAGGGAACTCCATATACAGTCCCACCGTCTTCTCATAGTCTAACAAATTTGGTCTTGAAATCATTCATTGACTCAGTGAATGGCCATTAGGAGTTCTCTGTGTCAGATACTCTGCTAGGCCAGGAGATTCTGGGATGAGTTAAATAGATGTGGGCACTTCTTTCTCAATATTTTCTGTCCAGCAAAGAGTACAGGCATTCAAAATGTCACTTTGCATGTTTGAAGACACATTTTTTTCTACTGTTCACATTAGAATTTATAATAACAGCTTATATTTGTTGAAATGTTGTCCCAAGAATCATTTTGAGGATTTTGCATGTACTTATTTGTCTATTCCTCACAATGATACCATTCACATATTATAGAGGAAGAAACTGAAGAACAGAGGTCTACTGTAGAATGCTTAAGGTCACAAAAATGTTATATGGGGTTAATTTACATGCAATACATAGAAATAAAATTCTGTGTATATAGAAACCATAAAATTGCAAAATAATAATAGCACTAACATTCAAAATATGTATCATAAAACTAGTATTGGCTTTTTGACTGTTAAAGATTCACAGGGACTTCCTTGGCGGTTCAGTGGTTAGGACTCGGCGCTTTCACTGCCATGGCCCCGGGCTCAATCTCAATCTGTGGTCAGGAAATAGGATCCTGCAAGCCACACGGCATGGTTAAAAAAAAAAAAAGATTCACAAAAAATCATTTTAAAAAAGGGATAATTGTTTGCATTTAGAAGAGTCTCTAAGGTACATAAGATACAATTTTTAAATGAAAACCACAAAAATTATACTTTCTAAATTTGAATGTTTAGATTTGCATTCTGTAATAACTGAAAACTAGTTTTTACAGCTTTTTTTTGTTATAACTAATGGTGTATGATCATCAATCTTCAGATTTATCCAGGTAGATTTAAGGTAAAAAAATAAATTATTCTTTATCAGCCATTATCTGCTGTGAAATATTACACAAGAAAATCATGTTTTAAATGTGACTCGGTTTTCCCCACAACAAATTTCCTTCATATACTCCTGACAGTCACTTAATTACTCTTTGTTATTCAAATTTATATTTCATTTCACAAATAATATGATATTGAATTATAATTTTTTCTGGCACTACACACCATATAAACAAAAAAGCAACAAATTTCTATTCTTGAAAATTATTAGCAAAAAAGAAAGGCAGTTTTTAATTTTTTTATTTTTCTTTTAATTTTATTAATTTATTAATGTGTTTTCCAAATTAATTTATGCATATCAATAAAATTATTTTGAATTATGTATAATCACTAAGTAACAACAGCCTCCCATCTAGTCCTAATGCAAAAACTGATGTTTTCTGGTTCCCTCTATTTTTTTTTAACATCTTGAATGGAGTATAATTGCTTTACAATGGTCTATTAGTTTCTGCTTTATAACAAAGTGAATCAGCTATGCATACAGATGTATCCCCATATCTCTTCCCTCTTGCATCTCCCTCCCTCCCACCCTCCCTATCCCACCCCTCTAGGTGGTCACAAAGCACAGAGCTGATCTCCCTGTGCTATGTGGCTGCTTTCCACCAGCTATTTTACATTTGGTAGTATATATAAGTCTCTGTCACTCTCACACTTCATCCCAGCTTATGCTTCCCCGTCCTCGTGTCCTCAAGTCCATTCTCTACGTCTGCATCTTTATTCCTGTCCTGACCCTACGTTCTTCAGAACCATTTTTTTTTGGGGGATTCCGTATATATGTGTTAGCATATGGTATTTATTTTTCTCTTTCTGACTTACATCATTCTGTATGACAGTCTCTAGGTCCATCCACCTCACTACAAATAACTCAATTTTGTTTCTTTTTATAGCTGAGTAATATTCCATTGTATATGTGTGCCACATCTTCTTTATCCATTCATCTGTTGAAGACACTTAGGTTGCTTCCATGCCCTGGCTATTGTAAATAGAGCTGCAAGAAACATTGTGGTACATGACTCTTTTTGAATTATGGTTTTCTCAGGATATTTGCCCAGTAGTGGGATTGCTGGGTTATATGCTAGTTTTATTTTTAGTTTTTTAAGGAACCTTCATACTGTTCTCCATAGTGGCTGTATCAATTTACATTCCCACCAACAGTGCAAGAGGGTTCCCTTTTCGCCACACCCTCTCCAGCCTTTACTGTTTGTAGATTTTTTGATGATGGCCATTCTGACTGGTATGAGGTGATACCTCATTGTAGTTTTGGTTTGCATTTCTCTAATGATTAGTGATGTTGAATATCCTTTCATGTGTTTATTGGCAATCTGTATATCTTCTTTGTATAAAGGTCTATTTAGGTCTTCTGCACATTTTTGGACTGGGTTGTTTGTTTTTTGAATATTAGGCTGCATGAGCTGCTTGTAAATTTTGGAGATTAATCCTTTGACAGTTGCTTCATTTGCAAATATTTTCTCCCATTCTGAAGTTTGTCTTTTCATCTTGTTTATGGTTTCCTTTGCTGTGCAAAAGCTTTTAAGTTCCATTAAGTCCCATTTGTTTATTTTTGTTTTTATTTCCATTTTTCTAGGAGGTGGGTCAAAAAGGATCTTGCTGTGATTTATATCATAGAGTGTTCTGCCTATGTTTTCCTCTAAGAGTTTGATAGTGTCTGGCCTTACATTTAGGTCTTTAACCCATTGTGAGTTTATTTTTGTGTATGGTGTTAGGGAGTGTTCTAATTTCATTCTTTTACATGTAGCTGTCCAGTTTCTCAGCACCACTTATTGAAGAGGCTGTCTTTTCTCCACTGTATATTCTTGCCTTCTTTATCAAAAATAAGGTGACCATATGTGTGTGGGTTTATCTCTGGGCTTTCTATCCTGTTCTATTGATCTATATTTTCATTTTTGTGCCAGTACCATACTGTCTTGATTACTGTAGCTTTGTAGTATAGTCTGAAGTCTGGGAGCTTCATTCCTCCAGCTCTGTTTTTCCCTCTCCAGATTGCTTTGGCTGTTCGAGGTCTTTTGTGTTTCCATACAAATTGTGAAAATTTTTGTTCTAGTTCTGGGAAAATGCCATTCTTCATTTGATAGGCATTGCATTGAATCTTCATATTGCTTTGGGTAGTATAGTCATTTTCACAATGTTGATTCTTCCAATCGAAGAACATGGTATATCTCTCCATCTGTTTGTATCATCTTTAATTTATTTCATCAGTGTCCTAAAGTTTTCTGCATACAAGTCTTTGTCTCCTTAGGTAGGTTTATTCCTAGGTATTTTATTCTTGTTTTGGCAATGGTAAATGGGAGTGATTCCTTAATTTCTCTTTAAGATGTTTCATCATTAGTGTATAGGAATGCAAGAGATTTCTGTGCATTAATTTTGTACCCTGCTACTTTACCAAATTCATTGATTAGCTCCAGAAGTTTTCTGGTAGCATATTTAGGATTCTCTATGTATAGTATCATATCAACTGCAAAAAGTGACAGCTTTACTTCTTCTCTGACTTGGATTTCTTTTATTTCTTTTTCTTCTCTGATTGCTGTGGCTAAAACTTCCAAACCTATGTTGAATAATACTGGTGAGAGTGGACAACCTTGTCTTGTTCCTGATCTTAGAGGAAATGGTTTCAATTTTTCACCATTGAGAACGATGTTGGATGGGGGTTTGTCATATATGGCCTTTATTATGTTGAGGTAAGTTCCCTCTATGCCTACTTTCTACAGGGTTTTCATCATATCATATCAAATGGGTGTTGACTTTTGTCAAAAGCTTTTTCTGCATCTATTGAGTTGATCATATGGTTTTTATTCCTTAGGTCATAAATGTGGTGTATCACATTGATTGATTTGTGTATATTGAAGAATCCTTGCATTCCTGGGATGAACCCCACTTGATCATGGTGTATGATCCTTTTAATGTGCTGTTGGATTCTGTTTGCTAGTATTTTGATGAGGATTTTTGCATCTATGTTCATCAGTGATATTGGCCTGTAGTTTTCTTTCTTTGTGACATCTTTTTCTGGTTTCAGTTTCAGGGCGATGGTGGCCTCGTAGAATGAGTATGCGAGTGTTCCTCCCTCTGATATATTTTGGAAGAGTTTGAGAAGGATAGGTGTTAGCTCTTCTCTAAATGTTTGATAGAATTTGCCTGTGAAGCCATCTGGTCCTGGGCTTTTGTTTGTTGGAAGATTTTTAATCACAGTTTCAATTTCAGTGCTTGTGATTGGTCTCTTCATATTTTCTATTTCTTCTTGGTTCATGTTCAGAAGGTTGTGCTTTTCAAAGAATTTGTCCTTTTATTCCAGGTTGTCCATTTTACTGGCATATAGTTGCCTGGAGTAATCTTTCATAATCTTTTGTATTTCTGCAGTGTCTGTTGTTACTTCTTTTTTATTTCTAACTCTATTGATTTGAGTCTTCTCCCTTTTTTTCTTGATGAGTCTGGCTAATGGTTTATCAATTTTGTTTATCTTCTCAAAGAACCAGCTTTTAGTTGTATTGATCTTTGTTATTGTTTCCTTCATTCCTTTTTCATTTATTTCTGATCTGATTATTAGGTTTCTTTTCTTCTGCTAACTTTGGGGTTTTTTGTTCTTCTGTCTCTAAACGCTTTAGGTGTAAGATTAGAATGTTTATTTGAGATGTTTCTTGTTTCTTGAGGTACGATTGCATTGCTATAAACGTCCCTGTTAGAATTATTTTATTGCATCCTGTAAGTTTTGGACCATCGTGTTTTCACTGTCATTTGTTTCTAGGTAATTTTTTATTTCCTCTTTGATTTCTTCAGTGATCTCTTGGTTATTTAGTAGTGTATTCTTTAGCCTCCATGTGTTTGTATTTTTTACAGATATTTTCCTGTAGTTGATATCTAGTTCCATAGCATTGTGGTCAGAAAGATTACTTGATATGATTTCAGTTTTCTCAAATTTACCAAGTCTTGATTTGTGACCCAAGGTATGATTATCCTGGAGAATGTTACATGAGCACTTGAGAAGAAGTGTATGCTGTTGTTTTTGGATGGAATGTCCTGTAAATATCAAGTCCATCTTGTTTAATGTATCATTTAAAGCTTGTGTTTCCTTATTTATTTTCTTTTTGGATGACCTGTCCATTGGTGAAAGTGGGGTGTTAAAGTCCCCTACTATGATTGTGTTACTGTCGATTTCCCCTTTTATGGCTGTTAGTATTTGCCTTATGTATTGAGGTGCTCCTGTGTTGAGTGCACAAATATTTACAATTGTTACATCTTTTTCTTGGATTGATCCCTTGATCATTATGTAGTGTCCTTCTTCTTCTCTTGTAATAGTCTTTATTTTAAGTCTGTTTTGTCTGATATGAAAATTGTTACTCCAGCTTTCTTTTGATTTCCATTTGCATGGAATATCTTTTTCCATCCCATCACTTTCAGTCTGTATATTTCCCTAGGTCTGTAGTGGGTCTCTTGCAGACAGCATATATATGGGTCTTATTTTTGTATCCATTCAGACAGTCTATGTCTTTTGTTGGGAGCATTTAACCCATTTATTTTTAAGATAATTATCAATATGTATGTTCCTATTACAATTTTCTTAATTGTTTTGGGTTTGTTATTGTAGGTGTTTTCCTTGTCTTGTGTTTCCTGCCTAGAGAAGTTCCTTTAGCATTTGTTGAAAGGCTGGTTTGGTGGTGCTGAATTCTCTTAGCTTTTGCTTGTCTGTAAATGTTTTAATTTCTCCATTGAATCCGAATGAGATCCTTGCTGGGTAGAATAATCTTGGTTGTAGGTTTTTCCCTTGCATCACTTTAAATATGTCCTGTCACACCCTTCTGGCTTGCAGAGTTTCTTCTGAAAGATCAGCTGTTAACCTTATGGGGATTCCCTTGTATGTTATGATTTTTTTTCCCTTGCTGCTTTTAATATTTTTTGTTTGTATTTAATTTTTGATAGTTTGATAAATATGTCTCTTGGTGTGTTTCTCCTTGGATTTATCCTCTATAGGGCCTCTTCACTTCCTGGAGTTGATTGACTATTTCCTTTCCCATATTAGGGAAGTTTTCAACTACAATCTCTTCAAATATTTTCCCAGTCCCTTTCTTTTTCTCTTCTTCTTCTGGGACCCCTATAATTCGAATGCTGATGTGTTTAATGTTGTCCCAGAGGTCTCTGAAAATCTCCTGAATTCTTTTCATTCTTTTTTCTTTATTCTGCTCTGTACTAGTTATTTTCACTATTTTATCTTCCAGGTCACTTATCCATTATTCTGCTTCAGTTATTCTGCTATTGATTCCTTCTAGAGAATTTTCAATTTCATTTATCATGTTTTTCATCATTGTCTGTTTGCCCTTTAGTTCTTCTAAGTCTTTGGTAAACATTTCTTGTATTTTCTCCATTTTATTTCCAAGTTTTTGGATCATCTTTATTCTCATTACTCTGTATTCTTTTTCATGTAGACTGCCTATTTCCTCTTCATTTGTTTGGTCTGGTGGGTTTTTACCTTGCTCCTTCATCTGCTGTGTGTTTCTCTGTCTTCTCATTTTGCTTAACTTACTGTGTTTGGGGTCTCCTTTTTGCAGGCTGCAGGTTTGTATTTCCTGTTGTTTTTGGTGTCTGTCCCCAGTGGCTAAGTTTGCTTCAGCAGGTTGTGTAGGTTCCTGGTGCAGGAGACTAGTGCCTGTGTTCTGTTGGATGAGGCTGGATCTTGTATTTCTGGTGGGCATCTGGTGGTGTGTTTTGTGGTGTCTGTGACCTTATTTTCATTTTAGGCAGCCTCTCTGCTAATGGATGGGGCTGTGTTCCTGTCTTGCTAGTTGTTTGGCATAGGTTGTCCAGCACTGTAGCTCGCTGGTCGTTGAGAGGAGCTGGGTCTTAGCATGGAAATGGAGATCACTGGGAGCACTTTTTCTGTTTGATATTATGTGGAGCTGGGAGGTCTCTGGTGGACCAATGCCCTGAACTCGTCTCTCCCACCTCAGAGGCACAGGCCTGACACCCAGCTGGAGCACAAAGACACTGTCAGCCACCCAGCTCGAAGAAGAGTGGGGGACAAAGAAAGAAAGAAAGAAAGAAAGAAAGAAAGAAAGAAAGAAAGAAAGAAAGAAGAAAGAAAGAAGGATAGAAGCAACCAAACCAAAAATCCAATCCACCAATGATACCAAGTGCTAAAAACCATATTAAAAAAAAGAAAAAAACGGGCAGACAGAGCCCTAGGACAAATGGTAAAAGCAAAGCTTTTCAGACAAAATTATACAAAGAAGCATACACATACACACTCACAAAAAGCAAAAAAGGAAACAATTATATATACCTAGCTATAAAAAAGAATGGAAGAGAGCAACCAAGTCAATAAACAAATCTACCAATGATAATAAACTCTAAATACTAAACTAAGATAAACATAAAACCAGAAACAAATTAGATGCAGAAAGCAAACCCAAGTCTACAGTTCCTCCCAAAGTCCACCACCTCAATTTTTTGATAATTCCTTGTCTATTCAGTTATTCCAGAGATTCACGGTACATCAGGTTGATTGTGGAGATTTAATTCGCTGCTCCTGAGGCTTCTGGGAGAAGTTTCCCCATCTCTTCTTTGTTCACACAGCTCCTGGGGTTAAACTTTGGATTTGACCCTGCCTCTTTGTGTAGGTTGTCTGAGGGCGTCTTTTCCTGCTCAGACATGATGGGGTTAAAGGAGCAGCTGATTAGGGGGCTCTGGCTCACTCAGGCCGTGGGGAGGGAGGGGTACGGATGTGGGGCGAGCCTACGGCAGCAGAGGCCAGTGTGACATTGCACCAGCCTGAGGCGTGCCGTGCGTTCTCCCGAGGAAGTTGTCCCAGGATCACAGGACCCTGGCAGTGGCGGGCTGCACAGGCTCCCAGGAGGGGAGGTGTGGATAGTGACCTGTGCTTGCACATTGGTTTCTTGGTGGCTGCAGCAGCAGCCTTAGCGTCTCATGCCCATCTCTGTAGTCTGCACTGGTAGCCGCAGTTTGTGCCCGTCTCTGGAGCTCGTTTAAGCGGTGCTCTGAATCCCCTCTCCTCGCACACCCCGAAACAATGGTCTCTTGCCTCTTCGGCAGGTCCAGACTATTTCCCGGACTCCCTCCCAGCTAGCTGTGGTGCACTAGCCCCCTGCAGGCTGTGTTCACGCAGCCAACCCCAGTCCTCTCCCTGGGATCTGACCTCCGAAGCCAGAGCCTCAGCTCCCAGACCCCGCCCACCCTGGCGGGCGAGCAGACAAGCCTCTCGGGCTGGTGAGTGCCCATCGGCACCGATCCTCTGTGCGGGAATCTCTCCACTTTGCCCTCTGCACCCCTGTGGCTGCGCTCTCCTCCGTGGCTCTGAAGCTGCCCCCCTCCGCCACCCACAGTCTCTGCCCGCGAAGGGGCTTCCTAGTGTGTGGAAACCTTTCCTCCTTCACAGCTTCCTCCCACTGGTGCAGGTCCCGTCCCTATTCTTTTGTCTCTGTTTTTTCTTTTTTCTTTTGCCCTACCCAGGTATGTGGGGAGTTTCTTGCCTTTTGGGAGGTCTGAGGTCTTATGGCAGCATTCAGTAGGTGTTCTGTAGGAGTTGTTCCACATTTAGATGTATTTCTGATGTATTTGTTGGGAGGAAGTTGATCTCCACATCTTACTCCTCCACCATCTTGAAGGTCTCCCCCAAAATACAGTTTTTAAACAGATTTTTATAAACATAACATATAACCAAGTTCTGTGAAACTATGAGTAAAAATATCTTTTTCATATATGGAAAATTAAACTGTATGAAACAAAGAATAGAAATAAACAAGAACTTGTCTTGAGATGTATTCCTCAAATATCTCCCATACTTGGATACTGAATCTAGTTTTATTTCAGATTTTTATAACTAATCTGGAAGAAAGAGGCCTCCATAAAATCTACACAGCTGTAGAAGGGACATTTCCAGATATTTAAATGAATATCAATGTAAAGAAATTATAGATTTTGACCAATGAGTGATTTCTGTAGCTATGCTCTGCCCTTTCACTTGTCAGTGCATGTTTCTAGCTAACAAAATTGCTATAAAATAAGAAGGCAATATGAAAAATTATATATTTAAAATATTTATTAAATATTATTATTTAATAACAATTATTAATTATTTAATAATATTTATCAACTGTGTATTATGTGCAACATGCTATTCTACAGTACATTAAGATAATACAAAAAAAAATGAGACACAATCTTTAACCGTAGGAAGTATGTGATCTAAATGGGTAATATCACTAGAAGATAGAGGACCATAATGTTACAAGTAGTTTTAAAACTGTGATCAGGACTTTCAAGACTTCAGAGAAAATGCCTCAATATGTGTATATTAAAAACTACACATCTATATTGCTATTGGCAAAAGTAGGAAGGTGTGAAGGAGAAGAGAGGATGCTATAAGGACACTACCCGTCCTTCAACACAAATGATCAGGCAGTTAAATGAAAACCGATGGACTACTTTGATGGTTGATTAAAAGTAGAAGGCAGATTTGGAATGCTACAGTTGGGTTCTTTGAACCCCAAAATACTACAAATAAAGGGGAGTAAAGTGAGTATACTACTACTGCTATTAATAACAATAATAATAATACTAGTAATTACTATTATTCTATAATTAAAAAGTGTAAGTAAATGCTTACATAGTCCTTACTATATTATAACAGGAAAATAATTGTAAGCTTCTTGAATGTCAGGGCCAGTGGGTTTGTGTTTAAATCAATAAAATTGGCCAGATGTTAGGATATTTTGAACGGAGAACTATGAGGTTCACTTAAGAAAAGATTAATCTGTAAGATTTGAATAACATAAATTAAAATTTGGGAAAAGTAACAGAGAGAATAGTTAGGCATTTCTTGCAGTAAATAATCATCTATCTTAAAGAGATTATTGACTGTCACAATAAAACGGATGTAATATATGTGAGGAACACTGGAATTAGTATCTGTAATATCTGACAGTAAGTTAGATGTGGGAACATGTAAGCAAAGAGAGGATTCTTTCATTATTCTGAGTTTTCTTGCCTAAGATGTGGGAAAGATGGAGTCAGGATAGAGCAGATTCTGGAGGGAACATAATTCTTTTAGATTCACTTTTGAAAACTAAAATGTTAGTAATGCTTAAAGCTATAGCAGTAGATAGTTCCATGAGGGAGATGATTTAGATAGCAAAACAAGGAAAGATAAAAACTTGACCAATGCCCCGCTTCAGGGTCTAAGAGAGAAACAAAAGACAAGTATTATGGAGAGCAGATCATTTGCAGAGGGAAAAGTCATTATAGGGCAATAGAAATAATAATATGTGTTTCCCAAACATTCAGAAATGCCTGTATGCTCTGAAACCCAAACTTCTTCAATATTTTAGGACTTCATTATTTGGACTTAAAAATACGAATCTATATTAATCTACAATCAGTCTAAGTATTACACAAGCATGACTTCTTTAAATTTCCTTAAACTGTCTACCAATAAGGTATTTGTGAAATAGCTTTCCTCAACATCTTGTTTAAATGAGCTTCATAAAGTTCATTAAAAATATAAAACACTGTCTCTGGTTCATCATTTTTTGTTTCTTTCTTTTAACTTACATTTTAATTGTACAGTTAACAAGGTCTCTTTCATAACAGTAATCAAAATCTTGTTTATTTCATTGATGTATCTGTTTACTTGTTTGTCTCTCTCCCCCACTAGAATACAGAACCTGTGAGACAGAGAAATATGTATGCCTTATTGTAACTCCCAAGCCTAGCTGAGTACATGACATCTAGTAGTTACTTATGAATTATCTTTTCTTGAAAGGACAAAGTCTCTGAATACAAATAAATATGTAAAATAAAATTTATGCTCTGAAAAATAATCAGTTGCTGCTCACAATGTAAAAAACTTAAATAAATGGAATTGTAAAGTCCTTGAAATTGAATTTCTGCTTCTCTTATCTCAAAAGTATCAAACTTGGCATTAACTTTTAACTAAAAGACAAACTTACCATTTCATAAAGGAAAAATAATAAAGTAAAAAAGAGAGAAAAATACTAAGTGGTATTATGAGCTCTTGATAAACTGCCAGATTAATCTCTTCTGGTCACACACATACAACTTCTGAGGCTTTCTTTTGCTTGGAAAAGATGATGCATTAAAACAACACACTGGTTATAGAGTGGGAAATTCGGGAAGGAAGTCAGTCATATTTTTCAAAGCTGGTGACACTAACTTATTTCCATTTTCAACCAGAGGGTGAGATTTTCACACTCCCATAATCCTGTTCTTTAAAAATGCATTTTGCATTTGGAAGAGTAGAATGTTGAAACCAAGCACCCCTCTGTGCTTTTTTGGTCTTCTAACCAAAGAAGTGGGCAAATTAAGGGTCCAGCTTTTGGTGGTGTACTATGTACTGTTCCATTTCTCTCCTCCCTTTTGGAGAATTAGGCTTAAGTGATTTGCTACACTTCACAATGGACACTAATGCTTACTTTGCTTTATGCATTTATTTAACAAATCATATCTTCACTATAACTCGAAGGCTAAGAAATAGAAGGCTTGTATTTCTGGCCTTTTACCTTTGCTCTTCATCATCAGATCCCTGAAGCTTGCAAGTCTTTTATTTAGTCCTTTCATTTATCAGGATATTTGAAAGGGCAGGTGTATTATACCCCAACACACCCACACTGCTCCAGCTTCCTGTGTGGCTCTGGCAGCCCAGTTTCCTCCTTTGACAAACTTCTTCCATCTCGCCCTAGCAGTGGGAGACCCCATAGCTTAGAAGACTGGACTGTGCTTCCACCAACCACCTTAATTAATAACCTGCAATAATTATAATGACTAAGTCTATATGCGGGATTTTTGCCCTCTCTGTCTTATTCATTTATACTTATCTATGTTACTACCAAAATTTCAAACATAACTCTTCTTTCACCCTTATTTTTTAAAATATAACTTTCCCTTATTCTGTCTTTTTCCTGAAATGAGAGGTATAAATTTAATGTAGATAATTTTCTCCAAGTTTCTTACTAGCTTGCATTCCCTTCCGCCAGCGGAGTGGGGTAACCAAGTGCTCAGAAGCATAAAAGTGATCACTATGCTGTACACCTGAAACTAATATAACATTGTAAATCAACCATAATTCAATAAAAAAATAAAAGTGATCACAGCGAGCAGGAAAGTATGGAAACCAGAGGCTGAAATTTTGCAGATGTAGTGTTTTTTACAAATTCATGACTCTCAACATTTGAAGTTTCAAATTAAGAACAAATATACACATATCAGATGTAACATGGGTATTTTAAATTATGTGCTAATAGCTGTGATAAACTATCAGAATATATCCATTTATTGACTGGGTGTTTAAAATAAAAAATATAAGAAAACCCACATATTATTTAAAGGTTTCCTGATCAGTCATAATGAATATGACTGAAGATAAAATGAGAACAATTATCCTTAGTGATGAGGATAATTTTATATTTAATACTACAGATTTCAGAAGAATTAACCACAAAACCTAACCCTTACATAGGTTTCTAACCTCTCAGCTCACAGAATCAACAGAAGTAATTTAAATTTTGATGCAGACCTTTTTGCACTGTACAAAATGTCAAAATAATGAATTAATGTTCCACATTAGCTCTATCAATTGCTTTAGTTGGCTCATAAAATTAAATCCCCAGGCTTGAGCTATACCCATAAACTGGCATATGAGCCAGAACAAATAGAATTAACATATAGATATAGGATCATTCAAATTAAAATTAAAAATCCTGGAATGGAGAAAGAGAATCTTCAAAATTATTAAACAACATTTAGAACTTCCTTATGCTGTAGTAAATTATCAGTGTATAAGTTAGGTCTGCACAAAGTTCCAAGCATTTTATAAATGGATTATAATTATACATCACTTTATCAACAAAACAATTCCATGAAGTAGATTTTATGATAAATACCATTTTTCAAAGAATAAAACTGAGGAACAGGGAAGTTCAATAACTTGTCCAATGTTATTAATCCACAAAGCAGTAATCCCAGAAATTGAACATAGAGAACTTGACTCCGAAGCCCCAAATCAACCATGGTGTTCTTCACACTGCCTCTAGGTTATATGTTTCCCTCCCCCGAACTACACACACACACACACACACACACACACACACACACACACACGTACACACACACACGCACGCACACACACACATTCAGTTGTTTTTAAAAACATTTTTGCCACTATACTTGCTGCTATATTATACATTGTATTTTTATGTTCCCAGGAACACTATAAAATAAATATTATTTTCTTCCCATTTTACAATTAAAAACCTAAAATTTAGAAAGATTAATTTGTCTAGAATCACAGAATAGAGAGCCCAGAAATAAATTCCATTTCCTTCCAGCTTCTGGTGTCCATCTGCCTTCCTTGACATGTGGCTTCATTGCTCCAATCTTCAAGGCCAGCATCTTCAAATCTCTCTCTCTCTGTTCTGTCTTCATATTGTTTACTCCTCTGGGTATAGTAAAATAACCTCTATCTTCCTCTTATAAGGATATATTTGATTGCATTTAGTGCCCACTTGGATAATCAAGGGTAATCTCATCATCTCAAAATCCTTAATCACATCTGCCAAGAGTCTCTTTGGCCACATAAAGCAACATTCACAGAATCCAAGAATTAGGAAGTGAATTCTTTTTCAGCCATCACATATTCCAATTCAAATTTATTAATATTTTAGCCATAGTTACCATATATTTTGGACTCCAGGAATAAAGCAAGCTTAGTTATTTGCAAGACTAATCCTAATGCCTATACTAGTGATCTCATTTCCTCTGGTTTCACCCCAGGACCTTGTCCCATCAATTATGCTTTTATTCTTATGTATCAATTTCTCCTTCCACATTGGTGCCTTTCCTTAAAGCCTAATATCATGTGTAAATCTCTCCTGCCTCATTTTCCAAGTACATATATGATGGATTAAACAGGGGTGCTAATTCTTTTACAAATCTCCCACCCCCAACACATACACACACACACACAAACATGCACACACACCTTTAAACTGGGTAAGCTCTATGACTACCCTCACCAGTAAAAAATGATGAAATGACACTGTGCCAGAGTCCAGGCTCAGCTATTTACAGACTGGCAGCTTCCATGTCTGCCACTGGAAATTTTCCCTCCAGGAGTCCTCATCCACCATGTAAGAAGTCTGACTATCTTGACAACCGTTCTTGGGGTCCATGCATTATAACATGGTTAATAGTCCAAGCTGAGCCTATCTTTCCTGTCCTCTTTAACAAAGCATGAGGCATGTGAATGAAGCTGCTCTGATTTCTCTAGACTGGCCCATCCACCAGCTGGATACTACTGAGTGGCCTCAATCAATACCACATGGAGCAGAAGATTTGGCCAGATGATTCCTGCTTGAATTTCTGCCCCACAAAATCATGAGTTAAAATACAATTCTTAGAGTTTAAAGCCTCTAATTTTGGAGGTAATTTGTTGTGCAACAAGAGATGGAATTTGGAATCTGGAAATAACACTGACTTTTGGACCAGGTGGTAAGCAAAGTTGGACGGCCCTAGAGGAGATTCTTAATAAAATCTGGAGGCATCTCAGTGAGATTTTTGGTGAAGGCTGAGAGAACAGAGAGGAATTTGCAGTCGGTAGTTAGAGAAAATGATACCTTCATAATGTGTAGCAGAAAATTTGGCAATAAATGTGGAAAATAAAAAGGGTGCCTAATTAACTTACTGATCTTGCTCTGGAGATTTTCAAGCAGAAGGTAAAATGTGCCAGTCACTTCTCTTAGTTCCTATGAGAAAATATGAAAGGCAGATATGAACTAAAGAAGGACCTGCTCACTTTTGAGCATAGTATACAGGAAATATAAAGGAGAAAATCTTCCTGGGTTGGAAAACCAATCTGTTTCTTATCCACATTCTCTTCAAGCAAAACATTTTTAAAGAAAAAAAAAATGGCGTCGGGATAAATATCAAATCCAGCATGGAGCTGAAAGATTCTTTGTTAAGACCACAGAAAGATCTGTGGCAGTGTAACACATTTTCAGCTAGTCAAATGCCAAGGGGATTATTTTATTAATCTTCTCTTCTAAGACAGAAAGCTTCTAAGAATCCTAAAGACATTGTCTCACAGATACCTTACACAGGGTCTTTCACAAGATTGAAAGGGTCTATCTATCTAATCTAGTGACCTGATAATATTCATTGAAAACCTGTAATGTTTTTAAGAGAATTATATCATCAGAAGCAACAATAGCTTAGACTAAAAGGGACAGGGAAAGTACAAAATGAAAAGAGCTCTTATGCCTCCCTAGTTTCCAAACAGGCATAGAAGACCATGTGGTTGCAAACACATACCAAGAAGGATAATTCAGAGGACAAAACCAAGAGCCAATAGGATAGAATTAAGAGCCACAGAAAATATTCCCAGGAAGCAGGATTCAGAACTAATCAAGGATCTGGTGACATTTTCCAGGCTGAATCTCAGAGTTTCTGTGAAACAGTGGCTGCTATGTGCCTAAGGATTTTTTTTTTTCCTTTTTGAATAGGAATGATGCCTATTGTGGTTCTCCTGTCTCGTTCTTATCACTATGTAGTAAGTTTTTTGGTGAGAAGGGGAGAAATGGTGTAGAAAACTTATCAATTGAGTTTACACAATTTTAGAGTGAGAGGAACCATACTCATGAAATGATACCCAAGGAACATCATAACACCTGGATCTAACTTAGGTAATAAGATCCAGAACTTAGAGCTAATAATGCTGTATTAGAATGAAACTTTAAGGATGTTGGGATGGAGTGAATGTATATTTTTAGGGGAAGGAGGCCAGAATCTAATCAACATGTGTCTAGAGAGAGAACCATGGTGAATTAAAGACAGCCAAGCATTCTTTAAGATTTCTGTCATCAAGAGATGGGGCTTACTTCCTCTTCCTTTGACTGTAGGAGGACTCTCTGAGTACTTTGACCAACAGAATAAGCCAGAAGTGAGACTGTGCTAGATTTTTGTCTCAGTCCTTAATGACACTAGCAGCATATACTTCCTATCCTTTAAAGACTTACCTTTAGATCCCAGTTACCATGTTATGAGAAGCTAAAGCCACACAGAAACAGTGAATAAAGGTACCCCAGTAGACAGCCCTGAGTTCATCTTGGATATTCAGCCAGGCTGAGCCTTCAGATGATTTCTTCCCCAGCCACTAATTGACTGTAATCCCTTGAGAAACTCCAAGTAAGAACCACCTGTCTGCTCCTAGTGAAACCTCAGTATCATGAGAAATAATTACAAATTCTAGTTTTATGCCACTGTGGTTTGTGAGGTATATAACACAGCAGTAAACAAATGGAAAAATGAACTATCTTCTTTTGTTGCTGTCCAACAATTTCCATAGACTCTGCAAAATTGTGTGTCATTTTTGCTAGAAGTAGTTGTGCAGCCATGAGCTGTATTTTGCAGATCTTTTGGGATTCAGGGATTTTCATGATATGATTTTAACCATCTGACTGTGAGCAGAAGCATATTACCTACCCAATCCATGATGTTTCTAAGTTTAATTCTTGCTTGGAATAGCTCAATATCATTTTTTTCCCATAAAATATTCATTTTTTAGGATCAATTGAAATCTCACCCCCTTCTAGAAGACCCATTCTCCCACACATGCAGACTCTTATCACCTCTTCTACTTCATTGGAATCAGTACTTCTTTCTCTCTGTTCCCAACACACTTTAAAATCATTATTTTTATTTAACTTATTAAAAATAGTTGAATGAATTTCCTCATTCACTACTGTTTTAGTCTGTTCAGGCTACTGCAACAAAGTACCACCGACTGGGTGGCTTATAAACAACAGAAATTTATTTCTCACAGTTCTGGAGGCTGGAAGACCAAGATGGGCATGCCAGTGTGCTCAGATGAGTGCTTAACTTGTATACTAACATTGCAAAAGGGCCTAGGGAGCTCTGTGAGATCTCTTTTATAAGATCATTAATCCCACTCCTGACGATGAAGCCTCATCTACTAACACCATTGCCTTTGAAGGTTAAGATTTCAACATGACTTTGGGGGTGGGGGGACACAAACATTCAGATCATAGCAAACATGTTAACATCTTGACATCAAGGAACTATAATTCTAGTACTTACCAATGCCAGATACATACTGAATATTTTATGTTGAATAGAAGATGAATACATTAATTAGCTACAGTCTTCATTTAAATTCCTTAGAATCTATTAAGTTTAAAAAGGTAAATTTTGGATACTATATTCTATCTCTTTTGCTCAAATAAGTAAAAACTCTTAAGGACTACCTTGATGTTTCCTTTATAAAATGAGGTCTGAAACAAACTTATACATTATCACTTTGGATAGATTAAGTGAAAGAGATAAAAAAAAAGTATTGAGAAATTTACTTGAAAATAAATTCACTTTATCTCCCTTCTAAAAAATTTTCACCAAAATTGCAAAACATTTAAAACCATACCAAGAAACTTGATAAATCATTATCCTGGAATTATATTGTTATATCAGCCATACTGCTATCAGTTGAGGATTTTTTTAAAAATTAAGATTTTAACACTAACTGTCAGAAAAAAAGTATCTCCATCTTATTATTATAACTTTGGCTGAATAAATTTCACTTCTTTAAAGCTAATTATGTCTTCTCTTCATACACTTTGAGAATGATCAGTGTAATTTTAGATAGAAAACAAAGACAGTTTCAATCTTGAAGGAAATTGTGCATTTTATATTTTATCATAGAGTAATATTCATCAGCATGTGTACTTAAAGTTTCCATAATAGAAAACATACACTAATTCAAAATGTCATGTCTTCCTTAAAGCCATACATGAATAGCATATATATGGAGAAAACTCAGTATTGTTAGGATAATAACTTCACATGAGAGACAAAATTTGTTTCATCTCTTTGGTACCTTATGATGCTTTACTATTTGACTGTATCTTGGAATGTGGATACAGATTATCCTTATTTTGCAGGAAAGTAGACTGCTAGAGTTTCAGACCTTTCAGTTTGAATGTTTATCCTATATTGTTTCAAGTTAAATCTTGGGACCAAAGCAAGGAAGGAAGATCTTGTCAGCACTATGAACCTGAAGTTGGATAAGAGAAAACAGTTTCAAAAAACTCTGCATTTTCTCTTTACAAAGTTGTGGAAGTTTCTTTACATTCCAACATTTTTATATTTGAGGAAAACAATATTACATGCTGACCTGTTAAGGATAAAATATTACTCTTTTGACTACCAAAAAAGCAATATTTTCTTAAACAGATGATATTAAAAGAAGCATGCAGAATTGTGAAAGATGAAGTGTATGTGAATATATACCTAATTATTTTTCCACTAGGATGTGAAAGATGCTTTGGCACATGAAGAGATTAAATAGTAAGGTGCTGAGAGATAGAGTTGATACTTTTATAGTTCTAAGTTTTAGACACTTTTGGTAGATAACTAATTCTACTTTGAAATTCTCTCCTTCTTATGAGAGTCTAGTTTGGTATTTCATTTGCATACAGAACTAAAGACTCTAAACTCATTTCCTGTACTTTATCTTATGAAGCATATTTTTCTTTCTTTTCTTCTCAAGTCTTAATGTGTTCTTAATGTATAAATCAACACTCAATATTTTTATACATGTCTTATGTACATATTTACATTCATTTATTTGGGAGTAAAAAAGTAATGTTTCTCCTATGGATTATAAGGTATGTATATATGTCCAAATAAAACAGATGCAGCCAAATAATTTCCCAAGTGGTTGTACCAATTTACACTCCCACTGGCTATGGTGAGAAAATTTGGTCATAGGCAATCTTTCTAATTTTCAATATTCTTCTAGGTATATAATAGTATCTTGTTTTGGTTCTTAGTTACATTTCCCTAATTATTAATGAAGTCAAACACCTTTTGTTATATTAATTGTTCAAGTGGATAATTTTAGTGAAGTGCCTATTCAAATCCAAAGACCATTATTTACTGTTTTTCTCGTTGATTTGTAGATTATATGAGGTTTTGTTGATGTTGTTGTTGTTATATATGTTGCAATTTTTAATTCTATTTTTATTCTAAATACTATCTTTTGATGTACAGAATCCCTTATCTTTAATGTAATCCATTTTATCAATCTTTTATTTAATGTTAGTGCATTTTATATTTGGTTTAAGAAATATTTCCCTACTCAGAGTTTATAAAAATATTCTCCTTTATTAATTTTTAGGAGCTCATTATTGCACCATCTGCATTTATATCTTTAATTCAACTGAAATGATTTTGAGTACAGTGTGAAGGATGTGACTAATTTTTAGTTAATTTTTATATCTATACACTTCATTCTGGAAGAATTAATGAAAAGATAATTCTTCTCACCGTTTTTCAGTACAACTTTTGTCAAAATTCAAGCATCCAACTGTGAATGGGTCCGTTTCTGGGCTCTTTATTCTGATTCATTGGTCTATTAATCTATCATCACACCAATGCTGTACTGTTAAAATTCATGTAGACTTACAGAGAAGTGTAATACTCAGTAGAGGAAGCTCTCCCATTTAGCAGTTCTTAAAAATGGTCTTCTGTAATTTTGACTCTTTGAATTTCTATATGCAAATTAGAATTAATTTGTGAATTCATATAAAACCTTTCAGAAATTGTATTGGAATTGCATAGAATCTACACAAAAATTTCTGAAGAACTGACATCTTTAAGATACTGAGTCTTCATATTCCATGAATAGGATATAATTTTCCCTTTATTTTTATTTTTTAAATTTCTCTCAGTAATAGTTAATAAATTTTTATGTAAATTTTTGCACATCTTTTATTATATTTATTCCTAATTTGTTTATGATGTTCCTATATAGATCATCATCTTTAAAATTTTATTTTCAAATTATTGTTTGTAAAAATAGTTACAAGGAAATAAAGAAGGAAATAAAATTGCTTTTTTTGTATATTAATCTCTTATCCAGAAACAGTGCTAAGAACATTTATTTATACTAAAATTTTTTCTGTAGACCTTTTTGATTTGTATGTACTCAATCATATAATCTATAAATAATGGCAAGTTTATTCTTTCTTTAAGCAGCCCTTAAAACTTTTATTTCTTAGTCTTACATTTTTTCACTGAGTAGGGTATATATAATGTTAAATAAAAGAGATAACAGAGTATATCCTTACCTCATACCCATTCTTCATAAGAAAAATGTAAGTATATTACCTTTGAGTATGACTTTTAATGTAGTTTTCCTTTAACATATTAGGGAAGTTCTCTTTTATTTCTGGTTTTACCAAAAGCTTTATTTATCTAATTATTTAATAATTAATGTATGTTGAATATGATCAGATATTTCCCTAGCATCTGGAAAAAAACTTATGATTTTTCTCCTTTATTTTATTGATGTAATTATTTACCCAGATACCTGTATGTTAAATCAGTTCTACATTCCTAGAATATATCCAGCTTTGGATGATAAATTTTCTAGTTATATTTGGTGGAAAACTTGGTATGAAGTGGAATTTCTACATTATTAGTTTTGTTTGTTTTACATCTATATTTGAAAATATACCTTCAAGAAATTTACTATAGATGAAAACGTTAAATTCTAATGTTATCACCTAATGAAAGAAAGAAAGAATGAACAGTTGGAAATAATTATTTTTAAAAAGGATTAAGAGTTCCATAATTTTAAGAATGAATCACAAGTTGTTGATGTATTGATATCTTGCATATCTTTAGAACGTTGTAGTCACCTAATTTTCTTTAGATAAACGCTTGGGTGATGCCCAAAACCAAGGTTTTCAAGTTCAATGTCCTATATATCATTCTGTCAATTATTACTTCTTCTCTTTATGTTTCAAAACTTTATTTTTAGATCCCACAGTCTGATATTTTTAAATGAACATAATCTTCTTTATGTAAAATTAATAGAACATTTTGCTTATGTTTCAATTCCCTCTCCATTCTGGGTTATAAACTTCCAGGCAAGTATCTAAATTCATGTTTTTGAAAATAACTTCACAAATATACACATTTCCTTTCCTGAAATGCACTGATAAGGTAACAATGTGCCTGATATGCTCTATTTATGGATGTTATGGCAAGAGAAAAAAAAATGAAGGAAATCTGGAACGTAACAGTGATTTGGAAGCTTCAATATAATCTATGATGCCAAAGGTGAATTTCCCCTTAAAAGTTTTTTAATTTAATTTTTATTTTATATTGGAGTATAGTTGATTTACAATGTTGTGTTAGTTTCAGGTGTACAGCAAAGTGATTCAGTTATATATATATATATATATATATATATATATATCCATTCTTTTTCAGATTCTTTTCTCACGTAGGTTATTACAGAATACTGAGTAGAGTTCCCTGTGCTATACAGTAGGTCCTTGTTGGTTATTTATTTTATATATAGTAGTGTGTGTATGTTAATCCCAAACTCCTAACTTATCCCTCCTCCACACCTTTCCCCTTTGGTAACCATAAGTTTGTTTTCAAAGTCTGTGAGTCTGTTTCTGTTTTATAAATAAGTTCATTTGTATCATTTTCTTTTAGATTCCATATATAAATGATATTTGTCTTTCTCTGTCTGATTTACTTCACTTAGTATGATAATCTCTAGGTCCATGTTGCTGCAAATTGCATTATTTCATTCTTTTTTATGGCTGAGTAATAGTCCATTGTATATATGTACCACATTTTCTATATCTATTCCTCTGTCTATGGAAATTTACATTGCTTCCCTGTCTTGGCTATTGCAGATAGTGCTACAATCTACAGTAGTGTGCATATATCTTTTCAAATTATGGTTTTCTTTGCATATAAGCCCAGGAGTGGGATTGCTGTATCATATGGTATTTCTATTTTTAGTTTTTTAAGGAACCTCCATACTGTTCTCCACAGTGGTTTGGAGAATGGGAGAAAGTATTTGTAAATGAAGCGAATGACAAGGGATTAATCTCCAAAACATACAAAAAGCTCATGCAGCTCAATATCACAAAAACAAACAACTAAATCAAAAAATGGGCAGAAGATCTAAATAGACATTTCTCCAAAGAAGACATACAGATGGCCAAAAAGCACATGAAAAAATGCTGAACATTGCTAATTATTAGAGAAATGTAAATCAAAACTACAATGAGGTATCACCTCACACTGGTCAGAATGGCCATCATCAATATATCTACAAACAATCAATGCTGGAGAGGGTGTGGAGAAAAGGAATGCTCCTGCACTGTTGATGGGAATGTAAATTGGTACAATCCCATTAAATTTTTAAATAATTAATGCTAAGAATACTTTCATTCCATTGCAGATAGATAAGAAGAAGCAATCTTTAGAGAAAACAAACTTAATAATACCCAATATCAGGTGAAAATTCTTCAATAAGGAATAATAATTATATGGCTGTCTTTTATGACCACATGAGTTTGATTACAATTGCTATTTCACATTCCATTATTGTATTTTTATTAGCAATGATGAAAAGATTCTTTTAAATTATGCTTTTATAAGGACAGCAGATAGAAAGAGAGTGACAAAATATACTTTCTGGAATAATTAAATTTAATGTTCTACAGATTATTTGCTCTGTCCACATTAACTCCTAATTCACTTCTTTTCTTGGTTATATTCTGTTGAAACTTTTAGTTAGGATAGTCTTGTGTCATATAGATCAGAAATAGTTATTTCTTGTGTTAAGATTTCAATACTAATTGCATTTCATTACAGCTTTGTACTCAAAATGCCAGGCATGTTTTGATTATTATCTAGAAATATTATTCCTTATTATTCTTGGTGGTGCCACCTATTCTTTTATTCTCTATTTTCTGAACCTATTAAAGTGTTGGAAAGAGGCCTAATATAATATTTCTTTTTACTGGAAGGGAAGTTTCCAGACTGAGCCAGACCCTAAAAGGAAGACTTGTTGCTCCTTCCATAATACTCTTAAATTCCCTTTCTCTTGATGAAGATAATGAAGCCTATGGGCAATGACTTGAATGACAGCTTAACATGCAAGAGGATAATAAATGCAATGAACTCAAGGCTGGAATTATATACCATGTGCTGGATACCAACTGATACAAAGGAAAAGAACATTTCTATGATGTGCTTTAAATGTTTTTAAGAAATGTGGTTTGAGTAGAAAGATTGTACATTCATATATAGATCATTTCTATCATTTTTGGTTTCAAACAAAAAAGTTAATATGCATAAAGTTGTTGCTTTGGAAATATCTCAACTTTTACATCTTGCTAGAACTGTGTAGAGCTGTGGAACAGTGCCCAGAACCTCAAGCAAAACAAAACAAAGCACAACAAAACAAAAAGAAAATAACAAACTAAAAAACCCACCAATTTAATTATGAAGACAGTTGTTGAATATTGGTATTATTTCAGAGTTTAAGAGCAGTTTGATAGAGTATCCAGAATTCTTTCTTTCTGAAAAAAATCAAGTTGCATAAAATTTTAAAATATAAAATGAACACAGGATGTTTACTTGTCTCCTAAGCAAATTGTTAGGGTTTTGGATTTTTAATCATAAGTGGATAAACATTTATCTAGTTGGAATCTTCAGTTGAAAAATTGTCAGGTTTTATTCAACTTAAAATCCAAGTGTTCTTTATTATATATTGAGAAATAATATAGTTTGAAACGGTTATTCCCCACAGTATAGTGTTGAATCAGCAGGCCTTGATTACTCACTCAGTAGGATGTCTTTGAATTGGTTAAATCAAATAACTGTCATGTTGGACAATTCATGAAGGACTAATAAAGTAGATGGAAACTGGATAAAAGCCAAAACAGACTTTTGAAAGGGAAAGCGATGACCATGAAAATTATATATCATTCAGTTTAGGTGTAAACATCCATCTGTCCCTATTATGTTATAATAGATTATTATTCAAATGCATACTTAAAGGAAGATTCTCAACTGATAAGCAATTGGTTTAGATTCTAATAAACACCCTCCCACCCAAAAAAAAAGATAAACATTTTAGTTTTGTACAAACCATCTGTGTTTGATTAAACTGAAAAACTGGAGTGAAGAAACTTACGTTTCTGTTAAATTTTTCCATTCATAATAAAATATCACCAGTATCCCAAACAAAAGTACATTTTACATTTAATTACTTGCTACTGGCAACAAACATTAATTAAAAGTAAAATTTCAAAATATTTTGAACATCATAAAATTTTTACACACACATAATATTAAGGGATGCAAATTTATGCAAAATATTTATGCTATTTTTAATACTTTTAAGGGAGAATACTTTCTTTATGACAGGGAAACCATTTCTGGATTAAATTAGTGAACTCAATAATTCAATTCAGTTTCTCAAAATCAAATTAATGGTTTGATTCAATTGAATACTCCGTATAGCATTAATTTTTAAATTATTTTATCTGTTTTTTACTTTTCAAATTTACATTGAATTAATAAAATTTTCTGAAAGACCTATGGGGTTTTTGTTTTTAGGCTTTTGATGATATGCCCTTAATTAAGAAAACGTTGATCTTTCTAATCCCTTCTAGTTAAAGATGACTCAAAATTTCTGTAAAGAGGGAAAAGTTAAAGATGCTGAATGTTTTAAGCTCAGTGATACTGAAATTTAAAAAGTAAAAAAAAAAAATTACCTCAAATTTTTGTTAATTCTTCTTTTATAATATTTCTTAAAATTTTCACCTTTAAACATTTTTATTATCCTTAGCTCAATACCATTTCACTAAATACTTGGACAGTTGCTATAACTTCTTAATAGGCTCTTTGTTCCTTCAGTGTCCCTTTTTCTAATACAGATTACATAATCCTAGGAGAATAGGCCTTTAAAAAAATTTTAATAACTCTATTATCTAAAGGATCAAGACCACAGCTTTTCATCACAATTAAAACTATTCCTCTATTCCTCCAATCAGTTTATTTTATGTTACAAAATTCGTTTTGAATTTTTTTTCTCCATTCTTAGATTTTATATAACCCCCATATATATGTTCCACAGTTTTAAGTCTCTTGATACCTGTGGCCAAATTTATCCTGAGGTATTGTAGCAAATACCATTACCACCAGCAGTGGAGGTGTTTCCATACATCATTGCCCAAACTGCATAACTTTGTGTGTTTTCAGTAAATACCATCTTCTAGTTATGTATTCATATTACAGTTGTTTTCAGAAACTACTTAGTTTGCAGGATTGTAAACTGTAAACTTAAAGAATAGATGTAAAATAATGATTAATATAACTAAAAGCTTATTTTACAACCACTATGCTAAGTATATTCTATGTATTAATACTTTGCATAGGCTCAGTAACTCTGTTTTGTTTTTCAATGAGATAAATGAGATCTAGGAATGTAGATACTATGTCCAAATTCACTAGAGACAAAACTAGAGGTACATCTCAAGCCTATGCTTTTCAAAGTACATGATACTGTTGTGAATATAATATGAGATTATGTAAGTAACCGAAACAGCTTCATTCTTGGCATGCATGAAATGTTCACAAAATAGCATCTTAAAAAATACAAATTCTGAACCACTTCTGTACAGAAGCATAGCTTATTAATTTTTATATCTGTCACCTTCCAGCAAAATGACTTGGGCATATAAGTATTTGATAAATGTTGGCTTCCTTAAATTATTTTTCTGTTGTATATACATATAGATACATGCATGCATACTTTAAAAAAACAAATTCTCATTTCTCTCCCCCAAACTGAAAAACAGAATATTTATTTTAATAAGAATTATGATTATATCAATTGTCTGGGCACACACACAAACCACATGCACACACACACACAACCCTCACATCCTCTCACTCTCTATATATTAACCAAACAAGCAAAGAAACAAACAAAAAAAAGTGTATGGTTTTATTCTTGGAAGTTGGATCCACTGTTAATAACTTGTTTGTTATTTAACAAATATTTATTGGACAGCTAGAATATGCCAGACACTGTTTTAGATGCTGAGGAGACAGCAGTTAATAAAACAAACAAATTTTTGGCCTGATGGAATCTAGATTTTCACACAGGATACAGACAATAAACAACATGACTAAGCAAAATGCATACTGTAATAAGTAATGATAAGTGATAAATGCTGAGAAGGAAAGCAGAGAAGGGAGAAAACAGTGTGTGTGTGTGTGTGTGTGTGTGTGTGTGTGTGTGTGCGTGTGTGTATAGGTGTGGAACTTTAGATTGGTTTGCCAGGGAAGACTTCGTGGAGATGGTTCTGAGTAAGGACCTAAAGGATGTGAGAGATCCAGTCATATGAATTTCTTTGGATAGAATATTTTAAGCAGAGCAGAAAGAAATCCCAAAGACAATGGTGTTATGTACCTAGAATATTCAAGAGACAGTGAGTCCAGACTAGTGAAAGTGAGAGGAAGGGGAGACCAGGTACGGGAGATGAGCAGAGCATGTGGGGCCTTGGGGTCCATGAGCAGGACTTTGGTTTCCATACCCAGTGAGGGGAGAAGCTGATGTAGGGTTTTGACTGATAAAATCTGACGTGTCTAAACGGGTTCTCAATCAATCTCTCTCTCCCTCTCCGCCCTCTGCCCATTCTACTGAGAAAATATTTAAGGATGAAAGAAGGGAGAACCATTGAAATGTCATTTTAATGATGTAGGCAAAAACGTAATGGCAGCTTAGACTCCAGAGGTATCAGGAGAGTGGGCAAGAAGGGGATGATTTAAACGTAGACTGATGCGATTCGTCAGTGAGTGTGAAACAAGGTGTTGGAGAAAGAGAAGAAAAAAGGATGATTTCAGGATATTTGTACTAAACAACTGAAAGAATGGAGTCCTCATTTTCCAAGATGGGGAAGATTAGTAAAGCAGCAATTAGGAGGGCAGCTCAGTGGGAGACATATGAGGAGTTCAGTTTGAGGCATCGAAGTTTAAAGAACTGAAGTCTGCTAGAATCCAATCACCCCCCACACCCTCCACCTGTAATATGCTAGTTCAGGCCCACATCACCTCCCCATGGACTACTGCAATAATTCCTGACTAATGTTTTCCTTCTGTCCTTGCCTCCTACAATCAATTCTGTCAGCTCTTAGTGGCAATTAGTGTGAAAATTATACAGAGTGAGTCAAATTATGTCACTTCTACTGCTCAAAACCTTCCCATGGCCAACAAACTCATGTACCTTAAAAGCAGATTTTACCATGGTCTCTTTATTTGGCCTGTAACATCTCTGGTCTCATCTGCACCATTCAGTCCCTTCATCCTGGGCTGCAGACATTCTGAATCCAGCCTGCTTCAGCAACCCTTTAACCACAAGTCCAAGGCCTTTGTGTCTGCTGTTTCCATGGACTGGAATGTTCTTCACCAAATACCGCAATTTTTTTTGTCAGGTCTCTACTCACATGGAACTTTTATTAGAGATACCTTCCCTGATCATTTTTTCCTAAAATACCAAGTTCCTTCCTCCTTAATTACCCTAACATGTAATTTCTTTACTCTCTCTTATTTTAAAGCATTTAATAGCATACTTAAAAAAATATTTAACATACACTTTGGTACTGCTTATTTTGGCACCAGGCACAGTTCTAAGATCTTTATAAATATTCATTCATTTAGTTTTCATAACATCTCAGGGAGCTATATACTATGATTCTCCACACTTTACAGAACAGGTAAAAGAGGTGAGAGAATTCAAGTAATTTTCCCAAGAAAACACATTTGCAAAGTGGTAGAGCCAGTACTGTCTACTATAGTTGTTTGCTTATTGATCATATATCCACCATGCTGTCTCTTACTTATTTATCATCTCTCTTATTCTACTAAAATGTAAGCTCCTTGAGAGGAAGAATTTTGTTTTCTTCACTGTCTTATTGCCAGGGCCTAGAATAGAGTTCCATACATAGAGATATTTAAACAGATACGCTTTATCACGGGAGAATATATGAGTAATTATCACGCTAGTTAGAAACACGAAAGTTATTCAGAGATATATATTATTTCCACTGAGGTCCCAGTGCCTCCAGGATTTCAGTTTAGGAACCACTGATTATAAAATGCAAACTTTTTATTGTTTGACACAATATAATATAATCTTTAACAGCCCAGACTTTGAAACATTTAAAACAAATCTGCCTTCAGTCTAACCCCAGCTCTGTTACATAATAGCTTTGTGAACTTGGGTAAGTTACCTAATACTTATTTTTTTTTAGTTTGTAATTGAAGATAATAATAATAACTTACCTTACGAGCCATTGAGAGGAGCAATGAGCTTATGCTGGTAAGGAACTTGGAATAGTGCTTGGCAAAGAATGAGCACTCAGTAATTGCTGCTGCTAAGATTATTTTTATTGTTTGGTTTTTGTTATTTAAAGAAAATCTATAGTCTCATTTGTTCAGCAGAGGCTTATCATATTAAAAAGTAATGGAGATCCCCCCTCCAATCTGCATCATAATTAGACATTCTCTGAACATTTCTCATTGCTCACATCATGCTGGCTGTTTGTCACTACATAATGTGAATAAAATGGGAATGCATAAGTAAATCTTTTCTTTTTCATACATTTAGTTATCTCTATCTCCAAAAATATCTCCTGGAATTGAATTTTAGTTGTGTTTGTTCTAACAAAATTTTTTTAAAAAGCAGTTTTAATATGTGTGAGAAAAGACCAAATGTTAAGTATTGATATAAAACACCTTAACATTCTTTGTAGTTATATGCTTACATACATAGCTATATATGTGCATGTATGTCTATATGTTTGTTAAATATGTCAGAAGGGCCAGTGGCATAAACTTATTGTTATTTATTCAGTTTGCTTTCTGGCTTCAAATATCTTTTATAGCTGTTCTTATTTTCTTATTGGTATAAATTTATGAAGTTCTAATTTGTATTGACTTTTTATGTTGCAGAAAACTTTAACCCATTTCTGATCTCGAATAGTACAGAACAATATGAATTCATGTATATGCATATTATCGGCATAGAATTAAGACACAAATACATATATATGTATATGTATATTTACATGCATATATTTATATTCAAAATACAATTGGAATTTGAAGTCATGTGGAGTGACAAACAGACATATGCTGCCCTGGTGGTGAAAATAAAGGGCATAAGATGAGAGACATATAAAGGAGTCTGGTAATAAAGTTTTATGCTATGATAATACATTTGAACTTTATTCTAAAGGCTATTATGGGCAAGTTTGATTTCATAAACTGAGCAACATGATCTTAGTTTATGTCAATTATTACGTAAAAATTGTAGAAATGCTGCCATTAAATGGAGAGTTGATTAGGCTGGATAAAACACAAAACCCGACTATGTTCAATGTTTTTATGCCATATATATGAAATCAAATGAACAGAAAGGCTTACAGGTAAAGAATGGAAAAAGACATACCATGAAAATACTAAAAAAGACAGCAGTAGAAATCAAAATTTAATTAATTTTGATTTTAATACAAATTAAAAAGATATACAGGCATAGCTCATAACTAGAAATAAAGAGAGACACTTCATATTAAAAAAAATTCAGCAGAAACATATAAAAATTTTAAATTTGTATGCACCTAAAAACATGACTTAAAAACATGTAAAGTCTGGCATAGCTAAAAGGGAATGAACAATTTCAGAATAGTGGTTGATTTTGAGATACTTCTATCCATAACCGATTGAAAAAGTAAAAAAAAAAAGTATTACAAACATAGCACTTTTGAATAACAGGATTGCAAATTTGAACTAATGAATATATAAAGAACCATAATCCCCCAAAGTGCAATATGCATATTATTTTCAAGCACACATAAAACATAAACAAAACAATGACCATATGTCAGGTCTAAAGCCTGTTTCAATAAATATCAAAATTTAAATCACACAGAAAATTTAATCTGACAACAATATAATGAGGCAAGAAATCAATAGAAAAATGTAACTACAGAATATTGTATGTTCTTAAAGAAAACAATACATTCCTAAATAACTCAGAAGTCATAGAGGAAATCATACTGAATATTGGAAATCATGCATAAACAAATAATAATTAATAGTACCAAAAATGCTACATATCAATACTTTGTCGTGTTTAAAGAGAATTATTGTCTTAAATGAATGTATTAGGAAAGAAAAAAACCCTAAAAATCAATTAGAAATTTAGCAACAAACAGCAATTTGAATCTAAAAAAAATGTAAAAGAAAGAAGATAATGAAAATAAGAACAGGAGTTAGTGAAATAGAAAACAATCATATACTAAATAATCAACAAAAGTGAAGTTGTTTTCAAGAAAAGACTTTAAAAATGTTAAACCCCTAAGACATTGCTAGTAGAATAAAAGCAAAGGGCACAAATAATGTCAGTAATGAATGGGAGAGAACACTACAAATCATCCACACAAAAATAATAACATATTATCATACTAATTATTATATTATTGTATCATTGATATATACCTTATATAATACATAATAATAATAATATGGATAATCTTATGTAAGTTAATTTGCAAATTTAGATTAAATTGAACAATTCGAAAACAAAACTAACAAATATTGACAAGATAAATAATGAAAATCTGAGCACTTAAAGTGAAAGTATTTGTAAGCATTATTAACTTTTCACAAAGGAAACCGTGTGCTTAGATGATTTCACTCACAATCGCTGCTAAAATCTTAAAAAATAAATAATACCATCTTCCCAGAAATTCTTCCAGAAAATAGAAGAAAGAGCATTTGCCACATTGTTTTTATGAAGTCAGGCTTTGATACCAAAACATGAAAAATGTTATAAAAAAAAACATTTACCCAGCAATCTTTTCATTAATTGGATGCAAACATTTTAAACAAGCATATTAAATCAAACCCAATAAATATTTTAAAGGATAATACTGTTTTACTATTTGAAGTTTACTTCATAATTATAAGCTTATTTTAATATTTGAAAGGAATTGGTGAAATTCATCATTAATACAACAGAAGAGAAAATTATGTGATTAACAAAAGATACAGAAAAGCATTTGATAAATTCAACAGCTTCTCATGATAAAGAAAAAGATTATAAAACATTATGCACAGAAACTTCCTTATTATGATAAAGGGTAAAACAACATTTAACAAGCATCATACTTGATAAGTTGATCTAAAATGATATATAGCAAATTACCAACAAAACATTTATTTTTTTAATTGGAAGGACTTACTCCAATTGATTTTGACTTATTATGAAGTTATACTAATTAAGACATTGTACTATAAGAATAAACAAATAATACAACAGTATATAAAATAGAGTGCCCAAGCACAGATTCAACAGATATAAGGACGGAGCATAAAATAAACTTGGCAATACACGGCAGTGGAGAAAAGATGGACTTTTCAATAAATGGTGATGGCACAATTGGAAATCCATGTGGAAGAAATTTGACCACTACTTCACACCATACACAAAAATCAATTTGAGGTAAATTACAGATCAATGTGACTTAAGAAAACAATACAGTTTCTAAAATATACTATACAAGAATGTCTTCATGCTATCAGAGCAAGGAAGAATATCTCAAACAGGACCCAAAAAGCAGTCGCCATAAAGAAATAGACTGATAAATTGGATTCAAAATCTTAAATTTCTGTTTATTAAAAGAGAGGATAAAGAGAATAAACAGGCAAGCAAAGGAGAGGGAGAAGTCGTGTGTTATGTGTATGAAAAAGGGGCTTATGCACATAATATGTAAAGAATTCCTAGAAGTAAGCAAAAAGACAAATGAGGTCATAGAAAATAGGACAAAATATTTGGAGAGTCACTGGGTTTATGAGGTTAGGGTCACGAGGAAAATTCTGGGTTCTGGCCATATTTGATTTCTTGACCTGAGTGGTGGTTCCACAGAGGTTGGCTTTGTGATACAACTCATGAAGATGTACAATTTTGCTTTGAACATTTTTCTGTATTATTTTATCTCATGTATTCACTGGAAATGTCTTAAAAGCAAGATTATTTAGGTTCCAGTGTGAAAATAATTATTGAAGGAGTGTCTTCAAAAATGAAGAGGGAACCAGCAATTGAGACCAAATTTCACTAATACCCGGGAAAGGGAATGAGGACCTAACAAAGACAGTGGAAGTAGACAGAGAGGAAGAAAACCACTGTGGAGATGGAGATAGTTAGGAGGGAGTTATAAATAAACTTTGATGACTAATTGAAAATGGGAAGATGAGACAGAAAAAAGGATTTATTTAGAGTGATGAGTAGGCCTTGAGTGTATGGCTGGACAATAATTATTAATTGCTAGAAATATTAATAAATAGATTTATTTCCTGGTATAAATACACAGAGAGAACTAGAGATACAGAGAGAAACCCAGTAGTCTTACATTTTATTTGCAAACTGTTGAAACTGAACTTAAAGCTGAAGTCATGAGAATAGAATTCCTAAACCCGAAATACCATACAGACTGGCCTCGAGTAAACTAAAGAAATGGTTCCATTATTGTAGAAAGACATTCCCATTCAGCTTTCAACGTGGGTCTTATCAATAATCAAGTTTCTTTACAGTATAAATATAAAAAGAACACAAAAAGAGTAAAGATGATTCTTTTTGGAAGCAATCGTGTTTAATTAGCTCTTTATAAGTGGTGTAATAATTGGCAGCATTCAAATTGCTGACAGCTTCGCTTTCTCACTCCTTTCTTTCCCTCCCTTTTTTCCTCTAGCTTCTTTTAAAGGAGGATCAAAGCCTTTATAGCTGAGTGAATGCTAATGGTGCATACATTTATTTGAAAAGCTTTAAGCCCCTGAAAATCTATACATAACATTTTTTTTATTCCCAAATGTCTGTCTGTAAGTGTATTTGATACTATTAGAGGAATTATCTCTACTTCTTTTCCCCCCAGACCACCACCCCCCGTCCTTTTAAAAAGAAAACAAGCCTACTTTAACGTTTTGGAAATGTTGATGAAAATGAGAGTTACATAACCTTTTTTGACCCTCCCCCAAATAGATACTTTGAACCACAGACTTGCCATAGAGTTAATGAATCTCTTCCTCATGCATATGGACTTCCCTCCACATTGTACATGGGATGAGGACGGGCCCGATCCCACCACACAAGCTTGGGAACATGATTAAATCCTCTTGTTGGTGTATATATAACTCTGACAGGTGGGAGGTGTTGCCGTCGCAGTTTGTAAAGAATGGAATATTTTCAGTTGAACAAAAACTTTTCCTGCATTCTTACAAGAACAAAATGCCTTCCACTCTTTTTGAAATAATAAGAATTACCCATGGCAACTTTGCAAGACTGGCCCAGAATTCTTTCAGAAAATCTGATAAGTACTAGTGCTGATGGAGTGGTTTCAGAGGAATCCGTTTTCTGAAGTATTGGCTAAAATGTTTAATGTTTGATTTTGGGGTTTCACTCTCTGGATATACATTATAAGGAGATATTTCATGTTGTTGAGTATTATACTTAGCCAAATTTCAAGGAATACTATGTGTACCTGGATACTTTGCCTGAGATACAGAAAGTCTTAAGTTACTAGTTGTTCTTGTTATTTTTGTTAAAGAAGGAGAAAGATAGGGAGGAGGGGGAGGAAGCAGAAGATTTAAAATACTACAGCACTCAGTGATCTAGAGAAGCTGCATTAATTTTCCTAGTGACATCTCACGTTTTCTGGTAACATCGCCGAGTGAAGAACGGCTGTGTCATATTAAATGACACTTTACTAATTAGAAAACACACAAACAAAGCTAATTTGGCTAAACTGAACACTACAGTAGTTCAAGAACTGGGGGAAAAAAAAGCCTTAAAATATCTGGCCCTTGTCCTATCTAAGAAGATATACCTTCCAGCAAACCAGTTTACACAAAAGAGTATTCAGAAGGAAAGAATTTCAATCAAGGCCTCAAAACATTAAACACCAGCTTCTCCTAAATTCCAAAAAGACGTTCAAGAACACCTGTGGTTGATGTGCAAAGGAAGGGAGTGAACTCCTTTATGGGTCTTGGCTCTTAATGTTACCTTTCTAGAATATAACAGAGGATAAAATGGAAAGGGCAGGAGTGCTGGGAATTAGGAGGATTTCTTTAGAGTAAAATTATCGTGAGTCTCAGACACCCACCCCACCCCCTGCCAAACACACCCAAAGCTAGTAGAGACCAGGACATTTTTCCTTTGAAAGGAGTACAGAATTTTGACAAATTTACAGTACTAAACATGTTAACATAATAAAAGTATATTATGAAGTGGGGGATTAAAGTCACCAAAATGTATTTTATTCTGAGAACATCCAGAAAAATCTCTTCACTGTATTTAGAAAGGTGGGCAAGAATTATCCTCATAGAGAATGGCTATGTAGGGGGAATCATTATAGAAGAAAATATAATTTCTGATTATATCGATGAGCCCCACTTATTCAATGTACTTACTATCCTGTATTTCAAGTACCAAAATTTGCTTTATAAGTAAACTTGCAGAATCCTCCATATGTTCAAATCTCCTTCATGCCCATTTTCTGGCAAAAAGAAATCTAATTCAGGAACTTAAACAGGAGTGTCTCATTCTAATTTCTATTCTTGTTGAGCAATGTTTGTTATTTAATATATGAATATCTCTATGGGTCTCTATGGTAACAAAGAAGTGTTTTGGCAGTGATTGGAGTGTCTCAGATGATTGAAAGGGTGATAAGAATTATTATTTTTTAAAATTCCAGGCTCCCTGCCAATATTTTAGAAACTTATCTCTCTCCAAGCCTATGATTTTACTTAACTGCAAAATTTTCAAAAAGAAGAACTCCCTCAGTGAAGAAGACTACATTGTAATGAGGACAGTTCTGAAGCATTTTGTAATATGTTGGCATGGAATTAATGTCAAGGTGTTTACTCTTTTGTTAAACTTAGATTGTGACTGATTAATTAAAAACATAATAACTAATTGTTATTAAACATTTATAATGTGCCAAGCTCTGAGCTCAGCTTTTTATGTGGGCTATCTCATTTTCTCATTTAACCCTCACAACAACCAACATGTTACCATTGTCATCCTTTTTACTGGATTGAGGAAAACTAGGGTATAAGAAGTTAGGTAAATTCCTCAAGGGCTTACAGAATTAAAATTTTATTTAATCTGACTCTAGGCCCCATATCCTTAACTATTTTTCTGTCTTATCTCTCTCCCTTTTCTATGTTTCAAACACAGCTTGGTCAGCTTGCTTGGGCCATCCAGGAAGTCTAATAAAATAAATGTGTGCTTGTTCTGTAGTTTTTGCATGTGGGGTGTGCGTTTTGTTGTTGTGTGTGTGTGTTGCCATAAATCCTACAGTATCCTATGTTCTAACCTACTCTTTTCTGTCAAGACCCTGTAGGATCACATTTCTTCTTTATGAGTTTACCCAGAGCAAAATTAGCCATCCCCAACACCTATCTCTTACACATGAAATTTATTACCCATATATCAAAGAATAATTATTACAGTGGTATTCCCATACAATTAAGGCTCGGCTTATGCTGCCTCAGAAGCCTGGGAGTTTTCTCGAGCTCCTTTCTTTTCTTGCCATGACTGCACAGTTCTTGCTTTTCCTACTCTGGCCTCTGGGGTCCAGTGGAGCATGGCTGCTGAATGGGTGCCCAAGGCCAGGCTGGATCTGCTCTTTGCTTTGAGGCTGCTCCTTCCCCTCTGAGGCAGCCTATAGGTTGGTGAAGGGCACCGTCTCCTAGCTAACCCAATAATCTAATCTCCAACATGAATCTTCCATGTCTTCCAGGTCTGCCACTATCGTGTGCAATACTTTGTATGAATTAGAAAAAGGTCATCCTTCCTCAGGGAGGAAAAGTTCTATTCAGTACATCAGGGTGTAGCCTGAAGAGGGGAAGGAACACAGGCTAGATTTCATCACTGGGTGTCTGTCCCTGCACAGTAGACACCATGTGCCATATGCAGCAGCTACATCTGCAGACGAAAGCAACTACACAGCATGAGGACCTCATGTCTCAGAGGCTTTCGTTTCTGGTTAACAATCCAACAGGAATCCTTCATAGTTAGAATCTGAGTCCTAAGTGGAAAATATAAAAGCAGACTGGTCAATGGAAATATTTAAGGGAAAAATAAAATTTGCTTCCTTGTATTCTTCTTGCCTATTTCTCACAAGGGCATTCCACTTTTAGATCTTTTATTCTTCCTCTAGCTTAATGGTTCTCAACTTGGGCTGGATATTAGAATCACCTGGAGAACTTGGACAATTGATCCTCAGGGTTAACTTCAGACCAGTTAGATCAGAAACTGTAAGGGTAGGACCCAGGCATGTATATCTCCTGAGTGCTTCGGTTGATTCCAAGGAGTTAAATTGAGAATCACTGAGGATATAAATAATTGAGCTGTGAGGTAGCGTAAGGAGAAAACTGTGCTCTCTGCTCCCTTCCTTCAGACCTCACCTCCTTGTAATGTTTGTGTGACTTAAATTATTTATAACATAAAGGTTGCATTTTATTATTTCAAAATGCTTAACTACAGAATTCAACTCAAGCCTATTAATCGTATTTCTTCAACAAGATTATCAAAATGGCTAAATCTATGTTGTTGCTAATCATTTAAAAATGTAGTATAGACATTCCAATTTTCTTTTCAGATAGTTTTGGTAGACTGGTAGCAAATAAACATTACCTGGCTGTAGAAGAGCAGCTTTCTTCAACATGAATGTTCCTGAAAAAATTACTAGGCCTAGAATTGCCCTTTTTTTTTAACGTTTAACTGTAATAATCACCAAAAATAAAAAAGATAGTTTAGCACCAAATCAATAGTACTCTTTGAGAAATAATTGTTTAAATAATTCATAAATGATGCATCTGTGGAAGATGTAATGGTACAATAACAATGCCATCACTAGGTCTCAGTACTATCACTTGTGTATCAGCAAACCACAGTTAACAGAATAAATATTTTTGGCTGTAGAGAGGTAGGACCTCCAAACACAAATTAATCTCTTTAATGGATTTTCCTTACCTTCATGAAAAATGCATTATGGGCTCTTAAGTTGCACTCAACACATTGTTAGGGCTTTATATGATATGGGGTTGGCACAAAGATGAGTTTTCTTTCATACTGTGGATAAAAAAACAATGAGCTGGGTGGTTTGGAGCCAGACTATTTAATCTCTAGGTAAAGACTGTTGACCAAGAGAAACTGCAATATTCTCACCATCCTTCTTTCTGCAAGAGCTCCTAAAGTTTTTTGAGAGGTAAAAAGAAATTACATTAATGGGCTTAATATTTGTGAAAATATTAAGTGGCAAAGAGTATGTCCCAGTTGGCCTTTTTACTAGTTGTTCTGATTTTCTTAAAAGCTGATTAAAGGAAAGTTGTCCTGACACACTGGAATTCACTGGAATTCCTCATGTTTATGCCTAGCCTTCCTTTTATAATTATAATTATTTCTGAGTATCATTTAGATTTGCAGGTATCTATTTACTGACATAGATGTAATACACAGATGGATAATCACTCAGGACTGAATGCCCACATTAACCAGGTCACACGTATCACATAAGTAAGTTTATACTGCTTCAGACACATCAAGAGGGCCAGAGGAACTTCGTTGCCATGTTCCTTCCAGTGTTTAATCAGAGACGCAGGCACAGCCAGCCCTGAGTTCGGTAAGAATTTTTAGAGGGCAGATATGTGACACTCGTGAAGCTATACTCCACATTTGAGTGTTATGGTAGTACTGGCCCTGCCTTTTCTTCAGTTTTTGTTTGTTTGTTTGTTTTTTACAGTTTCGGTTGCATAAAGCTGTTTTAAAACCACCAAGTTTTTATTTTCTTTTAAGAAAAGGTCAACAATCAGCCTTCATTCACATGGTTTAAATTAGTCAACAGAGATCAGAGCTGAACCCGGGCCCTAGAAGTGAACGCAACTTTTCCTGGGAGAAATCACCTAGTGGCAGAACTGCAAGGTGAGAGAACTGTTACAGCTGTGCAGAGCATGCAGCTTTGAAATGACAGGAGCCACATCAAGTTTGCAACGCAGGATCTGCCTAGCAGTGCTATTTCTAAGGATCTGGATTTGACAATCTTTGATAACAATATCAAGGATTCATAGGATGCCTGAATTTCAGGCAAAAAACCTTCCAAATATATCCCAGGAAGAAATTAATGACCTAGATATGTGGGGTTGCCAACCTGTAGGATGACTATATTTCATCACAAAGCCAAGTGAAGAAGAATTCGGAGGCCATTTCAAAATTTTATGAGCATTCAAGTAAGTAGTGGAGCTGGAACAATATTCAAATTACAGAAGTAATTTAAATGATGGTGGAGAAGTACTGCTGTGACTATGGTGTCTTAGAGTAATTGGTTTGAGTTACATAATGCTGGAACTATTTTTTTCCTTTTTAATTAACTGTGTGCAGTAACCCATGCATTTTCTGAGCGTTTATCACTGAACTCTAAACTCATGTAAAATCTAATATGTAGCATGGCCTTAATTTCCCAAATTTCACAGTTAATAACTTTTCTAGTACACAGGCTAAAAGTCAATGCTCCTTTTTACAGTGAACTAAGATTGTAAAATAAAGTATTTTACCTCACGAATACCAGCCTAATTGTTACTTATTTCATTTTCCAAAGTAATACATGGAAATATAGAAAACAAGTAAGCATTTATGTTTACTCTTACTTCACTCCCATACATTGTTCATAGAACATGTGATATAAATTAGGCCATATAAATTTCTTCATTAAAAAAAGAAAAAAACTTCAAGGGTTCCTCATGGTGTTAATAATAAATCCAAACTTTATACAGGAGTCCAAACAATTTAGAAGACCTGATCCCTGCCTCAGTCATCAACCTCTGCTTGTGTCACAATTCAATCTGAGGTCGTTGGTCACTGTGGTAGCTGAACAGTGGTCCCCAAAGGTGTCCACACCCTAATCTCAGGAACCAGTGAGTACACAAATGTGATCAAGTTAAGGATTCTGAGATAGGAGATTATTCTGGATTATTCAGTTGGGTCCAATATAATCACATATATCCTTATAAGAGGGAAGCAGGAGAATCAAGTAAGAGGGAAAAGATGTGCAGTGGACACAGGGGTCAGAAGGGAGAGAAGATGTCATGATGCTGGCTTTACAGATGGAGGAAGAGGCCACAAGCCAGGGATTCTTAGGCCACTAGGTGCTGGCAAAGGCAAGGAAATGAATTCACCCTCAGAACTTCTAGCAGTAACACAGCCCTGCTGAATCTTGATTTTTAGCCCAGGGAAACTGATTTTGGACTTCTGGCCTCTGTAGATGTATGATAATAAACTTATGCTATCTTAGACCCCTACGTTTGTGGTTATTTTTTATAGCAGCAATAGGAAATGAATGCAGACACAGTGCCCTCTCATTTTCTCACATATGCAAAACCCTTCCTTGACTCAGGGATTCGCAGCATCTCTGGACTCTAAGATGTACAAAGGAGAATCTCTCTCTCTTCTTCATCCTTGTCTCCTGCATAAACAAGGTGCTGAATTGAAATGTGTTAGATAAATGAATGATTGAAATAGAACGTCAGAAAGTAAATGTATACACTCGGAAACTGGTTCAGGAGTGTGATTTTTCTTGTTCTACACAGGATCCATTAGAAAAGGGTAAGCAGGAAACTACTATATAACCAGTGTATACTGGAAACATTCTCAGCTTTTACTCCCCTCACTCTGTTCCATACATAAGGCCCTTTACTGAAAGCATATAGAAAGGAAGTGATGAAAGCAATGAGATATGAATCACTCATCTTTCTTCAAAAGTGATAACTAAGCTCCTGATTACAGTAAGTCCCCTACATATGAACGAGTTCTGTTCCGAGAGCATGTTCTTTAGTCCAATTTGTTCATAAGTCCAACAAAGTTAGCCTAGGTACCCAACTAACACAATCGGCTATATAGTACTGTACTGTAATAGGTTTATAATACTTTTCACATAGATAATAAATTTTAAAAAAACACAGTACAGAAAGTACACAGAAGTACAACCACTTGTAGAGGACGCACGTGTGTGACAATGTACGCCAGACATGTGAACTTACGTGACTGGGCATGCAAACATACGTTCGCACCTTTGAAAGTTTGCAACTTGGAGGTTCGTGTGTAGGGGACTTACTGTACTACAAACACAAGCAACCCACCTCTACTACTAACCATGATATCACTAACTGCTGACCTCTCAGAGGATTTGACTGGTCATTATTCTATCAAATATCCCTTTGAGGAGGGAAAATATTACAAGGAGAAATTACTTCATGTTTTTCAGAAATGCTGCAAATTAATCCTAATTGTTTTAGGACCAACTGACCAACTTGTGCCAGGATCTTCTCTTGTACCTCCTCTTACAATCACATTACATCCAATAAAATAAATTCCTGTTGTTCAGTTAGTTCCATCAGACAACATATTGGCCTTCTCTATTATGTTTTTATACAAACTCTTTCTAGAAATGTTGCCAACGTATACTATCATTATCAGAAGGTGATGAATTTTAGCTTCTCTTATTTTACAAACTATATTTTAACATATCCAAGTATGAGTACCTATATGAAAGTGTATATGCTATTCTTTTTTATGCAATACATTAGGAAGAGACAAACTTTTGGATCTTGACTATTTCTTATTAAATATCTTCGCGTATAATTTTCATTTGCTGTTGTTTTTTAAACTATGCTTTTATAGATAAATTTGGTTATTTTAAAATGTGAACAATACTTTGTGCAAAGAAACAATTTTAATAGTTAAATATGGGCTTCCCTGGTGGCGCAGTGGTTGAGAGTCCGCCTGCCGATGCAGGGGATATGGGTTCGTGCCCTGGTCCGGGAAGATCCCACATGCCGCGGAGCGGCTGGACCCGTGAGCCATGGCCGCTGAGCCTGCGCGTACAGAACCTGTGCTCCGCAACGGGAGAGGCCACAATAGAGAGAGGCCCGTGTACCGCAAAAAAAAAAAAAAAAAAAAAAAAAAGTTAAATATATTTTCAATCAAAGTATGAATATAGTGAAGCCACATTATTTTATTTGATGAGTAATACTTATGCCAGGTTTAAAAGCATTAAGACTTTTTTCTTTCACAATGAAGTATGAAACATATTTCTTTTTTTGAAAGCAATGCTTTTATATTAAAATTTCACAAAAATACCATTCATTTTTTGCTAGCTTTAAAATCTTTTACATTTATTAAAGTCACACTATACTATTTCTTATTAATGAACTAAAAGTTAGGAATAGCTTTCTTCAGGATTGTTTATGAAAGCTCATGAAATCATAAAATCTCAGATCCTCTTTCTGCTTGATCTAGTCTTACAAAAATAATATTTTCCCAGATATTCCCCCATCTAAAAACAAGATACTATAATCTTTTTAAAAATTCTATTAAGAGTTCATGGGGACTTATGATGACTTCTTGATCATGGTAAATGACTATAAAACAAAAAAATATATAAACAAACAAACAACAACAAACTTAAATCCAGACTTTTCTACCTAAGGAGAATAAAGGTCAATGAACAAGTGTTTTCTTTGAGTAGCTTAATGAGAGTCACAGGAACACAGAGAACTATTTTACTATTAAGATAAAATACACATCCCAAAAAACTGTAATGGAAAAATCTGTTGAGCATTCAAGACTAGCCATAGTTATCCCCTGGGACACAAATCATTTAATGGATTTTCAGTTCTGTTCTAAACTTTTTTTCTATGCTCCACCAGTGTTGTGCAAAATATCAGGTTTTCTTTAGCTTTATTTTCTTTTTCCTTAGAAACCTTTGGCCTTTGTAAATTGTTTGGAGGAAGAAAGATTTCATCTCTCTACAGGAAGTCCAGCTGAGGGTAAGATACTAGAATCTAAAACCTTCAAAGATTATAACAAATGTACAATTATGCATTTAAAATTTATCTAGTTTGCTGCCAAGCTATACAACTTCAGCTGACAGATTATATTTGTGCCTTGGAAATAAAATAGTCAGAAGGTTAATTTGCCACTAAATTAGGGGGTAAAAAGATCAGCTGGCAACAGGATTGTGTCTTTTGCTCCATGTATTCTCTTTTATAAAAAGAAGGCAGAGACTAGTTAATCAAAATATTTTGAAGTTACTCTTTTGGAGAAGTTTTGTTCTGAGCCTTTTAGTTTTGACACTGTAATGCCCCTGACTTTTAAGTAACAACATTAATTAGCAATTTTAAATTCTGTTTTCTTAAAACGGCAATATCTGTTATCAGATTTTCTGGAACATTGCTGATTGTTCTACCCTCTACTGAGAGCCACTGGGGAAATTTCTATCTCAGCAAAAGAAAATTCCATAATTTTGATTCTGTTATTAATTATAAAACTGAGCAATATGAGAGGAGAAAACAAAATGTCTATAGGGGACTGTAAGTCTCTTGGTTTGTCTGAATTAACTGTTAAGACAATCAAGTTTGTTTTGCTCTAGCCTGAGCTTACTTACTAAATTTCAAAGTAGTTTCAAGCATTATTACTGCATATACAACATAGAAGGCTAATTACCCTCTGTTGAATATTTTAATATGTTCCTCTGCAATAAAATTGTTAATGATAGAGAATAAATTAAACTTATATTACAGGAAGAAAGAGAATCTACAAACTGGTGCTTCTTAATTGTCATCAAAGGAAAAGTAACAACAACACACGGATTCATTGGGAGTATTAATAATTCAATCAACAGATGGCTGTGTACCTCTGAAAAACGCAGACAAATTAATTCTCACTTGCTCTCATGTATTGGGAGGTAAAAGTAGAACTATGACTTTCTATCAATATATTTACATTACCTATATGCCAAGATATTTCATAATAATAATCTGATATAAGCAATAAAAGAGTATAAAGTGTTATTCTGCAATTTCTATACTACATAATATCCTCATTGCAATTAGTTCTAAGAATACCTTACATTATTAAACTTGAAGTTCAGAGCTATTCGTCTTTGTTTCATGAGCTTGTCTGTATCCGTCAGTTTCAGTACACTATGCTACAGTAACAAATCACCCCATCTCAATGGCTTACAACAAAGAAAGGTTTTGTTTTTGTTTTTCTCCTCACTCTCATGAATGTTCATTGCAGCTCTGCTCCATATTCACCATTCTAATACCTGGTGGAAGGTGCCGCCTCTATCTCGAATGAGCTGTTCTCATGGCAGAAAGAAAGGAATGATGATGGAACTAGGGGCTACTTTAAAACGTTTACTGAGAAGTGTCATTATTTCCGTTCACATTTAATAGGCAAAGGGAGCTCACACGACCAAGCCTGATGTCAGTAAGATGAGAAAGTTTTCCTGCAGGCATTGTCCCTGCAAGAAGATGCAACAGAAATTTGGATGATAACACAACCTGTCTTATAATTATTTTTTCTAAAGTAAACTTATAACACTTTTCACCAGTCCTGAAACTAAGTTCTTAATTCTGACAGAAAGACTTTGAGTAGACATGACAGAAAACTGAGGAAATATTATAGCTGATTATAAAATATGCTGCCATTTATTTACATGTTTCCAAGTCTGGCTAAAATGTAGAAGAACCTGATATTATCACACAAGTATCTTCCATAAAAGGATAGGTATTTTCATTAGACTTCTGCTTGTAGTTCTGATCTATATCAAATCTGATCTATATCAGATTTATATGGCTAATATGAAAAGATTGCAATCAGAATCAGTTCACTTCCTATTCTGAAATTTAACCAGTAACATGGCTTAATGCATGGATAACTACACAAATAAATTTATGTATCATGTACCAGGGGGTGAAAAGTTTTGGAAATACGGTCAATGATCTGGCTCTCCCATTACTGTAAATAAAGAAATTGTTATAAAAAATCTTTATATTAAACCCATATTTTAATCCTATCACTGGGCTTCTTTAGAATCATTGGCAATATTTTAAGAACAGCTCACAGTTTACTAAATACCAAAGCAATGTCAGAGCAGAAAGATACTGCTCCAACTATGAAGTCATTCATAGAGTCTACCGATTAATCACCCAAAGTAATCAAGACTAGCTTTAAGCCAAAGATGTGGGATTGGCAATTGGCTGTTGTAAAAGTCAGAGCATGACCCCAAGAGCTCATTCCCAATGCCTGAGAGCAACGCTTTTTGAGTCTTTAAACTCACAAGAAGAAGAAGAACATTTATTAGTGTCTTAATTAATATCACATCATGTACAACAAAGCCACTTTAATACCCCAGTAAATCTTCTATCCTATCTCCACCTGCTTTATTTCTTGTCTGAGGACACTATACCCTAATCATCTATATTCTTTAGTCAAAATGAAAAGAAAAAAATACAGTAACTACATCTCAAAATATCTTCTCCCTCTTGTACGTATGGACCACGTATTATGTCATGAAAGGGAGAACTCAGTAAGAATTATATTGTACATTTTCTATATTAGACTCTTCCTTACACACATAAAAATCAAAATAGGAGAGTATAATTTATTACTTTGAAGCAAATTCTAATTAGGTATTTTAAATTATTCTCTTTTCCCTTGAGAAATGATTTATCTAGTCTTTAGAAACATTTAGAAGAAAGTATCCACACATGCAAGAATGGTGTGTTGAAAGTATGGTATCTGTGAGGCAACTCTAAATATATTTGTATTTTGCTTTACAGTGTACATTTGTGTTTTAATATATTCTGTTTAATGAAGTCTCTCAGTCATTCGGAGGATTAAGACACTATCATTCAGAAAATTTGAGCAACTTGGTAAAGTGGCAAAGAGATTTTTAAAGAAAGATGTGAGATGAGAGCAGACATCAAGCCAAGGGTTTGCTCCATAGCCCGGACTCGTAAGAGGCTGTGTTGGGTGCAAAAGGGGTCCAATAGGCAGTGTGAAAGGCATAGCCCTCCCAATTCTCCAGCTTCCCAAGTCTCCTTCTACTGTCACCTACACCCAAGAGAGAAGCTTCAGCAACAGAAGCTGTGGCATTTTTGTTCATGTGTTTTATATACTGTGTTTCAAATATCACTTGAACCAACTGTTTTCTTTCTTCCCCATAGTGGGCTTCTCAAGTGTAGTTGTAATTACTGTGAAACATCAATTGACTAAACCATGCTCAGGAGGAAATAAGAACAAAATAAATGAAACACGGAGTACACAGGTAATCAAATAAGGGAGAAAGAAATGAGAATTCCGGTACAACATTTTAATAGTGTTATAAGAATTCATGGAAGGTAAATGCTGCTTTGTATTTAGAAACCTCAGTTTCTACTGAAATTAATATTCGATGACATTTTCAATTTGCAGACATTGGGCACAAGGAAACTCAGGATTTTATAACAATACAGCTCCCTAAATAAGTATGCTCTATAATAAATTAAAGCTTTGTTTGTTTGTTTCTAGGCCACAGTTATTTTCACTGTAACACCTTTGTCCCTTGAGAGAAAGGAGATTATACAATGTAATTCATAGAACTCAGAGAAACAGAAAAAAATAATTAATTTATATACAATAGCAGTCAGCTAATGTTAATTTAATTCTAGTAATTATGGATAATGTGGCTTTTGAAGAGTAGTTACTAAGGTGTGCTTCATACTATAATTTAGCATTACTTAAGTGAGAACAAAATCAAAATATGCACTTTTGAACGTGTGAAAAATGTTTAATCCTTATTAATTTTTCTTTCTGTGATATGCCTGAAAATTTTCCTTTTCTTTGTTCAGCACATTTTTATTTTTTAGAAATTGATTGTAAAATCTGGAATGTCATAAGAGGAAAACCATTTTGAGAAATTAAAATTAACTTTTCTAAGGCCTTGTTATTTACCTAATTATTATTTTTAATTTTTTTTCTAACATCATTATTGGAGTATAATTGCTTTACAATGGTGTGTTAGTTTCTGCTTTATAACAAAGTGAATCAGTTATACATATACATATGTTCCCATATCTCTTCTCTCTTGCATCTCCCTCCCTCCCACCCTCCCTATCCCACCCCTCTAGGTGGTCACAAAGCACTGAGCTGATCTCCCTGTGCCATGTGGCTGCTTCCCACTAGCTATCTACCTTACGTTTGGTAGTGTATATATGTCCATGGCACTCTCTCACTTTGTCACAGCTTACCCTTCCCCCTCCCTATATCCTCGAGTCCATTCTCTAGTAGGTCTCTGTCTTTATTCCCATCTTACCCCTAGGTACTTCATGACCTTTTTTTTTTTTTTCCCTTAGATTCTATATATATGTGTTAGCATACGGTATTTGTTTTTCTCTTTCTGACTTACTTCACTCTGTATGACAGACTCTATGTCCATCCACCTCACTACAAATAAATCAATTTCATTTCTTTTTATGGCTGAGTAATATTCCATTCTATATATGTGCCACATCTTCTTTATCCATTCATCCGATGATGGACACTTAGGTTGCTTCCATCTCCTGGCTATTGTAAATAGAGCTGCAATGAACATTTTGATACATGACTCTTTTTGAATTATCGTTTTCTCAGGGTATATGCCCAGGAGTGGGATTGCTGAGTCATATGGTAGTTCGATCTGTAGTTTTTAAGGAACTTCCATACTGTTTTCCATAGTGGCTGTATCAATTTACATTCCCACCAGCAGTGCAAGAGTGTTCGCTTTTCTCCACACCCTCTCCAGCAATTATTGTTTCTAGATTTTGTGATGATGGCCATTCTGATTTGTGTGAGATGATATATCATTGTAGTTTTGATTTGCATTTCTCTAATGATTAATAATGTTGAGTATTCTTTCATGTGTTTGTTGGCAATCTGTATATCTTCTTTGGAGAAATGTCTATTTAGGTCTTCTGCCCATTTTTGGATTGGGTTGTTTGTTTTTTTGATGTTGAGCTGCATGAGCTGCTTGTAAATATTGGAGATTAATCCTTTGTCAGTTGCTTCATTTGCAAATATTTTCTCCCATTCTGAGGGTTGTCTTTGGTCTTGTTTATGGTTTCCTTTGCTGTTCAAAAGCTTTTAAGTTTCATTAGGTCCCATTTGTTTATTTTTGTTTTTATTTCCATTTCTCTAGGAGGTGGGTCAAAAAGGATTTTGCTGTGATTTATGTCATAGAGTGTTCTGTCTATGTTTTCCTCTAAGAGTTTGATAGTTTCTGGCCTTACATTTAAGTCTTTAATCTATTTTGAGCTTATTTTTGTGTATGGTGTTAGGGAGTGTTCTATTCTCATACTTTTAAATGTATCTGTCCAGTTTTCCAAGTACCACTTATTGAAGAGGCTGTCTTTTCTCCACTGTATATTCTTGCCTCCTTTATCAAAGACAAGTTGACCATATGTGCGTGGGTTTATCTCCGTGCTTTCTATCCTGTTCCATTAATCTACATTTCTGTTTTTGTGCCAGTACCATACTGTCTTGATTACTGTAGCTTTATAATAAAGTCTGAAGTCAGGGAACCTGATTCCTCCAGCTCCTTTTTTTCGTTCTCAAGATTGCTTTGGCTATTCGGGGTCTTTTGTGTTTCCATACAAATTGTGAAGTTTTTTGTTCTAGTTCTGTGAAAAATGCCAGTGGTAGTTTGATAGGGATTGCACTGACTCTGTAGATTGCTTTGGGTAGTAGAGTCATTTTCACAATGTTGATTCTTCGAATCCAAGAACATGGTATATCTCTCCATCTATTTGTATCATCTTTAATTTGTTTCATCAGTGTCTTATAATTTTCTGCATACAGGTCTTTTGTGTCCTTAGGTAGGTTTATTCCTAGGTATTTTATTCTTTTTGTTGCAATGGTAAATGGGAGTGTTTTCTTAATTTCATTTTCAGATTTTTCATCATTAGTGTATAGGAATGCCAGAGATTTCTGTGCATTAATTTTGTATCCTGCTACTTTACAAAATTCATTGATTAGCTCTGATAGTTTTCAGGTAGCATCTTTGGGATTCTCTATGTACAGTATCATGTCATCTGCAAAAAGTGACAGCTTTACTTCTTTTCTGATTTGGTTTCCTTTTATTTCTTTTTCTTCTCTGATTGCTGTGGCTAAAACTTCCAAAACTATGTCGAATAAGAGTGGTGAGAGTGGGCAACCTTGTCTTGTTCCTGATCTTAGTGGAAATGTTTTCAGTTTTTCACCATTGAGGACGATGTTGACTGTGGGTTTGTCATGTATGGCCTTTATTATGTTGAGGAAAGTTCCCTCTATGCCTACTTTCTGCAGGGTTTTTATCATAAATGGGTGTTGAATTTTGTCGAAAGCTTTCTCTGCATCTATTGAGATGATCATATGGTTTTTCTCCTTCAATTTGTTAATATGGTGTATCACACTTGATTGATTTGCATATATTGAAGAATCCTTGCATTCCTGGAACAAACCCCACTTGATCATGGTGTATGATCCTTTTAATGTACTGTTGGATTCTGTTGGCTAGTATTGCGTTAAGGATGTTTGCATCTATGTTCATCAGTGATATTGGCCTGTAGTTTTCTTTCTTTGTGACATCCTTGTCTGGTTTTGGTATGAAGGTGATGGTGGCCTCGTAGAATGAGTTTGGGAGTGTTCTTCCCTCTGCTATATTTTGGAAGAGTTTGAGAATGATAGGTGTTAGGTCTTCTCTAAATGTTTGATAGAATTCGCCTGTGAAGCCATCTGGTCCTGGGCTTTTGTTTGTTGGAAGATTTTTAATCACAGTCTCAATGTCAGTGTTTGTGATTGGTCTGTTCATATTTTCTATTTCTTCCTGATTCAGTCTTGGCAGGTTGTGCATTTCTAAGAATTTGTCCATTTCTTCCAGGTTTTCCATTATATTGGCATAGAGTTGCTTGTAGTAATTTCTCATGATCTTTTGTATTTCTGCAGTGTCAGTTGTTACTTCTCCTTTTTCATTTCTAATTCTATTGATTTGAGTCTTCTCTCTTGTTTTCTTGATGAGTCTGGCTAATGGTTTATCAATTTTTTTTATCTTCTCAAAGAACCAGATTTTAGTTTTATTGACCTTTGCTATCATTTCCTTCATTTCTTTTTCATTTATTCCTGATCTGATCTTTATGATTTCTTTCCTTCTGCTAACTTTGGGGTTTTTTGTTCTTCTTTCTCTAATTGCTTTAGGTACAAAGTTATGTTCTTTATTTGAGGTTTTTCCTGTTTCTTAAGGTAGGATTGTATTGCTATAAACTTCCCTCTTAGAACTACTTTTGCTGCATCCCATTGGTTTTGGGTCATTGTGTCTCCATTGTCATTTGTTTCTAGGTATTTTTTGATTTCCTCTTTGATTTCTTCAGTGATCACTTCGTTATTAAGTAGTGTATTGCTTAGCCTCCATGTGTTTGGATTTTTTACAGATCTTTTCCTGTAATTGATATCTAGTCTCATAGCATTGTGGTCAGAAAAGATACTTGATAGAATTTCAATTTTCTTAAATTTACCAAGGCTTGATTTGTGAACCAAGATATGATCTGTCCTGGAGAATGTTCCATGAGCACTTGAGAAAAATGTGTATTCTGTTGTTTTTGGATGAAATGTCCTATAAATATTAATGAAGTCCATCTTGTTTAATGTATCATTTAATGCTTGTTTTTCCTTATTTATTTTCATTTTGGATGATCTCTCCATTGGTGAAAGAGGGGTGTTCAAGTCCCCTACTATGAATGTGTTACTGTCAATTTCCCCTTTTATGGCTGTTAGTATTTGCCTTATGTATTGAGGTGCTCCTATGTTGGGTGCATAAATATTTACAATTGTTATATCTTCTTCTTGGATCGATTCCCTGATCATTATGTACTGTCCCTCTTTTTCTCTTGTAATAGTCTTTATTTTAAAGTCTATTTTGTCTGATATGAGAATTGCTACTCCAGTTTTACTTTGATTTCCATTTGCATGGAATATCTTTTTCCATCCCCTCACTTTCAGTCTGTATGTGTCTCTAGGAATGAAGTGGGTCTCTTATAGACAGCATATATATGGGTCTTGTTTTTGTATCCATTCAGCCAGGCTGTGTCTTTCAGTGGGAGCATTTAATCCATTTACATTGAAGGTAATTATCGATATGTATGTTCCTATTCCCATTTTCTTAATTGTTTTGGGTTTGTTATTGTAGGTCTTTTCCTTCTCTTGTGTTTCTTGCCTAGAGAAGTTCCTTTAGCATTTGTTGTAAAGCTGGTTTGGTGGTGCTCAACTCTCTCAGCTTTTGCTTGTTTGTAAAGGTTTTAATTTCTCCATCAAATCTGAATAAGATCCTTGCTAGGTAGAGTAATCTTGGTTATAGATTGTTCTCCTTCATCACTTTATATATGTCCTGCCACTCCCTTCTGGCTTGCAGAGTTTCTGCTGAAAGATCAGCTGTTAACCTTATGGGGATTCCCTTGTGTGTTATTTGTTGTTTTTCCCTTGCTGCTTTTAATATGTTTTCTTTGTATTTAATTTTTGACAGTTTGATTAATATGTGTCTTGGCGTGTTTCTCCTTGGATTTATCCTGTATGGGACTCTCTGTGCTTCCTGGACTTGATTAAGTATTTCTTTTCCCATATTAGGGAAGTTTTCAACTATAATCTCTTCAAATATTTTCTCAGTCCCTTTCTTTTTCTTCTCTTCTTCTGGGACCCCTGTAATTCGAATGTTGGTGCGTTTAATGTTGTCCCAGAGGTCTCTGAGACTGTCCTCAGGTCTCTTCATTCTTTTTTCTTTATTCTGCTCTGCAGTAGTTATTTCCACTATTTTATCTTCCAGGTCACTTATGTGTTCTTCTGCCTCAGTTATTCTGCTGTTGATCCCTTCTACAGTATTTTTAATTTCATTTATTGTGTTGTTCATTGTTGCTTGTTTCATCTTTAGTTCTTCTAGGTCATTGTTAAATGTTTCTTGCATTTTCTCTATTCTATTTCCAAGATTTTGGATCATCTTTACTATCATTATTCCGAATTCTGTTTCAGGTAGACTGCCTATTTCCTCTTCATTTGTTAGGTCTGGTGGGTTTTTATCTTGCTCCTTCATCTGCTGTGTGTTTTTCTGTCTTCTCATTTTGCTTATCTTACTGTGTTTGGGGTCTCCTTTTTGCAGGCTGCAGGTTCGTAGTTCCTGTTGTTTTTGGTGTCTGTCCCCAGTTGCTAAAGTTGGTTCAGTGGGTTGTGTAGGCTTCCTGGTTGAGGCGACTAGTGCCTGCGTTCTGGTGGAAGAGGCTGGATCTTGTCTTTCTGGTGGGCAGGTCCACGTCTGGTGGTGTATTTTGGGGTGTCTGTGGCCTTATGATTTTAGGCAGCCTCTCTGCTAATGGGTGGGGTTGTGTTCCTGTCTTGCTAGTTGTTTGGCATAGGGTGTCCAGCACTGTAGCTTGCTGGTCATTGAGTGAAGCTTGGTGTTGGTGTTGAGATGGAGATCTCTGGGAGATTTTCGCTGTTTGATATTATGTGGAGCTGGGAGGGCTCTTGTGGACCAGTGTCCTGAAATTGGCTCTCCCACCTCAGAGGCACAGCACTGACTCCTGGCTGCAGCACCAAGAGCCTTTCATCCACACAGCTCAGAATAAAAGGGAGAAAAAGTAGAAACAAAGAAAGAGAATAAAACAAAAGAAAGTAATATAAAATAAAGTTATTAAAATAAAAAATAATTATTAAGAAAAAAAATTGTTTAAGTAAACAACAAAAAAGAGGACGGATAGAACCCTAGAACAAATTGTGAAAGCAATGCTATACAGACAAAATCTCACACAGAAGCATACACATAAACATTCACAAAAAGAGGAAAAGGGGAAAAAATAATAAATCTTGCTCTCAAAGTCCACCTCCTCAATTTGGGATGATTTGTTGTCTATTCAGGTATTCCACAGATGCAGGTACATCAAGTTAACTGTGGAGATTTAATCTGCTGCTCCTGAGGCTGCTGGGAGAGATTTCCCTTTTTCTTCTTTGTTCGCACAGCTACCAGGGGCTCAGCTTTGGATTTGCCCCCCCCTCTGCGTGTAGGTCGCTGCAGGGCATCTTGTCTTCGCTCAGACAGGACAGGGTTAAAGAAGCCACTGATTGGGGGGCTCTGGCTCTCTCAGGCGTGGGTGGGGGTGTTGGTTATGGATGCGGGGCGAGCCTGTGGCGGCAGAGGCCGGCATGACATTGCAACAGCCTGAGGTGTGCCATGCATTCTCCCGGGGAAGTTATTCCTGGATCCCGGGACCCTGGCAGTGGCGGGCTGCACAGGCTCCCGGGAGGGGAGGTGTGGAGAGTGACCTGTGCTCGCACACAGGCTTCTTGGTGGCAGCAGAAGCCTTAGAGTCTCATGTCTGTCTCTGGGGGCTGTGCTGATAGCCGCAGCTCACGCCCGTCCCTGGAGCTCCTTTAAGCAGCGCTCTTAACCCCCTCTCCTCGCACAACGGGAAACAAAGAGGCAAGAAAAAGTCTCTTGCCTCTTTGGCAGCTCCAGCCCTTTTCCTGGACACCCTCTCAGCTAGCCGTGGCACACTAACCCCCTGCAGGCTGTGTTCACGCCGCCAACCCCAGTCCTCTCCCTGCACTCCGACCGACTGAAGCCCGAGCCTCAGCTCCCAGCCCTGCCTGCCCCGGCGGGTGAGCAGACAAGCCTCTCGGGCTGGTGAGTGCAGGTTGGCACCCATCCTCTGTGCGGGAATCTCTTCACTTTGCCCTCCGCACCCCTGTTGCTGCGTTCTCCTCCTTCCCCCTCCGCCACCCGCAGTCTCTGCCCGTGAAGGGGCTTCCTAGTGTGTGGAAACCTTTCCTCCTTCACGGCTCACTCCCACAGGTGCAGGTCCCATCCCTATTCTTTTGTCTCTGTTTAGTCTTTTTTCTTTTGCCCTACCCAGGTAAGTGGGAGGTTTCTTGCCTTTTGGGAGGTCTGAGGTCTTCTGCCAATGTTCAGTAGGTGTTCTGTAGGAGTTGTTCCACGTGTAGATGTATTTCTGATGTATCTGTGTGGAGGAAGGTGATCTCCACGTCTTACTCTTCCGCTATCTTCCCCCCCTCTCTATTTACCTAATTATTATAAATAACTTCAAGGAAACTTTTTTGTCTTGAGACTGCCACTACCTTGTTATCATGTATTCTTATAGCAACATTTTAAAAAAATCAGCATTCTTAGATTTTAAAGGTAAATTAAAAACTAAATTTTTGAGTGATGGCTACATCCACATCAAATATCTTAAAGGTGAAGCATTTATACATTCATGAGTAATTGATTCTTTTACAGTTTTTTATTATCTAGAAAAGGGCCTGTAAACCATTTGGGGCTTTATATTTCAGAGAAGATTCATTTGTAGGTTTTGTAGGCATTATATTATTTTTACCAGTTATATGTAAATATAACTGACATAACGTTGTTTTAGTCAAAGGTGTACAACATAATAATTTGATATACATATATGATATATATCAAATAAATATATATTTGATATAGGTATCTCACTATACATATATAGTGAAATGATTACCACGAAAAGTTGAGTAATACATATCATCTTACATAGTAACACGTTTTCTTCTTATGATGAGAACTTTTACTATCTACTCTCTTAGCAACTTTCAAGTATGCAACACAGTATTGTTACATCTAGTCACCATGCTGTACATTACCTTCCCAGAACTTATCTTGAAACTGGAAGTTTGTACCTTTTGACCGCCTTCACTTATTTCCCCCATCCTCCCACCCCTGTCTCTGGCCACCACCAGTCTGTTCTTTGTTTCTATGCATTCAGTATTTTTAGATTCCACACATGTGAGATCATAGAGTATTTGCCTTTCTCTGTCTGACTTATTTCACTTGAAGCTTTTTTAAAGTATTCTATTATTTCACAATAAAAATTGATGAGCAATAATATTATACACACATGGTTCCTCTTCACAAGAGCAATGAATCTTCCAGGGACCATGTGATTATTTTTAACACAATTACTTGAGAAAGATACTAAATTGGGTGCTCTAGAAATGATTCTGTTAACTGAACTGGCTTGCTATTTATGCCTGGAGTATGACTTCTCTGGTTGCAAACCGTAAGGGTAAACAATTTCATATCAGTATAAGAGAAACCTTAGATTTAGAAAGGTGAAACAATGCATCTACAATGGCTTTCTGAAAAGAATACATTTTTTGACAAGAAATATTGGAAAATTTGAACTCATTGCCTCAGGTCTAATGTAAAGTCAGGCAGACCTTGGAGATATTGAAGGTTTAGTTCCAGACCACTGCAATAAAGCAAACATAGCAATAAGATGAGTTGCAAGAATTTTTGGTTTCCCAGTGCATATAAAAGTTATGTTTATACTATACTGTGGTCTAAGTGTGCAGTGGCATTATGTCTGATAAAACAGTGCACATACCTTAGTTTAAAAATGCTTTGTTGGTAAAAAATGCTAACCATTATCTGAGCTCTCAGTTAGTCATAGTCTTTTTGCAATAGTAAAATCAAAGATTAGTGATCACAGATCACCATAACAAATAAAATTATAATGAAACAGCTTGAAATATTGTGAGAATTACTAAAATGTGACACTGAGATATGAAGTGAGCAAATGACGTTGGAAAATGGTGCTGATAAGACTTGCTCAGCTCAGGGTTGCTACAAACCTTCAATTTGTTAAAAAAAAAAAAAAGGCAATATCTGCAAAGCACAACAGAGAGAGAAGCTCAACAAAATGAGGTCTGCCTGTCCTGACTTAGCAATATCTCACAGTCACTCACACTGTATTCTAGATACAAACCCCTAAGCTTGTCCACTTAGAATCTTCTGTATGAACTGACTTGAAGGCTCATAATAATATCATAAAGATCTTTCAAATTTGTTTGCCTCTTCTGTGCAGTAAAGAGCTTATACTTTTATACCAGGAATATTAGATGAGTTTGTTATCTTTTCTACTCATTTGACTAGAGGCCAGATCAGACTGTACTAGTTTGACAACAGAAACTTCAACTTCAGGATTAAAATCATTGTAGGTGCTCACTAACAGTTTGGAGAAAAATGATCAGTTTCATCCTTCTCAATGCTAATGAAGTTCTGATTACATGTGGGTCACTTTAAGGTTTAATCACTTTACATAAATTAATCCATTTAATCTCAGGCCATCTTATGAGTAGGTATTATTATCACCCTCATTATGCACATAGAGAAATAGCAAAGAGGAAGTAATGGCAAAGCACATTGGTTCAGGATCAACACCTTAAGTAAAGAGAAATAGGAGGAATGTTCAATTGTATTATAAGCCCTGTTGTGGAAAACAGGGCAAAGACATACCATGTTAAGAAATGCAGGCAATAGGTCGTTGTTGGTTATCTATTTTATACATAGTAGTATGCATATTTTAATCCCAAAAAACCTACTGAATAGCACAGGGAACTATGCTCAATGCCTTGTAATAACCTATAATTGAAAAGAATCTAAAAAAGAATTCCAGTTCTACTCTTCATCAGTTATATGACTTTGAACAAAGCCCTAACCCTCTGTTTCCTTGTATGTAAATTAGAGAATGAAATTACTACTTCGTATGGTAGTTGTGAGACTTAAGTAAAATCAATTAATTAAATAGAATAGAATAGAATAGAATAGAATAGAAAGAATAGAATAATGTGCATAGGTGCTTAACATGTTCTGGTGATCTTCTCTATACATGGCTTTGTATTTTTAGCTTTTTGATGTCATATTTTCTTTATAGATTCTTTAATATTGGTTCATAATTTCCAATAATATTCACTATTGCCAGATTCACACTCCAACACCGTTATTTCTAGTATGATCATTCCTGGCTCAATGTTTCTCAAATAGTTGCAGTTTAATATCAAAGATATCATGCCAGTGTTTCACTCTCTCCACATTTTATCATAATATACTGGGAAAAAATAATCCAGAGGGGGCTAATGTCTATTTCGAGATAAGCATTAACATTGTCAGTTATTAACTGTGACTTTGAGCAAGTCTCTTTGTTTGTTTTCCTCTCAGTAAAATGTGATCATTATTTTTGTCTGATCAACCCCACAGGTGTGATATAATGTTCAAATTAGATAACTCGTTTGAAAACTCTTTAAAAGCTGAAAAGACATATACAAGTATTAGGTAGTAGTAGAAAAAGAAGGAACTTTGAAATCTAGTTCAAGCCCAGTTCAGATTCTAGCTCTGACCCTTATCAACCTTGTGGAGATTAGAGGTCACTTACCCTCTTTGAGACTCAGTATTTAGAAATAAAATTGGGAAGAATAATCTCTACTGTCAAAGGAAAATTCTATTGCTAAATGTTGTGGGATTTTTGTAATTTTTGACATAAGTATGTCTCATCAATAAATCACATTGTCCCTAGTACTTAGACATTATTTTATACCATTCTTACATGCTCCAGTATGATCAGCACAAAATACACTAAATACAAAACAAAAATAAAAAACAAACAAACAAAAAACTCTGATAGGAGAGTGATCATTATTCTCCAAACTTTTAGCCAGAGCTTACCATGATTCTAATAGGTTCCTGATTCCAAAGGAAGGAAATTCACTGGAGTCTTAAATAAAAATGAAAGGGGGATTCTTTTGTAGTCCATGACGATTTAATTATGTAGCACGATTATAAAGAGTGAAATTTGTTTACCATGACATGATCTCATTGCATTCGAATTGTGTTGAGAATGGATGACAGTAAGCCTAGACAGCTGTCATAAGATGGGATGAAATGGGTTGGCTGCCAGCGGTGAGGGCAAGCATCAAACACTGGCTTAGCCGTAGACTTCAGAGAAATAAAAAGAGCTGACAAGCCGGCCTGGTTTGAAGCAGGAAGGCACTAGTTCACCATTTGACACTGAAGAATCCCTAACGATGCTGAATGCAAAAGGCAGGGTCACAGATGATGATGATAATGACTGTAGTATGACAGGCTTGAAGAGCCGTGGCTCACAATTGCTTATCAAAGAAACATCTTAACGTAATTGTGTGAGAAAGTTATTATTTTTTAAACTATCACATGGGTACACCTATGGCAATTACTGAGAAGAGATTTATTTCAACTATTGACAAAACTAAATCACACTGGATAAGACCATGTTTAACAGTAAGAATGTACACAGTGTTATATAGGGATTGGGTTCTTGGTAATTCTATGTTCGTTGTTTTACTATTTATGCTTATTATTATGTTTTGTCATTAATTCTTTAATAAATTTTTATTTAAAAAACTAAATTACAAAGGCAAATTAAGAATTAACTATAATTTAGAGATACATTTTAATTTCATGTGTCTTACAGATTTTGTAATAGAAATCAAGTGCTGGGTAATCAGTCTTGATTTAGACTGATGGCGTCGTAGCTTACACAAATGAAGTGATCAGTGAATATTCAGTGTGTGGAAGAAAGATACTCGCCGTAAGCGTTCTTAGTGCTCATTCTTCAAAAAAGATATACATGGGCTTCCCTGGTGGCGAAGTGGTTGAGAGTCCTCCTGCCGATGCAGGGGACACGGGTTCGTGCTCCGGTCCGGGAAGATCCCACATGCCGCGGAGTGGCTACGCCCGTGAGCCATGGCTGCTGAGCCTGTGCGTCCGGAGCCTGTGCTCCGCAACGGGAGAGGCCACAACAGTGAGAGGCCCGCATACCGCAAAAAAAAAAAAAAAAAAAAAAAAAAAGATATACATAGGTAACTTGGATTCGTGTATTGCCTGCTTGTCCCATTTTTTGTAAGTCAAATGGCAGAAGTCTCTGTTATCAAAATCTTATATGTAGCTTCTAAGATTAAAAAATAAAAGTTACTTTGAGCAACCAAACATATAGATGAGATTAACTGGACTGTTTTGTGGGGAACATTTAAGAGAGTTTAAGATGCAAATGCATCACCCCAGGATCTGTGTGATTTGAAGGCTGCTTCTCCTCACTCCTCGTTTTGAGACTTCCCTCAACACATGGCAACACCCTGGCCCTTCTCAAGTCCTGGAACACTGCAATTCCTCGCACTGTGATGACTTTGCTCATTCCCTTCCATCTGTGTGAGATGCTCGGTCCAGCTCTTCACCTGACAGGCTCCTGTTCTAAACCTTAACTTCAGTAGTCGCTCTGAACCACCCCTGTCTGTAAGTTACTAACCATCCTTTTAGAATTAAGAGAACACTCAGTATATTGGCTGCAAATTCATTCTTTTTAAATCCTTGTTTGAGAAAGTTAGACTATTTCCTCAAGTCTCAGCAGTATCAAATTGGCAAAAATACTCAAGAAGCTTTGATTTAAAAAAGGGTCACAATTTTCTTTGTTAAGCTGTGTGTGAACATGTGTCTGTATCAAAGAGTGTAGTCACAAGAAAGGGTATCTCAACTGTTAGATTTATTGCTATTTTTCACTTCCTTTATTAACTAATCTTGTCTGTATGCTGATGTTTTAAAACCAATTTTAATATTAGGGGAAATATTAAAGAGGTCACCTTAGCTTAATGAAACCAGAAATTAATATTCTTGTACTTTTCTCTGAAATTGTTCCAAAATTCTCAATTATCCCCAGAATTAAAAGACTTTACTGTGAGAGACATTATGAGAGACAATATTTTAAACACCTCAGAAAATTTTTGCAGTGTTTGATACTATAGGCAAAATGTTTTTCTACATCACATTGCCCCATTCATTATTCTGATATTGTCTTTGTTACAGAGTGCTACTGTTAAACTATTACAGTATTTTACTTTGTTATTGGCCTTTACTAGTACTTATTAAACAAAATATAACTAAGGTTGGTAGAATCATAAAGTAAAACTAAGTTTTCTGATTAATACTATAAAAAAAGCAGCAATGAATTGCTATCTAAAACACATTCAGAGTAGAATTCAGTGTATAAAGATATATTTCTTTTGTCTTGTGACATTAATGGTGATAATATCGTTTATACTCTGACAATAGTAGATTATATTTTTCAAGTTATCTCATGATGATTACTGAGTCTATAAAGCTATTTTTTGCCAGGTATTTCATGCAGTACCTTTTAGGAGATATGTAATCTGCTTAAATGAAAGACTTAAAATGTAATATGAAATTATATTGCATACTCCAGGGGAAATTTAGAAAAAGAAAGAAAAAACAGGACACATAGAGGTATTTTATTCAGTTTCTCATGAATAATTAGAAAAATATATGGTTGGAAAAACAAAAATGTCAGAAAAAAGCATGAACCATTTGGTTATTCTTTTTCTCTTCACAGTTTTGAATGTTTCCTTTCCACAGAATACAGCCACAAATGGATCCTATAACAATTTGAATGGAGTCCAGAGAAATTAAAATGGAAAATTAAAATCATTGGAATTGGAAGGCAAATGGAACTTTGAGATAGCTAGACAACTTGTCAGAGGTAATTATTCAGTAATTTTACCCAAATTATACTTCAGCTTTATTTCTCACAAACTCAACAAACCATGATGAATCTGGATAACATATTTTTTTTTGCTGGGGATGGATGACACCAAATTCTGTGAAAAAGTATAATCCTGAAACCAAATGAAACAGTTTCAAAATAAGTAGTAGTAAAGGATAAGACAAAGCTGATAATAGTTAGTTCAGGGCAAAAGCTCTCAAATGCCAGGAATTTTAACTAAGTCTTACATAATTAGACTATGAAGGAACTGCTGAAAAGTATCAGCCAATTGCCTCACTTCAAGAACTTGTGTTCTTTAAAACTCACTAAACCTACTATTTTGTTACTTTAGAAATGCAGCAGGTTACCAAAGTTTAGGGAGTTATTGATCACATCAATTGTCCAAAAGAATGCATGTGGAGCACACATGAGTACAAACAGAAATGTCTTTGAAAATATTGAAATAATTCTCAGAAAACAGAGCTATGCAAATTTTAAGGTACGTTGGGAAAGGAAGTCTAGTCACCAAAAATCACAAACCTCTTGAAGGCAAAAGTCATCTTTATTCACCAAGTTCTTCCCAGCACTTGGCAGACAAGGCTGAGCAAATTTTAAAAAGCATGCATTACCAAAAAAAAAAAAAAAAAAAAAGCATGCATTACCAAGATTCACTTACAGACTAATTTGTAGGGAATAGTTAAACTTGAATTCAATGTCCCACAAGTATCTATTTAGAAAGGCCCATTAAATGCAGAGTGGCCAGGAATTGTGCTTTAATGTGGATAGAAAGCTCCCTATAAATTATAGATAGTTGACTTTGCCACTTCAAAATTTCTTGAATATTTCTTGGTCTCATTCTGTTCTTGATCTGAAGCTGCATAAATTAAGACAATTTCAAATGTGAATGTACTTTTTCTATCTTACAATGCTGACAGCCCAAACCATCCTCTTTCAGGAAACACTATTCTATAATCACTATCCATAAAACTTAAAAGAAAAAAAAAATTCTGGTTTTGATTCATTCTCCAGATCCATGTATCAGTGTGTGCAGCTCGTGCTATCATAAGCTTTTTGCATCAGTTAGAAGAAACATGTTAAAGACATGAATGGTTTCCTGTTAGTAGAGATCATCAAATCAAGTTTCATGATGACAGTTCTCCCAAAGCAAAAGAGGGCAGCCATCTTTTCAGTTTCTACTTATCCAAAGCCATTTCTCATATTTATCAGTTTCTCATAAAGAGTCCATCTCATAATCTGACTTTCTGATGAGGATTACCCCTCATTCAGTACAACATCTCTTTCTACAGACTCATAGCTGTAAAAGAATTAACATATTTTTGGAGCAGGTTATGCTGCACTTATTGTCTTAATCATACTGTTTTTCTGAAGAGATAATTCCCTAGATGTCTTACTTTTCGACATCAAAGTCAAGTACTAATAACTCTATCCTCCACAGCATTCTGGCCTAAGACTGTGTGAATACAGTAAAGAAAGGATGACTTAAGTGAGTAGTCAGCTCTGACAAAACAGAATCTTATTTTGATCAACATCTGTACCACACACAATATGGTTTTAATTGAAAACGGGGAACTCATTGACATTGCCAAAGAACTTTGTACATTGGTGGTTATTTTATTTGGGCTAGAATGGTACACAGATTAAGATCCCAACTTTCTGCCAGAATACCATGATGACTGCACTTTATACTTTGCAAACCGATTTGGGTCTTTGGCAAATTGATTCATAAACTAATAAAATTGGAAGTATCCAAATGGGTCACCTGGAAATTTTCTGCCTTTATGCAGTGTGCTTTTAAACATTCTGGGGTCTTTTCATTTTAATTATATATCTTCAGATATGGAGACTCTCCCACAAATATTTTCAGTATTTCTACCTTGAATATATCACATGATATATGAGGATTTGATGAGTCTGTCCATCCATCCAACATATTCTTTTAAGAGACACAAAGAGTCGTTAAGTTACCTATATGATGTCAGTTACACATTTGTCAGAATTGTCTATGTGAATTCTAACATAATTATGGGTCTGACATGTATACATTGTACGTATGTCATATGTACATAAAAAAAAAGACTTCCAAAAGTTTTCTTGGTAAATGCCTAAAGTTTGTCTTTATATCTTTTTTTCTAAATTAATCAATTATTTAATTATTATTTTTTTAAAATTTTTGGCTGTGTTGGGTCTTCACTGCTGCACACGGGCTTTCTCTAGTTGCAGCGAGTGGGGGCTACTTTTCGTTGCAGTGAGCATGCTTCTCATTGCGGTGGCTTCTCTTGTTGCAGAGCATGGGCTCTAGGCACGCGGGCTTCAGTAGTTGTGGCTCGTGTGCTCTAGAGCGCAGGCTTAGTAGTTGTGGTGCATGGGCCCATGCGCTCCGTGGCATGTGGGATCTTCCCAGACCAGGGATCGAACCCATGTCCCCTGCATTGGCAGGCGGATTCTTAACCACTGCACCACCAGGGAAGCCCCTGTCTTTATATCTTAATCCTAGTTCACTACACTCAACTTGCATCCTTATTAAAATTCTAACATACTTTGAAAAAGGTTTATTAGTGATGCAAAGATGGAGGTTAACTACACTCATTACAAACAAAGACTCGTTATGAGATATTTGGACAAGCTTTAGTTGCCTTAAATTTAGGCACAGATTTATCGTCATGTCTTAGAGATATCTCGTTTGCCACCATTTCCTACCAATATTAATCTATCTCATTCCACTTGAAAATTTTTCCTTGCAAATGATCTGCTTCATAAAAATAGAAGTCAATTTTTAAAATTAAAATTTATACAACCTTCTAAAAGGTAGGAATTACATACTTTGGATATATTAATGCCTCAGCAGTAAGGAAACAGACTGCTTTACTATTATATATCTTAACATGCTTCCTATTAATACACGTACAGGTTTGGATTGGTCATGGAGGGTCGTGTGAATCAATCAGTGTTAGCACAGACATTCATCTCAGTTAAAAACATCTCTCCTTTTGTCTTCGTGATCTTAGACATCAATGCAGAGTGAGCGCATATCCATTCTCAGGGTTTCCTTTGTATTTGGAGATGCACTTATTTTGCAAGAGAATATGCATAAATGAAGGTTTGCTTCAACAATCATTCTGTTTCTGGGCCTGTTCTGAATTACCATTCTTACGCTTTATCCTCACATCCATTCGACCCTAAGGTTTCTGTGGTGCAGTCTTTGCTGGTGTATTGACAGTGATCTGGCCTCCCTGACTCTCTGGCTGTTCCTCTAACATGGAATGGTCTCCTACTTGGGGATTCCCCATGCCACCGCCTCTGCCTGCAACAGCATCACCCACGCGTGTCCGTGGCTTGTTTTCCTGCCTCATTCAGAGCTCTGCTCAAATGTCGCCTACCCAGAGAGGCCCTCCCTGACCAACCCATCTAAAGTAGCATGGAGGAATTCCCTGGTGGTGCAATGGTTAAGACTCGGTGCTTTCACTGCTGAGGGTCTGGGTTCGATCCCTGGTCGGGGAACTAAGATCCCACAAGCCGTGCTGCGTACTGCATGGCCAAATAAATAAATAAAATAAAATAGCAGGCACACTCCCAAGTCAACATCTAGCCCTTACACTGCCTTAGTTGGCTTGCAAGCATTTGTCTCCACTAGATATTACACTGCATAGTTATTACTGTATTTGTTACTTATTGATGGCTTGTCTAGCTCCTCTACCAAAATGCAAGTTCCTTTGAGGAAGGTCTTTGTCTATTTTCTTCGCTGTTTTATCCCATTGATCTAGAAGAGTGCCTGACATGTAAAGAACACTTGATATTGTCTGTGATTAAATGGATTTACCCAGGACATTGAACTTCTTTATACCTCAGTTTATTTCTTTGTTGATGGAGAATGTTGTACTTCATGGACTTTGGTCTAGAATATATTTGCTTGCAATGATTATCATAGATGCATAGGTTATGTTAGAATTGAATCACTGATATTTATCTGTATGCATGAAAATTGTATGCACCAAAATTTATTAGAACCTAGTGCCTTTTGCCTCATTAACAATAAATGAAAGTACTGAATCATGTATAATACTGATCTATAACTCTTGGACTGATAAACGATTAAAACTGCTGGCTGGCTCAGTAATGGTAACCATATAAATTACTAATAATGTGACATTTCACTCAAAATACCTTTAAGGAATATATACTAGATTAATTACAGATTAATTAATTTTATTTCACACTGAAAGCTCTAATAAATGTATCCCAAAATACATTTCATTTCTAGGCTTATTTTTCCTAAGGGGAATGTAAATTCAGTCATCTTAGAATGTTAGTCCTTTTAAAACTGAATCTATTACATAAAATAATGAGAAAACGAAAAGTGCATTGCTGAATTACTGATTCAAAATTTAAAAATCATTTTCACCTTTTACACATTAATTTTATCATAATGTTGAATTCAAGTGAATAAAAATGCATTTGCATGAAAAGTGATTTTTTAGTTGTGTTGTCGGGAAGTAATAAAGCCACAGGGTGATATATTTTTTTTCTTATAAATAAAATATAAAGAACATAGCTTTCAATAGTTTAAGTCAGTTATCATTTTCATCACCCTTTGTGTGGGTAAACATTTTAAGGGCAACATGTGAGGCAGAAGTTGTCCTCCACTCCCTTATGATGCTCTGTTTTCCTCAAATGATTTTAACATATCTGAACAAGTGGTCAATGAAATCAGCGAACTTAGAAGATTTTGGAAAGAGCCTTGAAAGCAACAGCAATGGGTTCCTTAAGAGCTGAGTGCTTGGAGTCCTGTGCCATGTTGCCAATGCAAGCCCACAGATCTTGTGGCTGAGTGATCACAAGCTGCTTTTCCTGTCAACATGCCCACTAAGATATTTTCTATGTGTACCTGAAGGAAAGTCATGTTTCCTCCACAACAGACATGCAGGAAGAGCCCCAAAGAGTGACTGTATTCCAGGCAATCTAATATACCCTTGCAAGGGCTGGATTAAAATTCTGAAGGCATGATTTTATGTGTGAAACTGCAGGTCACCACTAGCAATTAATTTGTGGGGATTGTTACCTTGTCAGTTTGTCTTCAATCCCCATTCCACTACAGTAATGTTCTGTCATGTCACTGTTTCGGTAAGGATTAATTTCCATTTTGAGTGAAAATTTCATTGCATACATTTTTGATTTGTTTTGCTATATAAGTATTGTTCTTGCTTCAGTGGAAAAGATTTAAAGAAGAACCAAAGGCTAGAAATTTTCCAATAAAAATTCTATCTTATGCCGAAACTGGGATTAATTAATCAAGGGAATAGTAATTCTCTAACTCACAAAGAATTCCTAGAGAATTAGAATACAGAATCCTGGCATCACATTCGTTCTCCTTAACCCTTAGCTATAATCATGTTTATCATTTTACTTTTAGCTCTGTTCTCAATTATAGAGTTTATATTCTTGAGGACATTGAGATGCTTCAGAGTTTCTCAGAAAGAAAAATGTATCCTGTTTTGAGTTATGCAAAGCTAGCACCATGTTCCCATATTTGGTGCATAGATTCATAATCCTAAAATTCATAGGGAAATACTAAAATATGTTGGCTTATTGCAGGTGACCAAAAAAACCCCCCAAATTAGATTAGCATCTTACACTCAGTCCCTAAATTGTGTTATATGAATACTATAATTTAGATTATACCTGCATTTTATTTTCTATCAATAATTCTGGCACAGATCTCAATCTGTTGTTATTAATTTAAAATATTTTATTTACTAAAAGCTTTTTCATATGTTATGTACTGAGAACTTTTACATACGGTTAAAATCTCTGTTCATTATGGGGCAACCAGTGGTAGAGGATAATATTCTCAGCAAATATTAGGTGTGGGGCAGGTATTTAATTACAAAAAGTGCTGAGGTTGTGACAAAATTTGCAGAAGTCCTGTTATTTCAGATATAACTATTTATTCACCACTGGATTTCTTCCGGGCTAGTCTCTTCTCCTGGATTGTTTCACTCTTGGGTGACTATGAGAAAACAGGGGGTTGTCTTGGCTAAGATAGTACGTAAAATTTGTTTAGAATTTATGCAGCAGAGCGATCAATAAATTAAACACAGGTATGCGTTACAGAGCTTTCACTGTCATTCTTCCTACCCACGACTGGATTTAGAAAAGTTGGGGCTGCATCCTTGGAGAAAATGAGACCCAGACATTTTCCCATAATTAGCTTTAATTCTTTGCTGCTCCTATTATTATAAGCCTGGTCCAAAGCTGGCCTTTAGTGAACATATCTAGGGGGAACTTCCAAGCATTTTTTGCCAGAATGCTTAAACCAGGCTCATAACAAAGTTAGTCTCCTAAGGTCCAACCTAGTCTAGACTCATTATGCTCTAGGGAAGTCCAAGAACTCTGACAGGTAGGAATGCACTAACGTGACCTTAAAATATCTGTTCTGGCAATTATCCATACTCATGTTTTTTTAAAGAAAATGATGTTGCCCATTTATCATTCAACTTGTCATACCCTATTGACAAGTAAAGACTTTTCTCAATTGGGCATGGAAAGAGTATGGGAAAAAGGAAAAAATTAATAGTACACTATGAATGCAAAGTATTTTAAATAAATATTTTAATTCTATCGTTGGCATTTAAAAGTAGAAAGCATACAGTATGTTACAAATATCAAACTGTGAAAAATATGAACGTTACATAAGTAACAAATGTAAAAAAGGTATTTTCTTACCTTCCCTGAAAGTAAGAAAACCATTCAGCATAGGAAAATATCAGTATCAAAAACACAGCTTCGGTGTAAAAAAAAGTTTTTACACAGTATTAAAAAAAGGGTCTACAAAATGACAGAAAGTAAGAAGTGTTGAAATTTGACTTTATATAAATTATAAAAACTGGGTACTTGGGGTAAATGTTAAATGGCTGAAAACTAAGTCCAATCATAGGCTTTCTTTAGGTTGATTCTTTAAAATTTTAAAAGCATAGAACATTTTTCAATAAATAACTTTTAAAAGTGTCTCTGAGAAGTGTTGTTAGGACATCATTCCACAGCAGGAGAGCGGCAGAGTTCTGGGGACAACATTTTGTTCCAAGTGGAAGCCTGATGGAAGTCAGAAGACCAAAATTGTTTACAAAAAAGATTCGGAATTTTTAGCAAAACTTTGTAAGAAAGTTCTAAAGTGCTGAACAAAATGACGTAATTTTAGTACCCACTGTCATGACAAACATATTCAAATATTCAGACATTTCTGAGCAACATCGAATACGGAATCCATAATTCTGAAAAGTGTTAATACTTAGTCGTTCATTCAAGGATAGGAGGGCTCTTTCTACACTTTACAAAGATGGGTTAAACCTCAAGGATCTTGCAATGCAAAACATGACAATAATAATACAATGGAAACAATACACATACCCCACCGTAAAAGCACAAGTTCATTTCGGCAATGGCAACGATATTAATTTTAAAAGTCACAAATCAAACATTGGTAAATAAGAAAAACCTTTCCAAACGCTGCATGCCACATGACTAGTTACAAAATACAATGCATGCAGGAAAAGAAATTCAACCAAACATATTTAAATTAAAGAGTTGTTCTGAGTCTGTTTCAGCAGCATTGTGGTTATTATTTTTAAGTTTTCCTCTAACACCAATTCATACTGGCCTGTTTTGCAAATGTGACCCACCCTATTCGGCAACCTTACAATGGTTTGAGTGTTTCTTGTTTTTTATATTTTTATAACGCCAGCACACAAAGGTCACACATACTGTTCCGCTTCCCCATCTTTGGGGGCTGGTTTAGTGGTCCCACCTTTGCCTTCTTCGTTTGCTGCTGCTTTTTCTGGGAGAGATGCCAAATCTTTAAACACATCTACATAATGGCCAAAGCCAGGGCCCCAGTTCAAAAGGTTGTCCCAGTTGAAATTCCCTGCTTGCTGCCCAAGCTTCAAGGGCAGTGTGTTGTCAGCAACCCCAGGCGCTGCTGCCTGTGTGCCCACAGGTCCCCCCTCAGCCCTGCGGCCGTGGTATCTTCTAGGCTTCAGTCTGGCTCCATAATTATCTTCATCATCTGCATCAGATTCATTGACTTGAGATAATTTGGGCATCCTGGAAGTATATACCATTGGTTTTTCCCTGTCATATTCCATTTCTGAGCAAGTGAAAGACTCATGAGAGTCACTATCAGAGGAAGATTCTGGAGCCGGAATGCCATCCGCTGGGTTCCTCGTTCTGGACAGTGGCCTTCTGCAGTCCTCTTCTGAAGAAGACCTCCCGTGATCTGCACTGCAGATACTTGGGTTTCTAGGGCGAGGGGTGTTTAGCCTCTCCACCTCCTCAATGGAGAGTCCTACTGGTGGAGAAGATTCCAGAGGAATCTGTCCAATTGGCTGCTTCAGGCGACTCCCCGGTCTAGAACCATGAGAGGCCATGGCCTGAGGACTCTTGCTTCTCCTTCCCAGCCTCGCGGCGTAGTTGAAAATGCCGGGTTGGCACACGTCGCCGTGCATTTCCAAAGTATTTCCATCCCTTATCGGAAGATGCAATTCCCTGGCTGGGCTGTTCCTGTAGAAAGTGGAGGACTTGGAGAAAGGAGCTGGGCTGTGTCGAGACAGAGGGTTGGGAGTTGGGCAAGCCGAGTGGCTCAGGGAGCTGGATCTTAAACCTTGACTGTAGGAAGGCTGGTAAGTCAAGCTGCTAGCTCCTAAGGGCATGGGGGACTGCCTGGCGAAGCCTAGCGGACTGTGCCGCTGGATGGAGAATTTCGGGGTGTGGCTGCGGAACTGCTTGTAGTGTTGGATGATGTCTGCGTCTGAAGGGGCGATGCTGCTGGCGTTGTCGATGTCGTAATGCTCTATCTCTTGCTCCGGTGAAGCCAAAGGGGCACTGGGGATGGTTTCTGAGTTGTGGGGAAGATCGGTCTCATCGTAGATGAGGTAGGGGTTCTCCCTTTCAATGATATCAGGCTTCGGGTTCCCTTCGGGCTGTTTCCTCACGGTCATGTCCTCCCCGTAGGGGGGGATGTTGTCTGGATCATCAAAAGCAACGTTCTCACTTCCCTTTTTCTTCTTCTCCTTCGGTTTCTTCTCCTCTTTGGGATTTTTGGCCTTCTTCCCCCGGCACTGGTTACACAGAATCAGGCTCAGGACCAGGAGGGCCAGGACGGTGGCACAGCTGCCCACGATGGCAGGCACGGCCCACAGGGGCAGGGAGATCTCCTCGGGGCCCTGACTCACAACACAGACGTGCCCTCCAGGACTTCCAGCCTTACACACCCTCCCCGGAGGACAGAAGACACCAAGACAGGCCACCACCGTCTCACAGGTCCTGCCTGTGTGTGACTCCGGGCAGCTACAGGTGAAGCCGGAGTGCAGACCTGGCTCACAGCTGCCCCCGTTGTGGCACGGGTGGGAGGCGCAGTCCCCGGGGGGGACGCACTTGTACGCGTGCCACTGATTGATGCACAGCAGATCTCCCCAGCAGGGGTTACTGGCACAAATGTTCGGGCCACGACAGCCCATCTTCACTGAGGGATCCGTCTTCGAAATGGAGACCAAGCTGTGCTTCCCGCTGAAAGGAAGACTTTCTCCGCCGTACAGCACAGAAGCGATGCAGCCATCAAACCCTGCCGGGGCAAGAAGGAGCAGTAAGGCGTTTTAGGGAAAACCAAAGGCCTAACAGGCTGCACAGATCTGCCGAAGAGAAGCTTCACAATCACATCACGAGAGTTTAGACACCACATTCCCAGCGCCATCACCCCGTCCGAAGGCAATAAATCCGTGCATATTACAACAGAAGTTAGCAAGTTCCATAACAGAACGTGGAGCAGATTGCTGGCATCCTGCTCTTTCTGAACATTCATGAAGGGCGCTAACAGGCTGCGTCTTCGTTTTATCCCTCCTTTAATTATCTGTTGGTTTTATTTTTAGAGTCTATGTACCAAGAATTACATACATAAAAATAAATTTTATTTTAAAACTACTTAAAAAGAACCAAAATAGGCCAATAGCTTCAAGCATTAGATCTTGCACTCTCAGTGGAGGTGATACTGCTCCCAAGGGGGGAGTTGAACATAGCTTCTTAAGGAGTAAAAGAAAAACCTTAGCTATTACCATGACTTGTGGGCCTCCAAAGGGCAGATATAGAGTATACTTGTGGCAGGGACATGGGGGGCAGAGATGTGGATAAATCAGGAGGTTGGGATTAACATATAAACACTACTATGCGTAAAATAGATAACCAACAAGGACCTACTGTATAGCACAGGGACTCAATATTTTGTAATAACCTATAAGGGAAAAGAATCTGTATGTGCATATCTGTGTGTGTGTATATATATATATATATATATATACACACACACATATATATGTATAACCAAATCACTTTGCTGTATACCTGAAACTAATAGAACATTGTAAGTTAATTACACTTCAATAAAAAAAATGGAGTATACTCATTCAATTAACATTTTATGCGGTAGTGATGGCAGGGGTTGGAAAAGAAGATCTAACACAGCTCCTTAGAGGGAGATGATTTTAAAAAAAGTTGAGAAAGACTTTGTTACACTAATATTTGTGTGTTAATATTGCTAATGCTCCAGTCACAAAGCCCAAGAATATATCTTGACACTAACAAAAGGGCATAATTTACATTGGCTTATTTTCTTACAACATCCAAATGAATTAGCATCCATATTCTAAAACAAGCTAAATACATAAGAACTAATTATTACCTAGGCTTTAACTTTTATGCTTTGACTCCTTTACTCTGCAACACATTTTTAAATTTTCCTCTTCTTTGGTGCGTTATTCCACCCTAGTGTCATTTCCATTCCTGATACACTCTTTTTCCATGAGTTCCTGGGACATCTGCTTTTGTCCCTCCTCTCCTGGTTTTCTTTTTATGGCTTAGTCCCCTTTCTGTCTCATTCTCCTCTAGACAGCCATTGGCTCTTAGAATTACTCAAGGTAAGGCCCTGGGCTTTGTTTTTACTCTACACCCTCATATTTCCTTATCATATCCATGCCCAGTACTTCAGTTACCTGCTCGACACTCATAACTCCTAAATAAGTATTTCCAACTGGTCTACTCCTGATTTCTAACCCATCTACCCAAAGGTCTTTCTCAAAGGTGCTCCAAACTCAGAAAGCTCCAAACAAAATCTTGATGTTCCCCATAGATATATATATATTATTGTTTGTTTGTTTTTTTGCACCCTTTTGCAGTTTCCTCTCTTAGTGGCACTACCCATTAGTTGGAATGTCAGAAACCTTCCTGAATTTTACCAAAAGCATCAACACTTTGGCTCATTTTCATTCCTAAAATATGCTTCCTTATCCACTACTTTTAAACTCCTGTGCCACCAAACCAGTCCAAGCTCACACAATACCTTGCATAGATCACTGCAATATCTTCCCAGCTAATTTATGCAAGTCCCCTCTTGTCTTTCTCCAATGTATTTTCCATGGTGTAGCTGGAAAAATCTTTAATGTCACTGTATATCTGATTTTGATACTTCTGTGATTAATTTTTCAGTAACTTCCCATTGTTCCAAGAATGAGAAAAAAATTGCCACATAGTCTAGGAGAACTTTCATTCTCCAACTTCATCTTTCATCTGTGACATCAGTCCCCAATATTCTGGGTTCTGTGATCTTGACTTAATCTGCTTCTTTCCCTTTAGTTCCCATCAATATAAATTAACTTTCATACTTTCCCATCCTCATCTTCATAGTTCAGATTTAAGTACAAATGCCAATTTCCAGAGAAGTTTCCCCTTCTCCACGTTTTTGGCAATCTCTTAGAATTCTATGTTCTTCCTCACATCATTTATCATAGGTTAAAATAATATAGTTACTTGTGTAACGATTTGGTTGATGTTTGTCTTCCTTACAGGACCATGTATTCTGTGAAAAGAGTCCACCATTGTAGTTCATGCCAAGTACCTACAGGACTGTATGTTGTGTGAATGAACAAACGGATGAGTAAATGAATGAATGTATAAATAAATATTTGGTACACAAAGAAAGGATCAAAACACCCTGGGCTGAGTTATGAACTTGGTAGAAAATGCCTAAAGAAAGTGATGACCAATAATTTATTACCAACTTTCTAAAGGTAGTTATGATAGTCTTAGAATATTCATAATGGACATTAACAGATATCCAACTACTTTTAGAGGAACAATTTTACCTTTCTTTTGTGCCTCTACTCAACACAAGCATTTACCTGTTTGAGTATCTCGATGAGCTTGATTGGGAGGAATTCCTCCAAGAGATATAGTGAGCACATCGAGGCCACCAAAATCCTGAGTAGGGTGAATGATATCTCTGTTATAAATTCTGTCGATGGACAATACTGTGGTTGTTCCATTTTTTCCAATTAGAAAAGTATGCCAGTGGCCGTCAGCAACGTAGACTTCAGGAATATTTCTCTCCACTTTCCCAGCAATTCCTGCATCTGACGTAAAATGTACTTTGCCATTCTTAATCTGTAAAATATATTAAAAGTAGTGTACAATTAAACTATGGTATGCTTGAATAAAAATAAAAGTGTTGTGAAACCTTAACACATTGATCAGTTTAAAGCAGAGAGAACAGTTGAGGAGTCTGGTTGTATTAGAGTATGCCTTTACAATTGTAGTTAACATATACCTTCACATATAATAGGTTCAGCAGTTTTCAAGATATTCTTATATTTATAACTAATTTTTCAAGATGTATAGATTTATTTTCCAGAACGCAACTGAGATAAATAATAGGGTGAATACTAATTTTAAAATAGGTAAATCACACCTTTTTATGAGTACTTATATTTTAATGGCAACTGCAAGTTTAAAAAAATTGTTTCGTAAATGGCCCATAGCTATCAAAAAATTTTAAAACTATATCCAAAATGAGAAATCAATGATTAACTATAAATGAAGCATAGTTGGAAAAGTGAAGACATGAAGAAATTGTTTTACCTGTCATCTATTACACACTGGAATTTTATCTTAAAAAAGCATGCTTATTATTTAAGATGACCACTATGATGAATAAAGGAAGAGTTCTTAATAATGAGGCATCTGGACAAGTCTTTATTTTGGCTGTCTTTTAAAATTTATCTAAGGGATATTTGGTTTCTTTTACTTCGCCCAGTAGAACATTGGGTAACAGGATGCTCTTACTCCAGTTTCCAGCTCCCTAGTTTCCAGTTTTCTAAGTAGACACTTAGAAAATGAAATAATTTATAAGGCAGGATGAAAAGAGCATAATCCCATCACTACTGCCAGACAGAGCCGGTGCCTCGGCCGGGGGATAAAGTGGCACTGCGTATCAAATGACGGGAATGAAAGGATGGATCCGTTTATTTTGTCACTCAGATCAAATGCTTTTTCTACATGCAACAAACACATCTGGTAGAATTAAAAATGAGTTCATTTTTACTTTATGGAAAATATGCCTAACACATTTACATAAGTTATTCATAATGTAATATTTTATTAAAGCAGTTTCTCCAGATAGTAATATATTCCAGTACTGAACCCAGGGGAAAAAAAAAAAAAGAAAACTGTGGTTAAATGACAATAACATTTCATCGAATGGGCAATGTCTCATGAAACAGACAGTGAAAACAGCAACTCCTCTTTGGTTATAGGCAGAGTCCTTTTTGGAAAGAAGCCTTGAGAAGAGCCTTCCGCAAGCTCTGTGTTTCTCTCCTAATTGATCACACCATGTCATCCTTTCGTTCGACCAATTTCTGATGACAGGGTCCTTGGAACATGCCATGGAGTAGGATGAGTAAGAATATATGTTTCCATTACAACATTCTTCATGTTCTCCTTCTCCTCAATAATACTCTACCTAACTCTTCTACCCACCCTAACTTTTCAAACGTCATGCTCATTTTTTGCTTGGTTTTATTTATGCATAGATTGATTTGCTCACTTATTTATTTTTGACTCTGTAGAGCTCGGAATCATCCTAACCCTGTACGTCATACCTGGCCTCACTTCAAAAGAAAAACAAACAAACAAACAAACAATACACCAAAAACCAGAATTGATTTGGAGTAGAAACAAAGCCCATCATCTGGCATTATTACATTTCCAAATATGGAGATACCCAATGTGCCGTGAAAGAAGAGAGATTTGTGAAACAATTTAAATACAGTTCAAAAGTCGTTATACATAAGAATGCTTTTCTTTTGTTTTCCTCTCTGAAATTTTCTCTCCTTAGTTTCTTTTTTTATCTGAATTAAAAAAAAAAAAAAAAGAAAGAAAGAAAAGAAGGGGAAAAAAGAGAGAGAGAGAGAAAAAGCAACTGTCAGAAACTGAGCCAAAAGAAAGACAGAGGAAAACCAGGGGCCTTGGTCACTGATAAGCCAACTGATAAGTAACAGTCCATTCTAACTTGCTTCCTCGCCTGGATAAGCAGATCGGATTCCTGTCATCCAAGTAACTTGCTTACTTACAAAAGTCACTCTCTTCCTGTCTGTTCAGTTCTTCTTAATCACTGTTTCTTTTTAATCTATTTACTCCACCTGCCAAACCCCTGAATCTCTGAAAAACCGCCTTTCAAAATTTTCATACAAAAGAAATGTGCATTTTGGTCTGCATTAGTCATTATTTTTACTCATTTTCCCTTCAGGGAAAAAAGAAATCTCTTTCTAAGTGCTTGCTACCAATGCAACAAAATCTGGAGAAGCTGCATGCTGCTGTCCTGTTGGAAATGCAAGATTTTATGGCGACAAAAACGGATGTCGACATTCAGCTTCTTCCTTGAGGAAGAAAAATATTCTGTCTCCAATTTCTTCAAGCACATTGTTTTTGTATCTCTTGGCTTAAAGAGATAGCATACAGAAATATTTCATATGTCATTTAAATGGCACGAGGACTTGGAAGCAGCCTAACAGATAACACACAGACTCAATGTCAAAGCCTCTCAATGAATATAAAAAAGGTTTCTGGTAGAATATGGTGGTCTACTTCTTTCCTTACTTTCTTTACTTCCAATACACTTTTCAATGAAAACCATAAACACCGAATAATAACGTTATACAGTGACTTAGGTGTTTCGTTTTGCAGCAGTTACTCTATTAATTCTGGATCTGGGCTCTTTGTTTCAACAATGGAGGTAAAATTATAACCTGAAGATATTCTTCAACTGTATTAGGGCAGAGTTTCTCAACCTCAGCATTGACATTTCAGACTGGATGGTTCTTTCTTGTGGGGTGTTGTGGTGAGCACTGAAGGGTGTTTAGCAGCATATTTGACTTCTACCCACTAGATGTTGGCAGCAGTACCCTCCTCACTCCCAACAACCAAGACAATAAAAATGTTCCCAGGCTTTGCCAAATATCCCCTGTGGAGGGGTGGTAAAAACACCCCCAGCTGAGAATGGCTGGACTAGGGGGATTATGAGAATTTTAAAAAGATTGTTTTTTATACTATTTGAAGCTATGTACAGGCCACATAACAACCGAGTTGGCTGGGACAGAGAGAAATTTTGAGAATAAATAAGCTGAAGTTTAAAGGTGAATGTCTGTTTTTATTTTTAGCATTTTATGTGAATTAAACCTAGTAATTTTCTATGCATATTGCTCTTTTCTTTATGAACTAAGCTTTCAGTAATTTTCAAAATATTGAGTTATAAGTGAAAATAATTCAGGAAATCTGGATTTGCTTTCTTAAGAATGAACTAAAATTCATATAAAAATTACCAGCAGATTTATAATAGACTGAATGATATTAATAAAAAAGCAGTTGATATAACTAAACTAAAAAAAATGATGGTCTGAAAGATGAAGTCTTATTTGTGGGAAGGAAAGCAGAATAGTCATTTTAGAAATTAAGAAAGCTAAGAGCTGACAGGAAATGCATATGTAATGAAATTATTCACTAGTTCAGCATCTCATTTATAGCTGAGGAAAAAAATGTGTAAAAGCCTAATGATAAATCAATCATGAAATATAATGTTTCAGAAATATTTATTTAGAAATTATTTGGAGGAGTTAACTGAAATTTTACTTACCATAAATTCCAAAGGTATTTAATTTCACAGGATTTACCTGAATAGTGAATTGAATATATGTTCCAGAATAAAGCCAGAAAATTTCAAAAATTTTTTATTCTAATCATTCCAATTAATATATACATAACAATGTTTGGAATAATTCTTGGAAAAACATAATTTTCCATTTCAAAGACATACTATCTTTTTGTTTCACTTTGTTTGAAAGTAGGGTAAAAACAATATAAATTTTTATCTGGCAAAATAGATTGCAGCAAATTCTTTCTTTGCTGGCCTACACAGCAGTGCTCTCTACTCTAAACAAAAGTGTTTAGAAACCAAACCATTCAGTTCTTTGTTACTCTGGCCAATGCCTGAGGAATAGTTAAGATAGATGATATTGGAATAGTGCCCAGCCTCAGTCAGAACTCCAATGGGTTGTGAAGAAAAGGATAGAAATTATGGGAGAAGTGATTTAAACCATGACACAGCAGGCGGTCTAATCAAATGAAGTCACCATTAGCTTTTATCTTACCTTCACAGTAGTGTAATTGCTGCTTTCTTGGATATGGATTAAAATGCCATTCTCGCTTCTTGTCCTGAATTTTACTTCCAGACTGTTCACACCAAAAGATTCCAACATGGCACCTCGGATGCTCTGTCTCAGCAAATACTCCCGCTTCTCATTCTGACTCATGTGGTAGTCCAAGCGCCCTTTGCCTTCTAATGATAAGGCCGTGTCAGGAGTAATAGCTGAAAGCCAATGAATAAAGGGAAACATGAATGCATCCAATAGGTATTTCTTAAAGAGCTTCTTTGGTGACAAAAATATTATAAAAAAAGAACAATGAAAATATTAAGTTTTTGGAATTAGTGTCCCTTAATCCTCCTCTGAAAAAATAATTCCCACTTGTGAATTATTGTGTAAGTTGATTTCAAATGCTTAAATCCATTTCAGAACCATGAAATATAAAACATTTTATGATAATTATTCATTTGGAAAATATTCATTAAAATATTTGATACATGCTACATACATTATGAATACCTCGAGAGATAGCCACATGTTAAAAATATACAGTTGAAGAATTTGATTATAAGTTTCACTGTGTTTCTAAAATTAATAAATCCATATATGTTTTCACATATCTTTAATCTTTAATCTTTAATCTTTCACATATCTGTAATCTTTAAAGCCTCTAACATGGAAAATTTGAACAAAGAATTGTACAAACATTCACATTTGTAAGTAACTTTATTAGTAGCAATAATCACATCGAATTTAATTTGTCATCATGTATAAACATCATATGTAATTATAATTTTTCATAATCTGATAAAATGTTCACACTTCTGAAGTATAAAAGTGTGTTATAGCTAATAGAGCTAAAGAAAGGACATAAAGAAAATTAGCTCAAAAGGGCTTCAGCAATGAATGGTACATTTTAAGAAGGTAAACTTTGTAGTATGTGAATTATATCTCAACTAAAAAGAAAAAACTGCAGGCATTGCTCAAGTGAGTGACATTTTATTTTCCAAATATAGTTGGGTTCCTACCTACTAAATACTCATTACTTTAAAAAATATCATGTGACAATGTACTTTTCCCATGTTTTGATTTTATCCTAAATAAACACAATTATACTCTGCTACTAAGATTTTTTCGATTATAGTATATGTGTAATTTAATCATAAATTTCTATTCATTCTCATATTATAATAGAATCAAATGACTACTTAAAAAGTGATCAGATAAGTGCAATGATTTAAGCAGTAACCACTTATCTGAAAATAAAGCAATTTTTATAAAAGAGACTCCATTAGGGTTAGTTAGTGGGATATACAACTTGAAATTAGAGAATGCCATGTTCTAATGATGGCTTGAACATCATTAATGTCTTAATAACAATAAAATTAGGCTTTAGAAACAAATAACTAATAAAAGAATTTAAAAAGTAATATTCAAAGCCAATTCCAATAATTGCAATTTAAAATTTAAGTATCACCTTGAACTATAACGGATTTTATTGCCATTGCATGTTTGAACTCAGTGTTTAGTGATTTAGTATTATACTTTGCAACCAAATACAACATATTCACCAGAGAAATATCCCCTAAGTGCAGATAATATTAAGCCAAAGCCTGAATATAGCTCCTGGCTTTGTCATTTGTCTAGCATTCCTATAGGTAAAACAAAAATAACTGATATATTTATAAAATGGAAATGAAGGACATATTTAGTAAATAATTCTAAAAGAACTTCACTCTTTCTCAGGTTAAAACATGAATTAAAAAATGTCACTGTGTTTTACCAATTATTGCCCATTTAATATTTTCAATATTTAGAATCAAAACATAATTCTTTTACTTCAATTACATATTTGGGTGCATATATTTATATTTTTAATGGTTATTATAATTTCTGGTGGAAGATGAAACAGCTTGCATACATTTTTCACAATATTTCCCAGTCAGTCCTTCTCTGCAATGACACTGCTGCCACGACCAGTAATCCGTACACGTGCCACCATGTTGGCAGGGACTGTGAGTACAAGCACCTTCTAGTCTAGGGCATCTAAAATAAACAGAATAAAGACGCATAAAGCACAAATCCGGTGGGAGGAAATTTGTTAAAATTAGATATAAACTTTTATTAACCTGCTTAGCTTTCATGAACTCATATCTTTGAAACTCAGGTTACAACTATATTTGGAGCATCTAATCTAACAAGGTGTCCTGTAACACATGCCCTGTCTCATTCATAATAGAGAAGATTAAACAAAACAACAATTTACACAATAAAGAAAAGAGGTGATCATTCCTTTTTTTAATTAATTCTTAATTGAGCAAAGCCTCTTGGTCAAATAAACACTTTGGTGCACATGCTCTCGGGGCCACATTTTTATCTGAATACCCATCTCCTCCATCAGACAACTCACGCACCTAGTTTATTGAATGGCTACTACCTGCCAAGCACGGTTCTAAGCATGGAGATAAAGTGATGAAAAAAATCCATGTGTTCATGGAATATTTCTTTTTCCTTGTGGGGGACACAGACAAAAAACAAAAAATATATATAATTGTGTAGTATGTTAGAAAGAAGGAAGTTTCATGGGAAAATTAAGGCAGAGAAAGGGGATTGGGAGTTTTGAGGGGATTGCTGGATCTCTAGGTTAGGGAGTGAAGGAAGGATCTGTTTTCATAAAGTCCTAAACAAAGGGAGAGAGAGAAAAGTATATCTGATAGAAGATCATTCTAGGGAGAGGAAAGAGCCGAGTGAGGAAGTCCTGAAGTGAAAGTGTCCTTTGCATGTTTGAGGAACATCAAGTGGCCAATATCGTCAGAACAACGTGAACAAGAAGAGCAGGTAGATAATGGTAAGGAAGTCAAGGGTGTGGAAAGAGCTATCTCAAAAATGGCTGGGACTTGGGCTTTCCTGGTGGTACAGTGGTTAAGAACCTGCCTGCCAATGCAGGGGACATGGGTTCGAGCCCTGGTCCGGGAAGATCCCACATGCCCAGAGCAACTAAGCCCATGCACCACAACTACTGAGCCTGCGCTCTAGAGCCCACAAGCCACAACTACTGAGCCCACGTGCCACAACTACTGAAGCTCACGCACCTAGAGCCCAAGTTCCACAACAAGAGAAGCCACCACAATGAGAAGCCCACGTACCACAACGAAAAGTAGCCCCCACTCGCCTCAACTAGAGAAAGCCTGTGTGCAGCAATGAAGACCCAATGCAGCCATAAATAAATAAATAAATAAAAAGAAATGGCTGGGAAGTGACCTAAGGACCTCCACGTTTGCCACCCATGCTGGATGTCTGCTGAACACTCTAAATTAAAACTGCTGAATAGTTGTTAAGTTGCAAAAAGGAAAGAATAATGTTGAGAACTGGACTTTTTCTGGACTAAAGAAAACATACCTTTCCCCAGTAACAAACGAGATGTGCTCCATAACCCAATCACATGTATAGAATAATTTTACCCTCCAGTCCAAATTCTGCATTAATTTCCCTCATTTCCCTATAAAAAACCCTGCCCATTTTCTTCTGGTGGGACATTAGTTTGGTTTCCCCTGGAATCTGTGATCCCCGAGTTGCCATTCTAAGACCCCAAATAAAATGCCTTTATGCCTCTTTACAGTTCCTGGTCCATTTGGTTGACAAGAGGAAGGTCAGCCTTATAAGTCAGGGTAAGAACTGACCCCTGTTTTTATTTTATTTATTTTTTCTTTTAAAAAAAATTTTGTTTTATATTGGAGTATAGTTGATTAACAATGTTGTGTTAGTTTCAGGTGTACAGCAAAGTGATTCAGTTATACATATACATGTATCTATTCTTTTTCAAATTCATTTCCCGTTTAGGTTATTACAGAGTACTGAGCAGAGTTCCCTGTGCTACAATAGGTCCTTGTTGGTTATCTGTTTTAAATATAGCAGATTGACATGACTTCTGTTTGCTGGTGGATTAAATGTGGTTTGTCAGAAAGAGAGGAGTCAAAGGTGGTCTACAAATTGTGGTTGACCAGGTGGGTAGACTGAGTTATTATTACCTGAGATGGGAAAACCTGGAAGGAGTGGGTTTGGGAGAAGTCGGGAAGGAAGGCCAGAAGTTCAGTTTTAAACTTAAGTTTGAAATACTTGTTAGAAATACACACAGGATATTCCGTATGCTGTTGGATATGAGGGTCTAAAGTTCAGAGGAGATGTCAAGTTTAAGATAAACATTTCAAAGTCATCAGCTTTAGCGATAGTACTTAAAAGCAAGGACTATTAAAAATGACTTAAAAAATGAATATAGATACAAAAGAGAAGAGGTTAAGGAGATGGGAAGAAGAATCAGAGTAGAAAACCGGGGGCATACCGTGTGCTGGTGGACAAACTAATAACGTTCTCAATGTTGCTGAAGTTCAAATAAGATGAGACTTGACCATTGATTTTAGCAACACAGTGGTTATTGATCACTTGACAGAGACAGAATAATGTGAAAATGGGATTAACCAAGTTTAAGAAAAAAGGGGGGTGGGGAGAAATAGAAGCCTGAATTGAAATGAGAAAAGAAACACTTTAGAAAGCTGGAGTACTGTCTTAAGAAGGTTTGGGGGGATGGAGTCTATCACATAAAAAGGGGTTGGTCTTTGTGGGAATAAGAACAGTTCATTCAATAATAGTATACAGGGTAGACTATAGGCTGCATGGGAAGATGTGGAGGAATGAGCTTTGGGGAATTTTGTTTCGATTGCCCCAATTTTCTGAGCAAGTTAGGAAGCAAATTCATTAGCTGGAAAAAGGATGCAGGAGATGATGTTTGAGGTTTATGGAAAGAACAGACATGAAATAGTTACTGAGGAAGTGAAAAGTGACTAAACTAGGAGAATATAATATATTGCCAGGCAATAATTATGGCTGCACTAGAGGCTATCAGGAATTTAAAGAGACTATGAACTCTTCAAGAGCAAGGATCTGCCTTGTCCGTTTATTTGAGCCTAGGGCCAGGCCAAGGGAATACGTACATTTATATGTAAAACTATTTAATTTCAAATAGTTTTTGTACATATTATTGCTAACACATATATTACTATGTGCCAGGTTCCTTTCTATGTGATTTACTTACTTAACTCATATATTCTTCACAACGATGTAAGGTAAAAGGTATATGCATACATATATGCACACATCCATTTGTTTTTTCCAAAATTTCACAGCTATAAGTAAAAAATTGAAATTCAAAACAGCATAATACATTTGGTATTTTTAGGGCTTTGGGCACAAGAATTTCATATTTTGATGTTCAATCATCATACACTTTTGGTGTCTTTCTTTAAAATGGTAAGAAATAAGGTTGCCATACTGATCTAGGATGCCTTGTGCTGCCAGAGCTTGGCTTGGTTCCAGAGGTCTTCCATTGACTGCAAACTCCATTATACACCCAACAAAATCGTGGCTTTCCACGTGTCCTCTCCTCTGAAGGATTGGTTCTAGCGATCTGATACCTCCAACTGTGACTCGATTTGGCTGAATGTCAAGAGTCCTGCATAAGAAAGGAAAGGTACGTGTATTAGTACCAAGGCAACAGATTTCAGTAGAATGTTTAGCTTAAGAAGAGGTGACTAGGGACTTCACTTGTGGTCCAGTGGTAAAGAATCCACCTTCCAGTGCAGGGGACATGGGTTCAATCCCTGGTCGGGGAACCAAGATCCCACATGCTGCCGGGCAAGTAAGCCCCATGCCACAACTACTGAGCCCACGCGTGCCTCAACTACAGAGCCCGCGTGCTACAAACTACAGAGCTCACGTGCTCTGGAGCCTGTTTGCCACAACTAGAGAGAAGCCTGTGCGCCACAGCCAAGAGTCTGCTCGCCACAACGAAAGATCCCGCGTGCCTCAACTAAGGCCTAATGCAGCCAAAACAATAATAAACAAACAAACAAATAAATAAAAGAAGAGGTGACTATAATTTTTTCTGGCATGTAGTAAAGCATGGTATATTTGATGGGTAACATTACCTATGGATGCATGTCCTCTAAATAGATACCTACAGGATTGTTAGATTTTCAGGGTATGAAAAATAACAAAACTAATGGAAATAATAGGTTCAGTTAGTCACATGAGATGTATATAACAATGTTGAGTCTTAGAGAAGGAGCATACTATCGGAAAGAAAATAAAATGCAGTAGAAGTGACAACTCTAATATTAATGTCAGATTATGTTTTTCCTTCACTACAGAGATTATAAGGAATGCCAATAAGTTGATTAAAGCAAATGAATGATGTGTCACTATTTCTTTTTCTCTGTTTGTTACTATTTCTAACAAAATCACTATGTTTTAGGTGAGGTAATGTTGTATTTCACCTTCAGGTGCTATTGAAAAATATCTGCCAATCATTGTCACATACAACTTTCAGAAAATACATTTAAAAGAGGTGGGATACTTATCCTAACCTTCTTGCAGGACCCAGGTCACGTGCAACTATTTCATGAAGCTTCTCAAAGAGGATAGGCTATGTTCATCTTCCCTTTCTCTAACTTTATCCTCATCTGTACCACTTCATTTTTACACCCTTTTTTACACATGTTGTAGACTACTTATTAACTTTTTATTTTACAGTATGAAAATCCCTTTGGAGAAGACAAAATACCTTAAACTTTTATATAATACTGAGCATAATAAAATGATTGTTAAGGTATAATTTCATTTTGCATGTCAAGGAATAATAAAGATCAAACTAAAAATTTTACTTACCAGTCATCTGAAACTGCCACATTACTAACAGTGCAGTACCCTGGTTCTTGGTTCTCAGAACAAGAGTCCACAGTTAAGGAAGCTGCCTATAAAGCAAAAGAAAGAGATGTTCAGTTTGGATTCTAGTAACCCTGCTGTCCTTTTCAGCCAACACTACCCAGGACTCATTTCTATATGGACATGATTTTAAAGTTGAAATACATTTTTGATGTAGTATATTATAATATTATATAATTATAATACATGCTCAAATTAGGGGTACATATTTCTTTGATATATCCAAAGTTAAAATTGTGAAATTATTGCATGTAAGAAGTGGGAGGGTACTTTTAAAAATCTCCAGCCCCTTTGTTTTATAGATGAAAGAATAAAAATGTTATTAATGTCTCTTAGGATATCATACATTAGGTCTGGGACAGCTTCCTGGGACTACAATCTTAAGAAAAATGTTTATCCTACTATCCAACTATTCCAACAAATAAAAAAAAATTAGATTCTTAATTTTCAAAAGTCTATTTCCAATAATATTTCAGTCATATTCACAAAAAGATTTTGGGAGTATAATATAAATACTATTACTGCAAACTATGAAGATCATAATACTTGTATTAAAGATAAAGTTTGAGATAATTTAAACAAGTCGATTAGATGCTCTTTTCATTTTTAAGAATCATTGTTTATACATGGCATCTTATAGCATATTTATGTATAATCTGAATGCATTATTATATATTGCTATAAGTAGAAACTCACCAATAATATTTAAACCACAACTAACAGTAATTGTTTTTGTATCCTAAGGGATGCATATTCCCCTGAGACAAAAGCCTTCTGTTTAGTAGGACAGATTAAAACTCCATTTGATCAATAAGCAAAGTCATCAAGTCAGGGTCACCAGGACCAAGAATATGATGAAGTCAGGGCTCTCTCTATTGGGCAATGGCCATTGGGGATGGCTGTGGTCCAGTTTAAGACCATAGTGGTTGCATAACCAAGTTACTCTGTGCTCTACAAGGCTGTAATGATGCCCCTCTTTTGTTTCCCAGACTGCAGTGAAATTCTGCAAAACTTTGGATATTTTAATTGGTGAGATTGTAAAGTTGATATTCAGAATGTGGTATTTCAGAACATGGCCAGTAATTCATAGGAAGAGGCCTAACCCCAAATCCAGAAACACAGAAGGACTGAGGGTTTCTCCTAATGCAGAAAATCAAAGGTTCTACCTAAATTTACTTGAGTACCACAGGACAAGACTAATCCAACTTTGTCCATTTGTATAGCAGAAAAATAAATACTATGAACGCATAAGAACAATCGTCTTGAGGACAATTGTCTTGGGGCTCCTCAAGAGCCTCACTTACCAGATTGAAGGAAAAAAAATAACGCTATTAAGTCTAATGTGGTTCAGAACTTGGTAGGATCCAGTAATTGTAAAGTCCCTTTAGAGTGTGATCAGTCTTTGGGGGATAATTGCAGTCTCTTCTATTGCCATACCCTTCCTTCATTTTTCCTGATCTTCTCCAATTAGTATCAGAGTTTATGGGCGGGGGTGGGGGGGCTCATGAGATCTCATGGTGCCTGGAAAATTCTTTGAGAAGCTCAGGGGCCACTGCTGGGTAGAACTGCCATCCTATGATTTTCAACCTAGACTGGCCCAGCAATATATATTTTTTGTTTACATATTTGGGTTCCATGTAAAATTTTGAGAAAAGGGCTGTTCTGCTAAACAAACAAACAAAAAAATAAAAAACACTAATCCAAAACACCTTTGAGGCCATCTGCACTGGAACATGAATTAAAGGCTTAGATTGGTGTCCTGTGACACATCAAGGAATTTTTATGGGTATCATAACATTTATTTCTAGGTTTTGCTCCTGAGAATTGGGCTGCCCAAACCTTTTAGTCATCTCCAATTTTGTCATCAACGTGTAGATGTGGATAAAATCTTTTCATCATGGTCAATATGCTCTTTACAAATGTAGCAATTTCTCATTGAAAACTGCCCTCCTGAGGGAACGTAATAGATTTCATGGTTCCCCGATGAAGAGGTAGGTGCTAACTAGCCCTGTGGCTCCAAGTACATCATTATAGTAACTGCTTTCCTTTAAGGAATAAAGAGCTGGTATTACAGCCTTAAAATTCCCTTTTAGTACCAATAAAAAGACATTTTCACACTTGTTCTGTGAATAAAGTTTCTTCAGTAACAACAAAAAAAGAGAGAATAATTGTCATTTGAGGTTAATTTTAATGAAAGCAAAGCAAATGTAGGAAACACAGCACGGGGAAGTTAAGCAAGTTAACATTACCTTTGACTTAAATGCAAAAGTATCAGGTTTTCTATCTTCTTTCATTATGTATGGAAATGATTGGTTTCCTTAATATCACCTTTTTATTGATATTGCATACGACTTTAAGGTATTGTCCATAAAAATATATATTTAGGATTTGTAAAAGTATATCTTAAATACTCACATTTCAGAAATAATAAATAGGGCCAATTTATACTTACTGTGCCTCAAATATTAGTGTCTAAACTATTTAAAAATATTTCTATAAGTTATTATAACTGATTATAAACTCCATACAACAAACTCTCATAAGCCATGTAATTTTTTTGCCACTTTCTCAAATAAATTATAATAAATACTAATATTTTTAGGGAACATTTACACTTCCAATTCTATATCAAGACTTTCATGTCCTATTTAGTTAACTCTTTCAGTAGTTTTTTATTTTTTTTCCAGTGATCTATAAAATTGAGGGACATTCAATCTCAAAATAGGTATTAGGTTTCCATAATACCATGTATGTTTATGTTGACTATTAATTTAAGCACAATTCCTTTCAATTTACTTCTAAAACAAAATGTTAACACATCTCTATGTATACTATGTAAGCCATCCATCCATTCTAGAGATACTTAAAGTTATTACAAGCTAGAGAGTATCACATGGACATTTATGAATGCTTTAATTAGGGAAAAAACCTTGCATAATAGTATCATATTTTCATGAATGTTCATACTTAATATATTTTTTCTTATTTTCTAAAAGCTTAGTGATACAACTCAAAGGAAAAAATACCTGAGGGAAACTTTTATTTGAATAATAGCTCATTCAATTTAATCTTCAGAGTTAAATGTACCTTCTTTTACTGTTGAATATTTCTACCACTACCACTGTAAACTGAGATATTTTTATCCTGTCTATGCAATGATTCAAAGCTGAGAAGTTAATGATTTTGCCAGTTTCCAAAAAAATCCTTTTGAATCGTAGAAAACAACAGATTCAAAATCCAGTAGGGCCTTATTTTGGATGTTTTCTGAAATAGGGAGAGATTTTTCCTCTGATTGAATTAATTATGACAAGGGCATTTTTTCCACATTTAGTATTATTCAAAACCTCATGACTATGGTGACATATTACAAATGAACTGAAATAACTTCTTTTTCTTTCCCTTTGGGCATATTTCATGGTGCCTCTTTCTCTGTTCTCCCTCTTGCTTCCAAGCACTTCTTTGATAAAATCAAGTGTTCATGAAGCTTAAGGGGACCTTAGAGGTCACCACGTAAAATCCTCTATTCTATATAAGAGCCCATTGACAACATCTTAGCAATATGGTTACCTTACGTATGCTTGGAGGGTTGCGGTGAGTGGTATCTACCAACCCCTTTAGGTTTCCCTTTCAGTATTAGAAAATAATTATGGCTAACATAAGCACCAATCTACATATACACACCAGACTCCACGTTTGTCCTAATTTTGTCAGATTCAATATGACTGGGTACATCAATAATCAGGGACACTGGAATTTTCTAAATCCCTATTCTCCTAGAGATCGTCCTCTAAGCACACTGGTTTCATATTATGTAGGTGTAAAAAAATCTCAGGCAGAAATGAGTGCAGTAACCTATTACTAATCTGAAAAATTATTCCCAAGATGTATTTGTTACACCTCTATTAAATTTATTAAGCACCTTTTCATACAAAATGTATGCAATTTTAGATATAATTTATATTACTATTTGTGATAATGCTAAGAATGTGGAGATATTATCTTCACATTTTGATTTTCTGTCCAATTAACAAAGCCACCTGAATTACTACCAAATCAGGCCTCCAATGAGTGCTTTTCAATAGTTTTTTTTTTTTTTTTTTTTGCGGTATGCGGGCCTCTCACTGTTGTGGCCTCTCCCGTTGCGGAGCATAGGCTCCAGACGCGCAGGCTCAGCGGCCATGGCGCACGGGCCCAGCCGCTCCGAGGCATGTGGGATCTTCCCGGACCGGGGCACGAACCCGTGTCCCCTGCATCGGCAGGCGGACTCTCAACCACTGCGCCACCAGGGAAGCCCAATAGATTTTTCACATAGATTATTTTTAGAATCTAAATGATCTTAATTATAATTAGTTACTAAATTTTGTTTCATTGTCATTTTCAAAATGTTGGGGTAATTTTATAAACACTTTATAAATTAAATGTATTAGAAAAAAGTTATAGTTACAGATATTAACACCAAGTTCATAAGGAAAGGGAAGACAATATAGAATTAAAATAATTCATAAATTTGCACTTCTTTGCCTGTTTTCTCACCTCTCATTATATTCAAATAGCATACATCTAATAATCTAGTAGGGTTCTGAAAGCAACACAATGGATGTGGTGACTGTACCTGATGAAATATCGGAACAGCCAATCTTGATCATGCTGACACAATCATTTGGTCACGTTAGGGTTAATCACTATTCTCTTTTTTTCCATAATTGGAAATAGTTCTGTATTTTAAAGCTATTTAGATCTTCTTTAATGTAATAAATTAGAGTGGAGGAGAGAAAAGCCATTGTATCTGAGGCCAATTCAACATAGATTTATAGTATTCCTGGAAACAAATGGAGAATTTTGTCCTTTGATAAAGACAACTTGTTATTCATATTTGTCAGAAAAAAAATTAATGTTATAAGGTAGCTTCTGTCTTATAGCTTTATGAAGTTGGTAATTATAGAGGGCACAAAAGTTTTGCTTTTAAACCTAATTATGGATCACAGAAAAAGCTAGCAAAAACATGGTAAAAACATTTTCAATATCGCTTCTGCAAGTTGCTTACATGTAGTACAACAATACAAAGTATTCCCGAAGTTTAGTGGCAAAAATACTTCTCTCATATGATTCATTTCATCCATCTCAGAACTATATAATTACCATATTTTTCTAGCTTGTCATAGAGCCAAGAGGTAAAATTATAATCATTTAGATCCCATTTTCTTCATTTAAAAAAAATTTCAGAGTATTTATTTTGTTCTTTTGGCTAATTTTTAATAGTTGGTTTAATACTTTAACCATTCCATTCCATTTTTAGGGTGAAATAAAAATTTTAAAGAGCAGTTATGGTTTTAAAAGGTCAGCGTTAAAATCGAAAAATATTTAAAAATAGTTTTTGTTACAAATTACTTTTTCCCAAATCTTTGATAGTTGTTGAAGACGGGGGGAACTATGGAGATAGAGTTGGAATAAATAAATGAATAAATAAATAAATCCTTCCATTCTATTACTCTGTGTCAAATGTTTTCAAACATTAACATGGAAAAGATATGACGCATTTCCCTTTATAAAGAAAAATACTTGTTTAATGAACACAAGCGCTAAATATGTACCCTGTTTGTTATGAGAGCCATATAATGAAATGGAATATAATATGAAATCTTGGATATTACTGAGTTATAATTCTGAGAATACTTTAATAGTCAAAAACCAATACTTCATCCTAACACAATTTCATGTCATAGACCTCACAGATGACAGTATACTGAAGTGCTGGTATAATAAGGATTATTAACTACTATACGGAAATCTGTGTTAAGTATCATCTTTTACCAGTAATTTATTTGTAGAAAAGTTTTCCCTGTCTGTTTTTAAGTCGTTTCTTCAATTTGGGCAAGGATACTTAGAAAAGCAAAGGAGCCATTTTAAGTAGAGTTCTGACACAGCCTTAAAAATCTGTTCAATATAAGAAATGTATACAATGGAATGTTTATGCACTAGGATATTTTCTTTCCTTCGTTCCCTTTTTGTTTTTGAGATGAGTTGTTTTTGAGTCAAACAACGCTGTCATGAGCAAAAGAAGAATGTTACCCATTTGCTGCTGTAGTTCATAACAAAACTGGACAAATAATGAATACATATAATTGAACTCAATTTGCACCACAATTCATGCTTTAACTTTTCAAGTTTCCAGCCTGATTGACTGGATATTCAATAAAACAAGTTTTAATGTGGAATTAATATCTTACCATTCCTGCCCTCCGGGCAATCACAGTATGAAAATGTCCATCTGACACCTTCTTCATGGTGGTGAGTTTATAGGTACCACTGCCTAAGTTATAAGAGAACCTTAGTCTTTCTTCAGCAATTTCAAGGGCCAAAAACTCAGCCCGGTCCCCTGTCTGGTTGTCATAGTTGTAAAGCAATAAAGCATGACTTTTGATAGTTGCAAATTTGACATAAATATAGTTATTATTGGGGTCCAAGCTGGGAAATTCCATGTATGACAACTCCTCAAATCCATAACTGTTCAGCTCGCAGTGTTTTCCAAAGACACCTGTAAATGAGAAAATTGACAAACTGACACATCACATTCAAGTAAAGTTTTATTAAATGACTTTGATTACAATATTTTTAAATTACAATAATGTCACGTTTTTAACAACTTTCTATTACTCTCCAAAGAATACTGTCTAAATTTATTTGAAATAGAAAAAAAAATGATGATCTCTAAAGCATATAAGAAATGATAAACTGGTGTAATTATTTTTCTTTGGCCAATATGGAAACATATCTAACTATGCTTCATTTTAAAAAATTAGAATTAGTAGAATGGAGTAGGTCTGAAGAGGTTTCTTTTCTGAAAAACTTTCAAAGTGAGTTTGTCAATCTTTTTAAAGTTTAATATGCTGTAATTTTCAACCAAGTTATTTCCTTCATAATAAACAATTCCTGAAAACAATTTTAATTCAATTAAGGACGGTAAATTTTGTTTTGACCTAAAAAAATCAGTCCCTGTGTTTGTGGTATTTTCAAGTCACAAAATTAAGGAAAGGAATACACTGCCTTTAGCGAAAAAAATAACTGTCTTAAGTTTTTCTCTGTTTCTTGTTTTATACCATCTTTGGGTATAATTTACAGCAGCTACTTTGAAATTGCTTTCTGTTTTTCTGAAATCTAGCATTCCCACTTGTTTGTGCTGGTTCTTTTTCAAACCTGAAAAGTGAGTTTTACTGATGTTACAATTCTATGCCAAAATTCTTTTCCCACAAATATTAGCAGCCTGTAGCAAATGATCAGAAAATTAACCCATGCCAACACATCATAATTCTTATTAACTTGCAAAGGTTTCATTCCTTCATTTTGGCTGTACATCTCATGTAAATGCATTAAATATAGATGCAGGGAATTGTTCTGCTAGAAGAAACCAATGTCATCATTTTACAGAATACTTAAAACTTGTCCAGTGTCATAGAACCATGGGAGACAGAGCCAAAATTTGAGGCCAGATCTACTGATTGTCTAGCTGTTTTGACTACACCACATTTTATATCTAAATGTTCTTTAAATTAAAATGGCCTAGAATTTCCTTGTGTCATTTATCTTTCCTTTTTCTGTAAAGGCTCACATAATATTCATTATAAATGACTAAGAAATCTATATGATTTATTTTTAATCATTAACTAAAGTTAACAAAAAGATAAAGAAATTATAGGAATTATATGTATTATATATCATATATATTATATACGGCATATGTTTTATATCATAAATATATCTTTCATCGAGTATTTATATTTTATATAAAATTTATATTTATATATAAATTTTCAAGTTTATATTAAACATATATTTTATTATATATATTATTTATATATGCAGAAAGAGTAATCAAAGTTAAATAGAAAGGAAAAATAAAGCATACAAATGAAACACATTATTAGAGAGAAATTTTTACTGTGTGTTCCCTTAGGTCTCTTATGATTAAATTTTAATAAATCTATGAAAATATATTTAAAATTTGAATATAAATATATGTAGAAAGTATATACTGGAAATATGTTCTACATTTTATTTAAATTGACACTGTACTTTCAAAAATGATAAGATTTTTATAGAATATATTATCTTTCTAAGGGTTTTTGTTATTGTTTCTAGAGAAATGTAAATTTTTGTCTTTGAAATAATTTTAAATTATTTAAAAGTAATTTAAAACTTTTTGAAATTTTAATTTCAAAACTGCCCTCCAAATAGAATGCCATGAAATAAACCTACATAAAGGTAAAAATAAATTATTTAAATTACTTTAATAAGAAATATTTTGTGTGTGTGTATGAAGTTATACATATAAATAAAGTTATAGCTATATAGGTTCTTCTTTATAAAGTCTTAAGTACTTTATGTTTTTTTTATAAAACATAAGCTAAAAAAGTCTAAAAATTAAAAAAATATTAGTCCAAAACAGCAAATCTTTCACTGATGAGAAGGGAAACAGTGTAAAGGTTTTTCCAACTTCAAAATTATAGTTAAGATGTTCTGTTATAGGATGCATGTGTAACTACCTCCAGCTATTTGCCTGAGGCATTCCATCTGCCATTTTTTTGTATGTTTCACCCACATTCAATTTGTAAAGGACAATACTTTTTCCTTTTAATTCTATCTCTCTTTTCTTAAATCTGTATTGTTTCAAGGTTTTTGTTCTGTTTTGTTTTCTTTTTTAAGGCTTCTGTTCCCAACTAACAATGTCTAAGTTTAAATAATGTTTTTTTGCCTTTGCCACTAGAAAGAATAGGGGGGTAAGTGCGCTCTGCCGGCTACATGTGATCTGTCTCTATTTTAATTTACGTTATTGTGCTAGTCCACTACCCCTGAGAATCTCTGGTATGGTGAGGAGAAGCTTTATTTGGACACCAAAACACATCCACCCAACAGGCAATCACTGTTGTATCAGCTACAATGCTGCAACCATTTGCTCTTATTTGTTATCAACTATCTATCTTAAATCCTCATATGTACAAATGGAATGCAAAAGAATCTCTAAAAATGTAAAAAATTTTGGTTCAGTCACCTTGAAAATAATTTTTCCACTTTCCACTCCAATCCCCTTATCTTTCCTTCCAAAACACGTTAAAACCATGAAACTTGATTGTGGTTATCGGTCAAAAGCAGCACCCTTTATTTAAAATGGATAACCAAGGACCTACTGTATAGCACAGGGAACTCTGCTCAATATTATGTAACAACCTAAATGGGAAAGGAATTTGAGAAAAGAGTAGATACATGTATATGTATAACTGAATCACTTTGCTGTACACCTGAAACTAACACCACATTGTTAATCAACTATACTCCAATATAAAAAAAAAGTTAAAAAAAACAGAGATAATTGAAAGAAAGACATTTTAGGAGATCTAACATTGTGGTTCTTTCGACCTTGATCTACCTTTTACTGCTTCAAGGGTATTATTAGTGAGAATCTGAAGAAGTTTTAAAAAAGAGAGGTACTGTGAATATCATCCTGGACTGAAAATAAAATTGTGTTTTAGTCAATATATCATTTTGAGGTTGTTTTGTTTTGTTTTCACTGTTTGACTGTAGACAAAGCCCTCAATTTCTGGGCCTCAGAACCATTGCTAAAATACAAGGCTCACAATTAGATATTTTTATATTCTGTTTTTCTTTATCATTCTTTTGTTATTGTACTTTAGAACTAGATAGTCATAGAATTACTTGAAAATGAATTAATGTTACATTTACTGGTTACTAGAAACCTGAAATTCTTTTTAACTTCTATTCTCTACTATACATTGAGATTCACTTTTCAGGTCCATGTAGCACTGTAATAAATATATTCAAGGAAAGACTAGAAAAAAATCCTTCTCCTCTCTTGCCTATGGAGAAAGACAGAGTCTCTAACTACTGCAGGGCCTCTGGAGAAGAATACTCTATTGTGGAGTAAAGCAGCTTTTAAATAAATGGAATAATCACCAACCTATGAAACAAACCAAGTTAAAATAAAAGCTTCCTGCAAAGCTGTTCTCATAGTTCTTGGCTGTCCCAGTGTAGGGTAACATTTGGGTGAGACCTGGAAGGAATCCTTTAATTCATTCCACTATGATGACTAAATATGAATGCATATGAAAAAATTCTTTTAACAATTTTCTTCCTTAACAGAACACATCATTCTGAATTTTGATTAGTTACATGACACTATCTACAAAGGCTATATGAAAACTGCATGTCAAGTTACCAAATCATTCTAACTGAAGTGGTTGAATTAATGCAAAAAACAAAAGTAAAGAAGCAAAAACAAAACAAAACAAAAACGTTTTGACTAGTCTTAAAGATTTTAGTAGAAAATGTTGTCAAATAGTTCTTAAAGGATTTTTCATTAGATAGGTTCTAGGCTAAAAAGAAGGCATATACAAGTTTTTGAGAGGAAATGTCCTGAGGAGACAACATCAAATTTAATAATCTTTGGTTGGTTATGATCAAAACAATATACTCAATGGAATTTCCATAATTAACAGAAAATATTAAACCTTTGAGATTTTATTTTGCTAAAACCTCCTGTGTAAAACGACTAACATTTTCTTAGTCACTCCAAGACAAGATAAAACAAAATTGCTAAACTGTGTGCCAAAATAGATTGATATTTTATATCAACCACTAAGTTTTACTCACCAAACGGACAATGGCAGTAGTATGACTCCACACCACTTTGACAGGAACCACCATTAAAGCAGGGGTTGCATTCACAGTAATTGACTGGAGATTCACAGATTTTCCCTGAAAAGCATCAAACTCATTAAAAAAATCCTTGCATAAATATATTAACACCATTACTGCATGACCATATGTAATAGTCTATCCTGAGAGAGCCTATCTTTGGAGAAAAGAAATACAAGAACATTTTACTTGACATGAGGACATAGGAATATTATATCTGAGTTCAAAGTCTTATTCAGTTGTCCTATTTTAAAGATGTGCATTATAATATTTAGGAAGTAATTTACATAATCATCTTGGAAGGAACTACTGTTTTCAGGGAAATCACAAATGGTGAACATATTCAAATGTTTTCACTGAATTTATTTTCTCTTGTCGATGCCAATTTTTTCATGTATTATAACTGGAGAGTTGAAACTTCTGCAGTATAATTTTCACCATCGAGATATCCTTAACTCAGATTTCTCAAAGGTAATAATGAATCTCATTTAGCTTATTTGCCAAATTACAATCCTTTCACTCTCAAGAAATATTCCTTAACTTTGACTTACCTGTTGTAAAGTAGAGTAAGAAATAAAAAGACACGTCAAACACAGTTTCAAATAGTTATGAAAATTTATTGACTATAGATTATATATGCTCTGTCTTTCTTCTAAACCAATAATGCCTAGCAAGCATATATTTCAGTGTATAAAGACTTCTCATACATCATCTTGTTAATTGAATCTGTTAATATTGACTGAGTGCCTATTATGGGTCAGGCATGCTAGAAGATGAAGGTCTGACAGTTAAAAAGCAGACAAGTGTCTTTACATGGTGTCTCCACTTTAGTGGGGGAAACCGATCCACACAACAGGAAACATATTTCACAGATGGCGGAGAAGAAGCCTTTGGAGGGTAATCTCTTGCCAAAGAAATTATAAAACTATGGTACAGACCACTGTAACTCTGCTCCCATATCCAGGTTTCAGACAGCTATAATTGAATAATTAATCACCTAGTAGGCAAAACTTAGGGTATGAGGCCAGTCCCATCTGTGTTTTGTTATCGTTGTGATGCTGTGTGGTTTTTTATGCAAATGTAAATTTGTTCTAATATCACTGTTCTATAATAAATATTGTAATCATTTAACATATTTGTTAGAATAGTTTTTAGTTTTCTGATTTGAGGAAATAATGATATTTCTTAATTTCCTAAGAAATTAAGACATTTCTTAGAGTTCTTAATTTCCATTCATTGACAGGAGGGAGAGTTTATTTCTGTAAAGCTATCACCTACTTCCCAGCATGACTGCACTAATGCCTTTATTCAATGTCTCATGAAAGGGCGTAAGTTTTATATGCACAACTAGACCCTGTTGTGCATAGATAATCCATTTCATCATAATAACTATGCTTGAAACACAGTCAAAGTTTTTGTTTAATTCATTTCTGCTTTTGTGGCTTGATTTTGTAGCCACACTTGCTGGTTTGTTTGAAATTATAATTGTGAGTCAGATCTCATGACACTGCTAACGGTCATAAACACAAAATTTTTGCCTTTATAAATAAAATTGGGAATCTCCTTACAAGGCAAAACAGTACGATTTCAGAATACCTTTCTATTCTAAGGGGAAATAATGAAAATAAACAAGTTAACAATCTAGAAGCACAGAAATTAAGTTTTAAGTACTTTAGCAATGAGTCATACTAGAGAAACAGGCAGGACAAATTTATTCTAAGCCCATACAAACTATCACACCAGAGAGATGCTGTGCCATGGGAGAACTCTCTTCTCTGGGTGTTTTCTAACTGGATTTGTGACAGATTGTTCTAGAGAAGTGTACTTTTTTTCCCTTAATACAATACTGATACTGCTCAATAGAGAATGAAATAAGACCTATTGACTATATTATTGATTATTTACCTAGTATCAGGAAAGTCACATCCCAGTCCTTCCATTTTTTCACTGTAAGATTATGTGTAATTTTCACATGTGCCGTTGTACTAAATAAGGTTTTATTTTCTTCTTTTCCTTTCCTTTTTTGAAAATTTCTTTTAGAGTTTTGTTAAGAGTAGCATGTATTAAGAATATAGACTAATATTCTTTACAGGTATGGTCAGTATAACCTTCATGTTGTGAACACATATACGTAGGTTACAAAATCACAAACTTCACTTCTTGAAGACTGGAAATGGGGAACAAAGGCTGAACAGTTTAGCGGGTGTGGTCATGTACACTTACTCAAGTATTTGGACCTATGTGCTCTCCAAGAACAACGTATGACTATAAAAACCCAAATCATTGATCCTGTAAATCTCAACTCTCTATTTTTTTGAATCTTGTTGGAAAAGACCACCTTGAATCTTGGTTTCTACAGCAATAACAACAAAGAAATTTAGGGTTTTTTAAAAATAATTATATAAAATGGTTATTTTATTTACCCCTTACAAAATAAGATTTTAACATGGACATCTGAATTTAATTCAGATACAAACTATGAGTTATTTCAGTTAGTCCAAAGCAAGAGGTGGAAAGAAACCCAAAAATAAATATGACTTACTCATGTGTTAAAACATACAGTGACTACATAAATAGAAGCAGCTACAAACTGAGAAAATATTAGTTTGAGAATGAACGTCTTTTAAGGAGAAAGAAAATTCAATCTTTCATTTGACATTTTATTTTAAGCCAGAGTTTTATCTTCATATTTGTCAAAAATTTAAGAAATGAATTTTCTAGGGGTTATGCAAATGAACTTTTTGTTGAGTTTGGGTAAAATAGTATTATTTGTTGTTGTTAGAGTATGTAAATTATTTACCATTTCAAAACTTTAGTTTGAGTACTCCATTTATTGAGTAATATTTTTATTTTACAATTAGTAAATCTCAAAGAGGTTGCCATACTAGATTCCAAGATACAGTTTGAAAACTCAATGTTGCAATTTAAGTTATTATTAAAAGAACATTTTTTCTTACATGTGAGGGAAAGATGTCATAATTTTACTTAGAATCAAAAAGCCTTTAAATGCGTATTTCTAGGGTTTGGAAAGTTTATGCTCTATTACCCAATTAGAAGTCAGCAACAAATTCTGTATTGTTCTGCACACATCTATGTTAATGGCATAATGATTATCAGAGAATGCAGCAGTTTGAATTACTCTAACATGCTTCTGGTACAAACAATCTGATGTGTTGGAGCACTGTGAAACAAAATTTTGCATCATTAACTTAATTAATGCTGCAAGTCAATTAACAATATTTGTCAGTGCCTTGAGGCTTGGAAGTATGCTGATAGGGCTTGCACAGAGAAAGGCATTTATGTCTCCTGAATTCAAGGAGCCTTTTTCTATTGAGATATGTTAACTGTCAGAGCAGCTGTTTAGAGGAATAAAGTGATCTCATTGCTTTGACATTCAACAATTAATGGTGTTGATATACATTATTTATTATAGATAGAAGGAGATATGCTTTCGGAAGTGTAAGCTCCTAGCACATGGAGAATGGGAACTGGTGAAGATGAAAGTGAATGCATAATAGGAGGCCAAGGTAAATCCAGACTTTTCAAGATTACAGTTTAAACTTACAGGAGAAATTTAGCATGTGTCTTCATGTTCTGGGGCAGAAGGTGTGATGAAGTGTTGAACATAAATCGAATCTGATGTGATCATCTATGATCTTTTCGACAAGGATGTATATTCAAGTTTCACTTATTGCAATAGCACATTTTAATGTTAAGTTAGGTACAATTGTGCTAAATTTATTCTTGCCTGTTAAATTCAGCCACTCTATGGGGATATGATGATTTCTGATATCCCATAGTCTGTGTAGGTTTCAATTTAATAGCTTAGATCATACATATGTTAGATCACCACAAGTAATACTTTTGCATGTCTTGTGTTTATACACAGAGGAGAAGGAAGACCATGTGGAACTAACAAAGTTCACTTTATATCTAAATTGATTATTTTATTAGCAAATATAATTCCATAATACATATATGCTATATATTCTGAATGTTTATGCTTATAGGCTTTTTTATTGTTTTAATAGAAAGTAGCTGTTTTTTGCATGCTATGTAAATGAAAGGCACTATGAAGATAGCTCATCTAAATAACCTGATCAGTTAGCATTATGGTTTTTCACATGGAAACAAAGCAAAAATATTATGCTTAAATGAGGGTCGCTAGTAATAAAACCAAAAAGAAAAAAAAATAACGGTCTTACCTTCGTATTTTAAAACACACACAAATACGATCTCAATGAGACTACAAATGATTATATATAATGATACACATGATATCTACAATATGCTTACAAATACACACTTATTTTCCACAGAAATAAGAAGCTTTTAAGCTACTAGAACCTGTTATTAATGCTTTAATAAGTTAATGTATCATTTGAGGCAAACTGTGTAATTCCACTCTTGGAAATAAAATTTGTTTATATTCCTTGGTTTCCTGATCACATGATCATTGACAACATTAATATATGACTGCTGTGATTTTAAAAGAATGACTCTTAGTTACAACTCCCATCTTCATGAAAGCAAATGTTTGCCAAGTTTCTTGGTAAAATTACTATGCACAAACTGTAAATAACTTTACGGGCCTTTTTATACTGTCAAGTGACATAAAAGTGATGAATGGACAAATCTCATCCTCCCCTGAAATACTGGGACTTACTAGAGAGCACAGGAAAACTTCTCCTTGTGGGAATACACTCCTGGCGTTACTACAAATACCACACCTAAAATGCATCCAGATGTGTGAAAGTGAACAGGAAAGGTTAAAGGTGCTATGAACTAATTCTGTTATGAGAGACCAGGATTTAGAAATAAGTTCCATATACATGCTGCCCTTTATAACACCATTCATTACTATGAAGGATTTAATGCAGGGTGTACTGCAAACAGAAAACCTGGGAGCAGGAAGCCAAATGCTGTGTGGTTACTGAGTATAATTGTGCTTTCTAATTAGTGTTCTATTAAATGTAAGAAATTTTCATTTGTATAGGAAAAGAAATATTAGGTTTGTAGTTATTAGGCTGATGTTTTCCTCCAGGGTTCCCTGAACTTCTGAGGCATGAATAATATGGAAGATATTTTCTTTCAATTTACTGGGTCATATTGACAGTTGATGCAATTTCTTATACTATTAAACTCCGTGAAAATCTAGACATTAATTTTTCACATGTTCTAGACTATATTAAAATTTATTCATATTTTCTAATATACTCTACATATAGCTAATCAAAGCTTCATTTAGTGCTATTAATATAAAATTAAATTATAGGAAAATATTCTTAACAGTGAAACATGAAGTGATTATACCAGAAAATGAAGTCTCAGTATTTCTTTTCTCAGTTTCTTTTTGGTTCTTTTTCTAGTAACTGAGAAAAACCCACCCAAAATACAAGTTACACAAACAAATTAGTTTTCTCTAAAGTCATTAAATAAAAAATATTCTTATTCCATATTTATTATGTGACCCTGTAGCCACAAACTTGAAAATAAACTTAAAAAAATAAATATATCAGGAATAGGGTAGCAATATGATAATAACTATATCTCTTTATATCTTTTTGTTGTAATCATTCCATAATTTTCATTTTTCTACTTGCATCCTTACAGGATGTTCTCCACAAAGATTCCCTGTTGAGCTAATATTTAACCACTCTCTGTGGGGTGCTCTTAGGATAAAGTCTCTCAACTTGCATCAATTCATAAACACTCTTCTAATCTGTAGCATAATCTCTAGCTTCACATGAAATATTCAGTAGTGTGTGTGTGTGTGTGTGTGTGTGTGTGTGCATGTGTGTGTGTGTGTGTGTGTGTGATGGGGGCAGCAGCTGAGAATTATTTTAATCAGAAAGTTTATAATCTCTCACAGCTCCAATTTGCAATGCCACTGACTTTAAAAATCACTGAAAAAAAATGCAGTGTAAGTCCACAATAGTAAATAGAGTATAAAATATAGGTGCTTTGAAATAATTCTGATGATCCAAAAAAATCTGAATACAATACACATAGACTTTGAAGAAGGCTTCACTAAGGCACTAATCCTTAATGTTAACAGAAGTAAAATCTAGCCAGAATGAATAGTTAAAAATTCATTCTGTGAGGCACACTTGTGCTTAAGTATGAATTTTGTTTTATGACTTATTAGCTCTGATTGGTTCTTTAAGATGTTTTGGTGCATTAGCTCCGCCTTCCTGAGTCAGGTTACCTGGTAAAGACTAGCTGGAAAAAAGTAACTCAAAATGATACTTGAGAGATTACCTTTCCAAAGAACATTAAACATTTACAGACATTTAAACAATGCATTCCTAATTTAGTGTATGGGTTAACAATGTGTCAGCATGGTTTTTCATATACTGTTTTCTGCAAAACAAAACAAAGAAATAAAACTATCAGACTTCAATTATCTGCTAGTTTTACTGGATGGACTTTGCATATAGAATTTGGAAACAAAGAATAACATTAATTTAAAAATGTAAGATTTATATGAAGCATTCAATTATACGTTTGTTTATATCATTCCTGATCAACTGGATTATCTCCAATTATGCAAACAGGGACCAAAGTGAGCTCTGAGGAGGGACCGCATGTAAAATTAATACATTACTTCAAATGATGTCCCTTAGAGAAAGAGGTTATGATCTCATTTTTGGCAGCTCTGGGCCTAGAGTCACCAGAGTGTAGGCTCAGCTTCCTACAACATAAAATAGGAGCAGTAGGAGGATCTTTCTATGTCAGATACTCTCTGTTGACACCCAGCTCCATTCCATCCTTCTGTATTGCAGGGACTGGAAGTTGGAAACTATCACTTTTTCAGACTCCCTTACAGCAGGACTCAGGTTTAGCTTCTGCCAGTGGGTGAGAGTTGAATGATATCTGAAGGGTGACAGCAAAGCAGGGACTGTTCTGGGAATCACTCACTGCAGAACTGCAGTGATGATCAGCAGTGGTTTCTGGAAATACCCGCAATGTCTTTATTGCTGAGGTTATGGGTGAATTTTCCTGACCTTCACTCTTATCCAGTTTGAGGATTCCGATACCTATCTCATAGGCTTTTTGTGCGGTTTAAGTAGAATAATGGGAAAAAAAATTCTTAGAAGATATCACAGACCCACTAGCAAAACTCTCTAGCAAGTGCAGATCAAAGTGTGATGAGACGTGACAGGCATATAAAGAGCAGAGGCTCCGGAGTAAAACTTTTAGTCAAAACTCAGATCACTTTCTGTGCCATGCTGGAGGCAAGTTATCTCATCTCCAATCTCTCTAAGATCCAAATCGTTTTGTTTTTAAACGGGAATGATAAAAATATTCATTTAATAGAGTTGTGAGAAGAACTGAATAAATAACTAAGTGAATAACAATGTCTGTGATGCAAGGAGCTTTAAGCAGTGTTTTAAATAGTCACTCAATAAATGTTATTAATGTTTCATGATGAAAGAAGAGTATGCTTAAAAGTTTCAACAACTACATTTAGAAAAGGATGTGGTGTATGTTTAAATAAAATGAAACAAATAAAGAAACAAACTACAGAGAAGTGAAGTGAAAGGGCAAGTTCTGTGTCCCTTCATGCAGTAAGTAACATTTATGCTGAGATCAGCATAGGGTGCCTTGCTAACACACTTTCCCTCTTCCCCATCTACTACCCAATGCAGTCACACTTTCTTCATTCCAGAACTAAGTGCAAACTCACTCTAAGTGTGAATCAGTGTATTATACTAAAATGGGACAAATAAATCATCTTTATTGTTGAATTCCCAACAGAGGAAGTAACGAGTTGGTGGGGGGAGAAGTGTGGGAAAGAGTGAAGAAGGTTTTCTAGAAACCCTGAACTCATAACATGTATGTAAGCCTGTTATTCATGATCCTACAAGTACAACTCTGGTAAGACTCACGCTTACCTTGTGCCACTGAGGCTTGTCTTTATAGAAATCCTATGGCACACCTCTACATCTACCATTATACTAACACTACTACTAACACTACTAATCAGCATTGCTACTTATTGAAAGCTGGGCTCTGTGCTAGGTGTTTTAAAAACATTATTTTTACTCATTAAAACAACCCTAAAAGATAAGTAAGTATGATTATTCCCATTTTACAGATGGGGGAGTTGACGGTCAGCAAGCTAAGGTGACTTCCCAAAAGCTATAGATAAATCAAGTTCTGTCAAATCCCTTGATTCTTTCATTCATATGTTTGCTGCCCCGTTTTTTCTTTACATTTCAAGGACATTATTTTGTTAGAAGGCAAAGCTTATGAGATCTGCTTTGGCTTATTCAAACTTGCTTTATATCATCATCAAGCAATTCAATTCTCCAAATATAAAACTATAAGTATACACATGGTGGGCATCATTTTAAAATATGATATCCAAATACATTTTCTGAAAAACTTCTTTTAAAATAGTATTCTGCAAAACACCTACTAAATTTTTAAAAATATATCCTGGTTTTACCTATTTCACTGTACTTTAACTTGTGTTCACAAACACTACAGGACAACCCAATGTAATATATATGCTCTAAAAATGTATACTGTGCAAATTACAGCAGAGAAATTGTCTCTCCTCAAACTTATCAACAGCATAAATTTATACACATTTGAAGGTGCACTAACTACAGATCAGCTAATAAATAAATAGGTGATAGATAGATAGGGATAGAAACAGAGATATATTTATAAACATACATCATGTCCTATTAGGATGCCAAAGACTAGTCAAACAAATTTGCTCAATATATTTAACTCTGTTTCTAAAATGTCAAGGTACATTGTGGCTCAGTTACCTTACAAATCAGCCTGTGATGTTTTCTAACCGACTACTACAAATAACAAGGCATTTTAATCTCAATCTGAATCACAGCTCTTGCTTCATTCTCCTCACAGTGTGGGTCAAATTTCAATAATCCTAATGATAATTATGATAAAAAATCATAAAGACGATCATGATAAAATGAAGGAACCAACAACAATAGCTGATAACTGTATTTAGGACATTAAATAGTCCAGGTCTTATACTTTAAATATACCATGTCCTTTAACTTTAGAACACTTTTTGAAGATAGGATGCTCTTTTTGCTCTTGTACAAGACAAGAACTTAACCTCTGGAATGAACTGTGTAAGCTCACATCCCGACTCTGCAACAAATCAACTGAGTCACCTTAGAACACCAACTCAACTTCTCTCTACATCATCTTCCTCCTCTGTAAAACCTGGAAAATCATTATCCCTGCCTCATAGGTTTCTTGTGAGAAGTAAGTGAAATAAATACAGATAAAGTGCTTAGAAAAGTGTCTGGCCAATAGTAAATGCTTAAAGCATTTGCTGTGATTCTGCCTACTCTTTAGGGAAAATCATTTGAAAATGACAAAGCTCATGACTCTCTATTATACTTGATATGGCTAAAGTCTTGGTGGAAAAAAAAAGCGAAACACTGTCATACCTGTGTATCCAGTTTTGCAAACACAGTTGAAGCCTCCTGGAAAGTTCTGGCAGACGGCACTGTTCTTGCAGGGACTAGGCAGGCACTCGTTGATATCTCTCTCACAGGCCCTGCCAGTGAAGCCATCTGGGCAGCTGCATGAAAATCCTCCCACTAAATTGTGACAGGTCCCACCATTGTGGCAAGGGGACGGAAGGCATTCGTCTATGTCTATTTCACACCAGCTGCCAGTATAGCCTGGCAGACACTTGCATAAGAAAGGCTGCAAAGGTTCATTTGCCACGATGATGACTGGAAGGCTCTCGTGGCTCTTTAATTTGAAGCTCACGGCCAGTCTCCTTACACAGCTCCCTCCGTTCTGACATGGGCCAGGAGCACAGGAGTCGTGATCCACAGATTCTACCTTCACTCCACTCTGCCGGAAGAGGATCTCTTTGATGCTTTCGAAGAAGGTGGCTACACCACTGGGATTCACATACTGATTATGGTTTCGCTTCACAGCTGCCAAAAGAAACGTTCTATTGTTCCCTTCATAGGCCCCATACAGTTGCACAGCGGTCCCAAGGCCAGTCAGCTGTGAACTGGCAATGCGTAAGAAATGAAGGTAGTGGTTCGTCAAGAAGTCCTTTACGCTTGGTACACTGAGACGCAGTAGGATGCTGTTATCCACTGTCGTGTTGGAAAATCCAGTGAAGAAAACTCGGATATTGCTCGTGACCGTGCTGTGGACGCCATCATTGCTGAGGACAGTCAGATCAAACGTGCCATCTGTGGACCTTGGCTGGGAACTCAGATTGCAAGTGCCCCTTGGAATACTGAAGAGGCTCGTAACTCCCGAAGTCAGGGAGCAGTGGAAGGTGTCTAACACATCAGGATCCTGTGGCTTCACGGAGCCTAAAATCCCACCAGGAAACAAGTTGCCGTAATAGTTAACAAATATCTCCACTGTCCGAGACTGTGAAGGGTTGTCGTTTTGGTCTATCACTGTGATATGCACGGTTCCTGTGGAAGACATCTGAGGAACACCGGAGTCCCTAGTGACCACAGACAGATAGAAGTCTGCAATTTGCTCTCTGTCAATCTCTCTGGTCGTGCTCAGAACTCCAGCAGTGTTCAGACTAAAATAGCTGGTGGCAGGACCCGTGCTCAGCAAGTAATAGGTAAAGGGGCCTTGATTTGGAGGGAGGTCAGGATCCGTGGACTGAAGGGTCATCACCAGAGTTCCTGGGCGTTTGTTTTCCATAACTTCTCCCTCACTGATGGTCAGCATAGGCCCATTATCATTTATATCTTCCAGGGTGACTAATAAGGAGGCACTTCCTGTAGCTGAGGGGGTCCCTGAATCCACAGCTAAGACTGTGAGATTATAGATGGGTAGGGTTTCTCGATCTAATTCTGCAGTAACGGTGATCTGTCCTGTCTGTGGATTAATGGAAAAGGCACCATTTTCATTCCCTGATCCAATAAAATAGGAAAACCTACTCCAGCTGGGAACAGAGTCTGAGTCGAAGGCACTGACAAAGGTCACATGAGTTCCCGTTGGGACCCCTTCACTGATCTGAACACTGTAGATGTTTAGACTAAAAACGGGTGGGTCATTGGCATCAAGCACAGTGACATTTACAGTGACCTCATCGATGTCTGCACCCCTAATGCTGCCAAAATTCTTGGCCACTACCTTCAAAGATACCCTTTCTTCTTTTTCTCTATCAAGAAGTCCAGAAACATAAATTTGTCCAGTCTTCTTGTTGATCTGGAAACCCTTCTTTCTACTGTTACCAAAAATCAAATAATGCACTTCCCCATCAGTGCCCAAATCACGGTCACTGGCAAACACTTCTCCAACAATAGTACCTTTAGGAGCTGCTTCTGAGATTTCAAAATAGTAAAGTTTGGAAACAAAACGAGGCACATATTCATTTGTCCCTTTTAACTGTATATTAACAGTGGCAAAACTGCACCTTTCTTCATCGGGGACATTGAAAGCTTTCACAGTAAGGTGGTAGCTCTGCTTGGTTTCAAAATCCAAGAAGCCTTGAGTGGTGATGACTCCTGTGTTGGGGTCAATGACAAAGAGGTCACTGTCAGATGACTGTATAGTATATGCAGTCACAGCATTGGTTCCAGAGTCGGCATCCGTTGCATTTAGGTGGATAACTGTCGTCCCACTGGGGGCATTTTCCAAAACAGTGGGGAAATATTCATCAGGGAGGAACACTGGAGAATTGTCATTCACATCAATCACATCTACAGTCACACTGCAGTAACCAGTCCTTGCAACCCAGCCTCCATCTGTAGCACTAATAGTCATTTCATGTTTCTGGCATAGCTCATAATCAAGCGCTTTGGCCAGTGTTAATACACCTGTGGAGGAATTGATTGCAAAGATGCCTTCTTCATTTCCTGAGGAAATACTGTACTTAATCAAGCCATTCATAGCCGTGTCTCTATCTCTTGCAGAAACGGTTCTGACAATGGCCCCAATACTATGGCTTTCAGGGATGGTTGCACTCATGTGGCTTTGAGAGAATTCAGGTGTGTGGTAGTTTTCCTCAGTGACAATTATTTGAACAGTTGCTTGGGATGAAAGTGGAGGGTTTCCCTTATCCTTCGCGGTGACAGTGATCAAAAAGTTTTGATTCAAGTCAGATATAAGGGGAGCTGCTACTGAAATCCACCCTGTATTATTGTCTAACTTAAATTTTCCCAAATGATTTTCATTCGAAATGAAATACTCCACTTCAGAATTCAATCCAAAATCTTTCTCATCTACTGCAGTAACTTTGATTAACTTTGTACCGATTTTAACATGTTTGGTGACTGGAGTAAAATATGCAGTTTTAAGAAATTGTGGTGCATTGTCATTACTGTCCACCGTGTTGATGGTAACTGTTGTCTCACTAAGTAATGCAGGATTACCTCGATCTGAAGATGTCACTATAAAGCTATGTCTGTTGATGTTCACGTTACTGAAGCCACTGACGTTCTGGTATATTAAGACCTGTTTATTGAAAATCTCTCCTGTGGTGGCATTAATCCTGAAGTACTCTGACTGAGATTTTATAAAATAAAACACTTGTCCGTTTGATCCCTCATCAGGGTCTGTTGCAGATACCTGAGTCACTCTGGAGCCGATTTCAGTAAGTTCAGGAAAATCTAAGTAATAGGATGGTCTGCTGAATCTTGGGGCATTGTCATTGACATCTGTCACAAATATTGTGACATCTGTACTTACAGTCCACCCAGAATCGTGGGCAGAAACTCGGATTCTGTAACGGTCTGTGTCTTCTCTATTTAAAGGTCTACTAATTACAATATCCCCAGTGCTGGGATTAATCGTAAACGGAAGACTTGTGTCCATTATAGAATATCTACTAACTGCATTTACACCAATATCTTCATCAGAAGTTGTGACACGTGTAACTGTGTACCCTAATGGGGAATTTTCGGGAACATGGGCACTGAATATTTGCGAAAACCTAGGGGCATTATCATTTTCATCTAAAATGTTAATGATGACTTTTACTGAGGTGCTCTGAGAAGGGGAGCCTTTGTCTGAGGACTTTATGGTAAGCACGTACTGAGATATTTTTTCCCGGTCCAAAGGTCGAATGCTTCTAATTTCACCAGTAGCATGATTGATACTGAAACTATGTTCTCTGTTGCCATTAACAATTTCATAGTCTAACTGTCCATTGGGTCCACTATCCTTGTCCACTGCAGAAACAGTAAGTATTTTTCGAGGAGAAAGGTTTTCCAGTATTTCAGATACAAATGGATCTTCCTTAAAAACTGGGGAATTATCATTGACATCTAATACTGTTATGTCAAGTTTCTCATAAGAGGAGAAAGGAGGGAAACCTCCATCTCTGGCTTCTATCCATACAACATATTTTTGTATCTTTTCAAAATCCAGAGGTTGACTAATGGACACCTGCCCTGATAACTGATCAGTCTGAAATGTGTTGCCAAGATTCCCACTTGCAATATAATAGGACAGAGGTTCTCCTCTCAAGGAGGACCCTGTTATGGTAGTGACAAGAGTGCCTACTGGTTGGTCTTCAGGAAACACAAAAGTTTGTTCTTTAGCTCTGACTTTAGGGAAATCTGCTTTGTTCACAAATCGAACAGTCACTGTTGTAGAATCTGTCTTTGGAAATGAGCCACCGTCTTTTACGTGCACAGAAAATGTCACTTCTGAAGTACCATTTAGTGGTCTGGCTGCCATAATAGCTCCTCTCAGTGGGTCAATGTGAAATTTTTCAGAGTTTCTACCCGAAAGAGAATAATGTAGTTCAGCATTGGGTCCAAAATCAGCATCTGTGACAGTAACCGCAAAGACGAAGGAACCTATAAAAGAGGGAGTGTGCAGTTATAATCTCATGGAACCCCAATAAAACATTTGATAGTAAGTTAAAACACTATATTAAAACTATATATAAAACACTATATTGCTACCTGACATAACTTTATTTCCCCATGATTACTAGTGGAGAACAGTACCTCTTATATTGTCTCTGAGTTCCCCAGTCAAATCTAACAATAGTCTTCAGGAACTGACCTGCCATTATCTATCTAAAACCCATGCAGTCTAGTAAATTTAATAATTTTCAGTATGCCTTTGCGAGAAGCACAGGGAAGGGCAACGGCTAATCCTTCCGAATTATAGTTCCTAGGAGAAAAATCTGTACATAACAGAACTTCCAACAAACACGATAATACAGGAGTTCTGCTAAGAACTATGTTTATGCCCAATGGAGGAAAAAAATAATTGCCCTATTATGTCTTAAAATATTATTGAATTACCTTTTATGTAATCATGTCAACAAAAACAATATGTTTAAAAAATTACTGTTGATTCCTTATACCCACTCTTTTATAGCAAAATTCTCTTATCTGTGAACGATTCTCATATGGAGATGAAGTGTATATATGTATGCGTGCATATATATATATATATATATATATATATATATTAGAACAATTATAAATTATACACACACACATATATGAACAATTATAAAGTACACACACACACACACACACACACACACATATATATAAACAATGATAAAGTAGTAAGAAATAAGAACTGAGGAAGAATGGACTCAATTTGGATTCCAAAAGTCAATGCTTGGGATGAAGGCCAATTGGACAGATTGTAGACGAGATAACGCTGAAAAGCTGCCATAAGGACGTGTTTTCGATGAACTTATTCAGAAACCTTTCCCAAACCTGCACTCCTACCCGTAACAGAAGAGTTTGTGACACAAGTGAAAAGTCTCTAATTTAAAAAAGGCCAGTGATTCTGATTAATTATAGTATGTCTAATGAGGAAAAAAATGCTTAAGCCTTGCTCACTTTGTATAGGAGATGTTATATTGCATCACCACACATTGGGTGTGATTAGAATCATGCCTGCCAGCATCGTTTCAGCTGAAGGCCGTCATCAGGGATTTATGACTTCACTATTGACATTTCCTTTTGATAGAAATTTGGCACAATAATTTATGGATTTTATACTTGCAATTGGTATCAATTAGACCTTCTCAAGTGAATAGAAGATCAAAGATCACTAGAGGAGAAATCTTGCATCCGTTTTTTTGTTTTTCTAATTAAAAATATCTTAAAGCAAGGAAAATTAATTATGGCCTTTATTTGTATATTTTCCTGTTTCAAAATTCATTTCAAAAATTACCAATGGCAGATGATTTGTGTAGTGCCTACGAGAGTATGCCATTCTTTGCAAAGAAACAAACAAAACCAAACTACATTTAAAAGAGATGCAGAAAGCTAAATACATATCGTCAATATGAAAGTCGTTCATGAACGGCTTCATAGTCATACTAACGGAAGAAAAACTTCACTCATCAAAACTAGAGTGAAATATTTACAGTAATAATTAACTAGAAGGATTCCTTCATTAAACCTTTTGAAAACTTATCTATCTATGAAGCATTGAATAAAATATTCAGTTTCTACTAAGAAATACAGTTGAAGGCCTATTACTTCCCAGATAATGTTTCAGGTGCTTGGATACGGCATGGAAAAAGAGATAATGTCCCTCCTATCAAGGAACACACAAATTACATCTCAGGACAGAACCCTCCTTGACTACAAAGTGAAATCTATTCTAATCTTTAACAATATTCAAGTAAAATTAAGAAATAGCACTAGGAAAGGTGTGGCAATTATAAAACCTTAAATACAATTAGTCTGGGAAGAAAGAATTAATTTGCAAGATTCGATGTTCCTTCAATTTATTTAGGCAAGAGTTGAATTTTAGAGGATTTGCCAACTTTGGCTATATCAGAAATATACACGTAAAAATAACAGCAATGTAATTATAGAAAGTGTCCAATGTATAGTTTTTATTCATCTATGAGACCTCCGAGTTGGTTTGGTTACCTGGAAGAGTAGGGGATGGAATATGTGTGACATACGGGTGATGCTGAAACCTTGGCGGGTTGTCGTTGACGTCAGTCACCGTGACGAGCACACTGGTGGAACTGGAAAGAGGCTCCGGGGATCCAGCATCACATGCAACAACCACTAAAGTATAATTCTCTTTTGTTTCCCTGTCTAGCAACGCACTGGTGATGATTTGTCCTGTGGATGGGTTGATGGTGAACTGAGAATTTCCACCAATGATCCTATAACTAAAGGAGAGAGCAGACGTGGGCATATTTCTTCCAGTTTTAATGCTGCAACATCTATTTACTATACTTTAATGACCGAGGCAGAAATGTCAAGAAAAACATTACAAGTAAGATCACACAACAACGAAAGGATATGGCGAGTTCAAATTTTATATGAACATCACATTAACAATCTTTACTGTGAGATATCCCATGACCTCAAGCAGGTCCTCACAAGGTTTGTGGGTTTCTTAAATCATGCAAGTCCCCAGAATATACCCAGAAGACTATTGTGTTTTAAATAAACCAGCCTGAGAGCATAAATCAGGGCCTTGCTCTAATATTGTGGTCAGTGGCCAGGATAACAAATGAACATCTGTTAAATGAATCTAAAAATTATTTTTTCTGCTGTGCACCATAATATACCAGAAAGGTCAGTGGAAGATCTTTTTCTTTAAAGACCAAACAAAGTATTTGACACATACTGACTGTCCAGAACAACTCAAGAACTGATTATTTATACAGAGACATTCCTAGTTACTAATTCTCTCATTTGCTATTCCTCATATGGCCATGCTGCTTTGCTTTCTTGTTGTAAGGAGAGCTATGACATCTTCATGGATATTTTGATGCTAACCAGATTGGTTAGCGGGAGGAGTTTCCACTGAGAATAGCTTCTATCTTCTTTCTGAAGAAAAAAGCTGTCTGTATATATTCCTGAGAGGTCAGCTAGGAAAGAAGTAGCTAAGCTTGAAGGTTCAGAAGCTGGCTGGGGTCCATAATTTTTTAAGTTGGAGGGTAGCGAGATAATAGACATCTTTCAAAGCTTTCTCCTTTATGCCAACAAAGAAATGCCCTTGTTGGAACTAACTGGTGTTTCTATAGTTTGGTTTGTGTCCATAAAAACGTAGCTACAGCAAGTGCCTAATAGAAACAGCAAGAAAAACCTTGCATTGCAGCCACTGCACATTTCTCCTATGAAGTTCATCATTTAAAACAAACATTTCAGCATCTTCATCCTTTTTAGAGACATAATGAACCGTTGGGAGCTATTTCTTTTTTTTTAAATAGAAGTTCTGTAAAATGAGAGCTAAATAGAAAAAGAATAAAGAAGGAATTTGGTTGAGAAATGATATTTATATTGATAAAGTACTTGGTATCACTCAGATTTGAACACCCTTTGACACACCCACATGCCACGATCAGGAGTGAGAACAGCACTGACTATATTTCCCGGACCAGAAATGACTTTACAAAGTGTAATTACTATGCTTACACAGTAGAAGCTATCTATTCCCTTTATCAAAATAAAAATAACAAAGGTTTGTAAATGATTTCTCAAAGTTAGAAATTCAGGACTCATGAAATACTCATATTGCCTTACCTTTTGGAGAAAGTCTGTAGACACCTGGATTATGAGAATTACATGATTTTACTTTGGGAAACTTTGCTTCTATCGGTAGGTGTAGAAATGACCAAATAAGTTAATAGGGGTTGGAACAAGTGCTTCATAGTGCCACAAGCTTTCTTACAGCTTTATGGCAGCAAAGGTCAGGGTTCACTCAAATATTTGTTCCCTTAAGCATTTACAAATAAAAATAAGAGGGAGGCAAAATGTATGTAAATTTGATTTGGATGCTTTGTATGTGAGAAGACCATGGTATGTTAGAATGAACAACGTGTTGAAAGGCAAATGATGTGAGTTCTGGCCCAGGTTGAACTAAATAATCCATAGAGGAACTCTGTATTATAAATTCTTATTCTTTATTTTATGCTATTGCACATAAGATTGTCTATTTAAAAGTAGGTAATATATTTATTAGTTTTAAAAATTAAAGAATAAAAGTGTATCAATAGTGTATTTTAAATATGAGATATTCTTTAATATCTCACAATATCTATAATACCAGTTTCAATCAAATTTATTCTTGGAAGTTACAAAAAGAAAGAGATAAAAGAAACATAGGGGACAATATAAATGGACGGACTGCTGAGATCACATGCCCAGGTTTTCCCTACTTGTATTATTTGAGTCTTGTTTCACTTCTCATCTTTTCATGCATCTCTCTCCTGCTTCTCTGGTCCACATTAATTTCTTTTAAGGTTATGAACTTAGATCAAGTCTTGTGCTACCTTCTTAACAGCTAAACACTACGCTGTTCTTTATAACTTTGCAGCATCTTACTGTGTTCTTAGGGTGCACCCAGAAGACTACAAGGCATTTTATATACGCTCTCATTTAAGCCTCAGAACAATCCTAACAGTTTGGCTTTGTACTACATTTTTTATCGATGAGGAATCTGAGTCTAAGGGAGGCTAATCTAGTTGCACAGAGAAACATGAAATCTATAAATGGTACATGGAGACTTTGAACTTCTGTCTTTATGACTTCAACATGCACTTTTTCCATTATCCTACAGTAGATGGAAGGTGGGACACAGCCTGGGGGGATGTGGGTGAGACAAGGCACACTGTAGCTCTTGCTAAGGCCAAAAGGGACTCTTGCTCAGGTTTGTCGATGTAGAATCAGTTTACAATGATTTAGTTCAATGCAAATCAACAAGGTGTTAATTTTTTTTCTGACTCAAGAAATTACTGTTTCAAATTACTGGCATAAACTGATCATTGTTATCTAAAATCTAAATCAACTGTTGTTGCATTTGTAAAGCTGAAATATCCCCATTTGATTTTTTGAAACTTTTTTTACCTCTTCCTGAGATTTGCTACGGTCATAAGGCACTGCACTGTGGGCTGCTAGAATACAGTGATTTAGTAATAGTTTAGAAACTGGACTTTGGAACACAGTTCCCTTGGACATGAATTTTGATCTCATTCAAGTACTTAAATTCATAAAGTTTCTTAGCCTTTCTAAGTCTTCTCTATCTATAAAGTATTATACATATATGTATTCCTTTCATTTGGTAGTTTTGAGCATCAAATGTAATTTCTTTTGAAAAGCACTTGGCAGAGTAATTAGTATGACAAGAATTCAAAGTTTAGGTTTACACACATGACAGTATATATACGTACATAATTATAATAATCTATTATATATAATCTCTTATAATCCATCTTTAGGTAAATGGATGAACTAATAGAGACATGGATAAGTAGGTAAAAAAAATTCTGTGCTCAAGCTTATACCCTAGATGGAAGAAAGACACATGGAAAAGTAAATACAAAACCAGGCAGTATGTTTAAGTGCTATGAAATTGCTCAGAAGCATTGTTTAGGGAATTCAGGAGACAAAGAGATCACTTTTGATAGAAAAGCCTTTCTTGGAGAAATGTAGATTTAGGCTAAGTCTTAAAGAGGTTACCCACCTTACAATAGTATCGTAAAGGGAGAATGAAGGTATTTTAGGCTAGGAGTCAACAAATTTTTTCTGTAAAGGACCAGTTAGTAAATACTTTCAGCTCTTTAGGCCATCAGATCTCTGTTGCAACACTCAACTTGCTGTTTTAATGCAAAAGCAGCCGCAGACGATACGTACGTGAATGGGCATAGCTATTTTTCAGTAACACTTTATTTACAAAACTAGGCACTGGGTCGAATTTGGCTTGCAGGCTGCTGTTTGCAGAACCCTGGTCTAGGATATAGAAGGATTTGAACAGAGCCATAATGCTTGGAAAAGCACAGGTCCTTTTCCCAGGAGCAGAAAGTGATCCAGTGAGGCTGAAAGTTTGGCTATACATTTGTACAGAATAAGCTTGGAAAGATGCTGGGACTGTTTACGGAGTGGCTGGAATATGCAGACTGGGCGTTATGCCCTAGGCAAACTGGAAGTTGAAAGATGTTGAGGAGGGGGGAGTATCGTTAAAGCTACGCCGCTGAGCTAGCTGTTTCATGTTACTGCCATTTTCCTTTCATTCACTGACTCAGGCTTTGCTTTATCCAAATCACTTTCTACAACACTGAGAGAGGAATCATCATAAAACATAAACGAATCATGTTATTGCCCATCTTAAAACATTTCAGCTGTTTCTCCTACTAGACACAGAAAGAAATATGAATTTTCTCCTATGGTATACAAGGCTCGTTCCTAACCCACACCAACCATACTGAAGAGCTTTGTTTTTCTGATGCTATGTTTTTGCATAGATTTGGCTTTGCACCTGTTATTGTCTTTCCCTAGAATGCCTTTCATCCCTTGTTTGTCCATAAGCAACTCCTCTGTCTTTCCAAAACTCATCAATTACTTGAAGCTTATACTTATTTCCTCAGGTATCACTGAGTATGCTGTTCTTTCCACACATTCTGTTTAAACTATACTTGTTACAAGGTACTATAATTGTAATATTGCAAAATTACCTTCTATATTAAACTGTTCTTATTAGAACTGAAGTGCTTAACTCCTCAGAACTTAACAAAGTATCTGGGACATCGTAAGGGCTCCAAGATTATACAGGATCATGTAATATATAGATTGGAAGGATTAGAAACCAGAGTAAGGAAAGTAAGTTAATTTTTATTATAATAGTCCAGGCATGATGTAATTATGGACTGAACTAGGGTCTTGGCAGGAGGGATGCACAGAAAAGAATGAGTGCCAGAGGCATTAGGAAAGAAGAAACATGAAAACTTGTCCACTGAGTGGACAGGATGACTGTTAGCCATCAAGATGGGAGGATGAAGAAAGCAAGGCAACATCATTAAAAGAGCGCAGTACACCAAGATGAGAAACAGAAAAGGTTATTAGTTTCCGATATGTTGTTCTTATGACTTTACCTCTATGTAGAAGTGCCTCCTAGAGAGTTTTAAAGACGGGTGGGAATCTCCAGGGTGGAGTCAGTGTTGATACAATAGGTTTAGAGGTTTTCTGTCTAGTTTTCTGGGTAACTTTTCTCATGGCTGCAGCCATGGAAATGGATGATTCTCTCCTCTCGCTCTCTTTTACTCTCTCTCTCTCTCTCTCTCTCTCTCTCTCACACACACACACACACACACACACATACACACACGTGCGGGAAAATAAAGGAAAGAGAAGGACTGAGAAAAAATGCTGTGGTGAAGGTCCAAATTTCTTTGGAGAGCTAGAAAGAGGGGATACAGAAGGCAAATTAGAAGGTGTGGTCAGAGACGCAGGATGAGAAATAAGAAATAACATTTACACAGACACTGAGGAGAAAAAAAAATGCCAATAAGAAAGGCTGACCTGCGGTGCAAATATTGCAAAAGGCAAAGGAAAATAAAGACTCAGAAATCACTGGACTTGATAAATTTCAGTAGAATCTTCAAATAGTCTTTTTTGGTAAAGCAATGGAGGAGAAAGACTGAGAGATTTTCAAGAATAAATGGCCAGAGAAAACTTTGAGGCAGTAACCCACCCTCTCAAAAATGTGGTGTGAAAACTGTGAGTAAAAGCAGCAGTTGTAAAGAATACTAGGATCATTCATTTAATGCATTTATTTAGGTGCCAGTCACTACTATGTTGTAGAAGAATATATTAAGAATAAAATAGATATTAGAGTGATGAAAAGAAAAAAAACTAGTATAAATTTAGTGACTTTCATGTCCCAATAATGTGTTAGAGACATTTGCACATATTAACTGATTCCATATATGATACTTGGAACCTAGTAATTGGTCAATATATATTTAATTCTCACAAATTTCGAAAGTAGCAATTCTTAACTCCACTTTTACTGATGGATACACTGAGCCTTAGAGACACTAAAATGACTTTCCTAAGTCATGTAAGTAAATAAAGGAACCAGAACTCAATACCAGATATTCTGAGCATTTCTATAGGGATAAAGGTATGATTAAGGAAAGAAGGATTACCTGAAGATCCAGAGCAAAACGTAGTAACTGTTGAATTAATGATTTGAGGGAAGTCGAATGGGATGGGATTAGGAGCACAGAGAAAGGGATTTGCCTTTGAATGTCAACCCTGTTGATACAGTTTTGTGACTTTCTCCAATGTTATGACATAAAAGAATTAAAAGTGAGGTTTTGAATGGAGATTTGGTCACTTGGGGAAAAAAAAAGGAATATATTTCTATAACAGCTAAATTCTGGAATAGGTGTCTGGGAAACAAAGATATAAACTAGATAAAGATATAAACTAGATAAGCTAGTAATTAATGCAGGCTGGTTTACTAGAAGGGAAAATATTAAAAGTTACGTAAAGTGTTTAACTCAAAATAAGTATTCCATCCATTAAAATGCATAACTTGATCAAACTGGTAGAAAGAAGAATAGAAATAAATATTTTGGGGGTAGCTGCTGTGCAAAAGATCATGTTAGACCATATGGGAAAATTAACATCACACATAAAAGGTTGTGCTTTTAGAGAGTCCATCAGTAGTTGGGTAAATGACTTAAATATGTAATACTTAAATAGTCAATATAAACATTAATACATAAAAGCTCTGTTAACCAGAGGAAAAAGTGGATTTTCTCCAGGATTCCATGAATAGCAAGGAGTGATTAACATCCAAAATATATATTCCATTAAAAACATATCAAGCCAGAGTAAATAAGATTTAGGTTGGCATAACAACTTACTATTCTGTGAAAATATTTTTCATTTAAGTTGTAATATTTGTCTGTCAATTTAAAGTGAACATAATAGTTTTTTGCAAGATAAAAATGGCATGAATTTTTATCATATCTGACTATAGGATGGCACAGTCGTTTGAAGACTTTTCACTGATGGGTTCTGGCCCGGGGACCCTTGGCTGGCCATGGCTGCTTTGACAAAGGGAGTATTATGGAAGTGATTCTACGCCGTTTCAAGGCCTGGCCTTTAAGAGCATTAACAGCTTTCACCTGAGGTCCTTGTAACCCAGAGGTTCTTCTACCATATAAAGAAGTCCAACTACCCTGCTGAAGAACCACACTGAGAAGCTCTGAGATCGCATGAGCAGAGAAGGGGTCCAACTGAGCCTAAAGTTCCAGCCATCCCTGCCAAGCCACCAGGCATGCGAGTGAAGCTATCTTGGACCCTCTAGGACACAGTCACCAGGTAAATACCATAAGTGACACTAGGTCAACCACAAGAAGCAGAAGAATCTCCCACTGACCTGTGCCCTAATTCCTCAACTACAAAATAATGAGATACAATAAAAATATAAATAAAATGAATAAGATAAAATTTTAGAACGATACATAAAATCATTATTGTCTTAATCCTAATTTTAGGCATAGTTGGTTATTCAGCAATAGATAACCACAACTGGGCTATGAGTTAATGCTACAGAATTTCAGCAAAATGAAGCATTGTGTGCATTTAGTCCAAAGACTAATGTTTAATGAGAAAAATAATTAAAATTTAGAAAGTAAAATGTACCTGATAACTGCATTTGTTGAAGCATCAGCATCTGAGGCATTTACCAATAAAACATCTGTCCCTGTTGGGTCATCTTCAGGAATTGTTGTGAAATACATTTTACTGGCAAAAGTGGGGACATTGTCATTGACATCATCCACTATGACATTGATAGTTCCAGTTCCAGTCAGGGCAGGGGATCCTAGATGGAAAAGAAAATCAAGTCTTAATGTTCATAAATAACAAAAATAATAGCAAACTTAACAATTAGCTGTAGACAGAACTACGGAAGAGAATTTAGAAAACATCCCAAAGTAAAATTTGTGAACACATAGGCAAGTGATCGAGTGATTTTTAGTGTTGTTACAAGAAAAAAATATTTTTATTTAGGGACTAGTATTCCAACTCTTTCCTAGTGATACTGCACAAAAGGAATACGTCAACCTCTTATTCTATTTTAAAGGTGCTGATTCAGCAATGCAGAACACAACAATATCATTTAAATGCCACAAAAGAGGCACTTACAGTAAAATAGCTCAAGCCAGATTTGGAGAATACCCCTGGGCCTGGAATAGCTGGCCAGCTGACAAGGCAGAGTTAAAAACTGTATTCCTAGATGTGACTCTCAATGCTATTGTCAACAAAATTCAACTGGGCTTCTGAGGCCTTTAAACCCCCTTTTCTGTACTAACCAATATTTGTTTGCAGAAATCTTAAAGAAGAAAGCTTCAAGTTAACATCAAAACTCTAATCTTCCACTTGCTGGAAATAACACTATGTCAATGAGCTGACTTGAAATCATTTTTGTTGCATGTATTTAATATTTAAGGTAAATGTGAAACAATTCATTTTTATTTCCTGTTCCAGTTCCGTTATCAGCATATAGTGAAAACCTAGCATTTAACAAAATCTTGGGGTACACGGTCTGTACTACACAAGGTTAGCAGACTCTTTGTGGTGAGGATCAGACGACATATTTGGCTAGACTCTGTGGGTTGTCCCACAGGTAAATGGCAAATCATCTGCCCTTAGTTGTGTTTTCAAAATTAGTTTTCAAACTTTAATTTGTCTAAATAGAAATAATGAAAGTCTGTTTAACTGTATTTATGTACAATAAAATAAAGCCCTGGATACTCTTACTGTCTGTTTAAGATACTATTCTTTCTCCCATAAAATTATCTCCTGTTAAACGAAGTTTAAATTCTACTTATTTCCAGTACTCAACATTTTGTAAATAAAGCCATTCATTCACTTGCTCATTTGTTTCTCTGTAAAATGTTTATGGAGTAACTCTTTAGTATCAGGATGGTGTTGAGATTCACAGCCTTCTAATATTATTTTTTCATAATAATATTCTAGTGATTTGCTAGTATTTCCTTACTACTATTCAAACTTTTTCCTATTAGATTGTTATTACTGATGGCATAGTACCAATCAGCTTTTATGCTCAAATGTATAGGAACCAAAATCAACAGACTAGAAAATTAAGGAATGCAGTGGTTTTAGTGATCTGGTATTTTTGTGCTCTATGTAAGGAAGCTCAAATTCTACGTTAGATAAAAAATGTGTAAGACCACTTGAACTGGGCAGTGTAATGAGGCATGATACCTCCCGGAAACCTATGCAATTAAATTTAGGCTGCAAGCTGACCTTTGTTGCCATATATATCCTTCTCCGTGACATAATTTATATTAAGCATTCCATTTACATTAACATATTTTTAAATTCATGACTGCAGAAATCCTACTTTTTAGGTGTTTGATTTTACATTAAAGGAAAGAAAACTAGTTCTCACTTTTTGCTTTTTTTTGTACAATCGACTACAGATGTTTAAATACTGTAATTGCCTTTTTACTAGTCACTTAAACAATGGTAGGCTGATGTCACAAACATTTCATACCCAGAATAGATCTGGAAGTATTATAAACACTGAAGGAGGAAGCACATTAAAATAATACGTTTTAAATCTCACTCAACATATTAATAATGATAATTGCAAATATTTACTGAGTCTTTAGGTATTCAAGTACTGGTTGAAGAAGTTTACTTGCATTGTCTAATCTTCATAAGTTAGTACAACTCTTATCTCCATTTTATATATAAGTAAACTGAGAGAAAGGCTGAACATTTTTAGGGCCACAGACTTAGTGGGGAATGGAGCTGGGATTTGACTTGAATGTGGAGCTGTTGACTACTGGCAAAAAGCCATAAGGTGTTAGCAGCTGGACAGGTACTGCTCAGTGAGATGCTCTGGGACCCTGGGCAAGCCGATCCCCGAGAACAGCATGAGGCACAAGCGAGAGAAAAAGGTCCATCTGTGAGGGACCCTAGCTATTGTCGAGGTTGTTTGTGGAGCATTTGGAGACAACAGTCTGGTCATGAATTTCGAATTTTTCATAGCACATGTTAAAACCAAAATCAATTTTTCTGGGGTATTCTTTTTGGCCAATGTTTGGCCTAAAGCTCTTGAATGTGTTTAATTACAGTTGGATGAAATGGAAGTTAATGATGTGAATGATGTTAGTGTTTCTCCCACTGGTTGCATTAAAAAAAATAACTAGAGGATATCTGTGCTTTTGTGTGGACAGAAGGGGATATCATGGGAAGGAGGCTGTATATCTGATGAATTGAGAGAAGGGATAACTAAATCAATGTCCCAGAGGACATGAAGGGCTCTTTTATCTCTTTTATTGACATTGTACTCCACTCACTAAATCTGTCTCCTTATATGCAAAATGGGAATAATGAAAATAGGACCTACCTCAAAAGAGGTGTTGAGGGGAATGTAACATGCTTAGGATAGTGGCTGGTACATAGTTAAAATGTATTCTATAGTACTCTTTGTTGTTGTACTTGTTTTAGAAACAAAAAAATGGAACATTGACCTTTTAAAGGTCCATTTTTAATCCTACAGATTTCTGTGTCATAGTTCTCAGGATTTTTGTTCCTCCACAAAACTTTCAAGTCAATCCTATGATAATATTATTCAGGAAAAGATTTGGAATCATTCTTTTCTTTTAATGATTTTTTTGTAGTTATAAGTATATGAGATACTTAGCTTTCAAAACTTTCACAGCTTTGTGGAAGATGTTGAATTGAAAGTTTAAAAATGCAAAATCTAAAAATTTACAGTGAGAGTTTAAAGAAGACCTGAATATGTCTGATATGCTCTCTAATCAACAGTGTTTAAACTTGTTAAGAAATAACACAGTACTGCCAAACAAAGGTTTCATCTTTGGTATTCTAAAGTGTCTGATGACACACATATGGAAAACCTCATAAAATGATGACTAAATCATTTGGTCAGGAACATGTGATTTCTTTCCTTGTCTATAAACTACATAAATATTGTTGCTAATGTGTTTTCTGAATTAGTAAGCAAAAAGAACAAAACATTGTTTACCCAGGAAAATATTCAGCAAGTTCAATCTCCATACCAGAGAATAATTTTTTCACAAGATCTTAAAAGCACACTAGCGACAACAGATGGGCCTGGCTTGAGGAATGGCCCCATAGGTAATCCCATATCCACATGGGACATCTTCTTAAGCCAAGAACCAGGCCCAGAGTCCCCTTTTCTCTTCTTATTAGCAGCCACAGCCCACTTTCAAAGCACTTGGGGTTCTTCTCTTCCTATTTTCTTCAAGAATTGATAGAGTGAAACACAATCTCTACAGTGGCCTCACTTTCTTGTTGCCCCAGGGGATGTGCACGAAGGTCTTATTTACTTTTTAAAGTTTTACAAGGAAACTTCACAAAGACAACGTTCTACATTTCTAAGTCTTTTACTGAGATTTAACTTACTCCGAACTCTGCCTCCAATATTTTTCATTTATTCTTGGGGGTGGGGCTTTCCATCGCACACCTCACTCCAGCCTCAGACTTATGCACTATAGCAGGAGCTCCACAAGGCCCTTCCTCTCAGCTTTAGGCAGGGAGATGACATCAAGGGACAAAAAGCAGCAATGCTCCTGGATTTCAAGTAAGTAAGCCTCATTTCTACACACTCTTCTCAGATGAAGGACACAAGTTCCCTAGTCCTTGGCCCACACAGACTTTAGTGCTTCCTCGTCTCCTAATGGAGTGATGAAGTCTTGTTTTTGTTGTTGTTCTTGTTGCTTTTCTGTGTTTGTTTGCTTGTTTTTGAACCCTTCCTCTTAACTATGTGAAAAACTGGTCCTGGTGCTTATGTTCCTGTTTCCCCACATCTTTTTGGTTATAGCCCATGTGAAGTGCTGCATGATGTTCACTATTACTTTATCTTTGGTCCAGAACTTTCTGCTGGTTCCAGAGTCTCAATATTAGTATGTCAAAAACTCAAGTCTTAATTATTCTGTGTAAACTTAGCCCACATATTTATATATAAATTGAAAAACGTATGTGCAAATACATATACACATATATATTTATAGATACCTATTATTGAACATTTATTTGATAACAGATATATATGTATGACTATCTTATATATGTATTACTCATTTAATATACAGATTCATGAAGTATTACTATTTAATTTTTTAAATAAAGAACTTTAGACCCAAAGAATTTGAGCAACTTATTTACATTCAGCCATAGTGGCAGAAGGAAATCAGTTTGAACTCTTAAAAAAAATATCTTTTCTCAGTTCATTAGGCTCAGATAAAAGTATGCCACTCTTATTGCACATTTTTACTCTATATTATTATTCTTATCAATGTACTTCTGCCATATTCTCTATTAAGTTACAAACTAATTGAGAGCAGAAATAATTGTTTAATTCATCTTTATATAAAACCATAATGCATACCAATAGACCTGTCCTCAATGTTTATTAACTTCTCCTTTGACTCAATATATGGAAATCTGATCTAGTGACTACATGGCTGAAAGTTCAAAAAGCTGAACAGTTCTAGAAATATACATCTGGGAATATAGGTTTTAGCCTATGGCCAGGGTCAGAGAACAAGACTGTCGACAAAGGTCAAAGTTTTGGAGATAGTCTACTACTTATAACAGAGGGTCCCAATTAATCCTGAATCCCATGAGAAGAATCAGAATACCAGGGGCCAATGTTTAGCTTGGATAGATCTGATAAGGATGAATTATATAGGTAGTGGCGTACTAGGGCAAGATTACTCGATTTCATCTGGAATTGATTTATGAGAACCAGATGCAAACAGAAAGAAGAGGGAGGATGTAATGACACAGGCTGCTAGTAGAAGACAGTGAGCCAGTGAAAGGGGTTAAAGAAACAAATGAAATAAAAGGACAAGATCTCAGAAATTTATAATTGTAGCTGTTAGGAGGGTACAGTGGACATTTGAAATACAATCAGAGGTCAGATGATAAAATGAACTTTAAATTTAATTTTGTGAAAATTATATGTATTGTATACATCATAATCTGTGTATATATGTGTATATATATATATACATACATAAATAAAATAAATATAGGTAAATTGATAGGAACCTTCTGAAATTTTTAGAGCAAATAGAAAAAAATACATATGATTCTGAAAAACACTTTTTAAAATGTGCAAAAACACATCTCACACACACACACACACACACACACACACACACACACACACACACAGACTGTTCACAGCTTAATCTTCTGATAGTCCATTATAATTGGGAAGTTCCAAGCCTCGTCTGAGTCATATTTTATACTCTTATTTGGGAAATGATTAAACTGGTATTGCCTTTTAACACTAGTGGCCTAAAAAGATCAAATATATCAAAATAGGGCTTCGCTGGTGGCGCAGTGGTTGAGAGTCCGCCTGCCAATGCAGGGGACACAGGTTCGTGCCCCGGTCCGGGAAGATCCCACATGCCACAGAGCGGCTGGGCCCGTGAGCCATGGCCGCTGAGCCTGTGCGTCTGGAGCCTGTGCTCTGCAACGGGAGAGGCCACAACAGTGAGAGGCCCGCGTACCGCAAAAAAAAAAAAAGAAAAACAAAAGTTCAAGGAAACTTAAAATAAGATTTTAAAAAGAGGAGACCTTCAAGATGGAGGAAGAGTAAGACGCAGAGATCACCTTCCTCCCCACAGATACACCAGAAATACATCTACATGTGGAACAACTCCTACAGAACACCTACTGAATGCTGGCAGAAGACCTCAGACTTCCCAAAAGGCAAGAAACTCCCCACGTACCTGGGGAGGGCAAAAGAAAAAGAATAAACAGAGGCAAAAGAATAGGGATGGGACCTGCACCAGTGGGAGGGAGCTGTGAAGGAGGAAAGGTTTCCACACCCTAGGAAGCCCCTTCACTGGCAGAGACGGGGGTGGCAGGGGGGAAGCTTCAGAGCCATGGAGGAGAGCACAGCAACAGGGGTGCAGAGGGCAAAGTGGAGAGATTCCCGCACAGAGGATCAGTGCCCACCAGCACTCACCAGCCCGAGAGGCTTGTCTGCTTGACCGCCAGGGCAGGCAGGGGCTGGGAGCTGAGGCTCGGGCTTCGGAGGTCAATTCCCAGGGACAGGACTGGGGTTGGCTGCATGAACACAGCTTCAAGGGAGCTAGTGCACCACAGCTAGATGGGAGGGAGTCTGGGAAAAAGTCTAGAACTGCCTAGGAGGCAAGAGACCATTGTTTCAGGGTGTGCGAGGAGAGCAGATTCAGAGCACCACCTAAACGAGCTCCAGAGATGGGCATGAGCTGCAGTTATCAGCGCAGACCCCAGAGATGGGCATGAGATGCTAAGTCTGCTGCTGCAGCCACAGAGCAGCCTGTGTGCAAGCACTGGTCACTATCCACACCTCCCCTCCTAGGAATCTATGGAGCCCACCACTGTCAGGGTCCTGTGATCCAGGGACAACTTCCCCAGGAGAAAAATTGGCATGGCTCAGGCTATTGCAATGTTACATCAGCCTCTGCAGCCGCAGGCTCGCCCCACATACCGTACCTCTCCCTCTCCCCGGCCTGAGTGAGCCAGAGCCCCTAATCAGCTGCTACGTTAACTCTGTCCTGTCTGGGTGGGGAAGAAATGCCCTCTGGCGACCTACACACAGAGGTGGGGCCAAATCCAAAGCTGAACCCTGGGAGCTGTGCGAACAAAGAACAGAAAAGGAAATCTCTCCCAGCAGCCTTAGGGGCAGTGGATTAAATCTCCACAATCAACTTGATGTACCCTGCATCTCTGGAATATCTGAATAGACAACAAATCATCCCAAAAAAGAGGCAGTGGATTTTGTGAGCAACTGTAGACTTGGGGTTTACTGTATGCTACTGACTGGTTTCTGGTTTTATGTTTATCTTCGTTTAGTATTTAGAGTTTATTATCATTGGTCGATTTGTTTATTGATTTGGTGGCTCTCTTCTTCCTTTTTTTTTATATATATAGATATATATATTTTTTCCTTTTTCTCTTTTTGTGAGTGTGTATGTGTATGCTTCTGTGTGAGATTTTGTCTGTATAGCTTTGTTTTTACAATTTGTCCTAGGGTTCTGTCTGTCCATTTTTGTTTCTTGTTCTTTTTTTTTTTCTTTCTGTATAGTTTGTAACGCTTGTTATCATTGGTAGATTTCTTTTTTGGCTTGGTTACTCCCTTCTTTCTTTTTTTTTTTATTACTTTTTAATATTTTTTATTTTTAATAATTATTTTCTATTTCAAAAACTTTATTTTATTTTACTTTATTTTTTCTTTCTTCTTTCTTTCTTTCTCCCTTTTCTTCTGAGCCATGTGTCTCACAGAGTCATGGTACTCAAGCCAGGTGTTAGGCCTGTGCCTCTGAGGTGGGAGAGGCAAGTTCAGGACATTGGTTCACCAGAGACTTCCAGGCTCCACGTAACATCAAACAGCGAAAGGTCTCCCAGAGATCGCCATCTCAATGGTAAGACCCAGTTCCACTCAATGACCAGCAAGGTACAGTGCTGGACACCCTATGCCAAACAACTAGCAAGACAGGAACACAACCCCACCCATTAGCAGAGAGGCTGCCTAAAATCATAATAAGGTCACAGACACTCCAGAACACACCAACAGAGACGGTCCTGCCCACCAAAAAGGCAAGATCCAGCCTTATCCACCAGAACACAGGCACTAGTCCCCTCCACCAGGAAGCCTACACAACCCACTGAACCAATCATAACCACTGGGGGCAGACACCAAAACAACAGGAATTACAAACCTGCAGCCTGTGAAAAGGACACCCCAAACACAGTAAGCTAAGCAAAATGAGAAGACAGAGAAACACACAGCAGATGAAGGAGCAAGGTAAAAACCCACCAGACCAAACAACTGAAGTGGAAATAGGCAGTCTACTTGAAAAAGAATTCAGAGTAATGATAGTAAAGATGATCCAAATCTTGGGAACAGAATGGAGAAGATACAAGAAATGTTTAACAAGGACCTAGAAGAACTAAAGAGCAAACCAACAATGATGACCAACACAAAAAATAAAATTAAAAATTCTCTGGAAGGAATCAATAGCAGAATAACTGAGGCAGAAGAACAGATAAGTGACCTGGAAGATAAAATAGTGGAAATAACTACTGCAGAGTAGAATAAAGAAAAAAGAATGAAAAGAATTGAGGACAGTCTCAGAGATGTCTGGGCCAACATTAAATGCACCAACATTCGAATCATAGAGGTCCCAGAAGAAGAAGAGAAAAATAAAGGGACTGAGATAATATATGAAGAGATTAGAGTTGAAAATTTCCTTAATATGGGAAAGGAAATAGTCAATCAAGTCCAGGAAATGTAGAGTCCCATACAGGATAAATCCAAGGAGAAACACACCAAGACACATATTAATCAAAATATCAAAAATAAAATACAAAGAAAAATATTAAAAGCAGCAAGGGAAAAGCAACAAATAATATACAAGGTAATCCCCATAAGGTTAAGAGCTGATCTTTCAGCAGAAACTCTACAAGCCAGAAAGGAGTGGCAGGACATATTTAAAGTGATGAAAGGGAAAAACCTACAACCAAGATTACTCTACGCAGCAAGGACCTCATTCGGATTTGATGGAGAAATTAAAACATTTACAGACAAGCAAAAGCTAAGAGAATTCAGCACCACAAAACCAGCTTTATAAAAAATGCTAAAGGAACTTCTCTAGGCAGGAAACACAAAAGAAGGAAATGACCTACAATAACAAACCCAAAACAATTAAGAAAATGGTAATAGGAACATACATATTGATAATTACCGTCAATGTAAATGGATTAAATGTTCCAACCAAGAGACATAGACTGGCTGAATGGATACAAAAACAAGACCTGTATATATGCTGTCTACAAGAGAGCCACTTCAGACCTAAGGACACATACAGACTGAAAGTGAGGGGATGGAAAAAGATATTCCAGGCAAAGGGAAATCAAAAGGAAGCTGGAGTAGCAATTCTCATATCAGACAAAATGCACTTTAAAATAAAGACTATTACAAGAGACAAAGAAGGACACTACATAATGATCAAGGGATCAATCCAAGAAGAAGACACAAAAATTGTAAACATTTATGCACCCAACATAGGAACATCTCAATACATAAGGCAAATGTTAACAGCCATAAAAGGGGAAATTGACAGTAACACAGTCATAATGGGGGAATTTAACACTCCACTTTAACCAATGGACAGATCATCCAAAATGAAAATAAATAAGGAAACACAAGCTTTAAATGATACATTAAACAAGATGGACTTGATATTTATAGGACAACCATCCAAAAACAACAGAATACACTTTCTTCTCAAGTGCTCATGGACATTCTCCAGGATAGATCATATCTTGGTTCACAAATCAAGCTTTAGTAAATTTAAGAAAATTGAAATCATATCAAGTATCTTTTCCGACCACAACGCTATGAGACTAGATATCAATTACAGGAAAAGATCTGTAAAAATTACAAACACATGGAGGCTAAACAATACACTACTTAATAACCAAGAGATCAGTGAAGAAATCAAAGAGGAAATCAAAAAATACCTAGAAACAAATTACAATGAAAACATGACAACCCAAGACCTATGGGATGCAGCAAAAGCAGTTCTAAGAGGCAAGTTTATAGCAATACAATCCTACCTCAAGAAACAAGAAACATCTCAAATAAACAACCTAAACTTACACCTAAAGCAATTAGAGAAAGAAGAACAAAAACACCCAAAGTTAGCATAAGGAATGAAATCATAAAGATCAGATCAGAAATAAATGAAAAAGAAATGAAGGAAACAAAAGCAAAGATCAATAAAACTAAAAGCTGGTTCTTTGAGAAGATAAACAAAATTGATAAACCATTAGCCAGACTCATCAAGAAAAAAAGAGAGAAGACTCAAATCAATAAAATTAGAAATGAAAAAGAAGTAACAACTGACACTACAGAAATACAAAGGATCATGAGAGATTACTACAAGCAACTATATGCCAAAAAATTGGAAAACCTGGAAGAAATGGACAAATTCTTAGAAAAGCACAACCTTCTGAGACTGAACCAGGAAGAAATAGAAAATGTAAACAGATGAATCACAAGCACTGAAATTGAGACTGTGATTAAAAATCTTTCAAAAAACAAAAGCTCAGGACCAGATGGCTTCACAGGCAAATTCTATCAAACATTTAGAGAAGAGCTAATACCTCTCCTTCTCAAACTCTTCCAAAATATAGCAGAGGGAGGAACACTCCCAAACGCATTCTATGAGGCCACAATCAACCTCATGCCAAAACCAGACAAAGATGTCACAAAGAAAGAAAACTACAGGCCAATATCATTGATGAACATAGACGCAATAATCCTCAACAAAATACTAGCAAACGGAATCCAACAGCACATTATATGGATCATACACCATGATCAATGGGATTTATCCCAGGAATGCAACAATTCTTCAATATATGCAAATCAATCAAGTGTGATACACCATATTAACAAATTAAAGGATAAAAACCATATGATCGTCTCAATAGATGCAGAAAAAGGTTTTGAAAAAAATCAACACCCATTTATGATAAAAACTCTCCAGAAAGTAGACATAGAGGGAACTTACCTCAACATAATAAAGGTCATATATGACAAAACCAGGTCAACATCATTCTCAATGGTGAACAAAATGAAACCTTTTCCAGTAACATCAGGAACAAGACAAGGTTGTCCAGTCTCACCACTATTATTCAACATAACTTTGGAAGTTTTAGCCACAGCAATCAGAGAAAAAAGAAAAAAAAAAAAGGAATCCAAATCGGAGAAGAAGAAGTAAAGCTGTCACTGTTTGCAGATTACATGATACTATACATAGAGAATCCTAAATATGCTACCAGAAAACTACTAGAACTAATCAACGAATTTCATAAAGTAGCAGGATACAAAATTAATGCACACAAATCTCTTGCTTTCCTATACACTAATGATGAAAAATCTGAAAGAGAAATTAAGGAAACACTTCCATTTACCATTGAAACAAAAAGAATAAAATATCTAGGAATATACCTACCTAAGGAGACAAAAGAGCTGTATGCAGAAAACTATAAGACACTGATGAAAGAAATTAAAGATAATACAAACAGATGGATAGATATACCATGTTCTTGGATTGGAAGAATCAACATTGTGAAAATGACTATACTACCCAAAGCAATCTACAGATTCAGTGCAATCCCTATCAAACTACCAAAGGCATTTTTCACAAAACTAGAACAAAAAGTTTCACAATTTGTATGGAAACAAAAAAGACCCCGAACAGCCAAAGCAATCTTGAGAAAGAAAAACGGAGCTGGAGGAATCAGACTCCCTTACTTCAGACTATACTACAAAGCTACAGTAATCAAGGCAGTAAGGTACTGGCACAAAAACAGAAATATAGATCAATGGAACAGGATAGAAAGCCCAGAGTAAGCCCACGTACATATGGTCAGCTTATTTTTGATAAAGGAGGCAAGAATATACCATGGAGAAAAGACAGCCTATTCAATAAGTGGTGCTGGGAAAACTGGACAGCTGCATGTAAAAGAATGAAATTAGAACACTCCCTAACACCATATACAAAAATAAACTCAAAATGGATTAAAGACCTAAATGTAAGGCCAGACACTGTAAAACTCTTAGAGGGAAAACACAGGCAGACACTCTTTGGCATAAATCACAGCAAGATCCTTTTTGACTCACCTCCTAGAGAAATGGAAATAAAAACAAAAACAAACAAATGGGCACTAATGAAACTTAAAACCTTTTTCACAGCAAAGGAAACCATAAACAAGACAAAAAGACAACCCTCAGAATGGGAGAAAGTTTTGTAAATGAAGCAAGTGACAAAGGATTATTCTTCAAAATTCACAAGCAGCTCATGCAGCTCAATATCAAAAAAACAAACAACGCAATCCAAAAATGCACAGAAGACCTAAATAGACATTTCTCCATAAAAGATATACAGATTGCCAACAAGCACATGAAAGGATGCTCAACATCACTAATCATTAGAGAAATGCAAATCAAAACCACAATGTGGTGTCACCTCACACTGGTCAGAATGGCCATCATCAAAAAATCTAGAAACAATAAATGCTGGAGAGGATGTGGAGAAAAGGGAAACTTCTTGCACTGTTGGTGGGTATGTAAATTGTTATAGCCACTATGGAGAACAGTATGGAGGTTCCTTAAAAAACTAAAAATCGAACTACCATACGACCCAGCAATCCAACTACTGGGCATATACCCGGAGGAAACCATAATTCAAAAAGAGTCATGTACCACAATGTTCATTGCAGCTCTGTTTACAATATCCAGGACATGGAAGCAACCTAAGTGTCCATCAACAGATGAATGGATAAAGAAGATGTGGCACATATATACAATGGAATATTACTCAGCCATAAAAAGAAATGAAATTGATTTATTTGTAGTGAGGTGGATGGACCTAGAGTCTGTCATACAGAGTGAAGTAAGTCAGAAAGAGAAAAACAAATACCGTATGCTAACACATATATATGGCATCAAAAAAAAAAAAAGAAAGAAAGATGGTTCTGAAGAACTTAGGAGCAGGACAGGAATAAAACCACAGATGTAGAGAATGGAGTTGAGGATACGGGGGGGGGAGGGTAAGTTGGGACGAAGTGAGAAAGTGGCATGGACTTATATATACTACCAAATGTAAAATAGATAGCTAGTCGGAAGCTGCCGCATATCACAGCGATATTAGCTCGGTGCTTTGTGACCACCTAGAGGGGTGGGATAGGGAGGGTGGCAAGGAGACGCAAGAGGGAGGAGATATGGGGATATATCTATATGTATAGCTGATTCACTTTGTTATAAAGCAGAAACTAACACACCATTGTAAAGCAATTTTACTCCAATAAAGATGTTAAAAAAAAAAGATTTTACAAAGAAAATGTTTCAGGCAAATGCTCTATCAGAAAATACATCTTTAATAAGTGTAATGAATGAGCCTAACCATCTAATTAAAGTTCAAACTGCAGACATTTTACATTTTTTGTTAGACCCTATAAATTAAACATACTTTCTTGAAACTTGAACAACTATTCAGCCGAAATAGTATTTTTGCTTAACTGAAATCTGTTGCTTTGCAACAAAGCCGATTTGTTCTTGACATCAAACATTTGGTGAAAGGGTCCCGACTGGGTGCTTGTTTGTTGTAATAAAGTATTAGCTTCTTTTTTTACCCATGCAGTAAATGCATATTTCTCACAGTAAGTAAGCCGTTCCCTGAAAATGTATTGAAAGCCATTCAATATTAACATTAAATTATGTGGTTAGATTTAAATCCAGAAAATACTTGAAGCAAGTAAGTATATAACATTTTAAATATGACCATCAGCTTTTATCTTAAAAATTTCATTTTATAATATATTACTGCTAATTAGTTTTATAAATATGTTTATATAAATTAGGTATATACACATTAGGTAACATTTTATTTTTAATCATTTCTCAGGAATCTTTATCTAAAACATTGTATTTCCTTAATATAAATTCCTATACTAAATAAAGGCGACAAGTAAAACTAAAGAAAGAACTTAGTGATGTTAGGAAAATGAGACTGAAAAGTGGCCCACAATATAAATGTACTTAATGCCGCCAAACTGTACATTTAAAAATGGTAAAAAAGGTAAATTTTATGTTATATGAATATATAAATTTGGACCTATACCCTGAGAAAACCATAATCCTAAAAGAGCCATGTACCACAATGTCCATTGCAGCACTATTTACAATAGCCAGGACATGTAACCAACCTAAATGTCCATCAACAGATGAATGGATAAAGAAGATGTGGCACATATATACAATGGAATATTACTCAGCCATAAAAAGAAACGAAATTGAGTTATTTGTAGTGAGGTGGATGGACCTAGAGTCTCTCATACAGAGTGAAGTAAGTCAGAAAGAGAAAAACAAATATCGTATGCTAACACATATATATGGAATCAAAAAAAAAAAATGCTACTGATGAACCTAGTGGCAGGGCAGGAATAAAGCCACAGATGTAGAGAATGGACTTGAGGACACGGGGTGGGAGGGGGAAGCTGGGGCGAAGTGATAGTAGCATTGACATATATACACTACCGAATGTAAAATAGATAGCTAGTGGGAAACAGCAGCATAGCACAGGGGGATCAGCTCGGTGCTTTGTGACCACCTAGAGGGGTGGGATAGGGAGGGTGGGAGGGAGGCTCTAGAGGGAGGGGATATGGGGATATATGTATGCATATGGCTGATTCACTTTGTTGTACAACAGAAACTAACACAGTATTGTGAAGCAATTATACTCCAATAAACATCTATTTATAAAAAGAGTTTATAAAGTAATAAAATGTAATGGAAACTAAATACTGTATCCCCCACACAAAGCATGTCATGAGGAGTTACTTTTTGGAGAATATTTTAAAAGACAACCTCTCAACACACGTTGAAACTCTGAAATACGAGAGGCTACCACCAAATTTGAAATACAACCTGCTTCCTGCCTACTTGCCTACTGAAAATATCAAATTAATATATTATGGAATAATTATCAAAATAGGCCACAAAATAAGATCAAGTTTTAACAAGATAAAATTTAGAAGATTTTTGAAAAGAAAAAATTTCCTCATAATAAGCTGACATTACTTTGTATTATATTTAATATTTATCCTTTAGGTAATATAAACATTCTCTTTAATATTTCAAATTGTTTGTTTCCATTTCAAACTTGGGTTTCCTTTGTCTACTCAGATTTATTGCTTAAATTGAGTAAATGAAAAGTAGACTGAAATTATCAAATTTTAATTCTATGCAACATGATGGCAATTCTAGATCTTATTTAGTGGAGTTTTGGAAGTTAGATCATCTTTCCTTTTGTATTTTTATCTTATGAATTTTTTTATCTTATGAATTTTTATCTTATGAATATACAAATGAATATACAAATATACAAATGAAATAGGAAGAACTGTTCCTACTAAAGAGTAGCTGATTTAATGTAAATTATTTAAATAAATGATTTATGATAATACTTAGTTGCTAACAGATTTTATACAAAAACTTACTAGAAATAAGAGGAAGTAAAACAATAACCAGTTATCAACCTTGGAAACAAAATTCTCATCTAAGACAAATACTCCAATGGAAATAACCAAAACTTCCTTCAACTTAAATATATAATTAAGTGAAATGCAAGTGATTTCTGGTAATTGAAGATTACCCTAGCACAATCTGATTTATGAAATCATTGGTGCCTTATGGAAAGTTCTCAAGCAATTTTCATTATTAAAAATGTTCTTCATAACAGACAAGGCAAGCTCTTCTTCAACATCTTCCCACAAATAACACTGACAAATGCAATCTTCCTGGAACAGTTAAAAAACAACTCTCTTCAGATCTAAAATATGATATGCCACATTTATGACCTCTCTTTTGATTACAGAGACATTTGCAATGCTGTGACCCTCTCAGCTGAACAATGTGACAGATAGTATTAATTTAAATGTCATCATATCCTCACCAAGAAAATAAAGCACAGTGATTAGCCCTTTTAGATTTTAGGATTAACTTTTGCAAAAGCATCATGTATCCCCTCCATCAAAAAGTAACTTCCAATCCCTGCATAAGAATGAGGTTTATTCCCTCTTTCAGTCAGATGATAAATGCCTTTAATTAGGAATGTTAATAACTGAACTTTTCCCCTCAGACCTACTAATTATGCTAACACATAGACAGTTCATTACCAGACTTTTTGGCCAAATCTATAGCCAGAATATCTCTATATTCCTTTAGTATATTAGACTGAGAACAGATAAATAAAGGTAATGTATTTAATTGGTACACAGATTAATCTCCCACCCCCAAATTAAATGCAAATACACATACAGCCCAATTGACTTATTGTATGTGCATGTATGTGTATATTGTACATACTGTATATTCTTAGTATAATATTTAACATTTGATTTGCACTCTATAAAACCCTTGGATATGCATTTCCTGATCTGATGAGAACAGCAATCCTTTGATTTTGAATTCATGAATATTCTTATTTTACTTGCTGTCTTAATGGCAGAGAGCCAAAATTTGTTTCTTTCCTTTTTTTTTCCTTTGGTGCAAAAACCAGTGCTCTTTTTAATATAAAAATAATATTTAACCCAAAGAGAATAAACTCTTTAAACATGTTTTACATAAAACATAATATGGTAGATGAGCTAATCTGTGGGAAACTGTGTAATGGTTAAAAAATGGTCTTCTTGATCAGGTTTAGTGGCTTCAAATCCTATTTCCACTGATTAACAGCTGCAGACCTAAATCAAGTTGCAAACCTTCTCAGTTTTGTTTTTGTTTTACTTTTAATCCCTAAAATTGGAATCCAATTTACAAGGCAGTTATGAGATTAAATGAGATACTATAATACAAACTCTGGTATATACAAGCACTCAGCATGCACAGGATGAATATCCTCTAAAGTTTGACTGCCCAAGTTGTATCTCTACTCAAACGTCTTTTCTGGGAACTAAGCTTTTATATCTATCTACCTGACATCTCCACTGGAGATCTCATAATGTCTAAAATACAATATATCCAAAAAATAATTAAGGATAATCCACCCTAAAAAACTTTTGTGGGACTTCCCTGGTCACCCAGTGGTTAAGACTCTGTGTTTCCAATGCAGGGGACGTGGGTCCCATCCCTGGCTGCCAGGGAACTAAGATCCCACACGCCGCGTGGCGCGGAGGAAAAAAAAAAAACTTTTGTTTTAACATCCCCAAATTTCTCTGGCCAATTTTCTAGGACTCATGATGGATTTGTCTCTTTTCCTAATGTCCTGTACCTCCAGTTCCATCATCAAGTCCTATTGGCTCAACCTTCAACATGGATAAAATATTAGCTCATTCACACCACCTCCACACTGTCTCTAATTTCAAACACTCTCAGGGATTTGCTGTCATGGCCTTTAAATCACCATCTCTATTCTCACTGCTGTCTTCACCACTGCCACAAAACCAGATCTCTTCTCCACAAAGCCAGATCTCTCCAAAATCCCCTGTCACTCCCCTGTCCAAAGCTTTAATGAGACTTGGCCTCACTCTTTGAATAAAATTAAAGCTCCTTACCCTGGCCTAAAAAGTTTAGATGATCCAGGCTCTGCCTACCTCATCTTCCAAGACTCTTCCTCTCTTTTACTCTGGTGCAGCCATCTACACCCTCTAGCTCTTCTTTAGGTATAGCCAACTTGATCTCTGCCTCCGGGCTGTTTCATCTACAAGTTTACCCAGTTCTTCACCTTTCACTGTCCTGACTGTGCTATCAAAAATAATACCTCCAATTCCTATTTTGCTAGCCACTTAACCTGCTTCATTTAACTTCATAACATCTCATATAACTCTAGGCCTACATATTATATTTTGTCTATCTTTCTGACTAGAATGTAACTTCTGTGAAGACAGAGACTGTCATTTTTTCCACCACTGTATCTGCAGTTCCTAGAAGAATACCTGGGAGAGACTGCTCCATAAATATTTTCTGACAAAACATTGTCAAGATGCTTTTTACACATCAATACAGCCCATAGAAGCATATGAGTTTCACTGACTCTAATCATAATTCACTCATAAGGTCTATTAAATTACCATCATAGCTTCGTTTTAATACATACAAAATGACAACTGGCAGGGATATTTGGCAATATTATCATCTTCGACCTGTAAAGTCTAATGAATTTTTATATCTTCTCCTACTTAGCAATTTAATTTGAACAGTGCCTAAACTGAAGCTCATTTTCAAACAATCACTATTGAAATTACTGATTCCAATTGATTTGACTTCACTTAAAATATTGTGAAACATTTATTTATGTACTTGGAAAAAGAAAAATAACCGTAGAACATTTTGTTCATTAGAGTACAAGGAATAGCACAGAAGAATGCAAAGAAGAAAAGCTTTCTTAAAATCGCGGTTTTGGAAATCTACGTTTTGCAGACAGTCATAAGATCCTGATTTTTTGGATACAGTATAAGTGAGCAAGAACTCGGTGGAAAGGCAGAAGTCCTGGATGTTGCTCCTGACGCTGCCACCCTCTGGGTGTGCAAAGCTCTGGCAAACGGCCAAATTATCGCAGGCCTCTGTTCTGTTTCTCAAAAATAAAGGAAATGGACTGGCTCATCTCCAAGAAGTCTACTGGCTATGAAATTATCATTTTAAGTCAGATTTTTCTAGCTTAGAATTTTTTCATTTCTAGTTCTATTTAAAAATCCTTCCATATTACACACTGTGTTACAAATGCAATAACCCCTTACTGTCACATCATTTTGTTTTACTGCTTTCTTGTATATAATTCAGTTCCTTGCAAGAGTACTAGCAAATTTTAATGGCTCACAGACCCTGAATTTACTGGTGAGGGCAGAAGATCATCAAAGGTTAAAAAAAATTCTAAGAGACCTGGAAAATTACATATATAGATACATATCTGTTAGAATAGCTTGTCTAAATACCAAAATCTTCATAACAAAACTCAAAACAAGCAAAAGTTTTCATATTACATTAATGTGAAGAATCATAGGCTTTTAGTATCAAGCTATGTGAAGCCAAATACCACATATAGGATATATTTAATTGTAGCTAAAAAGGTGTTGGGTAGGGGCTTCCCTGGTGGTGCAGTGGTTGAGAGTCCGCCTGCCGATGCAGGGGACACGGGTTCATGCCCCGGTCCTGGAAGATCCCACATGCCGCGGAGCGGCTACGCCGGTGAACCATGGCCCGGAGCCTGTGCTCCGCAACGGGAGAGGCCACAACAGTGAGAGGCCCGCGTACCGAAAAAAAAAAAAAAAAAAAAAAAAGGTGTTGGGTATTTAGGAGATATGGAAGGCTCACATTTTTTTGCTTTGGGAAGCCCAGATATAAGAGAATCGCCAAATGCTGAAACGCTTCAAAAGCACAGTGTCTGTTTATGCAGATTTTGAGTTAGTGGACCAGATTAAGAAATGGTAGGCAGCACAGCACAAAGTAGAGATAAGACCTACCTAGAAACATCTACAAGATAACAGAATTGAATAAGAGCCAGAAGGTTCAGGGGAGAGTCATGAGAATATAGCTCAAGCAGTATTTTAAGCATTTGAAAGTGAATTAAAGCCATAAAATGCTTCAGTGGGTCCTTACATATGACTGCAATTTATCACATCACACTAAACACTACACAGCCTTAAAACACTTGCACTGCTTTTCAAAGCAGGGGTCAATTTGAATGACCACAACCAATGTAGCAAAAACTTCTGGAATTTCAGCCGTGAGTTAACAATATTGGCACTTTTCCTTTTGGTAGTTCCTTTGAAAAATCTGCAAGCGATTAAATACACAATAACAAAATAAATATAAGTAGAGTAAATGAATATGAAATAATAGTTACATATTAAAATAACAGGATGGTGATTAATTGATAACTAATTATCATCACTTTTCACTCATTAAGTCATTCATTCATTCAATAAATGCTATCAAGCAAGTGCTATGTGACAGGTTCTGTTCAGAGTGTTTCTGGGAATTCAGTTTTGAACAAGACTTAGGAAGCTTACATGCTACTGGAAGGATGGCAGCTATTGATGTGGTAAACAAACTATACATACTCAGATCCATTATATTCTATATGAACATATAATTTTAGATAGAAACTAGGGTTAACAAGAAACCACAACAAGCTAAAGTGATAGAGACACTGGAGAGATGGGAAGTGGGACCCTAGGTTGGTAGTCAGATAAGTCCTCTCTGAGAAGTTGACATTTTACCTAGAGGTAATGACAAAATGACCAAGACATGAATGTAAAACAAGTGCAAATGCAAAGGGCCAAGGGCAGGAAAAGGTTAGCATTTATAAAGGGGCCAGGTTAACTGGCACTGGCTATTTGCAATAAATGTTTAGCAACTGCTCTCCAGAAGCAAGTCACCTGATTTGTAAGTTCGCTGACTTCTGTGGTGTAAATACTCCTGCATCGGCCAATTTCAGCCAAACCAACATGAAGATACTGAACACAGAGTCGGGAGGTGACAATGGCCAATGGTGGCACATGATAAAGGCAGCCAGGGGTTGGTGACAGAAGGAGTCAGATAGGTGGACAGAGGTCAGGTCATTTAATGCCATGTGGTCAATGGTAAAAAATATAGTTTTTCTTCTTGGAAATCACTGAAGGTTTTGTGTGTTTTTTTAACATCTTTATTGGAGTATAATTGTTTTACAATGGTGTGTTAGTTTATGCTTTACAACAAAGTGAATCAGTTATACATATACATATGTTCCCATATCTCTTCCCTCTTGCATCTAAGTAAGCGACAGGGCATGATGATTTAAGTTATGGTTTTAAGGTTCATTAGTTGCTTGTTGGAGAAGGTACTGTGGGAAGAAATGCAATTAGGAAGCTCTCACATTAGCCCCGGCTTAGACTAAAGTGGTGGTAGTGGAAATGAAGAAAAGTGGATAAATTCAGGACATTTTTTGAGGCAGAGTCTACTTGTCAATGGACCTGTTGAATGCGGAGTACAGAGAAAGAGGAATGAAGAGTGATAACAAGGCTTATCTTTAGCAACTGTGAAATCAGGGACAGAGAACAATTTATGGAGATTAGGGTGGACAGAAGTCAAAAAATTTTACTTGGCCTTACTAAGCTTGAGATGTCCAGAAAGTATGTTGACTAATATTAATAGCTAAAATAAGTCATTTCCATATTTATTCCTGCCAATATGTTTTTCACAAAGGAATTACTGTTTCCATTCTATAGATACGAACACAATGGTAACTTCTTCAAGGTCATGTACCTAGAAAGTGGCAGAGGTGGGATTTGAGCCTCTTTTTAACTATAAAGTTATGTATTTACCTTTAGGATATACTTCCATTTTGTAATTAATTCTTAGGATTGATTTTTGAAAGTATACTGCTCTGGGTTCCCTGATAATTCCCTGCTACTTACTATATTTAAAACATATTCTTTTATTTATTGCACTTACAAGAAAATGGTAAGGAAAACTTTTGTAGGGAAGGGTCCTTGGGAACAGAATGCCAAACCATGTTAAGGACATTAACTGCTTTAGGGCCAGCTCCCCACTTAGAAGGAACCACGGAGAGCTGGGTTCTCTGCAGGTCTTGCATGACTACACCTAGGTGAAGCCTCAACCTCCTAGGAGTTTCTACTTGGTACACATTTCTGGAAGAAGTAACAATGAGTAATACAGACTGAAGGCAGAATAGCCATACTTTTCATTACACCAGTTAAACAAAATATCACCTTTGAGTTACAGTCATTAAGTTAATCTTTAGTAAGTAAATCCTATAGGAAAAACAATGAGGTAGAATCATTATACTCTGTCCTAGTATTGTTACTTAACATTGTAACAGTCGGTCCCACACACATAGGATAGCGTGGTTGCAGCTCATTTTAAGCAGGAGACAGGAGTAGTCAGAGAGTTTCCAGATGTCCTACTCTATAGCCATGCAGTCAGTAAATAAAAATACGATGATAGTGGAATGTTAGTATTTTCTCCAAAAATATTCAAAGATTTAGAGATCTGCTGATAAAAGTAAGCTGCGGCTTCAATCGCTGCCATATTGCCGAAGTTGACCCATCTTTGGGCCGCCATCAGGTAAGAATTTTAAAAGAGCAAAGCAAAAGTGATTTGTGAGCTAAGGGATAAAACTGTCAAATTTTTTCCTTCTTTAGAACACTGATATTTCCCTTGTTCTTAGAACACTGCAAATTTGAGAATAACATCGCATCTGGGACCTAAAAGCTGCCATATTTTTCTGAATTTTCTCATGTCATCTACCAATTTGACTTTTAAATCATGGCAGTGAATAAGTATTCTAAATCCTGTGTTAGAGACTTCATTCCTGGAGTATAGGATTAAACTGCAGATTCTGAAGCCTGATATCTGAAACTCTCGCATTCTTCCATACAAGTGGATATCGATGATACCAAAAGTATACAAAGGAATTGACTAAAAAATTATGGTCACGTATGAGTTTTAATAATCTTAAAAGCATCTAGTCAACTTACTTCACAATTTCTGATTGCTTTACATGTGATCTGTATGAAATGACCTTCAGACACCTAACTGAATACTTATACTCCTGTGGCCTCATAAACACCAGTCCATTTCAAGGCAGCCCCCCAAAAAGAACTCATAAAAATCTGTGCTTTGGGGCAAAATTCAAGCAATTCTCTAATTTCCAAGACGGCCAAAATACTGTGACCAAGGCACCAGTGTCCCTGAATCTCATTTATGTCTCCCACCACGCTCCTAAGCACCATATTTAAAGGCCTGAATGACAAACTTCCATATACTTTCATTTTACTGATGATATGAATTTTCACTCTCTATAACTCTAACTCTCCTATCTCAATGTTGGGTAGAATATACACACACTTGGTCTTCACATGTTTCATTTAATGGCAACAGTCCTTCATAGAAATTAGAGTTGCACTTGCATTATTTGTCCTTATATTAAGAATTCTAGATCCCCAATTTTCCCCAGGATTGAGACCGATGGCATCAGGAATGCACACAGTTCAGCTCCCTGGAACCAGGACTTGGTTCTTGTGCAGTCTGCTCACTTAGACCAAGGCTCTATCGAACCTCCTACTTGCGAAAGTTCCTCCCAACAGGCTGACTCACCCATGAGTATTAGAAGAGAATATTTAACTCTATCAAGTTTTCTTCCTCTTTCTTCCTCCCTCCCTCCCTTCCTTCTTTCTTTTTCTTTCATTCTTTCTTTTTTTCCTAATGAAATGTCCCTTTTTTGCTGTCATATTGATGGAGAAACAGCATTACAAGTGGTGGTTAAGCTTGCTGGCTAGCCCACAAAGGCTTCCTTAACCATAATCTGGCTGAACTACAGTTTTTAAATGGTTAAGCACTCACACATTCTTTGGAAGTTTGAATAAAAATCTGATACCGCAATAAAAAATTTTAATGTAGTAATGTATAAAATGTAAAAATATGAACTGCAATTTTTAAAAATGCTTTGTAAAAGCAATTCAATTATATTTTCTAATAAGATACTTATGTAGTAAAGAACAGGGCAAATATTTCTAAGAATTTTAAGATGTTTAAAGTGCATGGATCACAATTTTTTTTTAAATCATTATATACGTGATGTGGTAGGCATATTTAGCAATTTAACATATGTTGTATCAATTAAACCTTGTAATAAAATATTTTGTAATTACTATTATCCCCATGTTACTGAGAAGGATACTGAGATTGAGAGAGATGATACTTTTTGCCTGAATCATGGAGAAAATTATGACAGAACCAGAATTCAAATCAAGATCAATTCATATTGAAAGCTTTTATCATTATATTATATTATACAGAATAGTATTGGGTTTACTTTGCAAATAAAATAATTTTGAAAATGAATATATTTTTCAAAATTTACTTTACCTCCACACTAAAACCTTCATATACGCTAAGCTTGGAAGTCAGATATGTCAGGGTCTGAATCCTGCTCTTCTACTTCTTGGAGGTGTAATCCTGGGCAAGTTATTTAACCACTGTGAGGTGGGGCTTACTGTAAGTAAGGTGGAAATAAAAGCGCCAAAGTCTTTGAGATAATAAAGAAAAGTAATGTGTAGAAATGGGTTAATATCTGTATAACCTGACAAACTGCATGACCAGATTGCCAAATGTCAAAAAAACAAGCATTCCCTTCCCCTTCACAATATCCCCCCTTGGCTTTGTAGGCACACAAAAAGATTTTTAAATTCTCAGAAGGATTTGATTGAAACCAGGCACTCTTGTCTAGATGATTACATTCCTTCTCTACCATGGCTTTTGACTTTAGAATGTTCCAAAGTACAAATCCTCTGATGGAGAACTTCTGTGGGTTGTGCCCTGCCCTGCACTGCATTCTCACAATTACAATCTGCTCCTCACCCTGGGATGACCTACTTGTGACACACCATCTTGTGCAGCAAGTTTTATAGTGACTGATGCCTTAGCGACCAGATTCCTGGTTCTGGTTTCTCCTCCCCCACTTGACCTCCACAAAGGCTGTTTTTGTGCGTGCCTAGAATTGGCTGCACACATCCAGGAACTGGAGAGGAGAGCTGAGACTGGGGTGTTTTCGTAATAAAACCTTGGTTCTAAATATCTGACCCTCTACCAGTTTCTACTCCATTTCATCCTCTCTTTCCTCCAGGTGACTCTTGGATTGATTTGAATCAATACTGGATTGATTTGAACAATGTGGTAGTGACTGCATTTTTCACATGAAAATGCTTACCTACTGACCAAGAAGCACTGCCTACACATATAATGAAACATGTTTCAGATCAACTTGTTTAAGTTTTATGTGGTTACCACACTACATTCTGTTCATCATTCTCTGGGATTTTATAGTTCGCATGAAATGTAATATGGTCATTCACAACCATTGAAAAATACAGAGAATAGTTCTTTCTTTCATAAAATAATAGTCTCAGATGATTACACTTCCAAAAGCAAATGGCAAATAATATATAGACAGAGCCACCTTGATTAATAAGCAATGGCACTATCATTTGAATACTTAACATAAATTTATTATTACTCAATCTTAAAATCTCCTTTTTTAATGAGAAGTGGTAACATGAAATTGTATACTTCGAAACTGGTTATATATAAAAAAAAATGATATATTATATTCATCAAAAACGTTTCAGCCACAGTAAAAACAGCTCATTTGAACATTCAGAATTGTTCTTCTATAGCAGGAGCCACATATTTACATGAATATACATATACAAAAAATGTCAGTCCTTTGAGGTTCAAACAAATCTGCCTTGGCTTAAAACAATTTCAACAAAATTTTAAAATACGTCAACATTACTAAATTCCTCAATACTTAAAATACTAAGTTGTGACAATTTTTATAAATGAGTGTTACATAAAGACAATGTTTCATAATTCCCCAATACTTTTGTAGATCAATGGTTCATTCATCCATCCATTCATTCATTCATTCAAAAAATATTTAAGCAATACCTACTTTCTTCAAGGCATAATGGTTCTTTAACAAATTTTTAGTTGTTTCAGTTTTTGATTAGAAGTGATCAACACTTATGAATAGAGTCAATATATGCAAAATAATGTAGTGGTAAACAGTAACGTTCCTTTTTTGAATAGATTGTATTTTATGCTACTTGCTATACAATTTTATGTAATGACTATTTCCAAACACTAAAAGCTAACGTATGCTGCTTTTCTTTCTCTCCATGGTAGTCCATTCCACTGCTATCTCAGTGAGAACCCGGGGCTCTCACTGCTCTCTTTGGAGCTCTGTGAGGCTTCATCAAATGCTTATTATGGCTACTTACAATTCTGCAGAACCTAAAGGACTAATGAAGTAAAACTCTGGACCCACTCTCTTATCTCCATGACCAGTTAGAACAATTTGGATGTTTTCAAAGCTAAAGTATTGGGTTGGCCAAAAAGTTCGTTTGGGTTTTGTTCTGCAAAAACCTAAAAGAACTTTTTGGCCAGCCCAATATTTGCAATGCCCTGCAGCTCAAGTGTTAGAGCATCAAGTCACCCCCAGAGGTACTGGGGTATCCTTCCAGGCAAGGACACATTTTGCTTTACAGGAATAGAGCTTTGCTTGTAATGTGCTTAAGCTCTTACCACTTACATATAAATTTCATAAAGTGATATATGTTCTATAAATGATGTAGATACAACTGGAGTTCCAAGCATTAGTAAATTTCAACAAATATTTAAATTAATGGTGGACAAAAATACTTCCATTTATTTATATTATGAAGAAATTCTTCACAGTTGAACAAGATTATTACAGACTTACCTGAATCTGTAGCTGTGATCAACAAGACAAAATGCTCCTTTGTTTCACGGTCCAAACTCTGTGTCACTCGAAGCTCTCCACTAGATGAGAGAGTAAAAGCACTCTCTTCATTACCACCAAATAGAACATACGAGAGTTTGCTGTTAGAACCTTGATCGTCATCTCTTGCCACGACCTATAGGAGAGCATAATACACACCATGAATGCGAGTAAAACTAACAAAATGTATATCATGAAATAAAGTGTATCATTAAAAATAATGAGGTAGAGCCATATGTTCCAATATTAAAAGGTTTCAAAGACATGTTTGTAAGTTTCAAGCAAAAAATTAAAATGGTACAGAGTACTATGCATTATTTGTGCAAAACTAGGCATAAAAGCCATACATTGAATTTTTGGAAGGCTTCACAAAAAATTTTAACAGTAGTTTCATCCAAGTAGTGGATTTGTAAAGAGGGAAGGGAGAACAACATTTGTAAGTTTTCAAACTTTTACATCATTTTATTTTCTTACCATGTGCAGATATTAGTTATAGTGAAACAAAATTCAAAAATACACAAATGCATAAATATGTGCAACATGAGTAAACACAAAAGAATATAACTGAAATGCAATATTTAATCTACAAGGAAATAAATAAGTCCTTAGGTATAATTTTCATAAAACTGTCCTTTTCAAGATTTGCTATACCTGCAAGTAAGCATTTTTGGATGAGAAAGAGAAAGAGAGTGGGGGAAGCATGTACATTTTAATTAAATGAGAGTCTTATAATGAACACAATATTTGTTTTATTTAAATATACTGACCTGAAGAATTGTTCTGGGTAGTGTCCCCAAATTCTCAGGGACATTTACAGAATATGGAGATAGCTCAAATATGGGAACAAAATCATTAATATCCAGTAGAACAACACTGACAGTGGAGGTATCAGTTCTGGGGGTGCTGCCCCGATCTGTGGCCTGAACAGTTAAAAAGTAAGTAGGGGTCTTCTCTCTATCCAAGGGCTTAGCCACAGTGATTGCACCTGTGACTGAGTCGATCCGAAATTCCTGATTGGCATTACCATCAATAATGCCGTAGCGGACCTGTCCATTTGTACCTTCATCTCCATCTGCTGCAGATACTTGTATTATATCCGTTCCAGTGAGTGTATTTTCATCAATCTCCACTTTATACACGGCCTGTGCAAAAACAGGGTTATTATCGTTGATGTCAAGTACCATAACTACAACCTCTGTAGATGAAGAGAGAGATGGTTGACCTTTGTCTGTAGCCACCACTGTTAGAGTATAATTAGAAACCTCTTCTCGATCCAGTTCTCCAGTGAGCCTCACTTCTCCATCAATGGTCCCAATACTGAACTTGTTTCCCGAAGGGTTCAGTAGGTTGTACTCAATATAGCTATTTGGGCCGCTGTCTGGGTCAGTTGCTTGCGCTTTGAAAACAATGGTATCAATAGGTGTGTTTTCTGGAATGTATGTCAATTTAGGGGAAAGAAATGTTGGTGGGTTATCATTTACATCCAACAAAATAATGGAGACTTGAGCAGTGCTTGTGAATCTGGAGGCTGGAAGCTGTGGCAGGTCGTGCACTTGAACGACCAGATTGTAGAAGGACTGACTTTCCCGATCCAAAGCTTTCTGGACTTTCAGTATCCCATGCTTGTCAACTGTAAACTGCCCAAGGCTATCACCAGAAGCAATGCTGTAAGCCAACTGGGAGTTGATGCCTGAAATGGAAGGGAAAAATTAAATTTTCTGAAATATGTGCTGATTGCAAACTAAACTGCACCAAAATTTTCATGATATGAAACTGCACATTTGATATATGATGCCTCCAAACACACCTTACAGATGATTTAGCCACAGTTAATTTTCTTTATAAGTAATACATAACCCATAATCCTTTCCTTGTCAACGTCTGATCTGAAAAGATGTTTACAATCTGGTGAACAAATGATTTATATACTGCGGGCTATTTACCATGGTGTTGAAATGCTAAATTACAAAAATAAAGAGGAAAACAATATTCCAGAGAGCGGATATTTTTCTATACATTTACTTATTTCTGTCACATAATTCCTGAGAGTTCAACATTAACAGTGCCACACTATACTACTAGCCAAACATTTATCACTTTAGTAATTTATTGAGGCCGACACCAATTTTCAGAGAAGGGTAATAAAATTTTCTGATGTATGGCATTAGTCATGGATGCTTTAAGTCTACTTTTACATTTCTTGTCAGAACCAATAAATACTTTTTAATTCCTATTAAGCATCTGGCTAATGGCCTTTGAGAAAATAATTCTCTTTCAAATTTTATTATGTGTATGTACCGTGTTTTAAAAGTAATTTTTGAAAGAAACATTAGCAGTAAAAGGCTCCAAATATAAAGGTTCACACTATTTGGGGGCTATTTTTAGATAATATTTTATCTATTTTTCCTGCTGTATAGCACAGGGAACTCTGCTTAATATTATGTAACAACCTAAATGGGAAAAGAATTTGAAAATGAATAGATACATGTATATGTATAACTGAATCACTTTGCTGTACACTTGAAACTAATACAACACTGGTAATCAACTATAGTCCCATATAAAATAAAAGTAAAAAAAAAATTATAAATCCTTATTTCATAAAATGATTGCAGAGATTCTTCTAACAAAGATGATATGAAGAATGGATCAATCTATTAGTTTAGTAAATAATTTAAAGGTAAACAACAGATAAGCAGTGCAAACAGAAAGAAAAATCATATTTTCTGCCCCAGAATAGCATTTTCTTCACTGGTACACAATGTCATGTGTACTTTTATATTTTATCATAAAGCTGTTGGGCAACCATAGGATAAGAATTTCTAAGAAACATATTGTATATCTAGATAACTCATCCTTAATAAAAATACTATACTCTGGGATCTTCTATTAGGGAAAATCTGTTGAGTTACAAAAACTGCTTACAAATGGCTCCTATATTTCTGAAGTTAATTTTAACTATTCAGGTGTCAGAAAAGATGTCCACTCTTTGCCAAAAGTCTTCTAGAACAATTTGATCGTCTTTTTCCTCTTTTATTTCTTGAAAAATACTCTTTCTCAAGATTCTGTGAATATTTGAGTTTGCTTTTGCCTTTTCTTTAAACTCATTACAATCTTTATAAAGGTAAGTTTAGTTGAGTAACAGGATTTTTTTTCTACCAGGTAAAGTCTGCTTGCTCTATTTTTAAAAAAATGCTAGAATTATTATTTTCCTGTGATTTAATAGTCTCTTATCTAATGTCTTTTGTCAATATGTTGATGCAGAGAAAAATATTTATGGAGATAACTTTCGGGAACTGGCTTATTCACAAAAATTTCTAGGATAAACAAGGATTGAGTAGATCTTTGAAAAGGTAGGATTTTTCTCCTCATTTAAGAGTTGTGGCTTTTAATCTTTGTAGTTTATTTAAGACTATTCACAAGAGAACAAAGCAGAGGTTATAAACTTCCAAATACTTAGGAGTCTGAGGATCAGGAAAAATATGAATAAATAAAGCTAACGGAGGCCACAGCTCAATTCACCAGCAGGAGATAAAGAGAAGTTTAAGATCTGGATAGAACAAGGTCAAGAACCTACTTCAACTCTTTGACTTAAAATTCCACAGGTTTGGGGGAAGAAAAGTTCTATCAACTGATGCAAAGATAAAAAGTTTCATCAACTGGTGCAATATATGTATATATTACTTAGAAAGCAATTTGATTTTAAAGATCTATATACCCATATATATATATAATATATATATATTTATTTAATATATTTTTAAATAGAATTACTCTCTAAGGAAATTTTTTGCCTTTCCTATGGCTAACTCCATCAGTAAATATTTAATTCCTATTCTTTGAGGCACAAATTCATACACAATTATTATTGAGAAAAAAGTTATGATGACATCTGGATAAAAATAATACCAACAAGCAGAGATATACTTCTTTGTAAGCATATAAAACCTTTCATGCCCAAGATCAAAAGAAATTTAAAATACTTACAAAATTATAGATGGCTACAAAGTGATGGCCTAAAATTTCTACATAAATCAACTGGAATGCAAGTAATTAAATCAAGGATCTGAACACCCTTGGTCCACTGTGTATGCTACTTCCTGGAGTAAACAATTAACTTGCAGAGGCAAAAAGAGAACATAATACCAAGATTTTATAGCCTTGTAAACAGCAGGAGAGCCTCCTTTTTAGGGAAAACGTTTAGTGGAGTAGGTGGATGGTGGAGGTAATAAATATTAAGCTTTAGCTAGAATTATGAAAAAAGAAAAATTTGGTTTTATATTCAAATTCATAAAGAAAAATGTATCAGGTGATAACGTTAACAATGAACTGACGATAACAATCATTATCTTTGAAAAAATAAACATAGAAATACAACTAGTTTTGCACAAAATATTGCAGCAGCATCTAAGAAACAGCTCTCGTCTCAGGAACTGAGACCTTACGGTTGCAATTACAGGCCATGGAAGCCATCTATATGGACTTTACTGTAAAGAAAAGGACTTTTCATTCCTATCAAGTCTAAGTGACTCTGGGCATGTGCTCTACATCTAAAAAATACATGTAGACATATTGAAACTCAAAATTCTCCCTGAACTATCCTGTACTATCCTGAAAACTATCCTCTACTCCCTGTACTATCCTAAAAAATTGAGAGCTCATGCCATTCTTCTCTCTCTGCTCCTTGCATCAAATATCCCAATCATGAATCACTAAATATATTATTTTAGTATTCTATAATTTATTCATATGTGTTGGGACTTGAATTTAGTGGGCTTTCATAGCACCAGATTTTTAAGCTTAGAAAAGTTCATATTTCTAACCATTTGTGTTCAATGTTCTGAAAGCAGTTTATTTACATGACTCTTTTTTTCTTTCTGGCAGCTTTATTGTGTGTGTGTGGTTGTGTTGGGTTTTTTTTTTTTTTTGGTTGATTTTTATTTCAATCTTAAGAATAATTTAGTTCCAGGAAATATAGCATATAACTATAGGTATGTAGCTCTACTATGAAATGTATATATTTATTCACAATCCATAAATGTTGTCTAATTATTTCTATGATGAACTAGTATTTGTCAACTTATCATACAGCTGTAACACATGGAACTCTTGCAAATAGCATTCACTTTTATGAAGCAGTTCCAACAAGGTCATCAGGTCACTGGAATATGAAACCCATTTACAGGTCAAATGATCTGCATTGTGTACCAAGCATATATCAGTAAATTTATTCAGCAATAATTACAATTGCTTTATGACTCTACAACTCCCCAATATTTTGAAGAGTTTATGAATTTATTTCTAGGATAATGTAATAATTATCAAAGCCAGAATATTTCCATGAAACTTCCATTTTATAATACTTTGCCTTAATATAATACTTTCTTAACTGTATGCATGAAAGCCTTGAGATTAATACATGTGTTACTTATCTTGTGAACACAGTAAAATATTTGCTTTATTCTTATTAAATGGTATGTAATCTAAAATGTTAGGTTAAAATTAGAGAATTTAGATATAAGTAACAGAAAATGTTAAATTTATTTCCATATAAAATGTCTTAATTTAAGATGACAATATTCTCCCATCTGAAAACTCTTGATCAGAGATTAAAATAAATTTGCTAATAAATTTGCTAATTAGAAAAGTCTAATATTGTTTGTGAAATATGTTGAGAACTATTTAGTATAACTGAGTTGGCAGTTTTAAACAAAGAAGGTTACCCTTGTACAGTCTTATCATGATCCCTGTAATTCAGAGAGATTAGAAACTGTGTCCTATATTTTAGGTCAAAGTACAGGAAATTACACTGATAAAAGTATTCTAAACTAAAACAATGGAAAAATGTAGCTTGAAACTTTTACCTAACACAATTAAAGGCAAAAAAAAAAAATCCATAAAAAGTAACTTGAAGTCAATGGTTAACACATTTCTCTGCATATGCTTACATGGATTATTCCAGCAGCTTTCACACACAAAAAAAGTGTCTTATTTGCTATTTTCCCAGTTCCCTACAATCAAGGTGTGAGGATAAATGAATTTACTTTAGAGCTGCACACAATCCTATGATACAATGGACTCCCTCTAATACCTAATAAATAAGTCACAATGAAACCTGGCAGATAATTCTTCACTACAGAAAAGTTGGAACCAATTAAAAAAGTTCATATACAGAGATCAGGTAAATTAATTAAGTTTATATCAATAATAATAGAGAAATCAACATCCAAAATAAAGATTAACCTCAGTTGTGTATAAAGCCTAATGGTAGACAATTACAGAGCTGGGCTGATGTACATGAAATAGACTGAGCAATGTTCTTAGGCCAGGACTGGGTACATACTAAGGACAGGTGGCCCATCACATTTGCTGGTTCCCCATCCACGGATTCAACCACCATGGATCAAAAATATTTGGGAAAGAAAGATTCCAAACATTTCCAAAAAGAAAAACTTGAATTTTCCATGCACTGGCAACTATTTACATAGCATTTATATTGTATTAGGTATTATAACTAATCTAGTAATCTATATGGGAGGATGTGCATAGATTATATGCAAATACTACACCACTTTACATAAAGGATTTGAGCAGCTTGGATCTTGGTACCAGTAGGGGTCCTGGAACCAATCCCCTGCAGATACCAAGGGACAACCTGTATTTGACAATTGTCGGTTATTGTTACTAATATTATTAGCAATTTCTAGAACTAACATTATAGGCACTTCTATTTTAGGTATATTTATGTGTCCAATATTAACTGTGCTTAAATAAGAGGGGAAAACTTCAAAATGTACTTAATGAATTCTAAAGAAAGCATTCTCATGAATTAAAAATACTGTGCTCTTTGCCTCTCATATCTTTCTAAGTGGCAATTCTGGACACTCCTGAAAGGAAACTAAGTATAGAGCAGAATGCTGAGATAGAATGGTACTCTGAGATTACATAAATAATTTAAGTCAGCAAGAACCAGGAAATTCTAAATTAAGGTTGATATGCCTATGTCACGAGGCATATCCTTGGGCTAGAGACCCATTTCCTCTTAAAATAATGTCCCTTGTTTTCTCAACTGAATGAACATTTAGCTGCATCCAGTGGAAGGGAAAACAAGGTACTAACTTTCCAAACAGTTTAGTTAAAGACTGATAATCTATACAATGTTATCTCTGAGCCTATATTATCTGATATTTGTATATACAAGTTAGTCTTAGAAGAAAGACCAAGGGAGTCCTATTTTAAAATAAAGTTTTTCAAATAAATAAATAAAAATCAAGCAAAAATCAAACATTGTAAAGTCTAGATTTAATGTAAAATCTCAACTGGATTATATAGCATAAATTAAAGAGATCTGAGACTGTCCTTTGAGACAAAGCATGAAAGCTTGCTAAAATACTCTGAGCAATTTTCAGTCAGAAATATAAAACTAGGGCTTCCCTGGTGGCGCAGTGGTTGAGAGTCCGCCTGCCGATGCAGGGGACACGGGTTCGTGCCCCGGTCCGGGAAGACACAACATGCTGCAGAGCGACTGGGCCCGTGGGCCATGGCCGCTGAGCCTGCGCGTCCCGAGCCTGTGCTCCACAGCGGGAGAGGCCACAGCAGTGAGAGGCCCGCATACCGCAAAAAAAAAAAAAAAGAAATATAAAACTAATCATGCATTCTTAAGTATTTTTTGAGACTTTGGTTTTCCTTTTGCATCCATATTTTATCCTTTTCATGTTAAAAGAATATATGTAAGCAAATAGTTATTTATCTGACATAAACCTACCAAAAAGCTGTTTTATGACTTCTACATTGCTAACCTGCAATAGTGTCATACAGTTAGGGAGAAAAAAAAGAAAGATAAAGTTTAAAAAGCTTATAAGATGATAACAATGCATGCAGTGTAACTGTTATAAATAAGAAATTAACTAACAAAATACTTAATCTTTTCATCCTCTAGAGTTAAATTATAATCTATTCCTCAACTTTGGACCTATACTTACAAAATGCAATTTTGTGACAGCTGCACACGGTAAAGAAACACGAAATGAAGCTGACGATATTTTTTAATAAAGTTTAAGTATATGAAATAAAGTACATACCATCATCCGCGTCAGTAACATTAAACACAAGAACAGTAGATCCTAGAGGTAGATTCTCCATTAAAGATGTGCTGTATGAATCCAAGCTGAAAATGGGTGGGTTATCATTTACATCTAGTATATTGAAATAAACCCTAATGGTAGTAAATTGTCCCCCACCATCTTCAGCTCGGACAGTGAGAATATAATATTGCTGTGCTTCATAATCTAATATTCGAGTCAAATTAAAGACTCCGGTAACTGGATTCAGGAAAAATGTGCCATCTTCATCATCTTCATTTACAATATATGTAATTTCTCCATTCACACCAGAGTCATCGTCTGTAGCTAAAATAGCTGCTACCAAAGAACCTATCAGAAAAATAAGAGTCTAAAATTAATGGGACAGGGTATTGCTAAGAGAATACTTATGATATCAAAAATTTTATTTCTACAGTAAAGTATTTTAACTAGAGAAGTACTATGAAAATATAATGAACACAACATTCTGTAGATTTCTACATTAACACCCGATACCAACATTCCCAAATAGTATCAAAATGTATAGCGTATTAGATATCCAGTAGATCTTATGTTGCAATGTAAATGTTCTGGGGAATGAACACTACTTCAGACATTATTTTTCTACCTGGCACTACCAATCCATAAACATATTGATGAATTCAATGAGCATATATTGGGGCCCATTGCTAGTGTCAGGAACTGGGAATTCCAAGCAATAATACAAACTTATGCTGAGGGGATACCAGTTGACAGCTCATATGACCAAGACAGGCTGGGACCTGGGGCCATTTGCTGCAGTGCTGCAGGGCTTACACCGGCACACACCTCTCCTCAAGCAAAACAAATACAGAGAAACTATATGGGACTGAAAATAACTGTGTGCATGCCCAGTTGGGGCAAATTCTGGACCAAGAGATAAAAAAAGACCAAAAAAACCAACTGCCACTTCTGAAGAGCCAGGAGCAAAAACTGGGTGTTGGGAGCAAAAGCAGGGTACTGCGCATGCCCCCTGCACTCAGCACCACAAACAGGTGGGCAGAACACCTAAGCCACCCCTCTGTCCCGACCCCTGGGCACACTCCTACCCTGACCCCACATAAGGAACCAGCTTGCCGAGCGAGCAAGGGAACCTGTTACTTGTTTTTGCTCCTTCCTGCTGGGGCAGGGGCCCCAATAAAGCCTAGCCTGAATTTCTTGTTGGCCTCTAGTCAATTTCTATTGATTGGGGAAGGCCATGAACCCTGGTCAGTATCATGACCATTGCTAGAATTAAGGTGAGAAAGAAACGTAATGGGAATTACATGAAGGACATGCATAACTCATCTTGGGGACTGTAGTGAGAAGTAGGCTTCTATAAATGTTTCACTCCTCTGTCAAATGAGTTTCTAAAACATATGCCTTATTCCAAACTAACTCCAAATGTAATTCAGAATTCAATTTCAGTTTTAGATAAGAATTTCCAATAGTGGGAAGGAAGCATACCCACACCAATTACATGGATTTTGGGTACTCAAATTCAACAGTCACAGCATAATATGTTCAAATAGACAAGGTGGGAATTCAGGATTCCTATTTTACTAACATTTATTGAGCATCTGCTAATCCTCGAACCCCATGTTAGCAAATTCATATATGTTTTACCCTAATTCTAACAGGAATTGTTTCCATATACAGCAGAATGAACTGAAGCTAAGAGAAATGAATACACTGCCCTGGTTCACACAGCTAGTAAGTGTTAGAACCAGTATTGACAGGTTTTCATGTGCTTTTCTTTGCTCTTTCTATGCACAGCAACATATTCACATCAGACTTTTTTTTTTAATCTTTATTGGAGTATAATTGCTTTACAATGATGTGTTAGTTTCCGCTTTATAACAAAGTGAACATCAGACGTTTTTAAAGTGGAAAAATGCTAGCAGAACTATGGTTGCCAGAAAAATCCACAATGCATGTCACAAATACTTTCAGAAACAGAAATATCTGTAATTAGTAATCAGATGATTGGCTACCTTCATTTGCTCTCAAAAGTCTAGAAATTTGTTTGGGAATTGTAGTGAAGATGGTTAATTAAAATATTTCAAAATCCAGCATTTATACTTGGTAGCATATGGTAAAAACTAGTCACAATTTAAGAGTAGCCAAAACATAGTCCATAATTGTAGTCAAAGGTGATCCTACACTTATGGGCGTGCCACCTACCTGGGGTAGTGTCTTCTGGGATGTCAAAAGAGTACACAGGCCTGGAGAACTTGGGTGTGTGGTCATTCACATCACTGACAGTGATATTTATTCTCATATCTGAGGACTGAAGGCCGTCATCTGCACGAACCAGCAAGGAATATTTGGAACGGCGTTCCCTGTCCAACCTCTTGGTAGCTATCAGATCTCCTGATTCAGGGTCAATTCGGAAACTGTCATCGGCTCCACTAATGATTGTGTATGTGACAAGAGCATTTGCACCCTAGGAAAAAAAAATGAGTATCTGAACTGCTAGAAATAGAACACCAAGAGTACCACTCCTTGTGCTGAATACGTATTTGACAAAGTGAAGCTTTGGGGCTTAATTTCACATGATACTGTAAGATTTCAAAAGGTAACAAGCCAGAGTGGTGTATTACCTAGTCTTTCACCATTCACTCCATTAAATAACAACAAATCGCAACCTTCAGTATTTATATGTATATTTCAGTATTTATATAACACAATGAATCTCAACCTTCAGTATTTATATATACCATTCACTCCATTAAATAACACAACAAATCTCAACCTTCAGTATTTATATGTTTTTTAATTCTTAAAATATACACATGGAAAATACGAATGATGTAATACTATTAACCACATAACCAGAGGTTTGCTAAAGGCTTGCTCTGTGCCAGGCCTAGTGACAGCACTAAGTATGCATTATCTCGCTTCAATTCACAGCTCCATGAGATACTATTCCTCAAATGAAGACACGGGGTTCCGAGATGCTAGGTAACTTATGCAGAGTCACACTGTAAGTGTGAGCGTGGATTTCAAACCCTAGTCTGCCTGACTCTGAGCTCATGCTCCTTCTGGTTCAACATGAAAAGGTATTAAACAAATCAAGCACTAAATGAAGGCTTGCAATAAGCACTGTAAGAACCAAAGACAGGGATTATTTTGACCAATTTGGTAGTGTGGAGAGTTTAAATCTAAAATAAAAGAAGAAAAATCAAGCTAAAGTATTAGATTATGGGTGTATGTTGGAGAATCTCAGTTGTAACACACATTGAATTGTATGGCCAAGAAACCACTAATCTTGTTTTAATCGAAAACAATCTTTTAAGGCTCTCAATAGTGTAGGATGGACTAGAAGAGAAGAGAGGCCAGAGAAGGGAGACAGTGAATAAAGTTTGGCCCCAAGAGACTGGGGCTTTATTTCCTCAAGATGAAACTCTATACAATCTGTATTATTTTCTGGTTCTAAGTCCCTGTTCTGTAAAATGAAAGCAGGAATCCATTCTTGTTTTCTCTCAGATCTTAGAGCTGTAGCACTCAAAATCTGAGGTATGAACTAGGAATTTGGCAGAAGGAATGGAAAAGTTGAGAAAAATACATTTATTAAGTGTTTATTAAGTGCTAAGCACTGCTCTGAGCACATCACTTCATGGGCACTAATTGTTTAGATACTTAAAGGTAATCCAGTTGGGTAAGTACTATTATTATCCCAATTTTGAAGATAAAGAAACTGAGACAAAGAAATATGAACCCTGGCTATCTTGCTCTAGAAATGAGACTCTCAATTATTATATACCAAACATAATACACAGGACAAATTAGTTAAGATCTGATAGGTTATTGGATATAGAAGTAACAGTAACAATATCTCTCATTTGTTCAACATTCCCCTATATTCTCATTTCTTTCTTTTTTTTTAAATTGCAGTTGATTTACAATGTTGTGTTAGTTTCAGGTGTACAGTAAAGTGAATCAGTTATATATATATATATATATATATATATATCCACTTTTTTTTTAGATTCTTTTCTCATATAGGCCATTACAGAATATTGAGTAGAGTTTCCTGTGCTATATAGTAGGCTTTTATTAGTTATCTATTTTATGTATAGTAATGTGTATATGTCAATCCAAAACTCCTAGTGTATCCCTCCCCCCTGCCCTTATCCCCTGGTAACCATAAGTTTGTTTTCTACATCTGTGACCCTACTTCTGTTTTGTAAGTAAGTTCATTTGTACCCTTTTTTTAGTTTCCAAATATAAAAAATATGATATTTTTTTTCTGTGTCTGACTTACTTCACTCAGTTTCATTTCTTTCTTTTAACAACTCCAGGCAATGGGTGTAAAAGTGAAACAGAAGGAAAAAAATTTAATTTCAAATTACTTTGGCTGTGAATTAGGAGAATACTCTTGCTAAAGATATCTCTGGATAAGATCTGCTTTGATGCAGGAGAAAGTATACAGTGAAATTTTATAATTTTATGTATAGTATATTAAGCAATTGAAGGACAGTTTCATAGAAATGATTATGTGGCAATGGTCATAACCATAGAAATGGTTGTGTGGTCAGAGATTTGAAAAGGGGTTTCATAAAACTATCTGAAGGTCGATACATGTAGGTCACAGTTGAGGCCACAAGATTTGTTGAGGATTTAAATTAGAATAGATCAAGAAAGGAACAGCAGCATAAAGATTGAATACCACATTTAGAGAATGGGAAAAAGGGGCAGGGACTACGGGAAGAAGAGGGGGAAGGACCTAGGAGACCCAGAGGACAGCCTGCCACAGAGGTTAAAGGGAAGGTTTCAAGAAAGGACAGATTTTAGCAGCGTCAAAAATAAAGAAATTAAGGGAAATTAAAATTAAAGCATCCAGTGCTCGCTTCGGCAGCACATATACTAAAATTGGAATGATACAGAGGAGATCAGCATGGCCCCTGCGCAAGGATGACACACAAATTCGTGAAGTGTTCCATATTTTTCTAATGAGAATCTACTGTATAGCTCAGGGAACTCAGTGCTTTGTGGTAACCTAAATGGGAAGGAAATCCAAAAAAGAAGGGGTATATGTATACATATAGCTGATTCACTTTGCTGTACAGCAGGAACTAACACAACGTTGTAAAGCAACTGTACTCAAATAAAAATTAATAAAAAAAAATTAAGCACCCATCTGGATTTGATGATGGGGGATGATAATTTTACAGTACTTAAAAATCTCTTATAAACTTACCTATATATTGTTGCAATTATGAGCAGTTTGATTTAGATATGTTTACTTATATGTATATTATAATTGAAATATTGAGTTAAATATTATACACTGTACTGGTTGAGATCTGATGCTCTGGAGTCATAGTTTTGGGCTTGAATATTTGCTCTACTACTTATTAATTGTGTGTCATTGGGCCACTACCTAACCTCTTTGAGCCAACGTTTCCTTACCTGGACAATTGGGTTGGTAATAATACCTGCCACATAGGGCTGCTCTGAGGATTAAAGGCACTCATATGTGTAAAGGACCTAGAAAAATCCTTGAGAAGCTTTAAGTGTATGACAATGCTAATTGTTACTTTTAGTCCTATTTTAATTATTTTCTTATAAAAGGAATACAACAAGTTAAATGTATTTGATGACTAAGTTGTTTGCAAATAAATAATTTAAGTAAAAATTTGATTAGAGTTGCTATATATCCCAGGGAAAATATTTTCTGATTTCCTGTTAATATGTAGTATTGAGTCTTGACACTGAGGTATAAGTAGTGTTGGAATTGTCAACTTCAAAAATTGCTTTTTGATTTAATTATACTCACATAAAACAAATATACTTTTTTACCATATTAAGCTATAGCAAGGTATTTATTAAAATATACAGGCTAAGAACTCTCCAGAAGATATTAGGAAGAACATAAATTTAGGGTGTTTAGACTATAAAGCTGACATGCTGGGAAATTTCAGCAGCTGACGTTTCCATACATCTTTTCCATCACAGGTTAAATATATTTTATCTTCGTGACCAAACACATAAGGGGATGATTTCTAACAGTTGAAGGCAAAAATACTCTTTCAAAATTTACATTTAGTGGCATTTGCTATATTTGTACTACATTCCCTAAGCTAATCTTAAAATTTAGTAACGTGAATGCCTCAAAGAACATTTAATTTAGTAATGGAACAGCTGGGTTTAACATACTATGCACATTTATCTTGTATATTCAGGTGTACATAGAATATCTAATGTATTTATTGTAATTGTACGGTTTAACAAAAACATTCAATAAGAATTTTAGACTTCTAATCTGACCACATTCTGTACCATTTGTTCTATTTCACAAGGAATTCGATTATTCTGGTAAAACAGTCCAGGGAAAAACAGCTACACCCAATTCTGACCTACTAAAATGGAATTTGGAAACTAGGGGAAAGCCAAGATACAAAAACATTTCAAGCTATTGTACAAATGGCTTGAAATTGAGAAATGTCCTGTCTGCAAAATGACTATAATAATTAATACTCCTAAACTTATGATAATTCTTCTGAACAGAAGCAAAGGCAACAGACTATGTCGATAAACCATCTTTTTCACTTTCAAAATCAGCTGATGTGGTGCATTAGTAGTTCTAGTGAATGTCTGAAAATGTGTAGCCAAGAGTAATGATTTAATTAGGTCTTTTGAAAAGTCTATTTATTTAATATTCCAAATATGCAGTATCAGCAATGCTACAAGAAACAAATATCGTATTTCAGCTGTAGCCCAGTGGAAATAATGCTGTTTAAAAATACTCCACTCTCCTGAGGAACCACAGAGACAAAAGTAAGTGGAAGGAATTCTAAAAGTAAATAGCTATAAATTGCAAATGCATTTTATGAACTTAAGTAGTATTTTCAAAAACACATATGGTACCATGGAACAAAGCTTGAGTATCCTGGCCAATTACAAGCATAATAATTCTGTTTATCGAAGGAAACAAGAGACTGACAAAGTCACATGCTTCTGAGAGATGTGTATCTTGATCCAACACGTTTCAAAAGATATTTAAATTACGTTCAACATGTATATGTTGCTTTCTAAAACTGATTCCTTTACCCAGGCATTACTCTTCAGTGACCTACTAGTTTCTCTAACATACTAATATTTTTATGTTCAATTTAGTAATTAAGGACAAGTGTATAAACTAAAGAATATATGGACATAATTTGCTGATTACCTACATAATCTTAGCATTTTAAAGAATTCTATTAATCTTGCAAAATCAATCTACTGGATAGTTGTGTGACAATTTAATGCTGGCCACAAAGTAAAAGCAACTCCTTGCTTTCAATATTGATTCCTACTCAAAACTAGATGAAGAAAGAAAACAGAGCCATGATTTGGTTAGAGAGAAAACATTTCAAACATATATATATATTTTCAAATTTAACTAAGAGGTAAGGAGCTGACAATAGAGAAGAAGATAGAAGGTTTACCTAAAAGCATTAATATTAATTTATTATAAACCACTCAAAAAAGGAAACAGCCAATAATTCTGAATGCCATAGGAAGCCTAGGTATCCCTTACGCATGGCATAGAGCCAAAGAAATTGGTTTCTAAAGCCAGGATTGGAAATAGTCAGTAGTCATTAAAATGCTACTAAAAAATTTAAGAGAAAACATATCCAAGAAGGAAAACAACCTCAGGGGCTTAAAATTTTAAACATAAGAGTCCAAAAGCAGTTTTCCAAAAATGTCTTCCTTTTTTCTTTTTCTTTTTCAACATCTTTATAGGAGTATAATTGCTTTACAATGGTGTGTTAGTTTCTGCTTTATAAAATAGTGGATCAGCTCTACATATACATATATCCCCATATCTCCTCCCTCTTACATCTCCTTGCCACCCTCCCTATCCCACCCCTCTAGGTGGTCACAAAGCACCGAGCTGATCTCCCTGTGCTATGCAGCTGCTTCCCACTAGCTATTTTACATTTGGTAGTATATATAAGTCCATGCCACTCTCTCACTTCCTCCCACCTTACCCTTCCCCCTCCCCATGTCCTCAAGTCCATTCTCTACATCTGCATATTTATTCCTGTCCTGCCCCTAGGTTCTTCAGAACCATTTTTTTTTTTCAGATTCTATATATATGTTAGCATACGGTATATGTTTTTTTCTTTCTGACTTACTTCACTCTGTATGACAGTCTCTAGGTCCATCCACCTAACTACAAATAACTCAATTTCGTTTCCTTTTATGGCTGAGTAATATTCCATTGTATATATGTGCCACATCTTCTTTATCCATTCATCTGTCGATGGACACTTAGGTTGCTTCCATGTCCTGGCTATTGTAAATCACACTGCAATGAACATTGTGGTACATGACTCTTTTTGAACTATGGTTTTCTCAGGGAATATGCCCAATAGTGGCATTGCTGGGTTGTATGGTAGTTCTATTTTTAGTTTTTTAAGGAACCTCCATACACTTCTCCATAGTGGTTGTATCAATTTACATTCCCGCCAACAGTGCAAGAGGGCTCCCTTTCCTCCATACCCTCTCCAGCATTTATTGTTTGTAGATTTTTTGATGATGACCATTCTGACTGGTGTGAGGTGATACCTCATTGTGGTTTTGATTTGCATTTCTCTAATGATTAGTGATGTTGAGCATCCTTTCATGTGTTTGTTGGCAATCTGTATATCTTCTACGGAGAAATGTCTATTTAGGTCTTCTGTGCATTTTTGGATTGCGTTGTTCTTTTGATATTGAGCTGCATGAGGTGCTTGTAAATTTTGGAGATTAATCCTTTGTCAGTTGCTTCATTTGCAAATATTTTCTCCCATTCTGAGGTTGTCTTTTCATCTTGTTTATGTTTCCTTTGCTGTGCAAAAGCTTTTAAGTTTTATTAGTTCCTATTTGTTTATTTTTGTATTTATTTCCATTTCTCTAGGAGGTGGGTCAAAAAGGATCTTGCTGTGATTTATGTCATGGAGTGTTCTGCCTATGTTTTCCTCTAAGAGTTTGATAGTGTCTGGCATTATATTTAGGTCTTTAATCCATTTTGAGTTTATTTTTGTATATGGTGTTAGGAAGTGTTCTAATTTCATTCTTTTCCATGCAGCTGTCTAGTTTTCCCAGCACCATTTATTGAAGAGGCTGTCTCTTCTCCATTGTCTATTCTTGCCTCCTTTATCAAAGATAAGGTGACCATATGTGCGTGGGTTTATCTCTGGGCTTTCTATCCTGTTCCATTGATCTATATTTCTGTTTTTGTGCCAGTACCTTACTGTCTTGATTACTGTAGCTTTGTCATATAGTCTGAAGTCAGGGAGCTGGATTCCTCAGTTTTTCTTTCTCAAGATTGCTTTGGCTATTTGGGGTCTTTTGTGTTTCCATACAAATTGTGAAATATTTTGTTCTAGTTCTGTTAAAAATACCAGTGGTAGTTTGATAGGGATTGCATTGAATCTGTAGATTGCTTTGGGTAGTATAGTCATTTTCACAATGTTGATTCTTCCAATCCAAGAACACGGTATATCTCTCCACCTGTTTGTATCATCTTTCATTTCTTTCATCAGTGTCTTATAATTTTCTTATAATCTCTGGGAGAGCTTTCACCATTTGATATTACATGGAGCCGGGAGGTCTCTGGTGGACCAATGTCCTGAACTCGGCTCTCCCACCTCAGAGACACAGTCCTGACACCCAGCCAGAGCAGCAAGACCCTGTCAGTCACACGGCTCAGAAGAAAAGGGAGAAAAAAAGAAAGAAAGAAAAAATAAAATAAAGTTATTAAAATAAAAAATAATTATTAAAAATAAAAATAATTTTAAAAACAAAGAAAGAAAAAGGAAAGCAACCAAACCAAAAAACAAATCCGCCAATGATAACAAGTGCTAAAAACTATACTAAAACAAACAAAAAGCAATGACAACAACAAAGAAATAGACAGAACCCTAGGACAAATGGTAAAAGCAAAGCTATACAGTCAAAATTACACAAAGAAGCATACACATACACACAAAAAGAGAAAAGGGAAAAATATATATATATCATTGCTCCCAAAGTCCACCTCCTCAATTTGGGATGATTCGTTGTCTCTTCAGGTATTCCACAGATGCAGGATACATCAAGTTGACTGTGGAGATTTACTCCACCGCTCCTGAGCTGCTGAGAGGGATTTCCCTTTCTCTTCTTTGTTCGCACAGGTCCCAGGGTTCAGCTTTGGATTTGGCCCCGCCTCTGCGTGTAGGTCGTCTGAAGGCATCTCTTCCCGCCCAGACAGGACCAGGTTAAAGGAGCCGCTGACTGGGGGGGCTCTGGCTCACTCAGGCCGTGGGGAGGGAGGGGTACGGATGTGGGGCGAGCCTGTGGCAGCAGAAGCCAGCATGACGTTGCACCAGCCTGAGGTGTGCCGTGCGTTCTCCCAGGGAAGTTGTCCCTGGATCACGGGACCCTGGCAGTAGCAGGCTACACAGGCTCCCGGGAAGGGAGGTGTGGATTGTGACCTGTGCTCACACACAGGCTTCTTGGTGGCGGCAGCAGCAGCCATAGTGTTTCATGCCTGCCTCTGGGGTCCGCGCTGGTAGCCGCAGCTCGCGCTCTTCTCTGGAGCTTGTTTACAATGGTCTCTTGCCTCTTCGGCAGCTGCAGACTTTTCCCCGGACTCCGTCCTGGCCAGCTGTGCAGCACTAGCCCCCTTCAGGCTGGTTCACGCCGCCAGTCCTCTCCGGGCGCTCCGACCGAAGCCGGAGCCTCAGCTCTCAGGCCCGCCCACCCCTCGCGTGAGCAGACAAGCCTCTCGGGCTGGTGAGTGCTGGTCGGCAATGATCCTCTGTGCGGGAATCTCTCCTCTTTGCCCTCCGCACCCCTGTGGCTGCGCTCTCCTCTGCGGCTCCGAAGCTTCCCCCCTCCGCCACCCGCAGTCTCCGCCCACAAAGGTGCTCCTAGTGTTTGGAAACCTTTCCTCCTTCACAGCTCCCTCCCACTGGTGCAGGTCCCATCCCTATTCTTTTGTCTCTGTTTATTCTTTTTTCTTTTGCCCTCTCCAGGTACGTAGGAAGTTTCTTGCCTTTTGGGAAGTCTGAGGTCTTCTGCCAGCGTTCAGTAGGTGTTCTGTAGGAGTTGTTCCACATGTAGATGTATTTCTGATGTTTTTGTGGGGAGGAAGGTGATCTCCACATCTTACTCCTCCACCATCTTGGAGGTCTCCTCCCCTTCTTTTCTTTAAAGTTGCAGGTGAAACTATTTCCTCCCTTCCATCCTCTGCTGCCTTTTCCTCCTTCCACCCCACCTCTCCTTGCCCCCGCATACAGGTCCTATTACAAAATACTCAGTGGTGATTTTTATGCCTTCAGGTGCAGTCACATCCTGCACAAATTGTCAATATCCCTACCGCCCCCTGAATGGCAAACAATTCTTTCTTTTCCCTAGTTATTCCTGCTTTATAACTTTACCCGTTTCTGCCCCTTTAACTCCCCACCCTTTCTCACCTCAAATGCGCTTCTTGCATATCCTAGCTATCATCACCTTACATTTAGTAATTTAAAAAAAAAAAGAAAAACTGGAACATCTCAGGATAACACCAGCATGGTTACTTACATTTTTTTAACTTAAAAAACAAAACTCAATAGAAATAAAACAAGTACACTAAAACCGTGTTGACGTAAATACCTAGAGACATAAGGACTTTCCCAGCCTTCTTCAAATTTCATCATAAATATAAACACATCTCAAAAGATGAACTTGAAGACAATGCAAGTGTGTGTGGGCATACACACACACAGAAAAGTTAAAGAGAGAAAAATAAACACACAGGTAGCACTGCATTTGTATTAACCCTTCTCTGTCATATCGTGAAAAGAAAAAGTAGAGGGGAAAATAAAATTATAACAGTATCAACGTAATAGTATTAAAAGGGTTGAATGTTGGCATCTCTTTCAAACAATCAGTTCTTAAGAGACTAGTGTGTCCCATCGGAATATATATATATATATATTATAATTAACATATTATTGCTTCCTGCCTTGGATAAATCACTTGAAATAAATGAGGTTTATTTGTTCTGTTTCTACAGAGAGTATAGCTAACAGAGCAGTTGTTACAATTACAATTATTTGATGTATCGATTGTATAGGCTTATAGCAATTGCATGAGCTTCTTTTCTGTTGTTGATTTTTAGTTATTTTGCTAAATAAGAGATAATGAAGTTTTATGAATTGAGCTATCCAAATATATATTATCAATGATGAGCTTTAAGGAAATGCAGTATTTACTAAATTATAGTTGATATTTCATATCTATCAATAATAATAGAAATATTCTGCACACAACTCTTAATGGTAGCTGGAGTTGGGAATAAACTTTTCTCTATATAAAATTGAGTAGAAGGTACTAAACTTGAAACACCAAATCTTTTTCAGTAGAAAACTACAATTACCTAAATGCCCTTGCTTTATTTTGTTTCCTTTTCCTTAGGAAAAAGAAATTTGGCAAAATGTATAAATGACTAAGTCATTATATTTCTGTACTGGCTGTTAAATATTAGTCTGCTATTGAATTATTTACCTTTTTGTTGTTGTTGTTTTTTGGTTTTTGTTTTGCGGTACACGGGCCTCTCACTGTTGTGGCCTCTCCCGGAGCACAGGCTCCGGACGCACAGGCTCAGCGGCCATGGCTCACGGGCCCAGCCGCTCCACGGCATGTGGGATCTTCCCGGACCGGGGCACAAACCCGTGTCCCCTGCATCGGCAGGCGGACTCTCAACCACTGCACCACCAGGGAAGCCCTTTTTCTTTTTTTTTTTAATTTTATTTTACTGAAGTATAGTTGATTTACAATGTTGTGTTAATTTCTGCTGCACAGCAAAGTGATTCAATTATACATATATTTATATATTCGTTTTCTTTTGTTTGTTTTTGCGGTATGCGGGCCTCTCACTGTTGTGGCCTCTCCCATTGTGGAGCACAGGCTCCAGACGCGCAGGCTCAGCAGCCATGGCTCACAGGCCCAGCCGCTCTGCGGCATGTGGGATCTTCCCGGACCGGGGCTCGAACCCGCTATTTACCTTTTTAAAGTCAAAGAAATAAGCCAAAAATCAAGTTTTCAGATACTTCTGGATTTTAATTGAGGTAAGGAAATTAAATTATCTGACCTGTTTGGGGCTTAGCTTAAAGAGAAAGGGGATACTAGCATAGGGGAACTTTATTCCTCTTTCCAAAACTCTAGAACATTAATTAAACCCTTTACCTAGAAAGAAGGAGAAAACAAGTGATACTATTTTTTTAATGGGAAAAATGTAAATTACAAATTATATAAGCTGCCATGCCATTTGGAGCATTAGCTGAACTTAAAATATAAATACAGAAGGTAGAAATCTAGATTGTGCCCCCAAATTTCAATTTACCACTAGGAAAGAAATTTCTGTTTATTAATGGAATTGAAAACTCATTAGCTACCTAGATAATTTCCTTAAAATATATAAGGCTATAATTAAATTATATATATTTGTATATATGCAAATTAAATGAAAAGTTGCAAGGTAGCCTTAATTTTTTTTAATTTTAAATAATTTGCTTTTTTCAATTACAAATAAAAAATAAATTCTTAGCTATATATGTTATAAGGTAGCAAATGGGAGTGATACTAGCATTAAAAAATAAGATATTTCTGTAGGAATTTTTTATTATTTGAGAAATTAAAATAATTTGGCTAAGAAATCCAAAATGTAGCCAGCAATGAACTGAGTTGTTAATTGCTGATCAAAGGAAAATCATGACTAGACAGTCTTTATTTTAGCATTCCTATATCATATTTCAAGAATTATTTAATTTCTTTGGAAAAGAGCACACAACGCTTAACCTTAGTTATTTGGAAATAAATGTTGTCAACATACAATAGAAATTTGATAGATCACTGGAATACTAGGTTTCAAAAATTCAGAGAGGGTGTCTGAACTACCTCGTCAGCATCCATGGCTGTTAGTTGCATAATCTTAGAGCCATCTCCAGTGTTCTCCTCCACTGTGAGATCCAGCATGTCGGTTGGGAACACTGGTGGATTGTCATTGATATCCTGAAGTGTTATTTCTACCTACAAGGAGAGAAAGAAACAATGTATGAATATGTCTACAAGATACCAATTAAATTGTATACCAAGAGTCTATTCAAATAGTCCTTCCAAAAAGAATCAGAACCTTCATATATGACATCAAAAACAGAAAATACCCTAGAGAAAGTTGTGAAATATTTATAGAGAAATATAAAAGCCAAATAAAGATCATTTGACTTGTTGATCGTAACTGACTTTAAATGATCAACTTGGAGTTTATAATAGAATAGGTCCACGATCAACTGTCATTTTAATCCCCAGATTTGTGCACCAGTGAAGAATTGTTGAGACTTAGGACTGTCTTTCAACCATTAAATGTTGCCTGACACACAGATGAGGTTGTATAAAATTTCTTCCTGAAATGTTTACATATTGGCAACTAATGTCCAAAGGAAATAAAGAAGTTCACATTTTGTTTTAAGAAACAATCAGCATTTTTCCCTTTAAAGTCAACTCTCAATCTTTAGGGGAAGAAAACTACACACATCTTTTCTTTCTATTTCCACTCCTTTCAACACATCTTAATGTGACTAAAGCTAAACAATCATTCCATTCAGATGTAGCATTCATATAAATTGCAAATATTAACAGCTTTGTTTGAAAGATCCTTGTCAGAGCTATTTGTTTCCCTACCTAAGAAAAATTGTTTAGAAATAACAATTTGTGAAGTTTAAATAATAACTTCAAACCATGTGTTTTCTCTTTCGAGCTAGGTGCTAAAAGCTGAATATCTGATAAGAAAAGGGGAGACAGCTGCTAATAAAACTGAAAGCTTCCCCAGTTGGGTCACAAAATCAAGTCATGGAGAAAAATCCATCCATCCATTTAGCTCAGATATAACCAGGACATTTTTCTCCTAGGATGAAATGTCATCTTTTATAGTTACACTGTAAAAACTCCATCAGATCCAAGAGTGATGAGTATGAATATTAGGAGAGAGCAAAAGAATTCTGGTTTCTTCTTTTCCAGGAAGAGAGGAGGGCGGGCTTGGGTGGAGGGAGAAGTAATAGGTAGGATTGTCATTATTCTCTGGCAAGAAATGAGTGGGACATACAGGAAAGCTAGGCAAGTAAACGGATGAGCAATTGATAAAAAAGAAAAACCCAGAAAACAATGTACAAAATTCAGTACTAAATAATTATTATTGTTCCACCATTTAACAGGACAGTTTTGATCATAGCTAGTGGCTCAAATTAGTCTAGGAAGTGGTTAAGACAGCCTCAGTAGTTAGAAATCTGCCACTTCTTTTTTGGCTGACATCATTCTCTACATCACTTCCTTTAGAAAAGATCCACAATGGCTAAAACTGCAGTCTATAAGGAGCATTTCCAACTTCCTTGCAAGGTTGTAAACATGAGTTTTCGAATTAGAAAGACCGGAGTTCAGATTCTGTCTCTGCAACTTATTAACTGGGGAAACTCGAGCACTTAATTTCTCTGAGCTTCAGTCTCCTTATCTTAAAATTAGGATAATAACATTTATCTTGGAGCATTTTATGAAGACTAAACTTTGATGATGCTGGCAAAATGACTAGCACAGAGGGAAGCCTTCAACAAAAAGTAGATCTTGGTTTTCAAACTACCAGGACAGAACTAGGTGTTCCTCAGAACCAGAGAGAGACTGCATATGTGACATGCATATATGAGTGTGTGTTTATGTAAGTATATGTTCATATCTGTGGGGAGAAGGAAGAACACTAAATTGAGGGTAAAGAGAATACAGATTGGCACCAATTAAACATGACATCAAAGATACATCAGGACCTGTACCACACACTAGAAGCATGTTGGGTATAATAGAAAGATTCTTCATTATGAGTGCATGAACTGAACAAGACCCTTCTATATTTTAATAGTTATAACTAACATGCGCATGGCAAAAACTGTTTTAAGTTATATATATGTGTACACACATATATACATGCATCCACACACACACGTATATACATATAAAATCCTCAAAAGAGCCCTATGAGGCAGGTACTATTATCTTCCATTAGAGAAATGAGTTAACCAAAGGTACATAGGTTAAGATCTAGTGAGTCAGTGTTTTCTTCACTACAATGCAAACCTGTCTTTCTCTCTCTCCACACATACCTCCCTTGCTTGTGTGTGTGTGTTCAATACATGAATCATATCTGAAAAGTATGTCACAGCTATATAAATATATTTTTACAAATGTGCATATTATTCCTGTCTGGAATTTGGAACACTTACATATGAACTAACTAGCCATATAATCTTGGGTCAGCCTATAAGTCTTTGTCAGAATTAAAAAAAAAAATGAACTAGGTGATTCCTAGATACAGCTCTAGAAGTCTGTGATCACGTATTCTCTATGAAATTTTGGCCAACTCCATCACTTCAGGTACAGAAAAGTGTTTCCTTTTTTATTAGCAAGAATAAATTTAGTTAAATATTAATGAGTTCAAAACTAAACATTTCTGAATGTATCTAGAATCAGCCAGTTATAGGCACAGATCTAGAACATCTCATCATTGGATCTGATATATGCAAAGGTTATATTTTTGGTTAAGGATACAACAGGTCATCCATTTAATAAGCCAGACTATGCTTTTTCCAAATCAGTGTCAGCTTGCCAATCAAAAAGTTGAAACTTTGTATTCCTTTCTAAAGAAAAATCTGGATATTTTCTCTAACTGTCCAGTCTCTCTTCTCCACTTCACACTTCCTCAAGTATTCCTGAAAAGCTTTCAGCATGACTCCTCTAGATTCCCTCAATTGCCTGGAGTACGAATTACCTAGGAGAGGAGATTTGAACTTATTGGCGTAAGTAGGTGTCATCCTGCAATCCCTTCACTTCTGACTCAGTGTGCCATGTTTCTACTACCAAGAATTCCAAGATCATGGACCCTGTTTACCTATGAGGTGGTCACTGATTCCAATATTTATCCATGTAATATTTTAGGATCTATCACATAAAGGGTATATGTTAGTCATTAAAAATACAGATGAGGGCTTCTCTGGTGGTGCAGTGGTTGAAAGTCCGCCTGCCGATGCAGGGGACACGGTTCGTGCCCTGTCCGGAAAGATCCCACATGCCGCGGAGTGGCTTGGCCCGTGAGCCATGGCCGCTGAGCCTGCGTGTCCGGAGCCTGTGCTCCGCAACGGGGGAGGCCACAACAGTGAGAGGCCCGCGTACCGCAAAAAAAAACAAAACAAAAAAACAACAAAAAAAGATGAAAATAAGACAGGCCACCGTCCCTTGCAGGGAAGAAATGAAGTTTGATCATGGAAATATGTACAAATAGAAACATTTACAACTACCTCCAGGAAAACATATTGTTGACATCTTGATTCCAAGAAGTTAGTTCCCCACACCATGGATAATTCTTTGAACTGCCCTGCATCTTGTCCTTGGCAGTTATCATCTCTCTTGATGAGTCCAGATCCTAACATGCACCTGGCCCACTCTCTTGGATCTGCCACCAACCTGAGAGTCTCTTTCCATTACTACCCCCTCTTTGGACTAAGATTTGGTATGATTTGTTTTGAAATATTATCATATAAAACACAGGAGTCAAACATTAAAAGTTTAGAGAAGATATCTGGAAATAAGAATTAAGACATTATAATTTTTAAAGAGTCCTTTCTTTCTGTACAAATTAGATAACTTTAAATAATATAGATAATGGCTATTAGTGGTTTATTTTAAAATTCTGAGATTTAAAAACTGTCTAAGATATAATTCCTACACTAAAAAAAGTATATGTTGGTAAATACATTCCATTCTTCTAAAAGACACACCAAAAACTACAGCATAGGGCTTCCCTGGTGGCACAGTGGTTGGGGGTCCGCCTGCCAATGCAGGGGACACGGGTTCGTGCCCCGGTCCGGGAGGATCCCACGTGCCGCGGAGCGGCTGGGCCCGTTAGCCATGGCCGCTGGGCCTGCGCGTCTGGAGCCTGCTGCTCTGCGGCGGGGGAGGCCGCGGCAGTGAGAGGCCCGCGTACCACAAAAAAAAAAAAAAAAAAAAAAAAACTACAGGATAGCTAAGCTTTTAGTGCCAGCATTGCCCCTTTAGTGTTTTACATCTGTTTTTATATTTGTTTGGATCTGAAATAAGCAAAATAATTGCATTTAAATATTATTTTGTAAAAACTATCATATTTAAAAATAATTTTTTTATTTTTTAGGCCAAGCTGTGAACATATGGGGTCTTAGTTCCCCGACCAGGGATCAAACCCATGACCTCTGCATTGGAAGCACAGAGTCTTAACCACTGGACCGCCAGGGAAGTCTGAAAAATATCACATTTTGAACTCAGAAGCTTCCCTTCACAAGTGGCTGTATTTTAAATGAAAACAAAACAAATACAAACTGCCAGTAGCTTCCATCACTTAAGTCTGGGGACATTTTAAGGTATCAATTCTGTAAGTTGGTGAAAATTGACCCTCAAAGATGAAAGAAACATTACACCATTAAGATAAGGTACTTGCATATTTTATGCCTGCCTATCAAATTTGACCTTTGTGCTTAGATATTTGACCCTTAAGGAACATATGTGGTTTCATCTGCTACAATTACAAAGGCAGTTGGTAGCTTTGTGGTTGACTTATTCATAGCAAAAACATCAGCTACAGCTAACGGCTGAACCATAGGTATTGTCTATGGCCATCACTCCATTACCATTTAGGTACCTTCAGAATGACTTTCTAAGCTGAGACACCTGATCCCTAGACAGTGAAACCTTGGTAAATGATGATATTTAAAGACAAAAATATGACCGAGATTAAGGCGCTAAGGCTAATGATCAATTCATTAAAAATTGGTTTGCCTTTTGGTAGTTTTGTAAAGGTAAAAGTTAATTAAAAATATGGCTTTAAATATTGTCACCAAACTTATTTATGCTGAAGGAATAGAATCCTTGATATTCTACTTGCTGAATAGCCAAATGGATATTTAAAAACTAAAACTCTTACTATGCAAAGTTACCATGAAATGAGTACAATGCTTTTCTCTTTAAAATTTTTTCCTATTATACGCAATTTATCATTTTATTCTGCACTGCATCAGGAATGATGTTATATCTTGGGGATTTACTTTTAATTTCTTAAGTCAATAAATCAGAATACAGATACATAATAAATGAGCAATTGCTATTATTATTAGTTAGCAATAGCAACGATCAAATCATTACATATGTGTAAATATAAAATATGGTATTTCACTAAATTAAGTTGGTATTACAGAAGTAATACACTATATTCAAGGCTAAGGAATTGACTAAAATATCAATGTCCATTATGAGCTCATTCTCCAGTTAATAAACTGATAATTGCATTGTGATCACTATCTCAACCACAATTAAAAACATATTCTTAAATACACAATCTCTCTGCAAGCTAAATAAAGTGGTTCTTAGTGAATCAGGATGAAAAATGCCCCAAAACATATTTTTAATTCACAGTCTTCCTGCAACCTACATAACATGTTCTGGAAAACAATCTTTTTTTTTTCTTTTGAAAGACTGTAAAATTTATAATACAACAAAGGTTTAGGAATCCATTTATTTGCAAGAAGAAATATTAAAATTCTTAGAAGGAATCTTAGATATCATCAAGTTCATCTAATCAAAAGCAAAGCATTGAAATGTCAAGTGATTTATCTAAGAAAAACTATTGTCAGCCTCTTAACTCTAGCCCACTGATTTTTGCAGAGATCTGTGGAAAGAACCAGGCTAGGGAGCAAGCAGGATAATATGCCTTAGACCACTGTCTCTAATCTTTGCACGAAGACAGAGATCATTCAAACAAAATATGCATTTGATGTGTACAGGAAAATAATATTGGAAGAAATTAATGTTTGATTATCTACCCTACAAATACTACTTTATCCACCTTCTTGCTCATTTTTAAATTCCTTTATATATATTTACATTAAGGGAAAATAATCTGTGAAGGTTTGCCTTATTGATGTCACTGGAAGACTATTAAACATTCAGCAAAAAGGTGGTGGATATACATTACAAGTAAAGAAACTATAGCTAAATTCTCTGTAGATATCAGTAAAAGTTACTGCTTTTAAAATGTCTACAAAGAAGATATTTCTTTTTCTCAAAAGATGCAGTAATATTCATTTTCAGAAATGACTAAAGTCTAAACGGTTGGTGGGACAGACATAAAGTACATAAACTATAAAAGAGTAAAAGAAGACATATCACAGCAAATAGTGCTTGATTAGTTGCTTTTTTTTAGTGCCAAACGTAATTATTTACATTACTGCCTTTTTAGTTTTGTGAAACTGACACTCCAAGTTTCTCAAATACTACTATTACCACATAAATTGTGACAAAGCATTGCACCAAAAATAATGCTTAGGGTTCACATGTATTACCTCCAAAGATATTGTGATAATGCCACCAGATTGTATTTAAACACTCCTTTTTAATTAATAATTCTGCCAAAAATATTTATTTCAAGGGAAGTATTTTTTGCTCTGATTTCTGCAACACATTTATATATTATAGAAATTGGTTGTTGCAAAGGTTAACAGATCATTTATACTGCTCAAATTTGTAACTTCTAGAATTTTGAGGGCAAAAATTGTCTTCATTTTTGCATTCTGACAACTTATCCATCTCTAGCATGTAACTTTCTCTCCAGAGATATTTGTTTTAAAAGCAAACCCAGGTTATTTTTACATTTTTATTAGAGTCATATGTTCAGCAAATTTAATAAATTAGATATGTTATTGGTATATAAGGAATGTATTCATCAAATTTGCCCTATATGACAATAATATTTAGAGCCAATCCAATTCCATTGATTTCCTAGTTCTTGTGTGTCCATGATGCCATCATACATAATTTTTATGATATGACATTATACTTGATGATAATTCAATAACCTTATACTCAAAAGAATGATTTAAAAGAGCTTCAGGAAAAACATCTTGTATATAAACATATACATATACAATAACAACTCAGGAAATCTCCCAGTTGGGAGATTGGAATATAAGATCCTATGAAATGCCCATCATTGCTTCAGAAACAACTACACTAAACGCCACAAAAGTCATGAATAAACCTGAAAAAATAACTGAGGTCATTCAAATGTGTATTACCCTTAATAGGTCATTATGATGTCACTCCAATAACACTTTGCTAAACGATGCCCTAGTTTATACTGTGTAGGTGCTACTGAAATTCAGTGAGGATAAAGTCTAATCTTACACTCAAAACAATTTTTATTTCATCAGCGTGAAATAAAATGCTGAAATCTAGCATTTAATTTTCTGTATGGAGGTTCAAGTGAGAAGTTGAAGTTGAAAGCAAAGTAACCAAACTGAAATCCACACCAGGATCAGTACAACTATCAAGCCTGAGCTGTCACTTCCTTTGACTCTGAAAAGGAAAACTCCACCTTTCCTGTCTGAGATGAGGCTGTGTGTGAAGTATGAGTCTGCCTGCAATGCAGGGAGCGGCTCTGTGCTGGGGGACATCAGGGTGGTGTGTGCAAAGAAACATTCTATGACTTGACATTAAACTTGGGAATCGAGAGCAACATTCATTAAACAAAGACATCAAGATAGAAATATCGAAACCATGGCTCAAGTAAATAATCAAATTTATATTTTAAATGTTTGGTGATAACTTCCCATTCCCTCTCTTCAAATGAAGCCAAATACTATGTGATTCACCCAATTCAGTGGGATTGACACATTTTGCATGCTATGTTGGCTTCCAATAACAAGGCCTTATTTAGTAAATTTGTGTCAAAGCCTATATATATTGAGAATACATAGCAGAAGGTCTAATTACATTTCTGCAGAAAGTTTGACATTCTATATTAGCCTTTTGGCAGAAGAACTAACCAAATAATTTCATTTGGTAGGGCATATATCTTACCCCTTTTTAAAATTTCAAGTATGAGGTTAAGTTCAGTCATTAGGAACAAGAAAATTCAACACCTACTTGTACTATCATTTATGGGTTTAAACTCCAAGTACTTCCATCTCTTAACAACAAGAATAAAGAGTTGTATTGCCGTGAAGGGATGGTGCCAGGGTTTGCATATTTCCTTTAATTTTGTTCTTCATTTCTTTCCCTATTTTGGGTGACCACTGGGAATTCTGCTGCCATAAGTCTGGGTGAAGTCTTTCACTACATCCAGAACACTTCATCATGTTGCAGAGCCAAAATCTATTATGGTTTGCAAGTGACTCATACTTTAGTTATGAGACAGCCCTAGCAAAGAACAGTTTACATCTAAAAGTCCCTAAATGTCAGGAATGTCTTGTTTGGACTGCATAGGTGTGTAAGGTCCAATCATACTCTGTGAACAATGCTTTGAGGTATTTATTTATTTATGATGTATAACCAACTTTATTCACAAGAGTCTGTGGTAGCTGTAATCATAGTGTACTGTCTCATCTTGATGGTATTTCTGAACTTTTGAAACTGAAATCTTGAAGAAAATGGGGAAAATCAAACTATGGAGAAATGACCTGTGATCCCATACAATGGAAGACCAGTAGGGGTTAGATGTGACCTATTAGAGAAAATTAATAGCACCACTACTGCATGTATACATGAACTAGAAATTCTTGAGAACACAGGTCTGTTGCAGGCCCCAACTTTACTGAAGCTTCAGAGATCATCAGAAAGGAAATCTTTGCATTTAGGTACAGTGTTTCTTCAGAATGACAAGAAAAAATAGAAAAATCATGTATTTCACAGAAATTTAGTACTAAAATATTACCTTATATACTAAACATTATTTTACTATTTGTTTTTTTTTGTTTTGTTTTTGTTTTTCTTTTGCGGTACACGGGCCTCTCACTGTTGTGGCCTCTCCCGTTGCGGAGCACAGGCTCCGGATGTGCAGGCTCAGCGGCCATGGCTCACGGTTCTAGCCACTCCGTGGCATGTGGGATCTTTCCAGACGGGGCACGAACCCGTGTCCCCTGCATCGGCAGGCGGACTCTCAACCACTGCACCACCAGGGAAGCCCATATTTTACTATGTTTTTAAAGAGAAAACACTTTAATAAGAGAAACATGATATAATGATAATATCTGATGAAGCAACATTTAATTTGGGAATTAGAATACTCCTCTTTTTGGAATTTTAGGCTAACAAATACTTTGTCATTTCAAACTTTATACCTGAAATTTAAATCAAGTTTTGTGTATATTTAGATATCTGTGCATTTATTTCACATAAGTTTGTACTTTTTCCCTTCCAACTATTCTGGAATAAGAGGAAAGAATGAAGCATATACATTTTAGATTCCTTTCAGCATCATTTTTAAAAGCAAAGTAAAAATGACTGTCATGAGTTTTAAAATAGAACATATTTTACATATAAGCTACATGTATGTAACTGTGACCAATTATATTTCTCAAATAAAAGCAATTGCATTAATCTCTCACCACTAAAACTCTTCTAGCAGTCAGCAGCATATGTTCCCGGGATTTCGATGCATTTCTTACCAGGAAAGAAGTATGTATGAGTCACAGGCAGGCTTGGACAGTAGCCAGAAATGACAAGAATGGCTAGAAGTGTGGACAAGACACAGTTAACTCCATTCCTGAAATAAAATGCTTTCCATAACTCACCAAATGTGTGGTGACATAATAAAAAGCTAGTTTTGTTGTGCTTTCAATATTGTTCAAATTAGAACCAAATAAGGATTTCTTTTAAGGCAAAGGCAATCATGTGTAACCACTTCAACTTTTCCTGAAATCAATACTGCATAATTTCTGCATTTTAACAGATTCTTAAGGACGCCTAAAAGTAAATGCAGAATAAAGGATCAAGTTAAAATATCTGTGGTTGCATATGAAACTTTATGGAAATTTTTATACTATTCTTCAAAACAAACACACTGCAAAAGCATCCTGGAGTACACTTTTCAACAGTTGTTCATCTGAATGTGGTAAACACACATCAAAAGGAAAATGTAGTATAAGAAAAACAAATAAAAATATTCCACCAAATTGTTCTTCACTTTTTTTTTTGACTTAATAGATCCTGGATTTTTTTAAAAGAAAAGCCTTCTATTAAGACTGCTGAAAAATAGAAAAGCAGTTTGATTTATATTAAACATACAAGCTGTGGTAGATTGAATTATTGATCCCAATTCTTCACCCATCCCTATAAGCAACTTCACAGTCCCTCCCACCTTTAGGTGGAGTTTCTCTCTCTGCCTCTTGACTTTGGGCTCATCCATGATACTGTTTCAGTCAATGGATATTTACAAATATGACCCAAGTACAGATTTGAAATGTAGTTGCTTTCTTGTACGTCTGCCATGGTTACTAGAATACTACGTCCCTGCTAGTTCCCTAGTACCAGAAGGAGGACAACAGACATTGAATAGAGGAGACATTGACACGGAGAGACTTGTAGCCTGAAGCAGACCTTTCCAGTTGAGCCCAGACTAGGTCAACCCAACTGCCTACACAAAGATGCATGAGAATAAATGTGTATTGTTGTAGGGCTTTGAGATTGTGTGGCTCTTTATTATGCAACATTATTGTGGCAATAGCTGACAGATACCTTAAGGCAAAAAAAATGGATTCATTTATTGAATATGTTAATTATTATATTTTAAATAATGGATTACTGTTCTGTTTAAAATGAGGGGCAAAAAGAAGAAAAAAATGTTAACGTATACTGATAGCTGTAGTATACCTTATAATATGAGGTAATTTTTAATGCTATGAACTTACTAACATCTTCCTACCCTGTATAACTTCCCATTCTTAACACACCATGCCCCTTTAGAAGGACAATGCAAAACAAGATATGATCAAGTTTTGATCAAGCTCCCCTGCCCCTCCCACAATCCAAAAATTAGAGCAAGAGGGTGGGAATACTTGACCCAAGAGGAACAAATTATGACTGGGTTGAGTCAATGAAATCGCCTTTCTTAAGAGTGAAATTTATGAAAAAAATAGGAAACACTACAAGAAAATAATAATGGCACAACTACAATGCAGCTCCTATGAATAAGTGGCCCCACATGAGGCATGGCTAGATTTTTCTTATGGAATTGCTACAATGCCAAAATTATCCCTCTGCCCCATTTCACCTTTGCACATTAGCTTTCACCTTTGAAGAAATTTCGATTACTCAATACCAAAGACATCATGTTTTGACTTATAGCTATTCTATCTTATTTTAGTTGGTTATTAGTTTATACTGCTTATATTTCTTTATATATATATATATGTTTTTTGTTTTTTGTTTTTTTTTTCGGTATGCAGGCCTCTCACTGTTGTGGCCTCTCCCGTTGCGGAGCACAGACTCCGCATGCGCAGGCCCAGCGGCCATGGCTCACGGGCCCAAACACTCTGCGGCATGTGGGATCTTCCCGGACTGGGGCACGAACCCGTGTCCCCTGCATCGGCAGGCGGACTCTCAACCACTGCACCACCAGGGAAGCCTTCTTTATATATTTTAAACAACTATTTCACACTGTAAAATTAAAGTCCCATTTATAGTTTACAAAGTCCCATATATGTTTTTTTAACTTCAAAAATGTAACAATTTCTATTCATATGAAACAGCATTAGCTCATCAATATTCAGGAGTGAATATAACTTTAATCTAAAATATATCTTCTGAAAACTTTGAATTCACTGTCAAAGCATAAATTTTTTGCAATGCACTGTGCTTAATTATATTTAGAAAGCCTATTTCAATGAATTAAGAAAGACTGTTTCTCTTCTAAGCTTCAGTGGAACATGGAACATTTAGTTTCTGGCATAGGGTTTAGCGTACAGTAGGCACTTAATTTACATTTGTTCTATGATTTAAAAGCCAGTATGCTTATTGCAGTAGAACATCTTGTAGTTATATACATAGAAATGAAGGGAATGGTATTTTATATGCAAAATTAAGAGCAGAGGACACCAGCTGGGGTGAACCATCAACTGTAACAATTACATTGAGTAGCAAAAGTCCTAAGAATGATTCCTGATGTTTATCAAAGTAAAAACTAATTTCCTAAGAATGATTCCCTGATGTTTAGCAAAGTAAAAACTAATTAATTGGAAAGAATATTTTCAAATGTGAAAAATAAAGAAATAAATAGCAAAATACATTTTCTTTAAAAAGATATTTCAGTGTGGAGGGTTGTCTTCTATTTCTCATTGTCAAAGCCAAAGTACCAAATTTTTTAGTGTGATAACAGTATCACAAGAAGATTAATGCATTTTTTAAAAAGTATTTCACTTTAAAGAAATCATTGAACTGTTACAGAAGTGTACTCTCTCGAAAAGAGAAAAAAATGAGCAAAATACAATAAAACATCTCTATACTTTAAGAGATTAGACTCAAGAGTGATGAAAAAGATATGCCAATCATAAATACTTACTGACTACAAGTAATCATCTCCATGAAATAACATGGTTTGATTATTTTGTCCAAATATACTCTCACTCTTTCTCAATTTATGACTCTATAACCATGAGTAGGATGACATCAATAGATGCTTTGATTTTATTTTTCAAAGGCATATTCTTTTCACTAAAACCAAAACAAAAGAAAAATGTTTCATGTAATCTTCCATTACTAATTAGTTTTTTCTGCACTCATATTTAAGTAACTTTTTAAAACCCATTTTAAAGCATTTTTTAAATCCATGGTAAGTATGCAAAAATTAAACTATATCAGAGTAGGGGATTCATGGAAACCTGGTAGTGCAGAATTGCAAGCACTTCAAGTCTGTCAAAATTAATAAGAAAAACAAAAGAAACACTGCAGTTCTCCTGTCTAGACTAATAGAATTCTCACAGTCTGCTTATGTTAATAAATGTTACAGGAAATCTATCCCTTTCCTCTAGTGATTGTATTTAGATATTAGAGCCTATGAGTGTTTTTTCAGTTAATCAGAGAATACTTTTTAATAAGAGAATAAATTACAGTTTTAACAGTCTTTATTAACGTTTTTATTAATACTAAAGTGTGATTAAGCATTGTCAACATGTTTTTATTGACAATTTTTAATATTCTATGTATATATATGAAAAATCATTGTGCAAATTTTCACATAAAATTCCCCTTTACCAAAAACATTTGTCCATTACACTGCATAGTCTTTCTTTGAAAAAATATTTTCTAAAAAAAACCCAAAACCCTCAAATTAGACTATTGATTGTGACAAAAAGAGACCCTTGCAAGTTAATATTGTTATTTGAATGTAGTAATAGTATTTACAACAGCTAAGTTTACCTCTTTCAATTTGTGTCTTTGTAGTATAAAACCACCTTCATCCACCTAATTTCCCTAAGAATAAACTCCATAAAAGCATAGGAAATTCAAGTTGGAAATTTCCTTCTTTAAAATATAACAAGTATGAATTAAATTCAAAATTCAGTGAAGAGAAAGATTAAGTACATGAAATTTATTCACTAGAAAATATCGATGTGTTTGTTTTGGAGCTCTACAATCTATTAATTCACTTTTTAAAAGTTGATTTAATATGTTAACATTTTTCATTCTTTTTGACATGTTTTTAATCATGGCAATAAAATAAAATTTGTTCTCACTTTTAAAAAAAAAGTATATTCCGTGTCAAAACTAAGGCATGACAAACTTTATGCTTCCAAGTAACTGCAAACTCAAAGATATTGGAATGAGCCTGTAACCATCTTGCACACTTCATTTAATCAAGGTTTTTTCTGTTTATCCTTGTGTAGATACAGTTCTTATTCACACAGCACATCTTTTTTTTTTTTTGTACATCATGAGCTTTCAGTAAAACCAATGAAATTGCAAATCAAGCAATTTTCATAAACATTCTACAATAGAGAACATAATTCCCAGTTACTACATTGCCAATGAAACCCCTTTAGGAAAACTTAATCTTCTCAGTGCAGTTTACTTCCTACATTTAAAGTTTTCATAGTAGCAATTGAGAAAGTAATCTAAGTTATATTACAATGGTGAACACTGAGCATGAAATTTTTTCTCTTATTTTATTGCATAGTGTTTTGAATGTTGTTAAATTTAGAGAATTGCACTGCAATATTTGGTGAGCAGGAATAACGATAAATATTTTTTTAGTCACATGAAAAAATAAATTTGCAAAACCAAAGATTAGAAGATATGTATAAAATTCCTGGAGCCAAGAATCTGTAACACAAATATTACCTCCTTAAAAGAAGATACTTTACAATTAATAATTGTCTATTCAGGGACCTAATTTGAGATTCTCTGTGATTTTCAAATTAGTTTTATGACTCATCTGTGATAAGGAAAAAAAGTTTCTGACCCAATACCCATCTCAAGAAATAATATTAAATTACAGCTTATTTTTATATTAAAAATGACTGATGTGTCATATAATACCTTTCTAAGCAACAACTATACTTGTGTAGTTGTTTTTCATTAATTTATCCAATAAATATTTACTTAAGGCCTACTATGTGCTATTTTAAGTGGTAGATGTGTAACAATGATCAAAACCATCTTTTCTGACCTCATCGGCCTAATGACATTCTTAAAGTTATCCTTTATCTTGGGCTCTTACAATGACATTTTGCTGCAAACAGCTTAGGTTTTAAAGATTATATTCCTAAATTCATTGGTCTTTATAGCCAATTCAATATATGCAACCAGAAATATATCTGTAAGTGTGGAACAGAGTAGGTATACTTTTTGTCTGGCAATGGCTATTCTCACATCTATGAATTTTTTAAAATTGTAAGTGTTTGAGGAGAGGAGTGCTCATGTCTTATGCTCTAGGTCTCAATAAGCTGTCACAACCCTGTGTGTAATATATTCTTTCAGGTTTTCTGCTTGAGCAAACTGTTCATTAAAGGAAACCACAAATTATAATTCATACTCAATTGCCTACTAGAGACAATAGTTGTGTGAATAAATGAACAAGGTTTTCTCTACTTTTAATGAATATTTTTTAAACATCTAACTTCTTATTTCTATTTGCTAAGGTAATATTAAAATCAACTAAAATGTTATAATTTTGCCTTGGTTTGCAAGGCTTTGCCAACATTTTTTAATCTGTTTATTCATAATTAGAGTATATTTTAATTCTTAGAAGTTCAGTGCTCAGGAAAAGCAATTACCTATAAAAATCTAAAATTTAAAAGTTTGATTTGATTAATAACTTGTCTTTTAAAATGTGCAGGATCTATATTTCTGTTTTTGTGCCAGTACCATACTGTCTTGATTACTGTAGCCCTGTAGTATAGTCTGAAGTCAGGGAGCCTGATTCCTCCAGCTCTTTTTTCTGTTTGTTTGTTTATTTTTCCTCAAGATTGCTTTTGCTATTCGATGTCTTCTGTGTTTCCATACAAATTGTAAAATTTTTTGTTCTAGTTCTGTGAAAAATGCTGTTGGTAATTTGATAGGGATTGCATTGAATCTGTAGATTGCTTTCGGTAGTATAATCATTTTCACAATATTGATTCTTTCAATCCAAGAACATAGTATATCTCTCCATCTGTTTGTGTCATCTTTGATTTCTTTCATCAGTGTCTTATAGTTTTCTGTGTACTGGTCTTTTGCCTCCTTAGGTAGGTTTATTACTAGGTATTTCATTTTTTTTATAACAATGGCAACCTAAATGCCCATCAACAGAGGAATGGATAAAGAAGATGTGGTACATATATACAATGGAATATTACTTAGGCATAAAAAGGACAAAATTGGGTCATTTGTAGAGACATGGATAGACCTAGAGACTGTCATACAGAGTGAAGTAAGTCAGAAAGAGAAAAACAAATATTGTATATTAATGCATATATGTGGAATCTGAAAAAATTGGTATAGACAATCTTATTCATAAAGCAGAAATAGAGAATAAATGCATGGATACCAAGGGGGGAGGTGGGATAAATTGGGAGATTGAGATTGACATATATACACTATTGATACTATGTATAAAATAGATAACTAATGAGAACCTACTGTATAGCACAGGGAACTCTACTCAGTGCTCTGTGGTGACCTAAATGGGAAGGAAATCAGAAAAAGAGGGGATATATGTATACATATAGCTGATTCACTTTGCTGGACAGTAGAAACTAATACAACACTGTAAAGCAACTATACTCCAATAAAAATTTTAAAAAAAGGAAACCAGCTCAGAAAAATAAAATAAAATAAAATGTACATGATTACTCAGAACATATGTAACAAAAGAATAAATAACCACTCATGTATGTATTAGTTAATAGCCATAAAATAATATATTTAAGAGTTACTAGTGGTTTATATTTAAGAAAATCTTAGCAAAACCAAAATTAGCTTATTTGGGGTCTACTTTCAGAAATAACATTAAGTGTAAGGCAAGAAAACACAAGTGTAGGAAGAACAGCATAATCTGGAGTGGAAACAGTACATTCTTAGATATGTAAAAGTATAAACTTGGTAAAAACTTTGTAAATGTATTTACAAATCAGAAACCAATAAAAATTTTCAAATTAAATGTATACTCAATAAAATTCAAATTAATAGCAATAATTGTATATGTTGTTTTGCTGAAAATAAGGTCTCTGTTAATCAGCAGGGTGAGATTTAGCAAAGTTACCTCTACATTCCTCGGTTTTAATCTTGATGCTATTATCCAGGCACCTGTCACCTTTTCTAAGCCTCAGCTTCTTCACATATAATATGAAGCTTCCAAATGCAAAAATAATGAAGTTTTGCAGAATGTCAGACAAATATAAAGTCATCATATAATGATGGTGACGATAAACATAGTCATCACATAGTGCCAGTGACTATAAATCTTAGTAATTTCTTATTAAAATGAAAAACTTACTAGTAATTATCACACATTAAAATGTTTTTTAATAAAATCTTAGAATCAGTTAAAAATAGTGATTAAGTAGCTCCTGAAAATGCTTTTGTGGACAGCATCAAAAGTCAGGAAAATCTTTTGAGTTAAGTTACAAAGACATCTACTGGATAATGAAAACTACTGAACCCAGGGCAGAGATAAAAAAGAGCTTACTTACTTTTAATGCAGTGGTTTCTAACGAGGTTTACAAATTAGAATCACCAGACAGAATTTTCATAATACACAGTTACAGGCCCAAACTCCAGGGAACCCACTCATTAGGGCACCCAAGCGGGTGGCCAAGGACTGAGTAAACATAAAGAATAATCATTTAGTGAAATGAAGAGGAACACTCAGGCAAATGCTCATTGGAGCTACGGGTGAAACAAGATAGGGAATAAAATCTCATTTTCTTTTTCGTCTTTTCTATAGTAATAACTGCCTCAACCAAGTGTACACATGAGAAATAATTTAGCTGCTTTTGACAAATATGTTGTGCCATTACATTTTAAGATAAAGGAGACTGCCAGTGAAAACGTTCTTGCTATGCTTTCAACTTAGAATCAACAAGAAGGAACCTAAAATAAGGATCAAACTTTCTTTTTGTTGGTTTTATGAGCTGTTAAATCACTAGGGCCCATGGAAAAATTTCAACTTTTGCCATTAAATGTTATGATGTTGCCCTTTCTCAAGTGATAATCTATTTAAAAAAAAAACAAAAAACTACTCTTGAGTGTTAATTCATTTTACTCTGAAGATGCTATGATGTGTCTATGAATTTAAGTCCCACATAAAGTGATTCCAAATATATGAGACAAATGTCATACTTGGCAAATTATCTGATGCTAACAAGCCTACACTGTTTCTCTAGGTGCTAAAATTACAAATAAACATGTTATTTTAATCATCTATTTGCATGTCTCTGGGAATCTATATCTGAATACATAATTACTCCTTGTGTTTTTACAAGCTATTTCATCTGCATTTAGCTAGGATTATCTGGTTCCCTCTGCTATACCCTTATATCCATTAAGTGGTTTATTCAGCAAGTACTGGTAGAATGCCACTACCGAACACTTTGTGGGGATAGATGCTCTTCAACAAGCAAAGAGAGAAAATACGGGTCAATCTGGACAGTTCTGTGAATGTACTAAAAACCAGGGAATTTACCCCTTAAAGGGATGAACTTTATGGAAAGTGAATTATATCTTGCTAAAGTTCTTAAAAAGTAGGTAAGAGGCCTTTGAAATCAGTAAATCTACAGAATAAGGAAGTGATGCCTATTTTATATAATTTATTTGTACTGAAGCCAACAAAGACGGTTGTTTATAGACAGCTCTTCCTTTCTGAGTTTTTCTAAAGAATAATTTTAGTTATGTGTCATGGAATACTATTAAGCTTGTTAAATTACACTGATGCTTCATAGTTTTAAAAATAGGGGCTTGTGTGACTAGGTTTATCATTCTTTCATTACACTCAGTCTCACTTTACAAGTAAGGATGCAAGAGAAACATGTGGAGAAGGTTGAAGCCATGACTACATTCACTGACTCACAGACAATCAAATGATAACATAGAAGATGATTTAATAGAATTTTAGAATTGGAAAACACTTTGAAATCATCTCCTTTGATTCCTTTGAATAAAGAATTCCAGGTCAAAGAGTTAAAGTGGTATCCCTAATTTCAGGGTTAGTAGAGATCTATGACTAGAACTGAGATTTTTTCCTAACATTTCGCACTTTAACAAATATGCCATTTATCTTAATTTATTGAAAGTGGGAAAATAGTCTGAAATAGAATGCATATAATTGCCATTATTTTCTAATACATTTGTTATCTTCATCTAGAGGCTATTTAAAATTAGATATTAAACAAGGGTTGTTCCTTGCCTACAACTTATTTCTAAAGGTAGACAAGGATGCTGTTAGTGGGTTTAAATCCTGGATTTGTCATTTTTATCTATATGAACTTAGAAAATTATTTAACTTGCATGTGCCCCTGTTTCTTCATCAGTAACTTTGAGATAATAAAAGTACCACATTCAGTGGGTTGTTCTGATGATTAAATGAGATAAAGGGTGTACAGCACATAGAATAGTGACTGGCACACATTTAGTGCTCATTAAGAAAAGGGATGTCAGTACTAGTATTGAATAGTGCACTGCTGAAGTGTTGTTTGTAATCAACAGAACACAAACATTCAATACACACACACAGAAATGTAGATTCTAGTTATAGAAATAAAGCTTCAGTTATTAGAAGGAACATATTTTAGGTTCACAGTAAAAAATGTCAACATTTTTTAGAGATCTGACCTTATTCAGATCTCTTTTTAGATAAACCATGCCTTTGTTAGCACAATTAAGATAAAATCAGGATAAAAAGGAAACTATAAGCAAAATATTCCTCATGTTGACTTACTTCATATATGTGAGGCCACATCACTATAATTCTGATTTGACTAACTCACAAAATTACCTTTACTTCACTAAATTAAACTTAAATAATAGATTTAAATCAAATAATACTCTAGCTTTTACACAAATTTCAAAACACATTTCACATTTGTAATTTTTTTTAGGACAAAAGGAGTTCAATTACTCATACCAGATTATTAATGGTGGTTATTTCTGTTTTGTTCTTTAAGATATTTTCTAAATTCAATACAATGAAGAGCTAACATTTTGTAAAAAGGGGAAAATATATACTATTTAGAAAGTAAAGGTGTTAGGTTTAGAATTTAAAATAAAAATATTTTAAATACATAAAGAAATCCATAAAAGCAAAGAGTCCCCCTATTCGATCTTAGATTAAAAGCATGGGTTTTCCACTTGCTAGTGTATGTGATATTGATGAAGACAAATTTTCTCAACTACTATTTCTATGTCTATAATCATGAATATGATAATACTGTCTTTCTTATTGGACCATTGTAAGGGCGCAAGCATATCAAAACTGATTTGAAATCAGTCCACTATTATTATGTAAATAAATGTGATTTTCACTCATAAAAATTCCATACTCAATATTAACAACACGATTAATCATGAATCATTGTGACATATATTTAAGAAGAGGACTGTTTGAAAAGCTCCTTCTGTATTTTTTTTTTTTTTTTTGGTCAGTTCTGCCATTTACTAGTTGTGTGATCTAAGTATCTCAAACTCACCAAATGTAGTTAATAATTCTTGGCACACTACCTCAGGTCATTCTAAAAATTAAGTAACATGACATCTATTAAAATATTTTTAAAAAGTAATTTACACTTATAGAGCATTATCATAGTATGTTTACCAAGGACCAGGCTCTGTACTAGGCTCTTTGGATGTACTAACCAACAAGGAAAACATGATCCTCATCCTGATGGAGCAGACTAGTTGAATGATTGACATTTATGATGCCCCGTTCTCAGGAGGCAGTTCTCTAAATGACCTTATATTGATATAAAGGGTATTCTCCACATACCTCCATCATTCTCTAGTACATCACTATATTTAGTTTTATTCATAAAACAGGTCACTATCCATAATTATCCAACTTATATATTTGTAGAATCATCCTACAACTCTCCCACAGTTGATCCTCCCCACAAAAGAGACATTTTTCATCATATTCACTTCTATGTTCCCAGCCTCTGGGACTAAGTCTAGCAACTACTAGAGGCTCTCTCATTATTCACTGAATAAATGAAATTGTGAGCCAACTATTTCTGTATTATTACTTATGGTACTTACAGCAGACAGCAGGAAATCAAGTCAGTTTCTCAGTTGGATGCACTCTACCTAAAGTATACCCCATCCCACAAGGCTCTAGCCCTCAGTCTCCTGCCATCCTTCACAACAGCTATCCTGGCAGATTTCATGGCTCTCCATACTCTCCACTGTTGGTTTTTGGAAGGAAGTCTCTTAAAAGGTATGTGCAGTATTTTTAAAAAGATTTATTAATATAATGAATATGCATCACATGACCCAATATTTGTGTTACATATTTGATATGTAGAAAAAAATGTAAGTTCTATAAAACAACTCAAAAACATATCAGTAGATTTTTCAACTGCTGATTAATAAAGAGACTTGTAATGATTTCTATAAAATTGTGACATTAGAAAGATGATACTCACCCTCCCCCCAACCCCCTTAGGCCCACCATCACCGTTAAAAATTTGATTGTATTGGGAAATAAGATTCACCTTACCAATTTTAGTATTACAAACATTTTGAATATTTTCTCTATATATGCTTTGTAGTTTTTGCTTTCAGTTACTCATTAGTCATGGTGATTATCTATATTAATCCAAATGCAATAATCTCTTATCAAGGCACACCTTTTTCCAATGCCTGCCAAGTGTGCCACCTATGGCTATGAAACAGAACAGTTTTTATTCTCCAATAGTATATCTCACATTTTTATGTATGCCAGGCATTGTGTAGAATAATCTATTGCATAATTTAGTGTTTTACAGTTTAATAGGAAGTTTCTCACATATGTCACAATTTCACAACTCTGGGAAATGGAACTGTCCCTGCTTTATACGGTTTCTGTCAGAATACATTAAAAAAATGAAAGTTTAATAATTATTAGCTATAACAATAATACTATAATACTATAACATACAATTGTATCCCTATTTTACAGATGAGAAAACTAAGTCAGAGAGAAATTAACTAATTTACCTAACTGTGACATAATTAAGTCTAGCTTTTCTGTTTCCAAACTACTATGGTTTTATTGCCCCGTACCTGTCTTTTTTAAGGATCACATAATATTAAAGCTCAATGCATACAATAACAAAAGATAAAAGCAATCCAAGTGTCCATCGATAGATGAATAGATAAACAAAATGTGATATATACATACAATAGAATATTATCCAGCTTTAAAACGGAAGTTCTGACACATTCCACAACATGGATGAAACTTGAAGACACTACATTCAGTGAAATAAGTCAACCACAGAAAGACATATATTGTATGATTCTACTTACATAAATTACCTAAAGCGGTCAGATTCACAGAGACAGAAAACAAAAAGGTGGTTGCCAGGAGTTAGGAGTTGGAAGAAATGGAGAGTGAAGATTTAATTTATACAGAGTTTTAGTTTGAGAAGATGAACAAGTTCTGGCGGTGGATGATGATAACAGACCTGTACACTTAAAAATAGTTACAGATAAATTTTATGTTATGTACATTTTATCAGAATTTAAAAAAAAAGACCCTCAATGGTATGGCCACAGTTTCACCATTTATATCATACAACAGAATGAATTAATTAATACAGGTGATACTAATCTCCCAAATTGTTGCAGGAAAGTTTGGCATTTTTCTTCTTGGTCATTTTTCATTGTAGATGGTTGTTCCCTATTCCTTAAAAAACTATGTTGATAAGATTTAAAACATTACATTTAGATAAGAGCTCTGCTGATTTTACGTTATTTACCTGAAATCATATCTCACTCTTATGCCCTCCAACCATAGTATGTGTATATCAGATATTTGCATTTATTTTAATGGAAAAGCAAAAGGCTGATATCGATTTATCTAACATAAGGAGACATACATATCATACATGAAAAATATAATTCAAGCTACATAATATGATTCTCTCTTGGCATATTTATTCTTAAAGTATTCTAAGGTTGTGTAGTGCCAAACACAATATTTTTTTTCGTCCCTTCGCCAAAGTGAAACTTGACCACTGAAGTCTAAAAGATGTACAACAAAAAGGCACAAATAGATGAGACTTTAAATTCACTCAAGGAACATTTGGGGCTATGCAAGCATGGAGAATATGATTACCTTAAAAAGTACAGTTTCCAGAAATTCTCATAAGAATTCCTCAGCAGGCATTTGGCTAGAATCCAAGTTTCTCTTTTTCTCCAAAAAAAAAAAAAAAGCGCTTTTGGATATTTTCCTATCTTGACATTTTAGAGAGATCTAAGGCATTGTCAAATGTCATGTGTGCATGTGGTATTTTTTTAATCATATTTTTAAAAACATCTTAATTTGCCTCAAGTTTTCAGTTTCAGAATCAGGAGTCTCAAATTCAATGGAAAGAGTTAACATTTTTTAGCCAATACCACATATATATATCCTAACTAGAGAAATATCACAGACTTCCTGGCTTCCCTCCAAAGACTCTACCAGTCAGGCTCATTGGCTCAATTCCCATTCTACTCTAAAACGTCTTTTTAGTTTGCTTTTCTTTGTCTTTTTCATATTTTAACTGCATAAATTGTTTACTACGAATGTTATGGAGCTTCCCTCCAAGCGACTCAGATAAAAAACAAGCTTTTTAATGATCAGTCAGTCATACTGGAAAAACCGACTTTCTCAGTCATATACTTTATTTCCACAAACCTACACTTACTCTCTACAAATGAGGATTTGCACTTGAATATGTTCAAGCTCTTCTGCCACAGTGAAAGGCCATTTCAAGATTCTCTTAGAGTCTTTGCCAAAGTTTCTGTCTATAAATACTTAACACTTCATATTGGCTCCAGAAAAATAATTTCCAAACTAGTGACAAATACTAAATTGACTATTCAGAAAGCCCTATAAAACCTAAAACAGAAGGGGGAAAAAACTGGACTGGCAGATTTAGAGAGTTCTACACCATCAGATAGGAAATTGCCTTTTCCTCTTTTGTTCATAATATCTACCTACCTGAGACAGGGTGGAATTTCCACACACAGATACCCTTTCTCCTTTTTAAAACTGTGGTAGATTTGTTGGCAAAAGTCTCCAAACCCATTTCTGTATATATTGTTTGCAGCTGTTCCTTATGTGTTACTTAAGGAAAGGTGAATACTGTGGATGTTTGGGTATAAATGGTAATGGTGACCCTTGAATTTCCCTACAGGAAACCTTTTTCATTTCAACCATCTTCCATTGAACTCAACTAACTTTGAACAACTAAATAACTTTCTTAATTTTCTATGATATACGTTTTAAAACTAGTTAAAGAATATGTTCTTTTTTTCCCAACCTGATATTTAAGCTGAGTAATTTTTAATTACTGAGGTATAATTGACATAAAATTGTGAGATATTTAAAGGATAAATTGTGGTGATTTGAGACACATATACATGGTGAAAGGATTCCCCTCATGTAGTTAATTAACACATCCATCACTTCATGTGTTTATCTTTTTGTTTTTGATAAGAACATTTAGGTTTTACTCTGTTAGCAAATTTCAATTATACAATACAGTGTTATCAACTATAGTCAGCATGTTTTAAATTAGATCCTCAGAGCTTATTCATCTTATAGATGAGAGTTTGTATCGTCTTACCAACCTCTCCTTATTCTCCCCACACTCCAGCCCCTGGAAACCACTTTTCTACTCTCTGTTTCTGAGTTTTTAAATATTATGCGTATTTCAATAGGTATTTAAAATATCTATTAGGTATCTATGTATAATCAAATATTAAGTTATGCATTTTTATATATCTCATTGTTCCTTAGCACATTAGCTGGTTCTTTAACCATATGAAATCTTTTATTCTGCTGGATAAGAATACAGACTTTGGAACCAGAACACCTGGGTTTAAATCTATTTCTGACAGTTACAAATTGTATGACCTTGGGATAGAAACACCATAATCTTGCTGTTCCTCAATTTCCTCATCTGTTAAATGGGTACTATAAGTAAGCATCTCATAGAATTTGTATAAATATTAAATTTTTAATATATGTGAAGTGTTTAGAAAAAAATGTCTGGTAAATACTTATTCCTAGCTCTGTCAAAAATTGCTTCGAATCAATTTTACCTGAAAGAATTGTTATGGCTGGATAAGGCTTGTGTAGAGCAGTGTGGTAAAATAAATTGATATCACTTGATTCATATTTGCTATGTTAAAAATGAAAGGGAAAGAAGTTCTTGTACACATACATGTTGAGGCATTTCAAATGTCTCCCCTACTAGTTTTAATCATTCATTTTCCATTCCTCTGTTCCATATTCTATATTTATTAACTCTATCCTTTTTCCTCCTTCCCCACAGCTAATATCCTTGTTCAAAGGACAGTCATAACTCTCCTAGCCTAGTCTCCTAACTCTCCTGCACTAGTCTGCTAATCTGGCAACCAGTCTTGCTACCCTCAAATATGTAATAGTTCTGGTGAGAAATAAAAATAACCTAATTAGACTATTAGAAATAGAAATGGTGGTATGAACAAGAAGGAAAATGGAGAGCTAAACTGATAAGACTTGATTTCATATAGGAAGCAAGAAAGAAAGAAGAAGAGGAGTTACAGAATACAGTTGAGGTTTTGAACTTGCAGTGATGGTGTTTAATATCAAAAGAGAGTCTACTCTCCTTTGGATAACACATCTGCTGTCATCTGCTACTTTCATCTGCTACTTTCATACTGAACTCCAGATCTAAATTTTAACCCGGACTGTCCTGTTGTGTTCCAGATGCAAATATCCACCTAACTGATATTTCCATTGGGTGTCTCAGAGTAAACGCACTTTTACATTCATCACCTTCCAGATATTGCCCCTCCTCCCATGTTCCCTAACTCACCATTTAGCTGTTCATGGCAGAAACCTAGCCAGCATCTTGCCACTCCCAACATCCTGCCATCATCCTCCACATTCACATCCAATTCATCACCAAGAAACACCAGTACAACCAGGTCAACACAACTCAAACCAATGCCCGATCTCCAACATCTCTGCCACCTCCTGCTCCACGGCTCCATGTTCTCTATGCTGAACTACTAAGACCACAGCACCCCTGACCTCTAACTGGTCTCCTTACATCCATTCAGGTAGAAGACTTTCTATGAAACACAGATATGATCAAATCAATAACTGGATGAAAACTCTTCAATGGCTTCTCCTTTTGGCATGAAAAATACCAAATATTTAACCTGACTTCTGGAGTTCTTTACACTCATACCCAGGCTAATTCCCCAGGGTCATCTCTCACTTCTTTCCTTTCAGCTCTGTCAGTTCAATAAACTTCTCTTTTTTCGGTTACTCAGAGTTGTACTCTCTCAGGTCATTTATGCATGGTATTCCTTTTGCTTGGAACACTGCCTCCTAACCACTGAACTTGGCCTAATTAATTTCAAGTGATCCTTCAAGCTACAGTGTAAATATCACTTCCATGGTGACTCTTTCAGTGATCCATAGTCTAGTTTCAGTTCCCTTCCAATAGTTTCTTAAAGTGCCCTGTTTTTCTATCACACACTCCTCATGATTTACTAAACTACCTTATTAATAACTATTTTTCTCAATGAGCAGAGTGAACTTAAAGTGGATTGGTGGCTAAATTTCCAGGTAGAAATCCAGCAAATATTCAGAATGTGATGCTCTTGAAATAAAGAGAGAGAGGTAAATAGTGACCAGCATAAATGTGACAGCTGACACTATGAGACTGCTAAGGAGACACTGTAGAGAGAGAGGAGGGGAAGTCCAAGGAAAAGTCTTTGAGGAAACCTCCATTTAATTTGTAGCAGGAGGGAGGTTAGGGGAGAAAGGGAAAGAGAGAGAGAATATAAATAAAAACATTCAGAGAAGTAACCAAAGAAAAAGCAAGTCTCAATTTAACTGGGTAAAGTAATAGGATAACCCTAAAACTGACAGACCCCGCTCCCAGGACATCACTCTAAAACAAGGAACAAATTAGAAGAAATTATAGTTGAATATGAATATTGCAAAAGTACTTACATGGGTGCTTCTATTTTATTCTTTCAAACTAAGTTATGTATAATTATAAGTATCCAATTTTATTAATATATTGCTTTAGTGCAGCCAGGATATAACTAATATACGTAAATTAAATTTCTTTAAAAGTATTCATTTATTCCTGTCTATCTAAAAGTATATATATATATATATATATATATAGTTTGCATTGTCCAGCATTTCAATTACTGTGAAATTTAGTTTGATAATTGGTCTTATTTATTTTTAACTGAAGGAGAAATTTATTTTTGTTTAATTGAAGCATTTTTTCTAATGAGTGCTAAGAGGTTTACAACCTTTATATAAACCATCCAATTAATGTTAAGCTAGAAAAACATTATCTTCTCTTTTGATTTGGTTGTAATAGCTAGATCCATTCACACAGGCTTAGAATATTATATATTTAATAGAAGTTTTGCTGTATTTATTCTTCTTTCACTTGACAGAGTTTTCTGTTCAAAGAATATGTAGTTCAATAAATTATCTTCTATCAATAGTAATTTTGGATATTTTACTAATAAATTCATATTGTATTCAACCATGTAATAAAGATCAAATAGTAAGTCTATTCATCTCCACATATGCTCATAAACTGAAGGGTTCTGCTTACAGATTCTTCACTTTCATATTTTGGAAAACTTTATCCCTTTTTTACTTCTTATCAAAAGAGAGGAATCATTTCTCTTCACCAAACTTCATAAAATATTCCTTACTTTTGTCATAATGATATCTCTACTTATTCTTTCAACTAATATCTTTCAATATATACCTGAGGTTCTCAGACTAGTATGCTGGAAAGAATCCAATGCTTGCCTTCCAAGAGTTTGACTCTTGTCTTCTTGAAAGGAAATATAGAGACTGCATTTCCCTACAAAGTTGAGAAAGGGGGAAAATGCATACATGTGCACACTCACACAAACACACACATATACACACTCTTAATCAGTAACCTTGGTAAGAGAGGGGGTAATATTATGGAATAACACTGGAAAGAAGTGTAAATGGTATTGTCTGCAGGTCATGAATCCAGTGAGGGGCAACAACCAAGAGCTTCCAGTGAGAGACAGGACTTTGCCAGCAACTGAATGTCAGAAAACTGCAAAGTTCACCCATGCTTAGTGAGGAATAAAATAGAATGTAAAACTCAAAATAAACAGGGCAACATTTTACCCTAGCAATCGAAGTCTGGTTTGAACCCAACAGTCCTTTTCTCCCATTTCCTGTGGGAGTCCCTGTGATTCAAGGGTAACTGAATTTCATCCCAGTGAGTCTGGGACGTGCACATGAGGATAAATGAATCGAGCTCATGACTGACGTATGGCAGAGAAGGATGGGCGACCAGCAACAATTGAAAGGAAGAAAATGATCACTCGTCTGTACGGATGTTCTTGCTTCTCACAACATTTCCCCTACTTTATTTCCCTATTCTGTATCACAAAATCCAGGTAGGACAGAGTCATCCTTGTCAGATCCTGTTCTACCAACGAAGTGAATAACCCCTTCTCTGTGTGGCTTTGTGGCTTACAATTTCCCAAAGGTTGTAAGTATCACAGCTTTAAAATCAACTGTTTATTTGTCTGTCCTCCCTCTTAAGGCAAAATTAATGTCTTTTTATATCCTCTAACACGGTCCCTTGTTCAAGGTGGCAGGTTTTGAATAAGCATTTGTTAGATCACCTCTCAGCATCAGTGCCTGCACACCATCCTAGGTTCAAAACAAAGACAATGACTAGATTTTCCAAACCTCTCTTGGGCATGCAGGTCCCTACTCCACCACTAACTATTGAAAATGCATCATCCTTTGTTTACTCTGTCAAATGCCATCTCCCTCACAAGGCCTTCCAGATTACCACAATTTGATGGATGTCATTACCTTTATTCCCACTGCACCTTGTTATACTTCATTCATTGTACATGTTATACTGACCTGCTTCATATGTGTAACTGCTTTATATGCTTAGCTAATAATTGACTGAAACCCCAAAGAACAGAGACACTTTTTTTTTCATTATCTTTGAATTCCCTCCAACATCTAACACAGTACCTCTGTGAGAGAGTTGAGATCTAATGCATATTCATTTCAGCTAATTGATTTGAACTTGGCCCCAAAGGGAAAAAAATGCAATATTTAGCCTCACAGTAACTAGCAATTTGATACTGAATGTAAGGAAAAGTATTTGAAGTAATACACATGATTATATTTATATCCACAAATATTTACCCCAGAATTAAGCAAAACCATACTTTACATATTCCTCATCTTTAGTAAGTTCAAATTTTAATGAAATAAAGATGTCTATGCCTCCCACATCATATCTGCGATCTATCCTCTGCCTCTAAAGGTATGCTGAGTTTTGTAAGTATATTCAGGGGTATGAATACAATTGAGTGTGCACGTACTGCAGTTCAGTGGAAATAGTATAGGTGCATTATAATTATCCCTGAGTTGGTCAGCCTCCCTTACCAGACTGTGAGTTCCTTGAGGACAGTACCTGTTTACTCAGGTCCTTGGACATAATAGACTTGATTAAATAGTTCCTGAATTAGTTAATTATTTTAGAAATAACAACTTAACAGAGGGGTTGTATTGTGGGAGCAATAATAATAGCAGCTAACGTGAATCTATGCACCACCTTGTATCCATTACATAATTTTATCCTCCTTACAAGCCTAGGAGGGAAATGTTGTGATCCATGTCTTCAAGATGAAGCGATGGAAGCTTAATGAAGTTAGTTAACTTGCCAAGGTCACAAAGCCAATAAATTTTGAAAGTGGGATATGAAACCAGACATTGTGACTCCATATCTCTTAACTGCTTAGGAAAGAGGGAAGGAGGTGGTAATTCCCAGGGTGAAAGAAGAGCTGATACTGGTAATTCGTACAGGGGAAACATTGTAAAGGAATAGGAGAGCTTTGTGAATGTCAGAGGGTTACTAGAAAAGAATAAAAGATAAGTTTAATTGGAGTGGCGAAACTGAGGGAAAGCCCATGGGAAGAGGGAGAGAAAGAGACAGCTTTATGACACTCAAATTTAGGTTATTGTGTTCCAAGGGAAAATCCATCTAGAAATACACAGGTGAGTGGATTCCAGTGGAGAGTCAATACATAGTGTCTTCACAGTAAGGTTAAGAGGCACAAACTTTGGATTATTTCTCCACAGAGATTCAGGCTAGGGCCCATGAGTAAAAAAAAAAAAAAACATAAACAGATGAGAAAATAAAACAATACACAAAACTAGGTAAAACATAATGGCTTTCATTCCCTGTATGCTAATATCACAGTTATGTTTCAATATTAACTTATATGCAATTATTATTTTCTTCTAACAATTACTCTCCACTATTTCAGTTTTTCCTTTGAAGCCTCTATTTCCTTTTGCATTACTACGCTTATACCAACAAAAAGGCACATATTTTTGATTTAAAAGGAAAATTAGACAACAATAGAATTATATATAATGATCTCATAAATAATTATATTTTCAGGACTGATAAATCTTACACTACCCATTAGTTGACTTACTGAGGAGTAATATGACAAGCCACAGTGAAATAAATTATTTGCATTGAAAAATAAACAGTGTATTGTCTTAAAACATCCCATTTAGCAAAGATGTATGAATGCAGTATATTTGGGGGATATATTGGTCTTCAGCATGTATTACCAGTTTAGCGTTTTAATACAGATAACTAACTTATTAGGAAAACAATAATATTCCTAAAATCAAGGATATTTAACAAATAACCTAAGTCACTACAGTAAGAAGAATTTTCATTTGGCCTTAACCTTGGATGAGTTACCTCCACTTGTCTATGATGGTTTTCTCATCAGGAAAATGGAGAGAATAGTGGTGCCTACCTCACAGGACTGTTGGAAGCATTAAATGTGCTAGTATGTGTCAACATGTGGGAGCAGAACCTGGTAAATGCTGTATGTATAGATGTTTGTGCCGCTACTTCTATTATTTGTTGAACATTTAACTTCTGTTTGATCATAAACGTTATATAGACCAATCAACAATGGTGATTATTACTCATGCACAATTAACTACCTTCTAAATAAAACAATGGTAAAATAATCACGTTTTGTATAGTGAAAAAGTTTGTATGATTTATAATACCTAGAATGTGGGTTCTAAACAAAGGATGATGTACATGGCCTTACTTTCCACTTTGAGTTGACTTCCTTTTTGTAATTGTTGGCTCCTAAATCCATAACCCACACCAAATCCTCACAAAAGACAGAACATGTGGATGTAAATGGTAACAGAAAATCATATATCTCACAACATAACAGGTGATTTCTTTATAATAACAAGTCCAAATTATTTCAAAATAAAGATGTAAAATTAAACACAATTATTCTAAAGAAAAAAATAGCTAATGTCAGTCAACGGAAATTCCACACTCATAATAATAGTGGGGCTTTTTCCCCCTTGCTGGCTCACTTAAAAGAACTCTAGTTGGGGGCTTCCCTGGTGGCGCAGTGGTTGGGAGTCCGCCTGCCGATGCAGGGGACACGGGCTCGTGCTCCGGTCCGGGGGGATCCCGCGTGCCGCGGAGCTGCTGGGCCCGTGAGCCATGGCCGCTGAGCCTGCGCGTCTGGAGCCTGTGCTCCACAATGGGAGAGGCCACAACAGTGAGAGGCCCGCGTACCGCAGGAAAAAAATAAAAAAATAAAAAACTCTAGTTGGATTTATGTATTTAAAGCTTAAATAACTACAAAAGAAACTAATACCAAAGGGCAAAAGGAAATAATCTTACAGCTCTGCGAAGCAGTTAGCTATTCCCTTCATAAGTGAAGGGGAAGGGATATATGGCCCAGTTCATTAGTCTGTAGGATTTGACAACAATGTTGAGAGGTTTTCTGAGGCTACGCCCCACAATGAACAAGAGTGTCTGTGGTAAATGACAGCCCCCTAGGAGGAAGGTCTGAGCCCTTCATAAAATTCCTTGATTCAAACATACCCACAGAGCACATGCCAGCCGTGTTCAACAATTTATGCTTTAGCTGTTACACTTCAGATCTGAGCTGCAACAAAGAGATAAAATATTTTGTTTTTCTTCAGTGAGAGGAGTAAAATCTACCAGAATGAGCAGTAAAATAACATCTATGTCTTTGTGTGAAAACCTAATGTGATCAAATACAGCTGGAATGTTTGATATATTTCACTTAGTTAAATGCCAGTGGGCACATTGGTAAAATAATTTCTATTAAAATTCCATTTGATTCCTTGGTTTGGTTATTATTACTTAAAGGTCCAAAATTGTCTGAGTTAAAATATAAATCTATCCCAGATCTTGTTTTATAGGTGTTTTTTGCTCTATAGGAATCTGTGTCAATTTCAGTGAGCAACTATTTTTATTATAGAGCAAGAGATTGTACATCCGCCTAAATTCATAAAAACTGGAATCAAGAACATCTTATTCAGACATACTTATTCACTAGAAGCAAATTTAGTGTTTTACTCTTTGATCACCTGTCACACCTGAGAGGTTTTAATGTTTCTTTTTATTTACAGATGCTCAAAAACAGCAACTTTTACACTGGAGCACACTGATGATCAATTATTACATTTATTTGAATATGGCCTTATGCTGCATTTTATATAGCACATCATATGGTGTATTTCCTTTTAATTTAGTCATTTATCATTAGTGCCATGTGCTTTGTATAACAGTGGGCAACGGGAGATGCTGTTGGGGTGAGTGGTTAGAGTGAGAAGACAAAATAGAAGAAATGCAAAAACATAGTCACACCCTCAGGAAGTTCAATTTTCATATTTCTAGATTCATGAATGTTCAAAATGAAACTATTAAAGATTGAATGCAATGTCCCACCATCTATCTTTGGTGAATGACTTTCATTTGTATGTGTGTTAGGCTAAACTTATTAAATATTCTCTAACTCAAATATATCTTACTTTACTATCTGGTCTTATCACTTGTATTATACAGTCACTTTTAAAAATAATTCTCACATAGGACCTTTCCAAATATGTAAACATGGCTCGTGATCTAGAAAATGGCAAAAAAATATAGATGTACAATTTTAGAGCAGAATATTATTACTATAATGATCTTCTACATAGGTAGAAGACTTCTTTTCATATCCTTTTAATGAATCAAATAAAACAAAAACCTTCAGATTGTGTATGTACATACCAATCTGTTACATATTACTTCAAGTATCTGTTTAAAATTAATATTGATTCAGACGTGCAATAAATTCATAAACAGCACTTCTCTGCATTTACTTTGAAGACAAATTACCGAGGGAAGTAAAGATGTCAGTTCCTTTATCACAGATCCAATTTTAAGACATGTCAAGGAATAAAAATGTATGACTCTTAGGCGACTTTGCTCTTCTCAAGCTGAGGAATGCAAACCAGGGTGTACTATTATTGTTAGACTACAAAGATAAGACCACCCTGAGTGGCTCGTGTGAACACTGTCACAGCTGCTCCTTTTCTCTTTGAAATCATTCAAAGTGATGCATGAGGACGAGGCTGCTTTTATCAGCCTCCCACTCGGGGTCTGTTTAGCCCACTGAGGAAAATACTTGTGATATACTGCTGACAGAAAACAAAACATGATCCAAACAGCAGGGCTGCTACTCACAGGATATTATTATGTCAATCAAGCGATGCAGCTGTGATAGAGAAAATCCTCTAACGCAAATATATTTGGGGGTAGGAAGAGACTATTTGTGCTTCTATATATCTGTGTTAGGCAAATTGTCAATGGCCCTGTAGCAAGATGATCTGTATTTAAAAAAATCCTGGAAATCGCTTTCGTCATCATCACCATCATTATCACATATTTTTCTCTCTCTTACAAAGGAAAGCACCATGCATCCATTGATTGAACCACCATCTCAACATCACCAGAAACAAGTGAGATAAAGCTGTAAAATATTTTAACATATAACGTAAAGGGCATTGTTATATGTGCAATACATAAATTAAATCCTTTGATCCTTATAAAACCCTAAATGCAGGTGTCTTCCTCATTTCACAGATAAGAAAATCGTTCACAGAATTAAGTAACTTGACCAAGAGCGCAGAGCTGGTAAAAAGCTGAGATTCAAAACATATCTATAATAATTTTCCCATCATACCATCACCACACCAGGATCAAATTTTTGTTTTAATTTACCCAAATGCATTTGGAGTCAGATCTGGAATGTATCTTGTAAAAAGATGGATCAAAGGAATTTTTATTTTTGTTATATTTTGTTATATTAAAATATATGGAGGCTGTCAATTTACTGAGAGTACCTTCCAAGTATTCTGTTGCAGCTAGCCAACTCTAATAGATACTTCAGAAGCTATTTAACTTTACTGTAAAGAAGTATGTTTTAGGATTAGAGGAAATTAATAAATACATTTATAAATCATTTGCTTAGAAATCAATATTTCTTTAAAAAGGTCTTTAACTTTCTTATCATATGAAGGTCATCTATAACTTAATGGGATAAAAATATAAATTGTTGATGATATGCAGGAAATCATTTGGAAAAAGTGAAGTATCAACATTATTAATAAGTAGAGGTTATACGAAATTTCTTTATATGCATCTCTGAATGGAAAAATATGTGGATCATAGCAAAGGCTGCCATGATATAAGTGTACATTGAAGCTAAACTGTTATGATTTTCTCCCCAGTTCTTGAATCCAAGAATTCAGAAAGTCCCAGAAAGCATTCTAAGAATACTGCTTTGACCAATTCCTTTAGGACACCATGTTTGATCCAGGACCCTGATCCAGTTAAAAACTAAACTTTAAATTTATTTTCCCTCTTACCCAATTGTTCCAATAAGTTATTTTCATTAAACCCTGAATGGCTTGTTCATTATTCTCCCATCTACCAATCTTTCTTTTGTTCTTTGATTTGCATTTTCCTGTTGGATTTGAGACGACACTAATTTCCCAGCTACAGCCTTTGACCCTCCAGACTGTAGTTTCATTTCTCTCCCTGAGCTGGCTTCTTAGGACTAAGAATGGTAAACTCCATCACTCTTTAAATTGGCCTGAGACTCTCTCTTCTTATTTGGCATATGCTATTACTGCACATTGGAAAAGAAAAAAGAGTGAGAATTTGCTCAGTATTCCGTCAGCAAAGAAATAATCACAATTAATTTATAGATAACCCCAATAGAAAGAGTCTATGTGTAGGATTTTGAAAGTTAATTCTATCTACGTATAACCCCAAAGTATCTTGGTTATTCCTTTCTTCATTTGAATCAAAAACTATATCTAAAAGCAAATAAAATATATGTTGAGGGTTACAAACAGAAGTGTTCATTAAATAAAAATCCCTTATAAATTAAAATTTTCTGTAAATTTTAACACCAGCTGATTACAGAAAATGATGATTTATTTGCTCATTTAAAACCTGTGAAAATATGGTGCAAAATCTTTTAAAACCACTTTAGTTATAGTGATTTATAGAATTTTTCTAAAATATTGTAAGATGCAACTAATTTCCTATCTTTGAAACACAGACATGCCTTTTTTTTTAAATAGCATATTTTCAGTATTTACTTTTTCACCTTATGAATTACACTTTGGAAAGATTTGTTGAGTAACAGCATAGATATCTATCTGACTATGGTAATTAAAATTGAATTCAGTCTGAAGAAAGGAAGACTGATTATATAACATTTCTGAGACCTTTGGATCAATTCGAACATGATGGCTTTGCAAATTCTCAAACACCAGTTCAACCAAAGCATATTTTACATAGTCTTCATTTGCTGTTTTTCAGTCATTAAATATTTTGCTCTAAAGAATAAAATGTATCAAGTGTTCATTTATAAGTAAAGATGTGTGTGTGTAACTCATATCACAGAAACAACAGACTGCCTTTACAACACAACACCATCACTGAGACTTCTTATTTAGTGATATATATAATGTGACTCGTGGTCCTCTCAAATCTATGTAACCATAAGCTGTGTTACAGAACTGCTGTATTCTAAAGACATATTAATTTCTGTTTTTAAAGATAATATCAAGTCCTTGATCAACTAACAGATTGACAAAGGACAGTAAACATATTATGAAAATGATTACTTTAAGACATATTTATCTCATTTCTGGGCCAATTCCAATGGGGCAAAATACAATTTTAAACTAAAAAGAAAACAATGAAATTTTTAATTTACATTATATTCTCTAACAATATAAATGGACAAGTCAATAGTGGAGAGATGTTGATATGATGCCTAACAGTCAATGAATAGTTTCTTTGTTTGTGATGAAATAATGTTTTGGTGAAACTCCTGTAGACTATCATCACTAAATGCTGGTTGGTTTTCATTTTCAAATTATTGTAAAACTGCTTGAATAAATAAGTCATTCTAACTGAATGCTAAACTTTCTATAGAACTGAACATTTCTTGAAAAATGAGGTCTGATTCGCATCATTTAAAATCTTTATTAGTCATTAAGAATGCACCTTTTGCATCCTTCTCAATTTTGCATCCTTCTAAAATTTTAGAAGGATTTGAAACATCTTCAAGTTAGAGTGGAATCATATATATATATATATATATATATATTTATTTTTTTTTTTTTGAGGTACGCGGGCCTCTCACTGTTGTGGCCTCTCCCATTGCGGAGCACAGGCTCCGGACGCGCAGGCTCAGCGGCCATGGCTCACGGGCCCAGCCGCTCCGTGTCATGTGGGATCTTCCCGGACCAGGCCACGAACCGAGTCCCCTGCATCAGCAGGCGGACTCTCAACCACTGAGCCACCAGGGAAGCCCTGGAATCATATTTTAACATTACCATACAGAAGAGGGCTAATTATGAATTAAAAACACATTCATCAAAGGCCCATTATGTGCAAAGCACTCTGCTGGGGACAGGGAAATACAGAAATAAATCATTTTTCTAATACCACCACTGCATCTTATAGAACTTATTATAGGTTTATGGCCTATATAATTGATGCTAGTTTTTTTTCCTTTAGTGTCAAGGTTGCAGTGTATTGGAGAAGCATAAGAAAGCCCCAGTTTTGTTTCACAGGAGGACAATTTATACATGTTGAACATGCAAAGGAGAAGACTGGCAGTGCTCACAGAAGAAGGCAATCCTGTCATTAGTTACCTATACGGGGAAGTGATCTGAAAGGCCGCTCTTTGAAATCAGGGATCTCAAAATCCCACTTTAAATATGTCCTTACTGTAACAAATGGAATACTTGAAAATACTGACAGATAGACATAAAAAGCAACAATTGAAAGAGAATTCTTAATTTAAGAGGAACAGTCAAGGAGAGGAGATGTATTTCCCAAATCTGTTGGCAACCTGTGTGCTGCTACATCTTCAAACCAAACACTTAGTGATTACCTGTTCTGTTCAAACCTTTTTTGGTCATGAAAAATGAATTGTAATATTAAAAATAAATGGTAGGTGGAAGAAAACATTTGAAACAGTTAAACTTGGAGCTACTCTGGTTGAAATAATGAAGAGCAAGAGAAATGTTGGTGACAAAGTTCTGCCCGGCCTGTGAGGCTTCTTCAGCTCTAGTTTGGAAATCACTGCATTAGGCAATCAAAAATGCTTCCAGAATATTTTAATTTCCCTTCATATAATCAGTTAGAATTACGCTATATTTAAGAGCAGCACTTCAATGTATGAGTCATCATCAAAACTATTCTATATGTTATACAAATCCTGAAAATTAAAGTAACAACTTTCTGCAACAATCTAAATTCCTTTATTAAAAGGTTTTGTGAGAGAAAATAAGAGTTACACTATAATAAAGTTAAAAGCTTAATATAGCTACTGTTTGTTGAAATTTCAGTATAAAATGTTTGAACAGGTAGAATCTATCTTTCTGAAATGGTTTGAATTGTTGCACAAAATCCAGTGTCCAAAGTGAGGTATCCTTCAAACACAAGTTTATCCTGAGTTGGGAAGAGTCTAGAATTCTGTAGGAAGTGGAGGAATTCCAAAGAATTCTGAAGAGCCCATCTTTCTCAGAATGAAGAATAATATCTCATGGTAGGAAGCATTGTGAATACAAAAATTTAGTTATCAGTCATTATCAAACGGAAATTTGAACAAATATTTCTGATGTTCACTGACCAGTGTTGAAAAATCATAACAAAATTCTGCCCTTTCACTCATTATGCGCTTGCTAACTTTACATGCAGTTCAGGTCTATATATTAGCCCAATCAAGTTGTCACCTGAAACAGCTAAAAAGCTGTGGCACGAACAAGAGCTCTTGTACACACAATAAAATCGAAGTTTTTCTGATAAAAAAAGTGAAGTGTGAAGATTCATCATATTGCAGACTGGCTGTTACAAATAACATGACTAGAAAAAATAGTCAAGACAGTAGAAGATAACAAAAGAAAATGAATGACATTAGTCATGGTTTCTCAAAAATGTAAAATACTGTTTTGCTCATTTATTTATGACCAATACTGCTAGAAATAAAAGTTGCCAAACTAAATGTGAAAAAAAAAAGCACATAGGCCAAAATCAACAGGAAATGAAAGTTATGAAGCCTTCGAAAGCAGTCACTGTATCAGCAACAGTTCTTGTGTTTCATCTGTACATTTAAATTCCAAATTGATGGCACCAAGCATATTTCATAAATATTTTAATCTTAAAATTAGAAACTTATGATTCATTGCCTCTGAGTTTAAGTTAATTAAATAAAAATGATGTAAAACAGAATTTAAAATTGAAATTGGTACCATCTGGCCAATCAACCACATCACATGACCATATGCAAATCCACTGAGTACTGGCTGTGGTTGGCTACCATGTGACGCAAGGTCCGGATTAAGGAATCTTCCACTGAGAAACCTCAGTCACCATTCCCATGCCCTAATACAAAAACACTAATACTAATACCAATAATCATTTAAGGGTCTTTTCATTCCAAATGGTCAGAGAGGGAAACATGATGAACTACCCTGCCTTAAGGGACAGGCATTCTTCTTCAAGTTTAATGGACTGCCTAGCTGGGAAGGATGAATAGATACCTCAGAAATCTCTGCTTAGTGTCTGTCCCTAGTAACATTAAATGGCTTACTGCAGTGCATGAGGAGAGAGAACTTTCAAGGAAATCAGCAGGAGCTCTGTAAACTTGTTCTGTTTTCCTATGGATGACAGCCAGTACCCATTTCTCCAAACTTGTAAGGATCCAAGCCTTCCTGGAGGCCAGCTCTGGGGACAAAGGTGCTTTTCCAAAGCTGTTACAGATAGGGACATTCAGACTGAATGAGAAACACAGTAAACAAAAGCAAAAACTACCAACTCGAAACACTGGCTATACAACACATACTTCCTTCCTACTCTTCCACTGCTTACAAAGACCAAACTGGATTCTTTCTGTTGTACACAAGAAACTAAGTCATTGAACAGATATATATATATATATAGATATAGATATAGATATAGATATAGATATAGATATATATTTAAGCAGCATTAGGGAACAGAACTTGGGAAGATCATGTAAGTAAAGTAGGATGAAGTTTTGATTTTTGTACTTGGAAAATAAAGATAAAGAGATTATAGGGCCAACTCAAAATCTATAGTTTTCTCAGGTATTTTTGAATTTACATGGCCCAAATACAGAAAATGCTTCAATTATCTCATCTCGTTGAGGAGAAGAAAGAAAACACTGAGTGTGACCAAAGATAAACACAACCACTGTTACTCAGGCATTCAACTGGTTCTAAAGTGTGTGAACTGTGGGAGTCGAAATTTACAATTCCTTTGTGTTCCTTCAAAAAAGCTGTCCTATCCAAAAGAGATCATAATGAAAATTATTCACTTATTATGTGAAATGTGAATTTTTATGAAGTGCTAAACAACCAGAAATTTACTAAATCCAAATTTAATTGAAATTAATGGATTCACACATGAAAACTTGACCATACTTGCAAAATAAATGCAATGTAGTCAGTAATTGTAAATTCAATACACACGCCTGAAATTTCACATTGAGTTTAGGGTCCTGTGAAAGCACTCTGAATTGAATTAAGGTGGATTTTAATCAGTTTTCATTGTCCTTCGCCTTTGTATAAATTAATGTTATTTGTTATTTTATTTCTGAAATGAGCCTTTGTACATCTTCATATGATTTGAACCCAGCTTATGTGACATATGAATGTCAAACAAAATGACAATATTCTAAACGAATTCATTATTATATTCCAAAATGCACTGCTGGTATATTTAAAAGTTTAAAAGTGGGCATATATATTAAATCAAGCCATTGCATATATTACGTATATAATTCTATTTGTGTCATTTGCCTGCTTAAGTCCCCATAAACCTCTCTAAGTATGACGTTAACCTAGCATATCAGATCTTCAGTGCACTAGACCCAATATTCTACCTCTGGCTATGGGAGCGCTGGGCCATTTGTGAAAGAGTGTGAAAGCCGTTCACAAATTAATTTAAACCTCTTTTAAACTTATACAATACTTTCAACCCATTTCATCTCATGATATTGGTATAATTCAATCTATAACACATGTTAATATAGTATATGTAATAAAATACTGTATATTATATTACTTTTCCTCAATACATCTCTTTCAAGCTACAAGTGTTAGCCATTGTCTTTAACATATTGGGAAATTCTTAACAAATGCCAGTTTCAGCAATACTTTACATCATTTTATAAATTGCAACAAAAATGCCTTTTATTTTCTTCCCTAGACTTAAGAGCCCTAATTTTTATATTTTTATTATACTCTTCTAAACCTGCTTAGATAATTTATGTCCTTTTTCAGTATCATTGTATCTTTCTCAATTATAGCAACCAAAAGTATATACAGTATTCTTGATGCACAGATTCATTATTACTTATATGATGATACATTTAGTTTCTAATCTTCTTCCTGAATTTAGTTGGAATCTTGGAAAAGAACTACATTTTCAGATCAGAGAATTATCAATATAGAACTCCCAGATTCTCTCATATTCTTTAACTTCATAAAATACAAATGCAGTTTTCTCTTGGATGTGATAATTTTAAGATAAACTATCCTCAATTTTCAAATAAACAGCACACTCTTTTAGGGAAAAAAATGCCTTCAATCACAAGTAAAATATAGTATTATCAATGTCATTTTGGCTGAGATTATCCGTGTAGACAGCATATATGGTTCCAAGTTTGAATATTTACTTAGATCATATATACATATTCTCCAGAATTAGTACTTTACATAATTACACGATAAAAATGCAGCCCTTCCAGTGTGCAATCTAGGTTAAGAATATAATTTTCACATTATTGAATTTTCTCCCACTCTAATCCCATGCTCTTTATGCACTTCCTCAATATATCATTATTGATTACCCTCTAGCTGTCAGGCATTGGACTCTGCAGGGGATACAGTGATGAGAGGACAAATGAGGACAGAAAGAATCCCCCCCACGTTTCCGAAGCATGTACCCTAGATATTGCAAATGTGCAAACTTTACTAAACTGGCATTTCTTATCTTTCTTCTTTTACCTTTTGTTCTATCACTTTTGTTTTTTTGTTTGTTTGTTTTGCGGTACGCGGGCCTCTCACTGCTGTGGCCTCTCCCGTTGCGGAGCACAGGCTCCAGACGCGCAGGCTCAGCAGCCATGGCTCACAGGCCCAGCAGTTCCGCGGCATGTGGAGTCTTCCCGGACAGGGGCACGAACCCGTGTCCCCTGCATCGGCAGGCAGACTCTCAACCACTGCACCACCAGGGAAGCCCCTGTTCTATCATTTTTAATTAGTACCATTAATTGGTAGGTTGTCCCATCTATATGTCTATATCTCTCTATATAAAATAACTCATATGACTGAAATATAGAGAATATATGTTGTATATTATGTATGTATAGGGTATAAACTATATATTATATAAAGTTGGTAATGTATATCTATAGTTGACGTTCATTAATTGAAGTTATAGGAACCAAAAGTAAAGCATTCCTTATCAGTTATTCTCACAAGATATCAATTCAAAGAACACCTTTTTTCTTTTATCAGTTTTTGGAAGACTGCTTCATTCTACATAAATATTCATTTTCACCAGTGCACAATATACTTTATTACTCACTAAAAATGCAACGAATTTCTATGTTCACTGTTAGCCACTACTTTCTCCATTACCTTGTCATAATTTACTGATGTTCTCACTTATTAAACACAAACATTGATTAAGTCCCTAGTGAATATATTGATATTGTTGGTAGTAGACCCTACCTACATAATAACATTTCTGTTGTTTCCATAAAATTAATTCATAGAAAATATCCATAGATTAAGTTGGTGTAAAAGAAAAAAAATGCCTTTTAAAATTCACTAAGGCAATAACTAAATGCTGAGCCATATTTCCTATACAGTTGAATTTATAATACAAATATTCACATTTGTTAATGTCAAGATTTAGAAACCCCCCCAAAAATATGCAAGGCTACAAATTCTTTTGGTTTCGAAAAATTAACCTCTTTGTATTAGTATTTTTATATATTCCTTGACTAGCCCTGAGCCTACCTCTCAGGCTCATGTTTTTTTATAGCATTTGCGATTAATTTCTCCCATCTTATTTCCTTCAAAGAGTGCAAGTGCTTCCACTTCCTGAGAGTCACTGAATTATAACTTAAGCATTTCTCTTAGCACAGTATAGACCTTATTTAGAGAAAAGGGTAACACTTTCATGAAGCACTACAGAGGAAAATCAGTCAGCTTCAGGACACAAGGACTACTGTTCCTATTCACAGCTTTGTTTTAAATCTTCCCTTGTTTTTCCTCAACAAACCATGGCACAATGCTTGCTGCATGTTCCCCTCCCAAACCGCGTCTGTCAATACCAGGTTGTTCAGACCCTGAATACGCGAGCTGGCAAGAATCAGTCTTCCCATGAAAATCAAGTCAATGACCTGCCTCCTTGGCTTCTTGTGAACGAAAAGACAACCATAATTTTTCATCCTTTCCATTCTCACGTGTTGTAAATGTTCACTCAAGTCCACAATTCAATACAAAATGCATTAATTCCTCCAAAGTGAGTTCACCGTGCATGATTTAATTATAGCCAATTGGGTATACTTTTCCTTTAGTTTTTCTAAAAAAATAATTCAAGGCTCTAGCTCTAAGAAATTTTTCATTCAGTAGTCTTGCATTATCCTTATTATCTAATCATGTGGGAAAGAAATAAGGCTTGTCAAAAAAAAAAGTATAGCCATAAAAGTTTTACCTACAAACTTTATATCTACAAAGACTCAAGTTTAGTCAAGTGACAACCTCTCTATTTCCCACCACTTACTGTATCCCAACTTGAAAAAGAAAAGAAGGAAAATACTGCAATCGCTTTTATTTTAATCCCTCACATTTTGCAGTCAGCGTTGAAGTCAGATATACAAGATTATGCACAGTTTTCCAAGATTTGCATTTAAAAGATTGTATACAAGCTTCAATACAGGTTGCTTTTCTGTGACCATAGAAACATCAGAAAAGTTGGAAAATTCAGCTCACTGAACTTCAAATGACTTTATTAAAGTGTCACTAATCAGAGTTAAAAGGTTTTAGTGTTTCGCCTAAAAGTGAATAACTCTCAAAGTCTAATGACCTACCAAGAGCATTTCTTAAAATTAAAAAAAAAGAAGAAGGTCTGGTTGAAAGCAAATTAAACAAGAAAAAAACCTTCATCGCCTTCTCCAAAAGATTGATTTCATACAGATAACGACAGTTCAGCTGAACTGTGACGCTGAGTACAGTGCTCCTTGGCTGGGCAGCTGGGAAAATCTGCCTGGTTAACTTTTAAAGCACTCTATGTATAGATTTATTTAAAATATAGCTGTCAGTACGACTTCATTCAAGAATAAATCTGGAACTTCATTTGTAGCTAATAATGTAAGTTATGTAAACTACAATACTTTGAAACTCTAAGTGCATTCTAATTTAATTATAAGCCAAAAAGAAATTCCAACATGCAAATGCAAATCAAAGTCCATTAATAATGCATGCTAGAATAATATTCAGGAGTGCTACCAAAAGTCTACACCCTAGCTATTGGCTTGAGACATAAGAATTTTTTTAAAAGCTAGGCTTTCTCCTACAAATAAGAAAGTGAAGAAAAAAATAACCGATATATAATTTTTCTTTTTGTGGCATCAAAGGTTATCTCTAATATTAGCTATATTTAAATGGTTATAATAACAACATCAAAAATGACCAGAAAAAAATTAAAGGAAAATAATTTACTAAAAGGGAAACAATATGAATCATTGTCATCACTTTTCCCTTTCTTTTCCAATGGTTCCTAAGAGGTTCTTAGATATTTCTCTTTGGCCTTAAGCAGAAGATTGACAGGGAAGAAACTGGAAGTGCACTGTGCCATGTGAAATATATAGCCTTCAAATCAAAAACGCAGAAGGGTCAAACTTAGCAGCACCTTCACTGCCCAATATTTTTCTTTTACAGAGATTCTTTTCAGAGTCCTACTTCAATGCAAAAAATACATTGAGGTGATTAAGCAGGACAGTGACTTACTCCATTCACTCTCCTCCGGGGGCACCTGGACATTCACCTAGTTCACCAATTTCACAAACACCTGTTGATCACTTATACTGTGTAAAAGAAAGGGTCAGCTACTGTAGGACTTTAAATAAAGGAGAGTCTTTTTTTTCTATTAACAATTTACATATGACCAAATTACAAATGTACCTGTCAAAGTAAAAGGGAAATAATCTGAAAATAATAGCTACAACAGTACCAAGAAAACTAAACCCAGTTATTCATACAACTCACTTCAATGAATTCATTCTCTCAGCATTTACTGATCATGGCCATGTGCCAGGTACCACTATAGACATGAAGATCCAGGGATGAGTGACGAATGGACCAGGCACAGAGACATCATAATCTGGAAAGGGAGGCAGTTGGGAATGCTAGTCATTGTAATTCAATATGGTAAGCATTACATGTGTAGCGTGACTAAAATGTTAAGGAATTTAGAAGGGAATAATTAATTCCACCTGGAGGGCAACTGAGGCGATTTTTTCATATAGGTGTTCTTGACCTAAACAGTGAATGATAAGAAGGAATCTTCCAAAGAGGAAAGGTAAGTAATGTCCATCAGCTAGAGCACGCAAAGAAGCAACAGCAGCAATTAGGTATTCCTGAACTGAGGACTGGTGTTTGGGGTATGCTCTTGAAGTTTCCAGGATGAAACCTTTGGATTTAATGGAGCATCTCCACTTGAGTAAGCTCACAAGTAAAAGTAAATTAAATTGGTACCAGGCCTCCTACTCTTGCTATGCACACGCTACTTGTTCAGTTACAACAAAAATGAAATACTTTACCTAATAAATTTGCTTCTGAATTTTTCAAGGTGATTGGGAATTTCATTCATCACAGGAAGCGTAAAATACATTAAACTAATAAATTTATAAAGCAAATAATCTTTTTAAAAGTCCACATACAATATGTCTTGGATATGCTCTGGCAAAATTTATAGAACTGTTCAACGTTCATCAGAAACTTTCTGCACTGTAGTAACTAAGTTATGAGAAATCCCTCCAACTTTAAAAAGTATAAATTGCTTAACTTAGCAAGAAAATCTCTTGGTCCTGATGTACTTCTGCTCACTTTGCCTAACTCACATCACAAACCAAACCTGTATCAGTTCCTCCATTATGACACCATATGGTCCTGTGACCAGCTCAGTTAACTGTTCTTGGTCCTCATTTTACACAGTCCTGGGTTCAATTCACCCTTGGAAAATTCCTGGTGTTTCCTCCCTGCACATTTATGTTTAGCAATCCATGTAAGTCCAAGATCAAACTTCTCTTCAGGAAGCCTTTCAAATTAACCTGCTTAATAATATGGTTAACTAATTTATTCCATCTACTCACACAATTTTCGCTACATTTCTTTTTTTTCTATAGTGTGGCTTCTCAAATTTTCTGTCAGATCAAGGCCAATATTTATTTTCAATTTATTTTCTTGAGCAGTGAAGTTCTTCACATATTAGATAGTCAATACTCAAACCCAGACTTTTAAAAATCAGTTCAAAAGTCTGAGATAAAACTATGAAGAACTGCTATTAAAACAGTATCAATAAAATTAAAGTTTCATCAATTTTTTTTAAACAATTGGAATTGTAAATGAGATGAAAATTCTTGACTGATTTAGGGGTCAAAATAGAACAGTAAGTAGATGGTAACATTCTAGAGGTGAAGCAGGGGAGTCTCCAGCCCTGGCAGCTGGAAAGTAACCAGGCCCATGAACTGAAGGTGCTTAATTCATCATTGTCTTTAAACCAGTAAAGATAGTTGAACACAACTGGGATAAAACACTGATTTGTTTCTGAAAATGTCTGCACTGACAAAGGAGAGTATGTTCTCAGTATGCAGAAGAGTAGACACAGAGAATTTAATGACATGTGCCAGCTTACACAGGAAAATATGGAGGCCCGATTATAAAAACCACGCATTTCTTTACAAAGAATCCACTGGATGGGATTTAAAACTGCAAAATGATGGACTACCTAAAGCTTACGTATGTTCTACTTAACTTATGTTAAAGTCTGGCAGAAATTTTGCTATCTAGTAAATATAACACTCATACAACTAATATTGGCCTGTATCGTTAATTACAACCCATTGTGCAGTTTCAAAATCGTATAGTATTGATTTATTTACTTCAGAATACTTATTTAAAAGAACTGCACACAGATAAAACATTTCTCTGTTTAAAAACCCTGATTTAACATAATAATATGGTCGTTCTACTTTTTATTCAGAATATATAAATGTCAGTCAGTGAAAGGGAGCTCTGATCAGCCAAGAAAGAATTGACAAAATTCATTCACTTTCAAGTAGGTTTTCAGGTTTTTGTTAGTGGTCCTAAATTTTTTTTTTCCTGTTTTTCTTGGCTTAATCCTTTTGCCCAAGCCTGTGTATATGCAGTTATATAAAACTATATAATTTGTTTAACTATGGGGATTTGCATATGTCCTAGACAAGAAATAACAAAAATCTATCTCGTTGGTGACCACTCCACATAAACATTTTACATTAATATAGTCCACTGAAGAAGCAGCTCAGTTCTAATTTGGACCGTAAATAATAAATTTATAACATCAGTTATGTAATCTCAATAAAAATTTTAAATTTTCAAAAATCAAAATACCAAGAGCTATTATAATAAAAACGATAGCAACTTCAATTTCATAATATAAAAGGTATTTTAATCACTTGGACTATAAGATTTAGAATTATTTGAACTTAATAAATATTTTACTCTTAAAAATTCCTTTATAGAAGTAAACTACTTCATATTGGTAAGACCAGATCTGTCTGATGTCTTAAGTTTATCAACACCAATCACCACATGCTCATATTTTAGAAATTTTTAGATCAAAAGTTGACTTATTTTACTGTATCTTTAATGTGTTTCATAAAAATCAGTTACATATTATGCAATATGAAGATAATCATATATTTACTCATTCATTCATTTAATCAACATTCAATAATGCCAAGCTCATTTTTTTTACTTTGGAAAAATTTATATTTTGTATCCGTTGATAAATTGTTGAAACAAAATACTTTGCAATATTTCTGTCACCTTTGTGCATACAACCTCAAAGATGTCATTTTGCTTAACTGTATGTATTCATTTTATAAAAAGAAGGAATGAAAGAACATTTAGGAAATCATTAATCTTTTGGATATGAGGGAAAGCCACACATAGTCTCAATAAATCAATGTCTTTGGAAGACACAAAAGATTTCTGGCTTAATTCAAAATCCTTTATTTAGAATGCCAAATGTCTTTATTTTATGCAGAAGTGCTCCAGATGGCTAGGCACATGTTTCAATTATGCTAAATTGCAGTTTTTCTCAAGTGTCCTCTTACTCTTTTACATCTAGAATGTTACTGATTGTATCTTGAGTGGGCAGGTAAAAAAACTCTTATTTGTAAATGTAAATGTTTTTGGATAAGGGAAAATTACATGAATTAAAAGACAATGTGCAGTACACTGTCAAAAGTTAGAAAATATAACTGAGCGAATGAGGGATCCTAAAATGTTGTTAAAGTATTATTAATTATTAATCAATTTTCTCATAAGTGGATATTACTGTACCTTGCGTTTCAGTGTCTCAGAAGACTTCAGAAATAAGAAATACTTTGGGCCTCTATGCTAATAGTAATTCCACAGTTACAGAACCATAATATTAAAACTAAGAGGTCTTTCTTAAATAAGTCAGTAAAGTACAGAATATATTATTTGTTATTAAATGTAAATCTTTAATATTAGCATAAATTGCCATCTACCTACTGTCTCAGGCCACCTCATGTATTTTTAAAAACACCCCATAGATTCTGTTCAAAGCAAAATGTCCTTATTTCAGGTCCTTTTAAATATACTCTCCCAGGGTTGACTCATAGAGCCATCCCCTTGTACTTGGAACACTACTTAGTTCTTTCCTATTGTTCTTTTTCCCTGTATCTCTCTGGGAAATATTGCTTTCCATGAGATTTAATCTCTGAAAGTTTGGCTTATACCAACAAAAATCTATTACTCTCATCTTCTTTCTAAATGTATAATAAATGTATAAATTAAATAAAATAAATAACTAAAAGCTATCTTGTGTAAGGTAATTTCTGACAAGGCAGGGAGGGGATTCTGAATGCTACACAGCTATTTATAACACATTTACACGAGCTTAATTAATAAATAACTAGGTTGGTGTACATTTTTATTTATTCAATTTACATTTTAGTATTTCATTAGTTGCCCCAGATATTTGTCGTCAACTAAAGCCAAAGTGTTCTGGTATTTTTGAGTCACTATCAAAGGGGAAAAGGTAATTATCCACTGGGGCTCCCTGAGTTGAGCTTACTACTATTACCACCACTAGTATTACTTCAGAGAAGTTTCCAAATTTGCAAAAGTATAATTAATCTCATAAAAATCCTAACCAATTAAAGAAGAAAGGTTTCTTACAGCAAGTTCAGGGGCCCATCTGCATCAGAATCACTTGAGCAACTTGTTAAAATGACATGATTCAAGGATGTTCCTTGAATCTTCTTAAAAATAATCTGCATTTTAAATAAGCATCCAAGTAAGGAATCCTCATATGCATTGTTTTGAGAACTAATCAAACTAAAACATATCACCATATGAAAATGGAATGTTTTCAAAAGTTTGAATTTTGCTTATTGGATATACAAAACAGAAACAATAAAAGACTGAAAAAATATGTTGAAGAAGATGTTTTCATACATTCTCATATTTTGTATGAGTCAGTGATATTTTAAAGAATGTTTTTCCAGATTCATTTGATTAAAATTCTCCTTCCACATTCAATCTATTTTTTAACTTATGATTCATTCCAAAAGAGACTTAAAGTGATCTTAAAAGCCATCTATGCTACACACATATAAAATTATACAAATAATATACCATGTACAGTGAAAACAGGAATTACTTATTTAAATTTCCCATACTGATATCTTTGTCAGAAACTTTGTCAGAATGTGCTATTGGTAGGGATGAGTTTTGGAGTTAGTGCCTGGGCTTCAGTCCTGGCTCTATGCCTTGCTAATTTTATGACCCAAAGGAAGTAAATTTATCTTTCCCTAGGCCTGAGTTTTCTCATCTGTAAAATGGCAGTAACAACATTTATTTCACAGCATTATTTTGAGATCTGGATTAAAAAGCACAGATAGCCATCTTTTCTTAATAAATAGTTTGTATTGTTCTAGGGGTGGTTGCCATTGTTGTTCAATAATTATTATTTAATAACCATGCTGTTATTGTTTAATAACCATTACCTGAGATAGGAATAATGTTGAAGACAGATGAATAAATATAGTTCCTGACCAAGATACACACATTCATCAAATGTAAGCATGGATAGAGGCATCTAAGGGCAAACGTAGCTCCTAAGGGCAGAGATGCAGCCCAGAATGGACCAGTGTCCTAGCAGGAAAGGAGGAAAGGCACAGTAGGACTGAATGGCAGCCTCAAACTATCTAAGAGTATCTTAGATACTAGAATATCTCTGGGATGAGGCCCAAGATGGATATATTGTAAGTCAAACTCTATTTAGTTACACAATGATATCTCATATCAAATATTTTAAAAACAGGAAAATATGAAAAATAGGTATTGTTTTATAGCTGTCTTCTCAGACTGTAGACCAAGAAAATGATTGCACTTCAAATAATTTAAAATATGCAGACAACCCCTTATGAAGTACAATAACTGAATTCTTTTTTTTTGAATTCTTAAGTAAGATAAATCATCTCGATTGTGTGAAACCAGTTATTATAATCAATTAGTAAAACTTTATTTCATCATAGCAACCTTCTACATTTTCTCATAATGGTTTATGTGACGTTTGTCTTCCTGTTGGACTGTTTGTCCCTCAAAGGCACAGATCTGTAAAACGCTAATTTGAATCTCCAGTACGAAACATCCTGTCTGGCATATTGAATACTGGGATGAAAGTTAAGGATGGGAATCAATATAAAGGCAAATAAACTGTTCACAATAAAACATCCCTTCTAATTTAGAAGTCCTTTGATTATTGCCTATGTGACAATGTGGAGAAACAAGATTTTAGCAAGGTGAACATATACATCTGGGCAAATGGCCAGGAAAAAGATTAACAACTCTTCTGTTTCTGTGTCCATCTACCAACTCAGAAGAAAACTGGAAATCCTAAGTTGCTTGAATTCTCCACTGAGAAACACTGCAAGAAAGCTCTCAAACTTGGTCTCATTTAAAAGCAGGTATGAAACTGAGGTGTTGTTTATGCATCTCTCAATGCTGTAACCTTGCTATCTTGCCTGATTAACGACAAAATTAGCATCTATGCAAATGCAAAAAGGTGAGAAGGAAGTGAACTAATGCTTATTTGGGGTGAACATCCTGGGTATGCTTATTTATTTTACTTCTCAAAACAGCTCCGTGAAATAGACTTCACAAGGAGGTAGCTGACACACTAGTGTATTAAACAGCTCCCCTAAGATCATGAATTGTACTACTGTGTCGATACCAAAAGTCCTTGCTCTTCCCACTGTTTCCTAAATTTGAATTCAACAGTCTTTTCCTGTTCACCTGCTCTTATAAGGAAAACTTTACACATGAAATAGCACTAATCTTCAATGCAACCCACATATAAATATACCTGGTTATATGTACATAGGTGTTTTATAATATATAAATGTATTTATAAGTGCAGGCTCCATATTACCCCTTTGTTCATGACTAAGTCCATATTAATTATCAGTTACTAAATTGACGTTAATTATCCTATTTTTTCTTTCTTCTAGAGCCATTATTAAAAGCAAAAATGGATTCATTCATTTTTAACTATTTAATTAGGAGATCGGTTTAGGTATATCAAAGATAGTTAACATCTAATTTAATTCAGTTAATCATAAGTTCAACCATTAGCAAACAGAAATTTTCTGTGATTCCTCAGCATGTCTTGCCTTTTAATGAGATTCATGGTTAATCTTTGAAGCAAATAATGTTCTTTGAAGCAAGATTCTTAACTCTTTAAAAAATATTATTTGATTGTATTGTTCAGTATTTAAAAAGTGAATATTCAGTATATAAATATTCCAAACAAAAAAGTAAGATCTGGTTATATCTGGTCAGGATTCAAACCAATGCTTTCTTTTATATTTATGGATTTTTTTCTTTTAATATCATTCTTTCTATTACATTAACAGACAGCGATTTATAATAATTAAAGAGCTGTAGAGTGTGGTGGAAAGAACAAAAGCTTTGAAACCAAATGAACTCAAATCCAGCTGTACCACAAAACAATTTACTCAAATTGTTATGGCCCTTGATACTTCATCTGTGAAATGGAGATACTGTTACGTGCCTCAGAATTTTCAAGAGGAGTAAATGATGTATTTGCAAAGTATATGCTACAGTGTATGACACAAGTTGGAAATCAACAAAAACTGGAATCTTCCTATCACTCCAGATCTGCTTAAATTTATTTGCTTTTGTAATCAGAGTATGCTTAAAATTGTTCCAATAAAAGTGCCTTGACATCAGAACAAACACATTAAGAGAGCAGTACCATGTTTCATTTCCTCTTTTAAAACAGAAAGACTCCTTATTCAGAAAAGCACATGTAAAATGAACAGTTTTTAACATAATTTTTCTTAGAAATAAAACTTGTAAAGTTGCAGTGCTTACAATGCACTGTTGGAATATTTAAAACTGTCTCTTCTAGATGTTTCAGATATGGTATTAAATTGAAATAAAGGTGTTTTAGAGTTGTTTCTGAAGTCCAATTTCTAACAGGTTGTCTTTCAACGAAGTTTTTACTTTAATTGTTTTCCCCAGGTAGGCTGCCTGTGTTTTAAAATGACTTCAAAATTTGATACTTTTAAAAGAACACAGTCTATAAACTGGAAGATGCTTATCTGTTTGTACATTATATTAAAATTAAAAGACGAATCCTGAAATTTACTTAAATTAAATTATATGCAAATAATTAAACACTACACCCATTTCCTTATCTTAGGTAATAACCTTTCTTTTCTGAGTTATACCTTTCAGCTTATTAGTCACCATCATTTAGAGTTATTTTTCTACCTGATATAGTAGAATGAGAAAATAACCAAAGAGGTATTTTTCAATGTGCTTCCTGAGTAATTTCCCTAAAATTAGGAAATGTAATTTGTAAGTTTGGTTTTGTTTCCCATCTACATGGTATCATTAGAAATGTCATCACAGTTCCTATATAAACAGCAGCTATTTACATGCCCAGTAGCTGTTTACATTTTTTTTCTTTTTAATCATTGCCTTCTTGACCACACAAGGAGTAAATAACTGAATGCAGCATCAATAAAAGTAAACCAACAGACTTTTAGGAAAATATGCACTGCTATGTTCAGTGGTTAAGATAAATGGTTAGAATTCTCTCCCTTTAACAGATGAAGGCACTGTAGCTCAGAGAAGTTTAACTTCTGCTTCAAGGTCACACAGCATGAAAGGGTAAAGCCAGGATTTGAATAAAATGAGTCTAACTTTCAAATTTATGTTTATTTCAGTATTTAATCATGCAGTGCACAACTATACTCAATATTAAGAATAACATAGAACTCTTTCAGAAATTGAAGTACATATTAAATCTTTTAATTGAGGATTTAAAATAATTAATTTTAGAAAAAATAAAGTCAGAAAATAAAATTTCAATTAGAGTTTCACTTCATCAAATGTTTACCCTGTGCACTATAAGAAGTTAGATTAACTAACATAATGCATTTACTTAGGCCATTATTTTTTCAAATAGTATTTGAGGTAGAAGGTAGAGACAAGCTAACAAGTAAATGTACAATGTGAATTATTTAATTTTAGACATATATAGCAAACACCTTTCTCCTGGAAAATTGCCTTTGCTTAATGTTAATACTGCTCAAAGCAACACCTCCCTAACCTCCACTATCCAGTATCTAAAACTACCAATTTCTTTTTCCTTAGCAAACATGTTTTCTCTAAATGTATATTCTCTTGGTTGCCAAGCAACCAAAATTCTTCATTTAAGTATAAACACACTGACACACAGGCAGAAAAGTGCCTAGAAGAAAATACAATAATAGACACCTCTATCAGCTATGGCCATCTGTGCTCAGTTTGACCCAAAGTTTTGGCAAGCTTGTGGTCCCTCCTATCCCAAAGCATCTTGTCCTATAAAGAAAATTTTTACTCCCACTTCCTTCATTTTCCAGCAAGTCTGGGGTCAAGTGTGTTCTAAATCTGCCAGGCTGTGGACGTGAAATACTAAGGATTCATTAGTTACTTGTAATTAATTACAACCTCAATGGATAAGTAAATAACTTTCCCTATTTTATTATGCAAAGTAATAAAATATTAAGCTGTAGTTGCAACACAGGCAGTTCTGTCCCATTTAGTCATATACATGAATTAGTACTTTAATCTTTTTAGTGGATAATTGAAGTTACCGTCTTAAAAACAGAGACTGAGTCAACTTTTTGTATCAATTAAAGGACTGCCATACAGCTACCGGTGAGGAAAAAATGCTACAATAAAGCAATATAATTAATTCAAGCTGAATTTAGTAACTCAATTATGTTTCTAAGAAATGGCCACAATCTAAGACACAAGTTGCTAGATGTGGGCCAACTATTTTAACCAATTGCTTTAAATGAACTTTTAAAAAAATACAAGTAAAGCTAAAATCTTACCAAAGGATTAAGCTATAATCTTACCGAAACCCCTATCATCTGGTTACCCCTGTGATGTGCTGCAGATACGCTAATGTGAAAACCTCAGTAGGAATGTTCATCATGTGATTATAAAATATTAATCCACTACGTGAAATAAAGTCAAACAAGAGCACTCTACCAACGGGGGAATCTCTTTTGATCCATAAATAAATTATTTGTTAGAATGGCAGTTTTACAATTTGTCATAAGTGCATTCTAAAAGACATCACAATTAATCTCCAAAACATACAAGCAACTCATGCAGCTCAATATCATAAAAACAAACAACCCAATCCAAAAATGAGCAGAAGACCTAAATAGACATTTCTCCAAAGAAGATATACAGTTTGCCAACAAACACATGAAAGGATGCTCAACATCATTAACCATTAGAGAAATGCAAATCAAAACTACAATGAGATATCATCTCACACCGGTCAGAATGGCCATCATCAAAGAATCTACAAACAATAAATGCTGGACAGGGTGTGGAGAAAAGGGAACCCTCTTGCACTGTTGGTGGGAATGTAAATTGATACAGCCACCATGGAGAACAGTATGGAAGTTTCTTTAAAAATGAAAAATAGAACTACCATACAACCCAGCAATCCCACTACTGGGCATATACCCTGAGAAAACCATAATTCAAAAAGAGTCATGTACCACAATGTTCATTGCAGCACTATTTACAATAGCCAGGACATGGAAGCAACCTAAGTGTCCACCAACAGATGAATGGACAAAGAAGATGTGGCACATATATACAATGGAATATTACTCAGCCATAAAAAGGAACGAAACTGAGTTATTTGTAGTGAGGTGGATGGACCTAGAGACTGTCATACAGAGTGAAGTAAGTCAGAAAGAGAAAAACAAATACCATATGCTAACACATATATATGGAATCTAAAACAGAAAAAGAAAAAAAAAAGGTCAGAAGAACCTAGGGGCAAGACGGGAATAAAGATGCAGACCTACTAGAGAATGGACTTGAGGATATGGGGAGGGGAATGGTAAGCTGGGACAAAGTGAGAGAGTGGCATGGACACATATACACTACCAAAGGTAAAATAGATAGCTAGTGGGAAGCAGCCACATAGCACAGGGAGATCAGCTCGGTGCTTTGTGACCACCTAGAGGGGTGAGATAGGGAGGGTGGGAGGGAGGGAGAAGAAAGAGGGAAGAGATATGGGGACATATGTATATGTATAACTGATGCACTTTGTTATAAAGCAGAAACTAACACACCACTGTAAAGCAATTATACTCCAATAAAGATGTTTAAAAAAGAAAAAGAGAACCGGGGGAGGAAAAATAAATAAATAAATCAAAGACATCACAATAATAGGAGACATTGAAAATCTGTCATTGTACTAGTAAAAGTACCATTGAGAAAATCATCACTTAAAAATAGATCTCTTTTGATCATCTGTGACATAAATTCCTCTTAGGTCCTTAAGGTTTAGAAAATCTATATTTCTTTTGTTAACTGTCTTATGTATGTGCTTGTTTAGTCTACGACACCATGACTTATCTACCTGATCTTATTTCTCTGTCTGATTTGGCATTTAGAAAATTAAACTTAGTGGACTACCTAAGTCATACATTTCTGTATGCTAATCTTACATATTCCAGGATTACTTTTTAGTTACACTTATTTTTACTTCCTATAGTTTAACAATTTTATCTTCCTTTCATTGTATATATACTTTTGTAACCTGCTTCAAACCCATTGTAGCATGAAGTGGCTTCATATATATATGTACACACGCACATATATATAGAGAGAAAGAAAGAGAGAGAGAGAGAGAAAGAAAGAAACAGAGAGTAAATATCTTGACTAAAAAACAAAGTTACATACTATAGAACACTATGTCAAGCAGAAGGGAAGCACATCTTCTTTGGGTATTTGCTTTTTTTGAACAATTTCAGAAAGTAATAAAACATTTTTCTTTTCAGGGAAATATTTTAATTATGAATTAGAAAATTCTCACTTAAGAAGTTACCAGCATTTATATGCTTTGTAAAAAAACAAAGTAGTTTTGAAGAAAAGATAGTTTTACCTATATTTGATGGGACCAGCCAATTTGACTTAATTAATAGAATTGCATTAAGTAATTGACAAAAATTTTTTTTTCAAATTAGGTTCTCAGATAAACACACATGATTTCATGGTAGTCAATATCTGACAACTGAGAGATGAACATTTCTTATCTAAATGAGAGAGAAGGCTTTAAAATGAAACAGACACTGAATAATCTATTTTAATTTGCTTGTTTCATAAGCAACTAAGCCTCTCAAAGTTTCTGGATTAGTAAATTAATTCCCTTAAGAGACTATAACTATTATTGAATTATGTCAACAATAATAAAACGATGGATAGGTAAATAGCATCAATTTAACCACAGACGGGCAGTGTGGTTTAGTGCCAAGCATGTGGACCAAAGTCAGAAAAAACCTAAATGTTACTCTAGATTTGTGATCACATGCAAATCATGAAATTCTCTGTGCCTTTTCCTTAAAATGAAGCAAAAAACACCTGATATGCCTCTGTACAGACTTGTTAGGGAAATTAAAAAAAAAAAAAGGAGGAATAGAGTTCTAAAACACTTTGGAAATAGAAAGCGTTTTTTAAAATGTTAATAGTTCTGTGCATATCTGCATTTTGGAGAAAAAGGAAGGAAACTAACAAACTGTAGTGAGCACCTTGTTTTTCCACCCTCATAAGAAGCCATGAAACAGGTAATCATTTCCATTTTACAGATGAGAAAAATGAAATTCAGAGAGTAACCATGAAAAAGTTTGAATCATGCTTCTTCCAAATCAAAAGCATGCACTATTTCACATAAACTTCAGTCAGAATGAAATGTTAATCAATATTTGATTTGCTGCATTTTATTAATCAAGTTTACTAATACTGTTGATGTTAAATATTGAGCAACGGTGTAAATTTGAGAAAGAAATGACAGTACTTAAACGTATCTATGTCCAAAGTAGAATATTGTTATCCTGCTTTTTTGCAGAAAGAAAAACATGGTTTACAGTAAGTTAAGATTTGCTCTCTAAAGCAAAATTTGATAAATTCTAAGGAAATGAGAAGACATGGTAATAGAGTAGCATACATTGTTATATATACTCTAAAATGTTCTACTTTACCAAAATGTCTATAAAATAAGCATTAGTGATCTCACTGTACTTTAGACAGTACAGATTTCTGGATATTGAGTTACAGGCTCTTAGCCAGTCAATTCACGCAGCCACGGTCATTCTACCCAGGAAAATCAGTCCTGGCCAATTAGCTAGCTTCACTGATTTCAGAAGAAGCTCCATGGCTTGGCTTGAGACATGAAAAATGACTCCTTTCCTTCAGCACGCATCACTGACTGAGCTTCTGGCCTTTAAGCAGCATATTTGCAGCATGTTCAACAGTAATTCCTTACTTTATCAAAGATTTACTGAGCATCTGCATTGATCCAGCCCTATTGAAGGTGATGGGAATACAGCAATAATAAACAGATGAAAACCTTTCCCCGGTGGAACATATATTTTAGAGGGAAGACATACCATAAACAAAATAAAGAAGTAACATATGTGTTATGTTGGGTGATGATAAGGACTAAGAAGAAACGAAAAGAAGAAAAGAGAAGAAGGAAGGTTGAGGGAATGAGAACTTTGCAAGGTGACTTTGAGAAAAGATGTGAGAGAAGCACAAAACCAGCAGTCCAGGCTGAGAGCCCAGGCAGCCCAAGGCGGTGAGGCAGGAGCTCCCGAGGCTGGGCCACAGCCCACAGCGAAGCGGCTGAGCAAGCTTAGGGAGGGACAGCCAAGAAGAAGAGAAGTCAGGAAATGACTGACTGATGAGAGCAGGCCACAAAGGGCCTTGGGGCTCACTGTAGGGATCTGGCTTTTACTACGAGTGAAATGGAAAGCTGTGGGTTTTGAGCAAAGGAGTGAAATGATCTGACCTACATTTTAAAGGATCATTCCACCTGCTAGGCTAAATCACAGAGATGAAGGACAGAAGCAGGGAAATCAACTCATCCATTCATTAGTTATTTATTCATTTATTCATTCATTCATCCAACAAAAATTTACTTTGTGCCTACTATGTTCCAACTAATGTTCTAGACTCTTGAGGTACATCAGTGAACAGAGCAGAGAAATACACCTGCCCTTGTGGAACAGATAAAATATAATCAAAATTACAGATCAGCAAATTATATCACACATGCACTTATACCTGTATAGTGTATATATATTATTCAAAGTAATGAGATTGGTTGGGCTCGTCACCTCAGTGGAATAGAGTAGATTAGAAAGAGAAGAATTGCAAGAATTGATTCCAGGGGCATCCCAGTGTTTAGCATTTCGGGAGATGAGAAGAAGCTCGTGAAGGAGGCTGATCAATTCTACGGGGGAGGAATATGAAACACTGTAATAGAGAAATGGAGATCAGGCAGGATGAAGGGGTGGGGAGCTACAGTAATAAGTCAGTAAAGGAAGGTTAGTTCTCACTTAGAATGTGAGATATGAGCAAATACTTGGAAGCGTGGGAGGAAATTATCCAAGTAGGTGCTCTGGAGGAAAGAGCATTCTACGCAGAGTGAGGATCCAGGAGCAAGAGCTTTGAGGCAGGTGTATTCCTAGCAAGTTTTGGGACTAGCAAGAAGCTAGTATGAGTAAAGAAGATGAACAAGGAAAGACAAGAGTGGGAAAGAATGATGGAAATCAGTAAGAAGATGTCTGTCTTCAATATATCAAGAGCTCAGATTTGGAAATGTTAATTTAAAATATCTATTAAGAAACTAATCAAATGTAATGAGTAAGTGGTTGGTTATATGAATATGGAATTCAGGAGAGATATACAGGGTGGAGACAAAATTTTGGACTCATATGTTCATATGTTATTTAAAATCATGAGTTTGATTGAGATCTTCAAGGGAATAAGTGTAGATTAAAAAGGAAGAGGTTTTCAAGAACTGATTCTAGGGATATTCCAACAGTTAAAATTTGAGGGCATGGAGAGAAGCTGGTGAAGGAGGCTGAAAAGGAGCTGGTCCAAGAAACAGAATAAAAATCCTGAGAGTTTGATTACTTAGAAGTATATATACAATGGGCACTGAGACCTGCCCAATGGATGTAAACATGTGGCTATCATGGTGGCTTTGGTAAGAGCAATTTTACTAGAGTGGCAGAAGCCAAACCTGATGGGGGTAGATTTAAGAGATAATGAGAAGAAAGAAGACAGGAAAGGCAACTCTTTCAAAAATTTTGCTGAAAAGGGAAGAAAGTAAATGAGCCAGTAACTGGAAGAATGGAAATATATTCTCACGGCACATCGCAAAATAAAATGAAGAACTGACATTATAGGTCCATTTATTGAAGCCTAACCTAAATAAAGATTAATAGGGACCTAAAGTAATCCTACTATTGGGTCATTAACTAAACTTCACTTTACCCTATATTTCTTCAGTCACCAGTATGAAGAAATATAAAAATATGAAAACAACTTTTTACACAGTAAAACTTGTATGCCTATGAGAGTATAGAAAGTATCAACCTTTCTTATAACATGTTGTGTTGGGATTAAACATACATACTCAAGTCAGACTGCTGGGTTCAAATTCCATTCCACCATAAACCAGCTCCATAAACTTGACCTCCATTAGCCTTGGTATCCTCATTTGTCAAATGGTGAGATGTCATGGATTATGGTGAAGGCAAGACAATGCCCCGTGCTCACCAGTGTCTGACATAATGTAAACACTTTATATATGTTAGAATCTATACATGATAAAACATTTCAGAAAAATGTCAATAATCTGAAACAAATAATCCATAACAATGCCATTGGCTCCCAGTTGCCAGTTGTCAAACAGGGTTTATAAATGTCTCTCAACATTTCCTCAATACCTTAAAACTTGGTTTTTATTCCCTAATTGTTTCCTAAATATGCATACATGTCTGGAAACTGCATCCCTAGAGTCAATTCTTGACTGCCACATGTAAATTATCTTCCAGTTAGATTCTGTCATCTTCATGACTTTATTGTCCCATTCTGTCTCAGAATTTTAACACCAGGGAAAATCCAGTAATCTTTGTACAATGGTTGCATACATGTTAGTACATGGTACTATATATATATATATTACATGTATATATTTTATAAATGATATTTGTCTAACAGAAGTTTTAAAATTTTGCACTTCTCTGCCTTCTTCATACTCTCTCCTCCTTATTTATTGTACTACTAAAATTGGCTGCTGTTGTCACAGACTACTTAAAGCCTGAAAGCATTAGAATATATTTACCATATTCCATATCTAGGAGGCTTTAAGAAACCCTTTAATTCATTTTGGCCATGCCACTTGCCAGTTACTCTTCTTCAATTTCCACTCCCAAGCTCCTTATTCTGAATACTACCTAATTTCATGGATATTCATCAAGAGCTGAACCTTAGACATATTAATTCTTGGAAGAGAGGACATACCTCAGGGCCTGTGGAATCCTTTACAGTCACTAACTCAACAGTCCCTCACAGCTAATGAGGTTCTTTGGCAGTTTTTCATTGTAATGATGGCAAAGTGCAAGCTGCAGACAGTGCAATGAAAAATTGATTCCACAAAATATGAAGTATATAAATATCTTTTCAAAACTATTCCTAGAGTAGTTGCCTCAAAATCTAATGGAACAATAAAGGATTAAAATAATTTGGGTTTTAATAAAGGCAAAGAGAGAAATAAACAATAACTCTGTCAGAAAATAAACTATGTGTATGGAAATATATCAACAAAAGAGAGAGATCAAATCAAGCATCCTGAAGCCATATATGAAATATGCAACATGAGCTTAATTGTCCATCAATATTCCTGTCTGTTATACACATTTATATATGTCTTGAAAACTTATAGAGGCCTTTAAGTCACAGTTTAATAAATTTAATAAACACATACCAACAGGGAAAAAATAGAATCAGAAAATAATCATAGATTGTTTAAAAAAAAAAACAATGTGGAAGTCAAAAGTCAAGGAAGTAAGAAAATGTTTTCTCCCTTTGAATATAATCTTCACACTCCACCCACACAATTTCATCATTATTCCTTAGGAGAGTAAGACTTATCATCTGAAAATCCAAAAATGGATTCTCCACCTATTCTCCACAAATAAAGTACAGCAACTGTTTCCAACCTGTACAGTACTGTAAATTAGGAGAGTCACTGCATATACGTGTGCGCTTCCTTTGTCTCCAGTGCCCCTCTCTCATATTCTCACCCTTCTTCCCTGCTCCAAAAACACCTCCACAGGTCCTCAACTTGGAATCCTTGCTGCTACCAGTAACTGACCCATAGGAATGTACAGCATCTGCTGATGGCCTTGATTGAGGCAGCAAAATCATGCTTCTCTTGGTTCAGACAATACACAATACTACTTTTCAAAGAGTTTTTAACACCAATAAGGGTGTGAAAACAAGATTATCAAAAGCATACATCTATACTTTTATCTATGGAGTAAAAAAGCCCCTCTCTTAACAAAGACCACAGATTACCCTGTCTTTATAGGACAGTAGCTATGAACACAAATAACGGATTATGCAAGTCTGGATGTGATTTTTCTTTCTATCAATCTGAACCTAAGCAAATCATTTAACTTTTCTGAGACTGTTTCCACAACTAAGAAGTGGGAGTGATATGACTAACGTTGTTGTGAGGCTCAAATGATAAAAATCCCTAAAGAAACACTTAGCACTCAGGTCAATGACTGAACATAGTGATATGCAATAAATTTTATAATAATTATTATTATTATCATTATTATTAAATATTCAGTTCTGTTGCTTATATTTTGCCTGTGAGGAATGACACACAAGATATACATACATTTAATATAAGGTGCACTAACTCTTCTTCTAAACCCTTTGGAAGAAAATCATTTCTAAACTTGATATTCAGTATTGATATTACAAACGTCTCCATCATTTCTCCTGGAACTCTTGATGGTTTCACTGTAAAAATAAATTTATTTATTATCAATTGCTAAAACTCATTTCTAATCTAAACGCAATCATAATTTGTTCACTTAACATTCTAAACACACTTTTAATAGAATATTTCTAGTTGCTTTTTTTGTTGTTTTTTTTACTGAGTTGCAAAAATCTCAGTGCCTAGACCAATGGTTCTCCCACTGTGGAACATGGGGCCCTAGGCATACCAGAGACCCATTAAAGATGCCTGGGAAATTAAAAAAACTGTGGTCATAATTATACAAAACATTGTTTGCCTTTTCACTATGTTGACATTTACACTAGAGGTGCAAAAGCAAAGGGCAGGTAAAACTGCTGGTGCCTTAGCACAAAGCAAAGCAGTAGTTCCAAAGTATTCAGCCCTAATTGTATTCTTCACTTACTAGGCACAGTAGAAATGAAATGCCAGTTTCACTTAAAAACTGAAGAACTCCCCTTGAAGAAACAGTAAAATAATTAATATTATTAAATCTAGACCATTAGATCCTGATGTCTTTTCAATATTTGGGTGAAAAATAGTGAAACGTGCACAAAGAACCATTAATCTGTACCACTGTAAGTAGCCTCAAAGAAAAGCATGTGTGTGATGGATTGAGTTGAAGGCTGAACTAGGTGCTTTATTTACAGAATACAATTTTTACTTGAAAGAACAACTGACAGAGAAACTACACTTTTTTTAGATTTGGTATGTGACAGACCTTTTTTGTTTGTTTGAAAATGAACAAAGGAAGCCTAATACATCAGGACAACAACTAACTAATTACTAATGATAAAATTTGAGCTTACAAGTGAAAATTCAAATTTGGAAAACTTCAAACCATCACCATGAGGTTGTGAGTCAATATATTTAACGACTCTTTTGATAAGATCCTTATCAGTTATAACCAGTATTTTCCAAATGATCAATGCCTGATATTTCTAAGTCACACATAGGTAAAATTTCCATTCAGAATGCAAGATAGATCAGTATTTTCATTCAACAAAGTATGAAAAGTTCAATGGTAAGGTTTCAGATTCCTAATTGCAAGTAAGTTTTAAGAAACAGCCAGTTGTGGAATTCCGGTGTAGTATCAAAAGAAAATCATCAATTATCTGAAAAGGATATCAAAATATCTTTCCCTTATCCAGCTTTGTCTATCTGAGTGAGAACGGATTATCTTCATGTACTTTAACCAAAAGAACATATTGCAGTAGATGGAATAAGAAGATTTGAGAATCCAGCTGTCTTCTCTTAGGCCAGATATTAAAGGGATTTATTAAAATGTAAAATAATGTCTCTCTTTTCATTATTTTTTAAGTTTGGCAAAATTAAGTTCTTTTAATAAAATAAAATAAAAATATGTTATATGGTTAATGTGATTTTAAAGAAATTAATAAACATTTTAAATTTTTCTCAGTTTTAATGTTCAAAATATAAATATTAATAGATAAGACACACCCAAGCAAAAGCTCTTGGGGTCTTGTGACCGACAAATTTGAGAACTGCAACCTAGAAGCATATACAGTATTTCTCTCCATTTAAACCCTAAGTTCCATGTGAGACCACCCACCTAAATTCCTCTTTCCTCTTTGAGTCTTCTGACAATTCTCAGTTCATTTGTAGAACAGACATAATTAGTATGTCTTTATGTCCTTAGTTCAGATAATGATCAAGATCAAATTTACTAACCTCCTTTATTCCCCCGGCTTCTCTCTGCTGATTATTCCTGAAGGACAAGAATGCACACACCAGTCTTAGCTCTTCTACCATTTCATTCAGCAAACATGTACTGAGCACCTACTATACACCAGGCTCTAGGAGATATTATTATCAAGGAGATATAATACTAGGAGATAATAAAGACCAATGAGGTGGGATAGGGAGGGTTGGAGGGAGGTTCAAGAGGGAGGGGATATGGGGATATATGTATACACATAGCTGACTCACTTTGTTGTACAGCAGGAACTAACACAACATTGTAAAGCAATTATATTCCAATAAAGATGTAAAAAATAAAAATAAAAGAAATAAAGACCAATGAGACAAAGCCTTTGACCTTCAAGAAGTCCAGTCCCTAAGTTGCATGTTCCCATAAAACACATATTAAAAGAGAAATGCTTATGGATGTGCTACATCTCCAATTTTTTTGTTGAACCTAAAGAAGTGGTACAAAGTGTATATGAGCTATTCTAACATAATCAAGACTCTTCTTAGAATACAAAGATATAAAATAAAAGGATAATAAACCTTGTGTCTGCAACACAAAAGCCATCCTTCAAAGACACTCTCATCCATGCCAAAGTTTTAGTTATGACAGGTAGGGGCAGTGAAGGTGTACAACTGGACAGAGCTCTGGAATGAGAAGTATCAGAGCCAAGTCCCCAGCACTGCCCCCTTCCCCCACACACACAAGTGTCAGAGCTTGAAAAAGAATGCAGATTAAATCATTTCTCTTTTACCCACTGACCCTCTGTTTGTCCACGGAATGTGATCAGCCATGACTCTAGCCAGAAACCTGAGTAAGCAACCCAGACTCCTATCAGTGTACATGAATAAATTGTTAAAAAATGCATTGGAGCAAAGTTTACACTTAGAAACAAACAATTGAAATATCACCTCTGACAACCAGAGGTAATTTACAGCTTCTTTTTGCAGAATCACGGTAAATTAACTGTTTGAGCAGAAGGAAAAAAACTTTATTGTATACACTTGAAAGATACAACCAATAATAATATGAAATTCTAGCTCCCAACTACTGCTTTCAATATTCTTTGGAGAAACACATTTGCTTTTAATTTTAGGAGTGGTTGGAGCTTGGGAACTCAAACTTGGTTTACAATTTCAGCACTTCAGTTCACAGAAGGTACCCTGACAAACAATTTTTTTCTCATAAAAAAATCATCATGATGAATTCTCTCCAGATTTTTAAATAGGCTACAGTAAATATAAATAACTTTTCATATCGGTGCAATTTGAGGTTAAAAAAAGTAACAGACATATAATCCCCTATTACTAACAAAATGGTTTATAATCATTAATTTTTAGTCCTCGTGCCTAATGCAGAAACAGCACTATTTAATAAATTTAAGCTAAGCTAATCTTTGCATATCTCATGGATAAATAATAAGACTAAATAAATCTTCTAATGAAAACAATGGACATTTATTCTCACTGCAGAGCAAATGTAATGCATTGAACCAAACAACCAATAACATAATTTGTTTTACAGTTTAACAAATTTAAAGTCTAGAATGACTTAATTGCCTGTCTTTAATAGCTGCTTAAATCTCTTCATCTAAGAAATAATTCCAGAGAAGGAAGGTAGAGCCAGGGAGTGGGTTTAAGGGAGGAATAACCCCAAATCAAAATAAAATTACATGTAAATCATAGCCTGAGTTAAACCAAATAGCTCAATAAGTAAGACCTATGTTAAGATCTTTAAAAAACTAAGTAGGTAAAAGAGGACATATGGGTTAAAAGTTTCTTCAGGTCTATGTGTATAAGATAAAACTGAATTCCACTTAAAATTTTATCTCTAAGAATTATATCTCTATTAAGAATTACATCTCTAATTATATCTCTAATATCCTCTAGGCCATGAATATACTGTTCCATCCATAGAATAGACATAGCTAGCTAACATGAGAAAAAAATCACAGGGGATTCAGAAAGATAATAATAATAAATGAACATTTTTAAATGAAGAAAACCCCTCACCTCTGTAAAAACAAGAAAAAAAAGCAAGAAAACAAACACATGAGCCTCAGTTTCACTAGCATGTTGCGTCTGGGTTACTGCCGAGTATCACAAACCACATTTGATATTTTGTGTTTTTGGCTGAGTGACACCAGAATCTCTTTGAAGGGAGGAGAGAGAACTTAGGAAATGGCAAACGAGCTTTCCAGAGTACAGCTATATCATTTCTAGTTGATTATCAAAACAACATTGGAAGTAGTTCAATCAAAAAGCAAATCAATGAAACACTGAGGTAGTAACAGCCAAAAATACACCCCGGGAAAGGCCAAGCTTGAAATCTTTTGGCTTATGCTTTGAAACACTAGTTTCTTGCTCATCAGCAGACAGAACAACTTGTACCTATACCATGGCATTGAACAACACAGTTTTGTCTCAAGAAACAGCTTCTAATCTCTGATCATTCACAGCACATTACATGCTTTAGTTCAAGAGGGAAGAGAGAGGATTACTCTAAGTCAGAAGATAGTGCCTAAAATGTGAAGGCAGATGAAATCAGGAATCTCCCCAAACTTGGCCCAGCACATTGAAATTAGTCACTGTCTATAAAGAAACTGCCAAGACTGCTGAGGATGTGAAAGTTAATACCGTCCTGATGTAAACTGTCAGTCCACAGCCACTCCCCCTTGAAAGCCATGCTATAATGCTGATTTCTACCAAAGTTCTTCACTTTGGAATACGGATTTCTTAAGTCTGAAATCGCTCATTCTCTGGTAGACTTCCTTACTGTGAGGTGTTTAGTTTAGTGTGGTGACGTAACTTAGATAAATGAATTTTATTTTGTACTTCTGAAACGGCTGAAGAGCTCTCATTAGCCTTACACATATGATGGTGTGAGATGAAATATAAGGTAAAAACTGTTCATTGTTTGGTTTTGATCAGGATTGAAGCTAAATTGCATGTAATTCTTGTTAGTCTGTGTGACAGAACATTTTTATATGCTCCTGTCAGTAAAATGAACAATCAACAGTAAAGGTAAATTACTATAGAAAGTAAATATAAAGAGAACGATCTTCCTAAAAAACACATCAACAAATAATCATAAGGGATGACAAAATCATTACCTCTGCTCTCTGTGTTCTGGGAAAAGCAGTTGATTTTTCTATGGCATAAACATCCACCAGGTAAAGACAGGCTCCTTGTTCGCGGTCCAGAATGGCTGCAGTCTGAATTATGCCAGTTTGTCGTCCAATAGTAAAGAGACGTCCCACAGTTTTTTCTTCACAACGGACTGAAACAATATAATACTCCACGGAGGCTTCAGATCCTCTAGGGCTAGCTGCTTCTATTGATATCACATTGGTGCCAATGGGTTCTCCTTCCTTCAAAATAGTGATATATTTGGGTTGTGTAAAAACAGGTCCATCAAGGCCCTGAAGAATGACGGTCAATTCAGTGGTTGATTTCCTCCTTTCAGGGCCAAGGTCTGTTGCTGAGACTATGAGATTATAGATCAGCTGAGAAGGTACCAGCGCTGAAGCCACTCTCAAGTCTCCACTATAACGATCCACAATGAAGGTGTCTGTGTCCCCATTGATGATCTCATACTCCACCTCTCCATTCGCCCCTTCATCTGGGTCGGCAGCCATAATTGTTGTCAGAACAGAACCAATCACAGCTGAAGGGTCGGCAGCCAGGGCATTTTGTGATATAAACATTGGAACATTGTCATTGAGGTCTGTAACCAAAATGGTCACGTTTTTCAAAGCATACCGTCTAGTTTCAATAGGCACGGCTTGATCATTGGCTTTTACGGTTAACTCAAAGAGATTAGCAAATTCCCGATCTATTTCAGCATTTGTATAGATAGTACCTTTGACTTCATCTATGCCAAAGTGGTTGCCCCTTGGCATCTGTTGGATGATCGTATAGCAGAGTTGCCCATTAATGTCTGCATCAGGGTCATGTGCAGTCACTGAAATGACAGACGTTCCAATGGGAATGTTCTCAACAATAGACTTGAAAATATCCCCAGGAGGGAAGCTAGGAGGATTGTCATTAAAGTCTCTCACATGTATAACCACTGACATTGTAGATGAACGAGGAGGCCTTCCTTGGTCTTTTGCTGTTATATTTAATTTGTACAAAGACTGTGTTTCAAAGTCCAATTTTTTGGCAAGAAAAATACTCCCAGTGTTTGGGCTAATGCTGAAAGTTCCATGATTGTTAGTCCCAGTAATACTGTAATGTAAGTCAGCATTGTCACCTGAATCTGAATCAGTTGCAGTAACAGAGGACACGAGTTCACCAATTCTCATGTTTTCCAAAACATCAACAAATAGTGTTGATTTAGGGAAAGAAGGGGTATTGTCATTTTCATCTAAAATATCAATATTTAAGGTACAAGTCGAATTGAGGGAAACTGCCCCTGAATCCACTGCTTGAATTACAAGGGAATAGGCAGCTGTTGCTTCATAGTCTAATTTGCCAATAAGTGTCACCTGACCAGAGGTACTGTCTATAGCAAACTGTCTTTCTTCATTTCCTTTTATTACAGAATAATGAATAAGTCCATTATTACCTTCATCAACATCTGAGGCAGATACTCTTAAAACTTGTGTCAGGTTGGCTGCTGACTCTGATATTGTCGCTTGGTAAAAGTCTTTTAAAAACTTGGGAGCATTATCGTTTATGTCCTTCATGTAAACATGTACTGTGGCCTGATCCTTGAGAGGCTGAGGGAGCCCCTGATCTGTTGCAGTGACTGTAAAGCTAAACACTGCAGTCCCTCTCCGCCTCATAAGAGACTCCCTGTCAAACTGATGAGTATTTGTAATTTCCCCACTAATTGCATGCAGCTCAAAATCTGGCTGCACCATTTCAAAAGAATACCTTACTTCTCCATTTGGCCCAAAGTCTTTATCTATAGCACTTACTTTGCCCACAAACGACCCAGCTCTCTGTTCTTCCTCAAAGTAAAATGTGTAATTGGTACTGTTAAAAAGAGGTCTGTTATCATTTACATCTTCTAAAATTACAGTAACATTCACAGTAGCACTAAGGGGTTCCACTGCTCTGTCAGAAGCAACAACCAGTAAAACATATCTGTCTTGAAGTTCACGGTCCAGTTCACTTTTTATATACAATTGACCATCTGGGAATATGCCAAAAGCATCCCCTGTATTGCCTTCAGCAATGCTGTATGCAATTTCACCATTTGCTCCTGAATCCTTATCAAAAGCTTGCACTTTAAAGAATCGAGAATTCACAGGTTCTGACTCAGAAAGGGTGACCTCGTAAGAAAGTTGGTCAAACACTGGTGGGTTGTCATTTACATCATGGACATAAACTGTTAAGATGAAACTAGAGGAGAGCTGAGGAACACCCACATCAGATGCCAAGATCTCTATCTGGTAGGAACCAGCGTGAACATCCAGGGGTCCTAGCAGACTAATATTACCATTCCTTTCATTGATAGTAAAGAGGTTCTTGGGGTTTTGCTTCAGGCTATAGAGTACCATGCCATTGACACCTTCATCAGGGTCCACAGCTTTGGCTTGGAAAATGCTGTGACCTGCCTGCCAATTCTCTACCACATTCACACTCTCTACTGCCTGAAGGAAATGGGGAGAGTTGTCATTTAAATCCTTAACTGTTATGTTAACCATAGTGTCTCCAGTCACTGTGCCCCCACTGGCTACTACTTTCAGCTGATAAAAGGATTGCTCTTCTCTGTCAATCACACTTGCTGTGGTAAGCTGCCCAGTGACCTGGTTGATAGCAAACATACCTTTCTGATCCCCAGTAGTAATGAGATAACTGATGTTGGAATTGAGATCCATGGTGGATGCAGACACACTACCCACATGATATCCCAGAGCCACATTCTCAAAGACCACGAAGCTGTAGGCAGCCTGGCTGAATACAGGTGGGTTGTCTTGAGTGTCCAATACAGTGATGGTTACTATTGCCTGGTTTGGAGACTGTAAATTGCCACCATCGGTAGCCACTATTTGCAACTGGTAAGCAGTTTTTTCTTCTCTGTCTAGGGCCATTCTTGTAGAAATAACCCCACTCTGAGCATTGACCTGAAACCGAGACCTGTCCCCAGCTGATATACTATATTTGACAGTTCCATTGAGACCCAGGTCTGGGTCAGTGGCAGACACTGTGGTGATGTAGCTACCTCCAGGCTCATTCTCCTGAATATGAGCAAAGTACTGGACTGGGTAGAACACAGGGCTGTTGTCATTAATATCCAGGAGGCTCACATTGATTCGAGCCATTGATGACTGGGGAGGGGAGCCCAGATCTGTGGCCAGAACCAACAGGGAGTAGAAAGCTTGCTCTTCTCTGTCCAAGGAGGAGATAGTACTCAACCTCCCCGACACAGGATGCAGGCGGAAGGACCTCTGGTCAGTCTCAGACTCTTGGAGGGAGAAACGCACTGTCCCATTGTCACCCAGGTCCCCATCAGTTGCCCCAAGCACCAGTAGTTCAGTCCCTGCTGGGGCATTCTCAACCACAGACACCTCATATCCTTCCAGCTGGGTAAATACTGGCTTTTCATCATTCACATCCAGGAGGGTGACTACAAGCTGGGCATAGGAAACCTTGGGGTGAACCCCCTGGTCCCGAGCACTGATATTCAGTACAATCTGGGAAGCGAGTTCACGGTCCAAGCCCCCAGCAAACCCAGTGGTCACCAGGCCGCTGTGTTCACTGATGTGGAACCAACCTAGTCCATTCCCAGAGACAATGCTGTAACGCAGATTAGCATTGAGACCAGAGTCGCCGTCAGTGGCAGACACTCCACTCACATAGCTTCCTGGGGGCGCCTCCTCGCTCAGGTTCACTCTGTACACTTGTTGGGCAAAGACGGGAGGGTGGTCATTGATGTCATTGACGAAAATCACCAAGCTCGCCACAGAAGAGCGCGCCTGAACCGCTGCGCCAGGGGGCGCCCCGTAGTTATCAGAGACAGAAACTGTTAGGTTGTAAGAAGGGATGCGCTCCCGGTCCAGGGCGCTGGCTACTTTGATGAGGCTCAGGTTCGGCACTTTGCTGCTCTGCACCTCAAAGTGGCGCTGCTCGTTGCCCCCAAGAATCTGCACAGAGATGTTCCCGTTGGCCGCGGGGGAGTCTGCGTCCGTCACGGTGAGCAGAGCCACCACAGTGCCCACCTGAGCATTCTCATCTACCGAGGCGTAGCGTGAGGTGGCAGGGAAGTAGCGGAATTTCACCACAGGGTCGTTGTCGTTGACGTCCAGCAGCTGAATCAGCGCCTCGGCGCGCCCAGTGAGGGAAGGCACGCCTCGGTCCATAGCCTGCACGGTAAGCGAGTACTGGCGCCGGGCCTCGAAGTCCAGGGGCTCCCGCACCGTGATAAGCCCAGTTTCGGGGTCCATTTGGAAGGGGGTCCCCTCGTCCTGCAGCCGGTAGCGGATATCCGCGTTGGTGCCCTCGTCCGCGTCCGCTGCCGCCACCTGGAGGACGCTGGAGCCCACCGCCGCGTCCTCAGGCACCCCCGCCTGGTAGTGGGAACTACCAAAAACTGGGGGGTTGTCGTTAATGTCTTGCACAGTTACGTTTACCTGAAGGTAGCCCCGCCGCTTCGGCTCTCCCTTGTCCTCCACTTCCACCAGTAGCTGGTACTGCGGCGTGACCTCGCGGTCCAGCCCGCCCTTGGACACCAGATGCAGGAACGCGCCCTCGCCACTCGGGTTCAGGGTGATGTCCAGGCGGAAGCGACCCGCCTCGTTGCCCTGGACGATGCGATAGGACCGGTGGTCCACACCATTGGAGCCGATGTCTGAGTCGGTGGCCGTATCTAAGATGACTTGCCGCCCGCTGCTACTGTCCTCCTTGAAAGTGACCACAATCGAGGGTTCAGGGAAGACCGGGGCGTTGTCATTGAGGTCCCGCACCAACACTCGCACTTCGGTGGGGTAGGTGGGTGAGCTGGAAAGAACCACCAGGTTGATCACGTCGCTGGGTAGGCTCTCGCGGTCGATGGTGGCAGTGGTGTACAGGGCCCCGGTGCTACTGTTTATGGCAAACAGGGCGTGGCTTTCGCTGAGTCGGTAGGTGAAGCCTGGGCGCGTCTGGATGGTACCCACCAGCGTGCCGGTAGGTTGCTCCTCCAGCACCTCAAACACCTGGCGCTGCTCGGCCCCGCTGACCCGGGCCGGCCGCGGTAGCAGTGACAGAAGCCAAAAGACGCGAAGGAGCTGAAATAATGATAAAGTGGGCAGCGGGAGCCACGGGCGGCCAGGAGCCCTGTCTGCTGCCAAGTCCATGGTCCTGGCTCCCTGGAACGGTGTGATAAAGAGAAGGAAGAGGTGAGGCAAAAAAGAGTGATAATGACAGGGATCAAGTAGGCACCAGCAAACATGCAGCCGATGTATCTGTCTGGGAGCTCTGCTATTTCAAAGAACCTCCAGTCCAGCAGAAGCAAGTCGCATCAGCAAAAGGCTCCAGGTAGCCATCTGGACGCTTAGCGCGGGAGAGATGCCTTGAGGAAAAGCGGCAGGGCATTCCTCGGGGCACTCCTGTTTGTTGACGAGTCCCCAGAAAAGTTTCTCAAACCTCCTATATTTTCCCCCTTCACTTTGTTCTCGAATCCAGAAAGTCTGAGCGTTTTCGGCTGGGTGGATGTGAGTTGGGAGAGGTTGCCTGTACTTAAGGTATATGAGGAATCATTGCAAACAATTGTCTTCAGAAACTTTGGAACTTACCCAAGGCGAAGAAACTGAAGAGGGAAGGACAAACGTCCGTAGCGGTGTGTGGAAAGAACAACTGCGCACTGGGGAGGGGGTGATGGGGAACCTGGAGATTATCAAATTGCTTTCCCAAAAGCTGGAGACGAGGGATTTCCTCGAGTCCCCTCTCCTCAAGAACGAGGCTGCAACGCCCCTCCAACAGGGCTGCAGAAGTGGCCGCTGAGGCCCAGGCGGCGGCGTCTGAGCGCGGGCAGCTAGCAAACTGCGTTCCAAGCGCTCGCTTTGGCGCTAGGTTCCGGTACCCGGGAGCGCTCAGCTCCGTCCCTTCTCCTCCAGCAGGAGCCGCCGCCGCCCCTGCTGCGGCTTCGAGCCCTTAGTTGGGCACAGGCAAAATCCAGCGCTCCTCAGCATTTTTTTTTTTTTTTTTTTTTTTTTTTTACGTCTGCCGGGACGCCTGCCGACCCATTATTTGTACATCCAAATCGAGCGCAGGTCCCGCTTTCTTCTCGGCCTCGCCGGGGTCGGGCAGGAGCAGCGCGCTGTCCCCGAGTCCCCTCCCCTCACCATGCCAGGGGGCTCCTTCTCCGGCGGCCCCAGTCAGAAGCCCACTCTAGTGCGCCTCGCCCCTGACCTCGTGCCCTTTGCCTTTGCTTTTTTTGTCCCGTGTCAGTTTCACTTTGTAATCCACAAGGCTTTTGGTTTGGGGCGGGGGGTGGTGGGTCCCTCTTTCTCCTTCACCGTTGGCGGTGGAGGCGGGGAAGTCGGCGCTGGGCTCTGGCGGCGCCCGCGGCAGCTCGGGACGGCGGCTGTCAGCGCTCTCCCTCTCGCCTACCCGGGCTGAAGGTCGTACCGCTGTGGAGCTGGAGCTCCGCGAGCCCCTCTCAACCTCCGGCTGCTCCCTCACACTCTCCCCGCCCCTTCCCCGCCGCACGCGCGCGCGCACACACGCGCACACGCGCACACACACACACACACACACCGCGTTGTCGAAACACAAACAGAGGGGGAGGGAAGACCGCGAGCTGGAGCAGGACTCAGAAACTTTGCTCGCCACTCATTGATCCCCGCACTTTAGTTTTCCCGGACTCCCCCTAGCTCCCCGTGCTGTCACCTACTGCCCCTCCCTCGCCCCAGCCCCATTGGGCCGGAGCTAAAGCAGCCCCGCCTGGCACTCCTACCGCGAGCGCTCTCCGACTTCTTCTGCCTCCGACTGGCTTCTCGGGATGCTAATCACTCCAGCCTCTCGGAGGACTGTAGGCTGTGGGGTGTGGGAGCTCGGCGGGTAGGAGGCGCTGAGAAGGGGGTGGGGTGGGGTTTTTTATACCTTTTTTTTTTTTTTTTTTTTCTTTTTGGTTACATCTTGGCCGGCATCTGAGCAGTAACAGCAAAAAGCTGCCGCCGAATAGATGGGGGCGGGGTCAGGTTTGCAGATAAATAACTTTAGTGATGGGTTCTGGGGGAAGACCGTTAGGTTGTTATGCTAGTAATAACTCAGGGGTAAGGGGGGGGTCGAGGGAAATAAAAGAAAGGCAGGGGGTGAAGGTCTATTAGAGCGGGAAGAAGGATTAAGCAAAGCCTGTCTGGGAATGCAGAGCGCAGATTTGCTTTAACCGTTTCCTGCCCCTTCTCTTTCGATGAGAGGGGAGGGAGTAGCTCTACAGTATGATCCGGCAGCATCCAAACCAAATCTTCCCCATTCCTCCTCTGTCTACAGAGCGAGATAATTGCAGTCCAGATCTAACCCTAAGCCTGTCTCCACTTCCAGGTGAGTAGGGGCACCAAGGCCTCGGTACCGACCGCACTTTGGATTTCCTATAGGAAAAGCCAGGGGAACTCTGTTTTGTTTCCTGTCCCAAATGGATCCCAGGTGTCAGTAGCCAAACCTTAGAGTTTCAACAATAACAATGGTAGCCCTTTGGAAAGATGGAGGTCTCTTCCTATTGCAAAGTTTGGAATTTTGATCTCCGTTGGAGTATTTCCCCCTAGACATTTTAAAGCCAAAGGAATCCTGGTGAAGGTTTGTTTCTTTTTGCTTTGGTTTGGTTTTTATCTGGGGAAAAGACAGATATGAGGAAATAGAAATAAATAGAATGAAATTTAAATTTTAAAATTACCCACGTGCCACGCAAGTTACTCAGATTACTGTAGCTAATTTTTGTGGTATTCTTCAAAGAAAAAAAAAAGGGACTAGGAACCAGGTCAGTATTATTTCCCCTTTAAGGACAACCGTTTAGAAAATAAGAATTTAAGCCAAGTAATGCAAATACAGGGCATGTGTCATATGTTTCAGCCACAGTGACCCCTCCAAATTTAAAACTTCTGAGTTCGGAGATGATTCAGCCATGAGTAAATACTGCCCTCTGCTGTTCTCTGTCCATCTTACATTTTTAGCAGTCTGGTTTCTTGCTTAAAATTAAATGCAGAGACAGAAGGATCTGGTTACAAGGCTAATTCCTCCTTCTTGCCTAGGGATAGTAGCAAAGAAAAAAGATCTTTAGGAATCTCCTAGTGCCTTTCTTTACTTACGGTTAAAAACAAAACAAAACAAAAACCTTTTTTAAGCAATAAGGCAGAGAGCAAATTCAAGTCCTCTGATCCAGACAGCCTGTAGCCCAAAACTGATATGTGGAAACATGAATGGTAATAACTCTATCACCAATTCCTTTGTTTAGGTTAGAATATTTACTTCTGCATTTTCCTCTACTGTAGATACTGATGTATATGGTACATAAAATGGGTGAATTGGAAACAGACAAGAAAGTTAAATTTCACCATTTTTGTATTTTTAGGCCTTGAAAACTTGTGAAAGCATTGGAAGCTATTCTTTTAAAAGAGAGATATTTTTAAGCATTTTCTCAAAACTCGTATCTCTGCCAATAAATTATAGTCTTTATTTTGATGTAAATTAACACACAAAGATTTGTTGATTAACTAAAGTGAAAGCAGAAATTTTTACAAACCATGGCTATGATGTGTGATTTTAAGAGGGTTTTCTTACTTACTTGTATATTGTTTACTAATGTGCCACAGTTCAGTCATTCAGGTAGGAAACAGTAGAAAGAAAACACTTAGATACTTGTAGGGGATCAGGTACTTTTTTCTGTTTTATTGTTTGTTTGGAAAGCCTGTGGGATCATCTTCATATTTAGTCTCAATAGTATTAAATTTGCATCACTTATGAGTGAATTTAATATTGGGGAAATGGGTAAAAATCATTCATTTTGTGGAATAGGAAGTGCAATATATATTTTTAAGTAAAAAAACAAGATATGACAAAGTTAAGTAATACAAAAAATGTACATATATTCAGTACATAAAATAATTTTTTGAACATTCTGAATGAAGACTATCAAAAATGATTTAGACAATGGCATGGTTATTCAAATAAATGGAAACTTTCCATGATAACTACATTAAAGTAACACATTCGTTTATAGATAAAACCTACACATAAAATTACAATCTATGTACACATAGGTACATAATTTAAGGTATAATATAGAGAATGGTTTTAATAAAAGACAAGAATAAAGCTTTTATTATATTTAATTTTTCTCCCTTGGATTTCAGAAATTCTAGTAATATAATGCATGATAAAATGTAAGGATGCCCCCAACAAAATCAAATCAAATCAAATCAAGACACATTGTAATTATATGTGTGAAAAAGCAAAGTTTATTTTTGCTTTTCCACAAAAAGCTTAATTATTTTAAGAAAAGGGTTATTTAGTGAAAACTTTCAATAAACATAAAATTACATGCTTCTAAGAGAGAAGATATTCATCAATTTTAGTAAACTGTAGGGGTAAATTTTTTTTTTTTTTATGTCCAAGCATGAAAGAAACTAGAGAACACAGCTCATTTGAAGTTTAGAGCATACATTAAAACAAATAGTTTTTGTAAGAATTTGTTATCCTGGTCTGTACACAATTACCATCATTACTTCATTAAATGTCTGAAATTACTTTCATGTTTTAGACCCTAGGTAAAGAAGCTTAGGTTAATCATACTCTACAATTCATATCACATTAGCAACATCGTCCCAGAAAAGGATTCTCCCCGCTGCTTCTTCCTTTCTATTCCTCTCTTCTCCCCTTCCCTCCCTTCTTCCCCTTCCTTTCTCCCTTCTTCCGTTCTTCTCCCTTCTCTCCCTGTTCTTCTCTTCCCCTTCCTTTCCCTCTCTTCCTTCTTCTCCTCTCCTCTCCTTCTTTTTTCCCTTCCCTTCCAATTCCTGCCTTCCCTTCCCCTCCACTCCCCTCCTCTCCCTTCCTCTCCCATCCTTCCCCTCCCGTCCCTCACTTTACTCTTTATTATACTTTGCTCACCTTACCTTATTCTGCTTTACTCTTTTCTCCTTATCATTCTTCAGTCCTGTTACAGGACTCCCAGAGGCAAACATTCTAATAAGTGGAATGTGTACTTTTTGGTTCCATGCTTTTGCAAAATATGTATTATTTAGTTGTCCTGTACTTTTAATTGAGATAAATGGTTTGGATTATACTGTGTATGTGTATCATCCTCTTTTGTGTCTTTCTACAAAGAGCTATTTTTAAGGTTTACACATGTTGTTATGTGTTCCTCTAAATTATTGTTTCTGACTTTTGCCTTTTACTGTAAGGCATGTATTCATAACTCTTAACCTGTCTATTTACATGGTTATAGGCATCCAGGTTGCCTCTAACTCCCTGACATCAAAGATTAGTCTGCAGTGAACAACATCCTTGTAATTGTCCTCAAAAGGAAATGAATAGTTTAAGGATATGTAGTGGGGAATGGAAGAGGCCTCCATTCCATATCTGAAATGAAGAGCTGATTGTTTGCTAAACAAGAGAGTTGTGTTTGTGGGATACAGTGTTTCTGAACAAGAAGACAACTGATCCTAGGATCGGGAAGCATGGAGTTCAGAGATGGCAAACTTTCAGAAGTAGGAAGGGTTAGATATTGGTTAACTTTTGGATGTGGAATTGAAATTAGTAGACTGTAGTTTTTGCAGATTGGCTAAATTTCATATTTGTGATTACCGATGTGAATTTAACATGATTTGGGATGGGTTTAACACTGGTTCTTATAATTGGCTCTTGGTATCATTGCCACAGGTGGATAGGATTTTTTTGCTAAATGTTTAACTCAGTATTTTAGACTTTCTTATTTCCTGATAAATATATTTAAAGCTATAAATTTCCCTCAAAGTATTAATTAATTAATATTTTGTGGAGTATGAGCCTTACTCCACAAAATATTAATTACAAAATGCTACGTGTAATGATTTCACTTTTATTTAACTTTAAATATTTAGTAACTTATTTTATGGTTTCCTCTGTAGCACAAGATTATATTTAATATATAAATACATTTCTAAATATGTGTTGAGTAATAAAGAGCCCTCTCCTTCAACAATCCTGCTGCCTTTCACCACCTTCCCTTTGTTACTGTTTCTTCATTGTGTTATATTCAAAGTATCTGTGATACAAAGGGAAGGTGCCTGCCATCTGGTGGCATTTCTTCAAAGAATTCTATCATTCAAACGGCACGGAATACTCATGTGAAGGAATATATGATAGCAATGAAAAGTACTCAATTTGTACTTAATTTGTAAGTGGTTTCCACTTACTTCTGCTTCTCATTCTTCTGCATCTCCTCCTTCTTAAAGGTTGACTGTGAAACATTTTTTAATTGCAAGGTTGCTGAACACATCCCAGATGGAACAGTAACTATGCATGTCTAAGAATTCAGCATGCTGGTGTACCACAGTCATTTTTAACACAAATTCAAAACAAACAAAAAAAATGTTAAATATCAAGAAACAGAGCAAAACAAAGTATCTGTGATAAAAAAAAAAAAGTCTCCAATTTCTGTCCTCTCTTCTTATCTTAACCCACCCCTATCAGTTTTACCCAAAGCGATCCTCCAAAATTTTTCGTATCAAAGTCTCAGTTGATCACTTCCTTCTCCTTGATTAACTTTATTAATTTCCCTTCCAGGATGCCATCCTGCCTCATCTTTTCAGTCTCAGATATTTTACTATGTAGCACCTCAGGGCTCATGGGACAAACTGTCACCGTCCATTCTCTAAACTCTGCCTCTTGGTGATCTCATCTTGTAGCGAGTCTTCAAATAAGTTGATTACACTCAGATAAGAATGTGAACTGTGCAGTGGGTTCAGTGTTATGTCCACATCCATTACGCTGTTTGTTAATTATGCTATTCAGATCTTATATATCATTACTAATTTTCTGTTGGCTTCATGTATTGATACTAAAAGAGGCATGGAGGCATGTTAAATCTGCATTGTGATTGCAAATTTAAATCTCCTTATAGTTATGTAGCTATTCTTGTTTTGCATATTCTTGTTTTGCATATTAATATATATTTTATTATATATATTTTATATGTTTATATATTTATAAGTACATATATATAATTTTATATATTCATCATGAATTAAACCTTTTCTAGTTAAGATGTGACTATCTTTATCCCAAATAATGTATTTTCCTTAAAGTCTATTTTTGTCTGTTACAAGTATAGGTAACCAGCATTCTTTGGTACTATCATGACAGATATTTTTCCTATCCTTTCACCTCGTATTTTCTGTACCCTAATATTTTAAAAGTCTTTTTGACACAGCATTATATATGAAAATGCATTCACTGATATTTTTTTATCATCATTGCTTCTTAACTGGAGCGTTTAGTCTATTTACATTTAGTATAACTACTCACATTCCTGTTTAAATTTCCTATCTAACTTTGTGTGCTGCTATTTTTCTCCAGTTTTATCTTTTTGTTTATTTCTGTGCTTCTCTCCTTTTTCTTAAATTAATTAGATATTTCTTTCACTTTCTGCTAATACTTTGGGTGATATATGCTCTATGGCTATTTTCATTTTACTTCAAGAAATTAAAAAAAATATTCTTCTCAAAGTCTTAAATAGTTCAATGCCTTAAGGAAAAAGGGCACTTCTTGAACAATAAATTTTTAAATACATTCATTTACTTCTCAATTTACCTCTTAATTTGGTGTTGCCTTTTAATTCTTTATTTAAATTTTAATCTTGCATAACATTTTTATTTTTAAAAAGGCAATAATGTATTTAACACAGTTTGTTGTGTTTTGATCTTTCCTCTATCACAAACATCCTATCCTGGATCTCTTGCGTTCTGCCCGAAATACGTTTTTCTGAGTTTCCTTTGGAATGGAAGCTGTTGGTAGAAACACTTTATAGTGCCCCATTCTTGAAATATTTTTTCTTTAAGAATAAAATTATAAATTCAAAATTAATGAGTCATTTAGATATAAATTTTTTGTCATATGCCATTCTAGTGCAAATATGAAAAAGGGTATTTAAAGGAAATAAATTAGGGTATTTCTAATACTACACATTGATAGTTTAATTCACATGATTCAGAATCATCACTATATTTATCAGCACAGTTTAATTATACAGAAGTTTGGCTTTCATTTTTCTGTCAATCTAATTTTTATTTCTTTTTAATCTCTTGATCAAGGTAATCTGTCACTTTTCACTGATTCTTCCTGAAATGCCTCTGTATTTTTGATGTTTTGCAGTTTTGCTTTGGTATATGTGTAGGTGTAAAATGTTTTTGTAATCTTGCCTGGAAATTGAAGTCTTCATGATGCAAATCATTCTTTCATTATTTCTGAAAAATGTTCAGCCTTTATATTTGTATTTGCAGATATTACTCCTTGTTTTCTTCTCCTTGGTCTTCCTTCTGGAACTTTACTTAGACACATATTAAGACTTCTCACGATATCTTGTATATCTCAATTATCAGTTTAATATCTTCTCTTTTCTTTTCTCTATGCTTAATTTTGAATAATTTTTTCTGACTTGTCATCCAGTTCACTAATTCTGTCTTTAGCTATGTTTAACCTACTTTTAAATTCATCTATTTAATTATAAGTTTAATCTGTATTCTTATACCTTAACATCTTGATGTGTTTTGAAGTTAGCTATCCCCTTCAGATATTTTCAAGCTTGTTTTTTATTCCTTTGAACATGTTAAACATAGTTTTAGATGTTATTTATATAGGTATCTGAAGATTTCAGTATCAGGCATATTTAATGTTTATGCTTTCCTTTTTTTTTTGCAGTACGTGGGCCTCTCACTGTTGTGGCCTCTCCCGTTGTGGAGCACAGGCTCCGGACGCACAGGCTCAGCAGCCATGGCTCACAGGTCCAGCCGCTCCGTGGCATGTGGGATCTTCCCAAACCGGGGCACGAACCCGTGTCCCCTGCATCAGCAGGCGGACTCTCAACCACTGCGCCACCAGGGAAGCCCTGTGCTTTCCATTTTTATTGCTAGTTTTAGCTCATAGTAAATTGTTTCCTTGTGTGAGTATTTACGTTTGAATATGAACTGGTCTTTTTTTTTTTAAATAAATTTATTTATTTTTGGCTGCATTGGGTCTTCGTTGCTGTGTGCGGGCTTTCTCTAGTTGCAGCAAGTGGGGGCTACTCTTTGTTGCAGTGTGCAGGCTTCTCATTGTGGTGGCTTCTCCTGTTGTGGAGCACAGGATCTAGGCATGTGGGCTTCAGTAGTTGTGGCATGCAGGGTCAGTAGTTGTGGCTCACAGGCTCTAGAGAGCAGGCTCAATTGTTGTGGTGCATGGGCTTAGTTGCTCCACAACATGTGGGATCTTCCCAGACCAGGGATTGAACCCATGTTCCCTGCTTTGGCAGGCAGATTCTTAACCACTGTGCCACCAGGGAAGTCCCTGAAGTGGTCATTTTAATTGGTAAGTTATTTATGCTATTCCTTGAGGCTTGGGATTGGTGTGCTCTTGTAAAGAAGAGCTGAGTATGCTTCCATTAGGTTCTTGTGAGTTGCTACTAGTCTGCAACAACTACTGTTTTCATTGAAGCTAAGATGGCAGCAGCAAAAGAGCAATAACACTTTATGAATCACAAGGTAACACTGCCAAGTAAACCATAAAAAATGCTTTCTCATCATGTTGGAGTTTTATTTAAAGACAGTTTTACCCTCATTTAGATTTTTGTCATGTCATTCTTCTATATGTATGAGAAGGAAACTATAAGCAAAATAAATTGAACAAGGCCATCTTAGATCTTTTTCACATTGAAAATCCAGCTCAAAGTGGTATAGCATTTATTGAAAAAGTGCTCCATTTTGTCTGTGATTTTTTTCTAACCTACTAACACTGCATGTTTGCTATATAGTCGATGATAATTAAGTCACAATTGCTGCCAGGCCTTTAGCAGATATAATATACATCCTAACTGCTAAATATTAAAATAGGACCAAAAACATGTTGAATCTTAGAATAATTAAATATGGTGAATTTACAACTTGAGGGTTTTTTCCTGCACCTCCTCAGTAATGTGATTTTGAGTGCTGCCTTGGGGCTTCAACTTCTTAGGGATGGTTTCCCCCTTCTCCACACCTCAGTCTAATCATTGCCAAGGCAATATTATTTTCAATATTTTGGAGAAGGCAGGGTGACTAGGTATACCTGCATAGATAACTAGTTATCTTAGGACTAGTTAACTTAAGACTTATGATTTAGGAGCTCCAACTTTAATAAGAGAAGTTTCCTGTTAAACTCCACACCTTCAGAGAAGCCTGGGCTTTTTCTCTTAGCTCTCACACTTTACCACACCTTAAAAGTCAAAGCTCATATTTGTGAAGTTTGGTAAATGTCCTTAAGGCGAAAACTACTTCAATGTTGAGCTTACTTCTATGGCTTCTTATCTAGACTAGATATGATAATTCCTAACTCTAATATCATGTCAGCTTTTTGATCTTTTAAGAAAATATTTTAAAATTTAGTAATTTTAGTAGTTTTTAGTGGTAAATAATAGCCTGGCATATTACCAGAATAGGAAGTCTATCTTCCTTATTTCTTCAAATAGTTTCCTTTCTTCATTTGTTTTTTCTCCTTTGAGAAATCTTATCATTTGGTACTTATCCATAAGTCAGGTCTCTTTAGCTTTTCTTGATGTTTTCTGGGAAAATTCCTCAATCTGGTGTACCAACTCACTAATTTGGTCTTCAGGTATATCCAATCTACCACTGTTTAATCTTTTGTTCTCTTTACATCAACTCAAAATTTTTTGTACTGACCAAATATTTATACTTCACTCATTTTTAAATGAAATTTAATTCTTGTTTTATATTGACAATAAATGTCTATCCATTAATTGTCTATCTGTGCTGAGGAGGGATCAAAGGTCAGATCTCAGTGTGTGAGTTTAAGATAGGGGTTGGCAAATTTTTTCTGTGAAAGAGAAGATAGTAAATATTTTAGGTTTTGAAAATCAGACAGTCTCTGTCATACCATTTCAACTTCCTCTTATAATGTGACAGCAGCTATAGATATTATGGAAATTATTGGGTATGGCTGTGTTCCAATAAAAATTTATTTACAAAAACAGGAACCAGGCCCAATTTGGCCTGCAGGCTGTCATTTGCTGACCACTGTTTTAGAGCATAAGAGATAAGCCTTGTGCTGAAAACTCCACCAGACGACCATTGCTGGTCATTCCCATTTGTAATCTTTTTTTACATATATATGTACACGTATATAGAGTCAGTATTTTGAATATGATTCAAAATTTCTGTCTGTTTTACAAACACTGCATTTCTTTTCTTTTTACCATCTGACCTTTTGTAATCTTAAATTTTAAACTTTGAGGTATAGTATGATTGGGAAGTGACAATCTCCCTAAATTGTAATCCATGGTCTTAGGGATTTTTAGAGAGTAAGATGGGATATTCAATACCTAAGGGCAGCTCTTCAGAATGCACTTATTTCATGTGAACACTGTTGTCTTGGCTACTGCTGCCAGTGTCTGCAGTGAAGCAGACAATAATAGCCTCAAGGCAACATACAGTAAAGGCAAAAACTATTTTTTTATAAACACTTATCTTTTCTAGTCTCTATAAAAATTTTCTGGCCCTTATTACTTGGTGCTTAGCTTTCTCCTTCCATTTTCCATATCCCCTTTATATAATTTATATATATATATATATATATATATATAATTATACAATATATATGTTTACCCATCTTTTTCTGGCCAGTGTTCAATTTCCAAAGATTGTGGAACCACCAGTGTATGTAAATAAATCTGAAACTACATCATGGAAACTAAAATCATATTTTTTAACATCACACTTATGGGAGAAACAAAATGAAGGGTTAGCTTTAAAATCCTTCATAATATACTACATGTGAATATGTGAGCAAACCCACTGGAATGGAAATTGCTTACACTAAATGTGAGAGTAGGTTTCTGAATACTGTGGCATTTGCCACAAACTAGTAATTACCTACCATAATTTGGAGAAACTGCTCAGTCCAACAACTGTGACAAGCTACTCTTTTGTTGAAATATGCATATTATGGGTTGGTTATATTTTAATCTTGATTAGGTATAGGTATACAATTTATCTCAAACAAAAATATATTAATATGGGTAATAATTAATGGCTGCATTAAAATACTCTGATGTTGAATTTCATGCTAGAATATAAAGAGAATTAAGAAAATAGATACCTCTAATATATATATGTGTATATATATATATATATATATACACATATATATATTTGTCATGGAGAAGAGATAAGTAAAATGATATGATATTCACTCTAGGTTTACTAGACTTGTAACATGTGAAAACATTTGGAAATACAGAACAATTTGAACTGTAACTTCCATCAAAAATAGGTGTATGGAGAATTATGAGAGTCCTGCCAGAAGAGTTGATTCTAAGAAAACAATTTTGTTTTGCATTTTTGGATTTTATTTAATTTATATTTTTATACAGCAGGTTCTTATTAGTTATCCACTTTATACATATTATTGTATATATGTCAATCTCAATCTCCCAATTCATCACACCACCACTACCCCACTGCCACTTTCCCCCCATGGTGTCCATACATTTGTTCTCTACATCTGTGTCTCTATTTCTACCTTGCAAACTGGTTCATCTGTACCATTTTTCTAGGTTCCACATATATGAGTTAATATATGATATTTGTTTTTCTCTTTCTGACTTATTTCACTCTGTATGACAGTCTCCAGATCCATCCATGTCTCTACAAATGACCCAATTTCATTCCTTTTTATGGCTGAGTAATATTCCATTGTATATATGTACCACCACTTCTTTATCCATTCGTCTGTCAATGGGCATTTCGGTTGCTTCCATGACCTGGCTATTGTAAATAGTGCTATAATAAACATTGGGGTGCATGTGTCTTTTTGAAATATGGTTTTCTCTGGGTATATGCTCAGTAGTGGGATTGTTGCATCATATGGTAATTCTATTTTTACTTTTTTAAGGAACCTCCATACTGTTCTCCATAGTGGCTGTATCAATTTACATTCCCACCAACAGTGCAAGAGGGTTCCCTTTTCTCCACACCCTTTCCAGCATTTGTTGTTTGTAGATTTTCTGATGATGCCCATTCTAACTGGTGTGAAGTGATACCTCATTGTAGTTTTTATTTGCATTACTCTAATAATTAGTGATGTTGAATAGCTTTTCATGTGCTTCTTGGCCATCTGTATGTCTTCTTCATAGAAATGTCTATTTAGGTCTTCTGCCCATTTTTGGATTGGGTTGTTTGTTATTTTAATATTGAGCTGCATGAGTTGTTTATATATTTTGGAGGTTAATCTTTTGTGCATTGATTCACTTGCAAACATTTTCTCCAATTCTGAGGGTTGTCTTTTCATCTTGGTTGTAGTTTCCTTTGCTTTGCAAAAGCTTTTAAGTTTCATTAGGTCCCATTTGTTTATTTTTGTTTTTATTTCCATTACCCTAGGAGGTGGATCAAAAAAGATCTTGCTGTGATTTATGTCAGAGAGTGTTCTTCCTATGTTTTCCTCCAAGAGATTTATAGTGTGCAGGCTTACATTTAGTCTCTAATCCATTTTGAGTTTATTTTTGTGTATGGTGTTAAGGAGTGTTCTAATTTCATTCTTTTACAGGTAGCTGTCCAGTTTTCCCAGCACCACTTACTGAAGAGGCTGTCTTTTTTCCATTGTGTGTCCTTGCCTACTTTGTCATAGATTAGTTGACCATAGGTGCATCGGTTTATCTCTGGGCTTTCTATCCTGTTCCATTGATCTATATTTCTGTTTTTGTGCCACTACCATATTGTCTTGATTATTTTAGCTTTGTAGTATAGTCTGAAGTCAGGGAGTCTGATTCCTCCAGCTCTGTTTTTTTTCCCTTAAGACTGCTTTGGCTATTCGGGGTCTTTTGTGTCTCCATACAAATTTTAAGATTTTTTGTTCTAGTTCTGTAAAAAATGCCATTGGTACTTTGATAGGGATTGCATTGAATCTGTAGATTGCTTTGGGTAGTATAGTCATTTTCACAATGTTGATTCTTCTCATCCAAGAACATGGTATATCTCTCCATCTATTTGTATCATCTTTAATTTCTTTCATCAGTGTCTTATAGTTTTCTGCATACAGGTCTTTTGTTTCCCTAGGTAGGTTTATTCCTAGGTATTTTATTCTTTTTGTTGCAGTGGTAAATGGGAATGTTTCCTTAATTTCTCTTTCAGATTTTTCACCATTAGTGTATAGGAATGCAAGAGATTTCCATGCATTAATTTTGTATCCTGCAACTTTACCAAATTCATTGATTAGCTCTATTAGTTTTCTAGAATCTAGTAGATTCTAGTAGAATCTTTAGGATTCTCTATGTATAGTATCATGTCATCTGCAAACAGTGACAGTTTTACTTCTTTTCCAATTTGTATTCCTTTTATTTCTTTTTCTCTGATTGCCGTGGCTAGGACTTCCAAAACTATGTTGAATAATAGTGGCGAGAGTGGACATCCTTGTCTTGTTCCAGATTTTAGAGGAAAGGCTTTCAGTTTTTCACCATTGAGAATGATGTTTGCTGTGGGTTTGTCGTATGTGGCCTTTATTTTGTTGAGGTAGGTTCCCTCTATGCTGACTTTCTGGAGAGTTTTTATCATAAATCGGTGTTGAATTTTTTCAAAAGCTTTTTCTGCATCTATTGACATGATCATATGGTTTTTATTGTTCAATTTGTTAATATGGTGTATCACATTGATTGATTTGCATATATTGAAGAATCCTTGCATCCCTGGGATAAATCCCACTTGATCATGGTGTATGATCCTTTTAATGTGTTGTTGGATTCTGTTTTCTAGTATTTTGTTGAGGATTTTTGTATCTATATTCATCAGTGATATTGGTCTGTAATTTTCTTTTTTTGTAGTATCTTTGTCTGATTTTGGTATCAGGGTGATGGTGGCCTCATAGAATGAGTTTGAGAGTGCTCTTTCCTCTGCAATTTTTGGGAAGAGTTTGAGAAGGATGGGTGTTAGCTCTTCTCTAAATGTTTGATAGAATTCACCTGTGATGCTATCTGGTCCTGGACTTTGTTTGTTGGAAGATTTTTAATCACAGTTTCAATTTCATTACTTGTGATTGGTCTGTTCATATTTTCTATTTCTTCCTGGTTCAGTCTTGGAAAGTTATACCTTTCTAAGAATTTGTCCATTTCTTCCAGGTTGTCCATTTTATTGGCATAGAGTTGCTTGTAGTAGTCTCTTAGGATGCTTTGTAATTCTGGTGTGTCCGTTGTAACTTCTCCTTTTTCATTTCTAATTTTATTGATTTGAGTTCTCTCCCTCTTTTTCCTGATGAGTCTGTCTAATGGTTTATCAATTTTGTTTATCTTCTCAGAGAACTAGCTTTTAGTTTTATTGATCTTTGCTATTGTTTTCTTTGGTTCTATTTCATTTATTTCTGCTTTGATCTTTATGATTTCTTTCCTTCTACTAACTTTGGGTGTTGTTTGTTCTTCTTTCTCTAGTTCCTTTAGATGTAAGGTTAGATTGTTTATTTGAGATTTTTCTTGTTTCTTGAGGTAGGCTTGTATTACTATAAACTTCCCTCTTAGAACTGCTTTTGCTGCATCCCATACGTTTTGGATCATCGTGATTTCATTGTAATTTGTCTCTAGGTATTTTTTGAGTTCCTCTTTGATTTCTTCAGTGATCTCTTGGTTATTTAGTAATGTATTCTTTAGTCTCCATGTGTTTCTGTTTTTTACGTTTTTTTCCCTGTAATTTATTTCTAATCTCATAGTATTGTGGTCAGAAAAGATGCTTAATATGATTTCAATTTTATTAAATTTACTGAGGCTTGATTGTGACCCAAGATGTGATCTATCCTGGAGACTGTTCCATGCGCACTTGAGAAGAAAGTGTAATCTTTTGTTTTTGCATGGAATGTCCTATGAATATCAATTAAATCTATCTGGTCTATTGTGTCATTTAAAACTTGTGTTTCCTTATTAGTTTTCTGTTTGGTTGATCTGTCCATTGGTGCAAGTGAGGTGTTAAAGTCCCCCACTATTGTGTTACTATTTCCTCTTTTATAGCTGTTAGCAGTTGCCTTATGTATTGAGGTGCTCCTATGTTGGGTGCACATATATTTACAATTGTTATATCTTCTTCTTGGATTGATCCCTTGATCATTATGTAGTACCCTTCCTTGTCTTTGTAACATTCTTTGTTTTAAAGGCTATTTTGTCTGATATGAGAATTGCTACTCCAGCTTTCTTTTGATTTCCATTCCATTTGCATGGGATATCTTTTTCCATCCCCTCACTTTCAGTCTGTATGTGTCCCTAGGTCTGAAGTGGGTCTCTTGTAGACAGCATATATATGGGTCTTGTTTTTGTATCCATTCAGTAAGCCTGTGTCTTTTGGTTGAAGCATTTAATCCATTCATGTTTAAGGTAATTATAGATATGTATTTTCCTATTACCATTTTCTTGTTATATGTTTGTTTTTGTAGGTCCTTTTCTTCTCTTATGTTTCCCACTTAGAGAAGTTCCTTTAACATTTGTTGTAGAGCTATTGTTGTGGTGCTGAATTCTCTTAGCTTTTGCTTGTCTGTAAAGCTTTTGATTTCTCTGTCGAATCTGAATGAGATCCTTGCCAGGTAGAGTAATCTTGGTTGTAGGTTCTTCTCTTTCATCACTTTAAGTATATCATGCCACTCCCTCTGGCTTGTACAGTTTCTGCTGAGAAATCAGTTGTTAACCTTATGGGAGCTCCCTTGTATATTATTTGTCGTATTTCCCTTGTTGCTTTCAGTAATTTTTCATTGTCTTTAATTTTTCTTAATTTGATTACTATGTGTCTCAGCATGTTTCTCCTTGGGTTTATCCTGCCTGGGACTCCATGCTTCCTGGCCTTGGGTGGCTATTTCCTTTCCCATGTTAGGGAAGTTTTCAACTATAATCTCTTCAAATATTTTCTCGGGTCCTTCCTCTCTCTCTTCTCCTTCTGGGACCCCTATAATGTGAATGTTGTTGTGTTTAATGTTGTCCCAGAGGTCTCTTAAGCTGTCTTCATTTCTTTTCGTTCTTTTTTCTTTATTCTGTTCTATGGCAGGGAATTACACCATTCTGTCTTCCAGGTCATTTATCCGTTCTTCTGCCTCAGTTATTCTGCTATTGATTCCTTCTAGTGTATTTTTCATTTCAGTTATTGTATTGTTCATCTCTTTGTTTGTTCTTTAATTTTTCTAGGTCTTTCTTAAACATTTCTTGCATCTTCTCGATCTTTGCCTCCATTCTTTTTCCAAGGTCTTGAATCATCTTCACTATCATTATTGTGAATTCTTTTTCTGGAAGGTTGCCTATCTCCACTTCATTTAGTTGTTTTTCTGGGGTTTTATCTTGTTCCTTCATCTGGTACATAGCCCTCTGCCTTTTCATCTTGTCTATCTGTGAATATGGTTTTTGTTCCACAGGTTGCAGGATTATAGTTCTTCTTGCTTCTGCTATCTGCCCTCTGGTGGATGAGGCTATTTAAGAGGCTTCTGAAAGTTTCCTAATGGGAGGGACTGGTGGTGGGTAGAGCTGGGTGTTGCTCTGGTGGGCAGAGCTCAGTAAAACTTTAATCTGCTTGGCTGCTGATGGGTGTGGCTGGATTCCCTCCATCTTGGTTGTTTGGCCTGTGGCAACCCAACTCTGGAGCCTACCCGTGCTCTTTGGTGGGGTTAATGGTAGACTCTGGGAGTGCTTATGCCTAGGAATACTTCCCAGAACTTCTGCTGCCAATGTCCTTGTCCTCATAGTGAGCCACAGCCACCCCCTGCCTCTGCAGGAGACCCTCCAGCACTAGCAGGTAGGTCTGGTTCAGTCTCCTATGGGGTCACTGCTCCTTCCCCTGGGTCCTGATGCACACACTACTTTGTGTGTGCCCTCAAAGGGTGGAGTCTCTGTTTCCCCCAGTCCTGTTGAAGTCTTGCAATCAAATCCCACTAGGCTTCAAAGTCTGATTCTCTAGGAATTTCTCCTCCCATTGCCAGACTCCCATGTTGGGAAGCCTGACGTGGGGCTCAGAACCTTCACTCCAGTGGGTGGACTTCTGTGGTGTAAGTGTTCTCCAGTTTGTGAGTCATCCTCCCAGCAGTTATGGGATTTGATTTTATTGTGATTGTGCCCCTCCTACCATCTCATTATGGTTTCTCCTTTGTCTTTGGATGTGAGGTATCTTTTTTGGTGAGTTCCAGTGTCTTCCTGTCGATGATTTTTCAGCAGTTAGTTGTGATTCTGGTGCTCTTGAAAAAGGGAGTCGAAAACAAATAATCTTGACCCACAGCTAACATTTTATCTTTTTTCTATTTTAACTTTATTTGAGATGATGAAATATAGACTACTATAAGATACCTTTATTTTGTGTTATTGCCTAATGAGCATTTCCTTGCCATTGTAATAATTTTTTGTAAATATTGTTTTATTAGATGGATACTATTTGTAATATGAATAGGCCAAAAATTATTAATTGTTCCTTCAATGTTGACCTTCAGGACTTTTCCAGCTTATTTTGCTATTAAATGCATGCTTTGATAATTATCTGTCACTCCTCCAAACAAAATTTATTGAAAAGTAACTGTGTCAGGTACTTTAAAAGCTACAGAGGGAAGACAATAATGAATAAAACAGACACAGCTTCTGCCATGTTTAGTCAAATTGCAGACATTTTTAAAATAATTTAAACTTTTAAGGACCTTTATTAATTATTGCCAAGTCACCTTCCATAAATAATGTATCAATTTATAATTGAAACCAAAGTATATCAGAGTTCTCCTCCCAGCAAAACAAAGAAACAAATACATTTGAATATAACATGTCTTAAATCCTGGTCTATTTACAGGGGATTAAAAACGTGTCTTCTTTCAACATGGATTTCTATTATATTTTTCATATATGAACTATTTGTTTTCCTTTTTTTAGAAGAAATTATTCATGTTTGTTGTCGATTTAATCAGTTGGGGTCTCAGATCTATTTTTTTGGTTGTTGCTGATATTGTTAATCAATTTGTTCTCCTTTATAAACACCTACCTTTGTTTTAAATTTTTAATTCTTTCCTTTATCCAGAGACTATTCATAAAACTTTAATTCTAGTTTCCTCTTTCTGCTCTTCCTTCTACTTCTTTGTCCTAATTATGTTGTATCAATTGGCATAATGCCACTGGAGCAGAGCAGATAAATAATTTTCTTTTCTCTGAATCTAGCATCATGTCTGAAATTCAGGAAGTATTCAACAGAAGTCTGCTCAATTTCATCCCAGATAGGATACCTAAAATTTTTAAAATATATATAATTTTAAAAAGCAGTAATAAGTGTTTTGAACTCTACAGTCTAAAACATTGTTTTCTAAAATGTGGTAAAGGGTGGTACTCACAGATGATTCCAGGGGGCTCAGAAGAGGGTATTGAAAAGAGTAAAAAACAGGAGACATTAAAAAAAAAATCAAAACACTATGGTGAGTGTTGTGGCTTGACATTCACCTTCCATTCAAACCTTCCAGCCTACCTCTAGTGTGCATTTCTAGAGGCTTTTCTTCAGACACCTTCTCATCCACGGTTCTTCATGCAATGGTCCTCTATTTAAATGCAAGCACTTGGAATTTGTTAGGCAAACATGGGCAGAGACCATCTTCATTTTACTTTAGCCCTTTCTCTGCCAGCTAGCACAGTCGTGGATGCAGTTCCACAGTGGTGTGCAAGTGTCCAGTCTATGTGTGTAGAGAACCAACAATTGTATCATTTGCTGTTGCCACAAATTCCTAACCCTTGAATTGCAGCTACTATGGTGTGTTGGTGAAGTTAATTATTCCAATGGTGACCTCCTGTTTTTCTACCTTGCTGATTGTGGCAGAAGTCACAGTGCCCACAGTGGGGCTTTTCTGTTTCTATCACCATGCCCCCAACAATTCTGAAAGCACCTACTTCCCTAAATGTTCTTCTTGAAACAGCTGGACTGCCTAACAGTTCCTGCAACTGGATGCTGGCTGATACAATCACAAGTGATAAAAATTATTCCACTTTTGTTTCTCTTTCAAGTAAAGGAGAAATTCTATGGTTAGAATCAGAATGTTTACCTCCTCTTTAACATCACATATCTTCCTTTTGGATAGAGAGTGTTCTAAGTGAATAGACACATATGACAAGCATAATTGATGGAGATTTGATTAACATGGTACTGTTTGAACACAATATAGAGTCTCCTTAATTAAAGAAGATTAAAATCTAAAATGAGTCAGAAGTAGTGTGCACAATATAATTGGAATAAAGAAAAATCTCAGGACTTGGCATATACTAGAAGACAAAGGAAAAATAACAGAGGATCGAAGTAGTACTTAAGCATTTTGATATTTTATGGTACTCAAAGCCCTTATTAAAAGAAAGGATGCATTATCTGTACTATTTAGCTGGAATATTCCAGATGTCTCTAGTCTTTATAAACATATCACAACATCTTAATCTTTGTTTATTTGAATTGCTCCTTGGTCATGTCTCTTTTTCATTCCATTCTTAATCACTGAGTCTGTGATTAAAAATGGCAAACATGTGTTTTGAGAGAAACTAAGCTGTGATTTCGGTTGTGGGTAGTAATTTCAGAGTGGCAGACATATTAACCCCTTCCTCTCCACCCTACTCATGAACTTATAACAAGACTCAAGGAAATAGTAAACACAAAAGAAACAAGCAAAGCATAGAAAAAGGAACTACTTTTCAGTTCAAATACTTTGTGTGGTTATACCAAGGAGAGGTTTCTGAAAGAACAAACAAAAGTGACAGTTTAATATTTACAAAACAATGTTCAGCTAAAATAACACAGACAATCACAGATAGGATATTATTGTGGTTAAGACTTAATTTTTGCTCTTCAAGAAAGATCAGTTTTAGAATCTGACAATCACTGGATCCAATCCTACTGACTCTGTTTCTTCCTCTCTACAGGGTCAACTGTAAGTCGTTTCAGCATTCCACAATTGACTTCTCCATTTGTAAAATGAGAGAAATCAGCTCACATGGTAACTGTAAGTTGATTATCATCTATCCGAGCAAGAGACATACCTCAATTTAATTAGAAAAAGTTCTAGATAAAAGTTAAATACTGCTAATCATACCTATACTGAGGGAAAGTTGAAAATATAATTTTAATTTTCATGGAAGAGAAACAGTTTTATTCATTTCAAAACAGCATTGCATAGTTATATGTATAGAATTTCAAGAATTATCATAAATTTCTAAAAACCTTGGAACAAAAAAGTAATATAAAATAAATATATTGAAATATTTATGGGTAAAGTCAAATATTATAATATGGTTGTGTGAAAGACAATACTAATAGTGTGTTTATTTTTAAATGAATTTGAATAAGTTCAATGGAGTAGATTCAGATGGAACAATTTGTTCAAAAATTTAGTTCAAAGGAAACAATAACCCATATAAAGTTGAAACAGAGCCTATATAAGTAGTCATAGCAACACACAGACAAATATTTCAGAAAATCTAAAAGTTTTGTTGGCTCCAACTTTTTAAAAATACATTTAAAGAAATTCCACTGTCATGTTAATACTTGCGGTAAAACCACATACGTCCTGAATTACTATACTGCAACCAAAATACTACTCTATAGTCCTATCACTAGTTATTTTGGGGAATCTATATATTGAATTTGAACCATATTTTGTAAAAAATGTTTTGTTGCTTTTGAGTCAGGAGATTGGTAGTAAGAAGTTTACATCAATCATGTTAAGGCAATAGTCCAAACTCTTTCTGATCCCCAGTGGGTCTGTGACATGTTTTTTTCTTTTTTAAAGAATTTTCTTTTAAAAAAATACTATGATTTGAAATAAGCATCTTTGCTTTGATAACTTGTGTTTCATCTTTGCCTGTTGAAAGGTGCATTATGATTACTGCCTCATTGAAGACTACTGCTTGCAAATGGTAAATTTGTCTCTGTTTTTCAGCCCTTTTTGATGATTGCATTTATCATATAATTTCATAACTCAAGACATTAAATTGATGCTATTAAGAAGATTGAATAAGATGATCTAAATGCCATACCAATTCATTGCCAATTGTTTATTTCTTTAATAATTTTGGCAAAGTTTGAGATAATTTTGCTTGTTTGCAACGTTCTGTATTATTAATAGTTCGGTTTTGTTCTCAGTGAATCCTAATCCTTACAGTCCACCAGATATCTCTTAGAATTAAGTGCTTTCTTTCCTATCTGTCCTGGAGGTACATTGTGATTTTCAGATTGATTGATTGATTTAATGAATGATGATAGAGAGCGGTATCTTCCATGCTGGAAAATATTGAAAATAGAATCAATGAGATAATGTCTGTAAAGTACTAAGTGCAAGGAAGAGTTCAATAAATATTAGCTATTTTTCCTATTCATATGGCAAAATTCAACAGGAGTGCTCATTTGGAGCAAATGAATAAAGTCAATTACAGGAGTTATGTTCAGTCTTTAAAAATAACATGGTAAAACTCAGTGTATTAGTTATCTATTGCTGCTTAACAATGATACTATAAACTTAGTGGCTTAAAACAGCACACATGTATTTCCTCAGAGTTTTTCTGGGTCAGGAGCCTGGGCACAGTTTAGCTGAGTCCTCTGCTTCAGGGTCTTTCAAAATTGCAATCGAGGTGTTGGCCAAGTTGCTCGACTGGGGAGATATCAGCTTCCTAACTCACAGTGTTATTGGCAGAATTCAGTTCCTTTCAGTTTTCCAGACTGAGGACCTCAGTTTCCTGCTTGCTCTGAGCTGGAGCCTACCCTCGGCTCCTTGCCACATGCTGTTCTCCACATGGCAGCTCACAACATGGCAGCTTGCATCTTCAAGTCCTGCAAAAGAAAGAGTCTCTTAGCAAGATGAGTTACAATCTTTTGTAATATATACACATAATCTAGTACATCATGTCACCTTTGGCATATTCTGTTGGTTAGAAGCAATTCATAAGTCCCACCTACACTGGAGGGGATGGTATCAGACAAGGCATGAACACCAGCAGCATGATGATGGGGGCCACCTTAGAGTCTGCTGACCACACTCCATGAGAACAAAAATTACAAAGTAGTGGCTATATTTCATGGTTTAAATTCATTAAAATCCTTCTTGCTGCCCTTATATTATAAGAAATAATTTTTTTCTAATTAAAACATTTGAGGAAAAAGAACTCTATTGTAATTTTTAAGTATTATAGCACTGGAAGGAGATAATATGTTAGATTTGCATAGCACTTTAGAGTTCACAGTGTATTGATATTTATAACTATTATTATTTCAGACTAGAAAATGAGTGGTAGAACTGATATTGATTTCAAGATTACAACAGAGTTTAGGCTCCAAGTGAAGCCTTAATTACAGCATCCTGCTGTGTATCTGTTGATGAATTCAATATGCACCTCTGCTGATTTGGGCCATTCTTCTTAATAACTTTCTTAGTTAAAAATAATTCATATAGGATGGAATCGTGGGTAGGGGAGTGGGCAGCGGCAGGCTTGCACTGTGGCCAGATAAGCTGTTGGGCCTGGAGAGGCACTGTACTGAAGTCATCAAGATGAAGGATGCCACAGGTCAACTAGAAAATGTATGCCAAGCATGAATTATATTGGTGACACAGATCATTTCATTTCTTTGTTTGAAATACATGTTATGAACCATTTTCTGGAGCATGTCTACAAGCACTGTGTGCAAAAGATCTGGTGGTCAGGAGAATATTTTCACAGGGGACCTACAAACCAGAACACCATGTACAGCTCAAAAATACATCTGCCTTCTAATCTCAAATTGCTTTCCTCATAACTAAGACTGTATCTCCTGCCCCAGCAGTAAACAAATGGCACCCATATTTCTTACAGACCCTTCTCTCTGGAATATTCTCTTCTTGAAGTATTCTCTTCTTGGTTGTAAAGCAGAAGTTACTTGGTATCTATGAGTAGCCGTCTTATAGCTCTTCATTAATGTGGTTCAGAGTAGCATTCATGTGGCAATGACTTTATCAAGATGACACATTTAAGTCTATAGTGATTATCACTGATAATTCTCCAGATGGTGACTGTCCATGGGGGTTTGATATTTCTATCTTTCACCCACTAGCTGATCCCAACTTAGGTCAACTAGATATTCAGAGAGCATTTGCAAAGTGCAGGTGGAACCATAAACATAGTTGTTAAGTATTTATGTGTCCATGGAGAGCTGAAACAGCAAGCCTCCTAAAACCAAAGGCTGCAGTACTGTATAAAAAGATAGCTTTATGAAAGAAAAATGCTCAACAGTATTAGAGTGTACACTGTGTGTTTGTTTGATAAACATAAATTAAAAGACCCTATGTAATTAGTTTTTCTCATAAAATCCGTCTGTATGTGATGAACTCATAGAGAAGATGCTATCTTATAAAAAGAAACTTGATGAACACCACAATAAAAGTCTTCAGGTTACAGAATTCCAGTGTTTAAACTCCAATGTGCAAAGAACTTGTAAACTGTCATTCCTGTGCCTGCAAGAAGAGGAAGAAGAAACAGAAAATCAGTGACTTTTCTTGGACTCATCAGAGACCTGAGATTATAAGGAAACTTGTTACCCTGAAATCTGTAGAGACAAGCAAATTCAGAGAGTCACAGATGAGATCTGCTTACCTGGAGCAGAAGCTGTTGGAGCCATAAACTGGTAGGGATACTTAAACAATCATTTTGATGAATTGCTGGAGGCTGAGTGTGGACTAGAATGAGAGGGAAAAGCCCATGGGGGCTGTGACGACCTCCATACCTTCACAGGTTTTAGCTCCAGGGGCACCCCCCCTGGGTTTTCCTACTGCACATGCAAATTCTCTAACCTTGTGATTCTGGCTGGAGGAGGGGATATGAGTAATCATTGTGTAATATGTCCAGAGGATTCTCCATAACAAAGACCTACTTTTCAAGGGGAAAAATTTTACCCAGAGCCTTATCCCAGGCAGCAGAAGGGAATGCTGCCTGACCCAGATCACTCTCACCTTCCTGCCTAGCCTAGAGGGTGGAGGGAAGCTAAACAGTTACTGTGGAAATACCAGTCAGTGTTTTAGTCCAGAGTTTCAGGCACATTAAAAGACTGAGGTTGAATCATAAGATGACAGTATTGGTCTTCTGCACCACACATTGGATTCCAGGAAAATGACAGTGTAATACAGCTGACAGAGCTGCAAGATGCAGACCTACCCTGAGGAGGGAGTACTGAGGGAAGCCCACAATGAGGAAGAGGGACAAAAATCAGGACCCCAGAGGAATATGAAGCCACTGGCACCAACAGCTACGGCAAACATTAATTAGGCCGAACTCGTATTCAGATTAGCATAAATCCTCACACTAAAAGCCTATTTCCCTCAATACTTATTCACCAATACAACATCACTGGCATTCAACAAAAAACTACAAAGCATACCGAAAGGCAAGAAAAATAATATCTGAAGAGACAAAGTAAGCATCAGTACCAGACTTGGACATGACACAAATTTTGGAATTATTAAAAAAAGAATTTAAAATAACTGTGAATTATATAAGTGCTTCAATTGAAAAAGAAGACAATATCCAAGAATAGATAGCTAACGTAAGCAGGCAGGTGGAAACTCTAAGAATATATGAAAAGGAAATGCTAAGTATTAAAAACACTGCAACAGAAATGGAGAATGCCTTTAAACATCTCATCCGTATTGACACAGCTGAGGCAGGATTCAGTGAGTTTGAAGGTAGACCAATAGAAACTTCCCAAAATGGAATGCAAAGGGTAAAGAGAATTTTTTTTAAAAAAAGAATAGAAACTCCATGAACTTGGGACATTTTGAAAAGTAACATATATGTATTAGGATTGCCAGAACAAGAAGAAAGAGAATATGGAGCAGAAGAAATATTAAGTAATAAGGGACAAAATGTTTCCAAAATTAATAGCAAACACCAAACTACAGATCCAGGGAGCTCAGAGAATAACACGGGATAAATGCAAAACAAACAAACTCATAAAAACTACACCTGGACATATCATATTCACACTACAGAAGACCAAAGACAAAAATCTGTGAAGAAGTCAAAGGGAAGGAAGGAAAACACCTTACCTACAGAGGAAAAAAAATAAGAATTACAGTGGGCTTCACATCAGAAATGATGCAAACAAGAAGAGCAGAGTGAGATATTTAAAGTATTGAAAGAAAAAAAAGCACCTAGAATTCTATGCCCAGTGAAATTACCCTTCAGAAGAATTGTCCTTCAAAAGGATATTAAGGCTTGGAAGGCGGAAGATGGCGGAAGAGTAAGACGCAGAGATCACCTTCCTCCCCACAGATACACCAGAAATACATCTACACGTGGAACAACTCCTACAGAACACCTACTGAAGGCTGGCAGAAGACCTCAGACCTCCCAAAAGGCAAGAAACTCCCCACGTACATGGGTAGGGCAAAAGAAAAAACAGAGACAAAAGAATAGGGACGGCACCTGCACCAGTGGGAGGGAGCTGTGAAGGAGGAAAAGTTTCCACACACTAGGAAGCCCCTTCGCGGGCGGAGACTGCGGGAGGCGGAGGGGGGAGCTTCGAAGCTGCGGAGGACTGCACAGCAACGGGTGCGGAGGGCAAAGCGGGGAGATTCCCGCACAGAGGATCGGTGCCGACCGGCACTCACCAGCCCGAGAGGCTTGTCTGCTCACCCGCCGGGGCGGGCGGGGCTGCGAGCTGAGGCCGGAGCGCAGGGAGAGGACTGGGGTTGGCGGCTTGAACATAGCCTGAAGGGGTTAGTGCACCACAGCTAGCCAGGAGGGAGTCCGGGGAAAAGCCTGCACCTGCCGAAGAGGCAGGAGACTTTTCCTTCCCTCTTTGTTTCCTGGGGCGTGAGGAGAGGGGTTTAAGAACGCTGCTTAAAGGAACTCCAGAGACGGGCGCGAGCCGCGGCTAAAAGCGCGAACCTCAGAGACGGGCGCGAGCCGCGGCTGAAAGCACGGAATCCAGAGACGGGCGCAAGCCGCGGCTAAAAGCGCGGACCCCAGAGGCGGGCGGGAGACGTTAAGGCTGCTGCTGCCGCCACCGAGGGGCCTGTGTGCGAGCACAGGTCACTCTCCACACCCCTCTTCCGCGGAGCCTGTGCAGCCCGCCACTGCCAGGTTCCCGGGATCCAGGGACAACTTCCCCGGGACAGCGCACAGCGCGCCTCAGGCTGGTGCAAAGTCACGCCGGCCTTTGCCACCGCAGGCCCGCCCCGCACTCTGTGCCCCTCCGTCCCCGCCGGCCTGAGTGCGCCAGAGCCCCCAATCAGCGGCTCTTTTAACCCCATCCTGTCTGAGCAAAAAACAGACGCCCTCCAGCGATCTACACGCAGTGGCAGGGCCAAATCCAAAGCTTAGCCCTGGGAGCTGTGAGAACAAAGAAGAGAAAGGGAAATCTCTCCCAGCAGCCTCAGAAGCAACGGATTAAAGCTCCACAATCAACTTGATATACCCTGCATCTATGGAATACCTGAATAGACAACCAATCATCCCAAATTAAGGAAGTGGACTTTAGGAGGAAGATCTATGATTTTTTCCCCTTTCCTCTTTTTGTGAATGTGTATGTGTATGCTTCTGTGTGAGATCTTGTCTGTATAGTCTTGCTTCCACCATTTGTCCTAGGGTTCTATCCGTCCATGTTTTTTTTTAATTTTTTTTCTTAATAATTAATTTTAATAACAATATTATACTTTACCTTCGTTCTTTCTTTCTTTCTTTCCGTCCTTCCTTCCCTCCTTTAGACAACGAATCATCCCAAATTGAGGAGGTGGTCTCTGACAGCAAGATTTAGGATTTTTCCCCATTTACCTCTTTTAGTGAGGGTGTATGTGTATGCTTCTGTGTAAGATTTTGTCTGTATAGCTTTGCTTCCAACATTTGTCCTAAGGTTCTTTCCGTCCCTTTTTTTTTTCTAAAGAATTTTTTAATTCAATAACTTTATTATACTTTATTTTATTTTTACTGTATCTTCTTTCTTTCTGTCTTTTTTCCTTCTTTCCCTCCTTCCTTCCTTCCTCCCTCCCTCCCTCCCTCCTTTCTTTCCTTCTTGCCTTCTTTCCTTCTTTGCTTCTTTCTTTCTTTCTTCCTTCCTTCCTACCCTCCTTTCCTTCTTTCTTTCCTCATACTTCTACTAATTCCCTCTACTTTTTCTCCCTTTTATCCTGAGCCGTGTGGATGAAAAGCTTTTGGTGCTCCAGCCAGGAGGCAGGGCTCTGCCTCTGAGGTAGGAGAGCCAACTTCAGGACACTGATCAACAAGAGACCTCCCAGCTCCACATAATATCAAACGGCAAAAATCTCCCAGAGACCTCCATCTTAACACCAGCACCCAGCTTCACTCAACGACCAGCAAGCCACAGTGCTGGAAAACCTATGCCAAACAACTAGCAAAACAGGAACACAACCCCACCCATTAGCGGAGAGGCTGCCTAAAATCATAATAAGGCCACAGACACCCCCAAACACACCACCAGACGTGAACCTGCCCACTAGAGAGACAAGATCCAGCCTCATCCACCACAACACAGGCACTAGTCCCCTCCACCAGGAAGCCTACACAACCCACTGAACCAACCTTAGCCACTGGAGACAGACATCAAAAACAGGAGGAACTACGAACCTGCAGCCTGCAAAAAGGAGACCCCAAACACAGTAAGATAAGCAAAATGAGAAGACAGAAAAACACACAGCAGATAAAGGAGCAAGATAAAAATGCACCAGACCTAACAAATGAAGAGGAAATAGGCAGTCTACCTGAAAGAGAATTCAGAATAATGATAGTAAGGTTGATCCGAAATCTTGGAGATAGAATGGACAATAGATTGGACAAAATGCAAGAATCAGTTAACAAGGACCTAGAAGAACTAAAGATGAAACAAGCAACGATGAACAACACAATAAATGAAATTAAAAGTAGTCTAGATGGGATCAATAGCAGAATAACTGAGGCAGAAGAACGGATAAGTGACCTGGAAGATAAAATAGTGGAAATAACTACTGCAGAGCAGAATAAAGAAAAAAGAATGAAAAGAACTGAGGACAGTCTCAGAGACCTCTGGGACAACATTAAACGCACCAACATTCGAATTATAGGGGTTCCAGAAGAAGAAGAGAAAAAGAAAGGGACTGAGAAAATATTTGAAGAGATTATAGTTGAAAACTTCCCTAACATGGGAAAGGAAATAGTTAATCAAGTCCAGGAAGCACAGAGAGTCCCATACAAGATAAATACAAGGAGAAATACGCCAAGACACATATTAATCAAACTGTCAAAAATTAAATACAAAGAAAGCATATTAAAAGCAGCAAGGGAAAAACAACAAATAACACATAAGGGAATCCCCATAAGGTTAACAGCTGATCTCTCAGCAGAAACCCTACAAGCCAGAAGGGAGTGGCAGGACATACTGAAAGTGATGAAGGAGAAAAACATGCAGCCAAGACTACTCTACCCAGCAAGGATCTCATTCAGATTTGATGGAGAAATTAAAACCTTTACAGACAAGCAAAAGCTGAGAGAGTTCAGCACCACCAAACCAGCTTTACAACAAATGCTAAAGGATCTTTTCTAGGCAAGAAACACAAGAGAAGGAAAAGACCTATAATAACGAACCCAAAACAATTTAGAAAATGGGAATAGGAACATACATATCGATAATTACCTTAAATGTAAATGGACTAAATGCTCCCACCAAAAGACACAGATTAGCTGAATGGATACAAAAACAAGACCCTTATATATGCTGTCTACAAGAGACCCACTTCAGACCTAGAGACACATACAGACTGAAAGTAAGGGGATGGAAAAAGATATTCCATGCAAATGGAAGCCAAAAGAAAGCTGGAGTAGCAATTCTCATATCAGACAAAATAGACTTTAAAATAAGGACTATTAAAAGAGACAAAGAAGGACACTACATAATGATCAAGGGATTGATCCAAGAAGAAGATATAACAATTGTAAATATTTATGCACCCAACATAGGAGCACCTCAATACATAAGGCAAATACTAACAGCCATAAAAGGGGAAATCGACAGTAACACATTCATAGTAGGGGACTTAAACACCCCACTTTCACCCATGGACAGATCATCCAAAATGAAAATAAATAAGGAAACACAAGCTTTAAATGATACATTAAACAAGATGGACTTAATTGATATTTATAGGACACTCCATCCAAAAACAACAGAATACACATTTTTCTCAAGTGCTCATGGAACATTCTCCAGGATAGATCATATCTTAGGTCACAAATCAAGTCTTGGTATATTTAAGAAATTTGAAATTGTATCAAGTATCTTTTCCAACCACAACGCTATGAGAATAGGTATCAATTACAGGAAAAGATCTGTAAAAAATACAAACACATGGAGGCTAAACAATACACTACTTAATAATGAAGATATCACTGAAGAAATCAAAGAGGAAATCAAAAAATACCTAGAAACAAATGACAATGGAGACACAACGACCCAAAACCTGTGGGATGCAGCAAAAGCAGTTCTAAGGGGGAAGTTTATAGCAATACAAGCCCACCTTAAGAAGCAAGAAACATCTCGAATAAACAACCTAACCTTGCACCTCAAGCAATTAGAGAAAGAAGAACAAAAAAACCCCAAAGTTAGCAGAAGGAAAGAAATCATAAAAATCAGATCAGAAATAAATGAAAAAGAAATGAAGGAAACAATAGCAAAGATCAATAAAACTAAAAGCTGGTTCTTTGAGAAGATAAACAAAATAGATAAACCACTAGCCAGACTCATCAAGAAAAAAAGGGAGAAGACTCAAATCAATAGAATTAGAAATGAAAAAGGAGAGGTAACAACTGACACTGCAGAGATAAAAGAGATCATGAGAGATTACTACAAGCAACTCTATGCCAATAAAATGGACAATCTGGAAGAAATGGACAAATTCTTAGAAATGCACAACCTGCCAAGACTGAATCAGGAAGAAATAGAAAATATGAACAGACCAATCACAAGCACTGAAATTGAAACTGTGATTAAAAACCTTCCAACAAAGAAAAGCCCAGGACCAGATGGCTTTACAGGCGAATTCTATCAAACATTTAGAGAAGAGCTAACACCTATCCTTCTCAAACTCTTCCAAAATATAGCAGAGGGAGGACCACTCCCAAACTCCTTCTACGAGGCCACCATCACCTTGATACCAAAACCAGACAAGGATGTCACAAAGAAAGAAAACTACAGGCCAATATCACTGATGAACATAGATGCAAAAATCCTCAACAAAATACTAGCAAACAGAATCCAACAGCACATTAAAAGGATCATACACCATGATCAAGTGGGGTTTATTCCAGGAATGCAAGGATTCTTCAATATACGCAAATCTATCAATGTGATAAACCATATTAACAAATTGAAGGAGAAAAAACATATGATCATCTCAATAGATGCAGAGAAAGCTTTTGACAAAATTCAACACCCATTTATGATAAAAACCCTGCAGAAAGTAGGCATAGAGGGAACTTTCCTCAACATAATAAAGGCCATATATGACAAGCCCACAGCAAACATCATCCTCAATGGTGAAAAACTGAAAGCATTTCCACTAAGATCAGGAACAAGACAAGGTTGCCCACTCTCACCACTATTATTCAACATTGTTTTGGAAGTTTTAGCCACAGCAATCAGAGAAGAAAAGGAAATAAAAGGAACCAAATCGGAAAAGAAGAAGTAAAGCTGTCACTGTTTGCAGATGACATGATCCTATACATAGAGAACCCTAAAGATGCTACCAGAAAACTACTAGGGCTCATCAATGAATTTGGTAAAGTGGCAGGATACAAAATTAATGCACAGAAATCTCTGGCATTCCTATATACTAATGATGAAAAATCTGAAAGTGAAATCAAGAAAACACTCCCATTTACCATTGCAACAAAAAGAATAAAATATCTAGGAATAAACCTACCTAAGGAGACAAAAGACCTGTATGCAGAAAATTATAAGACACTGATGAAAGAAATTAAAGATGATACAAATAGATGGAGAGATATACCATGTTCTTGGATTGGAAGAATCAACATTGTGAAAATGACTGTACTACCCAAAGCAATCTACAGATTCAATGCAATCCCTATCAAACTACCACTGGCATTTTTCACAGAACTAGAACAAAAAATTTCACAATTTGTATGGAAACACAAAAGACCCCGAATAGCCAAAGCAATCTTGAGAACGAAAGAAGGAACTGGAGGAATCAGGCTCCCTGACCTCAGACTATACTACAAAGCTACAGTTATCAAGACGGTATGGTACTGGCACAAAAACAGAAAGATAGATCAATGGAACAGGATAGAAAGCCCAGAGATAAACCCATGCACATATGGACACCTTATCTTTGATAAAGGTGGCAGTAATGTACAATGGAGAAAGGACAGCCTCTTCAATAAGTGGTGCTGGGAAAACTGGACAGGTACATGTAAAAGTATGAGATTAGATCACTCCCTAACACCATACACAAAAATAAGCTCAAAATGGATTAAAGACCTAAATGTAAGGCCAGAAACTATCAAACTCTTAGAGGAAAACATAGGCAGAACACTCTATGACATAAATCACAGCAAGATCCTTTCTGACCCACCTCCTAGAGTAATGGAAATAAAAACAAAAATAAACAAATGGGACCTAATGAAACTTCAAAGCTTTTGCACAGCAAAGGAAACCATAAACAGGACCAAAAGACAACCCTCAGAATGGGAGAAAATATTTGCAAATGAAGCAACTGACAAAGGATTAATCTCCAAAATTTACAAGCAGCTCATGCAGCTCAATAACAAGAAAACAAACAACCCAATCCAAAAATGGGCAGAAGACCTAAATAGACATTTCTCCAAAGAAGATATACAGACTGCCAACAAACACATGAAAGAATGCTCAACATCATTAATCATTAGAGAAATGCAAATCAAAACTACAATGAGATATCATCTCACACCAGTCAGAATGGCCATCATCAAAAAATCTAGAAACAATAAATGCTGGAGAGGGTGTGGAGAAAAGGGAACACTCTTGCACTGCTGGTGGGAATGTGAATTGGTTCAGCCACTATGGAGAACAGTATGGAGGTTCCTTAAAAAACTACAAATAGAACTACCATATGACCCAGCAATCCCACTACTGGGCATATACCCTGAGAAAACCAAAATTCAAAGAGTCATGTACCAAAATGTTCATTGCAGCTCTATTTACAATCGCCCGGAGATGGAAACAACCTAAGTGCCCGTCATCGGATGAATGGATAAAGAAGATGTGGCACATATATACAATGGAATATTACTCAGCCATAAAAAGAAACGAAATTGAGCTATTTGTAATGAGGTGGATAGACCTAGAGTCTGTCATACAGAGTGAAGTAAGTCAGAAAGAAAAAGACAAATACTGTATGCTAACACATATATATGGAATTTAAGAAAAAAAATGTCATGAAGAACCTAGGGGTAAAGCAGGAATAAAGACGCAGACCCCCTAGAGAACGGACTTGAGGTTATGGGGAGGAGGAAGGGTGAGCTGTGACAGGGCGAGAGAGAGTCATGGGCATATACACACTAACAAACGTAGTAAGGTAGATAGCTAGTGGGAAGCAGCCGCATGGCACAGGGATATTGGCTCGGTGCTTTGTGACAGCCTGGAGGGGTGGGATAGGGAGGGTGGGAGGGAGGGAGATGCAACAGGGAAGACATATGGGAACATATGTTTATGTATGACTGATTCACTTTGTTATAAAGCAGAAACTAACACACCATTGTAAAGCAATTATACCCCAATAAAGATGTTAAAAAAAAAAAAGGATATTAAGACTGTTTATCTCGCTCTTGTGCATAGACACACACACACACGCACACACACACACACACACAAACTTAGAGAATTCATCCCCAGTAGACTCATCCTGAAGGAAATATTAAAAGAAGTGAATTGGAGAGAAAGGAAATGATGTAAGTCAGAAAACTCAGATCTACATAAATAAGGAAGAAGGTTGGAGAAGGAACAAATGAATAAAATATTTTAATTTTCTTATTTTAATAGATATAAAATATAACTGTTAAGAATAATAACAATGTATTGGGTGATTATACCATATGGATAAGTGAAATGAGTGACAGAAATGTTATAAGGAAAGGACAGAGGGATGGGGAATACACTCTAAGAAACCTGTGTTACACATGAAGTGTTACTTGACAGTGACTTGGATTAATTTAAAATGTTTATTTCAAGCTCTAAAGGAACCATTAAACAATTTTATAGTAGTATAATTGATATGCTAAGAGAGGAGACAAAATTCAAATTATATAAAATGCTCAATGAAAGCCATAGAAAGCAGAAAAAAAGGGGGCGGGGAATGGAAATAAAGAATAAGTACAAGAAATATTAAAAAGTTACATATATGGGAGATATTAGTCCAACTATATCAATTATCATTTAGATGATAATGGTCTAAATGCACCACTTAAGAGAAAGATTGACAGAATAAAACCATATGTTGTCTATAGGAAACCCATTGTAAATATAAAGACTCAGAAAAGTTAAAATTAAAGGATGGAGAAAGTATAACATTTTTAACACTAATTAAAAGAAAACTAGAGTAGCTATATTAATTTCAGAGACAATGGACCTCAGGACAAGGAAGATTATCAGGGATAATGAGGGGCATTACATAATAATAGGGGGATTGATTCTCCAAGAAGATATAACAATCCTAAACATGTGTGTACTTACCAACAAAGCATCCAAATACGTGAAGAAGCAAATGATAGACCTGAAAGGAACAATAGACAGACAACTATTGTAGCTAGAGACTTCAACTCTCCTCTTTTAGTAATCGATAGACAAAGGAAGCATAAAACCATTAAGGATATAATTGACCTGAACAACACTATCAATCAGCTTGATCTAATTTTCTCCAATGACTTCTTCTCAAGGTCAAATGGCATTTGCTAAAGTAGACCATATAAGTGGTCATAAAACACACCTTATTGAATTTTTTTTTTTCCGGTACGCGGGCCTCTTACTCTTGTGGCCTCTCCCGTTGTGCAGCACAGGCTCCGGACGCGCAGACTCAGCGGCCATGGCTCACGGGCCCCAGCCGCTCCGCGGCATGTGGGATCTTCCCCGACCAGGACACGAACTCGTGTCCCCTGTATCGGCAGGCAGACTCTCAACCACTGAGCCACCAGGGAAGCCCCACCTTAATGAATTTAAAAGAATGGGAGTCATGCAAAATATGTTCCCATACCATAATGGAATTAAACTTGAAATAAAAAAAAAGAAAGATAGCTGGAAAATTCTAAAATATTTGAAAATTAAACAACACACTTTGAAATAACTTGGGTCAAAGCAGTGTTTCAAGAAAAATTTAAAATATTTTGAAATCAATGAAAATGAAAATATAACATCAAAATCTGTGGGCTGCAATAAAACCAGTGTTTAGAGGAAAACTTATATAGCGTTATACAACAAATAATGTAACATTAAATGCATGTACTAGAAAAGAAGATATAAAATCAATAACCTAAGTTTCCATCTTAAGAAACCTTATGAAAAGGGGTTAATATTCAGAATATACAAAGAATCCCATAAACTCAACATCAAAAAAAGAAAAAAACCCAAATAACACAATTTAAAAATGGGCAGAGCACCTGGATAGACATTTTTCTAAAGATGTATAGAGGGCCAAAACACACATTAAAAGATGCTCAACATCACTATTCATCAGGGAAATACAAATCAAAACCACAATGAGATACCACCTCATACCTGTCAGAATGGCTACCATCAAAAAGACAAGAACTAAGTGTTGGCAAGTATGTGGAGAAAAGGGAACCCTGTGCACTGTTGTGGAGGTATGTAAATTGGTACAGCTACTATGGAAAACAGAATAGAGGTTCCTCAAAAGATTAAAAATAAGGCTTCCCTGGTGGTGCAGTGGTTGAGAGTCTGCCTGCCGATGCAGGAGACATGGGTTTGTGCCCCGGTCCAGGAAGATCCCACATGCCGTGGAGCAGCTGGGCCCGTGAGCCATGGCTGCTGAGCCTGCACGTCTGGAGCCTGTGCTCCGCAATGGGAGAGGCCACAACAGTGAGAGGTCTGCGTACCGCAAAAAAAAAAAAAAAAAAAAAAAGATTAAAAATAGAGCTACCATGTGATCCAACAATTGCACTTATTGATATTTACCAGAAGAAAAAAAAAAACCACTAATTCAATATGCACTCCAAAGCTCACTGCAGCATTATTTACAAAAGCCATAATATGGAAGCAAAGTGTCCATCTCTAGACAAATTAATAAAGAAAATGTGGTGTATATATATATATATATATATATATATATATATATACACAATGAAATATTACTCAGCCATATAAAATAAAATCTTCCCATTTGTGACAACATATAGATAGATGTAGAGGGTATTATGCTAAGTGAAACAAATCAAACAGAAAAGGACAAATACTGCATGATTTCACTTTTATATGGAATCTAAAAAAGAAAACAAAGGAATAAACAAAACAATGAAAACAGACCCATAGATACAGAGAACAAAAGGGTGATTGCCAGAAGGGAGGGATTGGGGGGTAAAATGATAATGGTGATTAAGAGGTACCAACCTCCAATTAGATAATAAATGTCACAGGGATGTAATTTAAGCTAATATTAAACTGTTCATGTTTGAACTTTATCTCCTGTCTTACAGAGATTTCAATTCTCTTACAGAGATTTCAATTCTTCTCTTATCCTCCTTAAAGGTGAATGAGTATTGGAATTATTGTGCTCAATTTTAGCTTGCAGAATATATTTTTCTTAATTTTAATGGAAATTTTAAAACATACTCAAAAATACAGATAATATTACCTATCACCCAGCTTCAAAAAAAATCATTGACATTGTGCTAATCTTATTTCATCTATCTCTTCAAAAATATTTTTTAAAGTTTTATCAGGTACAGATGTCAGATAATATGTCATTTCATTGATAAGAATTTAATACATATCTCTAGTTCTTAAGGGCTATTCATTTTTACATATCCAGTTGCCATTACCAGACTTAAAATAAATTTAAAATGTTTCTTTAATATCTTCAGATACCCAAAACCCAATGGTCCAGTACTATTTCTGTACTTATTTTATGCTAAACATGATACTGATCATTTATTTAGATCATGTCACTTAATCCTTACATAAGATTCATAGAGTATTGATACTCTATTTTTTTTTAATTAAAGTATAGTTGAGTTACAATGTTGTGTTAGTTTCTGATGTACAGAAAAGTGATTCAGTTGTACACACACACACACACACACACACATATATATATATATATTCTTTTTCATTATAAATTATTACAAGATATTGAATATTGTTCCCTGCTCTATACAGTAGGACCTTGTTATTTATCTATTTTATATATAGTAGTTTGTATTTGCTTATCCCAAACTCCTAAGTTATCCCTCCCCCCTTCCCCCATTGGTAACCATAAGCTACGTCTGTGATTCTGTTTCTGTTTTGTAAATAAGTTCATTTGCATCACATTTTAGATTCCACATATAAGTGATATCATATGATATTTGTCTGTCTTATTTCACTTAGTATGATAATCTCTAGGTTCATCCATGTTGCTGCAAATAGTATTATTTCATTTTTTATGGCTGAGTAGTATTCCATTGTGTGTATGTACCACATCTTCTTTATCCATTCATCTGTCTGTGGACATTTAGGTTGCTTCCATGTCTTGGCTATTGAAAATGGTGCTTCTATGAACATTGGGGTGCATACATCTTTTCAAATTAGAGTTTTCTCCAGATACATGCCCAGAGGTGGGATTGCTGGATCATATGGTAACTCTATTTTTAGTTTTTTAAGGAACCTCCATACTGTTTTCCATAATGGCTGTACCAATTTAAATTGCCACCAACACTGTAGGAGGGTTCCATTTTCTCCACATCCTCTCTAACATTTGTTATTTGTAGACTTTTTAATGATGGCTATTCTGACTGGTGTGAGGTGATACCTTATTGTAGTTTTGAATTTGCACTTCTCTGATAATTAGCAATGTTGAGCATCTTTTCATGTGCCTATTGACTATCTGAATGTCTTCTTTGGAGAAATGACTATTTAGGCCTTCTGCCCATTTTTTAATTGGGTTGTTTGTTTTTTTTTTGTTGTTGAGTTGTATGAGCTGTTTGTATATTTCGGAAATTAAGCCCTTGTTTGTCGCATCATTTGCAAACATTTTCTCCTAGTCCAGAGGTTGTCTTTTCATTTTGCTTATGGTTTCCTTGGCTGTGCAAAAGCTTGTAAGTTTGATTAAGTCTCATTTATTTACTTTTACTTTTTGTTCTATTGCCTTGGGATCTGACCTAAGAAAACATTGGTATAATTTATGTCAGAGAATGTTTTGCCTATGTTCTCTTCTAGGAGTTTTATGGTGTCCTGTTTTATATTTAAGTCTTTAAGCCATTTTGAGTTTATTTTTGTGTATGGTGTAAGGGAATGTTCTAAATTCATTTATTTATTTGTGGCTGTCCAGCTTTCCCAACACCACTTGATGAAGAGACTGTCTTTTCTGCACTGTGTATTCTTATCCCGTTTGTTGAAGATTAATTGACCATAGTTGTGTGGGCTTATATCTGGGCTCTCTATTCTGATCCATAGATCCACATGTCTGTTTTTGTGTCAATACCACACTGCTTTGATTACTGTAGCTTGGTAGTATTGTCTGAAATCTGGGAGGCTTATGTCTCCAGCTTTGTTCTTTTTTCTCAAGATTGCTTTGGCAACTGATGTCTCTAGTGCCAAATCAACTTCAATCCTGAGATAGCAAATACTAACAGCAACAGAGTTGTACCTTAACTTTACAAGTGTATATTTTAGGCTTAAAAAAGTGGAGAAAGATCAAATCAGAACAGTAAGTCTTAGATTTGGTGATTTTTCATTGTGACTTATGAAAAATGTATTCACATTTTTTCAGATATTTTTTTTGAGTCCACAGTTCTTGTCAATGATTTTTTTGGAGAAAGGGGTCAACAAAAAACTCTAAACCCTTATGTAAGACGTTTTGGACTTTCCTCAACCCATAATTTTTTTAAAGTTTTATTGATTATTTATTTATTTATTTTTGGTTGCATCACGTCTTAGTTGCGGCACGCAGGATCTTCGTTGAGGCATGCGGGATCTTTTGTTGTGGTGTGTGGGCTTCTCTCTAGTTGTGCATGTGGGGTTTCTCTTCTTTAGTTGTGGCACGCAGGTTCCAGAGTGCGTGGGCTCTGTAGTTTGTGGCACGCGGGCTCTTTAGTTGAGGTGCGCGAGCTCGTTAGTTGAGGCTTAGTTGCCCCGCGGCACATGGGATCCTAGTTCCCCGACCAGAGATTGAACCTGTGTTCCCTGCATTGTAAGGTGGATTCTTTACCCCTGGACCACAAGGGAAGTCCCTCAACCTAAAATTTTTAAGAGGGAGTGAAACAGAGTGGTAACTATTCTCTATGCCTTTCTGCTATAACATTATAAAGAAGAAGAAAGGAAAAGCATTTGGAATTATAAATTATCTTTTCCTTGACTGATCCTTTACCTAAATTATACAACAACTGAAATAATTTTGCAATGAAATGTAAAGCTTATACAATTAGTTTGTATAGAAATAGATTCTTTTTTTCCATGTGATTCTACGAGAGGAGAGACATCATTGTGGTATGAATAATTATGAGGATAAGAAGTAGGTGACCTTGCCTTTACAAAATTTGTTTTTATGTCCAAAACATAAATCTCAACAATTAGTAAGAATCCTTAATCAAAGTATATTGTTATAGATTGCTCTTATGTAAAATTAGTTACACTACATAGTGATAATAATTTTTCATCTCATTTCAGTAAGAACATCACAAAACAAGCATTCTATGTGTATTTATTGATACCATTTTTATTTAGCTCATGAGTGTTATTTTTATTTTTCCTTTGTGGTTTGTTTGCCATAATGTGAAAAAAATTGAAATACTTAGGCACGAATTCTTAATAAGATGATAATTTTTTCCTTTCACTATTAGTGCTACACTTTAATAATACTAGCAGTATTATTAACTTTGTCATCCTACTACAAAGTAAAGCTTAGATATTTTTGTTATTTGAAAAATGTAATTAATATTCTAAGAAACAGCTAGAAACTTCAAGACATGGGGAAAAAAAGTTTAGGTCCTGATATATATAGTTCCAGTGTCAGACAGTAGTGGGTTAAAATCCAGTTCTGCCACATATAGTCAAGTGATGCTATAGATACAGTTCATTGACATTAGAGACCAATCTAGAATGTGAAGATTCTCTCCTGGGCTTGTGTCAGGACTCTACAAGAGGTGACAGAAATAATACTTGCAGACTATAGAGATGTCATGTGTATCTACCTCAAAGGCTGGTAGTGAGGAAGAAATAAATAACTTATGTGGAATGTTTTGCATGGTAATAATATTACCACAAACGGATGTTCTATGTTGATTAAATTAGATTAACAAAGACAGACGCGCACACTGTGTATTGCATACCCTCCTATTTTCCCTTCTAGATCTAAATGCTTAAGAAAAATCACTTCTGAAAATGTTGTTTTTTAAATTAGCCACTTGGTGGCAGCCTTTAACCAAAAAGGGACAAATGTTTCTTAAAAATCATTTGCAGTATCATATTTCGCTTTAGACAATTTGTAAAAGACAAAAGTTTACAAAATTAAACACAGTAAGGCACTATATCTTATTCATCTTTATAGTCTAAAAACCTAGAAATAGAATTTCATGTATCAGAGAGTTTTGTTTTGGTATCAGATAGGGGGCCTCTTTCTCTCCCCGAAGGCTGTCCTGTAGAGTGGAAGAGATGGGTCTTTCCTTTCACTGTATAGTTTTTCTCCTCTGAATCTCTTCTTTTGACCAGGTAGAGACAGGTTATGCCTAAGAGGACAGATCAATTGTAATATGAGTTTAAAAACATGAATATTGGGGTTAAAATCACAAAGACTAGTAGATTATTAATCTGTCTTTACGACTTATACTCTCTAATGTCTCATTTTCATTAAAAAGTTTTTAAAATGCTCAACACACATGTGATATATATCACAATATGTTCTAGTAGTAATCTACTACTCGTCTAGATTTTTGCCTTTTGCCACATCAAAGTAATTTTCCCTAACCGTCAGTATTTTCTTTCATAGGCATGTAACAACTATCTCTTTCTCATTGCACATCACCCCCTGCATATATACAATATCCTTGTCTTATATAGGGATTATTACAACATATTATACATACTTCAATATATACAAGGATTATTACAACTGATTGACTTTCAAAGTGGAATTACAACGTTAGAATTTCTACTACTTTTAGTCTTATCTTTAATATATTGAAGACATATATTATTTATGTTTTATATGTTCGTTGGTTTTAAAAGTACTAGAGAAGTAACTGCAGTATAAGTAAATAAACATCTTAGCCAGTAACTGAAAACACTGGTCTCTGAGGGGCTCTAGCAGAAGGCAACTTTATTTTTTTCATTTCTGCTCACTCCATGGACCCCATCTGCAGTCTACTATTTCCTCAGTCATTTGGATAGAATCTTGATGAGTTGCAGAGGTGTGGATATTTTCAAGTTCAATCCGGTCTAATATAAAATCTTCAGACTCTCTACCAATTTAAAGCCCTTTTGTTGCCCCACCTTGGGCCTGCCTCAAAGGTGCTTGCAGTGTGGTGAGAGGGTTGTCGTTGACAATTTCTTTGTTTCTTTATTCAACTCTATTTGTGCTTCTTCATCTCTAGGTTTGGAGAGTGGGGAGGAGCAGTAGTGAAGGACAGAAAAAGTCTTCTTGAGGGGCAGAACTGTAATCAGAGGTGACAGAGGTCCACAGCTGACCCTTTCTCAGGGCTCCTTAGGGACTCCCTGCTGTGGCCTCCAGGTGAAGCTCTCTTGTGGGTGCTGCCTTTTCTGGCTTCTCACTTACAGCTCCCTGCCCCATTATCTCAATGTGCATGCCCTCTCTGCTGAGGCCACCCCCCTCCCATCAGGAAAACTTTCTTCAGGTATCCTATTCAAGCACACAGATGTCCATGTAAGACTCATGGAGAATGTGCCTCTAGCTCTCTGTCAGTGGAAGTATAGCTCACTCCCAGAGAAAGCTCTCCTCCAGAAACAACCCACTCACTCCAGAAACAACCCTTTGATTTCAGACTTTCCAGATCTGTCTCTTTCCTACTCAAATTCCAGGGCACACATGTCAAGCTCTCCCTCTGGCTTAGCCTAGGGTAAAATGCATACTGCCCTTCTCTCCACGGTGGGTAGGGGACTGGGGAGGGCAAGACACAAAGGGCTTTTTCAAATGAACTTCACATTCACTCGATCTTCTCTTCTGTAGGCTAGGTGTGGGTAATGGGCTGATGTGACAAAAATAAATTCACAATGTTCTGAGTAGGTGGTTTATGATCTCACTTTAGAATATGATGGTGTTAAGGATTTGTTTTATTGATCTCAGTATTTGGGACTTTAATGAAATTATAATACAATGGAAATTTCATATTTAAACTTTATGTATACATGTTAGGATTTTATTAAGTTAAAAATGATGTGCAATAAAAAAAAATTTTTAGACCATTAATGTAGTAGCGAAAATATAAATTTTGTAGTAGGTCTAGGTTTGAATGCAGAGTGAGATTATTAGCTCTGTGACCTTGCGCAAGTTGCTTAATTTTTCAGAACCTCATTTTCATCATCTGTAAGAGGGAATTGCCTCACATGTTTGTTGTATAGAATTAAATGAGATAATGCGTAATAGTACTTAACATGTATCTAGCACATTAAGCACATTTAATAGATGATGATTTTAAAAATATTTCCATTTCATTGTTCTTCGGCAACTATGCTCTCACTCCTCAAACTGATGCTCTAAACATCCCACATGCTTAGCTTAGCTTAGCTTACTTAGGAATTAGTGGTGCCTTCCTGGCCTGAGTCAAATTTAAGTGTTTTAGCCTAACACGCAATACTGTCCAAACTCTACCAAACACCCCGTCCAGTCATATCTTTATCCAAAACTCTCTCTCTACCATACTCAGTGTGTTTATAATGTTCCATGTGTGCATTCTTTTCTTTCCTACTTTGCTTGTACTGTTCCCTACTAAACACATTCTCTTTTTTCTTTAATTATCCAAATTTCTCTCATCTGAAAGCCCATATTTAAGCCTTTCAAACCTGTTGTATTCTCAGACTTATCTCCTTAATGTCTTCCTTTTTCTCTCTTAGTCAGCACATCATCCAAGCTGAGTCACTCCTCTTGCAGATGTGAAGGAAATATACACCTAGGAGCTTGGGATACTGGTTGCTGAGCAAGGCAGACATGTAGGGAGTGGCTCCCCATGGGTTGAACCTTGACTAGTGAAAATAGGAGATAAATTCCTCTTCCTTTCTCTCTCCTGTGGACCCCTCTGAGGAGCAGTTGCATTTTACGGTTCTTTTACCAGTGTCACATGTGCTGTGTGAGCATGCCTGCCAGCAGCTGCTGTGTCCCAGAGATTGTCCTAAAGAAGGGGCTGGTACTGTAATGCTTCTTATCATACTATACAGCTTTTCATCTTTCCCTGTCTTGTTTTATTTATTTATTTTTCCATCAACCTCATTTGTCTGGGCTTATACCTCCCAAATAAGTAAGGAGCCAACACTTCATCTAAGCCTCAGGGTCTAGTTTCTAAAGGACCGAGGTCAAGATAACTGTGAAAAGTCTCTTTCCCAGTGCTTAACATTATATCATATCTACAATACGCATTTGTACTTAATACTTATTTGCTGTTCTAAGATTGTGCATGTATTGTTACTTACCTTTTTTAATGTTCCATCAACCAGACTATGTTTTCTTTATGGGAAGAGTTCATATCTTTTTTTTGTTCTTTAATACATTGTCAAGTAACATTATTCCCAAGAAAGAAGCTCACTATATATATATATATATATATTTTTTTTTTTTTTTTTTTTTTTTTTGCGGTACGCGGGCGTCTCCCTATTGTGGCCTCTCCTGTTGCGGAGCACAGGCTCCGGACGCGCAGGCTCAGCGGCCTTGGCTCACGGGCCCAGCCGCTCCGCGGCATGTGGGATCTTCCTGGACTGGGGCACGAACCCGTGTCCCCTGCATCGGCAGGCGGACTCTCAACCACTGCGCCACCAGGGAAGCACTATATATTTTTAATAAGGATTATATGAATGATGGACTCTGTTTATTGCCATTTGGTTATAACAGTTAGACCAGTATTTTCTATTAGAAATAGAAATTTCCTGCAAAAAATTCACTGCCTTGAAAAGGACTTATTTCTCTTTGTTTATAGACCCACAGTATTTACAGATTTTTAAGGTTCAAATATTCTTTAAGACAAAGGCAAACATCTTTATTTGAACCATACTTGTAGTTCTCTAATTCTTACTACCTTAGGGCCCTAAAAATAATCCAGCAAAAATTTTAAAAAGCAACATTTAGCAAGTAATGATAGTAAACTAGGAATAGAGGGCATAGGGTTTGTAGGTAATAAAATAGAAAAACGAGGCTCTTAGCAAGACAAATAAAGAAGGCAAACACGCCAAGGAAGAAAATTGCTCAATTACAAGGCACTTTTAAAATTTCTCTGGCACTGTTTTCACATTGCTATAGGCCGAATTTGTAAATCCTGGAAAGTTACAAAAGACAAGAAAATGACTATTGTAAAAACTTGGGGATGTTTAAACCTAGTGAATACATGTAATTACATTGTGTTGATGGTATTTTAACATAGTTTGCAGGCTAGTACCTAGAAATGTCCATTCTCCTAAGCTGGAATAATTGAGCATTAGCATTGGAGGAACTTTAGAAATAACCTGTTCCCATCCGACATATGAAAGACGTAAGGCAGAGAAAAGTAAAGCAATGCACCAAAACCACTCAGCTAGCAAGTGGAAGAACCGATTTTAGAATTCACAGATCCTGAAGCATGGTATGGTGCCCTGTGAAGTAAATCATCATTTTTCAGTTGCTTAATTAAAATGAAATGAATGCGACGTGTTCTATTATCACGTTATTATATCATTGTAGAAATTGGGGTATCTTTCAAAATCATGTAATGCAACTTGGAGTTGGTGATGCCAAATTTTAGAAATAAGACCTAGAAAATTTAAACAAAAACCCTCCTTTGAGGCTGTTTTAAAGAAATAAGGAGATCTTCAGATACAGATAAAGATTTATTTTTAAATCTAATATTTTAAAATGTACCTTGTAAGATAAAACCATCACAGTAGGGAATACACTCGAGCATGAACTTGTAATTTAGTATCAAGCAATGGAATCAGTGATTATGTGTATATGTCTTATAAAAATCTTATTTAAATACTTATTTAATAGATATTGGCTGTGTTTGAATTACTATGCTATATACAACACAGATGAATATGTGAAAAAAAATTAGGAAAAAAATATGGAGGAAATTGTTTGAATCTATGTAAGTTTACTATCAATATACGAAAAGACAAAACAGAGGCTTAGAAACAGTTCTGGTTTCTTGGAATAGGAAATGAGGAAAGTGAGAATAAAAGAACAAATAGAGAACAATCTACATGGCAGAGTGTCTGAAACTCGAATGGTATTATTTTCATAGATGGCTTCTCAATAGTTCCTCTCTCTCTCTTTCAATAAACTTTATTTTATAGAGCAGTTTTATGTTCACAGCAAAATTGAGAGGAATGTTCAAAAAATCCCATGTACCCCTTTCCCCACACAAGCACCACCTCCCTTTTTATTATTACACATCACAGTGGTATATTTGCTACAACTGATGAACCTACATTGGTAAATCATAATCACTCAAAGTCCGTAGTTTACTTTAGGGTTTACTATTGGTGTTATGCATTCTCTGGATTTGGACAAATATATAATGACATTTATCCATCATTGTTGTATCATACAGAATAGTTTCACTGTCCTAAAAATCCTCTGTGTTCTGCCTATTCATCTTTCCTTCCCCCCAACCCCTAGCAACCATGGATCTTTTTACAGTCTGCATAGTTTTACCTTTTCCAGAGGTCATATAGTTGGAACAATATAGTATGTAGCCTTTTCAGATTGGCTTCTTTTGCTTAGTGATATGCTTTTAAGGTTCCTCATGTCTTTTCATGGCTTGATTGACATGAGTGAAAGGAAGGAAGCCAATGTGGCAAGAGTGAAACAAACAAAACGAAGAATGAAGAGATGAAGTCAGAGAGCTAACAAGGTGGAAGGGGGTAATCATGTAGGGCATTGTAGGCCATAGTAAGGACTTTGGATTTCATCTTCACTTTAATCTTCCGCATTGATATTTTTTCAAACAAAATAAGTTAAATATTTTACCAGTCAGGTTTCTCTAGAGAAACAGAACCAACCTATAGAATATATACATATATAAAATGAATTGACTTAGGCAATTATGGAAGCTGACAAGTCAAAGCTGCTGTCAGCTAGCTGGAGATCCAGAAGAATTATGTTTCAGTTTGAGTCTGAAGACAAGAACAACCAATGTAACAGCTCCAAGAGAGTCAGGCAGGAGGAATTCTTCCCCACTCAGTCTTTTTGTTCTGTTCAGATCTTGAACTTATTGGATGAGGTCTACACACATTAGAGAGGCCGTTTCTGCTTCATTCATTCTACCGGTTCAAACGTTATTCTCATTCAGAAATACTCTCAAAGGCACACTCAGAATAATGTTTGGCCAAATGCCTAGGCATCCCATGGCCCAATCAAGTTGACACATAACGTTAACTCTCATAAGTGTTATTTTTTATGAATATTTCTGTATCTAAATTATTATTTAGAAGAAATCCATATGTACTAATCTGACATTTCATAAGTAATTTCTGGGTAACGGAATTCTATTTTTCATGTATCTCATTAATATTTATGTACCAATTCTCTTGAAAAATTTACCTGGATTCTAAAATTCATGACTCTACCCATAGCACTTTAAAGATCTAAGCAATTCTATCTTTACCTTAAGGAGTCTATATGACAGCCAGAATTTCTTTTCCTTCCTAACCTTCTCATTCACTCTACTTAAAAGAAGCTTCCAAATGTCTATTATGGAGAAACTAGGTGACATGTTTCAGAACTTTATAAGCAATAGCCTAAGGAATCAGACCTTTGAAAATGCTGTTGAAGTGACATGGTTTGTATGTGCTCACTCCCTGAATCTGTGAACTGAAGTATATAGTGTTACCACAAAGAAACCCACATCTTAAAACCCCTTAACATAGTTAATCATGCTGACTTTTCAGATAGATGCAATTATATTCAATAATTATAGCTCCTAGTTTGTTTTTTTAAAAACTCTTGTCTAAAAGTTATTTGTATGTTAAAAAATATAATGAACTTAAGCAGAATAATCTTGCTTGTACTTGTTTGCTTTGCTTTGTCTTACTTGTATCTCTCTTTCCTTTTTAATGAGCACATCTAAAACATTTTAGCCCTGGCATTTATATTTATGCTGTAAAAATTAACTTCATCATCTCTAGGGTTATTGAGTTATCCTTCTAAGGGGCACTAGAGTCAGGCTGCACTGGGTCCCAAGAGCAATTATTCACATCTCATTGCAACTCCATGTTCAGTGGTGTCATGTTGAAATAGCTTGAAATTGACTGTAATGGGAGTACTTGTACCACATAAATGAAAAACTGCAATGTACCAGGGTTCCCTTACCTTCTCCTCCTCCACTCCCTCCCCAAACACCATGCAAGCTGGTTGTTAAACATTACTACTTATTACTCTTATTTATGAATACTTTCTGATAAATATGTTAAGAAAGATTTATTGCATTTAAAAATTTGTATCTCTTTTCAAAGCAGCTTAAAATAATAAACAATTATTTTAATTTTATACAGTCAAAGTGGAAATTTCTGCCAGTTTTTAGGTCCTATGCTTTTTGGTCACCTCTAAGAAGTTCAGAAAGTAAAAAGTGTATAAATGAAATGTGAATAATAATAGTACCTATTCTAAAAAATTGTACTGAATACTAAATAATCAATGCAAATGCTTATTCTAACATCTGCCTTATAGTAAGTGCTTCGTCAATGTTTTTGCTAACAGTAGCAGAATTAGAAATATATTTGTAGTAAAAGAATATTGTGTAACTGCCTTCACCCCTTTGCACACCACCCTGCTAACCTAATCCAACCGCTTAAGGAAATTTTCTGTACTTGCATATGAAGACATTGATATGCATAAAACAATATAAAATAAGATATACTATAGAATAATATGTACTTCTAGTCATTTATCTGTTTATACTTATATGTATACATACATCCTATGCACACAAAGTTACATATGTATTTGTTTTTAATGGGACTATGCCACACATTTAGAAGACTTTTAAAAATCTAATATATCATGATAACGTTTTCAGGCTAGTACATAGATGTAACTCAACATATGTATTTGTTTTTAATGGGACTATGCCACACATTTAGAAGACTTTTAAAAATCTAATATATCATGATAACGTTTTCAGGCTAGTACATAGATGTAGCTCAACATATATGTGTAGGTCCATACTCCCTTACTTGAAACCCTTGGGACTAGATGTGTTTTGAATTTCAGATTTTCTTTTTAATTTTGGAAAGGTATTATGTTACACATATGGTATATTATTATAGCATTTCCCATTATGTCCTGGGGGGCACCATGATCAAACAGATTCATATTTCTGCAGGGACCTGAATGCATAGTCGCGTTAAATAGGATAGCAATCACAAATAACCTCATGCCTAGTCAGGTTAGGTTTTATCTTCAGGTAAGTTTCTGTTAGATTTGCTGAAGGGATTATGGATCTTTATAATTCCCTGATTTTTTAAAAGGTCGTTAATGAGCAATATCTCTAAAAATGCAGTGAGAAATGATGATCTGGATGAGGCTGAGAAGAAGTCAGAAAGGCCAAGGAGTTCTCTGGAACTCCAGTGAGCTCAGAAGTGGCATAACACTCCAGGTAGGTAAAAAGTCTACAGAATAATGGTTTTGCCCAACGTCTGTTGTGACTATAAAATACAACCGGGCACAGAGCCATTTTCAGCTTCTTGATCAAATCCTAACATGTATGCACCACAGGTGTGCATTCTGTACGCTCTGGGAGGGGGGTGGTGTGAGAGAGCTTTATGGACGAGCTGAAAGATTTAGTGAGTCATCTGAAGAAAACCAGCGTGGGAAAATTCTATTCTGCCAATGTAGGGAAGAAACAAGAAACAACTGGTTCCTGGATGTGATGCAGAGTTCCCACATGTGGAAACAGGCACAGTGATGGCTGCTGGTCATACACGTTCAGGAATATTATGAAATAAGGAAAGGTTGTATCCTTGGATTGATTTTGACCTCTTTGAAAAAATTCAGAGAACTGATTTTGATTCATATGTACCAGTCATAAGAATAAAGCGGTATTTATTTGCAAGCTCATGCTGCATACATTAAAATATATTCTCTTTGAAAAATCAATTCCATCTATTGATACTTTTATCTACATAATCACTAGATACTACACAGGCAGATGAATACAAAAGGCATCATCTTCTAGCTCAGAATGCTCCGCATTGCCTTTGATTTCCAGTGAAAATTGTTGTAAGTCAAGAATAATGGAAGTTAGAATGCATGCTCATATTCATACATTTTTTTGTTTACACAATACATGTAATACTTTTAAATGTTTCACATTAATTGTTCACTCTCAATTAGTCTATTTAGCATTTAATATTTTATATTTTTTACAATGTGTTTAAGTTACAGGGCAACACAAAAATCAATATATAATTCATCAAGATGAATAAAATAAGGGCTTATCAGTTAAAAATCTACAAGATGGGGCTTCCCTGGTGGCGCAGTGGTTGAGGGTCCGCCTGCCGATGCGGGTGACGCGGGTTCGTGCCCCGGTCCGGGAGGATCCCGCGGGCCGCGGAGCGGCTGGGCCCGTGGGCCGTGGCCGCTGGGCCTGCGCGTCCGGGGCCTGTGCTCCGCGGCGGGAGAGGCCGCAGCGGTGAGAGGCCCGCGTACTGCAAAAAAAAAAAAAAAAATCTACAAGATGAAATAGAGGTAGATTTAAAACCAGAAAACTCAATTTTATTCCTGATTCTGTCGCACTTGAGTCTTATATCCTTTTTCCAGCTGCTTAACTTCTTTGAAATTACATTCTGCCCTTACCAAAGAATTATTAGGGATTGCGTTTTTAATCTTAATTATGACTGTGAAAATGTTTTCTAGAAATTTAAACCACTATTGTTTTTCATTTATGCATTTATTAAACATTTATTGAGTTCATTAAATGCCAGGCAGTGCTAGCTCTTGGAGTACATAGGAGTAAAACGGGCATTTTTGGAAGGCAGATGCTGAGAGAAAGATGGGTATGAAATGCCTATGTGATATTCTAATAGCATATATAACACTCATACTCTACTGTACATCCTATAGCAATATGAGTGTGAAACAGGGAGAATAGTTCACTCTAGAGAAATAAATATGGGCTTATTAGCTCTGTATCATAGCAAGTGAAAATGCTCACATAGCGAGACCACTGGGGAAGCAAATAGGGAACATCAAAAGTTAAGGTGCTTTGGAAAAATGGTAATATCCAAATGAAATGGAAATGAAGAAGGGAGAGAAGTGGGAGGGAAGAAGAGACAGCCGACTAATATGGGTTAGTATTTAGTCTCACAGTTAACAGACAACAGCATAGAAAGGGCAGTAATCCAGGGCATAAAAATAAATGAAATGAAGTAACAAGCAGATGTTGGAAATGGTTAGAAAAACCTCTTTGTAATGTAACTACTAAAACAAGTGACCTATTATGCTTTACACATCCTGAGTTGCCTCTTTTAAATTGTCTGTGGTGCATCAGGACTGTTTATGAAATGTTGTGTATGGAACTTATAGAAGGGCAGATTCACCATGGGAAATAGCAGTATACAAATTAAGGTAGTCTATGAAGTTATTATATTAAAGGTTTGTCAAAATATTTTGCCAGTAAAACCATGAGAAATAGAAACATGTTAACACATATTTGATAAAAGTATGAATTGCAACATTTCTGAAAGCAATTTAGGGCATGTAAGAATTGAAGCAGTGCCACCATGTTTTATGATCCAGTAATGTCACTTCTAGAGATCTAATTTATAAAAACAAAAATCCCAGTCTTTAATTGGATGGGTCAGAGGATGTTTATTGCATCATTCTTTATACAAATGTACAAACAATTAACTAAAACTCTTGAGGCCAAATCTGTTTAAGAATTCTGATGTTTATAGATTTTTATAACAATAATATGAAGCATATTCCATATATTATTAATACCACTAGGGTGCCTGGAGCAGTGCCTCATAATCAAACATATTTATATTTCTGCAGCAAAATGTAAGAATATTCAAATTAAGTAGCTTAACTAAAGATTATAAATAGCCTCATATTGCTTCAGATCAGGTTTCCCAACAAATGAATTAGAAAAAAAATTAATTTTGGAATTGCAAATAAGTTATGGAGAACCTATAAGTAAATTTTAAAAAGGAATAATCTGAATATCTATAGAAAATGTTCTGCTTCTATTTAAAATATTAGGTTAGATTTGTAAGTGTTGACCTGGAAAAATGACTGTGATATATTGTGTAAAGGGAAAAAAAATAAATTTTCAGATTAACATGAATAGTATAATCTCACTTCTGTAGAAAAAATCACCTGCATCTCTACATTTTTTATTTTGTTATAAGCATGGGAAAATGTATAGAAGTATGTCTGCACAAAAGACAGCTGTAAAATATAATTTTAAATCATCACAATATAATAGGAAGATTAAAAAATAAAGTAGGATTTATTGAGTGTATCATAAACTTTGACCTCACATGCTTGGTTTATAGCAATATGGCTATTTATAGATAGTTTGTAGCCAAGAATGTAGTTAGGGTTGCTTTAAATTCTCTGGTGAGGCAAGCAATTCACAAAATGTGTGATTAACATTTAGGTGCAAAAATGTATTAACTCAATTAACGTTGCAAAGAGAGTAATTAAAATGTAGAAGGGGTATTCATCTACTTTTGCTGACAAAATAAGTTACTTTAACTAAATATAGAAATGATATTTAGATCAAGGGAATTTTAGCCTGTGAAGAATCAATCCTCCTTCTCTGAAGTCATTAAAATCATGGTGTATGGTGCAGTGTGTGTTAAAATTCTCATTTAGTGATATGTATATAAAATAGCATAGAGTATTAAAAAATTAATGAAACTAAATGTTAAAAACTTATTTAGAATAGGATCTCAATTCTGTTAAGTGGCTGATGAATTTTAAAAATTAATAATTTTGCTAAATGCCCTGTCTCTGTGTTATAATTAATTTAGTTTTTTAGCACATATGGGACATTTAAACTTCTAGAGATTATAGAATTGTCTTGAAAGCTCAACTTTTATGCAGTGAACTGAGGTTGACTATATATTATAAGGCCCTACAATAAAAATATTTTAATAAGTATTACAGAATAGGAGCTCCAATCTCTTTCATTTAGGAGGTCATCATACTTTCTACATTCAGCCAAGTAGGGCTGGTCTTAACCTCATTTGCATGGTACGGGTCTGTTAGATGATTAAGACTGGTGACTCTTACAGTTAGTAAGTGCCTGGGACTAACCCTTTATTACATATTTTTAATATTCCTTCACCAAGATTCTTGAAAAATAATATTCCTTCCAAAGAATTGTTGTTAGAATTCAATAAAGTGAACTATATAAAGTTAAAATTACTGCAGTGGCTGTGAAACACATCTGTCTGATTACACCATTGCCCTCATATAGGTTCTTTCCAAAGAGGAGACAGTAATTCTGTTAAAAGGGAAGTGAAATAATGCCTTTCTTCTGCTCAAAACCCTTCAGTAGTTTCCTATCTCACTTTGTAAACACCGAAGTCTTTGCAATGACCTGTAAGTCCCTATGTGATCTAGCTCTGAGCTAATTTATTACCTTCACTTCCTTGGGATCCCACTGCTCTAGCCACACTGGCCTCCTTGCTGTTTCAAGGAAATACATGGACCACTCTTGACTCAGAACATTTGTACTTAGTATTTCTTCTTACTGGAATGTTCTTCTCCTAAATATTCACATGCCTCAATCTTTCACATCTTTCAAATCTTTACTCAGCTGTCACCTTCTTGGTGAAGGCTTCCATGGTATCCTATTGAAAATTTCAAACTATACCCATAACACTTTTGATTCCCCATCCTTAATAATTTTTCTCCATGCTACCAGTAACATGTAAAGTACTATATTTTACAATTTTATTTTTCTCTACTAGTATATATGCTCTGTGAGACCAAGATTTTTGTCTAATTTGTTCACTACTGTAGCTTCAACACATAGAAGAATAGATAGAACTTAGAATGCACATGATACGCATATTTGTTGAATGAGAGAAATACAAAGACAAGAGTCAAAAATGACTTTAAAGTTCTGGCCGAGCAACATGAAAGAGTGAGTTGATTTTAAGTGAAGTGGGATATAGGCTGAAAAAGAAGTAGGTCTTGAAGGTGAGGGAATCAGCAGCTCACTTTTTGACATTTACATTTGAGATGCCTACGCAAGTGAAGATGTTGAGTAAACAATTGGATACCTGGGTCTTGAATTTAGGGGATAGGTTTACTCAGAAGATATAGAGTTGGGAGTCATTGGCATATAGAAAGAAGATGAGGTTGCCAAGAAATTGAGTGTAGATAGAAGAGAAAAGAGACCTAAGATTAAGGCATGATTCATTTCAACACTAGCAGGTGAAGGAGGTAACTCATTCATAGAGGAAAAGAATAAACACAGCCAGTGGAAAGGAAATTCATGAGGGGGATCATGTCTTGGAAACCAAGAGAAAAAAGTGTTTCAAAGGAGAAAAGAGTAACTGACTACATCAAATACTGCTGACAGATCAAGTAAGATGGGGACTGAGAATTGACTGAAGGGCCGGCAATGAGGAGGTCACTCAAGACTTTCACGAGAGCAGTTACAGGAGAAAGACAATGGTGAAAGCCTGGTCAAGTGTTCCAAGAAGAAGGGGAGGCGAAGAATTGGAAAGAGTGAATATAGAAAACTGGGTTCAAAGAATTTTATTAAAAGGCATGAGAGAATTAAAGTGGTTGTTGAAGAGGGAAGTGGATTTGAAGGGATTTGTTTTTGTCTTATTTAGTTTTCTTCTTTTAAAGAGAGAAGTTGTGGCATATTATGGAGAGATGCAAGAGAGAAGGAAAATTTCACAATGCAGGAGAAAGCATGAATTGCAGGAGAAAGCATGAATTGCAGGAGAAATGCCCTTGAATGGTGATGAGGGTTAATGGGACAGTACACATGAGGAGGTTTTTCTGTAAATTGGAACATCAACAGTTCTTATATGGCAACAAGAGAGATAGCAACTGAATGTGGCTAGATGTAGGTAGATGGAGATATTTGATTGTTGTACTTCTTTTCTGAGGCTTCAGAGAGTTTCATCAAAACAGGAAGCAAGATCATTTGGTGAACTAAGAAATGGGGAGTTAAAATGAAGTTGTTGTTTAGGGGAGGGGAGTGAATAGATTAGGAAAACTTGATTGTCATATTGTTAGGGTGCAATCTGAGTCAGTGGTCACAAATTTGAGGTAGGACAGGTCAACGTGTGTGTGTGTGTGTTTCCTTTATCCCAAATAACATAGGTGTGTGGGCATGGGGTAAATAGAACATGCATTGGGGTATAAGTAAGACAGTGATTGTAATTCTTGATCATGAGACAAACTAGGTAAGGGGCACATGAGAACACGAAAGAAGTAAGAAACAATGAAAGATGGCAGTGTCAAAGCCCCAGTGGGGTTAACAAATTATTGGAGTCAGGATAATGTGGAAAGTGAACTGAAGATTGGGTTGAAGTTTAGGATGCTTAAGATCATGGCTGTGGAGAGATTATAGCTGCTAAAATTGACAAGGTCTAGGTTATGACTAAGAAAGTATGTGGCTGAGGTGTGGGGGGCAGGGGGGAGAAAGATTATCTGTGGAGAGAGGACAGAAACTGAGAGGTCAAGCTTTGGGGGATTCCTTCCCTGAATTGTGACTGTAGATATGTATAAGGAAACAAAACACTAAATCTTTAAGGAAAAAGGGAAAATGAACCAGGAGTTGGTAAATGACTACAACAATGAGGGATAGTCTTGTTGTATTAATCCTATATCATAAAATTCTGAGGTGATGGTTTCAGGGAAGAATAAGAGAGAAGGGCCTGGACACAACAATGAAGAAGGATGCCTTTGACACCACACCAGTGGAGGGGACTTTATCGGAAATATATACTCAGATGTGAGCCTGGTTTTAGTTAGATCAAATGAGGAAAAGAGCATTCAGAGAAAGATTTGAGGGGATTTTTCAGGTAATTGACCCTGATTAATCCAGAAAGTATCAAGGGAGTGTTGGGAGTTTAGGGAGATATGGGAAATGAGGGTTATTTATAACAATTTATAAATTGTTATTTATAGAACCTAGGAATAGCAAGAATAAGACAGGAAGTGGGCAAGACACAACTTTGAAAAGAATGACAGCCATTGAATACACACGTACACTGGTTAGAACCAGTTAGGTCCAAGATGGCGGAAGATTTGACTTCCAGTAGACCTTAAGCCTCATAATATTCTCATTATAATACATTAGCATGCTAAATGACACACCCACAGGTGCCATGACAGTTCCGAGGCTAACCATAAAAGGTCAAAAAGTGGGTGGTGGCCCAATTCCTAGAAGTCCCCACCCCTTCCCTGAAATAGTTGGAATAATCCTCCCACTCATTAGCCTTTGAAATTACCTAGCCCATAAAAACTAACCACGCCATATTTCACGGCCTCTTGCCTTTTGAGATGGCCCACAGTCTGTCTATGGAGCGTGTATCTCCCTGAATAAACCTTCTTTCACTTTATCATGGCTTGCTCCTGAATTCTTTCCTGTATGAAGCGAAGAACCAACACTTGGTGGCTGTCCCAGGGACTCACCTGAGACCTGGGACTTGACCATCTTCTTGCACCCCACTTTCTTTCCTGCAACAAGACCATATAATTAATTATCAAAACCTTAAAGGAGACCCCAATAATAATTACACCAAGATAACAAGCATACACTGGAACTCTCTCAGGCAAATTATATTATATGGTCACCCTACCCATCAGACTTGCAAATTATGAGGTTATCTGTAAAAACAGGAGAAAAGTGAGTAAAGGTCTTGGTCTTGATGGTCCCAAGGCAGATGGCCCCAGAGCAGATAGTTGTAGTTGTAGTGGTAGAAGAATAGACAAAGGGCAAAGTTCTCTCTCTGGGCATATATAGTGTTCTTGACTGCCACTTGAATCCTTTCTATAGAGCTGTGGCCATAGGCATTGAAACTATATTATTTCAAGCTGATGGGGAATGTAAAATAATTACCAAAATGCACTGGCTGGATGTAGCTCCCTTCTCTTTTCTTTGTTTCATTTCACTACTGCTATTTCTTACATTGTTATCTCTACCTGGAGTTTCCATTCCAACTGCTTATACAAATGTCATTGTTTTTGAGCCCAGCATGAAATATCGTGGCCTCCATGAGCCCGTCCTTGATTCTTTCAGCTGGGTGTTATCTGTCCCTCCTTTAAACTCTCACAGTGTTTTATCAAGGTCTCCATCTAGCATTTATTAGTTTCTGCCTTTTACAGTCCTAAATTACTTATGCATGTCTTATTTTTCATTCTAAATGAATAAGAAGTTCCTTAGGGATAGAGTTTATATCTGTAAACTTCCATTATCATACCACAATGTGTTTACATAAGATAGGGTTTCAATAATTGTATAGATAAATAATGGAATGCATGCATTTTGAAGAAGAACCTGAATTTTTTTTACCTCTGTTAAATACTGGAAAATCAGAAGAACTGCTCTGAAAACAAGGTGGCTGATAGCAAACAAAGAATAAAATATTAGAATGGATGTTAGTATCTCATGTCTAAATTACAGACTTGAAGAAACTTAAGATATAAAATATTTCCTCATAATATTGAAGTGTAAAATAGATTATTTATTCTTTTATAGATAAGAATTTACATACTGATACGTTTTTTGAAAGTAAGTGTTAGTTATTTCACTTAGGTATGTAAAGAAACGTGCTTCCTGGAGATTAGAACAAAAGGTTATAACAAGTTTTGAGACAAGTGTATACGAATAATGACTAAACATGTGCTTGCTCAGGTTTCTAAACAACACATATCTTAATAAAACAATGAGTCAAATCAGGCCATGTTTTCAAAATTAAGTATGTGTGTGTGTTTTGGTTTACTTTAAAGAGATCATTCTTGCCCCAGATCTTCTAGAAAATTTAACACATGATACAATTGTAAATTATCAGTAGTAATCCCAAGAGTCTCTTCTAGGAAAGAAGAGGGTTGTTTGCTATCACAACACTAGACTTGCTCAGTGAAGAGAGGAATATACAGTCCCCACCTTCTTTGAGGATATTCTTTTCATATCTTTTTCAGTCCAGACATACCTCAAATGAATTCATGGAAATCTGTTATAAAACCTTAGACTAATTATTGTATTAAAAATTCAAAATAATGCAACAGATTGAGCATCTCAAAATATAAAATGAGGTGAAGATAATTAGATTCTTTTTTATATTGCATACATCAAATTTTATTTACCAATCCATTATAACTGGACATTTACAATCCTTTAATTATTTTTATATAAACAATATTATGATAAATATGCCTGAATCTTTGTACAATTGTCCAATTACTTCCCTTAGGATAAATTTCTAACATTAGAATTACTTATGCCAAAGGATATATCTTTTTAGCTTTTAGTATACTTTGACAAATTCCTCCAAAATTTTTCACTTTAATTCCCTCTTACCAACAGGGCTGAAGAATGCCTTTCTTCTATATTCTCACCAACATTGAGTTTTAATTTTGTAAAATATGTCCGTATATGGAATATCTTGTTTTATGTATGTCTTTATTACTATTAAGGTTAATCTTAGTTGGCCATTTGTTTTTCTTATATGAAACTCCATTTTTCATCCTTTGCTCATTTTTTCAATTGAGTGGTTATCTTTGTATTGCTTAATAAAAATCTTTTTATATGTTAATGTTGATAACTTTTAGCTGTGTATATAAGTATTTTTCAAGGATTTTCCCCCTTTAAGTTTATTTATTGTAGTCTTTGATATATGGAGGTTTTAAAATCATATATAAAAATGTATTATGGTTTCTATTAGTGAGTTCTTCCCAGTAAGATTATTAGATATTAATGAGCAGATGTTTATCATGGGTATTTACTCCACATGTTACCTTATTCAATAAATTATTTGTTCAGATTTATCAACAATTCATGCTGAAACATTTCATCTTTATTTTCCTTTAGTATAGTTTGTCCAGAGCCACTCAAATAATTGAGATTTTAGTTTTGGCTAAGAACTCTGTTTAAGATGTTGAGGTTATTTTCCTTTTAATGTTTTCCAGGTAATTATACTTTTTTATTGATAAAAAGAGGGATTATATTAATAAAATACATGGGAAATTTCATGGGTAATTAAAGAATAAAAATGTGTGATAGAAAATAGGGAAGTTGTAACAGATAGAATCAGGGACTCTGAGTATTGGACAAAAACTTAAAGGTTAGGTGCAACTTCTCTCTGACAGGGATTCCCTGGGCTGTTGTCAAACTCAGTGCCTGGTCTCCTCTTTGGTCTTTCAGAAGTTGCATTTCTGAAACTCAGAATTGGATACTATAACTACATGAGAATAACAAGGTAAGGACTCTGCACCCAATTCTAATCATGTGCGGGGGGGCGGGAGGGTGGATTCCCACACATCCAAGCAATTCTGTGACACCAGTGGGTGTCCTACAATTCAACTGAATTCTGACACTACCCAACTGGAGATAGCATCAAATCCCACAGGTGAATGGCTCAGTCCTACAAGACTGCTCTCTCCCTGCCCCCACTTCAGATGCCAATAGCAAACCCAGGTTTTTACCTGTGCTTCTGACTGACTGGCTATAGATTGGCGGTTCCAATAACCCCCTCCTTGGACTTCAGATGCCAGTCCCAAGTCCAGGTTGTTACTGGTACTTCTCACCAACTGCCTATAATCAGAGGTTCCCTTGACATTCTGACCCTTCCACCCTCCTAGAGGGTGGCTCACAGAACTCAGAGAAACATTTCATTTATAAGATCACTGGTTTATTATAAAAGGATATAACTCAGGAAGAGCCAGATGGAAGAGATGCATAGGGCAAGGAATGGGGAAAGGTAGAGTTTCCGTTCTCTTTCCTGGTGTGCCACCCTCCAAATCTCCATGTACGTTCACCCACCTGGAAGCTCTGTGAAGCCCTTCTTTTTGGTTTTCTTGTACAGGCTTAATTATAAAGGTATGGCTCATCAGAACATTGGCTATTGGGCATGGATTTAACCTGCAGCCTCTCTCCCCTCCCCAGAGGTCAAGGGGTGGGACTGAAAATTCCAGCCCCCTAATCACAGGTTGGTTCTCCAGGCAACCAGCCCCCATCCTTAGACAAAATCCAAAGATCACCTAATTAACATAACAAAAGAAACCTTTCTTCCTCTCATCACAGGAAGTTCCAACGGTTTTAGGAGTTGTGCTAAGAACAGACTAAGAAATTTACTAAATAAATTGCTAATCTTAATTCTCTTCTTTGTTTTTTCTGGTTCTTTGGTATCTTGCATATTTGCCTTTATATTAGTTCCTATCTATTTTGCCTTAGTGAAACACTAACATAGTGTGTAACATGTGCTACACATTGCATTGCTCAAACATATGAAAAAAAATGGTTGACTTAATTAATTTATTAATAACACTATTTTAATAATTGTTTTTGTTTGAGGAAGCATAGCAAATTATTGTTCAGAGACATAAAAGCCTCCTCTTTTAAGGTCAAAAGTCCTGTTTAGCCCTTTGGGACTACAACTCTCAGAAAAGTTGAGTATTAAATTTTCTTTGAGACGAAAAATACCCCAGCTTAGCCAAAGCTTATGAGATCAGATTTCCATTTACACCTATCATGCATACTTTCAACCTCATTGAAACTGCAGTTGTCAGAAAAGGATAAATGCTATTCTTTTTAAGTGAATAAAATTCCCAGCTCAGTGGAAGCCTCGGTTTGGTCTGGATTAGTAGACTATTAAAGCTCAGCTATCAATAGGGCTCTTGCAACAGTAAAATTTGCCTGGCTTCATCTGGCTTTGTTCACCATTCTTCAAGATTCAGTGTTCAAATCCTCTATGGATTCTTCCCTAACTTCTCCAGGTCTGGGTTAACGCCCATTTTATAGCACCCTTGCTAAGCCTTACCAGTATAACACACTCAATCAGTTGTTCTGGAAGTGTCTTCCCAAGAACAGCAGAAACAGCATTTCTCTGGAACTTGCTAGTAACGCAAGACCTCATGCTCCACCACCTCTTGAATCAGAAATTCTGGGGTTGGCGCTCAGCAATCTGTGTGTTCAGGTGTTCTGGGTGATTAAGGACCATTACACTGAACATACTCCATTTGATCTTTTATTTACCTACGTATTGGCCCCTAGAATGTGTCCAAAAACTGGTTATTGTATCAATTATCCAAATGAAATTCAGTCTATATAAACCTCTCAGGTCTAGCTAGAGGGTAGATTCAGTCAATTTTATTTTACTGTTTTAAAAAATAAAGAATGACAAAAAATAAAAATTCATTTTTGTAAGACAGTGAGTGGAAAATAAATTTTAGAACAGTTAAAAGGAAAATTAAAATATTGATAATGCTGATTTATTGTTTAGTCTAGGCATTGTTTTGGTCTAGTTTTTGGCTAGATATGCATCAAATATTCATTCTCCTCCATAGGTTTTTATTTATTTTTTTCCTTTAGAAACTCTTCTGCTGAAGGAGTAAATGTTAACTTCCAGGTATCTTATAGAATAATTCTTAGAAAAGATGAAAGTATTTTTAACTCTCACAAAGTGATTTATAGTTATTAAAAGATATTTATACCTCTGAGGGAATATGTTATCGATATGATACATGTGTACATCTGCACGTATATAGCATGTAGACATGTGATTCTTGTATATATACCTGCATGATACATGTGCATATGTTTACATATGACAAAATAATAATAAATTTATTTGACTCTAAATCTATATAAACAGTTAACGATTGGACCTCCATAACAGTTTTTTTCTGAACAAGTCTTAATAGATTAAATCTTAGGTGAGTTTCCAAATGCTGGTGCAATACTACTATTTACAAGCAAGATCTAACTTATTGTTGATCAAATGTGTTTGACAAGTAAATTAGTATTCTTGTGATTATGTACAATTTATCTATGTATGAGTCTATAGTCCCTTATAAACAGTAGAAGTGAAGATGCCAGTTTCTGTTTGAGTGAAAAAGTGTGTACATTAATTTATCAGTGTGTAAGGAGTTATTTTTTGAGGGAAGAGACTTTCTGTGAAGACTATATTAATCTCTCATCAATTAGACTATTTCACTAAATCATTTAAATTTATTTTCCTTTGAATGGTTTAGATTTCCATCCTGTTATTTTAGTTTTTGTATCACTAGAGGCCACTGTTGTCTCTTCAATAGGGGAAGTCTTTAAATACAGTGTCTGAGTAACTCAAAAGCAATAGATTTTAGAAATAGGAGAAAAATGTGTATTATCTTTTGTGAAGTCAGCCTATTTGAAATAAAATATGATTTTTAATACTCAAAGCAAAATGTGAAATCTTTATTTTAAAATTGTCATTTATACCAAATGACAAATATAGATGTTACTCCTCACACCATATTTGTTTTCCCCAAAATCAATTGTTCTTCAATAATTATAGAAGGATTATAAACCTACTTTCAGTGAAATATCTTTGAAAAATGATGGATTCTAAAAGATCAATCAAAGGTAAAATAGTATGGTTAAAGTTATTGAGTGCCAAATATTGTTCTAAGAATATTGTATTCATTACACAATTTAGTTCTCATTACAGCCCTGTAAGTTATCTACCAATGGTATTCTCAATGTATAGTTGAAGAAAATAGGGGACAGAGAGTTTAAATAAATGACCGAAGATTGTATGCCATTAACATTATGTTACAAAGGCTACCTTAAAAAAAAAGTTAGACGTGAGATATAGCTGTACATGTATGTAAGTGTATATGAAGTTATATGTATAGAATTGTATGTGTATACACACACACACACACTCACAAATTTGATAATGATATCATTGTCCAGAGCTGTACAGGGTCTGAGATTTTACCCTACTTGCTAGAAAATTAACCTGTTACTGTTTAATATATGCTGACAGAAAACATGAAACTCCTGGATCAGAGACAAAAGACCTTATTACTCACAGCAAAAGCAATAACCAGAGCTTCATATTTGTGTCAGTTTCCCCATGCCCTCCAGATTTCATGGATTCCTACACATGCAGTGGATTGCATTATAGCAGAGGAATACCCAACTTGGGGGATTTACTGCTTTTATAGCATGTGAGAACAAGCCTGCTCTCTGTCGAGGGAGTGATGCTGCCTCATCTCTCAAGGCTTCTCACTGCAGTCGCTACCTTGAGAAATGGCTCAGGTAAAGAGCTTGTCAGGGTGTTAAATTCTTAGAATACCCAGCAAGAACATGCAGATCCTACGACAGATTGCTTCTCCAAACAGTCATCATTAGTTGTTGATAAAAAGAGGTTTTAATTTTTTTTATATTTTATTTTATTTTACACTTTCTTATGGCTTACTCCTCAATCCTCAAAGGATGGAGGAATGGAAAATATATGCAGTGCTGTAAAAGCAAGACAAAGATAAATATATTTCCCTCAAATGCATTTCTGTGCCTTTCTCGTAGTCTGTATTAATTTTGCTTGGCAGTCTCAGCCTGGGTTGTTTTTTTCCCCATTCTGTCTTGTTACATTCTCATTCATTCAGTAAATATTTATTCAGTGCCTACTTTATGCAGGTAAAATTTTTGTGTTAACATTTTCATAACCTCAAAATAGAAATTTTATTTCATCTAATTATTTAAGATGTAGTTTAAAAAAAATTTAATATATGAGAATGTTCCAATATTTTTTTAACATTATATCAAGTACGATGTATCAAAGACAAATTGCATTTATAAACTTTCTCTTTGATTTTATGAATATTAGCAGCTATAATACCACTAAAATTGTTTCTACTTTTAAGTGAAATATAGTTGATTTACAATATTATAGTTTCAGGCGTACAGCATAGTGATTCAGTATTTTTACAGATTATACTCCATTAGATGTTATTACAAGATAATGGCTATAATTCCCTGTACTATACAGTATATCCTTGTTGTTTATCTATTTTTTTAAACATCTTTATTGGAGTATAATTGCTTTACAATGGTGTGTTAGTTTCTGCTGTATAACAAAGTGAATCAGCTATACATATACATATATCCCCATATCTCCTCCCTCTTGCGTCTCCCTCCCACTCTCTTTATCCCATCCCTCTAGGTGGACACAAAGCACCGAGCTGATCTCCCTGTGCTATGTGGCTGCTTCCCACTAGCTATCTATTTTACATTTGGTAGTGAATATCTGTCCATGCCACTCTCTCACTTTGTGCCAGCTTGCCATTCCCCCTCCCCATGTCCTCAAGTCCATTCTCTATGTCTGTGTCTTTATTCCTGTCCTGCCCCTAGGTTCTTCAGAACCATTTTTTTTTTAGATTCCATATATATGTGTTAGCATACAATATTTGTTTTTCTCTTTCTGACTTACTTCACTCTGTATGACAGTCTCTAGGTCCATCCACCTCACTACAAATAACTCAATTTCATTTTTTATGGCTGAGTAATATTCCATTGTATATATGTGCCACATCTTCTTTGTCCATTCATTTGTTGATGGACACTTAGGTTGCTTCCATGTCCTGGCCATTGTAAATAGTGCTGCAGTGAACATTGTGGTACATGACTCCTTTTGAATTATGGTTTTCTCAGGGTATATGCCCACTAGTGGGATTGCTGGGTATGGTAGTGTTATTTTTAGTTTTTTAAGGAACCTCCATACTGTTCTCCATAGTGAATGTATCAATTTACATTCCCACCAATAGTACAAGAGGGTTCCCTTTTCTCCACACCCTCTCCAGCATTTATTGTTTGTAGATTTTTTGATGATGACCATTCTGACCATATATTATAAATATATAATTCTTTATCCATTCATCTGTTGATGGGCACTTGGCAATTGTAAACAGTGCTGCTATGAACACTAGGGTGCATGTATCTTTTTGAGTTAGTGTTTTCGTTTTTTCCAGATATATATCCAGGAGGGGAATTCCTGGATCATATGGTAGTTCTATTTTTAGTTTTTTGAGGAACCTCTATACTGTTTTCCATAATGGTTGCACCAACTTACATTCCCACCAACAATAGACACGGATTCCCTTTTATCTACATCCTCTCCAACATTTGTTATTTGTAGACTTCTTGGTGATAGCCATTCTGACGGGTATGAGGTGATATCTCATTGTTGTCTTAATTTGCATTTCTCTAATAATTAGGGATGATGAACAACTTTTTTTTTTTTTTTTTTTGCGGTATGCGGGCCTCTCACTGTTGTGGTCTCTCCCGTTGCGGAGCACAGGCTCCAGACGCGCAGGCTCAGTGGCCATGGCTCACGGGCCCAGCCGCTCCGTGGCATGTGGGATCTTCACCAACCGGGGCACGAACCCGTGTCCCCTGCATCGGCAGGCGGACTCTCAACCACTGCGCCACCAGGGAAGCTCCTGAACATCTTTTCATTAAAATTATTTCTGATTTTATTTTGTAAAGTAGCTTTAACTTTTAACTATTTGTTGAAATCTGGTAGTATTTTCTTAAAACAGTTTTATTCTCAATAGTTTAAAAAGTGGTTTTCAAGATAAAATAATGTGAAATCACTATTAATAATAATTTTGCGAAAGAAATAATGTTTTTACGTTACCATTATCTTACATTCTGAACATCGACTTTTACTGAAAATCATAGAATAAGAAAGCTGACTTCACAAATGGAGTTCAAAATGTCCTCAAAATTCAAAAATCAGAGAATATAACTGAAAATAGAATAAATTTTAGATAGTGGCAACTTAATACTGGAATCGATAACATAAGCATGTTATCCAAATCCATACTAATTTATCTTTCTTTCTGGTAAATATCAATGGCAGGATCTAAACCCAAATATCAAATATTAGTTATATGACATTGGGTGGTTCATGTCATGCTTATCTTCATCCATTCTGGGAAAATAAAGTTTAAAAGTATTATTGAAGAGTTTTTCTGGAATTTTAAAAATATAATTAACATACTGGTAAAGAGAACATGTATTTTATTGTTCAATATACATTTATACAGTGAAAGACTTTTCACTTTTAATCAAAATTCCAATATTCCACTTCTTGAGTTATTAAATTTCAATTGTGAACTTAATTTTTTTGAGAAACTATAGATCTTTGTAATTAGCAGAAACCTTGAGGATTTGCTCTTCTATTTGTCCACATAATTAAGAGAGGAAGATGTGCCTGCAAATATATTTATGAGGTCACCACCCATTCTTTGCATGAAAATTGTCCAAATTTATTTTCCGTATAACACAAGTATACTGAAACCTGTTCATTCAAATATTTTGAATTAATTTAGAGTAGCATCATACTGTAGAGGGAAAAATATAGTGCTAAAATAAAAGCTGTAATATTAGCTCTGCCATTTACTAACCAAAAATACTGGTATTTATATTTCTGAATCTCAATTTTCTCCATTTCTTTTTTATCCTTAAAATATCAGAGTGAACATGTGGGAAAGATAAAGTTGTCTTCATCACATGAAATAACACAGGTTAGGGATATAGAAGTCTGCCTAGAAATCAGTCAGTGTTAGCTACTCTTGTTTCTTTTGCCATCCCCCTTACATCAATTTTTATGACGCCTTTGTAGCCCAGGGTAATTCTATAGCTTTCACATATACTATCTTGTGCACAGAGAGAATATAGGACCTTAAATAATATAATTAACAGCAGCACTCTAAATGATGAAAGAAAGAAATATAACCATGTTAAGCTATTCTAAAATATTTATGGAAAGGTCATTTCTTTTTGTATCAGTAAACATAATTCAAAAATATTTCACCAGCTATATCTTTGAAAGAGTGGAGAGTCCACTACAAATTTATCATTTGGGGGGCAGGGATTTTTTACCTGTTAGTTAATGATGATAAAGCTATAACTATTTTTTATTTCCATTCAAGTTTTCTATCAACTGAATAAGTTTACTTCTTTGGAAATCTAATGTGACATAAGATTAAATAATGCTTGAAACATACATTCCTTTGAAAACAAAAGGAACAATTGATTATTCCCTGTACACCTTTTATCAAAAAACCCTGCTATAAAATTAGATAGGGAGTTGATGGGACACCTGGGAGGCTTTATCAGTGCTATTTAAGTAGCTAATTACTAGGAGAAGGAAGAAGAATGTGCTTTAGGCTACAGACTTCCTGAAAATGTGAGGGAGTTTAGAGTTCATTCCATAAAAGGGCTATTTTCCTGTCAATCATATTTTACAACTAGAATCTATAAGGTTCCATAAACATCAGCAAATTTGCTCAACGAAAAATAGGTCCCTAAATGTTCTTATCTTTACAGATTAAAACACCTCAAAGTCATTGTGAGTTCTAAGAGAAAAGAATTCTTCTAAGGTGCTCTATTGACACAATAACCTTATTGGATATTTCTCCAAGATACTTAATATAATGACTATAAGTACAAGCTGTTATGTTAATTACAGTATTGTGTCTGCACCTCAATGGGAGGGTCACAAAATTGGTAAGATCCTTAGACTGATGATGTTGCATATTTGGGAGAGAGTTATGAGCAAATTAATGCAGCAATGGTGGCACCAAATAAAGGCTGTTGTACAAGCTCGTATGACTTTCTGATTAACTCAACTTTCAATGACCATTGCTTTCACACATGCTGATCATATTTTAAACAGCTGACTAAAATAACCAGTTACTGTTATTTAATTACTGAATGAACAATTAGATTAGACATCCCCAAACTTTTTCTATAAGGACCAGATACTGAGTATTTTTAGGTTTGTGGGTCATAAGGTCTCTGTCCCAAATAATTGACTCTGCTGTTGTAGCATGAAAACAGTCAGAGATAATAGGTAAATTAATGGGCATGGCTGTGTTTCAGTAAAACTTATTTACCAAAAAAAGTTAGCAGGTAGGATTTGGAATGTGAGCTATAGTTTACTTATCCTTGAATTAGACCAATCACAGCATTTTAGCTTACATACCCCATCTAAACTTAAGTGTCATGCAGACAGAGACCTCATCTGTCCTTCTTATCCTCTGATCTGCAGAGTTTTGCATAGCACCTGGAAGATAGGAGGAGTTAATAAAATTTGTTAAATTAAAAACTAAATGTGTATACACTATAAAATAATTTCTAATACTTCTCCAAATTGTTGCTTCATACTAAGCTTGATTTGTATCAATAGCTATACTTTAGAGCATACCAATAAATTTTGGTGAGTTTTATTACAGTTCTCAGGATACGTATCCTAACATTTGACATAATTTCTAGGCTATTATATACCTTAGATAATCCCGTCTTTCTTATCAACATTTTTTAGGAATAGTTCCAGGATAGAAAACCACAACAATCCTTTTAAGTTATGTACTACTCACCAAAGGTCTATAATAGACAAGAGCTCCCTCCTTAGTACATAAGCCACAGAGAATGTTTATGTACATTCTGCTCATCTATTGTCTTAAAATGCAATATACATAATAAAGACAGTCCAAAATGACAAATTGAAAAATATGGCCATATATGCAGATGCTCAGAGTCACACAGAAATAATTTCAAAGGGAAATGAGAACACAGGTGACAGTTACACAGGAAAGAAACAACAATATGGAAAAATAAAAGCCAAGGATTATAAAGCTTGGAAATAAAGCATAAGGAAATAAAAAATTTTTTAATTATGAATAATTCTTTGATTAGGATAAAGTGTACATTGAGATGCTAAACAAATCAAATGCATTTGTGAGGTATTATACTAAATCAATAGAATAAGAAAGTGATGGATAACAAAGCATAGGAAATTTGCGGCCATCTGTTCCTTGAGGAAACAGACATAGTATTTGACAAACATGTAAATAAAATAGTAATTCCCTAAGTTCTTTGATAAAATAATTAGAAATTCTAACATGAATATTGAATGAAAGAAAAATATGACAATATAAGAGCAACCAACAGAATGAAGACAGACACTCTAGAGAGATAAAAAAGCTATTAACTTAGTGAAAGCATAAAAAATTGTGTGTATATGTTTAGATTTTAAGTTTTCTAAAGAATCTATCCATACCTAATATGTTGCTTGTACACAGAACATGAACTACTTCTGCTTGAAAAATATGACAACAAATATACCAGTTAGGTTTGCTTAGGCTGCAAACATCAGAAATAGAAAATATAGAAACCACTTGTAAGTTTAATTTTCATAGAAGAAGTCCAAATTGTAGGTGGTCCAGGACTGGACAGCCATCCAAGAGGAGACACTGAGATACAGGCTCCACCTCACTCCTTGCTCATGGGTGCAAGGTGGCTGCTTTATCTCCAAACATTGACTCCATACCCCGGAAGGAAAGTGGATTGCAAAGGTGACATTTCCTAGCTAGACCTGTCACTTTTTAATATAAAAAATAATTTGCTTTCAGAAAAATCCATTTGGCTGACTTCAACTTAAATCTTGTTGCTCAGAATCTTGTCATACAGCTATCCTTAGGAACAAGGAGGCTTTGGGAACTAAGAATTTTAACAGGACACATCGCAAACCTGAATACAGTCATATGTCTCATTAAAGAAAAAAGAGAGAATAGATATTTAATAGAAACCTAGCGGAGAAAAGGCAAAACAACACAGGTATCGATATCATCTATATCTGTATCTGTATCTATATCTATATCTATGTATCTATATCTATATCTATATATCTATATCTATATCTATCTATGTGTAAAGCTTGGCTAAAGCAGGACCAAATCCTGTTCATCTTTGAATTCTCTAACTCATGATAATGCTGTGTAAAGATGTTTGTTGAATTAATGATATCCAGCATCCTAGATTTGGAAAAGACTTTAGAGACCATATTTTCCTCTTCCTTATTTTACATATAAGTCATGTAAGATTCATGTAAGAAAATTGACTTGATTACAGCACACAGCAAATTCGGCTCCTGATTTCCTGTTCCTCCAACCACGTACTCTTTCATTTTTTAATTAATTAATTTATTTATTTATTTATTTTTGGTTGCATTGGGTCTTCGTTGCTGTGCGCGGGCTTTCTCTAGTTGTGGTGAGCGGGGGCTACTCTTTGTTGCTGTGCACGGGCTTCTCATTGCGGTGGCTTCTCTTGTTGCGGAGCACAGGCTCTATGTGCGCAGGCTTCAGTAGTTGTGGCATGTGAGCTCAGTGGTTGTGGCTCATGGGCTCTAGAGCACAGGCTCAGTAGTTGTGAATCATGGGCTTAGTTTCTCCATGGCACGTGGATCTTCTGGGAACAGGGATCCAACCCGTGTCCCCTGCATTGGCAGGTGGATTCTTAACCACTGTACCACCAAGGAAGTCCCTCTTTCATTTTATTTTATTTGAAATATCACTCTTCCATTAAAGCAAGGGACACAGCACAGCAGAGTTTGGGAATCTAGATTCAGTGTTTCTGAATATTTCTTATTCTGGATATTTTTAGCATTCCTGTATTTGATAGGTAGATGGCTGAAAAAAGGACACATAGAGAGTTAAAAAATGCTTATTTTGCTTCAATAGAAATCTTTCTTGGAATGAATTTATTTATAATAAATTTATAATGTATAATATTATTATATATTATTATTGTATATTATAATAATATATTTTATATAATATTATTATATATAATAATATATAATAATTTATAATAATGAAATTATTATCAGACATGCCTAGAATGGGGCTGCGGAGTGGAAGCACAAGAAATGCATGTAAGTAATGTCCATAAACATGTGGAAATGGTAATGATGGTGCTTGGAAATCTCTGTGTAACAACAGAAGGACAGAAAATGAAGTAGATGTCTTCTCCTAAGGGCCCAGGACACATACTGAACAAAAACAAAACAATGTTTATGTAGAAATCTTTTCAGTAATGCTTTCATTTAAATTAATGCCTATTTTAAAGTTTTAAAAGTTTGATATTTTAAACTATATTTATTATTTTTAGTATGTTTAATCTATCTTACAGCAATAAGTCTTTTGTACAACAAACACACTACACATACTGTTGGACATGAGTAATCCCTAAAACAAACCTAATTCTTGAACAGTTATTGATAAGAATTCCTATTGTAATACCAAAGAGTGCAGTAAATACTTTTTCTCCCTTTTTGTTGTTTGTCATTATAACTTTCCACCTTTGTATGAGGCTAGGATGATTTTCTCGTATAACTGTTCCTCTCTTAAACTGTTAACTAATGCTCAAAGAGTGGTATTTAAAGAGATGCAATTAAAATAATAATAAAAATGCTTTTTAAACAATGTTCCTGCTTTGTATTCAGGGCTCTCTCTATATGTGGTTTCTTAACTTAGTTCAGATCAGTTTGTAGAAAAGATGCTTACTTATAGGTTTCATGCTGTAATGTCCAGTCTCAATTTTATTAATATTGTAAATAGGAATTTTGATTGAGTTTCTCAGCAAACAAATGTGTATTAGTTTCAATCTTGTAATTCCTCTATCAGTTGTCTGCTTCAATGTAGTCATTCTGAGGAGAAAAAAATTGTAGCTACCATACTTAACTCCACTCCTAGGAATTCCCAGATGTTATCAAGCAGTATCAGCAGACAGGAGTCTGGCATGACTTACCGAAACCTTATAGCCCACCTGGGTCATGGTTACTTTTGTAGCACTTAAACTTGAATCCTCTCCAGCACTACAATGCATGATCTGGCAATAATCTGGAATCAGTCACTTTTGTTTTTTTGTGGTGAGATTGTTTCTCAACCAAATTGATGCCTAGCAGCTGTGAATATCAAATTTTGCATGAGCTTCTGAAACAAAAGAAATAATTGTAGCACCCGCTTCTAAAACCATATAGCCAGTCAGCAGGAGTTCCTGTCATATAGTTACAGAGACTTTTAGGTCAAATTGATAAAGTCTGTTTGCTAAATTATCAACAGCTAAATGCCATCCTTAAAAGAATAGAAGTCGCACTCCTCCAGCTATCCATTTGGTGGTGACTGTGTGTGAAACAGTGGACTAGATAGAAAAGTAGAATGAATGAAGTAGTTAGTTTGGATCATTCTTAAAGATTGTGCTTTAGAAACTACTCTACAAATGTTAGAAAAATTGCTGAAGTCAAACCAATTAAACAAAGATGTTTATTAGCTACCTTCCATGATACAAAAAAAATTACTATGCCAAATAGCAAAGAAAGTAGCAACACAGCTCAAGCGTGGACTTTTAGGAGGGGTTTGACTGCTTTCTCCTTCTCCTCCTTAAAGTTCATCAGTGAGGCATTGAATAGCATGCTGGTGTGTGTGAGCACAATTCCTTAAGCTCAAATGCCTCGCTACCTCCCAAGGCCAGACCCTCAGTTTTGTAAATGTGGACAATGGTGCATTATTTGTTCAAGACCCTGACATGTGACCCTCGGAGATGGAGCCAGTGCAGGGGAGCAGCTGTTGCTTGCTCAGCCATTCCGTCTGAAACCCTTTCCCTCCAGACTGCAGTGCAGCGCTGAGCGACCCCATTCAGTCATAGAAAAATGGATCTCTGAGTTTTCGGTAAAAGGAGATGGAAAGGAAATGTTCCACATAGCCTGCAAATACACTGCCAAAGCAACACTAGGGATTATTTTTCGTATCTAATTAACAGCCAATTTATGAGATTCTGTATTTTCATAAATAATATCTAATACTTTAAATAAGTGAAGGCTTATTTTTTTTTGCTTTTATATATTATAGTTTCATGAAATGTGCTACACAATAAATTATTTTGCTTGGAAAAATTCCACATATCAATATAATAAAATGTCCAGGGAAGCATTGTAACACCCAAGATTATGGTCTAACTTCATTTTAATTCCTAAAATGTTCACTTTTTATGAAATAAAAACTAGAATCCTATTTTTAAAAGATCTGTTTGATTCCTAAAAACAATAAAAGTACTGTTTCTCTGTGAGTAATGTGCATTAGCAGTTTTTCAGTATAGCACTGAGCTATGTTGATAAGTAGGCTGCTTAAGCATGAAAAGATACTTTAACTGAATTTGAACAATGCAAGGAGGAAGAAAGGATATGAATGTAAAGCAGGCACCACCTGAACAGAATGTCCTTGAACAGAGGAAGAAATAGGATTTCTTATAATCATTCAACCAAAAAACAAAATACAAAAACATACTGCAACAAAACAAAACAAGAGCCTTTAGGAATGTGTCTTCCTTAGCCTTTTGCAGTAACTTTCATTGCATTTCCCAACTAAAATTTCCTGCCAATTTATATGGCTGGTATGGGATTACGCTTGTTCTAAGACTCCACAATCAAAGGGAGGAGGCTAGGGGTCTACGTCCCTTTCCCTTCCATGATTCCCAACTAATTAGCTGCTTGTCACCTTGAGTATGTTGCTAAATCTTTCAGACCTTCACAAGTTCTAGCTAGTTGATCTTTTGTGGTCCTTTTCAACTTTAGGGTCAATAATTTTATGCTGATTACACATAATTTTATAACACATGCTCTAAGTAGGTCATTTTTTTGTAGTGCAAACTCAGTGGTACACAAAAAGTCACTGCTTCCCTTCACAATATAGTGGTTCCTACGTGTACACAAATTTGTTAGGTTTAAAATTAATTCACTGCTCACTTTATATAACAATGCTATATAAATCAATCATTTGAAAAACATGAATAATATTTGTTGTAATATTCCTTAATCACCACTTTTAACTTTTATTCATGGAAATTTGGATTTTTATCCATGAGGTCAACAAAAAAATGAGTTATTCTGGCATATGCCTTAAGGTAGGATGGAGCTCTTAAATCGAATCCTTATGTTTTGGACTCAGTTACAAAAAAGTAAAAAACGATTAACTGGTTGACATGGGTTACAGGTACTGCTAACCGGGCAGTTTAGTTACAATTATACAGTACCATCTCCCATCACTTCTCTGACCACCCCATTTGTAATGGCACACCCTTCGTTGCCCTGGTTTAACATATGACTTTGTGGCATTTTCTGTTATACATATTTATCTGCCTATTGCTTATGCAAACCCCACAGGACAGGAACTTTTTCTTATTCTCTACTGCGTGCTTGCTCCCTAAGCACTAGAAGAACTAGAAGGACATCTTTAGAAAGATGTAGTAGTTGCCCCCAAAATGACCTGGGAAGCATGGCTTGTAGTCCAAAGGAAACTTGGAGAAGTCAAGCAAGCTACTCAACTTCTCTATGGCTAGTGAGTAAAAAGTGTAGATAATAACACCGGAAGATTTACACCAACTAATCTCGTATTGAAGGCTTACTCTGGGCAGGGCCCTGTTCTAATCACTGAGGCTCCAAAAGCAAAAAATGCAGATGAGGACCCTGCCCTTAAGGACTTGCCAGTGAAGCAGAAACGACAAACTATTCAGAAGAAATTCCTGCGTTATCAAGGTAGCACAGTGCCTAAATCAGTAAACAGTCACTTGCTGCTATCCTTAATGTTCTCATTCCACAGATTGGAAGGTTTATCAGGAGTCCATAGGGGTTTACTAGGCTGAAACTGGGAGTCCTAAACCAAGACAGCCAATGATGCTGGCATTAGAGCTGTGAGTCAAAGAGACTTGGGAGAAAGATGAAACCAAAACGCCAACGGATGTGTCAAGGAGAAGAGCATGTGGAAAGGTGATTAAAGACAAACACATTGGGATTAGAGTTCAGATTTGGGGGAAGGAGGAGTGAGTTAAGCAAGCTGGGATGAAATCAGTTGCGAGAGTAAAAAGAATTTCTGAGAGACGTCACAGGGCAGCCTGAGCACAATATTGAGGAGGGATAGTCAGGCTTCAAGGGCCATGAGAAGAAGCAGATAGGAATTCCCAGGGGCTTAGCATGTATTTTGTCATTACTTATAAAAAATAATTTGGTATATTAACACAGTATAGTCGTTTTTTAAAAACATGTTTGTGAATCAGAAGATGTAGATTTTAGTTTATTTAGTTTTTTATCTTTTATAAATCACATAGCTTATTTAGATCGTAGGCCCCTTATTTTAAAATGAAGGCTTATAATGTTATGTGGAAGCCTATATTTCATTCTAGAAATCATCCCTTTATCTTATAATGACCTTATGCTATTCATTTTTGAAAAGAAATGATTTCCCATAACTTAAAATATATTTTGAGTAAAATCTTGCATTTATAAAATCATAAAATACACTTAATAAATTTTGTAGCTGACGTATTTTTTGCACATGACAGCAGAGGCACTCAATAAACTAAATCTGTGTTTATTTAGGAAAACATGGAATAGAGAAAGATGTTCTTAGTGAATTAATTTTATGGATTTTATAGAGTCTGCAGATTTTTCTGGCATGAAAGTGTGATCACACAGGATGTTTAATTTTTAAGGTAAAGTTGTTTTAACTCATCTCAGCAAAAGCTATCCATTCCAGCTCTTTCTATGTCAATGGTATAATATCAAACATTTAACTTTCACAGAGCAACAGATGTCAGTCTATTTACAGTTAAATCAGTCTCTGTATCCTGCTTTCATCCATTCTTCATCCGTGCCTGCTCTTTATTTGGAAATGTTAGGAACCAAGTCTTAGTGCTTTCAGGTACCCCATATTTTGTGTCTGAGCTTCCCTTTGTATACCTTTGACAATTTTATAAATCTTAGTCAAGATGATTCAGAGGAAGAACTTTATTTCCTTCAAAATTAAAATTTTCAATTTGGGTTAAGTGGAATCGTTCATCAACCTCCACTCTTTAATTAAAATCTCCTTTGTCTATCCTGCAAAGAAAACCAGTATATTTCTACCTGAAATCAAATCCTGTTCCTCAGTGGTTGGTAATGGACAGAGAATTTGCATGTCAGTAGGGTAATTTGAAGCTTGTAGATCCAGTGCTTGATTTCCAGAGCCCAGCTTTCATGTGGCTTTCTCTACTTATTTCTGCCATCACTCACATTACTCCAGGGACGTAAATGACACAAGCCTAATAATTGGAAATAAAATGGCTATTACCAAAGAATAGTAGGGTTAACTACCAAAAAGATGAACATAGAACAAACATATAACTAGATTATTAGCTTAAATATAAAGCTCTATTATCTTAAACTTGATTTCTCCTATAGGATGCTAGCCTCCCTTGTATGATAAAGGTTTTATGAGACATTTAAAATCTGGCCACTTCTTCAAAATCTAGAGCCAAGAGTAAGAGTCTCAGGAAGAGAAATAGGTTCCCTTCAGCAGGGATGATATAGGGAACTATAGCATCTATAGGTAGATTGGATGCTAGCCTCCCTTGTATGATAAAGGTTTTATGAGACATTTAAAATCTGGCCACTTCTTCAAAATCTAGAGCCAAGAGAAAGAGTCTCAGGAAGAGAAATAGGTTCCCTTCAGCACACGTATATAAGACCTGAATTGTATGTTTCAATTTCCCATCTCAACACATGACACTGGTTGATTGACAGTAAGATTAATCCCTTTCTTCAAAGTAGACTAATTTATCACTAAAGGATATATCCCTATTCATGATGTCAAAGGGATAATTCTCTCAAAATAATTTAAAATAAATATAATATCTGTTTAAGAAAGACATATGGAATAAGATAGGGGTAATATCTTTTTTCATATCCTTAATAAGATTTAATTCTTGAAAAAGCAATATTACAAAAGTTAGGCCAATGAAGGCAATTCTGAAAGCCAGAGCTGGTATTCAAAACTATTTTAAGAAATGAAACTATAATGGATGCCTAGTTACAATTACCATTTTATAGAACCTTAATTTGATTTCCACTTGAATGATTCTTTTGAAGGAAAACTCTCTTGTCTTCTTGTTTTAATTCTGTATTTTTTGTCTAGGGTAATACCATTTAACATTATCCTGCTAAACTACTAAAATAATGCCCTTGTCTTCAACTTTGTAATGATGATGATATTTTTTGTTGTTGTTGTGAGTAGTTTTCCTGTGCTATGTGCTTATATCTAACTTTAATCTACTTTCAGCTTCTACTCATTCAAAAGTGTTTAATATCCATTGGATTGTTTAGTTCTTCTCATTCAATGTAATAATATAATAATGATGTAATAATTCATGTCTATCACCTGGCAATTTTTTTTCACTTTGTTACTTGTTTCTTTATTTCACCTTTCTTGACTTACTTTGGGTTAAGCAAGTATTTTTATTCTATTTTTCTCCTTGAACTAGCCTTTTAGTAATCTATTCTTGGATTACTCTTAATGATTTCTCTATACTTTAATGTATTCCCCTGACATAGTACAATCTACCTTAAATGTTTTTTATGGCTTTCTGCAAGAAACTTAACATGATTTAATTCATGAATTGTCTCTTGCCCTTTTTGCTGTTCTTAGTGTAGGGGAGGAAAACTTTTCCCTTCTTCCTTTTTAGGTTCTTTGCTAGTCTAATAATTAAATGGCCATGAGACACATTAACAGGAGAACAACCAATTTAATTTTGTACATATGGAGCTTATAAAAATATGAAACTCAAGGAAGTGACCAAAGCAGAAAGCTTTTATACCTTTTAGACAAACAAATATTTGTGAAGAGTTGACAAAGGGGTTTGGGTTTGTGGTAGCAAATCAATAAAGAAGTAACAAAGTTGTTTATACAGCCTCTTCAGCCTTGAATTCCCTATCTCTGGTGATAAGGATGCCTTCTACCCTCCTGGTATAGGAAGGGCACCTTCACATGGGGGATTTATTTCCTGCTTTCAGAAAGACAAAGGAGGGTCAGAGTGTCCTTTGCATACTAGCAGTTTCTTAAGTAAATTTAATTCAAAATAATCAACATGCTAAAGTGACATATTTTTGGGGGTGGGTGGCAAATTTTGCTCCCCTTCATTGCTATTTATTTCATCGCTGTGTAAGTTATAATTCTATAGGCCATTGTATTTTTATTGAAGGATAAAATACAAAAAGGTGCATAAAGTGCTCTGATCTTGAGTTTTCACCTTGATTTTATACACACACACACAAACATGCCCACACACACATACATATTTATACATATATATAAAGAGAGGGATGTTATTGTGTACATGAGTAGCTCATTCTTTGTAATTGCTATGTAGTGTTCCACTTTATGGGTATACTTCAATTTTTATCCATTCTTCTGTTGAGCTTTCAGGTTTTGGCTATTGTAAATGACTGATAATATGCATTTTTTTTGTGGATATATTTACTCAGTTTTCTTTGATGTATGCTCAGAAATGAAATTGCTAAGTTATAACTTGGGTATGCTTTAGCTTTAGGAGAAAAATGCCAAACTTCTCAATAGTACATGTGCCATCTTTATACGGGCACCAGCAATGGGACAGTTTTAGTCATACCACGTTCTTGCCAAAACATGGTTTTAGCAGTTCTGGTGGGTGTGTAATAGTATTTTATTGTATTTTCAATTTGCCTTTCTGTATTGGTTTTCTACTGTTGTTCTAACAAATTACTATACAATTAATAGTTTTAAAAAGCAGTCTGATATGGTCTCACTGGGCTTAAATCAAGGCATCAGCTGTATTCCTTTCAGGGGTATCTGTTTCTATTTCTTTGCCTTTTCCAAGTTCTAGAGGCTGCCCAGATTCTTGACTCATGACCCCTTCCTTCCTCTACAAGGCAAGAGCAACTTTGCAACTTCAACCAGACTTCTGTAGCACATCCCTTGTTCACCTGCTCACCATAACCATCTTGAAGTTTTGTGTTTCCTTCTGGGTTTATTTACCTTCAGCCTGAATTAACTTCCCTTAATATTTCTTCTGCTGCAGATCTTGGTGGTGAATTGCCTAAGCCTTTGTTTGCATACAAACATATTTATTTTACTTTACTTTTTGAACGATATTTTTGCTGGCTATAGAAGTTGGGGCTAGTAATTTATGTTTCTTTCTTTCAGCATTTTAACACTAATATTCCACTTTTTTAGGCTTTCATTAAAAATCAATTATCACTCATTATTATTCTTTGAGGTTAATGGTTCTTTTTTCTCTAGCTGAAGGTTTTTTTTCATGCTCAATTGGCTATAGCAACTTGACTACAACATACTTAGGGTTTGCTTTCTTTGTAATTATCCTGTTTGAGGTTTGCAGAACTTCTGGATTCATGGATTGACAAATGCCTTGCATCGATTTTGAAAAATTCTCCACGTATATTTCTTCAAATATTTTCTGTCCCATTTTCATTATTTTTGTCTTCTGGAACTCCAGTTAAATATACATTAGACCATTTGACTGATCATCATATCTCTTAGGCTTGGTTCTTTCCAGCTTTTTCTCTTGTCCCAGTTGAAATATATTCTTATAATCTGTCATATGTTTACTAATTTAATTTTTGTTTTATTTATTCTCCTCTTAAACTCCTCCATTGAGTTCTTAATTTTAACTTCTGGATTTTTCAGTTCTGGGATGTCCATTTGTTTTTGTTTTTTGTGTACATTTTGATTCTTTGTTGAAATTCTATTTTCATCTATTTTGTATCTTTTTTTCTGTATTTTAAAAAATATGTTAGTTATAATTATTTTAAAGCCTTTGACTTTTAAATTCATTCTCTGGATTATCCATGGAGCAACTTCTATTTTATATTTTTCTCTTAATTAACAGTCACATTTTCCTGTCTCTTCCCCTTTCCACAAATTTTAGTTAAAAATACAAAAACTATAGAACTTCAGATAACATGCAATTTATTTCCTAGAATAGTTCCTTTTGCCATCAAATCCTCTCTGTCTGTGTTTTTCCTATATATGGAAATGATGGGCTACAGATGATAAAATATTCACTGAGTTAAATGAAAAAATTCAAAATTACAAGGTATAAAATCCATATCTCTGTCAGTGCTAGAGTCATATTGCCACCTGAAAGTTTTTGAAGAAAGTCAGGGCCAAAAGAACTTCAAAATTCTAATCAATGAGGATAGGAATAAAATTAAGATACTTAGAATAATAAAATAGTAGACACCTAGGTAGTAACTTATGATAAGAGCCATTATATATCTGGGAACATCATTAGTAAGTTACCTTAGTTAACTACAAAAATGTAATTAACATCTGTGTAGAAGAATCAAAAATTCCAACCTACTAGTTTCCATAGTTCTCATAATTCCCATTCATAAAGGCTGCAGGGATGCAATAATCATGTAAGATTTCTCTGTTTGGGGTTTTCTTTTTCACTAATCTTTTTTTTTTTTTTTTAGTTAAGGAATACTTGAACATTTTTAACACTTTTCTTGTTTTGCAAACTTCTTTTCTTAGTCATTGATCTTTAATATATCTTAGTTATCTGTAAAATAAGAGAAAGGAAACTATAAATGTTTTAAATCTTTGGTTTGGAGAATATGTTATTTCTAATGATGTGTCAAAATAGATATTTGATACAACTCAGTTTTGAATCTAAAATCACCCACAGCTTACTCCACTTGATAACCTTCATTAGGATGCTATTTTTGATGATTAAGTTGGTGTCCAGAGGCAGTGGTCTGGAGTTCTACAGGTAAATCCCATTTTTATAGCAGTGGGTCATATTCCAAGTAAGTGTGGCTTTTCATTGCCCTGAGAGTTTCAGTATTCTAGAACACACACCTAAAACCAAAAGCTGAATGCCAGGATGCTTTTAATCTTTGAATATATCTCAAATACTGGCTTTCTAACTTTTGAGTTGATGAACCCCCTCTAAATATGCTTGCTTAGTTTTAGGCTATACTTTGCTTGCCACACTGCTGTTTTGTTTTTTCTTAAATAACTTATGCCATCACTCAGCCTTAAGACCATCAACTAACTGTGCAAGAGTTCTTGTAATAAGCTATAATTTGCACTCCATTAAAATGAGTTATAAGGAAAGATCACGTGTCTCTCCTCTTCCCTTGAATTTGGCAACGAATTGGCTCTTTGAAGCAAGTTTGACACTAATGCTTCTTGCAGGCTGGGTCACCCTAGAGTAGCAAATCTCTATGATTGTCATGTGACAATCACAAAATTTATTAACTTCTACATATTTACAGGTTTTCCTCCTCTGTAATGGTATGAATTTTGTCTTTGTGCCTCTGGCTCTTCATTCTACTACTCTCCCAAGGTCTGTTCTTGTCAGCCTAGGTCCCAAGCTTTTTGGTGGCCTTAAGTCAAAACATGTTATCAGGGTAAGATAAGATCAAAGAAAGAGGTGGAAAGACTATAATTGTATTATTTGTTGCAATATTGCCCAGGCCTTCCTTTATTGAAGAAAATGGGAATAGAAAACAAAGAACAGGAAAAAGTAAAGTTTTGTTCTTTCAAAACATAAAGTCAACCAAACAAAAACAACAACCACACACACACAAAAAATCAACAAAAATTCAGAGATTTTTAACTTTATCTATTAAAGTAAAAAAAGAACTGAGACGGAGAGTATGAGAAAATGAGCAGCCGATGTGAGGATGTGAGAAAGTTCGGGTGTGTGAGAGAGTGGAAATGGAGAGAAAATTGGGGTTTTAAGAACTTTCATTTTAGGTTATAAATTGGATATCCTTTAATATTCTTATATAAATGTGCTTCAAGATTTTTAATTATTGTTGGCAACTTAACAATGTCTTTAATTGGGTAACTAAAATGAGCCTGAGCCACATGGGAGTCCATCTGGGGGCCTCTATGACTTGCACCCATCATCACTGGTTTGCCTGTTGTCAAATTCAATGGGTATGTTTATCTTTCTGTCCTCCTGTCTCCTGATCTCCTGACAGAATTTGGCGGGATATACCACTCCCTTCTTCTGGAACACCGTCCTCTTTCAGATCCTATAACACCATTTTCTTCCAGTTTTTCTTCCAGTTCTCTGGTTATTCTTTACGGTTGAACTCATCCCCTCTCCCTAATACAGCAAGCAGTCCCTCAGGACTCAGTACTAGGTCTCTTCTCCTCTGTATATCCTCTCCTGTGCTGAGCTGTCCTAATCCTGTGGGTTTAGAGACCATCTGTAGTTTGATGATCCCCAAATTTATATCTGCAGTCCAGACCCAGGTAATTATATATATTTGAAAATTTCCTCGGATGTCAGACTAGAGTCTCAAAATTAAAATTCGAAAACCGAATTTCTGCTTTTACTCTTAAAGGCTCATCTACTGTATTTTAGCAAATAGAACTACCATCTATCCAGTTCCAAAATCAATATATCTGGAAATTGTTCTTCTTTTTACTTTTATCCCCATGTCCAATCTATCAAGTCCTGTCATTTCTTCCTCTAAACTATATCTCACATCTGTACATTTTTCCATCATTCCCAGCATAGCCCTAGTCACCTCTCATGTCTCTGCACTCTACCTCTATTATTTTTTTTTTTTTTTTTTTTGCAGTACGCGGGCCTCTCACTGTTGTGGCCTCTCCCGTTGCGGAGCACAGGCTCCGGACACGCAGGCTCAGCGGCCATGGCTCATGGGCCCAGCCGCTCCGCGGCATGTGGGATCTTCCCGGACCGGGGCACGAACCCGTGTCCCCTGCATCGGCAGGTGGACTCTCAACCACTGCACCACCAGGGAAGCCCTACCTCTATTACTTTTATTTCACTCATTCTTCAAACAATTGTGGAATAATATTTTTTAAAAAACACAAATTGGACCATACGATATCCTAGTAAAATTTACCAATGGCTTTTTATTTTCCTTCAGAGAAAATCTGAATTTCTAATATTGGCATTCAGGACCCTGAATGCTCCTCTGGCTCATCTTAACTTATCCAATCTCATATTATTTTCCCTTTTTCCACATTCCTTCTACATAAACATTGCTCACTTCTTAAAATGTACTAGCTATTTCTCTTGTTAGAGCCTTTGAAAATACAGTTTTTGCTTTGATAAAAGCTTTTATTTCAATTAACTATTGTTAGCAACTGTCAAATCACTGAATAAGGTGAAATATCACTTTCTAAGGAAACTTCCTTGGTCACTTTTAGTAAATAATAATTTAAAAAACCCTCCTTCTATTACTCTTTCAGGACAATCTGTGTCCTTATAGCATTTGGGCTTTTACAGCTGATTTTTTGTTTACTCATTGTCTTCAGCTCCAAAAGGGAAGGGAATTTGTTTTACTTACCAAGTGCACTGCTTGGCACAAAGAAGTTATTCAACAAATACTAGACAAATGAATAACATTTTTTAAATGAATTTATTTCCTTTGGTCTACAACTGATGGGTATTTCACAGGTCTTCAATATACAGCTTTCTAAAATAGATATTTCTTTAAGAGCACAGTCTTTTTTTTAGAAGAACTAATTAATTAATCCTATAACTGCTACAACCAGTTATTTAGTATAAACTCTCTTCTAGTCATCGCATGAAGCTCCTCTACATGCTCTATGTCATTAACTGCAGTATTATTTCTAGCTCCATTTAAACAAAAAATAAATTAAAACTTGGAAAGGTTAAGTTTATAACCTTCTTGAGTTGAATTAGGAAAGCAGAGTTTCATAATACCATAAAGTTTCATAGTATTCAGCCTTCTCAAAGCCACTAGCCATGCCATTATCCTGGGATCATGGTGACTGAAGTCTTTTATTTTTCTTGGTGGACTCTCATGGTTTTCAACTGTAGAGCTCATCACTCTCTCCCATGAAAATCTACATCCAAGGATCAAGAAGATGTAGAAACAGTTTCCAATATTTTCCATGCTTCGTAACATGTACATGAACTGAGGCTCACTTGTTTATCATTCAAGTCTCTTTAATTACCTCTGATTTCCTGGAGGGGAAAAAATTTTTTGAAAAGGACTACTTCTGCCACTTACTCTGGTTATTAAAACTTAAGTTAATATTCTTACTTCACAATGACTAATGTGTTTAGTGAGCTGTTCAACATTTATTATTCAACACATTTCTGTTATGTAAAAACATTACTTTTTCATTTTAGAAAATGGAATGGCCAACTTGGAGAGTTTAGTTTCACTGTTTGGCACTCTGGCATTTTTCTCTCATCTGATGACCAGAACACAGAATTAAACCTATAGTGAGTTTAGTTTATCCTGAGCAGGTGGTGGTTAGTCCAGAGCCCGGGGAGAGAGGGAGAATCTCTGTTAACATTTCCATCTTTTCCTGTGCTAAGTAACATCTGATTGAATCTAGCAGCTGCCCACTCTCATAATAAGATAAAGTTCATGATCAGTAATCCTGAGGAATCCCTGTAAAATAAAAAATGGTGCATGTAGCCACATGAATACATAAATTAAATTCAAAATATTAACAAACTCTTTTTAAAATTAAAAACAAATTAAAGTACACCAAACTTTTTTTTTTTAATGAATTCAACTAAATCCTTAATGTAGGAGTTGGAAACCAGGTTCTACCTTGATTTCAGTAGATCACTTCATCTTCTTGGCTACAATTTGTCACTGATAAAATAGGGAGAGGTAATGGTTTTTTCTTTTAATGAGTCAAATTGGATATTATGAAAGTAATTAAGCTATTTTGAGTTTCTTAATGGTTTTTAAGGATCCGATTTTAATTTTATCATATCCTGTGTAGTAGCTCATCTCCACTGATGAATCTCACCTTCTGGTATTCATCTGTGTGCTCTCCTCTACTGCCTTAAGTCTGGGCTGACTTTGTAACTTTTTTTTTTACCAATACAATATGGGGAAAATGATACTGAGTGATTTCCAAGGCAAGGACAGAAGAAACCTTGAATCTTCTGCATTAAGTCTCTTAGAAAGCTAGCTTTGGGAGAATTTAGCTGATGACATGTAATAATTCTTACCACCCTGAAACTGTCATGCTGTGAGGAAGGCCACGCTAGCCATCTGGAAAGGCCACTTAGAGATATGACTGGCCAACCCCTGACTCTTCCAGCTATCCCAGATCTGATCCAGACATTTGAGCGAAGCAGACAACTTGAATCTTTAATGCAGTGTACCTTCAGATAACTCCAGCCCTACCCTCCACCCGTATATAACTCCATGAGAGACCTCTAGTGAGAACCATCCAGCTGAGCCCAGTCAACCCTCCAAACTATGAAAGATAATAATACATTGTTGTGTAAACTTCTATGTTTGAGATGGTTTATTGTACAAAAATATAGAACTGGAACACCTTCATATTATGAAGGTGATAATAGCTTTTTAGAAACCACTTGTTGCAAATAGACTTAAGTATACAAATAGAGATTAGAAATGTATCTCATCTTATCTCTAAAATTAAACACTTTTTGGTTTCTTGGTATTGAGGTACAGATGGAACATACGCACACAGTCTGGGAAAGAAGACATAAAATTAAGTATTATTGCATTAATAATTCAAGAAAAATCAATAAAAATACTAAGATTCAGGAGTTAGAAACGCTATTGAGTTTTTCACTCTTCAAGGCTACCAGAGAAAGAAACATTTTTCTCATGCCTTTCCTTTTCTATTTAGGAGTTTGTGAGAGGCTATGTGATTTACACTGGGAGATATACTTAAATAAATGAACTTGAATATCAAGAAGAGCAGATGGCCTTTAGCATTCCCTCTTTCTAAGACCTGCAGGTGACTATGGTAGCACAATAGTAGATTACACATTCCTCTTTGGATGCATTGCACACATAGTCTTAAAAGAATAATTCTCTTCTGTTCAGGAGAAATTTTCTTATACAAAGTTTCAAGCTTTAGGAGGGATTTCAAGACCCATAATAATAATGTTACATTTCTCCTTCTGAATAATAAATCTACATGAAGATTTCAGCATAAATAAAAAATTAAGTATGTGATGGGATAAGTTTTAAGAGACATTGCATTGAATTCGATTTAAAAAATATTTAAAGAAAGCTAATCTATATTTATACTTAAAACAAACTTATCTGTGTCCCAAAGATATATAATTTCTATGTTATTAATATTATTTCAACTCTATAAAATTATTTCAAAATCTCTCAGTGTCTGTATTACTAGGCTTATAGCAGCTGTTAACACATTAATATTGAAAGTGGTGTGTTGGCTTCAAACTGAAGACATATTCCAAATTCCAATGAGTATTTCAATATGTGACAAATATTTTCTTAGAATTTTGACTGATGGGTTGAGAAAATTTTGATTCTGAAATCAAGTATAATTTGTTGATTTTCAACGGTTGCTTCTTCTACTGAACTTGGCTTTCTGCTTCTAATACAGGAACAGATGATGTGAATATAAAATGATTTTTTTTCAAAGTGAAAGTTTCATAAATTTATTTTTAAAGGTATGTTCAGAATCTTTAACCTTAAGATACTCACAAAATAGCACTCCCGAAAAGACTAACAATGTTTCTTTATAGATACTGTTTGGAATTAACTTCAGAACAAGATCAATTTTGAAGAAAGCAATGCTTTGTTGTTACAACTAATACTCTGAAATAAGCCACACTTAAAATTCTATAACTTATAAAACAACCTGTAAACCAAACAACAAAGTAACCATGACAAAAATCCAAAAAGAGCTCTAGTTGTGAATCCCTGTACTGTAAACTAGTATTTCTGCTTAGCTAAGCAAACTCTTTAAATATTTACAAAGCCATTTCTTTGTTATAAGTAATAGATATAGAAATCAAGTACTTACATTTTCAGAATTTGCCCCAGAGTTATCAGAGAAGAAATAGTTCTTTTGTAACACTGCAGCATGCATAATCAAAAGCCATTACTAGTGTACTCAGATATACTTCTAAGGGTTTTATATGTATCCAATCATCCTGAAAATCCCTCCCTTACTTAGTGACTGACTCAAGTTTACTCTGGTCTTCTATTACAAAGGTTTTGTGTCCCCAGTTATAACTGCAAGAATCCAAATTTATGCAACTCATAACTCTAGTAAAAGCTACTCCAGCAATAACAATGAAAAAAGATAATATGAGGTGGAGCCATGGCCTTAATTAATCTTTTTCAATCTTCTAGATATTCTTGACTCAGTGTAAAAGGGGATCATATATAACATTGTGATGTGAACACCAAGAAATCGATCTCTCTTTCTGGTTTGGAAGGGGAAGAGGCCTGTGCTGTCTTGCAGACAGTTTGCTTCATGTAGACCTTCACAGTTTTCATAGTTCTTACAGAGGAGTCGGATATCGTTGCGAAAGGTCAGATAAGATTCATATTCACAAATTTCTCAAGCTCAGTTGAGGACAGATAAAGATTCCTTGTAAGATATTGCGCTATATTACAAATAACCACTACCGAGCCATGTCTTTGACACCTTGTATTAGAGGTTCTTTGAGTCATGTTGAAAAGTTATTATCAAGAAAACCCTCCACTTTGAATATTCTCCTCTGAAGTGATGGATCAGCATAGTTTCAAAACTCCAAAAGTGCCAAAAGAGATGGTACAAAAGAGATAGTCTTGGGTATGTTTTCAGATATGGTCCAATGAATCAGAATTCCTTACTACCTTTCAAGTTTGTGTGTGGACATGTTTTCTGCTTAAGACTTTGGTGTATCTGGAAACAATTATGTTATTTAGCTTAGAAAAAAACCTTACCAAAAAAAGTAAGTTTAGGGATGACTATAAAGATTGCTAAGAAACCAATCAACCCTCATGAAAATATCAAGGAATTTTGCTTGTATATATTTCAGTTTCCTATGTGATGCTTTTATGAGGTAAGCCATTAGCACCTTGACAGCTTCTAGCATCTGGTGGCTAATCAGAGCCTACTACAACAATTTAAATGGAAACAATGGTGGAAACAGCCATTAAATCTTCTTACCATGTCCGCTTACAGTGACTACTATGGTACAGGATACTTTGCCCTTCAGGGAAACTAAACACAATAGTCTTCTAGTCAGTGTGAAGGACAGTCTCATTCTCTCCTGAAACAAACAAGACTCAAACCCCAAAGAGAAATGTGGAACAACTTATGACAAATTACAAAACTCACAAATGTGCCACAATAAAACCTCTCAAAGCCCCATTTTATTAGGACAGAAAAATAATCTAATCATATTGTAAGTCTTTTGAAGGTACATTTATACCAATATATTTAGTCTTCTAATTATAAACTTACAAGTATAATGAGAAAACATTAATTCTATTACAGAGTTATACCATCTGTTTAAACATTACAATTTTTGGAATTATTTAGATAATTAGGTCTTTGATGAGAATTTACTTTATTGTTCTAAAAACTATATTAGGTTAAATCCATTCAAACTCCCTGCACTAGCACTGAACAGCACAGTACATGAGGGCACAGGCTTTGGCAAAGGCAACCATATTTCAGTCTCAGTTCTACCATTTTCTAGCTGTGTAATCTTGGGAAACTGCTTCTTAAGTCTCAGTTTCTTCTTTTGTAAAACAAGAATAATAAAATCCTAACTAATTGGCATATAGTGAGAGTGCAACAAGTAATAGCTAATACTACTATATACTCAAAGCAAAACACTAATAATGAATGACACTTATCAGCACTAATGTTTTCCTTAACATTAAATCATTTAAAAATTCACGATATTTTGCTACAGTTATTAAAAGTAACATTGTTAAATATATGTCCTACCGCCAAATCAGCCATATTCAAAGAGTTTATTCAATTCAAAGAGCTCATAAATTGATCAATTTTAATCATGTATTTTCTTTTTAAATTGTGCAAACATCTCACGTATATATTTATTTTTATGCAAAATTTAACTCTCAACCTACATAGTAAATTAGGTAAATATAGTATCATATGTATAGTATATATGTTATACTAGCATGTATAATATATATATTGTGTATAGTATAATATAGCATAGTAAATTTAGACCTTTCTCAATATGAAATGGTGAATAAGCCTGGATGTTAAAACAAACAATGTTCTTTTTGAAAGTCATAGTTATATTTGATTATATTATAGGAACTGAAGCAATAATTAATCCAGCCAGGCCATATATATTCTAACCTCAGGCTACTTTTATATCCACACAAAGTGTATGACCAAGTGTGCCACCCAAAGCTTGGCCCATTGGGTGATTTTCCTTTGCTGCTATCTTTCAAGACCAGGCTGTAGTGTAGTTGCTGTTCATTTTTGGCTTGTACTCACATGCCAAGGTGACCCATCTATAACACAAGCTTGGCCTTTTTCTCCTCTCCCAGCTGGTTGTATAGGGTCCATTATACAGCCACAGGCATGAGCTGAGGGAGAGCCATTGAGTTCAGCAATGGTGGTGTGTGTCATGGGGCCCCATCTTCCTCCTCAGATAGCTTGCCTGTGTGCTCTAGACCTATTTGTCCTCAATACTTAATGTTACACTTCCATCTTCCATTGGATTGTTGCTGGGTCTTCTCGATTATGTTTTGGTGGGTCTGAGAGGGCCCAATACGTGGAAAGCAGTTCTGGCTTCATGGTCACTTGGTGTCCCTTGGTCAGACATTCTATCGCTATCAGGGCCAAGTAATATGCCAGCAGCTATTGTTCAAAACATATATAATTTCCTGATCCAGATATCATGGTCTTGGTATAGAATCACAGTGGCCAATCTAATTCTCTCACCTGGGTTTGCCATAAATTCCCCATGGGCACCTTTTCCCAACAACATAGGGTCTTATGTATCTTATGGCCCAAACCACAGATTGCTTGTACTGTAGCCTAGACTTGCTATAGAGAAAATTCCTCCTGGTTCCCACTCAAAGCTATCAGCTTTCATGTCTTCCAATATATGGACTGTAGTAACATCCATAGTCTGAATTCTTGGACCACTTCTGGTACCAACTGGTACAAGTTGGGTTCTCCAGAAGTAGAAGTTAAGATGGAGTTTGACGTGCAATATGTGGTATGCCCTGCGAAGGAGATGGACTTTGGGAGGGGTGGCTCATTGAAGCTGAGGTAGACTCTGAAGGCATTGACGGTTGGAATAGTCCAACAGGTGGGCAGCTCCTCAAAAGAACATCACTCTGATTGTCATACCTGTCTTAGGCCATTCGCTCAATGTATTTCCTAAGCATGGAAGGCTGTTTCCCTGAATTATTGTAGGAATATTTCCTGTTCATACTTCAGGTATTACCTCAAATTTCACTGTTTTAAATAGGCCATTCTAGACCAAACAATTTAAAGTAGATTAACATTCTTTCCCTTAATCTTTATAATAACACTCCTTTTTTTTCATGATACTCACTGTAATTTTTAATTACAGATTTATTTGTCTACTTCTTTGCTGTCTTTCTCAGGTAGGTTGGAACTTCCTGAGGTCAGAGCTCAGGCAGAACACAGGGCCAGATAAACCCAGTTACATAATTTGCTAGGCCTAGTACAAAATGAAAATGTGAAGCTCCTTGTTCAGAAGTTACTAAGAATTTCAAAACAGAAGCAGCATTAAATCATGTGTGAGATGCTTCTGAGAATGGGGCCCTGTGTGACTGAAAGGGTTGTACACCCTCCAAGCCAGCCCTGGAGCTGGCAGACAGCAGATACTCACCATGTATGTGTTGATAAGTTATTAAAGGGATCCATGACCCCAAAATTGCTTTGTAAATGACTACTTATTCTGTCAGAGTCCTATCAATGATTTTTTAAACACTTTTCTTGATGAATCCATTTTCTGAAAGAAATTTAAATGACACAAACATCTTTCATCTTAAGCCTCACAGATAATTTCAATACACACTAAAATCATAAGAATTTAAATAACTGAGTGATTATTAAAAATCATTATACTCATACCCTAAAAGATGAACTTGCTTATAATTATCATTAGTGTTTAATTACATTAATCAAAAATGGTATTTTCCAATAAAAAATTAATACTTGTGTTGATATATTAAAAGATCAAGATTTCCATCATTTGTAAAATGCTTAAAATCAAATGTGTTTGAAATTATTGTGCTTTTAGTACATCTTGAGTCCTCTGACTGACAGAAATTTCATTAAAAATAATTTCTTAAATTTTGTTTGAAATCTCAAGTTGTTAAAGTGATAGAAGTCTCTGAGAAAAGGTTCAGTCATAATGACATAACTTGTCTGTGAAAAAAACATACATTTTAAAGGAGAGCAATGCAACTAACTCTACTTGAACCATAAAAAGAGGTGACATAGGATAATTGCTTCTTGAAACAGTGAGAATTTCTTCTACATTCAGGTAAGTTAATATTCTAAACTCAGAAGAGTTTCCAACTTTAATCAAAGGTTTAATAGTCCATGTAAATTAAACTATATTTAAACCTATTAAACCTAATAGGTTTAACTATATTAAACCTATTCCTATAATAGGATTTTGAAGATAAACCCACTTTTCTTTAGCTGTTTTACAATGCATTTTAAGAAAATAATGTTTGCTTCCATACACTTGAGAGTTCTTTAACATGTCTTAACTATTCCAGAAAATTAGCTACAAGACTTTTGATTATAATATCATGCTTGTACAATATTTGATTCAGGATGATATTCTTCCAGCCAAGAAAGAGTTCAAATACTGATTCATCACTACATCACGAAAGGAAGATTATTCATAGCACATAAAATGTACACTTAAATGAAAGTTTAGAGGAACGAGAAGTTTACAAGGTGATAATAAACACCTTACAGAGCATATTGTAGGGGAGTATATCTTTAGAAGTAAATCGGTAAACATTTAATTCTAAAAGACTGTTTTTATAAGCAAGTTTCATAACCAAATTGGTAATTGGTAATAAAAGATTTTGCTGCCCCCCAAAAACAGATACTACAGAGAATAAAACATGGGATAAAGCAAAATGGGATACACAGAAGCCAAACCCATACTAGCCTGATATTATTCTGATGTTTATTTTGATTAGATTATAATCATTTCCTCAGTGAGGAAGTGTTGGAGCAGGGAATCAGAATCTAACATATATCTTTCACATGTTTTGTATGCAAGATATCTGCTAGTAAATGGTAGTTTTTTGATATAAATGCCTGTCTATGTAAGCATATTAAATCCAAGCCTACGTTTACAAGTGAATGACCTTAGATAATGTTATTTAAACACTCTAAGGTTTAGATTATTTTTTGTAGAATGAGAACAGTACCTACATCATAGCTTTAGAGGATTGTATAAAATAACTCAGGTGCTTTGCATGGTACTTGAAATGTAGTGCACATTTAATCAATCACTAAAACAATGTCTTTGGATGCCAAGAAAATTAGAAGTTCCATACACAAGAATTCAAGATATAAAACAAAGAAAGGAAAGTGACAATCATGTTTATTGAGTGTTTACTGTGTGCTTGATACACAAAACACTCATTTAATCTATGTACGTAAGTTTAAGTTTTTCAGGAAATCCTTCATATAGATATCATTCTTACCCCTCTTGTGAAGTTGAGGCTCATTAAGCAAATCGACCACCTAGGCAGCTGTCATTGGATCCCCATTCTCTTTAATTAAATAAATGTTCTTTTTAATTCTTTTAATTCTACCTCTTAGTTTCACATACAAGTCAAGCTAGTCCTTGAAATTTTAAAACTCTATAAACGATAATGATTTTAACCACTGTACCCATTTACAGAGAAAATATTGCCTTAGTTTCACCATACAACATCTGAGAACATGTCAATGTTCAGTGATGAAAAACTTCCATCCTTTACTTAATAAAGTTGGAAAGACAGTAGGGCTCAATGATGAAACGCTTGGGCTCTGAAGTATGAGTGTGACAGACTGAGACCCAAATCCTGTATCTTCCTTCACCTGCTACTTCACAAAAGTGTCCACTTCCTCATCTGTGAAATGGGCTCTGAGTTGTACTTTTCTCAGATGAAACAAGGCAAGTGTAGAACTGCTAGCTTAGTGCTCAATAGACATTTTTTAATTTTATAAAAATTTTAAGTTAGTGTAAAGAGCATCTCACATATGTCTGTGTTCTTTCGTACTCAAGTGGAGATTCATTTGAAATAGCTTAAGCAACAAAAACAAAGCCTCAAACTAAATCTGAAAGAGTCTAGGGTATCTCACCTAAGACCATGAAGAGCCATAAAATATTATAAGCTCAAGAGAACACTGCCGTCAGAAAACTCTCTTAGTTCATTTATTTAGCTATGTCTATGACAACCCTGCAACATTATCTTTAAATCTTATGAACAGCAAGCAACAGTCTTCAGAAACCATGTTAAAAACGCTATGGAAATAAGATGAAATTATTAGGTTCTACCTGTTTGCTCTATTGAGAAAAAAAAAAAAACTCCTGTGTTATCCAGGTATGTGTGCTAAATATTGATTTTGGAGTCTGTATAATATTTAATAAATTTTTTAGTTTATTAAAATCTTATGGAGTTCTAAGAAGATTAGTCGTACTCAGTAGGAAGCCTATAGTCTTTTTTTTGGTAAAGTCTTTTTTTGTCACTAGAAGAAAATACGGACTATTTTTTTGTAAGAGTCAATGTTTTGTGTAATATTTTATGGTTACTTAAAAAACTGGATACACCTAGGCAGAATAGGAACAACATGGTTAATATTGCTGACTCTCAAGCCCCACTCTCTGGGTTTGTACCAGACTTTACCCAATACGTGTGTGAAGTTGTTTAGCCTCTGGGTAACTCGATTTCCTCATCTCTTAAAGTTTTAAAAAGATTTTATATTCAATGTGTGTAAAGGACTGAGGACAGTGTAGTAAATGCTCCATAAGTATTAATTAATAGTAATATTAAAATACCAAAAATGCAGTCTAGTCCCAAAAAAGAACTATGAAATTAATATCCCAGGAGCAAAGTATTGTCATAAAACTTTCTTAACTCATGCTATGATGCTATTCTGACCATTTGTTTCATTACCTACTCTTTAGTAAGCTAAATATCTGGCCTACTTGGACTTTTTTTTTTTTTTTTTTTTTTTTTTTTTGCGGTACGCGGGCCTCTCACTGTTGTGGCCTCTCCCGTTGCGGAGCACAGGCTCCGGACGCGCAGGCTCAGCGGCCATGGCTCACGGGCACAGCCGCTCCGCGGCATGTGGGATCTTCCCGGACCAGGGCACGAACCCGTGTCCCCTGCATCGGCAGGCGGACTCTCAACCACTGCGCCACCAGGGAAGCCCGACTTGGACTTTTAAGATGAGAAATGAAAGCAAAAAATTTCAACAGAGGCCTAGGATTCCTTTCCATGAATGATGTAACTGGAGGCTACGATTCACCTGTTCATGCAGTCATTCAACAAATCCTGTTTTGAACATCTTCTATGTGCTAGCTCTTTCAAATCATATTGGAAAATAAGGCAAAAAGAAAAATATATATTCTTATATCAGTGTTTACATGCATTTTCATAATTAATTTTTTTCAGAACATTATAGCAATTCAAAAATGTTGAAAAAGTCTCAAGCTTTTTAAAACTAACAACATTAAGTTTAAATATTTTATTTATGTCCCCAAATGAATTTATTATAATTTTACTTTTCTTTTAATGGAAGTAAACTCATAATAATATTTTCAAAATTTATTTCTTTGAGAGAGCATGTTGGCTAAGTCACAGGGTTGATACATGTAAAGGCCAGTTATATTGTTCTCTATCAAAGGCAAGTTAGCCACCACAGATAGTTTTTTACAAATAACTCACTAATGATGAAGATAATTCATAATACAATTTTTATTACATGCACTCTCATATTAAATTCTGTCTCGGACATATACATACATACTTAGGGGAATATATGTGTCTGTGTGTATACACGTGGAGAAAAATCTATATAAATTACTGCAAATCACAGGTATTCAAACATTTCTTTTAGGCTTAGTAGAAATATATTTATACTTTAGAATTATGTCATTTTAATTTACAACTGAAAAATAGTAGTAGACCCTACATTTAATATTGTTGTGAATTCTTCTCTGAATACTGTTTAACAGCCACTTTATTGAACATAATGTGGCCTGTTGTTCTCTAGTCTCTTACTTTTCTTCATGCCCCTTAGCCTCATCTATTATATTGTTATCTGAGTACTTGCTTACTGTCCATCCTCTTACACAAATGAAAGTGTCTGGAGAACCCGGGCTTTCTTGTTCTAGTCACTGCTTTGTTCCCAGTGCCAAGACTTGTGTCTTGTTCATCATAGACATACAATAAATGTTAATTAAATAAGTGAGTGAATGAACAGCAATTCTCTCCTTCCTACCAACCATCTTTCTTGTAATAGTACTCCAAATTTCTTTGGGAACACTATTTTCTAACTCTGAGTCTGTGACTTACCCTGTTTGAAGGGATTTCTATGCCTTACATAAGGTATCTCCAGTTACAGTGATCACTGTGTGGGCATGAGGGCCAAGACAGGCCAATAAAAGCCAGTGAGAAATGTGGAGTTTTTGTTGGAAAGAGGCCATTTCTACTGGAAGTATGGTCAGAGCTAAACACCAAGAAAGCTAATAGAATACTGATGACATTGTTTAAGTCTGCATGTCTAGACAGGCTATATATAGTTCATACCTATATATATATATGTATATATATATTTTATATATATTTTATTATATATATATTTTATATATATATTATATATATTTTATTTAAGCAAAATAAATATATATATACACATATATATATATTTTGCTTAAGTAGTTTTGAGTTTGTTGCTCTCCCTTGCTATTATTTTGACTGTTGTTTTATGTATATATAATATACATAAAGGAAGGAACCTTTCAAGGTCAAGGAACCTTTAATACCAATTACAATGTCTTTGAGTAATTACTAAGGTTAAATCCATATTAACTTAATATTTCTTAAGGTGAAAACTGAAACAAATTTATACATGGAAGTTCCATTAAAGTACTGTTATATATATATTTTAAAACTCTCAGTCCCCAGATTTTATTTTATTTTTTAAATTTTTATTGGAGTATAGTTGATTTACAATACTGTGTTAGTTTCAGGTGTACAGCAAAGTGAATCAGTTACACTTATACATATATCCAATCATTTTCATTCCCTGTGTTATGCAGTAGGTCCATATTAGTTATATATTTCATATATAGTAGTGTGTATATGTCAATCCCAATCTCCCAATTCATTCCCCCTCTTACCCCCTGGTAACCATAAGTTTCTTTTTTACATTGGTAACTCTATTTCTCTTTTGTAGATAAGTTCATTTGTACCCTTGTTTTAGATTCCACATATAAGCGATATCATATGATATTTGTCTTTCTCTGTCTGACTTACTTCACTCAGTATGACAAATCTCTGGGTTCATCCATGTTGCTACAAATGGTATTATTTTGTTCTTTTTTAATGGCTGAGTAATATTCCATTGTATATATGTACCACATCTTCTGAATCCATTCCTCTGTTGATGGACATTTAGGTTGCTTCCATGCATAGTTACTAAGGTTAAACCCATATTAACTTAAAATTTCTCAAGGTAAAAACTGGAGCAAATTTATACATGGAAATTACCTTAAAGTACTGTTATATTTTCTTTCATATGAACCTTGAGAGTATTTTGGGATTTTAAGAAAAATATTGTATTTGAGAACCAGGAAATTATCTTTTGTACGCTTATGAACAACATGTGTGATGGTATTCAGAATCCAAATTACAGCTGGTGGTACTGCTGCTACCTTGTCCTGGGGCTGTGAAGGCAGTGAAACTTCAGTGCACATCATTTAGTGTCATTATTCATAAAGACGATAAAAACACTGAGACATTGTCTGTTGTTAGCCTCTCTTAGTCACTTCTACATGGATAATATGGTCTTTCTAATAAGGACACACATATCATTAACCATTTTTCAACCCCTAATTAGAACAATACACAGATACTTGTTTCATTAACTAAGAAATTATGTGAGAATGTTCATACCTATATCACATGCATATGCAGGAAAGTACACAATTTAATACATAACAGCAAAAAAAAATCTTTCTAACGTGGTCCATATTTAAGTCTGTGCTTGAAAACGATTTATTTCTTTGTGGAGGGTTGAATTAAAACATCTGCAATCCCCATCATTCTATTAGGGAAACTATCTTTGAATTTAAAAGAGCTTCTTTTAGTCCAGGGAAAGGTAATAATTCCTAATGAAAGTAAGATACTAGATAGAAGAGGTGTGGAAGGGCTAGGAAGAGAGTAGAGGAGGAACGAAGTGGAGACAATAGTGGAAAGAGAATGTTTGGGAGAGGAAACTTCCCTATGGGACACTCTCCCAGTTATCAATACTAACAAAGCCCGTTATACTGCCTGCCCCACGCAGTTTAAGGAAACGAGGGATATAAAGTGTCTTCCTCTGCTTCATCTCTACCAGGAGCTTTGCAGAGATCAGCTTAACCATTCAAAGAACCATGCCTACCAGTGTATTTGGGCTGTTTCAGAGCAGAGTTCTCCTGTCATCAGAAGCCACCAGTAGTGATGATAGAATTTCCCAGGCATTGCCAGAGGTGAGAAAGGCTCATCCTTCTAAACAGAAAGTTCTAACTTGGGTTGGACTTGGAAATTATGTTTCATGAACTTGTCTGATGGACAGTGTGCTGGAAAGGACAAAGACAGGTGGTCAGGAGACACCAGACCTGGCTTTAGATCTTCCGATAGCTAAGTAGTTGAGTGGCCTACAGAACCAGCCTCCTCCTCTTATGACTTCACTTTAAAAAAAAATACCTGCAAATCCAACACTAACTCATCACAGAGAAGCTGAACGGGGATGAGGGTACATTTTCATACTCAGCCAAAATCACTTTCCAAGACACAAAGGAAGTCTTAAAATAGCTCAAAACAGATTATTGGTTTGTGTAAAAGGAGCCTGAATTTACCCGAAATGTGAACAAAGAAAAGCTACAAAAATGAAGTAGCTTTGTGGCTGTAATTATTGAATTCTCTGAAATACAGTACTGTCCCTCATTCACACTCTTCCCTATAAGATTACAACACAAGGTATTCACGGATTATTTTCTTCTATATGAAGTTCTGTATTTCTAAATTTTTTACAATGGGAATATATTAATTTGGCTTTCAGAGACATTTTTCAAAACAGTTTTTTCAAATAACTTTAAAAAGCCTCTTGGGCTTCCCTGGTGGCGCAGTGGTTGAGAGTCCGCCTGCCGATGCAGGGGACACGGGTTCGTGCCCCGGTCCGGGAAGATCCCACATGCCGCAGAGCGGCTGGGCCCGTGAGCCATGGCCATTGAGCCTGTGCGTCTGGAGCCTGTGCTCCGCAATGGGAGACGCCACAACAGTGAGAGGCCCACATACTGCAAAAAAATAAATAAATAAAATTAAAAGCCTCTTACTTTATCTTCCACCATCTACACAGATTTCCAAGCTTTTCATATATATTATGTATATGTGAGATCACAAATTTATATCCACTATCATTTAGGTGAGAAAGGAAAGTTAGCTCCAATCATTCCTACAACTTATTTAACATTTCTCATGATTCCTACATCACTGAGTAGTGACTGAGGAGGGAAAGAGACTTTTAAAATGCGTCTGTATTTTAGCGTCTTTCACTTTACATGTTTCTTTTCGTTACAATCTCCTTTTTGGAATGTCTTGGACTTGAGTGAAATTGTCAGGATAAAAAATCATCCAAATTTATACATGAAAAAATATATTCAATTATTTGTCATATTTTATTTCATTTGAACCTTCAGAGCATTGTGTTAAACATAAAAGTAAAGATAGTCTCAGCTTCCCCGTGTTCTTCTGTAAGATGGTGTACAGGTAGATGGAATTTTCATAGTTTTATGGAGGAAAGAGACCAACATGCAGTCTGATTTTCAATATGATGTTTTTCTATCTAAGATCCTCTTTGACTCTGGGGCCCCCTTTAGACATACCCTGCTGCACTGCATAATCCTACAAGCATATTGACTTTGGGGAAGTCCTTGTCCCTTATATTGTCTTTGTGGAAACCCCAGGCCTTCATGGTTACGTCGATCCTCCACTGGTCCACTGATCATTTCAGCGCTTCCTTATTTCCCCACCAAAGAAGTAGGAACCTCAACCACCAATAATCCTCACCCCACTACAGACTATGGGAACCAAGAACATGGCTTCCAATTCATCTGTCCACCTCCACCTGGGCTTGTTGGACTTCTTCAAGGAGTCTGTAACATAAAGTGTGTTTGAGAAACAGGCCTGTCGCTTTGATGTCCACAGATGCCTCATTATTTATTTATTTGTTTGTTTGTTTATTTATTTTGCGGTACGCGGGCCTCTCACTGTTGTGGTCTCTCCCGTTGCGGAGCACAGGCTCCGGACGCGCAGGCTCAGCGGCCATGGCTCACGGGCCCAGCCGCTCCGCAGCATGTGGGATCTTCCTGGACCGGGGCACGAACCCACGTTCCCTGCATCAGCAGGCGGATTCTCAACCATTGCGCCACCAGGGAAGCCCGATGCCTCATAATTTTTATCGAGGTGTTGCCTAGCTCCATACATGCTACCCAAGGTTGATTCACAAGACCGTGAGAAAAGACTGCAGCATCTTATCTCCTAGCTCTGCTTCTGTCTTCCTCTCCTTTCCGAAGTCCACTTGAAGTGGACCGGTACACTTTCCATTGCTTCCCACTGGAAGAAAGTGACCTTTCAGCCTGTCTTTCTCTGTTCCAATATATTAGCCCTGTCCCTGTCTGGGAGCCATAATGGGCAAAGGGAGTAAAAGCAAAAGAAACAGGCTAACTATAGATTAGTTATGGATAGGTATTATGATAGATATATTATGGATAGATATTTCAGAATCAGCTTTGATAGACATAAGTAGATGGCTGCATATTGATAGATACAAACTAATAAAGATATGGCTATGGATAGATAAATGACATTCTTCTATAACTGAATGTCTCAATAATTAGGAGGTATGCCCCTCATCTTTGGAAGAATCAAGCTCAATCAATCTTAATAACCTAGAAGTAGTTTTTGAGGACTCATGAATATGAATTAAATTCTCAGTGGTCAAAAGAACATTTTTTGATTTCCTCTTCTAGGAAACAACATTCATAGGGAATGGTATTAAATGACAAGTCACAAGATTGTGACAGTCAGAATACCACATTGTTTTTCATAGCTAACCCAGCAGACGGAAATGTATATATAATGCATTTATAATCCCATCCTTCTAGTCTCTTAGTTCAACAACAATGGGAAATTGACCCTCTTATGTGGAAAAATTATTTTGTAACAACAGCAACACAAGGGCCAAAGAAATAGCAAAGAGTTATAAGAAAACAATCACTGATAGTTTTGTGAATATTGTCCAAAGATACTTTAACAGGGGATTTTTCCACAAAGTTAATTGCTACAAAAAATAAGGCTGAATTCAAACAGCTAATTGCTATAAACCAAAAAAGAGATTCCAAGAATTTCTTGCCTAATGAGCTTTCTGCAACCTTATAATAAAGTCTCAGCATTGCTTAGAAAAAGCAATTTTCCAGCAACCATAGGAGAACATGTAAACCTCTAAGTCTAATTTATTTAGCCTAGTTTATTTCACTTCTTATTTTTGATTTTTATAAAACTTTCAAAGAGCAATTTGTTATAAATCAAACATAGAGTGTTCTTTCCAGCCCAGCCCACACCCTCTCCATCTTTCTTGGCATTCCATCAGGGCAGAAGAACCTGACTAATACCTTCCCTTCTCCTATCTCCTCCCTCATCCAAATTGGTGACTACTGGCCAATATACAGCCCAAAGCAAATTTCCCATTATTCTCAAGAAGTAGGCATGGGAGTGTCTAACCTGAAATGCAAGCAAGTATATAAAAATAATTAGGAAATTGATAGGCAAAATTCCCTTACTTTTACTTGACTTACAGTCTATTCAATTCTCATAAAAACAATAAGAAAAAAGAATAAGAAGAATAAAAGGATAATAGTGCAAATATAGAAATCACCTTAAAAAATTGTTAATTATTTATGGAACACATTCCTCTATGTGTGTAAGTTTGAGATAAGAAAAAACAATTGCTTTTTTTTTAAAAAAAATCTTTATTGGAGTATAATTGCTTTACATTGTGTTAGTTGCTGCTGTATAACAAAGTGAATCAGCTATACATATACATATATCCCCATATCTCCTCCCTCTTGCATCTCCCTCCCACCCTCCCTATCCCACCCTTCTAGGTGGTCACAAAGCACCGAGCTGATCTCCCTGTGCTATGCGGCTGCTTCCCACTAGCTATCTATTTTACATTTGGTAGTATATATATATGTCAATGTCACTCTCTCACTTCATCTCAGCTTACCTTTCTCCCTCCCCGTGTCCTCAAGTCCATTTTCTACGTCTGCATCTTTATTCCTGTCCTGCCCCTACGTTCTTCAGAACCATTTTTTTTTGATTCTATATATATGTGTTAGCATATGGTATTTGTTTTTCTCTTTCTGACTTCCTTCACTCTGTATGACAGACTCTATGTCCAACCACCTCATTACAAATAACTCAATTTCATTTCTTTCATGGCTGAGTAATATTCCATTGTATATATGTGCCACATCTTCTTTATCCATTCATATGTCGATGGACACTTAGGTTGCTTCTGTGTCCTGCCTACTGTACATAGTGCTGCAGTGAACATTATGGTACATGACTTTTTTTGAATTATGGTTTTCTCAGTGTATATGCCCACTAGTGGGATTGCTGGGTCGTATGATAGTGTTATATTTAGTTTTTTAAGGAACCTCCATACTGTTCTCCATAGTGGCTGTATCAATTTACATTCCCACCAACAGTGCAAGAGGGTTCACTTTTCTCCACACCCTCTCCAGCATTTATTAAAACAATGGCTTTTAAAAATAGAAATAAAGATTAGTATTCCTTCTCTGTATGCTCTTTTAGTCTCAAAATCTATTCCCTTCAAAGAGGTGGGAGATTTTCTTCAGGTTTCCATTGTTTTAGAATAATGCTCTTGACAAAGTAATGAAACTGTTATATGAAACAGTTCAAGTGTTCATTATGGATGGTAACTCCAGGGATTATCTCTTTCTCTGTTTCTTAAATACACTAGACATAAATAACAGGAACAGATACCTACCTCCATATGTTGTCAATGAGAAGAGGGACATTACCTTTGCAAAGTAAGTTTTGTGAACATATTGTGTTTTAATAGTTGAAAATTCTTGGCTACTTTCAATTTACAATATTTTGAATGAAAGAAAATGACAAAAATGAAGGTTAGTGTTAAACATCTAATAAGAGTATTAAATAATGGTATGAACCCCCTAAGTTTATGTATATATAAATATACTAAATCTATATACTAAATTTATGTAAATACACAAAATGTATAATATATAATTATATATAACTATACTAAACACCTAAACATATATTAAAATACTACTTTACATGTATACATGACATATGTATATATCTACTTATATATCTATGTAAAGTGTATGTATGATATCCGTACGAGAATTTTAGATATATATGCATATACGTAGATAACATTGATATATATCTACATATATATCAAAAATTCTGACAGACTGTGTGTGTATATCAAATTGTGTGATCACTAAATTTTGTTTTTATGGGTTTTACAGTAACTACTTTTCATTCCCCAAGAAGGACACATTGATATCCTTTGAATTAGAAAAGTATGATAATTCAAATTAAATTAAATTTAAATCAATTTTTGTCCCAACTTCTTGAGCTTTTTAATGATTGGTGTATAAGATGAAATCTTGAACAATGAGACAATGAAAGTAATAATTTCAGAACATAAAAATGAACATATTGAGAAACATATTCCAATTTTAGTCAGGTTTAAAAAGAATCTCTATTACATATTATTTAAAAAATAAAATATGCAAATGACCACTAACTAGAAAGACTGAATTTTCTAGTGTTTAGAAAAGTTACCAAAAATTTGGAAATAAGACAACAGAGAGTATGTACCATACTGAGGCATTTTTTTGAAAAGAAGATTGGAAGATTATTTAATTATCTAGGTGAATACACCCATGTTCTACTACTCAGAGCCCACACACAGAGAAGTTACATGTCAACTTGTACACTTCTGTTCAGCTGGAAAGAGAATTCCAAAGGTTATAGTTTTATTGTTCTGTATGCCATTGATTTGTTTTATTTTTAACTTAACAATCTTATTCTAATCATTTTATTTAAAAATAATACTTGTAAATGCCCAGTTCCTCAAGATGCTGAAATTCTCCAGGTGGATTTACCTGATGGAGACAGTTAAAGTGCATTGACTGAGTGCACCTCATGGGCAATTGATGCTCAGTTTTGTTTTCTTGGCTTTCAGAGTGATTCCCAAGTAGGAGGAGTACTTTACTTTTTTTGACATTCCATTTCTTTAGTTGTTGTTGTTGTTGTTATTAATATTCTAATGTTTTCTTTTTGTTTTTGTTTCTGGTTAAGTCTATTATTCCTTCCCTCTCTTGTCTAAGTCAAAGTAATTGCTGTGTCTCTTTCTACAACAGAGACTTAGTGACTCTTGTCTCAGAACACTGAGTTGGTCTCAACTATATATGGAGAAAGTTTTCTCTGTATATATCTGATCTGTGCAAGATGAAGATGTTATTCCCCATGAGTGGCAACAAGGGTTGAAAATCTGGTTTTATCATCTGACAATTTGGTGATTTCTATTAAGAAAATAGATGCCTATTTTCTGTTGGATGAGGGACAAGAGAGAATAACATTTGTTAATCTATTTTTGCTTATTTTGTCTATTTTCCTTATTTGTAAGCTCAAATTGAATAAGAAAATATTTCGTGTCAACTGGAAATGAGAACAGATTTTTGCACACTGATCTAGTTAGTTTTGTGTTTAGTGTTTACTTTTGACCCATGTTGGAGGTTGGACAAATGGAACTATAAGCGTTCTTTGTCTATATAATTCAGAAAAGGCTTTACTTCTTTTGTGTGTTTCTGTGAAATATTTTTCCACTTCCATACCTATTATTAGACATTGTTATTATTACTAAAATAAAAAAAGCTATGTTCTTACTAGTATAGAGAGTTTGTAATCTACCTACATAAATCTAATAATCCAATATAGAGCTTCAAGATGGCAGAAGAGTAAGACATGGAGATCACCTTCCTCCCCACAAATACATCAGAAATACATCTACATGTGGAACAACTCCTACAGAACACCTACTGAACACTGGCAGAGGACGTGAGACCTCCCAAAAGGCAAGAAACTCCCCACATACCTGGGTAGGGCAAAAGAAAAAAGAATAAACAGAAACAAAAGGATACGGATGGGACGTGCACCAGTGGGAGGGAGCCGTGAAGGAGGAAAGGTTTCCATACACTAGAAAGCCCCTTTGCAGGCGGAGACTGCGGGTGGCGGAGTGGGGAAGCTTCGGAGCCGCGGAGGAGAGCACAGCAACAGGGGTGCGGAGGGCAAAGTGAAGAGATTCCCGCACAGAGGATCGGTGCTGACCAGCACTCACCAGCCCGAGAGACTTGTCTGCTCACCCGCCGGGGCGGGCGGGGCTGCGAGCTGAGGCTCGGGCTTCAAAGATCAGACCCCAGTGAGAGGACTGGGGTTGGTGGCGTGAACACAGCCTGAAGGGGGTTAGTGCACCACGGGTAGCTGGGAGGGAGTCCGGGAAAAGTCTGGAGCTGCCTAAAAGGCAAGAGACTATCATTTCAGGGTGCAGGAGGAGAGGGGATTCAGAGCACCGCCTAAATGAGCTCCAGAGATGGGCATGAGCTGCAGTTATCAGCGCAGACCCCAGAGATGGGCATGAGATGCTAAGTCTGCTGCTGCAGCCACAGAGAAGCCTGTGTGCAAGCACTGGTCACTATCCACACCTCCCCTCCTGGGAGCCTGTGCAGCCCGCCACTGCCAGGGTCCTGTGATCCTGGGACAACTTCCTCGGGAGAACGCACGGCACGCCTCAGGCTGGTGCAACGTCACGCTGGCCTCTGCCACCGCAGGCTCGCCCTGCATCTGTACTCCTCCCTCCCCCCGGCCTGAGTGAGCCAGAGCCCCCCAGTCAGCTGCTCCTTTAACCCCGTCCTGTCTGAGTGGGAACAGACGCCCTCAGTGGACCTACACACAGAGGCGGGTCCAAATCCAAAGCTGAGCCCCTGGAGCTGTGAGAACAAAGAAGAGAAAGGGAAATCTCTCCCAGCAGCTTCAGGAGCAGCAGATTAAAGCTTCACAATCAACTTGATGTATCCTGCATCTGTGGAATACCTGAATAGACAACGAATCATCCCAAATTGAGGAGATGGACTTTGGGAGCAATGATATACATATTTTTTTTTTTCGCCTTTTTCTCTTTTTGTGAGTGTGTATGTGTATGCATCTGTGTGTGATTTTGTCTGTATAGCTTTCCTTTTACCATTTGTCCTAGGGTTCTGTCTGTCCATTTTTGTTTTTGTTTTTGTTCTTTTCATTATACTTTTAAAAGCTTGTTATCATTAGTGGATGTATTTTTCGGTTTGATTGCTCTCTTCTTTCTTTCTTTTTTTATTACTTTTTAAATAATTTTTTATTTTACTAACTTTATTTTATTTTATTTTATCTTCTTCTTTCTTTCTTATTTTTCTCCCTTTCATTCTGAGCCATGTGGATGACAGGATCTTGGTGCTCCAGCCAGGCATCAGGGCTGTGCCTCTGAGGTGGGAGAGCCAGGTTCAGGACATTGGTCAACCAGAGACCTCCCAGCTCTATGTAATATCAAGTAGCGAAAATCTCTCAGATATCTCCATCTCAATGCCAATACCCAGCTCCACTCAACGACCAGCAAGCTCCAGTGTGGGACACCATATGTCAAACAACTAGCAAGACAGGAACACAACCCCACCGATTAGCAGAGAGGCTGCCTAAAATAATAACAAGGGCACAGACACCCCAAAACACACCACCAGACATGGACCTTCCCACCAGAAAGACAAGATCCAGCTTCATCCACCAGAACACAGGCACTAGTCCCTTCCACCAGGAAGCCTACACAACCAACTGCACCAAACAGCCACTGTGGGCAGACACCTAAAATAACTGGAACAGCAAACCTGCATCCTGTGAAAAGCAGACCCCAAACACAGTAAGTTAAGCAAAACTAGACGACAGAGAATCACAGAGCAGATGAAGGAGTAAGGTAAAACCCTACCAGACCTAACAATGAAGAGGAAATAGGCAGTCTACCTGAAAAAGAATTCAGAATAATGACAGTAAAGATGATCCAAAATCTTGGAAATAGAATGGAGAAAATACAAGAAGCTTTTAACAAGGACCTAAAAGAACTAAAGAGCAAACAAACAGTGATGAACAACAAAATAATTGAAATTAAAAATTCTCTAGAAGGGATCAATAGCAGAATAACTGAGGCAGAAGAACACATAAGTGACCTGGAAGATAAAATAGTGGAAATAACTACTGCAGAGCAGAATAAAGAAAAAAGAATGAAAAGAATTGAGGACAGTCTAAGAGACTTCTGGGACAACACTAAATGCACCAACATTCGAATTATAGCAGTGCCAGAAGAAGAAGAGAAAAAGAAAGGGACTGAGAAAATATTTGAAGAGGTTATAGTTGAAAACTTCCATAATATGGGAAAGGAAATAGTTAATCAAGTCCAGGAAGCACAGAGAGACAGGATAAATCTAAGGAGAAACACACCAAGACACATATTATCAAACTATCAAAAATTAAATACAAAGAAAAAATATTAAAAGCAGCAAGGGAAAAGCAACAAATAACATACAAGGGAATCCCCATAAGGTTAACAGCTGATCTTTCAAGAGAAACTGCAAGCCAGAAGGGAGGGGCAGGACATATTTAATGCAATGAAGGGGAAAAAGCTACAGCCAATATTACTCTACCCAGCAAGGATCTCATTCAGATATGGCAGAGAAATTAAAACCTTTACAGACAAGCAAAAACTAAGGGAATTAAGCACCACCAAACCAGCTTTACAACAAATGCTAAAGGAACTTCTCTAGGCATGAAACACGAGAAGGAAAAGACCTACAATAACACACCCAAAACAATTAAGAAAATGGTAATAAGAACATACATATCGATAGTTCCCTTAAATATGAATGGGTTAAATGCTCCAACCAAAAGACATGGGCTGGCTGAACGGATACAAAAATGATACCCATATATATGCTGTCTACAAGAGACCCACTTGAGACCTAGGGACACATACGGACTGAAAGTGAGAGGATAGAAAAAGATATTCCATGCAAATGGAAATCAAAAGAAAGCTGGAGTAGCAATTCTCTTATCAGACAAAATAGACTTTAAAACAAAGACTATTAGAAGAGACAAAGAAGGACACTACATAATGATCAAGGAATCAATCCAAGAAGAAGATATAACAATTGTAAACATTTATGCACCCAAACTAGGAGCACCTCAATACATAAGGAAAATACTAACAGCCATAAAAGGGGAAATTGGCAGTAACACAATCAGAGTAGGGAACTTTAACACCCCACTTTCACCAATGGTCAGATCATCTGAAACGAAAATAAATAAGGAAACACAAGCTTGAAATGATACATTAAACAAGATGAAATTAATTGATATTTATAGGACATTCCATCCAAAAACAACAGAATACACTTTCTTCTCAAGTACTCATGGAAGATTCTCCAGGATAGATCATATCTTGGGTCACAAATCAAGCCTTGGTAAATTTAAGAAAATTGAAATAGTATCAAGTAGCTTTTCCGACCACAATGCTATGAGACTAGATATCAATTACAGAAAAATAATCTGTAAAGAATACAAAAACATAGAGGCTAAACACTACTTAATAACCAAGAGATCACTGAAGAAATCAAAGAGGAAATCAAAAAATACCTAGAAACAAATGACAGTGAAAGCATGATGACCCAAAACCTATGGGATGCAGCAAAAGCAGTTCTAAGAGGGAAGTTTATAGCAATACAATCTTACCTCAAGAAACAAGAAACATCTCAAATAAACAAGTTAACCTTACACCTAAAGCAATTAGAGAAAGAAGAACAAAAAAACCCCCAAAGTTAGCAGAAGGAAAGAAATCATAAAAATCAGATCAGAAATAAATGAAAAAGAAATGAAGGAAAAGATAGCAAAGATCAATAAAACTAAATGCTGGTTCTTTGAGAAGATAAACAAAATTGATAAACCATTAGCCAGACTCATCAAGAAAAATAGGGAGAAGACTCAAATCAATCGAATTAGAAATGAAAAAGGAGAAGTAACTGACACTACAGAAATACAAAGGATCATGAGAGATTACTAAAAGCAACTATATACCAATAAAATGGACAACCTGGAAGAAATGGACACATTCTTAGAAATGCACAACCTTCCGAGACTGAACCAGGAAGAGATAAAAAATATGAACAGACCAATCACTAGCACTGAAATTGAAACTGTGATTAAAAATATTCCAATACACAAAAGCCCAGGACCAGATGGCTTCACAGGCAAGTTCTATCAAACATTTAGAGAAGAGCTAACACCTATCCTCAAACTCTTCCAAAATATAGCAGAGAGAGAAACACTCCCAAACTCATTTTATGAGGCCACCATCACCCTGATACCAACACCAGACAAAGATGTCACAAAGAAAGAAAACTACAGGCCAGTATCACTCATGAACATAGATGCAAAAATCCTCAACAAAATACTAGGCAAAAGAATCCAACAGCACAATAAAAGGATCATACACCATGATCAAGTGGGGCTTATCCCAGGAATGCAAGGATTCTTCAATATATGCAAAGCAATCAATGTGATACACCATATTAACAAATTGAAGGAGAAAAACCATATGATCATCTCAATAGATGCAGAGAAAGCTTTTGACAAAATTCAACACCCATTTATGATAAAAACCCTGCAGAAAGTAGGCATAGAGGGAACTTTCCTCAACATAATAAAGGCCATATATGACAACACACAGCCAACATCGTCCTCAATGGTGAAAAACTGAAACCACTTCCACTAAGATCAGGAACAAGACAAGGTTGCCCACTCTCACCACTATTATTCAAAATAGTTTTGGAAGTGTTAGCCACAGCAAAAAGAGAAGAAAAAGAAATAAAAGGAATCCAAATCGGAAAAGAAGAAGTAAAGCTGTCACCATTTGCAGATGACATGATACTATACATAGAGAATCTTAAAGATGCTCCCAGAATACTACTAGAGCTATTCAATGAATTTGGTAAAGTAGCAGGATACAAAATTAATGCACGGAAATCTCTTGCATTCCTATACACTAATGATGAAAAATCTGAAAGTGAAATTAAAAAAACGCTCCCATTTACCACAGCAACAAAAAGAATAAAATATCTAGGAATAAACCTACCTAAGGAGACAAAAGACCTGTATGCAGAAAATTATAAGACACTGGTGAAAGAAATTAAAGATGATACAAATAGATGGAGAGATATACCATGTTCTTGGATGGGAAGAATCAACATTGTGAAAATGACTTTACTACTCAAAGTGATCTACAGATGCAATGCAATCGCTATCAAACTACCACTGACATTTTTCACAGAACTAGAACAAAAAATTTCACAATTTGTATGGAAACACAAAAGACTCCGAATAGCCAAACAGTCTTGAGAAAGAAAAACGGAGATGGAGGAATCAGGCTCCCTTACTTCAGACTATACTACAAAGCTACAGTAATCAAGACAGTATGGTACTGACACAAAACTAGAAATATGGATCAATGGAACAGGATAGAAAGCCCAGAGCTAAACCCATGCACATATGGTCACCTTATCTTTGATAAAGGAGGCAAGAATATACAGTGGAGAAAAGACTGCCTCTTCAATAGTGGTGCTGGGAAAACTGGTCAGCTACATGTAAAAGAATGAAATTAGAACACTCCCTAACACCATACACAAAAATAAACTCAAAATAAATTAAAGACCTAAATGCAAGGCCAGACACTATAAAACTCTTAGAGGAAAACATAGGCAGAACACTCTATGACATAAATCACAGCAAGATCCTTTTTGACCCACCTCCTAGAGAAATGGAAATAAAAACAAAAATAAGCAAATGGGAGCTAATGAAACTTAAAAGCTTTTGCACAGCAAAGGAAACCATAAACAAGCGGAAAAGACAACCCTCAGATTGAGGGAAAATATTTGCAAATGAAGCAACTGACAAAAGATTAATCTCCAAAATTTGCAAGCAGCTCATGCAGCTCAATATCAAAAAAATAAATAACCCAATCAAAAAATGGGCAGAAGACCTATATAGACATTACTCCAAAGAAGATATACAGATTGCCAACAAACATATGAAAGAATGCTCAACATCATTAATCATTAGAGAAATGCAAATCAAAACTACAATGAGATATCATCTCACACTGGTCAGGTGGCCATCATTAAAAATCTACAAACAATAAATGCTGGAGATGGTGTGGAGCTAAGGGAACCCTCTTACACTGTTGGTGGGAATGTAAATTGATACAGCCACTATGGAGAACATTATGGAGGTTCCTTAAAAAATTTAAAATAGAACTACCATACGAGCCAGCAATCCCACTACTGGGCATATACCCTGAGAAAACCATAATTCAAAAAGAGTCATGTACCACAATGTTCATTGCAGCTCTATTTACAATAGTCAGGACATGGAAGCAACCTAAGTGTCCACCAACAGATGAATGGATAAAGAAGATGTGGCACATATATACAATGGAATTTTACTCAGACATAAGAAGAAACGAAATTTAGTTATTTGTAGTGAGGTGGATGGACCTAGTGTCTGTCATACAGAGTGAAGCAAGTCAGAAAGAAAAAAAACAAATACCGTATTCTAACACATATATACGGAATCTAAAAAAAAAAAAAAGGTCATTGAGAAACTAGGGGCAAGATGGGAATAAAGACACAGACCTACTAGAGAATGAACTTGAGGATACAGGGAGGGGGAAGGGTAAGCTGGGAGAAAGTGAGAGAGTGGCATGGACATATATACACTATCAAATGTAAAATAGATAGCTAGTGGGAAGCAGCTGCATAGCACAGGGAGATCAGCTTGGTGCTTTGTGACTACCTAGAGGGGTGGGATAGGGAGGGTTGGAGGGAGGGAGATGCAAGAGGGAAGAGATATGGGAATATATGTATATGTATAACTGATTCACTTTGTTATAAAGCAGAAACTAACACACCATTGTAAAGCAATTATACTCCAATAAAGATGTTAAAAAAAATTAGCCCTAACAAGAATGAAAGACATTAAAAATGTAAAATGAAATATTAAAAAAAAATAATAAATAAATAAATCTAATAATCCCCACCAAATACCTAGAAAAGAAACTTTTCATTCTTTTTTTTTTTTTTTTTTTTCGGTACGCGGGCCCCTCACTGTTGTGGCTTCTCCCATTGCGAAGCACAGGCTTCAGACGCGCAGGCTCAGCGCCATGGCTCACGGGTCCAGCCGCTCCGGGGCACAAACCCGTGTCGCCCTGCATCGGCAGGCGGACTCTCAACCACTGCGGCACCAGGGAAACCCTAAATGTGATAGTCTTTTTAAAAGAGATTATATTTTATAGAATATGCTAGCTCAGAAGTTTTATGTAAGAATCCAAATATATGTAAGAAAGGCTAAAACTTTGAACAATTCAGACTGATTTAATGTTTTCTTCTTTCAAGAGAATAACTATATGTTTTTTCTTTGATTTTCTCTGTATACAATATAGAATTTTTTGAAAATAAGATTTGTATTTTCACTAAGAGACTCATTAACCTGTTGAGTCCTTAAATTTAGTATATTGGTTTATTATCAGTTAAGGTAAGACAATTTCTACATAATGCTTATGATTTTGAAAAGTGTTAAATTTTTTTTAAATTTATTTTTATTAATTTTTTTTTTTTTTTTTGTCTGTACGCAGGCCTCTCACTGTTGTGGCCTTTCCCGTTGCGGAGCACATGCTTTGGACGCGCAGGCTCAGTGGCCATGGCTCACGGGCCCAGCCGCTCCATGGCATGTGGGATCTTCCCAGACCGGGGCACGAACCCATGTCCCTTGCATCGGCAGGCAGACTCTCAACCACTGCGCCACCAGGGAAGCCCTGAAAAGTGTTAAATTTTATTGAAGTAAATTTATTTGTAATTATAAAGACATTTTATATGAAGGGTGGTTCAGAAGCATATGGACTTAAATGTAATTTCCAAGACCCTTAATTTAAGATCCCAAACTAATATTAAATGAAGGTAATTCATGGGCATTATTTTGATAACCAGATACTTTCCAAGTTAGATAGAATACTGAAGCTTTGGTCACCAAGTAATTAGTTGATTGTGTTCCATGTGTGTGTGTTTGTGTGTGTGTGTGTGTGCGTGTGTGTCTTTGCTTTTTATCAATACTTTGTAATGTTACAGAGTGCTTATTGTTATGGTTCATGTTAATGGATATGTTCATGTTTTACCACTTTAAAAATATGTAGGAGGAACGTGAGTGGACTTAGGTCAACATATTGTGCGTGCTTATGAGTCTTACTGGTTTGCTAAGATGCTTTGTATGACAATTACTGAACACCTATCTCCTAGTTTTCTCTGTAAAGTAGTTGTAGCTCTTTAGAATACAAATTATATTTAATATGGGTGATTAAGATTCTACTGGAAGTATAGTAGCAGAAATGTTTGAATGTGGATGCAAGACAACAGTACGTATTTTATTTATTAAATATTACTGAGTCTAGTAAATTAGTAAATGGTCTGGCTGCATGAGAGGGAAAATAGTTAAAATCATAACTTTAATATATATACAAAGTTGCAAGTAGCAGAAAGTAACTTTTATTTGTCTAAATTTATTATATTTGTAATGAATCTGAAAAGAAGCAATGAAATTTATTAAATTTTGATTAAATTTGTTCAATTTTAATAGATTCATCAATTTATCAATAAGAGAATTTTTAAAAGGAGATTGCAGATATTTTACATAATAACATAATAACATAATTACATAATAACATAATAACATAATATTTTACATAATATTTTACATAATAACATAATATAATATATATATATAATATATAATATATAATTATATATATATTTATATATATATATTATATTATATTATATTATATCATATATAATATATATATTATATATATATTATATATATAATATATATAATATATATATAATATATATATTATATATATAAATATATATATTATATATATATAATTATATATATATTATATATATATTATATTATATATATATTTATATATATATTTATATATATATATAAATATATATATAAATATATATATAATATAATATAATAACATAATATTTTACATAATATTTTACATAATAACATTTTACATAATAACATAATAATTACATAATAATATATTATATATTTACATAATAACATAATTACATAATAACATAATATTTTACATAATAACATAATAATTGCATAATAACAAATATTATGTTAGGACAAGCTTCACTATATTTAAGATCAGGTTCTGTTCCTCACTGCAAGCATTTGTCTTTCTCCAGATTGCAGATTAAATGGTTCCCTGAAACTTCATTTCTCTAATAGGTGCAAGAAAAATTGTTAACATTTGCAGGTTTTTTTCAGGCTTTTTCTTTATGCAAGGGTAGAAGTGATGTTCTTTCAAGCTCTATATCACTGCCCTGAAACTGGAATTCTCAAGTCTGAGTCTTTTAAGTACTGAATTTATACATATTTTATAAGCATAGCTGAGAAAAAGGAATTATATTGCCTATGAATGATCAGATATGTCATAGGTCATCCCTGAGTTTTCATCCACAGACAAAAAACCTAACCCCACTAAAAAAATCAAATGAACAGTTGGAGACAAAAAAAAAAAAAAAGGTGCTTTATTGTTGCATTCCTCAAGTTACTCTTATTTATTGAATAGGTATATTTGTTAATCCATGCCATAATTTAATAAATTTCATTTATTCACTCAGTACTTTGAAGGTGAGGGAAGAATCTGATAAGATTCTGGTTCACTAATATATTTACCCAGGGAGTGTTCATTAAAGTGTGAAATTGGTGTATTAACAATGGCTCAATAGAAAATATTCGAAGAATTAAATTGAAAAAAAAAAAAAAAGCCCAGTCAGAAGAAAATGGAGCTATTGGAATCTCTGCTTTGATTAGCTTCTTGGAGGGAGTGAAGCTGAGTCGGAGTCAAAGTAGTGCCATGGCAACAGAAGGTGACACTGGTAGTAACAATGGATTTGCAAGGCTACTGTTTGGCTCACATCTGATTCCTCATCCCTCCTCCGAGGCAGCTTTGCCTATAGATGGACTACAAGGGGACGCTAATATCTATGAGAACTTTACCTTCTGTATACATGAGGGGGATTTGTGTCTTTCTCCTTCCGGTTTTTTCTTTTATTTGTCTTTCTTGTTTCCATGTGCTTGCTTTTGGTCCAGCTCTATATGTTAGAGGATTTCTTCCTTAAGAAAAAAACCTGGGGCTTCTCTGGTGGCGCAGTGGTTGAGAATCTGCCTGCCAGTGCAGGGGACACGGGTTTGAGCCCTGGTCTGGGAAGATCCAACATGCCATGGAGCGGCTAGGCCCGTGAGCCACAGCTACTGAGCCTGCGCATCTGGAGCCCGTGCTCCGCAACAAGAGAGGCCACGACAGTGAGAGGCCCGCGCACCGCGATAAAGAGGGGCCCCTGCTTGCCGCAACTAGAGAAAGCCCTCACATAGAAATGAAGACCCAACGCAGCCAAAAGTAAATAAATTAATTAAAAAAACAAACAAAAAAAACCGAAATAAAGCCTTTTTCTTCTTTTACTGCAGTGTCAGGAACAAACTGACAAGTAGCCTCCAGTGCAGATATGATGACTCTTCCTGCACTAATTACACAAAACTTTTTCCATATTTTCTCTATTACCTGTGTGGCCAGATCAGATCCAGCTCAGAAAAACTGTCATCACCATGATTATCCATTGCTCCCAAGAGAATATGGTATGGAAAAGATCTTCTAAAGGGAACTTTGCTGAAGGGAACTTTAGCAATTCTGAAGGAATTGCTAAACTGTTCTCCAGATGGTTGAATTGGCTTTTTTTTGTTTTTTTTTTTTTTGATGTATGATGTGAGGAGTGTGTGTGATTCTCTCAGCTTCACTAAGATGCTGGCTGATTATTCTTCTCCAAGTTTCCATTGTGTTCTTGGATATCCTGGATACTTGAGATACAAAAAACTTTGGACAAATTTTATGGCTTACCTCAGGTCTGGAAGACTTAAGGTGACTCCTCAGATATGCTGCTGTAATGTAGTAGAGAAATCATGGGCTTTAGATTCAGAAACACCTATGTAAAATCCCAGCTCTTTCACCTCCTGTGTCTGTTATCTGGAACAGTTACATCTCCTTCATGAACCTCATTCTCCTCATGGATAAAGCTGGAGTAATAATAACTATTAAAAAAAACATTAGAAACCTGATATAAAAATGCTTATATAATGCCTATTACAAAGCTTGGTATACTGAATGTATGCAATATGCTAAGTAGCATTATTAATCACATTGATATTACATTAATATTTTTTATTCAGGAATTATTTTCAGGCCTATCCTCAGTGTACAAGTTGTGACATTTTAGTTCTACCACAAAACATTTATGTGTAGGATGTGCCTCTAGCCCAGCCCCTTAAGTAAGTTGAATTCTATATACACACATGTGTGTACACACCCCTTGTCAGAAAGGTCATTTAATTGCTCAGGGGAATTTTCTTCCTGTCTCTAAAAATTTTTCATAATATGTTAATCTGGACATCTTCATATCCTCTTGATGATGCCATCAATGATTAAAAAAAAAATCAAGACAAAGTGATAACTGTCAAATGTTGTGCGTCATTGCTAAGATGTCATTAAGCCAAAACCATTGCATACATGAGTAGACTATGAAAATTAGCTCTGGGTGAGAGAGAAAATTAACAGAATTATATAGGTTTTATCCCAATGTTTTTCTCTCTCTGGTTAAATTTTCCTTGGTTCTTAGCTACATCTTCAGACCTGTATTTGACATTTTTCTCCACTCAGTTTCTACGCTCTCCCGCCAAATCCTTAATATTCCTCTTGACTCTGCCTCATGATTTGCCTTTGGCTTGGAGTGGAACCTGACACCTACTTAGCGCACATCTGGCCTGCATGTTCCTTGCTGGGATCTAAGGGTTTCTAGGTAGGTCAGTCTTCTGTGTAATCTCACCTCTACGAGTACTGTGGAGGAATTCTCTGGATAACTGGGACACATTTTTGTCTGTCTTTGTGTGGAAGAGCTCAGTGTCTAACTGATGAAGCCCTTATGCTGCCAGCCTCCCCTCTATTGGTCACCCCAGGCTCACGGAAGGGTGTTCCGTGTGATTTGCTTCAGGTTTGACAATGTCCTTTCATCTCCTGCAGGTACCATGGCTTCTAAACTATTCAATATGTGCTTCCTCATCTTCTCCCAAAGGCAGCTTTTTTTCCCTCCTTCCAGCTAGATCTTCAAATGTAATCTTTGTTCTTCTGGAGTCTACATTCTTGGTTTTTTGATGTAGTTTCTGGAGGAAGGGATCCCAAATATTAACTAGGAGATACACATTTTCTGCATACTTTACCTCTGGAAAGAAAGATGGAAGAGTGAGTGGACCTGGCAGGAACACTTGCTCCTGGCTTTTCATTTCGTTTTATTTATAAATAAAACAGTCATTATTCTATCTGGAAATGAAAGACAGATTAATATCTTTGCAATGAGAAGTAAGAAGTGAGCATATTTCAGATTTATCTGCATATTTATGCAGATAAGTTAGAAATAAAAATCATCCCTCTATTATTTCTTTGACATTTTTCTTGACCAAAATATACTAGGAATAATCATTACCAGCTTCCACTGACCGTCTGTGCATTGGCCTCTGCCCATGGAAGTCTGCACAACTAATTCTCCAAGCTTATGACCTTAACTGCCTCTGGCTAACACTGACATAGGAAGTCACATAATGAAAAATCTCCAGTACTTTATGCTTTTTTGCCTTTAAGCCTTTTAGTCACAGCTATAAGCCCTGTAAGGTATATACCTGGGAGCAGCATCAATAACCTCTGGCCTATTTCTCATTGTTCTCTGAACCATAACTATAGATCTATAGAAATTTATTTTTCACTTATTATTGAGTAGGTGGTTGTATTTATTGAACAATTTGAAAAGGCACACAGAGTTACTAAGGAAATTAACATTCGCTAAATGCCACGATGTGGGCACCAGTGTGCTACCTGCATTACATGATGCTCTGTCCTCTGGTTTCAAGTCAACTGGGGGCTTCTGCCAGCATCCAGGAAACTACTGTGGAATGAGTATTGAAAACCCACATCCTTACTTTCCCCCAACACCGGGCATGAATCATTTCCTTCTTTTGCAATAAGATCCAGGGGAAAGAGATGAAAATAAGATGCATCAGCCTTCCTCATGACATGAACAAATATTACAAAATCAAGTTCTAACAGGAGTTAATAGAAAATGTCAACTGGTATATAAGAAGGCATTATGAAATATAGAGAAAGAGAAGTGAAATGGCAATGACTCAGAGGAAAATCCTCCCCTGAAATGAATTCATGACACAAAAGAAAATGCAGAACACATTTGTTTCTTATTCTTAGTAATATAAAAGAAAGCTTTAGTTCTGTTAAACAAGGACAGGTCTGGATAAGAAAAGTACAAAATTCAATGAGAAATAATTGCCCAATAGAACATTCGCTGGAAGACTAAAAAGCAGATTTACACTGAAGAAATTCAAATTAACAATAATAAAGTAGACTTTTAAAGCATTTCCAGAATCTAAAAAAGAAAAAATAGAAATGAAAATTTTGAGTGAAGTGAGTGTACATAGAAAATTAACCATAGCAATCTAAGATACGATTGAAAAACAAGAAAACTTAAATATAAGTTAATTATCAGAACTAATAATCAAAGGTATAAGTGAAGAAGCCTTTTATGATCAGATTGGAACTCGGGCCAGCTCTCATGGCCTGAAAACTATACACTGTACAACTCTGAAGAGTGCCATTAACATTGAGTTTGAGGTGGACAGCCATTACTTGGAATTGTGAAAGGCATGGGAACATGCAAGAAAACAAATCAGTTGTCAAAAATGAGTAAGAGAGATAATAATAAATACTTTAAACGTTTTTTAGAAATGACTGCCTACAGATCACTAAAATCAAGTTAGATTCAGATCTTTCCTTGGGTAAAATAAATTTTCGAAGAAAAACATATAATATTTATAAAATTTTCACTGAAAGAGTTGACTAATGATCATTTCAAATACTACCAAGCATTTGAAAATACAGGTGTTCAGGAATGAAAGCCTCTGGTGAATGTTCAGTGACACACTTGAGATCACCGTAAGAGAAATCAGAAAATATAGTTCTCTCTGAGATAGCTGGTGTTAAAGTAGGATGAAAAGATACAGAAATGTATAAAAAACTTTTTATGTAACTAATAATTATAAGAATTAAAGGTCAGTGGTGGTAAATCTTCATGTTTTTAAACCATAGAAACAGAAATAGTTTAAAGTATAAAGCAGTCAGGGAAAGATTCTGAAACTTTTTAAAGACCACACAGGTGGGTTTGCAAGTGAAGGTTTTATTTAATTTTTATTTTTATTTGATTGAGGGGGCCCTAAGTCAAACTCAGAGATGCTATTCTTGCTCTGGTAGGAATCCACTGAGGACGAGTCACCTGCACACATTTTTGAGAAACACAAATGCTTATTTGGGGTTATTTATTCCCATCTTTATTCACAGGGTTTGATTTCCAATGATTTCCCTTGGCTTAGATTTATGTCTACTTAAGACATTGGGTGTCCACAACCGAAGGAAGAATATCTTGTTGTTAAAAATAACATGAAAAAAAAATAATAACATGAAAAAGAGAGAAATTTTTAAAAATTGGATTTATGACCTTAGATGATTGTAAAACAATTTGCAAAGTTGAAAGAGTTGAGGATGGAAAGAACAAAAGCAGAAATACAATGTCTTTTGTCAGAAGGATTAAAAATTATTGTTGTCTTTTACATTGAGATGATTAAATGAAAACAAACTTAGGAATGTTTGTGAAAACTTTGATTATTAAATTCAAAGCACATTATCTAATTTCCAGATTGTTATAACATACATGTAGTCATGTGTGACAGGCTGTTTGCTCACTATTTCCTAATCTCTTCCTCTTTTGTCCTCAGTAATTGCACTCAAAATTATAGCTGGGAATATGACTGCCAAATGAAAAGCTACACCCCACCCCCATCCTCTTTGCAGCTAAGTGAGAGAAAATAACCAAATTTTAGACAATGGGATATAGATGAAAAAACTGAGTGAAATTTAGGGGAAGTATTCTAAAAAGAAGGACCATGCTCCTTTCCTTCCTGTTTCTCTTTTTTGGCTGACAGGAATAAATAAAGTACATAAGTGACATAATGACTACTGCTAGGGAAAAAATAATTATAAGTGAAAAGAAACCATATGCACATATGTGTGCATGAACACACACACACACTCCCCCATGCACACACACACTTACTGGCCTTACACATGCCCCAAACCAGAAACAATCTACGTGGCAAAAGATATAAGACAAAGCATTAAAGGCAGAAAAAATAATACAGTGAAAAAAGTGAGGCCAAATATCATCACTATTAATTTATAAACTAATTATAAAATAAAAGGATTAGAAAATATATAAAATTGAACTATTGTAAAACTATTTCATAAATATTTATTTAGGAAAATTCTATAAACTATTTTATTTTTCACCCACCATTATTAAGTATAGCCCAATCTGTTTATTTAACTTCAGCCATTTACCCTGTCCCCTACTACTGCTTGGTTTTTACTGGTTTTGTTCTTATTGTAGACTCTTCTGCAGATTTTCCTATTGACTCTTCACATCAACCCTCATCCCTTTAGATTCCTATTTATATTATTTTTTAATGATTTTATATCATTGAGCTTCTGTAACAATTGCCTCTCCTGAAGAAAATTACCTATTTTTAAGGGATTAAACCTCACATTAAGAACATACCATAACCCAAACATGCACATACTAGTATTTTCTACATTTTCAGTCTTTTATATTTAGAACCTCTGAAATGTAGTGGCAATGGCAAATTCAGCACGAAAATAAGTCTAGGCAGGTGTACAGGGAGGTTGGAAAGAGTTGAGAGCATGAATTCAGAAAAGGAAATGAGCTTAGTTTGGGAGAGTGATCATTAAATGATGAGGAAAAATAAAAGGCTGAGCTCTAAGAAAGAAACGGAAAATCAGTGTACCATATTTTTTCATGGTAGCAATATATAGGACCGATTCTCCATTTGGGATATGGAGAGAATATGATAATAAATAATTTATCAATACCAGATATTGAATACAAGAAATCCAAAGGAGAAAATAACAACATCATAGCTAATGAAAAATTTAAACCTTCCAAGTGCACAATGAATTTTCAAAACACACACACACACACACACAACACACACCCATATCACACCCACACACAGACTGTCCTATCATAAAATTTCATGTACCAAACAAGGTTTTCTAAACATCCACCAAAGAGAAATAAAATATTAAACAGATTTTATTTATTTTTATTTAATATCATTTTCTAACTTTGTCTATATTTAGCTTTAATATAGTAATTATGCTACTTTATCTTTTGATCCTTACTTTCTGTAGCTGTTTATGTATAATAAATAACTTTATTCTAAGTGATGAGTTTTGTCATTTATAAAATTAAGGATCTTGCTAACAAAAATCGTTCAATAATTATATTTAAAACTATTTGACTACTGCCTAAGATTGAGAGATATAACTAACAAAAGTTTAATATTAGCATTTCTTAATAGTAAGCTCTACTACTGGCTTATAAATGAAAATAGAGTTTTAAATTTATTATAAGATATCTATATCATAATTTTAAAGTACACTTATTACTAAAGAGATATTTCTTCACAGAGTAAAAGCCTCAAATAGTATCTTAAACAATATGTTGTATTTCATTAACAATTAAGTTGTTTGTAAAATAAAATAAAATTTTAATTACTTTTAGGGAAGTCTAAATCATTTTCTCAAAATTACCACATGAAATTTTTTTGATGTGAGAAAACTGACCTTGGCATATTAAAACACTCTCAACGTATCACAATTTTATTGTACCTAAAAAAAAAGAAAAACTACATAGTTTGAAGCATTCGTGAATTTCAAAACACCTCCTGGAAACCCCTTTTCTCTGATGTGAGGGCGGCATTTTTCTGTGGCCTTTCCCATAAGGCCTACTTACCATTGTTCTCCAAGGCTCCAACAGGAAGCACTGAGCTAGTTATCTAAGTATAGAAAACTATTCTGACACTTTATCAGATAACTACGATATGTTCACCTGATTCTTTCAATCTGCACTTTGAGCATGAAACATAAATACAGAAACCCAGGTGGGCCATGCAGCCAATTCAGTTCACAGCAGAAGAGCGAGGTGAAAGTTGTGTCCTAAGAGATCTTAGATGTTGCCTCCATCATTTTCTCTGTGATGAATCAGTTAATGCAATATTATTATTCCTCTCCTAACTCATGCACTAGTTTCTTCCATATTCACACCAGACTCTTCTGCACAGTGAGTTTCGGGGTTACAGTTCCATTCTAGGTAATTTCTGGATAGCAGGCCTAAGGGTAAGAGTGACTGAACTCCAACATGATTGTACTTTCCTTATATACCAGAGGAAGAATGGGGATGACTTTGATATAGGAAAGGAAAGGACTTGGCATCCTTCCTTAATCATAAGGGCCTGAAATGTAGACCCTACGTAACCCTAATTCTGAAAGATGTACTTTATACTGGATTAACAACAGGTTTTATTTTCAAATAGGTTTTATTTTCCATGCCAATCCTGATTATGTGATATTGGTGTTTTGAGGCTATTTCTGACATTAGTAGGGTAGAGTAGATTTAATAATTCGATTTCCACAAAGGGGGAGGAATCTTCACCAGGCCTTAGTAACTGGAATCTCTGATATAAAAACAGTTCTATGTTCATTGTATTATAGCATAATTTTTAATAATGATGTTGCTAATAAAATGTTAAGTGAATCTATGTTATTAACAACATGACAATATAAGCCATCTTTACAAAGTATCATAATATCTCTTTCGTCTCTTTATTTTAGCCATTTAAATAATGAATTTGGGTCAATATATCCCTAAGTCTCAAAACTTTATGTGTGCAATAGTTGGGTTTTACATTTAATGTTATCATTTTAAAAATAATGAAACATTTTAGTATTTAGTGATATTTTTAAATGTAGAGGTAAATCTAAATTGTACTTTCTGGTGATTCGTGTCATGAAATATGGGATGCCCTTCCTCTAAAACATATTCTGATTTTCTTAATTTTTTCCATGATTTCAAACTATAGATATAGTTTGGAAAGGTGATTTTTATATAATAACTTAGGAACATGTGCCTCTCACTCTGGTTTATTTGCCAGAATTACTGTCAAATGATTACAGAAAATTACAGAATGATTAAAAATAATTACAGAAAAATATTTTCCTGGCTGCATATAAATACTTTGAATGATAAATAAATAGATTTTTAAGAGTATGAAGTAACCTAAATAAAGAGTACGTATTTTGAAAAGAGAACATCCTGCTTTGGCACTGACAGAATAAAGAATATGATATACTTTCAAGTATGTCTCATAGCTTTCAATAGAATGTAATGAAAAAAGTATTAGATATTTGGTTATTTCCTATGTATTAAAAACAAAATAAAACAAAACTAGGCTTTGAGCAAGGTTTCAAGAGTGAAATAATTACAAAGATTTTAAAGGAAAAACAGCTAAAGGTAGTAATTGAGAATGGTATATTCTTTGGTGGTAATACAGGAATATATCTTGCAGATGGTTTTTTCAGTGTGCAAACCAATGATGATAAATGGGTAGATTTGAGAGCTGAACTCTATTTTTGTCATGTTGCTTGCTTTTTCCTGCTTTCTCTTTGGCACTGTTATTACAGCACCCTCATGTACACCTGTAAGCATCAGTGGAATTTTTTTCATTGGCATACAATGCCAATGACTTCTCAAGGGCATCAGTTTACCATGTCATCAATTCTTTTGTTACTAGTTCTTTGAGCAGAGCCTGGGGGATACATTGCACTCAATGAATGTTTGTTAAATAAATGGTTTAGTGCAGAGGTAGCTTAAGTAGAGCTTATATCCTCTCGAATGGTTTGTATTTTGGTACTCATACATTGCAGACCAGAGAATTTTTTAAATTCTAATTTACTTCATTAATATGACATGGAAAGACCTCTATACTTTGGCAGAAGCATCCTGATTCTATCCTTTTGATAATGTATGTTTGGAAAACACCATATTTGGAGTTCTATACTTCATAAGCTATAATTAAGCACAAGTAACATGTATGTTAAGGAGGCTGGCCATCTTAATAGAAGTATAATTTCTCATAGTCAGATAGAGAAATGAACACAATGAAAATAAGACAGACAATTTTGCACCCATTCAGAAACATCAGCTTTCATCATCTAAATAACTATTGTTATTACAACACTAAAGTAATATATTTTATGTGTCAAAAATTTTTTGTGGGCTTCCCTGGTGGTGCCGTGGTTGAGAGTCCGCCTGCCAATTCAGGGGACACCGGTTCGTGCCCCCAGTCTGGGAAGATCCCACATGCCGCGGAGCAACTAGGCCCGTGAGCCATGGCCGCTGAGCCTGCAAGTCCGGAGCCTGTGCTCCACAACGGGAGAGGCCACAACAGTGAGAGGCCTGCGTACAGCACAAAAAAAAAAAAAAATTTTTTTGTGACTGTTTTGGTAAACATTTAAGTAAGATTAGTGTTTCAACATTAAAAAAGTTTTCTGTTCTTCTTATTATGACTAAGTCTGTTGTTTTTTATTCAGATTGGTTATTACCAGGGAAAACGAAACAATCAAACAAAATATTGCAGAAGCAACCAACAACAGCTGATTTGACATTGCCAAATTTGCATTATGTTTATGATTCCAAGTTTTGCTTTCTCTTATGTGTAGCAAGAACTATAGACATCTGTATAGAAATCTAAATTGAGACTCCTTGGAGATTTTTATAATTTTCTTGCCAATATTTTATGGTTGTCTCATTCATGCCTATTTCATCTGCAATTTATTTTCAAGAAAACTTCTATTATTTATTATTTTCTTAGTTTAAATTTGATTTTTGTGAAAGTAATTCTCTTCTGACAATCATATATCACAGTTTTATTGAATTACATTGCATAATTGCAATATTAAGTAAGTCTGGCACACACGGTTTGGAGAATGTACCCGTATTTAGCAAACACTAGTAAGCAAACATTTCCAATGGCTTGGGGCCTACTAACCTTGAGTGTTCAACACTTTATGGAGGCAGTGGAGACTTGCTTATTGTAATCTTATGATTTATAAGAAAAAATTTTATTTATAAAAAATTTATTTTTATTAAAATTTATTTTAATTTATGTCCACAGTTCCAGAATCACAGTCCAAAATTGGAATCAGTGGGAGCATCTTCTGTCATAATATTTGGTCTCTTGTTTTCAGTTTCTGAAAAGCTTCAGAGTCATAAATGTAAAATGTTGTCTTGCTATTCAAAACAAACCCCTTTCTACCACAACTGGGTTTATGATAATGAGGGACTTTTGGCCAGCACTAAGGATGGGGGCTGGTTGTTAGGGAAAACCACCAAGAATATAGGCTTGGAATTTTCAATCCCACCTCCTGATTTCTAGGGAGGGGAGAGGGGCTTGAGGTTGAATTAATTTAACCAATGATTTAACCAATTGTGCCTGTGTGGTGAAGCCTCCATAAAACCCCCAAAGCCCTGAGTTTGGAGAGCTTCTGGGTTGGTGATCATGTGGAAACCTGGGGAGAGTGATGTGCCTGAAGATGATGTGGAAGCTCTGAGATCTTTCCCACAGAACTTATCCTATATACTCCTTGCATCTGGCTCTTCCTGAGTTACATCCTTTCATAATAAACCAGTAATCTAGCAAGTAAATTATTTCTCTGAGTTCTTTGACCTGCTCTGGCAAATTAATTGAACCCAAGGAGGGGGTCTTGGGAACCTCTGATTTATAGCCAGTTGGTCAGAAGCATAGGTAACACCCTGGGCTTGAGATAGGCATCTGAAGGGGCCAGGGACAGTCTTATAGGACTGAACCCTTAACCTGTGGAATCTGATGCTACCTCTGGGTAGATGACAGAATTGAGATGAATTGTAGGAAATCCAGCTGGTGTAGGAGAATTTCTTGGTGGTGTGGGGAACACTCTCCCCACTCACATTGGGAGATTGGTCTCAGAACATGAAAAGTTATACTCGGTAATCAGTTAAGCAGAAGTCAGTAAGAGAGTTTCTGTAATGTTTTTCAAATTCTTCACAACTAATATGTGTTATTTTGGTAATAAGAAACTGGCAGAAGAACTTGTCTATCATTAAGGATGAATAATATTTCCTTTAATAACTGTTAGAATGAAACATATGAGTCACAGGTTAAATGTTTGATGAACATCAAATAACCTGTATCTATACTATTCGAGGCATGTATTAAATTTATGAGATATGCATGTTAAAAATGATAGAAATAACATTCACACAAGCATATAAACTAGACTTCTTATGAGTATTTTATATACAATCAGTGAAAATTACTGTTTTCAGCAACTCTGTGATCTTTATAAAAATGAGAATTATCTTACATCACATGATATACTAAAATATGAGTTAAGAAGAAAGTTAACAATAAGATATACATGTAAATATATCAATGACAGAATGAAGTTATTATACTGAATCAGTGTTTTGTGCTCTAATGATTTTTCAGCATTTGAGTAAGTTTATAAAAGTGGCAAATACACTTTAATAATTTGCCTCATCTATTCAAGGTTGTCAAAACTGGCTTGGTATTCATTACTGTGAAATGTTCTCTGAGTCCTTTTTAAGGAGTTATAAAAATTCTAACAAACTATTTAGTGCTAGAATGCAAGATAAAAGTCTTGAAGGAAAACAATCTCAGGTCGGTAAAAAGGATCTGACAAGGTGGTCTGACTGCAAAAATGAGGGCAGGATCAAATAAAACCATTCTACAGTTCTGTTCACATAGCTAACCAATAGCTGCATTTGATTTTTGTTTAATTTTTTTGGATACGATTTAGGCGATCTTTACAAAAGAATTTTAAATGTTTATGTTGTTCTTTTCTAAAACTGGCTTTGGTGCACCTAATATTAATTCTATACACATTATCAGGATTATCGCTAGATTTTATTTTATGAGAAACACTCATGAGAAGAAATAGATAATAAAGAAATGTCCTCTTGAAATGAAGCAGAACCTTATGGTCCTTGCCCACCACAAGGACCTTTAGTTCCTCTTCAAGGGCTGTAGGTAATATTCTGAGCCACATCCTGTGAGCTGTCTTATAGCTACTGAAAGCCCCACCAGGTGGAAGTAGTTAACTACATGATGACCAGAGTGTAGCCATGACATAAGCTGCCATAATTCCAAGAACTGGCCCAAAGAAATGGAAACAAACTGACCCAGGAACTAAAGGCTAACTGTACTTAAAACAATCGAGGTGACACTGATCAGACAACTGCATGACCCATTTCAAGATGACTGTCAGAGCTGACCATGTTGTTCCTGCAGGTAGCCCCCTCCCTCCATCTATAAAAGCTCTTGCCCACTGACTGTCAGTGGGGAGAGTCAGCAGGTGGACTCTCCCATGGTTGCCAACCTCCAAAATAAAACAAACTTTCCTTTCCACCAACCTTGCCTCTTTATTGGCTTCAGAGTGGCAAGCAGCCGGGCTCCACTTTCGGTAACAGTTTTTTGCCACCCAATGTGGGGCTGCTGCGCTCTCATGACATCTGGCTCCCCGGGGTTTCCTGAGTAAAGCCGCAGCCATGACAACTAGCCCTAAAGGCTGAGAGGCGCCGGCTGCTGGTGGCTAGCTGGCCCTGAGAGGGAAATCTGGGGGGATGTTCCTAGCAGCTGCCAAAACCATTTGTTTCGGGGTTCCTCCCTGTTACTCCCCTTCTTGCCACTGTCTGCCAACTTAACGCTTTTCCTTGGTGGAACAGAAACATGCATCTGGATGAGCTGATGAGCTCCAAAACCAAGTAAGTCCACCAGTTGTGCACCTGGACAAACTTCTTTTTTGAGCACGAAGTGCTATTTGGACATTTTTCCAATTAGTTCTGACATAAGTCTGACTTTGGGGACCATTTGTTTTGGGGAAGTATTTGTTTGGGACTCTGTATTGGTCATTGGTCATCCTATCAGAAGATATGTGACAGTTCTGTCTTCTGGTGCATGAGTGTGTATTCCATTTGTATGACTGGTATTCTTGTTGCCTTTTGTAAAATGGGAAATTCAGGTTCAATTCATTAGAAAAATTAAGCTATGAAACTATGACTAAAAAAACAGAAAGATGATTTTTTTTAACACTGTGTTGCCAACAGTATTCTTCAGACTCCAGAGAAAATTGGTTAAGATGAAATTCTTTTGAAATTCCAAAACGGCTTCTTTTTGCATAAGCAGTTAGAGAAAGCTAGCTTGATAAATACTGTTTTTGGAATTCTGACCCTGAGAGAACAAAAATATGCCTAGGAGAAAGCTTGAAGTTAACTCTTATCCTGTCCTTAAAATACAAACACAGCCCACTTTGCCTGAGACTTCAGTCTTGGGTTAATTAGTAGAACTTCAAGCCAAGGTAAAAAAAAAAAAAGGGGGGGGGTATGGGAGAAGCCTTTTATAATCAAGTGAATAAATTGAACTTATTCCAACTGTTATTTATAAGCTGACAAGTTCTGTATTGAAATATCTGGTTTGAGATCTCTGAATATCATATGTCTATATGTGATATTGTCATAAATGGATCAAAAGCTTTTGGATAAACTCTTTGAAAATAATTATGCTTCAGGGATGTCTATCTAAAAATACTTATTCCAGATTTTTGGTAACTTGAAACTTTAGAGTTTTGCTAAATTAAGTTAAATGAATAAAATTAATTGAATGTCTAAATCATTTTTAAGATAAAATACTGGACCATTTCTGAACAAATCTAAGTTTACATACTTTTGCCTTCTTTTGAGAGAAAAAACACTAAAGATGTTTGGGTTTATTAACGCATCTTGTACCACATTGAAGAGAAATTATGCTATGAGAAAAATGTGTGTTTTTAGAGGTTATGGAATATATTCTTAAGTTTGCCAATCAGTAAATGCTGGTATAACAGTTCAATTACTTGTTTCTTGGTTTTGTTAAGGCTTTTAAGGCTTAAAAACTGTAATATGTAACTAAAGCTACTAAAAATGATAAGCATTTCAGTGTGTAAAGCAAGTAGGATATGTGTTGTTGCTGACAGAGGTATAAAAAATGGAGATACTTTTATTGAGGAAAATGATGATAATAATTTTGTCCTAGAGCTGTTTTTTTCTGGGTGGAGAAAAATATGGGACAAATCATATGGATACAAAAAGTAATAAAAGGTTTGTGAGAAAAGGGAACTTTGAAAAAAGAATTTTGTATGTTGTTAGGAGTGATTAAGATTAGATTGGATTTAATTAGGTAAATTAATTTTGTTATTAATAGTAAGCTGGTACAAGACTGGAATTTGGTTTTTCTTTCTCCCTGTTAAGAGAAAAAAGGTTTCCTGGAATAATGAACTGCTTTTGATAACAGATTGTAAGTTTCTTTCTCTAGCTAACTTGAGTACTCCAAAGGGCCCCTAGGCATCTCAGAAGAAATATTGAAGTAACTAGGATTATTTGGTACGTTAAATTATATGGAAAACATTTGATAACTTTCAGATCATACTGCTGAACTGGGTAAGAAATTGAAAGAATTCTAATGGAAAGCTACTGTTTTCCTTCAAACCATATTTTGACCCCAATGTTTAGGATGGAAAAAGTTGTCTAGTGAAGTTATCACAGAGTATAATTTCTTATGATGTGTAGCACTACCTCTTGAGAGGGAATTCCTCACTAGGTCAGATGACTGTTGCCTGCATGTTGCTTAACTAATGAATATTCACATTTCAATTACTGTCTATGCTGAATTATTTTAAAATAAATGACAGGCATTGTAATATATATATATATATATATTTTACTTTGGTGGTTGGGGGGTGAAATTTCCGAATTTTCCAAATTGAATTCAATCTCCATTGCACTTGTTTCAACAATGGAGGGGGGTGTGTGGGGTCATGAAAAACCCACACCTTGGTTCCTTCCTTGGTGACACAGTGGTTGAGAGTCCGCCTGCCAATGCAGGGGACACGGGTTCGTGCCCCGGTCCGGGAAGATCCCACATGCCTCGGAGCGGCTGGGCCCGTGAGCCATGGCCGCTGAGCTCTGTGCGTCCGGAGCCTGTGCTCCGCAGCAGGAGAGGCCACAACAGTGAGAGGCCCGCGTACCGCAAAAAAAAAAAAAAAAAAAAAAAAAACCACACCGTGACTAGAATTTTAGCTTCACCAACTGCCTCAGCTTCTTTCAGACAGAACTTAATTATCTTTTTCAAAGTTTTCCACCACTGAATCTTATTTACTTTCTAGCCTATAGCCTTTCCTTCTTCCAGCCCATTAATTATTAATATTTGCCAGAATAATTTGTTTTTAAATGTCAATTCATGTAAGAGCAATACTCTTTTAAAAATCTTTCAGACTTCCCTGGTGGTGCAATTGTTAACAATCTGCCTGCCAATGCAGAGGACACAGATTTGAACCCTGTTCCAGGAAGATCCCACATGCTGCAGAGCAACTAAGCCCGTGCACCACAACTACTGAGCCTGCACTCTAGAGCCCACAAGCCACAACTACTGAGCCCATGTGCCACAACTACTGAAGCCTGTGTGCCTAAAGCCCATGCTCTGCAACAAGAGAAGCCACTGCAAAGAGAAGCCTATGCACCACAACGAAGAGTAGCCCCCACTTGCTGCAACTAGAGAAAGCCCAGGCACAGCAACAAAGACACAATGCAGCCATAAATAAATAAATAAATAAATTTATTAAAAATATCTTTCCACAACTTCTCATTGCTTCCTCATAACAACTAAGTCCTAAACACATTCAATGCTAATCAAAATCTAACCTCCACTTCTCTCTTGATTCTCACTGCTTGACGTTCTCTGCCTGTTTTTTCCTATATTCCATCCCTGCCAAATTGCCTATGTTTCACCAACAGCATACTGTGTTGTTTTAAAATGACCATATCTTTACATGCCTGCTCGTTCTGCATGGATTCACTTATCTTTCTTTTTCATCCAGTTAATATCAATTCCTCTTTTAAATTCGAATACTCCTTTCCCCAAATATTTTTTTTTCTGCTGGCCTGGGTCACAGTAGGTCTGATGCCCCACACATAAACCTCTGAAACATCATTCGTTCTTTAAAATAGAAAGCTCAACCACTTTTGTTATAATTATCTTTTTTTTTCTCTTCTCTTTTCCAATTGGCCATGAGCTCTCCAAGGTCATGAATTGATCATATCTGAGAACTTTGAATCCTCAAACCTTAGAACACTGCTTAGCAAGATGGAAACACAATAATTGTATTTAAATTTGCTTCAACTAAATGTGTACATATGTGATCTTGGACTTTTTTTCCCATTTCCTTTAGCTTGGCTTCTTCATCTATATAGTGATAACTGCATATACTTAGTGAGTTGTACTGAGTATTAAAAGAGACTATCCATGTAGTGCTTGGTGAATATTAAATGCTGACAAATGTTAGTTCACTTTATGCTTCCACCAAATGGTATAGTGGAAACTTATTGGGTGATTTCCCCTTAACACTTCTGTGGGATTTTCTGTTTATGTGAGTGGAGCTGCCTCCAGCATTTATTACATGGCTCCCCTGGCCACGTAATGGCCATTACATGTAACGGCTATGTTATGGGTCCAGGGTGACTTCTGATATAAGAGCATCAAGGGTTTCCTTCCCTAGTACCTGGGCCTGAGAACCAAAAAGATTGCTGGTTGTCATGACATGTATATGGATACCCAGGCAGAAGCAGAAATGAAAGCTATAGAAGGACCTGGAAGACATTTAATTCTCTGCTTTCAGATATTTCTTACAATCCAGATGCATTCCTGTTTTCAGGCCCTATCTTTTCTTTTTTATATAAGTTCCTGTTTTGCTTGTCGCTAGGTTTCTGTTTTACAAACAAAACGTTCGAACCAAAACAAATGAAATTATGGTCTCTTTAGAAGACAGTGTAATTATGGTCTTTGTAACAATACAACTTAATCAAATAATCAATGGCTGATGGCTTTGGCTGATACACTGTGTTTATATTAAAAATATGAGCTGGCAGTATGTGACCCAAAATAATGAGTCATGGTTTTCATGGTGTTCAACTTTCAGCTTCTACAAAGAGAATGACAGAGGCAATCTATAAATATGTATTCCATAAGCAGGTAAAGAACATAATAGCCATCCATTTAGTAGCTATCATACAAATATTTTATCATTTCACTGATCAGACACTTCAGAAATTGTAAAATATGTCCTTGCAGTCCTGGACGTGGGTATCAAGGGACATTTCTTTAATGAGTAGCAACTCTCTTTACCTCCACCAGGTGTCTTGTCTTATCTATCAATTCTTTCCTCCATCAAGATCAATGCACCAAACAAATCTGTTTATTTACTTTATAATGCGATATAAAATATTAATGCTTTGAAACGTTAAAGCCCAAAGGATTATTTCATTTGAGATAAGAAAAAAGGACACGAATCCCTTGCTGCCTTTCAAAAAGTACTGCTATTTCTGAAAGTGTGGCAGTAAGATTAGTCTCATAGAAAATGGGCTTGGGAGAAAACGATGCTAAACATATTTTAAAATAACAAATAAAAGTTGTAGATGACATTTCTTCTGAAGAATTAAGATTCATTGTCCTTAAAATCTACTTCTGATGTGAAACTCTTCAGAACCCCACTGCACAGAGTACATTAATGCTGAGCTTTGATGTCTTATGAGATTTCCTCATGAGCTTTCAACTGTGCAGACCGTGCCTCCCTTACATTTTCAGCGCCCTCTCACCTAGATTGAATTGTTGTTCCCTTGCACTTGTGCTCTCTCTTATTGATTTTTTTGCCTGTCTCATCTGAGTGCTTTCATATCATGTTTTCATATCTGCCTGCCTTTCAACACACAACAAAATGATGGTACATAAATGCTGGCTTTGAGGGACCTAATCGTCAATTTATATAGAGAGAGATCGCCTTTCTTCATATCAGCTTATAGACTTCCTACATGACTTATAAAGGGAGTATACTGTCTTTTAAGTTGAGGGGAATACCCTGACCCATCAAACCAGATCATCGATACAGATATAGACAAAAATATGCACACACATATATACGGTAATCGATTTAATATTTATAATACATATTACTATATATTATATATTATATAATTATACATGAGTAATATATTTATATTACATATGAAAGGTGTATAGAATATACCCTTTCTTTTTTGATTTAGGAAATTACAGGGTTTCTTCAGGGCAGACTATGATTCTAAATCCTCCCATTATATATAATATGTGGTCTGAGGTCATAAGATACCTAAACATAATCAATGACTTAGGGAAAACAGAAACGTAAATACTTCAGACACTGGACTTCTTTTAATTTCTCAAACAAGTCGTTTTTTTCCCCACTTACCGGCCTTTGCACATGATGGTTTCTGCACCTGAAAGTCTCTTACATTTGCTCTTCCTCCAGTTTCAGCTGAACTGTTAATTCTCAGGGGAGTCGTCTCTGACCTTTCAGTCTAAATTACATCTCTCTGTTACCTCCTCTCTTAGTTCTGTAAGTTTTCTTTATATAAAGTACATCAACGTATCTGATCAAGGTGGTGTACCCAGTGTCTCACACAGCATTATAGCTCATCATAAATATCCTCTATCTCTGCATCTATCTATTGGCTAGAGTGAATACATGAATCAATTAATGAATGAAAAGATAAAGAAAGAAGAACTGAAGAATGGTGGGAATTCCTGAAGTACAGCCATATAGTGGTTTTCAACTTTTCCTTGAGAACAGCTCGTATACAGCCTGAAATGCTGAGATCATTTGGGGGCAGAATGATGGGATAAGTAAGGGCAGACAACCATGCACACAACTCCCATAGCTGCAATCCTTCCTCTCCAAACAAAGGTGCTTCCATTGCCGTGGAAGCATTCATTCTTTTTTTTTTTTTTTAATTTTTGAATTTTATTTTATTTATTTTTTTATACAGCAGGTTCTTATTAGTTATCCATTTTATACATATTAGTGTATATATATCCATCCCAATCTCCCAATTCATCCCACCACCACCCGCCCCCCGCCACCACCCGCCCCCCGCCACTTTCCCACCTTGGTATCCATATGTTTGTTCTCTACATCTGTGTCTCTATTTCTGCCCTGCAAACCAGTTCATCTGTACCATTTTTCTAGGTTCCACATATATGCATTAATATATGATATTTGATTTTCTCTTTCTGACTTACTTCACTCTGTATGACAGTCTCTAGATCCATCCACATCTCTACAAATGACCCAATTTCATTCCTTTTTATGGCTGAGTAATATTTCATTGTATATATGTACAACTTCTGGAAGCACTCATTCTTGTCTGAGGCTAGTGCCTTGGGACTTTAGCAGTCCCTACTTTTCCCTGTTGTCACTCATCCACCTGAAATCAGTATCCCTCATTCAGTGAAGCCTTTGAGAACCGGCCATGTCTTCCCTTTTGCATTCTGACATCTTATCACAAAGTTGAGAGATTTCGAAGTCCACAGGGAAAATTCATCTAACAAGCTAGTATTAAAGTGTGCAACGCTATTTAATGTGATGACTTTACCTCCATTAATTTTGGCAAACAACCTCCAGGGCCAAACCTGAGATCTGGTCATCATCTGGACTAGATCTACATTACATACCTTAAACTCGAATAATTCACTCTGTTGACAGCATGCTTTTTTCCTGGTTCTCTCACAACCTCTCTCCCTCTCTAACTTCTCTTTAACCTTATGTATAGTCCTTTGAGCTCCTCTCCTCACTTCTTTGCCATCCTAGCCAGCTGGAATTACCTATGCAGCTGACACTTGCCTTTTTGTTTCATTTTGTTTCTCTTTGGCTGCTGAGACCCTTGGACATGTTCCTATGGCCACTTGCCTAGACCCTAGACACTTGCTTTCCCAGACACTGTTGTATAGATAGGGTTGTTTCCTAGCCTGGTTTAGAAATTTCTCATTTCCAAATTGGAAATTAGTGATGTAAAAATTGATGAGAAAACCTGGCACCACATAGAAACTATGCTGGTAAAGGTAGCCTGAACTGCATCCAGTTTCAGTGGAGCCTGTGAGTGAGGTTCTACTGATAGAAACTGATATCCAGTGTTGCTTCTCACTGTGATGTCATCTGTGTAGTTCTGCATTATCACAGATGTTACCCGTGATGTTATCTGTGTGTTATCTGTGCTGGAGTGTTTGTACACTGGAAAGTTGTATACCTTCCTGTGCCACTTCGTAAGGTGGCTCTGGTTGCTCTTCTGTTTTGCACAGCTTCTAAGTCCTGCATTCTAGCCCATTCTTAACAAGTTCTAGCCAAAGTGTATTGCAACTAATTATACCCACTATGAAAGCATTCATCTGCTGGTTTTTAAGAGTACAGAGTCTAGATTTGGACTCTTCGGTTCAAATCGTGGCTATAGTACTTAGTAGCCGTTAGACCTTGGACAAGTTATTTCCCTTCCTTGTGCCTTGGCTTCCTCATTTGATACATGAGGATAAGAACTAGTAGCTGCCTCTGGAGGATGCTGTGAGGACTGCTGGGCACACTGTAAATGCTATGTGAATATTTGCTATTATTACAATTAGTAATAGCATTTGGTTGACCACATAACCTACTTTCTCACCAGGAACTTTAACTTTATTATGCCTTCATTTTAATACTTTATTTATTTATTTATTTACTGTATCTCTTTACTATATGTTTCTAATATAGTCACCCAGGAAAACCCAACTGTAAATCTACATTACAAAATACCTTCTCTAGTCCAGTACCCCATTTAACTTCAATAAGAAAGTTTCATGAAGACCAAGCTCATGAAGGTCTAGTGAAGACTTGTTACTGTATCAAATGAGAACTCATTTGAATCTTTATTACCATATTTCACTGGTCCTTGGTCAAAACCCTCTTCTATTCCCTGAAATGACTATTTCAGAATATTATCTGCATGCTTATTCTAATATTTTGAAATAATTTAGGCCATTTGATATCATTTGCTTTATAATCTCGCCACTCAAATTTCTTAAATGTGTGATCTACACACTTTGTTTTCACTTCCTTAACTCACCACAGTAACATGTCCTGTAACTTCACTCTACTAAGATCATTCTTATCAGAGTCACCAAAAATCTCCCAGTGCCAGATTACAAAGATAATTTGAGTCCTTATCACACTGTAAATCACTGTTCCTTGGGACAGCACTGCACACTTCATCCTCCTTAAAACTCCATATTCCTTCAGTTTCCATTATCACAAAATTTCCCAGTTATTTTCACATCTTTGCATCTCTTGTGAACACCTCTTCCATTGTTTATGCTTGCATTTTTGGTGTCCCTTGTGATTCACCAAAAAGCACATACTACTTAGCCATTCTCCTAGTTTAATTACCAACACACTGATGTTTCCCAAATGGACATCTTGAGTCCAGACCTTCACCTGAGCTTCATCATATATTCTAGACATAGTACACATGTACTTGCTTGAAAGCTTTTGTATGTATGGTTATGTTGCGGTACCTGAGATAGGTCCAGGTTTTATACTCAGAGACAGAGAGTTGAGAGTCTAAAGGTGATGTGCACAATGATTGAAGAAATGCTGTGAGCGTCTTCAGTAGAAGAGGGTCAGGAAGTTGAGAAATATGAAAAGAGAAATGTCTGGTAATGGGCAATCTAATTTCTTTGTAAATGACTCTCCTGCTTAATGTCTTACTGTGAAATAAGTATGTACCTTTGATGGTCGGGATTTGTCAGCGTAAGAAAACTGATAGTTAGGATAAAATGATAAAACAGAAAGATCTCCAGAAGCCAGAAGGATATATTTTAATGGTATTGAACATAAAGTGTTGAATTATATAATTTCTGTCCAGTGAAGGATCTGATTTTTAACTCAGACCCCATTAGGAAGTTATTTCCTCTACCATAAAAAATGAAATACAGTAACATTCTCTATCACTGCAGTGTGACAAAGAATGTAAAAGGTACCAATTATATTAGAACATCAAAAGTCTGAAAGAAACATCATTTCATGGTACCTGAAATTAAGGATAGGCATTTTTCACAGCATATTGGAGAGATGCAGTTTTCTGAACAATACAGTTGTTACTCCTTTATTTGAAATCTGACAGCAGAGTAAGTGAAGTAGCATAGCCTAAGCAATCACGGTCCTGATACAAGGAAGTGACACCCAGGGCAGACCAAACTGAAATGAGGACATTATGTGCCATCAAAAAAGAGCAGCAGAACTTGCATAAAGAGAGAAGAGGAGGAATTTAGACTTCAACAGACAGAGATACTACATCAGCCTCTGATTATAAGCTTTACTGGATGTTCAGTTAAGAAAAAAATACTGTATATAGTTTATATATTTTTCAATTGTTGTGACTAAGATTCTATAGAGTATATATTTTCCACTTCAGAATTTGGGTCAAATATTAAAAGAGAATCTTTTATTGGTTTCATAAAAGATGAATTAAATGAACACTTCAAGGACTGAGATACGTATTATGTAAGACATTTTCTTAGTAATGCAATAAAGTTTCACATACACAGAGCAGACAAAGTGAGGCCAGGCAAGCAGCAAAATCCACAGGCTGCTCTGTTAATAAGTTGACTTTTGGGCTTCCCTGGTGGCTCAGTGGTTGAGAGTCCGCCTGCCGATGCAGGGGACGTGGGTTCGTGCCCCGGTCCGGGAAGATCCCACATGCCGTGGAGCAGCTGGGCCCGTGAGCCATGGCTGCTGACCCTCCGCGTCCGGAGCCTGTGCTCCGCAAGGGGAGAGGCCACAACAGTGAGAGGCCCACGTACCACAAAAAATAAATAAATAAATAAGTTGACTTTTATCTGGAAGTTCTCTTCTGTGTGCTTGAGGACACCAGTAAGAATATTCATTGAATTCAATACTGCCTCCCATAATGCTATTTTATCATAATTTATATAAGTTTAAAATTTTATGAATATATTTTATACTAAATTTAAATTAATGATTCACAACTACACAATTTATATACAAATATTTATTTTTTATGTTAATAAAAATGTATTGAAATCCTACTAATTGTATAACCTATTTTTGGTGATGTGGATATATTAATATAAAAGAGATGAAGAATTTGCTTTCTTGGAGTTTTTCTTCTAGTTGAGAGGAGAGTAAATTAATACATCAGTCAAAATCAAAATCAATATATGTTGTAAAGCCAATAGTCAAAGAAGTAGGTAGCAGTAGTCAGGCAAGTCTTTTCCAAGCAGGTGAGATCTGAGCAAAGACCTAAATGAAGTGAGGGAGTGAGTTATGAGAACATTGAGGAGAAAGTGCTAGAGATAGAAAGGAGAGTGCCTTACAAATGCCCTTTGGTAAGAAAACACTGAACTCAGGGGACAACAAGAAGGCTATGTGGGAGGAATGGTGGGAAATACTGCTGGGGTCAAGAATGTCTGTAAGACGTTTGACTTGAACTATTGGGTAAATGAAGGTTTTATTACAGAGCCTAAGAAAACATGTAGAGAGTAAAGCTCTGGGTTAAATTAGTCAGAGTTCAGCCAAAAAAAACAGAAACCATTTTACGACTCATAAGAAAGCAGCAGGTTGGGATTTAATACAGAGAATTAGAAGATAAAACTGCTGGAAGGGCCCAGGGAACAAAGATCACAGAAAGGTGCTACCAGCTTCAAGATATCAGAGAGTGCAGAAATCAGACGAAATTGCTACCAATGATCTCAATTTCCTGGAGCACAAATATGAGTGATCCAGAGGAAGCTATTCATACACTGCCTCCAAGAAAATCTCACTTCTGTTGCCTGCTGAAGTCCGTGACCTTTATTTCTCAGCCTGAACAACATTGACTTTGGATCAAGTGCCACATATCAGGGTAAACGCATTCTGTGGGTCGCTTCAGTAAAGGAACCACATCCGGTACAACAGCTGATATTGGGGTCATCAATTAATTGTATTTATCATAATCCTCATCATTCTTCATCATATTTAAACATATCAAACAGATGACTTAAAAGAAGACCTACCACGAATCAATGTTCATTCATCTTTCAAGTCTTTCATGGTGGCACTAAATTCTGTCATTCCTCCAGGGATGTATTACTGGTTTCTGTTTTTCAATTTACTAAAATACAAATTAATGGTAGAGGGGAAACCAGTTCCAGGAACTTACACTTGGTTCTTTCTAATATTATAAATGTTGATTCAAGGGACAACTAGCCAAAGGAAGAATTCTGTGAGTTTCCAAATAAGGAGAAAAACTCGTGGATAAATCCACAAACACACTGAGCTCATTTTAACATACACTCCATCCAAAACGCCATTTATCACCAGACTGCCACAATACCCTCTCTGATTTATGGCCCCGAGAGTGATTTTGTTTTTTGATCTTTAAAGATTATTTTCACTTCAAACCCAGTGTTTATTAATTCTTCAAAATCTTGGAAATTTTCTTTTTCTCAGACCACAATCACCCTCTTAAATAGCCACAGGAATATTTTAGGAGAAATAGAAAGAAGATTTAGAGTACGTGTGCTTGGCTGTGTCTCTGCTCCTTCTTTAAGCAGATCCGTCATCCTCTTCTTTCAAGGCATATGGGACCATAATTTGTCTCAAGTCTGGAACTGGGTGAAAATTCATGATTGTCCCTTATAGTGACTCAATAAGTTAAATTCACCAACCAAGAATTTTTTTTTTCTATTACCGAATTAAGGAAGAATTTAATAGCGTGTCCATCTATTTTACTTCCACGAACCTCATGATCAATTAGCCATGGCCAAATTCCAGCTTGCCCAGTTTACTGATTATACCTCAGGCCCTGCTTTCCATTACAGCTATCATGCTCATTGTGTCATTTGCAATTAAGCTCTGACACATGGCTTCTGCCACTTTAGAATCTTAACTTTACCATAAATATCAGAAAGGCTATATCCATGGTGACATTTCTCACCTTTGTTCTTGCTTGCTGAGTACATTCTCAGAAGTTTTAAAGGATGTTCTATCACCAATGTTCTTAATGCTATATTACAGTTCTTCAGGCCCTCCCAGGGAAATAATTGGGTAAGCAATTCACCATCATTAATCCACATTAAGACACCTATCTCTCTGGTCTTTGGATTCCTTGCTCTAAATAATACCAAAGGATTTCTGGTATCTCACCTTTTTCTAAAGTAGGTGACTATGGTGTCCAGGTTTTAGCTAATAACTGAGTGAGCTATTACTGCCACTCCTAGATGCTTGAATTAATATGGAATTCTGACTGTATGGTGAGTGTTTTTCCTATGTTGCTAAGCATGGCTTGATCTAATGTTATATTCTTTCCTCCCTGATCTTAAACCTTTAGAATCCATGCATATTTATATTTTCTAGATTTCTACTGTTATACATTTGTAAAATTTGGCAACTTTTTCATGTATAAGCTACCTTGACCTAGGGAGGATCTCATTCACTCTACTGGTTTCTAAGTCTGGGAGTAAAAAGAGGTCATATGTGTGGGACTTAAAAAGGAACAATAACACTAGAATTTATGACCACCTGGTGAATCTTAGGCAAATTTTCACTTATCTAGGAAAAATTTTGAAGATGATGAACAATATATTTTCAACAAAAAATCTCCCAGGTCTGTGAAAACATACAAAGAGATGAACAAAACATTATAAATGGAGAGCAAAAAGCCTGTGAGTGAAGAAAACTGAAAATTATGGATAATGATACCAACAAAAGATTCCAGTGACATTCTGAATATTTACAAATAACTTCATTGTGTGAAACTTATTAAAAAAGCAAAATGTCTGCATTCTTAACTCATTTAGAAAGGGAGACGTAAGCAGTTTTTTTTTTTTTAATATAGACCATTGAGCGGGAGGTCTTCTAAAAGGTCAATAGGCTTAGCAATCTGAAATGTCAAATTAAAAACTTATTTTATAATTAGTCATACTGTGAAACGATCTGGTAGCTAAATAACAAATTATTAGATAAGGTGATATCACTAACTTTTAGTAGATTTTCTTTGATTCTCAATTACACAAAATTTCAGATATGTGTAATTTCAAATAAGAAATATAAGATTATAAAATGATGACCTGATTTCTATCATCTCAGAAATTTTAAATAGCTCACATTGAATATTGGTCCTTAAATTTTGGCATGAAGTCAAAAGGTGTTTTATTTCTAGTTATTCAGCTAAAATCAAGATTATTTTGTTCAGAATGTATCAATTATTTTAAATACAAGAGTACTTAGGTAAAAAGAAAAGACTTGACAAATTTAAAGTCAGTATTTAATTTGCTTAGACAAGTTTCCTATGTCTCACTTCTCTCTCTCACCTTATCTTGAATCTTATATCTGTTTTTAAATTTATATATTAAATGTTTAGTTCAAAACAGAATGGCAATAAATATAGATCAAAAAGCTAACATCATAAAACCTGTTTGTAATTTGGAAACTTTAATACTATATTTTATGCATATGTCAATGGTTCTTTTATAAAATAACAAATAAAAATCTATGTAAAAGTATCTTAGTTTTAAACCACATGTCTCCAATAAAACACTTGCATAATTAGAAACACAGCAACAATTCAGTGGAGTTAAAACTAAACGTAACCAGGAACAGAACTATTAAATTATAATAAAGAACATGGGGCCCATCTGTGTTATAATATAGATGATAGAAGTACATTCGAAATATTGATGACGGATTTTACATGAGATGGGAAAATATTGGCTTCCCTATAGTCATTTTCCTATACATTCACCAAATTTGTTATTCCCAAATCCTCCAGCTTTGCTTGTTATGTTTTTCCAATCGTCAGCATTAAAAGTTAAGGCACCATACTGAGACTGGGTTTAAAACAGTCATCACAAAGGATGATTCAGAACTCTTCTAAGTAAATATTTACAGCAAGTCTTTTAGCAGAACTCACAGAAGTTTAGTCACACTACTTGAATTGTATGGTCTAAGCCATGGAAAAGGGAAGTAAAAACAATCCTCCAGAATATGTTAATAATTAGCATCAAATTATTTAAACGATCCAGAATATTTAAATAACTAGAGAGAAGCAAACTCTGATTGGTAACCTCCTCACTAAGGCAAGTATAATATACGAGTGCATTTATGGCCAGACTTGGAGGATTGTTTTTTTCTTTTTATGGTTTCATTATATTTCTTTCTGTATGTGAACTGCCACATAACATAAAACCAGAAGACACATTAAGAACCTTTGGGGAGACATAGCATCCTTCACATGTAAATCTTTGCACCTCTTTGTCTTCACAGCTAGTGTATGTATTTTGGTGGTAACAGTAATTTGTATTAAACTTACCCCTTCATTTTAATTCCTCTCAGAGTCCATAATCCACTGAAGCAGTAAATGCTGCAGAGCATTATAATTGCATCTAGTTCTAGAGACACTGATCATGTGGCATGATTAGAAGTGAGCAAATTTCAATTATGAAGTTGCTCTGCATCTCTTAAATAACCTTTCCTTATCACAAGCAAACAAAGGAAACAATGAAAGTATTTTGAAAAAATTATAGGGCCAGAGGAAGAAAAAAGAGCATATAGTAAAAGACATATTGTTACCATGATGATTTTAAACTGTTTATCAAAAAACTATTCATTATTGTTGACCTAGTATTAAGCAAAATTACCTATATTTCCACATATAATATGGACTATCAATATAATATGTAATATCAACATAATTTTCACACATATAATATGTTATATTAATATAATAAACTCCAAGGCTGGCACATAAAAAGATATTTCAGAGGAATGATGCCTAACTAAGAAGAGGGATTATTTCTAAACCAGGGTACCTCATTTGAGAATTCATGACCTCTAGATCTAATTTTTTTTAACTCATATCAGAAAGGATGTGGAAATTTGACCTCTGCTTGATAATATTTCAGTAGGAATAAATTTTTTGAAAAATTAATGTTGTAAACTGTATCTCTGCAGTTTTTTCCCACTAGCAAATACAAAATTAATTGTAAAAAAAAGGTCTGTTTCTCACAGATTAGTTTTATTTTTCTTTTAATTTTCCTGAACACTGGGTTTTGACATAACAGTGAAAATAACCTTATCGGCCATCATTATTTGGTACTGAAGAGCACTTCACACTGAATTAGTAACAATTTCCTAGTGATTTTATAAGATGATCCATCTTTTAAAATGGCAATCTGTATTTTATAAGAAGTATGTAGCAACTGGAATTATCTGCTATGGTTATGATTATTTCAATATGTAGCTCCCCTTAACAGGCTAAGATAGCATTTAAAAGTAAATATGCCCTTTCTAATCAGATATGTTCTGACATCTAGTCATTCCCTCAAATTTGCATAGATTTCCTATACAAACAGTACCATTGAATATAAATTTCTTAATTTCCCATGAGCAGATATAATGTTAAAATACTTTTCCCTCTGGAAAACAGACACCAGCTAAAGTCAGAGTGAGTTTCAATCCTGACTCAGCCACTTAAATTGTTGTGATATTAAACTCTCCAGCCTCAGTTTTCTATAAAATGAAGATGTGTATAATAGTCTACCGAATAGGGTTATCATATGGTTGGAGATGGTTTATGTTGTTAACACACACAGTGTCTACTGCTTAGTCATCACCCATTAAATGGCAACAATATTATTTTCAAATATTTTCCAAAGAAGAGGAAAAAATATTTGAAGATTGTCATCTATCTATTCATTTAATGCTGAAAAACACGGCAGTTGAGTACAGTGCCTTTGGTGTCAGTTTCTTCTATTTTCCTATTCTTACTCTGCCTTCTCCTCACTCATTATAATTCATTCAAACATTTGTTTTTTCTTGGCTCCAACCCCATGCAAAGCCTTGCATTTATCTAAGTGCTTGTAGAGTCTTGGGACATCAGAAATCACAGGCAGAAGCGACAGCAGTAAGGGGTCCCTGGTGTCTCACCATCCTACAGAGAGGCACGCTTGGCAGGACCCAAAGGGCTTCCCTTGGGCTCTCTCTAGGAGAGGGATTCCAGTTTTCTGTGGATGCACAAGCACAAGAATGGATGTGTAAAGGAGATGGTGAATGTTCTGGGGAGAAGAACCAAGTAAACTGAATTTTGGTGCCAACACTCTAGGAGAATGCTGGGAAATACATGCCAGCTGCCTAGCACCTGGAGAACGTGTGGTGCTCCAGCCTCATGAGGTATTGAGTTTAGGGGCAGCCCCTCCTGCCAGGGGTGCTTAGACAGCCCATAGACAGTCTCCAGGGTGATCCGCCAGACAGTGCTACTAGTCTTCACAATAGAGTGGGTGGCAATATTGTCCTCTTGAGGTCTCTGTTTTAGTTTCCTTGTTCACTACTACTAGTCATTTAGTTTAGTGAGAAGAAATCCTACCATCCTTGAATGTGTATAAGAATGTCCTGTGAAACATACATCCTCCAACAACCTTGGTGGGATAAAAATTATAAAAACCGCTGGCCACAAGCCAGCGGTATGAAATTAGTGGTATGCCAATAGTGTCCGTATTAAGGTGAAATTCCCTATGCGATCCACATATTATGGCAAATAAGATTGGACTGTTGAAATCATGGGCAGTTAGCATTATTAGAAGCTGCTCTATTTTCTTGGTAAAGAGCTGTCACAACACAAAAGCTGCGAGACCTTATGCTAGTCTCGGGCTTGGTAAGGACCCTGTAGATAATATTTAAATGTCACAGGTGTCATTGAGATTATATATGAGAAATACATTTTTGAAAGTGCTTTGTGAACTCTAAAGGGCTATAAAATATTTATCCATCTTAATAGTACTTCTGCAGATTTTGAAATAGAGACATTAACCCCAGTGTTTGAGTTAATGTTTTCAAGGTCTTGAAAAAGACAAATGTGATTAAAAACAAATAAAAATAATTGTAGGAAATTTAGATTTGTCTCTGTCATAAGTTTTGCTTTAAGCTTTTTCAACAACATAAGTAATAAATATTATTTTGTTTGCTCTATTAGATTGTTTCTGTAATATTGAGTAACCTGCACATGTTAAGTAAAAAACAGAACAAAATCCTCACAACCAAAAATATTAACAGTGGCTTTCTCTGGTAGCTGTTACAGGGATTTAATTTACTCCTTTTACATTTTTTTTTAAAAAAATTAAATTTATTTTATTTATTTTTGGCTGCATTGGGTCTCCATTGCTGCATGCAGGCTTTCTGTAGTTGCAGCGAGCGGGGGCTACTCTTTGTTGCGGTGCATGGGCTTCTCATTGCAGTGGCTTGTCTTGTTGAAGAGCATGGGCTCTAGGAGTGCTGGTTTCAGTAATTGTGGCATGCGGGCTCAGTAGTTGTGGCTCGCAGGCTCTAGAGCACAGGCTCAGTAGTTGTGGTGCACAGGCTTAGTTGCTCTGCGGCATGTGGGATCTTCCCAGACCAGGGATCAAACCCGTGTCCCCTGCATTGGCAGGTGGATTCTTAACCACTGCACCACCAGGGAAGTCCCCCTTTTACATTTTTAATATTTACCAATTTTCTTTAAGTACTACTTGTTATTTTTATGATAGACATCTTTCTAAAATATAATTTTTCCCATAAAAATACTTCTATATTCTCAGATATTCAGACATTAAATGTTGTGATTTTAGATTGTGCAGCCTTTCTTAGACCAAAACACCCTGTATTATAACTTTATGTCTCCATTTCATTCTATTTAAAATGAGTATTTAGTAGTACTTAAATTCTATTTATTGATGCAAAACTAGTAATATTATGAAGTTCACATAAATAAATGTCAAATGTTTACAAAAGACCAGCATTACTGTAGCATTTGGTAATAGCATGTCATGACACTTGTGTGTTTACTCTTACATTGTTTAATGATTTTTTCTTTTTCCTTTTCAAGATATTAGGCTGTAAAGAACTGAAAAGCAATGGAACACAAATAATAGGAAATGAGACACCAACTTTAGAATTTTAAAAGCTTTAACTCATAATTTATCCTTTTAATTCTCTGGCCTTCACTAGATGGCTCAATGACTTTGCTCTCCTAAGTCTGAAATGATAGCTTCTTTGTAAGCTTAGAACTTCCTACCATTCATATTTTTTTCTAAGATGCCTTTATATAATAGTATCATTTCTTATAATGGAAACCTGCAACTATGATGCAAGGCAACATTGTAATAGAGACAGCTATCATTTGATCCCATTTCAGTGTTCCCAGATGAAAGCTTTCAATCATTGACGCTCTGATTCAAAACTTATTTCATCCAAGTGGGTATTAGGCCTAGAAGATGCTAGAAGATGGTAAGATCATCAGAAGAATTTTCACTCTAAGTCAAGACCCAGCCTGTAACAAAGTCTATCAGAGTATTCTAGATAAGGAAAATCTGGTCATCCTACTTAAGTATTGTGCTAATTTAGGAATTCTCTAGTTGCAAAACATAGGAAAAAAGCATTGAAATTAGAGAAGTAATTTCTATATTCAATTCATATTTTTGTCCCTGTTTTAATTAGTAGTGAGTGTCATGAGGCAATAAAATTAAGTAATTTAATTTGGCTGTAGTAGTCAGTAAGCTATGGGCCACTTGAAGGTGGGATTCTCCCCTTCTGTGGGAGAGGTTGACTAAGGCCCCACTCTTCCCCCTCAAAGCTACCCATATCCTAATTTCTGGAACCTGTGGTTATTATCCTACATGGGATAGGGGTGTTGCAGGTGTAATTAAGGCTCCTGCATGAGTAGCCTGGATTATCCACGTGAGCCCAATGTAATCATGAGTCCTTATAAGAGGGAGGCAAGACAGTCAAAGGAAGGAGGTAATAGTGATGTGATAACAAAAGCTGGAGAAGACGTGATGTGATACTGGGCCACAAACTAAGGGACGTAGGCAGCCTCTAGGAGCTGAAAAAGGTAAGGAAATGGATTCTCCTCTACAGCCTTCTGATTCTAACACCATGACTTTAGCCCCATGACACACATTTCAGGAACTGTAAGAGAATAAATTTGAATTATTTTGAGACACATAGTTTGTGGTAATTTGTTACAGCAGCAGTAGAAAACCAATACATATTTCTTTGTTACCTACTACTTCTAAACCCTAGAAATTAGGGTTCAGTGGCCATGTGTTCATACCTCCTTCCTCACAAGTGGTCCTTCCACCTCCAAGGCTCTGAGAAGACAGAGTCTTTTCTTCTTCCATATTTATAATAAACCCAGCTCAGTGGTGGGCAGAAGATAGCTAATCTATCATATACTATCTATACTCATATTGTAATTAGTAACTAGATAAGCATTAAAATTACTGCCTTTTAGGTTTTAACCGAAGTCACAATTTCATTGCATTTAAACATACAAGCATGCATCGAAATTATCTCAGTTTTTTTCGTAATAATCTCGTTTGTGTAGCACAAAATTTCAAAGTGTTTACAGGGTCTCATTTGCTCCTCACAATAAATTTTTCGCAGGCTACCCAGGCACTGGTATCCCCACTTAACAGATAAAGAAGCTATGAAGTATAATGTCAGTTAACCACCTTATACTGAAAATAAGAACCCAAATCCACAGCCTCTAATTAAAAGCTACTCCTCTCTGCATAAGCTGATTAAAAATCCACTTCCTTTATCTCACTCTGATATATTTGACTTATATCTTCCTGTTTATTCTCACAATTTACAGCACATAGGAAGCATTTATCAAAAGAATTAGCCTCCCTTGATCACACAGCTAATTATGATTTAACAAAACTGAGTTAAGACTGAACAGCCACCACGTAAGAGAAATCTTATATTCTGGTCTTGGGTTATTTTCAAAGACAAGATATCCCTCAGCAAGAGTCTTCCATAAGGTAAAATGTCACATTGCAGGTAGTGCAAACAATGCATAGCAGTGGCACAAGGTTTCTGAGGTGGTGAAATAAGACTTTTCAGCCATAAATCCAGGAAGAGATGGAGTGTCTTAATGAGTAAGCCAAGAAATATTATATAGTTTTAAAAATGCATATTGTAAACTCTAACCCTGCTGTGATGCACAAAATTAATGGATGAGTAGTTTCAGTACCATTGAAGGGTCTATTCACACTCATGTACACATCCTTATAATAACCTTATCTGTATAACACACTAATTCAAGCTATAGGACTTGGTTAAATATTCATGGGGGAGATGAAGTATCAACATCGTAAGCAAGGAGAAAGGCCAGGACAGCCAATCATTGAAGGAAAATTTCAGGGTCTTTTCAGAAAATGGGCAATTCAACTTAATTTATATGAAAGATGAGAGAAAGGGAGCAGTTGAAAACAAGATGGTAAAATTAGGTTGGGAGAGGCCTTAAATGCCAGGCTAAGAACTATATACATATTTGGGGACAGTAGACATTTTTAGTGTGTAGGTCTGACATGAACAAGACCATGATTTAGAAAGATTTTTCTGAATGGAATGTATGTAGGATGACTTAGAAAGGAAAAGATTGGAGAGGGGGAGATACTATAGTAGTTCTGGCAAGATAACATAAGGGTATGATGTTATTTCCATTTCTTATGGTATAAGAAGTAATAATAGCTAACATGAATATAGCACTGATGATTTGCCAAGCAGTTTTCTAAGCAATTACATGAGATAATTCATTTAATTCTCACAATTAATGAGTAGCTATTATTTTTGTCCCCATTTTACGGGTAAGGAAATTAAGGCATATAGAAGTGAATAGATTTGCCCAATGTCACAACTAGTATTTGGTAAGGCTACCAGTTTTGAACAGTGGTAGTCTGACTTTAGAAATCATAACTCTACACAATACTCATAGGTAATAAACTACAATTTTGTAAACACAAACGTAGGCCCTTTTGATAACTATTGAACAAATCATCACATTCTATATATGCATGTGTATTATATACCATATTTATGTTTTTTATTGCCCTGAAAGAATGCATCTAGGCTCATTTAGGAATAAGCAAAATACTTTAGAAACAGTGTTTATGAACTATTGGTCATTGTAATCACTCTTTTACTTCTCCTCACTATTTCAGTGGTATTTATTGAGCACTTACTATGGCCCTGTGCCCTTCACTGAGAGACACAGTTCTCGCTCTCCTGGAGCATGAGCCTTTTTTAGGGTTTAGATTCTCTGTCCCATTACTGTTGGTGGCTTGCCATATCCTTGTAGAACAGTTGTTAACTCCGTGTGTCTGAATGTTCAAGCTGGTATCCTTTTTTTCTATTATATTTAAAACATTAACATACTGTACTATAGACAAGACATGGTCAAGGATAGAAGATGCCAGGTCTCAGCCACCTCAATGTGTCAGTGACGTTCCAAAGCCAGCTGGAACTCTGCCATCTCTTGCTTCTGTCCACCTCACATTTAGAGTGCCCTGACGCTAATGCAGCAGATTCTGTGAAGTACATATAAAGATCACAGATTGCATTCAACCGAAAATTATTATTTATTTATTTATTTATTTATTTTTGCGGTACGCGGGCCTCTCACTGTTGTGGCCTCTCCCGTTGCGGAGCTCTGGACGCGCAGGCTCAGCGGCCATGGCTCACGGGCCCAGCCGCTCCGCAGCATGTGGGATCTTCCCGAACCGGGACACGAACCCTCGTCCCCTGCATCGGCAGGCAGACTCTCAACGACTGCGCCACCAGGGAAGCCCCGAAAATTATTTTTTTAACATTATTTACTGTTATTAACATTATTTAATCCTACATACTGAAAAAACTCTAATTCTTAGCAACATAAGGTAACGGTTTTGTGTTAAATGTTTTATGATTTTGAAATTGAACTACATAAAATTGTTTTGTTTTTATATTACTCTTTGGCTACTGTGTACTTTGAACTTTCATTTGATAGGTAATTGTTTCCTTAGAGTTCTTTTTGCTTAAAACTAACATACATTTAGGGACATTGAATGTAGATGACTTAGCATTTTTTGCTTTGAGCATTTTTGCATACATCAGAAACCGTATGTTCACTCCATATACTCTCCTCACTTTTAAACCTTTTTGTAATTGAATATCCTTCTTATATCTGTAAAGATATTTTTACTTATATATTCTTCATGTTCATTCTTTCAACTTAGCGCACACAGAAAGTATTTTATGAAAAAGATTACGAAAAATTTAAATGACAAATGCTTCAGAAAATGTTTTGAAGAAACATATAAACATTTGAAGCTCAATTATACACAGATCCAAATCCTGAAGACTTCATTTTTTCATAAATATTTAATACATCACATTGCTAGACCATGCGAATTCAGTAATAGAAGTCTTATAGTTCAAAAGTAGAAAAGAACATTATTCTTGTCAGAGCTAGACAGTCCCTGAGCCTTAATATACAAATAACTTTTCCCAGTGACTTTATAGGTTCCTGGAACTACTCAGTTATGAGAGAAACCATGATTATTTTTGTCTTCCAGAATCGCTTCTTCTGGAATAGAAAGTAAGGCATAAATAATTTTCCCTCATTATCTGTCTTTACAGAGTCTTGATTTGCATTTGGCTAGTGCACTGTTTAACAATCTTAATTGGATCATTCTTTTATTAACCTAAAAATAACTATTGAAACATTATACACAATCATGTTGTACCAGACCAGGCAAGTCATTTGCAAAAGAACAGATCCTTCTATAAGCAATGTCATGTAGTCCAGCATATACTAGGAAAAAAATGACTAGTTTTGAATCACAGTTCTCTAGAGAAAACTATACTTTTTTTTATAAGTCTAGAAAGGAGAGAAAAAAGAATTTTAGGTATCTGGTACATTAATCTTCAAGAAAATACTGAAATATATATATTTTGCTTTGAGGATGATTTTTACCCTTTGAATATTTCACATCACTTTTTTATATGAAAGGAAAAGAAATTACTTTCATTCAACTCATTACTGCTGACAGCATATTATATGAGAAGACATTATGTCGTGAAACAGCAAAATGTTTCCCATCTCAAAGCAGTTTCAAAGACAGAAGGAAATTACATTTTTTTCAGTTTATATTCTCATTTCTGATCACTAATTTCTGCAATCAGGTATAGGGTGATGAACTGTGGAATTGGGAAATTTCATTTTCCAGAAACCTACTCATAAAAAGCACACAAAAGAAATCCATTAACCTCTCTTTAGAAGTAACAGAAGGAAACTAACTTCTGTCTGAGTGGCAGTTGCATAGGCTCAAGAAGAACAAATGCAAAGGTTTCTTTGCCTAATCATCTATCTACAGGAGTAGAAGTTTTGCTTTTTACAATGTTTTCCACAAGAGTAAACTTTCTACAGGAAATGACTCACATTGGAAATTCACAAGTTTGTGTTGGTTTACCTTAAAGGACTGAATATTATGAAAAATCAGTGTGTGGTTTTATTGTATTGTATCCTAAAAAGTTTCTCATTAGGCTGTATACTTTCTTATTTACTATTCATTTCTTCAGTCTTCATGACTCCAGTGGGATGTCAACTCCTCCACGCTATTGGTCCTGATTCATCCAGCTTCTTGTAGGAAGTTAAGTATTACTCTTGTTTCTCTCCCAGCATCTTGTTCTTAATTCTATTATAATTCTCTACCATACTATATTCATTTTCTTATGTCTTAGTATTGAATTCCACAATATAAATTTCTCCAGGCATGGATACTATATTCTATTCATTTATCTCCACATCTAGTGTATTATTTGGGATTTTCCCAAAAGTCAACTCAGAGTCAGGATTCAAGTGCAAGTAGTTTATTTGGGAAGCACAGAGAACTCTGGTTTTAAAAAAATGGGGCAAGCGACTCAGAATAGGGTAAATTATTAAGCGGAGAACTATTAAATGTACCACTATATGTTAAATGTCGGGGGAAACTTGAGAAAACGGTCCAAATCCTGTCCCTCAGAATTCTCTTTCCTGAGGAGGGAGGAAGTTGGATAACTGAACACCAACTGAGAGGAACTGATCCAGGATTGCTAGTCCCTTGGCATTTCCAGATGGCCGCCTTGCAATTGTGGGCACCACAGTTTTTGATTTTTAAAGCAGAAGAGCCCTCAGGCACATATCTTCAGATACAGGCACTTGGAAGCCTACCGAACACACAAAAAGATTCAAAGGATATGAAATACATAATGGATGTTAGAGTCTGAATTTTGTGCTGTTCACATCCATTAATGCTTCATGTTAAATTCGCTCTTTCCTATTATTGCTTCTTCAATATAGTTGCCAGTCACAATTTCAGGGGAGGGAGAGATATAAGAAAAAGAGCGTTAGCTGGACAAATTATGGTTTCCATTACTGCAACTGATACTAATCTTCCTCCTTTACCACCCATTCCAGATTCCTCTTACTTTCAGCAGGCACATATGTTCTAGTATGCTTGCCTGGTGTTATAAAGCACACCTCATGCCTGAGGAGTCATGCTATCATGTGACTATATAGGTTCCTGGAACTACTCAATTATGAGAGACCATGATTATTTTTGTCTTCCAGAATTGCTTCTTTTATAATAGAAAGTAAGGCATAAATAATTTTCCCTCATTATCTCTCTTTACAGAGTCTTGATTTGCATTTGGTTAGTGCACTGTTTAGCAATCTTAATTGGATCATTCCAATTAAGCAAGGACAGTGCTATCATGTCCTTGTTAGGCTGAAGTTGCTACAGGTGCCCATTTACGATTATTACTAGACATAGAAGCACAAAAATGTTGTCCAAATGAATCTCCTTTCCCACATTATACAGCAGCAATCTTACCTCCTCCTAATAATCAGGGTCAATTTCCTGGTCTGACATAAGAAGTCCTTCTTTGCCTGCTGGTATACTGATCAGTCAGGTGTAGCCATAGCTTTCACCTCAGTGTGCTAAATTTAGTGGTGCTGCAATCTCTACTAGACAATTCACCTTCTCTGTTTTGTTCTATAATGCCTCCTCTGCTGTGGATGCTCTTTAGTGAATACCAGCGAGGGACACAGAGATTCACCATCTCTGTGCCTAAGCCTAATCCTGTAGGTACATCCACATGTTTTTCTCTAAGAACAGATTGTTTCCTATTTAAATGTTATTTCAGGTCTTTGGCCAACTAGCTAAACTATTTGCTGCTGCTCAGGATTTAGTGAACATATTCATCTGAGGTCAACTCTCCATCTACACAAATTTATCTGAAGCTCTGCCCATTGAGATACATTTCTCTGCTCCCTGACATTCAGAGATACAGTTTAGTGGGACTCTCATGCAGCAGCAGGGCATCATAAGCTTGTGCCAATATATCTACCCAGCCATTATGAATCAAACCTTAGTTTTTCTCTTTTCCAATAGCTGGCCATGGGGAGCCCCTAAGAGACCTTGGTTAGAAGCTGTGGGAGAGGCATCCATGAGACTGGAATAGGTGGTACTGTCACCTGCATTGTAAGTTACTTGTATCTTCTAATCTAATTGGGTCTGATTCATAACATGACATTTCAAATGTGTGATGGATTGCTTTGCATCTGATTACCTCTGTGACTTAGTGGGTTTTTATAATACCTGGCTCAGGATGGGCAGCTCAGGTTACAAAGTCACTCAATGCCTCATGCTTAGTTGCCCAGCATGTAGTAGGGCTGAATAGCAAGTCAGGAGCTGCTTTTAAAGCAGTGAATACGTCTTTGCTGCAGGTGGCATGTCCTTGCGCTAACCCTCCATGCCCAGGGTCTTTGCTACGACAGCTTTTAAAACAGTGAATACATCTTTGCTGCAGTTGGCATGTCCTTGCACTAACCCTCCATGCCCAGGGTCTTTGCTACGACACTTTTATTTGGGCTTGCCAGATATTTTAGCACAGCATTTTAATGTGCTGGATAACTTTAAGTTGATAGCTTTCCAAATCATCTAATAAATGGGAATGGAGCTGTATTTTCAAGTGTAATATGTGCTGTCTTCCAAATATGAAGAAGCCTACCAACTCTGTGCCTTTTTCTTAGTGGCAGGGGATGCAAGCTGCCACAACTTGTTCTTTATCTTGGAGGAGATATCTTGACATACCTCTAATGTCTGGATACTTATAAACTATACTTGTGTGACATATTCTGGACCTTTTTATGATTCTTCTTATACCCTACGATACACATGGTTTTACCAGGGGACTCAGGGCACTTGCCACTTACTTTTTTCTAGGCCAGATGAACATGGTGCCCTCAATATAGTAGATCAGTGTGATATAATGTGAAATGTCCAGATGATCAAGGTCTCTTCTGACTTTGTGACCAAGAGTGAGAGTTAACATTATCCTGTGACAAAACTGAATCTATGCTGCTCTTTATTCCAGGTGAATGTAAATGATTCTGATTCTCCATGACAGGGACTGAAAGAATATATTTGCTACATCAATAGCCAGATACCAACTCCCAGAGTTTATATAAAATCTTCCAGTAAAGATACCACATACAATACAATAGTTGTGATTAGGACTATCACTTGAATAATTTATGGTAGTCTGTCATTGTTGTAATCTATGTGACCTTTCTTAGGGACTAGACTAGTAAAATAAACAGAGACATTAGGTGGAACTATGACCCCTAAATCCTTGTAATTATTAAGAGTGGCACTAATCTTTACCATACTACCCAGAGCATAGCATTACTTCCAATTTACTACATTGACCAGAGAAAAGAGAGTAGTATGGCTTCCTCTTGGCCATTCTTACCATTATGACTTTAACTCCAGAGGACAAGAAAACAGCACATGAATCAAGCCAGCTATGCAGTATATACATAGTGGGGAAGCAGTTGGTAGACCTGGAGAACCAACTGACATGCTATGAGATAGGCTTTGGCCAGGATCCCATTTATCCCCTGGCTTCTATATGTCCCTACTCTTACAGTTGGGCCATAATGGTGTTTTGAGTCTCCAAGTATGATTGTCATCTTAGACTGTATTCAAATATCCTAAAAAGTTTAGTATGCTCATTTTCCCATGCACACATATTCTGATAAATGACTAAAGGTTTCTCGGGGGATTATTGGTGGGAAATACTACACAGCATACTTGCTATGGCATTTTGGGTTCTTTTGCAAGATGAACTGTCCTCCACTTTAAACAATGAGCTATAGGGGTCATAGGGCTGGACCATATGTGGAAGCTGGTTTTCCATTGTGGCCACTGATGTTAGCCTTCAGTTCTCTCATTCTTGATATTTGCTGGTTGTATAAGTCAAGGAAAAAACTTGTCACCTTTTACTCTATCTCACCTCTTGGGACATCATGGTATATTAGGTATTACCATAGATCATTGCAAGTTGGGTTCCCTCAGATGACATCCGCTTTGCTTCTGACAGTTAAATGCTGCTACATGACCCATACGATTCCAGAATTGTATTATCTCCGTTGACCCTAGAGAGACCAATACCATAGAGGTTTACCCTACTGTCATTCCTGACTTAAGAAAAAAATAGCCAACTGTGAGCTTTTTAATAATGCTATCATTCTCCACACCATTGTTATTGTTATAGTAAAGTAGGTGCTTCTGGTCACTATTAGGGAATAGAGTTAGCTGGTATGTCATAGGGTCTTTGGGAATAAACCCTTTCACTCTTCCCATTTTGTGCCCTCCTCAGTACTCTATCAAGGCATTCTAGTCAAGCTCTCTTATGATCCATTCCCAGGAAGCTTCTAATGTTTCCCTGTGGTAGAAAGAAGTTAGCCATTGCCCTGTTTTCCTCCTGAAGGAGAAAAAATACTTCCCCTGGGCCATGCTGAAACATGATCCTAGTTATTTGCCTAGAATATATAAAGGGAGATGGCGTCAAATCTCAAAGAGTGCAGTTATAGTTGTTTGAAGCATCTGCCTCCTGTGAGGTCTCTGCATGGTCTCCAGACAAGGCTAATTTTCCATCCTTGAGGGACAGTGAGACACTTCTACCATCCCAGGACATTCAGGGAGTCTGGATGTTCAAGGTTGTTAAGCACATTCACACAGATGATCTTATCTAAATTGCAAGGTCCCAGGACTTCTGTATCATAGTCCTTACTTTAGCAACAAAGGCTCCTGGGAGTAGGAAAGAAAAAAAAAGCAAAACAAACACTGCAATTTTGCTTCACTCAAAATCTGATCCTGGGCCTTCTTTTCAGCCCTGTAGTCCACCAGCTACAGGCAATGAGGGTCTTTGGCTCTGACATAAAGAACTTCTGGCTCTTAAATTGTGACCTGAATTGGTGGTTGGCTAAACTAAATCTGTCCTTTCCTTTCTTTACTGTATCACTGGAACTTAATGAGAGACAACCGACTTCATAATGCTGGAAATTCTCTTTATTATCATATGGTCAAAAGTCTTGAAAAATTACATAATCTATGCATCCTCCTTTATCTCTATCTTACCCCAGTTCACTACAGATGAGGCTTAAAAATTGTGATACTATAGCATTCCAGGAGTTATATTCCCTGGAGTGGGCTTCTTGTCATTTGACTACAGTGATTCAGGAACTGCATTTGGGAACCACTTCCGATAAACTGTCCTAGTATGGGGTCTTTCAACAGCAGATTCAAAGACAAGAATTTGAGGTCAGATAATTACTTGGAAGTGCAGAGAACTTAATACTTGGAAGTGGGGGACTTAATACAGGAAAGGGAAACTTGTCAATAGTGGTGAAGTATCAAATGTTCATCAGAGCTCTTAAGTGTTGGTCTAGAGCATCATACAATTCTGCAGAAAGATGGAAACCATATATCTAAAAATTGTCCTACCCAAAGAATAAAGGAATTAGACAGTTCATGTACCAATTCCTGAGAGTCACTCATTGAGAGCTGCTGGTAGTGGTGATGATGGTGGGTCCCAATCATGGTATTATATCTTTCAGCAGTTTCAAGGGAAAACACAAAACAAAACAAAACAAAACACACCTCTCAGACACAAAGATAAACATGTTGGCACTTAATGCATTTGAAAGAGGGGTAATGAGTAAGGCATAGAGAGCATCTACTATAAATTGCGTGTGGAATATTTTAAGTGCAGAAAAATACATTGCTACTATTATTAACAATCGTGGGGTATTGGGCTCCTTGGATGTTAATTTTCATAGGAAGGCAATTAAATATTTCTAAAGACATTTTATTCAAATGTAAATATTATCAAAGTACAAAGAGTTTAACATTGAATACATAAAACATGTAATGCAAAAATATAGCTTCCAGAATGATAGCATGGGTTTTGACACATGGAATCCAAGACATTCTATGTCTGAGAATTGGCATGAATAAAGACAGGAGCACGAGAAAAGATAAGCACATTTGGTGAAATGTTCACCAAAAGTTTGGCAGGTGATTGTTTAGAGCCCTGGGAATTTGCACTTGTGACACTGGAAATGAAGGGTCACAGAAAGGTTTTGAGCTAATATATGAAACTACTTAATGAACTCATGGGAGAATACAACCCTTAAAATCTCAAGGATCATCGCAGAATGCAGACATACAAAAGTGTAAACTTTGTTAAATTGCAGAAAGTCACGTATTATTTATCAATAATAAAAATATAACCATAATTAAATATAATCAATACAAATATTATATATAAATTCTAGATTTCTTATCTTTAATAGTAATTTTATCTGTAGTGAATATTAAACTGTGCTTCATCTGACACATCTGAAGAATGTTGCTTCTTCCAGAAACTATGAAGCTGTGGCTGGCTAACTTGTTACCTAGGGAGTAGGGTAAAATCTCAGAGCCTCATAATTTGAGGCAAAGGGCATGCAAAGCTCAAATATATAAAGATTTATGCCCTGAATCTGGGAAGATTTTAAATCACTCATGTTCACTTAGAGTAAAGCAAAGGAAATAACAATTCTATTTGTAAGGAAGTAGTATTTGGAGATGGCTATTGGATGAATAACAACAAGAAAACACACATACACTCAGATAATTTTCTGTAAGTCTAATAAATACCTTGTAAGATCATTTTGATTATTAGATGTGTATTTAATAATTCCAGCTATTTAATAGATATTTAATGAGTGTACAACTCCTTTTATAAAAGTAGATTATGGCATGATTATTTGCTTTTCAAAATAATTTAAAATTTTTCATATTACTTAATACATTCATAAAGTCCAAATGTAAAATATAAATTAAATATCCACTTTTGTTTCACAATGAGTAAACAAATGCAAGGTTTTTTTAATCTGCTTCTTTCAAAATCATACTGAATGAGAAAAGGAACATAAGAATTAAATAAATCTTTAACAATATTGGAAAATTAGAAGGAAGCCATTAGCTGATGAAAAAGAAGAAGAATTTCTGAGAATGTAAATAATAATGAGAGTAGGTTAGATTGACAATCAATTCTAATGGAACTAAGATACTTGCAAGATTGGATTGAGAGTATCATTTTTAATTATATGGAATTATGTGGAATAGAAAGTTCAGAGCCATTCTTATGTATAAATGAAAATTTGCCATAAAATTTGTTTTGGTACTTGGAACAAAATTAATGTACATTTCTAATTCATACCCATGCATAACAACAAATTCTAGGTAAATCTAAGATTTCAATGAAAAATATCCTAATGACATAAATAGCAATACAATAAAAAAGATGACTTCATTCTTTGTGTGGTAAAAGTTTTTCAAAAGAAAAAAAAAATCTGTGTCTTTAAAAAATATACTTTGTATGTGGAGGGGCTTCCAAAAAGGGGAAAAGAAACCTCTTAAGAAAAACTTAGCTGAATGAAAACAAAGTCTTGTGCATGTCAAAATTCATCATAATCAATGTCCAAATAAAGCCATAGAATGAAAGAACATTTGAAACTCCCACAAATCAACTTGAAAAAGACAAATGACTTAAGAGATAAATTTGCAAAGGAATGAAAAAGTAATTACAAAGGACATTGAAAATAGAAAAAAGATTCTTAAATATGTTGGCAATAAAAAATGATAAAACAAAACTGGGATCACTTTTTAACTAATTAGTTAGGCCAAAATATGCAAAATTGACAGTACCGAGTCTTAACAATGGGAAAAGTCGATTTTTTCATTTAATATTTGTGGAAGAATGATTGTTATAACCCTTTTTGAGGGCAATTTGGCAGAACATATAAATTGTGAAAATTTGTCTCCATGTCACCACAATGATTCCATGTTAAGAATCTGTCCTAAAGATTTTATGATTCAGACACATGCAAAAAAATTTCTCTATAAGAATATTCATTACAGCTCTGCTAATAATAGCAAACGATTAGAAACTAGGTATTCAATAAAGAGGAGGGGTTAATTAGATAATACATTTGTACATGGACTATTTTGTAACTAATAGATTAGCCAATCCCATCAGACTGCTGGATGTTTGGATGAGACCCGCTGAGACCAGGAAAGTCTGCCAGCAAGCCTAGCCTAGGCTGACAACTCTTAAACTGAGGGGGTAAATACGTGTTTATTTTGTATGCCACTAAGGAATGATTTTTGTTTTTTATGCAGCATTATTGTGGCAAGAATTACTGATAATACATATAACTGACAAAATTAGTAATCAGAGATTTTGGAGAAGTTTTATATATCTATTACAAAGAAAAAAGTATAACAACCCAAAAGAGGTCAGTCTAACAACCAGTAAACCAAAAAGGATGTGTAATATTATTAGCAATCAGGGGAATGCAAATTAAAATTACAAAGAGATACTGTTATGCATCTACCAGGTTGGCAAAAATTTAAAAATCTGACACTATTGTGTATTAGCAAGAAAGTTCCAAGCAATGAGAACTTTCTTTACTATTGGTGAATATGTAAATGACAACTTTGATAAAGAATTATCTTTTATTACCTAATAAATTTGAAAATTCATAGACCTAATATTTAATCAATTTCATTTCTAAGTATATTCCCTAGAGAAACTCTTGTACATATACAGAAGGAAACATATAGAAGAATGTTCATAGTAACACTGTTCATAATAACAAACACTGGAATCCAGCAAAAGACCTGTTGATAATATATTAGATTAATACCTTGTAGTTTATCTATTTATCAGAATACTATACAACAGTGAAAATGACCAATCTACAGAAATATGAGTCATCTCAGTTAAATCTCACAAAGAAAATGTTGAGTGCAAAAGCAGTCACAGAAAAATTTAAGAAGTGTGTGTCAATTTAAATAAAATTTTAAAGTATGAAAATTTAATGTACTTGATGGATTCATACATAGGTTTAAAAACTATAAGCAAAAAGAATAAGAATATTCATCTAAAAAGTCACAATAGTGGCAGTAGTTAGGAAAATGCTGTAGAACAGGCCATGTTGAGTGGTTCTAAGTCATGCAATGCTGATTTCTTAACCTGAGTTATATATGATTTGTAGAACCAAAAGGAAAAAAAAAGAGGTAGTCATTGACATTCTTCTACTAGATAGAATCAGAGAGAAAAATTGCATTTCAGGAAAGGGATAAAGCTATAGCTATTATATAATATAAATATATAGATATTTTATATAGATCTAGTTTATATTAATATATATTTATACATATATACACATATATATTTATATATAGTTATAATGTAGCAATTATAGTGGAAAGTTTTTATCATGGAAAGTATCTAATTTATTCCACATCTCATTTGTATCCCTAAATGGAAATATACATGTGTGCATGTGTGTATATACATATATATGCATGTGTCCATGCATGAATGTATGTATATATGTATAAATGTCATTTTATGACTCATTATTATTTTAAACAGGTCAATCAACACATTCAAACTCCTAGCTCATATCTTGATAATATATATATTATTTCATAAAATGGACATATATTTTCCTTAAAGGAAAAAGATATGCCATTAGCTACCTTGACAACATAATGATGGCATGATCAAAAATTTCCAGGTAAAAGTAATAAAACCCTAAATATTCAGTTATTTATTTTAGATTAAAACAGGGAGTATACTGATAAAAGAAGAAAGATCTCAGGACAGAATACAATGCTACAAAAGAACAAAAATAAATAGAACCTCTTAATAGGGTGATATACACTTCTCTTTTCCAGTTCAGAAAATGTATTACTGTGAACACTTATCTGAAAAAATACTTCTTATCTATAGTGTACTTGAAATAAGGTTTTAAATGCATACAGATTTCCTTCTAGTAAGTACTTTTCTCTGATAAGACAATAAAGAAATCATTGTGATTCCTATTTGAAGTTGATTAAATATATACATGAGACTTTTTTCAAGCAATAAAATGCTATATACTGCATTTGTAGATGATATACTTATCACTGGATACTACTTAAAGGATCACATTGATGTCTAGGAAATTTATTCATTCATTAAAGCATGAAGTAGAAAATCAAAGCTTGGAAATTAGTCTAAAGTAACCATGGTGATATGTGACAATAAGTGTAATGACATATGATGACAAATGTGGCACTTAAAATGTGGATTTATCTCTTTTTTTTTTTAAGATGTTGGGGGGTAGGAGTTTATTAATTAATTAATTTTTTTTTTTGGCTGTGTTGGGTCTTCATTTCTGTGCGAGGGCTTTCTCTTGTTGTGGCAAGCGGGGGCCACTCTTCATTGCGGTGGGTGGGCCTCTCACTATCGCAGCCTCTCTTGTTGCGCAGCACAAGCTCCAGATGCGCAGGCTCAGTAGTTGTGGCTCACGGGCCTAGTTGCTCTGCGGCATGTGGGATCCTCTCAGACCAGGGCTCAAACTCATGTCCCCTGCATTAGCAGGCAGATTCTCAACCACTGCACCACCAAGGAAGCCCTTATCTTTATTTTTGACTGACCTGTTCCATGTTTATTTTGAGCTTCATAGAGTCTTGCCATTTCAGGTCTGCCAAGGCTTGCTTCTGTTCCTCAATTAACAGATGCACAGCTGATAATTGATAATGCCTTTCATTTTTCCTTGAATTGGTTCCTTCTTTATGTCAGTAAGAGAAGTCAATATATGCCTGTAGAAAATACCTTTAACAAGTTTCTACCAAAGAAAGATTCTTGAGGATAGAAAGGAAAGGTAGTGTAATATAATCTTGATTTCTATAAAAACTTACTTATTGGTTAAAATTACTTCAAATTTGAAGATTGAAATAATATAACCTGCAATGATAACAACATTAATTGGCATTTCCTTTAGCTGCCTTAAGTAAATAATAGGTTTTTCAGAGAGAATGCATGGAAATAATTTCAAGGAAATATATTTTTGGAATGTCTCCACTTAAACTGAGTTCTAAGCTACATCCTATGGCTTACAATTTTTGTAATCTTTCTAAGCTTTGGTTTCCTCATCTGTAAAGAGGGAGAATATACTCTTTTTCATACATACATATATTACATATACTATTTTCCATGAAGATCTAGGTATTAAATGAGATAATTGAATAAAAGTATGTAGTGTGGTTTCAGGCCAATAGCAAATAATCAAAGAGTTCTACCCAATTACATTAGCTCGGAAGTGGCAAAGTAGATGAATGCCTTCTTGATTGCCTTTGAAAACTGTCATTTGTTTTTCACATTTTTTTTTTTTAATTTTTTTTTTATTTTTTATTTTGGTGGTACGCGGGCCTCTCGCTGTTGTGGCCTCTCCCGTTGCGGAGCACAGGCTCCGGACGCGCAGGCTCAGCGGCCATGGCTCACGGGCCCAGCCGCTCCGCGGCATGTGGGATCCTCCCGGACCGGGGCACGAACCCGTGTCCCCTGCATCGGCAGGCGGACTCCCAACCACTGCGCCACCAGGGAAGCCCTGTTTTTCACATTTTTAATCTTGGAAATTCTTTTCAGCTTCAGTGTATTGGCAGTGCTATAAATTAGGAGTGCATTCACCACATTTAATGTTGCCAATTATATTTCAGTAACAGAAGATTCCTTTTAATCCAAATAGTTTTCCTTTTAACTACATATAATGTACAATAATAATTGATCAAATTGAATTTCTATTAAACTAAGTTTTCAACATTGAAGTGACCATCAAAATTGTATCTAGAATTTTTCTAGAATTTCATAAATTTCTAAAAATAAAATAATGGTCATGTCCTTGGAAATCTAAAAGGATATTAAAAGAAGTCTTATTTTTCCTTCTACTTCTCTTGTCCTTCTCCTAATAGCTTCCAAAAAGTGTTGAAACAACAGGGTTAATGTTTGAAAAAAATAAACATCCCTACTTCACATCAAAATCCAAAATAAGTTAATCCTCAAAGGAAATAATTTTTTAACATATTTAAGAAATAGAAGAAAATACTGGCAAATAATTATATGACTTATGGTTGCAACAGTCCTTTCTTAGTGCCGTGGCTACTCTGCAGAAACAGAATGGACCCTCCACCATGATTTAGTTCAGATGTCAGGACAGATGATGCCACACACATACCAAGAGGATATGAAAACGCTTATTACTTCCATAATGAGGATTTGGGGAAGGGTGGGGCAAGCTTCCCAAGCTGGTCTGAAAATAACTCAAGAGAGTAAGGAAAGGAGACTGACTTGGGGTTTTGATTGTGGTTAGGAGTAGCCTTTAGATGAGGTTTCCCATGTGCAAGGAGGGGTTTGCTTGGTCTGAGTCTCCCCTGCCTGACACCAAAAGAGGGAGAACCCAGGCTTTCTTATCAGCTTGCTCAGATGTGGAGCAGAAAGAGAGAAGTAAGATCTGAAGCTTGAAAGTTGTCAGAAGTCAAACACCAAAAAGTGGAGAATTTGTATTACATTAAGTGTTCATTCAAACATAGATGTCACAGGGAGGAAATCATTGATACATACTTTTACAATATTCAACAACCATCAAAACCCTCCATAATTAAAATGAATAATATTAAAGTATAGGCATATTTTCATTGTTTATAGAAATGTTAATAACTACAAAAATTCCTGAAAAATGAATATGATAAAGATGAAAATTACTAAGGAAAAATAGTCAAAGACCATATACAGCTAATTTACAAAAGAAGAAAGGCAAATGGCTAAACACTTATGAAAAATAAACATCTTCAAAGCATCAAAGAAATATTTTTTAAAGACTACAAATAAGATATGATATTTTTCTTCTGGCAAATGTCACAGGTTAACAAAAAAAAAGTAATTAGATTAGCTGGTCATTCTGAGAAATGGCACTTTTGTGAACCATTGATGGAAATTGTGATGGAACAGTGTTGGAATTGTGTCAAAATCTTTAAAAGTGTGGAAATTCTTTGATCTGGCAATTCCATTAAATAAAATAAAATAAAAAATTTTATTCAGGGGAATAAAGTAGATATGCATAATTATTTACCTTGAATAATGACCACATAGAGTATAAATAATAAAAACAAAATCCAGGAACATAGAAACAATTTCATGTCCAGCATTTCACAAATGATTACATATAAATTATGTTACTTTTACATAATGTCATCTATGTAGTCAGTAAAGTGATATTTTGAAAATGTATTAACTTATATAAATAATAATGATTAAATACAAAAATATTATAAAACATGATATACACATATATGGTGTGTATATGTGTATATACATACACATATATGTACCTCTCTCCAAACTTATAGATCTACTTGATATCTCCATTTGAATAGCTAACAAACACCTTTTGAATGTGGTGCTTTAAACAAAGAAACTTTTGGACAGAGTTCTCCCCCTCCTAACATTTTCTTCATTTTACCCTTTATCTGAAAATAGCACCACCATCTACTTACCCTTGGTGGTGTTCTAGATTCTGTACTCTTCTTAAGCTCCTCACATCATCCATTCTATCTCTAAAAATATATTTTTTACCTCCTTTTCTTCATTTTAACCAATATTCTCCCAGTCCAAGCCACCTTCTTTCATCTGGACTAAAGAGCCCACACTTCAACTCAGCCTCTGCTCCTCTCCCAGCCCACCACATTCCATTCTCCACCCAGAAGTTACTTGTTTTCAAAGAAAATCATACATAGCACTCTTCTGCTTAATAGTTATTTAATTAGCTTTTATTTAAGTTAAAAAATTGTTGAGGTTGGATTTTATTTTAACTTGAATGAAAAGTAAACCATATGATCCAGCAATCCCACTTCTTGGTATATATCCAAAACAATTGAAATCAGGATCTCCAGTTCTCTAACAGAACTCCCATGTTCATTGTAGCACTATCACAGTAGCCAAGATATGAAAACAACCTAAATGTCCATCAACAGAAGAATAGCTAAATAAAATTTTGTATATACATACAATGAAATATTATTTATCCATAAAAAGAAGGAAATCCTGCCACATACAACGACATGGGTAAACCTGGCGGACATTATGCTGAGTGAAATAAGCCAGACACAGAAAACAAATACTGCATGATTCCAGTTATATAATGTATCTAAAATAGTCAAATTCGTAGAAACTGAATAGAATGGTGCTTGCCAGGTGCTGGGCACAGAAGGAAATGGAGAATTGCTGGCTGTTCAATGGCTATAAAGTTTTAGTGATGCAAAATGAATAAGTTCTAGAAATCTACTGTACAACATTGCACTGTATTGTACACTTGAAATTTTGTTAAGAGGATAGGGCCCATGTTAAGCATTCTTTCCACAATTAAAAAAATTAATAAAATGAAATCCAAACTTCTAACCATGACTTACACAATCTGGCACAACTGCTTTTCTGTTTTCACCTCATTATCAAACTCCCCCTTGCTCAATATTTCCCACAACTTCTGACATTTCTTTTCTATTTCTTTTCTTTTTCTTTTCCATTATATTGAAGTTTATTCCCCCCATTAGGTGGTTTGCATTTTTTTAATGCTGCCTAGAAACTTTCTCCCATGGATGGCTCTATCTCATTACTCAGTCTCTATTTCAAACATCAGATCCTCCTCTCCTGACCATTCAACTGAATTACACATCCTTCAGCCTTCCCCTGCCACAATTCATGTTATCCTACTGTGTTTTTTCTTGCCAGTACATTATAATTATCAGACTTCTTGTTGTTCTTATTTTATTTTTAGTTTCCTTCCTACCACAATGTAGGCTTCAAAAGCGGAAGGTTGACTGTCTAGAATAGTTTTTGCACACATCAGGTGCTCAGTAAATAGCTGCTGATTAAATGAATATATAAAGAGCAGAAGTATTGAACAACAGTATATTTTCAGAACCATGTGTGGATAGTGAAAGGATAAATAATTTCCCTTTATCCTCTCCTGAATCTTCAAGATTTCCCACATAATGATGTGTCATATTTATATAAACTATAAAAAGTGAATAATTTAAAACCTTTAGAGTGCCATAATTTATTCTCCTACCTTAAAATCCTGTATACTAAATTTAATTTAATTTCTCTTGCTTTGTCAGTACTTTGTAGTGTCTCAACAAAAGAAAATAGCAATTTGATGTGCTTGATGACTTCTAAGACATTTTCCATTTTCCAGATACTAGGGTCAAACTGTGGGAGGTGGTAAATCTAGAAGGTGAAAAAGGCAAAATTAATCTGCAAAAATCATATAATCTGGATTCGTCTTTTAAAAGTTCCTATTATAAATGTGGTTGCTGTAATTTCTCTCTTAATTCTTGTTCTTACAAATTAAAGGAAAAAAACAAATCATTTGAGCATTTCCATTTGTTTGTTTCAAATAATCACAAATTGATTTTATAGGAAAAATAAAGTAGTGATAATAATACAAAAATATTATTAAAATGAAATTAAAACACTTTTTCTTTTCTTGGATCTGGGAATTGTGCATTTTGCTTTACACTGCATATTTTCCAACTTTCATGAAGAGAAATAAAATTAATGGGAAAAAGTTGTAATAGCAGAGCCCAAGCTAAAGTCTGTAAAAATCATTATTGGTGTTCTCATTATTGACACATGCCATATTCCTTATCCAAATGTGTAATTTTATTAAGATTTTTCTATATAATGAACCATTAATTTCATAGAAACACAAATTGAGTCCCTAAAGGCCATAAATATCAAAAAAGTGAGTCATTTTCCATGCTTAACAGCAATTTGAGAAATGAAGATTTCAGAAATAATCTAGGTAAAATATATTGCTATGTTTCTGGTTATTTTTGGTCAGTAAAATGGATTTTTCTGGTATGGAAAACTACAGCCTTACATCTTGTTCAGACAAAATGTCCACATCCACAGGAAGATAAAATAATTTAAAAATAAGAAGCATTGTATTCTTATAAAAGCTTGTTATTCACAGGAATACTTACACTCTTCGTTATCAATTACCTTGCTTCTCATTTGGATATTTGTTGATTTGGCCTAATAGTTGCATAACTTCCTATTTATGCTATATAATATGGAACAGAAAATTAATAAAAATCTATAATGTATATAGCAGAGGAAAGAATAAAAAATGCATCTCAGCAAGATTGTTCATGGATGTCAAAACAAATCATCAAGAGTACAGAAGTCTCTCTTTCAATTATATTTTGAGTGAGGGTATGAGAATGGAGAATTAGTTTCCTCTCTTTTATTGCTTAAACTATAAAACTATGAAGCATTAAATGTCTTCTGGGAGCTCACCCAATTTTTGGAAAAATAAGGCTTGATTCTGTGGAATTTGATGCATTTCTTTCCAGGGTATAAGCTCATCCAGAGTTAGTGTGCTAAATAAATGCTGGAAACAGGGTAAAGGAGAAAGGGGAGAAAAAGCCAATAAAATAATGATGAAAAGACAAGGCACAAGTGCAATACACATTAATAACACTCATTTTAAAGGATAATACTTAAATAAGCATGAAAAGTGAACCACTGGAAAATTGAGATTAAAATTAAATCACATGCTTGTTCAATAATTATTTGACTAGAAGCTAAACACATTCATTAGCAAATGCAAATGATTCTTTTAATTAGACATCAACAAATGAGGTTCAAATAGCAGAAGCCATGCTATTTGGTCTTGATAGATTTTCATTATAGAGCTTCAACATCTCCACAATATTTCCCTGAGTTTCCTCTACAGTCACTCACAAAGAATATGAGTTTAAAACTGTTTTAATATCTTAATATATCTATAAATGTGTTTAATGTCTACCACAATCAAGGTCAAAAGAAAAGTTCGTTCCTTTGTATTTCTAATTGGTATTCCATTGTGCAGATATAGACATACCAGAGTTTGTTGATCCATTCACCCATCAAAAGATATTTGGATTGTTTCCCGTTCTTGGCAGTTATAAATAGATCTACAATAAATATTCATGGACAGGTCTTTTTGGGATTGCTGGGCCATATGGAAAGTATATGTTTAACTGTGTAAGAAATTGCCAACCCTTTTTCCAGAATACCTGGACGATTTTGCACTCCCACCAGCAATGTCCAAGAGTTCTAGCTGCTGCTACAAATCCTAGCCACCACTTGGTATTATCATTGCTGATACTCCAAATTTGCTTCTGCTATCATTTCCCTCTGTTTGAAAAACTTCCTTTAGTAGTTCTTTTAGAGAAAATCAAATACGAAGAAACTCTCTCAGTTTTTCTTCATGAAAATGCCTTAATTTCACCTTTATCCTTGAAGGATAGTTTCTCTGAATATAGAATTCTAATTCTATGCTAGCACTTGAAACATATATTATTTGACGTAAAGAATCCTTAAAGGAAGATGGAATCATAATTGTATAATATTAGGCAGTTGTGATTTAATTATTGAAATGGAACTTCAAAGCCTTAATCAGAAAATAAGATATTATAGAATAAAAGGTTGGGGACAAGTTATTTCATACATAATTTTCAGCATTCAGTAAAAATTCTATTCAATAAAAAAGAATAGCCAAGAGAAAAAACAGATCTTTTTAAAAGACCCACAGGTTATCTGGATATTAAAATTTCTAGACATTGAAATACCTGGGAATAGTATATTCAAGAAAATATATGACAAAATGAAATCTAAAACAGAAATGCACAGAAATAGAGCAGATTCAACAACGAATGAAGAATTCAACAAATAGATTAAAGCAGACTAGACTCAACAAGTAAGAGTATAAGTGAGTTTCATGTTGGATCAGAATACATACAGACTAAAAGATATATTAAGAAGCAAAATAAGAAAATAAGAGATCCATGAGTCACAAAGTAAAAAGTCTAAGAAACGTGATTGGATCCCCAGAAAGCAACCTAGCCAAAGAATTACAAGTTTAGAGAACCAATATTTTATAATATGCTGAAAGCAAACTTGTTGAAACTTTTCCCTGAAAGGAGATGTTATCTTTATTATACTGTTGCAAATCAATATGGGTATACTGGAGCTTTCTCAAAAAACTAAAATTAAAACTACCATATGACCCAATAATTCCACTCCTGGATATATATCTGAAGAAAATGAAAACACTAATTTGAAAAGATACATGTACCCCAATGTTCATAGCAACATTATTTACAATAGCCAAGATATGGAAGCAACCCAAGTGTCCATCAACAGATGAATAGATAAAAAAGACCTGGCATACACACACGCACGCACACACACACACACACACACACACACACAATGGAATACTACTCAGCCATTTAAAAAGAATGAAATTTTACCGTTTGCAACAACATGGATGGGTCTGGAGGGTATTATGCTTAGGGAAATAAGTCAGAGAAAGACAAAAACTCTATGGTATAATCACTTATATGTGGAATCTAAAAAATAAAACAAACTAGTGAAAATAACAAAACCATAAGCAGACTCACAGGTATAGAGAAAACATAAGTGGTTACCAGTGGGTAGAGGGAAGGGAGAAGGGACAAGATAGTGGCCATGAAGCAAGTTACAAAGCAATCATTTTCATCATCCCTCAGGAAATGCAAAATGAAATGATGATATATCACTACACAGTCTCCAGAATGGCTAAAATTAAAACAAAAAAAATAGGTTTTATAGGTGAATTGCAAAGCAAATATTATCTCAAAGTGCTAGTGGGGATGTAATTTGATACAACAAGTTGGACTCTCTATTTGACATCATCTACAAAACTTAGCATATGCATACCAACACTTCTACCCCTAAGATATTTTCCCAAAAGAAATGTGTCTGTACCTGCACCAGTAGATACGTACAGGAATGTTTGTAGCCACATTATTTGTAGTATCACATTATTTGTAGTATTCAAACACTGGAAAAATCTAAATGTCTATCAATAATACTAAGGATAAATAATTGCATATTTATGCAATAGAATATTGTACTGTAAAAAATAAACTAGTGCTACATGCAACTACATGGAAAGAATTTTGTTCCATTTAAAATATTTATTCTCTCTTTGCTTAGAAAAAGGACATAGTAAATTTGACACTTGCTTTTGATTATCATATACTTCACATCACGCATATTAGAGATCAGTTAGGACATTATTGCAATGAATCCTTCACAACTCACAATCCCCAGAATCAGCATTTCCACACAGCTCTTATTTCAGGATTTTTAGACATGACTTGGAAGATTTATTTCAAGTCATTCTTGGGGGGGAAATCCTTAAATGACTTTATCCCTTAAGGAAGAATATCCCTGACGCTATATCCTAGAGGTGACAGACAAACGGGTAAAGAAACTTTATTTCTGTTACTTGTCTCTTGTTTTTGAGCTCTTGAAACTCTGTTTTTATAAGAAAGAGTTTGAAATTATTATTCTGTTTTGTTTATTCATTTATGCAATTTCATTTATTTACTGCTACTTTTATTTAAAAAAATTAGTAATACAAGAATATGGGTTTTGTTGTGTGTACTTTTAAGTTATAGAATACTAAATTATACAGTATTATAGGTGTACTTAATAACTCCAATTACAGGAAATGACCTGTGCTTATTCACTGTATTTCTTACTATGTTTCTTACTGTGATCATAGCATGTAAGTTGCTAATATGTTCTACTGAAAACACTGGATTACTTAAGATTGCCTGGTTAGTGTATCAGGTAGAATGGCAATACATTTTTATATATTACTCCTACATACAATTTTAGAATATCTTTTTCAAAGCAGAGTTTGAACTATAAAATTAGATTATTTTATTCCAAACTAAGAGTGTGTTAACAAAAACATTTTGATTAAACAAATATAATGGAAGTATTAATTGCGGGTTTGAAATGATTGACCAAAGATCAAAGTATAACCTCCTGCTTTAACGACTAAAATAAAAAGGAACACTAGTTGTAGGTAGAGTGGAAAATAAAATGCAAGCAAATCAACTTGGTAAGAGTTAGTGTTAGCTTTCTCAAAGTAAACCCATGAGATGAGGTATGTATTGTATTCCTCATTCTCTTAAAGATTCATTTAAAATAATTATATCGATACTTAATTTGGGAGTTCACAGGAAGATAAACTGTAGTGAACTCAGATAATTAAATTTAGCAAGGATCAGATTTAAAAAAATAAAGTGGTGGAAATGCATACAACATGTGGAAATTTCCACAGTGGTGGAAATGCATATAACATGTAGACAAATATATGTATATATAATATATAGATATAAATACTGATCGAGATATATAAACATACCATTGTACATAGGTAAATGTATAACTATCCATCTACATATCTTCTTGTTGTTGCATCTGAGATGGTAGAATCATTGTTTTGTCTAAAGGACATCACATATTTGATAAAAATAAATAGACCCTCTGAAAGAAATAATATTTGAGCATGTTTTCCATAATAATTTTTACTAGGTGTAATGAATCCCTCCTTATCTCTTCTTGAGATTAAGATTCTTAAGTAAACTTTCATCAGCAAAAGGGGGGATCACAGACAGCTGATACTAATAATTGCTAATATTTATTGGGGTCTTGCTATTCATCTTTGTCTCTGCTCCTAAGGCTCCTTCCATAAGACTTCAACTGAACTACTGTATTAACTTCTCCCAAAATGTGGAATAGTTGCTAACTTATTTACTCAATTGTTATTTATTGAATGTCAATTATATGCCATGCACAATTAGTCTAGACTCTGGGGATATATCAATGAACCAAACAAACAAAATCCCAGCCTATATGAAGCTTGCATTCTTGTTGGGAGTGGGACAGTTTCAGATAGTGATGAGTGCAATCAGCGGGGAGAAAGAAAAATTGTAAAAGAAAAAGATTAATCTTACTAGCTTATCTATTAAGAAGAAAAATCTCCTCTTTTTCATTCATAGAGTAACATACATACATACATAGCAAAAATATAGAATTTTTATTAAAGACATGGTACTTCAAGAAATCCAAGTAATTATAATTCATTCAGTTTAGTGTAGAACCCTTAAAAAGACACTGAGCATGTAAACAAATTTAAAACGCAGTTCCCTTGACCTTAAGGAGCTTCTGTCCATGTTGTATGGCATCATTTAATAATCTCAGGAGTCCAGCCTTTCCATTGCTTTGAGGTATACAAACTGAGAAGCAAATACAGTGATGACCACCCACCATCGGCACCCAAGGTGGGCCACTGGCTCAAAACAAGTGCTTCATTTGTATGACTTTAGATATTTGAGAAACGTTTATTCTGACCAAAAAGATTTTTTCCTTTTTAGAGCTTTGGATGGGTATCCCAATTGAAACTGATTTTCAGTAGCATTTGACTTTCAGCTAAATAAAATGAATTCTGCAAAATATGAAGAATAACAGTCATTTTGACTGAAGCCAGTTGTGGTAGGAAATCAGAAACCCTGGAGGTCTTTCAGTTTGCTTGTTATCAAAGTAGCTGTTGAGGACTGATGCTTAAAGATCTCTATCTAAAACAGATGTAACTTTACTAAATCTTCATGTGGAAAGCTTTGTCTAAAAAGAGCTCATTTTAAAATCTAGCCATAATTACTTTTATTTTGTTATATACCCCAGAATGCCTCAGAAAAATTTTTTCCATAAAGAAACTGTTACAGGCCCATTAAGCCATACATGAAGTGTATCATAAAAGTCAGCTATGAGAAGTGACTTTAATTAGTTTACCACCAAAAAAATTTCCTATTTGGTCATTCTTACCCTGCATTCAAATCATTCTACCAGAAAACATGACAAAGAATATATGCCTCTTTTTGCTTCATGCAGAAGTTTTTGCCTTCATTGCAAATTCATCTTAAAGTATAATTTTGAGTCACTTTTTAGTTGATTTTCAAATTCTGTGAGTTACTCCTGAGTGGGAGTAATGAAATCAAAAGAACACTAGTAGTATCAAGTATCCTCCTATTTTGCATGCTGGGATTCAAGAGTGTTCACTCTGGGAGCATTTGACTAAAAACTAAATCTTTTGAGAAATCGACTTCTCAGCATCGGCTAGCTGAATGGTAAGTGCTTCCATGTGTGATAAAAGCGAAGACTTATTTTTCCCCCCAGCTGATTAGGAAAAGCAAGTCTTTCTTACACTTACAATTTTAGTGGAAAGATTGAAAGCATCAATAGTTCTGTCAGAAAGACCATAGGGGAAAACATGAGAAAATAGAGAAGATTAAATTACTTGAAGCTCGGATCCAGTTGATTTATAGAGGAAAGTCATATTTTCTCTAATTCTTCCACATTCTTCTCACAGTGCTAGAGCATTGTTCTGGAAATCATGGTTTGACTATGTGGCTATAAAATCTGTAAATAAGACACTGAATATGTTTAGTGCTCTTTATCTTGAAATTCTAATATATAGATAAGAACACCTGATAATGTTATATTCATCAATATTATATATTTTTTCAAATAGCTTCATAATAGAGTTGAAATTGCTTAGAATTTTACATGTATAACTAAAAATACAATTACCCTTTATGATTTGAAGGAAAGTTTACTGTTATATGTAAAAAGTTTCACTCATAGAAAAAGAAGAATAAAATAAGCCATCTTACCTTAGTGGTTAATAGTCTATTCCAAATCATAGTAACTATTGAGCCAGTATTGCTGCCAAAAGAGGATTCATGTTGATTACAGCATTTTGTAGAGTCAGTCACTTCACAGGTAAAAGAAACATGTGAGCCTTTGTTCAGTGTCCTCCAAGCAGAAATGTCACCTGTGGAGAGTAACAAAGGAAAGTCTGAAGTTTGAAAGGATTTTTTACCAAACACTGATTATTATCTCTACTAAGTTTTCTTAAAATACTTTATTCATAAATTGTTGTGAAAAACTGAGCCAAGAATGTCATGGCATTACAACATTATAATGCACGTGACACAGTAGTAAACAATTGTTTATCAAAAGGTGTTTAATAAACTGAAAAATATGTTTGTGTTAGCTAAAAGTGAAAAACTATCCAAAAATTTTATATTACAAAAAAAAAATTTTAACTCTCCATGTGTTTGCCACTATTTTTTTTTTTTTTTGCGGTATGCGGGCCTCTCACTGTTGTGGCCTCTCCCGTTGCAGAGCACAGGCTCCCGACGTGCAGACTCAGCGGCCATGGCTCACGGGCCCAGCCACTCTGCGGCATGTGGGATCTTCCCGGACTGGGGCACGAACCCGTGTCCCCTGCATCGGCAGGCAGACTCTCAACCACTGTGCCACCAGGGAAGCCCATTTGCCTCTTTTTATGTCTCCCCTTACAATACCTTTATAAAAAACAAATTATTCACACTTCTAGTGAAGATTGCATTATATATTCACACTTTGAAAGTGCCCTTCCTCCACCTGAATAAATAAGAATGATACATAAAGTACAAAAGAGGAGACATTAAAAACCTCTTTCATGCTCAAAACGCTATTAGTTCCATGAAGCGAAAATGAAAAATAAATGCTTAGAACTGAGAAGAACTGAAACTGCAGATCTACTAGATATAGAGTCCAGAAAAGAAAAACAAAATAAGAGAAAACATACATTTAAAATATATTTTTAAATATAGTCACTGAAATTGAAAATAATCTTTAAAGGGAATTAACTCTGTAATGAAGGAGAGTTTCCACAGAATAAAATAATCAGTTAATTGAAAGATCCAGTAGAGAAATGAACCTAGCAAAGAGTACTCAGAGGCAAAGAGATATGAAATATGGAAGAATTTGTAAAGATGTAAAGAGTAGTTTGAAGTACTTCAAAAATACATTGGAGAGATGGCAGAAAAGTAAAACTTAAGGGGTAATAGCTAAAAAATGTCCAGAACTGTGTTTTCATATTGAAAATATATCATGATTTTTGAGCAGGATTTTTTTTTAAATTGTTATCTAGATTCATCCTAGTGAAGCTGTAGCAAATCAGGGTAAGGGAAAACTCATTAAATCTACTTGAGGGTAAAGATCACTAGACGGACAATTAGATTGACAATAGATTTCTCCATAGTAACAATAATGCCAATATAGTTTCAATCTGCAAAGGAAAGATTTCAAACTGTATTTCTATACTCAGCTCAGAATTATTTAAAAGGAGATAAGGACATTTTAAGACAAGCAACTAAAAGTTTACTACCCAATTTGGATGCCTTTTATTTCTTTTTCTTGTGTGATTGCTTTGGTTTGAACTTCCAGTATAATGTTGAATAGTAGTGGTAAAAGTGGACATTCGTTTTTTGTTTGTTTTAAATGTGTTTTTAATAAATATTGAAAGTAAATATGTTAATCATTAGGAAGTTAGAAAATAAAGCAACAAATACAAATAAAACTAATAGAATAAAACTAAAAAATATATAATAAAGAAAAATAGAATTTATTAAAATAGAAAATAAATAATAGAAAGATAAGAAGTAGCTATATCTTTAAAAGTACTATCATGTAGAATACAAACTAACAACAGATTCTTGATTATTTCTGTGGAGCTATATAGGAGAATTGTATTAGAACATGATATTAAGTAAGTTTTATTACATCTGTAATTTTTTTGGAAGGACTAAAGAAAATATGGTGTGTTCATGAGTATTTGTTATATAATACCCTGTACTTTTCTACATGGTTTAAATAGGTATAACAAAAATTATGTACATATATTTTAAAAGAAAGTACAATAGAATGTGTAGTTTTTATGACATATATTTTAAAAGAAAATTCAATAGAATGTGTAGTTTTTACAATGTCCCTATATACCCTATTTATTTTTAAAACACATTTGTCCTTTAATTCTGTCACATGAAAAAAGATTCTAAGTTAGAAAGTAGAAATGAAAGCCTAAATAATACCCTTTCAGAGATATTGAGTAAAGCCACAGAGATGAGGGTATTCTAACATCATAACAGACTTCAAAATTATTGTTATTTTAAAAGTTTGGAGTATTTATAAAAAATTAATTTTTATTTCCAAACTGTGCTGTTTTAAAATTTTAGCAATAATTATTATTTTTACTGGTGAACTGTGAGGTTGGGCTGTAGAAAATAAGAAATGGAAGATGCTAGAGATTGCCAAAGGAATGAATGGATGTATTAAACTAGCATATACCTCAAGATATCAAAACAATGCAACTTTTTAAAAATAAGTATTTCTCTCTGAACAGATAGCTTTAAAGCTCCATTGAACAAAACTCTCCTCAGATTTATAGAACAAACATCTTATTTGTTTCTCTTGGAATAACTCAAAATTTAATATTTTATCCACAAAAGTCTCATTTCATATTTCTTTTTTCAGAAACATACATTTTTATTATTATCAAAAAGCAAAATGCTAAATCTTCTAAGGAGTGACCCCGTGCTTTTTTTCTCTTTGAAAGTTTAATAATTTTCCTATTTTCAGTCAAATATGTAAACCAGTTTTGGATGACTCCCTCATAGCAGAGTTAGACAGCAGTCCTGTGCAACAAAGCGACCTGCACTTGCAATGATGACATCTTATTTTATGGGGACACGGCCACATTTCAATGAATAAATTCATGAAGTCTCACCACTCTGTGACCCCATATCTACAGTCTTTTTGACCTAAGTCTCATTCTAGCTCATTACTGTCATAACAAAAGCAGCCGTTCTATTTCACTTCTGATCTTATCTGCCCTTTAAATGTGAAGAACACAACAGCAATCAAGAAGATGGGCACCTCACTTTTTCTTTCTTTATATGTCTAGTAAATTCACTTTTCTTTTTGTTTTTTAGTCAAATAAATTTACTCAAAATTACTATACTTGCTTTTTCAATAGGGGTTTCTTAGATTATAAAACTAAACTGAAAATATAATTGTCCCTATCTTCAGCTAATTTTTTGAAGATGCCTTTCTAGTAGATGAAGTCTCATTAGCGTGCAGAAATTATCCCAATGATACTCTACAGATAGGAGGTAAATAGATGAGTGTATGACCTGAGTGCCTGTAAGGTATTCACAAGGTCAGAGACAGATCATTAAAATACCTCTGAATGTCTCTTAATAACAAGGAGTACAGTGTACCATTCTTCATCTCTCTCCTCCAAGTCTTGGTCCTAGAATCTTGCTAATTCACATTTATATACAGGTTCAAAGATATTACTAAATGTTTAGGATCTGAGAAGCATGAAGTGATTTGCAGTGAAATTAGTTACTTCAAAGTACTAATAGAGATTGGGTAAGTGTGGCAGATTTACTACAAAGAATTATCACGTCTGCTTCTCAAAAGCTCATAAAGGGAGAGTGATGAAATAAAGAGGTGTAAACCCACAAGGACAAAGAGAAAATGAGATGACACAATAAATTTTAATAAAGCTTTGAAATACAGGTTGTGGGGGAAGAATTGGTAAATTGAAAAATGGAAAGAGTTGTCACCTAAGAGCCTTCAGAGTGGAAGAAGAGAAAGTGCAAGAAAACTTACTTTTGAATCACAAGGATGGCCCAGGACTTGGAAGCATAAGGAAATAGTGTAAGATAGATTGTAAATAGAGGGGTTCAATACTCAGATTCCTTTTCCCTCCTAAGGTAGCTTAGTGTATCTGTCTGCACCTGACGTATACTTCCAGCAGCTGTTTATTTTTAATTTCTCCTACAGACACTCTGGATTTAGAGATGCAAAGGATAACAGAAGATGGAAATGAAAGATGAGACTAGAAACATGGAGATTAAATTTGTATCCTCAGTCCCTTACTTCTGTCTTTCTGTTAAAATACCTGTAGCAGACATATATATCCCAGGGAAGGAAAGAGGGAAAGCAACTAGTAGAGAAATGACACATAAACTGGAACAAAATGAAAGAATAATCGGGTGGGATAATCTTAATGCAGTAAGACAAAGGTACTCAAAACAATTATTACCATAATTTTTATTTACTTTTAATATTGTAGTAAATGAAAATAAGCACTTTACAAGCATAAAGCAAATCTGTGCTATATAAAAAATCACATATAGCCCTAATAATGAATACTATATATTCCATTACAATGGTCTAATGATATAAATTTAAATGTCTCTTTTTAGCAATTTCACATGGTAACTAATAATGACCTAAGAGTCTATTAAGAATATAAGCTATTGTATCATCTGTCTCATTACAAAGAAATTTTGGGTTATTATTAACTCTTTTTTTAGAAAACCTTAAGCTTAACTAAAGTAAAAAGTTAGTTTTTCATTTGTCATGTTTATTTTACAACACATGACAAATATTAGAAAAATATGTTGACATTTATTGTTACATCCTATTTCATCTCTGAAATGCCCTTTGTTTGCAGGCATTCAGTAATAATAATATGCCTCTGTTAATCATCTTCCTTGAAATGAGGCCACAATTTTAAAAATATAATAGCTCTGCCATTAAAGACAACTGTTTTTCTTTCTTTCTTTTTTTTTTTCTTTTTTTAGTTGCCATTTGTCAATAATGACTGCTCAATAATTAGATGGAGGAAAGGAAACCTGGAGCAAAGGGTCATAAAGTATTATTATTAAAAGCATATGTTTTTGTATTTTATTTAAATTTATACTTCAATAGGTACTTCTGGTTACACAACTGTTACTTTGTAAAATCACGTTTTCAACGTTATAGCCTATGCATCTTTTTTGTTTGTCATACAATAACAGTTCCTTGAACTACTGTCGTAATAACATCAGTGGAACAGAAAAGCTTTGACCTCAGTATTATACACAAGGTGAAAAAAATTTTTTTTATCTATGGTAACAAAGTCACATGGCAGAAAACAACTTGTAAACCCTTCCTACATGGATCAAGTCTTCAGGGCAGAGCATTGTTTAAATCTCTTTTTCAACCAGACTGAGGAAAAGACTGCATTTACTTAGCTGCTGAATCAAATAGCAAATAAACTTTTGGCAGATTTGGGGATGGAGGTCATGGGAGAAGGAGGGGTGGTGGTAGTAAAAACTATGGAAGTTATCAGTTTGATTTCATAATTTTTAATAATGATTAATCCATTTCTACCAGCATACTACACACTCTAAAATCATTTATAAGGGTTAGTCCCTGTTCTTTGCAATTTACGCCGCTACTAAACGATATAATAAGTCAAGGATGATATAATTAGTATCACTATGTGCAGAATGCCACAAAATGCTGAAAAGTGCTTTTGCCTCATTTCTTATTTCCCCTGAGACTCAAAGGAGGAGTAGATGATACCATTCACAAAAGTGAGAATTGATCTGCCAGCATTGCCTTGGTGTAGATTATGGTAACTGCATCATTTAACACTAACCCTTAGGCAAGTGGATGCCTAACTTTTGCTGGGGCATTTTGATGAATACTTTGTACTACTCCATAAAAATCTAATGTAAACTGTGTTACAGTATGAAACATTATAGATAAACATTTCTCATAATACTATATTTTCCAGAATGCTATCATAAGAATATAAATTTAGAAAGTTTTCTTCAGGGTTGACTTTTAGATATCACAGTTCTGGCTGTATTTTAGCTACATAAGTGAGTAACAGTTAATGACTTTCTCAAGGACAGATCTTAATTTTCTAGTTTCTGAAGTTATTCTGAGGTTGGCAAAATTCCTAAAAATGAGGAATGATATGTTTATATTTGTGTTTTACTTATATTTTAAGAAGTACTTCATATTTCACCATCATGGATATACTGAGAATATAAATTTTACTTAGGTGACAATGGTAACTTAAAATATTAACTATCAAGTTCAAACAACTTCTTAACTCAGGGAAAAAATTATTGCTTCAGATTAGCTAATGAGAATATTTCAATATCTTTCTATTATATCCAACCTATTGATATATACTGATAAACTGCAAAAAAGGTATTCTTTCCTTCATTTCCAAGAATAATACTGCCAATTTCCAAGTGCTTTGCTATGGGCCAGGAAATGGTCTGCACAATTTACATACTTTACTGTATAATTTACAACAAATGCATAAAGGTAGATATCATCACCTTCATTTTTCAGGTGAATAAACTGAGATTTGGAAAGGTCAAGTAACTTGTCCCAATTCAGGTAGAAAAGGAGAAACCAGGATTCAATTCTACATCAAATTCACCCCCAAAACTCAACCTACTGACTACTCTATACTACTCCTTTGTAATGGGGAAATACCAGAGTTTCACTAGTAAGATTTGTAATCCTGCTAAAAATGATCATAATGCTGAAAAAATCTTCAAACTATTTTTAAAAGCTTATCAAGTATATCAATACAAAAACACAATGTGTATGGTTTGCTAAAGGAAGAGCACACCTAATATCATAGATAAAATATTTTCATTCTAAGTACCATTTTTGCTTCTTCATAGCCTGTCCTTTTTAAGAAGAATTAACTTAATCCAGACTGCTCTAATTTGAATAGTTGATCTTTTCATAAATACTCTGTATAAAAATATAGATTTTTTTAAAAAGTAGAATTATATTAAGTGATTAAGAAATAATTCTTTTGATTTCCATATTACAAAAGAGGAAATAAAACCTGAGGTCAAAAGTTATGAAGTGCTTCCTTCAAATCTTTAAAGTCATCATTTAACAAAGAGAAGTTGCTTATTTTGGAAAGATTTTGAAAAATTAAAATCATACAGTCCTTGGCATTTTCTTTGTTTTATGACAATTTAGTCTTCCAGGGTCTCATTCTTTGCCCACATATGCCATCTGTTAATATGTTGAAGTAGTCTTTAGTTTTCATCTTTTTTTACAAAGTCTCTAAATCTATTAAATATATTGACATAAATGTAAGTACATAAAAACATAAACATATACATATACCAGCATAAGAACTTCATGCATCGGGACATATTATCACCAACCATGTAACTTATTTTATGTAACTTATTTTATTACATGTTTATTAGCAAACAAATCATGTATATTTGTAACTGAATATTGAAATTAGAAGCACAAATCAAAACACCTGCCTGCATACCTTAACAAATGATCCAATGTCAATGACAAAAAAACCTTTCTTTCCAAAACATGATATTAATGATAAAGTATCAATAATAACAAGAAATCTTTCATGAATAGCTTTAAACGTGTTCTCACATTATTTCATTTGATTTTACAAATATCCTTAAAGTAGAAAGAGCTTGTGTTTTTACCTTCAGTTTATGGATGAGGAAACAAGGACTCAAGCAAACTGACTTATCTTGCATTGTGAAGCCAGGTCTTCTGACTGTTGGCCCTGAGCTCTTTCCACACACATGTGAAGTGTCTTTTAGCTACACTGAATGTTGACCAGTTTCTCTATCATCTTTAACTTGAGTTTTCAAGAGGCAAAGTTACCTAAGCTACTAAGAAGGTTATTAAACCTTGCAAATCATTCCATTTAAAACATAGAAGAGGGATCTGAATAGATGTCCTTCGTGTTGGTAGGGAACACAGTTAATCATATTGGACTTAAGATTCCATAGAGTATCTTTCAGAAATTAGTACAGATAAGTTCTAAAATAGGCTCCCAGGTCATTACAGACTTTGTGCATTTGTTTGCCTAAAGTACTTCATATTATTATTTATAGTGAGTGTTTTGTTTTAGGACTTAGCAACACTAAGTTCTCTTTGGTTTGTAATTCTATTAAAGAAATTTCAAGAACTATTATATATCACTCTTCTAAAAATATTGTTTGTGATCGTGACATTGGGAGGCAGATATAACACCTGTCTCTCACTTATTTATGAGTGAGAGAGATATAGCATATGTCACTTGGTCCACGTGATCATAAATTGAAGAAATAGAAATGAATCTGAGGCATGTAGGAAGCTGCATCACTATGCCTATACATCACTATATCTATTTAATGTTTTAGGCACTTTTTCTTGCCCAATAAGCATTTTCATGACTGAAGATTTTTTTCATCTTAATTTTACATTTAGAAATTGATAGGACTTTAAAAAGTACCTCGTATCTTACTATATACACTACTTCTGCATAAAAAGTTTCAGTGAATAAAATCTGCATGTTCATCAGAGTTTTTGATTTTAAATTGGGACCGCCTAATGTACATGTATCCATCTATGACAAACACCTGTAGGTTGAACTGCTAGATCAAAGAGTAGGATCCACCTTTACCAAACTGTTTTCCAAGCTTATACCTAGTCATGCTGCCACCAACAGCACATGAGAGTTCTTTTTGATCTACATCCTTGCCAACATTTTGTGCCAGTGTAGTGAACATAGATTAGCATCTCTTGTGTCCTCTTATTCCTACTGAAGGTACATCATGTTTTTTTATTATTATTAATTTATTTATTTATGTTTGCTGTGTTGGGTCTTCTTTTCTGTGCGAGGGCTTTCTCTAGTTGTGGCAAGCGGGGGCCACTCTTCATCGCGGTGCACGGGCCTCTCACTATCGCGGCCTCTCTTACTGTGGAGCACAGGCTCCAGATGCGCAGGCTCAGTAGTTGTGACTCACGGGCCTAGTTGCTCTGCGGCATGTGGGATCCTCCCAGACCAGGGCTCGAACCCATGTCCCCTGCATTAGCAGGCAGATTCTCAACCACTGCGCCACCAGGGAAGCCCGGTACATCATGTTTTATATCTTTTTGGTCACATATTTCCTCTTTTGTGAAGTGCTTATTCAGCCTTCTGATTTTTCTACAGTTGATATTGTTTTTTTAATGGGATAAGGAGCCTTTAAATATTCTGGATATGAGTCTACCGTTTATAAATTTTAAATATAAAAATTTATATTTTTACACAGTAGAAATTACATTTTTAAATTTGTGTTTAAGACTTTTTTATGTCTTAAGAAAAATTTCCTATCATGAGACCATGAAGACATTCAACCAGATAATTTTCTAAAGGATAGCTTGGAATTGCACATTTGGGTCAATAATTAGGATGACCATCTTTGTTTCCCTTCAACATTCCTATTTTATGTCCAGGATACTCAACTGTACGTTTTTCTTTCTTATCAACATCCCAATTTGGATGCCAAAATATTTGGTCACCTTAATTATAATCCACAGTAGATGATTTTTTGTATGTTGTGAGGGAGGGGTCTTTATTAATAAGATTTTCTGAGTAACACAGAACATTAAAATTTCAACCCCAGATAACCATTGATTTGCTTCAAGTTATTAGAATTTCAACTTTTTAGAGTTTCATATAAATGGAACCATACAGAATGTTATAATTCATGTTATACTTCCTTCACATAGCTTAATGTTTTTCATATTTGTCCAAATAATTGTGGATATTAATACTTCATTCTTTACATGGCTTATATTATAAGGATATAGCATGATATGTTTAATCATTTACTAGTTAATTGACACTTGGGTTGCGTATTAGTTTGCTAGGGCTGCCATGACAAAATGTCACAACTGGGTGGTTTAAACAACAGAAATTTATTGTTTTATTGTTCTGGAGGCTGAAAATCCAAAATCAAGGTGTTGGCTAAGTTGGATTTTTCTGAAGCTGTGAAGGAGAATTTGTTCTATGCCTGGGTTGCTGGCAATCTTTGTCATTCCTTGGCTTGTAAACACATCCCCCCATTTTCTGTCTTCATGTTTGCATGGCATTCTCTATATAGGTATATTTGTGTCCAAAATTCCCTTTTTTTATAAGGACACCTGTTTTATTGATCTGGGGACCCATGCTACTTCAACATGTTGAAGATTTCATCTTAACTAATTACCACTGCAATGACCTTATTTTCAAGTAAGGTCATATTCTTAGGTACTTGGGGTTGAGATTACAACATATTTATTTAGAGGGAATATAATTCAACCTACAACAGGTTGATTTCAAATTTTAGCTATTATAAATATTGTTTTCATGAAAATTTGTACAAAAGCCTTTCTGTGGCTATCTGCTTTCATTTCTCTTGGGAATACACCAAGGCATGTTATCTGGAGGAAAAAGTATTCCAAAACTTTCTTGTTTTCTTCAAGAATACCCTATTATATTTTTTACGTTTACATTTGCAAAGTAATTTTAGGATCAGCCTTTCAAGTTCTAAAAAATAAGAAAGAAAGAAAGAAAGAAAGAAAAATATTCAATTGAATTATGTAAAAACTTTAGATCAACTTGTGAAATTTTTATATTTTTACAATATTGAGTGTTTCAATCCATGAACTTTGTATATATCTCCATTTATTTGTCACATTTAATTTCCTCCATTAACTGTTTATTCACAAAGAAATTGCACATATTTGTTTGATTTTTCTTAAAATATTTTTTGATGATTTTTAAATATATCTTTTGTGAAACGATTTTTAATTGTAAATTTTTAGAATGTAAATACAAAAGATTTTTCAGAGAGATAACAATTTTTCTGTTCAAAATCTTCCTAAATTCTCATCTTATGCTAAACATTTATTCATAAATTCTTTCAAATTTCTATCTACATGGACAAAAATGGTAAAGAGTGCTTATTTCTTCATAATCTTTATACGTATCAATTTTTTCTTATATTAACACACTGGCTTAGACACCTAATAAAAATGTAATTAAATTGAAGTGGCAATGATGAACATATTTGTTTTATTTCCTATGTGAATGATAAGAATTTCAATGTATCATTATTAAGTATGTTTTTTAAAGTGTAGATGCCTTTTATAAAAGTTAAAAAGCTTTCCTTATGAATACTTCCTACTTTGATATTTTTTAGCTGTCACTTTTTCTGCATCTCTTACAACAATCATGCAACTTTTTTCTAATTACATCTGTTAATGTCATGACTCACACTGACTGATTTTTGAAGATTAAACCAACTATGTATACCTAGTATAAATCCTACTTGATCATCATTTGTTAGTATTTTGTTGAGATTTGCAATGCTAAGAAGAAGACTGGTTGGTAATTTTATTTTATCATATTACTCTACCATGGTTTTTGTTCAAGGTTAAACTAGCCTCAAAAAGTGAATTTGTGAATGTACCCTCTTTTTGCTTTCCATAAATGCTATGTTTAACATGAGGAATTATATTATTCTTTGGCAATGGCAAATAATGAATCAATGGCAGCAACTGCACTAACTAAAGCACTGAAACTGAATCTTAAAAGTTCCTACCCTGGCCAAAGCAGAAACCTCACACTCCACATATTTTGGAGGGCCTCAAACGCCAGGACTTCCCCATTCCTCAAGATTACTGGCCATGCACCAAAACATTGGAGAGTTGTGGGGAACATATATAGCACTCCTCTTTAATAATTGTGTATTGTGCTATAACAAATTACCACAAGTTTACTATCCTACAGTTCTGGAGGACAGAAGTCTGAAAGCAACTTCACTACTTATGGTGTCAGCAAGTTCTAGGGAAGAATAGGCTCCTTGCTTCTTCCAGCTTCTATAGAGTAGCTACCTGAATTCCTTGGCTTGTGACCATATCACTTCCATCTTTGCTTTTATCATCACATTTCCTTTTCTCACTCTGACCTTCCTCTTACAAGGACCCTTGTGATTACACTAGGTCCATCTGGATAAGCTAAGATAATCTTCCCATAAGGCAACATATTCACAGATTCTGCAGAACAGGATATGGACATCTTTAGGCAGCCATTATTTACCCTACCAAAATCTGCTCTCTGGTACCCAAAGATTCCCATCTGTCCCACATGCAAAATACATTCATTGCATCCCAAACTCCACCAAAATTTTAACCCAAGTTCATTAACTTAATATCATTAACTCAAGTTCAAATCTCATCTAAGTCTTATCAGCTTAAAAATCCTAAATTGTATCATTTAAATCATCTACATTAGATATGAGTGAGACTCTTAGTATATTGTATATCGTGAGGCAAAATTCCTTTCCCTGTGTGGACCTATGAAACTAGAATACAAGTTATCTGTTTTCAAAATACAATGATGGGGCAAGCATAAGATACCAGATATAGACGTTACTATTCTAAGTGGGAGAAAATGGAAAGAAAAGAGTAGTCATTGGTCCCAAATGATTTCAAAATCCAGCAGGACAAACTCCTTTAGGTTTCATGACCCGAGTATAATCAGGTCATCTTAAGTCAGTAAGTCTGACTTAAGTCTCCATCACCTGAGCCCTGTCTCTGACCTTGGATTTACTTTCCCTTTTTCTTGAAGGATAGCACATTTTTGCAGCTGAGTAGTATTATTAGCCTGTTTCCTTCAAGTAGAATTTGGGGAATCTGATAGCCTTGTTTTATTATGTCCTTTCTCTTTCCCTTTCAGTCCAAGCTGGCAGGGTTTCTGCTGAGAAAACATTCTTAGGAGCCTTGTAGATCTCCAGCGTATGTGTCCTGGATTCACTCCGTTAGACAAGAGGCTCCTCCATAGATCTTTCCTGTATAACCCCATCTCTATTTTTGACTTCTGCTAAAATGAATTAGGGGAATCCATGAGCCATGCACCTAATCTTTCAAAAAGCTCTCTGTGTGAAGGAATTCTCTGACCTTTTAATCTTTCTGAGATACTAGCAAAAGGTTGTCCAACCATACCCTTGGCTTTTTCTCTGGATCACGCTTTCCTGGCAATGAATCTCCTAATTTTAGCAATCTGGATAGGCTGAGAATTTCCCAATCATCAAGTCCTCGGTCATCTTTGCTTAACAGTTTTTTTCCTCCATCCATCTCTTTCCTCTCATATTTTACTCTAAGCAGCAAGAAGAAACCAGTCATATCTTCAACCTTATTTTTTGAAATCTCTGCTAAATATCTGAGTTCAGCATTTCCATGTTTTGCTTACCATATAACTGCAGAACACAAGTCAGTTAAGCTTTCTGCCACTCTAGGGACTTCCCTGGTGATCCAGTGGGTAAGGCTCCGTGCTCCCAATGCAGAGAGCCCGGGTTTGATCCCTGGTCAGGGGGAACTAGATCCCACATGAATACCACAACTAAGAGTTCTCATGCCATAACTAAGAAGCCCGCATGCTGCAACCTAAAAAAAGAAAGATCCTGCATGCTGCAACTAAGAGCTGGTGCAGAAAAAAAAAAAAGAATTAAAGGAAAAGCTTTCTGCCACTCTACAACACTGGATAATATTACCTCAAGTTCCCAATAATGTGTTCCTTATTTCCATCTTAGCTCTCACTAGCATCACCTTTATGGCCCATATTTCTACCAACAGTGTGTTTATGATAACTTAGGTGTTTTCTAATATGATATATCACTTCTACCTTGCTTCTCATTTCCTTCTGAGTACCTACTGGCAGAGTTGTTAAAGCAAATTTCTGGATAGAATAAACAAAATGGAGGTGAAAATTATTAGAAGAATAATGTAAAATATAAGCTCTAAGATGTAGAAATATTAGGTATACTAATTTAAGAAAGCTCAATTATCTCTATTTGTTTTTACAGGCTACCTCATTTTATAACATTATTTATGCCTTAAAATAATGCCTTAAAATCTGCCTTGTCTTATATTCTTAAATTACACAAATAGAGTTAACATTACTGAACAAATTTTTGTCAACAGAACCTCCTTTAACTGAAGGGCTATAATTAATTCTCTTATTAATATCTGAATTCCTATTTTAAAGTCTTCCAAAAGAAAAGAGCTATCAAAAAAAAGCATTAGAGGTTTGACAGCTTAATCTTCTCAATATGTCACTGCAAGAACTGTAAACTGCTGTCAGATTTTGCTGCTTAGAACTGGAATTACAAAGATCAAGTGCTATGAGAAAGTATCACGTTTCAAGGTACCTTGGAAATGAATATTGAGAGAAAGAATAAACACAATTGCACTTAAGAGCTTAGATCAGTTAAACATTGTAAAAATTTAGCACCACATAGACAGAATCACAAGCATAACTTTCAAAAGCTCACTGTTTTGCAATCTATACAGTCTACTATTACTTGAATTCATATCAAAAATGCTCCTCCAGATTATGAAGTAACACTCAGGATAGAAGTAACTGACTTCCCTTTAATGCTCTCTTCCTCAATTGTTCTAATGGTACATTAATTTTTGGCAGAACAAAAAGAAGGTAACAAAACGTGTATGAATCCTTCTTTCAGGCAAAAGATCACGATGCCTATTGTTTCACTGTCCATCATGTCAGAGGTGATGCCATTAACTGACGGTTCCATTAGTAGGTTCAAGTGGGGTTGAACAGTCTGGAGTGAGTACCTTGTCTTCCATCAGTTTCCTCTGGATTCTGCCTCAAAGACTGCACAAGATCTTCAGTTGAATAGATTAGTTTCATTACTGCTATGTGAGTTGTTTGCTGCTGCTTTACTCCCAGAATCCCGTCATGCTACCTCATTGCATCCTTGATTCTGTCATTAGAACATACGTCTGCCCTTTAACTCTCTCTCTCTCTCCCCTCCTCAACTTAGTTTCTAAGCAGCTTTGATTTTCTGTCAACAAATGTGGATTAAGGAGTGGATCAGTAAAGCAGATACCTGAGGCAGCAATCTTGAAGGATGTATTCTGAGAGACAAAATTGTATTTACCAGAACTCCTCCCCAGAAGAGTACAGCAGCACAGAATTTGAAGGAAAATCTTGCCAAGCCCCTCCAGTTAGAGGATCAGATCCCCCAAAGACTTGCTTAAAACTGGTAGTTGATCAATAACTTGATTTCTACCAAGGTCAATCCTGTTAAAGACAGGGCTTTTCCTATGCTGTTCTAAAATTGTTTTTGCATCCTTTTTTTGTTTTTCAACTTTATTCCCTTCCACAAGCTTCATTGGAATAGTGCACCCATAAATTGCAGAGGAAAAACCTAGAGCTTTGTTTCTAAAATCCCTTGCCAATAGGATCTCCATTTTTCCAATGAGCAGTACTAGTGTAAGATTAGCAAATTGAGGTTAGGGGTGAACTGCCCAGGGCCATCAGAAGACAGCAGCCTAGTCTTCCTTCATTGTCCTCAGGTGTATTCAAATTCCTTAAAAATGTATTCACAGGCTGTCAGTATGATGGGATATCAAATTATAATTGACCCCCGCACCCCCACCGCCGCCCTCTTCCATGAGTGTCTTTCCATTCCTGGTGCTGTTACCTGTTCTCCTGTTGTATTCAGTCTGGCAGGAGAGTGATGCAGTGAATATTAGACTCCCCAGAACCAACCACAAAGAAACTCCTTCAAATGGACCCCATCCTGTAATTCAAGTACCTAGTGCTCTACATAACAACTTTAAGAGAGAAGAGACCACACAAATCAAAGGCCTTCTTTTATAGAGGACTTAAGTGTCTAGCGCTTGAACCCACTAAAAATTAGTGGTGGATATAGGATAAAAGCCTTTTCGCAGTAAAATGTTCTTTAATTTAATAGGATCTTTAATTTTATCAGGAGATCTTCTTAAACATCTGTGATATATTCAGTATAATCTATGTAGATACCTGGACAATATTATGGCCAACTATACATTCTTTGGAGTTTGATGCTATATTTTGTTGTAGTCACCAAAATTATCTCCTGCTAAAACAAAACTAAACTAAACCAACCTCATGACCATGTTTTTCCTTATTTTAAGCACAAATGACATTTATGCTTAAAATAAAGGAATATAAGAACATTTACAAAGTATTTGGTGACACCATCAATTTCTAGAATGTCAACACATTCTAGATGCCTTTCAATGTTTACTTAGGTCTTTAGCTATAGTACTTTCACCAATACAAAATAGTCTGTATTCTTTCTACATCCAAATTACCTTCCAAGAGTACTATTTCCACACAAGAAGCTTAGGATAATAGCCTCTATACTCTGAATCACTCTGGGTGTGTGTATATGCCTTTGTATAGTGTTTTGGGGACAAAAGTGCAAATTTCAGATTAACTGTATCATTGAAGATAGAAATATAAATTCAGTTTAATACAGCCCTGTTTACAAATTTATGCCATTTCTTGATGTTAAGAAATTGATCAGATTAGATGACATTGACACTCCATATAAATAAAAATTAATTATAGACTAATCCTAGAATCTTTAAGTTTGAAACTTTAAATCTACATAAAAGATAAGTTATTATTCATCAAAGTAGTTCTCTAAGATGACCATTGGTTATTAGGATGTGTTTTGGTTGCTAAAAATTTGGGGCAACATTTGTTACAATACTTATATTTTTAAATTTTATTTTACAACATATATTTATACACTAAAAAGACTCTTTTAACATTAATAGTTTGTAACAGTGTCTGCCATATGACAAACCTGTGTAATGATGAACTTCTAGGAAAAAAAATGGTACTTAAAGAATGAATGAATAAATGAATAAATAAATAAATGAGTAGAAATGGTCATTTTCCCAAGTAATGTTAAGTATTTTACTTTGTTATCATTTTATGTTCACTTGCAAATATTTAAGAAAACTGATTTGGGTTTTTTTTTCACATAGATAATGCAAAAATGTATCAGTGACTGAAATACATATCTGCTTTGGACTGAATAGGTAAAGCAGTGTCTTCCCACTCACTCTTAGAATGAATCAGGGAAATTTTCTTTTTGGAAATTGTTAAAATATTTATATTTTTTACTTATTTTCTACCAGTGTGTGAAAATATGTGTGTAGAGTGGACGTTGCTATCCACTGCAGATAATTTATTTTTAAGTCATTTTTCACACCTTGAATGTAGCAGATGTATACAAAACCAAAATTTTAATAACACTTTGAACTATTTTTTCTAGTCTAGTTAGTACTAAAATTAAGAACTTGAAAAAAAAATCTCAAAGATGTCTCCCAGTACTTTCTTTACCTCAAGTCAGTGAGCTATATGAAAGGGTTTGACAGCCTAATCTCAATGTGTCATGGCATGAAGTGTAAACTGCTATCATGTGTCAGTCTGCTTTGTGACAGATAGAAATGGTATTACAAGAGTCAAATGCATGAAAATTAAACATTGAAGAATGGTTAACTCTATTTCTATTGCTAAAAATTATAATTCAATACTTGATAAAATGTCTTATTTCAAAAATTAATTTATTTAAAATTCAATAATTAATTTTAATAAGATAACTGTAAATATAGAATCACTGTCAGTCTCAGGGAAATTATGAAGTAAGTGACATTTTCTTCAACATCTGTCTGATTCCTAATTCTCTTTTGTTTTTCACTTACTGTTATCTTATTCTCCTGCTTACATGAACTCGTGTCCTCTTGCAGGCCAAAGTTTCCCAAAGGACAGATCATTCATATAGAAATTTCTTTCTTAAGTACAAACCAATTAAAATGTATATGTCCTTATTCTTAGAGAAAGCTCTTAGCTAACTGAGTGCTTTTTTGATACTCTCTTTTTGCCATGAAAAAAAAACAAACTCTTACTAGAATATCATATATTAGTTGCCGTTAACTAATATTTCTAGACTTTGTGGAGTTTTTAACATTCTAAAAGCATATTTCTGAAAACATGGGAAATGTGTATAAATGGCATTTCGGAAGCTATATAGTTGAATTGGAAAGGCATCTTTTAGGAGAGAGCTAACCCTTCCCTGGACATCCATCTGTATGCACTACAGATCATTACATTATCACTTATGTATCATTTTTGCCAAGAGATTTCTTCATCTCTTTCTATATATAAATCTCTTCTTTCCTCATTGTTAAATTTTCACCATTAATGTAACATATTATATATGTATCATATATGTAATATGTAAGTTAACATATATATGTCAATTACCCTTGACACTTCTATCTCTCTTTATCTCTCCCTCACCATTTTCAATCAATTAATAAGACCTTTAAGTTTTCAGTTTACACAAATCTTTCTACTCCTTTCCATCAACACTGCCACCAATATTGTCCAAGCTCTCATTTTCTCTCAAGATGATCTACCAAGATAAGCCCTTAAATAGACTTCTTGTAGCCAATTTTGTTCTGTTCCATTTATTCCTATGCAGTAACAAGATTGCAAAATATTAAAACCCTTTAGAAGCTTTCCAAGCTACAAAGCAAAAAGAGTACTTTATATGTGGAGTAAATAATTTGGTAACGAAACCCCTCCTCTGTATGAACAGTTATTTTCTGTAATAATCATGTAATAGTCAACAATTATTTTTTTCATGATTCCTTCTTCAGCTTAAAATTTAAAAATAAATTTTAATATTAAACATTTTTTAATTCATGTAAAGTATTTCAAGTATGAACTAATATTTGCACTTTAATCTTGTTAATCTATTGTTCTAATTTCTTTCCATTTTGAAAAAATGTATAATTCTATATTATGTCTTAGACAAAATAAATTCCAGATGATATTTAAATGGTAAATATGTAAATGTTAAAAATATTTAACAGTTCTAAACAAAAGCAAATATTTATAATATGGGAGACACGTTTTTCTAAGCAAAATAAAAACTCATGAAGAAAACAACTCATTATAAATGAAAAAATTAAATTTTCTATGGAAGAAATATGATGGAGAGTAAGAAAAATAAGCTGAGAAGAGAAGATTACAACATACATCACAGACAGAAAAATTGAAAAACCATGATTCCTATTTTTAAAAATGGACAAATGGATGATTACCAAAAACAAGAAATAAAAATACCAATGACCAATAAGCACATGAAAATCTCATTTATTTAAAAAAATGTAACTCAAACCAACAAGATACCATTTTCTCCTGCCAAACTGAATATTTTATAAATTCTGATAATGCCTAATATATTGACTATAGTTTATAGGAACCTGAAGTTGTGAGAATTTTCACTTATCTACATTATAAGTAGAAAATTTTGCAGTATATATGAAAAATTTTAAATGAAACAGTTTATGATCAAGATATCCCACTGTATGCAGTGCCAAATGAGGTGGCAGAATGTGTAACTTGTTTTCAACATGCAAAAGTGGACATAGGACTAATAGAGTTAGAAAATTCTGGAACATATTAATTATTCATATGATTTTAAATATGTGTTTTTTTCAACTAAATTTTAAAAATACTTGTAATAAAATGAAAAAAATATTGAAAAGTTTAAATATTCAAACTGAGATGGCTACTTAGTAAATCTAATGTGGCACTTAAGTACACTCTAAAACATCACATAAACTACCTATTTTTACTTCATGGTTTAAGTCACTATATTTTTATTCTTCAGTTTTTCTTTTGAAAGAAAAATCTTATACCCTTGCCCCTAAAAAGAGATGAAAAAGAGAGACATAAGTTCTTTAAGGGCATGTATGTAATTATCATCTTTGTTTTTAATTGCCTTTCCTCTAGTACCTGGAAGACTGTCTGGCACATAACAAGAGCTCTGTAACTTTGTTGAAAGGATGAATTAATGAATAAACTAAAAGTAAAACAAATTCCATTTACCAGATATATTTTATTAGCCTTAAATATAATACAAACTTACTTAAATTATTTTCAATTAAAAGAATTCTAGAGGCTCTTATCTTATAAGATTGACAGTGGTTATATTGTATATATATGTATAAAACAAACAATATAAAATATGCATATTTAAACATACATTTGTATGAATATATGTTTTATTATATACTACATTATATATATTATATATATATATACAATATATATATTAGAAATGGATGGTGTTTGAATTACTCTAGCATTTCATAAAATGGCACAGACTTTCTGAGGGCTAACAAAATAAATCCTTAGAAATACAGAGTTGGAGAAAAATGAGGCATCTTTTAGGACAGACACATGAGGGCAACATGAGGCATCATGATATACTGGGGAGATGATGGATTAGGATTCCAGAGCCTTGGAATCTAGTTCCAGCTTTGCCATAAACTAGTTTTGTGGCTTTGGGTAAATCAGTTAAATTTTCTGGACATCAGTTTTGTCACCAATATGCAATGGGAATAGATTTAATTACATCTTTGAGTCTTTCCAGCTCTCACATTGTATGTCTACTGCCAATATTTTGCTTCCACCTCTAATAAGGTGAATTTAAAGATGGTAATAATAATATATATATATATAAATTGAGACTAAGGATTTTATATAGAGATTTAAATTATCTTAAATATAACTTTTAAAAAATAAATTTCAAAAAAATGTAAATAATGTAAAATTGGCAAGCAGATTTAAATTTGACAATGCAGAATAGATAATTAGTCTAACCTTGCTGTCACCAGGCCTCAGAGCATCCTCTCTCCAAATCTGTAGTCATTTGACTCACACTTGCAAACTGATCTACCTTAGGTTTGGGGACCAATTGTGTCCTTAATCAGAAGAAATTAAAGAAGTATTAATTTTTAAAGTCAGACTTCTCAGAATTGAGTTAAATTTTATCCTATTCCTTTTCTGCCTTTGTTTCTAGTTCTAGCAACAAGGCTTCTGTTTTTGTTTTTTCTTGTTTTTCCCATGGTATTCCAGATCCAGTAATTGTATATCTTCCTGCCCCATTTCAAACCATACATTCTAATTAAAAAACAATTATTTCATGTCTCTTTCTGTGAAGATATCCCAGCTTGAATCCTAAGTTCAAATAATTTATTTAATTTGAGAGTGTTATTTTTGAAAAGGTTAATACTGAGTGTAAAAACCATTTAGCAAATGAAAAAAATATAATTTGTTAAATTATATTTAACAAATATAATGAAATGAATTATATATAATATAATGAAATGAAAAAAATATAATTTGTTAAGCAATGATATCTATACAAGAGATAAAAATTCTGTGGGTACACATATCTAATGTGTGTGTGTATATATACATATACATGCATAGACATACACATATATATGCATATCTATTTAATCAGAAATTTTAAATAAAGTATGATAACCACTTATCTTTTTTTACTATTCTTCAATTCCTGGGTATTTAATATGCAATAATCTTTGGATTAGTCTGTATTTTAGTATAGTTTCTTTTTAGAAAGGAAGGATAAATGGAAGCTGGCTAGGAGGTAAAATGGATAAATATTATGCTTGAAATAAGAAAGACTGGATCTAAAATGGTTTAAAATAGAATGTCATCCAATTTATACCTATGGCACCAACAGTTTTATAATTATTAATAGTGTAATTATTAATAGTTTTTAATTGTTAATAGTGCCTGTCTTTTAACGCTTGAAAGTGTCCTGTCTTGGATATTAAATTATATGCTCACTTTATTCGTGAAGTATACAGTGTTGGACAAGGCCCATTGCAAGTGGTCCAGAGCAAGGGGGAGAGAGTCTCAGATTAGCTGTGGGAAGAAATTAGTCTCTCTTTCTTTTTTAATTGAAGTGTAGTTGATTTACAATATTGTGTTAGTTTCAGGTATACAGCAAAGTGATTCGGTTATACGTATATCTATATTCTTATTATTATGTTTTTTAATATTCTTTTCCATAGCCTCTTTTCTTCATTCCATCTCTACTGCTCTTCAAATGACTGGGCAAAATTCATCAGTCTTGTATCTTACCCAGCAATGTCTACAGGTTTCCCTGTGAATGGGGTATAACTGAGTCTACTCATGCCCAGTTGGTGAACCATTAATCCTGGGACCACAAAGATACATTATTTTTGTCTGTTCTAGCTCAATGCTATAATCTATGACATATTGCCTGTGCTTTAATTTTATCCTCCATAACCTAGGGTGGGGGAAACATCTTTAAAGATGAGCAATGAAGAACAGCTATGCCAAAATTGTTTGTGTAAAGGTCATAGGCCCCATATAAACATAGAATATAGCAAATGATCATCCACAAACTCTTGCTGGCTTCTCACTAGGATAGAAATCACATTCAGGGAAAATTCAGAGATCATAAATTGAGAGTATAGCCTGTCTGAACATAAAGGATTTGCATTTGTTATGTGAATTCATTTAACATTTTTCTAATTCCTTTGAGTTTTGTATGTCATAGACAGCCGGCTCAGTGGGAAAGCTATGAAACTGTTCCAGAATCATCTAAATGAAGTATTTAGTAACAGATGGCCATAAACACACTGTAATGGGCCTTATTTTGTTTTATTTTATTAGACCAAGGTTATGGCCACAGTTGTGAACTTAATCTGTCTCGTTTTATAAACATGATAGTGGTTAACATTGCATTCATATCACCAGCTGCCTTAGCTGAATCAAATGTTCTATACTGCGTAGTGCAGCTAAGCAATGGAGCAAATAACCTATTTGGTGTAGCATCCTGTCAGCCTGCAAATAAGGTATTTCTAATAGGACGGTTTTGGCATGGATAACACGCACGCCTGGTTTTGTTAGATGTATTTCTAGACCAAAAGAGTAAAAATCAGCATCGATTTTAAATAATGAAAGTGTTTTAGCAATATGCATGATTAAATCAAATCCAGCTAGAAACAAAGGGGAAAATTTGTACGACAATAGGAAACAACGGAAAGGGTAAGAGCAATGAAGACAACCTGATGATGTAATGTGGTCTGAATTAAATAAGATGATCTCATTTATTTATTAAAACTCAGTAGAACAAATTCTTCTTTAGTTCATTTTAGATTTGGGTGATTTTGTTTCTTTATTAAAATAAACAAGACACAGGATTCAAAGTAGACAAAGGAAAACAGAAGTTCTCATGAGCCAGAGTCCACAATGTATAAACTTGTTGTATTCATTGCTTAGTTAGATCCAAAAACATTTTCTCAAGTATAAGACAAAAAAAGCGAATCAGAGATATTTATAGTAGTCTAGGAAATTCTATTTAATTGGTAATACAGCAGAATTTATATAATTAGTACCACTGATTGCAATGACAACTTGAACTTTCTTAAACACCTTAGCTTTGCCACACTTATGCCCATTACATTTCTATTTCTTATGCTGGACAGTTCAACTCTCTTCTTTTCTCACTGCCACTACCCAAACTATGTTTTGATTACTAGTTCTCTTTCCAGATAGCCTGACCCCAAAATGAGAATGGCATGAAAACTGTATGTGAGTATTTAACCCTTGTCAAGGAATTAAAGTACACATTTTATTGGCATTTTAATGCACGCCTCAGTCATGATTTAGGACTTAAAATGCAGGTAAATTCTGATTACCCTGACAGATTTTAGTTTCTCAACCCAGAAAACTGAAGATCAGATCCTGTGAACTTAAGTGCCACCAAGTCTCCTTCCTTAATTGTAATCCTCAACATCAGAAATAAAGAGATATAATAAATGCACCTACTACAGAGGAATACCCAATTTCTGCCTGTTAGTTACCACATACTTGCACATTACAGAAAGTTATTTTTTAAATTATTAAAACTTCCTGAGTTTGTAGTTTATACCTACAAATTTATTTTACAACAATCAGCTGCTATAATGAGATTGAAGAGAAAGCCTAGGCACCTCTTGATTATATGGGCCTACGTGTTGAGGGTTTCTAAAACTGGTGAAAATTTCACAGTTAAAATTAAAACGCAAAATAGTTCCTAATTTATGGTATTTTTAAAACAATTGTTTCAAACATGTTTTATTATAGGTAATAGAATTCACAAGTTGCATTAAAGAAACTCATTTTAGTGGCATTAGAAGACTGGATTCAAGAATAGTATTGAATTTTATGAAAAATTAAAATTTGGTTAGTAAAGATTTACAATCGGAAATGGAAATAATGTGAATTTTTTCCACTTAGTCTCAAAATGCATGTGACTATGGTTTATCTCAGCTTCAATTAAGTAAGCCCCCAAGTTGTTTATGTTACATAAAATAATGCTGAGAATTTGGCTATCTATTCCCTTGTCTGGTCTCCTAACTTCAGAGATCAGATCTGAGCAGACTGGTGTGCTTTGAAAGAGAGACAAAGGAATGTTTCTAACCATCTTCTTCATGCATCCTGCTTTACTCTTCAGCTGAATTCAGGCCTCCTTAAATAGAAGCACAAGACTCAGGCAGATCAGCAAAACCCTGATTTTGCCTTAGAAGCTAAAACTGAGCCTGTAAAGAAATTAAGTTTTCACAGTTGTCCTGACTATGCACTTTTTACTAAAGCTGTTACAGACCTGAAATACTCCGTAACTGGAGGAAGGTCATTCTAAGTAGCCAGAAGAGTTAATTCCTCAAGCTTGTGCACCCAGGGACCCACATCAGTTCTAGAAAGCTAGTATTTGCTAAGGGATGTGCATACTACCTGGTGAAGGGGATACAACAGCTAGATTTAAATCCTTCCCCTGTGATTCACTGGCTCTGTGAGCTTTGCTAGCTTATCTAATTTCTCCATCCGTCAATTTAATCATCTGTTAATTGGAGAAATGAGCCTCCCCGAGCTATTTCAAAGGTTGAAATAATCTCTGTTATGGTATCTGGGACAGATTAGAGGACTAATAAGTGTTTCAAGGGAGGTGGCTTTCTCCCTAGGACTGATAAGTAACTTGATTCCCAAATTCTCCTTATTTTTGAAGCTTCTTAAGTGGCTTAGCCCGAACAAACTCTCTGGACCCCTGCCCTTAAAATAAAAGTGTGACATACAGCACATCCAGCTAGAATAAACATTTTAGTCACTTCTGAGATAGTGATATTGCTTAAAATACTAATTAGAATTTCAGCCAAGATATACACATTTTAAAATATTCTGATTAACTAAATACCTGGTTTTATTGTTTAAATTCTAGATTCACTATAGTTTGAAGTGGTTGACTATGGCTTTTAGGAAGAAGCTCCTGAGCTAGGCCTTGAGCAGTGAATAGTGTTTTGATAAGATGGTGCACTCACCTGGGCTAGAGATGTCACAAAATCTAGAGTTGGATGGATCTATAAAACTAACATAGGCACAGGTGAGAATCTCTGCAACTGCAGAAAACGGTGGGCAAAGGTAAAGTCGCTGGGCCCCTGAATGCACTATTGGGTGAAAAATGATTATTTTAAGTGTACTCTTTCTCTTGTTCACATTACTCTGGATGGATCTTTGCCACCTTGAAGGCCCTTCAAATAAGAACTCTGCAAGCAGCCTTGGTCAGTGAGGAAACTTCATAGAGGCTGGGATAGAAATAGTCTAAAATAGGTGCAGGTAGACCAGCCAACCCTGAGAAAGTTTTCCTTTCAGTATGCCTTTCCACATTCTAGGGAGTAAATGATAATAATTCAAGGAGAAGCTCTTGGGGGAAAAAAAAAGTGAATCTCAGCTGCAGTATATATTAAAAGACATGAGGGCTCCCCTGGTGGTGGAGTGGTTGGGGGTCCACCTGCCGATGCAGGGGACACGGGTTCGTGCCCCGGTCCGGGAGGGTCCCACATGCTGCGGAGCAGCTAGGCCCGTGAGCCATGGCCCCTGAGCCTGCACGTCCGGAGCCTGTGCTCCGCAACGACAGAGTCCACAAGAGTGAGAGGCCCGCGTACCACAAAAAAAATAATAAAAATAAAAAAAAATAAAAGGCATGAGTTTTCTGCACTGAAGCATATTTCCTCCTCCTAATAGATATTCTAAATTTATCACAGGGGGCTTATGATAGGGTATAGGCTTTATAAACTTCACCCAAATACACATTACCAGTTGAGATACTAACACCTCCAGTGGTCTCTGAGTTCCCAAGGAAAATAACAACCCATTTGGAGTGTCGACTCTATCATGGAGATACCACAAGTTAATACCTGCTTCAACATGGCAGAATTAATGAATCAGATAGAAGTAAACAATATCATAGGCATATGTAAATCTTCAAAAATTTAAGGATAGAAAATTAAAATGTGAAGCAGAAACAACAAATTATGAAGAACAGTTTTCAAGGTATAAAAGTTAAAATAAAAACTTAGTAGATGGAGTGAATTGCACAGTGATGCTGACAAAAGATAACAAAACAAAACCTGAAAAAGACTCCATTGCACCTTTTTCAAAATAGAAGATAATAGATATGGGATATAAAAGTAAGCTTATCAAAATGTGTATTATATGCATCCCAGAAGGTGACAAAAAATATAAATAAATGTAAAGGAAATCTGAAAAATGACTACCAAGAGCTTCCTAGAATTAGAGAAATATCTAACTTTTCAGACTAAAAAGTTAATTGGAGAAATGCAAGCCTAACAAGATTAATCATTTTTTGAATCATGCATCATAGTGAAATTCAAACCATTAAACAGACAAAATTATTATAATACGTGTTAGAAATAACCTACAAAGGAATAAGAAAAGCATATTCTCAACATCATTATTGGATGAAAGAAGACAGAGAAGTAATATTTTCCATTTGTTGGAGAAAAAAACCTTCAAATTCACAATTTTATAACAAACTAAACCATCATATCAACCTGGAAACTCAGTGAATCTATTATCAGGAACACACTAAATGTCTCAGAAAGTTTATCAAAAACAGATCCCCTTTGATAAGAGTTTTCAAAGACATACTACATCAAGAAAAATAAAAAGTTTAAAATGATGCTTTGAGACCTGGGAAGGAAGGGTGTGTAAAGAACTTAGAACAGGTAACATATCTAGATTAGAAGAAAGGGTACTGGGAGTAGGGATGTGATATGAAGAAAAAATAAAATCAAGCAATAGTAAAACATGTGTAGACCGAATAGGCTTCGATGTAATGAAATAAGATGTATGGTTAATTGTCTGAGAAAAGAGGGAAGATGTCAAGGAGGAGGAAGACCAAGCAGAGAAAGAGGGAGGAGGGAAGGAGATGAGGTGGATCATGATGGAAATTCTATTTAGAAAGACTGAGTAGCTCAGATTAGCAAAGAATGGAACTTTGATCTCATATCACAATAAAAAATAAAGCTAGGAAAGTCAGGGGCCAACTGGTGGAAAATATAGAATCTCAAACTGAAAAGCAGAGATTTAGTCTTGAGGGTGATGAGATTCACTGAATGCTTTTGAGTAGGCAAGTATCACCATCAAGCTATCTTATAAAAAGATAACTTGAACAACAATTTTCGAATTGGTTGATGGGAAAGAAGCCAGGAAGGTCTTAAAAAGGTATTAAAAAATTCCATCAAAAGTTTATAATGCCTGGAAATAAGATGATGGTGTAGATTATATGACAAGGACAAGAGATAGTTAAATAGGCATGTCCCCTAAATAGCCACAACTAGGTTAATGCTGAATTGTATTACACGGTAATGTCACTCTGATATACAATGGGGTAATCCATTGTTTTCTCACACCCCAATAAGAAATTTTCCCTTTGGGAAATGGTGCAGAATATATATCTTAACCATCACCAAAATGTAAAATAAAATGCAGAGCATAAAAGCAGAAATTAGAGAGCACACTGCAGAAGGAGACTGGCAGAACAAAAGACAGAGAAGCCAACCCTAGATCCACCAGTGGGATAAGATAAACCAGACTCCAAACACCCTTCTATCAGAGGAGTTAACTGAAATGAGGAAGAAATAATTAGAGTTGACATTATTTACGGCTATCATGGCTGAGAAAAAAGTCAAATACTTCTAGAAATCAATTCTTCTTCAAGTGCATGGTCAAAATCACACTAACGGGAATAATTTGTTTCTTCATCTGAGACTCGCCTAGGCAAGATGGGCTTCCTTCTTGGGTAACTGTAAGATCATAGCTCTAACTGGTCAGGTGATTGAACTGGAATCTGGGCACTAACAATCACCCCCATTCAGAGGACTGGCACCCACTGTCAGCTCCCTGTAAGGTCAGCCTGAGTCTGAGCAAAGGAGAGCCTCCTTGGCACAGGGATAAAGCCTGTGATGTTTGAACTGAAAAATTCTGTCCAGATCTGCTAAGGAATATTTCTTCCTGTCTGGAGTGTAAACACTTACAAGATAGAGTCCTGGACAAAGGTGCTTGAAAAAAGAGATGATGCAAAAGGAGGAGGCATTGGAGAAAAGGAAGAAACCTCAATGGGAATCCTTTTTTTCCTAGATTTGAAAGTGAGATAAACGTATACATGTTTATCTTACATAGCATTGTCTTTTGAGATCAGTCAGTTCCTTTAACAGAAAAATGTCGGATAATCTCACCCCAAGCCACTGTGGGATTTGTTTGGAGAAGATGAAAATGGATAAAAAGGGAGGTACTTAGGAAAAAGAAGGTGGTATGGACTGAATGGTGCCCCATCCTCCCACTCTACCCCCTGTCAAATTCGTATGCTGAAGCTCTAAACCCCAATATAACTGTATTGGCTGATAGGGCTTTTAGGAGGTAATTAAAGTTAAATGAGGCCATAAGGATGGGGTCCTGATCCGATAGGATTGGTGGTCTCATAAGAAGTGGAAGAGGGATATTTCTCTTTTGTTCTGTAAAAACACAGCAAAAAGGCAGCAGTCTACAATCCAGGAAGAGACCTCTCACCAGGAACTGACCATATTGGCATCCTGATCACAGATTTCCTGCCTCCAGAACTGTGAGAAAACAAATTTTTGTTGTTGAACTCACCCAGTCCATGGTACTTTGCCATGGCAGCCAGAGCAGACCAATACAGGAAGTAAACCCAATGCTTACTCTATAAGACCCTCATCCTTGATCTTAGAGAGTTTCTGCTGATAATAAAAATATATGACCATTAATCAACTACACTCCCTAATAAACACACAATGTATCTGAGGATTGCATTCCTGTGTGAAGCCTGGGGAATATTATGCTTGCTTTGCACACGAAGTTGTACTTTAGTCCCCCCTTTTCTGTGGTTCCTTTCTTTTTCCTTTTTTTAATTAATTAATTTATCTATTTTTGGCTGCATTGGGTGATCGTTGCTGCACACGGGCTTTCTAGTTATGGCGAGTCGGGTCTACTCTTCGTTGCAGTTCACAGGCTTCTCATTGCAGTGGCTTCTCTTGTTGCAGAGCACAGGCTCTAGGCACAAGGGCTTCAGTAGTTGTGGCTCACGGGTCCTAGAGCACAGGCTCACTAGTTGTGGTGCACGGGCTTAGTTGCTCCATGGCATGTGGGATCTTCCCAGACTAGGGATCGAGCCCGTGTCCCCTGCATTGGCAGATGGATTCTTAACCACTGCACCACCAGGGAAGTCTCTTTCCGTGGTTTCATTTACAAGATTTCATGGTCTGAAAGAGTAAGTGGAAAGTTCCAGATATAAACAATTCATATGTTTTAAATTGTGTGCTGTTCTGAGTAGTATGTTGCAGTCTCAAGCCCTGTCCCACCTAGGTCATGAATCACCCCTTTGTCCAGTGTATCCTGCCGTCCTACTTAGTCACTAAGTAGCCATTTCAGTTATGAGATCAACTGTCATGGTACCTCAGTGCTTATGTTCAAGCAACCATTACTTTACTTAATAATGGCCCCCAAAGTGCAAGAATAGCAATGCTGACAATTCAGATATGCTCAAGAGAAGTCTTAAAGGGAAAATGTGAAAGTCCTTGACTTAATAAGGAAAGAAAAATGTCATACGCTGAGGTTGCTAAAGTCTATGGTCAGAACGAATCTTCTATCCATGAAATTGTGAAGAAAGAGAAAGAAATTCATGCTAGTTTTGCTGTCCCACTTCAAACTGTAAAAGTTAAGGCCACAGTGAACGATCAGTGCTTAGTTAAGAAAGAAAAAGCATTGAATATGTACAGCAAGATATTTTGAGAGAGAGAGAGAGACCACATTCACATAACTTTTATTACAGTATATTGTTATGATTGTTCTATTTTATTATTGCTGTTGTTAATCTCTTATTGTGTCTAATTTGTAGGTATGTACATATAGGAAAAAAACATAGTATTTATACAGGGTTCAGTACTATCCATGGGTTTAGGCATCCACTGGGGGTCTTGGAATGTATCCTCCTAAATAAGGGAGTGACTACTGTATTAATGCAGAGTGAAATGCATTTAGAATTTTGTCTACATAAATTCTTGATCTAAAATTTAAGATGTTTGACTAACTCAGTTGGCTACCATTTCAAAAAATGCTTAGCACCAAAAAGTTTGAAAAATTTAATTCAAACAAGGTATATATTTAACACGTAAAATAAAAGCAGGTCATTTTTCTGACTTGCTAGAACTTAGTGGATATATTATATTACAAAATGTTGTCCTTGTGAGAATGGCAGCACATGTGTCTGCCTACAGCTAAGGCCACATGCTGTTTTACTTCACTTTTTTACTATCTTCTATGAAAGTTATGGTTAGTATTTTATTTCTTTCATAATTATTAATCACTAGCAGCATGATAAGCACTATAAATATTTTTTTGAATTTTATTTTATTTATTTTTTGTACAGCAGGTTCTTATTATCTATTTTATACATATTAGTGTACATATGTCAATCCCAATCTCCCAGTTCATCCCACCACCACCATCCCCACCCACTTTTCCCCCATGGTGTCCATACTTTTGTTCTCTAACACTATAAATATTTTTAAATAAAGTTTTAAGTGTAATGTCAGCACATACTTTATTTTTACTTCCTTTGGCAGTACTTAAAATAGATATGTTTTGCTGTTTTGCTTTCCTGATATCACTCCCCTTAAAATTCATCTTTTACAGTGAAATAAAATACTGGCAATATAAACAAATTTTAAAGTTAGACTTCTTTTCTCTGGTTCAGGCAATTTGTGTTGATTTTTGTACACTTTTAAGAAAGGAAGATGGATCCTTCTAATCCCTGATCAAAATTTATAATTGACACAGAATAAGTCAACATACAGGAAATTAGTATCTGTTTACTACACATCACATCACAGAAATGCATTCTCTTTAGTGGCACTAGTCCATATGATAAGGCAGCTTGCAAAATGTTATATTATCTATAAAAGCCACATATAGTTGGAGGAGTTCAATATTAGCACATTAAATATCCTTATGAAATGAAAACAAATATACAGATTTGTAACTGTATTCTCCACTTATTTTTCATCTTAATCAATGATCATGGATGAATTTCTTAACTTTTCTTTGAAGTTCAGATTGTAATAAAATTGTAATAGTTTATATAAAACTCTTTAGATGCCACACGTCCCCAGTAGATTAACATTCCTTGCTTTACACTTTTTGTGAATATATCTAAAATAAAACCTGTACCATTTTTTTAGTATTTATTTTGTCTCCCTTCATTAGACAACAAATTCTTTGAAAGGAGGAATCATGTTTTATTTACTCTTTTGCCCCCAAGCCTAGCACAGTAATTGACAAGAAACATACCCTCTGTAATTGCCCATTGAATGAACAAATACTCAGTAGAAATTGGGAGCAGGGTCTCTGGAGCCTTACTATGTGGGTTTGAATCCTGGTTTTGTACTTACTCTGTTATCTTGGCAAATTAGACTTTTTGTGTGGATAATAATAAAATTAAATTCATAGGGTTTTATTGTTAATTGAGTTAATACTTGTAAAGCCTTTAGACTAGTGCTTGGATCTTAGTAAGAACTCAATCAACAACTATTATTATTATTCAATATAGGAAACATAAGGAACTATTAAACTATATTTTCTGCATGAAGCTGTGCTAAATAAGGTAATATGTTCTTGTTTATCTATGCACAGTGCAAAATGATTTTCACATTTTGCAACTCTCTATAGATGTTATAAACTCTTGTCAACTTAGTTAACTTGTCCCAAATTGAGTTCAATTCATCCATTCAGCAACCTTTATTTGGCAAAATATGAAGTAAAAGGCCTTCAAGAAGTTCCATTTTAGAGGAAGGTTTGATACTCACAGAGAAATAGTAGTTCATGAAAATCTCCATTAGCATTTACCCCGATATTTTGTAATTATGTTTATACTTGTCTCTTCAATAGAATCTGAATTCATATAAGAAAGAGATTTTTATTGTTCTTATATTCCCAGCTCTTGAACATTTACAAAATAAAGTATGCCAAAATAACATATAAGTAATAATATAATTTCTGGTGATTCATCTGAGTGATTAGTACAGGAAGTTGATTAATCTTTTTAAGGACTTATTTAAAGGACTTATTTAAAAATACACATTCACCTTACATATTTAAATTCAATTTTAAACAGGGAAAGGAAAACTAATTTGCTCACATTTTATCAGAGTACAGGACTTTCCTCTGAGTAGAGCTGCCCTATTTCTGTTTTACAAGGTCTTTCTTGTATAAACAGTAGTCATAGCCACTAACTAGAATTTTTATTGCTAGTTCTATAATAATTTTAAAACTACTAATGAAGCAATTTGAGTGCAGAATACCTCTAGATTTTGTTTTGTTTTGTTTTCCTGGTTTCTTAAATTCATCCTCAACATCTAATTCAATAGTAGTGTTTTCAGTTATTTACTTTTATATTTCAAAAAAATCAACTTAGCTTTTTTGGATATAATGCTCTATTTTTACATGTAAATTTAATCAATTAGAAAGAAATTTAAATCTCATAATTACAATAACAAATGTAATTGCCATATTTTGTGGAACAAAGACAATGAACTCTGTAAACACATGAGCCAACTCTGCAAACTTCTGGGTTTGGGCATTGGGTACTACACAGGCAGTAGTTGAATGTTTGAGAGAGGATTGGAGAGTATTAGTAATTAAGTTCTGTCATTAAAGGTCTATTAAAATAACTTCTAGTGTACATATGGTTGTCAGAAATCTGGAAATTCTTTACAGAATAGGTGATATTTAAGGTAGACCTAGAAAAAGGGTAAAGATAGAAAAAGAGACATACAAAACACAGGAAACAATCTGAGAAATGACCTGGAGTTCAGAAAATGTGTGACTCTGGGAAACAACAGTTAGTCTAACTTGAACATATGAAGATGGAGGTTTTCTAAAACGCCTTGAATACTAGATGGTTGTTGGAGGACAGAGGGAACAAAAAGTGCCCACTGAACTGAGAAGAAATCTTGAGACTGACAGATGAGGCAGTCAGCTCCATATAATCAGTGGATCCGTTTATCATAGAGTAACATACTTGCAGGGTAGGATCTGGTGGACACCAATTTGGAAGCATTCACAACTGGGCTCCTCACCATCGAGGAGCCATTGGGACAATTTTATGGTTAACCTAGGGTATGGGGGTATACCCACAGGAAGTGCATTCCAGAGTCAAGATTAATGAATGTGTAACTAGTCTCATAGGTGCCGGGAATACGTCAGGGAAGGTCTTCATCACTCTTTGGAGACTAACAGAGCATAGAGGCCACCTGGACCTAATGATAATTAAACAATATCTATTAACTACAAAGACTTTGATGACAGAGAAGAGATTTACTACACAATGCAGCCCTAAGTAGGGTCAGTGGAAGGACAGGAGGAACTGAACAGACCCAAGATGGCGTCAGTTATGCTAACACTCATACAAAGGTCAACAGAGTTTAATTCCTAAGCAATACCAGAAATGGAAGATGGGTGAGCAGGAACACAGTACCTTAATAATCTTGGGACTACCCTGGTGGCACAGTGGTTAAGAATCCGCCTGCCAATGCAGGGGACACAGGTTCGAGCCCTTGTCCAGGAAGATCCCACATGCTGCAGAGCAACAAAGCCTGTGTGCCACAACTACTGAGCCTGCACCCTAGAGCCTGCAAGCCACAACTACTGAGCCCACGTGCCACAACTACTGAAGCCCACGCACCCTAAAGCCCATGCTCTGCAACAAGAGAAGCCACCGCAATGAGAAGCCCGGGCAACGCAACGAAGAGTAGCCCCCTCTTGCTGCAACTAGAGAAAGCCCACACGCAGCAACGAAGACCCAATGCAGCCAAAAATAAATAAATAAACAAATAAATTTATTTATTTAAAAAAAGAAATAATCTTATATCAAAGTAAAATAATTTAGATGGGTTGAGGTACTAAAACAAAGACAAAAGCTTAAACAAAATGATGATAGGGAAAAAGCAAGATTTTTGTTTGAGAGAAGCATTTTTGTTTGAGAGATGCTTAAAGATTAATTCATATTCTATAATCTGTATTATATATACATACATATATACACATACATATATACTATATGTCAAAATCCTATCTCCTATGGCAACCATTAGGTTTCATTTAATAATAATTATACAGTCAGCATTGTTCTAAATAATTTACATGAATTAGCTCATAAAAGCTATCTAATAATGATAGTAGGTAGCTATGCTTATTATATACAATATAAACTGAAGAAACTGAAGCACAGAGAAATTAAGTAATTTGACCAAGTTCACGTAGTTAGTAAATGATGGAGTCAGGCTTTTGACTCATACCAGGGCTTTAGATCAGTTTTTAACCACTGAACTATATAGCCATTCTATAGGAGGGAAGCAAGCACAACTAAGTGAAGTAGGGACTAAGGATTTAATAGAGGTACACGCTTAGGGAAAAATTTCACTCAGACCCAATCATCTCTTCTATGCTTGGTAGATACCTGCTGTTTATATCACCCCAAATTGTTTCCTCTTCTTCTGCCAAATATTCCCAATATTCCATTGGGTGATGCATCCTTTTCTCATTGTGTAAAGTCCGTGAACTTACGTTCAACACCAAAGGTGGGCCCTGATTTGTTTAAGTCATTCAGCAAAGTCCATCCTTCTCCCACAGTAATTAATTCAGGGAAGGGAGAATGACTCGGCTGAAGTGATGAAATGTTTAGGAAAGTAGCTTCCTTGTTCTTCAAGAGAACTACCAGAAATTTCTCTCCTTGCTCCCCCTTTTTGGATATCATTGAGGAAGTTTTGGCCATGGTTATCAATCTTTGCAGGCAACCTGTGACCATGAAGGAGCCCTGAATGAGGTTAAAACTTTCATCCCCAAAGGCAGAGTCGAAAGAAACTACATCCTTAACAACACTGCTGAGTTGCTGAATTTATGAGTCAGTAGAATAGGTCACCTTTTGGTATATAAGCCATTCTAAATTGGATTTTAGATTATTTGCAACCAAAATTATTCTGATGCATTTACAATTTCCTTAGCTTCTTCTCTAGATCAATGTCACTTTGTTACCAAATTTGTGACATTCTCCTTTTACTTTCTGATCCATCTATTTATAAAACACTTACAGCATGATAGCCTTGACTCCATACTGATTTATTCTTCTCCTGAAAGTATGTAACAGATTTTCTTGTTTGGACTATATGGGTTCAACTGTGTTGGCTTGCATTCTAGCCAAGGTGTTTTCTTTAATGTATTCCAGGCTAAACCATTTTACAACGTATTATACATGAAGTTGTTGGTACTAAAAAAAAAAATCTGTCAAGGATACTTAATTTACTCATCAGGGTTACAGAAAAAAATGAAATTCTTATTCACTAGTTTTATTTAATTAATCTTTAATTTATTTTTTATTTAATTTTGTTTATTTAATTTAATTTAATTTTGTTATGTCTTATAATAAACTGTTAGCTTCTTATTTTATAGCTTTTTAGTTTAATTATTCCATTGGTTGCTAAGGTTGAAAGCAATTTTTACGTTGAAAGGAATATTTAATGGAGTTGTCTAAATCCTTCAAAAGACTGCTACTTTTAAAAATTTAACTGATCTAAAACAAAGTCTAAATTATGGTAAAGTGGAGTGCATTTTATAAGGCAACTTTTAGAATGATGAGAACCACTCACTATTCCAAGCCTCCAGACTCAACTATCCAATATGTAGAAATATGAGAATCATGTTTAAAACACAGTGAATGATCAGAATAAGTTCAGAAAGTCATTACTTTCTGACATAAAATTATTTTCTCTGTGAGCAGAAAGGGATATTTTAGAATGAGTTAGTCTCCATCAGATTCCCAAAGAAATGTAATTCAAGTTTGTATGTTTTCAAAGCTCAATAGCCAATGTAAGAGAGTACATATGATCAACAGATTTGAGTTATTAGTATGGGAAGTTACAGTAATCTAGTTGCAGAGTTAATAGAACAGGAGAATAAAACAGCTTGTGAAAGAAAATTAGAAATAATTTTTAAAACATTTTTCAAAATATATTTTTAGTTTCAGACAAAAAGTATAGGAAAATGTCCCAGAAGAAATTGGAACTCTGCATCTGGATATAAGAAGCAATTTCTCAATCAGATATACATATTAAAAACACACAGACAATGAAATAGTTCCAGACTGTACTTTCCTTTCTGACATTATGGTGGTTTAGATGGTGTAAGAAACCTCCTGCTTCAAGAAAACTAGATCCTAAATAGAAAAGAAAAAAAAAAATTCTAGACTTGAAAAACATAGAGGAGTTCAAAAAAATAATAAAAAATAAACAAAAAAAAAACCCTGCCACTTTGCCACTTTATCTCTGCATCTCCCTCCTTCCCCCCAAACACTTCCTCTAGAGTTGGAGCTGGGACATAAAACTATGGATAGATAGACAGGAGAGGAAGAATTTCCCCTAAGGCAGGTGCTCAGAGTAACCCAGCCCAGTAGGTACTATAAGCCTTGGGCCACTGCTTAGGTAAGTGTTTGAATTTGGGACTTCCCATTGATTTGGGCCCCACTTCTGGGAAAGGGAGTAAAGTTTTCCTGGGTCTTTGGCAAACCCTAGCTGTTTGCAGAAGTGGACCAAAGTCTACTGCCAATGAAAGCAACCCAAAGGAAAACTGGTGGAGATAAACAGATGAGCATCGAGCAATAAACATGCACACAAACCAATGGGTAAAGGAAACAGATTTCCACCCTCACCCAAAGATCATGTAAAATATACATAACACTAAATATAACTGTGCTTAAAGAAGTAAAAGATGGAATCACACAGGTGAACAGGTAATTAGAGGCGATGACGAATGGCCGTTAACTTTGTTAAAGAATCAAACTGGGTGACCAGGGCACGAGGCGGAGCCAGAGCGGCGCGCTGGAGGCCGCAGGGCCAGCCTGTGCAGTGTGAGGGCATTCCTGAAGCCGGTGGCCTGGAAGCTGAACCAGAGGCAGGACATCTCTTCCTGGCTGGCCCCATGGTTCCCCAAAGCCCCAGGCGAGTCCGTGGTGACCCTCAAAATACCCATGAAGGTGGAGCTGGCGGCTGGGAAAACCTACAGGTAGTACGCGTGTGGCCACAGCAAGAAGCAGCCCTTCTGTGATGGCTCCCACTTCTTCCAACTCATCGGCCTATCCCCACTCAAGTTCAAGGCACAGGAGACCCGCATGGCGGCACTTTGTACTTGCAAGACCACCCAGAAGCCCCTGTACTGGGAGGACACCCACAAGAGTGAGCAGGTGCAGAAGCTGAAGTGGGCTCCCCACTCGGAGGGGATTGTCGCTGCCTGGCCCAAGAAGGGATCACCCCAGGAATCCCAGTACCCGTAGCTGGCTTGTGAGGGACTTGGTCCCGTAACCTGAGGGTTCCGATCTAGGGCAGCTGGGAATACACTGCTGCTTCAATTCCTGCTGGTGAAGATGGCATTAAGTAAGAATGCCCCACCCCCCGAAAAAAGAATCAAACTGGACTTGAGGAGGGAAATCATTACTGATCGAAATATAAAACTCAATGAACAAATTAGATTAGCAGTTGGCAAATGATTTCTCCAGGTTTGGATGCTAAGTGTGTCTAGTTCTGTTGACAGTTCTAGTTCTTGTATGTTCACAGTTATCTATATCATTAGTATGCATCATAAGTAAGGTATAAGGGTTTAACACATATTCTTGTAATATATCAAAAGTTACACTAAAATTAAGAAAAGCATTTTTATAAAATTTAAGATGTGTAACAGGGAGGCAGTGTCTTGGTTTTGAGAAGGAAAATGAGAGTGCTGTGTAAGTGGCATGAGTGAACTTCAAGAGGGCATGTTGAATAATAGCACAGGCAAATGATCTAAAAAATAATCAGTGGAAAGCAAACAACATAATATCAATAACTATGAAATTCCTATTGTTTATTGATCACTTTCTAGGTGCAGTGCTTCTTTTTGCAGTCTCCTTTGAAACCTATCAATGGACTAAGCATCATCTGAGGAGGGGCAACTCTCTCTTCATTCTAACAAGGAGTGTTTGTGTGTATAAATCAGACATTCAAACAGAAGTCTTGAAATAAAGTAAATGGTTTATTCTGTCTGTGATTTTCAAACTTTGCTCTTTAGAACCTTCTCAGGGTACCATAAAATAGAAAAATTCCAAGCCCCTCCATTCTATTTCCAATAGTGCACTCATTTAGCTACCAAGTACTTTAGCTGTAGTGCCTGGTGGGCATCAATTAAATGTTCTTTAAAGGACTCAGGAGCTAAAAAAGAATCTTAGTCTCTAAGAATCATTTAGGTTCTATTTATTTATAATGCTATTGTAGCCAAAAGTTAAAAGCACCAGCAATCTGTTAGGCCTTTGTCAAGGAAATTTACATTACAGAAGAAAAAGCTGGATTAAGTAAAAACAAGTATTATACCTACCTGATGCAAGAACTGAACTGTGTAGTGCAATAAAATGTCAAAACTAAAAAAGACCTTAGAGATCATCTAGGCCAAATACTCCTTCCTGATCACAAGCCATTCTACAGAAATCAGTGAAAATTGAAAATAAATAAATGTATGTGGCAAGGTAAGAGAAAGGGAGAAATATTTTGGTAGCTTAATTTTTTAACAGAGAATAAACAACCACAGGTGATAGACTATTTAATCAGATATTTGTGTATATGGCATTATCACCCTTGAAATTGTCTCAGAACTAACATGAACTGATAAAAAGTAAAATTTGCATGACAATAGGAATGTGTGTTCATAGTTTAAAAATCAATCAGATAATGTAAATAAATTGTGAAAAAAATATCCTTTTTTAAATGTTAGGTGCTTAAGGTAAATAATTAAAGGCAATTCTTTTAGTGAATAAACAAGCAGGAAAACATGACTTACTGTATCAAAGTATAGCAGTCCACCTTTTGTTCTAAGCTTTGAAAAAGTTAGTTCATCTGTGAAAACTAATTTAAAAATTTTGATGGGCAAATATATATCTAGTATTATGTTACATGTATATCATTATATTTATATTTTATTATATATTGTATATATTATATGCATTTATATTTTATAGATATCAAAGATTTACAGAGAAAGAGTGGGAACACAATGATTTCTATCAGAACTTTACATACCTTGGAGAATGTTTTAACTTCATAAATTATTCATTTCTCCACAGAATGAATGTGACTGTTTTTGTTCTCATTCAATTATAATAGTCTAAGAACATTTCCCAAGAAAATGCTGGCTGGTATAGCATATTTGATTCACTAAATTAATTCATTTACCTTTTCTAAACTGTTAATCAAAAAAGTTTCCAGTTTTATAGGGATAAGAAATATAAACAAATTAGGTTAAAGTATACAATCACAAAATACTGTAGATTACAAAACAAATATATCTATGGCACAAATATATCTATGAATCTGAAGTCTTGCCATGCTTTTCTACATGAAATAATGGCTTTGGTATATATACAAACTTGGAGATATGAGAGTGAACTAATTTCCTCTTTTGTTTTAGAACTTGAATTATTGTATTAAGAGAGATGAATAAAATATGTGGCTGTACTATGAGCCAAAGTAATGATTTCATGCAGAAATCCTACCAAATACAGATAAAATAAGAACTAACTTTCAAATCATTTGTCAGATGTAATGGCTTTCCCAAGGTCCTCATCTCACTTTCTCTTTGTGAACCATCCATATCTTGGGACATTCTGCTCAATTTGTTTCTATTCCTCTGCACTTCCTGATTCATTTTCTACCTTTTTGAACTCTCCTTCTTTTAGTCTTTCAGACAAACTTGAAGGAGTACCACTATTATGCTCATCATATTACTAGGGAAAATAAGTCTTAGGAAAGGTAAAAATGTATCCAGTATCCCACAGGTAAGAATCTTGCCCAATATCCCACCGATCACCAATGGCAAAGGTAGGAATGTGGCCAGGTATGCCTGGGTGCAGATCTCAGCTTTATCACTGGAGCTGCACTATGCCATGTGACTGAGCAGAATCAGTGATTAGAGATTCAGTTGTGGTCAGGTGAATTTAAAGTACAGGATAAAGTGTCTAAGGGAAAAGTATATTAACCAGCTGAGGTTCTCCATAAAAATGCAGAGATAATTCTCATGGAGATGCTATTTGAAGGCATAGAAGTAAATAGGGAATTTAAAAACAACATGGTAAGGAAGAAAAGGGAAAGAGCTTAAGAACAGGATTCGGGGGGGAAATCTACACTTAATGGCAGAATGAGAATGTCGATAAGGTGATAAGCTCTATGTCTAAAACAAGAACGGACTGAATAAGTATTCAATGAGATGCTGAAGAGAAAGAGAAGACTTAGAGATGTTGGAAGACAATGAAGTTAAATGACAGAAAATCGTTAGAGTGATAAAGAAAGGAGAGGTGGTTAACATTTCAAAACATCATAGACAAGACAGGCAAGACACCAAAGACTCTGGACAGCCAGAATTTTGTTAATTTCAGGCAGAGCCATTTTATTAGTTCAGTTGTTTGAAAGAATGAATAGGAAATGGGGAAATAAGGCAGTGGCTTTTCCTTTTTCTTTCTATTTTTTTACTTTTTTTTTTCTTGTTGAAGACTAAAACAAGTTGGCATGAAAAGTTAAGGGAAATAAGATGACATTTTTAGGTGGGAAACTGGTTTAAGAAAAGGTTTGTTTGGCTAATATAGGCAAGACCTGACTCAACTGAGTAAGAAGTGTGAAGAGGGGAAGAGTATATAAAGATGAAAAAACAGAGAGAGGGATTAGACTGAGAGATTGTTGACTTTTTCTTGGTGGTAAATTGTATGCATTCTTATCTGTATTTATAGAACCAAGATATTTATTAGAAAGTAGGAAAAGAACAGAGTCCTCGACATTAAAGACATACAATAGGTGTAGAATTAGTGTTTGTAATTGATTCCACAGCCAGTTATAATATTCTTACAGGAGTGAGAGAATTTTTTCCATTGAGTTTATGAGGAAGAGAAAACTCAAGGAAAAAAAAAGTCCAGTTATTCATACCCAGCTGAGTTCACAAATAAATAATAAAATAAATAAAGTGGAAAGAGTAGTACTGAAACAAGCAGACAGCAATGAAAGAAAATAAACTCTGAATCTCTGCTCTTCAAAGAAAGCATCCTGGAGTAAAGGAGGAATATCAAATTCTTAAGTAACTTTATACTTGTAAAGAAACTCTATTCAAACTCATCCCACACTTCTCTTAATACTGTATATATTATCGACTCTCTTTTAATTCGTATCTGGAAGCATATATCTTTGTTTAAAAAGTTGGTTCCTTCATGGAATTAACAGTCCATCTAGTGATCCTTTAATTTTTACTTACAGCAATCCAGATGTAAGAAGTTAATTGTCTTAGAAATAGCACATTCAATATCAAGTAAATTTTGTCAAGGACAGTTCCTTAAAAGGAAGAAAGCAACAGCAGTCTCAAAATAGTATCAGTTAGTCTTAGCTTTTCCCAACTGTTGATGAATAAAAAATGTTGATTAATCTTTTGTTGACATCAACAATCTAATTCAAATTAAATTATATAAATACAATTATACTGTGTTTTAGATACTTTAATTTCTGACTGATAAAAATATCATTTCTAGTCTTAAAGCTATACATACGCCTGTATATGAAAATAGTTAAATTACCATAACTCATTTTCTGACATCAGCTGTAGGCGCTTTATTCAAGCTTCTCTTTCATTGTCTTAAATACATTAAGGATACACTAGACGGTTTCTCTGGTCCCTTCTAGTTTTAACATTCCAGAATCTTTGTTAGTCTCTTGTTTTATTCCAATAGTTAAAGGAATGATTTAAAGGACAATTATATTTTCTGCACAACTTCTTTCACAAGACTTCATAAAAAAGGCTAATTCTTTAGTCAATTTTAAAACTATTATTTTCTCAAGAGGGAATTGATGATCCAAGGAAGGAAAGATCTACAAATATGTTCTGTATCTTCTTCATTTTTTTCCATATCCATCCCATATCAAAAGTTCTAAGGATATATACTTCCCCATTCCACTTATCTCCCATTGGCATTCAAGTATTAATTAAAAGAAGCATCATTTACATAGCACAATTTTGGTTTTTTGGATTGTCAAATAATTTCTGCTTGATTAGTACATTTTATGCAACTGTTTACTTGTAGACAAAAATGGCTAAAATCATTGTCTGCTCTGTTGACAATCATGGTATGGAAATGATATATGAGAGGCTCCTCTTTCAGATATACTTCTCTGCATTTCTAGAGCATAGACTGTAAAAATAAGGGAAAAAAAGAATACTTTGCTTTCTTGTATGGTAAGAATGACTTTTCTGTAGGGCCAGTGTTTGATGTTTATGCCAATATTGTGACTCCCCTACCCAACAGTGATATAACATTTAACTCCACCACCATGAGTCATGAATTGATAACTTTTGTGTTTTAAAGGCTTTCATGCAAGAATGATGACTCTCTTGGGTGATGGTGGAGAAAATAGTAAGTTATTCTTTCCTTTACAATCTCTAAGTATCAAACTTGTAAACCCCTTATTCTCACCTGATTCTATAAAGGATCAAAATTCTTAAAAAGGTGCCTGGATTTCTCCTCAGTGTCATTGTGCTTAGAAAGGATTTTGCTCCCTACCTCACATAATATGTTCATTAATAAGAAACCTGAAGAACATTATTAATCTTTTACAAGCAATGTATATCATGACTGGTCATGTTGAATGTTAAAAACAAAGTCAAAAATGTGGTCACACTTTAGTCATAATATAGTTTGTTTAAATTAATATGTGATCAGCAACAAGAAACCAAAAACTAGATTTGTTATGGTTTACAAAAACAGAGATGCCTTTTTCTCCCATAACAAGCTTGTGGTACATTATTGTTGATATTTTTGTAACACCTTTATGATTTCAAAGCATGAGGCTGAAATCTTTGCTGTTCTCATGGCCACAAAATGACTGCAAGGGCTCCAAACATTACCTTCTCATTTCATATTCAAAGACATAAAGCAAGGGAGAAAGCTCTTAGTCAGAGAATAATATAAAATTGTTTGACAGTTATCAGAAAGTAAACATTATTTTTGATAAGTCATTCAAAATATTTCTGTTCAATCTCATTGACCAGAATTACACAAGTGAAAAGCTAGGAATACACAGAACAGAAAGGGGTTAAAAATGGCCTTGGAGAAGTAAAAAATACCTCTCTGCATGTATATCTTCATAAATATGATTTTTATGCCATCCTCACTCTTAGCTCTATTTTCTTTTTGTGTTTTTATTTTCTGTTTACTTCATTTTTGTACTTTAAATACATCTTTATCTTGCTTCATTTCATGTAATTTTATGAACCCTCTTAAGTCTTTTTGGAATGAGATATGTATCTCTACATATATGCATATATGCATACAAAGTGATACTGTTCCAGCTGCTTCTCTGTAATATATTTTATACATGCTCATTTGGAAATCTTTATTGATTTGATTTCCACAGCCATTGATAAAAATATTTCTGTAATTTTGGAGTCAATTTTATAATAACAAATTGCATGGATAGTTTTACAGTTTGTGAACAGCAAAGAGCAACATTATTTTAAAAGTTAGCAAGGTTTTCAAATATTGCTTATAACATGGTCTCATGACGGGAACATTTCCATTATGTTTTCTTTCATCCTTGTTCATTGATCCCTGTGGAGTTATCACTGAACCATGAGATTACAAATCCAGGAAAAACAGCTCCTGTGCATCACTAGCTCATAATTCAGCACAGGAATGCAGGTCCGCACTCCAGCTCTTCTCCTTGCCCTGCCAAATGGGTGGTTGGTTTTGTTGTGCTGTGTTGTGGTTTTTTTTTTTTTTTTGGATGTACAATTGTGTGGGTTTGAATGAAAGGGGGAAGTGATCAAAGCAGAGAGAGACAGAGAGAAGATAAAACCAAAAATTTTTAGAAAGACATCTACTATTTTGTGATTTGACTATAAAAATGCATTGTGAGGAAAAAACTAGAACACATAGTCATTAGCAATCTGGAAAAAAATTCAGATTGTGAGAAATATTGATTAGAATATGATTATATAGAAAAATACAGGTATAAGTTAACTGAATTGGTGAAGAGAAAATGGCATGAATAATTGTTACAAGTACAACTTTCAAAGCTCTTGTTCTTGTTTGTTTGGCAATGATGACAATTCTAAATTAGTTTAAGGCATTGGTGCTAACGCTACAGAAATTAAAGCCTTTGAAAAAATTTTGATTCATTTATGTTTATTTATAGGTATTATTTTAAAGGGTCTTGCAAATGTTCTTAGATTTAAAATGTTAATAATGTATTTACTAAAACGTGATTGATATTATATCTAAATGATAATGACCACTATGTAAGATTATTTATGCATATAGACAAGCACTGGTAGGGAATGTAAAAAATTCAACACTGGTATATCAGGTTGATGTGAAAATTTTTTGTTTTCTATTTTTACTTCAAAATTATTTGCTACTAAAATTGTTTTTATTGAAGTAGGTAAAATATTCAGAAATTTCTTTACACTGTACTATACTTTATGACACAATTGATTTAGTATCTTATAACTAACATCTAATAATATTTGAAAATATCTTTTTATATAAAATAAAGTAATATTAATTTTCTTTGTGATAATTCACAATTTGAATATCTCTATTCCTGTAGAGAATCTATCTGTACAATTAAAAATAGGGAAAGAAAGGCCTTGGGTATATCAATAAGAGCTATTCTCTCTGTATGATCTTGTGAGTATATTGAAAAGCTATCATCTACCTTTGAGCAGGAAAAGCTAATTCGCTGGACATTACTAAGTAGTGGCAAAGAGCCATCCTTTGAAGGTGAATTTGAGGCTTAGAAATATCCCAAAATCCTTGGTGTCTAAAGAGTGGGGGATGTGTTTAGACTATTAAAACTCTTATACATAAAATTGAATGGACTTTCTTTGGAGACAGACTAGACATTCTGATTGTGAAAGGGTTTGAATAGAAGCTCCTTCCAAGAGGTAGCTTAAGAAATTTTGAAAATGTTTCTGCCTTTACTAGGAGATGAGCTACAAACCTATTTTCACCAATTTGTTTTGGAAGTAGGCTGGTGAGGATGTGGCTTCAAAGTGACTCTGAAAATAATTCTAAAAGAAATGCTCTCCAACTGACTTGATTAGTGTCATTAATGTTTTTTTAAAATCTACATAACCTACCAGTGTGACAATTTTGAAGGCAATACTCATGGATCTCTGAATTCTAATTGAGACACCTAACTAAATTAAAAAAAAAAAAAACTAAACATTAAAAATAATAATACAACAAACTGGTCCATCAGGCTAGCCCGTACCAGTTATTCAAACACATTTCATCTCAATTATAGTGGCTGAGAGTGAAAAGACTCCAGTCTTATCTGGGCAAGAAGGGGGCCTTGTGGAGAGCATTGCTGTGCTGATTCTGGAGAATCCCTCTAGAAGGTCTGTAGTCTCCTTGGTTTGTCTGTTGACTGGTGGCTTTCCAGATCCTTGTTCTCAGCAGTGGCTCACTATCTGGATTACTTGGAAACTCTGATTCATATGCAGAGCTCTCTACTACCTTCTCAGAAGAGAAAGCCAAAACTTTTGTTCCTTCCTCTCAATATCTTTTCTATTTTCTTTACTCTAACTATAAAAAAAATTATCTGTCTCTATAGTTTTTTCTATTAATCTATTATTGTTATTGTTGCTACTGTTATTATTATTTTGACACTCATTCTCTCTCTTGCTGTCCATCAAGATTCTCTTGCTCAGTTCAATCTGAACTATCTTAAAAGGTTCAACTTACTATTTTCTATTAAATGCTAAAAGAAATCTTAATATTATTTTATATTTACATATACAACACAACACGCTTAGATATATCTTAATACAGTAATTCCTGTCCTTACCTTTCCATATATTATCTTGATATGAAAGAGACTTACTTTAGTTGTTATGTTCTGGGGTAGGAAAACTTAGGTAATTTTAAATAGAAGAAATGAAGATAGTAAATTCTCAAACTTTTGTCACTCTCAACACAACTAAGTTTAACTGAACTTAATTTTATGAACAAGATCAGGAACGATGCTTGCAATTATTGGAAAAATCACTCTTAATTTGGTTTGTATCTTTGTGTAACTGCATCACTGTGAGGTATACATTCCAAAGCATCATAAACATGCTTTTCTCATTTTTATAATACAGATACAAAGAAGACCTCATTGCTTCAAGAGTATTATGAATATTGTTTGTGGTCATTTTGATTAATCACTACAAGACTTCTCTAACCTAAATGCTGAAAAAATAATGTGCCAAAAGTCATGATCATTTTTTAGATGGTAGTTATTACTGAGACAGATCCTATCATTTGTTTTCCAACTCAGTAGATAGGGAATGATAATTAATCACTGTTGCTCATTACACAAAATATATATCCATAAAGAAAATACTCAGATTTACTAACAGCAGTTCTGTCAAGGTATTGTATGTAATCTGGCCTTTATTTTCTTTAACCAAATTTCTATTTGTATTGTATGGCTCCATTTTTCGATCTTGGATCTATAAATGAACGTAAACAAGAGAGCATGATCTATGTTTAGAAGAGTTCTCTCTTTGTAATCATCCTTTTTGAGAGGGAAATATTCCCCAGCTGCATGCTGATACAGAAAGTAATTAAATTTAATAGTAGCTGCCCTTAATTTATGGGCACAGGGGGAAATAATCATATTTAAAATAAAAGCCACAGCTTTTAAATGAATATATAGGCCACTGTAGCCTATCTGCAGTAAAACTAACTCTCACTGCCATTCAAAAGGGTGATATTAAAGGGTTTTTTTTCCCTTTATTCCTGTCCATTTGTACTTTTAAAGGAAAGGTAATCTATTGAAAACATCACTGTCTCCATGATGAGGAGTTTTTTCTTTTTATTCTTAAATGGCTATAAAAAGCTTCAATACCATGTTTTTTTGGTTTTTGGTTTTTGTTTTAAAGCGCTTCCTCAGCTTCTGCTTTGGCACTCCCATCTGCTCCAAAATAAAGCATTGAAAAGAGACATTAATTTGCCTCTTAGAATCTAATGAGATATTGATTTTCATTGGATTTGAATGTAGATAATTGTGTCTCAAAATCAAGAGAAGGATGTTCTTGTTAAATCATTCTATATGAAACTGTGATAATTTGCAAAGTCATGGGTACATTATATACTATTTTTACTTAAATGAAAATAAAAGAAAATTATGTAAATGATACAAATTAATTTCTGAAAAAATCTAAATAATCTATAGTCATATTTGTTTTAAAAAGCAAAATAAATAAAAGTAATATATTTTCAAGAAAGCAACAGTTTTTACATGTAGGATGTTAGAGACACTCTTTTGATACTTACATGCTTTGCAGAATGGAATGATAATGGAAGCAGGACATGTGATTCTAAGTAGATCTAAAAAAACACCTCATTTATCTCACAGTGATGCTGAATTGGTCCCATAGTACAAATCTGGGAGAATACCTAGTTAGTGTATTTTAAGCAACACAAGTATTAGAAACACTTTTATTTCTATTTGCTTTAACTTGGCTAACTTTATTCTCAAGGTAATTCAAACTTTGAAGAAGCTGATATTAATTATTTTCCACTTTTTATTCTTTTCAGTAATAAATCTGTTTCATTTTTTTAAATTCATATTTTGTTCCTTTGAATATTTTCCCAAAATTTCTATCTAAATTATCTAAATGAAAATAAAATTAAATTAGGTTAGACCATCATCAGGAACTGACAATTCATATAAACTGTTTGTTAACATTTTTATTCTTTGGCATCTTAGGGGTTAGTGCAGATTAAACAATGGCTGTCACATAGAAACCACCTTATAAATATTAGTTTTAATTATTACTTATTTAACCTTTAAGTAATTGAAGTGTAAAATGAAGTATTTATTTAAACATTGATAAAAAAAATTTGCTGAAACTTTGCTTTGTGAAAATTGCTGTGTTAGCAGCTGAGGGAGGTATAGACAAGATCTTGTCCACAAAGATCTTACATCTAGAAGATGAAATTGGATATACATTATATATACATATATAGCATATAAAATTTATTTCTTTTATTATATTTTTCTACGTAAACACATATACCTATACATGTGTATGTAATACTATATAATTGATTGATTAACTGATTGATAGGTCGACAATACAAGGCAGCAAGTAATGAATTCAATGGGACATAATGTTTGAAAGTACAGAAGCTGAGATTTCTAATGTAAAGACATGACTTGAAAAAAAAAAAAGGCATGACTTGATGTTTCAATTTCAGAACTTATTTAGGCATTCATTTTTGGTATTTCTATCCTGTATACTATTATAAATTCCCCAGTAAATTATGTAAGAGATATATCCTCAGTTTATAATATTTGAAATGAGTAGTGATTATGCTTAACTCAATAAAATATTAATATTAAAAAATAGCTCAGTTTTTCAAGTCATTATATTCCTAATATACAGGAAATAGATTTTTCTTGAAATATTATTTAATAAGATTATTTATACTCATAGATAATTAAAAGTCTGTTTAAGAAGAGACCATAATACTTCCACTATTTATTATTGCTATTAGTGGTAGAAAACATATTTTCATCTTCCATCATAGTATAAAAGATCATTTATCCTTAATGAGAAGAAATGAGAACACATGAAAGTATATACCTGTTATATAAGAACAAGAGATCAGTGGAAGGATCAGCTAATATGTGTATTCAAATAATTTCATTTATAAACATTTAAAGGCTGGCTTTCTGCTAAGCTGATAGACTTAAGTTTGATAAGTAACTGGTAAGTACTTTTATATTTCTACATAAGCACACTTTTCAAAGCAGAGATATCCTTTTATGTAGTAACTGTAATCTGGTCATAAATATAGTAACCTATACATTTCCTGTAAAGTTTCAAAGTGAAGATATATGCTTATGAATTTGAAATGTTCCACAGAGATTTTTTTATGAATATATGCAAGCAATTTATTACACAGTGAAGGTGATCATTTTAAGGGAGAAATTATTCTGCTGACGCCTTTTTTTTATATCACCCAGAATGCATTACAAACTCTAATGAAGGTCATTATTTCCAAAAGCCCTTAAGCTCAGAATAGTTTATAGTTTTGTAAAGTCAATTTATCATACAACAAAGGAAATATTCAGATGTGTATTTGTATCTTTTATATTGAAACTTTTCCTTAGTAAAATGGAATCTCTTCAAGGAATATACAATTTGCCATAAAAAGAAGGCTATATGGAAAAAAATTTAAAGCTCTTTGATAACATATTACTAATATTTTATGTAAAAATGTTTTATTCCAAGCAAGTTTATTGTGCTGAAATGTATCATCAATGTAGAGTAGAGAAATTAGAAAAATTAAAACTATGCTTTTACTGTTTGCCCGTTTTTAGAAAAAGAAAATAAGAGAATTGCTTTCACTTATTATGTACATGCTTAGTCGTTGATAGTCGGTCTTTACTTAGTATAATGATACTGAATTGTTGAGGCTGGTGTTGAGGACAGCATATTTCATTTTTCGCTTTTCTACCTAAGTTCTCATATATATTATACATTTTCCCAATGTCAGTATATATTTTCATTATATATTTTACATATATAATAACATATGTCTTTCTTTTCTGGGAAACAACTGACTTTATAGTTAATGAGAATCATTTCAGCCAATTAGATGTCTCCCATGAAGATTCAAGCAACAGATGGTTCACAGTACTAAGGGATTACAAATGTGGGTTTGTAAGCTTATCTTTTAGCACATAATAATGCCAAAAGTTATGAATTCTCTGTGCTAAACTACTGGGCGTGATTTTTTTAAATGCTCTCCAAAAGGATAAACATTCTTTTTTCATATGCCACTGCTGTAGCCTTGAAGTTGTTGAATGTTGTGCTTACTTTTATTACAGTTCATCTGATTAAAAATATTAATCATTAGCAGTTAGCAATGCATGTCCTCTACTTTTTCTTTGTAAGTATCTGGAATCCTTTCAGCTAGATTAACTTTAAATAAAACAATCTAAATAAAATAAAGTAGTTACCATGTACCAGATGTTGCTCTAAATTCTTTAAATAACTAATTTAACTTAGTTATAAAAGCAACATTTACTCATACCTTCTAGGACTGTAGTACAATAATCTAGCATACAATGGTTTATTCTGACTTTGGCTCTTACACAGGATGAGTCAAGAATTTTATCATTCAAAGCAGTAGACAGTGAAGTCTTGAGTTTAAAGTTAAGACCAGTATTCTTTGTGCAGCTCGGCAAGAAAGGTCAGATGGACCAGATACAAGGTCTCAAGGAGCAGCCAGGACTAAAAGTGTCATACAGGGTGGATACTATGAATTGAAAGAAATATTTTACTAATTTAACAAGTTTTTATCGAATGCATATAATAGCGCTGTATGGCTTATTGCTGATACAATGATCAAATATGACATAGTATCTATGCCTTCATGGAGTTTACAGGAAGTTTAGATAGAATCACATTAAAATTTTTCAGGTATATTATTGTGATGGGTTGTACTAGAAGTCTATTAGATTTCTTAGAATCATACAAGCCAAAATGCCATTTTGAAACGTGGTTTTAAAAGTTATGTTTCTAATGTAATGACATGAAGTATATCTTTCTTGCAAGCCTTGATCTTGTTAAATTTTGATGGATAGGTCTATTTGAGTATTGCCTTTAGGTCTAGGGCTTTTATTTTAGGATGTTTTTCTGACTCCAAGGGGGTAGCCATTATTCTTAAAGCTTGGTTGTCTGGGGTCCCAATTCAAAACCCTGGACATTTAGGAAGGCTGCTTCTACTCACAGGACCTAAACTGCAGTCTCTTCCTAGCACCATACTTTTCACGGATATCTCCCCAGATTTTTGGCTTCCTAGCTGCTTTTGCTGGTAGGGGTTTTAGAGTCTTACTCTGGGCATGTTCAATTTAAGGAAGAGTTATGACTTAAAGGGAAGATTTGGGGCATCTGTTGGCTGTTCTTTCCTCTCCGGGATTTTTACCACTCAAGATCCAATTTCCTGGCAGCCCAGAAGGCCAACAGTTTTGTCTTTAGTCCTGCAAGCTTGTTGCTTTCTCTTTTCTCTATCCTGTTATTTGGACAATGCTCCAAAGTAAAAAGCTAATGTGAATGTGGCACTTGCCTTATGTGTCCCTCCTCTTTAAGGAATCATAGCTTCTTAAGTCATGCCTGTAGATAGTCTTCCAATAACTTCCAACGTTTATTGAATATATTTTGTTCAGCTTTTGTGGTTGTTATCAGTGGAAGTGTTAGTTCTTTACTGAGCCCACTTTGTCATTGCCAAAATTAGATGTCACTTGTGGACCTTTAAGCTTCCAGGTTAATTTCAGAGAAAGCTTATCATGTTCCTCAAAACAAGAGTGTACTTCAATTTGAATGTATTTTCATTGAATTCATACTTTAATTTGAGAAGAATCTAGATTCTTATAATATTAATTCACTCTATCAAATATCATTGAAGTTTCCTGATATTATCAGATTATATTCTCTTATCTTTACTAAAGTTTTAAACTTTCTTCATAGAGAACATGTGCTCATCTTTCTCAAATGGCCTGATGTCATGATATTTTATACTGCTCAATGAAGGCAGATGGTTAGTTATTAGAAGAGAAAACGGAATTCCCTGGCAGTCCAGTGGTTAGGACTCGGTACTTTCACTGTTGTGGCCAGGGTTAGATCCCTGGCCGGGGAACTAAGATTCCACAAGCCGTGGGACACAGCCAAAAAATAAATAAATAAAAGAGAAGAGAAAACATGATAGAGTGTGTTAGAATATTCTTAATACTTTACTTATTAATGACCAACTATATTTCTCTATGAAAAACTTACAATATTTATTTGCTTTGTGTTCAGTCATGATTTAAGTATTCAGCTTCTAAACAAATTTAGAAAAGACACCATATGATAAAGAATAAGTGTAGATTTTCGCCTTTTTAACTGGTTTTTATTAAAATCCAGTAACTAACTGGTACTTAACTGATCCCAAAGTTTATATGCTTAATAAAATATAGAGTAAGTTTCCCCAAATGAGGTCCTTCTGGTGATAAAGTGTGTCCAGTTTTTATTTAAAGGGAATAGATATAAATTTTGCTGGTTTTTCTCTGCCCAATTTTAAGAGTTGCCTTTTTTGGTATTATCTTCTGAGTGTGTGTGTGTGTGTGTGTGTGCGTGCGTGTGCGTTCTTTCCTAAGCAGTGCCATCTTTTGCAGTGACTAAATTTACCATATATGGTCTCCAAAGGATCAAATTGCCATGTGTCAAGTGAAATCGAGTGAGTTTGTACATAAATATTCCCTTAAATGGTTTACAAAATAAGTGCACATTTTGATAATTAAGGAAGGATTCCTTTTTATACAAACTCCATCCTCCTTTGTGTTATATGTGAACAATGTGTATACAATTATCATCACAATCTCTTTTCCTAAACCCACTACCCTGATAAAATATGTTCTTAACTCTCAACCCTGGATTAGTACAAAGCCAACTTTAGGACCCTGATCCTGTAGTGACCAAAAAAATAAAAAATAAAAGTGCATTTTAAATCAAAGGTTTGAATTGTAGAAGACACCTTCTCCGGTTTTAAACTAAAGGACAGAGGGAGAATAACTAAATAAATGAAGAAATAAACTAGTTTCACAGATTGGAAAATGCAATAATGTTAATAGATGGATTATTCCCAATTTGTTCTATTTATTTTGTGAAGGAATTCCAACCACTATCCCACCTGGTTTTGTGTGGGAATTAATAAGATGATTGTAAAATTTATATGGAAGTGAAAATATCTAGAACATCAGTTTAAGAAAAGTACAAAGTTGGAGAACTTAGACTACCTGATATCAAGATTTATTATGAATCAATCAGTAATCAAGAAAATGTTTTACTGGTGTTAAAATAAGCCAATAGATAAAAAGAACAGAACCAAGAGTCTGAAAATAGTCCCATATATATATATATATATATACACATATATATATAGAGAGAGAGAGAGAGAGAGAGGGTCATTTTTACCAAAGGTGACAAGGGGAAAGGATAAAATTTAACCTCAATCCTCACATTATACCATACTCAATACTGAAGTCAAAATGGATCATAGATGTAAACACAAAAGCAAAAACTACAAAATTTTAGAATATAATATTCCTAACCTCAGGGTAGGCAAAAATTTCTCAGTCATGACACAAAATCACTAACCTAGAAAGAAAAACAATATGGTAAATTGGGCTTGGAAAATACCAAGTGCTGCAGAATATGTGGAGCAAATGAGACCCTAATACAGGGTTAGAAAAGTGTAAAATAGTACAGTTACTTTGGAAAAATTTAATACTTTCTTAAAAAGTTAAACATACATTCACTGTGGTATCCAGCAAATCCATTCCTGAGTATGGGCTTAAGAAAAATAAAAACAGATGTCCACAAAAAGGCTTGTACATAAATGGTCATGTCAGCTTTATTCCTAGTAATCAAAACATGGAAACAACCTAAATACCTAACAAGAGGTAAATAGCTAAACAAAATGTGGTATATTAATACAATGGAATTCTACCTTACAATAAAAATAGTGAGTGAACTATTGACCACACGATGAGTGAATTGCAAAAGCATATACTGCATGAAGGAGGCCAAGCATAAAAAATATATCCTAAATGCTTTGTTTTATATAAAATTCAGGAGCATACAAAATTAATCTCCAATGATAGATACAATAGATCATTGTTTACCAGAGTCGATTAGGTATCCACAGAGAAAAAAATAAATATTGATACCTATGGCATATCATATAGAAAACTCAATTCCAGAAGAATTTTAGACCCAAATCTAAAAGGTTAAAAAGATCAAGCTTCTGGAAAATAACACAGGAGAATAGATCTTTGGGGCAGAAAAATATTTCTTCAGCAGGATATAGTAAACTACATATAAAGAAAAATATTGATTAAATGGCCTGCACTGAAATTAAGAACTTTACATAAAAGTCACTCTTAAAAGAGGAAACGTGAAACTACATATATGCACAGTCTGTATTATATATACTGACAAATAGGTTTCTAAAATATAAAAGATTTCCTACACCTTAAAGAGAAAATACATAATAAAAGGATAAGCAAGCAAAAGACTTGAAAATCACTATGCAGTGATTTAAGGAAAGTAGCTCAACCTGATTAGTCATTAGGGAAAAGAAAATTAAGACCACAGTGAGACACCTCTACATACCCACAAGAAGAGCTAGAATTAAAAAGACTGTTAATACCAAGTGCAGGAGAAAAAGGGAGCAACAGTTTCTTTCTACAATGGTGCTGTATAAATTAATAGAACCACTTTGAAAAATTGTTTGGCAGTGTTTACTAAAGCTTACTTAACATGCATACATCCTATGATCTAGCTATTTCACTACTACGAATATACTTAACCAAACTGCATCTTAAATGTGCACCAAAACACATATACAATAATATTTGTAATGTATTATATATAATAGTCAAAATCTGGAAAAAAAACTAAATACTCCTCAGACTGGATAAATGGTCTCATAATTATACAGTGAATTACTATGCACCAATAAAAATGAACAGACTACTGCTAGCTACATACAATATTATGAATATCATGCATGAGTCTCACAGATACAATGTTGAAGAAAATAAGCTAGACAGAGTAGGAAACGAGACTGCTGGGTTCCATTTCTATAAAGACAAAACCAATCTATGGTGACAGAAATCAAAATGATGGTTGCTTTGGGGGATCATGACTGGAGGAGAACACAGAAATTTTCTGACGTGTTAGTATTTTTTGATCAGAGTAGAGGTAACAAGGATGCAATTATATGTACAAATGTTTTGGACTTTACACTTAAGGTTTGAGAACTTTTCTTTATATATGCTAATACTTCAAAGAAAATCTTTTACTTAAAAATGTAAGAGACTTTTGTGCACTTGTAGAGATAGTTTAGTATTAAGAAATTAATGTCTAGTTTAGCTGGCTTTTAAAAGAAATGTTGCATGATATTTTCCTTTTAATCCCAAGAAATTAGTCTTCTTGTTATAAAAAATAAATCAACATTTTTTTAACGAGTCTCTAATCGTATTTTGCCATTTCTCATCATTAGATACACAAATTTATTTCTTGCCGTTGAACCATGTTATATGTTATGCTACTTCACCATACAAACATCCAACTGGAACATTTTTCTTCCCTAAGAATTTAAGTAGAAAGCATAGAATGGAAAGTCTCAGATTAGTAAGTAAAACCATCACTTTATCCATGTTTTCTTCAAATCCTATTCTTAATTAATACTGAAGTTGCTGAACAATATTAGAGTTTTTGAAAAGGTTTACTACATTTCTACCTAGAATAAGCACAATGAATGCTGAAGTTTGTTAACTATGAATTTACTACTTTAAAAATTCCTATATAAGTTTTTGTTTGTTTGTTTAATAGAAAGGAGTAGCCTGCTGGGGGCCTTTGCAAATAGAACCATGAATAAGGCAGTTTTATCCTATCTACAAGCTTCAATTTAAATAATTAAATTAGAAAAATTTAAAATATGCCTATAGCTTTCCTTCAATTCCTCGAAAGTGCTAGCCTGGTTATCAGAGACCTATGTTTGTTGCATTGTTTTGCTACTCTCAGGCTGTACAAACTATTTAAAACTAAACCATTCTAATTAATAAGAGGATATGATAATAGAGAAATGTCTTAGAAGATTTCAGTATAGGATATTAGAATTCTCATGCCATTTACCGGAAAAAAGGGACGTAATAGGATTTTCCTGATTTATAATACTTGGGGTTAGTTTTAACAAAATAGTTGCACCTCTAGGTTCATACTCAGTATATTTCATAATAAAGTAAAGGTTAGATTACTAAAGTATGTGGATCTATAGCACCCAATGACCTGTTCCTATGTAAAAGTCATTCTAATTGCTTTTACGTTTTAAAAAAAATGTATTTATGTTTATACCTCTACATCTACCCCACCTTGGCCTTCACAGCTGCAGGGCTAACTTTCTTTGGCAGCAATTCTTAGTTTCTTTCAAAGATTATTTGCTTTTTCCAGTTAGTGTGTGATAAGGAAAAGTCAATTCATCTTCTAAAATTATCTGATGTTATTTGCTGTATCCTGTCACTATTGCTATTTACAGAATCTACATAAGCTGTTACTCTTTCCTTTGATGTGCTTAGAGATCTTGCCATCATTTTGTTCATTTACCTCAGCATATTATAATGAGTCTACCTTTTCCATCCTAATATGCATAAGATTCATAATGTACCAGGGGGATCATTTTTCTCATCTCAATTTCTCTACCTGTGTTTGAGGTGTTCTGCACATTAAATTATACCATTATGGCTATATGCTATCTTGGTCTAGTTGTGCTACCAGGAAACCATACAAAACAAATCATGATAATATAAATCATAAACACAAAATCAAGAACAATGTATTCCAGACATTTCATGATACTAAAATGGTTAGAGAAGGATAGTTTTGTATTTCCTTTATGAGAAGGTTGGGGAAGTTGGATAAAAGTTTACTATCTGATGATTTATTTACATGTTATCTAATTCAACATAACCAATCTCTGTAAGGTAGGAATTAATTATTTCCATCATCTTGATGAAAGCACCATACTTGCTGACTGTCATCCAGTTTGAAAATTGTTAGACTGGTGGTTAAAACCATAACTCCTTGTCTGAAATTTCCCCACCTTTTGCCTTTGAGAAGCCTGCAATGTGAAATATCTTTATGGGGAAGGAGTCACAAACTTCTATGAAAGATAGTATTTCCTGAATAGGTGGATACTCCTATGGGATGGAAATAAATTTTTATTGAAGCTACAATTCATGCAGTATTTAAGAAGTGGATGAAAAAATTTATTTCCAGAAAATGGGAGAGAATAAAGACTCTGAACAGCTAGACCATTCTTCAAGTCACTGAAAAGGAGAAATCTAACCCCTTAAAAAAAAATCACAGTTGGTTCATCAATTTATTTTTTAAGAACATCATGATCTTTCTTATATCTGACCTCTATGTGTGAAGTGCTGTTAGCCCATTAGTCTGTCCTACACCTACTCTTTCTTCAAATTCATCTTGGAGAACGTTCCATGCACATATATATTCCCTAATGCTCGCAATAGCCCGTAAAGTTGGTATTATTATCTCAATTTTCCGGATAGAAAAAAAAAAAAACCTCATTGTTATTATAGATAGAAAAACACATTTTTTTTTTTTGGTGATAGTATCAAATATCAAAGGCCTTAATTAATAAATTCTATTAAAAATAAACTCTAGGGCTTCCCTGGTGGTGCATTGGTTGAGAGTTCGCCTGCCGATGCAGGGGACGTGGGTTCGTGACCCGGTCCGGGAGGATCGCACGTGCCGCGGAGCAGCTGGGCCCGTGAGCCATGGCCGCTGGAACTGCGCGTCTGGAGCCTGTGCTCCGCTGCGGGAGAGGCCCGCGTACCGCAAAAATAAATAAATAAATAAATAAATAAATAAATAAATAAATAAATAAATAAATAACTCTAGATTTCCAACCTGGATACTTGCTAGAAGTTTAGATATTTTGTTGAGCTTTTTTCTCTTTACCTAAAGTATTAGAGAAAAATACTAAATTATGGCATGAGAAATGATACTTTTTCCTAAAAACCAAAGAGTCCTTTTGCAGAAAAATATTTACCTGCAAATTTTAGATTTTTGCATGCGACAGCTTTTAATAGTAATATGTAGTACCTTGACTTTTTCTCACCACTAGAGTAAACACAAGATTTGTTCTTCGTTAAATCTTCACTGGATCAAGAGCAAATTAAAGTTGTATGAATATTTGATTGACAGATCTAATGCACAACAATCCCAAACAAGAAGTTCAAGTACTTATCAACTGCTGATGTGCTTGGGAGAACAATTCATTCTGTGTCTCTGCTGGTTAAGCCAGCCTCCAAAAGTGTTATAACACATGGAGAAGCACATTAATAGTTTAAAATGGGGGCTTTATACTCCTGAATTCAAATCTAGCTGCAATTTGCTGGCTCTGCGGTCTTGTGGAAATCAGTAAGCCTTATTTTGTCCTCTTTAACTCTCTTAAAAAGGGAGATAATGAGTAGATGAGCATGCATACTCCATAAATGGGTTTGGAATTAAGTAGGATAATGTGGGTGAAGTTCTTCCTCCACATTAAGCTACCCGCTTCTTCTTGCCAGGCTGCCTTGACTTATAATGCACCCTATCCTTCCCCTTCCTTAAACAAATCCGCTCTCCCCTCAGGTCGCAGGTTAGATTTTATTTCCTCAAGTTTTTCTTTAAAAAATTGTTTAAAAAGCATGAGGCAGGGCTTCCCTGGTGGCACAGTGGTTGAGAGTCCGCCTGCCGATGCAGGGGATACGGGTTCATGCCCCGGTCCGGGAAGATCCCACATGCCGCGGAGCGGCTGGGCCCGTGAGCCATGGCCTCTGAGCCTGCGCGTCCGGAGCCTGTACTCCGCAACGGGAGAGGCCACAACAGTGAGAGGCCGCATACCGCAAAAAAAAAAAAAAAAAAAAAAGCATGAGGCATCTATGAGGAGAAACAGTTTGACCATTTGATGCCTAAGGAGACAGGAAATTTCTAGCACTAAATAATATAACTTTGTACCTAATTAATAATTTCTATATTAAATTATTTCCTAAAATAACCAGAATGGCTTCTTTCTCCTGACTAAGCCTTTATGGATACAATCCAATGTGTACATTCACCTGTTCTTTACCCACATTTTTAAAAGAAGCCTCTCCATTATCCGTGGTAACAAATTATGGAAAATATATCATAGTTCAGTAATGTGTCATTGGATGACATAAGGGTTGATCCTATATTCATAACCTGATGCAAAATTAGACAATTTAGTGGTTTCAGACCTTTCTGTGTTTATCTTTTTTTGGAAATCTATCTTTTTGGACGTTTAAAATTTTATCTTACCTGTAACCTGGTTTTTCTCATTATAACATATAAACTAATTTGATATAAAATAAAATCTGTTTATTATATATTTTCCCATCCTGAGGAAGTCTTCAAGGCTATAAAAGTATATATCATTCTCATTTCTTTAGACACGTTCTGACTATAATTTTTCAAACTGCCTATTTTATGAAATGCAGTAAAGGGAACTATAAATTAAATCAATGATTGATTAAGTGAATCATGCTGTCTTATCATTCAAGCAATAAAAGTCATAGTTTATAGAGCTTGACTCATTTCTTCCGCACTTGGTGCCTCTAGGGCCTCTCACCATTGTGGCCTCTCCCACTGCGGAGCACAGGCTCCGGACGTGCAGGCTCAGCGGCCATGGCTCACGGGCCCAGCCGCTCCACGGCATGTGGAATCTTCCCGGACCGGGGCACGAACCCGCGTCCCCTGCATCGGCAGGCGGAATCTCAACCACTGCGCCACCAGGGAAGCCCCTTTCTTTCTCTTTTATACAGTTGAGAGTTTAAGGAAGAAGTAAGAGGGTACAAAGAATTTCTTATCTTACTCTTTTTCATTTTGAAATCATTTACATGCTTTTTATTATTTAATTTTAAATAAATCATTTTTAAATAGTGTATGCTTAAATGAAGAGGTTTTAATAGCAGGAATATCTTATTTCAAATACAAATTCTACCACATATTACCTCTGAAGTATCACCACATTGCATAAACTTGCTAATCCCAATTTCATATTCTGGGATATGAACATAACAGTCTGCATTTCATAAGTTTCTTTTAATGGAATACATGAAAAAAAATGCATGCAGCAATATAGTTCCTACTTTACAGTAAATATTCAAATAATGACAGTTTCTTTGGAATTGATATTTTAACATCATTTTAAATGAAAATTAAGTACTGTTTTAAAAGCTGCCTTAACAGCTAATAAGACTAGTCTCAAGAGCTTAGCAAATAAATACCTATGCATATGCAAAATTTGAATTTTTTTTTTAAGGCAGAGTCAGGATGGTCACCTCTCCAACTGTCTGAGTAGGCTGGTCTTTGTAACCAGGGAAACAAATCTGATTGCCAGCTTAAAGAGAGATTTTGGAACTACTGTACAAAGAGAAAACATGGGTAAGTATTATTTCCCAATGCTTTTAATTCATTGGCTGTTATTAATTCTAACTGCTATTAACCACCCAGGCCTTTCTCTAGCAGTTGTCATTCAGCAGCCAATTCCAGCTCAAGATGTTTCCTTACACTCTTCCCAAAAGATAAGCAAATAACTGATAACCCCAGTCCTTTCTTGCATGCTAGTGACTAAGGTAGAAACTGTATCTAATATGAAGACCAATCAACAGCTGAGTTGAAAAGAACTAGTTTCAGAGGACATGCCTAGTATTACATGTTGAGTCTAGGATTTGATTTCACCTTAAACTTACATGCTAATGAGTTGGTCTAATACTGTTTCACGGTTGCTGGCAGAAAACACAAGACTCCCAGGTCGGACACAAAGACTTTATTATGTAAGGCACAGCAAGGAGCATAAACATCAACATATTTGCATCAGTTCTGCTTGTCTCCAAATCCAACAGGGGAGCAGGGCATGAGAAGGCCCCAGACAACACTAGCACAAACAGTGGCATGTCTTAAAGAGAAAAACCCTGAGCTTGGGAGAATCCACCTTTCTATAGCAATCAGTAATTAATCCTCTTCTTTGAACCAGAGGGAGATACTACCTCATCCCTCAAGCTGAGTCTTAAGATCACAACCCTTATGTACGCTTGGAAAAAGCCCTTCAGAATCTAACCTTTTGAGTAACATGACCCTCAGAAACAGCCCAGGTAAAGAGTAGACAGGGCCTTTTATTCTTGGCACACCTAGCAAGACATAGAACGTGAAAGACCAAGACTCTTGGGTATCTCCAAACAATATCCAACATTTAGTCCTACTTTACCTTGGCTTCTAGCAAATGTCTAAATGATTTTACTACTCCATTGGCCGCTTCAATTAACCTAACTAACAGAAGCTACACCCAAATCCATTCAATTTGTCACAGCATTTACTTAACAGGATAAAAAGGAGAATGATGGCAACCTGCAGTACTGACCTCAGTCACATCCTCAGGATCTCAGACTCAGTCAACTGTGAATATATTCCAGCAGGATCAGCAAGTCGTATTTTAGGTAGTCAGACTGTAGTCTAAGGTCAGGTCTATTATCCATTATGAAACATGCAAGGGAGTTGCAGCTGACTTGCTGATCTTTGATGTCATTGCCAATAAGTACAGGGGGCAATACATGGGCTAAAAAAACAAGCTCTATCTGCAATGGAAAGACATTTAATGGTCTGTCCCTGATCTCCCACATACAAACATATAACCCAAATGTACACAGGTCGCCCCTGTTCTAGATATGTTCTTAAATCTAATGTGGAACATTATAACAGTTTGTTTAAGACACATGGGCAATGTCTAGAAGTTGTAGCCTCAATCATCATATATGACACAATTCAAAGGCACTTAGACATCAAGAAAAGAATATGAATTTGTATCAACCAAGCTGAAACAGACTGGGCCATATTTTTGTAGACATATGAGGGAGGGCATCCCTGTTCAGGAGTTCACATTGATAGCATAAGGAAGTAGAATAGTTCAGAACTGTTCATGTCCACATGGGTGTCTCTGTTTTTACAGTAAAGGGTCAGATTGCCCATGGTAGATGTTGCATTACTCAGGCAGACCCTATGATGGTTTTATCAGGTTTCAGTGTTATATCTAGGTGACAAAAGGAGCATTTATTATTCCCCTTCCTTGCAACTTCTGAGATCTAAGGTGTGCCACCCCCAGGTGCCGGAGTTGCCCACTTGCTGTTCACGAAATTAGTGTGTCCCACCCCAGTGTTATAAATATACCTTTTCTCTAATCATTTTCTACTCATACCAAAGCTTTTGTCTGGGGGGTCAGGTGCAAGTGGAATAAGACTGATTTTGTAAAATTTACAAAGACCCATTATATTTCTCACCTTGGTCCAAAGGGACAAGGAAGACGTGTGGAGCAGTGCACTCACTAGTATAGTCCGTGTCTTTATGACCTAAGACCATGTAAGTCAGAACAAAAGAATCCAAGTGGCTGAACCAAAATTAAATTTGAATTCTTTAGGCCCCCTTATGGCTAGACTGCTACCCAGAGGATGTAGAGTGCCAGGCTTACCTGGGGTCACTGTTAGGAGAAAGAAAGATGCATCATGCACAAACATTGTGAGAGTAGGAAACATGAATTTTCAAAATTGTTCTATAGGCTTCCCTACATCTTTCATTCTTCTTCACATTATCCAGGAGGCAGACTAAAGAAGATAAACCATTCTGGGGACAGCTGCATTCAATGACGAAACTGCCCTCTTATAGAATGTGAACCAGAAGACAGTAAGAGAGGAAGTGTTAGAAACATATTTGTATTGATTTTTGAGGAGTCTATCAAGTGATCTGTAATAACAAATGCCTATAAATGTTAGGGAACATGGAATGTCATTTGAATATCTTGACTATTGGACCACTGTTGGATGATTTTCAACAAAAGGCTCACTGTTACAAACTATGGATGGTCAGGAAAGTTGAAAACATGGCTGTTTATTTTCAAGGGTCCCAAGGGCTACTTGCTATGGCTGAGATCAGTCATTTGTACTAGAAAGTTTCAACAATAGCAAGACATAGATGGTGACCTTGAAAAGGGTTAAATGCAGTCAATTTGTCAAGAACTGGTAGAGTTGGCATTATAGCCGTTGCCCAGAAACAAGGTGGACCCCACTCAAAATTTGGTTCAGTTGTTGAGGCTGATGATACCACACACAAACCAAGAGATATAACAATGTTCATTAATCACACAATGAGACTTTCTGGGTCAAACAAGGTTGCTCCTCAACAGGTTTGAAAAAATAAAAAAGTGAGCAGGGAAACAAGACTGGCTTGGGTTTTTATGGTGGTTACAGAATGGGGCCAGGGTGAGTGTTCTGACATATGGTTTGAAGATCCTACAAACAGCAAAAGAGGGAGCACCTGGGCTTTTTAATTGTCTTGCCCAGATACAGGGCAGAAATGGAAGAGGGAAGAGGGAAGCTTAAAAGCTGGCAACAGCCAAACATTAAAAAATCATGACGTATTACAACAGACCCCTGATGGTTGACTGATGACTCACATGTGCCATTTTTCACTTAATTGAATTTGAGCTTGTTTACATAAGCCATTATGGCACTCTATGAGGTCTGTAGCCTGAGGTGATTAAAAGAGATGAAATTTCCATCAAATGCCTTTTTCAAAATTCCAACTTTGTTCATTGTGGGAAATGAATGAGTGCCTTTGTCATTATCAGTGCTGTATAAAACTTCCAAGGGGATCAGGAATATCTTGGTGAGGACTTGTGTTGTAGCTTTAGTAGGCATGTGACCTTGATTCACATTTTGTGTATCTGTCAGGCAAGTGTTGCCTAGAGTTCTTTATACCAAAGAAGCAGCCTTGGGTAAGAAATCACTGTTGCTGTCATTAATTATACTAGATAGACCATTGACAATGACCCATGGTTCTGTATAAATGTTCAAATGGGGCCAATTTTTGATCAGGTCTTCCAGTGCTACTGTGACTGCCTAAAGTTTGGCCAATTATAGTGACCTTTGGGTCTCATCCTTTATCAAGGGCATCCTGTTTAAGGAAGGAATGGCAACAAGTTTAATCATATGTGAGGGTGATGAAGGCATCCACAAATTCTACAAGCTCCTTTTTCTGTTCACTCAGCTGATCCTGAGGAGCTCCATAAATAGCCAAAGCGTCTGAGAGAGGGGTGACCTCCTTTAGCACCATGGCATCCAGAAAAGGACTGAGGAAAGGGAAGGCCACCCCTCCTGCAGGAGGAATATACCGGGAGCTCAGATTTGGCTCTACCGTGTGTCAGGAGTCCTCAGTGGCCATGCTTTTGCAGTGCTGCTTTCATGACCCAAGGTATAATGAGCAGCTGGATATGGAAGATCTTGGGTTTAGGACTTATGAGAGCCTATATTTCCACGACAGCCCAGTATGGACCAGAATTGTCACTCTAATGGTATATAACGTGGGACCAAAGAGCACAATTTCTTGCATCAGAAGCCCATGGGCAACTTATGGCCATCACAGATGTTCCAGAGATTCCAGGAGGTATGAGAGGAGGCTGATAGAGCCTATGTAGTGAAGATATCTCTGGTGGGGGCTCTAACAAAATGCCTATTATATTGCAACTTGGACAGATTTTAGAGCTTTTGTTGGAGGAAGTCCCATGCAAGATGGGTCAATGTGCATGTAACAGTATAACTGGATTATGTAAAATTTGTAAATGAGGAATTCGTTGCCTTCAGAACCCAAGAAGACCTAAAGATGTTGGAATTCTTTTCATGTTGTGGGTACTGAGATAGTTAATAACTCTTTTTTTGACATTGTCAGGGATGGAGCAGACCTTGATTTATCAAATGACTTTCAGGAATTTAACGAAGGTGACTTGACTCAGAATTGTTATGGGTGGAGGCCTTCAAAGAGCAGTGTTTGAAGTGACCCTTTGACTGTGCTACAAAGGTCTTATGATAATCCCTAAACTCTGAGGATCAGGATCTTTTTTGGTTACAGAAGCATAAATAGCAGCAGCAGAAAAGGCGTTTTGTGAGGTCTCAGTGAGTCATCTGCTTTTAGGAGTATGAATCCAGAATGTCACACAGTTGCTATTCTTCTTCCATACCAGCAACCACTGGTGGTCCCATAATGCACAGAGTATCAACGTTGCCCTTGAGCTCTTTGCAGAATGGGGCCAGTGCGTGGTTGAGACATATGACCAATGGTTAAAGAATAAGAGTCATTCTCCTGAGCATAGTGTCAGGCACAGTTTATGGTGGAGTCGAGACACACGGTTCAATCTGTTACACACAGATTGGTCTGGGTAGAGATACACAACCCAGAGCTTTTAAGAGGACATCCCCAAGGTCATATTCCTGTCCCTAAATTCCAATTACCCAGACTTCTGACTTGGGTCAGTTCAATCTATAACAAACGTTCAGTAGAACTCAGCAAATGCAACATAAAACAGCCTAAATTAAAGTGCAAGTTTATCAGCAGGCAGCAACGCAGCTCAAAGAGCACTCTCACCAGCAGTTAGCAAGTCAGAGAAAGAGAAGAAAGACACTGCGAGGTGGTGGTCATTGTCTAGACACCCATGCTGCTCTCTTCTCTAACTGTTTTGGAGATTCCACAGAAACAGAACACATCTTCCCACCCCCAAATTTGGTTTGGTTGTTGACATTGACAATGTCGCAGACACACCAAAAGAATGTGAAAAGTTTCATCACTCATATGACAAGGATTTCTAGGAAGAGCAAGGTGACTCTCAAGCAGGTTCTGAAATGGCTTGAGAGAGTAGGGAAGGAGAATGGCTTGGGAGTGTTTTGATGGTTTGGTGGTGGATCCAGTGTAATGTTCCTTTGGGTGGCTTGAACTTCCTGTCAGCATCGAAGGAGGGATCATGCAGGTTTTCTCATCGGCTTGACCAGATGTGGGGCAGAAGTGGAAGAGTGAGACGTGAGGCTTAAAAGCTGGCAGCCATGAAACATCAAAAAATGGAGTCTTTATTACAGTTATCTTCTGTATCAGAAAGTTTTGACTTCTTACATTGTGTCCAGTTTATGATGGTGGAAATAGTCATGCCTTATGTGATGATGCATCTAGGTAACAATGGCACCAATGTGAGTAATGCAGGCTTGATCAGCAGCTGATTCCATTCACTCTCATCAGAGAATGAGCCCTTATGTGAGCATCTATGTGTACAGCCCAGACTGTCAGATGAGCAACCACAATTGCCTTCCACATTTTGCAGTCATAACGAGGATCATCTTTAATCTGCCATTTTGGAGTCTTCCAAGTAGTAGAACAGATGGCTAAGCCATTGGCAACAGCTTAAGAGTTAGTAAAAATATGACTGTTACGTGTATGCATGTTATGTATAATATTATATAAAAATATAACATGATCCACTGGAGTACTGTCTAGGGAAAGGGTCACAGCTTCCAATTCAACCCATTGTGATGACCAGTCTTTACCAAAGTTGGTCTTCAGAGTTGTCATTGGGGTGAGATTGCTGTTCCTATCCATGGACACCATTAACTTTCACTGATGGACAGTATCAGTGGACAGTGCCCACTGATTAAGGTCCCTATTGATCCAATGGCATTTTTTTAGACAATCAAGTGGGGGATGAAGTTTCATTAAAGGAGGAGCAGCATGTTTTCATGCAAAGTTGAGAAGTCCCTGGGTCAGGCCAGTTGCACTCTGAACAGATTGTACCTGTTTGACCAAGAAAGCCTACTGAGTACTTTCCATTTTGTTAGTCATTGAATTCAAACTGATGCACTCACAAATAAGGATATCAGTCTAGCATTACAAGCCTCCGTGAGTCATGGGTACAATTTCAACAAAAGCTTAGGAGCAGGTTAAAATGTGTCTTTTTATTTTAAAAAAGGGGGTGTAATTGGTACCTTCATCTGGCCGGCACTGTTCTTCTGGGAAACAATCTCTTTGAGTACTCTGGCAGCCTTTAAGTCTTTAACTAAAACTGTGATTTTCATTTCTCTTTCTTGTAGTTCATTTTGTTTCTATTTGACCAGCCAGGAAGGGAGAGGGAAGAGGGTTAAGTGGGAGGGGAGAAGGGACTGATCTGTCTCACTAACATTTTTCCCCTCGTGGCAGTCTTTGAAAAGGTGAATTCTCTGTAACTCTTTTGGGACAGGAAGTAGAAGCATGTAATGCATCAATTCAATGGTATGTGCAGATGTCAAAGCCACTGCAATCGTGAATTGAATCAGCTGAAAGCGCTCATCCACAAGGTCATCCACAGTGACTTTGTCCCACAGTCTATAGGTTGAATTCAGTTTCCTTCTCTGCCTAAAGGACTGGGTAGGAAGTGACTTTGGTGCATGGATCCAGTAGAACCATAAGCATTAGCCCTCCCCAAAGCTCCCCAACATACTCAGACAAGTGTATTTAGCCTTGGTTCCCTTTTGAAGAGAGGACTAAGATCTTGGCCTCATCCTAGGGATATTTCTCCTAAAAGCAGCTGAGGTTGACATAGAAGGAGGAAGTAGAGATCAGGGGTACTGTGTGAAAGAGTGGCTCCATGCTAATAAGAAAGACTCCTTGCATTTACTTTTGGTTTTGAGAGGCATGATAGCAGAACACAACCCAACCAAAGAGACCCCTGTGTTTTCGGTTCATCCAAGCTCTGTATCAAAATGTAAATTTCTCATTGCTGATGCCATTTGAGGGCCCAGGCTTACCATCTATAGCTACCTCATCTTTCACCTGGGGCCATAGCGTTTGCTGCCCCATATTCATGATATCTCTTCCTGTTTCTGCACAGAGGAGAGTAGGAAACAACCAGATTCCACTTGGACAGCTTGTTGCTTCCATTCTACTTGTTGGTCCTCAGTCTCATTAGCATTTGGGACACTACCATCTTCTCCCTTGCTCACAATTTGGGTGAAAGCATTCACTAGCAGATCTCAGGGTGTCTTCTTCTTACTCTGAACCTTGCTTGTGGGACCTTTTACTTCCTCTTCCAGAAAGTCACCTTATTCAAGATCCCATCCTCATCGTGAAAACTTTTGCCTCTGAGATTTCATCTTACCTTACCTTGATGAGCTAAAAACTTAGTCTGTCACTTTTTTTTGGATACTGGTAGAAGACACAAGACTCCTGGGTCAGAGACAAGGGAATGTGTTACTCATCATACAGCAAGCAGCATGAGCATCAGGGTATTTGCTTCAGTTCCTCTTGCTCCCAAGTCTCCAGAGGATGATGGTGGGGGGATGAAACACTTAACAAAGTGGATTGCACTGTAGAAGAGCACTGAGATTGGGGAATCTAGTTATTTTATAGCAGGCAGTAAATAAACCTTCTGTTTATCACAATGGGAGATATACCTTATCCCTCAAGGGTGCTCTATGAAAAGACAATCCTGAAAAAGGACTCAGGGCTCTGTATTTTTGGCACATTAGGCAACAATAAAAGACTGGTGACCCATGGAAAACTGTCTGCCAACACTATAGAAAAAATAAAATTGATCAGAGTAGAAGCTGGTCCTCATCATGATGATGGTCTTGGACTATGGCTCCACCAGCCACATCTTCACTAGCCTCCAGTTTTTCTTTCTCCATTGCTTTATGCACATATTATTATTATTGGAGTAAGTTTTCATTAGAGAATAAATATCTTCTTATTTATGGAACAATATTTGGGACTATTATGTTTGACTTTACCAAACTCATACATAGGAAAAGTAAACTTGCTTGATACAGAGGGAAAGAGAATACATTAAATATTAAAATTTGAAACTAATCCCTTAGAAACAGTGGAAACTAGGAAAGCAGGCACATGCTTTTGAACAGACATATTTCTTGAGGCTTTTATAATAGAGCCACATCTTTTTAAAATGATGAAGCTGGCAATAATCTCAGTTATGTCTGACACAATCTCTTTCCATTCCATCCATGCTACTTCACAAAGAAAGTAAACCATGTTCAGGACCTATGAGTATGAAATGTTTAATAAGCCTCAATTCTTTCTTCGAAAATAGGTTATCTATAGCAGGACTATACAGATAATTTTAAGTTTGATTTAAACTAAATTGGAGACAAAAATAAAATAGAAAGCCATTTTAAAATTTAACAGATTAAAATATTATTAGGGATTCTCCATCCTATATTGTGGTTATGCCAACACCTCAGATGGAACACTGACAAAATCAGAAAATGTTTTTTCAAACACAGCTATCTGTGTGAGTTATTTCAGATGTTTTACGGAGGTGGTAAGCTGTTACTTAGCCAAAACATACAGCAAGAATACTATTAGATAAAGCAAAGTGTCTCTTTATAATATATAATTATATATCATAATATAAAAATTATGTAATTGTAATATATAAATGATAACATATCATAATCTATAATATCATAATTATATAGAAATAGATAATAAATATATAGTATCATAATATAGAGACAATTTGTGAACTATTTACTATAAATAAATATGTGAATTATTTACTATAAACTGTGATTTATACTATAAACTATTTCATACATAATATATAATATATTATACTATATAATAAAACTGTTATATGTAAACAATTTATGTATTTTAATATATTATGATGTATACAAATATGCAAACTATCAAAATACATAAAATATTTGATGCATAATTTTATATATGAACTAATCTGCAAGTGATTGATATACTCATTTTTCTGCATTGTAGTAACATGGTCAAATCTAAAATGCATTTTTTTTTTCTGCTCAAAATATAAAAGAGGAGAATCCCAAATGTTTCAAGTCTCTTAACTGCATCATTTAGAGATTTTTAAAAAATCTTTATTGGAGTATAATTGCTTTAGAATGATGTATTAATTCTCTATAACAAAGTGAATCAGCTATATAAAAAGAAATATCCCCATATCTCCTCCCTCTTCTGTCTCCCTCCCACCCTCACTATCCCACCACTCTAGATGGTAACAAAGCACCAAGCTGATCTCCCTGTACTATGTGGCTGCTTCCCAATAGCTATCTATTTTACAATTGGTAGTATATATATGTCATTGCAACTCTCTCACTTTATCCCAGCTTCCCCTTCCCCTTCCCCGTGTCCTCAAGTCCATTCTCTATGTCTGCATCTTTATTCCTATCCTGACCCTAGGTTCTTGAGAACCTCTTTTTTTTTTAGATTCCATATATATGTGATAGCATACGGTATTTGTGTTTCTCATTCTGACTTACTTCACTCTGTATGACAGACTCTAGGTCCATCCACCTGACTACAGATAAATCAATTTCATTTCTTTTTATGGCTGAGTAATATTCCATTGTATATATGTGCCAAATCTTCTTTATCCATTCATCTGTCAATGGACACTTAAGTTGTTTTATGTCCTGGCTATTGTAAATAGAGCTGCAATGAATATTGTGGTACATAACTCTTTTTGAATTATAGTTTTCTCAGGGTATATGTCCACTAGTGGGATTGCTGGGTCGTATGGTAGTTCTATCTTTAGTTTTTAAGGAACCTCCATAATGTTCTCCATAGTGGCTGTATCAATTTACATTCACAGCAGCAGGGCAAAGTGTTCCCTTTTCTCCAAACCCTCTCCAGAATTTATTCTTTGTAGATCTTTTGATGATGACCATTCTTACCGGTGTGTGGTGATACCTCATAGTAAATTTGATTTGCATTTCTCTAACGATTAGTGATGTTGAGCATCCTTTCATGTGTTTGTTGGCAATCTGTATATCTTCTTTGGAGAAATTTCTATTTAAGTCTACTGCCCATTTTTAGATTGGCTGGTTTGATTTATTGATATTGAACTGCATGAGCTGCCTGTATATTTTGGAGAGTAACCATTTGTCAGTTGCTTCATTTGCAAATATTTTCTCCCATTCTGAGGGTTGTCTTTTGGTCTTGTTTATGGTTTCTTTTGCTGTGCAAGAGCTTTTACATTTTATTAAGTGCCATTTGTTTATTTTTCTTTTCATTTCCATTTCTCTAGGAGGTAGGTCAAAAAGGATCTCACTGTGATGTATGTCATAGAGTGTTCTGTCTATGTTTTCCTCTAAGAATTTTATGGTGTCTGGCCTTACATTTAGGTCTTTATTCTATTTTGAGTTTATTTTTCTGTATGGTGTTAGGGAGTATTCTAATTTCATTCTTTAACAAGTAGCTGTGCAGATTTCCCAGCACCACTCATGAAAAGGCTGTCTTTTCTCCATTGTATATCTTTACCTACTTTATCAAAGATAAAGTGACCATATGTGCATGGGTTTATCTCTGAGCTTTCTATCCTGTTCCATTGATCTATATTTCTGTTTTTGTGCCAGTACCATACTGTCTTGATTACTGTAGCTTTGTAGTATATTCTGAAGTCAGGGAGCCTGATTTCTCCAGCTCCATTTTCCTTTCTCAAGATTACTTTGGCTATTCAGGGTCTTTTGTGTTTCCATACAAACTGTGAAATTTTTTGTTCTAGTTCTGTGAAAAATTCCTTTGGTAATTTGATAGGGATTGCATTGACTCTGTAGATTGCTTTGGGTAGTACAGTCATTTTCACAATGTTGATTCTTCCAATCCAAGAACATGGTATATCTCTCCATCTGTTTGTGTCATCTTTAATTTCTTTTATCAGTGTCTTATAGTTTTCTGCATACAGATCTTTTGTCTCCTTAGGTAGATTTATTCCTAAGTATTTTATTCTTTTTGTTACAATGGTAAATGAGAGTGTTTACTTAATTTCTCTTTCAGATTTTTCATCACTAGTATATAGGAATGAAAGAGATTTCTGCGCATTAGTTTTATATCCTGATACTTTACCGAATTAACTGATTAACTCTAGTAAGTTTCTGGAAGCATCTTTAGGATTCTCTATGTATAGTATCATGTCACCTGCAAACAGTGACAATTTTACTTCTTTTCTGATTTGGATTTCTTTTATTTCTTATTCTTCTCTGATTGCTGTGGGTAAAACTTCCAAAACTATATTGAATAATAGTGGTGAGAGCGGGCAACCTTGTCTTGTTCCTGATCTTAGTGGAAATGGTTTCAGTTTTTTACTATTGAGAATGATATTGGCTGTGAGTTTGTCATATATGGCCTTTATTATGTTGAGGTAAGTTCCCTTTATATCTATGTTCTGGAGGGTTTTTATCATAAGTGGGTGTTGAATTTTGTCGAAAGCTTTTTCTGCATCTACTGAGATGATCATATAGTTTTTCTCCTTCAATTTGTTAATACAGTGTATCACTTTGATTGATTTGAGTATATTGAAGAATCCTTGCATTCCTGGGATAAACTCCACATGATCATGGTGTATGATTCTTTTAATGTGCTGTTGGGTACTGTTTGCTAGTATTTTATTGAGGATTTTTGCATCTATGTTCATCAATGATATTGGCCTGTAGTTTTCTTATTTTGGACATATTTTTCTTCTTCTGGTGTCAGGGTGAAGGTGGCCTCATAGAATGAGTTTGGGAGTGTTCCTCTCTCTGCAATATTTTGGAAGAGTTTGAGAAAGATGGGTATTATCTCTTCTCTGAAAGTTTGATAGAATTCGCCTGTGAAGCCATCTGGTCCTGGGCTTTTGTTTGTTGGGAGATTTTTAATCACAGTCTCAATTCCAGTGCTTGTGATTGGTCTGTTCATATTTTCCATTTCTTCCTGATTCAGTCTTGGTAGGTTGTGCATTTCTAAGAATTTGTTCATTTCTTCCAGGTTGTCCATTTTATTGGCATATAGTTGCTTGTAGTAATCTCTCATGATCCTTTGTATTTCCACAGTGTCAGTTGTTACTTCTCCTTTTTCATTTCTAGTTCTATTGATTAGAGTCTTCTCCCTTTTTTTCTTGATGAGTCTGGCAAGTGGTTTACCAATTTTGTTTAGCTTCTCAAGGAACCAGAGTTAGTTTTATTGATCTTAACTATTGTTTCCTTCATTTCTTTTTCATTTATTTCTGATCTGATATTTATTATTTATTTCCTTCTGCTAACTTTGGGGTTCTTTGGTTCTTCTTTCTCTAATTGCTTTAGGTGTAAGCTTAGATTGTTTATTTGAGATGTTTCTTGTTTCTTGAGGTAGGATTGTATCACTATAAACTTCCCTCTTAGAACTGCTTTTGTTGCATCCCATAGGTTTGGGGGGCATCCTGTTTTCATTGTCGTTTGTTTCTAGGTATTTTTTGATTTCCTCTTTGCTTTCTCCAGTGATCTCTTGGTCACTTAGTTGTGTTTAGCCGCCCTGTGTTTGTATTTTTCACAGATTTTTTTCCTAATATTAATATCTAGCCTCATAACGTTGTGGTCAGAAGAGATACTTGATACAATTTCAATTTTGTTAAATTTACCAAAGATTGATATGTGACCCAAGATATGATCTATCCTGGAGAATGTTCCATGAGCACTTGAAAAGAAAGTGTATTCTGTTGTTTAGGGGTGAAATGTCCTATAAATATCAATTAAGACCATCATGTTTAATGTATTATTTAAAGCTTGTGTTTCCTTATTTATTTACATTTTAGATGATCTGTCCATTGGCGAAAGTGGGATGTTAGAGTCCCCTAATATGAATGTGTTACTGTCAATTTCCCTTTTATGGCTGTTAGCATCATCCTTATGTATTGAGGTGCTCCTATGTTTGGTGTATAAATATTTACAATTGGTATATCTTCCTTTTGGATTGATCCCTTGATCATTATGGAGTGTCCTTCTTTGTCTCTTGTAATAGTCTTTATTTTAAAGTCTATTTTTTTCTGATATGAGAATTGCTACTTCAGCTTTCTTTTGATTTCCATTTGCATAGAATATGTTTTTCCATCCCCTCACTTTCAGTCTGTATGTGTCTCTAGGTCTCAAGTGGGTCTGTTGTAGACAGCATATATTCCGGTCTTGTTTTTGTATCCATTCATCCAGTCTATGTCTTTTGGTTGGAGCATTTAATCCATTTACATTTAAGGTAATTATCAATATGTATCTTTCTATTGCCATTTTCTTAATTGTTTTGGGTTTGTGTTTGTAGGTCTTTTCCTTCTCTTGTGTGTCCTACCTAAAGAAGTTCCTTTAGCATTTGTTTTAAAACTGGTTTGGTGGTGCTGAATTCTCTTAGTTTTTGCTTGTTTGTAAAGGTTTTAATTTCTCCTTCAAATTTGAATGAGATCCTTGCTGGGTAGATCCTTGCTGGTAATCTTGGTGGTAGGTTTTTCTCTTTCATCACATTAAATATGTCTTACCACTCCCTTCTGGCTTGCAGAGTTCCTGCTGAAAGATCAGCTTTTAACCTTATGGGGATTCCCTTGTATGTTATTTGTTGCTTTTCCCTTGCTGCTTTTAATACTTTTTCTTTGTATTTAATTTTTGATAGTTTGATCAATATGTGTCTTGGCATGTTTCTCCTTGGATTTATCCTGTATGGTACTCTCTGTGCTCCCTGGATTTCATTATTTCCTTTCCCATATTAGGGAAGTTTTCAACTATAATCTCTTCAAATATTTTCTCAGTCTCTTTCTTTTCCTCTTCTTCTTCTGGGACCCCTAAGGTTCGAATGTTGGTGCATTTAATGTTGTCCCAAATACAAGAGAAATACATTTACATGTGGAACAACTCCTACAAAACACCTATTGAACACTGGCAGAAAACCTCAGACTTCCCAAAAGGCAAGAAAGTCCCAACGTACCTAGGTATTGCAGAAGAAAAAAGAAAACAACAGAGATAAAATAGTAGAGACGGGACCTGCACCTCTGGGAGGGAGCTGTGAAGGAGTAAAAGTTTCCACACACTAGGTAGAGCCTTCACTGGTGGAGAAGGCAGGTGAGCTGGTGGAAGCTTCGGAGCCACGGTGGATAGCACAGAAACAAGGGTACAGATGGCAAAGCGGAGAGATTCCTGGACAGAGAATCAGTGCCCACCACACTCACAAGCCTGAGAGGCTTGTCTGCTCACTTTCTGGGGTAGGTGGGAGCTGGGAGCTGAGGCTTGGGCTTCAGAGGTCAGATCCCAGGGACAGGACTGGGGTTGCTGCACAGATACAGCCTGAATGGGGCTAGGGTGCCACAGCTAGCCAGGAAGGAGTCTGGGAAGTCTGGACCTGCCTAAGAGACAAGAGACCACCGTTTCAGTGTGTGCGAGGAGAGGGTATTCAGAGAACCGCCTAAACGAGCTCCAGAGATGGGCGCGAGCTGCGGCTACCAGTGCGGACAGCAGAGATAAGCATGAAACACTAAAGCTTCTGCTGCAGCCACCAAGAAACCTGTGTGCAATCATAGTTCACTATATACACCTCTCTTCCTGGGAAACTGTGCAGCATGCCACTGCCAGGGTCCCGTGATCCAGGGACAAGTTCCACAGGAGAACAAATGGTGAGCCTCAGGCTGTTGCAACATCTCGCTGGCCTCTGCCACCACAGGCTTGCCCCGCATTCCATACCCCTCCCTTCCCCCATCCTGAGTGAGCAGAGCTCCCTAATCAGCTGCTACTTTAACCCCATCGTGTCTGAGCAAAGAACAGATGCCGTCAGGCAACCTACACGCAGAAGGGGGCCAAATCCAAAGCTGAACCATGGGAGCTATGTGAACAAATTTGAATGAGATCCTCATGCTGGGAGGGAAATCTCTCCCAGCAGCCTCAGGAGCAGCAGAGTAAATTTCCACAATCAACTTGATGTACGCTTCATCTTCTGAATACCTGAATAGAAAATGAATCATTCCAAAATTGAGGTGGTGGACTTTAGTAGTAAATGTAGACTTGGGGTTTGTTTTCTGCATCTAATTTGTTCCTGGCTTTATGTTTATCTTAGGTTAGTATTGAGAGTTTATTATCATTGGTAGATTTGTTTATTGATTTGTTTGTTCTCTTCCTCCTTTTTTTTTGTATAAAGATAAATATAAATATATATATATATATATATTTCCTTTTTCTCTTTTTGTGAGTGTGTATGTGTATGCTTCATTGTGTGATTTTGTCTATATAGCTTTGCTTTTACTCTTTGTCCTAGAGTTCTGTCTGTCCATGTTTTTTGTTTTTCTGTTTTTTTTTTTAAGTATAGTTTTTAGCTCTTGTTGTCATTGGTGGATTTGTTTTTTGGTTTGGGTGCTCTCTTCTTTCTTCCTCATTTTTTTAATTACTTTTTAATTATCTTTATTTTTAATAATTCTTTTCTTTAATAATTTATTTTCTTTCTTTCTTTCTTTCTTCCCTCCCCTTTTTTCTGAGCCATGTGACTGACAGGGTCTTTGTGCTCCTTCTGGGTGTCAGGACTGTGCCTCTGAGGTGTGAGAGCCAAGTTCAGGACATTGGTCCACCAGAGATATTCTGGCTCCACATAATATCAAGTGATGAAAGCTCTCCCAGGGATTACTATCTCAATGTTAAGACCCAGCTCCACTCAACGACCAGCAAGCTACAGTGCTGGACATCCTATGCCAAACAACTAGCAAGACAGGACCACAGCCCCACACATTATCAGAGAGGCTGCCTAAAATCATAATAAGGTAAAGACACCACAAAACACACCATCAGACATGGTCCTGCCCACCAGAAAGACAAGATCCGGCCACATCCAACAGAACACAGGCAATAGTCTCTTCCATCAAGAAGCCTACACAGCCCACTGAAATAACCATAGCCACTAAGGGCAGAAAAAAAACAATGGGAATTATGAACCTTTAGCCTCTGAAAAGGAGACCCCAAACACAGTAAGTGAAGCAAAATGAGAAGACAGAGAAACACACAGCAGATGAAGGATAAAGGTAAAAATCCACCAGCCCAAGCAAATGAAGAGGAAATAGGCAGTATACCTGAAAAAGATTTCAGAGTAATAATAGTAAAGATGATCCAAAACCTTGGAAATAGAATGGAGAAAATACACGAAACCTTTAACAAGGACCAAGAAGAACTAAAGAGCAAACAAACAATGATGAACAACACAATAAGTGAAATTAAAATTTTCCAGAAGGAATCAATAGCAGAATAACTAAGGCAGAAGAACAGATAAGTGACCTGGAAGATAAAATAGTGTAAATAACTACTGCAGAACAGAATAAAGAAAAAAGAATGAAATGAACTGGAAACAGACTTAGAGATCTCTGGGACAACACTAAATTCACCAAAGTTTGAATTATAGGGGCACCAGAAGAAGAAGAGAAAAAGAAAGGGACTGAGAAAATATTTGAAGAGATTATAGTTGAAAGCTTCCCTAATATGGGAAAGGAAATAGTCAATTAAGGCCAGGAAGCACAGAGTCCCAAACAGTATAAATCCAAAGAGAAACCCACCAAGACACATATTATTCAAACTATCAAAAATTAAATGCAAATAAAAAATACTAAAAGCAGCAAGGAAAAAAAACCAAATAAAATAAAAGGGAATCCTCATAAGGTTAACAGCTGATCTTTCAACAGAAACTCTGCAAGCCCGAAGGGAGGGGCAGGATATATTTAATGTGATGAAAGAGAAAAACCTACAACCAAGATTACTCTACCCAGCAAGGATCTCATTCAGATTCGACAGAGAAATTAAAACCTTTACAGACAAGCAAAAGCTAAGAGAATTCAGCACCACCAAACCAGCTTTACAACAAATGCTAAAGGAACTTCTCTGGTAGGAAACACAAGAGAAGGAAAAGACCTACAATAACATACCCAAAACAATTAAGAATATGGTAATAGGAAGATACATATTGATACATATTGATAATTACCTTAAATGTAAATGGATTAAATGCTCCAACCAAAAGACATAGACTGGATGAATAGATACAAAAACAAGACTCATCTATATGCTGTGTAAAAGAGACCCACTTGAGACCTAGGGACACATACAGACTGAAAGTGAGGGGATGGAAAAAGATATTCCATGTAAATGGAAATCAAAAGAAAGCTGGAGTAACAATTCTCATATCAGAAAAAATAAACTTTAAAGTAAAGACTATTACAAGAGACAAAGAAAGACACTACATAAAGATCAAGGGATCAATCCAAGAAGAATATATAACAATTGTAAATATTTATGCACCCAACATAGGAGCACCTCAATACATAAGGAAAATGCTAACAGTCATCAAAGGGGAAATTGACAGTAATGCAATCATAGTAGGGTACTTAAACACACCACTTTCACCAATGGACAGATCATCCAAAGTGAAAATAAATATGGAAACACAAACTTTAAATGATACATTAAGCAAGAAGGACTTAATTGATATTTATAGGACATGCCATCCAAACACAACAGAATACACTTTCTTATCAAGTGTTCATGGAACATTCTCCAGGATAGATCATATCTTGGGTCACAAATCAAGCTGTGGTAAATTTAACAAAACTGAAATTTTATCAAGCAACTTTTTTTGACCACAATGCTATGAGGCTAGATATCAATTACACGAAAATGTCTGAGAATAATACAAACACATGGAGGCTAAACAACACGCTACTAAATAACCAAGAGATCACTGGAGAAATCAAAGAGGAAATCAAAAATTCCCTAGAAACAAATGGCAATGAAAACAGGACAAACCCAAACCTTTGGGGTGCAGTAAATGTAGTTCTAACAGGGAAGTTTTTAGCAATACAGTCCTACCTCAAAAACAATAAACACCTCAAATAAACAAGCTAACCTTACACCTAAAGCAATTGGAGAAATAAGAACAAAAAAACACCCAAAGTTAGCAGAAGGAAAGAAATCATAAACATCAGATCAGAAATAAATGAAAAAGAAATGAAGGAAAATATAGCAAAGATCAAAAAACTAAGAGTTGATTCTTTAAGAAGATAAACAAAATTGATAAACCATTAGCCAGACTCATCTAGAAAAAAAGGGAAAAGACTCAAATCAGTAGAATTAGAAATGAAAAAGGAGAAGTAACAACTGACACTGCAGAAATACAAAAGATCATGAGAGATTACTACAGGCAACCATATGCCAATAAAATGGACAACCTGGAAGAAATGGACAAATTCTTAGAAAAGCACAACCTTCCAAGACTGAAGCAGGAAGAAATAGAAAATATAAACAGACAAATCACATGCGCTGAAATTGAGATTGTGATTAAAAATCTTCCAACGAGGGCTTCCCTGGTAGCGCAGTGGTTGACAGTCCGCCTGCCGATGCAGGGGATACGGGTTCGTGACCCGGTCCGGGAAGATCCCACATGCCGCGGAGCGGCTGGGCCCGTGAACCATGGCCACTGAGTCTGCGCGTCCGGAGCCTGTGCTCCACAATGGGAGAGGCCACAACAGTAAGAGGCCTGCGTACTGCAAAAAAAAAAAAAAGAAGAAGAAAAGGCAACCCTCAGAATGGGAGACAATATTTGCAAATGAATAACTGACAAAAGATTAACCTCCAAAATTCACAAGCAGCTCATGCAGCTCAATATCAAAAAAACAAACAACCTAATCCAAGAATGGACAGAAGACCTAAAATAGACATTTCTCCATAGAAGATATACAGATTGCCAACAAACACATGAAAGGATGCTCAACATCACTAATCATTATAGAAATGCAAATCAGAACTACAATGAGGCATCACCTCACACCAGTCAGAATGGTCATCATCAAAAAATCTACAAACAATAAAAATGCTGGAGCGGGTGTGGAGAAAGGGGAACCCTCTTGCACTGTTGGTGGGAATGTAAATTGATACAGCCACTATGGAGAACAGTATGGAGGTTCCTTACAAAACTAAATATTGAACTACCATACAACCCAGCAATCCCACTACTGGGCATATACCCTGAGAAAACCATAACTCAAAAAGAGTCATGTACTACAATGTTCATTGCAGCTCTATTTACAATAGCCAGGACATGGAAACAACCTAAGTGTCCATCAACAGATGAATGGATAAAGAAGATGTGGCACATATATACAATGAAATATTACTCAGCCATAAAAAGAAATGAAATTGATTTATTTGTAGTGAGGTGGATGGACCTAGAGTCTGTCATACAGAGTGAAATAAGTTAGAAAGAGAAAAACAAATACTGTATGCTATCACATATATATGGAATCTAAAAAAAAAAAAATGGTTCTGAAGAACCTAGGGGCAGGACAGGAATAAAGACGCAGACATAGAAAAAGGACTTGAGGAGACGAGGAAGGGGAAGGCTAAGCTGGGACGAAGTGAGAGAGTAGTATGGACATATATACACTACCAAATGTAAAATAGATAGCTAGTGGGAAGCAGCCACATAGCACAGGGAGATCAGCTAGGTGCTTTCTGACCATCTAGGTGGGTGGGATAAGGAGGGTGGGAGGGAAATGCAAGAGAGAGGTGATATGGGGATATGTGTATACATATAGCTGATTCACTTTGTTATACAGCAGAAACTAACACACCATTGTAAAGCAATTATACTCCAATAAAGATGTTAAAAAATAATTAAAATTAAAAAAAATATTTCTGTTCAAAATGCTTACAATTTAAAAGCAAATTAAATATGTAAAGTGAAAGATCATTAGGTATCTAGAAATAAAGTGATAAACAAGATATTTAAAACTAATGCCTTATTTTATTTTAACGCCATCGTTCCAATTTTCAAGTGGAGATTTTATAAAAACTTTGCATATTTGTTCCTGCTCATGCTCGTACTTGCAGTAGAAGGTTTGACTAACACCTTAGATCTTAGACTTTCAGCAAATTTTAAATTACTCTATGCTAACTCCACTTGCCTATTAGGTGCTTCATTAACCTATTGGACCTCTTTTCTTTCTTTTATAGGAAGGCAAATCTGTCAAGTATTACATAATATACTTACATCCTCTCTCTGTATTCTGACACTGTTTAAGCTACAGAGACATCTATTTTCAGCTGAATAAAAATCAATCTTTTGCCCGTTCTCAGCTGTATTCCCAACTTTCTAGGTCTGGCATGTAGGAGGTATGGCAATGGGTCTTTGTTGAATTATCTATCTGCCTCATTTAGGCTTCCACCTAATCCCTGTGGCAGTCCCTATCCAAAATTACCATCAGTGTTTCCTTAGTTTCAGTCTCAACTGTGTTTGGTCATTGTCTCCCCCTTAGTTAAGCAGGTTTTACTGGTTGTCCTTAGGAATGTGGTATTGCTAGTGTTCTTTTGAACTTTAATTGCTTATCTCACAGTAGAAAATTTCGATGAATTTTATCAAAACTATTTCACTATCATCATCATAAAGTCAGTACTTTCCAAATACTCACTTGATAAATAAATTAGCATTCTGTGATTTTCATTTCTGTCTTTATTTGCACAGTCATAAGTACCCTCAAAATAGTGTATACATTTTATTATTCAGTTTATCTAAGAATGGTTGAAAATAATTTTCTAAGTAAAAGATTGAGTTCAGCATTTTTAACATACAAAAGCAATTGTGTAATAAAGAAAAATATGTCTAGCATAAGATAATAACTGGAATGTGATAGGGTGCACAAAATGTAATCTAAACATAATGTAGGCAGGGTCAGGTTCAAGTTCATGTAACGTGTGCAACACACAGAGCTTTGGGCTCTGCTATCTCTGTATTGAAATTCTCATTGACCTTGAACGTTTTCATTTTGCACTGGGCCCTACAAATTATGTAGCAGGTTCTGATACAGGAGAGGACAGTTTACTAGTTCACTATGGATCAGTAAACAAAATCTAAATTATATATACACATATAACATGTGTCTTAATGTGTATCAAATTTTTACCACAATTCTTATTTCAGAGATCTGAATTTTCACTTAACTTAGAAGACAGAGATATTCCCTGATGGTTTCACTTTCAGTACCAATTTGTGATTATGGAGATAAGCTAGCTCCTCAGATTTTGCCGGATATAAAAAACTGATTTTGTCAGAAACAATCATTTGGTGAAAAACCGAAACTTAGAAAACAAAGTGGAGAATATGCTGATATATGTAACAGGAAGGGTAGATTTTACTTTAAATTTACCAAGGCCTCATTGGTTTTAAGTTTAAAGGATGTTTTTGCTTTGGTTGGTGGGACTCAGTGAATGTCATTCTCATTTGGATTAATTTACATTTGTGTCCTACCAATATTCCCTGGGACTAAAGTTAACAAAGGGATAGGAAAGAGAATATATAAGGAATTCCTATAAACCAAAGAAAAATGGCAAATAATTTGATAGAAAAACAGACAAATGATATGGACAGACAATTCAGACAACAGCTAACAAATATTTAAAAAACTCAACTCCACTTGTGATTATAGTCACACATCTCAAAACCACAATGAAATAACATTTTATTCCCATCAAAAGCAAACAATTTTAAGGTGTCTGAGAATACAACTTAGGCGAATTCTCACTGTGTTTCGTAGGAGTAAAAACTGGTACAACTGCTTTAGGGAGCAATTTCACGCAGAAAATATCTGGTAAATGTGAAGAAGCAACTCACCTGTAATGGAGCAATTCTATACCCAGTTATAAGCCCTAGAGAAACTCACACATGTGTAAAAGCAGGTATGTACAAATCTTCATTGCAGCATTGTTTATAATAGAAGAATCTTAGTGCTTATTATTAAGAAAATGGACAAATCAATTGTATTATATTCAGATGGGGGGATATTATATAGCAGTTAAAATAAATAAATTAGAGCAGCATCAGTCAGCAAAAGTAAATTTTTAAAGAGCAGTGTTAAATGTAAAAAGCAAATTGCAAAAATATGTAAATAGTGTGATAAAAATTGTGAAATTTTAAGAAACAAAAAAATGCAGTGTTATTTCTAGTCTATGAATACCTGACACATATAATACAAACATATGAATAGGAATGATACCAATTTAAGGACAATGATACATCTGGGGAGAGAGGGAAGATCAATGAAGGATACAAAGAGATATCAACTTTATCTACAGCATTTGATTCAAAAATATATGGCAAAATATTGACTTGTTTAGTTAGGAGAGCAAGAGTAAATAAGCATTCGTTATCTTATTATTTTCAGTATGTTTGACATCTTTTGTTTAAATAAGGTGAAAAAAAAGATCAAAAAGGCAGAGTTTGGGAAATGAACAAATCTTGCATACACAATATCCAATAGCACCTCATACTAATTGGCAATTTGAATGCAGCAAAATGAGGCAGCTGTTTGGAAGCAGAATCTGTTATACAGTGTGAATTATCTGGAGCTTTTACGTGAGTCTTCCTCATTAGCAATCATCTCTATCACTAATTATAAAGACCAAATCTCCATACAAAATTACATGCAATTAAAAAGCAGCATAGATGCCAGAGGTAAGGCCATTGCTTGGAAACCAAACCTTTGTGTGTGTGTTTTGGGGAGGCGGCCTGGATTCATTGCAGCACAGTGTTCACAGGCATCGCATAAGCTCACTGTACACTTTTCTTTCATTCCTCATTTCCTCTAAAATTCAATTGCTCAGATTTGCCTTGAAAGGAGAAAAAATCATCTGTCATTCTTTATGACAATTTCACTCCAGCTACACCATGAGCTATTTCAGTGGATTGGGGGTACGTGGGAAGGCAAGAAGAGTGGGAGGCTAACAATTTCTTGGATATGCTCGCACCCTAGCTGCCGGGCACATGCCTTCCCAGGTGAACAGTTTGCCGTGTCACGGGTGCTGGGAATGAATCTGCTTGGTGACACACACTGCATGCATTGGAGGCCACAGTGTCTGTGCGTGCATTTGATGGCAGATGATTATATGCACTTTCCCATAAAGGGAGACGGAAAGAAACCTTTGAGATTAATTTCCACTGTCAGCAGCTTTAGAGATAAGATCTATCCCAGTACATCTGCTTCTTTTCTAATTTAGGACAGTCTTGGAGATAATTTTATCTGATGGGAGAGGACTGTTTTTAAATATAGAAATGTAATTTCAGAATATTTAAAACAAAAAAGCCCCAAGTTGCTACAGTATCACATGCATACACATATAAACACATATTGATAATTTTGCATTTAGAAATATTTTTCCTTCCATGTTTAAATTGTTTCTTCTCTTAGTTACTGGGTATCATATATAAAATACTGCTCATGGCAGAGACTATGAGGCTGTATTTTACTGTAACAGATTATGGCCTGCTATTTAAAACATGTGGTAATAATGTTAATGGTAAAAATAGGGCCATTTGAGGGTGGGGTAAGGGTCTTCTGGTATTCAACTATCATTTCAATGAACAATTATTTTCACAGTAAGTGCTTCTTGAGTCCATTAGGTATTATTGCTTATGGTAGACGACAGTAATCTAAAATGACAGATTGCTTTCTTTTGAAAGAAATAGATACCCCGTGATAAAGAAGTAAGTGAGAGATGTAGTTATGGTCCTAATCTTAATTTAGATTTAGGATTTTAATTGTCCAAAGTAATATGATCGAATTAGCAAAAACTAAACAGTGTTCCCTAGGAAGGAAACATGACTTGACAATTGTAATGCAGACATCAGCTGAGCTACCCTTCTCTTTGAGAGCTAAATAAAACTGACTTGAACACCATCCTGGGGTGGGGGAGCCTCACATCTCTCCAAATTCTTTTTTGGGATTCTTATGGATAGAGTATAGTTATTAATGGGAATGCAGCTCCCATGTCCTTAGATTTCCATAGAAGACTTTTGAGAGAGCAACTCCTAGTCATTCTCTACCTCTCACTCACTTACTCCTTCCCAATAAAGAAGAAGGAGCATATATAAAGGGATCTGGGTGACTGCAGAAGGCTCTGTCTCCTATCGATCCTCCCTCCCAAGGGAACTGTCATTAGAACTCTCCTATTCCTTATTTCTCCATGCTGTAAGCTCACTAGGGATGACTTTGCTGCACCAGGAGCCTGGCCAACAGCTCTGGGCTGGTGAATTTAATCCAAGGGGCAATATATTAGGAAAACTGATTGTAGCCCCAGGTTAAGTGGATTTCTCTTCAATTAGCTTCAGCAGCCACAAAGCAGATAGACTGCTCTTCAACTCTCCAACTTCAGCAACTATTTTCCATTGGGTCAGAAAGGAAGAGAGGAAGACACGGGTTATATTTATTCCTGTCATTAGTGCATAGACCAGGAAATGCTGAGAAACATGAGAGCATCGTTTGGAGACCATAATGACAGGCTGAGGGCGGAATTTTCATGTGGGACCAAAATAGAATGTTGTGATGCTTTAGTGAGGGTGGGTCTTGACATATTTGACCTTCCTGCCTTACAGCTACATGCATTGTGATTGGTGATACAGTCCTGGGCTGATCAATAACAGGATTGCCTGAGGAGACAGACCTCAGCATCCTCCCTCAGTAGCAGACTTGGACAGGACAGATCAGCCAGGGCAAAGATTAAATTATGTAGAAAAGTCTTTTTTGGCTGTGTCTTGAGCTTAATCCTCTACCATTCTTCCATGCATTCATTGGCTGAATCATACTGCTTTTTTTTGGTACCTTGGTCAAACCAAATATATTCCTGTCTCAGGATCTTTGCACATGCTATTCCCTTTACCTGAAATATATCCCACTGGTTTTCTTGCTTCATTTAAGTCCCTCCTGAAATACTACCTTCCCAGAGGGGCTCTTTTTTTCATATATTATCTTGTACTAAAATAGCACAAGTCTTCCCAGTTTTTTTCTCCTTTTCTTGCTTTATTTTTCCTTATAAGTGTATCAACCTCAGATACTATATTTTATATGCATTTTAATTTAATTTAATATATATGCATTACCTGTTTCTATCACTAGAATATTAGACTCTATCACTAGAATATTAGAATATGAGGAGAGGACCTGTCTCATGGCCACTGTTGGCCCAGAGCTTAGTGTGTGATTAATAAATAAACAATTCTTCCAATGGAATTACCTTGCTTTTCTTTATTTTTATTTCTTTTCTCTTTCTCTTATTCTGACAAAAAACCCAAAGCATACTGTTCAAAACCAGTTTAACTCTTCCCTGAAAAAACTGATTTCTGCAGGGTCAATCCTTTTTTAGGTTACTTTTTGGACTTGGGTTAAATGATACTTTCCAAGAAAATGGAATATTCCCTAATTAGTAAGGTTTCTATTCTCTCTTACTTCATCATTCATTTGTGTGAGAGAAGCCACAATTAGAATCTCCAAAATCCAAAATGGTGGTCATAAATTATATTGCTAATAAATCAGAGTAAAAATGTGAACCTAGGTGGCGGGCGAGTGGAGAGGACGGTGACCATCAGCCTGAGGATGAGTCACAGGACAGAAGGAGCCCAGGTCCTCTGCCCTTGACCTTTATGCATTTCCCAGGAAGATTGAGAAATATATGTCAGTTAATCTTCTGCCACTATCTAATGCCTGTCACTTAGCAACATAAAGGCCAGTTCGTAATAATATTCAAATATTCTAATACTTTTCAGTAGCCTATACTGAAGACTGCCTTTTGATCTGCAGAGACCTGGACAGCTGAAGAACTAACTGAGAAATATTCTGCAGAGATGACAAAAAATGTGTCATACCCACCACTGCCCAAACACTCTGCATGCTTAAGCATTGCCTGTTTGGAGTTGAGACTCTCCTGTGATCTAAACCCTTTCCTGGCCACATATATCTTTATATCGTTCAAGGTTAACCATAGCAGTCTGCATACTAAGGCCAGGTGTCTTACTGAAGATCATGCTAGTTTTGAAAAATTCATATAGCTGCAGAAACTCAATATAGCCAAACTGTCAAGGGGAAAAATATAGGCAAGACCACACTAACTAAAGCACTGAAGACTGAATCTTACTACTAGGAAGTAGCTGCTCCCACACTGGTCACAGGAACAGCTTCACACTCCACCTATTCTTTTGAACATCAAATACCTAGACTTCTCCATACTTTGAAGATACTGGCTGTGCATCAATACACTGGAGTATCATAGGGACATATAATTAACATTCCTCTCTGCTCCTTTTTAGTTCTGAACCAACTCTGAAATTAGACATTGGGGTAAGAGAAATGGAGAGCTCTTATCAGCTTTATTATGACTATGATTAAATTAGAAAATGAATGTTGGGATTACAGCCAAAATAGGGCTTCAAATATTTCTCTGAATTAAACCTATTTCCCCCAAATCTCTGCTCTGTGTAGCAGCCATGGTCTCAGAAGGATATTAGAGTCATTTAAATAAAGTCAAATATAGGAACTATTTAGCATCACGTGGACAACGCATAGGAAAGCTGAAAAACCATGGGCTGGTCGACAGCAGAGCTATTTTTAGCCCTAGGCCCAAAGAAGTTTTTTAAAGTCAGAAAGAGAGAGTCAAATCGAGTCACTATGAAAGGAGATAGGCAATTCTGCAGGAGACAGCCAATGAGATAGACAACTTGAACTCAATGTTCTGCTTCTGTTCAATCTTCTACCACAACTCCCTGTTAGCCATATCCACCCAAAAGCCAGAGGAAAAAGGATCATTTGATATATTCCATCCAAGTCACCCTCTTGGGGTGGACACCAGGCAAAACAGAAGTGGAAAGTGGAACTAGATGAGTGAACACAAGACATCTGGTCCACCTGGAAAATACATCATAGGGATGAGCAGAGAATGGCTACCCGCTGAGCACAGGTTTCTTGAAGAAAGAGAAAGAAAGGATTGATTCACTCCTACCCAGCTTCCTTCCTAATCTCTTCAATCTTCCCTGGAGAAGATAGTCCACAAATTTCCCTACATTGTTACTCCTGCGTAATGGAAATTTCCTACGAACTATAAAAGTACAAGGAGTGGAGAAAAGGTATCTTCTCTAATACTTACCAGTGGATCCAAGAAAAAAACATGAAGTAGAAGTGGTTGAAAATGAGAGCCTGCCTGTTTCCTCCCCTGAGTGGAATAGCTACACCCCTGGAATAAGCCTTGATTGTTAAGTTCCATGGGTTAAGAAAACAAATATCTGGGTAATGTTAGGGCAAACCCTGGTCCTCTTGACATGCTTCCATGAGAAGATTTCCTAGAGACTTTCTAGCCTCTCCCTAAGCAGGGAGAGATAATTTATCTCAAGAGTGTAACCAGAAAAAAAGAAATTAATCAGGTGAGGAAACCCCATCTATGTTCTCCCTTTAAAAATGTTCTGAAAGAACTTTAAATGAAAACCTACAAAAAATTTTAAAACTTTGAGTTTAATAAAATTAACAAAAGTCTTAAAAGAGGCTTAAGAATGTCAAGGTATTTACCAAACATTTTTCAAGATGTCAAAACTCTTTAGTGACTCTTGTATACTATTCTTATATTTTTTCACAACAGAGTAATCCAAAACTGAAAGAATTGCTTTGTGTTTAATTATTAAATCCAAGCATTGTTCATTTTAACGTTCACTAGCTGTTTTAAAAATGGAATGATGTTTGGTGCTCACATATTAGATTGCTATGAACCAGATGCTTTTTTATGCTTTAACGTTTGATAATATTTCAAAAATAAAAATGACTACCAAGATATAACCTTCACAGTCATCTTTATTTCTTTGTCTAAGATCACAAATTTTTGTAAATGCTTATTAAGTACTCTCAAAGACTTCTGGATATGGCATAGGCCATCTAAGCTGAACAGATACAGTCAATCAGTGGGGGAACATGTCTAGACATTAAAGGATTATATTTTATATTTATTTGTGTACCAAGAATAAACCATAAAACAGAGATGATACTTTTTACCAAGAAAATTACCTAAATTTTTGTGCTGCTTCCATTTAGCTTGCTTTATTTTTTAAGGCAAATTTCCCATAACTATAAATGCAGAGGCTTACACAGTTATGTAGCAATCTAATAAAAGAAATCTGCTTTGGTTTCAATTTTATGGACTGGTTTCCAGGGGCTTATAATTACAGGAAACTTATATGGCTCTTCTTGTTGTTTTGGCACTGATGAGAAAGATCACAATGATGGTGACTTTGTGAACCTTTGAGAAATATAATCACTGTTCATTTTTTTATGAAATAAGTAATTCACGGAAAGAATCCTTATTCTGTTTTTGACATCATAATAAATATTTTTGCATTTTAAAAGTGTATAAGAGTTATTTCATTTTCTCAGATTAAAAAAAAAAGTTTAATGGTACTTGGGGTACAGACATTCTCATAGAAATATGCCAAGCCAATAGTTTTTGGAAAGAGGGTTTCCTCAGTAAAGCTGGGGGATGTCACTCAGGAAATGATAAGTAGCTTGATTTCAGTGACTCAAACAGATCTTTGCACTTCATCTGCTCTTTATCCAGATATGTTAGTATAAGCCTGGAACCTGTGTATTTTCAGATAGTTACATTTTTATATTAGAAATCCCTGGTCTTTGTACAGACTTCTTTATCTATAAATGGAAAGGCAAAATATTATTTCCAAAATGCATATAGGCATTAAAAGAAAAAAAAGTTATTTTTGCTGAGGGTAAATTTTTGAAATATTTAATGCAATAAGATATTTCTATAAAAGGCTTTGAGGACTCTTCCTTGTAATAGTGACCACTCTATTCTGCTATTAGAAGTTAACTTTTGGAGGATCTTCAAGATGACGGAGGAGTAAGATGTGGAGATCACCTTCCTCTCCACAAATACACCAAAAATACATCTACATGTGGAACAACTCCTACAGAACACCTACTGAACACTGGCAGAAGACCTCAGACTTCCCAACAGGCAAGAAATTCCCCATGTACCTGGGTAGGGTAAAAGAAAAAATAAAAAACAGAAACAAAAGAATAGGGATGGGACCTGCACCTCTGGGAGGGAGCTGTGAAGGAGGAAAAGTTTTCACACAGTAGGAAGCCCCTTCACTGGCGGAGACGGGGTGTGGGAGTGGGGGAAGCTTTGGAGCCATGGAGGAGAGCGCAGCAACAGGGGTGCAGAGGGCAAAGCAGAGAGATTCCCGCACAGAGGATCGGTGCCCACCAGCACTCACCAGCCCGAGAGGATTGCCTGCTCACCCGCCGGGGCAGGTTGGGGCTGGGAGCTGAGGCTCAGGCTTTGGAGGTCAGATCCCAGGGAGTGGACTGGGGTTGGCTGCATGAACACAGACTGAAGGGGGATAGTGGACCACAAATAGCTGGTAGGGAGTCTGGGAAAAAGTCTGGACCTGCCTAAGAGGCAAGAGACCATTGTTTTGGGGTGCACGAGGAGAGGGCATTCAGAGCACCGACTAAATGAGCTCCAGAGATGGTCGCAAGTTGCGGCTATCAGCACGGACACCAGAGATGGATATGAAACACTAAGCTGGCTGCTGCAGCCACCAAGAAGCCTGTGTGCAAACACAGGTTACTAGACACACTTCCCCTCCGGGAAGCCTGTACAGCCTGTCACTGCCCGGATCCCTTGATTCAAGGACAACTTCCACAGGAGAACACACAGCTGTGCCTATGGCTGTTGCAACGTCACGATGCCCTCTGCCGCTGCAGGCTCGCCCCTCATTCTGTACCCTTCCCTCTCCCTGGCCAGAGTGAGCCAGAGCCCCCTAATCAGCTGCTCTTTAACCCCGTCCTGTCTGGGCAAAGAACAGATGCCAGAGGGCGACCTACATGCAGAGACAGGGCCAAATCCAAAGCTGAACCCCGGGAGCTGTGCAAACAAAGAAGAGAAAGGGAAATTTCTCCCAGCAGCCTCAGGAGCAACAGATTAAATATCCACAGTCAACTTGATGTACCCTGCATCTGTGGAATACTTGAAAAGACAACGAATCATCCCAAAATTGAGGCAGTGGACTTTAGGAGCAACTGTAGACTTAGGGTTTGCTTTCTGCATCAAATTTGTTTCTGGATTTATGTTTATCTTAGTTCAGTATTTAGAGCTTACTATCATTGGTAGATTAGTTTATTGATTTGGTTGCTCTCTTCCTTTTTTATTTTTATATGCAAATATATTTTTTTCCTTTTTCTCTTTTTGTGAGTGTGTATGTGTATGCTTTTTTGTGTGACTTTGTCTGTATTGCTTTGCTTTTACCATTTGTCCTAGTATGATGTCTGCCCTTTTTTTCTGTTTTTTGGGGAGTTTTTAGTATAGTTTTTAGTGCTTGTTATCATTGGTGGATTTGTTTATTGCTTTGGTTGCTCTCTTCTTTTGTTCTTTCTTAAATTTTTTATTAGTTTTTTTATTTTTTTAATAATATATTTTATTTTAATTATTTTATTTTATTTATTTATTTATTTCTATTTCTCCCTTTCCTCCAAGGCATGTGGTTGACAGGGTCTTGGTGCTCTGGCCAGGTGTCAGGCCTGAGCCTCTTAGGTGGGAGGGCCAAGTTCAGGAAATTGGATGACCAGAGACCTCACGGCCCCATGTAATATCAAACAGCGAAAGCTCTTCCAGCGATCTCTATCTCAATGCTAAGAGCCAGCTTCACTCAATGACCAGCAAGCTCCAGTGCTGGAGAACCCATACCAAACAACTAGCAAGACAGAAACACAAAGCCACCCATTAGCAGAGAGGCTGCCTAAAATCATAATAAGTTCACAGACACCCCAAAACACACCATCGGACTTGGTCCTGCCCACCAGAAAGACAAGATCCAGCCTCCGCCACCAGAACACAGGCACAAGTTGCCTCCACCAAGAAGCCTACAAAACCCACTGAAACAACCTTATCCACTGGGGACAGGTGTCAAAAGCGATGAGAACTATGAACCTGCAGCCTGGGAAAAGGAAGCCCCAAACACAGTAAGTTAAGCAAAATGAAAAGACAGAGAAACACACAGCAGATGAAGGAGCAAGGTAAAAACCAACCAGACCAAACATATGAAGAGGAAATAGGCAGGCTACCTGGAAAATAATTCAGAGTAGTAATAGTAAAGATGATCCAAAATCTTGGATATAGAATGGAGAAAATACAAGAAACATTTAAAAAGGACTTAGAAGAAATAAAGAGCAAACAAACAATGATGAACAAGACAATAAATGAAATTAAAACTTCTCTAGAAGGAATCAATAGCAGAATAACTTAGGCAGAAGAACAGAGAATTGACCTGGATGATAAAAGAGTAGAAATAACCACTGCAGAGCAGAATAAATAAAAATGAATGAAAAGAATTGAGGACAGTCTCAGAGACCTCTGGGACATTAAACACACCAACATTCGAGTTATAGAGGTCCCAGAAGAAGAAGACAAAAAGAAAGGGACTGAGAAAATATTTGAAGAGATTATAGTTGAAAACTTCCCTAATATGGGAAAAAAATAGTCAATCAAGTCCAGGAAGCACAGAGAGTCCCATACAGGATAAATCCAAGGACAAACATGCCAAGACACATATTAATCAAACTATCAAAATTTAAATACAAAGAAAAAATATTAAAAGTAGCAAGGGAAAAGCAACAAGTAATATACAAGGCGATCCTCATAAGGTTAAGAGCTGATTTCTCAGCAGAAACTCTGCAAACCAGAAGGGTGTTGCAGGACATATTTAAAATAATGAAAGGGAAAAACCTACAGACAAGATTACTCTACCCAGCAAGGATCTCATTCAAATTCGATGGATAAATTAAAATCTTTACAATAAAGCAAAAGGTAAGAGAATTCAGCACCACCAAACCAGCTTTACAGCAAATGCTAAAGGAACTTCTCTAGGCAGGAAACACAAGAGAAGGAAAAGACCTACAATAACAAACCCAAAACAATTAAGAAAATGGTACTAAGAACAGACATATCAATAAATACCTTAAATGTAAATGAATTAAATGCTCCAACCAAAAGACATAGACTGGCTGAACTGATACAAAACAAGACCCGTATATATGCTGTCTACAAGAGACACACTTGAGACCTAGAGACACATAACAGACTGAATGTGATGTGATGGAAAAAGATATTCAATGCAAATGGAAATCAAAAGAAAGCTGGAGTAGCAATTCTCATATCAGACAAAGTAGACTTTAAAATAAAGACTATTATGAAGGACACTACATAATGATCAAGGGATCAATCCAAGAAGAAGATGTAACAATTATAAATATTTATGCACCCAACATAGGAGAACCTCAATACATAAGGAAAATGCTAACAGCCTTAATAATAGGGGAAATTGACAGGAAGATAATCATAGTAGGGGACTTTAACACCTCACTTTCACCAATGGACAGATCATCCAAAGTGAAAATAACTAAGGAAACACAAGCTTTAACTGATACATTAAACAAGATGAACTTAATTGATAATTATAGGACATTCCACCCCTAAACAACAGAATACACTTTCTTCTCAAGTGCCCATAGAACATTCTCCAGGATAGATCATATCTTGGGTCACAAATCAAGCCACGGTAAATTTAACAAAATTGAAATCGTATCAAGTATTTTTCCTGACCACAATGCTATGAGACTAGATATCAACTATAGGAAAAAAATCTGTGAAAAATACAAACGCATAGAGGCTAAACAATACACTACTTAATAACCAAGAGATCACTGAAGAAATCAAAGAAGAAATTTAAAAATACCTAGAAACAAATGACAATGAAAACACCATGACCCAAAACCTATGGGATGCAACAAAAGCAATTCTAAGGGGGATGTTTATAGCAATACAATCCTACCCCAAGAAACAAGAAACGTCTCAAATAAACAACCTAACCTTACACCAACAGCAATTAGAGAAAGAAAAACAAAAAAAAACCAAGTTAGCAGAAGGAAAGAAATCATAAAGATCAGATTGGAAATAAATGAAAAAAAAAATGAAGAAAACAACAAAGATCAATAAAATTAAAAGCTGGTTCTTTGAAGAGATAAGCAAAGTTGATAAAACATTAGCCAGACTCATCAAGAAAAAAAGGGAGAAGACTCAAATCAATAGAATTAGAAATGAAAAAGGAGAAGTAACAACTGACACTTCAGAAATACAAAGGATCATGGAGACTACTACAAGCAACTATATGCCAATAAAATGGACAACCTGGAAGAAATGGACAAATTCTTAGAAAAGCACAACCTTCCGAGACTGAACCAGGAAGAAATAGAAAATATAAACAGACCAATCACAAGCACTGAAATTGAACCTGTGGTTAAAAATCTTTGAACAAATAAAAGCCCAGGACCAGAGGGCTTCACAGGAGAATTCTATCAAACTTTCAGAGAAGAGATAATACCTATCCTTCTCAAACTCTTCCAAAATATAGCAGAGGGAGGAATGCTCTGAAACTCATTCTATAAGGCCACCATCACCCTGATATCAAAAGCAGAAAAAGATGTCACAAAGAAAGAAAACTACAGGTCAATATCACTGATGAACATAGTTGCAAAAATCCTCAATAAAATACAAGCAAACACAATCCAGTGGCACAGTAAAAGGATCATACAACATGATCAAGTGGGGTTTATCCTAGTAATACAAGGATTCTTCAATATACACAAACCAATCAATGTGATAAACCATATTAACAAATTGAAGGAGAAAAACAATATGATCATTTCAATAGATGTAGAAAAAGCTTTCATCAAAATTCAACACCCATTTATGATAAAAAAAAAAACCTTCCAGAAAGTAGGGATAGAGGGAACTTACCTCAATGTAATAAAGGCCATGTATGACAAACCCAGAGCCAACATCATTCTCAATGGTGAAAAACTGAAACCATTTCCACTAAGATCAGGAACAAGACAAGGTTGCCCATTCTCACCACTGTTATTCAGCATAGTTTTGGAAGTTTTAGCCACAGCAATCAGAGAAGAGAAAGAAATAAAAGAAATTCAAATCAGAAAATAAGAAGTAAAATTGTCACTGTTTGCAGTTGACATGATCATATACCTAGAGAATCCTAATGATGCTACCAGAAAACTACTAGAGATAATCAATGAATTTGGTAAAGTAAAAGGATCCAAAATTAATGCACAAAAATCTCTTTCGTTCCTATACACTAATGATGAAAAATCTGAAGGAGAAATTAAGGAAACACTCCCATTTACCACTGCAACAAAAAGAATAAAATACCTAGGAATAAATCTACCTAAGGAGACAAAAGATCTGTATGCAGAAAACTATAAGACACTGATGAAAGAAATTAAAGATGATACAGACAGATGGAGAGATACACTATGTTCTTGGATTAGAAAAATCAACATTGTGAAAATCATTATACTACCCAAAGCAATCTACAGATTCAATGCAATCCCTATCAAACTACCAATGTCATTTTTCACAGAAGTAGAACAAAACATTTCACAATTTGTATGGAAACACAAAAGACCCCAAATAGCCAAAGCAATCTTGAGAAAGAAAAATGGAGCTGGAGCAATCAGGCTCCTGGACTTAAGACTATACTACAAAGCTACAGTAATCAAGACAGTATGGTACTGGCACAAAAACAGAGATATAGATCAATGGAACAGCATAAAAATCCTAGAAGTAAACCCATGCACATATGGTCACCTTATCTTTGATAAAGGAAGCAAGAATATACAATGGAGAATAAATAACCTCTCTAATAAGTGGTGCCTGGAAAACTGGACAGCTACATGTAAAAGAATGAAATTAGAACCCTCCTTTACACCATACACAAAAATAAACTCAAAGTGGATTAGAGACCTAAATGTAAAGCCAGACACTATCAAACTCTTAGAGGAAAACATAGGCAGAACACTCTATGACATATATGCCATCAAGATCCTTTTTGACCCACCTCCTAGAGAAATGGATATAAAAACAAAAATAAACAAATGGGACCTAATGAAACCTAAAAGCTTTTGCACAGCAAAGGAAACCATAAACAAGACGAAAAGACAACCCTCAGATTGGAGGAAAGTATTTGCAAATGAAGCAACTGACAAAGGATTAATCTCAAAAATATGCAAGCAGCGCACGCAGTTCAATATCAAAAATCAAACAACCCAATCCCAAAATGGGCAGAAGACCTAAGTAGACATTTCTCCAAAGAAGATACACAGATTGCCAACAAACACATGAAAGGATGCTCAACATCACTAATCATTAGAGAAATGCAAATCACAACTACAATGAGGTATCACATCACACTGGTCAGAAGGGCCATCATCAAAAAATCTAAAAGCAATAAATGCTGAAGAGGGTGTGGAGAAAAGGGAACCCTCTTGCCCTGCTGGTGGGAATGTAAACTGATACACCCACTATGGAGAACAGTAAGGAGGTTCCTTAAAAAAACTAAAAATAGAACTATCATATGACCCAGCAATCTCACTACTGGGCATATACCCTTAGAAAACCATAATTCAAAAATATTCATGTACTACAATGTTCATTGCAGCTCTATTTACAATAGCCAGGACATGGAAGCAACCTAAGTGTCCATTGACAGATGAATGGATAAAGAAGATGTGGCACATATATACAATGGAATATTATTCAGCCGTAAAAAGAAGCAAAATTGATTTATCTGTAGTGAGGTGGATGGACCTAGAGACTGTCCTACAGAGTGAAGTAAGTCAGAAAGAGAAAAACAAATACTGTATGCTAACACATATATTAGGAATCTAAACAAACAAAATTGGTTCTGAAGAACCTAGGGACAGGACAGGAATAAAGATGCAGAAGTAGAGAATGGACTTTATGACACTGGGAGGGAGAATGGTAAGGTGGGACGAAGTGAGAGAGTGGCATGGGCATATATACACTACCAAATGTAAAATAGGTAGCTAGCCGGAAGCAGCCCCATAGCACAGGGAGATCAGCTATGTGGTTTGTGTCCCTCTTGAGGGGTGGGATAGTGAGGGTGGGAGGGAGACACAAGAGGGAGGAGATATGGGGATATATGTATACATATAGCTGATTCACTTTGTTATACAGTAGAAACTAACACACCATTGTAAAGCAATTATACTCCAATAAAGATGTTACAAAAAAAAGAAGCTAACTTTTATTTCTGTTTTATTGAAGTGTTTTCTTCCTTTCTGAATTCCTTACCAAAATGGATAGGATTATTTAATTAAAAGATACAGATTTATGTCAGGAATACAAAAGAATGGCATTTAAAGATAGTAACATTTGAAGTATATTTACATTACCTTAATTTTGTATGTTCTATAAAACAGGTGATGTTTATGAATTCATCTATTGATTTAAGCAGATGAGAAAGCCAGAGGTGTCCAATTTTCTCAATAGTCAATAAAATAAACACTAGTTGCTCTGCCCAGACAAAACAGATGGATCATAATGTTTACATAATATATTCATGTTGATGGTGAGTATACTCATTAAGTTTGAAACAACAGTATTGCAAATCAAATTTTAGAAAATTACAGTTCTATTAATTTGCTTTCCCTATATTGTTCAATTCATAATAGAGGCAAAAGATAAAATATGCATTTAATGAAGTCATATTTTATAGTTTTTGCATCAAATTCATTACAGTTTTTAAAAATTTCACATGGTTTGTGAAGTTCGAAATTTTTTCATTTAAAGTACTTGTAGGGCTTCCCTGGTGGCGCAGTGGTTGAGAGTCCGCCTGCCGATGCAGGGGATGCGGGTTCGTGCCCCAGTCCGGGAAGATCCCCCATGCCGCGGAGCGGCTGGGTCCGTGAGCCATGGCCGCTGAGCCTGCGCGTCTGGAGCCTGTGCTCCGCAACGGGAGAGACCGCAGCAGTAAGAGGCCCGCGTACCGCCACAAAAAAATAAAGTATTTGTAAACTTTTGCTAAGAAAAAATAACCACCTATTAAACAGAATGTTTTCAAATGAATTCCAATATTGATATATAAAGAAATCCTCTTTTCATTGATTAGTGGCTATCATCTACCTATTTTATTATTTTGATTAAAAATATTTCCCTGTGCCCTTCCAAATAAGAAATACTGACCAAAATTAGGAAAGATGACAATATTAAATGTTGGCAAAAATGTTTGATCAATGGGAAGTATCATACTTTATGGTAGCATTATAAATGAATACAGTATTGATCACAGGTGACCTTGGCCTGCAGTGACTTGAAGTAGGATCTCAATTCCCTGACCAGAGACTAAAGCCAGGCTGCAGCAGTGAGAGCAGCTAATCCTAACCACTAGACCACGAGGGCCAGTGGCTAGTGACAAGGCCCTGGCTCTTCTGCTTTGGAGAAAGGAATTTCAACAAATAGACGGAAAGTAGTGAAGCAAGTAAAGTGTTTACTAGGAGGAAAAAAGTGCATGTGGATAGACACACAGGGGCAGGCTCACAGAAAGGGTCACGCCTTTGGGTAGTTTAAGTTACTTATATGGAGCAGTTCTTCCGGGTTTCCTCTGGCCCATCATCTCGCTTTGCCTGGCTCTGAGTCCATATGTGGTTTAACTCAGAGCCCTCCCCTGTGTGCGTGTGCATCTTTTAGCCAAGATGGATTCCAGTGCAAGGGTTTCTGGGAAGAGGAACATATTATGGCCTGGTGCTCCCTCCCTTCTCTGACCTCTGAGGCACCTTTCTGTGCATATGTAGTTTGGGGGGGTCTCCTTGACCTCAAGAATGAGAAATATGTGTCTCCTTATCTTCTATCCAAGCAGGACTCAGCTCCTTTTTGTTCCTACTATTATCTTTATCTTGGAGTACCTGTCCACAGGGGCCAGATTCCAGCTGCTCAGCCTGGGATGCACCTATCTCCTGCCACAGTATCTTTGAAAAAAAAATTATCAGGTTAAACATGAGCATTGCATATGATCCAGAAATTTCCTTTTAAGTAGATACTCTACAGAAATTCCCACATATATGCTACTGGAAATATACACAAAAATATTCATAACAGCATTGTGTGTGATACACCTTCTCCAAGTGGAACCATCCTAAATACCAATCACAGGAGAATGGATAAAATATGTGGTTTATTTAACCAGTAAAATCTATGGCAATGAAAAATAATTAACTGCAATAATAAATCTCAGGAATATAATATTGAGTGAAAATGTAGAATAGAGCATATAATTTTTACAAATATAAAATTCATTCAAAATCAAACAACATGTTACTCAAATGTTCATACATATGTGATAGAATCTTATAAAGCAATAAAATAATTAACATTTAGGAGAGTGAGTAGTAGGTTTCCTAAATTTTTTATTATGTTTTGCAACTTAAGCTTATATAGTAAATATTACATAATTGAAAAAGAAAAGAAATATGAATAACTTCAACATTAATTCTAAATGTTCCACAAGTGTGTTTTGACAAAATGTCCAAAGTATTATACTTGTGAATAAGGTAAATTTAGAAGCATATCCTAAGCTCCCTGAAATAGCATATCTTCTATTTGCAGGACATTAATTTAAACTTGAATTATATCAATGGATCATATTATATTGCTATAATGCAAGTCTAAATTAAAACAATATACAATTTTTAGAATACCTCTTCAGCACGCCATATTAAGACTTTTTTTATGTCAAAGAGCTTGTTAAAATTATGTCCTTTTGATGATTTCCTAATTGATGAAACAATTGTCTCATCATGGTGTATCCGAGTAGGACCCTATAGGGCCTTCCCAGGACAGACCCTCCTCCCATGTCCTCTGCCTACCACTTCTTTATAGAAAAGCTGCAATCTCCCAGGCCTCCCCTGAGTCACAAAAGCTTGTCTCAAGAATTAATGATGGAAAGGATGCAAACATGTAGTGACAAAAATAGCAGTTTTGGATCAGGAGAACCGGTAAATTTAAACAGTAAATCAGCCATATGGCATCACAGAATCTTTAGTTCCTCTCTGAAGTACCTACATAACAGTATCTGAGCCACATTTCCTGAGTTGTTTTACAGATGCTAAAACCCCCTCCAAACGGAAGAAGTTAACTACTTGACGACCATAAGTGCGTAGTCCCCAGACCTACTGGAGCCTGAGGTTTGATAATGTTAACCCATGTGACACCACCCTGTTACCTCACCATCAACTAATCAGAGGACTGTGCACAAGCTGATCACACACCCTGGGACTCCCCTCCCTCACTTTGCCTCTAAACACCGCTTCCCTGAAACCCACTGGGGAGTTCAGGTCTTCTGAGCATGAACTGCCCCATTCTCCTTGCTCAGCCCTGCAATAAACCTTTTCCTGCTCCAGACTCTGATGTTTCAGTTTGTTTGGCTTCACTGTACATCAGGCACAGGAATTTGGGTTTGACAACAATGAAACTGTGGTCATTGCTGTATTGTAACAGACAACCAGCTGGCTCGTTCCTTCGAACTCTTATCGAACTACATATTCTGAAGAAATCAATGCTACAGAAAATCACTGTTTTATTTAGTCTCATTTCAGTCCTTCTCAGGAATATACAACAGACGACAACTTTTGTTCTCCCTATGCGTACTAGCAGCATTTTAGCTAAAGCTGAGTTTTCACAGTTTATAAAAGAAAAAAAAATTTTTTTGAGGTTTAAGAATAACAATTCCCAAAGAGAATCTCTTTCAGTTGAGGGAGACCTTGAAATTTTAAACAAAGAGGGTAATGTAAATTTAATATTATGTACACCAAAACCTCAAGCTTGAAATAACTTAAATGCCATTCTCTGTGTACCCACATATTTTTTGGTTTTGTACTTACTATGCCATGATGGAACTGAGTGTCTATTTCCCCTACTGAACTGTGACTCACTGTGAATCATTATTTTTGTATCCTTCACTTCTTTCATCGCACTGGGTAGTTAGTAAATCTTCAGTAAAAGCCTACTATAAATGAATGGATGGGTGGAAAGACACAATCATTCATTCATTCATTCATTAACTGGATTTCTTCAGGGCCGAGAGTTTGAAAATTCCACAAAGAAGAAGTTATGCTGGTTTTATAATAATTTTATCTAGGGGATTTCCATTGCTACCAACTAAATATTTCTAATAAATGACCATGCTCTGTTTTTTAAATCAATTTTCTTTGCCTTTTTGAAATGGAAAATACCTTTTTTTAAGTAAAATCTATAAATTATATCATAAACTAATCAAAACGAACAGATGTATTGAAATTTTGGGTAGCAAGCTGAAAGCAATGCAGTGGAATGTGTATATGGAGAGGCGAGGGCAGGGAGCTACATTTTTCTATTCTGAATACGAAGCACTTTCCTACTTAAAAAAAAAAATCATACCCTAAAATTTTCCTTACAAAATAAAAGTGTCATGGCCCCATAATACTCACAGGTTCTTAAATAACTACGTGCTACTACTAAAAATAATATTATGCCAGTTTTAAGATCCCTTAATCCTCCTCTCTTTTTCAGTTTCATTGATTCCAGAGGCTTTGATCTAGTTCTTTAAAAATTATATAAGATGATTCTGAAGTTATCTAAGGAGCCAAACAAACCTAGGGGAAAAAGGGAAGAAGAAGCAGAACGTCAATAAGAGCAACTCTAAGGCCCTTTAGGAACAACATTTCTTGCTTTAATTCAAATTACCAATGATCTGGTATGACAAGAGAAAGGAATAACTCCTCAATTCAACCCAACTGTGTAACAGAAAATAATTTCTGTGTTTGGATGCTTTACCCCAGAATAATCCCTGGAGAGGTTTTCAACTTCTCTGATGCCTGATACTAATAAAATGAGCCATTGATCTCTTCTGACCGATCCCAAATATGGAATTGCATGTTAAAAATCAGATACTAGAAATAGAAGCCTCCATGTCTCCACTGCTTGGAAAGGTCAAGTATTGATTTTTCTTCATAGTTTTGTGTGTGTGTGTGTGTGTGTGTGTGTGTGTGTGTGTGTGTGTAGTTGGGGGAGGGGTGCATCTTTTGTATGCTGGCCTGTGACTGTGCATGTCTGAGTGTGTTTGTGTCTGTGTTTCTGAGGGGGATGGGGGAGGGGAGGGGGCAATTATTTGCAATGGAGTATTCACAGCCTTTGAAAACAGCCATTGAGGACAAGAATGAGAGTGAGGCAGGCTACATTTCATAACGTTAATTTCCCTATTTTCTGGGAGGCAAGTGAGCCTATAGATTCTGCCTCTGCATTGCTCTTTTACTTGATACTGAATCTAGTGAAGAAAGAAGCTACAGAGACCATTTCAGAAAAATCTGGAAACTTAGATTTAATGCAGCTAAGCAGCTAAAAATAAAAATCTTTAAGGCCTGATCAAACCAACCAAATATCTGGGGTCAACTGGAAAACTAAAATGCCTTTCTCATGTTATTTAAAATGGAATCTGAGGTCAAAAAGCATTAACAATGAACTCCTTCTTCCATTCAGGATACTTCTCAGATTTTGTAGCTATTGTTTCAATTTATCAGTATAGTCCTGAAACATAGCACTGCTTTGTAACCCTTTAAAAAAGAAGGGAAACTATGCTGAATACTGAATACCACTCCACTCAAAACATGACACAAAATATATTTAAAGAAACTTAGCTTTTTATGAATAATGCACATGCCAACCAACAGTGTGTGTATTGATATATATACATATATTCTTACACTTTTGCACATACACATAAGGTGTCACTGGGAGTACAGAATGTCACATGATTTTTTTTTTTTTTTTTTTCGGTACGCGGGCCTCTCACTGTTGTGGCCTCTCCCGTTGCGGAGCACAGGCTCCGGACGCACAGGCTCAGCAGCCATGGCTCACGGGCCCAGCCGCTCCGCGGCATGTGGGTTCTTCCCGGACCGGGGCACGAACCCGTGTCCCCTGCATCGGCAGGCGGACTCTCAACCACTGAGCCACCAGGGAAGCCCTGTCACATGATTTTTATTCATTCATTCAACAAATTTTTTCAGAGTATCTTCGATGTACAAGGCATTGTTCTAGGCACTGGGTACACAGCAGTCATTAAAAAATCCTGACCTTTATAAATCTCACATTCTTGGGGGAGGCAGCAATAAATAAGATGGTAAAATATGTGAAATAGATTATATACTAGAATGATGAAAGTGCTAAGAAAAAATAAATCGTGGGAAGGAAACAGGAAGTGTGTTTTGGTAGGTGAAATTTTACATAGGGTGGCCCACGAAGATCTCACTGAGACACTGACATTTTCCTAAAGATCTAAGTGAGGAAGAGCGAATAGCAATAGAAGTTAACCACTTCTTTTTGTATGTCAAACAGAACAAAATTTTAACTATTCAATACAGGGAATAATGTGTTAACATTATTATTACTATAACATTAACAGAGAATCAAGGAGGTCTACCACTGATTTAAGGAGCTGAAGGACTCACCATCTTAGCTGTGATGGAGAGAGCAGAAAACGGTGGCTACTACTATCACCATCATACCACCAGTGTCTAGCTTTGTGTGAACTGGGGGCAGACAAGGATACTGAGGCTACCATGCAACTTCCTAAAGATATTCATGCAGAGCAAAGAGTATGGCCTCTACCTTGCTTCCATGTTTTAAATTGCTGCAATTGCATTTATGTGATGGACACTATTCACATCCCAGATTCTAGAGAATCTAGAGAATTCTAGAGAATCTGGGTTTTGGCTTTCCAAATGGAATAATTACCAAGGCTGTGGCCCCAGAATCATACCCCTGCCCCTCCCTCAAATAGAAAGCAATTACTCTTGTATAAGTTTCAGGAGGAAGCTGCAAAGAGAAAAAAAAAAAGAACCATTTAGAGCCAACTAGGTCCAAGATGGTGGAGGATTTGACTTGCAGTAGACCTCGAGCCTCATTATATGCTTACTGTAATACATTAGCATGCTAAATGACACACCCACCAGAGCCCTGAGAGTTGGCAACTGTCATGACAACAACCAGAAAAACCCATACAAGAACTGAAAGGAGAGTTGCAACAGTTCTGAGTCCAAACCATATCCCTGTTCTCTGATAACTCATGAATATTTCTCCCATTCTTTCCAATTCCCTCCCTTTTACCTTGTTCAATCCTCCTACATATTTGGTGTCTCAGCCCGAATTGGGTTGAGAGGTTGATCTGTGAACTAGGTTCCTGCTTCTTCATTCTTTGGCCATTGATAAAGCTTGTGCTGTTCCAGTCTCAGCATCAGTATTGTTATTGGCTGTGCTAATCTGATCAGGGAAAAGAATGTCCCTGGCTGAGATAGCAGGTCTTAATCCAGGCTAGGATCCAGGTGCTGGTCCAGTTGACCTATTCGGTAACAGAATGAGGGTACAATGAAGGTTGAGACACCCTATTCAAAAGCTTTATCAGTGGGAAATTAATAGGAGAGAGTGTCCAGAGGCATAGATCTTCTTAGGCCCTTGAAGACTTTGGCTTTATTCTCTGAGTGATATTGGAAGACATTAGAGACTTTCACAGACAAGAGTGACATGGTTTGGCTAATGTTTTAATAGGGCAGGTGTGACTGCTGTTTTGCTAATAGGCAAAAATGTGTGGAAAGGTGAAACAACCCAGGCAAAATGTAAGCTTTCATAGGAGTGGTACCATTGAAAGTGAAAAGAGGCGGTCATAGTCAAGATATATTTTGAAAGTAGAGTTAACTGAATTTACCTTTAGATTCACTGTGAAAAAGAAAGAGAAAAATCAAGGATGATTCCAAGATTTTGGTCTTTGAAACTGGGAGGAATGAACTGCCATTAACTGAAATGTCAAAGATGTTAAGAAAAGTAGGATAATGCGGAGAAGAGAGACATAAGAAACCCAATTTGACACATGTTAAGTGAACATTCAAATAGGATATCAAGTAGGAGCTTGGACATATGAATCTGGAGTTCAGATAACATTTAAGGATAACATATCAGTTTACCAAAATAATCCTGTGCCTGCTTGACAAATATATTGAATATAGAAAAATTGATTCCTTATTATTAGCTTATAAAGAACTTTTTTCCCCTCTTTCCTTTAAATTAGTTCATGTGTTTTACTGAAGTAAAAAAATTGCTTTTATTTAATCATATTTTCCAATGAATATTAAGTTAGTTGGCCTCTTGTACAATTTATCCATGTCTGTAAGACATTGTTAAAAGTGATTAAAAGTTAATTGAAGATTAAGATGGTTGAACATTGCGGAATCTCTGTTACTTTCAAGGAGAGTCTTTAATAATTCTGAAAGCAGGGTGCTTCAGATGTGCGAAGCCCTGATCCCTTCTGTTTCAAGTGATAACCATTTATTTCCATTTCCAAGTGAGTACATCTGCTCACATGGCGTGAGTTAAGAAGGAGCGAAATCCAATAACTGGACAAGAAGCGAACTTCCTTTGGTCCCACAGCAAAATGAGCAGTTCTCACAGGACAGGAGCAGTTTCAGTGGTCATGGAGTCAATCATCAGGGACCCAGAAATAAACGAATAACTGACAAGAATATAAATAGGAGCCTTTGACTAAGCACTGCTCTGAAAGAAGGATAAATGCACATGCTCACAAACACTTACACACAGGCACGCAGAGAAAAGACAGAGCTGAGAAAAAAAGAATCATGTATTTCAGAAACTGACAAATAAGAGGAAGAAGAAAAATTCTATGCCTATAAAATAATATTAGATGATTATTATTATTATTCTGTTCAATTTCCAGGCAATCTATTGGCTTGCTTTTAACTTGTTCATAAGAATTTGTATTATTTCTCTTCTAAAAATAGCAAGTATTACTGCTGGAGTTATTAAGTATTAAAGATCCTTAAACCACAAATAATAGATCAGCCTGGAAGTGGAAAAATAACTAGAGAGTTGAACAGCAAATTAATATGGAAGGGGTAAAAGAAAAAGAAGCTGAAAACAGCTACAATGATAAACAGACCTAACAGCTGATTCTTATTCCTACTCAGCAAATTTAGCATTAGATGGCTGAGAGTAGTTGACCAATAAAAGCATCTTAAATTTGAACAACACGTTAAACTGTTTCTAGGTCTTTCCAAAGGGTCATCGCAAATGAAGGAAATAAACATTTACATAACTTTCCTAAGGTAACAATTAATGAATGAAATTCCAGCTTGGAAAACCACAGTCCTAACTACAGTCTCACTGCTCTTTCCAATAACAATACAGTTTCAGGAGAAAGATTTCAATCAGGAATCAGACACCTCAACACCTGGATATCTAACTCATAAAATAATGGCATTCTATAGTCTGAAAAGACTTCACACATCATTTAGCCAGTGTGTCTTATTTAATAATTTTCCAAATGAGGACTGTTTTAAAACATATAAACATATTTTTGCAACTGTCCCATGACTACAATTGGACTTTTGGACCCTAGTAATTGTAGAAGTATATAAAGCATATGAATTCAAGACCTTCTTGCAATTATTCCAAGGTTCATAATTTAGAAACTACTGATTTAGTCCAATCCTCTCATTTTACAGAGGGGAATCCAAAACCCAAGGAAATTAAGTGAATCACCCAAGGACATAATGCAAGTTATTCAAAGAACCAAGAGTGTGACTGCCCCACGCTGCTTTCCCTCCTCTTTCATTTGGGGACAATTTCTTTTTTGTTTCCTTCCTGGCATATTGTGGTTGTAGTTATCATGAGAGTTTAATTCTATTTTGAGTGCTTGGTTGTCTTGGCCACACTATTTTCCATACAGCCTCTACTTCATCCCAGTAGATGATCCAATGATTTCTCTGTTTTCTGCTACTGATTGATAGAGTGCCAATAAAGTCTGAGGAGATTCAGGAAAAGAGAAATTCATGAAAAATAAAGATGACTAAATAAAATTACTAGGAAAAATAAATTTGGGGTGTTTATCTTTGACATCATTCAAATGATGAATTAAACTGAGTGTTTCAATTAACTCCATTCTTTCCTTTGCATAATGGGGGAAACCTTTCTATGAGGCCTTGTGAAAGCGGAAAGATAAACCAAATGCTACACATATTTCATAAATCATAGGGGTTGTCTAGTATCTAGGAGTTTTCTCAAAAATTGTTTTGTGATTATTTCACTTTGAATAAAGAAAAAGATAAAGTAGTACCAGCCTATATTTTTGGACTTTCCTTATGTAGTTGTTGTAACTTAAAAGTAGGACTAGATAAGTATTGGGGGCATGCAGTGACTTCTTCTGGTTCAGAATGAACAACTGTCGAAAGACACATTTTTATTTGGTCAATGTGACTTGCCTCAAGATATATTCTGCTTTCTATTACTATTTTTTTTTTGGAAGCTTTATCCCTAAACATGATAAAATAGCTGTGCCCAAAATGATGGACTCTCACCTCTCTGATTAGCTCTTAGGAGGAATTAAAACACCAATGAGAAGTAAGTTCCAGGTCAAATTATTTCAGTCTTATGGAAAAGGTGCCCGTTGGGAGAAACTTCTGATTGACAGAACAAGCTCCGGATGCTGGGAAACTGGTCTGATGGAGACAAAAGGGAACATTTAAATGGGCAGACTACCTACAATATGTAAATTGCCTTTCAATGCAAATCCCATAGCCTGACAAGCTCAACAGTAGACAGAGACATACAATCCTCCATTAGAGAGGAAACTTTCTTTGCTCTTATGATCTTTCACCCTAAATTATACTTAGTTTGATATCAAAATTCATTTTATGACTATTTTTTGAAAGATATTTTTCTGGTTTTATTTTTTCCCTCACTTTATCATCAATCTTTCTGACCTCTACTTTCTAAGTGTATCTCTTAGGTAAATATGTCTGAATAGTGTATTGCTGGAACTTGCATTTTAGTCAATATGGAGATAAAATCTTTTAATTGACAAATTTAACCTTCTACATTGTTGTAATTACTTTTCAGTTTTTCTTTTATCTGAATTATATTTTTATATTCTCTACACTATATTTTTTTCATTTTATTAACTTTTCATACCTTCATGCTTTTCAGGCCTTATATTAGACATATTTTCTTCTGTTATTTTTTCTTGTGGAGCTTATACATGTTTATGTTATTTATTTGTATTTTGACAGTGTCTACTGCTTAGTAATATATTGGTATGTCTATATCTGGAGCAAGACAAGAATCTTTTTCTGCTTTTACACCCTTCAGTCTCCCTTCTCTCAAACACTGCCCCAACTGTTGATATTGTCTGGAGTTTATTTATGGATTATTATGAGTATACATTTTTTAAACGTTGTTTATTAGGCAGCAATAAACTTCAATAAGCTCTATAACTAAACTTATTTCCCATATCTAATGCATTTCACCTAGCTTTATTTCTCTTCTGGATGTAATATAGTTTACAATATTCTTTCTGAGAAGGTCTTTTAGTGGTAAATTTTATTCTGAATGCATTTATTCCTAAAAATACTTTTATTAGCTTACATTTAAATAATTTAACTAAAGAGAAAATTCTAGACTTAGATTTACTTTCCTTCAACAATTTAAAATCAATATGTATATCTTTACCTTGAGAAAGTTGATATCACTCTGACTTCTCATCCTTGATTTTTGAGGTATCTGCTTTTCTCACCAGAGGCATTAAAGATGTTATCCTCTTATGTGTCTGAATGCACATTTTTTTCTCTTTCTCAGCATCCTACTTACCATTTAAAATGAGATCTCATATTTTTTTGTGAAGGGGATGAATATTCAATTATTATTTCTTTAAATAATTTTTCCCCTCATGTACTATTCCTGCTTCTGAGCTTTCTTCATAGCTCATGGCTAAATTTCTGCTTCTATGCTCCATTCTTATTTTACTTTATATTATTTTTTGGTCTCAATTCTGGGGAAATTCCTGGAGCTGCTTTTTAGCTCACTATTTTATTCTTTGGCCAAATTCAATCTGCTATCAAGCCCACACACTAAGTTCTTTATTTCAAAAATTGTCGTTTCATAACCAATATCTCTAGTAGATTCTTGTTAATAATCCAATTTCTGCTTCATGCTCCCTTTGGAACTTCCCTTTCAATATAAAAACTTACTGCACTTTTTCACTTCCTTCAACTGTGGTAAACTATGAGGAGACTATACCCCCAAAGCCTTCTCTGAGGAAGCAGCTAACATTGTGTATCACCCCATTGCCTCAGAATCCGAAGGTGGGATGGTGTCCTACAATGCTGCTGACTACCATTTCTAAACACCCTATCCTTCTTAATTCTGTTTTTTTTAGGCTTGTGCCCCTTTATTCTTCCTCTTTGCTATTATTTCCCAATATCTAGGTCACTATTAAAGCATCCTCTTTGAGTCATCCTTCGGTACTACCATCACCTTGGGTGATTTCAATATGTACCATAACTGTTCAATTTCTGATTCCCTCATTATCAGTTACTTTTGTTCCCTGAATTAGTGAAGACCTACAAACCCTTTACAGGTTCATTTCTCCTCATTAAACCCCTTCTCTTTTCAGTTCCTTTCTATTTAGCTTTGATTCCATTAGCCATCCCTTCAATATATTTATCTCCAAATATGTTCAACTGCGTTAGAGATTTTCTGTTTTACCTGAGGTAAATATATTGTTTGTGAACAAAAACCCTACAACAATGATCAAAGACAACCTTGAATTCATAGACACTTCTTAAGACTGTTTCAGAACATTTTTTTCCTTTACAGAGGATAGATGTAAGAACAACATGGCAGATCAAAGTGTGAGTGATCTGGAAGGCAAGTATAGAGGTCAGGTCCTTTCAGAATGACTGAAACAGAAAAAAAAAAAAGTCCAAAAACAAAAAACAAAAACCTTAGAGGATGACCTGATATGCAAGATGGGTTGAGAAAAATTATCTAAGATTTGATGATCTAGGAAGCATTCAAATTGATTCAAATTGATTGGATTAGACATATTAGGCCAGGAAAAGCCTGCTGGAGGTTATTGCAAAGATTTCAGTCTTAACCAAAATTCAAGGATATAAATTAGAGCTAAAAAGATGTGTGTGTGCGGGTACTCTTCTCCTGGGAATCAGGAACGATGAGAGAGTAACAGAGCTAACTACAGGATACATATCATTCCTCTTGAAAACAGAAGTCTCAGATCCAGAAGGGACAAACCATCATCTTTTAGATACCACCAAAATGTCACTCAGAAAATTATCCTTAACAGAAATGGAAAGAATGGATCTTTCTGGGAGTCAGGAACTTTGTGAGCCAGAATGTGAGAGCCAAAGACCAGGAAAGGACAGCATCTAACCAACTTCTGGTGCAAGAAAAGCCCTCCCGGAGTGCAGCATAGTGAGCCATGAGACTCTGTTCATCCCTGAAAAACCTAGGGAGGATAAACTGGTATTTGGTGTGTGCTGCCTTATAACTGCAAGGTTATGCTTGAAATCACATTACCTGCTAAAATGTTGCTAAGTAAATTAACCCTTTCCCTGAAATCCTCACTCCTTATCATGAATTAAGCTAAACACCCAATAGACACTTTCTATTTGAGATGCAGTGGAGACTCCATTGGCCCAAAGAGGAAGGGTGTCAACTTCTGGGCCTCAGGCTGTTGGTAGCAAGTACATGAACCAGAGTTGGTAATAAGATGGGAGGCCACAGGGATAGGGAATGACAGTAGAGACCTCAAATCCTACTGATTCAGCCATGGGACTGAAAATGTGGCTAATCTAAACAATTTTCATGGCTCTGATCAAGAAAAACAAGTAACTCTAGCCACATTAATTGAAAAATAGAATGCCTTTTATTTAATGTTTCATCACTTATTTTTTCATAGTGATACCTAGTTGTATAATTACTGTCATCTGACTATAATTTCCAGCCGACAATCAATGCTAGAAATATTTTGTTCTAAGTACTGATGTAAAGAATTCAATTTTCATACACCAATGGCAGGAGTAATTTTAAGTTATAATGAATGATTCTTGGTTCTAGTTTGGAAGTTGATTGCAATGGACAATACATATCAATGTCACATGGCTGAATATTATTGATGAGGATATTGGTGTTTTATGGTAGCAAAACTAGAACCTTCCCCCTTTACTCATTTCTGCTACTTGCCAGACTGATATCAGAATTTTAGCTAGTGAGACTCTTGGGCTGATTTAGTTTGAACTTTATTCTTGGTGGGTCCATAGTATGTTTAAAGAGACACTGTGATAAGACACTGTACTGATAATCAAGGCTATTCCTCTGATATTTGAAGGCAACTTTAAGGCTTTTATGGAGGTAGGTTTATTTTAGAGTGTAGCGTAATTTACTGGAACTTTCAATTGGCCTAAGAAATCCTCAAATAATTGTGAGACTAACTTAAAAAGAGTACTTACAAGACACAGATAAATCTTGATGCAATTAGTGGGATTTTTATAATCAAATGCAAATTCTGCAAATTCTTTCCTGTGGTTTAAAAATTTTTTAATTTAGATTTATTAGTAACATTTTTCTAGTTTGAGGACAATATGAAGGAAAAATAGCCCATAAACCTTCCTTTGAGATAACATTTATTGACACTTTATTTTTTAAATAACAAAAGTAAAATATGTTCTTGTTTAGAGAATTCAAACAACAAATAGACGTATAATATAAAAAGTGAAAATTTGGTACCTGCATCTAATAGCACCATTTTCTTATGTTTTTCTTTTTTTTTTTCAAAAATACATAAACCAGCATGATAATATGTATTGTTTTTTAAAATAAAGAGATTCATTCAAAACATATCTTTGAGCACATTGTGTTTTTCACATAACACAACATCTTGCACAATTTTCATATTGACACATACAAAGGTACTTTACTTTTTTTTACAGCTTCAAAATATCCTGTTTCATTGATATACTCTAACTTTCATACTCACATAGCTTGTTTGCTTCCTATTTTACTACCAAACACTTATCCTTTTTTTCCTCCTAATTTCAAACATTCATCCTAATTTTAAAAATTACAACTTTTTGTTCAAGTACTAGTTGATATGCTATTTCAGTTGCATTCAGATGTACAGTAAAAATGTGGGGCTCAGTAAGTGTAACCAAATGTTTTAAATGTTTCAGGTTTCCATTAGCACTTTATCTTTATAGTCTGTAAAGCCTAGTACAATTCACACCAATACCCCAATGGTTATATAGAGAATAGCTTTGGCTATTTCTGTCTGCTCTAACTCTGAGTTTTCAATTCCAACTTAATTCTACACCCCAGTTCACCGTTGTTCTCCCTGATGATACAAATTAATACACATTATGTGAACCCAAAGTTGCTAGATACACTACAACCATTACAATCATGCAGCGATTTTAAGATTTTTTATCGTGATTTATTTTATGGTGCAAAATACGTCTTATGGGACAAATGCTTCATCCTATTCTACCTCCTTTTGCCTTTAAATTTAATATAAACCAAATCTGGCTATTGACACTAAAATAGAAAGTCAATTCAATGAAAAAGGAATCAAATTCTTTATCTAACTGACCCAATTATTTGGCCCAATCAGTGCTGCAAATTCAGGCAAAATTATCACTGGGTATCTTTGTACCAAGATAACTAAAACCTGCTGTAATTCCCTCCCATTATAATTTTTCCTTAAAAATATAACTAATTCTTCTTTTAATGTATTCACCTCCTCAGCAGTGAAAAGTTCTCCACTGTTAAAAGTCACAGTAATTTATCGTTACATTTCTACTTCAAGGCAACAGTCAATATTGCAGCCCAGGTCTTGCTTAAGGCAACTGTGTGCTCACCTTCACCTCAGGCTTACATCCTGAAATGGGATCCCTCATCTCTTTTACCCTAACTTATCCTGACAATTGATTTTCTGAACCTGTTACATAAGCTTGAAACATTTTTTATATGACCTCATTCAGCAAATATAAAAATGAATTAAGTTACATAAGAGACCTAATCCAAAGTTGTTTTTTTCTTTTTCTTTCTTGCCTTCTTCTTTCTTTTTTTAAAATAAACATCAAAAACACACCATTTTAAGGCCAACCCTTAATATGCTATAATTTTCTAGCTGACTAGAACACTGGAAATAATCTAGTTTAATTGATCTCACTTCTTTCAGCCAACTCACTCATTTTATATACTTAGATACAGAGACACCCCCCCCCAAAAATTAAACAAATTGCCCAAGATCTTATAAATGGAGGCATGCAAATTATTTCTTTCTTATTTTTTACTCCCTCTTATTTTATTTTATAGGGCTGAGGTTAAAAGAAAAAAATACTCTATGCCTACATCTATGTTCAGAAAAACATATCACAAAATCTTGGACATCATCAGAGTGCAAAGGCTGGTATGAATTCTCCAAAAAGCAAAACTTTCAGCTTCCACCCATGAACAAACACTTCGTGGCAAATATGTACTAGAAACCAGTAATCCTGGCTCATATAGGGGTAAACTAATAGAGAATAAGAACATGGCAGCCAGAATGGAAAGTGATAGGGTAAATTAGCAGATAACAAGATAGACTATAATTATGACCTAGGTAATCAAGATGAAAAGAATGGTATAGCCTTAAAATAGTCATTCGGGACTACTCTGAATATAAAACACAGTTTTAGAAAATGGCAATACAATAATATTTGCCCAATTTCTTTTTTCCTGTAATCTAAATGGCATTTATTATTCTTGAAGGGTACACTTAAAAATTACTAGTAACTCCTATAATAAATATTTCTAATTGATCCAAAATATCGTAGTTTATATAACATTAACACAGTTATTTTTTTTAATCTACAAAGGATCTGAGATAGACTTAAAACTATAGTTCAGTCTTCCAAAATCTACTAAATGGAATCAATAATCCACATAGATTTGTTTGTGAAATTTGAAAAAGGTAACTATCATAATATTCGAACAGAAGGCTCAAATCAAGACTACAGCCCAAACATCACTCAACAATATAGCATTTCAAGTGTGTGAGTGTATGTGTGAGTGTGTGTGTGGTAATATTAAAAAGTTTGTGTTTAGCATTTCTTTTTAAAATATGTAATGCCCTTTGTTACAGTGATGAATAATTCATCAAACAATCACTGGGGTGTGTATATGTATATTTAATGTGGAAGGTCATCATCTATTTTTAGAGGTCCCTACCCTAACTCCACAGGGCTTCTGAATTCAATTTATAGAAATACCATAAAATGCCATTGTCCCTTGGTGTGACGATCCATAGTTTTAATCATAACTATACATTCAGGTTCTTCCAATTACTCTTAGGGCAAAATACTATAGCTTAAATTTAATTTTTAGTCATTTATATTTCATGCTCAGGCTGTTCATTTATAGAAACTGAAATTGTGACTTAACTGATGTGTGAGCACTGCTGATAATCTGCCACCTGTCTACGCCATAGGCTGTTGCAATCCTCCTCAGAGGTAACATTTAATGTTATTAACTCATTAAAGTAAAAGAGACATCATACGGTGGCTCTGTAGAACTAACCACTTAATTAGAAAGCAGCCACTCTGTTGTAAAAGGTATTTCAGGAAACTGGGAGCTCGTTCCGGGACAAGGAGAAATGATAGTAAGGATGAAAAATAAAAATCATCCGTTTCGGGCTTCCCTGGTGGCGCAGTGGTTGAGAGTCCGCCTGTCAATGCAGGGGACACAGGTTCGTGCCCCGGTCCGGGAAAATCCCACATGCCGCGGAGCAGCTGGACCCGTGAGCCATGGCCACTGAGCCTGCGCGTCCGCAGCCTGTGCTCCGCAACGGGAGAGGCCACAACAGTGAGAGGCCCGCGTACCAAAAAAAAAAAAAGAAAAAAAAAATCATCTGTTTCTGTTTTCTTGGATAACACCAAAATTTGTGAGGCAACGGAAAAATGTGAAATTCCTCTTGATTAATAGTAATGCTAAGGTTGGAATCACAAGTGTGGAGCGAATTCATTTGACATTGTTAGAAAAGCCAGCAGATTAAAACGTTGTTTTGAAACTAGCTCATTCACGTTATTTCTAGGGGAGTCATAATCTAACATGTAAACTTATTTTTGCTGAGCACCAGAGGGTACGCTGCACTTAGCTTGCAGCTCTTTAATCCACTTAAAACATGACCAAAACTTGAAATGAAATAACCATTAAATGTTATGTTCTCCTCCAAAAAACGTAGTATTATTGGACAAAATATTTTCCTCATTATAATAAAATTACCATTATGCCAGATAACATTTTACTTTCAATTTTACTCATCTTAGGAAGAGAATAATCTAACCCATAAAAACAAAAATATAATCCTACCTTCAAATTCCACCTAATAAAATTTCATTCATAGTTAACTTAGCTCTATTGAAATACCAGATGTTTTAAATTCTGTATGTTAATTTATTTCAGGATACAATTTCTTAAATGCAAAATTATATCATTCTTTTGACTCGATGACACTGATAAAGATTTGTTTGAATATCTTAGTAACAAAAAAAAAATCTTCAAACTGCTGGAGGAATCAAGTAAGTATAAAATTTACTTTATAGATACACACGAATGTATAATGTACTTTCATAAAAGCTAATGTAATAACTATTAGAGTAATTCCAATTTTAACCTTTGGCTCAACAATTCATTTATTCATTCAATCACAATCTAACTAAACATCTACTTTGTGTCAAGTTGTGCTGTGTTTGGTCAAATCCATGAGAGTATAAGCATTAAATTAAACATCTTTCCATTGAATAAAGTGAAAAACCCTAAACAGGTGACTGAAAATAGGGTAATGAGGAAATTTGATAATCTCACTTTTAAGGGTATCTCTGATTATGAATAGCAAGCCCACAAATTAATTAGATAAAAAATTGTATTTAAGATGACCTTATTTATTTAGGATAACAGTACTTTATTATCTAAGCCAAAACCTAATCTTATTCTGAAATTTTTATTTTATTTTAAATAAGTCAGCAACTGACTAAATCCCATTTAGCAATTTTCAATTTGGTATAAGGGTGAGGATGCTGAATGTGTACTCCTACCCTTTGTGGGACCTCGTCAAAACTAGTCATAGAATAAATCTGATGACTCATAAAGTAGGGTGGTTTTATTTTTTTAAAAAAGCATCATAAGACAAATTGTGGTCACTAAGAATTATCCTGGGTATTACTCTTTTTTTCTTTCATATGCTCACATTTGTTTTCAAAAACTGTTTTACTTTTTCTTGAAAAGTCCTTGCAGCTCTTTGAAATTCCCAGAAAGGAACCATAGAATATTCATATCAATAATAATATATTTCTACTTTCTAAGGTAGAAACAGATTGAATTTTCATGTAAACTTTATACTATTCTGATTGGCTTTATTTTTAATTGACTCTATTAGTTTTGTCAGGCCAGTTGTGTATATTTTTTCATACATGGCAGTTCATAAGTCTTTGAGGTAATTCCCCTCTATGTATTACATTTGCAAATCAGTCAGCTATTGAATTAATAGTAATTGATTGTTAAAAGACAAATAATTAATATAGAAAAATAGGAAAACTACAGAATCTCTGACCTATAAACACTCCACATAAATCTGTTACGATTAATTCCTTGCAAGTTGATTTTATTGGCATAAAGTAGAAAATATTTTTGGTCCATTTACATGTGATGCTTACAATTTTTTCTGTACTCTTCCCATGTGATCAAGTTTTCTTCCAAATAATTTGGTATTCTCTATCTGCCACAACCCCAGTTTATTCAGAAGTCCCACCTTCTGAATTGTGCAGGTAAGGGTAGTATACAGTGGTGGAGGAAGTAGAGAACATTTCAGTGTGAGGCAGGGAGATCAAACCCAAAAGCTGACACTTGCAGTAAACACCAAAGTCGTATTAACTCAGCTCTGTTGATAAAATCTTGTTGGGGTAAAAACCTCTCTAACAGCAATAAAATTCAAGAATATATATTGTTTTCAGTATCTAATTGAGTTACAAAACTATCAATTAAAAAAAGAATCTAGACCAAACACTGATGGAATAACCCATTTTATGTTAAAAACAAGGCCAAGTTATTTTAATCTGTTTATCAAAGATAGCCAAAATGAGTGGGAGAAACAGAGAGACTATATTTCAAGAGAGTTAACGTCAACTTCCAGCTGTAGCCCATTTTGGAGTAAATAGTAAATCTAAAAGCTCATCAAAGGTAGTTTCATGGAAGGAACATGACCAGGACTTTGTTTTTGCAGTGAGAGGCAAGGCTGTAAACAATAACGTGTATGAATCTCAAGCTGAGAAGACAGTGTGTAGAATTCAATATTTATGTTAACTAGATAACAGGGTGCTTCAGAACACATAAGTAAACCACTTGGTGCTGGTTGTCAATTGGCAGCTTTGCAAATAAGGGCCAAACTGGAATGCTTTCACATTTTCCTTTTCTTTTCTGTTGGACTAAACAGATATGCACTAAAAGCAATTTAGAAGGGAATGGCATAATAAAACAGCAGGTATGTGTCTTGATTTCTCAGGTAAACATCCATAATTGGTAAAGGGTAGTTACAACAAGAAGTCACTTCCCATTCAGTATCAACAGCCTACTTCAATTGGACGACCAAAGCTCATTCCACAGGACTACTGACATGGGGTCCAAATATATTTGTCCTTCCCAAGGTTTATAGAGGATTGCCAAGCTGTGTGAGACCACATTTTATGGCAGCCATTACTTTCTTTTTGGTTGTAAACAACAGACCTTGTAAGAGTATTTACAAAATACTGATCCCTCACACTCTGCCAATAACCAATTGGGTAGTTATTCCACTCTTGGCCTTTTGACTTGATGGTAGTAAACTAGCTATTGTGCAAATGTTAAGTCTTTGCATTCTACAGTTACATAGCAGCAACTCTCCAAATTCCAAATTCTGTGTTCTGTGTGAGGTTTTTCTTTTAGTCTCATATTCTGGTTGGTGGTCGTTAAATGATAGATTTGAAGAGCTGACAATCAAACTATCTATGCTGAAGTTAGAATCCTATGAAAAGTTACACTCTTCTAACTTCTGATGAAGAAAAAAAAGTAAAATCAGAAAATGTAATTGCTCCAAAACCAGAATAAGTTGTCATTACTATAAATGTCACCCAGACAAAAAGGAAAGGATTTTCTGTTAAGTCCAAAAAAGGAATCTTATTTTTCCCAATGATAGAGTCATTTCCAATGAATGGAAGTGATATAGTTGCTCTCCTTTCATATGAGAGGCCAACTGAGTCAACTAACGAGACAAGTAGTATTTAATGGCTGGATTTAGGAGTCCAAAAGAGAATGTATTGCTCTTCCATTCAAGAGACTTAGTCACTCAAGAGTGAGGTTGAATAGTTTCATTTTTCCATATCAGTGCACCACCATTTCACCAGTAACACAAAACATTTGTCATTTCCTAGCTTCCCTCAGTTACCTGCCCCAAAACCAAGAGTATCTAGCCTTCTCCATCTCCTACTTCATTACTCACAGTGCATAGAAGTCTGTGATTTCCAATAGAAAGTGCTTTTCTTCAAGGGAACAATCATGCCTTGTGTGAGGCGAACCACTACACTACGAAAATGCCCCAAAATCATGCCTTGTGGATCTTTGATCCTTACAAGCCCTAGACCGATTCTTTGAACATAGAAGGTAGTCAATGAATGGGTGTTATTAAGTAAACTGACAAAGCATGGCAAACCAGATTACCTTAAAATAAATAATACAGATAAAAATATGAAAAGCTGTAACATCATTTTCTAATCATGCAGTTTTGCATTGTTTTGTAAGTATTGATCCTGGAAAGAGAAAACATGACAAAAATGATTGACTTTGCTATTCATTCTTAACTTCCCACAAATTATGAAAGGCATGATAAACAGGCTTTTAATAGCAGCAAAGCTCAGAAATAGAAATAAGTCAAACATTTCATTCTGTCTTTTTCCATATGTTAAAAGATCCAAGTCTTGAAAAATCCATGCAGTTAACATATAAAATACCTGATATGTAATAGTCATTTTTCATGATTGAGAAATAATATTAATTTTATGTTCTTCCTTTACTCTCTCAGAGGTGTTTATTTTTGATTGTTTCTTTTAGGAAAAAAATTCACTTTCAAAGCCCAAAGAAAATTATCCAAAGGCTATCCCAATTCAATGCTTGTGGAGATATGGTAGTTTATTTTCATTAGTCACATGAATTTGCCCAACATCTGTTTTGGAATTCTCATTCAAAAGGCATTAAATTTCAAATCAGATATATGTGCTATTGGCAAAAGGTTCTCTTTGGAATTTTAACTAGTAGGTGGCAAATATGGCTTTGTTTATTTTAAAAAAACTACTGAGGTATAAATAAATTTACTATGCACATTTTTGTGGACAAAAATTAAGCAAGTAATTTCAGAAATAATTTAAAATTTATATTTCATTAATTTATCTTGCCTTTGCTGTATAAACTATATTTCAGGGAAACCACATATGTGAGGAGAAAAAAAAAAGTATTCTTAAAAAGGAATTCTAACCTGTAAATGTCAAAGAAATGATCTGATATGAAAATTACTATTTTGCAGCAAAGAATGAAAGACTTCATCTGGAACGGGATCACAATGCTAGAGTAATTAGGTTAAAGATTGAGAATTTTACAATGGATTATTCAAGCTGACAACACCTGAACAAAACAATCAATTTAATATCATTAAATCTCATAATATCATTAATATCACATCTCGTGATTCACAGAAGAAGTACACAGAATAACCTATGAAGTATTTTTGCCAAAATAATTGAATTGGAATCCGGTCAAACCTCTAGTTATAAAAAGCAATTTACAGGGCTTCCCTGGTGGCGCAGTGGTTGAGAGTCCGCCTGCCGATGCAGGGGACACGGGTTCGTGCCCTGGTCCAGGAGGATCCCACATGCCGCGGAGCGGCTGGGCCCGTGAGCCATGGCCGCTGAGCCTGCGCGTCCGGAGCCTGTGCTCCGCAATGGGAGAGGCCACAACAGTGAGAGGCCCGCGTACCGAAAAAAAAAAAAAGCAATTTACAGAAAATACAGGAGATAAAGGACACTACAAGCATATACTCAGCTAAATCAATAAGGTAGATCCTTATTAGGGTCCTGGATAAATAAATCAACTGTAAAAAGATATATTGGAGGCAAACTAGGAACTTTGAATATTTCCCGGGTGTTACATTATTCCAAGAAATTGTTGTTAAGTTTGTTCGGTGTGATAAGTACCTATGGTTATGTTTTTTTTAAGTATCCATAGCACAGTTCAACAATGCTTCACTCATCTTTGCCATCTTGTTTTTTTTAAATGCCAATGTTTTAAAACTGAGATAGTTTAAAACAAATACCAGGTAACTCAATTTAAATATTAAAAAAAATTCTGTGTGTACCTCTAAGAAAGAAACATTTTTTGTCGTTGTTGTTCTTGTATTTCCGAATTGTTAGATGAAGAGTAGAACTTTAACAAAATAAAAGGTTTTCCTCCATACCATTATCATTCTCCAGATACGTACCTGAATTCTCCAGTCACCTGTATACAAGTTTGGGATTGGCCTGAGGGATAGCGTTGAATTCAGTGTGAGAGGCAGTGTGAAAATGGGCTCTGATTATCCCACCCCCTGGTATTCATGTCCTTGTGCAATGCCCTCCCCTTGAGTGTGGTCTGGATTTAATGACTCATTTCTAATTCATCGAATATGGCGGAAGTGATGAGATGTCGCTTCTGAGATGAGATTATCAAAGATGGTGGCTTCCATCTTGGGTGCTTCGGCGTTCTCTTATTCTCTTGGAATTCTTGCTTCTGGAGAAAGCCAGCTACCATGACGTGAAGCAGCCCTGTAGAACGATCCCCATGAATAAGGTTGGAAGTAGGTTTTCTGAGTCTGCCAAAAGTTCTGTGGATGATTTCAGAAGCAGATCATCACCCAGGTGAAGCTTCAGATGACGGTAGTGCCACCCAATAGTTCGATGGCTATTTTGCGGGAGATGGACTCTAAGCAAGAACCAACTAGTTATTTCACTCTGGGATTCCCGAGTGAGATTTTCTCCTTTTCTAGTTTCTGCATATTACTCACCCCACCACCAGTGACAAATGTTCTCTTGTGAGAATCTCTAACTCATGCCCTTATGTTTGCCTCAGGCTTCACCTGTGTTTATCACCCTATATTTATCTTGCTTCATTCCTTTCCTCTCTCTTTCTACTTTTGTTTTCCCATACCACCTGCTTACTTTTACTCAGGCTTTTAAGATTGTGAAATCCCTTTAACATGATAATGTAAGCTGTTTTAGCTATTAAGAAAACATTACATTCCTTATTAGAGTAATAAGAAAGTTTCCTGCTCCAAAGATGACCAATCTAAGTACCTGACAACAGGATAATAAATAGAGGGTAAATATTTCACACCTCTCTGCTAGCTCAGGCAAGGCATTGTCTTCTTGAAGATGAAAGAGGATATCACTTCCTTGAGGTATTGTGGGGAAGAGGGAGTAAGTTAACAGATTTTTTGACTGTGGGTGTTTTATAGCTCTAGCTCTTAGCTAGCAAATAAGGATTACTCAGTCATAAGGTTAAACCAAGATATTAATTAGGGAAAAATATGAAACTATTTGCTGTTTGGTTCAATACTATAGAAGCTGATCTACAGGATATGCTTTTTTAAAAAATAATTTCCCAACAGTGACAGCACTGGCATAGCTATGTTATTTTACAACATCTCACTGTAATTTGTTTAAAACAGAACTGAAGTCATGATTATACAGCATCAAATTAAATGATGCACCCATCTTCAGGAAAAGTGTGGACTAGAGAATCAATACAGACAATGCAGAGACAACAGAGGCAGGCGACCCCACAAATGTGTCAGTTGCATCGTCATCGTCATCATCAATCATCATCACACAGAGCTTATTACATGACGGGTGCTCTTCTAAGCCATCTACACTCTTAACTCATTTAATTCTCTTAGAAATCTATGAGGTAGATACTACCAATATCCCCATCTTAAATGAGGAAAATAAGACACAGAGAAACTAAATAACTTGTCCATGTCAAGTGTGCAGACTTCATGATCCTTATTCCTACACAATATTTAATACTATATTTAAAGCAGCATTTGGCTTGCCTAAAATTACTGCTGATAGTATCTAAACAAAGGGCGATAAGTCTGTCACTGAAGAGACCTTTCCATGCATAGCCATGCAGAAACACACACAGATACATAAACTATATGTTAATTAGTAATACTTGAGCACTTGGAGGCTGAATAGGAACAGCTAAGAGGTAGATGGGAATCGAAGTGTACTAGAACATGGAGGGTGGGGATCTGCACGTGGCCTGAAAAATTATTAGAATTCCATGCATTTTCTTATAAAGAATAAAAAATGGTAGAGAGAAGGTATAAATAACAGAGCAAGGTCCTAGTGGAGACAGACAGATTGCAAATACAGTTAGACACTTTCACTTCAAAACGTGAGGCACAGACTTCTTCTGGGATGGTAGGAACGGGTGAGCAGCCATCTGAAAGCCACAGTGGTGATGCTAGAAGTGCAGCTGGATGAAGGAAAACCGCTCAGCGGTACTGATTTCTCAGTAACGTAGAAGGAGTGGCTCTCTGCTAAAAGGTATCAGCACTCAGGATTTGGACTTGGGAAGAGAGGCAACAGGTGTGAAAACACTGATGACAGTGCTTGAGAGTGACAAGTTATTAACAACAGTTATGCTGTGGAGTTGGAGGGAGCCTGGTCTGAACAGTTCTGAGACTGTCTCTGGGAACACTTTGGCCTTTAGGTTTTTCTCCAGTCAATAACAATTTGCACATATTCTTTATTTTAGAATAATCAAAATAGTCTGTGATTCAGCTCCCAGAATGAAATTCACATACAGTGAAATCTATCATTAAAGCCGGGAAAACACACATTAGTAGAACATTCGCTTCACTCCTCCTACCCCAGACCTGTTGCATGTTGGTAATGGACTGAAGCTGTGCTTTTCTACTTAATTCACCAGGAAATTTTTGTCTTGTGTCTAATCTTTTCACAGTTTGAAAAATATAACTTTGATCATGATTCTAAGCTAAAGAAAAAGCGATGGGGAGTATTGGGGAAACTGTCATAGAGACAGAAGTCCTGGCTTGAACACAAGCTCTACCATTTACTTATTTTTTTATAATGGGCAAGTAAATGACTTCACCTAAAGAGTTTCAATGTCTTTTAAAAAATAAAAATAAACCTGACAGATTTTGTGGAATGGAATATATGAGGTGATGGATATGAAAGTTTCTGACACCTAAATGATATTTAATAAAGTTTAGTTAATGAGCTGGTTAGCAATTTCCTCCTCAATTTTTCACATATAATTAATTTTTATGAGTCAAATCCTTTTGGAATAGAGCAGTGCAAAAAGACATATTAGATGACTAAATAGATAAATAAATTACATTTTATTTTTCAAATCCAATTTCACACCACCATATTTTACAATTAAAATATTTGAGTTTTTAAGTAAATATTCTAATTTCAAAACTACAGGAAAACCCAGATTATATGTAAAATCTTACAGCTTACCCTCTCCAGATTTTGTCTGATATACAAAACCTGATTTTACATTATGGAATTGATGTAAAATCTGATAAAATGGAACGAAAACCTTAGGGCTGAATACAATGCCTTCAGGTGAACTAGTAGATGAATAACTTTTTTCTCTCTGACATCTACGTAACTCATTTCTTATTTCATAAAACATATCAAGTATTGTGTGAGGACTTTAGGTTCTTGTGAACTCTTGAACCCACGGAGCTAATAGACTGGAATTCCAATGAGTTAGCGACCTACTCTATTTAAATAGGTCCACAAACCCCTCTCTCCTACTGCCTGCTCCCCCAGGGGCACGGCACTGCTTACCCTCAGATGAAAATCTAATATTTTATTCAGTTGCACTACAGTCGTGTGGCACCAAACAGGCTTCATGAAAGAAGGGAATAAGCCTCATGCTGCATTTTATATATATATATCATATCATATACATATAAAACCTTATCTATTTACCTAGAATCACCTTATGTGTTTATATATTAATATATACACTGTTATGTATACGTGCATAATATATATGTATGTATATAATACATAATGTAATGCTCTATAATTTATATTGCATTACCTTATAAGGTAATACATAATCTATAATATCTAAGGTATATATCATCTATATAATACATAAGGTAATTCTAGGTAAATATAATAAATATATATCATATATATCTAACCTTACATATTGACCTAGAATTACCTTGTGTATTCATATTTTTATATATAAATATATATTATATATATTACTACCTTATGTATTTATATATAAATACATAAGGTAATTCTAGGTAAATAGATAAGGTTTAATATATATATATATTATATATATACATACTCACATACACACCACACACACACACACATACACACACCAACAGACAAGTTCATGGTATGAAATCCTCACAACCTTCAACACATAATATGACTTCCTTAATATAAAGCACTTAAATAAATGTGTAGATGGTTGCTGAAAATAAATCATGCATTCTTTAACCATGGAGTATTAAATCAACAGTACACGGATTTTAGGGTTTGTGTAGAACCCGGCCAGAGAATGTGAGTGTCAGTGCACCACATTTGTCATAGTGCTAACAACTTTCCCGATGTTCTCAGCCAACACACCTCTTCTCCTCTCTGGATTAAAAGGATAGCAAGACTCTAGACGGAGATCAGATTATTGAATGAGCAGGTCCTTAGGAGAGGCAAGAGTTGGTTCCTACTCTTTGGCCCTAGTTCCCGTGCTTCCTTCCCCTTGGCCCTGCTCTGGTCAGTTTTTTATTGCCCAGTACCATAGCTTCCTTAAGTCTAATTTTTCTTCATTTCTCTTCTCCACTAAGAGTTAGATTGTTAATGTCAGTCCTATTCCAAGTGTTGTTCCAGCTTCTGAGACTTCATGGAATAAAGAGAGATGGGCTGAGTCACAGGGAGGGTAGAAGAAAGTAGCAAGTGCTGTAAGGTATAAGCAAAGTGCCAAAAAAAAAAGATTCTAGTTTTTAAGTTTCCCAGGAAGTAAAAGAGATTTTTCTAGGTCTTCTTCCCTATCTAATAATATTATTAAAGCAGCGTATGTTTAGAATATGGCATTATGAAAGCAAGCTAGCACACCCACTATCTGTATCATGCTCTGAATGCACATGGACAAAGTTCAAATATCTTTCATGTTTCCTGATATCTTTAGGTTGGAGTAAAACTTGAAACACGTACTAATGAGTACCTGCTCTATGACAGCACTCTTCTGGTGCTGAGAAATAAGACAAATACAAATCTCCACCCTCCAGGAGCTTAAAAGACAGTGTTTTATTTCTTTGTGGAAAAAAATATTTAAAACCCCAGCAAACAAAATTCTCCAGATTTTTGAACTGACTGTGTAGGGCTAGTGTGCTGATCTTGTGGACATTTAGTAAATAAGATAGACTAACAGACTCACCAACAAAGGCAAGGTCAGGTTCAGGAAAATAAAAAGAACATTGTCAGTTCCCTGTCTGGATAGGTTCTAAAAATAGAAATGCCAATTTGCAAAGACCCGCCAGCCAAAGGCTCTTTGACCCACAAGTCCATGTGAACCTTTATGTTCTCTAGGAAATCCATTTCAATCAAGTAAGGGTCAAAAGAATATTTTCTTGTCTTTAAAATACGAGATAAAATTCTCTGCTCTGTTAATGATGCCAACTTCCTCTTGCCACAAAGTTACGATTTGTGTACTTGTAGATGTACTTGTTCTTCCTGGTTTCTCAGACTGTAGATATGTGGCCAAGGTAGGGACTGGATGTGTTTGTTCTATGAGCACCTAATATGCTGCTGGTGTCCCATGAAACAGACCTACACGGTCCATACAATTTTTTGTTTTTTATACTAGCTACCAGATGACAAAGAACAGCATCAGTTCACTATAGAATTAGGTTCTATTCAACCTAAGACAAACTCAAAAATATTAATAATTATAAAATATAAAGTATGTATGAAATATAAAAACAAAGAAGATAGTCATTAGTCCAGCCACAAAAAGGGGGAGGGACTAAACTGGGCATGAATGCCAAGAGGTGCAGATGATTGAGAGTTATTTGGAAGCAGATTACCAGAGTCATTTAATAAAACAGAATGTGAATTTTAAAAATGTATTTATCCAAGGGTCGTGTTGAGCAGAGACTTGTATTATATAGCATGTTTCCGTGAATCAATTTTAGGAATACATCTGAGAAGCATATTATTTTAAAATAATATGTTGTGTTTAGCGTCTTTAACCTTGAAATTATTAGTAATACAGAATTAGCGATTCCATAATACAGAAAATATTTTGATTACATATCTTACATCTCTATGTTATTTGAACATAGGGATAAGAAGCTACATTAAAATTAACATACAACATTTTTAAATAAAATAATTAACTACACTTTTCCAAGCTAGGTTAATCTGGAAAAAATAATAGTCACGGTAAGAAAAAAAACACTAATATGAGGTTTAACTGACTTTGTCTCCATCTGCCTTTTAAGTATTATAACATTCTTCCTTCATAAATTCTTCCCAAGTATTATTGGGAAGACAATAAAAGTATTGTCTTTTATTGTTCCTGTCAAAAACCAGATAACAGGTCCAAAATAGAGTCACTTATGCTAAGCCCCATGTCTGCAAACCATGACTTAATTACAGTGTCAGCTCTCCCAGAAAGGGAATCTTAAACCAGTCAAACTGGAATCACCTGATCAGTACTAGTGAGACAATCTGTCTAATAGGCCCTGCCAGCCCTTAAAGGAAAGTGGCGTTGCCGCAGTGAATTCCCTTTTTGCCTGGTGTAACCTCCTTGCTCCCTCTCCTTCTGCCTCTGCAAATCTTTCACTTTGTACCGTCCTTGGAGCTCCTTTCTGACTGCTAGACTGGCTGCTGCCTGATTCATGAATTATCAAAATAAAGCCAACACGATGTTGAAATTTTACTCAGTTAAATTTTGTTTTTTAATACTTCTAATGTGAAAAGCCATAACTAGGCCACAAACTCCCGTCACTCCCAGTAAAACCTACTCGGGTCCCCAGAAAACTGATGGGGACAGTGTGAAGGTGCTAATGTTGTACCAAAGATGCTCTCTGCCGTCCCAGTTCATGGGCAGCTGCTCTGGCAGAAGATACTCTTGCACTCTTCATGTCTCATGGAGATGGAAGTTTAATTGCTTTTGAGACATTTCTCATACATTTTTTTGCCACTCACTTTTGGTAGCATTCAAGCATGAGTTATGGGGACGAGATCAGAGGATGATCTGAAAAAAAGGCTATTTTTAGAATGATCCTTCTCTACTAACTCTGGCCCATTATCCCCAAATAACTTTGACTTCTCAATCCTCTCTTTTCCTTCCCACAAAGTGTCTCATTTTTTGTGTAAATAGACCATGGTTGACCTCCATCCATCCTTCACGTCTTCTGAGGCGTGCTTGAATTCCAAGAGAATCAAGCTAGGAAATGTGTTACATAATTATACAAACTTTAAAAATAATCTTTTTAAACAAATTATTATTTCTATACATTTACTGAAATTAATTTCATAAGGATTTTGACAATATGTACATTGCAATACACAACACTGTTTAAATGTAAGTAATACCCATCTGCTTGGATGTCAAAAGGGACAATAAATGTCTAGATATTGGTGGCAGGGCACTATGGGGCAATAGGCAATAAAGTAATTTTGTATTATATTCCTGCAGGTCCACTAACATAGATCTCCCCACCCCAGCCCAAGAAGATGTGTTTTATATTTACACGGTGCTCTGGCCATCAGAAAACCTCACACTAACACCCTTTGGAAAGAGTCAAATGAGATTATCAAAAATATAAAGATAATGCTTGTGTACTTTACCTAAAATATTACGGCATGAAGCAAAGTAAACTATGAATTGGGTTTTTGTCCTGTAAAATAACGAATACATTTTCTTAGCACCCTTATAACTTGAATAATAGAAAACAGAGCCATTGACAGTAATCGCAAAACATGGTACTAGAAGTTTGGGATGGACAAAACAAGGAGAAAGTGGTGTCCTGAAAAGTAAATTAATGATTAAAGCTCAGAATCTTCTGCTGCAAACTCCAAATAACGAACATAAAAAGAGAGTCAACTGTAACTATAAGAAATGCATTTTGTTAATAACAAAACACTTCTCTAGGCGAGGGCTTTTCTGATGGTTAGAGCTTATTAAGGAAAAAGTTTGCTTTTATCTTGAACTACCTATTTCTTGGAGTAATCATTCTTTTTTGTTTCTTTCAATTTCTCATGTCACAGTTATCTACCTGTCCTCACCTCTCCCATCTTGGAGGCAAGTAATGCTTTGCACATACTAGACCAATTGAGAATCCAAAAGTTGTCAAAACTCCTGAGTTAGGGTGACAGAAGTCAGCCAGTGCCTGTCACACCTCCTCACAGCTGCCCATTAAAATACCATAGAGACATGAAAAAATGAACGAAGCTCAAAAGTACTTTTGAATGTAAGAATAATGCCTATTCTTGGGTATCCTTTATGAACTTACTTAAAATGCTTAAGCCCAACTTAAATAACTTAAATAAAAGGGCAGAAAAAAAGCAAGCATGCCAACAAACAAAAACACACACACTGAATCTGGGGTGTTGGCTGGGGGTGAACACTGGGTTTTGGTGTCTCAACCACTCTCACCAACGCCAAGCACTAGCCCGAGGCAAGCTCACTCTTTTGTCCAATTCAAATTTCATAAGCCTTAGAACTGTGACATATGGCAGGTCTTGACATTAATGTTATATTGTTACTAACAAATATTTGGTTACTTCTTCTCGGGATGAGTCCTGTGAACACAAGGAATTTAACTATTGATATAATCCTTTTCTTAAAACAGTTCAGGCTTTCATGTTACATTCGCATTTAAGAAAGTACAGTTTCCCTATTGCTTATGAAATAAACATCAAACTCTTCTCTCAGCTTCCCACAATCTGGCCCTATTAAATTTCTATTTCCTCTCTTTACTCCTCAACATTGACATAAAGATTTCTGGAAAAAAACGTGGTATAAAATTTAAGCATCACCCATCTATCAGCAACGAAAGATCAGTGCTTACAAAGGAGAGCTAAATAAATCGATATGTTTTATTCATTTAAAGATTCTTTCTTTTGCCTCTCTTTATGTTAACAGTTGACGAATCCTGACTCTAAAGGGAAATTTTCTTCCTGTTGCATGCACGCGCGTAGTGGTGTGTGTGTGTGTGTGTGTGTGTGTGTATGTGTGTGTGTGTGTGTGTATTAGCTCTATCTAAACTTTGAACCAGGATATACTATGTGGGATGCCTACACCACCAGCCCTTATTGTTTTTGAGAGTTACTTATGTGAAGAGAGCTGCGAGATATACAATCAACACCTTGGTTTCAAGTACGGTGAACTTTGACAGTTATACAAAATTTCTCTCTTTCCACAGTTGCTGCCTCTAAATGCCATCTGTCTCTAAATTGAGAATCACCAAAATGGGTGCTATGGTTATATCCCACACAGGTATCAAATGTTGCCATCCTTCAAGCAATTGCCATAAGGAGATAATAAACTCTGAACTAAAGGTACAAATGAATGAAAAGTAACAAATTTAACCAACATCTGTGAGGGCAAAAAAAGAACCTCAGATATAAGTTAGAGAAAAAGATAGCATCTTGTTGCTCATCAATCTTCTATTCAGAAAACATCAGCAATCCCTTAGAAGTTAAATTTCCTTTCCCTTTCTTAAAAATCACTGAACAGTTTCTCTGTTCTTGCTGGCATTTTCAGTTCTTACTTACCCTGCACTTAATTTATCATTCTAGTATTTATAAGACTTACAAAATATAATTTTCATACTTGGATTCCAACCATACCTGTAACTGAACTATAAAAGCTAGGCTTTCACATCATCAAATAAATCAAATTTCTGTGGACTAGAGGGCCTCTGGTCATGACTGAATCTTTGTTTTATTCCCTCAGTTTTGAAAGAGAAATAAAGACATTATGCTTAGTTATTTTACCTTGTCAAAAAAAATCCTAGGATAAGAAAAAATGAGAGGCATGTTAAAGACTGAATTAAACATTGCCAATGCACAGCTATAATCAAGCTATAGGGGACACTGCAGCCATGAAAAGAAACACAGGCCTAGCACACCCAGACATTAACTCAAACTGGGGAAAACTTAAGGCATGGGATTAGAAAGAAATGGGTAGATGATATTCCTCTTTTGTATAATTTCATCAACATCTTGGTTGAAAAAAGATGTCGTTTGAGATCAAAGATGGTAGCAATGGCATTTGGAGGGAGCTGATCACCCATAGGTGCGATGGGTTTTATGAAATCATCTTGGTCAAGACTCAGTTCTCCCAAGCTTTAAAGTCCAGAACCATACTTTTTAATATTGTAGCCAGTAGTGATCTGTCTTTCAGGGACTGGCTCATACTAGCCACAAAAGAAAATAGAATTAGAATTACCCAGGGAAAGGAATAACATGACCGTTGGGAAATCACTTGCAGAAAGGCGTAGAGAGGTTGTTGTGGGACTTCCCTGGTGGTGCAGCAGATGAGACTCCGTGCTCCCAAAGCAGAGAGTCTGGGTTCGATCCCTGGTCAGGGAACTAGATCCCACATGCATGCCACAACTAAGAGTTCGCATGCCACAACTAAGGAGCCCTCCTGCCGCAACTAAGACCTGGTGCAACCAAATAAATAAATAAATATCAAAAAAAGAGGTTATTGTGCTGTGAACATGGACTCACAGGAGGCACGATTAGCTGGGTGACTCCACGGCTAGCGTCATCCAGCTTCTTGCCTGAAGCTTTCTTTTCCACTGTGGTTTTATGGTTGCTGTATGGAATTGATGGTAATTAGAGCATTCATGGACACAAGCTCCTGGATACAGCTAGATTTTGCTCTTCCTGCTTCTTACCTGGAGACTGTTGATTAGCATGACTGAATTTATTTACCATCATCTATTGAGTGTTTAATAGTTTATCCCTCTGAGTTTAGAGGTGCATAAGCAGTAACCTTATCCATCAAAAATAAAAGGAATTGGAGTAGTTGTTGTAGAAGGATGCATCTGTTTTTTCTTCTGAGGGAAAAACGTAGCTCTCCTTCTGTCCAATCTAATTCTTTCACCTTTGTGTGGGATCTTATCATGTCTGGTCTGCTCCAAAATTTTACCTCCATCATTTACCATTCTTTGTTTTATACTTCATCCTTTCCTTCTCTACTGGTTATTCCCTTTTCTATTTAAATAAGTTCAACTCTCTTAAACTTAAAAGAAAGAAATCTCCCTGGGTCCTTTACTCCCTCCAGCTAGAATCCACTCTCTGTGTCAAACCTACTAAAAAAGAAGTCTATGTCTCCACTTAATCCCCTCATAATCAGTTCAAGTTTAACACCACCCTATGGAAACCACTCACTCTAAGATCACCACTGATACTTTCTTAACTGCAAAATCCAATAGGGATTTATTCATCCTATGGCTTTGTTCAGTGGTAGTCACTTCTCACATTTTAAAGTCTTGGCCTCCTTTATTTTCTCTAAACTATACTGACCCTCCAACTTAATCAGACCAGTGCTCTAGGTGTTTCCTTCTTGTCTTCATTTCCTCTGCTGCTCTTTAATTTTCGCTATTTTTCACAGTTTTATCTTTGTCTTTCTCTCATGCTACTTATTTTCTGTGAGCAACCCGATTTATTGTTGTGACTTCAACTACCAGCTTTTCACTCATGAGATGGCCAAATCGTTAGCTCCAGCTCACCTCCTAAGCTCCAAATCTATATGTTTGGCAGACTATTTGATATCCCACCAAGTGAGCAATTTATAATAAACATTACAAAATGAAGTTCATATTTTTCTTCCAAATCTTCCTGTTGTGTTTTATACCCAGTCTCAGTGAAAGGCTTTGCCATTTATTCATGACTCATCCAAACAAAAAGACTGTAAGTCACTTTCACGACTTTCTTCTCCTTTGCCTCCAATATCCAATTAATTACATACATATCTTTGATAAATATATGGACATTTCTTCAGTCAGTCCCTTTTCTCCATTCTCATTGTTACTTATTTAATTCAGAGCTATCATTTCTCATCTGAACTGTTTCATTAGCATCCTAAGTGGTATTCTTCTATATGAAAAAAGAAAAAACAATCCTACACAAGTGTTAAGGAAATAAAGCAATACATTTTAAGGTGCAGTTAGAGATAATAAAGTGTGACCTCAACATCTAAAACCCTTAAAAGTTGTCAGAAATCTAATTTGTCACTGTTTTGATTGCAGGAGCTTTTTACTGATATCAGGGAATAGAAATAAATTCTAAATTAAACCATCTACTTCTCTTTTATTTAGAGTGACTCTCATTTACCCGTTTGAGTAATAATTTAAGGCTTTTCTACCATCGCTAGCTCTGGGTCAGTGTGAGGTATTAAAAACAGCCTCTAATGGCCTTTCTGAGTCTTCTTAAACTGCCATTAAAGGTTCAAAGCCTTACTCCTGTCTCTTACTCTCATTTATTTTCTTTTATCCATCAGTATAACTTGTGTATCTTCCATTGTATTTTCACTGTAAATTGCAAGTTAGCAGTAAGTTTCATCATCTGAAGTTTTACAATTTGTCCAAAAGATCCATTTTATTATATCATTTGCTCTGTTCCAAATCATTGGTATGTAAACTATAGTGTTTCTCATCTGATAAATCTTATATGTTTTAAAAAGGTCTTTTAAGCATGTCTATGCTATGTACCTTAATATCATTGTTATAAAATGTGTGATAAAAACTCAGGTATAGCAAATCTCTTGGAAAAGATTCTGATAAACATGAAAGAAGGAACCAGATGTTTATCCTCTGAAAAGTTCATCTTTTCCGAGCTTGAAGTTATTTCACAGGATTGACCTGTCAAAGCATTTTATAAAATGTTAAAAGACGATAATAGACCTTTGTCTCTATCCCATCCTGGAAACACTGTCCTTGAGGCAGATGGTACCACAGTCCCACGGTTCATCACAGCACAAATAAAATAATTCTCAGGCTGGGAGCACCAAGCATCAGGATGAGATCAATCATCCCTTTATTCAGGGGAGGTGTTCATGAGGCCAATCTTCACCTCTGTAGCCATTCTTTGGTAGTCGGAGCCTTGTTTATATTTGTATGTTGATTTCTCCAATGATTTAAAAATATTTCTTAGAGTGAAAAAGCAGAGTAACTAAAGTAAGTAGTCCACTAAAGTAACCGAGATAGGCAGGTTGAGTCTTACTTCTGTTTCCATGGAAGTGCATTTGCTATTCAGCAAAAGCAGCAACAAACAAAACTGAGGTCTTATTTCTGAAAGCTCATGAACAAATATAAATTGCCAGCAAAATGGAAAAATAGCTAGTAAACTCTCTAAAATGTTGTATGTGTATGTGTGTAAATACAGACATGTATATGCTACTGTGACTTGGGGCTAAAACTGCTTTAAGAATTTAACCTTCTTGAGCTATAATTCTATCCATTGAAACAGGCCCTATGGCACCTGCTAAAATGTGAAATGAAGCAAACACCTTCTGGGGGCCTCTATCTTATGTCTTCTAGTTGGTATTTTATTTGCTTGATAGTGGATCCCCAAAAGTACCTGTGTCTGAAGAGACCATCAAATTTTACCTAGTAGTGTTGACCCTGGAACAACACGGATTTGAACCGAGTGGGTCTACTTCCGCGCAGATTTTTTTCCACTAAATACCTAGTAGAGAATATGAGTTTGGTTGAATCTGCAGTGTGTTGCATTGGCAGATATGGAAGCACAGACAAGGAGGGCCGACCCTAAAGCTATACACGGATTTTCCACTGCTTAGAGGGTTGGTGCTCCCCCAGTCCCCTCGTTGATCAAGGGTCATCTGTACCTAAAATAAAAAAGGAAAACTCTGGGATTTAACTGTGAGGAACTTTTTGTCAATGATAGAGTTTTATCTCATCTTATAAGCCATTATCTAATCTGCCTGAATGATTCTGTTGAAATCTGAAAAAAAAATAAGTATGAGTCATCTTTATCCCTATCAGAACTGTTAGGTTTCTTTCTTTTTTTTTTCTGGCATTAATGCCAACTTGTCAGGGTTTAGCAGGCACTAGAATGTCTCTTCTTTCTTAAACATACACTTATTATTAACTTGAGAAACCTAAATACATAACACAAATCTCTTCCATGAATGTTATTTGACAATTTAATGATGAAAAGCAAGGAAAAGATTTTAATGTTGGCAGAGTCTTGTTCCAAATTCTCAACCTAGTCATTTCCTCTCCTATTAAGCTAACAAAGTCTAGAAGCACTATTTAACTACAGAAGGAAATGAAACTTTATTTGCTGAGTATCTACTCTGTGCCAGGAAATTTGCACTTACTGCCTCGTTTAATCCTTGTAACAACAGTGAAAGGTAGATGTTTAACCCTCCTTTGTGTAGAAATTAAAAGAAATCCAGAGAATGAAATCCACGCTATACCATTAAGAAGCCATGAAGCCAAGAGGCCAATCTGCGTCTGCCTCATGCCAAAGCCATCTTCTTCCTACTTTACCCATGTGAAAGATGCACAGAAGAGCTGCCGAGAAGGTTTACAGAATTGTTTTCCTCAAGAGTCTAACAAGAACCAAATCTGGACTGGGTAGATCTCATCAGGATTACACAGGGGAAGGGACCTCTCTCCTGGAGCACATAGGTCTTGAGTTGTCTTCCCAAGCATGGGTGTCACACATGGGTCAGTTCAGACTGAGTTCCAGAAATGATGGGGAAAAGGGACCCTTCATCTTATGGTCCTTCTCTGCTTTCTGGGGAGACTTTGCATCTTTTTCTTGTCCTCGACAGCAGCGATTACAGACATCCAACACTGTAAATTTCTTTTCTCTTTTGCTTCAGAGAAAATAGAGAACATTAAACAAAAACTTTTTCAACTTCCCTCTTCTAATGTCCACCTTACTCGTGTGCAGCTGTCATTTCCTTTTCTCTCCGATTACAATGTAAATTTGCCCACCTTGCTTCTACACCTCTGTTGTCCAACTTCTGTCTTCTTTGAGACCATGCTCTACAATAGACTCATTTTCTAGTCTATGTTCTGTGTCCCCATCCACCACAACAGCATTTAAATATTTGATTTTTTCACAATAAAACAAACAACAAAAGCCCCATCCTCCTCCAGCTACTGACCTAATTTTCTCTTCTCTTTTGTAATCAAATTTCATGAAAGAGTCATTTACTCTCTCTTTCTCTACATGTTTCCCTGAGTTGAGTCTTCAAACTCTTGAAATCTGATTTCTGGCTACCCTAACTCCACTGAAGCTGTTAAAGCCACCAACAAGTTCATTACTGTTAAATACGAAGACTGTGTCTCCATCAGCCATTCCTACCATGAACTCTGGGCTGTGTCTGAGGCTGTTGACCTCTCGTCCTTCTGTCACATGCTCTTGCCTGGCCTTCCATGTCCCTGAACACTCTGGGTCATCCTCCCAGCTCTCTGGTGGCTTCTACTTCACATTTATATCATGATCTTTCTCTACCTCTGAACAGCTACAAGGCACCCAGAGAGATGGCTATGGAAAGTGGAAATTTACATAATGCTTGTCTTTAGCATTAGATTTAGGAAAAAAATATACGACACATATGTAGAGAGATATGTGAGGGGTTCTTAATGGCCACACCAGGATAATAAAATAGAGGAAGAAAGATATAGACATGGACATCGCAACTCAATTAAGTAATGGGCACATAGAGAAATCTCCTCAGATGCCTATCGTTGATCTGGGACAATACGTATTTCTTTAACACAAGTTAGCTCATACATGATTGGTAAGTAGGAGAGATGACATCAGTGTAATATGAAGTTGAGTAATTTCATAAACAAATTTTCCTAGACAAGAGAGACTGGTATAGCAAGAATAGAATGACAATCTTTGTTAGAAAAGGGAAAAACTCTTAGCTTGACTACTGCACAGGTAAGAACATTTTTAGCTGTATTATAAGAAAATTAGCAACCAACTGCTGCCCTGGGACTCTGATCCCAGAGCCGCGCTCCTGAGCTTGGCATGGCTCTCTCTGCAGGTTGCTCTTCAACCAAGAATACAGACCTTCGCTTATATCTGCATCATCTCAGTGGCCCCCAAACCCACATTTCTACTTTACTGTTTTTGTACCTATTTGATATCCCTAAGGTAGCATCCCTGGGCTAAGTTATTTCATGACATGATTATTATTTTTATTGTTGCCTTGGTTACAGAGTTGCATGGGTTTGGGGAAGTCTTTCCCCAAGTCCTATTTTTATCATAGGCTCTGATATTTTTGTGTATGACTTTTCAGACCACAAAGATTTTCAGGAATGCACAGCTGCTGACATCCCAGGTATGTCTTAATAAATTTAATAGGAATTAAACATGGAATATCCTGTACTTTATTATAAGGCATATGCTTGGATTCTATGGCAGTGTTTCTTAAAAATTTAGAAAGTGTCATAATTTGTTTTCTCAATACAAAGTTTCTTCAAAGAAGGCCAAGCTTGTATTCTTTATTACCTGTCTGCCAGGCCTGAAGCATGAACAGAAAGCTATTTTTTAGTTACATGAGTTATATGGTATGAATCTGAAAAATCTCTTTCTTCCCATATTCGAAGACTGCAAAAATAGATGAGTGAATGTTAATCAAGAATGCAGAATGGAATTCATTTTGGGCTGAATTCCAAGCCCAAGAACAAGAAGTGTCACTCTCCATTTTTATTCCTTTAATGATAGAACTAAGGGAAAAAAATAGGAGGTTAGAATAAAAATATAAATTTAATTTTAGCCACACTTTTCTAACATAATTTCTCTGAACATAAAATCAGCACTCGGGTTTTCCCCTTGGTGTTCAACCATTAAACTGTGTTGCTGATCCTTTCTTTAAAGGAGCTTTTCCCATAATCACTTGTCAGAATTTACATTCACTTTACCTTCTTCTCAACTCTCTTTACCTAACATCATGTCTCCAGGTTTAATCTGTCTTGTAAATTCTATTTAGACTCTAGACATTATTAATCCAGATGCATTCACTGACTTGCAGAATGTTGTCTTATAAAATGTTGCCAACTGATGAATTACAGAGATGCATATAATTCTAGCAGAGAAGGAAACCACTCTACTGAGATTTTTCCCTCAGTTGTTTATGCCCCCAGTCTCCTGATTCTGTGACTTAAGAAGGAGAACATTGTATTTCCTTTATCACTCCCCACATGTAGTGCTAACTTCTCAATAGACAAAAAATGGGATTTTTGTTTTATTGCTAAACATTATGTAAAGAAGTTAATCACATTATTTTGAAGAAATAATCTATCCTTGCCTGAATGTAAAGATTGCAGACAGGACTTCCCTGGTGGCACAGTGGTTGAGAGTCCGCCTGCTGATGCAGGGGACACGGGTTCGTGCCCCGGTCCGGGAAGATCCCACATGCCGCGGAGCAGCTGGGCTCGTGAGCCATGGCCGCTGAGCCTGCGCGTCCGGAGCCTGTGCTCCGCAACGGGAGAGGCCACAACAGTGAGAGGTCCGCGTACCAAAAAAAAGAAAAAAAGAAAAAAAAAATCCCCAAAACGGTAACAACAAAACCCCACAAAACGAGAGTGTATGCATGAGAACAAGGCAGAACACTGAAAATAATAAGCGCTGGCCCAGATAATCCAGCCTATATTTTTTTCTTCACAGAATTTTAACAACATGAGCCTAGCGTTTAAGCAATGCAATGCAAACTTGTAAACAAACAGGATTTAAATGAGTTTTATTTTTCACACTCTGCTGCCACAACTGTCAGTTCCTGTGTTCCACTGTAATGCTTTACTTTATGGGATTGTTTCGTTTTCTGCTTCTCTTCCAGGATTTCCTAAAGAATTTTAAAAATCTTATTAAGATTTTAAACACAAATTAGTGCCAAATTAGCATTTAGGCCCTGTGGATGCATTGTAATCTAAATCATTCTGAATGTTGCCAGCCATAGGTCTTTAGCCATTTACTTTCATTGGGCAGTAACTGCCCTGTCATTAATCAGGTTCCTGATACTTTAAGAAGGAAAAAAGGCTAAGAATTTCCAGCAAGATGAAGTAGCAGCCAGCATTGGTAGCCCCTGCTAAGTTTCTAGTGAACATAGGTTTGCTTTGTTGATATGTTAGCTGCTACCCTCAAACCTACAAAACAAAAGTGAGTTATGAGGAAATCTGTTTGAGAGATCCTGAAGCTACCCATTCCTAGCCAGCTTGAGCTCTGATGGCCAGTTCTAAAAGTAGATGAACCAGAGGTGCTGATGAGGTGCTTTTGTCTTCCGGCACAAATGTCCCCCAGACTGCCAAGTCCATGGCCATTAGAGGATAAGAATCACACAGTACCGCAAATGACTACTGGAGAAATTCAATTTTATGATTATCATTTGAGAGGAAATGTTGCTAAACAATACGTGGCTTTTCTTTCATCTAAACTAAAATCTACCATAATTTTTAATGCTAAGCTTTCTTAAATATATGAATGCAAAAATTATCTGTATATTTTGCTGAGTGTGGCGATGATGGTGAAGACGATGTGACAGGATGTGAGAGGATGTATGCAGAAGAACCATAAAGAAGATGATAAAGCACCTTCCATTCTCTGAGCAACACTAAGTGGGATTTTTGAAAATCATTATTGATGTTAATATTTTCTATCTACTTTCATGAAAAATTTAGCTCATGTGAGTCCACTATAGCAACCTTATCACTAGTTCACCAGTTCAGCAGGAAATTCCATTTATCCAGCTTACATTGAGAGTCAGTTTCCAAGCAAAGATAGCTTCTAGTACAGATGATGCCTACAGGATAATGGCATCTCCTTACAATATTTTTGTCTTTTCTAAAATAAAAATAGTTAGGTGTGACTTCCTTTCCATTACAAAGTCCCTTGTTTATACACAGAGGCAATTAGTTTAAAAGACATTTAGATACTCAGAACTCTACATGAATCATCAAATTACACTTGGGAGAATTCCCATAGAAATATCATTAAATAGACAAGTTTATTTCCAGAACAAGGTTGTTGAGCTTACATTAACATAGATATTTAGAATCAAAATAAAATCTTGAAAATGCTTTTTTAAAATCAAATTGGGCAAAAATTCTACTAACCCTAGATTTTCCCTCATAAGCCAATGCATTAGTGACTTTGTCATGTAAACCTTTTCTTGACTCTCTCCAAATCCCAAGCTTAAATTAATACCACACACAGATTTTATAAAACCCTAACAGATTGTAGCCAAACTGACTTAATTTCTTTTGCTTGTCCCCAGGCCGCATTGCTCTGACCACTTCTTCATTAGGGAAGGATGGATCCCCACTCAGTTTATTGAATAATGAATGCTGCCTGCAATTTCTCTAGAAATTCCAAAGTGCTTTATGGTGTGCTCTTATCTACAAACCTACTACCCCAAAGTTAAATCATCCAGAATAAAATCACAAGCCCAAAGGACAATTAAATGTCTCTCAAAGAAACAAAACACTTGCAACTTGGAAACATAGGTCTGAAAGTTAGTTACTTAATCTGTTCATATCTCAGTTTCTTCATTTGTAAACTGTGGATAAATAATAGCATTTAATTCATAGGGTATTGTGAAGATTAAAGTGAGTTACTGCAGGGAAAGCACTTAGAACATTGCTTGACACATGCACAGAACTTCATCAGTGTTAGTGATGATAATACTGAAGATGATGATTAACAAATGAGAAAACTAATCCTTAAGGAGAGATGAGATTGGCTCAGGCCAAAGTCATACAGTTGAGCCATGAGTCTAACCCCCGAACTTTCTTATTTTAAATTCCAAGCTCTTTCAATTGTGCCTTTCAGTTGTGCTTCACTGAGAATCTCCAAGGAAAAGGCAGGACGTAATATTCATAACATTCTACTCGGTAGCAGAGCAGGTCAGAGGCATGCAGAGAGTTAAGGTAAAATTTAATTTGACCAGTTTGATTACCTGGTCACTTCTAACATGCTTTACTGTGTATTAAGGTACAGAAGACAACAAAGTAGAAGTACTGCAGTGGTGGCTACGCCAAGCACACAAGTCAGATAGGGAGTTACAGATAATAACAAAGTAAAAGGTAAAAGAGTGGCAAGATGAAAAATAATTGCACTGTAGAGGCATCTAATATAGAGAGAAATGCATGCATTAAATCTCTCTGGATGCCTCCACAGTCTGGGAGAACATTGCTCTCCATTCTCTTCTAGATGCAGCATTCTACAATCCAATAATGATGACTCACAGTCATTAGGAAAAGAAATAGAGTACATTTGGTATATTCTGCATCAGAAGGCAAGAAAGCAGGTAGAGAATTATTTGGGGGAATATCAACTAGGATCAGGGAATCTCTAGTGTTGCACTATCTAATATGGTAGCTGCCAGCTCTATGTGACTCTCTAAAATTAACTAGCCACATTTCAAGTGCTCAGTGGCTACTGGCTATAATATTATACAGCTCAAGAAAACATTTTCATTGTTTAAGACAGTTCTACTGGACAGAGCTACTCTAGTGCATTTGCTGAGTATCAGATTAGAAAATGGCAAAACTGAGACCATATATCCACCTGACCTGTGAATAGAGATTAATTATAAGCCCCATGAGATAGATGGTGAGAAGGGACCCAGATTATTGATATTTTTACTCTATCTTGATAAATAATGACTCAGAAAATGAGAAGAGATTGAGTCTGACTGAGAGTGGCATCTGTAGATTCAATTACATAGACTCGGAGCAAAGCAGACATTGTCCAAAACAAAACAAAACAGAGCAGAAGAATACCAGACAGAGGCTTATAAACTTCTCTGTCTTTTGTTTGTGTGCTTTTTTTGCTGATCAAATTACATTGATACATTTTGAACAGAGTATAGGATTTTAAAATGAGCGCACAAATATAGACAAAGTAAGTTTAGAACAGTTTTTTTGAAAGTGAATTAAGCTTAAGAGTACAGATATATATTGCTCTATGCATACATCATAGATATAGTTAGGTCATCTGTGATGAGTTTAATGTATGGATATGCAACATTTTATAGACTATGCCGTTGGATCTATGGAAATTTGATTCCAGAGAACATAAACAGATAATAAGTTGCCAAGAATCCCCTGCTTGTAAGAGACCCCATGTTTTTAGTTTGTGAAGAACTATCAAAATAGCACTCATCTGCAACAGAGAACTGTTATAACTTAAAGAAGAAAAATATCAGAGACAGGTGCTACAGACTAATAGAGCTTAAAAATGAAACCAATTCTGTTTCCAGTTTTAAAAGCAAAGCAGTGCCTGATCTCTAAATATCCAATTGAGTTGTAATTCAGGTAGTAGAAATATCTATATAATGGAATTAACTCTTAGTACAGGGGGTTCTGTATGATTCTGTACTGAGTTTCTTTAAAATGTGTCTCTTTTTCTCACAAAATAATTAAATAAAAGAATACTAGTAGACATGTACTTATTTTAAAAGAGATAATTCTATACGTCTGGGTAGAGTTAAAGTTGCTTTAGGAATGATCCTGACATATTTCTAAGAAGTAATTTATGTGATTTTTCAAGTGGTGATATTGCAAATGCATAAAACTCTGGATCTATCTTTTTAAAGATTTTCATCTTCATTCTCATAAAAACTATATAAGTACATGGCTTAAAGATATTGCACTCTAACCTACTCCTCATGCCAGTCATTTCCTACTCCTAAATAGAGGATTTTCAAGGGATTGAATCTTTTCATATGCTTATTTGCCTCCTGTATAACTTCTTTGGTGAGGTGACCTATTTTTTAATCAGTTTGAGTGTACTCTTATTGTTGAATTTTAAGAGTTCTTTGTATATTTTGGATAGCAGTCTTTTATCAGATATGTCCTGCAAGTTTTTTCTCCCGATCCATGGCTTGTCTTCTCATTCTCTAGTCATTTGCTTTTGCAGAGCAGAAGTTTAAAATTTTAATGAATTCCAGCTTACCAATTATTCTTTCATGGGTCTTGACTTTGGTGTTGTATTTAAAAAGTCATTACTATACCCAAAGTCATATAGGATTTCTTTTATGTTATCTTATCATTTTATAGTTTTGCATTTTACATTTAGGTCTATGATTCATTTTGAGTTAATTTTTGTGAAGAGTAGAAGTTCTGTGTCTAGATTCATTCATTTGCAGGTGGATGTCCATTTTTTTTCAGCACCGTTTGTTGAAAAGACTATCTTTACTCCATTGTATTGCCTTTGCTCCTTTGTCAAAGATCAGTTAACTATTTTTCATGTGAGTCTATTTCTGGGCTCCATATTCTGTTCCATTGATCTATTTGTTTATTCTTTTGCCATTACCACACTGTCTTAATTATACTAAGTCTCGAAGTTGGGTAGTGTCAGTCTGCCAATTTTGTTCTTCTCTTTCAATATTTTATTGGCTATTCTGGGTCTTTTACTCTCTGTATAAACTTTAGTATCAGTTTGTCGATATCTATGGTTTTGTTGTTTTTGATGACTTCAGTAATGGTGGCTTGTATCCTTGTGTGTACCCTTGTGTGCTTCGTGATTTTTTTCTTCTAGGTTATATTATTTGAAAATTAATGTGCAGGAACTCTTTGAGGTCTCAATTTAGAGTATTTTCCTCCAGAGAGGATTCTATATGCTTCTGCCATGCATTAGAGGGTAATACAAATCTACAATGAGACATGAGATTTGTTGTAGTTTTTGGCTTCTACGTATTTCCATCACCTATCATCAGTTTGGTCATATTTTCATATATATAATTTAATTTTATATCCACCATAAAGTATTCTTTTTTTTTTTTTTTTTTTGTGGTACGTGGGCCTCTCACTGTTGTGGCCTCTCCCATTGCAGAGCACAGGCTCCGGACGCGCAGGCTCAGCGGCCATGGCTCACAGGCCTAGCCGCTCCGCGGCATGTGGTATCTTCCTGGACCGGGGCACGAACCCGTGTCCCCTGCATCGGCAGGCGGACTCTCAACCACTGCACCACCAGGGAAGTGCATAAAGTATTCTTTACCATGAGAATTTTTCTAGATAAGTAGTCTGCCATATTGATAGAAATAGAAACCAGGGAAAGAAGAATGAACTATTCTGATTAGTGAATTTGGGAAAGGAGCTAGTCATTCAAACTCAGTCACTTCTGGCCCCTAGATTGGAATGTCTGGAGAGAGTGTGCATACTGGTGTTCCCTCTGGGAGATGTAAACTCAGTCGGTGTGGCTCTACTCAGTGTTTGCCCAGACCTGCCTGTGACTGGGTGAAGGTTGTGTGATGGTCTTGTTATTTATTTATTTATTTGTTTATTTCTAATTCAGAAAAAGTAGAAGCATGTATTTTTGACAAAACTTAAGCCATCCCTGCCCCCCATCCTTATGAATTATAAAGGTGACAATTTTATCCCTACCTTACTGACTCCTATATGCATTTCTCAATTGGTTCTGAACATGAGAGAAGAAAGGGGTGATTAACTTGAGCAATTTCCTCCTTAAATCCTATTTGTTTGACATTAACATTGATAATAGGTAAATTTTGATTAACAGTTTTTCTTTCTATCTTTCTTATTCCTATTTTTAACATTTCAGTGACATAACTTTCAGGTTTGTTTCTTGTAAACATATTTTTGAATTTTTTAAAAACAAGTCCTTTGTGTCTCTTTTTGCTATGATTAATCCATTCACCTATGTTATTACTATTATTATCACCTATGTTATAACCTATTACTATTATTATCACCTATGTTATTACCTATTACTGATACTTGGATTTATTTTTATCATCCTATTTCGTGTTTTTCACTTACTATGATTTTTCTTTACTTACTCCACACTTTTACATGAATTTTCAAATTAGATTGCTAGTTTTAATGGTTATATTTTTATTTCCTAAGCTTATGCTTGATTCTATTTTAAATCTGACATTTTCTTTAATGAAAATATCCTGCTGGTGTCTTATGTTCTTATTCCTATCTTCCATCTTTTTTATTTTATAGAGCTCTTCAGATTTTTCTATAATCTTCTATTCTCTCAGTTGTTGTTTACGCTAACTTCTTCATTTTTTAATCTCAAATGGTTATGATTATTTGACTGTTAACTAAGCAGAGACTGTTTTCTGTGTTTTCAAGCCAGCACTCATGGGTTTCCCAAAAGGCTGGTCTTCAGTTTGACTCTGTTTCAGATCAATTTTTTTTTTTCATCTTTAAGAGGGCTAGAGCCCTGCTGGGATGCAGAGGCATGGGTTGGGGTGCGCTCCCTCCCAGGAGGTCACCTCAGGTGGGGGGCATTGCCTGCGGGGTTACGCCACCGAGCTCACTGCAGCCTGGCCCTGGTTGAAACCCAGACCCCGCAGCTGCCGCCACTGGCCTCAGCCACCAGGAACCTGCATCGGCCCTGCCGAGGTGCAGGAGCCCAGATCAATCTTTATATTAACATCTCACTGCAATGTTCCTGCCTGACAAAGGTAGTGTGTCAGTTATCTTGGCTGCGTAACAAATCACTCCAAAACCTAATGACTTAAAATAACAGCAACCGTAAACATATCTCACAAGCCCATAGTTTGGTAAATTGGGCACAGCTCAGTTGTGTGGTTTTCCTGCTGGTCTCAGCTGAGCTCACTCCCAGGTCTGTGGTCAGAACCCAGGAGAGCTGGAGTCTGGTTGCTTAGTGAGATGGTCCAGCTTAGGTGGATGAGCTTGCACTCCATTGTCTCTCATTCTTGCTGGCTGGACTGACTTCATGGGGTAATCATCCCGTAAAGAGAGATGGCAATTCCCAGGGTGGATAAGCACTCTTTCAGTCCCTACATGTGGCATATTTACTACTGTTTTAATATTCAAAACAAGTTATCTGGCCAAGCCTAAACTCAAGGGATGGGGAAATAGACTTCACTTCTCCATAGAAAGAGCTGCAAAGTATTGTGTTCATTTGTACCTTGTACCATAGGTTATGTGAATTTGGCCTCAGAGCTTGGAGTCCTAATTTCTTGAAGCTTTCTTTAAGGTTCTGATTTCCTTCCTCCTGCTTTAGGGACAAAGCCAGTTTTCTGATAGCATTAATTTCTATTTAGTTTTGACTCCAGAGATAATTTCCAACTGAAAATCTGGTCTTGCCATCTTAATTACAAATCAAGAAGAGTGACTGTGCAGTTTCAAATGGATAGGTGACACACGGTCACAGAAAATACATGTGCAGCCAATGCAATTTGCATATCAAAAAATTTTAATTTAGTTGACATCTAAAAGCAGCTATTGGATGAAGCAATTATATTATACAAAGTGACTGATTCACAGTTGAGAGACATGGAGTTAGCATTCAGGGATGGTTTTAGTCAAAAGTTTGTGGTATTATCTGAACAGTCTGAAATGACTGAGCAAATAACCTATTTTCTTCTCCCTTGAAGATAAGGACACCATTAAAATAAGTTAGGTTTACAAGATAAATTTATCCCTTATTTTCTGAGATCCCACTGTAATGATAGTTTAAAAGTTAGGAGAAGGAAGACCATCAATTTAAGGTCAGAAAGGAGCAAACTGGCATGTACAAGTTAATGAAAATCGTACATATTAAACACATTAAACATCATTCAATTTCACATAAAAATTATAGAAGCTCCCACTTTTACTTGAGACATATAGTCTTTTTATTCTAACTTTGGTTTTTCTACTTTTAATAGAAGCAGAGATACAAATAAATGCTTAACTCTGTGGTAAGAAAAATAGAAATATAAAAGGCATAGAAGCTTAAAACAGAAAGTTAAATATTTTTAATAAAATTTCTGGAAAAAAAGAATAGAGGACAGTGAGAGGAAAATGTTTTTCAAAACAATAATAGAGAAGAGGTCCAGGAGCTGAAGTGGGACACAAGCCTTTAAACTGAAAAGCTCCAGAAAACGCAGAGCAAGATAAATTTTAAACACAAGCACATCATTATCCGAAACACATCATTATGAAATTTCAGAGCACAAGAATAAGAAGATCCTAAAAGCTTATCAGTAATAAAAAAATGTATTCCCAATTAAAGAATGAAAATAATACATATATCAAATTTATCAGCAAAAGAGAACACTAAAATGCAGCTAAGACTTTAAAGTCTTGAGAAAAAAATTACTTTGAACTTAAACTTGCGTCTCATTGTCTATTCTGCTAACAACAGGAGCGAGCCTTTGAAAATTCACATCAGACCATGTCATGTTCTGTTTAAATTCCTCTGGTAGCTTCACAGCTCACACAGAGTAAACACCAAACATTTCCTGACCCATAAGTCCCTTAACGATCTGGCCCTGGGTTCCTTTACTACTAAGGCTACTAGATTCCTTCTCGAGAGCCACATTGAAATTCTCACAACTCCTTATTCAAGCCAAGCTTGCTCCTGATTCAGGGTCTTTTTTCTTAGAGTTTCCTCAGCCTTAAAATTCTTTTTCCAAACATTCAAGTAAGCAGCTCTCTCATGTCCTTCTTATCTCTGCCCAAAGGTTTCCATCCTAGAATGCTTTCCCTAACTGCACTATGAAAGAACCTGGCCTCTGTCTCATTCTCTTACCCAACTTCATTATCCTTTATCACATTTCCCCCTACCTGATATACTGCATATTTGCTCTCTCTTTTCTAGAATCTAAAATCAAATTGGCAAGAAATTTGCCATTCTGGTCACTGGTTGTATCCCCAGCATCTAAATAGTATGTAGTAAGTAAAGGACCAATGTCATTGAGGGAATGAATTGTTGAATGAATAGACATTCAGTAAGGATAGAGGATGGCTCTGCTTTTGAACACTCCAGGGTGAGACTCTGTGACTCTTCCCTTCTCCACTCCCAGCTTCTCCTAGGCTCACCTGAACCATACTGTGTCCTTTAATATCCACAAGGTTTGCCCTTAAGGTGGTACCAACTAAGGGGGTATAACCTTAGATCTACTACTCTTTTAGAAGATGAGCAAAGAGGAGCTTTCTGCAGCCCTGTGAAAGCACCAACTTGCCTGAGTGAATCTATTGCCTGATCCAATAATGGGATTGTGAATGCTGATAACTTGTCCCCCAATATGTCCTATTTGTCTTTGACAAGCTCCAATTTTCTTCCATCATTTTCTGCTCCATTCTAGAACAACTCTCAGGCTCTGCAACATAACTCTGCCCCAGAGTCTCAGGTGCCTGAATATGCAATTCGTAGCTTCAAAAACCTAACAAATTGTCTAGGTTTCTCTGTAGACATGCATTCACACATATATATATACACACACACATATACATACATAAAATCTGGCACATACTGTGTGTTCAATAAATGACTATTTTATGAATAATGGATGAGGGCTCTGGTTCATATCTCCTCACTCTGGGATTTAGAATTTGGAGTCTCCACCCATCCCTGTGTATCGGGGGAAGAATATGATATATTGCCCACTGGCTTTTAGGATCTTTCACTCATATACTGTTGCCCAAAGCAAGTCATATGGCCATGTGCAATTTTAAGTTAGTGCAATTCTTCCAATTCACCAGCAAAAGAACTGAAATATTAAAAATGATTCTAATTTCTTCAATACAAGTCTAAAAAATGATAGTCTAAGGTAAAATGGAAGGTGGCTTCCAAGAAGAATGCCTGCAAAAAGAGGAACATAATCAGTTCAAGAAATAACTAAAATGATTAAGAACCTGGATCATATTAGGGATATAATGAAAAGAGCATACGTCTTTTATCCCAATAAGAAAAAAAACAAAGGCAACAGAAACTAGGGAAAAGTTTAAAACATCAAACACAAAAATCCATAGTCAAATATGGATCAAATTAAATATTTGAATAATTGGTGGAGTATAAAAGAAGATATTACATTTGAACACAATTGTAGAAATATTCTCCCTTGGGTGCTACCAAATTTGACCCATGAGAACACCTAAGAAGTAAATATAAGCATAGCCCACAACTCTGCTATACAGTGAGCCAAATTTTTGTGGTCACAATAATGTAAAAGTAAAAAAAAAAATTTAAGATAACTTAGCTTATTGGTTTTCAACTTTTAAACTCACTCTATAGATTGAACATCTAAGATTATATTTGGAATATAGAACTAAATATAAATGTTATCAATCCAGCAGTATAAAATTTAATGTGACTTGAACAAATGGTGGAAACGAGAAGGTACGGAGGAAAAATGCCAAAAAGATAAGGGTGCCAATATCCTTAATGTATAGGTTCAGCATTGAGTTATTTATGATGGAACAGGAAATAAAGTTTTCAATAATTATTTAAACTTAGAAAAGCAACAATAGAAGAACTAGAATAGTAAAATAACTATTAAATGGGAAAGGTGTTAGGGAAGATGAAGGTAAGATAAGTAAACTAAATCCTCACTTATAAAACAAGACAGCAGTAAAAATTTCTAAATTTTGTGAAGATATAGCAGTGAACATGTATTTGGGAGGTAGGTAACTGCAAGAAAACTAAATGCTCATATGTCTTAAAACAGTTGCCCCTGAAGGGCAGGTTGTAAGTGAGAATAAATTGGGAAAAAGAATTCTTGTTTTCCATTATAAACCCTTGTGTAACATGTAATTTAACATGGGCTTATATTTCTTTCATAAAAACTTCTTTCTAAAAAAACATAAAATGCATATACTAATTGGGTTTAAAGCCCTTTATTACACAGAGGAAATTGATTAGCAAGTTAATATAATAGCTACAAGTCAGGTAATTTCAAACCATGGCAACCAAAATTCTAAGCGGGGAGAGCAGGTGGGATGGCGTGCTGCCTGGGTATGATAGACACCTAAGAGGTATGGTGAGGAAAAAGAGACTGCTAGACTCAACCTACGTCTTTGTGCTGGGAAGTCTTTGCTGAGATCAGTCAGGTGTTTTCAACAGGTTGTTTGTGGGGAATATAGACTTATCCCTTAAATTGTGTCAAGCAATGAGGTTAATATTCATATGAATAAATGCCAGAAAAGCTGAATGAGTGGTTTTCATCAAGGCATGATGTACTCTATCATTCTATAAATCTTTGAGAATTGATTAATCCAATGAAATAAGAATTATAACAAGAGATGAAGGCGATCTTTTTAAGGTACAATCTTAGAAAGATATGAAAAAGAAGAAACATGTAAAATACAGCTCTCAGACTCTACCTGACATTTCGAGCACTTTTATTAGCCATGCAGTTTATTTTCATCCTTACCAATGTTCTTCAATTGGGCCTAATACCTTGTAAGAAAAAGTTTTCTTAGATGATAGAGCACAATTGTTAATTGCCAAATATGGCAATATTAAACAGGGCCGTAATTAATTTTGTCATTACAAGCAACTATTTATGATCAAAAATTTTAAAAATACTGAAAAATATTGCTTACCTTAATACTGCCATTTTAATAGAAACAGTAATCCCATATCTTGAAATGAAATTACAGATGGCTTTAGTAATTATGATGTATTCTTTGTTTTTATTTATTTATTTATTTATTTATGGCTGTGCTGGGTCTTCGTTTCTGTACGAGGGCTTTCTCCAGTTGTGGCAAGCGGGGGCTACTCTTCATCGCGGTGCGCGGGCCTCTCACTATCGTGGCCTCTCTTGTTGCGGAGCACAGGCTCCAGACACGCAGGCTCAGTAGTTGTGGCTCACGGGCCTAGTTGCTCCGCGACATGTGGGATCTTCCCAGACCAGGGCTCAAACCTGTGTCCCTGCATTGGCAGGCGGATTCTCAACCACTGCGCCACCAGGGAAGCCCATGATGTATTCTTAAAATGATTGCCTCAATTAGTTATTGTTGCACATAAGTTATTCACCAGGATTGAATTCTTTTCTTAATTGTCTGCTTTTTTTAATAGTGACAATTGTGTATTGACACTTGGAAATAGCATTTGTGTGAGTTTGAGAATTCTCCTCCGGATGTTTTTTAAGTTAGAGTATACGAGTTATAAATTTATGTTTCACTTGAAATGTGTTTTTTCTTTTTAGAAGACAATGCTTTGGCTAATCTCTTAGCTTTCTTGTAATCCTGTGTCCCCCTTCTGAGATATCTAAGGACTCCATAGCGGTACAGAGTCCTAAAAATTTCCCTTTGGTAAGGGATTCTCAGAAGAGGGACAGTTTCCACCAGCAGTTGGCTGCTCAAGGAAGCCTCTGGTGTGTAATAACTTCTTACCACCTCCTATTAATGCTCTACTCCCTTTTTCAGCCACAATTTCTCTTGGGAATGCCACTTCATTCAGTGGTGTTAATTGAATGCCTCATCTCAGTGCAATGCAATAAGCATATGGCAGAGAGCAATAAAAGAAAATGTGTCCTCATCCTTAAGGAGATAAGAGGGATCCACACAGCATACGTGCCACATGGTTTCACCCATGTCTTAAGAGGGTGCCATAGAACTTCGAGAAGGAATGGAACGTCCTACATTTGAATTAAGATGCTTCTAAAAATGTTAAATTAGTTTTTTTCCCACTTGGGACTATTGCCTCCAGACAAGTATTTCCCAAACTAAAGTGTTCATTAAAATCACCTATAGAGGATTTTAAGTTTAGGGATTCCCAGGTCTCACCTCCAAAGATTTTTTATTTGGTAGCTCTCCAGGCAATTCTGATAATTAGCTAGGCTTGGAACAGCTACTGGAGATAATTTGAACATGAATAGAAAAACTTATTTGACCAGAAATAAACAGTAACCCTGCAAGGTTCAATGTATTCAGTTCTGTACAAAACAGAGTAAAAGAACCAAGTCCTCCTATTTACAAACCTACACATGTCAAAATAAAATTTCTATCTTCTCTCATTAATTACTTGAAATTAAGTGACATTTTAAGAATTAATTTTTCCACCTTGATTAGCGTGTTACTTTCTATTGTTTCTATTTTATCATATTATTGTACCTTTATCCAAATACCCCTCTCCAAGGATTTCCAATGGACTGAGGTTGGAAAGTATTAAACCATATTTTTATATTTAGAGACATAAAAAGGTAGAACTTTGTATCACTTATGACATATTTAACAAGTGACAATCTATACCAAATTCATTTCCTGTTAATACTAAAACTTTAAGCCCATAACTCTCTAACTCCCAACAACTCAGCACAGATACAGAGAAGAAAGCAACAGAAGATAAGAAAAGTATAGAAAAGAGGAGGAAAAGAGTGATCTTGCTAAAAGATTATTATGGATTGCTGAAAAAGTAGTGAAGTGGATTTCTACCCAGAAAAAAAGGAGTATTTATGACACATGAAGTGTTAATATCTCCATTTTTAAATGGTATAAAATAAAGTTTTCTCCCCAATAGCCTGCTCTTCTATGGTGCCCACAGGTGCTGAGATGGAGAGCTTCTACAAAGGCAGTTGTTTGTCTCATTAAATAGTGACCACTTTCTCAAACCCTCTGGTTTATTTTTTTCCCCCAACATCATTGAGCTAGCTCAGCAGACAGCTTTAGGAAGCAGATTTTGTGCCCTTTAAAACCTCTTCCGTGGGATCATGACATGATAAATTTCACCTTGGTTTTCCTCGTTAAACACTGGCCTTGGAAGTAAGCATGTATATGTTCACAGATAATTGTGGAATGCACAGTTAGCCTTATTAAAGCCTTATTAAGTTAGCAGTATGCAAGCAACTATCATCAAGGATTTTTTTACTCCCTGTCCTTCATGGATTGATAACTTTGTAAGATATCATAAAATGAATATTTGAAAAATTAAATAACATTACACACATGAAACACAAACCCAAATTATTTATCATTTGATTCAACAGACATAAAAAAAGTACTCCGTCAAAGTGCTATAAAAGTTTCTAACCACTTACCCTCAAAGTCTATACTTGTCCTGTGATGGACCAGCTGGTCTGCAAAACATATTCTGAGAAGCATGAATTCAGCCCACTTTGTTCATCTGAATGCTTAACTGGGACCGTAGGTGAATGTTTACAAATTCTAGTCTTACATAAAACAATAGTAGAAGGAGTTATTCAATTTGGAGTTTTACTAAGTCTCATGTAAACAGTATGAATATTTTACTTCCCAGTGTGTATGTATATATATACGAGAGAGAGAGACAGACTTCTGTGGACCTTTCTTCTTAGCCAAATAAAATGTTGGTTGTCTGATATACCAACCAACCCAAGAGCAGCTTCTTCTGGAATCTAAGAACTCTATACCTTTGCTTTTTGCACTTCCATTTCCCAACATAAGCAACCTTCCTATTGGAAGCAAGGGTAAAACATGATTGAGGTTCAAGCCTTCCCCATTCCCAGTTGAGTTGAAATATACCTAGTGTTAGTCTTTTGCCTGCTAAAGCCCTCTGGGGTGTACATACTTGCCAGCCCAGGGACTGTTCTTATTAATGAGGTCATGCCCAGTATCAGAAAGCTATGGCTAACTGAGTGGAAGGAGGGGATTAGAAAGAAAGAAGAAGAAACTCTAAGGGAGAACATGTGCACTAAAAATATTTGAAAGGGACTTCCCTGGGTCCAATGGTTAAGACTCCACACTTCCAGTGCAGGGGCCGTGGGTTCGATCCCTGGTCGGGGGAAGTAAGATTCCACATGCTGGGTGGAGTGGTCAAAAATATATATGAAAGATGATTACATGAAAATATTTTGAACTTGAGATCTTTTCTTCATATATTTAATATATATGTATTAGATATATATATAAAATATATTTTAAATATATTTTATATATATACTATGTAATATATATTAAATATATATATATTAAATATATTTAATAGCATTCTCTCCCTGTATTGCTTTATGTATTTATGTGTGCCCCGATCAGTGAGATTTCTCAAAACCCTTATTTTTTAAAGCATTTTATTCATGCTATACCTCACTCAAACCTAATCATTATTAAGCACAGGCCATACTTCTGTAAAAACATTTCTTTTTCTTCCATCTGGTAGCTTAGGCAGCCCTTTTAGGCGAATGCCTCTTACAGCAAGCAGATGCTTGCCCGAGCTCTCTTAACTGCTGAGCTGGGCTGCGCACTGACACCAGCCTTCTCTGATGACATTGATCACAATGGTTGCTCTTCTAGTCCCAGCCTGGCCTCTGCAAAAGGAGGGTGTGATTACAGTAGGAAGTGTCACACGGGTGTAATTCGATCAGCATTTGGCCTGTCCCCGTCCCCTGCTGGCAGATGGTGCACGGACGCTCTGCAGCCTTCTGGATCCCTGACTCCACTGGGGCCAAAAGTGTTTACAGTCACTCTTGAGATGTACTTGGCAGCTGCAGAGCTACCACCAAACAGTGAAATGTGTGCAGCTGGCAGTGACTCTGCCCGTCTGGCTTTGAGACGGACATTTTCCCCTCAGGTTTTCTCTTGCTCTGTAAGTGCTTTCATTTTATTTTGTATGTTGGAAAGGGAAAGACAGACTAGAGAGAAGGGAACAAGGTAGATGCTCCAACTACCAAAAAATCTTGAGTCCCGTAGGCATCCTATGAAAATGGATTCCTTTCTCTATTAACTATGTTGGGTCATAACATTTCGTGATAAATCATTATATTTCTTTACGTTCACTTTCCTGATCTCATTTTGCTCTTTCTTCGTTATATGGAAATATGCTCCTCAGTTATATGGGTTGTTTATTAGTTGTTTATTTTGCCCTTAATGTTTGGCAAACTTTACACATATACTCACTCTATTGCTTTTAGATTTAAACACAAGAGAAAAAAAGTCATGCTAATTTTTAAAGACATGTCTACTACTTGTCCAGATAACATGTTGAGTCATGGCCTAACCATTCGACCCATATTACCAGTATTATGACTCCCTCTAAGAAACAGCTGAAGCACCAGAAGACAGGAGACCCAAGAAGTAAGCAAAAAAGGCCCCACCTCTTCTATCTTATTCCCCCTAGCCACTCATCAATGTGCATGTCCAATTCTAACCATCCAAGTCGCCAGGCTTTTTTCTGACATGCTCGTTCTTGCTTCTAAATTGCTACTAATGTATTTTAACTTTGACCTCCCTAACTCAAATCAACTCTCAAAGGACAAAAAGCCAAGTCCTATTGTCTTTGCACTTCACCATGTCTATCCATAACAGCCTATTCATGCTCAATGCCAGCTTATGAACAGGTAGTCCAATGAAATCTTTTCTGAATGTTCTTTATCATATAATACTAGTCTTTCTTAAGCATTGAATTATTGGCTCCTTGGCTAATGATCCAAAAGCACTTTTAGTTTTACTTTTGATCAGAGATAGAATATATAATGCAAAGAATTGGGCTCTGGGATCGACGATTCTACCACAACTAATGTGGTACAGATCCTCACATGAGTCCCTTATCTGCTCTCAAGCTCCTTGGCTCAACTGTAAAAGAGCAACTATTTCTTAGAATGTTGGATCCACAAAGAAGTTGGAGGTGGAAGCTGCAAGTTCTACCGAATTCCACGTGGTATTTATTACTCGTGGTTATTCCAGTCCTACAGCCTTAAGCACTGGCATAGGTTGGAATGTTTTGGGAGGCTGCCCATGGGCAACCTAACTCTGAGTTACAGGAGCAGACTCTCTCGAACTTGTACGCATGCCTGCACTCCTGTGCACCTGTTTATCCATTGTCACAGTACTGTCTGTGCCATGACAATGTCTGACCTTGCTTTTCCCTTCCTCCCCATCAAGATCCTGCCCTATAGAGGAGCTGAAAGAAGCCCCATTACAGGGAAGGAAGCATCCTGCTGTGTGAGCCAAAATGATAATGTGCTTCCCAGAGACAGGTCCTCCTCAAAGCAATTTAGTTTGTAGGGCAAAACAGTCCTGATTAAAATAGGACCAAATAAATCAAGCTAGACAGCACCTTTAGATTTGGGCTTTTGAAGTAAAGCATTTGCGTGTTGTAAGGAAACGTGACATTTTATACTATCAGAGAGAAACTCAGCATTCCTCTTATATTTGGCATAAAAATATAGACATATATTGTGCCTAGGATATAATAAAATCCTTCTTGAAAAGTTATTTCAAATATAAAATTCTGAATATTTGTATTTATACATATAATTTCTATGAGCATATTGAATTAATACATAATAAAATTCTTTGAAGAAAGCCTAGCATTGTAATTAATATGTATTAAGCATTTCCTATGTGTTAAGCCCCAAGTCCTTTGCATGTGTTAAATAATTATTACTTCCATTTGAGGACACTGAGACACAGAAAAGTTAATTCACCCCAAGTGACAAAATTAATAAACAAGAGACCTTGATTTTTAGTAAAAGGGTCTAGTTCTAGCATCCACACTTCTTTATGCTGTGTTTGTGTGAAATCCTAAAGGCTTAAGTCATAATTGTAGTTCTGGAACTTAAGAATTTTATCTCCTTAAACAAGCTGTGTAAACTCCACGTGCATCTCTGAAAGGGGATGATAACAATGATAATTAGTGTCTATCTCAAGAGCTTGCTTTGTGAATTAAATGAGAAAACATATGAAAAACTTCCTAAACTCTGCCTGCCATTTAGATGAGTTTAATAAATGATATACTTTGCCTATTCTTGTATCACAAAATCCTCTGGGCCAAGAAGAAACAAACTGAAAAGAAGCAGAGTCCTGAAATTACTCCTCCCCAAATCTCCCTAGGTTCCAAGAAGTGTAGATAAGTAACTTGCTGCAAAACTGACCATAAATGCATAGACTGCAATAGGCAAATTCTCCCGATACCAAGCTTCTTTGAACACTGTCTTTTGTAAGCCTTGCCCTTGGGATGACCCGGCATCATGAGTATGTGAACACTCTGCCTTAAGGAAAATTATCTCTAGATATTGCACTCCTGGTAAGCTTGATCCCCTCCATCAACATGCTTCTGATTCTGTATAGCCAAAAGAGAAAAAAATGATAACGTTTATTAAGGAGAAGTGAATTTAGCTGGGAGAAATAATGAGAAAAGAAAAAAACTGGGGGGATAGTTTAATGATTGCATATTGGCCAAACAGTGCTTTCTCATATTATCTTTTCCTGAAATGAAATCACTTTTGTTAGCAACTGCAGAAAGAGGTAATGATAATGTCATTGACGTTGACGTTTGACGCGCAGGCTCCGTGGCCATGTCTCACGGGCCCAGCCGGTCCGCGGCATGTGGAATTTTCCCGGACCCGGGCACGAACACGTGTCCCCTGCATCGACCGGCTGATTCTCAACCACTGCGCCACCAGGGAAGCCCGAAGTTGACGTTTTGATGGGCCTCATCTATTCTTTGTTGAGTGAAGGCATCTTTATCATCAAACACAAGCTAAAAGGGCTTGTCTGTTTTCTATACAGTATCTCATCGTACATCATCATTTTCTCATGCTTTCCTCAGAAACCAAACTTTCATTCTTGCAAATGACCAAATATTCTATGAAAAAATTTCTTCAGAAATAACTTTGTCTCTTAACAAAATGTAACACTGTATTGTAATTCATATCCATTAGCCACACTCTACAAAAGTATATATCTATGAGTAGATAGCTTATAAATAAAATATGTTTAATAGAATAAAGAAAAGCAAATTTGCAGTATATATAGTGACCCACACGATCAGTTAATGACCAGATTGTATGGAAATGTATGTTGTGAGAAGTGCACAAATAAATTACGCAAAAGAATTAAACTACTACATCATATGAGTGTTTGTATCAGGAGGTTGTAGTGTAGCAGGAATCAGAAACCAGTGGCAGTAAGACAGGCAGACCCATGACTTCTTGGTGGAAGGACAAAGCATTTGCCTTGACAACAAATCAGTGCTAAGTAAAGCCAAAAATGACTGAGATTTACTAAGATGGATTACAGCTAAGATGTTACAAGAAAATTTGGGGATTTGTATGACAAGCTCCCCAGGAAGTAAACTGCTTATTGAAAGACCTGAAATACATGAGTGGTGGTTTAGAGGTGATTTAGAAAGATCTATAATCATAATGGCAGCTGGAACTTAAGATCACTGGTGATGACTTGGCTTAGACTACTTCCAGCATCTACTAGAGTACGGCGTGGTCCAAAGTTCACGGACTGCATTCCTTTTACTTGGTTACATGTTGCCCTTTGTTAACAACTGCCTTATAATTGAAAAGGGAGAAGGATCTATTTTCTTAGAAATTTACTAGAGACACATTTTCCCTTCCACTGCCTATGATGATAAAAAGGCTTTATGATACAGATCATAGCAGGGTCGCCTCTGTCAGAAGCACCTCTATGACTTGTGATGTCGATGTTCTACTTGCTCGTGAAGTCTCAATGGTCAGAAAAGAAAATCTAACTGGAGGTCCTAAAATTAGACACTGTACCCTGGTACAGTGGTCTGTCCACAGATACGCCATCCAAGTGGAAAGTACTCTTTGTAAGTATAGAGCACATCTCATAAGGTATTAATTGATAAACCTATTTAAAATGTATTGTTAAAACTTTCAAATAAAAAAATTGTACAGTGAACTATACGTGGCTATACGTGGCTGTACAAGAAACTCAGTAGAAAAGAAAGTGTTAGTGCCTATATATCAAGGTTGGAAGGATTTCATTTTCTTTTTTTGGCCCTGGTAGAACTTTGTTCTTGATTCTTTGGCCATCAGAATCAGTCATTATCAATATAAAAATTTTCCTCTCTATAGTTGCATAGTGGCTCAGAATAACGGAAATATATATATATATATATATATATATATATATATACATATCTTTTCTTAATAATCCTCATATAGATTACTTTTCCTAAATCATTTCTACTGATTCCTAAAATAGAGACAGGCCCTAAAATAATGATGTCTAAACAGACTAAGAAACACGAAGAATGTCAATACTTCTCAGACTTTTTATCTAAGAATTTGAGATACAAAAACAGTAAGGAACTGTGGACAACAAATCCTTAGAACAAAAAAGCTGAAAATTCACTTAGACCAAAAAAGCTGCTAAAGATGATTCAAAAAGGGAAACAGAGAGGTTATTTCCAATTCATATCTCTTAAGCCACTTTTTAATACTGCATATTTTCCTTGATAATCAGCTGTAGTTGTTATTTTTCTAATACCTTTTGGAAATATTTTTTATTATTAAATGTTCATATCCACTGAGTCATTTTCCTTATTTGGGGGAGGTAATTCCCATATGCTGCAGAAAAGTGTGTATATGGAAGCCTGTGTGTGTGCTTGTGAGGGATAAAAGTAGAGTGAGAAAGCCAGGTCCACCAGTACCCCACTCAGCACCTGGAGGACCATCCAGTTATTATTTGGGAGGTAGTTACTTTCCCCAGCTGCACATAGTCAAAACTTGTTATTCTTGGGATTGTTTTAGTCTACAAAATACATGAAATACTTTTAGAATGTGCAATAGTATCAATAAAATAGTTATCTGTTATAATAATTATGTTCTTTAAGAGAAATTGTGCTACAGCTTCAAGTGATAGACTCAACGTATGCCTATATTTTAGATAACTGTGATGACAGAATATATATATGCAGAAAGAACATTTTAAAAAATCCAAGAAGGCATTTTAAAATGACTAATTGAGAAGTGCTATTTTACTCTGTAGAAGAAGTCATGAATTTTACACATAGCACTGCCTTTATGAAGATCCAAGGAGAACCAGACTTTTAATTCATTAGGCAGTATCCAGGATTAGATATGGCTTTCCAAATGAAACCCAAATCCTTCACAAAACATTCTTGGTTTCAGATATCACTAGAAACCACCACACTGTAGGAAGGGTCACTGAGAGGTTTCCTGAGGTTCATAGACCTTTAAGCAAACTCAAGTCGATTTTTTTTTTCCCAAGGACAAATGCCAAGTTTTTAGCTAGCCCTAGTTAAGTTTCATGAGAACTTTACTGGCATGCCAGATGTGGACCAATTAATAATTCTGAGGAAACGCTGGGCAAAACTTAGAGGTTTCAGCTGAAGTCCTGCTGTTCTTCAGGTCTCAAACTGTAAATATCATGCAGCTGGTTCAATCATTGTTCTAGTAACCAGAAAACTGCCATACAAAGTTTGCATTTTTTTCATTTTATGTGTAATTGATGACATCTTGGTCAACATTTTCAAGAGATCACTAAACATTATCTTCCCCAAAATATGTGTGTTTTCTGTAGAAACCAATTAAATATAGTACCATTTACCATTCCAAAATGTCTCTCTCCCTTGTACCATATTCCCAGATACTCTAGACTCAGGGGAAGGAGGAGTCCATAGTCCCAGCTGCGTTCAGGAAGTCTTTTCGAGAATTCAGTCCCCTTGGCAGGTGGAGGGTCTGGGGTCACATGAGTCCGCCTGCACACCCTTTACCCTCAGAGTGGTGGGAGCTCTCCATCAGGCACCAATCATCAGTTGTTATAAGTCTGTTGAAATTCTTGGTAAGGAAAACACTGATGTATATACATTAAAGGATGTAACAAGATTTCTCTCTTTTTCAATAACAAGAAAGAACAACTTTCAAAACTGAATACTTTTCACCTTGATATTTGGAAGACCAATTGCAAGTACATCAGAGTAAACAGTGGTATTTAACCCTTTCCAAGTACTCTTATTTTTGGTCTTTTTCATTTAGAATAAAAATAAAAGTGGTTCAATAAAAAGAATATTAAGATGAAAAATTAACCTTTCAGAGGCCCATTACCACCACTCAATCATTTGGAAGATTTCTACCTTCTCTTTTCATTAAACGTTTATCCTGTGTTTTTGTAGGTGTAATCATTAGGTCCTTATAATTTTGCCTGAGTGCAGGTTTTATTTTCAGAAGACATTTTCTTCTCTTTTAAAAATTATTTTTTAGTCCCTAAGTATTATCCCAAAGCTAATAAAAGTATGCTTTTCACTCTCCAAAAGTTTCATAATTATTTGGAACTGTTGAAATTGGCTTTTCTTTTATTTAGTTATAGAGTCATACAAATGTTAGATTATAAAATGTAGAATATTAGAGCCCAAAGGTCTCTGGAATCAAAGAGTTCTATTTGAACCACTTTTAGAGGGGAGAACATGGAAGATTCTCTGTGCCTACTTGAACTGAGGTCTCCTGACCCAGTACAAAACACCTTCTACCATCCCATGTGAACTGCAACATGCAAAGGGCAGGAATTACGTCATGCATGTGGCTTAGTGGCTCACTTTTAATGTGAATGCCCTTATGATATTATATGTACACATATACACATACATATTTCTTTTTATATAAAAATATGTACAGTAGACCATTGAATAACATGGGCTTGGACTGCATGGGTCCACTTATATGCAGAAGTTTTTCAATAAATATAGTACCTGTATTTTCAGTTTACAGATCTTTAAGTTAACTAAGTGTGGGAAAAGTCTGTGTTGGATTTGAGATCACAATATGTGGATTCAAAAGAACTGGGGTTTGGGCTTCCCTGGTGGCGCAGTGGTTGAGAGTCCGCCTGCCGATGCAGGGGACACGGGTTCAAGCCCTGGTCCGCGAAGATCCCACATGACGCGGAGCGGCTGGGCTCGTGAGCCGTGGCCGCTGAGCCTGCGCATCCGGAACCTGTGCTCCGTAACGGGAGAGGCCACAACAGTGAGAGGCCCACGTACCGAAAAAAAAAAAAAGAGCTGGGGTTTGAGTCCTGATCCTATTCTCACTGTTTCAGCTTCCTGCCCTTGGGTGAGTCATCAGTCAATTCCTTTGTTTTTGAGGCAAAGATAGCAGTATGCGGATTTTTGACTGAGGAGGGGGTGTTGGTGTCCCTAACCCCCCCCCAAATTGTTCAAGTTTCATTTGTACTTATATATTTTTATATAAATTATAAATTTCATATGTCTATCTTTCACATTTCTACAATAGGTAGAAATGTCTTTTACCTAATAAAATAAAACAGAAATTATATTTTAAAGTTAAATCCAATGTCTAATGAACAACTCCTAGACTTTATTTTAATTGAAAGATCCAAGTTTCTGTAGGTGGTACAAACAGTGAAGACCAAATCAAATCTTGTCCTATTCTAAATGTTCTGTTCTGTTCAGAGCATACTATTTAATAACCACATACAATGCCTGATCAAGTAGCTACTAGTTTAGATACTCTGCACTAGGTTTGCAGCAAAAGAATCACAGAAAAGTACAACAAATGCTCCATAAACCTCAGTGATGTTTTACTAAAGGATAAGCTTTGTTCTAAGACACTAATATTGAGTGCCTAAGCGCTTTGTCAGAAGTAAAATTTTAACTGAAATGGGTTATTAGCAAGAATGTGTCTGAAAACAATGTAGAAATACCCAGCCCTCATGTTCCCGTGCCCTAGTGAGAGCACCAAAGATATTCACTGAGGAGTTTATTTAGGAAAATGATGTGCTTGTTACTCTAGGACAAACTATCTTTAATTTATTTAGGTTTTTTTGTTATTTCAAAGGCTTTAAAACTTTTGATTTATTTGCACTATTGAGCACTATTATTTGTTCACCTCTCTTTATCAAGCAGATATCGATTAGGACATGTAAGGTTTTTCTTATACTTTGTCTATCTAAAATAACCAATTTGGGACTATCAACAGGGAAGTAAGCCCTTTTATAGGATGGTTTTTGGCATTACTTATGCTCTCCAAAAAAGGACATGTGGGTGTAAGATGATGGGGGTGAGATTAGTATTCAGAGGAGAAAGAAGAATTAACAACGGCTGAATGACAGAGAAATAAATTGGCATCTGTGCTCCTTGACCCCTTTATAGAAGAGCCAGGCTAAGAAAGCTTCAGTGTTGACACCTACTTACCTGTGTGGCCAGGGAAGCCGGTGTTTCCATTGACCAGTTTAGAGACTGTGAAAGGCCTCCAGCCCTCCTGCATGCTTCGCCCACTGGTTTCAGCTGCATGAAGTCCAAGTATTACAGATTAGTTCCTCATTAATTGGCCTAATCCTTTACTACTTATTGAAATACAAATTATCTTGCAAGAGGATAAACATGAAACCTTATCACTGCCCTGGAGGTTAGGGTGATCTCCCAAGAGCCGGACTGAAGCCTCTGTTGAGTATGCTAATCAGAGACACCCCTTTCCCATCCTTGCTGGCGGGGGGGACGAAAAAATAGACCCAGTCACTGATCATCTGATGTAAGCTCGGTTTCAGCCCAGTGATCAGAAAGCCAGTGGTATCCACCTACATTTAGGTTCATCCCCAGAAAAAGCCCTGGTTGTGATCCTAGGATTGGAGATTTATAATCATCCTCTAAGATGAATTTCTTTGAACAAATGCCGCACTATGGATAAATTAAAGATTTAATAAGCAGCTAAATATAAACTTATTCTAACAAATGTGAGCTAACTTTTGGATAATATCTCCACAATAGGGACTTTACAGTAATACCCTAAGAAAGATGAAGTGCGAAAAGCAAGACAGAGATGCGACATGTTACTTTCCCAGTGGGTGGGTGACATTTGTATTTCTTTCTGTATAAAGTTCCCATTGGTGTCATTTGCCCATTTTCTGAGACAGGGTCGTATCAACATGTAAGATTTTTTAATATAAATTATCTGAATCCTGGTTTTTCACCAGTGTTTCCAATATTGTCTCAGTTTAAAGACAATAAATTGTCTTTAATAAAAATTAACTTTTTTAAAAAAGGTCTTCTTTGAGTCCTGACTTGGTATCATCGCTCAAAAGTCTTTCTACCTTGAAATTATAAAAACATTCTTCAGGGTGTTCATTTTTGTGTTTTCAAATGTCTACTATATAAATTTTAGCTATCCTCAATTTATTTTTATAAATACAGAAATAAAACTAAATATTCAACACTATTTCCTGAATATTCCATCACTTTTCATCCTACTCATCTACCACACTCCTAGAATGTGGAGAGACTTTGCAGATTCTTTTTGATATTTGCTAAGTGTTTTAATTCTCACTACAATTTAGAAATTTAGTATTTCTAAAACCCCAAAACATCTTTTTTTTCTTGTCAAGTTTTTTATTTCTACCAATTTTCTATAATCAACAGTTTCTGTGCCTACTCTGATCTGTCTTCTACTATGACATGTTTCATTTACTTCTACAATCTAAGTTTAGAAAGAGCTGGGTAATTAGAGCCAGCCCAGACTGACCTTGCTCTGAATTCTGACTCTTTCACATAATGAGCAAAATGAACTTGAAAAATTACTTAATTTCCTCAGCTCTGAAACTGACCCACTCCACCTATCTCAGTCATTTATAGAACTTAAATTACATGGAATAGGCCTTGACACGTATAAGCTGCTCAACAAAGACTAGCTTCTCCAATTTTCCATCCCCCTTCAACAGTCCTTTCATGACTGATACTAACTCTGCTCTTTATTCCTAAATGGCCCTGTATAATAGAGACAGGCTGTTCTCTATTATTTTCAGGACCCAGGACAAGAACAGAAATGCAGGCCCACACACTATATATGTAAATATACCACATAAGAACAAATTTTAAAAATATGTGCTATGTGCTTTTTTTAATATGATTGAAAGCTGACAAAATATTAAATAGTCTGAAATCTATTATTATTGTGCATGTCTGTGTTCTGTCGTCAGGTCTGAATTGTTTTGATAATTAAAATAATAAAGACTAACATAATTTGAATTAGTATATATTTATCCCACAACAATCACTTTTCTTGCATGCATTTTAGTAAAATCATCATTATGTTGTTATTACCAAGGACTGTTTAACATAATTTGTATTTTATTGGCAGCAATGCTGAATTAGATATTTGTTGGGCATACTTTTATTAACTAGTTTTTTAATTAATTTCAAAATTTAAAAAAAGACCTGTTCTACTGAGGCTGCAGCAATTGGAAATACCAATAAAATTCTTAAATCAATACTTTGATTCAGGAATGAGACTTGATTCATACCTGTCATGTAAATAGAGTACCAAATGATAAATTATTATTTTCCCACATAAGTTGAAAAATATTTTAATTTCACCGTGTAAATTGCTATCACTTAACATCCTGAACACAGGCTCCGGATGCACAGGCCCAGCGGCCATGGCTCACGGGCCCAGCCGCTCCGCGGCAGGTGGGATCTTCCCGGACCAGGGCACGAACCCGTGTCCCCTGCATCGGCAGGCGGACTCTCAACCACTGCACCACCAGGGAAGCCCCAACATCACTAGTTTTACTATCTCTTATAGCAATTCCTGGATGCAAACAGTATTTCTTAAGTTGTTCTCCAAAGTTTTAAAAGCTTAGAAAATATAAGAAGACAAAAATAGCAATATGCTGCTCAACCACAACTATTCCTGGAAGAATATTAGTTATAAAATAATACCCAGAAAATACTCTGGAGATTACTTTATGTGAATGTCTTACTCCTTGTTCATGCAAACATTTGAGTTTCCTTGTTCTAATTTTGTTACATTTTAATGAAATGTTTGCCTTTGCTGCATATTTTACATGCAGTCTATTTTGACTTAGGGACAAAAAAATTAATCTCAAACGTTTAAGATATTTAATCCCTTTAATACGGAAATAGCTAAATTTAATCTGGGTTTTCCAGAAGCTTTTACTAAACTAATAATTGTAACAGTTCCTACCCCAAAAATATGGTTAATGCATATTCAAAATTCAATTCATTTTTCTTCAAAAAGCATGACTTCTTTAGTTGAACATCTGTTGTTTCACCTGTTTTCATGCATCTTGTATCTAGACTGCTATAATATTTAGAAGATATTTCAACCGTAAATCCAAAGGTAATTGTAAGGTCAAATTTTATATGGGTTTCATGAAGATTTCTTTCTTTGAACAGGTCCAGAAAATAGAGATTATAAACTTGGAATTGTCGCAAAACTATAATCAATTCTGGCACAATTGAGGACATGCTTTCTAGCAAAAATTCTAACTGTGCACGAAGAATACTCTGGCTCTTTGGCCAAAATTTTGGTTTCTATTCTGCTTTATTAACTATGCTAGCATCATTATCGTAGATTGTATCAATGACCTTTTATTAAAAAGCTGAACATTTTATTTTAAAAAATTAATCAGTATCATTAAAAATCTCTATAAGGCAAAAATATTCTTAATTCTAGGATTTAATATCGATACCAATATATAGAATTGGTATCATACTTTATATTTTACATCATTATATATGTGCAAATTTAGGAGAAATCTGAAACGTTTAATAATGCAAAATGTACCACAGTTGCCCATAAGCACCCATTTTTATTAGCACACAGATTTGCACGAGTCTCCAGAACCATTCTTAGAATATGAAGAGAAGCAAAAGAATAGATACTGAGCACCACTGAGAAATATGTATATATATATATATATATATGTGTATATATATATATACACATATATATATATATATATATATTTTTTTTTTTTTTTGCGGTAAGCGGGCCTCTAACCGTTGTGGCCTCTCCCATTGCGGAGCACAGGCTCCGGACGCGCAGGCTCAGCGGCCATGGCTCACGGGCCCAGCGCTCCGCGGCATGTGGGATTTTCCCGGACCGGGGCACGAACCCGTGTCCCCTGCATCGGCAGGCGGACTCTCAACCACTGCGCCACCAGGGAAGCCCAAGAAAAATATATTTTAATATGAGAAAAATACAATACTGTGTATGCAATTTGATAGGCCAGGTTTGACAAGTTTATTGATTTATGTTTGTTCTTACTTAAATTACTTTGGTTCCACAGCTGAAAAACAGTTTGGTCTCCAAAGCAGTGATCTTCTCAGAACTGGCATTGGTACAATCTGAAATCCTTCATGGTATTCAGACACGGTTGCCAGTTGTTTTAAGGACATAAGTCAATGCTTCTTTCCACAGAGTTTTTTTTACATATTTATCTAAAAATTAGAAAATGCAAAGAAATAAAATGAAGGAAACTAAAAATATCCAAACATCCACTTGTCACACTGTTATTTTGCCTGACATTTAAATATACAGACATAGGGATAAAAATTTATGGCCATAGAACCAAAAAAACTTTTTTTCATTAGTGAAAATCCAAAGAAATATTCCCATATTGTTAAGGAAATAAAAATAATATTTCTGATGCATTTAACTACTTAAATGACTAACCTTACTGAAGAAGGTATAAAATATTCCCCAATTAATAACATAAAAATCCAATGAATAAAAATACATAAAAATCCAATAAATAAAAATAAAGTCAATACTTTCAATATTTTATCCTATTTTTTGTATACGTGCTTCTCCCTAAAAATAGTTTTATGTTTTTAACTATACAGAGAGTATATTCTATTATAAAAATTTATATTTAACCTCAACAGAGTATAAAGAAGGTTTAGAGACAAATTAAAACTCTTCAACAATTCTATCACTCAACAACGACAGACAGATAACAGAGAACATTTTTAAGTCAATTTTTTGCTAAGAATTTGTTTTTAAAATTGAAAAAAATCTTAAGAATAACAATTAAAAATTGCAACACATTCTACAACCATGATTTATCTTTTTAATTAAACAAAGTAATATTTTATAAAATCTTTCCTTTCTTTCCCGAATAAAAACATTTTTTCTTATATCACTCTTACTTTCTCATGGGACCCATAGTAAATTCTTTCATACTCCCAAACTCCTCAGACTCTCTGCAACATTGTTTTGGTAGATAAGAAGTCCATCTTGAAAGCATTTAATAGCCAATACAAATAGTGTTTTTTGATAAGTGAACATTGCTCATTTTAATGCCTCTCATCACCACTTATCCTTAATCCTTCTGACAAAAGCCTGAATACCTGTAATCCCCAATTGCTTTCACTTTCAAAGGTAATATGATAATATAGTCTAGGTCCTATCAAGGTTCTCCTGATTAGAATTATATGATTAATGAATTCTCATATTATGATGCCTGTATATTGCTGATTGTGTATATATGTATACTTTTGCATTGAGTAAGAAACCAATCAGTCCTCCCCACTCAATTCCCTTTTTGTACAATTATTTCAAAAGTATATTTAGAGTTTTCAAGTCTCTGGAGATACTAACAGAAGCAGATTCTCACTTATTCTTATCATTTCATTTCTCTCCCTTCAATGACAATGAAAAAAGATAGTGGACCACTAGAGTCCTTCATTAATTAGGAAAAATGAACCAGAGTTTCCATTAGGAGTGTGGCAAAATACTATAAAATCCTTAAGGAATCAGAGGTATGTTGCTCTAGAGACAGTAGAGACCTATCTGAGTTAAGTCTATCTTTGGTGCATAAAAGTGTTCTAAGAAATGTATTCCTCAGGATGTAGAAGGGCAAAGAAAATTAGCAGAATTGATTAAAAGGAAAGGTTTCTTTAAGTATATGCTCACCAGGATGTGTTTTCAGATACGGTAGCATGCATTCAATCCCATTTTTCTAAATAGACTTGAAGAATAAATAAAAGCCAAGTTGACTAAAGAAAATGCCTGCACATACTATATCCCTAACGTTGGAAGTTTATGTTCTCTTCCTTTATATCAAATCTTTCTTGGAAATACTGCTGCCATTTTGTTTTTGTTGTTTAGTTTTGTCATTGTTTGTTTGCACATCAATTATTTGGCTCCAGATACTTTTAACACTCCAGCACATTCTTAGTATTCATGCACATATTTGTGTGTGTGTGTGTGTGTGTGTGTGTGTGTGTGATTAACATGCATGTTTAAGTCTTGTTGGATCAACTACTTATGATAGTATTTAACTTTATTTCTAAACTATTTAGTTTTCTTATTGAACCAACTAACTCCCCAGAAAAGGGGTCTCTGATTTGTCCTGTGTGCCTCACCGATGCAATAGAAAAGCTTATAGTGACTGATATTTCTGAAACAAAATTCAAGAGATGAGGTCAGAAAACCTGCTTAGACATATGACATGATATACTATGAATCTTTAGATTATATAATCACAAATGGACACATTAAAAGAAAGGACCAGTAAATTTGAAAACAGGTCAACGGAAATTATAAAAACTGAAGTACCATGAGGGGAAGTGGGTGCAGGGGGAGAATGAAAAAATGAACAGTATCAACTGGTATAAGATAAATGCAACTGGAGTTTCTGAAAGACAAAAGAAACTTAAGGGGCCAGAAAATATTTGTAGAAATATCGGCTAAATTGCTTAATGTTTTTAAAAACTAAATGTATCAATAGATTCAGTAAGGTAAATAATACCCAAGCAGAATAAGTACAAAGAAAATCACACTTAAATATATCATAGTTAAGCCATTGGAAACCAAAGGTAAAGAGAAAATCTTAAAAACACCTACAAAATAAAGACACCTTACATATAGGAAGACATAAATAAGAATGACAGTGGCTGTTACATCATTAACAGCAATGAGGCTAGAATAAAATATCTAAAGTGCTGAAAGAAAAAGCAAAATATTGTCAATATATAACTGTATATTAAACAAACATGTCCCTTAAAATTAAAGATGAAATAAAGACACTTTTACACAAACAAAAGCCAAGAATTCTTTGCTAATGGACATACCCACCCTACAAAAACTTCTGAAGAAATTTCTTCAAACAGAAGGTAAATGGTACCAGATGGAAATTCAGATCTAATGAATTTGAAGAGCACTAAAAATGGTAAACATGTGGGTAAATAAGCAACAATATTTTTCCTTCTTTTATTGAATTATTTTAAAGCAGTTAAAAATAGAAAACAGAAAGTTCAGTTAATTCCTTAAGCAAAAATAACAATATATCATGGAGTTCATAAAATTTGTGGAAATGAAATATATGATGAAAATAATATAAAGGATGTTATAAATTCCTAACATTACACATAAGGTGTTATAATATTAAATAAAACTTGTGATAAGTTAAGGATGATTATTGTAATACCTAGAGAAAATCCCACCAAATGCTGTTTACAGGACATGAATCTTAAATATAAAGACAGAGAGCTGTTGAAAGTAAACGAAGGAAAAAGAAATACCAAGTGACATTGAGCATAAAAATACTGCTAATGCTATATTTATATCAAACAAAGTAGATTTCAGGATAAGGAGTATTATTAGAGATAAGGAGAGACATTTCATAATGTTAAAAGGGCCAATTCATTAAGTACATACAATAATCCTAAATGTATATGCAAAGCTTAATATACATGAAGAAAAAATTGACATAATTAAAGGGAGAAATAAATAAATCCACAATTCTAACTCAAGATTTTATAATCTCTTTATCAATAATTGATAGAAAAACTAGACAAAAGTTTGTACACTTCTATAAAATGCAATTTTCAAACACAACATAAAAACCTCTGTTATTCCAAGCAAAGATACCTGAAATTTCTATTTCTTGTTTCTTTCTCTATCTTTTTTAGGAGAGGGAATAAAAATAAATTCAATATTGATAGAGTTTATGAATCTGTGATTGGTAGAAAGATATTTACTCTTGGTAATCAAGCCACCATGTGAAAAGGAGGAAAAGAACACCAGTGAAGGTGAAATATTGCATTTTAATGAGAAATGGGCAAGTTACATTAACATAACTTAGAAAGGGTATATATATATTATTTTTACCACTGACTGAGTCTGGCAAATTCTGCTTAAAGAACTCAATGATCCAATTTTCCATATGAAAAATAAACTTATATCCTCCAAAGAAACATACAAAGAATGAAGAGCTGAATATCAAATTCTTAGAAAACTCATTAAAAATTCCTACTGTGAATTAGACCATTCCAGTCATTTCCTGATGCTATTCATTTTTTCTACAATAGTTTTGATTTTTAAAAAAATTTTATTTACCATGTGTTAAGGCCATTTAAGACTGTCAAGTAGCAAGCAAAAAAAAAAAAAAAAATCAGGTACCTAATGATTCAAGGTTTTTCCTCTCATAAAATTTCTCTGAGTTTGTCCATATCATAAAATTAAAAAGTGAACTTGAGGAAATTAAGCCAGCTATATCACATGGGGAAAAAAAACAGAGAAATGAGAAAGAAACTGTCATGTTGTGGATTTAAAGATTCAGAGGGGAAAAGCATGGTGAGAATAAAAACAGTATAATATACTGCATGAAACTAATGATTCTTATGACCATTCACCAGAAAAAAAAAAAAACACTCAAGAATAGAAAATATCCAAATGTCATAAACACAAGGAATGGAAAATTTATTTAAAATCACTTAGTGTCTCTATATGACAACCATTATACCAGAATATAAGAATATACAGCCTCTCCCCTTCCCTTTTCGTCCCCTCATCCAAACTTGAGGTCTTTTACATGTATTCATTTCCCTCAAAAAAACTGTTCTCAGGGAGAAACAGTATATATATAGTCTTACTGTGAAAAGCAATTAGTGCATTACCTCTATGAAAGACTCCTGCATTGGAAGCATCACCTTGCAGCGGATGCCAAATTCTAATTGTAATTAAATTCATTTTCTTAGTGTTCAAAATAAAATACCCTAATGCCCAGACTCACATCGAGTCCACTCATCTTGTACTTCCTTCCACAAGAAATTTCTTAGTATCTTTAAGGAATTTTTCTCTAGCCTGTGAATTCCTCCTGGTGGGTGATTCTTTCTCCCACTGCTATTGTCCCAATAGAATATGAGTTCCAGAAGAGCAAGGCTGTTTTCTGTCTTTTTCATTATTGTATCCCTGCAATTCAAATGGTGACTGACTGACGCATAGAGAGTACAAAATCAATATATGAATTGATTGTGAACCAATGAAACTTCGCTGTGTTTGAAACTTCGCTGTGAATTGATTGTGAACCAGTGAACCAATGAAACTTCGCTGTTCTTGAGATATGTCACTTAACACATCTGTGTGACTTACAGGAAGTTATCTAATCTCTCTTTCCTTTTGTTCCTCCACCTGTAAAACAGAGATAATAATACCACCTCTCTCTTAGGATTATTGACAGGATACAATGAGTTGCCCTTGCTGTTAAACTCAAATCCTAATTGCTGTTTACTCTGAGCATGGACAGAGTAGCTCTGAATACTTCAAAGCAAAGATGAGGGCAGACTATATGCATAACATTCATTTCCAGAATATCTGGGGCATACAGGGTAACAGAAATAAAGTTCGTCTGTCAGTTACGTCAATATCACAAGGTATTTCTAGGGCCCACAGGAACCCGACTTAATCTCTAGACCCCTGCTTAATTCTTGACGGCTACCATTAAGCATCTCTGGGTCATTTAAATATGAAATCCAGCAACCCTTTATTCTTAAATTGCAAAACAAGAAGAAGAACCTGCCTTCTGCATAGTCTAAGGTGTGCTCAATGAAGATGTGAACCTCAAAAATAAAATAACCAGTTACTTTTTACCAGCAAAATGGGTTTATTTGTGAATAGCAGAGAATTGCATTCAGGACAGGCAGGCTGTAGTGAATCACAGGCAAATATGTAGAACAAAGGCGAGGGGCTTACTCTTATTAGGTTTGAAGAGGAAATTGGGGACGGTTGTTTTGAACAAAAGTTCATTGGAGAAGAACGAGAGTTCAAGGTTGTGGCCGTTTCTCCTTGGCTACAAGCATTGGTTAGTGTGTTGCTGCTGGGGCAGGGAGGGATCTTCTTTCTTTTTCTAAAAAGCAGGAGATAAAATTCCCCTGTGTGATTAATGCCCTCTTTGCACCAGAAGAAAGTAACATTCTTACCTTCCTTCTTTCTGCTGGTTATGCAGGCTGCAAGAGTGGTATGTGAGTGAGAGCGCCTCCTTCAGGGGTTCCCAAATCCATTTAAAATGAGGTTTCCTTTATTTATTTTCACAAAGAACAGTAGAGACATTCATTTCCTTCAGGGAATACTTCCATTTCCAATCTCCTCTTCCAACCCAATCCCTAGGAAATGGTCTGATCTCTATAGCCCACTAAAGGAGATGCAAAGGACAATTATTTCCACAAATCTGGCTTATTAGATCTTAAGTAACACCAGTGTAGAACCCCCAATAATCCAGTATAATTTAATTATTGGGAGAAAAAAAAAGTTAACTGATGGGTTGGTTGATTTTAAAACTTTGGTGGGAATATTAGCAGAATAATACAACATAACATGTGACAAATGGTTCTGACAGTTATATACCAGAGGAAAAAGAAACAAAACAAAAAACGGTTGAGCTGATTATTTGCCAGACTTAGATACTAAATTGAACACTTAAAATTTTAGCCTCTAAAATCTTCATTCAAATGTGTAAATTATTTTATGCTTTCTCTAAGAACAATAGATGAACATGATGACCACTTGCCTTACTTTTGTGAACCTAGCAAACCCAGCCCAGTAATTTTCCCAAAAGAAAGGGTGTGTGTGTGAAAAAAGAAAAAATTCCCACCTCCAGGAAATGAAAACTGACAGCAACCCTCAAAGGAAGCTCCCTCACAGAAACAATAATAATAATAATGATAATGAATTATTATCCTTCACACTGGGTACCAGAACATTTATGGCAACTTTGCCTTCTCCATTGTCATAAATGAAAGCATATCTCAACGTATACACGCTCTAAGAGCTATTGAAAACATCTCTTCCCCTAGGATGGGTTACCACAGTGTTTAACACTTCTCACTAAGAATCAACTTATTTTTTCAAACTCAGTGTCTAACAAGGAAATTATAACGTAAGTGGGGACACTTGTTAGCTCAGAGAAAACTGATAAAAAATTCTGTTGAAGGAAGGAAAGATTTTTCCTTACTTTGGGGACAATGGAAAACTACATCAGTTTGGGGTAAGGTCTCAGCTAATCTGTGCAAATAGAGCAAGTGCTATTTTACATCTACAGTTGGAGGGTCTTTCAGCTTGAAAGGGGGAAGCAACACTGACTCAACCTCTTTACAGTGGTTAAGTTGAAAGTAAAATAGCCTCAAGTTAGACATTCCTGGTATAAAATGTATTGCTAAAGCTATTGGAAAATCATAATCCACATAGACATCTGGTAAAAACACTGCAAGGATTTCTCCTGAAATGTACACCACAATGATCCTCGGCCACACTGATATACTATAAACCCTTCTCTCATGTGCTGAGAAATTTAGATCAATAGTAAAAGTAATGTTTTCTAATACCGTTTAACTACATGGACCAGATGATGCAGTAACGAGTGGGTATAACTGCTGTATGAACAGGGGTACTAGTCCAACAAGCACTGATGAAAAGTCACGTGTTTACTGAAACGCTCAAGAACTGAGTGTCTTGACACACAGGAGAGTTTGGTCAGGAAAGTGTACGGTTCTATTCAAACTGCGACCCAGTGCTATGAGTGACTTCGGGGTTCCAAAATCTCTGGGAAGTAAGTTTCTTTCCCTTCAATTTCTGAAACATTTTAAAAAGTAGTGTGGAACTTTCGCTTTCTTCAAATAAAATACCTAAATTCTTGGATTTGAAATGGGCCTCAATCACAACATTTGAACACTACCGATGTAGAAAGAAAAGGGAGAAGGTCATGTGGGCGGTAGGCAATGCCAGGGGCACGACCTCAGACTTTGTACTAGTGATTCGCGGAGGATTTTCCTAAGAAAGCTGAACATTTGTAACACGGAGCAAAAATCCTGTGTGGCTCTGTGTCATGGAACTTCTCTCTTGAAAGATGCATAACGGCTTTTAAATTTTGTCTATTTTATTGAAGCTTCCCACAGATATAAAATCACTGCCGTAGGCTTACACGTCAAGAAGATGGTGGCAGAGGCTGGAGAGCAGCACAGTGGAAAGATTTTCTGAGTGTTCTGGGCTGCAGTCAAAGCCAAGAGAAATTTGACGCCCCATAAAGTAACCTGGGCAGCTGTGTTTGGACCTTTCTGGCAGAGGGGTTTCCTCAGTCATATGTCTAATTATAAAATGAAAGTTTTGTCCCCTGTTAAAGGAATGTCCTAAGTTGGCGAACAGGTGTGGAAAACAGATTTTGGAATGGGGCAAGGAACGGGGAGGAGTCCGGGCCTTCTGAAATCATACCACTTAGCAGCTGTTGGCTCCACCTAAATAGAAACCCAGCCCTTTGTGGACACTAAAAACATACTTAGGATTGACTGAGGCATGAACTAATTTTCAGTGTTCGAAAGAAAACACTCTAGAAAAGTAAGAATATTGTCAAAATGTAAGGGTTTTTATAGTAACCGAGAACACTGGTGACCACTATGATATTCTGAACAAACTCTTACAACTCCCCGTCAAAGAGAAGTGTAGCTCACACACATGCATAAGCATGTGGACCAGGTGTCCGGGCTCTGAGGTCAGCAACGACCTTCTGGAAAATGGGAAGTCCAGTTAATATTTTGTTTAGCTCCTCCCCTTGGACCAAGGTGGCTGGAGAACTTGTGTTTCTTTTTTTTTTCCTTTCCATTATATTGCAAATCTGTTAATTCACTTGATATACAGAATCAAAAGAGAAATAAAAGAGAAAAAAACCTCTAATATTTACTCTTTTCTTTTACTCTATGATAAATGAGAATCTCCAAGTTTATTACGTCTACTCATCCTTAGTGCTCACTTAGTTCCTCTGTAAGATAATATCATCCTGATGAATAAATATGCTTAGTTGTCACTAAATCATAGGCAGAAATGGATTTTTAAATGATGGCAACAATTAAAGGATAATTAATAGACTACCACATAATTTTATGATTATAATCTAAAACAAAACTGATGGGAGCATTTTAGTCCCTTGAATTGTCACAAAACTAATTTATTAGCATGCACAGCAAAAAGAAATCCAGAAATTTTATAAAATCATGTCTTTTATCTTACCACAGCTGAATGAGTCAATTCAAAATAGAAATAATTCACCATATGTTTGAACCTTGTACAATATTAGCTTTGGTTAGATGTCAAGAGTTGTTTCTTAATATATAATGTGACGTACACTCCCAGGGAAGAGCTAGAGTGAATTCTATTGCATTCCCTTTGAAAATTAAATAGCAAATGCCTCCTCCTTACAAACCAAACTCATTTATTTATTATAGCTGGTGGTTGCTGGTTTTTTTCTCCACCCCCAATACCCCTGGCCCGTTATTCTTTAACCTGTGTTATTGTCTCTTTCTTGGTAGAACAAATCGAAAACTTTAACAGAAGCACTGCTTGTCGATGGTGCCCACTATCATGGCCAGAGCAGTCAGTCCCACACAGCTTGAGACCCATTAAATATTGAAGAGGCATTGCTGTGGGCAGTGAAGACAATACATATTGATTACCTCATTTCATCTCGGATGGAAGGAAGTTGACTCTCTCATATGACTCACAAAAAGAATAGGATGTATTCCTTTGGATATGGGAAAACATTAAAAGATAAGGTACCCAATATACATGTATCATCATGAAACCCATCTCACTGATATTGATTCCTGTGCTGAGAAGGTGGTTCCTAGCAGCAGCTCTCCGCAATGTTTCAAATATCACCCACACCATCTCTGGCAGCTGTGTTGATAACAAATGTTCAAGGCAAGCAAACAAAAACTTTGACATCCACGGAGGAGTTGTAAATAGTACACCATTAATGCTCTAACATCTGCCTGGTAAACAAGAACACTCTTTACTATTCACCTTAAAATGTTGCAGTGAAAAGTGGGAGACCTCTGTGTTTACATACAGAGAGATTGGGCTTGGGAACTATTTATTATTCTGCTGGGTAACTAAGCAGCTGTTGTGATTAGTTCTTGACCTTTGGGAGAGGTCTTAACCTGGGACATTTGAGGCAGTTGCTCTGAATTATTGAATCTGCTTCTCTGCCACTGAGTGTCCCCCTGAGAGACAGAAACAATCTTCACCACAGAAGAGGAGAGAGAAGTTCTGCTGACTAGAAACGAGCAAAACATCATAATTGGATTGCAGGCTAGGATGTTATAACCATACCATTGGCAGCTTGACCAACTGGTCCACATAATTTCTTACTCATATTCAAAGTCATCTTTCTCTTATCCAGGTTAAGACAGGTAACCATTCAGAGTATGTGATTTATCCTCAAGCCTATTTAATTTCACTACACAAGAGAAAATTAAAATATTATTTATAGGTCAACTCAGCATTTTCTTATACACACTCACAAACTGTAAGCATGTAAATTCATGGCAAATATGGTGAGGAAATTTGTGAGGAAAATATTATGTTTCAATATAATTCCTAACAGGAAATTTCCAAACATCTATTGAGAATATAGTTAAATTTCCATCTTTTCACATGAGGTTTTTTCTCTTTCTTTTAATGCATTATCTTAGAATGAACAGAAGAGTGAATGATTCAGAAGTGCATGTCCTGTAGCCAGAACAACACAACACTAACATTTTCTAGCTCTGATACCTCACACAGAGACTTAGTTCTCTCGTCAAGACTTGCCTTCTTTGTAAAATGGGATGAATACATGCACTTACTTTCTAGATTGCCAGGAGGATTAAATGGGTTAATAAATGTGAAGCATTTAGCTCAGTGCCCAGAACACAGCACAGCACTCAATGCCCATTAGCTGCACTGGCTTCCCTCATTTTGAATTAAATTATCATCTATATGTTCTTTTTAAAGAAAAGATATCAGTGTTTACTTCATTAACTACTGCATTTAAACAGACAAGAAAATTGAATTTAAAACTCTGGACTGGGACTTCCCTGGCGGTCCAGTGGTAAAGACTCTGTGCTTCACTGCAGGGGGCACTGGTTCGATCCCTGTTTGGGGAACTAAGATCCTCATGCCGTGTGGCATGGCCAAAAAAATTAAAAATTTTAAAAGAAAGGAAACCAACTCTTGACTAAGGATCATTTTAACACAAAGGTTAACTTAATACTGAAATGAAAGTACATCATATCTTTCAGCTCCTCAACCTAAATGAAACCAAATGATAAATCACAGGTGTTGCTATCAAACGATATTTTTAAAATGATAAAAGAAAATCCTCAGTTATTACAGCAACATTTTATAAGCGTTAGGGAAACCCTACTAAGATTAAGTAGAATTGAAAAGTCAAAGAAAGCAATTGCCGACTTTTGGATGTTTAAATATTGCTTTACATATGAATATACATATGTATGCATTCATATAATACCCAATCTTACTTCCCCCCAGTTTAAAATAGCTATTCAATAATGATTTCTTTTTCTTCAGTTTTTCTGCATGAATAAACACTAGTAAGATTCAGAAAGTACTTTTCAAATTAATTCTGCATGATAACACATTGTGCTTAAAAGAGAAGCACCAGGGAGTTAATAATGTGACTCCAAAATCAGTGGAGTAAAAAAAGCAAGAAGTTAATGCATACAATTGATTATATAGGGTAGTGTGTCTCAGTCCCTGGAGTTAGATTAAATATGGAATTTAAAAAGAAAAATTATAAATGATTTTTGATCCTTAGTCACTTATTATTGGATTTTTGGTCTCATTCTATCAGCAAAATGTTTTAGGACACCAGAACAATGATGATTTATGGATAATTTTCTCCTTTCACTTTATCTCCAGAAACATTAGAGACCAATGTGTGCCTTTCCTGACACAAAGTTTATTTTATCATTATACCTTCCAAATATTGTGAGAAGTAGTTGCCTAAAAGTGCATTACTATTCTAAAACAGTATTCATGTTTATTTTATAATATCTTATGCTATTTTGAATGATTTTATTTTGACCTCTTATTAACTTTCAAAACCAAGCAAAGCAGATTATAACCATTTTACTCCACAAAGTTCACAATAAGAAAAAACACAATTAGGGTTTATTTATTCATAGATTTGTTGATTTAATCCTAAAGTGGAAGGATCCTGAAGTTCATCTCATCCAACCACCTCGTTTTGCTGAAAAAGTTTCTGCTTCATTCTAAATGTATCCCTTGACTTTAAAAGATGACCCAGAAGCATGCCAATTGCTCTCTTCTAGCCCACTATGACTCCATTCTGGTGTGGTGTTTGGTACTTCCCCACAAGGTAAATTGAATTTGGAAATAATCCTCAGTTATCTCATGCCAGAAGGCTAAAACGCCATGGCCTGCACAGTCTGTTCATCTGTACCCTCATTAGGCTGGGCGCATCTTTGGGTCTAGTCCTTTCTCTCCAGACCTCTTGGATTCCAGATCCCTTAGCTGTAGGGCTGGCTGCTTCCCGCTAGCCTAATTTCTCAAGCCATTCCTTCTAATCCTGACTATTTCTAGTGGGTTCCCAAAGATAAGTCTTGGTTGTCCAGCAAAGTAGCACTGTTTTCCAAACAATTGTCAGCCTATATCCTCCTATTTTGATTATATTCAGTAATTACATTGGACTTTGCCACACTCCCGGGACTCAGCATGAACTTTTCTGACAGGAAGTAGAGTAAAAGTTCAAGATGCTTCTACCCCAGCATTTTCTTGGACTGTACTCCTATTTCTCCTGGGCTTAACTCATCTCCTTTCAATAATGCTATTTTGCCAGAGAAAGATGACAATTCATGCCACTGATGTCACAATCCACTGCCCTGATAGAACTTAGATCAGGAAAAATAAATTAACTCACACAGTTTAGTTGGTAATTATGAATATGAGTGATAATTGTAGGTTACATATCAATTTGATCTATTTTAATAGCAACAAAGATGTTGACTAAAGGGGAAGTTAAGCTATAAATTACATATCCAGATAATCTGCAGCGATGTTATATTCACCATTGAATTATTTTAGCTTAATTTTTATTTGGAGATAATTGTAGATTCCGTATGCAGTTGTAGAAAAATAATGCAGTGAAATCCCATGTACCCTTTACCCTTGCCCCCAGTGGTAACATCTTACGAGACTCTCGTACAATTTCACAACCAGTATATTCACATAGACACAGTTAAGATGCAAAACATTTCCGTTTTGTTCTTTTAGAGCCACACTGAAGCCCTTCTGTCCCCCTCCTCACGTCCCCTCCAGTCCTTAATCCCGGCAACCACTTAATCTGTTTTCCATTTAAATTTTTTATTTCAAGAATGGTATATAAGTGGAATTATACAGTAAGTAACATTCTCGGATTGGATTTTTTTCACTCAGCATAAATCTCTGGAGATTTATCCAAGTTGTTGCATGTATCAATAGTTATTTTTTAAATTATTATTGCTGAATGACGTTCTATGATATGTATGTTCTATGCTATGCTCAACTAATCATCTGAAATGGAACATCTGAGCTATTTCCAGTTTCTAGCTATTATGAATAAAGCTGCTATGAACATTCCTGTACAGGATTTTGTGTGAACAGAAGTTTTTATTTCTCTGGAATGAAGGCCCAGAAGGAGAATTCCCGGGTGGTATGTTTAGGTTTTTTTGGTTTTTTTTTTTTGAAGAAAATGCCAGTTTTCCAATGTGGCTGTACCATTTGACATTCCCACCATCAAACTGAGTGATTCAGTTTTTCTGTATCCTCACCAGCATTTTGCATTATGATTATTTTTTTATTTTAGCAATTATGATATGTATGTAGTGATAGCCTATTGTGGTTTTAATTTTCCTTTCTCTAATGCTGAATGATATTGAACATCTTTTCATGTGCTTATTTTCAATTTATATATACTCTTTGATGAAATATCTGCTTTAAAATATCTGTCAGATAATTCTAACATCTTTGTCATTTTGATGATAGCATCAATTGGTTTTTCATTTAAGTTGAGATTTTTCAGGTACTTGGTACAATGAATGATTTTCTATTGAAACCTGGACACTTTGTGTATTACTGGACTCCTGGTCTACTTTCATCCTCCTCTGGCTTCCTCTGACACTGCTCCAGTAGGCCTGGGGGAAGGTGAAGCCTCCTTGCTGCCAGGTGGTGGTAGAGGTCTAGGTTCCCCATCAACCTACACTGACACTCGATGGGGAGAAAGACTCATTACCCCTAGACAGGGATGGGAGTCCCAGATCCCCATTAGACCTCCCGTGATGCTACCCTGGCTGAGAGGCAGGTGGGCCTCTTTCCTGCGCCCCATCTGATCTTCTCTGACACAAGAGTAGGAAGTAGCCTCCATCACTGGGCACTGGTGAAGGTCCCGACTTTTCCCTAGGCAGCCTCTGAAACCACGCCAACAGGGAGACCAACAAAGGCTTTCCTACGTCAGGATGGGGATGAAAGTCCAGGCTCGCCACATGGTTCCCAAAGAAACTGTGCTGCTGGAGGGTCTCCTGATCTGGTTCCCGACTTGGTCTTCATTGACACCTGGAGGGAAAAGGTTGGGAGTGCTGGGGCCTCTGGCAAGGCTAGACCTGCCACTGAACGCTCGCTGATATGGCTAGTGGTGAGACCTCTAATTTTTCCATGGTGTTTCGCTGGAGTAGAGGAATTATCACCTAAAAGTTTCCCTCTTGCTAGACTTTCCCTTTCCTGGTCCTTTAGGTAAAGAAAACAGGTACGACTGGGGAGGTTACTGGCTTCTGGAATATGTAAGGCAGAAAGAAAATCCAGGGAACTCAGCCCCGTGTTATTCCTTAAGTCCCTGTGTTCCTATAGCCAGTCCAGTCTGCATCTGTGGTTCCACTTTTCATTCTTCTTATATTTGTTTTACATACATGTAAATATAATTGTATATACTATATAAATATACACATTTATATTATACATTTACATGTATATAAAATAAACCTAAGAAGAATTATATACAACATATAGTTATATGTAATTTCCATATTTGAATTATTTATATATTTAAATATTTGGATTTTTAAATTAATTTATATATGTAAATTATATATATGTGTGTGTATATATATATACACACACACACACACACATAAAATTTTTTCCAGGGCTTCTAGTTGTATTTGGTGGGAGGAATAGGGAAAAGTACATTTACTCTATGTCCCCAGAAGCAGGAGTTTCCCATGAGATTTCAAGGTTTTTTTCCTTGGATCTTTCTTCTGGAGATGACAAGGGGTTTCAGTAATAAATAATAGTGGTTAATTTATTTTTGAGCAAATTATATTTAATGTAAGATTTTTTAAATATTTATAAAAATACTTCAAAGTAGAAAAAATAGATGATGAGTAAATTAACAAAATACATTTTATAATAATAAATTATTGCATTATACAAATGGATTTACCAATAAAGATAATTCCAAACTCCTGAGATAAGGAAAATAAGGGTACAATTCCTCTGCAACTTGCTGATGGCTTCCAAAGTTCATCTTTTTATGAAACTTGTCCCAAAAGTAATCTGTCACAATTGTCTTCCTCAGTATAACCCTTGAGCATTAACTATGCTTTAAATTGTGATGCCTCAAATGTCTTCTGGGCTCAAGGAGGAATTGTGTAAAGTAGTGAGACAGAAGGGAATCGAAATTATGATGAAGTACAGAATCCACCACCCTGGAGCCCAGAAGCGTTTAAAATCGAATAAAACAACATTATGTTGGACCAAGATTGCCGCTTTATGATCTCTGCTCTTTTTATACTTCATAAAAAAGTAGCATTGATCACAGACTGAATATTTTGAATTCAAAGGGATTTCCATGTTCTACTTTGTATGTCTCTCAGGACCAAGAATCACATTAAAAACAAAAATCTTATTACAGAGAGGAAAACCAAGCCTGCCACTAAGTAATGCAAAGAAATAATATGACTTATGACTACGAGTAAACTTTATACAGAAACTTTGCTAAAATGTGTGTGTTTCTTTAGTTTGGATTCATAAATAAGATGGAAATCAGCTCTTTTGCTTCTTGAGAGAAAAAAGAACTTGTGGGAAATATTGTATTGTTTTTATTGTTATTATTACTTGGTGATTAAGTTATAGAAATAGACTTATTTAAAATGATAACTCTCAAATTTTTCATAGAGTAAGCCTCAATAGTAACTATGAAATAGTATATTATATGTAAATTTGATCTATTTTTAATAATAACATAATAAACAAAGTGATAGTTAAGGAGCAAGTTACACAACTATATCTTATTCACCATTGGATTTTAAATTTATTTTCCCCTGGATCTTTCTTGGAGATGACATACTAACTGACCTAATAAGTAATACTGGTTCCATTTATGTTTGAGCAGGATTTACACAGAAGCTAAATTACCATCAACCATATGACGATTTACCTGGTTAGATTTCCAACTCACTCTAGACCCTTCTGCCCAGAGCTTATATGTTTTCCTAGTGCATAGTGAGCAAGGTCACTGGTATACAGGAAATTACTCTGAAGCAATAACAGCCTCCAAGTATACTACCAGGTAAGCTATCCCAGAGGCCAAACAACCAAAATGCTTATAGACCCAATTAAAATGCTCAAATCCCACAGTGTATTAAATTAATTTAGTCACACAGCAAGAAACAAGGAGGAAAATGGGGTAGGGTAACACACTTAGGACAGCAGGTAGGTGGTAAAAATCCACACTACCTTGATCTGGGATTGCACGAAGTTCTATGTCCTGTCTCTCCCTTTAATGCAGTGGGTGTGGTTAAAAGCACCAGAGCTGAGGTTTAAGCAAGGGGCCCACAGACACTAAGTTCCCCAGGCCAGTGATACACACTCAGTCTGTCAGAGAGATGCAGGGGCAAGTGCACAGGCTACAGTGGGAACTTGTGACCAGCCTGCTGAACAACCTTGGGTTTTATTTACATTTCTTGGTGGAGCACTTGTGGAGTCAGAATAGAACATATTGGGTGTGATCAATGGTGGCTGATGTAGGGTGAGACAGCTGTGAGCCCGGAAGTGGCGGGACCGGCACTTGGTCTTCCCATCTCTTTCCATCTATCGTCCACATTTTTGTTTGTTCTGTCACATTCCTTATTGACTCTATTTTTGGTATGTTTCACATATTATTGATTTATTTTTTATACTTTATACAGCAATTACCTTCTTAATTTATAAGTTACTAGCTTTTTTACTATGTATGCATATCATTTATTATACTTTTTGCCTATTACTCATAAGCCACTGTTTTAAATACTATCCACACTTTGTATTTCTTGTGTCTCCCACACCTTGTTTGTTTTTCTTGTCTTTATAGAAGAATTGAACATCCTCAAACAATACAACAAACTCAGTTCATAGTAGTGACCTTTCTTCAGCCACATCAGGCCCCACCACAGACACCCATCCAAAGGGTCACATTTCAAGGAAAACAGATGTCAATCTAAGAATGAGAACTCAGAGACATTAACATATACATCACATAAAATGTGCTCAGATGTAGATATATTCCTGTTGAGTACCTTAATTTTTGTAGTAAAATATTAACATAATGGATATTTTGGAAGTATTTTATAAAAGGTATGTCCAAAACATAGACAAAAAGAGTAAACTTAAATCCAGTCCTGAAGAAATAATACCTTAGTCTTTTTGAAGTATTCAAAAATATCAAACTACGCTCAGTTTCAAAAAAACCAAGAAACCTAGGTTGGCAAGCAAACATACTATATTTAAAAGAAGATACCTAGAAATAAAAGTCTGCAGTCAATAAGAGGTATTGGGATAAAAATCTGGACTTCGATGCTGTTTGACCTCAAATCTCATAACAGAATTTTTAAATAACCATTTTCCTTTTATATTGACCATTTAAATATGACCGCAAGTGTTGAGCTAATAATAGGTAGCCTAACTAACTGTATTTCAACTTGGGATATGGACTATGTATACAACATTTTTAATATTTAGCTGAACAACCATTAGTTTATTTTATTTATTTATTTATTATTACTTTTTTTTTTTTTTTTTTTTTTTGCGGTACGCGAGCCTCTCACTGTTGTGGCCTCTCCCGTTGAGGAGCACAGCCTCCGGACACGCAGGCTCAGCGGCCACGGCTCACGGGCCCAGCCGCTCCGCGGCATGTGGGATCTTCCCGGATCGGGGCATGAACTCGTGTCCCCTGTGTCGGCAGGCGGACTCTCAACCCCTGCGCCACCAGGGAAGCCCCATAATTTTATTTTTAAAATGAAGTACCATTGTTCTTCTCAACAATTACTATGATTTGCATAATTAAGAGAAATTACTGATAGAAAATGTTAACATAGCATTTCTTTTCTATCCAGGACTCTTGTTCTTCTGTATAAAATATGGGGCTAGAAAGTGTATTAGCTAGTTATCACAACTGAAACTGTCATCCAAATTGTCCATTATGTAAATTGGAATTGAAAAATTAGTCACTGTCTACTGAGAAGAGAAGAGCAAGCAAGAGGCTTAAATAGGAAAATAGTGGGAAGAGCATTTTAGCAGCAAAATAACTTCCTGAGTAATATTAAACATTGGGAAAAAAATCTCAAAGATAGACTTTATTTCTATTCTAGCAATTCTTATCAAGATTTGACAGAGTGCAGCCATACTTCAAAATTCTGTAAGGAAATACACCATTCTCCACTAAAGACTTCTCAGAAAAAATTTTTTTAAAAAATTGAGCCAACAAGTAAATGGCTATGTGCTTGGTGAACAGTGGACAAAGGAATACGTTCCAAAGAAACACGACATCATGAGATATGATGTGCTGTACAGTCATTCCTTCCTGAGTCCTGACCTCAACTCTGCCATGTAAGAGGTGCCAAATGGAGAACTTACTTAAACTTTTTGAGCTCTGAGCTGTAGGCTTCTCATCTTGATAATACATACACAGTTTTTTTTTTTCCATTATGGTTTATTACAGAATATTGAATATAGTCTCCTGTGCTATACAATAGGACTTCGTTGTTTATTTTATATATAGTAGTTTGTATCTGCTAATTCCAAACTCCTAATTTATCCCTCCCCTGCCCCCTTTCCCCTTTGGTAACCATAAGTTTGTTTTCTATATCTGTGAGTCTATTTCTCTTTCATAAATAAGTGCATTTGTGTCATACTTTAGATTCCACATATAAGTGATATCATATGGTATTTGTCTTTGTCTGGCTTACTTCATTTAGTATGATAATCTCTAGGTCCATCTATGTTGCTGCAGGTGGCATTATTTCACTCTTTTTTATGGCTGAGTAATATTCCATTGTATATATGTTACCACGTCTTCTTTGCCCATTCATCTGTTGATAGACATTTAGGTTGTGTCCATGTCTCGGCTACTGTAAATAGTGCTTCTATAAACATTGAGATGCATGTATCTTTCCGAATTGGAGTTTTCTCCAGATATATACCCAGGAGTGGAATTTCAGGGTCATATGGCAACTGTATTTTTAGTTTTTTAAGGAACCTCCATACTGTTTTCCACAGTGGTTGTACCAACTTACATTCCCACCAACAGCGTAGGAGGGTTCCCTTTTCTCCACACTCTCTCCAGCATTTGTTATTTGTAGACTTTTCAATGATGGCCATTCTGACCTGTGTGAGGTAATACCTCATTGTAGTTTTGATTTGCATTTCTCTAATAATTAGTGATATTGAGCATATTTTCATGTGCCTGTTGACCATCTGTATATCTTCTTAGAGAAAAGTCTGTTTAGGTCTTCTGCCCATTTTTTGATTAGGTTGTTTGTTTTTTGTTATTGAGTTGTATGAGCTACTTGTCTATATTGGGAATTAAGCCCGTGTTGACCACATCATTTGCAAATATTTTCCCCCATTCCATAGGTTGTCTTTTCATTTTGTTTATAGTTTCCTTTGCTGTGCAAAAGCTTGTAAGTTTGATTAGGTCCCAGTTGTTTATTTTTGTTTTTATTTCTATTGTCTTGGGAGACTGACCTAAGAAAACATTGGTATGATGTATAATACATATATACTTTAATGCCCACCTCAAAATTTTGATAGACACCTAATTTAGATAATATGCAAAGGACTTCATTTTGGTCCTTAACATATACCTTTTACTAGCTAAGTAAAAATTTGTAATTAAAGGTATAAAAGGGGAAAGAGAAAAGCCAGGTCTCTGTTTTTCCTGTCCAATGAGGTCCTTAGAATAGAAAAATGACAGAAATATTCATTGTTCCCCAGAAATGCTGTTTCTCATATAATTGGCATGGGGGAAGTCATCAACATACCCTTGTGTAAATCCACAAGATACAGAACTTATATTTTGCTGCTAAAGGAAGAGAACTTTCACTTCAGACTTCTCATATATTCATTTATCTGATTAATATTTATACTGTGCCTATGGTGTGTCAAGCACTCTGCTAAGTTTTGCAGATAAAATAGTGGAGAAAAAAAAGCCCCAGTTCCTGGTGATATGGATCTTTCAGCCAAATTGGGAATCTACACCTAGTGGGGCTTCAGAACTTTCATTTGTGAACTATCAAGATGACATTGAATCCAATGGGGCTTTTGGAGTAAAATAAATATAGACACAAAGGGACCCAGAAACACGTGTTACTGAAGACAAATGCAGTCCTCCTTAGCCTCTCTTTTGGCGCAAGGGAGACCAGGCTTCATCTTGTCACCCCTTCCATCTGGGTCTAGGAAAGTTAGGGAAGCAAGGTCTTCCTGAATGCTGAACTATCTCGCTGTAAGCCACGTTTTCTATATTTTCCTGAATGGTAAAAATACTTCAAAATAAATAAAAAATGAAATATGTCTTCAAAATGAAAAGATGTACAACTTCATTTTACTTGTTATTGAATATGGATTTGCTGGCCTTTGTATTCCATTCTATATCTTCAAAGGGTTTCTGAAATTTACAGGTGAAATTGCATCAAAGTACAAACTACACTTCAGAGTAAAGACAGATTCCAGCAGGAAGTGAGGCTACTTTCAAGGGATGCATTGAATAAGGCAAATGTACCTTAAATTCTTTGGTTATTACGAGTCAGAGATATTAACTGGAGAATATCCTTGACTTCAGATGTACCCAGTTCAAAAACCACTCATTGCTCTGGCAGTCACTTGTTCCCTCTCTCTCTCTCTCTCTCTCTCTCTCTCATCTCTCACACTCACCAGGTCCCAGGCATTTCCAAAGTGAAACCTAAGTCTGAAATAAATGTGTTGATAAAACTCTATTTGTATTAGAAATAGTAGGGAACTATTGACCATTGCCCGTTCAACTACATATATTTTTAATGTTGCACATTATCATACCTAAATAAATCAAAAGTAGTTAATTTATTATCAATTTGGAAATGGTAAATATACTTTTAAAAGTTTCAGTTGTAAATTAACTATAAATGAATCTAACTTTAAGTGACCTACAAGTGTTCAATTTTCTAGGCCTTATCTGCCAAAAATATCTCTCTAGAGATGGTTAGGAGAATCAAAAGACTCATTTTTAGAAAATGAGAAATAACACTTCCATGATGCTCAGGTGTATAGTATAACAACAAAACACATCCTTTATTTTGAACTCTCGTCCACCCAGCTTGAATCCTAAGTGGTTCCCCTAAGAATCACTTGTGTAATTTTGTCAAGACGTGCACGCCTGTATCCCATTCTCCAGGATTGTCATGCATTAAGGCATGTATATTTGGGGAAAAAATAAAAAGGTCTCTAGGTAATTCTGATTAAAAAGTACTGCTGATGAAAACTTAACATAATCCAGAGAATGACTAAATAACATAGGTGAAAATTAAAGGTCTATGAAAGTTTTGTTTGGTAAGGAAGTTTACTTTTGTATAATGTCACTGAACATGTTCAGTGTTGTACGTAGATTTATTTATTCCTCACATTAATCTTAAGAAGTAGATACCATTGTAATCTCTATTGTGCAGATGAGGATACTGAAGACTGGGGAGTACACTGGCTTATACAGTAGCACACAGCTAGGAAGTACTAGAGCTGAGGCTCAAATTCAGACATTTATATTCTAGGGGAGCTGCACTTTTAACCACAGTGAGATACAACTTCCCACATTCTTACTAGCATTCCTAAATTTACCAAGTATAAATCATATTTAACTTACCAGAGGAAAGTGACTTAAATAAAATTAAATAATAGAAGTATGCATATAAGAGAAATTCATTAAATATTCATTGCTATAAAAACATGATTAAGTTAGACATAATCCAAATGTTGAATTGAGTTAGACATAATCCAAATGTTGAAATAATGAAGTGTCACAAAAATCATAAAGTTTCTTTTAATTTTCATTCATATATAAATCCTCCGTTCTTAGATTTTTTTTTTTTTTTTTTTTTTTTTTTTTTGCGGTACGCGGGCCTCTCACTGTTGTGGCCTCTCCCGTTGCGGAGCACAGGCTCCGGACGCGCAGGCTCAGCGGCCATGGCTCACGGGTCCAGCCGCTCTGCGGCATGTGGGATCTTCCCGGACCGGGGCACGAACCCGTGTCCCCTGCATCGGCAGGTGGACTCTCAACCACTGCACCACCAGCGGAAGCCCCATAAAGTTTTTTAAAACACAATAAGTACTTTGGATTTGAAAACTCTGAAGTCTGACTTCTTGAAATGCTAGTACATGATAGCTTTATATGTCAACTCGCCTGGGTGGCAGGGCGCCCAGATATTTGGTAAAACATGATTTCTGAATGTGTCTGTGGGGACGTTTCCAGAAGAGATTAGCATTTGAATCAGTTGACAGAGTAAAGCAGATGGCCCTCCTCAAAGTGGGTGAGCATCGTCCAATCCATTGGAGGTCTGGACAGAATGAAAAGGCTGAGGAAGGGAAAATTCTCTCTCTCATTCGCTCTCTTTCTCTCTCCTTTTCTCTCTGGCTGACTGCTAAGCTGGGACATCAGTCTTCTCCTGCCCTTGGACTCAGACTTACACCACAACACTCCTGGCTCTCAGGTCTTCAGGCTCAGGCTGGAAATCATGTAAGTCAATTCCTTATCAGAAATATTTTTAATATATTCTGTTACTTCTCTCTGGAGAAACCTGACTAATATACACTATCATAATTTTTAGGCGTAAGCTAAACTTGGCAAAATAGTTCTCTTCTGTAAGAAAGATCCGTTCTCCAGAGATAATAGTATATGACCACAGGTGTTCTGTTTTCTAGGTGTTATCTCCACTGCCAAAAATTTTCTCTCTGAGGATGGTTAGGAGAATTCAAAGACTCGTTTTTAGAGAAGAATAAAAAATAACTCTTCCATGATACTGAGGTATGTAGTACTAAGATGAAACAAACCATTTGTCTTGGACGCTCTTCCAGCTAGTTTGGATCCTAAAGATTTGCTGTTCAGTTGCTAATATTCCCACTGAAACTTTTAGCCTTCTTTAGCAGAGACAGATTTCTGGTACTAAAATTATTTACAAAAATAAGAAGTTCTATAGAATCTGATTTTCTTTTTTAAAAAAGCTTGCACAAAACATGGAAAAACATAATGTTCAAAATCAATTGCAACTAGAATGCCAAATTAATACACATAAACCCCATTACTCGATACCAAGTTTAGGAAATTGTCAAGGTTTGAAGTGGTTGACATTGCACAGTATATGAATAAAGTGCTGTATACATGTACATACCCTTAATTTCAATTAACAATAAAATTTAACTAGACTTCCAGGGTTACAGAAAGGCTACAAGGGGTAAGGTTATTGGCTAGCCTGATTGATATATACATTGAGATATTAAAAACATATTTACATGCATAAATAATCACTAAGTATCCTTTGCACATTATATAACCCTTGCTTGCACATTATGATTTGGCTTTGAAGACTCCCAGCTGAAGTTTTAAATTTCTTAAACTTACAATCCAATTAATGCCTTTACATTCAACAAAGTATTTGGGAATTCAGGCATTCATGTCTTCTGTATCCAGTGTATATGGGATTCTTTTTTAATGCTGTCAAGGAGCTAGACGGGGTGAAATAACTTGGGTTCTTCTCTTTCTCTTAGTATTTTTCTGCCTAATTTAAGATGATGTCCATATTTTAACTGGTGCACAGTAAAGGCTGGACATATTGAAATGCCAAAAGAAAGATGGAGGGAAAAGAAAAAGAGAGATTGGAGAGATGGAGAAACAAACTGTAGACCAAAAAAAGAACAGTTTAAGAATGTTCCGAAAATGTACCTTAGAGTGTTGGGTATTCATAAGAAAGAAAGTGAAATTTGTGAAATTTGTGAAACTAATGACTCTGTCCTCCTGCTTTGCTGTAAAGGACTTGCGGTAATTCAAAAGTCAAAATGATATTCAGTTAGTAACCATTCCCCTTGCACCAGTGTTTTGAAACTCAACTTTTCCCAACTCAATATAATTCAGGTAATAAATTTTACAATTCAAAGATTTATGCATTCCACCAGTCGGCAATATAAATCCATTCAGCTCTGCAAGATGATGATCTGTGCTAAGAGCACTGGTTTAGGCAATTATATGATACATGTGTAAAAGTGTTTAAAGCATGACATAATTAATTTTTTTATTTCTACAACCCTATTCTCTCATTTTACTTGATTTAGATATTCTCATTAAATCATGAAACATATGCAAATTGTAAGTTATAATAATTAAGTTCCTATGAATAATAGTAAATCTATCAATAATATTAAATAAATCAATACAAGTCTCTTTAGAATCTCATTAATTAAACAGTAAAAAGTTTTTATACTATAACTTATTGGATTTAACTGGGGTAGTTTTGTGGAGATTTTTCACTTTTCTGTTTGTAGGAGATGTGTGACCTTAATAAGAATGAACTATAAAAACAAAATAACTCAGGCTTTTTCAAAAGAAAATCTTATAATTAAAAGTCACTATTAACTTTTAAAGAAAAAAATAAAGCTTTTAGTTAAATACAGCATTTCCTATATGCATTTAAATACAAAAACAAAATATCAGACTGAGGAGCACAAAAGTCACCTTTCACCAACCTGCTGTTTCTATGCTTTAATCACTTTGACAATCCCTGCTGAGTGATGGAGTCTCTGCTGTAACACTTTCTTAATAGGTAAGTAGCTACAAGGTACCCATTCTTCTGACTTGGTAGATGGCAGGATTATTTGTGTTAGCAAGGAGGTAAGAAAGTGTGGAATTAATTCCATATTTCCCCCAAGGCTCTTCTGTCATTATTACCAACTACGTTTCAATTGATTTTTTTCTTTCTGAAGAATTAATGAAGAATTAATAGCACTGATGACCTTTCAGGAGACAACATAAAGGTTCTTTATCTACTTGTGAGGTATAAGGAAAGTGTTAATTTCCCTAATAAAATAAACCCAGATCTTCTAGTCCTGACAACAAGGAGAAGCTTCCACCTCTCTAGGGATTTCTCACCTCTAAGTCCACCACCTTTGAATCACATGGTTCACTCCCTCTTTGTTAATTCCCTGTTAATGTTCTTCTGTCACTGATGTGTAAGCCTCAGGGGGGAGTGAGGTTTAATTATTTACATGCATCTGAAGTCGGGAGCATATTTTACTAAAATTTAGATCTTGAGCTTCTAATTAAAGGGTGATGTACAAATTGATAATATGACTTTCAAGGTATGACTCTCCCTTATTTTGACCTGCTTCAATAAAGTGGAAACTTTCCATAACTCTCCCAAACAGTTACCTTTTTCTTAAAATGGAACTCAGAGAGCATGGTGTATAGGTCGAAATTACATTTCTGGCCAGGTTATGATCCGATTTAACAAGTTCTGGTTTCTTCTAATAGGATTTATTTCCACCATGAATGGTTATCAGCAGGGATAACCATTACTACAGAGTTTACCACCTATATAAATGAGTCATTTTTGACACATTGTGTTCTTTCTAATATTGCTTTCATGATTTTGATGCCTTTGTCATATTGTCTTAATAAGAAACTAAAGATTTATATTTAAATTCTCCACATCAATACTAGGACACCAAGAGAAACTTAGAAAAATCTTTTAAAATTTGTGCCCATAAAACATAGGCAGAACACTCTATGACATAAATCACAGCAAGGTCCTTTTTGACCCACCTCCTAGAGAAATGGAAATAAAAACAAAAATAAACAAATGGGACCTAATGAAACTTCAAAGCTTTTGCACAGCAAAGGAAACCATAAACAAGACCAAAAGACAACCCTCAGAATGGGAGAAAATATTTGCAAACAAAGCAACTGACAAAGGATTAATCTCCAAAATTTACAAGCAGCTCATCCAGCTCAATATCAAAAAAACAAACAACCCAATCCAAAAATGGGCAGAAGACCTGAATAGACATTTCTCCAAAGAAGATATACAGATTGCCAACAAACACATGAAAGGATGCTCAACATCATTAATCATTAGAGAAATGCATATCAAAACTACAATGAGGTATCCCCTTACACCAGTCAGAATGGCCATCATCAAAAAATCTACAAACAATAAATGCTGGAGAGGGTGTGGAGAAAAGGGAACCCTCTTGCACTGTTGGTGGGAATGTAAATTGATACAGCCAATGGAGAACAGTATGGAGGTTCCTTAGAAAACTAAAAATGGAGCTACCATACAACCCAGCAGTCCCACTACTGTGCAGACACCTGAGAAAACCATAATTCAAAAAGAGTCATGTACAACAATGTTCACTGCAGCTCTATTTATAATAGCCAGGACATGGAAGCAACCTAAGTGTCCATTGACAGATGAATGGATAAAGAAGATGTGGCACATATATACAATGGAATATTACTCAGCCATAAAAAGAAACGAAATTGAGTTATTTGTAGTGAGGTGGATGGACCTAGAATCTGTCATACAGAGTGAAGTAAGTCAGAAAGAGAAAAACAAATACCGTATGCTAACACATATATATGGAATCTAAAAAAAGAAAAAAAAATGGTTTTGAAGAAACCTAGGGGCAGGACAGGAATTAAGACGCAGACATAGAGAGTGGACTTGAGGACACGGGGAGGGGCAAGGGGAAACTGGGATGAAGTGAGAGAGTGGCATGGACATATATACACTCCCAAATGTAAAATAGATAGCTAATGGGAAGCAGCCACATAGCACAGGGAGATCAGCTCGGGGCTTTGTGACCACCTAGAGTGGTGGGATAGGGAGGGTGGGAGGGAGGGAGACACAAGAGGGAAGAGATATGGGAACATATGTATATGTATAACTGATTCACTTTGTTATAAAGCAGAAACTAACACACCATTGTAAAGCAATTATACTGCAATAAAGATGTTTAAAAATAAATAAATACAATAAAATAAATAAATAAATAAAAATAAAATTAGTGCTCATAGACATTGCTTCAAGTAGGAAGTAATAAAATAGATGCCAATTTTCTCCAGCTACTTTTTCTTTTCTAATTCACATAGATAAATGGTCCACAGATATGTAGTACTTGGTATCAAAGGAATGTGACATAATTCTTTTGTTGCAAATCAGAGGGGAATATAAAACCAAGAGAAAGACAAATATAAGTAGACCTTCAGCAGCAGACTTGTATAAGGTTATAAACTACATCAGTTTTACCCTAAAGCACTTCACCATTCAGCTCTGGAGACAAAACGCTGAGACTGAACTATAATACTTCTAGGAATTAAACAATAGCCACACTTCCCAAATAGCTTTATGTGCTTGCTGGGGTTTCTAAGTAGCTGAAAGAGGCTATCTTGAAAAACATATGTGGAAAGCAGGCAGGAGAATGAAGAGACAGGAGCTCTAAATGAAATACAGCTAGTCCCCTACATACGAACAAGCTCCATTCCAAGAGTGCGTTCATAAGTCCAACCAAGTTAGCTTGGTACCCAACTAACACGATCGATTATATAGTACTGTACTGTAATAGGTTTATAATACTTTTCACACAAATAATACATAAACACACACACATAAAATGAGGACATTTTTAATCTTACAATACAGGACCTTGAAAAATACAGTAGTAGAGTACAACAGCTGGCATACAGGGGCTGGCATCGAGTGAACAGGCAAGAAGAGTTACTGACTGCAGGAGAGAGAGGAGGTGGGAGATGGTAGAGCTGAAGGATCGTCAGCAGTAGGAGACGGAGGGCAAGCTGCAATTTCACTCACGCCTGACGTCGATGGCACAGGTTCTGGTTCCTTGCTGGATTCAATTCTACCTACCCTCTTGAAAAAGCGATCCAGTGACGTCCGGGTAGTAGCTCTTTTTTTCTCATCATGGATGACACGGTAGCACTGGATTGCATTCTGAATGGCTGCTGCAACCTTCCTGTACTGTTCTACATTCAGGTTCTGTGCCTCAAAAACTCACAGTGCCTCCTCAAATAAAGAGAATCCCCTTGCCATTTCCTGCGTCGTAAATTTCTTCGGTTCTTCAGTTACTTCTTCTTTCTCTGATCTTTCTTCATCCTTTCTCTGGGCCTCCAATTCCATCAGGTCTTCATTAGTAAATTCTATGCTCGCATCTTTGAAAGATCGCAACTTGAAGGTTCAAATGTAGGGGACTTACTATACTCCTATAGTCATCAGGTAGTAGAGCTCAGATGCAATTCCTCCAAGAGGAAGACTGTGGGAATATTTGATGTCCAGCTTTTGTGAGTGAAATTCAGTAAGTTGTATAACAACCATGCGGCTCCTTTTTAGCTAATTTCATTTCACTAGGAATGTTCCACTAGGTTACAGACTGGCATTGCATCAGATCATCAGTTTTCCTATTGTACTGGAATAAGCAGTTACTAATTCTAGACAAGAGTCTACCTGCGGAGGAAATATACTCAGCGACCCTGGACTTTACATCTATAAAAGACACTTTTTACTGTGATCTTTGTGAGTGGTGATCACCTGAGTTATACATTATACAAGCTTTGCACCTGCAAATGTTTCAGCAATAATACTAATAATAACATGTGCGCCTATATACAGAGTGATAAAGAAAAATTAGTTAGCGGTACAGGAGAGTTCATAGCTATCATTGTAACTTTTCTGTAAGTTTGTAATTATTTCAAAATAAAAATTTCTGGTCATCAAACGATGCTATTAAGGAAACAGCAAAAAGACAAGAGACATATAATCAACAAAAACTAAGTAGTAGCATCATATGTGAAAAAAATCCTACCATTTGATAATTAAAAAGTTAAAAAATATAGAGAAATGGGGAAAAGGCAAGAAAAAGTATCCAACAAAAGGTAAAGCATAAATGAAAATACCCCTTAAATCAAAGATGAGAATAAGGTCTCATCTCATACTACATATATAACCATTTAACTCCTATGTAGTAAAAATTACCCAAACTTGGAAATAAGGCAAAAAGTTTCTGTGTTGTTTTCAATATCTTACAAAAGCATTCTCTAACAATCCAACTTAAAGGTTATCAGATGCTCTAAGAAAATGTAACTTTGTATGATTTATTATTTGACTATTTTTAGAGATCAGATTTTGTAAAGTTGGAGTTTAACTTATAGAAAATGGATAAGTTGCAAATAAATGTTAACAAATGTACAGATGCAGATGCTTTCCATCCAGCAGGAAAGAAACAAAAACAAAACCCAAAGGTTATGGTTTTGTTACCCTGTAGAGCATTAACCAGTTTTGAATCTACTTTAGATGACTTATTTCAGCTATTTTTCTTTTCCTGACTATATATTTTAGTCTCTTGTGTCCTCTTTTGAACCAACTTTGTTATCCCGCTCTTTCCTTCATTAATTTATGATATAACTGTTTGACATATGTTCACTATACATTGCGTTATAACTTTTTTCAAAAATTATCATTTAATACACATAACAAATTTCAAAGAACAGCAATTTGCAAGGAAATTAACTAGTAATATCCCTTCATGTGTCATAATGATATCTATGTATCAAAATGTCCTTCCTCAGCATGTTTTAGTGACCATCAACATTTTAAGGAATTCTGAATGAGACAGAAAGTCCACTGTTGAATGGGAAGTTCCAATTCAAAAAGCATTATTTTAACCTAAGTATGGTTGAAGCAAAGGAGGGCCAAACTGTCATTATTGAGAGAAAAAAAAAAAAGATTTAAAACACAAGGTAGAAATCAGAGATGATGTAATCTCTATTTTTTTTGGGGGGGGGTTGCTATTTTTTTTCTCAAGAGCATAAAGAAAAGCACCCAGTCGCATTCCAATCCGAACCAAAGTATTCTGAATTAATGTGATAAAAAGAGCATAAATACTACACTGAAGATGTAATATTTTTTCAACTGTTACTCCAGATTTTTTGGAAGGCGAATATTTTTCTTATGATACTTTGTAGTCTTTGTGAGTCTGTGTTGCTGTATTTGTTTTGTTTTTTTTTTTTCGCTATTGATATTGTGCATGAATCTTCAAAAGCAGTAGTAAATAAATACTGTGTTTTATTTTCTCCTAAAATATTCCAAAAGAACCAGCTGAAGTTAAAGTAGCCCAGCTTTCCCTTACTATTTCAAGTCTTGGAAACCTGGAGGAATATAACACTATAAAAAAATAGACCATAATATGAAACATCTTGTTACTTGGTTGAAGATTTGTAACCTATTCATTTCATTCACTCATTTATTCAGTCTCTTAACATCCTGGGTGTGAAGGAGTAGAGAGCTAATACAAAGATTACAGAACTGTCTTACCTAGAAAGAGCTTAGGTCTACTGAGAGAAAAGTAAACATCAATCATTGTATTTAACACAAAGAAAGAGCAGGGAAATGAGCTGCTGTGGAAAATTATAAGAATAAAAACAAAAATAGTAAAGTAAAAGAGTTAAAATACTGCATCAAAAATCACCTTTCTTTATAAACAATTAGGGTTAATAATCATTATCACGCAACAAAAAATCAAAAGTTACTTTTTAGTTTTATTGATAATAATATACAATAGTTGGGGAGGACGTAGTAAGAAGAATCATAATCTATTGGCGGTAATAGGAATCAATACAACTTTTCCTGGAATTAATTTTGTAATATGCGTCAAGATTCTTAAATTTTTCCTCATGCTTCCTAAGTAAATATTCATAAATGCATGCGCATATGTATGCATAAATCTAATCATCATAGTATTGTTTGTAATCATTTATATGTCCAACATGAAAGGAATGGTTAGGTAAATTATAAAATATTCATACTGTGAAGTACTATGTGATGTTAAAATAACAGTTTTGCTGTTTTTGACATCACATGAAATACCCATGCCAAACTCTGTTACAATTTTATATTCAACTTGAATTACAAGCTTATTTCTAAAAACATTTCAAAGTCCACCAAGTGATATCATCAAGTGTTAGCAAGGGTATTTGTTTTTATATTCTCAAAAACTTTCTGTGCTTCCTGTGTATTTTCGAGATGGAGGCAAATACTTGTCTAATAACCAGAGAAATATTTTATATATAAAAGAGATTAGAAAACATAGACTATTAAATATTCTAAAAAACAATAACAACAACACTGAAGAGACAGTCATGCTTTTCTCAAAGTATGTTGACTACATGAATAATTGCAGGAATAAATGCATCCTTGAATGAATGATAGGATATATATGACATTAGTTACAATTTAGTTACAATAACATTTTTTAGTAGAGAAAATAAAGTTTCTATCTTGTGTTTTCTTTACACTACATAGAAAACAAAGAGGCTAATAAGCATAAAAAGAATACACATAGTCATAGAGGATGGTTTTGTTCAATCTAAGTAAATAAAATCCTTCAAGGACGCTGGCGTTCAAAAACAAATGAGTGCTTCAACTTTAGAGATTCCTCCTTATCTTATGAAAAGGGAGAATGCCAGCAAGGATTATGTAAACAGTGAAGTTAAGGTAGAGCTGATATTCAACTACTAACCACAGATAAGGCCAAAACACTTGTTAAAATATTTAGGCACTTTCATTCTTGTTGCCTGGAGCCCCCATGTGCACCTTTGCCCCTTTCCAATACTGTTTCTTCTCCAGGGCTTTCTAGATATTTTTCCTAAATAACTCAAGAATCATTGCCCAGCAGAACTGGGCATGGGACTCTGCCCCAGTTATGGCTAGCATCCATCCTGAGTGTTTGGTTCTATGTGTTACCAATTGTTGATTAATCTTAATTTCATCTCTGATTTAAGGTTTTACCTTGAAAAATGTCTACTTTCAGAAACTCTATAATTAAGATTTTTTCCTAATTCAAACTAGGCTCCCTTTCTAATTGGTCAAATGCAGTGCTTTTTAACACCAGAATCAGAGGGTAAATCTTTTCATAGAAAAATAATATGCATTAAAATTACACCTTCCAATCCAATACCAATATCTATGTCTTCAATACTGTGAATCTTTTGTGAGTATATTTTAATTTTCCTAAGAATTTTCCAGAAGTGGAAATTTATTCTTTAAAAAGCAGAAATTGCTCTTTTTTTCATTACATACAACCCTTCCTTTTCAATGTAAGTCATTATTCTTTTTTATTTATTTATTTTTTTTTTGTGGTACGCGGGCCTCTTACTGTTGTGGCCTCTCCCGTTGCGGAGAACAGGCTCCGGACGCGCAGGCTCAGCGGCCACGGCTCACGGGCCCATCCGCTCAGCGGCATGTGTGATCTTCCCGGGCCCAGGCATGAACCCGCGTTTCCTGAATCGGCAGGCGGACTCTCAACCACTGCGCACCAGGGAAGCCCATGTAAGTCATTATTCTTTTCAAGTACATTTCAGGTCACTTCACCTCAAGCCTGACTATGGACTACCATATTTCAACTCCCCACAAAAGATGCTTCCTGAAAGAACACAATATATGTTTTAATTTTGACCCATTATGTCTTTCTACACCCAATTATAACTTTGTGCTTTTCTTTAGAAAAGTAATTTCTTCTCTAGTCCAGTTTGGTAATTTTTTGTTAATATTGTTCAGAAAATTGTTTTGATGTTGCAGCTTCCTGTGTATTACCAACCAATCTAAAGAAAAGTTGAAGAGTATTGTATATAGTCTTCTAAATTTCAACCACTCTATTAGTCAGGGTTCTCCAGAGAAACCCATGGAAGCAAAGAAGGATGGCAGAGGTGGGTTCGGAAGAGATGTGGAATTGCAACTTACATGGCAACTGCCTCAGGGGAGGGAAACCATGAGCATTTCTGCAGACAATGCAGAGTTAACCCCCTCAGAGGGGAGTAGAGAGGCTCCTTCTCCTGCCAAAGAAGACTCATCAGAATTTAGGGGCCCAGTGTTGCCAGCCTCATCAGAGTCTTCCCATGTGTCCCCATTTCAAATTTCGGATCCCGTTTCTTCCCAATCAATTCACTTTAACAGTGGACACCCTACAAGGATAAGAATTCAATTTGTGTTGTAATTCAACCAGTCATGCTGAGATTCTGGGTTTAATTTTCAATAATTTCAGTCCTAAAGCTACAGGAAATAAGGATCTCCTTCATGGCACAAAGAAGCATTCAGATTATTTATGTTGTGCTTTAATTGGGAATTAGAATCCCTGAGCTCACCCTGTTCCTTCCTCATTTTGTGCAGCAAACTTAGGAGCAACCAATCTCATTATATTTATTAGTTTACTAAGAATGCTTGAAAGTATTATATACACAGTCACCCAGATACTTGCTTCTCAAAGTGGCTGATTAGGAGTATCCAAAGGTGATGTTTTGTGTATCTCTATTTCCACATTACACCATGGAATCTCAGTGCTCTTCTTAGTACTGGAGAGTCATTGGTGTCTTTCTTTCTTTTTTTTTTTTTTCCATTGGCGTCTTTAAATCTAATCAGATTACAGAGTCAATACCAGAAACCCCAGAGTCTAGAAAGCTCAAACTTAAAATTCTGTTCTAGAACCATTCTCAGTACAAATTTGTATTAGTCAGGATTCTCCAGAGAAACAGAACCAATAGAATGTGTGTATATGGAGAGAGAGAGAGAGAGACAGAAAGATTGATTTATTATAAGGAATTGGCTCACAAGATGATGGAGGCTAAGAAGTCCCAAGATCTCCAATAGGCAAACTGGAGACCCAAGAGAGCTGATGGTGTAGCTCCAGTCCAGAGAGTCACCAGGCTTGAGACCCAAGAAGGGCTGATGTTTCAATCTGAGTCCAAAGGCAAGAAAAGACCCATGTCCCAGCTCAAGTTGTCAGGCAGAAGGAATTCTCTCTTACTCACAGGAGGGTCAGCCCTTTTGTTCCATTTAGGCCTTTAAAAGATTGAAGGAGGTCCACCCACATTAGGGAGGGCAATCTGCTTTATTCAGTCTACCAAGTTAAATGTTAATCTTACTCATGATCACCCTCACAGACATTCCCAGAATGCTGGACCAAATATCTGAGCATCCCTGTGGCCCAGTCAAGTTGACACATAAAACTAACCATCACAACCACGCAAGCTCTGTTCAAATTTTTGCTATTTAAGTCTATGTTCAAAATAATTTTGAGCTAATTGAGAACATGTAATGATTCAACCTGTGTCAAGCTGAAGCCTTAAGTAATCTTTCCAGAATTTTGATGTAACTACTGCCTAATTAGGTGTGTTTATTTTGTAATATGGGCATGAGAGAGGGGTGCGTACGTGAATGTGAGGATCCAAAGCAATTTTTCTTTACATTAACCATTACAAAGTGAAGTTACTATTAATTTATTCTCACAGCTAAATGAACAATTCCTTTTTGTAGTGGTTTTGTGACTCACATTTGACACTTTCAGAAAAGTCAGAATAGTATATTAAGGCTTAGTTACATTTAAAAACTGGAGTGGAGGATAACTCTTAAAGATCATCTAACGGATGTAATACAAAGCAAATAATACCAGACACAGAAGAATACAGATGGTATGATTCTATTTCAAATGCAGGCAAAACAATTTTATGATGGCAGAGGTCAAATAGTAGTTATCTTCTGGGAATGTTGACTGCGAAGAGTCTCAAAGGAGCTTTCTGGAATTACGGATATTTCTATATCTTGAGCTGGGTGGTGGTTACACAGTTGTAGCAATTCATAAAGTGGTCCACTCTATTGAGTTAGACCTTAATTTAAAAGTTTTTCTTCTTCTTTTTTTTTAATCATAGTGTTTTCTTAATACAATCCTTTATAGGTAATCTGAAATATGTGCTAAGGATGGAGGGGGAGGGAAGTAAGCAAGCTGAAACAAATTCTAAAGGAGAATATACCAACGTGTTTTAGCCAGATAAGGTGAGCTGGGCAGACTCAAAAGACTCCATTTATAGCAAAAGCCAATACTTCAATCCATATAAAGTCCTTATACTTATCACTATAATAGTATTTGTGTTGGTTTTCCTGGCTTCTCACTAAGAGCAGAGGATGTTGAATTCTCACATATTCTCTTTGGTAAGCTGTAGGGCTTTTAGAATAAGAAACACTACATCAAAAATATGTTTACAATGCAATGTACTAAGTTAAGATACAATGTGACATGTTGCTCAAAAGTTCTAATGTGTCCAACTGGAGTCTCAAAACAAGAGAAGAGAGAGAGAGAAAAGCAGAAGCAATATTTGAAGAAATAACTGCTGAGAATATTCCAAGGACATCAAGAAGCCCAATGAACCTCAAGCAGGATAAATATATATTAAATCACACAGGGTCACATCCTAGTGAAATGCTGAAAATCAAAGAGAAAAACCTTAAAAGCAGTCAAAGAAAATTCTCCAAATGAGCCTGCAAAGGAACAACACTGACTGAATGCTGACTGACTTTTTTGTCAGAAACTGTGAAATCCAAAGCAAAATGAAAACTCTTCAAAATACAGAAAGAAAAATCCGTCAGGCTAGAACTTTACACCAAGACAAAAATATCTTTTAAAAATTAAAATAAATATTTTTCATAAAAAATGAAAATATGCTATTAATCACAAGCAGATATGTCTTACAATAATAAACTAAGAAGAGTTACTTAAGGTAATAGAAGATAATTCCAGATAGAAATACAGAATGACAGGTAGAAATGGAGAACACCAGGAAGGGTTTTGTTGTATGAATATAAGATATTTGGAACTTCTTCAGCCATCTGGTAACTGTGAAAGGTATATTCTTAATAAATGGATGATCAACTCAAAAGATAGAAAAGGTCCTTAAGGTACCAGTGAGCTACAGAACCAACCCTGTAGAACCAACTTCTTAAGTTAGGTAATAAATGTTCTTATTGTTTAAGAAAATACGTATTTTTTAAAAGCTAGCAATTTTTGTTTCTAGCATTATGGCATGTTAGATGCGCTGAAGCTACTCCTGCAGCAGAATGAATACATTCTAGAGAGTACAAAAAAAAAATACAATGTGACATGTAAAAAATATTTTTCATTAAAATTATTCTTGAAGTTAAATATGAGGTAGATCTATTATATTTAAGAGTTAAAACATTTGTTATACCACGAAGGAAAGAAAGAAAGAGAGAAAGAAAGAAAAGGAAAATATGGTTGCCCCAAATCTAAAAGGGTGGAATAATACTAAAAGACAACAAATATATTTTCTGATCCTCTACTGAAATTTTAAATTATCAACCGTCCAAATTGGCAAAAAATTATCTTAATTTACTGTGTCCTTGGTTTACTTCTCTTTCACCACATGACACACTGAATAATTTCCATTTTCAATTCTATCTCTTAAACACATCATTACTTTATGCCAGCCAGAGGAATAATCAGATGTCATGCCTTTGAGGAAGGAGAGACAATATGCCTTTTTATTGGCTTATCAGACCAGACAGCTGAAGGTGAGAAATTCCAAATAAGCAAAGTATCCTCCAAATTCCCCAGTCCCCTCCAGGACTTGCTTACAAATCAAATTCCTAAAGAATCTGATTTGCATTTTCAAGTGTTGGCTATCTCTTTGTAAATATGTAAATAGAATGGTACTGAGGCTAGTAGAAGGGACGCTGAAAGAGGGTCAGGAGATTTGATCTCTGGTATTACTCATGAATTGTGAGACCTTGAGTAATGATGAAAACTATCTCATGTCATATAAAAAACACTGGAGGCTTTAATGGATCTCATAAATGCTTTACAAAGACTCTACAAAATGATTTGCTAATGAACTTACTCTCCTCATTACATAGAAGCTGCCTGCACATCACACCAGCGCACATCTTTCTAACCTGAAGGGGAGGTAGCTTTCACATGGGCATGCCTTGCTCCAACTTCTGTATTTTGTCTTCTTGTTAGGCTGCCTGTCCAAATAAATAAAACCTTCATTAATGACATCATTTTATGCTTTTGAAAGAAACCTATGCTTTGTGCTCCAGATCCTGTGTTTTCTAAGTTATTGTGTGGGAAAACTAGCTGCTAGAGTCCAGCAGAGATAATTGTCGTCTGGAGTCCCCCACCAAGGTCATGTGCTTGCTGGAACATGCATGATTTGGAAGCACAAATTTCAGGCATGGCTCTGAGCTCCACTCTTAACACATGTCTTAACAGCCTCACTTCCCTACATGGAGAAAGAGGAGACAGATTACAGGTAATTCTTCTTAGGTCCTGGGGGAGAAAAAGAACAAAAACAAAAAAATCTCAGCTTCTAATATGATGATTATTGTTTTTTATTGCAACTACATATCAATACATAATTCATAGTGATTTCTTTAAAGCTGAGGTTAGACTAAAATTAAACTAGGGGCCATATATATTTTACTTTCTTGCTCTGAAATGGCATCAATTCAGATATCCAGGCTATTTTTAGTTAATAATAGATAATATTTTTATACAACTATACACATTTCATGCATGAAAAGTAAATCAGGCTGAATCTAGAGAATACCACTGAGATAGCCCTGCACATGAGGCGACCAATAAAATGATTTCTTTAAGGGATAGATAGGAGGCCAAAATGTGCGACATTACTGATTCCAGGAAAAGCTTGTACTTTTCAACCTTCTTCTGCAAGTGTTCAGGCCTGTAAGGATGACAATTGTGCCAGGTATATTTTGAAGACACAGAAGCAAGTACTGACCTTTGATATTGTCCTGTAGAAAGATCATCAAGTTTGTTTCAATCAAGCAAGAAAACAGAGAGCTCCATGGAACTGCTGAATAACCATCAGGACATAACATAGACAATTGTTCTGGGACTTCCCTGGTGGTGCAGTGGATAAGACTTTGTGCTCCCAGTGCAAGGGACCTGGGTTTGATCCCTGGTCAGGAAACTAGATCTCACATGCATGCTGCAACTAAGGATCCCATGTGCCACAACTAAGGATCTGGTGAGCCACAACTAAGGAGCCCTGGAGCCACAACTAAGGAGCCCTGGAGCCACAACTAAGACCTGGTGGAAAGAAAGAAAAGAACGAAAGAAGGAAAGAAAGAAAGAAAGAAGAAAGAAAGAAAGAAAAAGAAAGGAAGAAAGGAAGGAAGGAAGGAAGGAAGAAAGAAAAATGGAGGAAGGAAGAAGTAGACTCTTATTTAAAAGGAAAAGAAACATGTTCTGTGTGTTTCCCTGGTGGGAGATGATAAAACCTCTGTATCAAAAAGTCAGGAACCATCTGAAATGATGAGTGAGGAGAAGATGCATGACTCAAGTTGTCTCATCTTTTATTAACATAAGCCTAGAGTCCAAGCAAAAAAAAGAAGGAAAAGATCATTTCATGTGTTGTTTGAAATATCTCACTTCTTGAAGTGACTGATAAATGCTCTATCAACTTCTATGGTGAGATTAATTTAAAGAATCAAACTCTGAATTCTCGTGGAGTTTTGTGTCTCCTTTGGAAAATGCTCACAAAGTAATACATAATCTTTACAAAAGTAAAAGGATTTTTTTTTTTTGTCAAGACCATGGTACTTGTGCCTCTATTATTCATACAGAATTTTTGTCACCTTTTACCTTTTAAAAGATAATAAGAGTGAACAGACTGTACTTTCCAAGTAAATCTTCCTTAGGGCAGAGTACCTGATTAATTAAGAGTACATGCATAAAAATATATGTGTGCATATATATGGGGCCTCAGAGACTATTTCATAATAGTACAAAAAGATACCTTCCTTCACTCTAACTTTTTTCCCTGACAGTCTAAATGAGGCCATCTGTTGTCTCAAATATATGTATTTTTTTAAGTAACCAAATCAAAATTTTTCTATACTAGTCAAAGTGAAAAAAAAAATCTCAGAACTGGAAGTCTTTTCCCAGAATACTTAAGGCTAAATTCTGACTTTTGCAGGGCATAAAAAATGCCCCTTGAATGTTGAAGTACACCTAGGTAGAAGTAGCCTTGTTAAAGCAACTTTTCTATAAAAGTTGTTGATGACTGGGTTTACACGTTCTGAGTACCAGACTCTTGACATCATTGGATTTCCCCCACTGATCCTGTCTTAATTCAAGACATGAAAACTAAAAAAATGCTTTTTGAATGTGTCCAAGAGTCTCCCCTCCAAATCTACTCTCAACCTTGTCCACCCTCTTGTAGCACTGGGTATTCTCACTTCTATTTACTATATCAACCAAATTCCCTTTCCTTCTGGATTTTAGTTGGGTTTAAGCAATAGGGGGCACATATAAGAGATCAGAGAAAGAGAGACACACTGGACATTTATTCTTTAGGTTACCTCCCCGTGGACACTTGGTCAGGCACAAGCTGATTTTTTCTAATTATAACCACACCTCCTGCTGGGTGGCTGCTCTCCCACAGCTAATCTTCTCAATGGGTCTGGTAACTGTCCAGCTGGTATTAGCACCAGGATGCTTAACCAGGCAGTGTGGGTTCCCCTGACCCTCATCACGCTTTGTAAATAGTTCCTTTATAAAACTCTCTTCAATTGTCCCTTCTGAGTGCGCCATCTGAATATTGTCCCACCCCTGGGCAGCACACATGAAGAGAACGACATAGATTTTACTTCAGTTAACATAAGAAAAACTATATACCACAAACTTCTGATCATATGGTATGGGGTTCTGATTTCTAATTTCTTCTTTAGTAAGTTAAAAATCAATCTCTCTCTCTCTCTCTCTCTCTCTCTGCCTGGTATTGTTAGGTGAATGATCTTTGTGTGGGATTCTTCATTTTCCGAAGTTTTACAAGTTTTCCAGTTGCGTATATTAATAATATATTTTACTAATTCTATTCTTAAGGGTGGGCGGGACATAGCTTCTCATTTTCTCTGCAAAATGCCTGTCACTAAATATTTATAACCACAGAACTCACTATTCTCTAATTGTGTGGTCCTCAAGTTTTCCATCTTTCTCTAATTTTAGGGCTTTAAGTTTCTTCAGCAACTGCTTCTGAGTTATCCCAAGATGGTGTGATGAGAACATTGGCATCAGAAGAAGAACTTTGCCATTGAGAAACAAGCAGAAAATAGTTTCCTTTCCTGCAGCGCTGCACCTGCTGTGCACCTAGCACAGCCACCCTTCCAATACCTGCTTCCACTGGTGAACAATGGAGATAACGTACCCCCATTTCTTCAGAATTATGATTTCAGTTTTCACACTAAGTATTTCTGGAACACATTTGTTTCATCAATAGACACGTTATTTTTAAGATTCTAAAATCAACATATTTCAGATCTCCCAGGAGACAATTTCCAGAAGTTGGTACATACATGTCCTACCCTTTCCTGCCTTCAATTCCAAGGAGAACTAGAAGGATTTCTTCTTGCTATTTTGAGAAGTTGCTTTGATTGAGGAGAACAGGGACTTTGCTTCTTAAAAAAATACAATGAATCTTATATGTTGGACAATATTATATATGCCTTGGCATCATTCGTTTGCTGGAGTTGTAACTACAGAATTATCTAGATATCATTCACCTGATACATGAGGCAATTTCCATGAGATAACTGGTTCATATGGACTTCCATTTGAATAAATCATTTCTCAATCCAGAGATGTTTTTGAAATAGTTTAGCCTGTGGCTTCCTATATAACACGATTGCTGAGAGCATGGAATATTCAGCGAGGTTGGAAATCGTGTTGTTTTCTGGTAAGTCTCCAAGAGCCACGTGGATTCAGACTATAGTCCTTGGAAGCAAAACACTCAATGTAATATATTTATGAGAATAAAATTTCTGTCACAGAATTTTCCCATAAAAGTTAATTGGAAAACATTGCATTACATTAGCTATATAAATGATTGGGTGTCAGTGTATACACATGTACAGTATATGATATATGTGTGGTAATATATAAAGTGACTCATCAGAAATCATTCTCACTGGCCCATAAACCATTACAGATAAAATTCTGTCAAGATTAGCACCAAGATGATAGATTCTCTTCATAAGTTTTTATCTTCTTTTAGGTAATTCTATAATTTCAAGACTTAACACTTTGAAATGACTTTTCTCTGTACAGACAATACTTCTCTATGCATTTAAATATTCTAGAATGATGACGTCTCAGTCCAACTTAACACATTCTCAGGTGTCTTTGTTAACCAGAAAAACTGGCAATCATTCTCTTTTCCACACTGATCAAAAATAAAGAAGTTTTACATATTGTTTGACAGCAATTTTCTCCTTATACTGTACAAAACTGAGGGGCAAAGTATTTGCTTTCAAAGGTGACGAACGCAGTAGGAGCCCTAACAATGGTGTCTGCAGGATACACTGCAACTTTCTTCTGAGGCAGCATGCATGCTGGTTCAAAGTGTAGACTGTGGGCCTGATCTGCCCAATTCAAATATTACCTGGCTGGTTCCTGACCTTAGGACCTAAGCATGTCACTTAACTGCTATGAGAAGCAGCTTCCTTCTCTCTAAAACAGGGATAAGAGTAACTATTTCATAGGGTTGTTATGATTTAATATTTTAAACTACTTAAAACAGTGCTATGTAATCAGTAAATTCTGATTTAGAAGTATTCATCTCTCTTCTGCATTTATAAGATTTGATTCCTGGCAGTTTCTACCCAATCATCGTGACATCCAGCTGGAGCCAGAGTGCTTCTGCGACTAAATATCCAGGCATTTAGGTTAGCAACAGAAAACATGATTGGTGCTTCCATCCTGTTTTGACAAAGTTCCATATTTCTTTTATGATGCAAAATGGAGAACCTCATTAAGCAATCAGAAAGATTCTTGACTTTCACAGTAATCCCTGTTGGCATAACATTTTTCAAGTTCCTCCCTCAGCCAAAGTGAAGCCTAAATCATAAACATACCTGAAATATAAAATCAATAATATTATTTCTGTAGTGCTGTAGCGTAAGGCTTAAGAATGTCTCAGCTACCAGAAAAATGATACTACTAGAAAAACATGCATGGCTTCTTTTTAGTTGTTTTTTAAAACATTAAAGGGGAAAAAAATGAAGGAAAAGGAAAATGTTTTCTTTGCCCCACAAAGGAGGAAAACCATATTCCAGTGTTCAGAATCTCCCTTTGGAAGTAAGTGTTTCATGGAGTTAAAATGTTCCAGTGATGTTATTTTGAGATCATTTGGCTTGTTCCTCATCCTATGTCACACACAGAGAATTCTCCCACATAGGACGAGAAATTAGCCATCAGTTTTCCAAGCACTTGCTTTCAGACGTGGTTTAAGCACTTGTTTCTTAATAGTTTAAAACCCCTCAAACAGATTCCCAGACTGTGTGAAGATAGGGTAATTTTTAGAGGATTATGGAGGAGAATCTGGTCTATCTGGGTCTAGCAGCATTTCAATTGCCCTGATGGCCAAGTATAAATTTGTTAGGAAATTTGTAGGAAAAAATACATGCAATCCTCAAGAAGTTTTCACTGTTTGGAAACTGCGTTAATAGGTGGAAACCTATATGGAAATTGTTGCATAATTTAATATGTGTAAAAACTCAGCAAAATGTTTAAATTAGGAATCCTAAATTAGGATCCTGCACGATTTGCTTATTTTTTAGATTTTATAGTTTAGAATTTTTTCTTTGCTAATTATAATAATTCTGTCAGAAATACATTTTTTTCCCAAAAGCAAAATTAATATACATTCAATTATGGGCATATTATTAAACTTTAAATAATTTAAGTTATATGGTACTGTCAGCAACATTTATTTTAGTTTCTATATGATAGTGCAGGTTTGTCGAGATTCCTGAAATCTTAATGTGGAAATTGGTCTATGTTTTGATCCAATAAAAATATTATGAAAATAATAAAACATACTTTAACATCGATTGCCATATATTGCCTGTATATATGCTAGTTCCTTTGGTGGCATAGCAAAATCTGCATGGATTTGCTGCTTGCATCTTAATTAGTTCCATGCTATCGAGTTCACAGGAAGCACTTTTAAGACTATACTATTTTGCATTAAGTATTTTATATAAAGCTAACATTGTGCTTTTGAGCTTCTAACCATAGCAACAAAGATCATAAAATGCCATGAAGAAACAGAAGAAAATACTCATTTTATTAACATTTGTGAACTCAAATAAATTCACTTAAACACAGCCTATTTCTGGATACTCATAATGACAATAAATCTAGTCTTGAATTAAAAGGGATCAAAAGTTTTCAAAAGCAGTAACTACAGTGACTAGATTTCACGATGCACACATATAATAACCTAAAACCGTTAAAGGGACTAATAAAAAAAGATCATCTCCCAGGGTAGGTTTGTATTTGTTCTTCAGATCACCCTGAAGCCAATTCTGCAGCTGAAAGTTAAGCTCCTTAAAACTGGGTGAAAAGGAGCAAGTATAAATTGTAAAAATCCATATATTTTGGCAATCCCTTTTCTCCTTTATCTGCATGGTAGCCATTTTTTAAAATACTGAAGCTCTAAAGCCTGTCAGTGATAAATCTAACAACATAATTACAAACTTGGCATCACTCTTACTTTTGCTGAGTATTGCATAAATGACTCACCCAAACTTTTGCTCGCCTGTCTAGTGAATATGAACCACACCGATGGAATAAATGGAATGTTTATAAATAAATCTATATCTTCAGACCTAACCTCCCATACAAGCCACAGAATTATAACTGCGTTCCAGATATCACTACAAAATGTCCTCCCACCCCTAAAATCTATAGTTCAATCTGTCATCTTCTCCTGCAGTCCAAACGCCTATTCATCTCCCAGGTGTGTGACCCTGATTCTGATTTTGATTGATTTTCTTAAACTTGCCCCCTAACTTTCTCATGTATACTAATCAAAACATTCTGTTAATATTCCCTTTTGTCAATCGCTCTCAAGTTTATACCATTCCCACTATCAATCCAGAAACTGTGCTCTTTATTTCACATTTAACTTATTATAATAATTTCTTTGCCTACTTTTCCACATCCGAAACCATCCTAAATATGACTACTAGATTAATCATCATTAAAAACAACTAACATTCAATGTGGCATTCACCTTTAAAATAACCTAAATTATTCTCAAGAAGGTAAGATTCAAATTCTTCAAACTGGAATGAAAAGTGCTATATTAAGTGATACCCCTTTACCTGCTGTAATTTACATCATATTTCTTCTCCCATGAAATTTTCTTTCCAGCTGCTCTTCACCTGCACACCCAAGCAAAACACCCTTGTTTGTTCTATCACATCAGTACACTATGCTAGCACTCTGCCTCTGCTATTCAGAGTCTGGAATGTCTTCTACCGTGATCTTCATCAATTCAGTTTACACTCTATTAAAAGCCCAACTGGGCTTCCCTGGTGGCGCAGTGGTTGAGAGTCCGCCTGCCGATGCAGGGGACGCTGGTTCGTGCCCCGGTCCGGGAAGATCCCACATGCCGCGGAGCCGCTAGGCCCGTGAGCCATGGTCGCTGAGCCTGCGCGTCTGGAGCCTGTGCTCCGCAACGGGAGAGGCCACAACAGTGAGAGGCCCGCGTGCCCAAATGAACACTCACCAGATTTTCTAAGCACTCAATAAATATTTCTGGAATAACTAGTATATCAGTCAGCATACGATAAATTTTGCTGCATAACATCAAAATCTCAGTGGGTTAAAACAATATAGGTAAATAAGTCACTTACGCTGTATGTCCATCTCAAGTCTGGAGGGGGATCCGCTCTACCTCATCCTCACTCAGATACCAGGCTACCAGACCCTATGCTATTTGCCATACACCCGTTTCTGTGGAGGAAAGAAAGAAACATCATGCACCAGCTCTTACAGTCTTCAATCTGGAATTGAGACACATCCTTCCCCTTACAGGCCAGCCCTAACTGTAAGAGATCGAGGCTGTGAAATCCTACCGTTTGTCCAGAAGGAAGAGAACCGCAAATATTGCTGTGCTTCCTCGTGTGCCTTGAGATTAAACGAGGCCTAATCTTAAGTGGGGATATTTTCTTTCTCTCTACTCACTCTTCCCTACCTGTATAAATGGTATATGGTTGGCTTCTTCCTGGCCTCATCAAGAGCCATCTCATTATGCCCAGATCTCATCTGACAGCTCTTTTTCTAACCGATCATGAAATTGGAGTTATCAGACATGTGGTCAATGAACAAGCAAGCAACTTGGCTGGCGACCTTGTTCTTGGCTTTTTATGCTTCTTCTTAGAACTTGGATAAAGAGACTGTGGCATTTACTAGTGTAGTTGACCCTCTTTCCAGGCACACGATAGAATTGCACTTCCTGAAGCCGGGTGACTAATGCTAGCCAATAACTTTTGGCCTGACGTGATAGGTTTTCCTACCAAGCCAGAGCATAGATTTCACTGATACCAGACCTTCTAGAGCCCTTTAGCACTTGACCTGGATGTCAGCACATATGCAAGTGGTGGCTTCTTTGTCAACCTAAGTCTGGAATGACATAAACTGCAATGGGCACAGACTCCTTATCATTCCCCTCTCTTCCTGTTGATACTTGAGCAAAGTATTTTGTCTGGGGATTTATTTCCATAACTTTAGAGTCTCGCCTTTTTCCTCAGTAGTTTTGTAAAGTTTGTTCGTTTGTTTCTATGCAAAGCCAGTTATCTTCCTCAGATGAATTCTGGAATATGTAGTGAGATAATGCACATGTAGCTGAGCAGATAAAAGCTTTCATCGCTTTGGACACATAGACTTTGGAGCTGCTTGTCGACAGCATAAGCTAGGCTATACTGACTCATACAGCTCTTCTAAAAGCTATAGCAAGAGGTTTTTTTCTCTTTCTCATGGAATGCTGCAACAACCACTGCTTCACTGCTTCTGGAGCTGAATCTGGCTCTGGTCCCCTGCCAGGCATAGGGCTTTGGGGATCCTGTCTCCCCGCAGAATCGAACTCTGGCTGCCTTTGTTTGCTTTGGGAGCCAGATCCCAGCAAGCCCGGGCTGCAGCTTTGTGTTTCTATTCCATTTCTGGTCCATAAAGATTGTTATCTTGTCTGCGGACACTACTTTTGATGTTTGAAAATTATTTTACCTGTCATTTCCCCGTGCTTGGCATGGAAAAGGGGCTTTTCAAAACAGCCTTTCACGGTGCCAGTTTCTCCTCAAATGATTTTGATAGTTTTCAAATATCAGATCCTCATGTCCAGCCAAGTATTTGCCAACACTGCGATAAAAAATAATATGATTCAGGATCTAAATCAGGGGTTGTCAATCTGGGTCTCATTGATACTTTTTTGCCAGAAAATTCTTTGTTAGGGTGGTGTTGGTGGCAGGGAGTGGGGTGTGCTCTCTTGTACATTGTACGGATTTCTCCAGACATTGACAGAATCAGGAGAAGAGGGCAAAATCGCTACCAGATGAGAATGAGTGACCCAAAGGTAACGCCAAAAGGAGAGTGATAAAAATGCACTGAATAAATTATCAGGGGAATTATTAAGGTTAAAATATTTTTAGGTAAGTATGGGGGGGGGTGTGCAGATTTAGATTATAGATCAGGTGTGTGAGTTTTTTTGAACCAAAAAAATATATATATAACCTTTTCATTACATATTTAACAAAGAGAATGATAACTAATAATTCAAGATATTGTGTGTTAAGTGCCATATGTGTACCAGAGAGAGTGTCTGTGTCACAAGGATGTAGGTTAGTGGCTTTCCGTTCTTTAGGAGAGTGGATAACCCATCTCAGTTTGCCCGGGACTTTTCAGCACTGCTTGTCCCCATGCTGGGAAAGCCTTCAGTGCTGGACAAACTGGACGACTGGTCACCTTACAGTAAGCCTTAGCAGCACTCCCATTATATGCTTTGTAGAAAGTCCATGCCATCCCTAAGAATTCTGCTAAATTCTAAGGAAAAGCTATTTCTCTAGCCACCTCTTGCTCCTATTTCCTGCTCACCCTGAAGTTTTATGTTTTGCCCTAAATCTTGAAGCTCTCACTCATCTCCTCACTGACATTTAAACCAATGTAGACTTCATACCCTTTCTCCTATTTCAAAAGAAAAGACAAAGAAAATGCTCAAAAGGCCTTTTGTGTGTGGCAGAATCTACCAAAGATTTAAGAGATTAGAATATCACAGAAACACTAACATAGACTAGCATATATCCTGGCTTCTAAAATGTCCAAAGTAAAGCTACCATGTTGCACATCTATGTATTTTCTCTCTTCTGTCACTACCCTTCCCCCCACTACCGTGCACACACATCCCTCTCATTCCCCTCTCTTCCTGTTTATACTTGAGCAAAGTATTTTGTTTGGGGATTTATTTCCATAACTTTAGAGTCTCGCCTTTTTCCTCAGTAGTTTTATAAAGTTTGTTCGTTTGTTTCTATGCAAAGCCAGTTATCTTCCTCAGATGAATTCTGGAATATGTGGTAAGGTAATGTTTCTTTTGCCCTTTCCAACATAGGATGGGGGTTTGGAGGAGAAAGAAGAATGTGTTCTGGCTGGGACACTGCAGAAGACTTTCTTGCCAAGAGGAGACAGGAAAAGCAAAGGTATGGGAATGAGATGATGCTGGGCAATTTGGGGGAATGACAAGGAGAGGTTTATGGCTCTAGAGAAGGATCTGTGGAGGGAGAAATAACTGTAGAAGTTTATATGGGGAATACATTAGGGAGAAGCTTAAATGCCCAGACACGCACTTGAAAATTTATCTCATAGGCAGTTAGAAGCTATCAAGTGATTTTAAGCAATGGAGAGATATAATTTAAAAGAAAATTTTACATATTAAGTCAATAAACAATTATTTCCCCTTTACAGTAGGCCCCTACATACGAACAAGTTCCCTTCCGAGAGCACGTTCGTAAGGCCAATTTGTTCGTAAGCCCAACAAAGTTAGCCTAGGTACCCAACTAACACAGTCGGCTATATAGTACTGAACTATGATAGGTTTGTAGTACTTTTCACACAAATAAAACATAAAAAAACAAACACACACAAAACAAGAAAACATTTTTAACCTTACAGTACAATACCTTGAAAAGTACAGTAGTAGAGTACAACAGCTGGCATACAGGGACTGGCATCGAGTGAACAGGAAAGAAGAGTTACTGATTGGAGGAAGGAGAGGAGGTGGGAGATGGTAGAGCTGAAGGATCGTCAGCAATAGGAGACGGAGGGCAAGCTGCAATTTCACTCTCGCCTGACGTGGATTGCACAGGTTCTGGTTCCTTGCTGGATTCACTTCTATCTACCTGCCTGAGAAAACGATCCAGCAATGTCTGGGTTGTAGCACTTTTGCATCTTTGAAATTTTGCAACTTGAAGTTTTGTATGTAGGGGACTTGCTGTATTTTAATTATTTCAGCCTATATCACTTTCTCATTCATTAAGCTAAAATATATTCTCAATACTTTATAATAGTGCAAAAGTCTCCATGTTAGAAATTGTACTATACCTTCTTTTTTTCTTTTCATTATCTAGAGTAGTTTTAAACTGACAAGAAATGTAAATTAAGTTGCTTGAGTGATTTTTATGAATTATCTTATTACGAGGAAATTTACTGTCCAATATATTGTATATCCCCTTTTTATTTGAAAAAAATACTATTGCAAGACAGCCAAAAAAAAATTACAACAAAACAAAACAAAAAATTTCTGAAGTAGTAATACAACCTTAGTTTCTATTTTATCCCTACAGATAACCAGAATTTTGTTTCCAGTGTAAATAAAATAAATAAAATATGAGTGGACTATTTAGAAAAATTTACATATGATGTACTCTTAAGTTTTGGGGGGCAATATTCAGTGATATTTTAGTTTGCCATGTCAGACCTCATATGGGAATTCATTCAGAAAATAAGTGAAACAATTTTCTGTCTATAAATTCCCAAATACATTGTGGAAAAGTTACTTGCAGTCTGTTGGATGGTCAATGAACAAGGGTTATTGCTCCTCTCTGATTTTAGATCTTCACTAGTGTTAAAATGAGAATAGTTCTTGTAGATTTTTATATCATTTATATATATATATATATATATATATCATATACACACTCAAGAATAAGTGAATACTTTTATATTCCTGCTACTGTTATTTTCTTTTCTGTCCTTTGTTGGTTTACATACATAATTTTGAGCTAGATATCCAGAAATATCATTCTCATTTGTCAGCTGAATTTTGTCATGTGAATATTACTAAGCAGCCAGTATTTTCCATTTGTATTATACATTTTCTTACAATAAATGAGACAGAATAAAGTTAAAAATACAATACTGCAAAACGTACCCAAAGGTTGACCAAGATCTTGGGCCTGAATCTATGTGCCTCATTCATTACATAAAAACCCATTAATAAATTTCCATTTAAGTGAAGTTCAACTGAGAATGCAAATGACACAGTCTGTATTGTTCCAGTGTCACTAAACTACACAGAAATTACTATAATGTTCCCATACTGCACTTCTAAGCTTTGAGCTGTTTTTTAGTAATCGCTGGTTTATTTTAATGGGTGAAAGAGAATGAAAAAAAAAATCCATTATCTCACTAACATAATCACCATACATTTGCAATGGCTTTAAGCTAAAAGCAATAAAATTATGACCAACATATACAGATATATGTGGCCAAGTTGCTTGAAATACCAACTATCCCCAATGTTTTGTTTCTTTATGTGGGTCTAACTCAAATAATAGGGCAACAAGAATCATCCTGAACTCTAACAGGTTTGTTTCATAAACCAACTTATAGTCAGGCTAAAGTTTTCACTCTGAGAGTCAATTACTCTTTAAGAGTACTCAGACCCATTTAATATGCTGTTTCTGAAGTGGTTTTCTTAGAAGAAGAAGACTGGCATCCTGACAAATCATCTTCACCTGCACCCACCACCTGTAGGACAGGATTCAGGCATAGTTGCATTCCAGGCTGGGCTCATTTTCTTAATATCTTCTTCAGTTCTGTCCTTTGTGTCTTAGCATCACAGGTTGGTTTCCATCATTGTTGGAAGTTGACTACTAGCAGCCATTGAAGGCAATATGGTTACACCTAGGTAGAGAGTAGCATTAATTCCCGTAATTACCCAAGTCCTGAAATTCACTGATCAAACTGTCCCTGAGTCATTCCCTATGATCAGGTGACTGTAATGTGCTAATCTATTGGCCCTGGAATATCTGAACCTTTGACTGTGGCAAATTAGATAGAATACACTGACTGTCTTAGATAAAGCACTCACTCCAGCACTGAGTGTTAAGCTAATCCCACCAAAAGAAATGTTGCAACATAGTGGGATAGGGATTCGGTAGATGTTGGTGAGAAAACTCACAGTATCCACTGTCACAGATTGGGTTCCTTGGATGCAAATTCTGAGAGAGGGCTTAGTATTCAAGATGGGTGTTTTAGGGAGTATCCTTGGGATCAATACCTGCATAGGGAGGGGAAGGAAGCAAGTGTGGGCAGAGCAGTGTGACCAATGGCAAGTTTTGCTGCTCCCATGAGGAGGTCTGAAGCTAGAATGGCCCTTCAGAGTTGTTCTCAACTGGGTGGAAATAGCCAGGCGTTTATGTTCCCAGTGAGACCAGCCATTGGACATGCCTGCAGGGAAAGGGGCATGACTCTGGCAGCGCTCTGCAGGGGAGACAATTCCTGAAGGAACTGTATATTCATGAATATACTGCGTGTACTGGTTGAACTCTGAAAGCTAATTACTTTCCAAGTTTGGCAATGGAACTCAAAGCTTGTTTTGATTAATTCTACACTCTTCCAGTTCATCAGAGTTAAGACTAAAACAAAATGTAACGTTTTTCCTTTTCTTGTCCAATCATTCCATATCAATCTCAAACTCTGAAGAGGTAAAACACAGGGTGAAAATTCTTTAGAAATCTTAATCTACCTCACATTTTAGCTTTATAAACCAAACAGGAGTTTTGAGGTTTACTAGCTGAGTGACACAGCAGCAAAAAATTACCCTCCCCCATGCTAATAAAATGAACAAAAATAGTTTTTAAATGAAGAAAGAAAAAAAGAAAAAATTCCTTCACAAGCAACAATCAAATAAGGAAATGAGAACAAATGAAAGCCATTAACCTCAAAAAAGCAGAGCTAAGGAAAGAAACAGAATTCTGATATGACAGGTGGTGTGGTGTGGGCCCCTGAGCCACCTTCCTTGCTCCCAGAATCAACCCCCCAAAAGAAGAAAATGACTCTACAAAATTCTCTGAACTCTCACTAAAATCTTTCATTAGGAGTAATGTGGACCGGGGAGAAGTAGGCAATGCTTTTGATTTTTTTTTTCTCTCTCTGCTCTTTACACAGTTTGATTTTTTAAAATAATGCATAAGCATATATTATTTTTATTTAAATTGGAATAATTTATGTGACAAAAAACAAAATTAGAAATAAAGAATTACCCTATGTGTTACATAAACAGTGCCCACTTAAGAGCATCAGGACAAGCCATGGGAAGAGAGTTGAACTTGGTCAATTTATTTTTTTGTTCACCAGACCTTCAACAGACATACTTCCAAAGGAGAATGGTTTGATTTATAACAAGTAATAAAAATTACACTATGTCATTTTTCTGTATGAATTTATTCTAAAGAGATGAGACTATCTCTTACACATCACCTTATTATTCTGTTTTATTTAAGCAGTAAATGTTGAAACAATAACTCTCCTCTCCCTAAGACCTTTATGTTACATCTTTTTTTTTCTATAGGTATATAATCTAGATAGTATTAGTGACAAATGAAAAACATGTATTTTTAAAATTTTCACTGCCATGTATTCTCACTTTTCCAATCTTATAGAGGCTATGAACATCCCTCACTCTCATTTCTAATTTCATTAGTTTCATTTTTAATTTTTAAAATTAATTCATTTTTAATTTCCATTAGCTTAGCAAATAATTATTTTGCCTAACACTGTATAAGGCGCTGTGGAAAATCCTTGAAATGGGCCTGCTCCCAGTGAGCTCAGAGTTGCTGGTAATAAAGTAGCCCCCAGAAGCCAGTGTGTCTGACAATAGCAGATGATCCACGGGGAACTACTAGCTGGGCTCTCTCCTAAGGGCACCCCCTTGCAACTCATTATGTACTACTAAAGCCCAACTTGCATGTCTCAAAATAATGGTCCAAGAAGCTTACCTAGTCCTCAAAGGATAGGAAAATATTGAGGTTCAGCAGATGATTCTTCTTCCTCCACTCTTCTTCTTCCCTCCCACCATGCTTTAAGTGGTTAAAAATAAAAGGAAGAGAATATGGGAGAAGAGAGGAAGGAGAAAGAAAACTTGGCCAAAAAGAAAATAGAATACACGTAAGTAAATCTAGTCCTTAAAGACTAACCTGTGTTAAAGTCATCGCATCAACATCATTAACTCCTTGGGGGGTGTCAGGAGACCTGAGTCAAAGCTGAAGATGCACCATGTATTAGTCAGGGTTCCCCAGAGAAACAGAACCAATAGGATAGATAGAGATAGAGATAGAAAATATTTACTGTAGCAGTTAGCTTACATGGTTTTGGAGACGAAGAAATCCCACAGTCTACCATCTGTGAGTTGGAAGACCAAGAAAGACAGTGGTGTAATTCAGTGAGTCTGAAAGCCTGAAATTTGGGGGCTGATGGTGTAAGTCCTGGTTAGAGTCCATGAGTCCAAGAGCCAAGAGCTCTGATGTCTGTGGGCAGGAGAAGACGGCTATCTCAGCTCAAGCAGAGAGAGAGGATTTGCCCTTCCTCTACCTTTTTGTTCTGTTCAGGTCTTCAACAGATTAGATGATGCCCAGCACATTGGTATTGTGGGTGATCTTCTTTACTCAGTTGACATATTCAAAGGCTAATCTCTTCCAGAAACATCTTCACAGATATGTCCAGAAATAATGTCCTACCAGTTATCTAAGCATCCCTTAGCCCAGTCACATAAAAATAACACATCACACACAGCGTCTTTCTGTGACCTTGGCAATCTTCTTGGCCACAGTTTCCTAATCTGTAAATTGGTGATAGATAAGGACATAGTATTTTTAGGGTTAATAAGAGAATTGAGTATGTGAAGGCACTTTATAAATGGAAGTATGCTATAAAAACATAAATGCAAAAGGATGTCCCAGTTGTACCCTGCCCAGACTAACTTAGAATAAGTTTGCCAAATCAGAGAGATGATTACTACTCCAGAAATCTATTTATATATGTTATTGTGGGGGAGGAATTTTATTTTCAGGCTGAAGGAAAAAAGAAAGTGTGTGTGTGTGTGTGTGTGTGTGTGTGTGTGTGTGTGTGTGTGTGTGTATCTAGCACTGGTACTAGAGCTAGTCTGGGGTAGGAAGTAAAAGCAAAAGAATTGAGTGAATAACGTATTCTCACTCAGTATGAGAAGGTTTATATCCCCAGTGGGGCAGAGGTCAAAGCAAAGACTGAGGAAGGTGTTTACATGACATTCTATGCATCTCTAAGTGCTAGCATGGTTTCTTGGCTCAAGGGACAAACTGTGACAGAATTAGGGAGCAGGCTCACTCTCTGTTTTATTGAGAAATAAACTATGACCAATGCTGGGGAATTCGCCACTTCCCCTGCTCCTACAGAAGATTTGTGCATTGGCTGCAGCCAAGCAGACGCAGAAGCAATGGAAGAGGTTTGTGTTCCTAGGACAATCTGGGGAGGAAAAAAGGAGAGAGGAGACCTACTGTAGTCATGAATGCTTAGGTTCAATTTTTTTTAATTGTATAAATCAATGAATCTTACTATCACATGGAGGTCAGAATCAGCACACAGGTACTCAAGAGCCCAGAGATGGAGGTAGCCCTGGGAATTTTAAAAAATATATAACAGGTTTTAAATGACCAGAGTCTCTTGACTTGGTGTGGGCTTGAGCCAATTTTGCTTAGGTTTTGAGTGGGAGTTAGGCCTAAGCTAACATTCAAAATACATTAATGAAAGCTGACCTCTCTGTTGGAAATGTATGTCAGGGCCTAGACATCTATCCATTGGTCAGGCTCAGTCCATCTGGGTGGCTCCTGAACCATCTTTATGGATCCTCCAAGGAAAACAATGTGAAAAGCAGTAAATTAAATGATCTTTAAAGTTATTTCCATAAGGAAGAATTGAACGGAATTTTATAAATTTAGTGTAAAACTTTTATTTCTATGTTGCATTTCTTTGTTATGGTTTATGCCAAGTTCAAGAATTGTGCTCCTTCCAATAAAAAAAAAAAAGAAAAAAGAATTGTGCTCTTGGGCTGTATTCACACCCATGAAGACAGTAAAACTGAATGAAATCTGGTATATCATCACTCACTTTTCTGTTCCTTCTCCTTTTCCAGCCCTAAGACTACACAGAGAGTTCTATGGTTACTAAGTACTATCATGAACCTAACCATTTTTCTACCGTTATGCAGAACTAGTTTTTTTTTAAATAAATAAATTTATTTATTTATTTATGGCTGTGTTGGGTCTTTGTTACTGCGCATGGGCTTTCTCTAGTTGCAGAGAGCGGGGGTTATTCTTGGTTGCAGTGCACAGGCATCTCATTGTGGTGACTTCTCTTGTTGCAGAGCATCGGCTATAGGTGCGTGGGCTTGGTAGTTGTGGCTCACCAGCTCTAGAGCTCAGGCTCAGTAGTTGTGGTGCAGGGGCTTAGTTGCTCCGTGGCATGTGGGATCTTCCCAGATCAGGGCTCAAACCTGTGTCCCCTGCATTGGCAGGCGGATTCTTAACCACTGCACCACGAGGGAAGTCCCCAGAACTAGTTTTTGATCAGACATGCAGACCATCGCTGTGAAAGAAGTCATTCACTCCATCATCACTTTGAGTGTCAGCTAAATTCAAGATACTATGAGAAAGGCAGGGAGTGACATGGCTTTACCTTTGAGAAGTTTCCAAGTCTAGTGAGGAAGAAAGGGAAAAAATAAAGAGATCTATTGTAGCATGATGTGATACCTGTTTCAAAATAGGTGTAAAAATGCTATGAAAACACAATGGGAGGAAAAAACAAAGAAGTCTGTTTGGGAAAGTCATCACCTACCAGAAGCAACTTCCTAGATCTTGAAGAATGAGTGGAATTAGTCACACAGAGAACAGAGGAAGAGATGATGGAGGATGGAAAGATGTGTATAAGGCCAGCATGGACAGAAGCATGGAGAAACATTAGCCTATCAATCAACAGTTGACCAGGCTTTCAAGTGAGGAGAAAAATAAGGGCCAGTTGACAAGTTTTTATTATCTTTACTAATAGAACCAATAAAAAAGTGTCAACTTGTTAACTGTTAAATTTTTACATTGCTTTCCTCCAAATAACACAACACACGGTCTCATTATGTTTTTCCACTGTATCCTCAGGGACAACTTTTGGACTCAGGCAAATCTCTCACTGAAATTTTACCAACTCTTTGGCCAGCAAATGGCAATAGTAGACGTGACAACAGAAATCTGACATGGTGAAGTTTTCTGGCAATCGTCAAGAGGAATAGCATACATCATGTCAGGTTTCAACGTGCTTGCACAAAGTGAGCCTTAAACCATATAAAATTTCACTCATCATCACTAATTACAATTCTATATGTTTTTGAAGGCTTTATAGTTCAACCCTAAAATTTTGCTTAGGGCGGACACTTGGGCTTTCCCTTCAAAACTTCATAAGAACTAGAATCAGGTAAAACCAGTTAAGCAGATTTTGTAGAGGGCGAATTACAATCTCCTACACTGTCCCATACTCCAAACACTTACTCCCAAATTGATAGGTGCTGCTGTTGGAATGTCAACATTCTCAGAAATACTGTCAACAAAAGCAGGGCTGGTCTCCAAGATATTCAAAACAAGTAACTGAATAAGGTACTGTTTTGCAATATGACTTCTTTATAGCTGATTTTGGAATTATTGACCACATGTAACTTTATTTATCTGGGATCTCTCAGAGAAAAAGCTCCTCAGAGCTTTGTGCATTGATAATGTTTTTTTTTTTTTTTCTTAAATGATAGGTCATGAAAAACTTTGAGGGCAGTGGAATTGCCTGGAAAGTCACATAAAATTATAATCATTTGTAACTCTAACAGTCAAAGAAAAAGAGTATTTGTTAAAACCCATGGGCAATCATGAAATTAAAAACTGGAGAAACATAAGGCATCTCATTTCTATTCATTTTAAAGTGCCGATAGAAAATAGCCCTTTAGAAGACTGAGTAAACTTAAATATATCATCACAGAGGCATAGAAATTTAATGGTGGGAAGGACTTCAGACATTATCTACACCAACCTCTTCATTTTATAAATGAGTAACTGAGGTCCATAAAAACATAAGTGCTAAACCTAAGCTCACTAGGAGAGCTGCAATCAGATACTAGAGCTCTTGTTCTTCATTTCTCCATTCCCTCTTCTGTCCTTATATATAGAGAGGAAAAAAAAAAATCCTTCAAGATGAGGAAGAAAGGAAAGTCTTGGAGAGGAGAACAATTAAGAAACAGACTTGATCAATATTCACTCCAAAAGGAAAATGATAAGTGGGCAGACAAGTCCAGGGATTTTAAAGCAAAGGGGTCTGGTGCCTACTTACAGGAAGGCAGTAGCCTTGAAGGAGCTCCCTGGGTTAAAGGGTTGCAAAGGCTACCTGGAGTACTGCAAAAAGAGAAGAAACAAGGCAGAATCGGAGACTTTCCTGTAGCCTGTGCAATCTGCATAAGATTAAAACCTTCCCCCAGACTCCAGATAGATGTACAAGTTAACAAAGATAGACAGTCCATAGACCCAGCAGTCTCATGGAGAGACAAGGTGTCAGCAGAAAGACATGTGGATCTTATAACTAGAGCTCAAAGAGTAGCTGATGGCCAGACTTGACAATATGCACCTCGAGGCACACCAGAGAGCCTAGAAGCCAACAAAGACCCAGCATTGCCTACCAATACTGTGGCTTCCACAAGTACTCCCCTCCTGTTATCCCCCCAAAATTAAAATATTGAAGTCCTAACCCCCATTACCTTAGAGTGTGGCTGTATTTAGAGACAGGTGTTTTTATGAGGTAATTAAGTTAAAATGAAGTCATTAGGGTGATTCCTAATCCAATATGGCAGGTGTCCTTATAAGAGGAAATTTGGACACAGACATGCATAGAGGAAGAACACCTTGTGAACATTAAGACAGTTATCTGGGAGACAAGGAGAGAAGGCTCAGAAGAAACTAACCCTACCAGACACCTTGATCTCAGACTTCAAGTCTCTAGAACTGTGAGAAAATAATTTCTATTGTTTACAACACCCAGTTTGTGATACTTCGTTATGGCAGCCTTAGCAAACTAATAAACTATCCTAAGCACAAGATGACATTCGGAGGAAAAACGGACTAGCATTGATTTACAAACTGACTGTGGTTAAACCTCCCAAAACTGGACCTCTTGGAAACCAGAAGAATATATGTTCTGTCATCAGTTCAAATCACGATAGAGATTCACTTAAGTAATATTTAAAAAACAAAACCAAAACCCTGCCCTTTCTATTATCATTCTGTACCTCATAGCATATAAATTCTTCAGGGAATTTACTTTGGATACATTGTATAAAGTCAAAGGTATGAAATAAGCAGCTGCATATTGAACTATGGAACTTTAAAAACAATATATAGATACCTATTCATAAATTACTTTCCACATGGTTAGTTTATAAAAGACTACTGGAATGGATTGATTTGTTAGTTTGATTAGAAAGCTAAATGGATTAATAAATTGGGAGAAGTTATCTCTTACAGTTAAATATTTTTGTTTATTGGTTGGACTACCAATCAATTTCTAAGTCAGTCACGTATTTGTCAAACATGGAAGGCACTATGAATAAAATTTGGAGTTATGAAGAATGGTAGACATCCCAGTTCTGCCACTAGAACAAATGTGTAGCTGTAGGCAATTTACTGAAGCTCTCTAAGCCTTTTCTTCCTTGTCTGTAAAATGTAGGTAATAAAATCTAATTCATAGGGTTGTTGTGAGGATGAAATTGATGGCACTGAGACTATAAAGTAAATGGCTGAGACAAATGAGAAATTAGTTTGAAATCAGTTGGGACCAGACTATAGAGAGTTTTTGATGTCCAAACTATGGAAGTTTGTACTTGATTTTTAGGTAAGGAAGAACATTAATACAGAAATTCTACGGCTCAGAGGACCCAGTGTTCTATCTTTTATTATAATTACAGTTTGAGGATAATTGTTCATTGTGAACCTCTTGAATTTGAAGTTTAGTGGGGCAAAATATCAAGACACCTGTCATCTTAGGATAAAACAGTCATATTTTCTGCTTTCTTATTCTGGGAAATTATTATTCTAGTTGCAAATATATATAATATCTCAACCACCTAGATCTCCCTTCAAGAATGAAGGATTTATTTCTCCAGCTGCAGGAGTGCTAATGGCAGCATTCATTAACTGTTTGCCATTTTGGGAATTGCCTCTGTTAAGAAGAGCTTCTTCTCCCAAATTTACAGGCCCAGCGGCAGCTTATATTTAATGACTGATGAAGGAGTTCCCTTGTGAGCAACTGACAGAGGAAGCAGAAAGCAATCATAAATCATGGATGGCTTAGCTCAGTAATAAGGATGCAACTTGGAAATGGCAAGAGGTTGCACTTAAAAGAAGGTAACCTTGAAAGAAGGTGGTAAGAGAAAATGTTTCCAAAAAGCAGAATTCTAGGCAGTATAGCTGGTCATCCACACTGTGTGGAAGGAGAACAGGCATTAAAAAACCAAGTAGACAAAACTACCAACCAGTGACCTTAGCTATTCCTGGTCATCAGCCATTCCAGTGATTAAACAATACATGCATAACTAAATAATCATAACGACAGGGATGGAGACTGTGAAGGATCAAACAGCACTAGCTTCCACTTACAGCAGTAGGTTAAATACTGCACTGCTGAATGGTCAAAAACCAGTGATGAAGACCAAAGATGAGTCCTAATATGGCACAGACCTTCAAGGTCACCAATTAGCCCCATGGTGGCAAACTGAGTACATTGAACACCTTCTACAAGGGAGGCAGCCATGATTGATTTTGATAAGAATAGACTTACATTCTCATTATGGATTTGCACTTTCTGACTACAGGGTCTCAGTCAACAATACTTTCCCAGGATTTAAAGACTGTTTAGTTTACCAGCACAGGGTACTATTTCATAGCAAAGGAAGTGTTAGTGTGAGCTTGACCATGGGGTTCACTCATTCTATTACATACTATACCACCCAGAAGCTTCTGGCCTAATGAAATGACAGAAAGAGATGGTAAAAACACAGCTGAAGCACCAGCCTGGAGAAGGTAACTTGAGAGGATTTGGTGCCATCTTCCAGGATGCAATGCACATTCTAAATCACCAACTTTTATATGGTGCTGTGTCTTCAATGGGTGAGCTTCTTGGACCCAGAATCTACGTGGTAGGAAGAGGAAACCCTCTGCTACTATCACTACTAGTAGCATTATTGGAGAATGTGTGCTTTCCATTCCTGCAACTCTGAACTGTGAGGGTTTAGAAGTTCTGGTTCCCAAAGCGGGAACACTGCAATAAGGGAACAAAAAATAGTTCTATTTAACTATAAAGGTCAGTTGCACCTGGGTCACTTTGGGCTCCTTGTGCCAAAGACCAGTAATTAAGAATAGGACTCACCATATTAGAAAGGATAATTGATCCTGATCACCAGATATGGCTGTGTTACACAATGAGTAAAGGAGAAATATGTTTCAACCAGCGCAATCTACGTACATCTTGCAATCTATCCACAACTTTTATGGTAAATAGAAAAAAATGCAGTCATCATTCAGAAAAATGCATTATACAGGGGTGAAATTTTCAAGGATATGGGTCTGGGTCATATCACCAGGTAAGCCACCAAGAACAGTAGAGATACTAGCTTAAGGTCAAAGAAATCTGAAAAGGATAGTAGAGCAGGGAAACAGTGAGTATCAGTTGTAGCCCATAGGCCAACTACAGTGGTGGGAGCTATAGTTCCTCTCATTAATTTTACAGGATTAAGAGCCCCCAGAAACCTGAAAGATCTGCTCCCAAATTTCATACAAAGATATGTTTCTGAGTGGCACAAGGGGTGGACTCTTATGCATGCTGTGACTGTTACCTATCCCCTTTGGGGATGAAGGACTTACTCTTCCACCTTCTGGGAGGGCTTCATATAGAGATCCCTCAACAGTCAGCCCTAATCTGGAGATGCGTGTTAAATAGATCTGCTTCACCCAAGGCAAATTCACTTCTCAGCTGGCTCACATTCAATGATTAACCAACGTGAGAGTCTAAAGCTGAATTCCTCACCCCAACTCATGACAACTCTGAAGGACCATTCAAGATTCAGATCTATCGATGGGATTCACGGAGGCCTTTGTGGAGACCCCAACACAGTCCACTTTCTCCTTTCTCCAATCCTGCCTTCCTCTCCCTTCTTTCCATAAGTGTTAGTTCCAGGAGCACCTTTAATAAATCTCCTGAATGATAACCTTTATCATAGAATCTGCTTCCAGAGAACTCACCCTATGACCGATATCAACTGTGGGACATGAAAACTCAGCCAGTCTCAGAGAAACAGGAAAAAGGAAAAAAAAAAATGGAACCTAGAGTTAGTAATCTACTGGAAGAAGAAAGTATAGTAGCCAAGGAAGTAAGTCAATCTGGGAATTGTTCCCCTACATTATAACAGCTCAAAATTTATACCAAGGAAGATTCCACTTAAGAGTTAAGAATAGGGCTTCCCTAGTGGTGCAGTTGTTAAGAATCCGCCTGCCAATGCAGGGGACACGTGTTCAAGCCCTGGTCTGGGAAGTTCCCTCATGCCACGGAACAACGAATCCCGTGGGCCACAACTACTGAGCCTGTGCTCTAGAGCCCGCGAGCCACAACTACAGAAGCCTGCGTGCCTAGAGCCCGTGCTCCGCAACAAGAGAAGCCACCACAATGAGAAGCCCACACACCGCAACAAAGAGTAGCCCCCGCTTGCTGCACCTAGAGAAAGCACGCACGCAGCAAGGAAGACCCAATGCAGCCAAAAATAAATAAAAATAATAATAAAATAAATAAATAAATTTAAAACAAAAAAAAATTTAAGAATAACAAGAAAGTATTTTTCCATCTTCTCCCTTCTTGTTACACTGAGTAAGAGTTCATTGGGAGTGTTGGGAAAATGATGGAGTCTTATCTCACACCTGATTGCCCATATATTCATCTAACTATCTGCCTGAGAGATAAAACAAAACAAAACACCGGGCTTCCCTGGTGGCGCAGTGGTTGAGGGTCCGCCTGCGATGCAGGGGACACGGGTTCGTGCCCCGGTCTGGGAGGATCCCACGTGCCGCGGAGCAGCTGGGCCTGTGAGCCATGGCCGCTGAGCCTGCGCGTCCGGAGCCTGTGCTCCGCAACGGGAGAGGCCACAGCGGTGAGAGGCCCGCGTACCGCAAAAAAAAAAAAAAAAAAAAAACACCAATTCTGTGTTGTCCCAAGAGGAAAAAGAATGCACAATCCAACACTGTGCTATTAAAAAAATAATGAGAAATAGTTCCAGTCATTTTCCCTAAGTGTGTGCGTGTGTAAAAAAAAAAAAACTAAACTAAAACAGATCATATCTTGAGGCAATATTAAATGTATAAATATAATAAATTTTCCAATTTCTCTGTAAGTGAAAATAATTCTAACTATCCTACAGAAAGCTCTTACTTGATGGACATTAATCTCAACTAAGCAATAATGATTTATGCTGTAGGGAACTCTGGCTATCACGAATGTGTTTGCTCATTAAATTCCCATGAATGCTCTGAAGTTTATTTTAGATTGCATTTGGATTCCAGTGAAATAAATTATAGCATATTAATATGGAAAATGAAGTTTATTTTCTTTAAAAAGTTTATTTGTTTGGTACAAAAAAATTCTACAATTCAGCTACTAAAATTTTATTGTAAACTACAGACTTTTATTGTAAACTACAGAATTTTAAGGAGATTTTCTTTCTTCATATTTGCCATTTGGTATTCAAAATAACTTTGTCAAGACAGTAATAGTTTAATTATTAAAAAGTTAATTGAATCTAAAATTTATAAAGTAATTAAGAATTGAATAAGCTTCCCATGTGAGACTATGAGAAAAATACCACATAAAATTTGACTTGCATTTTCTGTAGTGTGTTAGAAGATGTAAAAGACAAAATATATAATGTTTTTTAATATGTGGGCATTTGAATCCATGGTGTTCAAGCCCAGGAGACATATTTGCATGCTCCTCTATATATCTAGTTTTGCAGGAAGTGATTCTTGGGAAATGGTAGAGATACTGTAAGGGTGACAAAGATTGTTTTACACTATAAACTTGTATCACAGGGTATCAGAAGTAATTAAAGGAGATATTATATATAAGATACCTGACACAGGTCAATAGTCAATAAAGAGTGATTGGTGTTATTATGGTCAAAGTAAGGAATATCTTGAATGGAGAAGAGGGTTCTTTTTTCTTACAAGAACACATTAGATTTAATTTAAAAAAGTTAGTTTAGCTACTTGGCTTCTGCTTACGGAAAGATGGAAAGAACAAAACTCTCACTATTTTGACAAAAATAATAAAAGATAACTTACAGGTGGTGCAGTGGTTGAGAGTCCACCTGCCAATGCAGGGGACATGGGTTCGTGCCCCGGTCAGGGAAGATCCCACGTGCCGCGGAGTGGCTGGGCCCATGAGCCATGGCCGCTGAGTCTGCACGTCTGGAGACTGTGCTCCACAATGGGAGACACCACAACAGTGAGAGGCCTGTGTACCACAAAAAATAAATTAATTAATTAATTTTTAAAAATAAAAGATAACTTACAAATTCACAACTTTTCTCAAAGAGCTTAGGTCACAGGTCAAAAAACTAAGCTGAAATCTAAGGGAAAGTCAGGTGCCTCAAATGAGTGATTAGACATGAGCACTTGCTTACTGGTGCACCTGCCACTGGACACCAGCATGAAGAATTTAGCTAAAATTTTAATAAAATACTAATGGCAAAGTGTAAGTGATTGAGAGAATATTGAACTCCTGGAAACAGAAGATAAAAGAGGAATTTGTACCCACTCACAGCCATGGATCTTACTAGACACTCACAGGAACAGCTGGGGACAGGGTAACTACAATCATGCAGGCTTAGGGGAGAGGAGCAAACAGCCATGGGCAGAAAGGCACATTGCTCATCTGCAACCTTGTCTACCCCTGCTATAGATCAACCTCCGGGAGAAGGGCAAAAACACTGTCCTTTCAGACCCTGGTGAACAACCATTGCAGTTAGGGAAAGGGAAGAGTAAAATACTCTCTGTCCCTGGGGGAGGGGCAGGAATATATGTTGGGCAAAGATTTGCAGCTGGAGACGGGACAGAACCACTGAGAAGACCCACCCTCAAGACCCAGATATACAGCACCTGTCTAAGGCTCAAGTTAATCAGAACAACAGAGAACAACCCCTCTACCACCACCACTTATTGCACGAAGTTAACAAGAGTCAAGTATCGATTAACAGCGGTTTACTACTGGGAGGGGGGTAAAAGCATGGAGAGAAATCCCCTCTGAGGCACAGGGCAAAGAGAAGACTTAAAGCTGGGAGTGGAAAAGACATCAAGAACATACCTCAGAAAACCAGCCCTACTCAAACACAAGGTAATGCTAGAGAAATTTGAAGCATGTGGTGCACTGAGGATAACCATAGAAACAACAAAAAAAAAAAACAGACCCAGATCAACTACTGATTAGATTTCCTAACTACTCCAAGAAAAGTCCACAGAAGAAATGGGATTACAAATTATTTACCTCTATCTCTACTGTCCTGAATAAAATGTCAAGTTTCATCAAAAAAATCACAAGATGTGCAAAGAATCAAGAAAAAAAAACCACATTGTTGAGAGGCAAAGCGATCATCAGGACAAGATTCAGTTATGACACAGATACTGGAATCATTAGACACAGAATTTTTTTTTTATTAAAGTATTCTTTTTAGAAGATTGGTTAAAGATGGCAGAGTAGAAGGACGTGCTCTCACTCCCTCTTGCGAGAGCACCAGAATCACAACTAACTGCTGAACAATCATTGACAGGAAGACACTGGAACTCACCCACATCCAAAGACAAAGGAGAAGCCAAAATGAGATGGGAGGAGGGGTGTAATCACAATAAAATCAAATCCCATGTATGTTGGGTGGGTGATTCACAAACTGGAGAACACTTATACCACAGAAGTCCACCCACTGGAGTGAAGGTTCTGAGACCCACGTCAGGCTTCCCAACCTGGGGGTCCGGCAACAGGAGGAGGAATTCCTAGAGAATCAGACTTTGAAGCCTAGCGGGATTTGATTGCAGGGCTTCGACAGGACAGGGGTAAACAGAGACTCCACTCTTGGAGGGCACACATAAAGTAGTGTGCTCATCAGGACCCAGGGGAAGGAGCAGTGACCCCACAGGAGACTGAATCAGACCTACCTGCTAGTGTTGGAGGGTCTCCTGCAGAGATGGGGGTGGCTGTGGCTCATCGTGAGGACAAGGACATTGGCAGCAGAAGTTCTGGGTAGTACTCCTTGGAATGAGCCCTCCCAGTGTCCCCCATTAACCTTACCAAAGAGCCCGGGTAGGCTGCAATGTTGGGTCACCTCAGGTCAAACAACCAACAGGGAGGGAACCCAGCCCCACCCATCAGCAGACAAGCAGATTAAAGTTTTACTGAGCTCTGCCCACCAGAGGAAAACACAGCTCTACCCACCACCAGTCCCTCCCATCAGGAAACTTGCACAAGCCTCTTAGATAGCTACATCCACCAGAGGGCAGACAGCAGAAGCAAGAAGAACTATAGTCCTGCAGCCTGTAGAACAAAAACCACATTCAGAGAAAGATAGACAAGATGAAAAGGCAGAGGGCTATGTACCAGATGAAGGAACAAGATAAAACCCCAGAAAAACAGCTAAATGAAGTGGAGGTAGGCAACCTTCCAGAAAAAGAATTCAGAATAATGAATAATGAATGATCCAGGACCTCAGAAAAAGAATGGAGGCAAAGATCGAGAAGATGCAAGAAATATTTAACAAAGACCTAGAAGAATTAAAGAACAAACACCTAGAAGAATTAAAGAACAAACAAACAGAGATGAACAATACAATCACTGAAATGAAAAATACACTAGAAGGAATCAATAGCAGAAGGACTGAGGCAGAAGAACGGATAAGTGACCTGGAAGAGGGAATGGTGGAATTCACTGCAGCAGAATAGAATAAAGAAAAAAGAGTGAAAAAAAAAATGAAGAAAGCCTAAGAGGCTTCAGGGACAACATTAAACACAACATTCACATCACAAGGATCCCAGAAGGAGACGAGAGAGAGAAAGGACCCAAGAAAATAGTTGAAGAGATTATAGTCAAAAACTTCCTTAACATGGGAAAGGAAATAGTTAATCAAGTCCAGGAAGTGCAGAGAGTCCCAGGCTGGATAAAACCAAGGAGAAACACACCGAGACACATAGTAATTGAACCGACAAAAATTAAAGACAAAGAAAAATTATTGAAAACAACAAGGAAAAAATGATAAATAGCATACTAGGGAACTCCCATAAGGTTAACAGCTGATTTCTCAGCAGAAACTCTAAAAGCCAGAAAGGAGTGGTGTGACATATTTAAAGTGATGAAAGGGAAGAACCTACAACAAAGATTACTCTACCTGGCAAGGATCTCATTCAGATATGACAGAGAAATCAAAAGCTTTACAGACAAGCAAAAGCTAAGAGAATTCAGCACCACCAAAACAGCTCTACACAAATGCTAAAGGAACTTCTCTAAGTGGGAAACACAAGAGAAGAAGAGGACCTACAAAAACAAACCCAAAATAATTAAGAAAATGGTAATAGAAATATACATATTGATAATTACCTTAAATGTGACCCATATATATGTTGTCTATAAGAGACCCACTTCAGACCTAGGGACACATACAAACTGAAAGTGAGGGGATGGAAAAAGATATTCCATGCAAATGGAAATCAAAAGAAAGCTGGAGTAGCAATACTCATATCAGATAAAATAGACTTTAAAATAAAGAATGTTACAAGAGACAAGGAAGGACACTATGTAATGATCAAGGGATCAATCCAAGAAGAAGATATAACAATTATAAATATATATGCACCCAACATAGGAGCACCTCAATACATAAGGCAATTGCTAACAGCAATAAAAGAGAAAATTGATAGTAACACAATAATAGTGGGGGACTTTAACACCTCATTTATACCAATGGACAGATCATCCAAACAGAAAATTAATAAGGAAAGACAAGCTTTAAATGACACAATAAACCAGATAGATTTAATTGATATTTATAGGACATTCCATCCAAAAACAGCAGATTACAATTTCTTCTCAAGTGCACACAGAAATTCAATTCTACAGGATAGGTCACAACTTGGGTCACAAATCAAGCCTCAGTAAGTTTTTAAAAAATTGAAATCATATCAAGCATCTTTTCTGTCCATAATGCTATGAGACTAGAAATAAATTACAGGGGAAAGACTTAAAAAACACAAACACATAGGAGCTAAACACTACGTTGCTAAATAACTAAGAGATCACTGAAGAAATCAAAGAGGAAATAAAAAAATACCTAGAGACAAATGACAATGAAAACATGACAATCCAAAACCTATGGGACGCAGGAAAAGCAGTTCTAAGAGGGAAGTTTATAGCAATACAAGCCTATCTCAAGAAACAAGAAAAGTCTCCAATACTATCTAACCTTACACCTAAAGGAGCTAGAGAAAGAAGAACAAACAAAACCCAATGTTAGTAGAAGGAAAGAAATCATAAAGATCAGAGCTGAAATAAATGAAATAGAAACAAAGAAAACAATAGCAAAGATCAATAAAACTAAGCGCTGGTTCTTTGAGAAAATAAACAAAATTGATAAACGATTAGCCAGACTCATCAAGAAAAAGAGGGAGAGGACTCAAATCAATAAATTAGAAATGAAAAAGGAGAAGTTACAATGGACACTGCAGAAATACAAAGCATCCTAATAGACTACTACAAGCAACTCTATGCCAATAAAATGGACAACCTGGAAGAAATGGACAAATTCTTAGAAAGGTATAACCTTCTAAGACTGAACCAGGAAGAAATAGAAAATATGAACAGACGAATCACAAGCACTGAAATTGAAACTGTGATTAAAAATCTTCCAACAAACAAAAGTCCAGGACCAGATGGCTTCACAGGTGAATTCTATCAAACATTTAGAGAAGAGCTAACACCCATCCTTCTCAAACTCTTCCCAAAAATTGCAGAGGAAGGAACACCCCCAAACTCATTCTATGAGGCCACCATCACCCTGATACCAAAACCAGACAAAGATACTATAAAAAAAGAAAATTACAGACCAATATCACTGATGAATATAGATGCAAAAATCCTCAACAAAATACTAGTGAACAGAATCCAACAACACATTAAAAGGATTATACACCATGATCAAGTGGGATTAATCCCAGGGATGCAAGGATTCTTCAATATATGCAAATCAAGCAACGTGATACACCATATTAACAAATTGAAGGAGAAAAACCATATGATCATCTCAATAGATGAAGAAAAAGCTTTTGACAAAATTCAACACCTATTTATGATAAAAACTCTCCAGAAAGTGGGCATACAGGGAACCTACCTCAACATAATAAAGGCCATATACAACAAACCCACAGCAAGCATCATTCTCAATGGTGAAAAACTGAAACCATTTCCTCTAAGATCAGGAAGAAGACAAGGATGTCCACGCTTACCACTATTATTCAACAGTTTTGGAAGTCCTAGCCATGGCAATCAGAGAAGAAAAAGAAATAAAAAGAATACAGATTGGAAAAGAAGAATTAAAACTGCCACGGTTTGCCGATGACATGATACTATACGTAGAGATTCCTAAAGATGCCACCAGAAAACTACTAGAGCTAATCAGTGAATTTGGTAAAGTTGCAGGATACAAAATTAATCCACAGAAATCGCTTGCATTCCTATATACTAATGATGAAAAATCTGAAAGAGAAATTAAGGAAACATTCCCATTTACCACTGCAACAAAAAGAATAAAATACCTAGGAATAAACCTACCTAGGGAGACAAAAGACCTGTATGCAAAAAACTATAAGACACTGATGAAAGAAATTAAAGATGATACAAATAGATGGAGAGATATACCATGTTCTTGGATTGGAAGAATCAATATTGTGACAATGACTATATTACCCAAAGCAATCTACAGATTCAATGCAATCCCTATCAAATTACCAATGGCATTTTTTACAGAACTAAGACAAAAAATCTTAAAATTTGTATGGAGACATGAAAAACCCTGAATAGCCAAAGCAGTATTGTGGGAAAAAAATGGAGCTGGAGGAATAAGACTCCCTGACTTCAGAGTATACTACAAAGCTACAGTAATCAAGACATTATGGTACTGGCACAAAAACAGAAATATAGATCTATGGAACAGGATAGAAAGCCCAGAGATAAACCCGTGCACCTATGGTCAACTAATCTATGACAAAGGAGTCAAGGATATACAATGGAGAAAAGACAGCCTCTTCAATAAGTGATGCTGGGAAAACTGGACAGCTACATGGAAAAGAATAAATTAGAACACACTCTAATGCCATAATACACAAAAATAAACTCAAAATGGATTAGAGACTTCAATGTAAGCCTGGACAGTATAAAACTCTTAGAGGAAAACATAGGAAGAACACTCTTTGACATAAATCACAGCAAGATCTTTTTTGATCCACCTCCTAGAGTAATGGAAATAAAAACAAACAAAAAAATGGGACCTAATGAAACTTAAAAGCTTTTTCAAAGCAAAGGAAACTACAAACCAAAGAAGACATACAGATGGCCAAGAAGCACATGAAAACCTGCTCAACATAACTAATTATTAGAGAAATGCAAATCAAAACTACAATGAGGTATCACCTCACATCAGTTAGAATGGGCATCATCAGAAAATCTACAAACAAATGCTGGAGAGGGTGTGGAGAAAAGGGAAGCCTCTTGCACTGTTGGTTGGAATGTAAATTGAATTGATTTACAATGTAAATGTAAATTGATACAGCCACTATGGAGAACAGTATGGAGGTTCCTTAAAAACCTAAAAATACAATTATCATATGACCTGGCAATCCCACTTCTGGGCGTATACCCAGAGAAAACCATAATTCAAAAGACACATGCACCCCAATGTTCATTGCAGCACTATTTACAATGGCCAGGTCATGGAAGTAACCTAAATGCCCATCGACAGATGAACAGATATAGATGTGGTACATGTATACAACGGAATATTACTCAACCATAAAAAGGAATGAAATTGGGTCATTTGTAGAGACGTGGATGGATCTAGAGACTGTCAGAAACATATGGACACCAAGGGGGGAATGTGGGGGGGAGGGGTGGGATGAATTTGGAGATTGGGATTGACATATATACATTAGTATGTATAAAATGGATGACTAATAAGAACCAGCTGTATAGAAAAATAAAATTAAATTTAAAAATATAAAATAAAATAAAAAATTAAAATAAAAATGTATTCTCTTTTAGATTGCTTATTTGTTTTAAATTAATTTATTTATTTATATAATTTTCACTGCCTTTGGTCTTCGTTGCTGCTCGCAGGCTTCTTCTAGCTGTGGCTTGAGGAGGCTACTCTTCATTGCAGTGTGCAGGTTTCTTATTGCAGTGGCTTCTCTCGTTGTGGAGCATGGTCTTCAGTAGTTGTGGCATGCTGGCTCAGTAGTTGTGGCTTGTGGGCTCTAGAGCGCAGTCTCAGTAGTTGTGGTGCACGGGCTTAGTTGTTCCACTGCATGTGGGATCTTCCCGGAGCAGGGATGGAACCCGTGTCCCCTGCATTGGTAGGCAGACTCTTAACCACTGCACCACCAGGGAAGTGCTAGACACAGAATTTTAAATAACTACTATTAATAGATTAAGACCTCTAAAAGACAAGATGAACAAAATGGATGATCAGGTGTGTAAATTCAGCAGAGATGAAAACTACAAGAAAGAATCAAATGAGGGCTTCCCTGGTGGCGCAGTGGTTGAGAGTTTGCCTGCTAATGCAGGCGACACAGGTTCGAGCCCTGTTCTGGGAGGATCCCACATGCCGTGGGGCACCTGGGCCCGTGAACCACAACTACTGAGCCTGCGCATATGGAGCCTGTGCTCCACAATAAGAGAGGCCGTGATAGTGAGAGGCCCGCGCAGCACGATGAAGAGTGGTCCCCACTTGTCACATCTAGAGAAAGCCCTCACACAGAAACGAAGACCCTACACAGCAAAAATAAATTAATTAATTAATAAACTCCTACCCCCAACATCAAAAAAAAAAAAAAGAATCAAATGAAAATGCTAGAATAAATAAAAAGAGCAAGAAAAATGAGGAATGCCTTTGACAGGCATATCAGTAGGTGGGCATAATGGAGGAGTTAATCAATAAACTTGAAAATAAGTCAACAAATTTACTCAAAGTGACACACACACACACAAAACAGTGAAATTTTTAAAAAGAAGAAAAGATCATCTAAGACATGTGAGATAATATCAAGTCACCTAATGTATCAATACATGTATCTGGAGCCTCAGAAGGAGAAGAAAGAGAGAACAGGCAGAACAAATATTTGAAAAAATAATGGCTGTGAATTTTCTGAAAATTAACGACAGATACTACACCACAGGTCCCAGGATCTCAGAGGATAAAGATAGGATAAATATCAAAACAAACGAAAAAACAACAAAGAGAAATTGGTGTATTCCTCCAAACCAAAGAGAAAGAAAAAAATCTTTAAAAAGCCAGAGAAAAAAGGCACATCATATATAACATTATAGCAGATATTGCACCAGAACCTATGCAAGCCAGAAAACAATAAAGTGACTCTTTAAAGGGCTGATAGAAAAAAAAAACAAAAAAAAAACTTTCAATGCAAAATTTTATACACAATGAAAATATATTTCAAAAAGAAGAAAAAAATAAAGCTTTTTTTCAGATAAATAAAAGCTGAAAGTACTGTCAATACTATTCAGTACTACAAGAAATGTTAAAGGAAATTCTGTAGGCAAAGCAATATGATATAAGTCAAAAACTTGGATCTATAAAAAGAAAGGGAAAGTGTTGAAAACGGAATAAGTGACGATATTATAAAATTCATTTTGATTTTTAACTGCTTTAAAAGAAAACCTCAAAAGCTAAAATAACTAACAAGATATTTTGAGTTGATAGCACATGTACAACCAAATTATATGATGATAATAGTACAAGAAATGGGGTGGAGGAATTTGGAGCATACTGTTTGTAAAGTTCTTCTCCACACCTGTATAAGGTGATTTGAATGCATGTTCTAATTAAAGATGTATACTGTAAACCTGAAGGCAGTCATTACAATTTTTGAAGATGTAAATAATAGAGAAGATTAAATGGAATCCTGAAAATTACATATTGTATAAGCTAACAGATAGCAGAAAAACAGATAAAATAAAGAAAAAATGGAACTAATAGAAAATAGCAGCAGGATGGTAGATTTTATTCTAACCACTTTAATAATAACATTAATTAAAAACAATCTATACAAGCCAATTACAACACAGATATCAGGTTAGTTGAAAAAGAAAAATTCAACTACATGCTGTCTACAAAAATGCACACTAAATATAAAGACATAGGTTCAAAGCAAAAGGATGAAAAAATTCACACTGTGCAAACACTAATCAAAATAAAGTTGTAAAGCAATATTAATAAATGTTTTATAGAAAGGGGGAAAACTATACAAAAGATTAAGCATTTCTACAATAGTAGTATCTTATAGTTTGGTTGATTACATGTGTAGGTAATTAATTAATTACCTGGAAATTAATAAAGTAGAAAAAACCCAGAAAACTACTTGAGCAATAATGAGGGACATATATAAAATGCAATCTAAGAATTTTGAAGTACCTAATTCTGTTTACAATATGTTTTGAAAGACACAGGTGGTTTCGGGGATTCAGGCAGTGAAACCAGGTAACTCAATCTACTAGTTGATACCCTCTGCTAAATATTTCCTGCAAATCTTTTTCCAAGAAAGAGGAATGAAAAAATTAGAAACAATAACTTTGAATATAGTGTAATGAAAAGGAACCTCCAATTGCTAGAAATGCAAGTATTTATTGAAGAACTTCACTCTTGAAATAACTTTAAATATAGCATACTGGTATTTCATTGGTAGCACTGTTTGTATTTCACAAGTTTGGGCGTAGTATGTGATTAAATGAAGTTGATAATCCAAAATGTGAAACATTAGCATTACTTAAATACCTGAAAAGAAGGAAGAAGTGGTGATGCTGAAGTTATTTGCATCCTAAAATATTTCAAATATGTTAAATATTTGAAAATAATACAATGTGATAATATAATATATGCTATACTAAAGCTTGGGAAATGAGTGGAGAGTGGAGAATCTTATAAAATATCATCACACAATACTATCTCTGACTGTCAAAACCAGTCATGGCAAAGATAAAACTTGTCTTCCACTTCAGCAAGTGAAATTCCGAGTGAATTTCAAAGTTCAGTCAACAATGTATTATTCCTCCTTCTGGTATATAAGCAGGAACACATGTTAGAACACACACACACACGCACACACACGTATCAGAATGTTTTGCTCTTTAAAATTGTGATTCATGGCAGCTAAGTGATTTTATTCCTGAGAGCAATTCAATTTATATTCCATTTGGCGAAATTCATTTTGAAGTGCTGAAACAAAGCCAGTTTCAGTTTGGACTGGCTCTAAGCAAAGGGAAAAAAATCACAGCTACTTGTAAAGCATATAAGATTGAAAAACAATAAACAACACTAGTTTGCAAGTTTAAAGAAATTTTTTTGCAAACAATCTGGATAATTGGCTCTATTGAAATACCTCCCAAATACAGCACATTCACACTATTTTATTTCGTTTCTAATCCTGCAAATAATAATAAAACAGAAATACTATAAGTTAATGCTCTATTGGAATGCTGCTGATGAAGTACACAAACAGTGGCAATGTTCCAAAGGTACATGTGAATTAAAGCCATATGCTTCCACAGAAAAAGAAATAAAACCTTAAGATTTGCTGTCTCTTGTTGGGACTTAGCACAAGCTTGAAGACATACCATGTAATTTTTTATGGGAAACAGTTGCTTATCATTACCTAGATTTCAATTTGGTATTAAATCCTGTAGAAGCATAAAGAAGGACTACTATAGCAAAGATCTAAACTGGAGACAATCTAACATATACCCTTTTAACCCAGTTTCATTCATGAACATTCAATAGATGAATAGATTTTGGTCTCCAGTGTTATTATCATCAAACATTATTGTTCTTAGGAAAAATGAAAGCTGTCAAAGATAACGAACAGCATAAAATTTGATTCTCTGGAGAGAAAGGCCATCAAAGCATTACATTAGTGTTTATTTCTTTTTTTAAGTGTAAAACAAATACGTAACATTAAGATTGAAAAATACTAATCTTTAGCACCGTTGAGAGATATGACAATAGAAAGGGTTTTTTTTTTTTCATAACATACTTTTGAAGAAGATGAGCTCCAGGAGGTTACAAGGCCTTAAGAGTTAGACCTCATGTCCCCAAATTCTCCCTTTCATGTCACCAGAGTAGAGGCCACAGACTTAGGGATATTGCCCATTTGCCCCAGCAGATGGGATTTCTGAAGTTCAAAAGCTCAAACGTTAGGAAAGATTCTGGGGCATTTTGAATTTGGCAGGCTAGAATTACTACTAATAAATTAATCCAATTTCCAGATTTTGTGCTTTTATTTATGCCTCACTTAACTGAAAACACATGAATTCAGGTTAAGTCTTCAGTGTTCCCCAAATTATTGCTAAAAATCAACTGACATTTCCAATACAGATTTTGTTGTTGTTGTTCTTCAAAGCTATACTTGTATTTCTAGAATTGTTTGCTGTTGTTTTAAGTTGTTTTCACTGGTCTTCTCTATATGAAGGCATTATTAAGTACCATTTAAACATATAATGCTCTCATATATGATAAGTAGATTAATTATGCTTAAATTATTCTGATAATGCCTTCATATAAAATATATAATGTATATAGGTAAAACACCTCTTAATTCTCTATTAAAATATGCTGAAATTTATTACCAAATACATTTTTATTTGGATCTAAGATATTTCTAGAGCTCACAAGTGAACAAATATGTCTATAAACACAAGTAAGGCAAATAAAAGTAAAATAAATAAAATAGAATATTTTCCCAGCCAAAGACTCTAAACACCAATATATAGCCCAATAAAATAATTAATTATCTTAAAGTTTAGTATAAGAACAACAAATAAGACTGCTTCAAGGAATTTGGGTCAATGATTTATCAAATAAAATAACTCACATTGAATTTCTTATGCAACAATATTTAAGAAGCAATACTATATTAAATATGCAACAAAGTCCAAAGACATTATCTACCACTGTGACTTACTAAAGATAAAAGTTTCTTACATCAAATTTAAGAAGATTTGTTATTTTTTTGTTTTACTAGGATTCTGATTTATCTAGGTTATTTTAATTTAATTTAAAATAAAGTACTCACTTTATAACTAGCATTATACAGATTTGCTGAGACATATGGGAGCATATGGCACAATACTGTCTACTAAGCTGCCTAATATCAAATTGAGAAAGTCTTGGGTCCCTGAGTTCCTCGTTAGATGATAGATATGTTTACTCATTCCCCCCACCACCAAAAAATGAAAAAAAAAATATATATATATATAACTGAATACTGCATACAGTGACAAATATCCTAAAATGTGAAGCAAATATTAAAATAAACATTTCAAGCTCTTATGTAAAATTGATCAAAATAAACCTGAAAAAAATAAAATAACCACATAATAATAATATACTATTCAATAACATTATGTTTAAAAATGAAAATACTTTTTGGAATAAAGCTAAGAATCAATTAATTAAACTTAATGCATGTAAATTATGTATATCATTCAGAAATTTCCCTAATTGAAATCAAGTGCTTTCCTTCAAATGATCTTTTTATTAAACTAACAGTATAATGATCTCAACTCATTTGCTGATTTAGAAGGCTAATTGGCTAATTGTATTTGATTCAGTCACTATTTAGCAAATTTTCACTCCCACACTGAACTACCTTCATGGGAGAAGTGCACTTTCCCATTCCATTGATACTGGGCTAGACCACGTGCTTTGGCCATAAAGTATGGGCAGAAGTGACAGTGTGCGTGACCATGTGTGTGACAGTTCTGAGCACTGCTTGTTTCCACTCACCCATCTGGGAGCTTCTAACTTCCACCGTATGAAGCCTATGACTTGGGGAGCCCCTGCCTCCCACTGAGTTTCGCTCAAGCCAATCAACACACACATGAGTGAAAATACTTACTGCTACATGCCTTGAGATTTTTTTTTTAGTTGTTTCTTATGTAGCAACAGCTGACCAGTACACTAACCAGAAAGTGCAGTAATAATTAAGATATCATTCAAAACAACAACAAAATATATAGTGTTTACAAATTAACTTACAGAAGGATATATGAAAACCCAATCAGAAAGAACTTTTTAATGTAAAATCAAAGATGATGCTCTGAATAAATGAACAGCATTACATACTCTTGACTTAAAATTGTAAAGATGTTAATTCATCCCAAATTAAAATGTAAATTCAATATAATCTAAATAAAAATTCCAGTTAAGTTTTCAAGAAACAAGATAAAATTATTGAAATGTTTATAACAAAGAATACCATTCTGGCAATAAATAAATCAACCTTTTAAAAAGATTAAAGAACAGAAAAATATATTAGTTGAAGAGAACAGAGTTTAGAGATATATCATTGTAAATATAAAAACAAGATAGAAATGACACCACACATCAAGGCAGGGAGGACATATTGTTTAGTAGAGTTTGGGGGGGGGTGGAAAGAGTGGATGAAAAGGGCTCCCTGTATGGAGAAAAATAAGATGAGATTCCAATCTAACACTAAATATAGTGTTATATATGTTATATACTGTTACACTGCACTCTAGACAAAAAAAATATTGAAGTGAGAAAAGTAAAAATATAAAGTCAATAGAAGGAAACACAGAAGGCCAACATGCACAAAGTGCCATTCAAAATCAACTGTAATCAGAAACATGTATATTAAAAATAGATCTCATTTTAAAATATTATACAGGAAAAAATGAGAAAGCTGGATTATTTCAATTATTGAAGAGAATGTGGTAAGATAAGACCCCCATACATTGCTAGTGGAAGGATGGACTGGTACAACCATACTGGAGAGAATCTGTCATTACTTCGGCAAATAAAGTGTAGACACAATCTATGATAGAGTCTTTCTGCTCCTATAAACTTAAAGTACCTCTCATACAAGTAGGTAAAGAGAATTTGCCAGGATATCTACCACAGCATTATGTGTAGCTGGAAGTTAGAGGCAACCCGGCAACTAGGAGAAAAAAATAAAATGTCTGGATGAACACATGAGTTTACACAGCAAATAAAAGTAACAGATAGATGTATAGGTTGCAATATGCATGAATATCGAAAACATTGTGCTTAATTGAAAAGAAAATGAGATGTATTTTATAATAACATTTTAAAAAATCAAAATATCTGTACACAAAACACACATATTTTGTAAGAACACATACACTGGGGAAAAAAAGATGTATGTTAAAACACAATAATATGGTCGTTCTGGTTATCTTTGTTGCATAGCCAACCACTCTAAAACTTAGCAGCTAAAAACAACAACAGTCTTTCATCTTGCTCACAGCTCTGTGAGTCAGGATCTCAAAGCATAGGTTAAGTAGGTGACACCTGTGTCTACTTGGTATCCAGAGAGGGCATTAGCATTATTATATTAGTAGCTGAGACCAAGACCTATTCTTTCACATTTCTGACACCTTGGCAGGGACACTAGAAGTCTTGGCTCAACTGGGATGCTCTCCTGCTAAATTGTACACTCAGAGCCTGTCTACGTGGTTTCTCCAGCAAAGTAATCAGATCACGAGAGCAGTACTCACTCACTGCTGATTATAAAGGAAGAGAAATGGGAGTACAAAATGGAGATAAAAGGGAATATGAACATTAAATAAAAGGACGTCTAAGGCTTCCCAGGTGGCTCAGTGGTTGAGAGTCCGCTTGCCGATGCAGGGGACATGGGTTTGTGTCCCGGTCTGGGAAGATCCCACATGCCGCGGAGCGGCTAGGCCATTGAGCCATGGCCGCTGGGCCTGAGTGTCCGGAGCCTGTGCTCCACAGCGGGAGAGGCCACAACAGTGAGAGGCCCACGTACAGAAAAAAAAGAAAAAAAAAAGTTGTCTAGAAAAAAGACGATGATCATGTGCCATGAGCTGAGGGGTATGTGTTTGATATTTTAAAAAAGTCGGATTCAGATTTTAAAGGATGGAGAATCCTGTAATGCTGTGTTTGGCTTTAGTGTAATCAGTTCTTTAGGCCCATTCTTTTCTGCCTAAATATTATGACCAGTATTACCTTGGTAATCATAATATATGTTTTAATAGGATAGTATTAGGATGACAATGTCTCCTTAAATTTTCCAGAATGAAGGAAATATTGCAAAATCTTGATTTATGTTAGATCTGAGTAGTGTTTATATGGACATATGTGATATGATTTTAATAATTTCCTACTCATTAGAAATATTTCATGATTTAAAAAATAACATCTATCACTACCAAATTGTCACCTGGGAAAAAATTCAATACCAACATTTTCAGTGGGTAAGCAACTTTAAAATTCTGAAGGAAAAATGGCTAATTCAGTTAAAACTGCCTAAATCTAAACAGAGGCACAGCATTTTATAAACAAAAGCAATTTGCACACTTATTTTCTTCAGCTTAACATGGAATGCAAACACATACCATTGTTATGGATTTTGTTCTTTGAGAAATAACCAGTTTTTTTTTTTTTGAGGAAGATTATAGTTTAAAGATAATACACTATAAAACATGATTTCATTGCTGAATCTAGGATTTTGTGTTTAAATGTTAAGAAATTGTAACAAAAGTCTAAAGAAGGCCTTTATTACAATGATAGACAATTTTTAGTCAATCAGCATATATGTATCCAACACCTACTATATTCAGGGCAATTAAAACAGCCTCTGGAATCTGTAACCAACTAACAATATGATGTTAGGGAATTTACTTATCCTCTTCAAGTATCTACATAATAGGAGTTGGGCTACAATATTCTAAGGTCTTTTCCACAAAAAAAGTTTGTTTCACCTGTAATTAAAAAATCGTGGCAGAACTAACAGTAAAATTAAAGGTAGGGCTTCCCTGGTGGCACAGTGGTTGGGAGTCCGCCTGCCGATGCAGGGGACATGGGTTCGTGTCCTGCGCATCCGGAGTCTGTGCTCCGCAATGGGAGAGGCCACAACAGTGAGAGGCCCGCGTACCACAAAAAAATTAATTAATTAATCATTAGTCACAAATTAGATCATCATGTAATAAATGTATATTATCCCAGTGGAGGGTGATATTGAAGTGGATAGTGTAGGGGAGAGAAGGTAAAAATTGATCTAGAACTTGAAAAATGGTGTATTTGAATAGGTACAGAGGAAGACTACTTAAAGTTAAGTAAATATCATGAGAAAGGCTAAGGAAACAGGAATGAAGAGTTGCCTGGGGTAGAGTCAATAAACCAACTTTGAGCAGGCAGAGGATGCAACTGGTAGCTGAATCCTACCTTTGACTTTGTTGGCAAGCACAGTAGTTCTCAAATATTTGCTAGTTGCCCACATGTTCAAAAGAGAGAGAGAGAGAGAGAGAGAGAGAGAGAGAGAGAGAGAGAGAGACTTTACCTAGCTCTCAAAGTATCTGAAAAAATTAGGCTTAATTCCCACATGTCAAAAATCTGCTGGCACTAAACAGAGGCTGTCCACTCTTAGATGGAGCATTCACTCTGCAGTTGTCCACTATTCCCACTGATTTTTATTACACTCCACAGGTTTTACATATAAACCCTGAGTAGCCCTATAGAAATTTCAATATGTCAAATCCATAGAATAAGTTAATTTTTAAAAAGTTATAGATATTACAATTGCCAGGCTATAAAATTTGAATTTCATCTTATGAGATTTTACTATATACGGTTTTTCACAAAAGATTTATGCTTTTGAAATATGTTTTTTGAATATTAAAAATAGTTCCAATCATGTCCCTGAAGATGCTAGAATCAAAGAAGTCTACTCAGGAATCAGGAAAAGATAGAATCATGAGCCAAGAAGGAATTTGATTTTAGAAGATCATTGCTTTCTTAGAGGTGGGAGAAAAATTTAACAGAATAGAGTAGTAAAAGGCACATTTGGGATGAGGCTGAATATGAGAGTAGATATAAACTCTATCTACTCATGTTTCTAGATTAGAGATTGGATTTTTCACAAACTACTACTCTGATTGAAACTGAGCAGGACCCTGTGGGGTCCTTTCGGGTACAAATCCTTTCCATGTCCCCAATTTCTTTTTTGTAGGAAATAGGCTTCATTCAGCCTCCTTGACCTTCCCTGAGTTCCAATGGGCAGATTCAAACAGTTGCTAATCAGGGAAGAAATGGAAAGTAGAAACAAGGGAGGAGCAGTCAAGAAACCATAGTGCAGAAATGAGGGAGGGTCCTGGTTCACCCTCCAGGAATATACCTAATAGAGAATCACTGAGTTCTTTTTTAGGAACCTGCCCGCACCCAGGCTGAGCATGAGTCCTGGATCATCACCTTGTTACCTCACCACCAACCTATCAGAAGAAAGTCACATACCCTGCAACCTTCACCCCAAATTGTGCCTATAAAAAACCTCTCCCCACAAACCATTGAGGAGTTCATGGTTTTTGAGCACGAGCCACCTGTTCTCCTTGCTTGCCCCTGCAATAAACCTTTCTCTGCTGCAATCTCCAGCATTTAGGTTTGTTTGGCCTCACTGTGCGTTGGGCCCACGAACTTGCATTCAATAACATTAGTAGATAGGGTATTTGGGAGATGACTAGGATTATTAGTGCCCTTATAGAAGAGGTCTGAGAGAGCTCCCTTGTCCCTTCTGCAATGTGAGACTACAACAAGAAATCTAGGACCCAGAAGAGGACCCTCCTTGGACCATGCTGACACCCTAATCTTGGATTTATAGCCTCCAGAATTGTGTGAAATAAATGTTTATTGTTTTTAAGCAACCCAGCCTGTGGTGTTTTGTTATAGCAGACCAAATGAATTAAGACAACTATTAAATTTTCATCTTCCATAGTAAAAATCAAAAGTCAATATATAAAACTAATTTTAAAAATTAACATAAGCATATTACTTAGGAATTTAGAGCAAGCACAGCAAATGCAAAACGAAACAATTAAGAGTTGAAGATGGTCACCTCCAGGGTTACTTCCAGGGAGTGGTAGAGACAGGAGGGGAAAGGAGTAGTGGAGAATGATGGAACAAAGAATAACTTGTTTATTACTGAAAACTTTATAGAAATATTGTCATTTAATAGCATTTATATATGTAACTTTAATAAAATATAAAAGTCATAAAATAAAAATTTATCATATAAGCACTTACATAATTTGGTCAAAAGACCTTATTATCTTCTTGATGCTGTATGAGTACGTATAACCTTAAAAAGTCTGTACCGCTTTCCCAACAGCCTCCACCCCAGAGACCCTCAACTACAGCCAGCTTTCTTTTGTTAAGAAACAAAATTCAACAGAGTAAATCTAATTGGTTTTATTCAACGATTTATGAATCAGCAGTGTCCCGTCTAGCAACTAGAAGGGCACTCCAAGGGATTGAACAAAATGGAAGGTTTTTATAGGAAGAAGGGTGGGGTTAGGGAGCTGAAAAGAAAAGAAAGGATTATTTTTAGGCCAGGACATCTTACTTGGGGGGAAAGGACCAGCAAGGGTTTAATCATGCAGATGGTCTCTTCTTCCTCAGGGATGGAGAGGGCCCATGTGACAGATCACCATGTTGGTGCTGACCAGAAAATACAAAAATTGTTGATCAAGATTACATTTCTGAGGAAGGTGAAAACCTTAATTAAGTTAGGTATTAAATCTAGATTTTAATGTGGGCTTTTAGCGCAAGTGACGCCATTGTGGGTCTGTGGTTTTTCTCTTTAACGGGTTAAACATACCATGCCCTTGCATGATTTCATGCCACTACAACATGCTTTTCCTCTCTTATGTCCTTCCCTAATATGCCTGCTGGAGAACTAGTCAATCTTGAAGACCCAGCTCAGAGGGTTTCTTCTTTAGGAATTCCTTTTTTCCTCCCTGACAACCTCTAGAAGCACCCTTTTTATGTAACATGTGTGCTTTGAACTCATAGAAGAGGTGGAACTTTTTTCCCTCTACCCTCCTAGGTTCAACAGCTGGGCCCTGAGAACCAAACTGATAAAAGACAGATTAACAAGGGGGGGGAAAAAGTTTAATTATGTGTATATGCATGGGAGTTTCAAAAAGAAATTAGAAAAATGGAGGAGTCCAGATGATTGAGACTAGTACACCATTTTAGGCTACAGAAAGGAAAAGGGGTTTGGGGCTTTGGGGTGGGAGAGGCAAGTTATGGGGAGGTGAGGGGAGAAAATGGGTGGTAAGTAACTGTTGTCTTGTTATGCAGGTAGGAGCCTCTCAGGTGGTAAGTGTTGTCTCCAAGAGAAGCACTCTTCCTGGTACAGAGACAGATATACAAATGGAAACTTTTTTTACTACGAATGTAAAGTTCCTTTACAAAAGAGGAAATTTATGCTTTATTTTTAGGCAGTTAGCAGGGAGGTAGAGCTTTTCTTGCACCTGTGGTTTTTAATGACCTTTAGCTCAACATAATCCTTATTCCAAAGTGGCATATTTGGGGTGGCCTATTCTGGTCCTCTTCAAACTCTTGATGCTCCCCCTGACTCAATAGCTGATTCTCCGTAGCCATTGTTCTTTAAAATGAGGGAAATGAGTTGAGATGCTGAATGCAAATTCATCACCCCTATTGGACAAACGATGCTAAAACCATTTCTACACAGAGATTCAAAGCATCCTTTTCACTGTTAAAAGCAGTGTTTGGGGCTTCCCTGGTGGTGCAGTGGTTGAGAGTCCGCCTGCCGATGCAGGGGACACGGGTTTGTGCCCCGGTCCGGGAAGATCCCACATGCCGCGGAGCGGCGGGAGAGGCCACAACAGTGAGAGGCCCGCGTGCCGCAAAAAAAAAAAAAAAAAAAAAAAAACAGCAGTGTTTGTTTGTTTTAATAGGTAGAAAAAGAAACCGAGCTTTGTTTGCGGAAACATAGGAAAATTATTATTATTCCTTGAATATTGCTATGTTAAACCTCTTATTTCCCTACCCATGGGAATTCCCTGGCCATCTAGTGGTTAGGACTCTGTGCTTCCACTGCAGGGGACATGCGTTCGTCCCTGGTCGGGGAACTAAGATCCCTCAAGCCTACCTGAATTTATTTCATGCTATGGATAACATTTTTTGATTAATCAAAGCCCAATTATCTCACTTAGGAACACATTTATCAAGATTACTAAAAGAAAAATATGTTATTTTAAATCCAGCTATTTTCATTTTTAGCCTGCTGAGTCTAAATGACTTTGTTTCAGTAATGTGCTGATGACAGCTATTTGCTCGTTCAAATTTAAATTTTCTTTGCCTGGGCTATTTAAATTATAATTGGCACTGACAGCCAGTGGTCACAAAGAGACCATCGTTACACCATGTGCATTCTTAGCAACAGAAAAATAATGGGAAAAAATTACTATAGCAGAAACACCAGGTAACAGACTTAATATGGTCTGATGAACATCTAGAATATGCCTTTAATAAGACAAAAATTATACCTTGTCTCAATAGCAATATTCATCAGTCTTATTACTCCTACTGGTAAGATGACAACTAAAAACCGCAATAATAAGAACAATCTCTGAAGTGTCATTCTTCTTTGTGATGATCTAAATATAATTTATTGATTTTGCTTTTGTTTAAATGGTTTTTGCCAGTACTCACTAAGCACCTAGACTGCTCTGAATATTTTGCATAAGATAAACTTTCAAATATTACAATAGAAACTGTCAAGTTTTCTGTTTCCTTTCTCTTTGCCATATATTTATATTATGCTATTAGTCATTTTAGTTAAATATTCAGTTGTAGTTTGGTATATGCAATCAGCTGTGTAGAATCAAAATTTCTCTATTCATTTTCAAGTGATTCAGATAAATTTAATGGACACAACACATACGTAAAACAAGATTGAGATTAAAAAAATCCTTTACCTCTTGTGAAAATAAAAGTGCAAAAAAGATGAATTAAACTCTAATTGGTGAACTTTGTTTGGGCCAAAGTTATGCCCCTTCATTACAAACTGGCAAACAACTCTACCAGTTCCACATGAAGGGTACCAGAATATGTTACCCCAAAACATGCCTCTTTGGCATATGGATTTTTTGAGCTAAGGGCCATGAAGAAGAGGTGGATGCAGAAAAAGCTCTAAAAACAGTACCTAAGTTTTTCTTTAGTAAAGGAAATTTACATTTGTAAAGGTATCTCTCTCCCTCTCCTATCCTAGAAGGAGAAGAACTCTTAATGACTTACTAACAGAGAAAGCAGCAAGTTAAATCTGCAAAACAAACCTTACTCAACAACCAGCCTTTACCATACTCTTCCTGGTCACCTTCCCACAACTTGCTTCCTCCATCCAGAAGTTCCAAACTACTTTTCCTTTGTTTAGCCTAAGACTGTATTTAAGCACAACGCTAACAACCCCTTTGGGTTACTCATCACCACATGCTCCCATGAGTATGTGTAATGCACGTGTTAGTAAAATTCTGCTTGTTTTTCTCTTGTTAATCTGTCTTTCAATAGTCTAATTTACAAGGTCTCAGCCAGAGAACCTAAATTGCGTACATGAAAAACATATTTTTTCCCTCCCTTACACACACTCCTAGTTGTTAAAATACACCTCCCTCCAATGTTTGTCCATGCACAATGTCCATGGACAATGTTTGTCCATGTTACATACCCCAGATGCCAAATCACATATCATTAGCACTGAGAATTTACTTTTTGTATTTGGATTCAGGCTAAAGACATACACTTTAGCAAAATAAACCTTGCAAGCTGCTTATGGTCAGGGAACAGATCTTTATTTGTATTCTAAAGTGCCTAGCACAATGCAATAAATACCTGTTAGCGACTGTGGTAGCAGTTATCTGAAACATGATTGCGGGATGCATCAGTTAATGAGAATTTGGGGAATTGTTAAAATAGTATTTTTAAAAATAATTATTTTTCCTTAGGACAGCAGTCCTCTCTTATCTGTAGTTTCGCTTTCAGAGGTTTCAGTTACCCCCAGTCAGTTGCAATCTGAAAATATTACGTGAACAGTTTCAGAAATGAACATTTCATACGTTTTAAATAGTGTGTCATCTTAAGTGGTGTGATGAAATCTCTTGCCATCCCATTTCATCCCGCCTGGGATGTGAATCATCCCTTTGTCCAGAGGATCCCACCCATTTTTCACTTAGTAAGCATCTCAGGTATCAGATCAACTGTCCAGGTATCACAGTGCTTGTGTTCAAGTAACACTTATTTTACTTAATAATGACCACAAGGTGCAAGATGAGTGACGTTGACAATTTACATATGCCAAAGAGAAGCCATAAAGTGCTTCCTTTAAGTGAAAAGGTGAAAGTTCTCTATCTAGTAAGGAAAGGATAAAAGTCATATGTTGAGGTTGCTAAGGTCTATGGTAAGAACAAATTTTCTATCTGTGAAATTGTAGAGGGGAAAAAGAAATGTGCGTTAGTTTTGCTGTCACACTTCAAACTGCAAACGTTACAGTGCAGATAAGTGCTTAGTTAAGACAGAAAAGTTGCCAAGTTTGTACAATAAGATATGTTGAGAGAGAGAGAGAGCATATTCACATGACGTTTATTACAGTATATTGTTATCATTGTCCTATTTTATTATTGGTTATTGTCGTTAATCTCTTGCTGTGCCTCATTTATAAATTAAACTTTATTGTAGGTAAGTATGTATAGGAAAAACATAATATATGTATAGAGTTCAGTACTATCTGCAGTTTCAGGCATCCCCTGGGGGTTTTGGAACGTATGTCCTGTGAATAAGGGGGGACTGTTGTATTTATTGAATAAATTCTATATTGAGCTATATGAATGTTTCTAAGATCAATTTCTCGTAGAGGGAGATGATACTGCAGATTTTTTAAATACAGGCCTACTTATAAAGCTATTTCAGTAGGAGAGTAGAAGGTAGGTTTGTCCAAGACTATAGTTAGAAGGCCATTTCAGGAGGTCAGGACTGAGGAATCAGTCCTGAATTGATTTGTGGTTCCTGGAAATAAAGGAAAGAAGCTTGACAGAAAGGCATACGCACAGGTTATCTGCTAACACAGGCAGAAATTAAGCTATATATTGAACATTAAAGGAAAACAGATTCTTCATTTTGGGTAAAATAATATGTGAGTTTATCTTACTACGTTTCCTTCTAGTTAACATTCTCAAGGACCTAAAATCTCCAGTAGTTGCACTTGTAAATGTGGTCCTGTGAATTCTGTCTTTACATGAGATTTAAGTGAATATGACTCTACTTTGACATTACAAGTTCACTCCCTCCTAATAATATACTATTACTACATTTTGTTTCAGTGAAAGCAGCATTAGGCTAATGCACAATTATGTGAAATGTGTAAGAGATATGGTTCAGTAACTACAACGTTTCCAACTTCCATGCTTTGTCGTAGGCAAAGTGAACAAAATAGCAGGAGCATAGCCTCATGTGTAGATGTATTTTTAGATGCAATCATAAATAAAATAATTTCAATACACTAAGAAATAAAAAAACATAACTATTAGAAGTCTGGGAACACACCCAAAGAGATACTATCTCTTTAACTTCCCATGTTCATGATTATATAGTCAGAAAATTTTCCAAGGATATATCACACAAAAAAGGTTATTCCATCCATCTTTCTTCTTTTGCAGGCCATTACTTTAAAATGAGCCATCCGCTCTGAATTACAGGTTAGGTTTTGTTTCCTTTTTAATGCCATTTTGATAGTTTAGTATCCAGAAAAATGAAAAGGATAATAGATGAAACAGAGAAAAGATAAAAGACAAGTGCTTTACAAATGCTTTCCCATAATCTGTTTCTGACTAAGGACTTAATAGAGTTTATTTAATTAAATTGGATCAGAGCCTTTATTTAAAGTAACATATAGAGATTTTTAAGATAGATTTGAATTTGGTAATTTAAATAAATCCTGATTTCCCTCACCAAAACTATTTTCCTCACTCACATTTCTCCATTGCGTTCACACACAAACCCTAACTGGCTGACTCTTAGTTTGCTTTTCATAATATATTTTTTATCTTACTTCAATGTAAGTACTCTTTTTTCAGAGACACGGCGGAGCTTATATCCTATTTAAAAGAAAATCTCATGTGATCACAGTCAAGCATTACGCAGGAGAGTAACGTCTCTTAAGAAATGATATTCTCGCGCTTCCCTGGTGGCGCAGCGGTTGAGAATCTGCCTGCTAATGCAGGGAACACGGGTTCGAGCCCTGGTCTGGGAGGATCCCACATGCCGCAGAGCAACTAGGCCCGTGAGCCATGGCCGCTGAGCCTGCGCGTCCAGAGCCTGTGCTCCGCAACAAGAGAGGCCGCAACAGTGAGAGGCCCGTGCACCTCGAAGAGTGGCCCCCACTTGCCGCAACTAGAGAAAGCCCTCGCCCAGAAACGAAGACCCAACACAGCAAAAATAAATTAATTAATTAATAAAAACTCCTACCCCCAACATCTTAAAAAAAAAAAAAAAACAGAAATGATATTCTCCCACAAAAGAACAGCCTTAAACCAGTTTATGCTCAGTCTCATCTGTAATCACTTAAGTCACAAGCGTTATACACCCGCTCCCAGCCCCTCTTTTACCTCTTGGTGATTCTATTTAGCAACAGCAAGCTGTTTTCAGGAGGACAAAAGCTCGTTTTAAGGGTTTTATAATTAACAACTGCCTGTTGAGAATATCATTCATAAAATGACAAAATTACCCACCCTTGGGAGTATCTACCATTGCCATGAAATTTTACCCTATCTGTCTGTGCAAAAGGAAAACAAAACCTGACTTGTTCATTCATTTAATTAAGATTTATTGGGCACTTACTATGTGTCAGGTACTATGCTAGGCAAATGAGAAGAAAATGCACATACTAATATCTGAAGCCCAACAGAGCTAACGTTAAATCTTGATTCTGATATTTATTAACTGAGTGTGTAATAAAGAATGTGTCTGATCTTTGTCTCTGGTTCTTGGAAGGTAGCCTCTAAACCCGTGGAATTTCCTGAGTGATAGGAGTGTCTCTGTTATTTACGGTGGGCCCCTAGGACCACATCTGAAAGTTTACACTGACCAGGGCCCCTAGAAAGGAAAGTGGATGCTAATGAGATGTCTCAGGTGTGGAGTTGGCCAGGCCAAAAACAAAAAAAGAGAGAGATGGGGTTTTGAGCTACTGTGATATCAGCCTGACCTCCAGAGTGGCTGGATATTGAGTTCAACCATTTGGACAAAGATTCAATCCATCCTGTCTAGATAATGAAGCCTCAATAAAAACTTCTTGGGTTGGCAATATTGCATGCATGTGTTGCCACACATTGATGCCAGGAGGATAGAGCATACCTGATGACTCAGAAGCTTCACATTTGGACCCTTCTTAGTCCCAGATTCCACCCTAGGCATCTGTTTCATGCTCATCCTTTGCTTGTCATAAACAGGACTGTGAATATCATAGGTTCCAGTGATTTCTGTGAGTCCTAGCAAATTATAGAAACTCTCTGTGGTTTTGGGAAACTGCCAAAGTTGCAGTTGGTGTCAGAAGTCTTGGGAAAAAGTGGTCTAGAGGACTGTACCCTTAACCTCAAGTTTGGCTAATTCCAGGTACTAAGCAAACTTCTTTGGCAACTCTCTTATCTTTTGAAAGTATTAGTCTTCATATCTTTAAAATATGAAAAATATTTTTACTGGGTTGTTGTGAAGATAAAATAGTTAATTCTATAAAGTATTTATCATATGCCTTGCACATAATAGGTGCTCACTTAAGGCTTTAATTATTATTGGATAGGAATTTTTAAAATCCAACATAACACATTATCTTACGAATGACTCTTACTAAAAATCTCTCTTATAGCACAAAAGCAAAGGATGCAGCAATTTCCATGCATCAGATCTTTGACTTATCTTGTCTGTTTTCAGATATGAGAACTTCATCTGCACACATCTCATCACCAGGGTCAATGACTTGAATATCCATTAAGAGTCTTAGACCTATGACTGATGTTTTCATCTTAATTTTTGAGACATTAAAAAAAAAGGCATGAGAATTACAGGACAGAGCTCCAGTATCAATATTTAAGATTTAACAAAAAGGTAAATCACTCTGGAAAGTAATAGCTGAGAAACTACTGTGGCAGAATAGAAAACTCAGTAGATCAGAAACAAAAGACCTTGCTCTGAGCCTTGATTCAAACAGGATGTCTTTAGTACTGCCAGCTCTGTGACACTGGAAATCACCTTTCTCCGTCTAAAAATACAACTGTGATGCCAATTATCAGAGCTGAAGTAAATATTAGCTAAAGTGGTGCATATAACAGAGTATCAGAAACTCTAATTATGTTTAATTTAAAGTAAATAATTATTGATTTGGACACATAAAGATATTCTAATATGAAGGTAAAAATAATTTTGAACAGTGAGAAACCTAATTGCCTGACTCAATAAGAGTAAGAGAATTGGCTAAAATAAAGTTGGCATTGAGACATAAATCCCTACGGTTGTATTGGTGTAATTCAAGGATTAATCCCAGAGTATCAAATTAAAAAAAAAAATGGCCGGCTACAGGACAAAGGTGCCCACAAACATGTTCTAATTAGTCCGGAGAGTTTAAAAAATTCCTTTTTAATTTTGGTCATATTTGGCCCATATTCCCCTGTGGCAACCATCAATCAGAAATAAATGCAAAAAAAAAGAAATAAATGCAGTCATGTCCCCTTTAGTTTTCCACTGTTTTCACTCAAGCCGAATTTTTCTTTATTTATATCACCGACCTAGCTCCTATATGCATGTGAGCCTCTGACTCATTTCATAGAGTTGAATAACTTGTAGAATCAGGGTGTTTGTGAATGGTAAAAATTAGGAGATAGATGTGAATACGGAAGACAGAAAGCAAGATGGGATATCAAAGGACCTTTGTTGAGAACAAAATGAGTCATAGGTCAGCGAAAGGCAAAGTAGGCAAGAGAAGGAATTCAAGCGCAAGCACCTAGGAAGCCTTGCAATGCAATGCCGTATTGGCCCAAAGCTCTTGTCATATCTGCAGAAGAGTCCAATAGCCATGAGTTTAGCTTGGCCTTCCAGGAAGCCTCCCAGGAGGACAAAGCTTGGCAGACAGCTGCAGCTGTGATGGGCAGGTCTTGATTACCCTCCATCCCCCAGAGCTGGGAAATGTAACATTTCCGATTTTGCATTTATGAACACATCTATCCACAAGCCCCCACCTCAATTCTTACTGCAATATAGAAAATAATCCCTAAATTATTCTGACGATGGGTGCTTTGACAATCAAGAAAAAATTGAGAATCAGCATGCATACATTAATACAATAAAGGAGGCCAAGAAATCATCCTTTTTATTCAGGATACTGAGTGCTACTGAATTCCTGCTCCTACTTTAGGAAATATTCTAGCCCTCCATCACCTTAGGAAATTATAAGCAAGAGCTTATATTATGATAGAGAGAGAAACGAAGACATGTCAGGTGGGAATAATGGTGGCTAAATATATATGATTTTAAACCTGACTGTTAGGGCTGTATTAGGACATGTAGGGGATGGGGTGAGGCACTGTGGTGGTTCTGCTTCCCTCTCACTCACTGCCAGAGAAACGTGGGGAAAGCAGTGTTGAGCTGACTGTGTGTACATAGGCCCAGCTGGCAGATCTGGTTAAAGATCTGTATTTCTGAGATAGGTGATTCATAACCATAAGGTTATGTTATATTGTAAGAAAAAAGAATAGCAGAGGCCAACATTTGAGTTCCTTCACTCATTTATTCATTAAGTAATTTATCCAAGAAGTATCAGCTGATAAACTAGTATGAATTTGCTATCCATTTTAAGATTTACAAACTTTAAGAAACTTAAAATTCACTAAGCGAGGACAGGTATGACTAAAAATCTAAGAAAACTTTTTTTTTTTTTCTTTTTGGCTGCGTTGGGTCTTCGTTGCTGAGCACGGGCTTTCTCTAGTTGCAGCCAGCGGGGGCTAGTTTTCGTTGAGGTTCACAGGCTTCTCATTGTGGTGGCTTCTCTTGTTGCAGAGCTCGGGCTGTAGGCGCGTGGGCTTAGTTACTCCATGGCATGTTGCTCCGGATCTTCCCGGACCAGGGCTCGAACCCATGTCCCCTGCATTGGCAGGTGGATTCTTAACCACTGCACCACCAGGGAAGTCCCTATGTAAGCTTTTTGTAATAAATATCTAAAGAACATTGCTGGCAATAAGTGTTATAAATTTCCAAATAAAGAAAACGCTGTAGAATTTTGCAGGTGCGTCCCGGAGAAAGTGAAACTGGAATAATGAAGTACTAGGGTAGCAAAAGGAAGCAGAGGATGTGATAATGCAAGCCTTTGCTTAAAACTCCTTCAAGATTTTCCATGATGAAGTAAGGGCTCCATTATGAAGCTGATGCTTTAATTATTTGATCTAAATCTTAGTGAAGAAGCAAGAATTTGCAATGTAGAGATAGAGAGAATTTTAAGTAGAAAAAATATAAATACATAATGCTTCATCAACTTGTACTAGAATAAGACATTTAGATTTGAAAGACAACTACATAAAAGGGACTCTGAGTTATTTATTATACAGAGAAGAACAAAAGATCAGAAACTGAACTACAAGCAATGGCTGTTGAAGCATGGAGATAGATTGATTATGATTATCATGTAATCATTATAAAACTGCCATCAATGTCATCATAAAATAATTATATTGTGAAATTCTCTACAGTTGCATGAAACTGTAACTGAAATTCTCTACAGTTGCATGAAACTGTAGAGTCTACACAGACTTCTCTGTACAGCCATTTTATCTGCTTCAAGTAGTGCCCCATCCCATTCCTCTAGGCTGCAATATCATTTATAGCCTTCAGCTGGAGTACTGAAGAACTAAAATTAAAAATCCTACACTCCTTAATATAATCTAAGTCAAAAACTCTGGAGAATGATTTGCTTCCCAAAGATTAACTCTCTTCCTCTCTATACAGTTATTTGCCTTTGTTTTCAGTGTGACTTTTTTAGGTTAAAAGACTCCTGGATAGACAGCATTTTCAGAAGTCTGAACACTAGAAATCTATTACATGCAAAACAATTTCCTTGTCCTCAAGGGGCTAACAATATACACAGCTTACAGAGTCTCCCTATAGTTCTCTTGATTCCTAAAGTTCCTTCTTCAAGAAGCTATTCTAATTAGACGAGGTAGGGTGTGTTCAGGGTGGTAAGGCCGTAGAGAAGAACCTATTCTAATTAGATGCAGTTATTTCAAAGTTGTACTTCTCCATTCGGTATAATTAAAAATAGTTTCTAATAATTTGATAGTACAGTATAGGCAAAGCACTAGAGAAATTAGAAAAAAAAAGAAGAAAGGGATTAAAGAAACTGGGTCAGGATTTCCTGAAAGCAGTGGGGTTTAAAATGATTCTAGCAAAATAAGGAGAAAAATAGGACTTCCCTGGTGGCGCAGTGGTTGAGAGTCCGCCTGCCGATGCAGGGGACACGGGTTCGTGCCCCGGTCCGGGAAGATCCCACATGCCGCGAAACGGCTGGGCCCGTGAGCCATGGCCGCTGGGCCTGCGCGTCCGGAGCCTTTGTTCCGCAACGGGAGAGGTCACAACAGTGAGAGGCCCGCGTACCACACAAAAATAAATAAATAAATAAAGAGAAAAATAGGAAAGTAATTCCTCATAGGAGAAATAGCATGCGCTTTAGGAAAAGTATTTTCAAAATTAATGGAAAAATAACACGAACTTAGAACATAATTTAAAACTGGAAAATATAGGACTAATTTTAGCAAGCACTTAACAGATTTCAAAACATACTTCTGTGCTGAACATCTAAACTATTTCAACATAGACATAAAATAAATTTTTGAATATGAATTTTTTAGGTTTGGATTACACAATCCCAATCAGTAACAAGAAATCATCGTTGATTAAGACTGACAGAAATAAAAATTTGGATCGTATATATATGATATACAAGCTGTCATCAACTTTCACTAAGTGAATGCTAAATCACTCAGAATATTTCAAAGCAGATTTTTTTTTACATATGGTATATCATTTGCAATAAACAGGCTGATACACAGAATTTCCCTGATGGTATATGTGTGAAAATGATTTCAGTGTTATAGAACTCCTAAAATTATCTTTCTAGAAAGGAAACTCAATACAAGAGATAGGCAAATTAGCAGAAGCCTGCGTGTTCAGACCAAGAAACCTGGCTTTGGACAAGAAGGGGTTTTAGATAAAATGTCAAGATAAAATCGTAATTGTTGTTTCTCTGTTTCTTGCACCTATGCTGACCCATCGTCGTCACATATAGCTTCAAGGTTTTCAAGGATTCTTCATTTCTTAACCTGACTATTGCTTTACTGCCTGACTACTGTCCTTTCCTCAGAAAAATTTGCTCTTATAATCAGATCACGAGAATGTGGTGATCAACATAAAATATTAACATCTGAATATTCTGCATTATAAACCTAGGATTCCAGCCTTTAAAACCTATTCAAGGTTTAATTGCAAGATTTTGTTATTAAAGTATTTCTGTCAAACTTAAATTTTAAGCCAACTTTTTAAAAATTAATACATCTAGACCCCGGGACCTATTAATAAGTATAGGCTTGTCAATGATTCATATATTTACATTTCAAGGGGTTCCTTGGGATACTTCAAAGAACAAGAGTCTTAGAAACAAAAAGACCAGAGTTTCAGTCTTAGCTCCAATGGCTAGCTGCAGTTACTCATACAGCCTACAGGTACCCATACAACTATCTGAGACCTCAAGAGTAGAATGGAGGGTAATATCACCCTTTGTAATTAAAAGAAAAAGCATTTGTAAGGCAAACAGAACAATAGGATAATCGATACAACTAACACACAATAAATATTAGCTATCCTTCCCTTCTATAGAGAAAAAGTTGTGCTTTTCTTTATTGTTTACTTTTTAAACAATTTTCATATCGTATCATCCAAATTTCGGGTTGGAAATCCATGGGTTTAATTTTTTTTTAACTACTTTTATTTACCAACACACAGGTAATAAAACTCAACACACACACAGACACCTATTCAGTCTACCTTCAGTTATCACTTTAGGACATTAGTCACATACGGGTTTCCTCAGCTATTCGAAAGTAGAGTGTTCCTATGAAACCTTTAGTAAGCCAAAATGACATAGAGCAAAGAAGCCATTACCTTAGGATACTAAATTGACACAAAGCAGATGCTCACAGACACAGTTCAGTGTATTGCGGCCTGATGCTGACATATCGAGTGTAGTTCCTGGAGAAGCTTGGGGGTGCCACTCTCAGGGCTGCTCTGGGTTGGCCACGCCTCTATAATGGCTCCCAGCAAAACAAACACTGAATACTATTTTCCCTTTTTGCCTTTTTATCAGACAAACAAAAATCCTCTTTGGATTTCTTTTGGTTAAAAAAACAGCTACTAATACAATACGTCCCCTACATACGAATAAGCTCCACTCTCAGAGCACGTTCATAAGTCCAATTTGTTCGTTAAGTCCAACAAAGTTAGCCTAGGTACCCAAATAACACAATCGGCTATATAGTACTGTACTGTAATAGGTTATAATACTTTTCACACAAATAATACATAAAAAACAAACACAAAAGATAAAGAAAACACTTTTAATCTTACAGTTCAGTACCTTGAAAAGTACAGTTAGGACAGTACAACAGCTGGCATACAGTGGCTGGCACTGAGTTAACACAAAAGAAGAGTTACTGACTGGAGGAGGGAGAGGAGGTGGGAGATGGCAGAGCTGAAGGATCGACAGCAATAGGAGACGGAGGGCAAGCTGCAATTTCACTCACACCTGATGTGGATGGCACAGGTTCTGGCTCCTTGCTGGAACCAAATGCATGTTCAACTTTGAAAGCTCAAATCTTGAAAGTTAGGGACTTACTGTATAGGTCTTTCGTAAAAATGAAATGGCATAAAGTGAACTTTCAAAAAGCAGGGGCTACTTGTATTCCACTGACATTGACATTTGCAAATAACTTTGAAAATTCTCATTTGGAATTCCCTTTACAGTATTGTTTAAATTAAATTGTTTTAATTCTTGAACTGACATGAACTTACCATCAATTCAGAATGAGTTTGAAATAAATGATAATTCTAAGAAAATCAAATGCTGTATTCTAGAGTAATATTTTAAATCTAGGAGACAAGGGAATAAGAGAAACAACAATCATATCTAGGATACTGTGTATATGATAGAAAAGGTCATGTGTACACACAAAAAAGAAAGTAGTTTTATTTCCCATTTACTATAGGAATTAAATATTCACATTTTATGGGTGGATTTTTTTTTTAAACAAGAAATAGCCAGGAGTCACTTAGATTAAAAGGAAAGAATTTGATGAAAAACAATGCCATACTAATTTGTTAAATATAAGGTATCTAAAATAATAAAGTTGAGCTATATGGACTATAAATTTACTTCATGTACTAACTGTATTGATAACTCTTTTTTTAATCATATAAAATCATATGAGTTGTATTTGCTTTTGCAAAACGACAAGTCTAATGGTATGAAATTTATTTCACAATCACACAGTTACCTTAGAAACACCTAGGGATATGTTATTTTTGTACTAATTGGAGGGATATAAATAATCTGGGCACCCCCTCAGTCTCTGAACACCCCGTAATTTTGAATATGTGCCTGTGTAGTAACTGTGGTTGTAGCCAAGCAAAAACAGATGATAGAAGAGGTAAAAAGCACAGTTGTTGGGATCATATTGGGGAAAATTCCCCTTTTAAAGGTAAGAGGGGATTCTTTGCAGACCGCTTCAACAAGTATTTATAGAGCATCTGCTCAGTGTTCAGAACTGTGCTATTTGGCACTATTTCTGTTTCTAAACTTGGATATTCCAGTTCAACATCTTTAACTGTCAACGAGAGATATTTAGTCTTTCCTTGGGAGTGTCAAGACATTGCCAAATTGCTTGAAACGGTATTTGCACTTTAAGACAGTTTCATTTCTACTGTTTGAGTAAACCTCTATTTTACAAAGCCACCACTTATCAATTTTTAAAGGCTCTCTCTATGCTACTTGTAAATCATAAAACTATAGCAAATAAGTCACAAGCATTTCTATAACTTGATTTGTAACATGTTCAGTGGGATAACTTTTAAAACGTTTAATTAAAAACTTTTTAGATAGTAAGAGCAGAGGGTAGTGCATACCCTGTGCCATGAATAATAGCTGGTACATAAATAAAGGCATTTAATAAATATTTCTTGAACTGACATGAACTTACCATCAATTCAGAATGAGTTTGAAATAAATGATAATTCTAAGAAAATCAAATGCCGTATTCTAGAGTAATATTTTAAATCTAGGAGACAAGGGAATAAGAGAAACAACAATCATATCTAGGATGCTGTGTATATGATAGAAAAGGTCATGTGTACACACAAAAAAAGAAAGTAGTTTTATTTCCCATTTACTATAGGAATCCTTCAAGAAAAGTCTTTTCTCTTCATCTGAATGTGCCTTAACAAAAATAGGTATTATAGCCATACGATCTGGGGACTTGTGATTTTTGTGGAGATAGCTTGGTTTGCTTTTTATGGAACACTTCTTCAAGTTGTGCTTTTAAGAGATAAAAAAAAAAAAATACGCAGATGTTATTTCGAGAAAATCCGGTGAAAATCTGAACAGATCTATGTAACTCTATTGAGGTATCCAATAATTTGCCGCAAGGAAATAAATTTCAAATTTTACATTAATACAGTATTGGATGTAGAATAAGGTGTAACACCCAAGGTGAGAAAAGGAGATTACCACACTGACCAGAAAAATCACTCAACGTAATAAGGGACACTAAGTTTAAGGGCCGTCCGAAAAATGACTAAGTAATGAATGTAGCGAGAAAACCAACACACAGTTGGCCGCTATTTGGCCTCTTTTGTCCGAGGGGAAAGGACTACCTTTTACCATGTGCCATGGCTTGATTTACATAGAGATTAAAATTTCTGGTGAAATCATCTTTACTTTGGGGGACTTAATCACACGAGGCATGAAGGGCATTCTGTCTCATTACCTCAAAATGAGGGAGCACTTGTTATTTCTGTGCCATATAATGGAAAATAAGATTAAATTACAAAAGACTAACAGGTCAAATATTATAATATTTCTGCTTTTAAAAAGACACATTAATAAGCACCATCACGCTATTTCTTATCCAGGATCATTCCACATTTCAGTTGGGACACAACTTAAAATAGCCTGATCTCCACATTTCAGTTGGGACACAACTTAAAATAGCCTGATCTGAATTCAGAAAGGGATGGTGAACACTGTGAAAACAACTCTTGAGTTCAGTGTATTGATTCCTTCAAAATTCAATCTTTCTGAAAAGCACTCATGAATAGTGAATTTCCTACTGCAATACATGCGACATAATAGTCACAAGGAGCAAATGTAATCCAATGAGCATTCCAAGATTTTAACAGAACACCCAGCACTGTAATTATGAGTTATCACTACTGGTAAGCAACTGTCAATACAATTGATATATTAACAGCTGTAGCGTTATTAGGACATGCTGTGGATTAAACTACCTTCCATCTCTTTCTGTTGCTCCTTCTTTTACTCTCAAGAAAGGACACTTGAATGAAAGTAAGAATGACATTATTCTAGGGTGAGCTTTAAGTTGTTTTTGAATAGTACTTGTAAGTATTTTAACTTCTATTAATAACATATTATTTGTGAAACGTGTCACAGAAGATAAAAACACACAAAAACAGTATGCCATAATGGGAAAGTTGAAAGTCAATGCATTTCAGTCAGAAATATTGTTCATTAGATAGAAGTTGTAATTACAACAAATTACATACAGCTGGGATAAAAGTGTCATTACGTCTGTGAAAATTAGCTGGTCCACACTTAAAGCAATTTTGATCATTGCACAATGGGACAGTGGTCAAATTTTCTACCAGGAAGAAAATTCTACACAACATTAGTCCATATTAATCTAAATTAGCTCAAAATTGCTTCTTAATTTATTTTAAACATAAAGAAGCTGATTTAACACATTTGGTCTTGTGTTATCAAATACCATTTCTAATACTGAGATTTCCATTTGCATTACCTGGGTTAATATAATGTCTAGATTGGTTATCTTTGGATGGTAGGAATATGTATGACCTTTATATTATCTGTCGTGCTTATCCAAACTTTCCAAGTTTTGTATGAAAAATATAAATATTCATTACTTATAACATATTAAAATAGATTTATATATATGCATACACCTACATATATACATATTTATATGTTATGTATATTTATATGTATAAGTATGTACATATATATGTAGGTGTATGCATATATGTATATACATAAATTATATATTTATAAATAAATATAAATGTATATATATAAATGGTAATCAAATGAAACACTAAACGAGACCATTTTTAAAATACTGGAGAGAAATAATGTATGTTGAAAGCTGATAACTATTCTTACATTTATTCAAGTGGGATAAGCATATTTTCTTCCTCCTTGGAGATCGAAGCTATTGATATTAGTGAAACTATTGAATACAATGAATTATCACAGGCTAAAGACCAGGAAAAACTAAATAGTAATCATGTTTTCTACATATAGCATGAATGAGTGCAATTTATTTGTTCTTTAAGTAGTTGTAATATTGGGGTTAGGAACAATTTATGATACTTTAGATATAATAGGAATTTGGGAAATAAGTAATTGTTAAATATTTTAGTTTTCATAAGACTGCTTAAAAATTGGGAGGCATGAGTTCTGAAAGCAGAAGTACATAAAAAATGAACTTGACCAAATAACGTACTTATTCTGGTCTTGGAAAGTATTCCTGTAGTGTAACTTGTTAAGAACCACGCTCTTTTCTGCTTGATAGACTGCACACAGTAAAACCACACTTGCTTGAATAAATTTTTTATCTAAAGGCTTAAAGCATAATAATTAGACCAAAACACATTACATTTTCCACCATTGTACTTCATAGGTAATGCTGATTCCAGTTGGCATTCATTACGTAGGGAGAAAATTGTGGCAATTATTGAAAATTATTGGGTTTTAAACACAGTGTACTCAACTCTTTCTTCTCACCCTCCCCAACCATATGCAAATTCTTTTTATTAGGAAAATAACAAATTATGCTGCTTCAGCACCAAGGAAGCTAGATTTTGGAAAATAATGATTTATATATCTTTTTATTGCTGTTTGTCCCAACGAAGAATACAAAATACACATGCATTGGGTTTTTTTTTCCCCAATCTGAATCATAGTTTTCACTTGCTTAACATACTCCATATTTGACGATCCTTACAAATATTATTACTCATACCCTACCTCCTCCAAGAAGTTTTTCCTGATTTCCCTGACATAACTTCATATTCTTCTCTATCACATTTTCACAGTATCTGTTGTGGTCCCATCAAGCCCTTACAGTCTGCCTATTAATATTGTCATGTGTATGCAAGCGTCCCTCCTATAGTGTGAACTTTCAGCGGGACCGAGGCAGGTTCATCTCTGTCCCGAGCACCACCTACACCAAAAACCTACACATGATTGAGATTCACTGAAAAAACAAAGATACCTTAAGCTTAATGACTCAAACAAAAATACCTTCCTCTCCTTAATAATTCCACAGAAAAAGAATTTGTCATTTTCGTTGTTTATTCATTCTGCTTTATTTTGTTTGAGTCAGAGACAAAGGCATATGGTTAGATGAGTTAAAATGTTAAACTGAAAAAATATTAAACTATCATGCGTTGTAAATGAACTTTTTTTCCCTATTTTCTAGGGTAAATTATCCTTTGAAATGACTTAGCATGTCATTTCAAAAAAATAACAATTCTAAGTGAATTCTATCTATTGAATTTGACTAATCATAATCATATGCTATTTGAAATATGATACAATGTTATTTATAACAATAAAATACTCTCTTGGGTGAAATTATATTTTAAATATCTTAAATAAAGTAAAAGCAGAAAAATAAGCCTGTGTTGCACCAGATTCAAAGCTGGCTTTTCATAAGCAAATGTCATATATTTATAATAAAGATTATTCATTCCAGAGAATATATTTTCCAATTTATGTTACTGACTGTGAAATGAGTAATTATATACATCAGGTCATTGATAATTCATCAAAGATTTTCATTGCCAATATCAAGCTCTTATCCATGTACAATAATTTATAAAACCCAATTTTTAGAGACTCTCACTGCTGCTATCTTGAAGTAGAAGTATAGGAAATGTATTTTCTCTAAGTGAGCCCTTGAAATTGAGCAACCTAAGAAGCAGAAAACATTAAAAGACCTTATCTGTGAAACAAAGACTTGAACTTATGTCTAAAAGTGTTTCTTTCTAAATTACTTCCTGGTGACTACATAATTACCCATCACTTTAGTAAGACAATTGACAGCTTTGTCTTGAGCCTATATGGGTTCAGAAATATCATGAAATAGGCTAAACATGTGTGCCTCTGGTATTTTGACTATTCAAATTATGTGTCTAACATGTGGCAGGCCTTGTGCTTAGCATGGGCTTCAGTCACAAAGACAAAAAAGACCTGACTCTTGTCCTTGGGACATCACAGTGTTGGCTAATAAATAAGTTGATGTTTCATAGCTAAAATTATGTCTACTAAATTAACCAATTTTACCATGGTGGATATTCTGAGAACTCCAGACTCATTCATTATAAACTCATAAATAATAGCTTCTCCAAGAAGTAACAGGGAGCAAAAGGGAAAGGATAGCAACTGATTTTGTATCAGTTGCAATTACTAAAAAGGAGATGGTAGAGGTAGAGTTCAGTCTTAATATAAGTTGAAACCTGAATCTTTATAATAAAAATATTTCAGGCAAAATTATGGATCATAACATATATTATATTGCAATGTTGCCAGAGATTTATATCCTAATTAGATTTAACACTTTCTGAATCTTGTTGCTTTCACATGAAAAGAACTTGTCAAGAATGAATATGCCATTTGGCAAACATACATATCTCCAGCTTACTATAAAATATTAGTGATCCTAATTAGGTTAACTATTTGAAGCAAGGACTCATGAACCCTGATGTCAATTAATTTACTTTCCACTCAGTTGAAGTGAGTTATTCACTAGGTAATCTGAATATAGCTTAATGATTTTTTGTCAGGCCAAAATGAATTGTTTATTTCCATATCTGAGAAATGCATGAATCCTAAATTCAAATATTTCCTAGGGAAGTTAGGATGGGGCAAAAGTAAAAGACATTGTCAGATACAGGTTGTAAAATTACTACTTAGAGAAGCATAAACCTTACTTTTATTTGCCCAACTACAGCATGACAAATTGATGTTGTGTAGCGTAAAATAATTTGCAATTAACTTTGGTGAAAAGACATAGTAGCTGTAAAATATTAGTTAAAAAATGGAATTTTAAACAAATTATTTTTTCTAAAACTTAAAAAAATCTCAGCTTGGGTGGGTAGGTATGTACAAATACTACATCCATCTCCATAATTTAATATAAACTAAATAGAAGTTTTAGGTTATTATGACTACCTCCTGATTATACAGGATTTACTATGTAATGGCTTGTTCTACAGCTAATGGTTTTAAAACACACAGGCAGACCACAATCATGAACATTGATATTTCGATGGATCACTGTGCATTTGCATATCCCTTTACATTTAACAAGCCAATTTATGTGATGTTCCAATGTTCTTTTCCCATGAGAAAGCAAGGAAGTTGCCACGTGGAAAAAGGATAGAGTGTTGGTTCGAGTGCCACACTTCTGCTTGACAATTGGATGTTTTCCAATCCTATAAGTACAGCTAATGACCTTTGCTAACATCCTGCCTCATCCTGACATCTATTACCCTGCTTTACAAGGGAACTGGCAACACAGACATGTTAGGGTATCCATTGTAACTCAGCAAGATTAGGGGTCAGAAAGCCCCTTGGGGTCTCCAAAGTAACAGATTTCAAAACAGCTGTTCAACTGGCATGCATTTTGGTTTGTCCTACAACAACCAAGATGGGGTTATTAGGCCTTGGTGTTAGTCTGAACCTGTGAAAGATTTGGGATGTGAATTCAGAATTGGGGTTTGAGTACCAAACTGTTGACTTCTAAATGCTCAGTCAGTCCATAGATTATTGCATTTTTTATTGATATTCTATAATTGTGCCTAAGTATGCATTTATAGACACAAACAAGGATTTCTTACCATGTAGAAAGCATGGATTTCTTTTGATTAAGTCTCAGGAAATACTGGATCAGGCCATTGACACAGGCTTTTCTGTTTATGCGCTGGGATAAGGCATTGTCCATTATATTTAAATGATTCATTTAAATGTTACTTCAGAGCAAATAACTTGTGTGTCAACCAGTTAATGAAATCCACCATTCCACAACGTTTTCCACTTCTATGTCTTTGCTTTTAGCCTTTCTCTTTACCTAGAATTGTCACTGTCCTCCCACAGTCATCCACTGAAGTCCCATCCCTCTCTCTTAAGGTGCCATGAATGTTCAGATTACCATTGATTCAATGCAACTTCCTGAATTGTCACAGTTAGATGCATTCCTTCTCCTCTGTATGCACATTTTAAACTACTTAAGAGGGATGAACTGCCTTTCATCAGAGTAATTTTACTACTTCTCCAGATTATAAAGTCCTATCAGTGCTTGAATTGTGTCCCATATGGCTTGAAATCTGCAATAGGTAGCAGAGTGTCTGGTATAAAATATGTGCTCAGTGAATATATTCAAATAAAATATTATTTGAAATCTTTCTTTAAAAATAAATCACAACAATCTGAAAATGGATTTTACTCTAGTAGGATTTTTGTTTTCTTTGATGCTAGGTAATGAACATACAATACAGATTATAATAGTAGCAATCAATACTTAGCATATTGCCTACAAATCACAATTGAGAGTATTTGAATCCTCTGGGAAAAACTGGTAATGTTGAAACTAAATCAATAAGCTATTTAATATCCATTACCAGGACAATGATATTTTTAATTTAGCATGTGGTTTAAGAAATCTGACTCACATGATTTATTTTCAAAGTAGAAAACTAAAGGTACTCACACTGATCCCTTTGTTATTTAAAAATATAACCCTCATGATCTGGCCAAGGCTCTTTTATATATATAAAATAAATCATGGCACAGAAGGCCCTTCATACTAAAGGCAGGGTAAAATATGCATCTCTATATTTATCTATTAAAACAGGAAAGAAGGAAACACAATATCTTACTGGCTAGACTATCAGATGTTGGTAAGTGTCAAAAAGAAAAATAATATTCAAAAATGTCACCAATAAAAAGTTGATAGTAATAAAAATAAGATATGTAATTTTTATTTTGTAGTATGAAACTCTTGACACTTTAGAAGATTAAGATAAGTATTTTTTATTTTTCAAATATTGCAAGAATAACATATAGGAAAGGGAATTCTTTGTAATGAGGTTTTTATTTACTTCTGATTTAACATGTCCTTCCCAGACCTGACTGATTTGTAATACCATCACAGTTAGTTACCAAGAGAGAATAGTTCATTCTGCTCGTATAACAAAGAATGTGATTTTTTTCCCTTTATATTTCATAGAAAAGTATGTTATTGTTTTCAAATGTGAATTCATCACTTTATTAATTTAATAGCCCTTTAATTTCTAACCACTGGGGGGTAAATCATATGCTTGACAGTATTTCTATCTGTCCCTAATTATGCTAGTTAATTATATTCTTTAATATAATGCCATCATCACAATATCACTGAGATATAACTAAAATCACAGTTTATTCAAAGAATTCTAAGTACATTCTGATTAGAAAGACCATTTGTAATAAATTTTAGCAGTAATTCCAGGAAATGTTCAAGACAAATGATTCAAAATGATTGTTCTGGCTAAAGTAGAGGTCCTGATAAAACAGAAATCTTCAGAGATGCAAATTATCCATTAAGATAAAAAGTCACTTAACAATCTATTTTGATTTCTTATTGTAAAGACAGGAAAAGAGAAAGAATCTGTACATCCTTATCTTTGAAATCAGAATTTAAGGATGGATGTTTCATTGAGTATTGTCTGTAGAATAGACTCAAAAGTTAGAGGTACAAAGTGGACTAGAAAGGAAACTCTTAGAAGTTCCAGTTATTATTCCAAAAGGGAATTTGTAAATTTTCATCACGGACTATGATGGTATGAACTATATAAATCAGACTATTTAAGTTTTGCAACTTCCCAGCTTTTGTTACTATCGATAATTGTAACAATAACAAAAAAAAAAGGATGTATGGACATGGCTTTGTAGGAGAAATGGATACTGCCTTAGTAGGGAGAACACCAAAGAACAGAGTGGACGTAAGAAGCTTTAGAGGCAAGGAAAAAAGCTAGCTGAGGCTACAAGGAAAGATAGGAGAGGATGGAAAACTGGTCTGAGCCTTAGGCATCACGTTAAGGCTGCATAATACAGATGCTCCTGTGACTCCCCATCAAGACAGTGTCCTGTGGTTCTAATTATTGGCACTATATGTGATATTTGCCAAATTTAGTTTGTAGTAAGTCATTCATTTATTCATGAAATAGATAATTAATGAGCCTTAACTCTGGGTCAGATGCAGAGCATATACAATTTATGAGCAAAACAGACATGATCTTTTCTCTCATATTTTATTGACTCCAGTGAGAAGAAGAGACAATTAAACCAGCAATTATAATGACGTATGGAAAGCATTTTGATAGAAAAAACAAGGAAAGGGTGCCTCTAGCTTCCTTGGTCAGAGAAAGCTTTCCAGAAATAGTCATATCTAAACCAGAATTGAAGTGAAGGAATTAGTTAACAAAAGAAGGAAGTCCATTAGGGAAAGAGAAGCAGCCAGGGGAGAACAGTCAAAGTAGAAAGAGGAATACGTGCAAAGATCTAAAGAGGAGAAAATGCCCCATTCAATAAGCTAACAGAAATTCAGCATTCATAGAAATCTAGGGAAGGGTCAGGGAGGGAAGGGTCTTGCTAAGAGTCTCGGCTTAGTTCTGCGGGAAATGATGTCATTAATAGACTTTTTCTGCTGAGGAGTAACCTGATCACATAGTTTACGTAAGAAATATGTATTAGCTATCTATCGCTACATAATAAATTTCTACAAACTTAGCAGTGTAAAACAAAGCACACTATTATCTCACAGTTTTGTGGCTCAGAAATCCAGGTATGACTTAGATGGGGCCTCTGCTTAGGGTCTCACAAGGCTGCAATTAAGGTGTGTTAACATAAACAAAGTGGTGATATCCCATCACATTTGCCTTATTCTTGTTATTCCTATCATTTACCCTGTTATCATGAAGCAAGTCACAGATCCCACCAAACTCGAGGTGAGGTGATTATACAAGCTGCAAACACCCGGAGGTGGGAATCATGAGGCAACCTTGGGTTCTGCCTTCCAGAAACTCACTCAATTGGAGGGAAAAAATAATGGAGACATGGAGTTGAGATGTATAGTTGATACTAACCTACACAAAGACAGGAGAGGTGAAGAAAACTTTATCAGATTCCAGAAATTTCTACCATGTGGAATGGATAAAATATCATGATTGAACTTGGGGACTGACTAAGAGGGAGGAATCTAGGATGATGCCCAGATTGTAAATCTGGACAATTAGGTGGGTGTTGATCACTGAGATATGAGACAAAAAGGGAGGAAGAGGTTTTGAAGGTCTTTATGATGAGCTTAGTTTTCAACATTTTGAATTTTATTCTTTAACACTGTCAGTTTGAGCTATTAACTATAGGGCATCCAAGAGGTAAAGTCTAGAGGCAGCTGGAAATATGAAAATAATAGGTAAAGAGAAAAAATTTAGTATTTTTTTAAATACTAAAAACAATTTAGTATTTTTTTAATCATAGTTGTATATGCTTTCTAAAAGAGTGACAATAACTTATCTCTAAAAGAGATAATTCTTTTAACAGGCAAAAGTCTTGGTTTGGTTATCAGTTAAGAACAAGGGGCTTCCCTGGTGGCGCAGTGGTTGAGAGTCCGCCTGCTGATGCTGGGGACGCAGGTTTGTGCCCCGGTCCGGGAAGATCCCACATGCCGCGGAGCGGCTGGGCCCGTGAGCCATGGCCGCTGAGCCTGCGCGTCCGGAGCCTGTGCTCCGCAACGGGCAAAGCCACAACAGTGAGAGGCCCACGTACCGCAAAAAAAAAAAAAAAAAAAAAAAAAAAAGGACAACAAGGACCATTAGGTATAACCAAATAGGTGCCATTTAGATGACTAATAATAACAAGAAATTTGGAGTTTTCTGCTGGTACCTAGAAAAAGAAGCAATGTCCTGGCATAGAAGATAAGAAAAAGGTCCAGAAACAGTAAAATCCCAGCAACATAGTTGGGGGCTAGAGTCCATGATAAATTCCATGATAAAAAGTACATTTACAGAATCTGTCATGTGTTATTTTGTATTTTAATTGGTTTCCTTTACCTTAAAAACTTCATTAAAGCTTGTCTTATGTATTAGCCTTGGTTCAGCAGAGCTCTGTGTAAGAAATGGCAGAGAGGGCTTTATCTTTCATGCATAGAGAGAAGAAAATAATCTGAAAAACCACAAGGAACCAGGTGAAAAGAGAGAAGTTGTAACAGCATGAATTGAACAGAATAATGTGTGCTCTGAAGACAACTTATACCCTTTCATCGGGAAGGAAAGGGAGAGTTTGGCAGCTGTAGGCTAGTGTGTGGAATGGGATTTGCAACTTTTTCTTTTGTTTTGTTTTGCTATTAAAGGAAAAGGTGACTAATAAAAGTATAGGACTGAGGAGAAGCAAGTAGCAGACATTTATACATATATAATCAATGCCAAGTGCAGCTCAACAACCCCCTGCTCAATAGTTTTTTCCAGCTTTACTTAAAGAGCTATGATCGACATACGACTTTGTGTAAGTTTAAGATATACTTACTGTGTTGATTTGATACTTATATATTGTAAACTGATTACCAAAGTAGCATTATTAATACTTCCATCATCTCACATAATTACCACCTCTTTTTTGTGGTGAGAACATTTAAGATCTACCTTCTTAGCAATTTTGACGTATATAATACAGTATTGTTGATTATAATCACTATGCAGTACATTAGATCCCTAGAACTTATTCATCTTATGACTTGAAGTTTGTACCTTTGACCAACATCTCCCCATTTCTCCCACGTCCCAGCCCCTGCAACCATCGTTCCACTCTATGAGTTCAGCTTCTTCAGATTCCACACGTAAGTGATATACAGTATTGGTCTTTCCCTGTTTGACTTATTTCACTTAGCATAATGTGCACATATTTCATCTGTATTGTCACAGATGGCAGGATTTCCTTCTTTCCCATCACTGAATAACATACCATTGTGTATATATATACCACACCCTTATCCATTCATCCATAGATAGACACTCAGGTTGTTTACATCTTGGCTATTGTGAATAATGTTGCAATGAATATAGGAGTGCATATATCCCTTCAAGATCTTAATTTCATTTCCTTTAGGTATATACCCAGAAGTGGAATTGCTGAATGATATGGTAGTTCTATTTTTAATTGGGGGGAAACTCCATGTTGTTTTCCATAATATGTACCAGTTTGCATTCCCACCAATGGTGCAGAAAAGGGTTCCCTTTTCTCTACATCTTCACCAACACTTGTTATATCTTATCTGTTTGATGATAGCCATTCTAACAGATGTGAGGTGACACCTCATTGCGGTTTTGATTTGCATTTCCCTGATGATTAGTGATGTTGAATATCTTTTCCTGTGTCTGTTGGCCATCTGTATGTCTTCTTTGAAAAAATATCTATTCAGTTCCTCTGCCCATTTTTTATTTGGATTGTTTTTTGATATTGAGTTGTATGAGTTAGTTCTTATATAGTTTGGATATTAACCCCTAATCAGAAATATGATTTGAAAATATTTCCTACTATTCTGTAGCTTTCCTTTCCATTTTGTTAATTGTTCCTTTTGCTGTGCAGAAACTATTTCATTTGATGTAGCTCTACTTGTTTTTCTTTTTGTTGCTTGCTCTTTTTTTCTTTTTTTTTTTTTTGCAGTACGCAGGCCTCTCACTGTTGTGGCCTCTCCCATTGCGGAGCACAGGCTCCGGATGCACAGGCTCAGCGGCCATGGCTCACAGGCCCAGCCTCTCCACGGCATGTGGGATCTTCCTGGACTGGGGCATGAACCCACGTCCCGTGCATCGGCAGGAGGACTCTCAACCACTGTACCACCAGGGAAGCCCTGTTGCTTGCTCTTTTGATATCATATCCAAAACATCATTTCCAAGACTAATGTCAAGGAGCTTCTTCCCTATGTTTTTTTTCTAGGAGTTTTATGGTGTCAGGTCTTATGTTTATAAGTCTTTAATCCATCTTGAGTTAATTTTTGTGAGTGATGCAAGGCAGGGGTCTAATTTCATTCTTTTGCATGTGATTATCCAGTTTTCGCAATACCATTTACTGAAGAGATCATCCTTTCTCCATTGAGTATTATTGGCTTCCTTGTCAAGTATTTGTTGACTATATAATGAGAAGTTTATTTCTACCCTCTCAACTCTCTTCTATTGGTCTATGTGTCTATTTTTACACCAGTACCATACTATTTTGATCACTGTAGCTTTGTGGTACAGTTTGAAATCAGGAAGTAATATGCTTCCAGCTTTGTTCTTCTTTCTCAAGATTGTTTTGGCCATTTGAGGTCTTTTGTGATTCCATACAAATTTTAGGATTGTTTTTTTCTGTTTCTGTGAAAAATGACATGGGAAGTTTGATAGGAATTGCATTGAATCTATAGATGGCTTTGTGTAATAGGGACATTTTAACAATATTAACTATTCTGATCCATTAACATGGGATATTTTCCATTTACTTGTGTCTTCGATTTCTTTCATCAAAGTCTTATAGTTTTTTATGTATAAATCTTTCACCTCCTTGGTTAAATTTCTATGTATTTTATTTTGGTTTTGATGCTATTAAATGGGATTGTTTTCTTTCTTTTTCAGATAGTTTTTTGTTAGTGTATAGGAACACAACTGGTTTCTGTTTGTTGATTTTGCATCCTACAACTTTACTGAATTTATTTTTTAGTTCTAACAGATTTTCAGTGGAGATTTTAGGATTTTCTCTATTTAAGATTATATGATCTACAAACAAAGTCAATTTTACTTCTTCCTTACTGATTTGGATTTTTTTTTTTCCTAATTGCGTTGGCTGTGACTTCTAGAACAATGTTGAATAGAGAAAGTGAGGATGAGCACTCTTGTTTATTCCTTAACTTTTAGGAAAAGTCTAAGTTTTTTTTTTTTTTTTTTTGGCAGTACACGGGCCTCTCACTGTTGTGGCCTCTCCCGTTGCAGAGCACAGTCTCCGGATGCGCAGGCTCAGCAACCATGGCTCACGGGCCCAGCCACTCCATGGCATGTGGGATCTTCCTGGACCAGGGCACGAACCCGTGTCCCCTACATCGGCAGGCAGACTCTCAACCACTGTGCCACCAGGGAAGCCCAGGAAAAGTCTAACTTGACTATGATAGTAGCTGTGAGCTACTATGATAGTAGCTGACAAGCTGTGAGCTTGTCATATATAGCTTTTATTATGTTGAGGTATGTTCCTTCTATACCCAGTTTATGGATAGTTTTTGTCATAAAATAGTTGTATTTTGTCAAACACTTTCTTTGGATCTATTTTTCTGCATCATATGGCTTTTATCTTTCATTCTATTAATGTGGTATATCACATTTATTGATTTGCATAGGTTGAACCATGCCTGCATCCCAGGGGTAAATCTTACTTGACTGTGGGGTATGATCTTTTTAATGTGCTGTTGATTCATGTTGCTAACATTTTGTTGAGAATTTTTACATGTATATTCGTCAGGGATATTGCCCTGTAGTTTTGTTTCTTGTAGTGTCCTTATCTGACTTCAGTAACAGGAGAATGCTGATCTTGTAAAATGAGTTTGGGAGTGTCCCCTCCTCTTCAATTTTCTGGAAAAGTTTGAGAAGTGTTGGTATTAATTCTTCTTTAAATGAAAGAAGGGAAAGCATCTAGCCCAGGTTTTTTGGGGGGCGGGGGGGGATTTTTGATTACTGATGCAATCTCCTTACTCATTATTGATTTGTTCAGATTTTCTATTTCTTCATGAATTGGTCTTGGTAAGTTGTATGTTTCTAGGAATTTATCCATTTCTGGTCAATAGTAATTGTAAGATGCCATTGATAAGGTATCCTGACATCAGAAGTGGGGAGAGGGCTTCCCTGGTGGCGCAGTGGTTGGGAGTCCACCTGCCGATGTGGGGGACACAGTTAGTGCCCCGGTCCAGGAGGATCCCACATGCCACGGAGTGGCTGGGCCCGTGAGCCATGGCCGCTGGGCCTGCACGTCCGGAGCCTGTGCTCCGTGGAGGGAGAGGCCACAACAGTGGGAGGCCCACATACTGCAAAAGAAAAAAAAAAAGAAGTGGGGAGAAAAGAAAGAATATGCTTTAGAATCAGTGCATTGGTAAATAGTAATCTGCTCACTACTGGAAAGAGTAAACGAGATGAGAGCTGGTTGACATTCATTTCTCTAACCCACCCTTTTGTACAGTCCCCACTGTTCTCAGCTTTATCTGGCTTCTTTGGGTAGAATCAACAGAGCTATCAATACACTTAACATCTTGTGAAGCGGGGTGCCAGAGGAATGTTGGGATTGCACTGGTGCCTCTTCTCCAAAGCTAATGCAGAAATTTGAAAAGCCAGCAATTTATAAAAATTCAGAGGCCCTCTAATTAAATGAACTTCTTGCCCTCTTTGTCATAATCAGAGGAAGTCCTACGTAAATAATTGCTCGAATCATCCAGGAATAGCTGAAGGTAGAAAGGTAAGTTAGGAAACCTACATTTTAATTAATATTGCATTTGACTTTTGCTATATAATTTCGGTAGTTTTATTAAATAGAGTATGAATTTCAAAGCTCAAAGTTTTCCAGAGGGGTAGCAAACTAGAACAAGAGTGACCCTAAATAGTCTGTTACTTCCATCTAGCTTTAGAGTAAATAAGAAGGGTAAACTGGAGTCAATATGTGTTTTTTCCTGCTCTTGGTCAAATCCTAATCATTATAGTATCCATTAATAAAAGCCACATGACACATATTTGAAATTATTAAATCTTATCCTATGCATGATCTCAATTTTTGCCATTCCAAATTGTATATCATCCTTAATAACACACCAAGCTTGTATAATTGAAAGAATGAATGGAGCCTTAACCTAAGTAATCGGAAGTACAAATTAAAACAGATGCACATGATGTGCTTTAAATTTAAAAAGGAGAAAAGGGGACTTCCCCGGTGGTGCAGTGGATAAGAATCCGCCTGCCAATTCAGGGAACACGGGTTTGATCCCTGGTCTGGGAAGATCTCACATGCTGCAGAGCAACTAAGCCCATGCGCCACAACTACTGAGCCTGAGCTCTAGAGCCCACGTACGACAACTGCTGAGCCCGTGAGCCACAACTACTGAAGCCCACACACCTAGAGCCCGTGCTCCTCAACAAGAGAAGCCACCACAAGGAGAATCCCACGCACCACAATGAAGAGTAACCCCTGCTCGCCACAACTAGAGAAAGCCCGCACGCAGCAACGAAGACCCAATGCAGCCCAAAATAAATAAAAATCAATATTTTTTTTAAAAAAAAAAGGAGAAGAAAAGAAGATGGCTCTAAAGATGAATTTCCAGCTCACTTGAAAGTAGACACTGACATGTAATAACTGAAAAAAAATACCCCCTTTCACCTCCTCCCCAGAGTGCACTCCAAGTATCTCATAATGCTAGATGAATAGTTTTAAAAGAAAAAAGACTAGGTTAATAAGTCATGATCAAAACAAGATAAATATCTTTGTAAATAGGAAGAGGAATAGAAATGCACGTTAATAAACAGTCTTGTGCTGGGTGGGAGAAGTAAGGAAGAAGCATCAGATGTTTAGTAGCCTTAGGTTAAGTGGACTAAAGAAACTACTCAGATGCAAGGACTACAAACACACTTACTGCTTGAAACTAGAGACCAGGTACAATTCCCCTCTTATGAAAAGATTCTAACAGTTGCTGAGGGGCTGTCGTTTAGAACAAGTACAATGTCTAGAAAGGTGGGAGATCAAAAACAAAACCCTTCTACCAGGAAATGAGCCAATCCACCTGTTGACTTGGTAACTAAATCTGTGATAGTTCCAGAATCACCCAGACCAGAAGTCTCAGGGCTGCATTACTAAGACTTGGTCCTTGAAAACTATTTTAAAGTATGTATTGTTAGGACCTTCACTGAGGCAAATAAAAGAACATCTAAAAAATGAGCAATAAAATTGAAACAAAAGGAAGTGGAAAGTTTTTTATAAGGTGGATATTGTATTAAAACAGTAAATTAGAAATCTTGGCAAAAAAAATACATTCACTGAAGTAAAAGAACACATTTAGAATTATAAATATTAAGTAGGAAATATTAGTTTGTATTAATTTTCTATTGCTGTGTAACCAATTACCATAAATTTGGCAGCTGAAAATGACACACATTTATCATCTCACTATTTCCATGGATCAGGAGTCTGGGCAAGACTTACCTAGGTCTTCTGCTCAGAACTCCTAAGAGTGCTTGCAAGGTATTGGCTGAGCTGTGTCCTCCCTGGATTTTGGGCCTTTGTCTTCAGCAACAGGTGGTTGCTGGAAGAAATTTTGCAGTTGTAGGACCGAGGCCCTCAAATCCTAGAGGTTGCCCACATTTCTTTACCACATGGTCCTCTCCATAGACATTCAATAGCATGACAGTTTACTTCTTCAAGATCACCAGGAGAGCCTTTCACTGTAATCTGCTAAGACAGGGTCTATATAATACAATCTCACCATAGAGTGATGCCATATTCAGTTGGTTAAGAGGAAGTCTTAGATTCAGTCCATACTTAAGGAAGTGGCTCATACAAGGGCATGACCCATTGGGGTTACCTTAGATTGTGTCCACCATATATTGATATTAAAAATTAATGAATTAGAACATATTACCCTGGCATTTTACCAGAAAGAGAAGAAAAAGCTAAAACCTGTTAAGAAACAGAAAGAAGGTAGGATAAAGAATCTCCAACATGTTTCTAATAAAAGTTTAAGATGAAGATAGCAGAAATGACAGAAGGAACATTTTTTAAAAGTGGTAGAAATTTTTCAGGAATTAAAATAAGACAACATAATAAAAAGTAGTCCTTGATTTGAAAGTGCAGAGCAGAGTGAAATAAAATTTCCATCTTAACACAGCACAGAGATCTGGAGAATGTTAGGATAAGAAGAAAATTTTCAATGTCACCAATGAGAAAAGAAATATTGTCTTCAGACTGACAGGAGCCAACTTCTTACCAGTGACAATAGATTATATAAGGCATTGGGCTAAAATCATCAATGTTCAGAGAGGGGAAAAACTACTAACTTAGAGTTATATAAACAGTTAAACTATCCTTTGAGAATATGAGAAAAGAAATTTTCATACAAACACAATACAATCTCCAACTAAAAAACTGCTTAAAGTATATAGTTTAACAATGAAAGTAAAAGAATGTATAAAATGGTTATACATAAAGTAAAATAGAAATTGAGAAATATATGTTGGTGAATTTTATTACTATTAATAATAAAATAGAAAATAAACATATGTACAAAGAATGAATCAGAGTATGTTTCTGCATTCAAAATTTTAAAATGCCTGTTCCCTTACTAAATATTTCTCCATTTCCTTCCATCATCTCACATTTTTCTCCCTCCAATTTCCCTTTCCTTCCTTTTCAACTCCTCTGAAACTTACTGCTTCTGGTAGGAAGCAAACCTGGGTTTCTTTTGTCATTCAAGACATGAATATGAAGGCCAGGATAGGGGCTTCCCTGGTGGCGCAGTGGTTAAGAATCCGCCTGCCGATGCAGGGAACACGGTTTGATCTCTGGTCCGGGAAGATCCCACATGCCGCGGAGCAACTGAGCCCGTGCGCCATAACTACCCATCCTGCTCTCCAGAGCCCATGAGCCACAACTATTGAGCCCGTGTGCTGCACCTACTGAAGCCTGGGCGCCTAGAGCCCGTGCTCCGCAACAAGAGAAGCCACTGCAATGAGAAGCCTGCGCACCGCAACGAAGAGTAGCCCCTGCTCGCCGCCAACTAGAGAAGGCCCACGCACAGCAATGAAGACACAATGCAGCCAAACGAAACAAACAAACAAACCCCAGGATATCTAGCTTCCTCTGCTCTGAGACTTAATATTCATATTTAGACCTTTGACCCAAGTGAGCAAAACTTGCCCTGAGTATAAGATAATGAGACACTATCAAAAGAAGTTAAGACCAAGAGCAAAGACAGTTCTGTTCTGGCCATAAGAGATGAGTCTTCCCTTGTATAACCAATTTAAACAGTTTAATGCCCCTGCTTCATAGAAACTGGACAACTAGGACATTCTTTCCAGACAAGAGAATTTTTTACCTTACATACTTTTTGTAATTATATTATAATGCATAGTTTTTGTTTTAGGCTTTGCTCTATTTTCATTCCCTTTGCAAAAAAAATGAGCTAAAATATGGTATCTTTAAAACTCGTACTTAACTCATGTTCATCAGCTATTTCAGTCCATACTACACTTGCTTTATTGATTCCACTTGATCCTTAACTTACTCACTTGTTTACATCCCAAATTAGGACATAAGATTATGAACCAAATTTTCAAACTCTTTGTTCCAAATCAGAATTCATTAACAACTGGAATTCATTAGTTCCAGATCCAAATCACTGGTCTACTGGACTAATGTCGGTTTTTATCTTCTTTCTCCTAATATCAATGACAAGAAAACTAATATATTCCAACATCTTCTAAGTTGCAATCAATAAATGTACAGTTAACCTAAAGTACAATATAATGACAGAGGCTCCAAAGCCAGTTGTTGAACTGAACCTGGGAATGACAAGCAGATTAATAACCAGCCTGTTGTGTTGGTACCAAAACACTGATGTTGAGAGATATTTCTAAGTGTCAGCAAGAATAAAAGTACATGGTAAAAAGTAGATTCAATTTATACATAATTTGAATAGGATTAATGTTAAATTATTTTCAAAATGAATGGTAAAATGAAAAGGTTAAGAATGCACAATTGCAGTAAGGTTTTGCCTATCGGTATGGCTCTATGAGAGAAAAGGGGCTATTCAGCTAGAATGAGCAGTTTATGACTTTATCAGAGAACATGTACAAACACCTCAGAAATTAAAGCTTTATATCATTCCCAATAGCCTTTCAGAGGATATGAAATACAAGTTATAGATTTGATCCGTTCATTCTTACAGTATTTACTTAATAAAGAAAATATGATATCCTTTACTATCTCTTCAATTTGTCTTCTCTCTTTAACACTGTTCATAAGTTATCTTACAGACAAGAGTATATCATTTATAACATTTTAATTAATTGACTAACTAGTTACAGATTTACTCAAAACCTATTGCCCATTAATTGAAATAGGACACCAAGAGTAACTTAAAGGAAAATAAATGTAAATAAAAATATTTCAAATATAAAACTGAGAAATACAATGGAAGTCAAATTACAAAGACTAATAACACAAATATGTCAATAATTCATTCTAGCTGGTCAAAAGCTCCCCTCTCAAAACATCTGACACATCCTTCCTATGGCACCAAAGTGACAGTGTCATATGGAAAATAGAATAAAAAATTAACAATGCTGTATGTGCTCAAAGACTGAGATGAATGGTGCAACTTTTAGCAAAGCTGGTGAGCTCTGAAAAAGAATAAAGATTCAAAGAGTTCTTTTGGTTTCTTTATGTGCAAGTGCTTTTTAAGAGTACTAAAACAGTCACAGCATAATTTATCTTTCCCAAAAAGAGGGAAGTTCCAAAAACCCTCAAGTGTAGAATATAAGGGTATCAATAGATCCTATGTCATGTATAATATGAAATATTTACAATTTAGTGGAACTGGCTTATTACAGGGTTCAGAAGTAGATTATTGCAGTTAGCAAAATCGTAATGAAATAGGCCTGGCCTTTGTGGATAACAACAACAACAAAAGTCTTAAAAAAATGAAACGCATTTAAAAGAGACCATCAGATAGAATGTCCATCAGGGATTTGAGCTCTCTTGGTTCTCTTTACAAGAGATCCCAATCTTAAAACCAGGATTTGGGGAGTTAATTGCATACACTAAGAAGTCTGACTGGATGTACGTACAAGGAATGTGAAGTAAGCTTCATTGCTGGGCATTTTTCTTTCCCAAAGTCTCTGAGTGGTTTGTTGTTTTGCTCCATTTTCTCCCTTTGTTATGTGGTTTTACGAGTGTGCATGGACACACACCTGCATCCAATTTGAGTAACACGAGCACATGGCTTCGCTGGCAGAAGAAGTAAGAGACACTGGAATGCACAGAAGGGTTTTTCTCAATGCCAGTTGCAATTTTTTTTTTTCTTTGCTGTCTCTTCTTTTTTGGAAATAAAGAATACTTAAGATTACAGAGCAAAGCAAGAGAGACACGATTTTGGGTTTTTTTTTTTTCAAGTCCCCACTAAAACCTGAGAATAGCAATGATAATAATGATTTATATTTACATAACTGCCATCCAGCCTCCTAAATCTTTAAATATTAAATTAAATGACTCAGATTTTAAAATAGTCTTATATGGTAGGTACATGTCAGCTCTTATTTTATAATAGGCAGACTAATGCACTATATATCTATCTATATCTATCTATAGATAGATAGATAGATAGATAGATCTTCCCTGGCATAGCATTTAATCAAAATTTTCACTTCTCAACATTTCAGAAGTCAACAGGAATAGCTAAGAATTGAGGACTGTTAAGTGTTCAATATATATTTTTCAAAGAAACAAAACAGAAAAAGCTTCTAGTTCACCACGGATGTAAATTGATATTTGGAAAATGTATGCCTATAATTTGGAAAATAAAAACCATAGATAGATAATATTTTTGTGAAATATGGTAATAACTTATAATTATTCATTACTGATCAGAGTTCACCTTTAATTCAATTAAACATGTTTCTGGAGTGTCGAGCTCTGAATCTCATATTGGACATAGCCAATGTGAGCCATATATAGGCAGATAGATAGAATATAGATCTATATATATGTATATAGACAGATAGATAGAATATAGATCTATATATATGTTTCTCCCTTCCATTCTCACACAGCAAACGTGAGCCTTCAAGAAATAATTATGCAGAAAACTGCAGAATTTCAAGCAAGTGAAAAGATTTTGTGACTTATACATGATTCTACTTTGGAGAATTTTTAACCTCTAAGACCTTAAGTCTTTCATGGTCTGGCTGTATAACTGGCATATGTCTGTGCCTATAACATTTTTCTTAAGTTAAGTCTTTCTAAACTATAAAATAAAGTTGTCTATGAATTTTTCACATCTAACTTTCTCATCTTAGTAAAAATTAGTCAAAATTATCATCTACTTAAATTATCAAGATAAAAATCATTATACATTTTGGGAAAAGAGACAATAATGACATATCCTAGTATAGTTTCATAATATTGAGACAGTAAAATCCATTGGTAGTCTGTTGATGAGGACAACATGGAGTCAGCCTGGTTTGGGTTCCTTCTAGGTTTCAGCACATATAACATAGTAGGCAAATCTCTAAGCCTGTTTCCTCCACTATAAAAGAGACACAAGTGTTTCACAGTGTAACTGTGAAGACAAATTGACAGAACATATAAGAAGCATTTCAGGACTTCTCTGGTATATATAGAAATGTATAGGGAGAATATATATATATATATATATTTAAATATATAAATTTGAATATGTAATGTATATAAATATGTATAAAGGATATATATAATATATTGCATATATAAAAATATGAGTGTGTATAATATAAATGTATACATAAAATATGTACATATGTGTGTATATCTATATATCTATATGTAGATATTTCTCTCTTTCATTCTCAAATTCATTCTTCAAACTCCTCCAAAATCCACTTTACCTTTCCAAATCCAGTAAGAAGTTATGAAGTCCCTACAACCTTCCAGATATTATAAGGATGGAAAAGAAATATTATTTATGTTCTTAATTTTCCAATATTATTGAAGAAGCAAAGAATACACACATGAAATATTTAGAGAGCACCATTTAATACCATTAAAATTTTAAAATTCAACAGGTGTGGTGAGGAAACATATGACTATCCGATAGGGGAAAAATCAGAATAAACTGGAAGTTTGCTGGGAAATTCTAAAGCAGGATTGCCTAGACACTTGAGAAACAGCTTTATTTTTCAATCTCATCTCACCACACGGCTGAATTCCATCACTTCTAGTTTATTACATTAGTATTACTTTTCCCTTGCCCTATAAAATCCATCATGATCTCCAGAAAGCTTGAGTTTCCTCCCATCATTTCTCTGCTTAAGAGCCTGATCGCCTAGCTGTGTGCATGTTTAAATTACTTTTTGCCACTAAAGCAAAATCTAACAGCAAAACACAATTTTTGGAGATGGTCTAAACTTATAAAATAGGCTCCACTTCTAACAATGATGTGGCAGCTATAGTCTTGGCCTTATCAGTGGTGTATGGTATCCAGTAGGATCAAAATAAAGAAGTATTAATAAGAAATGTGTCACCCCAGTAGGGCTGGCAATGAACAAGTAGCTTAGCATTAGTCTCCAGCTGGACACAGAACTAATGAAATTTGCTGAGGTAGCTCTCTATCATAACTATATTGCCAGCCTCAAGGCTGATCCAGCAAAAGATTTATTTTTAATGTGCTTCTTTTCTACAGTGTAAACTATTTCAATTATACAAAGAAAAAAATGTTTCTTATGATCAAAAGCTAGATACAAATTGATCTAAAATTAGAAAGGAGGAAAAATGTACTAATATAATGTGAACTGATACAATGTACTCATATACTAATGTACTAATATAATATAAAATCATTACTGTCTATAAGATGCCATGGTAGACCCTAGAGGAAATACAAAGCTAAGACTCAGATCTCTGCCCACTTTGCAATAAGGAGTCGCTATTGTGAAATTATAACTATAATTTAAGCCACAGTATACTAAATGGTACTGGAGCATACAAAACGTTAGAAAAATAGAAACATACTCATTCTTGCTTTAGGGAGAGGGAGTCTATGTGTTAATTGCCTCCTCTTTACCCTGTTGGTGAAGGAGGGATTCCTGCCCTAGGGTCCTGGAGATGGCCAAACACACAGCACCTAACACTGTGCAAATGAGGTCAACAGCAGCTTATTAGTCACATACACTCACAGCCTGTAGGAAGGAGCAGATTACACAGCACACAGGACAACATAGGAGTTGCACTCAGGGACATAGTAAGTAATTAAGGGCCATGGGAGGCAGGTTTTATAGTACCAAGAGGGTGAGATGCTCCATGGTTCCTGAGGGAGGATGTTGTTTGAACTTGTTTGAATAATCCCATGTTTGAATAATGGCTTGTTTGAATAATCCCATGAGTTCGCAGGGAACTGAAACCAGCTATTCAGGGATAAGCAGGAACTGTGCCTGGTCCCCCTGAGGAGGGTTGTTTAGTGAGGGGACCTTATCTGTGGGAGAAGGTGGGGAAGGGAAATTGCAGATAGGCTATTGGAGGCCCTCTCCATTTCCCCAGATGTTAAGGAAGCACATAATATTAGGTCTTAATTTTAGAGCTTACACCACCATCAAGGGGTAGAGTCAGAGAAGGCTGCATACAGGGGGTTACATTTGAATTTCTAAGTTGGATCTTGATGGGTGGACAGTAATTTAACAGGTAGAGATGGAAGAAAGTGAGAAACTACCTTAATCATATACATTGAAGATGGAAAGAGAAATGTTCAAGAAAGTTAATTTTTTATGAATGTACATTTCATCCTAGTAGAAGAGACTCTGATAACATTCTGTATATTCTTCCCATTTTAGTAGATGGGTTGCTTATACAAAGATCTCCTTTTCATGAAATACAGAGTGTAAGAGAGTAAGGGACAAAATCATATGTGATTTAATGCCAATATTTGAGTTACGGTGCAAGCCCTTATGAAGGTAAAATATTTTGCCTGGGAAGCATGAAATGAAAGATAATGTCTGTTAAAAATTCTTTTGACTATCTCTTCCAACTGAGCCTCAAATCTTTATGATTATGGCAACTTTGTGGATTAGACCTAAAAGCGTAAAATCTTAGAGCTGGAGACCACATTTATTCTAATCATCCTCTTACCAAAGGATCTTGACTTGCAAATCATTCCAGTATCAGGAAATGCACAGTTTTGAGAGACAATTCATTTCATTCCTAGGTGCCAAATTGTATCCTGTGTTGAACTAGAGTGTTCCTTTTCATAACTTTGTCTATTGATTCAAATGTGCTTTCTCAATCAACATAGTCTGTCCTATACATGACAGAGAAAATGAAAAATGACTCTGGCAGCTGACAGCTAAGCTCTGATGTTCCCTAAGGAACATAAACATGGTCACAGGATATGAACATAAACAATGTGCAAGCAAGGCATGCTATGACTGTGATGGAACAAGACAGAGAACATGCCACTCAGTGACCACAACTGAAATAAGATAGAGACAAAGACCCTGCAGCCACAAGACTAGCTAAACATACCTTTCTTCTTACTAACATGAGTGACTACTGCTTCTTTACCAAAGACAACTCTAACCCCACTTCAGTACCCCCTCCTTCTAGTTAAAAGTTACCAAGATGCCCCTACTTGTGGACAACACCCAAAACAGAATGAACTCAGCTTCCTTTAACCCTGTTTAGAATCAGCAGCATAACCCGAAATCCTGTAATAAGCCCCTTCCTACTGCCTCTTAGCATGATATCCCATGGTCCCTATATGTGCTTTTTCTCTTGCTGCAGAAACTTCGACAACAGGTGCATCCCTGGTGGTCTTTGACCAGTGGGCTTTAACATCACATTACACTGTTTGACTCCATCATGACAGAGAGAATGTATGAAGTGTTACAGTGGAATTGACATATTCATAGGAGTCAGAGACCTAGGTTCTAGTCCACTTAGTTGGGATACCTTGGGAAGGTCACTAAACCTCTCTACGCCTCAGTGTTTACAAATACAAAATGAGAGGGTTAGGTTAGACTGATGATTTCTGACCTTTGAGGCTTGAACCACAGGGACCATGAGTTATTACAAGGGGTCCTTGAGTTTATATGGACAATAGATTTCAATAATCAGTGCAATCAGTGTGTATTAAAAATACAACCACTCTTATATGAGGATATTTAAAAGGTTTAGACTTTAAAAGAAATCTTAATATTTGGTATTGGAAACCACTGGACTCCTTCTGAAAGTTCATATAATTGTAACTTTCCCAGTGAACACTTTAGCACTGATAAAACCATCAAAAATTCTCTATGTCACCTTGGAAAGTGAAGAGTGTGCAGATTTTCCATAGGGAGTGGAAGGTGAAGTGTCACTAGTAGTCTAAGTACCTATTATAAAGCATAAAGCAACTTGAGAAAAAACTACTGATATGGTGTCCATAAGAGTTTGAGACCCTGCCATGATGCACACTGTACAGAACTTCACTTGTTTCCCAGTTATGCTTGGGGATGAGAACTACTGAGACTAATGGGTGAATGAGTTCTGTGGTTAAACGCAAGATTCTGCCCTGGGTTGTTAGCAAAGGGAAGTCTCCTTCAGAGGAGTTAATTCAGAACAGTATTGAGGTGTAAATTTTTTTGATTATAGGCATATATATAAATTATTAAGGTTAAATTCTAAAAATCCCCATTTTAGCCTTGAATTAAACTTCTCATACAATACTTCATTTTTTCTTCAGATTCTCAAGCTTCCAGCCATCATTTTTTTGTGCACTACATTATGAACCTAAAAATTGTCTCATGAATACAGTTTTTGTGCTATATTTAGCAGAAGGATACTTCCTGTTCTTCCTCTATAGATATTCCTCAATGAGTGTAGTCTTTACTTGTTGACACTGTGACTAGTCTTTCTTTAAACACAGAATCAGACAAAGTTTCTCCTTCTTTTAGGGAAAATGGAAATTTATTTGATTTATGTGAATATATTAAAAAGAACTTGAATATAAGTGTCTGTCTTTCAGACCATTATGAGTGTACCCTGATTATTTTTATTTTATTTTATTTTATTTTGTGGTACGCGGACCTCTCACTGCTGTGGCCTCTCCCGTTGCGGATCACAGGCTCCGGACGCGCAGGCTCAGCGGCCATGGCTCACGGGCCCAGCCGCTCCGCGGCACGTGGGATCTTCCCGAACCGGGGCACGAACACGTGTCCCCTGCATCGGCAGGCGGACTCTCAACCACTGCGCCACCAGGGGAGCCCTACCCTGATTATTTTTAATCATTTAAGTGCTTTTGCAATGGAATCTACGCTGGCCATAACCTCTATTTGATTAAATACAAAATATCTACAATTTTAACTATTTTAATGGAAATATGCTTGAGGTTTAAAAAAAATACACTGCTTTCATAAAAATTCGAGAAATAGGCCTGAGGTTAAGCCTAGTTCTATACTAAAAAATTTATTATTAATAATAAATTATTATTTTTTCAAGAAATTATGACAAGGATTAATGAATTAATATTTGCAAAGCATTTTGAATCTTCAGAAAAAATATTAAAAAGACAATTTAATTGAATATTTTAAAAACCAAATTTTTAAATTAGTTTACTAGATTGAATATCACCTGTAAATACATATATTATATATTATACATGTATAATTCATAAATATATATGTATCTGTGTGTGTCTATGTATGTAGAACGTTGAAGAGGATGCAATGAATTGCAATCTAACAAGAAGCCTACCAGAAATATCAACTTAACTACTATATATATATGCAAATTGGTTTTATTCTTATCTGAGACTTATGCTCAGCACTATCCTTAGGATTTGTTAGAAGAAAAATGTATGAATGAGTAAATTAGCCCCCTCTTATCTTATCATATCTCATCCTTCAACTTCACATTGAAGAAAAGTTCATATGCAGTAAATGACTTCTAACTCTGTGTAAATTTTGCTTCTCTTATTATTTTACTGAAACTGTTTTGAAGTTCACTATCACATTCCAGTTACCAAATTCAAAGGTCTTTTATCATTGCTCTTCATGCTGTACCCCTGGAATAGCTGGACTAATTTACCATTATATTCTTTAAAAAATATTCTGTCCCTCAAACTACAATATCTGTTCTCACATTGTCTTATAAAAGTTATAGCCTTTTCAATTTTTTCTCTTAGCTTCTTGTCTTCGGAATGTAACATTTTCTCACTCATGTATTTTTGTCTCCTCCACTTTTCATCTTCTTTCCCTTGAAGGAGGCATCTGCCATAAAGTTACATCGTGATAACTTCAAATCTATTTCTGCAGCAACAATCTCCCTTTGGAATTTTTGTCAATGGCCCACTGCTTGTCCATCCCATCATTTGCATGATTTCTTAACATCTCAAATCTGATTTATCCAGACTAACTTTATCATCTTTACCCTAAAACTTGTTACCTTGTGACTTACACGTATTTGTTAATAGCATTACAATCACCATAATCACACTCAGGCTTAAACACTACAGTGTTAGACTTTGAAACCACATGTCATTCTATTATCTTCATGTAGGCTCATGGCACAAAATTTAACATGGTCTATTACAGTAGCTTCATGTTCCACTCCCAATCTATGCCTCACACTGTTAAGAGAAATCTTCCTGCTGTACAACTCTAATTGGCCTTCCCAACCACTCAAAAATGTTCAGTGGCTCACATTACCACTGAGTAATGTACAAATTCCTTTGTTGGTCCTACTTGGCATGACCCCAAACTGGTTTTCTTTCTTTTTTTATTTCCAATATTGTTTACCATTACTTTCAAATACCTCACACAACAACTTAATGAGACTACCTGGTGGACTCAATATGGTCTATGCTTTTCTTTCTCTGTGAATTTTTTTCATGTGGAATTAAATTACTACACATAGAGCTAAAATTTGAAGAAATTACCTCTGTATATTTTAGGCACAAATTCTAAAATATATAAAACAGATGAATCTTATTATCTCTTCTCTTAATGTATCTAATAATTTGTCTCTACATTAAATGAATTAAATGCATATTGTATTATTTTGCATTAAAATCCATGTTGTGTAACAAATCACCACCAACTTACCAGCATAAAACAGCACAAATTTGTCATCTCACAGTTTCTGTAGGTCAGAGTCTAGCACACTGTGAATGAATTCACTGCCCAGAGTCTCACCAGGCTGAAATCAAGGTGTTGGTCGGGGCTATGGTTCTCATCTGAGGCCCTGGGTCCTCCTCCAAGCTCACTGTGTTTGGGCAGAATTCATTTCCTTGTGGTTGTAGGACTGAGGTCCCTATTTTCCATTTAGCTATTGACTATGCACACTCTTTTCTCCTAGATGTCTCCTGCAGTTTCTTGTCATGTAGCTTCCATAGCCCATTTCAGTGTGGATGGTTGCTTTCTTCCAGTCCAGCTAAAATGTGTCTCTGACTTTCCCTAATGCAACCATCTAGAGAAAACTCTGTGCTTTTAAAGACCCACATGGATAATCTCCCTATAATAAAATCGGCTGATTTGGGACCTTAATTACATCTATAAAATCAACTCATAGCAGTACCTACTTAGCATTTAATTGAATAACTAGGAGAAACTGTATAAAAACCAGGGCCTGGGGCTCCTAGGGAGCCCTTTAGAATTTGTCTACCACACATGCCTACTACTTTTTTCAGCGCTGTTCACATATTTCACTATTATAGGCCAATAGTCCTTCAGAAGCAGTCAAATCTGTTGACTATTTGCTGGTAAAAGGAACAGCAACAAAAATTGTTGACTTTGGCTCCATATTCTCCAAATTTCAAGTATAAATACTAATTCTGAATCCAGTAATTCATGTCAAATGTGGATATATATGGTCCTACTCATTTATTTGGGTAAGATCACTACTTTGTGATATTACTCAAAAGCAAATTGCTTTGGGAGCCATACTGAGGATCTTTAACGATTAAAATGGGCAATTGACAACACCTGCTTTTAAATTTCTAGGCCAGCTTTTCTCTTTCATTCTGTATGGAACAGACCTTGGGATCAGAATCAAGAATTCAAGTAGTTTCATCTCTTTGCAGACAGTTTTGGCCTCACAGGCATAGCCTTCCACGCAGAATTTGGACAGCCCTTTGAGTCAGGGTGAAATATGTGTTAGGCTCAGTAACACAATAGCCAATATAAACTGTATCCCCTTATCTTCAGTCAAACTTCTCCAGAATGTCAACATTTCAGAGCTTGTCAGAGAAGCCAATCCCAAATTGGTTGCCTTGTGAATTCCTGGAATCCAGGGACCAGATCTAAAGCATTTAAATCTTCAATGACTTAGCCAATCCTAATAATAAATAAATGTTCAACTGCAATATTGTATTTGAGTAAGGATTTCTAAGACCATGCTTAGCTCCTTAAAGAAATGGCTTTACCAAGATTAAATTCTATATATACTAGACACAAGAACTACTATAAGAAGAACATTTCTGCATCTTCTCAAACCTGCACTGAAATATCTTACCCATTATATTTGTTGGTGTCCTTTATGTCAGTAGCCATGCAATATCTTTCTCAATTAAGTATTTTATAAAGAATAGCTTTTGTGACAGTTCAGTTCAGTTCATCAAACATGTATTTAAGGCCTAAGATTTAAGGAATTTGGCCAGGCCAAAGTGATACAATTATGGAAAAATAATTGGTTATCTTAAAAGAGTTTAAAGAGTTTAAAGAAATATGAATTTCTTCTTACAAGAATTTTAGTGACCTGACTCATTGCTCCTTTATTGATTAATTGATTGATTTTTACTTTAAGAAATATGGGGCTAAATTTTATATTCTCTCCAGTAACAAATTTCTAGGAGCATTTTTGTCTATTTCTCTAAATAAATGGCCTCTGATTTTGTTTTTAAATCTTTTAAAGAAAGTTTTTACTGTTTATTTTTATTGTAAACTGCTTCATTATTTCTTTTTTTACAAATAGGTGACATTTTAAATGTAACATTCGCAATAGTTAAAATTTATAATAATATTTTCTTTTCAAATTTTTTATCAAATCATCTTTAGGCATTGAAAACATTCAGAACTATTACCATAAAGAATGAAGGGCCTTTTATAAAAATCTAATTTTCTAGTTTTTTTAAGAAATTTTATTGTAAAAAAATTCTTTTAGAATTAAATAACGTCAGAAGATCAAACAGATTAGTGTTTCCATTTTTCCTTTATGATACAATTAGAGTTATAAAAACTCATAAAAATTAAATAACTGGTTCAGAAATACACTACAAATCTTTCTTATGATGCTCACATCATTTAAAAAAATAAAGCAGTATATTTTCTAAAATGGCAACATGTAAAAATGGAAGGGAGAGGAAATTGATATTTATTATATTGTTTCTACAGACCAGACTCTGTACTAAGCATTTTACTTAGTTCATCTTACTTAACTCTGTAGGTGATAAGACAGGAGAGTAACATTTGTAACATTCTACGTTCCAACTACTGAGTTAGGCATTTATGATGTTGTGATTTATAATCAGAAATATGTATATTTGGTCTTATTCCCCTATTCCTGGTGCATAGCTCATAAAACTCTTCTAATTTTCTATGTAAGAGGCACAGGAGCATCTTTTGCTAAAATATTTAGTTTATTTCCAGTTCCTGAAATAGCTCCATAGCATAGAGGTGAAATGGGTGTTCTTTTGTTATTCATAACAAGCCTCTTTCAGTCACACCAGAGTTTATGTTAATGAGGTGACTTTGGAAAGCCCCTAAGGATGGGGTCCAGGTGCCTAGGGAACCACCAATGTGATTAGACGTTTGGAGTTTTCAGCCCCATACTCCCCACTTCCCCCAATATATTTAAATACTTGTATCAGTTAACACTTAAGCAATTTCATAAGTTAATTAATCCCATTTTATATATAGGCATACCTCGAAGATAATGCAGGTTTTTTCCAGACTACCACAACAAAGCGAATATCTCAATAAAATGAGTAAAACAAGTCACACAGATTTTTTCGTTTCCCAGGACATATAAAATTTATGTTTACACCAAACTGTAGTCTATTAAGTTTGTAATAACATTATGTCTTTTAAAAAAGCACATACCTTAATTAAAAAATACTTTATTGCTAAAAAACGCTAACCATCATCTGAGTCTTCAGTGACTCATAGTAGTAACATCAAAGATCACTGATCACAGACCACCATAACAAATATACTAATAATTTTAAAATTTAAAATATTGCAAAAATTACCAAAATGTGAGACAGAGACATGAAGTGAGCAAATGCTCTTGGAAAATGGTGCCAATAGACTTGTCTAACCCAGAGTTGCCACAAACTTTCAATTAGTGAAAAACAAAATAAAGCAAAGCACAGTAAAACACGGTTTGCCTGTGTAGAAAAGATGAACCTCAGAGAAGTAACTAGTAAAGGTTATAGAGATAAGAGTAATGGAATTAAAGTGTGAAGCCAGGTGCAATAAGGAGAATTTTGAGATGATCATCATTGAGCTACACCTTGTACAATTTCTTCCCCTTAAGTGTGAGAGGGACCTACAACTGTCTTTTAACCAATAGAATGTGGCAAAGGTGATGAGACAGCACTCCTGTGATTATGTTATATGTCAAAGGTGAAGGGATTGGGCAGATATAGCTAGAATCCCTAATCCATTGACTTTAAGTTAATTACAAGGGAGATGCCTTCAAAAGAGGTAAGAGACAGGAGGAAGCAGCACAGGTGCTCTCTTCTTAGTCTTAAAGGAGCAAATGTCATGTCTGGAGAGGGCTATGTGACAGGGAACTTTAGCCTTACAACCACAAAGAACAGAATTTTGCCAAAATTCCAAGACCTTGGAAGAGGACACCTGTTCGAGGATGAGTTTCCAGTCCTGGTGCACACCTTGATTTCAGCCTCAAGAAGCCCTAAGTAGGGGACCTGGCTAGGCTGTATTCACACTTCTGACCCATAGAAACTGTGAGATAATAAATGCATTGTTGTTTAAGCCACCAAATTTGTGATAGTTTTTTATGTAGCGATAATAAGCTTATACACCCAATCTGACTCATTTAGACTTCTACAGTTTTTCCATTATATTATGGTGTATTTTCTTAAGACACAAGACCAGTGTTATAGTTACTTAACAAGAGCTATTTTTCCACCATTCTTTCTTGCTCTCATAGCATTTTCCCAGCTTCCCTTGCAGGTAAGGTATGGGAATATGAATACACTCATGTTGGTAAGACATAAAGGGAAGTAATTTGGGAGGCATCTGTAAAAATTTTCCTCCTTGATGAAAGAGAGAGATATATGAGGAGAAGCACCATTTGCTTCTTCTTACCTTTGATGTGGCCGTGAAAGGACTCAGTTGTTTAGATGTGAAGCTACCATACTATGAGTATGAGGAGAAAACCAAGACTGGCCAAGAAGCTCCCATCCCTGAGCTACTAGGCAAACACGTTGCATTATAAGAAAAAAATCCCTAATATTTTAGTCTCTGATGCTCATCAACATAGTAGAGACTGGATGGTAAATCATATTTGCAGCTGAAAGTATCTGTATTAGTCAGGCTTCTCCAGAGAAACAGAGATGTGTGTATACGTATAGAAAGAGATTTATTTTAAGAAATTGGCGGATGCTCTTGTGGAGTCTTGGTGAAACCAAAATATCATGGGGTGTGTGAGCAGGCTGGAGACTCAGGAAAGAGTTGCAGTTCAAGTCCAAAGGCACTCAGTCATAGAAACAGGAAGAGCCGATGTTGGAGAAGAAGTCCAAGGGCAGTCAGCTGGAAGATTCTCTCTTGCTCTGGGGAGGTGAGCCTTTCTGTTTTAGGCCTTCAGACTGACTGGATGAGGTCCACCCACATTATGGATGGCAATCTGCTTTACTCAAAGTCTACTAATTTACATGTAAACCTCATCCAAAAACACCCTCACAAAAACATCCCAGCATAATGTTTGACCAAATATCTGAGTATCATCTTCCAGACAAGTTGATACAAAAAATTAATCATCACCGCAGCCTAACTGCTACAGAAAAATAAATATGTCTTGTATGTTTTATCCTGATAATAACTACCAACTGCATGGGAAAATAAAATTCAGCTTTGACAATAAAATTAGCTGTCATTCATTAAGTGCTAATTTTATGCCAATCATTACCACAGATGCTTTTTATCAATTATTTTACTTAATCCACATATCAAACTTGCAAGGGATTAAAAATATTTTATTATTTATTCAACAACTATTTAGCACTTACAGTATGCCAGGCATGGTTTGGGGGCTGTGCACACAGCAGTAAACAAGACAAAGTCCCTGCTCTCATGGAAGTTATACTCGAGTGAGGTAGGACAGACAATAGACCAATAGACAAACAAATACGTGACATATGTTAGTTAGTGATAAGTGCTAAGAAGAAACTAAAGCAGGTAATGACATAAAGGGTGAAGGCAGAGGTGGTGTATTTTAAGGAAATGGCATTTTACCAGATACAGAAATGATGTGAGGGCATAGCTATACAAACATCTGGGAAAAAATGATACAGGTAGAGCCAAGAGTAACTGCCTCAAAGTAAGAACGAGTTCCAAGTGTTGAAGGAACATGAAGAAGGCCAGAAATTATTAGAATAGAATGAGTTTGGGCAAAAGAGTTAGGAGATGATGGCAGACATAACCAAAACTAAATTATACACGAATACACCCATTGGAAAGTTTGGGACAGGAAACTGAAGTGATCTGATTCATGTTTTAAAAAGATCACTCTGTCCCCTGAGTGGAGCCAGACTGGAAGGGGGCAAGAGTGGAAGAAAGGATGACATCAGGAGTCTAGTGCAGTGATACAGGACCTGGGTGATACTGGGGGTGAAGGACCATGATTGTTACTGACCTCCTTTCATAGGTGAGGAAACTGGGCTTGGGAAGCTTGAGAAAATTATACAAGGTAACACAGCTTATAAGTGGAATAGATATATTCAGAAACAAATCATCCTGAACTCAAACATTCATGCTATTTCCATATGCTTTCTTTTCTTGCTTTAAAATAAATAATTAGTAAAACTTCTGTTGTACAGGATTAGCGATGTTCGGGGGAAGTTGTGCTATGTGCTATTACACTTGAGGAAAAAAATGACAGGAAAAATTTGGCGAAACAAAGCTTAAAAAAGAAAAATAACCTAACAATAAAGAATCTCTTTTCAAGGCAAAATGGATTAGAAGGAAAGTGATATTTTCAGATCTTCCTACAATTCCAGTTGATAGGAGATCATTGAAATGACGTCATTTGAGGAAGAATTTAAATCTAGGTGGAGAAGGCATAAGTGGCTCACATTTAAACTCTCATGATATGTAAACAGAACATTGCTGATCACCTTGTAAAAACATAGTTTGTTCACCCCCTTCCTTTTTCTATCTTTATAATAGAAAGAGTTGTGAAACTTTTCTGAATATTACTCACAATGAGAAACACTTTTAAATTATGACCCAGTGAGCAAACTCAGGCGCACACACACGCACAGGAATCCCCATGAAACAAGCGTTTCAAAAGATAGCATTTATCTTTACTATTTATGAGGAACTCTGGAATGTCTGATTCTATTTCATTTTTGAATGCTGGATGAAAATCACTAAACTGATTTCAACTGGCTGATCAATGTACCAGAGTTTCAAAAGCATTGGGGTTAGAAAGCAGACCAGAAGAAAACTAAATATTTAGCTTTGTCCCCATTCGTGTCTTTTCCAACGTAGGTGCAGGATCATCACACAGTTACGCTGAGGCCAACCCATAGCCCAAGAGCAACTGAGTCCATGAAAGCAGACACTGTCTCTGAGATGCTCTCCTCCCCCTTTCTGACCTCTTACAATATTCCCCTTTGCCAACACGTAGCCTTCACAGTATGGCAGAGTTAAGGATCTCTGGCTGAAATCAACAATGGATGTAGAGGCAGGGGCTCTTCTTCGGGCTGGCAAAGGGCCCACCCGTTAACGGTTAAAAGCATGGGCTCTGGAACCAGATGTCAACACCAGCCCTGCTCTAACACTGCTGTGTAAGCTTCAGGGGAATGCTTAATTTTGTGTTTCAGTTGACTTAGGTCTTAGAAAATGAGTTGATGCAAACAAAGGGCTCAGCTCAGAACCTGGCACAAATTGAGCATCCATTGATAACTGCTACTATTATTGTTGTTGTTGTTGTCACTGTGGCAGAGCGAAGCGTGAAGTCCGAGAGAGATGGAAAAGAATACAAGTAACCGCGAAGAAGAGCAGAAGTAAAAGAAGTCTTAGAATTGATCTGTCTGAACCCTTACGGGAAAATGGCCCGGAGAGATTTGGTGACTTCCCAACTCACACAGCTGTTCTGCGGTGGAGTTAGGAGTGCATTTCAGTTTTTATGAATCTAAAGTCATTACTCTTTACATCTCATGGGAGTGTCATTCCTGGCAGGGCTTCACAAGCATTTTACTCACAAAAGTTTGAATTTCAAAAAACATGTGCCCATTAACATTTTATTGCAAAGAAGTGAGGATGAACCGCTAATATTTTAAAAGATTAAGAGACTCTGGTTTTTCAGGTATATAAATTGTTTAGTATATTTATGAGAGTTTTATATATTTTAATGATTTATAAATGCTATTTACAAATACAAACTGTCATAGTTCCTTAGATTCACATATGTGACAGGACCTATGTATATTTGAGCTTATTATTAATCTGCTGTTTCGAATTTTTTTTATCTTGTTAATTAAAGTATAACTGCAATTCAACGCTGTATTAGTTTTAGGTGTACAACAGAATGAGTCGATATTTGTATATGTCACGAAGTGATTGCCACAATAAGGCCGGTTAACATCCATCACCATACATAGTTAGAGAGCTACTTTTCTTGTGATGAGAACTTTTAAGATCCACTATCTTAGCAACTTTCAAATATGCAGTAGAGTATTATTAACTCTATTTGCCATTTCTGTATGTTATATCCCCATTACTTATCTATTTTATAACTGGAAGGTTGTACTTTATGACTCCCTTCACCCATTTTGTCCACCCCCATGACCTCTGGCTACTACCAATCTGTTCTCTGTATCTGTGAGCCTGTGTTTTTTAATTCCCCATATAAGTGAGTTCATATAGTATTTGTCTTTCTCTGCCTGACCTATTTCACTTAGCATGATGCCTTCAAGGTCCATTCATGTGGTCACAAACTGCAAGATTTCGTTCTTTTTTATGGCTGAATAATTTAGATATAGAATTATACCACATTTCCTTTATCCATTCTTCCATGGACGGACATTAAGGTTGTTCCATATCTTGGCTATTGTAAACAATGTTGCAATAAACAGGTGGTGCATGTATCTTTTTGAGTTAGTGTTTCTGTTTTCTTCTGATAACAGCAGAATTCCTGAGTGGAATTGCTGGATCATATGGTAGTTCTATTTTTACATTTTTGACCAACTCCCATACTTCTTTCCATAGTGGCTGGACCAATTTACATCCTCATTAACAGTGCACAAGGGTTCCCTTTTCTCTACATCCTCACCAGCATTTATTATCTCATCTCTCTGATAATAGCCATTCTAACAGGTGTGAGATAATATCTCGATGTGGTTTTGATTGCTTTCCCTCATGACTCGTGATGTTGAGCATATTTTCATGCACCTGTTGGTCATCTGTACTTCTTGGGGAAAATGTGTATTTAGATCCTCTACCCAATTTTTTTTTTTTTTCCCGGTACGCGGGCCTCTCACTGCTGTGGCCTCTCCCGTTGCGGAGCCCAGGCTCCGGATGCGCAGGCTCAGCGGCCATGGCTCATGGGCACAGCCGCTACGCGGCATGTGGGATCTTCCCAGACCGGGGTACGAACCCGTGTACCCTGCATCGGCAGGCGGACTCTCAACCACTGCGCCACCAGGGAAGCTCCTCTACCCATTTTTTAATTGCATCGTTTATTTTTTGTTATTGAGTTGTATGAGTTCTTTACATACTTTGGATATTAATCCCTTATCAGATATATGATTTGCAAATATTTTCTTTCATTCAGTAGGTTGCCTTTTCATTTTGCTGATGGTTTCCTTTGCTGTGCAGAAGCTTTTTAGTTTGATAGAGTCCCACTTGTTTATCTTTTAATAGGTGAATATGAAAAATGACTTTCCAATGTTATTAAGATAATCATACCTAGTAAAAAGGTCCAGAAAGAATACACACACACACAAGTGAGGTAATTTAATAGTATCTGGGATTAAATTGTTTATTGTTTTTCATATAAGAAAAAGTTGGAGAACTGGTTCTGTGTAGCCCACTAACCATATCAGCAGCTGGTAATATAATGTAGTGGTGACGGTAATTTCTAGAGAGATCACTAATGTTAATGCTCAAACAATACAGTCAAATCATCCGTCAAGTCATCAGTGGAGTCCATATTTTTCTAAAGTGCATGTTCGTAGATAACTATATAAACACACACACATATTCACAGAGAGAGAGAAAAAGAAAGAAGATAAGTTAGTGCAAGAGTATTTAAAAATTTTTGATCCAGGGTATACATTGAATTAATAGTAACAAGTGTCATTTAAATATTCACTGGGATAATGAATATTTTTGCTTATAGTGCTAACTATTACTAACAAGAGAATAGTTTTCTAAAATTATAATTATGAGCCTTGTTTAGTCCAAATATAATGGTTTATTTATTATATATTTCCCAACTAAATTCAACAATCAAGAAATAAATTTCCAAAATATATAGGCATATATAATGATGAAACTACTTGATATAATGTCTGTTTCTGAATACAGATATGAACAAAGAAAACATCAAACCTTTTAAGAATGTAGAGGCTACTGTAACCAATTCATTAAAATACCACCCCTTTCTAGAGAATTTTCTGTGTCTGAGCCAGAAGCGCTTGACTAATTCTAAGCTTAAAGAGAAACTCACATTTCATGACAAATTCAAAGAATAAGGTGATTTTATCAATGCATTATAACCTAGTGAAATAAAAAGACTGATGCATACACTAATTTTAAAAACAACCTAATTTAAAAGCTTCAAGGAGGGCCTTCCCTGGTGGCTCAGTGGTTAAGAATCTGCCTGCCAATGCCAGGGATATGGGTTTGAGACCTGGTCCGGGAAGATCCCACATGCCGCGGAGCAACTAAGCCCATGCGCCACAACTACTAAGCCTGTGCTCTAGAGACCGTGAGCCACAACTACTGAGCCCACGTGCCACAACTACTGAAGCCGGCGCACCTAGAGCCCATGATCCACAACAAGAGAAGCCACAGCAATGAGAAGTCCGTGCACCGCATCAAAGAGTAGCCCCTGCTCACCACAACTAGGGAAAGTCTGCACACAGCAACAAAGACCCAATGCAGCCAAAAATAAATAAATAATTTTTTAAAAAAATTTAAAAGCTACAAGGAAAATTTCACCAAAATCCCAATAGAAGTTAGAGCAATAGGATTTGAATCTATTTAATTTATACACTCATACACAGGAGTTAGACATTTAAATCTAGACATCTTTCTTTATACACCGTTTGTTTAGTTTAATACTCTGTCTTGTCTCTTGATGCTGTGTTGTTAGTGGGCTGCTGCATTTTGTGAACATTACAAAAACTTATTGCCTGGGATGGGACCGAGGTACCCACAGAAAGGGACATCTTTTTGTTATTCATCTACCCACAGGAGCACTTTCTGTAATTCATTGAAAAGGCCTGTACTTGCTACCAGTGACCCTAATTATGTCTTGTGACTATTTATCTAAATAAGTATTTGGAAGTATTTAAACTTCCAAGTTTTTATGCACAAATCCATTTTCTTAAGGCAAGGACATCATCTAAATAATGTTTTCTAATGGTTTTTCAACAACTGAAAAAACCATTAACTTTCTAAGATAATAAATATCTTTCAAGAATATTTTCTGGAGGGTTCTGGGAAGATGGCAGAAGAGTAAGATGCAGAGATCACCTTCCTCCCCACAGATACACCAGAAATACATCTACACATGGAACAACTCCTACAGAACACCTACTGAACGCTGGCAGAAGACCTCAGACCTCCCAAAAGGCAAGAAACCCCCCCACGTACCTGGGTAGGACAAAAGAAAAAAGAATAAACAGAGACAAAACGATAGGGACGGTACCTGCACCAGTGGGAGGGAGTCGTGAAGGAGGAAAGGTTTCCACACACTAGGCGCCCCTTCGCGGGCGGATGTTGCGGGTGGTGGAGAGGGTAAGCTTCGAAGCCATGGAGGAGAGCGCAGCAACAGGGGTGTGGAGGGCAAAGCGGAGAGATTCCCGCACAGAGCATCAGGGCTGACCGGCACTCACCAGCCCGAGAGGCTTGTCTGCTCACCCACCGGGGCAGGCAGGGCTGGGAGTTGAGGCTCGGGCTTCGTTCGGAGCGCCGGGAGAGGACTGGGGTTGGCGGCGTGAACACAGCCTGCAGGGGGTTAGTGTGCCACGGCTAGACGGGAGGGAGTCTGGGGAAAAGTCTGGAACTGCCCAAGAAGCAAGAGACCATTGTATCGGGGTGCACGAGGAGAGGGGATTCAGAGCGCTGCTTAAAGGAGCTCCAGAGACAGGAGCGAGCCGCGGCTAAAAGCGCAGACCCCAGAGACGGGCATGAGACGCTAAGGCTGCTGCTGCCGCCACCAAGAAGCCTGTGTGCGAGCACAGCTCACTCTCCACACCCCTCTTCCAGGAAGCCTGTGCAGCCCGCCACTGCCAGGGTCCCGTGATCCAGGGACAACTCCCCCGGGAGAACGCACGGCGCACCTCAGGCTGGTGCAACGTCACGCTGGCCTCTGCTGCCGCAGGCTCGCCCCGCACTCGATGCCCCTGCCTCCCCCGCCCCCCCCCCCCCGGCCTGAGTGAGCCAGAGCCCCCGAATCAGCGGCTTCTTTAACCCCGCCCTGTCTGAGCGAAGAACAGACGCCCTCCGGCGACCTACACGCAGAGGCGGGGCCAAATCCAAAGCTGAGCCCCTGAGAGCTGTGAGAACAAAGAAGAGAAAGGGAAATCCCTCCCAGCAGCCTCAGAAGCAGAGGATTAAAGCTCCACAATCAACGTGATGTACCCTGCATCTGTGGAATACATGAATAGACAACGAGTCATCCCAAATTGAGGAGGTGGACTTTGAGAGCAAGATTTATATGATTTTTTCCCCTTTTCCTCTTTTTGTGAGTGTGTATGCGTATACTTCTGTGTGAGATTTTGTCTGTATAGCTTTCCTTCCACCATTTGTCCTAGGGTTCTATCCGTTTGTTGTTTTTTAATTTTTTTCTTAATAATTATTTTTTTATTTTAATAACTTTATTACATTTTATCTTACTTTATTTTATTTTACTTTATTTTCTTTCTTTTTTTTCCTTCCTTCCCTCTTCCTTCCTTCCTTCCTCCCTCCCTCCCTCCCTCCTTTCTTTCTTTCTTTCTTTCTTTCTACTTCTACTAATTCTTTCTTTCTACTTTTTCTCCCTTTTATTCTGAGCCGTGTGGATGAAAGGCTCTTGGTGCTGCAGCCAGGAGTCAGTGCTGTGCCTCTGAGGTGGGAGAGCCAACTTCAGGACACTGGTCCACAAATGACCTCCCAGCTCCACATAATATCAAACGGCGAAAATCTCCCAGAGATCTCCATCTCAACACCAGCACCCAGCTTCACTCAACGACCAGCAAGCTACAGTGCTGGACATCCTATGCCAAACAACTAGCAAGACAGGAACACAACCAAACCCGTTAGCAGAGAGGCTGCCTAAAATCAAAATAAGTTCACAGACACCCCAAAACACAACACCAGACATGGACCTGCCCACCAGAAAGACAAGATCCAGCCTCATCCACCAGAACACAGGCACTAGTACCCTCCACCAGGAAGCCTACACAATCCAATGAACCAACCTTAGCCACTGGGGACAGACACGAAAAACAACGGGAACTACGAACCTGCAGCCTGCAAAAAGGAGACCCCAAACACAGTAAGATAAGCAAAATGAGAAGACAGAAAAACACACAGCAGATGAAGGAGCAAGATAAAAACCCACCAGACCTAACAAATGAAGAGGAAATAGATAAGCAAAATGAGAAGACAGAAAAACACACAGCAGATGAAGGAGCAAGATAAAAACCCACCAGACCTAACAAATGAAGAGGAAAAAGACTTCAGAATAATGATAGTAAAGATGATCCAAAATCTTGGAAATAGAATAGACAAAATACAAGAAACATTTAACAAGGACCTAGAAGAACTAAAGATGAATCAAACAATGATGAACAATACAATAAATGAAATTAAAAATACTCTAGCTGGGATCAATAGCAGAATAACTGAGGCAGAAGAACAGATAAGTGACCTGGAAGATAAAATAGTGCAAATAACTACTGCAGAGCAGAATAAAGAAAAAAGAATGAAAAGAACTGAGGACAGTCTCAGAGACCTCTGGGACAACATTAAACGCACCAACATTCGAATTATAGGGGTTCCAGAAGAAGAAGAGAAAAAGAAAGGGACTGAGAAAATATTTGAAGAGATTATAGTTGAAAACTTCCCTAATATGGGAAAGGAAATAGTTAATCAAGTCCAGGAACCACAGAGAGTCCCACACAGGATAAATCCAAGGAGAAATACACCAAGACACATATTAACCAAACTGTCAAAAATTAAAAACAAAGAAAACATATTAAAAGCAGCAAGGGAAAAACAACAAATAACACACAAGGGAATCCCCATAAGGTTAACAGCTGATCTTTCAGCAGAAACTCTGCAAGCCAGAAGGGACTGGCAAGACATACTGAAAGTGATGAAGGAGAAAAACCTGCAACCAAGATTACCCAGAAAGGATCTCATTCAGATTTGATGGAGAAATTAAAACCTTTACAGACAAGCAAAAGCTGAGAGAGTTCAGAGCCACCAAACCATCTTTAAAACAACTGCTAAAGGAACTTCTCTAAGCAAGAAACACAAGAGAAGGAAAAGACCTACAATAACGAACCCAAAACAATTAAGAAAATGGGAATAGGAACATCCATATCGATAATTACCTTAAATGTAAATGGATTAAATGCTCCCAACAAAAGACACAGATTGGCTGAATGGATACAAAAACAAGACCCATATATTTTCTGTCTACAAGAGACCCACTTCAGACCTAGAGACACATACAGACTGAAAGTAAGGGTATGGAAAAAGATATTTCATGCAAATGGAAACCAAAAGAAAGCTGGAGTAGCAATTCTCATATCAGACAAAATAGACTTTAAAATAAAGACTATTAGAAAAGACAAAGAAGGACACTACATAATGATCAAGGGATCAATCCAAGAAGAATATATAACAATTGTAAATATTTACGCACCCAACATAGGAACACTTCAATACATAAGGCACATACTAACAGCCATAAAAGAGGAAGTCGGCAGTAACACATTCATAATAGGGGACTTTAACACCCCACTTTCACCAACGGACAGATCATCCAAAATGAAAATAAATAAGGAAACACAAGCTGTAAATGATACCTTAAACAAGATGGACTTAATTGATATTTATAGGACATTCCATCCCAAAACAACAGAATAAACATTTTTCTCAAGTGCTCATGGAACATTCTCCAGGACAGATCATATCTTGGGTCACAAATCAAGCCTTGGTAAATTTAAGAAAATTGAAATTGTATCAAGTACCTTTTCCGACCACAACGCTATGAGACTAGATATCAATTACAGGAAAAGATCTGTAAAAAATACAAACACATGGAGGCTAAACAATACACTACTTAATAACGAAGTGATCACTGAAGAAATCAAAGAGGAAATACAAAAATACCTAGAAACAAATGACAATGGAGACACGATGACCCAAAATCTAGGGGATGCAGCAAAAGCAGTTCTAAGAGGGAAGTTTATAGCAATACAATCCTACCTTAAGAAACAGGAAACATCTCAAATAAACAACCTAACCTTGCACCTAAAGCAATTAGAGAAAGAAGAACAAAAAAACCCCAAAGTTAGCAGAAGGAAAGAAATCATAAAAATCAGATCAGAAATAAGTGAAAAAGAAATTAACAACTAACACTGCAGAAATACAAAAGATCATGAGAGATTACTACTATGCCACTCTATGCCAATAAAATGGACAACCTGGAAGAAATGGACAAATTCTTAGAAATGTACAACTTGCCAAGACTGAATCAGGAAGAAATGGAAAATATGAGCAGAACAATCACAAGCACTGAGATTGAAACTGTGATTAAAAATCTTCCAAGAGGGGCTTCCCTGGTGGCGCATTGGTTGAGAGTCTGCCTGCCAATGCAGGGGACACGGGTTCATGCCCCGGTCCAGGAAGATCCCACATGCTGCGGAGCGGCTGGGCCCGTAAGCCATGGCCACTGAGCCTGTGCGTCTGGAGCCTGTGCTCCGCAACGGGGCAAAAAAAAAAAAAAAAAAAAAAAAATCTTCCAAGAAACAAAAGCCCAGGACAGGATGGCTTCACAGGCGAATTCTATCAAACATTTAGAGAAGAGCTAACACCTATCCTTCTCAAACTCTTCCAAAATATAGCAGAGGGAGGAACACTCCCAAACTCATTCTACGAGGCCGCCATCACTCTGATACCAAAACCAGACAAAGATGTCACAAAGAAAGAAAACTACAGGCCAATATCACTGATGAACATAGATGCAAAAATCCTCAACAAAATACCAGCAAACGGAATCCAACAGCACATTAAACGGATCATACACGATGATCAAATGGGGTTTATTCCAGGAATGCAAGGATTCTTCAATATACACAAATCAATCAACGTGATACACCATATTAACAAATTGAAGGAGAAAAACCATATGATCATCTCAATAGATGCAGAGAAAGCTTTTGACAAAATTCAACACCCATTTATGATAAAAACCCTGCAGAAAGTAGTCATAGAGGGAAATTTCCTCAACATAATAAAGGCCATATATGACAAACCCACAGCCAACATCGTCCTCAATCGTGAAAAACTGAAAACATTTCCACTAAGATCAGGAACAAGACAAGGTTGCCCACTCTCACTACTCTTATTCAAGATAATTTTGGAAGTTTTTGCCACAGCAATCAGAGAAGAAAAGGAAATAAAAGGAATCCAAATCGGAAAAGAAGAAGTAAAGCTGTCACTGTTTGCAGATGACATGATACTATACATAGAGAATCCTAAAGATTCTACCAGAAAACTACTAGAGCTAATCAATGAATTTGGTAAAGTAGCAGGATACAAAATTAATGCACAGAAATCTCTTGCATTCCTATACACTAATGATGAAAAATCTGAAAGTGAAATCAAGAAAACACTCCCATTTACCATTGCAACAAAAAGAATAAAATATCTAGGAATAAACCTACCTAAGGGGACAAAAGACCTGTATGCAGAAAATTATAAGACACTGATGAAAGAAATTAAAGATGATACAAATAGATGGAGAGATATACCATGTTCTTGGATTGGAAGAATCAACATTGTGAAAATGACTGTACTACCCAAAGCAATCTACAGATTCAATGCAATCCCTATCAAACTACCACTGGCATTTTTCACAGAACTAGAGGAATCAGGCTCCCTGACTTCAGACTATACTACAAAGCTACAGTAATCAAGACAGTATGATACTTGCACAAAAACAGAAAGATCAATGGAACAGGATAGAAATCCCAGAGATAAACCCACACACATATGGTCACCTTATCTTTGATAAAGGAGGCAAGAATGTACTGTGGAGAAAGGACAGCCTCTTCAATAAGTGGTGCTGGGAAAACTGGACAGGTACATGTAAAATATGAGGTTAGATCACTCCCTAACACCATACAGAAAAATAAGCTCAAAATGAATTAAAGACCTAAATGTAAGGCCAGAAACTATCAAACTCTTAGAGGAAAACATAGGCCGAACACTCTATGACATAAATCACAGCAAGATCCTTTTTGACCCACCTCCTACAGAAATGGAAATAAAAACAAAAATAAACAAATGGGACCTAATGAAACTTAAGAGCTTTTGCACAGCAAAGGAAACCATAAACAAGACCAAAAGACAACCCTCAGAATGGGAGAAAATATTTGCAAATGAAGCAACTGACAAAGGATTAATCTCCAAAATTTATAAGCAGTTCATGCAGCTCAATAACAAAAAAGCAAACAACCCAATCCAAAAATGGGCAGAAGACCTAAATAGACATTTCTCCAAAGAAGATATGCAGACTGCCCACAAACACATGAAAGAATGCTCAACATCATTAATCATTAGAGAAATGCAAATCAAAACTACAATGAGATATCATCTCACACCAGTCAGAATGGCCATCATCAAAAAATCTAGAAACAATAAATGCTGGAGAGGGTGTGGAGAAAAGGGAACCCTCTTGCAGTGTTGGTGGAAATGTAAATTGATACATCCACTGTGGAGAACGGTATGGAGGTTCCTTAAAAACTAGAACTACAAACAGAACTACCATATGACCCAGCAGTCCCAGTATTGGGCATATACCCTGAGGAAACCATAATTCAAAAAGTGTCATGTACCAAAATGTTCATTGCAGCTCTATTTACAATAGCCCAGAGATGGAAACAACCTAAGTGTCCATGATCGGATGAATGGATAAAGAAGATGTGGCACATATATACAATGGAATATTACTCAGCCATAAAAAAGAAACGACATTGAGCTATTTGTAGTGAGATGGATAGACCTAGAGTCTGTCATACAGAGTGAAGTAAGTCAGAAAGAGAAAGACAAATACTGTATGCTAACACATATATATGGAATTTAAGGGAAAAAAATGTCATGAAGAACCTAGGGGTAAGACACAGACCTACTAGAGCATGGACTTAAGGATATGGGGAGGGGAAAGGGTAAGCTGTGACAAAGTGAGAGAGAGGCATGGACATATATACACTACCAAACGTAAGGTAGATAGCTAGTGGGAAGCAGCCGCATAGCACAGGGAGATCAGCTCGGTGCTTTGTGACGGCCTGGAGAGGTGGGATAGGGAGGGTGGGAGGGAGGGAGATGCAAGAGGGAAGAGATATGGGAATATATGTATATGTATAGCTGATTCACTTTGTTATAAAGCAGAAACTAACACACCATTGTAAAGCAATTATACTCCAATAAAGATATAAAAAAAAAGAATATTTTCTGGCAGCAGAGTTATTCCTTATCATTTAACACGTATACTTTTTAAAAGTTGCCTATTTTCCAAACCCTGTTCTAATTATTGCAGATATAATATCCCAGTTTCTGTCACTATGGGGTTTATAATATAAGGAGAAAAACAAATATAAACAAAGAACTATTAAGTTTACAAAGGAGTAAGACTGGCACAGTGCTAAGAGGGTACAGGATGTAACCTATTCCGGGATCAGGAAAGAGAAACCTAGTGTTGTTAACATATTTCCTTTAATCAAATTCTTGGGTATTCACATTGTTTCCAAGGTTTCACTGTTAATTAAAAAACTGACTCCCAGGTATATCCTTAGAGCTGAATATTTGCATAATTTCATGATGACTGATTTGGAATAAATTCTTAGAAGAGGAATTTAAGAGTCAAAATATGTGCACCATTTGAAGACTTCTAATGAGTATCATATACCCTCTGGAAAGGTTATAACCAAGTAACAAATCACAGATCACCAACTGTGCTTGTGCTTTTCCTTCACCCTCATAATACTGTATATCTCAACTTCTCAATCTCTCTCAGTTTCCCTCCTCCACTCTCTCGTCCCCATAAACAGACGCCAATTACTTATTAAGGTGTTACATTTAAAACAGAGTTTTAAAGTTCATTTGCCAAGTGTTTATTAAACTTCACTAAAATAAGAATCATCTGGGGGCTTGTAAAATTCCAAATTTCTGAACATATAAAACAAAAACAAAATCTTTATCCAGGAGGGCACAGGCAACTTTTATTTTTAAGAAGTGCCAAGTTTTTCCTTTTATAAAGCAGAAAAGGAAAAAGGCAAACTTATCCGCGGAAATATCTGTTAAAATACTTAAAGACCAGCAAGGCATGGATTGTGCAGTCCACTGCTATCAAAGAAACCAAGAATAATATTTATGTGCTGTCTTAAGCACATCAGTGAAACAAGTTTGCTGTTCTGCAGAAAATGTAAGGTTTCCTGGGTCTAATACTTAATGACTTTGCAAAACTATTGCTTCAAGGACCTGCTTTGTTTAAACTTTTCACAGCTTAACTTATTAGAAAGTTCAAGAAAAAGCAGCTCAAACTAGTATCAGTATTTCCCTTATTTTACTTTCATTGACACAAATTAATGGATGAGAATACATCAAATTTAAATCAGCAAAGCAATTAATAGAGTTCATTCTCACCATATGCATATTTGAGCAGGAAGTAGCTGTGCTTCGAAAGGTAATTTGTATTCAACATTTATGAAACATGTATCAGATTTCTACAGTGTACCAGATTCTAGGCTACATTGAAAATAAAGAGTTGAGTTTATAGTTTCTTGCAACAGAGACTTCAACTATCTAACCTGGGAACAGATTTAGTCAAGAAAGTATACTAAAAGATGACAATAACAGTGCAGTGGAAGCAAATGCAAAGTACTGTAGGATTGTTGAAAGAATCTAGATCAAGGAAGACCAAATGACTGCTCTTAGAAAATTGTTCAAGATAAAGAGAAATTGAGTTTAGTTTAAAAATCTAAATGCACAATTTAAAAATATTAATTTGCCAATTCATTGTCTATCAGCATATTTGCATAGGATTTAAAAAAATATGTAAGATCATAAAGCCAAGGTTGCAACTTCCCTTATGCAGACAAATGGCTCACCATCAGAGACTGTCTCTTAATGACACTTTGTACTGTCCAAACAGCAATCATTAAACTACTTGTTTAGCAAACCTTGTTGACTATATAATGGAAATAGCACCAGAATGAACAATATATATACAATAAACTACATATGGACAATATAAAATTTAATGCTTGTAGATATATACTGGTGTGCTCACTGCTCTTTCAAAATATGTGTGTAATTAAGTATCTTTAATGCAGTTAGACATGACCTTCTGTCCTCAGAGTAGAACTTTCCTTAGTCTATAAATCTCTCATGCAGCAGTGAGCAAATCAGCTCACTAACCTAAACGACTCTTGCAGTTCATCAATGTGAATTATACTTTTAGTTGGCACATAACATACTTAGAACTTGTCTAGCATATTAACCCAGAACATGAAATAAAATGTTATATAAAACACATTGTTCTTTCCTCCACATAATAAATCCTTGTCTAGAGATTGCCTATGAATATTGGCTTTGCAGTATCAGTGAGATAATTGCATTTGAAGGAACAGGCTTTTAACTAAAATATGATCCTCTACATTCATGCAAGTTTTCAAATATTTTAACATCTCTGTCATAGGTGCCCAAGCAGTTAGTTTTTGTCTTTCCTTTAAAATTTTTCTACACAGTTCTAAGTAGCCCTTATCGGTAACAACTTCAGGAAACTTTCAGAATAACATCCCAAGAACTAATTTAAAAAAAACCCAGTGCATTTCAGTGTATTTCAAAGATAAAGTTATGAAGAAAAAAGAACACTTTAGAATGGGTAAGTTTCTTCTGTTTGTACAACTCCCCACGTGTTGGCTAATCTTGTTTTAACAGTGACCAGTAATGGTGCTTTCAATGCTTCCCCTCGGAAACTAGGCCAGGTCTATACCATCATCCAAAGTAAATGGTTTTGTAAATAGACAGTGAGCTGGAAATGATATGAAAGATTCAAGCCAGAGGATCTGGGGGCTCCATGTAAATATTTGACTACAAGAATATTATAAATGAAGCAAACACTTGGGTAGACCTCCACTTTGCTGGAACTAAATCTGGCAAAGGCTGCCTTTGTACTGGCAAATGGAGTGTAGTGAAATGGGAATAGACTCCTCCAAACACTTGTACAGAAGCCTATCACTGCTAAGAACATGGAACCAAACACAGATTTTTGAAAATGCTTACATCACTATAACTGCACAAAAGTTTTAATAAACATTTTCAATAGAAAGCCACTGAAAACCCATGAGAATTCCTAGCTGATAGGAAGGGTTAGAGGAGAAAGAGGTGGGGCAGGAAGAGATGGTGGGAAGTTTGGGACATGGGGAGATAACTAATAAACATTTTCATGGGCCTGCTGCCATATTATTTGGGAATTATTACTGTACTAACAAAATCTTTTGGAAAATTTTGACATGAAATTTATATTTATTTCTGAATTCTGTGGTTGAGCTGGCAGGGAAAGATTTAACTAAGAAATTGATTTACCAAACATTCACTTTATTTATAAAAGACTTCAGCAGTAATGTTCAAAGTGATAGATTCAGAAATTTTCACAATATATAATCTCATCAATTGGATTCAAGGAAACAATGAAACTTTTCCTGTATTATATTTAACTCATCAAATTTTTATTATCAATTAATAAAAGTATTAACCTTTTATTTCAAAGCCTTTGTGGATGAAATGAGGCTTGAACTGGCTTTATGCATAGATAGGCTCTCCCAAATTAGAGACAGAATGGTTTAAAATATTACAATACAGATACAGTACAAAGAAGGGTCCCATCACTCTCTAGTTGAACCTCTTCCCCATCACCTTCAGAATCCCATGCAGATGTGGAAATGCAGAATATAGCACCTTGCTTCATGTTGAGAGTGTCTGCTTCTCTGCCTTTTCATCCCACAACTTCACTTTGAGGTCTATACTCTTGTCACGCACAGCACGGTGCAACCCCAAGGAGAAGACAAGTGCTTTTGACTTCAGACCATTGAATTGGCAGCTTCTACCGCTCAGAATATTCTCAAGTCTTCTTTCTAATAAGATTTCCCTCTCCATCACCTTGCCTGGTCAACTACTACTCACCTCACAAAACCCATCTTAAACCTCACTTTCTTTGGGAGACCCCCTCATGACAGTCATTTTACTTATTTTTGTATTTGAGTCTGTGCCTGTGCTCAGTCCATGTCATGTTATCTTCATGAGTCCAAACAAGTTTCCCCTCTTGCTGTAGATATTTATTACCTTTGAGCCCCTCACCCACTCCTGTCTTTACCTCTACCATATGCAACTACTGCAATTATTCATTATGTTTAATGAGAATTATTTTATTTGTATATGTTTACAAACTGTATAGAGCTTGAACACATGTGTTTTCAAATGTATGTAAATGTGCTGTTTTAAAGCTCTCATTGTTTCTATTGATATTTTTCATTAAATACTGTGTATTTAAGATCCATCTATCCTGTTCTTACTCCAGGTAATCCTTATATCCGATTGTTGTATATAGCCCATGGTGTGTCCACTCTCCCAATGCTGGCCATTAGGGTTGCCTAGACGAACCTTCCATTACATGTGCATGTGCGCTCACACACACACACTCTCATACACACTCATACTCACATATATACACTTGCATACACTCACAGCACAAAAATACACACACTCATACACACTCACTGCACACATGCATAAACGTTGCAATGACAATGCCCTAAATGTCCCATTTTGAACATGTAAGAACGTCTTTGGTACATGGACCCTGAAGGAGAACTGCTGAGTGATAAGCCATGTTGATAACTAAATATTTTCAGATAGTGCCAGACTGTTCTCCAGAATGGCTGAAGGTTTCCTCAGCCCCACATCTTAGCCAGCACTTGGCATTATTCAGCTTTGTAATGTGTCCAGTCTAATAATGTGTGAGAAACCTTTACTGAAACAACTCCTCAACACTTTCTGTCTCTTTTTGTTTATCTAGCCTGTACTAGCCTATAAAATTAATGGCCATTAAAACCCAAAGACCCTAAAACATATTTGAAGGATAAAGATTTCAGGAAAGCAAGGCTAAGAGTGAAAAAAAGAGAATATTACCCAAACTCATTAAACTAGGTATTGGCTAAGGTGACATAAATGTGACCCAATTCCAATTCCATGTTCATTTCCACATGTCAGAAGGCAACTTATTCATACCTCGTGTCAAGAATCATTATACATTTTTTTTTGCATATGTTGTATTTTTGGTGACAGTAATAGTCAATACCTCAAGGTCCTTTAGGTATCTCACTAATTCTAACACCTCCCTAAAATGTAGGGTTACACTTTTCATAATATCATAAATGAGCAACAGAGATCAGGGTAAGCAGTTAGGCAGCTGTTCTTTCATCAGTCAGAGGAGCCTCCCAGCATGAGGCTTCAGCCTGAGCAACTCCGTCTGGCTCAGCGGGTTCTCAGCGTCTGTTCTGGTTCTCCAAGCTTCATGATCCAGGGGCTAAACATCAGCCCAGCCCACTAATTCACCTCTGTCGAGGTTGCCCAAGGAATTCTTTGTTTGCTTTGTTCTGACCTTTTCAGAGTCCTCATTAATTTATACACTCAAAAAGTATTCTTTGAAGTATGTTGTAATAAATAATTTAATCCATTTGTCATTGATTTACATCTTGTTCATTCCAAAAGGAATTTTAAGTAGCAAAGAGTTGATGATTTGATTTCAATGACATAGCTAATTTTATGTCCTTTTGCTATGAGCTGGACAGTTTTTTTCCCCTGAAGCTTTTTGTTCCTTCTCAGAGTAAAGGTCGCATGCGTTTCTATGTGGCTCACAACAGCTCACAGTGAGGCAGCCCATCGTATTCTTGGGGGTAGCCCTTATGTTCCACATACAGATCAGCTTTCCTCAAAGACCTTTGATTTTTATCCTTTATAGAGCTATATATAACTCTTCTTATACTCCAGCCCTCTGTAGCAGAGAATTTCTAAATCTGTGAAGCTTAATTAGAGAGAAGCAGGCACACATATGGCTGACAGACTTAAAAATCAGAAGCTTTGGGTTTGAGCTATTCTTCCATGAACTCCATTCAATGATTTGGAGCACTTAATAAAGATTCTTCAATTCCTTTGTCTACAATTTATAGTAATACACTTGTGTTTTAATATGAATGTTCATTATTATTTATTGAACAAACACCCTTTGCAGCACTAACTACGTGCAAGCTACTATTCTTAGTATTCTACGTATATAAAGTGCTTGGCCTTCAGTAAACTCTGTTAAGCAGGCACTAGTATCGTCTCCACTTTACAAGTGAAGAAATGAGGTCCAGAGAGGGTAACTAACTTGTTCAAGTCTATACAGCTTGTCAGTGTCAAAGGCAGGATTCTAACCTTGGCAATCCAGCTACACAGTCAATGGCCTTGACATGTTTCTAACTAAAGGTCCCAAAACACAACATGATCTTAATAGCTTTCAGGCAAATGACGTAGGACTATTATTATTGTGTAGGTAATAGGAAACGCTTACTCTGTGAAAAGGAAGAGAGATACTATTTCACAAAATCCAGATCATATGCTGTGACTTCCTTCAGTTTCCTAATTAAGAAGTTTTATTCCAACCATCTCCCAAATGTATTCTATGGATTATAATGCTACAAGAGAAATTGGACCAAGCCTCATATTTCTCATTTCCTTGCCTGTTTCCTTGTCACCCAATCCCTTTGAACCAAAAATATCACAACATAACAACAAAACATCATATCATCAATTAAAAGCACTTCTTTAAATTTCATCCAAGGGAAAATTGACCCATATGTAACAATGATAGCACCAAAGCTTGTCATTATTTGGCACAGAAACCTAAAAGTCATCTTTCCACCAACAATAGGTCATATTTTACTTAAAAAGACAATCACCCATCATTAACCTTTTTAAGTTAAAAAGGACACGTCAATCAACCTTTATGAAACACTCAGCATGTGTCGATTACCATGCTAAGGTTTGGAAATGCTCACATGAATAAGACAACACCTAACATCTGAAAATATATATACAGAAAAATTAAAACCTGGTGTCGATGCTACAAACAAGGTAAACCAAGGGTTGTTTTTTTTTTTTTTAATTGTTAAGAGCTTATTGTATTAAAAGCATCAGATGGAGAGCTTAATTGAAGATATTTTTTAAGTAATAAATGACCATAAGAATTTATTTGAATTAAAGATGTATACACTTTGAGACTTTCTTTTAGGTCTTGTATAAATGAAAATAAAAAGACTTTTAGATTTAAACTGTTTTCCACGGTCAGGTTAAAGTCATTTTGAAAAACAACAATTTCACTAACCAAGTAAACACATTTTAACAATTCATTCAAATGAAAATTTTATGGGGAATTATCCAATTTTAGGCCAAGAAAATATGTTGGAAACTGCATTTTCTGATAGATTTATGTTTTGTTTTGGGGCCTATTTAAACTCCCATATTATTCCTCAGTGAAACAACATCTCTAAAACAGAAATAATGTAGTGATGTCATGGTAAGAACTAGAAAGGCTTTGCAAACAGAGATAACAAACATGTTATTCCGTCTAACCATACATTCACAGATACAGAGTCAAACCAAATGGAGGAAAATCTTTATTAACCTGGTGACCTCAGTCTGCAATGCTCACAGCTGGTTATTATTCAGTCTTCAGATCCAAGCCTTAACATCTCTTTGGATAGGCTTTCCCTAATCACCCAGTCTAATGCAGGCCCTTTATATTCTTTCAAATAAAACTGTACTTCTCTTGTGTAGTACTGTTTTAGTTAGCTCAGGCTGCCATAGCAAAATACCATAACCTAAAAGCCTTAAACAACAGAAATTTATTTTCTCACAGGGCTGGAGGCTGAAAGTCTGCAATCAGAGTGCCAGTATGATGTAGTTCTGGTGAGACCTCTCTACCTGGCTCACAGATGGCTGTCTTCTCGCTGTGTCCTCACATGTTGAAGAAAGAGTTCTGGTGTCTCTTTCTCTTCTTAGAAGGGTACCACGTCTATCAGGTCAGGGCTCCACACTTATGACCTCATTTAACCTTAATCACCTCCTCAAAGGCCCTATATCTCCAGTACGGTTGCAAGGGGTGGTTAACGTTTCAACATATGAATGGGGGGGGGGTCATAATTCAGTCCATAGCAAGTATCTACCACAACTTTTCTCCACGTAATAACTTTACTTATTTGATGGCTTCCTCTCCAACTCAATCATAAGCTGTAGGGACCAGAGACCCATTTACCTTGGGCACCACTGAATGGCCAGCACTCAGCATAGTACCAAGAAACTTGGGCCAAGTTTCTTTCTCCAAACTCAACAATCTGATTAGTGTTTCCAGTTCACTTGGAACAGAGACAGTAAGAGAGCAAGCGGCAATAGGCTAGGAGAGTCAAAATGGAAGAAAGCCTTAAAATTGGGAAATGATAATTCCACCACTAACACATCATACGAATTTATGAGCATAAAGAGTTAAAGCTAGTGCCTTAATTCATAGAGTTTTGGTGAAGATGGCCACAATAGCCATCTAACTTTGTAAAGTTCTTTGCAGTTAAAAAGCTCTTGACATCGACTTCCTCATTAATTCTAAAAATACATTATTATCCTCATATTTTAGTTGGATAACAAGAGTAAAATTAAAGTTAAAAATGTAGTTTATAAATGTAGTAATACTAAGGATAAAATTCATGTCAATTAAACTTAGTACTTTCACCAATATATCTGGATGTCTCAGAATCTGAAACAGATGTTCCTCTCAGCACAGGTAATGCAGGCTGTCTGAGATAAATTTGAAAAAAAGTAGCCTTGACAGTATTGGTGGAACTGAATAAAAGTTGACTACAGAACTTGAAAATACACTGGATTGAAATTTTAGAATAGAATGGGAGGGAAAGGGCCACTGTAGTGTTTTGTTAAGCCAGGACTGGATATAATTAATGCCACAAATTTCTCTCTTCAGATGCTGCTTATGACATTTCTTTGTTCTGATGCTAAACAGTCCAAGAAAATTGGAGGGCTAATTTTTCTGGAGATATTAATTTAATCAATGCAGTTAATTTTCCATGTTCCTCTTTGTATGAATCAGTTTGAGAATTTTTAAACAGGAGTTTTTGTCCTTCGATCAAAGATAAATTTTATCAGCCACTGTTTCTTTGTCTGTACTTCAGAATATCTCCCACATGAAAAAGATTTAAGTTAGCCATTAATAAGGATGGCATCATAAAATAATATCCCAAAGGTACTGTGAGTTATCAACCAACATTATTTTGCACTTATTGTTTTTAAAGTTTTAAATGGGAAAGATTAATGTATGCATAGTAGTCCTAAAGCTACTGAAAGGAATCCTTTCCATCAACCACTGAATTTCAGAAATTTCTGTGGGAGGATGCAGATCATGACTGCATTAATTTGTTCGTTCAAGATTCAACCAGGGTGTGTTGTACCAGGGGCTATGCTGAGTCCTGGACACTCAGAGGTGCCCAAGGCAAATGGGTCCCTGATCCCTACAGCTTATAACTGAGTTGGGGAGGAAGCCATCAGATAAGTAAACAAGTGATTAAGTGGTGAAACATTGTGGTAGAAACTTGCTATAGTTTAACCCCTCCTTTCTCTCTCTTTCGGTAGTATGCTCTGTAGAAAGTCTGTGTCTCCTCTACTGTGGTTTCCCACAGGCAGGCTAGGCAGCTGAGGGAGGAGGCCTACTCCAGTTCAAGACCGTTAGTGACAGGAAGCTTGGTAGCCAGCATCCAATAAGGTCACCAATGATTCAAGTCTCCTAATATTCTTGCCATCGTGTAGTCTCCTCCCACATTGAAACCAGCTGGCTTGTAATATCAATAAGATAATGCAGAAATGACAATGTGTGACTTCTGAGGCAAAGCCATAAAAGAAATTGTGTCTTCTATCTTGCTCTTTCTTGCGGTAGCCCCTTTAGGGGGAGCCAGCTGCCAGAATCATGAAAACATTCAAATAGTCCAATGGAAAGAAACTGCCAACAGTCAGCATCAACTTGTCAGTGATATGACTGAGCTCTCTTGGAATCAGATCCTCTAGCCCCAGTCAAGTTTTCGACTGTGGCCCAAGCCTACATCTTGCCTGCAACCTTGTAGGAGACCCTGAACAAGAACACCCAGCTAAGCCTCTTCTGAATTCCTCATCTGTAGCAAATGTGACAGACTAAGTGTTTATTGTTGTGTAAGCTTCTAAGTCTTGACATAATTTTTATACAGCAATAGATAATTAATATAAAAGATTAAGTGCTCTTCAATCTTACATCTATTATGAGACATAAACTCCACTCTCCTGCACTAGCTTGAAATATCAGAGTTGAAATTTTACCTTCCAAAAGCTGAATCTTTTGTCTTTTTTGTCATTATTTTGGCACTTGAGCAGGGAAGTTTGATTCTAGTTATTGAACTGTCTCAAACATCTTAATATTATTCATTGCATTTTATGATTTATTCATCCATTCAACAAGCATTCTATTGAACATCTCCTAAATTCCAAGCACTGTGCAAAAGTTCTGAATGCCAAAAGAATTAGAACTGGAATAAGAACGTCTACTGCATTTGAAGTTTCCATAATCTCATGGGGGAAAAAAATGGCAGAACTAACTAAAAACTATGAAATAATATCATAGGAGTTAAATTTCAATTAACTCGTCAATGGGATAGGATGGAAGAAAGAGAAGATTTCAGCAAGTCTAAAACTGATTTGATACATTTAATCAGAACCCCATATGTAGAGAGCATATGTGAGTAAGTCCAGGCCCATGTGTTACCTTACTGATGATAATCCTACCTGCAAACAAAGCACAGTGGTCGAGAGCACAGGCTCTGGAGCCAGACTGTCTCATGTTCTGTCTTGGCTTTGTCTTTTGCGACCTGTGTGATCTTGGGCTACTTATTTAAACTTGCTGTGTCTGTTCTCTTAACTGTCAAATGGGGTTATTTGAGGACCAAATGAGTTAATAAATGTTAAGTATTTAGAATAGGGCCTAGCAGTCTATTATTGTTTGATGTTATTATCAGGATTTACAAAATCATTTAATTATGTTGACAACAATTAGTCTCAATTTCTTCAAACTCTGATTCATGCATGTAAGAGTCAAGTCATGCATTAATGTTATTTTTATCAGGTAGTTTGCCAAAAGATGTTTTAGAGATGTTATCTAACATTCCAAGAGTGCGAAGGGAAAAGTTTGTTCTTTCCATAGCGAATTAACTCAGATGCTGGAACTTCTTGTACCCATTTTTTGACAAACCAGCCAGAATCACCTTCTTGCAGTCATCCTATGAAGAAGAATTCATGATTTTTTTACCTTTTTAAACTGTTTACAAAACTGGACAAAATTGCAGATGAAATAAATTGATTACCTATCTTTTTCAAGTAAGACATCAATCAAGCAATACTTTAGTCATAGTGTATTTCAAGTTGTTCAGTAGTCCCTTCTTTTTATAATTGTTCTATATTATTACATAGTTTACTCAATGTAAAGCACTAGATACTTTTTATTGAATCAAACATTTAAATTATTGAGCTATATATCTAACGGGCAAGAGAAATTGGCTTTCTCACTCTATATTAGCTACAATATGACATCTTTGGCTCTTTCTAATCCAAAATAATGGAAGCTTTTTAAAAAGTTCTTACTGATTCATGAGAGTTTGAGATTTTTCAATGATGCAGTGTCTATTCTTTTGACAGTGTAATGTGAAATCTAGTTCATCTCTCCCTAAATAATCAAGAGCTGTGGAGTGACACCAGTTAAGACAATGGATAGGAGTTTTCTACCATCTTCCCCACAAAGGACACCGATTCTGACAAACACCCACAAACAAGAATACATTTTAGGAGTCTGGAAGTCCAGCTAAGAAGTTCTAGCACAGCATTGGGGCAAAAAAAAATCTGAGGTTGGATTTATTAAAGAGGTAGAGGAACAGTTTCAATCTACCCCTGTCACCCCTCCCCTCAGAAGGCACAACTCACTGCCAAGAGACATCCCCTAACACTCAATTTCTCCTGTGTGGGAAAGTGAGAGTCTGCGAGCACGGCTTCCCCAGCTATGTAGGATGCTGTCAAAGAGGTCATTTCTTCCTTGCCCCATCCAGAATACTGAGGGGGTCTGCATGACTGAGGGGCAGGGAGGGGTTGAGAACACAACTTCAACATAACTAATCTTCAGGAAAATGCAAATCAAAGCCATAAGGAGACATCACCTCATACCTGTTAGGATGGCTATCGTCAAAAAGCAAGAGGTAACAAATGTTGGTGAGGATGTGGAGAAAAGGTAACCTTTGTACACTGTTGATGGGATTGTAAATTGGTGCAGTCATCATAGAAAATGGTATGGCAGTTCCTCAAAAAATTAAAAATAGAACTGCCTTATGGTCCAGGAATTCTACTTCTGGTATGTATCCAAAGGAAATGAAATCACTATTTCTAAGAGATATCTGTGCTCCTGTGTTCTCCATAGCATTATTCACAGTAGCCAAAATATAGCAACAACCTAAGTGTTGATAAATGAATGGATAAAGAAAATGTGGTATACATATATATATTCTTTATATATATATATTTCTTTATATATATATAAAGAAAATGTGTATGTATATATATGTATATGAATATTATTCAGCCTTAAAAAGAAGGAAGTCTTGCCATTTAAGACAACATGGATGAAATAAAACAATTTAGGGAAAGACAAGCAGTCTAGGATCTCACTTGTATCTGGAATCTTTAAAAAAATCTCAAACACATAGAAACGAAAGTAAAAGGGTGGTTACCAGGGGCTCAGAGTGGAGTAATTGAGAAGATGTTGCTCAAAGGATACAAAGCGTCAGTTATAAGACGAATAAGTTCTGGGGGATCTGGCATAGAGCATGGTGACTATAGTTGATAATACTGTATCGTGTACTTGAAATTTGCTAAGAGAGTAAATCTTAAACATTCCCACCACACACACATGCGTGTGCACACACACGCATATACAAGGTAACTACATGAGGTGATGGATATGTTCATTAATCTGATTGTGGTAATCTTTTCACAATGTATACGTATATCAAGTCATCACATTGTATACTTTAACTATATATGGTGTTATTTGCCAATTATACCTCAATAAACCTGGGGAAAATGTAAAAGAATAGAGTGATAGTAACTGCAAAAAAAAGTATTATGATATAGGCACAAAAAATTCTTATAGAAATACGGGAGGGAATAGAGAGGATCATAAAGAATGTGATTATCTTGTCTACAACTTAAGTATTTGAGAGCTCATTGTAGAAAGAACAGAGTGAAGACGGAGGGTATTTTAAATTAAAAAACAGCTTGAACAAGAGAAATGAGTTAATAAGGATGTCCAGGAAACAGTAGACTATAGCCAAATTTAGAAGGGCCATTAATAGCATGTTATATGGATTAGTTTTTATTTTATAAACTAGGGTTGGTAAACTTTGGCAATGGACCAAATCTGCCCTGCCTCCCGCTTTTGTAAGGTCCTACTGGAAAACAGCTATGCTCATTGGTTTAAGTATTGTCCGTGACAGCTTTCAAACTATGTGAGCAGAGTGAATACTTGCAACAGAGATCAGATTGGCTACAAAACCTAAAATATTAGCTATCTCGGGACTTCCCTGGTGGCACAGTGGTTAAGAATCTGCCTGCCAATGCAGGGACACAGGTTCGAGCCGTTGTCCGGGAAGATCCCACATGCCACGGAACAACTAAGCCCGTGTGCCACAACTACTGAGCCCACGTGCCACAACTACTGAAGCCCGCGCTCCTAGAGCCTGTGCTCCACAACAAGAGAAGCCACCGCAATGAGCAGCCCACACACCGCAACGAAGAGTAGCCCCTGCTCACCTCAACTAGAGAAAGCCCGCGCGCAGCAACGAGAACCCAACACAGCCAAAAATAAATAAATAAATTAATTAATTTTTAAAAAATTAGCTATCTGGCTCTTCACAGAGTTTACTGACCTTTGTTATAGACGATGGTGTCAAAATGAAAAATTTTGAAGAGTCATAAGATAAAGTGTTTAATGAGTTTTTTTACTTATAATTGCTTTTTAGAAAGAGAATTCTTATAAATAGAAAAACATGTAGAGGTTTTATGTACTACTTTATTTAAAAACTATACAAAATAAATATTAATGTATAAATCTGTTACTTTTTCTACTACATTGCAAGTGCCTCAATAAATATGTATGTTATCTAGGTGGAGGTGGTAGCAACATATCCATTTGTAATATATATAGAGATTATTTTACTTTAGCAAAAATTAATTCACTGAAGACATGAAAAATATAAATCATTTTAGTGGAAAATGAACTGGGGAGATGACTGGGTAGAATATCTAGAAAATAAGGATTAGTCTTGTAAAAGGGCAGCTTCCAGTGGAGTCCAGAAAGAAGCCAACAGTTTGGGAGACAGGCAGAGGAATAAACTGAGAAAGAATTTGCCGATGAAAATTGGAGAAGAGTCTTGAGAAAGAGGTAGGATGTTGAAAAAAACCACCCACATCACATTTTTTTCTAGAGTCTGCTCTGGATTTATTGGATACTTTGATGCTTGAAAGAACTGCATGTAATAGCTGCAAAGTGCTAAAATTAATTAAAATTTCAAGGGCTGATGGCTGTTTTTACTTACAACAGGGATTGCTCTAGTAAGCTCTATTGTCATGAGGAGAAGGAAGCTGATGAATCTTAAGAAATCTTTGGCAGGAAACTTGAAAAGCATATTAGCACAGCTCAACAAACCATGATCACAAACAGCTTCCTCAGAAACATCATCACGAATACTGAGATGAATAAGATCTTGATTTCTTAAAAAGATTTTTATACTTCAATCATACTTTATTCTGCTAATAATAAAAGCATATTGATAAAAATAATAAATGAATATGAGCAAGAAAGAATCCCAGCCTCCAAAAAAACCACTGTTAACATTTTGGAGTATTTCATTTCAAACATTTTTCTATTCATTTTTTGTTTACAGAAATGAAATCATATCATACAATCAATTTTGTATCACTTTCTCCATGTAAGATTTTGCAAAATAAACAGTCTCCAGGTTTTTATTTCAGACTCTTTAATAACATTTGTTAACACAATATTTTATCATCTCAATGTGCTATCACCTAACTGTTCCCCTATTCTGGACATTTAGTTGGCTTCTAATTTTTTGCAATTATAAATTATACAACTTGATGATGAACATCTTTATGCCTGAATCTTTAATGACATTTAGAATTACTTCCTTAAGATAGATTTCTGGAAGTAAGATTATGAGATCAAAGGCTATGAATATTTTGAAGCATTGTGATCCTTCATGCCTTTAATTGTAGTGGTGATTACATGGATATATACATTTGTCAATGTGGTACCATTAATATTTGTGCACTTTACGCAAATTAGACTTCATTCAAGTTGACTTTTTTAAATAAAAAGTATAATTACCAACTCAAGAAAAAAAATGTAATAGCTTCTGTGAGAGGTAGTTTCTCTTTGAATGAATGGTATAAAATAGACAGAAAATTCAAAACTATAGGAACTGGTGAAAAAGCAGGACATTTTCGCCTGGTACCAAGCATGTTTTCAATGCTATAGCTCTCCTCATAGAAATAGGCAATATTACTCAAAAATAAATAATGACTGAGCCTTACAAGGGAACTGTGCAAGTGAGGATCCCTGAAGCTGAAGATTCATCAGGTTCATGTTAAATCCACCTGGTATTTACATTTCTTGTGACTTGAAATTAAAATTTCATAAAGTTATATCCTGTGAAATCTCATTTAATAGAATCTACCAAGTTCAGGTTTTATTTAAAATTTGTCTGAGGCCCCATTTGTTGTACAATGAGAATGATTTCAAATAATGATTTTAAGTTTAATTTTATTTGCAAACAAAAATGGAGTTAAAGGAAGGAAGAAAGGAAAAATTCACTCAATCACATTGGCAATGCTGTAGCCTAAGAGTTAAAACGAGAAATCAGTGGAAACTGGTTTGTGATTTTGTTTTTCCCTTTTCCAAACACATTGCATCATTCATTTAACTCCATTACTAATCCTATTTGAAGTTTTTTCTTGATGTGCTGGACAAAGGACTTTGGATTTCTCTTTTCTAATCTAGAGAATGAAAGGTCTTATCAGTGACATAATTGAAATATTTTCAATGAAGGTCTCAATACAGTAAGATAAACATAAGCACATTTTACACAACAGGATCATCCCTATATTAAGACACTTCTCTGGTGACATGGAAATTGCATGCAGTGAAGTGGGAGCTAGAGAAAAATAAGAGAACACGAACCCCTGTTTTAGACTCTCTGGCTCTTTCTCCACTAGGTGTTAAAGTCAGCTAAAAAAAAGAGAGTAAAAAAGGGAGTAAAAAGAGGTCTCAGTGGCATGCCTTTTATAAGCAAGTAAAATAAGCTGTTGGAAACGAGGAACTGAGTGTTGTTAAGTTTAAGATTGTAAAGCAATTATACGCCAATAAAGATGTTAAAAAATGCTAAACTATATTCTGTATACAATTTGCAACAAAGGATCATTGATTGTGCATCTGCATTTAGAGCAGTTACTACTAAACTTTAAAAATGTAGTAAGCTAATCGTCTTCTTGGCAAAGTAGATGGTGATCCACCTACCTCACAGTATTTTCCAATTATCTTCCCGCTTCCCCTTAACAACCCAGATGACTGGAAGGTTCTCGTATTGAATTGCCAACATTGATGTATTTGCACAGAGGTTGGCACACAACCACAAAATAAATGTTTTTTTCATTTTTACCCTTTTGCTTCCAAAAACACCACTATACAAGTGGACACATTTTACTGAGATAAAGAGAGATACAGTATGGTAACCCTGGAGATATTGTATGGCTCTTAATTTTTAGCATGTTGACAACAACATATTTAGCAGTTTAAATGCTATTCTTACTGTTGACATCCAGACCTTAAAGTTATTAATTATTAAGCAAATAATTTACAACCCTAGTTGAAAAGTACATCTGGCTTAGAATAGAAAGATAAGATTGTAGACATCAGAGCACCCTAGGAAGTTGCTTGGGCCAACAGGAAGGAGAGTCATGAAGACCAAATGGAACCATGTCATGCCTTTATCTCTGAGTGTCTGTGCTAAGTGTTTATCAATGACATCACTTTAAACGTGTTTTTGAATTTTAGCAATGTTTATAGTGTGTTGGCAGTATTATACTTGTCTTGTTCTTTAGGAAGCAAAAGAATGCTTATTGACTACATAGAAAAGAGAGTTTAAAGGCAAGAATTAAAAAAATATTAAATCTGTATTTTCCTGTTAAGAAAACAGAAGTCAGAAACCTTCCAGAGGAGTCAAGAAAAGGTAACAAGGATTTAACCACAATGTCTTTAAAACATGGTTGTAACTGAAAGCAAACTGGACCTTGCATAAAGGCTTTATCCAGAGCCTTTCCTGCAAACACCCGCTTTCATTATTTTATTTTCTAATCCACTGATTTAATTAAATGCATCTGACAAGCTAAAGAGAACTTTAAAATTGTAAATACAGATAATGTTGAAAACCTCAGTTGCTCATCAAGCATATTTTACCATTTTCTCCACAGATGGGGCTTATGAAAAATACTATATCTGGGTGATTCATCTTCTAACGTCTTATTGAGAAATTATCTTTTATTCTTTTTACACAATATAAACACATATTTCTTAAGAAAATATGCAGCAGTAGGTTCTCATTAGTTATCTAATTTATACATAGTATCAATAGTGTATATGTATAGCTGATTCACTTTGCTGTACAGTAGAAACTAACACAACATCATAAAGCAACTATAGTCCAATAAAAATTAATTTAAAAAAAAGAAAATATGTAACAGTATATTCTTTTGGCAGGCATTCTGCTACCCTGTGCAAAACTGTCACAACAAAGCTTAGCATCATATGAAACAGTTCACTGGAACAGTTCTTCCAAGATGCCCTTGTGATCTTCAGTCCATTAGGATGACTAGATTTTAATTATTCCTAAGCCAACATAATTCACTGACCCCGGCATTTTTTATTAGCTAAATGGGATTTTTTGAAAAGATTGATAGTCTGTTAAAAAATTTTTTTACTCAAAGCAATTAACATAGCGATGTGTCCAAGAGGTCCCTTCCTGAACAGGCCAGTCCTTACCCGGTGTGCCATCATCTCCTGCAGGGTACAGTGCAGCAGGATGCAAAACTTATGCAGTGGAAATTACAAACTAGTCATCAGAGATTCCATTTTTTTTTTTTTTTTTTTTTTTTTTGCGATACGCGCGCCTCTCACTGTTGTGGCCTCTCCCGTTGCGGAGCACAGGCTCCAGACGCGCGGGCTCAGCGGCCATGGCTCACGGGCCCAGCCGCTCCGCAGCATGTGGGATCTTCCCGGACCGGGGCACAAACCCGCGTCCCCTGCATCGGCAGGCGGACTCTCAACCACTGCGCCACCAGGGAAGCCCCAGAGATCCAATTTTAAGTATCACCAAAGAAAACCAAAAAGATTGCCTCATTGTTCATGCCAAAACTATGATTCCCCAGATAATATTAATTATGAACAATGAAGGACCAAATTCTATAAGCCATGTCCTTGTGAAATAAATGAATTCATTTCTCTTTACAATAAATAAGAACACTGACAGATTCTTTAAAGTAGGTACTTTAAAATGATTTGTTTCAAAACTAGTTTATTGGCACATGTTTTTAAAAGCAATGTAAAGAACCTCATCAGTCAAACTCAACCTGTGAAATTATAAGTGGTTTTTGTTGCAGGCATTTTTTTCCTTCAGTGATGATTTTTAAGTACTTTGGATTATTACTTAAGACCTCTTCCTCCTTAGGTGGATCACAAACAAGTAAAATAACAATTAACAGGCTTTGACATAGGAAAGGATTGTTGCTACAGCTCTACCTTATAAATTTAGAAAACTCCATTAAAATATTTCTCCAGAAGAACTTGACCATCATACCTTTTCTAGGTTATTGAATCCCAAATTTCATTTGGTTTCTGCAGTTTATCTCAAGTAAAACCCAAGAACAGTGCCTTCTGCATAGAGGATACTCAACTTATATGTGTTCAGGATATGGGTAAACCAAAGGTTTCCCCACCTTATGCCTTCCTCATGCCTCCTATCTGGGAGCATTTGTAAGAAAGCTTGGGTGGGTCTTAGACACCTCTTGCTTTGATATAATTGAGTAATTTTAAATGCACAAGGCACAGGTGAGAGAAATGTTGAAGTTCAATGAGTAAAAGTTGGGAGATGATGTAGTGAAATTCCTGAAAATATGGTGTAAGAACTGGTTTTAGACAGAAGGAGGAACATGTATTTCCACTGGGTAGTGGGATGGAGGTAAACCTTGACCCACAGTCAGGTGAGGTTGTTGGGGCGAGTGGTGGTGTAGGAAAGGAAGAGAGTTGAGGTGGCATCCGTCTGATAAATTTTATTTTATCTGTGAAGTATAAAGCTAGCTTATTCTTTAAAAATTTTTTTCAGCTCTATTGATGTATAATTGACAAATTAAAAAATTAAACTGTATATATTTAAAGTGTATAATGTGACTTTTTAATATACATATACATTGTAAAATGATTACCACAATCAAGCTAACATATTTATCATCTCATACAGTCACCGCTGTGTGTGTGTGTGTGTGTGTGTGTGTGTGTGCGTGTGTGTGGTGAGAATACTTAAGGTCTACTCTCTTACCAGATTTTGAGTACACAACACACTATTATTACCTATAGTCATCATGCTGTGCATTAGGTCTCCAGAACCTTATTCATTTTAAAACTGAAAGTTTGTACCCTTTGACTAATATCTCTCTCCATTACCCCCAACCTTCCTATCCCCCAGTAACCACCCTTCTATTCTCTGTTACTGTGAGTTTAATTTTTTTAGATTCCTCATATAAATGAGATCATTCAGTATCTGTCTTTCTTCATTTAGCTTATTGAACTTAACATAATGTTCTCCAAGTTCATCTATGTTGTTATTGTCACAAATGGCAGGATTTCCTTCTTTTTTTAAGGTTGAATAATATTACACTGTGTGTGTGTGTGTATGTGTGTGTGTGATATGTATATATATCACATTTTCTTTACCCATTCATCTATGAATGACCACTTAAAATGTTTCCATATTTTGACTATTTGAATAACGCTGCAGTAGTGAACATGGGAGTGCATATATCTTTTTGGTATAGTGACTTCATTTCCTTTGGATATATACCCAGAAGTGGGATTGTTAGATCATATCGCAGTTCTATTTTTAATTTTTTGAGGAACCTCCATACTATTTTCCATAATGGCTATACCAATTTACATTGCCACCAATAGTGTAATAGGGTTCCTTTTTCTTCCCATTCTTAATAACTGATAATGAAGATAAATGAAGTAATAAAAGGACTTAAGAATAGTGGAAAAGATTTTAAACAGACTAAAAATAGGTTGGGACATGATTTTCAAGTGTTATGAGTAACAGTATAAAGACTTTGAATTTCTATAACTGAAAATGAGTCATTTCCTTTGGGGTCTGAATATTAACTGTGGGATTTGCAATTAATAAATCACTGATGATCTTGACAATGATTTCAGTTTGGATAAAAGTCAAATTGTAATAGATTGAGGAAGAAATGAGGTGAATTCAGGAAGTGAGCCTAAAACTATGCAAACTGCTTGATTCAGAATTTCTACTCCTGGGATGTATCCTGAAGTCTTTGAGAATTTGGTGTGCCTCTCATTCAATCTCCCCTTCAAGTCCGGAGTGTACTCACAAAGATCATTAGCCAAATGGAAGAAGAAAACTAATTTTATGATTATCCGTGCAAGCACAATATGATGGACAGCGTGGAGCTGTCTGGTAAAGGCTCAGCAGGAGAACGTGACTTGACCTCAGGCCAAAAGTGAGGCCTCCTATCCTTACACGGAATGTGTGTTTTAGGACCTGCGTGCTTAGCAGTGCATTGGGGGTTGGGGGAAGGGATGGGGGGAGGGTTAATAAGAGTAAGTGAGCATATGATGAAGTGAGAACCAGCCAGACACCTGAAGACCGAGAGACAGCACCTGGATCTCCAAAACAGCCTCTTACCAGATAGGCTGACAGAAAGACTTAAGAAACGGTCAGGCTGGTTCCTAGAAGGCAGGGAGTCATGGTAGTTGTGCTAGAGGACTATAAGCTCCAGGGAGACAAGAATTACACATGGTTTTGTTTACCATTGTAACCCTAGCACAATATCTGACACAATGAATATTCATGGAATGAATGAATTAAAAATACAATAACGTAGAAATATTTCAAGATGCCCTACTTTGAGGAGATAGGAAATAATCAGGGCTGGTAATCAACAAAGATGTATGGGTAAAGTTGAAGCAATTATTTTCAGTTGCCTTTCATTATGGGTATGACAACATCTGTTCTGATTGGCCAGTGCCTATAGTCTGGAGGTTAGTAAATATTTAAAATTTTTCCCCTGGCTAAGGGTTTAAGTGGGAAGTTAAACTTAGAGAGGAAAAAATGTCACATTTTCATCATCAATACCTCAATTTTTTTATTAATATGAATTGTCAAGTTTGCTATACATTGATTTCTATGGTGATGTTTAATGTTTTTGAACACTATTGTAACTTGCTCATTCCCAGTCTTCTGAAAACATTACTTTTTTATAATTTTGAATTATAAAATTTAAATAAAACATCATATATACATAAATCTGAGAGGCATTTTTACAAAACCATTTACATTTGGAAATATTCAAGATACACGTTATTCAAGATGTATATTATCATAGACAATTCATCCCTTTTACTACATTTTCAGTTAAATTCTTCAAAGAATGCCTTGATATAGTCTCCAAAAATCCTAGAGGAGGAGACCTAAATTCATATAATACTGTCATTTATTCAACATATTTACTGAGCACTTACTCTGTCCTACATTGCTAGGTATTGAGGAGACAAGGGTGGCAAATGCCAACATGTTCTTATGAGTCCAATATGAAAGAATGATGTTAAAGATGATTACATTACCAGTTCCATAATTTTGTACTGGAGGAGAGGAACCTGTCCTAAACTTGTGCCTTAAGGAAGGTTGACATCAGAAAATGACAAGTGAACTGGGATCTTTGGGGTGAGCAGGAGTAGAGGGGACAACAATATATGCAAAGGAAACAATCTTTGCAAAGGTTTTTTGATAGAAGGAATCATGGTGCTTACCTTGACTGATGCTCCCCACTCCTTTAGACTGTATGAATGGTGCCCCTGGAGTTCCTCACTGGCTGCCTTTCATGGCTGAAAGCAATGGTCCTGCAAGTATGACCGAAAAGAACGACAGTAGTGCAAGGGAGGGGTGGAATGTTAGACAAAAGTTAAACTATATTGGGTTTAAAAATCATTTTAAGTATTACTGTCCATTTCAGAACTTTAACTTGTAAAATCACACAGATTTAGAAAGACGGTTCTAACTGCAGTGGGGGAGAATAGAGTGGAGGTAGAGCAGAGTGAAACCAGAGACAGCACGGAAGCAGTGAAAGCAGTTGTCCGGTTGAAAGAATACGGTGAAATGAAGGTAGAGACAGACTCATGGAATTACAAGGAGAGAATCACCCTTACACTTTGTTAAATCCCACTTCCAATCTAATGTTTAATCTCTTTTATGCAATCACTACCCGGTTGCTATGGACTTCTCCTCTTGAACACCTTCCAATGTTGATCTAAAATAAAATTATCTGTAGGCTAGTATAACTGAGCAATAAAGTACACAGACTGGATTCAGACTATTTGGTTTCAAATCCACGATTACTTTGCTTGACCATGGGAAAGTTTTCATCATCGGTCTCAGTTTCCTTGTTGGTAACATAGTGATGATGGTACCTACTTCAGAGAATTGTGAGGATTAAGTAAAATAATGTACTTTAGGACCCAGCACAGTTCTTTGTAGTAAAAGCTCAAGAATTAGATTCTTATATCAATAGATGATGAAGTTTGATTTATAAAGCTATAGAACAAACATCTGAATCATCTTAGTATCATTGTCTTTCATGATCATTTCAAGATAAAATGAATATTTTACAGTGTACTATATTGGAACATTTCTTCTCAGACATTAAAACCAAGGTACTTTCTTTCATTAAAAAATCCTATTGTTCATGTTTTTATTCTAGTGTCCTTGGCATAAACCGTTGATACTGGAACATATATATATATATATATATATATATTTTTTTTTTTTTTTTTTTTTTTTTTGCGGTACACGGGCCTCTCACTGTTGTGGCCTCTCCCGTTGCAGGCTCCGGACGCACAGGCCCAGCGGCCATGGCTCACGGGCCCAACCGCTCCGCGGCATGTGGGATCTTCCCTGACCGGGGCACGAACCCATGTCCCCTGCATTGGCAGGTGGACTCTCAACCACTGTGCCACCAGGGAAGGCCTGGAATATATATTTGAATGCCAAAGAACCTGTCTTAACTCTGGATAATTCAAACATTGACATATCCTTAAAAGTTAATTGTATTAATTATATTTAAAATTCTGACTTACATCTCTAAAGTAGAATGTAAAATGAATATAAATTTAGCTACAATAGAGAAATAAAAGTTATATTAACTTGATGATAGATTCATGGAGCTTATTAATTCTCTAAAATACTTGAGTGTTTCTGATCTATAATGTGGGAGCCCTGGATAGATGTTGCCCAATTCAACTGTTGTGGTATAAAATATGTTCACTTTTTAATGAAGTATAATACTTATTATTATGTTATAGTTTTTGCTAAGGGCCTAAAAACTTGTGTATCATCCTAGGAACAGACATTCCTTCATCCTTTCTCTTTAACTTATATAGATTTTAAGGGCATTGGCATGAAAAAAATGGTGATAATCATTATTGACAAAGCGAACTCAATTATCCTCATCATTGAAAATGGACGAATAGGTGTTTCAGGGTGTCACATTTAGAAAGTACAGAATGTAGTATCAATATATGTGTGTTTTTTAATTTTATGAAACTATAAATTTAAGCATAATCTAGTATACTATGTGTAGTGTTGGTTACTCATTTTACTTTCTATTACTAAAGGAAATAAAAATTCTGGTTATATTATTGTTGATTCATGTTATAATTTTTATTCATGGCTAGCCCTTTGCAATGAACACAGATTATGCCTAATGCTCCTTTTACATCCAAAAAAAGATGATTTGACAATTACTGACAATGGAATATATAAACTAAAATTTAAGAAATATGGAGGTTCCCTTTTCCATAATTTATGTTTATTTACCAATTTTTTTCACAAGAATTTATCATGTGTGAAATGACTGTGTGAATGACTGTGTGAAATATATTCCACTAGATTCTTAAGGTACACGTTTAAAAAAATAAATCTGTGTCCCCAAGGAGTCTAATGGCAAAGTAGACAAACACGACATGACTGCTTTAATGGAATAGGCACAACACATATAATGTAAACACAGAGGAAGGAATAGCTAAGATTGCTGAAGGAATCCAGGAAAGGTTTCACAAAGAAGCTTAAAGCTGCAGGTTACATAGGCGTTTTTCTGGTGAACTGAAGATGTGAGAAAGAAGTGTTCTACATGGAATGTTTCCAAAGGTCTGGAACTGTAAAGAGCACAAGTAATTTAGAATGTACAAAGTGCGTATGGGGACAAAAGCTAAGAAGTAATTAGGAATACTAGTGAGGTGTCATATCATGAAGAGTTGTACAAAGGAGCTCAGCTCTTACATAATTTAAAGGCAACCAATGGGGAAGAAAAACATTTCAACAAAGGCACATGATGATCAGATTTTTTGTATTCAAGAGATTACTTTTTCAATAGTTTTAGAAGATGGATTGATGAAGTTTGAGACTAGAAGCAGGAAGACAGAAGAGAGAGAAAAAATCTGAACGAATGAGTAATAACAAAGAGAAATAAGGACAGATATAAAAGATAAGTAGGAGAAAAAATGGAATTTAATGTGAAGAGTAAAAAAAATGAAGATGGGTAGGGTGATTCCTGTTTCTGACTTGGGCAACGAAGTGGATTATGTAGCCAAACAGTAAGAGGAAATCCAGGAGGAGGAACAGATTTGTGTGGGATGGGAAGATATGTTCATTTGAATTAAGATGAAAATATCATGTTGTGGGTATATAAATGAGGTTGTTTTTTGTAAAAGTAGCTCCATGGCTCTCTGTATTAGTCATACATTTATTTATTCAACATCCTTGCAGAGGAATAACAATGCCAAGACAGGGTGATGGGTAGGGCTGGACAGTGCAATAATAAATATGCATGGTCCCCGCCCTACAGAAGCTTGCACTTGAGCTGGAGAGTGGCAATAAATTACACAAATGATCAGTTTGTATCTTCAGAGATATTCAAAAGGATTACTATGAGAATTCAGGTAAGAAAGAGATAATGTTTAGTGGCAAGTTCCAGTAAATATCCTTGAAAAAATGGGATTTAAATTATATCTAAAAAAAGAAAAGGATTTTGATAGAAAATTTGGGGAGGGCATTCCAAGTAAAGAAAAGAGAATGGGCAGGGAAGGCAAGCCATGTAGAAACATCTCGTGGTTACCCAGTTTGATTGATGTGGGAATTATATTTAAAGAAGTCATGAGCAGTAGTTTTGGAAAACTACAATTTGCCCTTGAAAGAGGCCGGGGAATCAGGACTTAACTTAGTAACAGTGGGAATCCACTGAGCGTTTCTGAGAAAGGGAATGAATGACCCACCAGAGCTGCTCTTACTGAGATTAATTTTGAAGCTGGTTTAGCAGGGAGGCTTTTAAATGGTTATCAGGGCTTAACTAAAAAATGATTAGCTATTACAAACAAAAGAAGACAAAGGGTCTGATTTGTTGGAGTTGGCAGAACTGAAATAAATGATGACACTAAGGTATCAACATTACTGGATGTATCATAGTGACATTAACTAACATTGAGAAAGACTTTTGTTTTAGGAGAAAACAGTGAAAGGCCAAGGATGAATGCCCTGAAGCATTCAAATGATGTTGTCTAGCAGCCTTTTGCAAACAAAAAACAAAAAGTCAAGAAAGAGTTTAAGCCTGGATTTACAGACTTGCAGGGTGATAAAAATCAGTAATATATGATCTCCATTGTAAAAATAATGATTCTGTCTTTCCGAAATATTTTGAATCAACTATTTACGTTCGTCCTACTTCAGGTGACTGAATCCTGTATGTGCAGAGGTATCTTTACATCTCAAGAACCTAGAACACAGTAGGTGTCATTGCTGAATGTTCGGTCAGACTCTTTCGGTTGCAATGAACAAAGTCATTTAAACATGCTCCAGGAATAGAGGTCTAATATAAGGCTCAGTAAGAGAGATGAGGCTTATACTGAAATATATGAGAAGGACCCAGAATAGAATTAGGACATGTGGGGATCGGAACTAGATTCAAGGTAGCAATAGGGACCTCAGAAGCAAGAACTTATGGCTCTTCCCTTTAGAGATAGGAGATGAATATGAGACCCCTACCTTCCTTCCCATTCCTCCTTTTTGAGTCGGTTTTGTTTCTACTACAAACTAATGTTATAGTTCTCTTTACTTTATGCTTACTGATAACTTCTGCATTCTTATACATCTGCGTTAACATCATGCCTTACAGTCCTTATTTGAATTCCCAGGCTCCCTGCATTCTTTCATTTCTAGTTCCTGTTGTTACCTGCCTGATGTTCTCTGTAGATCTTACTATCTGATCTAGAATATACAGTGTTATTGGCCCACATCATCCCAGTTTTTGCAGAGCTTTTCAGGCTTATTTGCCTTTTAGGCTTCCTGGCTAATCTCTAAATTTCCTGACTTGGGTTAGCTGCTCATTCTTGGCCCCATCAAGTAAGATCATGTGGGAGATGGGTGTCTCATGATGGAAAATGTGGCCACCTCGTGCTTTCTGCTCATTACAAGTTCTGAGTGTCATTGAGGTGTCTAGTACAAACACAGTTTTTTCCCATTAGACGTCAATTGTTAGCAGTGCATATATTTAATTCAAAATGCCTTGACTTATGTAAATATTATGTCTGTAAAAGCAATATAGAAACATCAAACCATAATTATATTAAATACTATGGAAGATAAATGAATTTATTTAAGTAAAAACATTCCTCATTGTATACATTGAAACTTTTAGGAAATTAACATAATCAACTGTTTATTGTTAATAAACTGCTATGATCATATTGAACTTATAAAGTTAAATTGTATGCAACTGGTGGTAAAGCATTTTGTTTGATTTCAACTTGTAAATCATAGAATAGAGTCGTGGAGGTGACTTTATTTCATGTTATATTTTAGAGATTTTCTTTTGTTATTTTATTAGTATGTTTTCTTTTTCCATTTACCAGATAAACTACTTCAAGTCAAGCAGTGTTTTCAATTAATATTGTATTCTCGCATAAATCTTAACAGAATTGTGAGTAGACAGTTAAAGTTGTCGGATGGCTGATTGATTTCAGGTTTTATGAATTCACAGTTTTAAATTTAAAGTTTAAGAGGTTTGATATTTATGTGCATATATATATGGGCATGTATGTGCACGCACACACACACGTTATTAAATGCCTGTACATTATAACTAATTAATGTCTCTTACCCCCAATCCCACATAAATGATAAAGGAATTGCTGTAGGGAAATTTCATAAGCAAGTGCATGTATGTGATCACTCTTCCCTGTCTTGTACTATTTGGCATTTGACTTTTTTTATACTTATTAAAAATGTGAAGCTATATAAATAATACAAGTGAGAGCAAGCTCCTTTAGGCTTTTCTGCTCACTCACTCTTATAGCATGAAGGGATCTAACTATATTTATCATTATCTTTTTTCCTTTTTCATTATGTGGAATTAATTTATGTACCTATTAATTAACTCTCAAAGGCTAGTAGCACCCTCAAAAAAGGAGCCAGAGAGTCACTCTCTACTTTTAATATGTATATATGAATACTGAAGACTAGAATCAAATTTTTTTATCGTTAAAACACAACTGTGGGAATTCCCTGGCGGTCCAGTGGTTAGGACTCTGCACTTTCACTGTCTTAGGGACCAGGTTCGATCCCTGGTAGGGAAACTAAGATCCTACATGCTGCACAGTGCAGTCAAAAAAACCCAAAAAGCAAAACATAACTGCTTCTTCTTGTCCTTTCACTTTCCTTTTCTTCATGTTAGCAGTACAGTCAAAAAGGGAGAGCAATGAATGAATAAAGGAGATAAACATTATATTTTTAAAACATTACAGTGACCACTCCGAAATAGCTCCTTTTATTCATGAAAGAATCAAAGATTAAAGATCTTGAATTAAGTCCACACACATTTAAGAACCATTGTGGGCAAGTATGTGCAGGTACTGGTAATAAATAAATAAAACTGATTTCCTGCCTTTCAAATGTTTATATTATAGGTGGGGAAGACAGACTTGCAAACAAATAAATGAAATAAAGTGTTATAAAACCTATATTAGAAGTTCAGCATGGAAAAAAATCTTACTCTTCAAATTCAAGGTGCATGAAATGTGATTTTGTTTTTTTCTGGAATTCAACCTATTTCTATTTTGACTCCCATTCTGCTGGATAACAGAAGTTTAATCTCAGAATCTCAGTGAATTTAAGATAGCCTCAGAAAACCTTTTGAGTTCCCTCAATCATTTCAGAATTTTCTTGGTCAATTCAGAGTCCACCCTCCCACTAATCCTTAGAATTATATCTATGTTCTAAGGGATTTCTCAGGGCCCAGACACAGTGCAGGAATAGAAAAGGGACACTCCGATGAATAGTTGTAATCCTCTATTCATACTTGTCTCTGCTAACATGTTCATATTCTCATTGGCTGCCTAGTTATCAGTCCATGCACATTTCTGCTTCTTCTTCTTTAATCTTACTTAAACCCTAATCCAGAAGAACAGATCTCTTAGGTATTTATGAGCCCTTACGAAGCATATAACAAACAACTGGTTTTTCCTTACACCACCCTGGGTACAAGCAAACTCTGGAGTCTGTCTCAGGCATTTCTGTTCTCACCCCTCAGAACTCCATGCTGGCAGCCAAGCACATGTTCTCTCTGCTCTCATACTCCATCTTCCCCAAGCCCTCTAGTCTTTCCATTGTATTTTCATATGAAATGAGGCCAGAAAGATAGGGCTCAGGGTCCACTCTCAGGATACACCCAGCAACTCATTCTTCCCACCTCCATTCTGACTCTCCCATTTCTCCCCAGCTCATGGAATATTTCTTTCCTCTAGAATGGGAAAATTTTGCTTTTAGATGATCATACAGTTTTCAAAGTCTATGATTTATCAGCATAAAATTTATGATCTGCATCTTTCAAGGGTTAGTTTTGGAAGCTCAGATACCTAAGGTATTATATACATCAAAAGCTTTTGCTTCAGAAATGAAAACAACTTTTTTTCTCATTTTTGGTGGAATCATTCCTCCTTTGAGGCAATGGACACTCACTGTCTACTTTGAATGGAAAATAGGCTATATGGATAAAAGAAATTACTAGAACAAAAGACACATCCGTTGATAATCTGTCTGGACTCCACCCTTGCCCTCTGGTTTCATACTGAGTTAGGCAAGTAGGAGGGAGGGAAAGGAGATGGGAGAAGGGAGGAATGGGAGGTCAGGATATTCTTCCAGCTCTTTTCCTCCGGGTTCACCATAGGCTGGCTCTGCCCTCTAACTAAAAGCTAGCTTGAGGCATCCATCTTCCTACGCTGCTCCCTCCAAGTTCCAGTAACTACTCTCTCTACCTGTCCCTTCCGGCCCAGGGAGATGACACTTTCTGCCATTGTTAACCTAAGGGAATTGCACTGTCCTTTCTTTGTTTCCATAAATCTTGCCTACACATTTCTGGTTAGCCTCTTTATTATGATCTTTAGATCACCCAGTTTGATATGTCATCCTTTTTCCTGCCAGGACCTTAATCGATCAATGGTACCACGAAATAAGACAGCGATTATGGGCAGAGGAGCCAGTTTAGAGAAAAATATAATGAATACAATCTCTATACCTATCTTCTAGTATCATCTAATCTCTGAGGACACAAGAGTGGTATAGTTCAGCCATTCTCAAATATGGCCTTTGGACTGCTAAGAGTCCCTAAGACCCTTGCAGGGGATTGTCTTGGTCAAAATTACTTTCATAGAAATACTAAGAATCTCTTGACTTTTTCACTTTGTTGACATTTGCACTGGCAGGTCCAAAAGTAATGGTGAGTAAACTCCTGGCACCTTAACGTGATTCAAAGGCAATGGCACCAAACGGTTCTAGTAATCATTGCATTTTCACGGCCACAACCCATAGTTTAAAAAAGAGAAGAAAAGAAAAGAAAAAACAGCCAGTTTCACCTAAGAATATTTGTGATTGAGCAGTAAAAAATATTATTTTCATTAAATCTCATGGGTGAGTACACATTCTACCGCATACCACATTATGATGGTTAACTCAATGAAAAACACTTGTGTGTGGTAAGAGTTGCAAGTTGAACTGGCCACTCTTTTTCATGGAATACCATTTTTAATTGAAAGAACAACTGACAGACAAACTAGGGTGATTTAGATTTGGATATCTGGCCGATATTTTTTCAAAAATGAATGAAGTGAGCCTGTTGCTTTAAGGAAACTAGGTGACCGTATTTATTGCCAAGGACAAAATTTAAGCTTTCAAACCAAAATTAGAATTTTGGACTACTAGTTTCCACCTCTGTGAACTTGACCAACTTTTCTGATGTGACTTGTGGTGACATTAACAAATGTGGGTTTTTTGATGTTGTATAATGAAACGTGTTTGCATAACTGAGTTAATATTTTCAAAATGATCAATGCATGATGTTATAATATCACGTATGGATAAAAGATCAATTCAAAGTTCAAGATAGACCAATTGCTATAGACTGAATGTTTGTGTCCCCAAAATTGACATGTTGAAACCTAATCCCCAGTGTGACATTAGCAGAAGTTGAAGGTTTGAATGGGAATATGTAAAGAGAGAAGAGAACAATGAATAGAACCCTGGGGAATGTCCCTGTTTAAAGGAAACACAAATGAAATATACAAGCAAAAGAGGACTGGAAGAGACGGCCAAAGGTTTATGAGAAAAAACAACAGAGCCTTAACTTAGAAATAAGGGAATGTTCAGCTGTGTTGTCCTGACACAGTAGGATTGATTAAATAAAGAGTGGGGAGCAGCTCAGTAGAAGGTCATTAATGACATAGCCAGAAACAGTTTGGGCAGGGTTGTGAAAGTCAAAGCTAGATGACTAGAAGTTTCAGAGAAAATGGAAGGCTAGAAACTGGAAACATTGAATCTGTCCTAACATTTCCAGAAGTTTGAAATTAAGGACACAAGTCAAACATTCCACCTAGTTGTGCTTACAAGTGGGTATTGTTGCTGTTGTTTAGTTTTGGTTTTGCTACTGGAAAAAAAACTGATAAGCTATGCACAGGAAGCTACACAGTCTGTATCAGTCTGCTAGGGCTACTGTAACGGACTACCACAGAATAGGGCTTAAACAACATTAATATATTTGCTCACCGTTGTGGAGGCTGGAAGTCCAAGATCAAGGTGCTGGCAGGCGGGGTTGGTTCCTGGTGACATCTCCCTCCTTGCCTCGCTGACAGATGGCTGCCTTCTTGCTGTGTTCTCACATGGCCTTTCTTCTGTTCTTAGACATCCCTGGTGTCTCCTCCTCTTATAAGGACACTAGTCTTACCAGATTAAGGCTTCACCCGTATGACCTCATTTAACCTTAATTACCTCCTTAAAGGCCCTATTTTCAAATAAAACCACATTGGGGATGAAAACTCCAGCATATGAATTTGGGGAGGGGAGGAGACACAGTTAGTCTATAAAAAGCACAGAGAAGGGCACCTAATATTAAGTGAAGTGTCAGAGATTTAGTGATCTGATATCCAAAGGCTGAAAAGTGCAGATGAAAAAAAGATGATATTGTAGGTTAGGGCAGAGTAAAAAGGTCAGGAGGCATGAGAGCAAACGGCCTGTCGAGGGAATTTCAGGTAGTGTATATTCAGTACATAACAGGTGAGACAGAGAATACCAGTGGGGTCATCATGAAAGAGATCTTTAAAAAATGTGGAAACGACTTTTATATCAAAAAAGGCTACAGTGGCAGTGTTACAGAAATAATAATTAGTAATAATACATTGCTTTGCCTTTATTTAGTAATAATTTTTTCTAAGGCTTTTACTATGAAAAAAGAATCCTACGATGAAAAATGAATCCGATAACTCATTTGATTTGCCCAAGATTGGAAGTAGAAACCTGCTCTCTGGGTTTCTAGTTTACTCTTCTGATAGGCCTCGCTCTCTCAGAGAATCCAACAATTGTATCTGAGTGGCCAATAAAAGAGACTACAACTTAACTCTGCCACTTTATTTCATCAATTCTCTTCAAATTACATTCAGTAAAGTAAAGAAGGTGTGTCTGTTGGAAAGGACACACAAAATCAAAGGGCGGTTCCTGCAGAGATATTGGCTTGTGCTCCGGACTTCAACTGAGGGGGCAGATTTTACATGTATCCTTGAGGTATTGAGAGCTTCTGATTGTCTACAATTAAAATGGGCTCATACACTCAAATAACAGGACAAAATTTGCAATCATGAAGAGGCAGGCACAGAGATTCAAAGCACAAGGAGGACTTGATGAAGCAAGAGCGGGTCATATACAAAGGAATGTGGGTGGTCTTTGGGAGATAAGACAGGGCCCCAGCTGACAGCTAGCAAGGAAATGAGGGCCTGCAAGGAACTGAAGTCAGCCCACCATCTGAAGGAGCTTGAAAGTAGCTTCTTCCTCAGAGCTCTACATGAGCAAGCCTGGCTGACGCCTTGATTTTGTCTTTGTGAGACTCTAAAAAGGAAGACCAGAATAGCCATACCAAACTTCTGACCTAGAGAACTGGGAGACAATAGATTTGAGGTTTTTAGCTTACTACATTAGAGGTAATTTGTTACATGGCTATAGAAAACGAATACAGTTATAAACATTCTGCCCCCCAATTAGGGAAAACGGAATCAGTCTTGCTTGGAAGTCTTGCTTGGAAGGCTCCATTAGGTTTCAAGGCCCGGGAATATCCTCGGTGGCTTTCCTCCCTGCCTTCTGAGATCTTAGCTGTGAGTCATCCTTCCTTTATCATGAAAGATAGATGCTATTTGCAGCTGAGTAGTAACCCTGCTTCCTGCCAGGAGAATTTGGGGATGCTGAGAGTCTCCTTTTATTTCATGCTCTTTCTGTCCCTTACAGTCTCAGTTGGCAGCACCCCTGCTGATAAAATATTCCCAAGTACCTTGTGGCTTTATGTGGCTTTCCACATAAAGGCTCATCCACAGATTTTTCTCCTGAGATAATTCTTTTCTATGTTTGGCTTCAGCTGAGTTTGCTGAAGCACACTGCCAGTAAAGCTTCTTAGAGGTCTTCTGGCTTGATTGAGATCTATGAAGCACACCTTTAACCTCGGGTGACTGAACACCCTGAACTTTTGATCTTTTCAGGGTTGCAGCAAAAGGTTGTATAGCCACACCTACAGTTTTTACTCTGTACACACTTTCAGGAGTAACCTCTTAATTTTAGCATCTTTTGCTATCTCTATAGGCTTAGAATGTCCTAAATCAGCATGTCCTGGTTCCTTTTTGCTTAACCATCTCAATTCAATATCCAAGTTTATTATTTACGAGTTCTGCTTTCTATATAACTGCAGGAAACAATTTTCCTAAACTCCCCACTACTATATAACAAGGATCTCTTTTCCTCCAGTTTCCAGTAACGCGTTCCTCATTCTCTGCTGAGCGCTCACCAGCAGCGTTTTTAGTGTCCATATTTCTAGGAACAGTCTTTTCAAGCAGTCTAGGCTTTTTCTATCATGCCCCTCGCAATTCTAACAGCCTCAGTTCACTGCCTGCTTTCAAAATCCCTTCCACACTTTTGGGCATTTGTTATGGTGGCACCCTTGGTACCAAAATCTGTATTAGTTTTCTATTGCTCCAAAATAAATGATCACAAACTTAGGAGCTTAAAACAGCATACACTTATTACCTCACAATTTCTGTACATGAGAAGTCCAGGCAGGCTCAAGTTGGTTCCAGGAATTCAAGGCTAAACTCAAGATGTCGAGTGGCTGTGTTTTCAGCTGGAATTCAAAGTTCTCCTCCAGCCTCCTTGTTATTGGCAGAATGCAGTTCCTTGCACTTATAGGACTAAGATCCCCATTTCTTTGTTGGCAGTTGGCCAGGAGCCACTCTCAGCTTCTTGCAGCCACTCTCTAAATCCTTGAACATGGCCCTGTCCATCTCCAAAGGCAACAATGGTGTATTAAACCCTTTTCTACTTCAATCTTTTTGTATCAAAAAAAAAAAAGGTTCTACCTTAAAATAATCACCTATGGTTGGGTTTAGTTCTACTGTGAGGCTTCAACTGTGATGTTTCATTTTTATTTAGTGTATAATTTGTGGACTTTAGTTCTAATGTAACCTCCCCACGTGAACTTGTCAATAATCATTTCTGCCTTGGCCTGAGCACATACCTTGATTAAAATATGTTCTTCTCTCCAACCTCTTACTCTTGTTATCAAATAACCAGCACCTTGTTCCTCTTGAATTTCAGGAACTGTGTGAGAATTTCCTTTATGTAACCTGTGTACCTATCTGAAAGTCTTGCTTTTATCTTATCAATTACAGATTATAGACTGAATGCCAGGTACTTACTTACGTAACATTTCTAAATTATTCTGGAAGCAAATAATGAATGTATACAAACAAATACAAGTAAAAAATAAAATATTCTTTATTCACTTTAATTGGAAGTTAGCCAAATTAAACTACCATGTATTATAATACTTGTTAACATTACAAAGGTTATGTTAAATAAGAAATATTTCTCAATATCTTGAGAAGATATTGCTGATGTCAGTTATTTAGTGTGAAGTTATTTTTGAAAAATGTTCACGTTGATGTATCTTTTAACACACACCAGTTAATTTTTTAATAATTAACTAAAACTAAGCAAAGACTGATACTGAGCAAAAATTCTACTTCACTTTCCTGTTTGAGGGAACTTCAACCACCAATGACTAAAGAAGATAAAATTAAGTTGCTTTTAACATTTTTAGAGTAAAATAATTTAGAGATAGAATGACAAATTGATTAAAATAAGAACATCTCTATAGAACTAGAAAAGAGCATATTGTCTTTTGTTATGTATTAATTTATATAAGTGACATTCCATTCGAAGTCAAACAAATTATCAGTCTCTGTTCAACTATGATATTCACGTTTTCTGTGCCTTAACTCCCCAAAGTCCTACTGAGTAAAAACATAATTTTTTATAAATACAAACCCTAACACTGAGAAAAATGTCAGTGCAGATGGACATACTTTAAAAAATTGTTTTGACTGTATTCCTGTTTATTCCTGTTAGGTGGCACACTGAATTTAGGGGAAGCTGTTTAAATCAGAATTTCTTAGTTTCTTAATCTGGAGTCCTAGGACATAGAAGGGTATCATTCCTTTAAAATTAACACAGACTTTGTGTATGTGTACATTTTTTTTCTTCTGGTGGAGAGTTTATGTCATTTGTCAAATTCTTAAAGATTTCTATTTGTCATACTTAAAGAAACAGGACCATCCCATCAACAGGTAGAGTCTTTCCCCCCTCTTGAATCAGTCCTTGTGAATTTCTTTGACCTAGAAAATTTGGCACAAGGGATGCTGGGTGAGTTCCAGAGCAAGGCCTCAGAGGCTTTCCAGATTCTGCCTTAGCTCTCACTGTACTCCAAGGCCACCTTGCTATGAAGAAGCCTGGCGAGAAAGCCACCTCATTCTCTGCAGCCAAAGAATGATGACCGAAACATGGGAGTGAAATCAGCTGAATGCACCTAAATGAGGGAGCCCAGGGGACACCAGCAGAGGACCCACTCAGCTGATCCAGAGAATTGTGAGAAATAATAAATTAGTGTGGTTTTAAGCCACTTTTTAGGTTAGGGTATGTGATGTAGCAACAGATAACTGTTAGGTCAAAATCTAACACTCCACAAAAAACTGGTTTAGAGACAAAAAGCGAGTTCACCTTGAAATACTTTTCCCTTTACTACAGAGCCTTTTGGACAAATGTGTTAAAAAAGGAGACTATTTATCAACATTTGATGATATCTCTCTTCTGCTCTCGAAGTCAAAAGGACTTAACATTGAGTTTCAGAAAAATGTATTATTTTACAATATTTTGTAATAAAAATATATTTAATGGGAAATGGAAACCACCCTACTGCCCATATTGGAAACAAATAATGGAGTAGATTATGGTCAGAAATCACTCGTTCTCAGCAATGGCCCTCTTTTTTCCTTCTTTCCTTCCTTCCTTCCTTCCTTTGCAAAATATATATAGATATATTTTAAAAATAAATTTTATTAAGTAAAAATTATATATAGATTTTGTTTCCTTTGAAGAAGTCAAAGCTTCCAGGATTATTTTATCAACGCAAGAGTTCACAGGCCTAAATTCATATTCAGCGTCTCAGGGTTAGGTAGCCACTTTTGCAGGTAATATTTGCTCTGCCCCATTAGTCCCTGATTTCTCTTTTTTCTTGATTTTTCCTCCTTGGCACAGAGAAGTAAGAAATTCTGTGGGGGTAAAATTGATCTATGCCAATGTAGGAAATAGAGCCCAAATCTAGGAAATCTTGTTCTCTAGATTGAGAAGCAAAAGGGTTACCTGCCTCAGCAGACTGCAAACCAGGATACACGTATTACATTGACGGGCAATTGCTTTCTTTAAGGGGCCTAGTAAGCTTACCTTGTTATTTTTCTTCAGCCCAGACTCTTACAACACTGTCAGTGGAATTTCTTGACCTTCTTTATGCAAACATATAGAATCTCCAATTTGAACTTTTAAAAGCTCTCTTAGGGGAGAATTCTCCCTCTGAGAAATTGATCACTTTACATTCACTGTGTCTTGACTCAAAAATAATTATATATTTAGATCATTTATTCTATATCTTCTTTGACCTGTTTATTCCCTGTCTGAATGAGTGCATAGAATATGAATTTAAATGTGGTCTAACTTAAATAGAAGGTGATCTCAATTCACTTGTCACTGACGGTTTACGGATAAATGGTGCTGCTCTTCAATCCATGATTTATTCAGTTGTCACGTGACATTAAAATGCTTAGCTTTCCTCACGCATTTTCATTAAAATAAAATTTAAAAAAATCTTTCAGTTATCAACTCACCACCTGTTTTTATATTAGATTTTCATTGTTAATGTCTTTATTGATTTATTATCAGTGTAACAGAAATATCATAATTTTAAGACAAATTCAAGTAAAATTTCCTCCCTAAGGTTCAGAATGTTAAAATAAATAAAATAGAACTACTTGGTGAATATTAAGTTGAAGGGAAATAATCTGATGCCAATAAAATGAAAGAAATTATTGACTTTCTCATGTCAATTTTTTTCCTAGGATTTAAAAAGAATCTTGATATTTTATTATAAACTTCTAGTCTTCTATCATTTTTCTTAATAGGTGATGTCCTTCCTAGCTTTATTGAACTTCTTCCCCAGTATGCACTGCACAATGGGCCATTTCAATAATGACATGCATGTACCAAAATAATGCATTTCCTTAGCCTTCTGCTATTTTTCTTTGACAGTCCCCAGCCCTGGTTTGCCCCTCCTTGTCTGCTTTCTTCATTCTTGCTCCAAGGATGCTGAGCAGTCCTAGAGAAAGTCACAAAGCTATTCAGATATTGCTAAGTGTCTTCACAATGAACTGTCTCTACTTCTTACAATAGAACCCTGATTTTTTTTCAGGGCAGCAATGTGTCTAGCTAATACAATCTATTTCCCAGCCTACTTTCTGTAGTTCTGGTAAATTAGATGTGTGCTGAGAATTACTGGGAAAGTTTTACTTTCCTGATAAAGGTGCCACCCATTTCTTATTCCCTAATTCTTCCCTCTTCTTCTTCCTGGCCCCAATGGATATGAGAAGCTGGAGGTAGAATGTCATCTCGAGACTATGTAGGGTCACCAACTGTCCTGGTTTACCAGGGACTAAGGAGGTTTCTCAGTGTGTTACTTTCAGTTTTAAAACTAGGACAGGTTGGTCATCCTACCATGAGCTGACAATGAAGCGAAAGATACTTAGGATGGCAGAGAGAAAGATGAAGGGGGCTTCCCGAGTTCTGTTGAGCTACTATATAAGCCATGCCATCAGGCTTTTTATTACACAAGAGAAACAAGCCCTTATGTATTAAGCCATTGGGTGTGGGTTCTGTCACTCTTGCTCAGACACAATCTCTAACCGCACTCACTACCTTGATACAATCTGGTCCGTTTGAAGTGGATCATAGTCCACTTGAATGGTGTAACCTGCAGTTGTGCAGTGAACAGCCTATGCAGCTGTATCTGGTGACCCTTACCCAAACTACACTTCCCTAAAGCCATGAACCTCCTAATGTTTCAACCATGATTTGACCTTACAGACAATCCTCTTTTTCAGATACACTCCTTCTCAAAATATCTCCAAACCATTTCCCTTTCTTTCTTCCATGTGAACTCTTAGAAAAAAGGATTACTTCTCCTTCTCAAAGTGTACCTCTCCCAGGATAAAGTTGGTCATTTCTCTTCCCACCTCCTCTGGGCTCTCAGTTCACCTGATTTGATTGAAAAATATTCAGTTTTATTATCCTTTTTTGATTATAACAACCAATTTGTTGAGATTCTCACATAAAGGTATGATCCTTGGGTAAACCAGTTTGTCCCCATGTTAGATATTCTAGTATTAAAAGTAAAATTTTGATTTTTAATGAGTTTGTTCACCCAAAATTTAGATCTATCTTTTATCTGCATAAGTTTCTTAATTATGTGTTCTTAGCAAAATATAGAATCCCCTAAGAAAAAAGAAACAGAAATGAAACAAAACCTTTTTATTACTTAAGGCTAATGCTAAACCAAAATGTTTTATTCTTTTTAAATTTTGAAGTAGTCAATCTCTAGGCATTCAGAAATTAAATCAACATTATTGAGATTATGTGCTTCTGATTTAGATTACCCCCGACACACCATCCCAGTTATATATAAAACTATGTTGGCAAATCGAGAGGGCAGCTTCTGATCCTCATTCATTTTAAGGCACTTTGCTAGAACCAGATGTTTTTTGTTTGAAAATATCATATGGCTGTCTGACAGGCTAGAATCAGAGATGTTCTTGTTGAGTAAAGGTTTCTAATATAAGAAATATGCAGTGGGGAGAAAAGAAACTTGGAAATAAATATAAATTCTCATTCAGTCTATAAAATTTTAAAAAGTTCACTTCTGTCTCATTTCTCTAGTTCTCAAATGGATAGAAAACTAGGATGGTATAAATAATGTTTCAGTTCTTCAGAACTACTTCAATTGCCCAAAAGACTAGATGAAGAGAGAGACAGAGAAATAACGTAATAATTGCAGAACACTAGGATATTTCTTATTTCCATCAGGTAGTGTTTTGTTTTAGTTATTTATTACTATATAACAAATGACTCCACAACTTAGAGGCTTAAAATAGCAATCATTTTGATATCTCTTATGGTTCTGTGGTTCGACTGGGCTCAGCTGGACAATGCTGCCAGTGGGCTCACCTGGGGTTCTTCGTGAGGTTGCATTTAATGGTAGCTGGGGCTGGAGTCATCAGGAGGCCCAACTAAGACGCTGGGCTGGCTGGACCTCTCCACATCTCCATCTGACCTCAAGTCCTCTCCATGTGGCCTTCTTGTGTGGTCTCTCCACATGGTCTCTTCAGCAGGGTAGCCAGACTTCTTCAATAGTGATTCCCAAAGTTGAGCATTCCAAGACGGGACACAGAAGCTGCCCGTCCTCTTCAGATCTAGGTCTGGAGTGAATATAACATCACTTCTGCCACATTCCATTGGTTAATGCAAGTCACAGGTCAGACCAGGTACAGTGGTGAGACAACTGCTTAAGCGTGTAAATTTCATCAGGTATGGTTCCTTGGGGGTGTCTCTGTCCTACCTACTCTGGACTGGTAGCATTAACAGTTGGAAGAAAGGCAGAAAAACATTGCTTCCTTTTTCAGGAGCATGGGGATCTATACATGTGCCTTTCGGAAAATAATTTGGGATGGTATTTTCAGTATGGTTCTAGAATAGCGATCATCTCTGATAGGGTGCTTGCTGTGTTTCATGGTTAAAAGACTTGGCAGATGGTGGACCTCAAACAATTCAGTTCCAGACTTGGGATTTTAGTCACATTTCTCAGTCAGAAGAATTTTTAAAAACAGAGAGGGCTTACTCAAAATTAAATGAACGTGTAAGGGATGAGCTAAAGGAATGATCACATTTTAGGGTAACTGAAGAGTGCTAGTAAGAAATATAGTCACCCAGATAAAACTGACTATTAAGGAAATTATCAATTACCTTTCGGAGGTCATTTGACATCTAGCCTAATAAAACAAACGAGCTTTCTGAGAAGTTAACTGCCCTGCCATGGGCCTCTTGGCGCTGCACTGCTATATTGTACAACTGTCTCTGCCTGCACCATCACCATTAATATAAACGAGTTCCCTGGTAACGTGTGTGGGATAGGAAGCGTGGGATTCCCAGGAGCCTCTGTGACCTTAGAAAAATGCCTTCCAGGATGAGTTACTCCCACAGACACTTCGTTCAGCTTATTTTTATGCTTTCTAGTATATAATACTTATCTTCCAAATTAATACAAACCTATCTCTCAGAGGTTGCTAATACCAAGGCATGTTGGCCTAGTGAGTAACAGACCTGGAAAAAGACAAAGTAAGGAATGCTTCTACAAGAGCAGAGGACAATAATATCTCTCATTTATCTGGGAACCTATCAAGTTAATAACTATGTACAGCAAATCGAGATTAATTATATTAATATTGCACTGTAATTTGGTCAAAGAATGCATAGTGGACATAATAAAGTTATGCAAGTCTACTTTGATCAATGACATTTAGCATTAGTTTCAAGTTACTATAATTATATCTAATTATTGCTATTTTTACATATAACCACGTGACATAGGAGTCAGGAAGGTAATATTGCTAAATCAGTTTCGATTGTCCTCATATGTTTAAAATGAGGTTCAGCGACTACTTCATGAATGACTTTTATTAGGATGAAAGATTTGATAAAAGGATGATGGCGACTCTGTGGTTGGGTATGGGCTTATAGAAGAAAAAGTAGGAAAATGCAATTATAAGAATCCATTGGAGGGACACATTTTAGAGGATCCTAATTTGCTTCTTTAAATTCCTTGTTGTATTTGAGAGGTGGACCAGAAGATGAATTCCGGATTCATTCTGTCATGTGTACCGTAGGTGTAATTTTGGAGTCTATGGAGAGTTTTTGTTCTAAAAGATTGTAGATAAGGTGGGGAGCCTTGTAAGCAGCTACTCAGTAACCACAGCTAGTGTGTCTGAATTCCCCTTGGCTGGTAATTCTGCAAAATAGATCTTATTTTGGAGTTTGTTTAATTCTTTGAAAGAAAGGCCTATACCTTACACATTTTGTAAGTAAAAAACTCTTTTTAGGCTTGTCTTCAAGAACAGGAACAAATACAGCTGGCAACAGTAATTTTAACATGTAAGGCTTAAATAAGCATTCTTTTAAAAAGGGTATTTAAGAGGGCAGCCACAGCTGGATGTTCCTATCATTATGCTTACTTTGTCAATCAAAGGCTTTCTATAGTCTAGGACCACATCAAGTCCAATTAACATAACTAACATAACTTGTGCATGTTTGTGTAAACCAAGCACTGTTACTATTAGTAGTATTAAAATAATCTGGAATAGGTTTAGTAGACCTTCCTTCATATTTATTTCCAGCTTCTACCATGGTCGTGTTTCATAGTGTGTGAGACACATTAGCAATGAACAGAGTTCTTTAAATTTGCAGGGAAATCTGAAAGACTGCCAGCAATAACTCTTTTCCGGACTCTTTCCAGATGCAAAGTAACTAACCCCTTCCTCTCAAGGATAGTGTGCTGGATACTAGCTGAAAAAACAAAATTCAGCTCGATATGAGAGGCTAGGTATAGCCAACTCCTGGTCTTGGTAGTAGTCAGTGAAACTTTCAAGCTTGCTGATCCTACCAGGTCCTTGGTGTGCTAGTCAGGTGTGACCTGGCCTGCTGCTGCTGCCTTTGACACGCATGAACTCACCAGGCTGCCACTTCTCAGAATCAGTGGCAAACGCGGAAAGTTAAAGGTAAGGTATATCTGAAATACATGAAACAGAGGCTGAGTCACCCTGTAATAGAGCATATATCAAGTAGGCTGAATGATTTTACAATGAACAGCGTTCTTTAAATTTGTGACATAATCTGAAAGACTGCCAGTGATAACTACTTAAAGAATTACTTTGTCACAAACTACTATGTAAAAAGTAGATAAGTAACAAGGATATACTGTACAGCACAGGGAAATATAGCCATTGTTCTGTAATAACTTTAAATGAAGTATAAGCTATAAAAATATTGAATGTTGTACACTTAAACTAATATAATATTGTAAATCAACTCTACTTCAATTAAAAGAGATGAATTACTCTGTAAATAAACCTGAGTGACCTACACTAGTTAAACTAGAGGACTAAAATGAGTCCTCTAAATTTTCACAGCATTTCATTGAGAATCACTGAAACTCCAAAATCAAAGTGTTCGTCTTCTGCAGATTTTTAAAGTATCGAAATTACTGAAAACAAAGGCTTCAAAGAGAAGATACTGAAATTTATCTCTACCAATCAAAGAAGGAATTAAATGTATTACTTGATGAGAGTACAAATATTATAAAAGACCCCGTTTTCAAATTTATAATTGGGCTTTGGATTATCTCAACTTGTGGGGAGAATCTTGATGGAGCTGCTGTTTTTAATTGGATAAAATGATATTTTGTATCCAAATGGGTTAAAAATCAGAAGACATATAATTTTGCAGTATCTAAATTTAATTGAAACCATCAACATAAACATAAAGAAAATTTATATGAGGCGCTTTGTTTTGTAAAAATTTTTGTTGAAAGATGTTACTCTGTTTTAAAAAACACACACCTCAAAAAAGATTTGAGCTGAAAAAATTGTACATTTGAGCTGAAAAACAGAAATTAGAATGTATTTTATAAGAATATATTTTCTTTATCAGAGTTTGCTTTGAACTTACTACGTACCTCAGTACTTACAGGAAAATTTTTCAATTAGAATTATTATGGTCCACCGAGAAGCATTAGTTGAAGGCGTCAATAATTTCAAATTTACGCAACTGTGAAGAAGATTTCAGGCAATTTTATGAACAAATTAAAAATACGGAAAATCATATTTAAGAAAATGCATTCTTTAGAAAAATACCAGTACTTGATGGTGGAGAAAATATGCTAAGAAATTGAGTAAAGTATGTGAAAATGCACTGAGAGGAAATACGTAAATACTCTGCCTATGTCATTTTTAGCATTCAGGTAATTGGTAAAAAGATGTTTTGTAAAATTTGGTATGTAAATATATATTTATGTTTTAATATATATTTTATTGTTATTTTTTGAAAAATAATGTTTAAATAGAATATCTCTGTCAAATACAATAGAACCAAGTTTTCAGTCAATAAGTATATCTAAGAATTATACAATTTTAATTGTTTTTATTGTCTCCTTTTTGTTCTCAAAAATGCCCTGGTTTGGTCAATAAATAGGCCCACTAAGCCAGACTTTTTTTTTTTAAAAAAAAACAGTGGAGATTTCAGACTTTTGGTGAGAGAGACAGTAATTTGGCCGAGAGGAGTTGGAAAGAGCTTACAAAATATCATTGCTTCATATCAAAAACTGGTGAGATAAATGGATATTCTGAAAAGAAAGAATGGCTATAGCAGTCCCAAGTTTCTTTTGCCTCTGTGTCCATCCATCTTTATAACCTAGCACTATGCCCAGCATAACACCATACCTGTAGTAAGTCTCTAAGTAAGTGAGTGTGACAAAAAGGAACAGACATGCTTTACATGCAAGGAAACTTGCTACATACCTACAGGGGTGTGAAGGGCACAGTCCCTGCTTTTCAGAAGTTCTTCTATTAGGGAAAGCAAAAAGCCATAAAAATGAAACGTGAAATAAACTTTAAAGTAAAAAAAATTCTAAATGGGTCTGAAGATTAATTACAGCTTAGTTATTGCTGAAGTTATTTAGAACAGCTTTCCATGATGGTTAGTTACCTTAAAAAAATAGGCTCACTAAATCAAAAGTTTCTGTAACTTCTCTCCCTATTGGGCAGAAATTATTTTAATTATTGTATTAGCAAATAGTTTAATGGAAATGATTAAATGATGTACATATCTCTTATTTAAAATTTTCTCTAAGCATATAATTTTACAACCATGAAACTGAAGGAGTCAACTTTTCCAATGACAATAATGTATGGCAAACAAGTTAAGTGGTAATTAAAACTGCTTAAGCAAACTAATATCAAAATTGTATCTTTTTAAAAATCAATTTTCATCACTCTAATTCTTGAGGATTTATACTCTTCTGCCTTTTTTGCTTGTGTTTTGGAAAAGAACCTCAGAATTTGCAACAAATGTGTTAAAGTTAAAGATTAAGATCAACAAACCTCAAATGCCATGGATAGCCAGGGAATAAACAGAATGGAAGAGTAAGCACAAGCACAATCCATTTTTCTAGTTAAGAGTGAGAACTAAACTTTGGAATTCCTGAAAACAGATGGGAGACTGGCTCAACATTTAAGAAATAAGCACATTTAAATTAATGGAGAATGGGAGGAAAGCTCATGGTTTTAGCATAAATAATAACATAATAAAGATACATTTCCTACTCCATCAGTTGACAGTACTTTCCCAGCAGAAATTTGGAATCTAATCCAGGTCCACGTGAATGCAAACAACTGGCTTGTCTAGTTCAAAAGTAACTGCCCTGTGCTCAGGTCCTCTAGGGCAGTTCATGTTATTCTGCATTCTGACCTCGACCATGGTCTTTTTCTCATATAGTGGCCTCTGTGGGTAATCAATCGGTCCAGAAGGGCAGGGGCCTGAGACCCAATCGTGATTGCTTTCAACCTCCATCTGGCCATGTCCTTCACATGAGGCAGGTGGGAACATCGCCCCACACCCCTACGATTTTTAGTTTTACAACCTTCTACCCGGTCTTTACTTGCTTCTCTTAGCCCCAGACTGAGAAAGTTAAAGCATCACCGGAATTTAATAGACTGAAAGGGGACCCGGATGACAGGAATACAACGGGCCTGTAGTGGCCTTTGGGGACAAGAGGGTTAAGGGAGTGGCAAGGGGCAACTCTCCCAGCTCAACTGCCCCTCCTAGCATCGGACACGGCCCCCAAAGCCAGCGGAGTCCCTCAGCCTGGAAGACAAAGGAAGGCTCAGGGCCGACTGGTGAAGGGGGGGGCAGCGACTCGCGTGAGCTCGGGGACGCGAGAACGCAGCCCCCGCCCCCTTCTCCGCCCCGTCCCCGAGAAAGGCGGAGCCCCGAGGCCGCCCCCAGAAAGGTCTCCCCGCGGCGCAGGCAGCGGGTCCCAGGCGGCTGCACACGCCCAGGCACGGTTGGCGACTGGACGGCGCGGTGGGGGAGGAGCGAGGCAAGGGGGCGGAGCCGGCGGCCGAAGAAAGGCCTGGCGGCCGGGAGGGGCGGGGCTTGTGCCGAAGGGGCGGGGCTGCTGGGCGGGGCGGAGCCGGCCGGTCCGGGGCTGCCTGAGACAGTCACTGCCCTGACGACGACGACGGCGGCGGCGGCGGCGGCGGCGGCGGTTGGCCATTGGGGGCTGGGAGGAGCACAGCCAAGGCTGCTGGGGCAGCTGGAACTGGCAGTTGCCGGGGGCCAAGAGGAGGATCTGGAACCCGGAGCGTGCTCCGGGCCGGGTGGAGGAAGCGGCTGCAGTTGGAGTCTGGGGAGCGCTGGCGGCGGCGGCGGCTTCTCAGCGAAGCAAGTGTCTGAAGCTGAGAGTCCTCGGCGGCGGCGGCGGCGGCGGCGGCGGTGGCGGCGGCCGGGACCGAGGTAACCGAGGGGCGGCGGCGGCGGCGGTGGAAGCGAGGCCCCACGCTCAGGTCGGATTCTTGGGGGCATGTGCCTGGGGATATGACCTGACCCACCCACCCACCCAGCCACCCTGTCCAGCCTCCGGCCCCAGACCCGACTTCTCCCGTCGTTCCGCCGCGGGCCGGGCGGGGGCGGGAGCGGCGCCCGGGGTAGGGGCGCGGAGCTGGACGCCGACCGGAGGCGACCCCTCCTTAAGGATTGGCAAGGACGTCGGGCACCCCCTCCCCCTTCAAAAGACACACCCCGATCTCGGGGCGGGGCGGGGTGTCGAGGCGTTCCCAGCCTTCTGGAAGGAAGACCTCGGTGTGGAGGCTGCACCTCCGTCCGTGGCCTCTCCAAGGTGGCCCCCCTGTGGCTCCTTGGGGCTGTTGAAACCAAAGGTGGTTCCCGTCGCTGGGAATCCCGGAGTTCCTTTTGTCTATCAGCTGAAACTAGAGGCCGGAACTGTAGGCGAACACCCACCAGTCCTGAAGCCCTCTGCTCCTTATCCCTTTCCTGCCTGGAGTGCATGCAGCCTTTTCTCCGGCCACAGTAGTAGATTTCATTCCTAACCCCCCTCCGAAACGTTCCCCCATTCGGCTCAGAGGAAGGAAGGATTCCCATAGTACGTGTGTTTGGATTTATCTTTCATGTAAGCTCACCCGCCTTTTTTTCTTTCCAATCCATTCCCATCTAGCCACAACCCTGATAATCATCCCCTAGGTTTTTTGCAAACTATCAACAAAGAAGTGTGGCTAGTCGCGTAAACAGAGTCCTTGACTGGCTGGGCTGTGCAAGTTAATGGAGCTTCCTGAACTGGCGCTGTTCTACCAAGCTGGTTGGAAAGACCTTTTTGGCTAGAGTTAAGGATGTTACTGCATGTGCCTAAAGTCTTTTTTTTTTCCTTCTCCTTTCTACAGTGAGGTTTTAAAAATCCAGGGTAACTTGATTAAAGTGTAGCTGTTTGGGAAGCCTAACTATAGAGGCAGAAAAATACAGAAAGGAAAGTGTAGTTATGATTTGGGGGTAGTTGTCCAACTTTTTGAAACTGCCAAAGATGAAGTGAATGGATTTTTGAGATTACTGTAACTGGTAAATTGTATTCTTTGATAAGTAAGCATTTAGCATGTGATATTTCGCACTGAGATATTTTTGTTTTATTTTAGTTACTGGTGGGAATTATTGATTACCTGGACATCTTAAACCGAGAAGCCTGTGAACAGGTTCATTAAGAATCTATCTTGAAAAATGCATTTTATGAATGCTTTGAATTAAGGAGGTGTTAACAGTGGTTTGCCATTTTTGCCACATAAGAGACAGTAATCTGAAACAGTTCCCTCCCTGGCAGTTGCCCATATACTTAAAGCTGGCAGGGTCTAGTACTTTGAGTGACTATACTTCAACAAGGAGTAGAGCACTAACAATCTACTGTATAAATGTAATCTCTTTGGTAGCATTTACTATAATGGACACCTTTTCTGCATCTAATTTTCAGATACAGACTTAACGCTTGCGATCTGGAAAAGCATTTTGTACAAATTGAAAGATTGGGCTTTCTCTTCAGTTTTCCAGATGTATTGTCTCATCTGCATACTTGAAACATCCACAATCACATAAACTCCAGATGTAACCATGGAGTTTTGCGACCCATCAAGATATAGGAAAAGTGTTGGCCAAGGTTCGGAACCAGGCAGTTTTCCATCAGTTCAACAATTCATATAAACTAATATATTCTCTGCTGATGATCAGGAATAAAGAGCCAGATAAAGTCATGCACATTCTGTTGGCAGATGGACTATGTGGCTGTTGAATTTTACTGTAACTGGTTACTCTTGTCATTCAAAGTCAACTTAATATGCAAGTTACGTCCTAATGGATGTAAAGACCTGTGTTGATGTACCCAGATTCTAGCAAATGTTGACGCTAAGAAACCTATTATGACTAATCCTTGGGAAGAGAAAGTCTGCAAAATGGCTCAAACGAGTTTACTGCAGGGGAAGCAGTTTTACTGTAGGGAGTGGGTTTTCCACAAGCTTCAGCATTGCCTCCAGGAGAAAACTAACTGCTGCAACAGTGCTGTCAACACACCACCCCTTGTAGTGAATTCTGGGAATAATGCTAGTGTTGTCTCTGGAAAAGGAGCTGCCTGGGGTGTGTTATTGGTAGGAGGGCCTGGCAGTGGCAAGACAGCCTTATGCACTGAGCTCTTGTGGCCAAGTTCACCTACAAGCTTGCAGAGAGGTTTACATCGCCAGGCTTTGGCCTTTCATTTCTGCAAAGCCCAGGACTCTGATACTTTGTGTGTTGGAGGGTTTATTAGAGGTCTGGTCGCCCAGATCTGCCGCAGTGGACTTCTCCAAGGATATGAGGACAAGCTAAGGGATCCAGCAGTTCAAAGCCTCCTACAGCCCGGGGAATGTGAGAGAAACCCAGCTGAAGCATTTAAAAGGTAACAATAAGTATGTCATGGTGTTCTGGTTTCTGTGCAAAAATTAAAGTTTTTTTTAGTTTTTTTGTGTTTGTTTCTTAACTTTGCCAGTGCTTTTACTACCGCTGTATATTTGGGGATAATCTGTGGTTATGAATACACCTGTTTACTTTGTTGAAGGAAATAAAATTTAAGCTTTGTATTGTAAGGTTATGGATTAAAAGTATATCTTTTACTTGTTTAATAACAGAATGTGAAGCACTGAAGAAACTTAATTTGAGAGGTGTGGTATTCTTGCAGACTTTTTAATGTGTAAGTGCTGTCCAGTAAAACTCAGGGCAAATCTGTTATCTTTTGCTGTGAGCCATCAAAATCAGCGTTAGAACTGTTATATCATTCTTAAATTAATGAGGAAATAGGTTAGGCAATACCTGTATCACAAGTATGAGATGCCAGGTTTGATGGACAGTGTTCAATATGGAATCACTGTGTATGGAATCAATAATGCAGTCTTTAATATTAAACTTAACTTTTAAGAGACTTAAGTCTCTGTACATAAACAGCTCTTTTCCTCTTGACTTACTGCTTTTTCTGGAGATACTATCACTAGTTGAAGAGCTGAGTTTTCATTTCTTATAAGTAATTTCATAAACTGCATTTATTGACACCTTAGAAAATGTTTCAAAGAGCTTATAGTCTAAGTTGAATTTAGTCTAACTAAATTATGTAATTATGCAATTTGTCTTATTGGAATTAGCTATGTAAATTTCTAATACCTTTAAATATTTAAAATCAAGTCTGATAACTATATTTTTGATATATACTGATTCTAAGCAAATCTTTCTCTATAGTATCAGATTTTCTTGAAAAAGATCCTTCTACTCAGATGGATTTTCTGTAATTTTTTTTCCTGTGTGAATTTTAGTTACTCATTGAAGGGGAATAACAAGCAAATAGAGCTGTGTGTAAATTGATTTTTATTAATTTTGATTTTCTGATTGACAGAAGGAGCTAATCACTTTGTATTCCCAGTCTGTACTTGGTTAGGGAAAACCTAGTCTTTCCACTTGGACCATTTTGGTGCTCTTACTAATCTTCCACTGGATCTTTCAAAAACTTGGGTCACTTTCTTTTTCATTAAAGTAATGAATCATTAAATAAATTAGGTAACTTTGATATTGGAGAAGCTGTTCTGATAATTCACAGAGCTACATTTCCTTCAAGACTGCGAAGCAGTAAGATAACCATAGTCGAATGCAGACATGAGATCATAATTAAAAGTTAAAAAGAAATATTTCTACATAGTCTATGGCATTAGATGATCTAGGCCTCTGCTTTTGGACAAATAGTTAAGATTTCATTATGGGTTTTATTAGTGACTGATTGACTTGTTAGATAAGTCCTTTAGAGAGTTTTGATAGGAATGTATTTTTGATAGGAATTTTATTTAGGCAGGGTTAGATGTAATTCAACAAGTAGACAATGGAGCAAAAGGTAATTATTTTCAAAGAGTTGCAATATTTTGAGGGAGACAGAGCTGGAGGTAATTATAACATGATGGGAGATGAAATATAAACAAAGAAAAGTATTTTTTTTTTCATTTTTGACAGAAACAACCTCCCAAACCAGTTTGTGTATTGTTACTTTCTTAACATCTAACACTTGATAATATTGATGGCTTCATATATTCATGTGTGAAACAATTTAGTAGAAATAGAAAATTGATAAAGGTAAATCTTAGTTCTTCACAGGTCCACAAAGTTGGGGAAATTTCAGAGTGATTCAGTAATTAATGCTTTTTATCTGCTTTTCTTCAGTTTTACTTCCTAATTTTTTATCCCTATTTTTTTTCCCCTTAATGATACTAGATACAGTATGTAGTGCGGCAAGCTAACTTCTTACATGAAGTCACGTAGCTAAGTGGTAACTTGTTAATTACCAGTTTTTTGAAATCACATTTTCTTCACGATAATTAAAGACTGAAAGGAACTTTATGTTAATCTTAAACTTCATGTTAAATATTGCTACTTCTTTTTCTTCTGACATGGTAGAGTATAGTGTGTTGATTCTGAGATTTAGTTGTCAAATTTCTTCTGACATCCATTCATTCTTACAGCAAATGTTTATTGAGAGCCTTTTGTGTTATGTGGAATTCAGATGTGGATAAATCAGTGAACCGAACAGACAAAATACCCTGTCTTCATGGAGCTTTAAGTTCTTACGCTAATATTTATCTTATTTCTATAAAAAGAAATAATATTGATACTTCGGGTATCAATATATAGATACTTGCTGTAGATGCAGCATGTGAACATTTTAACACAAATGGAATTAGATCATCTGTTGAAGAGAATGATGAATGAAGACACATTAATTTCTTATTTTTGTTCTTTTCCAGTTTTCTTTGCTGGTTAAAGTGAAAAGCTATTGTTACTACATTTAGAATATATATATTTTATCTGTTTCTGTTGGTGGAACTAAGTTGATGACAATTACATTTTTACTTGTTTTGAGAACCAAATGCTGATTTCTTTCATTCTGCCTCCCACTTCAGGCTTTTATTGCAAAACTTTGCCTTTTGTGTTGAATTGTCTTTTCTAGAGTTAATGTCAGAGGTAGAGTTTCCTAGTAGTCCTCTAACTGTAAAACAAATTCCAGTTCTTTTTGACAGAAGAATCAAGGCACCTAAGTTATGGAATGAGGGAGGGGCTAGTGGTTTTAGATCGTGTGATTTGTTTAGAAGCACAACTGAAGATGGTTATTTTTTCAACCAGAAACTTCTTTCTGAACTTTACTATCATGGTCCTTGAACCCCCAAGGGTCTTTTTTGGAGAGTTAGACGGATGTGGAATGGAAGTACAAAGCTTTGTTCCTAGTGGATATCATTCTCTTTTATTTCTGGTTCACCATCTGCAAGGCCAGGTGTGAGTCAATTCTGTGTGTGATGTCAATTTTTCCGAGTCGAGTAAAAAGATTTTGTTCTGTGTAATGTTGATAGGAATTAATTAAACATCTTCAGTGGTACCACAAATTAAGTGTAAATGGAATAAAATCATGATGAAGAATTAAGGATGAATGACTCTAAACTTTGAGAGTTTAGTAGAAAAGTCATCTGAGAAGTGGTGAAAGACAACAATGGCTTGTTAGAAAAGGATTGGGAGTTGGAAGACTGGACTGTGACCTTTGTTTTTATGTTGAATAAGAATCCTTGGGCTTCCCTGGTGGCGCAGTGGTTGAGAGTCCGCCTGCTGATGCAGGGGACGCCGGTTCGTTCCCCGGTCGGTCCGGGAAGATCCCACATGCCGCAGAGCGGCTGGGCGCGTGAGCCATGGCCGCTGAGCCTGCGCGTCCGGAGCCTGTGCTCCGCAACGGGAGAGGCCACAACAGTGAGAGGCCCGCGTACCAAAAAAAAAGAATCCTTGAATGGTGAAATTTTCTTTCTAATCTTTTTATCTCCCTCTTGAACATTTTATAGTTCTTCACTGGTATCTCTTTAGATTTTTAACTTCTTTTGTAATTATTTATGCATACATGTTCTGTAATCTCCTCTATTAGGCATATGTTTCTTCGTGACATTATTCATGACTGATTAATATTTTATGCTTACCATAGCGCTTTGAACAGCACTTTGCATATCGTAAGTGCTAAATGATTATCATTTGAATGAGTGAATAATACTACTTACCTATCTAGAATGTGCTTGAACCTGATTGAAGGACAGCTGAAGTGCTTGCATAAGAAAGGAAATTGAAATGTTATATCATTTAGGTCAGTTTTAAATGCAGACCAGACTGGTACAGTGATTATTAATTTATTAACCTGCTGTCTGCTCTTTAGCATGTATGAATGTGGATTGGTCCAGATAGTTTTACGTGGCCAGATGTCTGTCTTCTGTCTTAACTGTAGTATTAAGAGTATACTCCAAGTATTTTTGGCAAACTCAACAAAGGGGCAAAGAACAGAATGGGACTGGAACGTGTGCTTCCTTCTTACCCTCAGTTGTGGGGTATTTTCAAGGCAAAATATTTCCTTTCCATTATCTGTCTTGAATATCTAAGACTATTTAAGATAACCATCATTATCTATTCTTAAACATTGTCGGATTAAAAGGTCCTGTAAAGGTGTCTTTACAGTTCACATTTTGAATAAAATAAATGAAAATATAATTTTCATAATCAAAATTCTACATTTCTTTTAGTGTAATAGTGTCAGTTTCCACTGAGTTGTCTGTTGCTTCCAGCTCTTATGTTATTTTGACTTTGATATGGACTTCCATGCATTCAAACCCTTGCACTTTCCCTTCCTAAAATCTTTTCCTTTTACCCTAGCCTTTCTCCCTCTTTTATTCTTCATGTCTAAGCGCTGCTTCCTTTGGTTCCTGGTACCTTTATCATTTGCTGAACTAGTCCTCAACATTTAATCAATTCTGTAGTGGCATAACATATTGCTCCGTATTTATACTGTTTAACATCAGCCACGTTCTTAATTCTGCTTGGCCATTTTTTTATTTACTTCTTGATAACTCAGACTTTATTTTGGATCAGAAAGAGTAAAGTAGTGCCCTATAGGTTGAATATATTTTTTATCCACTTCAGGAAATTTCACACACCTATCCAGATTTGGGGGTTTTCTTGAAAAAAAATTGGAAATTTTGATGGTATTAGCTTTTCATTTTTTTTTGAAGCAATAATCTGGTGGCACTGTGTCAGCTGCTGTCTTTATGTGGGGCCTACACATTCTAATTTGATTCCGTCTCCTCCACTCTCTATTATTCTATCCCAAGACTACTTCGTTTGTTTATATATGCCAGCCTGGCTCCTGTGGGCATTTGCAAACGTGAACATGTTTTCTATTTCTCTGAGTAGAGAAACACTATAATTTTTATCTCCCCCCAAATTTGCTATTATATTATCTTGAATTTGTACATGCAAGTACTACTACTTCTTCCCTATCACCTCATTTTATCTTAGCGTACTAAAATCTGACTTCTACGTCTACATGTTCACAGAAAGATGTTTAAGCATAATAGCTTCTGAATCCACTACTCAGTCGATCTTTAGCCTTAGATGATATATGTTAGGACTTTCTTCATTATTTGTGCTTTCTTACATTCAGAATCTCCTGTCTGAGTGTATTCTTTGGCGGCCCTTCCTCTAGGTTCTCTCTGGCCGTTTGTCCAACAAAGCTTCCTTAGATCTTCTCTCTTTGTATATACGCTCCTTCAGTAATTTTATTTACTTACATGGCTACCAATGCTCATGTCTAATGTGATAGCAATCAGATCTACATCAACAGCCTTTGTCTTCATTCTGATCAACATATATCTTTTCACTGGAGTGTCTGTCACCTTCCTCTGTTCAGTCCAGCGTCTCTTTTAGCATTTCTCTTCGTTGACTCATTCATTCATTTCTTTTTTTTTATATATAAATTTATTTATTATTTTATTTATTTATTTTCGGCTACTTTGGTTCCTTGTTGCTGTGAGCGGCTTTCTCTAGTTGCAGTGAGCGGGGGCTACTCTTCGTTGCAGTGCGTGGGCTTCTCGTTGCTGTGGCTTCTCTTATTACGGAGCACGGGCTCTAGGCATGTGGGCTTCAGGAGTTGTGGCACGCGGGCTCAGTAGTTGTGCCTCGCAGGCTCTAGAGCACAGGCTCAGTAGTTGTAGCACACGGGCTTAGTTGCCCCGCGGCATGTGGGATCTTCCTGGACCAGGGCTCGAACCCGTGTCCCCTGCATTGGCAGGCAGATTCTTAACCACTGCACCACCAGGGAAGCCGCATTCATTTCTTAAACAAATAATCAGCACCTGCTATGTGCCAGATGTGTGCTAATGTCCAGATAACAGGACTAAAGTGGTGAGCCAAACAGGACACTGAGCTCAGTGGGGGGAAATACATTGAACAAATAATCACAAAAATAAATGTAAAAATGGAGCTTTAGTAAGTGCTAAGAAGGAGGGACACAGGCTGATAAGGAAGCATGTAATATGAGGCTTGATCGTTGTCTTGGGTTCTGGGAAAACTGACTCTCTTATCTACGTTGTTCCATAATTACTCTTATTTCCTAGACCCTTTCTACTTAAAAGTATGATCTTAAGATCAACAATAGTGGCACCACCTGGGAGGTTATTATAAATGCAGAATCTTGAATCCACTGAACTGAATCTGCCTTTTAACAAGATTCCTAAGTGAATTCTGTGCACATTGAAATTTGAGAAGCACTGCCCAGCCTAGATTCTAGAGTTTTCTTTGATTATTTTCTATTATATTTCTCTATTCTACGGTATTTAATCTTTTTCTTGGAATGGTTCTTGAATTCTTTTCCCCTAATCTAGAATTTTTGTTCATCACGTCCTGGGTGCTTTACTTAACCTTAGCCTCTCTATATGTAATTCATTTTGGTAACAGTTGGCCAATTAACTGTAGTAAAACAGTGCTTTCTTTAGGTCATTCCTCTGAGCCTGTGATAACCTCTACAACAAATTTAAATTTCTCTGCTTGGCTTTAAAAGCGCTTCATAATTTGGTTCTCTTCCATCTAAAGTATGTATCATGTTTCCAAACTTCACCAGAACACATTAAGCTCATTTATTCTCTCAAGAAATATTTTTAAGCATATGAGACAATGTTAAAGTCGACAAGAGATATGGATAAGAATAGTCTTATTTTTCTTAGTGTTTAGTAAGAACTTGATATACATAGTAAGGATATGGACCTTTTGTTTGTTATATATTTTAAAGATTTTTTTTTAGGTTGTTTTTTAGCCCTTAACTTTGTTTTTAGCAACTTTGCTTTTAGCAGTTTTGCTTTTTAGGAAATATCTATAAAGTATAATGGCTTCTATACAATGAAATGGTTTGATTTTATAAAGTAAATACTTATTTTTCTCCCCTTAAAAATAATCTTTGAAGTGTATTCTGATTGGTTGCCTGTCTTTACTGTCTAGTTGTTCTAGTGATGTCTTTGACCATACTATACAATTGTTTTAAATTTCAAACCAGGGCTTCCCTGGTGGCGCAGTGGTTGAGAGTCCGCCTGCCGATGCAGGGGAACCGGGTTCGTGCCCCGGTCTGGGAGGATCCCACATTGCCGCGGAGCGACTGGGCCCGTAAGCCATGGCTGCTGAGCCTGCGCATCTGGAGCCTGTGCTCTGCAACGGGAGCGGCCACGACAGTGAGAGGCCCGCATACCGAAAAAAAATAAATAAAAATAAAATAAATTTCAAACCAGTTTCTTTCTTTCATGTCATCTTAATCTCAGAAATATGCCTAATGTCATTTTTTTTCTATAACACATGTAGTGTAGCTAAATATAGTCTTTGGTAATAAAGTAGAATTTGAAAATGTTCATGTAATTACTTAATAAAAATAGGTACTAATTAAGAGAACTAATTATATCTTACTTGTGGTTATCCTGAGCAATGATTTGGAACATTCCAAAAACTGGTGACCTTTTACAGTTGTGACTCATGATTTGAATATATAGACACTGGTGTGGATTGAATTATCTGCTTTTGTTCTTCTTCTCTCCATGTATCCTTGGTCTTTGCCATGTGACATTGCAGTCCTTCTGCATTTTGATTTCGGCTCAGCCATGTGACTTGCTTTGGCCAGTGGGATGTTAGTAGACGTGACCCAAACAGAGGCTTAACATGTGCGTGAGTGATTGGGCTTGTCCTTTTTGTGTCTCATTACCTTCAGAAGAACATGTTCTGGCGAGCTTGTTGGTCCAAAGAAGATGAGGGAGATGTGGAGTAAACCAGACCCAAGTGGAAGCTTGACTCCACGCCTGGAGTACAACGAACTCATAGACACAGAAGTATAAATGATTGTTATTTCAAGCCACTGCGTTTTGGGGTGGTTGTGGTACATCACTGTTGTGGAAATAGCTAACAATACAAAAATTAAGGAAATAACATTTCAAATAGGAAATCGTTAATTTTCATCAAAAATCTAGGAGTCCTCATTGATTCTTCAATTTCACTCACCCCCTACACTCAATCCGTCAGGTACTTTTGTTCTGTTTCCAAGATAAAACAAATACCTCAACTTTTCTTCATCTCCATTGCTGTCACTCCCATTATCCCTTTCAGTGGTGTCCTAACTGGTCTTCTTCTTGCTATTGTTGTCCCTCTTATCTTCACAAAGCAGTTAAGGATAATCAGATCTTGTTAACTCTCTGCTTAAAACCTGCAGTTAGCTTCTCACTACCTTCAGAATAAAATCTAAGCTTTACATGGTCTAGCCCTTACCTAGCCTTTGACTTCAGCCTGTACTGTTTTCAGCCTTGTTCATTGGTTCTTCATCCACATTGTTCTTATTATTGTTCTGAAATAGGTCACCTTCTGGCCAGCAGATTTTTGTATGGCTACTTGCTCTGGTATCACTTAGTGCACCAGCTTTAATGTTACCTCCTCTGAGGTCTTCCCTTCTCCACTGACTCTTTACAAGTCTCCCCACCCGGTCATTTTCTTAAATCACAACATCCCACTTTGTTTTCTTTATTTCTTAATTTTCAGTGTCTATCATGATTGGAAATTATTTTATGCATTTGTTCACTTTGACTTTCTGTCTACCTTCTGGAATGAGCAGAGTACTTGTCTGTCTTGTGTCTTTAATATCTCCAGGGCTTAGAATATAGCAGAGACTCAGTATTTCCTGAATTAATGAGTAACTGTATTTTACTTTAAAACGTTATAATTTTGTCACATTGATAATTTGTATTGCTCAACCATATTCAGCTTTGAAATATTCTATTTTCCTGTGGAATAATACTATACATATAGATTATATAGTTATAGATGAAAAGTATCTAAAACCAGTATTTTTGATGATTTCATTAGTGTCAACAATTCATATTGAAATTAATTTTTATCAATGGAAAATCTTTTTAATAGCATCAGATTTATGTTATGTGACGTGAGTCATATGAGGTCATAAATCCATAGTTTCATCTGTAGAATTCTTATCATTCTTTCAGCCATTGTCATTTAAATTTCATATTCACTTAGAAAGGAGAAAAAAACTTTTGTAGCTTAAATCTCAGCTAATATGTTTGTTAAATTGCTACTTTAGGGAGAGAAGCAACTTGCAAACAGAGACCTTCACAGGAATTTAAAGGGAAAAAATAATGGTACTAAAGGGGAAGAAATTGTAGAAAATAAATTTACAGAGGAAATGATAGATTGCTCCTACCGCCAAAGGTTCAGTTATACAGGAAAGTTAATAAAATTGAAAAACAAAGATGCATGTACTTCCTCATTTTGCCATATTTGCTCTAAATCTGGGTTTCCTGTTTCTGTTTTAAAGAAAAAATAATCCACATTTGAAGCCACCCAGGTATCCCGTTAAGTCTGATCTACTCATACCCCGTAGGTGACCCCTCCTGTGAGTTTACTTTTTATGCCTATGTAGTTTGACCAGTTTATATACATAGGGAGATATATATGTATATACACATACTTGTTACATGCTCTAGTTCTGTACATTTTTGATTCCACATCAGCAATTCTCAAACTTTTTTATTCTAGGTCCCCTTTATACTCTTGAAGATTATTGCACACACCAAAGAATTTGTTTATGTGGGTTGTATTTATAAATATTTGCTTATTTAAAATTTAAACTGATATTTAAATATGTATTAATATATTTAATAATAAATCTTTATCTATTAACATAAATAACATTTTAATGAAAGAATATACTGTCCAAGACCAAAAAAAATAAAAACCACTTAAAGAGTGGCGTTGTTTTACATTGTTTTGCAAATCTTTTTAATATTAGGCTTAATAAAAGACAGCTGGATTATCGTGGTTCTGTTTCTGCATGCAGTCTCTAGAAAACTCCACTTTATCCTTGAGAGAGAACAAGAGTGAAAAAGGCAAATGACATCTTAGTTTTATTATGACACTGAATAGGGGACTCCAAGGGATCCCCAGACTACAATGTGGAAACCATTGTTCTGTATAAATAGTACTGTGTTGCTGGCACTATTCTGCAACATTTTCTGTGTAACACTTTTTTTTTATGTTTAGCCAAGTTTTTATATGTGGATCTACATGATTCACTTTACCATATGGTATATAATGTCATCCTTTATACTATAATTCATTTGTTGTCACGTTGATACTCATTTAAGATGTATTCAACTTTTTCAACTTTACAAAACAGTTATGAACATTCTTGGGTATTCTGATGTGCATATACTAGGAATAAAATAGCGAAGGGTGATTCGAGGTTGAATACTTAGAAGTGAAATTTTGGATCATAAGGTGTGTATATCCATCTTCAACTCTGAGGAGATAGTACCAACTACCCTTTAAAATTACATCAGTGTATCCTCTTGTAGTACTGTGTAATTTGAGTTTCCATTACTCTACTAGGTCACCAATACTTGCCATAATGTCAGAGTTCTTTATGATCTGGAAAGTGAATGTGAAATGGTACCTTATTTCCTTGATCCTGTGGCTCGTCATTTTGCTTGTGAAATTTTTGTTTTGAAATGTACAAAAAAGAATAGAGTCAAATATATCAGTCTTTTCTTTTTTAAAATTGTTTTAGTTCTCGTAACTTTAATAATTTTATTTATTCATTTATAAATTTATTTATTTTATTTATTTTGGCTGCGTTGGGTCTTCATTGCTGCCTGCGGGCTTTCTCTAGTTGCAGCGAGAGAGGGCTACTCTTCGTTGTGGTGCATGGGCTTCTCATTGTGGTGGCTTCTCTTGTTGCAGAGCACGGGCTCTAGGCGCGCTGGCTTCAGTAGTTGTGGCACGTGGCTCAGTAGTTGTGGCCCGTGGGCTCTAGAGCGCAGGCTCAGTAGTTGTGGCGCACGGGCTTGGTTGTTCCATGGCGTGTGGGATCTTCCTGGACCAGGGATTGAACCCTTGTCCCCTGCATTGGCAGGTGGATTCTTAACCACTTCGCCACCAGGGAAGTCCCTCAATCTTTTCTTTTTATGATTTCCTTTACACTTTGGCCTTTTTGGGTCTTAATATTTAAAAACTTGTTTTCTACTTGATTATTCTAGCAGCATTTGTTGAATGGCTCATCTTTCACTATTGATTTGTAATACCACTGCGGTGAGACACACACACACACACACACGCATGTATTTCCGAGTTCTCTATTTTACTTTGGTTTATTCGTTCATTCATTGATTTATCATATATGTATTAGATACCAGGAATGCGCCAGATGCCATTCTTAATACTGAGATGTATTAGTAAAAAACAAGTGGCAAATGTCCTCTGTGTTTATGGAGCTTAAATTTTGAGGGTTGGGGTGGGTGGTTAGTAGAAAAATGAAAAGTTAAGAAGATAGTATATAATACGTAGCATATCACTACGCAATAAGTGCTACGTGGAAAATCAAAGCAGAGTTAGGATGGTAGGAGTGGTGCGCTGAGTAGGTTGGGGGAGGAGTGTTGCTATTTATGTAGGGGAGGTTAGGGCATCCTGAAGGAGGTATCCAGACTGAGGATATATCAAGTGCAAAGTCTTGAGGTGGGAGTTGGCTTAATATTATCCAAGAGAAACAAGGGGGAGCCTGTGTGGCTGGAACAGAGTGAGCAAGTAGTTGAGTATATGAGACAAGTCGAGATGTAGTTAGGAGCCACATAATGTATGGACTTGGAGGCCATTGTAAGGACATTCATTTTTCCTTTGAGGAGATTGGAAGCCATTAAGTCTTTTAAACAGAGTAGTGAATGAAACATCATATGACATGATTTTAAAGGATCACGCTAGCTACTGTGTTGAGAACTGGGGTGGTAAATGTGGAAGCAAGGAAACCAGTAAGTGGCCAGTGCAGCAGTCAAGGTGAGAGACAGTGTACTTGGACTAAGGTGAAGTAGAGGTGGTGAGAAGTGTTGTATTCTGATTATTTTTAAGATTGACCTGATAGCACACTGGAAGGTGGAATATGAGAAAAACAGAGGAGTAAAGGATGGTTCTAAGATACTTGGCTTGAGAAATTGTAAGGATGGAGTTGTCTTTTACTGAAAAGAAGAAGACTGACAGGAGCAAGGTGGAGTTTGAGGTCAGAAGTTTCGTTCTGCATATGTTCAGCATTAGACGTCTGAAGTTAGGTAAGCAGTTAGATTTACGAGGCTAGATTCAAAAGAGAGGTGCTGTCTCTTTGGTTTCAATGGAATATAGATGGTATTTAAGAGCATTAGGTAGCTTATGTAAGGAATGAATGTAAATAGAGAAGAGAGAAGATCCAAGATCTGAACCTTAGTGTACTTCCAACTTCAAAGGTTGAGAATATATGAAGAAAAAGTAGCTAGTATGAAAGGAGCAGAAAGCCAGGTGACAAAGTGAAGACAGTGTCATTAGAAGGAGGAAGTGATAAGCTAAGTCAGGTATTTGCTGAGTTGAGGATTGATTTTAGTAACATGGAGGTCTTGGGGTATAGGTGGAGTGGAAAATAAACCTTGATTATAATAAGATCATGAATAAGTGAGAGGAGTAAATAGGCAGTAAATATCGGCAGAATTTTTGAGGCATTTTGCTGTAAGGAAGGGGAGCAGCAAAGTTGAATAATAGCTGGAGAAGGATATGTGTTTGAGGGTGATAAAGAAGAGATGAGATTGATGATTCGAGAAAGAAAGGGCAAAGTGCTGGAAATAAATCATTGAGAAGGTAAGATAAGGAAGGATCTGTTATTAGAGTGGGTGGGATAGGAGCACAGCTGGTTCATCCATAGTTAGAGGAGGGAAGGCAGTGTATGTAGATACAAGTGCAGGTGGGTTGGGAGAGTAGATGTTCCAGTGAGTTTAGAAGTTCTCTTCTAATTATATATGCCTAGAAGGGGGTGTGTGTGTGTGTGTGTGCATGCACACATTTTTATATTAAATGTTACTTATACGTATTTAAATAATTTTTTATTATCTAGGAAACCAGGTCAATAGTTGCAAGTGAATGTGGGGAGTAAGGAAATCATGGAGGTTTGAGAAGAACGAAGTGTAAAATATCATCTAGGCAAGTGGGGCATGGATGGTTTAGTGTTTCTCCAAGTGTGGTGTAGGCCCCTGCAAGGTCAAAGTTATTTTTAAAACAATACTAACACATAACACAGTATTTGTTTTTTCACTCTTGTTCTCCTTTGAGGGTATAGTGGAGGCCACATGAGAGACTGAGTGCACGAATACTCTGGCTGAGATTTTGATGAGGGTTGCATTGAATCTTTAGGTGAATTTGTGGGAATTGACCTGTTTGCAGTGTTGAATCTCCTAACCCATGAATGTATCTCCTAATTCAGTGTTGAATCTCTTAGTCCATGAATATCATGCTAACAATAGTATCTAGATTATTTAAGTCTGTATTTATTGTCTCTTTTTCCTCTAAATTACCAATCACGTATTTCTGCCCTTTTTCTGTCTGATAATTTTTGATTGTATGTCAGACAGTGTGTTAAATGACTAGAGCTCCAGATAATATCTTTCATCAGAGAAGGTTTTCGTTTTTCTCATTTGGGCAGAGAGAGTGAGGGGCTGATATAATCAGGGATGGAGGTGGGCTGGGGCTCCTTTGTCGTCTTAGTAAGACTGCTAGTTTATTCCTATTATTTTGGTGTGGACCTTCTAAGCTTTTGATTGAGAGTTCCAAAAGGACTTGATAATTCAGTTCTTCCCCAAGAAATATTTATTTAGTCCTTTGACTTCCTGCCGCTTATACCTTCAAATTCTAACAAGTGTCTTGAAGGGGATGGGTTTTGTGTTTAAAGCAAGTACCCTCCCATTAGCAGAATTTTGTCTCCAACATACAGACTATGGGAGATTTCATGCTGGCTTTTAGACACACTCATCCTAGTTCCCTAGCTTTTTAAATACAACCCAGAATTTAGCATATGTACCTTGGAGAAAATCAGGGACACCTCAGATTTGCACTTTCTCTGAAAGAGACATGGCTGACCTCTGAAAGTTGTGCTGATTTTATTCCTCTGGTAGAGTCCCTCAGGGTGGCCCAAGCCTGATTCTCCGTCCATACTTAAAATCACTGTATGCCTCAAATCAGCAAATGACCCCTGGGGAGAAAGCAGCAGGCGGTTTGGTTTTTTGTTTCTGTTTTGCTCATTTTGGATCAACTCCCATCCTCTGGAGTTCTAATTCATTTTGTTCTCTTGCTTCAACAGCTTTCTCCTATCTTTAAAAACGTAAATTTTGTAACGGATAACATTTTTTTTCTAGCTATTGCAGCGGGAGTTTTGGGCTGCTGCCACCTACTGCATTTTATCTGGCAGTGGAAGTCCCTATGAGGAAGATTTCTCTGGTTCTCTCCTGTTTTATTTGATTTGTGGCTTTGCTTGTTAAATAATTCCTTTTTTAAAAATTGGATTTCATTCCCTCTTTTATTTACCTGAATATCACAACTACATTTTCTTTACGTTCTTTGGCAGTTTTGTAAGTTACTTTCATTTGGACATGAACACGTATTCCGATTGTTGAGTTTGCTGCTTTCTCTCTGAGCACTATAGATTTTGTAATTTTTTTTTTCACTCTCCTGTTTGGTTCGCGAACACTTCTACCTCTGCTCTCCTTGCTCTGATTGCTGATTGCCTCCACCACTCCCCACCCTCAGTGCAGTCTAGGATGAGGGCCAATAATTGAGATACAAAGCTCACACTCCAAGCCGATACAAGTGATCTTGTAGATTTAGTCACTGACCCATGATCATTTTTGGTTCAGTTCCTGTCTCCAAGGAGGCTGATTTTTTGCCCTCCCTGCTGCTTCTTAAAAGCCATAGCCCTAGGCAGTAGTCTGTGCTTTTTGTTTCCTTCTTTCATTAGTAATAAGGAAAGCCCCTGTTCCAGCCCCTAGTTTCATACAGTGAGTCTGAGTCCTGTTAGTAGAGGCAGGACTACTACCTCGCCCCTTTTACTTCCACCATCTAACCCCCAGGCTGCCATTGCAGACAAGTTTGACAAGCTGAAGTTTTCGGTACACTCACAGCATTATGCTTCTTTTCTGTTTCTGATACTTTGAAATGTTTATTTTATTTTTGACTCTGGTTATGTTTTTCTTATTTCATTTTGTTTTTATATTCCATCATTCCCTGCTATATTTTAGCAAAGGGGAAACAGTGCATAAAAGCATGAAGTTACAACAATATCTTGGTCAAAGTTTTGAGGGAAATTTTACCCTACATTTTGGCCAAGCTCCTTACCTGATTTTAATTATCAATTGTACTTATTAGATTTTTTTTATTGAGTATATAAATTTGATCCCTAACTGGTTTGAGGTATCTTATACCCTGTTCCACATTTTCACATGCTTTAATTTACTGGAGGGTAATTTCATTCCTAAGGAAAGAAAATAGGGAAACAACCTAAGTGTCCACTGACTTAGATAAATTGATAAAGAAATTCTGATATGCATATATACACATAATTCAGCCATAGTAAAAGAAGGAAATTCTGCCATTTCTGGCAGCATGGATGGATCTTGAGGGCATTATGCTGAGGGAAATAAGTCAGACATAGAGACAAATGCTGTATGATTTCACTTGTGTTTGGAATCTAAAAAACCCAACTCATTGAAATGGAGATCAGCTTTGCAGTTCCCAGAGGCAGGGGTTAGGAGGTGGAGGCATTAGGTGAAGGTGGTCAAAAGGTCCAAACTTCCATTTATAAGAGGTGTAATGTACAGCATGGCAACTATAGTTAGCGGTACTGTATTGTATATTTGAAAGGTGCTAGGAGACTAGATCTTAAAAGTTGGAAAAAAAAATTATTAACTGTGAGATGATGGATATTAACTAAGCTTATTTTGGTGACATTTTACAATATGTACATATATGTGTTGTATACCTTAAACTTATACAATGTAATATGTCAATATATATCTTAACGAAATGGGAGAAAAAGAGAAAAGTAAAACCTGTGTTTGTTTTCCTAAGACAAGATATATTAAGTAAGAATTATTAGTGATTTAGTTTTTCTACTTCTCGTCTTTTTAAAAAACATTTATTTTAAAGCATAGCCTTTCGAAAGAATTTAATCATTTTATTAATAAAATGATGGGCCAGTATGTCAGCATTGTACTTCCAGATGGTTTTGGAAAGTGCTAGGTATTTAGGATTACCCTTCTAGGTAAACTTCAAATGTATAATATTTTGATGCTAAATTTCACCAGATAGTAGTGAGATTTTAGACGGCAGAATTCAAAGTGGGTAATCTGGTAATATTATGTATAATTTTTTTTTTGGTTGAAAAAACTTTCCTTTCTCAATTGAATTCCCTTTGCAACTTTGTGAAAAATCACTTCCTGTATTTATACTGGTCTGTTTCTAGACTTTGATGTGTCTGTCTTTTGCAAATACCATACTATTTTTTTAAATTTACAGACTTTATTTTTTTAGGTTCACTGCTTTTAAGGGGAACGTGTAGAGAGTTTCCATTTATTCCCATCCCTGCACACACACAGACTCCTCCACTATCGACATCCTGCATCACAGTGGTGCATTTGTTATAAATGATGAACCTGCATTGACATATCATTAATACCCAAAGTCCATAGTTGACATTAGCGTTCTCTCTTGGTGTTGTACATCCTATGGGTTTTAAGAAATATATAATAAATGTATCCACCATTATTGTATCATACACAGTAGTTTTACTGCCCTAAAAATCCTCTATGCTCTGCCTATTCATCACTCCCTCCTCGTAGCAACCACTGATCTTGTCACCATTTCCATAGTTTTGCCTTAAGAATGTTTGACAGTCAGAATCATACAGTATGTAGCCTTTTCATATTGGCTTTTTTCACTGGGTAATATACATTTGATTCCTCCATGTCTTTTCATGGCCTGATAGCTCATATCTTTTTAGTGCTGAATGATTTTCCATTGTCTGGATGTACCATAGTTTATTAACATTCACCTACTGAAGGACATCTTGGTTGCTTCCGAAGTTTGGCAGTTATGAATAAAGCTGTTATATACACCATGTGTGCAGATGTTTGCATGGACATACTTTTTCAGTTCATTTAGGTAAATACCAGGGACACAATTGCTGTTTTGTATGGGAAGAGTATGTTTAGTTTTCTATGAAACTGCCAAACTGTCTTCCAAACTTGCTGTGTACCATTTTGCATTCCCACCAGCAACGAATGAGAGTTCCTGTTGCTCCACATCCTTGCCAGTATTTGGTGTTGTCAGCGCTTGGATTTTGGCCATTCTAACTTATATGTCGCAGCTTGTCTTAATTTGCAATTCCCTAATGACATATGATGTTGAACTTCTTTTCATACGCTTACCTGCTATCTGTAGCTTCTTTGGTGAGGTGTCTGTTCAGGTCTTTTGCCTATTTTTTATTCAGTTTGTTTTCCAGTGTCCAGGTGCATCTGCCCCAGGTAAGTAAGTGCTTGCGTTCTATGTCTGCCTGCAGATGTCTGTGTCACCTTAGATTTTGGGCTAGTTGGTTGCCCTGTGACCTAAGCACTCTCGTAGGTTCATGAAAAGTCTTGAACTTGCAGTTTGCCTGGCTTATTTTGTTGTAAGACTGGGAGGGAGGCTCTTAACTAGTTCTCTGCTCCTGAGGGAGTGAGCCAGAGAATGAGATGAAACTCAATGTTCAACAGTGAAAACCTTAAGAAACTATTGTACGTATAGTATCTGTCTAATAGTATACTCCTTACAATACTTGTAGGAGCTTTTAAAAGTTAATTAGCCTCTTGAGAAAGAGGCAGTAAGTAAATTCACTGTATTAAAAAAAAATGGATTTCATTTCATAATTGCCCTAATGGTCTTTTAGCTGCCTTTCTGCCTGAAAATCAGAAGGCCAGCTACAGAAGCATGATGCTGCCAGCGCTTATTTTCAACATAGAATTGAAAATGGGGGGAGAGCTAGCTCAAGGACTTTAAATTAAATTCATAAAAGTATTAATGTAATATACATTGCCTGAATTTTAATAATGCACCTAAGAAATGTAAGACATTTAATAACATATCTACACAGGTAAAATCCTGTGGCACACTGCTGGTTTTAAAGATGGTGGTTATCTTTGTATGAATGTGATAATCTAATACTATCACATTATCTCATTTTGAAGATAATATATACATATATATTCACAAACAGAGGAAAATCTGTTTTAGACTTCTAAAGCACTCTTGCTTTGTGTGTGTATACTTTGATGGGATTGTCATTTATAAAATGATAAAATGTAATCTGGTAGAGATGTGCATCTGTGTGTCACTTGGTGGTGTAGGTATCCCCATATGGTGCTTTTGATGGAATAAATAAAAGGAAACTGAATATGGGAATTCTGAGTCTAGAAAATTTTTTTTTTTTTTTTTTTAGAAAATTTTTTATCTAGTGTTTCAGAGTAGCAGTTTTCCTATTAATTACCATTCATTCATGAAGCAGATTTTACTGAGTGTTTGTGATATGCAAATAATGGTTTTGAGTGCTGGGAATCTAGCAGTGCACAGGACGGGCGCCATCCCGGGGGAGGCAGCACGGAAGTGGAGGAGCTTCACCCCAGCCTTACAGTGAAAGCGGTACACGAGATAACGCAATAAATTACTTTGAGGATGGGATCAACACTACAAAGAAAACAGGATGAGTTGTTAGAGGAACAGTAATACACGATGAAGGCCATTTAAGACACGGTGACCAAGGAAAACCTCTTCAGGGATAAACTTTGTGTTGAAATCTGAAGGAAGAGAAGTTCGGCCTCGGGGAGCTTTCTAGGCAGAGGGAGTACCAAGTACATAGGCCCTGACTGGAGGAAAGCTTGCTGTTAGGACTGAAAGGGGGACAGTGGCTGGAATAAAAGGGAGAACTCAGGAATTAGTCCTAGGATTTTGACTTAAGAAACTAGGGGGGTGATGGGATACCACTAACTGACATGGGGAAAATGGGTGGGGAGGAACTTATTTGGGGGGTAAATTGAGAGAATGCTTCTTTAAACATGTTAAATTTGAGACGCCCGTAGGACATCCACATGGAGATGGTAGCAGACAGTTTTGAGTTTAGAGGTGATGTCAAGACTAGAAAAAATTACTCAACATTTTTAAAGCCATAGTTTGTCTTCTGGTTTTGACATGACTGACTAAGGCCTGGGAAATAGTCTAATAGCAAGAAAGTGAAACTATGAGAGACCTGTAAACCCCAGCCTCAAGATAAATGTGGAAGTTAATACCAAACTGAGATGCAGACAAAACTGACACAACATTTACTCTTTGAAATAAATGTATACCCTGAACATCATCAAGAGCATAAAGACCCTCATTTGGAACCACAGAGACAGGTTATAGACTTATGCTAGAAGTTTCCCTGGACCCAGTTAAGCAGAATGGAAGAACAAAGAGTGCTGGGAAGAATGAGTCTCACAGATGAGCTCTGTGCAGGAGTCAGACATCTGGGGGTAATGGCGAGGGGGCTGTGGTGAGAAAGGCCTTGTGTACATCCCCACAGCTTTTCAGCTTAATTGGTTGGGGAGAAGTAGAAGCGCAAAGAAGTTGTTCATGCCCATAACTCTGAGTCATAAGGAGATTCTTAGAAGCCTGTACACTGGACACACTAACCTGCAATTGCTGATCCAGAAAGAAGTTATCTTACTGAAGAGCTGTCACAAGATATGTAAAAATATACCTCAAAACCAGTAGGGAGAAGGGGTCTAAAAAACAGCACCAGACTAGGACTTCCAAAACTATGTTGAATAAGAGTGGCGAGGGTGGACATCCTTGTCTTGTTTCTGATCTTAGAGGAAATGCTTTTAGTTTTTCACCATTGAGGACGATGTTGGCTGTGGGTTTGTCGTATATGGCCTTTATTTTGTTGAGATAGTTCCCTCTATTGCCCATTTTCTGGAGAGTTTTTATCATAAATGGGTGTTGAATTGTGTCAAAAGTTTTTCTGCATCTATTGAGATGATCATATGGTTTTTATTGTTCAGTTTGTTAATATGGTGTATCACATTGATTGATTTGCATATATTGAAGAATCCTTGCATCCCTGGGATAAACCCCACTTTATCATGGTGTATGATCCTTTTAATGTGCTGTTGGCTTCTGTTTGCTAATGTTTTGTTCAGGATTTTTGCATTTATGTTCATCAGTGATATTGGTCTATAATTTTCTTTTTTTGTGATATCTTTTTCTGGTTTTGGTAATGGATAAAGAAGGCACATATATACAATGGAATGTTACTCAGCCATAAAAAGAAATGAAATTGAGTTATTTGTAATGAGGTAGATGGACCTAGAGTCTGTCATACAGAGTGAAGTAAGTCAGAAAGAGAAAAGCAAATACCATATGCTAACACATATATATGGAATTAAAAAAAAACATGGTACTGATGAACCTAGTTGCAGGGCAGAAATAAAGAGGTAGACATAGAGAATGGACTTGAGGATGTGGGGTGGGAGGGCGAAGCTGGGGTGAAGTGAGAATAGCATCAACATATATACACTACAGAATGTAAAATAGTTGGCTAGTGGAAATTGGCTCGGTGCTTTGCGATGACCTAGAGGGGTGGGATAGGGAGGATGGGAGGGAGGGGATATGGCGACATGTGTATGCACATGGATGATTTGCTTTGCTGTGCAACAGAAACTAACACAGTATTGTGAAGCAACTATACTCTAATAAAGATCTAGTAAAAAAAAATCTTATATTTTTAACAGTGTATTTTAAGTGAATAACAACTTAAGTTTGAAGGCATAATAAAGCTCAACATTTTACTCTTCCTCCAAAAAAAACACCAGCACCAGAAATGCTCACCAGAAAAATATTGCCATGGAACAAAAAGAAAACCATAGCCAAACATATTGTCTTAAATGAAAACATAATTAATGAGCAATTGTCTGACTTCAACAGTTGCATGAAGCAGAGATATAAGTGCTTGGAAAAGAGATGGTGAGACAACAGAATGAGATGAAACTTAGCCAAAATATATATGGGGATTTACTCTGTCTGTGAAAAGAGAGATATTTCAAATCAAGTCAATAAGAGAAAGATAATTTAGTAAATAGTTTGGGGATAACTGTGGAACCATGTGGGGAAAAAAATTGGAAACCTAGTTCACATCTTATGTCAAAACTAATGTGATTAAAAAATAAAATTTTCAAAGCTTTTGAAGAAAACATGAGGAAGTGTTTTTTTTAACCTTTAGAGTAGGGAAGTCCCCTCAGAAATGAAACATATAAAACTCAGAATTCATAAAAGAAAAAAGACTGATGTGTTAACATATAAAACTCAGAATTCATAAAAGAAAAAAGACTGATATATAAAGGTAAAAAAACAGAGAAGTTGTACATTAAAAAAAAAAACCCTTTAAAAGTCAAAAGAAAAGTAACAAATGATGGAAAATATTAGCAACAAAATCATTTTCTTAATACTCTCCAAAAAAGAGAAACATTAATCTTTTGGAAAATGGATAAAGGATATGAAGACACAGTTTAAAGAAAAAGAAATAAAACTCCTAGACATTTGTAAATAAGATTGACCTCATGATAAGGAAATGTCAACTAAAAGCATAATGATGCCATTTTCTGCATATCTGTGGAAAATAATGTTAATTGCTATAATGGAGGGGCTAGGGAAACAGGCACTCTTACGCAACTGTTGGGAGGGTATGTTTATATAATTTCTAGAGGGTATTTTGACAATATCTGTGAAGATATACACAGATATGCCCCTTAACCTAGCAACTCTAATCCTAGTAATATGTCCTACAGATATACTTGTATATTTTAAAATGGTATGTATAAGAATATAGTAAATTTAAACTGAATCATATGAATAATCACATTAAATGTAAATGGTAAATACACTAGTATAAATGGCAGTTTGTCTGATTTAGATAAAAATGTAAGATCTAATTATATGTTACCTAAGACAAATATACATAAAGAGACATATAGCTTAATTAAAAAAAAAATGAAAAAATATATACCTGACTGTTTTAGTTTACTGCCCTTGGGTTCCTTTGTTTTTGAGGCAGAGATAGCAGTATGCTGATTTTTTTTTTTGAATTTTATTATATTTATTTTTTTATACAGCAGGTTCTTATTAGTTATCCATTTTATACATATTAGTGTATATATGTCAATCCCAATTGCCCAATTCATCACACCACCACCCCCACTCCTTACCACTTTCCCCCCTTGGTATCTATACGTTTGTTCTCTGCATCTGTGTCTCTATTTCTGCCCTGCAAACCGGTTCATCTGTACCATTTTTCTAGGTTCCACGTATATGCGTTAATATACAATATTTGTTTTTCTCTTGCTGACTTACTTCACTCTGTATGACAGTCTCTGGATCCATCCACGTCTCTGCAAATGACCCAATTTCATTCCTTTTTATGGCTGAGTAATATTCCATTGTATATATGTACCACATCTTCTTTATCCATTCATCTGTCGATGGGCATTTAGGTTGCTTCCCTGTCCTGGCTATTGTAAATAGTGCTGCAATGAACATTGGGGTGCATGTGTCTCTTTGAATTATGGTTTTCTCTGGGTATATGCCCAGTAGTGGGATTGCTGGATCATATGGTAATTCTATTTTTAGTTTTTTAAGGAACCTCCATACTGTTCTCCACAGTGGCTGTATCAATTTACATTCCCACCAACAGTGCAAGAGGGTTCCCTTTTCTCCATACCTTCTCTAAGCAGTATCCTGATTTTTAACTGTACAGGGGCTCGGTGCCCCTAACCCCCAGGTTGCTCAAGGGTCAGTTGTATATAGAACAATTGAACAACACTATCACCACTTGATCTAATGGATATTTATAGAATAGTCCATCCAACAATAGCACACACAGTCTTTTCAAATGCTTACACGTTTACTAAGTTAGACATTCTGGACCATAGGACAATGCTTAATAAATTTAAAGGTGTGCAAGTTATACAAAGTATGTTTTCTGATCACAATTGAATTTAAATAATGGTAACACAGGAACATAAAATACCTGGGAGGTCCCCAAATATTTAAAAACGATACCACTCACTTCTCAGTAACCTGTTTCAAAGAAGAAATCAAAGGGAAATTATTTTGAATTGGATGATAGTGAAAATACTTGAGGGAAATTCATGACATTAAAGGATTATATTAGAAGTATGAAACAATGATTTCAGTTTGTATTATAAAGAACTAGGAAAAGAAGAACACATAACCTGGAGTAAGCAAAAGATGGGGAATAATCATCAAATCCTATCAATTTCACCCACCAAATTTCCCTCAGATCTGTCTACTTCATTCTGACCTTGCTGCTTACTACCTTATTTATAACATTGGTTTTAGATAGACAGTAGACCGTCATGGGTAAGAGTGTAGACTAGGGGGTGACTGACCATCCTGGTTTGCCCAGGAGTGGGGCGTGGGGGGCATGGACAGGGAGGAGGAATGGCTGGTTCTCAGTACTTAGAACTGGTAAAGTCCTAGGCAAACCAGGCTGAATGGTCTACCCTTGTGTAGGTTCTAGAGCCAGACCCTGAACTTCAGTCCCTTCCTTGAGCTTTGGATAAGTGACTTCTCCTTGTGTGCCTTGTTTTCCTCATCTGGAAATGGGTATTACAGTAGTACCCATCTTAAAGACTTAATGTGAGAATCAAGTGAGTTGATGCAGATGTGAAGTACTTAAATGCAATAAAGCACTGAATTAAAGTTAGCAGTTATGGCCTTGGTAACAGTAGTTCAGGATGGAGATTGTTTTTTCTTTTTTTTCCCTTAAATTCTGAGCAGTGGCCTCCTATCGCACTCTTTCCTTCTAGACTTACTCTGTTTCAGGCTTTCCTTCAACTGTAGCCAGTTATCGTTCTAAACACAGATATAAACATATCAGTTCTGTGCTTAAAGTACTTCACTGGCTCCTTAGTACCCTTAGGTCAGAGTTCACATTTCAGAATACTTTGTAAGTCCCAGCATTTACTCTTTCAGTAATTTTCTTCAGTATGTTGTTCACTGGTCCTTCTCTTCCCCCAGCCTGTGCGTGTCCTACTGCCTTAACTAGATTTTTTTATTCCTGTGTCTGTTGCCTTACTCTCGAACTTTCTCCTGACTAAGCTCCTCTCCTAACTTTGCTGACCTCTCCCCTTACCCTATCCTGATCAAAAACAGGTTAGGTGGGGGCTCCCCCCTGGTGGCGCAGTGGTTAAGAATCCGCCTGCCAATGTAGGGGACACGGGTTCGAGCCCTGGTCTGGGAAGATCCCACATGCTGTGGAGTAACTAAGCCCGTGCACCACAACTACTGAGCCTGTGCTCTAGAGCCCATGAGCCACAACCACTGAGCCCACATGCCACAACTACTGAAGCCTGCACGCCTAGAGTACGTGCTCCACAAGAGAAGCCACTGCAATGAGAAGCCCGTGCACCGCAACGAAGAGTAGCCCCCGCTTGCCGCAACTAGAGAAAACCCGCGCAGCAATGAAGACCCAACACAGCCAAAAATAAATAAATTAATAAAATTAATAAAATTTTTTTTAAAAAGTAGTTAAGGTTATGGTCTCTCTCAAGTGGCACTGATTATAGGATATTACTATAGTATATTATGATAGTATATTTTATATGTACTATATATAGAAATATATATATACTGTATATGTATATATGTACTGTATACATAGGTAAATATATAACACTGGTTTTACGTCAGCCTTCTTTGTTCTCATAGTAGAGGAACTATATACATAAGGTACAATAAAGGACATTTTCCTAAATTTATAACATTCCTTCTGCCAGGATGGCCCTGCCTTCCCTTTATTGTAAAATTTATTGCAAATTTATTACTATTCCTGGAGAATTTTAATTGATCCTTCAAAACTTAGTTCATTGTGAGCACCTAATATTTGAATGTTTCTCTGACATTTTCTTCCTTTCTTATCTACTTCCCTTGAGTTGATCATTTCTTGTCCACTGTGTTAGTAATTTTACTGCTTTTTTTGGTAGCACTGAGCAGCCTACATTGAAGTTATTTGTTTTCCAGTATAGGCTACAACAGTGTGAAGTCTTTACTTAGGATCTCCTATGGGTACAGCACTGCTAGGTTCTGGGGTTATACTCATGAGCGAGACTGACATAGTCCCCATTCTTTTGATGCTTAACCTCTAAAGAGAGAAATAAGAATTAATGACATTGAGTAAGTTTAACATTACAAACTTGATAATGCTGTGAAAGAGAAATACTTGATGTTGTGAAAGCATATTATAGGGTCTTGGTTTTGAGAAAGTGACTCTCAAGCTTACCATTGAAGACCAAGGAGGAGTTAATTACATGAAGAGAGAAGGGAAGCACAGACCAGGCAGAGGAGACTGCAAACCAAAAGGCCCTTGTGTAATTGTATCTAGTAAAAGTCATGGAAAAAGCTAGTATGACTGGAGGAACATTGTGAAAAGTTTGATCTGCTGCAGTAGGAGCTCTGGAGGGAGTGGCTGGAGGCATGTAGATTAGTGTGGTTCCTGGGTGAACGCGATGACGGCAGTTTGGAGTAGGGTGATGATACAGACCAGGGTGGGTTTGAAGACTTTTATAAAGAAGCATTGACAGGACTTAGTGATACATTGGATCTTGGTTGCTATCAGGATTGAAAGATTAAGAAGAGAGTTGTAGAAAGGATTATCTGTACGTTTCTGGTGTTCATAATTAGATGGATTCTGTCCTCTTCACCGTTGTATCTTTCAGTACCTCATTCAGCATATGGAATGCTCATGTAAATATTTGTTGAAAATGAATGAGTATTGTTTCAGTTATGAAAAAGTTGTATTCAACTTCAGTATAAATTATCTGAGTAGGAAATGTGTTGGGATTAAACCTAATAATTTATCCTTTACATTGAAATTTGAACATACATCAAATGGAATCTAGACTGTAGTTTATCTTTGAAAAGTCTTTTAAAATAAAACTTGTGTATGACAAACTAGATGAAGTGCAGTCATTTTGTGAGAGACATGATGATAATGATAAAATCTTCTAAATTCTAGAGAACTCTTGATATCTTTTCTATTACTGAAGTGATCCCCAGTTTCTTTTTCCTTTCCAATACATTTTAGCTTTGTGATAAACAATTCAAGCTTTTATTATTGATAAAAATTTCAGGAAAGGAATAGTGAAATCTTGTTTCAGGTTCCTACTGCCCTTCTTAAGAATGCTGAATCAATAATACACACACACACACACACACACACACACACACACACACACTTTATTGTGGAAAATGTTGTTGTTATTGGAAATGTGAACTATTTAGGACCAGTATTCTCATTAAAGTAAGGAATTGAAACTTGTACAATAGTTTTATTCTAAAACATTAATTTTTTTCTTAAAACAATATTTATAACCTGTAATTCTAGTGTTTGGATAATAAACCTTAATATCATAGCCAGTAACATTCAAAATGCTCATATGGATGTGTTTCACAGGTGTGTCCTGCTCCCTCTCTTGGGAATGAAGCCTCCCCAGCAAAGCCTCTATCTGCTTGTGGATTCAGTGGATGAAGGGTGTAATGTTACGGAAGGTGAACAGACGTCTACCAGCTTATCTGGGACTGTGGCAGAGCTTTTAGCTGGTCACCACGAGTTCTTTCCACCATGGCTATTACTTCTCTGTTCTGCCCGAAAACAGAGCAAAGCTGTTACTAAAATGTTTACCGGTAAGCATAATTCCTGCCATCTTCAAATGTTTTTCACTGATGAACTAAATAATGCATGTGTTTCTTTCTTAGAGTACGCAGTTGAAAATCTGGTCATTGCTTCTGCTATTCTGTCAGCTGTTCTATCAGCTGTTTTCAACTGTACTTTTTAAAAGTTGTATTAAAAACAAGCCATAGAATATTTTAAGATCATTTAATAGTACCTTTTTTTTTTAAGATTCTTTATCTAACATCTTTAGTAAAGGTTACGAGTATTTCATGCCATATTAGCTGCTTTATATCTGTAGGGCTGCAATTTTTATGCTGATATGTCCTGATCAGCTTATGATATTTCTTCTAACTAGACTGAGAGTAGTGAATATGTGTATTTAAAAATCAGTGGCAGTTTCTCTAAGACGTTTTTCCTGGTTTAAGAGGAGAGACAGAGTCAACAGCCATTCAGGATACCTCTTGAAGTAGATCCTATTTTTAACCCTTTTCTGATGTGTGAGAAAACAATCTATACAATGTATAGAACTACCTGATCAGGTTTTTTTCTTCCTTTACTTTTCTTCTTTACTACCACAATAAAGTTGTGGTTTCTCCTATTAGATTATGTAAAGCCCTTTTTTTCTTTGTGCTATGGGAAGTAAAAGGAGCGTAAAACAAGGACCACTCACAGGATTTATAGTGTAATTGGAAGGATAATTCAGTTATTGGTTAATTAGCCATATCACTTGTAAATAGTTCTAGACATTTTACAGAATGGTGAAACCCTACTAATTTGTTAAAATGGTTTCCTTTAACCAGATTTATTCCCTCTTTTAGATTCCCTTGCTACTAATAACAGCACTTTTGATTTGATTTCCCTTATACTATTCTGTTCTGTTGTTATTGAAAATCTAGTTGATAAAAGTTGGGGGATTAACAGGATAACAGCTAATACTTAATGTAGCTCTTAGTATGTCAGGTCCAGATAAAGTTAAATCCCCTTTTGGTCTATGGCCTCCCATTTCTTTCCCTTCCTCATTTGAGATGACCAGTATTATTAGTTTATTTTCTGTCCTTTCAACTCATATTTGTATTCTGTATATTTTTATAGTTCACATAAATGAAACACTGCATACACCATCCTAGCTATTCCCATTTACTGGCTATGTGACCTTATGCAGCTTACCAACATGACCTGTGCCTCAGTGCCCTTATCTATAAAATGAGGATTACACATTCCTATTACTTTCCCCACAGAGTTTTTGTGAGTCTAAATGACAAATTACATGTGAAGCACTTAGAACAATGCCTAGTACATAATAAGTGCTTCATAAGTGTATTGCTGCTGTTATTATTATTATCACTATATCCTTTTGTTTGATAGCATTGTTTTTGAGCCCTATTCCTATTACTACTTATAAACCCAGTTCATTGGTTTTAACTGCTGTATATTATTCCTTCCCATGAATAAATCTCCAATTTTTCCATTATCCTATTCATGGACATTTAATTATTTCAGTTTTTCATTATTACAAAAAATGCTTCATGAACGTACTCGAACACGTCTTGTGCACGTGTGCTAAAGGTTTACATTACAAACCCAGACAGAATTACTAGAGAATAGAGTGTGTACGTTTTGAGCTTTAGTTAATTTTGCCAAATTGCTATCTGGTGTGCTTGAAATAATTTATGCTTCTGCCGGCAACACATGAGATTTCCCCTTTCTCTATATTTTCGTCAGTTCATGTTTGTTATTTTCAGATCTGCATTTTCTGCCTTAGGGGCTTGCGCTTGACGTTCCCTCTGAGGAGAATGACCTTCTCCTGAACTTCTTACTATCTTAACATTTCGATCTCTTCTCAAATACCAGTCTCCTGCAGGCTTCTCCATATTCTTCTATCCGATTTCTATTTTTGCCACCTCAACTACTTAGGCACACATTTTTCTTCCTATGTCTTATTACTGTTTAAAATTGTTTACATTTTACATTTGTTTTCTTACTTGGGTGTCTCCTCCACTAAGATACAGCCTCCATAAGAACAGGAAATTTGCTTGTCTTGTCCACCACTGTATCTCCTCAACATCTAGATCAGAGCTTCGAACAAAGCAAAGAAATGAATTTGTGTTTCTTTGAACTAGGTCTTGGTGGAGAAAGCAGTGAACCAAGAAGGACTAAGGAGGAACTGAATATGGTCTTGTTCTCTTACCATACTCCTTCTTATTAAAAATGCTGAGCTGTAATAAGCATCAGATCACATCTCTGTTGATGATAGGTTTGGAATTTGGTAGTAAACGTTGAAGAATATTGCTAAAGTTATGAATACATATTTTCAAGTTGCTTTCCAGAAAGATATATGTCATATATTTCTACCTGAGAGTGTTGGTTTCTCGGAACTTCCACCAGTATTGAATTATATATTTTCATATTTGCAGATTTAGTGTGTGAAAAATAGTATCTCATTTTTATTTATACTTCTTATTTACTATTGAATTCTTCCCCCTTATGCTTAATTTATCAATTTGTCTCTTTTTTTTCCTTTGAATTAGTACTTTCTCACCTTTACCTAGGTTTCCTCCAGGAAGTTAGTGATATTCTTATTGATTATTAAGAGGGCTTTTATTTCATATTTTTTTATTCTTTGCAGCTATTTTCTTCAGCTTTTTAAAACTGTAGTAATTCTTTTGAAGTCCCTTATATTCACTCTAATGTATTGTCCTTTACTATTGTATATTCTTATTTTTACATTTAGTGATTTTTATCCTTATAGTATATATTCTACCGAATGGTGTGAAATAAGACTCTTATCTGGATACTTTATCAAATCACAGATCTTCTCAGCACTGTTTATTAACTCCCTGTACCACTAGTTGTCAGTGCTTCTTTTATCTTAAGTGTAGGCATGTGTGTGTGTGTGTTATTGTGTGTGTGTGTGTTATTGATGTATTTCTAAACCATCTGTCTGCTCTTCTAAACTGTCTGTTGGCGTTTTTATGCAACTGTCACATTGGTTTACTATTTTAAATTTTCTTGTACGGTTACTTCCCAGTCGTCCTTGCCATCAATATTATCCTAAAATATGTGTTTTTACTTTTATTCCACTAGATTGACTTGAACAGCTTTTTAAAAATTATAACTACTAATGATGTAAACAAAATTATTACATTTGGTTAAAATTTAGGAAAAGTTTGACATTTAAAATATGCTTTCCTTCTGTCCATGAACATAGCATTTTTTTCACTTATTAAAAAATTTTTTCAGCATTCCTTATGTCCTACATGTTTCTGCTTTCTACTGTTGTTTTAATGAAATATATGGATTTTGAATTGAGATGTATGCATTCCAAATTAGAATTGTCAGGTGCAACTTATCTCACAGGCTTGACATAAGAAGTGTTATGTATGATAAGTACTGGAAGTGCTGCTTTAAAAATAATTGACTGTCAATAAATGTTGATCTCTTATATTTCTTTCAGAACCAAACCAAGAACCAAACCTGTTACAGTGGAGGGTTAGCCTAGATTCTGTCTTAGTTACCTCAAGTTTCAATCATGGTACCTTAGTTATGTAGGTTTAAATTACAGATATTTATTCATAATAGGCCATATGATCTTTCATGTCAATCATTATCTACAAGATCACTTCGGAAACTTTAAAACACTGTACAGTGTAAGGTGGTAGTTATTATTTTTAAAAATCCTTTTTATTAGCAACATGCCAGGTGTTTTCCAGCTTAAATTGTTTTAAATGAATTTATAAAGTCAAAAGCAAATGAACACACAAAAAAGGTTTGGAGGCAAGTTATCTCATATCACTGATAAATGTAGAATGTTATACACTTCTAGGCATGTTTTAAATTCTTCAGATCAGGAGTGTCTTTTCGTAATTAAAATTTATCATTTGAAATTAATTCTGTTGAGACTAATCAATCAATCAATTGAATGTATGTAAATATATATAATTACAGATTCCATTTTATATAGATTTAGAGGTATGCAAATTTGTTATTTCTTCATGTGTCATTCCTGGTAGGTTGTGTTTTTCAATAAATTTGTCCATTTCATCTAAGTAATTCAAGATTAGTGTCACAAAACTGAATTTTTCAACTTCCTCTCCAAACCTGTTATTTGTCCTTTAGCGGTCTCTTTTTCCATGCTTTTGGCCACACCACAAAAGAATCTCAGCTTTGACTCCTGTTCTCTTTCCTTCTCCACACTTACTAAGCTCTACGCCATCTAGCTCTTATTAGTAATTTCCAGATCCAACTTTTATTTTTATCTGTTGCTGCTACTGCTTTGGTTGTTGAGGTTTTCAGTGATTCTTTTTTGTTTTTTGAATTTTATTTTATTATTATGTTTTTATACAGCAGGTTCTTATTAGTTATCTGTTTTATACATATTAGTGTATATATGTCAGTCCCAATCTCCCAATTCATCCCACCACCACCACCCCTTTTTTTAAAATTAATTATTTATTTATTTTTTGTCTGCATTGGGTCTGCGTTGCTGCGTGTGGGCTTTCTCTAGTTGTGGTGAGCGGGGGCTACTCTTTGTTGCAGTGCGTGGGCTTCTCATTGCGGTGGCTTCTCTTGTTGTGGAGCATGGGCTCTAGGTGCGTGGGCTTCAGTAGTTGTGGCACATGGGCTCTAGAGCACAGGCTCAGTGGTTGTGGCGCACGGGCTTAGTTGCTCCACGACACGTGAGATCTTCCCGGACCAGGGCTCTAACCCGTGTCCCCTGCATCGGCAGGCAGATTCTTAGCCACTGCGCCACCATTGAAGTCCTAGTGATTCTTATGTAGACTTTATCACAGCCTCTATAAGAGGCTTTGCCTCTAGAGTTGACTCCACCTGTTCATCTTTAGTGATGTTAGAATAGTCTTTCAGAATGCGGGTCTGCCTTGGTCCTCACTGACTTCTCACCACAAAGTGAGAGTCTCATTTCCTCACATAGTACCTGGCATATAGTAGGGGATATATACATTTGTTTTATTCAATTGAGTAAGAGTATTTTACTCAGTATTAATTGACCATCACTAATCTTTGCTGAATTTCTAGATTTATTCCTCTTAAGAGAGTTCATTCACTTAGCAGTTTTTTTCTTTTGGAAGATGAATTACACAGTTGTCTAATATAATATATATCCATGTCTATAAAACAGGATATCATCTTGCTTCGGAAAATGATATGGTTTCCTTTAAAGAACTTAAAGTGAGTTTTGAATAGCTGTAACTAGTATGGTTTTAGGTTGGTTTGAATTTTATTAAGTTGCTTTATTTTCACAGTGCTGAAATTTTGTTAGCATAATTTGACCAAGTTGCATCTTCAGATTCAAGCTGTTTATTGACAATCTAAGATTTAATTATTTTAACTTGTTAACATGTAAAATAATGTCATTTAAAGGCAGTGACAGGTGATATTCTGACTGTACGCAAATATTCAATTCCATAATTAAGACTAGTGTACCTTCAGTTATGTGGATAGAAATATGTAGATTTTGCACATGGAAAAGATCAGCTTATAAAAACAAACAAACCTTATTTATGTCTCCTGCAACTTTTTTTCCTAATCATTTGGGGGATCAGAAAATCTTCCCGATGTGCTTGGCTATGTATGTAAGATGTCTAATGCTCTTAGTGTCTCTTATCATGGAAGTTGAGAGGAGCCCTGAGCCACTAAACGAATAAGAAATAGCTCCATTGTGGATATAGGAAAATGAAGTCGTTTATCTGACATCAGTGTGTTTCTCCAGAAGGAAAAGAAAACTGACTCATATACTTCTAGGTGTCTATTGACTGGTTTATTAGTATTAATTGACTTATTCTTGATTTATTTGCTTCTCAGTTTGTCACATGTTGAAGACATTCTCTTTGACTATATGGAAACTTTGATAATCATTTTCAATTGACATCTACTTTTTTGTCCTTAGGTTTTCGAAAAATAAGTTTAGATGACCTTCGGAAGGCATATATCGTTAAGGATGTTCAGCAGTACATTCTTCATCGCTTAGATCAAGAAGAAGCTTTGCGACAACACCTCACAAAAGAAACTGCAGAGATGTTAAATCAACTGCACATTAAGAGCAGCGGATGCTTTCTTTATCTAGAACGAGTTCTCGATGGAGTTGTAGAAAATTTTATTATGTTAAGAGAGATCCGTGACATCCCAGGAACTCTAAATGGTCTGTATCTCTGGCTGTGTCAGAGACTTTTTGTAAGAAAACAGTTTGCAAAGGTTCAGCCTATTTTGAACGTGATTCTTGCAGCCTGCCGACCTCTGACCATAACGGAATTATATCACGCAGTGTGGACCAAAAGTATGTCATTAAGCTTGGAAGACTTTCAGCGCAAGTTAGATGTCCTCTCCAAACTTCTTGTTGATGGACTAGGAGATACTAAAATACTGTTTCACTATAGTTTTGCGGAGTGGCTCCTGGATGTGAAACACTGCACCCAGAAGTATTTATGTAATGCAGCAGAAGGACACCGAATGTTGGCTATGAGTTATACCTGTCAAGCCAAGAATTTAACACCATTGGAAGCACAAGAATTTGCATTGCACTTAATTAATTCAAACTTGCAGTTGGAGACAGCTGAGTTAGCTCTGTGGATGATATGGAACGGTACACCTGTCAGAGACTCCCTGTCCACACTAATACCCAAGGAGCAAGAAGTGCTACAGCTGCTGGTGAAAGCTGGTGCTCACGTCAACAGTGAAGATGATCGCACATCATGCATAGTCCGACAAGCCTTGGAAAGAGAGGATTCCATCCGGACATTACTAGATAATGGAGCATCAGTAAATCAGTGTGATTCAAATGGGAGGACATTACTGGCTAATGCTGCTTACAGTGGCAACCTTGATGTAGTGAATTTACTCGTCTCTAGGGGAGCAGATTTAGAGATAGAAGATGCTCATGGGCACACACCACTTACCCTAGCTGCTAGACAAGGACATACCAAGGTGGTTAATTGTTTGATTGGTTGTGGAGCAAATATTAATCATACTGATCAGGATGGCTGGACAGCATTAAGATCCGCTGCTTGGGGTGGTCATACTGAGGTCGTTTCTGCACTACTGTATGCTGGCGTCAAAGTGGATTGTGCAGATGCTGATAGCCGAACAGCTTTGAGAGCAGCAGCCTGGGGAGGACATGAGGATATTGTACTTAACTTGCTACAACACGGTGCTGAAGTCAACAAAGCTGATAATGAAGGTCGAACTGCTTTGATAGCAGCAGCCTACATGGGACATAGAGAGATTGTGGAACACCTACTGGACCACGGAGCAGAAGTGAATCACGAGGACGTCGATGGCAGGACTGCACTCTCTGTGGCTGCACTTTGTGTTCCTGCGAGTAAAGGACATGCGTCGGTTGTTAGCCTTTTAATCGATCGAGGTGCTGAAGTGGATCATTGTGATAAAGATGGCATGACTCCACTGCTGGTGGCTGCCTACGAAGGACACGTCGATGTGGTTGACTTGCTTCTAGAGGGGGGAGCAGATGTCGACCACACTGATAACAATGGTCGTACACCCTTGTTAGCAGCAGCTTCTATGGGTCATGCTTCGGTTGTAAACACACTTCTGTTTTGGGGTGCAGCTGTGGACAGCATTGACAGTGAAGGGAGGACAGTCCTCAGCATAGCTTCAGCCCAAGGAAATGTTGAAGTTGTACGTACTCTACTGGATAGGGGGTTAGATGAAAATCACAGGGATGATGCGGGATGGACACCTTTGCACATGGCAGCTTTTGAAGGTCACAGATTAATATGTGAAGCACTTATTGAACAAGGTGCTAGAACAAATGAAATAGATAATGATGGGCGGATACCTTTCATATTAGCCTCGCAAGAGGGTCATTATGATTGTGTTCAAGTACTATTGGAAAACAAATCCAACATTGATCACAGAGGTTATGATGGAAGAAATGCACTGCGGGTTGCTGCATTAGAAGGACACAGGGACATTGTTGAATTACTTTTTAGCCACGGAGCTGATGTGAACTACAAAGATGCTGATGGTAGGCCTACTCTTTATATTTTGGCCTTAGAAAACCAGCTTACAATGGCTGAATATTTTTTAGAAAATGGTGCAAATGTAGAAGCAAGTGATGCTGAAGGAAGGACAGCACTTCATGTTTCCTGCTGGCAAGGCCATTTGGAAATGGTGCAGGTTCTGATCACCTACCATGCTGACGTCAACGCTGCAGACAATGAAAAGCGCTCCGCTCTGCAGTCTGCAGCCTGGCAGGGCCATGTGAAAGTGGTGCAGCTTCTGATCGAGCATGGCGCCATGGTGGACCATACCTGTAATCAAGGTGCAACTGCGCTCTGCATTGCGGCCCAGGAAGGGCACATTGATGTTGTGCAGGTTTTATTAGAGCACGGTGCTGATCCAAACCATGCTGATCAATTTGGACGCACTGCTATGCGTGTTGCAGCCAAAAATGGACATTCTCAGATAATTAAATTATTAGAAAAATATGGTGCATCCAGTTTGAATGGCTGTTCTCCATCCCCTGTCCACACGATGGAGCAAAAGCCTCTACAGTCAGTGTCTTCAAAAATGCAGTCATTAACAATTAAATCAAATAGCTCTGGCAGTACTGGTGGAGGGGACGTGCAGCCTTCGCTGCGCGGGTTACCGAATGGGCCAGCTCACGCATTCAGTTCTCCTTCAGAATCTCCGGACTCGACAGTTGATCGGCAGAAGTCGTCATTGTCAAATAATTCCCTGAAAAGCTCAAAAAATTCATCTTTGAGAACTACTTCATCTACAGCAACGGCTCAAACAGTGCCAATTGACAGCTTTCACAGCTTGTCATTTACAGAACAAATTCAGCAGCATTCGTTGCCGCGCAGTAGAAGTCGACAGTCAATTGTTTCCCCGTCTTCCACAACACAGTCCTTGGGACAGAGCCATCACTCACCGAGCAGTGAGTTTGAGTGGAGTCAAGTAAAGCCCAGTTTGAAGTCAACTAAAACAAATAAAGGGGGGAAATCAGAAAATGCCAACAAATCTGGGTCAGCTGGGAAAAAAGCTAAACAAAATAATTCTTCACAGCCAAAGGTTCTAGAATATGAAATGACTCAGTTTGATAAAAGAGGACCTACAGCCAAATCTGGGACTAGTGCACCATCTAAACAGATGCCAGCAGAATCGCAGTGCAAAATTATACCTTCAGCTCAGCAAGAAATCAGTCGATCGCAACAGCAGTTTCTTATTCACCAACAAAGTGGGGAACAGAAGAAGAGAAACGGAATAATGACAAATCCAAATTATCATCTTCAGAGCAACCAGGTTTTTCTTGGTAGGGTTTCAGTCCCACGAACAGTACAGGATAGAGGGCATCAGGAAGTGCTGGAAGGATATCCTTCCTCGGAGACGGAATTAAGCCTTAAACAAGCCCTGAAGCTTCAGATTGAGGGTTCTGACCCAAGCTTCAACTATAAAAAGGAAACACCATTATAAAAGGTAACATTTCACCAACATAAAGAATAAATGTCCAAAGTGTAGTTCCCTCTACTTAGAATACTCTTCCCTAATCCACACGGCCACCTCATCACTCTTCCTGTCGTCTTCTCAGCAAGACCCTCCCTCATCACTCTTTGGAATTTGAATTCTCCCACCTCCAGCGCTCCCTTTCCCCCTTTCCTGCTTTACATTAGCCACCGTACTTACTATTTAACATGCTTTATATATTTTATTTATTATGTTTATTATTTGTCTCCTCTCTACTGAAATGTAAGCTTTGTGAGAGTAGGGATTTTTATCTCTTTGGTTCACCACTGTATTCCAGGTACTTGGAATACTGCTTGGACCTATAGTAGTTTCTCAGTAGAAATGTGTTGAGTAAGTGAATGAATGAGTGGGTGAATGAATATGCTAGTTATGGATCTCAGATTAAGAATTCCTTCCTATACAGTCATTTCCCCTCTTAAAAGTTCTCTGATGGTAACAGAGGCAGGGGCTATTTCAGTAATATTCCCTTTTGGGTTTGAGTAAGGTAGTGTATATAGTGCTTAGTAGGTAGTTAGTGAAGGTTAATTTCCTTCCTTTTTCCACCCTGGAAGAAATAAAAGATTTAATCATGAAAGGTAATTTTTATTATGACAGATCCCTTAAGAATCTTCCAAGTAAAATTTACACATATCAAGAATAGGTGTGGAAAGATGATAAATGGATGTATTGGCAAGAGGGTATTTAGGACCCAGTATATTTAGACGTTAGAATTAAATGTTTAAACCTCAAAGTTATATTTATTAAATAAAAACATTCTTTTTCTCCTTTTCACTACAGTGGATGCTACAGTAATTACATAGGGGAAGTTAATGGGAAAACAGATGCATAATTTTATATTATGGATACTTTTTCTGAAGTACATTTCTCATATTCAGGATAAATTCAGATCTCACTAGGAATTTTTGCTAACTTATACTACAATTATATTTATCCCACTTTGCTTAATCATTTTTCATCCTCTAACAAAATTGTACTCTTTTCTTTAACAAACTTGAAATCTTTCTTTTGCTTTTTTGTCTTTGGAGATAAATTTTTAGGGATGTTTTAGGTAAAACATTATTATAAATACATTTCCTATACCTTCTAATAATAAACATCCTTCACTGTGAATATACAGACAACTAGTCAAATCTCATTCAACAGTAATTTGTCTAAAAGTAGTGGATACATTCTCCAATGTGATTTATTTTAAAAATATTTACTTCTGATGGTACAGCCCTCCAACTCATTCTATCTTTTGTAAAGGTTAAGTATAGATATATATTATACAGTAAAACATATGAATTAAGGTAAACACTTTGTGGAATCTTTAAAAGTGATTTGTACGTTAAATAATGAATCTCTAAAAGGTCTACTTTTGTGCGTTACATAGTAAATATATGTATATATTCTTTTGTAGGGTTTTAAAACTAGATGTAGTTAGATAATAAGTATAATATAGAAATTAATTTTTTTTTTTAACTTTTGCATTAGTTTCCTATTCTGTGAAACAGAGGACATTGTGATTGGAGTGATTCTTCAGCTACTGGATGAAAACATAAAATGCCTGTTGATTTGCTGAAAAAAAAAAAATGAAGAATGTGATATCTGCAGTACAGTTACCTTAAATACTGTAATGTGCCTAAATAGTAAGGCTGCCTTCTCAGTGTAACCCTCTGTACTTAAAAAATTTCATTTTGTGTGCTTTGTATTAACTACCCAAGAGTAAGCACTTTTTTTTTTTTAAATGCAGATACATACTGCGGTTCCTTGATAAAAGCTGAAAAAGATCTTGAGTAAAGTATTTTAAGTTAAGATTTGATAAATGTGCATGTGCCATGATCAAATATATATGAAAAGGCAGTGTTCTTTGTATTTATTTTTTTCTTTCTGTGGCAAACAAAACTTAAGCATACTGTTTCAGTTGTATTTGCCTTGTTGTAGTGTATGGCTTGTTTCCTGTATCCTTAAAAATGTCACTCAATAAAATAAATCATACAACTATTTTATGTTCACTGCACCTTCAGCACTGGTTAAAAATGTGTTTCTATTTAATGCCACATCGAGGTGAAAAAAGTTTCATGAAAGATTTTTAAAATGTCTAGTATTTTAGGGATCTGCTCTAAGTAGTTTATATTTGGATTTCCCAGTAGAATCCTCCTAATCTTCGGCTAAAGGTGTCAAAAAAAAAAAGAAAAAAGCAAAAGAAAAGAAAAAAGAAAGAAAAGAAAACTCACACACACACAGACTATAGGCAGAATAAAGTTCTGCTTCATTCACTAGGATGCAGCTTCACCTTCCACTCACTTGTCATTCCACCTCCAAGAAGACAGATGATCATTCCTGAGGCATGAAAATTCTCAGGGACAGAGCCAGGCCTCAGTGGCATGTGTGTAGAGGGAGATGCACCTGTCTATCTGAGGGTAGATTTTTGATCCCTGAACAATTCATTGACTACCCTTTCTCTCTTCCATCCAGTTAAATAAAATATCTACCACTGTAAATTGTGATGGTAGCTTCTCTCTCAGTTGTTTCTATTTTGTAAATCACTGCATGACCAAAATAGCCCCCACTCAAAATCAATTGGGTCAATTTTAGTGATTCGTTGGATGAATATTCTTGATGAATATAATACGTGTTTTCCTTCGCTGATGACACCACTAACCTATCGGCCATAGCACAGGTGTATTTTTTTTTTTTTACTGCTATTTGATAAATGGTAGTGATGGATTTGCACTTTTCTGTCCACATACTCTTGCCTGTTTTTCTCTTTGGACAATCGCTTCCAGAATGATGGATGCCAGGGTTAAGGGTGAAGTCTGTAACCCAGGAAAACAAAGTTGACCGCTCAGATGAGCATGTGACCCAGAGCTTTAGCCTCCTGGGTGGACTCTAAACCAGTTGAGCTAGCTTAGCGGGTTGTGTGCATGTCTGGAAAGATTAAAATTTATTGTTTAGAAACCAAGGTTGTAGGTTTGATCTTTGAAAAAGCCCTGGGATCTTACAAAAAAACAACCCCAGAAATTCTGTTCTTTCTATGTGCATAGGGAGGAATAAGGGAAGAGAATTTGGAGATTCAGCACAAAACCATTGCTACTACTGGAAAAAATCTTTAGAAAATGTCTTAGTAACTGAGGTCAGTAATGTCATCTTCATATATGAAGAACATATACATGATATATTGTTCACAGAAATAGAAATGTATAATTGGTTGTGATAAATGTTTCACTTGATCTTCCTATAAGGCTTTTATTTTTGCTTCTGTTTTTTAAAGTCAGCAAAACTTATGTGTTTATGTCATCAGTAAGTCATAATCAAGAATAGGAGATAAGTTGATAAGTTCAATTAATATTAAGGTGACATGGCAATATTGATAACTCGAATGTGAATGTTTCAAGTATTGAATTTTTGTCCCTATGGGACATTTATTAAATACGCTTAATAGGACTCTTGCAAAGTAGCCTTAAAAGTGTTAATGATTCTGTTAATAAATATGAACACATCCTATTATTATAACCAACTTTACTCATATCTCAAATACAGTACATTTATGTAATTTTAGAAGATGAAGCTCCAATTTCTTATTAGGTGTATTTTTCTTTAGAAAGAGAACCCTGAAAGCTGCCAGTTTTTCTAGTAAACCTTGAATTATTGGAATTATATTTATTTAATTTTATTGTTTTTACAAAAATGCACCTTGTGGCCAAAGGGCAAAGTTATGACTCATTACATAAGGGATTTATGTTTTCTGAAGAGCTAAATGTTTTCATATCCATACTATATACACTTGAAACAGTGGTAGGAAGAGAACCTGTTGGAAAAATATGATTTTCAAAAGTAAATATTCCTCTGGATGTTTTTATATTAATTAAGCTTTGGAATAGAACAGCAATGGCTTTCAGTTAGAATATGGATGAAAAGGGGGCTGAAGATGCCCTGCTTTGCTTATTTGTTTCTGTGGGGATTTATTTAATACCATGACCGACAATAGCTTCTGCTTCACTAAGAGCGTAAAAATAGTCCCACAAATATAAAACTCCTAAAGAGCTATTTTTTAAATAAAAATGTTTAAATTTTGTAAATCACTTGATGCCACAACACAACCATAATGCCATGTGCTTATAACAGTTTTATACCATTCCTTGTGTGCTTCCCTAACAGTCATGAGTTGATAATAAAGGAAGTGATAAAAAATACAGCAATGAAAAATAAAATCTCCATGTTTGTAGGAAAGGTTTTGGAAGGAAAATTGACCAGAACTCAGTATGTCCTGCAAAGTACAGCCAGTTATATCATGTCCTTCGCCCTCATCCCCATGCCTACTGGGATCCTCACCAATAATAGTTCACTGATTAAAAAAACAGGAGTAAGTACTTTTTCCAATGTTGTTTGCCTATGCAAATGTTTGTTTTACTTTAATGTCCTCCACTTACACTTCTCAGCAAATATAGTTTCAGACAAATGCTTTTTCTTTTTTCATTTTTCCCTTGGTTTGGGGTATGTAAATAGCCTAAAATGTACATTGAATTTCACATTGTAAAAGTTTTATTTTATTCCTTGTATTATATTAAGCAAAAATCCCTATGTATATGAAAGTGCATAATAAATATATTTGCTTTACAGAGGATATCTTGTTTTAATTTTATCCTTGAACCAACAGAACATCCATGTGATTGGAGTGATTCTTACGTGCTTGCAGTAAAAACAACTGCTAGTTGTTTTAAGTTAACTTCTTTTAAGTACATACTGAGCAAATGAATTCTGGAAACATTTCATAAAGAAATGAGATATAAAACCTTTCAAAGGAACGTAGAAAAACAAAAAGATCTAGCCTTAGTATCTTCCTAAAATTTCTATAAGGACTTAATATTCTCCTCCCACCCCCAAAAACATACTGTATCTCACCATGTCAGGTTTCCTGCCTCTGAAATTGCAGTAATCCAATAAATTGTGTGCATGTGTGTGTGCTCCTTGATCCTCAGGGTATCATGGGCATCTTAAATTTGATATTTTGGGGTTTTATTGCAAACAATGGTCATTTTCTAAATAATTTTCTATGTATTCTTCACTCAGTAAACTTATGTCACTTCTTCGAGAACTTCTGCTTCTTCTACCAGAACACAGTGTTGTGTGTGTGTGTCTGTACTCCAGAGGTTTCTAAAAGGGCCAACAAGGCATGTTCTGTTAGGTAATTTTACAATAATTACAGGGTTCTATAGTCATTACCTCACATTCTTTATAAAATTGTTGGAATAATAAAAGTCTTACTCTAAAAATTTTTAATAATTTTTTTTTAAACACAATGGGTGATGTACATAGAGGAATTTTAAAACAGACTGGTTGACTAAATAAACTTACATGGAATTTTCTAGCTGGTGGTCCAAGGAATTACACTGGGAACTTGGCAATGACTAATGTTTTCACTCCTTTGCTCTAACAGTTGGAGGGAATCCAACTAATAGTAGTGAGATACATATCAAAGGGATAGATTCCCGAATTTCTGGGAAAATTTTATTCATCATGCAAATATATGCACTAATCTCATCTTTAAGATAGGGTCTCTGCTTGCTTGTTTTGCTAATATAGTAAAATCAGAATTATCCAATATTAAAATGGAGTCATTTGAAATTTACGGCATATTTAGATTTCTACTTTTAAATACACACTGTCATTACCACACTGGCAAAATTTAGCTACATTCTAATGACCATATTCTTAGAAGAATATATTTTTAATGTTTAGAAAAAGCCCCTGTGTACATCTAGCTTTCTACTTATTCTTGTTCTAAATTGATACAAAGGTATGTCCCAAAAGAACTGATGCTGCAATTTTAATGAGTGTCTGTTACTCCTATTTTGTTTGTAAACTTAGGTTGAAATATACACAGCAAGAAACACAAATCCTAAGTTCCTGTCCTATACATTTTTATAAAGTGAACAGACCTGTTTAACCATCGCCCTGATCAAGAAGTAGGCCGTAATCATACTCTCAGAAACCTCCCTTGCCACTTCCTAGACGTTACCCCCAACAAAGAAAACCACTATTCTGCCTTTCTTCACAATAGATTACTATTGACTATTTATTTAAGCTTCATAGAAATGGAATCAAACAATATGTCCTTTTTGTGCTATTTTCTTTCCCTTAATGTTATGTTCCTAAAATTTATCCACACTGTGTAACAGTGGTGTACCTCTTTTCGTTGCTATAGTAGTGTTTGTCTTTTAAAACTGTTGTATAATACTGCATTGTGTGAATTTACCATACTTTCAAAAATCCATTTTACTACTAATGGGTATTTGGATTGTTTTGGTTTGGGGCTCTTGGAAATTCTGCAGGCAGTTACATTTTTGTGTATACTTTTGGTGTCCATGTGTATACATTTCTTTTTCATGATGAGTGAAATTACTGCATCTTATGGTATGTGTATGATTAGCTTTAATAATGTCAAACAATTTTCCCAAGTGATTGTATCAATTTCTACACACATCAGCCATATACAATAGTCTCTTATTGCTCTACATCCTTGTCAATACTTGGTATTGTTTAATTTTCTTCTTTTCTCTTTTTTTTTGTCATCCTGTTTGTTTGTATTCTAGTATTGCATTTGAGGTTTGAATTTGCATTTCCCAGATGACTAAAGAAATTAGACATTTTACATATGATTTTTGTCTATTCGTATATGCTGACTTGTGAAGAAATTTGCCCTTTTTCCCCCTTGGGTTTCTTGGTTCTTAGAAATTCTTTTATGTTTTGGATATAAATCCTTGTTATAATATATACAATGCAGATATCTTCTCTGATTCTGTGCTTTGTCCTTTCACTCTCATAATGGCATGTTTTAATAGAGGTTCTTATTTAGTATTTTTTAGAAGTTAATGCTTTTTTGTGTCCTATTGTATAAATATTTGCCTGGCCCAAGGTCATGATGATAGCCTCCTATGTTTTCTTCTAATAGGTTTTTGTTTTACCTTGATGAATTATCAAATTAATCCAGCATTATCTATTTCTCATTGTATTTTAGTATCATTTTGTCATAAATCACGTATTGTTATATGGTTAGATCTTTTTTGTCCATCCTTGAGCCAATATCAGACACATTTAATTACTGTGGCTTTAGAAGTTTTAATATCTAGTAGTGTGAATCCTCCCACTCTTTTCTTCAAGATTGCCATGGCTCTTCTTAGCATTGTTTTGCGTTTCTATAGAACTTTTAAAATCAGCTTCTCAGTTGTCATTTCAAAAAGAAACTTGCCAAGACATTTCGACTGAGATTGCATTGAATCTGCAGATCAATTTGGAGCTGGGTGAATTGACCTGTTTATACATTTAGTCTTCCAATCAATGAACTTGTGTATCTTTCATTATTTTCAGTAATGTCTCTTAGTTTTCTGTGTAGAGGTATGTGCATCTATTAGATGTATTCCTAGATAATTTGTTGCTCATTGATGCTGTTGTAAATGGTATTTTTATTTCATTTTCTATTTGTTATATATAGAAGTCATTTCAGTATATTGATCATGTATTCATAAGTCTTGCTGAATTTTTTAATGTGAGGTATAACTTACATACAATAAAATTCATCCTTTTTAAGGATAGTTTGATGAGTTTTGACAAATGTATACAATATCAACACCACCACAATTGAGATATAGAATATTTCCATCACTTCATAAAGTTCCTTTGTCCCTTTGGAAATCAATTCTCTCTTCTCACCCCCAGCCTCTGGCAACCACTGGTCTGATTTCTTAATAGTTTTGCCTTTTTAGAAATACCTTATTTGCATTTAGATATTTGTGTCAACATATGATTTCATTTGTCTTGGGTAAATATTTAAGAGTGGGATTGCTGAGTTGCAAGGTACGTATGCCTTCACATTTATAAGAAATTAATGAAACCCTTTACACGGTGGCTCTACCATTTTGCATTCTCGCCCACAGTGGATGAGATTTCCAGTGTCTCCACATTTTCACTCACACTTGGAATTGTCAGTCTTTTTAATTGAAATTGTCATTGAGATGACTGTAGCCTCACATGCGGTTGTAAGAAATAATAGATACCCTATGTACCCTTTCTCTAATTTCCTCACATGGTAGCATCTGGGGAAACTACAGAACAATATCACAGGCAAGATATTATCATTGATAAGATCCACCAATCTTATTCCAATTTCCGTTTTACACGTTCTCGTGTGTGCACGCACGCACGCGCACGTGCACACATTTAGTTCCGTTGAGTTTTATCATTTGTGTATGTTCCTATATCCAACACAACAGTCAAAATACAAAACAGTTCCGTGCCTACAAGGATCCCTTGTGTTGCTTTCATAACTACACTCACCTGCTTCCTGTCCAGCCCCTCCATTCTTAATTCCTGGCAACCACCAATCCAGTCTCCATTTTCATAATTTTATTATTTCGAAATTGTTAAATAAATAGAATCATAGCGTATGTAATGTTTTTGGCTTGGCTTTTCTCACTCAGCAGAGTTCCCTTGAGGTTTATCTAAGTTGCGTGTGTCAGTAGTTGTTTTTCTTTTTACTGCTGAATATTTCATGGTGTGTACATGCCACAGTTTAGTTGACGATTCACCCATTGATGGGCATGTGGACTGTTTCCGGTTTTGAGCTGTTATGAATAAAGCTGCTATCAATATCTGTGTATAGATTTTTTTTGTGAATATAAGGTTTCATTTCTCTAGAATAAATGCCCAGACTTCAATTGCTGAGTCACATGGTAATTGCATGTTTAATTTTTTAAGAAACAGCCACACTTTTCCAGAGTAACTATATCATTTTACATTTTCATCAGCAATGTGCGAGTGCTCCAATTTCCTCACATCCTTGCCAGAATTTGTTGTCACTGTTTTTTATTTCAGCCATTCCGATAAATATATAGTAGTAGCTCATGTTTCAATTTGAATTTCTCTAATGACTAATGATGTGGAACATCTCTTCATGTGTCTATTTGCCATCTATATATTCTGTTCAGTGAAATGTTTGTGTTGTTTGCCTATTTTCCAATTGGATTTTTTGGGGTTTTTTAATGTAGAGTTTTTAGAGGTTTTTATTTGTTCTAGATACTAATCCTTTGTCAGATACATGGTTTGCAATATTTTCTCACAGTCAGTAGCTTGTCTTCATTTTTTTCATATACTCTTTTACAGAGCAAAAGTTTTAAATTTTGGTGCACTCCAATTTATCAATTTTTTTCATTATGGACTGTGCTTTTTCTGTCAAATCTAAGAACTCTTTTCTTAGCCCTAGACCCTGAAGACTTTTGTCCTTTTTTTCTAAATGTTTTACAGTTTTTACATTTTACATTTAGGTTTAGGTTGAGTTCATTTTTCTTTGGCTATGAAAGTCCAATTACTTTCAGCAACTTTTGTTGAAAAGTTTATTCTTCCTTCACTGATTTGCTTTGGCACCTTTGTCAAAAATCAGTTCAGCATCTTTGTGTGGGTCTATTTCTGGGTTCTGTATTCTGTTCTTTTGATTGAATTGTGTCAATTTGATTGAATTCAATTTGATTGATTGTGTGTCTCTTACTCTGCCAATACTGCTCTATCTTGATTGCAGTAGATATACAGTAAGCCTTAATATAAAGTATCATGATTCCTCCCATATTACTTTTTTTCAGATTTTCTAGGGCCTGTGCCTCTCTGTGGAAATTTTAGCTAGTTTAGAGCTAAATAAATGTATTTATATCTTTGATTTCTTTCATCAGCTTTTGTAATTTTTCATTTACAGATCCTGTAAATGTTTTGTTAAGTATATATCTAAGAAATTCATGTTCTTTGAAGCAATTATAGATTGAGCTTTTAATTTCAGTTTACACATGTTCTTTGTTAGTGTACTAATTTTTATGGGTAATCTTGCAGAATTCACTCATTTTTATTTAAGTGAATTTAGCAAGGTCAGTACACAAACACAAAAATATTATTTATACTAGCAACAAACTGGAAAAAGAAAATTTAAAAATACTATTTACAAAAGCATCAGAAAAAAATTGAAATACTTAGGGATAAATTTAACAAAATATGTGCAACAAATATACACTGAAAACTACAAAACATTGCTGAGAGAAATAGAGTGATATATTGTCTTCATGAATCAGAGAACTCAATATTCATAAGAAGTGCATTCTCCCCAAATTATCTATAGATTCAATCAAGGTTCCAGCAGGGTATTTGTGTGGATATTAACAAAATGATTTGAAAATTTACATGGAAATGCAAAGGACTTAGGGTAGTCAAAATATCGTTGAAAAAGAAAAAAATTGGATTTACTGTAAAAGTAATCAAGATAGTATGGTATTGGCATAATGATAGAGATAGATCAATGGAACAGAAATGAGTTCATGAACAGATCTACACATATTTGTTCCACTGACTTTCAACAAAATGCCAAAGTAATTCAATAGTGAAAGGATAGTATTTTCATCAAATGAATATTTGTGTCTAAAATAAAGAACTTGTACTACACAATAATAAGAAAACCTAATTTCATCCTAGTTGAAAAAATGGGCAAAATATTCAAAAATACTACATTAAAGAAGATATAAAGATGGCAAATAAACATGTGAAAAGAGGCTCAACATTAATTTGCAGGAGAAACCAATTTAAAATCACAATGAGATTTAACTATATATCCACAAGAATGGCTAAAATTTTTTAAAGGCTGACAAAGAACTTTCTATTCCAATAAGGTGGAACATAGTCATACCCATGTTTTACATATTCCTTATGGCTGCTCTCACACTATGAAAATATAGTTAAATAGTTGCAACAGAAATTGTATGTATGACCCATTAAGCCAAAATTACTCACTATCTTTCCATTTACAGAAAAAAAAAATTTGCATTATTTATTTGAGATCTTCTTTCAAATATAATAATTTAATGCTACAAAATTTCCTCTAAGCACTGCTTTAACCACATTCTACAAATGGCATATTGTTTTTCTTTTGTATCCAGTCAAAAGTATCTTCTGATTACCCTGTGATTTCTCTTTTTGACCCAAGTGTATTTAGATATGTATTGTTTGCTTTCTAAATATTTGGGTATACTTTCAGATTTTTCTGGAAAGATACATTTTGATTACTCATTCTTGGCTATTCCATTGGCATTAGAGAACATACTTTTTATGACTTCAATCTTTTTACATTTGTTGAGGTTGTTCCATGGTCCAGAATACACCTATCTTAGTAATGTTTCATGTATGTACAGTTGAAAAAAACACTTATACTGTTGTTGGATGAAATGTTATATATATATCAATTATGTCAAGTTGCTTAAGTATTGTTCAGCTCTTACGTTTTCTTGTTTACTTGTTCTACTGAATGAACAAGGAGTATTAAAATCTTTAATTATAATTGCAGATTTGTCTTTCTCCTTTCAGATCTTTCAGATTTTGTATATGAATTTAAAACCATTGTGCCCTCTTGATGAATTGACCCCTTTATCCTTATTCAATGTACCCCTTTATCCTTGGCAAAATTCCTTATTCTGAAGTCTCTTTTGTCTGATATTAATGCAGCCATTACAACTTTCTTCAAAGTCTTTTTTCCTGGTATATTCTTCCATCCTTTTACTTTCTGCTTTTTTATTATTGGAGTATAATTGCTTTACGATGTTGTGTTAGTTTCTGCTGTACAATGAAGTGAATCAGCTATATGTGTACATATATCCCCTCCCTCTTGGATCTCCCCCACCATCCCACCCATCTAGGTCATCACAGAGCACCAAACTGAGCTCCCTGTGCTATACAGCAGGTTCCCACTAGCTATCTATTTTACACATGGTAGTGTATATATGTCAATCCTAATCTCCTTTACTTTTAACCTATTTATTTATTTATATTTGAAGTGGGTTTCTTATACATGGTATGTAGCTGGTCCTTGCTTCTTTTTATCCAATTAACAATCTGTCTTCTGATTGGAATATTTGATCATTTACATTTAATATAGCCAATATAACTGAGTTTGTCTACTGTCTTGCTACTTGTTTTATGTTTGTCTCCTTTGTTCTTTGTTCCTTTATTCTCTGTTTTCCTGTTTTATTTTGGAGTATCATTTTATGGTTCCATGTTATTCCAACTATTAGCTATTATTTATAGCTCTTAATTTTGTTTTTTAATAATTGCTCTAGGGTCTACTGTATACATCATTAACTTATCACTGTGTTCCTTCAGATAAGATTACACTTTACATATAGTTTAACAACCTTATAATAATATGTTTCCATTTTCTCTTTACCACACTTTGTGTTATCGTTATCATATATTTTATATCTACACATGACTTAAACCCCACAATGTATTCTTACTATTTTTGCTCTAGACATTCAGCTATTTTTAAAGATTAAAAGAAACCCAAAACTTTATATTTACCCATTTTTTACCATTTCTAGCACTCTTCATTTCTTTATTTTTTTCACATCTTTATTGGAGTATAAATGCTTTACAATGTTGTGTTAGTTTCTGCTGTGCAACAAAGTGAATCAGCTATACATATACATGTATCCCCATATCCCCCCCTCCCCTGACCTCCCTCTCACACTCTCTATCCCATCTCTCTAGGTGGTCACAAAGCATTGAGTTGATCTCCTTGTGCTATGCAGCTGCTTCCCACTAGCCATCCATTTTACATTTGGTAGTGTATATATGTCAATGCTACTCTCTCACTTCATCCCAGCTTCCCCTTCCCCCACATGCCCTCAAGTCTGTTCTCTATGTCTGCGTCTTTATTCCTGCCCTGCTACTAGGTTCATCAGTACCGCTTTTTAAAATTCCATATATATGCGTTAATATATGGTATTTGTTTTTCTCTTTCTGACTTACTTCACTCTGTATGACAGACTCTAGGTCCATCCACCTCACTACAAATAACTCAATTTCGATTCTTTTTATGGCTGAGTAATATTCCATTGTATATATGTGTCGCATCTCCTTTATCCATTCATCTGTTGATGGACATTTAGGTTGCTTCCATGTGCTGGTTATTATAAATAGTGCTGCAATGAACACTTGATAAATGCGTCATTATGGCAAATGGAATATTGTATGTTTTCTCAGTGTATTAGGCTAAAATTCTTAATAAATAATTCTCTAATAACCTGCTTGCTTCAACCTATTTAAAATTTCCTAAAGATTCCATTCAGTCATCTGATTATCTTTACTCAACACTCTGAACCTAATTTTAACCTCTATGAAAATACTCATATTTAAATCTGCTATTTAATAATGTACTGTGTTAAAACAATAACATAATTTGGGGGAGGAAATTTTAAAGAGTGTTTGTGGACTTATTCAAAATCCCATTAGTGATAATAGTGTTAGATATGTATCTAACATTAACAGATTCTTAGGTTTTGACTATTATCACCACTCTGAATCTCGAACTATTTCTTTTTAAATGTAAAGATCAGCCATGGCCAGACATTATAAGAATTATCACATGGAAATGGCACAGCAAGAAATTCCTTATAATAAGGTGGACCGCTGAATGTGGATGTGGCTTTCTCCAAGGCCAATATTGTGAAAGGTGAGTGTGTGGCTCTGAGCAGCACTGAGAGTGCAAACACACTACTCGCTGAAATCACATCAGTCATGCTTTTGCAGGAGGGAAGGGAGATGCTGGGAGTCATGTCTGTTCACATATTTGATTTGAGTACTTCCAGAACTGCTTATTTACTGATTTGGTAATAAATCTAAGCAGAAACAATGGTAAACAGATGACTCATCATTCTTGTCAGTCTTTTAACCACACCTAGCCTTTGTGATCTAGCCTAGTTCAATAGTTTAGGAATTGGAGCATAGTGGGTATTTGCGCATTACTTTGAACATTTTCTCTTAAGAATTTGAGGATGAGTTTTATATTAGACACATACAGCACCATTATTACATATGATATTAACTTTATGTATCCACTGGGCTAGGCTATAGTGCCCAGATGTTTGGTCAAACACCTGTTTAGATGTTGCTGTGAAGATACTTTTAAAATGTGATTAACATTTAAATCAGTGAACTTTGAGTAAAGCAGATTACCCTTCACAATGTGGGTGGACCTCATTCAATCAGTTGAAGACTTTAAGAGAAAAAGACTGAGGTCGTCTGAGAAAGAAGAATTTCTGCCTCCAGATGCCTGCAGACTCAAGATGAAACATCAGTCTTTCCTGTTCTCTACCCTGCTGGCCTGATCTGCAGAATTCAAACTTGCCAGTCCCACAATCGTATAAGCCAATTTATTAAAATACTCTGTATCTCTCTGTCTGTCTTTCTCTTATTATTCTGTTTCTCTAAAGTATCCTGACTAATACGGTAAAGCTTTTAAAAAAATTGAATTCAAGAACATGATAAAGGAGATAAATTAGCCATAATAATTAAGAGAATTTCTCATACTAATATTACATTTTTATCAGAATTTCCAAGATAAGTTGAATTTTGTAATTTTCTTTACTTTGATTAACTATATATGAAGAAAAACCACAAGTTAGTTATATGTGCATGAATGTTCAACTCAATACATGGACTTCAGAAAATAATACATGGTGTGCACAAAACATGCATTCAACATGAGGGTATATCCACATAGGTACAATAACAATAGATCAAACTCATATATCCACTCACACAAATCATTAACACTCAAGGAGATTCAAATCATTTTGAGAAACTGGCTGGTTTGTTCCAAGTAAGTGGAAAACTCAATTTCCTTTAGGGAAAACTTCTAATATGATACTACTACTTAGCAATGGTGTCAAACTTTTTTTTTTTTTTTTGCGGTACACGGGCCTCTCACTGTTGTGGCCTCTCCTGTTGTGGAGCACAGGCTCCAGATGTGCAGGCTCAGCAGCCATGGCTCACGGGCCCAGCCGCTCCGCGGCATGTGGGATCTTCCTGGACCCGCGTCCAGGGGCACGAACCCGCGTCCCCTCCATCGGCAGGCGGACTCTCAACCACTGTACCACCAGGGAAGCCCCAGGAAACACTTCTTTTTCATTACTGTTGTATTTTATTTTTTGTTTTTTATTGTTCTCTTCATTATGCTAAACAAATTGTCTTCTTTTCTCCCACTGTAATCTTCTTTTTGATAGTACTTGAGTCTTACTCATCTTTGTGTCTTTTAGATTGTCTTGTACATAGTAAGCGTTCAATTACTATTCTTTTTATTGCAGTTTCTTTTTATTCAGAAACAGCTGCATGGTATTGAGAAACATTTCAATCCTGCTATTTTAGGCCACTTGTTAAAACACACTCTTGGCTTAACCAAGCTCAAAGAGGGATCAAACTCAGTACAAAATAGTATGCATTTTCTTATTCCTGCTTTCCCATCTGTTTGTATTATAGTCACTCAGTTTGTATTGAATACCACAGAAGAACAAGCCAATTATTCATCACTTACTAGTTTGAACATATGTGATTGACTGCTTGATTGCTTTTAGCTGATAACCTGACCTGACCTCTTTGTATTGGAGACTATTAAGTTGAATTCAGTTAATTATTTTAAGAAGAACTTAATAGCTGTCACTAAAGTCAAGAAAACATACATGTGCCTTTTAATTATTCAGCAAACATGGAAACCCAGCCGTTTTCACGGATTCAAAAGAATAAGTGTGGACATTTGATTCAGATTTGAACTTAGCTCTTGCTAACCTCAGAACCCTGATACTTTCCATCAAGCAAAATTGCCTCCTTCTCCTAGGAATCCTTTCTCCGTATTACAGTGGTTCCTTGTGAAATTTGGATATGAGATTATATTTTTAACAGAAAAAAATTTTTAAAAATTCTATTTGGTACTATATCAATTTAGTATTGTTAAACTTTTGAACTGAGATTACATTTTCACCTGATATTTGTTATGTAAAATATTAAAAAAAAAAAAAAGTGTGGGTTGTCAGCCCCATTCTGCGTCGCCAACACATCACTTCCCCCAGCTAACCACCCCTTTCTCTGAGAATCCACCATAAGTTCTTTTGGTGCAATAATATAGGCATTCGATCTGAGACCTGGTAATAAGTCATTTGATGTAAATTTCAATAGAAGCTAAAATGGAAATAGTTGAATCAGTGGGGAATATAGCCCATTAAAAATGAAATAAAATTGGTGAAATAGAAGAAGAAAATGTGTATCAAGGTGGAAAGTAAAAGAAAATGTGTCAACTTAAGCCAAAGGAAATGTATTTGGGGGAAATTAGAAACTAAAAAAATTCATGAGAAATGTGAAGAACCTGGCCTGGACATAGGCAGAGTTCAAGTTATCCCTAGATTCTAGAAAAAGGATGTTTAGAAATAGCAGGAAATATTTGTTTAGGGAGCCACTGCAGGGATGAATAAATGCCAATTGCTTTCATTGTCTTTGTTACTCTGTTTAAGTTCCAGTGAGGTTAGCCTGGGTCATATCCCCATCTCTTAAGAGGGAGAAGATGGACATCTAATTATATTTTTGAAGATAGTATCCAATAGGAAATACAGAATTCTCAAGAGGGAATCAGGGTGTTATTAAGAAAGGGAAATAAGTGCTAGGAAACCCCAACTAGAAAATGCCAGTTATACTGCTTATGTAAACTGACATGTATCAAGAACTGTGAAAGCTCTGAGGTTTTACTCTACTTGCAAGCTCACAAGTCACAAGCCTGCCACAGTTTCACAGATGCCAGCAGAAGACACAAGACTTCTGGATCAGAGACAAAAGACTTTATTACGCATACCACAGCAGGCAGCATGAGCTTCATGTTTGCTTTGGTTCTCCCTGTCCCTAAGCTCTACAGGGATGATAGGGAGGCAGGTCCAGAAAGATTCTACATGCACAGTGGTTGTACATCAAAGCTAAGGAACTCAGAGGCTGGGAAACCCTCATTCTTATAAAGGGGCTGCTAGCAAACTTGCCCAATCCTTACCCCGGAGAGAGCCATTGTCTTTATTATTTTGGGCCGCAAAGAATCTGCCCTCTGAACTGGAAGGAGATAGTCTATCTCCAAGGCTGTTTGCTAAACAAACAGCTAGTGCAGAACAAAATATGTCACAAGACAGGCAGAAACATGAAAAGCTAGTGCAGAACAAAATATGTCACAAGACAGGCAGAAACATGAGAGATCTAGGGAGAATTGTCTACCAGCGAGGTGAGAGGATGAGCTGACAGAGGCAAAGAAACATTGATAGATGAACGTCTGATTCAAATCAAAGATGGAAGGAAAGCCAATGTCAAAGACATTAAAACTCAAGTTCAAAAGGACTAGAGGATAAAGATTAAGGACAAAGAGCTGAAAGATTTGGGTTTTGTAGATTCAGAGAGACCAAGGTGGTGGTGATGGTGCAGGTGTTGGTGGTGTCCTCTACCCCCGATTGTCACTTGTTTGGGTCAGACAGGCTTAGAACACCAAGAACAGGGTGGGCATTTTGTCAATTTGTGCCTCCATCTGTTTGGTAGAACTTGAGGAATTATGTAAATGTATTTATGAAGAAGATACAGGAACATGTTGAAATCAGGCAGAGCTCAGTTTGGTATTCAACCAAGAGATCAGCTCTACGCCATCGCCAAATGACAGCTCTAACCCGTGATGCTGCACTGAACGAGCTGTTGTTTGGTTAATTCCCAGAGTAGTACCTGGGCCCTTCATAATTTCCTAAGAAGGAAGAAGACTGTGGCCATTGTGCTTTGAAATATTTTCCCCATGGAGCCTAACTCTGTACGATATAGATGTCTTCTCTGTCCAAGCTTACAGGTACTTCTTGGGAGGAAAAAAAGCCATTCTCTGTCAGTGCAGATCCCAGTCCTTCCCACAGGGCAGTGATGAGAATGCAAGTGTGGGCCTTGAACTAAGAGTGACACCCTAGAACCTTAATGGGAGAAGATGGGCAAGTGTGGGCAACATCTCTCATTATCCTGCCTATTATCTCTCTTGTAATGTTCCTCTTAGGAATATTTGAAGAAACAGTTCTTGGTATCTGTTTTAAAAATATGTCAATAGCTTAAAGTGTAAAAATTAGTATTAAAGAAAAAACAGTCTGAAGGTAAACTTTTTTTTAACTGAAGCATACAGTAATATAGATTGAAAAGTCAGGATTTAAAGCAGTTAGCCCCATAAAGGTAGATACTTCTACCCAAACAAGTTAAAATTGTTCTACCTAAACAATTTAAAACATATTTTAATGGAAAAAAATTCTCAGTCAATTTTGAAAATTAAGCAATGAGAATATAAAATAAATGAGAATATAAAATAAAACTTATATCAAGCAAGAAATGTGTAATCGCTTATAAAGTCATATAGAAGCTTTATCCTATGACAAAGTAGTTCCTCCTTTTTTGGTAGTGACACTATTCAAATCTTGAGTAATGAATTACTCACAGTACTTTGTAATATATCAAAGAGAATTCTGACCTCATTGTACTAAAGCTGCTATTTAGTATATATTTCAGTCAAATACATTCTTCATTTGAGAATGAAGATTTGAACGTGATCCAGAATTTCTAATGGATAAAAAACAATTTTTAAATAAGAATAACTATTCCTCTAAGTTTTGAAAATGCATGTATGGCTTGGTTTAAAAACCCTCACAGTTTTTCAATTAATTGGTTGTTAGTTAGGAACATTATCGCTGAAATGAATGTTGTTATAATCCTGCTTAAATCAATATTTTTAATGTAAAATTTACCTTGGATCAAAGGATTTCCAAACCCAGTTGGCCATCAGAATCACTTCAGCAACTTCCCAATATTTTCTGAAAATCAGTTGTGCTTGTGAAGCACTGCCTTGGGTCATCTAGTTCAACTTCTGCCTTTAACAGAATGACTCAGAAAACTTAGTCTCAATCGTATGATAGATCTTCTTAAGCCAAGCTGAATGATTTCCCACCCCCACCCCAATGTCTAAGATTCTTTGTTCCACTTTTCACATTGATTATTCTGACATTCTTCCTTCCCCACAAGGGAATACAGAGTGAACTTGGATTATTTCAAACGACAGTGGATCGTATTTCCTTTTTCAACCTGTCACACTGTGAACAGAGATGCTTCTGTTTTCCTGTCAGAGATCAGTATAGAAAAGAGCAGTGTATAACACAGTGGTCTGCAATTTTTTAATCCAATTTTTCAAGTGAAGAGAGATAACCATGCTATATGAAAATACAACCATGACACATATGAAATACATTATGAACCTTGAATGTGCATAGACTAAACAGTAGTATTGAGTTTCCTACTATCTGTGATCATATCTAAATACCTAAGAGGTCTAAGTTTCTGTATGAAGAAATCAATCTAATAATTAGAGCAAGAATTTGCTCAAATACAAACAAACTTTTTATTTTGCTTTTGCAAAAATGGTTCAGAGTTCCTGTGTATTCTTTACCTGATTCTCCCACTGGTAACATATTACATAAACATAGTTCACTTATTAAAACCAGGAAATTGACATTGAAACAATTATAAAAAGCTATAGAATTTATTTGTATTTCACAAGTGTTTCATGCACTTTCTTCATTTTTTTAATAGTTCTATGAAATTTTATCATGCACATAGATTCATATAACCACCACCACAATCAGGACACAGAACTGTTCCATCATCCCCCCAAAACTGTCACCTACTCTCCCTTTATAACCACACTTTTCCCACAAACCAAGCCCCTAGTTGCTACAATGACAAACGAATTCATAAATAAGTTTGATTTAAAAACCCAATGTCACTGAATTACATTGAAATATAATGAAATATATTCATTAATGAAATTGTCTAGCTTTGTGTTGAAAAGCCAGTGATTACTTCTCGTACAAACATGAAAGGCAAAGCAGCAATTCCCCTTTCTCTTCTGAATATTTTGCAAAAGTTACAAGTTGAACACTAACAAAATCTGCATGCTTCATTTTCAGTGAAATTAGAAGTCAGATAATTCAAACTCCATTAAAAGGGTCAGGTCGGCCATGAGCAGGTAAGAGTGCCTCCAAATTTCTTGCAATGAAGAGCAGCAAATATTGTTTGAGGGAAAGTGGATAGCAAGATGGGCCAATGACAGCAGATCCCAGATAATCTAAAAAAAACAAAATAGCCCCGGTCCGGGAGGATCCCGCGTGCCGCGGAGCGGCTGGGCCCGTGAGCCATGGCCGCTGAGTCTGCGCGTCCGGAGCCCGCGTACCGCAAAAAAAAAAAAAAAAAAAAAAAAAGGCAGCAAAAAGCACTTTCTTATGGGAAGGGATCCACCTGAGGTAACCAACCTATATCTGCACACCTGGAGAGCTAATGTTTAATATTATTCAAATAAATTTGGAAACCTGGATAACATGAATCATTTCCTTAGAAAATATAATTTACCATGAATGACCCTGGAAAGAGTCTTAAAAATCTAAGCATCTTATTTCCATAGAAGATATATAGATATCTTGGGAAAAAAGGAAGTAAGAGTAGATGGTTCACAGAGAAACTCTACCTGATATTGAGCAGAAAATTCTAATGTTTTTAAAACTGTTCTAAAATGCTGTTAAAAAAACAAACAAACTTCCTAATACTTTGTATGCAGCTTCATATTGCATGGTTCCAATACACATGAATTTCAGTTATTACAGTTTAGTTAAATAACACCAGTTCCTCAACAGCAGGCTTCAAATTTCAGTCACCACGATATATTAACTATGAATAATTGTATAAAGTAAAAAACTTCACTGCTAGCTCTTTAGTCCACAAATCATTATGTACATAACAGATACGCATTATGATCAGTGATCATCATGTCACCTCTTTCAAAGTCTGTTGGTGACTGGTTGATTGGTCACTGAGTATCTGTTACTTACTTCATGAACAGACAGCAAAACACATAATGGTGTTGCTTTCTTATCTCCCAGTGATAAACCCATGCAACATTTTTCAAAAATGGATTATTGAAAGAAGAAATTGGCCAACAAAGATGAAAGTGTGACAAAGACATGGAAATTGATGATGCTGGAGTGAAAGTGGATGAAATTAGAAGATTTGAAAATGGCAACGGCAAAGCAAAGATAGGATGAAATCTAGATCTGCATGACGTTATGGTACAAACCATGTTGAAAAAGTTTGATGAATATAAAAACTAAGCTAAAGTTGCGTTAACATCTTTTAGTTTAAAATTTACTAAGCACAGAAAGCCACTATGATTGAAACATAGAATTTGCTTCTACTTTTAAGTGGAGACTGTAATAAAAAAATCCCAACCAGTTTAGCTAGGATTCAAGCTAAAACATTAAAGTTAGTTGTTGCATTGAAAGAAAACAGAGACCATGAGGAGACCGAAAAGAGCTTTCACTGCCAGTAAAGGCTGGTTTTTGTTGTCTCAGAAGATAGTGTAAATTGACTTACGTGAAGTTATTGGTGAAACTGTTAACACACATATGTATGCTGCTGTGAAATTTGCACCCAGATTCCAAGGATTATTAAGATCACTGTGCAGGGTTTTGGTATGCATCGTCATTTTCACAGTTTAACAGTGTAGTGCAAAGTGAGGACTGCCAGTGTAAATTGATACCAAATCATGGCAAAGCTTGTGCAAAAAGAAAATAACAGACCAATAGACTGATCTCACTTATGATTTTTGATGCAAAAAATCTTAAGCAAATATCAGCCACCAGAAGCCCACACCACATTAAAAAATATTTTATTATAACCACTGGGGTTATTCCAGGAATTCAAGCAAGATTTGATATCTGGAAAGCTATTAATATAGCAGTTCTTTTAATTACATACCTATAGAGAAAAACATATATATTTCATGGTGGCTGAAAAGACATATGACAAATGACAACAATAGTTCTTGATAAAAACACTATAGAAATAGAATAAAATGTGTTTCTTAGTATAAAAGTCAGCTTTATGCTTAATAAAGAAATATGAGTTACCTTCCCACTAAAGTCAGAATAAATCAAGAAAATTCACTCTCACCACCATTATCAATATTGTTCTGACATTAGTAGCCAACACAATTAGAAAAAGAAAAAAAAAGTTGAGTTTGTAAAGAAGGTAAAATCACTGTGCGCAACGTCATCATATTCTTGGAAAAACCCAAGTGAATCAACTGAGAAACCACAGTAGGCAATTAGAGAGTTCAATAAAGCAATAAGGACACAATTAACACACATTTTCAGTAATTTTCACACATACAAAAAATAACCAAGTGGAACGTATAGTGAAAGAAGTACACTAAAATGGCATTTTTCATCTATCAGAATGACAAAACTCCCCAAATCTGATATTTAAAAGACTTTTTTCTTTAAAGTCCGCGAGAAAGTAGGCTCATGATACGTGAGTGGTGCTCATGTATCACAGGTGGGCATAAAACTGCTGCAATCCCTATGGAAAGCAATTTACTACATAAGAAAACTGCAAACTCATTTACTCTTTGATCCCGCAATCCCACTTTTATAATTTATCTGCAGATATGCCTATACCTGTTTGAAATGATGAAGGTACACGTTTATTCATTGAAGCATTGTTTGAATAATCGAAAGAGCTGGCAAACAAAAACGAAAGCACAGCAACGAAATGAAAATTGAAATGGTGAGAAGTTTGAAAAATGTCCATCAATAGGAGACTGATTAAATAAATTATTGATTATCTATTCAACGGACACTGCAAATAAGAAACGACAGTTCAATGTAGAAACATAACACTAAGGAATCTCCAAGAGATTTTGTCCTGTGAGGAAAAAGCTTAGTGCAGAACAATGTGACTGCTACCTTTTGCATAAGAAAGACCACAAGATCTGCAGGAAACAATCTTGTTGAGCTCACAGATAGGAGGAGGAGAATGGAAACCCATGAGGCCACGGTGGAGGCAGACTTTTAAGCTGGATACCGCTTATTTATTTACCAAGTGAGTTTATTCCCAATTCAAAATGAAAAGTCAATGAAATAAATTCTTTTAAACTTATTCTCTAGGTCAATATTTTAAAATATTATTCATTCACTCAAAGCCCATCTCTTCTTTTTCCTGCACGTAAGTAGGCCCCATTTGCCAATTTGTACATCAGCGGCAACCCGGCCACGATGATTCATTAGGGCATCACTTCAGCGTACCCTGGGTTGCAACCCCATGAATTAGCTAAGGATGTGAAACTGTTTCTTGCCTGGGCGGCAGGCCTGGAGAAAGGTGTGAACTTCTCAAGTCAGACTTAATTTCAAATCCAGAATCTACCATTTCCTAGCACTATGACCTTAGGCAAATTCCTTGACCTCTCTTAGCTTCAGTTTACTTTTCCCAAAAAGAAGATCATAATATCTTCACTGCAAGGTTGGGAAGATTAAAGGAGTTAATATAGAAAACACCTGCCAAGGCACAAAACAAATGTTAGTTGCTTTTTCCTTTTTTTTATGTGACTTGCCAAGTTTAACAAATGATATTCTAAATTAACCGGCTTAATAACTGTCCCTTATTCATTCATTAATAACTTTTGTAGGGATTGATGATCTGATTAAGTGTGAATAGTTCTGATTTAACCTTTAGCCATATCAGATTTTTGATTTTTCTGCTATTGTGACTAAAGCTATTGATAAAGCCTATGCAAGTTCAGTCTCAGTGACTAATTGAAATGAACAGCATATTCCTTCATAAAATGTTGACTGACTGCTGGTTTATGGATTTCTTGGGACAAGTTAATTCCATCAAAACAACTGAATGGATTTTTCTGTGCAGACTTTTTTTTCCCCTGACTAATCAGGATTAGTTGTAGTGTACACAGCTATATGCTTTGGTTTAGCGACTAAGACAGCACAAAATTTTCTACCTCATAAATGCCGTGTTAGGAATCAAGGTAAAGTAGAGATAAAATTTTTAAAAATGGACAAAAGCCAATTAAAAGCCAAACTAGCATTAGCAATAAGCTTTCTCTTCAAAGACTAATAAATATTCTGAAATATTCTGCTTAGGAAAATGAAACCTCAGGTTAGGTCCTTCAGTGGGAACGTGTGATTTATTTGGGAATCCCCATGAAAAGACTGATGAGACTTGTAGAAACTAGTGATAAAACTTACAGCTGGAAGTCGAGATTTACAGGTGAGACATAGGTACACACTTCCTCAAAGTGATAGCACTTGTTCCCCCCATTAAATTTCTGAAGAATTATTTTGAAATTTCAAGTCATAAGTGGATAGTTATCTTTGAGAACAATCTATAAGGGAAATAGTATTGCAAGATTTGTAGTTGTGTTTGCGCACAGTTTTGCAATTTAAAAAAGCCAAAGGACAACGCAAACTGTAATACGGACTAAATGAATAAAACTAGCTTTCTCTTTTCTTCTCATTTTCCCTTTATTGGATGAAGGCACTTTTCGCCAGGTTCTGAGAAAAAAGAGGTCTTTAGAACCACACGGATTGATAATAATATCATAAACGGCCCATTCATTGTCCCTAAAAAATTATTTAAAAAATAGGGTATATAGAAAGCAGAAATGACTGGGGTTATTATTTTCAGTTTTCTTTTATTTATAGTAAAAGCTTTATTTATTTATTTTTTTCATGAAAACAGCCTCCCCTTGATGTCCATCTGCAGCTCCTGGTAGCCTTTTATAGGGAACTTGTGCCTGCACTGAAGGTGAATTCTTTTAATCCAATTATAAACAGAAAAGCCACAGTAAAAGAGGGGAAAAAAAGTCACAGTATAAATCATGTAAGAGGCATGAAGTCTCTTACACAGCACATAGCTGGAAGCATCACCTGTATTTGTATTCTCTTTCAATCCACAGGCAAAATCTTCCATCTACCTTCCCAGATTAAAGTATCAGCCTTTTGGAATTGCTAAGAGGAAAATTAAACAGTTACCTATCAGTTTTCTACAACAACGAATTGAGAATTTTTCATTTTCTTTCCCATTGCAACACATTTTAATATTTTTCCCAATAAAAGGAGAGTTCTTGTAAGACACACGGTGTTATCCTGGGAATCTGAGGAGATAGTCAGCAGGAGATGGCACCCTTGCTGCTCCCATGATTGTGGGAAGTTAACCCTGTAATGGCTTTAGGGGATGGAGCCATCTGGTTTTACAGTTCATTACCCTTTTACTCTCAGGAGCAACACATTCTGTAAGGAGTTGCTCTTTGCTTGCTGAGCAGTTCAGAATAGACACTAACAATGGGATTAAATTCATTCTGCTGCCCTGCAGGTTTCCATCCTCAGGGTGCCCTCGATTTGAAGAATAGTGACATCAGCACAGGAGTTGGGGAAATGAGAACAGCAGGCAGAACACATGGGTGTAAAGCAATCAGAGGACGCGTCTGCAAAGAAATAGCCTGCTTAGGACAAGGCCAATAGTCAAAGCCAGAAACAGAGACTGTCCAGCAAACACCATCAGGGTGGATAGCTACAGGACACGCAGCACTTGGGAAGTGACCAGAAAGGGGAGAAAATCCTTTCCTTGGGAATCCATGAATTTTGGTTAAAGGCTAACTTAGCAGTTTTCTTTTTAAAAAAAGAAATACCTTGTAAGGTACAGACTCTCTGGGAACTCTCCTCTTCAGCCTAGGAGCTCTGGAGAATAAACTGTTTACCAAGTATTTATACACCCAACACTGTGCTAAGTGCATTGTATGCAATTACTTTGCATTTAATCCTTACAAAATTTTATGAAATAAGTTTTACTATCCATATCTTATGAATTAAGGAAATAGTTTAAGAGAGCTTTAGGATCTTGTTCATTGTCAACAAAGTAAGTAAAAAGACAGAGCCAAGAGTTTGTATTTGTCACTATTGAATATTAACTTGAAGGAAAAACTGAAGAAATAGGTGGCAATTTAAGGTCTATGGATAAGAGTCAAGCACTGAGATTGTAAAATGTGGAAAAGAAAAGGTGAAGGGTGACTTAATAGTACCTCCCAATTCATAAAATCTACAAGGAAATGTTTAGTACTTATTCCATACCTTTACATAGAGAAGAAAAATGGGCATAACCTACGTTAAAAAATGTTTAGTATTAATGAATGATTTTGTGATAGGAAGAGTTTAAGGGTGACAATCCTTAGAAAATTAAAAATATATGACTTTGGGACTTCCCTGGCTGTCCAGTGGTTAAGACTCCGGGCTTCCAATGCAGGGGGCATGGGTTCAATACCTGGTCAGGGAACTAAGATCCCACGTGCCGTGCTAAGACCCCCAAATGCCGGTGCAGCCAAATTATATATATGATTTTGATAGAAAAGATCTGCCTGTAGGGAGGATTTGGAAAGGCATGATCTATTCATTATTATCTTTTAATTATGAGATGGGAAAAGACATACAAGTGGAAGTGAACCACAGGCCAGATGATCATGTGAGTTTCTTCCTGTTTTCTCAAATTTGTAGGCAGAGACCTTCAGTCCTCAAGAAAATGTCCACAAGGATTCCCAACAAGTTTCAGAAAGTGAGAATCTGGCTGGTTGTCAACAGGACTTTGAACATGCAAGGAGAGAAACAGTCGCCATGGGCATTTGGTTGTCTTTGAATATAGGAAAGAACTAAGATGAAAATACAATAAGCTATTATATATAAACTGATTTTGGAACAGGGCCTTGATACACAGTGCGTTTACCAAAACAAAATGAGAGAAAGCAAAACAAACAAAATACCAACTAAAAAACCAGTCCACAACAGAAAGTGTTTTTATTCATTAAAACTACAACAAAAAAAATGTGTTCCTACCTTTTCACAGCGATCCATCAACTAGCAAGGATAAATAAGGTATTGTTAGCTGCCTTTTAGTGACACTGAAGGACTAATGGCATTGTGTTTTCTGTTCACATGAAATGTGAATTCTATCCACTAATGATTCAAATGCTAAATTGCAAAATCTCTTGCACTTACACGTATGCTTTATTCCTGGCAAAATTATCTTCAGCATCAATGTTAATTGTATGTAGAACACTTAAAGAGGACAAAACCTCAAAAACTTCATTTCTTAGGTTTCTATAGGGACCATTCCCTTGGTCATTTAATTTCTGGAGAAATCTTTTTAAATGGCATGTGATGTGTTGAAAAAAGCACCGAGTTTCCAGGACACCTGAAAAAGTCACTTACGCTTTGCTGTCCTTTGTTCTCCATTACTTTCTGAGCAACTGTTCTATCATCTATAAATTAGAGATAATAATTCATCTTCTTCTAGCTCTTCATACAACTATATGAAAATACTTCACAAAGCATAAAATGAGAGCTAGTATACTTAAATTTTAGATACTGTTGATTGGTAATGCTAGAGACTCAATTTACAATTTTTCATAAATTTTCATAAAATTAAAATGTTCAGAATTAAATTTGAGTGGTAATAAATTTCAGTATATTCCCAATAATCAGGTGACATGAAATCTCGAACATTTACAAAGAAGAAAACAAGCAGGCAAAATGAAGAGAGAAAATTTTAAAACCATATTCCAGTATTGAAAGAGAATTTAATTTTATGACAGCAGTTGATAATCTGTTTGCATTTTGTTCAGGTCAGCCTTCCTATAACCCTGGGCTGTGGCAGTGCTGCTTCGTGTTTTCCATCCTGTAATCCAGTCTTTTACTGATTTGGGGGAGACTACCTGGTCATTTGGATCCCCACAGTTAACCTGTCACTTCTCTCTTTTCTTCCAGCTTAAACTTGAGGTCCACACCCACCCTTCACACTGCACCAGGCACTAACAAACATTTTCAAGCGTTCCTTAATTCTGATAACACTGTTAAAAGCATGTGTTCCCTGAAGGCGCTCAGTCAAAATAGGAACAGCCAGACGCTTTAAAAGTATATATATATATTTTTTCAAAATATGCTTGTATCTCCTCTACTATGAAATTGTAACTGACACAAGATTCAAGAATAAATTCCCCCAAAAGAAGGTGCAATGACATTTCCAGTTCATGAATCAAAGGGTAAGAGGAAAGATGAATTTCTAGAACTGTTTTTAATAGCATTGTTTTTAACCCCCCAAATAAGCTTCTTTATATTGTTAAGTTTTCTTTATAGTAAATACATTGCAGGCAACTCAGATGGAAAAGTACCTTAAAGGAAAAGACATACATTTTGCCCAAGGCACTTTAATTGATCTAAACAAAGGCTGGGCTCCAAGCAAATGTATCTTTGGAGATCAGAAGACTGCAGCTGCTGGCAAGTAAGTAGGTTTTGGGAATTCACACTTGGGGAGGCCTGCTATGGCTGCCCAGGCCCCTTGCATTTTGTCAGTGGTTATTGAGCAATCAGAACATTTAGAATTCTCATGGAAATTTGCCTGAAGCAGGCATGAACATATGAGGTGTAAAATAATGATTAGTTCATGACTAGAGGTGTTGCCCTGGGTTGTTTTTTGGTCTGTTTTTGATTACCCTTAATGGGAGCAAAGAACACAAAGGATGTTCTCAACATGTACAGAGTTGTATTTCTCACAGAATATTGGAACTATCTCCTTACATCAGAATAAGGGCATGGGCTAGGCCGTGAGGCTGGAGCTCTGTGAAGGGAGCTGCTAAAAGCCCCTGGGTGGTAGATCCATTACAAACTTCCATTCACATCTGCTCTTCTGCATAGATGACTTGTTTACAGAACTGTGCTGTACTCTGCCCTACCACTCACAGATAGGCGTTCATTGTAAAATTCATAATAAGACCAAAATGGCTCCAGACCCCCAAACCCACTCTGACCTTACAGCGCTGAAACCATCACATTAAGGCAGTTTTCTTATCTTTACCCTTACTTCCCTGAGCTGATCTCAGTATAAGTCTTCTTTGATCAGATCTTAAAATAGAAACTGGTTTATGCGCTGAACGTTTTGTGCCTTGATCTAATATTAACATGATGTCTGTGTAAAATGACAAAAAGAACCAGTATTGAATCATTATATTTTCCGTCATTCCGCATTATCCCAGATTGCTAAATGTGTTCTTTCCAAGAAGTTTGATTGAATTACTGTATACATTTACTGTCCTTTGTGACAGTTTTATCATTGTTAGAGATTTCAGTAATTAAAGTGGGAAACAGAAGCTTAGGTTATTTTCCTTATCAAAACTATGTTCCTTAGAGCCACATTATTTACGATGGTTTTCGTGCTCTTGTACATTGGATGTTTTAAGCTGAGTGCAGTTTAGGGGATACTTTATAATTACAGGAAGGTACTTCTTTCCTTCAACACTGTGATCTGACCTGTGACACATCTGTACTATACACTATGTAAATGGTTAACAAGTCAATTGCAAACCAACTGAATGTACAAATCTTAGTGCTGAAATCTCTTCAGAATAGTCATCATGATCTCAAAGTTTGTTTCAAAATTTGCAAGCATCAAGTATCAATCAAAACTGGAGATGGAACACTAATGAATGTTGAATTCTCATGTTGTAGGTGTACTTCCTTTTTAGATTTTTTGGTTCTCTGCTATTTTTAACATACTGTTTCATTTAAATTTTGTACATGCTAACTTCATTTGTGCGATTGAAATAAAATTGTGGTATATACAAAAAAGAGAAAAGTCATGTTAACCAGATAAGGAGAAGCTAAGTCCTAACCAGGCCAGAGTTAGGATCACATAAAAGGAAGGTGATTTAATGGCCACAGGTGACAAATATATTCATCTTGAGTCTTTTGGTTTGCAAGTAACAGAAATCCATTCAAATTATTTCCAGCAAAGAGGGGACTTTATTGAAAGGCTGGATTGCCTAACCATAGAATGGAGGGGTGCAGTTTAGCCCAAGGGGTGACTGAACTCAGGAATGTGACACCCTCTGGACTGACCCTCTTCTGTTTGTAGAACAGTTTCTTTCATAGGTTGGGGTCTTCAAATCTCATAAACCTGCCACTAGAGAGTAACTTCTTCTCTTCCTAGGGAAGAATTCAGAACGGCCCACCCTTGGATAAATCAACTCTGGTGAGGAAGGTAGGGAATTATCATGGCCAGCAGCTGGAGAAATCCAAGGTAAAGTGGAGAAATGAATAGCTTTGCAAATAAAAGGGCTGCAGTTGGGATTAATAAAGGGATTAATACTGTGCAACAAACCGAACTGCAGGTGGAGAACACACCTTAGAATAAAAGAGCAATGCTCAATTGTGCTCAAACTGAGAATCCTTGATACGGGGGATGGAGGACCAAGGAAGCGAATGCAGAGATTAAAATGTGGGATGAGCGTTGGGACTAATTGTTTTGATAGTTAGGGAAGAATCAGACAGTGTCCTGTTCACGTGACCATAACGAAATACTAAGAAATTATCAGGCTAATGAGAAAAAGAGCAACAAAGACTGTTCTTTACAAATAAGGTTAAGGCCAGTGAGTGATTCAGGCCTTCAAACTGTAGTGACTCAGGACTTCCCTGAAACTCCTAGTGGTCCTCAAAGGACCACGGCCGCAGGGTTGGTGGAACTTTCCACTGGATCTTTTTTTTTTTTTTAACATCTTTATTGGAGTATAATTGCTTTACAATGGTGTGTTAGTTTCTGCTGTATAACAAAGTGAATCAGCTATATATATACATATATCCCCATATCTCCTCCCTCTTGCATCTCCCTCCCACCCTCCCTATCCCACCCCTCTAGGTGGTCACAAAGCACCGAGCTGATCTCCCTGTGCTATGTGGCTGCTACCCACTAGCTGTTTTACATTTGGTAGTGTATATATGTCCATGGCACTCTCTCACTTCATCCCAGCTTACCCTTCCCCCTTCCTGTGTCCTCAAGTCCATTCTCTACATCTGCATCTTTATTCCTGTCCTGCCCCTAGGTTTTTCAGAACCTGTTTTTTTTTTTTAGATTCCATGTATATGTGTTAGCATACAGTATTTGTTTTTCTCTTTCTGACTTACTTCACTCTGTAGGACAGACTCTAGGTCCATCCACCTCACTAAAAATAACTCAATTTCATTTTCTTTTTTGGCTGAGTAATATTCCATTTTATATACGTGCCACATCTTCTTCATCCATTCATCTGTCGATGGACACTTAGGTTGCTTCCATGTCCTGGCTACTGTAAATAGAGCTGCAATGAACATTGTGGTGCATGACTCTTTTTGAACTATGGTTTTCTCAGGGTATATGCCCAGTAGTGGGATTGCTGAGTCATATGATAGTTCTATTTTTAGTTTTTTAAGGAACTTCCATACTGTTCTCCACAGTGGCTGTATCAATTTACATTCCCACCAACGGTGCAAGAGGGTTGCACCGTTTTCTCCACACCTTCTCTAGCATTTATTGTTTGTAGATTTTTTGATGATGGCCATTCTGGCCAGTGTGAGGGGATACCTCATTGTAGTTTTGATTTGCATTTCTCTAACGATTTGTGATGTTGAGCATCCTTTCATGTGTTTGTTGGCAATCTGTATATCTTCTTTGGAGAAATGTCTGTTTAGGTTTTCTGCCCATTTTTGGATTGGGTTGTTTGTTTTTTTGATATTGAGCTGCATGAGTTGCTTGTATGTTTTGGAGATTAATCCTTTGTCAGTTGCTTCATTTGCAAATATTTTCTCCCATTCTGAGGGTTGTCTTTTCATCTTATGGTTTCCCTTGCTGTGCAAAAGCTTCTAACTTTCATTAGGTCCCACTTGTTTATTTTTGTTTTTATTTCCATTTCTCTAGGAGGTGGGTCAAAAAGGATCTTGCTGTGATTTATGTCATAGGATGATCTGCCTATGTTTTCCTCTAAGAGTTTTATAGTGTCTGGCCTTACATTTAGGCCTTTAATCCATTTTGAGTTTATTTTTGTGTGTGGTGTTAGGGAGTGTTCTAATTTCATTCTTTTACATGTATCTATCCAGTTTTCCTCTGGATCTTAAAAGTACTTGAGACTGTGGTGTTGCTACCTACTGCTTATCCACCTAAGGGCACCAGAATTGCCTTATCTAGTCAAACCTAGGTCAGGTTTTATTTTCTGCAAACCCAATTGAATAACCAATGCACGATTCTTTTTCTTTCCTCTTTTTAATCAGTTAGTACTGAAGACAAAATAAAAGGTAAAGCAAAATAAAATGTCACAAATTCCTTCTGCTCTGATATTGAACCTAATTAGCTCCGATTAAAAAAAAATTCTCCTCTCTTTTGTTTCAAAAATGTAGTGAATATACGAGGCTGATTAAAAAAATTGTCTTTAGGCAAAGGATTCGAATAGATATTTCTCTGAAGATGATATACAGATGGCCAACAAGTATGTGAAAAGATGCTCAACATCACTAATCAGTAGAAAAATGTGAATCAAGACAACAATGAGGTTTTACCTCACATCCATTAGCATGACTATTATTAAAAAAAGGAAAATAAGTTTTGTTGAAGAGAAACTGGAACCTTTGTAAATTGTTGGTGGGAACGTAAAACGGTGCAGTTACTATGGAAAACAGAACGGTCATTCCTCAAATAATTAAAAGTAAAATTACCATACGATCCAGCAATCTCACTTCTGCGTGTATCCAAAAGTATTGAAAGCAGGAGTTTAAGAGATATTGCACTCCTATGTCAGAGCGTCACTATTCACAATAGCCAAGAGGTGGAAACAACCTGTGTCCGTCAATGGATGAATGGATAAACAAAAGGTGGTATAAACATACAATGGCATATTATTCAGCCTTAAAAAGGAAGGGAATTCTTACAAATGTGACAGCATGAATGAATGTGTCCAAGTGACATAAGGCAGTCACAAAAAAGGCAAATACTATATGACTCCACTCAGATGAGGTATGTAGAACCGTCAGATTTATATAAACAGAAAGCAGAATGATGGCTGCCAGGGGCTTGGGGGTCGATGTGGAAATGGGGACTTGTTGTTTAACAGGTATAGAGCTTTGATTTTGCAAGATGAAAATGTTCTGGAGACTGGTTGCACAACAGTGTGAACACACTTAATGCTACTGAACTGTACACTTAAAAATGGTTAAGATGGTAAATTTTATGTTATGTGTTTTTTAACCACAATATGTAAATTATGATTAGAGTGTGTTGGTGTAAAAATGTTTGGACTGGGGCTTCCCTGGTGGTGCAGTAGTTGAGAGTCCGCCTGCCGATGCAGGGGACACAGGTTTGTGCCCCGATCCAGGAAGATCCCACATGCCGCGGAGCGGCTGGGTCCGTTAGCCACGGCCGCTGAGCCTAGGCGTCCGGAGCCTGTGCTCCGCAACGGGAGAGGCCACAACAGTGAGAGGCCCGCGTACCGCAAAAAAAAAAAAAAAAAAAAAAGTTTGGATTTATCTAAAAACAAATGTTTCTATTAGGAGATGATTTGATATAAACTGGTTGATTTTTTCTTGTAATTTATAGTTCTTTATATTGTATGATGTATTCTTTTTAACATTACATTCGGGCAATTGCTGCTAACTTTATAATTACTGCATTAACATTAAAAAATTATAAGATGTTTGTAAACACTGCTGATTTTAAGATTGAATTTTTCCTTCTGTAATTCAGCTTTTAGAAGAAGAATAATGCACTTTAAACAGTGTTTAAATAAATCATAATTACTTATGTTTCTAGATACATTGACTAAGCTGGGTCTGACAATTAAAGAGCTAATTATGTTGAAAATGCAATTTCACTTTCCTCCTAGGCTTGTTCAGTTATTTCTGTTCTCTAATTTAGACATGCAAGTGTTTATTTGCCACTAGGCAACACCTGATAAAAATATTTCAGTACAGGCAAGGACAACTATATATCTATGAAGACATGTAAAAAATAGTTTTATGTGAGAAAGATGATTATCTGCTTGAAATTTTGAATATTTTCTTTGATTTTTATATGTATTACAACCAGGCAACATAGCTCTTACTGGAAATCTAGGTTGCAAAAGATACTGGGTTTTGAAAAAGTGAGGTTATAGCCAAGATTTCACATGGAATCTCTATACCAAGGCATGGTGAGACGTCAACTAGGTGGCTGTCATTTTGTAGACTGAGAAGTTAGTACATCCTATTAGAGTACTTAACTTAATGCTACATAAAATTGAGACTACATAAAATTTGTCAATGACTAATTCTTATAGAGAGGTGGAATTTAATACTGGTTGTGACACAGAGCAAGCAAGCTTTCCAGGAGGTGGCTTCATGTCTCTGATTTTTATTCTGTGACTTTATTGAATTCCAGTTCCCTCAAACATTCAGTAGAGGCAATACCTGCCCTTTACACTCCTCTAAAAACACTAAAACAACAATGACAACAACAATAACACAAGTAAAACCCTTCTGTGTATCTCCTCAGGAGAAAAGAAAGTTCCTTTAGAAATATGAAAGATTCCTTTTTCTTAGCACAGAGGCAATGATCTGCTGTGCAGAGCAGTGCTTTTAGTGGAATGGCAAGAATTGTTTCTTTCAGTGTATTAGAAAGAGGCCGACTATTAAAAAAATCACAGGTGTAAAGAATTTCTCCATAACACTTATGTAAACTGAATTTTTGTACATTAGTTTCTAAAAATCAGAACCTCTTATAATTGTGTTTATACAACTTTAATAAAAGTGAGCTTAGATCAAATAAAGCAGGATGAAGAAATATGAAAAGTAAAAACGTATATATACACACACACTAAAAGAGGAGAAGGAATTAAGGTGTAAAAAACTGGATTCTTGAGGGACAGCACTTGATGGCAATCACTAAAGTAGTGAGAGAAGCAATGTGTTCCTCAACAGTCACAAAGAGAACCTATTTCGCGAGCTTCTAATGCGGCTAAGACATAATAAGTAGGGTCCTGGGCTGGAAGATGGACTGTAAGGACGACATAGCAAGCACGGCTACTTTTCTCATGGAGAGGCTTAGAATGGCTATGGACTAAAAGCATTGCCAATCCAGGGTTAAAAGGGACCGTTAAAGGCTTTAATCATCTGTTTTGGTTTGAAATGTACTGCTACTGTGTGTAGTTTGGATTCTCATAATAAGCTGTCATTTTATCCACAAAATTCAGATGTTTAAGAAATAGATTAAAAAATTTTTTTCTCCAACTGATATACCTAACATGAACTGTGATTATACTAGGTGGCCATCCCTCCACCCACCTGCAAAATTACCCAGTCCCCTCCTCTGGGCTTGTATCTATACTATTTCAAGGATCTTAACATAGTGCCAGGCAGTTAAGGATGACATCTGTTCCAGGTAGCTACCCTCTCTCCACCCCGGCATCTCCTGCAGCAACCTTGTTTAGTCTGGTCTTTATTGCTTCTGTGACACCATTTAATCTTGTCCAGAGGCTCCATGGGTCATGTGATGACTCACTGCTTGGGCCCCCCTTGGGTGCACACAGTCACTCTGCTATTCTTGTCATGCTGAGACCACAGAAATTCAATGAGGGTTCATATAGCTCTTTACCCCTTCCTGATTACCAGGGAAAAGGAAATCATCCATGCCTAGTGCAAAGAAATTGTATGAGGCTTCGTGGATTTATCTGAACCCAGTCTGACTCAGGACTTTTCCCTTTCTTCATCTCTACCAGGAAAAATGAGGCAAAGGTTCCCTCTACACTTGTTTTCTACAAACTATCTGCAGTCTTCCTGTCCCTCAAGACAAGTCCCTCAAGACTTTGCTCAGCATAGCGTGGATATCTCCACCTCAGACCCCACTAGGTCCGCCCACTCTTAGATCTCCTTTCCATTCTTTTCTTCCCTCCACCTTTTGGAGTTACTTTTCATCTTGGGTGGGGAAAGAGGAGAGAGAAGGGGGCAGAGCAGTAACATTTCCCTTGAGTCATCTAGTGTCTTTGTGCCTTGAGTTTACTTGTTGGCTAGATTTTGCCCGTAAATAAAATATAGGCTTTTGATCCTCAACAGGCCTTTCTTTGCTTCTATAAGTACATTTCCTCCGGAAGTCAATAGCTGCTTCATGTTAGCTGCCTTAATGCCAAAGTGTCCCAAGTAGCATAAATATAGGGGATACATGTTGGTTAATACTTCAAAATATTATTTCACCACAACACTGAGTTCTCTAACGCCTGGGCAACCCAACTTTATGGTTTAATATAATAAATATGGCAGGAAATATATTATTTTGAATCATATGAAATTGCTACTAGTTGACCATTTTGACCAGAACAGCAGAAAAAAAATTTCAACGCAGAAGTATTATGTCTAGTGTACTTTTTCTCAGGGTCTGGTCCATGTACCATCTGCTTCAGAATTATATCTGGTAGATGTAGTGGGGAAAAATAAATTTATTCAAGTGGTGTTAACTGCACCTTACTCCAAGCCTTCTAACCAGAAACTCTAGAGGTGAGGTGTGTGAATTTGTATTTATAGCCAGCATGCCAGATGATTGCTTATTCTGCCCATGTACCAACCCCTCCTTGGGAGTTTTCCTTTTCTGTGCTAGTGAGTAATCTACCTGATCCAGTAGCAGATAAGATGATAAGATAAGCAGATAATCGGATAAGATGATAGATCTTTTTCAGGGAGCCATCCTTCTGTCTCATTGGCCTCAGCCATGGTGGGCTTGTGTCACTTTGTCACATATACTAACTAAAAACTTACTCTATATTTTTATGTCATTGCTTGATGAGTGATTCATTTCACTTGCAGAGAAGGGAAAACTATTTTTCCTTAGTAAAGCATATTTTACACCAAAGAAATACACAGCAGAATCAAGTAAAGAGAAACTCAAGACTGTTTTCTTAACCACTGTTTGTTTAAATAAATAGGGATGTGTCTACATTTAGCAAAAAGAGACAAAGAGAAAGAAAAATTGGAAAATGTAAGTTGCATTTCTGTAAAATAATACTAGGATTGGAATTTCTGTCCCTAAAGCTGAAATTATCTATATGGCATAAAGGGAAAGCTGTAACTATTGGTAAAAGGATTTGAGTTTACATTGTGATAAAACAACAAACAGTCTGTTATTATTTAAAATAATAAATTAGACTTTTAAGAACTGGATTGCTAACCCAAATTTTTATATTAAAAATTTTAAAATATAGAAACATAAGTAATGGAAAATTTCATATACTTAACTACTAATTATAAGCTGTAGGTTGAGGGCTATATTTTCTTGGAGTAAATTATGGGCAAGAGAGAAAGCCAACACATTACCTGGAACAGCAAACCAAGGTGCTGTGTAAGTTGGCCTCATATCAGCAAAGAACAAAATGTTGAAGAAATTGGAACTTGCAATTAAAATGATGTTGGCACAAGAAAACTACCATTTATCATGGATGGGTTATGTAACCACTGACCTTAATGCAATACGTGGCCTCAAAAGAAACAAGTTAACCAAGTTTACGTGTGTCATTTCAAGAATTCAGTTCCAGTACAGTCACTCCTGATTAACTTTAACTCGTCTAACTGGAACCCTTAATTAACTATTTTTTTCTCAAAAAGCTGAAAAAAAATGAGGCAGCACATAAAAAATAAGCTTATATCAAAGTTTTACTTTAAAAGCTTCCACTAAAAACTTCCAGAGCATATTTTCACATCTGTACCTATTCAGAAAACAACTTTCCAACCTACTATTCTCTTTACCATATAACAGCTTTATATATGCCCTAAATATGTAAAATTCTTTTAAAAATATTGTATTTAATATAATCTACTTCCTAAGGCAACAAAGTAATCTAATCTTCATTATGAAAAAAAAAAGAGAGAGATTGTCAAGAATTCTTTTTTGCAGTTAATGAGAACACAATTAATCTGGAATAATCTATTTATGGAACTTTTTGATTTATTAAGTTTCAGCTTTAATAACTGAGACAACTTACTGATAACTCTGAGGTAGTTTCCAAGAAGAACAATAAAAGGTGATCCAGACAATGGATACTAAATTGGGTGTCCACCATCTCTGACCCTGACCACACAGGGGCATTGGAGCTATCATGTGGGTTCTGCTCAAGCCAAGAGTTAGAAAGGGAGAAGGAATAAGGCGGGCAAAATTAATAAAGTTTGTAGAAAAAGAGGAAGCTGAAAAGCAAACAGATAAAATAGATGAGAAAGTGAATATATGCTCTCAGAAATTGCCCTGGGTCCCATTTAAGTAGTATCTGTGCAGATGGGTACTTACACGTATTCCAAAATTATACTGGTTCATCATGAGAACTTGTGATTTTTCAGGCTGTCTATAATACTCATTATCATTATAATACGGTGATTTATCTGACCAAATGTTGTATTAAATCATTGAATACATGTCTATTTGTACTAAAAATACACCAGGCAATAAACTTGTTACTTTTTTCATGGTTCCTACTACACTGTGATGTACCATTGATGATATTAACTGAGAGAAGATGGGTGACTGACAGAATTTTAAACATGGTGTATGCTGTGAGTTACTATAATGTTACAATACAGGGATTTCTTTTGTACTTCTAATACAACTGATTTACACAGCTTCTTGGTAGGTCACTAAAATGTGTAATTAATTGACAATGTTCTAGATAACTTTGCTTTATTGTTTATATAAATGAGACAAATACGTCTGCACTATCAATAGAAACCATGGAAGACTATAATTTCAATTTATTGAGCAATTGCTACCCTGAGGTAGGTATGTTGAAAACCCAGAAAGATAAAGCCCCTTTCCCTGCCCCACAAGAGCTTATAGATCATTTCAACAAAACAGAGTGTCCATATCTAAGATAGTATATGGTAAAGAAGAAATACAAAATAAATGACACTAAAATTTGAGGAAGGGAGAGATTGACTACATGGAAAAGAAGCATTATGTGGTTGCAAGGGATAGAGTTGAGAGGTGAGGTGGGATTCAACAGATGAAGTGAGGATGTGTCATTTTCGGAAGAGAGACTAGATTAAGACAAGCCTGGAGGCATAAGAACACATGCAGAAAATGTTTGGGGTAGGGTGAGTGACAGCTGTGGCTGAAATTACAAAGGGCTACTAAGCCTGGTAAAGTAAGTAGGATTCAAGAAATGGAAGGTTTGATTGCCACGAGATTTCATGACCAGATTTGTGTCAATAGGAGAATTTGGTAAGTTTGCTGGATATGAGATATTTAGGTAGAGAGGTCATGAGGTAATTAGATATACAAATCTGGGGTGGGTACATGCCAGAGGTATATAAATTTGAGAATCTTCATAATGTAGATGGTATTTAAAGTTACCATCTCAAACACTGAGATCACCAAGGAAGTGGGAGTATTTAGACAAAAGAAGAGACTCAAAGAATGAGCCATGTTGCTCTCAGAGGTGAGAGAATGAAATAGGAAGCAGTAAAGGAGAAAATTCACCTGAATATGTTGTTGTGAAAGCCAGTGAATAAAGTATAAAGTGTGATCAGTCATGTCAAATACTAATGATAAGGCAAATAAGATGTGAATGAAGAATTGGTCACTGGATTTAGATACTTGCAGGTTAGTGGTGAGCCAGAAAAGAACTGTGTCCGTGGAATGGCATGAGAATAAAGCCCAAATGGAATGAGGTTAGAAGGAGGAGAGGTAAGAAATTACAGAGAGGGAAAAGAAAACTCATGAAGGGGTTTTATTATACATAAGAACAGAGAAGTGGATTGGTAACTAAGGGGAAACCAAAATCATATGGGTTAATTTTTGAAGATAAGTAAAGCATTTGTGTAAGGATGGGAATAATCTCCCAAAGAGGGAAAAAAATGATGATTCAGGAGAGAACAGGGAGATGAAATGGAGCTGTGTCTTTGAGTAGGCATAATGGGAAGACTTATGCTCTAGAGAGAATGATTTAAAATTAGAAAACGTAACTTTCTCAAAATGAAGCCATATATTTAAGAAAATATTAATCAGAATTCTGATAACATGTGTTTTGTGTATGTGCAGGTAAAATTGTATAAAATAATCTTAAAATTTATATGCAGAACAGATACCAAAGATTAGTCTAGAACATTTTAGAAAACAGTAACATAGAAAGACATGCCTTCCCAGACTTAGAACATACAAGAAAGGCACTCTAAACAGATCAATATGGTGTTGGCCTGGTATTAGAAAAATGGCTTAGTAGAATAGACTAGAAATCCAGAAATAGATCCAAAGACATATGATAAACTAATGTATGACACACGTGGCAGTTAAATTCATTGGGAAAGTATTTTATAATGTATAAAACATACACATTATAAGTTATATATCAAGTATACGTCATTATTTTACATTGAGTGCTTGCAAAAGTAAACTTCCATCTGGATAGAATATTAGCCTTTATATTACAATAACTGAAGATAAGTTTCAGAGGTAGTAAAGTGGTAAATGTAAAATTAAAGTTTTGTGAGAAAATCTAGGAGACTACAGGTACAATTTAGAGATGAGGCTGAGCTTCTTAAGCAAGACTAGAAACCCAGAGGTTATAAATAAAAAAACAGACATACTTAATTACATTAAAGGACCTTAGGATACTGTCAAGGGTATTGTTGAAATGATGGATCATGGAATCCAAATGGAATAAGGCCCTAGGCACATGGATTGGGAAAGAGTAAAGGAATCAAAAAGCTGGAGGACCCAATTCGCATGCAGTGCTCATGGTGAATGTGGCTGGACCAGCAAGTGGAAGGAGGGAAGGTGTGGTCTGAGTGGACTTGTTTGAGTGAGGGATTTGGGGAGTGGAGCAATTAGAGGTGATGGTAAGATCCGAAGTGGGATCACATGTACCTCGGGAAACTGGGAAGACTGAAGAGTGGTGAATGAGAAGACTTCAAAACCACCTCATATTAATCTGTTCTTAAGATATTTAAGTGCTTACTTGTGTTTACCCTAGTCTCCCTCCACAAAGAAGGGCATGTGTGCACACCCATGCGTCCAGAGTGACTAAGGGATGGGCCAGCCTGGCAGCTCCCCAGGCTCAACCTATAAAAGTTGTGAAATCATTGTTGGAACATTAATCAGTGGACATGTAAGGGTGTTAAGGATTTCCTATTAACTATAACGCCTCTCAGGGAGAAGGACAGTGGGAAGAGGTTCTCCCAGACTCCTCTCTCCTCAGCGGCTCTGCGCTGGTAACAACAGTTGGTAATCTATTTCCAGAGGGAATTGGGGAATTGGGTCAATTTAAGTACATTTTGCTGAATGTGGCATCCAAGTTTGGAGCCAGGATTTCTTCAGAAAAATAGAGAAAAGGATGATTGTGCCCATATAACTTCTACTACTTTTGATGTTTAAAATGATTAGTTTTATCAAAGCAATGAACATAACTAAGCTGGTGCAAGTGATTTTCAACACTTGATTTGGATATTTTGAGTATGTTGGCTATCTCTCGCATGGCGTAATGTTGATTGTTCTCAATGTCTTGATTTGATCGCTATCAACTGCAACTGGTCTACCTGACCCTGGAGCATCGTCCAGCGAGAAATCCCCAGCATGGAACATCACAAACCACTTTTGACATGTTTAATCATTCACAGCACCTTCTCCATACACTGCACAAATCTTTTTTTGTGTTTTAGTTGCATTTTTACCTTCCTTGAAGTAATAAAGCATAATATGCCAAAAAAAAATTGTTAGTTTTAAGGATCACCAAAAAATTCTGTGCTCCCTCCTACCCCAACCCTGCCAACATATGTTTCATACCAACAAAGTTTCTGGATTGCATCTTCTCCCCCTCAGTCATTCTGTCTGAAAAGTATTTGAGTTCCCAGTGAATATCAGTATATTCACTAATGTCCTAGTGCATGATACGAGGAGGCTTAGTTCCTGAAGGCTCTGGAGAAAGCGAGAAATCTGGGATTACTCTGGGAGTCATTTCTGCCATCTCTTAGGACAAACAAAGAATGTAAATTTATCAGGGAGCACTTCATCAACAATCTTCAAAGGCAGCAAACTGAAGCAGACTATGGTAGGAAAGAAGCACCTTTGCTTTTAATCCTCTCGGCCTTCTTATTTCTTAGTGAGGAATAGATGGCATCACCTTTCAGACTAATGTGAAAAAACATTTTAACTTCTTTCCCGAGTTTGGGTCTTTCTGACCTACAACTTTTTTAAATTTTTGTTTTTCTGCATTTGACTTCCTCTACATTTCTGAACTTGTTTTTTTAATATCAGCCTACCTGTATATGACTCTTATCTAATCATCTTACCACATCCTTGTTTAAGCAACAAAGTCTAAAGCATACTGTTTGTCTAAGTTGTGTCAAAAATATAACTCTGCTTTCTCTTGAGGCTGCTGTGATTATTATGGAGAAATTTGAGCTTGGAGTAAAAGGAACAGGTTTGAATCTCCGTTCCTTTTCCTGCCATCTGCATGAGTGTGGGACATTTTTGTAACTTGTTTTAGACACCATTTTATCACCTGGAAAAGCAAAGTGATAAAATATTCCTGACAGCTGTTGAAGAAGTTACGCATTCAAAAATGCCCATGGGGCTTCCCTGGTGGCACAGTGGTTGAGAATCTGCCTGCTAATGCAGGGGACACGGGTTCGGGCCCTGGTCTGGGAGGATCCCACATGCCGTAGAACAACTAGGCCCGTGAGCCACAACTACTGAGCCTGCGCGTCTGGAGCCTGTGCTCCGCAACAAGAGAGGCCGCGATAGTGAGAGGCCCGTGCACTGTGATGAAGAGTGGCCCCCGCTTGCCACAACTAGAGAAAGCCCTCGCACAGAAACGAAGACCCAACACAGCAAAAATAAATAAATAAACTAATAAACTCCTACCTCCAACATCTTAAAAAAAAAAAAAATGCCCATGACTTAGAAATATTCCTTAAACAATGTTTTTTTCATTTTAGACAGTGAATTTAGAGAAAACTTACTTGCTTTACCCATTTTATGTGATATTAATCATGTTATGTGCATGTAATAGCTGCAGTCTCTAAGCCACTAATGGAGACTGAAATCATACAACCAAGTGGGAAGAATTCTCATTAGGAATTTCAGGGAGAAGGTAAGATACTTCCTCCAGTGACCACATGAGGTGTGTGATCTTGCTACTATTATATAGAACGCACCCAGCTTCCTGAGAATTAAACAAAGTAGTAGTCCTTATTTTTTCCAATCTGAGATTCTCTTTGTTTTTGAGCCATATCAAATGACATATTCCTTCAATGTCCTCCTGATAGTGGAGAGTAATTCTATATTGAGATGAACACAATCTCAGTTACAGAAGAGAATGGGGGAAATAGCGATAATCCTGTATACTTATAAATAAAATATACTATACTAAACTAGACAAAATGGGTGTGTCTGTGAGTATGTGTGTGTGTGGGTGTGTGTGTGTTTGGGATGATAAGAAAATAAAGAGAAGAGATAAAAAAGAAAGCATAAGAGTTACTCCTTCTCTTTTAGAGATTATGCCTAAGAAAATAACAGAGAGAACAAGAACAATACAGTGTATCTAACTGACAACCTCATCCAGACTGTCTGTGTGTGGTGCAGCAGTGCATACATTATGAGTGATCCGGGTCTTGTGGAATCAGACAGCAAACTCTTCTAGAGAAAATACATATTAAATGAACCTATAAGAGGGAGGACGATATGGGTTGAGAGAGGGATTTCCAAATAGGAGTCTTGGGGAGAAGACTGAACGTGTGGGAACGTAAGCAGATTTGTTTGCAGGAAAAGAGAAGTGATGAGAGAAGGACAGAGATAGAGACAGAGACAGAGTCAAAGGAGTGATGTGATTGGAGAGCTAGAGAAGATACCATCAGTGCAGGACCTTTCAAGGTTTGTTTCTGACTCAGGGAGAGGCAACGGACCTGCTGTCTGTGAAGCTCTTGCCAAGCTTTTCCCAGGGAACACCATCTGGGCTCAGCCTTAGGGTAACTACGATGAATGACGCTACCCACTTGCCCAGTGCAAGGGCTAACAAATGCCAGGTTGCTCCCTGTGTCAGACCACACAAGGTAGCATGAGTACTGTCAATATTTTTCTTTCAAAAAGGAGAAACAGAAGTCTTGAAAGCCTCCTATCCAATGGAGTCGCTGAAATATTTTTAAAGAAGAGTGTGCAACTTGTGTCTTTAGCTATCTTTTGTACATGGAGAATATTGTCTTTTACTGGCAGTTAAGTTTGCTATTAGCAAAACATATCTATAACCTGTATGTCATGGAAATATTTGGAATAATCTGCATTGACATGAATGAAAAGGTTTCCTTTCTCTCAGAGCATCTGTCTTCACCCAGCATTTCTCTGCAGGCAAGGTGCTCTCTGCAAATATTCTTTCATAGCCAAAGCCTGCTAGTTGTACCAGCTATCTGCCAAACTTACTACCTTTTCTTTTCTTTTCCTTTTTTTCTTTTCTTTTCTCTCCCTTCCTCCCTCCCTCCCTCCCTTCCTTCCTTTTTCTTTTAAATTATTGTGTCTTGCAATTGTGCACTTTCCTGCTATAGGTGGGACTCTGGTGGGAGACAGAGAAGGCTGATTCTGGGTTTGTAAAGCTTTGGTCCTCTTGGATTAAACCTTTTTTGGATACCCAATTTGAACTATATTTCCACTTTAACTGGCACGTTCTGTATTAGTCAAGTTTCTGCAGAGAAACAAAACAAACAGGCAATATCTTATCTAAAGAGATTTACTATGAGGAGTTAGCTCACTCAGTTTTGGAGGCTGAAAAGTCCCACGAATTGCTGTCTGCAAGGTGGAGGTCCAGGAAAGCCAGTGGTATATTTCCAGTCCAAGTCTGAAGGCCTGAGAACCAGGGGAGCCGATGGCGTAAATCTCAATCCTAAAACAGGAGAAGACCAAGACTGATGGCCCAGCTTAAGCAGGAAGGCAGAGAGGCAAATTCTCCCTTCCTCTGCTTTTTATTCTATTTAGGCCCTCAACGGATTGGGTGATGCCCACCTACACTGGGGAAGGTCATTTGCTTTACTCAATCTACTGATTCAAATGCCCATCTCACCCGGAAGCATCCTCACAGACACACCTAGAAATAATATTTAGGTAAATATCTGGGCACCCCATGGCCCAATTAAGGTGACATAGAAAATTATTAAAATTAATTATACCATCACATCTTCGTAGTTCTGGGCCAGTCCCACCCAAATCTTACACCCTGACTTGGTCCCTGAAATTCCAACCCAACGTATTTGTAGTTAGTTCACCTATTTGCCTGGGTCCAGAATTTATTGGACACTGAAGATGCTGTCTGACTCATGCACAGTTCAGTAGGGCTATCACTTCTGTTTTGTGGACACACTCCAAATACTAACTTTAAAGATTTATTCATTTTGAGCAACAAGGTTACACTATTGACTTACATTAAACTTGTGATTATGTAAACATCCAAATCTCTTTTTGCCAGTATAAGTCAGTATTGCACATAACTTTTTAAAAATAATAATTCATAGAACTATTGAGCCAGGGAATATTAGAGAATACTTCATTGAACTTATTTAATGCTGTCATCTCATTTTATTAGACTGGAAACCTCAGGGAACTAAGATCATACTTTGTTACTGATGGAGCCAGGGTTAAATGCGAGCTTCCTAACTTAATATGCTTTACACACTGTGGGGCAGACTTTGAAACTTGCTTCAACTTTCTCTCTTGGTTTCTGCTTTCAGGGAGAGCTACTAGGTTCCATAAGAAGCATTCTGGAGTAGTGGTTACCACCATGGGCTGTGGGCTCTAATCAAACATGTTTCAGCCTTGCCACTTACTGGTTGTATGATGTTGGATAACCCAGCTAACCTAGCTGAGATTGAGTTTTTTTCACATTTAGTACAACATAATAAGAAATCTAGTAAGATTTTTGTAGAGATAAATTGAAATAAAGTATAGCACCTAATATACAGGGAACAATACAATGTTAGCCATTATTATATGCATCATTTCCAATTTTAGTGAGCATTTCAACTACAAACTCATCTAAGTTCTGTTGAATGAGATAAAGCAAAGGGCTTATCATTATAGTTTTCAGTAAAACATTCCTTTCTGTTCAACATAGAAGGATTAATCAATACTTTTTGGATATACTTTTAATGGGACTATCTTCCATAACTCAATGCATATTCAAAATCTTTTTCATGATGATACCATTTAGCTACTTTATCAATTCATATTCTAGCATATTTTTGTGTAAATGACATATAGTAGTTGGCACTAAGACATAGTTATCTGAATGTCATTAGAATCTAGTCTTATATACAGAACAACAATAAAAATCCAGAATTCATTATTATTTTCAAAAAGTTAAGTTATATTTTAAAGCATAAACTATAGGAAAAAGATACAGAAAATAACTTCAACAGATATTTATTCCACTATCATTTTTATATCAGTAAATATTTTTAGATTTTTGGATACAAGTAAAACATGCAGTAAAAAACCATTATACACATCCAACTAGGAAATTTACATAGTTATATTCTTTGTCAATAATCACATATGGAGGAAATTCTTATTATGGAATTAAATTTTCCTAGTCCTTACATATAAAACAGTACAGTGTATTGTGATATTTAAAACCATTTTAATGCGGTATGATTGACACACAAAATGCTCCTGAATGCTTCCTGGAATCACCTGCCTGAGGACGATTAGGGTGGCAGTGTTTATCCATCACTCTCACCCTATGCTGATGGAGGTTGCTCCTGAAGATGTTAACTTCCAGCTGCTTCTGGCTGCTCATGTGTGACTGCAGAATGGGCTTCCATGAGGGTCCCTGCTATGGCATCAGAGAAGCCTCACAGCACAAAGCAACAGACACTTTCTTGAGCAGAAACCCTGTCATTCCTACCTGAATTGAAGCCAGCACAGAACTGTTCACTGCAGCCACGTCTGGGATCAAGAGGTGAGACCAAATACAAAGGATCATGACAGATTACTACAAGCAACTATATGCTAATAAAATGGACAACCTGGAAGAAATGGACAAATTCTTAGAAATGCACAACCTTCTGAGACTGAACCAGGAAAAATAGAAAATATGAACAGACCAATCACAAGCACTGAAATCGAAACTGTGATTAAAAATCTTCCAACAAACAAAAGCCCAGGACCAGATGGCTTCACAGGCTAATTCTATCAAACATTTAGAGAAGAGCTAACACTTATCCTTCTCAAACTCTTCCAAAATATAGCAGAGGGAGGAACACTCCCAAACTCATTCTATGAGGACACCATCACTCTGATACCAAAACCAGACAAAGATGTCACAAAGAAAGAAAACTACAGGCCAATAGCACTGATGAACATAGATGCAAAAACCCTCAACAAAATAAAATAGAATCCAACAGCACATTAAAAGGATCATACATTATGATCAAGTGGGGTTTATCCCAGGAATGCAAGGATTCTTCAATATATGCAAATCAATCAACGTGATACACCATATTAACAAATTGAAGGAGAAAAACCATATGATCAACTCAATAGACGCAGAAAAAGCTTTTGACAAAATTCAACACCCATTTATGATAAAAGCCCTCCAGAAAGTAGGCATAGAGGAACTTACCTCAACATAATAAAGGCCATATATGACAAACCAACAGCCAACATCATCCTCAATCGTGAAAAACTGAAATCATTTCCACTAAGATCAGGAACAAGACAAGGTTGCCCACTCTCACCACTATTATTCAACATAGTTTTGGAAGTTTTAGCCACAGCAACCAAGAGAAGAAAAGGAAATAAAAGGAATCCAAATAGAAAAAGAAGTAAAGCTGTCACTGTTTGCAGATGACATGATACTATACATAGAGAATTCGAAGGATGCTACCAGAAAACTACTAGAGCTAATCAATGAATTTGGTAAAGTAGCAGGATACAAAATTAATGCACAGAAGTCTCTTGCATTCCGATACACTAATGATGAAAAATCTGAAAGTGAAATTAAGAAAACACTCCTATTTACCACTGCAACAAAAAGAATAAAATACCTAGGAATAAACCTACCTAAGGAGACAAAAGACTGTATGCAGAAAATTATAAGACACTGATGAAAGAAATTAAAGATGATATAATAGATGGAAACATATACCATGTTCTTGGATTGGAAGAATCAATATTGTGAAAATGACTCCACTACCCAAAGCAATCTACAGATTCAACGCAATCCCTATCAAACTACCACTGGCATTTTTCACAGAACTAGAACAAAAATTTTCACAATTTGTATGGAAAGACAAAAGACCCCGAAAAGCCAAAGCAATCTTGACAAAGAAAGATGGAGCTGGAGGAATCAGGCTCCCGGACTTCAGACTATACTACAAAGCTATAGTAATCAAGACAGTATGGCACTGGTACAGAAACAGAAATATAGATCAATGGAACAGGATAGAAAGCCCAGAGATAAACCCACGCACATATGGTCACCTTATCTTTGATAAAGCAGGCAAGAATATACAGTGGAGAAAAGACAGCCTCTTCAATAAGTGGTGCTGGGAAAACTGGACAGCTACATGTAAAAGAATGAAATTAGAACACTCCCTAACACCATACACAAAAATAAACTCAAAATGGATTAAGGCGGCTTCCCTGGTGGCGCAGTGGTTGAGAGTCTGCCTGCTGATGCAGGGGACACGGGTTCGTGCCCCGGTCCAGGAAGATCCCACATGCCACGGAGTGGCTAGGCCTGTGAGCCATGGCCACTGAGCCTGTGTGTCCCGAGCCTGTGTGTCCCGAGCCTGTGCTCCACAATGGGAGAGGCCACAACAGTGAGAGGCCCGCGTACCGCAAACAAAACAAAACAAAACAAAAAACCCAAAATGCTGTATATTTTTAATGGATATTAACCTGATGAGTTTGGATATTTTTATTTCTTCTCTTTTGAAGCACTCAGCTAATGCTTCCTAAATAAATGGTGAAGAAAACCTAGGAGGTTTTATACCTTTTTACCAAAGATGTTGAAAAATAGAATCAGACAATGCCCTTTCCAGGAGTTTGAAAGAATTCTGGGATATACATTGATTTTTTTCATTTAGTAATTCATTGTGTTTAAGCACCAGTGCATGCCAGGCACTATTCTAGTCACTGGATACAGCAGTAAATAAAACAAAGTCCCTGCCCTCATGGAACGTACATTCCAGCAGAGGCACAGCAATAAACAATTCATTCAACAAAGCAATAAAAACATCATATAATGATATATGCTATGGAGAACAGTGAAGAAAGGTGAGGGGAGTATGATATCTTGGTAGGGGCTTAGATTTTTATTTAGGATGGTAAGGAAAGCCATCTCATGTGAGATGACATTTGAGTAGAGGATTGAAAACAAAGTAATGGCTTGAGAGACACAAATAACCAGGAGAAAAGCATACTAGTCAGAGGGAAAAAAAGATGCAAAGGCCCTGAGGTAGGAGCATGCTTGATGTGTTTGACATGCAAGAGGTCCTTCTTGGTTGGAGTACAGAGAGAGAGTCAGAGAAAAGAAGTAGGAGATAAACTTGGAGAGTTAGTGCGACTGTGTGCATGGGAGTGGTGGCAACAGGTCATGTAGGGTCTTGGAGGTCCAAGTAAGGGCTTGGCCATTTACTCTTATTGAGACGGTTTTGAGCGAAGAAGGGACATGATCTGATATATATGTTAAAAGAATAAGTCTCATTGTTGAAATAACTCTTAGTGTTGAAAAATAAACTGAAGCACCGAGATCAGTTAGAAGGTTTTGCAGCAATCCAGGTGAGAGATGATGATGGCCATCAGCGGAGATTTTTGAGAAGTGACTGGATTCTGATGTATTTATTCTAGATGTGATGTGGAGCAACTAACCGACTTAGAACAAGACTAATTAAGTCAGAGAAAGCAAATTTACCAGGTGTTAGGAAATTGTATGAACACCTCCAATGGGAAACTTCTGCAATTATTTTATTAATGAATTTTAACTCAGCATCATGCAATTTGATGGAGTGTATAATAAAGTGTAAGACCACTGGTTATTTAAGCAGACCTAGAGCTAGTCATAAGCAGAGCAATAGGGTGACATGGTGGAAACACACGCTCAGCCATTTACACAAACTATTGTTACTTAGGGGCTCAAGTTCACAGCCTTTTCAATGTAGGAGTCACTGGCAATAATGTTATTAAGATAAACTTAACATAATGTCTATACGGAAACCTTCATTTCCACTTGATTAAACTGGACTCATTTTGGAAGGGATAAATAGGTATATGATGTCATGTAATTAACATTTACCGCTGAATAATAAATCACCATTGAAATGGGGGCGGGATAGTTTGCCATACTTATGCAACACACCTAGAGTTAACAATGAAAAGTAATCTGGCTGATTAGAACCTCATATTTGCTCTCCCCTTCCTTGGCTATAGAACTGATTTTTAGCTGAGCATATGATTGTCTGGAATAAAGAATATGTTTTTCACCCTCATCTACAGTTAAATATAGACGTGGGACTTAATTTTTTGATATGGAATGTAAGCAGAATTTGTGGGCAACTCCTGGAAAGTGCCCTTAAATGAAAGTGAAGTGTCTTTCTTTGTCTCTTTTTGCTTTCTGCTGGTTGAAACTAAATGCGATTGCTGCAGCTTGAGCAGCTATCTCAAACCATTAAATGGAAGCCACTTGTTGAGAACAGGAAGCAACAAGATGTGAAGGGCCTTATGTCCTGGTAACTGTGGGCCAGGACTGCTTACATCCAAAAAGGGAGTTGTATCTTGTTTAAGCTGCTGCTATTTTGAACTTTTTTTTTTTTTTTTTTTTTGCAGTACGCGGGCCTCTCACTGCCGTGGCCTCTCCCATTGCGGAGCACAGGCTCCGGACACGCAGGCCCAGCGGCCATGGCTCACGGGCCCAGCCACTCCGCGGCACGTGGGATCCTCCCAGACCAGGGCACGAACCCGTGTCCCCTGCATCGGCAGGCGGACTCTCAACCACTGCGCCACCAGGGAAGCCCCTATTTTGAACTTTTTAACACTTGCAGCTGAATCTAATCTTACCTGACACAGGTAGAAATAAATAGACTGCTATGTTGGAGAATTAAAATTTGCCATGGAATAGTCTTAGGACTATTCTTTTAATATTTTAAATTGTTTGACTTATTCTGTGAAATCTTAAAATATTCAAATTTTGTAAAATAAAATGCTTTTGTAAAATAAAAATTTCAATTCCATATAGATCAATTATAGACTCTTTAGTGTAAGTTAAAAAGAACTGTAGTATTAAGTATTCTAATAAAACTGGTTGGTGATTCATCAGTCATGATCCCAGAAAAGTTCATAACTGATTGTGGTTGACTGTTTTCAATATACCATTTCTAGTGACTAAAGGGTTTTGGGCTCTACATGGTGAATTCCGGCTTGGTAATGATTATGTTCTTAGGTGAATGTACATTCAAAGAGTAAATATGCTTTCTCAGATCCATAAGTGGTACACTAGTAGAGTCGATTATGTTTATTTTTCCTGTTTGTAAGGAAATTCCATCTAATTTTCTCTTTTCAATTTTCTCTGAACTTTTGAGTCCAAAGATTAAAGGTCATTAAAAATTCTGGAGTTCATTTAGCTCATTCATAACAGCTTTCTTAAAGTATAAAGATGTCAACTTAACAACAATATTTTAAGTTAAAATACTGCAGTGTTTTAAAATAATTAAATTTGGGGGGAAAAAAGGAAAAACAACTTTGCTAGCTATATTTGGACTATTGCTAAAAACAATCTGGAAGGATTAATTGTTGAATAATCTGGTTCCCTCAGTTTTCATTTGCATTTCCAGATGAAAGGGCTTGATATATTTGAATAACCAGTAAGTTTTTATGCTTATTCTTAGTAACCGTTTGAGGTTATTCCCACAATTCCATTTACAACCCCCAAATTAAAAATCTAGATGAAGAGAAAAACTTCACTATAAATATACCAGTTTCTTTCTGTATGCCTCAGGTTGCAATTTTTCCATTAAATGATGTGGAAGATTTGAGCTAGAGGGCTTAAAAAGCTGCATGACTTTGAAATTACCATAAATATTATAACTGGTAACTGTAATTAGAAGATAAATGCTAGGTAATAAAAATGTAAACATAGGACAATTTCTGCTTTTAAATTAGAATTTGAGTTATGCTACCTATAATCTCTTTTGAATCGACTGCCTAAAACTGTATTAGCTGAGAATTCTGAGAAAACTATTATTCTGTCTTGTATGCATCCCACAATCACAAGCTTAAACAAAGGCATCCAACAAATTGCAGCACATAGTTCAGTAATAAGGAATCACAGTAACTCTTTATGGTTACAATAAAATTGTTAACAATTTTGCAATGAAATTCACAGCACTAAATAGGAAATGGTTTCCATTTAAAGGATTCGTTGTATGTTATGTCACAGAATCATGTAAGTTATTACAGTAAAGTTGAAATCATTGAAGAATAAAGTGGGGCAGTAAACAAAGGCTGTACTAATACGGGAATGAACCTTAGATCACATGATGGCTAAGAGCGTAGACTTGTCAGAAAGACCTGGATCAATTTTTGGCTTTAATATTTACTAATTTTATAATTGTGTGTAAGTAACAACATCTTTAAGCTTTAGTTCTCATATTGCTGTAATCACATTTTCTATTTCATATGGTTGTGTTTAGAATCAAATGAGATAATTAGTCTGTTAGGCATGGTGCAGGGTGCCTAAGTATTAACAAATATTAGCTATTATTATTATTTCCCCCAGAGATAATTCTCAATAATGTTTTGCTTCTAGTATGCCACTAATTTAGTTTAAGATTTGCCACCAATTTGAAAACAGCTTTTGTTGGAAAAATGAAAACATTATCATATCAAATATATACACGTGAATTGCAAGACATTGATTCTGAAAAGTTGAAATTGTAAAAATGTCTTAAGACTCTAGAAAATATGGCATATAACATTTACATTTGAGGATGCTTTTAGTTCCTTTCTACTTTCAGGGTTTCCTATACCCCCAGTTTTCAGCACCACATTGTCAGTATCCATAAAAATATAACAGTCTAATAAATGGTAATAAAATAAATAATATTGATGGAAGTAAGCTTGATATTTTAACTTTAAAACAATGTAGAATTGAATGAAGGAAAGTGGGCTGTGGAGTTTTTTTTTCTTTTTTTTTGAAGTGGTGAATTGTTATTGTATGGGTATGCACAGGTAAAATCGTTAGTGCTTTTAAGACTTTTTTCCCCACTTTTACTGAGACATAATTGACACATAACATTGTGTTAGTTTTAAGTGTACAACATAATGATTTGATCAATGTATATACTGAAAAATGTTTACAAGTTTTTTCAGTATCCATCACCTCACATAGTTATATATATGTTTTTCTTATGATAAGACTTTTAAGATCTACCCTCTAGTGACTTTCAGATGTACAATACAGTATTGTTAACTATAGTCACCATGCTGTACATTAGTCTCATGACTTATTTATTTTATAATTGGAAGTTTGTACCTTTGACCACCTTCATCCACCCCCAAGCCCCACCTCTGCAGAGTTACTTAAATGAAGAAAACACTTGAGGGTTTTAGTTGTCACCAAGAACACTAAGAGCCAAGATTGGGATTTAGCTGCTAAAACAGTCAGTCAAGTCATGCTGAGAGACACAAGAGAGATGCTCTCAAATCAAGGACTCTAACTCACGCCTCCCCTTCACACTTTCCTTGCTTGGCTTCTGTGACTTTACATTCTCTTTGCTTTCCTTCTACCTCACTGGTTCCCTCTACTCAGTATCCTCTGCTAGACCCTCCTCTTCCGCCTGACACATGATGTTGCATTGTTCTAGGCCTCCATCCTTGATCCTCTTGTCTTCTCTGTATTTCTCCCTTGGTGATCTCATACTGTCTCAGAGCTTTTAATGTCATCTATATTCTGATGACTTGAAAATACACATCGTTGGCTCAGATGCTGTTTCCTATTTCAGACCCATATCCGACTGCTTAGCTGACATGTCCATATGTCAACTTTACATACCCAGCAGGATGTTTAAGGAGGACTTGATCTTCTTCTGTGTCAAATCTGCTTTGTCTGAAGCTTTCACCTTCTCGTTTCATGACCCTTCCATTCTTCCTATTGCTCCGGCCAAAACACCTTAGTTCATCTTTGCTCTCTTGATTTCTCTTAAAACCTAAGTTCTCTGCCTTCTGAATATGCCAGAATCTGACCACTTACCACCTTCATTGCTACCACCCTGGGCCAACCCACCATCACTCTTACTGGATCACTAAAATAGGTCTTACCCACAACAATATACAATATATTCTCATTGTATCCTGAGAACAACTTTCAAAGCCAAGTCAAAACATGTCACTCATCTGCTCATCTGAAGGAAAAGTCACAGTCCCTACAAAGGCCTAAAAAGATCTGCCTCCTCTGGCCCCATCACTCTCTGCTCCCCCCTCCTCCTTCTCTTCCTGTCCTTTACTCCTCTCCAGTGACACTGTGTCTTTGTCATTCCTCAACACACAGGCATGCTTTATAGGGTCTTTGTCTAGCTTTGCCATTTTCCTAGCTGTTCTTCTTCCCATATATCTTCTTCTTCTTCTTTTTTCTAAGATTTATAGTTTGTAATACAGATTTTCTAGTTTCTTTTATTTAAAATAAATTTATTTATTTATTTATTTTTGGCTGCATTGGGTCTTCGTTGTTCTGCGCAGGCTTTCTCTAGTAGCAGAGAGCGGGGGCTACTCTTTGTTGCGGTGCACGGGCTTCTCACCACAGTGGCTTCTTTTGTTGTGGAACACGGGATCTAGGCATATGGGCTTCAGTAGTTGTGGCACGTGGGCTCAGTAGCTGTGGCTCACGGACTCTAGAGAGCAGGCTCAGTAGTTGTGGCACACAATGCTTAGTTGCTCCGCGGCACATAGGATCTTCCTGGACCAGGGCTTGAACCCGTGTCCCCTGCATTGGCAGGCGGATTCTTAACCACTGCGCCACCAGGGAAGTCCCCCATATTTCTTCTTGACTATCTTTCTCACATCCTTCACATTTTGTTCACATCTCACTTTTTCAATAATGCCTACACTGGCCACTAAATGTAATATGGCAGCTAATCTCATCCTTCATACTTCTGATACCCTTTCTCTGCTCTCATTTTTTTCCCATAAAACTTGTCAATTTCTAAAATACTAAAAAGGTATTTATTCATTATATATATTGATTGTTTCTGTCTCCTCTCGATAGACTATAATCTCCATGTGGGCAGAAATCCTTAACTATTCTGCTCAGTGATACATTTCCAAGTGTAGAGGACAGCCCCTTGCTGAACGTAAGTGCTTAGAAAATATTTGTTGGATGAATGAAGGGACTACTACATAGAGAGGTGTTGGTTTCAAGAAAAGATTGCTCAACAGTGCCAAATGTTACTGAGCAATAAATTATGAAAAACACTTTGTTTTTAACTCCTAAGATGTCATTTGTGACCGGGATCCAGGTCATTGCAGTGGAATGGTAGAGGCAAAAGACTGAGGTCAGATGATTAAATTGGAGACAAGTATAAATATTTGTTCAGATAGGAGACTCATGATTGCATTTATATATGTGGAAATCCCATGTAGAGGAAGGGGTTGAGATCCTAGAGAGGGAAGAAATACGTGCTTTATTCAGGTCTTTGAGGTGGAAACCAGAAAGTGTCCCATGGGGTGATGCTATATTCCTCTTCCTCGGAGACTGGGGGCACCGGCTTGAGAGCTGGGAAGATGAAAGTCACTGCTTTTAGACAGGGGCTAGGAATTTTATGCTTTAGCATCAATTTTCTCAATGAACGACAAACGCTGTGTTTTTCTTTTAATGATGATGAAAAGTCTAGGAGGAAATATGAGTAAAGAGTAAATTTTTTTAATAACTTTGGTGGACAACAGGAACTCTGTCCAGGGACATGCAGGAGGTATTGGAGCAGTGCTGAGAAGCCCGGCTAAACTTGAAAGCATGACTCAGTTTTGGTTTCATCCTTTCATCTCTCAGCAGCTTGGGTGTAAAAACAAAATTGTTGGGATGTGTAGTGGGAGATAAGAAAGTAAGTAAAAAGGTTTGGAAGTGAGACATTCTTCTTACCCCCACCCCATGTTTAAAAAGTCATTATGGATTTTTTTACAAGAAAAAGTAACTTTTTTTTTTTTTAACTAGTTTAGGACACCTGCTTAGAAGTAGCTCAGGTGGCTAAACAGTACACATTCTATTGGTTACAAAATCTGGTCCATCCAAGTTCAGCTACAAACGTCAAACAACTCCTAGTGAATCAATGAGACAACATCCCTCTTTTCTCAAAGAAATTAATCAAAATTTGAGTTGCATATGTATGAAAATTCAGCTAAATCATATGATAGGTGATGTAATGAAATCTGAGTGTCTGCTTTGTCTCTATAAAACCTGAGGCTCATTAACTTAGTTTAGAGCTTGTTCCATCATTGCTATGATCAAGAAGTAATCCAGGGGCTTCCCTGGTGGCGCAGTGGTTGAGAGTCCGCCTGCCGATGCAGGGGACACGGGTTCGTGCCCCGGTCCAGGAAGATCCCACATGCCGCGGAGCAGCTGGGCCCGTGAGCCATGGCCACTGAGCCTGCGCGTCCGGAGCCCATGCTCCGCAACGGGAGAGGCCACAACAGTAAGAGGCCCGCGTACCGCAAAAAAAAAAAAAAAAGAAATGAAGTTGAGTTATTTGTAGTGAGGTGGATGGACCTAGAGTCTGTCATACAGAGTGAAGTATTTCAGAAAGAGAAAAACAAACACCGTATGTTAACACATATATATGGAATCTAAAAAAATAATAATAATAATAAAAATTTAAAAAATTAAAAAAAAATGGTCATGAAGAACCCAGGGACAGGATGGGAATAAAGACACAGACCTACTAACCTACTAGACGATGGACTTGAGGACACGGGGAGGGGGAAGGGTAAGCTGGGACAAAGTGAGAGAGTGTCATGGACATATATACACTACCAAATGTAAAATAGATAGCTAGTGGGAAGCAGCTGCATAGCACAGGGAGATCAGCTCGGTGCTTTGTGACCACCTAGAGGGGTGGGATAGGGAGGGTGGGAGGGAGACGCAAGAAGGAGGAGATATGGGGATATATGTATATGTATAGCTGATTCACCTTGTTATAAAGCAGAAACTAACACACCATTGTAAAGCAATTATACTCCAATAAAGATGTTAAAAAAAAATAAAAGAAGCAATCCCATAGTTCTATAGTAATAAACTGCTTCCAGACTGATTTATGTTATGTGTTGCTCAATTTCAAGATTTCTGCAAGATGTTAGAATTGATTGAAGCCAAAGTTGTGTGCACAGGAAGTGTGGAAGAAAGACAAAGGGGAAAGGAAACTTAATGCGTTTGCAAACATGTGAGTGAAGGGATGCACCACGGAGACAAGCTTAGAAGGTGAAGTCACAAAGAGGCGTTCAGACAGGAAAGAGAAGGATCAGAGAATCGGTGAAATGTGTGAGACCAAAGAAAATCCACCCTGATGTAATAACTTTTTATAGCTAGGATTGTTCAAGAATGGAATGGGTTACTTATGAAGTAATACATTCCTGGACACTGAATTGAGAGTGATGAAGCATGGGCTGTCTTAGGTAGGTACTTGTCAAAAGACGATACAGGAATAAAGCTGGGTGAGGCAATCAGATCTCTGATGCTCCTTCTCAAGCCAAGATTTCATGGTTCTCTACCTCTTCAGAGTTTCTCCTTCTCTGGGACACCATCTGTCAGCCTCTTTTTGTCTTCCCAATTAGAATATACTTGCACTTGCTACCTAGCATACACAGAGATGCTCAGCCAGTGTCCTGATATCCTGGAAGCTACCAAACTCCTCCTCTAAAGCCAGCTGGCTCTAGTCTTCTTGTTATGTAAAATAATTAAATGTGCCCAATCGTCTGAGAACTCTTAGTAAGATCTATCATTTGAAATTGAAGGTGTCCTGATGAATGAGCCAGGTGGCCTGGCTGACTCTGGCCAGGCACTTTGCTAGAATATAGGAATAGAAAAGTGAGCAAAAAAACCCCATGGTGCTTCATGGTGCTTTCAGAACAATGAGGGAGGTTAGACCTTAAACATACAAAAAAATCAAAATAGAATTTAACAGTGTGAAAAGTGTAATTAAGGAAAAGTTTGCATGCTGTAAGACTGAATAGCAGAGAACTTAATTAAGCACTGTTTCACTCAACTCATTCTTTTGTCAGTCACAGAAACAAAACCACTTTGGCAGTGATCTGTGTAATTCTGGGGGCCCAGACATTTTCAGGGCCCTTCATAAGTATTTTCATTTGAAAGAATTACTTATATATTGTTCAAACTTTTACATTTGGTGAAGCAATAAAGTGTAAGCTCTGGAGTCCTGCAGCCTGTTATGAAATTATGCCTCTATTATCTTAACAAGTTACTTAGCCCTTCTTACCTAAGTTTTCTCATTTGTAAAATGAAATGAGTAACACAGTACAGATGTTACAAACTTGTTAAAATTTAAAAGAATAATATATAAAAAGAAAAACTCTTATCAGAGGTTCTGACACATCATATTAAAAATAGTATTGTTATTTTTTATGAATTCCACAAGATTACTGGATTATGTGAAAATGTCTTTGGCTAATAGCAGCAGAGCATTTTATATTACAAAAGTTTTAAGATCATACATTATGCTCTTTAAATTCTAAAAGCATCGAATATCAAATGACAAAAAAAGCCACATTTTTAAAATGTTGCCTCGCAAAGAAGGTTTGAAAAATAAATATTTTAGTTTGTATGTTGAAATCAACATGCATCTGATATGCAGAACTTAACCACTGTTTTATTTTCCGGTATATAAATATTATGACAAAACCAGTGAGAGCAGATAAAAAATGACATTAATATATCATTCCAATTAAAATATGTACACAAGGCTGCATCTTCCAAATATGTAGAAAATATGAATAAATGTCTAATGATAAAAAAAGCACAGATCTGAGGATGTATTTTTGGCTTGACTTACTATTTTATCTGTTTTATTCTTTTGTTATCTTTACTATATTTCTAAGTTGATTATAACCATAATTTTCCCACAGTGTAATAATACAAGAATAATTTGGAGATCAAAAACATTATTTAGTAGAGCAGCAAGATTGTAATTCGAAGTGACCACAAATGTTTTGATGTCTATGGTAAATAAAAATATCACTTGTTGTGAATTTTTTTCAGTCAGCTATTAAGAAAATGAGTTCAACATAGTTTAACTTAAGTAAAAAACAAAAGAAAAATACCTTAGGAAGCTATGCTGCCCTTATTTTCGAGAGTCATATGAAATAAAAATTCATTCCTGAATGATACCATGCTTCTTTCAGTTCATTTTCTTTCTATTTAAGTTTTCAAAAATAATTTGCTTTTTTAAATGACCTGGAATGACTGTTATTCAGCCATTTAACTTACAATTATAAGGGATATATATAACAGAGAAATACATAATATTAGTGAACAAGCCAGACATTTCTAAACTTAAGCCCACTTTGTGAGTATATGCCTGTAAACAAAGACTGAAAGAAACAAAGAAAAGTAATATCAGGAAAAGTCTCAAGGAGGAGATGTTTATTCCACCCAATTTAAACAGCCTTTAGTGTCACCATATAATATTTTGTAACAAATAAAATAAAAATATATTTTTAAAGATTTTTAAAATAATATAACAAGGAGATGTTAAAAATCTATAACAAGGAGACATGATTTTCAAGTAATTTGTCATCTAATTAGGGCTTTACTTCTCTGTGGAATATTCTGACTTCAACCTTCCCCAGGGCTTAAAGTATTTTGCTAGTTTCACTCTACTCAATTTTTTAAAATAAATAGACTTTATGTTTAGAACAGTTTTAGATTTAAGGAAAAACTGAGAAAATAGAGTTCCATATACACAATTTCACCTATTGTTAGCCTTATACATTAGTATGGCACCTTTGACAGTTAATGAACCAACACATTATTATTAACTTATTATACATTATTGATATATTATTATTAACTAAAACTATAGTTTATTCAGATTCCCCAAGTTTAAACCTAACATACTTTTCTGTTTCAGGATCTCATCTAAGATTCCACATTACGTTTAGTTATCATGTCTCTTTAGGATGTGTTTTGGCGGTGACAGTTTCTCCTTTGGATGTGACAGGTTGTGACTTTCCTCATTTGGACGGAAGCCCAAATTTAGGGAGTGTAGAGTAAAGCTCTACATTCTTTAAGATGAAGAAGTATCTATATAGTTTATTTGGAATTCTTCTGCACAGATTTGACTCTTCTCCCTCATTTATTAATTTATTCACATCAGTATGAACTCATGAATATTTACTTTATACTTTGTGTTATAATCCAACACTACTTTATTTTGTTGCTCAAATTGTTGCACCTTTGGCCACTGGGAGCTCTTTCAGTTGGCCACTGTGCCTTTTGACATACCCCACATCAATATATTTTTTAAAGGACCCATTTTTAATATAAACTCTAATGCTAGAACATGCCTAATTTTTCTGGGAGTGAACCACTGAAAAGACACAATGTAAAAAAAAAAAAAAAATCCTCAAATCTTTCCGGTGTTAAAAACAAGAAGTGATCATTATTCCAATAGCCAAAGTTGAAAATGTGAAGCAATGGAAGGGTAGAGGAAGTGGCAAAATATGATCCAAAGCATTATGGACACAGTAAGGATCTTTCACTGTCAGATAATTTAATAATGGTGTCATGAAATTCTCTCTAAATCTTTTAAACCATTGTGCTGTCCATATTTATCAAAATAAGATGGTATTAGCTTTTTTCAGATGTACACATTAAAAATCCTGGAAAATGTACTTATCATTTTAGGTTAATATGTAGCAGGAAGCCATGTGTGTCACTTTGGAGAAATCATAGGAGTCTAATTTGTTTACTAGAATTCCCTTTGGACAATAGTTCCAAACGCATCTATTCTGTTATCATCAGTTGTCTTCTTGATAAATAAAATGGGAGTATGAAGTTGGTAAATTTGTAAAGAGGAGATTTTTTTTCTTTCTATTTTATTTTAAAGCTGTAAGAATAAGAATGCGATCACAAAGATAGTGGATATAATATCTAATTAAATACCAAGAAAACAAGTGTGTTGTATTGTTTTCCTTGGATCATAAGAATAAAACACAAAAACAGCCTATGGGCACATAAGGGCATGAATCTTCTTCCTGAAAAGTCATGCGAGGAGAATATATTTACAGGAGAGAAAGACAAAGAGAAATGCAGAGAATGAGAGAGTATCAGAAGAGCATTCCTAAGGGATAACTCTAGAATTTGGAAACTAAAAACAGAAGAGGCTAATGGACCATGCCACCAGCAAATCCAAGTGTAAATGAGGGGGATTAGTAAAGAGCAGGTTTGAATTCTAAAAGGCTGTTTCGTACAAGTTCATCATCATTACTGTTGATCTCATAGCATCTGCTATTTTCAGCACCAAATAACACAAATTATAGCCCTGTTCATTTATGCATTCTCTCATTGATTCCTTCACTCACCCATTTATTCTTTCACCAAGTAATTTACTGAATGCCCAAAACAAGTAGAATCTTTTCTTTCCCTCTCATCTGTGGTTCCAGAGAAAGAAACTTGCTAAAGTGCTTCTCATCGACTAAATTGACTCACAGCACTATTATTTCCGTCAGCAAATGACTCTGGAAAAGTGCACATGGTCCTGAGTGGGCATCTGAAAGCTCTGGGCTCCAGGCACCACTCTGTACATCAAACACGCTGTGAAGGAAGAGGACAGCTGTGCAGTGAGAATCTCACAGCATCCCATTGTGCTTAAGCTGGTTCAAATAAAAATGCTTTCATCAAGTTTCAGGTCTGCATGAGCTTTTCAGACTCGGGCTTATCACCTTCCCAGGAGAACTCCTTCTCTTTTCTGTGTTTGAGTGATTCTACAAGACTCATTTAGACCTCCTAGGATCTTGATAATTTATGTTAAGATATGTGATTTCACTTCTCTCAGGTCCCAACTTGAGGTGTAGCCATTATTTTCCCCCTTACTGTTAATCACATCAATTTTATGTGACAGATCCAGAATTTTCTTAAAATAAATACTCTATGCCTGTAATAAACCTTTCATCAAGGGCCATTTGGGACTTTTAAATTTGGTTTAATGTTTCTATCATCCATGTGTAGTACATCTCTCTATTTTGCATCGATTAATTTTTTCTGATATTGTTATCTAGAATCAGTCAATCAGATTGTTGGCTGAGCTTTAAAACACTTAATTGAGCCACGTGACTTTTACGCATGACAAACTTTTATTGAGAACTTTGTTTTTGCCAGACATCATACTGAGTGCTGGGGTGCAGAGACAAATGAAACAAAATCTCTACTTTCTCGGAATTTGGTGTTTAGTAGAAAAGCCAAGTCAATACAGTAACTATTCACGAGGATAGTTCTTTGCAAATGGGACTAATTTGGATGCCCATTCTAATTTGGATGCCCATTTCAATAGCTTATTTTTAATTTAACAAAATTATTATATAATTTATATACTGTAGAGTTTTCTGTCTTTATTGTACATTTTTGTGAAGTTTGGCAAATGCGTACATTTGAGTAACCACTGTCACCACATTCAGGATGATTTAAGGAGTTCCACGCCACCCCCAAATTCTCTTATTCTTCTGCGTGGTCACCCACACCTAGCTCAATCCCATCCCACCACAAACACACACACACACACACACACACACACACACACACACACACACACACACACGCAGTCCCTGGCAACAAATTTTGAAATCCGCCCTTATAGCTGTACCTTTTTCAGAATGTCATCTGGGGTAAAATCATGTAGAATGTAACCTTTTGTGTCTGGCTTTTTCACTTAGCAAAATGCACGGACTATTTATCTACATTGCTGACTACATCACTAGTTCTTTCTTTTATATTATTGAGTAGTACTCAATTATACAGAGGTACCATAGTTTATCTATTTTCCTGCTGAGACACATTTGTGTTGTTTTACGTTTTAGGATATTATGAATAAAACTGCTACACACACTAATGTACAGGCTTTGGTGTGGGCATAGGATTTCCGTTTATGTGAACACCTAGGAATGCTATCCCTGGGCTATATGGCCCCTGTGTTTAATTTATAAGAATTCGCCAAATTGTTTTCTAAAGTAACTGTGCCATTTTGCAAATCTGTCAGCACTATGTGACAGTTCCAGTGCTTTGCATCCTGATGAGCACTTGGTATTACCCGCCCCCGTTTTTATATTAACCATTGTGATATGGTTAAGAGTAATATCTCTTTGAGATTTTGACATTTGTATTGTCCTAATAACTAATGTACTTATCTTTTATTCATATATCTTCTTTGGGAAAGCATCCAAATTTCTTGCCCATTTATTTAGCTTATTGTTTCCTTATTATTAACTTTTGAGAATTCTATTATATATATCCCTATCTACATCTATATCTATATATGCAACACACATTTTCTGCGAGTGTATGAAGAATGGATATTGAATTTTGTAAAGGACTATTTCTGAATTGAAAATTTCATATTTTTTCTCTTAATTAGTCTGCTAAATGGTGAATTATATCAATTAATTTTAGAATATTGAGCAAATGCCTAGTTCCTAGGATAATACTCATTTGGATATGAAGTATTACCCTTTTTATATATTATTGAATTTGTTTTAATAGCATTTTTTGAAAGATTTTGCTTTTATGTTCATGAGGGATATTGGTCTGCAATTTTCTTATAATGCCTTTGCCCAGTTTTGGCATCAGAGTTAAATGCTCACTAGTAAAGTGAGTTGGGAAGTGTTTTTTTCCTCTTTATTCTGGAACAATGTGTAGAATTGGTATTATTTCTTCCTTAAATATTTGGTAGACTTGGTCAGCATAGGAAACTATGTGTGGAGTTTTCTTTGTTTAAAGTTTTTTAACTACAGATTCAATTTATTTTACAGATTATAGGGCTATTGAGCCTACCTATATCTTCTTGGGAAAACTTAGACAGTTGATGTCTAATGTATCCATTTCATTTGAGTTGTCTAATTTATGGGCAGAATGTGTGTAATGGGTTGCATTATGCCTTCCAAATCTGTATGTTGAAGTCTGTCGTGGTCGATTCTGGCTGCTATAACAAAATACCTCAAACTAACTAACAACAGACATTTATTGCTAATAGTTCTGGAGGCTGGAAGCATGGCCAGGTGAGAGCATTTTTTGGGGGTCGCAGACTTCTCCATTGTTCTTCATATGGTGAAAGAGGAAGGGAGTTCTGCCGGGTCTCCTTTTTTAAGAGTACTAACGCCATGCATGAGGGCTCCACCGTCATAACTCAGGCACATCCCAGTGGCCCCACTAACTAATACCATCACCTTTGCAGGTTAGGATTTCAACGTATGAATTCGGGGGAAGGAGAACAAACATTCAGACCATAGCAAAGTCTTAATCTCCAGTACCTCAGAATGTAACCTTATTTGGAAATAAAGTATTAGCAGATATAATTAGTTAAAATGAAGTTATACTGGAGTAGGTTGGGCCCTTAATCCAAAATATCTGGTGTCACTATAAAAAGGGGGAATTTGGACACAGACAGGCACACAAGAAGACAGCCACGTGAAGATTAGAGTTATGCTTCCACAAGTCAAGGAACTACAAAACTAGGAGAGAGCTCTGCAACAGACCTCTCCCTAGCAACTTCAGAGGGAGCATGACTTCTGCTGATACCTTGGTCTTGGACTTCTAGCCTCCAGAACTGTGAGACAGTACATTTCCGTTGTTTAAGCCACTTAGTTTGTGGTACTTTGTTATGGCAGCTCTAGCAAACTAACATACTGTTGTTCATTTTTAAATGTCTATAGAATATCTAGTGATGTCACCTCTTTTATTCCTGGTAGTTGTAATTTATGTCTTCCCTCATTTTTGTTCATTTCTCAGACTAGAGGTTATCAAAATTATTGACTTCTTTAAAAAAAACAGCTATTGATTTAAATGATTTTCTCTGTTGTTATTCTCTTCCAGTTTTCTTTTTATCTTTATTATATCCCTTCTTCTGATTTCATTTGGTTTAATTTGCTCTTCTTTTTATAATTTCTTAAGATAAGACATTTTGGACATTGATTCTTCTTTAATATGAGCAATCAATGCCATAAAGTTCCCTCTAAGCCCTGCTTTAGCCACATCCCACAAACTTTGATATATTATGTTTTCATTTTTATTTGATTAGAAATATTTTCTGATTTCCTGTGTGACTTTGACCTGTCAGTTATACATGGATGTGCTATTTAATTTACAAATATTTGGGGATTTTCCAGTTATCTGATTTCTTGTTTAATTGAGTTTCATTTCAAATTATACTTTTAAATCTTTTTTCTTTTTTGGTCCAGACTATGGTCTCTCTTTGTGAATGTTAATTTACATGTGCAATTTAAACGAATATTCATTCTGATGATATTGAGTGTAGTGTTCTGTAATTGTCAATTGGTTCAATTTGGTTGATAGTGTTGTTCAGGTGTTCTACATCCCTCAGAATTTCTGTTTAGCATTTCTATTGATCAGAGAGAGAAACGTAGAAATCTCCAACTGTAACTGTCTATTTTTTTTTTTCAGTTCTTTCAGTTAAAGCTTTTTGTTTTTTAAAACTTTGCTGTTGGGTGCATGCACATTTAGGATGGTTATGCTTGCTTGGTTAACTGACCACTTTTCCATTACGGAATATCCTTCTTTATATGTAGTCATATGCTTTGTTCTAAAGTCTATTTTAATATTAATTAATATTACTCCTGCCTTCTATTAGTACTTAAATTTTGTTTTATTTTAACATCTTTGTTTTTTATATTTAAATTGGGTTTCTGTAGAAAACCTATATTGGGGTCTAAATTTTTTTATTCAACTTAATTTGTCTCTTCTAATTGATGTCATTAGACTATTTACATTTAGTGTAATTATGGCTATAGTTGGATTAAAATTTACCAACTTGGAAGATATTTTCTATTTGTTCTATCCGTTCTTTGCTTCTTTTTCCTCTGTTTTCCCTTAGGTTAACCGATGAATTTTTATGTTCCATTTATCTCCACTTTCAACCTATTTATACATTAAAATAATGTACTTTTTAGTGGTTCTTCCTGTGCCCTGCGGGGGGGGGGGGAGGAATCTGTGAGACTGTTCCAGGTGGATCATTTATGCCCTGCTACCTACCACAGTGTAGGAGGATAATCTGGCTCTTGCTCCTCACTGGGTTCTATTTAAATCAGCACAACGGGGCCTCTGTTTCTCACTTTGTCCCCAAAACTTCTGACTGTACCCCACCATTAGAGGTGGAGGGCTCAGCTCAGACAAGGGTGAGGCCCTCCTAGGGACATCCAAGGTCTACTTACTCCTAGATTCCTCCCAGAAAACTTTAGCTAGGCTGGGAGAAAAGGGAATTTCTTCTCTTACTCCTTTTGTGCTCGTTATATTCTAACCCTTTTCAAGAAGTAGGGATTTGACATTAAAGAAACTTTCTCTGATTCTGTTGTAACATCATTTCCTTCACGTAATGAATGCAGTCTGGATTGTGGGGAAGCCACAGATTTACATGAAGGGGGAAAAAATGCCAAGGCTAATATATCAAAATATTATCCTACCAACTCTTCATACCCTAAAGTGTAAGTTTTTACGGTGGGGATTTATTAAAGGTCAAGATACTGTTTGTGATACCTTTAGTAGAAATTTCATGCTATGGTGTTTTTATATCATTACACAAGTTCAGAGTCTGTAAGACCTACAACATGCATTTAGCAACTAGTATATTAACAGATTCCAAGAACAAAACAAATATGTAAATTTCAACATGCTGCAATTGCTTCTCCTTCTTAAGCTTAAAATGCATATGCTCTTGGGTCAGGCTGGAGCCACAGCCAGAACTGCGGCACCATGTTCAGTCCATGGCTTGAGTGTTATAAAATGTGCGCAGCAGACTGAAGAATATGGATGAAAGATTTCGGAAGCCGAGAAACATAGTGTTTTAGAAAGTGAATCAGTTTAGGTCAGAGTATTGTTTTGTTATATGGCATATACAAGAAAAAACATTTCTTCATTTCACATGGGATATGATATGCTGCAATTTATCCTCATTTCTAAAGCTTCTGCAAACTGTAATTCACAGGCTGGCATGACTTCAGTGGATGCCGACTTACTAAAGAGATTTTTTTTTTTAAGTTTTATTTATATTTTTTGCACCACACTGTGAAGTGCCCCCGATGCTTTGTTTCTCAGAGGCAGGATTAGGGCACAGATGGGAGAAGAAAGGCATGAAATTCTATACTTTGAAACATTCAGTCAAGATTTATATTGTATCTCTAGTTACCTGGCGCCTCTATAATACCCTTCATTGGAGAATTTCAAAGTCTGTGCAGCCTCACAATTTCATAATACATAAAATTTTAAAACTATTATCTGTGAGAAAATTAATCAAACTGCATTGAAGGTGAAATTGTAATAAACAAACAAAAAGAAGGGGCTCTTTTTGTTCATTTGTTTGTTTTGTCAATACAATCTAATGTCAACTAGACCTAACCCTGTTTAGGAAGCATCAAAGCCTTCACTTTTTCTGTTTACCTCTTCTTTGCTCTAGTCCAGTTAGGCCATTGACAATTAAGGGAAAATACTACTTTCTCTCTCGTGTGTCTTACCTATGCATCCACAGTACAAAATAACCTCTACCCCACCCACAACCCATACTCTTACTTTTGCTTGGCCTTTTTGTACGTAACATTTTGGTAAATTACAATCTAACTCTTGCATAAACACATTCTAAAAATATAAGCCAGCAGCTATCTCCCAAGAAATAACCTTGCCAAATAGGTCACATTTTCTTTAAAAAACCAACTGATTGTAGAAGATGGGTATTTTTCCAAAAATTAAAAGAGCATTCTTTTAAAAAATAAGGATTCTATTGCACTGAAAAATTTCTGCGGGGAAGAAGCATAAACCATGTGAATTTTTAACTTCTACTTAAATATTTTATGTGGCTAAATTTAATCTATTTTGGATTACTCCCGTGCAGAAAATAATTGATCTGTTATGTCCTCCCTCTCAGTCAGTTTTGGTTAGAATACAGAAGCTCATGGAAGCCAGAAATAAAGAGTTTAATTGAGAATTAAGTGCTTATTCTATTGTTAGAAGAGCTGGGATAACGGATGTCAGGAAAGCACTGCGGATGGTCAGAGGTCGACAGGGAATATTTGAGCAGTGGTTCTCCCCTGAGGGTGATTTTTTGCCCCAGTCTTGAGATTTTTTTTATTGTCATGACTGGGGTGGGGAAGGTTTTCCTGCTTTAGTGAGTGGAGGCCAGGTATTCTAACCATATCACCATATTCCCTTGGCTGAGGTTTGGTGAGGATGGATGCAGATCAAGAGAGAGAAAACGGAAAGAGTCTGCAGTTCTTCGTCACACCCACAGTTCACACAGGGCCGCTGAGGGGTAAGCCCGGGTGCAGTTACGAGGCTGAGGGGGAAGCAGAACTGTATGCAGGTGGCTTTGCTGTGGTTTCTGGGAGAGGTAAAGCAGGGTAGGGTGGTGATGGGGTTCAGGACACACCACCCCAAAATGTGACACCTTGGCATAGTAAATAGCTTACTCTGAAGGAGTTTGAGAAAATGGCAGAAGCAGGAAGGTCACTGTGATATCCTCCCACCAAACACACACACACTTGCTCTTCTTCCCAAAACAGGTCATGTGAAAGGTCCCCTCCCTGTACCAGGAGGATGGAAGACATTCACCAGAGATGCGGACTGTAGGGCCCAGAAATCAGTACAGACAAACATGTCAAGCTAATCCTCATCTTCCTAGTTATGACCTCATCCTTTACTACCCCTAGCCTAAACCCCTTTGTCTGCACGTTCTTCATAAATTTATTGTTTCTTTGTTTAAAATATATAGAAGGGCTTCCCTGGTGGCGCAGTGGTTGAGCGTCCGCCTGCCTATGCAGGGGACACAGGTTCGTGCCCCGGTCCGGGAAGATCCCACATGCCGCGGAGCGGCTGGGCCCGTGAGCCATGGCCGCTGAGCCTGCGCGTCCGGAGCCTGTGCTCTGCAACTGGAGAGGCCACGGCAGTGAGAGGCCCGCGTACCGCAAAAAAAAAAAAAAAAAAAAAAAAAAAAAAGAAACAGTAATTAGAAAAAATAATAGAGGAAATAATCCCACCTTAGGAGGACATTCAACATGTCAGAAGAGGTCCTATAGGCCACTGTCTATGGGTATTACCTTAACTGATCTCATACATAACGAGTTGAATAAAAAAAGTGGCAATCAGCCAATATTTTCCATTCTTTATTAATTTTCTTGTCTGTTTTTTTTCTATGCAGTCAAATGGAAATATCAGTTGCATGGTTAATATCCATCATCAAAGAGCAATTAGATGTCCCCATTATCTTAGTCTTGGGTATTCTATTAAACAATGCCAAAATAAAGTGGCACTGGTCTTTATTAAAATGCACTAAAACAATTAAAATGTTTTATCCTCGTTACTACTTTGCTAACATATAAAGATGCCTTGCCACTGAGAAGCCAGCATAAAACAATGTAACTTGAGCCAGTCAAATAGTGAATCAACTTGCACAAGAAGGGGGAAGCAGTTGGGGAAAACAAAATGTTTTAGTTGTATTATTCTAGAGAAATGTAGAGACAAATTTGCTACTTGGTTTCAGTGTCAAGAATTAGATTATTTGGACTGATCATTAGTATTTCTGTATTAAAACAATAAAATATGCATTAGTTATGATCAATGTTAAAATTTATCCCCATTCTTTGAAAGAATGTTTCCTGAACACCCCCTCTACACCAGAATAAGTGTCACATCAGCTGCCACGGAAGCACAAGACTAGGCATGTAGTCCAATCTTGGAAATTCAAGGAAGGCTTCATGGAGAAAGGAACACACATACTGAGACAAAAAGAGAAGTTATACCAGCAAATTCAGAAGAGTGCGAAAGTGCTTCCAGCATATACATAACAGCAGGTACAATGGACAAGAGGTAAGCAAGAAGGGACACATCTTAGAGTTGGGAATAACTCAGTATTTGAACATTGAAGGCAAAGGAGGAATATTTGATAGATAAAACTGGGGAGTTATCAGAGAGCAGATCAAAAAGGAACCTGTAGTCCACTAAGGAGTTTTGACATTTTTCTCAAGCAATAAAAATGTCCAAAACCTATAGCCAAGAGTGACTTTTGACCTGGTGTGACAAAAAGAGTAGGATGATGATTGTGGGTTTTTTTCAACCATCTTTGAAATGCACCCACTAGCCTGAAACCAAGAGACCTAAATTGTGATAATATTTCAGTGTCCTGTGGAGATGGTTATGTCAGAGGTATTGTGCTTGGAAACTGAGTGTGTCTTTCCCGCCAAAATAATAAAATTTGCATCAGAAAATAAAGCCCCCTCCCACCACAAAGAGGCAGTCGGGAAGAAATTGCAAGATGGAAAAGCAACCAAAGGAAGCCAGATATGCACTTATTAAAAAGGAAGCCACAGAATGGCAAAGATGTCTTTCCAGACATATGTGTCTGACACGTGGTAGGTGTTTAATGAGTACCTGCTCACCGAACAGCACGTTGATACAGCCTGCAGAAAGGGGAAATTGTAGAGGAGACAATGAATGCTGTGTCATAGGGTGAGGATGCAAAGACTAGAGTAAAGGAATGGTTTTAAAAGGAGGAAAAAATAGAGGGGAGAAAGGATACTACAAAAAAGAAAAAGCTGGAGGGAAAGGAAATGTGTAATCGCAATTTATTCTTAGAGCAGCAAACTCTTAGCAAAAGAAGAGAGCATTGAGTCAGTTTTAGAGGGTCTGTGAAGTCAGCTGCAGCACACATAAGAAGACATGAAATAAAGGTACAGAGCACACAAGAGCCCTGAAGAGCAAGACGAGCTTACCTGAAAAATTACAGCAAGAAGGCATTGGATCTCAAAATAAAGCAAACCTGAATAATTGAAATCTGTTTGGGTTTAACGTAAGTACACAGAAAGTCTGTTTTTCAGTCTTTCCGAAAGGAAATTAAATTTATGTCAAATCCCCAAATTTGGTTGAAAGCCCAAGGTTTAGAACTCTAATCAAACTTTGTCTCAAGTAGAAATATTTCAATCTAGATAGATTTTATAGGCAAGACTTCATATTTTATGACGAAGCACCCTAGCTCTACTACCCAAAGAGGCCACAGAGACAGCTCGAATGGTCAGTTTTGACCCTGACAATAACGAACTCCATCACTTCCCTTCTTGTGTAGGTGTGATAACTGTGGATAGGCAATAGCACTAACAGGAGAGATGCGGGAGAGAAAAAAAATTTTCTGAATAAGGGTAATACTGGAGAACTATAAAAACTCACATTCCCATTTTATGTGGAAGGCAATTTTGTATCTAGAATAAATTAGCCAGAATCCAGATGACTTGTCAAATGGATTCTTCTTTCCCAAGAATTTTTTACTGTGTTTTTTTCAGGGAAATTCTGTTCTTATCATTGTTTCTATTAGGATCCTTTATCCACTAAGATTTATCACACACATACTATATAATAAGCTAAGTGTTAAGTAACTTTCATTATCTCATTTACTCCTTATACTCTTTCTATAAAGTAATTAGTATTATTCCCATTTCAGATGAAACAAAATTGAACTCTACTTCAACACTCACGTCGTTAAGGCTTATTATGCTGTACTTTCTTCTACTTGCTTGCATTTTAAAGAAATACACTTAACTTTCTTTATTGCAAGAGGAATTGGATAGGATTTCATTGTTGTAATCATGGAGGAGCAGAGGCAAGGTTGGAGGGGCGCTATAGATGGATTTATTAAGCATCAACTTTGCATCAGACATCACCTGGATGCTTTCCCACTATATCTCACTTGCTGTCAACAACAATCCAAAGAAATTTTTGAAACCTGCTACATTGCACAAATAAGGAAACCAATTTTATGTGTCTGTCACCTGCTTAAGATGCACCGGTTACTAACAATTTGATGGAATATTTTACTTTAAATCCCATTGGTAGAACTATTGATTTATGTATTTCCTCCCAAATTAGTCTTATCACACACATTTTTCTAGAGCATTACAATAAAATTGCACTTCTTAATATCCCAACTCCATATCCACTGATTGGATTTGTCTGTTTTGAATATTTTTCTTTATGAACATTAGTAGATTTCATCCACTCTCTGAGGCCATCTCATTCTCCAGAGTGACCAGAAGTATTTCACATCCCATCATGTTTCATAAAAAGTGACCAGAGCAAGAAGCTTCTGTATCTTTTTTTTTTTTTTTTTTTTTTTTTTTGCGGTACGCGGGCCTCTCACTGTTGTGGCCTCTCCCGTTGTGGAGCACAGGCTCCGGACACGCAGGCTCAGCGGCCATGGCTCACGGGCCCAGCCGCTCCGCGGCATGTGGGATCCTCCCGGACCGGGGCACGAACCCGTGTCCCCTGCATCAGCAGGCGGACTCTCAACCACTGCGCCACCAGGGAAGCCCTGTTTCCATTTTTAATTAAAGGGAGAGAAAGCTATGCAGCCCTTCCCTTTATGTCCACACACCGTGAGAGTCATCAGTAGACATAAGTTTGTGGTTTATGGAAAGGAAACAAGAACTTGGAGACGTCAAATATTTTAAATTGGGTGAAATTTTTTTAATATTAAAAATATAAATTACTGGTCAGAGCTCTTTGGTGTTGGCGGTGGTGTTTCTGCTGTACAAATAAGGAGTGCTGTTCTTCTACTTTACCGTTATAACCTCCTTCTCCAATTTCTTATGTGGATTTGAGAGCACCCGAAGTGCGACGGGAACCAGTGTGAATATTAATCACACCGCATGCATTCAATGTTTAAAATATACAAAGCCATTTCTCATGGATTACTTTTAGAAGTTCCCTACTTTATCCCTCTGAAGGGTAATAGAGAGCTATTTTTGCCCCAGTAACTGTAAACTGCTTGACAGAAGAGGTACATCATGATCTCTTGGCATTATTAGCACCTGGCATAGTTCCTGGAAAATTGTTGGTGCTCAACTGATTTTTTAAAAAGATGAATGGGTGAGCAAATAGCAAATCAAGAAAAATAAACGATTTTTGAAAATTCATAGTTTTAGTAAAAGGCAGGGATAGAAATTGGACCCAGGCTTTCTGACTTCTATACTATTTTGAATCTGAGAAAACACAATAAACAGTAGCAAACTTCCTGGAACTGAGGAGGTAGAACCCTCTCTATGTCAAAAAGGGGCTGTATGTGCATTAGGACACATCCTGTTGGGATGGGGAAGGCTGGACAGTGTAAAGATTATGGACCTGAAAGTACAAGTCAGGACAGAGAAGAGTCAAGACTGTGTGAAGCACAGAGTTAGGCTGGTTTAGTTGTCAGAGATTCTCTGATGCACAGAGTTTGGCACCTTTTAGTGAGTTAAGAATCTTTATATCAAGCAGAAGTTAATTGTTTTTGTTTTTTGTGCTAAAATACACATAACCCCAAATTTACCTTTTTAATTGTTTCCTCAAAAAATTAAACAGTTGTCATATGATCTAGCAATTCTACTGCTGGATATATACCCCCAAGAAGTGAAGGCAGAGACTCAGACAGGTATTTGTACACCTATGTTCATACCACCATTATTCACAATGGCCAAAAGATGGAAGCAACCTAAGTGTCCGTCGATGGATGAATGGATACACAAAATACGGTATATACTACAATGGAATATTATTCAGCCTTAAGAAGGAAGGAAATTCTGACAAGTGCTACAACATGGATGAAACAAACTTGAAGACATTATACCAAGTTAAGTCAATTACGAAAAGACAAATATTGTATGAAATTAATATTAAAATAGTCAAAAATGATACATAAATGATTCTTGCAGATGGCCTTGTTCTTTTTTTTTTAGGATTTTATCTTTTTCTAAACATGAAACTCCTTCTCAGCCAATCTATCTTGTTTCAAGCCCCTGTATTCTAGTGTAAGAGAAGATACTAAAGTTATTCATTATGTTGTCTTACAAAAATAACTCCAGGTGTGTATCTGAAATGTAGGACTATAGGGGGCTACGTAAAATCTAATTCTTGCAAAAAGTTATGCCCAATTTTGAGGGTATATATGTCATCATAGACTTTGATAACTCAATAAACTTTAAACAAACTGAAATAAAAATTCCTTTTTAATTAATTTTTTAAAGTTTAAGTTGTATTTTCTTAGCAGTTGTCAATTACTTATTTATTAGGAAAAATTAAGGAAAAAGAAGAAGCCTAATAAAATATTGTCACAATATTTTAAAAATTATAAAATATTTTGAGACAAGTTGTTAGAACAACATAAATTGGAGAAAAATTTTAAATGGTAATTATAATTACTTTTAATTTATAACATATAAAGAAAAAAATGGTCTAAAATCCTAAACTAGTTAATTCTGTTACAAAATCATAAAAGTTATACAAAAGCATTGTAAGAATGTGAGCAGTACAGAAATTTTTGCAATTAAAAGAAATAAAATGTCTGCCTTACTCAAATTTCTTTCCTTTTTTTTTTTTTTTTTTTTTTTCGGTACGTGGGCCTCTCACTGTTGTGGCCTCTCCCGCTGCGGAGCACAGGCTCCGGACGCGCAGGCTCAGCGGCCATGGCTCACGGGCCCAGCTGCTCCGTGGCATGTGGGATCTTCCCGGACCGGGGCACGAACCCGCGTCCCCTGCATCGGCAGGCGGACTCCCAACCACTGCGCCACCAGGGAAGCCCCCAGTTTCTTTACTTTTTATTTCCGTTCATAAAAGGTAATTAATATTAAATTTTGTTACCATTCTGAAAAGAAATGCTTATGTATGTCCACATGCATTTATGTGTACTCTTTGCTTTCATAACCTTAATATAATGTGGCCCTTTGTCCAAATCAACATGTACAGATCTACTTCATTTTTTATTATTGGCACACTATCCTAAGGTTTGATTTTGTATAACTGCTCTGCTCGTGTGCATTATTTCCATCTCCTTGCCATTACCAGCTTTCTCACATACACTGCAGCTGAAGTGATCTTCTAGAAATTTAAAAAAAAAATTAAAAAAAAATAGGGCATTATGTAAAATCCAGCAATGACTCTTTATGAGTTTTTATTATACCTGACAGAGTAAACTTTCTGCTGAATATCTGATGAATGAAATCATCAAAGAGCCTTACACTCAAGGAAGGAAGAAAGAAGGAAACGAAAGAGAGGGGAAAAAAATCTAACTAGTTGCTTTTCCGTTTTTCGCTATTTTAAACAATCTTGAATGAGTATATTCATTATATGCATTTAGGCATAATTTTGCAAAGATTTATTTGCAAAGATACATGATATCTTTGCAAGATACATGTAAAGGAATCTCTACTACTGGAAGTTGGCCTATATAGTCAAAAGTCTGCTCCCAAATATAGCACCCAATTTAAATTTCACCAGCAGCGTATATTAATGACTGTTGCCCTATATCCTGACCAATATTGGATATTATAAAGTTTAAAAATTTTTGCTAATATGGAAGGTTATTTTATTTTTTAACAGAATGAGATTGCGCTTTTCATATGCTTATTAGGCACCTAATTTGTTTTTTGTTTTTCCAAAATGTCTCTTTATATCTCTTTAATGTCCCACAACTGACTGCTGTTTTCTTATGTTTTCAGTTATGTATATTTTCTCCTTAGAATGCATATGCTTTTGACTTTAACATATATCTAGTGATTAAGCAATGTACTTTATTTGTTGATGTATTTGGAAATGTGTGTGTGTGTAATGCTAAACTGCAACAGTCATTTGGTTAATGTGTGGTATTATTTAATAATCTATATTATCAAATATAGATTTGATAACAGTATGAGGTCATTAGTTTCACCTGGAGAAACTAGCTAGAGAATATACAACCACTTCCAGCCATTCTAACACAGATGCGTATAGGTATCCCTATGGGAGATGATGGATGAAACCCCTAACCAATATTGGCAGAACAAGACACAGCACATGAGGCTGAGTAAGTAACATCAGCCTCACATACTACAAGCAAATCACTATTTTTATTTTTATAAGTTTTAGCAATATGATGAATAATGCCCTATAAAACTTGTATTGTTTCATTATATTTTTACCTATATATCTGTTCTCCTAATATAAATTAAATTTTGATATATGAAAAATACTACTTTTAATTGACAGTAAAAGAACCAACATAAAATTATTCACTGTTAATATTTATTTTTCATATTTATAGATTCTGTGTTTCTACACACTAGAGGTAAATATTACAATGCAAAATAACTTTTCAGGTATTTTTTTTCCCCCAGTGTTTAAGGGAACAGTAGATAATAATACTGATTATGTAGAATTTTAAATTTTTTAATTTATTTTAATGGAAGAGAGACAATGCCCAGGTATTTTACAAAATGCTAACATTCGCATCTCCTCCCTCCCAAAAAAGATTCTAGTATGAAGTGGTAACTCATAATGAAAAAATTATTTACATGATTAATATATAAATGCTGAGATTTAATGAAGTTCCATATTTAGTGCTGTGAGGAAAAAAATACAAAAATAAGAGGTATATAATAGGGACAAATGTAATTATATAGTTTGGTTAACTTTTCCTATGCACAATTTTTGTAAATTTGGTCTTTAATAATCTATTTTTTAGATAAAATACAAATAGAGATATGTTCATTTTTCTGTCACTGAAACCTGAATGTGTGTGCAAAATCAGTATTTTTATTTATGAAAATAGTTTATTTTTTCATTTTTGTTTTTTAAGAGGATTCTTTGTTATCCTGATGTTTGTATTGTTAAGAGCAGAAATCACTAGCTTTTAAATTGTCACTTTTGTTTTATAACATAAATAGAAGGGAGTAATTTGGTTTTTGATATGTGATAAAGGGGCATTCCTCTTGGTAATTGAAATTACTTGGAAGTTTAATTTGACTTATTGCCTTTAATTATGATTTATTTTAATTTAATTAGACTTAAATTACTATACATTTACACTTGCTAAACATGTTCCACTGTGACTACTCATAGTTTTCTGTGCTCACACAATTTTGGCTTTAAAAATGAAGCAATTTTTGAAGAAAATAGTATTCATAAAAATACTCAAATATGCATTAATAAAAATACATTTTTATTCAATCTGAAAGCAACAGGTTTTCAAAATTGGGCCAAGAAAAAACTTTATAATACTTTCTTAAAGAAAACCATTATAAAGATTACATTATATAGCTCAATTTAATAAAAATTATAATATATTATAGCCAATCATCTATACATAAGGCAAAACAAAATAGCAAATGTTGAGTGTTGTAGAACCATGTATGTCAGTTGCTACCCCAAATAAAAAAGAACACTTCATTCTTAGTAAGAAGCACATACACATTTTAAGAGGAAAACACTTTTAGAACTCCCCTGCTGTGAAAATCAGAAAAATTAGAGAGGAGATTAGTGTATTTTGGTGATGAGAACATAATAACCTGTAGAAGGTGATGTTCAATGTAATCCGATTTTTATCACATTGGGAAAATGACTACTTGCTCAGCATGAACTACAGGCGGACAGCTGTAAGCTTCTGCAGGTTATCTGCACTGCCATAATCTTCTGGCTGATCTTCAAAGATGTTTCCAAGCAGAGTTCAAAATGTAAACCATGAAATTCTCCCTACAATCCAGATTAGAGGTTGAATCTGTATACTAAATCCCAGGTAGGAGGTAATCACAGAGTTGGTGATCACTTAAGATCAAATGGCAGCTGTTGCTTTAAGTAGCTTTCCAGGACTCTCTACAGAGAAGAATGAACATGTGCTTTCACTTCATGCTTTATTTTACAGATTCTAGGTGTTTTTAAATTGTTACTCTGACTTTTTCTTTCATGGGTCATAGCTTTTGCAAACTCATGCTTAGTTCTCATCTTGAGCCAAATATCTACCAAGTTCTATATCAGTTACAATGCCTGAAGCTGCAAGTAATACACAAGTTAAATTGACTTAAAGAGTAAAGACATGTCTTAACTCATATGACTAGTACTCCAGAAGCAGGCCTTGTTTCAGGATTAGTTGATTCTTCAGTTCAAATATAAAAGCTGGTTTCATCCTAAGGCTGAATGACTTTATGGTTATTGCTGCCAGTGGCATTAGGGTCTGAGCTTCAGTCTTCTTTGTGTACAGTGGGAAAAAGCGCATGGCTTCCCACTGTTATCTTTGAGAAAAAAGTTTCCAGAAATCTCACCATTTCTGAGTGTAACATATTTCTTCTAAAAATAGTTCTTTGCTTGTTTTGAAACTTCTTAACTTCTACTTGGAAGTGAAGGGGAATAAGGCTGACTAATTCTGGGGTGATGTTGCAAATGTTTCCCAATTATGAACAAACTCTTCAGGGATTCTGATGCTCACAGCAAGGATGAGTTCATTTCAAATCCATGGTACTGAAGAAACACGACAAAACATTCCAAGCCCCCATCCATGCCTGGTGTGGACCCTACCCTGACAAATACATTACTGACAAAAGTAATGGGACCAGATGGCAGGGGCCCCTCCCAGGAGGTATGGACAGAGGATCCCACACACACCTACCAGAAGACGACAGGGTGGCCTCTAGCACACTGGTTAAGAAAGTAAGTGTACAAACACACAAGATGCAGGAACACAGAGGACGTTACACTCCTGCCCTGGGCCAACGCAGACCTGGATTTAATATCATGGAACTGGCTGGGGTTTTTTCATATCTCTTTGGTCAGGATTAGGACACATGCTCATACCTAAGTGAGCCAATGACAGGTGTGTTGAGGTATATATTTATCCTTAGATCAATCAAGTTTATCCCCTAAGCTGATATTAATTCTTTAAACTCCACATCAGCTGCTCAGTGGGTGGCTTACAGAATAGATATGGAGGGAGCTGTCTCAGCGTGCACTACGGCCTGGCCTTTTCAGCTCTCCAGCATCCATACAGAGTGGTCTTCCCAGCTGTACAGCTTTAAGAATGTTCGTTTTTACACAAAATGTTCTCACCCATCTTTTTGGGGGGAATGGTAAGAGCCCTGTGGGTTTTATTTAGTTGAATTTTATTTTTCTTTTTAACCAAATAGTTTTGAATTTAAGTCACGTGACTTTAGTGCCATTACATCTAATTCAAGAATGTTTTCAAGTTTGTCTTAAACAATTTCCCCTGATTTTCTATAATTTTTAACATATACCTACTTTCTTTTTTTTTTTTTATAAGATTTTTTGATGCGGACCATTTTTAAAGTCTTTATTGAATTTGTTACAATATTGCTTCTGTTTTATGCTTTGGTTTTTTGGCCCCAAGGCATGTGGGATCTTAGCTCCCTGACCAGGAATCGAACCCTCACCCCCTGCACTTGGCGAAGTCCCAACCACTGGACTGCCAGGGAAGTCCCAACACATACCTACTTTTAATTGATGTAACGCTCATCATCACTGATTATTTGGTAACCTGAGTTCCTTATTCTGGATTTGAAAAACTAGAAGATGAACCTAGTTAAATTCTTTTTAAATGATAAATATTGTCACTAGATTGTTTGTTTTATCATAAGAACTTGAAACCCAGCGCTTTAATTTTTTTTGCTCAAGGGAAAAAACCAACATGCTTTATCAACACAATTTCTATGCATTTGTCACTATACATCTACTACATATGTCTTTATATATGCAGCATTATATATAGCTTGTTAAAAACTATAATATTGTATTATCTACCCATTTTGATAACTAGTGTATTTTCACTTAACTAGACTTTTCAGGAATTCTGTTAAGGGTGCACATACAGATATCACTATAGTTTTAGAGGCAACCATACTTAAGGACAGCAAACTTTTTTTTTTTATTATTTTTTTAATTTATTTATTTATTTATTTATTTATTTTAACATCTTTATTGGGGTATAGACAGCAAACTTTTTAAAAATTTAATTTCTAGAATGAAGGAAAGAGGCCCCCCACTTAGGGATATATACTAAGGAGCTATCTGGCAGGAGCAAGCAGTGGTTTCAAATGGTTCAGTTGGTAAAAGAACACAGTTCATATCCATGGATGTGTGGCAACCTTAAAATTAGGTAATCAAGACTATTAGTTCATTTTAGAGCATATTTTCATAACATAACATTTTTATATGTATTATATTTATATTTATGACTAAATGTCCTGCAGATGATTACCGTTAAAACTATTGTATCTTAAATTCATTGGTTAATTATACTATTTCCATGAACTTTCTGTGTAAACCTTTTGTGCTTTTGCCTAATTGGATTGTAATGCTTTTCTTTTCAATTTGTATGAGTAATTTACATATTAAGGATATTAAACGGGTCACATGTTGGAAAATAATAAATCCAATTAGAAACGTTAATACTAAATTGTTAAATGTGAAAGTATGTAATTTAAAACTTCCATATATAAAACATAAACTGAGAATTCTAATCTTCATAAACATAGCACAATGACACAAATCAGATTAAAAAATTTATTATGCAATAAATTTAAAGTTAAAAATGTATTATATACTGAACGTATTATGATATTAAAAAAACACTTTAAAATCTCAAACAACTTTAAAAAACATCAATGGTTACGGTATTTTTTTGTACCGCACGTCTGGTGCAAAACTAATCTATTTCCGTATCAGAAAATTCATCTGTTAATTTCAGGCAAGCTACTGACTGGCTTAAGAATAAGCATAATGAATGACAAATCTTTTTCAAAAGTGAAACTATATACACATAGAAAACACTCAGATGAAGCTAATCTTTTTCCTTAAAACACTATAAAAGCACAGATACATTTTTTAAAGGGTCACTTCCTGTAAAAGTTTAGTCTTTTATTGTTCAGGCAAATCAAGTCATGTTGTAATGATGTAGATTTAAAGCAGCTTAGGGATAGAAGCCTGTATTTTGACACTAAATGGTTTAAGTCTAATACTTAAATTATATTCTCAGTGTTATTTTTAACATGCTTCTTGTTGTGGGTTCTTTCTCTTCTTTTTAAAAACAAATTAGCCATGAGTTATAATTATGTCTCTTAGTATAATTAATGTAAATATGGTATGTGGAAGAATCTGAGAGGGATGCCAGAAAATGCCTTCAAAATTAAACGTGGCAAAATACCAAGGGTATATGACTGCAGGGTGATTTCTACAACGCTCCTCCATCCTCTTCAGCCCAAAGGTCAAACTGTGTTCAGATTATTGCAATGTTTTTAGTATACATTTCAGGAAACTATTTTTCAAATCTAAATTCAAGATTTCTGTACTCCTCAAATTAATATATAACGCTTAGATCTGCGGAAATGTACCTTCAAAAGTTAGGAGTAAGGCTATTTACTTCTCAAATAACAGTCTTCTTAAGGATTATGTACCTGTCTTCAAGAATTCAAGTTTATTGGAGACTCAGACTACCATCCTTATTATTTCACGTGTTTTTTAGGAAAGAATACCTGAAATCGGAGACTTTTAAAAATATTATTTACATATACTGAATAAATCTTTATCACTGCATTAAGGCCCCCTCCACAATCTGGCCACCTGTTGCGTTTCCACTTCACCTGCTACCACAGCGTCCTTAACTCTGTTTCAGCAAGCCTGGTCACCCGGCTCTTCCCTCAAACACTCCAGGCACGCCTGTCTCAGGAGCAGATTTCCACACCCCTCATTTCTTCACCTTTTCCAATATATAAATAAATAGTTGTTTCAAATCTCTTTCTTGGACCATGAAGGGAAGCAAACCCCAAATTACTTTGAACTTTAAACTCAGTATGCTCAGCACTCAAGGTTAGTTGTGAGTCAACCAGACTTTTTTTTTTTTTTACATCTTTATTGGAGTATAATTGCTTTACAATGGTGTGCTAGTTTCTGCTTTATAACAAAGTGAATCAGTTATACATATACATATATTCCCATATCTCTTCCCTCTTGCATCTCCCTCCCTCCCACCCTCCCTATCCCACCCCTCTAGGTGGTCACAAAGCACCGAGCTGATCTCCCTGTGCCATGTGGCTGCTTCCCACTAGCTATCTTTTATGTTTGATAGTGTATATATGTCCATGCCACTATCTCACTTTGTCACAGCTTACCCTTCCCCCTCCCCATATCCTCAAGTCCATTCTCTAGTAGGTCTGTGTCTTTATTCCCGTCTAACCCCTAGGTTCTTCATGATACTTTTTTTCCTTATATTCCATATATACGTGTTAGCATACGGTATTTGTCTTTCTCTTTCTGACCCACCTCCTAGAGAAATGGAAAAAAAAAAAAATGGGACCTAATGAAACGTAAAAGCTTTTGCACAGCAAAGGAAACCATAAACAAGACCAAAAGACAACCCTCAGAATGGGAGAAAATATTTGCAAATGAAGCAACTGACAAAGGATTAATCTCCAAAATTTACAAGCAGCTCATGCAGCTCAATAACAAAAGAACAAACAACCCAATCCAAAAATGGGCAGAAGTACCTAAATAGACATTTCTCCAAAGAAGATATGCAGTATGCCAACAAACACATGAAATAATGCTCAACATCATTAACCATTAGAGAAATGCAAATCAAAACTACAATGAGATATCATCTCACACTGGTCAGAATGGCCATCATCAAAAAATCTAGAAACAATAAATGCTGGAGAGGGTGTGGAGAAAAGGGAACACTCTTGCACTGCTGGTGGGAATGTGAATTGGTACAGCCACTATGGAGAACAGTATGGAGGTTCCTTAAAAAACTACAAATAGAACTACCATATGACCCAGCAATCCCACTAATAGGCATGTGCCCTGAGAAAACCATAATTCAAAGAGTCATGTACCAAAATGTTCATTGCAACTCTATTTGCAATAGCCAGGAGATGGAAGCAACCTAAGTGTCCATCAGTGGATGAATGAAGAAGATGTGGCACATATATACAATGGAATATTACTCAGCCATAAAAAGAAACAAAATTGTAGTGAAGTGGATGGACCTAGAATCTGTCATACAGAGTGAAGTAAGTCAGAAGGAGAAAGACAACCAGACTTTTATATTCATTAATTCACTATACAATTATTTACTGAACAATCATTGTATGCCATACATTGGTTTAAGTGTTAGTGAAGTGGTGAATAAAACAGATGAAAATCCCTGTACTTACGAAGCTTGTAATCTGGTGGGTGGGGGAATACACACCTAAAAAAACACTTATATAAACGCAAAGAGGAAAAATAAAGCAAGAAAGAAGATACAAAGTGTGTGGTGTGTGTGTGTGTGTGTGTGTGTGTGTGTGTGTGTGTGTGTGTGTGTGTGTGTGTGTGTGTGAGATGCATTGCAACTTAGACATGGCAACCAGGAAAAACCTCACTAAGAATGTGGCATTTGAGCAAACATCTAGAAAGGTGAGGGAATGAGGAGTGTGGATATCTGTCCTTGAGGCCTGGAGTGATTGAAGGAAAAGCCGGGTGAACAAAGTTGCTGAGGCAGAGGTAATGAGGTTGTGGTGGGACATGACGTCAGAGGCCATAGACGGCCAGATCGTGGAGGGACTGAGGTCGTGATAAAGATTTATTCAGGTTAGGAGGGCCCTGACTCCTCTGTTAAAGGCTCACTCTTGTTTCCTTGTCAAAATCAGCCTGAAGTGGGGCAAAGGCTGAAGCAGAGACAGAGATGCAAGGCTATTGCAGTTACCCAAGGGACTAATGATGGTGGTGTGGAAAACACGATGGTAGCAGGGGAGGTGTTTAGAAGTAGTTCTAAGTATATTTTGAAAATAGAATTGATAAATAAAATATTGGGAATGAAAATGTATATTTATAGTTTTGGGGGGATGTTATACCATTAGAATTAGAGAGGGACAAAAAAATAAAAGTTGATATTTCAGGATATAGAAGGAACACTGGACTAGGGTTTTATAGACACATATCCTAGTAGCTCTTGTGTCTTTAACTAGCTTTGAGACTTGAGCAAAGTTCTTTAAGCTTTCAGGGTCTTCGTTTAACCAGCAAAATGGGGTTAGGTGATAAAACCGTCCAAATCATACCACTGACAATTTTTGTATATAAATTTTTATTGAAACAAATCCATGCTCAGTTGTTAACTTCTTGTCATTGGCTGCTTTTGCATTACAATAGCAGAGTCAAGAAATTGCACAGAGACCGTAGAGCTTGCAAAGCCTAAAATATTTACTATCTGGCCCTTTACAGAAAAAGTTTTCTGATTCCTGGACTAGATAATAAAAATTGCTATTCTATGAATTCAATGAAGAGAGAGCATAAATATTTGGGATTTTGAGTAGTTTCTGTATTTAATATTGCAAAAGGCCTATAAAAGCTACATATTTTATATGCAATTAATCAAGTAAAATCAAATCATGAGTAAGAGGTGGCCAGATTGCAGTTCAGAAAAGATGTGTGAATCTTTACCATTAACAGTGTATCCTAATGATAACCTGTTTCTAAATTTACTGGCATGAAGAGATAATCAGAGTTTGTGGTCAAATGAAAGAACAGATTATATATATATACATATATGTATATATATATATGTATACATATATATGTATATATATACACACTCACAAACATACATTTCTTCATTTTGTTAAATTAGTCATTTATTCATTCATTCATTCACTCCTCATCTATTCATTTATTCATAACTCATTCATTTATTTATATACATGTGCTTAGAAACAAGTCTGGAATGACATATTTTGCAATGTTAACAAAGTATAATTATTGTTGACTTTATTAGTTTTGCTTATTTCTTAAAAATGAAGGCAATACATGCAAAAATTAAAATAAAACCCTAGTGAACACATTCTATGTCCCTGAATCCTCTATTGATCTAGAGCTATAAAGAGAAGGTGAAGGCTAAAGGCCAAGCAATATGAGAGGCAGAGTATAGTGCTGGATTACCTAGTAATTAATACTACTTTTATGGACTGCTTTGGTCTGTTCCAGGTAGCATTTAAGTACACATACTTCACAAAGAAAAGAAACTAACAGATGAAAAGAGAATGGAAAAGGCAAAATTCCCTTTCACAATTTTGCCCTTGGCACCTTATAAATAACACATGCAGCTTAGCTGATTTTTAAGCATGGCTTTCCCATTAGAGGCTTTGCTCCTTAGTCTTTCATTTATTTTCCCTTACGTTTCACATGTAACTTAAAAACAATATAATTTTTTGAACTTTGTATTAATAAAATTGTAAATTATATTTTTCTTTTTATGCAATCCTTCTAAGTAAGCAGGCATCCCTTACCACTGAAAACAAAACAAACCTCATGTCAAAACCTTTCAAAAACCAAAATGAGAGTGCTTTCATTGACATATTGGACTCAGCATTGAGCAATTGTGAACGAACAGTCTCTTCCCTCCAATTCAAGTATTTATGTTCCTGAATACAGCAAAGAAAGCTAGCTCCCAAATTCCTGTTTCTACATATGTTTACGAAACTAAACAATGGTAAATAAAATTAGAAAGACATTGGAAGATGTAAAGCAGAATGGTAACTCGGTTAAAGTTTTTCACAGACATGGGAAGGAAACAATAAAAAAAAGGAGATACCTAGGAATAAACCTACTAAGGAGATGAAAGACCTGTACTCAGAAAACTATAAGACACTGATGAAAGAAACTGAAGATGACACAAACAGATGGAAAGATATACTGTGTTCATGGATTGGAAGAATTAATATTGTTAAAATGACCATACTACCCAAGGCAATCTACAGAGTCAGTGCAATCCTATCAAAATACCAAAGGCATTTTTCACAGAACTAGAACAAATAATTTTAAAATTTGTATGGTACACAAAATACCCCGAATAGCCAAAACAATCTTGAGAAAGAAGAACAGAGTTGGAGGAATCACACGCCCTGACTTCCAATTATACTACAAAACTACAGTAATCAAAGCAGTATGGTACTGGCACAAAAACAGACATACAGATCAGTGGAGCAGAATAGAGAGCCCAGAAATAAACCCACACACTACAGTTAACTAATCTACGACAAAGGAGGCAAGAATATACAATGGAGAAAAGACAGTCTCTTCAATAAGTGGTACTGGGAAAACAGGACAGCTACATATAAAAGAATGAAATTATCAATATAACATTCTCTAACATATACAAAAATAAACTCAAAATGGATTAAGGACCTAAATGTAAGATGGAAACTATAAAGCTCCTAGAAGAAAACATAGGGAGAACACTTTTTGACATAAATCATAGCAATTTTTTTTGGATCTGTCTCCTAAAGCAAAGGAAATAAGAGCAAAAATAAACAAATGGGACCTAATTAAACTTAAAAGCTTTTGTACAGCAAAGGAAACCATAAACAAAACAAAAAGACAACCTACTGAATGGGAGAAAATATTTGCAAATGATGTGACTGATAAGGGATTAATATCCAACATATAGAAACAGTTCAAACAACTTGACATTAAATAAACAAAGAACCTGATTTAAAAAAGGACAAAGACCTGAATGGACATTTTTCCAAAGAGGACATACAGATGGCCAATAGGCACATGAAAAGATGCTCAATATTGTTAGTCATCAGAGAAATGCGAATCAAAACAATAATGATACCACCTCACACCTGCCAGAATGGTTATCATCAAAAAGAACACAAATAACAAATATTGGTGAGGATGTGGAAAAAAGGGAACCCTCATACACTGGAGGAGATGTAAATTGGTACAGCCACTGTGGAAACAGTATGAAGGTTTCTCAGAAAACTAAAAATAGAGCTACACATGACACAGTAATTCCATTTTATACTCATCAAATTTTGCTAACTTAGAGGTTAATTTTAATATTTTAAGTCTGAGAGTATTTGCTGTAAATGGCTTCTACAGATAGCTCTACATCCAAATGGGATGTGCACTGTTTGGATGTGCATCCAAACTCTGTGCACTGTTTCTCACCTTTTATATAAAAAAAGATATTCATATAAGAGTAAATGTTTGTCTACATTTTTCTTAATTTCTGAGTTTCTGTTCTATTAAAAAGATCTCTCCCACATCTGATAACCTTGCTAACTTGTATAAATTCTAGGATTTTCTTTTTCTTTTTAAAAAACATTTGTGACATTAATCAATACATTGAAGACACTGAAGATACATAAACTAGCCTTTGGTGTCTAATTTGTGTTTTATTTTTCCTTCTTAGATTCTCTTTTATTCCTTATCTTACCTTGAGAAATTGGATTCCAATTAGTCTGTGAGAGTCCACCTTTGTTAAGATAGTTCACTGTTAGATAATTCTGTCTTGTTTATTTACATGATTGGTGCTGAAAATTTTATTTATCATTGCATTTTTTATGAAGAATTGAGTTTGTATTTACTCTTCAATTATTGGGCTTTTTGAGTTACAGTCCTTTTTCTTCATAATTGACTGATAAGACTCTTACTCTCTTCTAGCTTTTATCTTCCTGTGTTTTGGATGAGAATTCTGATGTCAGCCCAATGCTTTTTGTCTCTCTCTTTTTTTTCAATTCTTTTTATTTTGATGGTAATTTTTCTATATCCCTGGAAACTTGTAAATGTCTCTTTATCTTAGGTTTAGGACTTTTATTCCTAGGTTTTACCATTAGTGTAGTTAAGGAACTTAGTGAAACTTTTAATCAGCAGACCCAAGTTCCTCAGATCAAATACATTGTCTTTTATTATTTGTCTGATTGTTTCTTCTCCTCCCTTTCTTCATTTTACTTATTCTAGAGTTCCTATTACTCATATTAACTCTCTTAGATCTCTGTTCCACATTGCTTGCATTTTTTTGTCATTATTTCAATCTAGTTATATTTTATCCTATGCTTTGTGGTACTTATTTCACTTGATTTTCCATGCCACTAGTTTAGATCTCAGTGAAAACTTCTCTCTTTCAATTCATCAGGTGATTTGTTTAGAAGATCATGTTTTAAAAATTATTATTTCTTTAATCTATAGACTATTTTTCCCTACATTTGAATTACCTCATCTTTCTGTTTTTTTTTCCCATTTCCATTTGTCTCTCTGGGTTGCTCTATTTTTGTGCGTGTGTTCTTTTTCTGTTTGTTTGTTTTTTGACTGTGTCAGTTATTAATATATTGCATTTCAGCTCCCAAACTACCCCCTTCAATTCAACTAACTACATTCTGCTTTGTCAGCCACTCCCCTTAAGGTTTTGTCAATAGGGGGTGCTAGAGAGAGAGAGAGCCAATAAGGCAGGTGGAGTAAGAAGGGACTTGTTATTTTCTGTTTTCTTCCTGCTGGCTTCCTGTTGCTTTCTGAGTTTCTTTTTCCTGTGTTGCCCTAGTGATGCTTCATCACCCTGGTAGCAGCTGTGTTCACCCATAGTGGCAGTTGAATCTTGTTTGTAGTCTTTCCAACTATGACAAGACCAGCTTGTCAGCATGCCTCAGATACACCAGAACCAGACAGCTGACACCCCCTCCTTAGAAGTCTGGGTCCCAGCCCCATGGGACCCCTTCTCCAGCTCAAAGATGCCATGACCAGTGGAACAGGACTCTCCCTCAGGGGTCTGAATTTTAGCTCTGTGAGGCCTCTCCTCCAAGGTTTAACATTTCTAAGTGCTTTCCTTTCCCCCGCAGCCTTATGGGTAGGACCTGCTCTTTGAATTTGCTAATTCCATGAAACCCCAGAGTTCTCCTTTTGCCTTTAAGTTACCTAATTGTTTTTATACATCATTAACCATTCTTTATTTCACATTCTGTTAAAACAATCGGTATGATTTCTGTCTCCTAACTGGACCCTGATTGAGATACTGACTGATCATTCTGTTTCCTAGGGTTCCTTAAATGGCTGGTTTTTTTCCTTTGTTAATCCATGGAGTATGAGAGCTAGTTGTTAGAAGACTATAAATGGCACTAGTCCTGTAGGTAGCTGAAACGACTCCTTTAGGCTGGAAGTGTACAGGCAAGAAGTTTGCTGGTGCTACTGCTAAGGTACTGAGAAGAAGGATCTCTGCTCCCCAGGCTCCCAACGCTGTCTCAGCCCAAACGACAGGAAAGGTTGGATCTTTCCAGGATGTACTTCTTTCTGATATTTGTCTAGGATCTTTCTAAAGCTGGCCTCCAGGGTCTCAGTCAGTCCCATAAAGGATAAAGCACCACATTAGTTATTAGTTATCACCTGGAGAACTTCAAATTCAGAGCCTCATATTTCTAACAGTTCATAGGCCCTAGCGGCAATTTGACTAAGGAGATGCAAATAAAGTGGGAGTACAGGGAAAGGGCTCTGCATATTTTTCACATTTATGGGAGACCAAGTTTTCAAATAAAAACTTAATAGTTACTAATTATTTTGCCAAGTAATTCTTTTAAAGACAATACATTTTACATTTGATCTTTTTTTCCGAAGTCGATATATTCTCAGATGAAAGAAAACATTCCCAACATCAATTAGAAGATACAATTTTTGCTTATAATATTATAATTAAACAAGTACATTAACCTTAACATAATTTTATAATAGTGTTTTTAGAAAATAACTTTAAAGATTAAATTAATTTAAAAAATCATTTTTATATTTCTTATATGTTACTTTGTACATAGGTTTTGAATAATGCTTAAGAAATTTTCTTCTGACCTAAAATGGCCATTTGTTAGATTATTCTCTTAATGTGGTTGTAATCCTTGTTTTAGTCCACTATGGTCCAATTATATGTGTAGTTTTCATTAATCTCTCGTAAATGCGTCCCCCATATCATAAAAGTGTGACAACCTGAAAGACTGCAGTAGATTAGCTCCAATATTTCATCAAAATTGGGAGGAAGAGGAGAAGCCTAGAACCAAAATCTTTAAATAAGTGTCACAGAAATCACAGAGCCGTCATATCTTTATATTTTAAGAGCAACACACTGAATCTTGATGTGTTGGGGTGAATTTCCTTTCTCTCTTATCTAGATTGTCATTTCCTCAAAAAAAATCATTTGGACGATAAAATTCAGGTGAGTCGTGGCACTACAATGAGGGTCACTGCACATTCAATTAAAGTTTGGCAGGAGTATTTAATAAAAAATTTCATTAAGGCAGAGTGACTTTCCTGCTTAAAATGGAACAAGAACAAGAAGTAGGTGAAATTAATTTCACGTGAAGTTGTTCTGATGACCATTGAAAATCAGTGGGATGAACATATTCTGCCCTTAAACGTGAATGAAGTAGAGAGCATCTATTTTCTCCTTCAATGATTGTGACTGCTCGGTGAGTCATATACTCTACTCACTGGAAGTAGTTTCATTAACTTCTATTTCTTAATTACCTAGAGAAGTATTCAAATGTCATCACAATCAATCAATCAGTGAATCAGTATCTTCTCTCTTAGGTGTTGTGGGAAATGCAGAGAAACTTGACATGACCCTTTCCTTTCAGAAACTTAAAAGATAATAATCTAATAATAATCATAATTAACTTTTGTTTAGAGGTTGTTATGTGCCAGATACTAGATGTAACATCTAATTTGATTTTGTAACATTCCTATGAGGTCAGTTTTATTAGTTCTGCTTGGTGGATGATGAAACTGAGACTAAAAATTACCTTACTAAAAGTCACACATCTAGAAATTTTCAGAGCTGGAATGCAAATGCATAATGGCTGGATTCCAAGAGGGGAGCTCTGTTGTACAAGGTTAAGATCCTTAACCTTGGCTAGGAATTCCCATTAAGGAACTAAGAATGAGATCTAAGTACCTTCTGAAGAAATATCCCATGGTGCAGTGCTTTTTTTTGAATTTTATTATTTTTTTATACAGCAGGTTCTTATTAGTTATCTATTTTACACATATTAGTGTATACATGTCAATCCCAATCTCCCAGTTCATCCCACCACCCCCCACTTTCCCCCGTTGGTGTCCACACATTTGTTCTCTACGTCTGTGTCTCTATTTCTGCCTTGCAAACCAGTTCTTCTGTACCATTTTTCTAGATTCCACATATATGTGTTAATATACGATATTTGTTTTTCTCTTTCTGATTTATTTCACTCTGTATGATAGTCTCTAGGTCCATCCACATCTCTAGGTCCATCCACGTCTCTACAAATGACCCAATTTCATTCCTTTTTATGGCTGAGTAATATTCCATCGTATATATATACCACATCTTCTTTATCCATTCATCTGTCGATGGGCATTTAGGTTGCTTCCATGACCTGACTATTGTAAATAGCGCTGCAATGAATATTGGGGTGCATGTGTCTTTTTGAATTATGGTTTTCTCTGGGTGTACGCCCAGTAGTGGGATTGCTGGGTCATATGGTAATTCTATTTGTAGTTTTTTAAGGAACCTCCATACTGTTCTCCATAGTGGCTATATCAATTTACATTCCCACCAGCAGTGCAAGAGGGTTCATGGTGCAGTGCTTTTTTCTTTTTGCGGTACGCGGGCCTCTCACTGTTGTGGCCTCTCCCATTGCGGAGCACAGGCTCCGGACGCGCAGGCCCAGCAGCCATGGCTCACGGGCCCAGCTGCTCCACGGCATGTGGGATCCTCCCGGACCAGGGCACGAACCCGGGTCCCCTGCATCGGCAGGCGGACTCTCAACCACTGCGCCACCAGGGAAGCCCTGCAGTGCTTCCTGAAATTTAATATGTTTAACTTGGGGATGTTGTTAAAATAAAGATTTTTATTCAGTAGCTCTAAGTGAAGCCTGAGGTTTTGCCTTTCTAATCTACTCTGCAGTGATCACAACGCTTTTAGTCAGAAGACTATACTGAGTAATAAGGCTCTAGAGAATTCTGATCAAAGAAGAGCAAGACACAGGGTAAAAATAATAAACTTCAACTTCATGATGTTATCAGTCAGTTAATTTTTACAAGCTTATGAAATAATAGCTGTGATTTCAAAGAGTCATATATTTATTAAGAAACAAAAAAAAATTTAATTATAAATTGAAATGTCAGATCACCCGAACTTCTGCTTCTCGTCAAGAAGGAGTAGCAGGGACCTGATTTACCTTCCTGCCTAAACTAACTAAAACTTCGTTGAAGTTCTCACCTGTTTATCCATTCTTCTCCAGAGATCAGAGAGCATCTTCATGACCATACCTTGATCTCTTTATCAGGTAGGTTGCTTATCTTCATTTCCTTAAGGTCTTTATCTCGGGATCTGTCTTGTTCTTTGGCTTGAAACATACTCCTTTATCACCTCATTTTGCCTGACTCTGAGTTTGTCTATATGAATTAGGCAAAACAGCTACTGCTACCAGTCTTGAAGGTGTGGTTTTGTGTAGGAGATGATCCATGGGTCCCACAAGTGCAATCTCCCCTGGTCTCCAGAGCCTGGTGCTCAAGGGGCATCCCTCATGTGAACTGCTGCCCTCACCAGCTGTGGCAGGGCCGAGGCTGCTGTGTAGGGACCACAGGGTCTGGTGTACTAACCATCCCAGTCATGGCACAGCTGATGTGCAGGGTGTACAGCATGCAGATCACACCCACTGGTGCTGATAGGCAGCAGCGTTCTGGTCCTCAGAGAAAGTCACTGTGGAAAGTCTTCAGACGCCACTTTAGGATTAGTAAGTGGGTTGCCCTCACATATGATCAAGGCGCTTTTCAAACTGTTGCTTTTTCGAGAGGTCTCAGAGGGAGTGGCTCTGTGCACAGGCTTTTTAAAAGTAAGTTCTCTCCACCTAGAGGGGTGGGATAGGGAGGGTGAGAGGGAGCCGCAAGAGGGAGGAGATATGGGGATGTATGTATATGTATAGCTGATTCACTTTGTTATAAAGCAGAAACTAACACACCATTGTAAAGCAATTATACTCCAATAAAGATGTTTAATAAAAAAGTAAGTTCTCTGTTCCCTACTGTTCTGTGGTTCCTTTGGACTGAATCCCTATTGATTTTCAAAACCAGATTCTTTGGGGGCTCCTCTTTCTGATGCTGGACCAGGTTGAGGTGACTGATGTGAGACACAGTCCATTCACTCCTTCAGCGAAAGTTCCATACTTTGGGGATCCCCTCCTGATTGTGGGACACTGTGCCTGGGGTAGGGCTCTGGGTGAGACCAGGTCTCTGCCTCTCTTCCCATCTCAATGAGTCTCTTTTATCTTTTGTTATGGAGTCACTGTTCACCTCGTTCTCAGATCCTTTTCAGAGGAAAATTATTCCATGTGTAGCTGTAAATTTGTTGTGTCCATGAGAGGAGGTGAGTTCAGGGAATTCCTATGCTTCCACCTCTGGACTCTTCCCCTCAAAATTCAATTTTTCTTTACTTAGAATGACATTAAATAGCAAAAAAAACCCCAAAAAACCCAACCAACCAGACAACCAACCAAACAAACCAAAAAACCCCACCATGACAAGCTAAGAGAGAGACAACAGAGGAAAAGAAAAAGCTTTATACTTTAGTACTTTTGAGAGAAACGTTTCTCTGCTTTCTGAACAAAGGAATTGTTTTGTACATTTTCTTTTTGTACTGGGTCCTGCAAATTAGGTAGCTGGTCCTGAAGCCAATCAGTGGTTGCTCAGGGATAATGGGGCAGAAAGAACAGTGGAGGGAGAGATCTCAAAGGGGCATGAGAAAACCTTTGGGACTTGTAGAGTATATTTATTATTTTAATTGTGGTGGTAATTTCACGAGAGCACACAAATAGCAAAGCTTATATAAGTTTACACTTTAAACATGTATAGTTTATTAAAAATAAGTTTTACCTCAAAAAAGATGTTAAAAAACACTGCTATCATATATTTTAGTTTTTGAGAAAAATAAAAAAATTAAAACCCTAAGTCACGAAGAACTTATGCATATTAATTGTATTTATTTTTGAAGCTAAAAGAAAATATACGATGTATCATTGAGGACTAAATATCCAAGACTTCTGAATAAAATGTTTACAAAAATGTCATATTTTTCTTTTCATAAAATATGATTTAGATACTTTGATTAACAACATTTCCAACTTATCTGAAACTTACAAATGGCATTGAGTATATCACATATATCCAATTGAAATACCCAAATTACACCAAAAAGTCTCAAACTCATTAAAAATAATTAAAATAATGAAGCCCTCTGCTGATTTTGTCAAATTTGAGATAACAATTCAATAAATATTTTAAAATATAATAGCACGGGCTAAAGTTTTCCATAAACCTGTTGAATTAAAGAAGGCATAGATGTTTGAGGTTCCCTTTCTTCATTCAACATTACAAACACCATCTCTTAAACATTTCCTCTTTGGAAGAGGAAGATGGCCTAATACATGGTTCCTAAACTTTTTACCATCAGTGACTCTTTAATTATTTTGTTTTCCCACATATACTCCATATGTTGAAAGATCTGGTCTACCTAATAAAATGCCTTTATTGGATTAAATTTTGTTTCCTCATTTTTCTCTTTCAAAGACAAATCTTTTTACTGTCAATCTAGTCTTCTATTATTATGACAAACACCCTGTGCTGATATAATTCCAGAAAAATAATAAAAATAAAAGATTACTACTTCTATTAGATTTTCAAGACAGCTGGCAAATGCGTTTTAGAAATACTGAAGATGATTTAGCCTGAATCCTTGTCTTCTATACATCAGAAGGATGAGTCTTTCAGCTTCTCCTATCCTTATAACACTGGAAATTACAAGAAAGACTGAGAGAATACAGGAAAAAAGAGTAAATTATTGGAAATAATTTTTTCTTGAGGAAGAATACTTGACTGGTGACTAATGAAAGCCAAAAGATTTTCTGGTACAAATAACCATGCAAATTCTCCTATTCTCCTATGCAACACTTATACAATTTGATTCAGGAAAAGGGCAGAACAAATGAATGGCAGTTCATGTCCCATTTAGGTCATTTCCCATATAATCTGCTATTCTTTAGGCCATGAGAGTGGTGTCGTTTAGGAGCTAGGTTGGTATCCAGAATAACAGGATAACTTTGTCTTGTTCACACTGTTTTAAAAATGTATAGAGAAGAAGAAAGTTAGAAATCCCTCCAGATACCACAAAAACAACTTCATTCTGATACTTCTAACTAGTTATTAATTAGCTGTTGAAGAAGAACTATCACCTGTCAGATATTTTAAGCTTATACGTATAGACTCAAACTACATTTACCATTATCTATCTATCTGTCATCTATCCATCTATCTATATCTATTTTTCTATCTATATAATCTATTTAATTATCCATTTTAATTAAGTTGGAATTTGACTTTTCAGTCCTCTCAGAACTTTGCTTGGTTATTTGAAATCTCTGGCTAGACAGTGCACTATTTTTCTCAATGACTGATAAATCACACACGGTCTTTTATGCAGCCCTATTTTTCTGCCCCTCTGAAAGATATGCCTTGTGCATGCACGTTTCTTCTCCTGAAGCTAGTAAGCCTAAAGATAGATGTTATTTTGTACTACTGCAAAACTGAAAAACAAAAAATTGATCCAAAATTCAATGTAATTTATTGTGATCTCAATTCAACTTTCAGAAGTTTTCTGAAAGATTTGTGGGTGTATGGGTGAGTTTTCTCCTGTAATTCATAAATTGCCAGGCTCAGCTTTCTTATGGCTATTCAATTGATACCTTTCATACCACTGCTAATTTATTAGGGATGAGAGATAACCCCATGACTCAGACTTTAAATATTTTTTTCATTAACGATAAAGAATAAATGAAACTAAGGTCATAAACCAAGTTCCTATTCCTATAGCATTATTTCTCAACCTGCTTCATGAGAAATTCATCTTGATTGTATAGATAAGTGGAATTGCATTAAGCATTCCCTTTTCACTAAGTTTTATCCAAAATGTCCAATTAATTTTTTGAATTACATTATGTCTAAATAACACCAGAGTACTTGATAAGAAGTTAAAAAATAAAGGCTGTTGGTTAGAAGTGCTGTTTGTGCTGAACAGAAAAGAGATGCCAAGGTTTGGTGAAGGTTTAATCTGAAATATTGCTTCAATTTCTCCATCTTTCCCAACACAATCAAAATCCTATACGCCTAAATTATTTTAATTAAAAGAAGTGATAGAAACATTATTTTGTGATCTTTTCATCACACAGTGAAATAATAGGCAGCACAAAAAATGCAGGTTTCATTGGTATAGGCAAGAAATCCTTTTTATTTCTAAATAAACTCTTTGAGCATCAGATTGATAATAGACATTGGCTAGGACCATTGTGGAAAAGTGTAGAGGAGAACTGAAAAATATCTAATTTACATACTGCTATAGATGACAGGTCCCTAAAAAGAATTTCCACAAAGGATCATCCAACCTCTCTGTGTGGAATGCTTCCAGTCAGGGGGGCAGTTTTACCTTAAAAAGTACATCTTTGCAAGTTTTTATTCTGAAAATGTTATTCAATGAAAAATGTATTTGACATTCATTAATGTTTTCATAATCACATTAATGGTATTTAAGGCAGGTGAACAGCTTTTGTCTTTGCACCTTAAAAAGGATCAAGGTTTTGGTTTAGAATTACCAAAACAATTTCTCAATTTCCATAATTTTACATAATAGAAGGCCATGGAATAATAGATTTTGATAAAAATGCATTATATAGATTTATTTAGATTGTCCCATGTTTTAGAGAGTTTGGTAGTTGTGATTCCGGTTTCTTAAAATTGAGGTATAATTTGTACACAGTAAAATTCACTTTTTTATATATAGTCCCATGAGTTTTGATAAATACATACAGTCATGTAACCATCACCAAAATCAAGATAGAGGAAGATTCCATTCACTCCACAATTCCCCTCTTGCTTCCCACCCACCTTCAGACTTCGGCAACCACTGATCAGTTTTATGTCATTATAGGTTTGCCTTTCCCAAAATGTCATAGAATTGCTATCATTCAGTATGTAGCCTTTTGAATCTGGCTTCTTTTTCTTAATATAATGCATTTGATATTCATGCACATTGTTGTGTGCACTAACAGTTTGTTCCTTTTTACTGCCTAGTGGTGTTGCATTGTACGGATGTACCATAGGTTGTTTATCAACTCACAAGTTGAAGTACATTTGGGTTGTTCTGAGCTTTGGGCAATTATGAATAAAGATTTTCATGTGAACATATATTTTGATTTCACTGGGTAAATATCTAAGAATAATATTACTGGGTCATATGATAATGGCCTATTTAATTTTGAAAGAAACTGATGAAGTGGCTGGACAATTTTGCATTCCAAACAGAGCAATGTAATGCTTTTCTTCCTTTCCAGTACACTTAGTATTGTCAGTGTCTTTTTTTTCTCTTTTTTTAGCCATTCTGATAGGTGTGTAGTGGTATGTTCTTGTGGTTTTCATTTGCATTTCCCAGTGACTAATAATGTTGAGTGTCTTTTCATGTGCTCCTTTCCATTGACAAATCTTTGGTGAAGTGTCTTTCAAATCTTCAGACCCATCATATATATATATATATATATATATATATATATATACACACATAGTTTCCTTATTATTAATATTTGAGAGCTCTTTATATATTCTGGATATAAATCCTTTATCAGATATATGATTGATATATATTTTCTCTCACCCTGTGGCTTGTCTTTTTATTGTCTTAACAGGGTCTTTCAACAGCAAAATTCTTTTTGATGAAGTCCAATTTATCAATTTTTTCTTCTATGGATCACTGGATTCCTAATTTTATAGAAAGCAGTGATTTTACACTGCCCATGCTCTAACTCTTGTGCTAACATTTGCTAACTTGCCAATCTTTAGCTGTTTTGTAGTAATTATATTTTCTAGGTTCAAGTTCAATTCTCTTCAAAAAATAAATAAAAATACAGAAAGAGTCTTGACTGTGTTTTTTCCAAATTTCACACTCACAAAATCCAATTTAAAATTGTTTCCACTGGCTATTGGGCTTCTATTCAATATATTATCCCATAGAAACTTCACATATAAGACAATTTATACTTTGTCAAAAGGCAGAGAATATTGCTTTTGTTAAAGTGGAAGATAACAAATCTGAACTTTAATTATGTTTTCATACATTTTATATTTTAGTCATTAATTAGTATTATAGTTATGATGCTCCATTACTCTTATCTTAACTAATATAAAGTAAAACTCAAGACATGGAAATTTTTAAGTTTCTAATCACAATTTAAAAGGATAAAGATAATACACATGAACCAACAATTTCCTCATAAATTATCAAATAGTAGCCATAATAAAGATTGCGTGAGTGTGAAAATAGATTTATTTACTTCAACTTTGTTTAAAGTCTAGATATTCATGAGAAACTCCTAAACAGTCACAGGCTTATCTTACCACATTTGAGAAATCTAATGACTATTTAAAATACTGAGTTTACATAAGAAACAGAAGAAGCTGCTTGCTGGTCATGAACATTGTCTACAAACGACCACATATATAAAGATATTTAACTTAGCTACTCTTACTGGCAACTCCATTTTCTGGGGGGTGGTGCATTGGTATGGAAACCTAGATTTCAGAAAGTACCCCTGATTTTATCAAGGTTGAGGCAATGTATCATGCAGTAAGAAAAGCATCTCTTTAATGATCATGGCCATCTCAGCTAAACTTGGAAATGAGGAACTGCTCCTGAAGAAGACTTATTTGGACATAGTCCAAAAGTTTAAAAAACAGTCACTTAATAAAATAATTATGTCAGAAATCCAAAAGGTGAGAAGAAATTAAGCTTGGTTCTGGGTAGCTGCTGAGAGCACAGTTTTACCTCTCACAGAGGATGGACCAGCTCTACTCTAACAAGGAATACGTAGAAAAGTCTCTCGGGTGAAAGAAAAGTTAGCCTACCCATTGGGGATATATAGAACAGAATGCTGCAAGAGTGATAAACTGATAGAGTGATGAGGTTTTATATTTACCTACAAAATATCTCCTTGGAAGATTTTATATTTACCTACAAAATATCTCCTTGGAAGGTTTTATATTTACCTACAAAATATATCCTTGGAAGATAGGTCTTGGTAACTGAGCATGTCTTAAAGACTCCACACGGAATGTGCCATGATGATTTGATCAAAGAAGAGAAACTTCAAGTCACTGACGGTGGTAGTACGAGGTCTTACCAAAGAAAAAGGTAGTGAAAGTTCCATGTTAGGATACTATGAAGCCATTAAAAAAATAGAAGTTGTTAATTTTGTTCAGGTTTTTATATCACCTATATTTGAATGTAAAACAAAAAATATGTCGTAACCTTGGTCCCATTATAATAGCAGAAATGTATACTACACGAAGATTATTCCCAGGGATGTAATTATAATCACATTTGAAATCCTGACAATTCCTTTCCTATAAAACCTAGATGTGTTCCCTTATGTATAATATTTCTCAGACTCAGCTTTCTCATTTTTAAGGTGAGAAAAATCAGTAGTGCCCATTTATTAAGAAGTACCAATACATGTAAAATTACTTAGAATAATACCTGGTACACCGTAAACATTCAATGAGTAGTTGTTTTGTTGTTATTCTTCACTTTCTACCAGTTTTCTGCCTTAGACACTTTGCAGCTATAGGCATTAGCTATTTTACATAACTTTAAAAAAGTCAATCGAATGGATAAAGAATCCTTACCTATTTTATTGATATTATAGGATTCAGATGATTAAACATAAGCATTATTAGATTGCACATTAATCCATGTATTTGTAATTGTCCTGAATGAGAATCTTAAGAAAAAGAACTACAGTCTTTATTCATATAGTGAACTCTTCATACAGATATTCTCTATCTTTATTCCTTGAGTTTATGATAATAACAATATCAATATCAGTCATAAAAGTGTATACTTCTTAAGTACGTATTCTGGGCAAGCATCTATCTGTGCATTTCATGATTTAACTCACTTAATCCTTATAATAACACTCTGAGGTAAATTACAGCTATTATCCTCACTTTATAGATAGGAAAGTGCAGGTACAGAGAGTTTTATTTGCTCATTATCACAAAAACTGGCATTTCATCATAGGCGGTGAAACTCCAGATATGAACCAATTCTCATTTTCTTTTCTTTTCTGGAACAGGCAACATACATTCATTTGGAAACTCTGTGCACTCATAAAAGTCTTCCCATTTTTCTTGGGCTTCTGTGGTATTCTGCTGTTTCCAGGCTGAACATCCTTCTCATAGGTAGAAAAGTCAGAAATAAAATAACAGAGCTCTGCACTTTCTCTGTCAGGACTTTTTCTATTTAATCTAAACCTCAAAGTCTATGATTTTACCTACTCCCTCAAAAATATCCTAAAACCCTATTTTATTGCTAACCCTGGAGCCAATCTAAATATTTTCTTCTATCTCAATTTCTGAGATCTACTGGGAAAAAAATCAACAACAATGTAGACCTGGACCACTAAAAATGTAAGGTTTTAAACATTGTCTATATGTATAAATAGTTATTTCCTTTCTGCATGCAATGCAGTGGCTATTCTTAGTCTTTAATATCTACTCAAATTCAACATTAGCCATCTCCCCACCTCTGCCTCCCAAGGAAGATGACCTTGCTTCCTACTTCAGAGTGGAAACGGAGCAGGGTATGGCACCCTCTCACTAGATTCTAAATATTCGTTGCTTAGCATGCCCTTTCCTCCTGCACACACAATGAATGCTAACACAGAAAACATAGATCCCCATACTGGGTAAACATTCCAGGTGGTTTGAGACTGCAGAATGGTACAGTGAACAGAAGCACAAACTCTGAAGCTGGACATCTTGGGTTCAAATATGTTTCCAAATATTTGTTTACAGTTTGACTACGGGTAGGCTTTTTTTAACCACCTGTGACTCAGGTTCAGCATCTGTAAAACTGGGATAATGATTGTTCCTACTCATTGGGTTATTATGAGGACCAAGTCTGTAAATAAGTGTAGACTGGGACTTTCCTGGTGGTCCAGTGGTTAAGAATCCACCTTCCAATGCAGGGGACTCGGGTTCGATCCCTGGTCGGGGAACTAAGATCCCACATGGTGCGCGACAACTAAGCCTGCGCACTCTAGAGCCCGCACACCACAACTTGAGAGAAGCCCGCGTGCCGTGACAAAGGCCCAATGCAGCCAAATAATAAATAAATTAATTAAAGAAAAAAGCGTAGACTTCTTGGAAAAGGGCCTAGCACGTAAGTGAAATGGTAGTTGTTATTATTTTAATTACTTGTCTTTCATGAATCAACTCCAATCTTATCCTCTTCTATGCAGCTGTCTCTGATTCTCCACGCGGGGTCAAGTTAGTCCTTCTACTTCTGTAATTCCATAGTTCCTTATATTTTAGTTTTATTTTAGCACTTACCACCTTAAGTTATATCCAACACTGTGTGGCAGTAAATAGAGGATGTACCTTATCTTTGCACGCTAACCTCACTCCCTCCCACCAGCTCATTCATGGTCTCAAACAATTATTGAGTGAATGAATTAAAATGAGCTTATGAAACTAGGCCTCACTGACAACTGAAAAATAAATATAATATTATTAATATGGAATAATCTAGCTCGTCCAGATATTCGATTAGTATCTAAAGCACTTATGTTTAATTAATTGTGAATAATATTTTATTTAACTCTCTAATGTGAACAACCATGGGCGTCTTAGAAAATAGTTTCTTGCTCTGTATTTTTCATGACTCGTGGAAAAAAAATTAGGAAGCATTACCTTTGGATTAACATTGTTCTAATAAAATAATAAACAGATATATTCAAAGTTAAATAAGTCTAGCTGCATTTAGGCTCATAAAATTTTCAATCCCTATGCAATTTTGTGAGCTATTATTAATGTGGGTATTATATATCTATTTGTAGGTATAAATAGAAAACTACTTACTCATGTATAATTCATTCCCTTCCTTGAGTGAACATAGATCTGAAGTTATAATCTTTTCACATTATAGATCTAGAGGCTCTTGAGACACTTTCAAGAGTGAGTTCAAACAGAAATAGAGACACGGACGCAGAGGACAAACGTATGGATACCAAGGGGGGTGGGATGAATTGGGAGATTGAGATTGGCATATATACACTATTGATACTATGATAAAATAGATAACTAATGAGAACCTACTGTATAGCACAGGGAACTCTACTCAGTGCTCTGTGGCAACCTAAATGAGAAGGAAATCCAAAAAAGAGGGGATATATGTATATGTATAGCTGATACACTTTGCTGTACAGTATAAACTAACAATATTGTAAAGCAACTATACTCCAATAAAAATTTTTTAAAAAGAAATTTATAAAGCAAAAAAAAGCAAAAAAACAAAAAGCTTTAAAATTTCTAAAAAAAGAAAAAAGAGTGAGTTCAAACTATTTTCATAATAATATGATGACATTATGTTCCTATTTTATTGTGGTGACATTTCCACTGATGATGCAAAAGCAATGATGAGTGAAATGCAGTACCTTATGATGAATCAAGGCAATGGCATCTATCTGTACTATAGTCATTGTATTCTTCATCACCACACAATCACAATTTTTAAAAATGCTGGTTCCAGTTGAGGATGTCCTTGATGAAAGGGTAAGTAGGACTGATTTTTATTAAATCTTCATCCATGAGAACATGTGATTTTTAATATTTGTGTGATAAAACTAGAGTATGAATAGAGCACACTTCTGCTGGACACACAAAGAAACAGTTGGACAAGCAAAAGCACTAGTGTAACTGCTTGAGTTGCACTAGCTATTTTTTTCATGGAACACCATTTTTTCTTGAATGAATAGCAGGCAGACAAACTATGATTATTCAGATATATATACCTGTATCTGGCAGATATTTTCTCAAAAATGAATAAAGCGAGCCTGTCTGTACCTTCAAAGAAAACACTGACAGCATTTGTTGCAAGTGAATAAATTCAAGCTATCAAGTAAAAATTAGAATTTTGCAAAACCTGTATTCTCACCATGGTTCCACAGCTTCCAATACCTAGACGTTTTAAATAACGTTGGTGATAATATTAATAACTTTTTATATTATATAATGAAATGTGTCAACATCAGGAAGATCTGTATAGCTCTGTAAATTTTCTGTACCACCAATGTATAATTTTACAAAATCATGTGTGGTAAAATATTCAAAGTACAGGTTAAACTAATGGGTTTTAATGTAAGAGTTCAAAAAGTTGATTGATACGAGAACAGACTTCATAGTGCAACTAACCTTTGAGAAACTACCACCTGTCAAGTATTGGTTAATTAGCAAAGAAGATTATATGCAATTGTCTTAAAAGGCTGTTAAAATATCCTTTATTTTGCCAACTGAAAATCTGGATGAAGTCATATTTTCTTATACTTCAACCAAAACTATATTTCAATAGATGGAATGCAGAAGCAGATATAAGAAACCAACTGTCCTCCATAAATACAGGCGTTTAAAAAAATTTGTAAACATATAAAAGCATATGAGTGTAAAAAAGTCACTATTCTTGCCAAATATCTTTTTTGTTTTGAAAATTGTAGATATTTTCCACAAAACTATGTTATTTATATTCACATACAGAAGGTTTATTATTGTTATTTTTAATTAAAATTTATCCTTTAATTTATAATATGCTAAATATTGACAGATAAAATGTACACACACAAAAGTTCTTTGGGGATCCTCAATAATTTTTAAGAGTATTATCAAAAGGGTCCAGAGACCAGTATGTCTGAGAACTTCTCCCATAGACAAATAGTTCAGGCAGCATTGCTGAAGCATACAGACGGAGAAATCTATTCAGACTGTTTGAAAGTTCCTGTTCACACCCAAATATGTTCTGCAAAGGGAGGTGAAACACCTACTGTAAAATGTTCTTTAGTGAAAAGTTCTCTTTCCAAGCTAGCATGAGTGCGTAAATACTGCCCCATAATTGTGATACCACTGCACAAAAGGGGACACTATTCTTATCTTTGCTTGTTAAGTGTAAATTATTACAGCTGAGGTGCTGTGTACCAAATTCTGTGCTGCTAAAAAAAAGTGGAGGATTAAAATGATCCTTGGTTACGAGAGCTGCTCTCATTGGCTCGTCCTCTTTGTGCTGGGTCTTTCTTTATTGTTTGATTAAACGTATGAAGAAAGCTTTCATTGATTGTGGACCTGAGCACAGATGGAAGAAAATGTGTTTTCTATTACAGAAAGAAAGAAATTGTTGGTTTGAAAAAGAAAATTTATGGTCTGAAAGAATTCTTCAAAGTGAAATTATAAAAGTACATTATGGAATTTTTAGCAACAGGGAAATACAAGGTTATGAAATTTTGGTATCACAAAGACCTGGAAGGGTTAAAATTGATCACCTCATTCTGCAGAAATTTTGTTATCCATTTCCCCAGCTTCTCCTCCATTTCCTGCTTTGTTTTCTTTTTTAAGAAAATTCCTTCAAGGATGTAGAAGCTAGTTTTTGATGTCAGAGTAACACTTCCCTTGTTTCTTTTGATTGAGGAGAGGCCTGGAAATTTCATTCGTCCCTCATTAGGGTTTTCAAGGAGTTCAGCTATTGATTTCATAAAATGCCTTTCCTGTATTTTTCTGTAAATGTATACAATAGCTGCTAACACATCCTCCTCTAGGACCCACTTTGTTTTCCCGGGGAAAGGCAGACACTCAACTAGCAATCTGACCTTTAGAATTCCTAGATGATGTAAGAGAATTGTTTGTTATTTCAATATTTTTTCTCCCACTACATAGCTAATTACTTGGAAACTAAAATTTCCAAGTAATTATAGAACATATGGATAAATAATTTTAAAAATCATTCAACTCTTGATTTTTTCTTGATGATGGGAGGGCAATGAGCTTGACATCTGGCACAAGGCTAGCACTTAAAAACTACTTATTGATTTCTAAGTAATAATAACAATTAGAGTTCCTAGTTAGTTACATTAGTTCTTGAATGTATGTTAAGGATTTATAAAGGTTCATGAACTCTTTGAGGTCAAAAGGATAACAATGAGCCATTTGTGAAAGAGAAGCTTACAATCAACTCTTCTGGAAGTTTTTCCTTCTATAAATTGTTTAAGACAAAATTCACAGTCTAATGCCTTGCAGTTTTCCACATTCCTGATTTTGATGCCTAATTTCTTTAGTTTCAGCTTCCTCTTCTGTTAAATAAGAATAACAATACTACATTCACCTATATTAAAAAGATAATGCAGGGTAAGTGTTGACAACTCAGACACTAATTCTCTAATCCCTTCCTAAACAAAACTAAAACAAAACAAAATAATAGTAGAATTAAATAATACATATTCAAGATTACAGTAAAAGTAGAGGTAAGAACAGAAGACTGGAAATCCAAAGACCAGAATATGAGTTTCAGTTCTTATAGTTCCTGTTTTCTTCATTTAAAATAGGTATAAGAATACTTGTCATAATATCTTGTCCAGTTACTGTGTGAAAGCACCTGTCATACTGTAAAAGCTCTAAGAGTAATATAGCTGTGATGGCCATGGCTCTTCCCTTTACCTAATCAAGTTCTCCCCATCCTTCAAGACAGAGATCAAATTACTTTTTCATAAGAATCCCTAGTTCCATTCAGCCCCAATGAATGAACTCAGCTCCTCCTACACATACAATTAAATTAGACAATACTCATTAATTCCCTTGTGACATCAGTTATCTAATGATTGTACGGTATTATTTGAGTTTTCCTGTATTCGTGTCTCTAAAATTAGATTGTACGCTCCTTAGGGTTATTAATGATTTCTTATTTTTCTTTGGGTCTTTTATAGCTTACAATGTTTTATACATAATTAATATACAATTAACATTTGTTGATTTTTATATGAATGACAAGCTTCATGAGGTTTCCAAGAATACAGGATACCCTCTCTTGGAAGTATTTAACAAACAATACAAGAAAATAACATAAAATTAACTTGCTCTTCTGAAAGACAGATTAATCACTCTAGTTTGGAATTGGAAAGGTATAAACAAATCATCTAGTTTAAGGTTTTATGTTACAGATAAGAAAACTGGAGCCTAGGAAGGTTTTATGTATCAACTAGAATCAATATATAAATCACTAATTTTCCTATTAAACAACTAGCTATCACTTTATGACTATGTAATCACTTAAAACGAATTTTCAAATAAGTATAAATGATTATAATGTGTACTTCATAATAGATACATATGAGTTCTATATGTCATTAGAAGTTCCTTATCTTTTCATCCTTGGTTGTCATAAATCTACCTATTGAGGCAATTTGTTGACTATGAGCTATTTTCTTTCTCAAGGAGGAAAATGATTTCTGATTCCATGTTTTCTTTCTGAAAAAGGCGTATATGTTTTGTTTCTGAAGATTCTGTGGGAAGGTAGTGCAATTATAACTTAAAATGGGGAATTTTATGTTGTCACATGAAGATTCACTTTTGAACCAGAAGGGAAAATAGGTTGAGGATATATAATCCTGGCTGGTTTATAGGGATAAAGAGACATGTAAAGAAAACCATTCTTCTCAGGAATAAGAAATCTGTCCCTATTATCTCTACTTTAACTGCTATATAACACAGCATCAAATACGTTATAAACTTGAAATCCTATTCAACTCCTGTACTACTGTGCTCAGTCTATTTACTTCAGCCATTCAAAACACAGAAGCAACTTCATACCTCAAAAGCCTAACTCTGTCTTACATTTTTATGTTACAGGCATTAGTGTGAACTTCTCTTAAACTATGGCAAAAATTGTATCACTCATCCAAAAATTAAATTAAAGGAAAGAGTTGTTTTGTTTTGTGTGTGTGTGTGTTTGTGTTTTAACACAAAAGCAGTGCCAAGACCAGTAAGTCCACTTTTAAAATACCACCTTTTAACAAAATATCAGTTTTCTGCTGCAGAAATTATTCACTGAGCCAGGTAAACCCAGCCTTATAAATTAGCCTGCAGTGTTCATTTTATAAAAGTAATAAGAGCGGATCTAAGAGATGGGAAGCTTTTACTTTTCCCGGTGCTCCACAAACACAGAAACAATGATCACCAAAGTAATCTCCACACTGCTGAGGTGAGGGGGGAAGGACATTATGTAAAATAAACAAACAAAAGTACCTGATAAATGAATGGGGCAAAAGACTGCTCACCTCTAGGGTAAAATGAGACCCTGACTAGCACTCCCTAACTGACATACAACCATCACAAACATCATAACATTTATAACATACTTAAATGTCTCCGTCAAGCCTCATTCATGTATGAGCAAACTTCCACTCAGAGAGAAAGAATTCCATCATAACACAGAGCTCGGGAGGCTTCCTTGAGCCTCCGGCAAACATTTTGAATCTCAGTCGAGTGTTCTTTCCAGGAGATCCCAAGCATGTCCAGGCATCACTTACTCATTTAACAACCAGACACCGGACAGGTACTTGGCGCTCCCACTGTGCCTTGTACCCCATCCTCTCAGGCCCAACAAGAGAAGCTGGGAGAAAACACACGCACGCACACACACGTACCCTTACTTTCGGCTCTAGGGGTGCGGGGAGAAGGGTTTGTCTCCAGTGGGGCTTGAGACTTAGCACTGCACATTCTGCTGCAAGGCTAGCAGCCAGAGCAAGTTTCCTGAGATAAATTAACTCATTTCGCTTTCAAACTCTTAAACACGAACTCAGCGAGAGAATGAGAGGAAAGGCTGTAACAGGAAAGACACTGGATCCGCACTTTAGAATAATGGATTCAAGTCCCAGCAGTTATTGCCGTCTCCTTCCGCCCCCTCCTGTTGTGCGATACAACTTAACCTCTCATCTCAGAATCTTCTCAACTTTATAATGCAACAATAAAACCCTCTATATACAGCTCATATATTTGTTAGAATTAAATGAGAAAATCAATGTAAAAGCACTTTATATATTTTTAAACCCACGGCAAACAACACAGTTATTCTTCAAGGTCATAGAAGAGAAAACAGATTCTATTCCAGGAATACTACGTTATCAAATAATGCACAAATGTGTTTCACAGTTGCTTTACGAAAATTAATATTTTAAATAATTTATATTGGTTTGGTTTAATAAGTTGAGGATTTATCAGCTTTTGGTTATCAAATGTATGCCTTACTGGTGATTGTAAGAATACATGAAAAATAATACCACATGACATGGAGAAACTGCAAATAATAATATGCATACCCATTTAAACATATTCAAAGTTACACACAATTAGATAGAAATGGAAATGCTATATTTTGGTATTCTGTTAAAATTAAAACATGAATTTAGAATAAAAAAAGAATAGAACCATATCCCAATTTCTAAAAGAAATAATTTTTTTAAAAATTTGGTATTTGATGCTTGATGATTAGCTCTGCATACAAGTATGTAAGTGATGCAATTATAATGTGTACTATCAGAAGCTATTTCCTGGGTTTCCCATCAAATCATCACATTTAGCTGTGGAGACATGAAATAAATTATAGCAGCATTTTAAAAAGATAAATGCATTCCTTTGAGGCTAGATTTGTACAAAGGAAAATATCAGGTTGAAAATGATTGCCCTTTTTCTGATGATTTCCTCGATGAAGGTACAAAGAGTTTTCTACTACAGCAAAAGAAGATTAGCTCGAAAGTGAAATGCTTGACTGTTTTGATTGGAAGACACATTTTTATTTTGCTGCCACACCGAGAGAGAGATGAAATTCTGCCTGGTGAGTGTAAAGAAGAAAGATAAGCCCTCATATCAAGAGTTTCTGCTAACCTTGCTACATTTAGTATCAGAAAGAAAGTGGAGATTTGCAGCTTACTGAATTCTGAAGCCAAGAAAATGAGATGGAAGGAAAAAAAAAGTTGTTATAGAAAAACTACACTCGGTCTGTTTTAGTAATCTTGTCTGCTTGCAGGGCACTAGATATCTATAATAGGATTAACTTCAAGACAGTTTTAATAAACAGAATTATTAAGTTATTGAGTTCATGCTATATCATATACACAGACACATTTTTCTTGTGGTTTAATTGAGAATTGGAATTTCATTCTGGTAGAAGGTCTCCTATATGTAATTATGATAGAGAAAGATAAATTTTCTAGTCAAACTCTTCTCTTTCCCAGTCAACTGCATTTGAATGACGACCTTTCTACTTGTTTGTTATAAGGATATTTTAAGCCGTCCTCTATTAAGTAGGAAAATGCAAAGAACTGAACTAAGTTTTGAGTTCAGATAGAGCTAAATTTTATTCTAAAATTCTTGCATCCATTCTTTTTACAAATTTATAACCTTAAGTAACTCTTCTGAGCCTGTATCCTCATCAAAACCACAAATATTAATAATTATCAGTCATAGTTCTTAGTTGAAAGAAACAGACTTTGCCTGATTAATGAGAAAATTAGTCTAGTAATATAGTGGGCAATTATGGAGTGCCTTCCACCTGCCACAGAGTCTTCAAAGTACCACACTCATTGAATCCCCACATTCTTATTATTTCTTGTCACAGAGGAGTAAATCGAAGCACACAGGAATTAAGCTACTTACCCAAGGTCACACACAGCTAGGAAGTAGCAGATCTGGGCCTATGGTCTTAACGAATACTCTAAACTGAGTCTTTATTAAAATAATATTGGGTAACTCACAGAAATGTGAGGGGTGCTGGTATATCAGACCCAAGGTGAAGCAGCCGGAAGCAATGTTCAAAACCATGGTGATGAGGATATCATTGCTGCTGCCACCAAACCTCAATTCTAAGCTTGTAAACTTATACCACTGTAACTTCCGTACAACTTCCACCTGTGCCCCATCGACTTCATCAGCAGCTACTGTTACTGCTACCATCCCAGGGACCAAGTTCCCCATCCTAAGTCGGACACTGGTGAGGTTGGATGTGAGTAGGGAAGTTGGACGGGAGGCTTCAGGGAAAGCTAGAAAGAGAGCTTCTGACTTGTTAAGCTCCTACAGACCAAGAATGCTGTCTTGTTCCCAGCAAGACTCAGAGGGTGAGGAACTCTTCCAACAGAGTAAGTCTCTTAAATGTTGGAAAAGCAAAACCAATAACAAAATTCCACTTTAACTGTTCTAAAGCTTAATAGAAATAATGTATATAAAGAGCCAATGGTTTAGCGAATAATTGTGACTGTTCTCATGTCACCCACCTCAAACTGACCCTTAGTTTTTCCAACACAAGTTGTACAACTTTATATAAATTACTTTACCTCATTGAGTTATTTACTTCATTGTAAGATTTTGTGGGGATCAAACAAAATAAAGCATGTAGGGCTTCCCTGGTGGCGCAGTGGTTGAGAGTCTGCCTGCCGATGCAGGGGACACGGGTTCGTGCCCTGGTCCGGGAAGATCCCACATGCGGCGGAGCGGCTGGGCCCTTGAGCCATGGCCGCTGAGCCTGCGCGTCCGGAGCCTGTGCTCCGCAACGGGAGAGGCCCCAACGGTGAGAGGCCCACGTACCGCAAAAAAAAACAAAAACAAAAACAAAAACAAAACAAACAAACAAAAAAATAAAGCATGTAACCAATTAATCATATTAAGCATTCCAAGTGAATAAAGTAAATCAAGCTATATCTATGCAATGTTAAAATAACTGGTTAAAAAAAAAGAAAATTAATATGCTATTTTTTACCAGTTGACAGAATTTCTCTGATTCAGGTTAAGTGCCAAGTTCCAATCAGATTTTCTTCAAACAATTGGGAAAATTCCATTGAAAATTTATATCCATCTTTTAACCAATAGTTTAGAGTTTAAAGAAGCAGAATATTATCATAAAATAGGTAAATTGAGGTCTTGAAGTTACTATTCAATTTGGAGCTGTATACTCTCCCAAAACATCTTGCCTAATAAAACCTAACACACATCAGTATCTTGGGATTGATATAAGTCAGAATATAATCCAGAAGTTAAGCTTTATGAGTTGTTCTCCTATAATAGGAAAAAGAAGCACAAAAATATAAATCCAATATACACCTATTCTTATGAGAATATAAGTAAACGTAAGTGCTTGAAATGACACATCTCTCCCTGGAGAAAGCTTTTGCTGGGTGTGCTCTTGGGTTCTGTCCTTGGCCTTGCCTCTGCTCAGTGTTTATACCAGTAACTTGGATGTACTTATATTGAGAATTCTGATCAAGAACAGGCCCGATACAATGCTGGGAATTATAAAGAATAAGAAGCTCTACCTATTGTAAGTGCAAAAATTGAAATTAAACAGGGATAAATAAAAGGTCCTATATTTATACGCAAAAAGTCCAATTACACAAGTACATAATATGTAAATCATAGCCTGTTTTGGATGCAATGCAGATTGGTCACACAATAACGTGAAGCAAGGGACAAAAGTCAGGGGTCTGGAACCTACCTTGATAACCATGGAGACATCAGAACTGACCCAGATGCAAATATGGACTTCAAAGAAACAGTCAAAACATCAAAGCACAGTCTCTGGAGGGTACGGCCAGCTCAATTCTAATTATAAGAAACTTGGCCTTCAGGCTTCTTCAGTATATAAGAAGCAGCAGTGAATCTTCATAGAGTAGCTGAGGAAAGACAGAAAAGCATACTCTCTCCATAAAGAAAAATACAAGGAAAAGGTACAGCTAATTAGTAGTACCAAGAAAATGAACTTTAAGGCAAAACCAGTAAACTTTACATGTACTAACTGCATGATTGAGTTGCTTTAAAAAGTAAATGCATGATTAGTCTTCATTAGTGGAAACATCATACCTGTAATTAGAAGAGTGATACTCCTGATTTATTCTGCCCCTGAAAAAAACCACACTTGACGTGTGAGTTTGAACCTCTGTGGTTCAAGAGGTAGAGCTGCTACATTCAGGGCAGAGTAAAGCAATTCAATACCATCCACATTAGCCATGACTGAAGAGATTAAGAATGTTTGGTTTGGACAGGCAGAAACTCCGAATGACATTATAATTGTGTTCATCTAATATTTGAAGGATGGCCATCAATTTACAAAATACATTAGATTTGTTTTGACCCAGTGTTAGACTGTATAACTAAAATAGATGAGATGGTGGAAAAATATGTTGGTTCATACCTAGTAAAATAAAACGCTTGTGTGTTTGCTTTTTGTATTTAAAATAATTACACAAAGAATACAAGAATATGTCCTCTTTAATAAAATACTCAAACAGCAACACGTACATGAAAAAAAATGTGAGAACCCTTCTTCAACATTCCAAGTTACATTTTTTTCTGGTTTCTTTGGTTGTAGAGAAGTTTTATATTTGTCAGTGTTAAGAGTGTTAATCCTTTTACTTAAGCGCTCTGAGTTTTGGGTTTTTTTAATAAAATCCTTCATGTTAAAATTATACTATTTTCATAACTTTGTTTTGTTCCATGATTCAAAAAGAATTATTTTTATGTATTTTGTGAGACTGTCATGTAACTTTATTTCCAAATGTGCAGGTCATCCTTCCAACATTTGTTGATAGCGTGCGCCCTGAAGGAGAGGAAGATCAGAACTCATGCTAAGGAAAATCACAAGCAGACCCTGCTAATTTCCTACCCAATATCCACTCTCTCATTTCTCCTTGCTATTGTAACCCCAACTGTGTTAATGTAGAATGTGCCTTCTTAAAAGAGCCTAACTTCCAGCCTTTTCTGAAACAAAGTGTGGCTTGTAACACAGATCTTGCCACAGAGTTGTAGGTAAAAGTCTTCTGGGCATGTCCAGGAAAGTTTCCTTTTCAATGTCGGCACCACATTGAATAGAGTTTCCAGCGTAGGATAAGACTTTTTCCCTTTGTTACTTTGCTCTTCTTTCCTGGAATGCAGATGTGAAACAAGAATGACCAGCCATCTTATGACTGTAAGATGCCTATGATGGTGAAAAATCACATCCAAAGGATAGTGGTCTTTAGACAGAATGAGCTTGGGATATTAATGGTATTGAGAAGTTGTTGCATTACTACGAACCTTTATTCAAGTCGCTGGACTTATTGCTGCTGAATTCAGTGGAACTATAGCAATCACCATTAGGGATAGACTTCTAGGATCAAAATTTTTCACCAAAAATTTGAAAACCATTGTCTTGTAGATTCCAGAGCTTCCAATAAAACAACAGAAACAACAGCTTATTCTTGTTTGGCGAGCCCGTAGTTTTTTTCAGGCTCCTCGGCAGCATTTAGAATTTTCTCTTTATCATTTTTTTGTAATTCCTTAAGAATGTATAAGTGAGTTTGTCTTTGTTTATTCATATTGTGTAGCTCTTAGAGGGTCATTTTAAATCAAAGACTTAGATCTTATCTGAGCCTTGAGAATTATTTCTTTTGTTTCATATCCTTTGTTCAACCCTTCTGGATGTCTCTCAAATGGATGTTGGAATTTTTGAATCTAACCTCACAGTCTATTAAGCCTTCCTTATATTTTTCATCTCTTTTTGTTGCTGTTTATTCACTGGCTATTTTTATACTAGAGAACTCCTGATCATTGGTGGATGCCACTTCTAAGGGTTATTTCAGTGGAAAAGCAGAGTGGGCTGCTGATGTCACTGACCTTGGCTTCTGGCTGAGTAGCAACCCCCTTCATATTGGATGCTACAAATTATTTAACTGCTAGTAGATTTAAGTCAGGCTTTGTTCTGGTGTTTTAGTAGTCATTCCCTAGATCTCAATGACATCAAATGACAAATAATTATCACAGTCCCTTGAGCACCCAGGCTGACAGGGTTTCCATCAGGTTGTGAGCTAACATTTCTACATGAAGCTTCAGGGTTCATGATGGAAGGTGAAGAGTACATTTTCTAAATGTTTCCATCCTGGAGTGATACATGTCATTTCCTTACACACTTTCCTGGTGCAAAGCAAGTCATATAGCCACTTACAGCCATAAAGAGATAGGTACTGAGAAAGGAGAAAGCAAACATCTGAGAAGTCGATTACTATCTACTCTCCCTTACATGTCATAGGTACTGAGCAGTCAGAATGGACACTGACCAGAGCACCAGACTGGGGTCTTACAGCCCCTGGTAGTGCCAGACGTACCCTTGGGGTGCTGAATCATGAGGGGACCTATGGGTCCTGGAAGAAATGCTTGGGAGGCTGGGGCAGTGGAGGTATTTAGGGGGCTGAGAGCAGCATTGATTAAATAACTGGAAGAGAAATCCTACAATATTTAAACAACTGGTCTACCTGGTCTGTACCAGCTGCAGATCAGTCCTGCACTGTCCTTCCTCCCAGGTGGCCACATCCTTTCTGCTTTAACTTGGAAGGGAACCTCCATGGCCTATTAATCAGCAAACACATAGGTGCCAGCCTATTAACTTTTCTGAATCAGATCCCCAGTGATTCCTCCTGACAATTGCCAAAAGGAACCCTCTGCTCTGCATCCTTTGTCTCTGAGCATGTTGTGCCCTAGATTCACTCGCCTCTGCAGCAGCCCTTTCCCCAAAATGGTTTGAGCTGCGGGTCTTTTGACAATCTGATCTCATTTACTCCATGTTTTACAAAATTTCCCAAAACGTTTAGTCTGCTGGTGGCACTATTTGTAGTTTGCCAGTGATAATACTGATCTATTCCTTTTAAAAAACTAAATTCTGTCATTTCTAAGAATTTGAAGTGGGTAGGAAGATAATCACATTTGCTTATTCAGCCATTTTGATACAATATTTTAAATGGATTATCTACCAAAGTCCCTCCTTGAGAAGGAATGAATTTTACATGACTAAAATTTTCCTAGGGGTATAGGAAACAAGAGAAAACAAAAGAAAAGCAGTAACGGGTAACGTTCAAAACCTTGTATTGAATCCCAGTTTTGCCTGTTAACAATTAAATGCCCTTTTGCAACTCATCTGTCTGCTCTGATCCCTGTTCTTTCAACGGTAAAATGGACGTAATAATCTCTACCTGAAGAATCGGCGCAGATGATGGAGACAATGTATATAAACAAATCTGGGTCTTAGCAGCAAGCATTACATTGCAGTTCTTAATGTTAGTATAATGCTAGAAAATTCATTAATCATAAGATGATTGGTAAAGATTGTCTACAAGTAGAATGCACAGACATTCCAAGTTCACTTGATCAATCCTGGTTTATACCTGTTTTCTCAGCAAAGTATTATTAGCACATTCTTCACTTTGCAAAAGTGTCCCAGTTTGGAAGACTGGGCATTATATGATAGCATTACTATTAAATACCTTTGAGCTTCTGTGATTCTGCGATTCCAGGATATAGGTGTGTCTCTCAGTGAGGACAGATGTCTTTGGTAGAACTTTGGTATTAAGGGTTAAACCAGCCTTGTTTTTAAACAAGTACAGCCACATAACTTCTAATTAGAGGATGTGTAGTGGCTGAGTGCTCAGGTGCTGAATCCGACAGTCTTGGAATTCAGCTTTCCTAGGTATTAACTCTGGAACTTGGACAGGAGCTCAACCTCTCTAAGCCTCAGTTTCCTTCTCAGTAAAACTGAGGCTCATAAAATTGTTTGAAGAAAAATGAGATAATGTATGTTCAGTGCTTGTCACATTGTCTGGCACATATTAAGTAGCATAGATACTTTCTACAGAAGACACAACACAGCAGGGAATTCGTCATAGATTTTGACACCTTTTAATTTGTGTGAATTAGTTTTGGTATCTGCTTTTGTACTGCACTGTTTTTCCCCCAAGGTGAAGCAAATCACAGCTTTTCAACTTATCAATGCTCTGTTTTAGGAAACAAGTGGTATTACATTGAGATTAAATAGAATAGCACATAGTCCCGCTGTGATGTTCATGAGTGAAAGAAGCTGAAGCCTATGTTCGCCAAAGACCAGATGGAATGTTCCCAGTTGTTTCTGTTCATTTCACAGCCCAGACAAGATTGAAACAACAGGATCATCAGGGTCCCCAAAGGAAGAGAACTCCATGTTGACCTCTGATTTATTGATCCCTTCCATTATTCCAGCTTTTGGGTTTAAATGTTAGTGAATGGAATGGTTTTGTTGATGTTTCCAATAGTGGTGCCTCGCCCTTAAAGATGAATACTATTTAAACAGGAAATCTGCCCTTTTAACACTGAAATAAATATAACTGGTAATGAACCACCCGCAGGCAGCTTTCTAATGAAGCCCCTCAAACCATGACTTTCCTGCCACATGGGCCAAGGAAGACAAACATAGCTGTGAGAAGAAAAAGCTGACTCTCATTTCTATTGGAACTGCATGTATTTTCAATTCATAGAATTTTGATAAAAGTCATTGCTCCAAGGTCACCTCTAGGGTATTGTGAGACTTTTCTTTCTAATCATCCTAAATATTTCTCCTTCTCTTTCTTTTAAGAAATTTTCCTCTCTAATTTTCATGTGTTGTCTATTAAGAAAACATGTACGTGGAATGCAGGCTCCCTATATTTCAAACATTTCTATCCTTCAAGGGTGGGGGAAGATTTAAACAAGGGAGAAGGCTGGCTTCCAGCAATAACACAGCTTTAATAAATACATGAAATATTTATAGAATGCATAAAGAACAAAGGAAATAGAACACTTCCTCTGTGTATGATTTCTCTCAGTGTTTCAGTCAGCCAGGTCTCTTGCCACTATTCTTCTCCTGAGATGTCTGCTAAGCAACAGTGAGTGAGATGTAGCTGGTTAATGTACTTTCAACATACAGTCTCTCCTAATTTTCAAAAATCTCAGATGTTATGATGACTGCACTAACATTTTCATTCTGAGCAGATTTTTTTTTTTGGAGGAAATACATTGGGAAGTCTAAGGCCTTTAATAAGTTGTAACTTTTTGAAGACACTATATAATTTTCACCCAGAACAATAACAAACATTGTTGAAATATTGCAATTATTATTGGCTATTAGAATTAGTTAGGTATCTATGTACAATGAGATATCACCTCACACCAGTCAGAATGGCCATCATCAAAAAATCTATAAACAATAAATGCTGGACAGGGTATGGAGAAAAGGGGACCCTCCTGCACTGTTGGTGGGAATGTAAATTGGTACTTTGGAGAACAGTATGGAGGTTCCTTAAGAAACTAAAAATAGAGCTACCATATGATCCAGCAATCCCACTCCTGGGCATATATCCAGAGAAAAACATGGTTTGAAAGGATACATGCACCCCAATGTTCATTGAAGTGCTGTTTCCAATAGCCAAGACATGGAAGCAACCTAAATGTCCACCAACAAATAAACAGATAAAGAAGATACGGTACTTATATACAATAGAATATTACTCAGTTATTAAAAAGAATGAAATAATGCCATTTGCAGCAACATGGGTGGACCTGGAGATTATCATACTAAGTGAAGTAAGTCAGACAAATACCATCTGATATAGCTTATATTTGGAATGGAAAAAAAAAAAAAGGTACAGGGAATTCCCTGGTGGTCCAGTGGTTAGGACTGCATGCTTTTACGGCAGGGGGTGCAGGTTTGATTCCTGGTTGGGGAACTAAGACCCGCATGCCACGCGATGCACCCTCCCCTCCAAGATGATACAAGTGAACTTATTTACAAAACAGAAACAGACTCACAGACTTAGAGAACGAACTTATGGTTACCAGGGGGTATCTCCCCCATGTATCATTCACCATATAACTTCCCCAAAGTTACATCTTTTGTCCTATCTTTCCAACATTTAGGTCCTGCATTTATGTACTGTCATTAAAATGATATTTATATTTAATAATTAATTTTTATAATGCTGGTTGACTTTTATTGTACCAGGAACTGTGCTAACTGCTTTGCACACATTTTGTATTCACAACAGCCCTATTATACTGGTGTAAATATCATTCCCATGATAATATAAGAACACTGAGATTTGAACATTTTAAATTATTTAAACGACATCACTAAGGGAAGAAGAAAGGCTTGCATGCACCTGGCTATTACTCCATATGCGCTCCCACCCCAGCTGGGACAATGGTGTAAGTTTAGATTGCAGCATTTCCTCCCCCCTGAAAGTAAAAGTGGCAATGGATTCAGGATTGTCTTTTTCGGTGTCAGATTTGGCCTGTTGATGTCATATGCCAAGATACATGTTGGATATACTGACCTAAGTGTACACATATACATTCTGGAATCTATAGGCAGCTGCCCTGAGAAACAGCATCCGAGAGCCTGGCCCCCACTTTCTGGGCTCTGCCCTTCCCTCTCTCTCCCTCTGAAGACCTTGCCTGTACTGCTTGGTTTGTATAGGGTCAGATCAGTTTTCACTTAGAAACGTTTCCTCCACATGTGGGATTCAAATTGTCTGAACTCAAGGACTGTTAGGAGAGATATATAAGCCAGCACAGGACTTTCTGAGAATCGGAAAAAAAAGGTTGCTTCTTAGCAAACCGCTTGGGGAAAAGTTCAGCATGAAAGAAAAGGAAATCACTGTACACATACTGCAGTTGGAAAATTAGTTTAAGTAATTAAAGCAATTTTAAGCAAATTTATTCAGTTGGCTGTTAGGACATAGTAGCCTAAGTTATGTCTATGGACACAGAGCAGGGACTAGAAATAGATCCATTATAAACACATGAGTACAGAAACACACATACACCTATTCACCATTTTTATTTAATTATTCTACTGTATAATTATTCTACTGTATGACCTAATGATGTGACATTTACTATTGCAAATAATTTCTGTAAGAATATTCTTTTAAATTTGGCAACCTAGTTTCTACCAAGTCTGTCAAAACTGGTTGATCCTTTAACTATGCCATGTGTATATTTACTATGAGTGAACACTTTTTTTCAGTTCAGTCTTTTTCCCTTATGCTAGTCTCAGCTCTATCCTGAAAATAATAAAGACAGCATGTTGGCTGCCTGGAGCCAGTCAGCTAGCTCTCATCATTTTGAGATGACTGGCATGCTGGCTTTAATTGTCATTATGTAAATAAACTTCCCACCCCATATCTCCTTCCCTTTTAAGGCTCAGATAGAAAATTAGTTCCTCTGTGAAACTTCCCAGAAGCCCAAGAAATATCACTCTCCCTCCAAGCCTCGGTTCCCATAGCAGCTTAGAGCACCTCTGTTAGAGGTCCTCCTATCGTGTGTCCTGTGCTGTGTTTGAGAAATTTCATACACTGACTCTTCCACTAGAGTGAGTACAATATCTGCATAGAGGAGGGCTTTGATCTATTTCTATTATTCTATTTGCTAGTAAGGCTAGCACTGTACTCTGTGTGTGCTAGGTCATTTAAACTTTCTTGCTAAATAACAACAGACAGTTTTTATGTTTGTTTTCTCAGAGCCTTTGATAAAAATGATTTCTTTTAAGCTTCAGAACTATTATCCTCCTTTCACAGTTTAGGAAACTGAGACTCTGAGGAAGTAAGAGATTTACTTTTAAAAGCTGATTAAGAGTCTACTACTACAGCATCCATCTTAGACATGTTCCTTTTCCATCCTGCAGCTCAGAAATGTTACTCACATTTGTAATATTACTCCTTCTTAACTTTTTAGAAGACTTTAAAAATACTTCATATACTTATTACTTTTTATGCCTGTTAGTAATTTATAGCTGATATGAATTCTACCTACATGATGTGATTTAAAAAGATACAGATGAACTTTATCTCCTCCAGTACATTGAATTTAAAAAATTAACCTTTATTTTGGCTTGAAAATCAAAACTGAGATTTCCATCTCCAGAAGGCAACAGTTAAAATGCAATCATTACGCTATAGCCAAAGTGGTTCAATAGGATTGTAGCTAATGCTATGGAAGCTGACAGAATGAACCACCAAACAAATGAGGATGGGTATGTGTGGCAACCCCAAGGACTAGTGGAAATACCTTGAAAGAAGTGTGGGAAAACCCAGAGAATTGGTTTCTCCAAAAATTCCAGTGACCGTGACATTTCAAAGGATCACAGACCAATGCTTAGAATTGCAAGAAACTTTCATTACTAGTCTTTGTAGTGGCAGGTTGCCTTAAGAGTGAAAACATTAGGAGGAAGGGGTGTGTGTGTGTGTGTGTGTGTGTGTGTGTGTGTGTGTTCTGGGAATAAGAAAAACACATTATTAAACAAGTCAGGGTGGAAAATGTGTCCTAACAGGAGCCTTTTGCTTCAGACAAAGTGACCTGATTTGACAAAAATAAAGTTATGTAGTCAAAACACCCAGTGCCCAATTTTGGGTGAGGCTAGAGAAAATTTGCAGTCAGCTCTGCACAGAGGGTGAAGGGAGGGTGTGTGCTTCATGAAGTTAGTAAACAAAAAAGAGAGAAAAAAGAGCAGTACCATTACCGTCATTGTCTTCAGCTCTCTCCTAGCTAGCCTTTGTTCCTGTCAGTCAGCTCTGAGGACGTCTGTTCTGAAATTTAGTCTGTAAACCCTGTGAAGTAGGATTAGTTCAGAGAAACTCCCAGGAATGACAAAAGACAGAAAACATGAGAATTATGGGGCCCCACCCAGGACGGACAGTTTGTGGAAAAATCGAGGAAACCAAAGCATGCCAGCTACAGACTTTGTCTATTGAATGACTTTATGATTTTGGTCAGTCTGTGCTGTGCACAGTACTTTATAGATACGTTAATCCAAGGTTCCCCAGAAATCGTAACACATAGAGGAGGAGGAACGGTAAATAAAGAAAACAAACAATCAAAAGACCTTTGAAAGCCAGAAGAAAGGGGAAATAAAGCAAAAATAGAAAATAATAAAGTAATTTGAATGTTAGATGGAGGTTGACTCCACCAAATTCTTTCCTCAGAGGCTACTAGGAAACCTTCAAATGAGATTTTTTTTTTTTTTCTGGCTTGGAGCAGTCTGAGGAATACATGTGATTGATTGTTATTTTGTGAGAAAAAAATATTACATCCATATAAACAGCCATGTATTCAATTTTATTCCAACAGATCAAAATCATATCCAATTAAAATAACCCATATATAAGTGAAAAATTCTGACAACATAGTTCTATGATACTAACATCTCTTTAGTTGAGTACTCAAAGTATCAGGTGAGGATTTAAAAGGCACACACTGACTAAATTAGAACTGCAACACTCTATAGGTAGTCAACTTAAGTACTTTGTAATATTTGTTGAATGAATTAATTTTATGTCTTTTAACTCAAAACCTGAGTTTTCTAGGGTCTCGTTAGAAAATCCACCTTTCCTTTGTCTACGTATCATATTTTTGCTAAGGAACCAAAACCCATTTAAACTAAATTTGATTGCATAAACAAAAAATACTGAGGCTGAAATGTTTTTAGCATTATTTCTGCAAGTATAAATGTGTGCGTAAGTAACACACTTCTGTAAGTCTTCAGTAGCAACTGTTTTTAGGAGATATGATAAAATTTGACTTTGAGTAAATTAGACTTTTTAACCTCAAAACTGAAATAGGTTTGGCATTTTCCCATCACTGGCAACTGCCCATGTTATTAAATAAGAAACCTGAGAACTATACTTTCCATGAAATTTTTGAAATGCCCACAAGTGGCATTAAATGATACTTGGCCATGTCAATGTAGTCTTGAGTCTCATTTGGCTGAAATTCTATCCAAAGACAAATGATGCCAATTTGCGTATATGCACTTCGTCCCCCGAATCTCACTTTTTTTTTTTTCAAGAACATGTACTTGAGATCAGCCCCAAGGAGGCTTCGTTAAAGTAGTACCATAATCGTCATGTTTCAAAAAAATACATATGCCATCTATTGCATGTGTGTATGTGTTTTAATATACTCCAAATCTTTCTTTCCAGGGAGTAGTACTAGCAAATTATATTATTCTAGGTCATTGAAGATTTTCCATAACTAACAAGGCTTTGCTGTTCCTATCTGCTACTATGGAAAAATAAATTATTTAAAATAATCATTTATTTTAAAACATTTATTATGTGTCTGCTATGTGCCTAAGAAACAACCCCTACTTTCAAGTTCATATTCTTGTTGGGAGACAGAGAGTAAACAGGTTATTAAAACGCAGTAAAATGAGTATGGTGACAGAGGTATGAATGAAATGCTATAAGAGTTCAGAAGAGAAGCATCTAATCCCAGTGTTAGACAATAAAAGATGCTTAATGCTCACTGAAAATATCTGAAACCACAGCAAGAACACTGAGTTTTAAATTATGATTTGTGAATATATGCACAGTACAAGGTTAAATTCACAAATTAACTAGATGAGTTGAGAAATTTTCTCATCTTCTACATTTTTGTTTTTAAAAATAGGAATACTACTATCTACTATTGAATACAAAGGAATTTGCTAAATATTAAGTGTTGAGGCCTTTTGCTTAGAAGAAATTCAATATTTCTGTTCTCAAATTTGAATGTATATAGAAGTAATCAAAATTAACTGTACATATATGCTTAAATATCAGGAAAATAACCTAAACATCATGAGAACCAATAAAAAATAAACTGTTTTATTTATCTTTTTGGTGATTTTACGTTGAATCTGTCTGTAAAAATTTCATGAATCACAGAAAAACATCAGGGATAATGCAGTAACTCAAGTCAATTTTCACTTATCTATTACTTTTAAACTATTCATGGTGGTATTCTCACAAATATACTCTGAATCCAGTAATTTCTCAAAAATTACAGAATCAATAGTTTAGGATCCAAAGTGACCCCCTGTTAAGTAAGATGGAATCACTTTGTTATTTTATATTTGCTAATAGGAAAACATGTAAATGTATTTAATATTTTAAATACAGTGTTTTAATAAAACATAAAGAAGAGTTATAAAGTCTTTGCCATCTTGAACTTTGTCTTGAAGCTCATACACACAAAGAATTTACAAGCAAGCATTGCCTAGTGTATCTTAGGTCCAGAAAGAGGTGTAAAGTATGGGTAGACATGGTCCCTGCCCTCCTGGAATTGGTGTGTAAATGATGGAGTGCAAAGTGGGAGAACATAGGTAATAAAGGGGTGGTGAGATCATTGGATATGGATTAAATACAGAACCAAACAGATACAAGACTGCCGATTTTCCCAGAAAAATCTTGTTAGTTCCTGCTTCTACACTTGCTCCTCTCTAATCCATTTTCTACACACTGGTCACATTGTTCTTTAAAAATATTTATTGTGTCATGCAAACTTCTTGCTAAAAATCCTACAATGTCTTTCATTGAACTTGGGAAAAAGACTAAAATCAGTGCTATTGTCTACAAGATGTTTCATGATCTGGACTCTGCTTATTTCTCCAGTCTTGTTTATAAAGATTTTTTCCCCTTCTTTATTATGCTTGAGCTCATCTAACTCTTCATTCTTCACAGGTCAAAACTGATTCTGCCTCAGGTGTTCACATTTGCTATTCCCCCTGCTTTCTGATTGTGACATTTTACCTTAAGCATTTTCTCATATAACAAAATATATTTTAACAATATGACTTTTAATATATAGATAGTAATTTATCATGTTTTCAAATTATCATTGAGGGGGTATCTTTAGTTTCTGTCACCTAGAAAACATTCTTCCTTCTTATGATAAATTTTTCTTTTAACTATCAAATTTCCTTTACTTTAAACTCATGATTTGGGTGGAGTTGTTTCTACTCTAAGGGCCAGAGGTAGAGCCTATTGGTTTAAACTAATCAAGAGATCTCTGCTCCCTGGCCACAAAATTGTTCAAGGGGGGACATCTGAATGTTTTGAGTCAATGAATGGTAGACACAGAAATACTGTCTTGGGGACCACCATATAAAACATAAAGAAGAACAGAATCGAGAGGCAAAGAAAGGTTGAATTCTTTTTTTAAAAAGTAAATTTATTTATTTATTTTATTTTTGGCTGCATTGGGTCTTTGTTGCTGCACGCGGGCTTTCTCTAGTTGCGGTGAGCGGGGGTCTACTCTTCGTTGTGGTGCGCGAGCTTCTCATTGCGGTGGCTTCTCTTGTTGAGGAGCACAGGCTCTAGGTGCACAGGCTTTGGTAGTTGTGGCTCGCGGGTTCTAGAGCACAGGCTCAGTAGTTGTGGCGCATGGGCTTAGTTGCTCTGCGGCATGTGGGATCTTCCGGACCAGGGCTCGAACCCATGTCCCCTGCATTGGCAGGTGGATTCTTAACCACTACACCACCAGGGAAGCCCGAAAAGTTTAATTCTTGACAACAATTTTTGAATTCTGAGTCCATCCATTTCCAAAACTAGTCCTAGTTCTGTCCTTTTCATTTAAATTTTCATTAAAAATGTTGCAATTAATATCTCAGCAATTTATTTTGTACTCATGTCTGATGTGAGATAAAAGAAAATCTATATTGTTCTCTGACCCCAGTTCCTAGGTGATAATATTTGGCACTTCTAATATTTGGCCTTTGACCCTGATTCCTGACACAGAGCTCCTGAAAGCCTTTAACTTCCTGGGTGATAGGAGTGTATGTTGTTCTAATGAGGTGACTTCTGGTGGGCTACTGGATGGGGACTGGTGACCAGAAAGACCAAGCCATGATTAGAAGCTTGGGATTTTTAGTCTTGCCACACCCCCCCCCAAATTCTCTTGAGAAGGGAGAAGGGCTAAAAATGGGGTTAACAATTTATCATGCCTATGTGATAAAGTTTCCATAAAAATCCCAATAGTATGGGGTTTAAAGAGCTGCCAGGCTGGTGAACACATCTACATACCAGGAGGGTAAGACACCCCAACTCCACAAGGACAGAAGCTCGTGTCTTTGGGACCTTCCTCCCAGACCTCGCTCTATATGTGCCTTATGTAACTCTTCCTCTGTAGCCTTTATCAAATCCTTTGATAAACCGGTAAATATAAATGTTTCCTTGAGTTCTGTGAGCTGCTCTAGCAAATTAATTAAATCAAAAGGAAGAGGAGGTTGTGGGAACCTCTGATTTGTAGTCAAGTAAATAGAAGTTGTGGTTACCCTGGGAACCTACTACTTGTGATCAGTATCTTAAGAAGGGTGGCAGCAGTCTTATGGGACCAGTCCCTTAACCTGTGGGATCTAACACTATCTCCAGGTAGATAGGGTTATAACTGAGCTATCAATAAATTGTAGGACATGCAGTTTGTGTCAGCGTATTGCTTGGTGTGGGGAAAAACCTCCACACATCTGGTGTCAGAAGTGTGATGAGTGTGGTAGTAGTGTGAGAGTAAAGGAGACACACAGGAGGGAAAGGCACAGGACATAGGAGTATTTCTAACATATCTGATTATTTATTTCAGAAATTGGGTTAATGTTTCAAAGGGAAAGATCAGTTTTTAAATCTTTTGATACATGCTTCCTAACTATTTTCAAGACCATTGATAGTATTATTTATTCCTACCATCAGTGGATGAATGCCGTTCCCAAGTCAAAAAAAAAAAAAAATTCTAAAGGTGAAAACAAAATCTTTAACTCGGACTTCTCAAGTAGTCACTTACAGTTTACACTACAATTTAAGGTGGAAGTGATTTGTATATTAATAAGTGGGAAGAATGACAGGAAATTGAACCTATTTGAGGATAGATAAACTCCGAATGTTTTCAACATTAAGGACATTTAAATGATTATGAATGAATGGAAATCAGTTCTAAAATATTGGGGAATGAAAAAAAAAAAGTATATGTAGCCTAGATATCTAACAGATATAAGCCAAGTAGTCAACAATTTCCCAGAAGCCAAATACAATCCTTGGAATGATCAACTTGCAGAATTTACTTGTTTCTTCTAAGCATTTAATTTTATTTGACTGTTTTGCATTTTGCCTCATTATAATGGCATAAGAAATATTCTATTTGTTTTAGCCCCTGGGCCTGTTTTGAAAACCAAACGAGAACCGTCTATTTAAAACTAAATAGTTAAAGATATAAGTATTTTGGTGCATTGGTCATTTGGGGATTGCCTGTTTGGTGAAGTGGCTTTTAAAGAACTGACTTTGGGCAAAATGACCTAGATACAGATCTAGTGGGTCAATTTTGACTGTCTTAGATTATGTGAGTAGTCTTTGTTTATGAAGTATAATACTTTATAAGGAGTTATTCTTTATGTCCACAGAAGACCAGATCCAAAACCAAAAAATGGGTATGAAGTAAAGAAAGGCAAATTTTTATTGGACATAAAGAAAAAAGTGCTAATTTTAAGGATGCTAAAACATTGAAGTGGGTTGAGTTTCCATACACTTATATACTCTTCTGCTTGAAGTTATCTCTGAAGTTCCTTTCTAGACCCATGAGGATAATGTCCCTCCCAATCCAATACAAAGAGAATGGAAAAACCAAGTCAAAGACAGGGTGATAAAGAGACTATAAGGATCCAGGCAATTTCCTGCAGGAAAGGGTTCGCAAGGATGCAATTGAGGAGAAAGGCGAAAGCTCAGAAGACACTGGCTGGGCACAATAAGGACAAACTGTGGAGATTTTAAGCATTTCACACTATTATTGGGAGAAGCGGTGTGGAGGCAGAAACGTGATGCCTATGATTGGTTCTCTAGAAGCACAGCCTGAACAGGATTCTTGTGCAAGTGATTTATTGAGGGAATCTTCTCAGGAGAAACAGAATGAGGGGTAGAGGGATAGGGCATGGATTTGGTCTCAGCTGGAGTCTAGCTTCAGCCTGACCCCTGCAGAAGCAGTCCTGGAACAGGAATCCCACCACAGAGTTGGCCCTTCCTTAGCTTTCAGCCGTTGCCTGGGAGCCACCATAACGTTCCAGGTAAGATGGCTTTTGTTGGCTGAGAGCAGGTGTCCACAATAGGATAGGGGGCATCTGTGAGCTACTAGCAATCAGTAATTATAAGAGCTGGGCAGGGTGGTTACTGTCTAGTAAAGAACATCTAGGTGGGGCACTACCCGCATCTGCTATAATGTATTTTTTTACTAAAGGTGATGCATTCTTCTCTGGTCTCTCTAATTAGTAATAGAGGTATTTACTAATTACTCTTTGATAATATTACTTTTTAGTTTTTATATTTTTTAATAATTTTATTTATTTATTTTGTTTGTGCCAGGTCTTAGTTGTGGCTGGCGGGCTCCTTAGTTGTGGCATGTGAACTCTTAGTTGTGGCATGTATGTGGGATCTAGTTCCCTGACTAGTGATTGAACCTACATCCCCTGCATTGGAAGGCGGATTCTTAACCTCTGTGCCACCAGGGAAGTCCCAATAATATTACTTTTAAAATCCTGTATTAATGCTTCTCAAACATTTCACTGATGTATCTCTAATATCATAGGGAGTGGATATTGTGAAGCATAGGCAAACTGCTCCCTGAACATCTGGCATTTCTTTGAAATTCTGTGTTTTATCTCTAAAATTCAAATAAATGTCATCTTCTACTCCACATATATCTATGCTGATTTTGATGAGAAAATACTTGATACATAGTATATTAGATGAGTTAAAATATTTAGCGTGTTACCAAATACTTGATTAAAATTGATGTGTCAAGAGGATACCTAAGACTTGTTTTGTGGCTTACTCTAAGGCACCTATGTATAAATATCTTATATCTGTGTATAAATATCCTATACCTATGTATAAATACCCTATACTTATATATAAATATCCTATACCTATATACAATATCTACAGAGTAGGAGACATAAGCCATCTCTCCCCCTTATGCATTAGGTAGTTAATAATCTGAGGGGGCTAGATTTTCTATGAATATTTTCATGCTGATTAAATCACAGGGGCAAAATTGAGACAATGTTGACCTTATTTCTTTTGTTGTCATTCATTAAACCATTTTGCTGATGTTAAAGCTACAGAAATGTTCTTCACTAGTAGATGCATCTAGCATGCTGAAGACTCCTTAGATGTACATTTTTGTTTCCCTGTATGACTTATATCATTTGCTCCATCAAAGTATATGTTTAGACTTATATGATTGTTATCCTTAATATAGCTTGTGATTATTTATTTGAACTTCACTGTGACAAATGCAGTGAGGCTACAAAATGATTTTAACCAATCCTACTTACTTTGTGGAATGGAAAAATGAGCTGAGTTAGACCACAAATTGCTGGATTGGATTTGAAGATTGGCAAGAATGTTAATTCTGACTGGCTTTAGTGGTGTCTCATTTCAGTTTACCACCGAAACAGCAAACAAGTAGTGCAAAGACTGCACGAAATGAGGATACAAATAATTGACTAGAAATGGCTCTGCAAGGCCACCCTCCATTTCTTAAGGAGACATGCTCATGGTTTAGGAGCTGGCAGCCCACAGGTAGTACTGAGAATCCTGCCCAGTGATAATAGCCAAGAAATGAAGGTGTTTCCATCCATTAGGTTGGGACAGGGGCCACCTTAGCACTCAGCTCTCTTCTTACCAATATGTAAGGCAATTCTTTCTATGCTACAGGTACTGTTCAATTTTTTACTGCTGCATTAAGCTTACCATGGACCTATACAGCGTCAGTCTAACTTTTGGAAGTCTTGGGTGAGCAGGCTCTTTGTGGGGCCCAAATATACACAATATATAAATCAAACCTATTTCCTGACAAAAGAATCCAACTAAATAGAAATATTCTATGTGTTAAAGACTTACTCCAATTGACCAGAAGACTGGTCCCTCAATTTCATAAAAAATGGCCAAATGCTAAAAAATCAGTATGAATCAGTCAATACACATAGATTAAATAGGAGCAGAACCCTCAAGATACCAATAAATTACTTTATGTGGCACACAGTGAGAAATTTACTTCAGGAAGATAGTGTTCAAATATGTTTTAAAAAATAAAATAGTGTGTTTACCCCAAATTGCAGTATATTCTGCCTACAAAAAGTAAAGGATCTTTTGTACTATTAGTCTAGCCAGTATTGTCAGACTATTATTATTAGGAACTTCCTGGTGCCATCCAGGAATCCTATCAAGCCCAGGATGAAAACCTTATTTCTCAAAATACAGTCACCCTTGGCAATCGTGGTCCCAGGACTCCCCTCAGATACCAAGATTCATGGATGCCCAAATAAATAAATAAATAAAACGTTGTAGTATTTACAGATAACCTACACACATTCACCTATACTTTAAATCCTCTCTAGGCTAATCTATAATACCTAATATAATGTACATGTTATGTAAATAGTTGCCAGCACACATCAAATTCAAGTTTTGCTTTTTGGAACTTTCTGGATTTTTTTTTTTTTCTGAATATTTTCCATCTTCAATGGCGGGTTGAATCCGAGAATGCAGAACCTGTAGATATGGAGGGAGGGGTGACTGGTCTCTTCTATATCTCTTTTCTTCTATCTTTCTATCTCTGTCTCTGTATGTCTTTGTCTCTCTCTCAAACACTCACATACATATCTTTATAGAAAATTAGGTTTTGATCTTCAGTTAATCTAGATAGTTTGGGAAGACAATCTTCTTTTATAGAGCTTCTATAATTCATTAAAATTTGATCAACACATCTGCTTCTGTGAAGTATAGTTGATTTACAAATCCGCTTCTGTTTTGTGGGTGTGTATCTACGCATTAACGTATTCATTTATCAGTGATTGTTTATTCTAGATATCATTTAGAATCAGGTAACTGTGCATTTTCTTTTGTCAAGTAAGAGAATGTACTCCTTTCTTATATTTCATTTGTTATCTGTTTAGGTACAGGAAGTTATTAAATACCCATTTATTACTAGAAAACTGATCAGGCCAATTTAGGATATCATGGATTCCTCCTACAGGGTTGGGGCCTAAAAATTCAATTATTTTGTTCTTTAAAATTTATTGTACCTATGTAGTATAAAAGGGATTATTCTATAAGTAAATAATTTATAATTTCATTCCTCAGGCACCTTTTAATAGATACTAAAATAATGAATTTGATAACCAGGATCCCTATACTCTTTTTTCTTTTTTTTGGCTGCCTTGGGTCTTCATTGCTGCGCACAGGCTTTCTCTAGTTGCAGCGAGTCGGGGCTTCTCATTGTGGTGGCTTCTCTTGTTGCGAAGCACAGGCACTAGGCTCGCAGGCTTCAGTAGTTGTGGCTCACAGGCTTAGTTGCTCTGCGGCATGTGGGATCTTCCCGGACCAGGGCTTGAACCCGTGTCCCCTCATTGGCAGACGGATTCTCAACCACTGTGCCACCAGGGAAGTCCCTCAGGATCCCTTAAGTATAATTTTTGAGGAAAAATAATGGAAATTCCTAGTATTATTTCATTAGATTAACTGATTTTCTTAATAGCGAAAATATCTGAAGATCTAAAAAAATTCTGCCAAGTGAAATAATTTAGTAAAGAAAGTAATAGTGTAAAATAAATTTCATTTCTCAAAAAACTGAAATACAAACCATATTTATATGTGGAAAGATATCCACTGTTTGGGCTACTTTATTCTGAAGCCTAGAAAATAATTCAATAGCAGTAATATAAGAGCTTGATCACTGCATTAAAACATAGAGATTAGTCAAGCACAGGTTGCTTATAACAATCAGGCTTGATAATTCGCAATCATATTCTGCCTGAACATTTTGAGCTTTGATCCTATCAAGAGTTTTTACTCACATTTCAGAATAACCGTATTAAAGATTTGAGCTTAAATTATCCATTAACAACTTTCTGGCCGATGGTATTGAAATACAACACTCTTGTATCTTCACTTTCACTCATCACCGTTCAATATACTCCTATTTTTAGTGTTATAATGGTTTAAGTTATTTTGAGTAGTGTTTTTCTTTAAATACAGCTATTATTCCAGAGTTTTACTAGCAAGTGACAGAAATCCAACCCAGTGGCTTAAGTGGAAAAAAGGAAACTTTATTGGCTCTGAAAACTAACCATGAAAAAGAATGCAATAGCTGAACCCAGTCTTTAGTCTCAGATTTCCTCCCTATGTCCCTTTCTCTGTTTCTAACTGCAAGTCCTCTTCAGTCTCTTAGGACCTTGTTTTCACCAGCATGTCACCTTCTCCCAGATTTGCCTGGCAATCTGTGTGGTTCTGGAAATGCTAACTCCACCCCACGTTCAAATTTATGTACTTGACAGCAGGGAGCCTTAGACTGTGCTATTAGACCCTTATACCACTGATGTTTTATGTATAAGATTGCTTTTCCTTTTTTTAATTGAGATACAATTCACATAACAAAAAATCACCTTTTAAAGTGTAAAATTCAGTGCTTATTATACTCACAAAGTTGTATAACCATTACCACTGATAATCTCAGAACATTAGATCCCTTGAATAGAAATCTTTTACACATTAGCAGTCATTCTCCATTCCCCTGCATTCCTCAGATCCTGGAAATCACTAATCTACTTTCTGTCTCTTATGGGTCTGCCTGTTCTGGAACTTTCATATAAATGGAATCATACAACATGAGATCTTTTGGGTTTGGTATTTTTAACTTAGCATAATGTTTTCATCCATGTTGCGGCATGCGTCAATACTGCATTTCTTTTTATGGCTAAATAATATTCTATTTTATGTACTTTTGTTTATCCATTCATTAGTTGATGAACATTTGAGTATTTTTTCTTTTTGGGTGCTATGAATAATATTGCTATGAATATTTGTGTACAAGCTTTTGAATGGACATGTTTTCATTTCTTTTGAGTATATACTAAGAAGTCAAATTGCTGGATCACATAGCACCTCTATGTTTAACTTTTGAGGAATTGCTGAAGTGTTTTCCAAATCTGCTGCACTATTTTACATTCCCACTGGCAATGTATGAGGGTTCTAATTTCTTCACATCCTCACTAACATTTGTTTTTGTCCATCTTTTTATTTCTAGCTATCCTAGTGGGTGTGAAATAGTATCTCATTGCGGTTTTGATTTGCATTTCCCTGTGGCTAATGATGCTGAGCTTCTTTTCATGTGCTTATTGGTCACTGTGTAACTTCTTTGGAGAAATGTCTGTTCTTATCCTTTGCACATTGTTATTGGCTTATTTGTATTTTTATTGTTGAGTTGTATGAATATTTATGTATGAGACTAGCCTCTTATCAGATATAGGGTTTGCAAATGTGCCATGTGCACTTGAGAAGAACATGTATTCTGCTCTTGTTGGGTGAACTGTTCCATAGATGGCTACGTGGGTCTAGTTGGTTTATTGTGCTGTTAAAATCTCTTATTTCTTTGCTAACCTTCTGTCTAGTTGTTCTATCAGTTAAGAAAGTATATAGTATTGATTTTTTCCAACTACTATTGCTGAATTGTCCATTTCTCTGCTCAATTCTGTCAGCTTTTGTTTCATGCTTTTTTGGGGGGCCTCTTTTGTCAGGTGCATTTATAATAGTTCTGTCTTCTGGATGGATCGACTATTTTATTACTATAAAATACCAATCTTTGCCTCTAATAACAATTTATCATGGATTCTGCTTTGTCTGAGATTAGCATAGCCAATACAGCTCTCTTTTAGTTACTGTTTACATGGTGTATTTCCTTCTATCCTTTTATTTTCTACCTACTTGTGTATTTGAATTTAAAGTATATCTCTCACAAACAGCATATAGTTGAACAATATTTTTTAACCTATTCTGCCAATTTCTGCCTTTTGATTAGAGATTTTAATATATTTACATGTAATGTAATTACTGAAAAGGTAGAATTTGTGTGCCATTTTGCTATTTCTTTTTATATATCTTTGTTTATCCTATATTCTTCCTTCACTACATTCTATTGTGTTAAATATATTTTTCTAGTGTACAATTTTCATTATGTTTTCTCTCAGTGCTACGGCTTAAATGTTTCTATATCTTCAAAATTCATAGGTTGAAATCCTAATGTCCAATATGATCATATTAGCAGCTGGGGCCTTTGGGAGGTGCCTAGGTCATCAGGGTAAAGCCCTAATGAATGGGATTAGTGCTTTTATAAAAGCAACTCCACAGATCTGCCTAGCCCTTCTGCCCTATGAGGATACAATGAGAAGTCTACAACTGGAAAGGGTCTTCACCGGGCTGGTGCCTTAATCTCAGACTTTCAGCCTCCAGAACTGTGAGATATAAATTTTTGTTGTTTATAAGCTACCCAATAGATGTTGTTGTTGTTGTTTTAAACAGTAACCCTAATGTACTATGACACTCAAACTGAATAATCTCAATGGACCTATCTTTGAGATTTCTGTTTATTTATATTCTCAATTTGATGAGACATTGTTCCCATATTTTCCTTTAGTTCTTTAGACATAGTTTTCTTTGGTTCATTGAGCATGTTTAAAATAATGACTTAAAATCTTCATTCAGTAGATCCAATGTCTTGGTTTCCCTAGGTACAGTTTCTATTGACTAGACATTTATTTTTCTTATGTAGAGTCCATGCTCGTTTTTTTTCCCCATGTCTTATGATTTTTGTTTGAAATTTGGACATTTTAAATGATACAATGTGGAAACTCTGGAAATTAGATTCCCTCCCATCTGCAGAGTTTATTGTTGTGGCTGCTTGCTGTTGTGACTGTTTGTTCAGTGATTTTCTTAAACTAACTCTTTAACATTGATATTCTTTGTTGTATGTAGCCTCTGGAATCTTTGGATGGTTAATTTAGCGGTCAGGTAATAACTGTAGAGCGATTTCCTTAAATGACTCAAATCAGTAAATCTCCCACTTTGCTGACTGGCTCTGCATACCTGTGGAGGTATGCCTTCAATGTTCAGACAGGCAGTTTACAGCTTTGCCTTAGACTTTATTTCCTGCTCACACAGAGCCTCAAGGTCATTCAGAGCCTTCTTCATCTTTCCTGGGCATGCACGCAGACCTAGGCATACACGTAGCCTTCTAGATTCCCAGGAGCATGTTGGAGCTTTTAAAAGCCCTCTATACACACTCCATTCTCCAGCTTTTTCTTTTAAGTTTTCTGATCACCTTGTTGTTTTTCCCAGTTGTCTTGCCACATCAGAACAACTGCTGCTGATGATTATCTTTATCAAATGCACCCAGGAGAAACCCGGTTCACACTGGATGAACTCTGATTCTGATTAAATAAAGTACGCTTTGGGATGGGATTTTCCAGGGAAATTCCAGGTAAATCAAATAATGACAGTTATCTGGGAATGGGCTTTTAAAGGTGCTCTAGCTCCATGCTGCCCCTTTCAGTGGCTACTAGATTGCTAGTTATCACCATGAGAGTGGGACTGTTGGTTCTCAAGGCTACCATAGAAGTTGGAAGAGGGAGCTGGGAACAGGGCAGACTAAAATGCTACAAGGCTCACTGCTGTTACTAAATTCAGGCATTTTTCCCCAGTAAACACTTCCCGGATTGTTGTAAGCTTTAGGTTAATTTCCACAGTTCTTTAAAAAAAATTTTGCCAGTGTTCTTATTGCTTTTATTGAGCAGAGAATATTTGAAGGTTCTTACTCTGCCTTTCCCAGATGTTACCTCCCATTTGCCACCTGATGTATAAGAATTTGAGTTTATTTTTTTTCCTCTGGATTACAACCAAGAGCATCTTAACTGAAACCCTTCTCCACTCAGTGTAATTCATGGCTTCCAGTTCTGACCTCAGATCTTTTATTGAAGACATAGCTCCTAATTCATAAAATCCTAGAATAAATTTAGATGAACAGAACCTGGATCATCTACCCATGTCCTATACAACCTCTAGGATAAGAAAATGTGGCCCCTTGGTTGGAGTCAGATGGAAGAGGAGTAAAACTGTGCCTGGCAGCCTCCACCTGGCCCGTTTAATTGGAGTCAGGAAGAAAGAGTTTTCCCAAAGTAGAGCAATGTTGTTCTGAACAAACCATGAATGATAAATGGAATCAGAATCAAGTTCTCACAGAAATTCACAGAATCAGGCTCACCATTCTTAGAAAGGAATTATATGATGTTCTGGTCATTCAAGATATGGCAAAGTCAGTAATGAAGTTATAGTCTTCTCATTCTGTTTTGACTTCTTTCCTTGTTCTACACTCCATGACTGTTATCATAACAAGATTCAAACTCCAAACTCTACACATGAACTTTATGAATGATGACTTCTCTGATATGTAGTAACACTGAAGAACTTGGTATAAGGGCTTCAGGTGGGAGGTAGGAGGAGGAGGAAATACTAAAGTAAAAAACATTTTCCCTGTCAGGAAATGTACACCATGATTTTTTCATGGATGGTAAAAATAATTGCAGAAGATATGCTGCCAAGTGTCTATCTTATTACATGAATTAAAAAAAAATAAGCAATCAACCAGAATTTTTTCGGTTAGAAATTCTGATAAAACTATATTCATAACTGCGTTTTAATCATGATCATGTTACTATGTTGCTTTTGAATGTTGTCATAATTTCAGTGTGTAGATAATGAGTGTATATATATATTGTGTTTATTTTGCTATTAGAAGAATCTCTTTTCACCCAATGAATGGATTTTGATGAAAATAACTTTGAGAAGTGATTGTGTAAGTTATATTCTTATACATAATCATAAGCCAAAGTTTTACATCTTAATGAAAGATTTATCTCAGCCCATTCTCGTAGCTCAAAATGTTACGCACAATTCAGACAATAGTGTTATTATTTAAAATAGGACAATATCCTTGAAACAAGTTGTGATCAGGGAAATATTCTAAATGAAGTAGAGGCGGGGATACATGGTGTCCTTTGTGCACTGATCCTATTTAGGCTAAAGGCATAATGTAAACGGCTACATTTCTAATAAAGCTAGTAAAAGAACCATTCCACTTCCTCTTTTCCTGTGTAGAAATAAATATTTCATGAACTTTCAGACTGTCAGAAATTCAATCTCATTGTATATCCTGTCTTTTGGGGCCATTGCCAGTACAATCTCAGGAGCTGCAGATAACAAGGCATTGATAATGAAAGTGAGGTATGAGCTGCAGCTATGTGCTGTGTATTTAACCTCGCTTCCAGCCTGAATATCAGCAGAGAGTCAAGAGGCTGTTTCCTTGCTAAATCCTTGATAATTATTTGGCCGAACAAACTTTCAGATTCACAGACTCTCAGAGGTAGATGTGCTTTTATTTGTCATCTATTCCATTTGATACATGAATCTCTCTAAGTCATCCTCAAATTTTATCTTTCATCTTCTGAATACCTGCAAGGACTGGAAACCCCATTTCCTCATGACACAATCCATTCCAATGCTAAATACTTATTAGAAACTTGTTCTTTGTATAAGCCGCAATTTGACGTCTTGAAATTTCAAGCACTGCACTTAGTCTTGCCATAAACAGGTGGGGAAAACTGAAGAACTTACATACCTGACTACTGAGATACTTAACACTAAGTTACAAAGAAAGAGAAAATTTAAATCCTTTTGTTGAGCTACTACGATGTGAAAATATGGGTGGGTGGTAAAATCAACCCATAATATTCTGATTGAAGAAATGTCTCCAAAGAATGTTTATTAATGGATTTCTATTAACTCAGAGTTTCACACAGAAGATTCTTTCCTTGGTCCTGTCCCAATCAACATTTTAGTCAATAATTTGCATTAAAATGAAGACAGGACATATTTAATTAATATGCAAGTGGCATGCTGTAGAGAGGAGGAGCCTTCAGATGCAATGACTAACAGAATTGGAATCCAAATGACTGTGGTACTTTAGACGTGTAACCTAAATCTAATCATACAAAATTTTAATAGGGATAAACATAAAGTCTTTTTAAAGTAAACCATGAAGATCTATAGCTTAGAGGCATGAAGTGAAGAAAATTTAAGAGTTTTAGTGGACTGAAGGCATATGAATATCTAATACAGGAATTAACAAACCAAAACCCACTGTCTCTTTCTGTAAATAAAGTTTTATTGAAACACAGCCATGCTCATTCATTTGCAGTGTCTGTGGCTGCTTTCCTGCTACAACAGAATTGAGTATTGTAATAGAACTTTATGGACCTCAAAGCCTAAAACATTTACTATCAGGATATTTACAGAAAAATTGTGTTGACAGTTTTTGTTAATATATATGGAGCATCCACATATAGGGAGATAATCACTCCCAATGTTTTCTGAATTATTTCTTGGTTTTATTCTTATTAACCATTTCAGTTCCAGGTTCTACATTTTTCTGGGTACACTAACAACTATCCAGAAGAGAGTGATGGGACAGGTAAAGGGGCTGCAAAGAAGCCGTGTTGAATGAAGTAAATAAACAGGGAATAGTCAGCCTAGAGAAAAGAAGATTTATGGAAAACAAGATAGCTATACATGTAATTTCAAATATATGAAAGATATTTGCTATATTTTGAAGTTTCTGAGAACAGAACTAAGAAAAATGGGTCAATGAAATATATAGAGTTAGGGTTTAGCATATTAAAACAAATAATACTTTACTGACTCAAATTATCTGAAAACAAAGCATATTTTCTTGGGAAGGAACTTTTCCTATATGTGGAAAGAATCAAGACAAGGAGGCATGTCCACTCTTTGGGATATGTAGACATTGCTAGAAGAACAAGGAGAAACACACTTAAATGACATTTTGAGTCCTTATAAGTGCCACGACTGTATTATTTTGTGTCTGCTGCTGACTGCTCATCGAACACCAGACTTCATTTTGTCCTGACTGTGTTCCAGCTTGAATTCCCATCTGTTCCTACTCCTGGGCCTGTCTGGGTTTGTGGTAATCTCCTGTGACATAAGCACATAGCACAAGTTCTCATCACCCAGTCCTAACATCTGTCTTCAGGATTTTGCTCCTAGGTGCAGTAGCACTTCAATTGCTTTATCTGAATGATTATAATTTTGGCTTCAGACTAAATGGTAGCTGCTTGGCCCAAATCCAAGCCTCGGGATCACTACAATCCTAGTACCCAAGGATACAGCAATGTTTATTGTTCATAACTGATCCTGATTTGGGTAGGACCTCGGCTGAACCTTACCTTCTTGTCTACCTGTTGCATAATATTCACAGTAGCCTGCACTTTATACTGCTAAAAAATATTTGTTTTATTCAACAAACACTTAAGTGGTACATGCTACTTACTAGATACTATTCTAAGAACTTTACAAATATTGGATTAATCTTGATAACATGTCTTGAAAATAAACCTTATTATTATTCCCATTTTACTGATGAGAAAATTGAGGCCAAAGAAGTAAAACTACGTTGACCAAGGTCACAAAAAAGTGCCAGATCCAGGATTCAAACACAGGTAGTCTAGCTCTAGAGCCCCTGCTTATACTCACAAGAGGGTAGAGTGCAGTTTCTATAAGCTTAGGTGGAGGTGTTTCCCTTTCCTTTCCCTCCTTTCTCTGGTCTTCTTTATATTACCCAGAAACTCTCTTTCAAAGGAAGCCATCCCGGGCTTCCTTGGTGGTGCAGTGGTTGAGAGTCCACCTGCCGATGCAGGGGACACGGGTTCGTGCCCGGTCCGGGAAGATCCCACATGCCCCGGAGCGGCTGGGCCCGTGAGCCATGGCCGCTGAGCCTGCGCATCCGGAGCCTGTGCTCCGCAACGGGAGAGGCCACAACAGGGAGAGGCCCTCGTACCGCAAAACAAAAGCAAAAACAAAAACAAAGGAAGCCATCCCAAAAACGTGCCAAGCCTGAAAACTACCTCTGTCTTCTGAGTTCCAGCAAGTATTTGTTGTCTAAGAGCCTGATGGATCTTAGTATAACCATAAAGTGGAAACTCAGAGAACTCTGCCTGTCTCTACCCTATGGACTGCGTTACAGAAATGGAGGAGCTGGAAGCAAGAAGAAAAGCAGGATACAGGAGACTGCCTAACTGCAAACACAATCTTATAAAAAGAACAACTATCTAATACCCACAAAAGTATTCTTCAAGTACCGTGGTCATTTTTAGAGAATATATTGCTCGTGTATGAAATTAAAACTATCAAATTGCTTCCATTACAAGACAATGTGGTTTATTTTTCATGCTTGTATTATGCCCAGCTGCTGGCCATAGTCCTTAAAACTACAGCTGCTTCTTTAGTAATTCATGCATTTCCCTGGGAGAAGAGCAGAGTTTATCTATGTACAGACATTTTTTAAAAGGCAGCTTGTGTACTTAAGCATTACCCTTAAGTATGTGCTCATCCACAAATCTATCTCTTTCTAGGTGATGCCTAAGCTTTTGGTCCAATCTTGTATACAGATTTCTATATGTTGGTTTCTCATATGGTTTCCTAATCTACCAAACAGAGAAGGTAAAAAATTAGTTGTTTTAGAGAGTAAGAAAATGAGGTTACTAGGTAGGTAGACTGTCTTGGTTTTAATTGCTCTTTTGAAATTTTGCTCTTAAATTTGAAGGGTGTAGAGTCAAAATGCAAAATTTTCTCTAGCCAGGTCTTGTTATTTAATATAGGCAGTTACGGAGTAAGCACATAGTTGGATTTAATTCCTGTAGGATTTTCTAAAATGAATCCGTCAGAAAGATGGGTAAATAAAAATGCTTCTATGGAAGTATTTATAGTGGTTGGTCATGAAATACGAGCTAAATAAAAAAGGAACTGAAACATTAGTGAACAATTTTAAAAATACTTGTCAACTTTGTCCGTTTTTTTTTTGTTGTTGTTGTTTGTTTTTGTTTTTTGCTGTATGCGGGCCTCTCACTGTTGTGGCCTCTCCCGTTGCGGAGCACAGGCTCCGGACTCGCAGGCTCAGCGGCCATGGCTCACGGGCCCAGCCGCTCCGCGGCATGTGGGATCTTCCCGGACCGGGGCACGAACCCGTGTCCCCTGCATCGGCAGGCAGACTCTCAACCACTGAGCCACCAGGGAAGCCCAATTTTGTCCGTTTTTGACTTCAAAATCTTTTCTGTATTAGGTAGGTAGGATATGGCTTATTGAGGGGTTATGTTTAACAACATCTGAAAGGGATCTTTAACTCAGAATTTAAAAAGAAATAACAATGTGAGAATGGCTAAATAGAAATTTTCTAATAAGACCTGTATTTTATTATATGCCATATACAATGAACTATGAATAATAGATAATGTGTTTTGGTTTGATTAAATCCTTTGATTTAAAGGATTTGTTTAATTCCTTCTGAGTCTAAACTGTTGATAAACTTTAATCAGTGAAGTTAAGGGAATGGGTATGAGACGTATAAAGAGTCTATTGTGCACCCTGACGTGCTGTTACATGCGGTCTAAGATGGCAGCTGCTTGCTTTAAAAATCTTATTAATGGTTATAGAATGTTCTGTTCAATAACCTGGAAATGGCTGTGAGTTGCTGTAGCTCTCTGTGTCTCTAGTTTCTGATCTCTGTATGCATCCATGCTTTCATTGGTCCCAGTATTTGTTCTGTAGAATTCCCACTCTTCTGTTCCTTATGGGACATGGAGAACACTCATGAAGAATTTTCTTCAGTAGCGCTGAGAAATATGCTCAGGACAAAACAGTCTAGAACCAGCCTCAGTGAACCATAATCCACAGGCTAAATCCAGCCTGCCACTTGCTTATCTAAACAAAATTGTATTGGAACACAATGCACTTGTTGATTTATGTATTACGTATGGCAGAGGTGAACAGTTGTGACACAGATCATACAGGTTGCAAAGCCTACACTCACTATCTGGCTCTTCACAGAACATATCTTCTGACCTCTGGTTTAGAATAACATTGTGTTGACACCTCAGGACTAATAATGGACGGCTCCATTAGTTCCTCTTCAGAGCTGACTCTAGTGCACCGACAGAAAGGTAGGTCCCCAAGGACTTCTTTTTCTTACCCTACGTGCCCTGCCACCTTCAATGCTGTAACCATCTTCTTCCAGATGCCAAGGGTTGCTGAAATCGCTAGTGCCCACTCTCTGACTGCCCCAAGGGTTCTGATGGCCCAGATATGAACTAAACCTGAAATTAACATGTGGCAGTTTTTCAATTGATTTGGGAGACGATGCAGATTTTGCTATGTTTAATTTTTTAATTGTTGTGTTTTCCTGTTTTGGGGTAGGGAGACATGAAGAAAATTGCTTCTGCTAATTTCCTTCAATAAGTGACACAGTGTAGATTAAACAGACAAGAACTTTTGCTCTTTACTGAGATGCAAAGTTCCCACCTCTTTCTCCTACTGGATTATTCATGCATCATACTGTGAATGGAGTTTCTGGGAGTATGATGTTTATTCCCACAATAGCTCTAATTGTGAGTGAAAGCACTAATTGAAAAATCAGGAGAATTTTGTTTTTAAGTGCTCATGTTAATGACTACATTCATCCATTTGAATTCTGATGGACTGGGTTTTTGGTGTGGAAATTCTTATCACAATGGCCTGACTCGAACTTGTACCCTGCTTGTAGCTTTGATTTATAATGTACTTCTGCTTGGTTTTTGCCAGCTGTGTTTTAAACTACAGAATGGGGAAAAAAAAAAAAAAAGTTTTCAGCCATGACACATTCACAAGGTGATTTCTGGAAGCTTCAAATGCAGGCTTTAAATCCTTCTTTCAGGTTAGCCACCGATTCGGGCTGCTGAACAACACTTGGGCTTTTCAGACACATTAGGGATTCCGGACAGGTTTCATCCGGACACCCTTATGCTCCTTGCTATTCTAATAGTGGCATTTTGTCTCTCGGAATCTTCTCACATTACATATAGGGAAAGTGATTTATTTCTAGGCTACCGCTTCCCAAAAGCTATGATCACGTGAGTTAACTGAAATTAATTTCCAAATGTATCCTGTTCTGCAGTCTGTGGAGAAGGAAATCAGATCTGCTTATTTGTTCTGTCTTGTGCCCCCTTGCATTTTCATCACGGTGTGTGTGTGTGTGTGTGTGTGTGTGTGTGTGTGTGTGTGTGTGCTGGTAAAGATTAAGAAAATGGGAATTGGGGTGACAAGGAAAGGAAGTATATTTTAAAAATGGTTTGCAGGCAGAGGTCTTTTTTGCTTGTTTGATTTTCATTTAGCCATGCGAGAGATAAAGAAAGCTAAATCAAAATTCACAAGGGCTTTAAGATTGTGGTGTGAGGAATTAGGCAGTGTATTCTTTTAGGCTCTGCCATATCATGTATGTGCTGAGTTTACTGGATAAACTGGGGAAGGGGTTTGAAAAACATCGAGTTTCATGGAGGTTTTCCCTTCTTTTATAGAGAAAAATCAGTACATTATACCTAACAAAGTCTTTCTTTACTTTTCGTTCTTTTTGGGGGTACATTTATTGTGACTTCAATATCTAAAGTATTCATGGAGGTTTCTCTACCCTTCTTGGCCAGAACAAGAACCTGCTTGGCAGTAAAAGTGTGGAAAGAAAGATTCACTTAAAAAAATCTGGGTCAGAAAACATCATAATCGGCACAACTGACGGTTTGGTATTTATTTTACTCATCTACTATTTTAAGAAAGCATAATGTTTAATGTAAAGTTTAGGGTTATAGAATGTTATGTGTGTATGCATGTATTTAGATGAAAAACATCTATTCCAATTAAAAAAATTTTAGTTACTTAATCATAGACTTGGCAATAGGAATGTAGATTTGTGGGAAGCTTTCTATGAAATAAATCATAATTCACCTTAGGTTAAGAAGCCAAACCCAAATGAGACAGAAAGGGAAGAGCTGCCGCCTAAAACTTGTTTTATCCAGTGAAAATGTCAGAAAATATGATCCAAATTCTGGTTTCCTCCTCACTTCACCATCCACCCAGGATTTTTGTTTGTTTTAATGCTTGGAGAATATAATCACAGAAAAGAGTAATGTGATTCTAAGCAGACTCTCACTAATGTCATAGCTATACAGGCATAACTCAGAGATACTGTGGGTTCAGTTCCAAACCAATTCCAGAGAAATTTGGATTTCTCCAGGAATCACCTGAACAGACAAAAACTAGTTTAGACATTAGCTGAAATCTATGTAAACTTACTGTTCATCATTACTTAAAAGAGAGCAGTGAGGCCCAAATAGCATAGGACGTAGGACAAAAAGCATTTTGAAGATGTGATAAAAGTTAGAAAAATGTAAAAAAAACCAAAATCGTCACTTCTGTAGAATTGTGTCTCTTAATGCTGACAAATTGTGATAGGATGCAATTTTGGTCAAGTTGCCAAGTTGCCAGTGTTATCGTTTATTTAGTTATTCTTGAAAACCAGGGCGTTATTAGCGGGTATCATTTCATAAAGTGTCACAATGTCTACAATTCAGCATTTGGCACGGTACACTGCCATTAGTGACTCGGCTGAAGGCTGTAATGTATCTGGTAGCTTCACTTTGAAATCACCCAGATCATTAGCCCAAACAGATTTTTTCTCCAAAACATTTGTATCCTCTAGATATTATATTTATTTGTTAAGGATCTGTTGAGTGTCCACTACAAAAAGCAAAGCATTGTGCTGCCCCAATCTAGACATCTACCTGCCCCAGATTCACCTCCTAAATTAGGGGGCCCCAAGTCTTTCTAAAAATTCAGTAACCTTAGTTCCCTGAAAATCAGGGCACTTTGATGAAGGGAGACACTGAACACCTTGCCAATGAAAATGATCTATTGGCTCTGAGTCAGAAAAACATTTTCTCTCCATTTAATTAGTAATTGCTCTGGATTTTTCTTCATTGATCTTTATATGGAAAACACTCTCATTAAGCTAATCCGATGCCAAGTCTGTGATGTAAGATGCTTTTACTGTTTTCACTTTGTAGTAATATAAGGAGAGAACAGCTACTTATGAATTCTGAAAGAGGCAGTACACAGGCTTCCATAAACACAGATGATACTCCCGATAAAACAGAGATGTGCTTAGTTTTATGTCAGGTAATGACAGTGGCACTTGATGATGTCAGCTGGCACTGAGTCACGGTCACGCATTCTCTCTTTTTATCCAAAGGTTGAGATCCTACCCAACATTTATATAGCTTCTACTATGTGGCAGGAGCACTGGGTGAGGAACTAGCAGTACCGACATGAAGGAGAATAAGATCTCTATTCTCAAGAAGCTCACATAAGGCTGGAGAGAGAAAATAATTTTGACATAATGAGATTCTTGTTCTGTTATAGACATCAGGACAGAACAGATATTTCCACCTGAGAAAGGTTTGACACATCTCCACCGAGATGCTGAAGAATTAGGGAAAAGAGAGGAAATGAAATGGCATTTTAGGCTAGGGGAATCACATAAGCAAAGCTACTATTGAAAAGTTCTACCTGGTAAGACAGTAAATGCTCTGCAAGACTTGCCCACCTGAAGAGCCACGAAGTCAAAGACAATCAATATAGACATTGCTAGAGGTGTATGGAAAAGCCCACCTTTATCTTCCCAAGTTCTATATCGGCTGCATCTGCCTGCTTCTGTTGCTGAGTTCCCCCTGAGGGATTGGACAGTCTTTCTTCAAATATTTTTCTCCAGGTCTCCTTTCCCCCTATATTTTCACTGCCTTTCTGTGGATGATTGCTGGTTTAAGTGGTCTTTCCTGCTCAGTGGCGTTTTTTCTGACATCTTTGCTGGATGTCATGCCAACTACAAGTTCTGCTACTTCTTAATTATGTTCTTAATCTCTACAGGCTTATAACAGAAAGTCTTCAGTTCTAGGCAGCAAGAAAAGAGAATGTAAGAGAAGCAAATAATACACAAAATGAAACCATTCATAATTGTTTAAAAAAATGGGAAAGCTAGCAGCTGCTCCAGTCCAATTATTTCTGTTATCTGCAGAATTTCTCACTGAAGGCAAGAATAATCACTGCACTCAGCAGCTTGGGAAATGCAGCTTTATATAAAACACAGACTCCACAAAACCGCAAAATAACAGGAAGTTTAGCCATACTTGAATACAGGGGAAGACTAAGACTGGGGAAAAATAGTATCTGAGGCAGCTTCAAAATAGTAATACGTCCAGAGGGCTTTCTGTATTGACAGATATCTGTTCATTCATGCATAGTCTTACTGGAAATTTTATTAGCCCCACTTCATAGATGAGGAGACTGAAGCACTCAGCATATTCAAGTTCATGTAGCAATTCAGCAGCTAAAATCAAGAACAGAATTCTGATTTTCCAGTTCCCAGGCCTATGATTTATTTTCCTGTGTCACAGCTCTCATTTTTCCCACACTGTGACCTACCAGATGGCAGCCACAGCTGAAGCCAACGTCTGAATATTCTTGTGTTATGGCTCTTTACTTACACAAATGTATTGTGATATTGCCATTTCCTCTATTAATATGAATGTTGTTTCTGTTGGGAACATCTCTCCCTACACATTTTCCGGGAATACTTTTCTAGTAAGGCTTTATGTCTTCTAATACTGAACTTTCAGATGATGGAATAACCCCTCAAAAATTTATTTTTCAATTTTCTAGAATAGATATTTGCCATTACTTTCCTTTTATGGGTTAGCTTCCTTGAATCCATGTCAGAGAGTTTATCTGTTTGTTTTGTTTGTTTGTTTTAGTAAATATAAGAAGATTCCTACTTAAACTTTCCAAATACTGTAGCTACTTCTAGGTATTTGGCTGTGTTCCCCCTTTTCCTTTCATCCATCCCTATATCCATTCATCTCTTCTTTTAGCCAAATCATCACTATATAGTGCTTACCATGGGCAGGGGACTATACTGGATGCCATGAGGAAGACGAAGATCCAAGCACTAAATCCTTATCCCACAAGCTTAAAGTCTGATAGGTAAACCAGGACATTCATTCATTAAGTTAGTCACCCATTCCAGATCTTTACTGAGCAGCTGGCACATGTTAAGTCCTGTGCTAGACAGTGGTGAGCTAAAGAGATGCTGCCAATGCCCGTTATAGACTCTCTAACTGAGTGAGGAGCTACTGTATTATCGCTAGGCTGAAATAGAAGTTGAGCATTCAGGGGATACATAGGAGCAACACCTCTAATGGAGACAGAAAGACTTCCTGAAAGAAGAAAAATGTGCTGCCTGAAATGGAAGTATGAGTTAGCCAGGTAGAGGAAGAAATGACTGTGCCAGGAAGAAGAGACATAAAGGCCCTGAAGAGAAAGAAAGCCTAATTACATTTGAGAATCTCAAAAGTTTAACATGACTGTTTCTGGAGTGTGAAGGAGGGAACTGGTAAGAAAGAGGCTCCAGGAATTCCCTGGTGGCGCAGTGGTTAAGAATCCGCCCGCCAAGCCCTGGTGCGGGAATACCCCACATGCTGCAGAGCAACTAAGCCCGTGAGCCACAACTACTGAAGCCCGTGCACCTAGAGCCCGTGCTCCACAACAAGAGAAGCCGCCGCAACGAGAAGCCCGCACACCGCAGCGAAGAGTAGCCCCCACTCACTGCAACTAGACAAAGCCCGAAAAGCCGCAGGCAGCAGCGAAGACCCAACACAGCCATAAACAAACAAATAAATGCAATAAGCTCCAGTAGGGAAGTGCCATGTGAATGAAAGCATCTTGCAGTATAGACTATTTAAGATATTAGAGCTCTTTAAACATCCTTGGGTGTTTGTTTTTAAAGCTCTCTCTGTCTCCTTGGTGGAGTAAAGAATAGACCAGTCAGTGGTTATCCAAATATTCTCAAAACCAGCAGAATAGTTATCGCCTGGAAATTTGTTAAAAATGCAAATTCTTCGACTTCACCCCAAAGCTACTCAATCAAGACCTGTGGAGAAGGAGACTCACCAATGTGTGGTTTCACAAGCCTTTCAGATGATTCCAAGGCATGCTCAAGTCTGAGAACCACTAGATCATACAGAAGCAAGACTGGAGGAAGAGGAACCATGCAGGAGATTGGAGCAATAATCTCTGTAGGCTTACACAAAAAATTACAACGTGAGCTAGAAGACTCAGGAATCATATCAGAGGCACGACCAACTGCCATGTTTGTTCAGAAGAAGCAAGTCAGGCTGTTAAAATAGGCTCTTTAGAGAAGAGGTCATTTGAGCTTAACCTGTGACTTTAACTCTTACTACCCTATGTCTTACTTTTTTCTGGCTATATTCCTGATTGTAGTTTTGAAAAATTCCTGAGTGTAGCTTGATATAAATTGTGACTACTGAGTTACCAATCTTCCTAGTGAATAGTTTCTCAACTAAATAGTCTATCATGAAAAATTGTGCAGAATCAATTGACTCAGACACTTGTGTACAATTTTTGACAAAATTTATCCCGTTAAAAAATATTTCATCAACCATTTTTGAACTGAACCTCTTTTTTTAATTGCTCATATATATAACCTAAAAATTATGAGGAATACATTATGGTTCTTCCAAAGAGATATCTGCACATATGTATATTATGCATGTATGTGTATATATATAGATATAAAATATGGTTGTCTTTAGAATTTACTGGATATTCAAATAGGTTTGCTAGAGAAATTAACTGTATGTTTCTTGAACATAGCATTATCTGTTTTCTTTCTTCCTTCCTTCCTAAGGATTATAAATCCTTAAGTAGAAGCTATTTTCTTTTGACCATGTAGCATAGAATTGGTACAGAATAATACGTTAAATTACATGCTATTCTTTTTTTTTTTTTTGCGGTACGTGGGCCTCTCACCGCTGTAGCCTCTCCTGCTGCGGAGCACAGGCTCCAGACGCGCAGTCCCAGCAGCCACGGCTCACGGGCCCAGCTGCTCCACGGCATGCGGGATCCTCCCAGACCGGGGCAAGAACCCGTTTCCCCTGCATCGGCAGGTGGACTCTCAACCACTGCGCCACCAGGGAAGCCCTACATGCTATTCTTTTTGTGTATAGTTAAATGGAAACTTTGCAAAGTTTGCTTTTCTTCAGTTCACATATTTTCTAGCTGACCAGCCAAAATAAAATATACTTTTTGCTTTTTATCTCATTGACTTAGCACTTATGTTAATAAACAATTCTGACTTTTCTTAATGCCTCATTACACCTAATTTGTTATAAGTATCATCCACAATATTTAATTCTAAAAATGATGACACTGAGGTTTTGATGACCCAAGTGAAAAAAAAATAAAATAAAGCCCTGGAACTTAATCATTGTATATGTATCATGTGTTTGTATTCAATTTTCTTCTCAATTTAGATGTTATAAAATAAGGCCAGTATAAAATATTCAGAAAAATCTTATAAGGATTGTAAGAAAGCTGAACAAAGAGTGAATTTTGCCAAGTCTTTTAAAACGCCAGCTGTATGCATCTGCTTGTTAGCATGTAGCATTATTCTGACCTGGGAATTGTGTACACTTCACAGTGTACATGGGCCATTTGTCCTGGGAACATATTTTGTGGCTGCCAAAACTAAACAGAGTTAGGCAGTTCCCGTGAGAGGAATATGACGGTTCTGAAACAAAGCAAAAAAAAAACTGAAAACAGAGAACTGCTCTCATTGTTAGGGTGGGAAATAAACTGGAAACAAGAAAAAATAAGAATCAAGTCAGATTAACTACTTATGAAACTTCTGAATTTAATGATTATTAATAATGACAAAATATTGCAGTGTACCATTTCTTATTTTGGTAAACACCTTGATAAATAGGACATTTTAAAACATAATGTATGATATTCAATGATGCAGTATAACAGACTATGTTCAGAATAAAAATATTAATATTTAGCTTAAAATTTTAATTAGAACTTGGAATTGCTTGTTCATGCTAAATATAGAATGAATCCTAGACATTTTTTATTACACATGGGTTACGATTAGGCTCAGATGCATTCAGCAAAAACAAACTAACAAACAGTAACAGAAAACCCCAAACAGCTGAGGCTTAAATAATAAAAGCTGAGATAAATAATCTGAAGTATTCCACCCAGGGCTGATGTGGCAGCTTCATTGTGTCTGCAGGGCCTCAGACTTCAAGCTTGAGGCTTGACTGTTCCTCAGTGCCACCCTCTACATGAAGGTGAAAGAAGCCTCCGGAACTCATAAATCTCTATTCCAGACAACAGGATGGAAGAAGCAAGAGATAAAAGTGTCCTCCCCCTTCCTCATATGAAAATAATTCCATCCCACCTTTCCCAGATGCATGTATTTTACACAGCTGCAATCATATTATGTATATAATGTTGTACTTTTTCTTACCCATAATTTTTTCATATCCATAGCTCTCATTAAAATTGCTCCTTCATACTCTTTTGAATGGGTGTTCCAAAATTACTTAACTTTTTCCCTATTCTTGGACATTTTTGGCTCAGTTTTCACTTCTATAAATAAAAAGCAATGAATACAGAGAGGTACTTCTTGTGTGTTATTTTCAAATGGGTGAGCCTTACAAAATGGGAATATTAGAACAAAGCATGCAAACATTTTTATAGTACTTGAAACATATTGCCAAATTGTTTTCCAAAAGGATAGTGTTCATTTACTTTGCTGTGGGCAAAGTATGACTTACTTTACCATTTTTAGTATGCTCTGAAACAGCATTAGCTGTTAACAGTTTTTAATGGCTGATTCAACAGGTGAAAAATGGTGCCATGCTGTTTTTTTTTCTAATTCTACTGATTCCTTATTATTGAGATTGCAGACTTTTCAATATGTTGGTTTTCATTTATTTATTATTTTTTTGCTGTACGCAGGCCTCTCACTGTTGTGGCCTCTCCTGTTGCGGAGCACAGGCTACGGACGTGCAGGCTACGGACGTGCAGGCTCAGCGGCCATGGCTCATGGGCCCAGCCGCTCTGCGCCGTGTGGGATCTTCCCAGACCGGGGCACGAACCCGTGTCCCCTGCATCAGCAGGCGGACTCTCAACCACTGCGCCACCAGGGAAGCCCGCAATATGTTGGTTTTCTAAGTGCACTTTCTCCTGAGGGAATTGACTAATCATATTTTATACCTAGTCACTGGAGAATTTTTTTCCAATTTTCCAATTAATTTGTATTTAAAAATACAAAGTTTTACTACTTTTAAACTTTTACAGTAGTTTATAATTTTTGTATCACTGAATGTTGATTATTTAGTTTAGCATTTCTTCTACTGCTTCTATGTTAGGAAGCTTAGGTATTTATCATTTTACATATTCATTAGCTCTTCTTCAGAGAATTGATGAATACTTAATATTCTTTTTTTCTGTGGCACTTTAGATCATATGGAATTTTGTTGTGTGGTATATAATGTGGATTAAACTGCTTTATCTAATTGCTATCTAGTTAACCTAGCACCTTTTAGAAAATAATTTTAATATTCCCTGTTATTTACTGATATCATATTCATCATGCTTTAAATGGTCATATATAATTAAGTCTACCTGGTGTTTTTTACTTTTCATAGTTCTTCATGACTGTTCATGAATAAACACTTGACTTTCAATTATTATTGTTTAACTCATGTTCTCATTCATTATTCACCATTCATTCATTCATTCAACAAGCATTAATTGAATGTCTTCTTTGTATCTAGTGCTAGATATAAAGTGGTGGATAAGACATGGTTCCAGTTCTTGTAGAATTTACGTATTTTCTGATGAATAATCTAACTATAAGATTGCAGTTAACAGCGGCATTGCCTTGGACAAAGAGTGCCGTGACATAGACGCAAGGAGTGCTCAGCATTTATGTATAAATTTCTCCATGAATTCTATTTAGAAAGACAAAACATGTCTCATCATGAGAAAATGTCCAGCACTCAGTGCATGGGACAATGGGAGCAATGCTTGAGGAAAGAATGATATGCTGTACTTCACAGGTCAAGCTGACCACATGCAGAGGATGTGCTTTCATTTTACTAATAAAGATGATGGATTTGGACTAATCAACCAAGGACTCTCAGATGACTGGACTGTTTTTCCTTACCATGTCCCTTAGTGACAGTGGCCCATTTCCTACTGAAATATGTTGAAGAGTCACTGTAGCACTGATTGCAGCCTTGAAGGGTTTCCTCACAGCCCTGGAAATATGTTTTCTCTTCCCTGCACTAATTCCTTCAAAACACTCATATTCCTTGGAGTTGATCTACTTTTGCTATTGCCTGCCCTTCCAATTACAAATGGCGATTCCTATAAATGGTTCCACACAGACTACGTGGAAGAAGAGAATTTAAGGATAACCATTAGAAGTAAGGGATGTGGTTGTCACCCAGGTGGAACAATATCATGTAATGAGTATATACAGAAATTTTTTCAAGCTTAGCTGAGAAATGAAATATTTTTGCTCATTATCTTTAATGAGTAGATAATGAACAAATATGCCAGTAATAAATTCCTATTTTTAAGTGAATTTTTATTTTAGAATGTTTTAAAAAATCATACCATCCATAGTTACTGTAGAAAATCCAAAACTATTATTAAACAGAAATGAAAAAAATAGGATCTTCTATAATTCAATTACTCAGAGAAAACCATTGTAAATATTTTAGTGTATACATTTTAGACACTTCCCCTTATATGTATTACAATTTTTACACAAATTGCTTATAATTTGCCAACTGCTATTAGCCACTCTTATCAGTCAAAACAAAACATAAACATCCTTCCTTACCAATAAATGTATAAACTTCCAGACTGCTATCTTGTCATCACATCACATTATTTGAATGAAGCATGATATATATACACATGTATATATATATCCATGTTTATAGTCTATAAATAAAACTTTAATGAAATTCTTATAAATATATATTTGCATACCTATTAATGTTGCCTTAGAAAATATTCCTAGAGATGGGATCTGTGGATTAGGGTAGCACACATTTTCGTGTCTTTAAAACACAACCAAATGCTCCTCCAAGAACGTTGGGCCAATTATAATAATCTCAAATGCTCCTAAACGCAGCATTTTGTTTAATCACTGGGAATACTTAAACAACAGCAACTCATTTTTAAAATATGAAATTATTTGATTAATATCAAAATCAAAGATACCTTCCCCATGTTTTTGCATTTTCCACAAATTATAAGACTTATTTAATTATTAATTTAAAAGTAATTTAGTCTTTCTGTGATAATACCAATATTATGCCTTTGCACATCAGGTAACTGACATATGTTTACTGGAAAAGGACTAAAAATATTTGAGAATCCTGTACCACCTATAGGGTATCATTATGAAGAATAATATTATGGAAAAGCTGTAGAACTGCCAGTTGATGTTTTAGGGATGGAAGTGACCTCCAGAAACATTGGTCCAGATAGTTACTGCATCATTTAATGCCATACAGCTGGCTGGTGAATAGTTATTTACTTTAACACAATACAACAGAGACATGATTTGGAAAAACTCTCTTAAAAGAAATTAGAGCAGATAGAGATGAAAAGACCTGAAGATGAGAGTTAAGAATTAAGTTAATGTGAAAAGTAATTATCATCAAGTGAAAGAATTATGGAACTGATAAGTAGGTCAATTTTAGATTCTTGGATGGAGAACTCATGATATATACATATTTCTTTGATGTTATTCAGTATTTCAGAGTGCTATCTACTAGGCAAGAGTTTATAGGCAATTTACTGTCCTGAGACTATTTCTGTGAATTTCATTCAAGACTGTAATGCTCATTTTCTTATTGCACCAGAGACTAGAAGTTCTCTAAAATTACTTAGTGATCTATACTGCATGCACATCAAGTGTCTTTCCTTTTATTCATGTTCACTGCGTATGGCACAAAATTGCTCTTACAAATGACCTCTGCTTCCAATGACTTTTTAAAAACATAAAATGATCACAATTTCTTTACACCAACAGTTAAAAATACCTTTGCTTTTTGTTAATTCTATTTTCAATTAGATAGGTTTTCTTTATGCTGTACATTTGATGATTTATAAAGTTATTAGTAATGTGATATGTTATCTAAATGACTATGAATCATAGCAGATGATTATAAACAAATCTAAATTAGAGCGCGACTATGTTAGCATTGAAAATGACTGGCTTTTGGATTCTGTCTCTTCCATAATGATACATTTAATTCTTCAATAACACTTTTCTTTGAATGTAGGTAATAGCTTCTTCACTGAACCACTGCTTTTGTAAAAAATGCAACATTGTTAATTTTAGACTGGGAAAAAAAGACAGGAGACAAAAAACCTATTTCTTGGGAATTTTCATGGGCCAGGTATGTCTGCTATGCATCCAGGTGAGAAACCCTTGAAATCACATCAGTGCGCATCACAATATAAATATGCAGCTGTTAGTCCTTCATCTATAAAAGGAGAATGCCTCTTTGGGAGCAAAATGTTATAAATTCGAATTAGTTTATCCAATGCTCAATCTCACTTTGATTTTGATATCAGTGGAAAAGCAATTTTGAGAGCATTGGGAGTTATTTTGCTGTGTTTTATTAGTTTATCTTAAACTACACTCAAATTCAAAATTAAATTTATTGCATTTTAAAGATAAAATTAGGTACATAAGTTATTAAAGGCCATGGAATTATCAACTGGACACTCTTGTCAGCTAAAATTTTTCTTTGAGAGTAGCATTATTTTTTCCGAGGGACCCTGTAAGTGAGATAAGGCACTAGTGTTTTTACCCCCCAATTCTGTTCTTCTGCTTACACAAAGTACCTAGATTTGCCTCCTGTTTCATTTAAAATGCATTGCCATTTAGCTGTTGAGATAACCTGGGTCGGTCTCAATCAGATAAGAGAGAGGGAATTTTTTTTAAGTTTACAGTGTTTGCTTATGGTATTAAGGCACCTTTGCAATTTCCAAACTGGATGTGTAATCTAGGTGATATAGCCACAGCCCATCTTTTCAATATGCACTCATCCTTACCGAGGTCTTTGGCTGGGAGAGCTGCTAATTTCTCTCCCTTTGCATAGCTGGCAGCTTTGAATGTAAAGAAAGACCCTGTGTTAGCTGGTGATGGTGGGGGTGGGGGATGGGGGGAGTTCAGGTGAGGGAGACTCAGATTTATGCTACTTTTGACACTGCATAATGTGTAAAATCTAAAGAACTTGCTGGCCTGGTAGACTAGCTATTTATGCAGAGAAGAAGTAATAAAAACCTGTCAGGGAAACAGGCAGCAGAGACGAGCAGGCATGAAGGCTCCCCGCTGGCCTTGCTGGGCCGTGTCCTCACAGTGGAGAGGCCAGCAAAGGGGATTACAGCCCAGAGCCAGGCAGATGGAATCTGTTAGCCTCTGCTGTCGCCAACCACAGACCACAAAGGAAAGCTGCCTTGATGTTCCCAGACAGTGAATGAGATGGCTCTGCTCCAGTCCCTGTATGGATTTTAAAGGAAGATGAGTGGATTGAGTCTGGGAGGGAGGGATATCTTTAACACAGCTCAACTCAGATTTCTGGCATCAGCTTGGGTTAGCAAGTTGGGAGGGCAATCCTTTCTCCTTTTGCTCTCCCCTGTACTCAATACCTACAAAATTTTAGTTTCCATAGAGATTTTCATTTGTTCTTCCATTTATTCTTTCTTGAACATTTAGTGAGTGGCCAATTTATTGTAGGTAAAATACAAAACAACCAATAAGATACAGTCCTGCCCCAAGGATCTCACAGTCCAGCAGAGGAAACAAACACATAGAAAGACAGTCAAAAAATAAAGAGAAAACAAAGTAAGTTGTATTGACTCCAAGCCAGATATGCCTTAGTAACCCTGAGTATACTCTTATAAGCTATGTTTTATTTCTTTGTCAACAATGAATCAAAGTGAGGTTTTAGTGGCTCCAGGTCAGTGGAGGGAGTTTCCTTGGAACAACCTACATTGCCCTGACCATTGCCTGAGAAAATAATTACTTGACTAGTTTTATTTTCCATGTTAATATTTAAGAGTTTGTAGAAGAGAGTTGAAATAAGTACTAATTATAAGTCACCATAACAAGATGATGAAGGACACTATTCCCCTGATTACAGAGGAGGTGTTCCTTGCTATAAGAGCATTAGATTCAGAGAAGGATGACTTTTCCCATTAGAGGGAGTGGGACAAGTTAAGAGTGAGAAGTAAATGGAAGGGGATGGAGAAGAATAGCGATGAGGTGCTATATACTGGGTTGGCCAAAAGGTTCATTCGTTTTTTTCCGTAACATGGTTCTAGTAGCACTTGGTTGTCATTAACTTCATTCAAAACAACTTTAGTAGATTGTATTGTGACAGATGTCATACCAGCATGCATTTAAAAAAAATTATCAAAATTGGTAAATTTTTGTGTAGCCATTTTAATATTGAAGATGGAAGAAAAAAGCAACATTTTTGGCATATTATGCTTTATTATTTCAAGAAAGGTAGAAACGCAACTGAAACGCAAGACTAGATCCCGTATGCTGCAACTAAGAGCCTGCATGCTGCAACTAAAGATCCCGCGTGCCGCAACGAGGATCCTGCACTCAGCAACGACGATCCCTCGTGCGGCAACTAAGACTCGGTGCAGCCAATAAATAAATAAGTACTTTTTAAAAATATTTTTAAAAAGAGAGAAAGATTTGTGGTGCAGTGTATGGAGAAGGTGCTGTGACTGATCGAACATGTCAAAAGTGGTTTGCAAAGTTTCGTGCTGGAGATTTCTTGCTGGACGATGCTCCATGATGCTCAACTGGTAAACCAGTTGAAGTTGGCAGTGATCAAATAGAGACATTAACTGAGAACAATCAACGTTATACTATGCAGGAGGTAGCTGATATACTCAAAATATCCAAATTAAGCATTGAAAATCATTTGTACCAGCTTGGTTATGTTCACTGCTTTGATGTTTGGGTTCCACATAAACTAAACTAAAAAACCTTCTTGACCGTATTTCTACATGCAATTCTCTACTGAAACATAATGAAAACGTTCCGTTTTTAAAACAAATTGTGACGGGCGATGATAAGTGGATACTGTACAATAATGTGGAATGGAAGAGATCGTGGGGCAAGTGAAATCAACAACCACCAACCACACCAAACGCTGGTCTTCATCCAAAGAAGGTGATGTTGTGTATATGCTGGGATTGGAAGGGAGTCCTCTATTATGAGCTCCTTCCAGAAAACCAAACGATTAATTCTAACAAGTACTGTTCCAATTAGACCAACTGAAAGCAGTACTCGACGAAAAACGTCTGGAATTAGTCAACAGAAAACGCATAATCTTCCATCAGGATAACGCAAGACTGCATGTTTCTTTGATGACCAGGCAAAAACTGTTACAGCTTGGCTGGGAAGTTCTGATTCATCCGCCATATTAACCAGACATCGCACCTTCTGATTTCCATTTATTTCGGTCTTTACAAAATTCTCTCAATGGAAAAAAATTTCAATTCCCTGGAAGACTGTAAAAGGCACCTGAAACAGTTCTTTGCTCAAAAAGATTAAAAGTTTTGGGAAGATGGAATTACGAAGTTGCCTGAAAAATGGCACAAAGTAGTGGAACGAAACGGTGAATATGTTGCTCAATAAAGTTCTTCGTGAAAATGAAAAATGTATCTTTTATTTTTACTTAAAAAACGAAGGAGCTTTTTGGCCAACCCAATACATGGGGATGGCAGGTAGGGGTTGTGCAGAATTTTAGCTCCTGTCATAAAAATTAAACTTTGGAGATGGGAGAAATGTCTCCAGATGATATTTAAGAAGATGTGTTGATTTAAATGCCCTATAAATCCTCTGAACTTCTTCCAAAGGGAAAATCACAGTAAAGGTAGAGATGATCGCTCAAAGTCCCTGGGCTGATATCTTGTTAAATGTGAACAGTACAGAGATTAGACCACAGGTCTGCTTAGCTGTATGCAGTAATGTAGCCATTGCTGACACTGTGTTGCCTGGGAAGAAAGATGGTTTGGAAGTGAGGACACCTGGGTTGCACACCAGGCTCTAAGCAAGTCATTTTCTATTTCTGGGTTTGTACTTTCATGAGAAGTTGGATTTTAAAACCTCTGAAAAAGATTCTGTGGTCATAGAGAAGGAAAGAGAATGAACTGATGAGGGCTTAGGCCAGAGCTTCTCTTCTGTGTGTGTTCTTTAATTTTAATCTTTTGAAATACTCTCCTTATAGGCACAATATCTGCACAGGAAACATCCAAATAGAGTCTTTGTCCGTGTGCCCTGAAAGCTAGGAATAACCAGCTGAATATCCATTTCTCATTATGAAATTCCAGTAGGAAGACACAATGCCAGGAGGGCAGTGGACAGCCTCTCCTCTAGGCATCTGGAGAGAATACAAAACAAGAGAGATGAGACTAGTCTGCTTTACTTTAGCTTTGTAATATTATTCCCATCAAATACATTTCCACTATGATAGTGACAGTAGTATTCCTTGTAGAAACTCTACTTAGTCAGCCTAGTTGTTGTCATGATTACTAAAAGATTTGGGGGCTTAGCAAAAGTGAATGGTGTTGACTGACAGCCCAAGCTATGACAGCCACTGTGCTAGCCCCCTTATATTGTAAAGTGCTTTCCTTATATCTCATTTCATCTTAAAACTACCTAGTCCTTGAGATAGGAAACATGTATCTATGTTTTGACAAATGAAGACACAGTCTAAAGTCCCAGTACTTGTAAGGTCAGAAGTGGTATGAAAACACTACTTTCTGATCCTTGAGCCTATGTTTGTTTTCCTATTCCACTGCAATGTCTTCCACATCATAAGGCTACTTTGTCAGTACCTGTGGTGTCATCAAGACTATGAGTTAAGGAAAAGTTCATTAGGATGCTATAAGAACTAAAATTACCATGTACCTGTCAGTCAGATATTATAGTTTGCTTGAAGAAATGGCACATTTTCTTTATGGAACAATATGAATAATTTATCATTACATAATCACGCATAGACATCACTTATGTTTATTGCATAAAAAGATTTTCATGTTGGCCACATGTAAAGTCAATTAAGAACTATTCTTGAAATTATTTGAATTTATTATCTTAGATGAACCTGCAGTTATTATTTTAAAAAACATACAATCCAACAAATAAGTAAACAGAGTAGTTTCTTCCATCACCAGGCTTTGAGATGTAAGAGAAAAAAATCTCTATGTGATTCATCTCTGTGTTTCTTAAGGCTTAGCACAGTGCCTGGATCCCTGGTGATAAATGTTTTGTTTTCTTAAAGGTAGAGGTGATGGTAAGGATCGAAGCACATATATTTTTATATTATGTTCTCTTAAATATATTTAAAGTAATGTTCATTGAGAACAAGTATGCTTGGTGAACACTGTCTCACATTAGGCAAGCAGTATAACTGTGTTAAGAGTGCCGGCTCTGAAGTCAGGCTGCCTGGGTTTAAAATACCAGCTCTACAATTTACCAGCTGCAAAATCTTAGGCAAGCCTGAGTTTTCCTTGTCCTCTGAAATGGGTTGATAATTGAACCAAACTTTCCCAGTGTTCTTGTGAGGATATAATGACTGATGATAGTAAAGTACTTAGTTGAGTGATTAAAACACCTTAGGCGTCAGGTAAAGTTTATATTACTCTTTGAAAAAATTAACCTTAGATTTACTAATGCCCAAGGAAATACTTCCTACACTATCATTAAAAATATAGAGAAAAATGACCTCTATGCTGATCCAAAAGATCACATTTTGTCCTTATTTTCTAAACCCCATTTCTGAAAAAAAAGACCTTGGCAAAGGGAAGGAAAAAAGGGATTAAAGCATACTTCAGGGAATCATATACTTTTCCATTATTATTCCATTCTCACTGCTTTCGAACTCAGCCTCTAAGTTGAACTGAAACCCCAAGCTTCCTCCAATCTTTTGATCAACTCAGAGTTTAATCCTTTCCATTTTAGCTGGATTTGCTCTAAGAATAGACTGTTGAATTATGGAAGACAACTCAATCTTCACTAAACATGAGTGTATTTGATTTTTGTTTTTCCTTTTCTTTTTTTTAATTTCAGGGGATCTTAGCGTCAAAATATCTTTCTGGAATTTATGAGAGGATAAAAAGTAATATCCAAAATAAAACATGTCTATTAAAAGTGATATGAAGGTAAGGAAAAGCGCCACAAACAGAAACAAACTACCATGCTTTTGTATTAGATGTAAAACACTGCCACTATCTTTTTATAAGAACCTTACATTTGACAATGAGGAAATAAAGTACCCAAGAAAACATTTTCCTGACAAGAACCTTTTATATAAATAAATATACTGCCCTCTTCCTGTCCCTCTCCACCAGAGTTAAACAATGGCCACTTAGAAAGGAAATGATGTCAACACCCTATGGATAAAAATCAAACTGCACTGGAGGAAACATAGTGAAACACAATAGAAAAAACACAGCTTTCTAGTTTCTGTAGTTTGTCATGGTGAGTCCACAAAGAACAGTCAATTATTAAATTTAAAGCGTAATTCCATTATATCACCACACTGACTTGAGTTTATTACATTCATACAACTTTAATATATGCATCTTTCAGAAAGAAAACTAAAAATTCCAAAGGAAAAAGTGAAAAGATTGCCTTTGGTAGAATTCATAGCTTTAAATGTCTGTAACTCTTTTTTGGCTAAATCTTAACATTTGACTGGCATTCTAATGCCTTTCATAGCTCTCCCTTCTGGGAAAGGCTATTTCAGCAGAGTTTACAGAATGCTTGTGGAAAATATCTTGAAGACCATTTATCAATGTAATGATACTGAATAAATACTTGGCAGAACATTCAGACTATGGATAAAAGATAGTATGAAATATGTGAAGAAAGATCCCATGTCTGTGGCAAATTTCCAGTGATAGAGTTTGACATGTTGCAAATTAATCTTATCCTCAAGGAATTGATTCTGGATGTTCTGCGTCTTCTGGGTAAGCATAGATCCATTTCTCATTATGAAATTCCAGTAGGAAGACACAATGGCAGGAGGACAGCAGACAGCCTCTCCTCTAGGCATCTGGCTGTTTCTTCAGCTCAGAGAAACAAGACGGTCAAATCTCTTTTTAGTCTTTCAAATTAATGCCTTGATTCCTCCCCATTAACTGTTCTTATGCAAACTATTGAGAATAAACTATTACACTAATAATAGCTTTATATATTTTGCCATCAACATTTCTTAGTTGATTAGCAACCAGATGTGGTATTAGAGAAAAGCCTCCATTATATTTGAATTTAAACATTTAACACGTTTCATAAAAATTCTATAACAAAGCAGGGCTAATCCTGGTAGTCATAGCTATCTTTCAGATAAGACAACGATGTCTGAAATGGTAGTTCTGTGTTACAAAGAGAAGAGAGCACATTGTTTAGAATGGATGGTGTCATCAAGTCACCAGAGGTGAGGTCCCACAACTCACTCAAAGTCCCAAATGTCCAAAGGAAATGTGAAACGCTTTTCATGCCAGAACCCGCTGTTCCTCATTTCCTCTGATATCACAGATCTTATTTTAATTAGAGACCAGGCAGCAAAGAGGACTCAGTAACCAGCACAAGCTGAGAACTCAAGGAAGCTGTAAAGCTAGGAAGTCTATCCGCTAGGGAGCTCCATGTGCACCTTTGATAAAATCCTCCTTCTTCCCAGCAGTCCCAACTTTCACAGAGTCTAAAAACACAAGTTCTCAAAACAAAAATAGGATGCAACATTTGTCCTTGGAGACCTTGGAGATTGCTCAGCTGGCACAATGCTCACTATAGATAAAGAGACTAAGGTGCAAAACAATAACAGTGATAATGATATATAGTGACTTAGTCTATGTCATATTCTAAATAGATTTAGCCTATTTATATATGGAATGAATTTGCAGACTAAAGGAATATAGAAATAAAGGCTTAATTCATGTCATTCTGGGACTGAATCAACACATTTTCTAGTATACTTTCTTGTCTTTGGTCTCTTTAAATATCTGCTAAATCAATATATAATCGTTTAATTATTGCCTCACGCTTAAAAAGAGAGAAATGATAGAGACATCAATACTAGGTTTATGCCTCACTTTGTTATGGCAGTTAAATTTTAAATAAGAAAAACAAAACTTTAAATACATCTCAACATGTTAACAGAACAACTGAAAGAGATGAAGAAGAGCTCATAAAGTACTCCGGGTCAATTATTCAGGCAAGTCAAAAGGTCAATTGCATTGCACTCTAGTTTTTCTTTTCTGAGTATTTATTGATTTTTATCAATTTTTGTTTATTCATAAGGAATCAGCTTTCATGATACTTTTGTGACAAGCCTACAACCCTAAAATTCTTAAGTGATATTTACTGCATCTGAATTTCCAAGACACTTTTAAAATTTATCTCTAGAGATTTTGAAATTGAGGAGTGAGTTATTAAGGATAATTTTGTCCAGAACATTTTTAGGATTTTTTCTTCCCAAACTATTTAGAAATATTCCTTGAATTGTATTTTTTATAATAATTCTGTAGTAACCTAAAATATATCTAAATGACATAACGATATTGATTAACTGCAAAAAGAAGGAAGGAGGGAAGGAAGGAACGAAAGAAGGGAGGGAGTGATAGAGCCAAATAATAGAGTCATTTAATCTCCACAACCTCAGATTCTACTTGAAATTGTTATCTGATAAACCTGTGTTGAACTGCATTTCAGTTACTGGCCAGCCTTTCAATCTTAAACCTCAATCTGCATCTAGGGATGAGAGGCAATAATTTCTATATTTGTTGTGAGGATTAAATAATATAACATATAGAGATTGCCTGATATAATGCTATACCGGCTACGCTGGAGACACTCAAGAGATAATTCCAGTGTTTTTTGTTATTCTGTCTGCTATAGAGATTCTGCAAGAGGGCAAATATCCTCTCACTGTATGTGTGTGAACAGAAGCAGTGAGGACAAAGATGTATAACATCACTCTGAAAATTTACTTGTTTTGAAGATAATATTTGATGGATTTAGGAATCTGTTGGTAGTTACATGAACTAAGGAAAACCAACATTTCTTCCAAATCAAGCAAACATTCTAAGTTTAAGGCAGAACACCATGATCAATTCAGAGAGAGAGAGAGAGAGAGAGAGAGAGAGAGACAATGAATTCTATGGGAGGATACATAAGAAACTGGTAAAATTGCCTCCAGGAAGGAGCAATGGGGGACAAAAGTGGGGTAGACATCATTTTTACTTTATTCTCTGGTAGGGACTGATTGTGTCACCCCACACCCAATTCATATGTTGACACCCTACTCCCTAATGTGATGGTGTTAGGAGGTGGGACCTTTGGGAAGTAATTAGGATTAGATGAGGGCATGATGATGGAGCCCCTCGTGAATGGGATTGGTGCCCTTGTAAGAGTCATGAGAGAACCTGCTCCCCTTCTCTGCTTGCCATGTGAGGACACAAGAAGTTGGCACTCTGCAATCTATAAGAAGACCCTCTGAAGAACTCAACCATGCTGACACCTTAATCTTGGACTTCCAATATCCAGAACTGTGAGAAATAAATTTCTGATGTTTATAAGCCACCTGGTCTATAGTACTTAGTTATACCAGCCCAAACCGACGAAGCCACTCTTTTTTATCTATTTTTATTTTGGTATTGTGTGTGTGCACATTTTTGTTACAATTATTTTAATCGTTACTTTGAAATAGACCTACGTTGAAGAAAAATGGCATTTAATTATATCAGCACAATGCCTTTCCAGCAATCAGGTTTTCTTCATTTGGGGGAAAACTTGTTAACATCCCGAAGAGAAACATTATTCTCTGGCATTATTCATGATTACCTTAAGTGAAGAGGTGATTCAAAAGCAACTGGCTGTCTCCATTAATGGGAGTATAACCAGGATTATGCCAGAGGTCATGTTTACTTGAATCAATAAAAATATACCGGTTGAGATGCTGCTCTTTTAAGAGTTTCAGGATAGACCATTTTCAATACCCACACTAAGGTTTGTTCGAATTCAGGATGTTTTTTCCTTCGAAACTGTTTGTTTGTTTATACAACAAAATATTGTGCAGTAAGCGTCCAGTAATAATTTCCTAAGATAAGGTCTTAGTTATAGCTTTTGATTTATCAACTCAAGAAGCTAAGAGTTACTTCTGGAATGCTTTGGAAAAGTTGCACCAGTTAAGTAAGTACCTGGCTTACATTCTAAGAAATGCCTTTGTAGTTTAAAGAAGCTTAAGCAGAAGCCCTCATTGCTGATTTGCCCACAGTGTCAAACATCAGTGGAATTTTCCAATGGCCCTTTAAGAGTTCGGTATTTTCTTTAATTAGGAATACCTGGGTGTTTAATGGGGCTTTTTAAGCTATTGGAGCAGATCTAGACTAAATGACCCTATTTGTTTGAAGAAATAAAGTTAACAGCATCACAGATGCTCCATAAAGCAACACAAAATTGCAAATGGGAGGTAAGGGAAATAACAGAGGAGAAATTTACATCAAAGAAAATTATATCCATAGATGTAGCTGTGCTTCTCTTACCAAGAGCTGTCAAAACAATAAATACCAGGGAAAACAAAAGGAAACCTATTTTCATAACAAAATATCCATATGAACATTCATTTTGTTTTGCTGGGAATGGGTTGCATTATCAGTAGAATTTAAACAATTTCCAGCAATATCATTTCTCTGGTTTTCAAAAGAGCCTTTGTATTTGAGTTTCTGTTTAGACTATGGGCTCTTTAGTTAAGCGAGGAAACTTATATAAACTCTTCAAAACTTGAGTTTGCTGTTCAAGTCATCTTTAAAATAAAGGCTATGATAAAAATCTAAGGTTCCTTTAAGAAGTAAATTGGTGCCAGAAGGTTCTAGAAAGGAATAGTTATGAAATAGCAAAATCCTGAAGAACTTATAAAAGAAAGTACTTTAGTATATATTAGCTTTTATGCCAGTTGGTCATTTTAAAGGATAGGAATGTCTTAGAAAAACACAGAAATTAGAGAAAAAAATACTTTTTTTTTTTTTTTTTTTTTACCTGAAAGAGACTCTCTGAGAGGTTTGGGCAAATGTAGGGTATGGTATTGCCTCCTGAAAAGATTTAGAAACTGAGGTGAATACTTTTCTTCTACTGAGGCCACATGGAACAGAAAGCTATAAAAATCTGGAAATCTCGTCCAGGTGAACTAACAGCTAGTCCTAAAAAAGCATGTTAATACCTTGTTTCTGATCAGCTGTGAGTGGTATTTATAAAAGATAAAACTTATTCTCCCCAAAAAATTTAAAGAGAGATTTCTGTGAGGGCTATTTCTATCCAGGCTGTTCTCAAGCACCAAAGTACTAGTTCTGGGAGTCCATAGAGTGTCAATGAATGACTTTGAATTTAGGAAAATGCTTTGAATGAGTTAGAACAAGATTTAAATTTGCAATAGTTGGTAAGAATTAATATGTACTGAAAAATTTTACTTCTTTGAAATTTGTTCCCAGTATTATCACTTTATAATACATAAGTAATATGAGTAAATGTTTACAATGTTAACTGCTGTGCTTTGTTATTTTAACAAAGATATTGGATGGGTAGGAAAGAAATAGAAATGATGAAGAATTCAAGGCCATGACCAGCAGTGCATTAAAATGTCTTCACCCCTTTTATCTGGTAGCAGCCACTGTATATGCCTGCAGAACTTACGTAAAAAGTTGCCTAGCCTAATAAACACCAATTTATGGAGAGAGGAGAGAATAATAAGACATTATTCTGGACAAGTTGTAAGAAATGGTAGTTGTAGCTCTTCCATACCTCTGAAGTACAACAAAGTCTGAATTCCAAATTTGGTCATTTCAAATATTTCATCAAGCTGTAACTTAACCTCCAGGATTTATCTCTTTGCTTTTAAAGGATTATTCATGAAACTAGGGCCTATAGCCGTTCTGGAATAAGCCAATTTGCTCAGGACACATCATGTATAATTCTACCCCACTCCTAGGGGCCACTTTTCTTCTAAGCCTTTTATATTGGTATTATGTTACTAACCCTCTAAGCTCCCCTGTGAGGCATGTATCAATTGTCCCACATTATTTTTCTTCTTTTTAAAGATTTTTTTTTTTATGTGGACCATTTTTAAAGTCTTTATTGAATTTGTTACAATATTGCTTCTGTTTTATGTTTTTTTGGTTTTTTGGCCACGGGGCATGTGGGATCTTAGCTCCCTGAACAGGGATCGAACCTGCACCCCCTGCATTGGAAGGTGAAGTCTTAACCACTGGACTGCCAAGGAAGTCCCATGTCCCACATTATTTTTGAAAACGTTAAACCACAGAGAAACTGGAAACCTGTCCTAAGTTAATATATATCATAATATACTACTGTATGTTATTTGTGACAGATATTTGTCTTTTTTCTCATGTAGCAAAATGCATAACCAAAGAGACCAGAGGGAAGTGAAAGTAGGCAATCTAACTTATTACCCATTTATCAGATAACAATACTGAGTCTTTCTTTGAAAATTTCTAACCCATTTGCTTGGATTAGTTTGCCAGGCTATGAAACAACATAACAGAAGTGCTATATGAAGAGCAACTATATAAATATCCTTCATCTTGATAAACTCTATTAAAGAGGGAAAAATTTTAAAAAACTTTATTTTTGGTAACTAAATTTAATTTGAAATAAATATGTAATCCTCTTAGGAAAATATGTTGAATTATTTTGGTTTCCTGTCATGTAGGGTTGAATCCAGGTTTTGCAGGTATGGAAGATTATACAATTGGAGATGCCTCAAAGAAAGATAACACAAACCTGCAAATGCAAAATTAGTTATATGTAAAGAAAAGACTCACAATAAGGCCCCAATTTTTCCAAGATTACAAATACAATAAGCATCAAAATCCCCCAAAAGCATAATAGTTTTATTACTTTATTGTCTGTTCCTAATTTTTTGATGTACTCTTTATATGACAATAATTTTGTAATATTTTCTGGAGAGAATAGGAAGATAATTTAGTTTCTGTTTTAGCACAGTTGAAGATGTGTTTTTTGATAGTTTAAAAATTTCTCTTAGTTCCATATATCACTGTTAATAACATTATAAAGATTGCTGTCAAATATAGGGAGAAATTTCTACTCAGTGTCTCTCATATAAGACCTTACAATTTTAGGGCATTTCAAGTTTCCATAAGCAGTGTAGTCATGATGCTCTTTGAATTGGCCACAGTCAAAGGACCTCTAACTCTGTCCCTTTGAGCCATGGAGCATTAAGAGGATTCCCGGAAGTCATCTCTGCATCCACATTGTTAGCGATTATTTACCTGAACACTTAAGGGACCATGAACCACATAAATCTATCCCACTAAACACAAAGTATCCTCAAGGTAACTTTTCTTTAGCCAGATTCCAAATATGTTTGTGGCCACTCCAACATTGCCTGACATTGGGGGGAAAGTTAATATGGAAGGAAACAGCAGTCTTAATCAATTGTGGTTAAAATGTCTTACCAAGGCAAATAGCACAGAAATTATTAAGGCTTTGTGAATGTTTCTAGGAATCCTTCTGGCAAGAAGCCTGTGTAAGTGAAAGGCTAAATCATGGTCAATTTGCCTCCACTAAATTTAACAAACTAATGAAGCTACAGATTTATGTAAAATTTAGAGTACTAATACTAATAATTAAGATACATCCTGATAGACATTCTTTGGTTATGTAACATATAATTAATGACCTGAGTTGATTTTAGTAACATATATTATAGCAATATAAACTATGAATGGTAATGTTAATAATATTAAGAAAAAATTTTTATGAAGGAATGGTAATATTTTTTAAAATTCAGTGGATTCTAATATAAGGATAAATTCCCCAAATTAAATTTTTACTATTTTTTAAAAATTTAAAAGGTACTACCTACAGCTGAGGTTGTGGAGCAAATGACCCATTAACTAATAAAATGTTTAAGTGTTTGACCAGCATAATGAGAAATCTGAGCAGTTTTCAGAATATGAAGATAACCCTTTGATGGTAAAAAAAAAAAAAAAAAAGTACAAACAGCAGCTATCAAATAGGCCAAAATATATAAGGCAATATTGTTTGAGGACTTCTGCAAAGACATGACATATACTAAGAGGAAACTGACATATAGGTAAAGTCTTTTTGGCTGCCATTTGTTAAGTAATGGCTGCCGTGAGATGGATAATATAAAATGTTTAATGACACAGTAGTCTGAAAATCACTACTCCAAAATTAGATTTTGCGCACTGTTTTGTGTGACTATGAATATAAATATAAAAATGAGTCAAATGATTATTTTTACTGAATACTCGTTCCATTTTACACTAAATACATGTGCTAGATTCTGAAAGGTCATTAGCCATCACCCTCTGACTAAATTTTTTTTCTTGCCTGTCATTAAAAAAGCAGTGAACAAGACAGTCAAGTATTTAATTGCTCAGTTTTCTCAGTGATAATTTCCTTATGTTGGTTTATTCCCTTCAAAATCTGTGTTATCTAATTTCTGCTCTACCTCAGACACTAGGCATCTCTGTACGGAGACACTTCATAGTATGGGTACCATGCCAGCTTTGGAATCCAACAGACCAGGTCCCGAATCTGCCAGAGTGTGACCAAGGGCAAGTTACCTCACCTCTTCATGTTCTGTTTCCCGGTGGGTTAAACTCTACTGCAAAGGGGATACAATAATGTACGTGACCACAGTGCTTCCTACACGGCAACTGCCAACTGAATGAATGAATGGGTTTATGTGACTTGTTTCTGTCTGTCTATATGAGAAATAAAAGGCGTCCAAGGCACACTGATCTACCCTGCTGTGCTACTTTTTATGATACGGAGGTGGAGCTTACTTGTTGTAGCTCTGCAGGTACCATGTGATCTTGTTCAAAAGTTTCTCCTATATAAACTCAATGCAGTACAGTTTTCAGCTGATCAAAATATTGAAGCAGAATTCCCTCTCCTCTCTCTCCTCCATCTCCCTCTCTCTCCGTCTCTCCCACTCCCTCTCTATCTCTCTTTTTCTCCTTTCTTGAGAGAGAAGGAAAGAGGGAAGTGAATGAAGACAAGAAGAGGGGTATACAAAATTCCTGCAATTAAGAACGCACTTAGAAGGTTTTATTTTACCTTACTTGCCAAACTTGGAATTTTTAATAAGGAAAAGGAGTGTTGACTGTTCTCTCAGAGATTATTTCCCTATCCGTTGCTATGGGTAACACACTATCAGAGACAAACAGGAAATCAGTGGGCCACAGGCTTGCTGTCATTGCCTGAATCTTCTTTCCATGCCACATGTTTACAAACATGCTGTGTTCCCCTTGACAAAAGCAGACACAGACACTCAGGGACTTCAAGGCTTTCCATTGTGTGTGTGAAATGGTTTCATTTAAGAGCTCCTGCTGTCAATTCTCAGACAGTGCAAGGGGAGGGAGGATGTCAGTAACTGACTAAAAGCCAGCTTGGGCAGAAGGCTTAACTCCATGGGCTCATAAATATATGTGTGTGTGTGTGTGTGTGTGTGTGTGTGTGTGTGTGTGTGTGTGTGGTATATTAAGATGAATAGACACTCAAGATTAGAATTTGTTATGGAAAAGAAAACTTGGCTTACATGGCTGTAATCTGAGCCAGAAAACACTGAACTTGAATGTTACTATCTCTGTTTCTTGGAGGTCCTGCGGTGGTGCAGGAGGGGGAATTTAGTCCCAGAAATCAGTAGGAAAATAAAGGACTGCTTTGTGAGTTTGTGAGTGCGTGCCAGTCCCATGACTGTTTACTGCCACTTACATGACAATGGTAAAAGTTCCTCTCATACAACTGGTTGGATCAACACCACGAGATTTCTTGACACTTCCTTCCCTTAGGCTCCTCTGATTCAGGAGTGAAGAACCAGTGGCACAAAAAGAAATACTTAAATCCCACTTTCTCTGCCTCAGTGTGGTCCCTTTGCAGTGCAGTTAATTAAATAGTTTGAAGACTCTAATAGGTGGTCCTAGGAGGGCCACAGAGTTACTTTTCTTTTATCAATCTCATGCACCCCACAGAGGTTTTGCTGTGCTGAACAAGGGCCTAATCCTCAGCAGTTGAAGGCTTGGTGGGACTGGGGAACTCAGAAGATTAGCAATTCAGTCTTTGCCAAAACTCACCTAACACACTGCATTTCTAGTATTCCCAGAGGGGTTTCCAATGTTTGTGTATAGATTCAGGTAGAGGTCAAGATTTCTACTCTTTACTATCAGGATAAGGAAGTAAGGAAGGGACGAATGCTACATGTATGACACTATATAAAACTGGAAGCAGCTTTGAGAGAGGTATTTCAGGGACAGGAAAAAAGACAGAAATTAAAAATTTCCCCTGATGCCTGCAGTTGTTCAATTAGTTTGGCTGAAGAACTTATCTTCAATGTATGCATTCATTCAACAAACATTTATTGAGTATATATTATATGCCAGTCATTGTCCTATTTACTGAAGATACAGCAGTGAGTAAAAGAGACAAGATCCTTGTCCTAAGAAGCATAATTCAAATCTAGTGATTCAGTAGTAGAAATTTGGATTTTTCAGTCAATAATGTATTACTGGAAGTAAAGTTAGGAGCTCTTTTCCTTAGGGAAGGTTTCAAGAGTGGTGTAGGAGAGAAAATGATTAAATGCTAAAATCATCTCTTGGTATATGAGTGGTGTGTGTGTGTGTGTGTGTGTGCACATGTGTGTGTGTGTGTGTGTGTGTGTGTGTGTGTATGTTTATGGGAAAAGGAGATCTGAGGTCTAGAGATAAACTCTTCCTTTACTTGACAATCTTATCTGACCAAAAACAAGCACAATAGAAGTGGTTGACTTTGGACTTGAGTGAGACTGAATAAAACAGAACATTGAGGATGGCAAAACTAAACGAGTGTCTAAAGTTTGCAGATACTTCTGAAAATAAATATAAGACTTAACAAAAACAACGGCCAGAGATTGATTTGCTTCCCTGCTACCTCTCAAATCAACCTCTAGCAATTCCCTCATATCGGGAATCAGACTAAATTACTAACATGCTAAGATGTGATTAGAAGAAATAGATGGGAGGGCAGAGTCAAGATAGTGGACTAGGAAGGTGTGGAATTCGCGACTCCACACAATTAAAGCACCTGCCAGGCACCGGTGGGGGACCATGGACACCTAAGGGGGTGGGAGGAACCCCAAGCCACCAGTTGTTTCAATTATATTTTTATTTTTCCTAATATATTTTTTATCTTTCTAATTTTATTTTGTTTTTTATTCTTTTTTATTGTACTGCTCCTTTTTTTCTTTTTCTTTTTTTTTTTCTGCCACAACACATGGATTGCAGGATCTTGGTTCCCAGGGTGGAGGTCAGGCCTGAGCTCCTGTGCTGGGAGCTCCAACTCCAAACTGCTGGACTAACAGAGAAACTCAGAACCCAGGGAATATTAATAGGAGTGAGGCATCCCAAAGGTCCTTATCTCAGCACCAAGACCTGGCTCTATAACTGCCTGCAAACTCCAGTGCTGGACCACTGAGGCAAAACAACCAGTAACACAGGAATACAGCCCTACCCATCAAAAAAAAGAAATGACAAAAAAATATGTTACAAACAAAGGAGCAGGTAAAAACCTATAAGACCAAAAAAAAAGAAAACAAAATACGCAACTTACCTGGAAAAGAATTCAGAGTAATGATAGTAAAGATGATCCACAATCTTGGGAACAGAATGGAGAAAATACAAGAAACATTTAACAAGGCTCTAGAAGAACTAAAGAGCAAACAAACAATGATGAACAACACAATAACTGAAATTAAAAATACTCTAGAAGGAATCAATAGCAGAATAACTGAGGCAGAAGAACGGGTAAGTGAGCTGGAAGATAAAATGGTGGAAATAACTGGCAGGGAGCAGAATAAAGAAAAAAGAATGAAAATAATTGAGGACAGTCTCAGAGACCTCTGGGACAACATTAAATGCACCAACATTCGAATTATAGGGGTCCCAGAAGAAGAGAAAGAAAGGGTCTGAGAAAATATTTGAAGAGATTATAGTTGAAAACTTCCCTAACATGGGAAAGGAAACAGTCAGTCAAGTGCAGGAAGCGCAGACAGTTCCATACAGGATAAACCCAAAGAGAAACATGCCGAGATGCATATTAATCACACTAGCAAAAATTAAATACAAAGAAAAAATATTAAACGCAGCAAGGGAAAAGCAACAAATAACATACAAGGGAATCCCCATAAGGTTAAAAGCTGATCTTTCAGCAGAAACTCTGCAGGCCAGAAGGGAGTGGCAGGACATATTTAAAGTGATGAAAGGGAAAAACCTACAACCAAGATTACTGTATCTGGCAAGGATCTCACTCAGATTCAATGGAGAAATCAAAAGCTTTACAGACAAGCAAAAGCTACGATAACTCAGCACCACCAAACCAGCTTTACAACCAATGCTAAAGGAACTTCTCTAAGCGGGAAGCACAAGAGAAGAAAAAGACCTACAAAAACAAACCCAAATCAATTAAGAAAATGGTAATAGGAACATACACATCAATAATCACCTTGAACGTAAATGGATTAAATGCTCCAACCAAAAGACACAGAGTTGCTGAATGGATACAAAAACAAGACCCTTATATATGCTGTCTACAACAAACCCACTTCAGACCTAGGGACACATATAGACTGAAAGTGAGCGGATGGAAAAAGATATTCCATGCAAATGGAAATCATAAGAAAACTGGAGTAGCAATAGACTTTAAAATGAAGACTTTAAAATAGACTTTAAAAGAGATAAGGAAAGACACTACATAATGATCAAGAGATCAATCCAAGAAGAAAACATAAAAATTATATAATATTTATGCACCCAACGTAGGAGCACCTCAATACATAAGGCAAATGCTAAGAGCCATAAAAGGAGAAATCGACAGTAACACAATAATAGTGGGGGAATTTAACACCCCACTTACACCAATAGACAGATCATCCAGACAAAAAATAAATAAGGAAACACAAGCTTTAAATGACACAATAGACAAGTTAGACTTGATATTTTTAGGACATTCCACCAGGAAAGCGGAAGAATACACTTTCTTCTCAAGCGCATATGGAATGTTCTCCAGAACAGATCACATCTTGGGTCACAACTCAAGCCTTGGAAAATTTAAGAAAACTGAAATCATATCAAGCATCTTTTCTGACCACAGCGCTATGAGATTAGAAATCAATTATAGGGGAAAGAAAAGTAAAAAAAACAAACACATGGAGGCTAAACAGTGTACTGCTAAATAACCAAGAGATCACTGAAGAAATCAAAGAGAAAATCAAAAAGTACCTAGAGACAAATGACAACAAAAACACGATGATCCAAAAACCTATGGGATGCAGCAAAAGCAGTTCTAAGAGGGAAGTTCATAGCAATTCAAGTGTTAGGATGATAAAAGGGAGAATGAAGTGGAAGACTCACCTCAAGAAACAAGAAAAATCTCAAATAAACAATCTAACCTTACACCTAAAGCAACTAGAAAAAGAAGAACAAAGAAAACCCAAACTTAGTAGAAGGAAAGAAATCTTAACGATCAGAGCAGAAATAAATGAAATAGAAACAAAGAAAACAATAGCAAAGATCAATAAAACTAAAAGCTGGTTCTTTGAGAAGATAAACAAAATTGATAAACCTTTAGCCAGACGCATCAAGAAAAAAAGGGAGAGGACTCAAATCAGTAAAATTAGAAATGAAAAAGGAGAGATTATAATTGACACTGCAGAAATACAAAAGATTGTAAGAGACTACTACAAGCAACTATATGCCAATAAAATGGATAACCTGGAAGAAATGGACAAATTCTTGGAAAAGTAAAACCTTCCAAGATTGAACCAGGAAGAATTAGAAAATATAAACAGACCAATCACAGCACTGAAATTGAAACTGTAATTAAAAATCTTCCAACAAACAAAAGTCCAAGACCAGATGGCTTCAGAGGCGAATTCTACCAAATATTTAGAGAAGAGTTAACACCTATCCTTCTCAAACTCTTCTGAAAAACTACAGAGGGAGGAACACTCTCAAATTCATTCTACGAGGCCACCATCACCCTGATACCAAAACCAGACAAAGATATCACAAAAAAAAGAACATGATAGACCAACATCACTGATGAACATAGACGCAAATATCCTCAACAAAATACTAGCAAACAGCATCCAACAACACATTAAAAGGATCACACACCATGATCAAGTGGAATTTATCCCAGGGATGGAAGGATTCTTCAATATACGCAAATCAATCAATGTGATACACCACATTAACAAATTAAGGAATAAAAACCATATGATCAACTCAATAGATGCAGAAAAAGCTTTTGACAAAATTCAACACCCATTTATGATAAAAACTCTCCAGAAAGTGGGCATAGAGGGAACCTACCTCCACAAATTAAAAGCCATATATGACAAGCCCACAGCAAACATCATTCTCAATGGTGAAAAACTGAAAGCATTTCCTCTGAGATCAGGAACAAGACAAGGATGTCCACACTTGCAACTATTATTCAACATAGTATTGGAAGTCCTAACCACAGCAAGAAGAGAAGAAAAAGAAATAAAAGGAATAGAAATTGGAAAAGAAGACGTAAAATTGTCACTGTTTGCCAATGACATGATACTATACGTAGAAAATCCTAAGGATGCCACCAGAAAGCTACTAGGACTAATCAATGAATTTGGTAACGTTGCAGGATACATAATTAATGCACAGAAATCTCTTGCATTCTTATACACTAACAATGAAAGATCAGAAAGAGAAATTAAGGAAACAATCCCATTTACCATAGCAGGAAAAAGTTTAAAATACCTAGGAATAAACCTACCTAAGGAGGCAAAAGACCTGTACTCAGAAAACTATAAAACACTGATGAAAGAAATCAAAGATAACATAAACGATGGAGAGATATACCATGCTCCTGGACTTGAAGAATCAATATTGTTAAAATGACTACACTACCCAAAGCAATCTACAGGTTCAATGCAATCCCTATCAAGCTACCAGTGGCATTTTTCACAGAACTAGAATAAAAAATTTCACAATTTGTATGGAAACACAAAAGACCCCAAACGGCCAAAGCAATCTTAAGAAAGAGAAATGGAGATGGAGGAATCAGGCTCCCTGACTTCAGACTATACTACAAAGCTACACTAATCAAGACAGTATGGTACTGGCAGAAAAACAGAAATATAGATCAATGGAACAGGAGAGAAAGCCCAGAGATAAACCCATGCACCTATGGTCACCTAATCTTTGAAAAAGGAGGCAAGAATATACAATGGAGGAAAGAGAGCCTCTTCAATAAGTGGTGCTGGGAAAAATGGACAGCTACATGTAAAAGAATGAAATTAGAACACTCCCTAACACCATACACAAAAATAAACTCAAAATGGATTAAAGACCTAAATGTAAGGCCAGACACTATCAAACTCTTAGAGGAAAACATAGGCAGCTCATCCTATGACATAAATCACAGCAAGATCCTTTTTGACCCACCTCCTAGAGTAAGGAAGATAAAAACAAAAATAAACAAATGGGACCTAATGAAACTTAAAAGCTTTTGCACAGCAAAGGAAACCATAAACAAGGCAAAAAGATAACCCTCAGAATGGGAGAAAATATTTGCAAATGAAGCAACTGACAAAGGATTAATCTCCAAAATATACAAGCAACTCATGCAGCTCAGCATCACAAAAGCAAACAACCCAATCCAAAAATGGGCAGAAGACCTCAATAGACATTTCTCCAAAGAAGACATACAGATGGCCAACAAATACATGAAAAGATGCTCAACATCACTAATCACTAGATAAATGCAAATCAAAACCACAATGAGGTATCACCTCACACTGGTCAGAATGGCCATCATCAAAAAATCTACAAACAATAAATGCTGGAGAGGGTGTGGAGAAAAGGGATCCCTCCTGTGCTATTGGTGGGAATGTAAATTAATACAGCCACTATGGAGAACAGTATGGAGGTTCATTAAAAAACTAAATATAGAACCACCATATGACCCAGCAATCCCACTACTGGGCATATACTCTGAGAAAACCATAATTCAAAAAGATTCATGTACCACAATGTTCATTGCAGCTCTATTTACAATTGCCAGGACATGGAAGCAACCTAAGTGTCCATCAACAGATGAATGGATAAAGAAGGTGTGGCACATATATACAATGGAATATTACTCAGCCATAAAAAGAAATGAAATTGAGTTATTTGTAGTGAGGTGGATGGACCTAGAATCTGTCATACAGAGTGAAGTAAGTCAGAAGGAGAAAAACAAATACTGTATGCTACTGCATATATATGGGATTTTAAAAAGTGGTACTGATGAACCTAGTGGCAGGGCAGGAATAAAGATGCAGATGTAGAGAATGGACTTGAGGGCACAGGGTGGGGGAAGGGGAAGCTGGGATGAAGTGACAGAGTAGCATTGACATATATACACTACCAAATGTAAAACAGATAGCTAGTGGGAAGCTGCTGCATAGCACAGGGAGATCAGCTCGGGTCTTTGTGACCACCTAGAGGGGTGGGATATGGATGGTGGGAGGGAGGCTCAAGAGGGAGAGGATATGGGGATATATGTATACATATAGCTGATTCACTTTATTGTACAGCAGAAACTAACATAACAACATTGTAAAGCCTTTATACTCCAATAAAGATGTGAAAAAAAAGAAATAAAACAAAGCAAAACAAAACAAAAAAGAAATAGATTGTTTATATCTTGGACTTGCCCCTTGTAGTGAAATGTGAAAACCCAGCAGAAAGCCTTGAAAACTATAGATATCACAGATTCAAGAAGAATTAATTTAAACCTCCCTATGTTCTTCCCCTTCACTCACATAAATTACATACAAGTAAATTACATACAAGTGGAGAATTTTTATTCATTTCTCAATATAGGGCTAAAAAATGTTTTTTGTCCCTGCTCAATATTGAAAATTTTCCCAAATAAGTTTATAAATCAAATATTAACAAAGGAAGCATTCTGATAAAGATAATTAATGAATTATCTTTCACATGTTCTTTTAGAATATAAAAATAGACTCAAACCACTGAAGTTTTGCATTAGAACTCAGGAATATCAATCCTCTTTTACATTTATTACTGTGTCATGCATTTTGGCATTTCATCATTGGGGTCTGATATTCATAAGGGTTTCAACTGTTTTTTTTTTTGTTTGTTTCAAGATATTTACATGTCTTGACTGTGAAAGAAAATAACGATTACAGAAATTTTAAGTTTCCTAAGACCAGCACCAAGACTTCTACTTCCTGTACAGTCTCCATAGCTCCCACTACCTAGTAAGCACAAAGTCCACACTTGTTGAATAAATTAAAGTGAGTCAAATGGAATAACTTTGGTGAAGACCATCTGAAGATAGGCCAGTCAACTAGATCTACATGACTGGAGGTTTCTTCTAAGCTAAGTCTTCTGGGTCACATCTTTTAATCTGTGACATTTTAGCAAAGCATGATTATCTGAATCACATATAGTCAAACATATCACACTGACCTTAAGAAATCCAATCAGTGTTTTCATAACCAATTCTTTAGGAATGTAAAAAAGTGTGTAGTGTATAAAATTTCCAGCTGCTCTCTTTTGGAAATGGAGGTTTAGGTGAGTGGGTGTAAAAGGAAATAAAGCATCATTGTAGAACTTTAGACTTTGACAACTAAGGAATAATTTATGAGAATAAAAAAGTAGAATATGAGCCATCCTTTTGTGTTCCAAAAAAAATGCCTTGGAGAGGTTATGAATAAAGAATTCCCATTGAAGCAGAAAAATTCAAAAGGATGCAAGCTTCACAATTTCAATAACAATGAACATGTTTTATGTTGGCTGGTAATTTTTCTGCAGATGTTACTTTGAAAGTTTGGACTTCTGCTAGATCTTAGCATATAACACATGTCTTTGGTCCAATCACTGGGATCTGGTTAGGGAAGGCCAGCTGGAAATAGCTTCTGGAGACAAAATCTTATGTTTTCCCAAGGTGAACATAATTTTTTTGTTTTGGTATAGGAAAAAAATCTTTGTAACTCAACCCACTACAGTAAAATTATGGTATGTCTAGTTGAGCGTTCTCCAGGGAAGCAGTAGAACAAGCAGAGTTAAGTTGACATGCTGTTTCCTTTATCTGCACATGTCATTTACTGATTTCAGCTTATATCCCAATGAGTTTATATTTGGATTCGAGTAAATCCAAAGTCATATATAATTGATTGCTGCACACAAATGAAATGGTTAGTGCTGTATGTTTCATCATTTCAATGGAACAAACTGTTGTCACATAATGGTTTCTATTTCTTATAAGGTAATTGGATATTAATTGAGGAAATGTAGTAAGAACAAAAAATTAATGGGAAACATTTATTTTCAGAAAGGAAACTACAAATGATAGTTTTATCTTCCCATGTGGATTTCTGATCAATGGACAATTACAATGAGCATCTTGGTCACATCCTCTGTCATTGCTACTACTGTCCTTCACATCTAGTACTACCAGTGTCATGAACAGAAGAAAACAACAACAACAAAAAGTAGAAACAGATGAACAACCAAAGAAAAACAGGATTTTCATTCAAAATGATGGGCTTGAACTCTGACCTTTTTATTTACTAGCCATGGACTTGTGGGCAAGGTTTTTCATATCAGATTTCCCATCTTTATAGAAAAAAGAAAGATAGGTTGCCAATAGTTACCCTTTGTAGCACAAAGAAAATTTTGTTTATATCACTAACAAGAAAAATGATTGGCATATATCTGTAAAATATTATTTATTACATATAGTTAGTAAGATAAGATATGAACTTTACAATTTGTAGTATTAAGTGTCTTACCTGCACTTTCTAGACCAACACAATCTCCCAATATTAAATCCCTTAACTCCAGCATTCTACAAAGTATTTCCAAAGAAGACAACTAAAGAGTATATTCTGTCATTTTAGAAACATCATTGCTATTATGTTTTTCTAAAGTGTCACTTAAATTATTTTTGGTTAGGTTTAAATATGTTAATATTTGCTATTCCTCCTCATTCCAAGAATTTCTCTTCATCTATGTGAAGGCTTTGATGAAAAAAACTGTATGTAACATTTATATTTTTGTGTATGGAGTGCTCTCATCTGTCATAATGCTCACTGTAACCCTGGTAAAGTAGACAGTGATGCATTGTTATGGATTGAATTGTGTTCCCCTTGAAAAAAAGATTTGTTGAAGTCCTAACCTCCAGCGCCTAAGACAGTGACCTTATTTGGAACTAGAGTAGTTGCAGATATAATCATTACTATGAAGACATACTCGACGGTAGAGTGAACCTTTATTCCAGCATGACCGATGTCCTTATAAGAAGATGGCCGTGTGAAGACAGAGACATACAGGGAGGATGCTACGAGACAGTAAAAGCAGAAACTGGTTGGGCAGCTGCAAGATAAGGACCATCAAAGACTGCCGACAAACCACCAGAGGCTAGGAAGAGGCAAGGAAGAATTCCCCTACAAATTTTAGAGGGAAAATGGCCCTGTCGACACCTTGACTTTGAAACTCTAGTTTCCAGAACTATGAGATAATACACTTCTGTTGTTTTAAGCCACGCAGTTGGTGATCCTTTGTTGTGGCATTCCTAGGAAACTAATAGATGAGGCCACAGCACTGGCAAATCTTCACTGAGTACTAAGCTGGTATCATGCACCAAGAATTCTCATAGTCTATAAGGTACTTCCTAGCAATATTCCTAGTAAAATATTTTTAATATTTTACAGATTAAGAAATTAAGGCTCAGAGAGGTAAATTAGTTGGGCCAAATTTGCAAAACTAGGACATGGTAGAATTTGATTACAATTGTTTTTGATTCATCAGCCTGAGAATAGGAATCATTAGTTCAACTATGAAGATGAGGAAATTGAGAGTCAAAGAGACTGATACAGCATTTACCTTATCTTTTTGAGGCTAAATGTATTCATTTCCTGTGGTGTCTCTCCAGGGCCTATAGACCCAAACATTTCCTTTGTTACCTTTTGCTTTCCCTAAGTAGACCACACACTTATGGTACCCTAAACTGAGTTAGTCATCGGATAAACTATGATCAGTGGAGCATTAAGAGAGGATGACCCTGCTGTTCAGACATACTTTAATCAACTTAGCACCTTATAGGGCTAGTCTTAAATAACAGATGAGTTTAATGCCTTTTCTTAATAGTATTAACAATTTTATAATTATAATAACCATAATTTATTGAGCACTACTTAGTATTAGATATTGTATTTGGTTCTTAAATACATGACTTTAAATCTTTCATATGTCCTACAATCATTATTATTGTATTGTTTGTAGTGCAGAGAAGGGTTCCATAAAAGAAAAATAAATGTTTTATTTTCCTACATGGGTCTAGCATCTACAGCATCACAGAGAATAAATTCTAGAGGTAAGTGACTGCAGGGTTACTCAATAAATCAATAATCACTATAGGACCAGAACTAGAAACCAGACTTTTTGACTTCTAATGTAGAACTCTTCATACCAGTAGTTCTCAAATATCAGTCCCCTAAAGAACCACCTGGAGAGTTTTTTAAAAATATAGAAGGTTGAGGGCTTCCCTGGTGGTGCAGTGGTTGAGAGTCCGCCTGCCGATGCAGGGGACACGGGTTCGTGCCCCGGTCCCGGATCCCACATGCCACGGAGTGGCTGGGCCCGTGAGCCATGGCCACTGAGCCTGCACGTCCGGAGCCTGTGCTCCACAACGGGAGAGGCCACAGCAGTGAGAGGCCCGCGTGCCATAAAAAAAAAATCTATCTATCTATCTATATAGATAGATAGATAGATAGATATAGAAGGTTGAACTCTTTTACGTTAGGGCTCAGGAAGGTAAATTTTAAACATTTCCCAGCAAGTTCTTAAGCACTCTAAATTACTACAACTATGGTCTCAGGGAAATATTTTAGTCATTCAGCTGGTGTCTAAGAAAACAGTCCTGAAGAAGATAGGTTTTACAGGATGTGAGAGAAAGAAATAAAACAAAAGAGTAAAATCCTGCATCTTCTGCTTTACCAACTTTCATGTATGAATCAAAATGTAAAGAATTTTACATTTTCTAAATTTTAGCAATTCTCTAACATTCATCCACCCATTGATTTTAAATTATCTTTTAAAACTTGTGTCATGACATGGAAACATACACGTGACAAAGAGAGTAAATGGTGACACTTTCATTCTCTGAACTGAGTTGCAACTCTTATCTAAGCATATGCCTGGAAACAATGCATATTAATTGTGGGCAAGATGAAAGTTAATTTTAAGCACCCCTCTAGCAATGGATCTCTTATTCAAGAGGATGTGTAAGCCACAGTATGTATTCTTCCTATGCTCTCTAAACTGCGTTGATTGGGACAATCTGTGTTTGTCAAACTGAATTTAAGCAGCAGATGCTCTGTGTCTCCCACTCAGATTCCCTTCTTCCGATATTCAGTTACCCTTAGATTTTTCATCCCCTTGACATTCCATATTTTTAGAAACTGGGCACGCATACAAGATTTCTGCTAGCCTTAAGGCTTTTCCAGCAGATTTTTTTCTTTTGATTACACGGTGGGAGGATTTTCAGAGATGTTCGGCTCTTAACTCACTTAACTCTAGTTCCTTCTGAAACCTCACTGCTAATTCGGCTGTGCATTGCTCTATTAAGATAGTCACTTCAATCTTCTAACAAAGAGCACACTTCCCTGATTCTCCTCATCTTACTAGCATCTTACAATTTTCTCTTCCTATCCAAGTCAATGTGTAGGTAAAGTACAGAGTAAGATTTCTAATCTAGGTTTAGTTACTAATTAGTTAGGCACACTTACTCAAACTCTTTAAAATAAGCATGCCTTAATTTCTATAACTAAACAATAAGGTGATTGCAATAAAGGAATTTAAAGGTCTCTTCCAGTGTTAAAAATCCCTAATTCTCAGGTGAGAAACTGACAGTTATATTCTGAAAGATTACATTTGGCTCTTTTGAATTGGGTACTTCCATATTAGGTAGTTAAGAAAGTATCAACAATATATAGAAAATGAGATAATTAATGGATTGATAGAAGGATGAATAGTTGGATAGATATTTGATAAAGAGAGTATGATAAAACAGTAGTAGTAGGTGGCAGATATACAAGTATTCACTGTAAAATTATTTCAATTTTTCTCAATGTTGAAAAAAATTTGCAATAAATTATTGAAAATGGTATCAGTAGCATGTGTGTGATATATATGTGTGTATAATTAAACCTTCTAAGTACTACAGCTACTCACATTTGGAATTCTTTAAAATAATCATGCACTCATACTCTCTAAAACATGTCTTCCCCGATTTTGTCAAGCATGGCAGATGACAATTTTTATTCCTTCGGCTTTGCTCTGTATTTCCAAAGGATCTGGAGCATTCCATGGTGATTTCAGAACATGTCAAATTCACTGCAGCTGCAAAACAGCTGTTGCAGACAGCTCACAGTGGCATTCTGAAAAGTGGTCTGAATTGATTAAAAGCTTGTGACTTGACTATAAACTTTGTTTTATATGATGTTTCATGATGTTAGAATAATATGGAAAATAGTATGATATTATCATATTACCTGGTAATCCCTAACATTTAAAAAAAAATTTCAACACCCATATGAGTTGAATTAATTTAGATGTCTCCTTCTTGCTTTATTTTTTATGGCATATGAATATCACCTAAGTTACAGTGAACTAAATTAAATATTATTTTGTTAATTGCAGCATTTTATTCTTTGAGAGAGAAGGCAGAGATAGAGGCATTCTCTTCATTCTTACGTAGAATACGGTACAACTCGATCGCATGGATGTTCTGGAACAGTCTTGTTTATGTTTAAGCTTCAGATGCAGCGGAAATCTTAGTACTTCACTTGTGTCAAAGCCTCCCAACAGGAATGGCAATGGCATTAGCTGAGGAGGCTAAACGGTGTACATGCTAATAGCTATAAAGAGGGGCTGGTCTGCACAGTACAGGTAGAAATGCCAAGCAGAGTTAGTGGGGACACCCAGCACAGGTGAAAGCAGAGTCTGGAAGATACAGTGTGAGCAGCAGAGAGTGGCCACATCTGGAAGGTAGGAAAAAAATGGCTCATACTATGAATCAGCTGAAAAGACTTGTTTATATTTCAGTGAAACGTCCCTAGGTACATGCTTTAAATACCTGGAGGTTGTAGGAATGGAATATCTAGCAATATTAGATGGGGTTAAGAATCACTGACCTAGAATAGATATATCAGATTGGTCCAGGCAAAATAATAAATGTTGGCAAGGGCATTTCTCCATGACTTACCCTTCCCTTTTCTATCTTTAACTCTTTCTGTTAGAGGGGCCTACATTCTTTAAAACTTTTCATTTCAGTACACAACTAGAGCCTATTGTTTATTCCATTCTAAGCTTTGTAACTTTTCAACCAGTCTTCCTGTTTCACATCATGTCTGGCTCATTACTCATTTCCTCATAGCCATAAGTTCTACTTTGCAAATAATAGTTAGATTTCTGATAATCAAATATATAATGAAATTTAATGATTGACACTGAGCCAGTGTTATGTTTTATTCATCACATATTTGGTTGGGCTTATTATGTTCTATCTAGACACTGTATCAGGAAATAGAGATATAAAAGATTAAAAAAAAAAACAAACCCCAGACTGGTGCTCTCATTCCAAAGAGCCCAGAATTTACCCAGCATTTTAAAATGTACTTTAATGTACATATGACTCACCTAGGGATCATGGTTAAGATGCAGATTTCGTAGTAGGTGAAGAGGAGGAGTTCTGAGATTCTAGATTTTTAATAAGTTATCTGATGATGATTATGCTGTTGGTCTTCAGACGATATTTCATATAGCAAGTGTTTAGTGCAGGTTTTTTCTTAACCAGACGTGGAAGGGAGGCAAGTCCTACTGCCCTAATCATTCATATTATGTAATAAATTAACTTCACTTCAATGCCTCTAGAATATTAGTTGTGTACCTTCCTTGAGAGAATTGAGAAAATACTCTTTAAATCATTTTCTATCTTTGTTCAAGTGGAAACTTGTATCAATTAGGATTGAATTCAGATTTAAGCAACCGAAAGTCTATTCAGTGACTTAGACAAAGAGGGGTTATTTATCTCAGACAGCCAGCAGTTAGGGGGCAGTAGTCTAGTGCTCCAGGGAACTTTCTGTATGTTCTGTTCAGTTATTCTCAGCATGTACAGGTAGGTCCTCACCGATGTTGTCTCCGTGAGGTTGTGGTATGTCTGATGCTTCAGGAGGCTCGTGTGTGCTTTCCAGTTGGAAGCAGGAAGAAGTGGGGAGAGAGAAGCCAAGGGACAGTGCCCTTTTTAAATGTCCCTTTTTAGAAGTTTCTCAGCAGGCAAGCCCAGTGACTCCATTTAATCTTTTTGTGTGGAACTGGGTCATGTGGTCACTCCTAAGAGGAAGTGAGTGTAGGAGCATGAATATTGGAACCCTAACTTTGGAACTTCTATAGTAGCAGAAGATAAGAAAGGGGCTGCAAATGGCTTTGGAGCAGTCAATCCATAGCGTTTGCCACACTCATGGAGTTGAAAAGTCATAAGCTAAAACCAGGTTTATCCGTGCTGAAATACAAAGTAATAACGTAGAGCCAAAATTCTTTTTAAATGTCTAAGCTTTCTAGAACTTCGAATTTTCCACGTCTGACACTGCCTGTTTGAAATGAACTGCATAGAGGTTTTGTTTGTGCCTGAACCTTCCATCTAGTATAAGTAGGAGTGGACTTTGCTCCTCGGTTTCCCTAAGCAATTTCTTCAGTTTTACAAATTACTTTGTAAATAGAAATAATATCTTAGTACATATGTAATTCATTTTTTAATCTATAAAGTACCAAACTTTTACACAAGAATATGAACTTATGAACAATCTTAATATCCTAGGTTAGTTATAGATAAACAAACCATGCAGAATAGATTATTGAAATATAGCTTTTCTTTTCCAGTTTATAATCAAATTCTGGTATTTATAGTTACTTGTCTATCTGACTTTCAAAAAACTCTACAGATACAATGAAAGGTAGAGAATTCATATTGACATATCATCTATTATGTCTATATATGTCTTATATATTAATACCATTTCTCAACAACCAATTAAGATCATTACATTTTCCATTTTCCTAACAAGAAAACTGAGGTTCAGAGAAATTAGGTAACTGCTGAAGATTACCAGCGACAAAATATCAGGGCTTGAAGTATATCAGGGATTTGAAGTCACGTGTGTTTAAAATTTTCTAATTCCCCTCTCTTTCAGAGGGCAATGTATGGAACTTACTCTCTTGCTCTGCTTATCAATTACCTCAGGGAAATTCATGATGTGTATGTAAAACATAGAAGGGATTCATTATTTGTATCCATCCACTTTTTTGTTTAGGCTTGAATTTAACAATTAAAAATACATCAAGTAAAAAAAAAAATACATCAAGTGAGACTCACCTGTTGGAAATAAGAAATGCATATATATTACTTTAACACTGTGATACTAGTAATAAAAATTAAAGGGAGAAGAAAGAAAAGAGCTGAGGTTTTGGTGAGTGTAGAGAGATGTGGGTTATGGCTTCAGATATATATGGGGAAAATTATTCTGATTATACAGAATATTTAAATTTTTTGTAATTCAAGAATTGATCTCTGTAATACAAACTTCTCTGATAATTAAGAAAAGTGTCCTTAAAAAGAAACCAGATAACTTTTTTCTTTTATAAGTGGGGAGATGAAAAAACAAGTCAAGTGCAATGTGATAAGTACTTGGGGCGCTAGGGGAGCACACAGGGAAATACAGTTATTTAAATCACTTTCAAAAAGCCTAATAAATTAGTAACTCATTTTTCAAAAGCCCATTCCAAATGAGTAATACATGAGGTTTGAGTCTACAAGTAGGTAAAGCCCAGACTTCCTGAAAACTTTCCGCTTTGAAATGAATTATGTTGGAAGAATACAGGCACTGAGGCTGGCTGCTCTAAATGAGTTAAAAGACATGCATTAAAAAAGGGGGTTGGGGAGTAAGAGACATGATAAACATTTATGGCTTCAAAGCTTTTCAGGTTTAGAGAAGATGGTATAGGTAGTGACATAGAAATTGTGTATATATGTAGAAAAACAGTTAAATGTTGGGCAGGAAGTGTGGCATGTAGAGCTGAAACCAGGAGTGTCCTGATTGCCTCTGGGAGTTGGCAGGAAGCTCCGAAGCTTCAGATAGGAATTAGAAGTATTTGACAGCTCACAGGAAAACATAGCACAGAGGGGGGAATAGTGTAAACACAAAGGTCAAGAAGTAAAGGCAGGGCACCGGGCTCCCTGGTGGATGCGGGCAGGAACAGAGGCTGTAATCCAATAACCAACAGGGTACAAAGCACCCCCATCACCGAAGTAGCAACCTTGGCAGGAAGCATAGATCATACCATTATGTCCTCATTTCTTTCCTTTGTCGGGAACAGATTTTATGGCTGAACGTCAGACAGAAGACATTGTAGGAAGAAAAGTTACGGGCACAGAGTTTTAGAAAAAGAAGAAAGATTGCCTTACGCCTGGCTCACCCAACAGTCTTTTCCTGAAGATCAGGTTTTGAGGTTAATGATGCTTATTCTGGTTTTTCAGAACTGGAACCTAAGACATGAATTTTGATACCAATATCTAAAGAACTAGATTGAAGCTTTTGATAGATACTTTTATATTCAAAACTGATTATCAAAGTTGGACATACAGTGAAATTATTGAAGCTGAAACTTCAGGGTCTCTCACTTGAATTGGCCCTTACAAGGTCCTGCACCTGTTTTGGCATCTGTAATTTGGATTCCTTTTCAAATTGCATAAATAATATCATTTACAAAGAAATTGTTATAAAGAAGGCAGATGACTAACTCATTTTATATTTTATTTAATTAGATACTCAATCAGATAAGCGCTTTGGGCTTCAGGTAACAGGACATCAAGAAGAAGTGGCATAAATTATAAGGGCATTTACGATCTCACATTAACAGGGTACCAGACAGGGCTAGACAGCTCAGCGATGAAGGCCTGGCTCACTAATGTCATTATCATTTTTTCATCTGAGTTCCATACCATGTTCATTATGAACACTGTCAAAGTTCATAATTTCAATATAGTTGTCATAATGTGCTCCCTGGTGGTCCGATGGTTAGGATTCAATGCTTTCAATGTATCTGTGATAGTTCCACAAGGCACAGGGAGACATGACCTCTCCAGTGCAGGAGAAAGAGGTGATATGGGTCTCTGTTTTTGTTACTAAGGAAAGCTTTTCCCAAAACCTCCCCTGTACTCAGGTCCCAGTTGGTCGGCATTGATCATGCCAGAGCTGCAAGCTTTCCCAGGCTGCAAGCCTGGCATTTTCAGCCTCTAAACTGGGAGGTGGGCTTTGCCAGGAGAGATGAAGGATGGATGGATGTCAGGAGGATGGATGCAGAGTGAACAAACAAGGTCTGTCACAATTAGCCTCTATTAGTCATCCATTGCTAAATCTTGGTTTGATCAGGTGGGAACGTTATTTCTTCTCATCTTTTGGGTGTTTCCTTAGGCTTATAAGCACCTCTGTATTTTCACCATTCGCATGTTGCATTTTTTGGTCTCACCCTCTAGCAACTACAATGGCCACAGATCTTCCCCCAGAGTTGAAAATTTTCAGACATGTTGATGAAAGTTCCTTTGAGCTGCAGACTTTGGCCAAGCTATAACAAACCCACTACACTGTGAAGATTTTATATGCCACTAAGGACAAGAGAGCGGGCCTCTGGGCTGAACAGCACAGAATGCCAACCACTCTACACACAATTGCTTGGGCACAAGCCAGAACAATTTGTGGTTATGGCCCTAGTCCAAACTCTGAGCTGCTTCCTAGAAAAGGTCACAGGAGGTCAGAGGATGTTCCCTGAGGACTTTCCTGATTCCTAAGGACTTATGGGGAATAAGTCCAGGTTTGATGTTTATCTAGTGTCTCTAAAAATCCACATGTATTCAAAATATCTAGGCACTACTCTTGCACCTACAGGTGACAATCTAGTTCCATTCTTTACTTCCTTCTGGAAACTTCCATCAGCACAGCAACCCTCATTCATCTGAATGTCTGAGATTATATAACACTTTGTGTCAATATTAATCATTCAGTATTTAATCCTATACTATTCTGCAATACCTTTTTTTTCAGGTTTCTTCTACTCAAGGACCTTTTGTGCCTTTTCCCCAAATGCAAAATAAAAACTTTTAGATCAAAGGCCACATTTTTCCATTTCTCACCACACTTACCATCCATGTGCCTAATGTCGTATAACACATATATTTATTGAACAAGTGAATGTAGGTTGTGGTAAAAGATAATGTAACATAAGGAGAAGGATAACACAATGTCTTTTGACAAAACGTCAAAAACAATATTGAAACAATAAGTTGCTATGTACCTAGTCTTTACTATGCTAAACAGGAATACGGTGGTGTGCAAAATCAACAGGGTCCCTGCTTATGAGGGGCTTAAAGTCTAGTGACAAAGAAATATACTAAATAGACAATCCTGCACAAAATGGAAAGATTAAAACTGTGGTAAGTGCTATGAGAGAAAAGAGCATGAGCCATGTGATGTACAGGCAGACCTGGCCTAATCTGCTGGTGAGGAATGGCCTCCCTGAGAAGTCATATTTGCCCTGACACCTGTATCATGAGTATGAGATAACTAGGGACAGCTAATATTTTCACCGGCAAATGTCAAGTTGTGGGTGGAGTAGAGGGTGACATGGATGATGGTAGAGAATGAAGCTGGGCAAAAGGTGGGTCAGAAAGAGCTAAACCTGTTCTCCTTTCCAGAGTAGCATGTGGAGCTGTCCCACCAGAGACTACATTTCCCAGTGCCCTTTGCCTTGTGTGGCCACATGATGTGTTTCTCTCCAATGGAATGCAAGCAGAAGTGGTGTCACTACATTCCAGACAGGATTTTAAAAGTCAGTGGGTGTGTTTCCTCCACATGCTCACCTCCCATTCTGTGGGCTCCAGTGGTGAGAGTAGGGTACCTTTGGAAGCTGTGTGATCAAGGTGGTTGTACCACCCTTAGTCTGAGACCTGAATGACTGCTTGCAGGAGATCCTCTGCCAACCTGGAGCTCCCGCCCTGGACTGTCACATTGGAGAGGATGAAAGTTCAGTTTTAAGTCATGGAATGTTGGAAGGATCTTTTCTAAGATAGCGTATCCTAACTAAGGCTAGGGGGTGTGGTCTTTATACCATAAGTAATGAGGAGTCATTTAAAAAATTTTAAACAGAGAGATATATGATAAAATCAATATTTTGAAAATACAAAATGGAAAAATTAAAACTGTGATAAGAGCTATGAGATAAAGGAGCATAAGCCATGTGATACACAAACGTGTGATCTACTGTTTGCAAAGCAGAGAATATATTAGGGGTGAGTGAGAAAGAATTAGGAAACAACAGACAAACAGCAACGCTATTACCGAAGTCTAAGTGAGAAAAGTTTGAAGCAGTGGTAACAGAGAAGTGGGTGGATTCAGTAGATCTAAAGTAATGTTGATAGGATTTGGTAACGTATTAAATGTGAAAAACTGAGAAGGAAGTATTTACAAAGGCTGTTCCCTTTGGCTTTGGACACTGAATAACTGGGTGATGACACTCTCAGAAAGGAAACATAGAGAAAAGGTCCGAGTTCACATTTGCACACATGCACTAGTAGATGCTCTTGTTATGTACAAAGATCAGTCTCTTATTCTACAAAAATGAAAGGAGAGTTGTGTTGCCTTAGGGAGGTACCCCTCTGCTAGTGGTTAAGCACCGAAGCCTGGAGTTGGACCAGCTCCTTAACTACCTAGATCACCTAGGATGGTTGTTTAATTCTCGGTTTAATTCTCGGTTGTTTAATTCTTGTTTAATTCAACTTCAATCAGGAATATGGGGAAATAATAATGCCTGTTGCCCATGTTTGTAATGAGGAGGACATTCAAGAACACATAGAAGGCATGCAGAAGGATATTCACCCTTGGTAAGAACACATTTGTCGTTCCTTTTTATGCAGCACATTACCCAGGGTTGTAAGTGTCATCAGCATATTGTGTGCTTTTCAGGTGGGACAATATAATCAGCTAAGGTACCACTAATTGTAGAGTGCATGCTCTATACAAATAAGTTAGCTTCATGGGTCTGGCTTGGTCCCTGAATTCCATAGGTAAACCTTAGCACTAATGGTTCAATTTATTTCGGCTCTCATTTTGGCAAGTTTGTTTTTAGTCCTGATTTTTAGATACACTCACTCTGGACCCTTCCTTACAGGGCTCCACATATAACCCCCAAGTCTTAACCTCTTTCCATCAATTCTCAACTCAGCATCTACTCTACAAATACTTTCTTTACCTAATTTCTTCACTCTTTCAACTTGTTTAACTTTTGTAAATCTTTAATAATTTTGGTTACTTTCTTAAATGAATCCGTAGCTGCTCTAATCTTCCTCCTGTAAGCAGCTTCATACTCAGTATAAATCTCATTCCTTATCATTCATGCCAATATCCTTCCCATTATCTTTCTGTCTGCTGTAGCATAGAATTAGTATCACCTTGCATTCCTTTCAGCATGATTAAGAAAGGTGTGTGTTTGTGTGTGTTTTGGGAGGAAACTAAGGTTAAAAAAAAGAGAGATAGTATAATAGCAATATACACAATTAGGGAAGTAAGCTCTCCACTAAATTTATATGCTTAAGTCTAAATATTTCAGTGCTCCTTGGGGAATACTGTAATATAATATTTTAGGACTTAAAGGAGACCTTTTTGAGGTACCAGCTATGTTTTCCGAAAAGCAATTGTCCACTTTATCCTTGGAAAAAACTCTTTTTGTCAGGATTCTATGTCTTACTGCAGATTCCACTTTTTTGATATATGCCACTTTAGAATATTAGCTAATTTTATCCCCAAATGTCACCTTTCATTTTCATTCACTGCCTTCTCATTTTAAATCCATATATAGTTTTAAAGGAAAATATTCAAATAATTTTATGTATATATAATTGAACTATATACATAGTTCAATTATACATATACATCCATCTATCTAAAATTTCAGGGAATTCCAAAAGAGGATAGATGGAACAGGACAGGCTATGAGTAGTTCTGGTTGTCTGGCCAGATATTCTCAAAATATCAGAATAATACCATACCTTCATAGCACAGCAGTCTGTACTGACCAGAAACTAAGTTTCTGATTTTAAACTTTCTTTTTTTGAAGAAGATAACTGGCAGAATTCAAGCACTGCCAAATTCATGCACTCCCTCACTCTCTCTTCATTCATCAACTCATTCATTCTTATATTAAGTACTTTTTGACCACTTTGTTATGCATAGTCGTTCTAAAAAAAATGTGACATATTTCCCTGTTTTGAGGACTTTAAAAATCTGCTAATTAGTAATCTAATTTATAGTTTTTTAAAGAACCAGCGACAAGTCAAACCCTGTACCAACGAATGCACTAAGACAAGTATTATTCTCCCCATTTTCTGGAGAAGAAACTGACACTAAGAGAAGTTAAGTAATGTATGCCACCTCACCCAACAGTACTTAAGTAGCAGAGCCAGGATTTAAATAAAGTCATCTCTCTCTGATTCTAGAGCATGCGCTCTGAACCACTACACATTAGTTTCTACTTAAAATTGTTTTATCAAAATAAAAGGAAATCTAGAAATATTCACACCAGGTATAGAAATCTAAATTCTTTATAAAATTCATAAATTGGTTTTTCAATCATGTTTTATCTGACTTTTTCTCAAGATAGCTATGTTTAGAGGCATACTTTCTGGAAGATGATCCTAATTTGTTTAATGACATTTTACAGAGGTACTTAGAATACTTTTCTTTGTGTCTTTTAAACTCTTCCTCATCCTTCAGATTCTAGCTCAAAAGTCACCCCCTCTGTAAAACTTTCCCTAATACAACTCCTAAGCAGCACAAATCCGCTCCTTCAGGACTGAACCTTCCTGGCATGAAGTACACCTAAGAGTCACAGTTCTAGATCACACTGGGTCATATTTGTGTCTGTGTCTATGTGTCTGTCTTTCTAGACTGAATATGAGCCCAACAGGGTGATTCATTTTAGAGTTCCCTTCTCTCATGGCACCCAATACATTGCTTTCCACATGGTTAATCCTAAGTGAATGTTGGACACGTTGGTATTTGACAAAAGCAGTATTCTGAGTCCGACTGTACCCAGGTTATATGATTCCCTTGCTATACCAATAACCAAACTAAAATGTTGGATATAGGAAGAAGATTGTTTTTGTATTATCTGCCTATTCATTCCTTGACATAAAAATGAGCATTGAGAAAAGATTATCTAATGATTACATTTACTCCTGAGTATGGATATTGAGCTAGTGACCAGAAAGATGTGTGTCTAAAATAATGCTTTATAAATGATTTAAGAAATGTAAGCATAAACAAAGGGCTCTAGATAAACTTGGAAAAGTTGACTTTGATAGGAAAACTAGTGCAGGTTTGTGCAAGGTATCATTAGCTGACCTTCTACTTAACACTGAAAAGGCCATATCATTCAAAGTTTCATGTTAGGTCATCTAGGATATTCCACATGCTTACTGGTAGACTATGTGAACACAGGACCCAGAAAAGCCTCAGGAAGCTAATTTAAAAACCTAAATCACGCAAGATCAAAATGGGAGAAATCCTGGCAAATAACATTTCTCCTTTATTTTATGCTGCTGTAGCTCCATCTTTTAAGTTTTGTTTTAAATCTGCAGTACGTGAGGTTTAAAACGTTCCACACTGGGTAGGGGCTAGGTTATCGTGCCTCCTTAGGTTAGAAAATAACCAGATGAATATTGAAGGATTGGGAGAACCATGTCTCTGAGGAATATATCAAACTGCCGTCCCCATGGGACCATTGTTCATTCATTCATTCAAACAAGCATTTTGCAGAAAACAGACTATTAGTGAGGCAGGATAGAGGAGTGATTGTACGTGAGAACAATTTCCAAAGTTTCCGAAAGGAAGTAAACACTAAATCTCTGCATGAAGGACTTGTACCATTCTGGGATTTACTGCAAGCCAGACATCCATCTATCTGTTTGCTCCAAATTACAGAGTAAAGTTAGGGAGGAAGTATTCTGAGATAAGAGATCTATATCCAAGCTTCCTACCAGATGAACTCTTTGCCAGTCAATAGGTGGTCTTGAAATAAAACCCCTATACATCATGATCAGAATAGCTAGAAAACATTGCTGACAGGACCTGATGTGTCAAGAAAAAATACACAACAAGAAACAAAGAAAAATAACAAATATGAGAGAGGCAGGAAATAGAAGAAAACAAGAGGAATTCCTCCATGAAATAGATTACATTTTTGACTGCACATTCTCTGTGAAATTAGAGAAGCTATTTCCTCTTTGAAATAAAAGCTCAAAGAGAAGATATAAAGATTTAAAGACAAGCTGACACTCTATATAGAGGAAAATAAATACTGGGTGGCAGATCCTACTAGAAAAAATAATGATGCCCAGTAGAGATGGCAAAAATGGTGACAGTCAGGTGGTGATGACAAACTTGCTCAGTGAAAGGTGATTTGGACAAAAGAAAAGGAAAGAAATAGGAGAGGCCACATGGCAGCTGGCCAGATGTGCTGGTGAGCATACATGAGCCATCCCCGCTGCCTCTCAAAACTAACTGTTGAGATTCTGAACTGGGTTGATGTCCTGTGTTAGTAGTCAGTGAAAAGAAGTAGTTAGATTATGTTTACAGGAAGTAATTCCTGGCTAATGTAACTCTTTTGCTTGAAAGAGACACCCTAGAACTAAAACACCAAGACTGAAACAGAACATAGAATATTATCTACTGGTCTGATTTTTTTTTTAAACATCTTTACTGGAGTACAATTGCTTTACAATGGTGTGCCGGTTTCTGCTGTATAACAAAGTGTATCAGCTATACCTATACATGTATCCCCATATCTCCTCCCTCTTATGTCTCCCTCCCACCCTCCCTAACCCATCCCTCTAGGTGGTCACAAAGCACCAAGCTGATCTCCCTGTGCTATGTGGCTGCTTCCCACTAGCTGTCTATTTTACACTTGGTAGTGTATGTATTAGTCCATGCCACTCTCTCACTTCGTCCCAGCTTACCCTTCCCCCTCCCCGTGTCCTCAAGTCCATTCTCTACATCAGCGTCATTATTCCTGTCCTGCCCTTAGGTTCTTCATAACCATTTTTTTTATTTTTTAGATTCCATACATATGAGTTAGCATATGGTATTTATTTTTCTCTTTCTGACTTACTTCACTCTTACTTACAGACTCTAGGTCCATCCACCTCACTACAAATAACTCAATTTCGTTTCTTTTTATGGCTGAGTAATATTCCATTATATATATGTGCCACAACCCAATCCAAAAATGGGCAGAAGACCTAAATAGACATTTCTCCATAGAAGATATACAGATTGCCAACAAACACATGAAAGAATGCTCAACATCACTAATCATTAGAGAAATGCAAATCAAAACTACAATGAGGTATCACCTTACACCAGTCAGAATGGCCATAATCAAAAAATCTACAAAAATAAATGCTGGATAGGGTGTGAAGAAAAGGGAACCCTCCTGCACTGTTGGTAGGAGTGTAAATTGATACAGCCATTATGGAGAACAGTATGGAGATTCCTTAAAAAACTAAAAATAGAACTACCATATGACCCAGAAATCCCACTACTGGGCATATACCCTGAGAAAACTATAATTCAAAAATATACATGTACCACAATGTTCACTGCAGCTCTATTTACAATAGCCAGGTCTTACTGATTTTTATCATGTTAATTTTTGTTTTCCAAACACAGTTCCATAGTGGCTGGATCTAAATGTCCAAACCCCAGCATAGCATCTCAGATTCAGGTAGGAAGTGCACATCTGTATTAGATTCTTGATGAGATTTTGGTTACTGCCTTACATGGATAAAAATGGCCCTGGGTACACAGTCAGGAAAGTGCTCCTTCCTATATGTCAGAGTAAAGATTTAATTAGAAGTATTTACTGCAGACTCCTTGCTTCCTATCCTCCATACAGAGGAAACACAACGATTGTGCAGTATTCATATTTTGGGGAGAAAAGCAAAGATTAGAAGTTTCTCCTAGTTCAGTAGCAAAGATAATACAGAGCCAAAGACAGTGACTGGCAGAAATTCAAATGAGTGAGAAAGTTATGTTAAGAGATACAGTAAGAGGATATTAAATTAAGAAGAAATGTCCATTGTGCTTATTTTTTAACTGAAATAGCACTATAAGAGAATGAAACATTTCCAGTTATTTAAATGTCTTTTGTCCATAACCTCCTTCACCATTGGGGTTATAAACTCTAGTCCCTTTCAAGTTCAAATACTTTTGACCTGTCGACTTCATTTTTTATTCAGTTGTGACTTTGAGAAAAGACCACAGAATTTTGAAATTTCACAGTGATATCCAGGCGACATGGTTACACTGTATATACTACATACAGCAGATTGACTGTGCCATGTTTCAGACTGTACTCTCTGAGATGCTTGTCCTAGAAGATGTCAAAAAATTATCCTTAAATAAAGGAATTCATTGGCACAATAAGTTGAGGTACAGTACATACTGATTTCTCCTCTGAAAAAGTCATGATCTCTTGAACACACAATTTAAACCACTGTTTCCCAAATTTATTTGAAAATTGAACTTTTTTTTTTTCTAGCACATACATAAAGGCCAGATTGAGAAACGCTGACAGAGATTATTTCCTTTAATCTTTACAGCAATTTTGTTAAAAGTACTATACTGAAAGTCCTGTTTTACAAATAAGGAAACGGAGGGTTTGCCAAATGTCACCAACTGTGAGAAGATAGAACCCAGGTCTCCTCATTCTGATTCCAAGATTCTTTAAAGCTCAGCTGCCTCCTGTGAGTGCTTAAACCATTGTGGCAATTTCCTTATCTGAGAAAACAGGATATTGCTCTGGAAATTATCAAACATATTTTTTTAGGCTTTTATCCACCTGGAATACCCCATCACCACCTCAGCATTACCACCACTTTTTTATATTCTCGTTCTCCCAAGATCAAACTAGAGTCTGATATTCTCCATGAGGTCCTACGATGACAATTTCATCTTCTCATCCAAAATCTTGAGGAATTCTCTGATTCTGCATTCTGTCAGTTACTGGATAGTGCCTCATGTTGTTATATAACTGCATTATCTGTGTCTACCTTATTTCTCTAACATCAGAGAGTTTGTCTAAATCTTTTATTTATTTACTGTTGGTATTAAACACTCTATATAGTACTTGAATGAATGAATGTATGTATAAGTAAATGGCTAAGTAGATGATGAAATTATGGACACGTAATGTGGACACTGTGTCCTCAATACAAAGCAGTTTAACATTCCAATTCTTAATATTCTTATATAGTGGGGAGAGAGTGGCAAACTGGGAGAGAACTAGGACTTTTTACTAGTTAAGTGACTCTCAAACTTTAGTATTTATCAGAATCACGTGGAGATCTTGTTAAACCACAGTTGGCTAAACTCCACTCTCAGAGTTTCTGATTCAGTAGGTCTGGGATGGGATCTGAGAATTTTCATTGCTAACAAATCTCCAGGTGATGCCAATGCTGCTGGTCCAAAGTCCACATTTTGAGACAAACTAAGCAAGGGTAAATTTGATGAGTTCAATTGCTGAGCATGCTACTTTCAGCTGTGGGATTGAGCAAGGTTTGTAAATACTGAGTCTTAGTTTCAGTATTTTAAAAATTAGCTTAAGTTGAAAAGTGATGATGATATAATATTTCAGAAAGAGCCAGGCACACAAAAAGTCATTAACACATAATAGATTGCTTCCTTTCCACCCTTCTGAGGAAGCGGCTGGGAGTGCTTCACACTGCAGTCCTTCCTTTTCCTTGTCTCCATCAGCTCTGGAAAGTTATACTATACTATTCTTCCATAAATGTGCTTAAATCCAACAGCATACTCACTGGAATCAAGATATTGGATAGCAGAAGCAATAACACAGACCTCGGGCACAGAATTCATTACTCACAGCCAATGGCAGTTCTTAGTTCAGACTATAGTCGGTTCCAGTTACAAATATTCCTTGTTCAAGTGCAGGCTTCTGCTTCAAAACAACTCAGAGACACCGACTGCTTTCTGTTTTATCTCCTCATATAGCAGCGATAGCGCTTAAAGTTATCCCCAATCTGATGCCATTCTGTCTCACTTCATCAAAAGGCACAAAGGAGCCCTATCTTTGCTTTATTACAGCATCCTTTCAACAGACCCTTTGCTTGGGAAAGAACAGAGCTGAGCTTGAATGATATTGCTTAACTTAGGAACTTGATCATTAGCAAAATTAATTGCAAAAACAGAGACTATAGTAGTTTAAAACTTCTCTGGTGAGAGATTTCTCCTAATTTTAAGTGGTTGGATTACAATGATTACGTACCTCTCTTCAGACTGGTATTGTCAAAATGGTCTCCCTTAAATTTTTTTTTTTTAACCTATTTTGTTGGGCTATTTTACTAGACAGTAAAATTATAGGAATTACATGTTCTTGACTCATTCAATCCTGACAATCAGAGACTATACTGACCCTGTGCCCAGTTGGGTTCTGAGGTTGAGCCTAAGATCTGAGTCACAATCATGCATATTAAAGCTCAACACCTTTATGTTATATAAATCTACCAAAGGCCAGAGCTGGGAATGTCTACAAGGAACAACTCACATTGACTGGCATCAAGTCTTCTAACTCCTCAGCGGGAGTTAGAAAAGGGACAGGTATTACTTGGGGCTCCTGACATGCAATACAGAGAGTTTCTGAAGGTCGAGTGTGACCTCCTACTGCTCTTGGAGAGACAGTTCACTCCATGTTTGGGAAAATGAATTACTCCCACTTGTGTTAACTTTCTGAGAACTTTTGTCCTCAGGTTTCTGGCAATTCTATCCCCACACATCAGCACGACAACTGGGCTGAATAAGTCTGAAACACTGTCAGTGATAGATGAGTGTGCTTATGTTTTGGTGACTCTGCTTTCTTCACTTTGGCATACAGCTTCTTTTCATCAAAGAGGTAAAACAAACCATGGAGAACATGAAGAGAAAAACCTTTTGTATCTCATCTGACACCAGATGGATCACCCTAGTCCCTGCCAGTAGCAAGCTTGTTAGAATATGAGAAAGGGGAATTGGGATCGCCCAGTGCATTTTCTCCGCCACCAAGCAGCCAGTACTTATTAGAGGAAACCATAAAATCATATATATCAGTCTACTCCAAATAAATGCTCTCTGATTTCAACTGAGCCTTTTGACCAGTGAGCAATCATTTGAATCATCTCTTGTTGAATCATAATTTTATTTGCTATCACAGTTATTTCAAATTGTCTTCATACTCATGTTTAGAAGCTTCACCCAACACTTTCCAAATCATTACATCATTCTCCTTCTAAGTTATCAGAATATCAGGACTATTTAACAGCGGTTTCCTCAGCTCTTCCTCTCGCTGTTCCTGTATTTTGGATTTACCGTCTCTTTCTGCATACCTGACACGCTTCTGAGGAGAGGGTTCCCATCTCCCTTGCCAAGTCTCTGTGTGTGTGCTCAATCTCCCCCCCTCACGCTTCCTCCCACTGATTAGCTACTTCCTCACTTTGCTTTCTCCTTCTTTTTGGCTCTAAAAATTCCTGTATACTGGGGACGATATATGACTATTAGTCTTAAAACTACTTTCTCATAACTTACCTCTCTCTCAAGCTCTTATGCAGCATCTCTGTTTCCTTTCACACCTAAGGTTGGCTTCTGCCCCCACTACAGTATTATAACTGCCATGTTTGTCAGTCTATATCCTCACACTCTCTATTGCATGGAACAAGGTGAGCTCCTCAATTGTTGTGGTTTTAAAAAATGTTTTCTTTGTTATTTGTAGCATCCATGGTTGCTTCCAAATTTTTCATTCCTCTTCTTTTGTCTCCTTAACTGCCTCTTATTCAAGATTCCATTTCCTAAATATAGGTGCTTCTTGAGATTCTGTGCTAAACCCTTTTTTTTTTTTTTTTTTTTTTGCTTTTCCTTGCTTTCTCCTTTAGTGAGCCCATTTATCATCATGGTTTGAACTCTTTCCACTGGACAAATAACAGTGTATCTCTCTGGTCCCCCTTTCTCTCTAAACACACACTTCATCACCTTCTCAAACTCAAAATATTATAAAATAAATTAAATCCTCTTTTACAATGAACCTTTCCCCCTAGTTTCCTGTTTTGATCATACAACACTATTTCTCTATTTATGTTGTCACTCTCCTACTGAACAGTTTCCATGAGGACTAGTTTGTTCATTCCTCTCTCCTAACAACTTCAATAATCCTGGCACACGGTCACCATTATATAAATATGTGCCAAGTTAATGAATGGGAGAAGGAATGGATGAATCCTGGTTATCTAGGCTTGAAAAACTCTTATTTCCATTACCTCACTAATCAAAATTGTGACCAAGTCTCTCAGGTTTACTTTTACAGCATCTATTCTCTCTGCACTCTGTATTCTGACTGCAGTTACTTTTGGTGGTTTAAATTCCTCTTGCTTGGCCTCTGTCTTTAGCCTCCTAGTTGGTCTTTCCAACGGCTGGAAGCAGTTTCTCACTCCTCTCAATTCCTTCCATACATTTAGGATATTTATTACTTGTAGTAGGTGGCATAGCTACAGCATATATTTTGTAATGGCCCACTAAATTGCGCTCTCATTAAAGTAGAAGTTGTATCATGTTATACTTTTTCTCTTTCATAGCATTTAATGTATATTTCTTTATTATTAAAATAATTGGTGAATAAGCAGATGTGAATGAGTAAATACCACTGTCAGAGTAAACTTCTTAAAGCACAACTCTTACCTGATCATTTCCCTACAGTTAAAACCTTTATGTAATGGTTCCTCATTGCATACTAAATTAAGCTTAAACTCTTCAACTGAGAATTTAACTTCTACCCTACTACTTCTTCCCTACCCATAACATAGTCCAAAACCACCTTGCCAAGGTTATACCTCTTTCCCTTCCTATATTTCCTGTACTTTGACCATTGCAGGGGAAGCAAAACTTTACCTCTACCCACCTTAGGTTTTTAGCTGGGGATCTTTAACAAAAAGACAGATTAACAGGAGAAAAACAAAAAGTTTATTAATGCTTGCTGCATACATCACATGGGAGAAACCTTGACAAAAGTAGCTCAAAGTGATGGCTAGAACTCTGGCTTTCTATAGCATCTTCAACAAAGAACAGCACACTTGTAGAGAAACGACAGGAGAAAGAATAGCAGTTTTACTCCTCCAAGGGTGGCAAACTACAGGAAGGTAAATATATTGGAGGGGTCCAACGTAGTAAGGTTTGTTTGCAAATTCCTTTGGTGCCTCTGGGCTGCTAAAAGCCTATCTCCAGTAAAAAGAGAATTTATATCCTGCCTTTAGGCAGAAAAGGGAGAGAGTAGAGAGACCTTTTTCTGCATTTCTGTTTCTTCATTGCCTTCAGCTCAAAATAATATTTATGTCAGAGGCATATTTTAAGGTCACATATTCCAATTTCCTTCACTATTCTAGCTTGTTCTACCACTTACAATCCTCATTTTATATAGGTTGTTCCCTCCAAAAGCATTTCCCATCTTTGTTTCTGCCTCTTAAAATCTTATCTACTGTTTAAGACCTATCTCCAAGAGTTCAGCATATTGGAAACAAGGGTAAAACAGGTCAGAGTGAGAAGATAGAAGAAAATAAAGAAACTGGGGACCTGTAGTCTATAGATTTATCTTTTGATAAATCTCTGCCTGAACTATGTGTACTACTTCCCAAAATTCCTGTCACTGTTCTGCTCTTTGTTGTGGACCCATGACTAGCATTTAGCATAGATTGTGTTTAAAATAGTCTAGTCTAGTCAAAATTCTCTAGTCAGTATCAGAGCATATGGATCTAGTTTCTTCCAACCTCAAGTTGGTCACAGTTTTGCAGGGGTGATCAGCAAGTACATAACAAAATCTAGTATGTGGCAATAGATGAATAAGTTAGGGTTAGAAGAATAGGATAGGCAACCGGAAGATTTTTTCTCATATTTTGTCCAACTTCCTTCTTCATATGATTTCTTGGTTTTCTTTATTACCTGTAATACCTTTAGTCACTGGTGCTGGAAGCAGCTTGACTCATTTTTATCAATTTTAATCTCATAAATAAATTTTTATATAAATACAGGTGGTATCATTTGCTCTCAGGCTGAGAGAGAGAAACCTAGGGCATTGTCTCAGCAACATAGATTCTGGTCCCATTGGATGTAGTCTTAGAGTCAGTGGAAGCCTTTTACCACATCAGTCACTAGTTATTACTAAGTGACCACACAAGCATGGCCTTAGGCTGTATGAAGCCAGTCACAAAGATGTAGCCCTTGTTTAGGTGCTTACAACCTGAAACTTTAATTCACAGTTCTGCTCCTAGGATCTGCCAAAATCAAAAGCTCTGCCTGCCAGCTCTCTACTCAGGAAATCATTAATTAACACCTCTTCACAAACAGAGCTAACTCTGATTTTCCTTCTGCTTCATTCATTTTTTTTGTCTTATTATCTTCCTGGCATAAGCAGGTAGGATCAAAAGCTGCACCACTTAGTTAACTTCCATACCACCCTTAAATCTGCCCTAGTATTTTTGTCTCTGCCAGACAAGAGTTTCCTTTCCACCTCACCCAAGGGTATATTCTATTGTGTATTAGAGCTACAAGGATGCAAGCTGACACTCTGGAGAGGATGCTAAACAATGTTAGGGAAACACTAAAAGGCATCCTATTGAGAAAATCATCTGCTTACTAAAGATTAGAACCACATAGGGAAGCCAAACATGCCCAAGTAGGAAGAAGACATAAAAACAGAAGGTCAGAGGGTGTAGGGGTGAGTGACTGAAGGAAAGAAATAAATAGAAATCAAGTGACGCAGAGCCCATGAATTACCTAAAGGCAATGAAAATAAAACAGTCTACACAAATATTTGGTGATTAGGTAAAAGTTGGGAAGTTATATGTAAATCTGGAGCTTCTCTTATTCAAATCCTATTCAATTCTTCTGAGAGTAATTTCATCCATTTTCATACTTTAAACTTTAAGCATAGTTGATCCTTTTCATTCATTTATAGAACAGGCATTCATAAGAACACTGCACTTTCCTATGATGACTAATTTGAGGGGAAAAAAAAAAGAGGGCCACTGGTTTAGCAATAATTGCCAGATGGCAGCTGGGATACAACCACCCCCAGGCATCGCAAAGAACTAAAAAGAATAGTTTATTGCAGGTGATAACACCACTTAAAGCAATGCAAATCACGACTAACAGATCTGAGAACAGTGTGGATTGCCTGTTTGGAATTAACTGAGACCTAAATAAAAATCAACTCTGAATCATCCGGGGAAATTAATGACATTTAAATCTATCCTTCTAAGATAAGGGTAAAGCATTCCTAGATTGTAGCTGGGGCTTTTGTGTCCCCAGAAAAAAATTAGCCTGTGAACTCCTCTGACAAGGCTCTGAATAACTCAAATGAATACAGCCTCAGTTCAATTTGGAATTAAATTACCATTTATAGTTCTGCTGGCATCTGTGTTATGCTGGCCTTTAGACAAATGCCTTTATTTTATTTTATTTTATTTTATTTATTTATTTAGCGACTACAGCATGCTTCCATGTTTCTGGATACGGTTTTGATTCTGCCAACGAGATGGGCTTGTATGCAATTTGAAAGGCAGAACATCAAACCCAATTTTCCTTTGCCAGAGGTGAAAGCCACATAGCTCTAGCACATGTGAATTCTTACTAGGGCAGTCTGTATCCATTCCCCTGCCAATCACTCACTTTTGGGGTGTGGGGGCAGCTGAGATGCGGGCAATCATTTTCTGCATTTTCCTGACCTCTAGTGGCAGCAGCTTCTTGACTTTCTGGATCATAGTTGCATCTGTGACTTCACATTTGCTTCCCTAGTCCTTCCAACAGTTTTATGCGCATCTAACTCCCTGTATTAAATCCATTTCGCTTGAAATACCTGGGAGGATTTTGCTCTCTGAAATGAAATAGCCCCCTACCCCACTCCTATGGTTAAAATATGAGAACATTTTCTCACACATGGCAGTCAATGGTGACAGCTATTTTATCTTGTTGCTCTATTTTTAAACATCTCTATTCAGACATAATTCATATACCACAAAATTCATCCTTTTAAAGTATATGATTCAACAGCTTTCGTATATTCAGAATTGTGCGTCCATCCCCGCAGTTGATTGATTTTAGAACTGTCTAATACTCCCAAAAGAAACTCTACACACCTTAACCATCACTCTCCATTGTGACTGGCTTCTTTAACTTATAATGTTTTCAAGGTACGTTTATGTAGCATGTATCACTACTTTGTTGCTTTACAGAGCTGAATAATATTCCATTATATGGACAATACCACATTTTTAATCTATTCATCAGTTGAGGAATATTTGGATTGTTTTAACTTTTGGCTATTATGAACATGTATCTATAAACATTCATCTACAATTCTGGTTCTATAAGTATTCATGACATAAGTTTTTAGTTCTCTTGAGTATATATCTAGGAGTAGAATTTCTAGATCATATTAACAGTATATATAATCATTTGAGCAACTTCCAGACTATTTTCCAGAGCACTTGCACCACTTTACATTCCTACCACCAGTGAATAAAGGGTCCACTTTTCCCACATCCTTGCCAACACTTCTTATTATCTTTTTAATTACAGCCACCCTAATGGATGTGAAAGTGTATCATGGGGGTTCTGATTTGCATTCATCTGATAGATAATGATATTGAGCTTCTTTTTATGTGTTTTTTGGTCATTGCATGTGTATTTTCCTCTTTTTCATTGGGTTATTTATCTTGAATATTGGGTTGTAAGGATGCTTTATGTATTATAGACACAAGTCCCTTATCCAACAGATAATTTGCAAATATTTTCTCTCATTCTATGGGCTGTTTTTTTTTTTGTTGTTGTTGTTTTTTTGCGGTACGCAGGCCTCTCACTGTTGTGGCCTCTCCCGTTGCGGAGCACAGGCTCCGGACGCGCAGGCTCAGCGGCCATGGCTCACGGGCCCAGCCGCTCCGGGCATGGGGGATCCTCCCAGATCGGGGCATGAACCAGTGTCCCCTGCATCGGCAGGCAGACTCTCAACCACTGCGCCACCAGGGAAGCCCGAAGAACAACACTTTTTAAAAAATTTTATTTTTACAATAATCCTGTTTATCTATTGTTTCTTGTGTTGCTTGTGCTTTTACTGTCATATCTAAAAAAATGCCTAATCTAAGGTTGCAGAGATTTATGCCTATATTTTTTCTAAGAGTTTTAAAGTTTTAGCCCTTCCATTTAGGCTTTCAATTCATTTTGAAATTATTTTTTGCCTATGGATAAAGTAGAGATCCATGTGGATATCCATTTTTCCAGTACCATTTGCTGAAAAGACGTTATTTTCCCATTTAGTTGTCTGGATACACCAGCCAAAAAAAAAATTCAATTGGCTGTAAACATGAAGGTTTCTTTCTGGACTATCAGTTCCTTTCTATTGATCTATATGTCTATCTTTATTTCATTACCACACTGTCTGGATTGCTATAATTTCATTAGTAAGTTTTGAAATTGGGAACTCTGAGTTCTCCAATTTTGTTCTTCTTTTTAAAGTTGCCTTTTTTTTTTTTGTATTCTTACTCCATTGAATTTCCACATGAATGTAATCGGTCAGCTTATCAATCTCTATAAAGAAGCCAGGTGGAATTTTGATAGAGATTATGTTAAATTTGTAGGTCAGTTTGAGAACTGCCATCTTAACAATATTAATTGTTCTAATCCATGAACATGGGATGTCTTTCAATTTATTTTGGTTATTTTAGTTTGGTTTTATAGTTTTCAGAGTATAAATAAGTTTTGTACTTATTTTGTTAAATTTATTCCTAAGTATTTTTTGATGCTATTGTAAATGGTGGTGTCCCCTGATTGACAATGGGTAGCCTGCTCATTGTATATCAGTTTTGCTTCTGGGGGGTGGTGGCCTAGCTTTTAAAGTGCCACAGAGATTTCAAGTCAAGGTTACACACCCCACTTGATTATTGTATTAATGCAGACAATTTTAAACATATCCTCCAATTTTGGTTAAAATCTGAACTAAGTTTTAGCTAATATGGATGATGAACTTAGTTGAGATGTTCCACTTGAGGTGCTCCACAGTATATTACATTTATGCCTTGATAGTTAAAATTTGGTCCCATTTTTACAGCCATTTTGCATGGTGTGATAATGAACAGGAAAATGGATGGAAAGTGACTTTATTTTTGTTTTTACAGATAAAAATATTGATTCATTCTGGGTAGTTGTAATATTGGTGATTCAAATTTTTAAAAAATCTTGGTATTCACAGAATTTTCTTCAATCTGCATGTGTAGCTTTCATAACAACAAAAAAGGATGGTATGTAAAACAAAACAAAGCAATGGGTTTATCCGAGATACATCCACTAATGGAAGTGTGGCCTGAATATAATAGAGAAATAGCTTCAATATTTAAAGTCTTTTTCTGTTACTAAAAACAGGAACTGGCTTTGGTGGTGCTGGTTCCCTGATCCTCTTTGCTGCACTTTTTTACATTCTGTCCAGTTGCCTAGGTTTGTTTTCACTGCTGTCATTTGTAGCAGGGTGAGGGATACTAGGTACTAATTATAGAATAAATGAAAGAATAAAAATTTCCAAAAGACATGAAAATTTCCTTAGTAAGATTGATCTAAAAATCATGTTGCTTTTTACCTAATAAATGTGTTTTAAATTCAGTCCCTCCTCTTTATCATGTTTTATGCCACAGGATTATTTCAGGCCATCATTGCCTGACACTTTGCAATAGCCTGGTAGCCTCTTTCACTACTTACTGCCCAGTTGGGACAACTACACATTACGGTCAGGTTGAACTGCCTAAATCCCAACATATAATGTCACTTTCTGTAGTAGGTTGAATGGTGGGCCCCTGAAAAGATATGATTACATCCCAAAACCCATGAATATAACCTTATATGAAAAAAAAAGACGGTCTTTTGCTAATGTAATTAAGAATCTTAAGATGAAATTATCTTGGATCATCCCTGTGGGCCCTAAATCCAAAGACGAGTATCCTTACAAGAAACACAGAGTGGAGAAAGAGAAGAGGAGAAGGCCATGTGAAGATGGAGGCAGAGATCGGAATTATGCAACCATGAGTAAAGGAATGCTAGGAGCCACCAGAAGCTGAAAGAAGCAAGGAAGCATTCTCTTCTAGAGTCTGCAGAGGGACTGTGGTCCTGCCAACACATTTATGTCAAACTTCTGAACTCTAGAATTGTGGGAAAATTAATTTCTGTTGTTTTAAACCACAAAGTTTATGATAATTTGTTATAACAGCACTATGAAATGAATATATTTCTCAATCTATAAATTCTTCTTATATCTCCATGATCTAAAACCGTGTTTCTCAAACTTAAGAACTCATAAACCTTTAAGAATATTTCTATAGGCCCCTGGGATCCATGGGCCCCATTTTGAGAAATATTGCAAATTCCTGTCACCATCTGGTTTTGCATTCAATGAGTATTTCCTATGCACCAGACATTGTTGTAGTCTAGGAGTACATCAGAAATGTGATTGGTACAATCTCCACTCTTTTGAATTTATATATCCATGGGAAGACTGAGTAAGATAATTATAGATACTCATAACGACTATGAATAAAACATAGGCTCATGGGATAGAGTGCGAACAGAGTGCCAAACACTTCTACTTTCAAATGAATGGTCAGGAAACTCCTCATTGAGGAGATGACTCTTAAGCAGGAAATGGTTAAAATGAAGCAGCCACTCAAGCAAAGTGAGAGAATAACATTTTAGATGGAGAGTGTGGGAGATTTGAAAAGAAAGGTGTATGGGGCCAGATTCTGGACAGTCTTGTAGGCACTGATGGAGACTGTAGATGTTAGTCTAGGTACAAGGCACAATCATTAGTAGGTTTTAAGTAGGAGAGTGATATGATGTGATTTCCTTTATAAAAATAAAATCACACTGTTTTGTGAAAAATTAATTTAAATTCCTTATTGAGGGCATTAAGAGGATGTGCAGAAATGAGTTTGAATCTCAGACTAGGAGGAAAATGTGGAAAGGACTGTAAGGATGAATGTCATATTATGGAGGTACAACTAGCAGAACCTTTTGTTGGACTGCATGCAGAAAGTGGGGAAAAGAGGAATGGGCATCAAGAGGAAGTACAGAAATGAGTTTCAATCTCAGACTAGGAGGAAAAAGTGGAAAGAACTGGAAGGATGAATGTCATATTATGGAAGTACAACTAGCAGAACCTTTTGTTGGACTGGATTTAGAAAGTGGGGAAAAGAAGAATGGGCCTTACAAATCTGGATGAATGAGGTCATCCTTTTGAAGGTAGAAAAAAAGGTAATAGGTTTGTAGGGGAGAAAATTAGGAGTTCTGCTTTGGAAATGTGAAGTTTAAAATACTACTAGCTATTCAAGAGCTTCCCTGGTGGCACAGTGGTTGAGAGTCCGCCTGCTGATGCAGGGGACGCGGGTTCGTGCCCCGGTCCGGGAGGATCCCGCATGCCGCGGAGCGGCTGGTCCTGTGAGCCATGGCCGCTGGGCCTGCGCGTCCGGAGCCTGTGCTCCGCAGCGGGAGAGGCCACAGCGGTGAGAGGCCCGCGTACCGCAAAACAAAAACAAAACAGAACAAAAAATACTATTAGCTATTCAAGTAAAAGTGACATATTGACATTTACAGAAATGAAGTAAATGCTCATTGGAGAGGTCAGGACTAAAAGCATATACTTGGGACTTATCAGCATGTAGATGATGTTAAAGAAATGAGACTGGGTTAAATCAATGTCAGAGAATACAGAGACAAGAATAGGAGAAGAGGAGACAGGAGAGAAGGAAGGGAGAGGAGAAGAGAGAGAGGGTCAGGGAAGAGAGGACAAGAAAGACTGAGCCCTAGGGAATACCAGCATTTAAATTCTTACAGATTAGGGTGTCTCTACCATAAGAGGAAAGGCTGGAGAGTACAACCTCATAGAAACAAGGAGAAGAAAGTGTTCCAATAGGAAGTGATTTCTCATCTCTACTGTATGCTGTTAAAAGTTTGTATACGGTGAAGAACAGAGCACTGATTTGGTAATGTGGAGGTAATTGGTGATTTCCAAAGAGCAGTTGTGGTAGACTTATGAGTATGGAAGTCCAACTGTAATAGATTTAGGATAGAATGAAAGGTTATAAAGTGGAGACAGGAACTAGGTATCATTAGAGGTTAGTTTTTTTGGGTTTTTTTTCATAGAATGGAAGCAGAGAGATAGAATAATATGTAGAGGGATATGTTGGACCACGGGTGGCATTTTCTAAGACAGGAGACAAAAGACTGTATTTGTGTACATGTGGAGATGAATAAATAGAAAGGAAGAAACTGATGAATCAGAAAGAAAAGAGTTACTGGCAGCAAAGAAGTCCTTGGGGAGCAAAAGAGGATGATATTCCAGGCACACAGGAAGAATTTAGCCCATGATAGAAGCAGGAAAAACTCCTTAACTATATCAAGAGGGAAGAAAAACAACTGTAGGATAGAAGGAGGCTGCAACTGTTGTCAGCATTTAAAGTGGTCATCAAATGTGCCAGAATATTCATTTATTTTAGATCATTATCAAAATTTTAAAATTAATTTTTAAAAACCTCTTTCAGAGTCATGAACACCCGAAAATGTATCAGCCCACTCAGTTTGATAAATAAAAGTCTACAAAATGAAGTCCAAATTTGTAATCTTGACTTCTTGAACTCATGAGGCCAGTTTCTTAAATATGTATATAACTCTTCATCATTTTTTTTTTCTTTAGAAACAAAGTCTCTCTCATTAAAAAGCTTTTGTCAACATTGTAATAGTCTTTAGCCAAAGTCTAAACTGGAAGAGAGTATACCTGGGGAATACACATCCTTAACTTTCTTTGTTCTTTTGGACCATGGTGGTTAACGGTTTTTTACTGGAGGTTCTATTCTCCAGTTTGTTGTGATCCAGCCTACTGTTTTACCGTTCATTATTTTGAACTATTCTTTATTGTCCTAGAGAAGATTTAGACTTCCCACACTTCCTGCATGAACTTTTTTATCCACATGGAATGCTGTTAAGCTCACCATTCTATTCCATTTCTTAGCATAGTACTCACTCGATCAACTGTTGTTGAAAGGTTTCTGGGACATTGAAGACGTAGATATAGAATATAAGTCATATTTTCTGTTTTCCACACATAATGTGCTAATGTGTAATTCAGAAGGAGGAGAGCATATTTTTAGGTCAGAGGGGGTCTAAGGTAGGGTTCATTAAAGAGGTAAAATCCCATCTGAGCAGAACAGTAAAGGATGTTAACCATCCTTGGTAGAGGCTGAGGTAAAGGACCAGATAAGGAAAGAAACCAACATGATTAAAGGACAGAATATATACCATCCCTGACTTTGGCTGAATCATAGGTACATGAAAGGAAAATAGTGAAATGAAATTGTAAATGTAAATTCAGACTGGGTTAGGAAGTGATCTAGCTTAGAGATACAGGTCAAACACTGCCAGCATAGATCTGAAATTAACGGATAGCCATTGATGTTTTTTAAGGTGGGAGGTATTACATGATTAGAACCATGCTTCTGAAAGGTAGATGAGGCAGCTACGTGCCTGGGAGACAAAGTTGAAAGGCTGTGACTAGCAATGGTTGTCAACCCTGTGAAAGATCTTGCTTTGGAAAAGGAGGTTAAACTAGACACATATCCATGGTCAATGTCTGTTCTTTTTCCATTAGGTTTCTTTTAAAATGCAATAGTTTAAACAAATGAAAAAAATGTCCCAAATAAAACAAGGTCAGAAATTTTATTGACTCCTTAAACATCCACTAAATGCGGAAAGCAATGACCTTACTTTCTGCTGAGACCTTCCTGAAAGCTTGCCAAAGTGGAAAGCTTCAGAATATCCTGATCATTTGTCAAGAGGCTCAAATTTGTTACTCCTAAAAGGATCAGTATTCTACAGCTGGGATAGGTCCTAATGACATCAGCTAAATATTTTACAGTGCCCTAAACATTGTTTTTGAATGCTAACAGAAAAGATGACCATTTTATTTCCTTATTTTTCAATGCATTAGTTACTTATCTGCTTAAATGTTTATTCCGTTTTTTGTTTCTTCTTCTAAATGACCTTAAGTATATCTTTATTTCTATATTTATCTGTCTAAAATGTACACAGCAATAGGACAGGGTAAGGCTTGCTTAAGAGACATTATAAAGATGTTATCAAACTTATTAGAATGTAGAATGCGATACTGTACATAAATCTATCTTACTTTCCCTATTCAGGAGATTCTTCATTCTAAGAGTCAAAATCTCTGAAGATTTTAAAGATTTAAGCTATACATTTCCTTTACTTTTTTAAAAGAGGGGGTTGCTTGCTTTCACACACGTAATAAAAAAAAATTGCTTAGAGAGGAATAAAAAAGGGGACTTAACACTGCTTCATAGATGATTTATAAATAATTGATTGAAGAAATACATAAAAACCAACTACATTTTTAATGCACTGTCCTTACAAACAAATATATAGAAATAATAAAGTTTAATGTAAAGTAACTTTACTGTAAAATCTTTAGTAAGTCATGTTGCATCTTGAGCCACAAGTGATAATCCTAGTATAATCCAAGGTACTGGTTGTTGATTGTTTTTTATTCTCAGAAGGAATGAAATAAAAATCTACATTCATAGTAATTAGCTCACTTTTTAGGTTAGGAAACAAAATGAAGCTGATTTAGCTATAATGATTTCATACATTAAAGCAAAACACATTTTTAGGATTTCTACAAAAATGATCAAAGTTTAAATTCACCCAAAAGATGTAACAATTTTAACTGCATTTGCCTCTAATAAGCTAGCCTCAAATTGTATAAATTTTTAAAAATGGATACAATTACTGGGAGGTTAAGGTAAATCTACTAATATAGAGGGTGAATTCAACATCCTTCTACTAATCGTTGAAAAGACAAATAGCCAAGAAGTAACTGAAGATATGAACAGTAAAAATAACTTATTCTAATGGAGTTACACAGATTTCTGGGCCCTCAAATTAGAGTAAACAAATTTTTCTTGAGTGCATATGGCACAATTCACAAAATTATTTACTAGGTCATGAATCAGAAAACAATAAATTTCAAAGCATAGATATCATGTATCTCATGTTCTCTCAGGATTATTCAATTCAGTTAAACATGCAAAAGACCAACAACAAAAGATGAACAAATAAACCCCCATATGTTTGGAAGTTTTAAAAAAACTTATCTAAACAACTTGTGGGAAAATTTGGCAATGTAAATTTTTAAAAATAATTAACTAAGGATAACTACATTGTACACTAAACCCTGTGGGAAAATGCAGAAACAATATTTTAAAGGAAATGTATAGCCTTAAATCTTTATACTAGGAAAGAAATACGGTTGAAAATTAGTCATAAAAGGAACACAGATTAAATTCCAAATTTGAAGGAATGATGGGAGCAGATCAATGAACTAGAAACACTTGCACATGAGTAGCATGTGTACCAAGGCAAGACGATACATAATAACAAAAACTGGAAAAAGCACATATGCTAATCACTAGTGGAATATACACATACATTTTGTTATAATCACATTGGAATATTAAACAGTAGAAAAAAGGAATGAAAGAAATCTGCATGCAAGAGATTGGATACATCTTGGTATTAACCTGTCATGTAGAATGAATTGGAAAGTATCTGAAAGAAAGAAAAAGTCCCCCAAGATAGTATGCAGTGTATACTATTATACACTTTAAAAACAAGCATTACATTTTTAAACTTTTTATTTTGAGATAATTATAGATTCACATACCATTGCAAGAAGTCATACAGAGAAATCTTGTACTCTTTATGCAGTTTCCCCCATTAGCAACATCTTGCAAAACCATACCACAATATCACAAGGATATTCACACTGATACACACCATCAATCTTATTCGTATTTCCCAAATTTAACTTGTACTCATTTTTGTGGATGTATTAGTTCTATGTAGTTTTATCACATGTATACATTTGTATATGGAGCACTATAGTCAAGATACAGAACAATCTATCTCAAGAATCCCTCCTATTTCTTCTTTATAACCACACCTCCCCAACCTTATCCCTTACTTCTGATAACTACTGATCTGTTCTATGTTGCTATATTTTTGTTATTTCAAGAATCTTCCGTAAATGAAATCATACAGTATGCAACCTTGGGGACTGAATTTTTTCTCTGTTACTCCCTGTTGATTCATCCATGTCGTTGCCTCTATTAGTCATTTTTCCATCTTATTGCTGAGTAGTTTTTCATGGTATGGATGTACCACAGTTAGTTTAACCATTCACCTGTGAAGGACATCTGTGCTGATTTCAGTTTGTAGCTATTATGAATAAAGCTGCTATTTCTCTTCATGTACAGATTTTTGTTTGTTTTAATGAACATGAGTTTCTATTTCTCTGGAATAAATGCCTGAGTTTTCCATAGCTCTGCTGTATGATAATTGTATGTTTAGTATTATACGAAAGTGTCAAACTGTTTTCCAAAGAGGCTGTATCATTTCACATTTCCACCAGCAATGTTCAAGTGATTGTTTCTCTGCATTCTTGTCAGTATTTGTTATTGTCCTTATTTCTTATTTTAGCCATTCTGATAGGTGTGGTTAGGATCTCTCACTGTGGTTTTAATTTGCATTTTCCTAATGGCTAATGATGCTGAAAATCTTTTTATCTGCCAAATGTTTTCTATGCATTTTTCCTAAAAGTTTTATACTGAAGTCCATTACCCGCTGTGAGTTAATTTTTGTATGAGGAAAGAGATTTAAGTCATGATTTATTTCTTTACTTATGGATGTACAAGTGCTTCTGCATCATTTGTTGGAAACAGCATAGGAATAATGTCAAAGATTGGGTTCTCTGGAAAACAGAAACTGAGAGGGAAATTTGTGTGTATAAAAGGAAGAGGAGAGGCTGGACTAAGTGAGATGCAGTCTCAGAAAAGAGCCTCAGCAGCCCTCGCAAGCTCTCGAGGTGGAATGGTTCCAGAGAGTTGTCCTGCATTGGAGCGAGGGACCTGGACCTATACACCCATCCCAGTCTCCTCCCACACAGCACATGCGCGCGCATGCGACACACACACACACACACACACACACACACACACACACACACATTCACTCACTCACTCACACTGATTGGATGCGTGCTGTCTGCGAAAGGAAGTGACCTTGGATGGGAAGAGTCTCAGGTAATTCCAAGAGGGAGCTGCAGGAAGACTTGCCAATCACCGACATTCCCGGCGCTTGGCTGGATAAGCTCCTCAGTCTTAAATAGATGATCCAGGCAGCTAACTTCAGCATCCACGACAAATGATAAATTCAAAACGCAAAATAATGTTTAGCTCTGGGAGTGGGGAAGACAGAGGAATGGTATAGTGGAGGAGCCCTTAGAAGTGACTTATTTGTAAGGCTTTTGTGTTTGTTTTAGGAGGTAGTTTCCCAGGGGTTCATTATGTTATTAAATGAGTAACTAAAAATGTGAAGAAATCAAAAAGTAATAAAAAGAATCTTATACTTGGACCAATGATGATAGTTCTCATATACCAAAAATCAATATATAAAATGAAAGGTAATTTAGATAAATGAACTTGTGATTCTTCCTAAAAGAAAAATGTTAGCTTCAGAAGCTGAAGCATTTCATTGCCCAGTTGAACTTCTCCAGCACACCTTGTACTAGTATGTTTCCTATGCCTCATGTTTCCTCTCACCTTAATATCAAATAAAATGTTCTTAATCCATTCTAAAAAGCTATCCACGACTTTTGCTATTTGCTAATTTGCTATTCTGTTCTTGGAAATTACCCAGACAAAGCAATGAATGATTCCAAAGTCTTAAAATTTAGTATTACTTTCTTGTCTTTTTAAGAGAGAAATCATGGTTTGACTTTCCTATTTCTTATACATGAATTCAGTAAAAGTGCACGTGGGGGAAATCACTGAAAGCTGAAATAACTGAGACTCCTGCAGATAATTTCCATTTCCAGTCTGATTCAGTGATTTCCATTTCCAGTTAGCTTCACTAGAATGAAAGTCTGTGAACTGTCATATATTTGCTAACAGCAATTCTCCTGGGGGAAAAAAATCATTTGTTGTCTCTGAAGTATGACTCTTTAGGCAGAGGATAATGTGTTTACTCTGTGGTGTCTGAGTTTTCGTCTTAGATTGAATTTGCCTTTACTTAAGTGATGGGTCCTGGGTGTGGGGAAGGGAGTGGTAAGGGGATAAAGGTCAGGTTTCCTTGATGGCACAAATTTGACAAGGAATTCAAATTCAGTCGTTTCCAATTCATAACCTACACTTCTCTAGAAACCTGTATGCTATGTGCTCCAATTTCCGACTTTTCATTCTTTGAAGTTTGTTTATGATTTGCAGGCATGCCAAGAGTGATATGAATATAAAAGAGCATTCAGAGTCATTGTTTCTGCAGTTGCTTTGCTAATCTGTAAAGTGCATCTCCCTGCATTTTGATTGCAGTGCCAATCAGGTTCTCCCTGTGCACGTGTGGTACTGCCATTCCGTTATATGACTTTTGATGGCAACAACCAGAATTTGTACAGAACCTCCATTTTTAAAGTTACCCCAGTGCAAAAAGCATTGCTGTTTAAGGATTTACACAAATGTCACAATTATAATATGTTACAATAAATGCTGCTATATATATTTCGTATAAAATGCTTTGTCACAATTTTTCTCCTCTGGTATGGAACTTAGAAGAGAAAATGAGATCTTTGAGTAGGAATTCTAGTAAATGTTTCTCATTTTCTCATTACACTACTAGGGAGTAGGTGTGATTATTGTCATTTTGCAAATTGTGACTGAAACTAGGATATGTTAGGTTATCTGAAGGGTAAGAGAGACTGATAAGGTTGCTAGAGTGGAACTCATTTTCTTTCCCATCACACTAGAATTTCGTCAATTTTTTCCTGAGTGACTTGGATTTTAACAAGAATTCAAACCCAACAAACAACAAAAAAGTTTGGCTGCATGATATAATATTTGTAAAATCTAGGTTAATCTATGTTGCTCAAATTTCTTCACAGCAATACTTCTCAAAAATTTTAATAGTATGATACAGTGCAATGTAACCCATCCACCCCCCAAAGATGTAGGGTTTCCTTGTTTAACTTATAAACATCTCAAGAGATATACTACTCCAAGGTACAGAATTTGAGAAAGGTGCTGCTTCCAAAGTATATAGACTTCTCAATAAAGTGGTTTTTTGAAAAAAAAAAAAATCTAGCTCAGTTTCAAAAGCAGAAAGTCACAAAATCACTTTTTCCACAAGGTATAAAGGAAACATTTACTTGGAGTGACTGCAAGTATGTGCTGAGGGTTACATGTATTTTGTTCTCAATGTTTTCTTAAAACCACAGGAAGGGATTAGGTTTTATATATTCTCTCAGATCTTCACATCTTTAAAGGCAGACAAAGGCATCAGGGTAGGCTATGATTTATTCTCCAGAGGATTCCTATTTGCATTTTATAAGCATTTTTGTTTTGGCATATGTTCTACCAAGAAGCCTAGAAAAGACTTCAAAACATGGCAGGCCTTTGATAAAAGGAAGGCAAATTGTCCCACACAGTGCTTTTCACACTGTTGGCCAAAAAAATTGGGTGGGGGAGGGGTTCTTGGCACTCATACTTTCCTTCTTTCCGCTCTCCACCCTTTAACACACACCTATACATAGCACACATGCATATACACTCACAAACAATGCTAATGGGCAAACCAGGAGAAGTAAAATGTGGATCATGATATAGGTATAATACTTTGAAATCTCTAGTCTTCAGCATTTGAAAGGAAGCTGATACATGATTTTATCATTCTAATGTATTTCTTTCAATTTGTATAAATCAATATTTATCATGCTTCTACTACCTCTCAGGATTTATAGTAGAAATAAGGAGACCAAGTATGAACAAGATAGAAAAAGCCCCTGAAGACTTGGGGCTTAAAGTCAGGTATGAACATTGAGGTGGAAATTGAAGTGTGAAGAAGTTCAGGGCACAAAGCATTGGGTCAAAATGTGGGGATTTACACTTGTCTAGGAATGAGGAAGGTTTCCTTAAAGAACTAACTCTTAAACTGACAGGAAAGGATGAACAGGAATAGGGTGAAAATGAAGGAGTAATAGCATCTCATATAAATATATCCCCCCTTCCCAACACACACACATATACACGCAAGATCCCAGAACCAATAGATTCTGTAAATACAGTTTAAGTCCCCTGCATACGAACGAGTTCCATTCCAAGAGTGCGTTCGTACGTAGGTCCAGTTTGTTCATTAAGTCCAACAAAGTTAGCCTAGGTGCCCAGCTAACACAATCGGCTATATAGTGCTGTACTGTAATAGGTTTATAATACTTTTCACACAAATAATACATAAAAAACAAACACAAATATAAAGAAAACATTTTTAATCTTACAGTACAGTACCTTGAAAAGTACAGTAGTACCAGCTACATCATCGCTGCTTTTACGCTTGCTTCCGGACATCCTGGGCTTGAAATAAAGATACTGTACTACCATACTCTATACAGTACTGTACAGTAAAGTACACAAAAGCACAACCACTTGTAGAGGATGCACGCACATGACAATGTACGAACTAACTTACGTAACTGGACATGTGAAAGCATGTTCACATATTTGAAAGTTCACAATTTGAAGGTTCATATGTAGGGGACTTGCTGTAATGCTTGAAATCTGAAAGAATCTCAGAAGATTTAAATAGCATAAAGGACAAAGGTAAAGTGAGATAAGGCTAGAGCTATACGGACCAGACTGTGGATAGTTTTGTAAGGATTTTGTATATTTTAAAACAATGTGAAGTTACCACACAGTTCTAAGAATGTAACGACAGTTATATTTGTATTTTCAAAAAAAGATTCCTCTGGTTTCCGGGCCAAGAATGAATTAGAAAGGGCAAACACGGACATGAAGAGAGTGATTAGGAAACTTCTACAGTGATAATTGAATTTCAATGATGACAAAAGAAGAAATTTTAATATTCTAGGCATATTTCTGAGGTAGGAAGAACAATTTCATGAATGATTAGATGTGGAATATGAGGGAGAATGAAAAATCAAGGATTGCTTCGAGGTTTTAAGTTTGATTACCTTGGGAGATACAGTCCCTTTTGCAATGAAAAGGAGCACCGAAAGAGAAATACGCCTCCTTGAGATGATGTGTTTGCTTGGTTAATACATTGAAAGTTTTTTTTTTTTCCTTTTGGACTTCGGTACGATCTTTCTTATTTTTTTTTAACGTTTTTATTGGAGTAAAATTGCTTTACAATGGTGTGTTAGTTTCTGCTTTATAACAAACTGAATCAGTTATACATATACATATATCCCCATATCTCTTCGCTCTTGCATCTCCCTCCCTTCCACACTCCCTATCCCACCTTTCTAGCTGGTCACAAAGCACCAAGATGATCTCCCTGTGCTATGCGACTGCTTCCCATTATCTATCTAATTTACATTTGGTAGTGTATATATAGACATATATACACTACCACTCTCTTTGTCCCATCTTACCCTTCCCCCTACCCATGTCCTCAAGTCCATTCTCTAGTAGGTCTGCATCTTTATTCCTGTCTTGCTGCTCGGTTCTTCATGATCTTTTTTTTTAGATTCCATATACATGTGTTAGCATACGGTATTTGTTTTTCTCTTTCTGACTTACTTCACTCTGTATGACAGACTCTAGGTCCATCCACCTCACTACAAATAGTTCAATTTCGTTCCTTTTTATGGCTGAGTAATATTCCATATATATGTGCCACATCTTCTTTATCCATTCATCTGTCAATGGACACTTAGGTTGCTTCCATGTCCTGGTAATTGTAAATAGAGCTGCAATGAACATTGTGGTACATGACTCTTTTTGAATTATGGTTTTCTCAGGGTATATGCCCAGTAGTGGGATTGCTGGGTCATATGGTGGTTCTATATTTAGTTTTTAATGAACCTCTATACTGTTCTCCATAGTGGCTGTATCAATTTACATTCCCACCAACAGTGCAAGAGGGTTCCCTTTTCTCCACACCCTCTCCAGCATTTATTGTTTGTAGACTTTTTGATGATGGCCATTCTGACTGGTGTGAGATGATATCTCATTGTAGTTTTGATTTGCATTTCTCTAATGATTAATGATGTTGAGAATTCTTTCATGCGTTTGTTGGCAATCTGTGTATCTTCTTTGGAGAAATGTCTATTTAGGTCTTCTGCCCATTTTTATATTAGGTTGTTTGTTTTTATGATATTGAGCTGCATGAGTTGCTTGTATGTTTTGGAGATTAATCATTTGTCAGTTGCGTCATTTGCAAATATTTTCCCCCATTCTGAGGGTTGTCTTTTCGTCTTATGGTTTCCTTTGCTGTGCAAAAGCTTTGAAGTTTCATTAGGTCCCATTGGTTTATTTTTGTTTTTATTTCCATTTCTCTAGAAGGTGGGTCAAAAAGGATCTTGCTGTGATTTATGTCATAGGGTGTCCTGCCTATGTTTTCCTCCAAGAGTTTTATAGTGTCTGGCATTATATTTAGGTCTTTAATCCACTCTAAGTTTATTTTTGTGTATGGTGTTAGGGAGTGTTCTAATTTCATTGTTTTACATGTAGCTGTCCAGTTTTCCCAGCACCACTTATTGAAGAGGCTTCCTTTTCTCCACTGTATATTCTTGTTCCTTTATAAAAGATAAGGTGTCCATATGTGTGTGGGTTTATCTCTGGGCTTTCTATCCTGTTCCATTGACCTATATTTCTGTTTTTGTGCCAGTACCGTGCTGCCTTGATTACTGTAGCTTTGTAGTATAGTCTGAAGTCTGGGAGCCTGATTCCTCCAGCTCCGTTTTTCATTCTCAAAATTGCTTTGGCTATTTGGGGTCTTTTGTGTTTCCACACAAATTGTGAAATTTTTTGTTCTAGTTCTGTGAAAAATGCCAGTGGTAGTTTGATAGGGATTGCATTGAATCTGTAGATTGCTTTGGGTAATAGAGTCATTTCCACAATGTTTATTCTTCCATTCCAAGAACATGGTATATCTCTCCATCTGTTGGTATCATCTTTAATTTCTTTCATCAGTGTCTTATAGTTTTCTGCATACAGGTCTTTTGTCTCCTTAGGTAGGTTTATTCCTAGGTATTTTATTCTTTTTGTTGCAGTGGTAAATGGGAGTGTTTTCTTAATTTCACTTTCAAATTTTTCATCATTAGTGTATAGGACTGCAAGAGATTTCTGTGCATTAATTTTGTATCCTGCTACTTTACCAAATTCATTGATTAGCTCTAGTAGTTTTCTGGTAGCATCTTTAGGATTCTCTGTGTATAGGATCATGTTATCTGCAAACAGTGACACCTTTACTTCTTCTTTTCCGATTTGGATTCCTTTTTATTTCTTTTTCTTCTCTTGATTGCAGTGGCTAAAACTTCCAAAACTATGTTGAATAAGAGTGGTGAGAGTGCGAAACCTTGTCTTGTTCCTGATCTTAGTGGAAATGGTTTCAGTTTTTCACCACTGAGGACGATGTTGGCTGTGTGTTTGTCATATATGGTCTTTATTGTGTTGAGGCAAGTTCCTTCTATGCCTACTTTCTGGAGGGTTTTTATCATAAATCGGTGTTGAATTTTGTCAAAAGCTTTCTCTGAATCTATTAAGATGATCATATGGTTTTTCTCCTTCAATATGTTAATATGGTGTATCACATTGATTGATTTGCATATACTGAAGAATCCTTGCATTCCTGGGATAAACTCCACTTGATCATGGTGTATGATCCTTTAAATGTGCTGTTGGATTCTGTTTGCTAGTATTTTGTTGAGGATTTTTGCGTCTATATTCATCAGTGATATTGGTCTGTAGTTTTCTTTTTTTGTGACATCTGTGTCTCGTTTTGGTTTCAGGGTGATGGTGGCCTCATAGAATGAGTTTGGGAGTGTTCCTCTCTCTGCTATATTTTGGAAGAGTTTGAGAAGGCTAGGTGTTAGCTCTTCTCTAAATGTTTGATAGAATTCACCTGTGAAGCCATCTGGTCCTGGGCTTTTGTTTGTTGGAAAATTTTTAATCACAGTTTCAATTTCATTACTTGTGATTGGCCTGTTCATATTTTCTACTTCTTCCTCGTTCAGTCTCGGAAGGTTGTGCATTTCTAAGAATTTGTCCATTTCTTCCAGGTTGTCCATTTTATTAGCATATAGTTGCTTTTAGTAATCTCTCATGATCCTCTGTATTTCTGCAGTGTCAGTTGTTACTTCCCCTTTTTCATTTCTAATTCTGTTGATTTGAGTCCTCTCCCTATTTTTCTTGATGAGTCTGGCTAATGGATTTAATACATTGAATTTTAAGTTAACAACCTATGTTCAATTTAACCAGTGCTTACAGAACTAGTGAGAAAGTGTAGGAGTGACCGTGGCTCCCTCACTCTCCCCCATTCTGGCAGTGATGCTATTCCCCAGCCTCTTCTCATTCTACAGGGATTGTTTTATTTAGGACCATAGAGTTCATCCCAACTTGATCTCTGAAGCAGTGTTAATTTTGAATTGGATTCCAATATTGAATGTAATGCACAAGCATGCAGCTAAGTGTCATTCATGAGTGGGGACATTCCCCCCAGAAGTATCAGATAAAACCTGGTGTGACTAAGCAAACCTTCAGGAAAACTCATCATTTTATTCCTGTCAAAACAACATTACTGGTAAGCTTGATACCCTGAGTCTAAAGCAAACTGAGAATCTTCTTTTCTCTTTTTCTTCTTTGTTAAAGTGCATTATGTTTCATTTTCTTTCTGAAAATACCAGATAACTTAGCAGGCATATGTACAGATTTAACTTCAACTGAAGCTCTAAGGTCACAAATTATGATAGTGACGAATGTCTATAAATTGCTTCGAGTAACTTTGGGTCCCTTGTTATCATTTACAAATTCAAACTGATATCTCAGGGGTATAATCAGATATGCTAACCTTGACCAGTTCTATGCTAATCTCATAACAGGCCTTAAAATCAGATTTTAATTCTTAACAGTTTAATCGACTTTTCCCATTAGAGGGTAGCAAACTGTTACCTCTAAGACAAGACAAGAATTGTGTGTGATTCTTGGAATAGGAAATAGCAATCCCATCTTTTTGAAGCTCTAGTATCTTATGTCAGCTTCAGGACATTCTACCTCACATCTAGAGCCTCTGTGATTAAGGAACAGCATTTCTTTGCACAAGGTCAATGGAACTCTGATTTTTAAAGTTGCAGAGACTCATGGTGAGAAACATAAAAAGAGAGTAAACAAAATGAATGGAAAGAATTACTAGAGATTAGTTCCTATCTTTGACCATTTCTTTCCAGAATTTAAGCTATCTCTGCTTTCTCTGTTAGATAAATAGCCATTGAAAAACTAAGGCAAATCTAATGTTAGAAGAAAAACTTTGGGATAAAAAGAGAGAGAAAGAAAAACTCTTTTAAATAAACCCTATGATTTTATTACCTACTATTATGTTCCAGTCCATAAAGTGTGTCCCATGTTTGCAAATATAGTGTCAACCATTGGAGCATTTAATACACAATGTAAACTTGGCTTCTCTTTGTTCTGGAACAGACTGAACTCATGTGAAGCCAAATTTCAGATCCAAGTACAACTGGAAAATTAGAACTTTGATCTTGCAGGAAAAGCATATCATGAAGTCAGTTTAATTGCCTTCTGTAGTTGGTGTTTCTGTAACCATGACAACAAACTATGAAAATCAGTAACTGTTACCATTTAGGGCTTGTAACCCATCAAGCTACCAGGATTGTAAGGAAAAACTGTATGGAAAGGACTTACTCTGGTAAAGGAGAACAGGGTGGAAGAAGGAGAATTTCAGAGAAAGCAGTACTTTTCTGGTACAGACTGAACACTCAAGCTTAGATTTCCCATTTACAGAGTTCTATGATCTCTGGAGTTCTACCATACATTAACTTCATCTATATGAAGTATTTAATGTAGATCTGAGCCTTGGATGGTAGAGTACTTTCTAAGTTGATGTCCTATGGCATAGTAAGTATCATTAAAAAAAATCAGTACCTTGTATGTGTGTCTTATACATTTTTGAAGATAAGGACTACTTATTTACCAAATAGATCAACTAATATTAATGGAATTTTACAGAATAAAAATAAAGTAAAAACTTGAAATTTTATAATTTTTATTTACTACTGTAGTTAATTTTTATTGTCAAAAGTGAGTACACAAAGTGATTTTTCTAATGTACCAAAAGGCTCATAAAAAGAGTGTGGTCACTAACCCTATGTCTTCCCACCTTTCTCAATTTTTCCCAAGGAAACAATTCTAACAGTTTTGGGGTTTTTTTCTGGTAATTACTTCCACATTTCTAAATAAAATATGCTTATATTGCTACTTAGGAATTAGCAATTTGGCATTTACCTATTGAATGCCAGATGGAAATATAGCTCTCTCTTCAACCTGTCTTCTCCATCCTCCTAAATAATTATTGATTTATTAAATTAAAACATCAGTGTTTATGTCATCAAAACTATATACTATTGGGCATCCCTGGTGGCGCAGTGGTTGAAAGTACGCCTGCCGATGCAGGGGACATGGGTTCGTGCCCTGGTCCGGGAAGATCCCACATGCCGCGGAGCGGCTGGACCCGTGAGCCACGGCCGCTGAGCCTGTGCGTCCGGAGCCTGTGCTCCACAACGGGAGAGGCCACAACAGTGAGAGGCCTGCGTACAGCAAAAAACAAACAAACAAACTATATACTATTGTTGACTACAGAGCCAAGTATTGTACTATGACTGAGTTTTTAATTGTACAAACTTGTTTTCCTTAAATCAATAATTCCTTCCTTTTCCCTTGTCTAACTCTCTCCTTCTTTCTCCTCTCTCCTCTCCCCTCCCCTTTTCTCTTCTCTCTCTCCCTCTCCTTGTATGTAACCACCACCAAATCATCAACAATAATCACCAATGAATCACTTCTCATAGCATCTACTTACGAAGTCTTTTATTTTCCTGGAGCTCATTCTTCTTCCATAAGTTAAAAACTGCCCTGGTTATTTTAAAAAACAACCCGACTCCCAGTCATCATAATGCTTCTCTTCACCATTCTCCTGGGTTAGATCTACCCATTCCTGGATCTAACATCTTTCTCCATCTTGGTTTACATTACTACCTCATCTAATCACTCTCTAAGAAGGAGTGCATAGGACAAGATTTTGGGGTCCTTGAACTTCTGAAATATATTTTTTTATGTTACATATACTTGTATCAAAATATGTCTAGTTATAGGAACATGCACCCCAATATTCATAGAAGCATTATTTACAATAGACAAGACACCGAAGCAAACCAAGTGTCCATCAACAGATGAATGGGTAAAGAAGAAATGGTGTATGTATGTATGTGTATATATATATATAATGGAATATTACTCAGCCATAAAAAAGAATGGAATTCTGCCATTTGCAGCAACATGGATGGACCTAGAGAATATTATGCTCAGGAAATAAGTCAGAGAAAGACAAGTACAGTATACCCCTTATACATGGAACCTAAAACATAATATGAATGAATGTATATAGCAAACAGAAACAAACTCACAGATAAAAAGAATACAGATTCCCTCTCCCTTCCTCTCAAAAAACAAAACTTCTTTGTTTTTCCATGTTTGAATTTTTTTTTCTATTTATTAAAGTATAATTGACATATAACATTATGTTCATTTCAGGTGTACAATATGATTCAATATTTGCACAGATTGCAAAACGATCACCACAATAAGTCTAGTTAATATCTGTCACCATGCATAGTTACAAATCTTTTTCTTGTGATGAGGATTGTAAGATCTACTCTCTTACCAACTTTCAAGCATGCAATACAGTATCATTAACTGTACATTATATTCCCCATGACTATTTTTCTTATAACTGTAAGTTTGCACTTTTTACATCCTACATATAAGTGAGATCATGTGGTATTTGTTTTTCCTAATGCCTTCAAGGTCCATCCATGTTGTTGCAAATAAATTGTTTTTATTTTAACAGTTTTTCCTTCTTTTAAACATATTTATTTAAAGCTACATTTTGTGACCAGATAGCTCACAAATTTTCCAGTTTTCAGGGAGTTAGTATTTTTCTACTTACTTTTATTATTTTCTAGCTTAATTCCATTATGATCATTAAGGCTTTCTCTGTGGTCCCAAATTTGGTGTGTTTATTGTACATGCACTTGAAAATATAGTACTCTGCATGTGCACTTGAAAAAAAAAATGAATTTTATTGCTGTTGGATGTAATATTCTTCATAAGTCCACTGGGCCAATTTTTCAAAATTTTTTGTTTAGATTTTGTATATTCTTGTGGATATATATTTTTTCTATTTGTTCCTTTATTAAGAGAGGTGTATTAAGGTCTTCCTCTCTGCTTGCTGATTTGTCTATTTCTCTTTTAGTTCTGCCAATTTTTTATATTTATGGTTTAAAGTTATACTTTGTGTGATTCAGATTTAAGATTGTGGTGTCTTTCAGTTATACTGATCTTTTTTCATTATAAAATATCCCTCTTTATTTTGCCCAAAGTCTATTTCGTCTAACATTACTACAGCTTTATCAGCTTTACTTTTGTTAGTATTTACATTGTATATTTTCATTCCTTTTATATTCAAAGTTTTAATGCCCTTATATTTAAAGAGTGAATTGTTAAAGCATCATAGAATTGGGTTTTGTTTTATTTATCTAAGCTGACAATCTTAAACTACTTCTAAGAGTAATCAATTTACCTTTAATGTAATTACTCACATATTTGGATTTATATGTATCATCTTACTATTGTTTTTAATTTGGTTTACCTGTTTTGTGTCACCCTTTCCCCTATTTTTTTGTGTTATATTTGATTAATCAAGTACTTTATGACTTACTTTTTATTCTATTAACCTTTAGTTATTAGTTTTTATTCTTTCAGTGATTATCCTAGAGATAATCATACAAATTTTTATTCTGAAGGCTTGTGTTATATCTTGCTATAACTTTTAGAGCTCTAGCATCTGTTCTTTAATCAGAAAATACAGTGAAAAATAATTTCACGGCTTCCCTGGTGGCACAGTGGTTGAGAGTCTGCCTACCGATGCAGGGGACGCGGGTTCGTGCCCCGGTCTGGGAAGATCCCACATGCCGTGGAGTGGCTGGGCCCGTGAGCCATGGCAGCTGAGCCTGTGCGTCCAGAGCCTGTGCTCCACAACGGGAGAGGCCATAACAGTGAGAGGCCCGCGTACCACACACACAAAAAAAATTCAGATAAGTTGGCTTTTTCTTTTGTGTTAGAAATAATTTATGGATTTATTAAATGCAGATTTTACACCTAAATTTCCTTGGCACAATTTGCTATTGTGTCCAAATATCAAATTTATAATTTCATATGAACGTTTTTTCTTACACTTAGAGTCCATTATTAAAACAATAGATGGATTTCTGTTTTGTAATAGTGGTTTCCTTGTGTAATTTAAATAATGTCTTGCAGAATTACAGTCGTGCAAAGCTTATATTCTTTCTTATTTGTGTAAGAAAATTAAGGTTCTCCACCTTAATCCTGCCTGATTAAAAATAGTGGAATAAAATGGTGAGTCAGCATTTAGGAGTCATATACATTGAAAGAGCCAAATTCCTTTTGTAGTTTCCATTTAATTCTCTAAACTCACACATTTCCGACAAAATAAATATTTCTCACCATGAAATAGTTCTAATGACATAGCATGTTCCAAATTCTTAAAAAAATAGCATAATGCTGCAGCAAGAGTAAACAGCCATTACAAAGTGAAACAGTTTATTTCTTCAACTTATCTAGCATGAAAGTTGAAATCCTTGGGTAGGCTTAATCAGAACATTTAAATATCTTTAGATATTTAAAAAGTAGATTCTATATCTTAATGACCCTTCAAGTATTCTCAGGTGCTTTAAGATATGACAATGTAGATGCTTAATTCTAAAAATAACATAACTTCAGTTTACTGTATTTTCATTTTTATTTTAATGATTTGTATCTCATGGTATCATGTTTTTGAAATGTCACATAACTACATCAAGAGTAATCATAGTTACCAGATATATAAATGGTAACATATGGAAGTGTTTATCATTTTGAACTTCAAGAATAACCGTCATGTATCTTTAATACAGATATTTTTGTCCGAGAATTGAGGGTATCATTGCAGACTTTGTCTCTTGCTCCTTTCTAGGAGAAATATATCTAAACAGAGATGCAATATAAGCCTTTGGTATTTGGTAGCTTTGCCTAAGGCTACAAGTGGAAATAAATGTAATATGACAGTATGACATGACTTACACTGATAAGCTGTGTCACCAGCAGGCAAAACAGAAAAGAAATAAGTTGTTAGTCCAATGTTATTGATTTTTTATCCCTCCCCCCAAATAGAGCCATATCAAACAAACAACCCCCTCAACTAGAAACATTAGGATATTTGGACATTTCTTTTTTTTCTCCATGACTTTCTGGATGCTACCTAATGTATTTTTTAAGGGAACAGAGTAAAATTTAAATCGGTTAGTGTTGATAAATTATCTTAGAATTCAGAAATAAAATCTATTGATTCACATGGCATTTCAAAACAATAACCAAACTTTTCTTGTTTCCCCTTTATGGAGGCTTGACTACAGTTAAGGTTTGAAAAGGCACAAAAATTTTAACACTGTCACTGTTAACATGCAATTTGTGAACAAATGAAAAGAAATACACTTTTATACCCAGATGTGCAATGCACAATATTGGCCATAACAATCAAGTTATAATGTATACTTTGACCTACTAAAAATGCTAAACTCAGAGATGTCTGGATGTAGTGCCTCTAGTCACCATTTTACTCTTTAGATTTGGGGTTCTACTCTCAGAATTTAAAAGAAATTCATCTTCTTATCGCCAAATCCATTAGCATTTCCTGAGTCCTACTTTCTTCATTTCTGTACAGGATCTCCCTTTATTTAATGCTTTTCTTTCATCTCCTAGGCCTTTAACGATTGTTTATCTCAATTCCTATTCTGTTGTCTTTTACTACTCTCTCTTTGCCTCCTGTTCAAGTTCTTTACTTCACCTGGGTTCCAAAATATGACTAAGCCACCAAGATTTTGTCTTTGGCCATATTCCCTTATTTCTTTAAGTCTACTCTTCTTCAGAATCACCTATGGTCCTCCGCATCAATTAATCTCTGTTCTCTGCGCTCTCAGCTCCATAGAAGAATCTCTATCTGGATATTCCATAAGAATCTCAAATTCCACCAACCATAAACTTAATTCATTATATCTGCCACACCTGAATTGTAAAGTGATTCTTGCTCTTCCTTCTCCTGCTGGCCCACCTACCATCTGAACAAATATTAACTCTGAAAACTTGGACTCACCATTGGCCTTTCTCCACTGACTCATGTTTAGTAAGCCCTAATTTATGTAAAATTTTATTACAAAATTTCACTCAACTTCAGTCTTTCCTTTTCATTCACATTTCTCCACATTAGTTTAAATCCTTGCGATAATTTGTCTGAACCACTGCAATTATCTCCTGACTGTTCTTTAAGATTCCAATCTCTACACTTCAGTAGTTGCTTTATATGATGACAAGAACAGTTTTAATGATGTCATTTCCTCTTCAAAAAAACTTTAGAGGCTTCCAGGTACATACTGACTGAGTAAAGATCATCTTTTGTTTCCTGGAAGGTCTGGAAGTCAGAATCGACATTATGAGAACTGGTATCAGCATACTAGTAAAGTACATTTTTAAAATTTAGTAACATTTAATTGAGGGTACCCCAGCCAACAAAGGGCTTTTAAGGCATTTTTTTACTTTAAAATATATTGTGAACTATCACATTACTTACTTCTTATAGGAAGGACCCTGTCTTTTGAACATAATTTACAAGGATTTACATTGTCTTTTTATCACCCAATGTGTGAGATTTATATGAGCTATATTGTATATAAATACTTTACAGTGATCACAGAATTTCATCTATTGTCATTATTGATAAGTGTCCCAATCATCTCTTGCTCATATTCATGACATAAGGAAGAGTACTGAGTATTTATTAATTTCTTATAATATCTCAAAAAATTCAATAAATATTATCTCAATATTTACAATAACCTTGTGTGATAAGGAAACTGAAATGATAATCAAGTGATTGATAATCACAATCAAGTGACTTGCCCAAGGTCATGCAGCTAATAAGCAGAAAAGCTAGAATTCAAACAGAGATCTACTTAACTCCAAGCATTCATATTCTATTACACTATGCAACATTTTTATATGTGCAGATGTAGAATATTTTAAAGGAAATGAGAGAGCTTAATTCTAATCCAACTTTTACCATTGACTCTTTATCTAGCCTGAATCAAATCTAGAAACTCCTTTTCCTCATCTGAAAATGAGGTGTGCTGCAGGATTTAGTACAGGGAATAGAAACCATTCCAGGCATTTTAACAAAGAAGTTCTTTATACAGATCATTAAAAGCTCGTAACATTTTTGGAAGGGCTAGAGATGGTTGATCAAAAGGCTGTCACTAAGTGTCAAAATAATGGTACCACAGTTGCCATGCAGAGATCAGGAAATGGGAACTGCTGTCAACTTAATGGCTGCCACTACCCAAAAAGCCGGTGACTGGGGAATGAAATGTAGAGTACAACCTCCCCCAAAACCGGAGACACAGAAAAGGGAATGGCCTCTGCCTTGTAAAAAGTCATCCAGTTGCCATTTCATTGGCAGAACCTCAATCAGATTCTTAAGCTTAGTGGCCAAGAAGTTTGGAAAATTTACTTTCCAACCTTCCAATCCATGTAATATAAAGGAAATATTAAAGATAATGGGTATGAATTCTGGTTGCCAAAAGGCAACATCTAGTCCATGGAGTAGACCTGATGACTTTGTGCTGTTTCTAACATTCCATCTTTAAGAGCAGCCAATAGCAGTTGTGCCAGCTATATACACTCCAGCCCAGTCTTCATTATGAATTATTATGGGGAAGGTCAAGTAATAATGTAAAGAAAATGTGTAACCCTGATGGTTCTACCTCAGCTCTGTCTAGCAGAACTATAATACAAGCTCCATATGTACTTTCTTAATAACCATATTAGAAAAACAATTTTTTAAGATAAATTAATTTTAAAAATCTATTTTATTTAGGCTAATATATGTCCAATAATTTCAAAATGTAATTAATATAACATTATAATGTTATAAATAACATTATAATATAATGTTATTATAATATATTATAATATAATTATAATAATATAATAATAATATTATAAATGTTATAAAAATAAATATTTTACTTTATTTTTTCATACCAACTCTTTGTAATACAGTATATATTTTACACTTATAGTCCATCTCATTTTGGGTGCTAAATTTTCAGTAGGAATATTTGAGCTATATTTAGATTTCATAAAATTCATATTTAAAATAGTAAATTCACATTCTCTAAGTTGTTCTAAAAATATTTACATGTTTTAAAATTCTGACCCTAGCCTCCCCTCACTAAGTAATTTTCCTTTAATATTTGCATGCACATTGATAAAACTTGTTCATCCTTCTCACATTTGCCTTTAAAGCAAGAAAATATCAGTTGTGGCAGGCAGAATGACGTGCCCCCACCCAAGATGTCTACATCTTAAACTCTGGAACCGTGAATATGCTATATTATGGGGCAAAGGGGAATTAAAGTTGCAGACAGAGGTAAAGTAGCTAATTATCTGACAATAAAATAGATTATTCCGGATTATCCTAGTGGGTCCAACATAATCACAAGGGTCCTTAAAAGAGGAAGAGAAAACCAGACAGAGAGATGGCAGCTTAACAAAGACTCTGCCCAATGTTGCTAGCTTTGAAGATGGAAAAATTGGGTCACAAGACAAAGAATGTAGGTGGTCTTTAGAAGCTGTAAAAAGGAAGGAAAAAGAACTCCTCAACAGCCTTCAAAAGGAACGCAGCCTACCAATATCTAGACTTTATCAGTAAACCCCATTTCTAACTTCTGACCTCCAGAAATATAAGAAAATATATTTGTTTTGTTTTCAGCCACTACATTTGTGGCAAAGTGTTACAGCAGCAATAGGAAACTAATGCATCAGTTTCAAAATCAGGTCTTTCCAAGTTTAGCAAATTCACTAACTCTTATGTCAATTCTGTACTATAAAACTATAATTTGGTTTTCCAGCTTCTTGGCCAGCATGGAAGAATATTGGAAGTCTTCAATCCACCCTAACAATTAACAAACTGAACAAACTATAATAGAAAATCAACAACTCATTTTAGATGAGTGACAGATGGGAGGTCACAGGGCAAACTACTGTCCCCCAAATCGGAAAGACAGACACATGGATACAGAGAATCAAACATAACTGGAACAGAAACTCATGAGTAGAAGCCTCTGTGGAAACCAGTACCAAGTACCAAGGTAGGAAACCAGTACCAAGGTAGGAAAACCTAAACTGTAATTGACATTGCTATAAGATTAGTGTGGACAAATCTGAGAGACAGAAACTGCAGGGGAGCCTAGTCATAGAGAGACCCCAATATTATTGTGAGCTTTACCACCAGGAGCTCTACCACATTCTCACAGTGAAGATCAGAGGAAAATTCCTTTGTGCTTCCAGCAGAAGAAGAGAAAACACAACCATTGTGAAACACACCAGAGCCTTTGGTTCTTCTTAACAGGGCCTACCCTAAAAGAAACTATCTCACCAGAGCTTTAACCATTGGGGTTTTGTCAGAGTCTAACCAACCCAGGTAAAGGGAAACACCGAACTTGACCCCATTCTAGTGTTCCACATGAGAGAAAGAAAACACTCAACCCTAGATCCCTATTGCACAATAATTATGTTATATGATAAATATTGCTACAATGGCAACCATATTAAAATATATAAACCTATCAAAGTAACATGCTATACACCTTAAACTTACACAGTTTCATATCAAATTTATTCAATAATAAAAGAAGAACAGATGGGCAATTAAATCAGAGAGATGAAAAGTCTAAGAAATAATAAAAAAGGAATGATAGAGATCGAAAACACTGTAACAGAAATAAAGAATGCCTTTGATGGTTTCATTAGTATACTGAATACAGCTAAGAAAAGAATCTCTGAGCATGAGGATATGTCCATAGAGATTTCCAAAACCAAAAAGCAAAGAGGAAAAAGACTGGAAATAAAGGAACAGAGTATCCAAAAACTGTGGGACAACTACAAACGGTATAAAATATGCATAACAGGAATACCAGGAGACGAAAGAGAGAAAAGGACAGAAGAAATAGTTGAAGCAATGGTCACTGAGAATTTTCCCAAATTAGTGTCAGACATCAAACCAAAGATTCAGGAAGCTCAGAGAACAAGCAGAATAAATGCAAAAAACAAACAAACAAAAACACCCTACACTTAGGCATATCATAATAAAATTGCAAAAAATCAAAGATAAAGAAAAACTCTCGAAAGAAGCCAGAGGGAGAAAAACATCTTATCTATAGTGGAATAAGAATTGCATCCTACTTCCCAGAAATTGTGCAAACAATATGAGTATAGTAAAATATTTTAAAATGTTGAGAGAAAAAAATCAACCTGAAATTCTGTACGCTGCAGAGTTATCCTTCAAAAGTGAAGAAAATATAAAGACTTTCTCAAAAAAAAAACTGAGGGAATTTGTAGAACTGCTTTGCAAGAAATGTCAAAAGAAGTTCTTGAGAAAGAAGGAAAATGATTTGGGTCAGGGAGACCTTCAAGATGGTGGAGGATTAAGACGTGGAGATCACCTTCCTCCCCACAAATACATCAAAAATACATATACATGTGGAACAACTCCTACAGAACACCTACTGAACGCTGGCCAAAGACCTTGGACTTCCCCAAAGGCAAGAAAATCCCCACGTACCTGGGTAGGGCAACAGAAAAAGAAAAAACAGAGACAAAAGAATAGGGACGGGACCTGCACCTCTGGGAGGGAACTGTGAAGGAGGAAGTTTCCACACACTAGGAAGCCCCCTCACTGGTGGGGATGGGGTGGGGAGAGCTTCAGAGCCACAGAGGAGAGCGCAGCAAAAGGGGTGAACAGGGCAAAGTAGAGAGATTCCCACACAGAGGATCAGTGCCGACCAGCACTCACCAGCCCGAGAGGCTTGTCTGCTCACCTGCCGGGGCGGGTGGGGGCTGGGAGCTGAGGCTTGGGCTTCGGAGGTCAGATCCCAGGGAGAGGACTGGGGTTGGCTGCGTGAACACAGCCTGAAGGGGGTTAGTGCGCCACAGCTAGCTGGGAGGGAGCCAGGGAAAAAGTCTGGACCTGCCGAAGAGGCAAGAGACCATTGTCTCGGGGTGTGTGAGAAGAGGGCCTTCCTGCTTCATGTGCCCACAGACTACGGAGCACCCCTTAAGTGAGCTCCAGAGACAGGCATGAGCCACAGCTATCATGTCAGACTCCAGAGGTGGGCACGGACCACTACAACTGCTGCCACTGCCACCAAGGGATCCTGTGTGCAAGGGCAGATCAGTACCCACACCTTCCCAGGAGCCTGTCCAGCATGCCACTGCCATGATCCCAGGATCCACAGCCAACTTCCCTGGGAGAATACACAGTAGGCTGTAGGTTGCTGCAATGTCACGCCAGCCTCTGTTGCTGCAGGCATGCTCTTCACATTCCAATTATGACTACCATACCACTGCCTCTCCCCAGCCTGAGTGAGCAGCAGAGCCCTACTCAGCCGCTGCTTTAACCCCCTCCTGTCTAGGAGGGGAACAGATGCCTGAGGGTGGCCTACATGCAGACGTGGGGACAAAACTAAAGCTGAACCCCAGGAGCTGTGCGAACAAAGAAGAGGAAGGGAACTTTCTCCGTGCAACCACAAGAGCAGCGGACTAAATCCCCACCATCGGCTTGGTAAACCCTGCATGTGTGGAATACCTGAAGAAACAATGACTGTCCCCAAAACTGAGGCAGTGGACTTTGGGGGCAACTATGGACTTGGGGTTTGCTTTCGGTGTTTGATTTGTTTTTGGTTTTATGTTTATCCTAGATTCGTTTTTAGTGATTGTTTTCATTTGTGGGTTTGTTTATAGGTTTGGTTGCTCTCTTCATTTTGTTTTTGTGACTGTGTATGTATGTTTCTTTGTGTGATTCTGTCTGGTTAGTTTTGCTTTTACCATTTGTTTTGGGGTTCTGTCTGTTCATTTTTTTGGTTTGTTTGGTTTTTTTTCTCTTCCTTTTCTTCTGAGCTGTGGGGCTGGCAGGTCTTGGGGCTCCAGCTGGGTTTTGGGCCTGAGCCTCCGAGGTGGGAGAGCCAAGATCAGGATGTTGGACCACCACAGCCTCCTGGCCCCATGTAATATTAATCAGCAAGAATGCTCAAAGAAATTTCCATCTCAACACTAAGACCCAGCTCAATTCAATGGCCAGGAAGCTCCAGTGCTGGATGCCCCATGCCAAACAACTAGCAAGACAGGAACACAACCCCACCCATTAGCAGAGAGCCTGCCTAAAGTCGTACTAAGTTCACAGACACCACAAAACACACTACCGGCCATGGCCCTGCCCACCAGAAAGACAAGATCCAGACCCACCCACCAGAACACAGGCACCAGTCCCCTCCACCAGGAAGCCTACACAAGCCACTGAACCAACCTCACCCACTGCAGGCAGACACCAAAACAACGGGAACTACGAACCTGCAGGCTGCGAAAAGGAGACCCCAAACACAGTAAGTTAAAAAAAGTAAGAAGACAGAGAAATACGCAGCAGATGAAGGAGCAAGGTAAACACCCACCAGACCAAACAAATGAAGAGGAAATAGGCAGTCTACCTGAAAAACAATTCAGAGTAATGATAGTAAAGATGATCCAAAATCTTAGCAATAGAATGGAGAAAATACAAGAAACATTTAACAACGACCTAAAGAACTAAGGAGCAAACAAACAATGATGAACAGCACAATAAACGAAATTAAAAATTCTCTCGAAGGAATCAATAGCAGAATAACTGAGGCAAAAGAACGGATACGTGACCTAGAAGATAAAATAGTAGAAATAACTGCTGCAGAACAGAATAAAGAAAACAGAATGAAAAGAATTGAGGACAATCTCAGAGACCTCTGAAACAACATTAAATGCACCAACATTCAAATTACAGGGGTCCCAGAAGAAGAGAAAAAGAAGGGGTCTGAGAAAATATTTAAAGAGATTATAGTTGAAAACTTCCCTAAAATGGGAAAGGAAACAGTCAATCAAGTCCAGGAAGTGCAGAGTCCTATAGAGGATAAATCCAAGGAGAAACATGCCAAAACACATCTTAATCAAATTATCAAAAATTAAATACAAAGAAAAAATATTAAAAGCAACAAGGGAAAAGCAACAAATAACACACAAGGGAATCCCCATAACACCTGATCTTTCAGCAGAAACTCTGCCAGCCAGAAGGGAGTAGCGGGACGTATTTAAAGTGATGAAAGGGAAAACATACAACTAAGCTTACTCCACGCAGCAAGGATCTCATTCAGATTTAGCAGAGAAATTAAAAAACCTTTACAGATGAGCAAAAGTTAAGAGAATTCAGTACCACCAAACAAGCTTTACAACAAATGCTAAAGGGACTTGTCTAGGTGGGAAACAGAGAAGGAAAAGACCTACCAAAACAAACCCAAAACCATTAAGAAAATGGTATTAGGAACATACATATCGATAATTACCTTAAATATAAATGTATTAAAAGCTCCAATCAAAAGATAAGGCAGGTTGAACGGATACTAAAACAAGACCTGTATATATGCTGTCTACAAGAGACCCACTTCAGACCTAGGGATACATACAGACTGAAAGTGAGGGGATGGAAAAAGATATTCCATGCAAATGGAAATCAAAAGAATGTTGGAGTAGCAATTCTCATATCAGACAAAATAGACTTTAAAATAAAGACTATTATGAAGGACACTACATAATGATCAAGGGATCAATCCAAGAAGAAGATATAACAATTGTAAATATTTATGCACCCAACATAGGAACACCTCAATACATAAGGCAAATGCTAGCATCCATAAAAGGGGAAATTGACAGTAACACAATTATAGTAGGGGACTTTAACACCCTGCTTTCACCAATGGACAGATCATCCAAACTGAAAATAAGTAAGGAAACACAAGCTTTAAATGACACAATTGACCAGATGGACTTCACTGATATTTATAGGACATTACATCCAAAAACAACAGAATACACTTTCTTCTCTAGTGCATATGGAACATTCTCCAGGATAGATCATATCTTGGGTCACAAATCAAGCCTTGGTAAATTTAAGAAAATTGAAATCGTATCAAGTATCTTTTCTGACCACAACGCTATGAGATTAGATGTCAGTTACAGGAAAAAAAACTGTAAACAATACAAACACATGGAGGTTAAACAATACGCTACTAAATAACCAAGAGATCACTGAAGAAATCAGAGAGAAAATCAAAAAATGCCTAGAAACAAATGGCAATGAAAACACGATGACCCAAAATCTATGGGATGTAGCAAAAGCAGTTCTAAGAGGGAAGTTATAGCAATACAATTCTACCTCAAGAAACAGAAAAATCTCAAAAAAAACAACCTAACCTTACACCTAAAGCAATTAGAGAAGGAAGAACAAAGAAAACCCAAAGTTAGCAGAAGGAAAGAAATCATATAGATCAGATCAGAAATAAATGAAAAAGAAATGAAGGAAGCAATAGCAAAGATCAATAAAACTAAAAGCTGGTTCTTTCAGAAGGTAAACGAAATTGATAAACCATTAGCCAGACTTAGCAAGAAAAAAAGGGAGAAGACAAGTCAACAGAATTAGAAATGAAAAAGAAGAGGTAACAACTGACACTGCAGGAATACAAAGGATCATGATGGCCTACTACAAGCAACTATATGCCAATAAAATGGACAACGTGGAAGAAATGGAAAAATTCTTAGAAAAGTATAACTTTCCGAGAGTGAACCAGGAAGAAATAGAAAATATGAACAGACAAATCACAGCACTGAAATTGAAACTGTGATTAAAAATCTTCCAGCAAACAAAAACCCAGGACTGGATGGCTTCACAGGTGAAATCTTTCAAACATTTAGAGAAGAGTTAATACCTATCCTTCTCAAACTCTTCCAAAATATAGCAGAGGGAGGAACACTCCCAAACTCATTCTATGAGGCCACAATCATCCTGATACCACCACCAGACAAAGATGTCACAAAAAAAGAAAACTACAGGCCAATATCACTGATGAACACAGATGCAAAAACCCTCAGCAAAACACTAGCAAACGGAAGCCAACAGCACATTAAAAGGATCATACACCATGATTGGGGGGGTTTAGTCCAGGAATGCAAGGATTCTTCAATATACCCAAATCAATCAATGTGATACACCATATTAACAAACTGAAGGATAAAAACCAGATGATAATCTCAATAGATGCAGAAAAAGCTTTTGACAAAATTCAACAACGATTTATGATAAAAATCTCTCCAGAAAGTAGGCATAGAGGGAACCTACCTCAACATAATAAAGGCCATATATGTCAAACCCACAGCGAACATCATTCTCAACAGTGAAAAACTGAAACCATTTCCTCTAAGATCAGGAACAAGACAAGGGTGCCCACTCTCACCACTATTATTCATCATAATTTTGGAAGTTTTAGCCATGGCAATCAGAGACAAAAAAGAAATAAAAAGAATCCAAATCAGAGAAGAAAGAGTAAAACTGTCACTGTTTAGAGATGAAACGATACTATACATAGAGAATCATAAAGATGCCACCACAAAACTACTAGAACTAATCAGTGAATTTGGTAAAGTAGCAGGATACAAAATTAATGCACAGATATCTCTTGCAGTCCTATACACTAATGATGAAAAATCTGCAACTGAAATTAAGGAAACACTCCCATTTACCATCGTAACAAAAAGAATAAAAATACCTAGGAAGAAACCTACCTAAGGAGACAATAGACTGTATGTAGAAAACTATAAGACACTGATGAAAGAATTCAGGGATGATACAAACAGATGGAGAGATATACCCTGTTCTTGGAATGGAAGAATAAACATTGTGAAAATGACTCTGTTACCCAAAGCAAACTAAGGATTCAGTGCAATCCCTATCAAACTACCACTGGCATTTTTCACAGAACTAGAACAAAAATATTTCACAATTTGTGTGGAAACGCAAAAGACCCCAAATAGCCAAAGCAATCTTGAGAAAGAAAAATGGAGTTGGAACAATTAGGTGCCCTGACTTCAGACTATACTACAAAGCTACAGTAATCAAGACAGCATGGTACTGGCAGAAAAACAGAAATATAGATCAATGCAACATGATAGAAAGCCCAGAGATAAACCCACGCACATCTGGTCACCTTACCTTTGATAAAGGAGGCAAGAATATACAATGGAGAAAAGACAGCCTCTTCAATAAGTGGTGCTGGGAAAACTAGACAGCTACATGTAAAAGAATGAAATTAGTACACTTCCTAACACCATATACAAAAATAAACTCAAAATGGATTAAAGACTTAAATGTAAGATCAGACACTGTAAGACTCTTAGAGGAAAACATAGGCAGAACACTCTATGACATAAATCACAGCAAGGTCCTTTTGGACCCACCTCCTAGAGAAATGGAAATAAAAACAAAAATAAACAAATGGGACCTAATGAAAATTAAAAGCTTTTGCACAGCAAAGGAAACCATAAACACAATGAAAAGACAACTCTCAGAATAGGAGAAAATATTTGCAAATGAAGCAACTGACAAAGGATTAATCTCCAAAATATACAAGCAGCTCATGCAGCTCAATATCAAAAAAGCAAACAACCCTATCCAAAAATGGGCAGAAGACCTAAATAGATATGTCTCCAAAGAAGATATACAGATTGCCAACAAACACATGAAAGAATGCTCAACATCCTTAATCATTAGAGAAATGCAAATCAAAACTACAATGAGGGGCTTCCCTGGTGGCGCAGTGGTTGAGAGTCCAACTGCTGATGCAGGGGACACGGGTTCGTGCCCCGGTCCAGAAGGATCCCACATGCCGCGGAGCAGCTGGGCCCATAAGCCATGGCCGCTGAGCCTGTGCATCCAGAGCCTGTGCTCTGCAACGGGAGAGGCCAGTGTACAGCAAAAACAAAACAAAACAAAACAAAAAAACTACAATGATGTATCCCCTCACACCGGTCAGCATGGCCATCATCAAAAAATCTACAAACAATAAATGCTGGAGAGGGTGTGGAGAAAAGGGAACCCTCTTGCACTGTTGGTGAGAATGTAAATTGATACAGCCACTACAGAGAACAGTATGGAGTTTCCTTAAAAAACTCAAAGTAGGGCTTCCCTGGTGGCGCAGTAGTTGAGAGTCCGCCTGCCGATGCAGGGGACACGGGTTCGTGCCCTGGTCTGGGAGGATCCCACATGCCGCGGAGTGGCTGCGCCCGTGAGCCATGAGCCTGTGCGTCCGGAGCCTGGGCTCTGCAACGGGAGAGGCCACAGCAGTGAGAGGCCCACGTACCGCAAAAAAAAAAAAAAACAACTCAAAATAGAACTACCATACGACCCAGCAATCCCACTACTGGTCATATAACCTGAGAAAACCATAATTCAAAAAGAGTCATGTACCACAATGTTCATTGCAGCACTACTTACAATAGCCAGGACATGGAAGCAACCTAAATGTCCATCAACAGATGAATGGATAAAGAAGATGTGGCTTATATATAAAATGGAATATTACTCAGCCATAAAAAAACAAAATTGAATTACTTGTACTGTGGTGGGTGGACCTAGAGTCTGTCATGCAGAGTGAAGTAAGTCAGAAAGAAAAACAAATACCGTATGCTAACACATATATATGGAATCTAAAAAATAATGGTTCTGATGAACCTAGGGGCCGGACAGGAATAAAGACGCAGCTGTAGGGAATGGACTTGAGGACACGGGGAGGGGGAAGGTATGCAGGGACGAAGTGAGAGAGTAGCAGTGACATACATACACTACCAAATGTAAAATAGATAGCTAGTGGGAAGCAGCTGCATCACACATGGAGATCGGTTCAGTGTCTTGTGACCACCTAGAGGGTGGGATAGGGATGGTGGGAGGGAGATGCAAAAGGGAGGGGATATAGGGATATATGTATACATATAGCTGATTCACTTTGTTATACAGCAGAAACTAACACAATATTATAAAGCAATTAAACTCCAGTAAAGCTGTTAAAAAAAAAAAAAAAAAGATATAGGCCAGAAACTTGGAGCTACATAAAGAAAGGAAGAACACTGGAGAAGGAATAATGAAGGTAAAATAAAAATTTTATTATCCTTATTCTTAATTTACCTAATAACGTCTTATTTTTCAAGGTAATAATAGTGACAGTGTATTCTATAACTGAGAAGGAAAATCCTCAGTCTTCCTCTTGTGTCTCCTTTACTCTCACTCTACTACCATGCTTGCAACACTGACACCAGATGTGTGTGGATTTTTCCCACACCAAGCAATTCTGCGACACCAGCTTAACTTACTTCTGACCCTATATACCTGTAGACAGCCTCAGATCTTTCAGGTTAAGGGCTCAGTCTCACAAGACTGCATCAAATGCAAATCCAGGTTGTCACTTGTGCTTCTGACTGATCAGCTGTAAATGAAAGGTTCCCACCACCCCCTCTGCAGGCTCCATTAATTTGCTAGAACAGCTCACAGAACTCAGGAAAACAGTTTATTTACTGTTTACCAATTTATTATAAAAAGATACGAACAAGGATACAGATGAACATCCAGATGAAAGAGATTCATAGGACAAAGTATGTGGGAAAGGAGTGCAGAGCTTCCTTGCCCTCTCCTGGCACTCCACTCTCCCAACATCTCCATGTTCATAAACCCAGAAACTCTCCGAACCCTGTGCTTTGGGGATTTTTATGGAGGCTTCATCACATATGCGTGGTCAATAATTAACTCCATTTCCAGCCCCATTCTGCTTTGGAGAATGGGGCATGGGGCTGAAGATTCCAAGCTTCTAATCATGGCTTGGTTTTCCCAGTGACCAACCCCCATCTAGGAGCCATCCAGGAGCCCACCCAGAGTCAGCTCCTTAGAACAAAAGACACTCTTATCATCTGAGAAATTCTGAGGGATTTAGGAGCTTGGTATCAGGAACCAGGGTCAAAGACCAAACATCAGAACAAAAGATGCTCTAGTGCTTTTATGACTTAGGAAATTATAAGAGCTTTAAGAGCTGTGTGTCAGGAACAAGGGCAGAGACCAATATATATATACATATTTTCTATTTTTCTCACCGTTTTTTAATATACATATATATATATACACACATATATAGTCTTATATATGCTTATACATAAGTAAAGTGAATGACAGCCATCATACAAGAGAAGAGAGGGAGAAATTAGGAATATTTTGTTATTATAAGGTCCTTTCTTGCATTACCTGTGAAGTGGTATAGTGTTATTTGAAAGTGGACTTGAATTATAAATGTATACTGCAAACTCTAGGGGACAATCACATGTAAAAGTAATTTTTAAAAAAGAAATTTAATTGATATACAAAGAAAGGAAAGAAAATGGAATCATATAAAATGTTCTATAAAACCCAAAAGGTGGAAAAAGAGTAGAAAATAAAAAAAAAACAAGGCAACAATAGAAAACACTAACAAATATAGGAGATATTAATCCAACTGTATCAATAACTTTGAAGGTTGTTGGTTTAAATACACCAATTAAAAGACATATTTTCAGAATGAACCTGCTCCCTAAAAAAACCAGTACCCAGTTATGTGTTGTCTACATGCAACCACTTTAAACATAAAGACACATACAGTTTAAAAGAAAAGGGATGGAGAAAGATATACCATGCTAACACTAATTGTTCAAGGGTCAACTGTAATCAAAGAAACCTGTGAACTTTCAAAGAATATATGAATATATATTGAAAAGAATGCTGGCGTCAATCTGTGGAGATTCTTTTTTGTTATGTCTTACTAAAGCCTAAACACCAAGCAAGTAAAGCGAGGAGAGAAGCAAAACATGTCATGGGGAGTGGAGGGTACAAGTGCAGAGCAACTGGTGTGTGCCCCCCAACTACAGAGGGAGAGCCACTAACTCGGCATGAGACCATTGCTCGGTGAGGATTCCAGTAGGGTTTGGTTTGACCTTCTGATTTTTCCAGAGAAGCTGGAATTCAGATTTTTATGGGAGGTCTTTCCGTTTGTTAAGAGTTAGCAACAAATCCAAAAGTTTCAGAAAACATCATGAGTGCCAACACACCAACACACTTATTGACTGAATCCAGTTTGGAGGGCAGCAGTTTTCAAATTCTACTGTATACAATAAAATGTCATTAGGTTTATAGGCAGGTACTGACATGATCTCACGTTTGTCTAAGCTGTATGAAAAATGGATGGAAAGAAGTAATACTTGAAGTGAGAGGATTAGATCAAAATTCATCTACGAGTAGCATCGCATTTTAAGTGACAGCAGAACTAAGCTGATGATAAGATACAAGGTATAGTTTGGAAGTGGAAGCCATAGGACATCATGACAAAAGGAATTGAGGGAATAGATAAGAAGAAGACAAGAATCACTCAAAATTCCTGAGATCTGATTAACTGAGGTTATGGTGATGCTGTCAACTGAAAGAGGGAAGCCAGGAGGAAAAGAAAAGTTGAGAACTTGGAAACAATATAGAGTCTCACTATTTAATATATCACATTTGAAATATAGCTATGCAGGTTGAGATATTCAATAAATAATTAGTAATATAGATTGGGATTGCAAGAGAGACATGAAACTTGAAAATACTGATATTTTAATTATTTAATTTTAATTGAGGTATAGGTAAATGAAGTAAAATAGTTCTGTGTATAGAGTTTAATAGTTTTGATAAGCATATACAACTGTGTTACCCATATCCCAGTCAAGATGCAGAACATTGTCATCACCTTAGAAGGTCCAATTTGCCTTCAGAGAAAATCACCCTCCTCCCAGAGACAATACCTAGGTCTGATTTCTATCTCCACAAATTAGTTTTGCTTGTTCTTGATCTTCCTGTAAATGGAATAATATAGACTTTAGAGATATGGCTTCTTTAGTCAATATGAAGTTTTTGAGATTTAACCATCTATGTTAGGTGTTCATTCTTTAAGGTATTGCTGAGTAATATTCCATCGTGTGAATGTACTTCAATATGTTTATCAGTTCTCCTCCTGATGGATATTTAAGCTGTTTCCAATACTTTGCTATCATAAGTAAAACTGCAGTGAATATACTTACACAAGTTTTTTTAGGATACAAATATGTTCATTCATTTTGAGTGGATATCTAGAAGTGGAATTGCTTCATCATAATATGGGAGCATGTTTGAACTTTTAAAATAGCTGCCAACATATTTTTCAAAGTGATTGTACCACATTACATTCAGAAAAACTTTGGATGAGAGGTCCAGTTGTTTCGCATCCTCTCCAACATATAGTCCTTAGTGTTAATCTTTCAAATTTTAGCCATTCTACTAGCTGTGTAGCAATAGCTCATTGTGATTTTAATTTGCATTTCTGATGACTAATGATATTGATCATCTTTTTAGGTGTTTATTGGTCATTCACATATTTTATTTTTTGATATAGTCTATTAGCCACTGTAATTGTTTTTTTTTAATTATTATTCATTTTTAGGAATCCTTTGTTGAACATATGTATTTAGAACATTTTCTCATGGTCTGTAGACTTTTTCAGTTTCTTAATGATACATTCTGATAAGAAGATATTTTGAACTTTTATGAAGTCCAGTTAATTTTTTTCTTTTATGTTTAGGATTTTTTTTTGTTTTGCTTTTGCTTAAAAATCACTTGCCCTTTCCATTTAGGTTTAAAAATCTATCTCAAGTTAATATTTTGTATGTTCTAATGTAGGAATCAAGGCTAATGCTTTTTTATATGATTATCCAGTTGATTCAGCATCATTTCTTAAAAAAGATTGCCCACTGAATTGCATTGGTGCCTTTGTCAAAAATTATTTGACCTTGTACAGGTGACTCTATTTATGTACTCTCTATTCTGGTCCACTGATCTATTTGTCTATCCTCATATCAATATCACACTATCTTAATTAATGTAGTTTTGAAAATATAGATTTGGTCATTGATGTATAGACAAGCTAATGCATCTACATTCTTCATATGTGTCCAAAGCAAACCACAAGGAAAGGTAAAACTGCAAAAAGAAATGATACTGAAGCTCATCAAACTTTATAGAGCATGCAGAGGAAAAATTACCAAAGGAATATAAAGGGTGTTAAGAAAGACAGGATGAAAACACAAAGAAAGTATGAACATGGAAATTAAGCAATGAATGGTTTTTAAGAAGCAAAGGTTTCCAGAAGGCTCTGATGCTGCAGAAAGCCATACAGATGGTTTAAAAAAAATTTAAGGTCATTTGGAAAATTATAAGAAATCCTGATTACCTAAGTAAGGGCAGTTTCAGGAGCGGTGATGGCATATATTTATTCAATGAATACTTATTGATTGCCTAGGGATATTGCAAAGTGCTATGAACAAGATATACTGTCAGCCTTTCTGAAATTTATGGTCCTGCAAACCCAAGAAGTTATATTCCTGTGAAGCAAAAAAAAGAATGGATGATGGGGAAAATAAAATTTAAGGCACAAAAATTCTTTATAGGGTGACAATAAAAGAAAGAAGTTAACATTTGGTGGCTTTATGTGAAGACATGTTGAGAAAAGGATATTGTTTGTTTTGAAACTGAGCAGAACCCTGAGGGGGCCTTCCCAGGGATTGATCCTCCCCCTCCTTGTTCCTTGCCTCTTGTTTGTAAAAAAGCTTTAGTATCCTAGGCCTTCCCGGAGTTCCAAAGAACAAATTTAATCAGAGAAATGAAAAAAAATGCAGAAACAAAGGAAAACAGTCAGGCAACACAAAATAATAATACTTTAGCCATAAAACAAAGTCAAGAACCTTTAGTTCCTCCCAAAGGGCTATAGATAAAATCCTGAGCCATATCCTTGAGTTGTTTTACAGATACTAAAACCACCATCAGGTAAAACAAATTAAGTACATGCTGACCACCAGCATGTAGACCTCAGATAGGTTGGAACCAGAAGATTGATGATTGAGATTCCTGAAACTTCACCGTTACCTCACCATCAACGAATCAGAGAATTGAGCACAAGCTGATCGTGCACCCTGCCACCCTCTCCCTCACGTTGTCAAGCTATCCTGGAATTTGGGTCTTTTGAGCATGAGGCTGCCTGTTTTCCTTGCTTGGCCCTGTAATAAACATTGTACTTTCCTTCACCACAAAAATAAACTGGATTTACTGCATGTTGGGGAAACAGACCCAAGTTTGCTTTGGTATAGTTTTAGTTTCAAGTCAGGGAATGTTTCCGTAAGGTTTTAGGCAAAGTGGAGGGTAAAAGTATAGTGAAATTGAAAAATATTCTGGGGAAACTGTAGTAATGATGGATTAAGGCACATAAAGAAAACAAGATGGGACTCCCTCAAAAAAAGCAAAAGTAAAGATTAAGTTTTAGAAAGAAACAAGGGTATTTATTTCTCAAAAACTGATGGAAAGTAGGGAGGGAAGCGTAGGAACAGAAGTAAAATTGAGAGGATTATGTAATGTCATTCATGAGCTCTCGGTTCTTGGAGGGGGATTTGCTGAAAGATGGAACTAAAGCAAGAGACCTAAAGTGAGTGATGAAGAGCTGCAGGAGCTGTTATGGAAAGTAACAGAAGGCAGTGATCAAGATAACTAAAAGGAATAATAAGAGCACTAAAGATTCTCCACAACTTAGAGACTGTGGATTAAAGATACAATCTTAATGTACAGATACATAATTTTCTCCAGACTCCTTTACTGCCAGGGGAAAGGAGTGGGAGATATGGGGGAAAACAAAACAAAACAAAAACAAAACAAACAAAAAACGCTTGGTTTAACTTGGGTTAGCTTTGATGGGCCTATATAGTACAAAAGGAAGAGCTGGAGAATTTTACTCTTTTGGGAATTTTGTTTGAAGGGATTACCAATAAGCTTCAATACAGAAGACAAGAAAATTAGGATGACCAATCGAGTGAAGACAGCAATAACTAAGAGACCTGAGGTTAGAAAAATGGGGAAGTGGGGGAGGCATAAGGGCGGTGTGCTGGAGGCAGCTGTTTCCAGCTAAAGAGAGCTGATTGAGTGAATTTCTTCCCAACTTTGTATTCAAGGAAATCACAGTGGTAACTTGAAATCAGCCACAGTGGAAGTATTTACACCAAGATAATCAGCAACTTCAACAAATCAGTCCTTCTCTTTTCTTTTTTTTCTCAGAGATCTAGTTGTTAAACATCTACCAGCACACCACTGCTGGGATCAGATTGCATGACTTCCAATTTTCTTTTTTCCATGGGTGATAACAAGCATTAGGATGCTGTTTTGGGGAATGGAGTTAAGTTTACTATCAAGTAGCTATATGCTTGTATTAATAAAAATCTATTAATAGCGACACTAAAGTCATCTAAGAGGAGATCAGGAGAGGACGGTGTTGAATTGGGAGTAAAAAGAGTCATGAATATGGAGGAAAGAACATGATGTCCTTGAATAACACTGAAGACAATGGAGAGAAGATAGTGGACTTGGAAAATGTGAAGTTAATAAAAAGAGGTTGGGAATAGTTGTCAGTGAAAGAATTTGAATGTCCTAGTAACAATTTAGAAGTATTAACTGACTAGAATAATTGACAGTGCCTAGCACATAGTAGGTTTCTGATAAATGTTTTGTTGTTTTTATTTAAATCCTGCACTAAGTTTTTTTGCCAGAAATTTAAACAGCTGAGAGAAGGGAATGTAACTTGGAATCCAAGAGAATTCACTCTGCTCAGACAAGATTTCTTTCTCACTTTAGTTGTAAACACTTTTATTGTTAGTTGTAAAATCTTCCCAACACTTGAAGTAACTTCCTAAGATAGCACCCCCCAAAAAAATTCTCAATTCTCATGCTCACTTCTGTTTTCAGAAATTACTTGATAATTGGTACATTCTGCTTAATATTGAAAATATTTTAATAATATTTAGGGATTATCATGTTGTCTGCCCATAGGCCTAGTAGTTAAGTGCAAAGTAATTATTATCTGATAAACTAAAAAGATATTTAAAACTCTAAACTTTAGAGCCACAAGATTCTCTCTCTTTCGGTTATATTATTTTTTTGGGAAAAAAAAAAAGTCTCCTCCAATCTTCTGTCTCACATTAAAATATAATTTATTGAATAACGGGAGAGAATGATTTAGAAATTACCCACATACTGGATTTGCTTGTGGAAAGAGAAAGAGACACACTCATTTCCCCAAATACATGATTAGAATCTTAATAAAAACAATGGGGGGCTTCCCTGGTGGCTCAGTGGTTGAGAGTCCGCCTGCCGATGCAGGGGACACGGGTTCGTGCCCAGGTCTGGGAGGATCCCACATGCCGCGGAGCGGCTGGGCCCGTGAGCCATGGCCGCTGAGCCTGCGTGTCTGGAGCCTGTGCTCCACAACGGGAGAGGCCACACAGTGAGAGGCCCGTGTACCGCAAAAAAAAAAAAAAAAAAAAAAAAAAAAAAGATGGGAAAACAATAAATAAATAAAATCCAACACATCTTAAACATAAAATAGCTAGAGTTCACACACATCCCCACATGAATATACTTCCTGGAAAACAGTTGAAACACCTGGAAAATTGGCTTGAAAAGGGCCATTAATGTAGGAAATGGTGTTTGGAATTTGATCTCAAGAAACTTCAAGAAAATGCACCTGGGAAGGCTTTGTACACTTTTAACTATCTTGTGAAACTCACATAAGTAAGACATTCAGTGAAGTACCTAATATAATTATCCAATGTCCACTTGGACTTCTTACTGTCTTTCTGAAGGCCTCAGTCCCTTGAACCAAATGTTCTTAATCATCTTTTCAACATACCAAGTATAAACATATGTGTATCATTAGAATAAAACTGTACTTGTTCAGAACACATTTCAAAATACTGAAAAAACACCCCCACAAAATAAATCCCTAAATTTTAACTCACATTTAATAAAAGAATGTGCTTTTACACTCTCTCCCTCATATACTTCTCTTTTCTCTCTTCACTTCAGGGACTATGAATTCTTAAGCATGGAGGGTCAAGAAACCTCCCATCTTCTGTTCCTGAGCCAAGCTTATACTCAGGACCAAAAGCAATGAATTGTTTCAGCCAGAAAATATTCAATGGCTCCCAGCTCTGAACTTCATTAGTAGACTTAGAGTGGCCCAGAAATTTCCCAGCAAGATTTAATGACTGCTTAAACAGCTTTAAAACTTGTTAACAGTGGGGCAAGCTGGGGGCAGGGAGTAGGGAGGAAAGAAAAAAAAAAAAAAAGAAATACAAAGGCCTTGAATTTTTGCCAGTCCCTATACCCAGCTATCACGCCTCTTCCACCCTACTGTTCACCGATCAAGAACCCTAGCTTTTGAAGCTTAGCCTGAAGCTAAGAAGTCTCTTTTTCCTTCAGCATCATAGGTGGCAGATTTCAATTCAGAGATGTAGGAGAATTCACCTGACATCAGCTTGCAAATACAGTTGGGTGTTACCCACCTTGACGGCACAGAAAAGGTGTATTGAGTTTCCCAGGGAACCTGGGTCTGCAGAATATATTAAAATTAATATGGAACCTGAAGTCTAAAAGTCCAGTATATCTGCCCCTCACTATTTATGGAACCATGGAAAAGTCACTTCAACATTGTGCCTTACCCAAGTGGTATGGATTTGCACAATTAAAATAACTATTGATGTTGACTATTGCTATGTCCTGATACATAAATCTGGATTTATTTATGTACAGTAAAGTGAGCATACATTTGTGTTCCACTACTCTGGAGGCTCTTTCTTCTAGTTTTCTTTCTATAAACCAGTCTTCTAGATGATACAGTCTAAGACTCACTACTTATAATGCCCCAAATTAACCCTTACACTATGCACAATAACCTGACAATTCTTTCATGGCAGTCATTAACACAAGGGATGATTTGATCAATAGGGTATTATAAATGCTTTTCCTTTCACAGAGATTTTAAACTCAGAATAAAAAACACCATCAATATTATCAGGCATAAATATTACTTGTTATACCACAGATCCATAATCTGGAAACAGGCAAGGAAATTCAGTTCTATCATAAGATAGAGTACAGAATTACCCAGGTATCTTAAACTGGGGACATATCTTTGTCTCAAGCATCCATATAATTAAATTATAGTACATTTGAATCCACAATTTTTAGAGATTTATATTTACAAAGCAGCTTATGTGTTAATGTGAAACCATCTCAATTTCCCTCTTACTCTTGAATGACTTATTCCTTTATTTAACAAATTTAGTAAGCTACAACACGTCGGGCATTATTCTATGTACTGGAATTCTGTGATGAAGATGGGAAAATTTTTGCTCTCATGACCTAAATTTTCCTTAATCTGGAGAGTTGTCCTTGAGTTCCCCAAGTACAGCTACTGACCACTTATTCTGAACAATTCTAGCACTTTGTATATATCTCTTATTAGTTATTTTCATAATGCACAGTCCATGAACCCCACTGCTAAACAGACTTGTCACATGACAGGTACACAATACCTATTTATGAAATGAAGAATGAATGACTGAGTGAATCAAAGCTACTAAGAGTTCAGGATTATCATGTCCCTATTTAGAGTTTTATTCTAAATGTTACAAAGTTAAGAATATATTTAAATAAATTCCTAAATATCTACTACTATTTTTCTTTCTTTTTTTTTTTTTAACATCTTTATTGGGGTATAATTGCTTTACAATGGTGTGTTAGTTTTCTACTACTATTTAGTTAAGCACCAGGGATGTAGCACTGGAAAAGATTAGTACAGTCTCTGTCTTCACAGAACAAGTAGTTTAGTACACCCAACAGAGAAGTAATATGTCAACGGAAATACAGTGCTATAAAAGGTGATGAATTAGGAGGGCACTGAATCCAGAATTTGGTAATCAGGAAAGACTTCCTGGAGGAAGCCTTGTCTAAGCTGACATCTGAAGGATCAGTAGGAGTTGGCAAAGGAGTGAGAGGAGAAGGGGAAAAAAAAAATGGGGCAAAGGCTTGGAGGTATACCTGTCTTGACCAAAGAATTCAAAATGGTTCAGGGTAGCTGGAGGTATTCAGTAGTAGACAGTGATAAGGGATGGAGGTATGAAGGCCTCTGCAAGAAGAAGACAGACGAACACACAAGGATAGCAGCGTAAAGAGACAAAAAGGAATGGGAATGTGGACCAAACACACCAGCTCTAGTAGGTTTTTCCAGATGTATTTATTTCAGCTACGATTTGTAGGATTTTCTGTTACTTGTGATGAGACAATTTCCAAATTCATACACAAATGGTATTTAAACATGGAGGAACTGTTTCATTAGAAACATGAAATAACTGACTGAAAATCCCATTTATGTCTGTCTTGCCTGAATGTATTTCCTTGGGGTTTTCCAGATAAAGTGCTCATAAATTCTTAGAATCTCAGGATTTGATGGGACTTTAATGATCATTTAATACAACTGTAGCCTTAACCTAGTATATGATGATATATTTTGAAACAAATTTTGTAATTCCCTGGGTGCATTAATTTTAAAGGAGTGAAAGGGGTTTGTTATTGTTTTTGTTTTGTTTTTTGATCCTCAGTCATTTATTTGAATTACTTAAATCATTAGTAAGATTTTCTTCCAAATTATAAATAAATATCCAAATATCTAGTCATATGTCTCGTGAGAAGAGAAACATACCTGCTATTAATTACTATATTGACTCAAATAAACCTTCCAATCTCTCAAGGAAGGAAAATACAAGTAAGTTTTTCAGTATATCCAGTAACATAATTTCTTTCCTTCTTAACAAACAAAACCAAAAAATGCTAGAATTTTTATGAGGGCATATAGTTTCTGTTAACATCTTGGAAAGCAATAATTCAAAATATACTACATCATCCATAGCACTTCAACTGCTTTTACTAAATCTTTATATATTCCAACCATAAGTGAATTGATTATGTATTGGGGACGGGGGGTAGGAATCAAAAGTGATCATCCAATAGACAACAGGAAAAACATGTATATTGTTAAGGGTCTGCAATTTTTTAAAAATCTCGAATTCCTGAGTTAATAATTATTTCAGTTACACAGAAACAAAGAAAAAGTATCACAAGATGAGCAACATTCCATTAGTTTTTAAAAACTTAAGCAAAGGTCAATTGAAATTATAATCCATCTGATGTCGAAATGAGCCATTTGTAGTCTGGATTCAACATGTAAGTTTTGATTGAGTGTACTTTATGTTTGATATGAATTTAGAAACTCTATTCCCCCAGGCTATTCTGTCTGCTTATAATAGCTTTCATTTAGGCAAAGAATGATTTTTTAAAAAGGAGTAATTGATGGTAGAAATTAACATCTAAGTATTTTCTTTCCCCCTTTACTCAAAGGAAGAAAATAATGATTAGTTGTTCGGGTTAAAGAGCACTAAAGGAAGAGTGTGACAAATTTAGGGCCTTAGACATTAAGTAAAAAGCCTGCAAGTTGTGCATGCTTTACTCATCCAACCTTCACCTTAGGTAACTGAAGGGCAAAGATAAAACCAAATCAGAATTTTGTATTGTTTGGGGTAAATTTCAATAATTTGAAATTTCAGTTGAATTCAGAACCAACTCTTTTCATTTCTCAGGGATGAGAAATGTCTGAGTTCAAGGGCTCTCAACAAGTACAACAGGATAATTTTGAATATATTTTTGAAATTTCTTCATTTAGTTTGTTGTCTGACATGAATACTAATAGTATAGCATCTGACTATTTAATTTCTTATTAAAGAAGTATCATGGCTTCCCTGGTGGTGCAGTGGTTAAGAATCCGCCGCCAGTGCAGGGGACACAGATTCGAGACCTGGTCCGGGAAGGTCCCACATGCCACAGAGCAACTAAGCCCATGCGCCACAACTACTGAAGCCCACACACCTAGAGCCTGAGCTCCGCAGCAAGAGAAGCCACTGCAAGAGAAGCCACTGCAAGGAGAAGCCCGCACACCGCAACGAAGACCCAATGCAGCCAAAAATAAATAAATAAATAAATTTATTTTTAAAAAAGTTTCAGAGATTGTTGAATTACTAAATCACTCATGCATTTGTTAATTTTTTTTTGCTCAACAATCAAACTGAGTACCTACTATGCGCGCGCACAGCACAGAGCACTGAGAAAACAAAAACACACACCCCTTAGTTCCTGCTCTCAACACAAGACTGACAAATACTAAACAGAGACTGTTGCAAGGTAAGTGTCAATGCTGTTTTTTGTAGAATCAGGCAAAACGGAAGCTATTTTAGAACTTCTCCATTCAAATTAACATTACATAGCAAAAACATGCTTAATTGTAAGAATCTTGTATCTTCTTGCTATATGACACACAGAATCAAATTTTCCCAAATCCCTTCATAAGACATTATAAACCCCTCCAAACTCCTCAGTGTGAAGTTAAGTCATTCTACTCCACAATAAGTAAAACAGGGAAAAGGCCAATAAAGAGGAGAGGGTGTGGGAGATTGGTTTTTATTAGTTTGTGGTGTGATGTATCTGAATGGTCACTGGACCAAGGAGTTCTGCCTAACCCTCTCTGCAACTGGGATAGAGGAAAGACTAGTGGAAAAGGGGAACAGAGCCAAAAACTCTTTCAGCATTTTTTTAAAAATAAATCTACTTATTTATTTTTGGCTGCATTGGGTCTTTGTTGCTGCTCTCGTGGGCTTTCTCTGTTTGCATGGAGCGGGGGCTACTCTTCAATACGGTGCAAAGGCTTCTCCTTGTGGTGGCTTCTCTTGTTGCAGAGCACAGGCTCTAGGTGCTCGGGCTACAGTAGTTGTGGCTCGTGGGCCCTAGAGTGCAGGCTCAGTAGTTGTGGTGCACGGGCTTAGTTGCTCCGAGGCATGTGGGATCTTCCCAGACCAGGGCTTGAACCTGTGTCCCCTGTGCTGGCAGGTAGATAGTTAACCACTGTGCCACCAGGTAAGTCTTTTTTTAAGCATTTTTATGAGAGTTTGTTGGAGCTCTTCATTATTCCCCACTCTACACACACACACACACACACACACACACACACACACACACACACACATAATAGTACCGTAGTATCCTGTTACTGTTGACACCATATTTTTTCTTTCATTTAAAATATATAGAAATAGTGTTAACATGTGAATTCTTTATATATTTTGAACTCTCATTTACATGTATTTTTATTTAAATGGTAATAATGCATTGTGTTTTATGATTAAACATCAAAGCCTAGCATATTGTACTCTAATAATTAAGTTTAATCCACGGAGAAGGATCAAGAATAGTTTAGTTCTGGAAGCCATTTTACCAGAAAAAAAAATATTCACAAGGGCAAAACACAAATGCCCAATTACTCTGGGAGCCTAGGGGAAGGGCACCTAAACCCACCTTGGAGCTTCAGGGAAGGCTTTTTTATAGACGTCACTGCAGGAAATAAATCTTCAAAGAGCCACAGTATTCAGCTAGGCATTGTGGTGATAGGATGACTGTGATGGGAGTGGGAGGGAGGGACGAGGGCATTCCAGGCGGATTGACAGAATGAGAAAAGCCATATGCATGAGAAAAAACCAATAGTGTGGGTAACTTTCATTTCCTGTAGATGTGAGAGCACCACATGAGAAGCTGGAAAAGGAGGCTGGATGCTCCAACAGAGATATGACACTTTATCCCAGAGAGGCCACGCAGAGCCGTTGTCAGGCTTTTTTGTTTCAGAGCTTTTTCTAGCAGCTGGCAGGCAGGTGGCTTCGGGGGTCAGGTCAGCTGGCAGAGAGCCCGGCTGGGTGGCTGGGAACACTGGCTATTTGGGGAATGATGAGAAACTCTACGAGGATAGTGATAATATGAAAAAGAGGGTTTGAGGTTGAAAAGTGTTTAGAAATAAAATGGGCAGAGTTTCGAATGGGTGATTGGATTTGGGGTGGGGGGCGTTGAGGAAGAAGGAAGCAACAAGGAAAATGCCTGGATCTACAGCATGAGGAACTGGGTGAGGAACGACGCTGCCTAGAAGAGAATACAGAACGTACGCAAAGCAAGTTTGAGGGAGAAAAAAGCCCACTTAGGGACTTGAACTCTCAATTTCTCACAGTTTGCTGGAGCTAATGAATTCCATCCAAGAGAAAGATATATTCCAAAGGTAAAGTTATGCATAAACTTTCTCACCTGACATTGAAAGGTGATGCCTATTTTGCTGAGACTTCAATCCAGGTTCATCACTTCACTTAGGTGTTTAAAAATATAAATTGAAGTCTAGGAAAAGAATAATAAATGAAAAGAGGATACTTAAAATTGAGTAGAAAAATGGCCAAATAAGTATTTCACGTCTTAGTCAATTTCTCAAAAGTTTGACCTATATAGGATGCTTCCCATATAGAGGATGAACACACTTTTTCACTAATAACAACAAATTTTACATAGTTTTTGCTACGGGCTGAGCTCTAAGTGAAGACTCATTTCATACTCACACAACCCTCTGCTGTGTGACTATGAAACATATTATGCATGTGTTATAAAGGGGGGAAATGGAGGCCTGGAGGCAGACACTAGAAGTGGCAGGGCAGGGATTCAATCCTGGACAATCGGACTCCCCACTACCACATGAGGAGGCCTTTCTCACAATGTGAAAAGGTCTTAATCTGGATGTTCACCTTGTTCTAACATCATCTTAAACAGAATCCAATTACGGTTGCAAAAATGATGTAGTACTATTGGATTATCTTCTACTTTAAAAATTGTAGGACTTGAGATGCTGATGGCCCAGGAGCTTCAGTCAAGGAGTCAGGCTGTGGCCCCTCACCAGGTGAGGTACTCGGTCCCCTCACAGCCCCTCACTGAGCCTGAAGTCCTAGACCCCTGGTCTTATACAGAATTAGCTTTCTCCAGCCAAAGAGATTGAGTCCCACCTCACCACCTGGGATTTCCTGGCTACACAAACTGCTTACAATTCCTGTTTGTTCCTGGGTCACAAAGACTTCTCATTTGTCTTGAATATTTTCATTCATTTATTTAATTATTAGTACTTAAATATTTTATCTATCAATCCAGTAGGTTTGAAACTGAAAGGAATTATTATGCATGGGCTTATTCTGCCTTTGAAAGAAGTATCTAACACTTTTATAACCAAAGTAATACATACTCACACATTTAAATAAATCCTAAATTAAATAGCTTTAAATGTAGTACATTTTAACATATATAATCTTCATATTTCAGAGGGTTAACACTTAATAAATTCATCACAGTGGGTCAGGAAACATATTTAAGAAACCAACAAAGAAATCACAGAAGTTCTTTGAGAATCTAAGAAATTGTTCTAGTCATCGGGGCTCTAGAGGTGTATAAAAGATCTAACTCTATTTTAAGGGTAGTACAGGGATGTTCTTTACAGGAGTTCACAGATAAGAAGGCAAGGAAGGGTTTCTGAACATATTTTTTTAATTTAATTTAATTTTTAAAAAAGTATTTATTTATTTGGTTGCACCAGGTCTCAGTTGTGGCAGGTAGACTCCTTAGTTGCCACCGGCAGGCTCCTTAGTTGCAGCTAGCGGATTCAGGGATCGAACCCAGGCCCCCTGAGCTGGGAGTGTGGAGCCTTAACCACTGCGCCACCAGGAAAGTCCCTGAACATATTTATTTGTACATATTTTTGTTCTTCTCAATACAGACTTAATGTATCACTATCTTCTTATGTGTGTGTGTGTGTATATATATATATATATATGTGTGTGTGTGTGTATATATTTGGAGACTTTTAGAAATAATAAAAACTAATATTTATTGAGTAACTATTATATGACTAGCACTTTTCAAGTACTTTATATGTTTTAATTTCCTTAATCCTCAAAAAACTGTACAAAGAAGTATTACTTCCATTTCACAGATGCCAATATAGACAGCTAAGTAGTTTATATAAGGCCACACAGCTGGTAAATAATGGAACAATTTCAAAATTTAACTGATACCTTATTTCTTATAGTGCATTTTCATTACTTTAAAAACATAAAGCTATTTTTTTCAAAAAGATAATAAAATACAATTAAAACTGTGACCAGCATAACTTATTTGAATAAAGACCGTGACATGCTACAAGTATGACAAGATGTCTTATTGCTGGAGAAGTTAATATGCTGGAGAAGTTTTATGAGAAAGTTTTCTGCTGGAAATACAGTGATTTAATTTTTTTCAATAAGGAATGAAAACATATGGCCTGAATTTAGCATAGAACATTGAAACAGAAACTGTTCTAATTTTTTTTTGAGATGTGTATTCATTACAACTTAAAGCTACAAAATTATGAAGCACACAACATTTTTACAGTTCTAGGGTGTTTCATCATATTTGTATTTTGGAGAAATAAAAATCTTATTGCTCTTTTCTTTTTCCCATAAATTGCCCAATGATGTTTAACTTATTTATCATGCTCAAGTATTTTAAAGGTACTCATGATGGATTTATTTCTGCCCTCCACAGCACACAGGAGACAAATTCAATATTGTGGTACAGGATAGGGTAGTATTAAACAGAAAGAAAGGCAAGGGTATCTTTTTACTTTTAACTTAAATTAAGTAACTCATGATATCCATTGCTTTTATTAATATCCACAAAATAAAGATATCTGTTTTATTATACATAAAAGAAGAAAAAATGGCACAACCATTTTGGAAAACAGCTTCAGTTTAATACAAAGTTAAACAGATGCCTACTATTCACTCAACCAAGAGAAACGGAAATATATGTCTGTAGAGAATCTGTGCATGATGATCATAGAAGTTTTATTTGTAATACTCGAAACTGAAAAAAAAAAATGTCCCATCAACAGATGAATGGATAAACATATTGTGGTATATCCAAACCTTGAAATACTACTCAGCAATAAAAATGAATAAACTAGATACATTCAACAATGTAAATGAATCTCAAAATAATTATTCTGAAAGAAGGAAGTCAGCTACCTGCAAAAAACCTATTCATACTGTATGAATCCATACAGAAAATGTAAACTAATTTATGGTGACAGAAAATAGAATAGTGGTCACAGAGCGGGGGCGAGGGGTTGGGGGGGTTGGGGGTGGGGGGGAGAGCAGGGAAGGGAGGGAGGGAGACAAGGAAACTTAAGGGAAATATGTTCACAATCTTGTCATGGTGATGCTTTCCTGTGTATGTGTGTGTGTGTGAAAACTTATTAAATTATACAATTTAAGTTTACACAGTATATTTATGGCAATTATTCCTTAATCAAGCTTTAAACTTTTTTAAAAATAAATTCAGCATAAAAAGAATGACTGTCAAGGCAGTAATTTAAAATCTTTTTTAATAGGTTTAACTGTGTATCATCAGTATGGAAAGCTATTCACTTGTTATTTTAGAATAGCTACTAGAGTATAACTGTACTGCATTTACATTTTTTTCCTGCAATGTACTTAAAGGATTGTAATTGCTTGATGAAGGTAATCTAAATAATCTTTTTAAATGGGTTTCTTTTATCTGCCCTACGACTAATACATTTTAGAGTATATTCTTGTTATAATATTCTTGTAAACTCCTTTTAAAGTGGACATTTGATGCCCACTAATAAGAGAAAATTGCATTTCAATAAATCTTCCCCATAGCTAACTTTCTTTGCTATAATATTATCCAATTATTGATCATTCTTTTCCAGAAAATCAGTTTAAATTACCCTTAATTTCCAGAAATGGGCACTTACATTCTTTTAAGTACTTGTTCAGAAAGAAAAATGGATTAACCCATCCTCAGATTACCCATTTCCTAATTGTAGTAGCCAAAGGATTGTCCAATATATCAACCTAAAGATGATCCCTAACAACATTGTGATTCAATATCCAGAAAACACTTATCCCCAGACTGCTTGAGGACACTTACCCTAAATCTTAGAAACGATGGGCTCCACCTAGTGGCATTTCTCCCAGTTGCTATTCTGGTTTTAAATCTAGCATTTAGCTTTTTGTTCATGACATTATTGTTCTATTAAATTGTTTAAAATAATAAAATGACACTCTTTTATTTAATGTAATACTATTTAATAGGGTTGTGGTTTTCATCACTTTTCTAATTATAACTTACTGCTATAGTACTTAATATCATGCTTTGATTTGATTTATGCTAAATGGAAAGAAAATGGGAATTTTTTTAGTGGTAAGGAAGTGGAGAGATGTATATGATAGCATTTTCTAAAAAGTGAGTCCATTAACCAGTCTGTAAAATCTCTAATATTATGTTGAAGGAAATGAATCTAACGATTCCATAACATAAATTATACAAAGCAATGAGCTCATGATCCTGGTTTTCAGTTCTCTACAGCATTTTATTGATATTTGCAAATGGTTGTTCTTTGCAACCATTAGATGGTGAGACATCTAATTTCTTCACCAGAGTATCTTATTTTTTATTTGAAAAGTTATAATTACATGTGATTCACATTAAGATTAAATAGGCACTTGTTACATGCCAATTAGGAATTCTGAAATGATCACACATTTTGCTCACCAGACAAAAAGATACTTAGGGATTCATATTGAGCAGCCTATAGAAATCACATTCCACTGCCACTAGGTGAGACCATGAGGAAAATGTGAGTTATCTGACATGTTAGGGAGCACTTCTAAATACTCTACAAAACTTCTAAGAAGGATATCCTGATTTAGGAGCCAGACACTCATCCTCAATTCCTTTTATCTGTACTTTAAATTGTTTCACTTCCCTCTCTGATATCCCCTCCATTCATTCACCAACCCACTTACACATGCACAAGGACATACATACACACAGACACACACATGGTTTTCCTAGCTTTCCTAATCGCGACTGGAACATACTCAGGCTTTTAACTCACACTAAAGGGAGGGATTGATGGAAAGAACATTCTAGGGCAACCAAGGGTGGAGGCCAGGGGTTGGTGGAGTATCTCACTCCTGATGGGGGCATTCCTCAGCCCTTCCAGAACTGGGTTGAAGTCCACAACCTACTAGGGCTTCCAGGAGCCATCCAGCTCTTGACACGTGGCTCTGAGTAGGCAAAAGGTGCAGCAATCCACCCTCCCAAAGCCCTGGGGAGCCTGCTGCTGCCAGAGTTGCACAGCGCATGCTCACTGGCCCACCGGAGTAGAGTGATGATGCTACAACCACATCAGAGAAAGCCTGGATAATGACAGGGTGATGATAGGGAGGGGAATACTGTTTTTCCATATCTCCTGTATAGGTGTAGTCCCTGGCATATCACGGATGAACAGTGAAGACTGCAGTTAAAAATACATTAAAGACTCAGCCCCTAGCCCCTGCTCTACCACTGAGCTGCTATGTAACACTGTGCCCTTCTCATTTTGAGCTACCACATAAAAATTAACATTTACATCTAGATATAGATATAGATATCCCCTGAACTAGCCTGTGTGTATTAAAAAAATACATGAAACCACTGATCACGGATAGCTTAGGAGGGGCATGCCTTTCTCAGAATCAATTCAGGAGTACTCTGTCCTTACAGAGGTGAGGGCCTTCCCTATACCTTTTAGGAAGACCTCTGAGGTTTCACACTGTTCCATCACAAAACTTTGGAATACATTCATGATCTAGAAAGGGGAGGACAGTACCTACTTTCTTCCCTTCCTCCCTCCCTCTTTGTTCAGGACTACAACTAGGAAATCAGATGTAAACAATTCCTACATGAACTAAAACCAGAATTCTCAATATGGAACATTTGTGTGATGAAGATGTTAGGAGTCACATATAAAATGTAATCACATGCACATATTTGGTGGGACACGCAGGAGCCATGTGGCTCCTATGGTTAGTGGTGATTTCAAATGAGAGTCTAGAAGCACAGGGCTTTGCATATGGTTGCCATAGAGACAAACAAGCAATTTATGGAATCTCAAACCTAGAGGATTAATTTTAATAACTTCCATCAAGAAGCAATATAGCATCGCAGTTGATAGCGCAGGCTCTGGTGCCAGGTTGCCGGGGTGCAAATTCCCACTCCGTAACAGATGACGTGTGTGCGCTTGGGCAAGGTAATTAATTTCCCCCTACCTTAATGTTATCATCTATCAAACAAATATAGTAATGGTACAAATTGGGTGGGTTATTACATGATTTAAGTGAATTCAGATACTACATATATATATATATATATATATACACACATATATATATTCACACACACATACACATAAAACAGCATCATACACAAGTAAGTGCACAATACATAGTATTTATTAGTCTATGTCATTATTAAGACTTGTAACGTTTGGTTACCTGCTCCGCAGAAGACATTCCTATGTCTGAATGAGACTTTTCTTTGGAGAGCCTGGTCTGACCTCTCTGTGTGCATCATCATTATTTTCTCGGCATATAAATGAAGACTGCTTCTTCGCCCCCTCTCCAACTTTTTGGCTCAAACCATTACTAATATATATTATTCTCTCCCTTCTAGGGAGACTCTTAATTGCAGAGGACGAGATGCTTTAAGCTCTCTTGGTTGTGAGATACCTCACAGAATGGAAGCTTACTGTAAGAATATGTGTGGAGGGCTTCCCTGGTGGGTGGCACAGTGTTTGAGAGTCCACCTGCGGATGCAGGGGACACGGGTTCGTGCCCTGGTCCGAGAAGCTACCACATGCCGCGGAGCGGCTGGGCCCGTGAGCCATGGCCGCTGAGCCTGCGCGTCCGGAGCCTGTGCTCCGCAACGGGAGAGGCCACAACAGTGAGAGGCCCGCGTACCGCAAAAAAAAAAAGAATGTGTGGAACTTCACCCTTCCATCAGCAGGAGTTTTAGTAGCCTGCCATTGGCGTGACGCTCTTGGCTCTTGGCCTTTGCTTCTATTTAAGTGTCTCCTCTGCCTTTTTCTAACAGCTGGTTGATTTCTTCCAGGTTTCTCATGCCAATTCAGGAAGCTCCAGCTCTGTTCATTAGCGTTACTTGTAGGACAAGTTCAGCAATGCAAAACCTCCTCTGGCCAGTCTCCAGATTGGCCGTGACTGCTCAAAGGCCAGCTCCCATGCAGGCTTTCTCAAACTTTACCGTGACTTACGTCATGATCACCCGGGGGCTTATGAAAGCACAGATTGCTGGGCCCCGCCCACAGTTTCCAATCTGTAAGTCTGTGGGTGGGGCCTGAGTATTTGCAGTTCTAAAAGGCCCCCAAGTGATGTTGATGCTGTTGCTCCAGGGACTCACTTTAGAACACCTGTGAGAGAGCTGTGATCACCTTTTTCTCAAGAAATAATTTGGGCCACGTCCCACCGCAGTGGATATAAAAGCAGCAGTTTCCTTGGAAGTAGAAGTCAGGATTATAAAGCGTCAAGCAAATTAAACCTCAATAAAGCTGATTAAAAATTAAAAGCTAGGTTACAGCGGGAATTCCAGCCAGACATCCACTGAGAATTGCCCTCAATCACAATCATGATCTCCTTCAATGCATTCCCTGGTCTCTGAACCAAGGTTAGTTAACCTACAATTTTCTGATTTTTTTTTTTTCTGGAAAATGGCTCCATTTCCTCTATACTCTGCAGTGGTCTTTATCTATTAGCTTTCTCTCAAGCATATCTAGACAGCTCTCTTTCAGTACTCCAGAGTGCTGTATATTTACCTTGAAAACATACAAACACAGATAGGAAAGTAATTTCCTATTAATCATTTGTCAATAAATACTGGAGAAAAAGGCTCAAAAATAATTTTAAATATAAATAGTGTTATGTAGAGCTTACTATGTCCAGAAGTGAAGTTATTTTTACTTTATGGCCCACTAGTTTTTTCACCTATGAGCTTCATCAGAGTTAGTTTTATGGTGCAATAACTTATAAAAGTTTTAAGTAGTAGAAGCCATTTTCCTAGGTAATAATTTTAAGCAAACACAGTAAGAGCAACAACTAAAAGCAGAATTGCTCTGCTTGAAATGAACACAGGGAACCAACATCTAGCCAGGCGGCTTTCCTTCTCAACACTCTCCCCATAGGGTGGCTGCCAAGGTGTCTCCCCTTGTCCTGGGCTCTGAGGAACCCAATTTGGAAACCTCTGGTAGAGTAGAAACGGCATGAATGAAAGTGAATAGTCTTGTGTTTCCACCCATCACTTAGCAGTGTGAATCTCAGCAAACGTCCCTTCTGAGAGTCAGTTTCCTTATCTAAAAATGAGGTTAGAAATCCTTTGCTCAACGTATTGTTGTGATAAACTCGAGAATGCAAAAGTCCCTGCAATATAGTAAGTTTCATAAATATTACTTCCCTCTCTTTATTCCCTTTCTGATTTTGAATTGGAAAGACTATGACATATAGAAGCATCAGAGTTCACATTCTACTTTTTCACAGGCACACAAAGTCCAAGATAAAGCAATGGAGACAGGAGACCTACAGCTAGAATGCTCAGAATTAGATTTTAGGTCAAGAGGATTTTTTTTTTTTTACTTCTGAAGTATCGAACTATGAAAACCATTAAATAAATGGAAATAAAGTTCCTTCATATGTGCCCTGTCACAGATAATCAGAACATATGCCTTCCAGGCCACTTCACCTGCTATACTTGTAACACTGTTTAATATTTGTGGAGATCCATTGTGGACTTAAAGTCATTTAAATTTCTAAAATTTCAATTAACAAAAACTCAGAAGGAAAACTCAGAATTGAACAGTCTTTCTTGATCAGGTTGATAATACACAGTTTTCAAGGAAATTCTTCTTTCTGAGCTATCCCCTGACTTTTTCCCAAGCCAACGTTTCTCTCAGAATGGAGAATAAATACACAGATTTGCCTACTTTAGACAGTGACGTTGAAGATACAGAAGACATATGAAAATGGGTAAAAGTAAATTCCAAAATATATCAATTTTATATTGGTACTTCTGGGTGGTTATCTGCACAGCGAATTGGCTATGCTGAAGTGCACATTATGGGTAAGAGACACATTCTATTTTATGAACATGGTTGCCTTACATGATGATAAGGAGGCATTTCTCCCAGCCGTGTTAAGAAAGTTAATCTGTCAGCATTGAAGGCAGACCACGGCTCATGAAGGGCAAGGTTATGTATTTTTCCTGCCAGTGCAAGAGGAACACTCTTGTGTACAATTTCTCTGTTCATCATGTCTGAAGTTTCTGAATTATGTTTTGAGGCACGGGCTGGGGCAAAGTCAATCTGTAAAGTAAGCGGGCATTTTCTCTGGTGCATATCAGCTACTTCTGCATTCCTACTCTTTTGCATTTGAAAGCCATTTTTAAAGAGAGAAAGTGTGTGTCCAGGCTCAATGCTCTGCTCTCCAGATGGGAAACTGCAGCCAAACAACATTGCTTTGCAGTGGGGGAAAAAGCCAGCTCCATCATGGACTTTCCAGTCTCATGCCTCCAACCTCTACGGTGCATTCCCCCTTCAGAAGCCCCTCAGGCACCTCGAACTCAACCTGCATTCATCCTATCCTCTTCCCAATAAGCCGCTCCCACCTCCACTTCTAGCCTGACTCATAAAACTGTTCTTCAGGAAATGGAGCTGCTGTGCACCTAGCAGCTCAGCCAGAGGTTACCCTGGCAACCCCCTCTTTTTCACGCTCTCATCATATCTACCATCATTCCCATTTCCTATATACCTCATCAGAGTCGGTTCATTTCTCTTCATCTGCAGGGCCACCACCTTTGAACAGCTTCCTAACTGCTCCCCTGCATCCACTCTACAATCAGAGAAACTGTTTATAATACAAATTACTAGCAGTTTTCAATGCCTTACCATTTCCTTGAAGATAGAGTCCAATTTCTTTAGACCCTCCATAGTACAAACTCTGGCTATTTTTCATCATTCCCTTCCATTCTTTCCCTGTCTCTCTCTGTCAGTATGGAAATCTTTCATTTATTTGAAAGCACAGGATTTTTTCTTCTTTGGGTTTTTTAACTGGCTTTCTAACTTCTTCACCCTTTAACTAGGAGAATCTGTATCAATTCATATGGGTAGTCACACTCAAGCTTTAAATTCCATCAAGATGTTGTTTCCTTTGGGATGCCTGATTGCTCTCCCTCTACCCAACCACCACCAGGCGTCTACCTGCCAGGCCACCTTCCTGGAATGTGGGTCCAGCCCTGGGCTCCCAGGAGAACCTCATAAGCATTAGTACTGGAGGTCCTCTATGCAACTCATCACCCCAGCTGGGAGCAACTGGGGAAACACAGAGGGTCAGAAAGTTCTCCAAGGGGAGAAACAGACCAGGACCATGGTCCCTCTCCTGAACTATATTGTGGGTTCCTGCTGGTCCCAAGCACTGGAGGGAGATCTGAAAATTGTGAGGAAGCACTCAAAAGGTCATGCCTAGATTAGGATTTCTATCTACCCAGAGTCTAAGGGACTGAGGGAAGTCCACCTTTTCAAATTTCATCTTTCTGGCTCAAATGACTAAATTTGGACAGTGTAGGGGCAAAATTACCATATGGTTAAGAATCTTTGTGCAAGTAACAGATATTCATGTAGGCTTTCTTAAGTCGAATGGGAATGTATTATAGGGATACAGAAGTATCTAATGAAATCTGAGGGCAGAAATATGGACGGCTATAGAAAGGAACTAGAACAAATAATTTTAAACTTTTCAGATTTTTTTAAAAAAATATTTCTCATGTCTGCTCCTCCCTTGCATTGTTTCCCTTTGTCCCTCTGCAGACTGGCTTTTTTGCTTTGTCTACAAGCAAACCACGGATGAAGCACCGTTCTTCAGTTTATATGTTGGAGGTCCAGACTTGCAGCCTCAGGTCCAAGTTGGAAGTAGTCCCAACTCTAAGTTTCTGAAAGAGAACCTGATGGGCTCAGTGCTGCTTAGCTGCCCACATCTGACCCAGCAAGCTACATCCACATAGCACGCAGGGCCACATTTCTGTAACACAATGGGAAGACGGCACAGAAGAGTTTTGGGGATCCCACTGTCCTCACCGCCCTCAGGCTTACTCCACAGTGCCACCTGCCTTCCTAGTTCCCACCCTGTACATCTATGTCCCCACCACTATCTAAAGAACTCACCCTACTCTTGCAGGCCAAAAATCCATGTGCTACTGTAAAATTCTTCCACCTTCCCTGCTCCATGAAATATTATTTCTTTTGTTTTTCCTTTCAAAAGGCTATAAATAGAAGGTAGGCTGGAGGAGTTATTTTCCTGCCAGTAGAACACCAACCTGTTAGGTCTCAAAAAATGTTCTCTCCGTTTCACAAATGTTAGTTGTTCTGATTTTATTTTATTCCCTATTTCTTATCACCCCCTTGTCTAAGACTGGCACTATTTCAAATGAACTGGGTCAGAACCTAATCTTTCCTTACCACTGCAACCCGAGAATATTATCCCAAACTAAGGTCCCTTCCCTTGCCTCTCTCCCCTTGCCACCTGATACACTGCACATTGTGCTAATGTGTTGAGAATCATTAGCACAATGGACTTGGCTACCAAAAGTTTTAAAATATCCAACCACCCGTTTTCCTTTTTAACCACTTTGTTCTTTGTGATAGTAGAACCCTATCAAGCCCATCAAAAACTACCCACTGACAGGTCCTGCAAGGACTGAATTGGCAGAGGGCACAGGGCTTAACCACTCAGAGAATAACTCTCCATGTGGTGTAACAAGAAGTGATTTGCCAGTCTTCCTTTCTATGATACTACTTCATTTTAACGAGGTAGTACAAACGGTTAGCATCCCGTTTACTGACAGGTCTCTTTTAATTATACTCTTCCCTCCTGGTTTCCCTCCCACCACAACCCAGTAAAGTTTAGGTGAAACAGAGGGAAACTGTCCTCAGCCGCAGTGCTCTCCCCCTGCTGCAGAGCTGCAGGATGCCTCGTACATGCTGTACTCGCTGTCAGCAGCTGTTCTTCATCTGCCCTTTTCTCGCTCTTCCCAGACATTGGAACTTCTTCCAAAAGGCATTTTCCCTCTTTGCCAAACTTTCCATATGTTAGACTAAAGAATTATTTCTTGAACCCTGGGGACTTCTGGTTTTAAGCTTTAAAAATTTGCTAAACAATGCTTCTTTTTTATTTGTTCCCCCTTTAAACAATTCAAAAATGAGATCAATTTCTCTCTCCTTTCTCTCTCTCTCTCTCTCGCACTCTTTCTTGCTCTGGCTCTATGATATCTCTTATATGAAAACCTTCCTTTAGCACTGTACACTTTTTAGCTTCTAACCTGGAATCCTTAAATCCCATTTTTTTCAAACCACTTTCTGAAAATTATCTTATCCCATGCATGCATAAATCCTCATAATATCTTCCAAAAGCAATAAAGAGAGCAGGTGCTACTTTGTTCAGCATTTAATACAACTCTATTTGAAACAATAAAAAAAAAAACCAAAAAACACTTTTCCATGTTTCAGCATGTCCACTAGATGGCGGAGTAGTCCTCTATTTTATTTCTATGAAAAGGGCCCCTTATTGCTAAGTATTTCCTTTGGGTAGAGCGCATTGTGTTGCTCCATTTATTTTCAAATTCTAGACTTTCTGATGTCCTGTAAAGTCTTTATAAGCAAGGACAGAAAAAGTGATCATCTACTGAATATGTGCTATAACCATGTACCTTGCTAAGATTTGCTTTATGATTATAGGCACATATATTTAATAAATAAATTATAAAATGGATAATATTTTATGACATAATAATGGTGATAAGATCAATAAGAAATAAAACACTATTCCACTAGATATTCTTATGTTATATAACTTACAAAGAAACTTTAATAAACTTAAAAAATTTAACTCTGGCTGAAGATTCAGAAAGGGCTACAAGCACTTTTACATTTCTGTTTCTACTCACAGGTAAACGAACGTGCCAAACCAATATGTGGAAAGTATAATGCTATTCTGAGTCATATTACCATTCAGCACAACCTTCTGTTCTCCTCACTGACTAAAGGCATTGTTTGGCTTTTTAGGAAGACAGCTTTTTTAAATGTTAAGTACTTCAAAATGAAATGTCTTGATTACGTCCATAAGCAATGGTAAGGTAAGTAATGGTCTGAATTTTCCGGTAAATGGTACTTAATTAGTTTTTGGACGTATCCAAAGCTAAAAACATGTTGTTTTGAATAAAGCCTTGCCAGTGTTTTTGTTTGTTTGTTTTGTTTTGTCTTATTAATATATCACACTAGATACTGAACCAAAAGAAATATATGCAAACATCTGATAGAAATGTCACTAATTTGATTTAAATCTCTACTCCAGTGGATTTAAGAGTGTGCCCTGCAAAGTGCTGGGGGCTCTGAGGGGCCTGTGTGGGGCTTCCACACAGACAACAGGAGGAAGGTCTGCCTCTACACAGGCTCTCCCATCCTAGCCAGAGAACGTACACATTCATCCCTTTCTCACACTGGGCAGCCCCTTTCATTGAAACAAAAAGTTTTGCAGCTAATAAAAGCCATTTGAATTGTCTGTTATTAAGTATAGGTCAAATGAACATCACTTGGTATATATAGAAATAAGAATTCTATTTTTGCCAATGGAAAAAAAATGACTTAATCTGAATAATTTGGTAAAAATAAAGTCAAAATTTTGTGCCAAAAAATTAAAACTAGAGAGCAGCTATCATATAAAAAATCAGATTTAACTGGATTTGTTATTTTAGTCGTTTTGTTGTCATAGCTAGTGGCTTAGTCAAATGCACTCAGGCAAAGAAAACTAAGGAAAGCAAGAGATCCATGAAGCACAAAATGTGCCCATCTGCCTGCCTCTGTTGCAGGGGGCTCAGGGGAGGGCCTACTCACATATGCACACAGAGATATGCTGATAAGAACCTGTCCCATGGAGTGCGAAAGACAACTTGCAAAGCACTGAGGGCTGCAGGACATTGTCTTGAAGTGGACAATTCATCATAGGGGATTTAAAAGTGCTCATGCACTTCTCATATATATTTCATATGAGTCTTAAACTAGCCCAGAGATACAAGACGTCATTTGAAGGAAAAAGATTCTGGCCTGTAAATAAGTTAATGAATGTTGTATCTTAGAGGACAGTCAATTGTTGGGAAAAGATGAAAAAAACTCTACTGCCTAAGAAACATTATTCATTGATGTAGCTTAGCTCCTGAAACAAAGATACCTCCAAGTTTTACGGGATAAACATCATTCCTCACTCGTCTAACCACCCAGTGCTAATGTCTTGGTCAAGCTTTTTCCATTTGTGACTTTGCCATTCCCCTAGGGCTTTGGGATCCACTGAAATCTGTTGGTAGAACAGAAAAGACAAAGAGTGGAAGCAGTATATCAACTTCTTTAAAAAATGCTCTCCCTGTAAGTGGCATTTATTGGTGAGACCTTGTCACATGGTCATACCAACAGCAAAGTCTCTGGGTGGCCACTTCCCAACGCTACACTGTGAGAGGTAAAGTAAGAATTACAGTGAGCTAGTTATAACTGCCATAGCAATAAAAAAATCAAAGGATAAAATAAGTTATTTCATTAAATAGGGAATACAAAATACCAGAGAAAATGATTTCTTGCACTTTGTATACAAATTTTTTAAAATTAATTAATTAATTTTATTTTTGGCTGTGTTGGGTCTTCGTTGCTGTGCACCAGCTTTCTCTAGTTGTGGCGAGCGAGGGCTACTCTTCATTGCGGTGCGTGGGCTTCTCACTGTGGTGGCTTCTCTTGCTGTGGAGCATGGGCTCTAGGCCTGCGGTCTTCAGTAGCTGTGGCTTGCGGGATCTAGAGCACAGGCTCAGTAGTTGTGGCTCATGGGCTTTGTTGCTCCACGGCATGTGAGATCTTCCCGGACCAGGGCTCGAACCCGTGTCCCCCGCATTGGCAGGTGGACTCCTAACTACTGTGCCACAGGGAAGACATGTATAAAAATTTTAAACCAATATTGGGTCCGAAATATGTTAGAGCCTGATTACAGCTTTCCTAGAGTAAGACTGCAAGGCTTTGTTGTGGATGTTCATTCAATTTAACTCAACAAATATTTATTGTTCTTCTGTGGAAAGATACTTAAAAAGGACACACTTGTACGTACACAGACTCTAACCAGTGGCTTAAAATTAACTCAAGGGATAAGACAAAGACACGACTATTATGCTAAACAGAGTGAGCTGGCAAAAACTGAACAAGTAACATGCACTAGAGGATGGGCTGGCATAATTTTTTGTAAAGGAACGGATAGTATATATTTTAGGCTTTGTGCAACTACTCAACATTGTGGTTGTAGTGTGAGAACAGCTACAGACACTGAATAAATAGGTGGGTGTGGCTGTGTCCCTGCACACTTTATTTACAAACACAGGCAGTGTTTGTAGTGCCTCTACTCTATCTTTTCTGTCCTACCTCAGGCTGTAGTTTGCTGACCCTGGCTCTAGAGGCTCCATTAACAAAAATGTCAAACCTGGTGGCAGGAGACAGCTTTATAACCCCTCTGAGGCTGAAGCACAAGCTTCAGGAGAACACACGATGCAATGTGGCACTCCAACCATTTATGGAGACAACTAACATTATCACAGCATCGAGAAGAGTAGACAAACAGCAAGAGGAAGGGTTTTCTCTAGGATCTTCTAATCTTGACCTCTCATAGACTTCAAGTTTATCTTTTTTTTTTTTTTTTTTTGCGTTTAGCTTGTATATTGCTAGTTTTGTGCCTTATGTTTCTCTTCTAGGGCCTAAATTGTAATCTTTGATAAGAATATGTCAATATCTCTTATTACTACTTAATGAATTAACTTCTCTTTTTCTTTAAGGATGGTCTATATATCTGGCCTATAGGCTGATTTGTCTAAGGAAGAATGCATTTTACCAAATAAAGGGTTCTCTACACAGAGCTGATGTTTTCTAATGTTAGATTTCTATTTTTGTTATATATGAGCATAGAAAGACCAGATGTAGAGGGACAGATGTAGACTTATCTAAACAAAAGTATCTAAGAATCAGGGGTTGACTACAGTACTCTCAATCCAGGAACTCAGAATATTTAGAAATATAATTTATTTTTCTATAAGCGAGCTTAATTCCTACTTCACTTATATTAGACTTTTATCTCACTCAGTGTGGGAGCCTTGGGCCCTATAAACTCTGATATACCATAAACTCTGAAGGCTTGCCACCTTCCCCTGGTTACATGGATTAGATGTATTACTGAGTAATAATCCCACAAAACCAGGGCAGTAACGCAACACAGATGTGCTTCTTTCTTTCTCGTGTCATCGTCCTATGTACGTTGAGGGGCTCAGTCCCACACGGTTATTCAGGGATACGGATTTCTTCCACCTAGGGGAAGCCTCCCGAGGATCCTTTATAACTACAAGGAGACCAGGAAGGACACTGGCTGTCCATCCCTCGGTAAGAAGGCCAGGAGATGTTACACACCCCTGCAACTCACACTCCACTGCAGAGAACTAATCCTATAATCCCCAGTGACATGAAAGGGAGCTAGGAAAGACTATCTAGAAATGTGTGCTGGAAAAATAAGAAACTAGTCTCATGACCACAGACTAGTGTTGTCTTTGCCACAACAGTCCACTTCACTTTCAAATTCCCCAAACTTATCAAGGAAATTTCACCTGTTGACCTAACCCTGGGGTTTTTGCTGGGAGGGGAGCAGATATGAGGGCCCACAACTATACAGCCATGTTTCCATTCCAAGCCCTGCCAACCCAAACCAGGGCACCTTATCTAGTCATCTCTCAGGAAACCTGGCTCTGACTCAGTCATCCAAGCAACCAGAGCCTTCTGATTGTAATTACAGAAGTACATCTGGCTTTTGCACCAGAAATTTATTAATTCATTCACCAGATAGTGATTGACACTCAGTGTTCTCTGTTCTAGACACTTGGGATGTTATCAGTGAGGCAAGGGCAGTGGGAGCAAGTACCTCAGCTTTGGGAGCTTTAGACGGAAACGGCAGAAACAACGAGGATATTATACTGTACAGTAGAGGGCGATAGGGTACAGGGCAATGGCGTGCTAGGAGAACGGCTGGTTACCATTTTTTAAATGGTGTCCAGGTTAAGACTTGTTGAGATGATAACTGAGCAAAACCTTGAAACAGATGAGAAAGTTGGCCAAGAAAATACCTAAGGGGAAAGAATTCCAAGCAAAGGGTCTGAGGAAGGAACACACCTGACATGTTCGACGAGGAAAAGGAAAGCATCATGGCAGGAGTAGAGTGAGCAAGGGAGAGACCGTGCCTGAAGTCAGAGAGATGAGAAGGTCCCAAGCACGTGGGAACTTGCAGTTTGTTCTGAGTCTCCTCTCGGGGCAGTGAGGAAGCAGGCTATTCCTGGCCTCTTCATTTTTGATCTTAGATTCCACTGTGACCCCCTGTTGGTTGTTGTTGTTTTTGCTCTCCTCCTCCTCCTAGTCTTCCGGAAATCACTCTTTAATAAGCCAGCATTCTATAACCCTCCACATGTCCTGTCATCTCTCTCAGCTCAGGCTCTCCTCCTCCTTTGTGCAACTTAACAATTAATCTCCCTTCGCAGTAGTACATATGAAGAGTTTTAATACACTTTTGAGTAATAAAGAGTTGTTGCCCCGGATGCTGAGGTCCTCACTAATTTCTACCATAATCAGAAATCTTATTTGAATGGGATGTCGTGATAAGTACAGGACCACTGTTTCAAAGCATCTTGCTCAAGATGCTGTCTCTGTCTCTCTGTAGATATAAATACACACACACACACACACGCACGCACACCCTCTGTCTTTTTTTCATCATCTCCTTGCAGATATTGGTTTACATGGGAGCTGAGGAACCACCTTGGGAAAGAACTAAGACCATACCCCAAGTCAAGCTGAGATATATGAAGACCTGAAAGTGCAGGAGACACAGTAACAAAAATGGGCATGTGGAGCCTCTGAGAGGATTCATCAAGGGGGAAGGACCCTGGAATTCTGACCCTGAGGTGGGTGCAGGGAGAGGCTGTGAAGTTGAAAGGACAGCATGTTACTGTGTAACAGGGCAGTGGTTAGCCAAATATTTCCATCTAAGCACCCGATGATAAAGAGCTGTGTGTGGGAAGAAAAAACTATAATCTGATCCAAATGAATAAAACCTTGGAGAACGAATAACACAGAAGTGAGAAAATTATTATCCTCCACATTTCAGAGCAGAAAGTTGTCTCTAGAGCCAGAACATCCCCAGGAAACTGTCGTCAGGAGGGGATCTCCACAGGAGAGAGAGTTCAATGGAGCATGGTGAGCCCAGAGTCTTCCTTGGGTAGCTCATGAACACATGTGATATACCCTTGGAGATTCCAGCAGTTACTCACAATGAGACCCCACATTCACAAAGCTGTGTGCCAATGAACTGATGGAAGCCTGGTAACAATGTCAATGTGTCCCCATGACCTGAGGATGAAGATTCCCCACTGCTCTTTGCAGGGTGTGTGGAAGAACATTTTGGAGTGTATTTTCAGAAGGCAACTGGAATGCCGCAGCCAATTTATCTCTGACCAACAGGAGGTGCTAAGTGGTGATGACTACAGAACCAACTCCTCCAGGCTATGCAAAGCAAGTGGACAGCTGCACAGTAACCATCCTTTAACTTAAGATTGACAGTGGGTCTCTCTGGTCACCTCAGACATATTTGTAGGTCACTTATCTAAAGTCACTTAGGAATTCAGTAGAGCAATTTTTCTGTGATGAGATGCATTATCACCTCAAATGTTGAAAACAGAAAGCTGTTGGATACTTGTGGATGTACATGTGTGTGTGTATATGTGAAACAATGTGACTGTCGCAAACACATTATACTCAAACTAGTTTATACTCAAACACGACTGTGTTCCTTGTACTTTAGTTACCACGGTAACTGTCACACCTTATCAGGACTCATTTGGTTTAATATTTTTGCTTCTCCAGTTGAAATCTAATTTACATATAGTCAACCACATCTTCACCAAGGAACCCCCAACGTTTAATACGGCATATAGCTGTGCCTAGTGTGTCCTTATCAAATGAATGAATGAATGGAGTATCCATTATAGTTATCTTCTATAATGTCAAGTAAGATTCTTAGCCATAGGTATTGTATAAATCAAAGCAGACAGAGTCTCACCCACAGACACACACACACACACACACACACACACACACTCTGAAAGCTGCTTTTTCCTATTTCTATGCATTGCTCTCTCTACTCACTCTGATTAATCAAAAACTTAGCTCTGGCATGTATTGCTATGTGACTTTTTGTTTGTTTCTCTGAGATTCAGTTTCCTCTTGCATAAAATGTTTATAACAACGGTTTCATGCAATGTAACCATGAGGACTAAGCAACGGAATCCACGCTAACCTAGTCATAACCTCATCACTATAAACGACAGGGCAGGGAGTTTCAGGGTTTCAGTTTTCTTGTTCACTCACTATTAAGCAAGGCTTATAAGAGTGTACATTGGTCCCAACTCTGTGGTTTTCCTTCTTATTTAGAAGGAGCTTTTTTAAAGTAGATCTGGTAGTAATACAACAAAATAATTTAATTCCATATTTAGAAAGTTAATAGTTTATGAGAGCAAGAGGCTCCCTGGAGAGAGATTCCTGATCAATTTTGAGGGCAGATTGCCTGAAGGGAGAAGCTGACTACAAAGCATTTAATTATAGACTTCCCTCTTTATAGGTGGTCTTAGTGTCACACATAAACCTGTCAGAATTTCTTCAAGACACATAATGTGATGACAAGATTAATATTCTAGACCTAGAAAAAAGGTATTTTGCCAGAATTATTGATCAAATTTTTAAGCTAAGAATTTAGGTCTTGACTGATTTCTGATGTTCAGAACTGCTTTGAACTGTCATTTGATCAGACATGATCTTCAGACACGTGGTTTGCAAACTTTTATAAACTGTTTCCCCTCAAGCTGCTCCAGATTGGGGGTGAATTAGCTACTTGGAAACAGATAACAAACAATTTTTCCATGACCATGTATTAAATGATCCACTGTGTGTGTGTGTGTGTGTGTGTGTGTGTGTCCTCTGCATCCAAACATGAATGAGTTAGTTGACACTTTACCTGACTTTGGATCATATAGTTTAAAGATTTCCCAATTTTGTTACTAATCTGTTTCCAAGGAGCATCCTTAGGGACCATGAAGCCATGGAACAGTGTGAAAGTGGCTAACTGGGCAGGAATAAATATGGGTTGACCAATGCTTCCTCAACACTTACTGCATTTCTGCCCCAGCTTTCATTTGTAAAGAGAAATCAGTTGCCAGAATCATCTGCAAAATCACTGCTTTAGTTAACCAGTGCTTCAATTTACAAATGAGAACCTAACATCAATTAACAATGGTATGCCTTGCCCAAGGGCAGAAAGTTGTCCTTTATAGTCATTCTTTTTTTTTTTTTTTTTTTTTTTTTGGCCTCTCCCGTTGCAGAGCCCAGGCTCCGGTCGCACAGGCTCAGCGGCCATGGCTCACGGGCCCAGCCGCTCCGCGGCATGTGGGATCTTCCCGGATCGGGGCACGAACCAGTGTCCCCTGCATCGGCAGGCGACTCTCAACCACTGTGCCACCAGGGAAGCCCTAGTCATTCTTGAACTAGAAGGAATATTTTTAGTCATCCTTGAAAAAAAGAACACTTTAATAATAAGTAGTCTCAGAAGTTTAATTTTAATTTCATGACAAAGTTATTGAATGTATTAATCCTAATGTCATAGATGAGAAAATATTTGAACTGCTCTCAGTATCAGCATTCTTAAAAGTCCAGATTTCTACTAACAGTCTGTTGAAGGACATTTAGGCTTTCTCTATTATGCTCCTCAGAAATTATTCTAGCTTCCACCCAGTGCCTGGCTCTAAAATAAGTCTCACAATTTTTAGTTCAGTTTGTTCCAGCAGCATCATGCTTTCAGGTACTAAAATTTGCATGAGTTGCCAATTGTTGCATAACAATATTTAACAGATTTAACAGCTTAAAACCATACACGTTTATAATCTTACAGTTTCCATGTGTCAGGAGTCTGGGCATGCCTTAGCTGGTTCCAAGCCACAGTGCAAGACATTGGTCACAATGCCTCAGCTGCAATCAGTGTGTTGGTTGTACCGGGCATATCACCTGTGGTTCTACTGGGGAAGGGTTTACTTCCAAGTTGATTCAGGTTGTTGGCAGAATTCATTTACTTTTGGTTTTAAAACTAAAGATTTCAATTTCTTGCTGGCTGTTGGCTGGAGACCCCTCTCAGCTACCAAAGGCCACCTGCAGTTCCCTGACTCATGAAGTGTTCCTTCCTCAAAGCCACCAACAGAGAGGGACTCCAGTCTGACAGGTGCTGCAATCTTATATGACATATTCACATAATCATGTGTGTATAATCACATACATCCTCTCACTTTTGCCTTAATCTGTCAGTCAGATGCAAGTCAAGGTTCCCATCTATACTCAAGGGTAAGGGATTACACAAGGGCATGAATATATCTATATCTATACCTTTATACCTGTATCTATACCTATATCTATATCCATCTATATCTATACAGAGAGACATACAAGTGAGTATATGTATATGCATATAATACATATATAACATGTATATATCTATTAATGAAGTTATATTTGTAAAGATATTCTGACTTTATAATGTTTATACTTTAAAATGCTTTATACTTTTAATTTCAAACTAGCAAATGACAGATTTGAGGGATTAGTTGGTTGGTTGGTTGATTGGTTTCACTGGTGAAAACAAATGATTTAACCTAATATATACAACTGCAAAAGAATTATATAGATTCAGGATATGACAGAATTCATTATTAAGTCATCATGTTGACCACTGGGAAACAACTGAAGGCAAGTGACCCAATTTAAAAAAAAAATTTTGGTCAGCAGATGATATTTAATATCCTAATTAGAGAGTCTAAAGTAATGGAGTAGTATAATTGAAGTTATTGAAACTAAAGCTAAGAAAATCTTCACTCTGAGAGTATGAGAAGAGGTTGAGTCAGGAACCTAAAAGAATGTTGGTGGATGAGCAAATCACTGGCACCTGTTTTTTCCTCTATTTTTTCATTTCCACATTGGTTAAAAGATTTCAAACATGAAATGTGTGACTATTGTGCTTCCAAAAACTATCTGGGAAATATTTAGCTCCCTAATGATCTGGCAGCTAATCAGGTATGATTTCATTTATCTACTTACACTATGCATTCAAGACACCCATTACTACTTAGCCAGTGAGTTCACTTTTAATATTTAATGGTGGGGGAAGGTATGCAGGGAGTGTTTGTCCTATGGTCTATCATGTATGATTGGATTAAGACATTTTATGTGTGTTACATCATGAATGAAGACATATTTTTCAATCTGAGTTAAGTATAATAACACCCACATGTATGAAAATACAATTGAGGTGGGCCAAGATAAGCAAATTTGAGAAATACGTACACGATCATATATTCTAAAGTTGACTTGTGTATGGTGGATGCTGTGGTCTGAATGTTTGTGTCACCCCGAAGTTCATATGTTGAAAATCTAATCTGCAGTGTGATGGTATTTGGAGGTGGACCTTCGGAGTGATTAGGTCAGGAAGGTGGTGCCATCATCAATGAGATTAGGGCTCTTATAAAAGAGACCTCACAGAGCTCCCTACCTTACTTCACCACGTGAGGATACAATGAGAAGAAGGATTTCACCAAGCCATGCTGGCGCCCTGATCTTTGACTTCCAGCTTCTAGAAATGTGGGAAATATATTTCTGTTGTTTATAAGCTACCCAGTCTGTGGTATTTTGTAATAGCAGCCTGAATGGACTAGGCCAGGTATTAATAAACTCTAATTGAATACATAATAAATATTAGTTGAATTGATGAATATGAATATGTTAAATCAGGAGATATCATTTTATCTTTCTTATTACTAACATTTGTTGAAGTTATGCCACTATAACTGAGACTTCTCAAAAACAATACAATATTAAAAACAAAGAAACAAAAAACTTAAATAAATGTATGGATCACTGACTTGGTCATTTTAAGGGCCAATTATATAAAGAAGCAGAACCACATTTCCTTCCTCATTTATTAGGAAGGTGTACATCAGCAGTTAACGTGATTATGCTGAACACTCAATAGAGTACTTTAATTCAGAGCTTTGAGTTCACAAAAATGATGGTTAATCATGCACTTTATATTGACCTTGTAATATATTTTTTAGTTTTAGTGGGACTAATTTACATATCATAAAATCGTTTCATGGTTGGTATACAATTCAATGAATTTTTAGTAAATTTTTAGAATTGTGTAACCATCACAAAATTCCAACATTAGGACTTTTCATCATGCTAAAGAAATTCCCTCAGACATCTTTGCAGTCAATCTCAGCTTCTGCTCCCAGCCCTAGGGAATCACTGTCTGCTTTCTGTCTTTATATAAATTCACTCTTGGGGAATATTTCATAAAATGAAATCATACAATATGTAATCTTCTGAATCTTTCTTTCATTTATGCTGCAGTATGTATCAGTATCTTTCTACTTTACTGCAGAATAACATTCAAGTATAGGAATATACAATATTTTATCTATTCACCAACTGATGAGCATTTGGATCATTTCTAGTTTGGGACTATTACAAATAATGCTTCTATGAACATTCACCTGAAAGTATGTGCAGACATATGATTTCACTTCTTTGGGGTAGATTCCTAGGAGTGGAATTGCTGGATTAAATGGTAAATTTATGTTCAACTATTTAAGAAATTGTCAAACTGCCAAAGTGACTGTGTCATTTTACATTTTTACTCAATGTGTAAGAGAGTGCCAGTTTTTCCACATCTCTGCTAACTCCTGATATTGTCTGTCTTTTTGATTAAGACCATTTTAAGTTTATATAATGGTCCGACTGTGATTTTAATTTACATTTCCATAGTGATTAATGAGGCTGACCAACTTTTCATATGCATGTTAACTTTCCATATATCTTCACTGGTGAAATCTCTGTTCAAGCTTTGCCCATTTTTAAATTAGTAATTTGTCTTATTATTGAGTTGTAAGAATTCTTTATATATTCTGAATACAAGTTGTTTTACAGATATATGATTTGCAAATATTTTACCCCAATCTGTGCCTTGTCTTTTTGTTTTTTAATTGTGGTTTTTTTTTTTTGTTTTTTTTTTTTTTGCAGTATGTGGGCCTCTCACTGTTGTGGCCTCTCCCATTGCGGAGCACAGGCTCCGGAGGCGCAGGTTCAGCGGCCATGGCTCATGGGCCCAGCTGCTCCGCGGCATGTGGGATCTTCCCAGATGGGGGCACGAACCCGTGTCCCCTGCATCAGCAGGCGGACTCTCAACCACTGCGCCACCAGGGAAGCCCTAATTGTGTTTTTTGAAGTGCAATTTTAGTTTTAATAAAATCCAATTTATCAATTGTTTTGTCTTTTGTGGCTCTTAGTTTTGGTGTTGTATCTAAGAACTCTTTATGTAACGCAAAGTCTTGACAATTTTCTTCAATATTTTCATCTACGCATGTTATAATTTCAGCTCTTACACTTAAGTCTATAATCTACGTTGATTTAATTTTTCCTTATGGTGTGAAGAAATTATCTTAGTTCAACTTTTTGGATATGTACATGTAATTGATATATATTTTTACACTTCGTGATATATTTTTACACTTTCATTTGAATATAGTTAAGGCTAATGCACCTGAAATTCACTTAAACTGGGAGAATTATCCTGAGACAAACAGTCTTAGAGTGAACTGAGAAACAGTTCTCTCTTAGCCTTGTGCCATACCTTATACTGACTAACCCATTGGAGGAAAAGAGATCTTCCATCAGCTTGATACCAGTCAAAATCAAAGCAGAACTTCCCTCTTTATTACTCTCTTAAAGAAATGCTCTATTGTTTCTTTTCAGTGGAGTTCCCTACTAAAGCCAAAATAAAAATTTTCTGAGTATCTACGGGAATATTTAAAGAATTAGCTGTCAAAATAGTTATAGGAAGAAAAACATGGAAAAAAGAATCAAGTAATAAATGTAATTGGTAATTAAAATATGTTGAAAATGCATGCAGGGCTTATAATCTAATAGGATTACATAATCATGTAAAGTTGTCCTAGATGCGGTATGACATATACTGACATATACTGAGTTATTTCCCCTTGCTGGTAAATGGAGTAGTATTGGAAAATTTGAGGTGCATTATTTTTCAGCTAAGACCTCATTATTGCTTCTCTGCATAAACAACTCTCTCATCTCAGTTTTTCTCTTTATATATGGAAACCAGTGTTGTCAGAATCAGTCTGAAGAGTCGATTGTCTCACCGTACACAGCAGGAAAGAGTGGCTAGTAGATGAATTGACTGTGGTTTTGCTTAGCTTTATAACATGAAAGCTAATCACTTTGGAACTGATACGAATAAGTCATTTTTGTTCATTAATAAAAGTAAGCTATTTGAATGCCAATGACATTTTAGATTCACAAAAGTTATAAAGTAGTAATAATAAGCCTTAACCAACATATCATTGCTATCACTCATAAAATACAATTTCTTTTAATCTAAGAAACCTTTGAGTATGTACTTATAATCATAATTTTAACTCATGAATTTCTGTACACTTACTTCCAAATATTAACAAGAGTTAAAATTTTATTTAAGAAAAACACAACAATCCTATTACCTCTTGAAAGTATGAATAGTAAAGGGATATATCTCCTAAAGACCGCAAATTCTTATTCAATACAGCTTTTGGATGACACTTTGTCCATTCATACCATCTATAGCCACTGAAAAACAATATTTGCCTTTGAGTTCTCTGCTACTAAATGCAAGAGACATCAATAAAAGCAAGTTTTGAGACTGCAGTTCAGTCTTCTGTTAGAGCAATGTTTCTCAAAATGTGGTACCCAGACACCAGTCCCATCACTGAATAAGATCAGAAACAATGGGGGTGGCACCCAGAAATCTGTGTTTTAACAAGCCCTCTAAGTGATTCTGATATATGCTAAAGTTTTGATAACCACTCAGGTAGTGATTACTGATAAACTGTAACTAGGCAGACTCCTGTTCTATGAGCTGGTGTATGTTCTCTCAGCCCTTCTAAGTCAGCCTACCTCCAATTCCCTTAGAAGTGATTGCACCTGAATCTACATCTCCACAGGCACTGATGTAGAAAAGCTCAGGGATAGGAAGGAGGACCAAAACTCAGCTAAGGTTAAATGCTGCAACGAAGGAAGGATGGCCAGGTTCTGAAAAGATGGCCCAGTGGACATGCCTGTGTTGAACGTCCTAACTATGAGGGGGCAAGGCAGCACATTTCAGATATAGGAACCAGATGAGAAGAAACTGGTGCTAGAGCAAGAGAAGTGTCAAAGTAAATTGGGTCAAGCATACTCTTCTTGAGGCCAGATAGGATTCTTCCCCAAATGGTGACCTAGTTGCAAATCTCCGTTACCAAGACTTGCTCTCAGTATAACCCACAATTACTAAGGGAAATATGTGAGACCTTTAACTTCCAGTCACTCTCTTCTAGATTATTTCCAAACTTTTCCTTTCCAGTCCATCAAGCATATGCTGCCTTTGTTTATCTTCTGAATGCTTCTAAAGAAGAGTTTGAGTTACGTTATTTCACTGTCTACAAGTACACAGGGCTCCTATGTTTTTCCATAGCTATAGACATTCTTGTCAACTTGATATTTAGGCCCTCTAATATGGATGTCAATTACTCCTCCATTCTTACCTATAACTGTTTCTCAATATGTATACTATTTCCACCAAACTGGACTATTTGCTCTTCCTTGAATACTCCTAATGTTCTCACCAATGTTATCCTGCCTCATTCTGTTCCCTCCAACTCTCTAGTGATGCCTGCTACATAATATCTTTGGTAGGTTGTGATCTCACTCTCTCACTTGGACCTTTATAACTCTCTGTATTTGTCCTACAACATTCTGCTATAAATCTTACTTATTTCTGCAGAGTGTGGTAAGTGTGGTAGAATGAGAATTGAACCTTGGTTTCCTCAACACATAAAATTAGAATTATATTATAGACCTCACAGATCTTTTTAAATAAGGTAATGAATGAGTGTAATTTTGGTTATATTTATTAACTTTTAATAGTATTATTCACTTAAATATAAAGGCAGTGATGTAGAAAGTTATTGAAACATTAATTCTAAGGTCTCTCTTTAGTGATTTATTCGTTTATTTATTCACGAATTTTTTATTATTCATCTTTTATATGTTAATTTCTTATTAGATCACAGGACAGAATAAGTTGATGCTTTTTTGGAAGAGTCTCCAAAGAGGGAAAAACAGACAACAATAAGTAAAAAAAAAAAAAAAAAAGGAAAAGATAATATAATGTTTATAGCAATAAGAATTATACAAAAATAAACAGGATAATAGATAAAGAGTGACTGGTGGGGGTAGCCCTGTAATTTTAGGTAAAGTGGTCAGAGGACTTCCTTTGGGAAGTCAGCCATTTTAGCAGAGGCCTAATGACAAGCAAGAGTCAAGTCTCTGATAATCTGGCAAAAGACACTGCAGTAAGCAGACACAGAAAAATAAAGTCCTACAAAGATCAGGAAATCTTCTAAGGAAGTCTGCTTAACAAATGTTCCTGCCCAGCTGGGCAGGCTTTTAGCTATTTTGGCTCCGTGTCCAAGGTTCTGAAGGCTTAAGCTAACCAACCCTCCCAGATTTGGGATTCTGCTTGCCACATGTTGAAGGTCACAGGATGTGAGTGTGGGAAAGCTTCTTGCCTGAGTAAGAATACTCTAAGTGGTGTCTGATGAACTCCTCTTCTCATGTGAACAAATGCTTCCTTTACTTTGTGTGCTTTAAACTGATGCCAGAGTCGTCAAACTACGTGGGTTTCTTGCTATTTTTTTCTCCATTTTCCTTGCCTGCAAATCTTGAGCATTTTCACATTCATCATTTAACTAAACAAATAGGCATTACAGTAGCCTGTTCTAACTCTTTGCTCTTCCTGTGGCTAGACAATTTTCTTATTTGAGTTTCCTGGCATATTTCCCAATAAGAAGACATTATGTATTCTGAATACATGTTCCTTATAAAAGATTTTAGTTGTTTTTTTTTTTGTTTTTGTTTGTTTGTTTGTTTGTGATATGTGGGCCTCTCACTGTTGTGGGCTCTCCCGTTGTGGAGCACAGGCTTCGGACGCGCAGGCTCAGCGGCCATGGCTCACGGGCCCAGCCGCTCTGCGGCATGTGAGATCTTCCCGGACCGGGGCACGAACCCGTGTCCCCTGCATCGGCAGGTGGACTCTCAACCACTGCGCCACCAGGGAAGCCCAGATTTTAGTTTTTAACTCCCATAAATTTAATTAAGATAAGAACCAACCTTCACTCTGTTTTACATTGTTTACAAGTGCATAAGATCAAGAAACTGACATTTAACGTAACAAACAAATGTTAACCAATTAAAATGTGACTGAGTTATTTAACTCTTTAACCATTTTAAAGAATAACTATATTGGCCAGATGTCCACTCTTAATATGTTTAAAGGAAAAAAAGAAAACAACTCTTGATCCTACTCAATATGTAAATGCATTGCATAAGCAAATTGTATTTCAAAATATTTATATATAAGTTTGTGTCTCAAAATGTTGACACATCTCTCCTTTGCTCTCAATTTATTTGTAGAGGAATGAAATTGCTTAAATAAATTGCTGCCTCCAATCCCAGTTCTCCATTTGACTCTGCTGACAAAACTTCTGTTACACTTTAAAGATCAGTGAAGAAGTAGCTAAAAGGAACTAATACAACACTCAATAAACAGTTGCTCAAAGAATGATCACCAACCAAAGCATTAACACTGGACATTGAACCCACTTGCTCTTCCACCAAATCTGGGATCATAAACAAATCTCTGGGTAAAACTTTACTTGGCAAAAAGCTCTGGATAAACCTCATCACATAAAAGGCAGCAAGAGGGGGTTCTAGACCTGTCTCTGCTACTACAATTTGTGTGGTCTTAGATACACTCAACCTTCTTTGAACTCTACTTTTGCGGTTTGTAACAGGATGATGATTTGGTCTACATGACCTCTGGCGTTCTTTTTGGTATTAAATTTCTAACCCTAAGGTTTCCTCTGGCCTGTTTGTTTCCAGTGGGTACACAGCCTGAGACCTCTCTAATAGCTCTCCCTTGTGGAGGCTGATTTATGAGGCAGATTCACTGCTCTTTCATTTCCAGGATTAGTGAATACAGAAGAATGAGGTTGGGGGCTCAAACAGAAGGAGGGAGGCAGGAGGGGAGATGCCTTTGGGGTTGGGGGAGGGAAGAGTTACACATCTTTCACCACTTAAGAGCAAACAATCTCCATGAGCTTCCATTAGTGTAAACGCTCAGCAGGAAAGTACCTTGGGGTGAGTATTTAAAAAGGAACTTCTGAGCTCCTTCTTTCTTATAAGTTCTTCAAGCTTGCCATTCAGGGCCAAAACACATGTTGAAAGATATACCCAAGAATGGTTACGGCATTTCCTTTTGTGGGAGAACACTATTGAGTCTGGGAGGTTCACTTCCAGAAGGCAGGCTTTCTTTCTTTGGTGCTACAGAAACATGGCACGGCCTAGCATTCTGAAGATTGCACATTCACAGATGGAATACTGGAGATGAGCCCACAGGTCCACCATGTGTGAATATGAATCTCTGGCTGTAGGGCTGATGGATGTGAAGTATTTTTTCAGTGAGTGAAACTAGATGCCTCCCACCATCTGGAGTCTGGTGGGCATTAACTCTAATTAAGATCAGGATGGATAGTTTACAGTTTTGAGTTATATTTAATTACTGCATTTAATAAGGTAAATTGTATTAAATTGAGACATTAGAGAATTCTAGAATTCATGAAAGTTTTGGCTTGTATTCTTTGTATATATCGAACATGTTCTCCATTTGAAAAAAAAAGTTTGCATATATTTCTTCAAATGTTTGATACCTATAATAAAATGAAATACTTCTTACAGACTATGTTTTGCCCCAAAATTCATACGTTGAAACTATAATCCCCCGATACGATGGTATTTAGAGATGGGGCCTTTTTAATTAAGTCATTAGAATAGAGCTCCCATGATGGGATTAGTGTCTTTATAAGAAGAGAAAAACTAGAGCCCTCTCTCTCAAAGCCATGTGAAGATACAATGAGATGTTCATGTGCAAACAAGAAGAGGGCTCTCATGGGGAACTGAATCTGCCTGAACCTCGATCTTGGACTTCCCAGCCTTCAGAACTATGTTTGTTGTTCAAGCCACCCATTCTATAGTAATTTGTTATAGCCACCTGAGCAGACAGTGTGTTTGATCTTTTCCATGGTAAACTTTGTTTACTTCTGATAGAAGACAGGGTTTTGAGAAAAGCAGTTCTGTGCCTGATCATGTGAATAATCTGCTATAAATTGCTTCTGTCTTGCCCTTAGGAAGTTACCATTTTGGTTTATTGGGTATTTTGATATTTTAAATACCAGGGTTTCCTATTTGAAATATCAAACTGGAAGATAAAATACCTGCTTCTTAAAAGGTCTGAAGTGTCTGTATCATCTGGTTGAACAGGTCTTTTAAGTTTTCAAAGGTTACTAATTTAAAAGCAAACTACTTGGAACTTTAGCCTGAAAAATTAAATTAAAATATTCTACTTGTAACTAACTATTATGTCCTTGCCCTGCCCATTTCTTCATCATTTGAAAAAATTTCCTAGTTCCTTGGTTTTTGATACTTAATGAATGGAGCTGAATTGTAAAGGTGACTAGAAAATTGAGAATCCAGACCCTATTCTTTGCCTGCAATCCAAATGTAGCACACTAACTGGCCTGCTTCTAGACAGGTGAATTACACAGGAAATCAGATGGGACATTACTAGTCACCTGGAGTCCCTTCTAATTACCACATCGATGGAGCAAAATGCCTACTTTCCCATCACATTTCACTATCTTTACACTTTTTCTGAGAATCCACTAGCTCTACCATCTGTATTCCTTGCTCTGACTCTGTGTGGGAATAATTAACAAAGACATACTACAGAATTCAGAATCTTCATACTGTTTTTCCTCTCTGCCACAAAAGTAAAACAGAGCATTGATGGTACAGTTATTAAATATTGCCCAAGGCAGGACACTTTGGCAGGCAATGTCAGATACCAAAACATCCGATTCATGATTTTACTGGTACTGATCCCCTGAAGGTATTGTTGAGGTTACCATAGTAAAGTAACCATGGTAAAGTAACCTGTTTTTCTTATACTCATTCATTTTTTAATTAAGATGAAGAACACAGCTCTTCCTGCTTCATGAAAAGTTGTTTTCACAACTCTGAGTTCATAAGAAACTCAATTGCTTTGGGGGAGAAATGTATTAAAACATGTTAATTTTTGCAGAAATCTTTTCAGCGGGTCTACTCAAATCTACTTTGAACCTCAATATGGATCTATTGTCCCATTAGGCATTCATTTATAAAAATAGAAAGCTTTTGTCTTTAATTGTAGTTATATTAATGAACTCCTGTGACAATAAGCACCTCCTGCTTCCACACAAAACCTCAGGAACTCTCTGAGCTTTTGATTTTTTTTAAATTCCAGTTTTATAATGGAATTTGTATGTAAAACCATAAAATCTAATATAAAACAGGAAAATTGGGACTATAAATCTTCCCTTGACTTTATTTTCCATTAAAGAAAAACTAGGTCACAGATATAGAGTCATATGTATTAAAAAGATACTATATATATATATATATACAATTGATATCAGGATGCAGGACTACAATATTCAGATCATGCATGTCTATTAAAGCCTCCTTTTATGGGTATCCCCAGTGAGTGTCAGGCCTACAGTTGTAGGACACACCATATATTATTTTACTGTTTTTCTGATGTGAGGTTCCATACTAACAGCCTCCTTCCAACATCACACCGAGAAGCCCACACCAGAGCTCCAGCACCGAGAAATTTGGGAATTTATAGGTGAAGGAAAAGTTAGCAGTGATATTGTCTGACATTTTCATTCTACAGACAAGAAAGTGAATGCCTAGAGAAGTGAAATGAATTGCTTTTCATCACTCAAGGAATTCACTGATTTGAAAAATATTCAATGAGTAGATAGTGTGGGTAAAGTTCAGTGCCAGGGAGTTATGTTGGGAAGATGAATAAGCTAATATCTCGAAGCAGAGACCCCTAAACTGAACACTAAACTCACTGAGCTAAGAGCAAGGGCAATAATAACTTCTAGAATAGAGGGAGGACACCTAACCCATCTTGAAGAAGTCAAGAACGGCTGAGCAACCTGAGATGGGGCCTGGGGTATAAGCAGATACTAGCCTGGTGAGCAAAGGAGAAAACGTTTTCAGAGGGAAAGAGTGCTGTGAACAGTGGTGTGGTTAGAAACAGCCTGCTTCCATGAATGTGAAGCATTAAATGGAACTTAGGTCACTGCAGGAGAAGAGACTGCAAAGAGAAACCTTATGTGACCGTGAGAAATATTCTCAGCTATTATGAACAGAGGCTATACATTTTCTGATTTGGGCACCTATTTTTTTTATAGTAACTTATAAAATATTTTCAGAGGGCCGCGCTTCTTCACTAATCACACGAGTCTCTCCACTCCCCATTCTTCTGGTAGGACAAAATTAACATCTAATCCACTTTTCCCTTTCTTTCCTCTCCTCCACTTCCCCACTCCACAGGGACTTGAAATCGCTTTTAGAAAACACTTCGAATCCATTATTTCTGCTGAAAAGTTTACATCTAGTTGAAAGTGCTTATGTCAGCACAAATGATCAAATCTGAACAATATCAGCACTCCAGAATTTGGAACATGTACCAACAGAGTACAGCATTACTTTGCCTCATTCCAGTCAGACCAGAGGAGCTACTTACTTCCCTAAAGAGACTAATTGTTGAGTGATGGGTACATATGAATGGGAACTGGGCATATGAAGAGAGACAGTTTTCATATAAACTAGGCTTGCTGTTAATGTACCTGAGATAGGATTTTCTGAGCAAAAGCCTATGGACATAGTTTCCTTCCCACAACCCTCCCTTAGACTTCAAGATTTCCCAGGTGCATGGTTTCATTATGACAAGCGTTTTAGTGTTGAAAGTCCTTATGACCTAGTTAGTAGGAAACACTGAAGCTGCTACTTAAGGGCAAAGCCACTTAGCCATTCCTGACTTTAGACAGTGAAAGATGAGGGATTAAACACATATACTTTCTATGATAAGGGCCTCTGTGATTGTTTCCATGATATTCTACAGCCCATCTTGAGAAGCCATTACAGTTAGTGGAGTTGGAGATCCACTGGCCTTCTATTCCTTTCCAAATAAGACCAAATTGGAAATAAGGTCACATTTAAAAGCAGAGCATCTATGTATTTCTCCATGGATCCACACTGTAATCTATGGGAGACAATATAGCAAAGAGATTAAGAGTTTTGGAATCAGAAAAACTTGAGAAAAATCCTTCCTTAGCTATTTACAAACTGTGTAACAATGTTTAAATTAATTATACCATGTCAGATTTGGTATCTATATTATGCTAAACATACATAATTCTCTTGAAGAATTTGTGTAAAATTGGCAAGTTTTCTTTCTTAAATATTTAGTAGGGCTCCCTTTTAAAACTACTTGGGCTTTAAGGGTTCTTACGGGAAATTTTCAATTACAAATTTAATCTCTTAATAACTAGAAAAATAAGTGGTAATAAGTGCTTTTCTAGGAACTTTGCCATATCATCTAAATTTTCAAATGTATGACTATAAAACAGTTTAGAACATCATCTTATATATAATCTTTTGTTATCATAAAGATCTATAGGGCTATTTTTTTAAAAGCTCAAGATATTGGTAATTTGCATGTACTTTTAAAATTTCTTGATCAATATCACCAGGAATTTACCAATATTACCAGTTTCTTCAAAGAAGAGACTTGGTGTCATTAATCTTCTCTATTGTATACATGTTGTCCAATGTATTTTTTCTGCTTTTATCTTCATTATATTCTTCTTTCTACTTTTTCTGGGTTCAAGTTGCTGTTATTTTTCTAATTTCTTGAGATTAATGCTTAGTAGGTCATTGATTATCAGCCTTTCTTCTTTTCTAATATATGCATTTAAGAATGTATACCTCCATTAAAAACCAGGCTTTGGCAGCATTCCATAAGTATTGAAATATAATATTTAAATATCATTTAGTTCAAGTTAATTTCTAATTTCCCTTGTGATTTCTTTTTTGATATACTGGTTATTCTAAAATATATTTCTTAATTTTTAAAAATGTTGGGATTTCTAGTTATCTTCCTGTTACTGATTTCTGGCATAATGTAATTGTGGTCAGAGGATATATACTACATGATCTGAACTTTAAAAATTTATTACAGTGTGCTGTACATGGTCAATTTTTCAATATTTCCTGGGCACCTAGAAAATGTGTACTCTGGAGTCAGAGTTATATACTTATCACATGCTTTAGTCCAAATTTATTCATTTACTTCTCAAGTCTTCTATATCCTCCATTATATTTTGTCTAATTGTTCCATCAGTTACTGAGGGAGCTTTATTAAAAGTCAACTCTGATTTAGGACTTATCTACTTCTCCTTCTAGGTCTATCTTTATATTTTGAGGCCATGCATTAGGTGCAAAGAAAATTAGAATAGTTCTATCAAATCAATGAATTCAACTTATTAGCATCATACAGTGATGCTCTTTTCATGTTAATAATGCCTTATGCCTTAAAATCTATTTTGTCTGATATTATATAACTACTATGATTCTTCCTTTTTAGTGTTTGCAAAATAATACTTTGCAATACTTGCAATACTTTTATTTTGAACCTTTCTTTGTCCTTATGTATTACCTGTTCTACATATTTATATTCCTGCACCAGAAGGCAAGGCTACCACCTATCTATACCTAGTTAAAACCTTTTAATCCAATCAGCTAATTTTTGTCTTTTACTTACAGTAATTAGTCCACTTTAATTTATTCTAAACCAATGCATTTGGTGGTATATTTTGGGATTATAGCTACCTTTTTACTATGTACTTTCTAGGTTTCTACTTTTCTTGAATTGATAGAGTACCTGTATCTTCATTTTTTCATGAAAGTTTTATACCATATGTCTACTGTTAGAGTGGTTACCCTAGAAATGACTACAGGTATTAATCAAAACTTTTATCCTTTTCCTTAATAGTGTAAAAGTTTTAGAATAGCAACTCCAAACGTGTGTTATTATGTATCTTAATCACATATAGAAATATACTTTGAAATCTTCTAAGATATTACTATTGTTGTTATTCCATACATCAATATGCATTTATATTTACCAACATATTAACCCCTTTTCTGTTCTTAATGCCTTCCTGCATCACCATATTTTTATTTTGTATATTTCTTTCATTTGAAAAGCAACATTTGAAAACATCTGCCACTTTATCTACTTTTGGTTTCTTATTGCAGAGAAACTAAAGATAAATTTGTGTTTATAAGTCAACATGTCTTGTGTCACACTGAAAAACTGTGCTGTGAAGAAGCATGTTTCTAGAAATTATGAAGTGTGTTCATAAATTTCCCCATCTAAAAAATAGTAGTATGACATATAGTCCACAATTGCTTACTTCTTAGTTTTTACTAGAAAGTAAGGTTTCTAAGGGTTAAGAATCCTAATTAAGATATGCAATTAAAGCTACTAGACTGTTAATCCCATACCCCTAATTTATCTCTCCCACCTTCTCTCTCCCCTTTGGTAACCACAAGTTTGTTTTCTATATCTGTGAGTCTGTTTATCTTGCCTATATATTCATCTGCATTATTTTTTAGATTCCATACATATGTGATAGCATACACTACTTGTCTTCCTCTGTATGACTTATTTCACTAAGCATAATATTCTCTAGGTCCATCCACTTTGCTGCAAATGGCAGAACTTCATTCTTTTTATGGCTGAGTAATACTCAATTGTATACATACAATGCATCTTCTTTACCCATTCTTCTGTTGATTGGCACTTGGGTTGCATCCGTATCTTGGCTATTGTAAATAGTGCTGCTATGAACACTGGGGTGCATGTAGTTTTTTGAATTAGAATTTCCATTTTTTTCTGTATATATATGCAGGGTTGGGCTTGCTGGATCATATGGTAGCTCTATTTTTAGTTTTTTAAGGAACCTCCATACACTATGTTTTCCATAGTGGCTGCACCAATGTTCATTCCTACCAACAGTGTACAAGGGTTCCCTTTTCTCCACACTCTTTCTAACATTTGTTATTTGTAGACTTTTTGATGATAGTCATTCTATCATTCTAACAGGTGATATCTCATTGTTATTTTGATTTGCACTTCTCTAATAATTAGCAATGTTGAGCATCTTTTCATGTGCCTCTTAGCCATTTGTATGTCTTCTTTGGAAAAATGTCTGTTCCAGTCTTCTGTCCATTTTCTGATTGGGTTGTTTGGTTTTTTGATATTGAATTATATGAGCTGTTTATATATTTTGGATATTAACCCCTTGTCTATCATATCATTTGCATGATAAATGTAAATGTAAGCTCTTACATTTAAGTCTTTAAAACACTTTGAGTTTATTTTTGTGTATGGTGTGAGGAATGTTCTAATCTCATTGTTTTACATGCAGCTGTTCAATTTTCCCAGCACCACTCATTGAAGAGACTGTCTTTTCACCATTGTATATTCTCTCCTTTTGTCGTAGATTAATGCTTTAAATTTTGATCACATTTCTCAGGCTGAGAGCTTGACCAAAAGGGGGAAAATGCTAAAAAGAAACAACAATCCCCAAATGGAGTCACTTCCACTAAATCTCACCCAGACTTAATAACTAACTTAACTGCAGTTTCAGCCTCTCAGCAGTGGAACTGTAAACCAATCAGCCTGGAATTTCAGGGTTAGCATTAGTGAGGTAATCTGCATGATAAGACCCCCTGACCTTCTTCCTAAAAGAAGATGACATAACCTAAAAGAATCCTCTTTTCTTTTGCTAATAGCCCCTTGTCCCTCCCCCATTTCTATAAAAGCCTTCCATTTATATAGCTACTTGGAGGGCCTTTTTATTTATTAGATGGTATGCTGCCCAATTGATTCTTCGAATTCACTCAGTTGAATTTTGTTCTTTTAACAACTTACTATATTCAGATTTTAAGAATTGGAAATAGACCCAAGAAGTAGAAAGGCAATATGTTTGGATAAGTGGAGGAAAGAAAATGAGTTGAATTTTGAACTTATTAGACTTTATGTACCTAAACCAATATTTAATGGGTCTGCCCAGGTTGATTAGCTGAAGGAGGTTTTCAGAAAAAGTGGAGGAAAAAACCTAAGAAGACAGTGTCATGAAGTCAAAGAAAGAAGAAATGATATTTAAGTATCAATGTAATGTTAAAAATGTTAAATAAATATAGAGAAATCACCACCATATTTGGCAGTTAGGTTCTGGTTAATTTAGTGGGAGGAATTCCAATGAAGTGAAGGAGGCAGAAATAAATATGCAGTAGGTTGTGTGAATAAGATAGGAAGAGGGCTTCACTGGTGGCGCAGTGGTTGAGAGTCCACCTGCCGATGCAGGGGACACGGGTTCGTGCCCCGGTCCGGGAAGATCCCACATGCTGCGGAGCGGCTAGGCTAGTGAGCCATGGCCGCTAAGCCTGAGTGTCCAGAGCCTGTGCTCCACAACGGGAGAGGCCACAACAGTGAGAGGCCCGCGTACAGCAAAAAAAAAAAAAGATAGGAAGAGATGGAAACAAGAATTGTACATGGACTACTCCTTCAGTGAGACTGATTATATAAATGTGTTAAAGAATTTAAATAATGGAATTTCTATAGTATATATTATAAGCAAAGGCATGAGTATAAACAGTGCTACAGAGATTGCTGGGTTGGGGACAGAGTTGCATAAAGAGAAAGGAGCTAATTATATTATTTTTAAGTGAAACTAAATCTGAAGACACTCTTAGTAGGATTTGTCCCAGAGGTATACATTAACAATGAAACTGTATGAAAACAAATGTTCAAAGTCCCCTGGGAATTTCCAAGGTAGGGCTTCAGACCGTTCTTTCTTTGATTTCCCATGAACTGTAGATGAAAAAGAGACCTGATCTAAGTAGCTTTAAAGTGATGACTGAGGATTTATGGTAAAAACACTGGGTATTAAATTTAAATAACTTGCTCAGATGTTGCTGCCTCCTGGGAATTTTCATGATAACTATCCATCTTTGTAACTTAATCACATAAATAGCTGATAATTATTTGAAACAGAAATATTTTATTTTTATTTTATTTTAACTGTAGGAATGGTATTCACACTTCATAGGCTTTAAATCTCATTGACATTTAGTTAGAATGAATTTAGTTAGAAATGGAGTGGTTTGTTTTAAGTAGTAAGACTTCATCTTCTAAGTCATTTATAGATGATATGGACATTTAAATTATACACTATTTTAGTTTTAAACTTTCTGAAGATAACTTTATTGTCCTTATTCTCTGTGTATAAGGAAATAATTGCCTAGTCACATTTTATTTAAAAACTATATTTCCTGTGATTAGAGAATTAAAAAGAACCACCCCCTCAAATTTAGTAACATCACATAGTAATTTCAGAGATTTGAAATAGACCTCTAATTCACTTATTTATTTTATATATAATAAGGTCAAGGCCAAAAAATGTGTAATAAACTATGAAAGCACTCCCAGTCAATTATGAGGGAATGAGAGATAAGAAATTAAATGCAGATCTTCAAAAACTGTCCTATTTTCTTCTCAAACATTAGATAATACTAATAATTTATGTTTAATTATAGGTATTGCCAAGAACAAAATTATTATTCTAAACTCTATTCAGAAGATAGCATGAATTCTCCAGACATCACTGCATTTAGGCAAGCATGCTAGAAGCAAGCATACTGAAAGGATGAATTAACAGAAAAGTATATTTCTCTATGGATCATCTGAAGAGAAGAGGGATAATATATTTCTTCGAAATTGTTCAGCTAATTCCTCAACTTTAAAATGAAGTGGAAATATGCCATCAGTATACCCTTAAGTGTTTGCTTAGGGTAAATCACAAATAGTATTACTAAGGTGACCATTGTAATTAATTTCCTATATCCATCACACTTCACCTGATTTTTCTGAGTCAGTTATGATATATATTTTTTAAACTTGGATTATCTCAGGAATGAGAATGTATACTCCACATCAAAGTTAAAGAAAAAAAAAAAGAAGAGACTTATTTATATACATATTTTTTGTTAAGAGTGAACCACAGGAGGAGACTCTCACTCTCACACATAACTGCTCTTTGCTGCCATCTTAGAACCACAAGGCAGACCAGCATTGGCATCTAGTAAATGCATGTACTGCCGAGAAGAAAAGCAGATAGTGCCTCAGCACCAGATGACACCTGGGCAAACAAATCACCCTGCCCTGAAATGAGCCCTACCCTGGATGGAGGGCCTACCCAGATTTCTTAATTCATAGGCTATTTGATTCAGGTTTTCAGTTACCAAAGCTAAAAATGTCAAAGTGATCTGATTTCCTTCTCAACATCTTTATCTCACTGAGTTGTAGTTTTAAAAAATACAACAAGGAAAAACATATGGGGAGTGGAAAGGAAATGGATGTCACAGAATGTCAGACCAAAGATGTAAATCTGTTGTGACGGGTACGGTATATAATTGTAGGAGGAAAGGAATAGAGAGGGAAGAATATTATGACCGTACAACCAGCCCTAGTATATCTGGTCTAATGATAGGGTGCTGATTGGATTAAGATGAGCTTCCTATGTCATTTTTAGCACTAATCGGTGATGATGTTTTTTGGAAGCCTGGGAAGGCTGGCAACAGATGCAAAACAGATCTCTGGATTAGCCAAAGTCCTAACATAAAAAGGATATCATCTTTAGGGGCTTTAACAAAATAATTTAATGAAGAGATTATTAGTAGGAGTGTGGCAGCATTAATGGAATCCACAAGGGATGGTGATGCATTTAGGGATGATTAACAGAGGGAAAACATTACTTTCTCTACACCTGATGGGCAAGGGAATGGGAGGGTGAAACTGAAGTGTAATAGAAGCTGAGCAGTGGAAGAATGCTTCCCAAATAGAACTATAATTATGCACAGTCACTACCAGAACTAATGCAAGGGACAGAGGGAGAAAATAAAGACCCTGAACCTCCTTCTCTGATATTATGATCTCTACTAGTGCCACTCATAAACAAAGACCACTCAAAGCCCCAAGTCTCCAGAGGGGCACAGTGCTTAGGTATCAGTTCCCCAGGGCACAGAGAAGTGAACTGATTTCATGAGGAGGATAAGGCAAATAAAGTATCACCAAAGTGATGTTTCTCCTTTAAATATGTGACCAAGCATGGCCACTCTGACTTGCTGTCCATTAGAGAAGGTTCTGCTGCTTACCCCTGAACACAGCGTCAGGCTGTGTTCAAAATTCTGGGTCATTCAGAGCTGCTTAAATAAAAATGGAGAACGAGTTATGTGGTGTCATTTTGAAAAGCATCAAGAATATATATGTAGTCCTCTGTGTTCTAAGGCATAATGATTAAGATTCCATTCTGCTGAGTGAAGTAACTTCCTAATCATAAAATCTTTCAAAATTTCTGGGAGTATAATAGTGACTAAAACTTCAAAACAAATGAGTTAATTTGTTCATCAGTTGTGACTGTGCCCCTATAGTAGAAGTCCAAGTGTGTTGTGGATGAATAAAGCCTCCACTTTGTAATATAGTGTTGAAAAGTGTTGATATGTGAACCATCTGTGATGCCATTACATCTCCTTGATATTAAAAGTGGGCAGGATAGAGATTTATAAAATTACTCCTGTTTATTTTTTCTTTTAATGTATTGGTAATGTTCGTAAACACTGAAGCAATAATCCACAAAGTTTAATAACTTAGGGAAGGGTCCTTAAAGAACAACCCACTACACTCCAAAATTTGGTGGGTCCAAAAATAAGAGAAAGAAAGAGAGAGAGAGAGAGAGAAGGAGAAGCAAGGAAGGAAGGAAGGAAGGGAGAAAAGGACCTCTGTCATAAACACAATTTCAGTCTGCACATTTAGATGTGAAAGACATGTAGCTTTCTCCGTTTTTTGAATTACTTGAATAAATTTCTTTAAGTCTACATTTAGCCTTATTGTGAAAATAAATATCATTCAATTCTTTAAGATTTCAGAAACTTGACTCCTTTCAATTTAGAGTCTTTCTCACTTCCTATAAATTATAGGACCCCTTTTGGGGAGACAACCATCAGGTCTTCAGGGGAAGACCTGATTCATTCTGTATTCTGCATTGGCTGAGTTGGACACGTTTTCTGCAGCCCTCGGTTTTGTTTCACTCAATTTGCCATTGCATCCTCCCCACGTGGCTACATGGTCTCTCTTCAGGTCCTCAGGATCACAGCGATATTTCCATACTACTTTCAGACATATGGGAAAATATTCTCATACCATTCTGAGGAGCAAGGACAAGCTCTGAGGTCGACCCACCTGATGAACCCTGTTATAGTCACTACACTATGTACCCATATCACAGAACAAGGTTAGGTGCAGAAGATTCCTAGGAGGCTTGCAACTTCCAAATTAAGTGGACAACAATGGATACCTGTTTTTGGATACCTAAATCAATCTGGAGGTTCTACCTTCCCTGCTCCTACAATTCACCCTTATTGATCATTTAAACTAGGTAACTTTTGAATGTGAAAAGAAGCACCCCTAATAAATGCACTAGTACCAGTATAAACCAGGATTTTAAGAGGCAGATGAGGATATACATATATATATATATATATATATACACACAATACAAATTATCTTCCATTTTATTTTGTTGACATAAAATGCACCAAATCTTTAGGCTTATTTAGATCAATTAGCAAGTCATTCTTCATTAAACATTAGCATCCAATTAGCATGGATTTTGAAAGCCTTAACTTGTTTCTCTTGAGATCTCAATCTAAGGTTTCTCTTGCTACTTCTTGACTCATTTCTAAGCTGTGGAATTCATATTGAAATCAACATGTGGTTTTGATTGGATTTCCTCCAATATGGAAGCAAAGAAGAATAGTTTTAATTCCAATAGGAGAAGAGATTCTGCATACAATCCAAGAAAAGAAAACTCCGTATTTCAGAACACTGAATTGAATTCACATTCGAAATATACTGTACCAAAGCAAGTATTTTTAGGCTTTGGGATGATGAATTAAGTTTGTTCTATTCCTATCTCTCTAAAGAAGGATAGAAATATTGGATTTTAGTTATTTTGCAAAAGTAAAACACATAATTTCTTAGAACAAATGAACAAACCAATAAAAGAAAACCCCATCAAAGTCTACGGAGTATAACCACATATCCTAGAAGAAGATAGCCTCAAGTTTGAACCAGAGCACAGCCCACAAACCTTTATTCACGTATATCACACATAAACTCTACCCACCAACACAGAGAAGCTGACACCCAGTGGTGATGCTCAGGATAGCGGTCCCAACCCTTCTTTTAGAATTTCCAAAATGCTTGGCACATTGTGCTACCTCAATATATAATTATCGCTTACTAAAAACCACAGAACAAAATTTTCTCTTAAATAAGGATTGTGTAACTATTCTTGATTAATCAAAACACCATAGGAAGAGAGGGTGAAGATGGCGGAAGAGTAAGACATGGAGAACACCTTCCTCCCCACAGATACATCAGAAATACACCTACACGTGGAACAACTCCTACAGAACACCTACTGAACGCTGGCAGAAGACCTCAGACCTCCCAAAAGGCAAGAAACTCCCCACGTACCTGGGTAGGGCAAAAGAAAAAAGGAAAAACAGAGACAAAAGAATAGGAACGGGACCTGCACCAGTGGGAGGGAGCCGTGAAGGAGTAAAGGTTTACAAACACTAGAAGCCCCTTCGCGGGCGGAAACTGCAGGGGGCGGAAGGGGAAAGCTTTGGAGCCGTGGAGGAGAGCGCAGCCACAGGGGTGCGGAGGGCAAAGCGGAGAGATTCTGGCACAGAGGATCGGTGCCGACTGGCACTCACCAGCCCGAAAGGCTTGTCTGCTCACCCGCCGGGGCGGGCTGGGCTGGGAGCGGAGGCTCGGGCTTCGGTCGGAGCGCACGGAGAGGACTGGCGGCTTGAACACAACATGAAGGGGTTAGTGCACCACGGCTAGCTGGGAGGGAGTCCGGGGAAAAAATCTGGACCTGCCAAAGAGGCAAGAGACTTTTTCTTCCCTCTTCGTTTCCTGGTGCACGAGGAGAGGGGATTAAGAGCGCTGCTTAAAGGAGCTCCATCCAGACGGGCACGAGCCGCGGCTATCAGCGCGGACCCCAGAGATGGGCATGAGACGCTAAGGCTGCTGCTGCCGCCACCAAGAAGCCTGTGTGCGAGCACAGCTCACTCTCCACACCTCCCTTCCGGGGAGCCTGTGCAGCCCGCCATTGCCAGGGTCCCGGGATCCAGGGACAACTTCCCCGGGAGAATGCACGGCGCGCCTCAGGCTGGTGCAACGTCACGCTGGCCTCTGCCGCCGCAGGCCCACCCCGCACGCAGTGCCCCTCCCTCCCCCCGGCCTGAGTGAGCCGGAGCCCCCGAATCAGCGGCTCCTTTAACCCCGTACTGTCTGAGCGAAGAACAGACGCCCTCCGGCAACCGACATGCAGAGGCGGGAGCTGTGGGAACAAAGAAGAGAAAGGGAAATCTCTCCCAGCAGCCTCAGAAGCAGCGGATTAAACCAACCACAACCAACACAACCAACTTGATGTACCCTGCACCTGTGGAATACCTGAATAGACAACGAATCATCCCAAATTGAGAAGGTGGACTTTGAGAGCAAGATCTATTATTTTTTCCCCTTTTCCTCTTTTTGTGAGTGTCTATGTGTATGCCTCTGTGTGAGATTTTGTCCGTATAGCTTTGCTTTCACCATTTCTCCTAGGGTTCTATCTGTCTGGTTTTTTGTTTGTTTGTTTTTTTACTTAAAAAATGTTTTTTTAATAATTATTTTAATAACTTTATTTTAGTTTACCTTTATTTTCTTTTATCCCCATTCTTTCTTTCTTTTTCTTTCTTTCCTTCTTTCTTTCCTTCCTCCCTTCCCTTCCTTCCTCCCTCCCTTCTTTCTTCCTTCCTTCCTTCCTTTCTCTCTCTCTCTCTCTCTCTCTCTCTCTCTCTCTTTCTCTCCTTCTCTCTTTCTTTTTCTCCCTTTTATTTTGAGCTGCGTGGATGAAAGGCTCTTGGTGCTGTAGCCAGGAGTCAGTGCTGTGCCTTTGAGGTGGGAGAGCCAACTTCAGGACACTGGTCCACAAGAGACTTCCCAGCTGAATGTAATATCAAACGGCAAAAATCTCCCAGAGACCTCCATCTCAACACCAACACCCAGCTTCACTCAACAACCAGCAAGCTACAGTGCTGGACACCCTATGCCCAACAACTAGCAAGACAGGAACACAACCCCACCCATTAGCAGAGAGGCTGCCTAAAATCATAATAAGTCCACAGACACCCCAAAACACACCACAAGACATGGACCTGCCCACCAGAAAGACAAGATCCAGCCTCATCCACCAGAACACAGGCACTAGTACCCTCCACCAGGAAGCCTACACAATGCACTGAACCAACTTTAACCACTGGGGACAGACACCAAAAACAACAGGAACTACGAACCTGCATCGTGCAAAATGGAGACCCCAAACACAGTAAGATAAGCAAAATGAGAAGACAGAAAAACACACAGCAGATGAAGGAGCAAGATAAAAACCCACCAGACCTAACAAATGAAGAGGAAATAGGCAGTCTACCTGAAAAAGAATTCAGAATAATGATAGTAAAGATGATACAAAATCTTGGAAATAGAATAGAGAAAATGTAAGAAACATTTAACAAGGACCTAGAAGAACTAAAGAGGGAACACACAATGATGAACAACACAATAAATGAAATTTAAAAAACTCTAGAAGGGATCAATAGCAGAATAACTGAGGCAGAAGAACGGATAAGTGACCTGGGAGATAAAACAGTGGAAATAACTACTGCAGAGCAGAATAAAGAAAAAAGAATGAAAAGAACTGAGGACAGTCTCAGAGACATCTGGGACAACATTAAATGCACCAACATTCGAATTATAGGGGCTCCAGAAGAAGAAGAGAAAAAGAAAGGGACTGAGAAAATATTTGAAGAGATTATAGTTGAAAACTTGCCTAATATGGTAAAGGAAATATTCAATCAAGTCCAGGAAGCACAGAGAGTCCCATACAGGATAAATCCAAGGAGAAACACGCCAAGACACATATTAATCAAACTGTCAAAAATTAAATGCAAAGAAAACATATTAAAAGCAGCAAGGGAAAAACAACAAATAACACACAAGGGAATCCCCATAAGGTTAACAGCTGATCTTTCAGCAGAAACTCTGCAAGCCAGAAGGGACTGGCAGGACATATTTAAAGTTATGAAGGAGAAAAACCTACACCCAAAATTACTCTACCCAGCAAGGATCTCATTCAGATTTGATGGAGAAATTAAAACCTTTACAGACAAGCAAAAGCTGAGAGAGTTCAGCACCACCAAACCAGCTTTACAACAAATGCTAAAGGATCTTCTCAAGGCAAGAAACACAAGAGAAGGAAAAGACCTACAATAACAAACCCAAAACAATTAAGAAAATGGGAAGAGGAACATACATATCAATAATTACCTTAAATGTAAATGGATTAAATGCTCCCACCAAAAGACATAGACTGGCTGAATGGATACAAAAACAAGGCCCATATATATGTTGTCTACAAGAGACCCACTTCAGAGCTAGAAACACATACAGACTGAAAGTGAGGGGATGGAAAAAGATATTCCATGCAAATGGAAACCCAAAGAAAGCTGGAGTAGCAATTCTCATATCAGACAAAGTAGACTTTAAAATAAAGACTACTGCAAAAGACAAAGAAGGACACTACATAATGATCAAGGGATTGATCCAAGAAGAAGATATAACAATTGTAAATATTTATGCACCCAACATAGGAGCACCTCAATACATAAGGCAAAACCTAACAGCCATAAAAGGGGAAATCGACAGTAACACATTCATAGTAGAGAACTTTAACACACCACTTTCACCAATGCACAGATCATCCAAAATGAAAATATATAAGGAAACACAAGCTGTAAACGATACATTAAACAAGAGGGAATTAATTGATATTTATAGGACATTCCATCCAAAAACAACAGAATACACATCTTGCTCAACTGCTCATGGAACATTCTCCAGGATAGATCATATCTTGGATCACAAATCAAGCCTTGGTAAACTTAAGAAAACTGAAATTGTAGCAAGTACCTTTGCCGACCACAACGCTACGGGACTAGATATTACAGGAAAAGATCTGTAAAAAATACAAACACATGGAGGCTAAACAATACACTACTTAATAACGAAGTGATCACTGAAGAAATCAAAGAGGAAATCAAAAAATACCTAGAAACAAATGACAATGGAGACATTACGACCCAAAACCTATGGGATGCAGCAAAAGCGGTTCTAAGAGGGAAGTTTATAGCAATACAATCCTACCATAAGAAACAGGAAACATCCTGAATAAACAACCTAATCTTGCACCTAAAGCAATTAGAAAAAGAAGAACAAAAAATCCCCAAAGTTAGAAAACGGAAAGAAATCATAAAGATCTGATGAGAGATACATGAAAAAGAAATGAAGGAAACGATAGCAAAGATCAATAAAACAAAAAGCTGGTTCTTTGAGAAGATAAACAAAATTGATAAACCATTAGCCAGGCTCATCAAGAAAAAAAGGGAGAAGACTCAAATCAATAGAATTAGAAATGAAAAAGGAGAAGTAACAACTGACACTGCAGAAATACAAAAGGTCATGAGAGATTACTACAGGCAACTCTATGATAATAAAATGGAAAACCTGGAAGAAATGGACAAATTCTTAGAAATGCACAACCTGCCAAGACTGAATCAGGAAGAAATGGAAAATATGAACAGACCAATCATAAGTACTGAAATTGAAACTGTGATTAAAAATTTTCCAACAAACAAAAGCCCAGGACCAGATGGCTTCACAGGTGAATTCTATCAAACATATAGAGAGTGCTAACACCTATCCTTCTCAAACTCTTCCAAAATATAGCAGAGGGAGGAACACTCCCAAATTCATTCTACAAGGCCACCATCACCCTGATACCAAAACAAGACAAGGATGTCACAAAGAAAGAAAACTACAGGCCAATATCACTGATGAACATAGATGCAAAAATCCTCAACAAAATACTAGCAAACAGAATCCAACAGCACATTAAAAGGATCAGAAAAAAAAAAGGGGCTTCCCTGGTGGCGCAGTGGTTGAGAGTCCACCTGCCAATGCAGGAGACACGGGTTCGTGCCCCGGTCTGGAAAGATCCCACATGCCGTGGAGCAGCTAGGCCCGTGAGCCATGGCCGCTGAGTCTGCGCATCCAGAGCCTGTGCTCCACAATGGGAGAGGCCACAACAGTAAGAGGCCTGCATACCGCAAAAAAATAAAAATAATAAATTTAAAAAATAAAAGGATCATACACCATGATCAAGTGGGGTTTATTCCAGGAATGCAAGGATTCTTCAATATATGCAAATCAATCAAAGTGATACACCATATTAACAATTGAAGGGGAAAAACCATATGGTCATCTCAACAGATGCAGAGAAAGCTTTCAACAAAATTCAACACCCATTTATGATAAAAACCCTCCAGAAAGTAGGCATAGAGGGAACTTACCTCAACATAATAAAGGCCATATATGACAAACCCACAGCCAAGATCATCCTCAATGGTGAAAAACTGAAACCATTTCCACTAAGATCAGGAACAAGACAAGGTTGCCCACTCTCACCACTCTCATTCAACATAGTTTTGGAAGTTTTAGCCACAGCAATCAGAGAAGAAAAGGAAATAAAAGAAATTCAAATTGGAAAAGAAGAAGTAAAGCTGTCACTGTTTGCAGACGACATGATCCTATACACAGAAAATCCTAAAGATGCTACCATAAAACTACTAGAGCTAATCAATGAATTTGGTAAAGTAGCAGGATACAAAATTAATGCACAGAAATCTCTGGCATTCCTATATAGTAATGATGAAAAATCTCAAAGTGAAATCAAGAAAACACTCCCATTTACCACTGCAACAAAAAGAATAAAATATCTAGGAATAAACCTACCTAAGGAGACAATAGACCTGTATGCAGAAAAGTATAAGACACTGATGAAGGAAATTAAAGATAATACAAACAGACAGAGAGATACACCATGTTCTTGGATTGGAAGAATCAACATTGTGAAGATGACTCTACTACCCAAAGCAATCTACAGATTCAATGCAATCCCTATCAAACTACCACTGGCATTTTTCACAGAACTAGAACAAAAAATTTCACAATTTGTATGGAAACACAAAAGACCCCGAACAGCCAAAGCAATCTTGAGAATGAAAAACGGAGCAGGAGGAATCAGGCTCCCTGACTTCAGAGTATACTACAAAGCTACAGCAATCAAGGCAGTATGGTACTGGCACAAAAACAGAATTATAGATCAATGGAACAGGAATGAAAGCCCAGAGATAAACCCACACACATATGGTCACCTTATCTTTGATAAAGGAGTCAGGAATGTACAGTGGAGAAAGGACAACCTCTTCTATAAGTGGTGCTGGGAAAACTGGACAGGTACATGTAAAAGTAGGCGATTAGAACACTCTCTAACACCATACACAAAAATAAGCTTAAAATGGATTAAAGACCTAAATGTAAGGACAGAAACTATCAAACTCTTAGAGTAAAACATAGGCAGAACACTCTATGACATAAATCACAGGAAGATCCTTTTTGACCCACCTCCTAGAGAAATGGAATTAAAAACAAAACAAAAAAAAACCCAATGGGACCTAATGAAACTTAAAAGGTTTTGCACAGCAAAGGAAACCATAAACAAGATGAAAGGACAACCCTCAGAATGGTAGAAAATATTTGCAAATGAAGAAACTGTCAGAGGACCAATCTCCAAAATTTACAAGCAGCTCATGCAGCTCAATATCAAAAAAACAAACAACCCAATCCAAAAATGGGCAAAAGACCTAAATAGACATTTCTCTACAGAAGATATACAGACTGCCAACAAACACATGAAAGAATGCTCAACATCATTAATCATTAGAGAAATGCAAATCAAAACTATAATGAGATGTCATTTCACACCGGTCAGAATGGCCATCATCAAAAAATCTAGAAACAATAAATGCTGGAGAGGGTGTGGAGAAAAGGGAACACTCTTGCACTGCTGGTGGGAATGTGAATTGGTTCAGCCACTATGGAGAACAGTATGGAGGTTCTTTAAAAAACTAAAAATAGAACTACCATATGACCCAGCAATCCTACTACTGGGCATATACCCTGAGAAAACCATAATTCAAAAAGAGTCATGGATCAAAATGTTCATTGCAGCTCTATTTACAATAGCCAGGAGATGGAAACAACCAAAGTGTCCATCATCGGATGAATAGATAAAGAAGATGTGGCACATATATACAATGGAATATTACTCATCCATAAAAAGAAACAAAATTGAGTTATTTGTAGGGAGGTGGATGGACCTAGAGTCTGTCATACAGAGTGAAGTAAGTCAGAAAGAGGAAGACAAATACCGTATGCTAACACATATATATGGAATCTAAGGGAAAAAAAATGTCATGAAGAACCCAGGAGTAAGACAGGAATAAAGACACAGACCTACTAGAGAATGGACTTGAGGATATGGGGAGGGAGAAGGGTAAGCTGTGACAAATGAGATAGTGGCATGGACATATATACACTACCAAATGTAAAATAGATAGCTAGTGGGAAGCAGCCGCCTAACATGGGGAGATCAGCTCGGTGCTTCGTGACCACCTAGAGGGGTGGGATAGGGAGGATGGGAGGGAGGGAGACGCGAGGGGGAAGGGATATGGGAACATATGTGTGTGTGTGTGTGACTGATTCACTTTGTTATGAAGCAGAAACTAGCACACCATTGTAAAGCAATTATACTCCAATAAAGATGTAAAAAAACAAAACAAAACACCATAGGATAGGGCTTCCCTGCTGGTCCAGTGGTTAAGACTCTGCACTTCCAATGCAGGGGGCACAGGTTCGATCCCTGGTCGGGGAACTAAGATCCCACATGCTGCACTGTGCAGCCCAAAACAAACAAAACAGAACAAACAAACAAAAACCACCATAAGATAAAATAGTTCCACTAGTTAGAGACACTAGTTAGAGGTTATCATCCCAGAACCTTGCTTAAATATTTTTTTTTCCTCTAATTTATTTTCTCTTTAATTAAGTTTCTCTTTTCACTTATATATTCCATAACAGAAACCTGAACAAACTTTTTGGCCAAAGCAATACCTCCCTTAGCACTTTATAATTTACACTCATAAAAATTCTGCTGGGTAGGAAAGGAAAAAAAAAGGCATGGAAAGTATAAATTCAGAAATTAATTGCTAATAGTCAACATATAAATTTCATTTAGTCTTCATTTTTCTATTTTGTTTTACTATAGATATAAATTAAAATGCAAAAGTATAGTCAAAATAAAACTTACTATTGAAACCATTATAAGGTAAAACTTAGGTGATAGTAATGATATTAAGCAATCAAGCCAGAATACTTTCCTGTTCTACTATGTGCTAGGCATCATAGTCAGGACATTGTGTACATAATTCAGCCAACAAAGTAACAGAGAAATGTTTATAGCCTGAATTGGTTCATTTTAAATAATAAATAATCCTAGACTATTTGGATATTTAATAAATATTTGAAGAAATTTATATATTAAGGTGCCTTTTCTCAGCAATAGAATTATACTCTATCTGTTGTTTTACTTACCCATGACTGTTCTCAGGCATTATCAAATTTTTTATAACATTTTTAGTTAAGAATGTAGCCTAATACGTTAAACGACAACAACCAAATCCAAAAAGCCATTTTCTTATTAAAAAAATTCTATGAAATCCTGTTTTAGCTATTTCAAACTGTACAAGAAGTCAAAATTAAAGTTGGTAAGTTTCCTTAGGTAAGCAAGATGACTATTTTTTCCCTTAGGCAATTTACTTAAAATTTATTCTAGATTGTTAAAATACTGACCTTTATAATTTTTTTCTACATTTACTGTGATATTTGATATACACATTTACCAAGCACTAGAGAGTTTTAAAACACCATATAATTTAGACAAAATGTCTGAATTATTTTATCTGGAGTCTCAGTAAACTAAGATTTAATTCTTTACTGAAGACGTAATAATGTCCAGTAGCAGTAATGCTTTTGAATTCAGGAATATTACAGTAAAATCAGTTATTAAGTATGTGCAGTCACTGGGTTATCAGAAACAAATCAAGCTTTTTGTAACACCTTTTATTCTAAGAATCATGCAACAGGATGAATGGCTCTGCACGCCTGAACTAGGTAGAGAAACAGCACAAGGTGGTTTTCTTTCTTTTCAAGGGAAGGGGAAGAAAGCACACACCGTAAATGTTCTCATTCTTCATAGGTCCCCAGAGGGAAAGAGAAGCTCCCTTTATCCCTAGCCCAAATATAAAATCATCTTCTTCCAGCCAAGTGTAAAGTAAATTACAGGAGGTGCTTGCCTAGGCCAAGTTCAAATACCAACATTTAAGAGAAGCTGCAAGCCAATCTGCCCACCTTCAACAGGTTTATTCAAGGAAGAGGTAGCTTCCTGAAGCCTCAGGAAAGGAAAAGAAAAGGCATTTCTCAGCAGGTTAATAGATAGCTCTTTGATGATCAACTCCTGTGTATGCAACACCATTTCTCTATGGAGAACATACTAATTTACCATGAGCATGTGGTGGTTCACAAGGTCTTTTAAGCTGGATAACATGGATATTTAAACACCATTTTGCCACTGTTGTTGACTTATTCTGATATTTTCCATAATCAGAAGACCCTAGTTTTAATAAGCATTCAATGGACCAATTCTTGCTCCACATTAAAATTTGGGAGTTTCTTTAAAATATCCATATTAGAGCACTGTTCTCAGAGTTCAGTTTATTTGGGCTGAGGTAGAATCTTGACATCAGTATTTTTAAAAACTCCCAGATGATTCTAATTCACACTCAGAGTTAAATAATTTTTACAACTCCCTACTACGTAAAATTTTTTTTTGCAAGGCCCTAGAAGTAAAAAATAAATTATATTATGAGGGTCAAGAGATAAAAGAAAGTAGGGAAATTGAAGAAAATAGTGAATATACAGAATAGCTCCTGAAAAGACTGACTGGACAAGGTTGGATTAGGTACTGGATGGTTTAAATCAGGTTTTAGAACAAGCATTCTTAGTGGTAATTTTCTCCCAGTTGCAATGAGCAGTCCAAGCAAAGAATAGAAGCTAGACTGTGGAATAAGCAAGTACTGAGTAACCTGCCAAGGCTATAAGCTTAACAGAGAAGAAATATGTGTCCACATTTTTGTTTTTCTACCATAATATTGAGAGTCTTTGTAAAAAAACTTTTGAAAATGGGACTTGGTATTGGTGAGCAAGGAGAATCATAAAACAGAAGAAATGGAGGCGTCATAAACTGGAGGACTTAATGAGATAAATAAAACAGGAATAAAAGGAGGAATGGCATGAAATATCAGGAAGAAATCTGGGGATATTTAAACTTACGAATTAATGGGTGAGAAATACATGATAGAATTTTATCAAATAGTGATGGGTACAAGTTAGTAAATTGGAAGATCCATAATACTTCCTAGAGTTCATGAAGTCAAGAAATATAAAAACAGTGTATGGAAAAATCCATTATTTTCCAAGAAAAAAACAGAAAGATAAGTCTTTCAACCAATGCCAAAATTCTCAGTTAACATGGCAAAGTGATCTGGAAGGCTATGAATATCCACATGGGGAGGTGCTGAGGATATGAAGGGCTGGTGGTGTGAATTTCAAGAGTCCTGATTGTAAACAATTTGATCAAGAAATGCATTTAAATTCACATTGCTCTCCTCTACCAGGATGTGTACCCTTGAGTGGAAGGGGGACAGTGTAAAGAGTCTAGAGAAACAAGCAAGGGACAGAACACACAGGACAAATAATTTTGTCTTTTATCTTAGTGTAATGAGATGACAATCAAAGATTTTGAACAAGAGATAAAACTGATCCAAAAATACCTTAAAGATATTCCGAAAACTCTGTATAGATCATATTGAGATTGGCAAGAATGGAAGTGGAGAGAATTAGAAAGTTATTTCAGTCATTCAGGAGAGAGGTACAGCTTAGAATAAAATGGTGGCAATGAACAAGGAAAAAAAGTGCAGAGATGTGAAAAATGCTTTGTAGGTGGCATAGGTAGGCTTTGGAGACGGAACGGAAATGTATATAAGAGAGAGGCTGGTGTCAAGGATTATTTTCAGACTTTTGGCTTATGCACCTGGGTACCTAGAAAAACCACTTACTGAGATGAGGAAAACTTTGGATCAGCTGTGGGCGAGTTAAGATGCAAAGTGCAGTTTTGAACATGTTACATGAGACAGACAAGTGGAGATATCAAGTAGGTGACTGCATATATCAGCCTGAAGCTCAGAAGAAAGGTCCACCAGTACCTTTCCAGCTTAAGAGTGAATATCTTTTTGAAAGCAGACTTTGAAGAAGTTGGAACATGTTTACATTTTCTTTGGTATTTAGGCAACAAGCCTACCTATTTCCACAACAGTTATCAGAAACTGAGATTTAATTATCAGGTTAATGTGCCAAGCTGCATCTTTGAAGACAATCAAACTGAACACAACTGTAGTTAATATAGTACATTAAACAGCCATGATCTTCTGGCCAACAATGAACCAATAACCAGCTTGGCACCGCTTCCAAATCCTTGTCTGCCAGATGAGAAGACATATATTTACTTGTGTACTTTCTTTTGAAACATATCCCAGGATCTGGCCACTTGGACTGTCATACTGGATATTAATTGATTACAGCCTTCCAGTTAATGATACGATTTGTCAGTTTGAAGCACAAGTCATTCTATTCCAAAATGAATCTCATCTTCTTCCTAATTAAGGAAAACAAAGCCACTGATATCATCAGATTTTTTTTAAAATATGCATTATTTGCCACACAGTTCTGCAAGTACTAACATGGTCAGAACATCTAGAATAAACTCAGAGAGGAATTTTTTAGGGAAAAACAAGGACACATTTCTTTCCCCTATATAATATCCCACGTAACATAAAACAAAACAAAGTAAAACAAGGAGAACTAGGGACTTGTAGAAATTTACATATATTATATAGCCCTTCCTTCATCATAGCACTGGTACTACACTGTATATTAATAAAGACATTTCTAATAGTTCCAGTAATGAAACATCTCAGGACAGAAATCTGAAATGCATGCATTACCAGATTCTGAGCATGAAAAAGAGGCACTTCTCAGTGTTTCTGACATTTATAGAACAGATAAAACTCTAAACACATGAAATTACTCTCTTCTGCATAAATATGCTCTCACCTGAAAAATTCTGCCCTACCCTGTGGCCCTCTTGTCTTTCCTACTCCAAGTGATAAAGTCTCACTCATACCCAAGGCCAAACTTCCCTGATCTTCTGAGATAAACCGTTCCCTCTCTGTTAAGTACCTGAACTACAGTATTTGTCTATTTCTCTGAGTTAGACTGAGATCTTGAGGTTCCATTAATACTTCTTGAATCAGAAAATATTTGCTGATAAGGGAAAAAAATCATATTGTTCAAAGAAAAAAAAATTATTGCATGATAGAGAGGAATCTCAAGGAAATAAATCCCAATATATAGAGTCAGGACTCAAGAAAATTGGAGACTGGTCATCAACTACTCTCTTCTTCACCTTCTCTTCATGATATGCACGGTCTCTTGTCTTTGGCCCTTTCATTAGGTCAGTTCTATCAGCAGACATGATTTCTCTGTATAATCATATTCATATATTCTATATTTTCCATTATGGGAAAAAGAATGTGCTTGGTTCATCTTGTTAGGCTTGTTTCAGCTCTCCATTCATAAAAAAAAGTAATCTTATTGGTTCAGCTAGGTAAGCCTGATGCAGGAAAGGTTTTTAAAGGCCAAGATCAGGTGATATTTTTGGCTACCCAATCTAAGGGCTGTAATTTTACTCTTAGAAGGGAGACTTAGTGGAGAGGAATCGAGTTTCCTTTTATCTATGTGAAATGCCTGACACCAAGCCAGAGCTTCCATGTATGCCATGGTGTATTCCTGTGAAATACTTAGTTAACATTGAATATTTTCTTTTCCCTTTCTCCATGGCAAAAAAGTTATAGCTCTGCACACAGCTATACTGTTAAAGAATAAATTCCTCAGTCTTCCTTGTGGCTAGCTGTAGTTGTGACTATATTTTGGCCAGTAGGATGTGGATAAAAGAGATATGTGCTACTTTTGAATCTTGCCCTTGAAACAACTGTTTATTCCTTTTCCCTTCCCAACTGCCTGGGAGTTGATGAGAACCAGAGAAGCTGCCTTAAACCCATCAATAGAGGCCCTATGTTGAGGATGGTAGTGATATCTACCTACCCTGGATGAACTGCCTGCATCTGGACCACTACATGAGAGGGAAATAAAAGTCCATCCTTTTTTTTGTTCAAAGACATTGTGGTTGATGCCTAATTAAAGCCAAGATTTGTACAAGAAGAAGGATGCTGAAGTAAGACAGGGTAAATGTGTGTGATTGGCTTAGCAGGCAAACAGCAGGTATTAATAATACGGAAATTGCTAATTGGAAATCCCTTTATTCTAATTATATTATGGCCATTAAACAAATTTGTTAAAACTGTTGACGTTGAGATCTCAGCCTCTCTGCACCAATGCTGAATCAAATCTCGGAGACAGAGTTTTGGGTGAAGTAGAAAAGAATAGCTTTATTGCTTTGCCAGGCAAAGGGGGATACAGTGGGCTCCTGCCCTCAAAAACTATGTGTCCCAACCCAGGGGAGTTTGGTGAGGAGTTTTATGGCAATGGTTCAAGGGTGGAGTAACTGATAAGATTAGGGTGTGTGCAGGGTCTGCATTCCTTTAATCTCATTTTAGGTAATCTTTTTTTTTTAGTTTTTAAATTTTATTTACCTTTTTTATACAGCAGGCCCTTATTCGTCATCAATTTTATACACATCAGTGTATACATGTCAATCCCAATTGCCCAAATCATTACACCCTCACCCCCACCCCCCAGCCGCTTTCCCCCCTTGGCGTCCATACGTTGTGTTCTCCACATGTGTTCTCCACATCTGTGTCTCAATTTCTCCTCTGCAAACTGGTTCATCTGTACCATTTCTCTAGGTTCCACAAATATGCGTTAATATACGATATTTGTTTTTCTCTTTCTGACTTACTTCACTCTGTATGACAGTCTCTAGGTCCATCCACGTCTCAACAAATGACCCAATTTCATTCCTTTTTATGACTAATATTCCATTGTATATATGTACCACATCTTCTTTATCCATTCGTCTCTCCATGGGCATTTAGGCTGCTTCCATGACCTGGCTATTGTAAATAGGGCTGCAGTGAACATTGGGGTGCATGTGTCTTTTTGAATTATGGTTTTCTCTGGGTATATGCCCAGTAGTGGGATTGCTGGATCATATGGTAATTCTATTTTTAGTTTTTAAAGGAACCTCCATACTGTTTTCCATAGTGGCTGTATCAATTTACATTACCACCAACAGAGCAAGAGGGTTCCCTTTTCTTCACACCCTCTCCAGCATTTGTTGTTTGTAGATTTTCTGATGATGCCCATTCTAACTGGTGTGAGGTGATACCTCATTGTAGTTTTGATTTATCAATGTAAAATCTTGATAGTGAACACAATCATTGAAATAAACATATACACACATAACGGGGAGTATACTTTATTTATTTATAAATTTATTTATTTTTTATTTATTTTTGGCTGGCTGGGTTTAGATAGCTCACAGCAGAAAATTAGTGTATGAAAGCAATGAAGATGCCACCAGGAACAAACATGAAGATATGTAAACATATAAAAATAACTGGTCAAGACACATGGAAGGCAGATTGAGAAACATGAATTAATTGGAATTTCAGAAGAAACTGACTGCCATTTAGAAAAAAAGAAAGCAGGAAATGACAAAGAAGGGATAATATTTAAAATTTATCTAGAATTTTTTAAAATTATGAAAACTAAAAATAAAAGTGTATTTCTAAGCAAAATGAAAAATACATGTCACAGTAAGTCTGAAAAACACTGAAAACAAAAGGAAATATTATAAAAGCTAACAGCAGGAGAAAAGACAGACTACCTATGAAGTAATCAGAGTTAGACTAACAGCAGTCTTATTATAAGTAGTAATAATAAATGCCAGCAGAATAAAGAGAAATATATTCAAAGTGGTGAGGGAATATAATTGTTGTTTAAGAATTGTAGAGTAGATCAAATTACCCTTGAAGAGTGAAGGCAAAATTAAGACATTTTTAGAGTATAAAAATGACTATGGGGCTTCCCTGGTGGCGCAATGGTTGAGAGTCCGCCTGCCGATGCAGGGGACGCGGGTTCGTGCCCCGGTCTGGGAGGATCCCACATGCCGCGGAGCGGCTGGGTCCGTGAGCCATGGCCGCTGAGCCTGCGCGTCCGGAGCCTGTTGCTCCGCAACGGGAGAGGCCACAACAGTGAGAGGCCCGAGTACCGCAAAAAAAAAAAAAAAATGACTATGACAGTTTATGACCCACAGACTCTAATTAAAATATCTATTAAAAGATGTCGGGCTTCCCTGGTGGCGCAGTGGTTGAGGGTCTGCCTGACGATGCAGGAGATGCAGGTTCGTGCCCCGGTCCAGGAGGATCCCACATGCCGCGGAGCAGCTGGGCCCGTGGGCCATGGCCACTGAGCCTGCGCGTCCGGAGCCTGTGCTCCGCAACGGGAGAGGCCACAGCAGTGAGAGGCCCGTGTACCACAAAAAAAAAAAAAAAAAGATATCCTTCAGCAAGGAATAGTGAACCCAGAACAGAATAGGGTACAAACAACAACAACAATGGAAACAGTGAAAACTTTACCAGAGAACTTAATTTACCTTTGACCATCAAAAAACAATTTTGTGTGTGTGACTTTAAGAAAGGCCAATCTAAAACACTAAACAACAAAATGGAGAACAACTTAATTGACAGTTAAAGCAGTATAAGGTCTTTGTCATTTTTTTCTTTTTTTAAAAAATTTAATTATTTTATTTATTTACTGTTGGCTGTGTTGGCTCTTCGTTGCTGCATGTGGGCTGCTTTCTCTAGTTGTGTTGAGTGGGGCTACTCTTTGTTGCAGTGTGTGGGCTTCTCATTATGGTGGCTTCTCTTGCTGTGGATCACAGGCTCTAGGTGCCTGGGCTTCAGTAGTTGTGGCACATGGGCTCAGCAGTTGTGGCTCACAGGCTCTAGAGCGCAGGCTCAGTAGTTGTGGCGCACAGGCTTAGTTGCTCCATGGCACGTGGGATCTTCCCGGACCAGGGCTCAAATCCCTGCCTTGGCAGGTGGATTCTTAACCACTGAACCACCAGGGAAGCCCCAGGTCTTTGCCATTTTCCAGAGAAGAATCAATATACTGAATTGCTATAAAATTTGTTAAATAAATTTATACTGACATTTATGTTCAAAATTATGGTAATTATTAAACAGTATAAACATAGTCATAAGTTTCTTGTGGTAGACAAATTCTTACAGTAATTTAGAAAAACTATTTGGCAATATCCACTGAAGCTAAATATATTCCTACCTTACGACACAGCACTTCTGGGTATATACTTAATGAGCAGTCATATTTGACAAAAATGTAAGAATTTTCATAATGTAACAACCCCGAATTGGAAATAACACAAATGTTCATTAAGAACAGAATAAATAAATTACAATATATTCATACAATGGAACACTACACAGCAATAAAAAGCAATTGCTACATATAACAACATGAAAGAATATCACAGATGTTATGACAAGTCAAAGAGACAAAAATCAAGGAACTTTATATAATACGATTTAGTTTATATAAATTTCAGGAATGTTGACTTATGGAGGGGCAGAATAAGTCCTTCAGTGAACTCACTATCACACAAACACAATGAAAATCATGACTAAATAATTAAACTCAATCATTCTAGAACTCTTGAAACTCACCAAATGAACAGAATAAACTGGAAGTGTTTATTCAAGAAAAATTGCTGAACCTCAATAGGAACACTGGAGTCTGTGGCGTTTTAACTGGGGCTATTCCTATTCCTCTTCCCTCCTCAGCTAGGTGGCACGGTGGTTGAGAAAAGCAGGTAGCCTCATAGCCAACAGCAAAGATTAGCGTCTTCTGGGCTCCATTAAAAGATGCATCCCCAGAGCAGTCAATAGTTTGAACAAACAAGCAGTTTCCTGAATGTGTTCTATCCCCAGAGTGCTGTCATTTTTTAAAATTTGTCTCTGTCTCATCTCTGCAACAAAACAAAACTAAACTAAATAATTTAAAAAAAAAAACCCTCCATCCCCAAGGAATTACTGAAAAAACTGAAAACAGTAATAGTCTGCTGGTAACACTGCAGCTGCCTCAGGCTGTGATTTCAGTTGACAAAAAGAAGAGCCTGACAAAACACTTGAAAGGAGAACCTGAAAAAAGAGACAACCATAGGGAACTTTGAAGAGCTCTGACATATTCTGAGGCTCTGGAAGTCTGCATGCGGGTGAAGGTCTGAGTACACTCAGACAAGACCCAGGGAAAGACAATTCTTGTTACTCATGTCTAGCTAACTTTAGGCCCTCTTCAGACAGAAAGTGAAAGCTAAGGCTGACTTTTAAGCTGCCAGAAGTTTGAAGGGATGAGTTCACTTTTTTGCCCTACTTGGCAAAGAGTACCTCAGGCATTTAAGAAGTCTTCTGACCAAGCACTGATGACCACTAAGTTATACTGACCTGGGGACAACTCCTAGGAAACCAGGCTTAAACGTAAAAATAAGAACTTAGACAAACAAGAAAGCTAGTTAAGGAGTCATGGTGGTACACTAAAGTGAATAAAGAATATACAAAATTAGTCCAGGAACATCACTGAACAACTAAGCAGCAATGAGAAAAACAATAATAATAATAATAATAATTATAATAATAAAAAATAGCAATAACAACAACAAACCCTTGAGGGGGGCTGGATCTGACATCAGGGTTGTTATAATATCTTATATAAAACATCTGCAAAGAAAGATGAAACAACAGTGTATATACAGAAAAAAAAGCAGCCAACAAGAAAATGTTTATAAAGGGACCCTGATGTTGAACTTAGTAGAAAAGACATTATTTCAGCTATTAACAATATGTTCAAACAACTAAAAAATTAAAGTATGACAATTATGTCTCACCAAATAAAGAATACTAATGAAGAGTTAAAATTCTTAAAAAGAACAAAATAAAAAATTCTGGAGTTAAAAATTACATTATAACTTAAATTAAAAAAATATTGAGGGTGCTTAACAGCAGACTTGAGCTGATAGAAGAAAGAATTAGCAAATGTGAAGATGGGTCAATTGAAGTTATCCAGTTTATTAAGAAAAATAAAAGGAATAAAGAAAATGGATACTGCTACAGATGATACGATAATCTATCTAGAAAAAATTCTGGAACTAAGAATTGGTTATAGAAGTGGTACAGGATACTATTTTAATATAAAAAATTCAATTGCTTTCCAGTGATGAACAAGTAAAATTTGAAATTCTAAAAAATACCATTTAAAATAATACCAAAGTATTTATGTATAAATCTAACAATGAATATACAAGATTTATATGTGGGAAACTATAAAATCTCTGATGAAAGAAGTTAAAGCACAATAAATGGAGAAATACTCCGTGTTTGTGATTGGAAGGCATTATCAAGATGTCAGTTCTTCTTGTTAACTTTATCTATAGATTCAACAAAATCCCAATCAAAATCTTAGCAATCTATTTTTTTTTTTTTTTTTTGGCCACTCTGTGAGGCTTATGGTATCTTAGTTCCCTGACCAGGGATCAAACCCAGGCCCCCAGCAGTGAAAGTGCCGGGTCCTGACCACTGGACCACCAGGAAATTCCCTCAGCAATCTATCCTTTATATGGAAACACAAATAACCAAGAAGAGACAACACAATCTTGAAGAAAAAGAACAAATTTGAAGGGCTCACATTACCTGATTTCACGACTTAATATAATGCTACGGTAATCAAAACAGCTCTGGGTAGTGGAAAAAGAATTGATACATATACAAATGGAACAGAACAGAGAGCTGAGAAAAAGACACACACACAAATATAGACACCTGATCTTTGACAAAGGAGTAAAGGCAATTCAATGGAGAAAGGACAGTCTTTCAACAAATAGTGCTGGAACAATAAGACATCACTATGCCCCCCCCCCAAAAAAAGAACCTAGATACAGAAACAACAGAAACAGACCTTTCACAAAAATTAACTCAAAATGAATCATAGTTCTAAATGTAAAATGAAAACCTCTAAAACTTTTAGAAGAAAACAAAGGAGAAAATCCAGATGACCTTGGGTTTGGTAATGAGTTTTTAGGTACAAATCCAAAAGCATGATCCACAAAGGAAAAAAAATTGACTTGGATTTTATTAAAATAGAAACAAAAGAAGTCTGCTCTGTAAAAGACAGAATAAGTCAGTTAAGAGAATGAAAAGACATACTAAGAGAATGAAAAGACAAACCACAGACTGAGAAAAATGTGCAAAACACATATTTGATACAGGACTTGTATCTATAATATACAAACAATACTTAAATCTCAATAAGTAAAGCAACCTAATTAAAAATGGGCAATAGATCTGAACAGATAAATCATTAAAAAATACACAGATAACAAAAAAGCACGTGGAAAAAATGCTCAACATCACTGGTCTTTAGAGAATTGCAAATTAAAACCACTGTAAATATATTAGAATGGCTAATATCTAAGAAACTGACAAAACCAAATACTGATTAGGATGTGGAGCAACAGGAACTCTCATTCATTGCTGGTGAATGTTTATAGCAGTTTTATTCACAATCACCAAAAATGTGAATAACCAAGATGGCCTTCAATAGATGAATGGATAAACTGTGGTACATCCACATAATGGAATATTATTCAGTGATAAAAAAGAAATGAACTTTCAAGCCACAAAATAGATATAGAGGTACCTTAAAGGAATATTGCTGAGTGACAAAAGTAAGTCTGGAAAGGCTATATACTATATGTCCAAATATATCACATTCTGGAAAAAGCAAAACCAGAGAGAGTTAAAGGTCAGAGGTTGCCAGGTTTTCTAAGGGAGCATTGAATAGGTGAAACACAAGGGATTTTTAAGGTAGTGAAATTATTCTGAACAATATCATAATGGTATATATATGACACTATGTATTTATCAAAACCCATAGAGCTTTATAGCACAAAGATTAAAACCTAATGTACGCAAATTAAAAAAACCAAATCATTTAGGAGTTTTGGGGAGCTCAGGATGGAATCCAGATGGTGACAAAAGAATATAACCATATTACAAATGTATTAAACAATCTCACTGAAGGGAATGAGAGGAAAATACCCTGACCTAAGTAACTTTGGAAATGAATGGAGTCATAATACTTAAGACAAAAGGACACTAACATAAACACTACACTCTAGTTGATAAACTTTTTTTCCATAGGGGTGCAGGTTAACTATTCTGGTACTGGTATAAATGTATCCTGGAAATGAACAACTAAGCAAATAAATGGGAGATGGTGAGAGCCAGATTTTTCAGTGCTAGAATGAGAGTTTACAAATAAGCAAGGTGGGGGGGAGCCAAAATAGTCCATGTGATTATGGATTAGATTTTGAGAGATCTGTATGAACCTCTGTTTAGTTTAATATACTGATGGTTACATATGGAAATTTTACAGATATTTGTATATAACAAGTTGGTTTAACACATAATTTCCCTTGCTTTGTCAGCTGAAGAGCTTAGAAGCAGTGACACCCCAGTAACAAATAACGCACCTACAGCCCAAGGTACATTGACCTGAACTGCATGCCGATCACTGAAATACAGTACCCAATTCCATAGCACCCTTCCCTACCCTTCCCTACCTTTCTTTCCTTAAAATGCCTGACTTATGTCTATGACACATCGATAGAGACTAATACAGCTATACATGTTCTTCCCCCCCAAAAAAATTGGCATTAAAATAAATTGTCAGTATTTCATCCAAAGGCAAACTGAGATTTTTATCCACTATGATATGGCTGATGAAAGCACTAATTTTAATCTGGAGAAAGGGAAGGAGTTCTTAATATCCTTAAATCACATCACTTACAAATTTCACAGATCTTACTTTGGTTTTAGGGGAAATTTTTAGGAATTATACTACATACCAAATGTTGGGCTAGCTATAATGAATATTTAGAAATAGAAGTATAGTATTTTGGAATAAAATTGCAACGTAGTAGGAGTAATAGCACTATTATCTATATTTTAGTCTGGACATTTTCTAAGCCCATTATATACAGAAGCACTTTAAATTCCTGCACAAATTCTATTTTTTATATTTATAATATTTATTACTTAAATGAGTATACCTGAATGCTCACAATCCTATTTAATGCTCACAATCTCTGCATGACATCATGCTATTATTTCCATCTCCAATTTACTGATGAAGCCACTGAGGTTTAGGAAGGTGAAATAAATTGCCTAAGAATCATGTGGTTTATCAATGGTAGAAATGGGATTAAAACACACATCTAATGACAAAGCCCAGGCTCTTTACCTTTATCCCATGCTGTCCCCATCAGTCATAAACAATGCCTTCAGTAGTGTTCTGATACTCATAGGAAAAAAGGAAGGAAAAAGAAAGACAGAGGGACAGGGAGGGAGGGAGAGAGAGAGAGAAAAAGGAAAGAAGGGAGAAAGAAGGAAAAAACAAAAAGAAGGAAGGAAGGAAGAGAGGAAGGAAGGGAGGGAGGGAGGAATTTTTTGTATATAGTATTTAAGGGTACCTGAAAAAAAGTTGCTACATTCAAGTATTCTTCATGTTACTGCCTACTCTCTCGTTTTTACAAATAATTTGAACCATGTGTGAATACTGTATTCAGTAGAGGTGAATTTTGGCTCAGCTTTGTTTGAATAAAGGCAAGCTCTATATTTTATTCCTGGATTCACCACTGACTCATTGAGTTTAATTGGATAAAGTCACTTCAGTTTTGGAAGTCTCAAATTTGACTTCAATAAAATGAGAAAGGTATCTAATTTCTTAGGTCACTTCACATTTTAAAAGGCTATAATCCATGCAATTCTCACTGTATATGAATCCATGTTTCTCCTTTAGTGGACAGATATATCATAGAATTGAAATCAACTGATGGGGAAAATTCTGCTTCTCTTGTTCAGTCTTCCTGTATTTGCAAGGAGTCACAGTTCCTATGTATTCCATTTCCCCATCAATACAGCAGAGGGCAGTAGAACTCTAGCATTGAAAATAAAATTCCAGTACGAGCTTGTCACAGGTTGCTTCTACATAATTACTACTGCTTAGATTTGTTAACTTGCTTACTTTTTATTTTAAAAACTTATGTATATATTATGTATGTATGTATGTGTGTGTGTGTGTGTGTGTGTATATATATATCTCAGTGAGTAATTAGGAATTAGCTGTAATTACTATAAATATTTTGGTGTAGCATTTTTCAAAATAATTAACTAAAAACAAAATATATATCCAGTTTGCTATAGAAGAACTCAATAAGGACGAAGTTTGTGTTTAAAGAGATAAAATAATTTCAATTACAATGAGAATAATTAAATTGGTTTCTTTCATTAAATAAGAAAATGAGAATTTTCATAGTATTAAAAGAATTAAAATTCAAAATAAGCATGCTTCCTGCTAGGAATTTTTTTTTTTTAATTTCCTTTCATTTTGCACTGTCTGTGAAGAATCAGAAATGAGGGAACAAAAAAAGAAAAACAATTTAGGGGCTATATCCAGAGATATTATTAACTCTATTAAGGTGTTGCATGTACATTTGAGGAAATAGTTTATTTTTATTCCCATTTAATTCTTTCTTTTATAGCTTTATTGATATCATTTACAAACAAAAAACCCTACAAATTTTAAAAGCATGTAGTTTAATAAATGTATTCACCCAAGAAAGGAACATCCAAATATAGTTGTAGATCATTTCTATCACCCCAAAAAGTTCCATCAAGACTCTTTACAAGTAGATCTATTGTACTGGAATTTCATATACATGGAATCATACACTATATATTCTTTTGTGACTGGTTTCTTGCACTAAGCGTAATGTATTTGAGATTTATGCATGGTATATCACGTATAAGACTGTTTCTATTTATGGCTGAGAAATATTCATTTCTATAAATATACCACAGTTTGTTTACCCATTTGCCTGTCGTTGAAAATTTGGGTTGTTTCAATTTGAAGCTGTTAATCAAGCTGCCATGAACACTTATGTACAACTTTTTGGTTGAACTTGTGGGTAAATACCTACAACTACAGTCATTGGGTCCATTGGAGGGTGCTCATCAACTTTATTAGAAACTGGCCAGTTGTTTTTCTAAGTACTTGTACTACTTCTCATTCCTACCAACAATGCATTAGAATTCCAGTTGCTCTACCTTCTAATGGATACTTGGTATTGTCAGTCATACGTGTATAGTGGCATTACATTATATTTATAATTAGTCATTCCTTGATGAATGATGTTTAGCTTGTTTTTACTTTGGCCACTTTGTTGGCTCCTTTTGAGAAGTTTATGTTCAAATAATTTGCCTTTTAAAAAATTTGGGGCTACTTATCTTTATATTCAACTGTAAGAGTTCTTTATATATTCTTTATATATATTCATACATAAGTATTATGATTTTTTAAATATATTCCAGATAAAAGTTCTTTGTCCTCTGATAGCATAACATCTCATTTTCTGAGTGTCTTTATAAAGAGAACAGAAATTATTTATTTCAATGAAGTACAATTTACAAAGTTTTTCTTACATACTTTAGTAATCGGATCTCAACAAACTTTTCCTTATTTCATTGTCATAAATATATTTTTTAACCATTTTATTTATTTTTATTTTTTTAACAACTTTATTGCAGTATAATTGCTTTACAATGGTGTGTTAGTTTCTGCTATATAACTAAGTGAATCAGCTATATGTATACATATATCCCCATATCTCGTCCCTCTTGCGTCTCCCTCCAATCCTCCCTATCCCACCCCTCTAGGTGGTCACAAAGCACCGAACTGATCTCCCTGTGCTATGAAGCTGCTAATCACTAGCTATTTTACATTTGGTAATGTATATATGTCAATGCTAATCTCTCACTTCATCCCAGCTTAACCTTCCCCCTACCCATGTCCTCAAGTCCATTCTCTACATCTGTGTCTTTATCCCTGTCCTGCCCCTAGGTTCATCAGAACAATTTTATTTTTTTGGATTCCATATATATGTGTTAGCACCCAGTATTTCTTTTTCTCTTTCTAACTTACTTCACTCTGTATGACAGAGGCTAGGTCCATCCACCTCACTACATATAACTCAATTTCATTCCTTTTTATGGCTGAGTAATATTCCATTGTATATATGTGCCACATCTTCTTTATCCATTAATCTGTTGATGGACACTTAGGTTGTTTCCATGTCCTGGCTACTGTAAATACTGCTGCAATGAAAATTGTGGTACATGTCTAATTCTGAATTATGGTTATTTCAGGGTATATGCCCAGTAGTGCATTGCTGGGCCATGTGGTAGTTCTATTTTTAGTTTTTTAAGGAGTCTCCATACTGTTCTCCATAGTGGCTGTATTAATTTACATTCCCACCAACAGCGCAAAAAGGTTCCCTTTTCTCCACACCCTTTCCAGCATTTATTGTTCGTACATTTTTTGATGATGGCCATTCTGACCGGTGTGAGGTGATACCTCATTGTGGTTTTGATTTACATTTCTCTAATAGTGATGTTGAGCATTCTTTCATGGGTTTGTTGGCAATCTGTATATCTTCTTTTGAGAAATGTCGATTTAGGTTTTCCACCCATTTTTGGATTGGGTGTTTGTTTTTTCGATATTGAGCTTCATGAGCTGCTTGTAAATTTTGGAGATTAATCCTTTGTCAGTTGCTTCATTTGCAAATATTTTCTCCCATTCTGAGGGTTGTCTTTTCATCTTGTTTATGGTTTCCCTTGTTGTACAAAAGCTTTGAAGTTTCATTAGGTCATATTGGTGTATTTTTATTTCCATTTTTCTAGGAGGTGGGTCCAAAAGGGTATTGCTGTCATTTATGTAACAGAGTGTTCTGCCTATGTTTTCCTCTAAGAGTTTTATAGCGTCTGGCCTTACATTTAGGTCTTTAATCCATTTTGAGTTTATTTTTGTGTATGGTGTTAGCAAGTGTTCTAATTTCATTCTTTACATGTAGCTGTCCAGTTTTCCCAGCACCATTTACTGAAGAGGCTGTCTTTTCTCCATTGTATATTCTTGCCTCCTTTATCAAAGATAAGGTGACCATATGTGCATGGGTTTATCTCTGGGCTTTCTATCCAGTTCCATTGACCTACATTTCTGTTTTTCTGTCAGTACCATACTGTCTTGATTAGTGCAGCTTTGTAGTATAGTCTGAAGTCAGGAACCCTATTCCTCCAGCTCCATTTTTCTCTCTCAAGATTGCTTTGGCTATTTGCGGTATTTTGTGTTTCCATACAAATCGTGAATTTTTTTGTTCTAGTTCTGTGAAAAATGCCATTGGTACTTTGATAGGGATTGCACTGAATCTGTAGATTGCTTTGGGTAGTACAGTCATTTTCACAATGTTGATTCTTCCAATCCAAGAACATGGTATATCTCTCCATCTGTCTATATCATCTCTAATTCCTTTCATCAGTGTCTTATAGTTTTCTGCATACAGGTCTTTTGTCTCCTTAGTAGGTTATTTCCTAGGTATTTTATTCTTTTGTTGCAATGGTAAACGGGAGTGTTTCCTTAATTTCTCTTTCAGATTTTTCATCTGGTGCATCTGGTGCTCTGCCTTCTGTGGGCACATGGGGAAGGAATCACCCCTTCTCGCACACCCCGAAACAATGGTCTCTTGCCTCTTCGGCAGGTCCAGACTTTTTCCCTGACTCTTCCCAGCTAGCTGTGGCGTACTAGCCCCCTTCCAGCTGTCTTTACGCAGCCAACCCCAGTCCTCTACCTGGGGTCTGACCACTGAAGCCTGAGCTACAGCTCCCAGTGCCCACCCGTCCCAGTTGGTGAGCAGACAAGCATCTCAGGCTAGTGAGTGCTGATCAGCACCGATCCTCTGTGTGGAAATCTCTTCACTTTGCCCTCTGCACCCCTGTTGGTGCACTCTCCTCCGTGGCTCTGAAGGTTCCCCCTGCCCACACCCCATCTCCACCAGTGAAGGGGCTTCCTAGTGTGTGTGGAAACTTTTCTTCCTTCACAGCTCCCTCCCAGAGGTGCAGGTCCCGTCCCTATTCTTTTTTCTCTGTTTCTTCTTTTTTCTTTTGCCCTACCCAGGTACGTGGGGATTTTCTTGCATTTGGGAAGTTGAGGCCTTCTGCCAGTGTTCAGTAGGTGTTCTGCAGGAGTTTTTCCACATGTAGATGTATTTTTGATGTATTTGTGGGGAGGAAGGTTATCTCCATGTCTTAATCCTCTGCCATCCTGAAGGTCCCTGTAATAAATATTTTTTCCTATGTTTTCTTGTTGAAGGTTTAGTGTTTTAATTATTATATCTAGGAATGTGATCTATTTTAGAACTAACTTTTGTGTAGGCTGTTAAGTGACACATGAAGTATATTTTTTCCCATATGGATATCCAGTTGGTCTGGAACCATTTGTTGAAAAGATTATCCTTTCCCCTTCAATTATTTTGGCACCTTATAAAAAATCAATAGAGTCTAAGTGTTGATCTTTTTCTGCACTATCTTTTTTGTTCCAATAATCTTTATTTTTATCCTTTGGCCAGTACCACACTGTCTTAATTATGTAATTTTATAGCAGTGGTTCTCAAGTGGGGTTGATTTAGACTACAGAGGACATTTGGTCATGTCTGGAAACATTTTTAGTTGTCAAACTACAGGGGTGTGGGAGATGCTACTGGCATCTAGTGAATAGGGGCCAAGGATGCCGCTAACCTCCTACAACACACAGGAAAGTTCCCCACAAGAAAGAATTATCTAGCCCAAAATGTCAAGTGTCCAGGTTGAGAAACCTGTTTTTAACAGGAATTTTAAAAAACAGTTTGTGTAAATCCCTCAACACTGTTTGTTTCAAAACAATTTTGGCTATTTTAAGCTTATTGTATTCCCTCATAAATTAAAAAACAACCTGTAGGGACTTCCCTGGTTGTGCAGTGATTAAGAATCCACCTGCCAATGCAGGGAACATGGGTTTGAGCCCTGGTCTGGGAAGATCTCACATGCCAGGGCGCAACTAAGCCTGTGCACCACAACTACTGAGCCTGCACTCTAGAACCCATGTTCCACAACAAGAGAAGCCATCAAAATGAGAAGCCCATGCACCACAACAGACAGTAGTCCCCTCTCACTGCAACTAGATAAAGCCCATGTGCAGCAATGAAGACCCAATGCAGCCAAAAATAAATAAACAAATTTATTAAAAAAAAACCTGTAAGTTAAAAAAAAGTTTGGTAATATTTGAGTTGAGGTTTTGTTAAATCCGTAGATTAGTTTGAGGTTCGGAATCAACATCTTAATAACATTACGTCTTCAAATCAATGAACATGATATTATCTCTCCATTTATACAGACCTCTTTAATTTATCTCAAGCAATGTATTTCAGCATGCAAGGTACAAGTCTTGAACATATCTTATTAAATTATACTAAATATTTCATCTTTTTCCATTCTATTAAAAGGGCACATTTATTTTCATTTATATTTCATTCATGAATAGTTACAATATTCACATTTAGCAAAATACAACTGCTTGGGCTTCTCTGGTGGAGCAGTGGTTAAGAATCCACCTGCCAATGCAGGGGACACGGGTTTGAGCCCTGGTCTGGGAAGATCCCACATGCCGCGGAACAACAAAGCCCATGAGCCACAACTACTGAGCCTGCACTCTAGAGCCCACGAGGTACAACTACTGAGCCCACGAGCCGCATCTACTGAAGCCTGCGCACTCTAGAGCCCGTGCCCCATGACAAGAGAAGCCACCGCAAGGAGAAGCCCATGCACTGCAATGAAGAGTAGCCCCTGCTCACTGCAACTAGAGAAAGCTCGCACACAGCAATGAAGATCCAACACAGCCAAAAATAACAAATAAATATATTTTAAAAAAATCTTGTTAAAATAAATACAATTGCTTTTTCTCTATTGACCTTGTATCATTTGACTGTACTAAATTCACTTCTTATTTATACAAGCTTTTAAGTGTATTTCTTGTGATTTTCAATGTCTAGATATCTAGCCAGGTTATTTTTTCCTTTTTAATATCTTTGCCTATTATTTCTTTTCCTTGGTACACTATACTGGCTAGGACTCTAGTTCAATACCATATAGAATGATGAGAGTAACATCCTTGCCTTGTCGAATTTAGGAGAAAACATTCAATACTCCTCCACTGTAGTTTTTTTGTAGATGACCTTTATCATATTGAGGAAACTCCCTTTATTCCTGGCTTACTGAGACTTTTTATCACAAATAAATTTTGAACTTTAGCAAATGCTTTTTCTCCATCTATTGAAATAATCATAGTTTTCTCCTTTATTCCATTAATATGATGAAGTACACTGATTGATTTTTGAATGTTAAACCAAAAATGCACTCTTGGGATAATCCTAGTTGGTCATGATGTATTACCCTTTTTATATACTATTTGATTTAATTTGCTAAAATACTGTTAAGGTCTTTGTGTTTATGTACATAAATCTACAGGGGTTTTTCCCTGTTATGTCTTGGTCTGTTCCTGGCATCATGGTAGTGCTGGCCTCAAATAATTATTTGGTAAATTTTTTTTCTGCTTTGTTTTTAAACCAAGTTTGCATAAAACTGGTACTATTTATTCCAGAAATATCTGATAGAATTCAACAGTGAAGCTATCTTTCTTTGTGAGAAGGTGTTCATCATGAATTTGATTGCATACATATACATATATACACACTATTATTGAAATTTTCTGTTGCTCCTCTTATAGGTTTTGATTATTTGTATGTTTCATTTGTCCATTTCAAGTTATAATATTTAATGGCATAAATGTATTTGTTCATAATATTCTATGATAAAAAGTCTGACTCTACTTTTTGATGTTTGAGTGCCGACAGCTGTTAAATCTCAGCCCTCTGTCTTTTCCTTTAGCCACATATCTGGGAAAGCCAAGAGTGAGCTTTTAAACCTCAGCCATCTGTCTTTTCCTTCTGCCTCCTATCTAGGAAAGCCAAGAGTGAGCATGCTTCTTCCTTTGAAGCTAATTGGATTTTCAAACCATGCAAGCCCCTGCCTACACAAGGGAACCCTTATCCCAACCCCATCCCATAACCACAATAAAAAACCCAAGTCAATCTCCTTTCCCTGCTCGCTAAAACCATTTTCAGATAGTTTGGGTTACTGCTCTGCTCTCCTCAAAAAGCCTCATTATGCAAGAAATAAACATTTTTATGTCTTCTTGGCATGTGTGCATAATCAGTCTTGACCTCTGAACCAAATTTTGTGTAGCAATCCATCCTGCTTCTGAAGAGTGATCACTTTATTCACTTACTATTTTTATTGCCTGTTGGATCTGTAATAGTGTTGGTTTTTCATTTCTGATAAAATCTACCTGGAGGTTTAACAGTTTTGCTGATCTTTGTTAAGAACTACTTTTGGGTGTATTTTCTCTATTAACTCTCTGTTTTTTAGTTAATTGATCACTACTCTTTATTATTTTCTGCATTTTATTTCAGGTTTCATTTGAACTTTTTTTCCTCACTATTTAAGTTGTAATCTTAATCTTTAATTTTATGTTTTTTCTTTTTCTAAAAAAACCAATTAATGGTATCATCTTCTTTCTATGTACTACTTTGGCATTATCTCATAGATTTTGTTATATTATAAATTAAACATCACTCATTTCAAAATATTTCCTAATTATTTGCAATTCTTTACAGTCATGGTTAGGTCAGATGTTAAACAGGCAGCTGTTTAACTTAAAAATATTCGAGTTAGTTTACTTTTATCAATTTCTAATTTAATGCTATTTTGGTAAATATATATATTTAGTATTATTTGAATTTGAGATTTTTATTCCCCTGAATATGGTCTATCTTGATAAGTGTTCCATAAGCACTTGGAAAGCATGAGTACCCTTCTGTTGTACAACTGAGTATTTTATGAATTTCAACTACATCAAGTTGGTTGATAGTACTGTTCCAGTCTTCTATAGCTTCACTGATTTTCAGCCTACTTCTTCTATTACCTGAGTCTTACTTACATTTAAAATATGTTTAAAATATGTTTCTTATGTATAGTTCTAGTCTTTGTTTCTTTTGTCTTCTTTCTCATTACTTTTGGATTGAATATATTTTTTAACATTTTTATTGGAGTATAATTGCTTTACAATGGTGTGTTAGTTTCCACTTTATAACAAAGTGAATCAGTTCTACATATACATATATCCCCATATCTCTTCCCTCTTGCATCTCCCTCTCTCCCACCCTCCATATCCTACCCTTCTAGCTGGTTCCAAAGTACCGAGCTGATCTCCCTGTGCTATGTAACTGCTTCCCACTAGCTATCTATTTTACATTTGGTAGTGTATATATATATATATTTTACATATGGTAGTGTATATATATATATAGAGAGTATATATACTCTCTCACTTTGTCCCAGCTTACCCTTCCCCCTACCCATGTCCTCAAGTCCATTCTCTAGTAGGTCTGCATCTTTATTCCCATCTTGCCCCTAGGTTCTTCATGACCTTTTTATTTTTTTTTTAGATGCCATATATATGTGTTACAATATGGTATTTGTTTTTCTCTTTCTGACTTACTTCACTCTGTATGACAGACTCTAGGTCCATCCACCTCACTACAAATAACTCAATTTCGTTTCTTTAAATGGCTGAATAATATTCCATTGTATATATGTGCCACATCTTCTTTATACATTCATCTGTTGATGGACACTTAGGTTGCTTCCATGTCCTGGCTATTGTAAATAGAGCTGCAAAGAACATTGTGGTACATGACTCTCTTTAAATTACTCTTTTTGGTTTTCTCAGGGTATATGCACAGTAGTGGGATTGCTGGGTAGTATGGTAGTTCTATTTTTAGCTTTTTAAGGAACCTCCATACTGTTCTCCATAGTGGCTGTATTAATTTACATTCCCACCAACAGTGTATGAAAGTTCCCTTTTCTCCACACCCTCTCCAGCATTTATTGTTTGTAGATTTTTTGATGATTGCCATTCTGACTGGTGTGAGATGATATCGCACTGTAGTTCTGATTTGCATTTGTCTTATGATTAATTATCTTGAACATTCTTTCATGTGTTTCTTGGCAATCTGTATGTCTTCTTTAGAGAAATGTCTATTTAGGTCTTTTGCCCATTTTTGGATTGGGTTGTTTGTTTTTTTGATATTGAGCTGCATGAGCTGCTTGTAAATTTTGGAGATTGGTCCTCTGACAGTTTCTTCATTTGCAAATATTTTCTACCATTCTGAGGGTTGTCCTTTCATCTTGTTTATGGTTTCCTTTTCTGTGCAAAAGCTTTGAAGTTTCATTAGGTCCCATTGGTTTATTTTTATTTCCATTTCTCTAGGAGGTGGGTCCAAAAGGATCTTGTGGTGATTTATATCATAGAGTGTTCTGCCTATGTTTTCCTCTAAGACTTTTATATTCTCTGGCCTTACATTTAGGTCTTTAATCCATTTTGAGTTTATTTTTGTGTACGGTGTTAGGGAGTGTTCTAATTTCATTCTTTTACATGTAGCTGTCCAGTTTTCCCAGCACCACTTATTGAAGAGGCTGTCTTTTCTCCATGTATATTCTTGCCTCCTTAATCAAAGATAAAGTGACCATATGTGCATGGGTTTATCTCTGGGCTTTCTATCCTGTTCCATTGATCTATAATTCTGTTTTTGTGCCAGTACCATACTGTCTTGATTACTGTAGCTTTGTAGTATAGTCTGAAGTCTGGGAGCCTGATTCCTCCAGCTCCGTTTTTCTTTCTCAAAATTGCTTTAGCTATTTGGGGTCTTTTGTGTTTCCATACAAATTGTGAAATTTTTTGTTCTAGTTCTGTGAAAAATGCCAGTGGTAGTTTGATAGGGATTGCATTGAATCTGTAGATTGCTTTGGGTAGTATAGTCATTTTCACAGTGTTGATTCTTCCAATCCAAGAACATGGTATATCTCTCCATCTATTTGTATCATCTTTAATTTCTTTCATCAGTGTCTTATAATTTTCTGCATACAGGTCTTTTGTCTCCTTAGGTAGGTTTATTCCTAGATATTTTATTCTTTTTGTTGCAATGGTAAATGGGAGTGTTTTCTTGATTTCACTTTCAGATTTTTCATCATTACTGTATAGGAATGCCAGAGATTTCTGTGCATTAATTTTGTATCCTGCTACTTTACCAAATTCATTGATTAGCTCTAGTAGTTTTCTGGTAGCATCCTTAGGATTCTCTATGTATACTATCATGTCATCTGCAAACAGTGACAGCTTTATTTCTTCTTTTCCAACTTGGATTCCTTTTCTTTCTTTTTCTTCTCTGATTGCTTTGGCTAAAACTTCCAAAACTATGTTGAATAATAGTGGTGAGAGTGGGTAACCTTGTCTTGTTCCTGATCTTAGTGGAAATGGTTTGTTTTTCACCATTGAGGAAGATGTTGGCTGTGGGTTTGTCATATATGGCCTTTATTATGTTGAGGTAAGTTCCCTCTATGCCTACTTTCTGGAGGGTTTTTATCATAAATGGGTGTTGAATTTTGTCGAAAGCTTTCTCTGCATCTATTGAGATGACCATATGGTTTTTCTCCTTCAATTTGTTAATATGGTGTATCACATGATTGATTTGCGTATACTGAAGAATCTTTGCATTCCTGGGATAAACCCCACTTGATCATGGTGTATGATCCTTTTAATGTGCTGTTGGATTCTGTTTGCTAGTATTTTGTTGAGGATATTTGCATCTATGTTCATCAGTGATACTGGTCTGCAGTTTTCTGTTTTTATGACAGCTTTGTCTGGTTTTGGTATCAGGGTGATGGTGGCCTCGTAGAATGGGTTTGGGAGTGTTCCTCCCTCTGCTATATTTTTGAAGAGTTTGAGAAGGATGGGTGTTAGCTCTTCTCTAAATGTTTGATAGAATTTGCCTGTGAAGCCATCTGGTCCTGGGCTCCTGTTTGTTGGAAGATTTTTAATCACAGTTTCAATTTCAGTGCTTGTGATTGGTCTGTTTATATTTTCTATTTCTTCCTCGTTCAGTCTCGGAAGGTTGTGCATTTCTAAGAATTTGTCCATTTCTTCCAGGTTGTCCATTTTATTGGCATATAGTTGCTTGTAGTAATCTCTCATGATCCTCTGTATTTCTGTAGTGTCAGTTGTTACTTCCCCTTTTTTATTTCTAAATTCTACTGATTTGAGTCTTCTATGTTTTTTTTCTTGATGAGTCTGGCTAATGGTTCAACAATTTTGTTTATCTTCTCAAAGAACCAGCTTTTAGTTTTATTAATCTTTGCTATCGTTTCCTTCATTTCTTTTTCATTTATTGCTTATCTGAAGTATTAAGTATTTTTTAACATTCCTTTTCATGGTCTCTATTGGATCATTAGCAATACAGTTGACCCTTGAACAACACAGGTTTGCACTGTGTGAATCCACTTACATGTGGTTTCTTTTCAATGAATATACAGTTCACCCTCCTTATCTGAGGGTTCTGAATCCGCAGATTCAATGAACTGCAGATTGTGTATTATGTTTACAATCTGCAGTTCATTGAATCCATAGATGCAGTATCTGTGGATAAGGAGGGCTGACTATGGAACTTGAGCATCTGCAGATTTTGGTATTCAATATGGTTCCTTGGACCAATCCCCCATGGATAATTAGGGACAATATAATGTTTTATTATCTTAGTGATTACGTACTCTGGAGTTTAAAATGTACAACTTTAACTTGTTACAATTTATCCTCAAATAATATTTTATTCTTTCACCTATATGTGGAAACTTCTAACAATATTCATAACTTATCCCCTCCTTTCCTTTATGTTAACACTCATAATCTTCACATCTACAAAATTTATAAACTCAATGATGCACGCATTTATATTTGCTTTATGCTGTCAATTGTTTCTTAACAAAACAAAAATTTAGTTGTATTTACCATTTTGTAAAATTTTCACTCCTTTCTGTTGATGAGTTTTCATATGTTATACTTTTCCTTCAACTTTTTCAGCAGGCAATTACATTACTTGTGAGTCTACCTGATCCTTTTCAGACTTGTTTTTAAGCTTTATTAGAGCATGTCTAGAATTTCCTTTACTCTAGAACTAATTTAGCCTATTTAATTCAGCTAATTGTACCTTTTCGGATCTCTACTGAATGCCCTGGGTGTTTAACTAGTTCTTTCTACTCTGACCATTTCCAAGTCAATTATCACCCACCTTTGGAAGCTGTGAAAATTGTTGCAGTTTTTTCATGGTACTTGTTCTTTCTCTTATGGACATTTTTTTGCCTGGCCTCATGGTGTCTCACCCTACGTTTATGCAGCTTAGGATTCAAGCCTTAAGGGTAACCCCATACAGATTTTTAAAACTCTCTTTCTCCATAACTACCTACCTACCTGACTCTCCTCTATACACTCTCACCACTGCAACCTCCCTGAATTCTAATTTCTGTTTTTTCAACTCTGGGGATGCTGTGCTCTGCTTGGTTGCCCCTCACTATACCATGGCTTATAAGTAAGAAAAATACAAAAGGAATATCATACACTTTATTTTCTCCCCCTTCCCTCAAGGATCACATTCCTGCTCTTAATATTATACATCATCATAACACAGTTGCTTCATATATTTTATCTATTTTCTAGTTACTTATGGCTGGAAGGCAAGTACAGCACCTTTTACTCCATTACAGAAAAAGAAGTCCTTTCATTGCATTAATTTTTAATAAATCTACAAAATTATTTTCTATGCTTCATACTTCCCAGGTGGAACTTGTTTTACTTAAATCAGTGATCATCCTACTCTAAAAAGACTAAGTTGTCCCAATTTACAAGACTACTATAATAGAGTGTCTCAAAGAAAGTTTTTGCAAGCTGTCCTTTTGAGGTTATCTAATGGCACTAGGCAGACATTTGGCTTTGCCAGATATCTTTCCTTCTATATTTTATATCCAGATTGTTACCACTATTTCTTCTCAGAATTAGGGGTCAAGTTTTTAACCAATAATGTAATTCTTGAATTTTACCATGGACTTGTATTTTTGTTCTATAACAGATCCCTACATAAGGACCTTAATCAAAGCAGCCTGTTTAGAGCAGTGACCACTTTATTTTTGGTATTTCTTTGCCTTTGATTCTACCTTGATGTAACTTTGACTAGCAAATCTCTTTTTGTTCACAGCCTTTCAGAGTAATGAACTAGTTAACAACTACCAGTATTTATTTATCCACCTTTTAAAAGAACGAGTTGTGATGCTCTAGAGAAGACCACAAATTTGGCCATTTAAGAAAATTTGACTTCTGGTAAGAGACTGGATGCTACAGGAGAGTCTGGAGTAGTTATTGCATAATCTGTCTAGCATTGTCCCTTTCTATTATTAAAATAAGACCCATTAACAAACACTATTAAATCAGAATTTGTTGTGGAATTACCCAAAATATTTGCTCTGTTCATGGATACTCCTTAAACTTGAGAAACACAATCACGGACTTCTCCTTCATTGGTTATGAGTAATAGACTACAATGTTAAGTTGATGGTAAGATGGGGAGAAAACCAAATTTCACATTCAACTAGTTTGGTATTTTCATTTAGCAATAGAGATTGTACTGCATGTGGAACTCTCATATTTAAAAGTAGTCTTCATTTAAAATCAGAAGATACATTGATTAGTTTAGTTGAGGCTGAAGATACTCTAAGGCAAATGAAAATAAACCTTGGTTACTGGATGAAGATATAGCCTATAATAGGCATGTGTCTTTTAATTTGTGCCAAGTTTTTAACTTGATCATCCTAAAACATGGCCTAATATATTTATGTACATACTAAAAGAAAACTTTATGATGATCTGGAAAGATTCACCTGGATTCTTATAGGTTCTTTTCTACTAATTCTGTATATGCCTCTTGCCCTGGTATTATAGCCCCTTCTTTGGTTACTTCTTGAACTATACATATTGTATACTGACGTTCATGTCAGCTACAACATGAAACTCTAAAAATAATTCTTCTGCAGTAAATTTTTTCTGGCAGCCCTATTAGAAAAGTAGACTTATTTCTATTTTTTAAATTGGCAGGGTGGAATAACAGAGAATCAAGCAGTGTTCTTATAATGGTAACCTCAAAGTAGCAATTATAGGTTGGCACAAAAGGATTTAAGATTATAATAGCTCATGCAGCTCAATATTAAAAAAACAAACAACCCAATCCAAAAACGGGCAGAAGACCTAAACAGGCATTTCTCCAAAGAAGACATACAGATGGCCAAGAAGTACATGAAAAGCTTCTCAACATCACTAATTATTAGAGAAATGCAAATCAAAACTACAATGAGGTATCACCTCACACCAGTCAGAATGGGCATCATCAGAAAATCTACAAACAACAAATGTTGGAGAGGGTGCGGAGAAAAGGGAACCCTCTTGCACTGTTGGTGGGAATGTAAATTGATACAGCCACTATGGAGGACATATGGAGGTTCCTTAAAAAAACTAAATATAGAATTACCATATAACCCAGCAATCCCATTACTGGGCATATACTCAGAGAAAACCATAATTCAAAAAGACACATGCACCCCAATGTTCACTGCAGCACTATTTACAGTAACCAGGTCATGGAAGCAACCTAAATGCCCACTGATAGACAAATGGATAAAGAAGATGGGATACATATATACAATGGAATATTACTCAGCCATAAAAAGGGATGAAATTGGGTCATTTGTAGAGACGTGGATGGACCTAGAGACTGTCATACAGAGTGAAGTAAGTTAGAAAGAGAAAAACAAATATCGTATATTAACACATATATGTGGAATCTAGAAGAATGGTACAGATGAACTGGTTTGCAAGGCAGAAATAGAGATGCAGATGTAGAGGACAGATGTATTGACACCAAGGGGGTGAAAGCAGGGGTTGGTGGGGTGGTGGTGGAATGAACTTGGAGATTGGGATTGACATATATACAGCAATATGTATAAAATAGATAACTAATAAAACCTGCTATATAAAAAATTAAAATTAAAAAAAATTTAGGGTTGTAGAAATTTTCACTACTTAAATGTTTTTTGTAAACCAAGGCAAAAAATGTTCACTTCCCCTGAAGCCTTGCACCACTTACTATATACACTCGAGGCTATCTTTTACTATCTTCTGGCCCAACCAGGCATTTTTACTTTAAGCAATACAACTTCTTCTTCTTTTTTATGCTTGCTACCATTCAATTTGCTTTATTTCATGGTTTTTAGATCATCTGAAACTTTGCTCTCTGGGAGTCCTGTGATGGTGGGATTAATGAAATATATAATAACACCCATATTAAAGAAGAGATATTAACATCCAACTATATTTACATAGTTCTCCTTTAGAGGAAAACTGATAATTGTTAAAAACTGCTCTCTTCCTTTGAGTAAAATCACTGAGCAGAGTTGAATAGCTACCCTTCTGTTTCTTATCAAGTGTGGACAGTAGTTTCTTCCAATGATTCTTCTGTTTGTGATATCCACCTGTGTCTCTCCACAGGCATTCAATTCTAAGAGAGCAGAGGGCCTTTTGGTCTTATTTTTATTTGGGGGGTCTGTTGTTTCATCTGAAGGGCCATAATTGTTTTCAATTTTGGCTCATTTACTTTCTGAGGCTCACTGAAAAACATGTCATCCAAATGACAATTCCCTGTCATAATTTTAGGCATGAGCCTAGTTACAAAAGACAGAAAAAGGCCCCATTCATTTTGTCCTACATATCTATCACAGAATACTATTTGAAAACTTATAGTCTAATTATAAAATCTCTTACTGATTCAGCTCTATTTTGTTTACAATTTTGGATCTTTGTTCAATCTGCTGTAAAAGAAAGGATCCTGAAATGGCCATATAAAGTGTATTTTATATTTTTTTCTTGACCTTTCAAAGATATTTTAAAAATCATGCACAACTGAGTTATTCAAATTTCCTCCTAATCTTTCCCATCTTACTACTTCTAATTATGCTTCCTCATATGAAAGGCTAACAATTAAGTCTACTTGCTGGTACATATCTGTTAGTCCAGGACAATAAGTACAATTAAAAACAATTCTAAACTTTTCAGAAAGTTTCTGTCTAAATGCTTGAGGTTAACAAAAACCTTTATTCATAAACCTAAAATTGGATACCAAATAAATTCTAGACCAGAGTTTATATTATCTTCTATAAATGAGTCTTCTGGTCATGCAATTTTAAGGGGATATAGTGTAATATGATTGTTCTTTTCCTGATAAAAGTGGTGAGGAAAAGGTAGCACATATAAGAGGTTAGGGGAAAGAGCAAAATGATGTAAGTGGACTATGAAAGTAAAGTAGAGAAAGATTCAAGTAAAGTAAGTTTCAGAAGGTTTTAGCAGGAATGAATGAAAGAGTTTTGAAGCTGTCTATTGTGGAGTTAGAGTTTGATTTTAAGGCTCTGAATACTAATTAAAGAGCTGACTATTGAATACTTGGTATTATTTTTAATTTTCCTTTTGGCTTTCTTCAAAAGTGTAGTAATTAGGAAACATTAAAATTCCTCAAAATAATTTTTTTTCTAATTTCTAAACCATTTACCAAGGAAAATACAGTATCTTGAAATACAATGGAGTTTAAGAAAGGTGTGAATTTGGGGGTTTAAGAAAAATGTATGTGAAGACGTTGCAGTTGATGTAGACTAATCCATAATAAACAAGAGACAACCTGTAAAGTTGGCTGCAGATGTTTGCTTATCAATGGTGTTCTGTGTTACCCAATCCAAGCAGAGGCTAAGAAGAGACCATACAAACAATGACGCAATAATCATTGACCTGGAAATATGAACTTAGCAAAGTGACCTTTTTCACAAATTGACAAGACAGCAAGTGAACTGAACAAATGAAGAGGACTAGACCTCTATACTATAAATTTGTATACTTACAAGTTAGACTTACAAGTTAGACTAGGTGGCCTTTAACTAAGCTGCTTAGAAGAATGCAAGAGACAGGGAGGCAGGAAGACAATCCTATCTTTTTTTATTTTTATTTTATTTTTAATAGGATTACACTGGAGAGTAAGAAATCAATTCCTGGTAGGAATGTTGCTATATTGGTATTGTCTACCTTAAATATTACTGTTTAGTTTTTAAAATCATTTATCTTTCTTGGTCACATTTATTATCCACTCTTAGTTCTAGGATAGAGTTTTAATTTCTTAACATATGTATAAACTCTTCCTATTTGATCCTGTCCTCTTCCTGCACACACCTCTCCCCATTCATTCTTAGTATTCAAATAATATCAGGCTGCACAGAGTTCTCTGGACTAAATAAAGGTGCTGATTCACTCTTCAGTACTTTCCCATTTTCATTTTGTCTTGAAACTCCTCTAACACATGTTCAGCTGCTAAATGATTCATTCTTTAAATTTCACCTAATGTTATTGCCCTGCTGATAAATCCATGCCTATGCTAATGGTATTTTATATATATATATATATATATATACACACACACACACACACACACACACACAATATATGTGTGTGTATATATATATATATAAATATCTTCACTGTAGTATAGTTGTTTATTTCCATATATCTTTCTGCTGCAAACTCTCTGAGTCACTCGGCCTATATATATATTTTAATATATCTCATTCTCAGCTCCTGCTACAATAATCTGGCACTTTGTAGGCATACAATAAATAATTTTAAATAAATGAGTGAATTGAAATAATTTATAATTATCTATTTGCTTTGTTCTGATAGACTTATTTTTGCTAATTGATTGATTTTAAGCTTCTAAAGGTTAAGGACTGACAAATAACCTTGATTTAAAATAACATACTTTTAGAAAATGAGCTGATTAGTTGTTTTCATTGTCTATACTATATCTAGATATTGAATGGTTTCTATCTTTAAGTATTTATCTATAATTATATCTCATGTACAGATGTCTTTAACAGACTAAATGTGGTTATATAGCTAGATATATAGAACTTAATATTTCAAAGTCCACATTAAATTCTACCTATAGATTCAGGCAGGTGCTGTGGACCCTCTCATCAGACAATTGCACATGCTCTTCTCACCATTTTTCTTCATCTCTAAGTTTGCTTAGTAAAAGCTTTCTTTTCCATCAGTTGAGAATTCAAGCTTTTCTTTAAACTTCCCTATCAATTCCTTTTATCTCAAAGCACTCTGAACTTCTTTTCTATTACACTTTCTACCAGTTATACTTTTAAATGTCTAAGTGCTTGTCTGATTAATATCTCCCCCACTGTAATTATTGTAATGTCTTTGTACTCTGGGACATTAAGCTGGAACCACATTTTCCAGAACCCCCTCCTTGAATGTCTCCAGATTAAAGGTGGCCATCAGAAAAATCTGTATAAGATGTAGAAGATAGAAGTAAAGAAAAAGTTGTTTCTCTCTGAAAATTAATATAGGACCAAGCACTGCTGCAGCTCACTCAAGCTGTTGCTGATCTGTTGGCTCATTTTGTTAACATGGGGTAACAGACAGGCCTTCCTGAGTCAGGTACTTGTGCATCTCCATGGCCAATAGTACAAGCATCTCCTTCAGGTCAACCTTCAACCCAGTTTATAGGCAGTGAGAAACCGACAAGTGTGGGAGTTTGTTAAGAAGTCTATACAAGATCTAATATTCAAAATTAGTTTCTTATTCTATATCACTCTTAGTGGTTCTGCTGCTTTGATAGAAACCCAATGCACTTGTTCAAGACAGGGGTCCTTTCCCATTTTAATCATTGGTGATCTGCCACCAATGAACTTGTACAGTTTCCTGCATGTCCAATAAATATCTTTGCTGGAATAAACAAATCCATACCCACCCATTCCTAGTATTCTTAATAGGCACTGAGTAAATACTGTCATAATTCAATTTAACTGGCTCTATTTCAACCAAGATAATCTCATGCTCCCAAAGCCTGATTATTCAAAGCCAATGGAACAGGGTTATAAGGGTTACTGGAGACAAGGGATGGTGCAGCCACAAGATCAATGTCTCCTTTCTCCTTGATTCAATTGCCTCAATTTCCATCTGCCTCTAATGACAGTGAAATTTTAGTTATTCTTTTAAAATTGATTTATGTTTAAATGTAAATTGACTGTACTATACAATGACTGTGTATGGTAGAATTGGGCATGCTGTTAAACAAGTTAAATTTGTTCATGAAATGCAACTTTGAAAATGAGATGTGTATTTTAATGAATGACAGGGCTGAGCATGAATGTTATACTGAATCTGTAATGTGGATCTATGGCATTTCTCTTTTGGAGAAATGGGAAGAACTTGAGGGGCTATTTTCTTTGAAATTAATGCCATGGTGAATATTATCATTATTATCACCACAAACAGTTAAATCAAATTAGAAATGAGAAATAAACTTTACCTATTGTATTCCTAATTTAATTTAAAACACTGAAACTGGAAACATAGTTTGAAAGACATAAATACAGGTATCAAGTGGAATGTCTAACCATTCTCTGCCTTCAGCTGATGTAGGGATGCATGCTAGCATCTAAAAAAAATAAAGCAAATATTTGCCAAGTTCAACAATCCTTTCCAGGAATATATGGAATGAGAATTCTACAGGGTATCTTCTTTGTGAACATAAATTCCTCCCTCAATAAATGTATTTAATAAATTATCTGTGAAAATGAACAGCTAACCCAATTAGCTAGTTACCCAGAACATTCCTGCTCATCACCTCCACAGCTCTGTTGAGGATGATATGACAGAAAGCAAGATCTGGTAGTATTTTGAAATAAAAAGGAAGGACTTAACATTAAGCATTCTAGGGCAGACAGAGATATAGAGATAAAAAGAATGATTCATGTCACCCTTTATATTTTGGAGGATATTAAATATTCTCTATTTTGAGGATACTGCAGATCAAGATAGCAACAATGAATTGTTATTATAGTGACTGCAATTTTAGTGAAATATGTCTGATACTCAATCTTAAGTGAAAACCTCAAAAAGCTAGTTCAAATAAATTGATTTATTAATTGATACTTGAAAAGTGGTCAAGAACAAAGTAGATATATAGCTGGGAAGTAGCATATGAAAAGAGGTTCAATATCATATGACACTAGGGAATTGCAAATTAAAGTGAGATACCACTACATGTCTATTAGAATGACCAAAATCCAAAACACTGATAACACCAAATGCTCGTGAGGATGTGGAACAACAGGAACTCTTACTCTTTTTTTTTTTTTTTTTTTTTTTTTTTTTTTGCGGTACGCGGGCCTCTCACTGCTGTGGCCTCTCCCATTGCGGAGCACAGGCTCCGGACATGCAGGCTCAGCGGCCATGGCTCACAGGCCCAGCTGCTCCGCGGCAGGTGGGATCTTCTTGGACCGGGGCACAAACCCGCATCCCCTGCATCGGCAGGTGGACTCTCAACCACTGCACCACCAGGGAAGCCTGGAACTCTTACTCTTTGATGGTGGGAATACAGAATGGTACAACCACTTTGGAAGACAGTTGGGCAGGTTTTTTTTACAAATCTGAATATACTCTTATCTCATGACCCAGAAACCATGCACCTCACTACTTACCCAAATGAATTAAAAACTTAGGTCCACACAAAAACCTGCAGAGGGTGTTTATTGTAGCCTTCTTCATGACTGACAAATCAAGGAAGCAACCGAGATATCCTTTAGGAAATGAATGGATAAATAAACTGTGGTACATCCAGACAATGGAATATTACTCAGCACTAAAAAGAAATAAGCCATCAAGCAATGAAAATATATGGAGGAAACTTAAATGCATATTACTAAGTGAAAGAAGCGAATGTGAAAAGGCTACATACTGCATTATTCCAACTATATAATAGTCTGGAAAATACAAAGCTATGGAGACAGTAAAAAGATTAGTGATTGGGGCTTCCCTGGTGGCGTAGTGGTTGAGAGTCCGCCTGCCGATGCAGGGGACACGGGTTCGTGCCCTGGTCTGGGAAGATCCCACATGCCGCGGAGTGGCTGGGCCTGTGAGCCATGGCCGCTGAGCCTGCGCGTCCGGAGCCTGTGCTCCACGATGGGAGAGGCCACAACAGTGAGAGGCCCGCGTACCGCAAAAACAACAACAACAACAAAAAAAAAAGATTAGTGATTGCCAGGGTATAGGGAGAAGGAAGGGGTGAACAGGCAGAGTACAGAGGATTTTTAAGGCAGTGAATCTACACTGCATGTTACTACAGTGGTGGATACTTGTCATTATACATTTCTCATAATCCAAAGAATGTACAACACCAAGAATGAACTCTAAGGTAGGCTGTGGACTTTGGGCGATAATATTGTGTCCATGTATGTTCATCAATTGTAACAAACATACCACTCTAGTGTGGGAGCTCTATAGTGGGGGAAGTTATGTGTGGGAAGAGATGAGGGTATGTGAGGAAACCTCTGTACTTTCCTCTCAATTTTGCTGTGAACCTAAAACTGTTCTAAAAAAATAAAGTTTATTAATTTTTAAAAAGGGGTCAAGATTTAATATGACAATGAAACTAGCTTGTAAATTTATCTTGCTCTACTCAACATGTAAATATATTTCACTGAGGAAAAATTATGATTAGATTCATAAGTTATCGAGACGATAACATTATAGGTATATAAATTTCTACTGAAGAGATGTCAAATTGTAACAATGCCATGGTTCAAAAGTCTCAACATATAAATCCAAATATTATGCTTTATATTTGAAAATCAAGGATCATTTCTAAGTATTTTTTCCTAAATCTAAGTTAATTGTAACCAAAATCTAGCCAAATGTTCTTTCAGTGTTTCATTTCAGTGTTGGTGTTTAGTTCTTCTGAAGTTCCTCTAAAATTTTCTCAGGACTTCAGACATGAGAGAACTATCCAACCTAGGGTGAGAACAAAGTTTCTGACAGGAGAAAATACTTCTTAACAAATGGAATTGTCTCTATTCTATTACTCTTGTAGTCATACTGCACCAAATTGAGGTGAATAATTCCCTTTCATTTCTTGTTACTCCTGCCCTCCTCTCAAGAGCCACAGCAGATATATACACACATACTACATAGCATTTTCTCTTTATTTTCTGAAAGTTGCCCCCTACTAACCTGGCTTCTTGACAGTGCAAAGGAGTCTACTTCAGAGATCCCCTGTCTTCATCACAGTTTTGTAGGCAATGCCAGTACTCATCAAGAGGTGGAACTGAAGGTGGACCCCATCCAAGTATAGCACCCCACCAAAGTGACATCAATACAGCTTAGGGAAAATACTGGGCATTAGGCCAGGATAGCTGAAACCCTGGGCCAGTGGGAGAAGTGGAACTGTAAAGGAAGCTTTTCCTCTCTTCCTATTTCAGAACCATTTTTACCTCATGGAAACAAAGGTGATCTATACTGGACCAGAGGAAAGAGCAAAGAACTTACTAGCAGTCAAGAAACATTGCTGACTCCACCACCTTCAGTGAGTCTTTGTGCTTGGCATGATAGACATAAACAAACAAGGTTGTCAAGAGTGCTAATGGCTGCAAAGCTTAGCTTTAGGGGAAAAGCCTTGAGTTCTACATCCCTGAATTTTTGGCAAATAAGAAAATCAAAACAGGAACTGATTAATAAATATTTCAGAGTAGATATCCCTTCTTGAGAATCAGAAATGTTTAAGTAGAAGAAAAGATTGAATTATAACATAGGAATCATAAACTAGAGTACTAAGGAAAATTATGTCATGAGTGCTTGTAATTCAATTACATTAAAAAACCACCTGCTGATCCCACTACTGGGCATATACCCTGGCAAAACCATAATTCAAAAAGAGTCATGTACCACAATGTTCACTGCAGCTCTATTTACAATAGCCAGGACATGGAAGCAACCTAAGTGTCCATTGACAGATGAATGGATAAAGAAGATGTGGCACATATATACAATGGAATATTACTCAGCAATAAAAAGAAATGAAATTGAGTTAATTGTAGTGAGGTGGATGGACCTAGAGACTGTCATACAGAGTGAAGTAAGTCAGAAAGAGAAAAACAAATACCATATGCTAACACATATATATGGAATCTAAAAGAGAAAAAATGGTTCTGAAGAACCTAGGGGCAGGACAGGAATAAAGACGCAGACATAGAGAACAGACTTGAGGACACAGGGAGGGGGAAGGGTAAGCTGGGACAAAGTGAGAGAGTGGCATGGACATATATACACTACCAAATGTAAAATAGATAGCTAGGGGGAAGCAGCCACATAGCACAGGGAGATCAGCTCCATGCTTTGTGACCACCTAGAGGGGTGGGATACAGAGGGTGGGAGGGAGACGCAAGAGGGAGGAGATATGGGGACATGTATAACTGATTCACTTTGTTATAAAGCAGAAACTAACACACCATTGTAAAGCAATTATACTCCAATAAAGATGTTAAAAAAAAAACAAAAAAACACCTGCTGTTACCTAGAATGCTCTTCATACTTTACCTGCCTGTCTAAATCTTACTCATTTCAAGGCATCATGTGTACCCAGAATCCTCCAAATTGGCTCAATGCTTTTTCTATGGGGTCTCACAACGACAATACAGAAACACTCAAGAAAACAGGGAAATAAGAAATTAATTCATTCCCTCCAATTGTACCCTAAAAGTACTGTTACTTCCACTCTTGGGAGCAGCTTGTGATAAGATTCCCTTGTTCTCTGGGGCATAAATGGCAGGTTCCCTCCTCCGTCATCACTAGTATTCTATTGTACTTCCTAACTCTTAGGTTGATGACCTTTCGTTGCACCAGCACTCTTTACATTCTAACAGCGATCTTTAAAATTTACTTTTTCTTTCTGATATATACATACTGGTTGTCTGCACTCTTGACTTCAGCTATTTTAAAGTTTGTCATCTTATTTATTTAAGGACAATTTTTTTCAAATGTAGCATTTCTGCAAGTCATAAGCAAGCTAAAATTCAGTTCTTTTTAAGGTAAGTGCTGATTTTCATTTATGCTTTTTTTCTTTTTGCAGTCTTCACGTGTCTTCTTTTTGCTTCAAAAGTATATGAAAGATAATATATATCTAGAGACTGGGTTTAAATTCCATTAATCCTATACCTACTGAATTTCTTGCACAGATAAGTTTGTGAAGTATATATTTTTAGGTTTATCATTTTCTGAGTTCATATTCAGGACCCTCTGCCTGACATCTGGTTGCTCTGTCCTACTCTCCACTGCACATTCAAATGATAGACTCACAGGAGTCCACCAGCTTTGGGCAGATGGAGAAAGAGAAAAAAATTCAGTTTTTTTTTTTTCTCATCTTAAACTCAAACGTGTGGTAAAATACAATACTGCTTTATGTCCCATTTTCTTAATTGCATTTTTCTGAAAATGGAATATTTGGAAAATAGACAAATAACATATTGTTGGGTTCCAGGGCTTAATTAGAATGTTACTAAGGAAAACAACAACTTTGTTTTCAGTGTATTAACATATGCAAATCCAGGCTCCCATCTAACTTTTTTTCCTTTGCCATGCCCAATTCTCTTCTTTCCACATATCCCATCTCTTTATGTATCTATTGTCCTCTTGACTGTACAGTTTTACTGAGCTCATCTTCAGAGTTTACAGTGGGATTTACAGGTTCTCTGGAATAGGGAGGCATTACTACAATGTGATTTTACAATTGCCTTTTCCAAGACCTAACGTATTTTACTTTGGGACACGTGGGTTGTTTGTTTGGTTTTTTTTTGCGGTACGCGGGCCTCTCACTGTTGTGGCCTCTCCCGTTGCGGAGCACAGGCTCCGGACGCGCAGGCTCAGCAGCCATGGCTCACGGGCCCAGCCGCTCCGGGGCATGTGGGATCTTCCCGGACCGGGGCACGAACCCGTGTCCCCTGCATCGGCAGGCAGACTCTCAACCACTGCGCCACCAGGGAAGCCCCACGTGGGGTTTTTATGGTTATTGATGTTTATTACTCAGCTTGAGGTTACTTCACTGTATGAAGAGTCTTGGCTATGATTTTAATTTCTCCCTGGGTGAGTGAGCAATTCCTTCTCCAGTCATGCCCTGAATAAAAGGCAAATTCTCTTCTTGTTTCTTACAGCATCTTGGCACTACTGGGTGAAGATTTTCTGACTCCTGTGTCACATAAAATAGGCTCCAGGTTTAGCTCTTGGTCATAGATTGGAAAAAAGTATTATCTCTAGGCTACATACGTACACTGAACTCTAATCTTCCACAACTCAAGAGCCAGAACTTACATTTGTGAACACTTGTTCGTGACTGAAGCGCTGCTCAAGACTATACATTGTATACCTGATTTCAATATATTGTGGGATATTTGGCTTCAAGTATTTCTCATTGTTTAGCTTTTACTTTCCCTTTTGTCTGCAATCTAGTAATTCTATAGTCTTCATTTCAAGCTCAAATAAGTATTTTCTTAAACTTGGTTACACTTTATCTGATTTTGGTTTTTTTATTCTTTAGAGTAGTAGGGTAGATTTTCCTAATCTTGTCACATGCTGGACTGTGTTACAGGACACATTTTAAATGATAAAACAAAGTAATATTCTCCATTAATTTGTTTGTGATTTTTATCTTTGACATGTAAAATAAAGTATTCAGGTTTTCTTTGTGAACGCTAAGCAGTTTTTCTTGTTTTGCATTTATTTGTTCTACAAGTAGAATTCAGAATGGATTTTATTTGGGGATTAGGGGAAAAAGTTAGACATGCTATATTATACTTAATTAGCAAAGTGATATTTGTTATTAGCTCATAGATTGGCTAAAAATATCCAGTCTCCTCAGTGATCAAAGCGTTTTTATTCTCCCCATATCTGATCAATGTGGAATGTGTAAGGAATTTTAACTCTGAAGTAACCTAAAGGTACATCTCCATTTCAGACTTAAACATATTAGCTTTGGCTGCAGCTCCATATAAATAATTATAATAAGCAAAAGTTTAAAAATTAGCAATAGCTTTAGGTATATAATCTTATTACTATAAAAGTTTTCTTCTGAAATAAAAGAATATTAGTCATATACTCAACCCAAGAATTTCTTAGGTTTCTTCAACGGCAATTTCAATTATATTTGGCATCTAATTTACACAAGTAAAATGTAAGCACCCATTTTATTATTATTTTAATGTTTAAAAGTCTTCCGTCACTTTCTGAAATATTTTCTCTTGAAAGTGATACAAGCTTATATTTATTAATTCTGTTTATAATAGAAGCTCCACTTTTAGTCATGTGTTACTAGCACACAGTTATATAATGTTTAAAAGAGAATATAGGTTATCCTTCAATATATTAGTTCTAAGTTTATTACTTCCTACCCCAATTCCTAATAGTAGTAAATAATTATATGATTAGATTACAGATGGGAACATTTACTCTTCTCAAAGTACTTTGACATATTTTTGTGATTGTCATGAGACTTTGAGGTGTGTTTCTTGAGATTGTCAAGAAACTTATTCTTAATTTTGCTCATGAGGACACAAAGAACTTGGGGAAAATATCAAGCTCCTTGCTCAAGATCACAATGCTAGCAAAGTGCAAAGTCAAGTCCCTAATGTAGGGCTTTTGTCTCCAAAGCTCATGCTCTACACTGTGGGATACCTCTTGCGTTCTACAAATAAAATACTCGTTTGGTGAAATCACATCTTATATTCTCTTGCATGTAAAAATTTTACATCACAATTGTAATTCAACTAAATAAAGTTATGCCACTGATCACAAGAAATTTATTTTGAGTGGATGGATGTAGTTATATTAAAAGTGAGATTTTTTTTTTCTTATTGTCATAATGTGTTTACTGGCTATTGTAAATTATCACAATTACATCTTGTATTTGACAAAAATAAATCAGTGACAAACTGGGAACTTGGAGGATGAACCTACAGCTGTGCACCATGTACAGCCTACTGAAAACCGTCAGGCCAAGGTCACTGGAAAACCTGCCTCATTCCCTGTAACAGATGCAAACTTATATTTAGAGGACTTGTGCAATGATCTAGTAGTAACAGGATGCTTCTCTGTGGACCAGATGCAACCAATTGCTCAATATTCTTGTTCATATGCATATTTCTTTTCCCTGGAAACTACAATGACTCTGTGGAATGCTCCAAGAGTTGCAAAACAGAATTTTTAGATCTTTCAGTATTTCTGTGTTGCCTTAAAGTGAATCACAAGACCTTATAGCTTATGCAGTCTTGCAGTACTAGATTTAAGTAGTTCTAGGATTTTTAAACACCAAATGCTGACCTTTCTGAGCTTTTGGAATCCTTATGCATTGTCTTTCACCTTTTAGAACTCTAGACTAAGGTATGATGTTCAAGTTGAAATTGAACCAAAATAGTCCTGGCATCCATGACTACTAGGTATTTCCAAATTTCTTATTTTCTTTTATATTCCTACCTAAAATGTATTTGCTGTTTTCTCATGGTCTTATCAACAGTATATATGGTCACTATTAGAAATATTTGCCCTGTCTTGCCACTATTGCCATCAGAATTTAAGTAAGGATGATTGAAATGGGCCATGGATCTTCTAACAGGTTGAAGCTGATTTTTTATGCACTACAGGCACCCTTTATGAGACATATAATGCTACCTGACACAATTCTTGTTCTCAAGTTGAGAGCTATTACTGTTTATTCTTCCAAGAAGGACATCGCCCTGAAAGTAGTTTGTCTAGATCTGAAACAACAACACTACTAAAGTCATGTTTTATTTATCTTTTTCCTCTATTATATCAGTATGGAGCAAGTGTATCAGTATGGTGGAAGTAATGTAAGGATAAGACAAATGGACAGTTGGGATTTGGAAGTCTGCTTATGTCATAGTTTAATATTTTGGACCTCAGACATATCCACATTCTAGAACAGTTGACTGCAAGTTCTCACACCAAACTCATCAGCCACACAGAATAAGACTCTAAAGTGCCTGTGTGACTAACAAAGCTCCTGTTTAATTTTCAGTTCAAATTTCTTAACATACAATAAATGGTGTACCACTTGCTCTTTTCCAAAAGTACAGTGTGCCTTTTTTACTATCCCATGTTTACAATACACTTCCTCCTCTTCTTTGCCTTGGTGATTCCTCCATATTCTCTAGAACTTACTCAGCAGCACTCATCTACCCTCTCCCCGCACACCACACTCAGGGTAGAATGCTTTCCCTTAGTCCTCTCAGAGTACTCTGCACTGAACCTACTGTTTATTTCCAAATCATTTTAAATGTCTGCATTATTCTTATTACTACACACTATAGATAGTAAATTTCTTTACAATAAGAAATGGGTCTAGTTGCTGCAATTCCAGTATCCATTATTTACAGTATTCAATAACTATTAATTGAAAAAATAAATGTCTATGAAATTACTAGTATAAAAAAACTGAGCCTGTGATCATGGACACTTTAGCATAATGGCAATGTGAAAGCACTTGTGATGACATGAGATCACCAGTGTTAAAGTGCAAGCATATGCTATACTTATTTATTCATTTATTTGGGAAATATTTGTTCTATACCGAAAAGTTGCTGGGGATATAAAACTAAGCAAAATCAGGTAAGATTACAGTTCTTCATGAAGCTTATGACTGGTAAGTGGATAATCACAAAATTGGATATATAATTAGAAACTGAGTTGAGTTATATGAAGGAAAGAAACATGGTTTTATAAGAGTGAATAAAAAAGGAACTAGGTCTAGACTCTAAGTCAAGGATGCTTCCCTGAAATAGCGAACTTTAAGCTGAGCTCTGTTTGATGGGCAGCAGTTAATCAGGCATAGGGGGAGGAGTGGGAGAGCTTTCTAATCTAAGCTCTGTGGAGATATAACATATTGTTTGAGAAACTGAAGAAGTCTAGTGTGGCTGGAGCAGAGAATGAGGGGGATCATGACGGCGAAACTAGTTAAGATACCACAGGATCTTTTATTCATGTTAAGGGTTTATTTCCCACTCCCTAGGGGTAATAGACACCTACTGAAGATAGTTTCAGTGTGTGAGAGTTATTCTCAGACTGTCATACATGTGCACTTATTCTTTGACTTAGAAATCTCACCCCCCAAAGATACCCTGGTCAGAATACAATGAACTGGGTGCACAAAGCTATTGATTGCTATACTATTTGAAATAGCTAAAGACTGGAAACAACCAAAATGTTCATCAATAGGGAACAGACTGAGTGAACCGTGGTATTTCCACATAATGGAGTACTATGCAGCTAGAAAAGGAATTAAGGAATGTGTTATTCAGGGTTCCCCAGAGAACAGAACCAACAGAATATATATAGATATATAGATGTAGATATAGATATACATAAGAGGAGATTTATTGTAGGAATTGGCTCATGTGATTACAGAGGCCAAGAAATACCATGATCTGCTGCCTGCACGCTGGAGAACCAGGAAAGCTGGTGGTGTAATTCAGTTCAAGTCCAAAGGCCTGAGGACCAATAAGGAGCCACTGATGTCTGAGGGCAGGAGACTACGGATATCCCTGCTCGAGTAAAGAGAGAAAATTCACCCTTCTTTCTTTTTTGTTCTATTTGGGCCCTCAAGGGTTTGGATGATGCCTGCTGCATTGGTGAGGCTGATCTTTACTCTGTCAAAAGTTCATCTCTTCTGGAAACACCCTCATAGATACACCCAGAAATAATGTTTTACCAGCAATGTGGGCATTCCTTAGCACAGTCAAGTTGACACATAAAACTAAGGAATCACATCACAAGGAATATCTTTATATACTACTGAGTAATCTGCAATATATTACAGTAAGAGAAGACTATATATATGTATGTCTATGTATATATTACAGGTACACAATACAGGAGAGATCATCAAACATTATGTAACTCCTGATGGTACTATGTGTATTATATAATATATAATACCTATACACATATACCATACATTCACAAACACACACACACACACACCACCTAATAAATGAAGAAGAAACAGAGAGAATTAGAATATTACTGTTGGCAAGTGCTAATGAGTTAATGTGTCCAAACAGTATCAGACATTATGTAACTCCTGATCTTAATACACAAGTGCAGCTATAAAATAGTTTTGTCAAATCTGTACCTGACCAAGCCTTTTAGAACTTACCACCAATTTACAAGAAACAGTGGGAACAAAGGAACACCATAGGGAAGCAATAACATCCAGGTTATGGGACAAGTCTTATCCAGTTTCTTCAACACATAAATTGTAGTAGGGAGAGAGGCAGAGAGAGACAGAGAGAGACAGAGAGATTGAGAATATGAGAGATTGAGGAGTAACCTACAGATTAAAAGAGACTTAAAACAAATAAACCAATAGAAAGACAGTAAGGTAAAACTTATTTGGATCCTGTCTCAAACTAATCAACTTTTGAAAATAAAGTATGAGACAATCAGGGGAATCTGAACACTGATTAATCTCATCATACTTGATGAGATTAAGGAAATAATGTTCATTTATTTATTATTAATACTGTTATTATTTTTTTAAAGTTCTTTAATTTAGAGACATAACTCAAAATGTTTATGGATGAAATAATGTTTGGAGATTCATTTCAAAATGACAGGGAGGGAAGACTGACCATGAGTTGGTAGTTGTGCAAATTGTACCTGGGAGTTCATTACATAATTGTTCTTCTTTTTTGATATGGTTGAAATTTTCAGAATAAACAATTACAAATAAACAGAAAGGTGAAATAATTTGAAGCACCTATTTATAACCCTATTCTTTGCTCCAGTGTAAGGAAAGCATTGAAAGGAGCCTAGGTGAATGGGAAGGGTGTCAGAGGACATGTGGAAGAATTAGTTGATAGGCTATTTATTGATCAACACACATCATCCCCTGCTCACATTACACCTTAGCACATGCATTTCACTTTTTCCTATGGATCAGAATAGTCCAATCATCATGCAGAAGGACTCTGGAGTTAAATAAGACTTGGTTTTACATTCTAGCTCTGAAACTTAATAGCCATGTTGCAGCTGCCTGATGGCAGGAACTACAGGGTAATGCAGCTATGTGGTTATGTGGTTAGGCTAATAAATAACTTTTACCCTAAGAGCCTAGACACAGTATATAACAGGAAACCAGAGTTTCCTTTTTAAAAAGGACCAGGTCCATCTCATTAAGATGAAGAACAATTTTTCAATACTGTATCCTGAATTAAAAATACATATATATATTTCTTACTTAAACTTTTGTCCTGAAAGATATAGACTTGACATGTTAAGTTGTCAAGTAGTTCAGGGAATTTTAGATATTGTTAAAAACCCTTCACTTCACTTCCCTTATTATTTCAGAGCCAAGTCAGTACCCTAGGCGATGGTGGTAGCCAAGAATATAAGTTATTTCTTAGTTCTGATTATTACAGCAGCTCATTTTGCATTCCCATCTTCTGCCACTGATCTCAGATTTCCTTTTTTTTTTTTTAAAGTAAATATCTAGAAAGTACAGGAGAGCAAGATATTTTTCTTTACAAATTTGGCAAATGGAATACTAGGAAAGCCAAAGAAAAAGTCTGTCAGAAATATTTTCTTCTCAGTTTCATTGATGACATTTCTGTCAGGTTTTTGGAAACGCCATAACATGCAGATGTTAAATGCTTAGTTGGAATTGAAAACGCATGTCCATTTCTTGTGGTCAGAAGTGAATCATGCAGTCTGTCTGTAGCTCTTGCCCTGATTTTTATGAAACTGACCATACTGAATTTTACATTAAGGTGGTTGAGCAATAAATAAAGTCAACATGACCAGTGCTCTGCTGCAAAATAACTCTCAACATTTACTTTGTGTGGCTCAACAAGAATCAGTTTTTAATGTCTAGTTCAGTTAGAGACTGATGCGGAAAAGTAATCCATGGCTCTATAATGGGAAGTAAAAATTACAACTAATTGTGTGAGACAGATTGCTGAAATCAGACAAGGACACTGTCTTAATAAATTTCAAAAAGTGGCAAGTACACTGACTGCACACAGGAAAACTCCTGAAAAAAAGATATAAAAACGAATAAATCACGGGATTCAAGGCCACACTTTAAGCAATGCCAGAATTAATATCTACCTAGTAACTTCAGCCAATATAGAAAGCAAAAAAAAAGTGCATACTTCAGTGTAATGCTCCCTAGTCTGACCTAAAGGGCTCGAAGTTCTGTATGTGTTCAATCTTCTTTACGACTTTTATCCTCTTTGAAAAGCCCTGGATGGAGAAGTTGAGATTCCTTCTTTCCTGAACTTATCCAAAACAAGTGAATCCATCCAGGGCAATTTTTCTATGAAGATTCAATTATTTAGAGTCATCAATTTTTGTGTGCGTGTGGCTGAGTATTTGTATAAAGTTAACCCCCAACAAGTCTGCTCAGAGTTTGGCCATCCCAACATGATCACTAGATACCACGCCAATCTACTTCACCTGCCAGGGCAGCCTCGGGCTGTTGCCCCACACATCATCTTCACTCTTCAAGCACCTCGGCTCCCATTTCCCTCATTCCTTCAGCATTTAGAAACCATGCTGTGGCTCTGTTTGCCTCAACAGGCACTAGGGACTCTGTTAAACGGGGTTTTTCAGGAATATTAGTAGATTCTAGAAACTACCATATATCAGAACTCCCATGAATGTTCTTTTTCAATATCCCACACAAAAGTAAAATTCATAAAAATGGTGCCTCCGCTAAATTCAGTGAGGTTAATTCTACTTGCACAGATTGGGAAATCCTTCATTGAGAGAAAAACTGATCTGAATATTTGAGATGATGTTTGTGAGTCTTACATAAGGAGAAAAAAAGGCAAGAAAGAGGGAAAAAGTTGCTTGATGATTTATACCCTGGCCCTTCCCACAAAAACTTCACAGGTAGGTGTCAATTAGTTGTCTAACTCCTGGCATCCATATGAACAAAATTGCCTTTATAGACAATTGTAAAGGAAGATTTTTCAAAAGATCCTCAAAAATGCAGAGTAAAACATCATCTGTCAGGAACGCATTAGGTCGGCATTTCATAAAGGCAACAAGCTGAACTGCAGGATATGGAATTTGTTTAAATTCCAGAATATGTACAATCACCCAATATTGCTGAGAGAAACATCTCTGTAGGGGTTCGTTGAGACATACAAATCAATGCAGCAGGCATTCATTGAGCAGCATATAGATGTAAGTATGGAAACAAAAATTAAATTCCAGAGAGTCAGTATTTTTATGGAGGCAGCAGTTAATCTAGATGCATCAATAAGACATCACTTAAAAACCTTTTTCAAATTTTCTTCCTTTTTCAAATGTGCTAGGACAAGATGGGTTTATGGATAATTACCATAGGAAAAGTTTAATTCTAGAGAGTTGAAATGATAAACATCGATGTAATTACAGTTCTTTTTGGTAAAAAATTTACTCTTTAGTGATATGACAGATGGAGACTTAGGGTTGATACTTGGTTCTTAAGCATTTATAATTAACATTTTAAAAGCAATCCATAAAAATATTTCATGGCTTACATGTAGGTGGTGGAGAAACAGAAATACAATCTATATATTTCCATTAAATTCTTGTAAATAGGTAATTTCTTATTCCTTGATATGTAGAGAAATGGGAGACAGAGTATAAGAATATTTCAATCGATGAATATTTCAAGTAAATAACTTTTCTCATTTTCTCCAAGAAATTATCAGTCGATATACAATATTTATGTTGAATAATTAGATCAACTCATTCAACAAATATTATGAGCCAGTTATCTTGTGTATAAGTTAGAAGTAAGTTTGGTTGTGACAGAACTCCTCCCTGTCCCCAACATTAAAAAAAAGCAGTAGTACTTTTTAACATTTCTTTCATAGAAAAGTCTATGTAGGCATTCAGGAATTGCATAGCTCTTTCATATTCTTGTTCTTCCAGGCATTGCTTCTGTTCTCAATCTCACCTCATCTTGTGCCAAAACAAGTATATTTCTTATGAGTTGGCGGCTCCTGCTCATCCATTATGATGCTCCCTCCTATCAAGGGCATATACTTGTAGTAACCACTTCACATGTGTTTTTACCCCTTTGACACAAAATAGTCCCTAGGCCACATCCAGCTGCAAGGGATATTGAGAAACATAATCTTTTTTTTTTTTTTTTAAATCAGCCATGTATCTAGATACCCTGCCTCGTAAGTACTCTGCTTCACCAGGCAAGCTGTGCAAGATATAGCAATCAACAAAATCTTAGTGGTTCCTTCCCTTATATAATTTGTAGTTACTGGGTTTGATGAACACATATTATTGAGCTTATATGATATCTTAGTTTCCCGTGACTGCTATAACAAGTTACCACAAATTGATGGCTTAAAGACAACAAAAATTTATTCTCTTACAGTCCTGGAGGCCAGAAGTCCAAAATCAAGGTGTCATCAGGACTTCACTCCATTTGGAGGCTCTAGGGGAGAATCTGTTCTTCACCTTTTCCATCTTCTGGTGGCAGCTGGTACCACAACTGTTTCCACATCACTGACTGCTCTGCCTTTGCCTTCACATTACTTTCGCTTGTCTGTGTCATTTTATTTTCTGCCTGTCACAAATCTCCCTCTACTTTTCTCTTATAAGGTCACTTGTCATTAGATTAGGGCTCACCAGGATAATCTCCTCAGCTCAAGATCCATGACTTAATTACACCTGCAATGACATTTTTTCCTGGAACATTCCAGGGATTAAGACATGGACAAATCTTTTGGGGAACCACTAAATATGAAAACCTACTACATAAGAAAAAACAATCACATTAACAGTTCACTTACACTTCAAGCAAAACTTTCACCAGAATGTGTACATTTTCTCTTGACTTGCAGAAAGTAAATAAAATATACAGCTGTATCCCTTAAGGTATGTTATATATGTTAATAAATGAAGTTATGACCCCAAGACTGAATCAGGAAAAAATAGAAAATATGAAGAGACTGGTTACCAGTAATAAAACTAAATCAGTAATTTTCAAAACTCTCAACAAACAAAAGTCCAGGACCAGACAGCTTCACATGTGAATTGTACAAAGCAAGAGTTCTATAAAAGAAGAGTTAACACCTAGCCTTCCCAAACTATTCAAAAATAAATAAATAAAGAGGAAGAAACACTTCCAAATTCACTTTATGAGGCCAGTATCACCCTGATACCAAAATGAGACAAAGATACCACAAAGAAAGAAAATTATAGGACAATATCACTGATGAACATAGACACAAAAATCCTCAACAAAGTATCACCTAATGGAATACAACAATACATTAAAAGGACCATATACTATGATCAAGGGGATTTAGCTAAGGGATGCAAGGATGGTTCAATATCTGCAAATCAATCAATGTGATGCACCACTTTAACAAACTGAAGAAGAAAATCATACAGGTCATCTCATTAGATGCATAAAAATCTTATACAAAATTCAACATCCATTTATGATAGAACTCTCAGCAAAGCCAGTAAAGAGGGTACATAACTCCACATAATAATGACCATATATGACAAATGCACAGCCAACCTCATACTCAATGGAGATCAGGAACAAGACAAGGATACCCACTCTTGCCACTTTTATTCAACATAGTATTGGAAGTCCTAGCCACAACAATTAGACAAGAAAAAGAAATAAAAGGAATCCAAGTTGGAAAGGAAGAAGTAAAATTGTCACTGTTTGCAGATGACATATTATATAGAGAAAAATCCTAAAAATGCTTCCAAAAACCATTAGAATAAATCAATTCAGTAAAGTGGCAGAATACAAAATTAATATGCATAAATCTCTTGTGTTATATACATTAATAAACTGTCAGAAAGAAAAATTAAGAAAAAAATCCTGATTACTATTGCATCAAAAAGAATACTATGAATAAATATAATCAAAGAGGTAAAAGACCTGTACAATGAAAACTGTAAGGTGTTGATGAAAATCTGAAGATGATGCAAACAAATGGAAAGATATCATGCTTATGAACTGAAAGAATTAACATTGCTAAAATGATTATGCAACCCAAGGCAATCTACAGATTCAATGCAAACTTTATCAAAGTACCAATAGCATTTTTCACAGAGCTAGAACAAATAATTTTAAAATTTGTATGGAAACACAGAAGACCCCAAATGTCCAAAGCAATCTTGAGAAAGAAGAACAAAGCTGGAGGTGGCATAGTAACTGATTTCAAACTGTACCACAAAGCTACAGGAATCGATGGAACAGAGCAGAGAGCCCAGGATAAACCCACACTTATATGGTCAATTAACCTACAAGAGAGGAGGCAAGAATATATAATGGGGAAAAGATAGCATTTTCAATAAATGGTGTTGGGAAAACTGGACAGCTACATGCAAAGAGAATCAAACTGGACTACCTTCTTACACCATATACAAAAATAAACTCAAATGGATTGAAGGCTTAAATGAAAGACCTGAAACCATAAAACTCCTAGAAAAAACAGGCAGTATACTCTTTGACATTTGTGTTAGAAATATTTCTTTGTAACTGTTTCCTCAGGCAAGGGAAACAAAAGCAAACATAAACAAATGGGACTACATCAAACTAAAAAGATTTTGCACAGTAAAGGAAACTATCAACAAAACAAAGAGGCAGCCTACTGAATAGGAGAAGATATTTGTAAATGATATATCCCTTAAGGAGTTAATATCCAAAATATACAAAGAACTCATACAACTCAATATTAAAAAAACCAAATAATCCAATTTAAAAATGGGCAGACGACCTGATAGACATTATTCCAAAGGAGACACACAGATGGCCAAAAAACACATGAAAATATGTTCAACATCACTAATCATCAAGGAAATGCACATCAAAATCACAATGATATACCACCTCACTCTTGTCAGAGTGGCCATCATCAAAAAGACAACAAATAACAAGTATTGGCAAGGATGTGGAGAAAAGGGAACCCTTGTGCACTGTTGCTAGGATTATACATTGGTGCAGCCATTATGTAAAATAGTATGAAGGGTCCTCAAAAAATTAAAAATAGGACTGCCATATGACCCAGTAATTTCACATCTGGGTATACACCAGAAGAAAACAAAAACACTAACTGGAAAAGATATATGCACAACAAATGCTTATTTCAGCATTATTTATAATAGCCGAGATATGGAAGCAATCTAAGTGTCCATCAATAGATGAATGGTTGGGCTACCCTGGTGGCACAGTGGTTGGGAGTCCGCCTGCCGGTGCGGGGGACACAGGTTTGTGCCCCGGTCCGGGAGGATCCCATGTGCCGCGGAGCGGCTGGGCCTGCGCGTCCGGAGCCTGTGCTCCGCGGTGGGAGAGGCCACAGCAGTGAGAGGCCTGCGTAACGCAAAAAAAGAAAAAAAAAAGAAAACAATAGATGAATGGTTAAAGAAGATGTGGGATACATGCAGGCACACCTTGTTTTATTGCTCTTCCTTTTATTTCACTTTGCAGATAATGTTTTTGTATTGTTTGTTGTTGTTGTTGTTTTTTACATATTGAAGGTTTGCGTCAACCCTGCATCAAGCAAATCTATACCCACCATTTTTCCAACAACATTTGCTCAGTTCTGTCTCTGTTTCACATTTTGGTAATTCTCATAATAGTTGAAACTTTTTCATTTATTATTATGTTTGTTATGGTGATCTGGGATCAGTGATCTTTGATATTACTATTACAAAAAGATTATGACTCATTGAAGACTCAGATAATGGCTAGCAATTTTTTAGCAATAAAATATTTTAAATTAGGGTATGTACTTTTTAGACATAACACCATCGCACACTTAATAGACTAAAGTATAGTGTAAACGTAACTTTTATATGCACTGGGAAACCAAAAAAATCGTGTGATTTGTTTTATTGAGATATTTTCTTTATTGTGGTGGTCTGGAACCAAATCCATTATATTTCCCAGATATGTCTGCATACAATGGAATATTACTCAGCCATTAAAAAATTGAAATCTTGACATTTATAACAACAAGGATGAATCAAGAGCAGCGCTCCCCAACCTTTTGGCACCAGGGACCGGTTTCGTGGAAGACAATTTTTCCACGGACGGGGATGGGGGATGGTTCAGGCGGGAATGCAAGTGATGGTTCAGGTGGTAACGCTAGCGATGGGGAGCAATGGGGAGCAGCAGATGAAGCTTCGCTCACTCTCCTACCGCTCACCTCCTGCTGTGTGGCCCAGTTCCTAACAGGCCATGGACCAGTACCAATCTGTGGTCGGGGGGTTGCGGACCCCTGATCTAGAGGGCATTATGCCAATGAAATAAGTCAGACGGAGAAAGACAAATACTATATGACCTCACTTATATGTGAAATCTAAAAATAAAAAAAGCAAAGAACAAAAATAGACTCACATATATGGAGAACAAATGGGCGGTTGCCAGAGGAGAGGAGGGTTGGGGGGTGGAATAGGTGAAGGGGATTAAGAGGTACAATTCTCCAGTTATAAAATAAATAAGCCGTGAGACGTAATATACAGCTTAAAGAATATAGTCAATAATATTCTAACAACTTTGTATGGGGACACATAGTTACTAGACTTATTGTGGTGATCATTTCATAATGCATGCAAATGTCAAATCACTATGTAGTACATCTAAAACACAATAGTGTATGTCAACAGTATTTCACAAAAAAAGAAAAATCATGGCAAAGTTCATTTAAATATTAAAATATTTTACCATTTAATTATATAACTTCCTTTTAATAATTTCAAACTGAAAGGAAGTTACAAAGGAAGTACCACTGTTCCACAGTTTGAAGTAGAATGCAATCTGTATTTATTTCTTTTGTCTCAGTCAAGTGTATTCTCTGATTTACTGGGCATTAATTTGGGAAAGTTCCTGGCTTGTTAAACTTAGGTATCTTAGATTCCCAATATATGATGGACACTAATACACAGGACGCATTCAATTAATGATTATTATTATTATTAGCTGAGAAAGAGATATCTTGAATCTACTCAGTAAAGCAAAATAAATTAAGGTTATCTGGTGTTGGGAATAGGGAAAAACATAAGAGGAAGGAAGGAGTTACATGAAGCAAAATTTCCAAGTTTTCTTTGCAAAATGTTTGGTGAGGGTGAGATGGAATTCAGAAAATAATAAGACTCTAAAGCAAACTGCTCATTTTATAAGAAAACTGGAGACAAATAATTTATAAAATAGAATACTGACATGTTATATTTTACTCTCAATTGCCCCTCCTGTAGTATTATTATACACTAGTATAATAGTCATGTTATATGGGGGCAAAAGAAAAAACAAGTTAATTGTATTTCTAAATTATAATTCTATAATTTTGTACAAATTACCTTATTGGTTTTATTCAATATTACAAATTTTATGATGCTACATAAAGTATGAGAAATGCAGAACATTATAATGTAAAAAATAAGAGCTATACCTAATTCAACTAATTATTACTTATTTTTAAGTAAGGTTGAGAATAAATATTCTTTAGACTTGTATCTATATCATAAATTTAACCTGCTGTGAAAGCAGGTTCTGAGGCTAACTTACTCTTCACAGGAATGATCAGGTATATGGGTTGGTGAACTTCTCATGCCTGGAAAGAACAGAGGTAGCTGATAACTTATTGGGGTAACTATAAGGGAGATTTGTTATCAAATATAAGATTCTATTATTCTCAGTAAATAGATGCAAATGTATAAAATAAGCAGAACTTGACTTGGTCTAAAAATAATATGCATTTGAAGTGAATATTTTTAAATCAAAGGATAATGAAGAATATCTCTGAGGAACACTCACATGTCTATTACCTGCAGCTGTGGCATGTTGTAGGTTATGCCATCCAGTACAACCCAAGGATTCTACCCTGCCTCTCCACTGTTGTATCCAGAGAATAACAACTACATTTAATTACCTAGTTTAAACTTAATTTGAAAGGTATATCTTCTATATGAAATCACAGTAGGCTTATGAATGTGAAATATTTAGAAATATCCATTGTTTCAAAACATCATGACTTTCACTGGGTAATTAAGGTTTGACTTCAGTTTTATAGGTCTTTATCTGTAAATGTTTTGCCTTTTTGACAGCTCCTTTAATGGTCATGTGGAATGCAGCAGTTGAACACATAACTGAAACAGATACATGGGATATAAATAACACACAGGATAACTTTCCAAAATGCAAATCACTGATATCCTACAGCTACCATGGAATAAAAATCCTAGCAAGACAGTCACACAGGAAGTTTCGGAAAGAATATTTAAAAAACAGAGTTGCTCTTTTTCTGTCCATTTCTCTGTTAGTGATTTTCCAGACACAGTGTGGAGGTTCTGGTTTAAAACAGTCTCAGGCAGGGCTTCAGAGAACTTTTATTCCATAAAAGCACACTATTTCCATTAAAGTACACACTGAGAGCTGAAAGATACGCCATTCTTTCAGGGAAGTAACACTCATAAATCCTAGTAACATAAGCAATTCTAAAATAAAATGGAATTGGAGCACAGAACCATTTGGGGGCTGTTTTTCACATATTTTTTTGGAGTCAAAGATTTCCAAAGAAATAGGACTGCATTTTCAACCTGCACAATATCTCACACCAGTAACACCTGTTGTTGTTACCCTTTGTTTCCTCAAAGTGATGTGTGAGCATAAAGTCATCTCAGTGACCCATTAGGGTGCCCCCAAAAGTTTTGTGATAACATTAGTAAACCAACTAAACAAACGTCCATGTGAAAGAGTAATGAACATCTCTTCACCGAGTTTCTTAATCTCTACAATTTTTCAGACCCTGAAATGGAATGTGATTTATAGGTCTATAAATTTCATTGCTTCGGATTTTCATTTTTCTCTAATCACAGCTGTGAAAGAACTCAGAGGTTCCTTCTCAGTTTTTATTTTAACCAAATAAATGAATACATAAATAAAATACACTAAACCCTTCACATGTCTGGTGTCCCGTAAGTACAAAATGGTTGGCTTGGAAATAAAGGGAAATGTAATGTTTTTTGATGTGTTGCAAGATGGAAAATGAAAAGATTGTGTCAAATAATGTATGGTATGGTGAAAAAAAACAAAACCTAGGATTTCCAATATTAACATTTTCCCTTGGGTTTTGTGTTGAGCCCAGAGAAATCCTTCATGTATGCCTTGTAGCTTTTAAATGGAAAAAAAAAAGTGATAGAATGCGTTTCTTGGGCCTCCGATTTGGCAGGTCTATTCATCTCTTACGAATACCTGAAGCCTACAGATTGCTTAATGAAGAAACCCAAACGAGGGAGCACTTCCCAATTAATATATAGATTGCAGCAATCACCATCTCCTCCTTCTATCTTCTGCAGAGTAAATGCCAATGCTATAGGAAATTAACAGAATTCCAGCACTGGAAATGAACAGCATGATCTGATACTTGTGACTGATACTTTTGGAAGAAAAAAAGTTATGGATTTTCATTGGAAGGTAGACTAACGTTTAAAGCTTAAAGAAGGAACTGGAGTTACTTTGGTTGGAGCATTATAGCCTGGAAGCCTGACAGGAGGCTTGGCTTTCCCTCAATCTGTGGTAATGGGAAGGTTTTGAATAATAGGTGGTTGACCTCTTGAGTGGAAGTGGGAATTGTTTTCTTATCAGTTAGCCATATGGTAAATATTCTGAAATTAGGAGAGTCTTGGACTTTAAAGGGACTATACCACATCTTACACTGAATAACAAGCTTGATCTTAGCTATCTAAAATTTATTTTAAATAAGCCACTTCTAAATGTTTGTATGATATGACCAAAGTAGTTTCCTTCACATTCATAAAGTGATATATATACAAAAAATCCCAGAAGATAACTCTGAAGTAGATTTTAGTAAGAAATATGCTACAATAACTATAAGCAGCATACAGTGGATATAACAAGCAGTGATACAGGAAATCTAGTATAGTGATTAAGAACACAGACTTTGGAGTCATTCAATCCCTGTATCTGCCATCTTCCAGCTCTGTGAACTTGATCAAGTGGCTGTACTACTCCAAAGCTGTTTCCTAAAAGGGGGATGATAGTGAGGATTAAATGAGATAATGTATTGCCTCACTCTTAGTAAATATCCAATAAATGGCAACCATGGAGTCCAATTATGCTCTTAGATGTGCAATAAGAGCACAGAAGTAAGAAAGCCAATTGCTGTCTGGGTAACTCCCAGAAGTGGAGGTCCAAGGAAATGTGATACTTGTGCTACGTTTGAAAGAAAAGAGAGTTCATTGTACAGACTGGAGGTAGGGCACCTTCATTCCAAGGAGAAGAGAAAATGTGCACGAAGTCACTGAGTTAAGAAGAACAATGGCAAATTAAGGGGATGCAAGTTGTTTCCTGGCTGGAGAAAACTGAGTAGGGCTGATGCTTAAGCATAGATGTAAAATGCCTTACATGCAAAGGATTTAAAGTTTAACCCTTCAGGAAACAACAGTGAAACACCCAAGGTTTCTAAATATTAGAATAACAATTTAAACACTTACTGATTTAAAAAAATTATGTTCAAGGCACTGTGGAAAACTGATGGATGGAAGTGAGACTGGTAAAAGTGAGGCACCAGTTAGGGTCATCACAGGCAAAAGCTGATAGAGGCCAAAGCTAAGGAGAAACAGTGGAAATGGAAGGAAGAGATAGATTTAAGAAAGGGATCTGAAGTTTGTTATTAGTCAGGGTTCTCCAGAGAAACAGAACCAATACTTAGTCCTGTTATAACTATACAGCTATACACATATGTGTATATATGTGTGTATGTGTGTGTGTGTGTATATGTGTGTGTGTGTGTATATTTAAATGTTGTGTGTGTTTATTTTAAGAAACTAGATTGTGCAATTGTAGAGGTTGGCAGGTCTAAATACTGCAGGGTAGGCCATCATGCTAGAAACCCAGGGAAGAGCTATCTGATGATAAAATTGTCCCTTACTTACGGGAGGGAGGCCATTCTTTTTGTTTATTTGAGCCTTCAACTGATTAGATGAGGCACACTCACATCATGGAGGATAATCTGTTTTACTCAAAGTGCACAAATTTTTTTTTCATTTTATTTTACTTATTTATTTTTCATACAGCAGGTTCTTATTACTTATCTATTATGCATATTAGTGTATATATGTCAATCCCCATCTCCCAATTCATCCCACCACCACCACCTGCCGCTTTCCCCCCTTGGTGTCCATACATTTGTTCTCTATATCTGTTTCTCTATTTCTGCCCTACAAACCAGTTCATCTTTATCATTTTTCTAGATTCCACATATATGCATTAATATACAATATTTGTTTTTCTCATTCTGACTTACTTCACACTGTATGGCAGTCTCTAGGTCCATCCACATCTCTACAAATGACCCAATTTCGTTCATTTTTATGGCTGAGTAATATTCCATGGTATATATGTACCACATCGGTTTTTTTTAACATCTTTACTGGACTATAATTGCTTTACAATGTTGTGTTACTTCCTGCTATATAACAAAGTGAATCAGCTATATGTATACATATATCCCCATATCCCCTCCCTCTTGTGTCTCCCTCCCAACCTCCCTATCCCACCCCTCTAGGTGGTCATAAAGCACCGAGCTGATCTCCCTGTGCTGTGTAGCTGCTTCCCACTAGCTATCTATTTTACACTTGGTAGTGTATATATGCCTATGCTAATCTCTCACTTCGTCCCAGCTTCCCCTTGCCCCTCCCTGTGTCCTCAAGTCCATTCTCTACATCTGCGTCTTTATTACTGTCCTGCCCCTAGGTTCATGAGAACCTTTTTATTTTTTTTCGATTCCATGTATATGTGTTAACATACAGTATTTGTTTTTCTCTTTCTGACTTACTTCACTCTGTATGACAGTCTCTAGGTCCATCCATGTCTCTACAAATGACCCAATTTCATTTCTTTTTATGGCTGAGTAATATTCCACTGTATATATGTGCCACATCTTCTTTATCCATTCATCTGTTGATGGGCATATACGTTGCTTCCATGACCTGGCTATTGTAAATAGTGCTGCAATGAACACTGGGGGTGCAAGTGTCTTTTTGAATTATGGTTTTCTCTGGGAATATGCCCAGTAGTGGGATTACTGGGTCATATGGTAATTCTATTTTTAGTTTTTTAAGGAACCTCCATACAGTTCTCCATAGTGGCTGTATCAAGTTACATTCTCATCAACAGTGCAAGAGGGTTCCCTTTTCTCCATACCCTCTCAGCCTTTATTGTTTGTAGATTTTTTGATGATGGCCATTCTAACCGGTGTGAGGTGATACCTCATTGTAGTTTTGATTTGCATTTCTCTAATAATTAGTGATGTTGAGCATCTTTGCATGTGCTTCTTGGCCATCTGTATGTCTTCTTTGGAGAAATGTCTATTTAGGTCTTCTGAACTTTTTTTTTTTTTTAGTTTTATTGATTTTTGCTATTGTTTTCTTTGTTTCTATTTCATTTATTTCTGCTCTGATCTTTATGATTTCTTTCCTTCTACTAACTTTGGGTTTTGTTTTTTCTTCCTTCTCTAGTTCCTTTAGGTGTAAGGTTACATTGTTTATTTGAGATTTTTCTTATTTATTGAGGTAGGCTTGTATTGCTATAAACTTCCCTCTTAGAACTGCTTTTGCTGCATCCCATAGGTTTTGGATCATCAAGTTTTCATTGTCATTTGTCTCTAGGTATTTTTTGATTTGCTCTTTGATTTCTTCAGTGATCTCTTGGTTATTTAGTAACGTATTGTTTAGCCTCCATGTTTGTGTTTTTTTACTTTTTTTCCCCTATAATTGATTTCTAATCTCATAGTGTTGTGGTCAGAAAAGATGCTTGATATGATTTCAATTTTCTTAAATTTACTGAGGCTTGATTTGTCACCCAAGATGTGATCTATCCTGGAGAATGTTCCGTCCACACTTGAGAAGAATGTGTAATCTGCTGTTTTGGGATGGAATGTCCTATATCAATTAAATCTATCTGGTCTATTGTGTCATTTAAAGCTTGTGTTTCCTTATTAATTTTCTGTTTGGATGATCTGTCCATTGGTGTAAGTGAGGTGTTAAAGTCCCCCACTATTACTGTGTTACTGTTGATTTCCTCTTTTAGAGCTGTTAGCAGTTGCCTTATGTATTGAGGTGCTCCTATGTTGGCTGCATATATATTTATAATTGTTCTATCTTCTTCTTGGATTGATTCCTTGATAATTATGTAGTGTCCTTCCTTGTCTCTTGTAACATTCTTTAAAGTTTATTTTATCTTATATGAGTATTGCTACTCCTGCTTTCTTTTGATTTCTATTTGCATGGAATACCTTTTTCCATCCCCTCACTTTCAGTCTGTATGTGTCCCTAGGCCTGAAGTGGGTCTCTTGAAGACAGCATATATATGGGTCTTGTTTTTGTATCCATTCAGCAAGCCTGTGTCTTTTGGTTGGAGCATTTAATCCATTCACATTTAAGGTAATTATTGATATATATGTTCCTATTATCATTTTCTTAGTTGTTTGGGGTTTGTTTTTGTAGGTCCTTTTCTTCTCTTCTGTTTTCCACTTAGAGAAGTTCCTTTAGCATTTGCTGTAGAGCTGGTTTGGTGGTGCTGAATTCTCGTAGCTTTTGCTTGTCTGTAAAGCTTTTGATTTCTCCATCGAATCTGAATGAGATCCTTGCCAGGTAGAGTAATCTTGGTTGTAGGTTCTTCCCTTTCATCACTATAAATATGTCATGCCACTCCTTTCTGGTTTGTAGAGTTTCTGCTGAGAAATCAGCTGTTAACCTTATGGGAGTTCCCTTGTATGTTATTTGTCATTTTTCCCTTGCTGCTTTCAGTAATTTTTCTTTGTCTTTAATTTTTGCCAATTTGATTACTAAGTGTCTCCGCATGTTTCTCCTTGGGTTTATCTGTATGGGACTCTCTGCGCTTCCTGGACTTGGGTGGCTACTTCCTTTCCCATGTTAAGGAAGTTTTCGACTGTAATCTCTTCAAATATTTTCTCGGGTCCTTTCTCTCTCTCTCCTCCTTCTGGGACCCCTATAATGTGAATGTTGTTATGTTTAATGTTGTACCAGAGGTCGCTTAAGCTGTCTTCATTTCTTTTCATTCTTTTTTCTTTATTCTGTTCCACAGCAGTGATTTCCACCATTCTGTCTTCCAGGTCACTCATCTGTTCTTCTGCCTCAGTTATTCAGTTACTGATTCCTTCTAGTGTAGTTTTCACTTCAGTTATTGTATTGTTCATCTCTGTTTGTTCTTTAATTCTTCTAGGTCTTTGTCAAACATTTCTTGCATCTTCTTGATCTTTGCCTCCATTCTTTTTCCGAGGTCCTGGATCATCTTCACTTCATTATTCTGAATTCTTTTTCTGGAAGGTTGCCTATCTGCACTTCATTTAGTTATTTTTCTGGGGTTTTATCTTGTTCCTTCATCTGGTACATAGCCCTCTGCCTTTTCATTTTGTCTGTCTTTCTGTGAATGTGATTTTCATTCCACAGGCTGCAGGACTGTAGTTCTTCTTCTCAAAGTGCACTAATTTAAATGTCAGTCTCTTCCAAAAACACTGTCACAGAAACATCCAAAATGACATTTGACCACATACCTGGGCACAGTGTCTCAGCTAAGTTGACACATAAAATTAATCACCACAGGTATGTTATGAAGATTGATGGAAAGAAAAAGAATGTGAAAAGCAAGAAGCTGAGGGTGGGTGAGGTTTTCCCCTTGGTCCAGGGGGTGGCATTATCAAAGGTAAGAGTAAAAGAAGAGACAGAGTGTGAATGGAAGAGACAGGGTTGAATAACGAGTTTGATTGAGTATATTGAACTTGAAATAACTGTGGATAATCTATGTGAAGTTGTTTCTTAGGACATGTGAAGTATGGGTCTGAAGCTCAGGGAAGAAGCCAAGGATCAGAAAAAGAAACCAGTGGCCTGTTTGGCTGGGAGTATAGATCATTCATGCAGGTAGTGATTTTTCAAACTGAAAGCTCATAAGAATCATCTGTGAAGTATTTTTTAAAATATAGATGCCTGTCTCTACACCAAAAACACTGACTCAGAATTCTTAGAGCAGCAGCCCATGCATCTGTATTTAGAAAGTCGCATAAATGATTCTGATACACAGCCAAATTTGAAAGCCACTAGCTTAAAGTCTGAGAACTGATGGCTTAAAACCCAGAGTATGAAGCTAAATAAGATACCAAAGAAGAATAAAATGTAGAGAATAGCACATTTTAAGGAGAACTGGTTAGGAGAACCCACAAAAAGAAGCATTGGTAAGTCAGGCAAGGGTAAGGTTATAAAAGCCAAAGAAAAACAGTTTTAAGGAGAGCTGGGTCAACAGTCATCAAATGGGTCAGCAATGTCAGTGAAGATAAGGAATGCAAAAATAAAAGGCATTCAACTTGGTTTTCCTCAATTAAAGTTCATTTAACCTATCAATAACAAAGAAGTGTTCAAGTCTTAGGAGTAGTAAGCTCCATTTTTACTGCTTAGTCCCACTTTGCAGGTTCCCAGAGCCAGAAGCAGCTGTTTCACAAGATGGCAGCTGGCCAGGACTTTTTCTGTTGCACTGAGCTAGGAGACAAGAGAGGCACAAAACAAGATACAGATTCAAAGAAAAAGACTAAATAAACTATATCGTAGACATCAGCCTGACCACTATGTTTAGAAACCAGCAGGATGACATGCACAAGTCACTGTATATATCTTCCAGCTGGAAAATGTTTCTAACTAAAGAAAGGAGGCCAGAGAATTTTCAAAAGAACTGTTGAGACTATGAGTTGTAAAGGGAATGTAACAAATCCTACCTCAATGTCACTACAACAAATGTCAAGTTTTATCTCACAAAAGCCCTATGTTCATCTTAACTTATATTGAAACTTTGCATCAGAGCCAAATTCTAAAAGAAGATGCTATAGAACCAGAGCTAGGATATAATCAAAACAGGTCTCTTAAAGCTTATGTCCATTGGACTAAACCTCTCATAATAGCTAATTTAGAAAACACACCATTGTCCCCTCTGTGGGGGAACAATCATTCATAACATTTTATCCTCACTCTGGTAGACCAGTAGTGTGAGCAGAGTTTCAGCTGGGAAATTAGTGAGAATCCACTGGAACCAAAACTGGGCCCTAACATACCAGGTTCTAAGCAACTGAGGTAACCAATACATTTGAAAATTACTGACAGAAATCTAGGACATACAGACTCTTATAAAACTTTTCATTTGCAAATTTAGGTACATATAAGTACACAGGTAGGTATATATAGTTCAGAAATATCTTGCTTGGAAAATGAGTGAGGATAACCAACCCTATTTCCACCTTTTTTTGTAATTAATTATATTAGAAATATCTCCTGGTTTGGAAGATCAACTGAAACAAAATGACATAAAAAATAATATGTAAGGAGAAAATTTAGCTGTTTTTAACTCAGAAGATTCTCATAACTGCCAATATTCTAATTGGATTAGTTCAAATTAAATTGTCCTGGAAAGCATTATTAGCCCACCATTTCTGTATCTCCCTCAGTCCAAAGTCTATTTCTTTCTAATTCAGTTCTTCTCCTATATGCTTGAGCTCATAATGCTGAAGTTAATGCTTTCTGTATAGCAGGAGTTTAATCAAATAAGCAACATTCAGGGTCCTATTTGAAAACCAGGATCTTGCCTCATATCCTGAGTCTCGTCCTCACAGCCCACAATCATGCCATTCACATTCTATGTTCTCATAAAATTACTAAGAATAAGACCCATACCAATGGGTACACTCTAACACAAATGGTCTTATTGAATCACTAACTACTGACTTTCTTAATTACAACCCACTAGGTGGGCGCTGCAGATTTAAACTGAAAGCTAAACTGCAGCTGCATGTCCAATTCAGAAATTTTAAAATTCATAGATGCAGAATAGGAGGGTTGGAGCAGAGAAGCAACTTACCCAACATCCCACAATCAGCGAGAAATGGAGCCAGGGCTTGAACTCAGCTCTTCCTGAGTACCAATATTGCAATAATTTCTCTAAACGATTTATAACTTAAGAGCTCCTCCATGTCTGACATGTCTGCACTGCTCCAACTAGTCTATATTCTTTCCTTTTTTGTGCCTTTCCTCAGCATCTGTCTTTTCATTTTGTCCCTCTGACAGCTCCATTCTCTAGCTCTTACATGTGATTTATTTGTTCCTTGGTGTGTCTGAACAGATTTACATTTCTATCATCAACTTCAACTCTGTTGTCAAGAAAAAGTATTTTGGCTGGTTACTGTCCCAAGGACAGATCAGATCTACAGGGTTCTGAAACAATCTGGATTTAAAGTTATACTCTTGGGTAACCCTAGTCCATGGAAAAAACATATTTTCCGTCTTGGTCTTTGGGTTATGAAATTCTTAATGGTACGATGGAAAGATGTGGGAGAGCTGAGAATTTACAATAGATTTTATATATTTCACCTTACTCCAAACTAGAAAGCCATGTTGTATTTAGACTGCTGCCATATAAAATAGTTGTTCATTCCTTCGTATAAATGTATATTATGTGCTACCAGTTATTTGTATTTCTCTGTGGTAGATGTTCTTCTGCTCTTGGAACTCTAAGAAAGTAAATATGAGATAAGCTGTTCCTCATCTTATAAGTTCCAAAAAATTTTCATGTATGTTACAGGGTTCTGTTGAGCTGCAACTGAAGGTAGAAACAAACATACATGTTATGATTCTCCCAGATATAAAAAATAAGCAAACAATAATATAGCCTTATAAATGATTTCATCATAAAAGCCTTTTTGTTAATTTTACATTAACTAGCCAGAAATATCCAAAGCGCTTTTGCTAAAATTCTAATTATTCAATAATTTAGACAAAGTATACTGAGGTTCATGTCTTTACAGTATTTCATTCCTATATCTACTCAGAAAGGATAAGGGACAAATGAATAAATTCTGGGGAACCCCTGTACAGCTGGCCTAAGACAAAAAATCAAATAAGGTGGTCTACAAGGTTCAAGAGTATTATGATTTAAATAAATAACTTAAAGTTTTTAAAAACCAGAGGATAGGATTTACATTCAGTAAAAGCCCACTTACAATATTTTTATTCACTCACTTGAGATTCATTGTGGGAATGTTTCGTGTGCAAATCCTTCACACTTTCTCTTACTAGATACCTGATGAAAGGAGAAACACAGTACCAGCAAGTAGAGGCCATTGTACCACCTAGAAAGCTGCCTTTTCATTGTCTTTGATTGATGGTGACAGTCCAAATCTACCTCAATCTCTCCCATCATATTCTTAATGCTAAAGAGCTGCTCATATGTTCCTTCAACCCAGCGACACTAGATTTATAGGTATGCACACAGAGCAGGCAGGAAAGAATCAGGAGGCTGGCAGTCTTGTACAAATGCAAAGGGTATGGTTGCATACACCATGGTTAGCTTTAACAGGCACAGAAAAATATTTCTTTTTCTGACAAGCAGAAGCCCACACTGAGCAAGATAAACATACAGATAAAGAAGACTAAGCACAATAGGAGCGTGCCAGGAAATGCATTAGGTGGTCATTCCATGGTCTTCCAGGGTCAAATATAAAAGTAAGCCCAATACATAATCAATGGTGGCCTTCATCTCTGACTTTCTCTGGTGAAGTTTTCATTGAAACCTGAGTCCACTCCCTCCATTCAAGTATCTGCTTTTGAAACTAAGTTACCACTTAAATGAAAACATCAAAGAAGCGTTAGTATGAGCAAGGGAAAAGACCCATTATGTCATCCAGCTCACTTCTTGCCAGTAATAAATCCTGCCCTCAATCCTCTTTTCTAAGAGTTGGTCTAGGCTTATTTTTAAAGCCTCAGAGATGGGCATCCATCCTCTCCCCAAGAGGATATTTATTTCACATTTTAATAAGTTTCACAATTAGGAAACTTTTCCTGAGAGCCAGTCCAATTTTTCTTTGCTTAATTTCTTTACTTGGCATTTAGTCATGGCTCAGAGTTCTGAAAATCATTCAAAGGCAGTTGATCTGGAAAAGTATAGCTGCAAATGTTCGTGATGTCTGTCAAATAGTGAGAGCTTTGGAGACTGGTGGAAGTATGCCTATCATAAGCATCTGAAATCACTTTGATTTTCTCTATGAATTCTACTTCTATGTTTGCTTTATGACATATGATTTATATTATCATGAACTTGAATCAGCAGAAATTATTTGAAACCTTCAGTGGCATATTCTTTTAGCTTAAAAAACAAAAAATCAGCACAGGTCACAGAACACCATTAGGGAAAAGATCAGTTATTTGTAGCAAACTTCACTAAGGTTGTGGTCCTAATTTTTTCCAATATAGTGGGCCAAGACTGGTAAGAACATCAAAGACTTGAGTAGAACAAAGGAATAATTTCCTCCTCAAAACATCCTTAAATGCCCAATTCAAGAAAATCAGAATTTGGTAATCTGATGAGAAAAAAATACGTATTTTGAAGAAGCAAATAAGTCATGCTATACATGCTTTTATTTACAGAATTTTATCTCCTTAAGCCCTTCATTTCTCCTCCTCTGTAATAAACTAAAGCCAATAATAACAATAAAAATTTTCAAAAAGACCCAAAAGGCTTTAATTTAAACAATAAGCATTTCTGATAATTTCTGAAGATATAAAAGTCTAGAATAAAGTATAAATCAAATTTTATATTTTGCATTGCTTTATTTTTTTGGCAAATTAATAAACATTAAATAATAGGAAAGATAGCCAATGTATTAAGCTATGGACCATCTTTATCTGGAGAGCATACTCTTATTTTCCATATTAAGATTTTCTCTAATCAATGTGACTTGATATAAAATATGTTTCCATCAAAACTCAGTTATTAATTTAAATGGTCCCTTGAAAGCAATTTAGGTACAGAAAACAAATTTTAAAATAATTTTGAGTGCTTTCAGTGTAAAACATCTAAAACTCATTAACTGCAATAACGGGACCTGTAGTTTTGTTTTCCTATTATATGATGGAATCTACTCATAATGACTTCAGGTATTAAGAACTCTTCTATATCCTTTTGCGGGACATTATCGCCTTTCAGTGAGCTTTTTCCAATCTCATGAAGTCCCTACAAATAAGAGGATTCATGCCAGTGAATATTCTGTGCTCTTAAGGATGCAAAAAGTATCAAGTTATACTGAAGTTGCTGCTAAAAATGGCAACTCATTGTGCAAACTAGAAAGGGGTTCTTTCCTGTGGCACAAATGGGAAACATTGCAAGGTGTTCCCTCTGAGAATATCAGAAAAAGTACCCTTCCCTTTCTTCTGGCCTGAGGCAGGTTCCCAGGCAGGACATAGAGCATGGCAAGCAAAACGCTCCCTGAGTTTTAGTTCATCATGCCCACCTGGCTAGGTGCCTCTGCAGGACACAGGAGAAGCAACCACATGCATGACTACGGATTCCACCTGTGTTACCTGGGTTACCAGTCAGTGTGATGATAAGACAATGAGGAAATGCCCACCAAAGACCTCTACTTCCCGTGTTACTTAGATCTTGTTTTGTAAAAACAGTTCCACTGTGACTTGAAAAATGTGATATTTAAACTAAAATAATAAGAAACAACCTCTTCTCAGAAGGGCATTCATCAGTATGAAATACTGGAAAAAATTAAAAACTGGGGAGTTCTGCAGATCTGAAATCCAAACTTTAACATTTACTTGTGTTGTCATATTGGTCAAATTACTTAAACTCTCTTAATCTTTCCTAATCCACATGATGGAGATAATAATAGCTGATGGGAAGACTAAATGAAATAGCATATGAAATGCCTGTTAAATAGTCCATAGAACATAGTTATATAAAGTATCTGGCTTTAATCCTACATGGAAAGAAGATAGGGATATAAAATAATCTGGCACAGTAAGTTGGCTGTTCATTTCATTAAAGCTTGATTTTGTATATGAGTCATTGTGTGGTTGCTATGGAAATCACTGAATTGTAAAGGTGATTACTTTACCAAATTCTTTTGTAGCATATTCACTGCAAAATACTTCTGTTTCTGAGTAGCCTGAGGTATGTGGTTTCGCTTGGAACATTCTCTAAGAAGTTTGTCCTCAAGTATTTGAATTTCTTCTCCCTTCTCCTCAACCCCATATGGGATATGATATTTATGAGTAAAAAAAATGAATTAGATATCCTCAGAGATTTACTGAAAAGACTAAACAAACTTTGTCTTTTTAGGTGTATTTTTAACACTGGCCAAACTGCCTAATACTTTGAGTGTGCTTCTTCCATATTCTGCAGTACAGTTTAATACTCTATGACTTCCCAGCCAATTCTGCACAGAGAACCTTCAGTAGATGGGGTTGAGAAGGGTAGACATTGTAGATAATTATTTTCTGGAGGAAACTGGTCCAGCTGAATACACAGTACTAGATAGCCATTTGTGTCTTCTTTTTATAATTTGGTTTTGTTGTTACCCTTCTAATAAGACAGTTGTTCTGTAGAATGGAGATTATGATATTATGAACACTTACATAAATTGAAGAGCATTTAAAGGGCTTCAAGAGAAAAGGGCTATATTAATCTAATACAATATATTTAATGAGTATTCCTGTTTAAATGCTTCACATGTCCTTTCTGCTGAACAGAAAGTTTAAGTAGTGAAAGAAAGTCTAATAGAGGAGAACCCTAGTGAGAGGCTGGCCTTGGGGACAGATTAGAAATGGCAGCATCGTGAGAAAGCTGTAAGGAAAGAAAAACATTTTCTTACCTTAACTTCGTGCACATAACCAGCCCTGCTGTGTGGAAGTCATGTTGGGAGCATTACCAATGACTGATTGTACCTAAAGGTAGCATTCTTGGGGACTCACTTTTCCTGCATCACTTTCTAATGTTTTACTTTACAATTAGAAAGAAGAAAAGGCTGGATGTTTCTGTTATTATCTATAATATATTTTTTCATTGTGCCAGTGTAATTAGACTATGGAGCTTTAGTAGCTAATAACAGAACATGTTTATTAGTCCCATCAAAGAGATATGCTTAGGATCCTAAAAGAAGTTATATAATTCCCAGATAGAAAAGAATCATGAAACGGGTTGAGTCCATTCACTCACGCAACAGATATTTATGGAGTACCTACATTGCACTATGACATTAGTGCTGGAGATACATGTTAATAAGCAAAGCAGTCATGTGAGTTCTTGCCCTCATGGAGCTTTTGATAATTCAGAGGAGATACCATTAATTACATGATCACACAAAAAATGTAAAACTGCCACTCTGTGAAATACTCTGAGGCAGTGCTATGTGTCCAGAAAAGAATTAATTGAAAGAATAACACTGGACTGATATCTGAAGTAACTAGAAAAAGAGGGAAAGGGAATTAGGACCCTCCTATTCAAAGGCCCTGAGGCAGGGAGAAGTATATGGAACTAAAATAAACACAGTGTGATCCAATCCCAGAGAGCAGAGCTTTAGAGAACAGGTTAAGGCTTTGTGTAATTATCCTGAAAGAGACAGAAAGCCATGGGGGTTTTTTAAGCAGCAGAAACATTAAATGTATGTTTTGAAAAAGTAATTCTGACTACAAAAGGGAGAATGGATGTGAAGGCTAACGCAGTGTATTCAGATGAAAGACCACCAGGCTTTAGTCTCTACATCTCCATCAGCACTACTCTTTTTAAGGTCATTGGTGACCACAACAATGACTAATCACATGGTCAAATGCCACTAATTTTATCCAATTGTTCAGTAGCATTTGACATAATTGATCATTCCTTTCTTCTTAAAATATTGCTTCACCTGTCCTGCTCTGACCTTCACTGTCATCCTTCTCGGTCTTCTTGGCTGGTTCTTCCTACCCTCCTGGTAAGCTGCAGTACTCCAGGCTTCTTCCATGGACTTCTGTCTCTATGCTTCCTCCCTAGGTGATCACATCTAATCCCATGACTTTAAATACATCTACATGCTGGCAATTTAAGTCTATACCTTCATTTCTAACCTTATCTATTGAATTTGTATAATATGGCAACCATGCCAAAAGAGATCTTGAATCTGATCTCTGTTGCTGACACTATTTTAGGCCACCATCTTTCAATTGCAATAGCTTTCTACACTGTCTCCTTGCTTTCACCCAAGCCTTCTAAAATACAAACCAAATCATGTCACTCTTTTGCTCAAAGCCCTCTGAAGTCTTTTAGTCTTCTTAAGAGTAAAATCCAAAATTCTTCTCACAGCCTACAAAGTCCTACATGATCTGCAATCTGCTCTACCTCTACCCTTTCTATTCTCTTCCTTGCTAGCTTCATTCAAGCCACACTGGTTTCCTTGATGGTCATGAAAAAGCTAAGCAAGCCCAGGGATCTTGCATTTGCTATTCTCTCTACCTAGAAAGCACCCTAACCCCGATATCACAATACCATCTCCCACAGTTCTCTCATATCATTCCTCAAATATGTTTATCTGTAAACTCTTTTGACCACCCTCTATAAAACAATTACCTATCCAAGTCAATCCCCTTTACTCTTACTGGCTTTGTTTTTCTTCATGGAATTTACCACACAATTTATTACATATGGAATTTATACCTCACATATTTATTTATTTATTAGTTTATTGTAAACCAGCCGCTTCTCGAAGATTGTGCGTTCCAGGAGACCAGGAAATTTGTCTTGCCTATTATTCTATGAGACAATGTACATCGTAAGCATCCAAAGAAATATCTGTTGAACTATTAAATAAATAAATCCATAAAATCAGATTAAAAATAAATTGGCTGTTGAGAATTTGAACTAAAGTGACTTACGTACAGTAGAAACTCCAAAAATGACAGTTATCGATAATTATCCATATACACTGTTATATGTAATTCAGAAATTCCCATGAGGTGAAATATATTAGTCCTATTTTGCAGACAAGAAAATTGAGGCTCAAGAAAAATTGGAAATTTGCTCAAGATTCCACAGGCAGTACATGTTTGAATAAGGAATCCATTCTAGGTCATATAACTCCTTTCCACTGTCTCCTATAAACAACCTGTGTATTGCAAGCAGAGTTTGACTGACTTTGTGTATTCAGGTAGTTACATTAAAAAAATCTTGGCACAAAATTAAGGAAATGGCTCATAGAATATGATAGGGATAAAGAGTCAGAAAAACTACATGTCAGAGTCTGGCTCAGGCAATAAATCCAGGTTATGACCTTGAACACACTCTTCACCTCTCCACTTCAATATTTGCCTCTATAAACTGATAATCTTAAAACTTGCGTAGTACACAATGGGATACCAATGATTAATGGTTACTGCCTGCAAAGAATTATCTAAGTGCTAAATAATATTATCATTACTAACAGGCTTGGAATTCTGGTTCAGAACATTTGGCCACTTATTCAAACCTTATCTAAACTATCTTGAAGTCTTGTGTCTTTAAAACTGGCCTTACTAAAGCTTTCTAACTGCTTATAGTCTAAAGTGATGTATTTAGAAGAGTTTATCCTGTGAATCTTGTGAAATTTTCCAATTTCTGCTTTTAAAGTTATCCCTTAAGAGGAAGTGAAGACATGTTTATTAGGAAAGCAAAAGCAACCTGCTGGAGAAGGGATTCCTTTTGAATTTGCCATCTGGTCTCAGCAGCCTGTGGTTGATGCTGCTAATTTTCTGAACCTGTGGTTGAGCCAAATTTCACAATGGCAGTGGACTTCCTGGACACTTCCTGCCCAAAGGAGTACAAAACCCAGATACAGCAAGCAAGAGGAGAACCACTGACTGGAAAGTGGGTCATAAAAAATATCCAATATAGCCATTCAGCAACTTCCCTTGATAGGAATTTTAGATAATTCACTGTGGTAACAGTTTAAGTTCTATTTTTCTCAATACCTAAATATTATTTTGACAATTTATATCATATATGTCATGTATATTGTTTACTTAGATAGGTTTAATTGCTTAATGGATGACAAGGGCTTCGTTAGAACTAGAAATATAAAAATAGAGACACAGCCACTAACATTATAAAAAATGCTAATAAAAGTAAATACAGAACCTTGGATAAAAGGCCTTAATTTGACCTAAGGAAAGAGCCCCTATGACTTTTGAGAAATACATTACATAGTGATTAAAGCGATAGACTCAAGACAAATTGCCTGTTTAAGTTCCAGTTCTGCCACTTATTAGCTGTGTGACTCTGGGCAAGTTATTTAACTTCTCTGTACCTTGTTTCTTCATTGTAAAATGGAGATGTTAATGGAAGCTACCTCATTAGAGTGTTGTGAAGATTGAATTGGTTAATATGTATAAAACACTTAGAAGTTACCTGGCAGAAAGTATATCATTACTAGTTGTTATTTTTCCCAAATAATAGTCTATCCCTGGTATTAGCACATAATCGAATATTTTAGTCAAATCTAAGTTGGAATAACTATGGAATATCTCTAGCTAGTTGACAATGTTAAGAAGTTCTTAATGTGATTGAGCACTATTTATGAGTTTCATTCAGGACTTTACCCCTTACTAGCTGAATGAACTTGGACAGGTTACTTAACCTCTCTGTATTTCCATTTCCTCAGCAGCAAACAGGGGACAGTATTTGTACTACTGATGACTGAAGATTAAAATAATTAATAAAAATAAAGCACTGAGAAAAGAGCCTGGCACACTGAGTTAATCAATAAATATTAGTTATTATTATTACTGCCAATACCAGAAAATAAGTTATGACAAAGGAAAGAGAGCAGAGTCCCTATGAGTAATTAACAAAGTTCATAATATGTCATTTTAAAGTACAAAATGCATCCTCCAAGATGAACATAGTTTCTAGAAAGAAATTATCAATTAAAAATAAATGATTTTAGGCCTACAGCCGACAGAGTAAAAAAAAAAAAATACATATACCAGCTGAAAGCTAATGAATAGTATAGTCTTTTTGGAGCACTTTTGGACCACAGATGTCTCCTGTGGGTAGACATCTATCTTTAGAATTTACATAGTACCTACCAACTAGCCTGAAGCCCTTAACAAGCTGTGACATGGGATGATATAAAGTAGTGACAAGGAAAAGAAAAACAAAATAAGAAGTGAAAGGAAAGAGCACATGCAACTCTGCTGAGTTTCACAACCCGGCCAAGGGTCTACTTAAATCTTAAAAGCTACACTTAAAGTTGCTGAGTCTTGTTTAAACAGTTAACTCTAAGTCCCAAGAAAGGTAGAGGGTCTAATGTCTACTAATATCATAACTTTTTATCATAACTTATATGAGTCTTCCATAATAAACATCAAATATGTTTGGAGAAGATCATTTTGATTACATACTGGTGAGCTGTAAGAAAATCCCCCTCATCTTCTGACAAATGGAGTTATTTTCACGCACAGCTCTGGAAGTTAACGAATCATCACTTCCTACATTGGTGTGTGTGAAAGCAATGGCTCTGTTTATAGTCCCTCTCTCTCTAAACTCACTAAATTCTTATTTACAGCCTCCCCAGCTCCCAACATACACTGGCTGACCTCCAGCTCATTCCTAAGAGGAGATAGTATTTCCAGGTCCATGCACACTGAATACATTGAGATTTCATCCTAGTTAAGGGCAGGATGATAGGAAATTTCCTACTATTACAGCAAAGGAACCAGCCTTTATTTACTCAGCATGCTTGCTGACAGCCCTCTCATGCTGGAATGGACATTCTGGGGGTGGCCTGGCTCAAAATCTAAAGAATAGTTTCTGTGGGGCAGCACAAATCCTACAAAATTGTGTGTGGTTTCCCCTTAAAAATTGTTTATTAAAAGCCTTACCAATGGATAGGAGAATCCCAGAGATATTGGCAAGGGAATTCTACTAGTACAATCATGTAAATATGTCTTAGAATTTTTAAAAATAATAAACTCAAAGTGGTTTATATTTTGTTGCATTTATACTTGTTAAAAAATAAATAAGGTTATCAGGCCCTCTTTACTGTTACACAGCCAACAAAGGTTACGACCAAACTAGTTTAGATTCAGACAAAACAGAAATTGCGTATATCCCTATGTCTAGGAAAGCCTGTAAAAATTCATGAGCGTAGCAGCAACTAATCCTTGCTCTGCTTCTCTCCTTGAACTGCAACTGCTTGCGTGAAAAGAGAACAGCAGTTATAGAATCTGCTTCCATGCTGAAGAAGGCTGTGAGAGTTGACACAAAAACTGCTAAAAAACCACATATATTTATATTTTTTACTTTGCTGATTCTTCAGTTTCTACAAACTTCCAATTTAAAGTAAACCACCACCAACAACAACAAAAGAAGTAACCCTGTACTCCTGGCTAAGTATTTTTCTCTACTCTCAACATCCTATTATTAGTGGTAACCCACATATTGATGCTTGATAAAATAATCTATTCCAGACAGCCACTTGGTGACTTAATAAAATCAGTTAGAAATAGCCTAGCAGATGTGTGGAAAATATTCAAGATAATGTTTAAAAGAGAATAATTACTGTTTCCTAGTAATAGAAGAGTTACTTGGAAAAAGAGATGAAATACATTTTTTTGAAAATGTTCCTTTTAAAATTTAAATACAAGTTACCTCTATGGAAGAGATCCAGTTAAAGGACTAAGGTTTCCAATGAGCCATGCAAAAACTGTCTTGCTAAACAGTTGCGTATAAATTGAACTTTTGAAGTCTGAATATTTAAATGTGTGATACCTATTTAAAGAACTATACAGAGCTCTTGTATTAAAATAAAGATATTTCCTTTTTATTGCTTTGTCATTTTCTGGGATAATTTTCTGTCAGAATTTTTTAAAACAAGGCACACTTTATGATATAAAAATAAGAAAAATGGGTGGAAAATCCATGTAACCTATCAATCAATTAAATGATTATAATAAGGGCTATATAAAATTGAAAATGGCTGGAAAAAATATCTTTGAGCTTTACCTCATAGAATGTTTCATCTTATTTCACAAAAGGCATTTTAAAGTTGATGTGTTCTTGCTACCTATGGGCAGCTTCAAATTCCACCTGATAGCCCCCAAACTGCTTTCTTCCTAATGGTAGGACTAATGGAAGGGTCTTAGAAAGCAATTGCTGAATCCACTAATGTTGACTCTCTTGCAAATAAGGATTGCAAAGAGATGTTAACGAAGAGTATTTTGAATAAGGACCCAGTACAATTGCATTAAAAAATAAACCAACCTCATGGTGAGTGAGCCAGCCTCACGGTGAGTATATGGAAAACAAATATAACACATTTTTCCACTTTGGCAATGTTATTGTTACCTAGACCTTTCTTCAAATAGAGACAGAATGTACCTTCCTTCCAAGAAGGGATCATAAAAGTGAAACAGGAACAAAGAAATGAGCAACACTGCATCTTTCTCGGGGTGCAGCTTTTATAAGGTTTTGTACACAGGTTATTTAATCACTTTAAGTGTCTACAGCAATACTTCCCTTCCTCTCAGCAATTTGGACCAGAAGGACTGTAATAGTAATCGGAATATGAGTCACAGGATGTACGAGACAGCACTTAAGGAAAGCCAAGTCAATACTTTTTCAAATTGTGGAAGTTTGGGGGACTTTTCTTTTCCCTTTTGTCTTTTGTTTGTCTACTTTCATTTTTTAAAGTACTGATTTTATGTTTTGGCCTAAAGTTCTTCATGCTCCTAGAATTTGGGCTTGCATTAAAACAAAAATCACAGGGATTTTTTGCTGGTGTTATTGCAGTTGCTTTTAAATTTTAGAGAATTATATTATGCGTGGATGGGTAATATTTCCTAGTCTTTTCCTGATCAAAGATCCTGATCTAAAGTTATCCTAATCTGAAGTTCAAGATAAAAATATAAATATATATTTTCAACTAGGGCACATTTAAGTAATTGTGGCCACAGTATATTTCATGGAATGAAATATAGTCAGCAGTTTTAAGTTAGTTAAATTATATTTCTGGAGATCATTTTATTAAAGTCTTACTTTGAAAATCAGAATTCCTGGGATTGGGAAGTTTTTTAACTCATCTGACTGATCACAGAAAATGTACAGTAAGCATTCATGGCAATTGTCAGGACATGTATTATGGTTAGAGACAAATGTTGATAAAATATGCTGTTGGCACTACAGGTGACTTTGGGGTGGGGGGAGAGGGAAGGAGGGGATAAACATTATTGTGTCTGTCAACCGTCTCTTTTAATTTCCAAGACACCTATCACCATGATGAGATCTGTAAACTGACACATTAACTTAAAATCAGTACATAATGTGCTAAATTCTTTACACTCTTTGCTGTAGGAAAGGAAAGGAAGGAAAGTTTAGTAAGGATAGAGGAAGCGTGACTAAGAGTAAGCACTTTCCGTAGGCCCTGGCTGCACCATGATGACATGTTTTCCCTAAGCAATCTGGTCTTCTTTCCTTGAAAGGGCTTGGGCCTGGGCAGTGGGAAACAGTGTAGTCTGACCACATATGGACCAGGAATTCTCCTAAGTGCACTCAGTAAAGATTACTGCTGTTGAGGTAAATGGCCTATTGCTTTGTTTTTCAACAGCTCACTTTTGGCAAAACTGGATAAAGTGGAATGCACAGAAGTGGAATGCACAAAAGTAAAATTTAAATTTAAGTAAATTTAAATAAATTACAACACAGTAGATTTAAATCTAATTTTAGGGGAAATGAGCTATTTTCACAGAGTGTTGACTATAATCTAGGGTATTTTATAAAATCTGTATCAGACAATATGAATTAGAGAGCAATAATGCATATTCCCTATCTTAAAAAGCTCTGTGTTTCTATGTTAGTAGTATCAATACATCAATGAAATGCTATGATGGATTGAATCAAAAGTTCGGTTTGAATAAGGAATGGTCACAGACTATTGGTTACTCCCATAAAGAAAAAAATAAAATCGGTCTGCTTTTATTTGCTAAACATAACTGACTGCTAAATTATATCTTTCTTCATTACATCCCAGGACATGTGAAAGGCAGTATGCCTTAAAGTTTGCACTGTATAGAAGAAATATTATTTCAGAAATGAATAACCTAAAGTAAATCCACTGAATTTCTCCCCACCCTGCCCCATGGAGAGCTATGTTCAGTCTCTTAATCTCCTAACTTTTCCTTACCATCTTATTCTGAAAAATAAACTCTCTTTAATTTTTATGAATCCAAAATATAATGAATATTGACCTTTGTTCCAAGTGGAATATGAATTTAAATTTCTGCTTTTGGCTTTATTCAGCCCTCCTGAAGGCAAGAAAAACTTCTCTATTTTTCTTATGATGTTCTTATCTCTCGTTCATAGAATCCTTGAGGGAATCCATTATCTTCCACAAAATTTGAAATTAACAGATACCCTATACAGAGTTTTCCAACCACCTTAATTCACTGATTATAAACCTTCTTTGAGCATCCCATTACAGGAGTCTGCCTCGATTCCTCTTGGTCCCATTTAAAACAAGAAGAGCCTGCTCATAATATTGGTCTAAGTAGAGTAATGCTGGGAATTTACTTTTATAAATATTTCTATTTAATCTGCCTTAAAAAATTCTTTCTCTAAAAAAAAACCCCTTTCCTTATAAGGAATAATGCAAACTTTCTATTTTAAAATTAATACAAAATCAAAATAGAAAATTTGGCAAAGAATAGAAGAAAAAAAAATTTTAAACCAAAGTACTCTACCTAGAGACAAATTTTTAATTTGTATATTTTGATGTATTTTTTAGAGAAAAATGAAAATTTTGGACAAATACAAAATGTGCAACACACAATTTTGTATCTTTCATTTTTTAGTTAATATATTTTCTTTTCTATGTTAAATATTCTTAGTCAATAAAAATTTTAAATGAATATAAAATTACATTGCTTGGCTGCAGCATACTTTTAGAAGTCCAATGTGCTATCCATTGTGCAACGGAGCCATCCTAGCATACTTTTAAAAAAAGTTTTGATTTTATTTTTCCATTGTATTATTAAATATATTTGAGATGTATTTTGCTGTACAGTGAAGTGAGGATCTAACATGATCTGTTTCAAAGAACCATTTCAAACCATTTTCTTTTGAATAATATATCCTTTCTCATTGGTTTTATATGCTTTCCTTAGCTTTGTAACTGATATCATCAAATCTGTTCTTCCTCTTCTTTAATCCATGATGTAAACACAGTGATCTTTTTAAAGCAATTAAAAATTGTCTGAGCAATTAACGGGATATGAGGAAGACTGCAGGAGAGGTGGATTTTAAGTGAAAACAAACCAGTTGATCAGTTCTGAAATTTGCGATTACTCATTAGATTACCATATAGAGATACTGAGCTTGGAGTTTAAGGATGGGCAACATGCTTATAGTGTTTAAGGCATACTATTGGATTGAAACCACTTTGAAGAAGTTCAAAGATTTAGTCCGAAAGCACTCCACTGTTTACAAGTAAAGTAGTTGAGAAATTACTGATGAAGGGGCAGCTTAAGAAGGAGAAAGAAAGCCAACAGAGTGACAGCCAATGAGGAAAGTGTTTCAAGAAGAGAAGGTATCAGCTATGGCTGCTAATAGAGCATGAGAAGGTCTAGGAATTGACCCTTGGATTTAGCAATCTGGTGGTTGGTGACCTTAGCATTAGTTGTTTTGCTGGACTGATAAACTGAAACTTTGATTGGGGTGGGCTTAAGGAAGCATGGAAAAGACAGGAAAAATGAGTACAGAAAACTGTTCCAAAGAGTACTGCTGTAAAGGTAAGCAAATAAATGGGGTGGTGGCTAGAAGTAGCTACTGAAACAAAAGAATTTTTTTTGAAGATGGAAAATATGGCATATCTGTATTCAGATGAGAATAATTCAGTGGAGGAGTGAAAATTAGGAAGCAGAAAATTAGCATAAGAAAGGGGAAAACTGTTGGGAAAAGGACCTAAAATAGATGAGAGAGGTTAGACTTAAATGGAAGTCTACAGCTTCCATTTGGAAGAGGAAGCTATAGACTACTGACTTAACGGAAGTCAATAATAGCTTCTATATTGTTAGAGGGAGGCAGAGCATATGCATATGCAGTTTGGTGTGATGAAGTGGAGAATTCCTCCCGATTACTTCAATTTTTATTTTTCAGTCAAATGTGAATCAAAGGTAGCTGAGAGTGAAGATGGTGATGATCTATTGGAGGTTGGAGAAGAAAGGTGTAAAATGGTCCTCAGGCCAACAGGGAGAATGAAAAGACCAGGACAGCAAGGTAGCACTATGGGCAGTCCAGTTCTACCATGAATTTAAAATGAAGCCAGTCAGCATGATTTTGCATTTTATACTATTCTATTCTATTGCATTGGTATAGAAATGGAGCAAGCAGAGTTAGGATTAACAAGAGTCTGGTTTTTTTCCATGAAAATGTGACAGTTTAGGGGAGTCAGGAGTTGATGGTGTATAGAAGGAGTGATTATAATGATTACTACTAGAATATAAGCTGAGGAAGAAGGAACGTGAGTATCTGAAGGAGGGAAGTGAAAATGTGATAAGGTCTATGCAGTGAGTGTAAAAAGTTTTTCTGCCAGGAAAACAGAAGAACTGTGTCTGTGTATGAGAGGGAGTAAGCTAGAGCAAGGTAGGAAGAAGTCAGAGAGTGAGATTCCCAAACCTGAGGTCACAGAAGTGGTCTAGCTTAGGTAATTTTACATCATCATTTATGAATATTGGACCAGTTGGTTGATAAGGAACTATGAGGGCAGTGTGTGAGAAGTTATCATCTATGTACTAATTGCAATTTCCAACAATCAAGAATCATGAGAGGAGTAGTACTAAAGAGAATGGATAGCAAGCCAGGAACTAAAATTCTCAGCGTGGGGGAGTGGTGCCCTAGAGATCTGTTAATTCCACCTGAACTGTGTCTTTTAAATGGTTGTTTAGGTTTCTTTCGTAGCTATGCCTATAATTTTTTGTTGGTTCCTGTCTCTTTTCTCAATCTCCATAAACTCATCATTTCACATCCTTGTCACTCTCCAATTAATTCAAGGAGAGCTTCTTATGTTCATTCTCCACCTTGCTAATTCCCTGTACTGCTACTTAGGCTTTTTTATCTCCTCAAATGGAGATGTTAATTCTGTTACTCTTGAAATGTTTACCTGTATCAATTCTTTTCATTTTCTTCACATTTTCATTTCAACTGGTTCTTATAGTTTTCCATTCTTACTTTCTAGAGTCCAGACCCTCTCATATCATGCTGAAAATGCAGAACAGCTTCGGAAATGTTATTTTGGTTTTTTTCCCCCAAAGATATGCTTCCCCTTTGAATCTTTGGATGACGTTATTTTTTTCCTTTCTTCTGTAGAATTTCTTTATGAGTTCTGGGTAAATGTTTCTTATCAACTTGCCTCACATGAGGACAGAGTTCCTTAGGTCCAGTTTTGTGAGCAGGACAGGTGTGAGAATTATCCTTGACTGCAGTTGGCGGCCAAATGGATCTGTCGGATATTACTCGAACTGTCTTCACATTAGCTGGATCAAAGGCTGATCTGTTTTGTTCCAATTGCCAGTTTAAGAAGTTTTCTTAATAAGTACATGAAAAAAATGCTCAGCATCATTAGTCATTATGGAAATGCAATTTTAAAACATGAGATACCACTCTACACTAACTAAGATGACTATAATAAAAAAGACATTAACAAGAGTTGGTGAGGATATAGAGAAATCAGAACACTCATATACTGCTGGTGGGGAAACAAAATGATGCCGTCACTTTGGCTTTTGATAATTTGACTATAATGTGTCTTAGTGTGGATCTCTCTGAATTTATCCTGCCTGGAGTTCTTAGAGCTTCTTGTATGGGCAGATTTACATATTTCATCAAATAAGAGATGTTTTTGGCCAATATTTTTTCAAACATTCTTTCTGCTCCTTTTTCGCCTCTACCACTGGGACTCCAATTATGCACATGTTGGCCCACTTGATGGTGTCCCATAGATCTCAGACTCCATTATTGTTTTCTTCATTCGTCTTCATCCTTTTTTCTTTTGGAGGCTCAGACTGAATAATCTAAATTGATCTATCTTAATTTCATTGATACTTTCTTCTGCTGAAACCTGCTATTGCAATCCTCTAGTGAACTTTTCATTTCAGTTATTGTTATGCTTAGGCTCCAAATGTCTACTTGGCTCTTTTTTTAAAGCCCTTTTCTTTGTCAACAGTTTCATTTAGCACTTTGAGCATATTTAAAATATTTGATCTAAAATCTCTGTCTAGTAAGTCCAGTGCACAGGATACTTCAGGTGAAGTTTCTATTAATGTCTTTTTTCCTGTGAATAGGCCACATTTTCTTCTTTGCATGCCTTGTAATTATTTTGTTGAAAACTGGACACTGAATATTATAATGTGGCAGCTCTAGAAATCAGATTATTCTCATTCGCAGGATTGTAACTGCTTATTGTGGGTTGTTATTTTTTGTTTTGTTTTGTTTCAGTGACTTTTCTGAACTATTTTTGTAAAGCCTATATTCTTTGTCATGTGTGACCACTGAAATTCCCAGTTTATACTTGGGCTCTGTTCTGGGACACACCTTTAACACTTGGCCAGACTTTTTACAACTCTGCCTTAGCCTTCACTTGTGTTTGTGTGGAGTATAAAGGTGAGCCAGAGGTAAAAGATTAAGATTCTCTTAGACCTTTGCTGAGCATATGCCTGATCCCAGGCATGTGCGTTGCTTAATTATCTGATGCAAGCAGGAGCTTTTAAAAGCCCTTATTGCCCCACATATCTCAACCTCATGCTTACTAACCTTTTTGGTCTGTAAACACCCACCCAAGAAGCCACCCTTGTCCTGGCAATACTCCAAATCAGGCAAAACAATGGCAAGTCCTTGCACTGGTCCTTCAAGAATCTACCAAACAGGATGAAATTCACAGCCACAGTTTTTGAGAATAAGGTCTAAATTGCTCCCTCTGGCACTGGTAACCTGCACCAGGATTTTAAGCTGTCATCATCATAGCTACTGCTAATCTGGGAGTGGGGAAAATGAGCAACAACTTAAAATGCCAGAGCACTCTCTTAGTGCAATGCAGCAATGACTTTCTTCATTAAGCTTTCCTCTGGTTATGATAAGTTTTTGAAAGGATTCCAGAGTTCTGAACAAGGTGATTCTAATGATTTTTGCTAGCTTATCAGTTGCTTTTGTGGAGGTATAAAGTTCTGGAATTGTCTAATCTGGCTAATCAGTGATGTCACCACATTAGTGCTGCCACTTTTGAAAACAGTTCGACCTTCCTCAAAAAGCTTACCATGTTACTCTATGATCCAGCAATTCCAATTTTAGGTACCCGAGAGAATTGAAAGCATAGTGGTACACAAAAATTTGTACACAAATTTTCATAATACACTTATTCAAAATAGCACCCTCCTCAAATGGAAACAACCCAAATGTCCAACAACTAATGAAATGGAAAAACAAAATGTGGTATATCTACACAGTGAATACCATTCAACCATAAAAGGAATGAAGTACTGATATATGCTAAAACATAAGAGAACTCTGAAAACATTATGCTAAATGAAAGAAGTCAGATACAAAAGGACACATATTGTATAATTCCATTTGTATGAAATGTCCAGAATAGGCAAATCCATTGAGACACAAAGTAGATTCATGGTTGCCTGGGGCTGGGGGGAAGAAGATATGGAGACTGACTGATAATGGGTGTGGAGTTTCATTTATGGGTGATAAAAATGTTCTGGAAGTAAATAACAGCAATGGTTGCACAAGTTTCTGAATATACTAAAACCCTTTGAATTGTACACTTCAAAATGGTGAATTTTGTGGTATGTGAATTATATCTCAATTAACTTCTTTTTTCTTTTAAAGTAGTAATGTCTTATCTAAATCATTTCTTCTTCCGGATATATTATAGAGCTTACTTGTGCCCTATAAGTAAGTGGAATTTATATATCCCAAGGTATCCCTTGATTGATATTGATACTTATTTATAAGGAATATATTCCAAGGATGTGTTTTCATGGTAGGGCTACTTCAGCAACCCACAAAATTTCTTATGCATAAGTTGATAATATCCTAAAGTATGCCACAGTTCAAATATATGAAATTAGACAAATTATAAATATTAAAACAAACCTGGCTCTAGTAACTAATCAACAATGTTTATATAAAATAAGAAACTGTTGCTATGACAGTAACACTGGCATTTTTATACTTTTGAGATCTTTTACTTGATAATGGATTTGCCATAATACATTTTGATGCATGATTTTTTAAACCACATATTAGAAAATCACCTTTATGTTTAACATTAAAAATACTGAAAACTTTCCTTATTGCATAAAAATTAAACTATTTACTATATGGTCCATTAAATCAGCTTGACATATAACAAGTGTTCAGTCCCAATATTTTTTCACTCATTTCACTGTGTGCCAAAGAGAATTCAGACTTTTCACATAATTTCTAGCAAAGATTTCAACACCTTTTCTAACCTCTCTTTCATAAGAAGGAGTTAATAAAATAAAAATGAAGACATTATTTGCTATACTTGAATAAGAACATGGATTTTTTTTCTGAGTCTAGAAAGGAAACAAAGAATAAACTATAGGAAATATAATTTTTAGAGTAAAACCTTTGATTCCAGTACTAACAGCAACTGGATCATTTGCCCTACAAAACTACTATGAGTACTTGTTAGTGACAGAAATTCAGGGAGGAGAACAATAGTTACTATAGAGAAAAATTATGGCACATAATAAGAAATATGAAAGATACAGGAAATATGCTCTAACATGATTTTTTATTAAACATCCTAAAAATTAGTATATTTTGAAAGCCCTAGCTCATTGCTAAATTAGTTATTTCTAACCTTTATATTCCTATCAAATATAAACATATGCACTATTATGAATTGATTGTGTCCCACCAAATTCATATGTTGAGCTCTAATCCCCAATGGGATGGTATTTAGAGATGGGGCCTTTGAGAAGTAATTACAGTTAGATGAAGTCATGAGGGTGGAGTCATCATGATGGCATTAGTGCCCTTATAAGAAAAGACATGAGAGGGACTTCCCTGGCGGTCCAGTGGTTAAGACTCCATGCTTCCAGTGCAGGGGGCATGGGTTTGATCCCTGGTCAGGGAACTAAGATCCCACATGCTGTGCAGGGCGGCCAAAAAAAAAAAAAAAAAAAGACAAGAGAGAGTTTATACCAAGGAAAGGCCAATCTACCACATGAACTGGGAAAAGCTACTTACTGAACCTTCAAAATTCCTTGTATCCAAGTTTACACCCAATGATGCACTTGTTGTATCCACAGTTGCTCTAGAAGAGTCTGAGTCCCTCTTAAAAGGTTTTTAGGGCTTCCTTGGTGGCACAGTGGTTGAGAGTCCACTTGCCGATGCAGGGCACACGGATTCGTGCCCCGGTCTGGAAAGATCCCACATGCCACGGAGCGGCTGGGCCCGTGAGCCATGGCCGCTGAGCCTGCGCTTCCAGAGCCTGTGCTCCGCAATGGGAGAGGCCACAACAGTGAGAGGCCCGCATACCGAAAAAAAAAAAAGATTTTTAAAGCGACTCTTAGAGCAATTAATACTACCTACTATATATCTCACAATGTTTAAAATTGTTTTTTGATTACTTAGTCATTTGAAATTGGCTAATTCAGGGTTAATTTCCAAATAAATACTCAGTGGTAAAAAGAGAACAGGTTTCTTTTAGAGCAAACGTTCTGGATTTTTGATAATTCAGTCTGTCTGTTGGTCCTGCCAAATTTTGCTCTGACGCATTCCATGTAGACAGACAACTCTAGCAGGCTTGAGCAGGTGCTATTTGTGAAATCTAGTGGGATTAATTCTTTGTAGTTTAACAAGCCAAGCCCTGTTATGTACTAAATCATCTCAATGTCAGCCTCCTAAAGAACTATTTAGCTTAAACAAACCAAAATCTGTTGCTAAGAGAGATAAAATAATAATAATAATTATAGCAGGCAAATTTTGTAACCTTCTGACCAAGACCTTGTTGACATTTCAGCTTTTTCCATGAATTGAACTTGTCAAGTTTATACAGACTGTATTTGCACTGACTTCATTTCACATGTGTTATTGCAAAGCTTATGTTATATTTTTCAAACAAAGTGTAAAGAAGCCTGTCAAATAACATGGAAAATCCTGGAAGGATGACATGTGCATGATAGGTCAAAACAACAGTTTGACTCTGTCTCATCCTAGGTGCTATAAAACTCAGGACTTAAAAGGAAGGCATTTTATAATAGGATTTTAAACCAGTTTTTTTCTAGTTTTGATTGGTATTAATGATTCAACATATTTAATTAAGAAATAAGCCACATAGTACATCCTGTAGTTTTACTGGGCCAACAGTATGCTCAGAATGCTTCTCTTGTGTAAAAATAAAGTACGTACAGATACTGATTGTGATTAAATTGAAGACTGACAGAACTGCAGTTTTCAAAAATGTATGACTGATCACCATTCACCTTTGGTGTATTAGAGACAGGATATGTTTCAAGTGTTGTTTAAACCAGGAGAAATTTCACAGTGCACAACAGTGTTATATTTAATACAAATCCTCTAGGGTAGAGGCTAAGCAATTGGATCAGTATCAAGAACAGAATGTTTTTAGCTTTGATGAATGTTCTAGCCAAGTGTAGGATTCCAAATGGAATCCAAGATTACTGTGATACAACAGACCAGCAAAAGGTGAAGTTTCTACCAGAATCAGCAATTGATTAAGTGAATGAATGAGAAATAGCTTTAAAGGTTAAGGAATTTCATTTAAAAAGACTTCTTAGTAATAGGCACAATGCAACTGATGGTTTCCATACATTAATTACTCTTTTATGTATTTATGCCAAATAACTAAATGGTCTGACGATTTTGAAAATACTATTGGTTACACCTGGCACAATCAGAGGCTGTACTACTTTCCTGTTAAATGCTATACAAATTGTTTTTAACCATAATACCAAGCGTGTTTTCCACTTATTCAAGTTAATTGTTCTCTACTTTGATTTACCACTGTGTCTCATCTTTTCTGTTGATTTACGGTTGTCAGAGTTGAACTATAAAGGGGCCAGGAAACCATGATAAATGAGAATACGCATGCAATAAATAGCAGACTGAAGTGATGCATCTGTTTTAGAGAGCTATCCTGCCACTTGGATAGTTTCATTTTCTGAGTAAATAACTAAAATTTTCTTATTATAAACTTTACTGAACTCATGTTCAGGCAGCTGTGAACTTCTATAGCTGCTCCACTGAGGAATGGTTTATTAACCATTTAATATACCTCCTATCCTAAACCTTCAAGGCAGTAGAAAGTTTCAACTACACATGTATTAACCTAGTGTTCAAGTTTTCAAATTCAAATCTGAAGGTAGTCAGAAGAGTGTACCATTCTAAAATTGTAAAAGTTTGTCCTTAGTTGATTATATACAGGTCATCTTTAAAAATCCAAGAATTTTTTTGAATAATAAATTTTAAGGTCTTTCAAGTCTACATATAACATTCTTAAAGACTCCCATTCATTAGGTAGCATTGAAAGGTAAATGAAAACAGGACAAGATTTAAAAATGGCACATATGTCCTTGTATACTTCCCATTTATGAATGCTGACCCCAAAAGGGGAGTGAGTCCAAATCAAAGCAATATTTCTTTTCTTAACTAGTAATTTTTTTCAAGCACAAAAATGTGTATGAAGATATTTTTGTATGTATTTCAGCTGTTTGCTTGTACCTTAATTAGAAAACTGAATTTGAACAAAATTATAAAGTGCTCATTAAATATTTTTGTAATTATGACAAATTATGACAAATGTACAATGTAGATAGTACTCAAGCCTGGGACATCTTTATTATGAACACTAGACCACTTCAAGAAATAATTTATGCCTTCAATTAATGCATTATGTGTGTCAGTACCTCAACTTTCTTCCTCTTCATACTAATTCCCATCAACTGTCATACTTCCTCAAAGATATCCAGGGAGAATCCAGTGATGCTGGTACTCTGCTTTTCTCCAAGTTGTGGTTTAGTCATTCTCACAGAGCATCACTAATGAATGATTCTCTTGCTAAACAATCTGAAGCAGCAGAAAAGTTGGCTGATAACAGAACATCCGACCCAGAAATATACTTATTCATTTCAGAGGACTAAGGTAGGTAAACAGCCTTATATTGCCTGGGCTGCCCATAAAATCAACTTTAACTTCAAAAGCAAAAACATTGGACAAATTAGTTTACCTCTCACTGAACCTTACTCTTCTCTGTAAAAGGACCTACCACAGAGAACTGTAGAAGGAATTAAATGATATAATACTTGTACAGTATTTAAAACAGTAACTGAACAATAAACGTCATTATTATTATTATACAAATGCACTTATGTTCACTCCTATTGTGTTTTCATGAAAAGCAGCATCACAAGTAATATTAATACTGTTAAGTTTTCTCTGCAGAAAAGATAGAAGAGCAAACCAAGGTATTTTTTTGCCCTGTCAAAATTGACTTTAAGTTTTTAAAACGTAGGAAAAAATTGCACCAGATTATGTTGATAAAAATTAAGCAAAGATTGTTTGCATTTTAGCTTCCTTTGTTTTCCATCTGCAAGTTTTCATTTTTAAAGAAATGTAGTCTAAACATGGTGAAAATTATTGACTGGTCCAACTTCCAAAAAAATAAATCAGCCCACATTCGATGAAAGTTCATGAACCTTGGCAAAACTTTTGTTGAACCTCCCTGAGTTTCAGGTTTATTTGAAACTGAAACTAGGTGAGTCTCCCATTTTATTATGAATGTTTCACAAAGTTCTACAAATAAAATGTGATTTACGCAACAAGCAATATTTGATCCTTACCTGTTGCTAACTCTACTTCAAAATTTCTCAGTACTTATATCTGACTTTTTTATGCTTTATATAGTAACTTTCAGGCTGAATTCTTCTTTATATTTTTAACATTTATTATTAAGAACAGGGATAAATATGTTATTATCCAATAAATATCTTCTGTGATAAGGCGAGTCATTGGCAATTCCCAGAAATTCACTTTTTCCTAAGGGTATAATGGTATAATGATTTCTTCCTCTTAAAGAATCTTAGATAAAAGCACATTTTGTTTTCAGTTTTTACACTTAGAATTTCACATTTATTAATCTCAAGTTGATCAGCTCCAGTTCACTGTAGTTATTTCTTATGAGTGTTCTATACATAATTATTTGAATTTTCCATTCTTTGTTTCTTGATAAATACCACACAGATTATTTACATGTCATTTCTTATTTTAATATAAAGGAAAGAGAAATAGTGACAAAAGTGCCATGATATATATTGTTTTTTTGTTTGTTTTTTGCGGTATGCAGGCCTCTCACTGCTGTGGCCTCTCCCGCTGTGGAGCACAGGCTCCAGACGCGCAGGCTCAGCGGCCATGGCTCACGGGCCCAGCCGCTCCGCGGCATGGCATGTGGGATCCTCCCGGACCGGGGCACGAACCCGTGTCCCGTGCATCGGCAGGCGGACTGCCGCCGTGGTTGAGGCAGGACTCTCAACCACTGTGCCACCAGGGAAGCCAAAACCCACACTCTTAAGAAACAAAATCAAACTCTAAAATTCTTCTACAGGGCTCTCATTTTTAGGTCTGAGGATATAATCTACCACTGATTGTGATATAGTAAGAGACACTACAAATATGAGAGTTTAGGCCAGTCGAGCTGGCAATACTCTTTCTTAATTTCCTGCTCCCAGGTTTTACTTCCTTAACTTCAGCATTTTCATTCTTTACACATATGTTTCAATTAACAGGCACAAGAACTCTGAAAGAGAAAAACGTTTTGCTTCCTCCTTTAACCCATCTGACAAGCTTCCATTTGCCTTCTCAGAAAACAGCCTCTCCCTCTCACAGGAAACACTTCCAGCCAACGCTCCCCTCTGTGTCTCATAACAAAGCCAGCAACACAGCCCAAGGGTTTTTCAGTAGGTTCAGTCTTGCTGGAAGGCAATGCCTGCCATCTGACCTTTGTATTGCATATCTACAAAGGTGAGATGGAGAAACACAGGGTGGGCAGAGCTGACAACTCCAGGAGAAGGAAGAGAAAGAGACCAAAACAGAGTCTGGGATCCAAAGAGCCTAAACACTGTTTGGTTTGGCCTTTAGACGTGGCAGCTCATCAACAGGAAATGTCAGCTTATTAAAGACTTCACGTGGCATCATCAGCCGACAGCCATCAGACCCCCCTGGCAAGGTTCCCAAGATCACACTGAGGGGAGAAAAACAATATAAACCAATATGAATGTCTAGATTTCCTTTCTAAGACAGAGAGTTTACTAGGCTGGCTGATTTGGCAAGCTGTTAACAGAACTAATTTGATTGCTGGGGCAAGGGTAAGAGGATGCAGAAGGAGATCACCCAGCTCTGACGCCAGATCTGAATTCCAATGACTATCCTGTATGCTGTTGACCTGTTAAGGGGATGGGGGTAGCTTGGGCTGGTGACTGCAAAAACATCACCGAAAGTAACTACTGCTGACTGAAGTTGGCCATTTACAGGTGGGTGAAAAGCCCTCCTGTTGGAGGCAGGAGAGAGCCACCCCCAGGCCTATTACTTTTTGGGTCAAGTTTCTAGAAAGATGTATTTATCACATTTGTCACACCTGTGAATATGCCACTTGTTTTATCCTCACAGTTATCACTTTGCTCTTAAAACTGCTGGCTAAAAACCTTTCCTGTTAGGGGATAGATCCTACTCATCTAAAACTCAAAGTCTGTTGAATTATTTGTTGCATTATCAGAACTTTAGTTTCTTTTCGCCTGGGGGGGGGGCGGGGAAGAAGAAGGACACTTACCTCTGTTACTAGTTACATGGCACTATGGTGTTTCATCTCCTGGAAAGGAACAGGAAGCTAAAGGAGAGACATATTTATAAGCTGCATGAAGCTCTCTATTGACTAGTCTGTGTGCTTTTGTTTCTCTTGGTGCACCTGATCGCTTCACTAACCAGTTTTCACAGCCTCTGAAGTTTTGTTGCTACTGAAACTCGTAGCTAAACGTGAAGGAGCAAACAGAAATCAATACAGTCTGTCTTCACTAAAGTCTGTAGGATACTCTCCAAACATCACAAAATGCATATGCCACTGAGGCAGCAGACACCCGGATTCCTTCACCACTGAAGACCTTGCCTTTGCCGCCAAAATCCCTGCCAGCCTCCTTTTTTTCCTCTTGGCATCTATCCCTTTAAATCACACCATCTTCAGAAAGCTAGACCAGGAAGATTTAGTCATCAAGAAAGCCCACAGGGATCTCCTTGGGGCGGCAGAAGAAAAGGGCATCTGTGACTAAGCAGGGATGTTTGGCCTCAATTTCATCCCAGGTGCTTTCAAATCTTCCTCACACCTAGTGAACTGTAGTGAACCATGGGGCAATTGTGAATGTCTCAAAGGGGCTCGACGCTGCAAACCGTCAGTTATTGCTTCAAAAGGTAACCCAGATTCTAGACTACACTTGAAAATACAGTCTGTTTCTCCAAGGGAAATATATTTCCCTTATTTTATACATACCCGCCTGTCTCAGGTTACTTTCTCAGTGCTATAAAGATGCCTACCACTCTAATTTTCCTCATATACTCACTACTCCCTGTTTGTTTATATAGAATGGATGGTAAGTTAAGAATCTAGGATATATTAAGATAGGTGATTTATTTAATGATGTGAGTCATATTCTTGTTCATTTCAGCCAACTGTATGTATGTAACTCATACTACATGGGCAAGTCACTATGTACAGCAAGAAGGAAGATAAGTTAAGAAATGCATAAGTAAGTTTCCAGGCATTATTTAAAGAAGAAAACATTTTCTCTTAATAGGCCAAACTACTTAAGGTTAAACCTGGAATCTTTTCTTCATTTGGCAGGATCCATACATTAATATATAAGTCAAAACACATAACTGTAACAGAAACAACCTTTTACAAATTAATCTGAAAAGAAATTAAAGTGCACTGGATAACTCACACAACTTCCACGAAGGACAATAACTAGGTCTGGAGGTTATGTATGCAGTCAAAATTGACACCACAATGCAGAATTGTTCAGTGAAGCCACCTCTGCTGACATCAGTGGGCACACCCTCATACTGTCATTAGAACTTCAGCTACTATTGACCCTGGAAATTAAAGAGTTCCCTCTTCCCACAAAGCAAAATGAATTGTATGTGGCATCTACTTCTTTCAGTCATTAGATCCTAAATCAAGGTCTGGGGTGAGAATATTTGATTGACAGATCCTAATTCACGTGCACACACCCTAGCTGCACAGAAGGCTGGAAAAGCCTGTGTATTGCATTTATACATCTCTAAGTTGGGAGATGCACATTGCCAAAATTCAGAGATAGAAAAATTATTCAACAAAAAATTAGTGGCTTTGCTCCAAAACCCCACAGCCTCTGCTGCTATTCTCCTATCAGGGTTTGTTGCAAACTCCATGGGGATCCTTTTATGCCACAGACCCATTAGTAACATCAATTCCCCAAGACACAAGAAACGTGAACAGCCAGAACCAGGTGGGAAAACTTCTCTTGCTCTACACTTGACTGAAAGTTTGTAGCTTTGGCAGCAATCCAGTTAATGGGTCAGAGAAATCCACCTAAAAGAGTTACATGTCTTCACCAAAATCTAAAGATGTTATCCAAACATTGTGCTTCTTACATAATGGTATGGGAATAGGTACAGCAACTCACACCTCACTGTGAAAATCTCACACCACTGGATCAGTATTACCAGTTTTTTCCTTTTGCCTAGGTTTCTAATATGGCTCAGTATGGTATTATTATGAATCCTGTCTTTATTTAAAATATTGCTACTTTATTCATCATGGATTATTTTGCATTAATGATATTTTTTTCGATTATTACATTAAAATATTTCATATCTTGATTACTGAGATTTTTTAGTGTCCCCTTAAATTGTGTGCCCTTTAAGAGTACCTCACTAGTGCTGCTTTAGGTCCATCCTCAAGAATAGTCAACTTCCCTGCTTCCAAGAGCTTCCATTATATTAAGGGAGATGGATATAACATGTACTTTAAAGAATATACACATCTGGGTAGGGGTAGGTATACATGAAATAGGATGGCTGGATGGTCTCAAAGAAAAGGTTACATTTGAGGAAAGATATGAAAAAGGAAAGAGAGGCTTAGATTTGTGTTTACACAGGTTAGTTTGGATCTTAGAGGGCTACTCATTGAGTAGACTTAAGAGATGTGGTGATGTGGTGTCATCGCCAAATGTCTCTCAAGGTCAGAGATTTGGATTATCATCCAGTCATGCAGCCTATCAAGATAAGATTTCCCTCCTTACTTAGGTAACTAAGGTCTCTGCCCCATTACTCAGCCTCTGACACTCTGGGATTCTAGTCTCCCCATTGAAATCTGGTACCCAATTTAATACATAAACTCCCACCAGTATCTCTGGCCAACATAAAATACCCATGCCCATCCAGGTCTTTAACTTCAGTCAGTTTCCAGAATGCCTTGAGGGCCAATTACAAAGTCAAACTTGAGAAGAGAAGAGAGGGTTTATACATCCAAAAATAACTGACAGATTTGTAATTTTATACATACATACACATATATATATATATATATATATGTATAAAATCTGGAGGATGCATATGGGAATAGATTCTCAGGGAACTAAACCAAATAGGGAAGAACATAATTTTAAACTGAGCTGAGTTTATCAATACCTACATGCATTTACCAGAGAGTCTGAATTCAATATGCAAGCTCAAGCAGTTGGGAGTGGTTCTAATTTATTTGCTTGGCTGTTTTTAATAAAACCTGGACTTGATATTGATTTGCACTACAAAAAAATGGAGATATCAAAAATTCCTTGGAATAGCGTGAGGAAAAAAATCTAAACACGTCAGGAATTCTACCCACTGGAGTGTATTTATCACATGCAATCTCCTACCAACCCCTAACCTTTCCCCTCAAGAATGCTCTGAAGACTGTCCTCAAGACATTGTAAAATACGTTTTTAAGAGCCATATTGCTATTTTATTTTATATATTCATACTATGTGGCTATTTTTAACATAGATAAACAGAATTACTATTGCCTGAAGAGTGTTCTTGGTTCCAAAACTATATTCAGTGTAGAAACTAGATAAAACTATCATATGACAGAATTCATCCCAGTTTACAATTGATGTGGGAAAAAATCAATATGGAAAATTTACTCTCTGGCTTTAAGGACTGGTAAAGTTTCTCCTAATAACTTTTTATGTACTTTAATGCTTTTACTAAAGAACAAAAAGCTTAATTTATTTTTATTTTACAAAACATTATGAATTGAAGGGATTCCCCTTGCAATGAGTATGTCTATTTGTCCAAGACTTTGGAAGGAATTAATAGCTGACTGATCAGCCTTCAATTCTAGGAAAACAGTACCTGTTTTACAGGGCAAAAATTTAAACCCTAAAATAAATTATAAGTGAATATGTCAGAACGGTAAGCAAGTAGAGTAAAAACAATCCGTTTTCTGATTGACATATGTTTCTTGAATCATCAAGACTTCTCACTTCTGCTCCAGTTGCTTTAAGAGGTCACTACTGGAATGCCCTCTTAACACACCAATACTCCAGACCTCACCACTTCAAAAGCTGAGGCTAGACTCTCATGCCACATGTGGGTCACTGGGATCTAAAGTCCTTATCACCCTCAAGGCCTTTACCACAATTGTGAATTATGGGCACACTGGGCTTATGTTAGGTTTTACCTTTTCATTTTCTCTTATGCATCGCCATATTTCTCCTGTTATTTGCAATAATATTTTTCGATCAGCAGTTTCTGTTTCTAATTCTGCAGGCAGAATCACTACTCGGTATGCCATGATTGCACTTTTCCCTTGACTACTGAAGGCGCGTTCTACATTGTATATATGTTGTCCTCACTCTTTTCCTGTACGTGCAGGATTTTCTTTGAAAGTATTTCCTATCATCGCATCCTTGCAATTTAACTTGCAGTTAATAGTTGGACCTCATTGCTAGGCAATTAAATAAGATCCTCAGTCGGATCTTCAAGGAAATTCAAGACCTTGTTCTCTTTTTTCTTTCAAAGAAGAAAAAGCGTCCTGCTTTGATCAAGAAAATGTGCCTGGTGGAGAAGGGCCCCTCGCAGACCCGCCTGGCGCAGCCCGGCTGGCCCAGGTGACTTCCGGTCCTGAGACCACTGCCCCTGCCCGCCCTCTGAAGCCTGAAGGCGCCATGTCCCCAAGTCCTCAGCAGGAAGAGGCCGACGCTCTGAGGAGTGAGCCCACAGCCCAGAATTGGACTTCTCTGACGAGGCCGCCGCCACCGGGGCAGCTGGGGAAGAGACCTGGCCTCAGACCTCCCTCGGAGACGGAGGGGGCGAGGCCGCCCGAAAAGGCCCCGGGAGGAGGCTGAGAGTCGCAGGCCCCCTCCCCGGGCTCAGACCACCCGGACTAGGACCAGCTGGACGACCCAAACTAACCCGTTCCGAGGTGGCCGAGTGGCCGGGCCCCAAAGCGGGCCGGCCGGGCCGTGGCCCAGGAACGAAGCGCTGGGCCTGCGGCCTAAGAGGACTCACCTGCAAGGCGGCCGCTGCTTTCGGCCTCAGCGGGCACCACTCGGCGGGGCGACCACGGCGTGGACGGGGAAGCCGAATGCGTCGGGTGCAGTCTGCTCCCACCCGCGGTCCAGTCAGTGACAGAGCCGCGACCTACGTGGGCACCGCCTCCAAGACCCGGCTGAGGTGCCGGCTCCGGCCGACGTGGACTCTCCGGAGCACTTGGTGACTCCCTCATTCAGGAAGCGGCCCCTGAGGAAACAGTCCGTAGCCCTCTGTTCGACCCGGCCCTGAAGGGCGGCCGTCAGAGACCGTCCCGCCGGCCCTGAGAGCTGCCTCGCGTGAGACTAGGCCGCCCCCTCCTCCTGACGCCCAGGGGCTGGAACTTGACCTCCCAGGAGGCGGGGCCGACCCTGCGCGGCTCCTTCTCCGCGTGTTCTCGGGCCGGCCGTGGAAGCGCCACAAAAGAAGATGTTAATGAGGAGCAGGTGTGAGGCGCCCCGCGTGGAGGACCGGGAGGCGGGGAAGATGGTGGCGGGGCTCGAGGGCATCGCGCACGAGGCGATGAGGAACGAAGGAACTCGGCAAAGCTGAGACGCAGGCGGTCCTGAAAGAGAAAGAACGACTTCTTGCAGACCTGAACTCCACGGGAAGATCTTCCGCTGACCTCCTCGGGCGGGGTTTGAGAAACAGAAGGTGATGGAAGGCTAGCGCACGAAGAAGGCTCGCTGAAGTCGTGTGCTGAGGATTCCACGGTACGGGTTGAAAAGGTACCAAGCGCTGAAGGCCCAAGAAGAGAAACTTAAGATGGCGAATGAGGGGATGGCCCGGGCCCAGTGCAAGGCCCGAGTGGAGGCCTTGGCCTTCCGGGTGAGCCTGAGGAAGGAGCCGATGTGCCTCCGGCTGGGGGAGACCATTGAGCAGAAGACAAAGAAGATGATGAGCTGACCAGAACCTCATTTCCAAGATGAAGACGACCTGACATGTAAGTCCTGACCAATGCCCGTCCTTCCTCCTGTCTGTCTGAGCCTGTTGGATCCTGTTAGACGGTCTTGTGTCCTCTCTTCTGTCTTAACCTCAACTCCTTTTTCAACTAGATTGCTTTCAGAGGAAGGCAAAACAAAGTTTCCCTTAAGTTAAAAAAGAAAGAAAATATGCCTGACATTTCTTACAGTACTTCTGAGTTTTCACTGTTCCCCTGCCGGTTCTTCCTTACATCTACCCGAAACAGTTCTTCCTTGACCTGAATCTGCTTGTATTGCGTTCCTCCTTCTGGCTCCCTGTCTCTGATCTCCGTGTCCTCTTATGTGTAGCGTGTATTCCATCCCATGATACGCCTACCATGTGGAAGCATTCCTAGGTCTTTTCTGTATGTGTTCACTGTGTCTTCCACGTGGGATTGTCACTACCTAAGAACAGATATCTCCTATTTATTTTTTAGTACTCTCAAAATGTTTAAAATATAGGAATCAAACTACTCTGTGCTACCCTAGAAATCGGTAACTCTAGAATTTAACATGAAGTCCGTGGACCCCAGAGAGTTAACGGAGGGGCTTCAGAAAGTCCATGCGCCTCCCACACAGGGTTGTATTATACAACAAAAAATGTTAAGAATCACTGATCTGTTTTAGCAATAATAACTTTACAGATGAAGAAACTGAAATCCAAAGTCAGAAACTTAACTTACTTGAAGGGATATAGACTTTTTGAATCCTTGTTTCTTTCAACTTCTGAACTCAATTTCACATACTCATGGGGGTATAAAATTCCATGAAAGAGCTTCAATATCCCTTACCCTGCCTGTAGGCAGAATTTGTCATAAAGATCTCAGCAGATGCAACCCATGATACTATTAAAGATCTCCTGGGAAAGGAATTTCATAATTTCCTTCAGTTTACTTTCACACAAACATAAAATCAGCCTCTTAGAGCAACCACTGCATTATATTACTTCTCTTTCTTATATCATGAAAACACACACACACACACACACCCTAGGGCCTTCCATTTAGGAGGAGATCTATTTCTCTTTCTTATATCATGAAAACACACACACACACACCCTAGGGCCTTCCATTTAGGAGGAGATCAAGTGAAAGTGTAATTTACCTTACTTATACTCTCTACCAAATATTACTTTAACCATAGCTTTATTTGAATATGAAAATTAAACAAAAACAATATCAAATTAGTTTTTATGTTTTTGTTACATAAAAACTCAGGTTGATAAACTCACAAACCACAGTAATCCACGAATCCTTCAGCCAAAGAAACAACTATGTGTGCTGTTAGCATGACATGTTTATTCTGTCTGTGTGGGGTTGGAATTGAAAATGGAAATCCCTGCCCTGACCCGTGCTCGTGGAGTAACAGCAACGGTAGGAAAATTGCTGGGCAAGCTACAGTATCCCTGAGCCATCTTGGGACTACAGAGGGCCTCTCATAGGGTGGGTGGGAATAGAACATGATTTTTCTTCCTCTTAAGTTGCAGATGCCTCCCCTAGTGTCCAGAAATTTCCACCCTTCTCTCATAATCCTTCAGAGAGTTCGCTGTTACTCTGTAGCAAAGGGTAGGATTTTGAGTGATATGCACTTCCTAGGTTCAAGTGAAACTATTTCAAATCATTCTTTTTTTCACTTCCAAATGTCTGTGGCACAGGGAAATAATAGAAAGACTGAACAAAGTGAATAGGAGTTGAACTCAATGACTGAACAAAATGAATAGGAGTTGAACCCAATCTCCCAACAGCATGATTCCTCAAAATAAAAGTGTAGCCTTATTTATACACAGAATCAAAGGAGCTGAGTCTAAAAGTAGCAAGCTATTTTTTGCTTTTTTTCGGCCTAAATTATTATTGATGTTATTCGGGGGAACATGAACTGATCAAACAGGTTGATGATCCTCAATGCACAGGGCTATAGTGAAAGAATAGACAATTTAGCAATCAGAGAAATACGAGTCTAGGGAGATGGATCAAACAAACCCTAGCTGCTGCTAGGAAACCATCCAGATGACTGTTTAAGAATTACAGAGTTCAAAAGGGGAATTCAAGCTTGACCTGTAACAACTTCGGGAAAGGATGTAGAGCAAGTTGACAGAGAGAGGATTGCTTGAATATGGGTATGGGACCAAGAAGTTGAATAAGAGACTTGGCTGGAAATAAAATCGCGTTCCCCTTCAGCAGGTTTCACATACAAGGAAAAAGGTGCATGAGTAAAAATAAAGCCACCATTCCTTTTCAAAGTAAGACTCTGTGAGAGCTCTGCCTCTGCCTTCCTGTGGTCCTGACCTCCCAAAGAAATTGTTCAAGGTTTGCATTGTTGCATTTTGGAAGATTGTCTGTACTCTGAAACACCATGATTGAGTGCTGCCCAAGTGCTAAAGAGTGGGTAGTCAAACAGTTGCTGCTGTTTTCTCAGGATTCTTTCCTTGTAGGAGGTGCAAAAAATAGCCATTTTCCTTTTTTCACAGACGCTGAATTAGAGTGAAGTGGTTATTGACTGGGCATTCATGGCATAAGAATTATACTTCTATTTACCAATTGCTTTCTCACCATTTCAAAGTGTCTTTTAAATAGGGCTTGCTCTGAAAAGGGAAATGGAGAAATCTCATATGAAGAGGCCATCTCTGTTTAGATTATACTTTCTAGTTCTTGTTGTGCATGGGGTAAGGAGTATATTTCTAAAAGAAAGTCAAAAGGCATTGTTGTTTCTTCCTCAGGCATCAGTCCGCTACTAAATTGCATAGAAAATTGGTAGCAAAAGGGGGAATGCTGGAAGTGGGAATGGGGGAGAGAAAGGGAACAACATTTTTAGTGTGCTGGCAAAGACACGTATGCACCAAAACAGGACGCAATGTTTTCTTTTAGATTTGAAAGATAAAGATTGTTCTTTAACATTAAAGCGTGACTTCTTGAAATTTCTCAGAATACTTTTTGCAGTCCTTTTTTTTTTTTTTTACTGAGGTATACTTGACATAAACATTATATTAGTTTCAGGTGTACAACATAATGATTTGCTGTTTGTGTATATTGCAAAAATTATCACCACATTAAGTCTAGTTAACATCCATCACCATGCATAGTTACAGAATTTTTTTCTTGTGATAAGAACTTTTAAGATCTACTCTCTCAGAAATTTTCAAATATGCAATACAGTATTATTAACTCTAGTCATCCTGCTGTACATTACATCCCCATAACTTATTTATTTTATAACTGCAAGGTTGTTCCTTTTGACTGCCTTTACCCATTTTGCCCTTCAGCAATCTGTTCTCTGTATCTATGAGTTCAGGGTTTTGTTTTGTTTTTTCGTTTGTTGGCTTTTTTGTTTGTTTTCTTAGATTCCACATATTAGTGAAATCATACAGTATTTGTCTTTCTCTGACTTGTTTCACTTAGCATAATGCCCTGAAGATTTATTCATGTTGTTATAAATGGTAAGATTTCATTCTTTTCTTTGGCTAAATAATATTCCATTGATTATATAGATACCACATCTTCTTTATTCATTTATCCTTAGGTGGACACTTGGGTTGTTTCTGTATCTTTGCTATTGTAAATAATGAGGCAATGAAAATGGGGTGCATATATCTTTTTGAATTAGTGTTTTCAGTTTCTTCAGATGAACACCCAGAAGCAAAATTGCTGTATCATATGGTAGGTCTATTTGTAATTTTTTGAGAAACATGCATACTGTTTTCCATACTTGCTACACCAATTTACAGTCCCACCAATAGTTCACAAGGGTTCCATTTTCTCCACATCCCATCCCCACCAACGCTGGTTGTTTCTTTCTTTCTTTCTTTCTTTCTTTGATAATAGCCATTCTAACATGAATGAGGTATGAGGTGATAGCTCATTGTGGTTTTGATTTGCATTTCCTTGATAATTAGTGATGCTGAGTATCTTTTCATGTACCTGTTGGCCATTTGGATGTCTTCTTTGGAAAAATGTCTATTCATATCCTCTGCCTATTTTTTAATCAAATTGTTTGTTTTTTTTTGCTGTTGAGTTGTATCAGTTATTTATATATTTTGGATAGTAACCCCTTATCAGACATATGATTTGCAAATATTTTCTTCCATTCAGTAGGTTGCCTTTTCATTTTGCTGATGGTTTCATCTTGTAGTCTTCATTGCTCCACATGCATCACTTCTTTCATTGCTAAGTCCTAAGATTTTCTTATTAAATTTGAGTAGAATAGGTAGCATGCAGTGGATCAATAAAACCTTAAAACTTATGAGCATACTATCTAATGAAATTGGCTTCCCTAAGCCATTTATACATTTGGCAGAAAGGAAATGATTTAACAAGTTTTTGCACACACTGAAACTTTTTATATTCCATTAAAGCTCCGGTGCTAGTTCAAAAAATAAAGTGAAATATATTCTATTTAATGTTTTTATATATTGAAGGGAAATTGAATTATTCCTATATAATAAAACATACATTCTCAAATGAGGGTTTACTTTTAAGTTTGACATTTACACTTCTAAATGTGTTTTGGGTGTTTTTTGTCTTTAAAAATAAATGTGATAGAAAAAAAGATAAAATTTATTATCTTTAAACTGAGTAAATTAAAAGAAAGTTTAAATCTTCAGTATGAAACAATGCTCCAAAAGTAAAAATGAGAAAAAGGTAAATAAGAGAATTATTTAGGATGATTCTTAGATGATTTATTGGCTTACTAAGCAAAATTCACAATCCTATAATTGTAATTATAGAAAAGAGCTGTTAGAAAAAAATAATTAACAAGATAGATACAAAAATGTGAAACTAATCAATTACTCAGAAGCTTCTGAGTAATCTTACAACTGAAAAAGAGTAATAAAGTCCTTTAATATCTTAAAAGGTAAAAAAGGAAAATAATGTATATGAAAAATGCCTCTTCATATTGCATTTTATTTATTTATTTATTTTGAGGTACGCGGGCCTCTCACTGTTGTGGCCTCTCCCGTTGCGGAGCACGGGCTCCGGACGCGCAGGCTCAGCGGCCATGGCTCACGGGCTTAGCCGCTCCGCGGCATGTGGGATCTTCCCGGACCAGGGCACGAACCCGTGTCCCCTGCATTGGCAGGCGGACTCTTCCCTGCGCCACCAGGGAAGCCCTGCTTTTTATTTTAACGGTCTAGAGATGAGTAAACATAATTTTTAAAATCCTAGATTAAAGCTTGATAAAGTCAAAGTCATTTTTTTCCTACATAGCTCTTTACTACTAAACTGGTGTGGTACTGAAAAATCTATTTGAAACTGCAAGTGTATGTTTCACCTCCCTACCTAAATGAAGTACTTTAAAGAAGAGGAGGCAAGTGCTTCAGTTTGCAGCAGACTAACATCAACATGTAGGAAAACAATCATAACGAAGGTCAAAAAAAGTTTCCCATAGGTAGCTCCCCTCAGTTATCTTAACTTAAATTGAAATTAGTGTGCCAACTGAAGTTTTAATTTAATCAGATAGCCATTATTCTCTGAGTATCACTGATTAGGAAATGATTTACTATCTAACTCAAAAAGGCGTAAAATGTAAATGTAATTATTTCAAATTAACACATTAGGTGTGACAGGAATTGCTGTGTGTTTTATATTAACGTTTACAGAGAAAACTCATAGGAAATGATTTTAATGGACATGGATTAATAGCCTTTACACCATGGTCTTCAATGGAGCCATTCAAACAAAAGCCAATGAATGACTTAACCATATTTAACATTTTTAATTACTTCTTGAATTTAAAGAAAAAGAAAAAAATACAATATTCTTTTTATGAATAACTGAAGATTATTTAATGTTATGGTTATAGTTCTTCTCTAAGTATATATTTTTCTTTATTTCTAAGAGCCATAAAATGTGAGAATCTCTGTTCTAGAAGAAAATCAACAGTCATTTCTTTATCAAAACCACGAATTTTAATGAATATATTTTTAGTGACAACTGTGCACCCAAAACCAGAATAGTGCTCAGTGAAATGAGAGGCAGCCTGGCACGTGGTCCCAACTCAAGGAGCTTAAAATTTATGTGAGAAAATAAGATTACTTATATGAAAGTATTTTATGGCAAAAAGTAATAATTTTATGAATGTTTGTAAAAATAGATTTCAAAATGTAGAATAAAGCACAATGAAAAACAAAAAAAGGAGTACATTCCATGGCTTTGGATAACAAGTATCACAAGAGAGCTGGAAAAAAATGAAATTGATGATTGATGTCATTAATAAGAAAAGGGAAAAACATCTAAGCACACAGATATGATGGCATGTTGTAATATCATCTCAGGATTAGAAGGGATTATAAACAAACGTGAACTAATTGAGCCACCCACTGAATGTCATGCTTAAAGGCTAAAGGACAAAAAGACAGCGTGAGTGTGTGTGTGTGTGTGTGTGTGTGTGTGTGTGTGTGTGTGAGTGAGAGAGAGAGAGAGTAACAGCTAATGTTTAGTGAATACTAATTTTATGTCAAGGACTCTTCTAAGCACTTTAAATTTATTATTTTATTCAATCATTACAAAACTCTATGAAGCAAGTAGTAATTTAAATCTGATCTTATGTTTGAGGAAACAAAGTGCAGAGGGGTTAAGTAGCTTATCCAGGTTACACAATAAAAGTTTTAGGCAACACTTGAAACCCAGCAGCTTAATTCCAGAGCCTACTCTGTCAAATAATATAATACTGCAGGGCCATGTAGCCTGAGGGCATGAGCTCTGAACCAAGGCTACCTGAGTTTGAATCTCCACTGCTCCACTATTTACTTGCTCTGAGTCCTGGCACTAGTCTTTCAAAAGCTCTGAGCTTCAGTTTCTTGGTCTGCAAAATGGGAATAATAATGGTAACTAACTCATTGGATTGCTAAATGGATTATATATATATAAAATAATATAATAGTACCTGGTCCATACTGAGTACTTTTAAAATGTTAATAGTAGTGGTAGTAGTACCATTATATTAAATCTTTGTAAAAGAATTAAGTGTTCCATATAGGGAGAGTGAGTAATTGAAAACAGAGTTTTGTTCCTAAGGTAAGCAATGTTTCTGCAGCTTACTGTGCCCCCATAATGTATGGTATTGTTTCTAATTGCAAATCTGTCTATCCTGGTTTATAGAACAACATTCACTAACACAGTCACAGCTCTGCCGTTTAGTGAGCTCGACTGTCTTCTTTGAGAACCAATGGCAGGCAGAGTCTGCACAATCTTTAGTGAAACTCAACTTGGTCCGTTAACACCAGATGACAGTCACCATTCTTGCAGGAGCCTCTCTGTCTCAGCAACAGCTAAGAGAAAACTTCCATTTTCACTTTATGGTATAGAATTGATACAGAAATGATGTCAAACCATATGGTCTCTTTCTGCCAATACTCACACATCACCAGGGGGCTTAGCCAGAAGGAATTCCAACAATAGCTACAATTCTAGCTTGAAACCCTGTGCACCAACAATGGTTAGGCCCAATTGCTGGCATAAACCAGAGCCCTTCTTTTATGCTGGATTCTCTTTTGGAGTCTTCAGAAATCAGGCTTTTATGTTTATTTAGCAGCAACTTTGATTTTCATATACATACAATGAGTTTATTTTAATTATTATACCCTTATATTTTTCCTACTTTGACTGTTCCATATTTGTGAATATAAAGATTATAATTTTTCTTTCATGATTCCTATTAAATACATACACATAGATAGATGTATCTAGGCCCAATAATTTTCAAATGTAAATAATAAGTGAGAAGGTGATAAATATAGATGAATAAGCTGTCATATCAAAGCAGCTAATTCTGAATAAAATGTAGTGAAAAATCAATAGGCTTTCAAACATGATTCTGAAATTTTTAATGAAAGTTTAAAGGTTGAACATGAATGTAATACTGTAAGCATCTTCCTCTAACTTCTCATATTCTTCCAATATAAATTTTTTTCAAAAGAAAACAAAGCAAAAGTTGATAAAATGGTCATGATAAAAAAGTTTCTCTGTTAGGTAAATGTCTTGAAAAGCTCATAGTCTTCAAAAAAGTGTTCTTTTTCTTTATTTTTTCTAATTGTATATACTATGGGAAAAATGTTGAAAGCACAAAGGAAAAACAAAAAATTGCCCATAATATGATCACTTAAGATAATTAATATTTAAATGTTTGTATACATGATCTTAGTCCTTTATCTGAGGTGTGTATACAGATTTAAATATGAAAAAATGTAGTATGTATGTAATTATCAAGATGTACTGAATACCTTACTTTTGGTCTTTCTTTGTTATACTTCCATGTTAGTACTTCTACCTGGCGAGATACATACTTACCAAGAGTCAGTTGATTTTTGTTCCCAAAAATGTTACTGGGATCTGTAAAATAAAATTGCTGACCAAACAGGTGTGGCCAAGATAACTGTAAGAAATTGGGGGGGCAGGGGGGTGGTGACAAAAATTTAGAACAATTGTCTTTCAAATTGCTTTCCTACTGCTTTCAAGTTCTTATTTTAAGAAAACTAATGTTAGAAATGTACAATATGATGATGATTTGGTTCATTCATTCAGAATTTTGTTCTTTCTATAAACATTTATAGAACATTTTGATTGGAGTCCAAATTCTTGCCCTCATAAAGCTTAAGTGGGGAAGGTAGAAAATGAATCCCTCAATTTATATCTGGAGATGATGTATGAATCAGGGTGTGGTGATAGATAGTGAGAAGGAGTGCTGTTTACAATGTCCAGTGAAGACCTGCTAAAATGGCATGTGAGCAAACACCTAAAGGATGAGGGAAACAGCAATGTGGCTCTGCAAGGGCAGAGCTTCCCACTTAGAGGGACATCAGGTGTGAAGGGCATGAGCTGAGGGCTTGTTGGGCCAGTTTAGGAACACTGGGGAGGCCGTGTGATCAGGGAGCAGGGGGGGATGGGAGGGGAGGAGCAGGTGAGGTCAGAGAGCCCGGGGAAAGTCCAGATCATACACAGTTTGACAGAACATGGTAAAGAATTGAGTATTTTTCTGTATGAGGTGAAAGTCATTGGAAAGTTTGAGCAGAGTAGACAAATCTGACTTCTTTTTAAAGAATCATGTTGGGGCTTCCCTGGTGGCGCAGTGGTTGAGAGTCTGCTTGCCGATGCAGGGGACGCGGGTTCGTGCCCCAGTCCGGGAAAATCCCACATGCTGCGGAGCGGCTGGGCCCGTGAGCCATGGCCGCTGGGCCTGCGCATCCGGAGCCTGTGCTCCGCAACGGGAGAGGCCACAACAGTGAGAGGCCCGCGTACCGCAAATAAAAAAAAAAATGAATCATGTTGGCTGCTGGGTAGAGAAAAAGGGGCAAAGGTGAAAGCCAGGAATCTAGCTAGTTAGTAGGCTCATCCTTTTTGCATTAAAATGTTAGAAATGAAGGGTTCAAAAATAGTTGAATTCTGATATATTTTGGAGTTTTGTTGAGGGGCAGGATTTAACAATTACTCCCAAGTTTTGGGACCTGTGGCAACTAGAATATAGTTTGGAGGATTCAAGAAGAATGACACAGAAGAGGTCCCTACTTAGGAAAAAAGAAAACTCTTCTACATCAAAAGATTGATAAATGGTAACATATTTTATGCTTACAGTGAAAATTAAAATTTTAAGACAGATATGTCTTTTTTAAGGATTACTATAGTTGGCTGAATTTTTCTATGAATCAGCCAATTATCAAACCCTATCCCATCCGATAAAGCAGTTTCTATTATATATTACTGCTAATAGTAAAAATAATGTATAACAGGCACATTGTCAGCATGATATATTTTTGGACAGATGTTATATGACTTCAGAATGTGCTTTTTTTAAATAAGTTTAATGCTTTTTCTACTTATCCTTTTTGTTGTCTTTTTCTCTTTCCTTCGTGTGAGAAGAAGATATCACAGTAGAAACACACTCTGCCTTTCCATCCTTGGATGCTGCCTCAGTCAGCTCTTGTTGAAAAGTTACAAGTTATTTGCTATCATCACTCCCCAACCCCTTTTTACCCTGCTGACTTCAAACCGCACTATAATCAATGCAGATATAGGTTGTAAAATTATATTTCTATAACAGAGTAAGTTGAATTCCACCCAGGTTAAAAAAAAATGTCTAAGTGTTCAGTAGAAAGAAAGGTGAGGGTTTAGTAGATAACTGGGCAACTATTTGGACAGGGAGTAGAGTGGGAGTAGAATGCATGAGACACCAATAGCTTCAGTGGTTCTCTGTGAATTCCTAAAGCCTTTGAACAAGACAGGATGTGAGGGCATTGCAAAGTCATCTGGAGAACAGAACAGCATGGCTGCATCAGTCACCGTAGAATCAAGCTTTAGGTTTTATGCTAACACTTGTATTCTAGAATGACAAGAGGTTCCTCAAGGATAGAAATCACCAGAAGAAAAGAGCAAGAAATGAGAATGACCTCCTAAGAGATAATGGTACATAATATTAGCCTTCCCAACTTCTCTTATAGCATTATTTATTGTCAAGTAAGTTTCAGATATGCACTTATAACAAACCTAAATCTGAAGGAAATAAAATTTCTGTCATCACTGTGTTATTTATGTCCATGTGGATGATGGCTGAAACATTGGCCTTTAGGATAAACTTGATTCAACCACAGGGAGCAATATTGAAACTGATCCACTGAGAAACATATTCCTATATAAACTGTTTTTGTTGTATTCATTTCCACTCGAGTTGCCATGACTTAATAGCTGTAGCAGACTCATGCTATCATGTCGTTTCCAAGAATTGCTTCACTTGAAGGTCTGTAGCACACAACTAAAATATTGAGTGTGTGAGAGTCATGCATGAGCTATAAAAAGCAGAAGGAAATTAGCATCAACACCAATATCTTGCTGAGTGTCTAAATGTTATCCTTTGACAACGGCAGGCTATTAAACAATTTTTAAATAAGACATTTTCCCATCACAAGGAAAACATTTATTTATAGGGACTTTACAACCTGAGATTTGAGGCTTTAAAAGAAAATATGCTGTCTGTACCATGGATTGTCTAAAAGCATTGGAAAGACCTGCCAATACAATTGGTTTGAGGTTGGAAGGTTTGAAACTGCATTTAAATAAAAAATGGTGTCTAAGAACAAATGAGTCATAGACAGAAGTCCAAACCGTCTCATTCTGAAGAAAGTAGGACATATCAAAGAGCAAATATTGCATAAGAAAATATGAATAAAAAGTGAAATAAAGGAAAGATTACTTTAATCCTAGTAACCTTTGCTATTCTGTAATATAATCTTGGACACTTCAGTTATACTTTATTTGATAGTAAAATTCAAGTGTTTTGCAATCCAAGCTACTCTTCCATGGCTTTCCATCCATCCTTTGGATATATTTTTTTTACAGAGGTAATAATATGTTAACAAATGTTCAACAATAGCTAGAGAATGTATAATGTGATTTCATTATCTAAATCAGAGTTTCTCAACAGAGGCACTATTGACATTTTGGGATGGATGATTCTTTGTTGTAGGGCACTGTTTCTGTTCACTGTAGGATATTTACCAGCATCCCTGGCCTCTCTGTACTAGAGGCCAATAGCATCTCTCTAGTTGGACAACCCAAAATGTCTCTAGAACTTGTCAAATATCTCCTTGGGGTAAATTCACCCCAGTTGGGAACCACTGATCTAAATCAAGAAGTTATATAATAAAAATTTTGTCAAGCATCTATATACAGTGCATACACTTGTCCAATTTATATCTTCTGCAAATTTTGTGAGACTTTATAACTTAATGAAATTAATTTATATTGCACTAAGAACAATTTAATATCACAAGTAAAATGTCTTATGTGGATCATGCACTTAAAAAGGAGCTTCTTGTTCTGAACAAATAGAACTATACAAGTAGTCTCTAGTCCTTAAACGCAGATTCTGTGGGCTCACAAAGTCTCCGAAGGCTATCAAGTCTAGAGATCTGGGAAAGGAATTCTAGGAAGCGGGATTTAAGGCCTGAAGATAATAAAAAAGGAGGAGGAAGTGAAGACAGCAATTAGAAATAAAATGGAATAAAAGGCTGAGTGAGGAAAGAATGATAGAACTATTATATCAACAGATTTGATGGTAGTCAGAGGGCACTGTGGGAAGTTTCTTCCTGGACATGTAAAGCTGAAATAGCACATTTAACACAACTTAGAAATATTGTCCAAGTCACAGATACATGTTTCTCTCAAGATATTGTGATGAATGAAATAATTCAAAAAAGTAACCAAAAAGAGCTCCTGCAACAGAATATGGGGCTTATTCACATGACTTAAGATGCAAACTTCCAGGGAGTCTCTGAAGTTAAGTATCTTCGTCCTTTCAAGAGAACTCTCCATACATGAAGAATCTTTGATATCATTTCAGTATCAGTATAATTTGGATGGCATTTTGAGAAAATGTTAGAGGCGAGATAAATAAATTGTATGTAAGATTTGTTTCCTGGTCTGTTAGTCTTACTCCCTCAAAGTCAAAAATATGACAAACTCACACACACAAAGGGAGACAGTACCCAAGAGAAGTTATACCCAGAGATAAAAGCAGACTGGGCTATCAAAATTCAAAAACGACAGCAGGCTGTGGTGAGCTGTTTGTAACAGACACTGTTAATTCAGACCAAATACTCCCTTTCAGCAGAACTGCACCCCTTGGTTGAGATATAATTATTAGAAATACTTTACCTCCCTTCCACTCCCAACCAGTAATCTTTGATTTGGCTAAACTAAACCAAATGACATTCAAAAGAGATTCTGTTTCTTAGATTCATAGAAGGCTTTTACAAATGAATTTTGCGGCTGGGTGCCAAATGGATGAATTTAGGAATGAATAAAAGTTCTCTATCTACAGAGCAGATAGTATCTATATTAAATTTAGAAATAAAACATCAGCCAAAAACATTGAAATCTGATTTTCTCACCACTGTGAAAAGATAAGGAAAAATTGAGGGCATGAGAGATTGTGGCTTACTCTGAAAGGACATCGTATGAAGTGGCCTACCTACTCAATTGGAGCTGCCAGTTCTGTTTCAAATAGGGCACTCCAAGGTTTACTTTGATGTGGTGAGAGAAGGGGAAATAATACGGGGCAGTTTTCATGCAGACTCAAATTAGGACTCCAGTTGCTTTCAGGGCCATCTTTCTGGACCTCAGTTTCCTCATCTGAAAAATGAGGACGCTACACTTAGATAATTTATTTCCCAAAGTATGTTCCATAGAACAGTATACATTTCATGGAGAATCTCCATGAAAAAGTGTTTTTGGGCAAAAAGGCACACTATATTTTCTGTAATATACATATATAATATGGATAATGTTGTGCTCCAAATGAATACAAGTTTTTTCGTTCACCCAATATGGTAGTATCACTATGTTAATTTACCTGTAAGTAGCTTGACCAAGATAACATATGTGAGTGAGAAGGGAACCCAGTACTGTTCCCTTACTGCAGATTTAGAAAGCACATTAGAGTAGAACTGATTTCTAAGAGCCTTTTGGGTAAGAAAGTTGTTTAATTTATATATACCAATATTTTAAAAATTATTTTGACCAGAGAACGTTTTTTTCCCTCATAACGTGTATTTAGGTCCTACAGAGCTCTCTTATAAATATATGATTAAAAAGAAAGAAATTTATCAAGAGTCATTCTTATATAATCTGTTCCGAGACAGCAAGTATATCTTCCATTCTGGCCATAAGATTGTGGTTCTTCAGTCTTGAAACTAGATACTGAGAATGAAATGAGCAAACTCATGTCCAGTAGAATAATATTGAAAAGGGATCAGTTAAATAGTAATGCAGCATATATCCAAGGAAACCCACACAAAAGACTGTGCCTGCAGATGCCAGTAATTATGTGGCCAGAGGGAAAACCCTGAATCTGTGGTCTGCAGCCCTTCCGGCTCTCTGCTTACTGCCCTGATGTTGCCAGGCTTTCCAACTGCCTAGATGAAAGTATCATGTAGAACTGGACAAATTTTGCTTTTGCTAAACTTTCTGACAGCTAACTACTATTTAGCTAAAAAGTATATAGTACATGCAAGCATGTCATACACATTAGTATGTAAAGCACTTAGAGCTACATAAATAACATCATGCATGTATAGCACTTCAAATAATGCTAATATATAGCAAGAGCTAATAATGGGTAATAGTGTGGACAGTATTATGCACCAACATGTTACAAGTTTTCATCCACCCAATGCAGCAATATCGTTATGCTCATTTACATGTAAGCAGCTTGACCAAGATCACACTATGTGTTGGTATAAAAGGAACCAAGTACTGTCCAAATACAAGTTTCTTATTCTGAACCACTACCTCCTACAGAAAACCTACTGATCAAATCTCAGTTCCAGCTTGGAAGCCAGTGGCTGCTCCCCCCATTTATATCAGATGGGGGCACAACAGAGGAGTCAGTCCCCCTCCTATTCAGGTTCAAAGTGGTCATCATTGTTCCTGTTTCTAGTTCTTCTAAGAGAAAAAAAAAACAACTGGGGTTGGGTGATATTTTTTTCTTCTAAAACCTATCTTCTCCCTTGTGGAGTCAATTTTATACATAAATGAGCTTTGAAATAAGTAGGGCCAAAAAGCAAAAATCAAAAAAAACGCAATGCTATTTGACATTTCTTAGCATTTTGCAGTTTATAAAATAAGTATATACCCATTTCATCATTTTTTATCCTAAAAATACTGTGATATAGATAGACCATAATTCTTCTCATTATAAATATGGGGAAATTAAAACTACAGAGATAGAGACTTTTAATAGTACATAAATTACATTTAAGAAGCAGGCATATAAATTAAGAGTACTGTGTATCATGAAAATCAATGTAGATCTGCCATACGAATAAGCTTATGTTTAGAAATTCTAAGAATTGAAAATATATATACTTTGAATGGTCACTCTCCAGTTTTGCTTTAAATTTTTTTAAAAATTAGATTTCCAAGGAAATCCCATGGCATTCAGTGTCTTAGAGGCTGGCCATTTCCACTTCAGTTGCATCCTAGGTGAATGAATGTTTTACTAAGATAATAGCATGTTGAGTGCCCTGATTTGGAAACTACAGCCACAAACTGGAGGCAAAATTTTCTAAGTATTCCACAATCTAAGGAAAGCCACAAATAACTTCCCTCTTCCAGGGCCACCAGTAAACATATCAACCTTCACTCCCCCTTTCTTCGTCACCTATAAGAAGCCTTGGAAAAATGACTCAGCCTGTGGGAAAGATCACAAAACCAAATTGAGGGGATATTCCAAAAGAATCACTTATAATCTTCCCTACACCTCTCTGAGAAGAGGAATAAAAAGATTAGAATGATCTGAGGGTGGAGAAAAGAGACAGAAACAGAATACTATGCATTCCCACCATTGGTCGTGGCAAGAATACATGAATTTTCTGTGGATTAGGTGAATACTACAGAAGACAGCTGAATTTTCGCCATCTTAACCTGAATCGCAGTAAGAGTGCTACGAGGAGTTGAAAGGGATTTAGCTGAGGTCTGACCTCCCTTGTCTGGGAATTGTAGGGTGTGTGTGTGTGTGTGTGTGTGTGTGTGCATGTGTGTGTATAAGTAAGTGTGTAAGAAGTGGTTTCTTCCTGGGTTCTTGAACTCACTCATCCTCACCATGAGAGAGTCAGCATTTTGGCATAGCAACAGAAAAGACATGAAGGACATTCCCTTTTTCTGAACTCCTTTTTCCCTGACCCTATAGATGAAAGGAAACAGAAATTTAGCAGGACGTAGAGGGAGCCAAGTAGCCAGTAACTAAGTTGTGCTCTGCACACAGAAACCTATGCTTTAAGATGGGGGCGGGGGCAGGGAGGAGAAGTAAAAGAGCAGACGAGGCTTCCTTACCAACTCTAGAACTGGCCAGCGATCTGGGAGGTGAAAGAATGTTGTCCTCAATTCATCAGTACTATCCTCCGATTATGGTATACTTAGAACTTTTGTTTCTGGCAATGGGAGAGACAAAATCATTTTATCAAATGCAATACTGAACCTATAAATTGGAGTAGACAAAAATTTTGATTATTGAAATTGCCTAGAAAGTTATCACATCTTCCCAAAATGTTATCCAGTAGAGAAGAGAGATTTCATTCTACAACTTTGAAGGTGATAATGGTTAAAGCATAAAATAATCTCATGTTTCTTATACTTCACCAAGTTGATTCTCCTCAGCATACAGTTACACCACTCAAGGTTTCATACACCTTCCTAAAGGATCAAACTCCCTACCCTTTATTTATGAGTGAGAACTCTGTTTTTCTCCTGGAAATTCATTATCCTCTGTTTTTTCTCACCATGAAAATCAGAAAGTGAACATAAAGACATTTTGGTCAAAACTCACTCACTGATTTCTATGTGTTTCAGTATCTTTGTATCAACGATGTACAAAATAATCTTAGTACAAGTTCAGTGATTAAATTCTAAACACAAGTCATTAACAAGGGTAATTTTTAATTTCTTCATTAGAGCTAATGGTGAAACTGGGCAGAGCAATTTTGGAAATCAAAGGAGTCACAACTAAAACTCAAACATACCAGGGAAAGAGAACAGGTGATGTGTAACACATATGCAATACATATTTAAACTTTTAGATGCCTGGAAAATATGAATTGGCTTTTTTTTTTTTTTTTTTTTTGCCAAGTCTGGCTCAATTGCAACTAAGGTTGAAATTTGTTATTAGGCAAATCGGAGATCTGAGTTGAACTGTGTTCCCACTCAAATTCGTATGTTGAAGTCCTAACTCCCAGTACCTCAGAATGGGACTATATTTAGAGATAGTGTCTTACGTAGGGGAAAAATAACCAGCCTTTTCCTTCTGAGCAGGAGAAAACCCAGTCCTTCCTCTTGTTTTTCTCCTGTACTCTCACGTGACTACCAAGCTCCAACACTTCAGACACCAGATGTATGGGGGTTTTCCTTCACCAAAAAAATCTCTGAGAGCAGCTGGGTGTCTTACAGTTTGACTCAATTCTGACACTATCTACTTGGAGATAGTGTCAGATCCCACAGGTTAAGGGCTAAATCTCACGAGATCCTTCCCCCGCCCCCACATACTTTGGATGCCAATTGCAAGTAGTAGCTTTCCAGGTTAACCACAACTTCTTTCCAACTTGGCTACAAATCAGAGGTGACCCCCTCTTTGTGTCTGATTATTTTGCTACAGTGGCTCACAAAACTCAGAGGAACAGTTACTTACATTTACCAGTTTATTAAAGGATATGATAAAGGATATAGATGAACAACCAGATGAAGAGATACATAGGGTGAGGTCTGGGAGGGTCCCAAGCCCAGGAGTTTCTGTCTCCAGGAAGTTGGGGTGTGTCATCTTCCCAGTATGTTTACTCACCTGGAAGCCCTCTGAACCCCATACTTTTGGGATTTTTATGGAGTCTCCATCACATAGGCATGATTGATCATTAATTCCATTTCCAACCCTTCTCCCTTCTCAAGAGAATGGGGAGTGGGGCTGAAAATCCCACATTTCTTATCATGGCTTGGTTTTTCCGGTGTCCGACCCTCATCCAAGAGCCATCCAGGAGCTCGCCTAGAATCACCTCATTAGAGCAAAAGACACTCCTTTAACCCAGCAAATTACAAGGGTTTCAAGAGTCCTGTACCAGCACCTGGGGACAGAGACCAATATATATATATATATATTCTGTTATCTCAAATGTCTTTAAAAAGGTAACTAAAAATTGGGTTATTAGGGTGAGTCCTAATTTGATATGTCTGGTGTTCCTATAAGAAGAGGAAAGTAGGACACAGACACATACAGAAGGAAGACCATGTGAAGACACAAAGAAAAGGTGACCCTCTGCAAGACAGGAGAGAGGCTGCAGAAGAAACTAATCTGGCTGGCATTTCGATCGCAGATTCCTAGCCTCCAGAATTGTGAGAAAATATTGTTATTTAATTCACCCAGTCTGTGGTACTTTGCTATGACATCTCTAGCAACACAATATAAGGTATATATCACGAGATTCTAAAGACATAGTAAATTTGCAATTTTAACAAAACCAGATCATCCAACAGGACAGGTACATGTTACCTTGGGAATTAAACATATATCACACAAAGTGTTAATAAAAATGAGTTTGTTAGCACTTTTGCTTGAAATACATTTCAAAATTTAGAAATAAATCCTCTTAGTGTTTGTGTTATACTTTCTTCATGTACTTTCAACTTTTATTGGTTTATTTTCCCAAGGATAGAACTCTTAAGACATAACTGATTTCCAAAAGCATTATTAATAGCCAACTCAAACAATTGCAAAATCATTAACCCTTATATGCAATCCGTGGGAAAATAAATCCATTTTTCCAGTTTTATTAAGAAATAATTGACATACATCACTGTATAAGTTTAAGGCATACAGCATGGTGGTTTGATTTACATATATTATGAAATGATTACCACAATAGTTTCAGCTAACATCTATCTTCTCATAGGTGGAATAAAAAGGAAGAAAAAAAGGAGAAAGCAAAAAAGGAAAAAGTGTTCCTTGTAATGAAAACTCTTAGGATTTACTCTCTTAACTTCCCTATATATCATACAGCAGAATCAGCTAGAACTTCTTTCTTTAAAAAGAATCAGGTAACTACATATGACAGGTTTATAGAACTAAGCTGAGACCTCAAGCAAATAGTTAAAACCAATGAGTGGGTTGAAATCCTCAGACATGCCAGGCACTCACTATTACTAGTATTATTTGTATTTAATAACAAAACTACTCTGAAGTTAATTAATAACTTATTTGGGTCCAAAATACAGCAAATAATTACTCCCACATATTGAAGGAAATGCTGAACTTATTCTATTAGTTTGGTTTTTGTCTCCAGAATTCCTTCTCTTAATGTTACATGAAAAGCCCTTTTGGGTAGATTTAGAGGATGTAGATTCATACTTTGATCCATTAATTAATATTAGCAGAGACATTTTTACACATCTCTTTCTCCTCAGACTTTCTCCTGATTTCAGCTCCACCTTATAAAGGAGTTGGAGTTGGAGAGTGTCTCTTATTTCCAAGTGTGATAAAGTCTATCCATTTTATCACTCTAATGTCAAAGAAAGAAAGACATTAAAAATAAGTAAATAAATAAATGGAGTACCTATTACAAAGAACTTTAATCTCTTAGCTGTCTGTAACTAAAGTTCCATTCCAACATGGTATCCTCTTTTTTGTCCTTTGTCTGTATCATAGTTCCTTCTAAGACTGCACATGGAACAGATAGCTTTCCACCCTCCCCTACTAATTCTAATTGTATCCAAGATTCAATTTTGACTTCATTGGTAATGGAAAAAAACAACATGTCTATGTTTCTAAATGCGTTTGCCCATGGATCCCACTTGTCTTATGGAATGTGCTTTAGAAATATTATGCTGGAGAGACTGTGTAAGAAGTATTGACAGGATTCAGTACAACCTGAGTAAGAGTAGGAGAATACAATACTCCTAGCCATGGAGAATCATGGTTTTATTTTGTTAAGAAAAATTAAATTTAAAAATACGGCAAAACAAGTAAGTGGTGTATCTTTTCAGTGGCAGATGAGGGTAGCACAGGCCCACTCAAGAATTACTTAAGTACCTATGAGAATATATTCTTTTTTTCAATTCTCTGTTTATAACGGATTAAAGTCTCACACTTACTGAGGTTACATGTTAACTTGTAGATTTTGTCTGGTAGATATGCAAACAATTTCTGTCCAAAATAAAAGATAACCCCAAAGATTATGGGGTTTTTTGCCCCTTAAGAGGTTAACCAGCATTGTACCTAACCTTGCAATCTTATTCAAAATGGCCTTTATTAAATTCTTTTAGATATTCAGCTTCTCAAAAGCTTTTTAAACCAATCTGAACATGTGACTGGTTCCCTCATTAATTAATGAGTTGAATACAGTTGTTGACGTGTTCATTTTATATTTGTATGAGTGTCATGTTTTAAATTTTGGAAAATTGTACTTTAACAACTTATAAAAAATGGTGCTGTTACAAAGAGGGGTATTTTATAGGGTAAGATTTCATCTTTAAATATTTTGCCTTTGAGATGTTGGAAATATCTTTCTTTTGCACCAAAAGTCTTCATCGTAGCAGTTCTCTTTTGCTTGAAGCAGGCAGGTCTACAAAACAATAGGCTTTAAAATTGTAGCTGAATTTTTAAAGAAATTTAACAATTCAGAAATACAGAATTACTTTGACATCTTTTGTAACTTTGCCTCCCCAATATAGTCCACATATGTTGAAGCTTGTAATTCTGTATCAGTCCAGAAATTTTAGTACTTACAAAGTAGAAGCCTCATAGACCTCTCGATAAAGATTTCTTGGTCTTGTCTACTATCTAAAAAATGTATTCCAAAGCTCATTACCCACTAAACTTCTCACTGTAAGGTCTAATTGGGAACAAAATATGTCTCTCATCTTCCCACACTGGAATAAATAAGAACACAAAAATAATAATGACCAGAAGTCACTTCATTGTTTTTCTGCGAATTAATTTTATTGGTAAACACTAGCCCTAAGATTACATTTAAAAATACCTGCAACAAATAGGCACAGGCAAAAAGCAACAAGATGGTTTTCTAAAAGCAAGTTGTTTTAAGAATTTATTGGCTTAATTAATGAAACAACCTAAGGCTGAACACATGCCATAATGATTACATTTTGCCGGAAAAGTCAGTGCCTCTGGCTTTTTTGTTTTAGAGCCAAAAGTAGTCCTCTTTCTGGGCTGTAGTTGCAGTTCTGAGCCATTCCTCCTACCAGAGATAAGGAGTAGAGATCGAAAAATAACAGGCGTATAAAACTAACTAACTGAAACAATGTGAAAGTGACCCAGTCAAGTAATAGAACCAGTCTATAATTGACAAAACAGCTATTTTTTGTAATATAGTGAAGATTAGTAAATAGTTTCTTATGCCTAGCCATTGTTTAATTTAATAAAGCCAGCCATATTAATTTGGCAATACTCCTGGGCTGGATTGAGACTCAATTATGAAAGTGGCTACAGATCCCTTCCAGATGCCCTTGGTAACAGTGGTGATGTTTTCCTCAAAAGCTGAATATGTACATACACATACACACATATACACATATGTATAATGCATGCTAACTGATTAAGCAAAACATTCATTTTAGGTGTTAAAATATAGATGCAAAAATCAAAAGATAAGCAAAGCATATGCTCTCCATTTGATTCTAGGTTTATTTTACCCCCTTCATTTAGTCAAAAATTTTAACTATAACCCAAAAATAGACACCTAAATTAAAATTCTGATTCTACTTTAAAGCACTAAGAACAAAGCTGAGCAGTGGCATTCATTTGACCTTCATGGCCAAGGTTGGTGACAAAGTTCTAATTCATAAGTATGGCACCTGAATATATTATTTAAGCTGGTACTTCTGGAAGCTGGTAAATTAAATATATACCATAGATTATAGTAATAATTATAAATAACATTTTTTTAATGCTTATAGTGTGTAACTTGGTTAAACACTTTATATCATTATCTTATTTGATCTTCATGCTAACTCTGAAGTAGATACTGTTATTTTATTCTAGTTTGTAAATAAAGATATTGAAGCCTAGAGAGATTAAGTAATTTGCTTAAAGTGAACCTACTCAAACAAAAATGGGATAGGAAGTCAGGAAATGAGAATTCAAGAATAGATCTCTAAACACTAGGCTACCTGGCATCCTATATGGTGTTATTTGGTATTTGTATAAACTAATCTTGACTAAGAAATGCAGTAAACACTTGGTTACCTTATTCCCATATTATCTCTAACTGCAAGGCTAGTGATGATTATAATTAACCAAGATCCTGTTCAAGCCAACAGAAAATTACAGTTAGAAAGAGGAATCTAAACTTTACCATAATTAATTAATTTACAACTAGTCATCTCTTATGGGCATATGTTTTAATTCAATTTTTTGTTTTCTCAAACAAATAACATAAAGAAGCACATAATTCATGATTTTATACCCATCCTACCCATAATGCACCCCCATCCTCATTGAAAATTAGAGCTATTTTTTTAATCAAATAAAAATGTATTTTAAATCCCAAGAATTCTGCTAAATTTCCAATTCTGTTTTATTTTCAGTCACCCATTACAAGTTCCACTGTTCTCTATTTTTTTAAATGGAAGGTAATTAAATACCCAGGTTCCTTTTACTGTGTATGTTCTCTTAAAAATACATTTCTTACTTTTAACTATCTAGAATGTATATTAAAGATAATCAACAACATTTTGGTAAGTTTCTATCCCGAGTGGCACAGAAACTCCCTGTGATATGAGCCCTCTCAAACCTTTTGTTGTAGTTCCTTTTTGAAGTTTTAAAAAGGGATGACTTCCTACACACCGATGGATTGGCCTAATACCCCCATGCCTGCAGCTCCTGTGCTGTTGTTACCCCTGTGTTTTGATGGGCTCCACACTCGCAACTCTCCAAGGAACCGTGAGTGAGTTGAATGAAATCTTGTGCTAGTTGGCAGGAGTAGTAAGAACACATAAAACCTGCCAGCTGTCAAGGATGTAAATGGTGATTTTGTTTCACTTTTTAATGAATTAAAGTAGGATTGAAATCTATCCAAAGACAGCATGTTTGGCCTTTTGAAGGAAGGAAAATGAAAGAGAGGGGTGTTTTCCGCTCTCCCGACCGTGGTGTGCAGCGAGGTATTGACGATCAGCATGGAGAGTCAACACTCCAGGAAAGCTATCTGAAGACTGATTTTATTGTTGGTTTCCTTTCCCTCTAATCAAATGTAGTCTAATGCCCAGAGGCAAACAGACCCTCCCCATTCTTTCTTAGAAAAATTTCCGGGCTTCCCTGGTGGCGCAGTGGTTGAGAGTTCGCCTGCCGATGCAGGGGACACGGGTTCGTGCCCCGGTCCGGGAAGATCCCACATGCCACGGAGCGGCTGGGCCCGTGAGCCGTGGCCGCTGAGCCTGCGCGTCCGGAGCCTGTGCTCCACAACGGGAGAGGCCACAACAGTGAGAGGCTCGCGTATTTCCATACCTCTGACCTTTCCCAAAGGCAAAAACTAGAATATTTCTTTAAATGTTATCATCTCTCAAATCATTCAGCAGGATGGGGCAGGGGGGAGAATACCCTAAAAACTGTATATTTAAAAATTTTTTGTTTTTGCTTTCTTTTACCAAAGCCAGCAATGAGTAAAATTTGCTTATGCAATTTTGATTCACTAAACCATACTGAGTACTTACAGTAACAGACAAAACATAATTACACATCTCCTGAACGTGCTCAGAATTACATTCTTTTGTTAATACTTTTAGGGTATTCTCAATAATGTAACAATATGGATTTGGCATTTCCCCATCTTCATTAATCAAACAAACATAAATACGTTTAAGTTCTACACAGTTTGTTTGACCTGTTTCTCTCTGGAATTATCAACTCTCACTGTATTGAAAATGGCAAAGTCCCTTTGTCTATACATTTGTGATTCACCTTATGAATCATTAAGGCATGTGGTCCAGTATCACATGCTTTTTTTGACAGCATGGATAAAACAGAATCAGGGGATTTTCTCTCATTGATAAAGAACATTTCCACTGAGCCTTGAGCATGTGTATTTAAGCTTGCATCTTGAAATGGCATTTAGCCCAGAGGGTATAGAGGTCAAGTAGTCAGGGCCCTCTAAGAAAGAACCAGAGCTACTGCTTCCTGGAAAACTAATAAGAATCAACAAAAAACATCTTAATGGTAAATCTGAGACTCTATGCTCTCAACACAACAATCGACTCAAGGCTCAGAAGTGGGCCAAACCAAACTCTTTTGTAACCAACCACTTCTGAACCAAAGCCAGGACTTGCTTAAACGATTAATCACTTTTGCTTGTGAAACTTGGTGTTATTTGCCTTTCGAGCCTCCCTATGCTTTGGTTGGAGAGACAGTCTTCACAGGGGCTGCTCTCTCAAATGTGCCTGCGTAGGAGTAATTCCTCAATGCTTTACACTGATCATCTCTGAGTAGTTCATCACAACTTAAAATTCTTTATTTTCCTCTCATCCCCTTATATATTACATGTAAAATAGGCAGCTAGTCATTGTTTATATTATTTTCAAAATAAAGGACAATCTCCCCTCCTTCCCTTTCAACATGGCAAAAATTGCCTTAAGTGACTACAAATACTTAAGAAATATCGTTGGTTTTCAGTCATCATCTCTTAAAGCACCCATCAGATGTTTGCAATTGCTATACACTGTAGAATATAAAAATTCTGAAAGTTTATTCATGCACTACAGCCAAAAAAAAAGAATGTGTTTAGTTAATTTTAAAAAATGGTTTATAATTTCTAAATGTCAAAGTATTGAACTCTTCTCAATATTCCAAGTAGTGAAGTCAAAAATCAAAAGACCCAGGCCTTAAAGTCAGAAATTATATGTTCAAATGCTTGATCTTAGTCTCATGTCCTTCATCTGCCATCTGTCAATGAAAATAATAATATAACAGGATTATTTGCAATCAGAACAAATAATATGTCTAAAAACATGTTTTAAATAGTCAAATTTTCTATTATACTTACTACCTGAGCAAATAGGCTTTTTGGGAAAAAATAAATTTTACCTTAAGACATTATAAAATATTATAAACTATGAATATCAAGTTAAAATTCCCTTTGAATTTTGGTCAGTTTATTACACAAATAGCTACTTCACTTGTAGCAATCCACACACAAAATTATTCCTTAATTTGTTTACCAGAGCTCAATCATTTTGTTATGAGTTTTTTATCTAAGAGGATACCTAATTTTAGTCATTGCATATAAAGTTTCAAGAGTTTGCTACTAACCAATAGTTTGCGATGAACAAATTCTATTTTAATGGTATGTTTTTTACCCACAGGCCACCTCAAAACTCCTTTAGCTGAAATTATTTTATGTTTTCTTAAGCGAAACACAAATAGACAAGTTGCTGTTTATAAAACTTAAACACACTTTAAGGAAACATTTTTAAAGAAATAATTAAATTTTGATCTATTTTTTTTACATATATATTTTCCAAAGTTAAAAATTGATGTAGAAGTGTAGATGAGAAAAGATTTAATGAGTAACATTTCAAAACTACATCAAGTACATAATTTACTTAGGGTTAAATGATTGTTTTAAAAAGTACAGCATATGTAATTCACTTGGATTTGGAAGAAGGCAGAAGAAGCAAAGGAAAAAAGGAAATGACTAAATATTATTGATATATAGCTGGGTGGTATTTGGAATGGTAGGTAAGGACATAGAAATCAGTCCATGTGGTTTCTACATCTATTTTAAAAGCTAACCATCTGTAGCTTAAGTTAGTCCTGACTACATATTAAGTCTTAATACATAAAGCTGAGTTTGGTTCCTTGACGTTTAAATATACCTGTGAGTACATTTGACTACATTATCATTTTGTTTGTACAAAAAGATAAGAACAGAAATGTAAGTAAAATAAACATATAATCATTAAATAGTAGCTAGTAATAAAGATATCTAAATAATTACTATGTGTCAACACTGTTTTCTCACAACAATCTCAGGAGGACAGTACTTCTAGTATTACCATTTTACAGATGAGACAAAACTGAGACACATAGAGATTAAATAACTTGCCGTAGGTCACAGAGCTAGTAAGTGGTAGTCTACTATTAAGAATTAGCTGTCTTCTTAGCCACTAGGAGACACTGACTTCTTAATATTGGTTTATAATTGGACCTCAAAACATAAATCTGTTTATTGACTTTTCTGAAGCACAATTTAGTAAAAATTAGCACATGGACACACATGGACACATACACATACACATATATTATCAACCTCAGAACAGGGCAAGATAATAAGTTAATGTAATGAAAGTGTTTCTTACCATTATAATCAGAGCAATAATAAATGGCAATATCTCACATATATTGAGCACTTGTTACATGTCAGTCACTAAGAATTTCAGAATAATTAATTCATTTATTCTAAAAAAAAATCTTATGAGGTAGATTCCATTATTTCCAATTCACAGGAGATTGAAGCAAAGAGAGGATAAGTTGCCCAAAGTTGAACAGTATTAGCTGTGGTGGAGCCAGAGATTTGAATCCAGAAAATGTTATTTTAAAGATTGGATTCTTTAATACTACATTGTTTTAGTTTACATAATTCCTTTACTATTTCCCATTTCCCAAATTGTTCTATAAACATTTGCAACCTCTCTTTGACTATACAATGTACCTTGAATAAAGTAAGTCACGTTTTTTTTTTATGTCTCTCATCTCACATATTGGTTTGACATTACTTTTGAGAAGTCAAATCCCAAATCAACTTTGTCAAGCCCTTAACTTCAAAGAGGAAGTAATTCATACATTTGAAAAATTTTCCTCCCACCTTCCTGAAAATATTATTTTGAAAGAAATATATTAGTCTTTTGATTCTTATGTATTACTGTGACTCTTTTCAAAATTACTGTTTCATTCTCCTGTGAACTAACACACTTAAATATCAACTTTATTTAAATTATTTAAAGCCCTGTATCACTACTTCCCTAAGTAAATCCCCATCACTGATACAATGGTCAGCCCTGAAATTATTCTCCATTACTGAAATTATGGTCAGGAAGGTCTCCAGATATTTATTCCATGATTATCTTCTGAGGTTGGAATTTTAGTCTATTCCCAAACTTTGCTTATGTTAGAAAAAAATGATCTAGAAATTACATTTAACCTGTTAAAAGAAATAAATTAATACATTAAAAATATTATTCCATCGCTTTTAGAAGCCAGGTTTAGTTTATCTTTGGAAAGAACTATGTGCTGTTCTCAGTACTCTCCCCATTCTGTGTCTTCTGTGTGTGTGTGTGTGTGTGTGTGTGTGTGTGTGTGTGTTTTCTAATCAAAAATTGATAAAACTAAAATTAAGAAAACAAAACTTCAAATATACTTACACTGAGAGTCTTCAATCATTAACTTCTTTCTAATAAACTTAAATTATCTTGAATCAAAAAATAGTAAGTACAAGGATCAAAATACAGAACAGCAATTGTAAAAGACATAATTCACAGATAGTAAATAAATTATGTTAAATATTTAGGTTTATCAAAATGTTTAAAGGCAAATATAATTCCTGTGAGTTTTCTTTTAATTGAGTTATAATTGACAGACATTATATTCGTTTCAGGTGTACAACAAAATGATTTGATATTTGTATAGGAAATGATCTCTCGCCACAATAAGTCTAGTTATCATCCATCACCGTAGTTACAGAATGTTTTTTCTTGTGATAAAATCTTTTACGATCTACTCTCTTAGCAACTTTCGAATATGCAATGCAGTATTAGTAACTGTAGTTGCCATGGGGTACATTAAATCCCCATGACTTATTTATTTTGTAACTGGAAGTTAGAATCATTTTCATTCCCTTGATCCGTTTCAGCCACCCCTCACCCACAGCCGCTGCCAACCCCAGTCTGTTCTCTGCATCTATGAGCTGTTTTGTTCTTAAGATTCCACATGTAAGCAAGATCATACAGTATTTGTCTTCCTCTGTTTGATTTATTTTATTTAACATAATGCCCTCAAGGTCCATCCGTGTTGACACAAGTGGCAAGTTTTTATTCTTTTTTATAGCTGAATAATATTCCATTATATGTATGTCTTCCTTATCCATGCCTTCTTTGTTGGACTTAGGTTGTTTTCATATCTTGGCTATTGTAAATAATGCTTCAGTGAACACAGGAATGCATATATCTTTTTGAGTTAGTGTTTTCATTTTCTTAGGACAGATACCCAAAAGTGGAGTTGCTGGATCATATGGTAGTTTTATTTGTAATTTTTGAGGAACCGACATACTGTTTTCCATAGTGGCTACACTAATTACCTTCCCACCATTGCACAAGGGTTCCCTTTTCTCCATATCTTCACTAATACTTGCTAATTTTTGTATTTTGGATAACAGCCATTCTAACAAGTGTGAAGTGATATTTCATTGTGATTTTGATCTGCATTTCCCTTATGGTTAGTGATGTTGAACATCTTTTCACGTACCTTTGGCCATCTGCATGTCTTCCTTGGAAAAATGTCTATTCAGATCATCCTCTGCCCATTTTTTTTTTTGGTAGAGAATCCTTTATTGAAATAACTGTGCATCATTTCTAGATTGGGGTGGGAGGTAAGTGCTATTAAACGATATTTTCAAATAGTTAATTGTCCAAACTGTGAGTGTAAGAACACTAGAATCCATATAAAGATTTGATGGGTATAACTAGTGAGCCTCATTTGAATCATTAACACATGGCACAAAAATTTGTGTTACTCCAGAAGGATCACAAGTTTCAGAATAAGTAATATTAGCATCTTTATAGGGACCAACTAGACATTCTTAAAATCAAAAGATTATGAATTACTTTTTTAAATTGAGGTATAGTTGATTTATAATATTATATTGCTTTCAGGTATACAATATAGTACTTTAATACTTTTATAGATTATACTCCATTTAAAGTTATTATGAAGTAATGGCTATATTTCCTTGTACTGTACATTTCCTTGTTGCTTATTTATTTTATACATAGTGGTTTGTATCTCTTAATCCCCTATCCAGAACCTCTTCACATTTTTAATCAGATTTTTTTTGATATTGAGCTATATAAGCTCTTTGTACCTTTTGGATATTAACTCCTTCTCAGAGCATGATTTTTGCTAATATTTTCTCCCATTCAGTAGGTTGCTTTTCATTTTATTGATGGTTTCCTTTGGTATTCTTGGGGGTTTTTGCAGTGAGATTACTCTCTCTTGAATAGGTTAATCAGATCTAAAATTTTTACAAATTTTCTAGCTCTTAACCCAGATAACTGTCATCTAACAGGTTTATCATCTATGACCATCATTCCATGTAATTAGAAGCAGGAAATGGGTACAAAAAGTTACTACTATTTTCCCTCTATAATAAGAAATATTTTAAAATGTCTGTTAAATGACATGGAATGGAGAGTGAGAAGTTCATTATATGTCTTATTGGAGTACCAGAAGGAGATACTAAAAAGATTAGGTAAACAAGTGTCTAGACTTAATGGTTGAAAATTTTCCAGAAATTATGAAAGGCTTCTATCCTCAAAGTCAAGAAACACAATGACTCCAAACATAATACATAAAATGCACCCAAACATATTATAATAAAATATCAGAAGAAAAAGAATAGAAATTAAAGGCAGCCAGGGCGAAAAAAGGGAGATCAGCTGCTTGGGAACAACATTTGTACTAACTGGGTGACTCCTCAACAAACAACAATAAAATGCACTGTGAAACATTTTAAATGTACAAGACAAAATAACTGTGAAACTGGAATTATGTATAATGTGGAGCTATTGATTAAAATGAAAGTGATATAAAGACATATTTAAAGAAGCAAAAACTGTGCAAGTTTATTACCACAAATCTTCTCCAAAGTAACTTCCAGACTCTAGAATTGAGATAATGTACTTAGGAAGCAGGAGAACAAGCTCAGAAGACTAAGATGGGGAAAAAAATGGAGTAGTGAGAAGATAAAGTGTTAAATATGTGGGTAAATCAAAATAAATATCGTTGATGTAAAATAATCATTTCTCCTTTGAGGATTAAAAAAAGGGTAGAACTAAAGTAAAAGTCAAAGGTAGCATATAAACCATTCTCACTATCTTGTGTTATTTGGGAGGATGGTAAAGATGTTGATCAGCTTTAGATTTTGTTTAGAATATTTGTTAAAATTCATAGGCTGGATCATGCAGGTTACAAAGAAACAGCAAAAATAAATTACAACAACAAAGGATTAGTTCTCTGTCTAATTTATGTCTTTCATGGGTTGAGTATGGCTCTGCTCTACATCCTCTTCTTTCCAAATCAAGGCTGAAGGAGCAACCCCTTACTTAGGATAGGCCAGAGAGAAAAAGGAATTGGCAGATACACACCTTGGTTATTAAAGTTGCTGATCAGCAAGTCATATACTGAAACCTGATGTCAAGGGAGGGAATATAATCCACCAGAAGACATGGGTCTGTAAGAACAGGTAAAGAAAGAGTGACAAGAATCGTTTAAAAATAATACAATTTGCCATAAGGGCAATAACTAAAACAGAAAGAAAATGAATAATTCTAAATGTATGAGGAAAGGAAATTAAAATGGTATAAACTACATATATTAATCTATTTAAGAGGCTACAAAGGGAAAAAAGTCATGGGCACAGTGAGATATATGGAAACTGTAAAATGAGATAATACATTCAAATATATAAATAATTACAATAAGTGTAAGCAAGCTAAACTTTTCAGTTAAAAGACAAAAACATTTTTCAGACTAACCCTTTTTAAAAAAAATTCAGCTATATATCCTTTTTAATAAAACTTAAAGTTTGAAAGAAGACAAAATTTTTGTACCTAAATGTGGAAAGTAAAATAAGGAGAAAACATAGGCAAATATTAACAACAAAAAGTCTATATACTTATTTTAATGAAGTAAAATTTAAGACAGAAACCTTAAGGAAAAAAAACCATTACTAGCAATAAATTTCATTGCATAGTGAAAAAAGATTTAATTCATCAGGAAGATCTAACTATTCTAAAATTTATTTCCACAGACCCTTGAGAAGAAATTAACTGATCTCCCACTTTACTGAGAATTTTTAACACAAGTCTGTCAGTATTTACAAGGAATGCCCCCCGCCTCCCAAAAAAAACCTCCTTGGGCTTCCCTGGTGGCGCAGTGGTTGAGAGTCCACCTGCCGATGCAGGGGACATGGGTTCGTACCCCGGTCCGGGAAGATCCCACACGCCGCGGAGCGGCTGGGCCCATGAGCCATGGCCGTTGAGCCTGCGTGTCCGTAGCCTGTGCTCCGCAACGGGAGAGGCCACAACAGTGAGAGGCCCACGTTCAGCAAAAAACAATAATAATTTAAAAAAAAAAAAAAAGGTGAAGATAATGTTCCAATTAGGAAACTAATTTGGCCTGAGTAAAAGAGACCCCAAAAACATAGGCCTAAAACAAATGAATATTCCAAAAATTAATTCTTGCCTAATTATCTTTTGAAAATTTTGCATCTCAGTTTAAAGACAGCTGAAACAATACACATAATGAACATTTGTCTTCCAGATGGAGAATGTAGTCTTTCAAGCACATGGGCAGCATTTATAAAAATTAACTATGACTAACCTATAAAGCAAGTTTCATTTAGTTTTTTAAAATGCCTAGTATACAGACATATTCTCTGCCTACATAATAAACAAGCCAGAAACAAAAATGTATAATTTTTAAAAATCATATTAAAATAATAAGGAAAAGATAAATAGCTCAAAGGTTAAGACATAGATTATAATGGGAACTAGAAAATACTTAGGAATTTTCAATAATGAAAACATAGCCAATATAGATCAGATCAACTATATAATGTGTATGTCTTCTTCTAGTTTTACAGAGCTCATTGTTTCCAACCCTTTATAACATTTATTTTGACGTTTATTTATTCTAATGTATGTTATATGATAAGCATCCAATTTTCCCCCCAAACTATGACCAATTTCCCAATCAAAATTTATTGAGTAATCCATCTTCCCCCCAGTAATTTTTATCATATTGCAACTCCTTTTATGCATTTATCTTTGTTTCAGAATTATCTGCTTTTGTCCAATGATGTCCTATCATACTTTTGTAAATTTTAATTTTATATTTTATGTAAAATATTTATAAGTAATTTCATATTTTAATAAACCCCAGGGAATGTCCCTTTTGTTATGTTGTCTTTCTAAGGAGAAACTGGACTATTATCACCAGTTTCCAACTGCTGATATCTTTACAAAATTCATTTTTTCCATCTATGAATATTTTATTTATTTTTAAGCTAAATATTATTACTAGATGTGCTTATACTAGTTTTTTCTTAAACACTTTACATGTAGTATGTCCCTCTTAAGTTCCTACTGAGCAGCCTTTATCTATAGTTGTAGTTCTTGAGGCTTCAAGTAACCACTCCCTTTCTCACCCCTTGTGGTGTAAAGATAGTCATGGATTGCTGCTGTTGCTAACCTGGGCTTTTTCACTACCTTGCTGGCTTTCCTGTAACCCCATCCACAAGGCCCTTCATTAAACTCTCTTTCATCAACCCTCTTGAATGTGCCATCTCTTTCCTTCAAGGTAGGTCTCTGACTGATGTGAGTATATATCATATTATAAGCCCTGTTTCTTCTAGAGAAAGTGATGCTCACACAGGTGAAGTCATTTTTTAATCTTGCACAGCAGGAAATGGGGTTAAAATCTAGATTTGAACTCAAGTTTTCAAATGCCAGTATCTATAAATGTCACCGTGTGGGGTGGTAGATGAAGACTGACTTATGGATGATTCTTGGCCTATTGAAAATTTACATATAACAAAATATAGTTTTGCAATATTTTAAAACAAGCAATGACATTTAGGGAAGTATTACATCAGTATGAAGGGTTCTCGGCAATCTGGCAACAGCAATATTTTTCTGAGAACTAGCCATATCACAAAAAGGTCTGGGACATTTTAAGGGTGAGATTCATACAAAAGGCAGATATCAGCAATAGCATATTTCAAAATGTGAACTTCATTGGGAATGGATATCCACAAAGAGAGCCCAAGAGTTTGCTGCCTATTAGCCTTCTTTCCAGTTCCCATAAATCCAGAGCAAAGTTGCCAAAATCTTAATGTCACAATTGGTGCAAAGGGAAGCATGTGGTGGTGGAGGAGGAGAGGATGGGTATTCCCCCCTGTAATACTTGGCTAGTTTTCTGGAAAATAACAATAAATTTGCCAGACTTAATCTGAACTTGCTCAGCTCCACTGAGCCTTTCATCCATAGTTAATGTGAAGTTTTCACCATCACTGTAAGGCCCACATGTCTTAATCCTGCTTTTTTTTGTGGTTTAATGATGAAAACCACAGCCCTTCACAAGTGCGCAGAATTCAATAGAGCCTTAAAAAAAAGGTTCTGGTTTTGTTTGGCATTAGGACTTTGCAGTCTGGAATAGGACAAAACTGAAATTTCAAAGGTTGAGTTAAACCCACAAGAACCCAAAATCACTGAATCAATTCAACCAAGTTTATCCAACTTGAAACTACCCAACACACAATCCTGGTTGCGATTCTACTCTTTACCTGTACTTCGAATGAAGATCAACTTTTTTTCTAGCTTTATTGAGACATAACTGACATATTGTGTAAGTTTAAGATGTACAGCATGATGATTTGATACACATATATACTGAAAAATGATTATCATAATAATATTAGTTAACACAGCCATCACGTCACATAATTATGTTTTTCTGTTGCTGTTGTCATGAGAACATTTAATATTTACTCTCTTAGCAACTTTCAAGTGTACAACACAGTATTGTTAACTGTAGGCACCATACTCCCCATTAGATATTAGATCCTCAGAACTTATTCATCCTATAGGTGAGAGTTTGTGCCCTCTGACCAACATCTCATTTCCCCAATCCCCCAGCCCCTAGACATCACCATTCTACTCTGTTTCTGTGAGTTTAACTTTTTTAGATTATACATGCAAGTAATATTGTACAGTGTTTGTCTTCCCCTGTCTGACTTATTTCATTTAGCATAATTCCCTCAAGTTTTATCCATGTTGTCACAAATGACAGGATATTCTTCCTTTTTCATGCCTGAGTAATATTCCATTATGTATAGAGATAGGGGGTGCAGGAATTTCTTAAAGATAATGATTTCATTTCCTTCAAATATATACCTGGAAGTGGGATTGCTGGATCATATGGTAGTTCTATCTGTGCTTTTTTGAGGAAACTCCATGCTGTTCTCCATCGTGGCTGTGCCGATTTACACTCCCACCAACAGTGCACAAGGGTTCCCTTTTCCCCACACCCTCGCCAGCACTTGTTATGTCTTATCTTTTTGAAAATAACTTTTCTAACAGGTGTGAGGTAATACCTCATTGTGGTTTTGATTTGTATTCCCCTGATATGGAAGATCTTCTTTATTCAAAATTTTATATAACCAATTCAAAACTCTGCATTATTAAAATAGTGTTTTAATATCCTATATTTCTTTTAATAACATAGATCTCAACTTATAATTGTTTTCCTCATAAACAACCACATTTTCACTTCAGATATAGTTTATTCATTTTTTGAAATAGTTAATACAGTCACATGATATTCAAAAGTTACTAAAGAATATAGAGAGAAAAGTATGTTTTCCTTCTACTCTCTTCCCTAGCCATGAACTCTTCTCATTGGAGACAACCCAATTACCAGTCTCCAGTGTCCTGGAGACAGGCTAGGAATATACAACAAGCATCTATGTATGTGGGTCTGTAGGTATATAAATTTATTTATTTATTATTTTTATTTGACACAAATGATAGCATGCTCTATAGTGCTTTGCGCTTTGCTTTTTTTTTTTTTTCACTTAAAATACACCTTGGTTATTATTCCATAGTAATGCTTCATTCATTTCTAATGAATGAACAGGATTCAATTGTATGAATTATCACAATTATAGTATAGCTAATATTTTTAAACACTTAGTTTGATCCTGGTACTGTTCTAGTGCTTTGCCCAGTTCAATTCTTAGTATTACTGTTATTAAATTCATTTCACATATGAGGAAACTGAGGGGCAGAGAGATTCATTAACTTACAAAAGATCAGAGAGATAGAAAGTAGCAGAGGTAGGAGAGGTGGGATAGTTTAGTTCCAGATCCTGAGTTTGTCAGGAGGCAATTCTTCATGGACCTCTTGTATTGCTACACATATTATGAACAAGGCACTGGCTGCTTTTGTCTCAGACTATATTTTCAAGAATGTTTGTATAGTAAACAGATTTGGAAATAGAGATTTGTATCTCTCCCAAGCAGAAGGAAGTTTCATTTACTGTCCAGGATAATAAAGATAGCATCTCCCTCCATAGAAAAGGGCAGATTTTCTTGCAGCTAATTATAAAAGATTTGTGTTCTTAGGCTAAGGTTCATAAACTGTAATGCAAACCCACTGTATGTGCAGTGTTCATACTGACCCCTCCACATTGCCTCCATGGAACTGTTTGATTACATTACACTAGGAGTTCAGCTGGGGCTGGAACGTCCAAGATGGTCTTATTCAAATGTCTTCTGCCTCAGCTGGGGTGGCTAGAATGTCTGAGGGCTGGCAGGACCATTCTTTCTTGCAAGGTGACTGAAATTCTTACAAGATGCCCAGAATACCGAGAAGGTAGAAAGAAGAAGCTGCCAGGCTCTTATGAGGCTAAATCCAGAACAGGCATAGCTTCATTCTATTAACCAAAGAAAATCACCTGGCCAGCGGGCTTCCCTGGTGGCACAGTGGTTGAGAGTCCGCCTGCTGATGCAGGGGACACGGGTTCGTGCCCCGGTCCGGGAAGATCCCACATGCCGCGGAGCAGCTAGGCCCGTGAGCCATGGCCGCTGAGCCTGCGCGTCCGGAGCCTGTGTTCCGCAACGGGAGAGGCCACAGCAGTGAGAGGCCCGCGTACCACAAAAAAAAAAAAAAGAAAAGAAAAGAAAATCACCTGTCCAGCCCAGATTCAAAGGGAGAGGAAGGAGATTCCAACTCTGGGTTGCAGAAGAGGTGAGCAAAAATATAGGCATGGGACAAATCATTAGCAGCTACCTTTGCAGACAATCTGACACAGGTTAAAAAAATATATCACCTATGTTTTCTCAAGAAATTTTATGGTTTTACCTGTTTGTGTGCTTGATCTGTAATTATTTGTCATAGTAAATGCGTTAGAGATAACACTTTAATTTTAATTAGTGAGCTCTTCTGAAATCATTTAAGTTATGCATATTTTCCCTAATAATTTAAATGAGCCCTCTATAATGGATGAAGTTTCCATACATCCTATTTCTTATCTCTATATTCTCTGTAATACATATAATGGAACAAAATCTGTTTTAGTTATAATACATGTACCAGTACAAAACCTGTTTTAATTCAAATTCTTGAACCTCCTCTCGGACAAACTCCTGTCCCTAGACTTCCCTATCTTAGTGCACACCACCAAATAAAATGTAAGAGTTATCAGTGCTATATCTTCATAACCTTATGCTTTAATCAAAACCATCCATCATTTCTTACTAGGCTACAGGTCTCCTTTATCCTACTCTCCAGTAAATCTTCCATATGGTAAACAGTGAAGTCATTTTAAATTCATATTAGATTTTGTTACCTAACTTTTCTCAAAACATTGTGGGGCTTCTCTCTCACTCCTATAAAAGAGTTACCTTCCCATGGCTTACAAGGTCTTACTCAACCTTTCACCAGGGCTACTCTTTCAATCTTGTCTCCTTCTACTCCTTTTCTCACTCAACATCAACCACATTAAGCTTCCTGTTTCTAAAGTGTGCCAACTTTTCTTCAAGTTACTGCTTTTGAAATTTTATTTCCTGCAGTCACTGCTCTTTTAAATGTTCCCATTGCTCCCTTCCTTGCTTAATGCATGCCCCTACTGAAATATTCCTTCCTCAGAGAGGCCTTGCATGACCATCCCATCTAAAACACCCTCTTTCAGCATCGCTCTCCATCCCTGAGACTACTTTGCTGTTCCTAATAGCATTGGTCGTTACATAATATTATAGTTTCAATATAAGTATGTGTTTGCTTATTATCTGTCTCTTCCACTAGCGTATAATTTTTAAGAGACAGAATCAATTTCTGTTTCACTCCAAGGATTTAGAATGTTACCAAAAACATAGGAGGGGTAAAAAAATGTTTGTTGAATAAATGAATGAATGAGTAGATGAAGTATACTTCTCAAATAAGACCATTTCTCCAATTCCAGTTTGGTTGACCCTATACCGTATATAAATAAAATATGTAAGAAATTATATTCTTATACTTGTAGACCCTTTACTTTCCCAAAATACATGCATTAAGTATAAAAAGAAACTGTATTTACCTTATCTGACTCTTTTCCTCTCCCAAGGTGCATTCTGTAATCCATATTCCCATTGCAGTTGTTTCTTTTTTTTTCAAAATTTAATATGTTAATTAGATTGAATTCTTCTGAAACATTGCAGAAAAGATGAGGATGCAATTTATAAATATAATCTCTTCCCTCAGAAAGTCAATACAGAAGAGAAAATAATGGTATATGGATGATACGGAGAATGCAGATTTTTATAAGGAATGGGCATAAAGTCAAAGATCATTTTAGGAACCTGTGTTTTGAGATTATCCACGTGAATTTGATATAAACATAAGAGCATAACTTTGTTGAAAAGTGCCCCCCCTAAAATATCTAGGTTATTTCTGGCAAAAAGGATCTAGTAGCTATTACTCTTCTCTTGAAATTAGTAAGCCCTTGTATCTGTCCTTCTACCCTTACCTCCCATATGCAATTCTGTCTATGCTGTCACTAAATGAAAAGTTTTACCAAGCCAAAGATCTTTTACCTTCAATCCTGACAAACTTTTGACCTCCATAAATCCATTATGACTACTCAAATCCCATAGTACTCTCAAATGATTCTAGCATTCTTTCTTCCTTCCTGTGCTGTTGTAATAGCCTATTGATATGTCATATACTTAACTTCCATTTGGCATCTTCCAACTTTGTTTCATACAAAGTATAATTCGAAGATAGAAACCTGAAAAGTACCTGTGTATACATATAGTGTATATGTTTGTGTGTCTGTGAATGTGGGTGTGTGAGTGTATTACCTTCAAAATATCTCATAATTAATAATGCTGATGCACTCCTCTGTCTTAAGTCTTAAAAGCTTGGCTGAAGTCAAGCTTTTATGAAAATAAATTTTATCTCTTTTTTACCATCACATTATTTCAAACCCTTGGTGTTCTTTTCTTTTTGATAAAGATGAAACCTAAAGACAGAAAAAAAATATATTCTTCCATGTCATGTTTAGATAAATTTAAATATTTTCATGAAAAAGAAGAATGTATTAATATAAGGGCTTTGAAATGTAAAATAAAGGTAAACATGTGTATGTGAATATGTGTCAGGCTCTTTTTTAAAAAATAGACAAGAAAAGACAGGGAGGCATTATTTTGTTGAGCCATAAAACAATACTTCGAAGTGTTCTCTTTGAGTCATTTCCCAAATATCATGAATGATTGTTAAGAGAGAGAAGAGTGTGGGAAGAGAAATGAAGTAATAAAACAATATTTAGGCAACTGAGGTTTGTTTATATGAGGTAAACGAGGTTTGAGTATGTATTTTTAAAACATTTTTAAAAGAAAAGAATGATCTAGCGGTTACACAGAAGAACAGGAGTCAGAATCCTCAGGCTGAATTTCCATCTGACTTGTCAGTGAACTTGAAGGTGAATTCAGCAAGTGGCACTGCTTCGGCTTTTGCCTCTTCTACCCTGAGCAGATAATGTTGATGGAGTCTATAGGACTAAGTCAAGAAAAAATCTTTACATAAATATAATATATCTTTCAGCTGTAACGGAAACAAATCAAGATGTTTTGCCAAAGAGGTTAGAAACTTATCCTCTCTATCTTATTAGGATATTTGTTTTAAAATGCTTCATTTTGCATGTCTTATTAAACATTTTAAAGAAGAATTTGAATTTTTGCATCTTGGGTTGATTAGATGTCTTATTATAAAAATTCAATCCATTGTATTACTATTATTCTCATTATTATTTTAATTTTGTCCCAGTGTCATTTTGTCATTTAAAGACTCTGAACTCAGTGTATATCTCCTATAATCTCAAAGGGCCATGTCTTTGGAATTTGCCAAGTTAATCTGTTTTCTAAGACATTGACTTAGAATTTCTAAATTTTTGACTTAAACTTTTGGATGCTCTTTCTGAAAATAAATTTTTTGAAAATATTGAATATACATGAAATTGTTGAATATGTTAACTATTTTGTTTAACAGCTACAAGTTACCACATACCTACAGTGAGGCCCGCAGAAAACCTACCATGCAAATTCTTATTCATACTAAACTCTTCTCTGAGCAACTGAAGTTGGATACCCTATGGAAGTTTCTATTCCTCTCTGTGAAATGTCCTTTAGATGACCTTAGGTTAAAATAAACTCATGTGGACCAGTCATTATCCTCCAATTTGACTGTCCAAGGCGGAGGAACAAAACCTAACCACTTTGGAACTTGAGGGGCATCTTGTGAATGAACTAAGAAGGTATTTTCTTGCACCTTGATTCCTTGCATTAAAGCAGTAGCTACTTCTACTTCAGAGCATTGACTGCCCCTGAAACAAGACCCACATTTCATCTTGGTCATTTTGTCCTGAGATCAAGTAAAACTCCATGAAAAACAGCAAAAATGAAATCGATGACAACAAGGATAAAAGGATATTAAACATGTGTCAGGCACTTTCCTTGTTCATCTATGTGTGTTATATGATTAAATAAACACTTTAATTATTAAAACACTTTTTCAACAAATACTTAATTCAACAAATACTTACTGAGGACCTTTTCTGGGCCAGCACAACCTAATGAAGCAGTTACAATTATTTTTCTCATTTTGCGGTTGGAGACACTGAGTTTTAAAGAGTATAATATTTTGCACAAGGTCACATGTTAAATAGATGAGGTGGGATTTGATGTCAGGTGTTCCTCATGCTTAAGACCAAAGGTAAAACTCCTCGCTGTCTTCCATGATGCCATCATTAGCTGTTAAGCATGTTTTGCTAACCTCACCTAGCTCTCAGATACACTTCTATTTTTTTGGAAGCAGGCCCATCTAAACATTCACTGTGACAGTGTAGAAAGGTCAAGGTCTGGGATGTATTTCTTTGCATACCATTTCTCTCAAGCCACTGTTTGCAAATTATTGCACAAGGTGCCACGTTATTCCCTGACTGCACCAGAGGCAATTTCTTAATAGATCCAGTTTCTACAATAACAGCCATAGGTCAGAAAATGAGCGAGTTATGGAATGAGTGGTTTGGGGCCTGTGTTTTTTGGCCTGGCACTGGTAAGAGTGTATAATCTGGATAGATGTTAGCTCTCTAAACAAACATAACCTCTGGTTGCATTAAAGGAGGAAATAAAGTTTAAGCTTGTTCTCTTCATTAAACAACTTTATAAAACTAGCATTCGTTGAGCTCAAAATGGATACTAATTCTGATTAGCAAAAATAATGACAGGAATGATGGAGCTACCAGAGTGATTTTAAGTCTTTACTTTTCTCAAATAATCAAACAGATATTTCATCAAAAATGTGTCTCAGATTACTCATTTAAATATCACATAAGAAGTGGTAAACATGGGTGTGTCTGTGAAAAGGTCTTGGACCAGCTCTGAGTTTTGGCATGGGGCCTGGGTTTCATCAATATTCTTCTCTTTGGAGACCTTGGAGACCTTTCTTGACCAGATCCTACCACTGTGATAGTGGTAATTTGCATGCCCCACCTCTTTAGACAAAAGTTCAAGAGTTCATGGGAAAAAATAATTATTGAAATAAGGAAGAACAACCATTTTATTGATGATGAACATCATCATCAAGAATACTGTGAAACACAGCAGGTCCAAATTGTGACCTGTGTTAAAATATGTTACACTGTGGGAAAGAAACTACGGGGGAAAACACCTGGCTCTATTGTTATTCAGGGTCAAGCCATCATAGTAAAGGATATGAGAAGGAAAATTTACTAACAGAAAACTATCCTTCATTCTCAAATGAATAATTAATCTATAACTAGGAAAAATATGTCTATGAAATAAATAAAATAATTTATATATGAAAACATTTTAGAGAAAACCTAACTGTGGCTCTTTAAGTCCATTCCTGTTTGCTTGGAAGACACCATTAATAAGTAAGATGAGGATGCAAATATACCATGTTATTTACTCATTGTATTAAAAGGTATTTACAGTTTTCTGTACTTTAAAAATGTTAGGTTTTAAAACCATGCGATTACTGTGAAGGCAGTGGCCTAATAAAAAACAGAATGCAGAAATACACGAGTAATTTCAGTGCATTATAAAGTGGCTATATTCTGTGCTGACAATGAGTAAAGAAATCTAAAATCTCATGTGATCAGTTCAAGGTATTTTTCTTTGACAACCTGTATTAAAGGACATCTGATATCCAGATCCCAATAAAGACATATTTTATCAGCTCATTTATGCAACTGAAATATTTATTAGAGCATGTAAAGCTACACCTGTGATTTTATAAGTAACATACTTATTAATAACTTACTAATATACAAGTAAAAATAAAGCACTAGTGAAAAGCCACATGTAAGTGCTAAAAGAGAAGAAAAGGGTTGAAAGATTTTAGATCTTTCTGCTACAAACCCTATATACCTTCCTAAAACATTTTCATTGTACAAAATCCTACACTAAAATTACCAGGGTTTATGTATGTAATAGAGTTAGAAGCAAACAACTTAAATCTTTGTAACTTTGTAATGTGATCATTAAACAACAACAAAAATCTCAGTAAAAATACTAGCACAGATAAATTTCCACAGACATTTGCAATCAGAATCAAAGTCCACAACTGATTCTTGCATCCTTAAACCCTGGGTTTGTGCTTTTTCCTTTTAGATGTGGATACTGGTGGGCATTTCACTGAGACCAGTATTACTAAAACTAAAAACCTGATCCAGGAGGTAAATTTCTATATCATTTGATCTTTTTAAGCCTGGGGGATGTCTCCTCAGCTTCTCCATCTATACTGCCAGCTTCCCCAGATAACTTAATTCTGCAAAGTTTAGCAGTTTTCGAAGCACCTTGACCAAGCACATTGTAACAGGACAGAGCAGTTCAAGTGATGTGTTGGAAAGGGAGAAGTTTTCACACAGGCTGACCAAATTTGATGGAGCTAGGTTTTGTTTTGTTTTGTTTTGTTTAAAATAAACTTTATTAACATAACTTTGACATACAATAAAATGCACACATTTTTTAAGTCAATGAGATTTGACAAATGTATCACACTTGGTAATGGCCACCCTAATCAAGATCCTTGAAGTCCTGAAACTTTTTTTTTTTTTTTTTTTTTTTTGCTATACGCGGGCCTCTCACTGTTGTGGCCTCTCCCGTTGCGGAGCACAGGCTCCGGACGTGCAGGCTCAGAGGCCATGGCTCACGGGCCCAGCCGCTCCGCGGCATGTGGGATCTTCCCAGATCGGGGTACGAATCCGTGTCCCCTGCATCTGCAGGCGGACTCTCAACCACTGCGCCACCAGGGAAACCCAGTCCTGAAACTTTTGAGTCCTTTAAGTTTTTAAGGTGGTAGACTAGTCTCTGGCATCTTCCGCTGGAATGAACTATTGGTTCATCTGTCAACCTAACAGTTCCAGTGTGAGATGGACCTGAGTAAAGATTTCATTACCTGACCCTTATATTTCCCTTCTCTAATAGGGCTGCCATGAGAGTGCATTGGAACCACACAGGGTATTATCAGCAACTCAGACTCATTATCCATTAGTCCTCAAAAAGTCTAGGTATTCCCCTTTGTATGGAGCACATTTACTCGAGTTAATGGTCATAGGTCCCTTTGTAAAAGGACTGAGGTCACTACAGTATAGACTTTCCATGGGGTTGCAGGTCCTGCCTTGTGGATATCTGGCTTCTCTTTCAGTTGATAGGTTCTGTTTCTAGGAACTAGCCCAGGTCTGAAAACTAGACAAAGGCTTTTCATAGGGGTGGATGACCTCCGTCCTATTAATTATATACCTCTGTAGTTTTGCCTTCCCTGTGTGCCTTTGCAACTTTTCTGTCCTTTGAGGTTGCTTCTGATAACTATGTGCTGCCGCATGGCTTCTTCTGTTCTGTGATCCCATTATCCCATTACTGTTATGGAGCATGGTTTTATAACAGCCTCCTATACTATCAGTCCTGGAAAACCAATACTGAACTGATGACCTCCTCTTCAACGCACTCCATTATTAACTTGATAAACAGGATTCCCCCATGGCATCCAAGGAGCTAGGTTAACTAACAGATATTCTGGTCTATTATGGTAGACACATTCTAGTATGCCCACTTCTTTGAGCTTTTTAATTCTTTCTTCCACAGTTTGGTACGGCAATCCTGGCATTTTTACTTCATTGAATGTGAGTCATCACTTTTTCCACACTTCCTAGAGCCATCTTAGTATATATTAGGACATTTATGGCAACATGAGTTGTTATCATTGGGAGTCTTTGCCAGCTTTGAGAAACTGCCCTTTATATCGTCCAAATTGCCATTTTCTAGCTTTATGTTCTTCTCCCCTTGATTCAGCACTCTCAGGATCCACTTCCAGGCATACTTGACACCCAGTTCCTACAGATCCCATGGCATATAGTCTCTGATTCAAGCTCTTTGTCTCACACGCACTTTCACTCTTATGCCTTATGAATCTCTGAATCACTTCTCAGTAACTGCATATTCTTCTTTTAATTGAAGCATAGTTGATTTACAATATTGTGTTGGTTTCAGGTGTACAGCAAAGTGACTCAGTTATGTACATAATATATTTTTTCAGATTATCTTCCATTATAGGTTATTATAAGATATTGAATATAGTTCCCTATGCTGTACAGTAAATCCTTGTTTATTTTATGTATAGTAGTATGTATCTGTTATTCCATACTCCTAATTTATCCCTCTGCCTTCCCCTTTAGTAACCATAAGCTTGTTTTCTATGTCTGTGAGTCTGTTTCCATTTTGTAAATAAATTCATTTGTATTATTTCTTAGATTCCTCATATAAGTGATATCATATATTTGTCTTTGTCTGATTTACTTCACGTAGTATGATATTCTATAGGTCCAGCTATGTTGCTGCAAATGGCAGAATTTCATTCTTTTTATGGCTGTAATATTCTATTGTGTATATATATCACATCTTTATTAATTCACCTGTTGATGGATACTTGTTTCCATGTCTTGGCTGCTGTAAATAGCACTACTATGAACACTGGGGTGCATGTATCTTTCCAAATTAGAGTTTTCATCTTTTCCAGATATATGCCCTGGAATGGGATTGCTGGACCATATAGTAGCTCTATTTTTAGTTTTCTAAGGAACCTTCATACTGTTCTCCTTAGTGGCTGCACCAATTTACATTCCCACCAAAAGTGTAGGAGGGTTCCCTTTACTCCACACCCTCTCCAGCATTTATTATTTGTAGAATTTTTGATGATAGCCATTCTGACTGGTGTGAGGTGATAACCTCACTGTAATTTTGATTTGCATTTCTCTAATAACTAGAGATGTTGAGCACCATTTCATGTTCTTATTGGTCATCTGTATGTCTTCTTTGAAAAAAAGTCTATTAGGTCTTCTGCACATTTTTGATTGTGTTGTCTGATTTTTTTTTTTTTGATATTGAGTTATATGAGCTGTTTGTATATTTTGGAAATTAACCCCATGTCAGTTGCATTGTTTGCAAATATTTGCTTCCAATCTGTAGGTGGTCTTTTCATTTTGTTGATGGTTTCCTTTGCTGTTCAAAAGTTTTTAGTTTGATTAGGTCCCATTTGTTTATTTTTTATTTTTTTATTTTTTGCCTTGGGAGACTGATCTAAGAAAATATTGCTGCAATCTATGTCAGAGAATGTTTTACCTGTGTTTTCTTCTGGGAGTTTTGCAGTGTCATGTCTTATATTTAGGTCTTTAAACCATTCTGAGTTTATTTCTGTATATGGTATGAGGGAGTGTTCGAATTTCATTGATTTACATAAGGCTGTCCAGCTTTCCGAACGCCACTTGCTGAAGAGACTATGGCTGTACGTGTGTGGGTTTATAGCTGGGCTGTCTGTTCTGTTCCCTTGATCTATATGTCTGTTTTTGTGCCAGTGCCATGCTGTTTAGATTACTGTAGCTTTATAGTATTGTCTGAAGTCTGGGAGCATTATGCTCCCAGCTTTGTTCTTTTCCCTCAAGATTGCTTTGGCAATTCTGGGTCTTTTATGGTTTCATATAAATTTTAGTATTATTTGTTCTAGTTCTGTGAAAAACATCATGGGTAACTTGATAGGGATTGCAGTAAATCTGTAGATTGCTTTGGACAGCATAGCCATCCAAGAGCATGGGATATTTTTTCCTTTCTTTGAATAATCTTCAATTTCCTTTATCAGTGTTTTACAATTCTCAGTGTATAGTTCTTTTACCTCCTTAGGTTTATTCCTAGGTATTTTTTTTTTAAACAATTTTGAAGGCAATTTTTTTTTACTTTTTCTGATCTTTCATTGTTAGTGTAAAGAAATGCAACAGAGCTCTGTATATTAATCTTATATCCTGCTACCTTGCTGAATTCATTAATTAGTTCTAATAACTTTCGTGTGGAGTCTTTAGGGTTTTTGATATAGAGTATCACATCACCTGTATATAAAGACAATTTTACCTCTTCCCTTCCAATTTGGAGACCTTTTATTTCTTTTTCTTGTCTGATTGCTGTGGTTAAGACTTTCAATAGTATGTTGAATGGAAGTGGTGAGAGTGAGCATCCTTATCTTGTTCCAGAATTTATCAGGAATGCTTCCAGCTTTTCACCATTGAGTATTATGTTGCCTGTGGGTTTATCATAAATGGCTTTTATTATGTTGGGATATGTTTTCTTTATATCCACTTTGGTGAGAGTTTTTATAATGAATGGATGTTGAATTTTATTCAACTGCATATTCTTTGAGAGTATTTGCAAAATAAAGTAGAATGAGTTATTCTTTGTATTTCTCTAAAAAATATAATTATCAGCAGCTGATTGTATATACACATTCACATACACATGTAAAATCATTTATCAAATTAGTTCATCAGATTTGCTGATGCTTCTTTAGAATAGTAGTCTTCAAAGTGAGGGGGTGCACAAAATGATCCATTCGAGTGTCAGAATTATAAGAAAGTACTAACATGTCATAACTTTTAATATATGATCAGTGCTGGTGCCCTCACTCTGTAAGTATGCCAGATAGTTAGTTACATATCACATTTGGGAGAAGAGTTGGGGATCCCTATCCTGTAGAGGTAGATAGTGGTCCTTTTCTCCATTTTTCACTTTCAGAGCATTGTAGTTTATGAAGCTCCTGTTAAATGGATTTTTATTCAATTATTTAAAATAATAAAGCTCCACAATACTTTGTACCAGGTAAAAAGTTGCAGTAAAAATCTCTTATTTTTTAACCATATAGAGGTTCACTGCTTATCTAAAATCTTTTTTCCCCTTAGATGTCAAGTGCATAGCTTTGGGTTAGTCACACTCCTCTGTTTGTGACACAATTGTAATAAGTCCATAGATGTCCCCTCTTCTGTATTATTTATTAACCCTTTTATCTCCATGCCTTACCATCTACCATAAGCAACTATTCTAATGCCTTTAATGTAGTAGATTTTTTTTTTGTAAAATATGTATTACTATTTTGTGTTCATGTATTTTAACTTAATGTACATATATTTAATAAATATTACTATGTAAATATAATATGTAACTAAATAATAATATACATATACTTATTATTTTTCTTATTTTACTCATCACTATGCTTTTAAGATTTATGCATGTTTGTTTCTATTTGTATATGTAGTCTGAGACCTCTGAGTGATGCACAGTATTCTAAAGTGTGTACTCACCATATTTTACCTAACAGTTCTATCAGTAAAGAACACACAAATTACTTCTGACAAAGTTTTGTACATATCACCATGTGTACATATTACCTTTATATTCTCTAGAATATAAATCTGGAAGCAAGTTTGAGGGTCATGGAATATGCATTTCTTTTTGCCAATTATTCTTCAGAATGGCTGTCTGGGAGGTAGTAGTCTATAACTCCTACCAGCAATGCATGAAGGGTACCTATAACCCTTATAGTTACTGGTATTTTGCATTTGCAGTTTTTAAGATTTTGCTAAACTGATTGTATAAGTAAATATTGATAGATATAATCTATAGCTATAGTTTTATATCTAGAATTCTTTTAATTTGAGTTTTGTCGTTTACTAATGAGTTTGAGTGTATGCTTCATATGCTTTTTAACCTTTTGTAATCTTCATCTGTAAATTGGCACTTAAATCCTTTGCCCTTTATTCTATTTAAACCTAAAAATTTTCTCCATAGAAGTTTTATATGACCTTTATTAGGTAAATTCCTGGAAACTATATTTCCCAGCTGCCTATTTCTGTAATAGACAAATGCAATTGGGTTTTAACCTAAGTCAATCTTGTGCCCAGAAAATGTACTGAATTTTCTTGTTCTAATTTTTTTCTAATGATTTTTTTTGGCTTTTCTTTATAGGTAATCATATGTAAGAACATGTTACAATTATCTTTCCTTCCAAGACTTAAACCTTTTATTTTATTTCCTTTTTTTAAAAATTTGGGTGTTGACCAAAACCTAGTCCTAAGTTAAACAGTGACAATGATAGAGGACATATTTGTTCTATGTGTAGGCCTAACATTAAAGGAAATACATCTGAAATTTCCCCAACAAGTACAATATTTACTGGTGCTTTGTTATACGAAACGTTTTCAAAAATGAAGAAAATTTATTTTTAATCCTAGATTTTCTAATTATTTATTGTCAATATATGTTAAAATTTATCAAATTAATTTTTCTATTTTTTTAAAATTTTTATTGCAGTATAGTTGATTTACAATGTTGTGTTAGTTTCAGGTGTACAGCAAAGTGAATCAGTTTTACATATACATATATCCACTCTTTTTTAGATTCTTTTCCCATATACGCCATTACACAGTATTGAGTAGAGTTCCCAGTGCTATATAGTAGGTCCTTATTATCAAATTAATTTTTCTGTCTTTTAAGATACTCTCATGATTTTTCTCCCTTGGTTTATCAATGAAGGTATTTACACTGAAGGAATTCCTGCTATCCATCATCTTTTCATTCCCGGGGGGAAAATGCCACTTGATTATGGTATATTTTGTGATATATTGTTAGACTTACATAGTAAATATTTTGTTTAGAATATTTGCCTCTCTGTTCCTAAGATAAATTATTTAACATGTACTTACTTTTTTTTTTATTGTTGTTCTTGCTAGTTGTAGAATCAAGATCATACTTACCCTATAGAATAAGCTGGGCAGCTTTTGCAGCTTTTTATTTTCCAGAAACACATATCTAATATAAAAATAACTATTTTTAAAATATTTGAGAAACATCAAGCTATTTTGAGAAAAATTTGAGGAATTAATGTAACACAATCTGGATTTTGAGAAGTTTGTGGGAGGCTAAGACTATGGTTACAACTTCAATTTCATTAATTCTCACTGTTGTGTTTAAGTTTTTTATTCCTTCTTGTACCTTTTGGGTATTTTATATTTTTCTCCATAGTTTATCCCCCTTAATTAAGTATTCAAATTTACTAACAAGTTTTTTTCCTAATAATCTTTATTATTCCCCTTTTTTGGTATTTCTTTGAGTTAATTCTAACTTCCTCAAAAATACTTATGCTTATAAAGGTCAAAGTTTTCTTCTAAGTACCATCTAGCTGTCATATACATTTTATCTTTGAAGTCTAAATATTTCACAATTTTCCACATTATTTCTCTTTTGATCTCAAGAATTTGTGATTTTTGTTTCCATAAAAGAGAAATTTTGTTAGATATCTTTTTGTTTGTAAATTTTAATTTGATTCTATTATGGCCAAAGAACATAATCTATATGCTATTTATGTCTTTGAATTTGTTCAATATTGTTTTGAGTGGTAGTAGAGGTTAATTTTTATAAATTATCTATGTATGGTTAAAAAGTGTATTCTTTCTTTATTAAGTTCAGAGGTTTGTAAATATCTAATAGTTTATATTATTTATACCTGCTATGTTTCCCTTTTTTCTTTTTTGTTCTGCTTGATTTTCTTAGTTTTTGAAAGATTATATTAAAAATCTCTAACCTCAGTGGTTATTTCTATTTCTTCATGCATTTCTGTTAGTTATAACTTTATATATTTTGAAGCTATATTATGGAATACGTCATCATGATGAACCATTATACTTCCCCCTTTATTGTTCCTTTTACCAGTATGTAAAGATCATCTTTGTCTCTTTTGATCGTTTCTTGTCTTGAATCCTGTCTTGTGAGATATTAGTACCTGAAGATTAATTGTACATTTCCCCTTAAAAAAGACCTGTGATCCAAATTTTCTGACCTCTGCTGTGAAACCTTTTCCATTTCAGTGAATAAAATAATGCTTTTTAAAACAAATGGGTGCTATGAAGAGAGAGCTTTGAAAATGGATACTTGGAAACCTTGTTTGTTGTTTTAGATTTTGGTTGCCAATAATAACACAGAAGGAAACCTTACTCCTCAAAATTTCCCACTTGGTGAATATGGGAGAAAAGAATGGGTATGTGTGGCTCAGCCTCCCTCTCTATTTTTGGGATCTATCCTTTGCCCATGCAGCAATTGCTTCTGGCTTGCAACAAGCTTGCCAAGAAGGTCTGAAGTTCCAGGGACTAGTTCAACTCAGGAGGATGTAGGAGAGCAAACTGATTTAGCTTAACTTGGTCACATTTTAAAATTAGGTTTATTAGTAATAAAGTTGAAATTTTAATCTTATCAGTCTAACTCTCACATTTATGTTGTAAGTCATTCCAAACTCGGTGAGGAAAAAAAAGAGTATTATTATTATTCATTTGGCTCCCCAAATCCCAAATATTCCTATTATGGAAATAAAGAAACATATATGTGATTGCTATATTCCCAGTGCTAGCTCAATTAACTGGCTGCAAATATTTAATAATAGCCACAAAAATGAGAGTAAAAGTGGGTAGTTTGGGCTTCCCTGGTGGCGCAGTGGTTGAGAGTCCGCCTGCCGATGCAGGGGACACGGGTTCGTGCCCCGGTCAGGGAAGATCCCACATGCCGCAGAGCGGCTGGGCCCGTGAGCCATGGCCGCTGAGCCTGCGCGTCCGGAGCCTGTGCTCCACAGCGGGAGGGGCCACGGCAGTGAGAGGCCCGCGTACCACAAAAAAAAAAAAAAAAAAAAAAAACAGTGGGTAGTTGGTATTTGGCTTTTGGTTTCTGAAGCTCCTAAAAAGCAGGGAATGATGTAATGATGCTTCTTCCTAGAACATATGGAATCTGGAGAAAAGATAATGAGAAAATGGAAATTTGAAAAAATAAAGATTCCTTAAGACCAATCACAGTTTTTAAATTTATCTATGGATTTATCTTATTGCATTCTGTCATCACATTGCCTTAATGTTACTGCTAATAATGGAAGTACGCAGTTGGTTTATTATCCAGTTTATGAATTCTGGCATAAGAATGAAATAGACCCCTGGAATTCCTCCAGCTATGTGGAGTAGCTAAATTTTATCAAAGACATAAATTTTTCATGTTTGTGGTAGATTAAAGATGGTCAAAAAGTCTGTGACACTTATCCCATCAAGATATGGGGTGTAGGTCCCTCACTATAAATTCAGTATGCTTTGATGACAAATGTGTCTCCTGAAATATTTTTTCTTGGAATCCTGAACCACCACACAAGCAATCTGATACTCCTATGCTATAAGGCATCCCAAGCTAGTCACATGGAGAGGCCATATGGAGAAGAATTGAGGAAACAGCTGACAGACAAAATCAAGATGGCACTAGTAAAGCCATCTTAGTCATCTCCAACATTTAGAGCTACCCAATTTGAGGCCCCAGACATCCTGAAGTAGAGAACAGTCATCCCTGATGTTCTCTGCCTCAATTCTTCACCGGCAAAATTGTAAACATACTAAAAGTTATTTTATGTTATTTGATTTGGGGGAGGTTTGTTTCATAGTAATAGATAATGGAACAATCATTGAGTCAGAATTTGTATTTACATATATACATATATTTGTGTATATGTATGTGTATAAATACATACATATGTGTATATATAAATGTGTGTATGTATCTTAAAGGAAGTATCAAAAATAGATTTTAATTATCCATTCAATTTTTTATACTTATCTCAAATTTATAATATGCATGTATATTGTATTATTTTCAAAGAAATCGTACTGTCATTTAATTCAGTTAGTATCCTCATTTGTTAAATACCTGGAAGCAAACTGATATGCCAAATAAGAGCAAAAGTATAATTTCATAATTCTCAATCTGATGGCCTTTCCATGAAACCACGTTGCTTTTTATCATCCTTTCTGTTTTATAAATGTCATGCATTTTTAGAATGGTTCAGTCTAAAAGACACTGATTCAGAAAACTCGACTCTGTCTTAAAGTGTTACCCATTCCTGATTTTCTTTTCATATAAAAATCTGTCATTAAACACAACAATGAATTTTGTCAGAAGAAGGTTTTTGGAAATTTTAATAACATGAATAATTAATATTACAATTTATTACAACAAAGTACAGTGTTTTTTTGAAAGCATTTATATGAATGTACAGATTACTTATAACACTGAAAGTCCTTGTTTGAAAAAAAGGCTACCACATGATTTTAATAAAAATATTGCAGGAATTTGTCTGTATTTTGACATATCTTTGGGAAGTACGTCCACTGAAGATAAACTAAGTTATTAAAAAAGCAGTATCTGAGTATAGATGAGTCAAATGACTTAATTATGGAGATATTCTCTCTATTTTAAGGTGGAATAATAAAAATAGATACTGGGGGAACCTTCAAGATGGCAGAGGAGTAAGACATGGAAATCACCTTCCTCCCCAAAAATACATCAAAAATACATCTGCATGTGGAACAACTCCTACAGAACACCTACTGAACACTGGCAGAAGACCTCAGACATCCCAAAAGGCAAGAAAATACCCACGAACCTGGGTAGCGTAAAGAAAAAGAAAAAACAGAGTAAAAAGAATAGGGATGGGACCCGCACCTCTGGGAGGGAGCTATGAAGGAGGAAAAGTTTCCACACACTAGGAAGCCCCTTCACTGGCAGAGACCGGGGGTGGGTGTTGGGGAAGCTTCAGAGACACGGAGGAGAGCGCAGCAACAGAGGGGCAGAGGGCAAAGCAGAGAGATTCCCGCACAGAAGATCAGTGCCGACCAGCACTCACCAGCCTGAGACGCTTGTCTGCTCACCCGCCGGGATGAGTGGGGGCTGGGAGCTGTGGCTTGGGCTTCCAGAGGTCAAATCACAGAGAGGGGACTAGGGTTGGCTGCATGAACACAGCCTGAATGGGGCTAGTGCACCACAGCTAGCCAGGAGGGAGTCTGGGAAAAAGTCTGGACCTGCCTAAAAGGCAAGAGAACATTGTTTTGGGCTGTGCGAGGAGACGGGATTCAGAGCACCATCTAAATGAGCTTCAGAGAAGGGCACGAGCCGCAGCTATCAGCTCGGACCCCAGAGACAGGCATGAAATGCTAACACTGCTGCTGCAGTCACCAAGAATCCTGTATGCAAGCACAGGTCACTATCCACACCACTCACCCCAGGAGCCTGTGCGGCCACTGCCAGGGCCCCGTGATCGAGGAGCAACTTACCCAGAAGAACACACAGCACACCCCAGGCTGTTGCAATGTCACACCAGCCTCTTCCGCCACAGGCTCACCCCACATTCCAATTATAACTACCGTACCCCTCCCTCCCCCCAGCCTGAATGACCAAGAGCCACCTAATCAGCTGCTGCTTTAACCCCCTCCTTTCTGGGTGGGGAACTGGTTGAGGGTGACCTACCTGCAGAGATGGGGCCAAAACCAAAGCTGAACCCCAGGAGCTGTGCAAACAAAGAAGGGAAAGGGAAATTTCCCCATGCAACCTCAGGAGCAGCGGATTAAATCCCCATAATCAACTTGATGTACCCTGCATCTGTGGAATACCAGAATGGCCAACGAATCATCCCAAAACTGTGGTGATGGACTTTGGGAGCAACTGTAGACTTGGAGTCTGCTGTCTGCAACTGATTTGTTTCTGATTTTTATGTTTATCTTAGTTTAGTGTTTAGTGCTTGTTATCATTGGTGGATTTGTTTATTGGTTTGGTTGCTCTCTTTTTTTATTCTTTTTTTTAATAGTTTTTAAAAAATTATTTATTTATTTTTCTTCTTTCTTTTTTTCTCCCTTTTCTTCTGAGCCGTGTGGCTGACTGGGTCTTGGTGCTCCGGCCTGGTGTCAGGCCTGTGCCTCTGAGGTGGGAGCACCTAGATCAGGACATTGGACCACCAGAGACCTCCTGGCCCCATGTAATATCAATCAGTGAGAGCTCTCCCAGAGATCTCTGTCTCAACCCTAAGATCCAGCTCCATCCAACGGCCAGCAAACACCAGTGCTGGACGCCCCATTCCAAAAAAGTAGCAAGACAGGAACACAACCCCACCCATTAACACAGAGGCTGCCTAAAATCATACTAAGTTCACACACCACAAAACACACCACCGGACATAGCCCTGCCCACCAGAAAGACAAGATCCAGCCCCACCTACCAGAACACAGGCACCAGTCCCCTCCACCAGGAAGACTACACAAGCCACTGAACCAACCTCACCCACTGGGGACAGAAACCATAAACAACGGGAACTACAAACCTGCAGCCTGCAAAAAGGAGACCCCAAACACAGTAAGTTAAACAAAATGAGTAAACAGAGAAATATGCAGCAGATGAAGGAGCAAGGTAAAAACCCACCAGACCAAACAAATGAAGAGGAAATAGGCAGTCTACCTGAACAAGAATTCAGAGTAATGATAGTAAAGATGGCCCAAAAGCTTGGAAATAGAATGGAGAAAATACAAGAAACGTTTAACAAGGACCAATAAAAACTAAAGAGAAAACAGACAATGATGAACAACACAATAAATGAAATTAAAAATTCTCTAGAAGGAATCAATAGCAGAACAACTGAGGCAGAAGAATGGATAAGTGACGATAAGTGACCTGGAATATAAAATAGTGGAAAAACTACTGCAGAGCAGAAAAAGGAAAAAGAATGAAAAGAATTGAGGACAATCTCAGACACCTCTGGGAGAACATTAAATGCACCAACATTCAAATTATATGGATCCCAGAAGAAGAGAAAAATAAAGAGTCTGAGAAAATATTTGAAGAGATTATAGTTGAAAACTTCCCTAACATGGGAAAGGAAATAGTCAATCAAGTCCAGGAAGCTCACAGAGTCCCATACAGGATAAACCCAAGGAGAAACATGCCAAGACATATATTAATCAAACTATCAAAAGTTAAATACAGGGCTTCCCTGGTGGGGCAGTGCTTGAGGGTCCGCCTGCCAATGCAGGGGATGTGGGTTCATGCCCCAGTCCAGGAGGATCCCACATGCCGCGGAGCGGCTGGACAGGTGAGCCATGGCCGCTGAACCTGCACGTCCAGAGCCTGTGCTCCACAGCGAGAGGGGCCACAGCAGTGAGAGGCCCGCATCCCGCAAAAAATAAATAAATAAAAAGTTAAATACAAAGAAAAAATATTAAAAGCAGCAAGGGAAAAGCAACAAATAACATACAAGGGAATCCCCAACAGGTGATCTTTCAGCAGAAACTCTACAAGCCAGAAGGGAATGGAAGGACATATTTAAAGTGATGAAAGGGAAAAACCTGCAACCAAGATTACTGTGCCCAGCAAGGATCTCATTCAGGTTCAGTGGAGAAATTAAAACCTTTACAGACCAGCAAAAGGTAAGAGAATTCAGCACCACCCATCCAGCTTTACAACAAATGCTAAAGGAACTTCTTTAGGCAGGAAACAGAAGAGAAGGGAAAGACCTACAATAACAAACACAAAACAATTAAGAAAATGGTAATAGGAACATACATATCGATAATTACCTTAAATGTAAATGGATTAAATGCTCACACCAAAAGACAGACTGGCTGAATAGATACAAAAACAAGACCCGAATATATGCTGTCTACAAGAGACCCACTTCAGACCAGAGACACATACAGACTGAAAGTGAGGGGATGGAAAAAGATATTCCATGCAAATGGAAATCAAAAGAAAGCTGGAGTAGCAATTCTCATATCAGAAAAAATAGACTAAAATAAAGACTATTACAAAAGACAAAGGAGGACACTACATAATTATCAAGGGATCAATCCAAGAAGAAGATATAGCAATTGTAAATATTTATGCACCCAACATAGGAGCACCTCAATACATAAGGCAAATGCTAACAGCCATAAAAGGGGAAATCGACAGTAACACAATCATAGTAGGGGACTTTAACACACCACTTTCAACAATGGACAGATCATCCAAAATGAAAATAAATAAGGAAACACAAGTTTTAAATGACACATTAAACAAGATGGTCTTAATTGATATTTATAGGACATTCCATCCAAAAACAACAGAATATGCTTTCTTCTCAACTACTTATGGAACATTCTCTAGGATAGATCATATCTTGGGTCACAGATCAAGCCTTGGTAAATTACAGAAGATTGAAGTCATATCAAATATCTTTTCTGACCACAACACTATGAGACTAGATATCAATTACAGGAAAAAAAAACTGTAAAAAATACAAACACATGGAAGCTAAACAGTATGGTACTAAATAACCAAGAGATCACTGAAGAAATCAAAGAGAAAATCAAAACATGCCTAGAAACAAATGACAATGAAAACACGATGACCCAAAATCTATGGGACGCAGCAAAAGCAGTTCTAAGAGGGAAGTATAGCAATACAATTCTACCTCAAGAAACAGAAAACTCTCAAATAAACAACCTAACCTTACACCTAAATCAATTAGAGAAAGAAGAAAAATAAGAACCCAAAGTTAGCAGAAGGAAAGAAATAGATCAGATTAGAAATAAATGGAAAAGAAATGAAGGAAACAATAGCAAAGATCAATAAAACTAAGAGCTGGTTCTTTGAGAAGATAAACAAAATTGATAAACCATTAGCCAGACTAATCAGAAAAAAAGGGAGAAAACTCAATTCAACAGAATTAGAAATAAAAGAGGACAAGTAACAACTGACTGCAGAAATATAAAGGATCATGAGAGATTACTGCAAGCAACTATATGCCAATAAAATGGACAACCTGGAAGAAATGGACAAATTCCTAGAAAAGCACAACCTTCCAAGACTGGACCAGGGAGAAATAGAAAATATAAACAGACCAATCACAAACACTGAAATTGAAGCTGTGATTAAACTCTTCTAACAGAACAAGCTCAGGACCAGACATCTTCACAGGCGAATTCTATCAAACATTTAGAGAAGAGCTAACACCTGTCAAACTCTTCCAAAATATAGCAGAGTGAAAAACACTCCCAACCACGTTCTACAAGGCCACCATGACCCTGATACCAAAACCAGACAAAGATGTCACAAAATAAGAAAACTACAGGCCAATATCACTGATGAACATAGACGCAAAAATCTTCAACAAAATACTAGCAAACAGAATCCAACAGCACACTAAAAGGATCATACACCATGAACAAGTGGGGTTTATCCCAGGAATGCAAGGATTCTTCAATATGTGCATATCAATCAATGTGATACAGCATATTAACAAACTGAAGGAGAAGAACCATATGATCATCTCAATAGATGCAGAAAAAGCTTTCAACACAATTTAACACAGATTTATGATAAAAATTCTCCAGAGGGCTTCCCTGGTGGCGCAGTGGTTGAGAGTCTGCCTGCCGAAGCAGGGGACGCGGGTTCGTGCCCTGGTCTGGGAGGATCCCACATGCCGCGGAGCAGCTGGGCCCGTGAGCCTTGGCCGCTGAGCCTGTGCGTCTGGAGCCTGTGCTCCGCAGCGGGAGAGGCCACAGCAGTGAGAGGCCCGCATACCGGAAAAAAAAAAAAAAAAAAAAAATCCAGAAAGTAGGCATAGAGGGAACCTACCTCAACATAATAAAGGCCGTATATGACAAACCCATAGCCAACATCATTCTCAATAATGAGAAACTGAAACCATTTCCTCTAAAATCAAGAACACAACAAGGTTGCCCACTCTCACCACTCTTATTCAACATAGTTTTGGAAGATTTAGCCACAGCAATCAGAGAAGGAAAAGAAATAAAAGGAATCCAGATTGGAAAAGAAGAAGTAAAACTGTCACTGTTTGCAGATGACATGATATTATACATAGAGAATCCTAAAGAGCTACCAGAAAATGACTAGAGCTAATCACTGAATTTATTAGAGTAGCAGGATACGAAATTACTGCATGGAAATCTCTTGCATTCCTATACACTAATGATGAAAAATCTGAAAGAGAAATTAAGGAAACACTCCCATTTACCATTGCAACAAAAAGAATAAAATACCTAGGAATAAACCTACCTAAGGAGACAAAAGACCTGTATGCAGAAAATTATAAGACACTGATGAAAGAAATTAAAGATGATATAAACAGTTGGAGAGATATACCATGTTCTTGGAATGGAAGAATCAACATTGTGAAAATGACTGTACTACCCAAAGCAATCTACAGATTCAATGCAATCCCTATCAAACTACCACTGGCATTTTTCACAGAACTAGAACAAAAAAATTCACAAGTTGTAAACACAACAGACCCCTAATACCCAAAGCAATCTTGAGAAACAAAAGCAGAGCTGGAGGAATCAGGCTCCCTGACTTCAGACTATACTACAAAGCTACAGTAATCAAGACAGTATGGTACTGGCACAAAAACAGAAATATATATCAATGGAACAGGATAAAAAGCCCAGAGATAAACCCATGCACATTTGGTCACCTTCCCTTTGACAAAGGAGACAAGAATATAAAATGAAGAAAAGACAGCCTCTTCAATAAGTGGTGCTGGGAAAATTGGACAGCTACATGTAAAAGAATGAAATTAGAACACTTTCTAACAGCATACACAAAAATAAACTCAAAATGGATTAAAGATCTAAATGTAAGGCCAGACACTATAAAACTCTTAGAGGAAAACATAGTTAGAACACTCTATGACATAAATCACAGCAAGATCCTTTTTTGACCTACCTCCTACAGAAATGGAAGTAAAAACCAGTGGGACCTAATGAAACTTCAAAGCTTTTGCACAGCAAAGGAAACCATAAACAAGATGAAAAGACAATCCTCAGAATGGGAAAAAATATTTTCAATTGAGGCAACTGACAAAGGATTAATCTCCAAAATATACAAGCAGCTCATGCAGCTCAATATCAAGAAAACAAACACCCAATCCAAAAATGGGCAGAAGACCTAAATAGACATTTCTCCAAAGAAGATACACAGATTGCCAACAAAGACATGAAAGGATGCTCAATGTCACTAATCATTAGAGAAATGCAAATCAAAACCACAATGAGGTATCACCTCATACCAGTCAGAATGGCCATCATCAAAAAGTCTACAAACAATAAATGCTGGAGAGGGTAAGGAGAAAAGGGAACCCTCTTGCATTGTTGGTTGGAATGTAAATTGATACAACCATTATGGAGAACAGTATGGAGGGTCCTTAAAAAACTAAAAATAGAACTACCATATGACCCAGCAATCCCACTGCTGGGCATATACCCTGAGAAAACCATAATTCAAAAAGAGTCATGTACCACAATGTTCATTGCAGCACTATTTACAATAGCCAGGACATGGAAGCAACCTAAGAGTCCATCGAAAGATGAATGGATAAAGAAGATGTGGCACATATATACGATGGAATATTACTCAGCCATAAAAAGAAACGAAATTGAGTTATTTGTAGTGAGGTATATGGACCTAAAGTCTGTCATACAGAGTGAAGTAAGTTAGAAAGAGAAAAACAAATACCATATGCTAACATATATATATGGAATCTAAAAAAAAAAATGGTCTGATGAACCTAAGGGCATGCACTTGAGGACACGGGGAGGGGGAAGGGTAAGCTGGGATGAAGTGAGAGAGTAGCAATGACATATATACACTACCAAATGTAAAATAGATAGCTAGTGGGAAGCAGCTGCACAGCACAGGGAGATCAGCTCAGTTCTTTGTGATGACCTAGAGGGGTGTAGGGAGGGTGGGAGGGAGGGAGACGCAAGAGAGAGGACATGTGGGGGATACATGTATACGTATAGCTGATTTAGTTTGTTATACAGCAGAAACTAACACAACATTGTAAAGCAATTATACTCCAATAGAGATGTTAAAAAAGAAAAGAAGTAGATACTGATGTCTCTTAACAAAAGGGGGGGAAAGTACTATTTGAGCATTTAATTCTCATCAATAAGTGGCTTTAATTTTAAGTGGGAGAGGACTCCCTTTTCCAAGATCAAAATCGGTGCTAACAAGTAACTCTTCTTACTGGGGCTTAGTTCTGAAGTTCAGAAGATTACCAGGTGGCTTTTACCAATCTGTGGAAAGCAAAGGATTTTTGCTTCAATTAAATGGTACTTTTCCAATCTGTGTGGGGAATGTAGGTATTGAAGTTCCTAACCCTCATTAATAGGTGTGACTAGATTTCCATTTACCAATTAAAAATGCACGTGTTCAGCTGTCTGAACTCACAAGGTTTTGATCTTCTGCTAGGAAAGAATAACATAAAAAGTGTGATAGCAGTTCTAACTTACTATGTTTCTGCTTTTAGTAGTCCAGCAAACATAGACTTGTCCATCTATCCCCCTGAGACAGATTACATCCCTTTGTGATTACTCAGAGTGGCCACTAAAGGTCACTCTTACTCCATTTTCAGCCCAATTTTGAAACCTGAGCCCAGGTATTAAAATCTATGAAACCTCTGTCTTTGCACTAGCAAAGGATGCACTCGGGATGGAATGTTGGGGGCCAAGGAGTACTAGTTAGCACACCCATTCAGTTCAGGAAGAAACAAAACCTACCTGTGTTAAGTCAGAAGTTTGAACGGAAGGTTTGTTTTAACATCCTCACGTTAATGTATTTCTAGGAACTTTATCAAAATTCATAAAGTTTATTTTAAAGTGAACACCAGCAGATGTGAAATTCTATGGTTATATTCTGGCCCAAAATGAAAATGTTTTATTTAAAAGAGAAATAATTCATTTTTAGGAAACACATTTAAGACTTCAAATGCTTATTGAGTTAATAAATTATAACTGATCGTATTTGGAAAGGAGAGGGAAAGTTGAAAATAACACTTGCCAAGAATTTAACAGCTTAAATCATCTGTAAAAGTAAAGGCATTACATATAAAAGCCATTTCCTTTCTACACATAAGTGTTTTGAGTAGTTAGAAAATGTTCATATTTAAAAGTCTTGGATTTTTTAGGTAAGGGAAAGAACATATTTTTCTGCAGAACTTACAGGAGATACTTCAAATAGCCAGTGTGTATGCTCATTCTCACTAATAATGAGAACATAAATTAAAGTAATTGAAGATCTGTTTAACTTTAAAAATGACCCCAAAAATTTAATGGGAAAGTATCAAGTATTAATACTGTGGAAAAGTACATCACATTTTTCTGGGATGGTAAATAAGTACTGACATTTGGTGATATCTAGTAAAAAAGAATATGAATTCTTAGGGACCTAATAATTCAATTCTAGGATTTACCTTAGGGAAACACTCATTTGTTCAAGGAAGTATGTACAATAAATTACGGTTGAAAAAAGTACCACAATCTAAAAGTTAATTATTGAGAGACTAGCTAATTCTACACCACAGAATATCATTCATTAGTTAAAAAGAAGTATGCTTTACGACCTATAATGGAAAGTTCTTTTAAAGACATTTAAATGATGAAAATGAAATTCTGTTATATATGTAGAGTAGAATAGTATTTTTTTAATATTCAAAATTAAAATGTTGATTTGAGTCATATGAAATTGCTAATATTCAGCTATTTTCAATCTACAATCTACAAATTTCATATGGTTCAATACATATATAGAAATAATGAGAAAGTAAACTAGTTTTTTCCATGACCTAAGATTAGAGAAGTGACATGAGGGGACTTTTAATTTTAAAATATTTAAATTTTTAAAAATTTTTAAAGTATTTAAAAAATATTTTTGCAATGAGAATGTATTCATATATTGTGTAAGTAAAAACTATTAAATGGATATGTGATTTTCCCCAAAATTTTAATATTTTAAATCTTCATTTACATTTATATGTATGTATTATATAAACTATATATATATTTGCTATGTAAGTGTATATATATCTATATATATGATAAAATATTAGGCATTCCTGTTAGCAGATGTCAGCTAAAGTCAACCTGCCTCTCAATAAATAAAATATGTTAGATAAGAGTTCCTTGAAGTCTTATTCTGGGTCCTGTAGAAAAGTCAACTCTCTCATCAAGACATACTGTGCAAATTTATAGGGCTGACTTCCCATGCTAATCTCTAACTCAGATGTTCGTATGCTAAACCATTTTTGTTACATCTCAACAGACTTTTTAGAAGCAAGTAATGGATTTTTCCCATTCCCTTTTTCACTCACTCAGCAATCCCAGCGTTAACGTGGAACTTTGTAGATGTTTCTGGTGATTTAGAAAGGTAGAGGGGTTTACATCACAGCATATAATTAAGTTTAAAGAATATATGACACATTCCTTTTCTTAAAAGTTTCCTGTTTTATTTCTGCCCACTCAGGCTGTGACTTCCCTACATGTATTTTACTCATCCTTCCAACTACCCTTTGTGGATTGTCACTAGGAGTCACAATTACCTATCCTTCTATTAGAACATTTCATCTCTCTCCAAGATCTTGTTCCAAACTCAGCTCGACATTCATTTTTGCCTATCCTAACCTTCCAGGATTCTCTGATGAACAATGTTATCTTATCCTTTAATACTATTTACTTTCTCTAGAATACAACCCTGATTTTTTTTCATTTTTAATTGGTATGTAGATTAAATAAAGTATAGCCTCAATCCTCACAGATCTCAGAATCCAGGAAGAAATAGATAAGTCTATAAAAAAGTTCAGTGATTATATAAATTTGGATAACTTTGAATCAAAACTAGTTAAATAGGTTTCTTAACTGCACTTCTGAGAACATTTATTATGCATGGGGATTCTTCAACAGGTGTATCTAGTATATGTTATTTCAAACCTCTTTGAAGACAAAACTGTTACAGAGAGAGAGTTCTGTAAAACTTGAAATTGAAGACTGGTTAGCACCCAATTGCAATATAATGCCAAAAAATATTAAACCACTAATATAAGACAATGAAAGAAAAATATCAATAATTTTTTCTTGCAGGAAAGAGGAAAATTTTCAAAGAAAAGTAACATTTAAATGTGAACTTGAAATATGATTTTCTGAGCATTCCCTTGTGCCAATTAAATCTACAAATTGTTGTCAGAATAACCTTCCCAAAGCAGTTCTGATCATGTTATTTCTAAGTTCTACACATTAGATGACATACTTAAGGTTCCTTTCATTCTTGTCCAAACTTGCTATTACACTTATTTTCCTTTACCCTCTCTCATGTAGTCTATGCTCTATACATCCAAGACTGGTCAATCCCTCACATTTTATAGGTGCTCAATAAAGTAATCTTTTCAATGAGCCTGAATGATAGCAGCTGTACAGTGATCTTGACATATTTTTTAAAGCTTTAACAAATGATAACTTATTTAATAAAAATACTCATAAAATAGGCAGGGAGTTATTATTATCCATGTAACTGGTATATTCCATATGCTTAATTCCCTTAAATTTTGTCTCCCTTAAACTTTATTCAGTGGAGAATAATGCTCCCCTATCCCACAGCGAAAACTTCAGTTAGTTGCAGGGTTTTTCTGCTGATTTTTAGTTAATAGAATGCCTTTTGGTTAGAAGTTGCAAGTACAGCCTCAGTTCAGTAAATAGTGCCAATCCAAACCTAACCTAGCATTTAATCTCATCTTTTGCAGCAGAAACCAGCCTTCAGCGAAAAGCCAACAAAGAAGAGACCATGAGTCCTCTGCCTCCAATTGTTCCTTGCTCCTCTTTGCACCAATCAGGATGTAAAGTGGTTGGGAAGAGGAAAGGTAGGTGTCTGTGTTGGGGGGACGGGTAGGGGGACACTTCTCACTTCACACTGAGGGCTTTCTATCCTCTGGAGTTGGCAAATACTAAAATGAATTCTCTTTGGTGGAGCTTTTTGGGGATCTTAATGTGAACCCAGCAGGCAGAATCCTGCTCTCCCTAGTGGATGCGTGTCCTGTTCCTCGCCTGGTTATTGGGACTCTTGTCTCATTCCTGGGTATCTTTTTGTACCCATCCAGTCTCTTTCTGCTGATATTTCTGCTCTCTTCCCCACAGCCCCATTGAACAGGACCCTCAATGATCCCTCCATCTTGCATGGCCCACTACTGGATATAGGAAATACTTGTGAATCCTTTGCCGAATAAAACTGAATAAACTCTGGGCATGCAGCTCTCCCCTGAATCTAGGCTTCCCCACACAAACAGTTTGCCAGCCTTTTAATTGCTCTCAAGATTTCCTGGACAAGAGATGGATTCCATTCAGAGTTCTCTCTATCTCACTCACAAGTCCTCCTTTTTCCACCTTCTGGACTTTGTTGTATTTTCTAGTAGGTAAAAAGAGCAGTAGTCAGGTTCTTGGCTATTTCCTATGAAAAGTTTCATATGCAGATTTATCTCACACATTGATATATGATAACTTATTGGGACCTCAGTGGAAACTGAAGAAGGAAGGGTAATATTCTGATATCCCGTTATACTCATTTTTACAAGAGAAAAAAATAAAAGAGAAGTTAGTTTTCTAGACCTTACCAAGCATGTCTCAGGTTTTTGGCACTGTGTAGGCCCTGATAATGATGAAGGTCAGATCACCTGACAGTCAGGTGGGTACAAAAGCTTAGAGAACTTTTATTTTGGTTTAAAGAAGTAAATGAAGGTGGCATTTCTTTACTCAAGTGTTTTGGTATCAGCTTTATACTGGCTCCACAAAGAGAAATCAAGGTCTCCTGCCTCCTTCAAGTGATTTTCCTTCTGTGGCACGTTTAAACACCTAAGAAAAAAGGCATATACATCCTGTATGGTATTTTGTAGAAATGGATACAGTTTGGGTTATTTTTAGTCTATGGTGGAAGCATTTTACCTCTTTGTAATTAAATCAGAAACCATGATGAGAATTCATTAAGCAAAAATATTTGAAAGTTTTACTTATATTTTTAAATCAGTTAAGCATTCCCCAAAGTGATAATCATGACCTAAACTAATGGAAAAATAACTTAGTGCTATGTGTGTTTGTTTGTTTGCTAAGGAGCAACATTACAAAACCTCCACACTGGTTATGAACAAGATATGTTAAAGCAGAAATTAATTTATAAAGAAAATATAGTCATTTTCTTATTTATGTTTACTTAAAGGTACCTATTAAAAGGATATTGGTGTTAATTACAAATGGAAAATATTGATGATTATATCGATAATTATATAATAGAGCTTGATTCATAGCCTGTACATTGTCACCGTTTGCGTTCACTACTCACCAAATATAGGATTTTGTTTATAAACTTCTTCGTGAAAGTATACTGTCTGTCCCCAAAGGGAAATCAGGTGAAAATAAGAGCTCTCTTTCCAAAGTGCCATTTATTTAAAGAAACAATCTAATTTCTCACATATCTCTCCAAAGGAAAAAACCAAACAACTAAAATGGCATAAGATTTGTCAGAGTCCATAACATCAATAATTCATACCTTGGCCAATAATTTAGGATTTACTTGCCTTTTCTGTGTAGTTCAGCTTAGGAGAGAGTATTGTTTCAAACCTCTCGTTGCACAGAAGTTTCAATTTAAAAATTTAATGGTCTTTACTTTTCCTAACAGATGCTATTATAACTAAATAATTTCAAAGCATACAATTTAATATTTAAGGAAATAATTGTCTCTGTTTCATAACAAATGATACCTACAATACCCATATCAGATTTAAGAGGGTTTCCAAGATTATCAAAGCTTCTCAAAACTACCAGTCTCTACTCTTTACTAATGACTTTCTCTACCCAGTCTTACAGCTTCTTTCCACATACCAAAATAATTCTATGATCTTGAGCAAAGGATGCCATTTTATTAATGACACTTTAACGATGTCATTTTATTAATGACATTGCCTGTTATCTCAGACTTCCTATTACTTCTATCCTTACTGATCAAAGAAACATTGAATATGTGATCTAGTAAAGTCTTTGAACCAGTCAGACATATGGCAAAATGGAATGTGCTCTGATGAGAACTAGAAATAGAATAGAAACTACCATGGGATTTATCTTTGTAAAATCCTACCAGTTATACAAAGTGCTGCAAGTGCTAGTAGAAAAGGAATAGAGAATCTATAAAAACCCACATATTAAGGTCCTCTGTTTTATGACAAAAGCAACTCTGCAATGAAGAAGGAAAGCATGGTCTTATAAAAAATGTGCTTTAGCAATTGGATATTTATATAGAGAAAAAGTACCTTGACATTTATCTAATGTCACACACAAAAATCAATTCCAGGGTCCAAAATAATAGCCACTAGTCATCAGTTGTTGAAAAACAAATTAAAAAGTCAATTCTTTAGTCACACTAGTCACATTTAAGTACTCAGTCAGTACATGTGTGTAGATATACTCCATTGGGACAGAGCAGGTTAGAACATTTTAATCATCTCAGAAATACCCTGCAGTAGGCAACAGTGTGTTTACTAGGACACAAAAAGTGCTAACAATAAAGGAAAAATTTATAGACATATTACAAGTGAAAATTAGAAACTTCTGTTCATATATTTTACCTTCGTGAAATTATAAAAGTGAAAAGAATTTTAGTGCTGTGAAACTATAAAGCCACCATTATATAATTGGACATCATTAATTTAATGTGATAAGTGATGTATTTTACATAAATTAATTTGCTATTGTCCCATTTAATAGTAGAGAGCTAGATTCAGGCCCAGTTCTATTTTCAATATGTCTGAGAATTTTACTAGTACTAGTACAGACAATGTGTGTTACATTATCATGTTATTCAATAAATTAACAAACTTAAATTTGTTTATTAGTTTAAGATAATCATTATTCAGGCCCAGATTGCTTCCTCCCCAAGTTTATTCCATCTTATTAAATAGCATTACCATTCATTTCATCTAGTTGCTAAGTTAAAAATCTAGTAGTCATCCATGAGTTTTCCTTCTCTCACACACACACTTAATCCATTTCCGGATGTCCTTAAGGACACCACCCACATTCACTACCAGGTTTATCTATCAATAGAAAAACTTTTGAAGTAATAATCCAGATTTAAGATTTCAGCAGAATTTGTTTTTCCCTCAGGCACTCTTGAAGGGCCTATAATGAAAAACAAGAGAAGATGGTCAGAAGCCAAAATTTCAAACATTTCAAAATTCAATTTGTGCCATATTGTTCTTAACATGCTAAATCTTCTACCACTCGACAGTGAATTTAGTATATGTTTAAAGAGGTTGTGCAGATGCCTGCTCTGCTTGGTTTTCAGCAGTACTGAGAGGCTGAGATGAGTAAAACTCACCTCACGGGAGAGCACATCAGAGAAAGGACTTGAGGCAGTACGTGCACAGAAGCTCTTTACTCTGGGACAAGATGAGATGAGAGAGAACCACTCTCTGATGGAAACCCAGAAAGAGGGACTGGGTACACCTCCACGTGAAGGAGTGTGGCACGACTTTCTGAGGCTATGACAACACCAGATTATCTCAAAATATCTCAACACCAGATTATCTCAAAATTCTTTTCATTTTCATAACTCAGGATATCACTGCTGCTAGTTTTGTGCTGGTTTTGATCATCACTAAAGACCTGATGTCACTGTTTGGTCTCAGGACAAAATTCTTTGAGTCTTTGGTTTTTGCCATTATTTCTTTCAAGTAGTAGCTTTCAGCAATTTTCTTCATCTAATTGTTTAATATCGATAATAATATTAGACAATATCTGTTGTTTACTGTATGCCAGGCTCTGTTTAAAGTGCTTCACTTTCATTGAACACCCGCTTCTCCCAACAACTCTAGGAAGTAGGTACAGTCAGCCCTTCCTATCCATGGGTTCCACATCCTCTGATTCAACCAACCTCAAGCTTAAAATATTCTTTAAAAATTTTCCAGAAATTTCCAAAAACTTAATTTGCTGCCCACCAGCAACTATTTACATTGCATTTACTACTATTTATATAGTGTTACATTGTATTTTATATTATAAGTAATCCAGAGATGATTTAAAGTATCTGGAAGGATGGGTTTGGCTATATGCAAATACTATGCCATTTTATGTAAAGGACTTGATTTTGGTATCTGAGGGTGTCTTGGAGCCAATCTCCCGTGGATACCAAGGGACGACACTACTATAATTGTCCCGTTTTAAAGATATTGAAACTGAAGAATAGAGAGAGTTAAGTAATTTACCCAGAATTACACAGTGAATGACAGAGCTTGGGTTAGAACCCAGGCGTCTAACTTCAGAATCCGAGTTCTTAATCATTTACAGGGATTTAAATGTAAATGAGAGGTCAAGCAGGCAAGAATAGGTGTGTGGATTGGACTGGCTAAGTCTAAAGTAGGGAGTTGTGGAAATCTCTGGCAAATTGGAAGGGTTTGGCCAACTCACTAACAAGTCATACTAGTTATTGGAATTTATTAAAGTGAAAACAGTCTCAAGGGCTTACACTTTATCTAAGCTGCTTAGTTTCAGATAGGAACAGAAACTTTTCTTTTCCAAGTTTCCTAAAAAATTTAGTCCCTCATCTTACTTCTACCCTAATGAAATGCTAAACTCTGAAGACTCAGATATAAGGTTTCTGTGAGCTCTGAAGTTCCTGGGTTTAGTCTGAACTATACTGTAGGCTCCTTTGAATGTGCTAAGGTCTCTCTTTTAAGCTTTTGGAATTTTCTTTTTTTCTTTGATATTCTTAAATTTCACTGTAGTGTGTCCAGGCATAGTTTGCTTTTATTTTTCCTTTTCTTCCCTCTTTGCCATGCTATGAACCCTTTCAATCTGAGTCTTTTATTCATATATATATATATATATATATATATATATATATATACACACACATATACCCCACATCTTCTTTATCCATTCATCTGTTGATGGACATTTAGGTCACTTCCATGTCTTGGCTATTTGTAAGTAGTGCTGCTATGAACATTAAGGTGCATGTATATTTTCGGATTATGGTTTTCTCTGGATATATGTCCAGAAGTGAGATTGCAGGATCATATGGAAATTCTATTTTTAGTGTTTTAAGGAACTTCCATACTGTTCTCCATAGTAGTTGTACCAATTTACCTTCCCACCAACAATGTAGGAGGGTTCCTTTTTCTCCACACCCTCTCCAGCATTTATTATTTGTAGACTTTTTAATGATGGCCATTCTAACTGGTGTGAGGTGATACCTCTTGTAGTTTTGATTTGCATTTCTCTAATAATTAGTGATATTGCTGAGAAATGTTACTTGATTATTTCCTCCTCTCAATTTTTTATTTGTCTTACTTTCTAAGAATATTATTTAGGATGTTTCATTTATGTTTCTCTCCAACATATCACTAAATTCTTAAGTTTTCTATGTACTTATCCTTTTTTGATTTCTTCTGGAATGTTTCTTAAACTAAACTTCCAATTTGAGACTTCATGGATTATTTATCTACATAACCTATTACATTCTTTATTTAATTTACTACACATTTCTGCTTGGTTCTTCTTATGGTTTCTTATCCTTCTTGCATATTTTAAACAACTTATCTTTTCTAGTTATTATGCTAAATTATATTATTTGGTTATTTATTCTACTTTCTCTGCTTCCACTGGAATATGAATTCCAGTTTATTTGTAGTTTTGAAATAGTTGTGCTCTTTGTCTCTCTCTGTCTCTCTCCCTCTCTGTGTGCCTGTGAGGTCGTATTCCCTTGGGGTTATTGGATAATCTATCTGGAAATGCATTAGGGGGAAGGGAACTGGATCCTGTAGTCGTTTTTGGTTCAGCATTTTGGTAGAAACTGGAACTGAAGTCTCTCTTCTACTCTTTCCATTCAATTTGCCAGATATGATAGAGAACATGTGCTCTGACTACAAAGCAATAAATTTAGAAGTTAATAATAAAAATATAAATAAAATTAACTTGTACTTGGAAATTTTAAAAAATTGCCAAATAACTCATGTTAGAAAGAAACCAAAACTAAATTTAAAAGAATTAGAAGTGTGTGATAATAAAACACACCTCAAAATGTGTAGGACTGTATAAGCCATTGTTTTGTATATATATTATATTAGTGTATATATATATATTAGAAAGTCAGAAAGTCTGTAAATTAATGAGCTAAGTGTCCAACTTATGAATTTAGAAAATGAGTAACAAAATATACCTAAATATAGTATAAAGAAAAAGAAAATAAAACAACAACATAAATTATAACATAAAAAAGCAAAGATACAATTGAATATCAAAAATGTATTGATAATAGGGCTTCCCTGGTGGCGCAGTGGTTGAGAGTCCGCCTGCCGAGGCAGGGGATACGGGTTTGTGCCCCGGTCCAGGAAGATCCCACATGCTGCGGAGCGGCTGGGCCTGTGAGCCACGGCTGCTGAGCCTGCGCATCCGGAGCCTGTGCTCCGCAACGGGAGAGGCCACAACAGTGAGAGGCCCGCGTACCGCAAAAAAAAAAAAAAAATGTATTGATAATAAAGTAGGGGTGAAGTACTCAAGATGGCAGAATAAGAAGCTCCAGACCCTCCTCCCTCCCTCAGAGAAACAAATTCAACAATACATGAACCAATTCCTCAACAACTATAGAATATCAGTTTTGAAAATTTATTTAAAATAGACAAATACTTTGAGAACTGTAACTTATCAAATCAGAATTAAGAAGCAATTAATAGTTCTGGAACTACTAAAGAATTGAAGTAATAATCACACAAAAATATTCCCAAAATAAAAGCTTAGGCACAGATAGTCTCATTTTCCATTTTATTAAACTTTCAAAGAGTGGGTAATTCCTGTTAGGAAAATTGGAAGTTTTAGGATAAAAGTGACTGTTCTATAACCATGTTAATAAGTAAATACCAGAGGTGGCTTTAACCATATTGAGTTGGTCAGTGACAACTCACTTCAGTCAACCTGTATCTGAAAGCCAACACTAAGTAACAGTCTTACACTTTTGAATGTTAGTCAATTGGCAACAGACCCACTACAAATCATGCATCTAAAACTGACGTTGACCTATCCCTACCTGTGTGATCAACAACAAAAAAAAACACTTAGGTAACTAATAGAAAACACACTGCAAAGATTGATAGTAACCTACTTCTGTAACGAATATAAACCATGCTCTAAGAATGACTACAACCCACTTCTGTCCCATGCCCAATACAACACAAAACAAACTTTTTGCCAAAATTCTGTATTTCAGAGCAGCAGTTTACTTCTCTAGTTTTGAAATAGTTGAAATGGTATGACTCCCATAGTTCTGTGGATGCTTAAACAAATAAGCATGTGTTAACCAGAAACCCTGTGCCCAAATTCCATTTGTTCTTCAAATTTGCTGCCAGGTGAGCCTGATTTAAATGAGCCCTCAATTTGTAGCATTTTTGTTGCTAACTTTTTTTTTTTTACACTACCGTTTATAATCAGTAGGTCTTTATATAACATAAGGCAATCAGGCCTAAAATCATGGTATATGACAATTAGGCCTTTTAGTTTGGAGGAGCATCATATGGTAAACAAAACTAGCGAGAGGCCTTTGTATAAAGTCATTCAATTTTTTGTTGCAATATTTGATAAATATTTTTTCAGTTAATCTGCTTATTATTTTCTTTCCCTTTTGTCTGACTATTTGCACAAAGTCTGATCTCATGTGTTTTTGTTTTGCCCTGGATTGTTTTGTGTTAAACATACAAGAGAACGCTTCATGGGGAAGCTAGGAAAAGAACACTAGCAGATCAACAATCTTCACAGGCTGTAATGACTAAAGCCTTTAAGCAAGGACTCCTCATACAGTAGAAAAACAAGTCCTTGAAGGTATTCGGGGTTGGCCCCGCATTTGGAGAAGAGACAGTGAGGACAATCAAGTAGTAAAATGCATGGGGTTAAGCTAATACTAGACAGTTTCAAATTGTCACCTGACAGACTCTTCCATAAGGTGACCTGTCATATTTGGGACACATTGACCTTCTTAGTAAACAAACACTAAGAAGAAATCTTTTCTAGGATAGCAAAGAATATGACCAATTAATATCTCATATGTAATTTTATTTCCTTCATCAGGCCTGGAAAATCTTCCAGGGAGCCTTCCAGTTCCCTTTTATAGTATTTTAATTGTCCCTGTTTTCTCATAGTCATCTAATGTTAACTAATAATTATTGTCCAGAGTATTAAATGATTCTCCATAATCCTTGTCCCAGTAAATGATATAACAAATGACTCAAAGCCAAAAATAGGGTAAAATCATGCTGACTGAAGCTCAATGAAAAATCAGAATTCTGCAAACAAAACCACATTTTCAAGGGGAAACAACAAAAATGGTGGAAAGCTGGATGGTCCCTAAAGGTCTCATAAGCAGCTTTGGTTGGTGGAGAATGAAATGGGAATTTTATAAGCTCCCACACTTCTAAGAAATTGTTGATATTCCATTACCATGGGTGGTATGACACAAAATATATGTTAGTATTTGCCTTGTGGTATGCATATAGCTTCAAAAACCTTTGGAATTTCCTGACTGATCGAAGTGTTTTTTGTTACTCATAATAAGCCTGTTTTGACAATGAGGTTGTGTTAACAAGGTGACTCATGGTGGGCCCACAGAAAGTTTCAACAGAAGGGCCTGCCAAACACATAAGAGGGTTGGAACTTTCAGTCCCATCTCCCAAACTCTGAGGACAAAAGGGGAGCTGGAGACTGAATTTAATCATGTGGTTAATAATTTAATCAATATATAGCTATTTAATGAGGTCTCAGTAAAAACTCTTGAACAAGGTGATTCAGAGAGCTTCCAGGTTGATGAGCACATTGATGTTTTGGGAGGGGTGTGTGCCTGGATTCCAGGAGGAGAGAGAACATGAAAGTCCTTCACCTCCCCTCTCCCTGTACAACTTTGTCCTATGTTTCTCTCCCATTGAGCTAATCTTGAGTTTTATCCTTTATAATAAAACTGTAGTCTTAAGTATAGCACTTCCCTGAGTTTTGTGAGTTTTTCTCGAAGGGGCAAGTGTTGTGAGAACTCCCTAAATTTGTAGCAAGTCATACAGGAGTGCCAAAGGACATAGGACTTCAAACTGTGTCTGAAGTGAGGGCAGGTTTGTGGGACTGAGCTCATTAACCTGTGTGGTCTGTGCTAACTCCGGGTAGTTAGTGCCAGAATTGAACCAAATTGTAGGGCACCCAGTTGAGGGCAAAGAATTAGTATAAGATGTGATCTTAAACCTGTTTAGTTAATCAATGACAGCCTCTGCAAACACACCTTTGAAAGCCAGCCAATTAGTGACAGCCTCACATTATGAGAGCTAGCCAATTTTCAGTGGATTCACTCCAAGCTATGTCCCACTCCCACCTCTGTAACCAACACTAACCATGCTCTGTAACGTTGACATCAACCCACTCCTGTCCCCATACCCATCATAACCCAAAGCAAATCTTCCCCAAAAGACCATAGGTCATCAGCCATTTGTTCTGTCCAGTGTGACTGTACCTGACCACTATAGCTCTCTGTTTGTTAAATAAGGCATAAATTCAGCTTTTCACCAAGAGATATTGAATGATGGTCTGATGTTTTGACACTTATGTAAACTCTTTCACGGATTGTGAAAGAAGAAATACTCCTCAGCTTATTCTAAGTGGTCAGTATAATTTTTAAAACAGTCAGAAAATTATAATACAAGAAAAGAGCATTACATACCTATTTACCTAATAACTATAGATGCAAAATTCTTAAACAAAATATTTTAGCAGTTCCAATATAGCAGTGTAGTAAAAAAATACATTATGGGTAAGTTCGGTTTGCCCAGGTATGTAAAGATAGCTCCATATATACATTAACAGATTACATCATATCAATAAATACAGAAAAACATTTGACAGTAATGTAAAAACATGCCTAAAATTTAAATCTTTGTAAACTGGGAATAGGAGGCAACTTCTTCAAGTTGATAAAAATCATTTATGAAAAACCTATATCAATTATGATCCAAAATGGGGAAATTTTAGAAGCATTTAGTTTAAAATTAGGACAAACTTCACTTTTATTCAAAGTGCATTTGAGCTCAAAATGCAAAAGATGATAGAAGAGCATTACTATCTAAGGAATGAAATGGAGAAAAAGTCATAAATGGCAGATGATATAATTTTTTACATAGAAAACCCAAAGAAACTACACATAAATTATTAGAGAAAACAGGAAAATTTAGAAAAACAGATGGATATAAGATTAGTATATAAAAGTCGATTATATCTGCATATACTAGTTATCAGCTGAGAGATCATTAAACTTTTGTGATTGATCACTATGTGACTTCTAGAATATAGGTTAAAATGAGTGGCAATGAATTTTTTTTAAAAGACTTCCAGTTCAATATGCTTATTTGTTTAAATTAGGTTTTTAAAATCACTTATTGCTTATAAAATTTAAATTGGAATGATTCTACCAATAGGTAATATTCATCAATAGGTAAATAACTAATTGAAAGAAAAAATATTTCATCTCATTTAGAAATGCATTTTAATAATCATTTATGTTTACTATGATATATCAAATACTGTAATATATTATTTTTTGTTTGATTTTATGTCATAATATTTATAATAATAAGTCTAATGATAACTCCAATCACTTCAGTAAACCCAAACGCCATTCACTCTTTTCTTTGCCCAGAGGGACCACCACTCTTTGTGCTCCAATTACCTCGTCTGGGTCTTGGAAAGTGCCCCAGGCAGAAAGCTAAGGTGAACTTGGGGGCACTTCATATGTTTCCTTTCTTTCAGGGATCACAGCCCTGAGCTATCTGGAGTCCAGTTCTTAAAAACAGTTGCTTCATATAATTTGTCCAGATTTATAGTTATTTGCTCAAAGGTAAACTGATACCTGTTAACTCCCTTATGGCTGCAAGCAGAAATTCACAGTAATGTTTTTACGTGTCACTCTTTATAGTACTCTAAAAATTACATCCTTTTCAGATATTTAATTTATGATGAAAAATTTTAGATGCAAACCTAAAAATGTGCAAGGGTTTGAGTTGCAGAGACTAAGGTGGGGAATTGTGAGATCTATTTGTATATTTTTACTTGTGATACAGATAAAATCGGTAGGCTCTGGGATATGACATCCTGAAAATTAGAAGAGAAATCCTATGCTAGAAATTAAGATTTTGGAGCTGTTGGCTCCATTCTGGAGTCTCAAAGTAGATGAAATCACCTGATCAGAGGCAGTTTATTACGGAAAAAGAAGAGTACGTAGAAGTGAGTTCTGAGGTACTCCAATGTTTAGCTGTTATTCAAGGAGGTACCAGAGAAAAAGACAAGGAATAAGGAGAAAGAAAGGTAGAAGAAAAAAATATGAAAACGCAGCTTATAAAAGCCAAGAAAATTTTATTTAAGAAAGATGAGTGATCCACTATCTTAAAAGTGTAATGAGATCAAGAAAGACAGACTGAAAGGAGGCCACCGGATCTAAAGTGTACAATAGTCCTGAGTGTATTAAATTGAGATGCTGAGTTTTCAGAAGGGAGTGTGGAGATTCAGAAAGGATAGCACCACACGCAGAATTGCTTAATGGCACGACAGGATGTGGTCCAAAGCACACATGGCAAGGTTGGCCTTAGATGGAGTTTTGGCAGCATTGCTTCTAGAGGGATTAAAAACAGCTTTCCTTAACCCTCTCTAATCTACTTAGGTGACTAGATATAATCAAGCGCATTCTTAACATCAAGTATATATTTTTTAACAAAGGGGGAACTAACCTATTTTTTGAGTCAAAAAAAAATGCAGCATCACTACACATGCCTCCTATTTTCCACCCTGGTTCCAGTGCAGGGTGTGTTAGCAGGCCAGGATTCTTTCCCTGGTTGTCTTGACTTTATCTAACTGTTTTTGTTTTTGTTTGCCAAGCTTCTGTTCAGAGAAATTCATGAGGGTCGGGTTGGATTGGAGGGCATTGTTCCAACAAGAAGAAAGCGCCAACTACAGCAGTCTCATCCGACTATGGTTCTTTTGTAAAATTTTTATCCTCCTTTATCCTGCCAGCTCCTGCATTTTAGAGTAAGTTAAGCTTTCCACTAGCTCCATCTCTCCCAAGTGTTGTAATAGAAGTGGAAGCTCACTTCTCAGTGACTCATTTCCAACTTAAGGAAGCAGGGAAAATAGTCATTATCAGATCAACAGGTTTATCTTGCTTAAGGAGACAAAATTTAATACATAGAAATAAAACCATTAAGCTAGATATGTTTAGGATTCATTTATTAATTTCAATGTATTTTAAATCAAATATGGGGCTTTTATGTTCTTATGAAGGAGAAATATTCATAAATGATATTTTGTGTCAAAAGAGCATGGATTTATACATTTGGTGATGGAAAGTTTAGGTGGATCCCATTTTATTGCTACTGTCTTCCTTATGAAGTAGGAAGAAAGATAATTTGCTAAGAACTAAGAAAGCTGAGGCATAATGCTGAAGTTGAAGGGGATGGAATGAGTTTAGAAGGTACTCCCCCAAATTAAGAGAGACATAACTAGAAAGACAGTGAGGAACTACTTGGCATTGTTCATTAAGTTGTATTGATACCAATCTTCTGTCTGTTTTATTCCTCCCCCTCCATCCCCAAGGTGCTCAGCAGGCTGCAATTAGGAAGAGAGAAAACAGATACTTGGAATCCTAAAAACTAGGTTTTTTTCAGGTGCAGTTAATGAAAGAATATAGTGGCAATATGGTTCAAGGTATTGACTAGAGATTAATAAAAACAAGAGAGGGCTTCTGCACTTGAGGCAAGTAGAGTGCCCCAAAAAGAGAATAAGATGGCAGGCAGGCAAGATTAGCAGCAAAATGGAAGTATAGCCAAGATATTGTATGCAGAGAGTGGATGTCAAAAACTGTGAAATGTTCGAGATCTAACCTTGTGTGCCATGCTTTTATGAATGTACATGGAAGACACAGACTCTTGGTTTGGAGATAAATAATGATCGATTACTCGCAGGAATAAAATTAGCCAGAATACATATATTCAATTTTGTACCGGTTCTCCAGGCCCCAATTTCCACAAGGCAACACAAAGGGCCAGATGATACCTGTAAATGCAGTGGGTTGATTACAGGAGAGGAAAGTTGAATTTAAGGAATCCAAAAGTTTTATAATGGTCAGTGAGCATGCCTGCCCTTTGTTCTGGAAGAAGATACTGTATTTATTCACTGGATGGTACACACAACTGTCCTTTGCTCTGGAGGGAGACACTATCTTTCAAGATGGTAAGCAAACACGCTCCTTGTTCTGGAGGGAGACTGTTTCTCTCTTTGGAGCATTTTCTATATACCTATTCTTTTAAAGATAGTTCAGAACAAAGGGCAATCAGTACCTCACTTTCAAGATGTGCAGAAATGTGAGACAACCATGGAGACTTGTCTTCTGACAGTGGGAATCTGATTTATGGATTTTGTGAGAAAAACAATTTCAGGTGATGACAATTTCTTGACTATGGTTTTGGGAGCTCATGGCTGAGAACTAAATGAATCAGGAGTTGGATATGTTACTTATTTGAATATTGAAATTTCCTAGGATGATGGCAAAGGTTTGAGTTGAAAGGAAAGTAGTAAAGTCTTCAACGATAAGTATAAGACATAATGTATAATAATATACAGCAGAAACTAACACAACAATGTAAAGCAATTATACTCCAATAAAATGTTCATAAAATAATAATATATTATACATAACATATGCATAAGTATAGGACATATAGGACATAAACAACAGGGGTTAGAAAAGTAGAGTCTTACAGCTAGATGGTGTAGCCTCAAACAGGGATTTAAGACAGTGAGTATAAGCAACTGCATGAAGAAAATGGTTTTTACACTAAGCAAGTTGAAAGATGAAGGCAAAAAAAAATCGTTTTGAAATCTCACCATTGTCCTAATTCTCAAGCTTCAGTGGATGTTTCTAATAAAATCCATGGAAGATAATCATTTAGGAAACTGATAACCAGTTAGCACATCATCCTGTGTCTAAAGACTGAAACAGATTCAGCTGAAATGCCCGTGCAAAAATGAGTAGAAGACATTGCAAACCTACCCAACTTCAAAGTACTTCTGGAAGTATTCCGTGTTGTAATCATTCTCTGTGTACTGCTTAAAAGAAGAATAATTCATTCAATTATTCCCTCATGGAAACAATATAGATCTAAGTAAAGGACCAATATATTTCATTTGTTAAGAACCCAGGCTTTAGAGTTAGGCAGAACTAACTTTTTATCCCATGTCTGCCACTTAATTCTTGTTTAACCTAGAGGAAATCAATTAAAGTTTCTACATTTGGTTTCTTTATCTATAAAATGAGATGATGAGAGGAGAATGATGATGGTGATGATGATAATGATAATTGTGATAATCACAATTATAATTGTGTGTTTTAGAATTAAATGAGTCAAAATATAAATGTCTTGATAACTAGAAAATCCATGAATAGTAATTATTATCACTGTTATCATTTTATTACTATCTGATGTAGAGTTCATCTTGTCAACAGACAGATATACCTTCACCACTCAAATCAGAAGATTTGGTATTTGTCTCTAAGTAATCTTAAATCATACCTGAAATTATAGTGATTCCTCCTAACTTGGAATACTGCATTAGCATTTCCATCTCAATTTAAATCAGTTTAGATCAATTTAGCAGGTTAAATGAGTTTTAAGACCTATTCCTGTTCTGGGTTCTTGGAATAAATACATGAAGAAGTTAACTATCCCTACTCATAAAGAATCCAAAGTTTATCACATGCTATGATGCAGATGTTACCTCTTAGAACACATTTAGTTGATTCAGAGTAACCACCTGAAAAGGACTCCAAGACCACAGAAAAAAAAAAAAAATCACCGTGTTTGTTTTGAGAGTTTGCCAAAGACTAGAGGAAGGTTGAATGCATCCTAAGCCAGATAAGAGCAGAATGACATAACATTTAACTTTACCTGCTGAGAATGGGTGCTTTACTGAGAATTTGACATTTGAGTTGAACCTGGAAAAAAAAATTGAGTAGGATTAGAGAAGAAAAGTCAGAAAAGCATTTCAAGCAGAGAGACAGTAATAAACAGAGACATGCGTGAGATAGAAAGGATGTCAAATGCTTGGGAAATAGTGTCTTGAAAACATGGAGAGTACTTGTAGCAGTAAGATGGGAATGTACAGTAAATGGACTTGAATGACATGCCAAGGATTTGGACTTTGTCATGAGGTAATGAGAGGTACCAATGAAATTTAAACAATAAACACATGAACAGATGGGCATTTAAGATTACTGGCGACAGAGTATGCAATATAGTTAGAGGAGTAGGTGCTGAAGATGAAATTAGATACGAAAATATTCAGGTAAGAGATGGGTAAGATCAATAAGTACAACAGGTGATGAGTTCAGCCTCGAAACAGATTATCACTGTTGTGAACAATTAGATATGGAACTATAAAAGTAAAGATAGAGGGCTTCCCTGGTGGCGCAGTGGTTGAGAGTCCGCCTGCCGATGCAGGGGACACGGGTTCGTGCCCCGGTCCGGGAAGATCTCACATGCCGCAGAGTGATTGGGCCCGTGAGCCATGGCCACTGGGCCTGCGCGTCCGAAGCCTGTGCTCCGGCAAAGGGAGAGGCCACAACAGTGAGAGGCCCGTGTACCGCCAAAAAAAAAAAAAAGATAAAGGTACATAATACACTTTTCACATATTCAACGAAACAAAATAGCATTAATAAATTTGGTTTTGGACATGTTGAATTTTCAACCTTCTGCTGCAACTTTATGGAGAGTCAATCATGTTCTAGGTCAGTGTCGGCAAACTTTTTGTTAAAGAACCCTATAGTAAATGTTTTAGGTGTGGCATGCCACGTGTTCTCTGTCACAACTACTCAGCTCTGCCATTGCAGTGAGAAAGCAGCATAACAATGAATGAGCCTGGCTTTACTCCAGTAAAACTTAATTTGCAAAACAGGTGGTCAGCCCGTTAACCTGTAGTTGAAGTGATGCTTGAAGATGTGAATCAGGCGAAGTTCACCCAGAAAAAATAAATTTAAAGAGGGAATAGAGTTTTTTTGTGGAAGGTTGGGAAAGAGGAAATCATCAAAAACACTGGAAGAGAGTTGTCAGACGTGTAGGGAATTAATCAGCAAAGATCTGGGTCATGGAAAAGGAAAGATAGCATTTCCAGGAGAAAGGAGTGGTCACTGGCGCTCCATGTTTTAAGTGTGCCAAAGTAACTTCATCAGGGAGTGAATGATTCCGTCAGGCGAGTGGAACTTATATTTTCTAGGATAATCCAAAATAGAAAAAATATTTAAAGTAGTACTTTTAGTTGTGCTTAGTGAGTGGATTACAAGAGTGATCTTCCTCCAGTGTTGACCACATAAGATCAAAATTAGGAGGATGAAGAGTGGGGGTAGTGTGCAGATGTTTAGTATGACAGGATGCTGCCGTGGTGACTATTATAGAGTGATCAGATACTGATGTGATGAGATCCAATTGGCTGGTGCCTATTTTGTGATTCTGTTTCACATCAGATCACAGACCTGCAAAAAGAAAATTTTCAATACAAACAGCGCTATTAATTATCTGGTGTAAACTCTCATAAAATTATTTAAGAACTGTATCATATTTTTTCTGAAGCATTCCCAAAATGATATTGCTTTTTTTCCTGAAACTACATTCCCCTCACTTCTTATTTTTCCTGGTGGAATAGGACTCAGAGAATTTGTTAGGAGTAGTAAAAGAATGAAAAAATGCTAGAAACAATATACTGTAAAAACACTTGCGAGTGTTAAACCGAGCTGGACAAAGAAAAGAGAATATATAAATCAATAATCAAGAGCTAGTTAAAATTACATATATTTCCTTCCTGAAGAATGTATGGCTTCTGTTCAAGATTTCAAGATTTGTATTGTGTACCTAAAGGAAGCCTTAATCCTACATCCTATTTGTGGTCATGCTTTCATGGGAACTAAAGGCAACACATAATAAGCAAATAACAATTCTGATTGCTTCATATTCCAAACCTTATAAAAATGAATATTATTTACTAAGGTTTACTTAGCCACAACTCCCATTGGCTTTAGTGGGAGTTTTGCCATGGCTAAAGACCACAAATAAGGTCCATGTTTCTGGTAATAAAAAGACTGCCCTGTTACTGTGGAGAAACTGTTAAACCACAGAGTGAAAGAAAACAGTTTCATGTCACTGGAGAAGTCTCCAAGTTGACTTCCATTAAAATGTAACCTTATAGTAGGATGTGGATGATTAGAAAGTACTTAGGATAAAGGACAAAGGTTACTTTCCCAAAAGAGAAATTGTGTTCAAGTGAATGGAGACTGTAGATGGGACGCCTAGGGATACTGGCTCCTTTCCCATTCTGACACTTACTTGACTTGTCTCCTTTGGCAAGTTATATGCAGGTCCTCCCTCTTGCCTGGTCCCATGTGCCAAATCTGGGCCCTGGTCATCTCACAGCTGGACTACCCTTACCTTTCCTCCTAACAACCCCTGCTTCCTGCATTTCTACGCTCCAATCAAACACTCTCCTACTCATTTTATCTTCATTCCTTGTCATTCAGTTCAGGTTGCTCTTCTCTTTAAAAATCCCTCAGCAATTTCCCATCCTTATTTTTTTCATCTTTGCCTTTCAGTTCCTCAATGACCAAAACCTGTCATCTGTTCATCCTTACCAAACTTGTCTATTCAAGTGGGAATGCTGACAAATTCAACAGAGAATATGCATTGAGAAAAATCAGCCCTTCTGCAATTGAAAATTAAGTGTCAGTCAAGTTGGGATTCTGTCATGTGGGAAAATAAGTATCCCAAAGCAATTTGTTAGATTTTTTCATTCTTTTTATCTTAATGTCAAAGAAGAAGAGTTTTAGCTAGGACTGATTACCCAAAGCCTTTCTTTGTTTTTCCACATAATTAAAGCCATAGACGTTTTTTTAGCTGGAATGGACTTTTTTTATTATCTAATCTGTGGTTTGAAAACTGTTACTGTTTTCACAGCAGAATTATTTGTTAAAGACACATCTTATACAAAAAAATAATTTAAAGGAAGTTGTTGCATTGAACCTGTGTAAGAGTCCCTGAGTACTACTCACCCTATTCCTATACAGGTCCTGAGAGGTTGCTTGGGGCCATAAGGGCTTCACCAGTATATTCCAGCTTCCTCAATTTACAACTGAGAAAACTGAAGCTCAGAGAGTAAATTTTTTCAGAGCTATAGTTAAAGGCAAAGCTGCTGCCCTAGATTTCAGTGTCCTGATTCTGAGTATCTAGGGCTTCTTCCACTATTGTCTTTATAACTACTCTTCTTTATTGTTTCTTTGGGAAACCATCTGTCCAGGTTGAATGATTCTGTGATGGATTTTAGCATAAATCATGGGAATAAGTACATTACCTTTAGTGGAGTTCTACAATGTCTATACAAAATGGCTCAGACCTTCTCTGATCACCAAGCCAGTAACACAAATTCAGGAGCTTTCTTGGGCCTATTAATTATTTTAGCTAAGCAATGATTGCAATAGAAGTTACTAGCCTTTGTGAAAAGAATCATGAATAAATATTCTACCTATAAAATATATGACTTAATGATCAAATTTATAATATAAGGCTATTTGAGAATTATTTACATGGATGAGAAAAAGAACTATTTAGGTATGAATAGTCTCCTGTCAGGCCCAACCCTAACTTTATGGGGCACAAGCACAGGGCAAAACTTTATATATATCAAGTATTTTAAGGTTGTAAGTCAAGCTAGGCCCATAACCATGCCTGAGTCCCTGTTCTCCCATCTACCTTCCCCTGCTCTCTGAGGATTGCTCTTTCAGCCCTGAGACTTCAGGAGTCCTCGGCTCTGTCCTGAACCAATCTTCATTCTATGGATAGGTCTTCTGGGGCAGGGTGCGGTGGAAACTGAGGGTGAGCCCAGGACTTCTGGACAGTGTCTAGATCTATTAGAACCCCAAATGGGACTGACTTGGTTAGGCTCCCTAGGGATCTGGGATAGATCATCTTCTCTCCTCAAACCCTCGCTTCTCTGACTCAGCACCTCCAGGTTAAGCATCTCCCCAAAATGTCCCTTGTCCTGCGATTCTTGACTTTTACCTTTTTCCCAAGCAGAGCTCTTTCAAAAGAGTAATCAGCTCAACACACTGAACAGTCGTTTCTAGACAAGAAATGCTAGAGGTTTTTATGGTTTAATGATGCTGATATTTTATATTTACATACATTTAATAGAGTTTTGTGTGTGAGGAAGAAGAGGAATACTTTGAGTCCCTCTGATTAAGAATGAACAAACAAACAAACATCCTCTTGAAGGGAAACTTCCTGATTATGTGATTTTGGGGCCAGAATATTAGGGATTTTTTCAACTTCAGGCTACAAAGCATTATAGGGGCATTTTGGAAAATAGCTTGCTTGTTACATTTTCTTCATAAATGAGGTAAAGAATTGTTTTTAAAAAATCAATTTTTGGTTTTATAAAAGAAATGGTATTCATAATTAGTTTGTTCTGATTGAATCATACATGAGACTTTCATTCCAAAGGAGAACTACTATAATATATAGTTCTTATAAATATTTCACTCCTAAAATCGCCTTATTGAGTAAAAGAAGAATACCTTCAACCATCAGCTAAACTCAGTAGCTAACATGAGCATTTTAAAAAGTTTAGACACACCAAAGCGTGGTGTTTCAACATTAGAAATAGTTCTGTTTCTGTAATGTTTCCGCTCATGCTGTTATTTTCCACTGACAGGTAAGAGTGAGGTTTTGACACTCTTAATATAACATAGGGTGTTAATCTTATAATCACCCTGTCAGCACTTTCTGTCAGAGTGTTAATGGCCACCTTTCAGCCACTCAGAGGCTCTTGCCAATAAAAATAATACCGGCATTCAGCCAACCAGAAGTTATTCAGCTACTTTTTTCTATTCATTTTTTAAAAGCAATGAATAAATTTTTTTTAAGAAGTACCGGCCTTAGAGGCAGAATATCTCTGTGTCCCACTTTCCTATTTCTGCAGGTCAATTCTTTGCCTGGTAATAAAATTCAAACTTTTTTCTTGGTCTGAATCTTTGCACTACATTTGAGCTATTCAGAGTGTTTCCGTTTTCACATAAATATTCCAAGAAAAAGGCCTATCTTGACTGAAAATATAAAGCATGCTTTCAATGAGATTGAAAGGGACAACTACTTATATACAATTAAGAATCACCAAAGAACCAGTGCATTTGAAAGCAACAGCTAATATACCTATATAATAATATATCAAATCATATTATGTTATATTACATATTATACATTAGAAGCCTCTAGAATCCAGTTCATACAGAACTTTGAAATAAAACAAATTAATGAAATGTTCTGGATTTGTTCCTTTATTGAGTTAAAAAAAAAAAAGGCCTACAACTTTATCTCTGGCTAATCAGCAAGCAAATAAAAGACTAGGAGGAAAAAAATGAAAAGTTGACTGCTAGGAAAGATTTCACCAGCTGATAGTTCCATTCTCTGATGTTCATTTCACTCTTTTGATTTTTCTTTCCTCTAACCTTTTCTTTTCCTTTACCTTCTAAAGACATTCATTTGGGTTTGAGAACTTCCATTCTGTGTTAACTGCTATCTTCCAACTCATCCAAGTTATACCCAACCACCCTGTATATCGATGTTCTAAATTAGTGCTTTTTGTGTGTGTGGCTATATGTGTTTGTAACATCTTTGGCAAGGAAAGAGCTCTATGATGCATAATTTCTTGTTGAAATATCAGGATATTTAACATTACACATACACTTTTCTCAGTGGAATGCCTACGTGTAAATCTACAATTATCATAACCACAAAGATCAGTATGAAAATCTAACACGTAGTGAGCTAAATTTCTCACTTTTTATTTCACCTTAGCTGATGTTCCTTTTATATCTCTTGTGTGTTAGGTTTTTTAAAAAGTGACATTTATGCAATAGTACTATGAGTAGTATTGATTGAAACAAAGAGTTTTTGCAGTAGCTGGACTGATTTGTTTTATGTTAAGAATAAGTCTGTCATCCTTTTCTTTTTAATCATAATACTTTTAGATGGTGTTTTATTTTTCCTAATGGCAGACTGCACATGGAAAATATATCTCCAAGAAATAAAATCCAAAGAAGTTCATAATATCCTCTTTTCATTGAGAACTAAGTGAAATGTATCAGCAAATCTTTCACTGGGTTTGGATCTGAAACAGGGAAAACAATGAAGTACCAAGCATAGAAACAATTTTATGAGACATGGGTCACATACTTTTCTGAGAGAAACTCCTTTCCAAAATGCTTATTAAAACAAACTCAAACTAAAATTTGAAACTAAAAACTCAAGTTCAGTTGAAAAAGGAATGGAAATTTAATCAGTCTTGTATTATGTATTATGTTCTGCCTAGACACAGAAGGTAGGAGTGGGAGGAAGTCAATGAATAGAAAATTTAATTGTAAGTTCAGCTGAACTTACCTTAAGCCACTATAGTTGTCTCTAAGAAAATGTATTGAAATCTATATTAAAACTCAGATGTCTCATATGGTAGAATTGCAGTGAAATTACGGTGTATACAAATAATGTGTTTTCTAAGGCATTTTTTTATAGATTAATTTTTTAAGCAGAATAAGATGCTAATGTAATTTCCTTTAAGTCCATAATTTCATCTGTGAAAAAAGATCAAATAGATGAGGATACCAGAAGAGAATCTGTTTTCCTCAAAATCTTTAGTGTTCTGTGAAAGAAGAGAAAAGGTTACAAAGTTGTGGAAGTAGACATTATTTGGGTCCAAAGTGATGATATGTCATCATTGGGTCACTGAGGAGGTAGAGAGTGGTCAAGATTTACAGTTAGGCTTAGTGGAAACATAACCCAAACCACCGGGATAGTATGTGACACTGGTTTTTGTTGTTGTTGTTGTTGTTGTTTTTGAGCTAGCAATCAACTCTGTTAGACTTAAAGTACTATCAGACATGATCAGCGACTTAAGGACACTCTATTTAATGATCTCAAAGGTCCCTTTATATTATATGACTTGTCTCAGACTATAATTTGTTTTATTCATCAAAGACATTTTATAACTCTGTCAAGTATATACCATTTTTTCTAAATATATGGAGAAAATTTTAGTTTTTTTCTTTTTTTGTCTTTTTTTAAAATTACATTAATTAAATGGTAGTTTAATTTACATTTCTACTCACTACTTCAAATTTTTAATGAATAATCTGACTATATTCTTGTCAAAGCAGTAGGCACTTAATTAAAAAATAAAATACCTTTATATTCCTTCTCTTTCTCACTGTTTCATAACTATCTCATCCTCCAAATGTGACAGACTCTGTTTTCATGGTCACTCATCGTTTTCTTGCTCCTGAATATTCCAGCATTCTGAAGTTCTCATATTCATCCGAGTCAGGTTTTCCAGATACCAGTACACCTGGCATAACATTAGAGAGGTTTTGGGTAGGTTTTTTTCTTTTTGTGCTTAACACATGTTAAATAATAAAAATAAAAAATTCTAATTAATAATAAAAAGTGTAATGTATTTTTGTTCTGTAGCTATATATTACCATACACAGAAAGAGAAAGTAACAGTAATGGTGAGTATATCACATCGATTGTTTTGTTTGTAAACAAGAACACAAACTGACTCCAGGTTGACTTTACAAAGAGTGACTCCCTTTGAAGGCCATGAGGGGGCTCAAGATTAGAGGGAAGGCTGCAGATGAACAGCTTCTCAACTGTCCAGAACCAGTCTCGGTAGCAAGTCTTGCTTGACAGTCTTCCTGGGGAATGGACAAAGTCCACCTCATTCTTTCAGCATTGCTTTACACTGCTTCAGCTTCAGAGTCCCTGGCCTTGCCAGTGTGGGGAAATGCGAAAAGAATGTCCAGTGAACTGAAGGCTCCTTTTGAAGAGGAGGATAGGCACACGGATTTCACGTTCCACCAAGGTGACTTTCAACAAGGGGAGGTTGATCTGCAAATCAAATTAAGGTGTCGGGTGGCCAAAACACTAACCCATTACAGTAATATTTATAAGTGAAGCACTAGAGTTTCCCACCAATGGCAAGGAAACTCATATAAAAATGTGATGGTTAGGGCTTCCCTGGTGGCGCAGTGGTTGAGAGTCCGCCTGCCGATGCAGGGGACACGGGTTCATGCCCCGGTCCAGGAAGATCCCACATGCTGCGGAGCGGCTGGGCCTGTGAGCCATGGCCACTGAGCCAGCGCATCCGGAGCCTGTGCTCCAGCAAAGGGAGAGGCCACAACAGTGAGAGGCCCGCGTACCACAGAAAAACAAACAAAAAAATGTGATGGTTAGTTAATGAGAAGAAAAGAGGGGAAAAGAGCTTACTTTTATAGATACTCTAAAACCAGCCAAATGAAGTCTTATGTTAACATACTCTAATAACAGCAAAACATAAATGACTCAGAAGTTATAGGTCTAAGTCACTAGGGACTGACTAAAAGAAGCAGGTGTTAAGACATTTACTTAGGCTGATGACAGTTTGCTACTAACTAAATCATTAACTGAGGATTCTGCAACACTTTGGCAGTACTCAACATTCTGGAATCAGTTTCTCATGCCTAGTTTAAAGGATTGCTCTTGCTTTCTTTTTATCATTAAATAAACTCTGCTTAATTAGCAGTTACCTTCTCAAGTTTGCCAAACATAGCTTGGCACTTAGTCTAACTAAACATGGGATAAACTAAGAACAAACTTTAAGAAAATTACTTTACTTTTTTTTATTAAATATACCAGATGGAAATACAAAACAACACAAAACAAAACAAATTAAAAAATAAAATCTCTACAAAGATATCAAAAAATAATTTTTAAAACTTTAGAACACTTGGGAGAGAAATGTAAAGAGAAATTGAGAAAATTTAGGGAAATGAGGATTCAAAAATGGGTGGATGATATCCGTACCTAATTTATCCTCTCACAAACAAACTTAAAAATTGAAATAAGCAATAGTAAATCCAACTGGTTTTTAGTTATACTCCAGAACGTAGCACTATAATATGTCATAAACAGAGAGCAAAAGTTTCCTCCCTCACCTAGCTGATCCAACTAAAGAAAACTCTTAAACTTCCCAAGTCTCAGAATCTAGTTTGCATAATATATCATCAGGAAATAAAACTGACTTATGAAACCACTAACTGAAAAGTGACAGAGACAATACTAGTCATCAGTTGATGGCTAGTCAGTCAATTGATGAGTACTCAGAAAGAGGATCTGTGTTGTGAGGCTTGGAAAGAAATTAAAAATGGCCCCTGTTCTCAGAGTTTAAAATCCATTTCAGGGAGATAAGACTGACTTTGGAAAAACACAATTAACTAAACAAGACAAAAACCAGGAAGTACTTAAGTTGTGCAAGGAAGTAGGAAATTGAATTGAAGTTTGAGGATGAGATAAGGTTTTAGAAGATGGACAGTAGTGAAGTGAACATCGCAGGGAAGACAAAGGTAGTCATAAATGTGGTGCCAGGCAGGCGCATCAATTGTATCTGGGAACAGGAGTTCTGGAGAAGAAGGGTCAGGATACCATGGGTGTGGGATAGGAGAACTTTTTGTTTTGGTGGACATATAGAAAATTCATCTGGCCAGATAAAGAGGTCTTAAGAATGACAGAAAATGGTGTTGATGAGTTGGGGTTACATAATGGAAAGCCTTGAAAAACATACAGAAGGAGTATAGAGGTATTTGTACTTGAAGCAATAAATAAGACATAGCAGAATGGTAAGTCAACAATGTAAACCAGAGAAAAGTCTGGAAGGGATTTGCAGGAAAACTGTGTCTACCTCTATGTTTCTTTGACATGATAAATACCAATAGATTTAAAATAGAAGCTGAAATCAACTAAATCATAGAGACCAGAAAATGTACTGCCAAAGAAATGGAAAACCCACAGTTACATCAATGATATGACTCAAACAGAAAAAAAAATTATGATTCTTTTTTTTAATAAAAGTGCAGTATTTAATCAAGCAATTGAGTGGAAATGTCAGCCCCTACTGCACTCATGCTGCTCAGCTGTAATCATTCAGGCCTTTAACCTACAGCCTCAGAGCTGCTTAGTCTGAGCCAATTCTGCATAGAGCAGGGAGCATATTGGGATCCTCAGTCTGGGTGTCTGGTTAAACATCAAGGCAGCCATGTGTATTTATCACTTTTTTCTTCTCAAAACTTATGAAGTTAGCAGAGAGAAAGAGAAGGAGATGGAAAGGGAGGGGAAAAGAAGAGGGGGAAGGGGGCAGGAAAAAATGAGAGAGAGGAAATGAGAAAGCAAGGAAGAGAGACAGGCAGGCAGAAGAAAGCAGAAGAGGGGCCAAACATAGACTAGCAATTTCAATTAACTATTTTTTGAAAGATGGAAAGCTCATAGAAGGATAATTATCTTATCAGAGAAGTTACAAACTGAGTGCCTGCAGAAAGGAGTATCAAAAAGAAAGGAGATGATTTTCTCCTAAAGAACTCTGTGCTTGGAGGTAATAAATTCCAAAGAACACAAGATAAGGTTCAGACTTGAAAATGGGGGAACTGCTTCAAAAATTCGTGTATGGAATAATTGCCACCACTACTTCCCCCGCACACACACAAACACACAGGCACATCCATCACATTCCCCAATGTGTAGAGCTAGGTGACCATTCTCTCGCAGCACTCCCCCACCCCAAGGCACACACACACCCTTCACCTCTCCCCTAGCCATGACCTCAGGAGATCATCAGTCTGTTGTTTGTAGAAATTGAACCAGGACTTTCCAAACTTAGGGACAGAAGGCACAGAGAATACTGGTAAAGTGCCACAATGATAAATGGGAAATCATGATAAAGTCTTTAAAATTGACACTGGGACCTCCGTCCACCTCCCTCAACCCTTCTCTCACAATGTGAACTGCTGAGGAAAATAACTCCAGGCAGAAGAAGAGATGATTCTTCTCTGGAGAGACATCAGGATTCCAGAAAAATGATGTCTAGACATTGACATACGGAATCTCCCCCCAAAAAGCCAGTTTACTTGTCTGGTCATCCTGTAAAAAAGATTCCCATTCACAAGCCCACCCAGACACACAGTGTCCAATCTCTTTCTAGAGCTCCCTGTTTAATATCAGTGAAGAACAAGGTATCATTTGAGAAAAGCCTGCAACAAAACTAGAGAGCAAAATAAACAAATAGAAGAGAACATGAAAAAAATTGTAGAAGTAGAAAAAATACTTTAAAAAATCTACAATTAACATCATCAGCTATATAAGAAAAGAGGTTTAATCTGTGACATACCAAGAGATGAGATGAATAGAAAAATCTCAGAGATCAACAAAGAACTCTTGGAAATTAAATGTGTGATTGCTGGAAATGACATATTGTAGAAGATGGAAGTTGGATATCCCCCAGGAATTGGAGGTCCTTTTCTGATGGAAGACACATTTTTCCCAGCCAGAGCTGTATCTCATTATACTCTATGTTGTGGCTGTTTCCGAACTCCCAGAAAGCTCACATTTCCAAAGGGCAACCAAATGACCAGTCCTTGCCTCTTTCTTCCAAAGAGTACTCTGTGAGTCCCATGGAAACATTTCTGCACAAAGTAGATTATAGATACCAATGTGCCAAAATGTTTTTGCTACAAGTTTAGGGCTTGCCTACATTTTTGGACTCTGGGTAAGAAATTATAAAGGTAGTGCTGCAATAACCATATCATCCAAAAATAAGTTTCTGTGCTTATTTTCTTGTTGTAAATTTGAATTTTGCATATTGAAATTTTAATGTTTGTGGTGACAGTGTTTACCTTAAATGTATAAAAATTTGTAAATAAGACTATTGTCTACAAGAAAATACCATTTATGTACAAAAAAAATAAAAGATGTGGAGAGAAGGAACTCCTTTACAACAGTAAAGCAATACCATAATGTCAAATGGATTTGGTCATAAAACACATATCTTCTTTTTACTTGTATTTTTAAAATGTATTCTTTAGCTAATAGATTCTCTGAATACATTACATACCCTCTGTAATCCTGCTGAACCCCATCTGAATTCACTGCTTCCACATCAGCTTTACATTTAGAAGCTCTTCTTAAATCTTGGAGACAGAGTGATTAAAGTTAAATAAAGCTTAAGAATTTTCTGTGAGATATAATTATTCATGCTCTTTCTAGAATCAGAATAGCTAATTAAAACTTGACAATAATTTCAGTTAGACATTAAATCTATTTCCAGAATTCCTGTTAAATATCACTGATGCTAGATATAATATTAATGAAAATAATCATAACTTTTAAAGGGAATTTATCCCCCATTTAATTTTTTTGATTTATTTATTTATTTAAAAAACTGTTAGATTTCTATTGTTACTTGGAGGAAGTAACACATTAAATAGGGTGGAAACAAATACATTTTGTTTCATTGGCTGAGGTTACCCATATTTGTCAAGTGCTGTCCATCTGGATTTTAAAAGTTTGAATTCATGTTGAATTGCAAAAAGAAAGTTATGTGCAAAAAAAAAAAATTAAAGTTTATTTTCCAAGGAATTCCATGCAGTTGCAAATCTTCCTCAAGAATGTCATTAAATGTCATTTTTGATCTTTTTTCAAAGCAGTAAATGTATGGAGTCTTTATTTCCCACTTAATGGAAAGTTTGAAATTGAGCAAACTTTGACATCTCAGCTGCCCACCTTAGTTCCTCTGCCATTTTCTAGCACTTGACTTTGAAACACTGAAATTTAATTAGGTAATAACTGGATCATTCACAGTTATATTTTGACCACGCTTGGTCATTTTTTCAATCTTAAAGCAGGCTGCTTCTAAGAAGGTGAGCTGTTTACACGTGCGAATGCTATTAGCAGAACTGCAGTAAGAAACTTGTCTAGAAAGGCAATACTCAGGATGTGTTCTACTCCAAAAACACGTAAAAAATTTGAAGTAAAAAAAATTTGAAAATCGATTAAATATGTGGAACATATAAATATCTATTCTTTTAAAAATCACATATACATTTACTTTTAGTGGAATATTATTTTTTCTTCACAAACTCGTATAAAAATATAAAGTTCATGTGGAGAGGCATTGACAATATATATATTGTATTGATTGAGATTAGTAACCTACAAAAGTTTTTAACATTTAAGTCTTTTTTCACAGTTAAGTCGGCTTTCACATTACCCTCTTATACTGGTATTTCAGTTTTGGGAAGAGCTTAGTATTAGCTCTTTATTACTTTTTAAAGAATAACAGTAGCTACATTTATTGAATTCAGGAACCATGTTAATTTATGATTTTCTATCATATTTTGTTCACTCTTCATCTTCCTAGTTTTAGACTTTTAATCTGTTTATATAAAACCCCAACCATCCAATCTGTTTGCCTGTATAGACAATTTATATCACTAATATGGATCTCCTGAAATACAATAGTCAATTATATCTAAAATGTTTCAAGTAAAATGAGACTAGAATTTTGTACAGACAGAAAGCATCATGTTAGTTTTCTGATACTATTCTTGACTGTCACAAAATATAAGCCAGAAAATAGAAGAATATAGGTTGTAAACTATTTTGATTATTTCTCTTCCAAAATTTATGTTTATCATGAATGAAATTTATTTCTAAATATGACAGATTGGAAACTTTTGATTGAGTTACTAGCTTTTGTACATAATTGATCTTCTAATCCTTCCATTTTTTTTCTCATTTTCTTCAACCACTGGTATTCTGAGGATAGTGCACATTAATTCTGTATTTCAAGAAATTTCTTTGCTCTTGGATAGGTTGAGAAGACTTGGGGAAAACAGATTAAAAGTTATGAAGGCATATTTAGCACAGGTCTAAGCTTGACATTCACCAAAAGTTAGAGTTTGAGTTTAGGCTTCAACTTGACTTACCTTTTACTAACAAAGTGTGATGCTTCCTTTATCAGTCAAGTCTGTATGAAAGACAAAATACCATAGTAATTTCAAAAAATAAGGGACTTAATCCAGGAAATTAAATGTTTACAATATCATTGGAAGAGCTGAAGGAATGAGAGTCAGAGGCTAACTAGATGGAAGGTGGAAAGGAATTTTTAAGACCCAACCACCTTATTTATTGCACTCCCTCAGTCTAGTCATTAAGACCTTCAAACAGGCATGAAAATCTCACATTAGATAAAATAGCATATATAAAGAAACAGCATTTAGTTTGATAAGTGATCAGCTCTTAAAAAAATCAATTTTCTAGTAATGGTACTAGTTCAATATCCCTTTTAAAGATACTTTCTAGAAAATGTTTCCCTCTGAGTCTCAGTATCTAGGAAAATGGGTTTATCACTGATTTAGAAAAGTAATATATAGCTGTAATATGTCCTTCCCTATTCTCATTAAAGTCTTCCTAACATAAAATTTTGGGGGCAGATAAGAATTGGTCCATAACATACAGTACAATGGAAAGAATATGGGTTTTACATGGATTTTTGAGACAAGAATGAGCTCTAATCCTGACTTTGAAAATTAACAACTATGAGATTTTCTACAGATTACTTATCATTCTGGGCCTTTATTTTCTTATTTACAAAAATTATTGAAATACTTCGTAGGGTTGTTTTGAGAAGTAAATAAGATAATATGTCTCAATAACAGTAAACGGTAGTATTGATTGACCTATACCTATATTGAATGACCTATACATCACAGATATTATGTCATATTTCTGCCTTCTTTTGTCTATCTGAGATATTTAGGAGATAAGTAGGCTATTTGACAACAGCTGCTGTGGTCGTTACAGTAGTAGTAGAAAAAATATCAGAGGGAGAATAATATTTGCTATCGTCCAATGACCCACACTGTGTGCTAGCAACAGTGCCAGACTTTGAATGCATTCGCTTTAATGCATTTAATGTAATGAATAAATAAAATAGTCAAAGAAAAGCCTGTAGTGGAGGAGAAAACTGAAGACAGAACCTCAGGGAACAGCCCACTTAGGAAAGTAAGGGGAAAAAAGGAGTCAGCAAAACAAAGGAGCCCAGTGATTGGAAAGGAAAAGAAGAACCAAACAAACGCTGTCAGCTGTCACGTAGTGAACAGGGAAGAGGAGAGCTTCAAGAAAGAGGAAATACTGAAAGCTACAAGAAGATGCAACTGAGATCATTAATGGCTTAAGCTTGGACTTTCCTAAATTACAGTGTTGTTCATCTCTACTCTCTATCTTGAGCATCCTTATAAATTTCAGGGTCCTGGCTGATAACTGTTTTTCCCATTTGGTCTCAAAATGTGTATTTGTAGTTAGCAATGTCTCTTTTTGCATGATAGATTTGGCAAAGTAAGGCTAATTATTGTCCATTTTGTAATTACATTCAATTACAATTACTTTCAGTTTTTCCATAAAGGAACCAATTCCAACTCTGTAAAAAAAATTTTTTTTAAATTTACAATTTAACATTTGTAACATTCAATTGTAACTTTTTTTTACAATTGTAACATTCAATTACAATTTGCAAATATATATGGATATATATACACATATATATACATATGCACACATAAAATATATAATAAAACATAGATTTATAGATATTAAATTTGAATGTATTATATATTTACTCTGAATAAAGTTCTATAATTGAATTTTTGTATAATTATATAAAGAAATGAATGTAGTATTTTCACTTACTTCAGGTATCTGGTCCTTATTTTACTCTACATATTTACATAGTCTTGTTAAATTAAGCCACAAAAGTTTGCTTCTCAGAAGAGTTTAGCTGTTTCTACAAAATTTATGACTGCATCTTCCTTTTCCAAACCATTGCAATAACTGTAATTCAGTGTTCAGTACCAATCCAGTAAAATCCCAACAGCAGTATTTATCCATCAAAGAAATATTGTTCATGTTTCACATAACCAGTGTTTCACATTAAATTTCTTCTAATCCACACTGAAACAACTTACTAAAAGAAGTACAATATTGGGCATGAACTTCTAGAAAAAACTTTTCAAGAGTATGAATTATTTTTTGCCTGAAATTAAAGGAGAATTGACAAGCTGTAACCTATGGGACATAATATCTGAAAGAGACATTTTCTTTTTGTTTTTCTCAACAGATATTGCTGATTTAGATATTTAAAAATCCAATTCTTTCTTGCTATTTTGTTAAGCTTTATCTATGATTGTTTTTCAGAGATTTCCATGCAATTATGTCATTCTTTATGTTGACTGAATGGTGGATTCTATAACTTGATTCACCTAGCCTACCTCACAGAGGATTTCCAGGGTTGATGCTTTCAGAGCTACTTAGAGATTAAGGTCTCCAGTTCCCTCTGGGGCCTTAAGCGCTTGTCCAAGTGAGCAAAATATGGCTAAACTGTCTTAACAAGTCTGAAAGTAATCAGTTCTTGTAGATGTGAAGTGCTGACTTATTCTTGGTTATTTACTCAGCAGGCCTCCTTTCTTTTGTAGTTCAAGATTCTAATTCTATGTGTCTAGTCTTTGAATCAAGTTATACATTCTTTGGATGCTTACCACATATGGCCCCATCACCTCCCCCACTTGCTGAACTGCTCCCCAGCACTGCTTGTGGTCTTCTGAGAACCAAGTGCTCTCCATGCTAAGCTTCAGTTTCCTCATAGACTGTTCTCCATACCTCCCTCAGGAGCCAGCTCACTGTTTCCTGGTTTAAAACTGTCAAAGTTAAAACAGTGAAATCAGATTTTATTCAATAACCACTAACAGTAAGGGAAAGAACTGAGGTCCATTCCAATTTGCACAGAAGTAACTCGGTATTTTAAAGGGAAAATAAGGGGGTAGGTAGAGGGAGTGAGCAAGGGCTCAAACAGGTCAGGAAGATGAACAATTAGTAGTTATTGGTCAGTGTAAATTTGATTAGGCCAGCTGTATTAGCTAGCTGGCAATTATAGAAGTTAGGATTCTATTCCCCACCAGACACTGGCCCTATCATTCCTGATGACTGCATTTCAAAGGAATGGCTTTTGAGAACTTAAGCTTAGACACTCCTGAACTGTAGGAGGTACATTACCTCTTAAAAGGACAGAGGAAGAATTCAAAATTGTAAGCCTTTTTTAGTAAATGTGCTCTAAGAAAGGAAGGTCAGGGGCCTGTGGTCAGGTGCTGGCTAGAACAGTGAATTCTTTGACAGTCCTAAGTGTTTTCAGACAGAAACTCAAATGATGGCTGAGTCTTCCCAGGAGCTTGGCCTTTGGCTGCTAGAAGCCATGTTAAAGCTTGGTCAGGTCTTTTAGTGCAGGAGTTTCAATGGAGTGTCCCTGCCAAGAGTTTTTGCAGTCTTCAAAATTACCCCTCAGAGATGACTAATTCCTGGAAACGCTGTTTCTCATTTGTCTCTGGTTTCACAAACTAGAGAATGGTGAGAATGCTATTATCAATGCCTGTCATTCTAAGAAGCATATTTCGGAGGGAACAGAGACTCCCGCTTACCTTCAGGAGCCATACCTAGATGATGAAACAACTGATTTCATATTTTTTTATAAAACAGTGTTTTAGTGAATTCTCAGTAAATGGTCCGCCTAAGCCTTGAACGTAAGTAAGCGTTAGTAAACCGACCAGCAGAGAGAAGGCAATTCCATGCAGAGGGCCTATATGTGACCAAAGTCACAGAAGATATGCTTTGATTTTATCTGTAGCTGCCAGGACAATAAATTCTAATATTTTAGTTCATTTCTTTTCAAGAAGCCATTATCACCTTGTTATCAACTGAATTTTCCTTGAGCAGATACTTGCCCTCAGTTTAGTGTCAATACCCAATTCTGAAATGTTGGAAAACAGCTTTTGTCCTCTGCATCACAGAGTTTGCCTTAGCCCAATACAGCACAAGCCATCTATTAACCATTTACATTCAAATCGTTAGAATTCATGGGAAATGTTTAATATACTGAGGCTCTTAAATATCCTATGCAATGCATGGAACTAAATTTTCCTTTTTTAAAAAAAAATTTAGCAGATGGGTGTAAACTAAATCTTAACCAGAATATTAATATAAAGCAGATGAAATATTAAGCAGATCTGGCAGAAGTTGAAGGACATGTCCAGAGCTCACTTGCCACCAATGGGAAGCACCTTTCTCCTTCTGGAAGTCCATTATACAACTCTGTAAATTCACAGGATTCTGTGGAGAACTTCGAAATCTGCCGGATGAGATGAGAGACCCTGAATGTGATTGTGCACAAGGGCTTGTGGGGATCAGCCCACCAAGAGCAGAGGCCTTCAGGACTGGTATTCTTCCCAGGATATATTTACCCAGAAAAATGCTCATCAGCCAGCAGGCCCAGAAACTGTGGGTCTCATGGCACCCAAAATGAGCCTCAAAGCTATCTAAAGTCTTCCAGCTCAAAAAGTTTCCTGTCTTTGGAGTAAGTCCTTTACCTAAATTTAGTGTCAGATCATTTATAGATGTTCTGTTCCATTATATTCTCTCCTTGCAAATCCCTTACTATAGGGTCATTAATTGGTTAAATAAACATTTAAATAACATTATAACCCTGTGATAGACTCTGAAATTTCTACCCTTTATGTGAATATTGGGGCCTCATTTACATATCCTTAAAGGCTGTTATTTATCATACCTTGGGATTCAGGAACCTTATGAACAGACCCTTCAGCAGGTCTTACATTTTTTTTTATCTTAAAAGATTTATATCTTTATTATATAAATTAGTAAGAAAGACACTAGAACCCTCAAGAGATAAATGGATAAAGGACATGGAACAAGCAATTCACAACTACTCCAGAATGGACCCAAAATTATTATGTGAAACATGCTATCCAGAGTGTTGATTATAAAAGTGAGAAATAGGAAATGATTTATTTTTTATTCCAGAATCCTCCAAATGTTTTTATTTCACTATATTTGCCCCCACCCCCATATCTTTCTCATTTTTTCCCTCTGAACCATTGAAGATTAAGTTGCAGACATAATGCAAGATGCCAGTTTACTCCTAAATAATTCAGTGTGTATTCCCTTAAAACAAAAATGATCTGAATTAATCACAGAACAATCATCAAAATCAGGAAATTACCATCAATACATCTGCAGGCCCTATTCTGATTTCATCATTTATTCTAATAACTTCTTTTATGGTCATGTCTCCTTAGTCTGCTTTAATCTAGAACAGTTCCTGAGTCCATCTTTGTATTTCATAACTGACATTTTTTTGAACAGAAAGGACAGTTCTTTTATAGAATATCTCTTAATTTTGGCTTGTCTGATATTTTCTCATGGATAGATTCAGGTTATGCGCATGTGGCTGTGAAAATACAACATGAGGCTGTTTTGTGCAGTGCTTTTCACATCAGGAGGCACATGCTGCTAATTGTCATAGCTGGAAATAGTTACTTTTTTCACTTGGTTAAAGTGGTATCTGCCAGTTTTCTCCACTGTAAAGTTAGTACTTTGTTCTTTGCAATTAATATATAATTTGTGATGAAATAATTTAAGACTATATAACTATCAGTTTAGTCCCTAAACTTTCACTCACTGTTTGCAGTATCCATTGATGAATCTTGCTTGAAATAATTATTACTATGATGCTTGTCATGTTGATTTTCTAATTTCATCATTTCTTCTACATTTCTTCTTTTTCTTTTTACATCTTTATTGGAGTATAATTGCTTTACAACAGTGTGTTAGTTTCTGCTGTATAACAAAGTGAATCAGCTATACGTATACATATATCCCCATAACTCTTCCCTCTTGAGCTTCCCTCCCACCCTCCCTATCCCACCCCTCTAGGTGGTCACAAAGCACCGAGCTGATCTCCCTGTGCTGTGCTATGCGGCTGCTTCCCATTAGCTATCTGTCTTTCGTTTGGTAGTGTATATATGTCAATGCTACTCTCTCACTTCATCCCAGCTTACCCTTCCCCAACCCCCATGGCCTCAAGTCCATTCTCTACGTCTGCATCTTTATTCCTGTCCTGCCCCTAGGTTCATCAGAACCTTTTTTTTTTTTAAGATTCCATATATATGTGTTAGCATACGGTATTTGTTTTTCTGTTTCTGACTTCACTCTGTACGACAGACTCTAGGTCCATCCACCTCACTACAAATAACTCAATTTCGTTCCCTTTTATGGCTGAGTAATATTCCATTGTATATATGTGCCACATCTTCTTTATCCATTCATCTGTCGATGGACACTTAGGTTGCTTCCATGTCCTGGCTATTGTAAATACTGCTAGATCTTACCTTTTAAACTCAATACTATTCTAGAAGTATACAAAAATCAATTTTAAAAAAAAGTATCTCCAAATGGGTAATAGAATGAAGACATAGCTTATTATTCCAGAAAATAAACAGATTCTACTTCAATGGTGCCAAAGATCTAATTTTTAAAACATTCTCAAGAGTACTTGGGCTGAGCAGAAGCAGAGGAAAGAAACACAACCGTAAATGGAATAAAGATGTGATATAGGCGGCTCCTGAGCTCTCTTCCTCCCACAGATGAGCTGAATGCACAGCTACAAATGAGCAATCAGTTCTCTCTCAGAGAGATCTAGAAACTAAGTAACTCCTACACATTGCATGAATGAGACAATACCTACATCTCAACAGGTAGGAAAGGCCAGATATACTCTTAACATAAACCTCACTCCTGACACAGAGCCATACAATTGGGACAGAACCCTCAACTCTCAGCTTCTCTCTGAGGATGGAAGAGTTTAGATCCCACATCTAGTGCCCCAACTTTTTAAGATTCCCACTGGAGGGAAGGGTTCCCAAAACACCTAGCTATGAAAGCCAATGGGGCTCTCATCCCCAAGTCCCACAGACTATAGTAAACAAAAAAGTGATTCTTGAGTAGTGAGAATACTTGCCGTGGCTATCCCCCCCAGGGTTCAAGGCAGAGGCAGCAAGCAAAATCGCCTACCTCTGTCTTTCCCTGAAGGAGTTTATCTGCATACTTTCAAAGCTACCTGAGGGTCAAGCTGCTAAGTTAGCACCTTAGGGGCTAGCTGGGATCCGCCCCAGAGACCAGGGAAGCTGGAAGACACTACTCTTGCTTTCTCCTTCCAACCCACTCCAAGTCACCGGTAGCTCCCTGGGAGGAGCTTGTACACACATCTGGGGCCGCAGCTTTTTCAGCAGCCACCCAAGGGATGGATCTCTGGATTACCGGGCACTGGTAACCAACCGGGCTTGCATTCACAAGTCCCACAGGACTGTAGCAAACAAAGAAACAGTTTTTAATGGACACAGCGACAACCTCTAGCAGTTACATACCTGAACCCAGCGCAGAGGAAGCAGGTAAAAATGCCAGTCTCTCAGTTTCTCCCGGAAGGAGCTTAACCACATACTTTCCCAGGTGTGCCTGAGGGTCCAGCTTCTCATCAGCTTGCAGCTAGGTGCTGACTGTGATCCTCCGCCTTGGGACACTGACAGGTATTGGCACAGCCTCAACTACTGGGAGCCACTAAGAACAAAGAAGGAGGCTTGTACAATCATAAAAGTTGGAGAGACAACTAGGCGTTCAGGCCAGGCTGATCAATAAGGTTCATCTCCTAACAAGGCCACTCTGTCAAGACTGTTTCATCTAATGTGCAGAAACCAGCAAAGAGAGTCAAGGAAAATGAAGAAATAGAGGAATATGTTCCAAACAAAAGAACAAGCTAAATCCCCAGAAACAGATCTTAACGAAATGGAGATAAGTGATTTACCTGATAGAGGGTTCAAACTAACAATCATAAATATTCACACCAAGGTCAGAAGAACAATGCATGAACAAAGTGAGAATTTCAATGAAAAAGAAAATATAAAGTATTCTCAATAGGTTTCTTTTATTGATTTAGAACAGTAATGCTTATTACTTTTTAAAAGAGCCAAATCTGTTTCTAAACATATTTGCAAATGGTTAAGGAAAGTACATGTCCTTTTTATTTTCATAATATTTGCAGGTATATAGATATTCTTATATCTGAAAGAAGGCTACCACATGTCACTCTTACATATCAGATACTGCTCAGAATATTTAAAAATTCTGGTAAGTTCACTGCAGTTCAAATAAAAAGGTCTAAGAATCTTATCCAAGCAGCTGTGGTTCCTATTTGAATTTTAGCCTAGATTATTAAAACCTCAAACCACAAAATCCCCCTAGGAAATCTTGCATAAGCATTGTTCTCATTGAAAAGGGCTGGGATCAGAAAGGAAGCAAGAGGTTCATGCTTTAGTTGGCTTTAGAACATCAAAAACTGAGTGGTCAATTCTCCTTCAGATGTGTGTTCATAACCCCTTTCAAAGGCAATGGAAATTATATGTGTGGATTTGGGGAGAACATACCCCCAAGTAAGCAAATTAAGAAATGCCAAGAACAACCAGATTTCTTTGCTTCAAAAAATGTGGCTTAAACAATAGTTATTTAAAAAAATAATTTTATGCAATATGTCAAGTAAATCTGTTCATCAGTGATAGGATTTCTATGACCAATTTGAAGGGAAGACTTAAAAAATACTTTAACCATATTTCTTTCCTGGTTTTGAACAGAATAATACAGTTGCTAAACTATTTTTGAAAAAGCACTTATTTGTTTCTCTAAAGCAAGTATCTCATAATTCAAAAATTGGTTATTTTTCTACCAGGGCCTGATGGGAACATTTTCATATTTGCTAATGGTGTAGCATGTAAAACAAACATTTTGTGGAAAGAGCTTCCAGAACAGTAATGCTTTAGACATAGATTTTATCATTGAGAGACGAGGTAATGTTCTTAAATATTCCTAAGAATGTGTTTGATAGACAATATTAATTTAGCAGAGGAAAGGTGAGTAAGGGAGGAAAAGACAGGGGAGTTGTTACTTTTGAGGAAGTGGGTAGGGAGTTGGGCTGAAACTCACTGTATCCAAACCACAGAGGTTTACTAAACAGAAATTTAAATCAAAAGACAAACAGGATGTTCATCTGGGACACATTTTTGGACACATACTTTTAATACCACATGAAAGCTGTGCCATCCAGATGTGAAAGCAATAAAATTTGAACAAAAAAACAAACAATAAAATAAGAAATGAAATTGAATGATAGCCTTTGACACGGAGAGCACTTCCTCAGTGAAGTCACTGGATCAGAGAGCTATTTACTCTGAGGAAGAGGTGGGGCAGGTTCTGTAGGCCTGGGTTTTGTCACAATGGAAGAAGTAGAATAGCAATCTGGTTTTAGGAAACAGTGAGCTTTGGCAGCCTCTGCTTTCTGGATTTCTTAAATTATCTCTTTTAGACTGAAGTGGAAACTTATTAAAGCTAGCGCTTTAATATCAGATCAGCTTCAGGAAGGAAAACAGAGAAAAAATTGTTAGTACATATTGTACCCAGAATGTTATGAAGCAAGAAGTGAATAACAATTTCTATGAGCTACCTAAGGCTAGTCATCCTATCACAAATAGAAAATGATAATGTCATTAAAACTTGGAACACTTAAGAATTTGGAAATGAGAAAGTCTTTGCTAAGACAAGAAAACAGTACATGTTACAGTAACAAACTATTGTATTTTTCACACAGCTGGAAAGGAAATTTTTAGGGTATCATTTAAGTATTTTTCAGATTCTTAGTTTTAATATTTTAAATTATAAATGAGAGGTAGCTAGGCAGCCATAAAAGTCATTACTTGAGTTTCATATGTTTTAAAATAGCAAATATTAAGCATTTAAACTCTTTACTTTTTTGTTTGTTCGTTTAATAAATAGAATGCTCAAAGTCCAAAGCGTAGTTAACAATGTCTGGTTCTCCTGTCCAGGTTGTGATAAACCCTGCCAGATGTTATCTACCAAATTTCCAGACTAAGTTTCTGTCTTTGCTGAACTTTAAAATTAAATATGACAGTCTAAAATATGTATACGTCATTTGTATTTTACTCCCACATTAGTTTTGGAGATCAGGAATTAAAACTTCCAAAATTTTGGTTTTTTAAACATTTTTCTTTAAGCTTTATCTGCTATATTCTTAAAACTTAAGGTGAAAATTTTTAAAGTAAAAAAAGTTAAAATTAATTTTGATAGTGACAAAGTCACATGTTTTATATCATACGAAGGAAGAGAAAGAGTTTGAGAAAGGACCAGTTTATGAGACACAATTATTGCAGAGAAGTAGATTATTGATATTTGATGATAAATAATCTTAAACTATTTGAAAATTTTTAAATTTTTACTAAAAATATTGCTTATTTTGTACAATGTTTAAGTATTTTTGACATAGTTTTACTTTCCTAAATAAAACAGAAATTGACCTGCTATAGTTTGCAAAATAATAGCCACAAAATACTCTAAAACAGAAAGTTGTGGATAAATATTGATGTAAACTCAAGAAAAACATGTGGTTGGGTTTTCCTTTCCTTTCTATTAAAATTGATATAAGACTTTACTATTCATTCTCAATTGGTTTATCATGTATTTTTCTCATACAGCTTAATTATCATGTTTTGAAACCTGAATTATAATTCAGGTAGCATTAGATTTTCTTTTCCTTTAATGCTTTGAAACTTTGCTTTTCACTAACATATTTATTTGTTCTTGCAATTTTGAAGGTTATATAACAGGTTTTGTTATGTTAAATATACGTAGGAGTAACCTGTAGTATATTAGGTTGTTTTTAATTAATTTTTGTTGGAGTGTAGCTGCTTTACAATAGTGTTAGTTTCTACTGTACAGCAAAGTGAATCAGCTCTACATATACATATATCCCCTCTTTTTTGGATTGCCTTCCCATTTAGGTCACCACAGTGCATTAAGTAGAGTTCCCTGTGCTATACAGTATGTTCTCATTAGTTACCTGTTTTATACGTAGTGTATATAGTTTTAAACAATGTAACAAATTACCACAAACTGAGCAGCTTAAAACAGCACATATTTATGATCTCATAGTTACCATAGGTGAGGTGTAGGCTGGGCTACAGTTTTTCCGAAACTCAGGGTCTATCCCAAGCTCACACTGATTGTTGGCAGAATTCAGTTATTTCTGGTTGGAGAACTGGGTTCACTGTTGTCTCTCTGGCTGGGTGCTGCTCAGCTACTAGAGGCCACCATGGTTCCCTGTCAGGTGACCCTCTCAGAACTTGGCATCTTATTTCTTCAAAGCCAGCAAGAGAGATGCCCTCACTCTAGTCTGTTAAAGGAAGTCTACAGTGCAATCATGGGCGTGGTGTCCCATCACCTTTTCCATATTCTGTTGGCTAAAAGCAAATCACAGGTCCCACTCAGCCCTCACAGGGAGGGGATTACCTAGGGTTTAACAACAGAGGATGGAGGTCACGGGGGCAATCTTTGCATTCGGCCTCCCACTCTACTATTTTACTAATATAGAAGGACACTCTTATTAAAAGTGATTTCAGGCATTCAAAGTATTATTATAAATCTGGGGGATGTTAACTTGCTTTTTCATATTAAATTTACTGGCATCCTTAATTTTAATAATTTTAAATTATTCAGTATAACCAACTACATGCCCATTTAGAGAGCAGAAGGTACAGATATAATTTGGCTCCCTATAAGATCAGGAAATCACACTGAAAATATTTTCTTCAAATATTGCCATTTAATAAGAACACTTTTAAAACAAAAGTGGTGTATTTTTTTTTCAGGATTAAAGATTTTTATTTAAGTTCTTCTATATTAAATCTTATTCTTTTCAACTACATGAAGAATCTTAGTCCTCAGAGACAGAGACAACAAAATTAAATATCCATTAATAAGTCATTTGCTTTATTCCACATAAACACACAACAGTCTCAGAAAACAACTCCAATACTATAACCAATCATTATGATTTCTGAAAACCATTTGAAAAACTTTTGCATATGCTACCATACTTTTCTCCTTTTTAAATACTTGTACCATGTCTACATTCTATGATCAGGTAATCATTTTTAATGATTAAACTTTTTAAATATTCACATGTTAGTTCTAGAACTAACCATACAGTATATTTGATGCCTACCACCAGTACAATGATATGATAGGGTCTTTCATATCATTTTGGTTGGTAAGTTGTTCTTTAGTAGATTACTCAGGGAAAGCTCAGGAAAACAATATTCTCTAAATCCTTGCATATTGCTAACAGTTTATGCCCTTCATACTTGATGGTCAATTTTGTTGGATATAAAAGCCTCAATTCACATTTTCTTTCACTGAATATCTAAAATGTGTTACTTAAGTTCCTTCGGAATAGATTACTGTGGTCAAAATGTCTGATGATAATATGATTTTCTTTCTCTTATACATCACATCCTATTTTTTTCCCTAGATGAAAAAATTTTTTATTTTTTTAATTTTTAAAAAATATTTCTTTATTTATTTATCTCTGGCTGCATTGGGTCTTCATTGCTCCTCGCAGGCTTTCTCTAGTCGCGGCGATCAGGGGCTACTCTTCCTTGTGGTGCGTGGGCTTCTCATTGTGGTGGCTTCTCTTGTTGCAGAGCATGGGCTCTAGGCACACGGGCTTCAGTAGTTGTGGCATGTGGGCTCTAGAGTGCGGGGTCAGTTGTTGTGGTGCATGGGCTTGGTTGCTCCATAGCATGTGGGATCTTCCTGGACCAGGGCTTGAACCCATGTCCCCTGCATTGGCAGGCGGATTCTTAACCACTGTGCCACCAGGGAAGCCCTTGTTCTTTAAACTTCAGCAATTTTACAAGAATATGACTTGGTCATAGTTATTCTAAGTCAGTGTTCTCAAATATTCAATGTACTCTTTCAATACTTATTTCAAATATTTTTATTTCAGGAAATCTTATAAAAATTATACCTTTTACTATTTGCTCTGTTCTCTTAGGTTTTCTTCTTCAGGGACTCCTATGACCCACATGTTGAAACATCTTTGCCTATCTTCAATACTTATGGGTTTTTCTCAAATACTTTTCCCCCTTTTTCTTCTCCTTTTTCTATTTTTTTAAAAATTTCCTATTATTATTCCATTTTTATTAAGGCATTATTTGCTGTGTTTATTTACTCTTTTTTTTTAACATCTTTATTGGGGTATAATTGCTTTACAATGGTGTGTTAGTTTCTGCTTTATAACAAAGTGAATCAGTTATACATATACATATGTTCCCATATGTCTTCCCTCTTGCATCTCCCTCCCTCCCATCCTCCCTATCCCACACTCCAGGCTGTCACAAAGCACCGAGCCAATATCCCTGTGCCATGCGGCTGCTTCCCACTAGCTATCTACCTTACTACGTTTGTTAGTGTGTATATGTCCATGACTCTCTCTCGCCCTGTCACATCTCACCCTTCCCCCTCCCCATATCCTCAAGTCCGTTCTCCAGTAGGTCTGCGACTTTATTCCTGTCTTACCCCTAGGTTCTTCATGACATTTTTTTTTCTTAAATTCCATATATATGTGTTAGCATACGGTATTTGTCTTTTTCTTTCTGACTTACTTCACTCTGTATGACAGACTCTAGGTCTATCCACCTCATTACAAATAGCTCAATTTCGTTTCTTTTTATGGATGAGTAATATTCCATTGTATATATGTGCCACATCTTCTTTATCCATTCATCCGATGATGGGCACTTAGATTGTTTCCATCTCTGGGCTATTGTAAATAGAGCCATGACTCTTTTTGAATTTTGGTTTTCTCAGTGTATATGCCCAGTAGTGGGATTGCTGGGTCATATGGTAGTTCTATTTGTAGTTTTTTAAGGAACCTCCATACTGTTCTCCATAGTGGCTGAACCAATTCACATTCCCACCAGCAGTGCAAGAGTGTTCCCTTTTCTCCACACCCTCTCCAGCATTTATTGTTTCTAGATTTTTTGATGATGGCCATTCTGACTGGTGTGAGATGATATCTCATTGTAATTTTGATTTGCATTTCTCTAATGATTAATGATGTTGAGCATTCTTTCATGTGTTTGTTGGCAGTCTGTATATCTTCTTTGGAGAAATGTCTATTTAGGTCTTCTGCCCATTTTTGGATTGGGTTGTTTGTTTTATTGTTATTGAGCTGCATGAGCTGCTTGTAAATTTTGGAGATTAATCCTTTGTCAGTTGCTTCATTTGCAAATATTTTCTCCCATTCTGAGGGTTGTCTTTTGGTCTTGTTTATGGTTTCCTTTGCTGTGCAAAAGCTTTGAAGTTTCACTAGGTCCCATTTGTTTATTTTTGTTTTTATTTCCATTACTCTAGGAGGTGGGTCAGAAAGGATCTTGCTGTGATTTATGTCATAGAGTGTTCTGCCTATGTTTTCCTCTAAGAGTTTGATAGTTTCTGGCCTTAACATTTAGATCTTTAATCCATTTTGAGCTTATTTTTGTGTATGGTGTTAGGGAGTGATCTAATCTCATACTTTTACATGTACCTGTCCAGTTTTCCCAGCACCAAAAGTGGTGTATTTTAACTTCCCTCTTCGGCACTATTTTGAAATTCACTATTTTTAACATTTTTGTTATAGAAAATGAGATAGTTTTCTTTTCCTTTTTCATTCATTCATTGAACAAGTATATATTAAGTGTCTTCTGTATTTCAGGCATTTTTTTTTTTTTTTTTTTTTTTTTTTTGCTGTACGCGGGCCTCTCGCTGTTGTGGCCTCTCCCGTTGCGGAGCACAGGCTCTGGACGCGCAGGCTCAGCGGCCATGGCTCACGGGCCCAGCTGCTCTGCGGCATGTGGGATCTTCCTGGACCAGGGCACGAACCCGTGTCCCCTGCATCAGCAGGCGGACTCTCAACCACTACGCCACCAGGGAAGCCGTTCAGGCATTTTTTTTAAGTTCTGAGAGTGTCAGTTAAAGAATAATGAATAGTTACATCTTTGTCTTTACTAGCAGTGTGACAATGGACAAATCACTTAACCTCTCCAGGCCTTCGTTCACTCAACTTTCAAGTAAATACGTATACTTTTGATACCAGTTCATTTGCAAAATAATATTTAGTTTCTACAATAATCCAATCTTCATGGGAGGCCTGAATATTCTGAGACCAAAGACATAGTAAATCTCTTTTGAAAGTTCACAGTCTAATGGGTGAGAGAATATCACAGAGTTAACACTGTTATCACTAAGAGGAGCACACAGGAAGACACGAAAGTGTAAAATCGGAGATGTGTTTTGATGGATGAGTGGGCGTAAGCCAACTGTGTCACATGAAGTTAATAGCAACCTCAGACAGGTGCACAAGAGAGCGCGAGTATTAGAGGAAACTGCAAATAAATCAGTTGGGTGGAATGTGGTCTGTAGACAGAGAGTTGTATGATAATAAAGTATCTAGATAAGCACAGGCCAGATCAAATAAGTAGTGGCTGAGAAGCTCAGACTGTATCCTGAGTAATGGGGAGTAACCGAAAGATGTTAAATGAGAAGTGAAATAATTACTTTTATGCTTTTTAAAGCCAGTTCTGCAGGAGGTGGAAAATATAAAGAGGAAATCCCATATAGATGGATTTAGAAGGCCGTTCGAGTAAGCAGTACAAAAAGATAAAAGCAGAGCTGCTAGGGATGGTGAGGATGGGTGATGTGCACTGTGACAGAGCTAGTGCACTTAGCGAACTGAGGTGGAGTATGAAGATGAAAAAGAAGTAACAGATGACCTGTGGGCTTTTTGATGGAGTGAGCTGATGGTTCTTTCATTAACTGATAATGGGAATGAAGGAGGAGAAATTTGAGAAGGAAAGGAAAGATGAGTTTAATTGGGAAATATTAAGTTTGAACTTGAAATATCTTTGGAACGTACTAAGGGAGATTTCCCGCAGACAATATGATGTGTAATTATAGATCTTAGGATAAATATGTTTGCTGACATACATATTAGAGATTCATCAATGTTTCTATATCTAGAATGTCTATAAGTTCATCCAGGGAAAGTGGAAGAAGACTGAGAATTTAAAGTGGTTTTTAAGGTATGTCAGAAGAAATAGAGCCCATGAAGGGCCCTGAGAGACACTGGCCAGAGCTCTAGGATAAAAACCAGGTCACAAAAATATCACAGAAACCAAATAGTTAAAAAGAATCAAGAAAGAAGTAAGGAATCACATACCAAATGCTGTAGAGAAATAGAGTAAGAATAAAGACCAAAAAAGAGACTGTTGATAACACCTTCAGTGACCTCAGTGAGAAGCAGTTACAGAGAACAATAGGAGAGGAAGCTGTATTTTAGAGGACTGAAAGTGGAAGATAGGGGATGAAGTGGGAAAAGCAAGTGAAAGCCATGCTTTCAACACATCCAGCAAGGACAAGGTTGGGAAATAAAGCAGTGTTTATAAACAGAATGAGGTACAGGATTTTCTCAAGATATGTGCAATCTAAATACATAGCTAGAGATTTACTCTTGCACTATATAAATAGGCCTATATATAATATATATAGAGAGAGATAAAGATATATATATTTATAATAGATAAAGATATATATATATATATATAATATTATATACATATTATGAGGTCTAAAGTGTAGAGATAGAAATATGGGCTATGAGGCTAGACTGGCTGAACTTGAATCTCACTGGTTAACAAACAACTTTGGACAAGTTATTGAATCCCCCTCTAAGTTGTCTCATCTGTAAAATGTAGATAATAATAGTATCTATTTTTATTAATATTGTTGAGAGGAATTACATGAGATAAATAAAATATGCAAAGTGCTTAAACCAGTGTATGGTACAGAGTGAGCACTCAGGAAATTTAACTGTCACTGGCTATGGTTCCTAGCGATCAACAACTAGTTTAATCAGAAAAGGAGTTTAATAAACATGATAGGTAGCACCTAGAATCTCTGGTCAGAGAGTCAAGAATGGAAGCCACACACCAAGGACCAATAACCAACTACAATTAAGGTTACTCCAGTGAAAATACTCCGCCATAATTACTCAGCACTGATAATGACAAAGCCATTTACACTGATGTCGTTGGAGACTCACAGTTCATGCTAATAAGAGTAGGGCCTAAGTCAGAAGCCAGATGCTAGTGCCACCTTGTTTGCGACACTTTGCTTATTTTCAAATCAAAGTCATCTTGAGCATATGAGTCTGCACATCAGTAACAAGAGAGATTGGGGGAATAAATTCTGGCTTCTCTTTAGCAAAGGCTGTACTCTGTGGCAAACTCTCCAGATACAAGAAGGGTGTTTCACAGATACTTGGCATTCAAAACTATCTGATAAATATCCGCTACTTCTCCCCTCTGGTAAGTGGAGGCAAAAACTTACCTCAACTTACTAGAAAAATGTGCCTCAGCATTATGTGGTTTAAATAGTTTCTTTTTATATAAAACAGTCTTGTGGATAAAGAATCAGCTGAAAGTCCCAATTTCCCATCAGAACGGTTATTCACATTCCCTTCTTCCTTCATAAGATGGTATTTGGGCTCGCGGAAAACATATCCCTCATGGAGCTGGGCAAAAGAGTCCCTCAGGCCTCATGCTTACCCCCATACTGATTTCCAGTGGAGGAAGCCTGGGGAGGGTCTTGGATATGGAAGGAACTTGCATATGTGCCTCCTCCCAAAGGTTCTCAACAGGAAGTGGTATCAACTTCACTTCACTCTTGGCTTTTCTTCATACTTAACAGCATGTCACATTTGGAACCATGGTATAAAGAGGGGTAATCAAGATATATGGGTTTCATCATATACTTCACCCACCCCTGGCCTGGTAATAAGAGTGGGAAGGCTTCCCTACCTCCCTTTATGGCGGACTTTCTTCATGACATATTCTGACTTTTCTATATCCTTGGTAAGTAGAAAATATCTATGATCTAGCATGACAAGCCAAATATTTAATACATTAGGGCATTAGTGGAAGCTAGAGGGTTTTAGGAAAAAAAACTGTTCTCATCCAAACCTGGCTTTCAAAACTTCAGTCTTGTAGTCAACTCACATATTTTATTTCGGATGTCAAAAGCTGAACAGTGACTGCCTCTGACTCAATGCAATCCAGCTTCCACAATTTCAATCTTCCTCACGGCAAACAGATGACTCTAGCAGAACTGGGGGAGAATCCTACTCAGGAAATGCAAAAGAGAAAAGAATATTCAGCTCTTTTAAAAATATTGCTATTAGGGCTTCCCTGGTGGCGCAGTGGTTGAGAGTCCGCCTGCCGATGCAGGGGACATGGGTTCGTGCCCCGGTCCGGGAAGATCCCACATGCCGCAAAGCGGCTGGGTCCGTGAGCCATGGCCGCTGAGCCTGCGCGTCCGGAGCCTGTGCTCCGCAGCGGGAGGGGCCACAACAGTGAGAGGCCTGCGTACCGCAAAATAAATAAATAAAATAAAAATAAAAATATTCCTATTATTCTACATAAAAGAGACTTGGCATGCTTATATATAAAAGGCAAGTAGATAAGACTAGGCTGAAGTCAGACCAGAGAGAGCCAATTGGTAGGTTGAATTGCCCAAGGCAGAGGGTATAGTTTCAAAGCACAAGTAAAGGGATTTGTCTTAAAAGGAGAGAGAGCCCTTCTATTGAAATAGAAGAGAAGGGCTAGGGGCTTATAATAATCAATCTTTGCTACACTGCCTCCCTTTTGCTGTCAAAATTTTCTGTCTGTGATTTTTTTGTTATAGTTGTATGATTCTAACAATGAGTGAATTACAATGTTAAGAAATGTGAATGCTTTATAAGATGATTTGAAAGAAATGAGGGTGGGAAAAATGGAGAGTTATAATGTATAATAGTTATTTTAAATGGAATGCTCTTGCTGTACAAAAATGCCCCATCCTCCTGTGATCCTTCCTTTAAACATAGTTAAGTCTTTTTATTAGAAATTAATAGCCCTGTCCATTTACAACATAAGCACAAGTGTTTTATTGTTTTTGCAAAAATGAGAACATTTAGCCAGACCCAAAGTCACAAAGTGGCCTATTCTCCACATCAGCTGGTTTGGGTTTTAACCAAGACAGAGGCCTTGTCTTGTATTTTCTTTCACTGTTTCCTTTTATTATGTTTCCTTTAATGCATTTCTTTTATTCAACTTGGAGATGGAATATGGCAACAATATTTTAGACTATTAGCTTATTCAATAGGAAATATATATTCCTGTTTCAAACAGCGCATCTGTCTACTCTCAGGAATGTTAAATAATAACAATAGCACAACGGAGCAGCTTAGGATAGGAAATGAAAACCACTGTGAGTTCTGGAACACTTGGAAGGATACTCTAGACAGAATGTAATTAAGTAGTTGGAATTTGGCCTAAGTGGTTTAGGCCACCAGGGTTAAAAATATGCTTTTTCTGAGCAAAGTGCCTTAGATTTTTTTAAAGATCAGAAATATCAGCACGTATAGTAAGATGATCAGAACATCCTCCCTCCATGCGTCTCCATTATAAATATTGATTCTATGTGCCTTACAGGGTTCTATTCTCTCAGTTAAAGCCAGAAAGGAGAGGAGAGTCTGTCTTCTTGGGAAAAGGGAGAAGAGAGTTCTCTTTGTTCCCCATTAGGGCACATGTATTCTAGTTACCAGGGCTGCCATATTTCTGCCTCATCTGTTCAGCTGAGGAAAACAAATTCACCATATTGTACATATCTTTAGTGGGAAGTTACAGAAGCAAGAATAACAACACGGAAAGGAACCTTGATGGAGAACCATTGTTCTAATGCAACTTTATTACCTGCTTCCTCTATCCGGAGCCCCAACACAAAAATATAATGTAGTGGATATAGTGGATATCCACTACATATAATGTGGTAATGCAGTGGATCTGGGCATGAAACAAAACTCATCTCCTACTCTGCTTCCAGCACTGGGAAAGGTGAAAATAAAATGCCCAAGGAAGAAAATAATTAATGCTGATATTGTAGTATTATTATATGTGTAAGTTTTATAATGGTCCCCAAAGTAGCCAGGTCTTAATTTCTGGAAACTGTGAATGTTAGCTTACATGGCTAATGAGAGCTTGCTGGTATGATTAAAAATCTTGGAATCTTGAATTACCTGAAGAAGAATCCTTAGAATTATCCTTTTAAGAGGGAGGTAAATGGTGATTAGACTATAGCTAGAAGATTAGAAGGCCCTGTATATAGTGAAAGCCAAGGTCAATGGAGGCAGAAAGAGAAGAATCTACACCGCTGGCTTTGAAGAACAAAGAAGAGGCCATAATCCAAGAAATGCAGAGTCCTGGAGAAACTGAAAAAGGCAAGCAAACAGATTTTCTCCCAGAAACTCTGGAGGGAATCTGGTGCTGTTCACACTTTGATTTCAGCCCAGTGAAATCCATTTAGGATCTCTGACCTCCAGAACTTTAAGAAAATAAATCTGTGCTGATTTAAGCTGCTCAGGATGTAGTCCTTTTTTACAGCAATCATAGGAAACTGGCATACTCTACATGGTTGTGATCTACTAGTACAGTAGAATAAGCATCCTGAGAGCTCCATATATCACTTATCCAAAGTCTGATTCTCACCATTGTATTCTGAGAAAATGTTGTCCCTGTTTATGCCACAGTGTTTCAGAAAAGAAGAAGAACATTTAAAGACAGTCTTATTTAAATATAAAATACTATTACCTTCAGAATATCTCAATCTAGATAATGATAATAGCATAACATGTCAAATTTTTTTCCTGCCATGTCACCCTAAAGAAACAAACAAAAAAGTTTTTTTAGGGGTTCCCTGGTGGCGCAGTGGTTGAGAGTCCGCCTGTCAATGCAGGGGACACGGGTTCGTGCCCCGGTCGGGGAGGAGCGGCTGGGCCCGTGATCCTTGGCCGCTGAGCCTGTGCGTCCGGAGCCTGTGTTCCGCAACGGAAGAGGCCACAACAGTGAGGAGCCCGCGTACCGCAAAAAAAAAAAAAAAAGTTCTTTTAATATAAAACTGAAAATAAAAAAATAATATAAATGCCCCCAAAAGCTCTCTGAACCACACATTTTACCTAATAGAGCATAGGAGAATGTGTGTACAAAATTAAAATAATACTGCAAAAGTTGATTGATAATTTTTCCATATCTTGTTAAATAAGTGAAAAAGTTTCCTGGGGAAAAATTAGTTTAGCATTGAGATGATTTAAAGCACCATATAAACTCATTTAAAAAATAAGACCAACAAATTTAAACTCAACTGCAATTAATTTAGTCAGCAGAAAACAATCTTTTTTACTGACAATACACTGACAGATAATCCATCTTTTTGTTGCTGGTTTTGGTTTTTTTTCTTTTTTTTTTTTTACTTGTTTGTTTTTCAAATGTCTTCATTTAGTTAATAAATTTTACATATTTAATTTTACAACTGATAAATTTCAGCTACATATATCCACTTAAAATATTTCCCTGGTCACATTCCCAAATATGATTTTCAGGCACTCTACTAAATTTATTTTAACATGAAAGGAGTTTATTCTATATCAACTGAAGCACTGATACTTACTAACCAAAAGATTCTTTATTTTAGTAGACATTTATTAAATATTTCTCTCCATTTACTTTATTTTATTTCAAACTCCCACAAATTCTCACCTGGGTTACTATAAAAGTCTGCCAACTTGTCACTTTCCACTGCTTTTTCTTTAATCATGTTTTCTATCTTATTTTCAGAGTAATCTTTCTAATCACAGTGTCAGTACCATGATTAGAAAATTTAAATTGCTCCATATTTCTCTTAAAGTAAAATCCACACTTCTTAGTACGTTTTATAAAATCTCCATGAATAATATCTGTCATTTCTCTCCAGTCTCATTTGTCATTCTCCAGTTTACTCAAAATTAAACATTCTTAGATTCTCTAAATTCACTGTTGCTTCTGTCTGCTGCATAGATTCTCTCTGCCTGAAAATACTTCTCCAAAATAAAATGTTTAGGGGGTGACTGGATATATGCATCTCCAAAGTGTCCAGAAGATGAATCTAAGCTGGAGTCATCCAGGAAGAAAGTGGGTTTATAAACCATGGCTACAGATGAGATTACTCATAGATGTGTTTGCAGTAAGAAGAGGTTGTGCATGAAAATCTATAGAACACTGACATTAAAAGAATGGAGAGAACAATGAACTCATGCAGAGGATTTAAAAAGGAGCAGTTATAAAGATTAAAAAAAAAAAGCAAGGATAGTGTGGTTTCATAGAAGCTTATAGAAAAGAGCATTTCCGAAGATGAGGATATTGCCAAACAAACGAATTAAGGAGAACAGAATAATGTTTGTTTGCTTGGTGAGGAGGTGGTCACTCCATTTTCAATGGAATGGTAAGATTGGAAAGTTGAAGTGGTGAGGTTGGGAATTTGGACCTGTGAGTCCAGATTTCAAGATTGGAGTATAGGAGACACAGAAATGAAAAGTTAGAATATTGGTTAATTCAATAAATGATGAAGCCATCTTGACAATGTACAAAATTTGGGGTGTAGAGGAAAATTATGTCAAATTCTTCAGTGAATGGGAAGGATTGATGGTTTAGTAGGTCATAGATCCCAGAATGATGAGAGAGTAATATAGCTGATGTTTGAGCTGTATGGTACGGGAAGGTTTAAATACTCATGAAAAAAAAAAAAAGGTCTTACCTTGTAAACATGTGAGAAAGGAGGACATCAGTCCTATTTCCCAACCTGGGGAAGAAGGAGCAATAAACACTTAAGAGCTTTGCTGATCTCTCCTTTAAGTTCCATTTAAAGATTTCCTCCTGGTATAGAGTATGTTTCATCTAAATGTTCAATTTGAAGAAAATTCACTCAAACTTTGGCTAATGAGTCATGGAAGTTATCAATTCTTTACATTCTCAAGGTGACACTTGAAAGTAATGTATGCTTGCATGTGAACACTTTATTGCTTGACAGTTCTTTCTCTGTCATACATACAGTACACTGTACTTTGTTCTGTGTCACTAAGAAGAGTTTTCCACCACATTCCTTCTTACGAGCTGAGTATTTATTAGAAAAGTGTTTCTAACCCATAGAATAAGACTGTCCAGCAGAGTCTCTAGAAGCCAGACTTTAGAGTCTGTCTGAGTTTGAATACCAAGTTATCTTAGACAAGTTATTCAACTGTCAAAGCCTTAGCTTTCTCACCAGCAAAATGGGGTTAATAAGTTCTATCGTGGTGAAGATTAAACAAAGCAGTGTTTTACAAATGCTTAGCACGATGCGTGGCACATATAAAGAGCTATTATCTTATAGACTTGTTGACCTCACGTGCCTATTCCTACCTCATTTCTGTTCTCTTAAGAACTAGAAAGAATGCTAATCAAGAAAAGGCAGAATTTCATTTATGACATGCATTCAGGAGGAGATTGCCTGGAGAACAAATGTTTTGAAACAACATTTTTTCAAAGGGTGGAACCAGTTCTCATGCTGTCATCCTTGCCCACAATCATATGCACTGGTTCCTTCCTTGACAGAAAATGAAGTTTGCTCTTACACAGACACAGGCTTTGACTTTGATTCATATTCTTGTTGACATGTTTACTTCTAAAGTCACTTTATTTTGTGATTGGTCAACATAGGTCTAAGGTTTTGTGGGGTTTTTTTGCCACAGATTTTCAGAAGTCATTGCCCTGCCATGCTATCCTTAAATGTTATGTCTTCCTTCTATTTATAAGCACGCCTATATGCTTTTCTTTTTCTGTTTCTCTGACTCTACTGCCCTTCCCATTTTCTCTGCCTACTGAATTCTCACATAATCCTCAAGATCCAGATTAAAAGTTGCTCTAGACCAAATGTTGCCTCCCAGCCTGAGTTAATCATTCCCTCTGCTAAATGCTAGCATCTTCTTTCTGTGACTCTAATAAACATGCAAGTCAGAATCAAAATAATGCATTTTAAAACTCATATACCTAAAGGGCACAGCCACGCATATGTGTTTTGAAAAAAATGATAATAGAAATACCTATGTGTTTTTGTTGTGCATCCCTGGGTAAGAATAACTACTCTAGTATAATATCTATAAATAGTAACTCTTGGTTTTTAAGTCTTTCTTTTCCACTAGACTCTTAGGTCTCTGAAGAGAAAGACCTGGTTCTGTTTTCTGTGTCCATAAAACCCAGCAGGACATTGTATAAAACACACTCACTAAACTTTTATTTAATGAATGAATAAATGGAAACCAGTTTTAACTCTATTAGAGCAATAGCTTGGATATTCAATTATTATTATTATAATTAAGAAGAAAATCTGTGTAGTCTTTCCAATGTTACATATTTAGTTCAATGACTTTTTTTGTCCCAATAAGACAACTAAAATCTGAAATTTTAAAATTACTTTGCAAAAGTTACTTTGGCTCTAATTAATATACAGAATTATTAGCTACCTAGCCCTGTATGAAAGGCTGCTGTTGACAGATATTATCTTGGGTCCTGTGTAATGACTATAAAATGTCAGCGAGCAAAGCCTCAGACCACACAAGTTTAGGGTGAAATTGGATGATGTGGATCAAGAAATCATCACAAAATAAGGTTCTCTATATAGGATTTTTACTTTTTGAAACTTTTTTGAAATCACAAGCTAAGGAATTTGATGACTTTCTCTCTTTTTCCTTCTTTCCCTGGCTTCTATCATGGAGAAAAGATTTATCCCTGGGCTCCATTGTAGAGTACACATTCTGAATTGGGCTCCATTGTAGAGTACACATTCTGAGAGGCATTGCACCAACTCAACCTGCAGGTTGCATTCAGTGGGTACAGAAGAAATAGCAACATGAATTAAAGTGTAGTTGATGTCATCTCTGTATCATAAAGGCTGAAATTTGAGCAACTGCTGATAGAGAGATAGAGAATTTCTTACAGTATTTATTGGTATTCATGAATACTCCACATGAGTTAGCAAGGGATTCCTCAGACAAAGGAATTGGTAGATATCAGAGAATAAGGAAAATGAAACAAATAAAATATTTAGGCAGAACTAAGATAAAGATAGTTCTGTTAAACATATCTAACCAAAGATTTCAGCAGTACTCTGGTGGTGGAAAAATTGATAATAAATGCCAATATTACCGTGTAGCTGTATACAGTTTGCAATTATAAAAAGTATATTATGAGAAGGAAAGGTCTGAAAGGAACTTTGCTTCTTTGTCCAAGAATCTAGGAAAATATCATTTTTTTTCTCTAGAAATAAAGACCTTAATTTACCTTTACAGCAGTTTTTGTTTTTGTTTTTTGCCTTGAGGAATTGAAAGATTTAGCTGTATCCATGCTCGTAGTGAAACGATACAGGAATAGTGAAACTTTCTGGAGAAGTTGCTAATGGGCAGAAGAAAGAACCTCAGCAGAACTTTGGCACAGCTGGGGTCAGGAACAGCTTGGATTTATGGAGCATGTAACACTTCCAGAGGAGAAGCTTGGGGGAAAAAAAAACACAACAACCTACTTCTCAATATAGAATGGGACCTCAAATCACAATTTGGAAAGTGTCAGTGATCTATAATGGCTGGAGAACTCTGGGTCACATATTTGTTTATGCTTATTAGTTATGTGATAAACCACACTTATTCCATAAAGTGGGCACACATTGTCAATCAGGTCTTTTGTTGTTTTTATAAGTCTTGATTTAATAGTTCATCTTTTGTAAGATTAAGGAAAGGTATCTTAATTAAGTGAACTCAACTGACATTTGCTATCACTATTCTAGTACCCAAGGTAGATAGACCAATTAGGCAGCAACACTTAAAAAACAGAACCTAAACAAAGCCTGTTCCAACTGGGGTATGCCTCATGGAGGGTTATCATTCTAGGTTAATATAGAGAACCTAAGGAGATGAAAAAAGTGGAGGGCATTCTCTAATCACAGACAGAATCACATCATCCAACATTGGTTTACTCTAGGCACTCCAAGGCATCCTTGGATGTGCCTTCAGAGATAATGTGGAAGCAAAATGAAGAGTTAAATACCAACCAGAAAAACTTTAATTTCCTTTTTTTCATCCAGTAGTGGGAACAGGATTAACTATGTCAGAAGAATTTCCTTTTCTTTGTTTTCTTAACCATTGGCTATACACATTTGTAACTAATTCTTCCTATATTATTATTTAATTTTATTATCATAACAATTATAGATTTTTCAAAGAGAGCAATTATATCTTTTGATTTTCATGCATCTCAGCAACACCAAGGTGTCTATATATCCTCAACGTACAATAGACAATCAGGAATTTTTCATTAGCAAATCTTATTTCTGACTTTGGAGTCATAGCTTAATCACAGAACAATAACTAGTGATCTTTAGAAGCTTATGGATCATAAGAACTAACCAAAAGAGAAGTAGGTCAAGAATGCCACTTTGTGTTTCTGCTGGAGATGAATGGATTACGCTATGAACACGATCTCTTAATGTGCACCCCTTACTAAAGGCACAAATTTGTTTGGAAGTATAAAAAAGGTTTTATTTAAGAGTAATTTGTTCTCCTGAACCTTCTGTTCCAGTGATGTTGCTGTGTACAGTGAAATCTCAGGTGTGTGGCCTGAGCGTAGACATGCACAGGATGGCCTAAGTCACTTCACTTGCCAAACTACATTTTCTGTAAGTCTAAGGCTTTGCTTAATATTTCAAAGTAATTGTCATCATTTTATTTTTCCTATTTTATTTGGCAAGTTAAACACTAGTTACCAGCAGCATAGACCACATTGGTGTCCAGAGTTGTTAAAGCAAGCAAACACATGTACACACACAATCCAAAGATGCTCTTAGGAAATTTTCTTGATGATAAGACAGTGAACAGAAAATTAATAAAGGTGCATTGTAGATGGTAAGCTTAGGGTTGGGGGGCTTCCACAGGATGCTGGATGTGATATTGATGGCAGGTCAGCATGGAAGGTAGACACCATGGAAGGAGAGAAAGAAAATGATAATTAGAAAGAAAACTTATGCACCCCCTGATGAAATTGCAAAGTTTAGCAGTAATTGCAGAGTTGTCAACAAAATGAAAAGAGTAACCACATGGGACAACAATAAGACATTTAGGAAGGAATACATTGCAAAAGCCTAGAGGGAAATACCCTTTCTTCAGGCTGCCCTTCCAAAGCACTGTCACTCCCCTATTCAGCCATATAAAAGTAAGAGACCATATAAAAATCATCAAAAATTTGGCAACCTGGGACACTAAAACAGACACATAGATCAATGGAACAGAATAGAGAACCCAGAAATAAACCCATACTCATATGGTCAATTAATCTACGGCAAAGGAGGCAAGAACGTACAATGGAGAAAAGATAGTCTCTTCAGCAAGTGGTGCTGAGAAAACTGGACAGCTACATGTAAAAGAGTAAAATTAGAACATTTTCTAATACCATATACAAAAATAAACTCAAAATGGATTAAAGACCTAAATGTAAGAACGGAAACATAAAATTCCTAGAAGAAAACAAAGGCAGAACACTCTTTGACATAAATCGTAGCAATATTTTTTTGGATCTGTCTCCTAAGGCAAAGGAAACACAAGCGAAAATAAACAAATGGGACCTAATTAAACTTAAAAGCTTTTGCACAGCAGAGTAAACCGTGGACAAAACAAAAAGACAACCTACTGAATGGGAGAAAATATTTGCAAATGATATGACCAGTAAGTGGTTAATATCCAAAATATATAAACAGCTCATACAACTCAACATCAAAACAACAAACAACTCGATTAAAAAATGGGCAGAAGAACTGAATAGACATTTTTCCAAAGAAGACATACAGATGGTCAACATGAAAAGATGATCAACATCTTTAATCATCAGAGAAATGCAAATCAAAACCACAATGAGATATTACCACACACCTATCATAACGACTATCATCAAAAAGAACACAAATAACAAATGTTGGCAAGGATGTGGAGAAAAGGGAACCCTTGTACACTGTTGGTGGGAATGTAAATTAGTGCAGCCACTATGAAAAACAGTAGGGAGGTTCCTCAAAAAAATAAAAATAGAACTACCATATGATCTAGCAATTCCACTCGTAGGTATATATATATCCAGAGAAAACCTTGCACCCAAATGTTCATAGCAGCATTAATTACAATAGCCAAAGTATGGAAGCAACTTAAGTGCTCATCAGCAGATGAATGGATAAAGAAGATGTGAGATATATATATACACACACACAATGGAATACTACTCAGCCATAAAAAAAGAATGAAATTTTGCCATTTGCAGCAATATGGATGGACTTGGAGGGTATTATGCTTAGTGAAATAAATCAGACAAATACTAAATGGTATCACTTATATGTGGAATACAAATACAACACACTAGTGAATATAACAAAAAGAAACAGACTCTCAGATATAGAGAACGAACTAGTAGTTACCAGTGGGAAAAGGGAAGCGGGGAGGGGCAAGATAGGGGTAGGGAATTAAGAGGTACAAACTACTATGTATAAAATAAATAAGCTACAAGGATATATTGTACAGCACAGGGAATATAGCCAATATTTTATAATAACTATAAATGGAGTATAACCTTTAAAAATTGTGAACCACTGTGTTGTATGCCTGAAACATATAATATTGTACATCAACTATGCCTCAATAAAAAAAAATTAATTAAAAAAATAAATATCCCACCTCCAGTGAGGGGGTGTGTGGAATTTGGCAACCTAAGGCAAAAGAAATTCGCCTAGTCACTAAATTAAAACTGTTGTATGCTTGTTCAATATATTTAACAAATCTTGGAGCAAAGAATGGGCAAATGTGACAATTCCTTAAATCAAACAGCTTGGGGAAAATCCAGCTGGTATACATTTTCATGGTTGTTATAAAATAGTGTAGTACTATGGAAAACAATATGGAAGTTCTTCAAAAAATTAAAAATAGAACTACCATATGATCCAGCAATCTTATTTCTGCATATATATACATATATCCAAAAGATTTTAAATCAGGATATCAGAGAGATATCTGCACTCCCATATTCATTCTATTCTGAAATTACAACACTGTAACTTACTATGTGGATTAGTTAATTCAGAGTTAATGTTGAAACCAAAAGTCTATAGTAGATCCATCTCCATGGAAAATAAATGGATTTTGAAGAGAGATTAACTAGACATAAGACAAATTTGCTTTCAGTCTGACTCATCAAAAATTTATTAGGAATTGTCATTTCTGAAAATGACATTTTAAAAACTTATTAAATAGAATAATTTAGTCAGAACTCAATATTTAAAGTTTAATAAACTGCTGACCACTCTATCATCTCAAACATAGTGTTACCACAGTGCTTTATTTCTGTATTTTTACTGGGAAAACAATAAATATTAAGAAAGTATTCTGTATATATGTACAATGATTGTTGTTCCTTCTTACTTTAAGTCTGGAAAATAATACATCTGTTTAACATCATGGCTGCTCTGGAATTCTCATTGAAAACTTTTTTTAACAGACTATTCCAAGAATATCCTTTGTTTCCTCTTACTGTATAATATTAAATCCACTGTAAACAGTGAAAGCTTAGCCTTTCACTCCCCTCTTTGGTACCCTGTCTGATAAATCAAGAAACAGAAGCATTTTAAATCTGTTTACATATTAGATATTTAGTTTATCAATTATTTCTTCCCCCAGTCACTCTTCCAGAAACAAGCTGGATATAGACAGACACAAGACACTTTTTGCCAGCAGTTTCACTTTAGTTTGCATATGTGCTTAATTGTACAGAATGTACCAAGTGTTGTTGCTATTTTCAGTCATAGTTTCTTTGCTGGAAAATGGGATCTGGTTTTTGTGAGGCCTCACCATTCATATTTGATTGCCTGAAGAAATTTGTTTGTTTGAAATTCGTCTAATATTTCAGTACCTTCACATTGCCTTAATTGTTCACAGTTTTTCTCAACTGTCCCACCAACTGGCTGCTCCTTTTAACAGATGAGGGTACAATATTGCTGACAATATTTTAGCATGATCTTATCAGAATCAAAATGATCTACAAGCTAATATTCACTCACATCATTTACTTTTGCATAGCATACAAGGTACGGGAAATGAATTGTAATTTTGTTCTAACCTTTCCTGAAAGAGCTCACAATTGATTACATCTTCTTCCCCACTGAAGGTTTAGTATCTCTCTTTTTTTTATATCAAATCTAAATTCTACATGTTTTAACAATTATATCGTTTATATACATTCATATGTAATCACTCTTTAGATTTTAGCACTACCCACTTTACCATAATAGACAATTCTATTAAAATTTTTCTTCAAAGTTATTAAGCAGTTAAATGCCTAAAGCTATACCTCTAAACTCATGAAGACTGAAAACAGTGTAGTTTTATGCTGCTGACATTCATGCCTTGTTTATATGCATAGCTTTCCAGGTTTTGATGGCTGTACAATTAATCTAATATATTTTGAGTAAACTACTGTGTGCCAAATATTAGGATGCTGATTTCTAAGCATTATAATCAATCACAGGATGACTGAAACGCCTGTGTGTTGCATTGTACATGCTGCTCCCCAGGCTGTTGTATGACAAGTCACCTTGGCACCCAGGACACTTACATGAAAAGCCACTTGTAACACAATGCCATTAGAAGGGGTCTATACAGTATAAGGTTCAGCACCAAATGGAGTGAGTGTCCTGTAGAGTTGTAGGATACAGTTTCTCAGTTACCAGATTCTGGCACTGGTGGTTTCGCTCAATGCCAATTTTTTTCGTCAAAAATTTATTCTATATTATTCTTCAAAAAAGAAATTATATCCTTCCACTATAAAATAGCATAATAAAAATTTAAGTGTCTGTAAGTAAATACTACGCTGGATAAATGAAAAACTAGATTCAAAAAACCAAACATGAGTATAGATGGAAGGGAAAACCCAGATAACTGTTTTCAGAGTAAAGCACAATAACAATGCCTCACTAAAAGCGGGCACCATTCAAGGAAACACCCAAGAAGAGACCACAACATGTTTAATTCCTCTTCGTGGGGAGCAGTTACAGTAGCCCTGATAATTCTGTATAGTTAGAACCAAAGAGGTAACGGTCTACCATAAATACTTCTCATTTAACTGATTAAGAAAATTATATTAGGATATTTAGTTATTAACCAAAGACATCTGATTTGGCAATCAGATTTTGATCTTTCTTCCAAACAGCAATAACAACAACAAACACATAAAATAACTGCATCTTGAAATATTTTCAATGTATCAATATTTTGTCAATTAGTTTTACAGAATATCACCAGGTTTTTGTTGTGTTGAAGCAAACAAAATCCACATACTGTTAACATAAAAAAAAATACATGTTGGAAAGTTAAATATGCATTATGCCTTATTTGTACTATAATATTGTGAATGCACATATTTCTCTTTTTAAATTAATTTTTATTGGAGTATAGTTGCTTTACAATATTGTGTTAGTTTCTACTGTACCGCAAAGTGAATCAGCTCTACATATACATATGTCCCCTCTTTTTTGGATTTCCTTCCCATTTAGTTCACCACAGAGCATTAAGTAGAGTTCCCTGTGCTATACAGTAGGTTCTCATTAGTTATCTATTTTATACATAGTGTCAATAGTGTATATATGTCAATCCCAACCTCACAATTCATCCCATCCCTGCTTTCCCCCTTGTATCTATATGTTTGTTTTCTATGTCTGTGCCTCTATTTCTGCTTTGCAAATAAGATCATCTATACCATTTTTCTAGATTCCACAAATATGCATTAATATACTGTATTTGTTTTTCCTTTCTGACTTACTTCACTCTGTATGACAGTCTCTCGGTCCATCCATGTCTCTACAAATGACCCAATTTCCTTCCTTTTAATGGCTGAGTACCACATCTTCTTTATCCATTCATCCGTCGATGGACATTTAAGTTGCTTCCATGTCCTCGCTATTGTAAATAGTCTGTGGTGAACATCGGGGTGCATGTGTCTTTTCGAATTACATTCTTCACAGGGTATATGCCCAGGAGTGGGATTGCTGGGTCATATGGTAATTCTATTTTTATTTTTTTAAGGAACCTCCATACTGTTCTCCATAGTGGCTGTATCAATTTATATTCCTACCAACAGTGCAAGAGGGTTCTCTTTTCTCCACACCCTCTCCAGCATTTACTGTTTGTAGATTTTTTTTGCAGTACGCGGGCCTCTCACTGTTGTGGCCTCTCCCATTGCGGAGCACAGCCCCCGGACGTGCAGGCTCAGCGGCCATGGCTCACGGGCCTAGCTGCTCCGCGGCATGTGGGATCTTCCCGGACTGGGGCACGAACCTGTGTCCCCTGCATTGGCAGGCGGACTCTCAACCACTGCACCACCAGGGAAGCCCTGTTTGTAGATTTTTTAATGATGGCCCTTCTGACTGGTGTGAGGCGATACCCCATTGTAGTTTTGATTTGCATTTCTCTAATAATTAGCGATGGTGAGCATCTTTTCATGTGTTTCTTGGCATATTTCTCAATTTAATCATTGCAATATAACACTTGCAGTATAACACTATTTCACTTTATGTTTTTAAGCATATAGTCTTTATTAAAAACTATTTTTCTATGTTTTATTCAGTGATATTAAAAATTCAACATATAACACTCTATAAAGAAAAATAATAATATACAGAGTACATGCAGTCTGATCATAATAAGCAAACTCTTGGTTAGTTGAAAGTATAATTTTATTGAACAAACATGAAACAATCAAGACAATTGATTTTATAAGACATTTAAACAATCAAGACAATTGATTTTATAAGACATTTAAACATTATTCAATCTGCACGGTGCTAGATACATAATTTTATTTGTTAAATACATGTTATGGGTATAATATTTACTCAGTTAAATATGATTTTTAACAATTATTAGGTAGAAGTGTTTGAGTTAAAGCATCTCCAGTGAGGAAAAAGGTGTTTATTATGCACCATGAAGTGTTTCTATTTTCCACTTTTTTTCTGACTTTTTTATGTTTTCTCCTTTTGTTCTTAAAATAAACATATTCTGAGATCACAGATAATTACTTAAGTGCATATTTTGGTTTTGACTCATACTCTAGCCAAGAATGAAGACAAAGAATGAAGATAGGGTTGATTGACTCTCCTCTAGAAAGAAAAGGGAAGGGAAAATTCAATATAAGCATAGCCGTTCAAAACACTATGGATTTATGTACTTTTGAAATCCTGGAAAGAGGTGAATTCCATGCAGCATCCCTGGACAGTATTTGTGCTTTGTAGGTGTTGTAGATATGAAATACTTCTCTCTAGATGGCAAGGCTTGACTGGAAACATATCTGCCAACTCTCAATTATCCACAGACTATTATTAAATTTGAAAATTAAACAGGCCTCTGCTTTCTCTTTGTTTTACTTACATATTTTTTCTTCCTGCTAAAATTTTGACAATTTTACTGCCAAGTGGTTTTCCACCAAAATATCTTTGTTCTGGAAAAGAACAAAGAAAAATCAGTCACTTTGAATCCTGTTAATGGACTAGGTAAAAAGGATTTGGTTAGAGAAAAAATTAGCTCACCTAACACCCAAACGAATTTCCAAGGAAAATCTTGTCATATCCTAAGTAGTAGACAGTTTAGAAAAAAATTTTTCATTTGAGGCTCTGAATTTGTCTTAAAAGTCAAAATACCAGCCAATAACAAGTAAATGGCAATACATAATATCTGTTGCCTGTTATAAGTAAGGTGTAGTCTTGCAAGAGTTGACCATTTTTGTTATAATCAAGCAGACATTTTACTTGCAAGTAAAATTTTATTATAAGCAAGCAGACATTTTACTGTATTTTCCCTAGTTCAGCAGAATAATTTGGCATCAATAAAGATATATATATATATATATATAAAAAACTTACCATAAATTTGGCAAGAGTACTGTCACGATTAAATTTCCATTGCAGAGAAATTTTAAAGCATATTTTCCAAAAGAACAGAAAGTTTAGAAACAAAATGTATAGCTAAGAAGCATGATTAAAGTGACTCAAGTAAAATTTAGTTTTCTTCTATTGCCTGAAGGGCAATATATGAAGAAACTAGATTATACATGCATGCATTATTTTTTCTAACTAAAAGTCTCTTTTCCCTTCTCACAAGAGTTCAAAAGGGACCACTCTAAGAGTATATTTTCATGGGAACTTCCTCTAATTCCTACCAGTCCCAAGGTATTTTTAGGTTAGCTCTAAAGGAAAAAGGAAAAGTCTAGTCCATGATCTGAGTGTACCAATTACCCAAATGTTTAATTAAGGGATCTGTGCAATTTCTCACTTTTTAATCCAAATGTTTGGTACTATAAAAACATAAACATAGTCTTATAATAGGTGAAGGAGCTCCCCAAGGAAAGCCCATGTTCAGTTTCTTTTAATGGGGAGCAAATGATAAAAAGATGATCAAGCAATTTTTACCACTTCTTTCTGTCTGACTTTCACTAACATAAATTTTTATATGTGCTCAATTTTAAGATAATACCCAAAATATTGATAAATAGGTTTTGAATCAACACTAGATGTATATGATATGGCAATTTTTAATTTTCTTTTTCTTGTTTAGACTTTTCATACAAAGCCACTTTCAATGAAGGTACTTAAGAACTTTTCTCAATTTAATGTTTTTGTCAAATATTTCCTACGTGTCTAGTAAGATGTTAAGCATCATGGTGATATTAAAAACTAGGTTTGGCACAAACAAGTTACATATTGTAGATAAATCAACTGAAAATAATATGTAATATGCATAATCTGGTCAGAATGCAGGGGAATTTGAAAAGAGAGGGATCTTCCGATGAGTTAAAAAAGAGAACAAGGAATAATCTACTAAGAATCATCATTATGTTCCCACACAGCAAACTGACACTTGGTAGGTATTTGGAAAATATCTATAGAATGAGTAATGGAGTTTGAGGACTGGGTAATCTAATCTATATAATGTGTCATATAACCTGGAACTTGAGTATAACTCAATGAGTAGTTTTATATTCCACAGCTATATGGCAGTAGCCCAGTTCTGATAAAGATGAGACAATTCTGACCAATATCAGAGATATCCCTGGGCCACTGCTGATGGGGAATCATGGTCAATAATCTGAGAAATACCAACAACCATGAGCACAGGATTACGGCAGCCCAAAACAATGTCTTAACCATCAGTGTCCTGCCTTGCAATCCTTAACGAATTTTAAGGATGGCATTGACAGACTAAAGAGCTGGGGAAAAAAAGGAACATGTCTGACATTCAGTATATACATACTTTTCTCTTTATCTTTCTGTTTCCTACCCTGCTTCCTTCTTGCTCCCCACCTCCTCCATTGTACTTACACAAGTAAAAGCAATATTTGTTATTATACAATTTGAAAACAGTTTATTCTGACATTAATGTTTAAGTGAGTGCTATGTTAAGAAGTATGGTCAAGCCTCTTTTGTTCTTGCCTAATTACAGATAAGAAAAACATTCTGTGCAATAAAAGTAGTTTTGTCTTCTCAAAGTTCAGGGAATGATATTTATCCAAAGGCCAAATGTCCCATCTTCAGAGCAGAGGTGTCATGCAGTTATGGTGTCATCGTAGAATGCAGACCATCTGGGAAAGCGGGTCCTCACCACACTCTTCTAGACCCTGCTGACAGAAGGACTGCACATTAGAGTGGGTTTCCATTCCACAGCTGCTGACTGGATGAATTTCCCAGTAGAACTCTTCAATTAGTTACTTCTAGCCCATTCCCCATAGAAGATGTAAAAGGCTAGCACCTGCTTGTTTTGAATGCTAAGAAAAACAGAGGCTCTGAGAAAGTCCTCAGAACATGTGGGGATGAAATAATGCAACAAGAAACTTAACAGAGGATCTGCCAGTAGGAAAATTTTCCAGTGGCTTAAGCGTTTGGACAGTTAAACTCAACTAACTGAGAAAAGAAAGGAGTTAAGCATGTGTTCAACTCTCATTGCACGGTTGACCTGACACGTAAAAAACTGATTCCTGTTGGGGGAGCAAGTGTAGGACTAATTCTATGAAGTCGGTTTGGGTCATTTTAATTCTCTCTTCAAACAGACAAGTGACTCATTCTTCAGACAAGTGACTCATTCTACCAAAATTGAGTTGAATTCATAATTCATGACTGAACATTTTATTTACCTTTGTTTCAACAAATTCTTCAGAAAAATGCCATATTCTCAGAATTTTCTTTTATGATAAAACTGTATCTAATCTCAATATATGCAAAGTTTTGTTTATTTAAAATAGAAGTTAAACTTTTATAAGCATTTTAAGGTAATTTGTGCTGACTCAAGCTTAACTAGTTTCCATCTCTAAAGAAGGTATTTTGAAAAGAGAGACAGGGTATCACAAAAGAAAACACTCATATGTCATAAAAAATAGCAAGTATAAAACCATTGTTTGAAGAAAAGGAGGATATTCTTTTATATTAATCTAGAGATTAATCTGTTTGAGTGTCTTACACAGAATGAAGAACACCAAACCCAGGTTCTCCTTGAAGTAAGCACCCGTTCCCCACCTTCTTCCCATGTATTTGTGTGCATATTTACTTTTGTTTTATATTTTAAATCATAGTTTAAAAAATGGCTGTTCAATGTAAAAATTTATACAATATAGAGAAGTTAAAAAGGAAAAATACCTGAAACACTATCACCAAGAAATAAACAAAAAAAAATTTGAGAAAACATCTATCTAGACTTCACTCTATATCCAGTCTAGGCATATTTATCTATATCTATCTTATCAGTGTTATAGGTACATAGACAGATACAAAGCCTGATAGAGATTTTATGATGATAAAGCATCTATATTGTACAGACTGTTTTATAACCTTTTATTTCATTCAATATTTTGCATGTCTATAAAATAGAACTGCATTATTCATTTAGATATGTGAATCATAAACATGCTAATTTCACTATTTCCATCACTGGGTATTAATTTTTTCTAATCTCATGGGTAAAATATGATATTTTTTGTTTAATTTTATTGCATTTATTTGATTTTTAGTCAAATTAGAAAAATTTTTAAATGTTAGTGACTGTATTTATCTGCTTGGGAAATTGCCTGTTCAAACTCTGTGTATTTTATTCTATTTAGTTGTTTTCTTTTGTTCTTAATAATTTCTTATAGCTATTTGTATATTACTGTTATTAAGTTCTATATATCTTATATGTTATAAATAATATAATATATACAATAGTCCCAGACTTTCATTTATTATATGGAAATAAACACATATATGTATGTGTGAATATGAACAATAGTACTTATTTTCATGAATGGAATTCTCACTTTAGATAATATCCTTCTTTATGGAAGACTGCACGATATTTATTCTGTATTGCATACAGAATATGCATTTTCTTTAATTTTGGTGGGCAAGGAACAGTGTCTATTAATAAAGTAATTTGTTATAGAATACTGTGTAGAAGAGAGAAGAGAGAAGGAGGAAAGAAAGAGAAAGAGAAAGATTGAGAGAAGAGTGAAAAGAAAAAGGATTACCTACAGGGATTTTTCCCAATTGGCTTGATACTTTAATTGTTATTGTAAATCAAGCAAGAGACCTGTGAGTAGGTACCTACTTTAGAATTCAAAAGTTTTATCACTTGTTACCAACCTTTTTTTCCCCAATAGTGAGCAAACTATCAGTTCCCAAATTTGTGTCATTATTTGAAGACACAGGCTAAGCTTCAACTGAAAGAACTCTCACTGCACAATATTTAGTCTTGGATGGACATTTTCAAACAGAGAATGATTTATAAAAGCAGAAGACTGATTCATTTATGTAATGAGAAATATCACCATCCAGCAACCAGGCTCTGCCATCACTTTCCCAAAGTTGTTTGGTCACAGTGTGGTCAGAAATATCAGAACAAGATGGGGGTGGTGGTGATTCCTCGATCCCATCATATAATGAGAGTCATCACTATATAATGAATGCTAGATGGTTCCCTTATAACAGCATGACCAATACATCCAAATTGGTCTCACAAGGCGTTATTCTTTTCAGATAGGCATAGCCATCTATGTCTGTATGGCGGTCTGGCTTTTTTTTTCAAGTCTTCTATGGCTGACAAAAACCATTCTGATTGACATCCCATCTTTTTAGAGAACACAGGTTCTTTCTAGCCCTTCTATCCTAGAAACGATTCTTCTTGTTCTTTGTTTTTTTAATGACTTTATATAGGTCTGTTCTGTTCTAATCTATTATTTAAATTTTAATTCTCAGAGTACCATGTCATTTTCAAATTATTATGGTGTGCCTAATGTTATCTCCCAAATATCACTTAAAATAAAATTTCTGAATTATAAACCAAACCTTCATTTTTAGTAGTAACAAAAAAGTTTTAAATTCCTGTTGTAAATGCCAGAAAATAGTCATAATGACAATAATTGCAATATTTAACAACATATTTGTATAATTAGATAAACTTGATCAATACTTCATAGTACTAGTAATAGTATAGGAATATGATACAGAAAAAGAAAATGATTTCTGCTTAAAAACATTTAAATATATGTATAAACAGTGATAAGACTGCAATTTTTCAGAGCCCATCAAAATTTCACAGCTTTTTAAAATTTTTTGTTTGTTTATTTTTATTGAAATATAGTTTACTTACAATGTCATGTTAGTTTCAGGTGTACAGCAAAGTGATTCAGTTATATATGTATATATGTATATATGTATACATGTATATGTATACATATGTATACATTCAATTATATATGTATATATGTATATATGTATATGTATATGTGTATATGTATACATATGTATACATTCAGTTATATATGTATATATGTATACACATATGTATACATACACATATGTATTCACATATGTATATATATATTCTTTTTCAGATTCTTTTCTATTATTGTTTATTTTAAGATATTGAATTTAGTCCCCAGTGTTATACAGAAGATCTTTATCTATTTTATATATAGTAGTGTGTATCTGCTAATCCCAAATGCCTAATTTATCTCTCCTCCAGGCTTTCCCCTTTAGTAACCATAAGTTTGTTTTCAATGTCTGTGAGTGTATTTCTGTTTTGTAAATAAGTTCATTTGTATCATTTTTTTAGATTCCACATATAAGTGATATCATATGATATTTATCTTTCTTTGTTCGACTTCATTTAGTAAGATAATCTCTAGGTCTATCCATGTTGCTACAAATGGCATTATTTATTTTTCTTAGCTGTTCCTCTGTCAGTGGACCTTCAGGTTGCTTCCATGTCTTGGCTATTGTAAACAGTGCTGCAATGAACGTTAGGGTGCAGGTATCTTTTCAAATTAGAGTTTTTGTCTTTTCTAGATATATGCACAGGAGTAGGATTGCTGGATCATGTAGTAACTCTACTTTCAGTTTTTTATGGAACCTTCATACTGTTCTCCATAGTGGCTGCACCAATTTACATTTCCAACAACTGTGTAGGATGGTTCCCTTTTCTCCATACCCTCTTCAGCATTTATTATTTGTAGACTTTTTGATGAAGGCCATTCTGACTGGAGTGATGTTTTGATTTACATTTCTCAAACCAAAATCAATTTCTCATTGTAGTTTTGATTTGCATTTCTCTAATAATTAGTGATATTCAGCATCTTTTCATGTGCCTTTTGGCCATCTGCATGTCTTCTTTGGAGAAATGTCTATTTAGGTCTTCTGCCCATTTTTAAATTAATTTTTATTGGAGTATAGTTGCTTTACAATGTTGTGTCAGTTTCTGCTGTACAGCAAAGTGAATCAGCTATTGTATACGTATATCCCCTCTTTTTTTGGATTTCTTTCCCATTATGGTCACCACAGAGCATTGAGTAGAGGTCCTTGTGCTATACAGTAGGTTCTCATTAGTTATCTATTTTATACATAGTAGTGTATATATGTCAATCTCAATCTACCAGTTCATCCCACACCCCTCCCCCCCTTGGTGTCCATACACTTGTTCTCTACATCTGTGTCTCTGTTTCTTTCTGCCCATTTTTTGATTGGGTTGTTTGTTTTTTGATGTTGAGCTGTATGAGCTGTTTGTATATTTTGGAAATTAAGCCCTTGTTGGTTGGTCGCATCATTTGCAAATATTTTCTCCCATTCCTTAGGTTGTCTTGTCATTTTGTTTATGGTTTCCTTTGCTGTGCAAAAGCTTTTAAGTCTAATTAGGTCCCATTTGTTTATTTTTACTCTAAGAGATGGGTCCAAAAATATATTGCTGCAATTTATGTCAAAGAGTGTTCTGCATATACTTTCTTTTGGAGTTTTATAGTATCTGTTCTTACATTTAGGTCTTTAATCCATTTTGAGTTTATTTTTGTATATGGTGTTAGAGAATGTTCTAATTTCATTCTTTTACAAGTAGCTGTCCTGTTTTTCCAGCACCACTTATTGAAGAGACTGTCTTTTCTCCACTGTATATTCTTTTTTTTTTAACATCTTTATTGGGGTATAATTGCTTTATCCACTGTATATTCTTGCTTCTTTGTCATAGATTAATTGACCATAAGTGTATGGGTTTATTTCTGGGCTTTCTAACCTGTTCCATTAATCTATGTGTCTGTTTCTGTGCCAGTACCATACTGTTTGGATTACTGTAGCTTTGTAGTATAGTCTGAAGTCAGAAGCCTGATTTCTCGAGCTGTGTTCTTTCTCAACATTGTTTTGGCTATTCAGGGCCTTTGTGTTTCCATACAAATTTTAAAATTATTTGTTCTAGTTCTATGAAAAATGCTGTGGGCAATTTGATAGGAACTGCATTGAATTGACTAGATCGCCTTGGGTAGTATTGTCATTTTAACAATATTGATTCTTCCAATCCAAGAACATGGTATATCTTTTCATCTGTTTGTGTGGTCTTCAGTTTCTTTCATCAGTGTCTTATAGTTTTTGGAGTATAGGTCTTTTGCCTTACATAGGTTTATTACTAGATATTTTATTCTTTTTGATGTGATGGTAAATAGAATTGTTTCCTTAATTTCTCTTTCTGATATTCCATTGTTAGTGTATAGAATGCAATAGATTTCTATATATTAATTTTATATCCTGCAACTTCACCAAATTCATTGATGAGGTCTAGTAGTTTTCTGGTGGCATCTTTAGGTTTTTCTATGTATATTATCGTTTCATCTGCAACAGTGACAGTTTTACTTCTTCCTCTCAAATTTGGATTGTTTTTGTTTCTTTTTATTTTCTGATCACTGTGGCCAGGACTTCCAAAGTTATGTTGAATAAAAATGGTGAGAGTGGGCATCCTTGTCTTGTTCCTGATCTTAGAGGGAATGCTTTCAGCTTTTCACCATTAAGTATAATATTAGCTGTAGTTTTGTCATAAATGGGCTTTATTATGTTGAGATATGTTCCCTCTATGCCCACTTTCTGGAGAGTTTTTTTTTATCATAAATAGGTGTTGATTTTTGTCAAAAGCTTTTTATGCATCTATTGAGATGATCATATGGTTTTTATAATTCAATTTTTTAATGTGGTTTATCACATGGATTGATTTGTGGATATTGAAAAATCCTTGCATCCCTGAGATAAATCCCACTTGATCATGGTGTATGATCCTTTTAATGTATTGTTGGATTCAGTTTGCTAGTATTTTGTTGAGGATTTTTGCATCTATGTTCATCAGTGATATTGGCCAGTAATTTCCTTTTTTTGTGATATCTTTGTCTGGTTTTGGTACAGGGTGACTTTTTTATTGTGTTTTTTTAAAAATTATACTTCTTGTCCAAATTATGAGGAAATTTGTTCTTTGTTTCTACAAGTACTGGCCAATGCATCATATGGTAATACACTAGTATTTGAATATTACCTTCTTTTTCCCCGTTCTTTTGATAGAGACTATAACCATCAGCAAGTGGTCAAAAATAAAACAACTAGACACAAAAGAAAATTCTAAAAAAGCAAATCCCTGGATCATCTATTTCTGAATAACTGAGGGTTGGCACATGTCCACGACGTTTTCTGAATAATCTAGAAGGACTTATTTGTCTTTGAGCACACTGAAACCAACTCTTTCAAATGGTCTCCAGTTTTAGGGAAACTTAAACTCTACTGGTTAAATAAGAATTCAAGCTGATTTCTCAGTTCATATAATAAAAGTAATGTGTGCTGTCCCAGGTTCAGGTGTTCTGAATTTTTAAAAGTATGCAGTAAATTTGATAATTAACTTTTGGATAAGAAAGCATGCAGGATATAGAACACACTTCAGGAAGAAAAAAAATACGTGTGGTGTTAGCAGAATGGGAAGGCTGCCCAGAACATGTCCCCTGCTATAAGATTAGTTTGGGAATTAGGGATTTACAGTGCCTACCCCCATCTAGAGGGGACTTGGCAATATTCCCTAGAACTGCAAAGATAAATTGGTGGGAGTGAAAGAAATAAGTAAAGGGCAGAGGCTGCTGGAAAACAGACTTTCCTGTCACCAAGCTGTGATATTGTAAAGAGTTTTGAAACCAACCTAGGTTCTAGCCTGAGAAAGACAGTTTTTGGATATTAACATCGACAGCAACTGACCAATCCAGTCTCCTAATAGTCAGCCTGAGAAACATAAAAGTCCATCTTGGGAGAGGAAGTTGTGGTGGAGTCATCCACTCAGCCAAAGAGCTCCCTGGCATATCTCCTGTCACAGTGTCATGCATCCAGTGGAGTTTTGAGAAGAAGACTGGATGATAATGGTAAGGATGATGGCAATAATGAACAGTGACAATGGTGAGGTTTGAAAATAATTAGAAGACTGCTGCAGGAAGGAATAATTCTTTTTTTTTTAATCTGAATATTTGAATGTAAGTGGGGTAGATATGAGACACTGGCAACGAACTTAAATGCATTCTTTTCTAAAGGAAATCCATCAGAATCTGCTGTCTTTCAAAAATAAAGTAAAACAAAAAGAGATTGTAACATAGTAAAGTAGTTTCTAAAAGCTACTGCAAAAATAAAATGCTTGAACTCCTGAAGGAACTTATTTATATTAAGCAAAATAAAGCAGAATTTAAAGTTTGCCAGTTTGGGGACCTCCCTGGCAGTCCAGTGGTTAAGACTTTGCCTTACAATGCAGGGGGCCCCGGTTTGATCCCTGGTCAGGGAACTAGATCCCACATGCCACAACTAAGAGTTCACATGCTGCAGCTAAGGAGCCCACGTGCTGCAAATAAGACCTGGTGCAACCAAATTAAATAAAAATAAAGTTTGCCAGTTTGCCTGGAATTTCCCCTCACCTGCCCCTAGACACCACTTTTGATTACTTATTTTGCTCTCCATTGTCTTCCTGTCCTTTACTATGAGAAAATTCCAATTTGAAATAACGTCATTAGCAGTCTCATTTTAAATATTTTAATGGGCACTGAAATGTAATTTATTACTGTTCCCCTTTATGTCTTCCTTCCTTCTTCTTTCCACTCTTTCTCTTCTCCCATTTCTTCTTTCCCTTTCTCCTCTTCATCCCTTCCCCCTACCTGCTTACTTTCTTCTTTTTCTCTCTCCCCACCGCTTGTATCCTGTAAGAGGTGAAAACAGCCTGCATTTCCTCAAAACAAAGATGTTCATATTGTAGTATTTCTGTTAGAAATATGAAGAGGGAGAAAGAAACAAAACAAAACAACCCTAAGTCCCAAACTACATAGGTGCAAATTTTATCCTAGCTCTTCTGCCTGCCAGGCCTCCTCAGTTGGCTTTTTCTCCACATTTAGAAGCACAGATTTCAGGCCACAATGACACAAATCCAGCCCTATTCCAGGTCTCAGTGTATTAGGCCTTTCCGAGGCTTCTCCAGAATCTGGTGCATGTAGACTTAACCATTCACTGGGAATAATGAACTGAGCAGATTGCATGGGGAGTGTTAAGAGTTCCAGACTCAGTCCAGGCTGATGCTATGTGCATTTCACTGAAAGTTATTTTATTTTTCAAACCAGAGAAACTCAAATATAGCAAAACTTATACCTTTAACAGTGTTGTGACTGGCAATGGCTTCTAATATAGGCCATCTCCATGAAATGGTGTTAGTCCTGGCAAAAAAAAAAAAAGGAAAAACTTCATAGAAATCTTTAAACTTTCAAAAAACATTTTTAGATTTTTCCTTCAGTAGCATGCTGTATTTTTCAGTATAGGAAGACACAGGGTCTGCGTTTATTGCCTGACAACATGGAAATTTTTCTTTACACTTCAGCTATACTATTAAGGAAAAAAATAGGACTGAATTTGTAGGACCATGGCACAGCATCACTTTCCTTAGATGTGAACAACGGGAAGTCGTGAGAGCTGAAGTGCACACCTCAACCCCTACACAGAAAACTGGATGAAAGGCAGATCTGTGTTAAAATATCTATAAATTTTCACTCATGAGATGAATAAGTTCTGAGGATCTAATGTATAGACTGGTGACTATAATTAATAACACTATATTGTATACTTGAATTTCGCTCAGAGAATAGATCTTCAGTGGTTTACCAGAAAAAAAAAATAGATAACTATGTGAGTTGATGAAGTTAATTATATATTAATTAACTTATTGTGGGAATCATGTCATAAAGAATACATATATCAAATCATCACATTATACACTTTAAATATATTTAAATAAAATAAATTTTATTTCAGTAAACCTGGAAGAAAAATAAAATCAGTCTCATCTTCAGATCCTCACTCCTCTATAGGGTTGCCAGATAAAAATAGAGGATGCCCAGCTAAATTTGAATTTCACATTAAACAGCAAAGAATTTTTAGTACAATATGCCATACTTATCCTAAAAAGTATTTGGTATTTATTGGAAAATCAAATTTAACTCAGAGTCTTGTAATTTTTTCCACTGTGCTAAATCTATCTCTCCCACACTATAACACACCTCTCCCAACTAGTCCCTTATCCTATTTTTGTCTTCTTTGTACTTATCATGCAGTCTGGTATTACATTGTTCATTCATTTTTTTACTGGGTCATTGTGTTCCAGCACTGAAATGTTAGCTCTGTGAAAGTGTAGGTGTTTCTATTTTATCTCTCACCAGAACTTGAGCCCCTAGAAAAATGCTCAGCATATAATAGTTGCTCAATAAATGTTGAATTAATTTATTGAATTAATGAATGAAACATTTATCTCAAAAACCTGTTGCTTGTCCATCAGATATACATATAATTTATATGGATAACTAAATCTATAATATTTGCTGTTTGTCTTTACTTTTGATGGTTTTTTTCCTAGTTAGGTTGAAGCCATTCAAAGATAATGGATGAGGCTAATATTTGTTGAATACTTACTATGTGCCTGCACTTTATGTATGCTTAATGCTTACAAAAACTTTATAAAATTGGTACAATTTTTACTCTCAGTTTGGCAGTAAGAAAGATGAGGCTTAGCAAATAATCATGTGTAAGTTCATATTATCCAGTTATCAAGCAAGATTTGGAGACTTCATTTAAAACTGTCCATGGATTGAAGCATTTTCTCACCACTTATTCTTTGTTGTTATTATCTTATAGTAGTGGAAACTTAAGAGATACATGAACAATATTCTTACTTTTTTTCTTTTTATGAAAATGTGTTTTTACAAATCCTTATCTAATATACTGACAAAAAGTAAGGAAGAGAAATTACTAGCAAACAACTAACGTAAGTGAATCTTTGCTAACAAATTAAAATCAATTTAGTACTTCATTTCCCAGAGATGAAGTTATATGGCTTTTTAATTAAATTTCGTCACAAATTTCAAATAATTAAATATAGTATTAAACAATACAATTTCACAAGAGTTTTAATTTTTGATTTTACTAATACAATTCTACATAAATTCAGAGAAACTGAGAAGAGAGGGCTACAGTGTGTTTTCTTATGTTATTCAATATTCTACAGGCTTCCTTCCAAACCAAGCAACTGAAATGAAACACAGCTTCCCTTCCCAAGAGGGTTTCACTTGTTCCCTTTCTTGCCTCCATTCCCTCGACCCCCTCGCCTTTCTTCCTGTGTTTTTGACTTTCCTTCTCTTTCCTTCCACCCACAGCACTTTTGAAATGGCCTCAGATGGGAGGGTGAAATCAGAAAAATACCTATAGAACCCTCTACACGTGGATCTGGCAGGCATTCAACACAAATGCAATTAGAGGGCTTACCCTTGCGTGAAATATTTGCTTTCCTAATAGTCACCAACATTAAACTTTAGGAATGCTAGGGCATAGTGTTTCTATGTCAGAACTAGGATCCTCAACTTCTCTTTCCTCAAAGTTATTGTTTTTAAACTTTGCGTGTAGTATCAAAAGGCCCACCAAGCAATAGATAGGAAAGCATGAATTTCATTAAAATCCACTTGGGACAACTGCATCTACCATTGGTATTCTTTGGCCAGGGTCTAAAAAGTTATAGCACACCCACACAGAGGTACTGAATAGCATTGTTCATACAATAAATATTAAATGCTAGGGTACACCATGCCCTGTGCTCAGACCAGCGTGAAGCCCTGCCCTGAAGATCACCTCCAATGGTGGACACAGGCCACTAAAGAGGAAATTGCAGCATAATTGATAAATTTGCCTGATCTTCCTTATACCTCTATACTGTAGAATTTCCACAAATAAAAGAAGACTAAATAAAATGTTTGTTTTCCTTTTGGCAAGGATGAAAATATTTCAAAAGTACAAATTTGGTCAATTCATTGATATTTAGAGAAAAAAGAAAAAAATATATATGTATACACACATCCCATATGTTAGCTAAGTAAGTTCTAAAATCTGGGGGAAAAAAGTAGTAAAGTTTTTTTCTTTCACCCTAAATCACTTAAAATGGTTGTGGTATTACAGTCATTGATTTCAGTCACCATATTTCACTCTACACTGTATCTTTGGAACCTAGTCTTAAAAATAAATGCTGTTCAATAAATATTTGTTAAATTAAAGTTTAATCGTAATGTATAGAATACTAAGAAATGCTTTACAATGTTAAAGTATATGTAGAAGTCTTTGATCTTCTTCAAAACAGAGAATAAAATGAATAGACAAACACTAAAAGTACTCTTAAAATGTAAGTAACAGGGCTTCCCTGGTGGTGCAGTGGTTGAGAGTCCGCCTGCCAATGCAGGGGACACGGGTTCGTGCCCCGATCCGGGAAGATCCCACATGCCGTGGAGCGGCTGGGCCCGTGAGCCATGGCCGTTGAGCCTGCGTGTCCGGAGCCTATGCTCCGCAACGGGAGAGGCCACAACAGTGAGAGGCCCGCGTACCGCAAAAAAAAAAAAAAAAAAAAAATGTAAGTAACAGTTATTCGGTGTTCAGGATGGGCCAGTCACACTACTAAGGACTTTGAAAGCATTAAGTCATTCAGTCTTCAGATAATCTTGAGAGGTAACAAACCATTTTACAGATGAGAAAACTGAGACCTGGAGGGTTTAAAAAAGTTGCCCAAGATCACACCTCGTAAGGCAAGTGTCCCCAACCCCTGGGCTACGGACCAGTATCGGTCCATGGCCTGTTGGGAACTGGGCCGCACAGCAGGAGGTGAGCAGCGGGCCAGCATGAAGCTTCATCTGTATTTACAGTTGCTCCGCATTTCTTACATTACCAACTGAGCTCTGCCTCCTGTCAGATCAGCGGAGGCGTTAGATTCTCATAGGAGCGTGAACCCTACTGTGAACTGCGCATGCGAGGGACCTAGGTTGCGCGCTCCTTATGAGAATCTAATGCCTGATGACCTGAGGTGGAGCTGAGGTGATGCTAGCGCTGGGGAGCGGCTGCAAATACAGATTATCATTAGCAGAGAGGTTTGACTGCACAGAGACCATAATAAATCAATTGCTTGCAGACTCATATCAGAACCCTACCAGTGAGTGGCAAGTGACAGTTAAGCTGCATCTTACGGAGTAGACTGGACATAAAGCAACGCACTTCGGGTGTCACTGTCTCCCATCACCCACAGATGGGACCATCTAGTTGCAGGAAAACAAGCTCAGGGCTCCCACTGATTCTGCATTATGGTGAGTTGCATAATGATTTCATTATATTTTAGCATGTGATAATAATAGAAATAATAGAAATAAAGTGCAAATAAAGTAAATGTAATGTGCTTGAATCTCCCGAAACCATCCCCTGCCCTGCCGCCCCGGTCCATGGAAAAATTGTCTTCTACAAAACCAGTCCCTGGTGCTAAAATGGTTGGGGACTGCTGTCTTAAGGGATGTGTATTATCCTCCTGTAGCTGATATAACAAATTTTCACAAATCTGGTGGCTTAAAACAACAAACATGTCTTCTCTCACAGTTCCAGAAATCTGAATTAAGCATCACTGGGCTGAAATTGAGGTGTTCTCAGACCTGTGCTCCCTCCAGAGGTTCTTCAGGAGAATCCCTTCCTTGACTCAGTTTCTGGTGGCTCTTAACATTCCCTGGCTCAGGGACACTGCACTCCAATCTTCAAGGCGAGCATCTTCAAATCTCTCATTGTTCCATCTTCACAATACTTTCTCCTCTCTATGTATCTAATCTTCCTCTGCATCTCTCTAAAAATGTTCACTTGTCATGGCATTTAGGACCCATCCAGATAATCCAGTATAATTTCTTTATCTCAAGGTTTTTAATTTAATCACTTCTGCAAAAAGTCCATGATATTAGGTAACAATCACAGGTTCCTTTGATTAGGAACCAGTATCTTTTAGGGGCCATCATTCTGTCCAACACAGGATTAGATCTGGGATTTCAAATCTAGGATTTGAAGAGCCTGCCTCTAGAGCCTTTGCTCTTAACCACTGTGATGCTGCGTCTCCAGCATATAATGTTTATCTAAATAGAGAGAAAATACAATGAATGAGAACCTTAACAAAATGCTAGACTAACATAAAAGGCTGGTGGGAACTACTAGATGTTTTATGGAAAGGAGGGACAAAGTGAAACTGGCATTTTCAGAATGATTGTTGTCCTGTGGTTTAGAGTGTGTTGTAAAATAAAGACACCTGACATCTGAGTCTAGGAGATCAGGTAGGAAACAATTGCAATAGTCTATGCAAAAAATGATAAGAGCCTGAGCTGGGGTGATGGTGAACGCATGGAAAGTTTGGGCAGGAGATATGAAAGCAGAAATGCCAAGACTCATAACTAAGTAGATCAGAAGCACAACAGAGTTGGAGAAACTTTGCACTCATTCAACAACATTTATAAACACTATCTATACGCCAGCCATTGCTTGGATCCAAATATGGAGAGTTAAATTACAATTCTTAACTTCAAAAAGTGGGATAAAAAAACGAGAACAAATCAACAAATGATTAAAACAGAGCGTGATGGGAATGATCTCCCAGGGTATGTGGGAACACAGTGAAAAAGCATGGGTGAAAAAGCATGGGAGGGTGTGTATATCAGGGAAGGTGTTTTATTTTGGATTCTTCCAGAATCAGGCCTAACACAAAGATTCCAGTCCAAGTAGGGTTTGAGGTCAGTAAATACAAGCAGGGGAATAGGGAATTGAGACAGGAAAGAGAGGGGGGCCAATAAAGTATTAATTTTCAAGTCAGTTATCAGTGTGGGTAACTGGAGCTGAATTCTGCTGGGGCTCTCTGCGAGCCAGTGTGGAAAGGATGCTTTAGTGTTATTCTACCCAGGGCTGGGGTTGCTGGGAGATTTATACACCAAATCCCAATGAAAAATTAGAAAATCTAGTTGTTGTAGTTGTCATAGAGATGCCATAGCATCTGCCTGAAAAATAAATACTTATTTTTCACATGTAAATCTTATTTTAAATAGCCCTTACAATAAGATTTCAGTCATGGTTAAATGTTCTTATTTCATATCACTAGGGAAGAAAGAGATTTATTAATACTGAGAATGCATCAGGAACCTTCAATCCAATAATTGTATATTGATGTTAACAGTCTCTACTTCTCAGGATTGAGTGTATTTATTTATCTTTCTGTTTCTGAAGATGGCTTCTACCTGGGGCTACACTCGCCATCTTCTACACTTCAGCATTCTCATTCTTACATAGAAATTGACTGTGAAAATAATATCTGAGCTAACATTCATTTTTATTTTACCTCTTTTGTTCAGAGGTTCCACAGAAATCTTTTACTTCTTTTTCGGAAGGAGGACTCTTCCAGAATATGACAAATAAAAAAATTAACTGGATTTCTACAAATAGTCACAGGAATAAAAAGATCCCTTGGGCTTATAGAGATGGATCTTGTTTTCCACCTGAGTTGTGGGCTTGTTTTTCCTTGCAGCAGCATATAAATCCCTCAGAACTTCCCTGCCTGGGTGCCTCCTTTCACCTACGACTTCCTACTCCCTTACCTTGTGTGCATTTCAGTGACTTATCAAACTATTAGAGGGTTAGTCCATCAGGCATCTTATCACCTGCAGTTTTTATGGACTGTTCAGTAATAAAAATAGAGAGGAGTTTGAATTCCCTGACATGGAAACCTTCAAGAAGCCATGGAATGTGGTCACTGGTATGTCTGGTATCTTTTAAATGTCAAGAGAGCAGAATTTCTCTTGTCAGTTGTCACAGTAAGGCTAACAATTAAAGCCATCTGCTCTTCATTTCACTCCCCAAGGGCATCTTTCATTTTTCACCAACTTCCTGTTGTTGACAGCACAGTTCCTCCCAATTTCTCTCTGAAACTGTGAGGTCACCACCAGGCTCAGGCCATTAAGTGAACTCCTGGTTTGCTCCAACCTCCACCATGTCCTTTGCCCCAGGAGCTGCAGCCTCCAGTAAGGGACCCTCATGAAGAACATCAGCTCCTCCCCAAGCAATGCTGACGAGGGCAATGGACATGCTTGTGCCAGGACCACCAGGACAGCTGACACGGCTTTGGGGGTACTTTTTTATTAAAAAAAAAAAAGAAGAAATAGAGGAAGAGGGGGGAGAAAAAGGAAAAGAGAGAGGAGGAAGAGATAAAGGAAAAAAAGGAAGGGAAGGAGGAAGGAAGATAGGAAAAAAAAGAAAAGGGAGAACACAGAAGAAAGCAAGGGAAGGGGAAAAAGAAAAGGTAGTCTATGTTCTTTCTGAATTCATGTTTGTTACTTAACTCTGATGGTGTTAAAATACCATCATAAAATACATAAAATTTGTGTCAATCACAAATTCTATATGCCTATATTGTAGTGTTTATCTTAAAAGAAGGAAGGTGGCTAATGGAAAAGAGCAGAAAGTATATAAAGCAAGTTGATAGATTGCATAGACTGTAAGAAACCTTAAAGGTGAATTGACTGCAGTGATTCAAACCAATAATTTTGCTGATTAGTCTATTCAAGGGCTGTCCTTTTTTTTGTTACTGTGAGAGTGCCATGAAACAATAAGAAAAGTAATCCCAATGCTGAGAAGAAAATCACCTTATAGTTCTGGGGATAGATTTATTTTTCTGCCTGATATCCAAGGTCATCATATATTAAGTACTTATGAATACTGTGAATTCATATTGCAGTATTTGAATGGACTTATTGATCAGCCCAATCCAGACAAAAGCAAAGTTTCTAGAAAATCTGTCAGCCTGAAGATCACGTATAAGCTAGAGAAATACACAGTTGCTGTTATTTCAAGTAGAAATTTTAGAATACCTAATCAGAATTGTTAACAGGCTTTTCAGTTTTACATGTACTTTTCTAACTGAAGCTAATGAACAAATTCTATGGAATAATTCTCTTTGGCTCTATAGATAGCAGAATCAAACAAGTCACTTCAGGGCTCCAGACACATAGTATTTGCCTAGTGTAGATAGAGTTTGGTTTATTTGGATTAGCAAATTAGTCACTCGAGAGATACATTTATTTAGGTCCCTTAGGCGCTATTTAGTAAATTGCTGCTGTAGCCTTTCTTAATGTAATACCTCACGTGAAGGACCCTGTAGTTAGCCTGTTTGGCTCATCAAGAATAGAGTTAAACATCCTTCATGTAATCGTCTCTGAGCTCATAAAACACAAGATGCCAACACCAACCATGTGTGAGGTTTAAATTTGTGTCAAATAGTGTCTACACAGTTTTTGAAAACACAGAGCTAAAATTACGAAAGTCGATTAAGACTTCCAAACAGCTTTTGTTCTACATGCATCCAGAACGGTGACAGCCTCAGACAATGTGTTTCCCTAATAATCATCAAGTTGTCACTTCTTTGAATCTTTTCTTTCATAAGCTAGATCAAAGTTATTAAAATTTGTTTTCGAGATCCTTCTTCAGAACATATCAAGTAAATGACTATCAGTCTAATAAAGAAAAAATATATTTTTCTTAAACATGTCTGGAGACACACGTTTGAATAAGCTATATCTTTAGGGAAGCAACACTACAGCAAGCTCAGGGTCAAAATAATTAAGTTATATAGCTATTTATATTGATGTAAATATTTTTCTTATCTGCAGTTTCTTATAAAATAAAATACCATGGCCCTTTCCCTAAGACCCAGTTCTAGAAGAGTCAGAAATGCAAGAGAGAAGTTAATAAATCATGACAATAAAATCCCCTCCCCCCCCAAAAGAAAAAAAAGAAAGAAAAGAAAATTCTGGTGGGTACCAGCAATGAAGGAGGTATAAAATGGAAGTGGGCTTTCACATGAAGGGGAAAAATAACATACACATATAAATAACACACACACACACACACACACAAATGAAAGGAACCTTGCACAGAAAATGATAAGTTGGCCTTGAATTGAGGTATGTGATTAACTTACCTCTCTGCACTTGATATCCAAGAAAAAGTGAAAAATAATAAAGAGTCCAAGATGAAAGCCTGAACCCATATGTTTACTTAACTTCATTCTTAATATCAAATGGAAATCAAAAAATAAGAGTAAATTAATATTAGTGCTAGAAAATAAGAAGTGATCCATTAGTGGGATTTCTGGAAGATATACAGCAGATGGGATCAAATTAACAGCAAAACAAACAAACAAAAAACAACTGGAATAATCTTGTGAGCAAAGGAACTTCAAAAGAGTAGACTATCATAAATTTTCTTTCTATTCAAGTCCTGTAAAAAAAAATTGGAATGCAAACATGCAGAGGCTGGAAATGCATGTAGGCCATGGGGCTGACAGTGCCCTAGTATAATGATTACTCTACCAACCTCAGCGTATGTAAAGCATCCAGCCACAGCATCCGCTTCAATTAGAGGAAGAGCTCAAAGTAGAGTGGGAGAGCCACCGTGAAGATTCTTAGTGTGAGGCCAGAGAGGAGAGCAAAAATATTCTGCAGACAACTGTAATGGATCCAATGATGAAGAAGAAAATAAAAATCAAAAAGGAAAGAGACCCAGCAGAATAGTAAAATTCACTAAATCTCTTTATCTCCAGAACAAGTAGGGAAGGACTTGAAGGGGTCTCTGTATTGTCATCTTATTTCCTGCTTGTGCAATCCAAAATCAGGTTCACCTGTCCATACATCCCTGCCTCCTCTCTACAGCTGGGAGGAAGTCAATGCGTGGATTCATGTGTTCAGAACCAGAGACCTGCTAAGAACCTGCCATGGTCAAACTCAAGGGAAAAAAAAATAGGTAGATAGATATATAGAGAGATAAATAGATAGGTAGAGACAGATAGATAAATCTGGGCCTTAATAATATTACAAGACATAATATTACTTTTTCTAACTGGAAAGAGAACATTCATGAGTCTTTATGCACTAAGAAACAACTGATAATAATGTGTAAGAATAGCTGGATTCATGGAGAAAAGCTTATCAGTGGATGCTGAAATGACAGTTAGTAAAATGCAGTGTTTGTCCTGCATAACAGATCCTTAGCAAGTTAGGATTTAAAGACTCTTAGCAAGTCAATGTTCTTAACTTGCAAATAAGTGTTTACCAAAACCCAGCAGAGAATATGATATTTAAGGGTGAAACATTAGAGGCATTTCTTAAACCATGTTGGTCTGGCTTTGCCGATTAAATGGAGGCCCATATTATGTTCCTGTGTCAAAATACCTATGTCGTAAACGTGCCATTTCTGTTCAGATTAGCCTGCAAATTAATATAATTCCAAAAAGTACCCCACTGTGATTTTGAGGGGATGCAGCCGACTGAGAGACATTATGTCAAGGACATTTCTGATGGGGAGTCCTAAGTGATCTCTCTGAAACTTGCTGAGAAACGTTAAGCTTTGAGTTCTACTCTGTTTCAGATCACACTAGGGGCTTTAGGAAAGTGTTTTAAAGGAAGATCTACCAGCCTGGAAGAATGAATTTGCCTCCTAAATATGCCTGTCATTATATGTAAAAGAGATGCTCAGGAGAAGAGTCTGCTGTTTGAAAAATTCCTGTCTTTATCATTGCAATCATTGACATAATTAAGACAACAGTGAAACTACACTCATGAAAATTTTACTTTCTACAATTTAAGTTCTTTTTCTTCATTTAATTCATTTCCAAAGAAGAAATTTTGAATAATTTCGTGAAGGAGAGTTTACAGAGGATTCAGTTTCCTTCACACCTTTCATTGATTTATATGTCAAATATATCTTTACTTCAATATAAAATAATCAAAAATGTAATCATTTTATTGATGATTGCATTTTCAATTATTTTTAAAAATAATTTGAAGTGGCCACAAATGAATTTGGTTTTTCACTTCTGCCTTCAAATATGCTTTCCTGGATCGTCTAATAATACTCTTGGACACCATATCAAGGAAAACCCACAGCTTATCCAGTCTGTTTCACATATTGGCAGAGCCTCATTTTTGTATATGAAGTACTCCTGCCTGATATAAATCAAAACATCCATTATCTCCTCGTTCCCAGCTGCAGCCTGAGCAGTGATTCCACAAGACAGTTATGGGCATGGGCAGAGCAGCACGTGTGCTATTCCCAGCCCCTGCTCCACCACCTCCAAGCTCACTGGGCCACTTTTGGACCTTCTGGAGGCCAGAGAGAGCAGAAGGAAGGGTGAGAGGTGAAGGGGACAATGGACCTTTACTTGGCCAACGGAGTCTATAGTGCCTCTGACTCTCCGAAGCCCTTTGCCATGCCAGGCTTCTAGCCATTGGTCTGCTCTCGCGCGCGCACGTGGGATGCTTTGGTTGAGTCTTCTTCATGTTCCCTTCTAAGCGGCCCTCAGTACTATGCCTTTCCCTGACTCCTTTGGCAACTGTCACTTTCTCAACATGAGCCCTGTCTTCTAGCCTCCATGTGGTCCCAGGACAATTCATGCATCCTAAACTTGCCAGACTAGAAACCTGCAGGCTGATCCCACAGCTCCCCTCTCTCCTCACTCTGCCATTGTGAGCTGCAGTCATCCTGCCATCCGTGACATTTCCAGGCAGAGGTCAATATCTGCCTCTGTATCCCACAAGAAGAAAGCCAACTACTCCACGGCCCTGCTCCACAGCAAGCCCACAAGCATTTGCGGCTCAGCAAGCAGGCAGTCAGGAAGTGAAATGCCAGTCTCCCCAGATCTTTCCAAGGAATTCTCCTGTGATGATATTCCCTTGGCTTGAAGGATGGGATGAAAAGTGTGCCCACTCTGCTCCATCACAGTGCCCTCTTCCCACAAATCTCTTCGTATAATCTTGTCAAGGATCTCTAAATTTTTGTCATTCAGACTGACAGTGCATGATGGAGATGGATAGCCAAGCGACCAGATTACCCCATCATTGGTCTGGTGGGGATGTGTCCATCACTTTCTTTAAAGTCTTCAGAAGAGACTTAAAAATTAGAGAAAATTCTATTCTCTCTCCTGTCCCTCTCTCTCTCTCTCTCTCTCTCTCTCTCTCTCTCTCTCTCTCTCTCTCTCTCTCTCTCTCTCTCTCTCTCTCCTCTCTCTCTCTCCCTCTGTTGCACTCTGTCTTCCCACCCTGTGGCAACCTTGAAAGCTGTATGTTTAAGATGGCAACACTTCAAGATAGAGGAAGCCTGGAGTCACTGCTTAGAGGAGAGCTGCCAAAGAGAACTTCCTGAGCCACTTCAAACTGTGAAACGAGCAAGCAGTAAACCTTTATTGTATTAAGCTACCAAGATTGGGGGATTTGTTTGTTATTGCAGCTCAGCCTATTCTATCATGTCTATTCCAAAAATTGATACCTGAAGTAGAGTGCTGACATAACAAACCTAAAATACAGGGCATTGACTTAGCACACAGGTGAAAAGCAGAGGAGCTGATACAAGAGGCTTAACAGTTGACAATCTGTGCTGCACAGTGGCAAAATATTTGGATAAGCTGTCTCGTGCAATAACTTGAGAGGCAGACCATGTGCCTGCTGAGTGAAAAGCTCTGGGGGAAAGCCTGGAAAATACCATATTAGTGTGTTTTGACTATTATTGGCTGTGTTTAACAAGTTATTACAGGAAAAGGATGAGTTTAGAAAAGAATTGTCTAGTTTGCAAATGATTGTCTTAGGGAAAAGGGCTTGGGACACTGCACGTTTGGAAAATCTAGCTGCTTCTAAACTCAAAGGGATGGGAAGTGGATTTTACAGAGGCTATATGCAACAATGGTCCAGTAAAAAACTTCTCAAATGAATAAAGTGAACCAAGGAAAAGATGAGATTAAGGGTATGCTGTCCTCTAACTATTTTGTTTCTAGATAGGCTGAAGTAGCTGTCCTTAAGTTGAAAGAGAGACGCTTAGAGGCCAAAAAAAGCAAAGAAATAAGCTTAATAGCTTGTCTTTTAATTTCTAGGTGACTGCATTGAAAGGCAGCATCTCTCAACCCAATAACAGAATAATATACTGCTTGAAATGATACTTAATTTCATGTGTCAACTTGGCTAGGCAACAGTACCCAGGTATTTGATCAAAAATTTTTCTAAATGTTTCTGTGAAGGTGTTCTTTAAATGAGATTAACATTTAAATCTGTGGATTTGGAAGAAAACAGATTACCTTCATAATATGGATCAACCTCATCCAAGCAGTTGAAGGCCTTAATAGAACAAAAATTGACCTCCCCTAAGCAAGAAGGAATTTTGCCAGCAGACAGCTTTTGGACTCAGACTGAACTCTTCCTTGAGTCTCCAGCCTCCTGGACTTCCCCATCAGATTTTAGAGTCACCAAACCTCCACAGTCATGTGAGCCAATTCCTTAAAATAAATCTCTCTCTAGAAATATATGCACAACTCTGTTTCTCTGGAGAATCCTGACTAATACACCTGAAACTTTCTGTTGGATTTAGTAACTGGATAGTACTTTGAGTTGTCCCTCTTTACAAAAGGGTCAATATGCCTTCTAGGTATGGGAGGGAAAGTGAAATGGTTATTTGATGATCTGCAGGGGGAACTGTAGTAGAAGCTGACTAAATACACACTGATTCCATTTCTCCTCCAGGGAACATGGGAAGGCTACATTTCTGAGCCTCCTTTCCAGGTTTATCAGGGCTGTATTACAGTTCTGGCCAATGGGACATGAACAGAAAAGAAGTACATCTCTTTCTGTCCTGGTCATAAAACTCCATTCATGTTCTTTCTTTTTTTTTTTTTTTGAATTTTTGAATTTTATTTTTTTATACAGCAGGTTCTTATTAGTTATCTATTTTATACGTATTAGTGTATATATGTCAATCCCAATCTCCCAGTTCATCCCACCACCAACCCCACCTGCCACTTTCCCCCCTTGGTGTCCATACGTTTGTTCTCTACATCTGTGTCTTTATTTCTACCCTGCAAACCGGTTCATCTGTACCATTTTTCTAGGTTCCACATATATGCGTTAATATACGATATTTGTTTTTCTCTTTCTGACTTACTTCACTCTGTATGACTGTCTCCAAGTCCATCCACGTCTCTACAAATGACCCAATTTCATTCCTTTTTATGGCTGAGTAATATTTCATTGTATATATGTACCACATCTTCTTTATCCATTCATCTGTCGATGGGTATTTAGGTTGCTTCCATGACCTGGCTATTGTAAATAGTGCTGCAGTGAACATTGGAGTGCATGTGTCTTTTTGCATGTTCTTTCTTATCCTTCTTTGGGAAACTTTGGGAACACATAATTAAACTAGTGACATCATCACAAGGAAGAAGATGGGTGCTAGAGTCACTGCTTAAAGGGTAATGACCAAGGGCTTGAATTGGAGGTGACTTAAGTGAGACATGAAACTTTGTTATGTTAAGTCTCTGAGATTTGGGGGTTTGTTTTGTTATCGTAACAAATCCTGGCTTATTCTAATACAGTGCCCAAATATTGAAAACAGTCATTGAATTCTGCTACTGCTAATGGAAGACCCTAAAATATGAAAATGGCTGAGTTGATACGTGGTGGGATGAAGTGAGGATCTCAAACATGGAAGACAATGGCAACCTTGGATTATTTTGGTACCATGCTCTACATATCTAGTAAGAGTTTACCAAACCCACCTTTTTCCAGATGAGCAAAATTTATCACAAATCAAATGATCAAAATGCTTGATTTGCAAGGAAAAATTTTTCAGGTGTTATCTGAAAGAATGTGGTGGTGGAGTAGTTGTTTAAATGACTACTTATATTTAGTTGTGATTCATACAATGTGTCCACCAAGCCTGATGTCTAGACTTGCTAGAATGTTGAAAGATTTGGCTTTTCTAAGATGTTTTCTCAAAACTCTATCCTACCTAACTTGAGAAAACTCTTGGCATTATCTTCTATGTAATACCCCCTTTTCTTCTTTCTAATCTGTAATTATTTAGACTTGAATGTGTTTACTTTTCTCTTTCCTCTTTTCCCTACAAGAAAGGAAGCTGCATGATGGCAGAGCCTCTATCTTCTTGTTAATTAATCTCTGTATTCCCACTGTCCAGTACATGTCTAATGCATAGTAGGTACAGTAGGTATGCAAAAATATATTTCTTAAATGAGCACATAAGTACAATAATCAGTGAACGAATGATTATGCTACTTATTGTGGCCTTTATAAGGGACTTGAAGCATCACATGAACTTTGGTCTAAGGTAGCCTAGCGAAAACCTGAGAGACAACTGCTAGATATATATGGCTTTGTTAAGATGCCTCCTTTCTGCCTATGGCCAGGGAGCCAAGTCCATCATATTGCTAAAACCATTTTTTCCACTATGCTCAAGTTAGTTTTCTGATTAATAATGGAAATACCCAAGTGGGACTAGAAGAAGCTTAATCCTCTAAACACCCCCACTCCTCAACTAAGATAATAATTAACCCATTGTAAAGCTCCAGTGGCCACATATTCCTAAGAGTTTTGGGAGCTCCAAAGGCACTCAGAACAATTCTTCAAAGTCCAAGGGCTGGAGAATTCGATCATTATCATTTCCTTTTACATTGCCCACATTTGAATTATCTTAGTTCTTTTCTCCCTCATTACAAGCTTTTTTTATTCTCATGAAATATTTTTTATTCAGCAAAACTTCTTGCTAGTTTTGCTGTGGCAGAATTTCATCACCAAGAAAGGGTTTTAGAAAGGTGAGGAACAGACTGGATGGGAGACAAAGAGTGGGAGAAAAAAAAGAAGAAAAATAAAGTGTCTTTCCTCTAAGATTGACGTCTGATTCTCATTAGTATCATTTAAAAAAATTTTTTTGAGTCTCTGGAAACATAGACCAGCATTTATCTTAATGGATGATCTAATTCATGCCACTCTCTCCAAGAAGAAGAAAATCTAAACCATACAAGATAAATAATAGCCTAGCCTATTCTTAAAATTGTCCAAAGGAAGAGATTCCATATTTTTCTGTCTCCAAATTCATATAAAGAACTTATTTCTTGCTGCTAGCTTAAATTCTATTCTTCTTTCTCTTTCTCTCCTTTATTTCTTTCTTCTCCCCCCATCCCCCACCCGCTTTCTCTCTCTCCACTTGTATTAACCTGCTCAGGTTGCCATAACAAAATACCACAGACTGGTGGCTTTAACAGCAGAAATTTATTTTCTCAAAGCCCTGGAGCCTAGAAGTCCAAGATCAAGGTGCTGTCAGTGTTGGTTTCTGGTGAAACCTCTTTTCTTGGCTTGTAGATGACTAACTTCTTGCTGTGTCCTCACATGGCCTCTCATGTGTGTGCATGCGTGTGTGTGTGTGTGTGTGTGTGAGAGAGAGAAAGAGAGAGAGAGAGAGAGAGAGGAGAGCGAGAACTCTGATGTCTCTTCCTCTTCTTTTAAGAACACCAGTCTTATCAGATCAGGGTCTCACCCCTGTGACCTTATTCAACCGAAGTTACCTCCTAAAGGCTCTATCTCCAAATACAGTCTCACTGGGGATTAGGCTTCAACCTATGAATTTTAGGAGATGCAATGTAGTCCTTAACACTTCTGTAGTCAAACATTCGAATTCCTCCTGGCTCTGTGACTTCAGGCAAGCTGTCCAACTCCCTTAGCTTTAGTTCTTATTCTTTAAAGTGGAAACAGTAAAAGTGAACATTGAAAAGCCTTTGTGAGAATTAAATAAAACAAATTATAACATCCCCAAAGTTAGCCAACAATATATCAAGTATCTAATAACTTTTACTATTAATTTACTTTTAAATTAATACAATGACTTCTTTCAGTCTTTTCCAGTTGTTATAACCATACCTTTTCCCATTTCTTCAAAAAAGAATCTTGTCTAAATATTTTCATGTTTTCTTTCATTGGTTTAACAAATAGTATTTGATTTCCTCCTGTGTGACAAAAATTGTGCTAGGTGCAGGCTATATACACTGATGCTGAAACAGTCTCTGCTGTCATGAATCTTATAGTCTAGATGGGGGAATTGACATTCAACTAGCGAAAAGACCCATAATATGCAATTACAAGCCAGTTGTTAGGAGCAACTTTAGAAAAGGTTAGTTTATTGTGGCTGGAAGGACATGATTATGGGGACAGAGGGCAGGAAGGCATCACTTTTAATGGTCTTATTTTCTCTCCTAGACCTTCTTAAAGTGTTTACAATTCAATTAGTTTTTGGAAAGTAAAACCAATTCCTAAGGCTGAAATACTTCAGGTGAGTTTAAATAAATAAAATGAAAAGCCTCAGAATCTCTCTAACACATAAATCAGAACTAAAGCAGTAGAGCCTTTGTTGGGCAGTGAGTGATTCACTCAAGACAGACCAGATTTTAAAAGTGATTGTTATTCAGTGGTTTAAAAAAAAAAAACTAAAAGAAAATAGGTACCTATTGAATCTTGTCATGTCAGAGAAAACGCTGTGATAATATACCAGTACAATAGTACAATGAACAAGAGTACAGATATTCAAATCATGCTTACATAATTTTAAATTGTAAAATTCTGTATTCATAGGAGAAGTGTCAGTCTGGAAATAAATATATGCAACATATATTTTATTAAGAATATTTTCTAAAGTCTATACGAATATTCTTTGTACAGAAAACTTAACACCTTATTATGTACTACCTAACTAATGGATTTAATGAATAACAACCAAAATGTAATCCAAAGTAAAGATGGTAGGATGGGAAGAATGAAAGGAAGGAAGGAAGGAAGGGAGGAAGGGAGGGATGGAGGGAGGCAGGAAGGAAAAGGAAAAGAGAAAAATCATATTAAAAATGTAATTGGATGGGGCTTCCCTGGTGGCGCAGTGGTTAAGAATCCACCTGCCAAGGCAGGAGACACGGGTTCGAGCCCTGGTCCGGGAAGATCCCACATGCCGCGGAGCAACTAAGCCTGTGCGCCACAACTACTAAGCCTGCGCTCTGGAGCCTGCAAGCCGCAACTACTGAGCCCACGTGCCACAACTACTGAAGCCCATGAGCCTAGAGCCCGTGCTCCCAGCAAGAGAAGCCACCACAATGAGAAGCCTGCGCACCACAATGAAGAGTAGCCCCTGCTCGCCACAACCAGAGAAAAGCCTGCATGCAGCAACGAAGACCCAACGCAGCCAAAAATAAAGTAAATAAAATAAAATAAATAAATTTATACAAGAAAAAATGTAGGAATGGCCTGTTCAGTATGGTAAGGCTATTTTCAACTTCTTGGTCATATTTATACCTGCCTATTGATGAAGACAGAGCTAATAATAGAAATATATAATTATTGTACAAATGATGTTTTCCTATGTTTTTATCCATTTAGCTGTCAATCTATGTAGTAAAGTCTTGGAGAGTTTGAGGAGATAGAGATGTTATAGATTATTTGATATAGCCCCTCTCAATTTATAGTTCAGGATACTGAACCCTAGAGATATAGGTGACCCACATGCCTTAGAGTTTAAACCTTCATACCCCAAAGTAAGTTTGTCCTTCCCTCAGTTCAAAAGTCCCCTAAATTCCTATCCAAGGGTTAGGCATGTACCATGATAATCCTCAGTGAAATATTTATCATTTTGCCTAACAGACCTGACAATCAAATAATATATAATTGAGTATTAGTACATTTCCCAAGATCTAGGTGATTCTGTCTTATCTTTCTATTCAATGCATAATGATATAAATGAACACTATGTTAATAGAATTGTACATATGTGAAAAGCCAAGTACATTTGGAACACCTGCCAGAGAATCTGAAGTAAGTAGGAAGCTGACTCTTTTTCAGAGAAAATAAGAAAAATACTTGAGGTTAATACAAAGTCATAATTCTAAAATAGATCTTCAAAACACTAAAAATCAGTATAAGTATTATATTCATGCACATTCTGGATAATACACACAATTAAAGGTAATGAAAACATAATTTTTATAAAATTAAAATCATGAAATATTGATAATGGTGAATTCACCATTTTCACTTAAAAGTATATCATTAGCATTTTAATTATCATTTTAATAATAGCACAAAGTTTAACAAAGTTTTGTCAAAATTTATTAAATCCTTTATTATTGGATTTTTAAGATTCTTTCCCAGTGTTTTTCTATACTTCAGTAGATTTCTATACCTGAATAAAATTGCAAAAAAATCATAACTTTTTTGCTTTGATTGATTTTAATAAACCATATTTTTCTTTTTAATTACAAAAGAAAAATTCACACTGAAGAAAAATTAAAAGACATCAACAAAAATATTTCAATCATATTTATTCCCAAAATCCAAAATAATTTCCATTAATATTTTTCATATGATCTTTCATTATTTATGTGCTCGCATACTATGCATATGCACTATATGTATATACTGTATATAGTATATACTACAGTATGTATGTATAGTGTACAAATATAGGTTTATGCACACATACATAACATATAATTATAAGAAAGTTTACTTTGGGGGAGTTTATACCATAAACAAATATTTTCAAGTTAAAAAAATTTTTAATAAATGAATTTCGCACTTCTCAGTTATTTCCAGACTTCTGTCATGAATATAGGCTTTTCAAAATTACAAATAGAAAACTTCGTGTTATTAGATCTTTATAGTCTATTCTCTGAGTTGACAGATTCTTACAAAGGATGCTGGTCTTTAAACTGAGAAATAAAAATTTGTTTGAACATCTGTATATAATAAAAATTTAAATATTATACACACTATTTTCTCCTCTGTTCTTTTCACACAGTTCTTTATGCTGAATATTTTGTATATCATTTCTATAAATTATTTTATTCATATCTAATGACCATGTGATAATCTGCTTAACCAGAGTCCTCAATTAGATCTTTAGATAATATTTTCTATTATGAATAATTCTGGATGAGCATCCTTGAATTTAAACATTTGTCCATATTCTCAATGGAATTGTCAATGTCTGAATTAATTTCTGTGCACTGATATGGTCATTTACCACCACCTTTCTTATTTAATGCATAATACATTTATTTTATTACTTAAACATTACATTTGTTTAACATTAAATGAGTAACATTCCTCTAAATAGCCATGATATTTATGCAATTACAAATAAAAATTCATGGATTTAACAAATTAAATTTCCCCATTGTCTGCAAAACTACTTAGTAAACTCCTTCAAAACCTCCAATTAAAATTTTAAATCCAGCATATCCATTTTCTATTAAAATGCTTTAAACACTATAATTAGAAGAAAAAAAACAAAAGTATTATTACATAGAAATTACAAATTTATTAATGTTATGGATTTCATTTTCTTTTGCATCATTTTAATTCTTCTTGCTAACTTTTGCTTTTTACAATTTCCTGGAGTTACCTTCCTAACAATGCAGTAATTCTACCAGACTCAAAAGAAAAGTAATACCATCTCAGACTAGCTGATGTTACAGAATCTGAAATGCCACCCTGTTGCTACTTGGTTGGAGCAGAAAGTTGACTACACAGTCTGAGGTGATTCATATCTGAGCCTCTAGCTCTTAAGCAGCATCTTGTTTTATAAGGAAGTTTCTAGTGCTACCCCATAGGACTTCTAAGTCCATGCCTTTCACATAAATTTTAATTTTATGAGGCTTGAGGCTTCCTAAGTGTTGCTGTAACTTTAGATTTTTGTATGACTGCCGTCAACTAACTCTTTGTTCTGCCCTTATGCCATATTGGCCTGGTCAGTTAGTATTATTGCAAACTTACTCATGTCTTATCCATATCTCATCACGATTTTCATCACTGACTATGATGTTATCACGTAGGGGTTTTATAGATACCTTTTATTAAATTGACGAAGGTACTTTCAAATATTGGATAGCTGAGAGGTTTTATTATCAATGAGTATTGAATTGTATCAAATGCTTTTACTAATTTATTGAAGACTATATAACTTTTTTTCTTTATTCTATTAATGCTGTGTATTACAGTCCTCAATTTTTGTAATTTTTTTTTTTTTTTGCGGTACGCGGGCCTCTCACTGTTGTGGCCTCTCCCGTTGCGGAGCACAGGCTCCGGACACGCAGGCTCAGCGGCCATGGCTCACGGGCCCAGCCGCTCTGCGGCATGAGGGATCTTCCCAGACCGGGGCACGAACCCGCGTCCCCTGCATCGGCAGGCGGACTCTCAACCACTGCGCCACCAGGGAAGCCCTACAGTCCTCAATTTTTAATGTTATATTCGTCTTGCATTCCTAGGATAAAACCAGTGTTGTGCTACAGTCAGCATGTAAGGGCCAGTAAGGGCCCTTACAACCATTAAGGGCCGATTGTTCAATTTTCAGGAATTCTACTAGCCAGTTTTAAAACATGGACATTGTTAACTATTAAATTATATAAACTTATAAAGAGAGTATATTAAAAGCATAGGAACTAAATACTCAAAGCTCATCATTTCCTAATTACTTTACTACATTTTACTATTACCTATGCTCTTGAGGTTATTCATAATCGATTTTATCTGTATGATGGAAATGCTATGTAATAGTCTGCTTTCCTGTTCTGGTTCCGTGATCTATCACAATGATAGCTTAAACTCTCATGCTGGGAGTATTTATACCATGAAAATTAGCAAACGCTACACATCAAAGCTTGATTTATTGTTTTATTGATCGTCTATACTTAACAAAAGTGAGGGAGAAAAAGCTAATAATGCTGATTTAATTTAAAAGTGTGTTTGTTTGTAGCCTATCTTTACTATATTGTGAATAAGACAAAACCCTATTAAACTAACTTCCAGTTTTTGAAAACCATTAACTGATTCAGCAAAGAAGTTGCTCATATTATTTATGAATGAGTGAAGTCCTACTACACCTCTTTGTTGTTTCACTTTTGTCTTACTCATTAACATAAACCAAAGTAGTAACCAACACTGATATTGAAACTGCATTTACTCATCAATTGCGACCATAGGTTATGTACAAATGTAGTTCAGTAAAAGTCAATAAAGTCAATGAGACTAATTAGCTATATGGAATTTACAATAAAAAGTAATATATATTTTATTATTATTTGTAGATCATGTAGTAAATATCCTTTATATCAGTAAATTTATAATGAACTTGTGTGTGTGTGTGCGTATATATACATATATATATATTTATCTCCATATAACTATATATTCTGTTTTTGAATTTAGAAAGCTAGTCGTTAAGTATTTAGCATCATACCACTGGATAAAACTCACTTCATCACGATGTACTTCTGCTCTTTTAATATAATTGGACCTGATTTATTAATATCTTATTTAATGTTTTTCTATATGTGTCTATGATGGGTATTGGTATGCATTTTCCTCTTTTTGTAACATCCTTGCCTGATTTTGGTATTGGGTTTATACTGGCCTAATTAAATGAACTAGAAATATTCCCTCCCTTTTTTTCTTTCAACAAGTTTAAATGAGGTTATTATTTTTTCTGTAAATGTATATTAGAATTAACCTGTGAAGCCACTTGTGCCTAGAGGGTTTTATTGTAGGAAAGTTTTTAATTATGGATTTGATTTCTATAATACATATACATCTACTTAGATTTTATGTTTATTCTTGGGTCAGTTTTAATAAATATTTCTCAAAGAAATCTTCAAATGTTATGTCAGTTGCCAGGCAGTAACATAAAGTTGCTCATAATAGCCTCATATTACCTATGTATTTAGGATTTGGAATAATGTCATTATCACACTAATTTTTTTGGTAAATTCTGGAAGGTTTTTTCCTCTTATTTTCTTGGTCACCTTTGCTTTGGATTTATCAATTTTATAAATCTTTTCAAAAAACAAGCACTTGACTTTGTTGATTTTCTTATTGCATATCTGTATTCTACATCATTGGTTTCTGCCTTTACTCTTTTTTTTTTTTTTTTTTTTTTTTATTTTTGTCTTATTTTATTTTTTATTTATTTATTTATTTTTTTTAACATCTTTATTGGAGTATAATTGCTTTACAATGGTATGTTAGTTTCAGCTTCACAACAAAATGAATCAGTTATATATATACATATATTCCCATATCTCTTCCCGCTTGCGTCTCCCTCCCTCCCACCCTCCCTATCCCACCCCTCCAGGCGGTCACAAAGCACCGAGCTGATCTCCCTGTGCTATGCGGCTGCTTCCCACTAGTTATCTACCTTACGTTTGGTAGTGTATATATGTCCATGCCTCTTTATCGCTTTGTCACCGTTTACCCTTCCCCCTCCCCATAGCCTCAAGTCCATTCTCTAGTAAGTCTGTGTCTTTATTCCTGTTTCACCCCTAGGTTTTTCATGACATTTTTTTTTTTAAATTCCATATATATGTGTTAGCATACGGTATTTGTCTCTCTCTTTCTGACTTACTTCACTCTGTATGACAGACTCTAGGTCTATCCACCTCATTACAAATAGCTCAATTTCGTCTCTTTTTATGGCTGAGTAATATTCCATTGTATATATGTGCCACATCTTCTTTATCCATTCCTCCGATGATGGACACTTAGGTTGTTTCCATCTCTGGGCTATTGTAAATAGAGCTGCAATGAACATTTTGGTACATGACTCTTTTTGAATTATGGTTTTCTCAGGGTATATGCCCAGTAGTGGGATTGCTGGGTCATATGGTAGTTCTATTTGTAGCTTTTTAAGGAACCTCCATACTGTTCTCCACAGTGGCTGTATCAATTTACATTCCCACCAACAGTGTAAGAGGGTTCCCTTTTCTCCACACCCTCTCCAGCATTTATTGTTTCTAGATTTTTTGATGATGGCCATTCTGACTGGTGTGAGATGATATCTCATTGTAGTTTTGATTTGCATTTCTCTCATGATTAGTGATGTTGAGCATTCTTTCATGTGTTTGTTGGCACTCTGTATATCTTCTTTGGAGAAATGTCTATTTAGGTCTTCTGCCCATTTTTGGATTGGGTTGTTTGTTTTTTTGTTATTAAGCTGCATGAGCTGCTTATAAATTTTGGAGATCAATCCTTTGTCAGTTGCTTCATTTGCAAATATTTTCTCCCATTCTGAGGGTTGTCTTTTGGTCTTCTTTATGGTTTCCTTTGCTGCGCAAAAGCTTTTAAGTTTCATTAGGTCCCATTTGTTTACTCTTGTTTTTATTTCCATTTCTCTAGGAGGTGGGTCAAAAAGGACCTTGCTGTGATTTATGTCATAGAGTGTTCTGCCTATGTTTTCCTCTAAGAGTTTGATAGTTTCTGGCCTTACATTTAGGTCTTTAATCCATTTTGAGCTTATTTTTGTGTACGGTGTTAGGGAGTGATCTAATTTCATACTTTTACATGTAGCTGTCCAGTTTTCCCAGCACCACTTATTGAATAGGCTGTCCTTTCTCCACTGTACATTTCTGCCTCCTTTGTCAAAGATAAGGTGACCATATGTGCGTGGGTTTATCTCTGGGCTTTCTATCCTGTTCCATTGATCTATCTTTCTGTTTTTGTGCCAGTACCATACCGTCTTGATAACTGTAGCTTTGTAGTATAGTCTGAAGTCTGGGAGCCTGATTCCTCCAGTTCCTTCTTTCGTTCTCAAGATTGCTTTGGCTATTCGGGGTCTTTTGTGTTTCCATACAAATTGCAAAATTTTTTGTTCTAGTTCTGTGAAAAATGCCATTGGTAGTTTGATAGGGATTGCATTGAATCTATAGATTGCTTTCGGTAGTAGAGTCATTTTCACAATGTTGATTCTTCCGATCCAAGAACATGGTATATCTCTCCATCTATTTGTATCATCTTTAATTTCTTTCATCAGTGTCTTATAATTTTCTGCATACAGATCTTTTGTCTCCTTAGGTAGGTTTATTCCTAGATATTTTATTCTTTTTGTTGCAATGGTAAATGGGAGTGTTTTCTTGATTTCACTTTCAGATTTTTCATCATTAGTATATAGGAATGCCAGAGATTTCTGTGCATTAATTTTGTATCCTGCCACTTTACCAAATTCATTGATTAGCTCTAGTAGTTTTCTGGTAGCATCTTTAGGGTTCTCTATGTATAGGATCATGTCATCTGCAAACAGTGACAGCTTTACTTCTTCTTTTCCGATTTGGATTCCTTTTATTTCCTTTTCTTCTCTGATTGCTGTGGCTAAAACTTCCAAAACTATGTTGAATAAGAGTGGTGAGAGTGGGCAACCTTGTCTTGTTCCTGATCTTAGTGGAAATGCTTTCAGTTTTTCACCATTGAGGATGATGTTTGCTGTGGGCTTGTCATATATGGCCTTTATTATGTTGAGGAAAGTTCCCTCTATGCCTACTTTCTGCAGGGTTTTTATCATAAATGGGTGTTGAATTTTGTCAAAAGCTTTCTCTGCATCTATTGAGATGATCATATGGTTTTTCTCCTTCAGTTTGTTAATATGGTTTATCACATTGATAGATTTGCGTATATTGAAGAATCCTTGCATTCCTGGAATAAACCCCACTTGATCATGGTGTATGATCTTTTTAATGTGCTGTTGGATTCTGTTTGCTAGTATTTTGTTGAGGATTTTTGCATCTATGTTCATCAGTGATATTGGCCTGTAGTTTTCTTTCTTTGTGACATCCTTGTCTGGTTTTGGTATCAAGGTGATGGTGGCCTCGTAGAAGGAGTTTGGGAGTGTTCCTCCCTCTGCTATATTTTGGAAGAGTTTGAGAAGGATAGGTGTTAGCTCTTCTCTAAATGTTTGATAGAATTCGCCTGTGAAGCCATCTGGTCCTGGGCTTTTCTTTGTTGGAAGATTTTTAATCACAGTTTCAATTTCAGTGCTTGTGATTGGTCTGTTCATATTTTCTATTTCTTCCTGATTCAGTCTTGGCAGGTTGTGCCTTTCTAAGAATTTGTCCATTTCTTCCAGATTGTCCATTTTATTGGCATAGAGTTGCTTGTAGTAATCTCTCATGATCTCTTTTATTTCTGCAGTGTCAGTTGTTACCTCTCCTTTTTCATTTCTAATTCTATTGATTTGGGTCTTCTCCCTTTTTTTCTTGATGAGTCTGGCTAGTGGTTTATCTATTTTGTTTATCTTCTCAAAGAACCAGCTTTTAGTTTTATTGATCTTTGCTATTGTTTCCTTCATTTCTTTTTCATTTATTTCTGATCTGATTTTTATGATTTCTTTCCTTCTGCTAGCTTTGGGGTTTTTTTGTTCTTCTTTCTCTAATTGCTTGAGGTGCAAGGTTAGGTTGTTTATTCGAGATGCTTCCTGCTTCTTAAGGTGGGCTTGTATTGCTATAAACTTCCCCCTTAGAACTGCTTTTGCTGCATCCCACAAGTTTTGGGTCGTTGTGTCTCCATTGTCATTTGTTTCTAGGTATTTTTTGATTTCCTCTTTGATTTCTTCAGTGATCACTTCGTTATTAAGTAGTGTATTGTTTAGCCTCCATGTGTTTGTATTTTTTACAGATCTTTTCCTGTAATTGATATCTAGTCTCATGGCATTGTGGTCAGAAAAGATACTTGATACAATTTCAATTTTCTTAAATTTACCAAGGCTTGATTTGTGACCCAAGATATGATCTATCCTGGAGAATGTTCCATGAGCACTTGAGAAAAATGTGTATTCTGTTGTTTTTGGATGGAATGTCCTATAAATATCAATTAACTCCATCTCGTTTAATGTATCATTTAAAGCTTGTGTTTCCTTATTTATTTTCATTTTGGATGATCTGTCCATTGGTGAAAGTGGGGTGTTAAAGTCCCCTACTATGAATGTGTTACTGTCGATTTCCCCTTTTATGGTTGTCAGTATTTGCCTTATGTATTGAGGTGCACCTATGTTGGGTGCATAAATATTTACAATTGTTATATCTTCCTCTTGGATTGATCCCTTGATCATTATGTAGTGTCCTTCTTTGTCTCTTCTAATAGTCTTTGTTTTAAAGTCTATTTTGTCTGATATGAGAATTGCTACTCCAGCTTTCTTTTGGTTTCCACTTGCATGAAATACCTTTTTCCATCCCCTTACTTTCAGTCTGTATGTGTCTCTAGGTCTGAAGTGGGTCTCTTGTAGACAGCAAATATATGGGTCTTGTTTTTGTATCCATTCAGCCAATCTGTGTCTTTTGGTGGGAGCATTTAGTCCATTTACATTTAAAGTAATTATCGATATGTGTGTTCCTATTCCCATTTTCTTCATTGTTTTGGGTTTGTTATTGTAGGTCCTTTCCTTCTTTTGTGTTTCTTGCCTAGAGAAGTTCCTTTAGCAGTTGTTGTAGAGCTGGTTTGGTGGTGCTGAACTCTCTCAGCTTTTGCTTGTCTGTAAAGGTTTTAATTTCTCCATCAAATCTGAATGAGATCCTTGCTGGGTAGAGTAATCTTGGTTGCAGGTTTTTCTCCTTCAACACTTTCAATATGTCCTTCCACTCCCTTCTGGCTTGCAGAGTTTCTGCTGAAAGATCAGCTGTTAACCTTATGGGGATTCCCTTGTGTGTTATTTGTTGTTTTTCCCTAGCTGCTTTTAATATGTTTTCTTTGTATTTAATTTTTGACAGTTTGATTAATATGTGTCTTGGCGTATTTCTCCTTGGATTTATCCTGTATGGGACTCTCTGTGCTTCCTGGACTTGATTAACTATTTCCTTTCCCATATTAGGGAAGTTTTCAACTATAATCTCTTCAAATATTTTCTCAGTCCCTTTCTTTTTCTCTTCTTCTTCTGGAACCCCTATAATTCGAATGTTGGTGCGTTTAATGTTGTCCCAGAGGTCTCTGAGACTGTCCTCAGTTCTTTTCATTCTTTTTTCTTTATTCTGCTCTGCAGTAGTTATTTCCACTATTTTATCTTCCAGGTCACTTATCCGTTCTTCTGCCTCAGTTATTCTGCTATTGATCCCATCTAGAGTACTTTTAATTTCATTTATTGTGTTGTTCATCGTTGCTTGTTTCATCTTTAGTTCTTCTAGGTCCTTGTTAACTGATTCTTGCAATTTGTCCATTCTATTGTCCATTCTATCTCCAAGATTTTGGATCAACCTTACTATCATTATTCTGAATTCTTTTTCAGGTAGACTGCCTATTTCCTCTTCATTTGTTAGGTCTGGTGGGTTTTTATCTTGCTCCTTCATCTGCTGTGTGTTTTTCTGTCTTTTCATTTTGCTTATCTTACTGTGTTTGGGGTCTCCTTTTTTTTTTTTTTGCAGGCTGAAGGTTCGTAGTTCCTGTTGTTTTTTGAGTCTGTCCCCAGTGGCTAAGGTTGGTTCAGTGGGTTGTGTAGGCTTCCTGGTGGAGGGTACTAGTGCCTGTGTTCTGGTGTATGAGGCTGGATCTTGTCTTTCTGGTGGACAGGTCCACGTCTGGTGGTGTGTTTTGGGGTGTCTGTAGACTTATTATGATTTTGGGCAGCCTCTCTGCTAATGGGTGGGGTTGTGTTCCTGTCTTGCTAGTTGTTTGGCATAGGATGTCCAGCACTGTAGCTTGCTGGTCGTTGAGTGAAGCTGGGTGCTGGCGTTGAGATGGAGATCTCTCGGAGATTTTTGCTGTTTGATATTATGTGCAGCTGGGAGGCCTCTTGTGGACCAGTGTCCTGAAGTTGGCTCTCCCACCTCAGAGGCACAGCACTGAGTCCTGGCTGCAGCACCAAGAGCCTTTCATCCACAGGGCTCCTTAATTTGGGATGATTCGTTGTCTATTCAGGTATTCCACAGATGCAGGGTATATCAAGTTGATTGTGGAGCTTTAATCCGCTGCTTCTGAGGCTGCTGGAAGAGATTTCCCTTTCTCTTCTTTGTTCTCACAGCTCCCAGGGGCTCAGCTTTGGATTTGGCCCCGCCTGTGCGTGTAGGTCGCCGGAGGGCGTCTGTTCTTTGCTCAGACAGGACGGGGTTAAAGGAGCCGCTGATTCGGAGGCTCTGGCTCACCCAGGCCGGGGGGTAGGGAGGGTCACAGAGTGCAGGGCGGGCCTGCAGCGGCAGAGGCCAGCGTGACGCTGCAGCCTGAGGCGCGCCGTGCGCTCTCCTGGGGGAGCCGTCCCCGGATCCCGGGACCCCGGCAGCGGCAGGCTGCACAGGCTCCCCGGAAGGGCGTGTGGCTAGTGACCTGCGCTCGCACACAGGCCTCCTGGCGGCGGCAGCAGCGGCCTTAGCGTCCCATGTCCGTCTCTGGGCTCCGCACTCTTAGCCGCGGCTCGCGCCCGTCTCCGGAGCTCTCCCAAGCAGCGTTCCCAATCCCCCCTCCTCGTGCACCAGGAAACAAAGAGGGACGTAAAAGTCTCTTGCCTCTTCGGCAGGTCCAGACCCCTCCCCAGACTCTCTCCCGGCCAGCCGCGGCGCACCAACGCCCTGCAGGCTGTGTTCACGCCGCCAACCTCAGTCCTCTCCCGGCGCTCCGACAAAAGCCGGAGCCTCAGCTCCCAGTCCCGCCCGCCCCGGCGGGCGAGCAGACAAGCCTCTCAGCTGGTGAGTGCCGGTCGGCCCGATCCTCTGCGCTGGAATCTCTCCGCTTTGCCCTCCGCACCCCTGTTGCTGTGCTCTCCTCCGCGGCTCCCAAGCTCCCCCACTCCGCCTCCCGAAGTCTCCGCCCGCGAAGGGGCTTCCTAGTGTGTGGACACTTTTCCTCCTTCACAGCTCTCTCCTGCTGGTGCAGGACCCGTCCCTATTCTTTTGTCTCTGTTTAGTTTTTTCTTTTGCCCTAACCAGGTACGTGGGGGGTTCCTTGCCTTTTGGGAGGTCTGAGGTCTTCTGCCAGCGTTCAGTAGGTGCTCCGTAGGAGTTGTTCCACGCGTAGATGTATTTCTGGTGTATCTGTGGAGAGGAAGGTGATCTCCGCGTCTTACTCTTCCGCCATCTTCCCGGAACCCTGCCTTTACTCTTATTAATATCTTCTATGTATATCTAACTTCATCTATCCACATCTATCTTTGGTTTATTCTTCCTTTTCCAGCTTCTTGAAGTGAAAGCTTAACTAATTGTTTTAAACCTTGCTCTTTAGAAAAATCTAAAGCTTCACACTTCCCTCTAATTACTGCTTTAGCTATTCCCATAAATTTCAACATGTGGTATTTTCATGATCATTCAGTTCAAAGTTATCTTTAAATTTCGATTGTATAATCATCTGTAACCTGTAAGTTAGTCATAACTAAGTTGTTTAATCCAAGTGTATTCTTAATATATTATTTCATTTCCCCCCAAAGATACTAGCCAATAGATTTATATCTTACTAGCAATAATATCTCAATACTAAAGTAATAAGATAGTTACAATCTTTTCCAATTTTCTTAAATATTATTCATTTCAAATTTTTAGAAACTCTGTGAAATTTTTAAATATTCATTTTCAAGGCCAGAGATTTCAAATAGCACTTTGAGGGTTTGTTGGACAATAGTAGATATATCTAGGTATGTTATATGGTACCTTTCAATTTATCTTAAATATCTAAAATATCATATCTAAAAAACCCCACAAGATATGCCATCTTCAAAGTGGCATCTCATTTAATCCTCATATCAATCAATTTATTGTTTTCCTCCATTCGAGTTACATTTATTATTTTCCTCCATTTTATCAACAACAAAAAATTAGGCTTAGAAAAGAAATTACTTCCCTAAGTGATAGACAGTAAGTGGCAGAACCAGGACTTATACCTGAGTCTTTTGATTAGTAGCTCAGTGCCACATACCTTCTAACAAGTTGGGGTAAGGATTACTTGAGACAATGTGTGTAAAGCAGAGTACCCAACACAAAGTGTGCCCTAGAGCTATGTTGCTGCTTTTGTTTTTACAAGGATTCTGCCTTTGTTTTTTCCAAAAGATTATCTTGTTCCAGATGCCTGTGGAGATAAATACCACAAGCATTTGGGCTGTCATTTTACTTAAGGCAGTTCAACTCTGTCAGGCCTAATATTCCCTTTTTATAACAAACACTTTATAATACCTTTTCTATCCTGAAGTGAACTTCCTAAATAATATAATCTTATAATCTATCTTCATAAATAATTTCAATGCAACCTGTAATGTGAAGAATAGTCCATATTATAGATGTCAATATGATTATGGCTACACTAGGAAACATGATGAAACAGTCAAATGCTTGTTTCTACGCTTATAATAGTATGAATGCATCAGGTAGAAGTACCCACTGAAGCAGTGCTGGCAACCTTAATGCAAAAGGGGCCCCAGTGTCAGTGATGTGATTTTCTGAAATGATAATCTACTCTTGGTAAAGTTCTAAACACAACAAAAAGCAGTCATTTCTCAGTTTACACAGTTGTTGCGTTTCTGGATAACACATAGTATATCAAAGACATGGAAAAATATTCGAGATTATTTTTAGCTAGGGCTAGATATTAGGCTTGGATAATTGTAAACAGGCTTTTCATATACACGAATGCAGGGGGAGACGTTTGAAAGTCATGAGTGTTATGGGACAACTTTTTGTTTTGCAGTACAGCCCTGTGTTTGCAGGACGTGTAGCAAACCCTGATTAATATCCTGTATTGACTACTCATTGTCTTCATGACAAATTCTACGGGCCCAGCTAAAAACTTGAGAGGAAAGAGTGATGAGAATGGATCTGATGGCATAGAACTAATATTCTTTGACAAAACCTGCCTCTTTGGCGACCCAAACAGACATTTATATTCTTCTCATCCATGGAACACTCCCCTTCCATGCCCAAGAAACAACCCTGAAGTCTATCCAGTGACTGCATTCAACTCCAATTCAGAGATCTCCAGTCCTAAAGTGCTTCTTGTGTTTTGATGATTTATAAACTAAAATGCAAGGTATCTGTATCCAATTATACCCACTACAAAACAAAGGAGAAAGAACAAAATAATCTTAGTAAAGACACTGTCTAAATTCAGTAAAGTAGTAAGTGCAACAGTTTCTGATCCATAACAATTATCAAATTTTGCTAGGCAGGAAAGCAAAGACTCCAACCACTAATGGTGGAGTAAACTCCTTAGCCCATCTAGAAGCCCTGGTTACTTTCTCTGGAAAGTTTCTCTATGGCAAATAAGCTTCAAAGTGGCCCCCATGATCCCACATCTGGGTGGTAACACCCTTGTATAATCCTTATCCCTTGAGTGTGGGTAGGACCTGCAACTTGATTCGAACCAAAAGAATATGGCAAATGTGATGGGATGTCATTCCTGTAATTACATTACTTTATATATGACTGCCTCTTGCTAGCAGACTGACTTGTTCTCTCTATTCTCTCTCTCTACACTGCTAGCTGTCATGAAATAAATGGCAACTTGGAGAAGCCCACATGTCAAGAAATCATGAGCAGCCTCTAGGAAGTGAGGACTAGCTTCAGCAATAAACTGAAATCATCAGTCTTGCAGCCACAGAGAAATGAATTCTGCCAACAATCTGAGGGAGCTCAGAAGCAGATTGTCCCCAAGTCAAGTCTCCAGATGACACAGTCCTGCCAACCCCTTTGGAGACTCAGAGCCATGGATCAGCTAAGTCACACCTGGTCCCCTGATTCATAGAAACTGTGAGTAATACATGTATGTTGCTTTAAGTCACTAAGTTTGCAACAATTTGTTATACACCATTGAAAACTAATACTATCTCCTTTATTAATTGTTCTTGAGACCAGTGGCTCTGCCCTAAGGAAGATTCTTGCTTGTCCACACTGAGGTGTGGATTGGGTGAAGCTGAGGGTCTGGAGGCTGTTCACCTCTTAAACCTCCTTGCTGCAGCTCTACGCTTGGAGCCCAGCTACTCTCAGCCAGGCTCCAGGCTTGTTTGTTGTTTTTGTTTGGTTGTTTTGTTTGGCACCGTAATTCTCTCTAAAGTTCAGTACACTTCTTTTAAATTGGCTTCAACTCAGTTCCATGTTTGAATAACCACAGCCAAGTGTCTTTCTGGAAGTGGAATTAACACACAAAGTCTCTTGTCTTTCACTTAATGGACTGTGTCCTCTCATTCTCCCAGCCGCTCCACATAACCACTACTGATTCAAGGCTTTCTGAAATAATGGTTTTGCCTGGAAAGGCAGTACAGTTAATTTCATCTCTGCCAGTAGATTGTTTACAGCTTACATTTATCTCCATAGTTTTACACTCGCTGCTTATAACTGCTTCAATTTGGGGTACAAAAACAGTTGAATTTTTTTGACCCAACAAGATTTCACATTACAGGACACTTGGGCAATTTAGACATCAAGCAGAGGCAGATAATTGCCTCCCTCCTGCAAAATCATATGTCCTCTGTTTCTGCTTGTTGAGTGATTACTCTAACTTGAGTTCCTTTCTCTCTGTAGCACTTTGCTAAATGCTTCAAGGCAACCAGCATGACATACTGAATCTTCCCTATTCTTTCCCCTAATGCTATGGCTTCTGGCAGTTTTTGCAGGACCTTCTATTCTAGATAGAAGTCAGTGCCCAGAAAAAAGTTGAAATTCTTTTACTCAGGAAAAACAAAGTATGGATGTTGGGATTGAATACCAGCAATGACTTGCATGAGTATTATTTTTCTATTACTGCAGAGCAAACCATCCCAAAACATGGTGAGTTTAAAATAATCCACAATTCTATTTGCTCGTAATTCAGTGAGCTCAACTGGAAAGTTATTTTTTAAGTCTTTTTTGGCTAATTAATGAGGTCACTCAAAGCTAGAGTCAGTTGTGGGTTGTCTGGGGCTGGTTGGTCTAGGGGTCTGAGCAGGGGTGACCCATCTCCCAACTTCTTTCTCCAAAAGGCTAGCCTAGGCTTCCTCCCATGGTGACCTCAAAGCAGCAAGAGAGCAAAAATAGAAGCTACGAGGCCTCTCAAAAGCCTAGACTCAGAACTGGCATTTCATTTCCACAACATTCTATCTGTCAGTGCAAGACTTAAGGCCAGCCCAGATTTAAGGAAGTGAGGAAATAGACTCTACCTCCTGATGGGAGGAATTGCAGTAAATTTGTGCTCATTCTTAATCATCATAGATGTTAAATCAATATTTGTAGAACAAAGAAAAGAATTAGTAAAGGAAGGAAAGAGAACAAAGAAAAAGGAAGGAGAGAAAGTGACAAAGGGGAAAAGAAAGGGGAGAAAAGAATATTTTCAGACATACTGAGAATTAAAATGCAGGGGAAATACTCAGGGTATAATAAACTCAATGCCCTTAAAGCACAGAAATAACATTTAATAAATTTTAAATTAATAAAGTAATGATCATAACTTTAAAAAATCATGAAGCTCAACTATATTTACAACATTCAACCTGTTTCATTTATCTAATGTTATGCAGAAAATTACCCCAAAGTTAATGGCAACAAGCAACCGTCTCTTACGCTCACAGATTCTGTGGGTCAGGGATCTATAAGAGCTTGGCTGAGGGAATTTGCTTGGAGGGCTATCAATTGCAGTCAGCTGGAACAGCAGTCATCCCAAAACTTGTCTGGGGCCGGAAGCTCCATTTCCAAGCTGGCTGACTGTCATTGCTGGTAATTGGTACTTGTTGTTGGCTAGGGACCCCATTTCTCCACAAGAGCCTCTCCATTACTTGTCTGAATATGTCTGGCTGGTGACAGGGTGGCTGGCTTCCCCAAGAGCAAGCAATCCAAGAGGCCAGAGCAAAAGCTGCCGTGACTTTTATGATCAAATTTCAGAAGTCACACCATCATTTTCACTGCTTTTTACTGGTTACATAGGAACAAACCTGATTTAATATGGAGGATTACACACAAGCATGGAACTAGGAGGCAGAAATCATTGGGAGCCATCTTAGAAACCAGGCACCACAACCAGAAAATATTTTTTTTATGTACTGTATACAATTTAGCATTTAAACCAACAAAACCTACAAACAAAAATAAAGCTCCAAGATTCAAAATTATTATCTGTGAGGTAAGGCAATGACAAAAGGTTTATTTCAAGTACAAAAATCTACAAATGGAAATTCCAAGTGTCAATGAATCTCTTTTAGTGTTAATTACATGAAAGAGAATGATGGGAGGAAAAGCATACGTGCATCTCCCAGTCAGTAGGCTAGATCCTTTCATGTTTTCCTTGACAGAAAAACTCAGTAAAATATCTCCTAACAAAAATAACCGCTGAAGAAATTTTAGCACCACATGAGATTTATCTCCTCTGATAGGCCAGTGAGCAAAAATAGCCCACTCTTACAGATTGAATTATGTCCTCCCCAGATTAGTGTATTGAAGACCTGAGCCCTAATGTGACTGTATTTGAAGATAAAGCCTTGAAGGAGGTAATTAGGGTTAGATGAGCCCATGAGGGTGGGTCCCTAACCCAATATGACTGGTGTCCTTATAAGAAGAGAGAGAGTTACCAAGGATGTGCATGTACAGAGGAAAGACCATGCGAGGATGCAGTGAGATGGTAGGCATCTGCAAGCCAACGAGAGAGGCCTCAGGAGAAACCAAACCTGCTGACACCTAGATCTTGAACTTCCAGCCTCCAGAACTGGGAGAAGATAAAAATCTGTCGTTTAAACCACCCACCTGGAATTTTGCTATAGCAGCACTAGAAAATGAATACTCCCACCAACATTTAAAATGTATTTGAAATTAATAAGAGAAAACTGATTGGTAGCATGAACATTAAAATTGGGTTCCCTTTTGGGGGTTTAGATTCACTGTCTGGTAATTAATCTTTACCTTGGATAAATCTTTTGACACTTCTCAGTATAGAGATATCTATGGCAAAAAATGTAGTAGTCAGGGATTTGTGTTAACTTTAACCAATATTGGCAAACCAGCATTTCACCCAAATTTCTCATATATCTCAAAGCCTTGGCTATCATTTTTCTTTGAAATCTTTAAGATATATTTTTTCAACATAGGGTCTTAGGTACAAAATTTCTGTTTTGAAGTATGGGTATGTTTTTCAAGCTATAGGCATTATTGAAACCATAGTTGCACTACCATTTGAAGAGCTGTAACAAAGGGAGGGCAGCTGGGTAGGAAATACTTTTTTCTGGGAGCCACTGGAGACGGGAAACTGTCAGGCTGTTCCCTGTGTGTCCTACCCAGCAAGTGGCCTAGCCTAAAGCTTCTTGTCTTCCAGACACTCTTTTTCAAAGAGAGCAACCTTCCTTTGCAAAAGGCCCCAAACTAGCAGAATTAGGCCCCTTTGATATACCTATTTCCTCTCAGTTGTATTTACCTAAGAAATTTTATGCACAGAAAGGAAAGAATGGAAAGGGTATTCAGCCACAAGACAGGAATGAGATTTGTGTTGTCACTTCCTTTAAAGCATCTTAAAACAAGGCTGAATGGAGAAGGATTATAGGGCAGTAAAATACTGTTTAAAATATTCAGTGAATGAATAGCATGAGACATTTATCATAAAAATAACACTGCGCTAAAGAAACAATTCCTTAACTGTATGCAACCACAACTAACCTTGGTGTTGCTGTGAGCAATCTGCTAATAAATGGGGCTGTAGTGGTCATAAAACTTTTTACTTTTGCTGAGTTTTAAAAGACCTTCCCTTCCTAAGGGTAGTAGTCATTTGTCACTGGAGTTTGATTGTTAACACTTGTAGAATTTTTTTAGAAATAAGTCATTGTAGCTTATCATCTATATTGAATTTCTCCTATGGTTAATTTAGTTTTTAAAGTCTAAACCCTGAATGTGTTGATTTCAGTCATTAGGGCCAGAAAAGGCTATCATTTTTGTTATAATGTTCTAGTTTTTAGAGTCTTGTCTGGGTGAGGTATGGGTATTATTTAGATTAGTTGGACTATTAGCCAAGAGAAAAAAAAGTAAAGAAGCAGAATGGTTTTTATTTTTTTTGAAGTGAGATCTGGAGTGTAAAAAGTTGAATTCTGGTCCCAAATGAGTTACTACCAACTATATGACTTTAGAAAAGTGACTTCACACCTTTCGATGTTCTTCCTTGTCCAATACGTCACCTGCCCCCAGTAGAAAGGGCTGCCACATTTACCACCATTTGCAAGCTGGCTGCCACTTCTGGTTCCAGCATTATGCCTGGTGAACAGGCAAAGAACAATTGTGATGCACCTAAGGGGACGCAGTAGCCAGCTAGAGGAAGAACAGGCACAGGATCCAGAATAAGAACATACACCAGAATGGTGCTCATACCATTGGAAGAACTGCTGAACTGTTGGGGGAAAGAGAAAACAATTGGTCCATAAAATAATAACAAAAACACAAAACATATAAGAAAACTTAATGATAGCACATGAACACACACACGCAAACAAACACTACAACCTTTCTGGGACTTAGGAAACAACAACATGTTTTTTTAATTAAAAAAAAATGGTGGTGAATTAAAGAGGGAACAATTACAGTCAAACTGAATGATCAAGTGGAGGAGAGATCTAATAATACAGAGGAAGAAATACAAATATATGGCAAAAATATGAAAAAATATACAAGAAGTGGATGAGAGATTCAGCAGAACACGACTACTCCAGTGATAAATACCCACAAGTAGTATCATTGACCGAAAGATCAGGCACAGAGCCGTAACTGCTTGGGTAAATCAAACAAGTCGTGCTTGTCTAAAGGATTCAGTAGAACATTAAAGGAGTCAGAGGACACAAAAGAGAGATCAAAATTCTCTGAGGAAGATTCAAATCTCCTTTCCTCCAAAGGTCTTAGTAAAGCCCACACAGTTGCAGTTAATAGCATCCAAGTCACTCAAGTTCACGTCAGACTGTCTGAGAGCATACCTATCCTCTTCTAAGGCTGGCCTGATACACATAAGCCTAGAGTGCTCCAGGGTGGAGCCTTGCCTGCAAACCTGCTGGAGACCTCCCCACCTGGGTCAAGGGCACCTCGTTAATCTTGAGGTACACAATGCATGATATGATTGCTACAGGTCCATACGCAATACTCTGGCTTGAAACAGCTTCTCAGGCATGTTCACAACCTGCACAACCTAACACGGCTTGATATAATTACCTTCTCAAATGCTGTGCAGTTTCCCAGGGGTTTATAGGAAGCTCTAGCTATAGGACCCATCCTCCTGCAAGGAAACCAAAAACAGGAAAATAGGAGTTCCAGAAAAGAGGAAAAGCAACAAATGCCAGAAAGGAAATCATTAAGCCACTAACATTTAAAAATTTCTCTCAATAGAGAAAAGACTTGAATTTTCAGACTAGAAGGGCTCAGTGAGTTCCAGGAAGGGCTTATCAGAAAAGACACATGTTAACACTACTTCTATCCTGATAAAATTCCTGAGTTCCAAGGACACATCTTAATAAGCTTCCAAATAGAAGAAGTGGTTATTTGCAAGGAAAAACAAAGACATTTAGCATTGAACTTCTTATGTGCTACACAGGAGTTAAGAAGAGAATTGATCATTTACCAGTGTCAAAAAAAAAAAAAAAAAGATATGTGTGGATATGCAAGGATTCAAAAAATATAAAAGGGGTGTGCTCCATTGGAGGCAATTACTAGATGAAGAATTCTAACCAAACAAAAAATTAACCAGAATAGAAACTTTAAGAAAGGAGAACAGAAGATGAGAGAATTACTGAGAACATGAATTTTAAAATTGAGTGGCCATGTTTGACTGATTTCAGGCCACTGGGATTTCAAGCAAATGAGATGTGCTCAACTTCTGTGTTCTCTCTTTTTGTAGAAAGGTGCCTGTCCTGGGCCTCATCTTTTTCTCTGCTTGATGGCTAGGATATGGGGAAAATGAGAGCAAACTTGAAAGACATGTTGAAAATGAGAAAGTCACTCCAACAATCACAGGCTGATCACATCTGGACTTACCTGTGAGAAAATTAAATGATAGTGTTTCATCCCCTGTATTTAAGGTCCCTTTGAAACAACGGCTTACTCAACTAATATATTAGGCTGAACCATCTGAAATTGTTGATGTTCATTCAATAGTTGTTGACCTCGGAAAAAATGGCAATTTTATATGGTTCAATCTAATAATTCCTATTTCACAAATCAGTTGAATTCCTGTATTATAAATTCAAAAGTCTCCCAATATCTCTTCTTGTCCCACTAATTTTCTCAAGGAGAAAATAATGAGGCCCTTAGTCAGTCTTCTTCTTTCAGGACTGGAGGATCTTTGTAAACCAAGAAACAAGTAAACAAAGTGACGGAAAGGAGTAATACTATATATTACAGAATATACTATTATATTCTGCCAGAGAGTATAAGAAGAGTAAGATTCAGAACACTCTTTTTTTCCTCATATTTGCTTCAAAAATAGGAGTGGTTTTTTGGTGGGTATCTTTGTGTTGTCTGTTCTTTCCGTTTGTTCTGCTCATGTAAATTTTTTTCCACATATGCTTATTTTTGATTATGGAACATGCTTTTTTTTTTTGAAAACTTATGACAATTTTTAAAGCCTAAGACAAAGGTAGATTCCTCCAGTAAGTATTCACTATAGTTCCTGCCAGGTACTGGAGAATACTACCAATCACTTTAATGCTTAAAGAATCATTTAAAATTAAATTCACAATTTAAGATGTGTATGATAATACAGGTAGTATTAACTAATGCTACAGATTCATGAGAGAGTTGACATTTGGTTACAACTTCTCAGGAAGTTGTTTTTCCTTCTAGCTTGGCTCGGGGTTGAGGCACATTTCTTTGCATTCTTCTGGGGGTAAAGAGGAAAGGGGTTGGCCTAATTCCCCTTCACTCTTATCCTGAGGATACAGCTTTCGGCTGCTGCCGCTTCCAGGACTGACTGCTCCTGACTCCTCACTCTAGGCAGACCCTGAGCCTTGAATTCAGCCTTTTATATCTCAGTGCAGACCTCAAAACTGAAGGTCAAGTTCACCTCATTCAGCAAAGGTCTTCAGGATAAAAGTAGCTTCAGTCACGGCCTTACTGCTCCAGGTTCCTGCTTTTGGTTGGAAGTTGTCCTGAGAAGTCTTCTTATGTTTTTGGTTATTTGATTCTTTTAAGGATTTTTTAAAAAATATTTTACCCAACATTTAACTTGTTTACAGTTGGAGTATTTGCTCAAATAACTATCAGTCATATTACCAAAAATTAAGATCACCAATATATGTAAAAGAAAATATTTTCAATATTAAATTTGCAAAAGTATTGAGGGGGTTAGAGATGGATGTACCTGGCATATCAATACTTACCCACTTCACCTGCCTTCACCCCTCTCCACATTATTTTATTTGTATCCTCTGATTTACATGGGGACTGATGAGCCAAATTGAACAATGTACACAATGTTCAAGTGGTGTTTTGGGAATTAAAATTCCTGTGTGGAATGCTAAAAACTCAATAGCTCTTGATTTCCAGACATTTTATTTGATACTTGAATATCTCTGCTCTATAGCAAGACATTCCTTAACGTGATATCAAAATAAATCTCTAAAAATTCGTCCCAAATACATTTTGCTTGATGATTAAAATCTTTCAAAGACAGGAACTTGACAAAATGTCTGAGGTAATTATATAAGAGGCAGAATAATAAAATGAGTAGCTATCTCAAGCCGTAAGTATGAAAGCAAATGAGGATCCTCTTCTCAAAAGTATGTAGTACAAAGTTAAAATATTAGTCAATGATCAGGAGTGCAAAACAATCCCAGTCTTTCTATGAGTACAATGTGAAGTTGTATTAATTGCAAGCCCTGTTTCTATTCTTTCTCATTAGTTCTTCCTTTGAGAGAATTTACAAAACAAATTCTTCATACATGGCATCCCCCTTCAGGAACCCTTAAAAGTATTGGCACCATGGACATAGAATGTACCATAAAACATTCCTTTGTATGTTACATAGTTCCATGGGAAGGAATTTATGCAAATTATAGTCACAGACAAAACATATCCTGGTGACATCATGATTTCACTGAAAACTTTCCAACACTAAAAAAAAAAGTGTTTCTTCCATCCTTACCCTCCCCCCACCAGTGGCAACAGGCACATCCAGCTGTTGTTTTTAGAGAAGGGAGTCTGTGGAAGCACCACCCTATTTTTGCTGGTCTCATCCTTGAGCATATTTTCAGAGTGCTAAAATCAGTTCCTCACATTATGGTCAAGGCTGGAGTTCTTTGTTCTATAACTCCTTTCTGATTAAGATTTTCAAGAAGTTATTAAAAATAATAAACAAAGAATTCAGAGCAAATGTTATTAAGGGATACACATATTCTTGCTTTCCATTCTGACAAAATTCTAAACAGTTACAAGCTGTTATAAAAATATATAATTAAAATCGTAAGCCAAATAAAACCATCAAGAATTTCATCCGAAAAAAACATATCAAATTCAAAACAAGATTATAAACTGATTTTGATAGAGATATTGAAAATATCATACTACCTAACTTCATCATTGTGGTTTTAAGCAGAAATTGTTTTGGCCAGTGCAGATTTAAAAATAGTGAATGCAATTATTTTCTTCTTAGAGAAGAATATCCCTACCAGTGCCATCATTATTATAGTGCCTCATAACAAAATCTTCAGTACTTCAGCCCAAAATCCTGAAAAGAATTAGTGAAAACGCAGAAAAATGTTTTCTGATTAGATGACCAGGTATTTGATACTGTACCCTCTTAGGCACAAAAGAAGTTTGTGAGCTCACCGAGCAGAGGCCACAAATACCTAACACAATGTCTGCTCATATAGTATTGCAATACGTATTGTTACATACATAAATCACACACCCTAATTTGAATGTGCAGGGATTCTTGGAGAAATGGGTCAAATGTAGGCACATATTATTTCTTTTTGCATAAGCAAAACCACAATCTGAAATAATGAGTCTGTTGTGAGAATATTTTTTTTACTAAATATTAATTATATGGCAAATAATTGGACAAAAATTCAGGGGGTGAATTTCTATTCCCAGCCCCTTAGAAGGCCCGTCTCTTTAAATAACAATCACGATGATAACTTTTTAACAACCTGCTAAAGATGAGTTAGAAGATGACTGGTGGAAATATTAAGAAAAATAAATAAAAGCAAGGCTTCACCTCTGATGTTCCTTTGGGCCTTTGGTCAATTTTCTTAAATTTTGCTTGGTTTCTTTTTCTGTACAATTAGAGAGTTAGACTTGAAGTGGTGGTTTTTCAATTATTTTATCCATACAACAATTGTTCAAAGTACCCTGAATGAAATGCGCACATAGCAGAGCTGCTGTGATTGAAGCAGAGTCACTCTCAGAGCCCTAGCTGTGGGTCCAGCTTCCCTGTGGCAAGCGCTGAGGATGCCTCAAACACAGTTTGACAAACAATGCACTAGGCAATAAAAAGAGACTGTAAACATTTATAATTTTAGAAGGAAAGATGGAAGGGATGAGAAAAAAAAGTGCCTAATTAGTGCCTAGCTCCAAGTTTAAAATTCTTCCTTTATTTTATTCTTTTACAGTATTTCAAAACAATGGTTGCAGTTTTTTTATTGCCACTTTTTACTGCTTAATTTTTAATGAAATAGATATGGAGGATTTTTACCATCTCAGAGTTGTAGCAGTTTCTTTATTTCAGGGAGGTAGCTTTGATAATACTACTTGGTGCCAACCAACATCTATTTCTCCCTCTTCCTTTCTAATAAAACCTCGGTATTTGTCAGCATGGCAATGTGCCCACTTATAACTAATCACTTCCCTAGATTCTCTAGCATGTTGATATGGCCCAGGTGCAAAATTATGGCCAATGAGATGAAAGTAGAATACTAGCTGGGGGTTTCAGGAAAGCTATTGTTTTCTTGATTAAAAAAAAAAAGACTAATTTATCATTAATTGCTGAGTGAATTGGTGGCATACATCTTTTACCCTCCACCTTTCCTTACTAAACCAAACTTAGGTCCATTCGCCCACACTTGCGCAGTAAAGCCAATCTACCATCAAATTCTTGCCGTACTACCTACCACCCTCTGCCCCTGCTCCCCACACACAATTACCTCTCATCAGCCCACATCTATGTTCTCACAGAAAATGCCCTAGGACAAGTTGACTGAGAAGGGAAAAATACAAGCCCGATTTCCAGATGGTTCTTACCAGCAACAAGTGAACTGTTAATGGTGTTACGGCCCACTCAGGGTGGCCCTAAAGGACGGTGGTGGGGAGAAATCTTCCCCTGCAGGTAGAAACATAAAACACCACATCTCATTGTCCTTTTTTCCTGGAAAAGGAGAAATGGCATAAGGTGCAGTTCCATACTGAGTCATAAGCAATTGGCTAACAGTTTGGCAAACGACTAGGAAATTGGAAAGAGGGATACTGGACAATTGGCAACAGGAATAATTGAGAATGGGCCTAATATATTGATATTTGTTTTCCATAGACATGCTCCTCAAAATGTCATCACTGCACTAGAGGCTGTTAGTAATCAGAACTGGACAGCATGCCCTATGGTCAGTCTGCATCCTGTCCACTCTCATTGCTTGCTCAATGGGATACTGATTTTGAAGGTAGTGAAACTATTCTGTAGGACCTGATAATGGTAGTTACATGTCCTTATATGTTTGTCAAAACCCATAGAATGTACCACACTAAGAGTGAACCCTAGTGTGACTAAAGACTGGGTGACAACGATGTGTCAATTTAGGTTCATCACTTGTAACACATGAACCACTGAGGTGAGGGATGTTAATAGGGGCAGAGGCTTGTGTATGTGGGGACAGGGGATATATTGGGGCCTCTCTGCACGTTCTGCTCAGTTTTGCTGTGAACCTAAAACTGCCCTAAATAATGAAGTCCATTTTTTAAACGTCTGATCTACTTAACACTTCCCTTCATAAAGATTGACCCATGTCTCATTTGGAACCAAAACCCGGTGAAAACAACACCCACTGTGTAACAGGTAAACCTTTTCTATCAAATAGTGGTAAGCAACTTGTCCTACTGAGCAATAGATACATTCATAATTGACATAGCTTCCGCTCACCACTATTCTTTTTGTATAAACCCTCATGATAATTCATACCACATTGCTTTGGACAAAAAACCACTCATTTTTGCTCATTTACATGGCAGCCCAAAATGAAATGTGAAATTTAGCTCTAGCAACTTAGAAAAACTGAGTAAGAAAGTGGATGGATTAGAGAAAGAGACAGGGTGTTCTCACTCTCTTCACCCGGAATTGATTTCTTTGGAAAGAAAATAAAGAGATGGAAAGCTAGTAACTGATTCTGAAGAGAAAGAATTGGATTTGTGGGCAGTGCTTTAAGAAACTAGAGCAATGCCTTCTTAGCAGGGAATAAAGACCATCCGACAAGACCTATGAAGATCATGTTTGGCTGATGCCCCTCCAGCTGACCTGAACTCAAAGCTTTAAAATTAAATTTAAAGAGAAGGGAGATAATTACAGATAGGAAACCAAGTGAAGAGAAAGAGCTGTTTTCAGTTTTTATCTATTATAAATTATGCTACTCTGAACACTTTTCTATAAACTGATAACTCTATTTTTTATACTATTAAGATTTTAACTGCCCATATGCAAAAAGGATAAAAACAGACTAATACAATTCCAAGAATAGTAATGATGTATCTGTATAGGTTTTATCGTTTCAAAGCTTTTTGCTTGCTTGTTTTTTAGTTTGTTTGTTTAAATTTTTTATTAAGGTATAGTTGATGTACAGTATCATATAAGTTTCAGGTGTTCATCATAGTGATTCACAATTTTTAAAGGTTATACTCCATTCATAGTTATTATAAAATATTGACTATATTCCCTGTGCTGTACAATATATCCTTGCACCTTATTTATTTTGTACATAGTAGTTTGTACCTCTTAATGCCCTGCCCCTATTTTGCCCCTCCCCCTTTCCCTTTCCCCACTGGTAACCACTAGCTTGTTCTCTATATCTGGGAGTCTGTTTCTTTTTTGTTATATTCACTAGTCTGTTTCATTTTTTTAGATTCCACATGTAAGTGATATCATACAGTATTTGTCTTTCTCTGTCTGACTTATTTCACTAAGCATAATACCCTCCAAGTCCATCCACGTTGTTGCAAATGACAAAATTTCATTCTTTTTTATGGCTGAATAGTATTCCATTGTATACATATACCACATCTTCTTTATCCATTCATCTTTTGATGGACACTTAGGTTGCTTCCATATCTTGGCTATTGTAAATAATGCTGCTATGAACATTAGGGTGATTGTAAATAAAGTTGCTATGAACATTGGGGTGAATGTATATTTTCAAATTAGTGTTTTGGGGCTTTGGGGGATATATACTCAGGCATAGAATTGCTGGGTCATATGGTAGTTCTATTATTAATTTTTTGAGAAATCTTCATACTGTTCTCCACTGTGACTGCACCAGTTTACATTCCCAGCAACAGTGCACAAGTGTTTCCTCTTCTCCACATCCTCACCAACATCTGTTACTTGTGTTCCTTTTGATGATAGCCATTCTGACAGGTGTGAGGTGATATAATTCCTCCTTATTTTGGATGGTTACCTTTGGATATATTACCCACAATAAACCTACTCATTTAAAGCACATGACATCATTAGTACTCTTTTTATTCATTCTAAAATGATTATTTGAATTTGCGATGCCAAGGACAACAAACAGGAATGCCGTTTTCGATATATCCTTAAGAGCACTGGGTCATGTTGCCTCTCTCTCTATTTCTTTATATCTATCTTTACATTATATACCTATAATTTGATAGGCAAAATTTTGTCTCACTGTTGTTCTACTCATTTGTTAATTTAATCAATATTTATTGACTATCTACTATGTTTCAAAAATTGTTCTTGGTATTAGTTAAGTTGCATTTCTTTGAGTTATAAGATTATAAATGGTTCATATTTATTAACTATATTTTCTCCTTGAATCTGACAATCATGTTTTTCCTTTTGTTTTTTCTTCTGTTGTTGACAATCATGTTACTCTGAATCTGGATTTGTTCTGGTTGTTTCAATAAAGTAATAGTCATCCAGAGGGAAAATTCATATGATTTTAGAATCAATAAACAAGAAAGGGAATGATGATTCGATTGGAGAATTGGTTTTAGAAAAATAAATTCAAAGGTTTAGAGAAAATACAGCATGATTCCATGGCATCTTACAGATGTTTACTTTCACAGAGACTAGTGCGGTTCTGAATACACAATAGGTCCTTGGCCAATATGTCATTTGCCTTCTTTGTAACCCTCTGTGAGCTTCCTTTACCCTGTTCTGAACCTCACTTTCTTCCGCCATATAGTGTGGATGAAAATAATGCCTGCCTCAAGAGGAAGCTTCAAGGAGAAAATGGGTTGTTTTATCATCGAAACAGCATTTTAGGAATGTGAGGGATGAATTGTAGGAAGTTATGTTCATGTTTTTATTCTCAAATAAAATACTGAAATACATTATGATGCTTGAAAGCCTTGCCATGGAATTTTTCTATTGAATAAAGTAGACAGTCTACATGGTGGAAGAAGACATTTTCCTGGAGTGAAAAATGTTTTAAAAGGTTTATTCATTTTGAATAGAAAAAAAAATTAAAGCTAGTAAACATTTTTATTTTCCCTGAGCTTGACTTTATACAAAAAACAGATGTTCTACCATGGACCAAAAAGGGATTAAAAGAGCAGAGAATAACACTACGAATTACTGGCAATGACAAAGTTGCATGAGGTACCTAACCAGGCACCAGAAAATTTGAAATAGTAAAAGACTAAGCAATAATTTAAGCTGAGTCCATGAAGTAAGTAACATAGTCTAGATAATTAATACCTGGCTGATCATTATGTATTATGTTTTTATTGTGGAATTTGGTGTGCAAATATTTTCTTAAGGATTTTTATGAAAGAGGTTGGTTCATGATTTTCTTTTCTTCCACTGTCTTTGTCAGACATCACAGTTGTGGTGCCCTCATAAAACCAGTAGGGAAGTGTGCTTCATCTAGTTTTTGGAAAAAAAAAAATTGTGTATGATTGATATTATGTCTTCCTTAAATTTGAGAGAATTCACCATTAAAACCATCTAGGCGGGCTTCCCTGGTGGCGCAGTGGTTGAGAGTCCGCCTGCCGATGCAGGGGACACGGGTTCGTGCCCCGGTCCGGGAGGATCCTGCATGCCGCGGAGCGGCTGGGCCGTGAGCCATGGACGCTGAGCCTGCGCGTCCGGAGCCTGTGCTCCACAGCAGGAGGGGCCACCACAGTGAGATGCCCGCAAAAAAAAAAAAAAAAAAAAAAAAGCTAGGCAGAGTATTTTCTTTATGTGGAAGTTTCTGATATATGATTCAGTTCTTCTGATGAATATAAGGCATTTATATTTCCTATTTCATCTGGTATCATATTTGGTAAGTTGTGTGTTTTTAAGGAATTTGTCACTTTTATCCACCAAGCCAGATTCATTCATATAAAGTTGTTCATAGCATCTAAAATCCTTTTAATTTCTGTAGGATCTGGAGTAATATCCTATTTTTCAATCCTAATATTAGAATTTTGTGATTTTTCTCTTTTTATTTTCATTACTCTTGCTAGAGTTTATAAATTCTGTTAACCTTTTAAAAAAATGAACTCCTGGTTTTGCAAAATTTTTCGGTTGTGTCTCTTTTCTATTTCTTTGATTTCTGCTCTTATTTCTTCCATCTATGAAATTTAATTTTTATCTTTTTCGAGGTTCTTAAAATAATCTTATGATAACCTTAAGGTAATCACAATGGCTCCTTAAGGTAGAAATTTAGATTATTAATGGTAAGCCTTTCTCTCTTTCTAATATGAGCATTTAATGGTATAAATTTCCTTCTGTGTACTATATTAGCTGCATGCCACCAATTTTGATATGTTGTATATTCATCAGCATTTGGTTCAAAATCTTTTCTAATTAATGATTTACTCCTTGATTCATGTGTTATTCAGAATTTAGAAGTTTTCTAGATATCTTAGTGATTTACAACTTAATTTCATATAGTCAGAGAATATAATTACTAATACTGTCTAGTCCTTTGAACTTCATTGACACTTATTTTATAGCTCACTATGATTTATCCTGGATCATAGTTCATGTACACTTTTAAAGAATGTGCATTCTGAACTTGTGTTAAATGTTCTATGAATGTCTATGAGGTAGAGATGGTTGATGGTTAATTTTATGGGTCAATTTGATTGGTAAAACATTGTTTTTGAGCACATCTGTGAAGGTGTCTTAGGAAGAGATTAGCCCTGAATCAGTAAACTGAGTAAAGAAGATCATCCTCACCAATGCAGGTGGGCATCAATCAATCCTTTGGGAACTTGAATAGAACAAAAAGGTGGAGGAAAGCTTGATTTGCTGTCTCTGCTTGAGCTCAGACACCCATCTTCTCCTGCCCTGAAACATCTGGGCTCTTTGTTCTCAGGTTTTGGGGCTCAGACAGGAACTTACACCATCAGCCACAATCACCCCCAACTCCCCTCCCACCCATTCTCAGGCCTTTGTACTTGCACTGAATTACACCACCAGCTTTACAAGTTCTCTGGCTTATGATAACAGACTGTAGGACTTCTTGGTCTCCATTATCATGTGAACCAATTCCTATAATAAATCTCCTCCTATATATTCACACACACACATATATGTGTATTCTATTGGTTCTGTTTCTCTGGAGAACCCTATTAATAAAATAGTATTAGTTACAATTTTTCATTTCTTACTGTGATTATTTTTGTTTACTTATTATAACTACTGGGACAGATGTGTTAAAATATGATTGTGATTTTGTTTTTGCCTATATCTCTCTTTTTATGTATCAGTTGTTGCTTCATTTTTGTCAAAACTCAGTTTTTAAGCACATACACATTGAAATTAATTCTGCCTGATGTATTCACCCTTGTTAGATAGCAATTCAGCTCTATTATGAATAGTATTTGTATGATATGTAATTTTTCATCCTTTATACTTGCAAGCTCTTTGTGCCTTTTTAGTTAAAATGCATCTTTTAGTGACAGCATATAGTTGGATCTTGCTGCTTTATAAAGATCAACACTGTTTGCTTTTTAATTGGAAAATATAGTCCATTTACATTTAATGTAACTATTGATACAGCTAGATCTAGGTGTGCCATTTTGTGCCCTATTTTTCCCCCCTCATATGATTTTGTTGTTGTTGTTGTTGTTTTCTTTCCTTATCCTTATCCTTTCCTTTCTTCTTCCCTGCCTTCTTTTGAGTTAATCCATTTTTAGTATTCCATTCTGATTTCTCTACTGGCTTTTCAACATATCTCCTTGCAATTTTTTTTAGGATTTACAGTATCTATCTTTAAGTTATTACAAACTATGTAGAGTCAATATTGAACTATTTCATATAAAATATACAGGAGCCTTGTAAGAATGTAATTCAATTTACCACCCCATATTCTCTGTGCTTTTTTGGATATATATACAAGTATCTATATCTATATCCATCTATCTATTTATCTATATACATACCAGTAGACCTATATATCCAAAGTAAATTTAATTTTTGTTTTATATGGTCATACATCTTTTAAAGAAGTTGTCCTCCATCAAGGGCAGTTTTGACTCCCAGGAGACATTTAACAATATCTAGAGATATTTTTTATTTTCACAACTGTGAGAGCAGTGCAGCTGACAACTAGAGGATAGAGGCCAAAGATGCTGCTGAAAATCTTACACTGTACAGGACAGTCCCCCAACACAAATAATTATCCATTGCAAAATATCTATAGGGCTATGGCAATGAAGTTTAAACATATAGGGCTGACTTTGGTTGCTTAGAATTTCAGCTAATTAAGGACATTCCTTTACCACATTCAAAGTTCCTCCAAACACAACTTTTATATTCAGACTTAAAGTTTTAAACTCTCTAAGCTCATACAAGGTATTTATTAGCTCATGATCAATCACTGAGTTTGCTGAGTGATTTAATTATGTTATGTGATTTCACATGAGGACTTTAAAGGCAACTGGAAAGAATCCAGAGTTCCAAACAAAGGAATCTCCATTACCAACTGTCTTCTTTTTCTTCTTTCTCTCCTGGTGTGAAAATATCATCCAAGTAATCATTGTTGGGTTATCTTTGTTTAGGAAGAGTAGACTCATGCAAATCTAGCAAATTATGCTTGCGTATTAATTAAATCCTAATAATTTAAACACTTGTGCACAAAATTATTACACATTTCTACAATGTATGCTTTCCTTTTTCAAATGATCTCTGTCAGCTTTATAAGACACTCTGATAAAAATGATAATGAAGTAAACTTGAGAAAAGAGCACAGAATTTCAAATTAAACCTGGATGTGAATCTCTGTATCTATCACTTCTTAAATTCACACTTGTCCTCCCAGCTCTCTTCCAAGCCTCATATTATCTTTTTGTTTTTTAGTCTGTAAAATGGAGATAATACCTATTTCATAAGGTAGTTAAGAAACACCTTCTACCTAGTCTAGGACAGAAGAAAGAATTTAGCCAGTCCAAGGCTTTGTACTACCTTGGGAATGTAGTTTACTGGCCCTGTGACTTGGCTCCTGTGCATGAAGGATAGTAAACTGAAGCCTAGTAAACCGAAGCCTGTGCTGAGCTGTCTATTACAGGCAATTGAACTCATGCCTCTGGAGGCATAGATCAACACTACTGAGATAAGGTCCAGATGCACTCTGTCACAGTTCACTAATTTCAATTAAACCTACAGTGAGCAATGGCAATGGTAAAGAGTGGCCACTGAATCTTTCCCCATGTTCCCAGGAAAATGCATTGAGTTCATTCTTGGAAGAGGTTGGATAAACTGCAACCTGCAGCAAGTCAACTCCTTATCCAGATGTCACCAAGTCCTACAGCTCACAGACCTCCTGAATCACTCAAGGAAGGCTTGGTTTACTGGGTATTCTGAGATCCATACAGGAACAAAGACTTTAGGTCCAGGCAGTAAGCCCTGTATTTTACAGGACAGCCTCAAAATTGGCAGCAGTACAAAAGTCACTTTCATACCAGCTCCAAAGGTTGATGAGAGGGACCTTCTCTAGTCCTGGGAGAACCATCAAATCGAAACACACTTGCTCACACAAGCACATGCCCTCAAACAAATGGCATATCTTCCACCTCATTGGTTGACTGCCACAGCTGCTGTCCCGACAGGGTATTCAATCAAGCAAATGTCTTCTGTCTGAAGTCTGTTTCCACCTCCAGTCAGGCAGGTTGTTTTTAGCACATCTGACAAAATAGGCCAGATCTGCACAGCAACCTTTGAGAGGAAGTGCAACAAAAGACATCCAGCTGTGCTGAATTAAAAGGTCTTCATTCATCACCTTCCATCAGTCAAAAAGCAAAAAGAGGCTGACGTTACTTTTAAGAAATTTAAGGGTGTTATTATTCACCTGTAATTAAAAAGAATGGTTTGATTTGGCTTATAGCCTGGAGGAGACTGAATGCTCTTATTTTGCCAGGTTATGAATTTTTCCAAGTAGTGAATAGGCTCTGAGAATGAGGCAATGAAATGGAGGAACTTCATAAAGTAGAATTTTCCTCAACCTGTATTCACTTGCTTTTTTTAGAAAATCAGTGTTTCTTTACCTTTGCTCTTCTGCTTAGGAGAAGTGCTCCCAGAGAATAGAAATCAAGTGTATTTTGAGTCCATCAACATGAGAAATTCCATGTAAAAGGTTTGAAATGTCCCAAGAAGACAAAATCTGAGGACATTTATTACAAATGCACAAAGTTGCTTTTCTCAGATATACTACATATTCAGAAAGAGTAGAGAAATAAGGATTTCTGTGTTATATAGTGAAAAAATACACATAGTAAGAAAACTAGAGATAGTCTTTAAATATTTTTATGCATCCAGAGGATGGATGTAAGGATTTGCCAAGAAGTTTTTTTTTTGTTGTGTTTTGTTTTATAAATTTATTTATTTATTTATCTTTGGCTGCGTTGGGTCTTCGTTGCTGCACACAGCCTTTCTCTAGTTGCGGTGAGCAGGGGCTACTCATTGCGGTGGCTTCTCTTGTTGTGAAGCTCAGGCTCTAGGTGCACAGGCCTCAGTAGTTGTGGCACATGGGCTCAGTAGTTGTGGCTCTCGGGCTCTAGAGCACAGGCTCAGTAGTTGTGGTGCATGGGCTTAGTTGCTCCGTGGCATGTGGGAATCTTCCTGGACCAGGGATCGAACCCATGTCCCCTGCATTGGCAAGCGGATTCTCAACCACTGCACCACCAGGGAAGCCCAACCAAGAAGTTTTTTAAAGTAAATTCTTCTTCAACCATGCTTTTTATTCCTGAAAGTGTTTAAGGCAACATGAAGACACATTAAACACAATGTTAATATTAATTGAATGAGAAAAAGGAACTGCAAAGTAGGAAATAAAAGATGAAGCTGGGATTGAAGTATATAAGCCAAATAAGTGTGTATCAAGTCCCCATGTAAGTCACACATGTAGCCCTGACTCTCCTAGCAGTCAGTGCAAAGAGGGATTTAAGATCAGTTATGTGATTTGTAATGCCCACCAAATTAAAACAGGAGAGGCACACCTATTTCTCAAGTATCCTAATTAGCATGGTCTGACAGGCCTAGGCTTTGGAGGGTGGGGAATAGTTCCCGACTGTGTACTGGGAAAGTTAAAATTTTTCAGTAGCAATTGTAATTTTTTGTATTTTCACAGTATTTGTTTTTATTCTGATATCAGCGAGGCTGAAAACAAAATTTTCTTTAGGTAGGATTGCCAAAGTAGTTGTTGGAAGTCAATAGAGAGTAGGTGGCCTGAAAGCAGGCTTGGCCAGCAGGAGCAGCATGTAAGGACAGTGTCAGGCACGGGCTTGGGAGCCCAGTGATTTGGGGTTTTACTATATCCCATCACACTGAGCAATGTACACTGAAGTGCAGGAAGGGAGAGGATGGGGCTGCTGAAATTGAAGCTGCTTGGATGCCCTGTATACTATTTGGTATTTTGAAAACACTTTACACTTGCCAGTAAGTAAAGCCAGATGGGATTCAAATAAGTTTAACCAATATATCCTGACTTGCTGATGTGGAGAGTCAGGTCTGATTGATTTGCCCAAGAACTTTCAGTTCCTACAGAGCCACCATACAGCTTTTTACCACTTCCTGTGTATCCAGTGGGCCAAAGAGAGTCCTGGAAGAAAACAGAGACTCCTATTTCCTGTTCTTGGCTCAGTCCAGCAGGTCACAGAAGCTTCTAAACAAAGGAAGAAATCTCTATCCTTTTAACTTGGCTGGTTCCTTTTTCCATGATTTCTTACAAAGCTGCCCTTGGCCAGTTTTTTCAGACCTACTGCCTCATTTCTATTAGGCTGTTTTTATTAGTCTCAGGTTATTTTCCTGAACTGTTATGAAAAACAACTTTTCAGATTATTCATAAGAAAGAGCTGTGTAAGAATCTGGAACCTAGAATAGAACATACATAGTTTGCATAGGTATATCCTCATTTCTAAGCAAAACCAAAATTGTTAAAATTTTTTGCTGTATCTAAGATGTGCATTTACGTTTATTTATTGGAGTAAGTTTCCTGAACTTTGCTGATGAGGAAAATCATCTCATTTGGGTTATTTGTTTAAAAACTAGATTGCCCAGCCCTACTCGGACTTACTGAATAAGAATCTTTCAAAAGGGTCTAGGCTTGTGGGAAACTATGGCATCAAAGACTCTGGAACTTCATGAAGCCTCAATTCAAATCTGACTTCTGCTGCTTAATAGCTGTGTGACATTGAGCTAGTAGCTTACCCTCTTTGTTCCTCTATTTCTTCATAGTGAAATGTGAAATGAGGATCTGCCCCCTTGAAAAATCCCAAGTTTAAAGGCAGTTTCGTAAAGAAGTACCCAGCAAAGGAAATCTAGGAGGAGCCAATGATAGTTTTCAGATCAGTCTATTTCTAAAACAATGGGTGGGCCTAAGAAAAAGCTCCTACCTTCTGATTAGATTCATTCCAGCCCTAAGAATGAGACTGTAATTTTCAAAAGAAGGGTGAATTCTCAGACTGCTTTTAGATATCTAGAAGGAAGTGATTATCAATCCCAATCACACCAAAGCTTGAGTACAATTTAGAAAGTACAAAATAAATAGGCCACTTTAGCATTTTGTATTATTCCTGCTTCCAAATATTTACAATCTTAAATCCACACATTAACCTAACCACAGTAGGACTTTATGAAATAATTTAAGTAGCTCATTTTAAAATAGCTCACCAGATTACTGAAAAGACATCATTTGTTTCATAGGCAAAGAATCTTCTACTCAAATGAACTACAAAATGATCTTCAGCTAAAACCTTCACAGAAATGACATGTTCAAGAAGACTCAGGCAGGATCTTGATCTTGACTAATCAGTGGAAACATTGGGAAAATATATCAAAAAGAATAATAGAACCAAGATACATAAATAATGACTGCATTTCTTAACACTTCACTGAAGCTGGTTGTTGACAAGCCAGATGGCACAGGTCATTAGTGCCTTTTGGCTTTGGTGTCCCTGCTAAGGAAACTCAGGACTGGAAACTCTGGACTGGAATAGCACCACTATTGTTAGGGCCTCTCAAAGCAGAATACACTAATAGGCCCTCCTGTAGCTGGGGAACAATGCCTTAAAATTCTTTTGTTATTCTGCAAGGCCGCAAAGTTCATCAAGTCTTGTCCTCTTTCACCCAAAGGCACTTTGGGGACTTAAGTTATTGTTTGCAGACGTGGGATAAATTCAGTCACGTCACAAAAGAAAGAATTCAGTTCCAAATGTTAATACACACCTCCCTCTAAAATGTAAATCAAAATTCAGGTCGTATCTGGAAACAGTAATATGATGTGGGTCTCTTCAATAAAGGGGTCAAAATAATAATTTTAAAAAAACAGGAATCTATAAGCTGTTAATCTTATTATGCAACTTATTATGCAAACAGTTGATGCTTTCACATAATTATTGACAAAATATAAGGCATTTTATGTGAAACAAAATTAAATACTAAAGATAAAACTTGAGATCAGGACACTCTTACTCCTATCTTCATGAAGTCTCTCCCTTAATATAAAGCCCTGCTGCATTGGATGTCCTCCAGAAGCTCTGGTGGTCAGTGGAGATTTTGCCACTAGGAAGCTCTAAAATGGATTAAATCTCTAAATTATGATAAAGGTTCCTCTTCGTTTATTGAGTTAATAATAAAATATATCACTCTTAGTTGAGAGAAGTCATTATTTGGGTCTTGAAAAATCTCCTGAAATGGTTGGAGCTTATGTAAGTAACAAATCCAGAGCAATGTGGGACCTTGGAGTAGGAAGTGATTCTTGGGTTAGTACAGGTCTCCTGAATCCCAGGTTATTCTTTCCCTGTTCCCTCTCTTGGCTCAAAGACAAGTCAAAGCAATGGTAAACAGTGCCTCCTGCCTAGAGCTGGCACTAGAAGTGTCCCGCATGTGTAATTGAAAAACATGGCAAACACAGCCAACAGTGGCTCTACCCCTGACTGCCTGTACATGAAAACTCTCTTATATATCCCATGCCTTTTCATAGATCATCACATACATAGCATTTGAAACCAAGTTGAAATCCTGGCTAAGGTCTCAATGGTCCTTGCATATTTTCACAGGCTATCCCAGTCTGCCCAGCCAATGTTTTGTGTGCTGAAGCTCTTAAAACCCACCTATGTTTGCAAAGTCTTATGCCTTCACTAACATCTGCTCCTTCACTTAAGGTCCGCCACCTCTGTAGAAAATGAGGCAAAATTTGCTTGTAAAAAAAGTATCACTTACCATAAACTGCAATGATCTTTCAGGGGAAAATCTCACAAGGCTTATGCCTAAATCCTAAAACCACCCAAAAACCCAGCCACACTCCACGACATAGACCACAGTATGCTGTCCACATTAAAGGCACACAGAGACTCCTACTAAAATCCAAGGCCCAAATCCCTGACCCTTCCCTGGGTCTCTTCATATGTGTTTTTGTCTGAAAATAACATGCCTTGACTTCTATTTCACTAAGTTCCCAAAGAATGAAACAAATACGCCAAGATGGAGGTGAAGGTAGCCTAATGAAGAGCATCCTTCTCATCCACTTAGGTTCTGTGCCCATCGTGAAATAAACCAAAAGAGTCTGCTGATGAAGACCCAAACTCTCGTCTTACACATGTTAAGCTGCAGGAGGTCACTTGGTAAGGCAACTTAACTGCTTCAGTCTTGGAAAACTTAACGCAAAGGAGATTTTGAAATTTGCAGAGCAAACAAACTTACCCAAGTCATTGCCTCTCTCTGAACTTGGTGGAATGAGAAGGAGAAATAAGATACCAGGCCCCCATTTGCAAGAATTTAATAGATTAGCTCCATCGAACCAAGAAGCAGTGCACCAATGACATATGCCCGCCAATCAGGCAATCCCTTTTACTTCCCCGGGAGAAGTAAGGGTGGGCTGAGGGACCAGGAGTGTTACCCTAATGGAGGTTTCTCCAAATGGATAAAAATATTAGGCTTCAGAGGTTAGTATTTCTACCCAAATACTTAGGACACATAAAAAAGTGTTTCTTTGCTTTTGACTAATTAGAGAATTAGTTCTATAATCTCTTATATTTTTGCCCTTTCCAGAGCTTCTAAGAGGCTTAAAGCTAAGTGAATTTGTCCAATTATAATAGTTTTCTCTGCTCTAGATATTTGTACTTAAACACAAATAATACATCACATACAATAAATTCAGAATCGTTCCTTTATTTTATAAAATGTAAGCCTTCCATATTGCAAGGAGGTATAAGAGTTGTTCCACTCTGAGTCATCAATCAAATGTGAATTACCATGGTGGCACATTACAGGACAACCCTTCAGGGACATAGGTATTCTGTCAATACAACATTACAAAAATACTATTGATAAGTTCTAAAAATAAATAGGTGCGTATATATCTTTTTTGAAATTTAGACTTTGTGTTGTCATTAATCAGAGCTACAGATAAAAAGAAAGTAGGAGGGGATGATCAATAGCTATGAGTTAAAAGTTAAACAGGTTTCAAAAGTGTTTTCTTATGTGAGATATCAGCAAACCTTCTTTGGGGACGATAAGAAAAACACCGGTGAATTAAAGATACAAAACCCCTCTTTCATTGCAGGTCAGGGTTTTAACACAGCAATAAGCTCATTCCTTTCTGAGAATGACTCAAAATTATCTAAAATCAGTGATAAAAATAGAGGGAATGAGAGGGAAATTGTCTTAAAATAAGTACATTTTATTTAAGCCCTTTGTTTTGGTCAAATGTCAGTGTGTATAGCAATATTTAGTCTTTCCAAGATTCTTCACAGTTTGATCCACTGACACCATGGTTTTCTTAATTTCCTGACCAACAGCAGTGAATGTGATTACTCTGCATGGCCAACAGCTGGTGCCTTTAACCTAGCAGATGTTTTTGTGTCTCAGTTGTAATCATCATACAGACAGAGTCCAGGATTTTGTTTTCCTTTACACCCTTCTCCCACATGCAGAAACTTCCTTCAGAAGACAAAGGGAGTGTGCATAAAAACACACCACAGGGTGTGGATGGGTTTAATAAACCCAGTCTCCGGTGTATAAAGAGCATAACTCTTTCCTAGTAGAGTAGGATTACACAACATCCATTGAAGTAATTTGAAATGGTTCCTATAAGACCAAAACCCACAGCCAACAAAATCACATAATCATAGAATATTGAACTTGGATGGGACCAGTACAGTGTGTGTGAAAACTGAGTAATATATGGGCACTCTTAAAGGAAAAAGTTATTTAAGCTCACACACCCACCCCCCAGTGTTGATTTAAACTATTTTTGTTATAATGGAGCTTAAATATGTGCATAAAAATATATATATACCATACAGCAAAGTAAAAACTTCACATGCCTCTCATTTCTTCAACTCGGGACTGGACAGAGACTATAGTGTCACTTACTATAAGTTGTAATGATCTTTTAAGGTGAGAACCATGCTAAGGTGTCAGCATGCCTGGGTGTGCTTCCACCTACACTACTCACTGGCTATGTCACTTCAAACAGGCTTCTTGGCCAACAAGTGCCTCATCTATAATAGTAGAATCCACCTTATAGTTGTGAAATTAAAAAAATATATATATATTAGTAACAGTGCATAAGGTATATGTGTTCAGTAAATGGTAACTATTGTTACCGCTGTTTGCTTTCAAAACAACGTAACTCCCGAAATTCAAACTTTATTTAATATGATGCATGATGTGAATTTTTTTCATGAAAGTATCTATACGGAAGGTAGGTTCACAGACCATTTTTTGAACAGAATGACCTTAAGAACTTCAAGAATGTGTTCTTGAGTTCAGAATAACCAGACCCCACATATAATTCAAACTTTGCCAGTTAGCAATTTTAAAACCAATTTTAATAAATAACACTCTGAAGTTGTCTTGTCATTTCAAGGTGAGGTAAGTATTGTCACATTATTGAAATCTGCATTAAATGCATATTTTAGTTTAACCATTTCTGGAGTGAGGAGGTAAATTATACACTGCATTAGAGCCAAAGGAAATTTTTAAAACTTTGATGGATTTTGCAATTAGATTTTTTTTAATTGAAGTATAGTTAAATTACAAAGTTTTGTTAGTTTCAAGTGTACAGCAAAGTGATTCAGTTATATACATATATATATATACATATACATACACACACATATATATATATATATATTCTTTTTTTTAAAATTTTTGGCCGCACCCCGAGAAATACAGGATCTTAGTGCCCTGCAGGGATCAAACCCGCGCTGCCTGCAGTGGAAGTGCGGAGACTTAACCACTGGACTGCCAGGGAAATCCCTATATATGTATATATATGTATATATGTATGTGTATATATATATATATATACATATATATACACATACATATATACATATATTTTCTTAATACTATGAGATTATCAACGAGATCAATATCACCGACCTTGCAAAATCACAAAGAAGTTAAGGGTTGATCCCTAGATTCCTTTCCAAAATTCTTTTTTTCTATGAAGGGCTGAAAAATCTACACTTCACTAAAAAGAAATAGCAATTTGATAACTTTTTGATGTGTCCCAAAATAATCAGGTTGGCTTTCTAAGGCGATGAAGAAAATTTTCCTACCTAACACAAAAATAATAACATCTTTTTAAATAAAAATACTAATTTTGGTATCTAATATTTTCTCCTGCTAAATCTTATTACGTGCGATGATAAACCATTCATTTGTCTCAGACATAACAACTGACCGATATTATCCCAGATCTGCAAGGAATATATTTCAGAGGACAAAATTTTCTCTGTTCTTTATGTGGGATCTAAAAGTAATTTGAAAGCTAATATGAGCACAATGCCTTTTCTTACATTTAGATACATAAAGCATCCCTAACATTTTCAGAAGTTCCAATCATGTCAAGCAGTTGTATTCCATCATTCAGATTTATAAATAGATGTTTTTAATTAGCAACAATATGTATCAAGGATTCCCACATCCAAGCTTTTCAATACTAAAACCCCTTGCTAATTAGACATGTATATTATTTACATTTGAAAGCAGTTTCCATATTTCCAATCATTGATATTTACATCTGATTTTTTTAATGGTTTCTAACCACCAACTAAGAATACAAAAAAAAAAAATCCTGTATTCCAGGAAAAAAATTGCAACAAATAAAAGATGAATTAGAAAATAAATCTTTGAAGAAAAACTTGTTAGGCTACTGGAATTGATTTATATAAGATGGGCTGTTAACTAGATGGGTCTGTTAAATTTGAACTACTCAAACAAGGATGAGAGGAGATAGAGCTTATACTTTAGGAATCCTCATATAATACGCATCTCTTTTAAAATATCAGTACCATTCATTTCATAGACTTCTCTCTTACACAGGACCAGTTAGCATTTGCCATGTAACAAACAACCTTGCCACTTAGTTTATTCAGGCAACAACCATTTTTTTTAGCTCAAAAATCATTCAGCCAGTAGTTTGGGTTGTGTTCAGCCTGGCATCCTTCTGGTATGATCCAGGTTGACTGTTCTCAGCTAAGCTCCTTCAAGGGTCTTGGCTGGCACATCTGGATCAACTGGACCCTCTTGCTACATGGTTTCTCATCCTCCAGCAGGTCAGCCTGATTGTCCACGTGGTACAGTTTTAAGCTCACTGAGAGAGATTCCCCAATATTCAAATGCTTTTTAACCCTCTGTTTGCTGGTGTCCCATTGACCAAAGCTGGTCACAAGGCCAGTCCACATTCAATAGAGTGAAGAAAGAAAGGCTTCACTTCTTATTGGGAAGACTTACAAATATTGTCACTATTTTGCTATTTACCACACACACAATATTTCTCTACCCATGTTCTTTCTATGTAATACCTGAATATCTCTCAAATTCATCCATTTCTTTCTTTACGGAGATTCCTCAGAATAAACTCCCATCATCTCCCATGGGACTCCTGTGGCAGCTTTCAAACTAGATTCCCTTTAACTGTGCTTGCTGCCTTACAAGAACACAGCCAAGCAATTTTTTTTTTAACACATAGATATTATTAAAGCCTTTGAAAAGTTTTCAATTATGTAACAATAAAAACCCAAGTCCTTACTATGGCCTACAACGTCCTCCATGGTCTAGTTCACACACTTCAAATATATGTGGCCTCCCGAAGAGTAAGCAAAAACAGGTACAGTAACAGGAGGGTGGGTGACTAGAGACTTAGCCTAGTCTGAAAGGTTCTCTCAAGAAAGGAAATTCAGGCTGAGGTTTGAAAGATCTGTAAGAGGTAACTGGAATGAGTTAGGGAGAGAGGGTGAATATTTGCATCAGTTGCAATTTCACATTTATTTCTATGATTCGTTACTTTTTGAAGGTTGAGATCACATCTGTTTTTCTCACCATTAAATCCCTGGTGCCTCTCAAAGTGACCAGCAAGAGCTTTAGCCCCAGTAAGAAACTTTAAGACAACAAGATTACCGTTTGAATAGCTAAGCAAAGACTAAAATTTTAGATTTATATGAACATCATGATATTTTAGAATCACACTTCATTAATGCTTGAAACCATTATGTTTAAGACATGTGACATGTGTTTCTGGGATTGATATCCGGAATGAGGAAATTTGGGTTCTAGGACTAATTTAGCTATTACCCATCTGTTAAACATTCTTGGTCTCAGTTTCCTCATCAGTTAAGTGAAAAAGTCTGTGGACATGGTATCTAAATTTCTTTCCAGTTTTAACATTATGTGTTGCTATAATTCTGAGACTTAAACAGAAAATCTTAACATAGGGATAAGCTCCTGTCAGAAGTGAATGTACTGTGCATTTATTCATCTTAATTTGCTTTATATTTATAATGTGTCTTCAATTTAAGTAGCCAGAGGGTATAATTATATGTAAAAATCAAATTGCTCAAAATGTTAAATGTAGAGACTTTTAAAAACACAGACAAAATGAAAAATAAAGCATAGAATAAACATATAATATGTAAACAATAGAATGAAATAAAATTAAATAGCAATCCTCTCATCACAGCTAATAGACTAACTGCCCTAAGTTTGTGAACTACTTAGATGCTTCACATTCAGAAACAGGCTGAATTTCCACAAATTTTAACACATGGGACCTGCTTATGAAGCATCTGGAAAATCCAAAAATCAAAACATGCACTTCAGCAGGACAATTTCAAGACAGTATAACCCAGACGCTATGTCCCCCAAGCTGAGTGTGGCAGGAAATAGTTGGGCCCCCGCATGTCAGGACAAAATTTCTGCAGCACTTCTCAATAGGACTTTTAAAAAGAGTAAAGCAAATAGGCAACACAGCAGTAGGTATTTTTTTAATATATTTCAGATTTTACTCAAACAAAACAACATATGGGATTCTGAAGTAATTCTATAACGAATCAAATAAGAGATTTTGAACCTCTTGACACCCAAAGTTATGGATTTTAGTCTCACGGTTTTGTGAGGTTTCTGGGGTAAGTTCTAGTTTAATTAGGAATGTACCTGACCTAGGGTATCAGAAAAGTGGAGTTCAACTTCAGCTGTAAGATGTGAACTTACTTCTCAATCTGCCATGTAGGTGGTAGAAGAATAGACTCTGGAGGCGATCTGATTTTTAATCCCACGTCTCCCTCAGAAGAAAATGTATTCAATAATTTTGCATTTGTTAAATGAAGTGCTATGTTTTTGTACAGTAGCCACTAAAGAATAAAAAGTTATAAATTCCAACTAGAGGATAGAAAAAATGCAGCAACAAGAAATAACACAATCACAAATGAAAGCAAAAAAAATAAGAAAAAGTAATATAAAATAGGTTGTACAAATAGCACAAAGATAGTAAAATTTAATATCAGTAATTATTTCAAATATGAATGAGCCATAATTAAAGGGCAAAGATAAAATAGATTAAAAATCAAATAAACACTTTTTATTAAAGATGCATACTAAAAATAGGAATGCAGAAAGAATAAAAATTTAAAAGTTGGAAAGAGATATACCTCATAAATATTAATCCCCCTCAAAAATGAGACTTTCCAGCAATATCAAGAAAAAAAGAGATGTTACAGCAAAAAAACATTGTATTTCAAAAGGGTCACTTCACAATGAGAAAATATGTCTATTACAGGTCATGAAGAGGTTATAAAAATTTAAACTTTACTGTATGTAATAAAAACAAATTGATAAAACTAGAAGAATAAAAATACAAATCAAAAATCAGAGTCAGAGATTTAACACAATTTTCTTTATAAGGATATAATAAAAAAAGAAAAAAAGAAGGACATAGAAAACTTGAATAGCTCAATTTAAAATTTCGATCTCAAAAAATTTTGATCTCATAGATTTTTATAGACCATTCCATTCAACAACCTTAGAATGCAATGTGCACATTTATAAAAACTGACCGTATCCTGGGCTAAAAAGTATGCTCAACAAATTTCAAAGAATTTAAATCACACAAGCCATTTTCTATGACTAGAAATTAAACATCAATGAAAAACCAAACAAACCTAGAAATATCCCTAATGTTGGAAATTAGGAAACACATTTCCTTTTTAACTCACCCTAAAGCTCATATTAAAGTTAGAAAATTTTGAACAGAAATACAAGTCAACCTTAGGACTACACCCAAAGCAGAACTTAAAGAAAAATCGATAGTTTACTATACGTTAAAAAAAACAACACAGGAGAATGAAAATTAATGAATTAACTGTCTTCTCAGTGAAGTAGGAAAAGGCTAATATAACAGATATAAATAAATAAATAAATATAAATAAAGGATAATAAAGAAATAAAAAGCAAAAGTTAATGAAATAAAAAATAAGCATGCTCTAGAGAGGATCAATAAAGCTAAAAGTTGATTTTTAAAAAATTAACAAACTTCTGACAAGATTAATCAAGTAAAACATAGAAGGCACGAAACAATATCAATAATATACAAGTGAACATTATTATTATTGATATGCACATTAAAAAGATGAGATGATATTATGAACAAATTCATGCCCCAAAATGTGGAATATTTCAACAAAGTAAACTAATCCCTAAAAAAATATAACTTACCAACATGGAGTCATGAAGAAACGAAAAACCAGAATGTCCATTTAAAAAAATTAAATAATAGTCGCAAACCTCCCCATAAATAAAACTCCAGGGCCAGCTGGATTGAACAGCAAGTTTCACCAAACAAAGAAGGATCAACTAATTCCAGTATTACACAAATACTTCCAGAGAACAAGAACAGAAGGAATGCCCCCCAAATTATTTTATGATAAGAAATCTGAAAAGGAAGTTAGGAGAAAATTACTAGCCATCTCATTCAGGAACATTGATGCAGAATACTAAAAAAACAAACAAAGTAAAAAAAGTAATAGAAAAATGTATTAAAACAATAATTAGCAACTTGGGTTATCCCAGGAATGCTAAATTGTTGGAACATTAGAAAATCAATTAGTATAATTCACCATATCAATGTATTAAGCACCTCCATAAAAGCAAAAAATACATTTGATAATATGTAACATCCACTTTTAGAAACTTTCTTAGTATAATAAACGCCATTTACCAGATACCTAAAAGTAATATATTCTAATGAGGAAAAATGGAAATATTGCCTTTGTGATCAGGAGAATGACTTAAGCATACATGTGCATTTTATAATAACTGGTGAAAAAAATCAGCCGTAGACTGCATGAACATATTTGCAAGGACTAGAACAGATGAATGAATAGTAACTAGAATACAGTATATTGAATACAAAGAGCGCTTCAAGTGAATAAGGAAAAACTAATAAATAGAAATATAGGCTAAGAATATAAACCGGTGATTCACAAAATATTAGGTAAACTGAGTGGTTAATAAAAACACCTAAACATTTTTAACTCCACTAATAATCAAAGAAATCCCAATTAATATAATAAAAACATAGCATTTTACCTCCATCAAATGGGAAAAAATCCTGTTTTATTTTCTAAATTCAAAAAATAATGTGACCTATAGTAAACATGGGAAAAGGTTAATATCCTTTGATTCTTGGAAGTGTCTGTGGATGCTTTTATATTTTGTCTTATTTTCTGTGTTTGAAATAATTCTTAGTCAACATTTTAAAACCATTTTAATGTAACTTTACAAAACATTTTGTGTTAGGATTCAGAGACTTAACCTTGAATCTATGTTCACTAGCTGTGTGAACTTTCTAAAACTTACACACCTTCTAAACCTCCATTTTTTTCACTTACTGAAAAGGAAATATATCTATTTTATATGATTATTTGTAAGAATTAAAAGGAAATGAAAACTGGAAAAGTGGCAGGCTCAAAGAATAATGTCTGTCCGAAAGTGGTCCTCTGCAAATGTTTTCCTTTATTTTCTATAAGAAATCAAATTATTGAGAGCAGATTATTTTACATGTTACCTCAACTTTCAGCATCTCATCTCTTCATCCATAAGACGAAGTGATACTTCGTACACCTACACCAGGCGGCCGTGTGAAGCTAATAGGAGAACTGCCTTGGCTGCCCACTTCAATTAGAACCAAAGCAGGTCCTCACAGTGCTTGACAAGGCCCTTCCTGAGCTGCTCTCTCCCTCACAACCCTCCCTGTTACCTCTCCAACCTTTCTCTCTCCTCACTTGGCCCCAGCCACAAAGAACTTCTTGCTGCCCTTTGAACTTGCCAGGCAAGCTCCTGCATAAAACCTCTGCTTAGAGCACTCTTCCCTATTAAAATTGTAGCACTGCTCGCCTAGCAACTCACTCTTGATTCCTCTTACCTGCTCCACTCATTTTTTTCCATAGCACTTATCACCCTCTAACAGACTCCACAATTTACAATTGATAATGCTTGTCGTTTATCGCCCATCTCTCCTTGCTACCAGATCAACCCAACAAGGACTGAGGCCTTTGCTTTTCCAGTGATGTACCCCATGTAACTAGAACAGTTCCTAGCACATGGTAGGAACTTGATAAATATTTGTTTTATCAAGTGAATGAATGAATGAATGAATGTGTGGGAAAAGCCCACCCTTTGGGGAAAAAAAAACGACCTTAGAGTTTTAAGCAAATTGAATTTTTGTTGTCCAAATAACTCTTGACTTAACTTTCTGATTTATAGAGTTGCAGATAATTTTGGAAATATACATGCAAAAATATTCCCAGAAATAATTTCTAAAAATAAACAATATTGACATTTTTTATAGTTCTTTAACTTCCAAATATAAAATAAAACCTGTGGAAGAAGATGAACTTTTCTTAAGGAATTGTGACATATATCAATGGGTAGTCCTGTTTCAGAATCCCATGCTATCAAAAAGCTGAAGAAAGTGGTTCAGGATGTGTATAACCAATGATGTTGTAAATGTGTCAAGTGACAAATCCCCCAAATAGTGTCCCAGGTTTCCCAGAATAATTGTTATCTGATAAGTCCTAGATTAGTAGATGAGTAATTGACTCCATCAGTATAGTATTTCCAGAACATTCTCTAGATAATCACTGTAATAAGTACACTGGCTTTGTGTCCTATAACCACGCAGCAGGAAAAACACACTCACAGATGTTTTCCAGGGTGTTGCACCTTTTTTTATTGTTTGCTTGACTAAAATCTATATATATAAATTATATATATATATATATACACATATACAGCTATTTTCCATGTCAAATAACATTCTGAAATGTAAGTATAAAATATAAATTTAAATAGGACAATCTACTATAATTTTAAACAAGTGTTTGAATCTCATCCCAAGTTTGGAGAAGTGGGGACAAGGCTGGCAGTGATTACTCGGTCACACCACTTTCCGTGTGGCAGGGAGTGCCCAAGACCTCCCAGCACACATGTGGTCACTCAGGCACTGCTCTGCTGTGCCCTGTCCTCTCCAAGATCCTGCAAAAGTTCCAAGCATCTTGATCTTATTCATTTATTCTGCCTCTAACAGCTGTGACAATTAGAGATGCCCTCATGGTTGAATCAGAACATTTTCCAGTCAACAGAGTAAACAGTGGTGAAGCAATTTGACTTAGAAAACATTTTGGTCTGAGTTGTGTGCTTTTCTAGGTTCAGGCATCTGAGAAAGGCACTGATAATACTGAATCAAGGGAAACTATAATCGAGGAAGAATTTTAGGAAGAACTGACAGGTAAACTAACATCTTTCTAGGGCTCAAACCCAGGTAAGGTTTTTCACGCTACATGGACCTCTGTAAATAGATTTAATCATGGTTTTCATTAACATAGGAATGAAGTATCCCACTAAGTGAAGTAGGAAGATTAAAAAGGAAATAAAAGATGTATTCACAACCCTCAGTGCATTTAGAATCTAGATTGAGAGAAATAACATGAACATTTATATTTTTTAGACAATAACATCTGAATAATAGTTTCTAAATAAATCATAGAGGTGTTCAACAGAAAGAGACACCTAAATGCACCAGAGTACTTTGTGAAGGGGCTAGACTGAAAAGCAGGGAGAGAAAAAGAAAGACAGATATTCCATGGTAAGGTGTGGATAAAGGGACAGAGAGGGGATAGGTAGGCTGTGATCCAACTGATGAAAAGGGCTGGTGCCGTGGGGATGAGAATCATGTACTCTCAGCCTTACCTTAACTTTAGGGAATTATAGCATCCTGCCAATGATTGTTTTGTTTATATTGTATACGCACATATATTTTAGCTGACCTTTCCTGACAGTATATTGACATCATCTTGCCTATCTCCAGCCAAATGTCCAATGAGCAACTTCCAGTCCCAGATTCCTACAAAATCCTTTAAACCATAATTATGGCCCCAGAGTAAAATATTAGTGCCTTCTATTAATCATGGGGCCCAGCTCAGCACACTTATTTTTTCACATAAAATAGAAAACAAATGTTCACTATAACAATGAGTTTGATCTAACCAGCTTATAAAGGAAACAAGGGAAAAGAAGCCCAGTGTCAGCTTGGTAGTGCGGATTAAATTATTTAATACCTCTAATGCGCTTTGAGCAGGGCCCTGGGTAAATGGTCATACTACTACCATTAATAATATTAGTCTTATTACTGAGTGAGCTTAGAAAATAGTCATATGACTTACACACACACAGAAGAAACACAAATCTCACTCCATGGCTCAGGAACATTTTCAATTTTAAAATTTACGGTGTTAGTTTTGTTTGCCAAAAGTAATTTCTTTAACATAGATCTTCAGCGCATGCCAGCCAAGAGCACGAATTCAGGGAGACCTTCGGGTCAGTGAAAAACCCCAAAGCACTCCCAAGCAGTGGGTGAACCATCTCGTGGACTGGGACTGTGGTCATCGCCATATAGGTCGGTCAGTACGAAGGATGGCATGTTTTCAGAGGCTGTATAGAATCCTAAGACCATTAAGCAATTGGGAATTTGACGATTTTCTTTTCACTATACCTAAATTTGGGGAATAAAAAAAATTTGGGGGGGACGTTTTCTGGCTCTCTAAACTGAAGGTGGGGAAGATTTATTTCCAAGGCAGTTTGTCATTCAGACACATACGTCATAAGCATCCATGGCTCCAGAGTTGTGCCCTGCAGAAGTTGTGGAAAGACTGCTACCTGCCCACCGAATATCTGTACTTTTTCTTATCTTGTGTGCAGTTGTGTCTGAGAAGCCCCTGTCCAGTAGGAAACTACATTTTCCAACACCTTTTACTTTGGGTGAGGCCCTGAGACTCAGTTCCAGCAAGTAGAAAGTGGCCAAAGCAATATTAAAAAAAAAAAAAAAATCTGCCATGAGATCCTGCACTCTCTCTCTCCTCCTGCCTGTAGGCTGGATTTGAGGCTGAGCGTGACCGTGGACACCCGCTGTTTCCTAAGCCTGGTCCCTACGTGCTGCAGGGAATAGATCCCCTGCAGCCACTTAGAGCTGATATGAGTGAGAAATAAATTTCTATTATGTTAAGCCACAAAGAATCTGGGCTTTATTTGTTTCAGCAGCTAGCATTACATTACTAATAAAAGGGTATAAATTAGAGAGCAGCCCTTGCCCAGTCACAATGATGGCCAAGCCACAAGGAATAACTCAACATTTGAACACAGCCTTAAAAAAACAATGGGCATGTAGATGTCTCATTAGACGGTATGATGAGAAAGTATCAGACTACTGTGAAAAGTTACCAAGAAGCTTGGTTTTAGTGTCTTCTAACGAAATCCGAAGCTACAAATCTTACAAGAAGCTACTAAATATTCACAAATTTAAGCATGTTCCAGACCAATGAAGTTCAGATAAACTTTGAATAAACATCTAAATGTCTGGGCGCTTATTTAAAAACAAAATAAATCTCTAACCCTCTTGAGGCCTTTGTGTTAATAAGGACTATTCCTAGAGTGGTTATGGGATGAAATCATCTCTAACAAGAGGGGTTATAAAGCAGTAGCTATAAAATTTCTTAGTAGAGGGGGAAGTTGTTGGGTCTTTCTCAGGCCACCGTCTCTTCGTCGTGGTTTCTAAATCATTACCTTATGCCAGCCTTCACTACAACAGAAACTCAATTCTGCATGACTTTTAAAAGAGATATAGAAGAGAACCTGTCAGAAACAATTATTGGGGTTGAGAGGAGTGAATATCTGATTTTAGTAGGAAAAAATATTTATGTAAAGGAAAAAAGACTATAAGAATTTAATAGATTTAGTGCTGCAATAAAGAATGATTATACAAGACTGATGTCTGCAAAATCTGGTCAAAACGTGTCATCCATCTTCCTTAGTAGACCCTGTCTCCATACAAATGCTTAGTAAAAAGTCAAATCACATGAAAGGAAGGATTTTACTGTCCTTCTGCTAAATCAGCTTTATGAGCCATTTGCTCAGCTTGTCCTGTGCCTTGTCAGGTGTGTCCTATGTTTACCATACTTGTCAGCATTTGTTCTCACCTTTCACTCAGTCGTACCTTTGAATGCACTGACAGCTTCCTTCATCAAATTTAATGGCCTTTTCCGGACAAAGGGATAAGTGACTGATCAGATCTTCTTATTTGCAATAACCCTAAGGAACCAATTTCTTAGCAATCCCTCAGGTAGTTAAAAGCATGTCCCAGGCCTGTAAATGAGGGCAATGCAGAAATCATGAGGTATTTGTCATACCCATGGAGCAGAGGTCTGCACACAGGGGTGACCTTTCATTGAAAAACTCCACATCCAGCTCTCATGCTCTTTATCTTCCCCTTATTTTTTTAACACAAATTGGTGAGTTTTTTGCAAGTTAATAACTCATATTTTCTTGAAGACTGTCCTAAGATCTAATTACTGTAATGTTAAAAAGACAGCAGTCTTCCAAATATTTTGCCAACATATGCATTGAGAAACACTTCAGACTTAAGCTGTGTGGTATTTTATTTCTAGAGCACAAGAAAAGCTCCAATTTCCTGACAGTGAAACATAGAATCAGATCTCTACCACTGCATTAAGTGGCCATTTGTTGTTTTATGCTCCCTAATTCTTCTCACAACCTGTCAAATGTGTCCTAGAGGAATCATACCCTTTTCCCTACTCTCCACTGACAGAATTTACATAAAATTGACATCATCCAGTTTCAGGATGGGCTGAGCAAAGTGCCGTTATGTCTCTAATGATAAAAACTCAAGTCATCGCTTCCCAATCTTTGTCCACAGTGTGGTTCATAAAAAAAAATAATATTAGCATGCCACATTGAGATTAAAAAATGAAGCTACTCATGGCCAGAGATGACTAACCTGGGTCTCTGGCTGCCCAGGTCCTGCCTGACTACACTGTAAGGCAGAAGAGATTTGATACCCCAGCACACATACAACTCATTCAAGACATACCAGTATTATTACAGTATTATTACAGTGCTTAGGCACAACAACTGAGGCGCTAGGTTAACAGAGGCATTCATAAAACAAATCAAACCAATTCAAGATGATGATATTTGGTTCCTGTTTGGGCTACAGGGAAAGCAGAGTATCTATTTTCCTATGGACGTCCTGTGATGATGATGTGAGCCTGGAAAAACCAGACCACTCTGTGGGACCAAAAGATGGTGACCTCATGTGAATGCATCTGTGCCGCATGAAAAGGAGACACACCTTAGAACATTTCATTTACATAAGCCCCCAAAAATGACATTTTGCACTTAAGCCACTTTCTGTGATGTACAGTTGAAGTTGTAACAGAACAGATAAAGTTCTGTGCATATCATAATATCTGTTCATCTGTTGTCTCCCTAGCTGGACTATAAATTTGTTCAGGAAGGAGGTATATATTAGCCAAATTTATATGCTGAGAAAAGCATATGGCCCGTATGATGATGTACTCCATCAGGACACAGGTTTGTTAAAATGAATGTAAGAATGCACATTTCTAATTAAAAACTATGAATGGAATGGAATCAAGATTTGGCCTGTTATAATCCATAGACTGCTGAATGGCTTTATAAGCAAGGCCTTGGAAAATAACATATGGAGGAAAACAGAATGAGTTAAACGACTTCACTTAAAATTGTATTTGCCAAATTTATTTTTCGGTCATTCAGATCTGCAGACATTTTCCATCCAGTCAAATGGCCTTCAGGTTAAAGCAAACAAACAAATAACAGCAACAGAAATGCTAAAACTGTTATCTTTCAGTTCTATTTTCTGGTAATTACTTATTCTATTCCCTTTCCCTAAATTATAGAATCTAACTGCATCCTTTTTAATTTTTTCCTCTCCTGAAAGAGGAATCAATTCTTATTTCTAAATCTTGAACATGATGGGCAGATGGTCATGATAACAAAACAAACATGCACAAATCGAGCTGGATGTATCTAATATTTAGACCTTATCTCTTAGCAAATCTCCATGAGTGATCTATAGTAAAATTATCGTTAAGTTTGCTTTGGCAATTTTGAAGTTTATTCGAAGGTAAATCAGGGTAAATTGGAACTGATTTTCTTTCACAAACAATATATTGAAGCTCACCTGAGAATTTAGGAGTAGGGGTTCAGACTGGAAGACTCATGGTGTTTTGAGCAAAGCATGATGTCATTTACAATGCTCTGAATATGTCAATTAGATGGCAGACTAAAAGGGAAAAATATGAGATAATTTTTCAACATGGAGATCCATAAGCTGAGCCCCCATAACTTTTCTCTTAGACATGCACCAGGCATCCCTGAATTGTCTTGGAGTGGTTCCCACTGGAAAAGAGTTTAAAGCCCTTAGGTTTCCCTTCTTCAGTAAAGAGGTCTCAAGCCATGGACTGTCATCTTCTAGTCATCACTCATCCACTTGAAAAGAAAATCCCATGCTGGGTTAGTTAATGAGTAAGAAGTCTCTGCTTCAATTGCAAAGAAACCTCAAGGAAGGCTTTCCCTCCTCTGCTTCCCACCTTACAAAGAACACCATGGCACTGTAAAAGGAATATTAGATAGGCAGTGAAGAGCTCTAACTTCCAGTCTCTTCCATATCAAACTGGCTAAAACATCTTCCTTCCATCTTTCTTTTAAACTCTCTTAACCTCAGTTTATGTATTGATAAAACAAGGGTGTGCCTCAAATCTATTTTTCCATAGTTCAATGATTCAATAGCAAAGGGGCTGGGAACATCTGAGACCACACTATACATCATTATTTATTTCTGGAATGTTGACAAGCCTCCTAGTTGGGGTTCACTTTAATTCTGTGCCAGTACATTCCATGTGTCCACTTATATGAGGGATGTGCTCCTGTTAGAGGCATGAAGTAGGGACAGAATCAGGGGAAAAGTATGTGATTTTATTAACTTATGCATATATAAGGATCCTAATTACCTATTTATTATAGAATTTATTTGCCAGGTCCTGGTACAACATCTCCCAACTTCTCATTAAATTATTTTTGTGTACTATGAAATTAATGGAATTAATCAAAACCTAGGACCAGCAATCAAATAGTTACCAGATTCTAAGAAGAATTTCTTCTCATAAGCTTGATAGAAATAGATTGAAAAAATAATAATACTGCCCACTTAGCCTATATATGGCTGAAAGTAGTAGAAAATCCTTCATCCTTACCACACTCTCAATTCTTTGAATCAGAAAGGCAATAGCTGAACTAAACAAAAAATGCAGGGATGCGTTTTGCTTTTTGAGATTGATAGAGTACTTTTATCCCATACCATCTTGACTATCTCCTCCTTTACCTCTCTTTCATAAGAGACTGAAAAGCCAAAGAGTAACAGGGTAAGAAGTTAGACACAATGTGTGTCAATGGCACATTGACAATGATGTGCAGATCTTGCTGTTGAAGAGCTAGCTATCCAGAGGAACAGAGAAAGGAAGAGTTCTGATGATGTGATTATGCTTTTTTCATACTAACTTTGTCCAGAGTTAGAAAGCACAGCAGGGAGGGTTCAGGAGCCCCCATCTATTTGACAAACACTGTTAAACTCTAGAGTTTAAGTATGGGTAATTAATCTTGGAGCATATCATCCATTTATGGATGGTAAAAGATGACACAACCTGCACTCAAAAGAAAAGTGAATAAGACCAAGAATAGACATACATACTCTTTGATGGCAAATTAAGACTGCCATATGTTATTTGAGAAAGAATAAAAATAAAATATGTACTTGAGGATAATGGAAAAATTGATGAGGAGAAGAAAATATAAAAAGATTAGCAAAACTCTGAAAATTACTAACTGAAGGAACCCAAACCAATAAAAAATGTTAGAGAATTTTATTCAATCCCAGTAGGAAACAAGAAAATATAATAACTGCTATGTGACAAATGCATAAAACTATAGAGAAGACAGATTGAAATGAAAATACTATGAGAAGAGAATAAGGAGAAATTAGGAGACATTAAAGAGAACGGGGTGAGAAGAGACTGCAAAAAAACCCAAAAACTGCAATATTTAAAAATGGGAAAGAATAGTCTCTTCAGCAAGTTGGGAAAACTGGACAGCGACGTGCAAAAGAATGAAACTGGACTTGTATCTTATATCACAAAAAGAAACTCAGACTGGATTAAAGACTCGAACGTAAGACCTGAAACCATAAAAGTCCTAGAATAAAACATAAAGAGTATGCTCCTTGACATTGATCTTGACCATATGTCTTGGATATGACACCAAAAGCAAGTGCAATAAAAGTAAAAATAAATAAGTGAAACTACATCAAACTAAAAAGCTTCTGCACAACAAAGAAAACCATCAACCAGATGAAAAGGCAACCTATGTAATGGGAGAAAATATTTGCAAATCATATATCTGATAAAGGGTTAATACTCAAAATAGGTAAAGAATTCATACAACTCAATAGCAAAAAAAAAAAAATCAAAAAATGGGCAGAGGTACTGAAAAAACATTTTTCCACAGAAGACATACAAATGGCCAACAGGTACATGAGAAGGTGCTCAATACCACTAATCATCAGGAAAATGCATGCAAATCAAATCCACAATAGGCTATCACCTCACACCTGTTAGACTGGCTATCATCAAAAAGCAAGAGATAACAAGCATTGATGACAATGTGGTGAAAAGGCAACCCTTGCACACTGTTGGTGGGAAGTAAATTGGTGTAGCTATTATGGAAAATGATATGGGGGTTCCTCAAAAAAATTAAAATAGAACTACTATATGATCCACCAATCCTATTTCTGGGTATATACCCAAAGGAAATGAAAATAGAATCTCAAAGAGATATCTGTACTCCCACGCTTATTGCAACATTATTCACTGTAGCCAAGCTGTGGAAACAAACTAAGTGTCCATCAGCAGATGAATGAATAAAGATATGATATATATACAATGGAATATCATTCTGCCTTAAAAAAAGGAAGGAAATCCTGCCATTTGTGACAACGTGGATGAATCTTATGGGCGTTACACTAAGTGAAATACATCAAATAGAGAAAGACAACTACTGTATGATATCAGTTACATGTGGATATCACTTACATGTGGAATCCAAACTCATAGAAGCAGAGACTAGAAAGGCTGGGAGGGTTGAGGGAAAGGGAAGGATGTTGGTCAAAGAGTCCAAACTTTCAGCTCTAAGATGAATAAGTTCTGGGGATTTAATGTGCAGCATAGTGATTATAGCTAATAATACTGTATTGTATACTTGAGAGTTGCTAAGAGAGTAGACCTTAAATATTCTCACCATAAAAAAGGAATGGTAATTATGTGACATGATGCAGGTGTTAGCTAACACTATGGTAGTAATCATTCTGAAATACATAAGTGTATCAGATCAACATATTGTATACCTTAAACTTATCTACTGTCATATGTGGATTATATCTCAGTAAAGCTGAAAAAATCAATATTCAGATAAAATGAGTATTGGAGTCTAAATTTGTTTTGTAAAAATTTGAATCAGTGAAATGGAGGACAAAATTGAAAAGTCCTTCCAAACTACAGAGGAAAAAACCAAAATGTTTAGATTTTGAAGATTAAGAAAAACTTCTCAAGCATCCAGGATGATATAAAATTATAAGCTGTCAATAAAGAAACAAAAATTGGTGGAGTTTTTTTTCTTGTTCTCGACCCCACCCTATGAATCTCTTCATCTGACTGTGGTTCCTGTGCTTTAATATCCTCAGTAATAAACCACTCAACTGGCATGTGGCTGACAGGGTCTTGGTGCTCTGGCCTGGTGTCAGGCCTGAGCCTCTGAGGTGGGAGAGTCAAGGTCAGGATATTGGACCACCAGAAACCACCCAGCCCCACATAATAACAATCGGCGAGAGCTCTCCCAGATGCTAAGACCCAGCTCCACCAAACAGCCAGCAAGCTGCAGTGCTGGATGCCCCATGCCAAACAAATAGCAAGACAGGAACACAACCCCATCATTAGTGGAGAGGCTGCCTAAAATCATACTAAGTTCACAGACACACCACCGGACGCAGCCCTGCCCACCAAAAAGACAAGATCCAGCCCTACCACCAGAACACAGGCACCAGTCCCCTCCACCAGGAAGACTACACAAGCCACTACCCAACCTTACACACTGGGGGCAGACACCAAAAACGATGGGAACTATGAACCTGCAGCCTGTGAAAAGGAGACCCCAAACACAGTAAGTTAAGCAAAATGAGAAGACAGAGAAATATGCAGCAGATGAAGGAGCAAGGTAAAAACCCACCAGACCAGACAAATGAAGCAGAAATAAGCAGTCTACCTGAAAAAGAATTCAGAATAATGATAGTAAAGATCCAAAATCTTGGGGAAAGAATGGAGAAAATACAAGAAACATTTAACAAGGACGTAGAAGAACTAAAGAGCAAACAAACAATGATGAACAACACAATAAATGAAATGAAAAATCCTCTGGAAGGAATCAATAGCAGAAAAACGGAGGCAGAAGAACAGATAAGTGACCTAGAAGATAAAACAGTGGAAATAACTACCACGGAGCAGAATAAAGAAAAAAAGAATGAAAAGAATTGAGAACAGTCTCAGAGACCTCTTGGACAACATTAAATGCAACAACATTCGAATTTTAGGGGTCCCAGAAGAAGATGAGAAAAAGAAAGGGTCTGAGAAAATAATTGAAGAGATTACAGTCAAAAACTACGCTAACATGGGAAAGGAAATAGTCAATCAAGTCCACAAGCTCAGCAGAGAGTCCCATACAGGATAAATCCAAGGAGAAACACACCAAGACACATATTAATCAAACTATCAAAAATTAAATACAGGGCTTCCCTAGTGGTGCAGTGGTTGAGAGTCCGCCTGCTGATGCAGGGGGACACAGGTTCGTGCCCTGGTCCGGGAAGATCCCACATGCCACGGAGCGGCTAGGCCCATGAGCCATGGCCGCTGAGCCTGCGCATCCGGAGCCTGTGCTCCACAACGGGAGAGGCCACAACAGTGAGAGGCCCACATACCGCAAAAAAAAAAAAAAAAAAAAAATTAAATACGAAGAAAATATATTAAAAGCATCAAGGGGAAAGCAACAAATAACACACAAGGGAATCCCCATAAGGATAACACCTGATCTTTCAGCAGAAATTCTGCAAGCCAGAAGGGAGTAGCAGGACATATTTAAAGTGATGAAAGGGAAAAACCTACAGCAAAGATTACTCTACCCAGCAAGGATGTCATTCAGATTTGACAGAGAAATTAAAAGCTTTACAGACAAGCAAAAGCTAAGAGAATACAGCACCACCAAACCAGCTTTACAACAAATGCTAAAGGAACTTCTCTAGGCAGGAAACACAAGAGAAGGAAAAGATCTACAATAACAAACCCAAAACAATAAAGAAAATGGTAATAGAAACATACATATCCATAACTACCTTAAATGTAAATGGATTAAATGCTCCAAACAAAAGACATAGACTGGCTGAATACAAAAACAAGATACAAAAACAAGACCCATATATATGCTCTCTACAAGAGACCCACTTCAGAACTAGGGACACATACAGACTGAAAGTGAGGGGAAGGAAAAATATGCAAATGGAAATCAAAAGAAAGCTGGAGTAGCAATTCTCATATCAGACAAAATAGACTTTAAAACAAAGACTGTTACAAGAGACAAAGAAGGACACTACATAATGATCAAGGGATCAATCCAAGAAGAAGATATAGCAATTGTAAATATTTATGCACCCAACATAGGAGCACGTCAATACATAAGGCAAATGCTAACAACCATAAAAGGGGAAATTGACAGTAACACAATCATAGTAGGGGACTTTAACACCCCACGTTCACCAACGGACAGATCATCTCCAATGCAAATAAATAAGGAAACACAAGCTTTAAATGATGCATTACAAAAGATGGACTTAATAGATATTAATAGGACATTCCATCCAAAAACAACAGAATACACTTTCTTCTCAAGTGCTCATGGAATATTCTCCAGGATAGATCATATCTTGGATCACAAATCAAGCCATGGTAAATTTAAGAAAATTGAAATTATATCAAGTATCTTTTCTGACCACAACACTATGAGACTAGATGTCAATTACAGGAAAAAATCTGTAAAAAGTACAAACACATGGAGGTTAAACAATACACTACTTAATAATGAAGTGATCACTGAAGAAATCAAAGAGGAAATCAAAAAATACCTAGAAACAATGACAATGAAAACATAATTACCCAAAACCTATGGGATACAGCAAAAGCAGTTCTAAGAAGGAAGTTTATAGCAATAAAATCCTACCTCAAGAAACAAGAAATATCTCAAATAAACAACCTAACCTTACACATAAAGCAGCTAGGGAAAGAAGAACAAAAAAACCCCAAAGTTAGCAGAAGGAAAGAAATCATAAAGATCAGATCAGAAATAAATGAAAAAGAAATGAAAGATCAATAAAACAAAAAGCTGGTTCTTTGAGAAGATAAATAAAAGTGATAAACCACTAGCCAGACTCATCAAGGAAAAAAAAAGGGGGGGGGGGGGAGAAGGCTCAAATCAACAGATTTAGAAATGAAAAAGGGGAAGTAACAACTGACCCTGCAGAAGTACAAAGAATCATGAGGGATTACTACAAGCAGCCATATGACAATAAAATGGACAACCTGGAAGAAATGGAAAAATTCTTAGAAAAGCACAACCTTCTGAGACTGAACCAGGAAGAACTAAAAAATATAAACAAACCAATCACAAGCACTGAAATTGAAACTGTGATTAAAAATCTTCCAACAAACAAAAGCCCAGGACCTGGTGGCTTCACAGGCAAATTCTATCAAACATTTAGAGAAGAGCTAACCCCTATCCTTCTCAAACTCTTCCAAAATATAGCAGAGGGAGGAACACTCCCTAACTCATTCTACGAGGCCACCATCACCCTGATACCAAAACCAGACAAAGATGTCACACAAAAAAAGAAAACTACAGACCAATATCACTGATGAACATAGACACAAAAATCCTACACAAAATACTATCTAATAGAATCCAACAGCACATTAAAAGGATCATACACCGTGATCAAATGGGGTTTATCCCAGGAATGCAAGGATTCTTCAATATACTCAAATCAAACAATGTGATACACCATATTAACAAACTGAAGGATAAAAGACATATGACAATCTCAATAGCTGCAGAAAAAGCTTTCGACAAAGTTCAACACCCATTTATGATAAAAACTCTCCAGAAAGTAGGCATAGAGGGAACTTACATCAACATAATAAAGGCCATATATGACAAACCAACAGCCAACATCATTCGCAATAGTGAAACCATTTCCTCTAAAATCAGGAACAAGACAAGGATGCCCACTCTCACCACTATTATTCAATAGGCGGTTGAGAGTCCGCCTGCCGATGCAGCGGACACGGGTTCGTGCCCCGATCCGGGAAGATCCCACATGCCGCGGAGCAGCTGGGCCCGTGAGCCATGGCTGCTGAGCCTGCGCGTCCGGAGCCTGCGCTCCGCAACGGGAGAGGCCACAACAGTGAGAGGCCCGCATATGGCAAAAAAAAAAAAAAAAAAAAAAAAAATTATCTGGAAAGGAGGATTCCAGGTATAAACACTTGAGTACATAATGAAAATATAGAATTATGTGACATGCAAACTGCCATTAGACTTCCTAGTTCACCCTGCAATGAAGTTTGAAGCTGGCAGTCTCATGCACATGTCCAAAGCTTCCAATTAATTTTTACGCCCCCGTTCATAATCATGACCAGAGATCCTGGAATTACCATCTTAGTAGAGCTTTTCCTATGTAAGATAGAGACCAAACCAACCAAAAAGAATAAAATAAATTTGGAAGGAATGGAAATTATGCAGGAATATTTTTAAGATAGTTCTTTTAAAAATAACTACTTTTGATGTTAGCCGAGAGATAAGATACTAAATTATATCCATGAAGCAAGATGCACAACCTCCAAGAAATGTTTAGAGAACAAAAACAAGCTCTTAAAATGTAAAGCACCATAGAAAAAATATTTTAAAATAAAATATATAAACAAAACAGCATAAAATTTAAAAATTTCTTATATTTAAAAATAAGTAAATAATATAAGGTTAAGGAAATTATCCCAGAACGTAGAGCAAAAGGACACAGAGATTAGAAAAAATCAAGAGGAAGACAAGAAAATTGGGATGAGGTTCAACACCTGAATAGGGGTTGCAAAGTAAGCAAGGGAATGTAGAAAAACAGCATGATGTGAGGGAGAAAATCATTAATAAAATCATTTAATGCCACAATATCAAAGGACATGAGTTTGAAATGGAAGTTTCCACTTAGTCTCCAACACAATACAATCAAGCAGACCAAAGCAAAGCACATCACTGTAAAACTGTACAAAAATGCAGACAAGTACTTAATAGCTTACAGAGAAAAAAGAAAAAAACAACTAGCAAACAAAAAAGCAGGTCTCATTTAAAGGATCAATAATCCAAATGGCTTCTACACTCTACCATCACCACCAGGAACTAACAACAATGCAGCAATACTCTCAAAATACAGAAGGAAATTTATTTCCATTCTAGATTCGTATACTCATTCAAAATATCAGTCAAGTAGAGGAAGATCAGAATACAGTAGACATGCTGAGCCTTAAATTATCTTTGAAAGGTCTTACCTTCCTCTCCCAATAAGCATCAGCAGGATGGTCTGCCAAAATGAAGTTGAGCACAAAAGAGAAATACAAGAGCAGTGGTAAACATGGATTCAAAACAGGAAGAAAGCTACGGGAAGAGAACGCCCTGGAGGATTCTGAAGAGGGTAGCAAGTCCAATTTCATGGCAAAGGCTCCCGCTCTTTTCATATGTGCCAACATTCAAGCACATGGAAGGCAATAGTCCTCATTGTCATTGAGATTCATACTGGTGATGGCCTATATCTGAGATTAAATGGTGGAGAATAAAGAATGTTCCTAATGTGAATTGTTGCAGTGATGCCTGCTATCTCTCTTTTAACCAACAACTTGGCAAACCTTTTGATCCCGAAAGACTACAACACAGAAGAACACACAAATCTTCCTTTTGAATGAAATTCTAATATTGCACACTTCATCAAATCTAAGAGCTGTCAATTGCAATTTGCAGTTCATATAAGGAGGAAGGATAAACAGCCAAGACTGAGAATCTAACTGATGACACACACATACAGCTGAGTCACCAAATTGCTACATCCTCGCTAAAGGGTAAGTGAAAAGTAAACCGACTAGGCAGAGAAATAGCAGGAAAACTAGCTTGTCTCAAACTTGACACTAGTGGGAGAGAGAAAAATAATCTCCTCCTGGAATTTGAACCACAAGCCAGTACTCATGCAAGGTTTGTGAATTGAGTTCACATCATTCATGTGGTTCAAAAAACTGAAGAGTTTTAACCTAGATAATTTAACTTGGAGTAGTTGCAGGTTGGTAGCACCTCAGGTGACTGGCAGAAGCGAATATAAGTCCTCTCCAGAAGAGCTCAGTTTTAAGAACGCTTGATTGTAAGATACACCCCAATTTCACACCTAAAAAATGTGCACCTTAGAACCCATGACATGGTGCATAAATGGTTAAAAAGTTGATGGTTCCATCTAGTGAGAGGAATGAGCTAGTTTACTTAAGAGAGAGAGCATGTGAAGTACTCCTCTTTTCCCCTTTATTACTTTTCTGTGCTACTTTAACAAATTACCACCAATTTAGGGGTTTAAAACAACACAGGCTTATTATCCTACAATATTGTAGGTCAGAAGTCTGAGAAGGGTCTCACTGAGTTAAGAGCAAGGTGTCAGGAGGGCTGCTTACCGTTTCAGCAGGCTCTAGGGGAGAATCCGTTTCCTTGCCTTTTCCAGCTTGTAAAGGCCACATGTATTCCTTGGCTTGTGGCCCCCTTTCTCCATCTTCAAAGACAGCAACATCACATCTCTCTGACATTCCAAGTCTCTAACTCTAGCCAAGAAGTGCTCCCCAGTTTAAGGATTTATGTGATTAGATCAGGCCCATTCCTTAACCTTAGTCACATCTGAAAAGTTCCTTTTTCCATGTAAAGTTGCATATTCAGAGGTTTTTTTTTTTTTTTAAATAAATTTATTTATTTTTACTTATTAACTTTTGGCTGCTTTTTGGTTCTTTGTTGCTATGCGCAGCTTTCTCTAGTTGCAGCGAGCAGGGGCTACTCTTCGTTGCTGTGCACGGGCTTCTCATTGCCGTGGCTTCACTTGTTGCAGATTCTTAACCACTGCGCCACCAGGGAAGCCCATTCACAGATTTTTGAGATAAGGATGTGGACATCTTTTGGGGAGGTAGAGGAGGGACAATTATTCTGCCTACCTTGTTGTTTCCTTTGAGTTCTATAATGTGATGTATTACCTACTCAAGAATAGAAAAAATAAAATACATTCTTTAAAAAATAAATTATAAATGCCCACTGATCTTGCAATTCCAGTTCTCGGATTTTATAGATATATTAGCCATATATATGGGAGTGTATACAAGGTTATTCACTGCAAAATTGTAATATCAAAAGATTGAAAAGAACCTAAGGTACATCCATGGAATGGTGAATAAATTGTGCCTGCATACAAAACAGAATTCTAAATAGCCATTTAAAAGAATGAAGAAACTCATTATGTACTGATATGGAACAATCTATAAGGTTTATTTTAAGTAAAAAAAAACAAGGCCCAGAATAGTGTGTGTGCAAAATACTGTATGTCTGTACACTGGCTTATATAGTCATAATTTATCTCTGAAAAGATACACAAGAAGTTGATAACAAGGGAAATTGATAACCATGCATTAACAAGGGAAAACTGGATCCAGAAGGTAGTATTAGGAGGAAGGCTCTTTCTTCACTGGCTACCACTGTGTACCTTTAAGATTTTGTGCCATTTGAATGCATCGCTCATTTAAAATATTTTAATTTAAAATTAAAAATGAACACTCAGATTAATCTTTTTTTTTTTTTTTTTTTTTTGCGGTACGCGGGCCTCTCAGTGTTGTGGCCTCTCCCGTTGCGGAGCACAGGCTCCGGACGTGCAGGCTCAGCGACCATGGCTCACAGGCCCAGCCGCTCCGCAGCATGTGGGATCTTCCGGGGCACGAACCCACGTCCCCTGCATCGGCAGACAGACTCTCAACCACTGCGCCACCCAGGGAAGCCCCAGATTAATCTTTAAAACAAAATCCAACTATCAATTATTTAAAATAACTATATTTTGAAAATAAATACAAATCATTACCAAGAAAAGCACACTAGTATATTTATGAGGTTAAAAAAATAAAAACATGAGGCAGTATTAAATCAGACAAAGTAGAATTTAAGGCCAAATTCCAAAATCTAGAATAAAAGAGTTATTTTATGTTGTTTAAGGGCATAATCCTCAAAAAAAAATTGTGAATCAGGAAGCAATGTGTCAAGTAACAACAAATTGTATATGTGCTTTTATGCATCATACCGGTCCTTATCCATGAAACAAAAAGAATTTTAAAATAAGGAAAAATTGACAGTAGTACTCTTGGTTGAGAGAGGTCTGAAATATCTAAAGCATTGTAGAGCAAATAAAAAGTCAAATATAAACTTAAAAACTTATAAGAAATTGATAAGATTTATTTTACAAACACACAAGTTCGAGAGTGTTCTTACTCTCTGGAGTAAGAACTTCACAAACCCGACAGCCCTCGGAAAGCTACCACCTCTGTTTAAGTCAGGATATTCGGTGGACAGCTAGGTCTATTTACTTCCTAATTTCCCTTTCCCTGCCCTCTAATTTGATAACACATTAAGCTCAAATTTAGGTCTCAGAAAAATTGAAGAATACTATATAGTATGTAACTGCAGGGTCACTCATAAATGTCAACACCATAAACATTGAATAAGAGAATGCCAAGAATCTGGTGAATATGGACAGTACAGTATATGCACAGATAGAAACTACACATGGAGGACAGAAAAGTAATCTCAAATAAATGACCTAAAGTGGAATTCACACAGACTTTCTCCTCTGGCCACAATGCAATAAATGACAAAACCAAAACTAAATAAATAAAGGAGAAAACTAAAGCTAAAACCTAAAAGTGAGAATACTTTTAGGAAACTTAAGGGGACTGGGCCCAGCTGGTCTTAAAGACAAAGCCATAGTTTTAAAATCTTTCATGATTAAAAGAGAAAGAGTGAACATATGTATACCAGCAATCAATTTTAGAAATTTTAAAAGAAACAATGAGCAATCTTCAGGGAAGTAGGACAATAGAAATAATGAATTAAAGAAAATATTGGTAAATTGTAAAGCAGAAATATGTATAAATCTAAAGTGTTGATTCTTAAAAAAAAAAACTAATAAAATGCCACATATGATCAAGAAAGAAAATCCAAATGAAAATGAGAAAAAGGTGCATATATTTATATTGTCAAGTAAGAATGAATAAATAGACCATGAATAATATTTACATTTTCGTACAATGTACTGAATGCTGTATGGATGAAGCCTGGAAAGACATTTTTCTGTTTATTTAGGAAAATAATTTTCATAAATATAAAATGTACTAGACAATTAAAGTTATAAATAAAGCAAAAAACATGTGTTGCAGTAGTCAGTAGCGTTTGAGTTGGGAAAAAATAGAGAAAGGTGTGATCAGAAAAGCATCACAATCCACAGCCAGAGATGAACTGGGACTTGAGGTAAAGAGGAAGTGGGAACAAGAGGGGACCAAAGATTTTAAAGCTTCTATTCTGCTCTCTCTGACTCAGCTCCAGGGCTGAGTTTAAAGGGAAGATGTTAAAATCTTAGATTTCCCTTAGCCAGCCTCCATTTGAGGTTTCAAGCAAGAATTCTCTCAAATTCCTCCTCCTGCCTCTCTTTTCCACTCTGAACAAAATGAGGAATGCAAGAAGAGAGAGTACTCTGAATTCTTATCCTTTGTCCGACATAAACATATATACCCTTAATTGGAAAAGCTGACTGGGAAAGAAGTTAGGGAAGGAAGTTATTGGTGTACTTGAATTTGTCTTTGAAAGTATGAACTTAGGTGGCAATCCAAACCCGAAGATTCAATAATGTTATGAAGAGTACTTACCAGTTCAATCATGTTGACTAAAGTTTACTAGGAGTCCTGAGATTCTCACCAAAAATAATATGAGGAAGAAATCTAATAAACAGTGAGTGCCTTTTCAGACAAAATCCTAATTACTTTCATGCATTATCTCATTTACTTCACAAAAAAACATTTAGGTCCACTTGACAACTGAAAATAAGTATGTTAGAATACATTTAAATAGTTTAACTGAGTGTACAAATGTAGACCAAGTTAGACATTTCTTATCCAGTTCTAAGTCCAAATTCTATATTATTCCTTCTTGAATCAATCTCATATTTATTGTCATTTTAAAATGTGGGCTGCTTCTTCCATCTGTTTTCTTTCTTTTTGCCGGAGAATCTTCTTAGTTTTTATGTATTTATTTTTTTATTCTATAGACCTTGATTTGGGTATTTAGTCTCTTCTGATAATTCCTCCTTTATCTCTCAGCTGTTACTAAGATTTATTTCCTATTAGAAAAGCAGAGACAGATGTCAGTGGGCTTCTGTCTTGCATACTATTTCTGGAGGGAAATAATTATTGAGTACCTCTGTGATGCATTTCACATCTGTTTGTAAACGTAAAATTGCAGTAATTCTCATTATTAAGTGGGCTTTCCTTCAACAAATGATGTGTTTTATCCTGTTTCCCCTTTTCCTGAGTTTTAACGATGACATCCTTCAAGAGACCAATGTAGAATTATGTTCCAACCTCCATTTCCCAGTCTAATGCCAACCTCCTTGTCTTTTCTTCAACTCTGCAGAAAATGTGATGTGTTCCCTTCAGATCCTCTGTCTCAAATATCTCCACATAGAGAAAATCACAATAAAGGATGGATGAAGGATGGACAGGACAGATAGATGGATGGATGGATCTAGTATACTTTCACAAATTACTTTTGACCATTCTCCAAGATGAAGTTATTCAGAATAATCTGGCACTACAAATACAGATACCAATACAAAAATATTTTAAATTATTTTTTCTTTCAAGAGTAGGAAATGTATGGACTCATGAATATATTGTGATAAATGACATGGATATAAGATATACTGAGCCATGGGTTCAATTCTCAGTGTGCTATGCACATGAAAATTTTTCACTATAGTGAGTAACTCGTCTTACCAATATAACTAAAATTAAATATGTAGATGAGATAATGAGTAGGTTTGGCTTTATAAGCAGTGTCTTTCCACTTTGGATGAAATGTTCCTTCCATTCAGGTAAAGAGACAAGAATCTTTTTTCAAGGATTATTTTGTAAACTATTTCCCCAACAGCTTGGTACAGGTGTTATCAGGAAAAAAGAATATTGCTGGGAAAGATTCACTACTGAAGAAGGGAAGATATAACAGGACTCCTGGTAAAATATGGTCTTGATCCAGTGGCAGGAAGAACCTATGAATCATCAGAACCATAGGGGACAAAATTGGATTTTTCTCATTAAGTTGCTGAAATGTGGCATCATCAGACAGGCCAGCCTATGATGCTAAAGCATTCATTCACAGTTACCTCATTGTAAAATATATACACTTTCTTTTCAAGTATCTGTATAGTAAACTTTAGCTAAAATTAGCAAGTGATGTTATGAATTTCCAACCATTTAGGGTAACAACTGAAAGCAATTGAAGTTTTAGAAAAAACATATGCAATTGTGGAATGGCACATCAGGGAATTAAACATCTAAAACGATGTTAGTTATATTTAGTGTGTTTTTTCAGGAAGCTAGGATGGGGAGGGTTCTAAGTATATTTGTTTCAAAATGGATGCTTATGTCTTTTGATTTTGTTGAATTGAAAAACAATTGAAATCAATATAGCATCTGTGATAAATGCAGATGTGATATTATAATTAATGAGCCTGGGGAAACTGGCAATATTTGGCTATTTTTTCCCTAAAAAAGGAAATTTTTATAGCAGCCTAATATCCCCTGCAGTGCGTTTAACAAATTTAGAAAATGACCTTCATACCCGCTTCTGAAAATTATATGTTAATTATTTCTATATTTGGTGGAAAATGTGTATCATCTCTCCCATACCTAGCACCCATGGAAGCACTAGGTGGGGATAAATCTTTCATTCAATGAAAACATAGGATAAGAGTTATATGCATTTTACTAGAGCTAAGAGAAAGAGTCAGAGATAAAAATAGAGAAAAGGATGAAAAGAGGAATAAGAACATCAGAGGAAGAGTTTCTGAAAAATAACTACATCTTAAAAAATATGTAAGTTTTAAAAACTATAAGAAAGGAAGAGCTCATGAGGGGTGGTGATATTAAGATTTAAAGTAAACTCAAGAAGAAGTCAAAAATGTTGAAAGAATTGGGGAACATTTAGGATCAAACCTGAGCTCTTAGGTGGTGATTCTTTTCAAACTGCTCTCTGCTTGTCCCTAGAGGATTTGAAGGTTTGTGATTCAAGGCTATTATTTCGTTACAAGCCCCATGAGATTAAAATATAATGGAGTCCGCGGCTTCCCTGGTGGTGCAGTGGTTGAGAGTCCGCCTGCCGATGCAGGGGACACGGGTTCGTGCCCCGGCCCGGGAAGATCCCACATGCCGCGGAGCGGCTGGGCCCGTGAGCCATGGTCGCTGAGCCTGCGCGTCCGGAGCCTGTGCTCCGCAATGGGAGAGGCCACAACAGTGAGAGGCCCGCGTACCGTAAAAAATCAAAAACAAAAACAAAATATAATGGAGTCCAAGAAATAGATAGTCTGAGAGATGAGCATATGCACTCATTTCCTAGTTGCATTCAGGTGAAAGAGCACCTGGATTGTTGTGAGCCATTTTATAGAACACCATAAAATGTGGATTATTAAACCAAATAATTATTAAGCTTAAATAAAAGCCTGTCTGTGCTAAATCAAATATTGCATTAGATTTGAGTGTAGTGAAATGAAAAAAGTTATTGAAAAACATAACTTCATTTTTGATATTTCCTACTCAATAATTGCCCTTTACTTGATTTTTTACAGTAAAAATAACTTGACCTAGTTCATAAAATACTAGAGTTCTACGGCATCTGAGTTCCAGAACAACTATCCCCAAACACCTCCTTCAAAGTATCATGTGGAAATTAAAACGATTTGTAAAAAAAAAAAAAAAAAATGCTTTCCTATCTTTAATTTCCTGTCATAGATTCTATTCAGGATTTTGCAATTTTTGTTTTAATTGGAAGGAAGATTCCCCTCTAAAAATATTCCCCTTTTAAGAAGGTTTTGGGTTCCAAACAAATATTAATTACAGAGGTATTTCGATAGCTAACTGCAAGACAAAGAAAAAGTCTCCCTTATAATGTATCTCTTCCCTTTACAAACTTTAAATTGGATAAGAGAATTTATTTAACTTAGCGGTTCCATATCATTTTCTTCTCTCTTCCTAACTTATAACCCTACACTGAAAAATTGGCTACTCAACTTGCTATTTTTAATGTGAAGGAAACTAAACAAAGGCTCTTACAGTACCGCTCAAATATCTAAAATATTAAACAAAAGTCTATTGACACAGAAAAATAACCAAACAACTGCTAATGATTTTCCTATAATTTCCGTATTTTTATCCTGCTTTTCCTAAAGCGCTAGCCAAATTCCAGGGGATGTTTTGGTTCCCTCACTCTGGCCATTAGGACGAGTTCTAGCATGTGCAGCTGCAGTTCATTTGCCTCAGGCGTGCCCACACAGCTCAACCGCCCTGACAATGGGCACTTCTTTTCCGTGACTTTTCTGAAACTCATTTAGTCAGCATATGATAAAAAATAAAAAATAAAAATAAATAAAAAACCCTCCTGAGGTAGTTGTAAGGGAACAGAATGGTAGTAGTTTGAAATGGAAACCAAGTTGTGTTCAAGTAGGTAATTAGATAAGACAAGTAAAGATGACATTTAATTAAATGATCTCCTTCTGTCCAACTGGGGTTTACTATTGGCTGACAAAGAGATTAGTCTGCTCTAAGGGCCTAGTCAAATATGTAACAAAGGAAAATATTTTCAAATTTAGGGTCAAAAGGCAATTATACTGCAATGTCTCGAAATGGGCACCAAGATATCTTGATTTGGCAGATATATATAATCACTCATGTTTCTAATTAAGAATTTTCGGGAGGATGAGGGCTGTCTCCTTGAAGCTAGCTCTCTTCTTTTCTTCTTTCAAGTGCCTTACGTGCCATGCCTAAATGTTTGCTTTGCTTTCTTGCTATTCTACTGTGGAACATTAAATGCTTCTCTGTGTGGCTAAGAGCTTACATTTCAATGTGTCACACAAAACCAAACAAATGAAAAAACAATTCCGCTATTGTTACCTGGGTGTAGACTAGACATTCTCAGTACATTGTTTTGACGATATTGTTTTTAGGCTAAATCCCTATTTTCAATACACTGAACCATAATGGAGAAGGAGTGCAGAAAAATCACGACTGTGGGCACAGTACTATGCCCCCCAACCCAAACCCTTGTAATTTAACAATAACAGAACCGCATTAATAGTGTCCTGGGCTACAGCAGCACAAGTTTTTGGTACAGCTTTTATGACCTATGCTTGCAAGTCTGTGGATTGTAGTCACGTTAATGGCAAACACTTGGTGCCCTCAGAGAAATTTCACATTAATAAAACCTACAAAGCACAGTTCTGTTCCTTTGAAGTTGCTACTAAACATGTAATATTAGCTTGTGAAGCATTAGATGAGGAAATGAGCTCGATAAGGACTCTTGCAGTAATAGCTCTAAATTGATTATTTCCTTCCCAAAATAAACTTGCCAGGCAGCCCTGTGGGCTTACTTCCGAAGACTTGCTCTGCCCAGGAATCTTATCACAAGGAAATGAACAGGAAAAACGCAGACATACTCTGATAAGGCACATTCGCCAGATATTAATATGGTTATGAGATGCAGTCTTTTCTAAATGAACCTAAGAGCTCAAGTGCTGCCATGAATTAAATAATCATTAATTGTGTCCTAAATGTGGGGCAAAGAAAGAACAATGTCTTTTAATGTTATTATGTTAAATAGTCAAACACAATAAATTTCTAGTTAAGTGTGAAGGAAGGTAAATTGTGTATTGTGGTGTGAAAAACATCACATTTAGAAGTCATATGAAAAGATATGTAAAGAACAATCTTTCAGAAGACATCCTCAGAATATACCCTTGAACTTAACAATACCGTATTTTGGTGTCATTCGTCTGCATCTCCTATTTGAAATCAGAGGCAAAAAAGTCACATTTGCTGTTAATAATCCATCTTTAAAACTCTTTTTTCTGGTCTTCCAGATATGTATCTACATAAAAAAATAAATATTTCTTTAAAATAAAAAAGAAATAAGTCTATTCAGGAAATAGCATTTTCTGCATTCCTTGGACTTCTTCAATTAGTATTAGCCACAAAAGAACAAGAATTTGGAACTAGGAATTCTTGTGGTTTGGGTTTCTATGAAGAAAAGGCTCTTCTTGCCCAGAATTACTTTGCGACAAGGTTTATTCTAAGTACATTGTTCCTGCAATTGTTTTCAGACTAATGGATAAATATTGATTTATATAATACAGATTGCCTGATTTTCCACCTAAATGTGTAGTTCTTCCCACATTTATTCTGGTCCAAAATTGAATCCAATTTATTATTAGGACATTTAGAAAGAATTTTTACTCTAATAAAAGAACAGAATTGAGGCCACTGGAATAATTATCACTCTGTTATCTTTTCAGAAAATACATTTGTAGCAGTCTAGAAACATAATTTTAGTTATGAAAAACATGTTCAGTAAAGTAAATCTAGATCTTTTCCCACAATTTCCATTTAAAAGACTGACAATTACCATGGCATTCTCTTCATTTTAGCCTTTGAAGACTTGAGAAGTCAAAGTGATGTTTTTCTTGCACTGAATAAAGTTCATAATCCAAGGTCATATTTACTAAATTTTAAAAATTCTATTAGCTTGCATTTCAATACATATATATGAAAAGTTTCTTTTTTGTTTTGTAGGCAGAACTGTCCTTTTTTCCCACTATACACAACACTTTCATTGAAAATTCACTTCTAGTCCACGATAATGTTATCATTTTAAGATGCCCCTGGAATTAACATATTCTATGAATTAATTTTTAAATAGATGACATCTGTATGACTTTTATCCCTTTAGTTTTATCTGCATTTTGTCCATGTTGGAGTATAAATTTCCTGTCTGTATTCTAGTTCTCTAAAATCCATTTGCCTTAGGTCTCTGACTTGTGTGATGTTTCCAACACCACACAATTTAATACCGTTTGTTAAGTCCACTTACGTGCTACCTTATCTTCCCTCAAACCATTCTAATAATATTTTTGCATAATATAGTCACTGTGGATGAGTCCCGATATTCTCTTGAAATATCTCCCACTAGTCATTCTATTTTAAAGTACCATGGTTAAAGTTATTCAACATGATCTCATTTTATATGCTGTTCCCAGGAGATAAAATGTTGTAAAGGGCTATTCCATGCTTTTCTGAAATACATACACAGAAAAACTTTTCGGAAAAAGGAATTTATTTAGAGGCCTAATCTGGAATCTGGAAATTAATATAATCCTTACTTCTCACTATTCTTTGCCTTGGTTCAACTTACTTAACTGGCTATTTATATTTAATATTTCATACTATGAAAGTAGAGAAGGTTTACCTTTCTTAGAGAGATACGATCTTTGCTTTGAAGAAAAACTTGAAAAACGTACTTGGAGTTGGGGGTGAGAATCCAAGGGAATCCTCAAGCCACAAAATGATCTCTAAACTGCTTTGCTTAAGCCAAGTAAAGGAATTGATTCTGAAAAGAGAGAGAAAGAAAAAGGGAAGTTGAGAGTCCTGTTTCATGGAAAGCAATGGTGAGCTGAGAAACTAGTTCAATGCAACACAGGGCTGCCCATAGATGTTTTAGCAATTTCTTCCTTTAATGAAGGGTAATTGGGCATTTATGAGCCAGCGACTATTCTAGGCTCTGGTTATGTAGAAATAAACAACTAAATAAATACCTTCTCAAGGAGCTTTCACTCTTCTGAGGAAGTCACACAATAAACTAGACAGATGTAGATAGATACAGACAGACAGACAGGCATAGATGTTAGATACATAAAGAGGTTATATTGGCATTAGATACAATTACAACGATGCTAAGGAGAAAAAATTAAGCACAGAAGGGAGTAGGGAATGTAGGGTCAAGGGTGGCAAATATAAACAAGATCATCAGAGAGGTTCTCCCTGAGAAAATGACGTTTTAGAAAAGAGGTGCAGGTGAGGGTGATAAAATATGTAGGTGTCTTGAGAGAGAACATTTCAGGCAGGGAAAACAGAAGTGCAGAGTCTTCGAAGATGGAATGTGCCTGGTGTGTGTGTGTCAGGAGTCGAGAGGAGGCTGGGAACGCTAGAGCAGAGCAATGAGGTCAGAGAGGTAATGAGAGGCCAGATCACTTAAGAAAGGAGTGTGAATTGGAGCTTGGTCATTTGGTGACTGGGCTTTTGGTGAGTTAATCTAGATCTAAATGCCACAGGCCAGATTGGGTGCTGTTACACATGAGGGTCATGGCTAACCATGCTGATATCCCTCCAGCTTCTTTATTCTGAGGAACTTCAAAGAGTGTGTGGCCTCTGAGAACTGCTTAAGTTCTATGAGTGAGATGTATACACACACACACACACACACACACACACACACACACTACCTATCCTGATTCCCATAGGTTTCTGCCAGTACTGTTGCTGACTTACTTTACACAATCAATTTTCCAATCTTTGAATTTATCATCACATAGAATGTCTTTTATCATTTGATCCTATTGCCAAAGATGCTTAGTAGATCTAATAGGTCAGATGGTTGTACCCACAACTGCAGCCAAGCTCAGTGCCACATGCAGACAGAGAATTATAAGCCAGGCCAAAACCCACCATCAACAAGCTGTAGTACAGAAAATCCCCTGTAACATATATGTCTCTTTTTTACCTTGCAAAGTATTCCTTGTAGGAAGATAAAGAGCAGAGAAAAAAGAAGCTGTTAGGAGAAGTTGGGGGCTAGGACATTCATGTTCAGCTGCAATGCATTTTCCTAGTATAAAAATTGCTTATAGACAAAAATAATTATTTCAAATGCAGTTGCCTTGAATTCTCCTTCCCAAACTTATGACATTTATATTTATAAATGTGAATTTATAAATGTAAATTTTTGCATTCAGAGCCTAAGCTTATGTTTCAAAAGTGACTAGAACGTTTGGTTTTGTACGAAGTTGTTAGCCTTTTAAATATATAAAATGCCATTAAGAAGGCTATTCCAGTGCAGAATCCTCTAAGCAATAGGCCACAGGTCATGGCCAAATTCAGCTATTCTCTCCACTATCATATTAATTACTTTTTGATAAGCTACCCAAATCTCAAGAAATGAGATTTGAATGTCTATTTCTAAAGCTTACTACCATCTTGTCACCCTTGCTTAGGTTGTTAAAGTTAAATGTCAGAATTTGTGACAGAAAACTCCCAGGGTTCTCTCTTACCTTTGAAACTTTCCCAACCCTTGCTTTGATCCTGAAGTTAATGAACCTACTTCTTCCTCAAGTATTGAACCCCTTTCTCTACATAAGAATAACCAAGCTTTTTCCCCATACAAATCCAGTGTCCTCAACAAGTGAGGCAGGCAACACCAAGGTCCAGAAACACGGATCTCTCAACAGAGTAAAGAGGAACCACTCCCTTGGGCTCCCCGGAACTTTGGGCAGATGGAGATGAGCACTAAAGCAACACAGTAATGAGTAACTGCTTCTTTCAGAGAGACACCCCTAGTTATTCTGTCTGCCCACTGGGCAAATCATTGACAGTCCTGTTATGCAAGTAGTGTGCTGTCCCTGATGTGGTCTGAATGTCAACTTGTTGGCTACTCTCCGTTGATTTCTTTCCAGAAATGGAGGAGGGGGTGGGAGAGAGAGAGAGAAAGAGAGATTCTTTGTTATTTGGGGGGAAATAACCTTGTAATAATCCCAGTCAATTAGCATCAGTATGCACGTAATCTGTTTAGTTTCAGAATAAGCTGGTTATCAAAAAATTCAATAAATACAACATTTCATACTGCAGAAGTAGTCTTGTTTTAATTGGAGTCATCCTAAGCCAAAACAACAAAGCCCACTATTTTGTCTTTTGCAAGGACGCCGTATCTGCCTACAAGTCCCACATTCGGGGTCCACTGCCCGGCTTCCTCTATCTTACCTGGCAGAGAAGCCCATGGCTGCCTGGGCTCTCTTGCCATCCTTATCTAGTTGTGCATACTTTCTTCGTTTCCCAGTTCCAAAATTTAGCTATTTTATTTAGGGACATTCACTGGATTTAAGGGCATCCATTCAAGGGCAGAACTTCCATGTCTTCAAATTAATCTGATAAATGATTCTGTACTAATGGGTTAAGGTTATGGCTGAAAGAGTCTCAGTTCAATCATGTAAAAAAGAAGATTTTAAACTATAACTGTGTGTCACAATGAATTTCAACCCGATTAGATGCACCCTCGCCTTTTTAAACATGTATTTTGTAATGCTGCTTTTATTGTTCAAAAATTAACTTCATAGGCAACACAAACTACTTACACATGATTTTTAAAGTCTATACAATGCATTAAGCATGATATAAAGAAAATAAGAGACAATAATTTACCTAAAGTTTATAGAAAGTTGTATGCTCTAGAAGACATAGTGAAGCAGTCAGCTGCGGAATCATGGTAACTAGAGCATCTGTGAGTGCAGACCGCTAGAGGTGGGTACTGCTTCTCCAGTATCATTCTTCACAATGGCCAACAAATTTAGTAAAGTTTCAAATAAAACAAGAGTCCAGTCTTTTTCTGATTTATACCTTGGTTGCTGCAGCAGACACACCGAAGTCATAACCCTGTGCAATCCCCTCCCCTTGAAAGTGGATAGAACCTGAGTGACCTTCCTGCTACTAAGCAATAGATACAACAAAAGTGATGAGATATCAATCTGTTGATTATGTTTCACCAGGTGGCTGAGATGAAGGGAATTTGTAGATGTAATTAAAATCCCTAATCAGTTAATTTAGAGTTCATCAAAAGAGAAATTATCTTGAATAACCTCATCAGGGGAGCCCTTCAAATGAATTTAGAGATTAGAGAGACGCAAAGCAGCGGCGATTCTATTTCTAGCCTTGAAGAAGTCAGTGGCTACGACTTACAGCTGCAAGGATATGAATTCTGCCACCAACCATATGAGTTTGGAAGAGGATCCAATTTTTAGATGGGTTGACATCTTAATTGCCGGCTTGTGAGAGCCTGAGCAGAGGACTCTGCTAAATGTGGCCAGACTTTTGACCCATGACCCGGAAAATATATTTATTATCTCACTTTATTATGTGAGATAATAAATATATGTGTTATGAGCTGCTAAGTGTATGGCAACTTGTTGTGCAGCAATAACAAATAAATACAGTTACATTCTTCATATATTCAATGTATAATTTAAAACATTAAAAATTAATTTATGTCTATATGCAAAACACAGGTAGAGGTTCAGATCATTACAAACAGTGTTTTCACCTACAATAATATCCAGTGGGACTTTTGAGTGTCAGTCAGAACATATGAGAATTCTTTCTCATGTAGACTATCCCTCTCACTGCAGGATGGTTAGTATTCCAGGACCCCATCAAATAACTGCCCGTAGCACCCCACTAAACACTGTGTCAAGGGGGAAAAAAAAACTCTTCCAAAGTTTCCAAATTCCCACTGTGGAGACTTTAATTTCCCTAGGTAAGACCCAGCGGCCTATAAGGTATTAACACAACCTGGAGCCAAACTTCTGATTCAAACTTTTAAGTAGCGTTCTTAAATATATTGATATTTGGGGGCTGGAGAGGGGAGTGTGAAAGACAACTTTAAGAAACTGATAAAAGCATCAGATTCCTTTCCCCTGGGGAAAAGAAATGAACAAGAAAAAAAGAGCACCAAATGTTTACATAAAATTGTGGGGTACTGGGTCTCCTGAAGGACATCTATGAGTCTCTGTAAGTACATACTCCTTACTGTATGGGTGCAGATTTCAGAGATGGAATATGAAGAAGATAAGCCCATGGCAAATAGACTGTGGACGTTTCTTTGAAAATAAAGGATTTGAATCTGTTCTTTAAACAATCCCCTCCAGATAGAGCCCAGGCAGCTCCTAATCAGCCAGCCAGCCATCAGCTAATAAAGTTCCTCTTTCTTGGCCTTCCCTGGTGGTGCAGTGGTTGAGCGTCCGCCTGCCGATGTCAGGGGACACGGGTTCGTGCCCCGGTCCGGGAAGATCCCACATGCCACGGAGCGGCTGGGCCCGTGAGCCATGGCCGCTGAGCCTGCGCGTCCGGAGCCTCTGCTCCGCAACGGGAGAGGCCACAACAGTGAGAGGCCCGCGTACCGCAAAAAATTGTTCATCTGCTGCCCAGGAATGATCTGAGAAACTGAGGAAGCTTGAGAAGATTCTTAAAGATAATGAAGGAGTAATTACAATCATTTCTGTTTTACCAGAAGTTTAATTAAAAACAGTCGTAGAGAAAATGTGTTTCTTATCCTTCAGTTGTTTTGTAATCAGCAACAAAAATGAGAAAGTGCCAACTCTAAACATTAAGGAAGCAGGGACATTTTAAAGGAGGCAGTCTGAGGTGAAGAGTAAAATTTTTGGTGCATGATGCAGAATACAAAAGGGAGAACAATGAAAATGACCATTATTAACAGTTTGAGGGGCCTTCTTTTGTCATGGTCCACTATTTTTTTATTGAATGCATACCACTCACCTATTGCTCGCTTAAGTGATCTGAATTTGATTGCAATGATGACATTTGTTTGAGGGCTTTATAAATCAAGGAAATTAGACTGTGTTTTTCTGCCATATGTGTTGCAGTTTTTCCCCCCAAAATGTCAGTTGTGTTTTCTTTGTTGACAATTCTTTTCATCAGACAGAAGTTTGTTTAAATGAATGATTTTCTTTGGATCCTCATGGACACTTTATGAATTCTAGGTTCAAGAACATGTAAGAAGTCCCTTCTTGCTCTAAAATAATAAAGTTATCATTGTTTTCTTCTAGAAATTTTGTGTTTTTATTTTAAAAGTTTAAATATTTGGTATGAGGAATGAGATAAATATCCAGGTTTACTTAATGTTTTTTCTAAATACTTAGTCACTTGTAATAAATTTAAATTTCCATGTGTGTTTGGAACTATTCCTGGATTGTGTTTTGCTGCTATTTATTCATAAGGACTAGGAAATTTTAACTTTTGTTGCTGTATTGTGCATGTTTTAGAAACAGTAAGCCTAGTTCCTTGTTATTAGTTTCCTTTTACAGAATTCTTTTTTTTTTTTTTTTTTTTTTGGTGGTACACGGGCCTCTCACTGTTGTGGCCTCTCCCGTTGTGGAGCACAGGCTCTGGACGCGCAGCCTCAGCGGCCATGGCTCATGGGCCCAGCCACTCCGCGGCATGTGGGATCTTCCCGGATCCGGGCACGAACTCGTTTCCCCTGCATCGGCAGGCAGACTCTCAACCACTGCACCACCAGGGAAGCCCTCCTTTTTTCAGAATTCTGAATATTCTTTCATGTCAATTCCTCCAGATGATCACAATCTCATTTTAGAACACAATCTCATCACAATCTCATTTTAGAACATCACAATCTCATTTTAGAACATCCCCGTCACCTTTAAAAGCTCTCTTGTGCCCATTTGCAATCAATTTCCATTTCCACCCCCAGTCCCAGGGCACTATTTATCTGCATTCCAACTCTAAAGATTTGCCTTTCTGGACTTTTTATATAAGCGGAATTATACACTAGGTAGTATTTTGCATCTGGCTTCTTTCACTTAGCATAATCTTTTGGAAGTTGATCCATGTTGTAGCATGCATTGGTACATCATTTTTTTCTTATTGTCAAATAATGGTCCATGTATGACATACCAAGTTTTGTTCATCCATTCACCAGTTGATGGGCATTAGATTGTTTCTACTCTTTGGCAACTATGAATAATTCTGCTATGAACATTTGTTACAAGTCTTTGGTCGGACATATGTTTTCATTTTTGAAATACCTAGGAGTGGAATTGCTGGGTCATATTTATATTTAATTTTTTTTTAACTTTTAATGAAACTGTACTCTTTGTTTTCAAAATCATAAAAATGAAATGTTACATCAGGGGTATGACTTAGCAGTTGCCTATATTTTAGAAATTTTTTATTATAATTTTTTATTATAACTCATTTATTACTTACCAAACAATTATTATAAGACTGTAAATGGATAAAGAAGATGTGGCACATATATACAATGGAATATTACTCAGCCATAAAAAGAGACGAAATTGAGCTATTTGTAATGAGGTGGATAGACCTAGAGTCTGTCATACAGAGTGAAGTAAGTCAGAAAGAGAGAGACAAATACCGTATGCTAACACATATATATGGAATTTAAGAAAAAAAAATGTCATGAAAAACCTACGGGTGAAACAGGAATAAAGATACAGACTTACTAGAGAATGGACTTGAGGCTATGGGGAGGGGGAAGGGTAAACGGTGACAAAGCTATAAAGAGGCATGGACATATATACACTACCAAACGTAAGGTAGATAGCTAGTGGGAAGCAGCCGCATAGCACAGGGAGATCAGCTCGGTGCTTTGTGACCGCCTGGAGGGGTGGGATAGGGAGGGTGGGAGGGAGGGAGATGCAAGCAGGAAGAGATATGGGAACATATGTATATATATAACTGATTCATTTTGTTGTGAAGCTGAAACTAATATACCATTGTAAAGCAATTATAAAAAAAAAAAGACTGTAAATAAAAGTTTATAGTTCAAACTGCTTTGTAACTATGAAAACTATTGAATTAATTTGCCTTTGTTCTTTTTTATCTTTATAAGTTATTTATTTATGTTTGTTTTTCCTCATATTTTTATTTTTCCTTTGTTTTGGTTTATCTTTAATTATTTTATTTTTAAGTTATATTTTAAGCCGTCATGTTTATACATATGAAATTCAATTTAAAACTGTCCATTAATGAGGACTATTAGACATATCATGGTGGTCATTTCATAATGTATGCAAATGTCAAATCACTATGTAGAACATCTGAAACTAACATAATATTGCACATCAGCTATATTTCAAACTTAAAAAGTGAAAATTAAAATCTATTATTATTGGGCTTCCCTGGTGGTGCAGTGGTTGAGAGTCCGCCTGCCGATGCAGGGGACACGGGTTCGTGCCCCGGTCCAGGAAGATCTCACATGCCACGAAGCGGCTGGTCCCCTGAGCCATGGCCACTGAGCCTGTGCGTCCGGAGCCTGTGCTCCACAACGGGAGAGGCACAACAGTGAGAGGCCTGCGTACCTCAAAAAAAAAAAAAAAATTATTATTTATTTCATTTGTAAAATTTATTAAAGGTAATTTTATTAAATAGAGGAGAGGATGTGAACAAATGATTCACTTCAGATGTCTAATACGTTAGGTATGCCAATGATATTTGACAACTAAAGGGAACCAACCCCTTAAATAATTACTTGATGATCAAAAGCTATTTGTCCCAAGGCACCTCTTCTACTCTGTACAGACTTTGAGCACTGCCAGCTTCTTTCAATGAAAGGGAAAACAGAACTGTTTGGAGTCATACCAGATATTACAGGAGGGGAAAATGGCATATTAGAAGGTAGGAAAGATTGAGAAAGGGAAAGAAAAAGGTGTGTGTGAGGATGTGGCGATTTAAGGAGATGAATTTGGTGGAAGTCACTGCCCAGTCCCTAGGAGTGAGGTCAGCAGATGGCTTCCATCTGTTGGCATCTGTACAATCTTATTCAGCTGTCAAGACCTGCCTTGGCCATGATCACTCCCATTTCGGAGCAGCCGCTGGGATGACTGAATGAGGCAGAAATACAAAGGCATAATATTCAGCCCAACAGGGGACAAAGGCCCAGCCATTTTGGCTCCAGAAGGGAGAGTGTCTGGATAGCAATTCTTACTCCTGAACACCTTGCCATGTTGGTGCATCACAGCTGTACTTTTTGCTCTGCCCAAACCCGTTTACCCACCCTCTTTAACAGGAATCCAAAGACATTGGGACCTGAACTCAGTGTGCGATGTAGGAGTGTGGGTAATGGGAGGAGCATTCCACAAAAGTAACAGGAGCTACCTTGATGTAACAGCCAGCAGAAAATGGAGACATCTCAGTTAAATTCAAGGATATTATGTTGAAAAACCTAATGTACACTGGGCATATTAGTTAGGGTTAAGTGATACATACTTCCTGCTATAACCAGTAAACCTCTAGACCTCCCTTAATCTGATCTTTACAGCAAGGATACTCACTTTGTTTAACTGAAAAAGCTTACTGAATCTTTCTTTTAATAATTTTTAAAGTTTATTTCTTACTATAGTGGGTCAGAAGCAATCCTTGACCACTGGACCATCTCCATTTTCTTTAATCTCTATTTGAAAATCAGCCAATTCCTTCTTTTCACAAATCACCAAAGGCAGCCAACAATAGGCATTACTATAACTATTACAAATCGGATCTCCTATCAGGCACATAGTCTGTCTTCCAGGTTATCCACAGGCATCAGTTTTACCACATGTTTTGCCATGGCCTCAGAGCATTCTCAAGCAATCCTGCTTGCTACATTTTTATCTTTGGAACCTGACAACTGATCCAATACTACAAATTTTAGAGTTTTTATTATTCTAGCACTCCATTTCAAGCTACTGATTTCTGAATTAGTTAAGGTAAGTGACACTAACGCTGTTACAGATGATCTCCTAAACTCTGCATAATAGTTTATTTCTCACTCCTATGCAGTCACATTGGTTGTTTCCGCTCAGTGGGCAGCCTTGCTGATGGCCACATAGGGACCAAGACTCCTTCCATTTTGTGGATCTGTACTCATTGAGGCCACTAGAAGCCTATGCATCCAGCTGGTAGAAGGAAGAATAACAGGAGGAATTAGAAATGGAAACATTTTGGGCTTCCCTGGTGGCACAGTGGTTGAGAGTCCGCCTGCCGATGCAGGGGACACGGGTTCGTGCCCTGGTCCGGGAACGTGCTGCGGAGCGGCTGGGCCCGTGAGCCATGGCTTCTGAGCCTGCGCGTCCGGAGCCTGTGCTCCGCAACGGGAGAGGCCACAACAGTGAGAGGCCCGCGTATGGCAAAAAAAAAAAAAAGGAAACATTTTGTAAGCCAGACCTAGAAGTGACAATATCACTTCTATCCACATTCTGTTCCGAAGAAGCCAAACATGTGGCCACAGACAAAGGAACTTGATAAATATAGTCTAGCAGGAGGTCCAACGGGGAGACAAAGTGAGATTTGTGAGCAGAGGGCCAGTCTCTTCCACAGAGGTGGAGCGAGTAAGATGATTGGCGGCAGTGCTGAGGGCTTTCCCCAAAGCAGCAGAGTTGTTCTTTAGGAGAGCAGGTGGCAGAACCAGTAATGGGTCCCGTTAGAAACAGGGCATTTGCTTTTGAAGAGTCCAAGCACAAAACCAAAACCTAAAGAGTGTCTTCCTGGAGAGCACGAAGAGGAGGCACTAGAAGACATTGCCACGCTTGGATCTGTTTACTAGCAGAGCAGGTTTGCAAACAAGCAGAAGAAACTATGCAAGGTGAAGTTCTATTGATTAGGGTGTTGCTTGCTCCACATTCTCTCTAGGTTGCCGGAATTCTAAGAAAGCATCTAATCTTCTCACTTGAGGTCTAAGACAGCAGGCCTCACCTACAGTAAACAATTTAGGAAAAATCTATTAACTTTCTTATCAATAAAGATTTCAAGGCAATAAGGAATATATTTTGTAAGTACGATTTATGAAAAATTATTAAGCAAGAAGGACAGAATTACTTTTGTTGAATTTTTTGAAGTACAGTTGATGTACGATATTATATGTTTCAGGTGCCCAGCACAGTGATTCACAATTTTTAAAGGTCATACCATTTATAGTTGTTATAAAATATTGGCTATGTTCCCTGTGTTGTAAAATATGTCCTTATAGCTTATTTATTTTATATATAGTAGTTTGTACCTCTTAATCCCCTACCCCTTTCTTGACCCTCCCTCCTTCCCTCTTTCCACTGGTAACCACTAGTTTGTTTTCTATATCTGTGAGTCTGTTTTGCTTTTTCTTATATTCACTAGTTTGTTTTATTTTTTTAGATTGCACATATAAGTGATACCATACAGCATTTGTCTTTCTCTGTCTGACTTACTTACTTAGCATAATACCCTCCAAGCCTATCCATGTTGTTGGAAATAGGAAATTTTCATTCTTTTTAAATGGCTGAATATTATTCCATTGTGATATATATATATCTCTCACATCTTCTTTATCCACTCATCTGTTAATGGACACAGGTTATTTCCATATCTTGGCAATTGCAAAATAATGCTGCTGTGAACATTGGGGTGCACATATCTTTTTGAATTAGTGGTTTTGGTTTTTATGGATATATACCCGGGAGTGAAATTGCTGGGTCATATGTTAGTTCTACTTTTAGTTTTCTGAGAAACCTCCATATTATTTTCCACAGTGGCTGCACCAATTTACATTCCCACCAACAGTGTATGTGGTTTCCCTTTTCTCCACATCTTTGCCAACATTTATTTGTGTTACTTTTAAAATGATTCACTGGAGGAAATAGAAGAAAAACTATTGTATTGGTTAGCTATTGCTGTTTAACAAATTATCCCAATAAGAGTAATATATTTTTATTGTCCATGCATCTGCAAATCCACTGGAATCTGACTGGCCTAAACTGGGCTCAGCTGGGAAGCTTTTTTTGTCACTGTATGTCTATTATTTAGCTGGAGCGCCTGTGCTCCACATCTTTCTTTTATCCCCCTCAGGGGACCAACAGGCTATTCAAGAATATCCATGATGTATTCTTTTCATGACATTGGCAGAGATGGAAGAGAAAAAGCAGAAACATGTGAGGTCTTCAAGGCCTGTTCTTAAAATACACACTGTGACTTTCATCCATATATCATTGGCCAAAGTAGGTCAGCAAGCTAAGCCTAGAGATGAGATGGAGGAAGTACATGCCATCCATGACAATGAGGCCATGGCAAGGGAAAAGATGCAAGAAGGGGTGAAGAATTGAGAACAATAATACAATCTATCAAATTTCTTTCAACAAAATTAAAATAACCTAGCTCCAAAACAAAAGACAGAAGAGAAAAGAGATTGTCTTCCTTCTCTTTTCACCAGGGTATATCCAGATGTCGGTGTCTTACTCTTTATATGTAACCTCTTTAAATCTTTAGTTTGAAATTTTGTTTCTATTAATGCTTCTTTTCAGTATGTGGTTAGTATATGTTCAAAGGAAGAAGAAAAAGAAGTGCTGGCAAACAGGGGAAAATAAAAATGGAGCTGAAAAAGAAAAAAATGCTATAATTATAAATGTTATAAAACTAATTTAATATTAATTATAAGAATACAAGGAAAACTTGTTAATGTAGAAAATTAAGTGAACCACTTCGAAGTTCTCTACCAGGCTGCAGAAGAAAGAAAATGAAGATGAAATAACAGAGGATGTATTAAACTGGAGGACAGCACAGTGGGACCCAAATTTGATAAATCATTCTTTAAAGGAGAACAGAAAAAATACTGAAAAGAAGCATTAGTAGAAAAAATGGAGTTGAATCTAAATATTTAAAGAGGTAACATCTGAAGGGTAAAATACCAACATATAGATACACCCTGGTGGAAAGAGTAAGAAGACAACAGACTAGAGGCTGGGAGAAATAATGCAACCCACAATGAAGAGCAATTAAACTGAACTAGGACCCCTTCTGTACCATATTAAATGCAGAAGAAATGGGAGAACATAACCACAAATGCATCAGGGAAACAAACTTTAAGCTTCATATCCTATATTCACCCAAGTTACTATTATACCCAAGTTATATGAATACTTCATATTCTATATTCACCCAAGTTACTATTATACCCAGGTTTTGCTTCACGTGTAAAAGTAATGAAAGGATATCATCCATATGTTTGTCCTGGAAAAGAACAGCCAAACTGCTCAAGAAAGGGTTCTATCAAGATATTTCTGTACACAGGAAAGGGAAATGATGGTGTAAGAACAGAAGCGAGTATTACATTTATTAAACATCAAAACATAACAAAATATATGAGAGTGTACATTTTAACAATATTTGAAAGAAAAGTCATTGAGCCATCACATAATAGGAAAATAATACCTTAAGAAGCTGGGAACAAAATCATAGATTATATTTTTAAAGGATATAATAGGAGAGAACAATATAAGTTTATGACATGAAATTATAACTCATAAAACTTCAAGCTGAATACTAATATACAGGATTATACAAATCAAAAATTGGTTTCAAAAAAGAAATGAAAATAACAACACTAGTAGGACACTTCATCATAACTCTCAGTCCCTGTTATCTCAAGCAAAACAAAAATGAATAAAGATGTGGGTAGAGAATCAGGATACTTTGGCCAATAACAGAAAGCAGAACTCAAAACAGTTTAAAAATCAGGAAAAACATTTCTTTATTTCTTTTTTCTTGGTCTTTAATAAGAGGAAGTTTGAAAGACATGCAATGACTCTGTGATGTCAGAAGAGACCAAGGTATCTTTAATCTTCTATTCTGCAATTTTCCCTGTGGCTAAAACCCCTCCTGGTTGCAAGATTAAAATCACACTTATCATCCACACATGCAGACATGGCAATGTCCTGGGAAAGGAAAAGTATAATTAATTCCTTATTCATCTCTCTCTTTTTTCTTTTTGACTGAAAAAATCTTTTATAATCAAAATCCCTCCAGCAGAATTCTCTTCAACTTGTTCATTCCATCAGCAGAAACAACTTACTATTATACAATAAAAATAAACATTCTGCTAATAAAGTTAGGAAAATAAAACAAAATAAACATAAGAAAGACTAAGAATTAATAAAGATGAAAGAAGAAAGTATTGATTTTTTTAAACTGCAAAAAACAGACTGAAAAATAATACCCATATACATTTTGCTAGGAATCAAACCAGTAATAGACAAAACTATTAGTGTAATAGTAATAAAAATGTATGACTCTGAAATTAGAAATAAAAACGGAGGTATAACTAGGGCTGTAGAGCATTTTTTTAAGTTATAAGAGGTAGGTAGCAAAATATATATATATATATAAAATATATATAGAAATATATATATTATATATAGAAATATATATTATATATATATAGAAATATATATTATATATATATTATATATAAAATATATATAGAAATATATATTTTATATATACATATATATATGTATATATATATATAAAATGAACAAATAGAGGGAAAAAAATAGTTTTCTATTCTACTAACAATTGTCAGTTTAAAAACACAAGGGCAAAAGGTGCAGAGCAACAGGAAATCTTTTTTTTTTTTTTTTTGCGGTACGCGGGCCTCTCACCGCCGGGGCCTCTCCCATCGCGGAGCACAGGCTCCGGACGCGCAGGCTCAACGGCCATGGCTCACGGGTGCAACCGCTCCGCGGCACGCGGGATCCTCCCGGACCGGGGCACGACCCCGCGCCCCCTGCATCGGCAGGCAGACCCCCAACCACTGTACCACCAGGGAAGCCCAACAGGAACTCTTATAAATTGTAGTTAAATGTGGAAAATGGTAAAATCACTTTGGAAATCTAGGATATGTGTGAAGGTGAGCATACACATTCCCAGCAATTCCACTCTTAAATACAGAGCTAACAGAAAACTATACACCAAGCAACATATAAAAGTATGTTTAGAGCAACCAAACTGAAAACAATCCAAATGCCACATACTGTAGAACGAGTAAACTGGTTTATACATAAACTAGAATTCTGTATAACAATTAGAAAGAACTATAGCTGAACCTGACAACAAAGCAGAAATATAATGTTGGGCACAAGAAGCCAGACTTAGATATATGCATGCTCTCTGATTCCAGCTACATGACCTTCAAAATCAGGCAATCTAGTTTACAGTGAGAAAAGTTAGAATAGTGGTTACCCTAGAGGGACTTAATGACTAGAAGGGGGCCTGGGAGAGGCATCTGGGGTCCTGGTAATATTCTCTATCTTTATCTGGATGCACATCACCTGAGTGTATTTATTTTGTAGAAATTCATTGAGCTGTACATTTATTATTTTGCACACTTCTCTACATATGTTAGACTTAATTTTTTAAAATTACTTAAAAATCTCCAAATGACTTTGTTTCAAAATCTTCCACCACGTACTAGATGTATTGCCCTGGGCAAGATATAAAGCCTCTTCAAGCCTCAGTTTCCCCGTGTCTGCATCTCTGGATAATGACTGTTCCCTCTTTATATGGCTGTTGAGAGGATTAGATAAGATCATTCATGTAAAATACTCAGCACAGTGTTTGACATCTAGTAATCACTGAGTAGTTGATAGTATAGTTGAAAATTGCTAGCAATTGATTTATAAAGCCTATAAAAAGGAAATGGTAACATTTTCCTAAAGGACTTAAATGACTTGAATATATTTAGAAATTCCACGTTTACGGATATTATGTAGATAGATGTTTACAGGTGATATTTAATGTGTTTGTAAATAGGCCCAGGAAAACATACGAATATTTCCTATTTGAAATAACACATTTATATAATTTTGTATTGAGGTATAATTGACATATAGCATTATATTAGTTTCAGGTGTGCAACATAGTAATTCGAAATTTGTACATATTGTGAAATGATCACTATATAAGTAGTAAGTATAGGTAACATCCATCACCATACTTTTATAATCTTTTTTCTTATGATGAGAACTTTTAAGATCTACTCTCTTAGCAACTTTCAAGTATGCAATACACTATTTTTTACTATAGTCACCATGCTGTACATTACATTCCCATGGAATATAATTTTAATAAAACTTCCAAATGGCCTATTTTGGGAACTAAGGCAAAATTATTCTCAAGTTAACTGAAATGGGTAGAAATAACCAGCAATGGTTGAGAGTAACTGGTACCCAGGGCAGGGGTTACATTTGTGATTATTTTGCTGTTTGGCAGCGCCAAGCCCAGTTCCTCAATAAGTAATTTTCTAAGCCAGAAAGAAAGGAGAACATGAAGATGTAGTTGTAATCTATGAGATCACTGCTTATGCCCAAGTTCGGATAGACCACAAATGATGTTGAGAGAAGCATTTGGAAATCTGGCCTTCCAAAAATAAAAATCAAATTTTGGCAAAATACAGAAGTTGAAGGGGGGAACTTTGGTACACCCCCAATATGTATACCTGTGAATTACTATCAAGATTTTAAAAATAATCTCTTATGTGAAGGAAATCAGTTTCCAAATGCAATAATAATTTATGATGATGAAAACTTAAAAGCAACCTGAATGTTCAAAAGTAGGAGGTTTACTTAAGTGGATTATTATAATCTTTATAATTTATTATAACTAAATACTATTAATTGAATTATTTAAAAATCAGAATTATTTACTAATCTTTAAATATCTGATAACATGAAAACATTGCTGACATATTCTAACTAAACAAAATTAGCAAATTCTATGTGCAAATATATACACTTTATAAATATTTGCAAAGATAGAAAGAGGCTAAGAAAAGATACAGTAAAGTCCTTAAAAGTAGTTATTTGTGTGTAGTGGAAGTATAAATACATTTTCAGTTGTGTTTTTTGTTTTCTGAACTTAACATATATTACTTTATTAATTAGAAAATTGTAAAAATGCTCTTTTCCGAAAGTAAGAGAAGAAAGCTAGAAAAACCACAGAACAACACCAAGTACTTGTCAGATATATGGCCACCCTGATGTCTGGTCTTGTTTCTTTTCACCATGATTAATCTAGTCAAGTCATTTAACTTCTCTGTTTTTATAAGTGTAAAATGACAAGATCATTAAATTAGTTCTTATCTATCTAAGGACAGAGTAAGTAAGCCTTTAAAGCTATACATAGTAAAATTCCCAAAAGGAGGCCAAATGAGGGAAAAGAGCTGTAAAATTTTAGAACTGCAAGGAAAAATAAAGATAATAAAAAACAAACAAACAAAAAATAATCCACTATAGCTCTCTTTCTTGTCCGAGTTTGATGTCTTATGTGAGATAATACTGCAAGCCAGTAGCAGAACTGCAATAAAGCTCTCAAATTATTAACAATAACTAATATTCAAATAGCTCTGTTTTAAAATAGTAATGCATGTGGGATCTAATTCCAACTAGATCCCACATGCCGCAACTAAGAGTTCACATGCTGCAACTAAAGACCCCACATGCCATGGCAAAGATCCCACGTGCGGCAACTAAGACCTGGTGCAGCCAAATGAGTAAATAAATAAATATTTTTAAAAGTAAAATAAAATAGTAATGTAATTACAACTTCTTTTCAAAAGTCACTACCTTTCATTATTATTTATTTATTAATATGCATTTTTTTCAGCCACTCACTCCACAAGTATTTACTAAGTGCCTAATATGCTCCCAGCTCCACGTTGTTATGTTGGGGCTGCAGTAATGAGTGAGTCTCTGTTCAGCGCATCTGAGGATGGTAAGTAACAGAGCACCCACCATACCAAACACTGGGTGCTCCTGAACATTATCCCACATGATAGTGGAAGTCACAGGCACTTGTACCAAGAGCCCCATGGTGTAGCAAATAGGAAACAAGCAGAGAGGTGCTGGGAGGTGAGTGGTGCTGGCCATCGTCCTTTGTCTGGCTTCCATTTAGGACTAACACTAAAACATGCATGACAAGTTACTTGGATCCTAAACTTGAAGATCTCCCAAGTCTGGTTGCTTGATTTATTTGATAATCATTTCACATTCCTGTTTTCTGAAACGAAGTCCACACTAAGCCCTAAAACAGGTCTTTGGTATGAAATTAGTATTTATTAATAATAAAAGCTTTTGCTATCTAATTAAGATCATTGAAAAATTTTAAAGTCATCTTCCTGAATTCTAGACTCAGCTGTTTCTTTCTACATTACCAACTAAGCCTTTAAGAGAACAGAAGGGTATTCTTCTTTGGGTTTTTTAATTTAGGGCATGTTATGACATGATCTTGTGTTTTGACTGTTCATTCTTATTTTGTAAATAATAGGGAAGTATAAATTTTATCCAGTTATAATAATTGTTAATTTATCCATTTCAAAAAGTCTTTACAGAATAAACTACTTAACATTATATAATTGCATTAATTAGCATTACAATATTCTACTGAAAATACTTCTCTATAATCTCTGATAGGCCTTCCCCAACACACATGACTACTTCAGCTGGAGAAAGTATAGATAGCCTATTTTAGACTTCCCTAGCTCACTCACATGCTTTGACTTAAATATTTACCAAAAAAAAAAAAAAAAATCAGTGGGGTAAAATTAAGATACAAACAAAATAAAAAAGATCTTAATTGCTCCATTCAATTAATTTTAAAATTGTATATACACATTCATAGCCACGATCCATATTTGCAAATCCCTCCTCCAACGGCGAGAAACCTGGCTCCCATTTCCTTAATAAATTTCCTTATTTGAGTAATGCCCCTGTATGTAACCATTCATCCATCTGCCAACACCTCTTCGCTCACAGAGATGCCCTCCTCACCTCATTTGGGCTCCCAGCTCCCAAAACGCAAAGGGTACCTGCATATAGTCACCACACTCATGCTGCATTATCTCCAGCCATGCCTCCCTTCTTGTAGATGCCCTCTTCACCCTGCTTGGGTTCTTATGCCAGGTCACCCTACTACATGAGTGCCTCATCACCCTGCCTGGGCTCTGACCCCTGCTCTGGGATACTGTGGCTCTCCCCAGTCTCCGCCGGTTTGGATGCCTTCTGTGCTTTTCCTGATCTCATGGCTTTAGGGCTAATGTTTTCAAGAAGGGAAAAGAAGAGGAAGTGCTCGTTGTAATTTTAATTTTAATTTTCCTGATGACTAGTCGTGGTGGCCACTGTTTCATGTTTATTGTCCATCACACATATTCTTTTATAGAATATCTATTCAAATATTTTACATATTTTAAATTGGATTATTTTATGTGTTGACTTGTAGGTGTAATTAATATATTGTGGATGTACTATTTCTTCAGTTATTGATACATGTGCTGTTAATATTTTTCCCATCTGTGGCATGTCTATTGATTTTCTTAGTGATGTTTTTGTTGAGCATAATTTTTCAATTTATCTTTTTTATAACAGTTAGTGGCTTTGGGTTTTGTTTGTTTGTTTTTTGAAGAAATATTTGCCTTTCCCAAGGTCACAAAGATACTCTCCTACATTTTCTTCTGTAAGTTTTATGGTTGTGAATTTTATGTTTAGATCTATGAACCACCTCAAAAATTTGGAGGGTAAAAAGTTAGATAGTAGTTAAAATTTATGTTTCCATATTGATATCCAGTTGTTCTAGCAATTTTGTTGAAAATATTATCCTTTTTATTGAATTTCCCTGGTACCTTTTTCCAAAAGTCAGTTGACTACCTATGTGGGAGTTGATTTCTGGTCTCTATCTTGGTGCCAATACAACACTCTACTGATTAATATAGGAATATGGTAGGTTTTAAAATCAAATAGGGTAAGTACTCTAACTCTGTGTTTTATTTGTCAAACTTGTTCTTACTATTTTAGATCAAGTCTTAGAAGCTGCTTCTAGTTCCCTTCCACATGGCCCTCTCCATAGGCAGTTCATGGCATGGCTGTTTGCTTCTCTAAGACCAGTAGGAGAATCATTCTAGTATATGCAGGCAAGACAGAGTGACCTAAGGAGCCAGTCATGGTTTCTGCCCACACTCAAAGGGAGGGAATTATACAGGGCACAGCACATTGGGGTCAACTTAGGTTTTGTCTGTCACGAGATCTTACATTACATTTATTCTTGAGCATTGTATAATTTCTGATCCAATAGAAAATGATTTTTAAGATTCCATTTTCTAATTTTTTGTCACAAATATATACAAATATCATTGATTTTTGGTTTTAGAACTTATATTCTGTGAACTTTCTGTATTCACTTATTAGTTCTAGCACTTTTCTTGTAGATTCCGTAGCGGTTTCTATGTAAGCAATCATGCTATCGGCAAATAACACAATTCTACTTCACCTTTTCCTATTGTCACGTCTTTTCTTTCTTTTTCTTGCCCTACTCTACTTTCTAAAACTGCAATGTTGAATGGGAGTGGTGAGAATGGATATCCTTGTCGACTACCTGATCCTTGAGGAAAAGGTTTTACTATTTCAATATTAAGTATATGTTAGACATTTTTTTTTTTCGCAGATGCCCTTTATCAAGGTAAGGAAGCTCCTTTGACTCCTTCCCTTGTTGGCTGAACATTTTTCACTGTAAAATTGTTAATTGAATTTTGTCACAACTTTTTTCTGCTATACTGCATGGAACAGTGACAAGCCTTCCTCGCTAAAACCTGCTCATACTGCATATTCCTGAGCTAAATAAACGATTGTTGTTTTAAACTACTAATTTGGGGGGGGGTTGATTATGCAGCAGTAGATAATTGGAAAGTTTTTGTACCCAAATGTGGGTGCTATCATAATAAAAACCTAAAGTATGTGTCCTTGGTTTGGGGGCATGCTGTGTAAATACAGGAACTTAGTGTTTCAGGATAGGCAAGTTTAGCATGTCCCAGCAACTGAATAAAGCACAGCGTAGCCGTAACAGAGTGGGTGAAGGGGATGGAGTTGGAGATGGTGCTGGAGAGGTAAGTGGAATTAGATCATAAGGGGTATTTGAGGCAATGTAAAGAGTTTGGATTCCATTCTTCTCACAGTGGAAAGCCATCAGAAAGTTTTCCCATTAAATACAGAACTGATGAGATCTAATTGAAGTTTTGAAAAAGACACTATTAAAAAGCTGCTTTATAAATAATGAATTATAAGAGTAGACAAAGGGAGGCAGGAGGAGATGGGAAATGGTAACTTTATTTTAAGGATGTTAATAAAGACACAATTTCATTGGGCTTCCCTGGTGGCGCAGTGGTTAAGAATCCGCCTGCCAATGCAGGGGACACGGGTTCGAGCCCGGGTCCGGGAAAATCCCGCATGCCGCGGAGCAACTAAGCCTGTGCGCCACAACTACTGAGCCTGTGCTCTAGAGTCCGCGAGCCACAACTACTGAAGCCCGTGCACCTAGAGCCCGTGTTCCGCAACAAGAGAAGCCACCGCAATGAGAAGCCTGCGCACCGCAACGAAGTGCAGCCCCCACTCGCCGCAACTAGAGAGAAGCCAGCATGCAGCAACGAAGACCCAACGCAGCCAAAAATGAATAAATAAAATCTTTTTAAAAAGACATAATTTCCTGCATTCTATGTGTTACTCCTCTGTTACTCAGGGTTCTCTTTAGGAATGTCCATGCAAGTAAACTCTTTAAGACTTCAATAACTTACAATTGTGTTTCCATTTTTTCTTTGCCTAAGAGAAAGCTCATGGCCAACTTAGTGGCTCAACCTTGGGAAGTTATAGTGTGTATATCTGTGTACTCTTTTTCCCATTGCTCTCATTCATTTCCTATTTCTATCATTGTTTTCTCTAGCCTGATTTTTAAATTTTGCTTTAGATTGCCCGTATGGTTTTTAAGTGGCCTCAAATTCTATATGGAATCCAGTGGTATACAAACATGTATTAAGTAACTTCAAGTATATGAGTCTAGAAACCAGGGTTGTTTCAACCTTTGGTAAATAAAGATGGAAAAGACACTAGACTGAGATTGGCATGGGCTATCCTGGACCCAACTGCCTACCACTATTTTCTTGAACTAGTCCCATGCATGCGAGGCGAGCAGCCCCTCTCACATGGAAAGAGTTTGGTGGCAAGACATGGCTCTGGGCCTACAAGTTATTGCCTTAATATAGCTTCTCTCTACTATCACTTAACCTTCCATAAACCCTGTTAAAAATTAGATCTGGTCTCAATGTGTGGGAAATTACAGAAAAGGGGACTATTCCAGGGGATAACAGTGCTTCTTTCTCTAAAACCAAGATGGTAGTCACTCTGGCGATTAACGATGGAAGATAGCTTTTCCAGTTGGCTACCTGAAAGAATGGTAAGGCAAGATGGCAGGAGCACAGCAGGTTGGAAGTCTGTTTTTGAGCACAGATAGCCACAGCCTGAAGAATTCTCAGATCTAACGGGGGGATGTTTTGTGGGGTCAACCTCTGACAACAATAAAACTAGTGGATGTTCAGGTCATAGGAACTTAGATTAGACACAAAGAAGAAAGACAAGAGAAGGAGGAGGGAGCAAAGAGGAGGAAGAGGGATTGGAGAAGGAGAAAGAGAAGAAGGTGTAAATCTGTCTGTACCTACCTCCACTACCGCTCTGTACACGCGCTCCTCTCATTTGTAAATGTTTCAGTGTGGGTTTTTTCCCTGTATACCTTCCCAATGAATGCTAGCCTAGATGTTTCAGAATGAATTATGACTTTTTCTGCATTTAAGCCCATAACCCTGCCCTTTCAATTTGTATATGAGAAACATAGACCTATTAAGAATAGGATGACATGACCGCCCACCCTAAGGTCATTGTTCTTTTCTGAAGAGGCAGCCTTTGATATAAACAAATTTGTAAAGCAAAACACAGATACTTTCATCTGCCAGATCCAATGTAGTAATTTAATAGCCATGAGATTATTTAAATAAGTAAAGTCTGTAAAAATATCATTATAAAGCCATTAGTTTCAGTATTTACTTAGAAAGTAACATTGACTCTGACAGAAACAATGATCTGGGATTTGTTTGAAAATTATGTTCTCATCCATGGGAAAAAGTTTTGCCTGGTGCCTGTTATAAGCAAAGAATAAAAAGGCATAAGAATCAATGATGATTTACCAGTTAATATTACAAATATTCCACAAGTATATACCACACTTATTTCTTTGTAGATATTTATGCCAATGCTTTTCCTTCTCTTCTAGATAGTCCCTTTTCTTTCAAGAGAACCTAGTGTGCTAGCACTACCGTGACTAAGGTCTTTACGAAGTTTACAACCTCAATTGAGCTTTATCTCTTCTGAACACCACACAATCCTTGGACTACAATAGATAATTTAATTATATACTCTTTCGTACAGTATTTATTGTTCATATGAGTTTGTTATATCTTTCCCCAGTGTTATTGAAATGTCTGCAATGACATACCCAGGTCTTAATAGATCTTAATAACCTATGTAGAACATACGCCTATATACTACTATAAAAATTAAATTATTTTAAAATATTTTTTTAAAAAGCCAGAATAGCAATGTATACATTGCATGGTTAAAAAAGAAAACAAAAAGCTGTCAAAGGTACCAACACACTCAAAGTCACTGGACCAGCCAGTCTCCCTACAACAACAGCAATGTTAATGACACTACTGGTTGAGTGTTTACTGTGTCACACACTGCCTAGCACTTCACATAGATTAACTCCCTCAGTCCTCACAACAACCCATGGCTTGGTTACTATTATAATTTTTGTAATTAGGCACACCTACTTGGAAATTCATATCATCATCAGGTACTTTTAAAATTAGTTTATGATGATAAGTAACTGCAACATGAACTGTAATACCCTGATGTCAGTGTGGCATCCTCTTTCCCTAGGCAGAGAGCAGGGTGACCTGACCCAATCTTCCTAAACAAAAAGCCAAAAAAATTACAAGTGATGATCATGACGTAGAACAAAGACAGTTCTAAAATCTAATGGTTAATGGCAACAGGAGAACATGTCCTGATCCATCTAACTCACAATAGAGAATGTCTTACCAATGAGAGTAGAATAGTTGAAGTTCATTTCCACATTTACTTCTTCAGTAGAGATGGCTTCGCCCGTCAATATTTATTACCAGTTAATAATTCATGGGAGACACAAGAGGGAAGAGATATGGGAACATATGCGTATGTATAACTGATTCACTCTGTTGTAAAGCAGAAACTGGGTTTCCCTGGTGGCGCAGTGGTTGAGAGTCCACCTGCCGATGCAGGGGACGCGGGTTCATGCCCTGGTCCGGGAGGACCCCACATGCCACGGAGTAGCTGGGCCCGTGAGCCATGGCTGCTGGGCCTGCACGTCCGGAGCCTGTGCTCCACAACGGGAGAGGCCACAACAGTGAGAGGCCCGCGTACAGAAAAAAAAAAAAAAAAAGCAGAAACTAACACACCATTGTAAAGCAATTATACTCCAATAAAGATGTTAAAATAAAATAAAATAATTTATGGGAAGTGAGTGACAAACAGAAAACAGGATTAGAGTCCATTTAATATTTTAAAATTTTTTTAATGATAAAAAACAGTATTTTTAAAGAAGTTTAAGTAGCATATAGGAAAAGATAGAACCAAGATGCTGGTGCCAAACAGAACATGTTCAGAGGAAATATGAGGAATCCCTACCAAGCATTTCTCTCATGTCAGAGCACAGCATAGCACAGGAAAAAGGAAACAAAAGGTGCAGGCATGACATCATAGCAGTTAAAAGCACAGAGTCTATTGTGTCGGTGGAGGGACCGGGAGAACCTTTAACTAGCTTTACAGGACTGTGGTGCTCTTTTACCTCAAAGCCAAGGATGGGAAAACGGAGAGTGGAAACATAATATGTCTACTTTTCCTTCCCTAAGGAATGGGCTCCAATGCTGAACTTTTAAAATCTTTCTATCATATTCTAGCAATATTTTTTTCCTTTACCCCACACATTATAAGTTGTGTGGAGAAACCATCTCACTAAAAACTATTACTGAGATAACAAAAACCGGCTAATATATTGAATCTAGATTGAGTTTTCCAGTGGACTGCCTGACTTGGTCACTGCTATACAGCATACGGTACATTGGCATTACCTCAAAGTCAGGGACTCCACAGGGACAGAGGAGAACCCCTTTTTAAGACTGAGTTGGCAGTGGAAGGTAGTGATGGGTTTTGGCCAAGCCTCTAGAAGGGATAGTACCCGTATTGAGAGAACCTTTGAGACCGGGAGGCAGGGATACCCAGGCTCAGACCCTGGGAGCCCTGAGACGTCCTCGCTAAGAGGTGGAGGGTCACTGCCTGGGCCACTGCAAATGACCTTTGGGAAAGGTCCGAGGATCCTCAGCTGCAGACCCAGGTAATCCCTCCAAGTGCAGCCAGAGTCAATCCCTGATCCCTGTAGCTGCTTCGCACCCTCCAGTGTCATAGGAATGTTGTGGCAGAGGCATCCTGCCTTAGCCTTTGTTTTCCGAACTTGTCACTGATTCCGCATTGTGAGGACAGATCCCTTCATTCCCCCATCGCTCAGCCTCAGGTTTGTTTGGGGGGAAATTCAGTGTCTGGCTACCCAAGTCTTTCGGTCCATTGTGTACGATTGTTTGTATATCACTCTCCTCTTTGGGATGCACTCACTCTCACACTGCCCTGGCAAACTTGTATGGGTACACACACACACACACACATACACACACACACACGATATCTCATCTAAGAGAGGCTAAGGTTTTTTAAAATTACGCAGATAATCTGTTTCACTAGTTGGAATGAGTTGCAGCTAAGATTGTTTGAACTACTGGGTCTGGCTCTAATGGTCTGGGTTCATTACAGCAAACTCCTATAATTCATAATATTTATTTACACTAGTGTGACAACACATTAACAAAAATGGAGCAGTCTGAATTGTATAAAGTGAACTAAAGAGGAAGAAAAGTGACATGGATATATTTTGCAAATGTCACATTAGTTAAAAAACAGGTATGATTGATTTTCTTGTTTTAAAGTGGGCATTCTTCAGTTTCCAGACCTCTGTATGTATATTTTTATCCTTTTCTTTTCTTTGTTTTTGCCAAAAAAGGTGTCAGTTTGGTCCTTTGTTGGTAGAGATTATGTTTAAATACAACCAATCAGGCCCTAAGTGCACACAAGTTCTGTCTTGGTGCTTATCACCATTTTAATATTACTTTTGCTTTTCTAACTTTGCTCTTAGGAACATAAATCTGTTTGTAGCTTTATGGTAATGGAGTATTTCTAGTCACATACTGTCAACATTTTTTTTACATTGTACAAGTGAAGAATGTTTTCAGGGTTAAATGATTGGTATTCATGTATATAGAGTAAAATTACTGCAAAATTTTAAAATGATTTTTTCTTAACTTGGTGTTCTTTTTAAATACTCTTTGGAAAATGTAAGAAAATGATAACCCTTTAGTCAGAATAAGCCCATGTGTTAACATTTTTTCTTTTAGATTTTATAATAGAGTTGATTATAAATATTTATGACCTCAAGCTCTTACTATTTTAGTTGTTTTAAAAGAATGGGGAATGGCTCACAAACTTTGTTTTAAAATTCTTTATGTGAATTTCACTGTTGATTGACCGTGTATATTTATGTGAATGTACTATCTCTTGTTCCCTATTACCAGACTAAACTGACCAGCCGTGGATTTATCATGTCATCATTCTCATGCTCAAATACTTAAAATGGTTCTCCTTTGCCCAACAATCTCAGGGTTTCCACTGAGGTACAGTAGAGTCACAGCTCAGAAGGTGGGTGGGTTTTAAGGGCTCTGCTAAGGATGGAATCAAGCATGCTCAAAATGATCCTTGAAAATCGCTGAATTTGCCAATAAAATTCTCTATATAATCTTACAATTAGAATACCTGTAGAGTGATACATGGGTGTGAATATTTTATGAATATAGTAAGTAAAATATATAATAAAAAACTACGAGTCAAAAAAAAAAAAGCACGAAGTCTAAAGCCAGACTGCCCCAGTTCAGACCACAGCTCCACCACTGGCTGTCCACATGACCCTGTACAAGTTCCTCAATTCTCTGAGTCTCTAACTCTTCATTTATAAAATGGGAATTTTTAAAAATTAATTTTTATTGGAGTATAGTTGATTTACAATGTTGTGTTAGTTTCTGCTATATAGCAAAGTGAATCAGTTATACATATACATATATCCACTTTTTTAGATTCTTTTCCCATATAGGTATCACAGAGTATTGAGTAGAGTTCCCTATGCTATACAGTAATTCCTTATTAGTTATCTATTTTATATATAGTAGTGTGTACATGTCAATCCCAGTCTCCCAATTTATCCCTCCCCCACCCTTTCTCCCTTGGTAACCATAAGTTTGTTATCTACATCTGTGACTCTTTTTCTGTTTTGTAAATAAGTTCATTTGTACCATTTTTTTAGATTCCACATGTAAGCAATATCATATGATATTTGTCTTTGTCTGTCTGACTTACTTCACTCTGTATGACAATCTCTAGGTCCATCCATGTTGCTGCAAATGGCATTATTTCATTCTTTTTCATGGCTGAGTAATATTCCATTGTGTGTATATATATATATATATATATATATATATATATATATATATACCAGATCTTCTTTATCCATTCATCTGTTGATGGACATTTAGTTTGCTTCCATGTCCTGGCTATTGTAAATAGTGCTGCGATGAACATTAGGGTGCATGTATCTAAATGAAATGAAATAAAAATAAAATGAGAATAATAATAATCCTATCTCTTAGAGTTTCAGTGAAAAGTAAATATATATAAATTTCTAGAACAATACCTAGAACATAGTAAGAGCTACATGTTGATAGTCGGTGAAAAGATAACAAAACTGTGGTTTACATTGAAATGCTACTAGGCAGTAAAAACAGTGAACTATACAACATGGATGAATCTCAAAATCATTACACTAACTAAAAGAAACCAGACTGAAAAAGGGTACTTATTGTATGATATTATTTATATAAAATTCTAGAAAATGGAAACTAATCTCAGATCAGTGGTTACCTGGGAACAGGTGGGGATAGGGAGGGATTCCAAAGGGGCACAAACAGACTTTTGGTAAGGATGGATATGTTCATAATCCTGAATAAGGTACTGGTTTCACAGGTATAGACATGTCAAAACATATCACATTGTACACTTTGAACATGTACAGATTGTTATATGTCAATTATACCTCAATGAAGCTGTTTTTTAAAAAGTGTTTAGGCCAATGTGCAACCACACATGATCCCACATGAAGGGGACCCCAAGCTGAGAGACCTGGAGGTGGGACTCTAGGACCCCATTGGTAGAAAGGCAACCGCAAAAGAACATTCCCCCTTCTGTAGCTGCTGAGGACTGGTCTTCTACTGCTTCTACTCCTGACTGTGGCAGTAAGAGAATCCTGGCAGATTTTTTTTTTTTTTAAAGTATTTAGCATGTGGTAGGTACTTTCTTTTGATTCCAATTATCCCCTGATTGGCTTTGCTTTTTTTTTCTTTCTTTCTTTCCTGGTGAATCTCTAAAGTAGGGATAACTTCGATCTCACAGAATAAATAGATTTGATCTCACAGGTCAAATAGATTTGATCTCACAGGTCAAATTCTAATCTATAGGTAGTGCCTGCAGTGCACTGAGAAGTGTGGTAAGTAGAACAATAGCCCTCAAAGATGTCCTCATCCTAATACTGGCAACATGTATTATGCTTCCTGACATGGCAAAAGGGACTTTGCAGATTGATGAAGGTTATGGATCTTGAGATGGAGAGATAACCCTGGGTTATCTGGTGGGCCCAATCTAATCACATGGGTCCTTAAAAGTGAGAACATTTCCTGGCTATGGTCAGAGAGTGATAGCCGCATGAGAAGGATTTGATGCCTTGTTGCTGATTCTGAGATGTAGGGGGTTATGTTCGTGGACTGGAGAGAGCCTTCTAGAAGTTGGAAAAGACAAGGGAATGAATTCTCCCCTTGCGTTTCCAAAAAGGAAAGCAACCCTGACAAAAGTGAGTTTAATCCAGTGAGAACCATTGGACTTCAGACCTATAGAACTGTAAGATAATAAAGTTGTGCTGTTTTAATCCATTAAAAAAAAAAAGAGCTACGTGTTGCCTGTTATTTAAATTGCCTTGCATTTTAAAAATTTAGACATCTTTTTTGAAAAAAATGTTTAAAGGTATATCAAGACCATTTTCATATATTAAATGATATGGAAATCTAGTTTGGTTTTTGCCTGAAATTTCCTAAGGCTTACTGTTAGCCATTAAACTATACCACTCTCCAAAATAATAAAATAAAGCTTTTTCAGTATTTTTAAGATTCTCTTTAAACTAACATTATCTTTCTCATTCCTAATGAATAGATTTTAAGAGATGAAAATACAAGTTTTAAGCAGGTTTGCTGACTAACTGCTGAGCTTTGGCTAAGTGGGTAACTTTGCGTTATCACAGTCTGAGGTAAATGGCTAACACTCCAGTTCTTAGTTGCCTCTGGTGTTTGAAGATGCCCCTATGCTGTCTTAAGACCTTTTCTTGGCAGTGTTTATTTTAATGATTTTTATTCCTAAATTTAAGATAGTTTAAGATTAATGAACATTCAAATGCTAGAAGAAGCCAGGTTTTAGCAGTTGTCTTAGCCAGCTTGGCCCACCATAACAAAATACCACAAACTGGATGGCTTAAACAACAGAAATTTATTTTCTCACAGTTTTGGAGGCTGGAATCAGATATCAGGGTGCCAGTGTTGTCAGATTCTGGTGAAAGCCCTCTTCCTGGCTTGCATGTGTTCTCACATTAGTGGTGGGGAGAGAGAGAGAGAGAGAGAGAGAGAGAGAGAGAGAGAGAGAGAGAACGAATAAGCTCTCTGGTGTCTCTTCCTATAAGGGCCTTAATCCCATGACTACATCAACTCTAATTACCTCGCAAAGGCCCCATCTCCAAATTTCATTACAGCAGGGGTTAAGGATTCAACACATGAACTTTAGGGTGTGAGCAAAAACATCCAGTCCACACAGGGGTATACTGAGGAGAGATTAGGAGTATTTAAGTCATATATAATACTGGTCTTAGGCTGGTAGACACAGCTTAGTTCTTTAACTTCTCTATTCTGAGAAAGACCAGTTACTTCACTGACTCCATGTAGTAATATTTGATGGTAGAAGGGAAAACAGAAATCCTATATTGAAAATCTAGGAACAAATCAGACAATCAAAATCATAAAAATGCCCTAGGCTCTATCTATATAGAGAGCACTTTGGAAAACACTTTCTGTGTACAATAATGAAAATATTTTTCACCTTGAGTTTTATTAGCAGACTCATGTATGAGATAACCTCAAATATTTTCTCAATCTGGAACTTAGTGATTATCTATTAATTGATTTATCATTAGACTGGTCATTAATAATCAACAGATTTATTCTGGGTCAGTTAAAAATTACCTCTATAAAATTCTTTTTTTTAAAGATTTATTTATTACTATTATTATTTTTTAAATTTCTTTTTGGCTGTGTTGGATCTTAGTTGTGGCATTTGGGATCCTCTTTGAGGCATGCGGGATCTTTCGTTGCAACGTGTGGTCTTCTCTCTAGTTGTGGGGTTTGGGTTTCCTCTTCTCTAGTGGTGGCGCACAGGCTCCAGGATGCGTGGACTCTGTAGTTGTGGCATGCGGGTTCCAGAGTACGTGGGCTCTGTATTTTGCAGCACTGGGCTCTGTAGTTTGTGGCGCACGGGCTCTAGTTGAGATGTGCGAGCTCAGTAGTTGTGGCGTGCAGGCTTAGTTGCACCGTGGCATGTGAGATCTTAGTTCCCTGACCGGGGATCGAACCCGCGTTCCTCACATTGTAAAGCAGATTCCTTACCACTGGACGAGCAGGGAAGTCCCACCTCTATAATAGCCTTAATATCAGACGATTGTTTCTTTAATTGAAGTATAGTTGATTTAAAATGTTATATTAGTTTTAGGTGTAAAGCACAGAGATTCAATATTTTTATATATTATACTCCATTTAAAGTTATTACAAAATATTGTCTATATTTCCCTGGGAAGTACAATATATCGTTGGTGCTTGTCTATTTTATACATAGTAGTTGTATCTCTTATTCTCATACCCCTATCTTGCTGCTCCCCTTATCTCTCCCCACTGGTGTCCACTAATTTGTTTTCCATATCTGTGAGCCATTTTCTGTTTTGTTATATATATTTGTTGTTTTATTTTTTATATTCCACATATAAGTGATAATATACAGTATTTGTTTTTCTCTGTCTGACTTATCTCACTAAGTATAATACTCTCTAGGTCCATCCACATTGTTGCACATGGCAAAATTTCATTCTTTTTTTCTGGCTGAGTAATATTTCACTATATATATATATACCACATACCACATCTTCTTTATCTATTCATGTGTTAATGGACACTGGGTTGCTTCCACTGGGGTGCATTTCTTTTTTCGAATTAGTATTTTCTTTGGATAGGTATACTCAGGATTGGAGTTACTGTATCATATGGTAGTTCATTTTTAGTTTTTTGTTTTTTGAGGAACCTCCATACTGTTTTCCATAGTGGCTGCACCAATTTACAGTCCCACCAACAGTATACAAGTGTCCATTTCTCTACATCTTCACCAACATTTCTTATTTGTAGACTTTTTGATGATAGCCATTCTGACAGGTATAAGTTACTATCTTGTGGTTTTGAGTTGCATTTCCCCAATAATTAGCAATGTTGAGTGTCTTTTCATGTATCTGTTGGCCATCTATATGTCTTCTTTGGAAAAACGTCTATTCAGATCCACTGCCCATTTTTTAATCGGGTTTTTTTTTGATACTAAGGTGTATGAGCTATTTATATATTTTGCATGTGGACCACTTACCAGTCATATTATTTGCAAATATTTTCTCCCATTCCTGTTTTGCAAGAGTTTTTTGCCAGTCTCCAGTTAGCTTTCAATGAGAATTGTTCCACGTGTAGATGTATTTTTGATGTGTTCGTGGAGGCAGGTGAGGTCCACATCCTCCTACTCTGCCATCTTGATCAACCTCCATAATGAAATTTTAAAGGTCTGTGAAATACAAAGTTATAGGAATCTTTGGTACAATAGAAAGTGCATGTGGTTTGGTAATCATACAAGACTGGATTCAACTTTCAACTCTATTACTTACTATTTGGATGACTTTGGTTTAATAACAGCTCTGATTTTTAATTTTATCACCCAAAATGGGCTTGTTAGTGACTACCATAGAGAGTTTTTGTAAGGCTTATGTGAAGTTATATTTTGAATGCTCTTAACATGGGCCTGTCACAGTAGCCACTTAATCAAGGCTATTACTGTTGTAGTGTTGGTTGGGTGGAAGTAATAGTAGCAAAGATAATAGTATTAACAATCATGCCTCTTTTTTACTATTGTTGTGGGAAAAAGCAAAACTTTTTTGCTGTTAGTCACATGGAGAATTCCAGAAACCAAAACTGCATACAACATTCTTTCTCAATAATGTACTTTTCTTTGTCAGTTAATGCTATGGCCAATCACTGTTGCATACATGAATGCATCATGACTTCTGATTAACTCTTTCCAAATAAGTTCAGTTCATATCAAGAGATTAAGCTAACTCATATGTGATTAAGCCAAAACATATGTGATGTTGATTTCTGCTCTCGGTGCAGTTTTAAACTGTTAAACCCACACCAGCTGCTTTCATAAACCAGCCATTCTAATCACCCAGTATCACTCCTTGAGGCACATTAGATTATAGAAGGAATATGATAAACCAACATGAATTTTAGATTTTCATCAGATTTATTTCAATTTCTAATCAAACTCATTCCAAGCATTTTCACTGATCACTCTTGGGCAAAGAGATTTAAAATAAAGAAAACTGAGTTCAGAGAATGTAACAATGAAAATTTTATGCTGACAATACCAAACTATCTCCTTTTGTTTCTAGTTATGTACAACAAAACTCCTCTAAATGATTGTCTCATCATCTCCATAATTTAAATAATTCTTAAAAACCATCTTCCCTTCAGTTCAAGTATAAACATGACCAAAACACAAGGAAATACCTTACAACTTGTAAGTTCATTGAGATTCCTTATAAAGAAAAACTAATTTATTTGAGTCTTAAGAGAGGGACAGTAATATATACTGTCTTGGGTAAGATTTCATCCAAAAATAATACAATTAAGAATACTTACTACGTCATAAGAACTATTTTCCAAGAGCTCAACATGTATTAACCCATTTAAAGCACATAGTAATTCTAAGAGATGGATGATATTATTATACCCCATTTTTTCCTCATTTTTCAGATGAAAACACTAGGGCATATGAGCTTATCTCATATCTTGAGATGGTAAGTAGTAAAGCCAAGATTCAAATCCAATAGTTTGTCTCCTTGACCTCTCTCTCTTCATGCTTATTCTGTAATAGTTTAAAAAGTACAAAAATTAAGAATGACATTCAAGACTTTTTTAATATAAGAGATATCAAAATGATTTTTAAATCTCATTTTATTTTTCATATATCAAAAAGGTAGCTAAAAAATCAAAGGGCTAACAGTCCCAATAACAGATGTTACAACGCCACTCTTTAACAAAGTAACTTGAGCCTATCTTAAAATTTCAACTTTTTTGTCTGATTCCTTCTTTGGTCTTCCCCCTTTTCTTTCCTACAGGGTTTTCCAGTGTCTGTTTCAACTTTCTTCCACATTCCTACTCTTAGTTGTCATCTGTACACAAGAATTTTCAATTGCTATGGATGTATGTTGGGTTATTTTCTTCTGGAAATTTTATTATTTTATTCCTCTTAGTTTATTTCCTAGTCAGTCTTTTCTTCACTTTGTTTCAATGATCTCCTTCTCAATAAGTGTGTTTGTTTAGCTACTTTAGATTTACTGGTGAATCTTAGAATGTCTAACTGAATAAGCCGGGTCTTCATTCCAGAAGTAGTATAAGATATTGAAAGAAGAAAAGATCCTCTATTTGCTACTTTCCTTATTCACTCCAAATCCAACCTCCACTCTTACCCCAATCCTATGTCAGGGAATGTTCTGATTAGAGCTTCATCTATCCTTTAAAGTGCAAATACAGGAAAAACGAAATAATTTCTGTATTTGCATTGCCATTTTAGCCTGACTATTCAAAGATATCTGGCCAATACCTATACTTGACTCAGGAGAGAAATACTCTGGTTAAATACATACAATATTCAAAGGAAAACTAACCAAGGGAAATTTTCAATCCAAAAGAAAGGTCACGGGCTTCCCTGGTGGCTCAGTGGTTGAGAGTCCGCCTGCCGATGCAGGGGACACGGGTTTGTGCCCCAGTCCGGGAAGATCCCACATGACGCGGAGCGGCTGGGCCCGTGAGCCATGGCCACTGAGCCTGTGCGTCCGGAGCCTATGCTCCACAACGGGAGAGGCCACAACAGTGAGAGGCCTGTGTACCGCAAACAAAACAAAACAAAACAAAAGAAAGGTCACATCTCTAATATGTAGATCACATGAGGCTGGACATGCCTAAGTAAGAAAATGACAAGTCTTTCCTTATAATATAAAGTGACAGTATGTAAAAGCATTTACTGATTTTTATCTGTTAAATTCATTATCTTGTATAATGGTCTTTCCAGGTAAATCAGCAGAGGGATGTAAAATTGCACAAATTTGTTCACAAGGTTGTAAATGTGCCAGACTAGCTGTTTTTCAGGTATCTGAGTTGACCCAACAGCTGAATGCTCACTTGTGTTAGTAAGTAATAAAATACTCATGCCTGGACCTCACTCTGGTTGAGTGCCAAACTAATTATCTATTACCTGATATTATCCAGTTCTCTTTACATACTCCTGATGCAAGCAGGTAAAATACTTAACCCTTCCTCCATATATGCTAATCTGCAATTAGCCTAGATAAAAATAAAACTGAATAATAACCATAATTTTAAGGCAAATCCCCCAATAAGTTCACTGACATAAGTCTTAAGGCATTGCTAGTGACCCAGTGGAATGTTTATTCTGTCATTTCTTACACTTGGAAGCAATCTGTGGAAAGAGAGGAGGGAACAAAACAAGGTTAATTGACCCATCAACATGATTACTGACAAAAGAAGAAAACAGATTTTCTTATGTTGTGTTCTTTGTTATTCTATATAAAAAAAAATGTTCAAGGTTACGTAATAGGGAGTGAGGGAACCAGGAAGAGATTTGAATCACTGTGACTTATTACATTGCTTTTTTCAACCTTTATTCCACTAAATAGCTGTTTCTTTTTATACCATACAAAGTACTGCTATGTTTTCGCCATTATAAAATCACTGAGTTGAACTGTGGAAATGGCTATAACTAGAAATCGTGATCTGGATGCCTATTTATTACAAATAGCCCTTATGCAAAAGGAAGCAATTCTAAATCCGAATAAGCTCGTTATTCATTTGCTTACATTACTGAACAAACGTGAGCACTATCTCTTTTAAAGTTAATAAATTTAGTAGAAAATGTGAGTACTGGACGTATACGTTACACTCATAACACTTTTTTTTTTTTTTTTTTTGCTGTACGCTCCCTCTCACCGTTGTGTCCTCTCCCGTTGCGGAGCACAGGCTCCGGACGCGCAGGCTCAGCGGCCATGGCTCACGACTCATAACACTTTTTACAGTAGACTTCAAGGCAGTATCTATGAGAGGCTTTGTGGTGCTTAGCTTATACTGAACAAGCCCTGAACAAACATTTATAAGATCCCTATGGATGGGTCACTTAGTCGTAGCTCCTCATGGATCATATAAAGTGCTTACAAGCACGTGAATTTTACATCTTCCTGGATTAAACATCTTATTTTAGTTTAAATACAATATATTTTGTATTGTTTCTATTGTAAAAGTACTATTTGGTTTGTCATTTATTTTTTAATCTCTTAAATGTATATTGATTTAATTCTAAACACCAACTCATATTACACAATACTTCATAACTCTAGACTTGCAAGTAATCCCCTTAATAATTCAGTTGAACTGAAAATTTAAATAATAAAAACAGACTTAAAGGCATTAAGAGATTGATAGAATGATAACTTAAACTCATAAAAGGGCACCAGTTTAACCAATTTACTCGGCTAGGTGGTAACTAAGAACAGAAAATATTATTTAAGATTAGTTTTAATTTGCTTTGTGAGTTGGTATCATTTTAATGCAGTTTTATCAATACAAATTTTCCTTTAGAATAGAAAAGAGTGCATGTTATTGAGTAAATCCTAGTTAATTACTCTTAAAATAAATTTAAAATATCATATTTAAATTTAATTTAATAAAATTTATAGAGAAACTTGAAGATACATACTAGGAAGTTGATTGTAGGAGATGGCTTATGAAAAAAGTAATTATAATAATTTGGTCTTTAAGAAAATAGAAAATCATGTTCCTTTATTACTAAGTTTCAGAATGTAAATATCAGTTGTATATTAATTCACTCGTCCAAAGTTTATTGAATATCACCTCTCCTTCTGACACTGTGTAGGCTCTGGGGTCTCCAACAGGGAATGGAACCCAGAATAGTGTACTACACAAGTACATTTAGGTCTGTAACTCAATAGAAAAATGACAGAGGAAACATTTAAAAGTAAGCCCAACAGAGCTGGAGTTAGGAAAGAGGAAATACCTGGTTAGGGGCATCAGCCTTTCCTGGAGGAGGAAGCATTTAATCTGCAACTTGAAGGATGGTTAAGATTTCGACAATTAAAGAGAGGAGGGCTTTCTCTGGAGTTCTAATTAACAGTAAGTGTAAGGGCAGGAGGTAAAAATCTCAGGAAGTATGCAAGAAGAAGTAGCATGGGGAATTTCCTTGTCGTGGTATTGTGTACAGACTCCTACTATCCTCATACTTCTCAGATGAGATTATGGGTTGAGTGATTTCTAAGCAATGAGGAAATTTGAGAAGGTCCTTTTTTTCTTCTTCTTCTTCTTTTTTCTCCTTCGTGATAAATGATTTCCCCAGTTTTTTTTTTTTTTTTAATTCTCGGAAGCGTATTAGCAAAAACCAATTACATTCTTGCACTGCTCTGATCTATTTTCTATACAGCAGCAGCCAGAGAACTTTTTTAAAGGCAACTGTGAGGATCTCACTTCTCTGCTTAAACCTCATCAGTGTTTTCTCGTTTTACAGTTCCTGAAATAAAATAAAGTAAAATAAAATAAAGCAATAAAGGAAAGGAAAGGAAAATAAAACTTAACAAAGTTTTATCTGACTCAGAGCCTCTGAAAAAGTTCTTTTCTCTATCAAAAAACTTTTCCTCCTCAATTTGCCACACTAGCAATGATTTACCATCATCAGATATCAGTAAATGTCAGTTTCTCAAATATTTCTTCCCTGATTCATCTAATTTAAATGAACTTTTCTTTTAAGTCTCTCTTATGGGGTCCCCAGTCTTTCTGTTTCCCCTTACTTATCACAACTTGTAATTGTATGTTCACATATGTGTTTACTTATATGATGACTCTGATTACCCACTCCCACATCTCCTACCCAGGTAGACTAGAAGCTCCCTTAAAAAGGGCACAATTTTAGGTTTGATTGACCATCATAGACCCAATACCCAACATACCATCTGAAGGAAAGGTGGTTTGCAACAAACATCAGTTGAATAAATCACTTTACATTCCTGAAATCATTTTTCATATTCTGAAACATAATCATAAAATTACATAATTTCTTTAAGTGGCTTATTATGACTCCTGTTTTCATTGAAATCGAAGCCAAGATTATTACTTTCAATTAAAGGGGAAAATATTTCTTGATCATCAAACTCTCTGTCAAAGTAAATGTAACATGCTGATTTGATTAGCAATACCCTTTCTGTATTCAGCTTTACTGTCCCAAGCATCTGGGCATCCAGCAGAAGGTCTTTAAAGTTATAACAGTACATTTTCTTCTTCAGTTCTGGAAATACACACACACACACACACACACACACACACATGCACACGCACACACACACACAAAGCTATATAAGTATGAAGGTTGACATTCCACTTGGTTGTTAGCCTTACAACCGTAGAAAATGGCTAAAGTGAAGGACCACAGGGATGAAAATGAAAGTAGGATGAGGAAGGTAAATGCTAAGATTCTATTTTTAATATTCCTGAGTCATACTGAATTATGGAACCTGAGTAGCTGAATCTCATAGAGAGCTAGAAATCATAGAGTGTGGCAGACCGGATTTTCCAAAAATCTATCCTATCTCACATTCTTATCTTCACATAACTTTTACACTGATCAAAAGGAGGGCGTCTATGAACCACCTCCTTGAATATGGGTGGGCTTCACACTCACTTGGGACCAACAGAATGAGACACAAGATACCCTGTGTGACTTGAGAGGCTAGGTCAGAAAAGGTGGTCCTGTTTCTACATACATTCATATTGCAACAGTGCCACAGAAGGAAAGTGATTAAAATAAGAGGTGAACATCATTTCAAATCACGTTCTTACATTTTTCTTTTTCTTCTATCATACCTACTTAACTAAAGAGATAAAACTTTTCCCACTTTCTCCATCATCACTTGCCAGATTTCATCATTTAAAGGCAGCCCTTGCTTTTGAACCTTCCCAGCTGAAGCCCCAGACATTACGGAACAGAGTCAAGCCTTCCATGCCATCACTTTTCCAAATTCCTGACCCACAGAATTCATGAGAATAATAAAATGGCTGTCATCTTACATCACTAAATTAGGGGTGGTTTGTCAAACAGACAAATTTCACTGTTTAGCATGACATACAAATCTCTTATGATTTAAGTTACCTTTGTAGTATCATCTTTTTCTTTGCTTAGCTCACCTGGGTCATGAGAAGTAAAAGTAGCACTTGCTCTTTGGTTGAGGCTTCTGTTTTCATCTTTGCAACACCCTCTAACTTGAGCTCCCTCCTGCACAAGAGATGGGGTCTAACCCAGAAAAACAGTTCCAAAGTTAGGTGCTTCTGCCTGTGGACAGGTATCACGTAGCGATAGCTATGCATTTTTCTGATTCTAAGTACTTTTCAGATATATTCTCTGCACACTACTTGAGACCATACTTTTCACCCCAGAAAATCTCAGGGCTAACGTTTGCCTGAAATAAAACGGGCTTGCTTAGCTTAGAGAGTATTGGTTCTAGTCTATCTAGCTAAACTTTCCCTTTCTGGACGGGTAGCGCTTCCTTGCCTTACATAACTCATTTTTCCATAAAAATCTAGATTATTTTAGGTTTTGTAGGCCATAGGTGACAGTGCTCATACAGGCATAACAGAACAGAAGCAAACCTGAACACGAAGCCGCCCCTCCTTTGTCAGACCCCCTCTCCAGTGGCTCTGTTCAGAACTGCTCCAACCTGGCTTCCTAATTGGAACCTTGCCTGAACATGACCATTGATTTCTGTGTCCTTCTCTTCAGCCTTGGAGTCTGCAGTTTTGCCTAGTCTGATTACTTGATATATTTATCCATCCACCTATGAATATAAAAACACCATTTTGTTTCTTTACCAGAAGTGGATTCGCTTAAGGTCCCTAGATCTGTTTTTTTGTCTGTGAATGAAAGAGTTAGACAACATGCCATGGTTTCTACCTCATTAGAACTCACGCACTTGGAGTCCTGAGCCAGCATGTACCCTGAGGCTACCATGCTATTATGAAGCCAAGCCACATGGAGAGGCCAAGTATAGGTACTCTGGCTGGCAGTCTTGGTCTTCCAGTCCTCCTTGCCAAGGACCAGATACTTGAATGAATAAGCCTTCAGATGATTCCAGTTTCTACTCTTCAAAGCAGTCCTAAAAATTGAATATGATCATGACCCTTAATTTTTTTTCCGTTGAATAACATTACCTATAAGAATATTTTCCAATGATATGTGCCCTAGAGTCATACAGAATTATAAGCATACCAAACACAAAATTATCTGTACCATATTAAACTTGCAGTCAGCATCATATTCAATTTGCAGGTGAATTTTTTGCCTGGGTTCTATCTTTGTGCATATAACTTACATTTTAGTAGCAATAAAGCAAGCCATAACATGCAATGAATAACTTTTCATTAGCTTTTATTTGAATCATAGTTTAAAGTTACTTTATTTTGGAATAATATTTTTTAAATTATCCATTGAATTTTTCATTCATAATCATTCTTAAAACTCTCTACCCACTCAGGTTGAGACATGCATCATGGAAAGGGATAACCTCAGCCAAGACAGGATCAATTCTTTTTTCAGTTTTAAACTCCCCAAATAATCTTCTGAAGCTCATTTAAGGTGCAAAAATTGTGAAAGATATGGCTTTAAGCATAACGTTTTGTTGAGAGAAAAAAATAGCATACCTACTTGTATTAATCGTGTTTGTTATTTTCTAAAATGTATGACACTTTGAAATTTGGGCCCTTGCAGATACTGCAAAGACTGTCCCTCCCAGGATTAGCCAATGCCTAGAGTTAGCCAACGACTCTCCTGAGATGTGGCTTTCATGTGCAAATCGACCAATCCAGAGGGTGTACTCTCCTACTACCTCCTTTATCAAACTCTCACAAGTTGAGCCACTGTCCATCTGCCCTAGTATCACCTCAGGTCCAGGCACCAGGCTACTAGGGGCTATCCCTACACCCCAGAGCCTGTTGAAATGATTCACTCCAGCCAATCCTAAAGCTGTTTAGCCCACTTACCTTGCCTTGCCCATTACTTCTCATGAAAACCACAGTGAAGCCTTTTGCCCACATTTTCCCTTATTCCTCTGTCTCCTGACCAGCACTGCTGCTTCCCCATGTGGCCCTGCATGGCACGCCATGCCTCCTGTTTCTGGGGATCTGTGAGTATAAACTTCTTCCTTCATGACAGTCGTTTCCATGTCTGTGTGTCTTACCGTACATGATTGAAACAAATCTAGGGTACCTCTTAGAATAAGATTCTAGACGTCAGACTTTGGAGAACTGATCATAGAGTTTTTCCTTTGTATCACAAGGTGGACAGATTCCTTTCTCAAGTCCCACTTCAGCCTATCCAGGCGGGTCTAATGCTTCTCAAAACTACTTCCCAAGAAAAGTGAAGGAATAAGTACAGTTCATTGGGGAATCCAGTCTGGTTGAATACTATTTTGAGTGAGTTGGAGCAGTCAACTTTAAACAAAAAGAGACACTCGTGCTGCGGTTTTCAGGACAAAGCAGAGTTTCTCCTTCCCACAAATATACATGTGGCTTTTGAACCCCTGTCTTCCTTGGGGGCTTGTTTTGGCTCATGAATCCCTCCTAATTCTCTTCTGCTCAATGATTAATCAACCTTCAAAAAAATATTTTATGAACATCAAGATGAAGACAAAACAAAATACCTTTCTGTTTGAGTATTTGGGATAAGTGAGTCTTCTAAGGCACGGGACTTGGGGCAGAGCCCCCCTTGTCTGGGACTCAAGGAGGTATTGGCTCTATTAGATATTGCATCTTATGATAAATCTATATCATTTAAGACCATATAATATTGCTGAAATGATGGAACTTAAAATGCAGAAACAGACCCAGGCATTTATAAAAATTTGTTAATTGAAAATGTATGAGAAACGGTTGTGCATTCAATAAATGGTTCTTGGACAATTACTTAGTCCCGTGGAAGAAGCCCACACCTGGGTGCCACAACTTGCACGATGTCTCTTCTTCCACATTTTATTGATCAAAGCAAGTCACCAAGCCACCCCCAGTTCAACAGAGTGGAGAAATAGGATCTACCTTTTGAGAGAGGAGCAGCGGTGCCGTATGACACAGTGGCATGGACAGAGGGAGACTTGAGTCATTAAGGGGGGAGTTGCCAGATTTAGCAAATAAAAATACAAGAAGCCCAGTTAAATTTGAATTTCAGAAAAACAATACATTCTTCGTATAAATGAGTCCCAAATATTACACAGGATAAACATATACTAAAAAATTCATTGTTTATCTGATTCCAAATTTAACTGGGCATCCTGTATTTTGTCTTACAGCACTAATTAATGGCCATTATTAAAATATGTACCACAAACATGGGCTTTTAACTCATACATAAAACAGTCATATCTTGATTTAGGAAATATCAATCAATAAATATTCCTAAAAATATATTACAAAGAAACATGTTAAAGTGTATGTTTCCAGGAGTTTAGAGCTCTTTATAAATATTAACAGCTTATCAGCAGAGAACAGCAAGACCAGAAAAGTGATTTCTATTTAGCTATGCCATTATCTTTAGATGCTTGATTCCTCCATTTATCAGTTTATTAAATGTACAAGGCAGATTACCAACTCATTCACGTTCATTCTCACTCTCACATCTTTCCCCAGTACATTGAGAGAGTGAAGAACTATTCATCCAATCATAAAAGTGATGTTCCAGCATTGCTATGGTGAACAGATATTTCCAAGCACTCTCCTGGTTTATATCCAAGGATATTGTCCCTCAGGTCTCACCTTCCAGGCTGCACAGGACCTGTTCTGATCTCACTAATGAGTGGAAAAACTCAGCGCCTCTGAAGCTCCACAGTCCATCACACAGGAAACTTGTTCAATGGAGCAGAACAGCTTTCCAGGAAGATATGATAGATTTTATATTTCTTTTTTTTTTTTTTTTCCGGTACGCGGGCCTCTCACCGCTGCGGCCTCTCCCGTTGCGGAGCACAGGCTCCGGACGCATAGGCTCAGCGGCCATGGCTCACGGGACCAGTCGCTCCGCGGCACGTGGGATCCTCCCGGACCGGGGCACGAACCCGCGTCCCCCGCATCGTCAGGCAGACTCTCAACCACTGCGCCACCAGGGAAGCCCCAGATTTTATATTTCTAAAAGAACCTTATTCTGGCAAAAATAATACCACCTCATATTTATTTTTATCTCCAATTTCTGTACTTCTGACTTTCAGTCATGATTTTATGGAATACCTTTTGGGTGTGTAATCGTGCACTGGTTTGGGGATACTTGAAACCCTTGTCCTTAAGGAATACTATTTAATAGATGAGAAAAACATCATGAACAGAAATATAAATATATAAAGACAACAGTATAGAAGTCATTTTTCTAACAGCTAAAGAACAGGGATGGCTAATATTCAAAAAAGCTTTAGTGAAGTAGAAGGATAGTAGACTAAGATTTAATGGAGGGGATTGTGTGCCAGGCTGAGCAGGAAGAAGAAAACTGGCAGAGACTACTGGTTGTTCTGCAAGATCTAGTCTCCCCCTTTTTTCTAGTTATATAACCCTCAGGCTTTTGCTGGGTATGTGGTCACCTGGAATAAAAACTACATTTCCCAGACCCCATTGCAACTAGGTGTGGTCCTGTGGTTAAGTTTTATCCAATGCAGTGTAAACCTGAGAACACGGTGTGTAACTTCCTGGAAAACATCCTTAGCAGGAAGGGGACTGCCTGTTCTTCAGCCTTTCCTACTTCTTTCTGGCTGAAATGCTGACAAGATGGGAGCAGCACAAGTAGCCTGCTTGAAACATGAGGTAGAAACATGAAGTAGGATGCTGAGGGTGATGGAATGGCAAGACCAAAGGAATATTGGTCTCTAGCACCATGCAGTGCCATCCCGCTCACCCTAAGTGCTTATCCCCAGATTTCATTTCCATAACTGAGAAATAAACATCTATCTTATTAAAGCCCTGCCTTAGGGATTTTCTACAAAATAAAATAGTATCTACTCATTACAGATATATAGCTTAATGGGAAAATCAACTGCTTAATAGGAAATCAAAACTATGGTTACCAGAATATATTTCCAAAAAGGAGTGATCTCGTAAAACAGTCAGAAGCTTGTTATTCCCCAGGGCCATTCAGGCAGATTTCCAATTGAAGAGCAAGGCGATGGGGAAAATATTCAAGACCAGCTCTAAATGAGCCTGTCATGGAAGAGACTTATTTTCAAGAAGAGATCATAGGGTCAAAAAAGAAAAGTAAGGATCGTTTGCATCGAAAGAGATCCAGCCAATTCCTACCTACAAATCGGTCTGAAAATAAGTACAAGTCAAAGTTGCAGTGAAATTAAATATAACTTCTAACCAATCTCTCTTAGCCTTTTAAAGATGGCTGTAATTGAGTTATAGAACAGCCAGGAAAACATCTTACATGGCACACCATTTTCCTGAGTATCAGTCTGCACGATGATAAGATAATTAAATTACGCTACTTTTAACAAAACCTAATTTTCTGGAAGTTTAACTTGTTCTTTTTTTTCCCCAACTGACAAAGCCCAAAATAAACATGAAAAGTTGAGCATTACTTAGCAATTTGAACAAATATCAGTATTTATTTCAAACACACTTAATTTGCAGAAATTTCTATTACCATTATCAAGCCATTGATAGGATCCTCCAATCAAATAATTCTATAAAGGACAGAATAGATATTCCTTAATCTTTTCATTATTTTTGACTTTTTGCTTTTAAAGTAGTATTAGTTTACTAGACTGATATTTTCAACTTCCTAGATAGTATCATGTTTTTTCTCTTTAATTTCTACCTATATTTTTCCACAAAGAATTTTACAGGCCGCTGGAAACTTTCACTCTAATACTTTATGTTATGGTTTTTACATTCAGGAAAGATGTTTCTGTGGCTCACATTTTGGAGACCTTCCAGGTGGGAGGCCAGTGATCGTGGTTCCAGCAAACCATAGGGCAGGATGGAGCTGATCAAGGTCTTCACACTTCCTCCCATGGGCAGTGAGCAAGGTGGGCCACACTGATGCTAGTAGGACTGGGGAAGTGGCAAAACTCACTCAGTTCCATAGAATCAATAAAACGAGACGTTGAAAACAGATCCACAAGATAAACCCTTCTGTAAATATATGATTCAAATATTCCCATCTTTTTTTTTTAACATCTTTATTGGAGTATAATTGCTCTACAATGGTGTGTCAGTTTCTGCTTTATAACAAAGTGAATCAGTTATACATATACATATGCCCCCATAACCCTTCCCTCGTGCATCCCCCTCCCTCCCACCCTCCCTATCCCACCGCTCCAGGTCACAAAGCACCGAGCTGATCTCCCTGTGCTATGCGGCTGCTTCCCACTAGCTAGCTATTTTACGTTTGGTAGTGCATATATGTCCATGCCACTCTCTCGCTTTGTTCCAGCTTACACTTCCCCCTCCCCGTATCCTCAAGTCCATTCTCTAGTAGGTCTGCATTTTTATTCCCATCTTGCGCCTAGGTTCTTCCGACCATTTTCTTTTTTTCTCAAATTCCATATATATGTGTTAGCATATGGTATTTGTTTTTCTCTTTCTGACTTACTACACTCTGTATGACAGTCTCTAGGTCCATCCACCTCAATACAAATAACTCAGTTTCGTTCCTTTTATGGCTGAGTAATATTCCATTGTATATATGTGCCATATCTTCTTTATCCATTCATCTGTTGATGGACACTTAGGTTGCTTCCATGTCCTCGCTACTGTATATAGAGCTGCAATGAACATTTTGGAACATGATTCTTTTTGAATTATGGTTTTCTCAGGGTATATGCCCAGTAGTGGGATTGCTGGGTCATATGGTAGTTCTATTTTTAGTGTTTTAAGGAACCTCCATACTGCTCTCCATAGTGGCTGTATCAATTTACATTCCCACCAACAGGGCAAGAGGGTTCCCTTTTTTCCACACCCTCTCCAGCATTTATTGTTTGTAGATTTTTTGATGATGGCCATTCTGACCGGTGTGAGATGATACCTCATTGTAAATTTGATTTGCATTTCTCTAATGATTAATGATGTTGAGCATTCTTTCATGTGTTTGTTGGCAGTCTGTACATCTTCTTTGGAGAAATATCTATTTAGGTCTTCTTCCCATTTTTGGATTGGGTTGTTTGTTTTATTGATATTGAGCTGCCTGAGTCACTTGTATGTTTTGGAGATTAATCCTTTGTAAGTTGCTTCATTTGAAAATATTTTCTACCATTCTGAGGGTTGTCCTTTCATCTTGTTTATGGTTTCCTTTGCTGTGCAAAAGCTTTGAAGTTTCATTAGGTCCCATTTGTTTATTTTTGTTTTTATTTCCATTTCTCTAGGAGGTGGGTCAAAAAGGATCTTGCTGTGATTTATGTAGTAGAGTGTTCTGCCTATGTTTTCCTCTAAGAGTTTGATGGTATCTGGCCTTACATTTAGGTCTTTAATCCCTTTTGAGTTTATTTTTGTGTATGGTGTTAGGGAGTGTTCTAATTTCATTCTTTTACATGTAGCTGTCCAGTTTTCCCAGCACCACTTACTGAAGAGGTTGTCTTTTCTCCACTGTATATTCTTGCCTCCTTTATCAAAGATAAGGTGACCTTATGTGCGTGGGTTTGTCTCTGGGCTTTCTATCCTGTTCCATTGATCTATATTTCTGTTTTTGTGCCAGTACCATACTGTCCTGATTACTGTAGCTTTGTAGTATAGTCTGAAGTCAGGGAGCCTGATTCTTCCAGCTCCGTTTTTCTTTCTCAAGATTGCTTTGGCTATCCGGTGTCTTTTGTGTTTCCATAGAAATTGTGAAATTTTTTGTTCTAGTTCTGTGAAAAATGCCAGTGGTAGTTTGATAGGGATTGCATTGAATCTGTAGATTGCTTTGGGTAGTACAGTCATTTTCACAATGTTGATTCTTCCAATCCAAGAACATGGTATATCTCTCCATCTGTTGGTATCATCTTTAATTTCTTTCATCAGTGTCTTATAATTTTCTGCATATAGGTCTTTTGTCTCCTTAGGTAGGTTTATTCGTCGATATTTTTTGTTGTTGTTGTTGCAATGGTAAATGGGAGTGTTTTCTTAATTTCACTTTCAGATTTTTCATCATTAGTGTATAGGAGTGCCAGAGATTTCTGTGCATTACTTTTGTATTCTGCTACTTTACCAAATTCATTGATTAGCTCTAGTAGTTTTCTGGTAGCATCTTTAGGATTCTCTATGTATAGTATCATGTCATCTGCAAACAGTGACAGATTTATTTCTTCTTTTCCAATTTCGAGTCCTTTTGTTTCTTTTTCTTCTCTGATTGCTGTGGCTAAAACTTCCAAAACTATGTTGAATAAAGTGGTGAGAGTGGGAAACCTTGTCTTGTTCCTGATCTTAGTGGAAATGGTTTCAGTTTTTCACCATTGAGGATGATGTTGTCCGTGGGTTTGTCATATATGGCCTTTATTATGATCAGGAAAGTTCTCTCTATGCCTACATTCAGGAGGGTTTTTAATCATAAATGGGTGTTGAACTTTGTCGAAAGCTTTCCCTGCATCTATTGAGATGACCATATGGTTTTTCTCCTTCAGTTTGTTAATATGGTGTATCACATTGATTGATTTGCAAATATTGAAGAATCCTTGCATTCCTGGGATAAACTCCACATGATCATGGTGTATTATCCTTTTAATGTGCTGTTGGATTCTGTTTGCTAGTATTTTGTTGAGGATTCTTGCATCTATGTTCATCAATGATATTGACCTGTAATTTTCTTTCTTTGTGACATCTTTGTCTGGTTTTGGTATCAGAGTGATGGTGGTCTCGTAGAATAAGTTTGGGAGTGTTCCTCCCTCTGCTATATTTTGGAAGAGTTTGAGAAGGCTAGGTGTTAGCTCTTCTCTAAATGTTTGACAGAATTCTCCTGTGAAGCCATCTGGTCCTGGGCTTTTGTTTGTTGGAAGATTTTTAATCACAGTCTCAATTTCAGTGCTTGTGATTGGTCTGTTCATATTTTGTACTCCTTCCTGGTTCAGTCTCAGGAGGTTGTGCTTTTCTAAGAATGTGTCCATTTCTTCCAGGTTGTCCATTTTATTGGCATATAGTTGCTTGAGTAATCTCTCATGATCCTTTGTATTTCTGCAGTGTCAGTTGTTACTTCTCCTTTTTCATTTCTAATTCTATTGATTTGAGTCTTCTCCCTTTTTTTCTTGATAAGTCTGGCTAATGGTTTTTCAATTTTGTTTATCTTCTCAAAGAACCAGCTTTTAGTTTTATTGATCTTTGCTATCGTTTCCTTCATTTCTTTTTCATTTATTTCTGATCTGATATTTATGATTTCTTTCCTTCTGCTAACTTTGGGGTTTTTTTGTTCTTCTTTCTCTAATTGCTTTAGGTGTAAGTTTAGGTTGTTTATTTGAGATGTTTCTTGTTTCTTAAGGTAGGCTTGTATAGCTATAAACTTCCCTCTTAGAACTGCTTTTGCTGCATCCCATAGGTTTTGGGTCATTGTGTTTTCATTGTCATTTGTTTCTAGGTAGTTTGTGATTTCTTCTTTGATGTCTTGAGTGATCTCTTGGTTATTAAGTAGTGTGTTGTTTAGCCTCCACGTGTTTGTATTTGTTACAGATTTTTTTCCTGTAATTGGTATCTAGCCTCATAGCATTGTGGGCAGAAAAGATACTTGATATGATTTCAATTTTCTTAAATTTACCAAGGCTTGATTTGTGACCCAAGATATGATCTATCCTGGAGAATGTTCCATGAGCACTTGAGAAGAATGTGTATTCTGTTGTTTTTGGATGGAATGTCCCATAAATATCAGTTAAGTCCATCTTGTTTAATGTATCATTTAAAGCTTGTGCTTCTTTTCATTTTGAATGATCTGTCCATTGGTGAAAGTGGGGTGTTAAAGTCCCCTACTATGATTGTGTTACTGTTGATTTCCCCTTTTATGGCTGTTAGTATTTGCCTTATGTATTGGGGTGCTCCTATGTTGGGTGCATAAATATTTATAATTGTTATATCTTCTTCTTGGATTGATCCCTTGATCATTGTGTAGTGTCCTTCTTTGTCTCTTGTAATAGTCTTTGTTTTAAAGTCTATTTTGTCTGATATGAGAATTGCCACTCCAGCTTTCTTTTGATTTCCATTTGCATGGAATATCTTTTTCCATCCTCTCATTTTCAGTCTGTATGTGTCCCTAGGTCTGAAGTGGGTCTCTTGTAGAGAGCATATATACGGGTCTTGTTTTTGTATCCATTCAGCCAGTCTATGTCTTTTGGTGGGAACATTTAATCCATTTACCTTTAAGGTAATTATCAATATGTATGTTCCTATTACCATTTTCTTAATTGTTTTGGGTTTATTATTGTAGGTCTTTTCCTTCTCTTGTGTTTCCTGCCTAGAGAAGTTCCTTTAGCATTTGTTGTAAAGCTGGTTTGATGGTGCTGAATTCTCTTAGCTTTTGCTTGTCTGTAAAGCTTTAAATTTCTCCGTCAAATCTGAATGAGATCCTTGCTGGGTAGAGTAATCTTGGTTGTAGGTTCTTCCCTTTCATGACTTTAAGTATATCATTCCACTCCCTTCTGGCTTGTAGAGCTTCTACTGAGAAATCAGCTGTTAACCTTATGGGAGTTCCCTTGTATATTATTTGTCATTTTTCCCTTGCCTCTTTCAATAATTTTTCTTTGTCTTTCATTTTTGCCAATTTGATTCCTATGTGTCTTGGTGTGTTTCTCCTTTGATTTATCCTGTATGGTACTCTCTGTGCTTCTGGACTTGATTAACTATTTCCTTTTCCATATTAGGGAAGTTTTCAACTATAATCTCTTCAAATATTTTTTCAGTCCCTTTCTTTTTCTCTTCTTCTGGGACCCCTATAATTGGAATATTGGTGCATTTAATGTTGTCCCAGAGGTCTATGAGACTGTCCTCAGTTCTTTTTATTCTTTTTTCTTTATTCTCCTCTGCAGTAGTTATTTCCACTATTTTATCTCCCAGGTCACTTATCCGTTCTTCTGCCTCAGTTATTCTGCCATTCATCCCTTCTAGAGAATTTTTAATTTCATATATTGTGTTGTTCATCTCTCTTTGCTTGCTCTTTAGTTCTTCTATGTCCTTGTTAAATGTTTCTTGTATTTTCTCCATTCTATTTCCAAGATTTTGGATCATCTTTACTATCATTATTGTGAATTCTTTTTCAGGTAGGCTTCCTGTTTCCTCTTCATTTGTTAGGTCTTGTGGGGTTTTGCCTTGCTGCTTCATCTGCTGTGTGTTTTTCTGTCTTCTCATTTTGCTTAACTTACTGTGTTTGGGGTCTTCTTTTTGCAGGCTGCAGGTTCATAGTTCTCGTTGTTTTTGTTGTCTGTTCCCAGTGGCTAAGGTTGGTTCAGTGGTTTGTGTAGGCTTCCTGGTGGAGGGGACTGGTGCCTGTGTTCTGGTGGATGAGGCTGGATCTTGTCTTTCTGGTGGGCAGGTCCACGTCTGGTGGTGTGTTTTGGGGTGTCTGTGATTTATGATTATTATGATTTTAGGCAGCCTCTGTGCTAATGGATGTGTTTGGGTTCTTGTCTTGCTAGTTGTTTGGCATAGGGTGTCCTGCACTGTAGCTTGCTGTTCGTTGAGTGGAGCTGGGTCTTGGTGTTGAGATGAAGATCTCTGGTAGATTTTCACTGTTTGATATTACATGGAGCTGGGAGGTCTCTTGTGGACCAGTGTCCCAACTTGGCTCTCCCACCTCAGAGGCACAGCCCTGACACCTGGCTGGAGCACCAAGAGCCTGTCCTCCACACAGTTCAGCAAATATTCCCAACTTAATGTGAAGTCTGGTATTAAAACCTGTTGAGCCTAACATTGTTTTTAGAGGGTGGTGAGGCAAAATAATAAACCAAGTAGACAAATAGAGGACCCTAAGATGCCCAAATATTCATATATTTTTATATATCTATTTAAAGAACACCTGTCTGGAAAACAGCATCTCTGTTTTCTCACCATCTCCACTTGCTCAAATCACTCTTAAGGGCAATCAGTAATGGCTTAGTTTATCAGTTCTTGTTTAACATGACCTTTCTGCAGCCTCTGACAATGATGGATTATCCCTACTTCCAGAAAAATCTCTTCTGTCTTGGCTTCTGTAGAACTATTTTCTGTTGGTTTATTTCTTACCTCTCTGAGCAATCCTTCTAAGTCTGCTTTGCTGGCAGTCCCCGAAGTGTTAATGGTCCCCAGGGTCTTGATCATAGCATTGTCATGCACGCTGATTTCCCATGGTTCAAGTGCTACACATCTGTTAAAGAATTCCAATTCTTGGACTTCCCTGGTGGCGCAGTGGTTGACAGTCTGCCTGCCGATGCAGGGGACATGGGTTCGTGCCCCAGTCTGGGAAGATCCCACATGCCACGGAGCAGCTGGGCCCGTGAGCCATGGCCGCTGAGCCTGTGCGTCTGGAGCCTGCCCGCGTATCAAAAAAAAAAAAAAAAAAAGAATTCCAATTCTTGATATTATCAGTCTCAGCATACACTTCCAAGATTCATTGCTATAATAACTGTTGTATTCGGGATTTTTTTCACTTGTGTTGTATTCGGGATTTTTTTCACTTGAACACCCCAAAGAAACCAAATCTGTTCAAAGCCAGACTTATTTCCTAAATCTCTTCCCTCCCTCACTCCATCTTCATCCAACCACAAAATCCTATTTATTCTACAGGCTAAATATCCATAGCCATTGTTTTCTCTTCTCTCCATTTTCACTGGTTCTTATTCAGCAGTCAGCTGGACCACTGCAAAGACTAAAAGAGGAAACAAAAACCTTCTAAAGAGCTCTCCTCCTTTTAATTTCATACCATTTCCATTATACAACGGCTTATGTGATCCTTCTGAAATGTCTAATATGGTCACTTTCCTATTTGAAATCTTACAATGGCTTTCCTTCACCTGTAGGTCAACATCCATATGCCTTGAGGGTACAAGATGCCATTTGTACTCTGAATTCATCTTCATTTCTGGGTTCATCTACCACTCTTCCCACACTCGCCCATGCTTCAGCCTCCTTGAACTCTTATGTTCACTACGTGTACTACGGTGTCTCTTTCCTCTGTGCCTTTGCACATGCTGTTATCACTGATGGAAAGTTTCTCCCTTCTTTTTCTACTTGGAAAATTCCTCTTTTAAGATTCATGAAAATACCCTTTGTTCTATGGCTATGTCATAGCCTCTTCTCCTGTGCAGTATGAGATATCCCCTTTCTTGAGTTCCTTTGCATTTTGTACATGTTTTCACTGCAGCAATTTACACAAAGATTTGGAAGCACTTCTTTACAGGTACATGTTTGCTTTATGAGGAAAGGAACCATGTCTTATTCATTTATCTATGACCGACACCAGGCATACTGCCTGGTGCTCAAAAGATGTTTGCTTTATTAATATTAAGCAGAGAAGGGGGTATTCAGATAAAAAACATATGGTCCTTGATTTCAAGGAAATATGTTAAATATCTAAAGATGTATCATGGAAAAAGTATAAAATAGATTTGCTTTTATTCCACCAGAGAGTAGAACTAGTAAAATTTACAAAGAAGCAAATTTTTGTTTAATAAAATAAAGTACTCTCTAATTCTTGGAATTATCCAACAACCAAACAGGAAGTTCCAAGAGTTAGTAAGTTTCCCATTACTAGATTCAAGCTGAAACTAAATGGTCTAATCAACCAGAAGGAGGGCTGTATTCAATATTTGTAACGGATGAGGGCTTAGACCTCTGTAAATCTGATGTCACTCTGTGAAAAAAAAAAAAAAGACATGTTTTGAATGATTCTGAAATAGTTTTTGAGGAAATAAGATTATTTGATATCTCTGCTGTGATTCTGTATTTTTAAATATTAAATTTAATTTAAGTTCAGTGTGCTTATAATGAGTTCACTGAAATTTTATTCCACAATATTCTGGGAAAGCACAACTAGAGACATTGTACTGGAGTTATCTGGGGGAAAGCAATAAATATCTACTTAGGAAACATGGACATAGGAGTCAGACAAACGGAGGTCAAATAGCACCTTTGTTACCAATAAAGCTTTGTTACTGATAAGCTGCATTCTGTTGCAGGCCTAATAAACAACACTGCATGAAAGATACTCAAACCCAACCCCCAAAAAGATGCAAGCTTCCCCTGTGGTGCTGCCGGAGGGCAAAAAGCAGAGCAGCAGAAATATCGGGAGGACCCAGAAAACATTAAACCAGCCCTGCTTTGTTCCTTCCCCATTTTCAACCATCAGCGGAGGGGAGTGAGTGAGGGGGTGGAGAGAAGCTAGATATGCTTCTTTTACAAATCCTTCTAGAGAGCTGAGAGGAATGCTGGTCCTCGCTATGAAGAGGAAGTGAAGACAGGGAAGAAGAGTCTTAATAACATCTCAATATGAAGAGCTTCAGAAAGCACTAAACTAAAAGGAAGGCACAGCAGAAAGTCTGATATGTATGAAATATGTTCACACTTAACTAAGGCACACTTATTAAGGCAAGGAAACTTCTGCATAGTTTAAAATGGTTACAAAGACCTGGACACGAGGCATTTCGAACTAGTTAATAATAACCAAGTGATTTAGGGAATTATTCATTAACCATTAATAAATACCCACCCCACCCCACCCCCCAGATCCCTCATCTTTGGTTGATTTCCAACAGTTGTATCTCAGAGGCCTTGGCACTTGATAATAAGCATTTATGCCCATAATGTAAGGACCAAAAGTATTTTGCTTCTGGGTCATTAAACTTTTTAGAATAATAAGCCATTCCCTCCCAGCCTCTCTCTTTGGTAGAACGCCATCCAGGAATGTGTTCCCTATCGGAATTCATGGGGGAAATAAAGCAGTGCTCTTATTAAGGAAATCCATTTCCTCCAAAAGGATAAAGTATGACAAGGACTGTTTTTCCAACTTAATGTAAATTTCATAACATCAGCAGTGCGCCGTGCAAACTGCCAAATGGAAAGGCGGTCGCACACCCTATCCACAGGATATACGGGCTCAGAAAGGACGGGATTACGTGCCCGCAGGGAGGCACATCCCCCCCCACCCCAGCTCTCTAAGCTCTGTACGGCTGAATCTACTCCCATCTCTTGAAGGCTTAGCCTTTATTAGATACCTTCTTTCAGGACAGCTAAAACGATGAGAGGTTTTGGGGTTATTTTTCTTTCCTGTCGCTCTCTCTTCACAGATACAGCACCAGTGATTGAAAAGCCTGGCCTGCAAATCCGACAGTTCAACTTATCTAGGTCTATCTCGAAGTACAAGGTCAACATTATCTCAGCCTGCATCCTGTGTAATTATAGTGTTTGGCTGGCACTGCTGAACAGGGGCTGAAATCCATCAGGTTCTAGTTAATCTGCCTTGAGTAACCACAGCTGGTTGGCCGGAAGAAAATAATTATGAAATAACTTGTGTGTCTTAATAATAAAGATTACTGATATGCAGGGCAAGATGGATCTAAGGTTAACCTTTTCCTCTATATGAAGGCTCTGTATAATGTGAGGCAAAGGAATTCTACTGTAAAGTCTTCTCAGTTTCATATTTTGTGCCTCCTCCTTTCTTTTCACCCTTACCTAATTTCCCACCAGTCCTGAATTTTTATTACTTTTCAGCAAAACACACACATTAACGTTTTGGATGTTTTCCAAACAGACCAAACTAGAAATTTAATGGACATGAGATCAGCTTCCTTCTTTTTAATTAGGCTTCAAACTTAATCTTGTCTTGTTTTATTAAGAATCAGTTTACCTTTCTAATGTTGAGGCTATGAGTTATTCACACTACAGACAGGATGATGATGAATTTACGTGGTGATATTAGGTAATATGTCTAGAGATGTGTGGCACGGTGCAAGCGGTGTATTCAACACATGAAACAGACTTGTAGGTGGGGGGAAACTCCCCATCACTATCTGTACAACATGAACAAATTAAGCACACTCCCAATCCAATAATTTTGACCTCTTCCAACAATAAAAGATGATCATAAAATGATTTATTTGACAACTGTGGAAAGCCTGAGGCAGTGGTATGGTGGTTAAGAGCATAGATTCCAGAGTCATACCCAGCTCTGCCACTACACTAGCTGTGTGACTTTGGGCAAATTACTTAACCACTCTGTGCTTAAGCTTTCTCAAATTTAAAATGGAGATGATAATAATAATAGCTGTCTCATGTGGTTATCATTAGAATTAAATGAGTTAACGTATCTAAAGTACTTAGGACAGTGCTTAGCATTTAATAAGCATGGAAAGTGTTCACTGTTGATAAAATTAAAACAGTTAAAGAAACAGGACTGGCTGGATCGTGATCCTGTTGGATAGTTAGTAAGAAGGGCTTGCAAGCTCTTTAGCTCTAAATTCTTGTGCTTGATATTTGACTTCAGGCTATTAACATTCAGCCGCAGGCTCATAAATAAGATGAACTATGGTTAAACCCATCATGTGAATGTGTCTACTCATAAGAAAATAAGAATGCACATAAAAATGGTATGTCGTGGATTTCATTCGGCAGGCTAGGGTGAGAGCAAGAGAGGACAAGGGAAGATGATTTGCTAGAGGCTGACGAGTCTGGACATGGTGGCTCCCAGGCTCTTCCTTATTCCACCGCTGTCATTGCCTTAGAGCACATGACTGGGATGACTGTGGAAGTTCCTCCTACAAAGGAACTCATTTTAGTTTCTGGGTTTCCAAGTCCACCTTCGGCATTCATGCCTTGCCTCTTGCACTGACTTTTCTTTCTTCATAATTACATCTCTAATGTAAATGCATCCAGCAGTTATCCTTAATTACATACCTACTACAGCTTCGTGCCAAGTCCCCTTTGTCAATGTTTAAGTCAATTGATTAATACTAAACAAAACTAATACATAGAGACATAAGAAAATCATCAGTGGGGGCTTTGGGGTGAAAAGACATGCTGAGGAATATGTATTTTGAATAATTTCTCTTCTTTTTCTGCATGCTTTTTTGGAAATTCCTTTTTAACCAACTTACAATAGCTCTTTTTAATTCTTATGGCTCTTATCTGACGTTCTAAAAGATAACAAAGGAAGAACTTTCAGGACAGACTCTAGATGTCCTTTGTGTATTTGTTTATAAGATTTCAAGACATTATACTCGCATTTATGTATTTTCGTTGATCTTGCAATATCTTCCTTTATTTTAGCTGAAGATAATATATAAAAGTCAACAAAACATGTCAAAACACATAGCTACCAAACGTAAAATAGATAGCTAGTGGGAAGCAGCCGCATAGAACAGGGAGATCAGCTCGGTGCTTTGTGACCACCTAGAGGCGTGGGATAGGGAGGGTGGGAGGGAGGGAGATGCAAGAGGGAAGAGATATGGGAACATATGTATATGCATAACTGATTCACTTTGTTATAAAGCAGAAACTAACACACCATTGTAGAGCAATTATACTCCAATAAAGATGTAAAAAATAAATTTAACAAAAAAAAAGATCTTCTTTATATACCAAAAAAGTCAGCAATTCATTTGAGAGTGATTATGATGTATTTTATAATCTAAATGAATTTCTACCTAAGTACCTATTTCTCACCATAGTAAATCTGCATAGCTCTTGTTACTGTCAAAGAAACTTATTCAAGTATCCTAATGGAAAGATGATTTGAGAATAAATGTATTTTAAAAAGTGACTACCACTGTCAATTGAAAGAAAAGAAAAACTTTTATTTGTTAAAGTTTGATACTTGGGGTGGGGCTGGGGAGGAATGCCTGGATTTTCAGTTGTTAAGAAGAGACTTTTTTTCGGCATCATCTTTTCAGATGGAGTTTATAATGGTGGGTTTTAAGATCTCCTTTTGCTCCTGAATTATGTCTCTAAATGTAAGGAAAAGAATACATGAAATTAAATCACTTAGTAAAATATTTAAAAGTCAAACTATTTTAAACATACCATTATGAAAATAGAACTTTCATAAGATCCTCACTTTCTGGTTTTTTTTTTTTTTTTGCAGTGGTCTTTTTTTTTCTTTAATAGTATTCAGTGCTGCTTGTGTTTCCATTCCTATAGCAAGCTTCCCTAACATCTGTTTTCCATTTTTCTTTAATTTCCACTCATGACCTTTGGCCTATTCTCTGTGTTTAGAAAAAAACAGTAATTAAAGTTGACATTATCTCTATGCCTTCTCCAAACTGCATAAATTCAAATTTTTAGCCTGCCTTATAGCTAATCACAGGCTTTCTAACCACAGAATCAATTTTTCTATTGTTTAGGAGGAAGTTTCATAATGTTCAAAACTGGGATCTGCAACCCTGGAGTCTGGGCTGGGGTTCTGGGGTGCTGCCAGGGCTTTCAGAGCACGAGAATATTTGTTCTAGATCTGTGGCCACTGTGAAAATTGCTCTGACCTAGTCCAGTGTTCTAGAAAATTCCCAAAGCATGACACATGTGAAGTTCTTTTTATAATTATAGCATTTAGTCTCTCACATGAGACTGAAAAATGTGATACTAATATAGTATGAGAATTATATTGTACATGTCTGAAAAAATATTAGGTAAATGAGCAGGTACTTAATGATCATGCTTAAGAAGCTAAATTATTCACCAAAAGTAATGAGATGGAGAGAAATTGAGTGATGTACTAATGCAGACTACACACTAAAACACAGAAAGCCCGAGCTATACAGAACCCCTGAGTAACAAATATTCTGAATAAATGGGTAAATAGGTGAGGATTACCCAAAGGAGCCCTCCAGTTTTTAATGATGCTGGATGTAATATAATATACCTCCTTCTGGTAACTGAGTTATAACTTACATGCAAACAAGTACATAGATTTTATGTATACAACTGGGTGGATTATCCACTTGTATATGCCTGTCCATGCTTTTTTTTTTTTTTTTTTTTTGCGGTACGCGGGCCTCTCTCTGTTGTGGCCTCTCCCGTTGCGGAGCACAGGCTCTGGACGCGCAGGCTCAGCGGCCATGGCTCACGGAACCAGCCGCTCCGCGGCATGTGGGATCCTCCCGGACCAGGGCACGAACCCCGTGTCCCCTGCATCGGCAGGCCGACTCTCAACCACTGCGCCACCAGGGAAGCCCTGTCCTATGCCTTCTTAAACAAAATATGCCTTAAAAAGATTATAGTTTTCTTGATATCCCAGGCTCAGAAATTACTGTGTTTAAATATATAATGCCTTCAAAGTCTAGTGATATGACTTGAACTCTTTGCCCCTCCATTAAAATATGGTTGTACTTTATCTTATTTGGTTCTTTTTGTCTCTGGTAGGTTTTCTGCCTCTTTTTAAATTTTCACTTAGTTATCTTTATATACCTGGACCTAATGTGGAATCAAATAAAATGTTCAACAAAAGTTTATAGTAACAGGGGCTTCCCTGGTGGCGCAGTGGTTGAGAGTCCGCCTGCCGATGCAGGGAACACAGGTTCGTGACCCGGTCCGGGAGGATCCCACATGCCACGGAGTGGCTGGGCCCGTGAGCCATGGCCACTGAGCCTGCGCGTCCAGAGCCTGTGCTCCGCAACGGGAGAGGCCACATCAGTGAGAGGTCCGCGTACCGCAAAAAAAAAAAAAAGTTTATAATAAAAGTTTATAGTAACAAATTGACAATAGGACGTCCAGCCTTGAGGGCATTGTATGCCTAGTGAAAGTGAATAACATCGAGTATTTTTGTCCTAAAAAACAAATATTAGTAATGTTAATGAGTTTTTAGGGGTTGCAAAATATCTTGCTCATTCAAACTGGGGTAAGACTTGCTACATTAACGTTTTGTAAGTTCTACTGACTATAGAACTGCTGTACTACTGATAGGATCTTGAGCTACAACACCTAGAAAGGCTCAGTCATTCCAAACCTAATAGAGACCCCAAGATGATCGGTTAAGACCGGTGAAGTCACACTGCAGAACGAGACAAGTCCTATGAAACACTCTTCCACAAACAGCCTGCTTCTGCAATATAGAGGTTACACACAGGCTGTTTTATGTGTTTGAAAGCTTCAGAGGCACTTAGCTTTCTCATGTTCAGAACTGGCCGAGATTATGCTGCACAATCTTAAAGAGTTTCTTTGATTTTTACAACAAATATGCTCAACTGGAAGGGGTTGGAAGGAACGCACCACTGTCTCGAGGCAGTTTGTCAAGTAAAGCATGAGATTCCAAGACTGTCAACCACCCCTCCAAGGGACCCATGTCACCCTCCCCTTCACCCCCTGGGTGTGCTGCTTATGCAAATACTTCAGAGGCATAAAAGTAATTGAGAACCCTTGACCTTCAGTTTCCAATTTGGTAAAGGTAATCCTACACAGGATTTATACAAAGTCCAAAAAAGCAGCATTCCCTGAGAAGCAGAAACCACAGATAATTAGATCAGTAATTATTACTCAAAGCTCACTGCAGAGAGAGGGCTAGGCTCTCACCCAAGACAGATGACTGCACGCTGCCCTCCGTGCTCCCGCTCAGCCCAACCTTGCCTCAGCCTGCAAGGCCTACTTCATTAGAAGTAGAACTAACAAAATTCACAGCTTTTCTGCTCTTTTTGCCATTAGCAACTAATTTTTTTTTTTTTTTTTTTCGGTATGTGGGCCTCTCACTGTTGTGGCCTCTCCCGTTGCGGAGCACAGGCTCCGGATGCGCAGGCTCAGCGGCCATGGCTCACGGGCCCAGCCACTCCGCAGCATGTGGGATCTTCCCAGACCGGGGCACGAACCCCTGTCCCCTGCATCGGCAGGCGGACTCTCAACCACTGCGCCACCAGGGAAGCCCATACAAGTCTTTTTTAAAGAGTGAATAACTTCCTGTTTATCTCTACGAAATGCTTTTTATACAGATTTTGCTACATATTTCAACATCAAACAGAGCATTACCCTGGAAGAAGCGCTGTTTTAGAGGATAGAATACAAAATTTTCTGGGAAGACAAAGGTGAGCCTAGAACAAAAAGGTGGACATATGATTTCTGTTGTTTTTATAATTTAGGATCATTTAAATTAATTATTTACTTGTAACATTGCCTGGGTCTCTGGATCTTTTTCTCCAAACACGCTCTCAGACAATTCTTTGAAGTTACAATTTTTATAAATCTATTACTGCTTTTCTCTCCTTATGGAACAGTAAGAAAGTAACCAAAGTGTTTTCCATGATGTAGAGAAGTCCATAAATAAATCAGAAACCTTAACAAAGGCTAGCTATTTCTGTTCACCATCTTGCTTGAAATGAGGAATTTATTTTTGGTCGACTTTGTATTTTTCTCTTGTGTGTCATAAGAGTGATTGTCAAAGTAATAAAAGAGGATCTTTTCTTGACACCAGAAATATGAAATGTAAGCTATAAATTATTTTATCTGGCTAACCATTTGTACAAATCTTTCTTTAAATGTGATTAAATCCATTTTAGTATCTGGTACATATGACCCTTCACTCTTCCTTTCCAAGTTCCTTAGTTTCTTTTTGAATATGCTGTATTCTCCACTACAAAGTTTGTGTATCCGGTGTTTATTCCAAGTTTCTTTTAAAACAAATCAGTCTTGGCATCACACAGGCATACTTTCAATGTTTGTTTCCTCTTCTTTCTTAAAATAAAGGTTCAAAAACAATTCCAAAAGAGCCAGGGATCTCTCAATGCTCTGCACACCTAAAGCACTTTTTAAAACCATTGTCCAGTAGAAAACCCTATTTTCTGGAGGCCCAATTTACGCACCTCCCCAGATGGGACTATTCTCATCTGCCCCCTGCTTGCCTCTGCCACTTGCTCTGCTTCCTCAGCGTTGAAAGCCTGGACACCCGGACCAGCATCACCTCATCTTCCAGCAGAATGGTCTCCTTTGCACCTGGACAGTTGGAGCCAACCAATCCCCAGCACCTAAGTCCTACCCAGTGGTGCTCACGGAGATTGCGGCTGACCTGGGGGACTGCACAGAAGGGCTAGAGGACAGACCTGGGCGTGCAGGGAATTCAAGAAACAGAAGGAGAGGGAGGGAGAGGAAAGATAAGCGGGCAAATTCTCGGTTATGCCTTCCCCCCCAGCTATTTCAGCGCACAGCATGCCATGTTACTTCTCCAGAAACACCCTATTTATTCCGTCTTTCCTTGTTAAGCCCTGGCCAACACAGTAATGTAGCATTTGTATTTAGTTTTCGTCCTTCTCTGACTCACATCCATTTTTCCCCTCCTCCTCGCTTCCCTCGGGATTATACTCCTCCAAGAAAACATTAGCACGTAAGCTCCACCACAGGCTCTCTTTTCCGGGGAACTGGGGCTTAAATGCCATTTTTACTATATTTGTTAAGGTTTAAATGTCTCTGTATCCTTCACAGCACCTGGTATCATACAAAACACCTAGCAGGTGCTAAATAATACTTACATTTCTGCTGGTAGATAAGCTAGTTTTTATTTTTTTTGCGGTATGCGGGCCTCTCACTGCTGTGGCCTCTTCCGCCGCAGAGCACAGGCTCCAGACGCGCAGGCTCAGCAACCATGGTTCACGGGCCCAGCCGCTCCGTGGCACGTGGGATCTTCCCGAACTGGGGCACGAACCCCTGTCCCCTGCATCGGCAGACGGACTCTCAACCGCTGCGCCACCAGGGAAGCCCAAGCTAGGTTTTGTTTTTTTTTTTTTTTTAAATAATTTGTTTCTAAACACCTAATAGATACCTCCAAACAGAGGCTTGTTTTTTATCATTTATCTTTATAAAAAGTATAAATATTTGCATTAAAGTATTATTTATCAGGCAGTCCCTATCAGGTAACATTTAAAAGCTATGTTCGACCTATTTTCAGAATGAGAGAAGTAATATTTGTAGTTTCAAAGCAGAAACATCCACTTATATAACCTTCATTCTTAATTCATGGTTGTTAATAAATTTTCCATGCCACTTCCCCCAAACTAGAAAAATGTTGAACTAGAATTAAATGACTACAAGGCATTTGTGAATCTACATAGAGTGTCTTTTTATAGAACTTTTTTTAGTGAGGGTTCAGTCATCAACACCTGTCTTTATAAATGCCAAAATACAAATTCCTTCACCCCATGTTACTTCTCATTCCCTGGATTTGACTTACATTAGTTCTCCAGAAACAAACAAACAAACAAACAAACAAAAAACTGTAGACAAAGTTCCTTTCAGTTCAATATCCAAATATTTTTATACAAATATCTCTTTAATCCTGGTTTCTATTTTACTTTTTCAAAGATGGGACCTGAGATTCAGAAATTGCTCAAAGCTACACAGCATAGAGTGGCAATATTAGAACATAAGGAGTCTACATTCTGAAAGTTGCTTGTTTATCAGGCCAGATAAGATCCCATTTAAACACCTGGTGCTCTTTCAGAAGTAAAGCTTCTGCAGATGTGGTGCTGGCCAACTCCTTCTCCCTGTGGAGAGTAGATTCTAGGTGTCTCTATAGTTAAGACACTCTCAGACCGTTGGATTAAAGGTATCATGGGACCACTCAATATATGAGGAAGAAACAGGAGTCAAGAGTTATCTGCTCTCAGGTCTTCCCTGGTGGCGCAGTGGTTGAGAGTCCGCCTGCCGATGCAGGGGACACGGGTTCATGCCCCAGTCCTGGAAGATCCCACATGCCGCGGAGCGGCTGGGCCCATGAGCCATGGCTGCTGAGCCTGCGCGTCCGGAGCCTGTGCTCCGCAACGGGAGAGGCCACAGCAGTGAGAGGCCCACGTACCGCAAAAAAAAAAAAAAAAGTTATCTGCTCTGTAATTACAGTGGATCTCCTGAGAGCTTTCCCATAATGCTAACAGTTTTGATGATAGACAGTCAAAATAGAGGATCTCGCCTTGTATGTGTGAGGCAAGCACAACTGGTTAATTGCGATAGCACATTATAGAATTGATATTAATAACATCATATATAAATTTACTAAAACCTTAGATGGAAATTCATTTTCATGTAACCCCACACATGTGTCATGTCAGTGGTAATTCCAATGCATTGGTGTTAGCTGAGGGTTTTTCTACCAACTCACTCCCTTCACATACCTAAAAGACTGGAGAGCACACTTCAAGGGCATGATGACTGGAAATTAAGGGGAAAAATCTTATGCCAGAAGTCAATTTAATCATTTAAATCAATTCAGTACACGGTAAAAAGTTGTTGAAGATATATTTGGAACAGGAGAAAAATAACCTGGGAACTTCACTCGGGAAATGAGTTTGATGTTGTATGTATTAGGAAGAGAGTAGGAGTGAGAAGATGATTTAAGATGCTACTGCATCTGTCCATACACCATGGACTAGAAGCATGGGACGGATGCAAGGGATAGTAGAGTACAGAAGCTCTATGACTTGGTTCCTCTTTTTTTCCATTCTGTTACCGACCAGGGTTCTTGGCCTTCCCCAGTCAATAGAAATTGACTAGAGGCCAGACAAGAAATTCAGGCAAGGCTTTTTTGGGGCCCCTGCTGCAGCAGGGGGGAACGAGAACAAACAACAGGTTCCCTTTGGTGCTCACTCCCTGAGCGGGGGCAAGCTTGTTCCTTATATGGGGTGAGGGTAGGGGTATCTCCAGAGGGGTGGCTTAGGTGTTTTTGCCCACCCCATAGGTGGTGGTGTGTGCAGGGGGCCTGCGTAGTACCCTGCTTTTGCTTCCAACACCCTGTTTTTGCTCCAGGCTCTTCAAAAGTGGCAGTTGGGTTTTTTGGTCTCTTTGTATCTTTGGGGTTCAGAATGTGTCCCAACTGATCATGCATGCAGTTATTTTTAGTCCTGTACAGTTTCTTTGTATTCTGTTGCTCAAGGAGAGGTGTGTCCAGGTGCAAGCATTGCAGCACTGCCACAAATGGTCCCAGGTCCCAGCAAAGGGTCCCAGGTCCCAGCCTGTCTCAATTCCACCTCCTCACATCTTCCCAAACTAAAACAAAAGTAAGAAGCCATGCAGACTGCTGGCAGTGGTCCTCACTATTCCCAAGGCAAGAGCCAGACCTGCAGCCCCTTATGTGAAGTTCTACTCAATCCAGTTTGAGTTACAGCTGCTCTAGGGAAGATTAAGCTTGCTGACTATTTTTAAAATGAAAGAGTTAGCTATAAACTCTAGGTTTTAGAATTTTAAATTTGAGACCTAATACTAAGGCTCTCATACTCCCCAAATTTTTTATCTAGTCTTTAACATAATAGTGATACAGAGATATTTGTACTGTATTTGGTTACGGGTGGTAGTTATTTGGAGTGTGGGTGGGCACACGTGCCTGCTGCAACACTGATTTTACCATGAGTTAAAATTCTAGCTGTTCCTTCCTATTTCCCACATCTTCTCATAATAAAAAGTGCTTAAATGACATTTTAAAATAATTTTCAGATTTTGTGTTACTACTGTTATTAGAAAACCTTATTACACAGTTTTGTCATCTTTTGTAATTCTTAGTAGCAATGAAGTCTCCATTATATTCTTCCCTGCTGCCTAAACCTTGGTTTATTTAATAGATGCTGGACATCAAAGTGTAACTAATGGGCCATAAGACAATTTTATCACCTTCACGGACTGATTACTAAAATGGCCTTTATTTAATTCTCTGAGGACTGATCTCCAAGAAAATTACAACCTGGTGACAAAATGAACAGAAAACTCAATGTTAAGCCCCCATTGTAACAGAGTAGCAAATAGTGGCCACTTGGATGGTAATAGTAAATATGAATCAAATCAGTACCTATCCAGTTCAATTAACATAACATTTGCTTAAAACCTGCTTTCTTCCTATAAAATTGAACGGTTTGGGCTTCCCTGGCGGTGCAGTGGTTGAGAGTCTGCCTGCCGATGTAGGGGACACGGGTTCGTGCCCCAGTCCGGGAAGATCCCACATGCCGCGGAGCGGCTGGGCCCGTGAGCCATGGCCGCTGAGCCTGCGCGTCCGGAGCCTGTGCTCCGCAACGGGAGAGGCCACAACAGTGAGAGGCCCGCATACCGGAAAAAAAAAAAAAAGATAGTAAGTCATCCTTGTACATATTCAACAGAAGGGACACAACAGAAAACATCCAACTTATTCATACCTGTGAAGGATTTCTTTTTGTAGGATTCTTTTTTTAAATTTTTTTTTTTTTTTTTTTGCTGTACACGGGCCACTCACTGTTGTGGCCTCTCCCGTTGCAGAGCACAGGCTCCGGACACGCAGGCTCAGCGGTCATGGCTCACGGGCCCAGCTGCTCCGCGGCATGTGGGATCTTCCCGGACCGGGGCACGAACCCACGTCCCCTGCATCGGCAGGCGGACTCTCAACCACTGCGCCACCAGGGAAGCCCTTGTAGGATTCTTAACATGTGTTTGCTGCCCTGTTTGGGAGTATTCAGTTCTGCTATAGAAGTCAAGAAAAAAATTGGATAAAACTTATAAGAAATGTCAGAAAGTAAGTCAGTCAGTAAAACATATTAAATATGGGTTGCATAAATGGAATCTATGGTATTTAATATAAATAAAAACAATGAAACGAATGAGTTTTATTTTGAGATAGAAAGGCATGGAAAGACCAAGAAAGCCTTAAATATTCAAAAGGTACAGCTCATGCTGCCTCGGTGACAGCTATGGTATCACGGGTGCAGCCACCCATTCATTCCCCAGATGTGCTCTACGTGTGGAATGCAGGTAAAAGCTACAGATGTGCAGTGAGCTACAACCATGGCCAGATGCTGGCCAGCTCCCCTGCTCTTGCATCTCTCTGATAGAAAAGTGTGCGTTGGCTGAAGGCACCTTTCAGTTGCCAAGGTCCCTTGCTTTGCTTCCTGGATGAGTTTCCAATGGCTGCCATAACAAATTACCCCAAACTTAGTGACTTAAACCACAATAATTAATTATCTTACAGTACTGTGGGTTGCAAGTCGGACATGAATTTCACTGGGCAAAAATCACGGTGTCAGCTGGGCTGCTTTCCTTTCTGAAGGCTTTACAGGAGAAGCCATTTTCTTGCCTTTTCTAGCTCCTAGAGTCCACTGGCATCTGTACCCAGTGGTCCCTTGCTTCATCTTCAAAGTCCACAACAATCACACCTTTATGACCCTACATTCATCCTCACATCTGCCTCTGACTATAGCCAGGACATGTACCCCAATGTTTAAGCACACGTTTGATCAGATCAGATTCATCTAAATAATCCAGTCTCATCTCCCCACCTCAAGGTCCTTAACACAGTCACATCTGCAAAATCCCTTTTGCTATGCAAGACAATATATTGGCAGCTTCTGGGAATTCGTGCATGAACATCCTTGGGGGCTATTCTGGCTACCACACCTGCTATAGCCACACTAGCAGTGGGTCACAGCATGTGAACATGACATAACCTAGGACTTGGGTGGGATGGCCTTCCATTTGCTTGCTCCCTATTCCAAGTGTGTCAGTTTAGTCAGTCCCTTTTCCTTTGCTATCCCTGTATATTTGTAATTTATTTAGTAAACATAGGGATTCAAGCATCTACATTTGGTATGTCTTTCTCTTTCATGAGCTCTGGAATGACCTGCCTGAGAGTGCACCCGGAGGATACCCTGGAATCAACGTAACTCTCCAGACAACAGGATCTCAGTCTTGGTTGGTCCCCAGCTGCAGCCTCTCAAACCCCACAACCTCATACAGGTAAATCATGATTAATCTCAAATGAGAAAATACATAATTGGTCATTTATCTTTCCTGGAATAAAACAAGTCTATTTCTGAAAGAGTAGAAGATCAAGTCAATCAAAAAGAAATTTAGGAAGCTGAGTAGGAAGAAGTAGATATAGGAAGGGAAATCGTTTTATTTCAATAGAAACTAGAAACCATAAGAGGCATACTGCTTGGATTACCAAGAATTACGACTTTAATCTAAGTAGAAATTGAAGGTCAAAGGGGGAATAATTTGTGGTAGACAAGAAAGGCCAGCTTCAAAGCAGGAAGAGTTTAAAACTAGAAAAATAATTCTGATTTTTTTAGTAGGGCAGGCCAAAAAGACCTGACTTACGCATATCCTTGGCCTGAAAGATGCAATAACGTTCTTTGTGTCCTAGGTTTCTTAATTTTATTTTTTAAGCTGGACCCTGTATCCATTTGAGGCACCCAATATTCATCTATCTGCATTAATGCAACAAACATTTACTTGGCACCTGTTATATGCAAAGCGTTTTGCTAGGTGCCTTAAGCCTGGCTTTTGGAAAACAAAAATTGAAACTAATGACTATAGCATATGAAATGTTGCAAGATCTGGCTCTTGTCAACCCTTCCAGCTTCTCATTTCAGCCTTCCCCTTGCTCATCCACAATGTCAGCCTTCCTGCCGTTCAGCAACCCAAGTTATCTCCACTCTCAAGGTCTTTGTTATTGCTTCTTCCGGAATGCTCTTTGCAGATTCTGTTCCAGGTTGGCTGTTCCCCGTGTTCGGTGTTTGTTCATATGTCACTCCAGAGCTGTCTCCTCTGCCACCCTGGCTAACGCGGCATCCCCCACTCCCACCCCAGCTGTGTTCTGTGGGATCACTTCTTCCATAGCACTGGTTACCACCTGCAATTACCTTGTCTATTTGTTTACTTGGAGTTATTTCATCTGTTTCCTTGTTTCTGTTTACTAGAATGCAAGCTCCATGAGACAGGTATTTTGTCTGTGTTCTCACCACTGTGTCACCAACACTCAGCACTCACTGTTTTGCACATTTTAAATAAAATCTGAATGATTAAATAATGACTAAGTGAATGGATAGACTTAAAGATGAGTTAGATTCTGTATTATGATAACACTGTACAATTTATAATTCTACTGAGACGTGAGGTATGCACAAAGCCAAAAATCGTCATGTTTCTGGTTGGGTTATATTCATGGTTCCCAAACTGTGTGCCAAAGCACACCAAGAAACCTCAATTAGCATTCAGAGGTGACCCTGGATATTTTAAACACCTGAGGAATTTACAGCAAAACATGTATTGGACACAACAAGAAATGCTAGGTCAAGGTAGTTCACACTTCAAAGGTTAGATCACATTACATTTTTTGATGATGTCATATTTTTGTGAAGATGGGTTTTCTATGGTTGCTGTGATAGCAAGCAAATACCATGCAAAAATCAGTGTGGAAAAGGAAATGAAGTTGGTGGGAACCAGTCTGATTCCGAGACTTGGGAAACTGTAACAGAGCCCAAGAGATAAGTAATTCTGGTTATTGAAATTTCAACTCTCTAGTAACCATATTAAAAAAAAGAGAAAAAAGGCAGATTAAATTAATTTTAATGATATATTCTATTTAACCCAGTATGTTAAAAATATTACCATTTTCACATGTAATCAATATAAAAACATTAAGGTAATATTTTAAATTGTTTGCATCCTAGTCTTCAATTCAGCAATTCAGAACAGCCACTCTTAAGATGCCCAGCAACCACATGGGGCCAGTGCTGGTCTACAGCACACAAACTCTCAAGCAGAAGGCATGTTGCATTACAAAATTCTGCAATTTTTTTGATCTAAAGAAGAAAAAATTTATCCAGGTCTTATGGCAAATGACCAATAATTGAACACAAAAGAGAAGCTTAAGAAGATAAAATACTGTTTGCATTATTACGAAATAATAGTTCATCAGTGATTTCATACTTATTCATCTAATGGAATGGCATTCTTTTTTTTTTTCATTTTACAAGCATCTATTATTTCTATTCACTCCATCACTTACTGAACATTTAAATAAAAACAAGACTTGCCATAAAACAGACAAATGAACATTACAAAATAGAAACAGACTCACAGATACAGAGAAGAAACTAGTGGTTACCAGTGGGGAGAGGGAAGGAAGGAGGAGTAAGATAAGGGTAGGGGATTAAAAGGTACAAACTACCAGGTGTAAAATAAATAAGCTACAAGTATATATTGTACAGCACAGAGAGTATAGCCAATATTTTATAAAAACTTTAAATGTAATGTAATCTATAAAAATATTGAATCACTATGCTGTACATCTCAAACTAATATAGTATTGTAAGTCAACTATACTTCAATTTTTAAAAAAGACTTGCCATTTTAAAACGCCTACTAAGCGAAACAAATTTCACTTCCAAGTGACAAAACCAGTTTAAGCTAGCTCAAGAGAGAGAGAGAAAGAAAGAGAATTTATTGGTTCATGCAGCTGGAAAAGTCAAGGCATGACATAATCCAGAAATTCAGTATTATCAGAACACTCTCTTTCACCCCCCTTCTCTTGGCTCTGTTTCCTCTGGGTTGGCTTCATTCTCAGGAAAGTGCTTTCCCACCAGGTGGCAACAACAGCTCAGTGTTTATATGGCCTTTGGCACCCATCATCTCAGAAGGCCTCTTCCTGATATTTCTAGCCAAAGTCTCAGAGAAGGCATGGATTGGTCCATCCAGGTCACATGTCTTCCTTTGAACCAATCCATGTGACCAGGGTTATGGCACTATCTCTGGAGTTGGAGATTAAGGCAAACCCCATCTAAACTGAGTGGGCTGAAGATAAACAAGGTTTGCGTGCCCAAAGGAAAACAAAACTGTCCACCACACTTAGTTCACATCAGGCACCATATATACATCACCTCACTAAATCACAAGTACCCTGTGTAGGTTGTAATGGCATTCTTTTAATGAGATAATTTGTTTAAAGCATTTACACAGTATCTGACATGATTCTGGATACGTACTGAGTATTGTTATTAATACCAAGGAAGACATATCAGTTTATCAACATCCATGATGTGACTAAGAAGAAAGAAAGCACAGAGTACAAAGTACCCATCAATTACATTTAGACCCTTTCTGGTAAACACTGGCCAAATAATTACAACAGAAAATATTCGTAAGAAGAAGGTAAGTGGTAAATTGAGCATTTCCTAAGCACTTAAATACCTTTCAGGTTTCTAAGCCTTATTACATTATTCAGCTCTGAGTGTCTCAAATACAAGTCTATATCTTTACTGTTTTGATCAAGGTTAATCATTGTTTCTACAAATGACCCAATTCTGTTCCTTTTTACAGCTGAGTAATATTCCATTGTATATATGTACCATGTCTTCTTTATCCATTCCTCTGTTGATGGACATTTAAGTTGCTTCCATGTCCTGGCTATTGTAAATAGCGCTTCAGTAAACATTGGGGTGCATGTGTCTTTCTGAATTCTGGAAATTGGGTCATTTGTAGAGACATGGATGGACCTAGAGACTGTCATACAGAGTGAAGTAGGTCAGAAAGAGAAAAACAAATATTGTATATTTACGCATACATGTGAAATCTAGAAAAATGATATAGATGATCTACTTGCAAAGCAGAAATAGAGATACAGATGTAGGGAACAAACGTACGGATGCCAAGAGGAAAACGTGGGAGGTGGGATGAATTGGGAGATTGGGCTAGACATATATACACTATTGGTACTATGTACAAAATCGATAACTAATGAGAACCTACTGTATAGCACAGGGAACTCTACTCAGTGCTCTGTGGTGACCTAAATGGGAAGGAAATCCAAAAAAGAGGGGATATATATATATGTATATATGGCTGATTCACTTTGCTATACAGTAGAAACTAGCACAACATTGTAAAGTAACTATACTCCAATAAAAATTAATTATAAAAAAAAAGAAGAAGAATCAGTGTTTCAACCAGGAATTTTCAGGAGTTTGCTATTATTCATACGTCCCTCGTTTTTGTTCAGCTTAGGGGAAAAGAAATAATGTGCTAATGTTTTATTTCCACATTCTCTATAAAGAAATCCCTTCCAGGGCTTCCCTGGTGGCGCAGTGGTTGAGAGTCCGCCTGCCGATGCAGGGGACACGGGTTCGTGCCCCGGTCCGGGAAGATCCCACGTGCCGCGGAGCGGCTGGGCCCGTGAGCCATGGCCGCTGAGCCTGCGCGTCCGGAGCCTGTGCTCCGCAGCGGGAGGGGCCACAACAGTGAGAGGCCCGCGTACCAACAAAAAAAAAAGAAAGAAAGAAAAGAAATCCCTTCCATTATCCCGTCCATGTTTCTTCCCACTTAGGCAGGAATGTAGCAAATGTGACCGTTCTTACCGTAGTTAAAGCCGGGTAAGCGTTCCCTTCAAGCATGAATTAATGCTAACCTTTGTAAGGATGTATTTAACCTCTTAAAAATCCTGCTAGTTTCTGAAATATTCATTGTACTGAAATCAATAAATCACTGAAATCCCCACTGGGAGGGAAACTTCCTGAGGTCTCAAAGGCCAAGCCAGAGTGGAACTAGTAAACATCAGTTTCTCACAGACATGCAATTAGAACATCTGTTTGTGTCTTCTATGCCTCTTAAGATGTTTACTCTGTTAATTGTAGGCATAACATGGGTATCCATCAGTATTTTTGTTTTCACTCCCACTACAGGAATTCAATAACAGAGTTCTAACCCGGGCCAAGCTACCTTACCGGTCAATTAGCAACTTGTCTTTTGAAAGAGAGTATAAGAAATGCAGTTTGTCAGAAGCAAACGATGACTGGTGAGAGACAATCATGAGAGAGAACTGCAAGTTGAAGTATGGACGAACGTATCACCCATGTGATATTTAAATGGTTCTGAAGTTCATAATTGGGTTGATTATATCAAAAGAGCCACCTCTAGGATCTAGGGATAGATTTTGAGCTTCTATAAGCGTTTTAAATGCTAAGTTCATTAGCCTTTCCAGCTGTGCTGTTAATTCTCCAGCTTGGGTTTTTCTGCATGAATGGGTAGAAATCTTCTGTAGTTTCCTCAATTTTAGAGTATTGGGAGAAATAGAGAAAGTATGTACCAAAATGCCTGAATTACAGATCACTGCAAATCATTAATTACATTTTAGTAAATTATCTACATTTTAAAATCTTGCTATATAAATAAAACAATCATGAATTCATAAAATTAATCCACTTGAAAACTTTGAAATATTGGTGAAATTTAGAAAGATAGTTTATAGATTATGTTCTAATGGCATCATAACCCTTAGAAGATGCGTAGCACACCAGAATTTGGGTTTCAGCTATCTATCTATAACATTGTTAAATGAATAAAATAGTTCTGCAGCATTTACTATGATCTTTACTTGGTATTTACCCAGTAACCTTAACTTGTTCCCATCCACAAAAATGATTATGTAACAGTAAGCATCTGTATAAAATCTTGAAAGTATAACTGACATTTAATTTATACAAATTTCTCCCTGTCAAATAATTACCCGGTATTTTTTTTTTTTTTTTTTTTTTTTTGTGGTACGTGGTCCTCTCACTGTTGTGGCCTCTCCCGTTGCGGAGCACAGGCTCTGGACGCGCAGGCTCAGCGGCCACGGCTCACGGGCCCAGCCGCTCCGCGGCATGTGGGATCTTCCCGGACCGGGGCGCGAACCCGTGTCCCCTGCATCGGCAGGCGGACTCTCAACCACTGCGCCACCAGGGAAGCCCTACCCGGTATTTTAATAAGGAATAAAATACAGTATTACTTTCATCTTAATTTCCATTCATTATTTCTGATGATTGTGAATAATGACAATTGCCATGAATGGCAAAACAGCAGAAGGAAGAATTTGACAGTATTTAGCAACTAGCTTGCTCTGTGTCCAACACGGTCTCTGAAATATACCAGCTGGTTTAGGGGTGTATTTCTATGTCACCAGTCCTTTAAAACAGGAAATTAAATAGAAAGTAATACTCACCTGAAATTAAATTTCAAGACGGACTTCACCTCTACAATTTAAGTTGAAATTTCTGAACTTCCTCAAAAGTAAGCACAACTACAGTAAAAACTCATTTGCTAAATGTTCTGCCTAAAATGGTATTTTTCCAACATCTGGAAACACTACTTTTCCTCCTTTCTAAAGGAAAGGAGGCTGAAGCTTGATGAAGAAATTTCGTTTCAATGACTGTGGAACAGATAGTCTCCACACTGGAACTATATCGATGCTGGGCTTTTCCAGTTCATAGAATGCCCTGGGCTGTTCATGGCTAAGAGGTGTTTTTTTCTAAGGTTTATGGAACACACACCCCCCCCCCCCCGACACCCACACACACTTAACACACCTATCTTAGCTCTAGGAATCAGTCCTGTCATCAAACTGCTTCCATACGGCTTCATAGTCACTTATCTATTGTCACAAACTCACTTCTCTATTGTCGCAAGACTCAAATTAACCCTTTGTCCTTGTTGCTATGTATGTATTCTGTTTCTAAATTAAACCAGAATGGTAGCTTCACTGGGGATTGGATTCATGCTAGAGTGATTTCTACATTCCCCTGTTGTTCTATCTCAATCACAGATAGGGATGGTAGAAAACATACATTTGTATATATTGGTTTTGTTCATGTTATAGCCTCGGGCAATTATGAAAACAGATGAGGAATACTTATAGCCTATGACTTCAATACACATGCTTTAAGCCACTATGCCATCCAGCCTCTTCATAATAAAAAATTCAACACCTACTTTACATACCCACTAAGGAACATTTTTATTTGAACTATGACCAAAAGAAAATGGGATTTTTCTAAATGAGGGCTCCGTTACAAGAGTGACGTAAAAAAAAAAACTTCCACAAAAGTTTCGTGTGATTCTTCAAAACCTGGCACGTGAACTTTAGAAAAAAAAATACATGCAATGTTTATAATAAAATACATAATTTGGTTTTACGTTAAAAATTAGTATGCACATATTTATATGTTTCTGAGATGTAACTCAAACAGCGAGGTAGACTTTCTTGACTTGCAAACCTACAAGTAAAGCAGTAAAGTTACATCCCTCAGAGAACATACCAGACTGTACAGCTGTGCAGCTGAATTATGCATTATATGGCCAAGTCAATTTATCATGAAAATTGACCAGATTTCCTGAAGGCTAATCCAGTATGGTTTTGATAACTAAAATATAAGATAAAACACATCATAATTCACATTGCTATAATCTAGACTTAACCGAAACTCAGCAGTTTTGAAAGCATTAATTTATGTAATGATCATTACATCAAAGTCGAGCACCAAGGTAATAATTTAATAAATGATTCACAAAGTTTCTAAAACTGTCTCTAAAATAGATAGGGCTAAGTTCTGTGAAATTCACCAAAGTTGGCAACAACAAAAAGAATAGGGATGGGAATAAGGGGAGTGTTGTTTATTCTTTAAATCTTGTACTCCTTACAAAACCAGCGGCTACATAAAATTTCTTTAATCACAGGATAACAAAATGTCAGAATTGCAAAGGAAAAAAATTTATATCTAGTCAGAAACATAATTAAGAAAAACAAGGTGGGTTTTAAGATTATTGTATAAATTTGATGATCATCCACAAAGAAAAGCTCAAATCTTGTAGGTCAAATTTTTTTCTTACCAGTTATATGTACATTTTTTAAGCCCTCTAGCACAGTTTGTATACCTGTAGTACACAGCAGCCTGGACATGCTTTATCATAGCACTTCTGCTGCTTACCTTGTCACACACAAAAAATTTTCTATTTAATTTCCAGTCTCCTAAATTATACCATAAGTACCTTAAGGACAAAAATCTATATATCTTACTTTCTCTCTGTTGCTAATATCTAGTATACTGTCGTAGTTCTTTAAATATTTGTTGAATTAAACAAAATTCAGCACGGTAACTTGTAAGCACAAGGGAGATCTGTTTCACTCTGTTTCTGGTATTATACATTCACACACCAAGGGAAAGCGAGTGTTTATGTGTGTGTATATGTAAATTATACATACATATTTATATATAATTTGTGTATAATGATATAAAACTGCATGTATATCATTATACACAAATTACATACATACATGTATATCAAACTGCTCTGTCATTCTTGAATCGTGTGGTTTAGAATGGAGAAATTATTCCAAATTATTGATAAATATTTTGGTATTGCATATGGTCAGACTATGAAAGTTCAGGATTTAAATTCCTTAGGCAAAATCAAAAAACTATTTTAAAGAACTCCCTCATTCTAACTCAGCCCTTCCAGAAGTCCTACTGCAGGATACAAGAGGCCACCAAAGCATTCGAGAAGGCTTGAAAGGGAGCTACCCCTATACTTACTGTATTGATTAGGGGGAAACAAAGCTAATAAAAAAGTAAACAGAATAGAAAGGCAAGCATGAAGATCTCACTAAAAATTAAAACTGAGATATACAGTCAAATGAACCACAGTTTGAATAAAATAATGAGATGGAATCACGATGGCCAGCTCTTGTATTTGCCCGTCGTCAATTCTGAAGGATGTGGAATAGTATGATTTAAGATTTAAAGTTAACATAGCTAAAAGAAATCACTGTCTGCATATTCTCACTGGGCTGTATTTTCTGGAAGCCTGGAGAGTCATCTGTATTCTTACAGTGTGTTGATGCTATGTCAGACGCTGTTTGATATAACTGATAGCGGGTGTCTGCACTGAAAGTCTTCCAAAATCACTTCCCTCCTCTTGTAGTGTAAACATAACTCAGTCACAAGTATTTAACTAAAAAGAATTAATTATCCAGGTGATTGCATATTCTTTTGCAGTGACATCTGTACCTTGATCCTCTTTCTTTTGTTTATACACTGTACTACCATATAACCAAGTTGAAGCATACTGCTCTACAACAGAAAGCCTGGACGCTTAGGGCTTCAAAGCATAGCACATCACCCTTAACACTTAGCTCTCTGCATTCACTGACCCTAAGGGAAGGTCAGGGCCATTTTCCTTTGGTCAAACGAGCAGTTCCCCTTCTATATCTAATAGTGTCTTGCAGGAAAATAGAAAACAAGAAAAGGCAAGATTGACCCTTTCAGTAAATGTTAAAAGGTAGAAAGAATATAAGAGATAAGCATATTGTGCTATGATCATTTATACTTGAGAATAAAATTTAACTTTCCTTTTCAGTTATTCTCCATCCACCCCTATGAAACACAAATTTTTCTTTGGTAGCATAAGGCCATCCCCTCAAACATCTTTAATGGATCCAAATCTTCTGAAGGAGTACTTTATAACAAGGCCACACACACACACACACACACACACACACACACACACACACACAAATCATGATTTAATGTGTAAAAAAAACTTGCATTTTTTAAACAATTTTAAATGCAATTTTGTTCAAATAAAAATAGCCACCGAGAGGCTCTGTCTACAGTTGAAGAGGTGTGCTTATTTAAAAGATAAAGCCAACAAAGAAGACATCCAAGTCTTTGATTACAGGTTTTTTATACATTGTCGATCATTCTCAAGCTTAGTTTCTACACCAGAAAGCCATACTGGACTGCTGACTTTCTGGCAGGATGAAGAAAGTGGCAGATGAAGATGTCCGGTTTTATCAGTTCCTTCTCTGCCTGGATTCTCCTCTGACTCTCGAGAGATTCCCTTGGATGACTCAAGTAGAGATGTTTTCAGTGATTCATTTTTATTTTACTTTGTTAGGGAAAAGATTGACACAGAGAAAATATGACTAACGGCGACTAAAATATTATTTAAGCTATTACTGTGGCAATCACTTATTCCAATTTTCTGGAACATTCTTGATTATAGACATCTGCTTTAGGGTTCCCAGAAAGGCAGCACTGATGTTTTACCATGCATAGCCCAATTTTGGATTCTGAACAAATGGTCATACAATCTCCCACTTCCCAGTAGTATTCTAAAAGTTTCTGCATCACATTTCCAAAACAATAAAGGTAAATTTTTCAATGAATGAGTAGTTTGTGCACATATGTTCTTGTGCCCTTTAACAAGAAATTTTAAATAACTGAAAGTTTGCTGTCAGGAGAACCGATTCCCTGCAGTAGTTTTGTGATCTGTTAGATCTTCATACTGTGCAGGTTTGTGTTACCAAGTGCTATTTGCATAGCATCCCATCAAGGAAAGTTCAGTTGTTGCAGATGGCCAGTGTGGGTAATTCATTTGCCCACCTGGACCTCGCAAGGCAGGGCTGAATCAATACTCCAAGCACCAAACCCACAACAATACTTGAGCACGAGATTGAAGAAAGGCCTGTGGATTTCAGTAAGGCTTTCTCACTCATCCCACAGTCATCAAACGGAGACTGAATGTCTGGCTAAAGTAACCACATGCTTCATTTCCCTAAGGCCCTACGGGTGCCCTGCTTCAGAGGAACTCCGTGTGTCACTGAGGTGACCTCTGATTAGGAACAGTCAACCGTGCAAACCCTGAGAACTGCAGGGAAACAAGGGACTGTCATCTAATGCTTACGGTGCAAGGATTACCACATATACCATTTCAACACCCACTTGGGGCTGGGGACAGGGTCCTCCCTGTGACCTCCAGCTACCCAGAGAAGGCCCACCGGGAAAGTCACTAGGTGACTAAAACCCCGATCCTTAAGCTTAATCTGTACTAGAGTAATAGTATTTTTTTAAAAAAATGTGTGTGTGTGTGTGTGTGTGTGTGAGCATGTGTCTATCTCACTAAGTGTCCTTCTCCAAGATTCCATTTTATCATAAAATGGCAAATTCATTCTAAGGATAAGATTTTAAACCTTTTCTCTTACTGGGTAATAATGATGATTAGTGCATAGAGTCAAATACTGTATATAACTAAATACTGGTGCACAGGAAAAGAGTGGATAATACTCGTAACTGGTTACACACTTCAAACTGGCTTATCTAATTTTATTTTGCTTATTTTATTTGTATTTGTCTACATAAATCAATGGAATTGTCATCTGCTACCCTTTGACACAAAAGCAGGAAGAGTAAAAAGAGAGTGTTTCTGAGTGCTGTTGCATAGACTAGTATATGAAAACCGGATGGAATAAAACTAGGCTATGGTAAAGCCAGCGAGCTTAGAGGTTCATATCTGATCAAATCTTTAACCTCACTGTTTCCTTTCCTTCTCCAAGTATTTATTTTAACTCTGAATTTTAGTCTTTGGCCTTCAGTGCCAGAAATACTCTTACATGTTCAGATAAGGCGCTTTCATCCAGTTCCAAAAATGTTGAGGGTGAGTGTCAGATCTGAATTCCTGCTTATCCTGAGGCAAATGTCTCCAACTGGACAAGCCCTTGGAATGTCTTGACTGAAGTCCCTGCAGCTGACAGGGGGCTGTTTGCTGTCTCGTTTTTTTTTTTTTTGTCTCCACCATCCCCCTTTTCTGAATTGACATAGCAGCAGGGACAATAAATTGCTTCTGGATTCTTCCCATTCCCTCCAAAGCTCAGCTGAGGACAGAAGGCCCCCGTCGATTTTTTCAGCTTGACCCTACCTGTGTTTGGCTTTCGCCACTCGACTATGTCAGCATTCCAGGAACATGAGAGAATGCCATGCTTGCAACCCAACAGGAAGAGGAGTAAGCCAGGCGTTGACATCACCTGACAGATGTGTTTCTCAAGTGAGAAATTTTATTCAAGGCTTTTTCATGGAAATCATTGACACAGAAAAGGAATAAAGAAAAGAGAGGGAGAGAGGAGAGAGAAAGCCAGTGCCGTGATGGGCATGTTTTGCACCCCATAAAAAAGGAATTAAAATGATGCACCCTCACCTTCCTTTCTCCACACGCCTCCCTCCTCACTCATCCTTTATGTCTGAAGGTAAAAGTTTCTGAAACACTATAGCTACCAGCGGAGCAGCAACACATAATAACATGGTAGCAACACATAAAACTGTCAGTCTTCAAGGAAAATAGATGGTTAGGTTGAGGGGGGTAAATGAACTAAATCAATTTGAACACGCATGTTAAGGACTGTGAAAGGGCATGGCTTAGTGCTGCTAGGCTGGAAACCATTTGTCTCTGTCTTCTTGTATTTCCACAGCGCTGGGAGGGTCCACCCGCAGGCTTCTCACTTGGCTCCAGTCTGACTCTGCGGCTGATTAATGGCAGCTGGAGGTGTCCAGTCATTTCCTCACCTAATAATAAACTACAACCCAAAATGGAGGTTCCCCTCAGGCCCACAGTTAACATACCTGTACTTACAACCAGGACGTAGCCAATTACCCTGCATCTGTGCCCACTACTCAGGAAATACGTGCTCCAGCAAGGCTGAGGCCATTTTGTGTACTGGGGACCCAATTTCTCCAATCGACAGACTGTTCCTGTTACGCAATGAACACATATTAAGTTCATTCAGAGGCAAAGACAAAAAACAAGACAAACAAACAAAAACAATGCTTAGAAAAATCTTCTAGCGGTTCCACAAGATACCATTTACAAGTGATCCCAAAACCGTGGGAGAAAAAAAATGTCAGATGACGGACTTGGTCTTGAGCCTTTTTGGAACTTAAATTTTAAATCGTCATTTCTGAAATGCCAGGGTGTAAGTGCAAAGCCTGAAGCCTAAGCAATCAGACTCATTCCCCGCTTCCTGAGGCAACAAAAAAGCTGTTCGTACACAGGCACTTCTTCCTCTCGGATTCGTTTAGCCGTGAGAACTGCTCCATGCCATGTACCATAAGGTAATTATGTGGATTAACTTTGCCGTTTTAATTAAGTGGTTAGCATCAACATTTGTATTTATGGTAATTAACACAATTAATTTAAGCTAAGGAGTAATACGTATTATGCGCCAAGATGAAAATACAGAATTGTGTGTGTGTGTGTGTGCGTGTGTGTGTGTGTGTCTGCACAAGTCTGTTCGTTCCACGTGGGAAGCAGCAGTGTGCGGTAATGAAGACTACAGGGGCCTGGATTCAGATTTCATTTCTGCTGCTTAATTGCATAATCTCATGAAATTATTTTAACTCCTATAAACTTCTGTTTCTTCACTTGTAAAATGAGAATAATAATATTTAGCAGGAAAAATGTATGTAAAGTATCTAGTTCAACATCTGGCACATAGTAGGCAACCTATAATTAGTTTCACATGTCAGAAGCGAAGTCTAAAAAAATTTTAATAGGCGTAAAATACACATAACATGAAATTGATCATCTTAACGATTAAGTGTGCAGTTAGGTGGCATGAAATGCATTCACATTGTTGTGCTACCATCACTACCATCCATCTACAGAACTATTCTCATCTTGCAAAACTGAAACTCTGTATCCATTAAATAATAACTCCTCATTCCCGCCTCCCTCCAGTCCCTGACAACCATTCTACTCCTATCACTACGAATTTGACTCCTCTAGGTACCTCATGTAAGTAGACATATATGGTATTTTTTCTTTTGTGACTGGTTTATTTCACATAGCATAATGTCCTCAAGATTCATCTTAATCTTCCCATTCCTTTACTTAGGAACAAAGAGAAAAGAAGTCTGTAGTAAAGATGCCTAAAGAATATTTCTGATTCTTCATTTCCAGAAATGGAAAAAGTTGTTTTTTCTCACTCCAGGGGGTATCAGAATAATCCAATGGAGACTACATAGCAAAAGGCAGAGACGAAATTAACTGGCCAGGGCATTACAAAGACACACAGAATCTGTGATGATGAAAACCCTGTTTAAATCATCTTTCTTCTATGTTTTCAAGAAAATTATACCAGGCTTGCAGCTTTATACATCTTTTGTCCCCACTCAGAAGCCAGGATGCCACGCACAGGTATTTATTATTATTTTGTGTGTGTGTGTGTGTGTGTGTGTGTGTGTGTGTGTGTGTGTGTGTGGTATGCGGGCCTCTCACCGTTGTGGCCTCTCCTGTTGCGGAGCACAGGCTCCAGACGCGCAGGCTCAGCGACCATGGCTCACGGGCCCAGCCGCTCCGCGGCATGTCCGGGATCTTCCCGGACCGGGGCATGAACCCGTGTCCCCTGCATCGGCAAGCGGACTCTCAACCACTGCGCCACCGGGGAAGCCCCAAGGTATTTATTATTATTTCCATGTGTAAAAGCCTTGATTCTGGTTGTCCTTAGGGATGGAGGAAATCTCTATGATAAACTGCTCAACTCCCCAACAAGATGATGAGGGCAGACCTACCTATGTAAAACATAAGCATAGTGTCACAAATCTTTTTATGCCATTGAATAGGCATAATATTTTATGTTACAATGCGAAAATATGTTGTAAAGAAGTACAGTACCATCACATGCTGGCTGAGGATGGCCAGGAAACTGACAGTGAAGACGGATAGATTATATGTGGATGGAAGAGAAGACTGGCACTAAGAAAGGTGATAAAGGAAAGGAGACAAGAATAAAGGAATTACGAAAAGATCAGACAAAGAGGAACAGGAGCTGAATGAATCAGAGACAACAGATCAAAATTTAAAGGTTTGTAACATGGGTGTTGGACCACTGTCAAGAGATCCTAAAATAGGCCTGGCCAGGCAAAGGGAGGACAGATAAGGGACATTGCCAAGTTCCTGACAGAATGTGTCATGGAATCACATATTTTGGGGCTCTTGGATGAAATTCAGAACAAACAGGAATTGACTTGATGAATTAATGGCATGTGACAGCAAACACCAACTAATCTTACTATCATATATTACTAAACGTGTGTCATCACCCATTGTGGCAGTGGTAGGATTGTTTCTAAAATACATTCAGCTAACTAGATTTGTACGTGCCACTGAAGGGGAAAAGGTGTGTGTGTCATTTTTAATAGAAAAATATTAAGGCTTCTTAACCAGCCCCTGAGCTCCCCAAAAAGTGGACACCTTTAGATAACTGAGGAGCTTACAGGACCGTGGATCCTGCAATGATAACTCTACACTGGGGATGACTTGGGTGTACTCTTGACTGAAATGGAGGACCTGGGTTGGGAAGTTTAAATGTGTGTACACTGGAATTCAAGTGCCCATTCTGATGCAGTCGCCCAGCTTTGTAATGAGGTCTTAGCTCTCCTGGTATCTCCCATTGAGCTGTTTCCCTGGCTGGCCTCCTGGCATGTTCCCACACATGGTAGGTAAATCTCTACCCACGTCAATACTCACACCTCCCTCGTCCTGCTCTTACATCGAATCTGAGTCTCTTGTAGGCAAACTATTGCTACTTTTTTCTATTCCCATTCCACTTCTCCCTTTTAATCATCATAAACCAACATATTATTTTCAAAGGTATGAGGCCAATGCACTCCACAGACACCTATCTTTATCAGAAAATCTGGAAGAGGTTTATTCTTTGTTTTTAAGTGGAAATCTTATATTGATGCCTATGAAATAAGATTAGGAAGCAGCCCCAGTGAAAATCCTGAATAGATCTGTATTAAACATGAAATGATAGGACAGGAAAAGGTGTATGAAAATATAGGCATGAATAAGCTAGGTTACACTCATGAGCAGCAAATAATACAGAAGGGAGTAAGAGCTCCAAAACTGGGCGTGCCCTTGTGCCGTTCATAGATTTATAGGATATACTTCATGCTCCGTTCTGTTTGGCCTAAAAGTTGCTGTTTATTCAAGCAAAGAAAATAAAAAAGGAATGAAACCTACAGAGAAAAACAGACCTCAGGAAATAAAGGCCTACTGAAACGATAGGGTTAGGAAAACACATGGAAACCTCTAAGCTTCAACTGATGGTCAAGTCTGGAAACAAACACTTTGTGAAAACTGGAAAGAAAGTCTGAAGACTTGAGTCACTAAAGGGAAGTGAGTTGAGTTCTTAGTATATGTGTCCTCAAAGGGGTGAACCTTGTGTGGACACATCTAGTGGGAATGCTTTCTATCATCTCTCTGATTATTACCTGGTGATGTTACAGTGGCCACAAATAGCCTCTTGGCTTCTTCCCACCACATTCCCTTGTCATCACTATCTCCAACTCTACTCACAGGAAGAGGCAACGTTTTCTAACTTGCACAAACCAGTCATTAAGTCCCAGATGAAGTTTTTCAGAGGGTAATCATCAAAATCCTGGGTCTAGTTCAAAATGTTGTATGAAGTGATCATGCCAGTGAAAAAAGTTGTCTGAACTACACATTAACACCTCAGAATAATATAATTCACAAGACACTGTGTACAATCAATGTTTTGACTGTAGTAACACAGAGTAAAAAATAAAACTGCCCAAAAGACTATATATTCACATCTTCTGAAGTTTTTCTTTTTAAATTAGCAGGTGCATAGAAGTCAACTTATAATCTGAAGATGATCACAGAACCAGATTAAATGGGGGTAGTTAGATGATTTTCATATTAGTGGTACCAAGTATCTCTTTCCATAAGTATGATATTCTTTAAGTGGAAGCATTTCCCTCACTCTATGCTCTTTCTGATAGATAGAGCCAAACTGCAGCTCCCCCCAAGTCCACCAAACCATTACTTATCCACACCCTACTGATGCATACAACCTCTCTTCAGACATATCAACATCTCAGAGCCTTTCCCAAAGTCATAAAGCAACTACATTTCTAACCATCAAAAAAGAATCCTTGCATTTTGAAGTCCTTAATACAATCCACCACAGATGTAGGGTTTCTTCCCTGGGTCAGCTGGGATGATTTCCAGTATCTGAGTTTCAACTTAGGTTTTTACTCTTCACATTGATAACGTTTATCTCATATATGAATTCTCCAATACCTGTGGATAATGTCTAAGAATTTTATATGTTGAATGTTTACAGAAGTTTTACTCATTAGAAATCTCTAATGATATCTTGTGATGTATAATTGCGAAGTCTCCTAAATTTACCAGGACCAAAAGGTTTCTGTTTCTTAGTACCTCTCACATAGCAATTTCAAAGGAAATTGCTCTGACACAGGAGCTTTTAGGTACCTCTTTTTTATCCTTTGGGAAAATTCTGTATACATATTATTCTTCTCTCAATATTGAGATTCATTTAAGATTGTTTTAGTTTGGTGTATTTTTTGTTTTTAAAGGGATCTGATTCTGAGAATGCCACAGTGGACTGTCAGAGAACTGTCTAAGGGTCTTACCATTCCTAGGAACCTGGCACTTGTAAATGTTGGTGTTTTAAGCACTAGAGCCTTCCCCTCAAAGTCATGAAGTATCTACAACTAGAAGTCTACATGAAGTTTTCCTATCCCTCATACTATTTCTTTGTTTTTAATATATAAATTTATCTATTTATTATTCATTTATTTTTGGCTGCGTTGGGTCTTCGTTGCTGCCTGTGGGCTTTCTCTAGTTGTGGCGAGCGGGGGCTACTCTTCGTTGTGGTGCGCAGGCTTCTCACTGCAGTGGCTTCTCTTGTTGCGGAGCATGGGCTCTAGGCGCGCAGCCTTCAGTAGTTGTGTCACGCGGGCTCTCGAGCACAGGCTCAGTAGTTGTGGCACACGAGCTTGGTTGCTCCGCGGCATGTGGGATCTTCCTGGACCAGGGATTGAACCCGTGTCCCCTGCATTGGCAGGCGGATTCCCAACCACTGTGCCACCAGGGAAGTCCCCCCCATACTATTTCAAGTCCTGGTGGTCTAGATTTGGAGGATGGTCTTCATAAATGATCCCATATAACAATCTCTCAAACATCTGAGAGACCCAGTCTTTCCAGCATGAAAGTTTCTCATCTTCTAAATGTGCTCTCTCCCATAACTGTTATGTAGACCTTCTTATTGGAGGTATTTGAGCTTCTGCACAGCTCTCCATTCCCCAGAGACACGTATGCTAAAATCTGAGAATTCAAATACTGAGACAGAGAACATCCTTAAAAGAAGAGAAAATCTAAGAGGTAAAATGATTAAAGAAAAAGACATCCTTGCAAATTATTCTTCTACAACTGTGGGGTTTAATGCAGTAGTCACTTTTAGGATCCCTTTATTTCTTTTCCTGCAGAAGATTTAATCCCTTAACAGGACCTGTTTTAGTACATGGACATGCTGTAGTAATGTTAATTAGTATCTTTCTCCCTCTTTCTTGGGAAGGTGCCACATAAGATATCACAAATTCCTGACACATTTATACAATGGGCCTCTTTGAAATAAATTTTCCTTCATAGATCAGCCATTAGAAAAAGTCATAGCTATTCCATTAAGGAACATTACATACGTGTGACACTTATTGAGCTCTAAAATCGGCAATAAATATATATTTTACAGCAAAGGAGAACAAGAGAAAGAAGAAAGCAAAACTGGGAAACAAGAAAGGAAGAAGGAGGAGAGGCAAAGGAGATACAGAACTGTGTTCACAGACTATTTCGCTCCCTTGCTTAATTACACAGCAGTGTCAAGCCTTACCTTCCCCACCCTCCTGCTTCTCTACGGCTTTCTCGTTATTAAGAGTCACTCCTTTAACCAACAAAATTACCACTCAGTGGCTACCTCTGCTACATGGAAAATACCCGATTTAGTACTATTGTACTTGTCCCCCAAAGCTCAAAGCAGGTTCAAATTTACATAAAAGCTATTTGCTAGACGTGTAGATGAGAAACATACTTGAGCAGCACAGGTTTTTTTTTTATTTAAGTTGGTTCTTAGTGCCCATTTTTAATAATTTTCATTACAGAAGCCATAAAACTAACAAATTTAGAACAATCCCATTCAATAAAAGAGAGTCGAATTTAGTACCTCAATGTTATTGCCTGAACAATAACAATTTTTTAATTAATAAATAAGTTCCCAAACCATCTGTGATGGGGGGTAGTCACTCATTACGAAGGATCCAATTAACCTTCTGAGGCTCAGGGGCCAAATGACTTTACCAGAGTATATCGTAAAAGGGTATTGCAAAAATTTCAGATTCCTCCCACAGTCCTTTAAAATTTAGGAGCAAGTTGATTTTCCAGACATTAGTGCACATGTATATTGCATCTTTTCACTGAAATCCAATCCTTTTCCGTGGTACGCCTAACTCCGTTACCGCTTCTAGACAGAGATATAAAATGTCCATCGTAGGACACTGCAAAGTGACAAAGGTGTATATTCTGCAGGTCAAGGTACTCAAAGCAGCAGTAATCACAACACCAAGCTCAGAAAACCTCTGAGTTGGACTTTCAGGAGGAAGGACGCCTTTTCAGAGACAACTGTCTCCATTCTAAAGATATGGATTGGAACATTTGTTATATGTAAGACAGTTTGTGTGAAGCTTGATCTAATTAAACTGCAGTATTGGGTCTGCTGGAGTGTAAGCTATCACACTTGGTGACAGTCAAACACAAACACCGAAACAACTTATAAAGTTTTCTGCTCTATTTTGAAAGTTAGGCAAATAGGAATTTTAAAAAATACGAATTAATACAGAAAACCCAGCAGCAAAAGTTATCACACTGAGATTAGAGAAGAATAGTAATAGAATTCAATGTGCACAGCACGTATGGTCGTCCATGATCCACCCCCTGTCCAGCTCTGAAAACTCCCCCCAAACCTCCACTCCCAGCCCAGTTACTCACACCCACCACACTTCCCATCACACGGCGCTCCAACCACGCATCACTGCGTCACCTGCAGACCCAGTAACACTCCAAAAGCCCTTTTATCCCGAAATGTGTATAAACTCATTCCTCCGCCTCAGATCTCACTCGCCAGCCCCACTCTCCAAATTTATTCCCACAGTGCTTCCTTTGCCTAATTCCTCCCTGTCCCTGCAAAATGTACACAGGCCCCACAGCTGACAAGAATGGACGTGCCATTAAAACAAACACCTTTTTAGCCTCTTGGACGGCACCCTCATATCCTGCTTTACATTACAGGATTTGGCTTTGCACAGATCTTTATTTGGGTAAATGAACAAATAAATGGTCCTGCCTGCTGGCAGAGAAATTCATTAAACTCCCAAGACCCCTTCTAGTACCTTTCATGTCATGCTAAATATTTCACCCTGAGTATCATATCGATATTCTAGTATTCGAAGTTATGGTATTTTTACCACCTCGATTATGTTTTATTTCCAAATAAGTCTCTAATTTCATGCTTTGTGGCATATTTGATTTGTTGCTTAAGCAAACAATAATGAACAAGTCACCATCTCCCTACATTGTAAATGAATAAAATTATGATCATTGAAATTCTTAGAGAAAATAAACAAGAAACCGTGTATTATAAATCCTCACGCTTTTGTTTTCAGTAAGTAGCCAAACTTAAGAAAGCACTGATAAGGAATAAGTAAAGTAGAAAATTAAAATGAGTCATTTTTCTTTGGCTCGATCCTTATAACGATCATCATCAAACTGTAATTTCAATTATATTCTTGCACTTCTACGTTAGGTTTGCTAACAACAATCGTGATCATAATTTTTTTTCCCATAAAAGAGATATTCCCCTAGTTTCAAAGCCACAGTGGGAGCAGAAGCTAGAAAATGGGTAACAAGTAGTATATCTTCAATGTAAGAGAAGCGAGTATTGCTTGGGTTACACCCAAAGGAAATAACATATCCACATCTCTTAAAGCTTGAACCTACTGAAATGGTGAGGCTGGGTTCGTGAAGTGGAAATCTTTAATAAACTCTCTTCACCTTTAAAGTTCTTACACCTCTAAGCGTGCTCTAATTCCTGAACACGATTCTCCTGTGAGGGATCATGTGTTCCCATATTAAAAAACAATAGAACAAAGTTGAAAAAGTAAAAGGAAAGGGCTGGTCCTCACTGCCAGGACCCCGGCTTATCTCAGCAGCCTCCTATTTTTAACCAGATTGCAAATGGTATCCGTGATCAAAGGCCCAGAGCCCTGGAGGAACATGGGCAAACAGCACGCAGCAGAATGCTTCCTGATGATCTGTAAGCAGGAAAGGACTTTTGACATGAAAGACAGCTTAAACAGCACAAGAATAGCAATAAAGCAGCTGTAAAATGCTTAACGTTGCCCTTGAACGAATGTAAATTGTTCCAAATAATTTTTCCTTTTTTCACAGCCTCTGGATGCCCCGCTGGGGCATTTAAACAGCCACATGCTCAGTACACAAAAGCTTCTCTAAGTGGGAAAATACAGTGCGCTAATGTGGTTAGAATAAGGGAACTGAACACATCCACAGCTGAGATTTGATGCCTCCTTTTCCTTTCGTTGGAGACTAAGTTCATTAGTGACAGGCTTGTTTTGGACACTAACTAAGTTTCCAGTCAGTAATGCTGAAGGGTAATTTTGGGTTTAGAAATATTCATCTAACCATTGAAGTGGTTGCTAATTTAAAAGATAAATGGGTTACTGAGTCTTCACATAGGATTGTTCATGCCACTGGAATGCATATTCACCTACAGCTTAAGAAGTACAGCACTTACTTTTCTTTATTGTTTTCTATTAGACAAATATATACTATAGAAATGCTATGAATACTATGATGTTCATATATCTTTTCCACTATAAGTGATGAGAAGAGTATTCTTACATAATATTTCATATTTGCATAATTATAAAACATATATATGATGTCATTTAATTCACAAAAATGCTTTTAAATATATTAATGTTCTCCCACATAAACCTTTGAATAAAGACATAAAACAAAATGGTCTCTCTCAATAATGATACTTGTCCTAATCAATTATATTAATTCTATATTTAAGCTAAAATAATAGATTAAAAAGAAATCTCAATACTTCATTATTTTAAAAAGTACATTGTGTAGTTTAGAAAACAATATGCTTACAATGAAAAGATATGTTTTATTTCACAAGAGAAAAATTACCTTCAAATAGTTTGGCAATTCGCTCATAAAAGTTAGGCAGAAGGGTGTATTTAAAACTCAAACAAATAATCAAAAAAACCTTTAAAGTTACTCAGATAGATACAGATATGCTGTACTTGATAGAGTAGATGTGTTGCTTTAATATTAAATTTAAATAAAATATTTATGAATCAAAATATAAATTATACTTAGGGTTGTAACTAAACAAACTATGATAACAAGTTCTTCTTCTTCTGTAAAGAATATTTTTCTTAATAAATTATTACCTTAACCTTATTTATTAAGTCTATATTTTCACATTTGTCTAAAAATAATAAAATTATTTGAGACAGTTACTTTGTGGTCTCCAGTGGAATAACCATCCCCACAAAACCACGTTTTATATATATATATATATATATATATATATATATATATATATATATATATATATATATATATATATACATACATACACATACACACACACACACACACACACATATATATATATATATTATATAACCAGGAAGGCAAAATGTTCCTCTGCTTAAATATCAAAAATCACTTCAAAAATTAATGTTTTAAATGCAAACATGCATATGGAAAAAGAGAATTTTTCTACAGTAATACCCAGCTTAAACATATTTACGTTTAGAAGCATTGCATTGAAGACTTCTGATAGGGTCAGTTATTATATATTAAATTTCTAAGTACTTTCTTGTGCAAGTAGTCAAGTTGTCAAAACTAATTCCTTTTTCAAGCATAGTAAAGTTGCACTTTTTAAAATCAGTACTTATTTGTTTAATGTCACGCAAACCTATAACATTTATTAGTAGGAGTATAGTATGTATTAAAATCTAATTCCTGTTGCCCCAGAGATTTATTTCATATTATACTCTGTTTTTACTTTTATAATAATAAATATGGACACAGTGAGGACACAAAGCCTTACTGTGCTTCGTCGGGGAAACAGCTAGATGACTAGCACAACTGCTCTGATTTTAAACCATGTTTTACTTAAGACTAACTTTTCATCAGTGTTAGAGGTTAATAACACTGTTATTTCCTCTATTACCTGGATTTAATAAAAGCAGTGGGGCATAAGATTCTGTAAAGCCAGGCAATAAGAGGAAATAACACAAATGTTAACCTCTAACATAAATGTAACGGTAATTACTCCAGTCTCGTTTTAAAATTAATGCCTTTGGTAGTCTCCCAAGTGGCCCCCAAAAAATCTCTCTCCTCAGTGTTCTTTCTGGCAACTACCAAGATCCAAGGTCAAGGGCAAACTATGCCATCAGCTTATATGCTTAACAACATTTGTGCACCATATCAGCTTTTAATATAGAAGCGCATTATATTAGAAATAAAACGCTGCAATAAAGTAACAAAATTGTAATTATAAATTAGCTACACTGAAATTACACATTGAAAATGTTAACCGAAAAATGTTGCAATACAGAAAAGTTGATCCATCTTCTCATTTGTCAAATATAAAATCAAGTTACACAATAAGATAGATAAATCTCCAAATTAAATACGTAAGAAAGGGAAGCATGCGAAACAGTTTCGTCTATATCTAACCAGTAGTTTTGAAAGGGGCACTTACGAAATGCTCGTTATTTGGTTTGCTTCCATTCTTTGTAAAAATCCATTGTGGGTACCTTTATATACCTACTTCAGTGATTGTTTTCTATTTGATAAGCTTACTTTTCTAATGTTTTGGCAGGTAGAATTAACTTCAGTTTTATTACATGTCAACTTTGCCTTTTATAGCACCAACTCATGTCAGCAGCCTCTTTGCAAACTCTTGTCAGCAAGTTTAAGATTAATTTCTATTCATTATCTCAGATCCTCAAGCCCTGCAGTGTGTTCACTGAGAACCAAATTTCAGATTTGATTTTTGCAATTCTGCTAGGCCCGTCAGCATTTTGGAGGTCCACCAAAGTAAAAATGTTCCAAGCTTTCATCTTTCAAACACCACCACTCATAACAAATTTCAGCCATCTATTATTCCCTGTCATGTTTTCATATTCAGTTTACAAAAGCAAAAATGTGCCTCCGGACTGTTGATGACCCAGAGTTTGCTGGAATCCTTTCTTAATAATAATAGATTCCTTGTGTACGTGGATCTTGTCACTCATTTCTTGTATTCTTCAAAGCATGAATACTTGGTGGCATCCAACAATATTCACTGATACTCATGCAATATGGGACCAAGAAAAAAAGGTCTTTGTTCAGTCTGAACCAGCCCAGCCCTCATACAGCTTACATTGTATATCAGAAATCATATACACACTACTATATATAAAATAGATAACCAACAAGGACCTTCTGTGTAGCACAGGGAACTCTACTCAGTATTGTGTAATAACCTATAAGGGAAAAGAATCTGGAAAGGAATATATATATATAACTGAATCACTGTGCTGTACACTTGAAACTAACATGATATTGTAAATCAACTATACTTCAATTTAAAAAAGAGTAATCTAATTTCTGATCCACGTCTTGTTACACAGATTGTAAATGTCAAAGTGTAAACACTGAATTTATCTTATCCTTTGACAATTGGCAGGTAGGGTAGGAACTGCAGTGGTAACTAATTCTTTAAAAGAAAATTCTAATTAGCACAACAAATATAATTATGATGACAATGTCATTTAAAAGCTACATATCAGCTTTGTCTTTGAAGAGCCTGAAATCTTTATCACCCTATAAAACACGGGCAGGGAGAAACTTCAAACAGGCTTACAGGAAGTTTCAGAAAGGGAAACTTAATATCTGATGGATGAGAAGGCTCACCAGTGGCCCAGAGCCATGAACAAGGTCACTTAAATAGACAGAAAACCCCTACCCAGGTGTGGTCCCTTTGTTGTGTATTTACACTGGCTCCTGTGTTGAGAGGAGACTTCCACGGTCCTGAAAACTGCCCAAAACTCCTGGCTGAGTGCGGCAGTAAACACAGTCTGTGATGCTATCCTCTGGTGCACTCCACATGTGCCCAGATCTTCTAAGACCTTCACTCCACTCTGCCACAAGGGAGAATAACATTTGAGGTCAATAGAGTGGGGGGTGCAGGGAACAATTAGAGAAGCAAAGAAAGCAACACAGTTCATTGTTGAAAAAGAGTGGTCTGGGTCAGCATCCAGCCGGACCACTTACCAGCTCTATTACCAGCTAATTATTTAATCTCTCAAAGTCTCCCACCCATAAAATTAGAATTAAACTTGTATCTACCTCATAAAGTCAATAAAATAATCTACATAAAGCAGGGATTGGTACCCCGATAATTACAATCCCACATGGAAAACCCACACTAAAAACCATCAGGAAACCAAGATTGCAATATAACATGCAAATATTAAGTTGCGCATTAATCTTTTATTATCCAAACCGAGAATTCAAGAATAAGTTACTTAATTTAGAAAAGTTCAGTGGACCATGTGCTTACATTATAAAACCTCAATATTACAGACAGTCTTAAAAGACAAAAGTCATACCTGCTCCCACTAAGAAAATGCCACCTCACCTAATGAACTATCAATTACTATATATTTTTAAAATTTATTTTATTGAAGTGTAGTTGATTTACAATGTTGCGTTTATTTCTTCTGTACAGCAAAGTGATTCAGTTATATATACATATACATTTTTTTCATATTCTTTTCCATTACGGTTTATCACAGAATATTGAATACAGTTCCCTGTGCTATACAGTAGGACCCTGTTGTTTATTGTAACTACACATTTGAAGAAAGAATAACAAATTGTAGTTTCCTCTTATAAATTTTTCTTGGATGGAAATAAAGTCAAACTTTCTTTGTTTATTACAAATATTCAACTCTGTATGTATATTTGACAATATAATGAAACCTATCAAAATGAAGCAAAGACAAATAATACATGGTCTCAATGCCTGAAGAGTTCAGAGTCTAGTAGATGGAAAAGTACATGTGTAAATAATTGTAATACTAACTTACGAGTGCTATAACAAAGATGTTTCAAAGCTTCTGGAGTACTGGGGCTTCCCTGGTGGCGCAGTGGTTGGGAGTCCGCCTGCCGATGCAGGGGACACAGGTTCGTGCCCCGGTCCGGGAAGATCCCACATGCCGCGGAGCGGCTAGGCCCGTGAGCCATGGCTGTTGGGCCTGCGCGTCCAGAGCCTGTGCGCCGCAATGGGAGAGGCCGCAACAGGGAGAGGCCCGCGTATGGCAAAAAAAAAAAAAAAAAAAAAAAGCTTCTGGAGTACAGAGTCCAAAGGATAAGGAGGAATTCATAGTAAAAGTGAAATATTCCCTGGACCTAGAAAGATGACTCAGGCCAGAAGAAAAATAAATTCTGAATGTCCTGAATGAACATCCTTTTGTATGCTAGGAACATAACCAAATATATGGTTGGCTGCTCCCACAACAAGAATTACCCGAGTGATGGGGAAAAAGTGCCCCACACGTTCCGCCATTGCCATGACTATCTGAGTATCCAGAATCTGAGAATCCAGAATTTTCAGGGGAAAGATTAATGCCTTGCTGCCTCTGCACAGATTAAAAACTATTTAGAGCAAGAACCATTTCGTATTCAACTTTGTGTTCTTTGGCACGTAAAACAAAAATTGTTGTAGACCACTTAAAGAGCTGGTCTCTTGGTCAGAAACCAGAATTCCCTTAGTTTTGTGGCATGTTCTCTGAGTCCGGAAGTTAATCTCCACAGTCAGAACTACCTCTGGCTTTTGGGGAACAAATCCTTGTTTCAGGAAGACATCTCCCCTGGGATCAAGGTATCCCACCACCAACTAGTGGCTCTTCATGAATAAAATACTCCTCACTTTTTTTGGTCCCTCATTCTTGCAAAGCTTGTTAATTTTGAGAGACTTAGGACTTTTCCTAAAATTAACATCCATTTTCTTAATGCCCTAAGAAGACTTGGTGATGCCATTATATTATTTAAATTCCATTAAGTGCTAAATCCAATGTTACATAAACATATTAATTGTTATTTCTCAAGCTATAGAAATCAAGAGGCATTGATATATTTTAAGATGTTATGATGGGCAAGAGACAATACCAACTGAGGCGGCCCCTAATCAGGATGTAACTGACTGGAAAGTCGTCTAACGAAAATGGTGTAAGAGGTCATCTTAGAGAAATTAAACATCAGTGGACTTTGTGCTATGTATTTCGGTTTAAGAGCCTGTCTAATCCTGGGAAACTTCAAGTTCAGGAAGATTAAAGTCAATCTAGGACTCGCTGTTTTACACATTTGGCTGCAGTCTTAGAAATCTGCTCTAGGACCTCTGTCCTAAAGCAGTTCATTTCTCTAAACGGAGTGAGCAGGATTTTTGCAGCCTGGATTCTCTGCAATCACAGCCCAGTCCTTCCAGGGCTCCAACTCCCAGGCTGGTTGGCAATTAACTAGGACCCAAAGGAAATGCACTAAAGACACTTAGAGTTTCCTAATTAAGGGTACTATTAACAGAAAGTTTCTATATACATAGCTTAAAAAGAGGAAGAGGTAAATGGAGACAATTTAAAGATAAAGTGAGACATTTCAATGAATCACCTGTGACCAAAAGTTGTATTAACTCTAGACAGAATCTTTGGCAAATACTGACGTTCTGAGTTAAAAAAAAGTTTTAGCTACATGAACCTAAGAGCAATTACTCTTTCTGAAATACATGAAAAAATTAGTTATATAATTAGTTATATATAACTATGATTCACAAGTAACATTTGTGAATCAATAATTTACTAGGAAGAATTAGAGAGGATACTCACCTTGCAAGCTTAGAATTTAAAGTTAAAAGCAAAATGGATACTTTTAAGAATCCAGAGAGGTTGACCTATTTATACTCATTTTGAGTATGGAATAGAGATGATCTTTTCATTTCCTACTTTTGATTCATTTGGAAAGCTAAATGTTTAATAACAGTGCAACTGCCATTATAAATACATTCATCACATAAGGCCATAGGAAGCCACTGCCACCACTGATATAGGGTCTTCTAAAATGAAATTTGAAGATAGTAGAAAGTTAATTCTGATAAATATTGCTAATAGAGCAACAGTAGCTCTTCTTGATGTCACTGTCCTAGGTTTTCCCCATCTCACCCAGCCAAAGCCGGTAAGCCACACCAGAGCAGGGATCTAGGTGAGGCAATTCTGGGAACGGAAGAACTCACAGCTACAAAATATCATTGTGAGACCTTAAATTTGTATTATTCTTTAATGTTAAAACACAAAAACAAAATGGAAAAGAAAGTTTCCTTGTTAATAACTTCTCATAATCATCTCAGTAACACTGTGAGACAAAGAGGATATCAATTTTGTTACAGATGAGGGATAAAAGCCTCCACAAACTTGCATAACTTTTCCAAAGTTCCAAGACCTAATAAATAGAAATCTTAGAACTAAAACGGATGTCCTTCAACCTGAAGCCAAAGAAATCTTTCTGCTATACAAGCCACATGCCATCTTGTCCATATTCCTAAGTTCATGAGCAGCTGAACTGATTTGCTTCCTTCATGCAGATGTTTCGTGGAATTCCTCTATTATTTAAAACAAATGTATTAAAACCTTGGTTAAAGCAAGATAGAGGAAACCTGAAAGTTATTCTGCATCTGTTTTTGTTACTCCTGGTAACCGAGGAGACAAAAACACCCACAGGCCCTACTTCTGCTACCAGTAGTTGAGTATTAGTGTTTTATGTCCTTGATGGCCATATTTGATTTTTTTAAGAGACAGAAAATAAACAAAAACTCTATGTGCTGTTTCCTCTGTTTGCAAGAACTGTGACCTTTGACTCTTATAAATCTATTCAAAGCTGAAGTCTGGAGATTGGGTGTTTCAGGAATGTTCAAAATATAGCTTGAGATTTATAGAACTGCAAACTTTTCTTGGCTTTTCTTGGTCCATTTTATTTGATAAAACTTAACTGGTAAACAAAGTGGCCGCACATCCTCTACAAAACATCCATTAGGTTATCTTGCTTTATCCCAAACTAGAGTTTGTTTGCACAAAGAATTAATGAGAGGGGTTATTGAAGGACTTTAGTCTCTTCTTTTCTTCCACTCGGACAAATTGTTTGCAATACCAGCACTAATGAAGGCAAATAAAAGTAATTGACATTCTAATATAGAACTCATTTTCAGGGAGTCCAACTCCACTGTTAAAATAGAAAAAGATGTTTCTTTTAAAAAGTCCTTTGAGGGGCTTGATGTTATGGCAGTTGAAACTCCTCTTAGTGTGTATAAAGGCCATGCTGTTCCAACTAGCACAGAGCTAGATCTCAGAAACCTGAATAAGGCAATTTCCTTAAGCAGTGTTTCAGCCTCGCTATTTAAAATGTGGCCCTATAATTAATGCTGTATGTTATATCTTTCATAAGGAATTTATCATTGGCGTTTAAATTAGTTGGAAGGCACATAATACATTTCCGTGTCTAGAAGCATGTCAGGTTCAAGAAAAGCCTCAAAATCTAATACTTGAAAATATATTTTAAGAATTTATCATTAGACCAGAACACTGAAGTAGTGTTGCTTACTTGGCATAGATGGTGGCAGTGCTTACCTTTCTGGCTGAAATCGTGATTCCTGAAAATAGAGGTGGAATATCTTTCTCCCATCTTTCAGGAGTCATCCTAGAACCTCACCTGACAGCCAGCCACTCTGGGCCATACCCAATGTGGAAAGATTTCTGACTCCCCTACCTCATCAAAGTAGTTTCTAATGTGGGGTGATAGCATTCCAGAGGATCACCAGATTATCCTTTTGTATTCATTTTTAATTAAAGAAGTAGGAAAGCAACTAAGTTTACTAGTATTTAATATACAGATTGAAATTGGTTCCATCATTAAACCTATAGATCAGAGGGATTTAGGGATTACATTATAGTAAATTTCGGGATTGTATTACATTGAGCAGAAATATATTTACAATAATTTGTACTAAAATGAGAAGTTGACATGAAAGTCGTAAGTACCAAAAGGAGACTGGTTGTCTCATGGTAAAGTTTTTTAAAAAGTTGGCGAATGCGAAGATGAGTTACATGTTTTTCTCTTATAAAAAAGCTGTTCCAAATTTCTGAACTTTTCTATGATTAAAACTGCCTGCTTAGCAGAATTTAAACACACACACCCCCTTAATATGTCCCAATGTAAAAGAGGCATTTTGAATAAGAAGTGAGAAAATGATTGTTTTGGAAAATAATTCCTGCTATCACGACAAAATTTTGAAAACAGATGTTTGGCAAAGTTTTCATCATTATGCAACTTTGTTACTGAAAACAATTTAAGTGTGTCAATTATAAAACACTCATCTGCACATTTTGAAAATCAGATGTTATGTATTTTATAGAAATATATAATACTTGTTAAGTTGTGTTACTGTTTTATTTAGAGTTTTTGCATCTCTGCTTACAAAAGACATTGGCCCATATTGTACTTCTTCTTCCTCTCTCTCTCTATTTCTCTCTGACTTTGGTAAGTTGGGAACCTTCCATACTCCTCAATTTTTGAAAGTGTGCCCAAAATAGATGGTATCTATCCTTTGAAAATTTAGTACAACCTACACTTAAAAACTGTTTCGTTTTGTGCCCATATTGTGGGCAGGTTCCTGACTACCAAGTAAGTGACAATGGTTTTAGATTAATTTTTTTAAAATTTATTTTCTATCAATTTTAGTATTATACAGTTTTTTGAAAACTGGCCAGTTCACTCAAGTATTTATATAAAATTTATAATATTTTAATATTTGTTTCATATTTGTATTCTATATATACACGTGGTCCTTTTTTATTCATAATATTTGTATTGCCTATTTTATGGTTTTTAATGAGTTTTTTAAAAGATTTTTTTGATGTGGACCTTTTCTTTTTTGTCTTTATTGAATTTGTTACAATATTGCTTCTGTTTTATGTTTTGAGTTTTGGCTGCAAGGCATGTGGGATCTTAGCTCCCCAACCAAGGATCGAACCCTCACCCCCTGCATTGGAAGGCAAAGTCTTAACCACTGGACCGCCAGGGAAGTCCCTTGTATTGCCTATTTCAAAATCAGCTTTGTCAGAAGAATTTCTTTCAAAGAAACAGATTTTAGGTCTATGCTTCTTTGTGTTATATTTAATTAATGGTTTTGTTCTGTCCTCTTTATTTCCTGAGTTTATATCCTGAGTTTGCTTCCTGAGTGTACTTTGCTTTTCTCTTTCTAACTTCTGGTGCCGAACTCATAGAAAGAACATTCATTTTCAATGTGTCTTCAACACTATTGTATGAATTTAAGATAAAACTCCCTACAAACCATTTAACTGTCTTCTACAAGTTTTGATATGTAGTGTTTCATCGCTGCTTAATTCTAACTTTCATTTTTATTTCTTCACATTGTCATGGTCTAAAGCATAGTAACTGAAGTCAAATTATCTGGGCTTTCAGTCTTAGCTCCATCCTTCGTTAGATCTATGCTTTAATTTCCTCATCAGCAAACTAATAAGAATAGCAGTAGAACCTACGGCTAGGGCTTTACGACATATATATAATGCACATGACACAGTACATAACCCATGCCAAGCACTCTACTGAAATTGGCTGTCACCTTCATCATCATCTAAACATCATCACATCCATGAAATATGTTGGAGAGTGTTGCTTTAAAATCCAAATTATATGTTATATCAATCTATACAAAATATATTGTACTGTAATGTTATTGCCTATGATCAGACAATATCATTGATTCACTGATATTTCTTGTGATTGGCTTTGTAACCTGGTATAGAGTCAACTTTTGTTGAAGTTTCATGAGTGTTTGAAGAATGACCTCTCTACTCTGTATTGTTGGGGGAGAGATTTTGTAAATATACATTAGACTAAATGTGTTAATTGCGTTATTCAATTTGTCTGTATATGTATTAAATTTATATGCTTGATACCAGTATTTCACAGAATTGTGTTAAAAGCTTCTACATGGATTTGTTAATTTCTTCTTGAAATTATTTCAATTTTGCCTCATGTGTTTGAGGATGTGTTGTTAGTTGCACACAGGTTGAAACTGCTACATATTCTTGGGAAGTAGTAGATTTATCATTATAAAATGATCCTCTTTATCTCTAGTAACTTACTTTTGGTTTCAAGTCCATTTGGTGTGATATTAATATAGTATTTGCCTAATATATATTTTTTTTATTTTTTTTTCATCTTTATTGGAGTATAATTGCTTTACAATGGTGTGTTAGTTTCTGCTTTATAACAAAGTGAATCAGTTATACATATACATATGTTCCCATATCTCTTCCCTCTTGCGTCTCCCTCCCTCCCACCCTCCCTATCCCACCCCTCCAGGTGGTCACAAAGCACCGAGCTGATCTCCCTGTGCTATGCGGCTGCTTCCCACTAGCTATCTACCTTACGTTTCATAGTGTATATATGTCCATGCCACTCTCTTGCTTTGTCATAGCTTACCCTTCCCCCTCCCCATATCCTCAAGTCCATTCTCTAGTAGGTCTGTGTCTTTATTCCTGTCTTACCCCTAGGTTCTTCATGACATTTTTTTTTCTTAAATTCCATATATATGTGTTAGCGTACGGTATTTGTCTTTCTCTTTCTGACTTACTTCACTCTGTATGACAGACTCTAGGTCTATCCACCTCATTACAAATAGCTCAATTTCGTCTCTTTTTATGGCTGAGTAATATTCCATTGTATATATGTGCCACATCTTCTTTATCCATTCATCCGATGATGGACACTTAGGTTGTTTCCATCTCTGGGCTATCGTAAATAGAGCTGCAATGAACATTTTGGTCCATGACTTTTTGAATTATGGTTTTCTCAGGGTGTATGCCCAGTAGTGGGATTGCTGGGTCGTATGGTAGTTCTATTGGTAGTTTTTTAAGGAACCTCCATACTGCTCTCCACAGTGGCTGTATCAATTTTTCCATTTGTTTACTCTCAGCCTTTCTGTGTCACTGCTTTACTGTTTCTTGCAAATAAGTACATAAATTAAAAATAAGAATTAAAATCTCTGTGCTTTAACTGGTCTATGTTTAATCAGTTTGCATCTAGGATGTTTTTAGTATACTTGGATTCCCCACTATCATTTTGTGTTGTGTCATTTTTGGTTTTTGTTTGTTCTCCTCTCCTTTCCTGACATCTAATGAATTGACTGAATAATCTTTATTCTCTCTTTACAATATTGGAAGTTCTTTTAGTGGAGACCCTAATGTTTTATTTTGCTTTTAAATTTTGGACATATGAGTTTAATTATCTTCTAGACCATTCATATGGAAATATGTGGTGACTGAATGGAAACAAAGGGTCATAAACTTAGAAGAGAGGTAAGTAGTTTAGAACAGCATTTTTCATTTAAACCAGTTTAGATTTAGACATTCACCAAATTGGTCCATTTTTCTTAACACTTAACATAAAACTTTTTTTGCCAAATTAAAAAAAAATTATTAAAACTGGTTTCCAGAAATTGTCCAAATAATTTCTTTAGACATGACTCAAGTGCTTTTCTTCCACATTTCTTTAAATCTCAAGTTTTCTTTGGCAAATTTATCCAAAATACTACATTTTCATTTTAGAGATTATACTTTACATTTAGATAACAGAGTGCTGTAAATTGTTGTTCATAGGGTGTCTTCCTCTAAGCCTTAGTGGTTTATACCTTCCCTTTCAAATATATAAACGTCTTTTAAGTTGTCATTCACAAAGTTGTTTTGGAAAAAAAATTGTGAATTATACATCTGTAAATTCTTACCCTTTGCTCTCTCTTTCCCCTTTGTACCACCTGGATGCATAATCTATGAAGTACTAGAGAAGCTGAAGGCATGCGATAGAAAGACCTTGGTCCCTGACACTGTGTAGAAGACCTTGGTCCCTAACACTACCTAGGAATACCTGATCCACTTTTATATGAGCAAGAAGAAAGCTCATATTCTGTTAAGCCATTGAAATCGTAAAGACTATTTGTCACAGCAGCTACCATTATCTTACTGATATAATTTCATATTTATTTTTTAATTCACTCCAACAATTTGTCTTTTTAATTGATGTATATAAACATTTAAAGTGATTATTAACATCTACCATGTTTAACTGTTCTAATTATTGCATTTGTTTTTTGTTTCTTCTTATTCCCCTCTTTTTAAGCCTTTCCAGTTTCAGGTGAGCATTTCATGATTCCACTTTTTCTCCTCTTTTAGCATATCAACTATACTTCTTTTAAAAATATTTTTAGTAGTTGACAGAATTTCAAATATGCATTTTTAACCCATCTAAATTCACCTTCAAATAACTCTATACCGCTTTACGTATATGTAATGCAGTTATTCCCAATCCCCTCCCTCCTTATGAAAATAAGTCTCATTCACTTATTCATTCATTTCACTTATCCATATGCCATAATAACCTAATACGTTGTTACTATTACTGTTCTAAACAAAATTATCTTTTAGTGCAATTAAAAATGAGAAAAGTAAAAGACTTCATTTTACTTTGATTTATTACCTCTCCAACACACTTCCTTTCTTCATGTAGTTCTGAGATTCTGACCCATATCATTTTCCTTCTCCCTGAGGGACGTCTTTTCACATTTTTTTCAGGGCAGTTCTTCTGGTGATAAAGTCCCTTGAGTTTTGTTTGAGCAAGTTTCTTCTTCTTTGCTCCTGAAGAATGATTGTATTGGAACAGAATTACATATTGATGTTTTTTTTTCCCTCAAAACTTTAAGTAGTTCCCTTCACTCTCTTGTTATTTGCATGGTTTCTGACTAGAAGACCACTATAATTCTTATCTTTGTTCATCTATAAGTAAGGTGTATTTTTTCTTCTAGATTCTTTCAAGATTCTTCTCTGTGCCTTTGACTTTCTGCAGCTTGAATACGATATGCTTAGGTGTAGTTTCTTGATTTTTTTGGAGGGAGCATGCAGTTATTCTCCCTCTTGGTGTTCTCTGAGCTTCCTAGATCTGTGATTAAGTGTCTGTGATTAATTCTGGAAAGTTTTCAGCCATTATGACTTCATATATTTCTTCTGTTTCTTTCTTCTCCACCTGGTATTCCAATTAAGCATATGTTACAATTTTACAGTTGTCTCGTAGTTTTTGGATGTTCTGGGACTTTTTTTTCCCCTTTACGTTTCAATTTGGTACATTTGTATTGACCTATCTTAGATCTCAGTACCTCTATTCTCAGGCACACCCAATCTACTGATGAGTGCATCAAAGACACTCTGCCTTTCTGTCTTTGATTCCTAACATTTCCTTTGATTCTTTCCTATAGTTTCTATTTCTACACTTACATTACTCATCTGTTCTTGCATGTTGTCTGCTTTTTCCTTTAGTCTTTAACTTATTAATCATAGTTATATTAAATTCTGATAATTCCAACATCTGTGCTATACCCAAATCTGATTCTGATTCTTGCTTTTTCTCTTTAGACTGTGTTTTTCTTGCTTTTTGGCATGCCTTGTAATTTTTTTGGAAAGCCAGGCATGTTGTACTAATGTTTGCTATAAACGTAGGTGCCAGAGTATTCAATTTCCTCTAGTATACTTGTTTTTATCTTCCCTGTTGACTTTGGGCTTCCCTGCGTACTCTTCTTCAGAGACAGTCTGCATTTTACAGCTCTTTGCATTATAATCCACTGTCACTACATTGGAGTCTGGTTGGTGTGGTGATAAAGTGTGGGAGAGGGGAGCATTATGTAGTCTTATCATTAAATCTCAGTTTTTAGTATGCCTGGGTCCCTGGGCTGTGCCCCTCACAAGTGCTTCTTCATGGTATAACTTTTTTTCCCCTTAGTTGAGACCAGAAAACTAGCTGGAGTAAGGATGCCCTTCCCCCAGCTGGGATAAGGCTCTGGTAAAGTCTTTTCTCCTCAAGCATATGCCTTTGTTATGGACAACTCTCTGGGAATATTTCACCATGATTACTCTTCCCCTTTCCATGCCAAAGCCACAAAAGGATCTTTCTTAGATCTTCCCTGTGAGAAGAGTTGGGCTCCTGAAGCTTAAAGCTCACCAGAGACCCATAAAGCTGCAGTCCCTCAAGTTTCTCACTCTCATCCTACTTCATATTCAGCCTCCAGGATTTCCTCAAAATTACCATGTAAGTGTCACTACCAGATTATGGCACTAGCAACTTCCAGTACAGGTGAGTAGATCTCAGTTGTGACTCTGGATTTGCCCATCTTGCCAAAATTCAAAGTGGCAAAGTGGCCCTGCAGCCCCTATTCTCTGATGGGTCCAAGGAAAGTCATCCATTTGAAGTGTATTTAGCTTCATCATTGTGAAGACAGGAGTGACCACTTCCAAGCCCTTTAGATGTTGGAACTGAAATCAGAAGTCCTATTTTTAATTTTCTATTCAGTAGATAATTCTTCCCATCACACAAACTAACTGCTCTTATCCATTCCTATTGCATCAGCCTCACATGTTTTTAATGTGCCATGAAGTAAGAATACATATAAGTCCTTCTCTCTTAATGTGGAACAAAATTGCCCGCAGAAGTCAAGCCCTTGGAGATTTTCTGAAAAACAAACAAAAGCTGTGTCTAGAAAGCAGGGGTGACCATGAATAGAGCACTTGGTCCTGCAAGCCAAAGAAAGAGGAGCATTGTCTTTTTAAAATTTTTTTTCTAACTGAGCTTAAGATATTCACCTAGACTGATTTATGAGAGTGGAAGTGGAAGCAAGGGCAGGGGTTGGATTTCCTCAAGCATATTCCTTGTGTCCTTATATGTTGCTTTTACTGCATTGATTCAGAGCTAAGGGTGTGTCTTACAAATGCTTAAGGCATGTTCCTGTAATATTTCATTATGTGCCAACGCAGTCATTATCCCCTGCAAAGTAGCAGTGTCTAGGAACAAGTTATCATTCGGAAATAATAAAGGCTATTCATTTTATTGACATTTAAAATGCATGAGAACATTTATGACCAAACTCATATATATTTCTCACCATGAATATGTGGCATTAATTATCAAGGCTGCTCCAGAGAAGGATATGTTTATAACATCATGAAGCAGATCTTTCTTTTAAGTTAAGCATGTTTGCATTTGGAAGGAAATTATTGTGTTGGTTAATTTGGCCTAGTCTCTGATGACATATTTCTGCAACCATCACATTTTTCTCCATGGGTAGTATTTCAAAAAGATACTACATTCTATACCATGCTGGTAGGAAATTGTGTTCAACATAGTAAAATATTACAATTTAGGTATTACTTGACTAGAATTGGCTATCTGAGTCACATTTCATTTGAAAAAATATGTGACATGTTGTAAAGGAAAAAAATTTATAATAGTCACTATTACCTCATATAAGATATAACAACCAAGTAACTGCATTAGCTGGCATGCCTACAAAGACAATATAATATTATATTTATATAATATTAATAATAATAACGTGATATTTTCAGCCCTACACTGAGAAGAAAGACCTTTGACTCCCATTTTCACAACAGTTTTCAACTGGATATTTTGTGAGAAGCAGAGAAGCCCTATGGACTTAAAGAATACATTGATCCCTAGAGTTCTTTCCAGATTAAAAAGGCAATGGTCCTATGTTTATAGATCAGGTGAGTAAAGAACCTACTGTGCGATCCTACATCCTAAAATTGTCAATCCATACAGTAGAATCAATTACCGAAATAGCAACTTTCAGCACCAACCAGAGCTTGGAAAGTTTAAAATAAGAAAAGAAGTTTGAAAGCATTACTTTACATCATTAGAATCAGGTCAGTGGAAAATGGATATGAAGATGCTAGAATCGGCTAAGAGAATGTTTCTTGTCACACATTTTTTGTATTCTTGTTCCAGTCCTTCCACTTACTAATTATGTGTCCTAGACCAAGTCTCTGAATCCTCTGAGCCTCATCAGAAAAAAATTCTTTATGTCTTCATCTCTAAAATGAATTTAACAGTATCTCCCCCAAGAGTGGTGATGAGGATTGTATGAGGTAATGTGTAAAAAAAAAAAAAAGTTCAGTATAATGTCCAGCACGAAGTAAATCTTCCAGAACTATCTCAATGCTCAGAGTCATCTCCTTTTTTCCTCTCCTTCCTTTTAATCCAACTAATAGAAATATTTTCAACTTACTGGTTAAAAAATCGGTATAAACTCCCCTTGGGACTAGGTTTATTTAGAAATGCTCAGATATGTAACTATTTTGTTTAGTGTTTCAGGGAACATAGTCAAGATTAGAATTGGTCTCAGCTGCATGATTATAGTTTAATAAGGGAAGCAGCACAGACACATATTCTATCTATAAAAATAGGAGCTGTAATGATTACAAAAGTGATGAGTAGTCTAGAGGATCCAGAATTATGTTGGTGGTTTGGAGGTTACTGGATGTTCGAGAAATTGTCCTGGACAAAGTGGGCCCTAAACTGTAATTTGAAGGAGAGAAAGGAAGTGATGAAGCAGAGGAAAGACGTTATCCAGAGCAAATATTTGGGTTGACAGGGAGTATCAAGGTCAAGTGGAACATGGCTCTTAACGTGGGCAAACACCCACCCAGGCAGGTGCTCAGGACTTTCATTCTTCCTAATGATTGCCCAGAACTCTCCAACAGTCAATACCTGAGTCAGCCCTGAGCTGGAAGTCATCTATGCTCTAGGCTCTTTTAAAAGTTTCCCTCCCTTCTCTCCATTCCATCAAAGTAGGCCTTTCCTGGGCTCAGTACTGCAATATCCTCCTCTCTGTTTTCAAAGCAGACTAAGCTCATCTGACAAAATAATATTTACTAGTATGAGTGTAGTTATGAAGTACAAAATCCACATTATCCCACAAAAGTACCAATAAAGTTTCAACAGTTTTCCTAGAGCTATCCCAGAATCCACTCAGTGGATTCCACTCAGGACAACGACAGTTGTCCATTCCAAAGAATGAACTAACCCACTCTTGAGATATATGGTAAAATAATTGCTCATGTATTTATTGAAAATATTATGAGTTGAGTTATAGTATAATCTAAAGTTATATAAACATTTACTTAGGTCACAAAATACTTAGCTGGAAAAAAATTTTACCTTTGGAGATATTTTTTAATTTATGATATAAACAATTTTAATCACAGATGGTATAAAACAAATGCAATAATATTTTCCCTTGAATGTTTAGACTGTTTCAGAAACAGAGGTAGGTGTTAATTTCTATTCTTCAACATCATGCTTGAAATTCTCTACAACTATTATCACAAAACACCATTATCTCAAAACATTATCGCAAAACAACATGCTTGAAACTAGCTCAACTATTTCTTATCGGAGAAAACCAAAGAGTTTGTACTCTGTAAGGCACCAAAATGTGAAAGATTATCATTGCAAAAAATAAATATGTGTGTGCATTTTTCTTTTTGAAAATGCTTTTATAATAGAAAGTATATTCTTACTTTTAAAAGATGCATGCAAATCTCACTGAATTTAGTATTTTCATTATATACATCTAGCAGCTTTTAGCAAACTAAGTTGAAAAATAATGACTATTACTTATTCTCATATCGATAAGTAATCACACACAGAAAGTAAACTCAAACAAGTAGTAAGAGAAGCACAGTGTCCTCTAAGTGGTAACAATATTTGCTTTCTAGTTAACATCCGAAGACTTCCAAGTTCCTAGAGAACCATGTATCCAGTTTACATGCCAGATTTAGCAGGTGTGAGTCAGAGAACTCTGGTGAGGAGGTATGAAGATGTAACAAAGGCCACCTCCTGATGCCACCTCTAAATTTAGGATCATCATCCTCTTGCCTTTGAAGGATAGAAATGAGGAGACATCTATGTTGAACACTTATCATCAGTGTCTGATCGATACCATCTATTTAATATGTTTCAGGAAATGATAGTCCTGTTGTGTGGATATTAAGCCATTGTGACCTTATATACCTTGCTGGAGAGTTGTTTTTTTTTAACAGACCTCTTTACCCTTGCCAGATTTTAAAGTCCTGCAGCACTGAATAGGAACTACTGCACAAATTTTGAAATCGGGAATAAAAGGTGTTGGTGGTGGTCCCACTTTGCATCAAAAGTCTAGCATGTATGTGAATCCTTTGATCCAGGAACTCTACTTCGGAAAATGTAAAGGAAATAATTACCTTTAAACATGTAATTATATGCATCTTCATTTCAGAATATTTACAACAAAATATTTGTTCTCAAAATGTTCAAAAATTGACATTAAGTAAAATGTCCAAAATATAAGATGAATAAAACAGACCATTTTGTAGTCCCAATAAAAGTGATATTCTAAACACACTTACTCACATGAAAAATGCCCATGTAATAGTTACATGAAAAACTGAAGTATAAAATAGTAGGTTAAATGTGATCCCATTTTTTAATTGCAAACAAAGAAAAAAATATATATATATATAAAAAATAGTGTTTTTCTCTAGGGAACTGGATTATAATTGAATTTAATTTTCTCTTTTTCCTTATCTATATTTTCTAGTTTTATTCCATCAGCATGTATTACTTATATAATGAAAAGTTTCAAATTAGTACTAATAAAAAATGAAAAAAATTAAAGTGCAAAATAGAGAAGTTTTTCTCTTGCCCTCTCTCCAATGCCTTAAAATATACAACACAGAGAAAAACAGATTAAGCACGTTCGAATTAAAACAATCAACAATAAGCACTAAACTAATACAAGTAAAATTCAAATGCATTTGACTTGCTTAAATCAGTATAAATATATATGGCATATAATGAAAAAAATTACGTAGCAGATTTAGAGGAAAGATGTTTATATCTGACTTTCCGCTAAATTTCTGTGTGATCTTGAGCAGGTCACGTTTACAGTTATCATATGCAGAGAATAAGGAGGAGTAGATGATTTCTCAAAGGCTTTTCAGATCTAATAGTCCATCAGCCACTGGAAAACCCTCTTATCTTTGATTATGCTCTTGATGTCCTTCAGCCATAGAAGGCTCCACACCAGTTTCAGCAACTGTGTACAAGGTCCCCTGGGCAGGGACTGTGTATTGCATAAATATTTACAATTTAAATGTCTCCTTCCCATAATAACAGTTCAATAAATATTTGGTAATACATCATTCTTTTTGCTGTAGTCATATTTTCATGACCTCAGGAAACCTGTCTCAGGATATTTCCAAAAATTTGATTGACCTGTCTGCACAAATAGCAATGGCTAATCTGCTCTAAGATCCAATAGTAGTATAAAAACTAATTATAGTGAGACACAGTACACAGGCTTTGAGTAGGCTGTTTTCATTCAATTCTCATCGTGAGAGAACATGGCCCCCCAAAGCCACTGAACACCTTTGTTCTTATGCTCTGTTAAAGCTCTGAGACATCTTCCAGAGTGGCTCTGTTTGATCCATCTTTCTGGTTTTGCCTTCCCTTTGTTCTTCCGAGGAGCATAAAATTGATTTGGTAATTTCATCAGCTTCAGAAGAAGCCAGAGTAAGTGTGCTGGTTAAAATGTTCAGGAGCACATCTGTCAGCATGTTCTGCATGAGAAACAAAAACCTAAGGCTGCAGTCATAGCTTTAGGAGCCAGCACACAGAATGGGTGGCTAGAGCAACCCACAGTCAGAAAACCAACAGGCCAATGGCATGGACACTACGGACAGAGAGCCCACAGCCAACAACTTCTCTGCTGGGCAGGACACGCAAAGTCAAAATGGCAGAGAAGAATGGAAAATGAAGAGCCATCACTGCACTAAACTGAGGCAAACCACATTCCTGTCGTTCATTCCTCTATAAATCATATTTTTTTTAATTTTTGATTGAGTCAAAAGAAAACATAACATATGGTTTAATTAATAAAATTAGTCAAAACTTTCAAGATATAGTGTGATAATCATTTTGCAATATATACAGATATCGAATTATTATGGTGTACATCTGAAACCAACAATGTTCTATGTCAATTATACCTCAATAAAAAAAAGAACTTTCAAATTTTAGTTAACATGTAGCACTTAAGGCACTGTAAAATATTTAGCAAAACTAAAGATACTTATTTAGATGTGGCATCTAATATGGAATATAACTCAGCCATAAAAAGGATCGAAATTGAGTTATTTGTAATGAGGTGGATGGACCTAGAGTCTGTCATACAGAGTGAAATAAGTCAGAAAGAGAAAAACAAATATTGTATGCTAACACACATATACGGAATCTAAAAAAAACGGGACTGATGGACCTAGTGGCAGGGCAGGAATAAAGATGCAGATGTAGAGGACGGACTTGAGGACACGGTGGGGGGAAGGGGAAGCTGAGACGAAGTGAGAGAGTAGCATGGACATATATACACTTCCAAATGTAAAATAGATAGCTAGTGGGAAGCAGCCGCATAACACAGGGAGATCAGCTCCCTGCTTTGTGACCACCTAGAGGAGTGGGATAGGGAGGGTGGGAGGGAGATGCAAGAGGGAGGGGATATGGGGATATATGTATACGTATAGCTGATTCATTTTGTTGCACAGCAGAAACTAACACAACATTGTGAAGCAACTATACTCCAATAAAGATATTAAAAAATACTTACTTAACCACCATTATATTTACTTTTGAAAATAAGGATCAGGAAAGAGATCAGCTATTAAAATAAATGCAGTACAATTATTTTAAGTAGAAAGATACACCCACAAGGGGAAAAAAAAAAGTCTGTGGAGGAAATTGTAAATGTTTTCTGGGACTTTTAGTGTAAAAGTCATAGGTTCAGCTCCTGGGTCCCTTTAGTACTCCACACTACATCATAGTTGACTTTGGTTTGCAAACCTTTTGTGTTTCAACCATAATCAGTTATGTGAGTCAAATCATCAGTGTCCAAAAAGCGTCTGTTTAATTCTTAGCTATGTACAGATACTCCAAATATTGTACATGTGTATGTGCAAGATACGATATTTTTTTCTTTTAGGAGTATACTATCATTCATAAACTCAAGTAAATGTTTATAATTGTGGCTATGCAAATATATGTAATAATACCGCTAATAAGAGCCTCTTTTTGAGAAATAAGCTATTGTGGTTGCATTATGTTGCATATAGATGTGTCTATTATATGGCATACATGAGAATATAAAATGTCGTGAGGTAAAACAGAGCCTAAGTAATCAACTTTAAAGTATATTTCACCTAAGATGCATGGACTTTGAAGAATACTACTGATCCATGACAGTCTATATAAGATGTTGCCTCTTACATGGACATCCCATTCACCCCCGGAAGTGATTGTTTTTTCCTTCTCTAAGCTCCTTCAAATTTTTATTTTCATCTTCACTCCTCATGTTCTAACTGTTGTCAATGTTACGTACTATAGGATTTATTCTGGATAATTGTTTTCAGCTAGATTGTAAACTCCTTGAGGAAAGATGCAAATTAAAACTTATTTGTAAACTCCATCCACACGCATACACATTGCTTACCATACTGCAAACACTAAATGATAAATGTTTGCTGGATGAATTTATACCTTCTTTATACCTTCTTTTCCCCTAGATAGCTCTGGAGTTGGAAGTGCTATAGGCTTTATAGCTTTTATTCTGATTTTCTCCCCAAATGGAACAGCCTGGAGATCTCAAAATCCAGGGAAGGACTCCAGATAGAGCTGATAAAAGGTGCACAACTTTTCACTAAGTGATCTGGGGAGGAGCCGCTCTCCCTGGCCCCTTGTAATTCTCAGCCATCTTTGTATATGACATGTGACTAAAGCACATTTTATCATCAAAATAAGAAATTCCATCACTGTGAAAAACGTAGAAGACAGCAATAACCAATCAACCAGAGGTGATGAGAAGTTTGGAGTAACACACAATGATGAAATAGGACCTTGGTTTTCACCTGGATTGAGGCTTGGTCCGCTGAGAGGCGAGAGCCATGTTGGTACCCAAATTAGAAGTCAGTGGGACACAGAAGAATGAGTACTGCATTGGGTGTCACAGGCCTTTAATGCCAGATCTTATCTGCCACTAGGTAATTCTTGACTGAGGGAACATCACTTAGCATCACTGGCCATGGGATATTTTAAGTTCTCTCATAAACTGAAGAGGTTAAACTCAATATGTTTTGATGTTTCTATAAGTTATTAAATTCTATGATTACATATCAAATCTATCTGAAGCCTCTCAGTAACTACGCAAACCTAAACAGTATTTTGAGAATTTTTTAAAAGCATGGTATCTGAGTCTGAAAGGATGATTATAATAGTAATAATAATAATAACTAATATTCATTTATTTAACAGATATTTGTGATGACCTACCTAGTATAGGCTGCTGGTCTAGGCAATGATGCAGCGGAGAACAAAACACACCCAGTTTTGTGGAGCTTATGTTCCAGTTTAGGGAGACAACATTTAACAAATATAATCCAGTGTGTCTGATTGTGATGAGGACCTTGGAGAAAAATAATACAAAGATGGGTGACGGAAAGTGCATATTAGACATTTTACATGTATTCTCTCATTACATCTTAACAACAATCCTACAAGATAATTATTATTTCCCTACAATTTATTGCACAGATGGGGGAACTGAAGAGTGGCTTACAAGAAGAAAGGATGAAGATGACTCCAGTGGTGTGTAAAAATAGCCATAGAGACTCAGCCCCTTGGTCAATCCACAACAGCCACTGATGATCCGATCATTTCCTCTCCTCTGTGTTTGGATGACTTGAAGGCACTTCCCAGCAAGCAAACCCATGACACTAAAGCCACATTCATTCCCAGTTTATACAGATTTCATCCCATCATACCAACAGCCCATATAGCCAAAGAAAGGGCTTTCTAACACGTTGTTTCCATGGTGTTTATGTGTTTCTACCCTAAACAGACAGATGCGGCTTAAGCAATGCATGTCAATCCCATTATGAGGCTGTGAAATGGGCAGAAGTTTTGCCACACACTCATGCAATCACACACATTGTGCACATCCTGTTTATTTGGCTCGCCCTCTGATGATTGGCTGTGGTGTATCAGCACATTACTGACAGCTGGGAATTTCTCCAGTGGAACATGCCTTCCCTATGACAAACATCCAAATAACAATGGGAACACGTGTCTGCCCACTGTGTCCACACAGAGCAGCCCAGTTTCTCCAAAAGCAGAGCATGTTGGGTGCTTGGGTTTTGCTGGAGTGCCACCGAGGGGCCCCCAGTGACCTTTAGAGGCCATATGAGATAATACATTCTTGGACCCCTATTTCCGGACTGCTTCGGCAAGGTCAGGATGGCAAAGATCCCACTTCCACAATATCAGATGTTACGGTAATTCCTTCTAGTTAATGTGTAAGAGCAAAGGAATGCCTTCAAACCTCATCTAGGCCCTGTGGAATCTGTTGAAAATGCATGACAGCTGTGGGCTTTGGCGAGGCTGTCTGTGAATGTATGAGATTTGGAAACAATTCAAAGCTAGAAATAACTGTACAACTCATAACCCTGCACCACGGCTTGCTCTCTCCCTCTCTCTTCCCATCACTCATCTCACACACACTGTAGCTGGGTCACCATCTCATCTTCATGACTTTCATGCATTCCTCATGGCCGGGAACTGTGGGTAACATCCTCCCCACACAAACACAGATGTGAAAAGAAGAAAGAAACGGGGGCGGGGGTCAGAGCAACAGAATGATTTTAATAAGGCACAAGAACAGGAAATTGAGAAAGAGCCTTTTTTTTTTAGTATCCAGTTGGGAGTTGAGAAGCTGCAGTAAACTCACACACTTGTTTTAAAGCCCATCTGCAGTTAGAATCATCATCGAGTTTTCCAGTGATTTATAGAAGCACTCATTTTCTTAAACCTGCATTACTTTTAAAGACTGTGACTATTTACACTTGGCTCTTCCGTCTTATATGTATTCTATGCCCTTCACCATTTACTCTCTCACAGCAAGAGTGTGCATATAATGCAGTTGAAAAGGACCTACGAGAAACAAGGTCTGCTTAAAGACTCGATTTCCTTCAATCAAATGACTATCATCCTCATGCCTTATTGATTTGGACCTCAAAATTCCTACTCTCGTCATTTTGACTTAAATGTCATCTCAAGACGCAAAGACCTTCTGCAGCCTGACTCACAAACAGTATGACATCCTAGGAAACACTGGCTCTTCTCCTGTGACTTCTGCTACTTCTATGTACAGTCCGGTTGCCCCTCAGTATCTGCGGGGGTATTGGTTCCAGGACCTCTGTGGATACAAAAAAAAAGTCCGGGGATGCTCAGGTCCTTTACATAAAATGGTGTAGTGCAGCGGCTCTCGTATCCACAGGTTCTGGTTGGTTGAAGTTGCAGATAAGGAAATCGCGGTTATAGAGGGCTGGCTGTATGTTTAAAATATGACTTCTTGGCACCATCAGGTTATTCTTGCAGTTTTTTCCTTTCGAGTTAACCTGGTTTTGCCACACATGGTGGCTGCGTGTCAGTCATTAACAACACAGACTCTTAACCAGCCCAGAAGAAACCACACATTATCATTATCCAAAGTTTGGGCAAGGTAACTCCCCAAGATGGAGGTTTTAAAAGTAAAGCATTATTCCTCCAGTTAATAGTATCCCATCAATATCTGAAAATGAACAAGAACACACATATCATATTTAAAAATAACTTAGGGGCTTCCCTGGTGGCGCAGTGGTTGAGAGTCCGCCTGCCGATGCAGGGGACGCGGGTTCGTGCCCCGGTCCGGGAAGATCCCACATGCCGCGGAGCGGCTGGGCCCGTGAGCCATGGTCGCTGAGCCTGCGCGTCCGGAGCCTGTGCTCCGCAACGGGAGTGGCCACAACAGTGAGAGGCCCACGTACCGCAAAAAAAAAAAAAAAAAAAAAAAAAAATAACTTAGGACGTGGAAAACAACGTAAAGGGGGAAAAAACGATTCCTCCTGAGAATCTGCTGGATGCTATCAAGCACCTCATTGGCCAGCTGGATCTATTTGAGCGTTCAGAAGCAGAGAAAAAATTACTCTGGCCATCCATGCACTAAAACTGATTACACCTAACTCGAAGAATAGATTCCCAAAGAAACTCACTTGGGGGACACACATGCTTGCTTGGGGGCATTTATTCTTACATTAAGATCACTTCTAACAAGCTGTGTTATTTGGATTCCCAGGCCACAGTGGATTAGAAACAGCACATTGAAGAAAAACAGCATTTTGGTAGAGGAAAGTGTGCTGGCAACTACCAGAAGCACAGCTGGCTGGCTCATAGCAAGAGAAAAGGGCAACAGTTCAGCAACGTGATTGTCCAGGGCATTTAGGAAAGGGGTCCGAGAACATCACACTGCAGCACAGGACAATAATGGATGTGCATAACGTTGACACTGAGTCATCAAGGAAGAGATACAGTCTATATAAGAATTCATGGAAGTGTATGTACATTTACGGTGTATTCACAGCAAAACAATACAGAATGAGAAATTGTGCTCCTTCAGAAGAGCTGATTTCCTTTACGTTCAAAATAAATAAATGTGAAATACCTCATTGTCCCCAAATAACAGATTTTTTAAATTACTGTATTTAAATACAGAAGACTTATAAGAATTTAGTATCAGTGTCGCTTGTTTTTCTTAAGCTCAAACTCCATAAGATATACATTACATGCCATCAATTTCACTTAAGCACTTCTTAAATAACTTCAAGAGTATTCTACCAGAAAAGAAAACCAAAGAGACAGAGATTCTGCTTTTATCACTTAATATCTAAAACTGGAAAATTGTGAACGTCACTGTATTCACACACTCACACACATACACACACACACTCACAAACACAGCACTCCACACCAATGACTGGAAGGCCTAAAAGGAGCAGTGCGCCTTCCATGTTCACTTCACAGAGAGAAGCTGACACAGTGAATTAAGCAAGTGAGTGACCTAGGCAAGAGTGAGAGGACAGGGACATTTCTGATGCAGAGCATTTATGGACAGACAGCAAAAGGTAGGAATGCTTAGGGATTAGTTGTCTGGATGGAACAGTACGTGTCCTCCTGTCTCATATCCTCTACTCTCTTGTCTGGGTTTCACACGACCTCTTCCTAGCTTTGAAATTCCAGTGGCGCATCATGACCATCAAGCAATACACCAACCTGACTCTCATCCTGTATCTGTGACTCAACCTGCTGGTAAACTCCTTTTATAAATCCTGCGATGGGCACCAGCACCAGCTTCTGATAACTACCCTATACCATTGTATTCATTTCCTGTGGCTGCCATAACAAATAACCATAAAGTGGATGGCTTAATACAACAGACATTTGTTCTCTCGTAATTCTAGACGCTAAAGGCCAGAAATGAAGGTGTGAACAGGGCTATGCACTCTCTGAAGGCTCTAGGGGAGAATGCTTCCTTGCCTTTTTCAGCCTCTGATGTCTGCAGGCATGCCTCGGCTTGTGACAGCATAACTCCAATCTCTGCTTCCATCTTCACATGGCCTTCTTCTCTGTGTGCCTGTGTATCTCTCCTCTTTTAAAAGGACACCAGTCGTTAGATTTAAGGCCCACCCTAAATCCATTATAATTCATCCCAAGGTCCTTAACTAGTGACATCTGCAAAGACCCTATACCCAAATAATTCACATTCTGAGATTCTAGGTGGACAAATTTGGGGCGGGATACCGTTCATCCCACCATACCCATCCACATAATTACTTTAAAAAACAGCCATGTTTTATACTATGAGTCTATACCTCTGGCTATGCATAAACATTCCAGTGATAGACATCTGTGGAAACAAATTGGTCCACATTCAACAGCCATTCTTCTCCCCTTCTTCCCTAGTCTTAGATACCTATCTCCAACGTTAGCTGCTGCAAGTTCCAGATACTCATTTTCCCAAGCTCCTTGCAGCCAGGAGTGACTACGTGACTCACTTCAGCCACGGAGACAGCACAGGAAATTCAACAGAGACAATTTACATGGAAGCTAATGAAGCTTCAGCTTAGGGCTCCACACTCACAACGACCCCAGCCAAGACTCTATGCCTAATTTTGTATTTTTAATATTATTCTGTCTTTCTTAAAGAAGATCCCCCAAATTATATTTGTTCAGGCCCCAGTAAACCTAAAATGCAGTAGTGTCCCTCATGACAAAAAGAGAATGTCCTACCGAGAGTTTTCTTTTCTGCCCCCTTTCTTCCTGCTTCAGATGCTGCCATGAGGATATGATTATCGTAGAAACAGTGGCCATTTTTCTATCATGAGTGGAATGCTGAAAGAATCCTAGATATTCTGCCCCTTGACATCATTTAGTGCTGAACCCGCCCCAGAGCCATCTCCCTCCAGATTTCTTGTGATGTGAGAAAAATATATAATAAAGGGTTATTTAGATTTTCTCTGTCATACAGCAAAAAGTGTCCTAACTGATATGGCACTTGACCTAGGCTGGACCAATCAGAGCCTTGCCCTGAATTTTTGGACATGAGTCCCAGAGAGTCTTGTCGTTGTCCCTCTGTTGGCTAAAATCACAAGCTATGAAATTCTGGGATGTTTGGCTACCTGAATTATTGCCACATGAATAAAACTCTTACAGCAAGAGAGAAGAATGTACTTGACACAGGGCGAGAAGCACAGCTAAGAGAAAAAGAAAGAAGACTGATGCTCTGGTCCCTGATTCCCAATGTTATGAGAGAGCGTGGCCTTTCTCCAGTCACGGTTGTCCAACTATTTCACAGCTTATCTTCCCATTAAACTCCTCTCTTTTGTTTAAACCAATTCAGGTGTGATTTCTTTCACTAGTAAAGTTAAATCGACTAATTAGTAAAGCTTCCTTTCCTTCTGCCAGATGTTACCATGCCCTGTGTCATTTTCCTTTCTTATTTCCCTTTACCTTCTGCCAAGAAGCTGGAATCCAATCCCATGGTTTCAAATGCCCTTGGTGATTAAGAGCAAGCTATGTCATCAGACATATCTGGGTTTACTTCCTGGCTCTGTTACTTACCAGCAATGAAATGCTGGCAGGTAACCATCTCAAAGCCTCATTTACATTATTTCAAAGAAAAGGGTCATGGTAATATCAATCTCATGTAGTTCTAAGAAATAAATAAGCTGGTATGTATAGAGCATTTAATAGAAGGCTTGACACACAGTAAACACATAAAATATACTGATTATCATCACAAAGCCAAATATCATTATAATTTCTGGATCACAAGACAAAAATCTTTCACTAACCCCAATCTCTCTCTTGCATTCTAATCCTACATCTCTTATTTCCTTCTGAGCCTTTCCATTAATATTCACCAATTTCACCTTAAACTAAACTGATTTCCACTCTTCTTTCCATCACTCCTCTCCCACCCACACTTCAATTAACAGTCACAATTCAGTTTGTGACACTATCATTATTCTCTCAGTGATCCAGCCTCCGATCTAGGTTGGTCTAGTATTGGTTTGGTTAATTACCCTGTCACACGTATGTATAATGCATTCCTAACTAAAACAAAAGCAAAAACAAAAAAATCACAAGGATTATGATTTACAGTTTGTTGTATTTTTCTTTTATTTGTTTAGTTTAGCTATTCAATATTTTTAAAAGTGAATCTGAGACTCTACAATCTTGAATCTACTGTGCTAGGCACAGGTGGTGATTTAAAAAACAAAGATATCTTTCACTGGTCATAAAGAACTTGTTTTCTCAATGAGGAGATACAACATGTGGGCGAACTATTATTGTATTTATCACATTTTTCCAGGCATTCGGAGGAAAAAATGCAAAGTGTTTAGAGATTTCAGAATTAGAGATCACTCCTAACCAAAGTATACTTTCTTTTAGAAAGTATTACACTTGGTTAAGAAGAATACCTTTCTTTGGGCCCTACGCTTTAGGGAGCTCTGCCCATTATAAACATACAAACTAAATTTATAAAAGAACACCTGGATGCCCTTGCACCTGAGATCGAGCAGACAGAGCCGATCCAGCCCAACCTGCAATTTTAAATGTTAGCTCTTATGACAAACTTCTTTCAGTTCCCCAAAAATAATTTCTACAAATCTCTTGCTGTTTGTCCCCAAAACAAAAGATGAGTGCATTCGCATGCCTCACCGGACTTCAGAGTTGATACTGCTCTGTTATGTGGGAAAGACCGGAGGAGCAGAATCTGTTAAGTAACAGAAAACACAAATGCATTAACTGGTCCTGTCCTTCTCAGCGTGGATGCGATAGATTCTTGCGAAATGAAGGCTCTTTTCCCAACTGTTGCTGAGCACCCATTTTCTTCTCCATATGTTCCAGGTGTGGCATCTGGACATACTCCTACTTTAGTAAATCAGCATATTTGTAATAGGTGTACATGGAAGGTGAGGAACAGTTTGCACTATCAAACATTGCAAATTTTTCTTAAATTTTAGTATATGTAGGTCTAGAAGTAATATACATCACCTGTGATACTGATTGTTTATATTACCATATGGATTTAGATATTGCTTTAAAAGGTGATCAAAGAGATATACTATTGCTAGCACTTTAGTCAAGGAAGTTAAAATACTTATAAAATTTTTCTGTGATGATGCTATTTTGTCATGTCTCTTTATTAAAATGGTTGAACACAGTGTATAAAATTTATGGTAATTTAGAATCAAATACTGCTTTAAGAATTCTACTGACAATTCCAGTTATGATAGCCTTAATAGAATTCTCCAAATTGGAAATTAAAAATACAAAAGTCTAAGAACTATGGTGACTGAAGAAATGCTTTCTAAATTGGCATCACTGACAATATAACACAAGTATGTAAAAAAAAATCTTGATTATAACTGCATTACTGACCTTGTTGAAATGAAGGCAAGAAATAATTTTAAGAAATAAATATATAATAATTATTCATTATGTTTATATTTTATTACTTAACCAAAAGTGTCAGTTGATCAACACTGAATACCCAGCTATGCACAATAATAGTAAATTTAGTAATCTTGGATATTAGCAACACCGTAGTCTTACACAGTTTTCAATTTTGACATTATCTACCTAGCAAGGTTTTTAGCTAGATTTATGTTTTATATATTTAGACAAATGGTACGTGGCTCTCATTCATACTTTAGGCCTTGCAAACGTTAACAGCAAGTCTACTTTTGAGGGCACTTTATGGGTTAAGGAAAATATGAATTTAGCTTTGAAATACAAATACCCGTTAAGAGACTCCTGAACAAAGTTGAGATTGGGCAAACAGTGAGGAGTCACCACCAAAGAGGGCAAACGTACAAAGCTGGGGATGCCCATATCCACGTCAGAATACAAGATCCATGAGAGCACAGAGTGTGTCTGTTTTGCTTATTGATATGTCTTTGGCGTATTTGTTGAATGAAGAAATGAATGAATGATAGTTAAAAATCTAATTTAACTAGACCATGGAGTATATAAAATAGAATAGTGGGAGATACGTCGTAAAGGAACAGGTACTGGGAGATAGAAAACAGTTCAAACGATGTTTTATCTAATTCATCAGAAGACAGAAAAATTGTTTTATAACAGAGAGTGGCAGACATCTTCTTCCCTCTATCCTCTCTTCAACATGAGGACAATATTGTTCTAGGACATGGAAATTTTCATTGATAGGATCAAAGAGATCACTGGAAAAAAGAAAAGGGAGGAAAGGAGAAGAAAAGAGAAGAAAGGAAAGCTCCACAGGAAGGATCTTTAAGAGGCTTTGGGGATAAGTCTAGGCAGACCTCTGGAGGCTTTATTTGTATAAGGGCTCAACATGTTCCGGGAAGAGCACTGAGAAGATGCTTTGGAAATGACTGGGAGCTTCAAGACTGAGAGGTCTAGACACAGGGAAGAGATGGAGGCCACCTCCTCACCTCTTGGGACCTGCTCCCATCGAATACAAGAAACTCATCCTTCATTGGGGGCATGTCACCAAGCTGTGTCCTGTCCAATGAGAGTGATCACAACAGTGTTCACAAGGAAGACAGCTTCAGCGTGCACTACCATTGGGTCCATTCACAGCGCCCTATGAGTCAACCCTTAAAGAAACTCTGCTAAGTTCCCCATGAAAGAAGACCTTTGGAAAAAAAAAAGATAAAGGGGTGATTCTAACTGAAGAGTCATAGCATTGAAGACAAAGAAAAAAATTAAGAGAAGTTCCTCTATGGAACCTATCCAAAAAAATGTAGCACAGCATAGACGAACTTGTGCAGAATTCTATAGCTAGAACTATAGAAAAAAAAGAGAAACAAAATGAGAAAAAATTTTATAAAACGTTCACTTCTTGCAAATATTCAAAGTTGGTTCAGTTTTAAAGTCTTGTGTTTTGTCACCAAGTTTCTGTAGAAGTCTCATATTTTTCTTTCAGTTCATAAATATTTTTATTGCTAAAATTGAGGCTTCACCATATGCCTCTTGACCTGGGTTTACATTTTACAGTTGAAAAAAACATATAAAATCTCAAAAAAAAAATCATAGCCAAATTGTTGAACTTCAGCTGGTTTTAGGTTAGGGGGCAAGAATCCATTGAATTTTGTTCTTTCCACCTAAAATAAAGAAATGCCCAAGTTTGCCTAAAGCTTGGCCCTAATTCCCCACTGTATCTGGGGCCAAGTTTTTCAGTTATTCTGGCACAAAGATATAGTTTTTAATGACACCTGAGACCAGGTGCATTTTTTAATTCTAAGATTTCATAAGGCTACAGAAAAAAATTTTCCATTGCCGAAAATTTTCACTTGATGATTTGTAAGGACAGAAAGTAAAGTCTCTTAGAGTAAGTTTATATGATACAATTCATTTGTATCTTAAACTAGTGGTTTCCCCAAAGTAGGCACAGAATAATTTCACGCTTCCATATGGCTGAGGTCTCAGTTAAGACTTTGTAACATGGAATCAAAGTTCAAATATTCCTTTCCCATTTAGTGATTTCTTCCATCCAAATTTCATAAGCCAAGGTCAATAAGGATAAAATGTGTGAGTGAATGGAGGTTTTGAAGCAATGGATTATTTATACTGTGGTTGTGATTAAGACATAAGGTGGGAAGTAAAATGAAATTCTATAAACTGACTTCATGAAGGCTAACAGTTGTTTTAAAGCCAGGAACTAGAAATTCCAATAAGAACATAATTTATCTTAGTTCTAAAACATTAGTAAAGTGCTGAGAAGTAGAGTTTGATTCCCTATCAGGGGAAAACTTGTAAAAGATAAATTTAAGCCAGGCTATCTTCCTCCCAAGATACAATTGTATCCTAGTTTCCACTGAGGATTAAGGTAACAAGTCTTTAGCAAGCTATTTCCATTTTACCAAACATATACCACAAAAGACGTGAACTCTATCCTTCAAGGTATATGTTAGGTGAACCAAGCGGGCATAAGCAAGATAGACGAGGAGCTCGCAGAACACTAACTTATCTGTAATCCAAATGCTAGATTGTACGGAACAGAATAGGGTTTTAGAGAATATCTTTTAAAAGTCGTTAGCTAAATTTTAAGAACAAATAGGTCTTGAGTTAGAGACTCACTGACTCCTATTCCACCCTTAGTGAATGACGATTGTTTATTGGCACCGTGTGGAGTTGTGGACAGTCAAAGATGACAGAGTCCATATTCTTTACCAAAAAAATCTGTGGGGGACACAAACATACACAGAGGGACAAAAGACACGAAAATTCTGTACGCTATAGATACATGTTTACGGTGCAAGGTGAACACAGAAGGAAGGCACCAGACTCAGCAGGGGATGGGGGTGGGAAGGGAGTTCGTTGGAAGGAAGCTTGCACACCAGACACGTGGGAAGGAAAGGGAGACCAATGCTAGGCAGAGAAGCTGAATAAACAACAAAACCAATGAGTTGCAATGAACAAAGTTCCTGGGCTAAGGGTAGGGTAGGGATCAAGAAATAAATAGAAATACTGTTGAGAAGCACAGTTGGGAAGTACAGTTGGACTACTGTTGGGAAGTAGGATGGACAGCTGGGCTGGGGCTGGATATGGATGGTGTAAGTGGGTTGACTGGTAGCCCCCCAAAAGATAAGTCTATATATTAATCCCCAGAACCTGTGAATCTGTCCTGTTTGGGAAAAAAAAAAAAAAAAGATCTTTGCAAATGTAATTAAGTTAAGGACCTTGAAATAAGGAGACCATCCTGGATAATCTGGGTAAGCCTTATACCCAATGACAAGTGTCTTTATAAGAGTGAGGCACAAGGATATTTGACACAGAGGAACAGCCTCAGAGAAGAGCAAGAGTGATGTGGAAACTGGAATTTCGCAGCCACAAGAAATCAAGAAATGCCACCAGCCACCAGAAGCTGGAAGAGACAAAGAATGGATTCTCCACTAAAACCCGAAGACGGAGCACGGCATTACTGACACCTTGATTTTGGACTTCTGTCCTCCAGAACTGTGAAGGAATAAATTTCAGTTGCTTTAACCCACCCAGTTTGTGGTAGTTTGGTATGACAGCCCTATGAAACTAACAAAGGGGACCTTGAGTTCCACACTGAGTCAAGGCTCACTCTGATGGCGAATGATTTTATTCTGCCGTGGAGGTGGTTTAAAAGTGGGATACAAGATGGATGGGGAGTTACAGCAGGGATTATGGGGAAGGAAACCTTTTGGTAAACTATTATAATAATTCAAAAAAGAGGTCATAAGATTGTTGTCAAACGTATAATGTCCAAAATCGTAAGACCATATAATTCTCATACAGATTCACAAAGTTTCACTGAACTTATTAGTAAGGAAAATGGCAGGATACAAAGCCAGTCTATCTTGCTGCTTCATTATACTAAAACATGCTAACACATGGTGACGATACTTAACACTGTATGTATTATATATGTGAAAGTTGCTAAGGGAATAGATCTTAAAAGTTCTCATTACAAGAAAAAAATTGTAACTATATGTGGTGATAATGTTACCCAGACTTATTATGGTAATCGTTTTGCAATATATGCATTCATTAAATCATTATGTTGTAAGTACACCTAAAATAGTATAATGTTATATGTCAGTTATATCTCAATAAAAAATGCAGAGTTTCTGAAAAAATAAAACACGCTAACAAATGCATGTAGAGTCAGTGAAAGAAAAAAAGAACTCGAATGAGATTGCTAAATTACAACAACAGCAAAAGTGATTTATTTCCCTTAAGGGCCAGACATCATAATCTTTGGATTATCTTCTTTACTGGGCTAAAACTATTGCATTACTACTGGGAAAAATAAACGTGCACCTTCTTTGTTTTCTACAAGCTAATATTTATGTTTACAAAGTTGTAAAATGTTCTCATGGATACCACTAAACATCAACTCAAGGAAAGATACATTCTTAAGATAGATGACTTTTGGGTGAGTTTGTCAGACAACGCCATCGCTTACTGATGAAAATCATGCCATTATCTTTTTGCCTTACTTCCAACTTCTGGATAATGTTTTCTTAATATTTGAGACTCGAGTCAAAAATAGAGTGGAAAACGTATATTTAGAGGCCTTGCAAAGAAAGCCTTACAAGACAAATACTGAGGAGTACCTCCTCCAATATCATGTCATAATTTCATGTTATCCTGATGTAATTTGTTTGCAAAGTCTTCTAAGAGGATATATTTTTAATAAACTGCATTTGTATTACTGTATTCAATAATATCTGAGCAGCTACTGTGTATATAAAGTTACATGATACTTTCCTTCAAGGACTTTATCGTATTGCTAAGGTTTGAGAGTGCTAAAGGTTTAACACATGAAATAATAAAAGCAATAGAAATATCATACCGTAAATGTTAACTATATTTAATCAAATGTCAAAATATACGATTCCCTTCTTATCCTGGTCTTAAATGTACAGTTTCACAGAGAATTTTTGTGTAATGGGGGAAGTTAATGAGATATGATTAGAAAGCTAACAAGACACTGGATTTCATAGATGACCAGGAAGAGGAATCCTGATTTTGCTGGAATAGAATGTAGAAACGACAAAATTAGGGAGTAATGAATTCCATTCACGTAGTTTCTCCTCAAAACAGATTTAGTAATAAGATGAACTTCCTTGGAGACATGATACAAAGAGAAGTCTTTGTTGGCAGCTGAGGAAAAAATATAATCATAATTTTTTGTTAAATAAAACAGTTTGATGATTTTAAAAGGAGCCATAAATGTCCTAGCAACTTCCATTTTAGTGGCTACACAGAGAAGAACTTTATGTCAACCTATATGATTAAGTTTGGATTTTTACATTGGAATTTGTCTAGTACTGTACATATGATGTGACAAACATAGGAAACTTGCTTCCGGGATGCCACTTCTGACCCATGATTTAGTTCCCACAGTGCCTGGTTCACAGCTATTGCAGCATTTCTGATATTGTACTGTAATTTTTCTTACTGTTCCCCACAGTGGAATGTTAGCCCCTCAAAGACAGGAAACATGCTGCTTTCATCACAAAATTCATAGCACAGAGCCCGACACACCCTAGGTACTCAATTAATAAATGTTAAATTGTAAATGAATGTATCCATAAATGAACAAAAGATTTGGGGGTATTCTGCCATAAAACAAGCTTAAGGTAAGTTTGCCAAATTATATTATATATATAATGAGACCTCTAAAAGTGATTTACCTCACTCTGTCACTTTTTTTTTGCATATGGTATACAAAATTTCCCTCAAAAGGAAATATTATTAGAAGTTTCTAATTCAAAGCATTAAACCATTTACACAGATATAGAGAGATATATATTGAGGGAAACAGGAATATGTCACACCAAAACATGCCACTTTGGCATGTGGATTATTTTGAATGAAAGGCACTGAAGAAACAGCAGGTGCAGATACTCTGACTCTCCTATGTTTCCACTGTGTCTCATGCATTTTCCCCCTACGGATGACTTGATATACATGAAACAATCACGGTAGCTCCAAGGTGCATAAGACTGCAATATTTACTCTGTACTCAAAGAATAGCTGTGCAGGGATGGTTAATTAGGGCTCAGGATCAAGATACTTCAGCAATAGCCAATAGCCAGGGTGAATAAGTCAAATTTCAGGGACTATGGAATTCAAGCAAAAGTAGGGAACTTGAAGAGTCTTGATTAATCAGGCAGATATTAGAGATCAAAGCAGAACTATAAATCCACTGGGATATGCAGGAGGGCCGGAAGCAGGAAATCTGGTTAGTGAAACATATATGGTTATTGCCATTTTATAAGGAGGCTGTCCTTTTCAATAAAATTTTCTTAGAATTTGGGGAATCCTGGGAACCTTAGCATCTATTCTCCACAAGCAGCAAAAAGAGCAGTGCACTTCTGTGACAATGCATGTCTACACAGATATAGAGGGTTCAGTAAGTGAAACATGAAGTCTACAATTGAAGGTGAGAGCTAAATGCTATTTCTGAGTCACAGAGCTCTAAAAAATTAGAATGAATTTTTAAAGTAATTCTTTTGATGAGCTACATATGTCAAAGTTCCAGAAATATCCGCCCAAAGACACCAGACAAAGAATGCAGAGGAAAAGTTTCAGCCACACTTAGATTCACCTGAGCTAGATAGATTGCCTGTTACCTAAGCTTATCTTGAATTCTCCACTTCATTTTACGAATCAATTCACTCAGCTCTGAGATTAAAGATGGTATAACACAATACAAAATGTTGTTATTTGATCAGGAAACATCCAAATCCCTTAACAGGATTAGCATACAGCAGACACTCTCAAGTGAGGGACTCCTTCCAATAAAGTGAAGGGAAACATGCGACTCAAACTTAAAGGGTCTCAAGGAGTCAGCACAAGTTTAAGGAAATTCAATTCTGTTGACCACACGATAAACATAAAATACTTTGAACATGGTATTCCCTCTACATAGGATGTAGCTCTTGACACACATTTCAGCTCAAGTGCCTTTCTTTTCTTGAGGGAAGCCTTACCTCATCCCAAGTAAGTTTCTTTTATTTTATACTCACATACAGTTTGTCTCTTTCCTTTATGTCACATACTTCAATTTTTAACTATAAAATCCCTTATACAATTATTCATTAATGTCTTTATTTATGAATGTAATAGTAGAGACTATGTCTACCTTTGTTCCCCATTTCAACTGTGCCACCTAGAATACAGCATTTCATATGCTATGAGCTCAAAAGTATTTGTTGACTGCCTGAATGAATGACTAGATAAATGAATGTCATCGCCAACAGGAGTCACTACTATACTTTTAATTCCAACCAAAACAAGTAGAATACAATACATTTGCCCATAAAGATTGGACAAATAGAAAAATATAGCCTAGAAAAAAAAAAACAGAGAGCAATTAAAGAGAGACAAATACAAACCACTACTAAAATTTCTGCTTTCAGAAAAAAAAATTCAATTAAAATCAGTGACTCCCTTTTCCTTAGGCAATATCTCCTCTAAACCCAGTTACTGAAATCAGACCATATAAGAAACAAAGGAAGACAGTAGAGTGATTTAACCCTGCCAATGGAGGATGCTTTAAAGGTGGTTTTAGTCATGTTCCCATTACACCCAGTGTAATGGGAAGCGGTGTCCCCCTCTGGAGCTTCCAGTCCTAATTGTGACGAGGAGAGTTGGAGGAAAACTCTGAAAATGATTAAAGAGTCAAAAAAAACAGACACCATGATGAAAGCCTAAAGGAATCAGTATTATTTCACCCCCAGAAAAAGTTGGCAGGTTAAATAATGGAATGGTATCAATGTGAGCAGCTGTTCTACATTCCCAGCAGCATAGGTAAGGGAGGGAGGCTTGAGGCTTCAAGTTCAGCCTAAGGAAGGACTCATTCTCCCTCCCACCCCAGTCCCGCATAGCTTCTCTCCCACTGCCACGGGTTTCAGGTGGCCTCCCACTTCTCGGTGATAAACCTCTTCTATTTCTTTACCCATGATTCTCCTTAAAGTCCTTCTTGTAAAAAATTTCCTCTAACTACAAAAGTTTCGTGAAGACTCTCCCATGCAGCTACTCCTCTGGAGCAATTATTTGAATCTATTGTTTCTGAAATCTTTTCAAAGCATTTGATTAAAACAGGAAGCCTTAAAAGGATCTCAGATTTCTTTAATGTCTTAAGTCAAAAGCAAAAATGCTTGGTGTAGATGATACATATTTTCCATAATATTAAGGATATACCCGCAGCGAGACAACATTTTTAAGGGGACAGATGCCAGATTATGTTGTTGCCTGTTGGCTTAAATCGAAAATTCCTTTTCCTAACTTTTTAAGCTCTCCAGCAGTTGCAGTCCTGCTTGGTGACAGGTTAGTGAAGACAGAGAAAATGTAACATCTCTCACAAATGTAGAATAATATATCCTTGAAAGAACATAGGCTCTCAGTGTTCACTGAACCACATGTGATAACCTACTTATTGCATGAACTTTCTCCCCGAGCCCTGGGCTCTCTTCCCCTTGCTGATACTGTCAAGTAATGAAACGACTACAGAAAATTTCAAAGAGAGTGAGGGTGAGTGGTATTCAGAACATCTTATCTGACTTCAGTATTTGTAGCCACTGATAGACCTGAATAATATTTTCAAGAAGAATGATTATTTCCTACTGATTCACCACCCCAAACTATCCTTAAGAACAGGTGATTTGGGGCTTTATTCACACAGTGTACAAAACAGTTTAATAAACGGCACTAAATTCAGGGTCTGGCGTGAGTTCTTTTTCATATTACCAATCTGATAATCAGATACAGAATTACTATTAATTTAAGATTCATCAGAAATCTTCAAGCGTGATGCAACAATCTACACAAAGTTGGCAACTTATATGACAATAACTCAAGTAAATTTATTTTAACACCAATAAATAAACAACATATCAAACTAGCAGAGAGTCAAAACTCTCAACTACTTTTATCTAGGAAATGTTAAAATGAAACCCTTAGTAGAGTTACAATTCTTTACGAAGACAAGATAGAGACATCCCATGTTCTTAAAATTCTAAGAATGATTTATGTTTTGAATTTTAGTTCTGTGTGTTTGTGTATGTATGTGTATTTTAAGTGGAGAGGATAGGTTTTATTCATTTCCATATGAGTCAAATTACTATTTTTAAATATATAAGATCTACCTTTGCACTGAAAAATCAGAACCCAAAGGGAAAAATATGAAAAAAATCAATTAAGAGAGGACTATAATGAGACCTGATTTACAGTCTTAAGTGCACTGTTCAAATATTCTAATAAGTCACATAGACCCCTTGTGTGATTTCATTTTCATCACACAGAAATGAACAAAACAAGTCATGAATAACAAAAGCACCTACTATCACTCAATTGAAAATAGACACACACACACACAGAAAAAACCAGTCCAAGCAACTTTGGAGCTCAATGCTAACAAACAATTTTATTTCATGTAACCAATTTTGTAGCATTTTTTCTAGAATTTAAGCCTACTACAGTATTTCATCTTTTGGTCTGCATTTATAGAACAGATTAGGGGGAAAAAATGCCTATGTCAGAGTCCAACTCTAAAGAATTTGTGCAATGCTTCCAAGTTTCTAATTGTATAAATATTCATGTTTCCAAACTGAATGTAATAATTAAAGTAGTGTGTTCTACTTCAAGAAAACCCATATTTCATATTGGACGTTACTCATGGTAACATGGACAGAAGTGCATTTCTGTGCTCTGTTACACATGCTTTTCATTTAGTATCTAAAAATGATATAGCCATGTGATAGGCAACCAAAAAAAGCAAGTTGATGGAAAAAGGCCTTCGAAGTATAATATCTTTTTTAATAAATGTTTTTATCAAAATAGATTAAACTTTAAATTTAACAAGGTCAGGACTCCCTCTTCAAAGCCATGTAAGAAAGTTTCACCCAAGCTTATGATAATCAAAGTGACCCCTTATCCATGTGATAGAGTAATAAACACACAAGAAACACAACTGCCTGTTAGGCTAAATTAAATGTACTTCCCTTCTGTGACAAGTCTTAAAAGAACCTTACAAATAAATGGCTATGAAATGGCTACTATCTCATTGGTCTTCCGTGGTTTTCTGCATTTTTACTATTCTCTTCCCACTCTGCTCCTTCTATATCCACAGTCAAATAAGGTAAATGGGAGAAGATCAAGCCACCTAATATTTCTGGATAAATGGAACTAAAACTGCAAGATTAGGGAGCTGAAATGGGAGAAATGGGACTATTTTTGCATAACAGTTACCTCTTATTGGGCTTGCAACAAATGCCCAAAAAGGCACTGGACATGTCATGCATTGCCACTAATCCTTGTCACTAACAAGCTCGTGCTAGACACAGCAGAGACAGCATCAAAATCCAGGTCATCCCAACTTCATAGCCCATGTTTTTCCTGCCGTGCCAAATTTCCCTCCTTTGGAGGGCTCTACTGGAGCTCCAAAAAGGTACAGAGTTCCAATGTTCCAGCGGAATTAAGTGAGTGAGCAAAACACGTTTGCACAGTCAACGGAACCAAAATCAGAAGCATATCCCTTAAAGGTCAGTCATACTCAATACAAATACGACCCAATTATTTTACAAAATAGGATCCCATCCACACAGACAGTAGAAGCTAATCGACTTAAAGGATCCTATGGAAAGAGGTCACCTGTAGTTGCAATTACATACAGAAGAGAGAAGCAGAAGTCTAGTCTCAGGATGTCTACATGTGGAAAGGGCACAGAGGGTGCACAAGCAGCCTCACATGAGGCCTTTGCCTGAATCATGTATCCCCAGTAGCCAGCCTGCTGTCGAGGAAGCGCACAATGGCAACTTGACCCATCTGGGGGCTAAGGAATGTCAGTTGAATGTGAAAGATGCCGAGGTCACGCTATCCCACCTCACAATCAGCTGTGTCTGCAAGGTCAGGGTCACCTCTATTTTAACATAAACCGTAGGTAACTCTGTTTACGGCTCTGTCCCTCCAGGGCACCAAGATTTCTCCCTGTGCTCTAGATGGACCACCTGACCAAGTAACAGACCAAGTAAATGACTCTTGTGTTTCAAAAAGTTCTACTCATATACAAAAGGAGAGTTTTCTTATTGAGCAGAACCCAGTTGTATTATCTATTTCCTTAACACTAGAATATTAGTGCAATTTTTGCTAAAACAAATATTTGCAAAAGAAATTAATGCAAAAGAGAACTCTTCAGTTCAATTTATAAGACAGTCTAAGAAAATGAGTATGCTTTAATACCTCTCTAGCCACATGGACTTGTGAATTACAGTAAGTTGACCTGGTACAATTACTGAAGCTTATTAATGAAATTCCCCAGAAAGGAGGCCTTTGTATTATGTAATAATACATAAAATAATCCAAAAAATGAGGTTATTCTTGGTTTATTCCATTGTACATCTTCAAATCATTTACAGTGTTTACTAGCAACATTAATATGTTCTGACGACTTTCCACATAAATACACTCACTATTATCAGATAAACACACATTGAGAGAGATCTGGAGCTGACACTCATGTAATACTGTCACACTGGACAAAAAATCTGTTGTCAATTTTTTTTTTTTTTTTTTTCGGTACGCGGGCCTCTCACTGTTGTGGCCTCTCCCGTTGTGGAGCACAGGCTCCGGACGCGCAGGCTCAGCGGCCATGGCTCACGGGCCCAGCCACTCCGCGGCACGTGGGATCCTCCCGGACCGGATTACGAACCCGTGTCCCCTACATCGGCGGGCGGACTCTCAACCACTGCGCCACCAGGGAAGCCCATGTTGTCAATTTTTTATAAGTGACAATAAAGGCGATAGTTTATCCATGAATTTGTTCCGGCTGCATATAGTATTGACATCATGAGTAGAAAAAGTCTCTACAAGAGTAAACCAGACAGCAAGGAATGGCATATATTTAATACTCTATAATATAACATGCTATGGGAATATTTTTCTTGTACATTAACTATTATATAAATATTTTCAAACATTTATGTCGAGTATATTTCTATTATTCATATTGTTTGAAAGAACTCCCATCTTAAACTCTCTGAGAAATTTTGAAAAAAATTTAAAAGTTCTCAGGTGACTATGAAAACTAATATAATTTCTGCTGTCTCCAATTTCAACAGCCAGATTCACTGGCTTCATCTGATTTTCAACAACCAATTTCCCAGGTTTAAAAAAATAGCCCTTATAATAGCTAAGGTTTCCAATAAGCTGTTCTTTAGAGGTCTGGTTTGATAATTACTCCAAGCTCCAAAGGAAATGCAATATTTTCAACACACACGGAACAGCACACCTGTGTCCTCCGTGCAGGCTGGCCTCCGGTAATCTCCATGCGAGTGTTTCCAACCCGCTGGGTCTTTTGGGTCTCCTCCATTCATAGAGGGACACAAATGGGAACGTTTTGATGTCTGTTAATTGATGTTTGTCCAAGCATCATGAAGTAATAATCCACAGGAGACACAGAAGCTTTTGCAAGGCAAAATCAAGGGAACAATCAAAGTTTTGAGTGGATTATTGCAAGTCCACACCCAGGCAAAGCGGAATCACAGCTTTTCAGCCTTCCACAATGATACTATAAATAAAGCAAAGAAATTTTTGTTCTCGTGTAATCCCCTCTATTATGTGGTCTTGTAGGCTGTCTCACGCAATTGGCGCAGTCTACACTGGGAGCTTGCCGTGCGGCGGGGTGAGTCACAGAGCCGTCTGCTGGCCTCACACCATAACTCAGTGGGACCTTGACGGCCTGTCATGTCCTTGTGAGGTAAATCTCCGAAGTATAGGAAAAGAACTCCTAAATCCAAAGAAGGAAAACGGTTTGGAAAAGTTGAGGTTAAAGTGCCCCAAATGCAATCTCAGAAAGAAAAAAAAAAAAAAACAGAAACAACTACCTTTGAGTTGTTGCTCAATGGAAGGCTCCAGCATAGCTTCCATTCGGCAAAGATAAAGATAGAGAGCACTCGTCTGTGTCATATGGTGTCCTATGCTTCTCCTTCAGACGCTGCAAAGAACGAGTGGTAGCTGTCCGTAATTGAGGAACGAGCAGACTCTCCCATCAGCACAACTGGTGTAAATTGCTGGATAATCATTTCAGCTGCAGTGAACAGTATAGTTGAACACCAAGAAAAGGCATGAATTGACTCCCTCCTATGTGATTCCTCGTTTACATAAAAGCCCTCAAGGCATTAACAACTTTGTGGTTCACTTAGTTTCTTGGAATGACATAAATCCATATACATGGTAAGAAAAATAAATTAAGCAGTACCTCCAGGCCGTGCTTATTTCAACCACCTTTAGTCATTATTATTTTGTCCTTTTAAAAAGTCAGACGTACAGTGAGTGTGCAGGTGTGTGTGTTGTATATGTCCCTTCCACCTGGCAGAAAGCTCACTTTACCATTTATTTGGTCATGATACAAAGCTAACAATCACGCCTGATTTAAGGCAGACAATAGTCCTCATGTTAATAACATGGTAAATATAAGTTGATATGGGAAGTATTTAATCTGTACTTGGGCCACCACCCTGAAACAACAGGTATAGACATTAAGTTTACAGAGAAATTCTCCACACCATGCCTCAGAGGATTAGGGTTTGTGACAATAAACTCAGTACTATACACACTGGAAACGCAAAATAACTATCTGCTAAATTAATGAACAGACATCAGAAAAACACAGTGGGTGTGTGTGTATGTGTGTGTTCTCAGTTGTCTAAAAGGGATAGGAGGGAAGAAATTTCAGGAAGGCTATTGCAACATAAGAGTGGATAGGAGGAATCAATGTCTACATACTGTCTACAGACTCAAACTTTCTTAATTAATAAAAAAAATTTTTTAAAGAGATGTTTGCTTTATCACTGATGAGCAAAGGGATTCATTGTCTTTGGGTCAAATGTTCATGCAATGACTGGGAAGTTAGCAGAGGTCACGGGGTCATGTTGCTTTCCCAGGACTGTGGTATGACAAGTTTTCCTAAAAAAGGATGTGATCAGGACAGGCAATGAAATGGATTGATAAAGACACTATCAAGATAAAGTTTGAAAAAAATTGCAGAGGGCTTCCCTGGTGGCGCAGTGGTTGAGAGTCCGCCTGCCCATGCACGGAACACGGGTTCGTGCCCCGGTCCAGGAGGATCCCACATGCCGCAGAGCGGCTGGGCCCGTGAGCCATGGCCGCTGAGCCTGTGTGTCCGGAGCCTGTGCTCCGCAACAAGAGCGGCCACAACAGTGAGAGGCCCGCGCACCGCGATGAAGAGTGGTCCCTGCTCGCCACAACTAGAGAAAGCCCTCGCACAGAAACGAAGACGCAACACAGCCAAAAGTAAATTAATTAATTAATAAACTCCTACCCCAACAACAACAACAACAAATTGCAGAAATGTTTACTCATTAATTTGAAAAGAAAATGACCAACCTTTCCAGAAAACGTACATAGTTTCTGAGGAGGAACGGTTTTAGACCTACATGCTTAATAATCTGGGGAAGGGCAAGGATTATACTAATGTTTCAAACACTCACGAAGTGGACTCTTTCCAAGGGTCACCTAGAGAGGCTCACTTAGAAAAAGGCTTTAGCAAATAATCCCTCATCTTCACCAAACCAGTATTCCATGTCTGGAATCACACTGATTCTGAAAACTGTGCAGTGTAATAGGGAGAGAAACCAGTCTGGCCTGACAAATGTTACCACGATCATTCCTGGTTTGTTCGGTAGAGGCTAGGAATTTTTCTAATATTGAAAGGTAAGGAAATGCATTTTTTTCTTGAAATCAGATGCTGCCTTGGCTGCTGAGTCTGCTCAGCTTTACTACTGAGCAGGAACTAAGGGAAGATCTTGGAGCAGTGAAGATTATTAGTACAAAGACTGAACCTGGAAAAAAAGGGTTCCCACAGCCTACAGACTTAAGCCCCAACTCTTTAGCGTGGCATATAAGGCTGGTCTAGGAACACTGCTTTCAGTCTTCTACGTACATTCTGTGTTTCATGAATATCAGAAGTCAGTTTATTCCTCCGGTGCACCATGTACATTTCACAACCCCATGTATTTGCATGGACAGCTCACTCTGCCTAGTTTGCCCTTTGTTCTCTTTTCCAGCTAGCAAATTCCTGCTTACTTCCCAAAGCCCCACATCGAATACTAAGCCCTTTCTCTAGCTCTTCCTTATTCCCCAGGTACTGTTTTTTTTTTTTGTTTTTTTTTGTTGTTGTTTTTCTGGGTTTTTTTGCGGTACGCAGGCCTCTCACTGTTGTGGTCTCTCCTGTTGCGGAGGCTCCGGACGCGCAGGCTCAGCAGCCATGGCTCACGGGCCCAGCCGCTCCGCGGCATGTGGGATCTTCCCGGGCCGGGGCACGAACCCGTGTTCCCTGCATCGGCAGGCGGACTCTCAACCACTGCGCCACCAGGGAAGCCCCTCCAGGTACTTTTAACATCCTTTTAGCATTGCGTTTTTCACATTGTACCAATTATTTATTTGTATACATCTGTCTTCTGAGACGCCGAGCACTTGAAGATCAGGACATTTTCTTATTTATCTCTATGTTGTAGCATAGTACCTAGCATAGTACCTAGCATACAGTAGGAGATCAATAGATGCTAGTTTTATAAGGAAAAAGGAAGATGCAATTTAGAGAATTAGGAAAATACTCATAATAAAAGTCATTAATGGAGAGAAGATTTTGGACAAATTTGAATATTTACCAAATCCTTCCACCTCTCAATAAGACATGTATAAGTTTCTCAACAGAAGAAAGAGAATATTTGTTTCAAAAATTTGTAATAACCTGTGCATGGTTTAAAAAAAGAAAAGGTAAAAGTATCATAACACTACAGGGGAGGACATTGCCTCACACCCATCAGAGTGCTGACCAAAGAAAGGAGCCCTGAAGACAGGCTTTGTCACTGAATGAAGGGCATCAAGGTTAAGCATCATAAAAAAAGAAAAAAGAAGTCTCACGATGAAGATGGGAGCGATGGCAGAAATAGTCTCATAAGATTTCCAAGAGGCAGAGAAAATCATAGCAGCAGCAACAAAAAGTGACAAAGGGACCAAATCAAAGCAGACACGAGTATTACAGTGTGCTTTTCATGGCCATTACACGGACAGGGAATATCGGCAGTGGTGCTCTAATGGCTTCACCACGCTTCCATCCATGAACAAAATCAACAGTCAAGCATAGAGGGAAAATTGGGGCTTTGAAACAAAGTAGATCTGGAGTTCAATCCTGGCTCTACCAGTTACCATGTATAAGAATGAACCTCAGATAGGCCTATAGCCTGGGCCTTCTAAGAGATGCCATTTCTGGGAAACTGACCTTTTATTCACCTGGTTCCACAATAAGCACTCAAGAATCTGGAGGCGTTATTTTGTACCAGTGACTTGCAGATGGTCATATGGATTAAAAAAAAAAAAAGAAAGAAAGAAAAGCTCATCTGGCAGAACCATCACACTGTGTAACATGTACTGGCTGCACCTGTACCTCCATCTGGGAGGGCAGTGTGTTGCCTCCTGCTTTGTGTAATTGGTACCATAAGCTTCCACATCTTTGTGATTAAAGGAACTTCACATCCTTTCACATGTCTTTGGTATCTCTCCATCAATCATTTCAGTACACTGTGATTGTACTATTGTGACAACCACATAGTATCTATATGACCCTAGACAAATGACTTAAATTTCTGAGTCCCAGTTCCTCATCGGCATGTAATAGCAGCTCGACAAATGATAGCAGTGAAACAGCAAAGAGATTTTCTATAAATTTCCAACTTCAACATCTTTTACCTTTGTTTACACTCTTTCTTACTTCCTGTATTTAATCAGTCACCAAGTCACATCAATTTATCCTTCCAGATATTTATTGTCTGAGCCTTCCTTTTCATTTCCATATGTTTATAAAACACTATACACTATATCCCTCACTCTCTTGGAAATTTATGATGCATATTAACATATTAAAGACAAATAATTACTAGAGAAAAAAATTCAGTTTATTTACTCAATATTTGCCAAATGAAATTACCTCTGGAACTGTTTTTTTTTTAATTGAATTATTTTGACATTTAAGCTCTTCTATTACCAACCAAGACTAAACTATAAGCCATGAAAAGTTTTGACCTAAGAAAAGATTTAGGATAAATGAAGGTTCTTTTCTACTTAACTTTAAAATGATAACTAATGATACTAAATATTGATGTTAGTGGGGATTATTTTGTTATTTTGAAACAATATATTCCTAAATGATTTTATTTCTTTACATTTGATTCATTTTAATCTTGATTTAAATTATAAAACAGTGTAGTCAAAATTCATACTTTTATTTATGCTGTAAATTTTATTTTAAAAATCTGTCTTTGTAGAATAGAAATACCACCTACTACCAGTGTCGTTCTTTTTTTTCTCACGAAACATGGCTAAGTTCCGAAATTTTAGATATAGCAAGGAATTCCAACTAAAGATCTTAACCCAAGCCATTTGGTCACCAAGACAAATACAGTCCTGTGGCTTCATGTTTGCTTTCTCACTCCACTACATGTGGAAAATCAGTATGAAACTAGGGAAACCCAAGACAGGACATTGTCTTTATGCAGTTATATGTTAAAAATGGAGCAGTTCTAAAAGTAAGATATTACATATGTGGGAAAGTCTGATGAGCCCACAATAGAAATGAATGTTGTTGGGCTTCCCTGGTGGTGCAGTGGTTGACAATCCGCCTGCCAATGCAGGAGACACGGGTTCGATCCCTGGTCTAGGAAGATCCCACATGCAGCAGAGCAACTAAGCCCGAGCACCACAACTACTAAGCCTGTGCTCTAGAGTCCGCGAGCTGCAACTACTGAGCCCACATGCCACAACTACTGAAGCCCGCGCGCCTAGAACCCATGCTCTGCAGCATGAGAAGCCACCGCAAGGAGAAGCCCATGCACCGCAACAAAGAGTAGCCCCCGCTTGCCGCAACTAGAGAAAGCCTGCGTGCAGCAATGAAGACCCAACACAGCCAAAAATAAATAAATAAAATAAATAAATTTATTTTTTTAAAAAGAGAGGTGGTTACTCTTAAAAAAAAAAGATAAAAGAAATGAAGGATGTTACTATCCAGAGATTTGGGAGAAAAGTCAAAGATAAAAAAGACAGAGTAAAGTGGCAGTTCACTATAGAATAAGAGTAAGTATATTTATAGGAAAAGTTAAATAGTCGCAGTTTTGTATGAGATTAATAATTTGTTTTTGTTCTGGTTCTGATCAACACTAGCTTATAACTAGGAAGTTTTTGCTGTTATTTTAGCCAAGTTGGTCTTTCCAAATGTGTTGCCTCATTGTCTAACTATTTTAACTGTTTCACTAAAAAATTAATACAATAAAAGTAAAAAAGCAAAATTCATTCAGTAGGCCACTAACAAAGAAAGCCTGGATCTGATCTTTATTCCAGAAGAAGAAAGGTTGAATACTGTCCCCAAAGAAGCAAACTAGAAATTGTATAGAAATCTATACGTGGTACTTGCATATACTCTATATGATATATTTCATAAAGTAATTTTTATCTCATACATTTTTGGGTGATTCACTCATGTAACAAACTTTTATTGAATATATTCTTTATGAGAAATACTATTTTGAGGATACATGTTCTTAATAAACATGGTGGAACAGTTTAACAGTAAGTGTGGCCAACAGAAAAAGTTGCTTAAAGTAGGGAATCACAAAAGAATGATGCATACATACCTTAAATATTTTGTTCTAACTCAAAACATATAAATGTATATTCATTTGCCAATCTTTTGATGTTGGGCCAAATTTTTTTTTTTAGTATGATTCCATTCTTTTTCTTTCCAGAATGAATCATAATCAAAATGCATCATCTAAGATGCATTCCACTTGTGCTCTTTAAAGTGAAACCTTAAACATATTTGAGAAACAATATAAGTACATATCTTTCCTAGGTGTATACATCTTCCAACATTTTACAGTTGTCTTGGTTCCAATTAGTTTGGCAGCAATTTTTTAGCATCAGTCCTTACTGAGTCTTTCAAAGCAACACTTGCCTGTTTCACCTTCATGTACCATTAGTTTCTTTAATCTCTAATTAAATGTTATAATTCCAAAACAAAATATAACTGAGAAAGGCTGATCTTCAAAGATACTGTCCAAGTTGACCTTTGACTTGAAGATTGGCATTACAGAGCAGATGCAAGATTCTGTCCAGTGTCTACAAACCCTTTATGTAAATAGCACGTCCATCTCACAGTTCATGTTTTTTCCTTCTGTAACTTTAAAATTTCTGGTACACTGGTGAGTATTTAATAAATAGCCGTTGACTAAATGAGGGCACACAAGTAATTATCCAATCTTTACTGTACATGCCTGAAGCTGTGTGTTTACTGCTAATCCTTTTAGCAGGCAACACGGTACACTGAAAAGAGCATGGATATTGTGATTAAAAGACCAAAATGTGGATGCCAGGATGTGTGACTTCTGGTGAGTTATTTCACCTAAGTCTTCACCTCTCACCTGTATAATAGAGCTAAAACTACCAACCTCGGGGAGTTATTAGGAAGATTAAATAACATAGAACACTGAAAGAGTGTCACAGGTGGGTTCTCCAAGAAGCAGACTCTGAGATGGAGTTAGAGTGTAGAACATTTATTAGACAGTGCTCTTAGGATCAGCACCTATGGCGGGGGGGCGGGGGGAGGAAGGAAGCAGGATTGGGCAGAGGGAAATTTGAGCTTTTTTTTTTTTAACTTTTTATTTTATATTGGGGTATAGCCGATGAACAATGTTGTGATAGTTTCAGGTGCACAGCAAAGTGACTCAGCCATACATATACATGTATCCATTTTCCCCCAAACTCCCCTCCCATCCAGGCTGCCACATAACATTGAGCAAAGTTCCCTGTACTATACAGTAGGTCCTTGTTGGTTATGCAATGGAATATTACTCGGCCATTAAAAAGAATGAAATAATGCCATTTGCAGGAACATGCATGGACCTAGAGATTGTCATACTGAGGGAAGTCAGACAGAGAAAGAGAAATATCGTGTCATAGCCCTTATATGTGGAATCTAAAAAGAAATGATACAAATGAACTCATTTACAAAACAGAAATAGACTCATAGACTTAGGGGAATTTGAGCTTTGATGCACACCAACAGCTTCAGCTGACCCCACAGGGAGCTTTAGAGCTAAAATGAGCCATTGGAATTTCCCCAGGTAAGGCCAAAATGGCTGGACTTTTATACCTGATGCTTGATCAGGGTGCTTCCCAGGGTGCCGGCCACTCTGGGAAGGGTGTGACCTTAGGCAAGGTGGCTCTGTGCAGCTGAGGAAATCCCTGACGGCTGCCTGTGACCAGCTCTCCCAGTGGCTGGGCCACAGACTCTCAGTGGAAGGGGATCTAGGCATCCAATCTCCATATTCATCACAAAGGGCCTGACAAATGATATCAGAAAACAAAAGATAGTTCCTTTCCTTCCCACCGTCGGTCCCCTTTCCATCTAGACAGAGTCCCCACTCCCCTTGAGCTTTCCCCCAAGTCACAATCCATGCCACCACCATGCCCTCTGTTCTCAGAGAAGTTAACCCACTTCTCATTTTAGCACTGGAAGCATGCCCTTCCTGGGCATGCTTTCCCTACCTCTGCTAAACAGGCACTTTCTCCCTCTGCATTCACCAGCTTATTGAAAGCACTTATATCTTTTCTTGGATGTAAAGTCAACTATTTTACAAGTATAGATAGTCTACATTATTACTCATCCGAATGGTCTGAATTTCTCTATTTGTATTATCTGTAAGGATCTTAAAGAGCAATTTTGCACCTAACACTTGATAATATTTTAAATTTTTGACATATGCACCAAGAAGCAGGCATCAATTGTTCAGCCCTCATCAAACATCTGGGACCTGCTCCTTGAAGACCTAAGAGACGTCCACAACTGGGACAACAGCTTCTAACCAGAGGTCATGCTGCAGTCAATTTCAGAAATTGGAGAATAAGTTGAGCTCTTTGGAACTAAAGATTTTTCTAACAAATCAATGTCTGAGTTTTGTGAGCTCAGAACACATCAGGGATTTTAAAAGCCCTGCAGAAGTTAAGACTGCATAGTCCTAAAAGTGCCTTCAGACATGGGTCAGCTGGTCACCCCATAAACGAGACCCCTTTCACCAAGCCCTCTCCCCTTCTATATATGGGGCTTTCTCCTCTAAATGACCTCGTCCTAACCCTGTAATAATCTCCTTTATGGTTTAGTTTTGGGGATTGGGAGGGAGGGGTATTTGTTTTGTAATCAAAAATTAACTAAAAAATGAAATGAGGATCATGGAAGCCTTCAGAAACATCAGAGGATAAGAATATTTCAGAAAACTTGCCTCATTCCCCTAAGACTGAGATTAGGACACCCTTAGCTATGGGGGAAAATAAAAATAAAAACCTGATCAAAGTCATCAACTACTGAACTATTTCTGAAAATAGTCCAGCACGTGGCCACAGAAGGGGTGGTGTGGTCTTTCTACAGGTAGTAATGACACGACATCCTCCTATTTTGTTGCTTTCTTAACCATTTTTTAAAATTTATGTTTTAGTTAAATTACAACATTGTGTTAGCTTCAGGTGTACAGCAAAGTAATCCAGGAACATATATATTCTTTTCCAAACATCCTCCTGTTTTGAATGGCCATTTTGGTTGGAGGGGAGGGGCATTGTTTGCTTTTGTGTTACTTACAGTCAGTGGGCTGCTTTAGGACTAAGTTTGCTTCTAATGCAGTATTAGGCAGCTTTTTTTATAAAAAAGAGAAATGTCTGGAATTTTCAACCATGCGATTAAGCATTGAGGTTTAATCCTAGTTCCTTTATATGTGTGAACGTTCCCCATCGTACCTGTTGTTAAGAAGTCTGAAAATGCTGGAACAAGGAATGGGAGAAAGAGAGGAGGAGAGCAGGGACCAGGACCTAAGAAAAGGGTTGGGGTGGGAGGGGAAAGGGAGGAAGAGAAAGAAAGCAAAAGGAGCGAAGGAAGGTATTGGCGACAGAAGGAGGAAGGAAGTGGGAGGAAGAGGAGAATGAATACAAACACGGTCTCAGAGAAAATCAGAAATGGAATGGGGACTCCACATACGGCCAAAGCCTGGGGAAGCTGTCTGTATGTGCACACACGTGTGTCCATGTGCACACGAAGCCCTTCATGTTCCTCAGTTACACTACAGAGAGCTCAGAGCGGGTGGGGAGAATGAACACACAACGGGTTCTCACGGGTTCTTTGGTGCCATGTGCTGGCCTTGGCACTTTGCTCTCATAGCCCACGAAACAATCCGATAAAATAATTACTGTTATCTGCAATTTAGAAGCAGGGAAACTGAAGCTCAGATGGGTAAGTAACTTGCCCAAGGTCCTAGAGAGAGCAAATGGTAGAGCTAGGATAAAAACCCAGTTCTTTTTGACTCAAAAATCCTTACTCATGATAGAAAAATGCCTGATGTTAATTACAGATTTCATAATTTCTCTTGTCAGTCATTCTAGTTTATATCCTTGGTCATGAAATAGATTATGTGGCAGGAAAGGTTAAACATGTATAGAGGTCACTGGGTGAGTTCCTACCACAGTGACGCTGCCTCCAGGACAGCCTGGCTCGAGAACACCTCTTCCCCTCTTACACAGTGACAGTGTTATGGCTGGTTATGTCTGCCGAGGTTAGAAGTTCTCCTGTCTTTGTGCGTCTAGTTACAACTCTCCACTATGTGGGAAGAGATTTGTCTCCAAGGACAAAAACCAGTGCTGGATCTCTCTACACCTGTTACTCGGTGTTTTCTGTATAGGCTCCATCTTCAGTAAGAGACTTCGCCCGGGGGTGGGCTTTAAGGACCTCAGAATCTCCTGCACCAAAATAAATATCTGACTCATCTGTTCGTTAAAGTCTGAAGTCCCATAATTATCATCTTGAGCCAATCAGGAAACACATTTTTTGTAGGAAGACAAGATAAAACTGTGAATCCCAATTTACACAGTTCCAAAATTTCCTAACTTCTCAGCATGTACCAGTGATGCAGATGCTGGGAGCACATTACCTAAACCTAGAAATATTGTCATTTACTAGGGACCTTGTCTACTAGTGTTCTTCGTCTGGAGCCAATGTTTTCACACATTTTTAATATTGTCTAAAATTTCCTCCATATGTAAGCCCTATCTTAAACTTTTTATCTATTATCTGGGTTCAGTTCTTTAGTACATTTTCTGAGATGTTGGAATATCACACAAAAGTAAACTAGAGTAAGAAAAGCCAAGATGTCGCAAATGTTTAGCTGACATAATCCAGGGATGGGGGGGAAACTTTTATAGGTATTTTTATAAGACTTTACCATTCTATTCATGTAAGCTACTCCTTTATTTAATGAGTGTCATTGGTGAATATTCTCTCTTAATGCGTGACAAACTGTGAAATAAAATAAAATTCCAAGGATCTTAAAATGTTATGTTGTGTTCAAAACATATAATAAATTTATTCTGAAGATAAAGAAAAGGCATACAATTTTAGGGCTGGGATTTTTAAAATATTTGTCTTATTTTGGAATAATTTTAGATTTACAGAAGAATCACAACAAGAGTAGAGAATTCCTTCGTAGCTTCACTCTGTTTCCCCGAATGTTAACATTGGCAGAACCGTGGTACATTTGTCAATGCTGAGAGATGGACATCAGTACAATACTATTAACCAAATCACAGACTTTATTCGAATCACCAGTTTTTCCACTAATACTCATTAACTGTTCCAAGATCTCCAGGATGCCACATAGCATTTAGTACAACTTTCATTAAAGCATAATCTGGTTCTTCTCAGCCCGTGAAATAAATGAGGGACAGATAATTGGTTTAAATAGCACCAGATTATTAGCCTACCAGGAGGCTTACAATTCTTGGTGTTATCCTTATGAAAGAAAAACTTCAGGAAAATATTGAAAGAAGAGGTTGAGGCATCTCACAAGGACAGAGGAATGCTACCTTGCCATTTATGTGCAGAAGGATAACTCACGGCCCATAGAAAAATGAGCAGAGTGGTTTAGTAAAAAAGATACCTTTACTCTGGGGGATCCTATCCTAGGATGATAATGGGATGGGATATACAGGTAATGTAAAATATACCTTAGAGTTAAAAAATAGTCCAATACAGGTGAGATGCTACTAGAAAAGTATCTAGTCCAGTAGAGTTTAAAAAATCATTTTAATAAATAAGCAGATGGCCTTAAGAAATTGCTCTGCCAATATGATTACAGGTAATTCTATTAACTTCTCAATAATGGATATCTACCAGGCCTCCTTATGGGAAACATGCCGCCATTTATCATCTAAATGGTAACTGCATCTGTCTTCGATATTAGGAGCGTTTTTAAAAGCTGGTCAACGTCAGTGTCAGATAAGCCAACTACCTGAAGATCTAAACCAACATGACTTGAACAAATTAAAAAAGACAAAATGAAAGAAAAAATGTACCATAGAGAGGGTGAAACTTAAGTTCACAGGCAGAGCAGAAATGGGGAAAGTGTGGAAGGAAACCCAAATACCTGGTTTGTAGATGAAAATCTTCAGCCCAATGGCTCCACACAGACACCCCTGTCTCACTCTTCACAGCTGGAATTGGAAAGCAAAAAGCAATGCTATCTCCACTTTTCTCTCCATCCCAGATGCAAAGAGGTTTTGATTCACAGTCAAGATTCTCTATGAAATCTCAGCAAAATTTTGTATCAGGGAATTAGAACTACTTCATGAAAAACTGAATAGGTTAATGAAAATATACAGAGAAGTTCTCTTAAAAATATAAAGCATTACATACATGCAGGCTATAACCAATGGCCAACATTATCATCATTTTACAGAAAAAAGGTTATTAAGAAAGTCGTAAATGAGTTACGACTGTAATGTAACCTAAAGTTGTACTAGCCATATAGTTTATCTTCAATAAATGGTAACTGTTACTTTTAAATCTTTATTATTAAAACACAGCGACTAAGGATCATGGACCATGTTCACCAAGCATTAGATGTTTTGTGATATAGCTGATGTAATTAAATGGTAGAAATTCAGATAGTAATCAGGGTCCTGGTTTCCTAATTCTTATTTCACTAGATTACCTAGTCTTTGACCCTAACGGAGTTATGCACTAGTGTAATGATAATGATTAAACATAATAAGTTACAATAAAGAGGCACATAGCACCTATCATTTCCCTAATATCCCTTCCAAGCTTCTCATTCTCACAATTTGCTGTAAAAAAAAAAAAATTAACTTATTTGAGATTATGGTGCAATTGGAATAATTCCATGCCCATGAAGTACACCAGATCCATTGAGCCTAAAAATCCCAACCATACAATCGTCAAAATATTTTTAAGTGTTTTTCTTAAATGCAGTTTCTAGGAAACTGCATTCTTCACAAGCATTCAAGTTACACTGGTACCACTGTGTACACATAAAAACAGTATAAATGCACAAATCTGATAACTGACCTCTCTTTGTCATTCAAAAGAGAATGCTGCATCCCAGATTTGGAAAGAAAACTGATCTGGACACTGTGAGATTTCTGTAATTCCCAATTTCCTAGCAGGTATAAACACTGTGAGAAATCTTTTCTTTGTAGCCAAACTGGGAGAAATACATCTGAAAATAAAAGGTGGAGAAGGTTTCCTTCAGGGAGTTTTTGTTTTGTTTTTAATTTAGGCTGTTTCCCGTAAAGGAAGATGATACAATTGGTTCATGATCAATGGAATGTGCATTTTGAGCTGGTCATTGGTGATGTCATCCATTTGTTCCAGGACTAGCCACCCCAACTGGGCCGCCGGGATGCCCCAGTCCTCACCAGACCAACCAGCACACACTCCTATTCTCTCCTGGACTGTCCTTTGCCCCTTACAGATCAACTATTTTCTGAAATGCCACATACTCCCAAACTACCTTTCCTCATTTGTTCCAGTTCTGTGAAATAATAGAAAAAGAATGTGTGTGTGTGTGTGTGTGTGTGTGTGTGTGTGTACATTTCTATAAATATTGGTCTATATATATTTGTCTCTTCCTTTAGTTCCTGGCACAGAGCTCCTAAATCCCTTGGAATTTCTTGGGCGATAGGAGTGTCTTTTGTTCTAATGAGGTGATTAGATAGCTTCCAGATAGGAACTGGTCACCAGAAAGACTAAGCCATGCTTATTAGAAGCTTGGAAGCTGCACACCCACCACCCATCCTTCAGGAGAGGGTAAGGGCCTGGAATGATCGATCTATGTGAGGAAGCCTCCATAAAAATCCCCAAAGGATGGAGTTCAGAGAGCCTCCAGCTTGCTGAACACACGAAGGAACAGGAGGGTGGTGCACCAGTGAGGTCACGGAAGCTCCGAGCTTTCCTCCCTCATAACTTGCACTATGCATCTCTTCCATCTGGATGCCCATCTGTATCTTTTACCATATCCTTCTATAATAAATCAGTAAATGTATATGTTTCCTTGAGCTCTGTGAGCCATTCTAGCAAACTCTCAAACCCAAGAAGGGGATCATGGGAACCCTGACTTACAGCTGGTCAGTCAGAAGACTTGCGGTTGCCATCTGAAGTTGGGGGAGGCCAGTCTTGTGGGATTGAGTCCTTATCCTGTGGCACCGGACAGTATCCCCAGGTAGATAGGGTCAGAATTAAGTTAAATTATAGGACACTCTACTGGTGTCAGAGAATTGCTTGGTGTCGGGGGGAAAAGCTCCACATATTTAGTGACCAGAAGTGTCAGAAATAAAGTGAAGTGTGATATAGTAAGGTGAGAGTAAAGGAAACACACCGGAGTGTTTTTCCTGCACAAGTCTTTAAACTCCTATCCTTATCCCAGGTTTTCCTCAATGACCGAACTCTCCCATAAGCAGTTTCCAGTTAGCAGTAAACCAGCTAGTGAAACCAATTTAAACTAAGATCTAACATTTTAAAGGTATTATTTGTTAATACAAATGACTCTCTATCAGGTAGAGCTTAAGGAATCACAGGAGAATGGGAGTATGAGGGCTCCCCCAGTACCCCAAGACCATTCCATACATTCTCTAGCCCTAGGCCTGTCATTCTTCTGTCAACACCAGATCCTCTTCTTGACCAACAGCAAGTATTTTAAAGGAGTCTCACTAAGACTCACAGTGTAGTTGATTCAGGGGTAAGAGATAAATTAACCCGTTGGTATTGTTATTAGACCTGACATCTGGGCCACTTCAGCATCATGCCCTAGTGCTTTGGTACCCAAGCATGGTCCCCAGACCAGCAGCATCAACATCTCCTGGGAGGTTTTTAAATTTGCAGAATAGCTGGGCTCCACCTTAGACCCACTAGATCTCCAAAGATTTGCAGACACGGTGACATTTGAGAAGTTCTGTAATCTACAGAGCTGAACATGGCCAGCAAGTCTTTAATAACAGGTGATGTGTGGTGACACTAACTGTGTAAGCAGATCTCCTGCTCTTCTGATTAGCAAGAATCGTATCTGCAGAACACCTTGCTTCCTCTCTGGTCCGTATGAAGTAATGAGAGAAGAATGTCCTGCCAGAAGTAGCCAAGGCTGGAAGTAAGCTTTGATCTGTTACCCTCATCTGTTCTCTGCTGCTTTCAGACTTCAAAAATGAACTTTCTGGTTTCCACATTCACACCATGTTATGGTCATTAAGTCAGAATGATATGTGGACTCTTCACAGTCACTGTGTCGACACCTTGGCTGTGCATTACATTATAAAGCCAAAACCAAAGCTAAGGGCCATTCAACATAATTGCTCGAAATGACAAAAATACACCAGGCCTAATTCTTCAGTGGGCCTTTCTATGGCAAAGATACATAGAAAGAATCTTGTTATCTATAGCAAGTATCAGATCATTTTGTCATGTTCCTTTTATACTTTGGGAGGAAGGAAAGTGAGGATGGAAAATGAATGCATTGGGACTACATAGAAGCCGTATCACTTAGAATGAAAAGAACTGTCAAGTGGTCCCCAAGTAAGGAATAAAACCAAGTCCCCTGTTTGATTCATGTGACTATGGAAATGCACTTCTTTCATTTCTATGGACTATTTGGGCCATGAAAGCTAGTCACGGGCCAACAGTCAGGGTTCTAGCCTTCAGACTCACATTTGGGGGCAAGAAAAAGGAATCTCTATGATCTCAACAGCCAAGCCTGGTCAGAGAATTGCATGTGTTCTCCCTGAAATTCTCCAAACTAGCCTAAAATGAATGCAGAATAGCATGTAGTACGTATCTCTACATAAGGGGCCATAATGGAGAGCGTAAAAAGGAGATCAAGAGATAATTTTTAAAAAGTAAAACACATTCTATCCCAGCGGAAATAGTAACCTGGTCAAAACTACATCCTGGTAAAATATTTTGCCAGCATCCTGTGTATTGAGTACCTTTTTCCCTTTGGGTTTTCTCATTAGAAATGCAAGTATTATGTGTGGGGTATTTTTCCCCCAAGAATTTCCTCATTGGCCTTTTCCCACTAGTTTTGATGTCCTCATGAAATTAAGAGAAAACAACTGTGGGAAAGGAATAAGTATGTATGTTAACCCATGCCTGCGTCCCTAAGGCTTACAATACTATTAGGAAAGGTGCATAAAATAAAACAGGCACCCGAGTCCATGAAAATTTGGTCTGTAAAATGTTTAGTTCTCATAAAACTTGTCTTTATAATTTTCCCAGCTCTAGCTCTACAGCAATTACTGCCTCCACACCCTCTTACAGTGCTGTACATACCTTTATGTTACTGTATGGGTAAGGACATTCACTGGGTAAGGACAATGTCTTTTAAACTCTTCCTAGAATACATACATACATACATACATACATATATATATATATATATATATATATATATATATATATATAACTGAATCACTTTGCTGCACATCTGAAACTAATACAACATTGTAAATCAACTATACTGCAATAAAAAAATAAAAAATAAACTCTTCCTACTGCCACAGCTCAGAGTTTGGTACCAGGTACACAAAAAGCACTCAGTGAGTACTCACTTCTAAAAATGCATGAAACTCTCCTAACTTTTTGTGGCAGGAACTCAAAAAGAAGGTTAAATTGTTCTTTGGGTGGAGACGGAGGGTTAAGTATGGTGAAGCAATTAAAAACAGTGTTGCCCAGGGGACAGCATGGCCAGCCCACATCATTTAACTATATGCCATGTACATGTCAGACACGGAGAGGAAATTCTTGGCCTGAGCTACCTGAGGCCCTCGACCCTCCTGGCAGCCCTTGAGAGGGGAGAGGTAGCCTTGGCTCTTATCCCTGTTGGCTTTGACCTAGTCAGAAAAGATGCCAAAAGTTGGACCTGAATTGCTAACCCTTTCCTTGGGCCCCCAGAACCACAGAGCAAGTTTCTGTTCATACTCATTGCACTCATTTGCCAGCAGCCCTACCAATTTGGTTTAAGAGATATCACCGAAGCTTCACTATCGTCATTAATGTCACCAAGAAATTTCAACCTTAGGCAACCTTTATCTTCATGACTTTTTTCCTTAACTACAATATCCCGTTACTATTTTCTTTTACGTGCCAATTCTGCGTGATTTATTTAGCTGTCTCAGGAAAATGCTATGTTACAATACCACAGAAGACATTAACCTTAATGGAAAGTGCTCCAAAATTAAGGTCTTTCATTTTTACTCTAAAGCTTTCTTATTCAATCCCCAAAGAAACAGTGGGTAAGGTGACATTTTAACTACGTCTTAGAATTTGGGAAATGATTTTAAATTATCCCCTGCTTATACTGGGAGAGAATTTTAAGTAAAGTTCCAAAGTAACGTCATTTGGCAGTGAACTTTCAAAATAAGTGATGGTCACAAAGCCCTGACCAACTTCAGACAGATGTGTGTAGGTCCTTCCCAGAAGGTTGACTACCTCTGGCACTGCTAAATTAGGAGGGCACAGCCCACAGGTCTCGCTTTGGCGACAAGCACCCACACGTAGTCAGAAGTCCATAAAAGGAAAGTGAAAACATCCTCCGTTTTGCCAAAAGCTTGTCTCCTCCGTGCTACACCCTGACATCTTCTAGAGCCTGGACCCCACCTATTTTGATATCTCAGGAATGAAAAATTCTCGCTACTGATGAGTCTTCTCTGGATTTGACCTTTTCCCATTCTGATCTCTGACATCCAGGGCTATCTTCCTCTGTGAATTCAAGCTCCTTCCCTGGCCTGTCTAAAACCAAACCAAACCAAGCCCCTCCTGCCAATTCACTACTCTCTGTCCTGTTCATCTTAATAATTCCTGATCTACTGCTGCCCCAGAGTGACAATGTGGCACTAGTTTGCATCCTAGCACTCCCCGAACAAGACATTACATGCTTTTCAGAATCAATCACACACAAATTATTTAAAGAGTCCCTATAAATACACACTCAAATATTAAAGAAAATGCAGTGCCACTGCTAAGATTTCTCCGAAGAGGGATTTGTGGCGAAAAGCCTTAAAAGGCGGGAATGAGAAGGGCGTGGCCTTTCACTCTACAAGGCACGTCGACTTGACCCCAGAGAGGTAGACAGTCAGCGATGACACCGGCCTTCAGGGTAGTGAACGCTCCACTCTCTGCTCAGCTCCATCTCTGTGACCACCAACGACCAGTGTCATGCCCTCAATGGCTGACCCCCATCAGCAGCTGAGACGGGCCCAGAGCCCGCCGTCTGCTCCACTTGCAAATACCTTCTTAAACCACCTTATATGAACAGTTCAGTTCTCAGGCTACTCCAGCACAGCTGTGGCCAGCTGTGCTCAGCCTCCAGCCCAGCCATGGATTATGTACCAGATGATTCTTGTCCATTGAAAATACTAGAAACAACAAGGAATACATCGTACTGCTGAGAAATTGGATCCACCAAGAGAGACCAAAGGAAAGCTATGACATTTGAGGAACAGGCAAACATTTCCCGTGCAAGCTTTTACTGAAACAGGTATATTAGAAGGAAATGTATCCTTCGGATTCCCAGACACACATTTATTTTCTAGTTCCTTTGTTTCTTCATTTTGTTTCTTTTTGGTGGAAGGAAATTTAGGAGAAGGAGAATTCTCTCATACTTAACCCAATATGTTTTCTTTTCTTCTCTGTCAAAGACCGTAAAAACAACTTTGGATATTCTGCTGGAATGCTGTCACAGTTCTGAATTTGGAAACCAATATAACTATGGCTGGAAAGGACAAGGAACAGAGGCTCCACATGGTATAATGAGTAACACTTTTTAAAACTCAGAAAACTGACCAACATCTGCGAATGAACTTGGTCCAGACAAATATGTCTATGTATTACGAGTAGACAATTAAACTTTGAATTGCTGCTTTCAGATGGATCATTTAAGCTCCACACAGTAGCTGGATGTCTTCAAGGTAAAGGCATTATTAACGTTTGAGCATTATTAACCTCTTCAAAACGCTTCTTGGCAGGAGTTTCTGGATGGCCTTCACCGAGTTTCTGTCATCCTTTCCCTTCTTCTGCTCTGTGCCTTCCCACACTCAGTGAGTGGAACGTTTGGGTCATTTTTAAAGTGGATGAGGGAAGAGACTGAGAAAAAAAAATAATTGAAGAACAGGGTTGCTCTCTAAAGGTAGCAAATATTTAACTTGAAAAATACCTAAGAATAAATCTCCTCTATGTGGGCAGACACATATAAAACCTTTGAAAAACTAATCCCAGTATTTAACTTGAATGCACTCTATTTGATTCACTTTGTCCCAGTGTACCTAAGTCCACTAAAGTTTTCCTTTTCAAAGAGCTTGTCTCCCTACTTGCTAATTATTTAAAGAGATGATTCAGTGCCATGTTTGAAAACGTAAGAAGCTTTATGACTAAGGGTCAATATTCAGAGCATGACAAAACAGTTTATTTCATGATACTTCTTACAATTCTTTTCCCACTGACAAATTTGGCCCTTTCACAGAGGCAGTATCAGTGAGCTTCTGGAAGGAGAAAGACTCAGGTTTGCCAAGAGTCTCCCCTACTGGGCTGATGACACCTATTAAAACTCCAAAAAGGAAAATCCTCCGGAGGTCAGGCAGCAGGAGTTTTGGTCCCAGGTCCCAACTGTTTCTCAGTTTGAAGTGAGTCAGGCAATAGCGCATCAGGGTTCCAGGTGCCTGAAGGAACCTGAATTGTTTTGCAACTTTAAAGGCATCCTTCTGAAAAGAGCGGGTCATGCAGAGATGATGCTACTGTTTCTGTGAAATTTTAGTGGGCCCACAGCAAGCTGCAAATCCATTTGCTATTCCCTTTTTCTAATAGCAGCCTCAGCCCACAGTGTGTCTCAGGGCATTAAAAGGTGTTTTGCATCTCAGAAACAATTGGGAAAGAACAGATTTCATTGAAAGCATGCTCATTCTGGATTTCAAATTATAGACATGTGGAACTTAGGGCAGAGAAAAGACTGAGAGTCATCTGTGGCAGAAACTGGTACAGTTATCTGTACAGTTAACTGACTACAGTTATCCCTTGCTATCCTTTTGTTTTCTACAGTCATAGAATTCCTGAGTCAGTTGGGCATTTGGTCACCTGGAATAAAGGCTCTTTTTCCCAGCCACTTTGCATTTAGGTATAGCCATTTGTTTAAATTCTGGCCTGAGGGATCTTAAGAGAAGTAATGTGTGGGACTTATGATAAATATCCTTAAAGGGAGAGAACGGGCTTCTCTCCTTCCTTCTCCTTCCACCTGCTACCTGAAGAGTGGCATGATGGCTGGAGCTTAAGCAGGTGGTGAAATCTCAAGCTAGGAGGCACCTAGATCCCTAAAGGCTTCATAGAGCACAGCCTTGCTAATACCGTTGGACTCCTTTCCTCCAGACATACAACAGAGACATAAACTATCTCACTTGGAGTTTTAGTGTTACTTTAAACCAACTCTCCTCCCAATATATCATCCAACACATTTTTTACAGTGCCTTAGCTCGAAATGTTTCCAGATGCAGTTTGTTTGTGTTTTATAAATATCTCCATAGCTTTAAAAAAAAAAAAGAAAAGAAAAAAAGCTATAGCTGCCCTCGACATAAGAGTTTCCTGCATATTTATTCCCAAGCAGAAGAAAAACTAGGGGAAAGAGGAAAAACATCCTCTCCCTTGTTTTGCCAGTTACTCTCATACCACATCCGATTTCACTTTTCTCACCCAGTCTATACCCTGGAGTTTTTAACCATCTACAGGATGGATTTTTCAGCAAACAGGTACAACATATACAAAAACGAAGTGTCTATTGGAGCTTCAGAGAGCTTTGAAAACAATTTTTTGAGAACAGCCATTTCAGGACTGCAAGGCCTTTGATCAATTAAGAGATCAGAGATCAGCACCAATATCGTCGGGATCATAAGTTCAGCCTTGGAACTTAGCATTAGAAACTTACTGAAAAAAAAAGTTTAAAATACATCTAAATATGAATCCGTATTCCCCAAACGTGTTCATTCATATGAGAAGCTTCTCCTGGGAAAAGTTATTTACAGTCAAATAAAGTTCCTTGTTTATATGCATCCTACACGCACGCACACACACACACACACACACACACACACAAACGTAAGCTTTATGAGGCCAGGAAGAGGAAGAGTATCTGGCACATGTATTTACGCAATAACTATTTATAGAATGAATCAGTGCAACGTTTCCTGCTTATTTTTATTCATCTGCTTATCTCTTCCATCCTCCTTCTAAACCCGGGATGACAGCAGGGAGGAGAATGAGAAAGACTCTGAGGACAGGCATCAGGATAATTAAAGGAGAGAACGCACTTAATAAAGTAGGAGGTAGGCTACATTCTCCACTGAAGGAACTCCAGCACGCATGAAAATAGTCCCTTCCCCTCCAGAATCACACACCCAGTTTAGATCATTCCACCAAAAATTCTGCATTGATCTTGTCACACACTTGCTTTAAACCTTCCATACTTGACAACTGGTTCACCATAGCACCATTATTTAATGGTGGAATGGTTGACAACAGACAGGATTTTGAAGTCAGGGAGACCAGGGTCCAAAGCTCTTTCATCATTTAATTGAGGAAGTGAATTCACCCCTGTAACTCTCCTTTCTCTCTCTCTCTCTCTCTCTCTCTCTCTCTCTCTCTCTCTCTCTCTCTCTCACTCTTTCCTTCTCTTTTCCTATTAAACTGAGATAATAGTGTTAAGGACCTCGTTGAATTATTGCAAGGATGAAATAAGACACATATGGTGTCTGGCACATGACAACACCCAGTGTACAGATGACGGTGTTTGTGGTCATGAGTCTGGTAATGGGCTGTCACAGGACTTCTCTGACATATGAGTGGCTGACATCCCTGGGCAGATGAACAGTCACATATAAGGTCAACTCTCTAGTTCTGCTTTTCTCATCTGAAAATTAACAACTTGGACCAGAGAATTTCTAGAAACTGTCCAACTCTAATATTCATATTCAATTAGTGTGTCATTATGACCCTTTGTTAAAATAATTGAAAAAATGGTAAACACATATTTATTTTTTCTTAGTCAGAATTTAGGGGAAATAGCATATTTGTATTGGATATTTCTCACTTGTGACTCACTTGTTGGATGACTTTTCTCAAGTCTAAATACATTAAACTTCATACTCCACAAATACCAAATAATTGGGAATCCCATGATTCATATAACCAACAGGAATACTGAGAAAACCATTTAACAAATGCAGAAGGAATTCATGCCAAAAAAATTGGTTTTTGCCTTAATTGTACGATTCGCCGAAATAGTTTTGTAAATTAAGCACATAATGCAATTCTCTTTTGTGAAAATTATTTTTGACTCACCATGTCCCTATGTCAAACAGTTGAATCCATGAGCTGTGAATAAGTGTGAGATAATAGAAAATATATATATTGGTCTCTGCCCAGGTTCCTGGCACAGAGCTCCTGAAACCCTTGTAATTTCTTAAGTGATTAGAGACTGGGAACATCTTTTGTTCTAATATTTGGTCTTTGACCTTCGTTTCTGACACAGGGCTCCTGAAACCCTTGTAATTTGCTGTGGGATAGAAGTGTCTTCTGTTGTAATGAGGCAACTCTGGATCGGCTCCTGGATGGGAGCTGCTCACAGGAAAGACCAAGCCATGATTAGAAGCTTGGAATCTTCAGCCACGCCCCACATTCTCTTGAGATGGGAGAAGGGCTGAAAATAGAGTTAATGCTCAGTCATGCCTAGGTGAAGCGTCCATAAAATCCCAAATGCACGAGGTTCAGAGAGTTTCCAGGTTGGTGAACTCATCACACTGGAAGGGCAACTCACCCTAACTCCACAGGACAGAAGCTCCTATGCTAGGGACCCTCCCAGACCTTGCCCTATACATCTCTTCATCTGGCTGTTTCTCTGTACCCCTTATCATATCCTTTAATAAACTGGTAAATGTGTTTCCCTGAGTTCTGTGAGCCACTCTAACAAATTAGTCCAACCCAAGGAGAGGGTCATCGGAACCGCCAATCTCTAGCCAGCTGGTCAGATGAACAGGTGGTAACTTGAGTTTGCGACTGGCATCTGATGGAGTGAAGGGGGAAGGTCAATCTTGTGGGACTGGGCCTTTAACCTGTGGGATGTGACACTGCCTCTGGGGAGAGAGTGTCAGAATTGACTTAAATTGTAGGACACCCAGCTGGTGTCACAGGCAATCACTTGTTGTGGGGGAAAAAAACCTCTACACATTTGGTGAACAGAGGTGTCAGGAGGGAAGTGTTCTATGAGTGAAAAAGAAGACACACCAGGAATAAAAACATACTAGGGAAGAACAGGGTTTTTCCCTACAGCAGGAGGGAAAGACTGGGTTGTTTTTCCATTTCCATAGGATATAACCTGAGATTCTAAAGCCGCTTTTCTCTCAGGCAAAATATAGAATATGCTAAAGAATTTTCCATGAGAGACATGAGATCACTGGAAGCATAGACAATGAACAGGAAGCATTTTGCTTAACCTATAGCATATAGAAGTCCGAGTGACTTTTCTTTCTTCTATGTCGGAAAACAAATCTACATTGCACGTGGTTCCCTAGGAGTAGGATACTTTATTCTTTGAAACATCTGGCATCCAACTTGCCACCATTGAAAATGACTAAAATAGCATGTCCTGCTTCTTAACTATAAAAGTCATGAGTCAAACCCACATCCCTGGGGTGTCCGTTGTCCCTTAACTACATAGGGGACTGAATGCTCAGAGTGAGTGCAAAAAAAAATTAGTTCCGAAACTTTTGGACAAATAAGGAGAATCGCTCTGAGCAGAGACTAAATTGGACTGGAACATATATTTGGTTTATGCAGCCAAAGTACATAATCAAGTATAACAAAACAAAAGTTTGATACCAAACTTGCCAGGGAAACTTGTTTTGTCATTCTGAAATCTGGTCCACTTTAAGCAAATCTTCCCCAAACCAAAAACAAATATCTAATCACACACTATGTTATTGGTCTTGAGTGGTCTTAAAATCACTGCACTGATTGTCAAGGTAAGAAATCAGTCCACTATTTAGAGAAAATCCTGGTTACTTAAATTTAGTTTTCCAGTCGAGAAGTTAATATAAATGTGTCTTAGCTAAGTATACGTACTATACCCTGTAAGATATACTTGCAAAATTACTAGAAATCAATCAATAGGTCAGTGTTCCTATGTGCTTAACACTGAGGCAGCCACACTGAAAGACATAGAAGTCAAGGCTCCAGGCTTCATGACTGCTGCCTAATTAACTGGGTAGTTATTAGTATTTGCAAGCCCTGACTCAAAAAGCTTAATAAGAATGTAATAATTTAATACCATGGACTGTCAATTCCAGTTCTCAAGTTCAACTGATTCAAATAATGCAATTCTGGAATTAACGGATAGGCTTAGAAATACCGATATACCTTACTGTTACCACTCAACACTTTCTACCCACACGTGGAACCATTTTTTCTCTTCCTAGAACCACTTCTTCCTGCAAGTGGGCTCCATTTCCAGTTTAATACTGGATCTTTATCTTCTGTCCATCTTTTCCAACCCCCCGTCTCAGTCTAACTTGCTTTTCCCACCTTCTAGTCCATTCCTTCTCTCTCCTCCAAAGGTCAGACACTAGTATCAAGACCATATTTCTAGTATCTTTAACGGTACTCTGCAACATTACAAAGTCTATATGCTAATATACCTTATTAAAAAGCTATAAAATTTCACATATACTTCTTTTAAATACACACGCATAAGCCTTCTTTCAAAATGCCAGCCTTAAGAAAATTATGTCTTTTAAATTCATACTGAGAAGAAAAACAGTGAGATGTATGGTGTCCTTCCCTCAGCTGGAAAACATTCTAAGGGAACTTTTAGGTGTTTCTTTCAAAACATATCTTTTACTATTTGTCTACAGGACAGAACATGAAATAGAAGATTTTCACGGTTCTGGTCCCAACCTACTTCTCCAGACTTCCTTTTTCACAGTCCTACACCCTCCTCCCACTCTCCCAACCCAAACCCCATCATCTACGTGAAGAATAAATATATAGGTCTCAAAGCCACGTTAAAGTATCACACTTTCCCTGTAAAAGTTGACTGATTCCCCTAAGTGGAATAAGCCCTATTTAATGCCCTCATTGATATCCAGTCATATTTCTATCATGGCACCTATAATTCTAGGATACATACGGTTTGGCATTCTGGAACTCTACTTCCAGAATTGCCCTCCCCATCTCAATCCCTGTAGCTATTTCAAGAGAAACCACATTTTTACATGACCCTCTCCCAATGGCCACACTTGACTGATCTAGGAATGGACCCCTGGTCTAAGCCAGTATGATCAGAGAACTTCTCAAGAATTTTTTAAACCAAAGCTTTGAAAGTTCACTGATCCCTCTCCTTTGTGGAAAGCGTAAAGTTGCTAGTCAAGAGTTGCAGTAGTGAGATCACCACCACAGGGAATGAATCTGGCCTGCAATGAGGGACAACGAAGGTGTCACTGTAAAGAAAAACACAGAGGTAGAAGAGGGAAATTCAGTGCTAGGGGAAATTACCCCTGCCAGCTGTTCCCAAGGCTTCCCGCATCCCTGTCCTTCATGCTTAGTTCAGAACTTCACTGGATTCTGTAGGCCAATGAATTTCTCATTTCTCTTAAGCTAGTTTAAGTTGGGTCTCTGTCACATGCAACCCAAAGAGTCCTAACTATATAACTGCCCTTATTTTTGTCATATGCCTCTTTCCCTTGAACAGATTGCTAGCTTCTGGAAAGCATGGGATATGTGTTATTTATCCCCAGTGCAAAGCATGACTCCTGGCACAGAGTAGCCACTAAATGAATAAATAAATGAGAAAAATAAATGAGCTAAGTGACTATACCACGAGCAAATTAATCTAGGCTAGTAGCTAATTATTCTATTCAGCAGCAACCTATATTTTTACTCTGGCCATAACTGGTGCACTGCCACTGTTTTAGGTCCTAAGGTAACTAATTTAAGCACATAATCAATCTAAAAAGGGAGACAGAATAGAAAACATGTACAAAGATAAACACATAAACATAATTAGCCATGGAAATAGCTACTTATCTTGTTTATAACTGGTTAAATAACAATTTATATTAGGTAAAAGAAAAATCAACATCCTTTCTAAGCTTACCACAATTTTAAACTTGGGGACCATCATGATACCAAAGCACATAGTAAGTAAAAGTTTCTCTCTTTTCTTGTTTAGACTTTAATAACCTTTAAGTCGATACATTTTCACACAGGTCTTTAGACACATAGACACAACAATCATAATGCCAATGAAAGCTTTAAAATATGATACAAATGTCACTGTAAAGACATTTCGTGAAATCCTTCCTTTAAAAGAGTACAAAGTGTTTCCTACACAAGGATACATTTTTAAGAAAACAAACGGGAGACTGAGTGAAGATAGTGTGGTTGGTTTATATTCTTTTCCCACCAAAAGAATATAATTGGTGGTGGGAGTGGCCTGGGCCTCGCAGCGCTGCAAGATGACTAATAGCATATAGACCACACAAAGCTGTTCATCCATTCAGCTCCATTTGAGGGGAAAAATAAGAGGGCTTTAGGCTTCCCAGCTTCACAAGGACTTACAGTACTCTGAGATTTCCACTTAGCTTCTGCTTTTGTCCAAATGAGCTTACATTCCAGAATTCTAAGCTCAGCCAACACCAGATGGATTCTTCAAGTTTACTGAGGTCTGGACTTGAAGCCCACAGGAAGCTCTGTGAACAGCTTCAGGGTCTGAGATGCTGAAAGGGCCTCGGGGGTTTACAAACAACCGCTCTGTGTCAAATCGGCTCGACGTAGCTGGCAAGAGGCTCACCCCGCAGCTGTAGGGAAGTACATATGGGGTCAATCCCCTGGCTGCCAGGGCCATCGGCCAACTCGTCTCTCTCAGAAAGGATTCAGTCAAAATCACCAATGTTACCTCCTCAAGGTCTCATTTCAAAACTATTAATGTCAAATTTCTGAGACCTCTAAGAAGAGTTCACTGCCACTTCTCTAACCTGTTTGAACGTTCAATCACAATGTCACGTCATCTTGATTTCTAAATTAAATGCCTCATGTTGCAGCCAAAGTCCTCTTCCATGGTTTCTCCTCAGGGATGATAAAGTACAAAGAGTCCCTCTTCTGAGTAACAGCACTTCTCATATTTAAGATAGTTGTCCCACTTAACATTTTCAAGGTCTTATTTATGATCAAATAACCATCTGTGTGCTTCTCCTCAGAACCATTTCCAGGTTCTTTTTCACAAACAGTGAAGTCCTAAACTGGATATAACATATAACAGGAGCACTTCATAATCTCCTTCTACCCAGGTTTTTGAGTCATAATTTAGCTGGAAAACCTTCAAGGAGTGCTCTGCTCTCAACATATATATTTTCACCCTACATACCCACAGTTCCTATAATCTCACAAAGGAGTGTCCAGAAAAAGCCATCCATACTCATCGTTTCCTCTCCCTACCTTCCACCTCAACCCAGGATAATCTGGCTTTTGCTCAGACAGTTAGAACTGTTCTTGCCAAGATCCGAGTTGACAAATCTAATGAACATTTTTTGGTTCATAGCTCAGTAAACTTCTTGGCAGTGTTTGACCACCATGCTTTCTTCTGTCTGGTAACATCACGTTTTCCTCCACATTTCAGGAAGCATCTTCCAGATTCCCTTCAAGGCACCTCCCTGCCTGCCTTTTAAATGTTCATGATTCCCAAGGTTCCAGTGCAGGCAGCCCCCTCTCTTTTCTTCGTCCCTGCTCTCCCTGGGCCAGCCCCCTTACGCCTATAATATAGCTACACCCACATCCCAATGCGTATCAGATCAGTATCTTCAGCTTAAATCTACCTCACAAGTTTCAGTTCCTTTTCAACAGTGCCTGCTAGAAACCGCACCCACAAACACATAAAACTCAACATGTTTCACACCTCATACATTATCTAGGTAGCGAATGGCCCAGCATTTACCCAGATTCTCAAGCTAGAAACCTGAGAACACTTGCCTCTTCTTTTACTCATTCATTCACTCACTCAAAAATTCTCTATATTTGCCTCTCCCCTATTTCAATACTACACAACAAATAACTTCCCTACCCAAGTGACAAAACAGAGGTTAAAGAAACTACCACATAGGGGCTTCCCTGGTGGCACAGTGGTTAAGAATCCGCCTGCCAAGGCAGGGGACACGGGTTCGATCCCCGATCCGGGAAGATCCCACATGCCGTGGAGCAACTAAGCCCGTGAGCCATAACTACTGAGCCTGCGCTCTAGAGCCTGCCAGCCACAACTGCTGAGCCCGCATGCCGCAACTACTGAAGTCCACATGCTTAGAGCCCGTGCTCCACAACAAGAGAAGCCACCGCAGTGAGAAGCCTGTGGACCGCAACAAAGAGTAGCCCCTGCTTGCTGCAACTACAGAAAGCCCACAGGCAGCAATGAAGACCCAACGCAGCCAAAAATAAATTAAATAAATAAAGGCACTAATTCCATCATTTAAAAAAAAAAAAAAACTACCACAGAAATGGATTGGTGTTACAGATTGTTATAAATTTATTGAGCTAAAAGGATGGTATTCTGTGAGGAAACCTACTGGGGGCTTTGAGGAAGTCACATTAGGCTAAGTCTAAGAACGAGCAGTGCTACGTCTGCCTGGTTCTGCCCATCTCCCTCCTTTCCTCTGCAAAACACCTGTGTTCGTTTGAATTCACATAATTTCCTCTGTAGCAAAGCAATAGCATAAATGTTTCCTTCTCACCAGTTACACCATCCACGCTCCTAAAATGTAAATTGGATTCCTGTCGCTCCCAAGCCTAACATCCCTCACCATCTTCCCTTCACCGTGAGGTCAGAATCTAAACCCACTCAATACCGCGCGCAGGAACCTTCATGATCTGACTGGGGCCTTCCTCAATTTATGGAAACCTTTGTGCTTGCAGAGTTCCTCACGTGGAATGTCCTGCCCTCCACCCAGTCCCTCATCTGATGATTTTCCATTCATTTTTAGGACTCATTTAGTAGTCATTCTAAGATGACTTACAGTCCAGGCCATCTAACTACCCAACTCCAGAAAGCACCATTTACATGGGTGATGCCATGGCAGGGAATTCAAGGTGACCAGCACGCATCCAGAGCTGTGCAGGGATTCAGCCCTGCCCATGATGTAGACTCCCTGAAGCAGTGCTTTCACGGGGCCTGGATGCAGGTCTATCAGAGTGCGGTCCACACTGTATTGTCCCGGCTTGTTTTCCGTGACCTCCCTAGACTGAACCCCCTACAGGCAATGCAAACACATGGCAACATGCCTGGTACATGGTACGTGCTCAAAGACTGTTTTGGGAAATTTGAAAGGAAGTGAAATATTGTAAAACAAAAAGGAGAGAAAATAAAATAATGGACAATGGATTTTGCTATTCTTATGCAAGTTTGTATGAGCGATTATATCTTTGATGGGTGGGCATTTTCCAATGAGTGCTTTAGGGTGTCTTTCTCTTTTCATTCTTTTGCCCCAAAGAACCTATCTTATTCATATATTTGCTTCCAGTGCTACATGGCCCTACCACTCCAGGGATAACTCTTTCCAGGACATTCTTATAATGTAATCAAGCTAAAATATCCCTTCTTTTCATCTAACTTGGAAAGCTGTGTTTCCGTGTTATAAGGGGAAGAGGTACAAAACAGGAAAAACTGTTACCATAGAGGCGCATACTGGTTGTATTTTATTTACTAACACCATCTTCCTGCTGTCTCTATCCATCCTGGGAACCTATCTGTAGATCTTATCACTTCTGAGGGAATTCAGTGACTTATCTAAAATAACAAACTCATATATTATTAATATATATGATATACATATGTGCAAACACACATATATACATATGCACACATATATGCAAATGTATGTATAAAATCTTGGGTTTCCTTATGATTACATTAGTAATACATGCTCATTGCAAAAATCCAAATGTTTGAATCCCTGAATAAATAAATATTTCTCTTACTTTCCTGATCCAGAATTTTTGACTTTAAAAAGTGAGTGATATAAATCTCCTTTATCCTTTAAAATCTACTCTCCAGAGGAAATTAATATTAACAGTGTGCTATTTTCCTCAATTTTTACCTATGTAGATATCTTCATTATTATACATGTACATCTCCTATAGATTTCTAGCTGTTTTTAACAAAATGGAATTATGCTATACATATGTCTTCAACATGGCTTTTCATTTAATATATCATGAATGTATTTCTAGGTCACTATTTATAGATTTGACTCATCTTTTTCAGACAGACTAATAAATTTCTATAGTATAGATGTATCATAAATTTAAACATTTCTTATTTATGGCCTTCAGTTTATAGACAATTTTTAATAGAGTTGGGGATGGGAAAAGAAGAAGAAATACGCCAGGGGCCGGATCTCCCTGTGCTGCCATATTCCTGCACAGAATTTTAAGGATTCCAAGAATTCTAAATTCCAATGTACTTTCCTGGTCATTACGAAGGTACAGTTGGCAAAGTAGGAGGATAGAACCTATTTTACTTAACATTCTACCAGTTTAACTTACAATTGTTAAATATTTAGACATAGGATATGTGGCCCTCCATTCATACTTTTACAATGGATCCCACAAATGTTAGGGGAAGCTCTGAAGTGTACAAATCTTTTGGTAACACTAAACAAGATGAAAGTGAGAGAAATAAAGGAGAGAGAACCACAAATGAACAACATTAAGAATGAAAAGTGGACAACATTACTGGATACAACAGAAATTAAAGAGAACACTAAGAAAAAGCGTGTTACTTAAACAAACTAGAAAAATTCATAGAAAATCATATTTTACCAAAACTGCCGTATGTTTAAATAAAAAGCCCAAATAGTCCTATAACATTAAATAAATTGAGGAAAAAATAAATAAAAGAGTAGGTAAAAATTTACCACGAAGGAAAAATAAAATAACTGGGATCTGATAGTCTTATAAGTTCTATCAAAACATTCAAGAAACAGATAATTCCAATACTACACAAGTGCTTTCAAAAATAATTTAAAAACAAAAGTTTTCAACTCATTTTATGAAACTGTTACACTCTCAATTCCAAAACTAAAGAAGGACATACAAAGAAAGAATGCTACAGGCTGATCCCATGTATGAATTTTGATGCAAAATGCTGAACCAATTATTAGCAAGCCAAATCCAGTAATTAATAAAAATGATATGTTATACCAAGTTTGGTTTATCCCAGAAGTGCTAGAATGATTTGTCATTAGTAATTCTATCAATAAACTCATTACTTTAATAGATTTAAGGGGGGGGAGGAAATATGACGATCTCAATAGATACTGGAAAGGCGTTCAATGAAATTCAAATTTGATTCATAATAGATACTAATAATGGAAGAGTATTTCCTTAAAGAGATGATGAGTACCCTTAAAAAAGAAAAGAAAAGAAAACATCAGCAGAAGTTATATTTAACAGTCAAATGTCAGAAATACTCCCATTAAAATCAGGAACAAGTAAAGGAAAAGAAATAAAAAGTTAATTCCTAGAAGTGGAATAACTGAGCCATAGGGAATGAATATCTTTAATTTTAATAGATACTACTGAATACCCTCCCAAAACATTCTGCTATTACAGCCCCCAGTATCAATATACAAGTGCCCGTTTCCCCACCCTTCTATCAAAACTGAATGTTAGTCTTCGTAATTTTTGCCATCTGATACGAAAGACAAATTTCATTTCAGCTTTGTAAAGTGCCTATTCATGTCGCTTGGGGAACCTCGCTTTTACTTTCGGTTGTTGGAGCACACCGTCAGTACTGAATTGGGGGCAGGGGGCCTAAGGCAGGTTGCTGGTAGTCTTAACGGAGCCTAATGGTTTCAGTCAAAATAGGAAAGTATCTTGATAGTTTTTGACCCAAAAGAGTTAAACCTGCACGGTATAACAATATTATCTGCATCAGAAACTGAGCCAGGAAATCCTTGTCTCTGTCTGATGCCCTATTCCAGCCACCACACCCTTCCAGAGGCTTCACGGCAGGCAACAGAGTGAGACAGTTCTGGGGTTTCCAACCATGGAACTCCCACGAGGAAAGGTCTCTAAGATCCCAACCTGGAGACACTGGTCCTCGGGTGAATGCGTGCACTACAACTTCAAGCCTAAGGGGTACCCACCAACACAGGCACCCCCCTTGCTGCCAGGTCTATGAAAACTCAGTGATAAGAAGATGAGGGAGTCCAGTTCTCTTAGGTTCTTGTCTTAACTTCTTTCTCCCATCAAAGACCTTTTTGGCAGACGGATGAGGTTCCACAGAAACCCATTCTGTGACCACAGATTCAGCATGTGTTTGCAATCCAAGCCTTTTGCTTAAATCACCAGGAACAGGAGGGCTGAGACACGTTTCAGAGTTGTATGACTTTTGAAACCCCTCCCAGCAGCCGGGTTGCTGTTATTTGTTGCTCTTCTTGAGGGATAACTGTAGTCCTTCCCCACTTTACCTACCAGGGTTAAGATTTAACACAAGCAAAGAAGTCTTTGGATTCGCATAGGTCTGGATTAAGCACCAGCTCCTCCATACAAAGGCTGTGTGCCTCTGAGCAAGTTCCTCCATTCGCTCATCTGTCCAGTGAAGGGAATAATAAAGCCCTCCATTGGGGGATTGTGGGGATTCAAGGAGGAAAATGCACGCAAATCATACCTGCCTCTTAATAAGTGCTCAATAAACGGTAGCTGTTATCACTATTATTCCTCTCAAAGAATTTTGAGAGAGGCCTATTAATTAATTATTAATTAATAAAGGCCTATTAATTAGTAGCTTGAGATTGTATCTGCTCTTGGGTCTGTCTGTTCCAAAGTAGTAAAACCAAAACATTGGTGAGATTATAGAAGAGCCATGACAAATTTGTTGACACAAAATTCCAACACAGCTTGGAATTATTTTCTCAATAGGAGAAGGAGAAATGAGAGCTAACACCTATACAGCACTTGCCCTCAGTTAGGTCCAAGGGCCCTGCATGTATTTGCTCACGTAACCCTGAAAACAACACGACAAGGCATCTATTTTCTCCATGTCCCAGATGAGAAAACTGAGGCACAAAACACATTAATAAGTTGTCTGAGGCTAACAACCACAAAATGCCAGAAGTGAATGAGTGACAAATGCCTCAAAGAATGCTAAACTACAACTTTAGAAAGCTTGTCATTGAAAGAAAAAACAGACTAAGAAAAGAGATATGTGACATATTCTAACACAAAGCAGACCCCCATCAATGTAACTGGATGATGACAGTAGGATGGTGAAAGGACTCAGCGTGAGGAAGGGAACTTAGAAACTGTTGAAACAATCCAATCAGCTGTTCCTTGACATTCAGACAGCGGTCAAATCTGAGTTGAAGAACGACTATGAACCCCTCTTGCTCTGGGTCACACTTTCTAAACCGAAGCCACATCTCCTGACATAAAACTCTAAACCATAGCTCCTACTATGAAATAGAAGAAATGTAGCGGCTCTCCTAAGGGGCTTCTTCACCGAGCACAAAGATGAAAACTTGGACAGGTCTCTGATCGTCACACTTTGAGAAGTTACTTTCGTGATTCACTTGTTGAGACGTGAATTAAACAGACTAAGACGCTAACCCTAAAACGTGTCCTTGATTAGAGCTTATTCCACTCTGCAAGCAATGGTTATCCAGTTTATGTGTCTCTGGATCCTCCGTTATCAACTTATTTCTTCTGGCTTGTTATAGGCAGTCATGGGAGAGGACCTTGGGCTCAGTACTAACAGTGTGGTTTTTGACTCCTGTCCTGAACTAAGTCTGCATCAGTCAGACTTTCCTTGGCTTTTACAGCTTATCGGAAGTGGGATGTGCCTTGTCCCTCCTGATGAATGCGGAGTCCTCAGTAATCCCCTTTTCAGAGGTGGGGATCCTCAAGCACCCTCAATACTCACAGAGCCCTGCAGAATCCAAGGCCACCAGTGCTTGCCAGCCATTCATACCACCACGCCACCTCTCCCCAACAGGAGGTTTTGTAGCACACACACTCTTGACCTACTTAAAGAATTTTAAGCTCCTGCAGTAAAAAAAAATACATGCATAAATATGGACCAGATGCACAGATCAAATTTAAGGGGAATAGATTATAGACATGGAGCTGTCAACAGGGCCCTCACAATCACATTCTTTCATCCTCCCATGTGGTATCCACCTGCAGTGCATTGTCAGTGGGTTTGCAATGGGTTCCCACTTTCAAAGCTGGCTTTGTGCCTATGGGGTTTTTTTTAGCTTTGTTTTCAGCAATGTGCCTGTCCATAGAACTAAAAAGCATCTTTTAAGAAAAATACTTCTCCTTTACAAATTTGTCTATAAAGGAGAATTGTTTTAGTATTACCATTAAAAAGATTTTGGTTGACCTTGTTTTTTTTTTTAACCATTAACAACATAATAAAAATTATATCAGGACAGCTACAGGAGCCCAATATTTTACTTTTAAAACTACTCTCCCAAATGAAAATGCTTCCTATGAAACATGTACCAAACTCTTCTGTATAGACCCTCAATTTTTTTTTAATACAGATAAAACAGAACAGAGAAGTGGAGGTATTGAACTACTAAGCAATAAGAGCCTGAGTCAATTCCCAGTTTCACCTTGGACAAAAGAACACATGTCCCTTGTACTAATCAAGCATCCTGCCTCTTTCCCATCCAGAAAGGTTGAGAAACAATTCTAACGACATACTCAGCTATTCCTGAAAAGATCATAGATGAGAAAGATTCAGCACAGCTCTTCCAGGTTTAGTGCTTCTCAAAGATGAATTCTGATCTTCCATGTAGTCATATAAAGAGCTTCATACAACAGAATCTAGGTTCTCTGAAGTTATTAAAACCAGACAATCTTCTTCGCTGCAACTGACTGGAAATGGGATCATTCCCAAAGGAAGTCAAGTATGTGATAAAAATATTAGAGTATCCTACCTCTTCAGTTGCACAGCTAACATTTACACTAAAGGGCATGCCAAGACATGTGCTAGGCTCTTTTAGTTACACACGGCTAGAGACTTAGAACCTGAATCCTATGTAATTTACCAAAGATGAAAGAACAGAAACAAAACAGCCACTCTAAATTCATTGAACAAATTGAAAGATTCCTTCCCTGGTAGTAATCAGTCACTAGGGTCCCTCTATTCTGCCTTAAAAAAAAAAAACTAACATCCATCCTCTTCCCTCTATTCCCAACTACCGCAGCCTTACTTCAGGCCCTCAGCACTTCTTGTCTAGGTAATTATAGTAGCCTCATGCTTATTCTTCCTGCCTTCAGACTTGACCCTTCCAATCCAACCTTCCCACAATGATCTTCACATAGCATAAATCTAATAATGCTACAAAAACTTCAGTGGTTCCCATAACCTTGTCAATAAATTTCAAACATGGTACCATAGTATCTAAGGGACTTCATGAACCACAGTGGTGCCTATTTCTCCAGCCTTACTTCCTGGCCCTCCCTAAGCAGACTGGCTCTTTGAGTCAGGACCCAGATGCTAGGATGGGCAGCAAGTATTGTACATGGAGCCAGAGGGCAAGTCCAAGGATTAAAAATGTTAAGGGTCAGACACCCCCAAAAGCACTTCAAAACAAAGCATCTATGAGATGGTTAAGGTGCGTATGAACGGAACCTAGGAGATACTGGGAAGTAAAGAAATGAGGTTAAAATAGAAGATACACAAATATGCAGAATGAAGTAGTTCTCAAACTCTGATGTACAACATTGTCACTGTAATTAACAATACTGTATTACACACTGAAGTTTTTGTTAAGAGGATAGATCTCACATTAAATGTTCTCACCACAAGAAAATAAAATAAAAATAATAAAATAAAAAATAAAGAGTGGAAAGGCAATAAATCTAAGAGACAGTGGGCTTTTGCCCACCCAAAGCCATGATGGTTCCTTTAAAGTACTCTCTCTCCTTCCTCTTTCTTTCTCCTCACCTGGTTGACTTCAAGACTCATCACATATATCAAAGCCTCTGGGAAAAATTCCCCAAACTCGTAGCTGAGTTGCGTCACTTGTATGTGCTTCTTAATACTCTGCTTCTCTTTATTTCAATACCCCTTTCCTCCTTGTGGTAATTGTCAATATGACAATTACACAGTAGGTAACCACTACCTTTGGAGAGCATCGTAGCATTAGTACAGGTCAGCAACTAACTTCATCTCTGAGCCGTATGCAACATTAGAGTATTGGAATCAACAATATTGGAGGAATATTTCTTTTTAAAAATTCAACAAATACATTACTATTTCTTTACATGCAAGTTGCCCATGAAACAATTTGAAGAACCTGATATTAAAATCGATCATTATAAAATCAGGTACTACTTATTACTGCAGTCACCTCTTTTCTCCACATAAAACCACAGGAACACAAATCTTTCCAAAGATTTTCATGGTGTCCTAAAGTTCATAATTTTAGAGAATGAGACACAATTATCTTCTTTAGGAGTTCTAAGTCCCGAAGTTACCAAGATAGCCTGACAAATCAGTCCTTTTCCTGATGGATGTAAAAAGTTCAACTGGATATTATCCCAATTCTTTCAAACATAAAAGTAAAGAATCACCTATTATCATCATCCCAATTTGCAACCTTTTAAAATTAACCCCATGATTTTACAAATGTTTGGTTTTACTTTGTCCTCATCACGATACTGTATTTTTTAAATACATAGTGTTTTTGTACTGATTTTAGAGATGAGATGGCAGTTGAAAAAGACTTAGAAACATGTTCAACATTATCCAGGAACCTGGAGGCAAAAAACAAACTCACTTTAGAAAGCCTCTAAGTTTGAAGTTTTTAAATACAGTTGACCCTTGAAAAACACAAATTGGAATTGCACAGCTCCACTTATGCATGGATTTTTTTCAATAGTAATACTACAGTACTACACGATCCAAGGTTGATTGAATCCACAGATGCAGAACAAGGGTCTGGAGGAACCATTGTGGGACTTGAGCATCTGTGGATTTTGGTATCCAAGGAAGGTCCAGGAACCAATCCCCAGCAGATACAGAGGGACAACTGTAGGGTTTTGGGTTTTGTTTTTTTTTTTTTTTCCTTAATACAAATTTGAAAAGAAGGAAAAAGAAAAAAAGAATCCTTCCTATAATTGAACTTGATTGCTTCTATTCTTGCCCTCTTCAGAGCTTCACATCCCACACCCTTTTACACTGAACTTGGACTCTACTCAAAGAACTAGCATTCCACAGCTAGCCTGGGAACCTGAGATGTTTTCCAACTAGCAGATCATTGAGTGTAGAGGAGAATATACTAAATGAAATAAAGATAGGTACTCAAGAAAACAGAGTTGCAAAGGTCAAGGAATTTACAGCAAGAAAAGAGAAAATTACATTACATATAACCTGAGACAATTATCTGAGAGGAGACGGGTAGAATGGAGTACATATCAATAACTTTTTTTTTTTTTTTTTTTTGCGGGACGCGGGCCTCTCACTGCTGTGGCCTCTCCCGTTGCGGAGCACAAGCTCCGGACGCGCAGGCTCAGCAGCCATGGCTCACGGGCCCAGCCGCTCCGCGGCATGTGGGATCTTCCCGGACCGGGGCACGAACCCGTGTCCCCTGCATCGGCAGGCAGACTCTCAACCACTGCGCCACCAGGGAAGCCCATATATCAATAACTTTCATAAAATTTATAAATCTGTAATATTTACAAGATTTCCCCCCTAAATTTCCAGCCAGTTTTACAGCCCTAAACTCTATCCTCTTATACTTCTAGCCAATAAGACTGTACCTTACTTCTGAGTATTGTCTAGCTGCCCAGACAATACCCCACACTCTGGATTGTGCACTCAGGAACAACAGCCAAAAAAACACATAAAATGTAGATCTCGGGCTTCCCTGGTGGCGCAGGCTCTGGACGCGCAGGCTCAGCGGCCATGGCTCACGGGCCTGATCTTCCCGGACCAGGGCACGAACCCGTGTCCCCTGCATCGGCAGGCGGACTCTCAACCACTGCGCCACCAGGGAAGCCCTAAATAATAAATCTTTTAAAAAAAAATCATCACCAGTATCACAAAATTTCCATTATCCCCATGCTCCCTCCTCAGTGCCTATTCCTCTCCAAAGTACCACTAGCCTGATTTCTAGTACCATAGATTGGTTATATCTGTTTTCATACTTCATAAACGAAATCATCAAGTTTATATTATTTTGTAGCTTATATCATTCAACATTGTAAGACATCTGTATAGCTGCATATAGTGTACACCATTCATTGTTACTACTACCTAGTAACCCATACTTATCCACTCTACTGTTGATGGACATTGGGGTTTTTTTTTCTAATTGTTGCCTATGACTAGACTGCAATGATATTTTAGCACGTATCTTTTGGTGATCATAGGAATGCATTTTTGCTGGGTATATATCTAAAAGGAAAAGTACCAGGTCATGGGATATGCATACTCTCATATTTAGTAGATACTGCTCAGCAGTTTGTCCCAAATTTATTCTTCATCCTGAAGTGGATGAGATATCTGATTCCCTAGCAACACTTGATATTTTCATCATTTTCATTTAGCCACTTTAGTGGTACCCCACCGTGGTTTCAGCTTACTAAATCTCCCTATGTTTAATACAACAGAACACCTTTTCATATGTTTAGTGTACATTTATAGTCTTTTTTGTGAAGATTTTGCCCCCTTTCCTATTGAGTTGTTGTCTTTTTCTTACTAATTTGTGAGTATTCCTTATATGTTATGATTACAAGCCCTTTGTTAGAAACGTGTACTACAAGAACTGTTTGTCGCTAATCATGTCTTTGAGTAAATAGTTCTTACTTTTATTACACTCTCTTGTACACTATTTTCTTCCATGTTAGGGCTTTTGACTCGTGCCTTAACAATTTTGCCTGCTTCAAAGTCAGAAAGATGTTCACCTATATTGTTTTTCTTTAAATGTTTTCTTGTTTCATCTTCTCCAGTTAGATCCACAGTCCATCTGGAATTAATTTTTGTATATACTGGTGTTTGATACATTTTTGCCATGTGGATATCCAACTAAGGCAGCACTGTTTACTGAAAAGATCATCCTTTCCCCACTATACTGCAGTGTTACCTGTGTCATAAACCATTTGACTATATATATGTAGGACTGTTTCTTTCTCATTTGGTATGCAATAGGTAATAAAATTATCTCATCCCAACTCAGGTTGGGAAACTGTTCTAGGTAAGAATGGAATGGTAAGCCATTTTTTTCTTATTCTTATCCTCTTATTATTAACCCTTTTTACAATCACTTTACTCTTTCTTTGTAACTTTTTCTTTACAAAAAGGTTTGGTTTAATTAATGTATATTAGTTCAGACTCCTTTAAGTGTTATAAATCTAAGTAGCTTAAGCAAAACAGAAATTTTATTATAAGGAAAATGGTGTCTCACAAAGCCATGGACAAAATCGGGGCTGTGGCTCAGAAAGCCCTCATTACTCTCCGGCCATTTTCTCCTGCCTCTATACTTTACTTTCTTCTCTCTTACACTCTACGAAATATTTTCTCTGGTTCTCTGAAGCACATCGCTGAAAATCTGGCCTCAAAACTCTTGAGCTGTAATATATTAGAGCTTCAGTCATCTGAGGGACTTTCACTTCCTTGGTCTCCCAAATCAGAAAAGATTGCGAATAATATATATTTTTATCCAGCACAGACTTCATCATAGAGTAGCTATCATGATGATGATGATGGTGATGATGGCAGTGGTTAGATTATGAGCCTATAGCCTCATAATCGTTCATGAATCTCAAGGGCCAAATTTAAAAGCTGGGCCCCATTGGTTTAAGAACTGGGCAGGGTGGATCCCAGACATGGTAGATGTCAAGATCTACACCTTGGTGAGTGCTGTGTACTGAATTGTATCCCCCCCAAATCCATGTTAAAACCCTAACCTTCTATGTGATTGTATTTGAAATAGGGCCTTAGGAGGTAATTAAGGTTAAATAAGATCACTCCAATAAGGGTGTGACCCTGATCTGATAAGATTAGCAGCTTTATAAGCAGAGGAAAAAAGATCTCTCTCTCCCTGTCTCCATGCATACACACCACAGAAAGGACATAAGAGGACATAGTGAGAAAGCCACCATTTGCAAGCCAGGAAGAGAGCTCTCGTCAATGAACAAGTCAACCAGAACCTTGATCTTAGACTTCTGGCCTCCAGAACTGTGAAAAATAAATTTTTCATAAAAGCCACCCAGCCTGTGGTATTTTGTTATGGCAGCCTGAGCTAAGACAGTGGGCATGGACAAAAATCAGCAAACCTTCCTTGCAGTTCTGTCCAGCTGACCTCTACTGTCTAAACCCTATTCCAATTTCTAGTCATTGCCACTTCGGCCTGAGCCTGTTGATTTCCTTAGTGACCCTATAAGAGGACCTTGCTGTGATTTAGCCCTCTTCAGCTGAGCCCATTCCACCAGCTCATGACTCAGGAGCCACTCTGAGAAAATCCATTTTCTGTTCACAAACTTGTTAGTCATCGCCAGAGTGCTTTTCTCCCTGAGTCCTCCCATTTGGAGTATCATTAAATTCCTGAGGCCTCTACCCTTTCTCCAGTTTAGCATTCTAAGTCTCAGGCCTGCAGCCAACCTGTCCGTATCTGCTGGACCGCCTCTGCAAGACCAGTGCAGTTTCTGCATGTAGAGCAGATGCTTCACAAGAACGAGTCATAAAGATGGATCACCAGCTCTCCCATCCAAGGCCAAGGGATCAGGAGAGGAAGAAGGAAGTCAATCTCCGGACAAGTCAACCATTACAGAACCTGGAAAATGTAAGAGGTCTGGCCTGCCAGTAGCTTATTATAGTTTGTTTTTGCCCCTCTTTATGCCCACCTAAGACCCTTAAACTCCTCACTCTTCACATATCTGGAGGCTAATCCCATGTGAGAAACACTCAGAAAAACAAGTGTGACAGCTCTGCTTGAGGCCCAGAAAGAAGGCTCTTTCTGAAAGGGGCCCTTTGGTTGTTTTCCCAGGTAAGATGTATAAGAGTTGATCCCTGTTGCCTGAATTCCTTTCTCACCACACCCAAGGTCATTTTAATGAAAATTCCAAAGTCCAAGCCAAGAGGATAGAATTGCTCTTAATCCTTCAGCAGTGCCGTCATTTGATCCCTAGACCCGCTGGGGTGATTATGGTGTGTCTGCAGAGCACAGCTAAGCAGACAGCAGAAGGAAGTGGCCGCAAGTGCAGGAGGCTGGTTTCCTGACCCTTATTTCTGTGTCAGTGTGCTGCTGTTATTCCCAAGACCCAGTGGCCTATAGCCCCCCACCAGCCTTTCTCCCTATCATCTCGAGATAACACTGACTGTCATAGCTCTTCTTCATCTTTCAGAGAAGTCTAAGAAGTCATTGATATTTTCTGAATATTATTTATTTTATTGAGAAGGTTGAATCAGAATATAATTCATTTCCTGGTTTTCTGCTACCCAGGGGAGGCTAAGATTTGTGTGGAACATACAATTATACTTCCTGACACCCTTATATCTGTGACTTAGCATTTCATTAGAACGTTGAAAAATTGTGTTGTAAAAGGAAATGAAAAATGAAAGAAACAACTTGGGTGCTTTTTAAGAATGTTTAATTTGTTTTTATTTTCTTTCTTACTTCCTGAGTGATGGGGGAATGAAAAGGCTGACGACCGAATGTCTGGGATTTTCTGGGACCTCTCTGTCCCCTGAGCCAGATATGTGTACATTCTCCAGCGCTGCAAGGACTAATCAGCAGTCTCGGCCCTTCCTAATGACCAGACTGAGCGGCAGCCCCCAGCTTCCTGTCACGCTGAACTCTGGAAGCCAACGTGCCGCCAGCCTCCAGCAAACCTGCCAAAGTCATCTGCTTTGTTATTTTCTTACCTCTGAGTTGAAAGGGGTAGGTCCTTCCCTACAACCGGCCAAACGGAAGGGAGTTGGGGGAAGCGCGGCTTCAGAGTGTAAAACAGATTCTTTTCTTTTCAAGCCCTAGAGGCAAACATGTGTAGGCAGTATCCCTCTCACGTTAAAAAAAAAAAAAAAAAAAAAAAAATCTTTCCTTCTATTAAAATACTCAAGCTTAAAAAGAGTTTTGGAAACTGCTAAGTAAAGATAAAATCTGAAGCACGATCAGTATAAACAATGTCTTTAACTTTCTCATTTTTTCCACCAAATACAAAAGTATTTAGGGAAGATAAAAGTGAATCTGAGTGTTTTCTCCCAGGAATGATACCATATTGACTAATATTCCCTAACCTTTTTCTCCTTCCCCACTACTACCCCAGCCCCCCATCCCATCCTTCCAGAATTTTCTCCCACAGGTACTGTTCAGCCAGAATGGGGGCAAGGAAAACTAGGCAATAAGTGGCTGTCACAGTGCCAGTGGCCTGGGAGCATGCAGTGGTCGTGCCTTTCCTCATGACTCAGTCCACCAAGAGTCCCCTGGACCTTGACACTCAAAAAGCACAGTTGAACATAATAGGAGTTTACTTCAAGCTGCTACTGGTGTGATTAAACTTCTTGATTTACTATGAAATATCCGTAACTTCCTTAAGGGAAAGTGAGAATTTTTCGATTTTACTTTAATTCTTGCAGAAAAAAAGAAAGAGTTAAAAATATACCTACTATTTAGAAGGTCTACCAGGAACACAAAAGATCACTATCCCAGAAGACACTCGATAAATGTTACTGCCTGTGCCCTTGCCTCAATCCGCACCTGCGTGTACACAGGGAACAGTGAAGTCACAGCGACCGTTCTCAGATTTTTTCAGGAAAGCCAAGATAATCCTCTCCATATAACTGTTGGCACCATACCTGACCTCCTAAATAAGCCAATAAATGTTTTAACATTCTTTGACAGTTTTCAAATCCTACATTAGGGGCTTCCCTGGTGGCGCAGTGGTTGGGAATCTGCCTGCCAATGCAGGGGGCACGGGTTCGAGCCCTGGTCTGGGAAGATCCCACATGCCGCGAAGCAACTAGCCCCGTGAGCCACAACTACTGAGCTTGCGCGTCTAGAGCCTGTGCTCCGCAACGGGAGAGGCCGCGACAGTGAGAGGCACGCGCACCGCGATGAAGAGTGGCCCCTGCTCGCCGCAACTGGAGAAAGCCCTCGCACAGAAACGAAGACCCAACACAGCCAAAAATAAATAAATTAATTAATTAAAAAAATTTTTTAAAAATAGTAAAATATTATTTAAAAAAATCCTACATTAACGTATCTGGTCCTCCAATGTGTCTCTTTTTCAGGGAGTAGGGACCAGAACCCAGGGCTTCTGATTTGGAATCTTCAGTCAGATGGTAGTCCTACCTCTGTGACCACTCACAGGCCATCTAGCCTTGGGTACATTGGATGGTGTATCTGGGTTTGGATTCCTTTATTGCAAAAAGGGTGAGAAGGAAAAGAAAGTTGAGGAGGGTTGAACCAGCTAGTGTTTCTCTTAGTTTCTACAGTTCCATAAATCCAAGAGCCTTCCCAGGATACCTGATTGGCGTGGCGTCTTCTTGAGTTTCTTGAGAATAATGAATGATGACTTTTTGCCTCTTCTTTCTGTAAGCAAGAAGTCAGTTGAAGTCCCATAACTTTTGAGATTTCCACCAACTGGCAAATTTCACGTCGAATAGGAAGGCTGATGCCCTTCTCGAGATCTTGGCAGACCCGTGTGGCTTATGCCCTATGGTCTACATCAGTGTCCCTACTCCCACTGATATCCAGGCTTTACTGTAACATCCAGCAGCTATTACTTCCATTTTTCCAACGAAGACTCAGATGTAAGCCACTGTCCCCTCTTCATTCTTTTCCCCACCAGACACTACTCACTGAAAGCACTGGAGTATCCATCTGGCAGAATTTTAATGAAGCTTAAGTTCAACAAAGAAGGTGGCATAACAGCACTTTGAATTAATATCCATTATGACACATCCTCTTCTTACAAGTTCTCTGCCACCCCGGGCCACACAGCATTCCCAGAGACTGGCAGATCTCAGCAACCCCTTTCCAGATGCCTTGCTGCCTAAAACTTCCAGCACCAGCGCCATCAGGAGAGGGGGAATAGAGGGCTGGCCATGTCCATTCAAAGGATGCAACAAGGCAATTTTCTAAATAAAAAGCCACCACCTCCAGTCACTAAGTGCTTCTCTCCCTTGGGGAAGATGGAGCTGTAATCAGCTGTGTTTTTAGGTAACATTTTTTTTCGCTTTGCCACACTGATGTCAACTAATGTGGTGGAACCGAAAAAGCACTTAGCCTGCCGCCCAGTACTGCTCTGCACCTGGATCTCAGTTTCCTTGTTGAAGAAGAAGGGGCTCAGAAAAGAATGGATTCTGAACTTTTTTATGAGGAGGAGCTTCTTATGAACTCCCATCAACTGAGACAGAGAACAAACTTATGGTTACCAAAGGGGAAAGGGGAAGAGGAATAAATTAGGAGTTTGGAATTTGGGATTAACAGATACATACTACTATGTAGGCAATAGATAAACTACAAGGATGTCCTGTATAGCACAGGGAACTTTATTCAATATCTTGTAATAACCTATAATGAAAAAGAATCTGAATATATATACATGCATATATGTATGTATGTATAACTGAGTCACTTTGTTGTATACCTGAAACTAACACAACACTGTAAATCAACTATACTTCAATTTAAAAAAAAGAAAAAACCTCCCATCAAATTTGAGACTATTAGAGAGGGGAGAGAAAGATGCAGTGCTGGCCAGGGGCTGCAGGTGCCAGCACAGCTACTGAGAACAAGGACAGGGGAGTCAGAAGAAGCCCCACCAGCTCAGCGAAAGGAAGCCAGGTACAGTAATGCTCTGGATTGAAGTCCGATAACCTGGCCCTAATCCCAGCTTTTCATTACTTTCAGAATGTTGATCTTAGTCAAATTGCCTAACTTGTTTAGGTCTCTTCTTACTAATCTGTGTAAAAATGTGTAAGTTCTGCTCCATCTGTCTCACAGGGTTTATATGTGATTGAAATGAAGTAATATATGCGGTCATATAAAATGTTATATATAACATTTATTATCAGCTGATCCCTCCTACTTTATTGGTTGCTTAGCAACATCAAGTAGCCATCCAGTGTAAACAGTTCATCCAGTGTAGATTTTGTTAAATGGACCACGAATCAACCTTACCAGGATTGTCTTATAACAATTTTATGTCAGTTTTCTAAAAACACAAACATCTTAGAAAATGCAGGTGATCCTATATAATGCCTGTGGGTGATGTCTGATTGTAGCTGTCATTTTGTGTTGAAATATTGGCACAGGTAGGCTATACCAGCATCATAGAAACTCATGTGAGAAATATATGTTTCTATGAAATACATGTCTCACATGGGACGGTAGAGTTAGAAATATAGTAATCCTCCCTTATTTTTCATTTTCAAAGAACACAAAATTCGGAACATTTTAGTATCAAAATTATTATTACTCTTGTTACTACTATTATGATATTGTAACTATTTTTATTATCATGCTTATCATTTTTATTGTGATATACAGAATGTTTTCCTTTCTGGCCATTAACCTAAATGATCTAAAGCCTCATCCTTTAAGATCAAGGGAAGATTTACAAGACATTAATTGTCAAAATGTATTATATTAATTTAGGCTACCAGTTGCATCATTCAGAAGTTATACAAATTGTATCCATAAGTATCATAGATTTGGAAGATGAAGAAACGGAAATTAGCTTTGAACACAGAGATTTCAGGAAAAAGATAATGGGATTAAGGTTCAAACCTGAAGATAAATTAAGAAAAAAAAATTCTCCACACAACGATTTATTTTCTTCAAGTTCAAAGGAATGGAAATATGTTAAATTACTTACACAACATTGCATTTTAGCATTATTTGCTTCTCTTTTTTTTTTTTTTTTTTTTTTTTTGCAGTATGCGGGCCTCTCACTGTTGTGGCCTCTCCCGTTGCGGAGCACAGGCTCCGGACGCGCAGGCTCAGCGGCCATGGCTCACGGGCCCAGCTGCTCCGCGGCATGTGGGATCTTCCCGGACCGGGGCATGAACCCGTGTTCCCCTGCATCGGCAGGCGGACTCTCAACCACTGCGCCACCAGGGAAGCCCCTGCTTCTCTTTTTAAATATAGATTCTTCAGGCTTTTTACTAGAATTATAAAATTTCTACATGCTTATTCCTACTAAAGTTAAATAAAGAGAATAAAATCTACCCCTGAGAGGTAACCACTTTGTAACCTTGTGAGCTGGAGGATAGGCCCTTGAATACTTAGCCCTTACATCATTCAAAACGATCTTTGAGGAAAATGGTTTCAACCAGTATCATCTCACCCACACTCCCCTTCAGTGACTCTGGATTCGAGAGCTCGCCTGATGGAGTAGGATGGAGTCAAGCACTGCCCTGACGCGAGGATGGAAGCAGGGCCCACTGTGCTAACTGGAAGCACAGAGGTAGAAAGCTTGGCCCCCTTCTTGGGTGGACCTCTGCTGAAAGAAGTGGTCTCTCACACTGATACCAAACCCGCCCAGGCAGACACTCACTGCATGAAATATAAATGCAGAGTGAACACAGAATGCAAAATCTCTCAGCTGGGAGAACTGCTGCCCCAGCAACTCTGAGCGACTCTCATGAAGCCTGCTGTGCATTCCAGAAAACCAAAAAGTGAGAGCCCTGATAAATCAGATAACCAGGTTATTAATGAGGCAATTTCCCCTTCCTGCTCACATGCTGTATTTATTTTTTAATATAAATTCTCATCATCTTAAGCAATAATACACTCTCTTCCTGTAACCTTTAAGAACTTGCCAAATGGAGCAGTACAAACATATTACTCACATTTTTTGTGTCTGTTTTTTCAGTTTTTAGCTTACACACAAAAAAATCTTGTAAATACAGTCAGCCTTTTAGTTTTTTCTGGGTTTTCTTTGTTTTGTTTTGCTTTTTTTTTTCTCTTTTACAGAAGTAATTTTAACTTCTAGTTTTATAATCAGCTTTTTGTCAGGTTATATAAAGTGGACACTTTCCATGGTATCAAATATTCATTTACTAGAGCAATTTTTTAAACAATTTGGGCAGTAGGATTATTTTTTCAACAAAATTGGATGTGGACCCCAGAATATAAAAAATTAGTAAGAGCTTAGCCATATTCTAATAACATCATGGCAATGGCTTATAATCCCACTCACGAGGTCCCACTCCATCCTTGACTCATACATTGTCCAGGAAAGACAACAGAACCTAGGTCAAAAAAAAAAAAAAAACTTCTGCTGCATCATTTGTAACGAACATATGGCAGTAAATATTGCTTACTGTTCAATTAAGAAACATTCCCGTACATTTTTTAACCTCTTTAAGTAAATTATTCAGATCGCCAGGAGGGAAATCATTAGGCTCAGAATTCCATATTGAGCAAAATCATTAATGACTAAGTGGCCAGGGTCAGGCATGATATGAAAACACTTGCTCTGCCAATCTGTTTCACAGGGGATTCTGAGCTAAAGTATTTTTACAGTTTGAGATTCTGGACCTTGTCAGAGAATTCACGTATGCCAAATTGTTATGTAATCATTAAAATAACAAGGCTTTGGAAGCACTAGGAAATATATAGAGCAATTTTTTGAGATTTTCTTTTGTCTGATCAGGGCAATTCATCTTTTGAATTACCTGTGCCACCACGCGGAGCAACATTTCCCAATGAAATTGTAACCCAGCACATTTGCTTCATCGGCAGCCTGGCCTTCATCCTGATCATGGTTCCATTTGAAAATAAGGATCGTCATAAGTGACAATGGGTTTCCTACAGAACATCTTAGTTTAAAGGTCTGAGTAATTGACTATGACCAAGTTACATCAGTACTCCAAATTGTAAAGGAAGCGCCATGTTCTAAAGAGACTTTTCGGATCAAATATCCGTACATCTCAGTAAGCTAAAAATTCAGACCACTTCTGCCACAGTAGATGTCAGAGACTGACACGAGTTGATGGAAAAGAACACGGAACCCTTTTGCTTTTATAGATAGTTACCTTGTGGTAGGTAGAATTTGCTGGGCTTCTTTACAATATGACCAAACGTCATGCTGCCCACCTTTTACGGACAGAACCTCTATCATTTGTTTCCCAGGAAAAACAGCTCTGTGTGTGTGTGTGTGTGTGTGTGTGTGTGTGTGTGTGTGTACGTACAGACAAATGCTTTGTGCAATAAATGTTTTATTTCTTCATATCCTTTCTGCCCCCCTTATGGACAAGGGTTATGTCAGGCTTCAGTTGATATTTACTTCAGTTTCTAATCAAACAAAATACATGTATCCAGAATATTTATATCTACATTAGACTGTAAAAGTGATAAATGCTATCATCGGTGCACTTCATTTTGAGTACAACATCAACAGAAGTATTCAGTGAACCATTTGTCAAATGAGAAAATCCATGACAGATTAGGGATGTGTTATGAGAAAGTGAAAGGGGAGTGAAAAAATCAAGAGGGTAAATTAGATGATAGAAATTAGAAAAGGAAAAAGAAATGAAAGCGGATGAAAGTTTGGAAAGCAAGGAAGAAATCAAAATGTTCCTTGGAAGTGTACACTTGAGCAGAATTTTAAAGCACGGACACTGAGGTTGATTATGGAAAAACTGCATAACCTTTGTCCCAATTTCTTCTTCTATAAGATGCATTCCACCTATACCATAGAGTAAATGAGGAAATGCAGGTAGAGCATTTAGCAAAATAAAGTGAAGTAGATGTTCAATACATATTAGCTATTAGCATAAGTTAGGGTAATTCACATTAAGAGTATCATGATCATTTGTATTATTTATAGAACTTACATTACTACTTTAACATAATTTCATCTTTCATTTTCTGAAAATTAATTATTCTAGGTGTCAAATCTTGCCATTCCTTTTTAAAAAAATGTCTAATACTGGTCATAAAGCTATAATATGAAGAATATTAGAAAAAGTTAGTAACAGTCAAATTAGTTCCTAAGATATAATAATGATCTTTAGTTAACTCTTTAAATCAAAATTTTCCTGTATAAATAAAGCTGAGATCAATTTCCTATTTTTTAATCCACTGCCCAAACATGATTTGGATGTCCCGGGATGCTAAGAAAAACAGCTAAGTCTTTCTCCAAAACTTTTGTACTCTTCCCCAACTCCTCTTCTTTTCTTCCCTACATTTTTATTTTCATAAGATCATTCACAAAATTAAAAATCTCACTTTGCAAAAGCACTCATCTTAGAAGGAGAACAATCTAATCATTCTTTCAAAGAGTTACTATCTTTAAATTTAAATTTATCTCTGTAATCTAACCTGATTTTTTTAATAAGTGTTAGCTCTGAGGACAGAAGCTATATTTTCTTCTTTTATATCCATCATAGTAACTATTTCAAACCTGTCCATAGAGCAGATAATCAATACATATGAATAATATGTTAGAAATGAGAAAAGGACAAGAAGCAGAGGTTAATTGCAAAAGTCATCCAATTTTAGATTCCTAATGAGAATTCACTGAGTCTTTTGGATTTCACCTCTTTCACTATGATTGAAATGCCAAGTACAAGCTGAACAGTCTGCTAACAATCTAAAAAGAAAATATATTACCATGATTGTACAGGGAAACTGGAAGCGATTTTCTCTTGGGTTGGAGGTTTAAACAAACAGGAAGCCCTGTTTAGGATTTGTCTTCATCATCTTTCATCACAAGTCAGCCTGACTTCCTGATGAAGAAATGTGGAACTGCTTTCAGATACGAAACCAAAGGGGGCAGAAATGCCAACCCAACAATCTCCAACTTTAAATTCAAAGTGGCTATTTTCGAACAGCCCCTCTCAATCAGACCCCAGCTCTCCAAGTAAAATGTTGTCTCTTAAAGTCTATGAGCAGTGGGCAGAAAATGAGTCTTTGTTAGAATCCAGCCTCATATTCAAAGAATCTCACTTTATTTCTACCATCGAACACCAAGAAGGGGTGAGAAACAAACCATATACTAGAGAATAATAATAATCACAGACCCCTTAAAGTGTTTTCTTCTCAGCATTAGTAAAATAGTTTTCCATAGCTACCTGAAATAATATTATTTATGGAATGAAACATAAAGACTTTATCAAAATCTTATAGTTAGTTCAGGATGGAAAAGGAATAATATTTCACAATTTGTCTCCAATCCATATATATATAATTTTATGTATATCTACTTTTTGAAATTAGTAATTCCTTCTTAAACTTAAAATTCATGAAACTATTGATTAAACTGCCATTACGAAAATAACAAATACATCAGTTTTCAGGGAAAAGTAAAATTTGAGGATTTTTAATTCAAATAAATTTCTACAAGTAGTTCAAGATGAACTGATAATTCTCTTAACATGAAGAAGCTAATGCCAAAATTTGAATTGGAATTTCCAAGGGATACAAACTACTAAAGAATGACTAGTACTTTATCTAATATAAAGTGGAAAAAATACAAAATCAGGACTCTTATCACTCTAAAAATTATGATGAATTATATCAATTCACACAGTAGATTTTTATCTACTGGGTCTAGATGTACCATTATTTCACTTGATGAATTTGCAAGACCTATTCTCACTGATACTTCCAAATATGACTTATTCCAAGGTTCCATTCTTAAGTATTCTTGAAAACATTAGTTTAATATAAGAAAGGAAGAGCTATTGTAATACAAAAAGAAAAAACAAGAGCATATTCATTAAATATGATTTGAACCAGACTAATAACAATAAACATCTGCAATTTAAATATATCCTGACTCAATTAAATTCTAGAAGTCATTGATTAATGTTGAAGCCCAGAAGACAATGCAGGCAACTACCACATCACAAACATTCCAGATGTTTCTTGAACCCACAGTTCTCTCCCCACTTATCAAGCCTGTGACAACTACCATTCAGTGTTTTGTATTGCCTTTCAAAATTGCATCTTTAATAGTTATTTTTAAAAAACCAAAGAAGCAAAGGAGAAAGATGAAAATAAACTTCAACAAAGACATATAGTTTGTCTAGATGAAAATAAAATGTGCATGAGAAACATATAAATGAATTTCCTTAGAATGATGCAACCCCTCCAAAAAAAAATCACAGGAGTCATCACCATGGGTGGTAGGATGCTGAGTTTCCCACAGGAAGCAGCTCAGGTAATTGCTTGTTTGTTTTTGTACTGAGAGGCATTCTATTATGTGCCTACGGGTTTCTTCTAGGAGAAAATCTGCCACATAGCTCATTTTGTTTCAGGCATTTTATAGGCATTTTTCTCCCGTGTTTAGAGGGTCTGTCATCTTAATAAGTGTCCTGTAGAAGAAATGACTAAATGGGAAATACATGTTGTTGGCAAAAAAGTTATGTTAGAACATAAGAAAAATGTCTGCAAATAATGTAAAGATATGAATTCAAAGTAGGAAAAACATAGTCACTTATGGAATAATACAGCAAATCAGAGAAAGGTTAGGTTATCCGGCCAGTTCGGTTGTCTGGAAGGAATTCCAGTGTTGAGGCCACAGTTAGGCAAGCCCATGAAAGGAAGTATGGGTTAGCTCATCACTACCTCCATCCCCAAGGATCCCAGTGAGGTCAGTGTAAGAGTTCTGCAAATAACTCTGGCCCGCATATACTGCACCAGGCGCTGTGCTTCACAGAGGGGAGATCATATTCACAAATGAACACTCTCTGGTCCCTGCTGTTATGGAATTTAGTCCAGCAGAGGAAACAGACCCATGAATAAATTATCCCAAAGTCAGGGAGGACATAATGACAGTTATTTCCAGGGTGCAGTGGCATCCATGCAAAAGGCGGGCACTTGGTCCAGTATGAAGAAGGGAAAGGCTGTCCCGGAAGGCTTCCCGGAGGAGACAATCCCCAGGCTGGGCTTTGAAGGATGGGTTGGAGATGTGTAGTCAGCAAGATGAAGATGGACAGAGGAACATTCCAAGTTATGAAAGCGTGAGCAAAGACACATACTTTCAAAAGAGGGTGGGATGAGCGGGCAACTGCTAACCATTTAGTACTACCAGTGTATATAAATGTTAAAATATACCAGAGTATAAATTTTTAAATATAAGGCTGAAGAGGCTGCAAGGGCCCAGACCTCAGAGAACGTGTGACCCACACTGAGGTGCTTGGATATTATCCAGAGGGTATTGGGAAGCACCTGGGAAACAAAACTCCTCTAGTCCCTTCACTGTCCCTCCCTTGTCACCACACACAGGACTGTCGTGAATCCACCTTCTCAGAAAGTGGTGGAGGTGAAGGGGGCGAAGAGGTACCAGCTTGTTCTTTCTCTTCCTGCTGCCATCCCTGAATTAACGTTAACTCTGTTCCCTTTGCAGCCTCATTGGATTGAACATAGGTATTTGGGGCACAATAAAAAGTGAATGAGCGCCACAAAGAAGCAACATTAGGGCTTCCCTGGTGGCGCAGTGGTTGAGAGTCTGCCTGCCGATGCTGGGGACACGGGTTCGTGCCCCGGTCCGGGAAGATCCCACATGCCGCGGAGCGGCTGGGCCCGTGAGCCATGGCCGCTGGGCCTGCACATCCGGAGCCTGTGCTCCGCAACAGGAGAGGCCACAGCAGTGAGAGGCCCGCGTACCGCAAAAAAAAAAAAAAAAAAAAGCAACATCAGAAGAAATGTTAATTCTAATACAAGGCAAGGGGAAATATAGCCATAGCTAGAAACCAGAGAAATAAAGATTAAGCAGGAGTATAGGAACAGACACGTGTAGAGACATTCATCCAAATGTGCAAGTATGAGACAGTGAATATCCACGAACACATAGATGAACATACAAATCATGGTAAGAGAGTTTGTTCCACACGTAAAATATTGTTTTGATGCTTAAATAAGTGATTTCTATACATATTGTAGGAGGTGTAATAACAATGAGATCTATGCCAAAATCTTCACGTGGAAACCAGTCCAACTATTTTATAGGCTATGCTCTATATCCATGTATAAAAAAATAAATTAACCAGAAAAGTGAAAACAAGTATATTTGGGGAAGTTGAGTGACAGTGTTGATCTGAGAAAAAGAAAAACATAAGAAGAAGAAGGATGACTGAACAAAAAAGAGGAAATACAAACTCCAGCTATAATAGTCAGCCATCTTCAGTGAATGTTACAACGTGCTACTCTGGTTACCCTGCTAAGGGCCTTAATTGCATCTCATTAAATCCTCAAACAGTCCTACTACTATTTTCCCCATTTTACAAATGAGGAAACTGAGGCTCAGAGAGGTTGAGTAGCAGAGTCGCTAAATGAAAGCCATGCAGGTAATAAATGGCAGGACTGGAATTGGAATCCAGGGGTCAGAATCCAGGGCCCCTGAGTGGAAAGGGGTTGCTCTACCAAAGAGAAAAACTCCAGGTAGAAACTATACATTTACTGAAGCAATCCAACCCCAAATAACAACCCCAAAAAAGGCTTCCCTGAACACATATGTCATGAAAAGAGGAAAAAACTAATTTTAATTCTCTTCAGAATATCTATGTTAAAAAAACAGTTGACATCTGTGCTGTTTTCCACCATGCTCCAAGCTTAAATAACTTGTTAATAACAAACCATCCTGGTCTGTAAACGAAAATTCCACAGGGAAAAAACAATTTTGCGGATCTAGAAAGAAGCTATAAACAATACACCTTACTTTATGTACACAGACATATCCTCCCATCTAAAAAAAAGAATGGGGCTTCCCTGGTGGCGCAGTGGTTGAGAGTCCGCCTGCCAGTGCAGGGGACATGGGTTCGTGCCCCGGTCCGGGAAGATCCCACATGCCGCGGAGCGGCTGGGCCCGTGGGCCGTGGCCGCTGAGCCTGCGCGTCCGGAGCCTGTGCTCCGCAATGGGAGAAGCCACAACAGTGAGAGGCCCGAGTACCGCAAAAAAAAAAAAAAAAAAATTTAAAGATTTAAAAAAGAATGACATGCATGCGAGGTCCAGCTACAAAAGAAAGGAATTTGCTTAAATTTATGACAGAGCAAGTGGAAAAATCACTTTGGAGAAGGTCTCTTGTCAGTAAAATAAATATCTAATTAGCTTTATCTTTCAATTGGCTAAATAAAGACAGTAACCAATTACTCTGACCAGGAGCTTATTTATTCAACACTTTTTATTCAGAGCTAATAACCTCGACAGCTTCATGGTTCTGAATGTCAGTCATATCTGAGCTGAGTTCATCCGGCTATTGGTCTGATTTCCCTATAAAAGGACAATGTCCTGAATATTGTTATATTACACAAACTACAGTTTAATTCAAACATGGAATAATGTTGATTTTAAGAAGAAAAGTCCATAAATCATTATTTTCAAACTTCTGATGTCTATATTAATCCTTTTAATGAATAATACCTTTATTATCATTATTAATACTTGTTGCTGGCTGATGAGATCATTAAATGATTAATGCATACTTATATTCCAAACATCTTAAAATTCATTCAAGTCTTTGTCAAATGTCTAATAGGTACAGTAGAGGGTGTTTTAGTGATAAATAAGGCATTGAGCTGGAAATCAAGGACCTTCCCATGTAGTCAGCTCCTCTTTTTTTTTGTTTGTTTTTGTTTTTGTTTTGGCGGTACGCGGGCCTCTCACCGCTGCAGCCTCTCCCACCGCGGAGAACAGGCTCCGGTCGCGCAGGCTCAGCGGCCATGGCTCACGGACCCAGCCGCTCCGCGACATGTGGGATCCTCCCAGACCGGGGCACGAACCCATGTCCCCTGCATCGGCAGGCAGACTCTCAACCACTGCACCACCAGGGAAGCCCCCAGCTCCTCTTTTTATCTGATAACTCCCGTAATCACTGCATAAATATTTAAACAAACTTGTAGGCTAATGTTTCACAATACCTCTCCTATGGGACAACCTTTGTTCTCTTTTCAGTGTATCTTAACCATATTAAGAAACCCAGCCCACATAATAAGACTTCTATTTCCAAAACAGTGGTAAATATGGTGCCTGATATTTTTACTTTTTACTTCTAAATGCAGCTAAGTTCTAAGTGTTCCTGTGGAGAAAGAAAACCCACAACAGAAATTATTTGCTTTTTTTAATTTAAAATGTTACATCTTCAAGTCATACTTTCCACAATGAAAACATGTCCGCTTGTTGACATGGTCTACTCTAGCTGAAATGACACAATCATTTCAACCCCCTGAATTTAAAAGTGAAATGTCTTTTTCTTCTTCCAGAAAAGAAAGAACCACCCTGTGATTAAAACTTCCCACAGTTGCTTTTAAGGTGCTTGAACTTAAAAAAAAAAAAAGTCCTCCTCTATTTTTATCAGAAATTACCCTTCCCACACAAACGCTGTGGCTAGCTCTGAGTGGCTGGCGAGTTGAGTTCTTTGCCACAGTAGCCTTCTTCCTATCCCTCCCTCCATTGCCCCACTCCTTCCAGGAGTACAAGTGGGCAGGATTTCCTATCTCGTTCCACTGCCCCCTCCAAACAGTGGTTCCCTTCCCCTCTCCAGCTGTGGCTTCCCTCAAATTGCCGAACTGCACAGAATGTGCTCTTAACCCTGCATTGGTTGCCATGGGAAATTGAGTCTTTAGATGATGTAATGTCTAAACAACAGCACCTCCTCAAATATTTTCAAACAAGAATATCTCTGAATTGCTCTTGAAGTCACTATGTGTCCACCTAGAAAGACTTTTATTAGGAAGACGCAGACGTAGAGAATGAACTTGAGGACAAGGGGAGGGGGAAGGGTGAGCTGGGACGAAGTGAGAGGGTGGCATGGACTTATATATACACTACCAAATGTAAAATAGATAGCTAGTGGGAAGCAGCCGCATAGCACAGGGAGATCAGCTCGGTGCTTTGTGACCACCTAGAGGGGTGGGATAGGGAAGGTAGGAGGGAGACACAAGAGGGAGGGGATATGGGGATATATGTATATGTACAGCTGATTCACTTTGTTATAAAGCAGAAACTAACACACCATTATAAAGCAATTATACTCCAATAAAGAAGTTTTAAAAAAAAAACTTTATTAGGCCATTGTCATTATTAAATTATACACTCACCCAATAGTTACTGACCATCTATATTATGCAAGTCACTTTACTAGGCCCTGCGGGAGAAAACTCATGAAATGACAGCATGACTGTGCTCTGGAACTCATAGTCTAGAGGAGGTGGATGCAAACCTACACAGACCTGATATAAGGAAATGCTACCGAAGTACCAAACAGAGGGAAAGCAAAAGGCAGAGGGAATGGGAGGGTCAGGAAGAAGGTACGAGTTGTTGACATGGCCAAGGAAAGGTTTCATTGATACCTTGAGATTCTGCTAACTGAAATATCAAAAAGCACAAAAAGTACTGAATGAAGTAAACAGAGACCACAATTCCAAACAATTAGAATACAAACTGGCATTCTTCTTTGGGAATAAGGATCGGTTTAACAATACGTGAGTGTTTATAGCTCTGGGGGAAATCCCTGAGAAATATAATAAAGATTTATATACATCAGGTTTTAAACACTGTTCATAGACAGACATCAACTATGTGTCCCCAGGGACCTGGATGAGACTGGAACTTCTCTCTAGCTTATTTCCACTCTAATTTTAACAATCTACACTCTCCCTTCCTTTGGCTCACGTTTAATGAAGCCATGATGAGGCCTTCACCATATTCTTACAAAGCTCTGCCATATTCAACCTTCATTCAACAAACATTTGCTGAGTACCCACTAAAGGCAAGGTTCTGGGCTAAGACAAACAAAAAGAAACAAAATACAGTTCTTACCTTTAAGGAGCTCACAGTTGGTGGGGGAGGGGCACCTCTAATGAGTGAAATGGGAGAGGCACTGAAGGAGTGGGGAAAGGAACTGTGGACAAACAAGGGAGGGGGCATTTACATGGAGGAGGGGGAGAGAGAAACAATCTAGGGAGAGCTCACAGGAAGGTCACCTCTGAGGAGCATCTAGAAGAATGCTTGCCTTTTTCCTACAGAACAGTAACCACATTTCTTGGAATGAAGGCAAGAGCCAGAATTTACAGAGTCAAATTAAAAGAGTTAAATATGTCCTGGAAAGGGATTTATACTTTATCGTCTAGGCATGAGAAAGAATTTTAAGCTACTGAAGAAGTTTAAACAAAGTGAATGTATGTACATATGTATATTATACATATATGTATACATGTATTAAACGGATGGATATTTATGTTATCTGTAATTAATACTACATTAATGTTATAATTAATGTTGTAATGTTATAATTAATATTGTATCAATTACATACATATGCAATTACTCTGGCAAATCAGTGCAAGATGGATGGGAGAAATAAAGCTAAAAGCAGGAGGATGAATTAGGATACTACTCCAATAATTCAAGTAAGAGATGGGGGCACTGGAACTTAGTGAAAACTGGAATTGAGAGAAAGGGATAAAGAAATGCTTCAAGTATTTAACTGATAAACCTTGATTACCAATTGCACGTGTGAGGCTTCTTGCTCCCAAGAACTTGGGAGGATCTCCAGGTTTCTGACTTGGAGGCAGGGGTACAGAATTGCCAGTAAGGCATATCCTGAGCATAACAGAGGTAGAACTGTTTGAGGTAAGGAGAAAATAAGTTGATTGAAGCTTGTTAACTATGAGGTACCCTGGGTCATTCAGATGGATTCATCCAAAAGATACCTGGAAAAATGTATGGCAACCTTCTGCTCCCCACACAAAGGTACATGGGGGAAGTAGAGAAAAGAATCCAGATTGATTATGGCTTAGACTAAAAACATTTAACAGAAACGTAGCTGGAAACTCCCTAAATACTTGGAGATTAAACAACACACTCCTAAATAACACATAGGTCAAAGAAGAAATCTCAAGAAAACTGAAAAATATTTTTAACTAAATGAAAATGAAAACACAACTTATCAGAATTTGTGTAATGCAGTGAAAACAGTGCTTAGAGGGAAATTAAAGAAAAGAAGAAAGATCTAAACTCAAAAAACTAAGTTTCCACCTTAGGAAACTAGAAAAAAGAAAAGCAAATTAAATCTAAACTAAGCAGAAGAAGAAAAGAAACAACAAAAATTAGAGCTGAAATCAATGAAATTGAAAACAGGAAATCAATAGAGAAAATCAGTGAAACCAAAACCTGGTTCTTCGAAAATATCCATAAAATTGATAAGCCTCTAATCAGAATAAGAAAAAAGAGAGAAAACAACAATTACTAATACAAAAATGAAAGAGGAGACATCATTACAGATCCCCTGGATATTAAAAGGATAATAAAAGGATACTGTGAACAAATCTATGCCTGCAAATTTGACAACCTAGATGAAACAGATCAATACCTTGAAAGACACAATCTGCCAAACTCACATTAGAAGAAATAGGCAATCTGACTGCGCCTATATCTATTAAAGAAATTGAATCAATAATTAATAACCTTCCAAAAGAGAAAGTACCAGGCCCAAATGGTGAATTCTACCAAACAGTTAAGGAAGAAATCATACCAATTCTCCACAATCTCTCCCAGGAAACAGAAGCAAAGGGAATACTTCCTAACTCATTTTATGAAGGTCAGCATTACCTTAATACCAAAAACAAAGACACTGCAATAAAACTGCAGAACAATATCTCTTATGAACATAGATATAAAAATCCTCAACAAATATTAGCAAATTAAATCCAATAATGTATGAAAAAATTATATACTGTAACCAACCGGAATTTATACCAGGTATGCAAAGCTGGTTCAACATTCAAAAATCAATTAGTGTAATATATCACACAAACAAGCTAAAAAATAAAAATCACATAATCATATTAATAGATGGAGCATTTGACAAAATCCAACACCCATTCATCACAAAAACTCTCAGTAAACTATGGATATAAGGGAATCTCCTCAACTTAATATAAAGAACATCTACAAAAAACTTACAGCTAACATATTTAACAGAGAAACTGGAAGCTTCCCACTATGATCAGGAATAAGGCAAGGATATCTGCTCTTGCCACTTTTTCATCATTATACTGGAAGTTATAGCCAATGAAATAAGACAAGAAGAGGAAATAAAATACGTACTGATTAGGAAGAAAGAAACGAACTGTCTTTGTTCTTAAATGACATGACTGTTTATGTAGTAAGTCTGAAAGAATTGACAGGAAAACTCTTGGAACTAATAAGCAATTATAGAAAGGTTGCAGGGTACAAGGTTAATATACTAAAGTCAATCACTTTCTTATATACTAGCAATAAACAATGGAATTTGAAATTAAAACCAAAATACCATTTACCCCCCAGAAAATGAAACACTTGGGCATAAACTTAACTAAATATGTACAAGATCGAAACACTTAAAGGTTAAAAAGTACTGTATTGTCCTATATACAGCTTTCCTATATTTGGCTTTCTGCTAAGTTGAGAACGTTTTTAGCCTTAAGAATCATGCAGTAGAGCATCTTCTTCAGCGTTTTAGTCCATGTAATAAACCAATTCATTCACGTGTATTAATTAAACAGATTCAGTACTTATGTTTAGAAACTACTATGCTGGGAACTGGGGATAAAAAGGCCAGTAAGAGAGTTCTGACCTTGTTTATTGAAGAGGAAAAGGGAGAGTGAGAGGAAATAAAAGAGGAAAAAAGTTTAGTGGCATTTGTGCTCATATTCCCCAGGTTTGACATACCTTATATTTTAATTTTTCTCTTGGGGGCATAGAATTAGAAAAATCACCTAAACCAGTTAACAATTATTTAGATGTCTCCTATATGAGGCACTGTTAGCCAGATCAAACATCAGACAGACAAGCCCTGGAACCACTCCTCTAATGCAGTTTCTTCCTGAAGTACTACCTAAAAGGAGCAAATGTATCTATGCCATAGGGTGTAGGACATCAAACCAAGGATATCTAAGACAGGAATAGTGCTTATCTTCCCAGTAGAAGCACACTTACAAAGGATTAGGCACACACTTCAAAGAGTGTTTACTCTCCTATCTCTTGGATGCCTTGGTCTAGTAGCCAGTACTAACACCCCATTAGCACTTCATTAGCCAGGGCTCAAGAATGCTGGAAAGGAGTTCTGGACCTCGGAAGCATCCCCAGACTAAAACTAAGAGGATTCCTCCATTGTGCTCCAATGGTCATTTATAACCCCAAAAGAATACATATCTGAGTTCTAGAGCTGGTGTCAGCTGGAAAAATGTAGCAAGGTAGGACAAATTTTAATATCCAGATATCATATATCCAAATCTTCCTTTGAAAAGACACCAAAATAGGCATCAGGTCTAGGACCACCTTGGCAACATGTGAATCCAAAATCCTTAACTAATAACGAAACTTTGCCATTAGCCTAAGACTTTTACAATAACTTCTTGGTCGTTTCTGCTTTCTGTCTACTAGAATTCCTATTGCTTGTATGCCGTTTCAGCCAACGATTCATAGTGCAACACCTGGGACGCTGCATGCACTGAAATTCCCATACAACAGTTCAAAACGTTCTTTCTTCATGAAAAGCAAAATCATCTCCCTGAAGATGCTGTTATTAGCAGATGGCATCTGCTTCCATGGCTTCCTGCAAGAGTACTGAACCTCCTCTATAAATTTTCCCTGATGCATTTCACATAGTACCCATCAGACTGAAAAAACACACCAGCCTAAAAGGTTAACATAAATGTATAGTTGCCAGCTAAGATTTTCAGTAACTCTGTGCTACTGAAGTGTTAAAGGAAGGTCAAGAATCCTAATTTATTAAGGAAAAAAAAAGAGCAAGACCTCTTGATGCTGTTTTGTTCTAGAGGACAGTATAACAGTTACTCTCCTTAAGTAGCTAAAAAGAAAACTGGAAATATATGATGAAAATTAAATGCTTAATATCCCTTTAAAATAATGAAAATTTCTGATAAAGCTGAGTTAAGTGCACTTAAAATCTCATGCCCTGGTTGAAAGGTCAAGTTTTCCACGAAATATTGAGCAGTGATTCCACTTGGAAATTGCAATTAATAAAGAATGAAAGGAAGGGCTTCCCTGGTGGTGCAGTGGTTCAGAATCTACCTGCCAATGCAGGGGACACAGGTTCGAGCTCTGGTCTGGGAGGATCCCACATGCTGTGGAGCAGCTAGGCCCATGAGCCACAACTACTGAGCCTGAGCGTCTGGAGCCTGTGCTCCGCAACAAGAGAGGCCGTGATAGTGAGAGGCCCGTGCACTGCGATGAAGAGTGGCCCCCGCTTGCCGCAACTCAAGAAAGCCCTCGCACAGAAACGAAGACCCAACACAGCCAAAATTAAATAAATAAATAAATAAATTTAAAACTATTAAGAAAAAGGATGAAAGGAAAAAATCTTATTTGATATGCTATCTTGTGAAAACACACTGGTAAAAGAAATGTCATGTCTGCAATTCTAGGCCAGTTGTATAATCTAAGAATAGTAGCAGGGCAATTTACTGACTATGCAAATTATATTTTGTTGTTAAGAATAAGATGAATGATTTAACGAATGTAATAAAGAAGGTATACAAAAGGGGGATACTATGAAAACTGATAGTTTCTCCCACTCCTAGTGTCACTTACCACTATCAACAATTTCTTCAACAAATGTTCCATTATAAATCTATACATATTTTTATTCAAATGGACACATATTATTTATACAGTTCTGAACTTTCCTTTTTTATTTAATAATATATTGAAATTTGAAGCTCCTTCCATATCTACATAAAGATAGTTATACATTTTCATTTTTAGTGGCTACATAATATTCCACCAGCATTTAACTTTACTTTGGGTCATTTCCAGTTTAGTAAGCTAGGTATGAAATCTCCTTTTTTCAGGATCTTGTTTCAAAGTGTGGTAGTTTTGCAAAAATAAAATGGAAGCATTTTTTTTTTTTTGCAGTACATGGGCCTCTCACTGTTGTGGCCTCTCCCGTTGCAGAGCACAGGCTCCAGATGCGCAGGCTCAGCAGCCATGGCTCATGGGCCTAGCCGCTCCACGGCATGTGGAATCTTCCTGGACTGGGGCACGAACCCGTGTCCCCTGCATCAGCAGGCGGACTCTCAACCACTGCGCCACCAGGGAAGCCCAAAATGGAAGCATTTTTCTACTCAGTTTTCTATTCAAACCCAAAACAATTAAGAGAATTGCCATAGGAACATACATGTCAATAATTACCTTAAGTGTGAATGGATTAAATGCTCCAACCAAAAGACACAGGCTTGCTGAATGGATACAAAAACAAGACCCATATATATGCTGTCTACAAGAGACCCACTTCAGACCTAGGGACACATACAGACTGAAAGTGAGGGGATGGAAAAAGATACTCCATGCAAATGGAAGCCAAAAGAAAGCTGGAGTAGCAATACTCATATCAGATAAAATAGACTTTTAAATAATGAATGTTACAAGAGACAAGGAAGGACAATACATAATGACCAAGGGATAAATCCAAGAAGAAGATATAACAATTATAAATATATATGCACCCAACATAGGAGCACCTCAATACATAAGGCAGCTGCTAACAGCTGTAAAAAATGAAATCGACAGTAACACAATAATAGTGGGGGACTTTAACACCTCACTTACACCAATGGACAGATCATCCAGACATAAAATTAATAAGGAAACACAAGGCTTAAATGACACAATAGATCAGATACAGTTAATTGATATTTATAGAACATTCCATCCAAAAATAGCAGATTACACTTTCTTCTCAAGTGCACACGGAACATTCTCCAGGATAGATCACATCTTGGGTCACAAATCAAGCCTCCGTAAATTTCAGAAAATTGAAATCATATCAAGCATCTTTTCTGACCACAACACTATGAGATTAGAAATCAATTACAGGGAAAAAAACGTAAAAAAACACAAACACATGGAGGCTAAACAATACGTTACTAAATAACCAAGAGATCACTGATGAAATTAAAGAGGAAATCAAAAAATACCTAGAGACAAATGACAATGAAAACACGACAACCCAAAACATATGGAAGGAAGCAAAAGCAGTTCTAAGAGGGAAGTTTATAGCAATACAAGCCTACCTCAAGAAACAAGAAAAATCTCAAATAAACAATCTAACCTTACACCTAAAGGAACTAGAGAAAGAAGAACAAACGAAACCCAAAGTTAGCAGAAGGAAAGAAATCATAAAGATCAGAGCAGAAATAAATGAAACAGAAACAAAGAAAACAATAGCAAAGATCAATAAAACTAAAAGCTGGTTCTTTGAGAAGATAAACAAAATTGATAAACCATTAGCAACACTCATCAAGAAAAAGAGGGAGAGGACTCAAATCAATAAAATTAGAAATGAAAAAGGAGAAGTTACAACAGACACCACAGAAATACAAAGCATCCTAAGAGACTACTACAAGCAACTATAGGCCAATAAAATGGACAACCTGGAAGAAATGGACACATTCTTAGAAAGGTATAACCTTCTAAGACTGAACCAGGAAGAAATAGAAAATATGAACAGACCAATCACAAGTAATGAAATTGAAACTGTGATTAAAAACCTTCCAACAAACAAAAGTCCAGGACCAGATGGCTTCACAGGTGAATTCCATCAAACATTTAAAGAAGAGCTAACACCCATCCTTCTCAAACTCTTCCAAAAAACTGCAGAGGAAGGAACACTCCCAAACACATTCTATGAGGCCACCATCACCCTGATACCAAAACCAGACAAAGATACTACAAAAAAAGAAAATTACAGATCAATATCACTGATGAATATAGATGCAAAAATCCTCAACAAAATACTAGCAAACAGAATCCAACAACACATTAAAAGAATCATACACCATGATCAAGTGGGATTTATCCCAGGGATGCAAGGATTCTTCAGTATACACAAATCAATCAATGTGATACACCATGCTAACAAATTGAAGAATAAAAACCATATGATCATCTCAAGAGATGCAGAAAAAGCTTTTGACAAAATTCAGCATCTATTTATGATAAAAACTCTCCAGAAAGTGGGCATAGAGGGAACCTACCTCAACATAATAAAGGCCATATATGACAAACCCACAGCAAGCATCATTCTCAGTGGTGAAAAACTGAAAGCATTTCCTCTAAGATCAGTAACAAGACAAGGATGTGCACTCTAACCAGTATTATTCAACATAGTTTTGGAAGTCCTAGCCATGGCAATCAGAGAGAAAAAGAAATAAAAGGAATACAAATTGGAAAAGAAGAAGTAAAACTGTCACTGTTTGCAGATGACATGATACTATACATAGAGAATCTTAAAGATGCCACCAGAAAACAACTAGAGCTAACCAATGAATCTGGTAAAGTTGCAGGATACAAAATTAATGCACAGAAATCTCTTTCATTCCTATACATTAATGATGAAAAATCTGAAATGGAAATTAAGGAAACACTCCCATTTACCATTGCAACAAAAAGAATAAAATACCTAGGAATAAACCTACCTAGGGAGACAAAAGACCTGTATGCAGAAAACTATAAGACACTGATGAAAGAAATTAAAGATGATACCAACAGATGGAGAGATATACCATGTTCTTGGATTGGAAGAATCAATATTGTGAAAATGACTATACTACCCAAAGCAATCTACAGATTCAATGCAATCCCTATCAAATTACCAATGGCATCTTTTACAGAACTAGAACAAAATATCTTAAAATTTGTATGGAGACACAAAAGACCCCGAATAGCCAAGGCAGTCTTGAGGGAAAAAAACGGAGCTGGAGGAATCAGACTCCCTGACTTCAGACTATACTACAAAGCTACAGCAATCAAGACAATATGGTACTGGCACAAAAACAGAAACATAGATCAATGGAACAAGATAGAAAGCCAAGAGATAAAACCATGCACCTATAGTCAACTAATCTATGACAAAGGTGGCAAGAATATACGATGGAGAAAAGACAGTCTCTTCAATAAGTGGTGCTGGGAAAACTGGATAGCTACATGTAAAAGAATGAAATTAGAACACTCCCTAACACCATACACAAAAATAAACTCAAAATGGATTAAAGACCTAAATGTAAGACCAGACACTATAAAACTCTTAGAGGAAAACACAGGAAGAACACTCTTTGGCATAAATCACAGCAAGATCTTTTTTGATCCACCTCCTAGAGTAATGGAAATAAAAACAAAAATAAACAGATGGGATCTAATGAAACTTAAAAGGTTTTGCACAGCAAATGAAACCATAAACAAGACCAAAAGACAACCCTCAGATTGGGAGAAAATATTTGCAAACGAATCAACGGACAAAGGATTAATCTCCAAAATATATAAATAGCTCATGCAGCTCAATATTAAAAAAACAAACAACCCAATCCAAAAATGGGCAGAAGACCTAAATAGACATTTCTCCAAAGAAGATATACAGATTGCCAACAAACACATGAAAGGATGGTCAACATCACTAACCATTAGAGAAATGCAAATCAAAACTACAATGAGGTATCACCTCACACTGGTCAGAATGGCCATCATCAAAAAATTTAAAAACAACAAATGCTGGAGAGGGTGTGGAGAAAAGGGAACCCTCTTGCACTGCTGGTGGGAATGTAAGTTGATACAGCCACTATGGAGAACAGTATGGAGGTTCCTTAAAAAACTAAAAATAGAATTACCATATGATCCAGCAATCGCACTACTGGGCATATACCCAGAGAAAACCATAATTCAAAAAGACACATGCACCCCAATGTTCATTGCAGCACTATTTACAATAGCCAGGGTATGGAAGCAACCTAAATGCCCACCAACAGACAAATGGATAAAGAAGATGTGGTACATATACACAATGGAATATTACTCATCCATAAAAAGGAACAAAATTGGGTCATTTGTTGAGACGTGGATGGATCTAGAGACTGTCATACAGAGTGAAGTAAGTCAGAAAGAGAAAAACAAATATCGTATATTAACGCATGTATGTGGAACCTAGAAAAATGGTACAGATGAACTGGTTTGCGGGGCAGAAGTTGAGACACAGATGTAGAGAACAAACGTATGGACGCCAAGGGGGGAAAGCCGTGGGGGGGTGGGGGGGGTGATGAATTGGGCAATTGGGATTGACATGTATACACTGATGTGTATAAAACTGATGACTAATAAGAATGTGCTGTATAAAAAAAATAAAATAAAATTTTAAAATTTTAAAAAATAAATAAACAAGACCAGAAATCAAAGGCTGATTTGTAGCATTTGCAGATATTCATGGTATAAATACTTTCACTGTGGCTGATTTCAAACCACTCTGACACCTGTCATATCTCGACCACAGGGTTAGGAAGAAATGCATGGTAGGGCACTTTTATATAATCCTCTCACCAATCAGATACAATTGATGTAAATAACCTCAAGAACATAGATAATAGTAAAATATAGTAATTAAGGAGTGATGAATCTTGAGCACTTATTACCTTTTTAAATATAATGTACTGTACATTTATAATTTTATTTTTAATAATGACTGTTTAACAATCGACTTGCAAAATTTCAAAGGTTACTAATTGGCTCTAGAGAGCAGACGTGAGCTGGCTCCAGCAGACTATACATGTCTTCAGCTGCCTGTGATTTCCTAAAAACCCTGTTGTCCTTCTACCATCTTCCCTCCTCCTATGGGTCAGCCTGCTTGTGATAAAATGGTATGTCTGAGGACTTCTGTTTAACCCTGACCCTCCTCCTCTTTGGCAGTGTAAGCCTGAATTCAATGACCTTCCTGCAGCCAATCCAAACCCCCGAACTCTGTGATTCCAGGGAGAAATCCTTGGTTGGGCCTTTCAGGACTGGGCCCCCAGCTTGTAAATCACTCTGCTTACAGCCAGACATCAGAGATGTATGTGCCGGCAGCCCGAAGCTATTTCAGTTCGGTATTATTTTCACTGTTTTTGGCACCTGTACTTCGCTGTCTAGTTTGCCTATGCCTGGTTTCATCGAACATAGCCTTTCTTACTTGTTTTTGCCCCAATGTTGTTTTTATTATTTCAAGGAATAAACTGGGCTACAGACACATTTCCTCTGCCGTCTTTAGTCAAAAATCTGTATTTGGGCTTAAATTTTAACATCTTTCACTTGAGAGCCAAGTTCCTCTTGACAAGCGATGCCATGGAGATACATAATCTAAAAGAGATACCATAAGAATATCAAGTATGGCAGTACCAAAATAAATGTCCCTCACAAAAGAAAGTGCTGAGTATATAGAGAATGATTACAATAGTGAAAAAAAAATCTGTTAGGATATTTGCTGATTGTATACAAAAGTTTAAAGAACCAGAGCTTTTTAAAATCCTCAGCTGAAAAGCATTACACACATTGTTTAATGATAAGAAAGGAGGAACTATCTACATATGTTTCCCATATAAATGGAAAAGACAATTTTTAAGGAGGGAAAACAAGGACATTGACTCACAATCAAGTCATTCCAAAGTGGTGGATTCTGCGGTATTTATTCTGTGTGTGTGAAACATTTACAATTGAAAAAAGAAAAGAAAAGAAAAGGAAAAGATAGTCCATACTATTCCCGCAAAGTCTTCTATTTGTCGAAAGGAAACATCATTCGACAGCAGCGGTGTGTAATTAACATTCCCAAGGTGGTGGTTGTTTTTTTTTAAATACAGATTTGTTTCAGAACACTTTGAGATCTACCCTCACAGTTAACATGGAAATATTTGAACACATGCCCATTTTGGCGTGTACTTTTTTGTTCAAAATTCTCCTCCAAAAGACAATATGACCTAGAGCAAGATAGAAAGAAAGTTTTTCTGGGACAGATGTGGAAGGATGCATGAGACAGCACCGCCTCATTCAATGTGAAACTACTTATGAGGCCAGAAGTCTGCTATCTTCCCATAAGAAGTTGTAGGAGGGAAGGACTGGCAAATCTTATCTTCTAAGGGAGATAGATGGTCCCCAGAGTAACAATGACTCCATCAAGTTTTTACTGAAGAGTTTCCAGATAAATAATGTCTTCCCACAAATAATTTGCTCTCAGAAGGCAGTCCCCAGACGTGGGAAGCAGAAGGAATGGCTAAGGGCTGTGGAATTTTTGAACATGAACAGTAAAGAATGTAAGTCTTTGTAACTGAGAAATAAGATCACTTTGAAAACATAAATGTCTAAGACCAGGACTATTGCACAAGGCAGCACGTTTTTGGAGCCTCCGAAAAAAATGCATTCTCAAGATGAATCTTTACGTCTGTTTCCAGGGGCTTCATTCAGAAGTTGACACTTTTGTACAAAGAACACCCTAGTGCTGCCCGTGACAAGCATGCGGCACTGCCAGCCAAGTCCTAGCAACTCACGAAGCTGTGAGGGGCAGCGCACGCCACGCCGCCACCCTCACTGAACCTCTGCAGCCTCTCAGTGCCCCGAAATTTGGAGTAGAGTCCCCAGAGTGTGAGAAGAAAGTGGCCGAATACATAAAATAAAAGACAAAAGCCGACGGGATTATGCCAGCGGCCATCTGCACAGCTGAAGTCTTCAGGCAAAAAAAAAAAGTCTCCACAGTTCCTGAACCAATTGCTTCCTATTCACAGGCTCCCTGTATAGGGCTAAATTCAAAATGGCTCTCGGGAAATTCCTGCCAACCCTGTGGTCCGATTTTAGGCTCTATTTTTCCCTTTCTTTTTAAGACCCGAGGATGTAAGTATGTATCAGGGCTGTAAACTTGCCAGCGTTCACTGGAATGAGTCAAAGGGACCTGGCATTCAATCACAGGGATTTGAGTTGCTAATAAATACAGCGGGCCCCATCCATTGTTGATTAATTCTGACTGAACTCTAAACACCAAACAACAAACACTCTTCTGAACTGCTCTGGTACCCATTAGTTTGATGTGTTTATTAGACAGGGCTGTGTTCTTTCAAGTATATTAACAACAGATTAAAAATCTGCAAACAAATCTAGGTTTCTTTTTATGATTTAAAAGTGCGGGTACCATTCACTAATGTTTTTAGGATTTGACAGTAAATCCAAACAAAACTAAAACATGCCATCATGTCAAATTAAGATCTTGGTACAAAGTATGAATACTTATTGTCAATGTGCAGCTCCCAGGATTTAAACAAATAATCAAAATTTCTACTTAATTTTTTAATGTTTAGAATTGTCATGTTTTTTGAATCCATTCTTGAACAGGGATTTAAGTGATATTGTAGAATGAGATGTAAAAATCTTTACAAGAAATATGATTTACTGCATGGTTTTAAAGATATAGATAGAGGCAAGACGGGAATAAAGATGCAGACCTGCTAGAGAATGGACTTGAGGACACGGGGAGGGGGAAGGGTAAGCTGGGACAAAGTGAGAGAGTGGCATGCACATATATACACTACTAAATGTAAAATAGATAGCTAGTGGGACGCAGCCGCATAGCACAGGGAGATCAGCTCGGTTCTTTGTGACCACCTAGAGGGGTGGGATAGGGAGGGTGGGAGGGAGGGAGACGCAAGAGGGAAGAGATATGGGAACATATGTATATGTATAGCTGATTCACTTTGTTATAAAGCAGAAACTAACACACCATTGTAAAGCAATTATACTCCAATAAAGATGTTAAAAAAATAAATAAAATAAAGATATAGAGGTTAGTAAGATATTTTCATGGTATTTGATTATATTTATCATATAGCAGAGTTCCTACAGGTTAATTACGAACTGGGCCAAGCAACACATGGTTGTGAATTTGCCATATATTATTTATTAGCAGTGCCTGAAAGTTAATAAAATGTACAAGCAAATGTACAGTGTACAGAGATACACTGGTGCCTCACTATCAAGGATTCAAGAGATCAAAGACCACAAGTGCAAATTTTCACACTTTTGGAATGTATTAACTCTGACTATGAATATCTGATTGAATCCTTGAAAATTTCCAAGGTATATACTTTTATCAACCACGTAGAAGACACAAAAGTCCCTGAGAGTCTCAAAAAGGCCCAGTTTCTGCTATTCCAAGTTCACCAGTGGAAGCAAAGATAACAGAGACATAGATGCCCCAAGAAAATTACCATAAAGGATATTTACCTTAATTCAAGCTGTCTAAAGACTTTAAAGCGATTTTACTGGCTTAAAGACCATGTATTTATACTCTGGTAATAGTTTTTGCAAACCATGTGATTTTACATAACTCTTTAAATAATGTGTGAAGGGGAATAATTTTCAAGTTTTGGCTAAACCAAAAACTTCTGGTCAAATCTAGAGCCTTGGGAGAACCATCATGCACTAAGGTCATGTGAGGCAACATCTTGATTTGAAAAGGCGTGCATAAGTGCATCTGCTATTGCATTCACAAAATATTCCAACCCAAATCTGCCACCGCAATATCTGGATTTTCCCCAGAGCTTCCCAGACCACCAGAGTTCAGCTCAGCAACTCCAAAATTAAATCATTACCTCCTTTAATCCTAAATCATGTCATCTTAATTTTTACAGCATGTAAACTACTAAGCTTTTATTCTCTGCTTTTTTCATGAATGCATAAAAGCCACGATAGTGAAGATCAGACGACAAGTATAACAGATTATAAAATTGATTCGTCTATTGAACCCAAAGCTTACTGCTGCTATGGTGGTATCGGTGGTGATTGTGATTAGGTGAGCCCAAAGTAATGTTTGATTTTATGACATCTATAAACAAATCCTTTTTACCAAAAGAAAGCATGATAAATATTTCAAAGACCACATGGTATGAAAAATGCAGCACTGTGCCCAAAATGATAAAGATCCCAGCATCACATTTAAAAAAAAATAATCATTGCTATGTTACATCTAGTACACGCCCCCATGAATAACTGATGGATTGGTAATGGACTGAGCAGAGAAAAGAAAAGACGAGAGAAGGGGAGTATAGAAATGGGGAAAGGAACAAAGGAAAAGGCAAGAGTGTATTGAAGCTTATTATACTAATATAAATCAAATAACATTTTCAATCAATGACAGTTAATCAAGAAAACTGAAATAATAAAAGGACAAATAACACTGATTACCAACAATTAATAACTAAGTCATCTACTTCTATCAGTTAGAAAGTTAGTACTTTATAAAACTAAACCTCACATTGTCAGTGTTTTAAGGAATAGGTTGACATAATTAGTGTCTTGATATCTTTCAGGATAGATGTAAAAAATGGAGAATTTCAGGGGAAATCTATCTGGTTTTCTTTGATCCTATTTGAAACAAAATTCCTCTATCTAAAAACTAAATGGTATTTTGGATTGGCATCCTAGGCACTTAATAATACAGCCCTACACAAATTTTCCAGACCTGTTTCCTATGGTGCCTTGATTTCTCATTCATGTAATTTTGGCCCCGTCCTTTGTTTCATGTAGAATGTTCTTCCCTCTGTATGCATCTGTCAACATTAGACCCATTCACCAAAGTCTATCTCAGGGTTAATGAAAAGAATATCAGCCCTGAGACAGATGACTTGATCCAGAAGCAAATCTAGCTAAAGAAAGAATAATCAATAATTATATGAATCAGAATATCTTAAAATGGTGTGTACAGCTTCCTCCTGAAACCGTACCAAGAGCAGGATTTCTTTTTTAAGAAAATTCATGGATGTTTTATTCATGATAAACCCAAACAGAAAAAAATCCAAATAACCATCAACCAGTGAATAAACAAGTTGTGCTGTAATCATGCAATGCAGTAACACTCAGTGAAAAAAGAAACAAACTACTGATACACAGAACAACATGGGTGCATTTCACAACTTTAAGTTGAGTGAAAGAAGCCAGGTGCAAAAGAGAACATACTGTATGGCTCTTTTTATGTGACTTTATATGATGTTACAGAAATCTAAACAGTGGTTGCGCAGAGGTGGTGTGGAGTGCGATAGGCTGGAAAAGGGCAGAGAGGGAACTTTCAAGGGTGATGCAAGAAGGAGCAGGTTTTTATAGATCTCTGGTCTTTCAGTGGAAAAGGAATCTTCTAGATTCATTATTTCTTAACTACCGACCACATGCTGAGTACTGAGCTCCCAGCCTCCAGGTGTTGTTATCTACTGCCACCCTTTCCTGTTTCCCAGGGTTGTCTAAACCACCACTCTGAACCTCTGCTTTGACAACACATTCTGCTTCTTCTGGTGTGGGTTTCTTTTTCTTTTCTTTTTTTTTATTTTGGTCACCGTTGTTGTTTATTTTTAGTGCCCCACTGTATTAAAAAGGCCTCCAAAACAAGGAATTTGTCTTTACAGCCCCCATGTGCCCAGTTCCTGGCGCATACTGAATGCTCAGTGATGATCACTGATAACTAGTTGAATTAAGTTAAGATACAAAACTGATTTTTAAGAGAATGAGATCCAAAATACAAAATCCACTTTAGCACCACCAGAACATAGCTAAAGTGCAAATCACAAAATATGTGAAAGGATTCCCAAAAGCAGTAGCGGTGGAGCAAGGGAAGGTGAGGAAGGTGCCGAGAGGACTCTGAGGTGACAGACAGAGCCCGCAAAGTAGATTTCTCGGCAGCGAGGTGCACACTCACCCGTGTGAAACCTAAATTCCGGGGCTTTCTTTTTGCAAGAGTTGGAAGAGTGAGTTCTGTCTGGTCTCAGGAATTTCCCTGTGCCCGGTGTGGTTCCAAGAAGCAAAGAAGATGGGGATCAGCGAGAAGCCACACACACAGGCCATATCTGCAGGGAGCAAGAAAGGGAGAAGGAAGACTTTGCACCATAAACAGGCAAACATACACACACTCAGAGGACCTCCCCAAATAGCTTTGCATCTCGCTAAGAAAAGGCTAACCAAAGTTATACACAAAGGCCTGAGTTATAATACAAACTCTCTTGCCCTGACCACTCCCCCCCCAGGGGAGCCTCCTACAGATAGCTGGCCGGAGGAAAACTCACTTCATTCAAAGACAGGTGATCAGAAAAGAACATTCACTATATCCACTCACACAGACTTCACAGAAAAGGAGTAAAGGGGCAGGCGATACAAATGACGGACACAGACTAGTCTGCACAAAAATCTGCCACTGAGGAGATGAATAGTGTGACTAGATATTTTCACCATTAATCTGAAGAGCTAGACAAGGTCGTGGCTTCTATGACGCTACAGTACAAAGATGCAAGAACTCAAAAAGCAGTGAGACTACTAGAGAAAAGGAGATATGGGCCTACAGCTCAAGCGAGGAACAGAGGAAAAAATAAGATTATCACAGAAATGAAGGTGAAATTAGAAGGCACGCAGGGGAAAATAGACATGCTGAAGTACACTAGGGACAGAGCAGATAAAAAGAGGAAATCAACCCCCCAAAATGGAGCTAGAGAGATAAAAAGGATTAGGAAAAAATGATAAAGTAATGAAAATGAATTTTTCACAACCCAAAGAAGAAAGCTAAAATAATGGAACCATACACATACTTAAGTATAACTCAATAAACCTTTCTGAAATAAAAGAGAATTTGAGGGCTTCCCTGGTGGCGCAGTGGTTGAGAGTCCGCCTGCCGATGCAGGGGACACGGGTCCGTGCCCCGGTCCGGGAAGATCCCACATGCCGCGGAGCGGCTGGGCCCGTGAGCCATGGCCGCTGAGCCTGCGCGTCCGGAGCCTGTGCTCCGCAACGGGAGAGGCCACAACAGTGAGAGGCCCGCGTACCGCAAAAAAAAATAAAAAGAGAGAATTTGAATCTATATGCTAAAGAGTACAATGTGTCCCAAGAAAAACTGGTCCATTAGTAAATAGCAACTAGTAAGATTTAAAGAAAAAAATACAAGTAGGCATTGGTAAGCCAAACAAAAATACCAAGTGACTTTAAAGGAGAGAATGCCAATCTAGCGTATTTGTCAAAAGCCAGATACAGAAAGATATTGAAGCCCGTTTACAGTAGAAGAGGGTGTAGTTGTAGCTATACCACATCTGGAAGATAAGGTAGCTACACCCAGAGAATCCTCAAGGAAAGAAAGTGACCCTAAGATGTTCCACCCAGACAAACTGTCATTTCATAAAGACAACAGACAATTTTGCACATACAAAAAATCAAGGAATATTCCTCAAGAATATCAGGCTCCCTTTTCATTTGCAGAGACTTTGGATAAAGTGGTTCAGGGCAGACTGTTTGTTGCAGGTATGGAAATGAGTGAGGAAGTATGACTGTCAATTAGGGTGAAGTATGGTGAACCAGCCACTGTTCACCAAACCTAGCGTACTTGCAGTTACGTAAGTCAGGTTGGACTTTACTGTGCTGTTCATCTAACCCAGTACTATAGGTACCAGGATCAACTATTGCCAAAGATCCCTCCAGATCAAGCCATCACATTAGCTATTCCAACCCTGCTGCCAAGTTTGGTAACCATACTGCCGCGTGGCCTCTAGCACACTGATTCCATCATTCATTCCCATTAAAATCAAGTGGACCATTTCAATCAGTTGGACCATTTCAATGGCAGCATGTCACACCTTCCTTCCTGGACAGCAATCACTACAAAGCTGCTGTTGCCACTGCTCCAGTTATGGGTCCTCACCACACTGCTTCTCAGCTGCTTGGTATAGACAGTGTACTCCGGGCCCTTCTAGGATACACAGTCAGGAAGTGAGTGAGTAGGTCATACATGATAAATCCACTCCTACATCTTTGGATTCCTTCATCAATGTTTGACCAAGGCATTTCTGGAATCATGATTTCATTTAGTTTAAGAGGACACTCAGGTTTCAAGACAACTAACGGACACAGTCAGAACCCCACTTCTCAAGCTTATATTGAATTCAGAATTTCTGGTAACTGTACCCAGACTGATGAAGTAAGCCTGAAATTTATGTCCCTTCCTTCCTGGTCTAGCATCATTTTACTCTATTCCATGCCTTTTCTTCAGATTTCTTCTGATATATATTAGCTAAATCTTGGAATGATTTTCTTATATAAGTATTTCATTCATAGACACATCTGTACTTATCTCCCTAAGGCTTGTTGGGATTTGTAGGTTTGAAGAGGTAATGGAGGTTGTCTGTGTGGGGAACAGACAACCCCTATGGCCAACTACCATAAGTGGGGCAACACTCGCCTCACCAGACAGGTAAGGAGGGGATGCCACCCTAGTTAGGGTGGCACAGAGAAATTTGGTGGTTCAAGGTATTAAGAGTCATCCAAATCCACCCAAAAGGCCATACTTCAAGTCTCTGGTTCACTTTTCCCTACCAATATTTTAAGTTCTCATAAGAGGTCTCACAAGAATACGCATTCATCTTATATTAGAATCCACAAGCTAAGACGCCTTTTCTCAGTTACACTAGGCTTTTGACTACAAGATAAGAGGTTCATTCAGAGCAGTCAGAGAAGCTCCCTGGACCCAGTGCCTTGAACCAGGCCTTGAGCTTGTCATCATTTTCCTTAAGTACTCTAGCATAGCCGGAAGCAGTTATCCTACCTCATCTTGAATTTTTCATGGCTATCCTAATGCTCTAACATAATAATAGATACTCCGTCTGACAAAACACACATTGTGATTCTATTTCTGTTTTGTAAATAAGTTCATTTGTATCCTTTTTTTAGGTTCCTCATATAAGTGATATCATATGGTACTTGTCTTTCTCTGGCTTACTTCACTTAGTATGATAATCTCTAGGTCCATCCACGTTGCTACAAATGGCATTATTTCATTCTTTTTTTATATAGATGGGAAAACCAAAATCTGAATAATTGGTTTTTGAGCTTCTTATATATTAATCAATAAATATAAGTTCCGGCTTCTTAGAAATAATTGTGTTGCCAGAAAAAGGAAAACTGATTAGAAACAATCTTTGGACTTGAACTAAAGTGACAATTGCTATATTGCTACCTATAGTCAAATTACAATAGCATAGAAAAGGCCATTTCTCCTTGATTCGGTCCAAGAAAAATGGAAAAGTATATAATGCAATTTCTAGTCAGTTCAAGAGGTTTTCATCCAAGAGAAATATGTATATCTCCACACAGATTTCTTTGCTAGTGCAAAAAAGAGAGAGAAAGAAAGTAAACATTTGTTAGTGATGGCCCGTAACAAAATGTTTTTCTTAAAGGTAAATTCAGTTTCTGTGTCTATTACAGAAGAGTCTGTAGACTGGCATAGAAATCTCAGTGAACTCATTGGAAGCCAATTATTTAGTCAAACAAGAAACAGCAAAATATGATGCAATCCATTGCAGAAACCACAGAAAAGGCAGAAAGATGAATGGATTCTGGTCCATCCAAGAATTTATTAATGTAGAAGAGAGAAACCTGAATCTAATCCTCAAACGTATGCATATCAAAATATATATATCTCTAATACCTGTTACTAGGAGTACAAGTTAAAAAGAAAAGTTTAAAATATTTCCCAATATTTTACTTTGTGTGTAAATAAGAACTAATTTCTTAGTGGTAAGAACAATGATTGAGATATAACGGGAACTGTGACTGGCTTCCAGGCTTACAATTAGATAGCTGTACAATAAAGCTTATATCTTTTAACTCAATCAGCTAGTCAGAAATGCAACTCTCCATTTATCAGATGTCTAAAATATGACGCTGTTCAAAATAACATAGATTCTGAAGAAAACAAAACAAAAGTAGCCCCTCTCTGATGCAGCCTACACACAGTTTGAGGGAAGAGAGCTGCACATTGAACAAACAGTATCATCAATGAATATATGATCATTAAGAGGTACACAAGAAGAAGAGAAAAGGAAGCAAGAGAGGAAGTGATGCTTAATTTGAAACTTGATATGAGGAGTTAGTTAGGCAAAGGGTAAGTAAAAAGTACATTGCAGGCAGCAGGAATTGTATGGACAAAGCCTGTGAGCCTGAAAAGAGGTGTGTTTTAAGAACCCAATGAAGGTAGAGAGAGGTTGACACAGAGGGGTTGGAGAGGGTAGGCCAGGGTCATGTGCTAAGTAGTTCAGAGGATATTCAAAGAACATGAATAACCATCGAAGGTTTTTAATGATGGAAAGACCCAGTAATGGGCACCTTCTGTAGCTCTCCTCAAAACTCCAAAGTGTCCTTAAAATCCAAACTCCTTAATGTGACCTAGGTAGTATAGCATAATTAGAAAATATTGTAACACGAAAAAAATGTCCTAGGACCAACTGCAGTGGAAGTAAAAATAGTCCATTTTTTCCCCTATAGCTGGTATCCTGCCAGTAGTGAAATATGTGTATCCAGTAGGGGAGGGAGAATGTGCTATTAGGAAACCATCTGGTAGCTATATTCCCCATTAGAAAATCAGAACATGAAAAACACAAACATCATAATAGAAACAAAACAAAACAAAAAGAGCAAAGCACATAAAGAGAATTCACAGAAGAGGAAATTCAAATGTAATAAACTTATGAAAAAGGGTTCAACCTCATTAATAATCAAAGAAAAGCAAAATAGAGCGGAACAAGAGGCCTTCGGGCATCTCAGATTGACCGTTTAGATTGGCCAAACCTTTTCAGATGTTTAAGTGCTGTTACATGTGTGGTGGAACTGACACTCCCATGCATTGCTGGTCTGGGATGCAAATTAGTAAAACCTGCCTGGAAAGCAAACCGGCAATGCGTGTTATGATCCCTAAAATATTCAGTGACTGTGTTTCTAAGAGTCTATCCAAGAAAATAGTAAAGAGATATGTGATTTTTTAAATTTAAAAGTTCAATGTAGTATTTATTTTAGTGAAACACGAGGAACCTAAAATTGCAAATGTTTGACTATCAGGTTAATGAAATACTAAAAAATGGAATATCATGCAGCCAAAAAAAATCACAAATTAATATGTCTGAGTGTCATAACTGAGAAAAAAATGTTCAGATAAAGGATTAATCTCCAAAATATACAAACAGCCCATGGAGCTCAATATCAAAAAAACAATCCAGATAAAAAATGGGCAGAAGACCTAAACAGACATTTCACCAAGGAAGACATGCAGATGGCCAAGAAGCCCATGAAAAGATGCTCAACATCACTAATTATTAGAGAAATACAAATCAAAACTACAATGAGGTATCACCTCACACCCGTTAGAATGGCCATTATCAAAAACTCTAGAAACAATAAATGCTGGAAAGGGTGTGGTGAAAAGGGAACCCTCCTGCACTGTTGGTGGGAATGTAAATTGATACAACCACTATGGAAAACAGTATGGAGGTTCCTCAAAAAACTAAAAATAGAACTACCATATGACCCAGAAATCCCACTACTGGGCATATACCCTGAGAAAACCATAATTCAAAAAGAGTCATGTACCACAATGTTCATTGCAGCTTTATTTACAATAGGCAGGACATGGAAGCAACCTAAACGTCCATCGACAGATGAATGGATAAAGAAGATGTGGCACATATATACAATGGAATATTACTCAGCCATAAAAAGAAACGAAATTGAGTTATTTGTAGTGAGGTGGATGGACCTAGAGTCTGTCATACAGAGTGAACTAAGTCAGAAAGAGAAAAATAAATACCGTACACTAGCGCATATATATGGAATCTAAAAAACAAAAAATGGTACTGATGAACCTAGTTGCAGGGCAGGAATAACGACGTAGCCATATAGAATGGACTTGAGGACACGGGGTGGAAGGGGGAAGCTGGGGGGAAGTGAGAGTATCATCCACATACATACACTACTGAATGTAAAGCAGTTAGCTAATGGGAAGCAGCAGCATAGCACAGGGATATCAGCTCGGTGCTTTTTGATGACGTAGAGGGGTGGGATAAGGAGGGTGGGAGGGAGGCGCAAGAGGGAGGGGATATGGGGACATATGGGGACATATGGATATGGCTGATTCACTTTGTTGTACAACAGAAACTAACACAGTATTGTGAAGCAATTATACTCCAATAAAGACCTATTAAAAAAAAAAAAAAAAAACAGTATTGTACCGGCACAGACATCTATATGATAGACATATAGATCAATGGAATGGAATTGAGTTTCCAGAAATAAACTCATGCATTTATGGCCAAAAAAATTGTTGAAGCTTGTTTTGTAGCCCGCCGTGTGGCTAGTTTTTATAAATGTTCTATGTCTGTTTAAAAAGCTGTATGCTGCTTGCAAAGAGACTTATCAGTTTTCTCTAAAAATGTCTTTATTTTATCTTCATTTTTGAATGATAGTTTTCACAGGATATAGAATTCTAGCTTGGCAGTTGTTATCTCAGAAGATAGAATTCCACCCAGCTAGTGTGTATTCAAGTTTCACGTCTACCTAAGGGTTGCCTGTAGCTACAAATTCTCAGATTTTTTTTTCAGTATCAATATTTGAGACAGATAGTTTTTCTTGAAGTTCCTTTCTGTTCGGGAGTCGAGGAAGACAAGGAAGCCTGTATGTATTCATCTGTATTCACATGGAGCAGCCCTTTAGTATCTCAACTTTATGGACACCCTCCTGTTAGTGAACTTGAGTAAGCACTGGGCTTTGACCTCCATCCCCGGAGCTCAGGATCAGTAATATCTTCAAGTAAATATCTTCAGGGTAGAAGCCATCTTCACTGCTGTGCTTGCATTTGAGTTCCTGTTTCTACTCAGTACCTGCCCTAAACACCCTCTTATGTGCCAGCACATGGACGCATTCAAGAATATTTTTATTCAGCATTTTAAGTTGTTTTCAGAGGAAGGATTTATTCTGGTTCCTAGAATATCATGTTAGAGAAAAAAATTGTTTCTAATCAGCTTTTAGTGCCCTGATTTTAATATGAATAGACAACCAAAAATCATCAGACGTTTGAAGAAAGTATCTATCATGAAAGATGTAGACAGATTAAAAAAACAGGGGAAAAAAGCAACCTGGAAAAACAGTAGCAGTACAGGCAGCAAAAGAAAACTTCCAAGCTGTTAATATGCTCAGAAACGTAAGAAAAGATGTTATATCCATGAAACAAAACTAGTTGAAACAGGTACATCCACAGAACCTAAAAGATGTTGGGGAAAATTTTAAATCTGATAGTAAAAATGAAAATCCTAATAGATATGTTAGAATATAAAGTTGATGAAATCTCTCAGAAAAATAAATTAAAAAAATAAATGACAGAGAGACTCTGAGACAGAAAATAAGAAGAAAGATAAGAAAATCAGAGGAGCAGTCTAAGAGAATCACTATCCAACTAATAGGAGTTTCAGAAATAGAGAACAAAGAAAATTTACCAAAAGTAAAGCACATGATTCTTCAGATTAAAATATTCCTCTGGGTGCCCAGCAAAACCGATATACCTTAAGACATATTCTCATAGAATTTTAGCAGACTGAGAACAAAGATTTGGCAGGGGAGGGGGTGAGACACATTGAAAACAAAGAATCTAGAGTTATAATAGCTTCAGAATTCTCTGTTGTAACACTGGAAGCATCAAATTTTCGAAAAGACATTTATTTCCAACCTAGACTTCTATGCTAAACTCTCAGTAAAGTATGAGGCTGAAATAAAAATATTTTCCAACATACTAGGTCTCAAAATATGTACCTTTCGTGCATCCTTTTCCTAACAGGTACTGAAAACTGTTTTAACAAAAACGAGAGAGTACACCAAGAAAGAGGAAGATGTGGTTTCCAGGAAACAAGATTCTCTAACATCACAGAAAATCAAAGAGAATGATGGTGAGTAATCGCAAATAAGTGCAGTGCCACGGGCCCAGAAAGATTCTCCAAGAAGATGAATTCCATCTATCGTATGTTAGATGATATAGAAAGAGGAATTAGAAAAATGCCCCGAGTCTGTAGTTGATAAGAACGCAGAAAACCAACACAATTGTTAACTTCACAGAAAATAGAAAGCAAGCAAGAAAGAGTAATCGTAAAAGATTGCATGGCTCAGTTAGAAATAGCATTTATATATTCATAAGAACGTAAACTCCCGATATAGACCTATGGAAAATTCTATATAACTGTACTGAAAAAATATATAGGACCAAAGTGGGTGTGTGTATGTGGCCGGGGTTTGTGAGAGAGAGTTAAAGTCTCCTCACTCCGAGAGGGAAATAACAGACAAGGCCAAAACCTGCAATATCAAGAAGCAGCAATAGAAATGTGTCATTTGAAGATGTGGAAATAAATACAAAGAATCAGCTTACTTTGTGGAAAACAACGGCCTCTGAGAAGGGACAAACCGAGGGAAAGTTCAGGAGGCCAATGGCTTCGTGTAACAAAATTCATAGAAAAATGGACTCTGTAAACATCATAATTTTGATGAAAAAATAAAAGTTAGGAAGATTCGGCCACTATTCTATTTGGGTCTATAATACAGGACACCCAAGCAGTATACGATGTAAATAAGATTTAAATACTTTTATTATTCTTCCATTTTCCAGATTGAAACCAATCTAAGGCAACCCCTATGCCAGGACACCTGTATCACAAGGAGCTCAGGTTACCCTGGAAAAAGGGAGGAAAATGAGAAGTGTTGCCACATTTCTCTTGGCTTGAGCAGCGCCCTCCTGACATGCTGCCATGAGGCATATGATGATGCATTGCTGGGTCCTTACGCCCGACACCACAGTGTTTATGAGAAATATACATGGTTTTCCTTTCATAGTGATGTACCAGAATTTTGCCAAGGAAAGGCACTTTTCACCCACTTTGGGCCTCATCATCTCTTTCTCACAGTTTATACCTTTATATGAAACTTCCCTTCTACCACGTTAGAGGTTGTTCCTACCCTACTGTCCTCAAAAACATGTTTCTCACCCACTCCCTCACCCTGACACGACCACCACACGGCATTAGTGAAGCTTTGTGCATAGTTCAGGGGAAGGAGGGTGACAATGCTCTCTGGCGTTTACTCTCCACAAATCATTTCATATGTTTCATATTTAAGGAGGTTGGACTCAATCACTCATTCAATCTTGTAAAGCTCTGCTATGTTCTGGTGCCAGAGCCCATAATTACCATAAAACAGGTTGATTTCAGGCCGAATTGCACTGGAAAATGACATTTTGCATTTTTATTGGCACTTTGAAGAGAACATATTCTTCTCCAGTTATTGTACTTTTAACACATTAAAATACTGAGAAATCATCTTTCCATATGTATTATAAGAAAAAATATTCAAAATTTAAGATTTATGCTCATCTCTTATAATTTTATTAGCATTCTAAGCAAGTTCAATGCCCATCAGACCTAGGTCTAGTTATTTTTATTGATGCCATGTAGACAAGCCTTAATCAAAACCACTAGCAAAACTACTATGTCTCCTCTGCTTCTGCCAGAAAATTGGCAGAAAATTCTCATTTAAAGCTTGCAAGAAAAACCCAGAGGAAGCTTGCAGAAATCCTTTATGCTATATTTCCCAGCAACAGAATAGTTTCCTGCCTTTGAAACTCAATTAATTTTACTTCACCAAAAGTGTGAAAACCAGGTGGCACCTAAGAATCCCATCCCTACTCCGGTTGATCCTTATAAAAATAACACCATGATATTTTGCAACAAATAGTATAAACCCCTTTTGGCCACCCTAGGAAACATGATGTCAGAGACCATGAATATGGAATATTGATTTTCCCTTTAAGCGTGAAAAGAAGAAACTTGCCTACAGCCTAAATCTCTCTGTTCTGTGTACTTCACCAAGAAAATAGTTATTCTGCTGCCTAAGGTGCTATCATAGCCTTTGTGTTCCAAGCTTTCCTGGGAGTTCTGTTCCCATAAGAGATGCTTTAGTAAGTTCAAGCCACATTTTGAAAGAAAATTCCTCAAGTGACCACGTAAGCTCCTACCTGCCCCTAAACTCCATCCAATTTCTGGGCACATCTGGGAGGGACCTTACCCTTCTCCAGAGAAACCCAGTTACTGTTTCTTTTGTGGGCTTAGAAAAGAAAGCTGTTGGGTTTCGTTTTTCCTATACGCGTGTTCAATTAATATGGCTCTAACTAGGCCAGTCCCTCAAGAGGCCTGAGTCGAAGAGAAATTATGAAGGCGTCTGGCAGCAACATCAGCTTTTGTAAATCTGAGAATTATCTCGGTTTTCCTTGGTTCAGCGAGAGCCAAAGTTTCATCCACACTTTGTTCTACTACCATGTTGGATCGGTAGCGATAGAACCACAAAGCAAGCCAACATAATAAGCGGAGTTCAGAATTCTTTCAGCAGGTTGGTTAGAGAAACTATGTTTCGGGAGTCTTCAGGGTTTCTCCGGAAAGCCCAGGGAAGTCAAATGGCTGCTCAGATTCCCTTTGAGGGTTAACGGCAGCGCCAGGTCAAGAACCCAGTTCTCTCACCTCCCTTCACCATGTCAGCACTACACTACGACCCTTAGGTGCTGAATTGGGCGAGTCAGAGTAGATCTGTTGCAATCGGATATGGGGCCGGACTCACAGGAAAGGACTGAGTTAGAGGTAGAAGTTCAGAGACACTCAAAGGAAGGTTGCAGCCACTGACTTTCTCAAAGGGGAAAATGTGAATAGGGTACATTTACTACGAAAAAGAGTAGACTTAAAATTTGTCGTTTTGACCGTTTGTGAATAAACCTGAAGGTCCAAGATACATGGTGATTTGAAATTTTGCTAAGATTGGAAGATTAACTGGTCTGAGCCTCGCCTCAAGCCTAGCATGCATACCTTAGCAAAACTTTTATGTCCTACGTTTCTCCTCCACACAAAGTAAAGCTCGTAATTTTTTTTTTTTTTTAAGAAGAGAAAGTCAACTAGTTGTGTGAGGGAGAAAATAAAGCAAAAGTAAAGATATCTAAAAAAATGATGTCCTTTTAAGGAAACATGAGACAAAGTACATATTGTCGAACTTGAAATGAACAGGCTGATATCATTCAATCAATTAATCAACAAAAAAGTATTATTTGAGTTCCTAATGCATGCCTGGGCTAAGTTGTAGGGGTACAGCTGTGAACACCTAAGACACAATTCATGTCCCCAGTGAATTACAAATAACCAATTTCAAACAAGATGCCTGTTCTAAAAGAGGAGTACCAGGTGCCTCGGGACCATATCACCAAGGAGACTGACATTGTCCTGCAGGTCAGAGAATACCTACCTAAATGGGTGACATTGAAGCTAAGACCTGTACTCTACATGGAAATAAGACAGTCATCAACTTGTTTCAGTATATGCCTAGTCAGCCCCAAAATTACATTTTATGGAGAAAGTAGCGTATCTTAGAAGTCTTTGCAAATTTAAGGATTCTCAAAGTTCTAGAGGTGTTGATCCCTCAAAAGGGTTAATGATAGAACAGCTGAGGGCTGATGCCTGAGACCCCTGTTAGGAGACGAGATGATGAAGATGATGCAGAGATACAGAAGAAATGTGGCTGGAGAGACGGAGGAGGTGAACAATGGTACGAAACGCTTCAAGGGGGTTAAGAAGAATAAGAAAAGAGAAACGAGGATGTGTTAGAGATCTTCAGGAGGGTGGTTTGAGGGGAATGGAGGGGTGATGTGATGGCAAGGGCTTAAGAAGGGGTTAGGTGGACGGGAAACAGAGAGAGCCAATAAATGACTTCACTCTTTCAAAGTTGTAGCACGTGTTCACCCTGCCGCACTTCAAGGACCTGAAATCCTACTATTTGCAGGAAATTGTTTTTAATAGGAAGAAGAGAAGAGGAACGCTCTTGTTTGCTTTTCCTCAAACATCATCACAAACTGTCACTAAACGTCAGCATATTCTAAACATTTAACATCTTATTTATTCAGCATTTATTTCACACCGTCAGATGCTTTTAGTTGGACAGCAAACTGAGAAAATATTTGTGGTTCTGAGCTATTGATGATAAAATCAATAAAATCACTACTATTCGGGACAATCTAGGAAAACTTAGTAACATAGAGCCTTGAAAGAATGCTGCCTTCAAAGCTGAGCGAGCTCTGCCTCTCACTGTTTGGTCAAGTAGCCCCACTGTTTCCCACACTCAATCTGCTCTGCCTTCACAGCTCTTGGCTTGGTCACTCTCTCCTCTACTCAAAACATTTCAGGTTTCCTTTATCTACACAAAACAGCGAGCATGTCTTAGCTTATCCTAAAGGGTCCTCTACGATACAGTCTCAGCCAACTTTCCAAAATTACCTTTTAAAAATCTTCCACTTCTGTCCAACTGACCTACTCCCTATTTCTTGTGCCATTCCCTCCTGAACAAAAGCCAGTGTCCTCCCTTGTGTGGACATGTTTCTATTGGATGCCTCTGCCTTGTGCCCTCCATTCGACCATAATTGAGAGAATACAGTTAAAGTATTTATTATAGCGTCCGGCAATAGTGGGTACTCGATACATTTTCTTTCCTATTTTCCCTTCAATAGGCATTTATTAATGAACTGTGAACAACCGATTAGCTAGTTTCTATTGTGTCCTGTATGTCTTGCATGATTCTTTTTTGTCTGCTTATCCTTTTTCAGATTTTGTCCTTTTTTTTTTTAGTTCAAGATTCCTAGAAGTAGAAATCTGTTTACTGCCATTGTAAAGCCAGCACTTTGAAATTTTAGTCACCCCATAAATACTTCTGGATGACGATGATAGCTCATTTTCTTTAAATGAGTTAGTATATACAATGCATGCAGTTAATTGAATTATGAATTTATTACCTATCATAGGATCGGCAGACCAGTAAGTCAGAGGATTAAATTTATGTTGTCCATATAAATATGATTCCACAAGAAAGTACACTTTTTATTTATTTGTTAAAAGTCAGTGCCATCTCCCAATAACTTTCCTGTTTCATTCTATTTCATGTCATTATGAAAATTATGCTCAGGCTTCAAAAATATTCTAAACTTGTTAAAGTCACTAGTTTTAAAATCTAATATCAAATACAAGTTAGTGACGTGCAAAATAGCCACCTCTGCAACAGTTTAGGCAAATCCTATTTTCCACACAATAAAATATGCCTCTGTACCTTAAAGAACAAATGTAAAATCTCTCCTTTTGAGTTTTCCAATACGCTCCATTTTCTGCAAACACTGTGGTCTTATTTCTCTAAGTGGCTACATAACAATGACATAAACATTCCTAACCCACATTTATTATGGAGTAGCACCATTCTTCACACTAAAAGTAACTGCTAGTAAATTTGTGCAAAATTCAGTGATTGCTTCCAAAACTTTTTGTCAACATTTTTCAACTGCTCTGTTTCATGACCATAAAGTTTGAACCAAAGACATTTGGAAAGAAACTGAAACCATGTGAATCAAAGAAGATGGGAACAAGAATAATGAAAGTTGACTTATGTGAAACCCACAAATCTCTCCTAGTTTTAACCCAAAGAGTCATGTAAGATGACTGCTTTCCTCTCCAACCCCTCCATTCCCCGCCCCCCAGCACACCACAACACCCCTACCAGTAGATTTTGCTGTTTTATGTGATTGCTACTAGACTGAAAATTCTTACCTTTATCCCAACTTTTGAGAAAATGAGGAAACACTAACCACCTGGTCTAATAATTACCAGTTCCAAAGAATGATATCCTTTGCAGAGAGTGCCCAATTATTATTGATTAATTCTACCAACTCCTACTGAGGGGATTACTTTTTCTTGAACATTAGCAAATCCTGCCTGTATCTACACAACACCACAAACCAGTTAAGAAGAAAATTCAAACACTTAAAAGCTATTTTGTCCATGTAGTGGTATGCAAACGGTTTTTGGTTTCAGGAGGTTTTGTTCTCTTTTCTCTTCATTTCAAATATCTTTTTTTTTCCACTGAATTGACCCTGAATGGGGTATCATGTAGACACAGATTAGGTCAATAGAAAGTGAGTATCTTTTTGAAGGTCACACAAATAACGGATAGAATTCAGATAGCAAGGCAATAGCAAGTACAGGGGTGAGGGAGGCTACTCTCCACAGAGCACTGCATAACAAACAAGAAATAGGAGTCAAGAATCTTATCCTCAAGGAATTTAACTGGGGAGATAGAGCACGTAAAACCATGACGGATCTCAACCCTGTTACCCTTGTCTGTTTGACTTTGGGCTTGTCACGTCACCTCTGTGGGCCTTCACATTAACCTTACCTGTAAAAGTGATAGAGTGGGACTTAATCAATCCAAGTTTAGCTCAAAAACAGGGACTAGGAGGCAAAATGTAAGGGGGTGCCAAAAAAATGCAATAATCAGGATAAATAATCGTTTATGTGATTTTGTTAATGAACAAACTATGCCCCAAAGCCTACCGGCCTTTTTTTTAAATAAAGTTTTGTTGGAATCAGGGCCAGAATCAGGGTGAAGTGAGTGAGGCAGAGTTGTTCAAATGCAGGGTCAGATCCCGTCTTTATTGAAAATTTCCACACAGTGTTTATCAAGGGTTTTTTTTTTCTTTGCACTAATTTTGATTTTTTTAAATATTGCATTAAAATAGCATTTATCTTTATTACTGAGGTTTTTGAAACTCTGTTAAATTCTGTGCCTGAGATGAAGGGCTCACTCACTTTACCTTAAATCCAGCCCTTCAAGACTCTAAGAAACACTAAAAATAAAATACTAGGAAAAATATGAAATGCATACATAATAAATTATTGAAATCATTGGCCAGCAAGTACCTTTAGTATCTAATAGATATACATTTTATCTTAAACATACAAATTCCACAAGCAGCCTGATACTATAAAAGCTCAAAGCAGGAAAATTATCTCTACAGGCAGAATGGCAATATATGAAAAAATTTTTATTCATAAAATACTGACAAATCCAGAAGCTAGTGCTTGGTTTTCTTCCCCTCATGGTATGGCTGGGCTGTGTTTAGTCTGGCCATTCCATTTCATAGCCAAATCTCTGCATGTTAGAAAATGTAGACTGAGACACCTCAGCTTCCACCTACTGCTTAGTATTGTTGACCTGAAATAAACAGGCTACCAGATATTTCTCCTGCAAAGATGGGTTTATTCAGGATCAACAGAGAATTGCAACTCATGGTCTGCAACCATGGCGAGCCACATGCAAGTCCCCACGTGGCAAGGGCAGGAGAACACTTTCATAGGGAGGAAAAGGAAGTTGGGAGGGTTATAGTAAAGCAGTGTCCATGGTTTTTCATTGGCTGATTCCTTGCCAGGAAAGAAAAGGAGTCTTTCTTCTTCTTGGGCTCTGCTATCATCACAGGGTGTGAGAGCTCCTCATTCTATTTAGTTGGGGTTTCTGTTTATTATTTTTTTTATAGTATGTTGAGAAGAATAGTCTTTTTAGAAAGGTACAAATAGTGTCAAATATATCTTTTTTTTTTAATTTATTTATTTATTTTATTTTTGGCTGTGTTGGGTCTTCGGTGCTGTGCACTGGCTTTCTCTAGTTGTGGCGAGCAGGGGCTACTCTTCATTGCGGTGCATGGGCTTCCCATTGCAATGGCTTCTCTTGTTGTGGAGCACGGGCTCTAGGCGTGCGGGCTTCAGTAGTTGCAGCAGACCGGCTCAGCAGTTGTGGCTCATGGGCTCTAGAGCGCAGGCTCAGCAGTTGTGGCACACGGGCTTAGTTGCTCTGTGGCATGGGGGAACTTCCCAGACCAGGGATCGAACCCGTGTCCCCTGCATGGGCAGGCAGATTCTTAACCACTGCTCCACCAGGAAAGTCCCTCAAGTATATCCTAAGTTGAATTTCTCGCCTTTCTTAAAAGGCAAACCCTTCCTTGACTCCTTAGAAATGCCTGATTTCCCTGGTTTTGCTTCTGTCCAGAGCTAGCTTTCCCACCCTGCATAGGCCTGTCTCACAGGCCATACCTGTGAAACTGGTCCACTCAGAAGTCAGTAAAGCATGAACTCTAAGGCCTAACTTAACGGAGGTGTCATGCTCACACTGGAGGGATGGGGAAGCACGGGGTTTGTGAGATGTGAGATGTAGAGCTCTTGAGAACACTGTGTATTTCCCCTTTATATTGATACATGCAAGGCCCCAACTGGTATTTCCCTCTTTTAATTCATCTAGCATAGGTATAAGTCCCCTGATGTACAGTTCAAGGTTAAAGAGAGTAGCTTGAATTAGTATTTACTTACTGCATAAACAAAATCAACTCCTGTTGGAATTATAAGCAGTAGAGCATTACCATCAAAATTACAACAGCTTCTAATGAACAAACAAGCATGTGTGAGAACTTACAGAAACCCTCATCTCTAAACAGAGTTGAGGGAGAATTAAGGGGAACAGTGTCGGAGCAGATCAGATTGAAACCCCACATCTTGTCACAACAAGAGAGAAAATGTGAACATGTCCTAAATAAAACAGTGTATCTCTTTATTTATTGATTTATTGATGCTTCTTCAGTTGCCATTTGCTTTTTACCTTCTAAATATCTGAAAAGTAGATAATGAAAGAGGTAGAGTGAATAAAGAAGTGGCTGGAGTATATCTAGTTATTGCCAATAGCTATCTTCCAACCTCTTGCTCAACCACAAGTCCAAATATTGGAACAATAATTATCTAGTATTTCATTAGTATACTCTAACACAAATCCCCTGCAAAACTTAAAAAGAGTGGAAGGTAAAATAAAATTTTCTTCAAAAACAATTACCATTTCACCTCCTAAAAGATAATTCTTCTATCATGTACAGCTCTCAAGTTCAATCATCCTTACTTTTCCAACCTTACTAAGGTTTATCCTAAGAAATCTTTAGATAAGAAAAATAGTCATCAGTCCCCAGAGAGATAATTAATGAAAACTAAAACATTTTACCTGAGGATACACCAGACCTATAACTTTCTGTAAATCTATCTTAATTTTACCCCAATATTTGTCTTAGATATTAATATAATTTCATGCTTTTTATCTTTATGAATATCTATATGAACCTAGTGAAAAATGAAAAATTATGGGAAAGGTAATGCATTTGTTTATGATCCTGCTGTAATTATTTTAAATGTCCTTAAAAAGCTTTCCACAACCTAAATGTCCATCAATAGAGGACTTATTGAATAAATATGGAACATCTATTCCATGGAATACTATGCAGCTACAAAAAGGAATGAGGTTGATCTCTGCATATTATTAGTCAGTGATTTCCAGAATACTTTAAGTAAGGCCAAAAAAAGGAGGAAAGTGTATAGAGTGTATTACTGCTCATCTAAGAAAGGGTAGATATAAATATATTCACATTCCTGAAATAAAAGATGAAGGCTTAAATTACAATTTTTTAAATAAAAACTGATAAGGGAATAGAATTAAGGAGATATGGTACGAAGCTAAATTTTTTTTAATATACTGTGTTTTGTGGCTGACTCTGGGGCCACATAAATACATAATTATAAAATGATAAAATTATATCATAATTATATCATAATTATAAAATTATAAAATGATATAAAATTTAAAAAATTGCTAAAAATAAAAGGAAACAAACAAACAGAAATTTGCATCCTTTTTTGGCAAAACTACACAGAGAAACTATTTAAAATAACCCTGTAACACAATAGTATATCATCAGGGAGGGAGACTCTAGGAGTAAATATATAAACATGCAAAACTGAAACCAAAGGTGAGTGCACCTTTTCAATAATAATTTCATTGCTGGTAGGTTGCTATTGTTATCCTGAAATTATTATGTGTGTATCGTGGAATAAAAGAAACCAGTAGTTATACTGGTGTCATTGAGAAGAAACTAGATTTTCAATATTAAAAAAATAAATAAAAAGCCCAATCAGAGGCAACCCTGTAGCCCTGATTTTAAATTGCATGTATCAGGATGAACTCACAATGCAGGGTTTTGTTTTTTTTTAACCTAGATTTCTAACTCTGTTTTTGTAAAGGCTAGAAACAATGACCAACCAAACAGCAATGATCACCATAGTACCCAGATTATATGTTCTTGAAATACCATTGACCACTAAATGGAACCAGAGCATCTTAGAAAATGGCTAATTTCAGATATGAGGCATCATATGTCCAAGATGATCCTGAAATACCTGATCGCACACCAGAACGCCATAACACTATCAGAGACTCGTAGGATCATAGCAAGAGCGCTCAGGAGATAGTCTGAATAAACCCCCTCTGGCCAAGGATGAACCAATTTGAGCATAAACAAGAATAACTACAATAAATTAAAATGCAAATTATGACTACATAACAACAACAAAAAACACATGAGGATGAGGACGCATCACTTTTGGAGAATGCTAAGGAAACAATTTATTATTTTGACAGCTGATAATAGAGAGTAAGAATTAAAGAATTTTTCTGTCTTTTCTGTATAAACTGAAACTCATAGTAGCAACATAGCTGTTAAGAGGAAGTTTCTCTTTACAAAAATACTCCAACTAATAAGTAAAGAAAAAAATAATAGAATAATAGCATTATCATTTTGCAGCCTTTAATGAATTAGTGGGTCTGCAGCTATACTATCCAATATGGTAGCTACTAGACACATGTGGCTATTTACATTTCAATTTACAGAATTAAAATTTTTTAAATTAAAGATTCAGTTTCTCAATCACATTAGCCACATTTAAGAGCTACATGTGGCTAGTGACTGCTGTATTAAGATATAGAACAGATATGGAGCATTTAATACAGATATAGAACATATATGTACTGATATGGAACACTTCCATCACCACAGAAGTTTCTGTTGGAAAGTCTACTCTACCCCTCAATGAACTTCAATTGCTACCAGACATTGAGTGACAGAAGTACACAATAGCACCTTGCAAAATATTAACAATGACAATGTTCTTCAACTGCTAGACAATGAACTTCAATTGCTACCAGACATTGAGTGACAGAAGTACACAACAGCACCTTGCAAAAAAACAAAAGAATAAAAAAAGAACAACAACAACAAATAAAACCTGAATAAAATGAAGCCTCTGGATCTAACTACCAATTTCCTGTATTTACAGGAAACACAGGGGACAGAGGAATGAGTTACACAACACTATGGGGATCCAGTCGGCAAATTCCAGACCGTGGAACCCTGCTCAGAACAAATGATGCACTTTTCTTAACAAAAATAATACCCAAAAAAACGGATGGAGGAGGAAACAAATCTCATAAATTCCATGAAATGTAAGAAACATATCAAACAAAATTACAATCCATAGCCCTCATTAAAAGCCTATTTCAAACATATTTTTTCATATTTCAACATATTTGAACATATTTAAATAAAATAAATAATTACAAATTTTAAAACAAGCGTGGAAATTTGAACACTGACTGGATATTTGCTGATATTAAGGAACTATTGCTAACTTTGGGCATGCTTAAAAATAGGGATATTTGAAGCATCCTTACCTTTTAGGTACATACTGAAACACAGATGAAGTGATACAATGCTTGGACTTTGCTTCAAAGTGATCTGGATGTGGGACCTTGGGGAAGTAATAAATAAAACAAGATTAGCTGTGACTTGTTTGTTGGAGCTGGATGATGGGTACATGGAAGCTCATTATATTTTTCTCTCTACTTTTGTGTATGTTTGAAATTTTCTATAATACAGACTTAAAATTTTTCATTGTGTCAGCAAATTATAATCCACTGTCATATAAAATCTGCTAATTACAGATGAACTAGCAGAAATATTTAACCATTCCTCATCTGTGATGAAACAATTTATACTCCAATGTACATTCCAAATCTTGGTAAAGCTTATTGCAACACAAACCTCCAATATAGGATGCTTAAACTTTAGATTAAGTATAAGATTTTTTTTTTGCAAACAACAAATGAAAATATTTGTCTTAATTAAAACGTTTCTCAGTTAAAAGAAAAAAAAAAAAGTTAGACATCACTCAATATGACACCAGTAGGGGGAGATAGATGCTGGATTTCCTCTGAAATTTTTTTTCAAAAAATAACCTAAATTTAATATGATAGTCTGGATTATTTGGGGGTTGAGGGGGTGAGGAGAGAACACTCTCCTGGGTTTTCAGTAAAAAGCATGTCTCCACCCTCAATTCTTTTCCCTTCATTTCCAAGAAAGGAATTGCTGTTCACTCTGCATCATTACAATCCATTTGCTAGCCTAAATACATGTTCAAATTACGGTAATAACACTGTCCAAACTGTCCTTCTGCCACTTTTATCTCTTTAATGGACTTCCTAGATGTTATTTAAGTGTTTTTTAAGTACCCCTTTTACTCTCCCATGTGTAATGCTAACGTTACATTTGGCTCAAACTAGTACTCTAGTAAATAATGTCATTCATCTATGCAATTATCTCTTGAATGTCTACTATGTGCAGGGTACTACGGTCAGAGCTGGAATTATCATGAAGAACAAGAATTAATTTCTACCCTCAAATAGTTTACAGTTTAGTAGGAGAGCACAGTACACAGTAGGATAAAATAGGGGAGTACAGGATTGTATGGGAGCCCATGGAAGGGCAGTTAACCCATTTGGAGAAAGACTTCCCAAATGGAACATACACCTACATCTTTCATTTATTCATCAATTTGTTTAATTACTCAACATATACTGATTTTATCCACCCAATACATGCACATCAAGCATCTTTTATGAACAAGATATAGTGTCCTCTTGATTCAGACCTCCATAAACTTTTCCTGCTCAGGATACACCATCCTTGACAGAGTGTACCCGCCTGTAACAATATTTTCAATATAAATTATTCCTTCTGCTAGAAAACCCCAGTGGTATTCATATATTACTTCTGGGAATTTTGACCTAATTTTTAAAAAAATTTTATGTTATACCCTTATATAAAACTAACCGGATACACTCTTTCTTTACTGATTACACAATTTCTTATGTTCTTTAACCAATTCATTTAAAATATTCTTCTTACAGTATGGTACTGGCACAAAAACAGAAATATAGATCAATGGAACAGGATAGAAAGCCCAGAGATAAACCCACACATATATGGCCACCTTATCTTTGATAAAGGAGGCAAGAATATACAATGGAGAAAAGACAGCCTCTGCAATACGTAGTGCTGGGAAAACTGGTCAGCTACATGTAAAAGAATGAGATTACAACACTCCCTAACACCATACACAAAAATAAACTCAAAATTGATTAAAGACCTAAATGTGGGCTTCCCTGGTGGCACAGTGGTTGAGAGTCCGCCTGCCGATGCAGGGGACATGGGTTTGTGCCCCGGTCCAGGAAGATCCCACATGCCGCGGAGCGGCTAGGCCCGTGATTCATGGCCGTTGAGCCTGTGCGTCTGGAGCCTGTGGAGGAGGCACAGCAACAGGGGTGCGGAGGAGAGCAGAGGAGAGCATAGGAACAGGGGTGCGGAGGGCAAAGCAGAGAGCATCCCGCACAAAGGATCGGGGCCGACCAGCACTCACCAGCCCGAGAGGCTTGTCTGCCCACCCGCCGGGGCGGGCGGGGCTGGGAGCTGAGGCTCGGGCTTCGTTCGGAGCGCAGGGAGAGGACTGGGGTTGGCGGCGTGAACACAGCCTGCAGGGGTTTAGTGCGCCACGGCTAGCCGGGAGGGAGTCCGGGGAAAAGTCTGGACCTGCCGAAGAGTCAAGAGACTTTTTCTTCCCTCTTTATTTCCTGGTGCGCGAAGAGAGGGGATTAAGAGCGCTGCTTAAAGGAGCTCCAGAGACGGGCGCGAGCCGCGGCTATCAGCGCGGACCCCAGAGACGGGCATGAGACGCTAAGGCTGCTGCTGCCGCCACCAAGAAGCCTGTGTGTGAGCACAGCTCACTCTCCACACCTCCCTTCCGGGGAGCCTGTGTAGCCGACCACTGCCAGGGTCCCGGGATCCAGGGACAACTCCCCCGGGAGAACGCACAGCGCGCCTCAGGCTGGTGCAACGTCACGCCGGCCTCTGACGCCGCAGGCCCGCCCCGCACGCAATGCCCCTCCCTCCTCCTGGCCTGAGTGCGCCAGAGCCCCCGAAGCAGCGGCTCCTTTAACCCCGTCCTGTCTGAGCGGGAACAGACGCCCTCCAGCGACCTACACGCAGTGGCAGGGCCAAATCCAAAGCTGAACCCCAGGAGCTGTGAGAACAAAGAAGAGAAAGGGAAATCTCTCCCAGCAGCCTCAGAAGCAGCGGTTTAAAGCTCCACAGTCAACTTGATGTACCCTGCATCTGTGGAATACATGAATAGACAACGAATCATCCCAAATTGAGGAGGTGGACTTCGAGGGCAAGATTTATGATTTTTTCCCCTTTTCCTCTTTTTGTGACTCTGTATGTGTATGTTTCTGTGTGAGATTTTGTCTGTATAGCTTTGCTTCCACCATTTGTCCTAGGGTTCTATCCGTCCGTTATTTTTTTATTATTTTTTTAAATTTTTTTTCTTAATAAGTATTTTTTATTTTAATAACTTTATTACATTTTATCTTACTTTATTTTATTTAACTTTATCTTCTTTCTTTCTTTTTTCCTTCCTTCCCTCCTTCCTTCCTTCTTCCCTCCTGCCCTCCCTCCCTCCCTCCCTTCTTTCTTCCTTTCTTTCTTTCTTTCTACTTCTACTAATTCTTTCTTTCTACTTTCTCTCCCTTTTATTCTGAGCCGTGTGGATGAAAGGCTCTTGGTGCTGCAGCCAGGAGTCAGTGCTGTGCCTCTGAGGTGGGAGAGCCAACTTCAGGACACTGGTCCACAAGAGAACTGCCAGCTCCACATAATATCAAACGGCGAAAATCTCCCAGAGATCTCCATCTCAAAACCAGCACCCAGCTTCACTCAACAACCTGCAAGCTACAATGCTGGACATCCTGTGCCAAACAACTAGCAAGACAGGAACACAACCCCACCCATTAGCAAAGAGGCTGCCTAAAATCATAATAAGTCCACAGACACCCCAAAACACACCAACAGACGTGGACCTGCCCACCAGAAAGACAAGATCCAGCCTCATCCACCAGAACACAGGCACTAGTCCCCTCCACCAGGAAGCATACACAACCCAATGAACCAACCTTAGCCACTGGGGACAGATACCAAGAACAACGGGAACTATGAACCTGCACCCTACAAAAAAGGAGACCCCAAACACAGTAAGATAAGCAAAATGAGAAGACAGAGAAACACACAGCAGATGAAGGAGTAAGATAAAAACCCACCAGACCTAAAAAATGAAGAGGAAATAGGCAGTCTACCTGAAAAAGAATTCAGAATAGTGATAGTAAAGATGATCCAAAATCTTGGAAATAGAATAGACAAAATGCAAGAAACATTTAACAAGGACCTAGAACAACTAAAGATGAAACACACAACGATGAACAAAACAATAAATGAAATGAAAAATACTCTAGATGGGATCAATAGCAGAATAACTGAGGCAGAAGAACGGATAAGTGACCTGGAAGATAAAATAGTGGAAATAACTACTGCAGAGCAGAATAAAGAAAAAAGAATGAAAAGAACTGAGGACAGTCTCGGAGACCTCTGGGACAATATTAAACGCACCAACATTCGAATTATAGGGGTTCCAGAAGAAGAAGAGAAAAAGAAAGGGACTGAGAAAATATTTGAAGAGATTATAGTTGAAAACTTCCCTAATATGGGAAAGGAAATAGTTAATCAAGTCCAGGAAGCACAGAGAGTCCCATACAGGATAAATCCAAGGAGAAATACGCCAAGACACATATTAATCAAACTGTCAAAAGTTAAATACAAAGAAAACATATTAAACGCAGCAAGGGAAAAACAACAAATAACACACAAGGGAATCCCCATAAGGCTAACACCTGATCTTTCAGCAAAAACTCTGCAAGCCAGAAGGGACTGGCAAGACATATTTAAAGTGATGAAGGAGAAGAACCTGCAACCAAGGTTACTCTACCGAGCAAGGACCTCAGTCAGATTTGATGGAGAAATTAAAACCTTTACAGACAAGCAAAAGCTGAGAGAGTTCAGCACCACCAAACCATCTTTACAACAACTGCTAAAGGAACTTCTCTAGGCAAGAAACACAAGAGAAGGAAAAGACCTACAATAACGAACCCAAAACAATTAAGAAAATGGGAATAGGAACATACATATCGATAATTACCTTAAATGTAAATGGACTAAATGCTCCCACCAAAAGACACAGATTAGCTGAATGAATACAAAAACAAGACCCATATATTTGCTGTCTACAAGAGACCCACTTCAGACCTAGAGGCACATACAGACTGAAAGTAAGGGAATGGAAAAAGATATCCCATGCAAATGGAAACCAAAAGAAAGCTGGAGTAGCAATTCTCATATCAGACAAAATAGACTTTAAAATAAAGACTATTACAAAAGACAAAGAAGGACACTACATAATGATCAAGGGATTGAACCAAGAAGAAGATATAACAATTGTAAATATTTATGCACCCAACATAGGAGCACCTCGATACATAAGGCAAATACTAACAGTCATAAAAGGGGAAATTGACAGTAACACATTCATAGTAGGGGACTTTAACACCCCACATTCACCAATGGACAGATCATCCAAAATGAAAATAAATAAGGAAACACAAACTTTAAATGATACATTAAACAAGATGGACTTAATTGATATTTATAGGACATTCCATCCAAAAACAACAGAATACACATTTCTCTCAACTGCTCATGGAACATTCTCCAGGATAGATCATATCTTGGGTCACAAATCAAGCCTTGGTAAATTTAAGAAAATTGAAATTGTATCAAGTATCGTTTCCAGCCACAACGCTATGAGACTAGATATCAATTATAGGAAAAGATCTGTAAAAAAAATACAAACACATGGAGGCTAAACAATACACTACTTAATAACGAAGTGATCACTGAAGAAATCAAAGAGGAAATAAATGACAATGGAGACACGAAGACCCAAAATCTATGGGATGCAGCAGAAGCAGTTCTAAGAGGGAAGTTTATAGCAACACAACCCTACCTTAAGAAACAGGAAACATCTCGAATAAACAACCTAACCTTGCACCTAAAGCAATTAGAGGAATAAGAACAAAAAAACCGCAAAGTTAGCAGAAGGAAAGAAATCATAAAGATCAGATCAGAAATAAATGAAAAAGAAATGAAGGAAACAATAGCAAAGATCAATAAAACTAAAAGCTGGTTACTTGAGAATATAAACAAAATTGATAAACCATTAGCCACACTCATCAAGAAAATAGGGAGAAGACTCAAATCAATAGAATTAGAAATGAAAAAAGGAGAAGTAACAACTGACACTGAAGAAATACAAAAGATCATGAGAGATTACTACAAGCAACTCTATGCCAGTAAAATGGACAACCTGGAAGAAATGGAAAAATTCTTAGAAATGCACAACCTGTCAAGACTAAATCAGGAAGAAATAGAAAATATGAACAGAACAATCACAAGCACTGAAATTGAAACTGTGATTAAAAATCTTCCAACAGGGCTTCCCTGGTGGCACAGTGGTTGAGAGTCCGCCTGCCGATGCAGGGGACACGGGTTCGTGCCCCGGTCTGGGAAGATCCCACATGCCGCGGAGTGGCTGGGCCCGTGAGCTATGGCCACTGAGCCTGCACATCCAGAGCCTGTGTTCTGCAACGGGAGAGGCCACAACAGTGAGAGGCCCGCATACCGCAAAAACAAAAACAAAAACATCTTCCAACAAATAAAAGCCCAGGACCAGATGGCTTCACCGGAGAATTCTATCAAACACTTAGAGAAGAGCTAACACTATCCTCCTCAAACTCTTCCAAAATATAGCAGAGGGAGGGACACACCCAAACTCATTCTACGAGGCCACCATCACGTTGATACCAAAACCAGACAAGGATGTCACAAAGAAAGAAAACTACAGGCCACATCACTGATGAACATAGATGCAAAAATCCTCAACAAAATACTAGCAAACAGAATCCAACAGCACATTAAAAGGATCATACACCATGATCAAGTGGAGTTTATTCCAGGAATGCAAGGATTCTTTAATAAATGCAAATCAATCAATGTGATAAACCATATTAACAAATTGAAGGAGAAAAACCATATGATCATCTCAATAGATGCAGAGAAGGCTTTCGACAAAATTCAACACCTATTTATGATAAAAACCCTGGAGAAAGTAGGCATAGAGGGAACTTTCCTCAACATAATAAAGGCCATATATGACAAACCCACAGCCAACATCGCCCTCAATGGTGAAAAACTGAAAGCATTTCCACTAAGATCAAGAAGCTAATCAACAAGACAATGTTGCCCACTCTCAACACTCTTATTCAACATAGTTTTGGAAGTTTTAGCCACAGCAATCAGAGAAGAAAAGGAAATAAAAGGAATCCAAATCGGAAAAGAAGAAATAAAGCTGTCACAGTTTGCAGATGACATGATACTATACATAGAGAATCCGAAAGATGATACCAGAAAACTACTAGAGCTAATCAATGAATTTGGTAAAGTAGCAGGATACAAAATTAATGCACAGAAATCTCTGGCATTCCTATACACTAATGATGAAAAATCTGAAAGTGAAATCAAGAAAACACTCCCATTTACCATTGCAACAAAAAGAATAAAATATCTAGGAATAAACCTACCTAGGGAGAAAAAAGACCTGTATGCAGAAAATTATAAGACACTGATGAAAGAAATTAAAGATGATACAAATAGATGGAGAGATATACCATGTTCTTGGATTGGAAGAATCAACATTTTGAAAATGACTCTACTACCCAAAGCAATCTACAGATTCAATGCAATCCCTATCAAACTACCACTGGTATTTTTCACAGAACTGGAACAAAAAATTTCACAATTTGTATGGAAACACAAAAGACCCCGAATAGCAAAAGCAATCTTGAGAACGAAAAATGGAGTTGGAGGAATCAGGCTCCCTGACTTCAGACTATACTACAAAGCTACAGTAATCAAGACGGTATGGTACTGGCACAGAAACAGAAAAATAGATCAATGGAACAGGATAGAAAGCCCAGAGATAAACCCATGCACGTATGGTCACCTTATCTTTGATAAAGAAGGCAGGAATGTACAGTGGAGAAAGGACAGCCTCTTCAATAAGTGGTGCTAGGAAAACTGGACAGGTACATGTAAAAGTATGAGATTAGATCACTCCCTAACACCATACACAAAAATAAGCTCAAAATGGATTAAAGACCTAAATGTAAGGCCAGAAACTATCAAACTCTTAGAGTAAAATATAGGCAGAACACTCTATGACATAAATCACAGCAAGATCCTTTTTGATCCACCTCCTAGAGAAATGGAAATAAAAACAAAAATAAAACAAATGGGACCTAATGAAACTTAAAATCTTTTGCATAGCAAAGGAAACCATAAACAAGACCAAAAGACAACCCTCAGAATGGGAGAAAATATTTGCAAATGAAGCAACTGACAAAGGATAAGTCTCCAAAATTTATAAGCAGCTCATGCAGCTCAATAACAAAAAAACAAACAACCCAATCCAAAAATGGGCTGGAGACCTAAATAGACATTTCTCCAAAGAAGATATACAGACTGCCAACAAACACATGAAAGAATGCTCAACATCATTAATCATTAGAGAAATGCAAATCAAAACTACAATGAGATGTCATCTCACACCAGTCAGAATGGCCATCATCAAGAAATCTAGAAACAATAAATGCTGGAGAGGGTGTGGAGAAAAGGGAACCCTCTTGCACTGTTGGTGGGAATGTAAATTGATACAGCCACTGTGGAGAACAGTATGGAGGTTCCTTAAAGAACTGCAAATAGAACTACCATATGACCCAGCAATCCCACTACTGGGCATATACCCTGAGAAAACCATAATTCAAAGAGTCATGTACCAAAATGTTCATTGCAGCTCTATGTACAATAGCCCGGAGATGGAAACAACCTGTGTCCATCATTGGATGAATGGATAAATAAGATGTGGCACATATATACAATGGAATATTACTCAGCCATAAAATAAACGAAACTGAGCTATTTGTAATGAGGTGGATAGACCTAGAGTCTGTCATACAGAGTGACATAAGTCAGAAAGAGAAAGACAAATACCGTATGCTAACACATATATATGGAATTTAAGAAAAAAAGAATGGTTTTGAAGAACCTAGGGGCAGGACAGGAATAAAGATGCAGACATAGAGAATGGACTTGAGGACATGGGGAGGGAGAAGGGTAAGCTGGGACGAAGTGAGAGAGTAGCATGGACATTTATACACTACCAAATGTAAAATAGATAGCTAGTGGAAAGCAGTTGCATAGCACAGGGAGATCAGCTTGGTGCTTTGTGACCACCCAGAGGGGTGGGATAGGGAGGGTGGGAGAGAGACACAAGAGGGAGGAGATATGGGGATGTATGTATACGTATAGCTGATTCATTTTGTTATACAGCAGAAACTAACACACCACTGTAAAGCAGTTATACTCCAATAAAGACGTTAAAAAACAAAACTAATATTCTCATTGTCAATACCTTAACTCCACAGAAAAGACTTTTCTGTTACAGTTCCTCCGCACTAAACCTGAGTTAATTAGCATGGTCACCTCATGGTCAGTAAGGGGAAATTTTCTCTTCAAGGAATTACATCCCTTGGGTTATGGCCTTTTACCACGTTCTCGTATTCCTAAGTATTATCCCCTCCTCCACCCTAGCCTCAGTCCAACACAGGCACATCACTAACGTGCACATAGTCTTTCTATCTTGTGAGGAAATTTGAGTTGCAGGGTAGGCCCTACTTGGCAACAGTCTTGAGTATTCAGAAAGTTCCACAAGGGGCTCTCTTGTACTACTTTTCTTTTATGTCCCCAAAGGCTCCTCTTTCTAGACTTCTAACTTAGTCTCATCTCCCTCCTTCCCCAGGTCCAAGCTGATATTTCACTCTGAGATTTTAGAGGGAGTGAGCAAGGGATCTTTACCCATTTGGCCCCAGACCTACCATTTCACTTCAAGTCAAAATGGCGTCTGAGCAGCTCACCACCACAGCCTGGGCCAGCATCTCCCTGAGTTGTCTTGTTAAGGAGTCTTTCATTAGCCTTTCATGTGCTTCTGGGCATAAAGCCCTACACTCAGTTTTCCTCTCTCCAAATTCGTTTCCCTCATACCCCTCTTCCTGACTTCGGTTCATAATCTGCCCTTGCTCTCAGTGATGTCAGCCTTCCATTATGGAGTATGCCCATCTCTCAAGCCTCCACCTCTCGGTTTCACTGACATGCCCTCTTATCTTCTCACAGGTCTGTCCTCCGAGCTCTTGAACCTGCTGGTCTAGCCTGCAGGTCGCCTCCTCGGACAGACGGTCCTCTTAGTTAGGTTCCCAGATACTCCTTCTCTTGCATAACTTCCAGCAACCACCAGACAACAACTATTTAAGAGGGGTGATTTTCTCTTCCAAAGACCACGCCTCTGAATTTTTTCCTTTCACTCTGGCCGTTCACCACACCCAGCCTGTCTACTGGGATCTAGCACGCACAGCCCCTTCAAGTGTGCAACTGTTTTTACTACAATAAAAAGGACTGGTAGGATTCAAACTATATCCAGATGCGTCAAGTCACAAGTATACGGTTCCGTGCGACTTGGCCTGGCAGAGGTTGACAGCGTTAGCCTCTTCCAAGGCCTCTCTGCATTTCCACCATCGTTGTCTCAGGAAACTCTCCTAGCCCTGATCTTTGGGGCTCACTATCCCCACTGGTTTCTTCTATTTTCACTCCCTGCTGCAGGTCCTGGCATTCCCTGGAATTGTTGGGTCCTTTTCTGCCTTTACTTTAAGGCCCCTTGCTCAGCCTTAGGTCATAACTGTCCTTCTCAGATCATATACACTTAGGAGCACCCATATTATTGGTGGTTCACTCCTGGTTCCTTCTGACCTTTGCTCTTCATTTCAACAGAGATATATTCACTTTCCATCAGTTCATACTGAGACTCTGTCTCACCTCGCTCTCTCCCTCTCCCTTAACTTTTTATTTTTCCTAAAACCTTCACGCTTATCTGCAACTCTGCTGCCAGCATCCCTAACCTCTTGGATGCAAAGTCACCAGGGTCAAACCAGACACATCAGCATAATGAACTTTCAACCAACCTCACTCCTGAATTCTGATCAGGAATCTGACTGTACTAATATTGTTTTGACCCTAATTACATGTGTTCTTCAAAGAGTCTATCTCCATTTTATCACACCTAGTTCATAAATCACAGTGTTTTGAAGGGAAGTATATTTTGATTTTTTAAATTATTTTTGAGAATCCCTTTGCTGTACTATCATTATGGTGATCTGGGTACTTGGTGTAAATATACTGTAGTTATGCATATTTATTTGGAATAGATAAAGAAAAACAAACAAACCCCGTGGGTCAAAGTCGGCTGTTGCGCATCAGAACCACCTGTGGATCATTTGTAAGATGAAAAAGCTCTGCCTCTCCATCCTCCCAGGGATGCAGACTCAGGAATACCTTGGGGAGCCTAGAGCCACTGATGTAAGTGATTCCTGAGACAGTGCCATCAATAGGCACAATGAAGATGTAAACTAACGTAAGTGCTAAGATGGGCCTTCTGTGATTTTGCTTTGCCCTCCTGTTGCCTCTCCTCCAAGAAATGCACTTCACATGTTTTTTCCCACTCCTTCCGAGTCCCATCCTGATGTTCCAACGTAAACTAATTTTTTTGATGTGAGTAAATGACCTACTACCCTTTGCCAAAGGGAAAGAAAGTGTGGAGGGGTGTCTACCCTCAGTGCTTACATTCTGTTTTGTCATGCGAATGCATCTCCTGGGAGGTGTGAGGGCTTCTCTCTGCACTGGATGGCCCTTTAACTTATTACTCATCTAATAGTCTTCTTACGGTGGGGATGGCTGAACCAGGATTGAAAAAAGTGCTGGGGGGAAGGGATCCCCGGCGAGAATGGAAGCAAAGAAAGTTACCAAAGGCCTAACTGGTTCACAGCACGTTTAGTGCACAACCACTTCTTCTTGTCTAGGGAATGTCAGACACCTGTAGCCCTTGACATCTTCTATGGTCAAACTTACCAGCCCTTCATTTAATTTAGGAGTCTGAGTTTATCAGAGAGAAAGGAAGGGGCAGACCTCGTTTCTTTATGCATTTGTCAGGTCCAATTTCTCATTATTCTACTCCTTATCACCCCTATTTTTATCAATTTCTTTCTATGTCATTTGCAGAGAGCAAAAGAGGGAGAACCTCTCTCTCTTTAAGAAATAACAAGGGATCTCAACTAATTATGCCTGTCATGTGACAGGTAATCTTGTTCTATTTTGAGCTTGGCTGTTGGATGGCTGGGGGTTCTGACATTGCTGATGATTTCTAGGTAATTTACATTCTCTGCAAGTTGGGGAAGTTACTCCCTAAACACTTGAGAAAGTACGGGTTAGAGAGGCCTAGAGCAACAAATCTGGTTTAATCCTAGCCTCATCTAACCATCTATGTGACCCAAGGGAAGCCCTATGTGCCTGAGACGCAACTGACCCCTCTATAAAATGGAGATAGAGACCTCCATAAAAGGTGGGGAGGATTTTACACAATGTCCATTAAGCACCTAGCATAGTTCCTATCTCATGGTCCATCACAAGATTATTATTATTCTCTACAACTCTTAAATGTCAGCAAAAGTCTTTGAGACTCCTATAGGACCAGCACCATATGGCATGACATTTTAGAAATAAAAGAGTTTTGTCAGTAAATATATCGATGGCTCATAGATGAGCACTTCAAATAATCCATCACACAGCCACATCACTCCCTATCGTGCTGTCAAAGAGCTCTTATCAAGCAAGAGGATGAGTCATGCAAAAGACACCAGATACACTGAACCATCTTACACGACTACCCTGTTTTATTTTTACCACTGAACTATTTGTCAGACTGAACGTTTTGTTTTGTTTTCTGTTATTACTTACAGCTGGTCCAGGAGAAGGAAGAAAGGAACCCTCTTCCTTTAAAAGCTGAAACTTTAACTTGCACCTAATTTTTAACAGAAAGCAAGAAAACATCATTTATCTTCTCAGACTCCATTTCGGTGCACCCCAATTGTCTGAAGGACCCCTTGCCACCATCATCCAGAGATCATGGACCTAGAGTTAGGAGAGAAGAAATCTCCTAATAGCAGACATGCCTGGATACAAAAGAAGGGTATATTATAAGTGGCATTCATCCATTTATTTCCGAGTAAATAATCCCCCAGAAACTGGGAGGAAAAAAGTTAACCTACATTCTTTAACTTTACAACATGGTTCCAGATAAGGTTTTTTGTTTTATTTTTTATAAATAAAATGTTCTTAACTGTGCTTCAGTAACAGCATTCATTTGTATGGTTTAAAATATTGATGTTTAGGATAAAACTGATATTTCTATTAATTTCCAGCTGTTAGTTGGTTTCGTGAAGGTTTCTTCTAGTTCTAAAATCCTTTAAGGCCTTAGAAATGACTCTTGATACAATTTCTTTGTATGGCCCAGCATATTAAATCTTCAGGGAGGCCCTTCTCCCTGTCCTGAGAGAAGCTCATTGGGAAGGAGGTGCTGTGTCGTCCAGAGAGGATCACCTACTGGTAATGATCAGAATAGTAACACCCATGCAAAGAGCACCTAATGCACCAGGCTAAGCATGTTACATCTAGTTGTATATTTACTCCTTCAAACACCCTGTAAAACAGGTTTTCATTTCCACAGGTTACAAGAGAGGCTTCAAGAGATTCATTAAGCTGCTGCAGGTCACAATTTGGTAAAATCTGGAACTAGGAAAATCTGTATCTCCCTGGCTCCAAACTTGTGTTCTTTTCTTTCTGTCAGACCACCTAGAATAAAAAGTAAAATGTGTAACTATTACGCCACTTGACGGCTTTAGAATATAAGAAGCTGCAAAAGGCAAGGTCTACCCGTAGTGAATCAGGGGCAGAGCCTGGGGGTTGGACACTAGCGTCCCCAAGCGTTCAAGATCCATGTTTTGATTGACCTTCACAATGTTCGACTTCAATTCAAATTAAAAATTGCCAACATTTAAAACTATGCAGAATTCACATAAAAATCAGGATTGGGGAACTTCTACTGACAAACCAGAATATCTGGCAAAACTCTCCACATTCCCACATGGTAACTTTGGGGGCAGCTGAGCAGCAGATGCCTTTGCCGACAGACCGCTCCCTCCCCTAGACTGCAGCCGACTTAGCTTGTGTGCCTGAGCCCTAGGGCTTTTGAGCTTGTGACCCTACCCCCCAACCCCGCCTGCTTTTCTCCATGGCACTCAGTCTAGAGAAACTAGAAGGGTAAAATGTTCTCAAACTTCGGAAACATACAGTGTGTCAAAAGCTCTAAGAAAGGAGGTAACTTGTACCTTTTCCTCAATGGTTTCCTCTTGGGGATGACCCAGAGATTGTGAAGGTTTTGAGAACAGCCTAGAGCTTTCAATTAAAATGGTTTTGTCTTTGGTTGCTACCGGAATAAACCTGTAAGCAGACAGCTGTTTTATGCCAGCTAAAATTCTAGTCTTGGGTGGGATGGCAGAGGTTTATGACTTCAGATGAGAAACAGGCGGGAACAGATTATATTCCTATGCCAAGTTTCTCCCTTTATTGCCATGGAAGCAGGAAGACAAATGCAGAAAGGGGAAAGCTTTGCTAGACCCGTGTTTCACTGAGACTTTCTGCTAGGCATCAGCAGCTGCTCAAGATTTTGCAAACACTTTTACAGGAAAATCATGGCTATAGAAAACCTCTAAAATTAAAACAGAGCTGGAAAAGAATGAAGACCATGCATTTGTCTTTAAACTCAGAAGTGGAACCCCTGGGATTTCGTATTCTATAACAAGACTGGAAACATTATTAACGTTAATAAATAAACATCTGGATTGACTTGCAGTCTAAATTTAAGTGTCCAAAATATTTTGGCTCTATTATAACTATACTGCATTCTCCTAAATTTTCCAATGTTTCTTCTGTCCTCAGCTTACACTTGATTTTCTTCTGACTCTTTTAACTCAGGTCTTGTTTTCCATGAAAATAGACCTTGTTATATAAATGTTTAAACACCAAAGGTCCACAAAAAGATACAGAATTGGTTTTGATTTCATCCCTGTATTTGCACAATGTGTGTCTTTAACACACTCATGTCCTTTTAATTGGAACCATGGAATCACACCATTTGCTTCTCTTTCATTGATCTAACACTTGGTGCTATACCCAATTCCAAGAGAGCCGAATTTTACCCACAAGTTTTTCATTGAGCTAAAATTAAAACTCAAGGTCATTATGAAGCTCTCTGTTAGTTCCATTCTTTAATGTAAAATTTAGCCAGTTGTTAGCTCAGTTTGGGACCGTATAAGGGGGAAAACATGTAAAATACGGTGGCATAAACCAGATTAAGGCATACGCATAGCCAAGTTTCACTGGGATCCTCCAAAAGCAAGAGTCCATGTGAAAGTGAAGGTCAGCAAAACACATCTCCACCAAGAAAAGTGCAATAAAACCAATGCAAAATTAAAATAAGCCAGCTACAGAGAATCCTCCTCATAAACCCAGTGCTTAGACTTGATCAGTTCCTCCCCACCTTCATTTGAGTGTTGGTCTCAGGTCCCTGGGCTGCTGTTGCTGCCTTGAGCCTTTTTCTAGTTGTAAGCCAAGGGGTTGCTATGCAGAGTCCCAATGCATGGAACCAGAGTTAATCATTCACAGGCCCTTTTGCCTGAAATAAGATGCTTTTCATTTCCCTTGGCTTATGTGAATAATGAAAAAAGAAAACAAACAAAGGAGATAACTGCACTATGTTAAAAGATAATCCCTTAGCATAACTATTGTCTAGAAGGCTGAGCACCACGGGCAGGCAAAAATCCAGCCTGCATTCAGTGACTACGGTGACATTTATTTATAAGAGATTATGCCATGACAGAGCTTCAAGTCATTTAGAAATGCTCCTATTCCCCAAGGCCTCCGCTATATTTATATGCAGGATCCCATATTATTTTTCCTGCTGTTATGGCAACAAAGATTTCAATGTTTACAGAGCTATCAAGTTCTGACAGGCCAAGCTGGGGACTTTGCATCACTGGCTCGAATGAAAATGGAGCAAGGGACCCGGGGAGCCAGCACAAGCTCGTCTGTCTGAACACCGAATACCTGAGCGGAAGGGAGGTACAAAGCAGACAAACTGTGCTAATCAGCCCGCAGGGCCACTCTCCCCAGGGGAGTTTGCCTTCAGGATCCTGTGGTTTCGGGGATACATTACGAAGTACCTGAACCTAGTAAGTCACGAAACCCGAAAGAAAAGCAAACCCCCAAATTCCTACTACAATTTTGTACTCTGCATGGATATTTAAAGCTCTTTTAAATATGGGATGATAGGGTCCAGTATTAGACCTCTGGGGTAGTGGAAGAGGAAATGAAAATGCAGTGGGTGAAGAAAGGGCAGATCAAGTACTTTCTCTGTGCCCACTTTTTGTTTTTAACTACACAGTGGAGAGCATCCCTGCTTACCTTCACTCGGCATTTAATCATTGCCCATGGCTTGGGAGTTTCTAGAATACTCCAGTGCTGGGACTAATTACCGTATGGAGCCGGCTATAAAAATGTCCTAGAAATACTTGTATCTATCTCACAGACAGGGTTTTCTTGAGAACTTGCCACCTGCCCCATGGAAATAACTGTGTGTAAATGGGACCTCATGGTCTGAGGTTCTCTGCCTCAGAATGAGTTGCTCTTTGGAGTGGACCCAAACTCCTCCATACTCTGTGACTGAGACACTGGACTAGAAATCATGGAAACACAAGTCCTTCCAAACACGCTCCTTGGATATCTTGGTTCTAGTGGAAGCAGGAAATAAAAGTCACAAGCATAGCATCGGATGCAATCAGCCACCACTTTCCAGGCCTAGATGTGGACCAGGAAAACAATATCAAGTCACAGTGAAACGGAGCAAGAAGTTCTAGGCCAAGTTCCTTTCTGTTTTTCTTTTCTTTGTGTATGTGTGTTCATAAGGTTATTGGTGTTTATCTGCTTACAAAAGTGTAGGATGGACTTCACAAACGTGTCGAAATTTTTTTTTTAATTTGAGGTTTTGTTCTGTTTAAAATTGTAAATAGCAGGAAATATGCATAGTCCCTAATGCTTAAGATGAACATGGCAACAAATAATAAACTGAGACTTATCATATAATATTGGACAGGTGAAAAAAACTGTTTACATGATACGGACTTTCAACTTACATAAAATAAATGTTAAAGTATAGAGGAAAAGGTATTAATAATAATTGCGATAAATGCCTCTATATGTCTTTCTTGATAAACTAGAGCTAGAAATGAGTGATGTATGGTCTTTCCCTTTGGAAGGGCTGCTTCCCAAGGCCATTGTAAAGACTAGTTGGAAAGCCTGGGAGAGGAGAGCAGGGCTTTGAGCTCTAATAGACATCAGGCCATCCAGTGGTAGCAACTGTGACCACTATTGGCAATTCCTGTTGCCATCAGCGACTTGGCTTTTCTTTCTTCATGAACTAACTTTGCTCATAGTTTGCTCCCTTGGGATCCTGGCCCCCAGACAGGATTATCTGTGGCTGGGCTTCCCAGCAGTCAGAGGTTAAAGGATACTGTTTGAAGCTGTGCTTCAGCGTGTCTCTCTGTCTCTTCTGGTCAACCCACTTCAGTTTACCCCACAGCAGCAGGAAAGGCAGCTCATGTTATCATCTTCATGATCACAACAGTCTTCGTCATCATCAAGAAAAGAATTTATTACAAACACAGTTAATGGCCCAGATCTCATTCCTAAGTACTCTTTCAAGATAATTATTTAACCGTGAGTCTTACCATGAGCTCTGCAAACGTACTATTCCTTCGTTTAACAAATATTTCTTAGCCCCTAATTTATGTGTGGCTCTGTACAATACCCTAGAAGTGCAGTGATATGCAAGATAAACAAGGTCTTTGCTTGGACTGAGCTTAAATTTTATGGGGAAACAGTAAATAAACACAAGTAAATCAACCAGCAATACAACTGTTAGCATCAAATATGATAAAAAGGAAATTAAGAGGCTATTACAGTAGAAATCATGGAATATCTTCATATATTGGGTGCTTAAGAACTTCTTCCCTGATTGACATTTAAGAAGGGACATGTTGGATATGAAAACAGTTCTGAAACTAAACACACTGGAAGCGTTCCGCTGATGGTAAACCTAATGATGTTTGGGGCTCTCAGTGACTCTACTTAAAAAGTCAAATAAAATATTTCTGGTACATTTTAAATCTCTCAGTCTTCTGGAAGACCCAATAGGATGACCTGGGGGAAACCTTATGTCTTAGTCTTAGCTTGATACTACATTGTTAACTAATTCCATCTGTTGGCTTCTTGTGGAATTTTGGCTGCCACAACAAAACCAAGATCTTCCTTTAACGAAGGAAGATATAGAAAAGGGTTTTAACGTGGCAGATTAATGAGGGATTTTCCTTAGTATCTGTCCTAAATTTATTTGCAAAATAAACTATGTATGGTTCATATATACAATTTACTAGTGCGAACATCTTGCACTTTCATCAGATTTTTAAAGGGTTCTGTGACCCAAAAGAAGGACATGGCCACTCAGACAGAATGGATCTAAAGCAGTCCATTGATCTGGAATCTTTCAAAGAGTTGAGTTTTTCTATCCAGGCCTTCAGCTGATTGGATGAGGCCCACCTGTATTATGGAAAGCAATCTGCTTTACTCAAAATCCACCAATTTAAATTTTAATCTCATCCAAAAACAACCTCACAGAAAAATTCAGAATAATGTTTGACAAAATATCTGGAACCATGGCCTAGAAAACTGACACATACAATTAACCATTACAAAGTATATACTGCATCCTGAAAGGCAGAGGCCCATACTCACAAGGTATCATTTCAAAGCTGATGCCTTAGCTATACCTATAAGAGATGATACCAAAGTTTTATCAGGCTGAAGCTTCTGGGTGATGGATGATGTAGTATGTGGTAGGATGGGGTATCATGGTCATTTATCTTTTGCTACACCTCCTTTGCTGTACGGTGGGTCCCTTGGTTCAAAGAAATGTCATGCCAGATCTCATGTCGATAAATCAGATAGTCTGTGAGCCCTTGGATAGCAGAAAAGCTGAGGAACTGCAGGCAGGAAAGAATATCCGTACCTGGAAATACATGTAAATCGTAGTCATGACAGATCACTGCCCTCTCCATGACACAAAGTGTCCAATGTAAATAACTTGCCACTAAGAGGCTTGTTGGCTTCCTTGAGGGATAGCATTACATTTGGGGCTCAGCATCATATTATATTAGGAGTCTCTCCTGCTGACAAGTTGCACATTCAGCAGCAGTAGCTAGGAGAACATATGCTTTTTGTCTCTGCCACCATGTCTACCCAGTTCATGGGCACATTTTGGTAGCCAAAGACAAGACACCGGGGTAGCCAAAGACAAAGGATGGCTGGCTTCTCCTGGATGAATCATCCTATCCACCTGCTGCTCTACCATTGGATGGTCTCTGGTGGGCATTAACACGCAATAGGAAGATTGCTTTGTGCCCGCTCCCATTAAATCCACCCAACTGCCTCTCACCCGATCTCCTTGTCCCCAATCTTCCAATCTTGCTGCTTTCAGACCCCTGACTAAACAGGCAAACCAATCTCCACTACCTGGGAGTTTGTATATATCCTTACATTGGGCTACTCTTCTCTCCACACAAAATGGATAACAAGCTACCCTGCCTGGAGTCCTGCCCACGGGAAGAATTTCTTTCCGCCACTGTCCTTCTGGGCCATCCAAGAATAGGCTCAACTGAACTAACGTACTGAGCTGACCTATCTGTGAACCAAGCTCAGGATTTTTTCCTCTTCTAGCAGTTGATTATGGAGCTGAAGGTGTAAACTAAGGGAGAAGCATCGGTGCCATGGGGGTAGGTGACACGGGGATTTGAACCACCTATTTGTCAGAATTACATGTGCCTTTAGGACCTGCTGGCACCTGATTCTGGATATACCACTTTCATTGTACAATGGATTGTTGCTGGGCCCACCTAAACTTACGACCTAGTGGGTCTGAAAGCAGCCGACTCAGGATGGGCAGCTCTGGTCAGGTAGTCATTTGATGTCCTGTGTTTAGATGGCCAGTACCTACCAGATCCAGTAGAAGATCAGCAGCTGCTTCGTGAATGGTGTATAGTACTCAGTTGTAGATGGCTTCTCCAGAAACTTGGGTTCTGCCCTGTGACTCTTCTACTAGAACTTGCCAGAGACTCCATATAGTGTCTATATTAGTGTCGTGTAGGATATATAATGTATATTTATATTCAAATATGTATATTCAAATGCTAATCTCATCTGGAAACACCCTTACAGAGATACCCAGAAATAATGTTTAATCTGGCATCCCATGGCCAGTCAAGTTGACATATAAAATTAGCCATCACGAGTCTACCCCTTGTCAGCTTGGCAGTCATACACATCTCCTTAAACCATACTTAATCTCCAAATAAAGACAATAACAAAATCACATTTCTGCCCAACATGATACAACTATCCGGCCTACAACCAAAAACATACTAATCTCTTCCCTAGAAGAAGACATAAAGTCCTTCAGTGATGCTTACTCTTTCCTTGATATCCTATAACTTAAATGCTATGATGTAAAATTAACAATACTTAAATACTGTGATATAAAATTAACACATCTTATATTACATAACAAAGGAGTAAGAGAGAAAAGAAAACAAAGGTCGTAGCTGGTATTTATAACGACCTTCTTCCACTATCCATTCTGTATTCCCTTTGCCTTCAGCAAGCACCTCAGCTGATCATAGTTCTTTACCTGGTGGGGTGACCCAAGCCTTCATTCCTGAAGGATCTGGGCTATTGGTAGTCCTGCCTGGGTTGGGTCGTTGTATTTTTCCATTGACCTTAATCACTAGGCACGGTAATACTAAGAGATGTCCTAAGGGATCTCCTGTATCCCAGACACACTCTTCCTTACCTTCACTGTGGAGTAGTAGTCCAATTTCCTCTTGGTAATCAGGATCAATCACCCCAGCCAGCACAGTAACTCCCTTCTTTGTCTGTTGATTCAGAGGCATCGGGAGCCCACAGTGGTTGGGCAGCAATCTTAACTTACAGTTCAATGGAACCATTGTTGTGTCTCCTGGTGGAATCATTCCTCCCTCTGGAGCTAAGAACTTTAGGCCAGCAGAGCATAAAGTTGCAGAAACAGGAGGCAAAAATTTTGCTAGTGGGTCACTAGATATAATTGTAAGTGGTACCACTCCCATTTCCACTCCTTGATTCCTGGACCTGTGAATCCTGCCTATTGGAGAAACAGCAACATATACTGGACACCGATTCGGAGCTTATACAGCCTTCTGGAGGACCTTGCCCCAAACCTGAAAGGTACTTCCACCTAGTTGATGCTGTAACAGAGTCTTCAAAAGGCCATTTCACAATTCTTTCAAACCAGCTGCTACAGGATGGCAGAGAACATGGTAAGACCAAGGAATTCCACGAACATGGGCCCATTGCTACACTTCTTTTGCTTGTGAAGTAAAGTCCTAGCATGTCCCAAACTGGTGGAGCCTTAAAACGTTTACTGGAATGACAGGCTCCTGAATCTTTGTAGAGTTTCTCTCAGTCTCTGGAGTACACGTGTCTTCCCAGGGCATCCCAAGTACTTGCCACTTCCTGCTTAGGTATGATTAACTGCCGTCACCAGTATACAGGACCAAAGTGGTATTTTGTGGAATGACCAGAAGATCAAGGTCCCTTCAAGCTACATTGTGACAGAGCAGGAGAGTTAACTTGGGCCTAGGGCAAGCCTGTGAATATACCCCACTGTCCACCCTGGCGAACTGTCTCTGATCCTCATTCATAACAGGTATTGGAAAGAACACATTTTCCTGTTCAACAGCCGCATACCACAAATGAGAAGCAGTGGTGATCTGTTCTAGGAAAAATACCACATGCAGCATAGCAGCCACATTGGGGATACCACTAGGTTACATTTCTTCTAGTCCATGGCCACCTGCCATGATTCATCTGATTTAGGCAGGAAGGAAAATGATGTGTTAAATGGAGATATAATGGGGTTGCCCATCTATGTTGGTTTCATTAAGTCTTCGAGGATGGTGCTAATCGCTGCCAATTCACACAGGAGTTGGGGGACAGAATTATTTTTGATTTACCATCTTGGCCTGCGTGACCTCCACTTGGTCTTTGCTACTACAATAGCTCTTACTCCACAGATTAGGGAACCAATGTGAGTCTTCTACCAGATGCTAAATATGTCCACCCTGATTATTCAGTCAGGAAATTGGAAAATGATTACCAGATGAGCCCAGATGCCCACTGGACCCAATCTGAGTTGGTTCCATTGACCACCTGACCTCTATTCTCCCTCACTGTGACAGAGAAGGCATGAGAGTGTTCAGGTTTCCCAAGGACAGTGTCTTATCAAATCCTCTATCCATCAGCCGTGTAAAATGTGTGTATTCTCCAGAATCTGAGACAAACATTCATGAGCAAATAACTTATTAAGAAAGTACCCTCAGTTTCCACTCCTGGGTATATACCTGAAAAAAAACAAAAACGCTAATTCAAAAAGATACATGCACCCCAATGTATACAGCAGCATTATTTACAATTGCCAAGACATGGAAAACACTTAAGTGTCCATCAACAGATGAATGGATATAGAAGATGTGGTATATATATGTATATGTGGTATATATATGTATATATATGTATATAAGAAATAATTGTGAAGAATAATTATTGGCAAAGTAGTTAATAATATAAGATATACATTATATATATATGTATATATATAATGGAATACTGCTCAGCTATAAAAAAGAATGAAATTCTGCCATTTGCAGCAACGTGAATGGACTTGGAGGACATTATGCTGGGTAAAATAAGTCAGACAAATAAAGACAAATACTGCATGATGTCATATGTGGAATCTAAAAAGTACAACAAACTAGCAAATATAACATAAAAGAAGCAGACTCACAGATATAGAGAACAAACTAGTGGTTCCCAGTGGCGGGGTAGCGGGTGGGTGCAATATAGGGGTGGGGGGTGAAGGGTACAAATTATTGGGTGTAACATAGGCTCAAGGATGTACTGTACAACACGGGGAATATAGCCAATATTTTGTAATAGCTGCAAATGGAAAGTAACCTTTAAAAATTGTAAAAGAAATAAAAATAAAAAAGTTAAAGTGTCCTCAGAAAGAACTGCAAAGGGACTGGCAGAAGTAGAACGAAGAAACGGAAGAAGTGGAGGAGATGTGTAATTGCAGTCAAAATCCCAGCCGTGGACTAGTCTAACGGGGGAGCTTTCAAGTGGAAAATTATGACTGATGTATCGAGATGGGAGGCAAGGGGGCTGGCCTGTCATATTCCTACATCAGTCAGTCACTGGTTAAATGCCACTGGGGCAGGAGGAAGAGGGTCAGTGTAAGCTTCTGGACACCTCTGCTCTCTTGAAGTGGAGGCTCTGTGGCAGTCTTCTAAAGAGAGCTGCAGGTGTGGCTTCTTAGCAGCCAATGCACACACAGGCCAGGGAGGGTGGAACACAAACGAAAATACAAGAGAGCCAGCAGTTTCCAGTGACGCATGAGCTATATCCACTACAGTAGTTAAAGGAGCAGACAATGGCCAAAGGGCAAGAAAAGGAGAAAAGGATGAAAAGGACAAAAACCTGGTGAAGAGGAAAAGTTAAGATAGGGAATGCTACGTCAGTGTAAACGGACGACCTAAGACAAAAGGAGAAGTGAGATCGGATCCCGATAGTCCAGAACGTTCACATCTCCCCTCCGCTTTCCCCAGCTGCTACAGACATGCCTGTGCCCCTCTCCCCTCCCCCGCACATACAACCCCTTAGAAAAATTAGCAATCAAACAAGCACTGGCACTGTATTATCCCATTAAACTTGTTTCATTGGTTTACTTGCATCTAAAGAGGAAACACTTCCTCAGTAGCATAGCAGAAACCCTGGTTTTCGGAAACGGAGTGGCCTTGTGCAAGTTGTTTAACCTCTTCAAGACTTGATCACATATTTTTAAATGCGGATAATAATACCCACAATACAAAGATTTTTGTAGATTAATTTTTTAAATCTACCAAGAAATTGCTAGCACAATGCCAGGCATACGATAAGTACTAAATAAACAATAGTTTCCTTCTTCCTTCAGATATGTTCCCAAACTAGACTGCACTTTTTTCCTGAAATTCTTGAGGACAACTGGATTCTTGGTGTTACAGTCCTAGCCTATCAAAAAAACAAAGCCTGAGGAGTGCAATCTGGTATAACGCTGGCAGATCTTGCAAAAAGAAAGAACTCGTGGTTTTTCTTTAGTTCAGTTTCTATAATGAGAAAAGGCATACTTTTATAGAGTATTTGAACAGATAGAAGTGACTTACATTTTAAATAGGTAAAGCTGATTTCTTGTATGATTGTGTGTCGTAACCTCTGATATTTTAGACTGTTACCATTGTTTTCCTTTTGGACGTCAGGATGCTAAGTTTCAGCACATAAATGTCTAGGAAAGAGGTCTTGTAAAGTGTGGAGACGTGAGGCTACTCTGACAATCTTCCCTAGGAATCTGTATTTCTATCTTAGTTAAGTATCTAAGTATCCGTTAGCAGTGAAGCAATGGTCCCATCTATAAAATCAGTCCTGAGAGAAAAAAAAGAGAAAGCACGTGACAAGGAGATGAAAAGTAAAAGTGTAAAAGACATACGGGGGGAAGGAACAGAGGAAATTGTGTTAATGAATAAGAAATAATTATGAAGAATAATTATTGGCAAAGTAGTTAATAATATAAGATATACAATTCAACTTACTACTTGTAATTTCTAATCTCAAAATCAGTCTGCCAGGGTGGATGAATGGATGGGTGGTAGATGGACGGAGAGATAGGCATGGATATTAAAGATATAACCATTGATGAATAGCTGTTGAAATGAATTATTAAGGGGGAACATATTCCAAATTTCTAAACGGTTATGCACTACAGTTCCCAGATGGAGGCTTTATTTTTCCATGTGTCTTTGTCATTTTCCTTCTCTGTATGACCACCTGGCACCCTTTTGTTCCCCAGCCTGGCCCCATAAGAATGCAAGTTGCTTAGCAACTGATCCATCCACTCAAGTGTCTCAAGGAAATAACCCCTGCTCCTAGGATGGGGCATGATCTGAGTTATTATAGTAAGCTCTAGTGTTTACACCTAAGCCCGAAGAGATAATCCTTGTTCACGGTATTTCCATTGCACTCTATGAAAACCCATGTACAAGCCAAAAAAGGTAAGTGAGAGCTACATAACCTGTTTTTTCTTTCAAGAACTGTTAATTTGACAGTATATGAAGAGGTGCTGGTGCAGGTTGGTTGAATGCTGAAATATTCCATGGTCAGACATAACCAGGAAAATGGTTTGTAGGCAACCAACATGACAATGATTAGGTGTTTCCAATACAGTCACTAACAGATACCACCTAATCCATAAAAAGTAATTGAAATGCTGTAGTTTTGTTTGGAATCTTCAGCCTTTCCAACCTAAATCTTACAAACACAAATATATATACACACGTACACTTCCAGCTGAAGTTGCTGTTTTTCATACTTTTAGAAAACGCAGTAAAGCACACAGAGGAAAGTGGTATGTTGGCATTTGTTTCAAAGGTTTGAGGGCTCATGAGCTAGAGACAGAGGTGTTCTCTTCAAGAGCTACAGGCACGGAAAACGGAAAGCATCCATTTGTTTATATGGACATATTTATTAGCCCAAAGTACATAAATCTGCACAGCAAGACACAAGAGGATGACTTAGAATGCTTCTGTCCCATTACAAAACAAATTATGTTTTACTATCCTGGAAGGAAAGCTCCCACACATAGCACAAGGGCCAGTCTCACCCCATTATACACATTACAATTAAAACATTGTCTATAAACTTATTCTTTCCCTTAAGACGCATGTTACTACGTGCAGGAGCTCCTTATAAGATAATTATTCTCTTTCACCAAAATTTAAGCATTAAGACTCTCATATATCAACCTTTCTTACAGCAAAGTACATATATCCTTATTATTTATTGTTGGTTTTTTTTCAAGCACAAGGGATTGAGTGAATAAAGCTCTACAAAAGCTTGTCCAAAACTAACGGATGCACAGAAGTATGGGGTCACTTGGAGGCAGTCTCCAGAAGTGATGTGATGAAGTTCTATTTGGGGAGGAGTAATTGTTTTATTTTTTATTTTATTTTTAACTAGTATGCAACAATGAAGTTTCCCTTATATTCCACGTGAGTAATATGATCCCGGTTCACCCAGAATCTAACAGAATAAGGACATTTCCGAGAAACCAAAAAGATTAGCATTTCCATGTACTATTAATAGAAGTATAATTCGATGTAAACTTTTTGAAGGAAATTTGTCAATATACATCAACTTTTTCAATATGCACATATTTTAATCTAGTAATTCTCTTTCTAGGAGTTGACACCTAGCAAAATTGGATACTAATAAAAAGCTGCAAAGATGTCCACACAAAGTAGTTTACAATAACAAAAGGGAACAAATTATAAGTTTAATAGGAGATTTGTTCAGGCATTCATTCAACAGTTTTTTTTGCACATACACCATACTTCTGGGGATATAGCAGTAAGTTAAAAAGTTATCTGCTTCCATGGAGCTTACATACAATGAGGGAAACACAATTAAAATCATATACAATTTATGAAAAGACAGGAGCTGTTGATGCGATTGCTGAGGGGTATAAGAGAGGATTAGAGGGTGAATTAGAAGATCGTGGCCTGAGTAAATGAGTGAACAGTACTGGTGAATCTTGAAGACAGAAAATATCACTTCATCCCACCCAATGCTGTGTCCCCAGGAGACAGGGGTAATGAAAACCTCAGACAAGTTTGAGGGGGATCTAAAGAAAGAGGAAATGTGTGCCTAACTTCAGGGAAGCTGGCGGAAACAAGCTCCATAAGGAGGGTGATGAACAAAAGTGGAAAGGAGCACAATAGAGGTCAGCGGGTGCCCACGGAGGACAGAGGAAGGCTGTGGACGGAAGTCTGCTCCCCACGAGTGTCCTTGCACAGCTGCAAGCCCACCCCTGCCCCTATATTCAACACAGGAATAAAGACAGAAAGGACACCTGGACCGTGCTTGCCCCTGGAATGCCTGAATATCATTGAACTGACAGTTTACCAGAAATAAACCAGATCTACCATTCAGAATAAAGGCCCCAAAGAGACTAGATTAAGTTACAGAAAATTAATATTACTCCTTTTCTCTCCTTCCTTTCTTCCTTCCTTCTTTTCTTCCTTTCTTCCTTCCTTCTTTCCTTTTTCTTTTTTTTTCTGTCTTTTTGCATGGCTGAGTTGGAGGCTGATAAAGCTCTACCAAAAATATAAAATCCAAATATCCTCCAGGTGCTCTAGCTTGCGGGCCCCAGGAGGGACCTGTTTAACAATTACCGCCTAAGACAAGAGTAAACAAATGTTGGCGAGGATGTGGAGAAAAGGGAACACGTGCACTGCTGGTGGGAATGTACACTGATACAGCCACTATGGAGAACAGTATGAAGGTTCCTCAAGAAATTGAAACTTGAACTACCATATGATCCAGTAATCCCACTTCTGGGTATTTAACCAAAGGAAACAAGACCATTATCTCAAAGATACATCTGTACTTCCATGTTTATAACAGCATTATTCACAATAGCCAAGTTATGGAAGCAAGAAATGTCCACCAACAGATGAATTGATCAAGAAAATATGATATATATATATATATATATATATCTCACATTATTCAGTCTTTAAAAAGAAAATTCTGTGATTTTCAACAAAATGATTGAAACTGGAGAACATTATGTTAAGTGAAATAAGCCAGACAGATAAAGACAAATACTTCATGGTATCATATCTATGTGGAATCTTTAAAAAAACTCATAGAAACAGAGAGTAGAAAAGTGGTTGCCAGGGACTGGGGGGTGGGGGAAATAGCGATATATTGTAACCTGGTATAAACTTCCAGTTTTAAGGTAAGGTCTGAAGATCTAATGTATAATATGGTGACTACAGTTGATAACACTGTATTGTATAACTACAATTTGTTAAGACTGTAGAACTTAAATGTTCTCACCAGCAAAAACAGGGAGGAGGTAAATATGTGAGGTGACGGATGTGTTAATTAACTCAATATGGGGGAATCCCTTCAAAATGTGTACATATATCATCACATTATACATTTTATATATCTTACAATTTTATTTGTCAAGTATACCTTAATAAAGCTGGAAGTGTGGAGAGAGAGAGAGAGAGAGAGAGAGAGAGAGAGAAAGGAAGGAAGGAAGGAAGGAAGAAAGGAAGGAAGGAAGAAAGAAAGAAAGAAAGAAAGGAGGGAGGAAGGAAAAAAGGAAAGAAGGAAAGAATCCCTTAACCCTCTAACTCTTCAGGATCAATAGTTGTACTTCCAAGCAGTAAAATTTAAGCCCATGCCCATCTGAGTCTTTGGGAATTCCCAAGGAGGTGGCACCATGACACCAATGTCTATGCAGCCCTCTGCCCTGGCTGCTGCCCTCACCACACTGCACCACTGATCCCTTGCCCTTGACCCATCCAATCCAGTCTCAGTAGGGCGGTGTCAGTGCTCAGTTGTCCGTGTGCTTCTGATAAGGCAATGTTGGAATAGGAGGGAACTTTCATGACTCAATACCTGAAAAAAAAATAGACTGATTCATACTAGGAAAGTGTCAACATCCTCAACACAAACTATAAGGTGCTTCTGCTTCTAGAGGATTTTCCCTACTTCTTCAGTATATAGAACGTCTATGGTAAGAGGGATAAATTTTAGGCTGTAATAGGTTAACAGAAATTCTCCCAAAAGACACCCCAGTGTTTTGGCTCCAGCTCTATCCTCACCTAGTACGAGGCAAGACCTTGCCCCAAGGTCAGGTGTGTCTCCACTTATACATTAGAAAAGTGGGATTTTGATTTCTCAGTAAATCACTAGTAGAGTTAGCGACCATGAACAAATCCCTCAGAACCCCTGTTTCTGCAGAGCCAGAAACATCTGCAAAGATGAATGCCAGAATGACCCACATCTGTCTTAGCAGTCAGGCTTCCTGGTACTTCACAACGGATTCTCAGAAGTTTTTGGAAAGGAAAGGAAAATGGAGCCTGATGGAACACCATCTTGAAAACAGCCTTTGAGCAGTAAAAGCCCTGGAAGTTATGCCAATAACAGGCCTAAAGACTAAACACAATTAATTCCAGTTTTGAAAGTCACAGACCCCAGTTCCCTCACCCAACTGTCAAAGACTTGGCTTTCCTAACCTTCTGAGAGAAAATGTGAAAAGTTCTCAAAATCTTAGGTTTATTTCTGAGTTGATTACTCTAAAATCTCATCATCAAAAATAGAAAAGCATGAATGCTAGAATAGTATAGGTGAGCTGCACATCTTCCAATAACTCTGATTGCATTTTCACTCACCACGTATTTACAATTCGTAATTTTGTGCCAGATGATGCCTTTAGAAGGAAACAGATGATTATATAATCACGAAACCCTTTTTCCAACCTAGTATGAGATGTTCAACCACTTTAAGTTTATTTGGGGTGAGGTGGGGATATTTTTTTGGATTGATATTTGCTCTGTGCATAGCGTAACATTCTTTAAGCAGAACTTTCCACATGTTTGTTTCTGAGGTCCTGAAAAAGTAGAAAATAAGATTTGAAAAAGGTATCATAGGACACAGCTATCAGGAATCCAAAAATCACTTTGTACATATGTAGCACAATTTTTATAAGTATTCACTCATATAGTCTGGTCGATGCTATAAGACTTTGTAAACAGTACAACCATTTGAAAGTTATGTGCCGTTGTGTGGTCTTCATCACAGCTGTAATAAGTTGCATGTAGGTATTTTTTGTTTGTTTGTTGATTTGTTCTTTTCTATCTCAGCTCTAACTTTTCATTTAAAGCCAAATAAGGACATCGAATTAAAACATTAACTTAAGAGACAGATCAGGCAGGAAATTCCAAAGTTAAGTTTCCCATTGTAATTTTAACTTTCCCATGATACACATTTTCCTCACTAGTTCGCATCTTGCATGTGCAGCTTTGTAGAAAGAGCCAGATTCTGACCTCAGTCACACTCGTTTTATTTTTACTGAAAATGTAAGAGGGAGCAATGAAGAATCAAAGGAGGGCCAGAGGTCAGTAGACTGGAAAGCAAATGCTGAAGAAGAAGGTTATGGGAAGCAGGCGAATATGGGAGGCTGGAAAAGGAAATACAAGGTGCAGATGGAGTTGTGTTAGTGGACGCACAACTGCATGTCAAGATTTCTTAATATGCATGTCTTCACATACTTCTTTTCAAATATCTGTTAAACAACAATTAAAACCACATTTTTTTTTATTTATATAGAACTTGAGCGTTTGGTTCTCTTTGATTTCACCTCTTGCTTTATAAATCTTCCAACCAGTCATTAACTGCTTGTAAAGCCCTGGCACCTCATATATTGTCACTTAATTATGTTATGCTACAGTGGGCTTCCTAGGAGGCAAAAATTCTACACAAAAACACTTATAAAGAAAGCCAGGGCAGACAGCCTGACTAAGCCAGTAAGAATAAAAAATTGTTGCTGACAAGGGAATAGAATTGACAACTAAAGCTTTCTGAACCAAAGGGGAAAATGAATAGCCAAGACATTTGAATTGTTGAAGGAAAGGACGTTTCAGATCTAGGCTAGGGGGAGGAACAGATCATAAAACTGGAAATAGAAGATTAACCACTAAGCCTGCTCAGAATGAATCATAAAGAGAGAAAAGGGATCATTAGCCCAAAGGATCTAGGCAGGAAGGGCCCAGGGCAAAGTCTCCTGGTGCATCCTGCCTTCAAATCTAAGATGTTGAAAACTGTACCCTGTTGGAAGAAGGGCTTCATTGCTGTGAGCCTGCCCAAGACATGAGGGAATAAGAAGGACTGAAGAAAAGACAGATCCAAATCACAGGGCACTATTAAATTGAAAAAACTATGATCATTTCCGTGATAATACTCAATGCTGGTGAAGATGTGGTAAAACTAGCACCCACATATTACTGGGGGCAGCATCAGTTGGGACAATTCCTTTGAAAATTAATTAAATAGCATATATCCAGAACCATAAAACTACTATTAGCTTTAATATAGAATTTCCTTTTTTGGTCATTTATCTTAAAGAAATACCTTAAGATACAGAAATATAGGAAAACCTCTATCCATAGAAATAGTTAAGACAATACTATATATAAAGTTTTAAATGGAAACTAATTAAGTATGCAATAATAAAAGACAACTTAAGTATAATATTGTTGTATATACACTCAATGAAATAAGAAGTGACCATAAAATCATGATTATTGAAGTATACAGAAGTATGAAGTACTTCTGAAGTAAGTATGAAATACTCCTGCCCTCCCCAAAACAAATTGTTGAACTTTAATGAAGCTTTTAGACAAAATTTCCAATTTACAGGAAATACCAGTTGTGAGGAACAACTTAAACTGTCCATAAGTAGGCAATCCAGAATTATCAAAAATTGACCCAATTTCTTCAATAATTCAGTGATCTGGAGTAAGCAGGGTAAAGGTTCATCTTCTAGAGCCCAATATCCAACAGAACTTTCTGCAATGATGGAAATGTTCTCATATGGCAATCGCTAGACGTGTGTAACTACTGAGCACTTGAAATGTGGCCAGTGTGACTTACGATCTGAATGTCTTAATGTCAGTTAATGTTAATTAATTTAAAATTTAAAAGCCACTTGTGGTCAGTGGCTACCATTTTGGATGACACAGTTTTAGATTAAAAACATTTAAGAGACACACAACCATATGCAATGCGTGGATTTTGTTGGATCCTGAAAGCTACAAACCAATTTAGAATGACCTATCTGAGTCTTTAGGGGAAATTTGAATATGGTCTGAATTAGACGTTAGTTTTGTTCATTTTGATAAAGGTATTGTGGTTACGGTGACGTGGAAAATTATTTTAGAGACCCATGTTGAAATGTTTATGGATGAAATGGCAAAATATCACAATGTCTGGGATTTGCTTTAAGATGCTTCCACCAGAGAGAGAGAAAAGAGAGAGATGAAGTAATTGTGACAAAATGTGGATAATTGTTTAATCTGGGTGAGAGGTGTGCAAGGTTAATTATATTTTCCTCTTCTGTGTGTGTGTGTGTGCTTGAAATACTTTCAAAATAACAATTTCTAAAACACATAATTACATGGAAAATTCTTATAAATAATATTAAATGAAAAGACAGAATACAAACTCGCCCATTCAGTTGATGTTGCAAGTAATCTATTAAGATATGCAGATTTACAAATGATTTTACTTCTATTTCAGTGAAGAGGTAGAATATAGTCAACATATTAGGAAATACTTATAGGAATATTTAGAACATGGTTAAGCAAACATCCATTAAGAATGGCAGGAAAAAGTAGATTGAGAGTCACTGTTACTAACACATACACAAACCCGTACATGCTCATACACAAAAGAGGCTGGATGGAAATACACCATATAGTTTATTCCACAGTGGTGGTTTTGTTCATGTGATTGAACTGAGTAAAGAACAGACAAATTTTTGTATCATGGTTCTGTTACTTTTAAAATGAGATTAAAGCCACATTTAAAATAAACTTTTTAAAAAGTAAGATCTATGGTTTACTACATGGAATTATTCTTAATAGCCCCAAAACCTTTTTCTGCCAAGACTCAAATCCATGCCTCCACACTTCACTGTCTTTTAAGTGTTTTCAGTGGCATGTAAATAGAATAAAATAAAGACATTCACAAACATTTGCAAATGTAATGTGAAGAGAAAATTTAATGTAATGTGAAGAGAAAGGGGCAATTTATTCTGCCTTAGAAGTGGAATAAACTTCTCCCTTCTTCTGACTTCAACAATAATATTTAGTATTATTTAATAATTAACTAACCGTCGTTTTTAATATTTGCATTTATATAGCATATAATATACTGAACACAGTGAGGTGCTGTTTTAAGCACTTTATTATTTATAGTAACTCTCACGACAACCCTTTCCGTAATGGGATATTACTGGCCCCATTTTGAAGCCGTTGACACAGAGCTTTAGAGACACAGAGAAGTTAAGTAGCAAGTAAGTAGTAGAACCAAGATTTAAACCCAAGAATTCTGCTCCAGAGTCCATCCTTTTAAACACTGTACCACGTGAGCTCAGGAAAGAGCTCTACTGCCTTTTTTCATTTACAAGGAGAATCAAATATCTTTGTCTCTCACTGCAACCCACCCTCCCCTTTGCAAGCCAGGGAGCTAAGGACCTTCTGGCATCTTATGAAAAGCAAAGGTAGTGGAGTCAAAGAGACATTAGCTTGCTATTATCCAACTTACATCTGAATCAAATTCCCTCTCAGCGCTTGTAACTAAACTTCCCCTTCATGGGTGATCATTCTCATAGTCTCACCCTCAATGAGCCCAGGCTGTCCTTGACAGGTCAGTTCAGGTGATGCAACAGAGCAGACCAGCTTCTTGAATATGCTGGTTGCAGTGGTTTGTTTAGAAATAAAGTACTAATTTCAAACCTGGTCATGCAACAGATATTTCGCATGTGGTGATTTCATAAGAACACGTTAAGTCAACCTCACTGAGAAGAAAGGTTTTGGGCTGAGTCTGTTTTCTCAATAACTGAAGTTCAGTCCTTGAAGGAGACCCAATTCTTTTAGGTACATCTTTTTAAAGGATAGTAAGCAGAACACTGCCTTGTTAGACAAAGTATGTGGAATATACTACAATCTTATCTTATTACTGAGGTCATTTTATAACAAAATATGCAGAATTGCAGCATATTACCAATTCTTGGATTAGAGAGACACACGGGGTATTTCAGCCCTACCTTGCATGGTCTTGGGCAGTTGTGTTTTTGAGTTCCCATACCTGTCTCTTGTCACAGTTTTCTGGTGTCCTCAATGGAGCTTATCAATCGACATTCTTACTGTTCTTTCCCTAGCAGTCATCCCTCACCTTCTAACTTCCAGCTTCTAATTTGCTGTGGTTTTGAAAACCATTGATGTCACAAGCATGAATCTGTGAATGTACTAATGTACTAGTGAATTTATGAATGTGTGTATACATATCTCTTTCTACAAAGGATTTGTGACAGCTTTTTTAAATTATGCAATGAAAAATATAATGATTTTTGAGGGAATTTGAACAAAAGGAAAATAAGAATAGGCAAATAATAAAGCCAAGAGTCAGTAACATGCACAGATTGCCTTACAGTTGCTGGCACTAGGTAGCAAGTAGAGCTCTAAGCTTCCTGCAAGCAAAAGCAAGGATGGAAAGATGATCAATTAGTTACAGGTTTACAACCATCAGAAAGTAGAAACAAGCCAGCTATATTAAAAAAATGCTACCACTCTTTTTTTTTTTTTTTTTTTTTTTTTTTTGCGGTACGTGGGCCTCTCACTGTTGTGGCCTCTCCCGTTGCGGAGCACAGGCTCCGGACGCACAGGCTCAGCGGCCATGGCTCACGGGCCCAGCCGCTCTACGGCATGTGGGATCTTCCCAGACCGGGGCACGAACCCGTGTCCCCTGCATCGGCAGGCAGACTCTCAACCACTGCGCCACCAGGGAAGCCCAAAAAAATGCTACCACTCTTGACATGAAGACCGAAGAGAATTTTTCTCATGGTGTTCATAATAAGGATGATGTAAGATAGAATAGATAACATCTTCAATGGTATTCTGACAGTTGCTAGTATAATACATTTCAAAAAGTGTTTCTTTTAAAAAGCCCTTAATATAAGCCAAAAGCAAATACCCAAGCAAAAAACCATGTCAAGTAAGAGTGAAAGCAATTGGACTAAGCAACTATGAGATTCTTAGTTAGGAACAGGCACACATTTTAATATGTGAACTTTATGGTAACTATTTTCCTTGATCAAACATTGCGGGCACCTGCTTCCTGATTGATGGCCATGTTCCAGGTACATAGGTTTATAAACATTTATACATGTTTTATGGGGAAATCTATTTCTTTTAGGTACTATCTAGTTAGAAACCATTAAATACCCCCAGGCATTAGATTTAGTTAATTCTCAATTCCAGCCTTGCTGCTATCTTCATTCTATTTAAAGGGACAAACAAGTCTTATTTGAACCCTCTTTACCGTTGTCAGCTTCCAAATGTTCAATAAAAAGATAAGATTGCCAGATTTTTAAAGAAAATTTCTAAACGTGTAAATTAGCAAGGTGAATTGAATAGACATACTCTCACACACTAACTAAAAGATATTCTTTCATTTTGAATCCTTCTCTGAAGTGAATTTAATCAAAGTTTATTCAGTGATTTTCAAAGCAAATCCACCAGCCCACTTTACTTTCCATTTAGGTCCCTAACAACAGGATTTGAGGACTGTTCCTTACTTTAATTCTTTACTTGTGCAGTGCCTACTGTATGTAGAGAATGTTTGCAAGTTTGGACTCTGAACAACACAATGAATTCCCTATACCATACCACAACACAATTGCTCGGCTATCAAGTAAAGCTTTTTTATCCTGCTGAGTTCAAAGTTCAAAATTTATTTCTTAGCTTAATGCAAGGCTAGTGCAAGTGTGTTTAATATATTCATTCTAAATGCCATCAGAGGACGGTGGTGTCAACATTTTGGCTTTGTTTGGACAGCTTTTGTGCAAGTGCAAACACTGAGTGTATGAAATCTAATGAGATTAGGCGCTTACTGCAAAATTAAAGGCAGGCGACTAGACTTCAAAGATATTACCGCAGCGCAAATTCCTTACTATATTTCTTAGGCCATTTCAGCAAACTAAAGTTTGAGAATCACCTTTACCAAAAGATTTCCTTCATAGCAACCCTTTAATAGAACATTTGATATTAAATACCTCCTAAAGGGTACGTGATTTTTTTTTTAGCTTTTTTTTTTTAACCCTCATTAAAAAGCACTACAGTTAAGGTGGATGAAATTGAATCAAGACAAGTAAGAATTAACCAAAAGCTCTTTTACAGACCCAGAACTAAACATGACTCCTTTAAAAGCTGTGGATTTTGAGTGTGGTTTTGTTAGGTGTTGTTTCTGCAGAAATATAGAAAACAGCAAAAGAAATTTGACCCCATCATGTGATAATGAATCTTCTCATTTTTTTTCAGCATAATTTACATTTTAAAAGGGCTTACTATGTCCCATGCACTGTTCTAAGTGACTTGTATGTATTAAATTAATTCAGCCACTACCTTATGAGACTGTTAATATGATTAGTCTCAATTTACAGATTAGAAAACTGAAGCTTACTGAAATTTAACTGTGGTTTATTATGCTAAAATAATAGACCCAGGGTAGAGCAGTAGACCTATGCTGAAACACTGAGCAAGAAAGAACCTTGCATCTAATCACAAGTATTTTTAACTTCGAACAAGAGATACAAAGGGCCCTCCAAAGAAGTGACAAGAAACAAACCCCTATTACCCAAGAATCAGCGCTCCTGGGCATACATCAGGGTATACAAAGGGGTGTGCGAACTTCCTTATGGCATTCCAGGGATAACGCGGTTAGGAAGAAGAAAAAAACCAGAGAACAGCTATAAGCCTTCTTGCTTGCAGGGGAAACGGAGGAGGAACAGAGAGACAGATGAAAGAGAGTTCTGCTGCTACCCGTGTCTCCAATGTAACAAACCACCAAGCATCCAGAACTGCAATGGGAGTAAGAGGCTGGCTGGAGGAAATGAAGGTTGGGAGAAAGCAATAACTTCAGTTTCGGGACATAACTATTAGGTTGAATCATATAAAATAGTTCTCTGACTGTTTTTTATCTACTTTGGTTGCGTGGTGCAACCAAAGGTTTTGAGAGATCCAAATGGCGAGGTTTCCGATAACAGTGTATTACTCTGGATATATGTCTGTTACAGTAAGAGCTGCATATATGGATTTACGAGTCACCTAGACATGGCAGATGACTTGAAGCCGTGTCAGACGTTGCATTTCCTAGGGTAGAAAACGAAGAGGATGGCCAGGGATCCTCACAGTTTGAAGAGAGAAAGAAATCAGTAACATGTGAGGATAAATAAGAAACTCTGCCATCACTAATGTTAGGCCAGAAGTGATGAACATTTCGAAAGGTAAAATCAGAAGCAAAAACTTTGGGCACAGACAAAAGATGACGATGGTATAAGGGATTTCTGTCAAATGGCAGATTGTAAGGGCTGGGGGTATGAAGGGTGGATAGTAGGGAAATACGTAGGTATAAAATGTATACATGCATTCCATGAGCTTACTCTTAGGAGGGAGATAAATATGCTTTTTTCTTGCTTGATGAGATGACATTATAAATAAGAAAGTGTGGAGATTGCTTGGTACTTTCTCGAAGACAAAAGAGACCCAGGTATTTTTTTTTTTTTGCAGTACGCATGCCTCTCACTGTTGTGGCCTCTCCCGTTGCGGAGCACAGGCTCCAGACACACAGGCTCAGCGACCATGGCTCACAGGCCCAGCCGCTCCGCGGCATGTGGGATCTTCCCGGACCAGGGCACGAACCCATGTCCCCTGCATCGGCAGGTGGACTCTCAACCACTGCGCCACCAGGGAAGCCCGACAGTGGTATTTTAAAACATAATACCAGACGCCCATTAAACTACAACTCCTAGCCCCCAGAAGGCAGAGGCAACATATCCTGTCACCTCCATGTGAAACGATCATGTTCTTACCTGGACAGGAAAACACATTCTTCACCTCTAGGCCCACCAAAACATCAAATATTTAATTATTTCACAGCTCTCTACTGCAGCTTCTCAGATGATGTTCAAATACCTCATTAGACTGAACTAGCAGCTGGGAGACATAACTGAGGAAGCAATGACCCTCCAGCCAGGAGATGAGAATAGTCAAGCTCAAGATGCCAGGCCCTATAGGTGCATATCTAGTTACAGAATCCAAGGTCATTGCAAAAGGACTGTTGCATTTTAACTTGAAAAAAAAATGGATGAGTGGATTCTGCCCAGTTTGCCTGAAAACAAAGCACCTGCTCCCAAATGAAGAAGTACCCCACAAAGATAAAGTTCTCTTTTCTTCCAATGAGAACAAAGAATTGTAACTCTACCATATTTTTGGTATATCCTTATAGCAACACTATATTTAAGTGTAACTGGATTACACCTAAAGATTGTTAAAGGTTAACTGTCATCAACCAGAAAACTATTATTATTCTTGTTGTTTCCCACCTTTGAGCTCCCCCAAGAGCTTAGGCTGGCTGAAATGTCCAATACTGCAACGATTTCTTTCAAGAATTCCAAAGCCTTTTTAAAACCAGAGGTTATTTTTTCTTCTCATTAGCAGAAGGGAAATCCTGTCCTTTAGTCAAAACCACAGAAAAGTATTTGGTGGATCACCATGAAACACAAGAAAAAAGAATGTAATGATTTCTCATCTTCAGAAATTACTTAGCATTTTGCTTACAGTTCAACTCAGAGAGAATTCTTTGCAGAAGAGAATAGGACAAGAGGTATATTTTCTCAGATTAACAGATGGAGGGGTGGGGGGGATGCATACCACTCGTGTGTGTGTGTGTGTGTGTGTGTGTGTGTGTGTGTGTGATTTAAAGGAAGTCTCACTTTCACAGGAAAACCACCCGCGGTACTAATGATGATGACTCTGACCCACCAGGTTGGCAGCTGGGTGCCGATTCCTGGGAAACCAGTCTCTGTGGTTCACCTCACTCTCTGATAATGACAGGCCCTTGCCTTACTCTCAACCCTGAGAAAGAAAAAAGTCAACACTCTAAAAATAAGAAGAAAGAAAAGGGGAGTGAAGTTCTTGCCAATGCTAGTAACCAGGAGGTCTAGAAAGAGGCCACTGGATACCCTGCTATTTATTGCCCATTTCCACCCATAGGAAGCTGAGCTGAGAGCTTGCCAAAGGGAAAGAAAAAATGAAAATGTTCTCCATCCTTCCTGTTTACATTAATAGAACAGAGTCACGTACAGCATTCCAGCTCTATTATTTTCCCCTTCTACACAGAGCAGCTTTTTTAGGTCAAAGTTTTTAAGAAAAAAAATGTTAAATAACATCTTCAAGTTTTAAAACCCTACCTTTCCTGTATCTTATACTTTCTTCTATTACTCAATTGAATTTATAGAAATAAAAGTTTGCTTTCATCACCTTATCTAAGGGGCCATGTTTGCTTATTTTAATGAATATAAGTTAAACAATTAGAAGTTCCCCGAGTCCACTGTTCCAGAGTGAACCAGCTAGTTAATGAAACTGAGTTTACACTTTTAAAGAAACTTCTTCCCAAAGGAAAACTAAGGTCAAATTCCTAGGATAAGAAACCATAAGAAATGTAACTTCACTGCCCAAGCCAGGGGTTTGAGGAACGCTCAACCCAATCCCCTAAATCATTGTATCTTTAAAACAAAGAAAGTAAACACTGTTACTGATGCACAATTATTTGTAGAAATTTATAAATTTATAAATTATAAATTAAAAATTTCTGAGTAGAAATTTTACCACATGGAAGGATTCCCCTAAAAACAAAAGAATTTGACTTATTATAGACTGTAAAGCCTACAGAGAGATGGAGTGCTATCATGGGGGGCTTCCCAAAACTTTTTGTATATACAGTGTAATTTCCCCCAGAGTCTCAGGGCTCAGCCTTGCAGCCTTTTAGTCAGGTGCTGCACAGCATCTAGATCCTTGCTTCTAGAGGCTTTCACCACCCTGTTCCCTCAGCCTGGGTAGACCTTTCCTTCCCCCTTACCACTCCCTTGGCTTCTCCAACCCCTCTTGTCACTTCCTCAGAAAATTCTCCTTTGCCTCTCAGACTATATTAAATCCCAGGCTGCCCTGCCCTCACCTCCCTCCACCCCCCGCCATTCTTTGCTCTCATGCACTCTCACTTAGGGTCCAGAGCCCTTAAAACATTTGTGATAAATTAGTTCTTTGTGTAATCATGTAGTTAATGGCTATGTAATTTTTATGTAACGCCTGCCTTCTGCTCTTAATAAGCTCCCACGCAGCAGGGGCTGTATCTTGCTTGGTTACTGCTTGGGCATAATAGAGACACTCAGTGAAGTGTTCTGAATGAGGGACTGAAGTTTTGAGCAAAATATTCATTACGATTCTATCAACTTCGTATCCTTTTCAATTTTCCGGAAGCCCTAGAGAATAGGGTTGGGAATACTTCATCAGAAATCATCCTGTCTGAAGCAATAACATGAAAAAAGGAAAACAGGGCTTCCCTGGTGGTGCAGTGGTTGAGAGTCCGCCTGCCGATGCAGGGAACACGGGTTCGTGCCCCGGTCCGGGAAGATCCCACATGCCGCAGAGCGGCTGGGCCCGTGAGCCATGGCTGCTGAGCCTGCGCATCCGGTGCCTGTGCTCCTCAACGGGAGAGGCCACAACAGTGAGAGGCCCGCGTACGGCAAAAAGAAAAAGAAAAAAGGAAAACAGTCCATGAATCTCTGACCTGTGGAAAAAAAGGATGGCCAATAAAATAAACCTTCCTGAACAGAGGGCCACTGATTGGGATGGATGATAAAGCTACAAATGCAAGTTGGGGGTGGGAGGGTCAGATTATGGAGAGTTAAATTCAGGCTTGAATGTAAACAAGCAAAAGTGTCTGCATAATAAAGTGACATGATAAAGTTGTGAGGTTTTTCCAGAGGTCAAATACAATACTGACTCAAGGGGTAGAGATTAAAGGTAGCAACCCATTAGGAAACTAAAATAGTCTAAGTTTGAGGCAAATAAGAAACTCAGTTATGGTGGCAGGTGTGGAAATGGGAAATAAAGACTGGATTATGAGAGATCATGAAAGAAAGACTGATAAGACCTGGTGAGGGAAGAGGGTGCAAAATTCCTAGAGACATCAAGCCTGGGTGCCAGGGAGTGGGGATCCAGCACACAGAGGTCTTCCCTCTGTTCTCAACTCCCTGGGTAACCTTGAACAAATCACTTAACCTCTTCGGCCTCATCTGCTTCATCTAATTAATGAAAAGATTGGACTAGATGATCAGCAACATTTCACATTCTCTGAAATCAGCTATTCACGGAAACCAGGGGACAGCAAGGGTCCTGGGTTGGGAAACAAAAGATTTGTGTTTCACCTTAGCTATGTTGAGCCCAAGGTAAAGTGAGACAGCCAGAAAAAGATCTCCATCAGGCAGCTGGGAATACAGGACAGATGAGCCCGGAAGGAAAGCAGGCTGGAGACACCGAGTTAAGAGTCAGGCGCCTCAAGTTTTAGTTGAGGTGGTGGGAGTGAAGAAAGCCGCAGAGGAAGATTTTGAAGAGACAGGAGAAAGTGCCCATCTCAGATCCTCTCTAGTCCTAGGAACCTCAATCTCAGGTCACTTGTAGCCATAAGTCTCTCCCGGGGGTTAAAGGGTTCATTTCTGCTCCAGGAATGGAAAGGTCAGGACAGGTCTTCTGATTCCACTGTACACTTGGACCTGGTTTAATTCAGACAGGTAGTCAACTGTAACCCCTAAGTAAGGTGGGCTAGGGGGAAGAGTTAAGAGCTTGCACACCCTATTGGTCCTGTAGCAAGTGGAGAATCCCTGAAGTTGTGTTGCCAATGCAAAAGAGCTCTGTGGCCTTCAGTGCTCTCCACCAAAAAGCCAGTTAGCCATTGCGCCTTCTCGCTCCTGATGCCCCTGCCTGGGACCACTTCAGAGTGACCCAGCGGCATACCCGACCGTGGGGGAACAGCGGTGCGCACACAGCGTTCACGCAATACCGAAGTGGCAGTTCTGGGAAGAGAATCCTGGTCCTCTGCCTTTCAATCCAATTCTCTTTTCCAGTAATCATCCCGCCTATTAAAAGCATATGTGCTACACCTTTAAAATTCCCATTGCCCTTAGCTGTGAATAGGGTTTCATTGTCCGCTGCCATCCTACCAGAGAGGGAGCATTGTGCACTTTGACAAAACTCGCACCCTCGAGCAGCTGAGGGCTCAGTTTCCTCCAGTGATCCGCAGGCAGGCGATCATTGCCAAGGGCATGCTTGTATATTGGTTCTCCTTGAATTGAATATAGGAATATTGTTGCTATGTGGCCCGAGCCAAACAGTCCAAGTCACCTGACATCCTCCGTCCAACATTTAGGAGTCATCAAACTTAATTTCCCCTTTGTGCAATAAAACACCAAGAGGAAGTTTTAATAGATTGTATTATGTAACGGTTCTATAAAAATAGCAGGCCAGCACTGGAGCACTTCCTTCCTGGGGCCCAGTAACCTATGCTGAAAGGATACACACTGGTTGCCCAGGCAACCATGAGAGATGACACTAGGGAAAAAAACAGCAACAAAAGGACCATTTTTTGGCTCAGTCAAATGAGGTCTGGCTTCAAGCTTGTGATACAGTGAATACAGACAGCCCAGCACAGAGAGAGGGAACCAGTTAACAATTCTACTCAGGCACCAGTAGCCTTGCAAAGCGGCCCCTGCTTTCATTTTTTCTTTTTTTTTTTTTCCCCTCTTGTTTCTTTAAAGAGGAAAAAAAAAAAAAAAGCCTTCCCCTAGTAATTTTTTTTTTAACTTAAAAAAGCAAAATCTTTGAGTGGAGTTGAATTGTAGCAATCAGTAAACGATGATTATACTATTTTTTCTTTCTCTTCCCAGGGGCTTAAAAAATAATTTCAGTGACATGCAATTGTCTTTTCTCCTAGATTCTTGGGGATTTGATCATGAAGGAAACAACAAGTTTAGTGGCAGTAACCCTTATAAACAACCTCTAAATAAAAAAAATAAATCAAGGACACTCAAGTAATAATGCATGATAAAAGTGAGAACAATTTCTGGAATCCCTCTTCACAGCAGACATCAAAGAATTGTTTTAACAGACTATAATCTCCTCTCTCCTGCTGTACTGAATTAGAACCCCTACATTTTATTAGCATCATTATCATCATCATGATTGCCTCGAAAAATGGACTGCCGTTTTCATTTCAGAAAATTGATTTTCCCAATATAATGAGAATAGTGGCAGAAGGTTCGTAAACTCCTGACATGCACCTAAACGTTTTTCCTCTTACACGGAGGAAATGGACCCTGAGGGATTTACAAACATGATTTGGAACCTCTGGAAAATAAAACCAAGGATGAATCAAATGGGATTAAGTTCAGATTTCTCATATAAAGCAACATCAATAGTTCTTTCAAAATGATTCTTGAAATCAGTGCTCATAAATATGTAATGCACTTTTTATCCAAAAGACCTGTTTAAATCCTCATATATTAAATGATTTATTTCAAGATTAGGCACTCAGCACAAAGCAGGCACCCTCTGATCAAGTGGGAATAAAAATCTGTGAAAGCGAGTGGTAAAGCATTATGTAAATGTAAATGGCTGTGATGATGATTATCCTGTGAACTGGTATGTTTGAAGGAAGAAAACCAAAAAAAAAAAAAACAAAAAAAAAAACCCAGCTATGTATTCTTCAGAAAAATATTCACTATCTGTCCTTTCTTTTCAGGCTCTGTTCCTACCTCTTGCTGCCTTTCGTCCATTAATTCAAACCCTTGCAGCACCTTTTAATCATCTGTCTATTGGCAATTAACTAATGTTAAGACTGTCTTTACAAACCAAAGGGAAAGGGAGATTTAGAAATTATTCACTTATTTTTATCAATGTATGTTGCCAAACTGGAGATTTTTGTCTCCGAAGGGTAGGATTTGAGGCAAAATTCCAATCCTTCCCCATAAAGTTGGTTGAATCATCTCTATTTACTACATCTGGGCTCTCCTCAGGATGGATTTAGAGACAGATTAATCTTTAAACATCAGATGCTGTTGAAACACAAAACAGCCTTTATTATCAAAGTTGCAAACTTCAGGCTTAAGTCTTTTAAGACCCGAGACCCTGTATCTTTGGAGAAAACATATGCAGAATGCATGTGCCTTAAGTTACTTAGCCTTATTTTCCTTTTGTGCTAAGGGTTTTGAAATCAACAGGATTAAGTTGCAGATAGTTGGGTTTTATCCAGATCTTTATTTCTGACTCTAAAAAAGGATTGAAGAAGGCTTTGATGAAATGGACATAGAGTTAGCATTCAATAGGGGCTCAACTCCAGGGGAGAAGCCTGACTTCGAGGAAACAGAACAGTATATGTTGCTTGATTTTCTGGTCCGTGATTTCAATTCACTGATGCTTAAGCACATGGCACAAAATAAAGTGTACAGGAGTTATAAATCTTGGTATATGCCGTTAAATCCATAAATCCTTTTCAGTTATTGAAGAAATACTAAATAACATGAAGCTAGGATAAATATTTCCCAAGCTTCAGCTTTTCAATTTAGCGTCTCCTCCGATTGCTTCCTGAATGGACTACGTCAACATGAATAATGATATTAATCATATGGCCATTCCTTTCAGAGGTTACAGAATCTACAGTACGTGTATTTATCTAGGAGGAAAAGTACATCATAAAGTATGAGATAAAGCGCTAGTGTTCATTGAAGCTTGCTATACGCAAGGTTGTTCTGCCTTGTAGGAGTTTACAGTGTAGATTTGGGTTTGGCACATAAACTTATACAAAGATAACTTCCACTACTAGGCACTCGGTAAGCCCTAAAGAAGTACTACAGCTAACAAATGCCAGAGGAGCTTTTCGGGTAACAGAGATCTCTGTGGGCTGGACGGACCAGGGAAGGCTGAGAAAAAGATAGAATCTAAGCAAATAAAGAGTAGTGAGAATGGGAAAGGACAATATACTAACAAAGCGGCCCAGATACTCACACTCATGGCATAGTCACAGCACTATGGGGAGACAGAAGGTGTGGAGGTGAAAATACAGGCCTTGAGGGAGAGAAAGGCAGGAAATAGCATTAGTTGAGTTTATAGGAAAGAAAACGTAGACCATTCACCATGTAATACTGAGCTCCAAGGAAACTGAGAAATCATTTTCATGTAATTTGGGGCAAGAGTCTTAACCTGTGCTTGCCTCAATTTCCTTGTCTATAAGACGGAGTTAATAACAGTAATAATGACACTATCTTATAACGCGTTAAACAAATATTGGTTGTCATCTTACCCAGGCCCCTCAGCTTACATTTTCATTTCATTTCATACACCATTTCTGTGTTGATTAAATCAGTCTCAACGTCTCAATGTCTACGCAGTGAGGCTAGTACCCCCGAATCCAGCCCACAACGTGTCCTCTTTAAGAGGAATTGAAGGCAGTAAATTCTCCCCACTGGCCGGGAGGAGAGAAGAGGCCCTGAGAGAACAGGGATCCAGTTTCCCAAAAAGATCACACCATTTACCCACTGAGGTTCTGATCCAAGGGTGGCTATGGGAGAAAAGCATCATGGCATCAGATCAGAGGGAACGCCCGCCAGCACCTCCCCGCGGCCAGCCAGCTCTCTGACTTACAGTTTGAGGTTGCTGATCAAATAGACCAAAGGCAGTGGATGCCTGGAACACGGACTCCCGCGTCTCGGGCTCCTCCAATGGCTCTGACAGCAGTAAAGTTACTCATTTTCCAACCTTGGCACCCCGTCAAGGGCCCCCAACAAGAGAGGAGACGCCCCTTTGCCCATTTCTTTCCGAGCATCTTGACTTTTTAGTAATGCCTCTCTCATCCCTGGAGCACATCAAGCCACAGACTCATGGAACCACTTCCTTGCAACCCACTTCTTTTTGTTTACTTAAAGATTGTTTTCGTGACTTTTAAAAAGCCATGCTTGCATCTGGGATTTGTAATTCTAAGTCAGAGAAAGACAGTTGTTATGTATTGTTTAAAATTTGTTTAATAAAAAGGAATTTCTTTGAAAACATCAGGCCAAGCTTATGATGTAAATTTACTGTCTGTAAATTTACAGTGTAGTGACAGAAACTATAACACAGTATGTTAATTGATCAGTGTTGTAAGAAACATTCACTACAGCAATGAAAGAGTATAGGGTGTTTTGTTTAAAAGATATTAACTCAAGATGAGAAATAAGATGTTTTTCTTTGGGGTAATTTTCCCTTTTATGGTTTTTTTTTTCTTTTTGTCCATCTATATTTGCTAACTTTTCCATAACAAATATAAATGTCTTACATAATTAGAAAAGAAAAAGCAAATAAGATGTTGATAATACGACTTCAGACTACCCAGCAGGTGATCTTCAACTGAAAATTTCAACTGAAAATTAGAAATTAATCCTGGCCTTTGGCAACGGTGCTTTAGAAAAGGAAGTGACATTTCAAAAGAGCACTTCTCTTGATACACCAAGTCCGCAGTCTAGATTCCCATATGGCTCAAGCAAAAACACAGCAGGAGACAGTAAGGTCTTTCAGAGACCTCACCTTGGTTCTGCATTACGTAAATGCTACCTAAGACTTTCTTTTTTCTTAATTTATTTGGTTGTACCAGGTCTTAGTTGAAGCACGCAGACTCCTTGTTGTGGCATGCGAACTCAGTTGCAGCATGCAAGTGGAATCTAGTTCCCTGACCAGGGATCGAACCTGGGCCGCCTGCATTGGGAACGTGGAGTTTTAACCACTGCGCCACCAGGGAGGTCATTCTACCTAAGACTTTTCGTCATATAAAAGCAAATCCTGGGACTTAAAACCTAAAATGCTCCCTAGCATTGGGGAGAAACCACTTGGCGTAGTCCTCTATTCAGTGAAACCTGTACTAAGGATCTATGCTGATCATTGTAGGAAAAGGAGGGCAGAAAACACAGCCCTCATTCTGAAACCAAGGAGGCTATGTCATAGAAGGGCAGATAAAACATGAACAGTACCATGAGAAAATGGCCCCATGACACAAGGTAAGACCATGATTAGTGCCATTCCCAGATGACTCTGGGCCTCGTTCTTCTGAGCACTTGGTGGGATTGTTCCTCCCTGCCTCTTTGAAGTAAGCTGGGGCATGAGATTTGCTTTGGCTATTGAAATGCATATCACTTCTGAGCAGCAGCTCTAAGAACTAATGCACAGCTCACTCCATCCCCATCCTTTTGCCACATTGACTGTGCTATTACAGTTAGTGACAGTTCCAGCAATATGAACATTCAAGGTCCCTGAATATGAACATTGTAGAGCAGAGTTCCTGCCAGCCTGATATGGACACGGAGTGTGAGCAAGAAATAAAATTTTGTGGTTTTAAAACACTAAGATTGGGCTTCCCTGGTGGCACAGTGGTTAAGAATCTGCCTGCCGATGCAGGGGACATGGGTTCGAGCCCTGGTCTGGGAAGATCCCACATTACGTGGAGCATCGAAGCCCATGCGCCACAACTACTGAGCCTGCGTTCTAGAGCCCGTGCTCTAGAGCTCGCGAGCCACAAGTACTGAGCCCTTGTGCCACAACTACTGAGCCCTCGTGCCACAACTACTGAAGCCCGCACGCCTAGAGCCCGGCTCCGCAACAAGAGAGGCCACAGCAATAAGAAACCTGTGCACTGCAGCGAAGAGTAGCCCCCACTCGCCGCAAGTAGAGAAAGCCCGCGCGTAGCAACAAAGACGCAACTCAGCCAAAAATAAATAAATTTTTTTTAAAAAAACAAAAGACACTAAGATTTGGGTTTGGTTTTTCCAGTAAAATAAGCTCACTCATCCTGATTAATGCACAGTTAATTGTCACACCAATTCTGTTAGTTACTCTTATTATCTCCATGTTACAACTTTAGGAGCTGAGCCATAAAGAGAAGAAGCTTCCCCATGGGAGGTCAAATGGGGATAGTTCCGAACCATAACCCATTTCATATTTAAGGAAACTGAGTCTTATATATTAAATGGCCGCCAAAGGTCACACAGACAATAAGTAAAAGGGTCATAGTCAAACCGGTTCTCTTCTCAGTGCCTCGCAGTAAGTGGTAATGGCCAAATGATTGGTTTAACAAGAGGTGGCCTAAGTAAGAAAGACCTCTAGACCTCAGAAATACGGCAGCTTTAGAAAAGAACTAGGATCTGAACTGGAGTCAGAATGGTCAAGTTTATTAAGCAGTGAACAGGCAGGAGAAACAGTGTCACGCCCAGGTAGAGATGTAGGGAGACCACTTGGCAACACTGGATCCAGGTCCCGATGTAGGAGTGGTGGTAGAGGATTCTGAAAAGGCAATCTGGAGACAGATTATATAAATCCTTCAATGCCGTCCTTAGGAGTTTTGACCTATTTGCTGGCAACCGGGAGACACTGGATGACTTAAGGGAAGTGGTGGTTCAGTATATTAATTTACCAGTTAACCATTCAAGTGATACGTTTGAAGGGCCTGAATAGCATTTTAGCTTTTGCAATAGAGAGGAGAAGATCAATCTAATATACTTCATGGAGGAGGAATCCCAGGACCAGGCTAGTTGACTGATTAGAGGAGAGGCAGATGGGAATGAGTATGTAAATATCTGTGTTGAGTGGAATGCTGCTTTATAATTGCACCCATAGGGAATTTACTTAAATATCTAAGGCTATAAATTTACCAGATTCATCTATTTCACTAGCAGCTCAGACCTAGGAATTCTAGAAAAACAGACTGTAGGCATGGGTTTTCACGAAAGATTGGCTTGCCACTACTACTTGTGTGACCTGGGAAACTTGGTTAAAGTTTTACAGATCTCAGTTACTGCATCTTTAAAATAGACGTAGTAAGACCACCTCAAGGGATTAAATACACAAGTACATATAAGGACCCTGCAAGGTTCCTGGTTCATAGCAGGCAACCAATAAACATCAGTTTCTTTCATTAGCATTCCAAACTAGAGAGGTCCATTCTATTATCCAACATTGTTTAATACTCCCTAAGAACCCACAATGTGGATTTTATAAATCTTGACTCAGCTAAACTACTTTGCAAAATTCTACTCATTTTTCTTAACTTTTTTTTCTAAAATCTCTTACTATTAACTTACTATGACTACTTATACTTTAAAAATTGAAAAGTTTAGACATCATGGTAAAGTTGCTCCTTGACAACTTGGTGACATAGAAAGAACTGAATTAAGAACTACAAAAGGTCATTAAGCCTTTCTCCAGTTTAGAGGATATTCCACAACAGACATTGACCATCCTGAGCAGAATGAGGACCTAGGAGAAGAGGCTAGAAGTCCTACAGCTTCCTTCAGCCACACATTCAAGACTAACAATACGGGGCTTCCCTGGTGGCGCAGCGGTTGAGAGTCCGCCTGCCGAGGCAGGGCACGCGGGTTCCTGCCCCGGTCCGGGAAGATACCACATGCCGTGGAGAGGCTGGGCCCGTGAGCCATGGTCGCTGAGCCTGCACGTACGGGAGCCTGTGCTCCGCGACGGGAGAGGCCACAACAGTGAGAGGCCCGCGTTCCACAAAAAAAAAAAAAAAAAAGACTAACAATACTTCACTGTGAAAGATCAATCTCTCTCTAATATTTATGATAACCTATTACTGCCACCTCTTTCCCCAACCCTGATGCACATTAAGTTGGGCAGAGAAATGTTTAAAAGAGTGGTGGTCACACCATAGCAAAGGCAGCTAATACTCTGATCCACTACCATATTATCACACACAAAACCTCTTTCCAAGGAAGTGGTGTCTGGGGAAGACAGCCTTTCAACAGGAGAGACATACCTCCTGGAACATACTAAAACTCCTGTGCTAGAGAGTGAGTTCAGGCTTACATGTACTGAACATTAAGTAAATATACATTGTAAATATCTTGTTTTCCTATGCATTTTATTATTTCTTATAATAACATCAATAAATAACTGCTATCCATGTTTTAGACACTATTTTTAGCACTTACAAAGTAAACATACTTTTAAATTCTTTGGTATTGTAGGAAGGATTTCCAGAAATTATGCTGACACTAGCACTGTATGTTGCTCTGTTGTATCAAGTATAACTTTCTCAAAGCCTTGAGAAGTTCTCAGTTTCTAGGGCTACAGCATAAAAGAGCGCCAAGAAATATTACAAGCTTAATTCATTTTTGAGCGATCAGTTGACATGGAGGTAAATAATTTTGCTAACACAATAATTTACAATAATTAAATAAGTTTATAATAATTTTATAACACAAATTCCCTGGCCAAATAAAATAAAATAAATAAATACCTCAAATACATTTCCATGCCTGAAGTTAAAAAGGCAACCAACCGCTATGGTGCATGCACCCAGAGATTCACTCACTGTGTGCATCTTACATCTTAGAACTGAGCTGCAATCTTGGTGCTGAGCTGCAATCTTGGTGCTGAGCTGCAATCTTAGTGCTGAGCTGCAATCTTGGTGCTGAGCTGCAATCTTAGTGCTGAGCTGCAATCTTAGAGCTGAGCTGCAATCTTGGTGGTGAGCTGCAATCTTAGAGCTGAGCTGCACTCTTGGTGCTGAGCTGCAATCTTGGTGCTGAGCTGCAGTCTTAGAGCTGAGCTGCAATCTTGGGGCTGAGCTGCAGTCTTAGAGCTGAGCTGCAATCTTGGTGCTGAGCTGCAGTCTTAGTGCTGAGCTGCAGTCTTAGAGCTGAGCTGCAATCTTAGAGCTGAGTTGCAGTCTTAGAGCTGAGCTGCAGTCTTAGAGCTGAGCTGCAATCTTGGTGCTGAGCTGCAGTCTTAGAGCTGAGCTGCAATCTTAGAGCTGAGTTGCAGTCTTAGAGCTGAGCTGCAGTCTTAGAGCTGAGCTGCAATCTTGGTGCTGAGCTGCAGTCTTAGAGCTGAGCTGCAGTCTTGGTGCTGAGCTGCAGTCTTAGAGCTGAGCTGCAATCTTGGTGCTGAGCTGCAGTCTTGGTGCTGAGCTGCAATCTTAGTGCTGAGCTGCAATCTTGGTGCTGAGCTGCAATCTTGGTGCTGAGCTGCAATCTTAGTGCTGAGCTGCAATCTTGGTGCTGAGCTGCAATCTTGGTGCTGAGCTGCAATCTTAGAGCTGAGCTGCAGTCTTAGAGCTGAGCTGCAATCTTAGTGCTGAGCTTCAGTCTTAGAGCTGAGCTGCAAGCTTGGTGCTGAGCTGCAGTCTTGGTGCTGAGCTGCACTCTTGGTGCTGAGCTGCAATCTTGGTGCTGAGCTGCAATCTTGGTGCTGAGCTGCAATCTTAGAGCTGAGCTGCAGTCTTAGAGCTGAGCTGCAATCTTGGTGCTGAGCTGCAGTCTTAGAGCTGAGCTGCAGTCTTGGTGCTGAGCTGCAGTCTTAGTGCTGAGCTGCAGTCTTAGTGCTGAGCTGCAGTCTTGGTGCTGAGCTGCAATCTTAGTGCTGAGCTGCAATCTTGGTGCTGAGCTGCAATCTTAGAGCTGAGCTGCAGTCTTAGCGCTGAGCTGCAGTCTTGGTGCTGAGCTGCAGTCTTAGAGCTGAGCTGCAATCTTGATGCTGAGCTGCAGTCTTAGAGCTGAGCTGCACTCTTGGTGCTGAGCTGCAATCTTGGTGCTGAGCTGCAATCTTGGTGCTGAGCTGCAGTCTTAGAGCTGAGCTGCAATCTTAGAGCTCAGCTGCAGTCTTAGAGCTGAGCTGCACTCTTAGTGCTGAGCTGCAGTCTTAGAGCTGAGCTGCAGTCTTGGTGCTGAGCTGCAATCTTAGTGCTGAGCTGCAATCTTAGTGCTGAGCTGCAATCTTGGTGCTGAGCTGCAGTCTTGGTGCTGAGCTGCAGTCTTAGAGCTGAGCTGCAATCTTGGTGCTGAGCTGCAATCTTGGTGCTGAGCTGCAATCTCATCTTTCCTCAGCACAACAACGTTTTCTTCCCTAGACCCCGACGTGTTGAAGAATAAAGAATCAGGTCACCATTTCCTCTGAATACCAAAATTTCACAGCCTAGCCACTCTTGTTCACTGTGGTCCAAAGTACAGTTAGAAATATGCAGCAAATTTTATCAGCATTTCACTCAGACATTAGTCTCCTCACTACTTAAAAGAATGAAACTGTCTTAACCTGGAATTCACATGACAGGAAAAACAAAACAGTTCTGAATAGCCAAGCGAGTTATCCAATATCCTTATTTAAAAACAACAGCAACAACAGCAATAGTCAGGGAATCTAGTTAATGCGGGTAAGAGCATATTCTTTAAATTGTAAGATTCTTTTGCATAAACCAATTGCAGTTTAATGAGGTTTCCCTGTAGTTCATTTTCAGTGAGTTTATTATAGAAGAACATCTGCACTATTCCTACTTTTTAAGAATCCAATCGTTCTTATCTCTGTCATGTTAGTTGTTTGTTATCATAAGTTTACCACTTTTTTATTAAAGATAATTGCAATAGAATTATTTCTTGAGAAAGGGAATAGGAAAAAATTAAATCCCAGGAGGAAAAAAGATTCTATCTGACTAACAGCATTATTATTAATAAAGCATGCAACAAGGAAACCAGAAAATATCTTGTTAATTAGAACTGCTCTGGAGTAAGAATTTTCCAAAGGATGTCATAGGCCTCAGTCATGACTGGTTCTTAAATTATATATGTTTACATGCACTGTGGTATTTTTTTAAAGTTTACCAATAACCCAAAAAGCTCTGGGCGCATATACAAAAAATAATTTTTTAAATACCACAATTAAATTAGATTCTGTGGTTAAAAAAAGAAAATCTAAACCTTAAACTACCCCATAAAAGAGGCGGAAAGAAAAAATAACCCCACTGGATAGTCACAGAATGCCAAACCAAAACTAGATACTTTTGTCCCATGCCCCAAATGTCAAAAAACTTGGGATGAAAACAACCACAACCAGCCCTCATGCCACCTTCTATACCCAGCCACACTGCTGGCACACAAACCCCGCATGTGACGTTCCAGTGATAACCATATGTATACATCTGGTCAACTGCTTTCTAAACATAGGAATGACCTATAGACTTTATTCCATCTTTTCTGAGGAGAGAGGCAACATCCAGCTCTGAAACCACAAACCACACCCTAGCCACTTCCTAGCCTCAAACCCGCTGGCCAGCAAAACCTTTGGGAAATGGGCCAAATGGCTATGGAAACCGTACAACTTCAATGTTCTCTTCTGGTCCAGTCATTTACCAGAACTGTAACCCGGTAGCAAAACGCACTGGTTTGAGTCTCAGCATTTTTTGCTTTCCGTCTTCCACCCTCTGGTAGAGATGCTAAAGAGCAATCAAATCTCCAGGAGGCTGCCAGCCAGATAACAACACTGTCCCTTAGGTAATCCCCAGATAACGGGGGCTTCTGGAAACAACAAAGGACATAAAACACACAGGATCCTACAAGAACAGGCTACAGCTACAGCGGGACGCGAAACATCTTCGAGAGGAGATCACACTGTGGCACTGGATATCGAAGGAATAAAATACATGCATTCTAAATGCCTAGAGTCCTTTCAAATATCAGATCAAGGTGTGACACGTCATCTGAGTTCCCTGGGGCTGAGGATACAGGAAAGCAGAGTGAAGAAATCTGGTAGTGGACAGCCTTCTTACATCTACCTTTCCGAAGTATAAGACAAAAATTGCTACATGATTTGTCCTTGATTTGTATCGTAAGCAATACAATCCTGTAAATAAAGCTCTGGCACCACCTCTGGCTTAGGTAGGTGGTCAATAAATGATATCAACTTGATTTATTCATTTCACAACTCTGACAGCACCTACTACCTACCGGGCAGTCTGTTGATCACCATGATTACAGAGACTAGAATACCTATTTCTTACCTTCAGGGATCTCCTCAGCTCTGTGATGCTAAAGGTCTTCCAGAGCAAAACCAGAAACTGGAGAAGGGCTGTAGACTATGTAACTATTCTACCAACAGAGAGCTCACCATCCCACAACTTGAATCCTCAACAATTCCAAAGAGAGTATGAAAATGGCCAAACTCCAAGATTCCATGAAATTCAGTATGAAGATGCTACTAAACAGAACAAAGGAGGAATCATCCCAGCACCGTCTGACGGTGGTGCATCTCAGCGTGCAAAAACCGTGTCTTTGTTGATTAACACTCCTGATAGTGGACTACAAATATTTCCTTTCATACTTCACGGCACTATACAAATTCAGAAGCAGGAGGGTCCTAGAAATTTAAGTTCTCATTTTAGAAATGAGACTCAAAGAAGTAAACACCCAACCTCAAGTACCTGTTAAGCAAGTGCAAACAAAGGAGAGCAAGGGAGGGAGATAGGAAGGGAAACAAATAGTATTTGCTGAGGGCTGACTGTTTTGCCAGACCTTGTTATATTATAAATATCTACTGCTCACAACCAAATACCGCAAAGTAGGTAGGTATTCGTATCTCTATTTTACAGATGAGGAAACTGAAGCTCAGATAGGTTAAGAAACATGCCCAAGGCCACACAGCCAACAAACAGGAAAGCGTGTTCATTCAAAAACTCATGGCGCTGTCACAGGCCCCCTTGATCAAGGCTGCTCTTTTTACAACTGCCTCTTTGGAGTAGAAATCAGCTTATCATCCTTGGTAAACTCCCAGCTGCAGCTGACCCTGAATCTTGAGGACTGGTGTGATGTAAAAAAAGGAAAAACCATTCACTAAAGTTTAGTGATCTTTCCTCATCTAGAAAAGTTGATGTTGTTCGGATAACTGTCTCCCCTATAGGCTATCCTTCACAAGGTGTTCTATCTAGGTCTAATTTTCATCTTCACGGTCAACCTTGATATTCACCACGTGCAAGTATTTAGCTTCTAAACCACAAAATTATCAATCTCTAGCACGTTATTGTTCTTCAGCTGCCAGAAATCTCTTCAGAGGCCTTATCAGAACTGGTGGTAATCCTTCAAAATGCCACCTGGCATCTTTTCCAAACTGTTCTGCAACATTGTCTCAAGCAACATCCTCTCAAGCCACATCCTCCATGAAGACCTCCAGGAGGTAAGGTCAATACTTTACTGAAAGTCTTCACTACACATGTGGAACTAGCTACAGATGAGGGGCTGTAATATATTTAAGAGGTCACTGTAAGTGCAGAAAGGAAATAGCTGCGTATTCTACTCCCAAGACAAAGTCTGTTTATAGGAATTATTGATTAAAACTATTAAAACAACTTGGGTATCACAGAGTACCTTCCTTTCAGTGATAACAGTCACCAATAAAATTGGCGGTTAAAAGCTATCTTAAAATACGTCCCATGTTTAGATTTGAAAACACTTTAAGCAGAGCAGGAAATGTTGAATTGTTCTTAGGGGCGTTAAAAAGAAAAACCAGTAAGAGGGTCGCATAGAGAGATTTCTTACCTTAACTGCCATAAATGAGACTGCATCTCAAAATCTTTTTTTTTTTAATTTACCAAATTGCAGGGAGAATGGAGAAACTAGGACTCTGTTGTCCAGATTCTTAAACAACCTGTGCTGCAGTCATCAATGAATTGTTTAAGCCTCCACTTCCTTTGGTCTGGGTGTTGTTGGGTTGGGAGGGGAAGGAAAAGAGAAAGGGAGCACATCGAAAACAGATGTGGAAATAAATATTTATCAACACAAAATCTTGGCAAACCTTGATCTTTATGTTGCGCTTGCACTGTATCTTCCAAGTTCCCTAGTTCCCCCAATCCCCAAAGCATTTATAGCCAGAAAGGAAGGTCAAAACCTTTTATAGGTTTTCCACAGTGCGGGGGAAGCTTCTTTGGCGAATTCTGGATGCCTCTCCCTTAATCTAATATTAATAAATATTTTTGACCCAAGGAATTCCTGCCAGAGAATGGGAGGAATAAAAGGTTCATTTAGCTGGGTTGTCCTGTCCTTGGACTTCCAGGCAGAATAAACAGCACCTTGTGACAAAGGCGGACCACACGCTGGCAGAGCTCCAGGCAGACACTGGGGGATGCAGTCTGTTTATCAGGCAGCACATTGTCTTAACCAGGATGTGGTCGGCCTTTGTAACAAGAAGTATGCAAATGAGTTTCCCAGGGCCCCAGCACCCTGCCCCCCACCACCACCACCCCCAACCCCCCATCCACTTGTTCCTTCAGTAGACACAAGCCAACGGTGGTGGCCGTCCTGAGAACAGAAGACAGAGCCACAGAAAGACAGGGGAAGAGGAAGCGGCCAGAATTAACCAGATTAGCCCAATGGCACTTTTCAAGAAACACACCGCAAAGAATGCAACTCCAAACCACCCTGCTTCCAAAAAAACAAAAACAAATTTTAAAACAGGATTGCGTGTTTTTTAAGGTTCAGGAACTAAAAGCATTCTGAAGCTGGCTGATTTATTCCCGGGGCAGGGGAATGCAGTGTGGCTTTAAAATGCTCCATTTTCTCGCAGGAAAACTGCATCACCAGACTCTTCGCAAGACAGCTGCAAGGGCATCCCTCTCACCTCCAGTGGCCTCGTATAGAAAATGGTGCTGAGAAGAGTACCTGTGATATTTGGTTGCTGGGAGGATTAAAGGAGGTAATTAAAGGGAAGCAACTTTTAGCACAACGCCCAGCACCTAATCTGGGCTCAGAAAATGTTGCCACGTTTTATATTATGCACATTGTTGAGCCATGCATCATAACAGCACAAAGAGTGAGAGGAAAGCACCAAAGGAGAACAGGGGTGGGGAAGGCAATTCTGGAAAGGGAAACAGTACTCCACCTTCTGGTTTAGAGAGTTTAATGAGTTACTAGTGGGGATAGACTTTGGATCCAGACAGGCCTGGTTTTACATACCCTTGGGAAAATTCCCTAACCCTATCTGAGTCTCAGTTTCTTGACCTGTAGTACGAGCACAACACTTCCTTCATGGGGTTAAACACATGAAAGTGCCTAGCGCTGCACCAGGCCAGTAGGAGCCACTCTACTGTGGTGATTATTTGCTTGTTTTAGTGACACAACGCTATGGTTGGGTTCAGATTCACACTCCGTAGCTGTGTGATATTCAGCAAATGGTTTAACCTCTCTGGGCCTCAACCTCCTCATCAGTAAGCCAGGGAGGATAATAATACCTACCTCACCAGGTTTGCAGTGAGGATTCAATAAACTGCAAGGCCCTTAGACTAGCTCCTGGCACGAAATGAAGGCTGGCCATTCTTGGTGGTGATCGTAGGCTAAGTTATTACTTGACATGTACAGTTAATCTCATTTTACTGCTAAATTCATCGAGGCATGGGATGGCTACTTGGCATACCTGTGATCAAGCTGTCATTTCTGGCCATTAGAATTGCACCAGGTATCTTGGCAAACTTTCACGTAATACTAAACACTGACATTAATTATGCCTCATTATTTCAAAATGGTTTCTTCAAAGCAGGCAAATATCCTGATGGTTGGCCACACTGTCTTTACGTACCTAAAATCCCCTTTCATCTTCTAAAACATCTCTCTCTTAGCCAGGGTCAAGGAATAGGAAAGCAATATCAAAATCATTTTGGAAAAAGAGTCCAGTCTTAGAGACTTCTGTTTTGCAGTATGTTTTATACCGGAAAGCGTTTCATCTTGCTACCTCCCCGTTTCTACAGTAACGATGCCGGATACCTTTGTAAGCAAATGTAGATGACCCAACAAACACACGAATGAAGGTAGTTCAGAATTTTCTAATGCATTTTAACAAAAGAAGATGTCCCACGTATATGGTTTCCTAGCCCCCCTTTGATGCCTGGAATATAAAACTTATCAGGCTTTATTGTGGTTTTTCTTTCACTTGCCTATCTTTCCAACTACTGAGTATTAAAGAGGAGTGTCTCTGCCTCATTGGGATCTTTTAACTCCTGAGACTGCATAGCAGTGCAGAGTCTTTGCCGAGGTTCAAATCCCTTTATCATTTAATAGCCATGTGACCTTGGATAAGTCACTGAAATTCTCTGTGTCTCAGTGCTTTCAACTATAAAGAGAGGATAACAACAGTACCTAATGAGATTATAAGGATGATTAAAGACCTAATATTCGGAAAGGGCTCAGAACAGGACTAGACTGAAGGATCATAATAGATGCCATATTATTTTGCTGATATTTTTATTATTATTACTAGTGATAACTGACAGACATATTCCTACTCTCATGCAGCTTACATCTCACTGCTTGAGACCAATAAAGAAATATATCAAAAGAGTAATCAGGTAGTAAATGTACGGTAAAGAACATAAAAAGGGGAGTGTGATAAAATATCTTTGGAAGACTACTTAGATTGGATGGTCAGAAGACACTCTAACAACGTGACAACTGAAAGCAAGACCAGGGAGGAGCCAGCCTTAAGAAGTCTTGGAGAAAGAGCATTCCACAGATGGGGAAAACTAGCCCCAGAGCCATAGGCAGGAAGGAGCTTGTCTAGTTCCAGAGCAGAAGAATGTCAGTGTGGTTTGGCTGGAGTGTGATCAGCGAGGAGGAAAGGGGCAGGAGATGATGCTGCAGAGGTAGGTGTTGGCTAGAGAACAGAGCCCGTGTAGAATCAGGGAGAGAATCGGAATTTTATTTCAAGTGTAAAGAGATGTCTTTGTTGAGTCTTGCAGACTCACATGATCTCATTCATATTTTTAAATAATCACTCTGGCTGCTCTGTAGATTAGAATCAGGAAGATAAATTTGGAGGCTCTTGCTTCAGACCCAAACAAAACAAACAAAAAAGAAGGTAGCTTATATTAGGATGGTAGTGGTGGAGACAGCCTAGATGGTGTTGGGATAGGTTTGGAAGATAAAATCAACAGGATGTGCTAATGGTTCAGCAACACAGGTCATTGAGGTAAATATACTTATTAAAGGAAAAAGATGTTCAGGTTACACGGTACTTTTCTTTAAAACGCTGCTTTAGATTTATCTCTGACTTAAAGCACAAAGCAACTCAGAGAGTCAAAATTTCTAAAATGGACATTAAAAAGGGATAAGGCTATAAAAGCATTCTAATAAGTACGAGGAAAGCTGTAAACACCAGGGCTAGCAGTCCTCTTCCCCCGCCATGACCTACAGAAAGCTGCAGGCCTCTAGGAAAACCCCCCTCATTGCCTAGTGCCATGTCAACATGACATGGGAAAATTGGCAACATGACTGATTGAGCGGGGGATGGTGGGCGGGGCTGGGCCCAGCAGCCTAGGATGGTGGTGTTTCCTGGAAGTCTGCATATAGCTCGCAAGGACCAAGATGTTCCTATGTCCCCTAGTAGGGGACCCAGAAGAGCTAGACAGGCCAGTGGAGCAACAGAGATGGAACAACGGAGATGGAGCATCAGAAAAAGTAGAGGCCACGGAACATGAAAACTTCTCACCCCAATGCCAGCACCCCCAAAAGCCCAGAGAGGACCAGTCCTACCTCATCAGACCCTTGCAACACAGACCAATAAGGATCCGGAGAATGGTGACGGATCCTGCCATGTTCCATAAAACAGCCTCTTACACCAAGATGCCGCCTTGAGGAGACGCAGGGAGAGGCGAGGGGCATCCGGAAAACCTGCGCATTTACCCAAAAGAGCATGAGTAAGCAAGGGGCCTGGGATACCATTAATTAACAAAGTTCTGGTTTCCTTCCTTTCTAGCAGGGTAAATGGCCTATGAATAAAATTAGCTCAGGTGTGGAAAATAAAGGAGCTATGGTTTTCTTTGCTCATCTAATTTATAATTATTGCATTTGTAATACAATCATAAATGTTGGTCACAGTATCAGTACTAGGTAAGATTAAATTCAATCAAACATGTTAAGCAAAACAAAGAGAAAACTTTATGATAAAGAATACAATCGACAATGAGAGTATAGTTTAGATGCACAAAACAGTTATTTTAAATTCATATAGAGACCATGAGAAATGCAAAGAAAAATAGACCAAAATATAAGATTAGGGGACTTTAAATCACAATTTTAGTCCACGGAAACTCAATTAGAGAAAAAATAATTAAGCGTGTTGGATGTCAATTAGATAACTGATGAACATGAACATAATAGATATATAGAAATTACTATCCTAATTTTTTAAAAATACATCTGCTTTACAAGAATTTATGGGACATTTATAAAATTCTGACCATAAATCAAACCAAAAAGAAATAGAAATAGCACAGAATACATAATCTGACTGTGACCTCCAGTGATATTAAACTATAAATAAAGAGGAGGAAAAGGAGAAAAAGAAAAGAAGGACAGGAAGAAGAAAAAAATTAGATCTCATAGAAATTAAGAAATTTACTTTGAATCAACACTTGGGTCAAAGAAAAAAACAAACTAAAATTTTGAAATATCTACAAAATAATAATGAAATACATTACATACTAAAACATATGTAACAACCTAAAACTCTTAGGGTTTAAACCACAATCATAAACACATTGTTAAATAAGAAAGAATGAACATAAATTGAGCGTTCAAGTCAATACACTAGAAAAAGAACAACAAAATAAAATTAAGGAAGTGTAAAAAGGATGAAAAAAGTGAATTAGGGAAATTAAATTGGTTAATTTTACAATACTAAAAAATAAGAGTACTAGTGATAAATAAATCTAATAACTGATTCCTTGAAATAATTAATGAAATAACAAACCATTAGCTGGCCTAACCCAGAAAAAAAGAAAGTTAACAAAATTAGAAAGAAGAAGAAATAGCCACAAATATGGAGAAATTTGAAACAATCATAAGAGACACTCAGACGAACGAATATGTATTTATTCATACTTTTGGAGTTGGTCTAAGACACTTCTCATATACTGCATTTCTTTTTGGTGTTCCTATTATCAATGTCAAAAAATGTCATAGCAAGGCAAAAGAATTTTTACATTATTAAATCAAGAAAAACTTCAAGGTTGTTTAAATAAAACTTTTGTGGATTTTTGGTTTCTGCTGTTGTCAGCGGCAATTTTTTTTTCTCAGAGCATCTCTCCCTGACTGGACTGATTACTTCATGGTCATAACAATGATTGGGTTACATTTCTTAAGTGATTTTATCCTAAATATAGAATTCTCTGATGGGGCTAAATCTTCGCATCAGCAGGAAATGATATGCTAAGTATATTCTCAGCCTCCAACCATCCCCAAAACTACCGGTCAAATAAATTCCACCAATTTACTCTAATTAAAGCTAAAAAGTGTCGTGTGTGCTTTAAACGTCAGTCAATTTTGAGGTAATTATACCTGAAAGCAGGAATCCATCAGGGTCTCTTTTTTTAGAATTAAATTCAGATGGGAAGTAAAGGAGTCAAGGGATGTTTGCACATAATTAGTTCCATTCCTATCTTCCTCTGCTGTTTATTGACAGTACAAGAATTGGTGCATTTTTGGAAAGATATATAAAGGGTTTTTTTTCTCATCTCCATTCCATTTCCTTCAACTGGGTCAATTTCATCGTGAATTTATATGAAACTGAGATTTCAATTTGAAGGGGAAAATGCAACCTAAAATATGGGAATAAACCCTTACACTTGTAGAATGCTTTACAGTTCTCAAAGCGCTTTCAGAGACACCATCTCATTCCATTCTCACAACAGCTCTTAAGGTAACATCATCTTTATTTCAGATAAAGAGGATCAGAATATGCCACCCCAAAACAGCCCACTTTGGCATAAGGATTATTTTGTGCTGAACACAATTAAGAAACAACAGACAAGGAGGAACCTCTCTGCCCTCCCCCTTATTTCCTAACAGCAGAGCATCAATTTGCCTTTGCGAAGTTGTCCTCCTTCCCCTCTCCCGTGCCAGGAAGCGGAGAATTTCTCAGTCACTGAAGATGGCACCCTTGAGTCTGCATAACAAGCCTTATTAAAATAACTCTTATCTTCCATTAGTTTCCCCCATATATTTACCTTCTTACAATTTACCGCCCCCTAGAAGCCCAAATCCCTTTTCCTTTGTCATTACTTTCCACAATTTACTGCCCTTTGTTAAATGATGTTTAATCTCCCAAGCCTAACCACTTCTATGGGTTTTCACTTCTTTCCTGTGAAGCTCCCGTGTGCATGCAAAATGGACCTTTTCTCCTGTTAACCTGTCTTCTGTCAGTTTAATTCACAGGCCCCATTCACTAAACTTAAAAGGGTGGAGGAAAGGATTTTTTCCTCTTCTACAAGATCAAAACACTTGCCACAAGATTGTACCTCAAGCAAACTTACTGTGTGCACAATTACTTCCCCCTCACGCACCTACAGCAGACATTACTAATTCATCAAGTTGCTCTTTTCTGCTGAGGCCAAACATTCCCAGAATCCTCAACAGTTTCCATGAAACCCCTTTGCTATGTCTGCATTACGATTCCTAATAATGTTCACAGTGTATTGAACATGACACGTTTTCTTCCTTGCTCCAGGGAGAGCCCTCTTTGACAACAGAAAATCATCTCTGAATCTCCTTCCTTGAGAATCTTTATCCGTATCACTTTGTTCTAAAGAATTTTCTGAAATCAAAAAGACGTAATATTTCCTACAAACTTGGTGAGACTCCTAGAGTCTCTCACCCAGAATCTGTAATGCACCCTTTCCCACAGAACTGGCATGAGGCCAATTCTTGGGCTCTTTCTCTTTGAAGAAACATCCTTTTTCCTGGTTGACCATTCTCAGTGTTAGCCAGGGCCCGTTCCCTTGACTTCTGGGGAAAGCTAATGTGGTCTGGCAAAGACTCTTCATAGAGCGATTCTCCCTTGAGAACTTATCAATTTACACGTCCCGAGGTTTGCCAGTACAACAATCTCAATTTCTTCCTCTCGGTTGTCACACCAATTTCCTCAGCACAGAAAAGCTTAAGAATTGAGGGGGAAAAAAGTGAATCAGACCTCAAAACTACTGACAGAGTCTCTTACTGTAAAATTGTTTTATCTTTAAATGAGGTACATCAAAAGGTGAAATAAAATTCATATAACCTTTCCAATCATTTCTACCCTTTGATATGTTCTGATCGGCCATCAGAAAAGAACTTTTATCCAATGAGTGCAGATAAAGTCAGCTGTTCTCATTACTGAAGTTTCTTCGGCATCAAGATTACACGGTCTAAAAACAAAATTTGAGAAAGTGAAGCAGTTTATTATTTCTCTATTTTTTAATTGATCAGCATGTTCCAGAGATTATACACTGAATTTGTTGCAGATTCCAGAAAAGGGTTGTATTTTCAGTGTTACTGAACTGGAGTGAGAAAATGATATAGTAAAAGAGAGAACAAATCACCACTCTCCTTCTTTTTAGAAGCATCTGTCTGGGGCTTAGGACTCTCTCTACACCGTGATATAAGCAAGTTTGTGATGAAACATTAATGGCCAACAATACCCCTCTACCACATAAAATACATGTATTTGAATATGTCCGAAGGAAAAAAAAAAATGTGAGTTTTCAAACACTAAAGAAAAAGGATAACGTTGCACAATAGGTCCTTTCACCACCCCTAGAATCTTACCCTATGTGTAGGGTAAGATGTGTCTATCGCTCCTAAAATTAGAGCCTCACTAGCAGCCAGAGTGTTGAAAATAATCACATCCATGAACCACAGTTTTGTTTGGACTTCTATTATGAAGGACAACTGGAGTCAAAAACAAAGATAAAAATAAGCAGTTATACTAGGACTACAGGTCCACCCATCTCCTGAATGGCCTGAAACCATGAGAGTTTAATTTCATCTGGGATCACCAGGAAAACTGGATGTTCAGGCTTGAAAGTAGAAACAGGAAAAATGGATCCAATAAAATTAATCTTGCCTTATCTTGGGTTGGGTCAATCCCGTGATGCTAGAGAAAAAAGTTAATATACATACCCTTGTTTTTACAAATATTTGCTCATTTCAACATCAACCATAAGAAAGAGTCGTGGCTTAGCTTAGAATGTTTGTCACCTGACATCTCAAAATTTTTAAAACATGCTGTAGGACCAGCTGGATGTCTCCAAAAGAGAGCTTGAATACTCAGAAGTACTCAGGAGTTTGATTTTAATTTCATAATTTGGGCGGGATATAGAGTAATACAAAAGGGAAAGGTACATAATAATTGAAAAGGTATCAATTCCTGCAGATACTTTAAAAATTTTAGGTACAGCTAAAGGTACACCTGCAGAATCAAAAGAGAATCTGTTTTGATCTTCATTACTATACATTATTAGTTTTCTCCTTTAAAAACTGGTCTTTTTCTGATGGGTGAGTTGATACCGAGCTGTGGGCCACAGGTGCTCAGCCTTCCTTCTCAACTTCAACACTAACTCTACCATAAATTGCATAATAGAGGTGCAAGATGTTTGTTATTGATCACGATGTGGGTGATCCCAATAATTTAGATCAGGGTTCAGGAAACTATGGCTCCAAATCTAGCCCATGGCCTATTTTTCTAAATAAAATTTTATTGGAACACAGCACACCTATTCGCTCACATATCATTTATGGCTGCTTTCATGCTACAAAGGCAGAGCTGAGTAGTTGGGACAGAAATCTCATGACCCACAAGGCATAACAACATACTTACTATCTGGCCCTTTAGCAGAAAAAGTCCTACAACTCTCAACCTAAAAGATCCCTTAGGAGTCATTAAATAAGTGGTAATTGTCACAAAGTGTTTTCATGTACGACAAGTCACAACATAAAAGTGTTCTTTAGAATTTGGTGTCTTGTAAGTCCGTCAGTCTCACCTTCAACCTCCCCCTGTGTCCAAGGCCCTGATCTCCTTGTTTGCCTCCCCTCCCTATCTGGGGTTAGTCACAGAAGAACAGGACATAGGGCGCCATAGATTTTTCTTCCTTAGTAACCACAATGTAATGAATATTGAGGGAAAGGCAATGCTAAAAAGGTTCTTAAAATGAATTAGAAGTAAACAACAGGGATTGTAAGTAAACTTTTATTCTCATTTTAGATGGGATGCTTGACATAACCCATTAAGCATCCCTCTGTGACATACCTAAAGGCTGTTACTTTGAAAACTGAACTAGTAAAATCCAGGATGAAATATGATATACAGTTCAGCCTATGATCAGAAAGGCTTGCACTTCTGCCTTAACTAACCTGTCCCAGTCAAATGAATGATAGCTGATAGCAGAACCAGAATAACACAAAACAAACAAAAATATATTGCTTAGAATATCAAAGTCAAATGCAACACAAAGCCAAGGATAATGTACATTCTCTCGCAAGAAATCTTATCCCTGAGGTGTAGTAACTTTCCACATGATATTCTGGAATTCAAAAAAAATCTAAATATTGATTTTATGGGGTGAATAGAAGGTTTTCTTCTTTCCTCTGCAGTTGTTCCATTTGACATTCAAAAAACTCTCGTCCTTCTCTCAGAAGAGTTGGAAAATATCAGAATTTTGAACCGGAAGAATCTTCGTCCAACCCTCTGAATTTGTCTGATGAAATTAAGGCCCAAACCACACAACTAGCTAGACATGGAAAGTGAACTAAAATTCAGATCTCCTGTCTTTAGTCAAAAACTCTTTTCTCTACATCACATTAGTTTAATTTATCTTCGCCTCTTGGATGGGGCAGTAGGCAAGTTACTTGGTGAAGAAAGTCTAAGAGGAAGTGTTGTTACATAACGCTTCCTCTGCGGTGACGTAAGTTAAATTCTGGGCCCCCAAGCAAAACTTTTAGAAAAGGTCCCATCACTCTTGATTAACTGCAAAATAAGTGAAGAGTAAACAGCTGTGTAATGAAAAGTCCTCCCCACACGGCTGACCTCACTGAGACGCAGACACCCGTTCAGGCAGTAGTTACCACCATCTGCCTTTGGAAAAAACTTTCAGTTCTTTTTTTGGTTACTGTCACGGCCCCTCCTGTTCTCTACAGTGCACGGTAAAGACTAGATGCCTTCTGTATAATGACTGTGGTCAACTATAAATATAAGGAAAATGAACATGCGCCATCTTGATGTCAAGCTAATTTTAGCTTAACAGTTTCATTTTAAGGATGCCCAACCTAGACTGGGCACATCATGGCTCAGCCAGAGAAGTTTTAAAAATGGAAATTACAAAACCACAGCGTGGAACCAAAATTGTTCAGATGGTAGTAACAGTGATCGAGATGCTCTTAGCAATGTTGCCAAGAGGAGGCCTCTCAGTGCACAGCGGTGGGCTCTTAAACCACACGGATAAATAGATTCGGTCATCGCTCTGAGGTGAACAATAGATCCTGTGTTGTGGCTTTGGCTTTGTTGTAATGAATGTAAATAGTTTCTCACCATTCAGATGTGTTCTAGAGCACGTGCCGCGGGCAGGTGTGATCAAGGTCTCTTACCACGTCGTACGTACTGTCTTCTCAATATTTCACCTTAGCTTTAAGCGTCAGCAGCGTCTGACTACTGTTTTCAATCCACAGAACAGCTACAGAATATGTCTGAAGATTCCAGCCTGTTATTTTTCTTCAAATCTGGGTTTCAATCTTGGTTAATGTTTACCCAGAAATATGTAATTGCGGACTTCCTCCTCATAAACCCTTCCAGAGCGCTGGCTGCCCGCGTGCATACTATTATTATCTCTTTGCCTGGGGGCTAACGTAGGGTGTGTCCACATAGTCACAGGATGGATAACCTGCTCTCTGCCAGGAAGCCTGTATGGTTAGCAGCTGCAGCTAAGAGAAAACACAGCTTGCATGTTTCCAATAATATTTGTTTTTCTTCTCCTTTGGATAAACAAAATGGAACTGGTTTCTTTATTAAAAACTCACACTTGCCTTTCCCTATATTTTTTGGATCACTCCTCATTTACTCTGTTTCCATCAGTCACTGTGATTTGGATGTACTTGACCTACTCCCTCTCCCTCATTCAACCAGTCTTCCTGGGGAACTTTTTTTCCCCATCCATCACATGTAGCTTCCTCTGCAAGGCTCTCCCGGCTTACAAGCTCCCATCCTCAAAGACGAGCACACACACAGACACTATTAGAGTTTATTGCAATCTTCTGTGTGCTACCCGAGCACTCTTATACCTCCACTTAAAAAATCCTGCTCTAACTTGTATTTAACTGTGTCCATCCAATCTCCTTCAGCCAGACTGATCTTACTGATCTCTTCATTCTCGGTGTTCGGCAGTTATCTCAGTCCTAGGATGAACCTAAATAATTTTTCAGTTTTGAATTTAGGTACAGCTGACCTATGTAAACTTCACCCTTTTTAGTATATGGTTCTATCATGCAGTTTTGGTAAATGCATACAGTCATGTAACCACCACGATCAAGGTATAGAGAAACTCCATTGCCCCCAAAATGTTCCTGTTCCCTGTGTAGTCAACTCCTCCCCTCATTCCCAGCCCCTGGAAACCACTTTTCTGTTTCTGTACGGTTTCTGCAGGCCCACAAATGAAACAACACAGTTGCAGTCTTTTGAGTATGGCTTCTCTCACTTAGCATAACGCGTCTGAGATTCTTCCACGTTATTACTGTGGCCGTTCATTCCTCTCGACTGCTGAAGAGTATTCCATTGATGAATATACCACAGTGTTTTTACCCATTCACCAGCTGAAGGACATTGGGTTGCTTCTAGTTTGGGGCCGTTGTATGTAAATACAGCAGCTACAAGCATGCACATCACGGTTTTTGTGTGAACATAGTTTTTATTTTATATCACCTGGATAAATAATTAGAAATAGGATTGCTGGGTCGTACGGGAAGCGTCTGTTTTACTTTATAAGAAACAGCCTGGCTATTTGTCAAAGTGACTATTTCATTTCACAATCTCAACAGCTATATATGAATTCTAGTTTCTCCACATCCTCACCAACACTTGATATTGTCTCTTTCTTTCTCTTTTCACCATCGTAACAGGTGTGTGGTGGCATCTCATTGTGGTTTAAATTTGCATTCCCCTAGAGACTAATAATGTTGAACATCTTCTAATGTGTTTATGTGATAGCCATACATCTTTGGTGAAATGTCTATTGAAATACTGTTCATTTTTGGAGGGTTGTTTGTTTTCTTATTATTGGGTTTTGAGAATTCTTTTTATAGTCTGGATATTAGTCTTTTATCAGATATGTGAATTGCAAATATTTTCCCTCAAACTGTTTAATAACTATTTTTAAATAAATTGAAATCTCATATGGAAAAAATAGTTCTTTTGAAAAGGGCTTATGAGATTTAAACCTACAAAAGATGCAGCTCTGTACCTTCACCTCCTCAGGTGAGTCAACAAGACGCTTAGAATATTGTAATAGAAAAGTTGGTAGTGGCCAATCTAAATTAATGAGTCTGATTGGAAATTATTTAACTGCAGCACACAGGGAGATTTTATCTAAGGGTTATGGACATCCCCCAAATCACTAAAAAAATGATTTATCATTTAAGGACTTTTTTCTTTGAAAGAAAGTCATAATAGAAAATATACATTATGCACATTTTTCTGAGCAATTAGGTATTCGTTTTTCAAATAATTTCTACCATAGAAATCAATTCTTAGAATAGGTATATACCTCTACCAAGACAAGCCTGATGGGTAAACCACTCAGTATTGAAAGCTTCCTCCTCACTCCCATTGAAATCAGTCTGTTGAAAAGTATATTAAAGGATTATGCAGTCAACTTTTGTGCATAGATACGTATAGGCTATTCTTTACTTTGAGGGCCATGGACTTAATGTTCCTAAGAGGATCTTCAGTCCTATAATAAAATATTCCATTGTCATTCCTTGCTTGAAGGGAAAATTTTACAGGAATGGGAGGAAGTTTTATTACTATTTCTGGAAATGGGGTATTCTAACATCGAGTGAATACCTACTGGATGAAAGGACCCACATGTGCCATAAAATGCGGCATTTTTCGGGCATATTTATTCCCAACCAATCACTAAGCATATACTATTTGTTCCATATTATGGACATCACAGAAGAACTACTAGATATAGTTGCTACCTTCAGTGGGAATTCCTCCTAGTGAAGGAGACAAGAAAATAACACAAAATATTAGCAACAACACCAGACAGTGTTGATTATTAGGTAAAGACCAAAGATAAAGAGAACAAGGGGAGTCCGCTGAGTGGAAGGAGAGGAAGCTATCCATACAGACTAGATATTTCTCTACTAACGATTCAAAAGGGCCACCCAATACTATTCTACTTGCAACAGTTCATTGGGACAATGAGGTTCAGGTCTAATGATATGAAGTCAACTCTTAAATCTTAGGTTTTCACCACTCATTCTGGCTGTAACTAATGTAGAGGTTCAGAAGAGGAATAAAACCAAAACCTAGAGGCATCAGAGAAAATTCCATAGAGGAAATGGGATCAAAGCTGAACCCTGAAGCATGGATAGATTCTGCTTAACAGAAGAGAAACAGGACAGCAGTATGAAGGAACCAAAAGGGCAGCTGTGGAATTTGTCATTCTTGGGTCTCCCAGCATCTAATGTCCCTGATTATCATAGAAGGTAAAAGTGCCAGGTATTTGCTTTCTGAGTCTCCCCGACTAGCACATCATGGCATAGGCTCTGCCAATTGAATCACCTGCCCCAGACTTGGAATCACCATCACGTGCTGTGTCCGGAGGAAGCAGGTAGCATGCAGCATGCACGTGGACCGTGTGTGGCTGGATCCTCATCCCAGAGGCAGCCAGAGCAGGGGCTCAAATAACAGGACCCATATCCGTGAGGCCAGTGGTGTGGTTAGCAGCAAAGAAGTGTCTTTAGTGGGTCCAGCCCACAGTACGATTTGGGGCATTGCTCCTGGATACGTGGCCTCCAAGCCTAGGATTTTTCTGGAAGTCTGTGAGCCGTTCAGTATCTTTTTAAGCATTTTCTTTTCTACTTCAATCAGCTAAAATCACTTTTTGATACTTAGAGTAGTAATGGGCATTATATTCTAAGAAGCTCTTCATCAATTTTCATGTCCCCGTGTAAAGCATCCATTAGGAGTCCACTTTCATTTTTCTTAGCAGGCGGCGTAGCACAGGAGTCAAAGGCATGTCTCTGGAGTCTTGTGGCCCTGGGCCTAAACTCCACCAACATGTGAAAACAAGCCTGTGGGAAATTCTGGGGCCCTCAGCAAGCTGTATGACCACATCATATACTTTCATACCTTCCTCACTCGTTCCCAGTAAATATGTGTTTGTTGAATATGCATTCAAGGGTCCAAGATCCTTTCCATTCATAACTGTCATTAGAACCAATATAGATTTTCTGCCCATGCATAACAGAATTAAAAGATAATAAGATCAAACTCAGTGACCCTTGGTATAACCCACCCTTCTAAGCTCATTAAAACATGGCCCAAGGGGCTTCCCTGGTGGCTCAGTGGTTGAGAGTCCGCCTGCTGATGCAGGGAACACGGGTTCGTGCCCCAGTCTGGGAGGATCCTGCATGCCGCAGAGCGGCTGGGCCCGTGAGCCATGGCCGCTAGGCCTGCGCGTCCGGAGCCTGTGCTCCGCAACGGGAGAGGCCACAACAGTCAGAGACCCGTGTACCGCAAAAAAAAAAAAAAAAAAACATGGCCCACATTTAGCCCGCATTAGCACATTGCATTTCTTCTAGTGGTATTTAACTTCTTGTTTGCTATTTAACTTCTCACCAATTGCCTCACAAATAAGCTTGTTTCCTGGAAGACAAAGACTGTCTGTATCTTTGGATTTTACCGCTATACCCAACACAGGGCTGGGCATGTAGAAGTTACTCAACACCTATTTCCTGAATGAAATAAAGTCTGTGGAAGTACCTCGGAACAACCATTTTATTGCTTCTCACGATTTTGTGGGTCTGTGATTTGGGCAAGGCTCAGCTGGGTGATTCTTCTGTTGCATGTGTATCGATGTAGGTAATTCTTTGGTGTCCAAATAGCAGCTGGGCTTGTCTGCTTAACTTCCATGTCTTGCATCTTGGCAGGGACAGCTGGAAGGCTGAACTCAGCAGTAACTGTCAACCAGAACACTTAGGAGAAGCCTCTCCAGGATGATAGCTGCAGAGTGGTCACCTCTTGCTTGGCAGTTCAGGGTTCCAGAGCAAGTGTTGCAGTCAACAAAGCCAAAACTGCCTGTTCTTACAACACCTAGCCTTAGAAGTCTCACAGCATCACTTCTTTCACACTCTGTTTTTCAAAGCAGTCTTAAGTCTGTCCAGATCCAAAGAGAGAGGACGAGACCCCTCCTCTCAATGAATTTGCAGCCATATTTTAAAACTGTCACAGTCCTCCCTCTGGCCACAAATGCCAACATACCTCCCACATTAAAAACAGACTCAACTCCCTCCCAAAACCCTCCATTATGGCACCAGATGCTGGCCTAGGCTCAGGATAGAAGTCCAGGATCTCACCATCAAAATCAAGTACTTATCAGGAGTTTCCTATAGGCGCCTCATTGATAAATCTTAAATCTTGTTTCTATGAACTCAGTTGAAAGTCAGGGATTAATCTGAAAAGTAAACTGAGAATTATATTTTGCGTAAAAAGATGGAAGAGACTAGAAAGAAGCATTTCAAGGAATGCTTTCAATTTACTTCAAATAATATATCAAATATTACCAACAATAAAACTCAAGGAGCTAAGGTCTCCCCTGGGCCTGGCCATAAATGAGGCACTTAGAAAAGCACAGTGAATCTGGAGCCACTAGGGGATCATTTAATGTTCCATTTAAGGCACATTCCTAAGCATCTTTCTTATTCCCAGGAACGTTGCTCATCAACTAACATTTATTCAGTGCTTAAAGGTTCTGACCTGTCGTTGGAAGTGCTATGGGGGTTCATTCAAATATGTTTAATCCAAACATGTCTACATTCTCTCCTTCGCTCAGTGCCAAGGACCATGAACAAGTGACTCATAATGCAATTCTCACACTGCCCGTAGAAGCTGAAGTAGAAAACAAAGAGGTCTGGGGGATTTTTAACGTTATTTTGATTAAAATGATGAACAGCGCACATCCACAAACAAATGCATTAAATTGCAAATTAATGGGTCATCAAGGACTGCTGAGGCAGGAGAAAAAAATGGCGGGAAATGGACCTGGGCCCCAGAAGCATGGATTTAGTGTCTGATTTCTGCCACCTTTATACTCTGAGCAAGGCTTTTCCCCTCTTTATGCCTCAGTTTCTATAAAATGAAGACTCTAGAAAAAAAAATGAAGACCCTAGGAGTTACTTTACCAAACCCTTCTAAAGATCAAATGAGGTAAAAAGGGGAATAAATGTTAAAAACTGTGAAGTGCTGAAATAAAGTGTCATTAGGGTTTTTTTTTTTAATTGGAGTATAGTTGATTAACAATGTTGTATTCGTTTCAGGTGTGCAGCAAAGTGATTCAGTTATACATATACATGTATCTATTCTTTTTCAAATTCTTTCCCCAATTAAGTTATTACAGAATATTGAGCAGAGTTCCCTGTGCTATACAGTAGGTCCTTGCTGGTTATCTATGCTACCTATAGCAGCGTGTACATTAGGTTTTGATTGACTTTAATAATCAACTTTCACTTAAATCTCCACACAGGTATGTAAATTTGTGGTGGCAACCTCTCCTCCCAGCGACCTAATACACATGGATATTTATTGAACACATTTATTCCTCATTTAACCTTGGACTTAATGTCAGTCCTCCATTCTTTCTATTAACAGGCACACAGATCCATTTGGTGACGTATGTCACAGTGTGTTACAAGTGCATTAAGTGTAATGTGGCAGAATGAGGGCAATCTGTCTCCATGTGCTTCCTGTCATCACTTCCCCCCAATTCAAACCTCATCACCTCTCCTCTAGATCACTGGCCTCCTCAGGAGTTTTCCAACATGTGTTTCATCAGATTAAAATTGATCCACATTGCCAAAAATTAAGTACCTGTTCCTTATTCTGGCACTCCAAGCCTTCCAAATATGTCCCCCCAAATACCCTTCCAGTATTCTTTCTCAGAAACCCCCTAGAGAACACCTATACTCTAGTTAAACAAATCACCTGGCTTTTCCTAGGACACGCTCCACCTCATTTTCTTGCCTGCACTATTTGCTCCACTTGAAAACCTCTACACCCATCTCCTCTTAAAATCTGACCAATACTTTAAGGCAACTTACAGACTTGGGAAAAATAAAATGAAGCCACATCAATAATGATAATACTTATACAGAAAGTCACAGGAACTAATCTGGTGTGCCAGGCAAGACCACAACTTACAGACAGCTATAGAACTGGGAAGATAATGTCAGTGTGTTACAGCTGAAGTTTGCATGGTTCCTGCCATAAGAATTTTGGAAAAGTTCCTCACCCCTGGGACTTTACTGTACTGAACAAGTAGACGGTACCCAAAAATCTGTCAACTATGACAATAACTGGCTGTCTTTTATGTACAGTTCTCATCACATAAGCCCAACTTAAATGGTGCCAAAACAATCCATCATTTTGTTTTATTTGGTATTTTAATGCAAAACAGGTCTCCCAAAAATCTATCCAAAAGTTGTATTTTCCAGACCTTTGACAAAGAAACTTCTTGGTTGTTTTGTTTTGTTTTTATGTATTCTGAAACCTTGGTAAAGCGATTGCAAGCACATATTATCTTGCATTTTTTATCTTCACAGAGGCTTTAACATTTTTTTTAACTTCTTAGCTTTATAAAGTTTGAGCAAAGGATCCACAGGCAAGTAAAAGTGAACCTAGATCAGATTTGCAACCACCTATGACTCGCAGAGAAATCGCCATCTACTGCCCAAGACAGATTTATTTCAAAAAGGCTTCATTGGCTCCAACCATTTAAGAGTATGCTAACAATTGGAGAAAATGTCTGCAAATCACACATCTCATAAAGGGATAGTACACAGAACATATTTTTTAAAAAAAAAAAAAACCTCTTAAAACTCAAAAATATAAGAAACAAACAAATAAATAAGAAAAGTATGCTAGCACTGAGTGGTGAACTCAACGCATAAAGTACTACAAGCCCATAAAAGTAACCCTCAAACAAAGGCTACATGACAAAAGGCCATCCTCTGATGTAAACTAACCAGAATCCGCAGAAGATGGTTGGAATTAGTGATCCACTGCTGAGCCACTCAACTGCTGGGGCGGCACAGGGAGTCCCAGCAAGGACTACTATAATTTTTAAGCCTGTAAAATTGGCCAGCAATGACAGTGTAACAATCACAGCCCTTCTCAGAAAAATAAATGAGCTCTTCTTTTCCTCTCATGGTAGCTTTTACATTACATACAAAATATTGACGAGCACTGATTCGCAAGATGACTTCCCCGAGGCAACCCAACCTACAATGTGCTTTGGAGATAATTTGCCACCAACAAAGGGATCTCACGCTGCATCATCAAGGAAAGGCCCCCCTAATATGAAATCAATTACCCAGTGCGTCCTGAGGGCCTATTATGTGCGACGCCTTACAAAGAAGATTAAGACAAGACAGGCAAAGAGGTCAACCTTTACTCAGCACGTGGTACTAGGTATTCAGCCCACAGTGCTTTCATAGCTACATCACTCAATCTCCATGAAACCCTGGAGTTAGGTATTATTGCTCATATTTTTACAGGTTAAAGAATTGAGGCTCAGAGTAATTAAACAACTCTCCCAGGTCACAGACACATAAATTGTGGTCAAAAGTATCCACAGTTTGAACCCAGGCCTCTCTTCCTTAAAACGCATGCCTCTTCCAGTGCACACCTGCTTTCCTGAAGTACAGCTCTTGCCCTCAAGGAATTTACCTTCTGGTAAATCTGAAATCTTTGAGACTCACAACATGTAAAGCGTGTTGGAATGGAACAGTTTGGTGGTCAAATGATATAAGCAGAGGAGTACCTTAAATATAAGAGGGGGAGAAAATAAAGAAATTTAGTGGTGTTTTGCTGACACTGTGGGTGACAGAAATGGTCTTCTCAAACTCGCTCTAATTAAAATAGATTGTCTACTTGACAAGTATTTCTATTTAGTGGAGAAAACTGATTCCAGAGAATAGCAGAGCTGGAAGAAAATATACTTTTAAAACCATCCAACAAAACTTCAACTATATTTACTATATTTCTAAGTCAGATTCTCAAACAGGAATGCATTGGTCAGCTGACCCAAACATCCAATTCATCAAGAAGTTAGATATTGCATTATAAATTCATAAACTGACCTTTTAAAAAGTAACACCTAGTCTCAAAAATTATATAAGTAAGACTTGGGCTTCCCTGGTGGCACAGTGCTTGAGAGTCCGCCTGCCGATGCTGGGGACGCGGGTTCGTGCCCCGGTCCGGGAGGATCCCACATGCCGCGGAGCGGCTGGGCCCATGAGCCATGGCCGCTGAGCCTGTGCGTCCGGAGCCTGTGCTCTGCAACAGGAGAGGCCACAACAGTGAGAGGCCCGCGTACCGCAAAAAAAAAAAAAAATATATATATATATATATATAAGTAAAACTCATATGCCCCTACCCTATTATCTCTGGAAAAAATAATAAAATCAAATATCCAAATCTGCTCAGTAGTGACCCCCACCAAGGCTCAGGAGTCTAAGCTCCACCAGGCAGAGTACCAGCCTCAATTTTCTTGCTTCCTTCAGCACTGTCAAGGTACTCCGTGGAATCTAAATCTTCTCCTAGTTGCAGGGAAACATTCATGCACAAAGGAACAAAATCATCTCCCAGTTAACATTCTAAGAACCTTAAGGAATGGGTACGCCATACTACACTCTCAGTGAGGGAACAGACACTCAGAAGATCATATATAGGGTTGTGGTTTAAATCAGGATATTATAATTTTCTTTTCCAGTAGAGTGCATTTCCTCACCCATTTGTAACAATTTTTACTTGACTGTACTCCCTCTTAATTTCACACTCATAAGAGCTTGGATCCAAGGATGGCTGCTGAACATGGCTTTAAATTAGAGAGGCTGAACAGTATGAAATAGCCAATAACCATTTTTACATACAAAAAAAAAAAGCAGTATCATATGTACAAACTAATAGAATGAAAAATCCCAAGGGTTTCCAGTGTGCTAAAGTGTCTTTAAGTAGAATCTTTTCTTTCTCTGGAGGATTTCAATGTTTCCCTGAAAGGCATCTCTAGGTTTCTTCCAACCCTCATAGCTATTTGTCAAAAGTCAATCCTCTAACTGCCTTGGGAGGTTTTGTTTCAGAGAAATTATACAGCAGAAAAATCCAGGCTTCTTTCAGAGGATAATTCCAAAACCATAGGAAATAATCCGATAAAAATATAGGACCTTTTAACGTGTGAAGGCAATAGAAATGCTTTCCAAAGTGTAAACAGTTTAAGACTCTGTAATACCTGGTTCTTCCACCTCAGCAAAGGAGTTTGTTCCATCTCTGCTGAAGAAAATCTCCATCAAGACATTACAGGTGATTTAGCTTGCAAACTAGTTTAGTCCTGTATGAGCTCCACCAAATTGTATTTATGGACTTTCATAAAGTGAGAGCAACAAAGACGCTTCACCTAGGTCCCCAAGCTGGGCTGGCACAGGGGCCAATGAAAGCAAATGCCTTATTTTAAGATCCCTACATTCACAGCCGTGCTGCTCTCCACCTCTCCCAGCCCCACCTCGCTGGGAAGTGTAAATGGAAGGATTCGGTTGTATCCCCCAGGAGGCCCAGTACAGACACACAGCATGAAAATAAAGCATACAGGATAATATGCTTATTCTCTGGGGGGGTAAATGTTTACACTACACTTGCTCCTTGCAGATCCTGCACTTCCTCTTACCTGCCCTCCTCAGGTCAGCATCCAACAGTGCTGCCTAAGAAGATCGCCTAGGCCTTCTCTTGCAACAGCACAGAAATAACTCATCTTGACAACGATACGGATGTGGGGATGCAGGCGTAGGTAGACAGAAGAACGCGTGTGCATAATCCTTTTTTCTCTAGGCTATGCCGGTTCTGGCCAGGATTGCGAAGGTTTGGTTACTATTTATAGAAGAGGCGACAGCGAAGAGGGTAAGAGGTCTGGCTCTCCCCAAAGGAAGCAATGATCATCGGTGACCGCTAAGATCACAAAAGGGAGACAACACTTACTAGGCACATCTTCTGAATTATTCTTGCTGAAAAAATATAATATCTAACCTGAGTGAGGTCAACCTCTAAATCTAACTACCAGTTCACAGAAAATGGAGAGGGACAGAGGAAAAAAAAGTAAAGCCACAGGTCCGACGTAAGCAGGAGGGTAGATGTGATGGTGGCAGCACGGGGAGTGCTCTCTAACCACTAGACAAACTAGATGCCCAGCACGTGGATCCTTCTACGGTGTCTTGCCGTGCGGGCATTCCTTCACTGTGTCTAGAGGGATCCCACACTTGGGCAGATTTTATTTTATTTTTTTTTAACATCTTTATTGGAGTATAATTGCTTTACAATGGTGTGTTAGTTTCTGCTTTATAACAAAGTGAATCAGCTATACATATACATATATCCCCATATCTCCTCCCTCTTGCGTCTCCCTCCCTCCCACCCTCCCTATCCCACCCCTCTAGGTGGTCACAAAGCACGGAGCTGATCTCCCTGTGCTATGCGGCTGCTTCCCACTAGCTATCTATTTTACATTTGGTAGTGTATATATGTCCATGCCACTCTCTCACTTCGTCCCAGCTTATCCTTCCCCCTCCCGGTGTCCTCAAGTCCATTCTCTACGTCTGCGTCTTTACTCCTGTCCTGCCCCTAGGTTCTTCAGAACCTTTTTTTTTTTTCAGATTCCATATATATGTGTTAGCATACAATATTTGTTTTTCTCTTTCCGACTTACTTCACCCTGTAGGACAGTCACTAGGTCCATCCACCTCACTACAAATAACTCAATTTCGTTTCTTTTTATGGCTGAGTAATATTCCATTGTACATGTGTGTTGGGCAGATTTTATATCACCCTTTTATTTCTTCCTCTCATTGAGCAAACGTCTACCTCTTTTTGTGCTGAGAGTGCTATAGTCCACGTGGTTAGACTGCCAACTACTCTGCCCGGATTCTCTTCCCTCCAGGGTTCTAGGTTGGAGTCACCAACAGAGACTTCGGACAAGACCTGAGAGGCACAAGTGAAGTCTTCAGTAGGACGTGGTGACAGAGGAACAAGGCCCAGGGGTCCTCGTCCCCTCTTCTTCACACATAGCTCTTTTTCCCAATTGTGAGCCCTGCCGAGCACCAGTGTCCCACTACCAATCACGTGGTCACAGACCCTCTGCAGCTACCCAGAAGCAGCAGCTTCCCGAGGAAGCTTTCCACCAGTTCCCCCTTCACAGTCCCACTTCAGCAGCCACATGGCCTGTCTCCTCAGATCTCCCCACAGCTCTGACTTGCCCCCTAGGCCAGTACTCCGCCCATTTCTTAAGGAAGTGACTCCTCTGACCTTCCAACTCCCCTTTCTGGACCTCCCCTTCCCCTGACCCTCCCACAGTGTGTAAGGTTTAATTCCTATAGTAAATACCTCAGCCCACAGAGGGCACTGTTTCCCCGGGGAACCCTGTATGACACACATCTATCAACTCCAGGAGCTGGATCGGTTTCCCAGAGCCTCCCAAGATAGACAGTTCTAATCCTGCTTCAGGAGAGCCTGTGAGGCCTGGAGGGTGCCGGTGAATTCTCACCATCGACCTCACTGCTGCCGGTGATCACACCCAGCACCTCAGCGTTTCTGCTGGGATGCGGTTTCACCCCTCTTACATCAGGTCACTCTCTCTCCGAAGACCACCCATGGCATTTAATCGGTTTCTTTTGTTTAATTGGAGCTCATTTACTCTAGCTTTTAGAATCATTTTTCCAAGTGTTTTATTCCACACATTCAGTGTTTCTTCTAAATAGTCACATTTGACCAGTACGTGTTTACATCTTTATCTAACCCATTGATCCATGGGAAAGGGCCCAGGACAAATGGCTACTGTTACAGACTCCTCTCAAGGAGTCTCTTTTGGATATGACTGTCATGTCCAGGTTTCCACGGAACCCCAGGTTAATCAACATCTAATGCAGGAGACTTGGTCAAATTAGGTAGCGTAAAAGTTAAACAAATAAAGAGATATACCACCAGTGGCTTTAAATCTGGGAAAATAGTGCATCACTGAAAATAGGAAGAGACAATAGGGCAGGTGTTTTCACACTGTATGCAAGATATCCAAGATGATACATTTAATTTCAGATGCCTTAGGTTGGAGGTCTGTGGAGAAATACCTGAACTCAAATGGACACTTGCATAGGAGTGATACTGTATTTGAATACACAAGGGTAGATTCATTCTTTAAAAGGTAATAAATAGGTAAAGACAGAAAAAAGGGGGAGGCCAAAACTAGTACATTAGTAATGTCTGTATCATATGCACATATGATCTCCTGAAAGTTAGTAGCTGCTCCTAGCACATTACCATTTACATATGTAAATATGTAGATACCTGTAAAGTTAATTTACATACTTATACCAATTTGGATCTCCAGGACTAGGAACCACATGGAGAGTTAAGAAACCACATGATTCTCCTATTATCACCTCCTTAAGCCCAGTATTGTTGAACAAGGAAGGTTCTCTTAACTTATATATACATTATGACCAGGAGAGTGACCCAAATTGTAGAACACATTTTATCTAAGTTTGCCCCTTTGCTGGAATGGGACTTTTTCCCCCCATTTAAATATCTTTAGACTTTGATCCACATATGGACAGAACTGTGAGACCGCCCATCACTCGGGGACTGGTTGAATAAACTCTGCAGCTCTCAAGGAGATGAGAAGCGTCTATATATCTGCTGTGTAGTGACTGTCAAGAAACATGGCATAAAAATGTGAAAAGCCAAGGTAGAGGAAAATATGTATCTCAAGCTAACGTTTATCTAAGAAAGTGGAGATGGAGGAGATACCTGTCAGCTACAAATTGGCACTCGCCATCTACCTCTACAGGGATTAAATCACGTGCTGCTGCAGCTGCTGATTTTCAACACCCCCTGAAAGGAGTTCAGGGTGGAGAGCAGAAATGAGGCACTCTGTGCTCTGGGAAAAACTGGCAGAACAGGTCTTCAGATAGATATTTTCAGGAGAGGATTTTATGAGCCCAATTCTTGTATACTCATATCTAGAAAAGCACTAAAATCCTTCATGGTGACGTCTGCTCCCCGTGACTAGCAGTAACGTGCACGAGACTAGCAGAAACCTCTGCAAAAAATATGTGCTTGACTGCATGCACTCTCCATTCACCAAAATCACCTTCCCCCTGCCTCTTTGGAGCAGTTTCTCCGAGCTATCTGAGATGCTGTCTCCCAGGCTATAGTCCTCATTTTGCCCCAAATAAAACTTAATTCACAACTCTCACATTGTGCATTTTTTTAAAGTTGGCAACCAATAGCTACACATACTTGCTCCTATTAAAAAAAAAAGAATGATAAACAATGAAATTTTAAAAATTACTTAACGGTGGATGGGGAGACAAAAATGGAAGCCAGACGTCTCTGAATAGATCTTGTTTTACATGACTTCAAAACAAAATTAAGTGAAATTTAACATAACTACACTACAGCTCTAAAGCAGAATGAAACAAATAAATTTAACCACCAAGCACATTTTTAGATTGTACAGAGAACAATTCATTTCAAGTGACTTTAAAAGACAATAATTTGACTGTACATCCCTAGTGGTATATACTCTAAAGATGAATTACACAATAAATTCAAACTGGTTTTGATAATCATATTTTAATACTATTTTATATTTTTATTCTGAAATATTAATTATGTACATAGTTATATATAAATTTATAAAGAAAGAGAAAACAAATAATTAATTATTGGTAACAACTCAATAAATTGAGTTACACAATAAATTCAAACTGGTTTTTATAATCATATTTTAATACTATTTTATATTTTTATTCTGAAATATTAATTATATATATAGTTATATATAAATTTATAAAGAAAGAGAAAACAATTAATTATTGGTAACAACTTACTATTTAGTTTCTCTTTATAAAGAAAGAAAAGGAAGAAAGGTGCAAGGGGGAGAGAGGAAGAAAGCAAGGAAGCAAGGAAGGAAGGAAGGGAAGGAGGGAGGAAAGAAGGAAGGAAAGGAAACAATGACCACCCTAGTAGCATTAAGCACCCCCCATACCCAGGCTGTGGTCTCTAAATAATACTGTTTCCCATGAAGGAATGCCAGCTCCTTGGAAAAATGCTTAATTCCAGGGTTAGGGCAAGAAATACACAAGATAAGCCTAGAACATCTTGTCATATCAGAAAATAAGGGGGCTGCTGAATATGACTGAAGGACTCATAAACCAAACTTGAAGAGGCTCCCGCTGACCCAAACGGGACAATCTGAGCATTGATAAGAAAAATGCATCAAAGAAGTACCAAATATGTTTACTACAACCATCAATATGTTTAAACATCCATAAGTTCAATATGCTACTTTAAACACATGAAGTGATCAACTTTGGCTGATGTGAAAAAACCAACTCACTGAAACTAGTAAAGAGAGAGAGAGAGAGAGAGAGAAATAGAGAGAGAGGCGTTTGTGAATCTAGCATCTATCTGGGCTTTCCTGTGCATACTATACATCAGGATAACCAAACTGTTGGTATTGGGAAAGTATTACAGTAAATAAATGAAGAAGAAATGAAAGAATATCACAGATCTAGACAATCATCTTCCAAGCTGTTAATGTCACAAAAATAGAGACAATGTGCGTCTTATGGAAGAGTGTGTTTTTTTTAAGCCATTACTTTTTTAGCAGTACTTACTAAAATATTTATGGATGATATGTTAGGATGTCTGTGTTTTCTTGAAAATAATCCAGGAAGGGGGCTGGGAGACCACTAAGGAGGTTGAGATACAGATAGAACAAAATTGGCCAATGGGGCTTCCCTGGTGGCGCAGTGGTTGAGAGTCCGCCTGCCGATGCTGAGGACGTGGGTTCGTGCCCCGGTCCGGGAGGATCCCACATGCCGCAGAGCGGCTGGGCCCGTGAGCCATGGCCGCTGAGCCTGCGCGTCCGCAGCCTGTGCTCCGCAACGGGAGAGGCCACAACAGTGAGAGGCCCGCGTACCGCAAAAAAAAAAAAAAAAAAAAAATTGGCCAATGGTTGTGACAGCTGGGAGATGGTAAATGGAAGTTCATTGCACTGTTCTCTCTACTTTTGCATATGTTTGAAATTTTCCATAATCAATTTTTTTAAACTGATGAGGCTCTGAAGCCAAACTGCCTGGGTTTGAATCCCAATTCAGCTACTTAATAGAGATGCAATCTTGGGAAAATTATAGCAAGTTGTGTAACTTCTCTGTAACTCGCCTTCCCCATCTGTAAAAAGGGATGATACAAATGGCCTGTTATGAGGATCAAATGATATAATACATATAAAGTATCTAGAATAATTCCTGATACACAGTAAACACTTAAATGTTAGCTATTATCATTTTTAGGATCCACAAAATTGGATGAAGTCTGGGCTTAGAGTTTCTGCATTGTTAAATGGTTAAGATTGGCTCATGAGAAATTGTTATTCCTTCTTCTTACTGAGGAGCAAAACAGGCATCCAACAATCCCCTTTCCTCCACACAACAGCTAAATAGACTCCAAAGACTGACCAATCTTTCAGTCTTCACCATTCTGATGCACTATCTGCTGCTCCCAAAGAAGGAGAGGCTTCAGGTCAATGCCGCCACGTGCTTCTCTCCACTCCCCAAGGGACTCCTCTTTCTCTCCCAGCACCATGTCCAGGGCCAGCCCACAGTCTCTCGCTGAGACCTCTAGTGGTGGTGCAGTTTAGCAGAAAACCAGTAGACTGGAGTCAAAAGCCCTGGATCTTCATCTTGTCTCTGTCCCTGCATAGCTGTGCAACCTTGGATAATGGCTTGATCTTCCCAGAATCTGGGCAACAAGATGTTGCCAACGTTTTTGGAACTCCTGTCTTGAAACTCCCTTTGCAGACTATTAGAAAGTTCTCGTGAGCCCCCTTCAATGACAGCAAACCTTCAGCCTCTGAGGGTAAAATCATAACCATACACAGCCAAGATGGTGTGAATGAAGTACGTCATAAAACTGGCTTTGGTTTAAAACCTGATGTAACTATTAATAAGGGAGATCAAGTTTCCTTTCAGGAAGCATATACTGACTTTTAAAAACAGTCCTGAAGAAGAGCAGTGGCCAAATTCCCAGATTAAACATAAATGGCTTCTTCAGAAGATGTCTGCCTTACAAAACTTTCCTTGCGCTATGTTTGCTAATTTTTCTTTAAGCCAACTTTGTTACTTTTAAATCTCACCTTAAAAAGAATCATAGTCATGCCACCTACAAAGTACTTGAGTGTGTGGGCTTTGTCCTTTGTATAGATGTATTCACGTAGGTAAATTTACAAGTCAAAAAATCATAAAATTATTCCTATTTCAATTTAACAGCTTAAAGAAATTCAGTACCAGTGGGAGCTTCATTGATTGTGTTTCATCCTCTGTAAAATGGGGCTCAAAGTAATATGCCTACCTCATAGGGTTGTTTTAAGGATTAAGTGAGTAAATATACGAAAAGTATTTAGACAAACTAGCTTATAATAAAAGCCATATATGTGTTAGTTAGTATTATCCTTATTAATGTTTCACTGTTTCCAGTTCTCAAAAATAAAATGTCTCTCATTCAGTTTCATTTTTCATTCATCCTGTTTATGGCAAATGTATTGATAGATTCATACCTGAGTGCACACACATTGCTGAGGATTTGAAAGGCTCTTAAAATTTCTTCCTGTATTTAGGCAGGCATTCTTATCTGGATAGATAAGCTTATATGCAAATACATGGGTTTCTACATAAGGGCTCCAACACAGACACTGATTATGGGATGACTACCTACTTCTGGTTTTCAGAAAATACCTATACATACCTATCAATCAGCAAATATTTACTGCATGCCAACTCTACCCAAGTTAATGTGGTAGGAAGTATGGAAATACAGGGAGAAAAAGGCACAAGCCTACTCCTGGGGAGGAGAGTATCCCAGTTGAAGAAGGAGAAACATTTGCATATGAATCTGGTGCACCAGTTATGGTTACAGGTCACCTGTGAGTGCTAAGTGACTGGGGCAAAGGTAATGATGTTCTTCCACCTGCAGTGGAAGAACAGGGGTGGGGAAAAGGCAGAGAAGGCTCTAGCGACCAGGATAGTTCAAAATCCTTTCGGAGAAGATGGACCTGAGCCGAGGCTTTAGCGATGAGTAAGATTCAGAAAAGGGAAAAGGAGGGGGAAGGGCATGAACAAAGGGAAGGAGAGATTCTGAGTGGACACTGGGACGACCACACAGACTCAAGCAGAGAGCTGGGGTAAAGAAATCATGGCAGAGAGAGTTAGCACAGGTATCCAGACTCTGACACCAGCCTAAAGAATTTCAACTTTATGTCAGAAAGTGAAAAACAAATACCGTATGCTAACACATACATATGGAATAGAAAAAAAAAATGGTTCTGAAGAACCTAGGGGCAGGACAGGAATAAAGACACAGAGGTAGAGAATGGACTTGAGGACACGGGGAGGGGGGAGGGTAAGCTGGGACGAAGTGAGAGAGTGGCATGGACATATATACACTACCAAATGTAAGATAGCTAGTGGGAAGCAGCTGCATAGCACAGGGAGATCAGCTTGGTGCTTTGTGACCACCTAGAGGGGTGGGATAGGGAGGGTGGGAGGGAGATGCAAGAGGGAGGAGATATGGGGGTATATGTATATGTATAGCTGATTCTCTTTGTTATACAGCAGAAACTAACACACCACTGTAAAGCAATTATACCCTAATAAAGATGTTTAAAAATCTAAAAAAAGAATTCCAACTTTATCTCATGAGTGATACAAAGGTTATAAGGGTTTTGAACAAAGCTTTGACATGAGTCAAGTAGTATTTTAAGAAAATTTCTAGATTTGGGTCCAAAGAGCCTTCTATGCTGAACTATTTGCAGATATGGGCATTTGTGATTCCTTTCTCTCCCATTTTCAAGAATTCTGTGGCCCATTTGCCTGTGTCTACCACACTGTCGATTCGTATAATCCCTCAGAGTTGAGTTCCCCTTTCCAAAACAGGACAAGACTGAGGTAGCAAGCATGTGATTTGCCAAAAACTAAATCCATCTCGTACTCAGACTGCATGGCCACGTGATCCTTCTAAATTGGGTACTGACAACTCCTCAGGCTCTGAAACTGTTAGAAGAGAGACACATGCATTCAAATGCCGACTCTCTTCCCTTAGTAGATTGTTATGGAAATAGAGAAGCATTGCTTTTTTCTTTTTTCCTGACAGTAAAAATATTTTCTTGTTTTTCCTGATTATATAAATAATACATGCTTACTGTCAAAAATTAAAATACATCAAAGAATAAGGAAGAAATCACCTGGAGTCCCAATCCTTCTGAGACAACCATCATTAATATTTAGAGATTCACTTTCTAAGCACCTCAACGTGTACAAATACCTAAGCCCACATATTTTGTAATTTAATCATGGTTTTCAGTAACGCGCTGGTAATGTAAACGCCTTACTATTTAGTCATTTTGTTGCCTTTCAACTTTCCCTTCTTCTCTTTCCCACCCCTCAGTCCTGCCCTTCCTACACCCAGCTTTATATACTTAGTGTGTATCTTCCATAATTTTATGCTCTTATAAACATACTACATATACATATATAGGATTTTTACATTTCATTGTTAAATTTATAAAAGTTGCAGCCATCAAATACATTTCTCTGCACATATTTCGCCCACTAAACGGTGCATGATGAAAATTCCTCTGTTAAGTGATACTTAATTCATTCTTTTCAATACGTCATGAGATAATAATATTTATTGAGTACTCACTACATGCCAGGGACTGTTTCCATATTACGTTGCCACTTTTACTTAATTCTCACAAAAACCTTCTGAGATTGGTATCGCTGTTGTCCTCATGTTATGGCTGAGAAAACAGAGACATAGAAGCTTAGCACCATTCCCGAGGCCATTCATCATACATGTAAGAGGAATATAGGGATTAAAGCCCAGGCAGCCTGACACAAGAGCCGTGCGGTTCACCCCTATACCACACGGCTGAGCCAGGCATGGTGGGTCTCCCAACCAGCCCATCACTAATGGGCATTCTCTTGATTCCAGTTTTTTGCCACTACAATAATACTTCAATAAATATCCTGATCTATGGGTGTTTTATTTCTTTTATCCAACAAATATTTATTGAGGACCTACTCTGTGCCAGCAACTATTCCAGATGCTAGAGTTCCAGTGGTAAGGGAAACAGGTGCAGTACTAGTTTTCATAGAGCTCACATTCTTGCAGGAGAAGACAATAAATGAATGAATGAACAAACAAGTGAACAAATGAACAAGAAAAATAGGAGATGATGCCATTGAGTCATATGTAGAGAATTAAAATAGGGTAATGTGATAGAGAGCCACTTGGTGATAACTACAGATATTTCTTATATGACACAGATCCCCAAATGGGAGATTGCTGGGTTGAAAGATATGGTTTTTTTTTTAACTTTAATAATGACTGCTACTTTGCTTCCTAAAAGGCTTATTTCCAATAAATCTCATTTCTAACAACAGAAATACAGATTTAAAAAATAAACTTTTCTTGTCTTCCGTTTTGACTCACTAAGGAAAGTTTTTAAAGATTTTTCTTTCTCTGCTAACTATGCTGACCTATTTCAAATTCAACATATATAAATGTACATCAGCTACAAGGTAAACATCAAAAATTAACTTTATATTACTTTACGTACTTTTTAAAGCTTGTGTACTTTTTTTTCACATCTTTATTGGAGTCTAATTGCTTTACAATGTTGTGTTAGTTCCTGCTGTACAACAAAAGTGAATCAGCCCTATGCATACATATGTCCCCATATCCTGTCCCTCTTGAGCCTCCCTCCTACCCTTCCTATCCCATCCCTCCAGGTCATCACAAAGCTGTGTACTTTTATATCATTTTGTGTATACTTTGTGTACGTGTGTATGGCTATTCCTATGAAATCAAGAATATGGGTCTCAAAGGACACTCTCAAAGGAAACACGTGGATTTGTCAGTGAGCTGGGGGTGGAAAACTGTCTTGCTCCTATTCTTAATACAGATAGTGAAAGCAAACATTTTTAAAAGCTAGTTGAACACCACTCAGCTTTACAAAATAGCAAGGAAGCAAGTCTTGTAGATTGAAAAGAGACTCCTATAAAAAAAAATCTTGATAAACATTAAAAAGCAACCTTGAGGGGCTGAGGTATTTCAGGAGCAGCAATCAAAAGAATACCACTGAATCCGCCACCCATAGCCTAGGGAGCTAGACTTTCCCACCACATCCCTTTCCTTATTTATAGGCCTGTCTGGTTATCACAAGTTCTCAGGGACTGTCATTATTTAAAAGACTTATAAATATGCAACAGGTATTTCATGGGAGAAAATGCAACTGAATTACTTCCAATCACCCTGAGATGCAGGAAGGAGGAGAGCCTGTCCTACTGGCTCTCACCAGTTCCATGACCCTTCAGCCATGCCAGGGAAAAGTCAACAGCACTCGGATACCTCCTTTCTGCAAAATGCCCTGTCGGATCAGAGGGAGGGCATGGCAGCTTCCATACCTAAACCCAGTCCCTCCATTTTAAAGGGCTACACGCTCTGATTTGTGCAGGAAAGCAGGGTTTTAATTTAACCGTGTTCCGTAAGCAAAAGAAGTGGAAAGAATTCTACGCCTAATCGTTGTGGGGTTTTTTTTTCCTCCCTTGAAATTTGATCATATTCCTAACTTTAGTCATACTGCCTGGTTTCCTTTCCTTAATGGAGTGAAATTTATGTCTGTGATTAGAGAATTGGCTTGGGAAAACCATTTGAGTTTTTAAAGTTACATGTTTTAACAATAATAGATATGGGAACCCTGGAAGAAAACCAGTATGTTTTGGATGTTAATTCAGACATCATAATGACTTGCTATTTCAATCCACAGTTAGTAGGTAATGGTGGTATTAGACATATTCAAGGGGGGAAAAATTGAGTTGAAAGTTTTCAGAAGGATAGCATAGTGATAAATTTAAAATTATAGCCTAGATGTATAGCTTTTGGGCTAAAATGTCTGGAATTATTTTGAAAATAAAGAATAAGGCGACATGCATTAAAAGAGTAGCTTTTCGGGAAGTGCATTTACTACAAGCATGACATGAATTCTAACTTTCATCGACACAGGAAAAAAGAAATCAGATGTTCTTTGCTTTATGCAATAGATACGTTCCTTAATTCAACCGTATTTTTCAATGTATCAGGGAAACTCACTAGAAATGAAACGATGTGGTCAGACCTTTAGGGGAAGAGGAGCAAGGCCACGAAATGCCCTTTGCCCAACACAAACACGCTAAATACCTCCTGGCTGGAGGCTGCTGGGGGTGTCTAGGAGCTCTGTCCTCAGAGCTGCACAAAGCTGCATGTAAATGTCTCTACCTTCTTGCTGTGTGACTTACTGAGCCTCATCTACAAAATGGGGTGTTAGCAGTACCTCAACTTCAGAGGACATTATGAGAATTAAAGGAGATAAGGTACTAATGTACGTAAAACAGAGAAGACGTTAATTACATTTCAGTTCCTTCTTCCTTCCCACCCAGTTTTTATGTTGGCTCTGCGATACTTGAGTTGGAAGAAAGGACTCCCAATGGAAAAAAAAGAGGTGGATGTAGGGGTGAAAAGGAAGAGCTGCCTGGGAGCGGCCTGTACTTCACTTGGAAAAACAATCTCAATTAAAGAACCAAAGAAACACCACCCATATCTGAAGCATAACCTGCGAACAACCCTCTCTTGTAGCACAGAATGCTTTTTCTATATGAATAATTGCCTCCTAATGCTCTTTTTGGGTTTTTTTTGGTTTTTTTTTTTTTTGCGGTACGCGGGCCTCTCACTGTTGTGGCTTCTCCCGTTGCAGAGAACAGGCTCCGGATGCGCAGGCTCAGTGGCCACGGCTCACGGGCCCAGCCGCTCCGCGGCATGTGGGATCCTCCCGGACCGGGGCACGAACCCGTGTCCCCTGCATCGGCAGGCAGACTCAACCACTGCGCCACCAGGGAAGCCCGCCTCTTGATGCTTTTAATTTCTAAGTCTTTCTGATCAAGGCGTACTTAGTCATTTACATAGCTGAGATGTTACTAAATATATAATTTACGTCACCCACTTCAATACTGTTCATTTAAATGCTACGAGCCTAGGATACTGTTTGTCCCCAAACAAGTATTAAAATAGTTATTAATTCTAACAGCATGATAGCCAAAAAAGTTTCCAAAATATCATAAGCATAGCAAAAACGAAAAGCCAAATCTATGCTCACAAGCGGTTATTTAACATACAAATTCTAAATTCTTAACTATCACGACAGCATATAGCATTCTCCATAACATGTGGGAAAGTACATTCGAGAAGTCTAAGTGACTCCTGAGGCTTCTTAAGAGGTTAATGACGTTAAAAATACAGGATTAAAAATTGTATAGAAGTATTTTCTGGCTAAGAACTTGCATTTTCGTAGACCCTCACTTGCCGTTTCCATCAGTCTCTCGGGTGACTTTGGGTGAAGGTCCATTTTTCACAAGGGACCAAATGTTGATCACTTGACAAGAGCTGCGGGCTGCCTCCGTCGGGACGCGTGAAGAACCGCAGAATCACCCTGAGGCGCTGGGCACTTTATTCGCTGCAGAAGCCACTTGTTCCCACACACGGGATGAAATGTCAGAGCTTTGGGCCTGACGGAGATTACACACCATCATGGGCTTTTAGGATACCTCGTGAGTAGGTGAAATTGCCAGTATTATCTCCCTAAATGCCAAAGGCCAGCACTACAGATAGAGGAATCAGGATGCAATTAATCACACCTAGCACAGACAGGAACTGAGAGCAAGTAAGACATGTTTTAAATCAACTTTAAATCCAGTGTCTTTTGCAGGCATCTCTCTTTGTTTGAACGCGGATGGGTAATAGTCAGATACCTGTGGGCCATCCATGCCCGGCCTTAAAGAGACCGGTCTGATGATAAAGCGGTCTTGACTTCACTCAACAATCTAAATTACCCAATCTCCTTACATGGTGTGAGAAGTCATTGGGCAAGGAGAATTTTCAAGTTCATTTCTTTCTTTGTTCTCCATGTCCCTGAGATCTACCTACAGAGCCTGGTTTTCTAGACAATTTGCCACAAGTTGTTTCTTTGTTTTGGTTTTGGTTTTTTAATTATAACTAAAGACTACTGAAATATTTGAGACTCTTTTTATTCCACATTGTAAAAACAAATAATCATTCACGTAAGTTACAAAATCAATTCAGTAAAGAGGGGGAAAATTATACAAACTCGTGATTTGCGTAACACAAGTCCACACAACTAGACTGTCTCCCATCTTCTTTTAAGCTTTTAACTAGTTCTTTTGGCATCATATTTAGATGGTTTTACATAGCACCAATCCTCTAATTAAAATATTTAAATAAGATTTCATACTAACATGGCTTTATCCTAACATTTCTTAAACGAATACAGAAAAAAAATCCATTAGAGTCAATTCTCAGCTCCCCATTTCCACCAACATCCACTCCATCACCACTGCCAGCCCCAAACTGCTTTATTGCAGTGGAATTATGTTATAATGTTAAATTGCTATAATTCAAGTTTCCAGACTAGAGGAAAAGCAGCCGTAGAGATAGTCGTTCTCAGGCGAATTAGCAAATGAAAAGAAGTGTGTTGTAGGAAAAGTCAGGGAGCTGGGGAAGGAACTCCCACAGGCTGTTTCCAGGCCCTTTTACCCACCTCTCACCCCCATCCCTCTGTGTCTTCCTGGGGTTTTGTTGTTGTGGATTTAAGCGTGTTTGAAGTAGTGGGAGGACAATTGAAAGGTGATGGCCACTTGGTGCTGGGGCTAAAGAACCTTGAAGAGTTCAACTCGGGCTCCCACTACTGCCCACTCCGTCTCTCTCCTCAGCTCCTAACGCCCTCCATGCTCAGCTGGGTCCTTTCCAAGTAAAGAGTGGCTGAAGCAGGGACCAGAGAAAACATTTCTGGAAGATAATTCCTTGCTGTAGAAAATGAGCTGTAATCAAATCAATAAAGCATCATTCCTATGAGCCTCTACCTGACATAGAAATTACATTGTTCTACCGAACACTCCTTTGAAATGAGATGCCATCGCTCCCCACATCCCTTCATTGAATAAAGATTCATTCAGAATTATTACGTGTCAGGTCCTCTGCCAGACACAGGGGGGAGACACAAAGATGAAATGACAAAATGATGAGCCCTGCCCTCAACGTGCTGGGAAGGGGGTGGTGGAGGGAAGGAGTATAAACCCTAACTTCTCTTTGTAGCTCTTTTTCCCCTTTAATCAAGCCCACATGTTTAACGCAGGGGAACTGAATGTGGTGAGGAGGGAAGGATTATAAAAATGTTCACTTTCATCCTACAGATATGAGAAAATAAGAACATATTGCCATTACTCGACAACTTTATGGCTCCGAATAACGCCAGCACACAGTAAATCAAGGCAGCCTCGCATGGGCTTCACCGAACGGGCACCTCATGTTTGCTCGGGGAGGGAGCCCCGGTGATGCCAGCCCAGTGCCCGGCTGCCCAGGGCCCCAGACGGGAGGAGAAAGGGCCGAGGAAGACAGGAGCCCCATCTGCTCTCAGAGCCAACAAAAAGCCCACCAACCCCCAGGCCCTCCACAAACCTTCCTTCTCTTCTTAAGAAATGACAGAAATCAGGAAATATTACTTCAGCTTGCAGGCTTCTGTCCTGGCCTATCAAACCCACAGAGAAGTCCCAGCAAATTACTGGAAACTGCACTTTGAACTTAGCCCCTGGCAAGGAGCCCAGTCAAACACAAATGTAAAAAGTTCCTCTCCTCCGAGGGGCCCCTGCGCCAGGGTGTCCCTATAGACACTCGGAGAGCTGATTGCAACAGGTTGGAATGAGGCCCTGAGTCAGGAAAACAAGCCCTGACCAGTATGATTTCCTACTGCCTGTGTTGTTTCTCAAAAAAGTTTTTTTTGGCTTCCTCTCCCTCGTTTTGTTGGACTGGGTTACAGGCTCAGGTCCCATCGAGGAAAAGATTGGCACCATTTTCACAAAAATGCTGGATCGTGTTTGGTTCCCAAACTGCTCCATCAGCCCCGCTGGTAAGTCGGGTAATGTCAGGGGACAGCAGGGGTCGGGGGACCGGTCAGGCCAGTTGCTAAGCAAATTCTCTGAGCTCCTAGGGCCTCCAGAAGTAATTAGCTGGTAAACCCTGAGGATATTTCCACCTCCCACAGGGAGACAATCTTCCTCTGACCACTAGACTTCACTCCACGGTGTTAAAAGACACCAACAACAGGGGCTGTCAGAGCACAAGCACCTTCTGCGGTGCCAGGTCCCCTGGCTGCTTCTCCTTCTTCAGAGGAAACGACTAAAACATGGGCCTCTTTCTAGCTCTGTTCTATTTCTAAGAAAACTCAATTTGCACACACAAATAAACTGACTCATTATAAAACTAAGAGGTCAAAGAGAGACAGATAACACTGAAGGTTAGACAGCTGGAGAAACAAGCCTCTATTGCAGCTGCAGTGGGAGCTCCTTGGAGAAAGCAGTAAATCCCCGGGGGAGCCAGCAGCGACCTGCGAAGTGGAGAGGCTGCCCTCCTCCTCCACCTTCTGTCAGATCAAACATTCCTTTCCCCGGTGCTGAAGCGGATGCAAATCACCGTCAGATCGGCCAGCAGTGACCTAACTCTCCTGACGTGCAGTTATTCTAACAGCTTTCTCATAATGGGGCTTTTCCCTATGATACTTGTATTGTTTCATAGGCAGGGTATGAAGAGTGCAGTGATCTACTCTTCTGAGAATTTTATAAAGAAGATTCCCCAAAACGTGTTTTTTAAAGCCCTGTGTTCTCTCTACGGATCTCGCAGGGATTGCTAGAACTGCTTGTTCCATCTCTAAGCCCACAGCTTCCCCCCTTCCCTGCCTCCCTGACCTCTGACTGACCCAGTTCTACAATAACCAACAGTCAATGAGCACCACACAATTCCCCCCCAAAATGCTATTGGTAAAGTCTCCCTTATAAGGCACTCCTGGCTGGCCCTGGCATATTCCAGGGTGCTTCCCAGAGCTTTGGCACTGTGATTGTTAAAGCTGAACGCTACCATTTGCTCCCCCTCTCCTACCTCCCAGTGGTTCTAGGAGAAGTAATTCAAGAAGAACAATACACCCAGATCCCATATAAAGTCTATCAAGATGGTGCGTTCAGGTGAATTGCCCTCTCATCCATGCATTCAATACGCATTTATAATGATTCTCCCTAACAAAGCCAATCTTACCATGTAGATCGCTCTCAGGCGCTGTGTCCTCATCTACAAAATGACCTGGGAGAAAAGTACCTAACACTTCGGGAGGTTGCCCCAATAGATGGCCAGTGTGAGCGGTCACACTCAGCATAGGGGAGAGGCCCAGTGAATAGCTGGAAAGAGGAGATTTGACGCAGGACGGGAAGGGAGCCTCTGGTGCCTCCCAGGAAAGTGAAGCCTGCCAGTGTATGAACCTCCCCCCATAAGAAAAGGCCAAGAACCAACAGCAGTGTCAGGAACTGAGTTTGGTGGATATCAGGCATTAGAGCAGCTTGTCTGGAACTCAGGTGTCACCAAGAAGCCCCAGGAATGCTTGATCAACGGGCAGACTCCTCAGCCGTCCCCAGCTTACTCCCAGAGGTTCTGATCCACTTGTCTGGTCAGGCCCCAGGGGATTCTGATGCTGGACATTCATAAACCACAGTTTGAAAAACACTAACTTAGAGAATGAAAGGAAGAAGAGAATCAGGAAGGGTGAAAACAGAGAGGCGTGGAAGGCAGCAAGAGACAGTCTAGAAAATGGAAGAACCAAGATGGTGTAGCGGTAGTTCAGAATGTAAAAAGAAGACAGGGGCTTCCCTGGTGGCGCAGTGGTTGAGAATCTGCCTGCCGATGCAGGGGACACAGGTTCGTGCCCCGGTCTGGGAGGATCCCACATGCCGCGGAGCAACTGGGCCCGTGAGCCACAACTACTGAGCCTGCGCGTCTGGAGCCTGTGCTCCGCAACAAGAGCGGCCACGACAGTGAGAGGCCCCCGCACCGCGAGGAAGAGTGGCTCCCGCTCGCCGCAACTAGAGAAAGCCCTCGCACAGAAACGAAGACCCAACACAGCCAAAAATAATTAATTAATTAATTAATTAATTAAAAAAAAATCTTTGCATACAATGTGATTTAAATAAAAAATAAAAAAATAAAATGAAGAGAGTTTGCCAAGAAGCTGGGGCGGGGGGGCGATGGTGAGAGGGATAACGGGGTGGCCAAGGACATTTTTTTTTTTTTAATTTATTTTTGGCTGCATTGATTCTTCGTTGCCACACACGGGCTTCCTCCAGTTGCCACAAGCCGGGGCTACTTTTTCTCGCATGCGCGGGCTTCTCATTGTGGTGGCTTTTCTTGTTGCACAGGCTCTAGGCACGTGGGCTTTGGTAGTCGTGGCACACGAGCTTCAGAGCACAGGCTCAGTAGTTGTGGTGCACGGGCTTAGTTGCTCTGCGGCATGTGGGATCTTCCCGGACCAGGGATCAAACTCGTGTCCCCTGCATTGGCAGGTGGATTCTTAACCACTGCGCCACCAGGGAAGTCCCCCAAGGATATTTAGATCTCCAGCAAGGCCTGAGTCTCTATAAGACCAAGTCTCCATAAGACAAAGATAGGAAGTAGATTATTTTGGTTTATTCTGTTAAATGCTCAAAAATACAATAAACAAACAAGCATTCTTAAATTCGTATGATGCCAATATGATGTTCAAGTGAAAATATTCTAAAACTCAAATTAACTTTTTCAGAAAGACAGCTTTATTCAAGCAATATGGACAGTTGGCTGCCTGGAGGTATACAACTAAATCGCCAGGATCTGTATACGAATAACAACAGGTGATGCAATTGTAACCATCCACTTCTTCAATTCATTAGTTACATTAAGGACCCAGACACATGTTCTAAGCCAAGGAGACACAGAAAGCTGGAAGAACTGAGGCTGCAAAGAAGGCCTCCATCTCCATTCAGAAATCCAAGGAACCAATGAATTTCAGTTGTGTCAAATCACATGGAAGACTAGAGCCATGTGGCTGATGATTTAGTGAGGGGAAAATTCAGAGCGCTTCCCCACCAGAAAACGTCCTGGTGCCAAAAAGCCTTCCCACCCTCCCCCACTCCATCTCCATTCATTGGACCACAACCAACTTTTGAGGACAATAGAAAAAATTATTTTTACTTACCCTATAAAGAAGGCAACACAAAGATCCACAGAATATAAAGCAAAGGGATGAAAAACAGGAGAGAAAAGATGTCCAGGAGATCCACCATGTGACTAATAGGAATTCCAGAGAGAGAGAACAGAGAATGTAGCATGAAGAAATTATCAAAGAGATAATACGAGAAAACGTCCCATACCTGAAGGACACAAGTGAGGGCCCATGAAGGGAGCATCACACTGAATAATAGAAGATTTACAGCAGAACACGTCAGTGTCAAGTTGAGAAGATCCTAAAAGCTTCCATAAAGAAAAAAAAGGTCACAAATAAAGGACCAGTGGTCAGGATTGCTATCTCACTCCTCAGCAGCAACACCTTCACCCAGAAGACAAGAGAACAATGCCTTCAAAATTCTGATGGGAAGGGATATCCAAAATCTAGGTTTATATAACCAAGCATACTAGTAACTAACACTCTATAGGACACGGAGGCTGGGTGGACAACTCTCTCTTCTCTCACTGAGCATGGCTTTTTTAAGCCCCCCCCCCCCTAGGGATTATCTGGCCCAGGTTTTCTCTATTAAGGAGCTGCTTTTGCCCAGGCAAGGTGCACTGAGAGCTCTCCCCATAATACCTGATGCTCAGTGGATTTAAACTCTGCTGCCTGACCTCACAACCCCTTGCCTTAATCTTTACTTTCTTGACCACCTTTACTAGTAACCTTGCTATCTGTCCCCACTCCCCATGCAATCTGGGCCCTCACCTCCACTTTTTTTTCTTTTTTTTGGCCACACCACGTGGCTTGTGGGATCTTAGTTCCCTGGCCAGGGATTGAACCTGGGCCCTCAGCAGTGAGAGCACAGAGTCCTAACCACTGGACCGCTAGGAGATTCCCTCCACATTTTCAATGTAAGCTTTTCTCCAGGACCCAGAGGTGCTGCACACGGCGCTTCACGTACACTCCTCCTAAATGCAAGGGCAGCCCCACTTAGCCTGTGCCACCCTAACAGTGGACCTAAAACAGGAAAGGTCAAGTGGGGCCCAATGGAGGCTCAGAGCAAAAGGGAAATACGGGCACCTGCTACTAAGACATGCCCCGGGACGACAATGGAAGAGTGTTGTGTTTTGTCCGTATTTGAGCTCTCCAGTGTGGAAGAACACACAGGGATTCTGGGAAGAAGCTCTTTTAAGAAATAGGTATTTTCCCAGAACATCATCCTTGTCATAAATCTCAGGATCCTTAAGCCTAATGATGGAAAAGAATCTCTGTGGAGCTCGGGTTCAGCAGAGAAGACGTAACCCCGTTGCCTTACTCCATCATATTAACAGAACGTCCCTAAATAACAACATGTGCCCCAAAAAGCATCTGAGGCTTTAGGACATCCTAGATATTAGGATTTTAAAAAATTAGGTGAACTTCCTTTCTATTTGGAAATGTACAATACAAATTCCCCCAAAGCTCAGTCCTGGTGTACCACCAGCACCGTGCTCAACTTGTCCAAAACCTAATTCATGACCTCCTTCCCTAAAACTCCTCCTCCAACTTCCTTATTTCATTTACTGGCATCACCAGCATCCCTTTCACGTGCTTCTAAAATCGGGAGTGTTCTTTGCATCCTTCCACGTGCTCACACCCAGCTGATGAAATCCCGTCAAACCTGGACAGTCCTGTTGGCCCTCCTCTGCATGAGCTCCCCCTCATTCCCCTACCCACCTTCCCAGGGTCACTCCAGTTTCAGGTTCTCATTCCCTCCACCTAGTCCATAGCTTCCCAACTACTGCCACTAACTAAATGAATCCAGGGCAGAGTTCTGATCATTTTCTGTAGCAGAGACCACACAAAGCTGCCTTCCAATAGCCACTTTCCCTTCTCTCTTAGTAACAGAACCCCGACTTTCAGCTAGTCACATCCCTGCCCAGAATAAAGTGTACATTTCTTAGGTTCCCTGAAACTAAGTGTGGCAATAAGACTCAGTTCTGGCCGATGAGATGTAAAAAACTGGGTCGTGAGGGACCGCTGAGAAGGCTGATTAAAGGGAGCTGACTCAGCTGGGATGCGTGCCCTTTTTCCTTTACACTCCTTCCAGCCTGCAATGCAAGCATGGTGGGTGGAGCCCAGCACCCATCGTGGGCCATGAGGTAACTGTGAGAAGGAAAGCCTGCTTCGCTAAACAGAAACGCAAAACACTAGGAGGGGTCTGGGTCCCTGATGGCTGCATGGAGCTCGCGTGCCTGCCCCAAGTTCGCCAATCTTGAAGGATCTTATATAAGGAAGTAACCCTTCTCTGCTTAAGCTACTATTTTTCAGGTCTCTGTTACTCACAGCTGCATGCAAAACATAACTGACCAAATTTTACTCTCAAAAATCATTGTTGGCACCTGAATTCCAACGAAACAGTGTCCAGATTGGCCAAGCTCCCATGGCAATCCCAAATCTGGACTGAAACTTCTTTTCCAGCCTTGTCTTCCAACTTCTGTCCTTTGTGCAATTTATAATCCAGCCAAACGAAACAGCTGTGATTCCCAAGGAGCAGGGCCATTGCCCACGGCCTTCAAGAGAGCTGTAGAACTTTAGAGCTGAAGACCTCAGCGAGCCTCTAGAGCAGTGGGTTTGTAACAGTTGTTGTCGGTGAGTCTCCCTTTCCATTTAGTAAACAAATATCTTTCACAAAACTGCAATACCTAAAAGATGAGAGCAGAGCCGCTGTGATTTGAAAACCACTGGTCTGGTCCAAGTTTTTATTTTTTTAAAAGTGAGGAAACTGAGACCCATATGGATGGGATCACGGGTCCCAGGCTGGCTAGCAGCAGGTCCGAAAACAGAACCCAGGCTTCCCAGCACCTACTCTGTTCTTTTCATTATTTTTTACCAATAGGTGATGCAAAGAGAGGTGCTCAATAAAAGCACAACAAAGTGTAGCAAGTTTTCAGATAACTATTATTTCCGGTTAAAGGAAGACGAAATTATACTAAACAAGGATTTCTGGGCCTTCTCAATCCCCATCGACTAGGTTGACTAGGGATACAACATAAAGAACAGGGGACCCTGGGTTAATTCCCGTCGATCTGGAATTTTCTGAACACCATGTTTCCCATTCGGACCCATGGCCAAAGGAGCTGCTGTAATTAGCCCAGCGCCCAGAGATGTGGGATCATACACCAGGTCAAAAGACGTGTCTCCCCGTGATACTCATAAAATCCCATGGACCAGTGTTTTACACTATTAGAAATGATCAAGATGCTGTTTTCCCTGAGAAAACCACATTCTGTTTCGTCCTTTAGTCCCCATGAGTGGCAAACTGAGTTGAAGATGCTAAACTGTGAGACCCGCCTTTGCCTTTGGGGTACTGGTAAAACCCTGACTCTACCTGACTGTGTTTAAGGAAGGTCACTGCTCCATGTAAAACAGAGAGGGAAGGAATCACTGAAAGGAAGGAACCTCAGAGACCATCAAGTTCCGCTTCATTGAGGTGAAGTTCTGCTTTGTACACTTACTCGTTTTGAATTAGGTCCCTTCTCTCTACTTGGATAATAAAATCACGGAGGACACACAAGAGGCATGTACAAGGTTAATGTTGCCTAAGGAAAAAAGAGCTGGGCTGTGATTGCTGAGCAGGAAAAGACAGAGGAAGGGGAAGAAACAGAACCTGTGTAGGGTCCCCAAGGGTACTGGGGGCTAAAAATGTTCCTCCGGGCAGTTGGCCTGCTCTCCAGAGGGAGCGCAAGGAGAACAGTCTCGGCACCGGGGCGGAGAGGATGAGGACAAATGCAACGGACCGCTCACCATCACTGCATGTTCAACAGACTTGGGTTTGCAAACGCACCTCTCTCCTCTGGAGTCGCCAGATCTGATGCACACACAGCCTGACTGCGCATACGGTGTGACCCGGGGCACATGATCTCGCTAAAACATCTGTAACATGGAGATGATAACACAGTACCTATTTGATGGCCTGTTATGAGGAATAAAGGAAAGTACCACACAGAACGTGGCACACGGGAAGTACTCAACAAATGTTAGCTATTACCGCGTTGTACACTCATATATATTCCATCTCCTCAGCTAAACCGTAAATCCCTTAAAAGCAGAGACCACGCTGTTACTTCTCCAGTGCACACAGAATCCACACTTAGATGCTTTCGGTGTTGGTTGATAGATTAATGGGCACTGGAAGAGGAGGCCAAGCTCATTAGATTACATGTGACAGCATGTTTCTTCCAGAAACTCCCTATCAGCCCTTTATTTGGGGAAGAAAGCTGCAAATCCCCGCGCCTTTTAGAAAATATCAAAGTGTCCCCTATCTTCTCCTATTTTCCAGATCAAAGAAGAGAGCTGTCAAGGGCACGCTAGGGACGGCAGAGCTGGGGAAGTGACGGAGGCACGCGGTTCCAGTCCGAGGCCTGCAGCTCGGGCTCCTGCCAGGGCGGCTCGGCCCTCCCCGCGTGCAGCCTCCGCGTCCAGACTTGTGCCGCAGCTCCTGGGACACCCGCTCGGCCTTCTCCTCCGCAGACCGCGCTGCCTTTGTCGGGCAGCCCGGTTCACGCCAGAAAACCCCACGGCCGGCCGTGCCTTTTCACTGGTAATGATCAAAGTGGAGGCCGTCGGGGTCGGAGGCAAGCACCCTTTCAGGAACTCTGAGTGCTTCAAATTCAGATTCAAAACAGCACTCCGGGCTCGCCCTTCCCGAGTTTTCAGAAACAGGGGCGCCTTCCCGGGGTGGCAGGTGAGGTCACGTGGCTGCCTTCCCAGAGGCCCTCGCCCCTCCCGTCTGGGGAATCTGGTTACCTGGAAGGTCGGGCCACTTCTCCCAGTCTGGGTAGAGGCCGGAGGGACTGGGTGCGGGGGGTGGAGAAACCGGAACCCTAGGAGAAGGGAAACAGGTTTCCTTTTTGGGGGGCACCCATGCTGCAGGCACATGTGGCTGGGAGGAAGAAAAATGCCAGTTACCTTTGTTCGTCTTGAAACAAAGACAGAAAGGGGGTGCTTCCCCGCAGCCCTGCCTGCAAATGCAGGTGACATGCATACCTGAAGGTGTCCTGGGTGGGCACCAAAAACGCTGGCAGCCACACCGTGATGGGGCAAATCACAGGGTCATTGTATAAGCAGTGACTACTGAGGATGGCTATATAATAGGCGTATGATGGAAAGCACACCTGGCTCCTGCAGAGCCGGGGAGTGAAAAATTGCTTTTACGGAGCCATTAAGTGAGCAGTAGGCTGACGGTCTTCCACTGTGTCAGAACGAGGTTGTGCACGATATACAATCGCAGGTATCGTGCGAGGTCTTCACGGAGCCCCACGTACGAACAAGTGTACGTGCCAACCGTGTGGGTCTTAGGAATATCCCCGCTATTTTTCCTTAAGACAAAGGAGGAACCATTTCCCTCCACTCCAGTATTTGGGGAAATCAGACTCTGCCAGGCCAGTTCCTCCGTCGGTATCTTCTGAGTTTACAGTCAGCAATCTGGAAGTTTACCCTCTAGGAAGGCAGACACCTCCACAGGGGAAATGGGACACCTTCGAGATTAAAACCACCAGAAAAGGAAGAAAAAGCAGATAATATCCTTTCTGCCATCCCCTAATACCTTGAGGAGTTCAAAGGTTTTCCAAGCCTGCGGGCACTTGGCAATTATAATTACACAGTAAAATACCTAAGGTTAATGAATAACCTCTAAAGGAAGTTACTTCACATAATGACAGCAATTTCTCTGAACTAAATGTTAATAATAAGGCCTGTAATACTATGAGAAGGAAATGGTGGCAATTGGCAAATGGAGCTATGTTGCTTGGTAACAAGACCTGAGGTATGAACATTCTCTTTACCTCATGGGAAAGGGGTGGGTGGAAAGATTGCAGCTCCAGCCTGAATGGTTTGAAAGGCAGGCAGTTTATGAAGCCACCGGCTGTCCAGGGGTACGTAAAGTGGAAGCATATGTGGCAGATCACTCTGTTAGCGGAGAGAAGTTTGAGGGGGAATAATTCCCTGAGAATTACTTAGCAGCACAGTAAAGGAAATGGGGTGTAATCTGCAAAGAGACTGAGGGCAACCTAGTTCACATTACCTGGTACAAATCGCTGCTACTCAAATAGAACAGTTCAGCGAAATCCACCCAAGAGCTGAATCTTCTCCCGTGCCTCTCTGCCCCTGTTTGCTCCAGCAGAGACATACACTTTGATCCTCTTGTTTGTTTTTTCTGTTTTGCAGCAACTGTGGCATTTGAGAGATGAATTAGGAAAGGAATGCAATTAAGGCAACCTAAGAGTGCAATGTTCCTCACAGAGGAAAACGGGACACATTTGAACTGCAGGCGTACCTTTAGTTGGGTAATTATTGGCAGTCTGAATTGAAAGATCCTAGAGACAACTTCTTCCAGCTGGTCATTAATCAACAGGAAAGAGCCTCCAACAAGGTCATTATTACCTTAAACCATTACAGGAGCATATTCAGTGAGAGGCTGAGATAAGACTGAAAGTTTTAAATCCCTGTTTGTTTTATGGCAGTGGTTCTCAGATCCGTCAAAGGCCCCATATCACCTGGACAGCCTTTAAAAATACAGCTTTTGGGCTTCCCTGGTGGCGCAGTGGTTGAGAGTCCGCCTGCCGATGAAGGGGACGTGGGTTCGTGCCCCGGTCCGGGAAGATCCCACATGCCGCGCAGCGGCTGGGCCCGTGAGCCATGGCCGCTGAGCCTGCGCTCCGGAGCCTGTGCTCCGCGACGGGAGAGGCCACGACAGTGAGAGGCCCGCGTACCGCAAAAAAAAAAAAGAAAAAAAAATACAGCTTTCTGGGGGCCCACGCCTGGATATTGAGAAAGTAGGTCTAGGATAGTACCTGAGAATTTATACGAAATTCTCCATGGTATTCAGATCATTGGCCAAGTGTGAGAACCACTGCCCTATGTTCGGAGGAGTTTCTGGCTGGACAAAAGACAGAACGTGAGAGTGTGTACTTTCTTGCACTTGGAATTTAATGCAGTTCAATTATTTCCCTAAGAGAAATAGATCTAAACATTTTTAAAAGAAACTTAAATATACTCATTCTAAATGCATTGTTTCATCAAGTTTCCTTTTTTTAATATTAAAAACGTTTTAGAACGGATTGTAATACCAAAAATAAACTTGCTTTCTGCCTATAGCAGCATTTAATTTGTGGCCATTTACTGTACCTTCAGTAGCCAAATAAAATCATCTGCCCTATCCGCCTTAAAAGGCTCACCCTATGCAAAACCATAAAACGGGCAAAGTTTGCCCCCAGCCTTGGTTACTTTTTCATGGGGTTCCTTATCAAGAGTTGGCCAGTGCTTTCTAGAAGCCCTCAGCAGATTTCCCTTTCCCAAATTTTCCTTCACCACATGCTCCCTCTGACCTCTACCTTGGGATCTCTGGTTTCTTTAAAAGCAGGAATAATCCTATGTTATTTAGCTATGGTTCTTAGTGGGCTAATATTATAATGGCCAAATTACACAAACATATATTTACAAAAATTGTGGGGGGAGAGGACTTAATTCAAAGGACTCTTGGATAGTGAGAAGATGTTTGAAGTAGATTGGGCTTCTGGCCCTGAAAATGACAATGTCTTACACTTAGATGGAGCCCTAAATCCTTAGAATCTCTGCATTTACTATGCACAGTGCAAGGAATTACATATGATTCAGACTTTCTATGTTCAAGGAAATTAAAAGCCATCTACTAAATAATCAAGAGAAACACCATCAAAACAATTAAAAATAAGCACCAGTGGAATGTGTGGATCTCTTGAACCACCAGAAATGTTCCCTCACAAAGCGTGGAATTGACAACTAGACAAAAGTCATTTCCGCATCTCCCAAATTGCATAGGGGTCATTAACATGATTGTTCTGAAGCCGGAAGCAGTTTTACCTTAACCTCAAATCCTAATTTATTGGAAAGTTCTTTAAAAAGAAATCACTACCACCATTACGTCCATACTCTGGGATGAGTAGGAACCTCTGGAAGCCTCCACTGCGGTGCATCTCTTGATGTTTAGAAGAACAACACCTCTCAGTCCTGAACGCAAGGACACATGCCTAAAAGATCACAGGGACATGCTGATTCACCAGCCAGCTTGAAGTGAGGTCGCCTAACGTAGCTGAAAGCTGTGAGAGCTATTTACCCTCACATCTCATGGTCTGAATAATGTCAGTCGTACAGAAATGTGATGGTCAGGCAAAAGGAAGCTATGCCTTCCCTGTAACACTGCCACCTCCGTCTACACTCTGGGTACCTGTGCATGACTCCAGTGATGCCTTTGCCATGCTCCCATGCTCATGTTGACCTATCTGTCTTCTGTGATGGAAGACAGGCTCGCTGAGGGCAGGAAGTGGATTTTACTCAGTCTCACGTTGCAGGGTTGAGCACGGTACCATAGGTACTGTCGGGGCGGTGGCGGGGGCGGGGGTAGGAATTTTACTTCTACCCTCTTGGAGTCCCTGGCTGGGCCTGAGAATTAAGTTGACATAAGATAGATTAACGGGAGAAAAGCATACGGGTTTATTTAATACAAGCTTTACAGGATACAGGAGCCTTCATAAGGAAATGGAGACCCAAAGAAGAGGCAAAACCTAAGTGCATTTATATACTAGGTTGAACTAAGAGGCAATTGTGGAAAAATAACTAAAACATATGGGGAGAGCAAAGGAAGATCAGAGTTATTTTAACAAGGTCTGTTTGTACAGAGTGCTCTTGGCCTCCACTCCCCGCCTCTGGTGATAAGAATGTTCCTTTCCTCCTGGTACCGGGAGGGCATCTTTCACATGAGAGTTTTATCTCCTGCTTTGGGGCAGAAAAAGGAAGACCAGAGTGTCCTTCTTGCCCATATGCCCAAGTGACATATTTTGAGGAAGCACATTCTGCCATCCTTCAGTACCAGGTACATGCAAGAGTTAGGTACCAAAGACTAATGAATGCATAAAGATCTGTGCTGCTAATGGTTGCTTTCTCTGGGTTAGCGATTGTCTTCTATCTTTTTTTTCTTTTGAAAATAAAAAACGTTTAGTGATGCACTTAGCAGTTAAACCTTGGTATGAGCCATTACAGTTGGTGATTCTTGTCCAGATTGGAAGCACTGATGGACTTGAAAATATAGGTAGAGAACAGGGAAACCAAAGTCAGAGTGAAGAACCACAACTCTAAGGGGAAACCTTTTACTAACATTTCCCTCTGTCCGCTGGGCGATCCTGGAGTGTCCCCATTCCAGTGCCTTCCCAACCCAAAGCAGAGATGGTGATGAAGTGGCTTGGTGATTAGCTGAAATGAGTTTGTCTCGTGAGCTACCTCTAGGATACTGAAGATACAGTGAGCGTCCTAACTGAGGCCTGAAATGGGTAGCAATAGTTTCTCGGTGAATTACTTGTCCTTGCAAAAACACACCCCTCAGAACCATCCTACGGCAATCTTGGTGCGCACTTGTCATGAATTCACATGGAGAGGGAGAGAGGTGTGGGCAAGGTACAGAGGTTTGATCTTGGAATCTGGAGTCAGAGAGACCTCTGTTAAATTTCTTGTTCCGTCGTTTACCACTTGGATGACCTTAGACAGGTTATCTAAGCCCCAGATTTTTCATTTGTAAAATGGTAATAGTAATACCCTTACTTTCTTGCAGAATTGTTGAGAATCAGAGATTGCATATGTAAAACAACAGGCACCCAGGCACGTAACCACAGTAGGCACGATATTACTATCATGTGCTTCATGAATGTTCATGAAATGGAATGGAATGGAACGGAACGGAACGTACTTTGGAATCCCTCTGGTCCAGATGCCGTAACCCATGGCTTTTACTTCTAGGACACACAGCCCACTTTAGGCTTCCCATTCTTAATGCATGAAAGAGTGTTAAGTTTTGCTAAAGACTGAGTCTTTGTAACACAAAATGAATAAGAGATTCAAATATTTTCCAGTTAATTTGATCAGTAAACATGGTTAGACCACATAATTCAAACTCTTTTTTGGTGTGACTGATTGAATATGCTCAAAACTGTAAAACTGCATCTGCTGGTGAGCATCAGGGACATAGTACTAAGAAACCTTATTCTTTAAAAATCATGGCCCGGGCTTCCCTGGTGGCGCAGTGGTTGTGAGTCCGCCTGCCAATGCGGGGGACGCGGGTTCGTGCCCCGGTCCGGGAGGATCCCACATGCTGCAGAGCGGCTGGGCCCGTGAGCCATGGCCGCTGAGCCTGCGCGTCTGGATCCTGTGCTCCGCAACGGGAGAGGCCACGACAGTGAGAGGCCCGCGTACCGAAAAAAAAAAAAAAATCATGATCCTTGAGAAACCTCGCTTTTTGAAATCCTATCTGGGATTATATGACCAAAATGAAACAGCTTTAAACTGAGTAGAGGCTAAATCAGCCCAGCTTTGGCCCAAGAGCCGATCAACATTATTCCCTGATTCTGTTAGAATTAATAAAAAGGTTTCTCTCTTGTCTTAGAACGAATCAAAACCCTCTGTACTCACACAGAAACGTATATATAAGTCCTGCTCAAGCAATCTTCAAGTAGATTGTGTTCCAATATTCTATCTCCCTCCCTTGCTCAACAAGATAAATTCAGCTGCTTTTTCAGAATTGACAGTCTTATTATCTGAAACATAGAGCCCATAGGATTTATAGTTCTCAAAGCCTCTGTGAAGAAGCCCTGATCTTCCGAATGTCCATTTTTAGGTAACTTTATGCCATTATTATCTCAAGAACTGAGGGGTTTCTCCTCCAGAGACCATGCTCCTGAAATATTCTTAGTCCTATGGTACCTACCCCTGTACCATGTCCTCATATGGTCACTGCTTAGAGAAAATTCTGAACACTGAGGTGATATCACAGGATACAAATTGGGTAATTTCCAGATACCTAGGCTTATTGAACTTGACCTAGGTGGGCACAGATCAGGATTGTAATGACACTGGTTCACCTTCAAATCTACTTCCCAAGGACTGAGGATGATTCTTTTCGTCCTCATGGCCTCTGGAGGGGGCTGGGAGTGAGGGATAACTTTCTGTACCTCAATTCCAGGCCTACCCCCTTGTTACCAGTTGAAACCATCTTTCTTCTAGCCACCCAAATCAAAACACCCAGTGGATAAGGGGGACAGAGATAAATTGGGAGACCGGCATTGACATATACACGCTACTATATATAAAATAGATAACTAATAAGGACCTACTATATAGCACAGGGAACTCTACTCAATACTCTGTATTGACCTATATGGGAAAAGAATCTAAAAAAGAGTGGAGATATATAGAGAGATATCTATATAACTGATTCACTTTCCTGTACACCTGAAACTAACACAACATTGTAAAGCAACTATACTCCAATAAAAATTTTTTAAAAAAGAAAAAAAAATAACCTCTGCAGCTTTCCTGGGTTACAGTCATTTTTCCATTTTTCAGGAACAGAACTCAGGTCTATTACCAATGCTGCCCCTGCTGCATGGCTTCCGCATGCTGTCCCTGAGCCCAGGTTCTTTCAAGCTCCAGGTCCCACCCCCTACCCCCTGCCCCCCAGCTCTTCTCTCCAGTCACTTTCCCACCATCACCTGCCTCTAACCCCTTATCTAACGTTTTAGTCTCACGTTTTTTTCCTGACTTTTGGGAACCACTTCTTTTAAGGAGATTACCAATATTAGCATAAACATTTCTAAAACTGATGACAGTATTAGCATAAACATGACTAAAACCAATCACATTTCATTACTAATCAAGGATGGGTGACTCTCTAACTCCTCATGATTTTTAAGCAAAGCCATGATCCTGCTTTCCTGAATTGCCAGTGGGTACTGGTAGTTTCAGGTGGTATCCCAGATATAGCAACAAAATGCCACAACCTAATTCACTTGCAGTTGTTTGCTAAAATCAACATAAGAGGTTTCAGATTTCCACTTAGTGTCTTGCAGACATAACTGGTATCAACACTGACTAAATGAAACACTTTTTATCTCTTTAAAAATCATATATTTTGTCATTTATAGACAGTTATTGTAGCTGATGCTGTTATTAAAGTGCTTCATCTTCAAGAAGATTCACAGGAAGGCTACAGAAGCAGTTACAACAGCTCCATATCAAGATGATGGCTACTCGAGGATTCAGGGATTCCAACCCTCTGACTCGAAACAAGAAGCTGTCCTATCCCTGGGGCCCCTAGATCAGCATCCAGAGATTTTTACTCCCTGACAGGCAGGTTGACGTCCCTACTCAGCCCTGAAGCAGCTACAGAAGACAGACCGTCGCCCCGCTGCTTCCCATAAGGCTATGGAAGTAAAATCTCTGAGGGGGGAATGAGACAGGAAGGGGACAGGGCACAACGTTTAAAAGAATGACATAGCCTAAGGATACGACATAAACTGATTAGAACCAACTAGGTCCAAGATGGCAGACTAGTTGACTTCCAGTAGACCTTGAGCCTCACTGTAATACATCAGCTAAGTGACACACCCACAGGTGCCATGACAGTTCCAAGGCCGACCATAAAAGGCCAAAAAGTGGGCAGTGGCCCAATTCCTGGAAATCCCACCCCTTCCCCAAAATAGTTGGAATACTCCGCCCACTCATTAGCCTATGAAATTTCCCACCCCTATGAAAACTAACCACCCTGTACCCTGGGGCCTCTCGCCTTCTGAGATGGCCCATACTCTGTCTATGGAGTGTGTATCTCCCTGAATAAACCTTCTTTATCTTTAAAAATAAAAATAATAATAATATATTGGGCATATGCTGCATGTAGCACACGGCAAGCTGTGTGTAGGTGAGGAAAAAATCCTTTCCTGTACTCTCTCAGGTGCAATGACTAGAGTCTGAGAATTAAACTGACAAAAGACAGATTAGTAGGAGAAAAAAGGTATTATTTCATGTGCATGTGGGGACTTCACAGGAAAGAAGAGAAAACCCCAAAGCAACAGTTACACCCAGTGTCTTATATACCATTTTAACAAAGGGTGATAAAGTGGGATGAAGGGAGTAGACAAAAAAGGAGAGGGTGGCCAGTCTGGGCTTCTGGCCTGGGGGTATGTTTTAGAAGACTAGGAAATGTATGATAAATAAGGGTTGTTTAAGAAGGTTTGTTATGCAGACTCAAGTTATCTGAGGTGATAAGAGTTATCTCTAGAGATTTACAAAAGAGGAGAATAACTTTACAAATGGAAACTTGCTTTACAAATGGAAATTGTCTTTACAAAGGGGGAATTTATGCCCTGCTTTTAGACAGAAAGGGGGAGGGCAGAGAGATCTTCTTGTGTTCTCTGTTTCTTAATCGCCTTAAGCTCAAAATGGTCCTTATGCCAAAACAGCATACTTGGGAGGGGCATTTTCTGACCCCCTTCATATGCAAAGATGAATAGCACGTTGGCCTTCCCGTCAAAGAATTTATGCAAAACTGAAATCATTAAATTCCTCTGGATTAGATATTCTAGGAGAAAGAATGATGGGGTATGGGGCATCACCCATAATGCACTATACTTCAGCTATGAGGCATTTGCTGTGGTTTAGTCAAAATAATACCCAATTTTAATTAGCTTAGACAGGAATGCCTCATTATCCAATCCTGAAAAATATGTTGCCTAGTAAGTTTCATGCTTTCCCCAAAATGGGTTAGTTTTTGGATGATAGGAACTATATACATCCATTATTTTTAATATGAAAAATAATATGTTCCCAGTGTGTCTGAAAAGCCCAACTAATTTTCCCAAACATTACTGAAACACTCTTAGACATCTACATAACAGTGCATCAAGGGTTCCTGCACGCTACCAAACGTGTAAAAACACCAATTATCTAATTATTTAACACTTAATGAACTCATTAGTGGATATATTTGTATGCAGTACTCCTTGATATTATACAGAATCAGATATGAGTTATGTTTTTCCTTCTGTGCTGCCACAAACACGCACTGTAAGCTAAATGAACAATGAAGTAATATGTTAAAGATACACAAAAGTGCAAATAAGACTCAGCGAAATAAAATAAACAAGACAACTACTTTGGAATGGCTACTGCTTGAAGGTTTGGTGGCAAGGGGTAGAAGGCAGTCTGTGGTTGCCATTGCTTTTTGGAGGTAAGAGAAGGTGAGAAGGGATCGAGAAGGCATGCTTCATCACATGAAGCTTTTCTCCTAAGATATAGCTTTTCTAGTCTTCTGGGTCTCAACCAATTTCCTCACAGGCTTTTGCGCTATCTGGAAAGATATTTCGCTTAATAATGTGGTTAAAATGAGAGCAGTAATGCACAGTACGTTTCATCGACACACAACCTGATTCTCTTGAGAGAACAGATGAAAGGAGTCTCGCTCAGACTCCAGGACAACTTAAAGTGTTGCTTGCTTCTCTGTGGACCGATTATAGCAAGTTGTAATTCAGATAATGAACTTCCTAATGCAGGAAGTTCTTAATTCAGGAAACAGGAGTTGGTGAAATTGAAACTAATTTATTAAATAAAAGGAAAAGCACATACAGCCAAGTACTTAGAAGCTAGAACACTCAGTTTTTAAGGTCCGAAATAGAATAGTGTGGGAACTAAAATTCTTCAGTTTTTATACTGTACTATCACTCTGATAATTTGTTCTAATCCTCTGAAGTTGTTTAGAAAAATGCAACAGAGATCTGGAGAAATCTGTATTATTAAACTTTAGCTCAATGTTTAGCTATACACACAGATATTTAATGGCATAAACTGGTAACAGCCTACATAATGGACAAGGCTTATATTTACCTAGAGAGCACCATATTTTCCAGTTTTCTGGGACGAGCCTCCCCCAACTCCCTATGAGGAAAAACTGTGCCTCCCCCCCCCATTTGAATGGGTCTATAAACCCCACCTGTCCCCTTGACCACAGGGAGGTCCATGACCAAGGCCAAGGCAATTGGAGTAATGCCTGCTGGCACTAGCGATTGGTCCAAGAGTGTGCACCTGCCCAAAGGTGAGCCTTTCTGAGCCTTTCTGTTCCAGAGATTCCCCAACCTGAAGGTGAGAGAAAGAGCTTCCTCTCCTCTGGCATTGTTAAGCCTTCCCCAGGGACTGTCCTGTAATTCTGGAGCTGCCTGTGGTCGGCTGCATTCAAGGAGCCATCTGAAGTGACAGAGAATGACTGTACCAAAGAAGCCAAGACTTAAGGCAGAGAAATGGAAAGACAGTCCTGATACTTCCAGTTCTGGATCCAGATGCCTCTGAGGCCAACCCTACCTCTTCCCTCCCTATAGCAAGAGACACCAAATTCCCCTTTTTGGATAAACTTTTGATATCAGTTTCCAAAACTGCAACTGAATGCATTCTGACCAATACACCTATATGTCCAACAGGATTGGTTAAGCAAACCACAGACTCAGAATTGTGTGGCCATTAAAATTATCTTACCAAAGTGTAACTCAGTAAAAATTAAATGAATAGATGGCATGCAAAGATGATCTGGTATATTAAGTGAAAAAAAGCTAGTTATAAAACAATATTCATAAAATAGATGAACAAGAACCTACTGTATCACACAGATATATTCAATATCTTTTAGTAACCTATAATGTAAAAGTATATATATGTATATATATATGTATATATAACTGAATCACTTTGCTGTACACCTAAAACATTGTAAACAATGACATGTCAATTAAAAAAATATTATTCACAGTATCAACAAATTATGTTCAAAATAGATGGATAAATAAAGATAACATTTTAATGGTGGCTTTCTTTCTGAGTATTGGGGCATATGATTTTTTTAAATCACTTTCCTTATTTTATAATTTTTACTTTTAGAATAAGAAAAATTATTCTAGAAACTAAGTCTTTGGTCCCATCTTTTTACAGGTCTGTGTACAAATTAAAACATAATCACCCACTGATTCACTCTGAGTTTTACCATGTCCCTTTGTTTCGAAATAAGTTTCCTTTAACGTGGTGACACAGCATCCCTTTTCTTTTTCAAGCACTGGGACTTTCAAGATGACATTTATAAGGACGGTAAATAACCAGCACCGTCCACCAGCATAGTTCGTGGCTTTGGGGCTAGTACAGCAATGCACAAAAGAAACATTTTGATCTAAATGAAATCACTCAGTAACTTTCTATTTTTCTCCATAGTAACACATATAAAATATGAAAAATGTTTATTCAAGTTTTTTTCTCCTCTTTCACAACTATTTCAAAAGGCCTTAAGTGTGTTTTGTACCTCCTTAAAAATTTCACCCTATAGATGGGGTTCCTTTTAACACTGAAGTCTGGGGCTTTGCTCCAATAGCTTGACTCTATTACTGCATTCCTGCTGAAAAGCACTAATAGCTTAGAATGTTTCTTTATTGAATTTTTTTCTTAGGAAAATGACTCTGAAAGCTTTGGAAGGCATTTCTAAAATACGATCATCCGAAAAGTCAGCCTTTTATGTGACTTCAGACCGCAGAAGAATCCCATGGACTTTTTACCTAATATAATTTAACCCCTTCATTCAAGCACTTAAGAGCTGGAGTGTGGTTTAATAGGTAGATTTAGAGGTTTCCGTGCCTCCGTAATCCTCCTTTCATCAAAACAATGGCTACAGTTAACATTTATGATTTTGCCTTTCACATCAAATGACTTCACATATTGTTACCACAGGACTCATGACACTCACTAATGATGTACTGTAGAGAAAATTACAATCACCTCAAATTTACTTCATAACGATGCGGCTACAAAGGAGGGGTGGAGATGACTTGACCCATTCAACTCCCTTGTCACCAGAAGAATGACTCACGAATAGGACATCAATCAGGCTGAGTCCCCAAAGCCTGCCTAGCAAGATCACATTTTTTCAGTATGTCCTACTGTGATGTCATACAGGGATGTAGGCAAATTACAGCCTGGGGGCCTCTGGCCTCAATCTTACACATGACCTCTCACTTGACACCTCCCTACTCCCTTATCCCCCAGTGAATGAATTTAACATTTTTAAAGTATTGTTCTTTATAAAGGAAGGAAGGGAGGGAGGGGGGAGGGAGGAAATAAAGAAAGAGAGGGAGGGAGGGAGGGAGGAAGAATATGTGGCAGAAACTGTATGTAGTCCGCAAAGTCCAAAGTATTTATTATTTGGTCCTTTACAGAAAAAGTCTGTGACCCCCTTAGAATCTAAGGCATGTGAGAAAAGTCCATCTATAAAACTTTTGCAATTCAAGCTGTAAACATTGTCTAACATTCATGAGCATGTCATTCAGGAACCTGGGCTTACTGCACACATAAATATACTCTGTTGGAGCACATTGCAGGTATCACTGGACTTTTTTTTTTTTTTTTTTTTTGGAGTCAGCACATTGCTCTAGATGAGGGGATACAGACCTAACAAAGATTAAGTTCATGTACCAACATGCATATATGAACACTAAACACACACACAGGATATTCATCAACAACTGGGATCATCAAGTACTCCTGTTGGATTACAGCATCACTCAACAATAGCCCTGAAAGGGAAGAATAAAAAGGAACAGAAACCCAGCTGCTGGTGCACATTTGGGAGACCTACAGGCAAGACTGAGCCCATTCAGGTCATGACTGGACCAAAGAGAATGCCAGCAAAACAACAGCATGACAGCTGTACATCTTTTGTCTAGCTTTTTAGCTAGTTTTATCAGCTATTTATCTGATAGTTATTCAGAAGTCCAGCCTATCCTTACCAACAGTGAAGATATATTATTAGGTTCCAAATTTATTAGTAACAAATGTTTTTTGTTTGAGGCATTGTGCTAAGTGTTCTACATATATTATGTCCTTTAAGCCACCAATAAGACAGACATTGCTATCCTTTTACGAGGACTTTTAGTGGCACACCCCACACAATGGAAACCATCTGAAGTAACTTTAGCGAGTCTCCTGGGAACAGTTGCTGCTTCATGTCAATCTTCCTGCCAAGTTCATTGGACATAGATCCCACATGACAGATTTTCCATCAAGAATCCCAAATAGTATTGAAAATTGAATGATACAATTTAGAAATTGTTCCTTGTCATCCCTATCTTTGGAAAAGGACAGTTTAAAAAAAAAGAAAAATACTTAACCACAAAAATGTGGTGAAAATGCTATTTGCATCATGATTTATAAGCCCATGCTCCTCTAACCCCCCCAGTGGGGACCTGAGCAGATGACTAAAGGTGAATGGAAGTCCGAAGAAACTGAATTAAACACAGGACCAGAACCAAACTACTAGAGGTTCTTACATACTTTAAGGGGACCTAAGACCAATAGTTTGTGAGTCTGAGTGAATACCCACTGACCCACCCAGTTTCTCCTATACAGACATATGTCAATATTCACATGCATGTTTGCCACACCTGAACAGCACTCCGCATTGTGAAAGTGTGGTCCATTTTTCACTCTGGCATATTAAGTGAGTCTTTGTGCATCTCCATGCATGTGGTGTGCTGCCCAAACATGATACCTGCTATGGTGTTTGCCTGTTTTCAGCTGCTACTGGATAGCTCTTCAGTTTTCATGGGGAATTCATACAGAGATAAGAGTTTCTTCAGTGACATGGGAGATTTGGGGGTTAGCTACCAAATTCCTATTTAATTCACAATTTAGCTGTCCAAGAAAACGAAGAATAATAACAGGAATTTTTGACTTTTAGAATTAATGCTACACCACTCAAGAAAAAACAAATTTTAAAAGGGAAAGAGATTCCCCCCACCTTCTTTTCTGAACATGAGGCCAGTACAAAGGAAAACTCTAAAATGGGCAAAGCTTGCTTTGACAGACACACATCATCCTTTCTACAACCCCACCCACTTCCGGAATACTAGAGAAAGCCTCCTCACTCTGAGGCTGCCATGTTCTCCAAAAGTTCCGTTTTCTCTCCCATTAACTCAGAGCTCCTTAAGAATAGGGACCAAGTGAGAGGGTGGGATCAAGATGGTGGAGTAGGAAGATCCTGAGCTCACCTCCTCCCACGGATACACCAAAACCACAGCTACATAGAGAATAACTCTCTCTGAGGATGACCTGAAGACTAGCCGAACAGCTCTTCTACAATTAAGGATGTTAAAAAAAAAAAACCACCATCAGCGACAGGTAGGAGAGGCAGAGACGCAGTCTAGTCACCCCCACTGTAGCAACCTACAAGTTGGGGGGGGATATCACAAACTTGGAGGTCGTCCCTAAAGAGTGAGGGGTACGGCCGCACTGTGGGTACCCCAGCCCTCAGGACCAGCACTGGGAAGAGAAGCCTCCATAATTGGCATTAAAAACCAGTAGGGCTTACAACCAGAAGAGCCAGAAGTCTGTAGGAAAGCAATTCACTGCTTTTAAAGGGCTCGTGCACAAACTCACTTGCCCTAAGTCCCAGTACAGAGGCAACAGAATGAAAAGTGCCTCACCCTCTAGCTGGCCTGCCAAGACTGTCCCAGCACATCCTTAGACCCACTGGAGGCTCCACCTCCAGCCCTCCTGCTAAGGCAGTGGCCCCTGGTGCACCCTGGGAAAAGCCCCAGCCCATGCCCACTCCAGCTCCAGCCCTTACACCAAAGCCACCAAGCACACACAGTCTACATAGGGTCCTCTGACACAAGACCAGGAGAGGTAACTGTTTTGCCTTTGTTTCATAGAAACAAAGACAAAGTCTAACAAAATGAGAAGGCAGAGGAATTCGTTCCAAACCAAAGAACAAGATAAACCCCCAGAAAAAAAAAAAAAAAAAAAAACAGTCTAATGAAACAGAGATAAGTGATTTAACTGATAAAAATTTTAAGCCAACGGTCACAAGAATGCTCACTGAACTTGGGAGAAGAATGGAGGTACACAGTGAGAACTTTAACAAAGAGTTAGAAAATATTTTTTAAAATCAGAGCTGAAGAGTACAATAAGTGAAGTAAAAATACACAAATTGAGGGAATCAATAGCAAATTAGATGATACAGAAGAATGCACAAGTGATCTGGAAGACAAAATCACCCAATCAGAAGAGCAAAAGGAAAAATAAATTTTTTTAAAATAAGGATAGTTCAAGGGACCTCTGAGACAACATCAAATGTACTAACATTTGCATTATAAGGGTCCCGGAAGGAGAAGGGAAAAACGGGGAGAAAACATACTTGATGAAATAATAGCTGAAAAACTCCCTAACCTGGGGAAAGAAACATAATGATCCAGAACCTATGGGATGCAGCAAAGCAGTTCTAAGAGGGAATTTTATAGTGATACAGGCTTATTTCAGGAAACAAGAAAATTTTCAAATAAACAACATCACTTTACACCTAAAGGAATTAGAGAAAGAAGAAAAACAAAACTGAAAATTAGTAAAGGGAAGGAAATAATAAAGATCAGAGCATAAATAAATGAAATAGAAAAGATCAATGAAGCTAAGAGTTTGTTCTTTAAAAAGATAAACAAAATTGACAAATTTAGCCATCAATTAAAAAAGAGGGCTCAAATAAATAAAGTTAGAAAGGAAAGAGAAGTTACAACCAACAACATCAAAGAAATACAAACAATCACAAGAGACTACTTAGAACAATTATATGCCAACAAATTGGACACCCTAGAAGAAATAGTTAAGTTCCTAGAAACACATAATCTTCCAAGACTGAATCAGCAAAAAAATAGAAATCCAAACATACTGCTTACCAGTAATGAAATTGAATTAGTAGTCAAAAAACTCCCAACAGAACCAGATGGCTTCACAGGGGAATTATATCAAATATTTAAAGAAGAGTTAATACCTATCCTTCTCAAAGTATACCAAACAACTGAAGAGAAGGGAACACTCCCAAATTCATTCTATGAGGCTAGCATTACCCCGATGCCAAAAACAGGAAACACACTACAAATAAAGAAAATTACATGCCAATATCCCTGATGAACATAGATGCAAAAATCCTCAACAAAATATTACCAAACCAAATACATTAAAAGGATCATACACCATGAATTTATGGAATGTATTCCAGGGATGCAAGGATGTTTCAATATCCACAAATCAATTAGTGTGGTACACCACATTAACAAAATGAAAGATAAAAATCACACAATTATGCCAATAGATGCAGAAAAGCAATTGACAAAATTCAACATACATTTATAATAAAAACTCTCAACAAACTGGGTATAAAGGGAATATACCTCAACATATATGACATATATGTAATATATGACAAACCCACATCTAGCATCACATTCAACAGTGAAAAACTGAAAACTTTTCTGCCAAGGTCAGGAAAAAGACAAGGATGCCCACCCTCACCACTTTTTTTTTTTTTTTTTTTTTTTTGCGGTACACGGGCCTCTCACTGTTGTGGCCTCTCCCGTTGCGGAGCACAGGTTCCAGACGCGCAGGCTCAGCGGCCATGGCTCATGGGCCTACCCATTCCACGGCATGTGGGATCTTCCCGGACCGGGGCACGAACCCGTGTCCCCTGCATCGGCAGGCGGACTCTCAACCACTGCACCACCAGGGAAGCCCCCTCACCACTTTTATTCAACATAATATTAGAAGTCCTAGCCACAACAATCAGACAAGAAGAAAATAAATAAAAGTCATGTAAATTGGAAGGGAAGAAGTAAAACTCACTATTTGCAGATGACATGATACTATAAAAGAAAACCCTAAAGACACCACCAAAAAAAACTATTAGAATAAATGAATACAGTAAAGTTGCAAGATACAAAATTAATATACAGAAATCTGTTGCATTTCTATACACTAATCAAGAACAGAAAGAGAAATTAAGGAAATGAGCCCATTTAAAATTGCATCAAAAAGAATAAAATACCTAGAAATAAATCTAAGCAAGGAGATGAAAAACCTATACTCTGAAAACTATAAGACATCGATGAAAGAAATTGAAGACAACACAAATACTGGAAAGATATACTATGCTCATGGTTCAGAATTAATATTGTTAAAATGACCATACTATCCAAAGCAATCTACAGATTCAATGTAATCCCTATCAAAATACACATGGCATTTTTCATAGAACTAAAACAAATAATCTTAAAATTTGTATGGAACCACAAAAGACCACGAAGCAATCTTGAAAAAGAACAAAGCCTTGATTTCAAACTGTATTACAAAGCTATAGTAATCAAAACAGTATAGTATTAGTACAAAACCAGACACATAGATCAATGGAAAAGAATAGCAAGCCCAGAAATAATCCCACACTCATACGGTCAATTAATTTATGACAAAGGAGGAAGGAATATACAATGGGAAAAAGATGGTCTCTCCAATAAATCGTGTTGGGAAAACTGAACAGCTACATGTAAAAGAACAACACAAGACTATTTTCTTACACAATACACAAAAATAAGCTCAAAATGAAGTAAAGACTCTGGAGCCAGATGCTGGAGGTTGTTTTAGCTCTGGGTGCCTTCAGGGTTCATGTCAGCACAGCCTTGCCTTGGTGCAGGCTGGCTTCCTTCCTGAAATAGACTTTAACCTCCTTGGAGGTATACAAAACCAAGCCAGATTGCAGGAAAGGAAAGGTGGTTTCCTTACTGTCACCTTTTATCATGCCCTTCCTTCTCATGCACATCATGCCCCAAGTTGCTTTTGCACAGCAAAGGAAATCATCAACAAAACAAAAAGGCAAGCTACTGAATGGAAGAAGATATTTTCAAATAATATGTCCAATTAGGAGTTAATATTTAAAATATATAATACAATTATAAACATACAATTCAATAGCAAAAAAAAAAAACAATTAAAAAATGGGCAAAGGACCTGAATAGACATTCTTCCAAAGAAAATATACAGATGGCCAAACATGCATGAAAAGATGTTCAACATCACTAATTATTAGAGAAATGCAAATCAATCTGCCATGAGATACATTACACCTGTTAGGATGACTATTTTCAAAAAGACAACAAATAATAAGTGTTGGAGAGGACGTGGAGAAAAGGGAACCCTGTGCACTGTTCGTGAGAATGTAAATTGGTGCAGCCACTATGGAAAACAGCATGGAGGTTCTCAAAACAAAAAGTTTTTGACTACCATGTGACCCAGCAATTCCACTTCTTGGTATTTATCCAAAGAAAACAAAAACACTAATTCAAAAGTTCATTCACTATATGCACCCCACTGTTCATTACAGCATTATTTACAATTGCCAAGATATGGAAGCAACCTAAATGCCCATCAATAGATGAATGGATAAAGAAGATGTGTACACACAAAAACACACTGGAATATTACTCAGCCATAAAGAAAGAATGAAATGTTCCCATTTTCAAAGACATGGATGGACTTGGAGGGTATTATGCTAAGTAAAACAAGTCAGACAGAGAATGACAAATACTGTATGATTTCACTTATACGTGGAATCTAAAAAAACAAAACAAACAAACAAAACAAAACAGAAATATACTCATAGATACAGAGAACAGCTGGTTTCCAGATGGGAGAAGGGTGGGGGATTATGTGAAATAGGTGAAAGGGATTAAGAGGTACAAACTTCCAGTTATAAAATCATTAAGTCATGGGAATGTAATGTACAACACAGGGAATACAGTCAATAACATTGTAATAACTTTGTATGGTGACAGATGATGATCAGACTCATTGTGGTGATCATTTTGTAATGTATAAAAATATCAAATCACTATGTTGTACACCTGAAACTAATATAATATTGTAAGTCAACTATAGTTCAATTAAAAAAAAAAGTTTAGTTAACATCCATCATCTGATATAGATACAGAGGAAAATGAAAAGAATAAAGACCAAGTCTTATCCACCTTTGCACCCCTAAAACCTACCACAGTCATTAGCACACAATAAAATTGATTTCCATTTCTACATTCCACAATCAAACTTACCATTCTTTCAGTGATGATACGCCATTGACCTAGATATAATGGAAGGTGAGGTGGTTACACATAGTAAATTGATTTGTGCTAGACATGGGATTAACACTTTAAAATCATTACCTTATTTAATCCTTTTATTTGTTACGTTTTATAATAGAAACTTTTAAACATAAACAAAAGTAGAGATAATAAATAATGAACCTGCCATACCCAGTATCATACCATACCTCTCCCCAATACCTCTCCTCTCCCCTCTTGGTCCAATAGTGTATCTATATCTCTTACTCTCCCCACTCCCCTTCACAGTAAGTTATTTAAAACAAAATCCTAGATACCACATCATCTCATCTATAATTAATTATCTCCCTCATTTTTTGTTAACATTAGGCATTGATTTGTAAGTTAACTGTAGATCTGGTTCTTTCATTGCAACTGCTATGAATTTCTAAGTATACAGTACCTCAGTCTTCAGTTATCAAGGATTAAGATATAAATACAATTAAGTTACTTTTAATCATCTCACAAATAAGAGGGATTAAAAAAAATTTTGCTTGTATGTAACTGCCTAAATCTGAGATTTCACATTTTCCCATTACCACACTAACTTTACATTAGTTTTAAAGCTATTGTACAAATGTGTTTATTTTTAAGATAGGGAAAGAAACAAGTAGTAAAACAAAATGGGGGCTTCCCTGGTGGCGCAGTGGTTAAGAATCTGCCTGCCAATGCAGGGGGCACGGGTTCAAGCTCTGGTCCTGGAAGATCCCACGTGCTGTGGAGCAACTAAGCCCGTGCACCACAACTACCGAGCCTGCGTCTAGAGCCCGCGTGCCTAGAGCCCGTGCTCCACAACAAGAGAAACCACCGCAACGAGAAGCTCGTGCACCACAACAGAGTAGCCCCCGCTTGCCGCAACTAGAGAAAGGCCGTGTGCAGCAACGAAGACCCAACGCAGCCAAAAATAAATTAAAAAAAAAAAAGGCTTAAAAAAAATGGATAATACTATCTTTTATATACAAAGTTTTCACTTGTATTTAATGCTGTATTTTAATCTTACATTCTAACAATTTTCTGGTGGGGAATTCCATTACTAAAGTTCATGATGATAAGTATAATATCCAACCTAAAGAGACAAAAATAAAAGGCACAGAGCAATAGTCTTTTCAATGTGTCAGATTTAAAAGCACTTTAAAATGCCTAATCAGAAGAATTTAAGCCCAAATTAAATTGTCATTTTTATATCTACAATTCCTTAAGCTTTGAAAGTTATTTTTAAAGGCCAATAGCTGAATTTTATTCACATGCTATTCAATATACTTCAAATCATAAATACTACATCTTAACCACCTGTACTCATTCTCTAATTTTTTTTAAAAAAAGGTTTTATCATCCTGGTTTTACAAAAGAAGAGAGATTCTCACGTGAGTAAAATCACTCATTATCACATGACCATTATATGGTGGAAACAGATTTGAACCCAGGTTGAATCAGGAAAAAATCCTGTTTTGTCCACATGCTGATGATTCCCCAACCTTCCAAGAGCCGGCTGCTTCCTTAAAATATACTCTTTTCTAATCGAAATAAATCTCTAACTTGGGGATCTACTTTCTCTTCCCAGGTCAGTTCCTTTAACACCATCTCACTTCTGAACCCACAGATTTTCCAGGATTCTCCAAGTTTTTCACCTAGAACAGAAACTGTGGCAGGAGTTAAAGCCCTTGGGCAGTTGTGGTGGTGGCCTTTCCTGTAAATACACAATCCCACAGGTAGGAAGGGAAAAAAGCCTCATTCAACAGCAATACGTAAAGAGGATTCAAAATAATAGGATTCACAATCAAAACTATAAATTAAGCAAGTCATCAAAGCTGAAAGTACTGGAAGAGAAAAATTCATCGCAAAGGAACTAATATCTTTGAAAAATTAGATTTATTTATGCATCTAATCTAACCAAGCATCGGCTCCATGGTTACATCATGAATCCTCGACCGGCTCAAAAGCCCAAGGTTGCTAACAACCCAATTCCATCCACAGTAGAATGGATTAAAAGTTATGGCATATTTATACTGTGGAATATTATGCAACTGCACACAATAAAACAGATGAATCTTACATAATGTTGAGCAAAAACAGAAAATCAAAAACAGAAACATAATTCATTATGATTTTTCTTGATATAAAGTTAAGAGCAGGCAGAACTAAACAATGGTAGAGCAAGAAAGAAAAGAAAGGAAATGATTACCATCGAGTTATAATGGTGGTTACCTTTTGGTGGCAGGAAGAGGAATGCAATTCCATAAGGACACATACACGGGAGGGGTGAGGATGGGGTGTTCAGGTGTTAGTAACGGTCTGCTTCTTGAGTTGGATGGTGGTTACACAAAAGTTCACTTCTTAACCATTTGTTAACACATACGTATGTATTGTGCTCTTTCATGAAAGTATTTTATATTTCACACTGTAAAATGTTTAATTTCCTAAACTGCAGGATTGTTTTCCCATAGTTTGATTCTATAAAGCTATGGAGCAAGAAAAAGAAGTAAGTTACTAAAAATACTCCCAAGGCAAAGATACTATGAACTATGTCTCTGTTCTCTTCCCTAGAGTCCAAGTTGCACCAGGGCTCATGGTTGCAATTCTTACCCACGGTGGACGTTAAGTAAATATTTGATGATGTTGAGGGCTTAAGTAATGATTTATGTAAACATCAGGAACTGCTGCACAGGACATATTCTCATGGCATAGTTTTAAACCGACCAGAGGGATCTCACTGTTGTATGTCTCAGACTAACTGTAGAATATAAGAAAGTCCCATTAACTGGTCAAGTTGACAGAGTTTGGGAGCTTGTTTTGCTGTTGCAAACCCACTGTTTGCAAAATGAGCATTCTCATATATGGTCAGTGGGTCTGCAGATTAGCACAACGTTTAAGAAGGGCAACTTTGGGGACTTCTCTGGTGGTCCAGTGGTTAAGATGCTGCACTCCCATTGCAGGCAGCCCGGGTTCAATGCCTGGTCAGGAACTAAATCCCACACGCATGCCGCAACTAAAAGATCCCACACGCCTCAACCAAGATCCCACGTGCCTCAACTAAGACCCAGCGCAGCCAAATAAATAAACATTTAAAAAAAGAAGGGCCACTTGGAAATACTCATCAAAACCCTTCAAATTAATATGTTTTGATATTACACGTCTAAGAATCTTTAAAAAGTAGTCATGGAGTTTGTATGCAAATATTTAACTATGAGGATATTTGGGTTAGCATTGTTTGCCGGAGTAAAACATGGGAAGCAACATAAATGTCCAATGATATTGGAGTTGTTAGATTGCGGTTCCCCTTCAATGGAATTCCAGGCAACCATTAAAACTGATGTCGTAGAGGACAATTTTAAAACATGAAAATATGTCCATAATACACTGTTACTTTTAAAATCCTCTGTGCACAGTTACAAAGCTCTGTGCACAATTTTAGATAGATAGATAAATAGATAGATAGATAGATAGATAGATAGATGATAGATAGATAGATAGGTAGGTAGATAGGTAGTACATAGATAGACAGACAGATAGAAACAAACCACTCCAAAACTTAGTAGCTTAAAACAACTAGTTTGTTCTCTATTTCTTTTCCATTGGTTGCCTGGGATAGCAGTTTTTGTGTTAGTCTCACTCTGGAGAATACTATAGGCAACCAACTCATCCTGCTTTGCCCAGGACTTTCTCTGTTTTAGCACTGGAAGTCCCATGTCCAGGAAACTCTCCTCAGTACTGGACAAACTGGGACAGTTAGTCCAGGCTAGCTGCCGCAGAGGTACACCCAAAATGACAACAGTGACTCTAGGTGGTGGGATTATGGGATTATGTGTGCTTCAAAAACAAAAAAAATAAAAATGAAATTTTTAACTAAAACTCTATTACCTATAATTCCAATCATTTATAACCATTTTAGTTCAGCAGCCAGCTGAAGGTTTCTTTTGTGCCACATAGAAAGAAACTGAATGCTACAAATCAGATCGTCTGGAAGATGTTTAGAACTTTCCAATCTGGGTCAGTAGTTCCCAGTCTTGTTTCCTGCCCCACCCAAGTGCAGGCCTGACACACTCCCATCAGTAATCAGCTCACCTGGCAGTGATTCTAAACCACGTGCAGGAGGGTGGAGGACTGCCAGGTTAAAAAAGCCCCTAAATTAAGTCCAATGTGTTCTGGCTCATGTCTGTTTAGGGATAATTAAAGCATGTTTTTTACAGTCAGTTTTATCTATTTTTAAAAATAGTTTTTAAATATGTTTTACTATTCATACCAAAGTTATTCTTTCTTAGTTGAAATTTATGAAATTTTACTCTACTTTATGTACTAGCACATCTCATTCTAAGACCTCATGTCCCACAATACAAGAATAAAGAATAGGGTAATGTTTTAGGTACATGGGCTGACTGGGGTGAGGACTTCAGATGTTTTATATAGTTTAGCATACTTGTTATATACAGTCTTCTTTCACCAGTTTGAAATTATCCTATTTTCGTTATTCATTAGCTGAGCAGCCATGGGCTAGACTTATTTCCTTTCTATAATGAATGTTCTTATAAGTTGAATCAGTCTAACTTTTTGATGACACAGGTGCAGAAATTAAGATAATAAACTTAGCTAGCATAATCCTCTCTTAGCAAACAGCCTTCAGCCTTGTTTCTCTCCTCTCCGAATTATGTGCAAACATACACACACAAGATTTTGTTTTCTGGGAACTGGACTTTCTGCATAAAGACTTCTGCCATAAGGCAATTGCATTGCCTTAAGAGAAATGCAATAAGAGTGAACGATAAGCTGTGATGGAGATGAGGGGAGAAGTAGGCATAATATTCTGGTTCTACGAGTGAACTAATCATTTTAGAGGGCATGAGCAATTTGATGCTAAAGCCGTGGTCTGTTCAGAATCAGCTATTTCCCTTCCTATGCTGGCAAGTCCTGCATAGGAAGGGAAATAAAACTCCAGGAGGAGCTTTAACATAAAGATACTGTATGCCAATAATTTAAAAACTAACAGCAACGTTGTTCCTCACTATCAAGGCTATGCAAGTTGTACCCATGTGGCAAAGACATGTTCAACATTATAAAATGGAATGTTCTCTTCTCCAAGGTCCCTGAAAGAATTTCATTCCAGATGCACTGTTAGCTTCATTGGGGTTCTATCCTTATTGCCCCGGCAACAGAAGGTTAAATTAGAAAACCGGTATTTTTTTAAGTTGACCCTCCCACCTGGAGTTTTATTTTACACTGCCATGTCTTACGGATCTAATTTCCACTAACACAGAAAACAGGTCCTAGCCCTCTGGAAAGGAGCAAATAGAGGAATGATATCTCCTTCCATGTGGGCTTTGGCAGGACAGTCTGGCTTTGCTCAGGCTTGGGCCCTCAGCCTCCTAAGGTCCCTGATTTGAATCCCCTGCAGTTTGCTATGACCGTACCTAGGTCTAAGCAAGGGGTAGACCTAGTAGACCAACATTTTCAAAAGTAATGAGCACTTTCACTTTGTTTCACAAAAACCTTCTGATCAGCGTCAGTGGATTAGCCCCACCCCTTTTCAGGTGGTGGGTTGACACAACAGAGAGGAAGGGGGTTGAGCCCTAAACTCTGAACCATTTGATAAAGCTTATCTTAAATGCCCTTAAACTTTGTGTAAGGCATGGGAATCACATGTAAGTAGGACAAATATAGACCGTGAAGGGTAACACAAAGTCAGTGGGAAGAAAACCAGAAACAAAGAAGAATGACGAAAATGTTGGTTTCCTTTATAAGAGGTTTTCAAAATGTGTTAATTATTTTCCTAGATTGACCTTCTCTATCTTGAGATATTTCAAGACACATACAGTTGGGCCTTCCCTATTAGCAGATTCCACATCCTTGGATTCAGCCAACCGTGGATGCTGGAGCAGAGGATGCCAAGGGCCAACTGCTCTAGAGCATTTTATAAGAGGGATCGAGCATCCGGGAATTTTGTTGGGGGAGGGGGCGGGGCAGGATTGGCTGGGTGAGGGTTGGTCCTGGAACCAATTCCCCCCGCACCACCCCCTGGCGTGATACCCAGGGATCATTGTATTTGCCTGTTTTGCAATATAAGCTCATATAACCTTAGAGTTGAAAAAGATCATATAGGTCACCTATATGAGTATTTCACAAATGCTGATGCAAGCCAGAATCACCTAGGTGAGCTTGGTCAAAATACAGATGCTCTGGGGCCAGGACATCTGTGAACAAGCTCCACCACAACATTTGACACTCATTCATCTAGTCCCAGGTCCTATCTCTCTCAGGAACCTTCATACAGTTACTGAGAGACCATTCCTCACTGGCTCTAGAGGACAACTTCAAGAAATGTGAATTAATAGTGGATGGTTGGTAAATAATGGAAGTTCACAAAGTAACCTAGTGGTAACCTAGTGTGCAGGATATGCCTTTCCTGCTAGGTATGTATACGCCTAATGACACCTTCTTGATATGACTAAACAAATAGAAAATTATTTAAATGAATAGAATATGTATGAATTGGTTTTGGTTTTACTTTTATTTTCAAAGCAAATCTGTTCTTTTTTTAATGTATTGTTTTATAGAGCAGGTTTTTATTAGTCACCCATTTTATACATATTAGTGTATACATGTCAATCCAATCTCCCAATTCATCCCACCACCCCACCACCACCACCACTTCCCCCCCTTGGTGTCCATACATTTGTTCTCTACATCTGTGTCTCTATTTCTGCCCTGCAAACTGGTTCATCTGTACCATTTTTCTAGGTTCCACATACATGCGTTAATATACGATATTTGTTTTTCTCTTTCTGACTTACTTCACTCTGTCTGACAGTCTCTAGGTCCATCCACGTCTCAACAAATGACCCAATTTTGTTCCTTTTTACGGCTGAGTAATATTCCATTGTATACATGTACCACATCTTCTTTATCCATTCGTCTGTCAATGGGCATTTAGGTTGCTTCCATGACCTGGCTATTGTAAATAGTGCTGCAATGAACATTGTGGTGCATGTGTTTTTTTGAATTATGGTTTTCTCTGGGTATATGCCCAGTAGTGGGATAGCTGGGTCATATTACCATATAATATGGTAATTCTATTTTTAGATTTTTTAAGGAATCTCCATACTGTTCTCCATAGTGGCTGTATCAATTTACATTCCCACCAACAGTGCAAGAGGGTTCCCTTTTCTCCACACCCTCTCCAGCATTTGTTGTTTGTAGATTTTCTGATGATACCCATTCTGACTGGTGTGAGGTGATACCTCAATGTAGTTTTGATTTGCATTTCTCTAATAATTAGTGATGTTGAGCAGCTTTTCATGTGGTTCGTGGCCATCGGGATGTCTTCTTTGGAGAAATGTCTATTTAGGTCTTCTGCCCATTTTTGGATTGGGTTGTTTGTTTCTTTAATATGGAGCTGCATTAGCTGTTTATATATTTTGGAGATTAATCCTTTGTCCATTGTTTCGTTTGCAAATATTTTCTCCCATTCTGAGGGTTGTCTTTTCATCTTGTTTGTAATTTCCTTTGCTGTGCAATAGCTTTTAAGTTTCATTAAGTCCCATTTGCTTATTTTTGTTTTTATTTCCATTACTCTAGAAGGTGGATCAAAAAAGATCTTGCTGTGATTTATGTCAAACAGTGTTCTTCCTATGTTTTCCTCTAAGAGTTTTATAGTGTCCGGTCTCACATTTAGGTCTCTAATCCATTTTGAGTTTATTTTTGTGTATGGTGTTAGGGAGTGTTCTAATTTCATCCTATTACATGTAGCTGTCCAGTTTTCCCAGCACCACTTATTGAAGAGACTGTCTTTTCTCCCTTGTATATCCTTGCCTCCTTTCTTATAGATTAGTTGACCATAGGTGCCTGGGTTTATCTCTGGGCTTTCTATCCTGTTCCATGGATCTATGTTTCTGTTTTTGTGCCAGTACCATATTGTCTTGGTCACTGTAGTTCTGTAGTATAGTATGAACTCAGGGAGTCTGATTCCTCCAGCTCCATTTTTTTTCCTCAAGACCACTTTGGCTATTCGGGGTCTTTTGTGTCTCCATGCAAATTTTAAGATTTTTTTATTGTAGTTCTGTAAAAAATGCCATTGGTAATTTGATAGGGATTGCATTGAATCTGTAGATTGCTTTGGGTAGTAGAGTCATTTTCACAATATTGATTCTTCCAATCCAAGAACATGGTATATCTCTCCATCTGTTTGTGTCATCTTTAATTTCTTTCATCTTATAGTTTTCTGCATACAGGTCTTTTGCCTCCCTAGGTAGGTTTATTCCTATTTTATTCTTTTTGTTGCAGTGGTAAATGGGAGTGTTTCTTTAATTTCTCTTTCGTATTTTTCATCACTAATGTATAGGAATGCAAGAGATTTCTGTGTATTAATTTTGTATCCTGCAACTTTACCAAATTCATTGATTAGCTCTAGTAGTTTTCCGGTGGCATCTTTAGGATTCTCTATGTATAGTATCATGTCATTGGCAAACAGTGACAGTTTTACTTCTTCTTTTCCAATTTGTATTTCTTTTTCTTCTCTGATTACCGTGGCTAGGACTTCCAAAACTATGTTGAATAATAGTGGTGAGAGTGGACATCCTGTCTCGTTCCTGATCTTAGAGGAAATGCTTTCAGTTTTTCACCATTGAAAATGATGTTTGCTGTGGGTTTGTCAATTATGACCTTTATTATGTAGAGGTAGCTTCCCTCTATGCCCACTTTCTGGAGAGTTTTTATCAGAAATGGGTGTTGAGTTTTGTCAAAAGCTTTTTCTGCATCTATTGAGATGATCATATGGTTTTTATTCTTCAATTTGTTAATATGGCGTATCATATTGATTGATTTGTGTATATTGAAGAATCCTTGCATCCCTGGGATAAATCCCACTTGATTGTGGTGTATGATCCTTTTAATATATTCTTGGATTCTGCTTGCTAGTATTTTGTTGAGGATTTTTGCATCTATATTCATCAGTGATACTGAACTGTAATTTTCTTTTTTTTGTAGTATCTTTGTCTGGTTTTGGTATCAGGGTGATGGTGGCCTCATAGACGGAGTTTGGGAGTGCTCCTTCCTCAGCAATTTTTTGGAAGAGTTTGAGAAGGATGGGTGTTAGCTCTTCTCTAAATGTTTCATAGAATTCACCTGTGAAGCCATCTGTTCCTGGCCTTTTGTTTGTTGCAAGATTTTTAATCACAGTTTCAATTTCATTACTTGTGATTGGACTGTTCATATTTTCTATTTCTTCCTGGTTCAGTCTCGGAAGGTGATACCTTTCTAAGAATTTGTCCATTTCTTCCAGGTTGTCCATTTTATTGGCATAGTGTTGCTTGTAGTAGTCTATTAGGATGCTTTGTATTACTGCGGTGTCTGTTGTAACTTCTCCTTTTTCATTTCTAATTTTATTGATTTGAGTCCTCTCCCTCTTTTTCTTGGTGAGTGTTGCTAATGGTTTATCAATTTTGTTTATCTTCTCAAAGAACCACCTTTTAGTTTTATTGATCTTTGCTATTGTTTTCTTTGTTTCTAATTCATTTATTTCTGCTCTGATCTTTATGATTTCTTTCCTTCTACTAACTCTGGGTTTTGTTTGCTCTTCTTTCTCTAGTTCCTTTAGGTGTAAGGTTAGATTGTTTACTTGAGATTTTTCTTTTTTCTTGAGGTAGGATTGTATTGCTGTAAACTTCCCTCTTAGAACTGCTTTTGCTGCATCCCACAGGTTTTGGATTGTTATGTTTTCATTGTCATTTGTCTCTAGGTTTTTTTTAATTTCCTCTTTGATTTCTTCAGTGATCTCTTGGTTATTTAGTAATGTATTGTTTAGCCTCCAAGTGTTTGTGCTTCTTACGTTTTTTTCCCTGTAATTCATTTCTAATCTCATAGCATTGTGGTCAGAAAAGATGCTTGATATGATTTCAATTTTCTTAAATTTACAGAGGCTTGATTTGTGACCCAAGATGTGATCTATCCTGGAGAATGTTCCGTGCGCACTTGAGAAGAAAGTGTAATCTGCTGTTTTTGGATGGAATGTCCTATAAATATCAATTAAGTCTATCTGGCCTATAGTGTGACTTAAAGCTTGTGTTTCCTTATTAATTTTCTGTTTGCATGATCTGTCCATTGGTGTAAGTGAGGTGTTAAAGTCTCCCACTATTATTGTGTTACTGTCGATTCCCTCTTTTATAGCTGTTAGCAGTTGCCTTATGTATTGAGGTGCTCCTATGTTGGGTGCATATATATTTAAAATTGTTATATCTTCTTCTTGGATCGATCCCTTGATCACTATGCAGTGTCCTTCCTTGTCTCTTGTAACATTCTTTATTTTAAAGTCTATTTTATCTGATAAGAGTATTGCTACTCCAGCTTTCTTTTGATTTCCATTTGCATGGAATATCTTTTTCCATCCCCTCACTTTCAGTCTGTATGTGTGGTCTGAAGTGGGTCTCTTGTAGACAGCATATATACGGTTCCTGTTTTTGTATCCATTCAGCGAGCATGTGTCTTTTGGATGGAGCATTTAATCCATTCATGTTTAAGGTAATTATTGATATGTGTGTTCCTATTACCATTTTCTTAATTGTTTGGGGTTTGTTTTTGTAGGTGCTTTTCTTCTCTTGTGTTTCCCACTTAGAGAAGTTCCTTTAGCATTTTTTGTAGAGCTGGTTTGGTGGTGCTGAATTCTCTTAGCTATTGCTTGTCTGTAAAGTTTTTGATTTCTGCATCGAATCTGAATTAGATCCTTGCCAGGGAGAGTAATCTTGGTTGTAGGTTCTTCCCTTTCATCACTTTAAGTATATCATTCCACTCCCTTCTGTCTTGTAGAGCTTTTGCTGAGAAATCAGCTGTTAACCTTATGGGAGTTCCCTTGCATATTATTTGTCATTTTTCCCTTGCTGCTTTCAATAATTTTTCTTTATCTTTAATTTTTGCCAATTTGATTACTATGTGTCTCGGCGTGTTTCTCCTTGGGTTTACCTTGTACAGGACTCTCTGTGCTTCCTGGAATTGGGTGGCTATTTCCTTTCCCATGTTAGGGAAGTTTTCAACTATAATCTCTACAAATATTTTCTCGGGTCCTTTCTCTCTCTCTTCTCCTTCTGGGACCCCTATAATGTGAATGTTGTTGCGTTTAATGTTGTCCCAGAGGTCTCTTAGGCTGTCTTCATTTCTTTTCATTCTTTTTTCTTTATTCTGTTCTGCAGCAGTGAATTCCACCATTCTGTCTTCTAGGTCACTTATCCGTTCTTCTGCCTCAGTTATTCTGCTATTGATTCCTTCTAGTGTATTTTTCATTTCAGTTATTGTATTGTTCATCTTTGTTTTTTTGTTCTTTAATTCTTCTAGGTCTTTGTTAAACATTTCTTGCATCTTCTCCATCTTTGCCTCCATTCTTTTTCCGAGGTCCTGGATCATCTTCACTATCATTATTCTGAATTATTTTTCTGGAAGGTTGCCTATCTCCACTTCATTTAGTTGTTTTTGTAGGGTTTTACCTTGTTCCTTCATCTGGTACATAGCCCTCTGCCTTTTCATCTTGTCTATCTTTCTGTGAATGTGGTTTTTGTTCCACAGGCTGCAGGATTGTAGTTCTTCTTGCTTCTGCTGTCTGCCCTGTAGCAAATCTGTTTTCACTTGAGAACTTCTTTCCTAATTACAGTTTGCTAAGCATGCCAGACTTGGATAAATAGCAAGATTTGTGAAAATCATCCAGGCTTTCGTTTATTTACTACACGCTTTTAATCAACTTGAGTATTCTAACTTATGTAAATTAGACCAACAGTAGAATCCTAAACAATTTGATAAATTTCCAATTATTCTTTCCACCTATGGATAATGATTAGCATTTGATCTTTAATTCTGATAAAGTTATGTGTTATTCAGCTACAGTTCTTGATTACATTAAGCCTTGTATCAATTCTGAAAAATATAAGAATTAAATTTTTGTTACGTAAATTAGCAATTATTTAACTTAATAAATGTGAATTTAAATCCATGGATCGGGTGTTTTGCGGTTACTACTTGCTGGTCTGACAAGAGTTGTTAGTCATTTCATTGTCTGCAGCAATAATCTAATTTCTGTCTCTATAGATTTCATACAAATGGTATCATACAATATGTGGCCTTTCACGTTTGGTTTCTTTCACTTAGAATACTGTTTTCAATGTCCAAAGTTTTCATTGCCATTTATGCTATCTGGCTACCACTCACTCATTCCAAAACACCAAACTCCCCCTCAGCCCCTCCCCCCATTGTAATGTTGCTTTGCCAATGTTCAGAGGGCACATACATACTTTGAGAAGGATGTGATTATACAGTGCTGAACTTGACTAACTCTTCTTTTGACAATCTACGAAAGTCTTATTAATTTTTGTTGCTTTTATTTGGAATAAATACAGTAAAAATCCATATGAGAACCACAACTAACTTTTCCGGGGATTCAGTAACATTGTGGATTAAACCACAGCCCCAGAGTACATGGTAGTGTAAAGTGAGCTCTCTCATTGTGACACTGGAACCCAGTAACATGGGTGTTTTCTCATCTCTGGACAGTAGGTTACAATAGAACTTTACTATCTCAGCACTAGTTGCCTTAACACTACAAGTCCTGGTTAAGCACAGGCTTAGAGCTGAGTCTGATTTTCCTGACCATTAGCTCTTTAGGTTTGCCTTTATAGCTGTGGACCAGGAGATCCTAGATGCCTGCAAAAGAGCAGTATTTTTTTTATAACATCCATATAAGGCACAAGTCTGTTAGCACAAACCACCTCAGATTTCTGCCACCATCTGTCCTCCAAAGTAACCTAAATAATGACAGCCAAGTATGATCAACTAAGCTCTGCTAGTAACCAAGGAAAAGCCCAAACAGAATGTGCTCTCCCAGTTGTGGCTTGGTTTTCTAAACGTGACCTTCTGGAGATGATGCCTCTGGTGTCTCATATGAAATACTGGCACTAAACCTGGGCTCATGGGTCAAGGAGTAGGGAGGAAAGCACCACGACAGGCGAGTAAAGGAATGGTTGGCAATATCCCTCAGTCATAACTCCTACCCTGATCTTACACCTCATATTGTCCTCCTTAGTGGGGGAATCTGGAGAAATTCTTTCAAAAATGCTATCGTTGTGTACAGCCACTGTGGAAAACAGTATGGAGAGTCCCCAGAAAATTAAGACTAGAACTACCATATGATCCAGCTATCCCACTTATGGGTATTCTTATCTGAAGAATACAAAAACACTAATTTGAAAAGATATATGCACCCCTACGTTCATTGCAACATTATTTACAATAGCCAAGATATGGAAACAACCTAACGACGGATGAATGGATAAAGAAGATGTGGCATACATATATATAGCTATATGTATATATCCATATATGATATCGATATATTCATATATCTATATATATATGCATATAATCTTAAAGGAATTAATTAGTAAGATGTCAATAGGAAGAGAAGAATAATATAAAACAATTCTAGCCCAAGGCTATAATATAAATAATTAAACTATAAAAATGCATAGAGGTAGGGGGCCAAGACAATTTAATGGAAGAAGAATTGTCTTTTCAACAAATGGTCTAAGACAACTGGAAATCCACAAGCAAAATATGAATTGGGACCCCTAACTTCACATGATACACAAAAAACTAACTCAAAGAGGATCATAGACTTAAATGAAAGCTCTAAAATTATAAAACTCTTAGAAGAAAATTCAGCAGTAAATTTCTGTGACCTTGGGTTAGGCAATGATTTCTTAGATGTGACACCAAAAGCACAAGCCATCAGAGAAGACTGGTAAGTCAGACTAACCCAAAATGAAAAATATTTGAATTTCAAAGGACACCATCAAGAAAGTGAAAAGGCAACCCACAGACTGAAAGAAAATATTTACAAATCATATATATGATAAGGGACTTAGACTATATAAAGAACCCTTACAACTCAATAATTAAAAGGCAAATGACCTAATTTAAAAATAGGCAAAGGATTTGAATAGACATTTCTCTAAAGAAGATAAATGAATGTCTAACGAGCATTTGAAAAGATGCTCAACATCATTACATATTAGGGAAATGTAAATTGAAATCACAATGAGCTATTACTTCACATGTAAGATGGCTATAATAAAAAAGACAGACAATAACAAGTGTTGATGAAGATGTGGAGAAACTGGAACTCTCATAAATTACCAGTGGGAATATAAAATGGAGCCGCAGCTGCTTTGGAAAACAGTTTGGCAATTCCTCAAAATGTTACACATGTAGTTAGCGTATGACCAAGCAATTCCAATCCTAGGTATATACTCAAGAGAAATTAGAACATATATCCACACAAAGACTTGTACAGTAATGTTCACAGCAGCATTATTCATAGTAGCCAAAACCTGGAAACAATCCAAATGTCCTTCAACTGATAAATGGATAAAATGTGGTATAGCCATACAATGGAACATAATTTGGTCATAGAAAGGAATGAACTACTGACACATGATACATACTACGTCAGAAACATTCTGCTAGGGACTTCCCTGGTGGTGCAGTGGTTAAGAATCTGCCTGCCAATGCAGGGGACACGGGTTCAAGCCCTGGTCCAGGAAGATCCCATGTGTCACAGAGCAACTAACCCTGTGCGCCACAACTACTGAGCCTGTGCTCTAGAGCCCGCGAGCCGCCAACTACTGAAGCCCATGCGCCTAGAGCCCGTGCTCCGCAACAAGAGAAGCCACCACAATGAGAAGCCCATGCACCACAATGAAGAGTAGCTCCTGCTCGTCACAACTAGAGAAAGCCCGCACGCAGCACCGAAAACCCAACACAGCCAAAAATAAAGAAAGAAAAATAAATAAATTTATTAAAAAGAAAACATTACGCTAAGTGAAGGAAGCCACACACACACAAAAAAACACATATTGTATAATACCATGTACGTTAAATATTAAGAATAAGCAAATCTGTAGAGACAAAAAGTTGATTAGTGGTTGCCTGAGGCTGGGAGATAGGATGGGGAGAGTGGGGGTAAGATGCGAAATCACGGCTGATGGGTACAAAGTTTCTTTTTGGGGTGATATAAATGTTCTAAATTTGCATTAAGGTAATGGTTTCACAACTCCATACATATACTAAAAACCACTGAATTGTACACTTTAAGTGGATAAACTTAATGGTACGTAATTTTGTCTCAATAAAGCTGTTTAAAAATACCAAGGAGTGGGGCTTCCCTGGTGGTCCAGTGGTTAAGACTTTGCCTTCCAATGCAGGGGGTGTGGGTTCAATCCCTGATCAGGGAGCTAAGATCCCACATGCCTTGCAGCCAAAAAACATAAAAGCAGAAACAATATTGTTACAAATTCAATAAAAGACTTTAAAAATGGTCCACATTAAAAAAAAAAATCTTAAAAAAAAATATACCAAGGAGTGACCATATAATTTATTAACAAACTAAGACACCTTTGAAAGTGCTAAAAATGTTAAACTAGACAGGACAGCAGATGTAAACCCAGACTGTTCCAGGCAAATGGAAATGCAGGGTCAGTCTAAATTTTAATACCTGGCTGGAAATAGGATGTATGAAGAGGACAGAGAGAAGAAAAGCCTAGAAAAGTAGAACAAGACCAGACTGTGGAAAGCCTTGAATGTCATGTTAAGGGATATGGTCAGAAAAAAAAAAAAAAGATAATTTTAGCAACTGTGCAAAGAATTAATTGTAGGAGTATAATAACCGGGCATAAAACTAATTGAGAAGATGTTTCCATAATCAAGATTGAGATGGTAAGCATCTAAATTAGGACATGGGCTGTAGGGATGACAATAAATGGACAGATTTGGGAAATATTTTGGGTTAGAAAGTTTAAAAGCATTTCCTAGAGAGTTCCAAAAACAAAAAACAAAAAAATAATCTTCAGTAATAGCAGCATCCCTGAAATAAGTATAGAGCTCTCCAAAGTCATTACTGTAGAACAAACACATTGTGTTCTGTTTAGTCTCCTACAGACTCTGCCCATGTGCTGGACCGGACCTATGTAGCCCAGGGCGTGCACCCTGAATGCACTCACTGTATATAAACTTGTTTTCTGTTTAAAAACTGACCTGCACTGTTCATGTTTCTGCATAGGACACTATTTTCTCCTGCCAGAGAACTGGAGGAAAAGCAGGCAACCCGCAGTCCAACTGGGTAAGTTGGGTTGTTTTCGGTTTGTTTGTTTGTTTGTTGTTTGTTTTTGATTGACAGTGGTTTAAAACTCAGCTGTCTCAAGCAGTTTAAAAAATACACCGCGTGGAAGTCAAAGTGAGAATGGATTTCCATGGCTATGGTTCTAGGTAACTTTTTAAGAAACATATCTAATTTTGTAAAATTAACCAGGTTCAAAAATTAAGTAATTTCATGATAATGTAAACCAAGTTTTGTCATCCTTATACACTATCAATGACTTTACCTGAAATACATTGCAGCTGTGGGCTCATGGAAGTGGCTAAACAAACTTCAAGTATGCCTTAAATCAGATCACCTGAGCACTTATTAATTGAAAGCCAGAGGATATGAGTAAAAATTATTAACTACTCCCCTGGCAGATAGGGATCAGGGGCTAGAGAACTAGAAAGAAACAGACTTAGAAGAGAAATCAATGAACCAAATCATCTCCCTGCTTCCAACTTCAAGGCTATGGAATGAAATCTTTGCCCCAGGGGCTCATAAACCCCTTGCTTAAATTAGAAAGTTTAGACTCTATTCCCAGCACACACACAAAAAAATCACACAAAACTAGAGTAAAAATAAGCAAGGCAAAAAACAAAATGACTATGATTTTAATCCCTTAATACAAACAAGGGGATGAGAAAGGCTGATGACACAGTGAACACTAAGCCCAGACTCCCCCAAGGTTATGGCCCTCTCTTTATAATCGGAGTTTCGGGTAGTGTGCGGCGTCCTGCATTAGATAAACAATAGAAGATTAATCATGTAAAATGTTCAAACGGTTTGTGTAAAATTTATGGATGTTTAGAAGGTCCCACAAAATAAATGTTCAGACAAACTGAGCTAAAGAGGCATTTCCCTGTTACCAGTTGAAAGTATAAGGAAAGTTTGTAGAAACGGGATGATGACCAGCTGTTTCACATCTCCACTAAGAAAATAGGATGAATTTGTTTTCAAATACTCGGATTGGACAAAGGGAAGAATATTCCACTCATAATATTCTATCTAACACTGAAATGGTACATGAAAGACATTGCCTATCTCAGGGAGTTTTAAAAGACAATTAATGTTAGCTTGCTGGACAGGTCATATATTCCTGGGAAGGGAAGAGCATATAATGACATGAGAAGCACGAGGCTATGAATTCTGTCATGAGGAAGTAGAGTGATTCGCTTAAAAATGTGGCTGTCACTTGACACCCGGTTTTGGTTGGTGTTTTCTGTTTGTTTTGGTTTTGGTTTTGCCGTGCTCTGTGGCACTCAGTATCTAGTTCCCCGACCAGGGATTGAACCCAGGCCAGGGCAGTGAAAGCCTGGAATCCCAACCACTAGGCCACCAGGAACTCCTTGACGCCAGTTTTTTTTGTGCGTGTGCGGTATGCGGGCCTCTCACTATTGTGGCCTCTCCCGTTGCGGAGCACAGGCTCCGGACGCGCAGGCTCAGCGGCCATGGCTCACGGGCCCAGCCGCTCCGCGGCGTGTGGGATCTTCCCGGACCGGGACACGAAACCACGTCCCCTGAATCGGCAGGCGGACTCTCAACCACTGCGCCACCAGGGAAGCCCTGACGCCAGTTTTTGATGTGGTTTTTCTGTTATCTGATTACTCTTAAACTAGCAACTAACCAACCTCACAATGAGGTTAAAATGAAGAGGAGTTCTGTTCTTTCAAAATTAATTTTCAGTTAACTACTCCAATTAAAACTCTAACTGGAGTTTTGCATTAAAAAAAATCAATAAAACATCCGATACCAAAACGTATTTAGGAAAATAAACACGGATGAAACCCAGGAATATTCTGGTAAAATAGTGGCTGAGGAAGTCTAAACTGGAGTGTTACTGATGTAGGAATGGATATGTTAATCAAGAGGACAAAAGGGAAAACTGGAATTGCATACAACTATTTGGAAGAATGTAACATATGACAAAGTAAGCTCCTCAGCAAGGGAGTAAGGAAGGAGTTTTTAAAATAATGTCGGAATCAACAGATACCAAGTAAGGAAAAAGTCGTTTAGAGCCATACTTTACCCTACATAACAAAATAATCTTGAAATGAATTTATACATTCATTCAACAAACGACATGAAGGGTCCACTCTACACTGGGTGTGCAAAAACGAAAGACCCAGTTCCTGTCCTCAAGGTGTTCTCAGTGGGATGGGGCGCGGGGTAGGCAAACAGAAAATTACAAAACAACTTGACAGGCAGAGGGAAGCTCAAATTGCCCATTCCGCTGAGGATGAATGGACAGGTAGAGGTTAGCCTGGCAACGGCAGAGCAGCAGTTAGGAGGATAGAGTATTCCAAACTTCCAAATCCTCGGTGACTGGGCACCGAGTGTGTGCCTTGCGGTGCGGGGGGTGGGGGGGGGGGAGGGGGGGAGGGTAGATCACAAGACCAGGAAGAGAGGTCGGGGCACAGCAGGAGACTCCCAGGCAAGAGTCAGCAGACCGATGGCAATCTGAATGGTATCTTCAAACCTACAGGGCTACAGGGAAGGATTTGAAGATAAGGAAGTGGCATGATCAGATAGGTGGTTCAGAGAGCTCACTTCCCAGCAGCGTGCCAGAAGTTTTAAGCAGAGAACAAGAAGCTATTTGCCATGAGATCAGTTGGATGGGACTGCCAGTTTTTCCAGGAGGGAGGAGAGCCCGAATTAAAGCAGGGCAGCAGGGAGGGAGGTGGAGGAAGACACGAGTTATTTAGGGAACAAACTTGATAGGCCCGAGTCACCACATCTCTAGCATTTTAATCTGAGCTAGATGCAGCTACTAAGAAAATTTAGGTGGGAGGTAGGTTTGGGAGTGAAAGGTGATAAATGCAGTTTTGGACACAATGAGTTTGAAAAGCTTGTGGAACACCCAAGGGGAGAGGTCCATTTACAAACTTTGTTTTTGTGCATTTGAGCGTTCTTTTTTTTTTTTTTTTTAATTTTGTTTATTTATTTTTGGCTGTGTTGGGTCTTCCTTGCTGTGCGAGGGCTTTCTCTAGTTGCAGCAAGCAGGGGCCACTCTTCGTTGCAGTGAGTGGGCTTCTCATTGTGGTGGCTTCTCTTGTTGCAGAGCACGGGCTCTAGGTGCATGGGCTTCAGTAGTTGTGGCTCGCGGGCTCAGCAGTTGTGGCTCGCAGGCTCTACGGCACAGGCTCAGTAGCTGTGGCACACAGGCTTTGTTGCTCCACGGCATGTGGGATCTTCCCAGACCAGGGCTCGAACCTGTGTCCCCTGCATTGGCAGGCGGATTCTTAACCACTGCACCACCAGGGTAGTCCCTGTGCATTTGAGTCATCAATAATATGAGTGGTAGGCATTTATACACTATATTCATTTAAACATAAATATATGATGAATACCTGCTACATTCTGAGCTCTGTTCTAGGCTCAGGAGATATAGCAAAAACCAAAACAGGTAAGGGCCCTCCTCCAACATGGCCCACATTCTAATGGTGTGAGTGGGACAAGGGTGGAGAGACATAAAATTATCAATTTTATATATATATATATGTTAGTTACAATAATATCTGTGAAGAAGGATAAACTAAGAGACTAGAGAGTGACAGTACAGGTAGAGGGTCAGGACCGGTGAGGCAAGACGCCCAGGGTACCAAACGTAAGGAGGCACACATTCTCAGATGCTGACCCTGAACTTGCCTCCTTAAATTGTGTGCCCTGGGCACCTTGCTTGCCTCACCGGTCCTGACCCTGACTGGATACCTGCTATTTTCTATGGATAACAAGGGAAGCTTCATTTGAAAGGTGATACTTGAGTAGAGAACTAAGTAAAGAAATAAGCCAGGTATCTGGAGAAAGAACATTCTAAGCAGAGAAAACCACATGTTCAAGGCCCTGAGGCAGGAGGACACAGTGTATTTAAGAAAGGTCTGAGGATATGGGGAGGGGGAAGGGCAAGCTGTGACAAAGCGAGAGAGAGGCATGGACATATATACACTACCAAACGTAAGGTAGATAGCTAGTGGGAAGCAGCCGCATAGCACAGGGAGATCAGCTCCGTGCTTTGTGACCACCTAGAGGGGTGGGATAGGGAAGGTAGGCGGGAGGGAGACGCAAGAGGGAAGAGATATGGGAACATATGTGTATGTATAACTGATTCACTTTGTTATAAAGCAGAAACTAACACACCATTGTAAAGCAATTGTACTCCAATAAAGATGTAAAAAAAAAAAAAAAGGTCTCCTAGAAATCTCACGAAGGAGAATGTACAGAAGAGATGAGAACCAAAGACAGAACCCTCACGAGAGCACAATAAGGGTTGAGCAAAGGGGCAAAGAGCCTGCAAAGAAGCCTAAGAAGGAGAGGCCGGAGAGGTAGGAGAAATGCCAGGAGAGAGTTCTGTCATCAAAGCCAAGGAAGGTGCTTCTCAAAGAGGAAGCAGTCAATACCGTCAACCACTGCAGAGATCAGGTAAGACACAGCACGAATCGTATATGGCTGGCATCTGGGAATGTGTCCTGCTTTGGGGGAAAACAGCTTATGACTTGGAGAACTTTCCTAAACTAAGTCCACACCCAAATGGAAATTTGGGGGCACACTTCTAAACAATCCTCTGTCTGGTATGGAAGGTCACCATAAGTACTTTCATTTTGGACAAACCCAAGCGATGCAGAAACTAAAAGTAACACTTCAATTTGAACACCTTCAGCCCAGCTGCGGTAGTCTCATAGGAACTGATTCATAACGAAAGCCTCTGAATTCATGTCCCCTGCTGGCCAAATCCTCTCCCATAAATAGGGTCAGTTGCTGAAGCTGCCTTTCCCTATGGGAATACACAGTCTCATTCTCTGATCTTCAACAGAGTTGGGTTGGTCCCATACAACACATTGGTCTTTGAAACATTCTAAGAATCCTTCACCCAATTGAATGTGGGTGCCCCCAATTTCATCCCCCTGGGCTAGGTGAGTGGGCATCATTTGTGAACTGTGAGTGAGCATGAAGCCTCAGGTTCAACTTAAATCAAAATCTTTGCCAGATGGGGTACTTTCCTTTTCACTGCATTCCAATGCTTTGGGGAACTTGTGGCTTCACACTTTTATCGCCAAAATTCACTTACCAACCAAAACGAAATTACAAATATCAGAGAGTATGTGGGGTTTCATGGTTTAACTCAGGATCGGAGAGGGAGACCATCACTGTAATGAAGTCCAACGAAAGGCTCATTATATAAAATCAAAAGAAAGCCAAGAAACTTAATATGCTCAAGCTCACACCTGCCTGTGGAATAATAATAATATCATATTCCATTTTTCACCATTTGGAAGGAAAACCTACAAAATTTTCAAACTCCAAGCAAAGCTCTCTTTTGACTTTTGAACTTCTAAACAAATCTGTTTACTGAGCAATGCTTAAGCATGTAAAATCACTGACCCTCCCCCCCCTAGTTTTAATTCCTACATCTTTTTAGAACTTCTTAATTTCTATGTCTTTTGATAACTTGAAACCAGCTTAGGCAGATTTTTCTTCAAAAAATATAAATTATAAGCTACACCTGCTGGCTGACACCTGATTCTGGCTCTTTTCTCCTCTAAAATGGCTGAGTGAAATAGAAATGAAGCAGGAATTCATAGTAAAGTGTCAATTCATGGACTTGGGGCTTTGATACTTGGATAAGAAACAGAAGATCCTTGCACTTGGCCACTTAGAAAGGCTCTTGGTGGTGGCCTAGGTAGTAATTAATTCACAGATCCAGGTGTTGTATGTACACTGTCTATGTTCTTAGAGACAGCATGTCAGAACAACTTGAGGGCAGAGAGTCTGCAGTCGTGGCAGGTAAGAGACAGTTGGATTATGAGCATTTCAGAGTCAAACGTTTGATTTGAATTACACACCAAAAAGACATCTGCTTCTTTATATAAATGTATTAAGATGCCCAACATTTAAACACCTCAAGATTAAAATACTTCAACAATCTACTTTCTAATGTGTCAGCTTCATCCTACCTTCAAAACCACAAGACAATAATCTGCTTCCTGTATAATCTGTGCTGAAATGGAAAACTATCTGATTTTTTTTTTTTTTACCAGTTATCTATTCAAATTTCTTCCTTTAATTGATTTGTATTACCGTGGCTAGAAGAGTCCGGCAGGACCATGACTGCCATGTTTTGAACAAAAGCCAGGACAGGAAAAATAGGTCACATGTGTGGACAGTTGGTTGACCTCATTTCCGACTAACTTGGGGTGTGCTCTAATGTTCCCAAATGTGCCCCGAGACCCGATAAAATGCAGTCCTCTATGTCGTCAGGATAATCAGAAAAGCCATCTTGTGTCATGTCAGCAAGCTCAAGGGCTCTGTAGGCAGAATCTTCCACGTTTCTAATATACTGCACGCATGTGTGCACATTTCCAAAGCCTGATGTTGAACACACTCTAAATTATAGCTGTGGAAGCGGAACCACATGTGCGGCCCGAGCCACAGCATCCTTCCGGCTCTGGAAACCCAAGTGGGTCACCCTTCACTGTGCTTCATGGCCCAAGAGGTCACGGCAGAGCAGCAGGAGACACTGAGAACAAGACATTCTCCCTCCGCCCCTCGCTGCACGTGAAGCACCCTGAGACCTCTGAATTTGATGCTTAACGGGGAAAAAAGAAAGGGAGGGGGTCTCTGAAAAGAGATCTTGCAAGACTTTTAAACAAAATTCCCTGGGCTGCTCTGTGCCCAACTCAGAAGACACCAGAAAGGTAAGAGGGGTTCTTACTGTAACTATGCCAAACATAGCAAACTCACTTCCAGCTACTACATTAAAAAAAAAAAAAAAAAAAAGCGGGGCCGCTCGGGCAGGGCTGACCAGACCCATTAGCCGGTTCGGGTCTCTCCTGGACAATGCAACACGGGGGAATAGCAACAGTTAAAAGAGCGGGGCTACCTTAAGTAAATGAAAAAGCCTATTTCCATATTTTTAAACAAAGGGGTCCTGCACCATCTGTCCCTGTCTGGGTGCCCCCTGCTCCACACTGAGAGGATTTGCAAGGGATTCAAGTGCACCTTCTAGATTAAATAGTCACTCGGCTGCTTAAGCCCGGTTGCCCAGACAATGGCCGCGCGGAGCACCCCTTCCTCCTTCCTTCCTGTCGAGTGTTCTGCCTGACTACACAAACTCAATGAGCGCGGCTCCCCCGCTGCAAGAAGTGGACTTGACCGGAGCTAAAACCAACAAAGGCAGATTCTGGTGGGAGCTGCGGAAGCGCCGGGCACTGAGTCAACAGGCGGGTTTCATTGAAATGCAAATGGCGCGGCCGCGGCTTCGGCGCGCCACCTCCCGCCCCTTAACTTCTCAACCCCCGCGCCGCGCCGCGCCGCGCCCGCCTGAATGGGCCCATTGACGCGCCCGCCGTCCCCGCCGGGCGCTGGCCCGGCGGCCCCGGGGCCTCTGCGGCCGCGGGACCGGCCCGGCCACCGAAGCGCTCAGGCCTCGCGAGCTTTTGTCATCGCTTTCATTTCTGCACATCGTCATCACATCCTCCACAGCATCATCGCCCTCCGTCCCGGACCCAACAAGGTGTCCGCAGCCTTGCACGCAGGTTCGCCCGATTACCGACCAAGGAACAGAAAACTTAACGCCGCTGCTGCGTTTCAAGTAAAAAACAAAAGTTCCAAAGTTCCACAACGGTGGTTACCTCCTCCCCCCCGCAAGGATTTACTCACTTAACCTTAAGTATGTACTCACTTAAATCCTGTTCTCTTTTATCTAGAAAGAACCAGACTTAATTTTTTTCGGGTGCTAGATATTTTTTGACTTTGAAGGAGGGAGTTCTCACCGATGCTCCATAAGTGCTGAAATAAAAAAAACAAATCCCATTTGGCATTTGATTACTGCCCGCCCCTCTCTCCCCACGCGCCCCTCCCCCCTGTTTTACTTCGACTAGATAATATTATCAACTTGCTGTTTATTTTGTGCTTTCCTCAAGGTTGAAAGTTAACGCACGCTCTGGGTGTTGAGGTTTTTTCTTCACAGAAATAAAAGGCTAATTCAATTTTTTAAGCAAACTGAGTTACTAGCAATAATCTTAAAATAAGCCAAACGGTATTTAAAGATCACGTGAAGACATAAGATGACCTACCGGCTACATAATTGGCTGCTATTGCAGACTGCTAGTGTAAGAGAGAACAAACCTGACTCCATATTGGACCTATTCCTTTAGCTCCAACATTGTTCTCTGTTGCCTGTGCTTAGTCGCTTAGTCATGCAAGCTGTGCGTCTTTGTGAAACAGTGTTGCCTAGATCCTGAAATATACTTGATAGCCCGCCCTCAAGCCTCTGACCTTTAAAGATATAACACTTTTCCCTTCATATAAAGGTACCCTTCATGTAAAGATACAAAGTTGCAGAACGGAAAATAATTGTGCGAGGTTGATAGGAGCATTGTGAGCACACCTACAGGGACAGCTGCAAGAACAAAGGATTCCGCACCAAGACGTTGGGAACAACCAGCCACGCCCCCTCCCCTTTTAGTGTGAAAGAAGCCTGACTTTTAACTGGTTAAGATGCTTCTTTGGGCCATTTTCTCGGTCTGCTGGCTTTCCAGATAAAGTCACTGTTCCTTGCCCCGACACCTGGTTTCTTGATTTATCCGCCGGTCGTGTTGCACGCAGTTCACGCTTGGACTTGGTAACGTTAGGAAGTAAGGACTGATATAACAATAACAAATATAATGGAGTGAATATTTAGTTTTAAATCCCTCAATTTTTTAAGTTTACCAGAGTGTAATCATATTTGAACATATAATAGATGTGTAATTCACTTAAATACACATGATTTTTCTAAAAAGAAACTAAAGGAATATTTACACTCTACCATCTTTGATTTTGCACGAGAATTTTTAAGTTATTAGTTAGACTTTAAAAAGAAAAAAGAAATTTCATAGTTTCTAACAAATTTCATAAAGTTAGAATTTTTTTTAAAAGGGAGTTTTTTATTTTTTTATTTATAAATTTGTTTTATTTATCTATTTATTTATGGCTGCATTGGGTCTTCATTGCTGCGTGTGGGCTTTTCTCTAGTTGTGGCGAGCGGGGGCTACTCTTTGTCGTGGTGCTCAGGCTTCTCATCGCGGTGGCTTCTCTTGTTGCGGAGCATGGCCTGTAGGAGCACGGGCTTCAGTAGTTGTGACACGTGGGCTTCAGTAGTTGTGGCTCCCGGCCTCTGGAGCGCAGGCTCAGTAGTTGTGGCTCGTGGGCTTAGTTGCTCCATAGCATGTGGGATCTTCCCGGACCAGGGCTCGAACCCGTGTCCCCTGCATTAGCAGGCGGATTCTTAATCACTGCACCACCAGGGAAGCCCAAAAGTTAGAATTTTTGATGCTCCTAAAGGAACAGTTTTCTTCTGTCCATTGCTTTTTTGTTGTGGTTTTGGTTTGGGTCTTGGTTTTTGGTAGTGCCTCCTTACCCATCTACCCAACACACACACACATACACACAGACACAAACACGCTTTTTGGCCTATAAGAGATCAACAGTACACCTGAAACTAACACAACATTGTTAATCACCTATGCTCCAATATAAAATAAAAATTAAAAAAAAAGGATCAATAATTGTTGGATTGGATTAAACTGAGTTGAGTAGATTTAAATTGAGTTGAGTTGGACCTACAAGACGTTCAGACTTACGCTAATGGTAGTCGTGTGATGGTATTTTTTTCTGTAGTGTGCCTCTGATAGCTGTTTGCCCAGTGTCCATTTTTCCTTAGTATAGAAACAGCACCTGATTTGCAACCAGAGGACTACCCTCTCCCATTCAGTGTCCAAGTGATGCACATCCATGGCTCCAGGGCCACAGCGAGTCCATAGGATGCCTTTGTGCAAATTCAAGTAATACACCCCTCCCCCCAGGCAGACGAAGCCCATGTGCACCAAAACACCAGGCTTGCCCAGCAAATAGCTGGGGCTGCACCGCCTGGTCAGCTGGAGGCTTTGTACAGTTCACAGTTATCCTCAGTCCTTCCTATTCGCAGCACTACGCTCACTCACACTGGCAAATCAGCCTATTCAACTTCTCAGGCCAGAGTGAAGAGTTTCAAAAACAGGCATGTGAACCGCCTTGAGCTCGTGAAAGTTAGCCAGAGAAGTTTAGCTGGAATTATTAGAAATGAGGCATTCTTACTTTCTAGTGGAGTGATTAAATGGTGGCATTTAGACACGGAGCTGCACTTGACTATCACCATCATCAATGAGGAAGAGTCAGCCAAAGGTGCGTGAGATAGAATCAGAGAGATGGTTAATTGTATCATTTGAGCACCCAGATTCAGCCATGTCTGAATCAATCACCTTTTCAGTTATGTATAAGAGCCAATAAATTCTTTCTTTCGAATCAGCCAGTTTAACGATTCTCTGTCCTTTGCAATCCAAAAGAATCTTAACCAGAACGATTGCCACAGTGGGAAGAGGTAAATCTCACAGTTGATGATATTTATGTAACTGAATTTATCTGGGGTTTCAATATCAGTGCAGTTTCATAATCCTTTCAGTTACAGGTAAATCAGTATAAATCAACCTTATAAATAACCATTGTACTTCCCCCTGTCTTTTCTTCTTCAGTATATAATGCATTAACATAAAATACATGAATGAATTTTTATTTTCTTTGGGGATTTGAACACTTTTCTCTTAGCAGTGCCCATTGTTGAATACAGTTAGAGAACTAAATGGGGGTTTAGGTGGGAAGGTCGGAAACTACCCAAGGGGCTAATCCTCTTAACATGTTTAATTTTGATTATAAGTAGAAGATATATGACACATTGAAATTAATTTTTAAAAATCTTTTCACCCCTATTGAGAAGTTTAATAAGTTTGCTAACTACATTAATAAATAAAAGAGCAGATCACATAAATTATGAGAACTTAAGAAAACAATAATCACTGGATAACAAAAAGTAAGACTTCACTAAGAAAAAGTTATACCAAATCAAATGGATTTCTCATTTGATAACCAATTCAGCAATTTGTTCTTTGTTCCCAGAAATATTCAGGTAGATGATAGAAGATGAATCATGTGTCAGGGGACAGTAGAAAGGATTCTGCCTTGCAGTGAAAAATTAGATTGGTTTTGAGGTTCCTTTTAATTTTCATATCCTGATTTTATGATTCTAACTTTCTAGATGTAGCCAATAGGAACTTGCCCCCCAAATAATTACCATCTTATCATCAATTTAAGATGTCCCCCTTCCACTTCTCATTCATTCATAATTATCATTACATTACTTTGAATTATATTTATTTGAACCTTAAAAAATTAAATCTTGTTTTCAAAGAAGTATCAACATAACCACGTGAATTATTTCCAGTTTTTGCCCAAAGCTAAGTTCCTGTTGCTGTTTTTATTTTAAAATCTAAGAACAGGGCTTCCCTGGTGTCACAGTGGTTGAGAGTCCACTGCCGATGCGGGGGACACGGGTTCGTGCCCCGGTCCGGGAAGATCCCACATGCCACGGAGCGGCTGGACCCGTGAGCCATGGCCGCTGAGCCTGCGCGTCCGGAGCCTGTGCTCCGCAACGGGAGAGACCACAACAGTGAGAGGCCCGCGTACCGCAAAAAAAAAAAAAAAAAAAACTAAGAACAGAGGATTTATATATGAATGAAAATTAAAAGAAACTCATTCATTTTTTTCTAGTTCCCATTCTTTGTTATTCTTGGTTGTACCATTGTCATACCTTAGAAGATTGGGAAAAAATGCCATTCGTTCTTTGTTTTGTAAATATTGACTTCCTTCCTTGCTGTAATGCTTGATATATCTGCTTTCTATTTTATATCTTAATTCTAGTGCCTTGTTGATAGCTCCACTCTTCCTTTAAGATTCCTAATATTTAAGAAGAAATGACCCACAGCTAGTTCAGCCACCTTGACTCTCACCTGCCCTGCCTATACTATCTGCTGAGTTTAATCAAATGGAGAAAAGGGTCAGAGGTTTGACAGCTGCTTTAACAAGTATGAACAGTAAGTTGAGCACGTAAGCGTTTATATAACATCCTTGTAGCTTGACTTCTTGTACTATAGAGTCCAGAAGCTGAACTCCACATTTCCCAGACTCCCTTGCAGCTCAGGTGTCCTCACGAGATCTAGCTTCTGCCAAGCAGACATGACCACTCAGAACTCAAGGGTGGAAGTGAACAATGTGAGCGGTGGACATGAAGGGGGAGATCAGATCTTCTGGAAAGCAGAAACATCCAATTCTTCCAGGGCAGCTGTGGTAGAGTTTCTGGAGTACAGTTCCTATGGTTACAAGTTCCAAATGACAGAAGGTAATACCAGGAGTGTTTTCTTCAAAACATGTCTATGTAGGACTTACGCATTTCTCAAGGCTGCTGTGTTCCTCTCTATGTAGCAATCATCCAAGCCTGGTTCTCTGGCCCTCCTGAAGATTCTTTAAACTACCTAGTATCTTCTTAAACTGATTAGAGTGAATTCTGATGGATAAAGTAATTGGTAACAGAGGTGGCTTTTCAGGCAAGGGGAGTAGAAATCTGAGATTGGTTGTCTGACTTGGTTGGATTTGAAGACACGGGATCTGATTATGATCAGAGGATGGGGCTCAGTAGTGAAAGTTGCCTAGACATTTACATGTAGTCACCGGATGCACTAGAATGCTGCTAAAATAGAACAGAATAGAGGGACATAAGAAATATAAAGTCCCGGACTTCCCCGGTGATCCAGTGGTTAAGACTCCATGCTTCCACTGCAGGGGGCACGGGTTCGATCCTTAGGGGAACTAAGATTCCACATGCCACACTGCGTGGCCAAGAAAAAGAAAAAAAATAAAGTCTATGTGGTGGATTGACTAATTCTAATTGTACTGGAGTGCTTAAAGAAAGAAAAAGATAACATCAAGGTTTTAAGTTCTTGGCTGCAGGCATGGTCAGAGACCAAGAAGTTACTGCAATTGCCCTGAAGACATTTGATCTCTTGACAGCCACATTTTTTTGTGCAACATAACCAAAAATGAGAGGTAGAGTCTGATCTTACGAGTCTCTGAATTATGACATAAGTGAATTTACATTCATATTAGTTCCCTGATGTGAAATTTTCGATTGCTTGGTACCCTGCCGCCTCCACCCGTAACTGGAAAGGGGATATTTGGGAGGATTTCACTACAATGAGCATCTCAATTGCCAAGTCCCACTGAGCTACCCCAGCACCAGCCTGGGCTCTCCTATAGGTTGAAGTTGTGACTATCTTTCTTTAAGAGTCTGTAATAATCTCACCACAGGTAAATAACTTGCGGTAGATGCTAATTCTCCTTATCCTCTTCCCTTTCCACCATTCATTGCCTCCAGACAAGGAACTACAGTCATATTCCAGCATTCCTGAGTTTATGAAGCTTAAGAAGAAAAGACAAACACAATTGTAATAGTTTCCTAATTTAGATCGTCAAGAACATAGATCGTATATGGGGGAATGGCATCTAAGGTTTCTAGATCAGAGAGGGAGGAAAATAATTACAGGTCAGGTTGAATTAATCAACATGGCTGCACTTACCAGTGATTTTGGCTTAATGAGGTGGCGGCCTTGTTTGTTCACTTGCTTTTCTGAAACCTGGACTCAGAGGTAGTGTACATGAAATGAGGTTGAGATGCCAGAAATGTCTTGATACAGTGTTCAGGAAGGAACCTAAAGACTTAAGGAAGTAGGTAGGTTGAGATGAATTTTCATGTGCAACATGCTTGCCCACTCCCTAACTATACACACCAAGAGGTCCCAGAGAATACTCACTGAACCTTGACATTAAGCAGTGCATTGGCAAGGGACAATTGTCAACAGGTTTTTAAAGTGCAGTGGTCGTTGTTCTCTACAGGTGAGAAGTGAAGGTGGGAGGAAACCCTATTGAAAATGGCTTTCTTGTTTAAATGAGGATGATTAAATCCTGGGATGGCAGAGACCAAGTAGCAACATTTAACTGCCAGCAGTGAGGTGGATGTGGTTCCCAAAACAGGCATCAGAATCAAAGTAAGAATCACAATTGTTTGAACAGTAGGAATCTTTGAAGGTAGCTAATTGAACACTGAGCTTTTAAGATCACAATAGATTGTCCACTTGTTGTTTTCCCCCAAATAGTTGTAACAGTTTCTCCAGGCAACTGGATGGATCCCCTACATTGGAATTCTGAGCAGGGCTATCCTAGAAAAGGAAAGGATAAGTGGAAGTTCTGGAACCTCTCCCTCACTTTCCAAAATGTAAACCAAGATGAATACTGTTACCACTTAGAGGATCATAGAGAATAGTACCATCATTAAAGAAACGAAATATAAGGTATAGTTATTCCCATGGTCACCTCCTTTAACTTATTTGTTTGACTTAATCTCTGGAAAATATATTTGTTTTTGAGAATAACAGTAGACTACTAAGCTTTCTCAGTTGATGACTCCATAACAGGTATGTTTCATGTGTGAACTCATCATGGGAGCAAATCAACATCTGGAATGTACCTACTTATCCTGAAAAAGCTCCCCCCGCCCTTTATGTCTACAGGAAGTTTGCTATCACCTGGAAGGTTTAGCATTATTCTTTCACCAACTTCCTTCAAGGCTATGTCAACTCCCTGGTCCCCTGACATAATTTAGTCTGCTGAGACCTTGATCATCACCATCCCACAGGACATCTCTCTGGACTTCTACATTGATGATAATGTGCTAATAGGACTAATGAATTGGAAGTGACAGGTACTCTAGATGTCTTGGAAAGATGTGGACATGCCATAGGGTGGGAGCTAAAACCCAAGTACATTCAGAGATCTGTTCTTTATGAGGTTTCTGGGGTTTCAGTGGTCCAAGAAAGTCAGTATCTTCATTCCAAAGTAAGAAATAATTCGCTAAACATTTTGTTCACTACCACAGTGCTTGGTAGGTCTCTCGGGATTCAGGTGCTCCATTCTAGCCCATTAACAAAATAGCCCCTACAGCTTGTAGTGAGAGTCCAGAGAAACAGAAGATCCGGCAGCTCTTCCAGGCTAAATGGCAATAGATCCTATTATCTCTTATAACCTCATGGATCAGGACGGTATATGGAGACTGTGGCTATAGGATAATTATAACTTTTTAAAAAGCTCCAGGGACTTCCCTGGTGGCGCAGTGGTTAAGAATCTGCCTGCCAATGCAGGGGACACGGGTTTGAGCCCTGGTCTGGGAAGATCCCACATGCCGTGGAGCAACTAAGCCGTGTGCCACAACTACTGAGCCTGCGCTCTAGAGCCCACGCGCCTATAGCCCGTGCTTCGCAACAGGAGAAGCCACGGCAATGAGAAGCCTGCACACCGCAACAAAGAGCAGCCCCCGCTCACTGCAACTAGAGGAAGCCCGCGCACAGCAACGAAGACCCAACACAGCCAAAACTAAACAAATAAAATAAATAAATTAAAAAAAAAAAAAAGCTCCACGGATTTTGGAGCAAAGTCTTTTCAGCAAATAGATATTTTCCTTTTGAGACAAACAGATGCTTCACACTCCCAAGGTATTACCCCGTCTCCCATTTATCCTTTCACCAACATACATCCAGGACCTCATTGGCAACTCCCCATAACCAGGTGACTGAGGATAAAATATTCAACCTTGTTTAGAGAAGGTCCTATAAGTATGCTCACTCAAGCTGTAAATGTTCTACTGCAGTCTCACCCAAGACTGACTCAAAAATACAGAGGATGGAAAATGCTTACAAGCGGGTAGAACTTTGGGCAGTACATCCTATTGTGCACTTTGACTCTTAGGAGAAATAAGTGGAGGTAGAAATCTCTTCAAATGATGGACATAGCTAATAGTTTGGTCAGATGTATGGGAAAAACAAGTTTGGAAGATTGGTAACAAGGGGACTTGGGAAAGAGTCAGATAGACCATTTGGAATATATACCAAGAGAATGGAGATAATTGTGTTCAATGTCAATATTCACAATGGATTCTTCTACAAAGGAAGCATTCATTAATCAGGTTATTAAGATGACCTATTTTGTAGATATTTGTCAGTTCTCTTCACTCAGCCATGCTTAGTTGGTTTATGAAATAAGAGATTGTATGTATGGGGTTATATACGGGTACAACATGGTTTTTCCTCCGCCAAGCTTAAACTATCTCCTGCTATTCCAATCTCCAACAAACAGAAACCAACGCTGAGCCCCTAATAGGACCACTTTAACGTAAGGAACTAGCCAGCCACCTGGCAAGGCCAGTTACACTGAATCCCTTACATCATGAAGTGCATAATTATTGTCCTCACAGATGTTTATTTTGTATATTGATTTGGCCACCCTGCCTGCAATTGCTTCTTTGTGTGATCATTTACATCTGTTAAGTGAATGCTTTATTCACCAGCATGGTATCCCACATACATCATTGCTTCTGACCAAGGAGGTAAATTTATTGAAAAAAGAAAAAAAAGTAAGACAATGGTCACATGCCAATAGGATTCACTGTTCTCACTATCTACTCCACCCCCAAATAGTTGGCCAGATAAAAATAATTGTGGGGCTTCCCTGGGGGCGCAGTGGTTAAGAATCCGCCTGCCAATGCAGGGGACACTGGTACGAGCCCTGGTCCGGGAAGATCCCACATGCCGCAGAGCAACGAAACCCATACGCCACAACTACTGAGCCTGCGCTCTAGAGCCCGCGAGCCACAACTACTGAGCCCGCATGCCACAACTACTGAAGCCCACATGCCTAGAGCCCATGCTCTGCAACAAGGTAAGCCACCGCAATAAGAAGCCTGCACACCACAACAAAGAGTAGCCCCCTCTCACCGCAACTAGAGAAAGCCCGTGCACAGCAACGAAGACCCAATGCAGCCAAAACTAAATAAATAAATTTACTTTTAAAAATAATAATAATTGTGGTATGGCTTATTAAAGACTCAGCCACAGTACTGTCTGGGAGATGCTTTGTGCATTGGGGAGCTGCCGTACAAGCAGTGGTATACTCTTTCAACTAGTAGAGGTACTGTTCCTTCAGTAGCCAGGACACACGGCTCCAATAAAAATGGAATGGAAAATGGGGTGGTCTCCCTCTGTTACAGCTAATGACTCATTTGCAAGATGTTTTTATTTCCAGTCTCCTTGACTTTATTTTTGTTGGATTAAAGGTTTTATTAACCAAAGACAGAATGTTTTATTTTGTAGGAGGATATAACAATATTCCAATCAAACTGGAAGTTGAGACTGCTACCTGGCCATTTGGAGTTCCTGAACCTCTGAATTAACAGACAAAATTCGGGTGTCATGTTGGTTGGAGTGATTGTTCCATAATCCAAAGTGGGAAAAAGATAGCTGCTACACAATGGGCATAGAGAGGGGTACATTTGAACCCAGGATATCCTCTAAGGTTCATTTTAGTTATGTGGTAAAAGTTAATGGAAGATGTGAAAAAGATGCTCAACATCCTTAGTTATTAGGGAAATACAAATCAAAAGTATAATGATTACCACTTTACATCTATTAGGATGGTTATAATTTTTAAAATGGAAAATATCAAGTATTGGCAAGGATATGGAGAAATTGGAACACTCATGCATTGCTGGTAGGAATGTAAAATGGTGCAGCCACTGTGGAAAACAGTTTGATAGCTCCTCGAAAAGTTGAACAGCAGTTCCACTCTGAGGTATATACCCAAAAAAGCTGAAAGCAGGGAATCAGTTACTGGTACACCGTGTTCATAACAACATTCACAATAGCCAAAAGGTGAAAACAGCCCATGTCCATCAACATATGAATGGATAAATAAAATGGATACATACATACAATGGAATACTATTCAGCCAGAAAAAGGAATGAAATTCTGATACTTGTTACGACATAGATGAACCATGAAAACATTATGCTAATGAAATAAGTCAGACACAGAAGAACAAATATTGTATGATTCCACTCATATGTGAAGAATCTAGAATATGCAAATTCAAAAGACAGAGGTCGCTAAGGGCAATTGTTGGAGGGTGGAATGGGGAGGTATTGCTTAATAGGTACAGAGTTTCTGTTTGAGATGATGAAAAAGTTCTGGAAACAGTGGTGATGGTTACACAACATTATGAATATATTTAATGCCACTGAATTATATACTTACAAATAGTTAAAATGGTAAATTTTATTTTATGTATAATTTACCACAATTAAAAAGAAAGAAATATCCCTCAAAGACTACAGGAACCCCATATAAGCAGTATCACCAAGACCTCAGACTTCTCAAGCATGAAAAATATGGTTGGAGCACCAGAGAAAGGACTCCAACCAGATGAGATGCTAGATGAAAGCATAGAAAAATGGAATGATTAGTAGGGGAAAGAAAGTATAAAAGTTGGTAACAAACTTACGACCAAAGAAAAATAAGAGGATGGTTTCACTTCATTATTTTCTTCCTAATTTTTTTATCCATCTCCCTTTCCCCATTTTCTTAGATAGATACTTTTATAATTTATCTCCTATGCTATAGGAAGCAAATGGGATTGTGACTGAATTAAAGTAGAAATGAACATCACTCAGAGTAGGTGTGGTGATTGGCTTTTTTCCTCCCCCCTTTTGTGGAGAGGGTGAGGGTGCATTTGTAAGAGAAATCATTGCATTCCGTCAGTCAGGAGCATGTTGCTCTTGCTATTATCATTTGGATGTTTAAGTATGGGAGGATAAATAGGTGTTTAATAATATAGGGATAGACTATGGCAGATACTGTAAATTGTCTCACCCAACTGAAACCCATTCAAACCCTTTTCTAGGATGGAAGGCTAAATACTAAATTTACAAGAGTCTCTTTAACTACAGTTTCTCCAAGCAGTCACCCCAACCTGAGATTTGGATGTAGAAGTAAGCAGTGTGAGGTGGTGGCCATACACACAGATAGCAGATCTTCTGGCAAGGACAGTGGCAGATCTGGTTCTTCTAGGCAGCAGCTAGCATCTACTCCTGCTTCAAGTTTCCCCGAGAAGCTGACTCTGAAATGGAGGTTAGCATGTAGGGAGTTATTAGGGAGTGCTCTCGGGATCAACATCTGTGGAGGGAAAAAAGGAAACAGGACTAGGCAGAGGACAAAGGAGGGCTTCCATTCAGTGTCATCTAAGGCCTCAGCTGACTCTAGGGGGAAGCTTTGAAACTAGGGTGGCTCTTCCGAATTGTCTTGAGTTGATGCAAGGGAGCCAGGCATCTTCAGTCAGGGCAAGGGCTCTCTTCAGTCACGGGCAATTCCCACCACAGCTTCCTCCAATATTACAGGGTCTTCTGGAGCATGTGGTCCAAATGGCAAGGCCACTTGTTCTGCAGCCTGGACCTACTGCAGATCCCACTCAAAGCTGGAGGTATTTAGGGGTCACCTAATATACAGACAGGAGCAGCATTGCCCGACGTGAAATATGATCCCTCCAAACCCAATCAGGACTACTCGGTATTAGGCTTCCTTCTTTGTGATGGGAGCTGTGAGATGCAATAATTTGTCCTTTGTTTTGAATTTGGTACGACTATTAAGCTGTTTCAGCACGCACCAGACCACTGGACTCCTCAAAATGTCACTGACAAGGCCAGCCCCTGAATCACTGTAGTGTTTACCTCCCATCTTTTGAAGGAAATTTTTCTCATCACGATTTTCAACATACTTGCCACTTATTGACCATCAAGTCCAATTAGCTGATGTCAGCAGTGGAGTGAATCAGTGTGATGTTCTGAAGGATGTCTAGATGGTCCAAGCCTCTTTGAGTTGTATTATAACAGAGGGTGAGAGGTCAACACAGCCTTAGGGCACCACTGTACTACTGTTCATTCAAAGTGTGAACTGTTTCTAATTCTTCTTTCTGATAAGGAAGGAAAAGAACACATTTACCAAATCAATGGCCACGTACCACGTATTTGAGGGAGTGTTAATTTGCTCTAGCAAAGGTACCACATCTGACACAGCAGCTGCAATTTGGGCTACTATGTGGTTTGGTTTGGGGACATCAACTGTTATCCTGCAGGACCCATCTAGTTATCGTAAGGGCCAGACCGGTGAAATGAATGGAGGTAGAACGAAGACCACCCGCCTGCATCCATTACGTTTTCAGGGTCAGATCAATTTCTGCCATTTTTCCTGGGATGCTATATTGTGGCTGAGGAGGAAAAGGTGGTAAGTTCAGAGCCTTCCACTTGTCCTTCTGCACTATAATAGATTCTACCCCATAGACCAAGGAACTACCAAGCATGGCCATGCACATCACACATTTGGGGACCAGTAAAATGATCATTAGTTGGTCCATGGAACCACTGGACTCACTGCGGGTCAGATTTGAGCCAGCACATATATTACCTGATTACTATGTGCCCCTGTTCTCACAGGAGAGTCATGACGACTTCAAATCCCTAGATATCAAGGTCAACGTGGATCCTGTATAAAACAGCCCTTGGGAGGTTTGGGCATTCCCTTGCCTCAGTGTATGGTTTCCTAAGTAGTACGTGACTATTGGGGAAGAATGAGGAGGAATCACTCTACGTAGTCTTGCCATCTTGTTGCAGGGTGCTTCCTCCTGGAGACCTGTCCTCCCCTATAGTCAGTGGGTTAGAAGTCAAAAAACTGGCTCAGGTCTGGAAACTGGCAAAGGGATTGTCGTTTTTATTGGAGTGGTTCCCCTCAGCCTCATAATTATTCACCTTTAATTTCTTTTCTGTAAACTAAGCATATCTTTGTTGACTTCCCATTGATATTGGCCCTGGAATGCCCTGTTGTATTAACCATCTCCATTACTCTTTGTGGGTGCAGGCCCTTGGACGCCACCCTGATCTTGCCACTCTTCTATACTTGCAACCACCCTGCTTTTGATTTGTTCAGCATCACCACTTAAACTCTATTATTTTAGATCCTGTCATCTTCATTGCTCTCAGAGAATCCAGTTCTGTGAAGCCATCTCCTCTCATTAAGCCTCCCCTTTAGAAGAGAGACATCACTAAGTTTCCCAGTGATGCTACTGCCTGCTTACCAGTGTATACTGAATTGCTTTGGTAATGTAATGTCCTACAAGCTCTCCCGTGGAAATAGTTGTGATGTTCACTTTTATGTGTCAACTTGGCTAGGCTACAGTCCCCATTTATTCAGTCAGACACTAATCTTAGGTGTTGTGTGATCATTGAATGGGAGAAGGGAGCCACAGGCTAGAACATGGCCAGGAGGCTACTACTCTGGAATTAAACAGCATCCTCATGTTTGGAAGTATTGGAAGAAGGGTCAAGCTATTGATACACGGTGATTGACCAATTGGGATACTGCAATGGGCCATCCAGACCCATCATTGTCCTTGGGCTGGCAATGTGAATAAGGGTCTCTGCCTCCAGGCAGAAACAGTCAGTGTGGGAGTTTGGATTAAAGGAGAAAAAAAAGATAATAAAACTAGCTAGAAAATCTGGGTGGACTAAAAACTCCACTAACCAGCAGATAACCTGTTTAGCTCAACTGGGGGTGAAGGTCTATCCCATATATTAATAACCATTAGTCTACATCACACATAACTAGAAATTGGGGTTTGTATACTACCAATATAGTCTCAGAACCCCAAACCGTAAAATTAACATACAAATTGCCCCCAAGCCTTTAAATCCCTGGAATCTCTGGCAGGGGAAATATAAAGTCTATGGAGAAATACACCCTCAACTCAAGATGCATAAAATTCACATAGATAGAGCCCTACTGAAAATGATTTCACACAATTCACAATCACAAAATATTTAAGGAATCTATCACCTTTGGGAGTCAGCAAACACAACAAGCAACAGAATTAAACAGCAAAATTAAAATAATGGAAAACTCTAAGATACTATTAAATAAATAGATTTAAATTGATTACAGACATAAAATAAACAATTTAAAACATTAATAACAAGACTCTATAAAAAACTACTCAGAATTCAACAGAGAGAAAAAGATTTAAAAATATGAGAGTTTAAGAGACACAGAATATAGAATGCAAAAACTCATCCTAGGATTTCCAGAAATATAAGAGAGAATGAGGGAGAGGTAAAATTTGAAGACATAGTGGCTAAGGCTTTTCCAGAATGGATAAATGTTATAAATTCTCACATTCAGAAAGCATGGTGAGTGTTGAACTCAGTAAATAAATATAAATTAAATCTAGATAAAGGGAAATCATCAAGCAGATATTAAAAACCTGATGGAGGGGCTTCCCTCGTGGCGCAGTGGTTGAGAGTCCGCCTGCCGATGCAGGGGACACGGGTTCGTGCCCCAGTCTGGGAAGATCCCACATGCCGCGGAGCGGCTGGGCCCGTGAGCCATGGCCGCTGAGCCTGTGCGTCCGGAGCCTGTGCTCCGCAGCGGGAGAGGCCACAACAGTGAGAGGCCCGCGTAACGAAAAAAAAAAAAAAAAAACCTGATAGGGGAATGATAAATAGACTTTTATCAGACTTCTTAACAGAAGAAATGAACTGATAATGGAATATAATTTCAACATGCTGAGAAAAAATACCAGATAATTCAGGATTCTATTCCCAACCAAATTTTTATTCAATAGTGAGGATGAAATAGACATTTCCAGACACACAAGGAATCAAAGCCTTTACTATTAGCAGTCTCATTGAAAAACTTCTAAAATGTGTACTTCAGAAAGAAGTGATTGAACTCAGAAGGAAAAAATAAGATGCAAGAGATAGTTTTATGCCAGGAAATGGTAAACGTGTGTAAATCTTAAAAATACTTTGTAGATTAAGACTAAAAATCAAGATGGAACTAAAAGGCTACATGATGATAACTTTAAGTAAAAGTAGGCTTTTCAAGGATTTTATATACATACACACACATGCATTTATATGCCTACACACATATGCGCACACACACAAGTATATACATGCATATACAGTATGTATGTATATAGAAGGCATCACTTCCAAACCAGAATTGGTGGAGAATTGGGGAAAAAGTTTAGTCAAGTGAAAAAGGCAGGAAAGGAAAGGGGGTGGGAGGAAAGGAAGAAAAGGAAAGAAAAATGAATGGTAAATAAAAGGCATAAAATAATACGTAGAAATAAATGCAAATATGCCAACAATCAGATGGAATGTATACAGTTTAACCTGTTAAAAGACTGTGATTGTCAAATTAGACAAAAAGACCAAATCCAATTATATGCTGATTCCAACAGACATAATTTAAAGACATGAATATTTAAACCAATATGATGAAAAAGATATACCAAGTAAATATTAATCCAAAGAAGGTTGTTGTAGCTAGGTTAATAGCAAACAAAATAGGCTTTAAGAAAAAAGGAATTTTTAGAGATAGATACTATATAATGGTTAAGTGAAATTTTTGCCTACAAAATGTAATAATTTTAAGTTTGTATGTACTTAACAGCCACAAAATGTGTAAAACAAAATTTACAGTATTACAAGAGAAATTGACAAAACCACCCTACATTCATACCTCTCTTAAACTGGTGGATGAAGGATACACAGATCAATCAGGATGGGAACAGAGATCACTGCACGTGGGCTGGAGGGATATTTTTAAGGAGAAATGTTCTAAAACTACTATCATGATATTGGCATGATTTCATAAATTTACTAAAAATCATCACATTGTACAATTTTAAATGGATGGATTTTATGGTATATAAATTATACCTCAAAAAAGCTATTAAAGACAAATCTATAAGGATATCAAAAATTTCATGAACATCTAGTGCACCACATCTGCCAACTGAAAAACAAAAATTTTACTCAAGTACAAATGGAATAGTTAGAACATGTGATTTCACATGGAACAACAAAGTAAGTCTTAACTAATAAGAAAGATTTGGTATCTGGTAGACCATAGTTCCTGAAGACATATAAAATTAGAGGAATAAAAAAGTGATTTTTAAAATTCATGGTTGAAATAGTTCTAAATCATAGGCTTAAGAAGAAATCACAATGCAAACTAGAAAATTACAGTTGACCTTTGAACAATGGTGGAGGCTCAGGGTACTAATCCTCACTCAGTCGAAAGTCCAGGTATAACTTTTGACTCCCCAGATCTTAAATACTAATACCCTTCTGTTGACCAGAAGCCTTACCAATAGCATAAGTAGTCGATTAACACATATTTTGTATGTTATATGTATCATACACTGTATTCTTACAATAAGGTAAGCTAGAGAAAAAAAATGTTATTAAGAAACTCATAAAGAAAAGAAAATACATTTACAGTACTGTACTGTATTTATCGATACGGTTAAGTTCATTTTGTTTGCAAGATGAATTGTCTGTTTGCAAGATGAGTTGTCTGCCAGTACCTACATCAGTATTGTCTTATATGATACAAAACACTGCAGATGTTATACATATTACTAACACTAGACATCAAAAATGAAAAGATAATGTGAAAAAGAAGTTCATATTTATTTACAGGTATAATGATTCATGAGTTGATAATGAAGAAGCAGCAATATGACTGCCTAGTGTAATCAATACGGTTGCTTCATGGTAGCCTAGCCTATACACTAATGAACAAATCATTATAAAAGTTTTATGCCATACAGTATAGCAGTCATATTCATAATACAGTATTGGAAACATTGTTACATGTTTTTTAAAACCACTTACCTGTGATGATAGGCTGATAATGCAGTTTCTCCAGTTAAGAGAGAGAGAAAGAGACGGAGAGGGAGGGAGGGAGGGAGGGAGAGGCATACCGCATGGTAATGTAACTCTTTGAAAGCAAAGTTGTAAAATAAGAAAACTAACACATTATTAATTTTATATTAAATACCACTCACGCATGCCTATGTGAGGATAGACCAGTATCTACATATATCTTATGCATTCATGACATACCTTTTTCTTAATTTGTTTTTTGATATTTCTAGGCTACACAGTTCATCTTCAAGTTTTTTCAAATTGTCACAAATCTCAAAAAATTTTTTCAATATATTTCTTGAAAAAAATTCACGTATAAGTGGACTCGCACAGTTTAAACCCATGTTGTTCAAAGGTCAATTGTACTTAGAACTGAAGAAAAAGTACTGTCATTTATATCGAAACATGCAGGATAAGCTAAGGTAGATACTTAAAAGGACATGTAGGTCTTAACTGTTGATATTAGAAATACATTAAAAGGGGACATTACAGGTACAGTAGAGATTTTTAATCTGAAGAGACAAATATGAAAAATTAAATTTGAAAACTTAGACACAAGCATGGACTAGAAATGTCCCTACCACAGCCAGAAGGGAAAAAATAGTCATGGTTTGCAGACGATATGACTATATAGAAAATTTAAGAGAATGTATACCCTATTAAACTGATATAGAATATACTATCAGAACTAATATGATGGCAACGTTACTTGTAACAATGTATAAAAATCAATTTCATTCCTATACACCAACAATAAATAGTAAAGAAATGTAATTTTTTGAAACACGATTTAAGAGACTTTGTAATAAATGTTACAAAAGATGAGGAAGACCTACCTGAAAAAGTTTGAAAACTTTATCGAAAGACATAAGATGATTTTGAAAATATATCTGTATTTATATATATATCTAATATATCTAAAATTTTATATTTATATATATATAATGTTAATAGATGGGAATACCCAACATCAGAAATATATTTATTTTCCCCAGATTAATCTTTAAATACTATGCAATGCAAAAAAATCACAATAGATTGTTCTCTTTTTTTACGCATTTAACTTGTTCAGCTGACCTGAAAATCCATATGAAAGAGGAAAGATCCAAGAGAAACATTTTTTGACTAAAGAACAAGAAATATCAATGTTACATCTGGTTGCAAAGTAATAAAAATCATCTACAGTGGCTTAAGTTAATTGGGTATTATTAGCATCACATGACAAAACTATATCTACCTATAAAGAGAATCTGGATCTCTCTGCAAGTTATTTCTTAATCTAAATTAATCAACTGACATTGTGATTATACATCAGTCTCTATGAGTTTGACAGATGAGTCAGCTTCTATAGAAAGGATACATTTTCATCACAGTGATAAAGTCAAGTTTCTGATCCTACAAGTTCACATCGTTATGAATTTATGAAAGTAAATCCCACCTTGTGAGGCTACTTGACAGACAATCATCTGACCTTCTTCAGGTAACAGCTCTTCTACTTCACCACATTTGAAGTCTTCTATTTGAAACGATTTCCCTTTGTGCCAATTCCATGTTTATTCACTATCCTGAATTGGAAATTCAGCTTCTCATATTAATCTCTGTAAAGTAAGATTATTTCTCCATACTATAAGACACTCCCCTATCAAAATTGCTTACAGTGTGCTCAACACTGCTCTAAACTCGAAGCAGGGGTTGGTCTTTGCATACATTACAGAAAAAAAGAATCTAATAGATAGCTAAGTGATCATTGCCATTCCAGAGTGTGATGTAGATTTCACAACAGCGTATGGCACTCAATAAACATTATTTATTTATTTTAATTAATTAGTTTTATTTTTGGCTGCGTTGGGTCTTCGTTGCTGCGCGTGGGCTTTCTCTAGTTGTGGCGAGCAGGGGCTACTCTTTGTTGCGGCGCGCGGACTTCTCACTGCGGTGGCTTCTCTTGTCGTGGAGCACGGGCTGTAGGCATACAGGCTTCAGTGGTTGTGGCTCGTGGGCTTTAGAGCGCAGGCTCAGTAGTTGTGGTGCACGGGCTTAGTTGCTCCGCAGCATGTGGGATCTTCCTGGACCAGGGCTCAAACCCGTGTCCCCTGCATTGGCAGGTGGATTCCTAACCACTGCGCCACCAGGGAAGTCCCTCAATAAACATTTTGATTGATAGGTTGTCACAGCAAATAAAATAAAAACACAGCAATTCATAATTTTCAAATATTGAAATCCCCTAGAAATGTTTCTTTACCATAGTACTTCCATCATATACTTAGTAGAGACAAATTAAGTGAAGCCAAATTGATAGGTTAAATGGTTCAACATGCTTGAAAGAGACATGCAGACCCTGACACAAGGGCCTACTCGGGTAACACTGCTCTTGTGTCTAAGCTGATCTTTTCTGTAATAATTATCAGCCCATCTTAACATGACACTGAGAGGTAATTAAATGCACTTTGGTCTGAATTGAGGAGAAGGATGTGGGAGAGGGAATAAGTTTTTATTTTTTTTCTTTCACAGTCAAAAAATCAAAGAAAACTATGGTTTAATGCTCCGGGACACTACCCTGGTGGGATGGGGGGAGGTCGTGTGGCTTTCCATCCGGAGCATCTCTCTCTTTGTGTTGCTGTCACAGACTTTCTTCCTTAAAGACACTACATAAATCACTACTGAAGAAATAATTTATAGTGGCAGAGGAGGAAGGGGGGTGTGGAGAACACTCCACAGATCACAATGAGAAATCTTAAATTTTTAGCAGACCTTATGAAGACGGAAGCAGGAGGCAGCTGGGTAGAAATATGAAACATATTGTCCCAAACAGATTTCCCATCCTCATGCTGTGGCTGAGATCCATCTGTTTATCATTGGATACAACACAGGCTGGGGCAAAATGTGCCATTAATAGTTTGGGGGAGATTGGGAAGCAGAAGAGGAAATGGTGAGCCACAGAACGGTCCCCAGAATTAGCTGCCTTCTAACCAGCCACATTTAACAATCTGTTTACAGACAGCAGCAAAATTGGCAACTTACTCTTCCCAATCAATCTCGGGTTCTTTCTTACCAGGGAGAATCAAACACAGGGAGAAGAGATGATTTGGGATATGTTTCTGTGGAGAGATAGCCAAAGAGATGAGAAACTTAACGTGGCATATTTCTCCTTCTGATTGCCTTTATTTTGATAAAATAGAGTAAGAGATTATAAATCTCATTTACATTTGCAAACAAGAGGTGAGAAGAAATAATTAGCATAATTCACTAGATAATCTGCTTTTCAGGAAGATGTGGGCTTTTGACATTATCCTCCATAGGTAACCTTGAACAAACCTACGTCTGTGCTATTTATAAGTTTCGCCCCATGGGTCGTTCTCCTGAGAGGTATACAATTAGTCCACTAACATGTCAATTGCTGCATAGGATATAGATGTTTAATCAGAATAATTCAAAGAAAAATATCTATTCTCCTGAATTTGTGACAGGCTTTAATTTTTCACTTGCATCTTTTAGGATGCCAGTGTAATGGAATACTAGTCTAATATATTAATCTAATTATTCGATTAATATATTAATCAATTAATATATTAATCAACTAGTCTAATATATTAATCAATAATTAATATATTATAATTAATACTAGTCTAATATATTAATCAATACTAGTCTAATATATTAATCTAATATATTAATCAAAAAACATATTATTAATATGTTTTATCTTCTGATAGTTTCTGTTACCTTTGACTCTGCCCCCTTCAGGCAGTTAGACTGGAGGAGTTCATCCCCTCAAAGGAAGATTGTTTTATCAGAACTCTGAGAACCAGAGTGTTAAGGCTTAGATCCCAGGTAATTGACAAAAGAATCAGAGGAATGTGTGACCAATCCCTACCATGAACCCTTGTCTTCATAAGTATGTGAACCACACACAAAACTACAACATGTCACCCATCTGATTTGCCCAGAACCTCCTGACGCTGTATGCAGTTCTGAACTGTGTCCCACCTTTGTCTAACTAATATTACTTGTGCCTACTCTCCTATGCAAGACCTGTAAAGAGTAAAATTATAAGTAGGCTAGTTTTCCTGTTCTCCAAGGGCTTAAAACCTCACAGAGGAAGTAAGAAATATATCCAGATAAGCCTAATACAAGGCATCATGTGAAAGTGCACCACTCAATCTAAAATGCCACCTCCCACAGCACCTATGTCCTTCACACCATCAAAGCCTATTATTATTTTTTTGCGGGGGTTACTTGCGTGTTAATGGTCTTCCCAACTAGAATAAGCAGGGATTAAGTCTGTCTCTATACAATAAGTATTCCAAGCATACAACACATAGCCTGACTATTCAAAGCGCATTTTGTTGAATGAACGAAGGAAGGAAGGCATGAACTCATGCCAGGGTCTATTTTTGTTCTGTGATTATATCAAATTTTATTTTTCTGCAAGAGTTTAGAGAAGTAGGCACCACCACCATCCGCTTCTAAGCCTAGGAACTGCCCCGGAATCTTCCTGCAGTTTTGGAGAGGGCTTGGAATAGATGTGCAAGGTGAAGCCAGCTGTCTGATTCTCTGGAGGCATTTGCACACAAATGCACAGGCAAGCCTTTGAGAACCACCCACTTGGCCCAACAGACTGACACAGTGAGAGTGTCTCAGAAATTCCCAGGAAGTACGGCAGCTTGCAGACAAGCTTTTGAAAACTGCTCCAGTGGGCTTCAGTGTCAACTCCTCTGACCTTCGAGGGCAGCTTTACAAGCTCCGCACTGGTGCACCCCACCTCACCATCCCCACCCCCAGCTCTTGCAAAAGTTGTGTAAGTTCCTAATTCTCAATTAACCTCTTTATATCTAGGACACAAAGAGGCGTTTCTGTTTTCCTGGCCAAACCCTGACTTGTCCACTCAATTAGGGAGTGTGAGTTTACCCTGCCCCTACATACATGAACAGTGTCTATTTCTGGAACATTCCATCTTAGTGATTCCAGATTAACTTTCCTATTGCACAAAAAGAAACCAGTCACATAGAGAAAACACTTTATTTTCACATAAGACAATTGATTTTCAGTCAGTCTTTAAGATACCAAGTTCGTTCCGCTTATTAAGCTTTCAATATTTCTGAATAATAATGCATTTTAATTCATGATGATAGTTTAGTTGGGCATCACCAATAACTTAAAATGAATCCATACCTCTTAGCAGGTATCTTTTTATTCCCATTTATAGGAAAAGCTGAGACATGTAAGAGCCAGTAGTAGCTCTGATATATCACAGTCCTTAGAAGTAATATTAAAATTCCAATATCATTTGAAATAGAAGCTTTCAAAAATAATGGTAATTTTGGGGGGCTTCCCTGGTGGCGCAGTGGTTGAGAGTCCGCCTGACGATGCAGGGGACATGGGTTCGTGCCCCAGTCTGGGAGGATCCCTTATGCCGCGGAGCGGCTGGGCCCGTGAGCCATGGCCGCTGAGCCTGCGCGTCCGGAGCCTGTGCTCTGCAACGGAAGAGGCCACAGCAGTGAGAGGCCCACGTACCGCAAAAAAAAAAAAAAAAAAAGAGGTAATTTTTTATACGAATAAGGGACACCCTTTGAAACTTAACTTTAAACTTAAGAATATGAGCCACACATATTCAAGCGATTTTTTGCGGGGGGATGGGGGAGGCGCCATGCAGGCATGTGAGATCTTAGTTCCCTGACCAGGGATCGAACTCCGTGTCCTCTGCAGTGCAAGTGCAGAGTCTTAACCACTGGACCGCCAGGGACGTCCCCACGGTAAATTTTAACTGTCAGGAATATTTTATTGTATTTTCCTGAAAATTTTTACTCAAATTTTCCACTTGTGGCATTTCCCAATGCAAGTTGGTCCCGACGTCTGCCAGGTCCACAAGATTGCTCACAGATAATGCCAAGGGTGCAGCAGTAGCAACAATATTGAAAAAATAATACAAATTTTTAAAAAAGATTACCCCCAATTGAGAACAGAGCGGCCCTTCCCTTTGTGGATTTATGGAACAGGCTTCTCCGGGCAATGTGTTCAATAACCTCAGGGTATTATAAACACAGAGCCATGCGGCTCTGAGACCCTGACTTTTCTGGGGTTCACACTGGCCTCTCCCCCTTGGGAGCTGCCACACTGCCCACAGATGGCTCGTGTCTTCCTCGCTTCTCATCCCAGGCTGCACCGGTGTCCCAGTGCTTGGTTTCCCACGTGTACGGTTCAGAGCTCCTCACTGTGCATCCCTGTGGCAACCAAATCTCCTCCACTGACGTCTTGTGCCCATGCATTCACTTTCTGTCATCTATGTTATCCTAAAGCAAGATGATGGAAAGGGGAAAGGGTCTGAACATTTAGTGAAACACAGGGTGATGTCCGTGAGAGTGCTAGAGGTTAAAGAGTGCCAGAGGTGCTGATTCCAAGAAGAAGACTGGGTGACACGAGTCTCATATTCCTCTTTTGTCATGATTAATGCCAACTCTTACAGTAGCAGTGAGTAGTGACTGAAATAACGTGCATGAAACACGAAGCACAGTGACTGTCACATGGGAACAACCATAACACTAGTGGAAACTAGCGCCGATTCAGCAATAAATGCTTTGGGGGAAAGGAGCCTTGCTATGCGACTTACCCACTGCGACGTGGGCCAGAACCCTTGGCCTCCCAGAGCCCTGTGGCCTCATCTGTCAGATGAATCTAGTGACACCAGTGCTGCTTATTCGTCAGCTCTGTACAAAGCAAGTGAGAACACCTATGTGAAGGTGCACTGTAAACTGTACACCCCTAAACAAAAGACAGCCAGTGTAAGTCGCTCCCCTACCGGCCAAGCTTGCCTTGGTGAATTGGAAATCTTACGAGGCCACGGAATTAGAAGTACTGGGAATCACTGAGGTGGAATAATGATTATCAGATAACTTGTATTCAATGGTAATGCCTTAAACCAGTTTGAATTGAAAACCTCTAAATAGAGACAAATCAAAGCATAACCTATTTTTGTCAAAAAAAGAAGTGGGCAGGAAAAACAGAAGTTCTACCAAAGATGAGAAGTTGCACATGCTATATGTAACTCTTTTACCGGGGGCAGGAAGTGCCTGGAGGCAAGTCCCCCATATTCCTGAGCAGCAGTGTCCCCTGCGACGCACACACGGTGATACCTCCCAAACTCCTCTAGCTAAACTCCTACCTTGCAATTCCAGAATCACACAGTATCCTGTATGCTTTAAAAATATATCCATTTTACACGTACAAACAATTTAAGAATACATTGCAGAGATTGTTCAATCATAAGATTTGGCTTTTTTTTTTTTAATTAGATAGAATTACAAGAGGAAGGAGGAATGTCATTACAAAATCTGGGTGTATGGGAGGGCCAGAGAAGGACTGCAAGCAAACCTTAAGCTGTGCTACCGGGCAGAATTGAAACAGGTCGTCAGGTTTCTGAGTGTAGAAAGGAAAGTTTCACTTGGACTCTGTTCAACAGGACATGGGCCTGGAAGGACCACTTGAGTATTATGATAGAAAAAGCAGTTATATAAGTTGAACAAATGCTCCTTTTTTTCAGGAATGTCTTCACACAAGTTGAACAAACTGTCAGCAGCCTCAGGGAAACAGCCACTGGTAAAAAAGTTGTTCAGTGCTCAGCTGATAGGCATGTGTTGCAAAACTCTCCCCGGTATTTATTACCGTCGCCCTGCCCCCAGTGCACAAACACACAACCACACAGCAATGGGCCTGAAAGCGAACCAGATCAAAGTGGACTGCTCACTACCCTTTTGCCTTTCTGAGTTCCCACCAGCAGGTCGGGCCGGTACAGGGAGGTGTGCCTCTTCCTCGTTCCTCCCAGGGCCATACCTGCTCTGCACAGAAACACAGGCCTCCACCTCCATGACCGTTCATCTGATAAAAGCCACATTGTTCAAAGCCACACTAGGCAAAGCATTACAGATTGTACCATGGGAATATCTCCGCAGCAGAAAGATGGCTTCGACGACCTCATCTTTCTTACCTCTCATTCTAGGATCCTTTAGAACTTTTCAAGGGAAGAAATTCCAGGTGGGCTGAAGAGATGGAAGGGGTGAGAGAAAACAAACAAAAAAAGAGAGTAAAAGTCTTTTCAAATCACTTGACCTGTGTTATTAGTATCCCCACCCTAAGAATTGAATCTTCATTTACCGAAAATCACTTTTGCTTGTGTGTCACGTGAAATCTGAATATCCCTTGCCGGCTTGTTTCAGGGTGCCAAGACCAGCATATTCGGATTTGTCATGTCATAGAAGTCAAAAAGAAGAGCGCATTCCCCTCCCAAGGGCTGTCCAGGAGCTATTTGCACAAGTTATGCAAAGGCTCGGGTCATTAGGTGAATGGAGCAGACACCTGCACCGTGGGATGTTAATGGAGGGCTGATTAATCTAATTCTTACCTCCTCTTTGAAAGAGGCTACTGTTTCTGTCTTGTGTGTCTGCGGGAAATGGGCCACATGAAGGGCATAACAACAACGACGATAAACCACCTGTGCTGAGCGCCCTGCACTTCTGAGGTCGCTTGGTGCTCACAACAGCGCTCCGAGGGAGGCCAGTGATGCCGCGGGTCCTGCACTTCCTTCCTGTGCACGCCCCGCAGCTGCCGGGTGACACACACGTCTTCCCCCAGCAGTGCTCTCTCCTCGGCTGGCATCTGTGGCCATTGTTCGCAGCGACTTCCGCCACCACTTCTTGACGTCACAGGATGTCGTGCTGCTGCTGCTAGGCTAGGGCTCCACAGCCACAAGGATTCTACCCTTTTCTATTTTTATACATCAACACAGATGTGCCTTTCTGGGAGTTGTTTTTCGGGGAATTTGTACCTCCTTTCTTTTCCTGGGCTGTTCTCACGCGCTTGTCATTCATTTCCCAGCCGCACGTAGTGCAGCTCGACGAAGGGATTTCTGAACTAGTGGTTAACTGTGCTGCAGGGCAACACTTCATTGAGGCAGTGTGTGTGGCATGTGTGCGTGTGTGTGTGTGTGTGTGAGTGTGTGTTCTCAAATGAAGCTACAGTGTATAAAAGCACAGGCTTTGGAATCAAACAGACCTGGGTTAGAATCCCAGCTTTATCGCTGGTTCCTCTGGACCCTTGGAAAGATTACTTCATTTCCTTAAGCCTCGGTTTCCTTATTGGTAAAATGGGAATAATGATAACACCTAACTCAAATAGATGTTGTAAAAATTAAATAAAATTTTGTAGAATATACAGTTATTGTCACTTGAAAAATACTAGCTACGATTATCACTATTTTTTCAGACTTTTACCCTGCAAACATCATCATCACCATCCACTTAAATTGTACTCCGTTATATGACCTCACCCTTCCATACTTAAGTGGATTCCCCAGGGAAACTTGCACTTACGTGTACAAGGAGAACTTTGCTTTGAAGCATTGTCTATAATAGTTGTTAGGGGCTGAATTACGTGTCCCCAAATTCATATGTTGATGTCCTAACTCCCAGTACCTCAGAATGTGACTGTATTTGGAAACAGGGTCCTTAAGAGGTAATTAAGTTAAGATGAGGTCATTAGTGTGGACCCTAATCCTGTATGACTGGTATTCTTATATGGAAAAGAGATTAGGAATCAGACACACACACACAGAAGGAAGACCACGGGAGGACACAGGGAGGAGAAGACAGCCATCTACGAACCAAGGAGAGAAGCCTTAGAAGAAACCAAACCTGCCAACATCTTCATCTTTTTTTTTCTTTTTTTTTTTCTTTTTTATGGCTGTGTTGGGTCTTCATTGCTGTGCGCGGCTTTCTCTAGTTGCAGCGAGCCGGGGCTACTCTTTGTTGCGATGCCCGGGCTTCTCATTTCAGTGGCTTCCCTTGTTGCGGAGCACGGGTTCTAGGCATGGGGGCTTCAGTAGTTGCACCACATGGGCTCAGTAGTTGTGGCTCACGGGCTTAGTTGCTCCGCAGCATGTGGGATCTTCTCAGACCAGGGCTTGAACCTGTGTTCCCTGCATTGGCAGGCTGATTATTAATCACTGCACCACCAGGGGAGCCCAACATCTTCATCTTGAACTTCTAGCCTCCGCAATTGTGAGAAAATAAATTTCTGTTGTTTAAGCCACCCAGTCCATGTACTTTGTATGGCAGCCTTAACAAACTAATACAGTTGTCATTTTTTTTTTCATAATCTGGTGTATCATAATTGGATTAATCATGATCCTTGGTCCATGATGCCTGTTCAGTTTATATTCATTTACTTATTTTTAATAATGTAATAAACATCTGTTTAACTCATCTCCCAAAACAAAAATAAAACTAGAAAATCACTCACATCTAATCACATATTCCCCCACCAACCTTACCACTGTCTCCTAAATGTAAATAAATTACAGTATATGCATAGAGTGGAAAACTACACATCAGTGAAAGTGAATGAATTAAAGCTCTAATTATTAACATACGTAAATCTCAAACACATATTACCCCTGGGGAAAGAGGGGAGATGGGGACAGGATTGGCATGGGTACAGAAAGGGTTTCAATTGTATTTGCAATGCTCTATTTCTTAAGCAGAATGCTAGAATGCCAACAAATATTGTATCACTATCTATGCTTTTCTGTATGCCTAATTCTTTCATAATAACAAGTTTTATAAAATAATTTTTAAAGTACTTTTTCTGCAGCTTTGGTGTCATCCTCAGTAAAGGGGATTAAAGATAGGGAAGGAAGAGGTGCTGTGGCCTGTGAGGGACCTCATCATTCACTGCCATCCTCACCACTATGTCCCCCTTCTGAACAATTTGCAGAATTCTGTAGCTCTGGTATCTGTGACCTCCCTGACCTTGAACTTCACCAAGACCATCCTGATGGATCCACAGCCAGGCGGTTCTAGAAGTTATATTTCAAATCCTTGGTCCGTAGTTTGCCATTTGCCATGGAGGGCGGCTGTAGGTAACTAGGTAATATGTAACCACCAGGAGAGACATATGGCAAAATAAGTAAAGTGGAAACTATCATTGTTTTAGGAGTTTTAACTCACTATAAACCAAGTCAACAAAAAGTAAATTCTGTCTAATGGAAAGCTTTAATTCTATACTAAAAAGGCTAATTTTAATATGCCAGATCAGGTTAAGAAAGAACCAACTGAGCTTTTATTCTCGAAAATCACAAAACAAAACTGCATTATGCAGCAGCACGAACTCGGAGAGAACTGAGATCCAATCCAGTCTGATGTAGACTTGCTCTTTGACTGGCAAATTACCTAAGCTGTGTGGGTCTCAATGTCCTTTTCCTAATATAGGAACAAGGATCAGTACTCGGCAGGGGTGCTGTAGAATTGCTGGAGGTGACACATGTAAAGCACCTTGCACAGTACTGCCATGTGGCATGTTTCCAGCAGCTATAAATCCATCCCTTGCACCCTCAGACAGTTAAATTATCCAAGATAAACAAGAAATTTAAAAGAAACCAAATTGTTATTACTGCAACTATTCCTGCGATTCCCTTAAAGTCTTCAATGTCCCAGCAAAGGCAGGAAATGAATGTGAAGGAGTAGAGGGGACGGGTTCACGACAAATATATGAATTCCTTTTTACTGCAGGTTCCTAATCCTTCTTAAGGTATGAGCTACCAGTGAATGTACAGGATCAAAGCAGATTCAAGGGAGAAAAAGACATTTACCAAATGGTAAATGCTAAATAATGAGGAAAATATTATAATAAAGATATTTAATCTGATAAAAAGAGTGTCTAATGTGGTTTTATTTGTGTCTCTACATTTTCCTTTAAGAAGGAAAAATGTCAAAAAATGTTCTTACAGTTTTGAAGACCAGACAGAGCAAGAGGATGTGGATTTGAATTAAATCAGAGAGATTTCAGTTAAACTTAAGAAAAAAACATTCTTCACCATCGGAGATAAAAACCACTACAAACAGTTACAGAATTTCCATCCCTAGAGACCTTCGAATGGATTATTATTTGTGCTGAATATTTTGGAGTATTCCCTGCTAAAAAACAAATAAATCCTTTTCAAACCCTATGGTTTAAAAATATCTATCTATCTAAAGATATAGGTATATATAGATCTGCATTGCACATGGTAATGGATAGCTGTATATGATATAATATCCGAAAATGTTACTTTGAATTTTTATCAAAATTCTAATGCTAAATAAACAATTTTTAGATCCTGCTTATTTTAAGCACAAATACTGTATCAAAAGCATTTCCCCATGTTACTTAATATTCTCTGAAAATATTAATAGTCCCTCATCATTTGGTTGTTTCAGTTTTTTCTTTACTATAAACAACTGTGTGATGAACATTCTTGAACATAAACGTTTTTGAAACTCTTTTTTGTCTGTTGCCCTCCAGAAAATGTGTACCAAGTTACACTCCAAACAGAGCTACCTACTTCACTTCACCCTCAACTGCTCTAAGACTAACATGTATAACCTCTTTGTCTTTATGTTTAGCAGGGAAATAGTATCCCATTGTTGTTTTGATATGCATATCTTTGATTACCAGCGAGGCTAGAGAGTTTTTTAATAAGTTCATTCACAGCCAGCTTTATCCTGAAAAACTTTTATAAATAAAAGCCAGCCTTCTGAAGAGTCCTCTACTTATTTGTCTCTGCAGAGACCCTTGAGCAATAGCCTTAATTCAAATTTAGCGTCGGAAATCAAAGTTAGGCAGTAATTTATTGATTCAGAACTCTTCATACTAGGTCCATGCCAGTTACACGAGGTTTTTCAGTTCTCCTTAGAAACATAAAAATCCTGGAAGTGAAGGAAGGGGGAGCTGGCTTCTTAAACAGACCCATTTTCACAGTGAGGCTGAAAATCTTCCCTGAAACAGTGGAAGAATAATTTTTTTTTTTTTTTTTTTTTTTTGCGATACGCGGGCCTCTCACTGTTGTGGCCTCTCCTGTTGCGGAGCGCAGGCTCCAGACGCGCAGGCTCAGCAGCCATGGCTCACGGGCCCAGCCGCTTCGCGGCATGTGGGATCTCCCCGGACCGGGGCACGAACCCGTGTCCCCTGCATCAGCAGGCGGACGCTCAACCACTGCGCCACCAGGGAAGCCCAATGGAAGAATAATTTGATGAGAGGTTTTTAGGTACTTTGGCATCAGAAGGCCTGTATCTTACCCAGTTGCAAACATTATGCAATCTATATTGCATAATGCAATACATTCAATTACAGCACACCTTTATTCACAAAAGAATTACCTTAGCCTTTATAGAAACTCTCATGTTTAATTTAAAATATTTAATTGTTTTTTCTTTATTAAATAATATTTCTAGAACAATTAATGAGGGCACCAGTAAAAATAACCTAGATAGAACATTACCTATATTAGAACATGCTTAAAAGATAATTTTGAAAAGTTCAAATCCTAAATGAAGTATGTACATTTTAATAACGGGAAGCTATTATTTCTATTATCTTATAATTATTAAACTCTAGACATCAAACATGAGCTTTAATGAACAAAATTCTGCCATGTTTTGGTCACTCATCCTTAAATAACCATCAGGGTAGGGAGTTTTTCTCTCTATTCCTCAATATAAAAACTATAGGAGCTTTCAGCCATGATGGAGTAACTAGAACCAAAATAGCTCTTCCTCTCTCCAAAATAATTATAAAATTGAACAAAATAAAGGTTTCCAGGAAATGGTTAACAGGCAGTACAAGACAGTAATCCCAGAGGGAATATTCAAAATTTCCTCACCAAAATGAAGAGAAAGGGAGTCCAAGCAGACCATGGTATTTTGGCTAAGCTGAGAAAGCAGAGAGCAGAGATTCAGGGCAGCTAGAGTGGCTGGGATTTTCAGGGCAAGGCAACTGGACGGGAGGGAGCTGTGCAGGAGGAGGGCCTTGGAAGTCTGTGTGGGAGTCTCCAATGAGTCTGTTTGAGGGTTGTGTTGTAGACACAGGGTGAGTGAGTGATCTCACTCAAGGCTTACCAGATGGCAGCTGCTAGAGTTGGGAACAAAACAAAGATACTAGAAATTGAAAGCTGATGGGGGATGTGAAAGCCCCAGCCCTGCCAGAATGGAGATATCTAATTAACACCCCATTAACACCCTTGGAATTCATCTGAAACAGTGGAAGTCCATGTCTTAGTAAAACCTACTGCAAACCTGCTTTAACCAACCTAAAATCTAGCCTAGGCAAGATCTGTAGGGAAGACAGAGATTAAGTTTTACCAATTAGAGGAGCTTCAGATATACTTTAAACTTTCCAAAGATACAAATTCAAGGTGATTGGCCAAAACTGAACTGCCTGCAAACACAAGAATTAACATACTTTACAGAAAGATAACAGAATCCAGAGTCTTTACAACCATGTCAATAATTATATTAAGTGCATATGGACTAGACACCCCAATTTAAAAGCAGACATTGTCAGACCAGATAAAAATGCAAAATCCAACTGTATACATATTAAATGTAAAGAAATAGATAACTCAGGCATAAAAGGTAATTAAAAAGTCATACAAATAGTGGATGTAAGAAAGCTAGAGTGGCTATATTAATATCAGACACAGTAAACTTCAAGAAAAAGAGTATTATAAGAAATAAAGTAGGATATTATATAATAATAAAAGAAGGTTGTCAAAAAGACATAACAATCTTAAATACGTATGCACCTAATAACAGAACACCAAAATTCATGAAGCAAAAACTGACAGGCTCAAAGGGAGAAACAGGCCAATCCACATGTTCAGAGATTTTAATACTCCTCTTTCAGTATACTTGATAGAACGAGTATAAACAAACTCATGATGGGTGTAGATTATCTAAATAGCACAATCAATCACATTAACCTAATTAACATTTACTGACACTACACCCAACAACTGCTGAAAACACATTTGTTTTCCAGAGCACATAGAATGGTCACCAAGATAGACCATATAGCCATAATATAATTCAATGAGTTTCAAAAAGTTTAAATCTTACAGCAAACGTTTTCTGGCCACAATGGAAAAGAAATAACATTGAGTGCTTATGTGGGCAGGTAATGAAAAAGCATTCAAGATAATTGTGTCTAGGAAAAAAACATTCATCAAGATTAGGATGAGCAGCGAAAATAATTTATGTGAAAAGAAAGAAGAACTAAAAAGACTGAGAAGTCTTAGAAAGAAGAAAATGATAACAATCAGAAAAAAAGAGAGGTTCTATGAAGGAGATACAAGAGCCTTTATTTTTATTCTTCTCAAAGTGATCCCAGTAATGAGACAGCTGTTAGCAATGCAGGTCACTGGACCCTCTAGGTTCTTCAGGAACATTTTTAAATGAATATCTTTGAAGGTTTATCAGTGTTCCTGAATATGGGAGACCTGGAGCTCTTGCTAAACTACAGATTCCTATTGAATACATCTGGGCTGGGGCCTGAGATTATGCATTTCTAAAAAGGCCCCATTTGATGCTGACACTGCTAATCTGTAGACATTTTGTGTAGGAAGCTTTAGAAGAGACTATGTCTTGCCGTCTGCCCATCCAATCATGTAAAAAAATTGAGTCACATGGGCAAAGCCAACAGTATTTTCTCATTCTGCAGCCCTATCATCATTAATTAAAGCTGATTTTATAGAATGCATAAAATATATATTTTAATGTGTTTGAATCTTTAAAGTGATTTTTACCACAAACAAGGAAAAAATAGGAAAGAAATGGGGAGGAGATAGCTGAGCATGGAGCAATTGGTGAAACAAAAATAAAGTAGGAAACGAGGTAGAGTGGCCCTTTATTTCCTATGTCTTGTAATGGGGACAACACTCCCTACCATTATTTTCCAGGAGAAGGACTTTGGGTTTCTCAGGTGGCAAATCTGATGTAATTAAAAATACTTAAAATTTGCACTCATGAGATATGTTATAGGCAAACAAAGTTTTGATAAAATTGTGAAGAAGATGTGACCATATGAAAAAGGATCTATACATATCTCCTGGAGAGAAATTTGATGGCTACTAGACTCCTTCAGGACTTGATGACCAGCTGAGGGAAATGACAAAGAGAGAGCCTTTGAAACTCACAGCATAACAAAAGGAGGTGTATAGTACAATAAGCTCTTTGGTCACTGAAAGACTGTATCAATGCACTCTGCTTTTTCTTTCATGTCAGTTACCATGGAATTTAAAACCAAAATTTATATTAATTCAAACCATGCCAATTGTATTCTTTCCTTCAGTCATAGATTCATTCAACCAATGTTTGATAACACCTAGTGGTTGCAGGCATGGTATTTTTACAACAGCATTTATCTAAAAAAGAGTTCATGTTCCCCAGAAATTCTTTTCCAAGTAAGGTAATTTTTAATTTTTATTTGGAAATAAATTTAGACTTACAAAGAAATTGCAATAGTACAAAGAGCAGCATATGCCCTTTACCCAGATTCTCCTATCGTTAACATTTTGCCCCATTTTCTTTATCATTCTCATCCGTTTGAGACTACATTACATACCTCATGGACCTTTACCCTAGACGCTTCAGTATGTGTTTCCCAAGAATAAGGATATTCTCTTACATAGCCACAGTCCAGTTACCAACTTTAGTAAATTTAACATTGATGCAATATTCTAGCTAATCTATCATCTGTATTCCAAATTTGTCACTTGCCCCCAAAATGTCTTTTATAACATTTTTTTCCTTCAGAACTGAATTCAGTCTAAGGTTAGGTGTTGTATTTAGTTGTCATGTTCCTTTAGTGTCATTTGATTTTGAAAATTCCTTTAACCTTTTTTTGTCTTTTATGACATCGACATTTTTGAAGAATTTATTCTTTTCTTTTTAATAGAATGGTCTTTATTTACAGTTGTTTGATGTCTCCTCATGATTAAGCTCAGATTATGCATTCCTGGCATGAATTTTATATAAGTGATGTTATGTCCTTCTCAAGGTATCACATCCAGAAAGGATAATACTTTTTCAGTAAAAAAAGAAAACAAAAAACATAGGTCTTAATAGACTAAATATTCAATATAAAAATAATCTCCTGTTAATTTAATATGCTTTTCTAAATGAAGTAAAATGTTTTTATTACATAAAATAACTCTTTATGTTTAGAACAAGTAAGCAAGCCAACATTTTATGCATATATTTTCTGAGATTTTCTGTTGACTACCTTTTCTGTGATTTTGTTTTATCATCAAGCATTCAATAGCTGTGGGCTATTCAGTAGCCTACGATAGCTGTAGGAGTGAAACATCCAGAATTATTTTTATAATATTCATTAAATTACTTCGAGTTTTCAAAAATTGTCTTCTTTTTCAAATGTATTTGAAATTAAGATATCCAAAATGAAAATATTTGCATTTGCCCCCATGTCACTGGCTTTTTTAATCATAACCTTCACTGAATTAAACGAGCCATTTAGGTCTTGTTGCAACAGACATTAACACTTTGTCTCTGAATTGACACTAAAACTACCATTAAATATGGTATGATTTCATGAGACTGAGGCTCTGGTTCACTACACGTCTGTATTACAGATGAATTCTAGAGAAAAAGTGCATCCTGACAGATGGTTTCAGTTCATTGTACTTTTTCTTAAAGAACATTTGTTTTCGATTTGTCTATAAATAATGAAAGAAAACACAGCTGAGGAGCCCAGTGTGATTTTCATAGAAGGCTCATTTTTGGAAATCTGATAAGCTTATAACCACATATGTTTAAAATCATTCTAGTATAAAATTAAGAAACTTGGGGTGGGGGAATCCTACTTGTCAGGCAACTCAATGTTTACTTTATCTATCGATTACTTAGCACTATTTGTCAAACATTTTGTGTTTTTAGAAATTTTAGGGAAAAATTTAATACATGTTAAACTAACAATGCTTATTAAAAAATTTGAGCATGTAGATAATTATTTATGAATCATACTTTAAGGTTGCAAGTACATAGGCAAATAGAAACAAAAAATGTATGTGTTAATAATGTAGAATAAGAGAATTCTGCATGTGCACATGGACATGCTGGAAATAGAGAAACACATTTGCACATGTGGGCACAGTGGGCATAGGTATGTTTGTGTCGTTAAGAGGATCTGTCTTATACAATTCTTCTTAGAAAGGCATAAACTTAGCAATACAAATCAAACAAAAAAAGAAATTTCAAAAGGTCTTCAAAAAAAAAAAAAAGGTCTTCAAGATAAAATATACTTTTCTTTCGGGTAACAATCTAGCCAACAGAATTTAATTTTATGTGTTCTATAAATTCTTCAGTAGATAACAATTGCGACCAAATCCTTACTTATGTCAGACATAATGTTCTGCTGTGGAAACTCAACAAGCAAATTCCAACCGGAAATAAGTTTGTTACATGCATGTATTAATCATTCTGGAAGGTAGTGTGAGCAACTCAAATCACAGTTTCGTTAAATTAATTTCGAGCTGAATTTCAAACACTGAATGAGATATTTAAGAGCCTTCGGTAAGAATTTAAACAATAGCTTTAAATAGTTTAAGAGAACTATTCTTTAACATACATTTTTATTAATATTATGCCTCCTACTATCCAGTTTATAAAGGTAAACTTTAACAGACCACAGTGACAAAATACATACTTCACATTAATGTTCGAAACTAAATCTAAAAATTTCTCCTCATCAACTTTGAGTAATACATTTAGGACTGCAAGAAGCCAAAAGAGTCCTTCCTTGGTTTCTACCTATTGCTCTAAGAAAATATACGTAAGCTAAAAGCTCTCCTTCAGAACTACCCAGCATGTCATCTGTCCCTTGGACATACAAAGATAATCCAAATGCATGATTCCCCCCAAATTGAAATCCTAGATAAACATGGCGTACTTCACAATTCTTTTTTTTTTTTTAAGGATTAAAAAAAAAATTTTATTGGAATATAGTTGCTTTACAACGTTGTGTTAGTTTCTGCTGTACAGCAAAGTGAATCAGCTATATGTATGCATATATCCCCTCTTTTTTGGATTTCCTTCCCATTTAGGTCACCACAGAGCACTGAGTAGAATTCCCTGTGCTACACAGTAGGTTCTCATTAGTTATCTATTTTATACATAGTAGTGTATATATGTCAATCCCAATCTCCCAATTCATCCCACCTACCCCCTTTCCCCCCTTGGTGTCCATACATTTGTTCTCTATGTTTGTGTCTCTATTTCTGCTTTGCAGATAGGTTCATCTGTACTGTTTTTCTAGATTCCACATATATGTGTTAATATACTATATTTGTTTTTCTCTTTCTGACTTACGTCACTCTGTATGACAGTCTCTAGGTCCATCCACATCTCTGCAAATGGCACAGTTTTGTTCCTTCTTAAGGCTGAGTAATATTCCATTGTATACATGTACCACATCTTCTATCCACTCCTCTATAGATGGACATTTAGGTTGCTTCCACGTCCTGGCTATTGTAAATAGAGCTGCAATGAACATTTTTGTACATGACTCTTTTTGAATTATGCTTTTCTCTGGGTATATGCCCAGTAGTGGGATAGCTGGGTCATATGGTAGTTCTATTTTTAGTTTTTTAAGGAAACTCTGTACTGATCTCCATAGTGGCTGTATCAATTTACATTCCCACCAACAGTGTAAGAGGGTTCCCTTTTCTCCACACCCTCTCCAGCATTTATTGTTTGTAGATTTTTTTGATGATGGCCATTCTGACCTGTGTGAGGTGATACCTCATTGTAGTTTTGATTTGCATTTCTCTAATAATCAGTGATATTGAGCATCTTTTCATGTGCCTCTTGGCCATCTGTATGTCTTCTTTGGAGAAATGTCTATTTAGGTCTTCCGCCCATTTTTGGATTGGGTTGTTTGTTTTTTTGATATATTGAGCTGCATGAGCTGTTTGCATATTTTGGAGATTAATCCCTTGTCAGTTGCCACAATTCTTTTAATAAAGAATTACTCTTTGGTCAAAAGGTACAAACTTCCAGTCATAAGGTAAGTAAGTTCTGGGGAAGTAATATTCAGCATGGTGTCTATAGTTAACACTACTGTACGGCATGCTTGAAAGTTGCTATGAGAGTGAATCTTACATATTCTCACCACACACACAACTGAACTTATGTGAGGAGACGGATGTGTTAACTCTTCTTATTTGTGAATCATTTTGCAGTATATACATGTATCAATTCATCACGCTGAACACCTTAAACTTACACAACGTTATGCTACTTATCTCTCAGTAAAGCTGGGAAAATAATTAATTAATTAATTTTTAAAGAATCACTTTACAATGGTCATCAGATTAACTTCCTTTTTTAAAGACTTCTCGCATACCATTTCTAAAGCCAAATGAGTGGAAACTGGTCAAAGCTGAGAGAAAGGTGAAATGTGACAACTCACAGACTCAACCTTGCTGTTATTGATGGAGAAACATATGAAGGCATCCTTTGTCATAGTAGTTTTCTTTAGATTTTGCACATTTTTGCCAAAGAAGCACTGAGATACAAATGTCACACGAATGAGTAAGACAGAGGATTTCCTTCTGAACACAATTGACAGAACAGGTGCTGTCTAAAATGGAATTTATCCAACCGCCAAGGAAGGATGCACTTCACATTTGTCAAAGGTTACTCACATTTCTCATCAAACACAAAGAAGCTGCTTGTACCATAAAATAGAAAATGTCAGAATTTGGAGAATGGCAGAGGAGTTAGGAATGTGGACGTGGGAGCCAACCATCAAGTTTAAATTCTAAATTTGCTGTTAATTTGCTGTGTATTCTTGGGCACTTAGTTTCCTTTATCTGTACAATGAGAATCATACTACTTACCTCTAGAGTCATCATGAGGATTAAAGGAACTAGTGTAGGTGAAGTACTTAGAACACTACCCGGAACAAATCAGTGCTCAAAACTATTCCTTATTATGATCTTCTTTCCTAGAGCAACACAACATGAGGGAACACATTAGCCAAAATCTTCTTTCACCAAAGACTGGCAATTTGATTTCTCGCAGTTGGCCTGATCCCGGCATGTCTATTCAGCCAGTTTTACCTTCACAAAGAGCTTTATTGTTGTCGTTGTTGTTATTATTATTATTAAAATCACTGTTTGGCTTGATCTCATCTTAATAGGCAAAGCACACAACTCTAAAACAATGTTGGGTTTATTTAGTGCAATCTCCATTTTAATCTCAGTTTCCAGTGTTTTATGTTGATCAGGCCACAAACAGCTACTGAGTATTGAATCAGCCCTTAACACTCTGCAAGGCACAGTGAGAAAACATTTCGGAGGCTTCCGGTCTTATTAAAGAGGCTAGATTTAATGACCTGAAATGATTAACGAACAGCCCCTTCAATACTGTCCTTGGTCACATCCTCCTTGCTTAAACTTCCTCTACCACACTAGGTACAAAGTCTGGATTTCCACAGCTTTTTTGTTTCCTCTGTTTTTCTCAGTCCCAGAACTTCTCTGCCTCGACGGTAAGTAAGTTCAAGTTCACTCACCCTTACAAGACCCTTGCTGCCGCTCAGTATGTTTCTTCATCTTTTAAATCCTTTTCACACTTCCTAAAACTGCTCTAATAATGGGTATACGGAGGGAAATACAGGTTCTGCAATCTAGAGACTTGGAGTTTAATACGAGCCTATAAGTAAGTGTGTTACTATTTAAGCCTCAATTTCCTTATCAGCAAAATAGGTAGAATAAAGACTTTATAGTGCTGTTGTGGAGCTTAAAAGAGAGTGTATGTGAAGTGCCTACACAGTACCTCCATCACAGAAGGCACTCAACGGCTTCTTCAGGCCCTGCCATCCCTCCCACTCAGAAAACCCCCTTGGGTACCACTTCACTGAGGAAACAGAAACCATTTTGCATGAGCGGTCTCTTACTTTGATTTAAACTTTCAAAACCATGGCTCTCCATCCCTCTCTTCTCCTTTCCCTCCTGCCTTGCGGGAAGACAGATCTCTTCCATCCAGAGCTCACACCTCCGCTCCCTCCCTAATTTATTTAGCAGGCATTAATTAGCATCTGTTTATTTTGTGCCAGGAACATTCACGGGTACTAGTGATTCAGAGGGGTGCTGCCTTCAAGAGTTAGGGGCGGGGAGAGGGACAAGCAAACAGGGTCACAACACAATGACGTCCGCATAAGGAGGGCCAGGAACTTAAGGGAACAACAGCAACAAAACAAAGCAAAACAGAACAAACAAACCAGCGAGCAAAGCAATTTGATTTTCCGTCCTTCCATCTCATCACATCAGAAGATAAAACCACCTAAAAGTGAGACTTTTGCCTTCTAGGGCCCACTCACCTGGATTCTGTTTACAGTTTAAGAACACAGCAGATTCACCAGTGTCACAAGGCCCTGGGAACCAGCACCTGTGGGCACAAATGAACACCTTAGCCTTTCCAAGCTTAGACAACCTGCTCGACCCACCACTGAACATTCCGCTCTGATTTATTCAGCAGTGACACCCATCCCTAGCTGCATCCCTGTCCCCTACACACACGCACGTGTGCGCACGCACACACACACACACACACACACACACACACACACACGCCCCTGCAGGGACAAACTTCAGTAGTCACCTCAACCCTCACATATACCCAGTTACACATCACATTCATTCATTCCATTACTCATATGCAGAAAATAGTCACTCAACTTGCTTTCTCAACCCTCAAGCTGCTTTCTCTGACACCTCCAGTCCTTTCCTTTCCTGGCTTTTGATACTCTGACTTCAAACAGCCACATGCATGCCTCCCCCAATGTCCTCCACATGAGCTGAGTGTCCTGTTCGTAACCAAAGTTCATAAGTTTTCATGATTGCTGCCTCTGCTTTCTCTCCTAAGGCATTCATAAGGTGGCTTCTAACCCTATACTTTCAAAAGCCCACTATGGTCTTCCAGTTTACAGATGCGGTGGTCTATTCTCAGGCATCCTTTTCTCTGCAGTGAACCTCTCTGAGGATTTTTTTTGTCTTTGTTTGCTCCATCCTCCTTTCTGCCACTGTCTCCTTTTTTTTTTTTTTTTAATAGAACAATGCTTACCCTATTGCCATCTACTTCTAATCTCCTTCCTTACTTTCTCGTTTTCTTTCCCATCTCAGAAAATGAGTAGTTTCCAAAACCCCAGATTCTTCTCCTGGCTCCTCCATGTCTCCTACTCATCAAACTTGAAATCTCAGAGTGATTTTTCAATCTGTTCCCTTATAACACCTTAGCCTTTCCGAGCTTAGACAAATTTCCAAATCATGTAAGTACTCCCTTGCCATTGTCTCTCACATCTGTCTCCACGTTCCTCTTCTCACTGTCTTCACCTCATCAAGGCCTTTACACACACCTAGAACACAGCAACTGTCTCCTAACCAGTTTCTCTGCCTCAGATATTCCATCCCCACCCGATCTGTCCCGTACGTTTCCTGTAAATGAGTCTTTCCACGTGATAATATCATCACCCTGCCCGAACTTCTTCCACGGCTTCCCCAAACATACACATATCTATAAGCTGATCATCAGGGCCTAACACACTTTTCAGATTCACCTGCCACAACTCTTCTTTCGGGTCAGACTGCTCCGTTAGCCAAGCTCCAAAACACTTTTGTACCTTTGGTCACCGTTCCCTAGAAGACAACACGTGTTCCCTCGCCATTTCACTTCTAGCCAAATACTCCCCATTTCTTCAAGGCTTGTTTCAAGCCCACCTCCCCCCGATTCTAAGATCACTCCCACTTTCAGTGATCTCTGAAGCATCCTGAATCCTAGCACTCTTTCTCTCTCCCACTCACCTCTTCACTAGCTTGGTGGCTCCTTGTGAAGTCAGTTACATTTTTATATTTATCTCTTGGGTTTGGAGGTCTTTGAGGAAGAGTGTCATGTTATCCTTTAGGAAGATTACTCTTGTGGTGGCTTGCAGGATGGATTGGGTGGAGATGGGTGGCTGCAGGTGAGGAAACCAGCTAGTAACCGATCCCAGGGTCAAGATGTAAGGTGATGAGAGAAGAGTAGAGATCCATTTACTGAAGAGCTGCCTCCCAAACTGGATTTGGGAGCATAGTACAAAAAGAAAGATAAAATGCATTTGTATTACAAGATTAGAGAACACCATGAAGGCTTTATTTCATAAGAAAAAAAAATGAAAATTAGCAGGATTTTAGGAAAAAATAGTGAGAACATCAATATGGTTCACTTGGGGATTTTGTGGTCAATGTGTTGTCAAGGAAAACTGTTGATATTGAACTTTATAGTTTTACCAGTGTTTCAGTGTGAATTTTTCCCTCCTGGTTAACTTTAAAACAAATGCAGTATAATGGCAAATTACATATTTAAATTTGGTTAGGATCCAATAAGCAATTCTTTGTTTATTCCCTACTACTTCCTGTGACAGGAAATTATAATTCAACTCAAGCACTGGTGAAAAGAACTGATTTTTATAGAACATTATCTTTAAATGATAATAAGCCTGAATGTACAAACCTTTTACTATTCAAATCATCTATATTCATTTAGTGCTTAATTCAGCTCCCCAGAGCATAATTGTTTGAAATTCTACTTTGGTAAATAGGCAAACCAAATCCAGTCGCTATGGTAATTTGGGCTTCCTTGGTTATATTTCCCACAGTTCTTTCATGTTCTTTCATGTTAATAATTGTTTTCCCTACAGGTGAAATGTCAATGACACTGATTTTAGCATCCTGTATTTGCAATAGCTGATCCCTTATCAGAGCCCCTATTTTATCAATTGAAAAGTTCAAGGGAAGGTTAGCCCCGATATCTGTAGCAATGCAATGCAATGCTCCTGCACGTTTTTTTCTTTTCCTCTTTTCAGCTTTGCTGATTTTTGTGTTTATTTTCTCATGGTTTCAAAACTTACTCTACCAAATTCCCAAGTCTGGAGTTATTTTCTGTCACTGCAGTCATTGAAGCATAGTATTGTTTTGTTCGCCATCCGGAACATCCTCCAGTTCCACGCAGAGGGGAAGAAGAGGAGAAGAAAGGGGGAGCAGGTGCAGAAGTTCTATTCACAAGGGCACTGACCCTCAGCAGGGGCGTGACAGGGCTTTAAAATAGGATTAGACACCCAAACAAGAAAAAGGTCACACTTGACATTTCCACTGGAAATACCAATGCAAATAGAGCTGATCCTAGGAACATTTTGCACACATACACAGACACACATACATACACACACAATTTTAGATAGGTCCAAGAGAAAAATGATGGATTTCAATTAATTATTTCCCTAAAAGCTCGAAAAAGCAACTATTGGAAACAAGGCTCGACAACAACAGCAAATATGATCAAAAAGCTCACTTGAAAATGTTTTTTTTCTCTTTTACTTATTTGTTATTTCTAAGGTTTGCTCTTTATCATGGGAAGAAAAATAAGAATGGAGTTGATGGGGAAAATGACATAATGATTTGGAATCTTTGATTATGTTGTATTCAAACTCATTTGTTTTTAAAAATTTAGTCCCTAATCATATCAACCCCATTTCTACCTGCAGTTGTCTCATCTGTCTTCTGCACAGTTGATGATAGATTAATAACTTTTTTCTGTCTATTTTCTATTTGTATATTCAGAAGTAGCTGACTAGAGCATCTAAGACCAAAGTAAAATTTGGAGACACCTAGAGGACGAAATCTATCTCATGCTGCTTCAGGATCCACCAATCCATATTGAAGATTTCCAAATCATTCACCAAAAAGCAGATTGTCCATTGAACTCATAGCATTACTCTGAAGGACTCATGTACCTTCCAGCTTCAAAAACGTACATCTTCATTGGTGCAACTGAGATTGAGACATATGTGACCATTAACGATGCCCCCAAAAGTAAGCCAGACCAACATAGATTTATTCCCAATACAAAGAATTCTTGGAGGAACAAGTAAATTCTAGAGCCTTCATGAATACTGTCACCCAAAGCCAGTCCAAGAAAAATGTACCTGCTGTGTATACTCAGATGTTAACATATTAGATATATATTAAAGGAGGTTCACATATACACAAATTGTTTGTTAAGGTTCTTGAACGTTTGTTTATGGAAAACATGTAAGTCAATTCTACCACAGAGAAATTAAAACGCTTTAAATGAAGAACTTTCCTGACCTGGATGGTGGAACACAGGGGAGCAGGGCCAAACTCCACTCCCGTCCAGTGACCACAGGTTTTGAAATTGTCTGTCAAACTCAAATGATGTCCTGTGCAGTCTTTTATTAGTCCAAGTTATGTAGAGCTGCCACAGTATCTAACTGGTACAAGATTACCTAAATAATTGAGTTTCAACCAAAAGTAAAAGCAGAAAAAAGAAAAAGAAAAAAGTAATCCTTCCATGGGAAGAGGTATGATTCCATTGTTATTTGAAATTATAAAAATAAATTCAAGGACTCTCATAAATACCTAAGTTAGCTCCTAAGGACTCCATATCTCAACCTACGAGACCTTCCATAAAAACTGACGCAGCTCCCACGAAGTCTGGCTGACTTTAGCCTGGTACATGCCTGACTACATTCTCGTCTCACAAGTTGAGTGTATTAATCTAAATTGCTCCTTTACTCTTAATGAAATCCAAGAACCTGTCATTGAGGAAAATATTCTTTATTAAAGATCAGCTTTAAGGTCACAATGGCAAGATTTTTTTTAAATCACATATGGTATTCAGAATGTGTGGATATTAACTGTAATGGAGACCGTGAAGAAAGTGAGAAATAGACTTTAGCTTAAGCTGAATTTTGGAAAGCTTCTTCTTTGCTGAAATTATTGTGATTTACCAGTCAAGAGAAAGAATTTGTGTAAATTACCTTTAAAAATATTCTAACAGCAATATCTAATTTTACCTTCCGATGTGTGGCAAAGTAATCTCACCGAAGTACTTATATGGCTATTACCACTGGAACCAATTAAGAGTTTAGCAGAAGATGCAATATTAAACTGAAATGTGACTTGGGACTCTTGATGACCACATTACGTAAAGAAGTTAAGGCAAAAATTCATAATTACAAGGATATCATTTATTTTTCTTTACTAAAGAGCTATAGGACTTTATGAGAAAATGTAAAATGTGTCTCGGGAGATACAGGGAGACCAGAAAAAAAGGGATCAGATCACTTATTCAAAACTCTTCGATTACATGGAAAGGGACGAGAATACATATATTTTTTTTATAAATTTATTTATTTTACTTACTTATTTTTGGCTGCATTGGGTCTTCATTGCTGCAGACGGGCTTTCTCTAGTTGCAGTGAGCGCGGGCTACGCTTCGTTGCGGTGCACGGGCTTCTCATTGCGGTGGCTTCTCTTGTTGCGGAGCACGGGCTCTAGGCGCGTGGGCTTCAGTAGTTGTGGCGCACGGGCTTAGTCGCTCCACAGCATGTGGGATCTTCCCAGACCAGAGCTCGAACCCGTGTCTCCTGCATTGGCAGGCGGATTCTTAACCCCTGCGCCACCAGGGAAGCCTGAGAATATTTTTTAACTTCTAAATATAACATTCAATTTTTTGTCCAATTACGAAAGTAAAACATGCTGATTATGTAAACTTTGAAAAATACAAAACTTAAAGTCTTAACATCTGTAAATAATTACTGTTTCAGGGGTTTTATTACGTATATGTGTACATGCATAAATAAAGTATTTCCATTAAAAGAAGATTATACCATTTATATAATCCCATGCACTTTCCAGTCCCTCTCTAGTTACTTCCTCAGGATCAAGTTTTAGGGGAGTTAAAATATATAAACATTTGTAGTAGGGCTTCCCTGGTGGCGCAGTGGTTGGGAGTCCGCCTGCCGATGCAGGGGACACGGGTTCGTGTCCCGGTCCGGGAGGATCCCACATGCCACGGAGCGGCTGGGCCCGTGAGCCATGGCCGCTGAGCCTGCGCGTCTGGAGCCTGTGCTCCGCAATGGGAGAGGCCACAACAGTGAGAGGCCCGCGTACTGCAAAAAACAAACAAACAAACAAACAAAAAACGTTTGTAGTATATTGCTACCTAAAGCACATTTGCTTTCCAAAAGGATTATCTATGTATACTGCCACAAGCAATGTATTTATCTTGCTAATAGCAAATATGAGGTATTTTAATCTATTTAGACATATAAAACATATAGATACTATATACACAAATATTTTAAACATATCATTATTGTTTTAATCTCTATTTCTTTGATTACTAGTGAAGTTGAAAATTTTGTTGGTAGAGTAGTCATGGTTTTCTTTTTGATTTATAATAGCCCTTTTAAAAATGTTTTTAACTACCTGTGATGGTAATTTTTTTTGCAAATATTATTTTCATCATTTTACTTATGCTTTTGAACAAGTTTTCTTTTACAATTTATTCCACTGCATTGATTACGTTGCTTTATGCTTAGAAAATCCGTCCTCATCTCATCATTAAATACATGTTTTCTTCTAGAATTTTTATAGTTTTAATTCGTCTAATATTTATTATAATTTATAGTAAAAGAGTGAAACTCTGACTTTATTTTTTCTCCAAATTCTTGGTCTGATCTCCCACCCAACTTGTCCTTTATCAAAGACTTTATTTTTAAGTCATGAACTGTAGTTATAAATATGAGGAAATTTTCCAGACCTCCCTATTCTACTATTGGCTTGTCTGTCTATTGTGTTGGTCCCATGCTATTTAATTTTTGTCACTTCTCTTAGGAGAGATAGTTATCAGTTGCTCTTTAAAACAGTAAGTCATGGACATTTTCACATTTAGTCTTCTAGATAAACTTTAGTGTGTTCAGGTTTCTAAAGGAAACTGTGCTGGCCCTGTGATTAGGAATGCATGAAATCTGTAAGTTAAGCTGGAAGTAACTATGAACTTTATCATATTCAATCTTTCCAGCCGGAAGCAAAATAAATCTTTACACTTTCCTAATGTTCTCTTAAAAATTTATTATTATTATTGGTCAAATCTTTTCCTTCATTTTATCTCTTAGTTTTTTGTTGTTGTTGTCATGTGTTTGTTTTGCCTTGTTTTTTGCTGCCAAATAGGAAAGCTATTGATGTGGGGATATTTATCTCATAAACCATTCATTATTGGTCTGTTACCTGGCATAACTTGTTCTCCTCCTTTTCTGTAAGTCATACTTCCTATTTCTACTTCAGAAGAATACTACTAAATAATGAGTTATATTCTTGTCTTCTCCCTGATTTTGCCTTCAGGTTTCCATTGTTAAATTTTACCTTGCCTTTTGGTTGGGATGGACATTCTTTATCATTTAGGGTTCCTATAGAGTTCGGACTGAAACTCAGGTATACTTACTTCATGATGGTATCTAACCACACCATCTGATTTATGCCGGGCCTAGGAGCCTCATTTTAAAATATTTAAATTGTTTATATAATTGAGGTTAACCATATAAAACACGCCTGAGTGAAAGAATTGGAAGGAGGGAAAGTTAAACAACAAATCCGATTTCAAGGAGAGGCAGTAGGGCTCCTAAGATTAAAGAAACTCACAAAGAGGGAGAAGTCTGACATGGTGGCTAGATTTAATAACAGTCTCTCAGGAAAAGGAATGGTGGTTCCACTGCAAAAAGAAACTATTCCTGAATAAAGTACTTAGTTCATTTATTTTCTTCCTTCCTTGTAAAAAGCATTTTAACATTATGAATACACCTCACTGTATAGCTTTGGCCATATACCATGGTCATGTTAGTGTTTTTGTTTCCTTGGTAAATTTTCCATTTTCTCTTTGACCCAGAAGATAAAGCATTTCATTAATTGTAAAACACTTTACAACTCGAGATGTGTGTGACAATCAAGGTGGCTTCCAGGACAATTAATCAATTGGCTTAATCTTTTGTTATTAGTTTTTAGTTTTATGGCATAAGATCAGACAATATGGCCCATTTGCTTTCTACTTGAGAACAATTTATTGAGATTTTCTTTATTCTCAGTTTCTAAAAATAGTTCACCTACATTTAAAAAGAAGTATATTCTTTGTTTAAATTTCACTAAGTACAACAATTAGCTGTAAATTCAACTTTTCTATGAAATTTTCTGTCTGTATATTACCTACTCGATTTGTCAGAAGCTGAAAAAATGTGTATTACCTTCTACTATAATTATATTTGTATTCATTGCTCTCTATATTTCTAGTATTTTCTACTTTATATACTGATCTGTATTCCTATCAGATATCTATGTAATTCAGTTCATTCAGGTTTATGACTTCTTTTTCCATAGGGTGGGTTGTACTTTTTATCAATGACCCCAAACACCCATTTTGATTCTTCATTCTGCTCCACAGGTTTTGTATTGTTTGTAAATTCCCCCCAGATTCTAACACTAGGATGCCTACCAATCTTATCTTTCAGTAGTTGCTACAGAGGTTTCATTTTATTCTGAGCCTCTGGATACATGTTTTTCATGGGAATTTAGAAGAGGCTAGGTCAGGTTTAATTTAGAACAGAAACCACCCCAGAACAAAACCATACTGAATGTGCACAGCCTACCAATCTCTACGCTGAGCACTTGACATACGTTAGCCCAGTTTAAACATCACAGTAACTTTATTAGATGGAGAAGCCCACTTCTAACATCTGCTGGTATGGTCCAGAGTACGAGTGAAGGGGTCTTTCTCACACCCAGCCTCTGTCCCACACCACAGGCATCTCACATGTGTGCAGACACCACAGCCCCCCACATCCCAATTCCATCTATTTCAACCCCCTCTTCTTACCCCTTGCCTTGATGGCAGCATTAGGACACCATTGTCTACCCTCTGCAGGTAGATTTGAGAAAGGCAAGCCCTGCTGTTTTGGTCCAGGGTACCCAGAATGTGGAGAGGCACAGGCACTGGGAGAGTGGCCATGTCCCCTTGGACCCACAGACTCTGAGTCACATGGGAAGACGAGGTCAGAGAAAGGACAGAGCAGGGTCCGCTAAGGTGGGATGGGACAGTGTGTCAGGATCAGTAAGGCCAGGGTGCCCAGGTCTAAGGGCAGTATTGGAAATAAAGATTGTCCCCTGCAAGTTCCAGAGACTGGCCTTGAGCCTATATTTGTCCAATCCTAAACCCACGCTACTTATCTTTAACTTACGTGCATTATAGGGGTACCGTGGTTTCAGATGATGGGCTATGGTGTTCTGGAGAGGACTTTGAGCTTCTTGAAGTTAAAAAGGAAGAAGTTTAAGCATAGATAACTTCTCCTCCTCAGAATGGTTGCATTATTTTGCCAAAGAAGAAACCTGAGCTACTGAATCTGCTTTCATCAGAATTAGACTTACCTAACCCACTTAGAGGTCCCCCTAGGAATGTAGATTTTAGGTGGACTCAGAAGTGTCCCCATCACCTTTTGTGTCAGAAAACATGACTGGACATAGAAACACAAGGGTGCTGCACTGCCATGCAACACTTCCTTGTAAATCTCCAGGGTACCTGGGAGGGGCAGGAACTCCTTGTCCCATGGGGCCAATTTCCTACAGCAAAAAATGATTCTAAATAGGTTTGCCGACAGCGTCTCACAAGGGAGCCTGGCACAGAGCATGGGCTCCAGCAGGACCTTCTTAGCCTGAAAGATGTACCATAATTTCTCTTTTGTGAGTAACAGCAGTGCCCTTGTGCATCACTCAGCATTTCACATGTAACGATGAATGGCTCATTAGCTCCCTCCTCTTCAGAGCTGTGTGTAAAGGATTCCTCCTTCAGCCTGTGTTCATTTAGCTTTTTCCCTCTTTTCTTCACTATGTTGGTTTTTTTCTTTCATCTTCATTCAGATGTCTTAAAAAAAAAAAAAAGTCATCCTGTACTCTTGTCATTCTAAAGTCACCACAAATTCTTCATTCTTATTGTTTAATAAAGCCAGTTTCCTTTTTGTGGGTGTTTCCTCTCATTCCATTTATAAAATATTCATCTCTTCTGCTCACCTCTAGGAGGGCAACGTTTGCCGCTATCCGTTGACCTGACCTTTTCCTTGTGGGCATCTTTTCCACTTGTGACTGCAAAACACTTTATCACACACAAAGTATGTCATACATTGTAGGTGGAGACAACTGAAGATTGTGATAGAGGCTGGAGGGAGGCTTTTGTTTGTTTTAGCCAAGATGGTCAGGAGTAGAAGACCTCAGGGTGTGCGTGCTTAAATCAAGCATCCAAAAACGCCTACGAAGACTGAAAAACCAGCTCCAACAGACCAGCACACCTTTGTGGTTAAGGGGATCAGAGAGAATGGAGGAGCGCAAATATGCCAATGAGAGAGTTGCTTTTGTTTTTGTCTTCTTACCGGATATACAAATTACTAATGATGACCAACTCTACAAGCAAATCTTTTAATCATGCCTTTTTCTCACTACCAGTGATGACTGCAGTGTTGGCAGCTCTCCCAGAATGGCACATGTGTGGGTTCCTCTATTGTATAGTGAGCAGTGGATATCGCCTACTATCTGATGTAGCAAAGCTCTTTTTCAGTTGAGGAAATTATTATTTTATCAGACACGGTTTGTTCCATTCTGAGTGGTTTTTTTTGCTCTTGGCCGATTTAATGGATTCGAGTAACCCAGGACACTAAAAACCTAAGCCGTGAAGAGATTTAGAACTGCTTTCTTTTTAAAGACCTTCAAAAGATTCACTTAGAATTACCTACTTTAAAGATTCAAAAAAAATGAAAGCTAAATTTAAAAAGTAAATGTGTGGTAGAAATTCTTGTGATACAAACGTCATTTCTGTAATGACTTTCATCTACATTTTCTTCCGCCTAACTATACATGGATTCCTTAATAAACTATTTTTAAATTAAGAGAATTTAGTAATTACACACAGGGTTTTTTCCTTCCTATTTAGAAAAATCATTATAATCCAAAATAATCAGAAAAAAATAACCCAACAAATAAAATTGACACACTTTCTTCAAGATAAACGTTACTTCTCTGATATCTTTAACAATTAACGTGACATATTTTATAGTTCACATTCATTTATGTTAAGCTGAGGATTTTGAATCTTTTAAAATTATTCTTTGTTCACTCTTATTGATAATGACTGTCATTTTCTTCCCCAAATATCATTAGAGTTTAAAGTTTATGGATCCAGAGAGGGCTTTTCTCCATTTGAGAGCATCAAAATCTGAGAGGAGGAATATTGTATTCCCCATCATCTGCCTCCCATGCCGCCTGTCTTGTAGTGTGTGATCAGTAAGTACTTTTTTGAAATCCATGAAATTGAAAATCAACTTTAAGGTCTCAAAAGTTGCCACTTGTGAATATCAGACTAAAACAAAAATAAGATGAACAAGGTCCTACTGTATAGCACAGGGAACTATATCCAATATCCTTGATAAGCCACAATGGAAAAGAATATGAAAAAGAACGTGTATATACGTATAGCTGAATCACTTTGCTGTACAGCAGAAATTAACACAACATTGTAGATCAACTATACATCAATAAAATAAATTTTTAAAAAAAGAAACAGGGCTTCCCTGGTGGCGCAGTGGTTGAGAGTCCGCCTGCCGATGCAGGGGACACGGGTTCGTGCCCCGGTCCGGGAAGATCCCACGTGCCGCGGAGCGGCTGGGCCCGTGAGCCATGGCCGCTGAGCCTGCGCATCCGGAGCCTGTGCTCCGCAACGGAAGAGGCCACAACAGTGAGAGGCCCGCGTACCGAAAAAAAAAGAAACAGAAAGAAAACTCCACTCTCCCTATGACTATGTAAATCTAACTACCTAGTGCCACCAAAGTATGTTTAACATCTTAAACATCTAAGTTATTATTAAGGTATAACTCAGATACCAGAGGAATATAATGCATGGCAAAAATAAAACCTCACTAATTTAAACCAATTATGCTGCTGGCCACCTTGACTTAGCAAAATGACTGATTCTTTTAACATAGTTGTTCTAATTTATTCAGCATCTGCATCTGCTGGTCTTCAGGATTCAATAGTTAGAAAACATAACTTCCTAACTTTTAGAATGTTGTTGATTTGGATATATCTAGAAAACAACATTGGTTTAATGAATAAAATAATACCTCTTTTATGCAGTATTATCAGAAATAAGACATTCCAATTTTATTTACTTTGGCCATTTTTGAAAGAAATCTTCCGAAATCTAAAGTGACCTACCTATATCTAAAAACACTGACCTCATAGAAACAGAGACTAGAATGGTGATTGCCGGGGGCTCAACAGTGGCGTAAATGGGGAGATGTTGGTCAAAGGGTATAAACTTTCATTTATAAGATGAATAAGTTCTGGAGAGCTAACGAACAGTATCATAACTATAGTTAACAATACCGTATTGTATACTTGAAAGTTTCTATAAAAATAGAACTTCAATGGTCTCACCATAACAACAACAACCGCACGGTAATTATGTGAGGTGAAGGATGCGTTAACCACCCTTACTGTGGTAAACATTTCTCAATACATCCGTGTATCAAATCATAACACTCTATACCTTAAACTTTCAATACGTTATGTGCCAACTATATCTCAATAAATCTGACAAAAATTCAGTCCTGAAAAAAATATATTTTTTTAAATAAAGTGACCTACATACTCCCCACCGTTGTTAAGGAAAGTAAACATAATTTAGTTTTCTTGACGCCTCAGGGATATCCTTACGAGCACCCACACTATACAATGAAGTAGGTAGGCTGCTTCCCCCTTACATAACACCATGCCTTTGTGTGAGGTTGTACAGATCACAAAGCTTTTATGCACACAACATTCCACTTGATATAGATTAAGTGGTCCCAGACTGCCCCATTTTTTGAGTTCCTGTAGCAGTTTTTCTGCTTCTTAACTCACTCAGGTGGCTGACTGTTACTTCTTGCTGGTAACAGGGTCTCCTTTGGATTCCTCCTTAGCAACTCCTGACTGCCAGCCTCCAGTTTCACATAAGTTGGGAAACTAGAAAGTCAGGTTTGTTCAAACTCTCTAAAATAAACTTTGAGTTGGAGAGAAGGTTTGAGAAATCCTACAAATATTCATAATGTTCATTAGCTTTCATGCACGGATTTTCTGATATCCTTTGGGACTTCGCAAAGTTAATGTTCTTGAGGCTATTAATCATAATCCATGCATCCATCCTTCCAACATATATTTGTTGAGTGCTTCCCAGAGCCAGAAACTATACTACAGAAGAGGATGACAGTGGCTAATACAGCAAACATGGTCCTTTTGCTCCAATGGAGTTTACAATTTAGTTGGGGAGAATGGCAATAAACAAGTAAACAAGCAAATAAACACTTAACCACCACCGTGGTACGAGTGTTCTCACTGTGACTGTAGCAACCACACATCCCCAACCTGATCAGTATAGTATAATCACCTTCTATTTATATTGCGTAGTACTTCATGCCATTTTCACTTATTTTATTTCATGTTAGCAGAAAAGTTAGGGAGTAAAACCCTGTGACAAAGGAGAAACTGAGGTTCAGAGAGTTTTACATGATCAGTGGTCCAACCAGGGCTTGAACAAAGGAAGTCTACCCTCCACTTCCATCTTGGGTTCTTTCCATTAAATGAGAGGACATTGCTTGGGATAAGTGCTACAGAGGAGCTATATCTTTCTCACCCTCCCTAGGTTTTATCACCTACAATGTCCTCTACAATCTTCTGAGGCTTTTCATCTATAAGCCAACAAGTCTGTGGGGTTTTTTTTCCCCACATCTACCCAGCAAGTTATTTAACACCCTTTACAAAATCACCCAATAAACTCTTATGGTGGTAAGTAAGAATAGATTCTCGTGGGAACCTGGAAGGGCAAGGAGGTGAAGGAAAGCTTAGTGTCATTTGAAAAAAGATGGTAAGGTACTTTATTTCTGAATACCACAACGGAGAGATAGCAGAGGAAAAGGGAAGAGGACAAGGGTTGGGGCTTTGAAAGTCTTGAGCATTAATAGGTGATAGAAAGTACAGCACTGAAGAAAGACCCCGTGAATGTGTGGGCTGAGTTATATAAAGAGGCAGAGACCCTGGTGTCCCTAAGACCCAGCTCAGGGGGGTGAAGACAGAGAGATCTAAAATTGCACCAGCAAAAGGATTTAGAAGAACTTCAGACACCCAGTTCAGCGAAGGGAATGAAACTCAAATTGTAGAGTGGCATGGGTGAAATTAAATATTAGGAAATATTGGGATTATAATAATTCGACAAGTTTTTTTTTTTATTTCATGACAAATCTAACATCCAGTCCATTGGTTGAAGGCTGCTATTTCTATATGATATTTTACCATGACTTTACTTTTAATTCATGCTTTTGCTTTTTTTTATTTTTTATTTTTTTTTGCAGTACGCGGGCCTCTCACTGCTGTGGCCTCTCCCGTTGCGGAGCACAGGCTCCGGATGCGCAGGCTCAGCGGTCATGGCTCACGGGCCCAGCCGCTCTGCGGCATGTGGGATCTTCCCGGACCGGGGCACGAACCCGCGTCCCCTGCATCGGCAGGCAGACTCTCAACCACTGCGCCACCCGGGAAGCCCCCATGCTTTTGCTTTTAATCAATTTTTAATAATGGGTTTTAATTTTCTTCCTACTCAAGAGTCTACTTTGACTTACTCTGATGATTTTTTGTGATTATATACATAATAATCAGCAAACCTGCTCTGTGGCCTTTATTACCCAGACTCTCTGCCCTCCTTAAGGTTAAGCTCATCAATAATTCGCTAGTACGGTACTTTTTTCAGTGAAACTATCATTTTATCTTTGCATTTATATGTCATTCCCTTTAAAAGTTAAAAGTAGACATTGGTATGTTAAGTATGCAGAAAGTCAGCTTTCGGAGCATGACAGGAAGAGAATATAGTTTACAGCTTTAATATATATTTAAACTTTTTATAGCATTGCTGTACTAATATTGAGATAATTAATAAATATTTGTTGACTTGGACACTATGACTACATAGTTCTTTTTGTTTGCTGGTTTGTTTTTGCCTCTTTGTTGCTAGAGTGGGGCTGTCAGAAACATCATATACAGCTCACTCTTTTAACAATAGTGTAAGTTGGGGAACGTTTTTAGTCTTTTTAAAAGATAGTCAACAGAAGAATCTTGGTCTGCTGAATTCTAGTCTCTCTACTCTTTTTCAAGTTCCTATATAAGCTAAATTCCTCTCATACAGAATTTACTATTCTATTTATGAAACTATTAGATTCTACAACAACCCCATTAAATAAATAAAAAGAGAAGTATCCTTATTTCAGACAGGAGGGCTTTAAAGAAAATAAAGTAAGATAACCACTACAATGACCCAGTCATCTGTTGTCTGTAAGCCACATTGATAAACACACTCAGCATTTCCCTTGCTCCGACCCAAAGGCCCTAAAGGAACCTTCCAATATTTTCCCCTGTCATTCACGTAATCTGACCAATTCTCAGAACCATACCAGAGCTGAGGATGCCCTTGTTCGGAATAAAAACAAAAGTGGAAGAAGAACTTAGAACCATCTACTCGTTGGTTTGAGCTTTTTAAAAGCCCAAATGCTACCACTCAGACTTACCATCACACATCTAGAGATATTCAGAGGTCTGTCCCTGCTAATGACAGACAATTGAAACCAAAAGAAATCTACAAACATGTGAATGGCATGCTTTCTTTTCCCTAAATGATGTCTCAACATCCAACTTGTCTTGGTCATTCCCCACTCATTTCCTAGGCTCAACCAGGGAAACCCACCAAATGGCAAGTTATCTGGCAAACTGTTTATCTAGTCTGTTAATAAAATGGATCAACAATATCCATTGCTCTTTTAAAAACATGGAGATACACACACACACACACACATATGGACATACACACATATACACATGTATCACATATTCTCAAAATTATTCATCAACATGTTTCATGTTGATTTTTTGAGAGAAAGATATTTAATCAATAAAGCAAATAACAAAAACTGAAAAAGGCAGAACACACTAATAATTTTTCTTTGTGACACCCATACAGACAACATTTATGAAAACAACCATTCTTACAGCATGGAAACAAGGCGATTAGGAGCCCTGGAGTTGGTCTGGGTCCTCCTAGAATATTTGCATGACCGAGAGTTACTGCTGCTTCATTTATAAAATGGAACTGGTAATACTTACTCACTCTGCACTTTACATCTTTAGCTTCCTTTGTGGTGAAGGCTGATATACATATTTCCACACTGTATAAAAAGACAGTCCCTCCGTTGACACTGGAAAACAGCTGCAGTAACTTCTCAGGTATCACCACCTACCACTACAAATCTCTGAAATAAGAAATGGACTAGATCACCTGAAATAAACCAGAGAGGTGGCATTCACTTTAAGCCACCACAACTGGCAGGCCAAGAGTTAAGAACAGTATGGCCATTAGCATTAAGAATCACCTGCAATAAAAATTTAGGTTTGCATGAGTTGTAGGAAGGTAGGAATGAGGAAAACAATGAGGAAAACATTTTCCTCCCTCAGGTTGAGGGCTAGGACACTTCAAATTTTCAGTAATATGTTAATAAACTTCAAAAAGAATTGCAAAAATTTCCCATACCTATCCAGGAGAATATTCACCTCTAGAGTAAAACTGAACGTTTTAAAACATAAATTTTAAACTCACCCACTCTAAGAGTTCTAGCAGATGTTCCTGGGAATCTGAAATCAAAAGAATTTGAGAACTATTATGAACGATACAAAATCACAAGTTCCTGTATTTAATTCAGGAAGCAAGAAAAGTCATGGACATTTTCCCTAATTTTTAAAATAAAAAAATGAGTTAGCTTTCTGTGATTAAGCACATTCTCTATTTCATGGTTTATGACACTTGTTACTTAGAATAATTGGGACCTTCAGGAAAATTGCTCTCTGAGCAATTCAGTAGCATGTTTGATGAATATTTTAATGTAAGACTATAACTTCCAGTCAGTGTAATAGTATATTAATATACTTAATACTGTATAATGAAATCTTGAAGTAATCTATTGCTCTGAAATGCATGGTTATGAAACAGGAGTGAGTTAAATATATACAAATGAATTTTAAAATATAGCATTTATTTTTCAGTTTACTAGAGAAAAGATATTTGTTCCACCAGGACCCACCAGGCTGCTTTATATAACCCCCAAACTCCCCACCCCGACCTATTCCACCCGCCTGAGCTATACTAAAATTTTGCAAAGCCTTGCATTGTTCCCCCTGACGCCGGATCAGCCGACACAAAAAAGCAACTGGCAACTCAAAAGCAATCCGGTGATAGAGCCTGGTGCTCTCTAATCAAGGGCAAAAGGTCACTTCCGAACAACTGGGCAATAAAAGATTATTCCTAGCAACAAAACAGTGAGGCCCAGGGGTGCGGGGTAGAAAGTGGGGAGGGCCAGGGAGGAAGGAGGGCAAAAGGGCTCCTGTCTGTGAGAGGAAGTGCATTGACTCAAGGCAGCAGACGGGAACCATCTGGCTCCTTTCGAGGTCTGTTCTTAAAGACAAGAGAGAAAGTCCCCTTTAAAGGGGCCAGTGACTCTGGGCCGTGCGATTCTAACTTTTTAATGGCATAAAACCAGCTTTCTCAGGCATAGAAAAATCAGAGAGAGAGAGAGAGAAAGGCGGGGAAGGAGGGAAGAAATCTTTTTCCAAACAGAAGGATACCTCTCCACAAATGCTAACTAGAGAATGCATTGCTTTTCACCTCATATCAGTAAATAAACCCTCTTGATAACTACTAAGCAGATGATCCCGCAACTGGTGTTTAATTATTATTTGAAGTTAACCTGAAGTTAAAACACACACCCAGAGACACATCGTTCGTAAAAGTATATCAAATCCTTTTTTAATGGAACAGTTGTACTAATGTCTTCCTCTGCCCTCCCAGGACCACTAAATTCTTCCTCCTTCTACTTCACTACTCCCTCCCCTTTTCGCAGCCTCTCCCATCTATAGCCTTCTCCCTTGTTCTTGTTGAAGCACCTTGGAAAGGGTGCAAAGAAAGTCGAGAGCCCTATTACATTCAGCCTAGATGCCCTGGTCCGAGGAAAGCTAGAATTACAGTGTACCCTATTTTCCCACCACCCAAAAGAGTCAGTACCAAGTCAACTATGTCCTCAATTCCCTCATCTGTGATTTTTTTTTTTTCTTTTAACCACTGAGTAATTACCAACTGAAATAGAAAGCGCCCAGGCTGAGAGACCAGGGCTAGCTGTGTGGCTGCAAACATGAGATCCTAATTACAGTAATTCAAAATCCACAGGACAGGAAGCCTAATCATTTTTAGGCTTTTTTTTTTTTTTTTTTTTTTTGGAGGGGTGCAGCATGTCTAACAGACCAGCTGATCTGAAACATTTCAGGGTGGGCCTCAGGATGACATTCATATTTCTAAATGTGAACATCTTTTCAGAATGGCTGTGTCCAAGAATTGGGGTCTGGAATAAATGTCTGCCAACCACTCCAGCAGTCGTGTTAGGAAGAAAATTGAGCATTTAAATGTCTATTTCTCCTAAGACAGCTAACCCTTGGTCCCAAGAGAACACATTGAGAAACTGGTCTACAGAGGAAATTTCATGTAAGTAGGAAACAGAAACGTAGATAAGAAAATTGGAACTTGCTTTTCGACGTGCACATAAGCATGAGAAAAATATTACAAAGAAATATTGAAATGACATTATAAAAAAATTTTAACACAAAGATATATTTATGAAGATTTCCTCTCAAGAAGAATACCATAAGATAATTGAAATGCCATATTGTACATAAATAAGTAACAATGACGACGATGATGTTGGTGGTGGTAGTTATCAGCAACTTTTATTAACTGTCCACTGCACATTGACCTCTGAACAGTAGGTATAATGGGATTGCCACAGAAAGTTACCCGGGGTCTCTTCTTCAAGAAGCTTATAAGCTAAAAGTGGGTGTGATAGACCCGCTTGGAAAACATGCCAAAGAATAAATAAATAAGCCTAATACTAATTGTTCCTTAATGCTTAAGGGACACTGGAATAAAATATACACTGGATTAGGCCAGATTCCTTTGAGGAAGACCTTTGATATGAATTTCAAACAGAATTTTAAAGCAGGGTAAACACATGCTTTGGCAGAGTGAAGAAGACATTGGTCTTTTCTAGCCAAGGATGTTTAAAGGGGGAATGACAAAATCTGAGAATGGTCAACTGGAGGTGATGCTCTGAACTAAAGAGATATGGTAGTTGATGACAGTTCAGAGAGGGAGGGCCTGTGGGAGAGGTGGGCACCCGGAAGTGTCTTGTTTAAAACTCATGGGCTTCAAAGGCAAATCAAAACCAGAACACAGGGCTTCCCTGGGGGCACAGTGGTTGAGAGTCCGCCTGCCGATGCAGGGGACGCGGGTTCGTGCCCGGGTCCGGGAAGATTCCACATGCCGCGGAGCGGCTGGGCCTGTGAGCCATGGCCGCTGAGCCTGCGCGTCTGGAGCCTGTGCTCCGCAAAGGGAGAGGCCACAACAGTGAGAGGCCCGCGTACCGCAAAAAAAAACCCACAAAAAAACAAAAAAAAAACAGAACACACCCATCAAGATGGATTTTTTTTTTTTAATTAGAAGTGTCGGTGGGGATGTGGAGAAATTGGAACCTTTATGCACTATTGGTAGGGAAGTAAAATGGTGCAGACACTGTAGAGAAAAGTGTGGTAGTTCCTCAAAAAATTAAACATAGAATTACCACATGACCTATCTATTCAGCTTCTGCGTATACACCCAAAATAATTGAAATGAAGGGATTCAAACAGGATTTTGTACATCCATGTTCATAGCAGAGTATAACGTTTCCATTTGGAATGACGAAAAACTTCTGGAAATGGATAGTGGTAATGATTGCACAGAAATGCAAATGTACCTAATGCCACTGAACTGTACACTTAAAATGGTTAAACTGATAAGTTTTACGTTATGTATATTTTACCACAGTAAAAAAGTGCGTTAAGATAGAATTTTTTTTAAAAAAGATGATCTTCATTGAATAGCCATCTGAGCATGGCCAAGGGCACTTACACTTTGAGACCCAATTTCCTCAACTGTAGAGCAGGGATATGACATCCACAATCTAGGTTTATAAATACAAGAAATAATGTAAAGTGCCTACCTCTTGGAATATGAACTAACTAGTATTCCTGGTTGCAAGAAATGGAACCACAAATGATGTAGCTTAGGGAATTTATTGGCTTATTGAAGCAAACTGCTAGAGGGAGAAGGCTGGAAGTTGGTCCTAGGAGCAATGGAAACTAAAAACTCCAGTGCAGTCAGGTTCTTCTAATTTGGCCTGTCATTTCTGCATGGTAATTTCTCTGCTGGAGACCATGACTAATGGGATTCCAGGCATACATTCTTACACCTTCACAACTGGACAAAAAAAGAGGTTTTCCTTTGCTCCTGCTTGAAAGACGCTGATTGGACTATCCTTGGTCACATGCTCATCCCCTGGACCAATCACTGGGGGTAGGGAAGTGAAAAGTCCCTATTAAAACACAAATTAAAGAGGGAGGATGGAGATTGCCACTGGGAGAGTAGGTGTGAGCAAAGTAGCCATCTGATTGGGTGACTATAACAGCAAACTCAAGAAATGGTAAGCCAGATTTTATACACAACATAAACAGAAGCCACCTTAGATCTCTGAGCAGAGAAATGGTCATTTTATCTAAGAAATATGCATTTTGTGTTATTTTGAACTAATCGATTAATTCAGTTGCTCATTTATTAACAGTATCCTGAGGTACATTACTATATATAGGATAATTTTCTGAATAACTGAAATTGACTCTCCCAAGTATTAAGATTTTTATTTTATCTAAAATATATTATATATATATATTATATTCTTTTTATGATGAAATATAAAGACACATTTTTTTGTAAATTGAAGATCACTTGTTGTGAAAATAAAACATCATACTGTGTTGTAATACGCCAATACTCTCAGGAACAGTTTTGGTGCTTAGAACTGCTTAAATCCTTCACTCAAGGCCCAGACGGCATCTTTCGATCAACAGTTGTTACTTCTCTCTATTCTCATTTTTCTGCTTCAAAAAATCTCTTCCTTCCTATCATCCTTCATATTGCTTCTAACTGCTGAGTATTAACCATCCAGATAATCAGTGACTATGAGTAAAATAAGACTTTCAGGGTGCATTTTATAGGGAAAAATGGATTGGCTTTGCGCCAAAGAATTATTATAGGTGTTCAAGGATTTGTTCTTCAGGTTCACAGAAGTGTTTTAGAAGCCAACCTCTGCCTGAAATCCTGCTACTTCAGAACACTGAGTCAAGAAGTACTAAACCTTATGGAGGAATCAAAGATCACTGAGGCATTGAAAGTTTCTAATCTAGTTATTGAAACACATTTCATGAAAATTAACTGTGTAGAGAATATCATCAAGTTTTAAACTTGTGTATATAATAAGAATTCAGAAGAAATATGTTAGAATATTTGCAAAGCGAGTTTATTTGGCCCAGGATATGTTGGTTATTGAATTTCTCAACTAGATTTTCTGAAGAAATATCAACCAGATTAAGAAAATCTCGACTCTATGATCATTAAAGTCACTGTCAACGTAGCTACTGAAAGAGAGAAATCTCTTACAGTCAGTACAGCAATCCCTACTGACAGTTATCGATTTCTACAATTTCTCTTTAAGAGAACTTTGATTCTGCTGTCGATCAAACTACTGATGGTCGTGGCAACAACAATGTATCTAAGGGAAAGACCTAGAAGGATCCTGAAGAACGTGCGTGCTCTCTTCACCTGTTTCACCTGTGAACATAATGTACACAGTCTAGTATTTTCAGTAGCAAGTGCTCAAATACCTAAAGAGTCAAATCAGTGATTGCACATTCTGAAAAGAGGAACTGCGTGTTGAATGGAAGGTTAAGGAGGACAGGAGAAATCCAAAAGAGCTCTCTTTCGTGTTTGCTCCTTCTGAAAGCCTAGTGGGCATCTGAAATATCGTTTTGGCATGTGATTAAAAGGAGAAATAAGTGATAAAACATCGAAATTAACCCATAGGCAAAAAGCATGCAGTTCCTACATAAACTAACTGCCTGCCGTCCTAAGAGGGAAAACCCACAGATAAAATCTGTGCCCCCGGGACTTCCCTGGTAGCACAGTGGTTAAGAATACGCCTGACAATGCAGGGGACACGGGTTCGATCCCTGGTCCGGGAAGATCCCACGTGCCGCAGAGCAACTAAGCCCACAAGCCACGACTACCGAAGCCACGACGACAGAGAAGCCGCTGCAATGAGAATCCCGCGCACTGCAATGAAGAGTAGCCCCCGCTTGCCACAACTAGAGAAAGCCCAAGCAAAGCAACGAAGACCCAATGCAGCCAAAAATAAAAATATAAAAACATATATATATAAATAAATAAACTTTTAAAAAAAAACCTGTGCTCCTGCCAAGGCGTTAAGTCTCTACAGCTATGTAAACTGCAAAGAGTTTGCAAAGGAACAAATCCAGGACATAACCCCTTGAGAACAACAAAAGGGATGCTTGTCCAGACATTCACATCGCATCACGCCACTTCACAACTTACAATGAATCTAGAAAAAGAGGCATGATTTTGGCATGGGCCGGTCCGGTTACTCTCATTCCATAAGACAAGGCAAGCATATCCTTATTTTCTGGTTTACATTTTACCTACTTGAATCCACCTCGTGAGACACTGACAAACCTGTTAAACCAAACTAAGCCAATCAATGCAGAGCAGCCAAATAACTTACAACATCCTAAAAAAAAAAAAAAGGAGCAAAAAACTATTTTGCTATAAGCTGCAAAACTTATTAGCAATCAATCAAGGCCTGATACTCAATGTTAGGGGCTTATCTAAGCACCTTTTTCTTTCCTTCCCCCTGTTATCTCACTGATAACTGGCTTCTAGTATAGAGTCTGAAGAACTTTTGTTGCGTTTCCTGTGTATTCAGATCACACTGCTCTAGCTTAAGTTGTAAGATATTTTACTACGGCACAAATACTTAAACCCAAACCTCTTGCAGTGAGAAACAAGAATTTTGTAGATAAAAACAGAGAGACAGAGAGAGACAGAGAGAGACAGAGAGAGAGAGAGAGAGAGAGAGAGAGAGAGAGAGAGAGAGGGAGGGAGGGAGGGAGAGGGAGGGAGGGAGAGGTTGGCTATATAGGTAGGTAGACTGACAGACAGCTGATCAATGTGCCTTTGGCCACCATGAGATTTAGGGTATAATCTTCCACTCCTAGATCTTCCATATTTACCCATCAGACCAAATATTTATAACCTGTGCATTTAAAATAGCTGCTATATGGAAAGAGGCATATCTGACACTCACAACATTAATAAAACAGTATCTAAAGTGTCAAAACATGTCCATTTCATGAAATTTGTTCCCCTGGCATTCTTTTTTCTTTTTAAATAAATTCATTTATTTATTTTTGGCTGTGTTGGGTCTTCACTGCTGCATGTGGGCTTTCTCTAGTTGCCGTGAGCGGGGGCTACTCATTGCAGTGTCTTCTCTTTTTGTGAAGCACGGGCTCTAGGCGCACGGGCTTCAGTTGTTGTGGCATGTGGGCTCAGTAGTTGTGGCTCGTAGGCTCTAGAGCGCAGGCTCAGTAGTTGTGATGCACAGGCTTACTTGCTCCGTGGCATGTGGGATCTTCCTAGACCAGGGATCGAACCCGTGTCCCCTGCATTGGCAGGAGGATTCTCAACGACTGCGCCACCAGGGAAGCCCTTGCCTGGCATTCTTGAGTTTGTCTAAATTTTGCCGGATTTAATACAATTTTAGTTTCAGGTTTGTATACATTTAGACTCAAATTCTTCTATCACAGGTAAACTTGGGAAAATTTACCCCACTGCCTATATGTGCAATGTAAAATAGTAAAGGACACAGCAAATTATAAGATTTTAAAAAATGTAATATAAGAGATTTATTGTATACTATTTATTCTTATTTCCTTGAATCTGTTATTCAGAGAATTAGAGGAGAATTCAGAAGACTGAAGTCACATCTTTTATCCCACAAGCTTTTTTCCTGCCGTCTCCTCTTTGGCCTCTCTAAGTACTTACACTGATGAAACTATGGGAGGAAAAATATATTATTCACCATCTTAATACTTTAGCAATGCAAAAAACATGCAGCTCAACCATCTTTCTCTTGCTAAATAGTGAAAATAAAGATTAGTTATATATGGCCCAAAGTCACTGGCGAGGAGCTTATAAGCTAGTTAGAGAGTCGGAATTAACCTACAGTAAGCAACACATTGCTGACTGAAAGCAATCCATTTGCTTTGGAAGTCAGGAGCCTTGGTAAGGCTGGCAATCTCTTATGAAAGTTACAGAGCTGCCTAATGGATGTTTGCTATAAAGCCACTGCCCAACTTTGCATGCAGCTAAGTCACTGAAGTACCTGCAGACCAAGGAATCCTTATTGTAACGTTTGAAGAATTATCTTCTATCCAGAAACCATACTGTATTAATCAGCTAGGGCTGCCATAGCAAAATACCACAGATTAGGTGGCTTACACAACACAAATGTATGGTCTCACAGTTCTGGAAGTTAGAAGTCCAAGATCAAGGTGTGGCAGGGTTGGTTTCTGGTGAGACCTCTCTTCCTGGTTTGTAGATGGCCGCCTTCTCACTATGTCCTCACATGGCCTTTCCTTTCATACAGTCATATTGGGGGTTAGAACTTCAACATATGAATTTGGGGGAATACAATTCAGTCCATAACACACACCTTACGTTTAGAGAGTTATGGAAGACTACCACCATCAAAAGATTATGACTTGCAGGCTTCCCTGGTGGCGCAGTGGTTAAGAGTCCGCCTGCTGATGCAGGGGACACGGGTTCGTGCCCTGGTCCAGGAAGATCCCACATGCCACGAAGCAGCTGGGCCCGTGAGCTGTGGCCGCTGAGCCTGCGCATCCGGAGCCTGTGCTCCGCAACGGGAGATGCCACAACAGTGAGAGGCCTGCGTACTGCAAAAAAAAAAAAAAAAGATTATGACTTGGTCCACAAAGTTTAGGCCCTTGTAAATTTCCTGGGGGGAAAAAGAAATCAGTTCCCTTCACCAAAATATGGCTTAGTTTTATATCTCTGGCTTTTATTGAAGTTTGCTATGAGAAATAACTACAGGAACTCTTTCTACCTTTTTTTGAGGATACTGTCCATTCCCAAAATTCAATTCCCTCTACATAAGCTGTGTGAGAATTGTCTTTTAGAGTTTAGTGCCAGGGGCAAAAATTGTCCTCCACGAGAACTACCTATAATTCCTAAAAATCTCAAGCATCTCAAACTACAATTTTTTCACTTTTTCTTCTAGTCTGAAAGGAAACTTTGGATCACATTGGAAACTCAAACATAGCAAATTTATTAACTGCTTATACTTGTAATCATCCTCTTACATTTTTTGCTTTTTAATCCTGATTCTCTTATTTCTTTTTTTAGTAACAATTCTTTTACTATGTTTTTTAGTTGGCTCAAAAATACCTTTTTATGAACAAAGATAGCGTTTAAACACATTAAAGTAAACCCCTGGTACTACAATTATCTTCGTAAGATTAAACTAGATTTTTTTGGCGGGGGGTGGTGTACGCGGGCCTCTCACTGTTGTGGCCTCTCCCGTTGCGGAGAACAGGCTCTGGATGCGCAGGCTCAGCGGCCATGACTCACAGGCCCAGCCGCTCTGCGGCATGTGGGATCTTCCCGGACCGGGGCATGAACCCGTGTCCCCTGCATCGGCAGGCGGACTCTCAACCACTGCACCACCAGGGAAGCCCTAAACCAGATTTTTAAAAAATCAGATGGCAGCTATTGAATTCTGTGAAAAAAATACCTGGAAAATTAAAAACAGAGTCACCACCAAAAAAGAGAATCCTGATTGCCCTTTAGGTTTTCACTCACCATACCCAGAAAAATGAATACCTAGCAATGAATATGAAAATAAAACTTTAAAAGTAGCAAAGCTCATTTAAAAGTGGAAGATAAAGCTCCCAACAGAGTAAATGGATAATTTTGAGCCATTATATGTAAATTAGCTTTCATACTGTTTGGTAGTTTTTAAAGTGAACCTTTATCTTAGCTAATAGTAGTTGCTAGGAGATAAGCCCTACCCTGTGGTTGATGTGAGCCCACTGTTTTTTTGCCCTGGACCTCTATCAGAGGTAGTCCACTGCTGGATGATGCAGTTTAAAGATTAAACAAAAGCAACAGCAGAGCACCCAGCAGGCAAAGGACAGATGCCCCTTCTGAGTCTGCCCATGTGCTAGGATATGACTTCGAGGCCTCTTGCTGATAAGATTAATGCCTAAGAAAAAGCTGAGCTTTTTAAGGTTTAGAAAGAAACTGTAGTTTCTGGAAAGGGAGCTTGTGAAAGGAGAGGTCAAAGAAATCAGAAACAAAAATACTTAGTTCTTTTATTATGGTACAAAAATAGTGCCTTCAAATATCATGTTGCACTATGTTGTACAAATGTTTTGCACATGCTGTGTAAAAATCCAGAGGATGCAATTACAAAATGTCAGCAACATGTGTTAAGATAATATTTAAAATCTATCAATCATGTATGGATGTCAGAAAACAATATGCTCTGGGATCTGTTGAACAAAAGGAAACTAATGCAAAAAACTGGATAAGGTCTTCCAGAAATTCTACACAAATAGGACAGACCTCCATAAAAACTCTGTCTTATATTGTGGTCTCAATTGAATGAGAAAAAAAATTAAAGTAACTTACATTCTGATAGGGAAGTGTTAGGAGGTCTCTGGAAAAACAAGTTTTTACAAAGTAGGGGAAAAAGACTGGGCTAAACCATGTATGGAAAATTAGACCAAGATGGAGACTGAGCACAAGCCTCTACCTTCCCTATCTAAAGCCCTCTGAAAGGATAGGAGAGGTCGTATGGGAGGGAATAACTCCTGCAGAATATTAGAAAACAAGAAAGGGTACAATTAGTAGAATACCAAATGCTGGCAAGGATGCAGAGCAATAGGAATTCTAATTTATTGCTGGTGGGAATGCAAAAATGATATACTATTTTGGAAAAGTTTGGTAGTTCCTTATAAAGTTAACTATACACTTACTGCTATGGACTGAATGTTTGTGTGCCCCCAAAATTCATATGTTGAAACCTAATCTCCAACACAATGACAATTGGAGGTAGGGTCATTGGGAGGTGATTAGGTCATAAGGGTGGAGTCTTCATGAATGGGATTAGTGCCCTAATAAAAGAGACTCCAGAGAGCTCCCTCACCCCTCTCACCATGTGAGGACACAATGAGAAGACAGCCTTCTATGTATGAGGAAGAAGGTGCTCACTAGACACTGATTCTGCCAGCACCTTGATCTTGGACTTCCCAGCCTCCAGAACTGTAAGAAATAAATTTCTGTTGTTATAACGTACCTACCTAGTCTATAGTATTTGGTTATACCAGCCCAAATGGACTAAGACAATATGTTTATTTTTCCATATTTCATGACAGAAAAGCCAAGAATCTCAGAAAAACTGTTGTTCATCTGTTTAGCAAACTCACATCCCACACTCTACTACCACTGCACAAGGGCACTTTTATTATAACATATTAGTATTGCCTGTTTATAACTGTCTATTTCTCTTTATTGAAGCATCAACTCTGTGAGGTAAAAAATCGTAGTTATCTTGTTCAATGCTGTAATCCCCAGAACTCTAGCAAAAACCTGATAAATCTGTTGAATTGAATGACTTAATTCCAACTTAAGTGATGAAGTAAGTGCCATATCTGAAAGAATGGCTATAGCATCAGTACATCGCATATCTATCTTGCCTCTACTCACCGTCGTAACCTAAGTGAACATTTTACAAATGAGCTCATCACTTAAATGTAGTGATTCAGTACTAGGAGTAATGGCAGTGTGCCAAACTAATCTACATATTCATATTAATTCTGGAATAGCTTTCCAATGGAAACCTGGAAAGAATAGAATTGTATATACTCTGTATTTTCCCAGTATTCTTTGATCTGGCAATATGGAAAACCCAAGACTCAGTTAAGCAATTGCTGAGCATCAAACTTTATGAAGCTTTTAAAAGTATCTATTTCGGTTGGAACATTAAAAAAAAAAAAACTACAGGTAGGGGCTTCCCTGGTGGTACAGTGATTAAGAATCCGCCTGCCAATGCAGGGGACACGGGTTTGAGCCCTGGTCTGGGAAGATTCCACATGCCACAGAGCAACTAAACCCATGTGCCACAACTACTGAGCCTGCGCTCTAGAGCCCACGAGCCGCAACTACTGAAGCCCACGCGCCTAGACCCCGTGCTCAGCAACAAGAGAAGCCACCGCAATGAGAAGTCCACGCACTGCAATGAAGAGTAGCCCCCACTCGCCGCAACAAGAGAAAGCCCGCGCGCAGCAACAAAGACCCAATGCAGCCAAAAATAAATAATTAATTTAAAAACTACAGGTAAAGTCAACTTTTGAAAAAGGCACAGTTGTATTAGAATGCAAGGATATCTTGCACTTCTTATTAAAAAGTCTTCAAATTGAATTTCTTTTTCAGTAATAGAAGACTATTTGGAAACTGGAGATTCAAGGGGATTAGGAACAAAAATTCTGGACCCAGCGCAGCCACAGAAAAAAATGGTGAAGTACTTACCACTTGACTGCTACATGATGATAATCCAGGTGGAATCATTTAATGGTCCCCCTCTAGTTTCCAAATGATAAGGAGCAGCATTTAAAAACCTTATGCTTATATTTGTTATAAATTATCCAATCTTCACTAATTGCCTCAAAAAAGGAGGTTATGCATAAAAAATAAAGTACCTTTTCTGTAGGTGGGACAGTGGGTTCTTATCCCTTTTTGGGGACCGATTCGTTAATAATCTGAAAAAGCCCTGGACTCTTCCCCAGGGAAAAAAACACAAACACACACACGTACACAATTTTGCATACTATTTCCAAAGTTTTATTGGTCCCTGAAGGCTCTCCATGGATGACTGTGCATCTGCTCCTTAAATTCATGGTTTTAAAATTATTCTGGGGGTGTTCTGGGAGGGGAAGAAAGGAAAAGCTAAGGAGGTGGGGAGGAAGAAAGGCCACCCACCACCCCTCTCTCTTCAGTTGAAGTGGCTACCTATTATCTCTGTTATCAATATATACCAACTTAGGTAACAATATTTGGTCGAAAAAGAGTTCTACTAGAAAATACATTTGGCAACCTGGGAACTAGACTAGGGAATCCAAACCTGGCTTATCACAAGAATTACCTGGGGAGGTTTGTTTTAAAATTATACTTCACTAGATCTCATACCATAGCATATATTGGTTGTTTTCTGTGTATTGGTCGTATTCAATTAGATTGAAGGATCCTTTAGAGCAGTGTCCATTTATCCGGTTGATAATACTTTGAGGACTAACAACGTTCTCTGGGGTCTCTTTTATAAGGGCATTGATCCCATTCAGAAGAGCTTCACCCTCATGATGTAATCGTCTCCCCAAAGTCCTACCTCCAAATACCATCACACTGGACATTCGGATTTAACAGAGGAATTTGGAGGCATCACAAACATTTCTAAGGAAAAGTAGCAACGGCCACTCTCTTGGAAGTCTGTGGCTAAAATAATCAAAGGTAGATCTTAAACGCATGCATTAGGCACAGGCTTTGGAGTCAGGTAACCAGAGTCCAAATCCTAGTTCCCCAAGCCTTAGCCATGGGAACCTGGGTTAGTTACTTCACTTCCCTCTGCCTGGGTTTCCTCATCGATAAAAGAGGATAATAATGGCACCTAGCTCATACAATTGTTGAGAAGATCAAATAAATTAATTCACGTAAAGTTATTAGAACAGTTCCCAGCTACCCCAGTGTATAGTAAGCACTCAATAAATTTGAGCTCAGAATATAATGAATGGATATGAAAAGAGAGATCTATCCTTTGGAGAAACTTATGATACAGTGAGAAAAATGAATCACAAAAAGGTAAATTATCTGGGAATGAGTATTAATACACATAAGAATAAACATATAGCTTCCAAACTGAAAATTCAGGAAATGGAGATTATAGAGAAAGGCAAGTAACCTTTCACGGAGGAAAAGTCAATCACATAATAAGCAGTTCAAATGCCATATTTGGTAGTAAGAACTGAAATGACAAGGACCCCAGCCTAGGGGTCCACTACTTTGTGACCTGGGCTCCTATATGGAACAGGTCTAGTCTTTCTGAGTTTCACAGAAGAATAAATCCCAGAAGAGAAAGAAAACTTTCACCTCTTAAGGGTGGCAATATCTGAAATACAGAGCTAGTAGGCTACTAGTGCTGAAACTGTGATGGTGCCCCCTACCCTTAAAGAATCTTTTTCTTCCTGTAATTAAGAGGAGAAAAGAAGACACCAAACTGGAAGCAATATATGTGTCTCATTCAACACCATGACCTAGGAAGCTGGCCCACGGCTCCTCTCCCAGCATGTACTTGCTACCCCAGCCCAGTTAACAGTCATTCGTTTCTCCACAGACTCAGTATTTCAATTTGCTTCTCTAAGAGAATTTAGTGCATTCCAATTCCTTATTATGGATGTGCACAGGTTGGGCTTACAAAACATTTTTGCTGAATTGCCCAATTATTTCAAATTATTGTATTCCATCTTTTGAAACTGTCATACTTTATAACTTTAATTTGTCACATGGTAGAACTTCCTCTCTAGGAATCTTAAGTTATCAGTGGTTTATGCAGGTTTCTGAAGTGTCTTGTTTTCTGTAATACGTTCCTTTGTTGCCTTTTTTTAAAAGTCATAAAATAATTATAAGTAATTATTGCACAAGAGCAATACACAATGCCAAATATGTTTTTTATTCCCCAAGGAGCAGGAGAGATTCAATCATTTTTCTTTACTTACCACACTAATAAACACTTCATTTCTGTCGCCACCATCACTAAATTCTAACTCCGGGTGACTGACTGAGCCTAAGCTTGACTCTCCCTTAAATGTCCCTTTCTCAATTGAGAAGACAAACCAATTTTGCCAACATGCAAAGTGCTAGGCTAGCTGTGATTAGGAAGAAGGAAAATATTTTCTTTAAGAAACACCTGTGAGCCCTTAAAAGTGAAGAGCTTAATTACTCATTTGCCTAATTCAATCCTCTATTTTCACGTTTACCCTTCTTTTTCGGGGGCAGGCAGGAGGGAGGTTGTATATTTCTTTGGTTCATCAGTACTGAGGTTTTAATACTGTTAAAAGTTTAAAAAAGCTACTGTGCTTCTGAAGCTTCTGGTGAGGGGCTTTTTGTCCCTAGAGTTTCTAAACTTAGGGCAAATGGTTTTCTCCAGCTCTGCTTAACTCAAATATGAAACAGGAAGCTGTGATGTCGTGTCTAGTAAACCATCAAAAGCACTCTTTAAAATAGAGAAATTAAGTGAGCTCATTGCTGCTTTCAAATACCTTAGTTTTGGGCAGAACACTTACCTACCTAGGAGTCATTGTAAATGGTTAAATAAAATCAAAATCGGATCATCACTTCTTCCTAAGTGCGTCAGTTGTATCAGCAAATGGGTTCTTTCATCGAAAGATCAAAGATGTCAGCATTCTAGTATGAGAATTGTGCATGCTGAAGACGTTACTTTGCTTACAACTCCAAACATTTCTTCAATCTGTGGAACAAAGGAACAAGAGAACTTGAACATTCTAATAGTATCATTTTGGCTCTGCTATTTTAATATCGATAGCTTTGTGGGTGTACACGTAGCTAATCACAACTGTGTGCAACCTGGCAGCCATTTAGAGCCCTTGAGGAAAACAAAATATTACTCTGAGGCTTTGACATGATAAACATACAAGTTCACTATCTAAACATGAAGTCATATGTTAAATGGATACTTTAAGTAATCACTTCCTGTACAACCGGAATGAAATATACACTGATTTTAATGACAGTGATAATAAACTTGGTTACATGATTCCAAGCCAGTCACCGTGGGGAAAATGATGAACATTAGTCTTCAGAGACACAGTTTCTTAAGGTCAGTTATTAGCCTCGTTAGTGCGGTTAACATAAAAAGTGGGAGATGGGGAAGAGAAGGAACAGCTACCTAGCTCTCACAGCAAAGCCACGGTTGACATTTTTTTAAAAAGTCCTTTCTTTACAAGACTATTTTGCTGTAATTATTGGCAATATCAAATAATTATAGTTTATTTTAAATAAAAATCCTGGATTCTTGCCACTGAGCCTTTATGCTTTCACTGGCCATCCAAATTTTCTTAGTTCTCTTTTTCTTATCTTTTCGAGGACCTTAGTTTTCCTCCAATAAATGTGTCTCGCTGAGTAAGTGCTGGAGAGCTGAAAAGGACAAGCTGAGTTTTTCCCCTTCTCAACGCTCTGAAAAGAGCTCCACTTCACTAAGAAGATAGAAAGGAGGGAAGTAAATGAAGTAAAAGACAAATTTTGGTTCATTTCAGTGACTCTTTTCTGAAAGATCGTTCTGGTCTACACCATGTTTTGGAACCAATGCCTCTATTCTGAAAGATTCAATGAGGAATACAAGACAATAAAGGGAGAATAAAAGTAGAGGCATGTATCCACTTCTAAATTTTTTTTATTTTAGAAGGTAAAGAAAATAGATAGGTAAAGACAGTATGCAGAGAATTGTCCCTTTGTAACTCAGAAATGGGTGGCAGGCTTGTGTGTTGTTTTCTGCCTTATCCTTTTTCTAAATTTTCAAAAACAGTGTTACAATAAACACATGTTACTTGTATCAGCAGAAAAGAGGATTTAAGCGCTTTCCTATTTCCGGTTGCCAGGTCAGCCTCCTGATCCAGCTCTTAGTGGAGATCAAGAGCTTATACTTTTTCCTTAAACCCACAGCCCTGGCACAGGGCTGCACATGGTCTGGGCATTCAGCAAGTCTGGACTGACTAATTAATTGATGTAGGGCTCCTTCACCTTTGTACACCTCTGTACTTAAACACGGTTCTCCAGGGTGTCTAAACACACTTAGAGCTGCTCTGGCTTTAAACGGTATATAAATTCTCTGCTAAAGCCACTTCTCCATATTCATCATCTCCAAACAGCAGATGAGTAAGGTGACATTTTCATGTCGCTAGCTAGAAGTGGCTTGGAACGAAAAGCCACTAACTTTGGGTTTAGAGTTATGTTCACTCTAAAAATAAGTCACTTGGGGATCTCAGACATGACCCAGTCTTCAGATTTTTATCAACAACGCTGCCTACACATTACAATTATAGGTGTAAATTTTAAGTATTAAAATTGAGATTAGTTTTTTCCAAAGAGAAGCCTCCACCTTCTCTTGGCAACAATGCTGGGAAAAAGATGGCCATAATCTCTTTAAGGACAGGGCCCCAACCGTCTTTTTATCCTTAGTGCTTCTGCCAGTATGTGACGGCAGAGCAGGTATTTTATAACTGTTGAAAATTGAATAAATCAATTAATCTGTCAGCATGGCTACAAACCTACTTTGTCACGAGGTGGACATAATATGTTTCAGGGAAAAGGGTAGTCTAAGAAAATGTTATTTACTCGGAGTAGAGTATTAAAATAAAAACGCTATCGCTACCAAATATCCAATAGAAACATAAGATACACTGTTTTCTACAACATATTAGGCGTCTAAGACCATTTCATAAGAATACCTGTGGCTAATGATTAAATGTGATGGCAAATAAAAACTTCTTAAGCTGGCATTATTTTAACAAACAGTTGGATTCTAGAGTTGAATTTATAGAACATAAAAAATTATCTTGACTAAGTATCAGCAATTGATGAAAACTGTTCACCTCATAAAACAGATATAGATATAATAAACGCACCCTTAACCAAAATGCATGGCTTGAAGTGACAGTTTCTTTTGCATCTCTAAGGAGTGCTTTCTTGCTTACCCATCAGTGTTTTAATACTATTCATTTTTCTTCTACTTTTTAAAAGTTTTGTGCTCAGTCATATATGTGACCCAGATTTCAATGCCACCTTGCTGATGCTAAGACAGCTATTGTATCCATAAAACCACTGCACGGTGTCTAAATCAGGAGCTGAATATGTTCTTCTACCTTTTATCGGCTCTAAAAAATGCAGAGCAAACATTATCTATTGTTAATTACCTGTAAAGTAGGGCTTTAGCCACTTCCCCTGTTTCTAAGAGCCCTGAAGTGAAACCTAAAAGAAGTCACCCATTGTTTTCCGCTGTGCAAGGGCCAGGAGCAAACAGAGCTCAAATTGCAGCTCTGAAAGGCCACAGGAAATTGGCATACCACTAATCTGCACTCAACTATTCAAAGAAACAAAGCCCGCATTCCTGCTGAAAAACTCACCAGCAGAAACCCAAGGCAGATCTGTTCAGTAAGGACCACAGAATAAATCTGCAGAAATAAAAGTTTTAATTAGAGTGCCATGAGACCTGGCTCTAGTTTCCTAGCTCTCTTCAAGAGTAACATGCATCATTTAGATTTCTACCTACTCTTCCCAATTTTCCCCAAAATGAGATTATATAATTAGAATTCTTTCCACTTAATAATTTGAGCAGGGATAGAGTTGGAGGGGACAATGCAATCAGAGGCCAGTGGTTCACTACAGATTGCTGAGTTATGGTAAACTAGTATACTAAAATAATCAAAATCCAAAGCAATTTAAATACGCTTTTATGTGTTTGGGCGATACACATTCCTTGTAAATGCAACAACATTTTTTTTCTAAACCATAGGAATGGAATGCAATTAAGAAATCAGCCAGATTATCTTTCATAAAACATAGCACAATTTAGAATGAAACTCCATGTAAAATGCAAGCATAAAAGTAGGGATTGTTTTTTCAACTGGATGCTTCACCACAGCTAAAGTCAGAGGCAGAATACCGATGCCTCGTGAGCTGGTGTGGCAAACCCACTTGTTCTTACATAGTGGATATTGGAAAGAGCAGAATGAATGAACAGAGTCAGGGAAGTTAGGTTCCCATCCTAATTTTATCTAGAAATGGGAAAATCGTATTTCTTCCCTGGGTCAAACTGCCTTATCTATAAAGCTAGGCTAATAATTTGGTCCCTCCTTAACTCACAAGTCTGTTGAAATACCAAAAGTTTATGCACCTAGGTACTTACAAAAATGCTATGTGCAATGTACAATTTGAGATATTACTGTATTTACTGACAACGATACTTCACTTTGAGTGATAAATTACGTGGTATTATCATAGATCTATCCAAAGAGCATTCCAAAGCATATATAGTATAGCCACTGTACATTTGAAAATAGGGACATTTTGGAGAGTTTCGTGCCTAGGCCAAGTTCAGCCTAGAGGAGTAAGCAATAGCTTAGTATCCAGGAGACAGAGCATTAGCCCCTAGGAAGCTGAGAAGGGTTCTGGCGTCCTCCAGGACTCCCAAGTCAACTCAATATTAGTTACTCTTAAGGATACTTTTGACTCTTAACGGAAAAGACCAAGTGGTTTGCGTTATGAATAACTAAGACTAGATTAGTAAAATGAAGGAGCAAATAATTCCAGGGACTTCCATGTCAGGGCCTATTTGGGATGTTATAGAGAGAATGCATTGCTACAGTAGGAGAAAGGTAGGATGATTCAGTGACCTCTACTGTCTATCTCTTCCAGTGCCAAAACGTTACTGCCCCAATTCTTGAAACAGTTCTTTTCTAGAAACTTTAACATCATCGATGATATTACCAAAATTCTCCACAGTAAATAATTACGTAATTTTTAAGAACTCTATTCGCTAGTATATGCAAGCCTAAAATGGCTTAAAGCAGATTACAGATCATATCAGAATACACATTTTATTAAGGTAGTAAATGTTCCTCTGCTCAGAAAAACAAGATCCAAACATGGGCTTTTGTGACTCGATTGTAAAATGCAGGAAAATATCAATAAATATTTATTCAGTGCCTACTACGGAAAAAGCACCTTCGGGGAACAGATAAGTCTACAACATAATCTCAGTCTCAAAGAATTACAATATCAAAGGAGAGATAAGACATAAACTTTGAACAGTGGCAGAAATTCCCACCCCAAAATATGCCACTTTAGCATACGGATTATATCGAACTAAAAGCACTGAAAAGGGGACTTCCCTGGTGGTCCAGTGGTTAAGAATCTTCCTTCCAATGCAGGGGACGCAGGTTCGATACCTGGTCGGGGAACTAAGATCCCCCATGCCGTGGGGCAACTAAGCCTGTGCGCTCTAGAGCCCGCATGCCACAACTAGAGAGCCCGCATGCTACAACTAGTGAGCCCATGCGCTCTGAAGCCTGCATGCCACAACTAGAGAGAAGCCTGCGCACCGCAACGAAAGATCCCACATGCCTCAACAAAGATCCTGCGTGCCGCAACTACGACACAGCCAAATAACATAAATAAATTTAAAAATAAAATAAAAGCACTGAAAAACAGCAGGTACAAGAAGGGTGCTCCGACCTCCCCTTTTCTTTCTGAAAGCAGGAGATAAAAATTCACATATGAAGGATGCCCTCTCTGTACCAGGAGGAAAGGAACATTCTTACCGCCAGAGGTGGGAAGTGGAGGCCGAGAGAACTCTGTACAAACAGACCTTGTTAAAATATCTCAACTTCCTTTAGTATCTTCATATATTTTAACTACTTTTCTGTACCTGTCTCTCTTTGTTCAACCTAGTATATAAACACTTAGGCTTGGCCACATCTTTGGGTCTTCATCTTCCTATGGGGTTCCTAGGTACATGTAAAAATCTGCATGCGGGACTTTCCCGGTGGCGCAGTGGTTAAGAATCCACCTGCTAATGCAGGGGACACGGGTTCGAGCCCTGGTCCGGGAAGATCCCACATGCCACAGAGCAACTAAGCCCACGTGTCACAACTACTGAAGCCCGCGCACCTAGAGCCCGTGCTCCACAACAAGAGAAGCCACGACAACGAGAAGCCTGCGCACCGCAACGAGTCCACGCACCGTAACGAAAACCGCCTCCGCTCGCCGCAACTACAGAAAGCCGGCGCACAGCAACAAAAACCAAAAAAAAAAAAAAATAATAATAATAATCTGTACACTTTTCTCCTGTTAATCCATTTTATGCCAATTTAATTCTCAGGCCCAGCCAGGGATTTTAAGAAGGTAGCGGTAAAGTTTTGCCTCCTCTCCAATATTAAAAAGTAAACGTTAAAAGTAATGAGCGGTTTACAAAATGATGTTGCTAAAGAATTTCTGGGAGAGATTACTTGGGCATGATTTAGTCAGAGAAGTAGGATTTAAACCTAGCTATAAAAGAATAAGATTAAGAAGGTAAAGGCAGTCCCTGAGGTCAGGATTTGAAGGTGTGTTTCGGGGACAGAGAGTGAACCAGTTCCACTGGATAGAAGATATATGTTGCAGAGAAGCAGGAAAGAAGGGCGAAAGGGGAGGTTGGGAGTCTGAAAGCACAGCCATGAATACCTAGTGCATGAGTTTTTAACTTAATCCTATAGTTAATGTAAAGGGTGATGGCAGGAAAAGAGGATAAGGCAAAAAGGAAAGAGAAAACTTGGGGCTTCCAAAAGACGTACAGTCTGATGTAGTGGAAAAGATTAATTTTTAATATGGTTATTTGTTATGCAGCCATGCTGTAGGCCAGTAACATCATATGATAAATGACACAAATGTTTCCAAGTGTAAATCATCATATTCCAACTTGGCAGCCACCAGCAGACACACATTTTCCATTGGGTCAAAAGGACCCCAAATTTTATTTGCACACAAAAATACAATTCTGTGTTTTTTCCCCTTGAGGAACGGTCCCATAGGTAACATGTGAACGGCCCCCGTCGTGAAATCACCGCACTATGCTCAGCACGGCCTGTGGTTGAGTTAGTCATCTTTTGTGCCATAGGAAGGAGGTGACAGTTACTGCTTGGATAGTTTGTAGGGCATAACCTCAAAGGAACTTCCTCACACCATATAGTAGAAAGGAATAAATGTTTGTTTTGAAAGATAAGCATGGGTAAGTAGGAAAAAATGCTCAAGGGCAAATACTTTTGAAAAAAATGCTTTATGAAAGAATGTTGGGTTTTGTTTTTTTCAAGAAAGGCAAGTTCAAGCAGACCATTTTTGTTTTTCAAGACTACTGCCTGCTTTTCTTCTTTCCAAAATTTGCCTGATTTTACACACCATATGAAGCATATTTTCCATAAGGATTAAGAGAATCCCCTTAATTGAAGTTTTTACTTAAGAAATTAAGGGACTATATGGTACCCATTCCAGTGCCAAGGAGAAAAAAAAAAATCCCATTATTATGTGGACTTTCACACTTGACTTTTTTTTTTAACTAAACTTTTGAAATCAAGCAATGCCAGCTTCCCACAAATTCAAGTTATTCTGCTGTATAATGATCACTTCTCAAAAAAGCATTTCCAAGTCTCTACATGTGCCACATACCACTTATAAAATGTAGAAAATGTTTAACTCCAATACTCTCATTTACAAGCATTTCAAACTGCAAGAGAAAAAATGACTGATTCCAATCCCCAAATGATTTTGTATTTTTTTTTCTACAGCTTCTGCAAGATTCTGGGTTTCACTAACTGGGCCTATTGTTATGGTATATTCTACTTAGGAATTGTAAATTAAACTCCCAGGCTTCAAGTATAGATAAGGTCTACATAATAGAAATAGTATAGGACTTTTAAAAGTAGTTTTCACATCTTTTTCTCATTCAGCTGGTTCTCTTTCCTGTTAGCTGTTTATCCTTAAGTAAGTCATTTCATCTTTCTGTGGTTCAACAGTATTTACTTTAAAATGAAGGAAAGGAACTAAGTAGTCTTTAAGGTCCTCCCAGATTTGACTTTGAGTGGCCTCAAACTATCCTCTAATCCTAATTCCCAATCACCTAATATACATATTCCCCAACCACCCTTCTTCCTTTGTCCATCCTCACTACTGTTTCTCACTTTGACCAACAGGGAAAAATAAAAGGAATAAGGAAAACCTGGACACTGAAGTTGCCAACATTATTTTTAAGATACTCCAATGATTTAAAATGTAATGTCTGGGCCGGGGTGTGTCCAGGGTACAGAGTGGGGGAGTAGGGGAGTTAATGTCTTTAGATAATCGGGAGAAAATAGTTGGCTTGCTGAATTTTCTATCCTAGAATTTGGTATTTCTGACAACAGTGTTCAGATGGATACATAATTCACTTTTCTCAGTGATATACAGTGAACTCTGTCTGGGGAGCCAGGGTGGAAGAAAGAATTAATAATTTAGTTTGCTTGATTTTCAAAGACTTTGATTCTCTGCGTCCTTGCTTCCTGCCTTTGGTCCACTTCATCACTCATTAACTGTTGGGAGACAGATGTGTCCTAGGGGGAAAAAAGATTCCCAAATCTGCACAATTAGTAGAATGTTCAATGTACAAAATTTTGGTCTGCTTATGCATTTTATTTATACAAATGTTCTCTCTGCCTTATGTTACCAGTTATGGACCAGTTATGAGTTGGTTCAGTGATGAGTCACCTAGACCCATCCTCACTCATCTTCCTCAACCCATCATCTCAAACCCATCCTTCCTGCCTGTCTCCACTGTCCTTGAATCATCTTGACAGTTATATTAACGATCTAGCTGGTCTCCGGCTTCCACTGCAGTCTGTCCTCCACAGCGCTGCCTGAAGAATCTTTCTGAAACTCTAATCTGGTCACGTCACTCTCTTGTTTATAATCTGGCCTCTCCATGACTCCTTCTCACTCACAGGATGGAGCTCAAACTTTTCAACTTGACATTCACACTTTCCATGGCTGGCTCCTCTCCTTCCCACAGACACCTTACTTTCCAAACCTTCTAAATTACTTGCAATTTCCCCATCATGCCATGATCATTCCCGCTAACATGCCTTTGTACTGATCTGGTAGGCTTTTCTCTTCCTTGTCTACCTGATGAATCACTACTCATCTTTCATGACTTCTCTATGAAGCCTCCTCTGACTTGCAGAGACAGATGTGGTGCCTCTTCCCAGAGTGTCTCCATAGACCCAGTTACCAGCTGATAGGGTAACACCAATCACGTGGTTAAAAATGTATGCAGTACTAGTCAAAGACTGGGATTCTCAGCACCTAAAATACGATTGTTAAATAAATGACTAAATGGTTGACAGAGCCAAGCAATTTTAATTTTCTCTCAAAATTGCCAATATTGTTAACATTAGAAACAGTATCAAAAACCTTGCAAAAACAAATTCAATTTGGTCATTAATCTAAGCATCTTTCCTTCTCTGAAGCTCTTATGAATAAATCTAGCAAGGCAATCGACAACAAATATGTATTGAGCTCCTACTCTGTTGTAACAAGCACTGCTCTAGGTATTAGATAGCGAGAAGTTAAACTGATAAATTTTAGTTTCATCTTTGTGTTTATCTTCCCTAATTGGCTTCTGTTCCTGGTACCACTAAAGGGCCATAGCCAAAAATGGCCAAAGGCAGATTCGAAGAGGAAATTACAGGTAATTCCAAAAGCAGGTTTATAAACCACAAAGTAACCAATTAGAACTCCACATGGTCTGTAAATACCTCGAACACCCTCAGTTTTCTTTAGAAAGATAGGCCTCTCTACATTTGGAGTAGAAGGCAGATTCTGGGTGGCCCAGGAGAATAAAATGTATTTCTGTTAAGGAGTCAATTCACTCGCAGCTTCTTCTGCAAATCTGCAACATGCAAACTTTGTGAAACAGACAGGACTCAGATCCTGGACCCAATCTCTTTGCTTTCTGAAGTGCCTCTGAAGCGTGCAAAAGCTTAAAGAAGGGAATGGGGAAGGCAGAAGGTCTCCTGGCTCTGTGTATTATTTTGACGGAATTGACTGGTCAATCAATTTTCATGAAGATATTTTCTTTATTCAGTAACAGATTTTGTTAACAGATCATTTGTGCTATAAATGGAGCATGTCCCATTTGAAATAAATTCTACTCCACTAGTTCATTCCTTTTTAAGAAATCTTACATTTTTATCAGATCTTAATTACTTAAGTTATAATCCATTAGCTTAAAAACAAGTTAAAGTGTCCAAAAACATCCTTTCCAAACATAAACACCAGTCTCTAAATTTTCCTCTCCAGCTCCAACATTTTAATACTTAAATTAACAACTCTTAACACATTGGCCTGTTTTCTCGTCCTCTTCATCTTTTGCTCCAAAAATCTCCTCTCTGCCTCAGCAACCCATGAGCACAGAGAAACCCCAGATATCCTCAAATGGCCCACCTTCTAAGATCTTGACTTGAAAAGTCTCCTCTGTCCTCAGCTGTCTACCTTTGCTCTTTCTATACTCTCTGTAAGCCTGTATTTCATCCTCATTGGAACTCTTCTGCCCAGTCATTTCATCAAATACTCAGACTGCTGCCCGAAAATTCCTGACCTCTTTCAAACTCACCCTTTTTTTTTTTTTTTTTTTTGCGGTACGCCGCCCTCTCACTGTTGTGGCCTCTCCCGCTGCGGAGCATAGGCTCCGGACGCGCAGGCTCAGCGGCCGTGGCTCACGCGCCCAGCCGCTCCGCGGCATGTGGGATCCTCCCGGACCGGGGCACGAACCCGTGTCCCCTGCAGCGGCAGGCGGACTCTCAACCACTGTGCCAGCAGGGAAGCCCCACCATTTCTTAATGGTCCCTTATTCTCTGCCTTAACTGCCCCTCTAACCAGCTACAAGGACTGTCTTGATAAAATCTGGAAAAACACTTAGTGGCTCCCCCAAAATTTCCAGTTCCATGTGAGCTGAGCTCTAAGCACTGCTCTTCACTTCATCAGTTGCTGTTGACCACGCGTTAGCATCCCCACCTCTAGCCATTCCAGACTCTGCTCTCAAGAACCAGGTCAGTCCCTTAATGCACCTTAACTTTCAAGAGAAGTCCAACCTCTATTTACCAAAATCAGGGTACATTTCTGTAATGTCCCTCTTCTGCCTCTTAAAGTGCCACTGTGTCTTCTTCTTCCTTCTCACCTTTTGTTCTTTCCTCTGGGAGAAGAACCATTGTTGCCAAGGTTAAAGAGCCCTCGTTGTGCTGTCTTCTGTCCCCTCCTCTCTATTCTGGAATTGCGTTCCTTCAGCTCTTTCCTCTGCTCCGTCTTTCTCAATTGCCCTTGTTCTTGCCCTACAAAAAGGCGCAGGTTTCTGTTATTCTAAAAATCCTCTTCAGCTGTTACCTCTCTAGTTACTTTCCTATCATCTCAAAATTTCTAGAATAGTCTAAAGCTGTTACTTGCATTGTACTCACCACCCACTAAATCCCATGCAATCTGGTTTTTATTACAATTTCACCTAAATACCACCCACCAAATTTAGTTGGGAGTCTGCACAGCTTTTGACATTTAGTTACTAATTTCCATCTTGAAAGTCTCCTTTGGATTCTAAAACATACCAATCCTTCAGTGCCTATGCTTCTTTGAACATCCCTCTGTTGGCTCTAAATCCCAGCTACGCCTCCTAAATATAGGCATGTTCCTCAAGGTTTTGTTCCTAGCCTGCTTTTAGTTCCATTCTTTCCCTTAGAAAAAAATCTATGCTACAGATTCCCTCTCACCCCCATGTGGGTGATGGGCCATCACACACCTCTCTTAAATTCTAGACTTTTTTCTCAGTGACCTTCTGGCAACTCACCTGCACTGTAAGAGTTTATCCCAATAGAACTCATAACTTTCCCACCCCACATACCTCCTAAACTAATTCCACCCATTTCTTTTAACAGAGCTACCGTTGTTTGCCTATTCACCTTGGTCCAAAACCTCAGCATCATTTTCAATTCTTTCCTCCTTCTCAACCCCACATACAAATAACTGCAAAGCCCTTTAGGTTTACTTCTCACGTTGCCTCCTTCTTTCCATTCCTACTAATCTCCAACCTAGTTCTGACCCTTAATACTTCTTTTTCTAAATTGGCCTCTTACCTTAATAGCTGCCATTTTAATCTCCCATAATTCTTCTACACTTACCTATAATCTAATTCAGAGGCTCTTCACTGCGGCTGTGTCTTAGAATCATCTGGGGTGCTTGGAAGACAGACAAAAGACAAAGCCCCACCCAGGGCACAGGTTTTGTTTGTTGTTGTTTTACTTCCAGGTGGTTTTAATGTACAGCTGAAGTTGAGAACCGCTGCTAGCCAAACTGGAACTCAGTTTTCTCAAATACTCACCTTGCTTTCTTACATCAAATTTATTCAGTGCCTTTTGTCTGATTCCTTTCTTACGGCACTTATTTCTCTGCCTTGGACTACCGTTCGTCCATTGTGCTTTCACAAACTTGTTAAATTTTATAACTTACAAATTAACCTGAAACTTTGGTTTAGAGGTTGGTCTTGCCCCCCACAACCAACCTCTCCTTTCTTCTGATCTTTTACCAAACGTACATATGCAGCAAGCAGTTTTTAATAAAGTTTATTTTATTTTGGCAATTAGATCATGACTTTAGGTAAGCAACATCTCTGAACCTGGCTTTCTCATCTCTAAAGAAGATGCAATAGATGACGTCTAAGTTTCTTTCTACCACTAAAAGTATAGTTCTATGATTATTTTATCCAAACAAGCTCTCGGACTACTTACTAGTGAATGACAGAAGCTTTCAGTATATTTTCCCAAATTACTTAGTTCAAAAGAGTTCTAGGTTCTCTGATGGCTTTTGCTCTTAGAGTTATTGCCATACCTAGTATGACTCGACTATCTGACTTTAACACCAATCTTTTTAATAGTACAAAACAGAACATTTAAATCTGCTTTTTAATCACTGTAATCCTGAAACGACCAGAATAACAGTAAGAAGTACCATCACACAAGTTCTTAAATCTAGATGCCAAGTTACTATTATCTTTTACAAACCGATCGAATCCGTTTGTTCCATTATTACCATATGCACGTGGCCAGGGGAAGCACACATGCTGTTTTCAGAAGAAGCTGTTAACTTTAATAATAACATATGAAAAATAATCATGGCAATTAAGTCATTTGCTACTTATTCCTGACAGCTAAGTGCAAATAATATATGCAGAAAAAACATTCCATTTCCTAAATTATGGTCAAATTGATTAATTATGAAGGAAACACGTTCTGGTAAAAAGAACGAAATGGTAAAGGCTAACGTGTAACATAAAGGTACCAGGTTTGCTGCCAAGAAATGAAGAAAATCCTGTATCTGAAGAGTCCTGGTTCTATGCTAGCTATCATGAACATTTCTCAAGCCAGGCCTTTGTTTCTACATTCTCAAAATGAAGACATCAAACTAAAAAAGCGATTCCAAAATTGCCTGATAGAATCACCCAAGAAGCTTTTTGAAATTAAGAAGATCAAGCTCCTCTCCTGGAGATTCTTCTGGTAGAGTAGGTCTGAGCTGACACAGACTTCTGATTTTTAACTAGTGACATATTTACTTTCACATATGGTTGAGAAACATAAAGCAAGTATATTCTGATAGCTATTTCTAGCTCTAGAATTCTCCTGCATATGGAATAATGCACATAGTAGGGGTTCAATCAATGTAGCAAAATGGCTTGGTAATAGTCCAAGAGAATATCAGAAGAATCAATAACTTTGTCAATTAAGTACACAGCTGTCTTATCTAAAGTGAAATAATGGAAAAAAAACAGTCCCCCAATTGTCAATTGGCCAAAAGGGGGATTTAAAGTTTTGTTTTCAAGATGTGTAAAAAATGATGCCAAACTTTCTCTTGCAATATATATACATGTTTAAAAATGGGATTGTACTTTTTTGCTAAAGAGCTATACATAAAAACTGCCATGAAATACATTACTCAACAAAAAGAGGATTTAGGAAAAGGAGACAATTTAAAAAATTAAATCAATCTTCTGGAAATGAACCCTCTGAGTTTGATTCCAATACTAACTTTAGGGTAAAAACACTAGTTTTTAATTCCCTTCCTTTACTTTAAAAACCACTGTTTTTAATTTTTATTTTTCTTAGTCATAACTGGAATGTTCATTCTATGGTTTGGATTTTGAAAACCATATAATAATTATAACAGACTATCATTTAAGGATTCACCTTAGGCCTTCACAGAAAGAAGCATATCTGTTTTTTCACATTGCATTTTTCTGCTGAGTGACATTTTATAAACTGTTGACGGGAAACTACTCAATTACAGCAATCCTGCATTGGTTTTATTCACAATTAATTATCTAAATAAAACTTCTTGGAATGAAAAGAATGGCACTCAGAAAATATGCTGGAAAGGAACTATTTAACAAAAATATTCATTCTGTCAAGCTGTAGTAGCTGAGGAAGAGGGACAAAATTGTGGAATAAAAAAGGAAAGGTTAACCCATCTATTTGGTATTTTTCACTGGGCAGTATCAAATAAATGGCAGTGGAATTTATAAGAAATTTCAGCTTTGCGGATGCTCTCAAAGCCATACCACTTTAAAATGATCATCAGTATTAAAAAGCATAGGACTCATAAGCATTCATGAAGACACACCCTAATATTTTTTCCTTCTAGGTTTAAACCATCACAAAGGAGGCAGTTTTGAATCAAAGTATTTACGCTTTGCACCTGACAAGCAGGTTAGAAGTCTGAACCTCTAACCTATTGCTACTTCCAAATACAGGCCTGAGACTACCGTCTTAATATTGTCATTTTAATGTATTCCCCGTATAGCCTGAAGTTAAAACTCCACAGCATACCTCATTTCTCATAAAAGTTATAAATTTCTTTCAATGAAAGCTACAGCTTCTTAGTCTGGTTAGTATAGCTACAGACAGCTCTTATACCAATTCCTAATTATACGAAGGGTCTAAATAACAGAAAAAAGTTACACAGTATTTTGAGGGAGTCTGTCTATACACTTCATTAAGGAGCAAAACTTCAATGAAATATTCAATATTAAGGAATCGGTGATATCACCACATAACTTGAGTACAAGAGGAAATAAATTCACATTTTGAAATACTGTAGATTATGAAATGGCCTCCAAAACACAAATACTCATTAAAAAAAAAGTTTCTGCTTTCAGAGCGCAGAGAAAATACTTGATTATATCAAACGTCACAATGCCAACTAATAGGTTAGTGGCTTGATGGAAAAGCATTAAAACAAGTTTCTACCACTTATGTCTTGTCAGATTAAACCAAAATCAAAGCCTATTTACAGAGAGTAAGTACTCCAAAACTAGTAGCCAAATCATGTAAAGAGACAACCAAAACAAAAAAGCTGGGTAAGAGTTTTGACAGCCTAAATCCTGGGCTCATATTATGTCAACATCTTATCCTCAAATGCAGATTATTCAGCTTTGACACATCACTTAGGCATAGGGAGGAGTTCGTGAAACTGAGTCTGAGGGGTCACATGCACAAAATTTTATCAGACCCAAAGATTCTAACCATGTCGTAAGTTCAGCAGACTAAAAACTAAAAATATTTACTTTCTTTATATAAAGTTTCAGGGCCCTCAGATTCCTTATTCCACAAAACATGTCAAAATGTTGTTTGATCAGGTCACATTAGAGACTTATGAAACGAAATGAAAAGGTAGGGACTGGAATGTTTTTAAAACATCTCTTTGATAATGTTAACTATTCCCTTGGTGCACTCTTAACTTTTAGAATGTTTTATTAAAGTGACAGTGCCAGAGACTCCAAGCATGCCTGCAGAACTAAGTCCTTTAAGTTTTGTGGATGAAAACGAATTTTTGACTAATCCAAGAGAGTTAAGATAAACATTTTTTAAAACTTACAAATACGTCCCATTGCAAGAAACTATGACATACACAAAACCCCTTGCTTACAAAATAACCAAAAGTGGCAGGAATTGTTAACACTAATTACAAAAAAAAAGTTTTTTCACTCTGTAAAGTGATTTACTCAGGCATTTGTTAAAACACAATTTGGATTACAAAATCTTGATTAATGCATTTTCCAGGAAACATCTAGTTCAAAATTTGAGCTCACTTGCATCTAGATTTGGTATGTTAAGGGAAAGAAAGAAAATGGGTATGCATGACGAAAGAGTCGAAGCAAATGACAAAACTCACCACAACAGTACAGGCTAATAAATGAAGAAATCAAGAGACAGGTTCATTAATTAATATATTTTCTGCATTATAGTTAACATATGTACTTTCTTGGTGTCACCTTATTTTCCGTTATGTATTGATAATTTTGTTATATTCAGACATGAGTACATTTCAACAGTTTTTGCAATAAATATCATAAAATAATAGATTCGCATAATAAATATTCTTTACAATAAAAAAGTTTAACAGACTTTTGTCTTAAAAATAGTCAGAATTCAACTTTGTGATTTATACATAAAATATATAAAAAGCACCACAATTTGTGGTTAAGGCAATGAAAACAGAAAAGATTAGAACTACTCAGCTGTTAACTAACCAAAGGGTCCAAAAACCATTAAGGAGCCAAGATCACTTTAGGCAGCATAGTTCTGTGACACGTATAGATCGATCAGCTATAAATATCAACTTCAGTCATCCAAGTGCCCTCAGTGACAAGAGTAATTTGGTGAAAAGCGTGGGGGTACGGAAGGGAGCCGAGTCCTTCACAAATATGAAAGCTTTGAATGAGGATGAACAAGATACAACTAATATATCTCCAATGTGAAGATTTATATTGTAAAGCGAATCTAAAATTACACGGGAAAAAAACCCAGAAAACAAAACTGGCATCTCTAGGATAAGATAATGCCAGAAATGAGGGGAGAGAACGTTGAGGGGCAAGAAGGAGAAGGCAGTGGTTAAAGGAGAATTTTAATGTTATAACAGCAACATATCCCCCTTGCTACTTAAGGGTCCAATGCTATGAAGAGAGCCCTAATTGGAGACAGATTTAATACATAGCTTATTTAAGCAATTAAATGGTTGCCACTTTAAAAAACCAATTTCCCTGCTCCCAGAGTACCCAATCAAAAACAGCTCTAAATCACTGTAGTCTGGGTGTGTGTGTGGGTATGTTCATGTGTACAACTTTGGAAAGTTGCTTGCAGAACAAAAAGGCTACACAAAAGCCCGCTGGCTCTCAATATCCTCTCGAGTGGATGGCAGAGGCTCTTGTCATAAGGGGGAGCCAGGTGCAGTTTCACAGTTCACTGTTACTGAAGATCAACCATTAGAGTAAAATCCATGAGTCAAACCTTGGGAAGAGGGGGAGAGAATGTGGGAAACAGGGAAAAACTGCAAAGAAATTAAAACCAGTATCTAACAGGATCTTTTCATAACAGCCACAGCTTGAAAGCTAGAAGTTCAGGAGGCCCAACCCACCTCCAAAAATCATGATGGTTTACCCTGACCCCGGGAGGGGCAGCCCTCCAGCTTACAATAGACCGTGTTGGAGTTCTTACATCTGCACCCTGGGCGATGGATCCAGTCATAACACCCCCTGCACAGCTTCAGGCATCCCTTAGCAGGAGGGTAACAGAGTAAGCAAGGTAAAAACAGAGACATGGCTCCCATACACAGGTACCTAGAGCAGCACTGTGACTGTGAACAGGAGCAAGGATTATCCGAGTAAGAATCCCCTTCATCGTCATTGGAGCAGTGGTAGAAGATGCCCTTGACCAAGCACATGCAGGTTCCATATTCCACCATGCTCTCAGCAGAGCAAAGGCACTGCCGGTTACAGGCCAAACAGGATGGCAGGGTCCTGGGAGCTGTGCATTCTCCGCACTTGCACTTCCCACACTGTTCACAAATGAACTTGTGCTGTGTCAGGTCCTCTTTCAGGGAACCCTTTAAGTCATCCACAATCAGTTGCTTGGGCTGGGTCCGGATTGCCCTTTCAGACCTGTGACCAGAGACTGGTCTGGTTGGCGGTGACCTTCCTAACAGCCCCTGCTCAGAAGAGGCACTGCTGTTGCTCCCAGAACTGGCTGCACTTCCAGTGCTGGTTGATCTGCTCAATATGGGGCCTCTGGTATTATTTGAGAGTCCCGCATGTCCCAGGTGGCTGGTAGGTCTATGCTCATAGTTATTATTCACATTAATTGGTATGATTTCATGAGTCCTTTCATGCTTTTCTTGTCTTGGTGCTGTTCGAAGAGCAGGTCTTTTCACCACTGATGGCCCTTCTGTGTACTCATTGCTGCCTCTGATGGCCTTGATCTGGTCTAAGGACAAAATAGCGGCAGGCTGAATCTCTCTCTCATAGTCTAACCTCTGACGGTTATCCAAAGCAGGCTGCTGGATCACAACTATTGAACTGCCACTGCCATGTTGATTTTGGGGATCCATGTGTAGTGGTCTTGAATTCCGGCAATCAGTGGAAACCTGGCATGCATCTGAAATCCTAAAAGGAAATCAAAGATGAAAAAAAACAGAGAAAAAATAAACGAGGAGAAGCATTGGGGGGAGGGGGGATGCGAGAGATCCCGTCAAGTCACAAATTGCCTAAACCACCTGGTAATGATCTCCCTCATCAATGGATTACAATGATGTTGGGGTCCTGGCCAGAGTCCAATTCTAAGAGAGGCTGAGGACCACATCAGAGAAGAAGAATGTAAGCAAGAGACCCCATGCCATAAGAATTAGAAGTTTTTTTCAAGTTTTAAAAAGCAGAATCAAGAAGTAATGTCTTCCTGTTTGTGAATCTAACAAACAATTAAAATGGAGTATGGCCTCATGGGGAATATTGAGTATAAGCACTAATAAACAGCTCTCATCTAAAGAGAGCTCAGTATCAGTTCATGGGTGTTTTCCATAAAGGAAAATAGCCACTCTTTAAAAAAAATTAAGAATGGCTTTGGCACTGTTGCCTTCTGTTATTTGTTTGCTGTTACAAGCATTAGATTAATGGTGAGGAAATTAGTCAAGGTATACTTCATGCATTTAAAAAAAAAATCAAAGAGATTCCAAACTAAAATTGAATCTCAAAATAAGAGGTCATTTTTCAGGAGAAACCAGAATTTTAAAGCTAGCTCATTATTAATGTACAAGATGCAAATGCAGACAAATACAACAGTTCTTGGTGTTTTATAGCCTCTAAAGCACACACACGAACCTTAATGTACAGTTCAGTGAACGTTAAGAGTGTTCACATTTGAAATCATGAAAGAATTTTTTTTTTAAGTTTAAATAAGGGCTCACCCACCTAATGAGATAACTTTCACACACAAGTAAGTGTTAGGCCTTCAGTAGTATGGGGAAATCCTGGCCATTTTAATTATCTGTATTTCCTCTAATTTAAAAATCTGTATTTACATGACAGATTTTGATTTTCAAAGGCACAGGCAACTCTGAATCCATGTGCTTCTTGTAATAAAGTACAGTAATATCCTGATAAAAATAAGCATTTGGTTCCACACCAATAGTTAACAGTTTCTAATGTATAATGTCTTCTTCATAAAACAATCAAACATAAAAACGTTTGTTTTCAGTCAATGGTAGACTAAAACATTTTTCACACAAATTCCTCCCAAAGCCTACAGATTTGATCCAATTCAAGAATGAAAAGAAAAAAATGCCCATTCCCCACTACTACCTTGAGCCAAAACACATTAGCTTAAGGAATAAAGCGGAAAGAAGTCCATTTCACCTCTTAACTTCACTCAGTGTCCCCGGACTAAGTCTTACATGTTAACTTCTTGGCGTTCCCCTCCCTCATTCTCCCAACTCAGATCCTCGAGTTTCTACTTTCTTCTACCTTCTCTGTACAGAAAGAGAAACACATTCGCAACCTGCTGGGTTTAGTCCTGGAATCCTTAAGGGCTGTTCAAAAGATTCCATCGTTACTCTGCACAATATCACTCCTCCTCGCAAAGCACTTTTTAACCCAATGCTTTTAAAGCAAAGAGTACCTAAAGGTAGTAAGGCGGATTCCACACGAAAGGAAAAACGGTGGATTTGAAGAGGGCAGATAAAACACCAGGCACTTGAATCTGAGTTTTAAACGCCAGCTGTGGCAAAGTTCACGCTGGCCGGTGGCGGAGACCACCGGATAAAAGGAAAGAGCGAAGAGACTCGGCCGCCTCTGATCTGAAGCAAAGCCCCTCTTCCAGCAGTGACAGTCCTCGATCTAGCCCCAAACACGCTCACACGCTCTCGGCGGACTGTCTTCCCCAAGAAACCCCCGAATCGAAGTCGAATACCTTTTCGGACAATCCCATCACATCCTAAGGATCACCGTGGATTTCCAAAACCTCTTGGCGTATGCCACCAAGGAGGCTCACAAATCGGTGAGAGCCTTCAGAGCGAACGCGGGCGCCAAAAAGCAAGCCCACGTTAGGGAGGGTTATAAATAAATAGCTGTCTACACTTTAAAGGAGAAGCCGGATTCCTAAAGAGCCGGGGCGCAGCGAGCCAGGGGCAGGGGCTGCAGAGCGGCGTCGCCACATCGCCGGCTACCGCGGTGGAGCTGCGCCCTCTGCAATCCGCGCGGAGACAAGCGGGAAATAAAGAGTTGACGGCGAGGAAGGAAAAGGAAAAAGTTATGAATGAAAACAAGTTTGCTCGCTCGCTCTCTCGCCCGCTCTCGCTCCCTCTCTCGGGCAGGAGGAGGGGAGGAGGCTGAGGTTACCATTACCTCAGGAGGGCGGACTTCCCCACTTTTAAAGTGGCAGTGCCCTCTCCCCTCCCCTCGCCGCTCCACCGCTCTCACTACGAGAATACAGTGGCAGCTCGCTCGGGCGCACGCAGACCCGGGCCAGGGCGTCCCCAGCGATTTGGGGCTTTGCTCAGGCACACGCGGGCGCAAACACGCCGTTCCCGGCCCCAGTCCCAGGGAGCCTCCGACACAGAAAACCCGCCGAACAGCTCCGCGCCCCTCCCCCGCCCCGTTGACCCCCTCAAAAGCCTCCCTGAAAGCGTCTTTCCCCCGGGGGGGGGCGGTTCCTCCGAGAGGACACCCCGGGTCATGGCGCCACCGCTGCAGGCGACTGAGGACGCGGGGCCCCGCTCGCCGTCCCGTGCGGAGGCGGAAGGTCGCCCGCCCGGTTCCGGAGCTCCGAGCGCCCCGGCGGGAGGGCCGCGCCGCGGGAGGGGCTCGCCCCCCTCTACCTCCTCTGCCCTTCCTCCCCTCGCGCGGCCCCGGCCCCCGCGCAGCTCCTCCGGGCCCGCACCTGCCGCCCGGCCCGCCCCGCCCGCGCGTCTCCCGCCCCCGCGGCGGGAGAGAGGCCGCCCCACACTCACCTAGGCCGAAGCGGGGGCGGGGGGCCAAGCCGTGCAACCCGGCCCGGGTCCCGGTGCGGGCGGCTGCGTGCACGCCCCGCATCAACCGCGGCGAGGAGAACGGGGAGGCATGGCCCGAGCTGCGGCCGGTCGGCCCGCGGCCTCCACCGTCCCCGCCGGGCAGGAGCGCTCCCCGCGGCCCCCTTCCGGCTGCGGGGGACAATCCTCCGGAGACTCCGCGCGGCCGGGCGTAGACTCCTCACAGCTCGCGTGCGCCGCGCAGCTCAGTAACATCCACCTCCGGGGCTCTTCTCCTGCAGCCCCCTCCGAGAGCCAGAAAACAATTCCCTTCGGGAGGGCTTTCCGGGTCTCTCCGGAAAGCAAGCGAGGGAGCGGCGGGGATAGGAGTGCGTGCTCGGACCACAGTTCTTCTCGGGTTCCAGTCGCTCCTCGCGGGAAAGGCGGGAGTGGCGGCCTCCTGACGCGTGAAAATCCACGTCACGGACGTTCGAGGCTCCGCGGCGCCCGGGACGGGGCTCGAACCGGCGTCCGCGGGCGGGTCACGGAGCCGCTCAGGCAAGCTGGAGCACACGCCTGCGAGGCCGAGTCGCCGCTCTCCGCGGGACGGCGGGGGGTGGGGGGGGAATTTTTTATTTTATTTTTTACCGTCTTTTTGAGGGGTGGTGGTGAAGGCAGCGAGGTTTGGGGGTTCTCCGGGGAGGAGGCGGGGCGCAGGTCCCCCCGCGCAGGTCCAGGCACTTTCCCGATCCCGCACGCCGGGCAAGTGGGGGCACGGCGTCCCCGGGAACTCCGGTGCTGGCAGTCAGCGTCTCCCGGGCAGCGCTCACTCCCAGCCCTCCGACCCTCCTCTTCCACGGCCGAAATGCCTGCTACAGACGATTAGAGAGAAAAACACGTTAATTTCCCTTTCTTTCCAGGCACTTGGCCGCGCAGCGCGCTCCGCCGCCCGGGAGGAGAGTGGAGCGGAGCGGGCCGCTCGCCAGCTCGCCAGCCGCCCGCACCCGCTGCCATGTGCTGGCTGTTGCTTTCCCAGTGATTGACAGGCGGGCGCACAGTCGGCGTGTCAGCAGCGAACCAAAGTAACATGCAGTCTTGCACGTTTTTGCCGAAGTGCTTTTGCCCCTTGGAATGCCTAGGAGTTCAAACAACGTTCAAGCGACGCCTCTGCGCATTGGAAATCAATACACAGAGACGGGAAATTCAGGTTTTAGACAATTGCTTCTCGGGATTCGGTCGCCAACAATGCCTAAACAAACACGCATTTGGTCCACACACCCGAGTGCCAGCCCCTCTTCGGCATAAACCACCCAGTTTTTCACACATCCGACCGTTTCAGACTTTAACCTTGTTAAGTAGTTCGCTTACGGGGGGGGGGGGGGGAGGGAAAGGGGCCCTGCTTTTTCTTTTGGTGGTAGCATTTATTTTAAGAGCATTAGTTTTAGTAGTGGGAATGCTACTGGTAATTTGAAATGCAACCAGTAATCTTAGATCTAAAGCGAGTTCAAAGAAATAACCAGTTCCTTGCAAAAGCCAACATTTCTCACCTGACCTTTCCTAAAATGTCTGCGGAAAGAAAGGAAGGAAACAGTTCTTACCTAACGCAAAGATTGGAAATTGCTTTTCAGGCACATTTACAGCGACTGTAGCTGCTCCTTATCCAGGGCAGGGAGTTCTGTCTGCAGCTATCACTCTGCAAACCACTGAGTGCCTTACAGAGCAGTCGCACTCCGGCTCCGCAGAATTTCAGCTCGTCGCGGGCACCTCCACCTCCACTCCAGGACACGCCTCCAGTGATATCATATGTCAATCATACGGGCTGCCTGAAAACCTGGAGCTGGATTTCCCCAACAGTCGTTTCCTCTTTCGTTCATGAGTTCTCGCTTGGAAATGTTGCCCTGTACCCTCCTGTGAAAAACGTCCTCTAAAAATGTGGATTGCCCCTAAAAATCCTGCAAATGCTGTTTGTCGTGAAAGAATACCTTTAAATCTAGTCAGCAGTCTTTAGTCATGAATCTCAGTAAAAGGATTGGTGGACTCTATCCTTAAAGTTGAATTAGAAAAAAATTTTGAAGAATAAAAGAAGATTAAAAAGTTGTATATCAAGCCATCACTTCTGATCAGTTAGTGAGAGAATGTATATTGATAGAAAAAAGATGATAATATAACATTAGTTCCTATTTAAAGCAAAGTTCAGAATATGTGGAACCTCAGAGTTCAAAAGGTGGCACTCCTTACTGCAAATGTATGTAACAATGTCATTAAGGCGCAATCTCCTGCTGTAGATTTTATAATAATTGTTCTATCTTGATTTGTGATATAACTTCCCCAAAATCAAATTTTAAAAATCCCAAACTCCTTCAATTTTGTAATATATTTATAATTTTGAAAAAAATATATTTTTTAAAATCAGCGAAATGGCAATCAATTAAAATAGAAATAATTTTCCAAGAAGTTGTATAATTCTTAAGCATAAATGATGTGTCACTGAAAAAAAAAAGCATTTTAATCAGTAGGAAACTTGCTTTTGTTTCCTTACAAACGATTGGATTTTAGACATTTATTATCAAAATCGTGTGCTGCAGTGAGGGTAACTATATGTGAAATTTGAGTTTCCACAGAGACTTTTAAAAGATACCTAAAACCCAAAAACACATAGTAAGTGGAAAGGAAATATTTTCTCCAGGTACTACATATCAGAAGTAGCTTAAAGTCTTTGACAAAATAAAGCAAACAAAGCAAAACTCCAGGAAAAAAAAAATCATATATAAATTTGAGTACGGACATTTTTGGTTCAAAGTAATTTTTTAATCTCCTTCTTTAATAGCAAGTGATTCTTTTGAAACTGGTTTTTTCTATTCTAGACTTTCAAATGTTTGAGCACTTTAAAAAATTAAAGTTGTATTTGGAATGGCCTCTCAGGACCCTAGGGCACTGCTAAGACCATCAGCAAGAAGAAGAAAGCATCACTAGAAAATAACATAGAACAAGAATTAAAGCAAGAAGCTACCTATTCAGTCAATATAAATTGTAATAAAACAGTCTGTTTCAAAGGATAAAATCAACATTATTGTACATATTTTCTATTTTTTCATATATCTCATTATATTTGGGGATGTAACGAACTTTAACCAGTGGATAAGTTTCTTGCCCAATTTGAATGGGTGTGGAATAGTCAACTCAGAAATAGAACATTCCATCAGAGTATCTTACGTGGGTCTTCAAAATTGTCTTCTCCGCTATCACCACAATTTGAGGATGAGAGGTCAGTTCACCAATATGATAAAACCAGGAGAGGGAACACTGAACATTTTACTTCCATAAATCCTACAACAATATATTTGAAAGATTTCTATTGCAAATAAACTTCAAACTATTTCAACCACGGGTGCATTATTAAACTACAATTTGCGTGAGATTAAGTATTTTTAAATTACAATAATAAAATCCATGAAATTTTATCTATAACACCATCATCATGGGTCATGTTCTACTTAGAAATCAAACAGTATGCTGCATGAAGTTGACCAATGACCCTTTACATCATCTGGCACTAAAATGCATCAATGTTTTTCTCTAAATAGTACATTACAAATAAATATAGGTATAGCCTTGCCGCCCTGGATCTAGAAGACATTTAATAAAACCTGCCCCTTCTTCTGATTGCCTACAACTCTAAGACTTGGTAGAAATTCTAAAATTTTAGCTTAAAATAGACATTGTTCTTTATTTAGAAGGTTTAATTACAATGTACCTTGGCTAGAAATGGATAGCTAGAGTATGAAATTTTCCCAAAAAGGAAAAACAATGTAAATATCCATGAGAAAATCTTACAATAATTTTCGGTTTACTATATTAAGATCTAAAAAAATAAGGTGGAATGGAAAGTGAACCCTGACATTCTTCATTTTCATGTGAAAACAAGATTAGCCATTTCTTCTACTGATTTGACTTTTGAGAAAATAATAAAGTAAAATGAAAAAAAAAGGTCTGGTAACTCCTGGCAACTGCTAGTGATTTAAAAAAGAAGAAAAAATGTAGTACTGAGGCTTAACTTACTCATTTACCTACTTTATTTGCCAAACTAGCAGAACCACAATATGTTCCAAGCTCTTGAAAAATAATACCTTATTAATCCTCCCAATGTTTCTGTGAAGTCACGATAATAAATATAATCTTTTATCTTGTTGAGAAACAATAACAGAAATTGATGAGTTACCCTATAAGTATCTAATTAAGTAATGAAGAACCAAGAATGGAAACTAAGTCGTTACTTTCCTTTTAGGGCAATAGTCACTATATTACTATACTTCCCAAGAAAAGCTGGCAAGGATAAGCCATTTTATTTTCAGTTTCCTTTTGTAAACAATCTTTGTAGTTGACAGAAATAGACCAACCTATTCTGTAAATTTTCCATAAACATTCTTTTCATTTTCGTAAGTGTAATTCTCATCCTTCTGCCCTATTTGAAATATTAATGTTCTGTGTTGGTTTCAAATCCTGGAAGTGGGCAAATCAAACAATACATGGAATAAGTTATACTGAATGATTTGTAGAGTTTCTGTCAGCTCTATAATTCTACAACTAACCATTTGTGTTCTTTGTCACAAGTAATTCTGTTTTTCTACAAGTTGTAAAAAAAGAAAGAAATGCACATGGAAGGGCTCTGAATTAGTGCCCTTCATTCCTTAAGTGTTATATTCCTTTACAAAGAATCAAAGCAGCAAGAGTTCAGACAAACTGCATCACTACTACATATCAAAGATGCTGCTAATTAGATCCACATGGTAAGGTCGTCTAAGGAAACATCTTTGCCCTAGTACAAAACAGTCTTCATTTCTTATCTACCTAGTTGAAGAATAAATCCTGTTTTTTCTCCTCTTCCATATTATTAAATGTTCCCTTCTAAGCCTTGATTGCTCTTCATTTCCGCAAGAAAACAGGATTAGCCATCTCTTCTGCTGGTTTGATTTCTGAACCTAGAAATGGAATGGTCCTTATAATGATCACCTGGTATTCGCTTTGATTCTGGTCAACAAAAGTTATTCATCTCTCATTTCCACAACTATGTACTGCTAACTTCATCTTCAGAGACAAGTGCATAAGAACCTAGGTTAATTTAAACCTTTAACTGCCCTCATAGATACAACAGGAAGAAAACAAAATCATGTTTTCATTAAAACAAAAACAACTTAAAACATCTCCTGGGGCTTGTCTGCTTTAATCTTTATTTCCTATTGAAATAACCTATGCCAAAGGCTATAGTTTATCCTTTGGGAAAATAAAAGTAGAATATTTATTTGATGAAATGACTCTAGGCATGCCTTCTATAAGAATGCTTAATATTGAAAAAAGAAAACAAAAAAACTTCCAAGAGGTTTTTTTTTTAAAGAAAGAATTTATACCTCGGGTTTCTTTGATTTGCAATTCTCTTGGAGCATTTTAATTTCATTTATAAAAACATTTCATGTGGTCTATCATATTTGATAGGATACACGTATTGAAAAATCTGTTTTGATTATATCATTCTTCTATATCATAGTCTATTAATTTAGCTAATATGCCATATTTGCCCATAATGTCCCCATGTCCAATATTACAAATATGAAAATGGCATGGTATAGAGAAAAGAGTTCCTGATGTAGGGTCAGATGATATGAAGTTCAAGTCCCAGCTTTGCCACTTCTAGCTTGGTGACCTTCACTTAATTTCTTTCAGTCTGCTTTCTCATCAATAACCTGAAGTTAATAACAATACTTCACTTTCCCAAATTGTAGTCCTACTGTGGACTCAATGTATATGCAGTGCTTTGTAAGTTTTAAAGCCCTGTATAAATTCTTGCCATACAGCGTGTTATTGCCTCAAACACACTGTGTGATGAAGAAATGTTTCAGGGCCCCCTCTTTCTGGGTACTTCATCCCTAAATACTGGATTTATTTGTCGTATAATTGTTTCAAGTTAATTCAGTTTAACTTTTGTTTTTCTAAGGCTGAACTCAGGTTTGAATAATTGTATTGCTGTGTGTGTGTGTGTGTGTGTGTGTGTGTGTGTGTGTGTGTGTGAAGTGGGATTCTGGAGCAGCTATCTGCTAATAATTTCAGATTAAGGAATTTAATGAGCCCTGATCACCTTAACGTTTATCCAGAATTTTTAATTGTTTACATTTTGCTTCCCATTAAGATAAAGGTCATTGCAAATATTAAAAATCCCTTCTATAAAATCTTTAAACTCTTCATGATCATTAAGAGTAAATAAAGAAAATACATGTTTTTTTAAAGTAATTGAATTACATTTAAAAAGTTGAAAATCAGTAGAAAAGTAAAAAACTGAATGATCCTTCTATATATTTTAAAAAAGTATGTTTATTGCTGCTTCTTTTTGATAATCTCTTAGAATGTTAATTTTGATAATAAATACAGCAGATTTGGTAGCAGATATAATTCCTGTCAATTACCAAAGTACTATTTGAATCTTAATGTTTTGTATTCATTTTTTTTCTTTTTTTTTTTGTATTCATTTTTTAAATTGATAGCAGAGATATTTCATACAGCCAAAGCATTTCAACTAAACAAACAAAAAACCCGCGAAGCGCCACCTATTGTTGAAAATAAGTCATTTCAAATTTCAATCAAAACTTGCAAAAGGCGCTTGAGTCTTGGATTTGGGTATTCACATTGGTCAGTGTTATACATTTATTTCCCTTACATTACCATATTGTGATATGAGTTAGTGTGTTAGTTTTCAATAAAAATGCAAAAGATGCATTATATATACTGGATGCTTTCTGAGGAATCTAAAAGACATAAAAACACTGTGTCTATCTGAAGTTACAATATCAATGGTAAACATAATAGAGAAGTGATACTGACTTTTGACTAACATATTAGGATTAATAGATCCAAAAAGGTGTTTTCCTACTCAAAGTAGTTACTTAGAAAAGCTGTACACTTATACCAATTGGTGCCACAATTGGATGGATCTTTCTTTAAAATCCTTGATTGAGGGCTCCCCTGGTGGCACAGTGGTTGAGAATCTGCCTGCCGATGCAGGGGACACGGGTTCGAGCCCTGGTCTGGGAAGATCCCACATGCCGCGGAGCAACTAGGCCCGTAAGCCACAACTACTGAGCCTGCGCGTCCGGAGCCTGTGCTCCGCAACAAGAGAGCCGCGATAGTGAGAGGCCCGCGCACCGCGATGAAGAGTGGCCCCCGCTTGCCGCAACTAGAGAAAGCCCTCGCACGGAAACGAAGATCCAACACAGCCATAAATAAAAATATAAAAAATTTAAAAATCCTTGATTGAAAACATCATCTGGGCCTAAACATCACATTCGTTTGAATCTCAATCTTTTATACCAATATTGTATATGGATTAGTGTATATATCATAAATAATATCAATATTAGAGAAACATTTCCCTTTTGAAGATGGATTTGGATTTTATTAACCCATAAGTCAATAGGAGCCATTTGTACTGAGTAAGATGAGGGCTCAAGCTGAGTAAAAGTCTGGGGAGAAAAACATAAAAATAACAAAACTGTTCAAAATTGTTAAAAGATCACTGGCTGCTGTGGGGAGAATTAGCAGTGAAAGGAAATGATTTATGTTGACACATAGTATAAAGTATATGCTGCTATAAAATAGAGAGTATTAATTATGACAGGAAGAAGAAGAACCCTATTCTAGAATAAATAGAATTCATAAGAGACAAAAAGAAAAAGACAAGGTACCCTTAGGACATGGCACAAGGAAACACCAGAGGGTGGAAATAGGCAATTGGCACAACACAATCACTTTTGATTTACAGGACTAGCATGACTGGAAAAGGAGATTTCTTTTGTAAAATCACAGTTATCAAAATCACGGAGGGACTTTAATGCCTTGATGAGGATTTGGGCTTGATCCCAAGGAAAATGAAGTTTTAGAGCAAAGGAGTTACCTGATGAAATCATCTCTTCCTAGAAGATTCATCCAGCCTTGTGGATTGCAGCAAGAAGAGGCTGGAGTCAGAGGGTTGCCTTAGAGATGAATATGTTAATCCAAGCAGGGAGCAGGGATACCTTGGATTCGGTGGCAGTGGAGAAAGAGGGAAAGGACCTAACACAATATAAACATTCATTGCATGCCTGTTCATTAAATGATATGATAACAACAGATTGAAGTTTTGCCCACAAAGCTTTAACGAAACCTTAAAGAATGGTAAAATATACCTAACTGGTCGGTCATACTAAGGACACTTATTTTGGGAATAAGTCAGTCACATAAGGAGACTTGAACACATGAAGTTTACAGGATTTACCCAATGTTATGGACCTGCAGAGTGAAAGAAGGAATCCACAATTCATCAGTAAAGTTAGACAGGCGTTACTCATCTCTTCCATTCTCTTCTATCCAATTTTGCAAGAAACAGGAGGAGAAGGAAAAATGTTTTCATGGAGAAATGTGTTCATAAGACATCACTAACATTTATAGCTACATCTGGCCAACCCAAGGAATGGATATTGATTATATTATGCTGTTATATCATATAGATATCAAGCAGTATGTTATCCAGTTAATTAATTAGGTCATAGAAATGATAACTGAAAATGTTCCCAAGTTGGAAGAGTGTGTAGGTACTAGAAAAACTTAATCCATGAAAGATATCAAATACTACATTTGTAGAAAACTGAAGTCAAATATTTATAATAGCAAGTAAGTTCGAGATACTATTGTGATTTTTTAAAAAACTTTTAAAAACTGTACAATTTATTGTCGAACTGTATGTGATAAGTGAGTCACGAACTTCTCTCTCTTACAAGATCATTGTGGTTTATACGTTCATTCAACAAACATGTATTAGTACTGTGCTAAGTGCTGAGGAGACAAAGATGACAACAAATTCCTGGGGAAGCCCTAGCAGCTGTGTTCTGGACCGCATGACTCTCCCCCCATGGTTGACTGGATTAGGGGTTAGCACAGGACCTAAACCCAGCCATAGCCTAAGCGATGTCCTGGGTGAGGGAAAAAAAACAAAAGACAGGTTAGAAAAAAAGAATGAGCAAGTCTGGTTATTATGGAGAGAATAAGGCAGTTATTTTGTGAACTAGAGCTACAAAGTCATGAAGAAAAAGGCAAATTTTTACTCACCACAAGTGAGTAAAACTTATGAGCAAACAAATGCTATTAGGTAATAATAACACAAACCACATTTCATCAAATCTAAGATGTCATTACCTGTATGATACAGGTATGATATCATACCTGTATGATAGTTATTTTATGAAATATTATGAAAGACAAAAATGCTGCTAATTAATACATGACACTAATTTTCTTATCACCTAGAGTTACACTTATTGAAAGGGTTGTTAATGATGGTTTACACACAGATTTTATCATATTTGATTCTTGTGTACACATGAAAAGGAAAATAGAAGCAAAATAAATTGCTTAGGGTTCCTGAAACTTCATCACAGAGTCAAATTCTTCTGAATCACTGTTTTTGATTTGCTTTGTTTTTTTGCGGTACGCGGACCTCTCACTACTGTGGCCTCTCCCGTTGCGGAGCACAGGCTCCAGACGCGCAGGCTCAGCGGCCATGGCTCACGGGCCCAGCTGCTGCGCGGCATGTGGTATCTTCCCGGACCGGGGCACGAACCCGTGTCCCCCGCATCGGCAGGCGGACTCTCAACCACTGCGCCACCAGGGAAGCCCCTGAATCACTTTTTGATGCCATCATCAATGCTAGTGTTTTTCTACATAACATAATGCTCTGACCATCAAGAACCCTGGGCAACAGTTCTTAAAAGAATGCTCCACCATTGTTTTCAGGATTTCTTCCAAGCCATTAACACTCTGCAAATTTGGATACTGGAGTGTTTTTTACTGATGTCTTACCAATGAATGCCAGTAGAATGTTTTCAGCCAACAGCCAGGGTTCATAGACTTGCCTCATATGGTTCATAAATAGTTTCCCAAGTCAAACATGGAGAGGTTGCAGTTGTCCGGCCAGGAATAAAAACCACATTTGCTCATGAGCAGGCAATAACTACCTCATGACTTGACTCCTGTCTGGCCGACAGTCATTGTAAGATGCATCCTGATTTCAGAGGTATCAAAATGTGGATGAAAATGTGCATCTTGAATTGGTGATTACAGTGGAGAGCATTTCATCCTTAAAATAATCTGTGCTTTCCTTGTACATATGATGCACAAAGAAGTTTTGTAATTTGTCTAAGATTACCTAGCCGACATGTGGTAGAACAAGGATTTGAACCCAGGTATATAGAGTCAAGGGTGAGGAAGTTAGTTGCTAGAAAGAAACGTAGACCAGAAAGGATAGCTGAATTGCTGTGATAATAGGATATTTCACCGAAGATCTGCCACCAGCCTACTGTTGATGTCCCCAAAGCTCCTTGGCTTTCAGGGTAGCCCAGCCATGCTAAGGTTTCTTTTCTTGGATTCCCATGAGATTCCTAGCTCTCTTTTTACCATCTTGGCTTGGGGTGGCCTCAGTCTCTGCTGCTCACAACTCGTAATCCTAATAAATATAAGCACGGAAATCTGGTTGGGAGAATTGGGAATATTAAACAGAGAAGGGCGCACTGAGCTTAGATTTATTGTATGGCAGACACAACTGGGGCGGTGGGAACGGAGGCAGAGGCATGACATTCTAGAAGAGCTACATATGTGTGCAAAGGTACAAAGGGCAGAATAATCATGGCACATCTGGGGAATATCTTAAAGCATTCGAAGTTGCTAAAGCAGAAAGTTAGGAGGTGGAAGAAATAAAGAGAAGACTGAAAGCAGGGATCAGAACACATTGGGACACTACACCTAAAGAAATTGTATGCTCTCCTGTAGAAGAGTGGTTCTTAAATTTGTTTTAGCAGTGACCTATTTTTTCCCAAAAACTGCTCCATGAAACTCTAAAATATATGACATGAAGTGGTGCTGTACCAAAAAGGCAAGGATGCAGCATGGGGAGGAGACTCTCCAAAAGCAGCTTCATACAACACAACATGAAATCCAGTACCAGAGGAGTAACATAAGAAAGATCATCTTGACAGTAATAAAGAGGATGCAGGGGCAGAGTTGATCATTGCTCTCAGCCACTAGGAAGCCACTGCAACCACCCAGGGGAGAGGCTCAGACACAAAGAACGCCATGTCTTAGGGTTAGACTGAAAGCGAAGTTTGAGTGAAGAGGGATTTCTTATACACGGACAGCAACCAACCGCACAAGTATCTGAGGACAGAAAACAAAGTACAATTAATTATACACAAAGCGGAACTGGGAAGACACAGAGTGATGGTACATGTCTTTTTTGGCATGTTTTCTGATGGGTCTACATAATGAGATGATAATGGGCATGTAAGTTTATCTCCTGCTATATTAATGCTATAAGATAATGATAATCTATAATACCTTATACATTATATATAATATATAAGTTTATTGTGTGCCAGTCTCTCTGCTAAGAATTCTATATACAACATCTCTTTTAATCCATACAAAAATCATATTAGTGAAATATTCTGATTATAGAGAAAGACACTGATGCTCTGAGAGATTAAATAATGTTCCCAAAGCTACACAAGTTGCAAGTGACAAAGCTCAGGTTTGAAAATAGATTTGTCTGACTCTAGAACACCAGCTCTTGATTCCATTATTTTAAAACCCTCCAAAAACATTATTTAAATAAATGCTGATATTCCACTGTAAGAATCTTTTACAATTTACTTAAATATTCCAGGTCCAAATTTTAAGAAGAAAAAGCACAAATTTCGGGCTTCCCTGGTGGCGCAGTGGTTGAGAGTTCGCCTGCTGATGCAGGGGACACGGGTTCGTGCCGCGGTCCGGGAAGATCCCACATGCCACGGAGCGGCTGGGCCCGTGAGCCATGGCCGCTGAGCCTGCGCGTCTGGAGCCTGTGCTCCACAACGGGAGAGGCCACAACAGTGAGAGGCCCGCGTACAGCAAAAAGAAAAAAAAAAAAAAAAAAAAAGCACAAATTTCCACGGTTACTGGGTCTCAACTCTGATATCAAGATTTCACGAGACTGATTTTCACTATCTTGCGGGGTACCACTCACCACCCCAACCCTGCTTGCTAAGCCATATGTAGTGGGAAGAATGACGTCACTGGGGATGGGAAATTTCTCACATCAAAGACCACGCCTCTGGAGCGGTGGCATCTCTAGTTTTTCCTACATAGCTCTTTCTTTTACCACGCCCATAGTGGGGAATTTCACATGCAGCACAGTTGTGAGGCGGATCACAAGCACACCCACTCTTCTGAAGCTAACTTATTCCTGTTCGGGGCCCTTCGTGTACATGTGCGTGTTAATGGTTGAAGTCCTCTACTTAAGATTCCAAATTTACCTTTGCATTCAGTACTATTTTTGTGAAACCTAATACAGGAAATAATCAGAAGGTTTCAATCAATTGACACGTGAAGTAAAAAGAAGCTCTTCCCCTAATTAAACAACACCCCTCCGCCCACCAAATACACACCGACACACACACACATATATACACATACAGGTTAAGTGTAAAAAACAGCACAGCACTGATAATCAGATACTGGAAATATAGTTCCCAGATAGATGGTATGAAACCTAAACCAGGAATAAGTGAAATTTACCTGAGTATGGGATGCAATTCCTGGGGGGATTTCTTCCTCAGGTAGATAATTTGCTTACCCTCTCTCCATTTAACATATAACCGAGAGAGCATGATGTATACACAGACATGATAATTATGAGCTGCTGTAAAATTTTTTCCATGTGGCACTAAAATGCATGAAAAATCTGTGTGTTTTCTGACTGAAAGGTACACTGTAAAAGCCCTTTCTCGGGCTTCCCTGGTTGCACAGTGGTTGAAAGTCCGCCTGCCGATACAGGGGATGCGGGTTCGTGCCCCGGTCCGGGAAGATCCCACGTGCCTCAGAGCGGCTGGGCCCATGAGCCATGGCCGCTGAGCCTGCGCGTCCGGAGCCTGTGCTCCGCAACGGGAGAGGCCACAGCAGTGAGAGGCCCAAAAAAAAAAAGCCCTTTCTCTTGTGACATGCCACTGGTGGTGTCTTTATGAAGATGTGACCACAGAAATGGAGTGTCGGCATCCCCTGTGACAAAGACCCCCCCCATCTTTAAGTGCCTACCTTCTCACCAAAGCAAAATCATTAAGCATTTAGAACCATTGCGCTGGCCTTGAAATGTTTTATATTATGTGATCTGTCAAGCAAGAAGCATTTCCTGACTCTAAGGGATTTATGTTGAATAATAAAAACTATACCAAGTAAAATGCTGATTAAAAATGAGGAAAACACAAATGTCAGGAGATGTTTTTTAAATTAGTGTGTGGTTTTACTTTTTCATATGCATTTGCATCTTATTCAAGCTTTATCTTTATTTTTATATGGAAAACCTCATTATTACAGGGCAGGTTAGCCTCCTACCCATGTTAATTTGCTTTCCCTCTAGGTACAGGTGAGTCTGTGTGGTCACATGCACTCTGGGACTTTGGGTTTGGGGGTGAAGGAAGTGAGGGAGGGAAAAGAGAGGGGTGTTTTAACTGGTAAAAAGTCTAAACAGTAAATTACATTCAAAAATAAATGTAGGGTTATGCCTTGTACACTACATAACAAAACCTAAATATCCAAAAAGAGTAAAATTAATCTCAAAATGGTTTATACTCCCATAATTGTTTAATACAGTCATTCTGAATTCTGCCTTCTATTTTGAACTATGAACTTTCGACTGAAAAAGAATCACATATACCAGGTCTGAATTTTTACAAGTTCCAAAATGGATTCTGAGCTAACGAGACTTTTTTACACTCTATAAGGGCTTTGATGCTGGGGTAGGAGTTTTATTAATGAGTGGCCCTTCACTCAGCGACAATGTGCCATTTGATGGGTGTATTTTTATAAGGCCCTTTCCAAACATCACTAATTGGTCTCCTTCTCAGTTCACTGTGACAGTAAAGATGGTGAGCATACCTCACTACAGCAATGTTTATTCTGTTAGAAGGGACTATAGGTTCAAACTGTTCATTATGTAACAGTGTCATGGAAAGTTTACACAGTTATGTTGGTTTAAAAGATGTCAGTTTTGTCTCCATTGGAGCCCTAAGAGATATTCAGCACCAAGCTGTTATTTTCACTTATGGACAGAGTCTGTAACTTAATAAGCAACTGTTATACAGTTCACAATTTATCATCATTGTTACCTGATGCAGATTCATAATATACTTTGATATTTCAGAAAGGCTTTATGATCATTTTCTATGCTCATTCCAATGGTATGAAGTTAAGCTGATGGTACCATCACATTTTACTCAAAAACTGAGACGTGAAAATCAAAGTGAATTCAGTGAGTCTTAACTAATACAAAGGTTTAGGAAAAAACACAGTGATTGTGCTCCCAGTCTGTTGCTTATCTGTCCAGGCATATTAATGTTCTTTAACAGTGGATAAATTATGTTTTATCAATATAAGGCCCACACAATATTCAAAATGATGATCACAGTCTCTTTACAGGAGAATAGCCTATCTTTTTTCATAAGGTCAATCCAATGGAGTAGGACTCCACTGCTCTTTCTATATAAATTATTAAACATGTCTCCAATTCCAATTTTATCAAGATGGATCACAGACCTAAACATAAAAGCTAACACTATAAAGCTTCTAGAAGAAAACACAGAATATGACCCTAGAGAAAGCACTGATTTCATAAAGAAGACATGAAAAGCACTAAACGTAAAAAGATAGATGGGACTTTATCAAAATTTAAAACTTCTCATCAAAAGACACTATTAAGAAAATAAACAGGCGAGACACAGACTGGGAAAAGATATTTGAAATACATGTATCTGACAAAGGACTTGTATCCAGACGATATAAGGTACTGTAAATATATTGCAAAAAAGACAAATAACCATATTTTTAAATAGGCAAGATACTTAAATACATCATAAAAGACCATATATGAATGGCCAATAAGCTCACAAAAAACTGCTTGACATCATTTACTCATCAAGAAAATGGAGATAAAACCACAAAATATACCATTTCTCACCTACTAGAACAGCTAACGTTATAAAAGACTGACAATCCAAATGGTGGCAAAGAAGTGGAGCAACTAGAATGCTTACGTGTTGCTGGCAGAACTGTAAAAATGGTACAACCACTTTAGAAAACAGTTTGACAGCTTCTTATTTACACACACACACACACACACACACACAACACACACATATCCTATGACCCAACAAGTCTTCTTCTAGGTATTTCCTAAGAAGAATGAAAACGTATGTCCACAAAAAGATTCTACATGATTATTCATAACAACTTTATTCATAATAGCCCCGACTGGAAAGTACCTAAATGTCCATCAACAGGAGAATGTATAAGCAAATTGTGCATAGCCATTCAGTGAAATATCACTCAACAATAAAATGGAATGGACTGATACATACATCAAAGTGGATCATTTTCACAGACATAATGCTAAACGAAATAAGCTGGACACAAAAGAGCTCATAACATATGATTCCATTTTTGTGAAGTTCTAGAACAGGCAAAAACTAATCTGCAAGAACAGAAATCAAAATGGTAACTGCCTGTGATAGGGAGTAGGAATTGACAGGCAAGGGGCATGAAGAAAACTTCTGGGATGATAGAAATGGTCTATTTATTAGAATAGTAGTTACACTGAAATACATTTATCAAAACTCAATAATTACACATTTACAATCCATGCATTTCACTGTATGTAAATCTTACTTCGATAAAAAGAAAATACAAGGATATAAAAATAAATAAGAATAAGACCCACTCCCTGACTTTAAGAAATGTAAAGTCTAAGAAGGGTTTACACTCTGGTGAAGGAGAGAGACAAGTAAATTTCACTGCAAAATGGCAGGAGCCTTAGTAGAGCTGTGGGGACAGAGATGGGCTAGAGGAGGGAACCCAATATTAGAGGAAGAAAGGTTCCTGAAAAGGTGACGCCAGAACCTTATCTTGGGAGTAAAGAGGAAGATAGAGGGACAGAGATTTTCAGGCTGGGGAAAACTCAGAATTCTGGAAACAAGAAACCACACGGCTTGAGTGAGGAGCTAAAAGTAATTAATATTATTCCAGTTAGTTGATGTTACCATTCCTACAGTCTCCCCAATATACTGGCCAAGATGAGAAAATGATTTTGTAGTTTTAGTGTCTAAGCTCTATGTATTTTTTTTGGTACCAGTGGCACTAATTTCACTTCAGAACTGATCAGCATGGTGCCCACCTCTGCTTGCATTCCTGAACTAATCTTTGCTCCACCTCAGTCCTGTCTGAGGTTTTGGCTATCCTGAAATGCAATCATTATGGAATTCAAGAGCGAACTCTATGCAATGCCTGATGTAAAATTTTTTGAGACACTGTCTTCCCTTGGCTTCAGCGGCATTGCTTTCTCCTGGTTTACTTCCTTATGGCTCCTTTCGTGGCCTTGCTTCATTCAAGCCTTAAACGTTGGCATTCCTCTGGCTCTGCCTTAAATAGAATGACTATATATCTATTGTCCAAACTGGCTCACTTTGGGAGTGAAAGGGATGCAATTAATAATTATACCCAGGCGGTGGTTGTTAACCAGGACCATTCCAGGCAAACTGGGGTTAACGGTCAGCGTGTTCCTGGACCATGTCCTTCTCCCACACCGCGCTCTCTCCCCAAGTGATCTCAACCATGCCCACGGCTTCTTTATCATATTTATCCAGACGATGGCCAAATATCTCCAGCCTGGACTTCACTTCTGAGCCATAGACCCATAGAGATAAAGGTTTATTCCACTTGGATGTGTTACAGGCACCTGCAACTCAGTAACTCCAAAACAGAATATACGATATCCTCTTTTCTCATCCACACTCAGATGTACTCCTCTTCTAGCAATTCCTATCTCCCTAAAAGGCAGTTCTATCCAACCACTTGCCCAAATCAAAAGCCTTTTCCTCCCCCTTCACATCCAACAAACAGTAAGTTCTGACAGTTCCTACTTTCTATACCTCCTTTAAGCAACCCCTTCTCTCCAGGAACACCACTGTTTCCCCCGCAAGAACAAGCGCTGTCAACTCTTACCTGGACTAGCTTCTATACTGCTGCCAGCGTGATCTTCCTGAAACAGAAATCTGATCCCGCTTTTTTTAAAACAAAGAGTTCAGTTGCTTTCCATTGTCCACAGGCTCCAATCCCAACTTGCAACTTGGCCTCAGGTCACTGTGATCCAGCCCTCGCCTCTCTCTCCAGCCACATCTCCATCCTCTGGGCTGCAGCCACATTGGCAGTCATTTAGTTCCTTGAATGTGCCATGGCTTTTCTAACCTCAAGAAGCGTTGCACATTATTTCTTCCTCAGTTACATGCTGTTTCAACACACTGTACTTCTTTGCATAATTTTACACAGTTGTAATTATTTTTAATCATTTGTTTGAAACCTGTTCTTCCTTCTAGACTGTTTAAGCCTCCACGATGTGTATGTTCTAGTCACCATTATATCTCCGGCATTCATATAGTGTCTGAGACTCCATCAATGTATACTGTGCAGTTAAACAAAGGATTTCCCTCTTATATGAAAAACCTAATTCATTGATTGAGGGAGAAAATTCAAATTATTTATGTTTACTCTAACAATCATATCAACAATTAACAAGAATTGCTTGTATGTTTCTTTATTCAAATACATTTTTGTGTCTTTTGTTGGGGGGGAGCCTCATTCTCTCACCAGCAAAAGAAGGTGAAGAAGATCAAACAGATCCCTATCTCATACTATTTGCTCATTTGTATAAAGTTAAAACATAAAGGTGGAAAATGAGACGAACCACAGTCTAAATTCCAGATTTTGGATTTTTCACCAATGGGAAGGACAAGATGTAACATGGTGATTGAATAAGTCAGCTGTTTCCTTCCAGATTAGAGATAAATCATGAGGGGAACTGCTTAAGACAATTTTCCAATCAAACATTACTAATCCCATTGATTTCTAACGTTCAAGAAACCCAGGCAAAATCTAACAGTGGAGTTCTTTGTCTTTTTTTTCTTTAATGAGTATTTGACAAAAACAATGAGGTGGGGGAAATGTTCTTGAAGGCGAAGAATCCAGTGTCACTTGCTTACAAAGCAACCATTGGGACATGAGGTGACTGACCATCTGTTTTCAATCTTGCGTCGAAATTTCTTTTAATCCAGGATGTAATTAAATCCCTGGTAGGAACAGAGATATCTATTTCACATATATAATTCCCTAGATGTCTAATTATAAAGTAGTTGCAATCATTTGCACAAATCAGTTTGTATTATGTTATTTTGACATCAGATTTACATGTTTTGGAAGGAAATGTATGGGGTTGTGATGGGGGCAAACTGGTACAATACATAGAAGGAGTTTGACCCGCTCCTTCATTTTCATCTACCAGCAAGGCTGGCTCCCTATCTTGCCTTCTCTTCCAGTATTAAAATAGGAAGAGGTAATTTTGTCAAATCTACCCTAGCTAGGCCTGAGTTGTAAGAAAATTTCTTAAATTCTTTGTTGAAATATGAAAATCATTTTCTTTAAAGTATTAGTTACATAGAAAGAAATTATTTACTTTAAAAATAAAAATTCCTGGGGCTTCCCTGGTGGCGTAGTGGTTGGGAGTCCGCCTGTTAATGCAGGGGACACGGGATTGAGCCCTGGTCCGGGAAGAGCCCGCATGCCGTGGAGCAACTGAGCCTGTGCGCCACGGCTGCTGAGTCTGTGCTCTGGAGCCCGGGAGCCACAACTACTGAGGCCCGCATGCCTGGAGCCCATGCTCCACAGCAAGAGAGGCCACCGCGGTGAGAGGCCCGCGCACCGCAACGAGGAGTAGCCCCCGCTCGCCACAACTAGAGAAAGCCCGTGTGCAGCAACGAAGACCCAACGCAGACAAAAATAATAAATATATAAATAATAAATAAATTTATTAAAAAATTAAAAAAATAAAAATTCCTTAACACTGGGTAAGACAGGAGAAAATATAGATTATATCTTCATGTTATAACATCTATACCATATAATTTCCTCTCGTCAAGTATCTTAGGTATATATCCTCTTTTACCATAGTATTCCATAGTTGTATCCTTTTATTCTACACAAAGTAGAGAATCAAACAATATAACTGTGATTGTGGTAAAACTAGTAAGCTAACATCTTCCGGTTTGTCTGAAGTAATAGGAGTAAGAAATGGCAGTTGCATGAAAAATTCTTTTGCAAAGATAGTATCATCCAAAAGTCTTATTATACATTGTGTACATTATTCTTATGTCTTGGTGGGGGATCTAGAATATCAAATTAGCAATGTATTCATGGATACACATTTCTAATTCCTGTCTCTATTGTACACACTGGGTATCTATTTCAAGAATCAATGTCTATTTTAATATTTTATAGTGATCTTACTTCCCACTATTTAGATATAGTAACTTCATTAAAAGACAAAAAAGAGACAGACTAATGTTGGTCTAGAAATAAGGAGACAAAATCTTTAGACTCTAAGCTAAAACTAGAAGCCAGAATAGAAAACTATTAATTAAAATTTCCAAGAGCCATGGAAAGGAGATCTAAGTTTTATCGTTTTTGCTTTCTTTTCTTGAAAAATTATTTGTCCCTTTTTAGTTTACAAATGTTATTTTTCTGTTTCTCTCTCCATCATCTCATGTGCAAAATCAGAATTTTCTTAGTACTCTAGTAAATAGTTTTCTAGTCTAAGCAATTTATCTTGATTGCTTTTTTATACTTTTCCTTCTGTCTTCTCATCAGTCAGTCAATAATTAATTTTAAAAGAATTTATTTAGTATCTACCATATGCCAGGTAGTGAGCATTAGCTCCTCCATGCTTTACAAAGAAGTTTTTTTAAGCTGATTGTATCAGGCTGCTTCTCATGAAGTTCCTGGAATAGCCTATTAAGTAGTCTGCATTTCATTTTCAAAGTAAGGGAGCAAATTAAGGGAGTGTGTAATAAAGAATTTGACTGACCTGACAATGCCAGTTTCCCGGAGGTAACCTGTAAACCCTGGGATTTCCTGAGTGATAGGAGTGTCTTTGTTATTCATGGTGGGCCCCTGAGGCCATATCTGATATTTCACACTAATGAGGTAGCTCGCAGCAGCACTCAATAGTCTGTGCTAACTAGATGACTCACAGTAGGGCCAGCCACACCCCTAGTCTTAGGGGAGGGGGTGGGCCTCCTAGAAAGACCAATCATGTGATGAGAGGTTTGGCGCTTTGAATCAGGCGGCATCAGCCCAACCTCTGTGGGTGGGAGGGAGGCTGGAAATCGAGCTCAAACACAGGGGCCATGGTTTAATTAATTACACCTACTTAACAAAGCCTCGATAGAAGCTCTGAACACGGGAGCTCAGGTGAGCTTCCTGGGTTGGCAATTCTCCATGTATGCACCCCCACGTACTGATGCCAAGAGGATAATGTGTCCCTGAGGACGTGGAAGCTTCACACTGGGCATCTTCCTGAGGCAGGAGATAGATGGGGCCCAGGCTGAGCAGCCTGAGTTTGTCCCCTGTGAACAGATACTCCCAGAGGAAGATAATAGCAAGAGAGGTTGAGCCCTGCCCAGATAAAAGAATAAGAGACCACATTTTTCTCATTCTCGAGGTCAAGGAGACCTTCCCGACTACACTTGCACAGAAAGGCTCCTTGGAGGTCAGAAAAGGGAGTGATGTCAACCTACCCATAGGCCTTCACTAGAATCCATCTTGGCTAAGAGATGTGCATGCACACATGGGAGGACCTTGAGATAAACCAAATAGAGACTCAGAACCAGGCAAAGCAAGATGATTGGCCAAAGGAAACCCAGAAGAAATGCCCCACGTAAGTGATTCAAACTACCACGAGGGCACAACTCTCTCTCAGATCCCGCCCATGTGTGCCTATTCACGTGTAGCCTTTTTTCCTGCTAATAAACACTTTACTTTGCTTGACTAGTTTCTGTTTCTTTGTGGAAACTCACTTTCTGCAAAGCCGTTCGGGCCAGGGCCTTGTCATCGGCCACTGGTCGAGTGGTTAGGATTCAGCGCTCTCACTGCCACGGCCTGACTTCAATCTCTGGCCAGGAACCAAAATCCTGCTTCAAGCCGCTGCAGGCCGAGGCCACCTGAGATCATTCCCAGTCCCAGATTCCACCCTGTGCATGTCTTTCCTTGGCTATTCTGATTTCTATCCTATTACTATAATAAAACTGTAATCATAAGTATAACACTTTCATGAATCCTGTGAGTCAGTCTAGCAAATCATTGAACCTGACGGGGGCTGTGGAGACCCCTGACTTTGTAGTCAGTTGGTCTGAAGTCACAGTGGCTCTGGGGCCCTGAACTTTTTTTAAAAAAATAAATTTATTTATTTATTTTTGGCTGCATTGGGTTTTCATTGCTGCGTGCGGGCTTTCTCTAGTTGCAGCGAGCGGGGTCTACTCTTTGTTGTGGTGCGCGGGCTTCTCATTCCGGTGGCTTCCCTTGTTGCAGAGCATGGGCTCTAGGTGCACAGGCTCAGTAGTTGTGGCACACGGGCTCAGTAGTTGTGGCATGTGGGCTCAGTGGTTGTGGCGCACGGGCTTAGCTGCTCTGGGGCATGTGGGATCTTCCCGGACTAGGGCTGAAAACTGCCTGCCAATGTCCCCTGCATTGGCAGGCGGATTCTTAACCACTGCGCCACCAGGGAAGTCCCTGGGGCCCTGAACTTTGGACTAGTATCAGAAGTCTTGGCAGTCTGGAAGATTGTACCCTGAACCTCGACTTTGGCTGACTCCAGGTAGGAGTAAGAAGCTTAGATCTGCGTCTTAGGCAGTAGTATGACGGCTGGAGTGGAGGTGACTAAATTGGAGGTTATTGTAGTTGGTGGGATAAACAGTAAAGTGTCCCTGAATGATGTGCCCCCAGATCAAGTTGCAGGAAGCCTCAGGAAAGAAGCGGTAGCATTTGAGATGAAACTTGGGGTGGATAGACTCAACCAATTGGAAACATGGGAAGGAGGCATGAAATCTATTAAGAAATAACTTGAACTATATTTCAGAACGAGAAAAACAGGTAGGTACTTGTGTTGGTTTCCTATTGCTACTGTAAAAATTTACCACAAATTTAGTGGCTTAAAAACAAAACAAATGTATTATCTTCCAGTTCTGGAGGTCAGAAATCTGAAGTGGGCCAGTAGGGCTGCATCCCTTCTGACCACTCCGCATTCCCTGATTGCTCATCCCTGGCCCTACTTCACCCCGGCTTCTGCTTCCATCATAACACCTCCTCCTCAGACTCAAACCCTTGTGTCTCCCTCTTATAAGGACCCTTTTGTTTACGTTGGACCCACTTGGATAATCTCCCCACCTCAAACCCCTTAAACTAGTCACATCTGTGAAATCTCTTTTGCCCTGTCTGGTTACACATTCGTGAGTTCCAGGGATTAAGTCATGGACATTTTGAGGGGAGGGGCTAGTGATTCCGCCTACCACAGTAGTCCCGTTTAAGCGGAGGGCAAAAAAATGCAAATATGATAGTAGAAAGAGGGTTGTACTATATGAGAACCCACATGGCACAAGACAATAGGGAGGAATTAGAAGGTTTATTAGCAAAATAATGGTTTGATCATCGTTACATTTAGGAAGCATGTCCGGTGGTGCAGCCTGGATTAAAAGGAGGAACGACCAGAGGAGACTTGTTAGGAGGTTATTGAAATAGCCATGTACAACATGATGAGGGCTGGAACTCCAGAAGAAATAAAACAGGGGATTTGGGAGACCGGTAATTCATGGGACTTGGCAACGGATTGGACATGAGAGAAAGTAAGGTATGTGAAAATTTCAAACTAATAGGAGATGAAAATAACATTAAATTTTAAATAGAGCTTATTTGGCAAAAGAAAAAGAATTATATTTTGAACATGGTGATTTTGAAATTGTATGGAGGGCTTCCCTGGTGGCGCAGCGGTTGAGAGTCTGCCTGCCAATGCAGGGGACACGGGTTCGAGCCCTGGTCTGGGAAGATCCCACATGCCATGGAGCAACTGGGCCCGTGAGCCACAATTACTGAGCCTGTGCGTGCAATGAAGAGTGGCCCCCACTTGCCACAACTAGAGAAAGCCCTTGGGGCTTCCCTGGTGGCGCAGTGGTTAAGAATCCGCCTGCCAATGCGGAGGACATGGGTTCGAGCCTTGGTCCGGGAAGATCCCACATGCCGCGGAGCAACTAAGCCCGTGCGCCACAACTACTGAGCCTGAGCTCTAGAGCCCGTGAGCCACAACTACTGAGCCCACGAGCCACAACTACTGAAGCCCACGTGCCTAGAGCTCGTGCTCCGCAACAAAGAGCAGCTCCCACTCAATGCAACTAGAGAAAGCCCGAAAGCCCGCGCGCAGCAACGAAGACCCAACGCAGCCAAAAATTAATTAATTAATTAATTAAAAAAAAAAAAGAAATTGTATGGAGAATTCCATGACGGTGGAGGTCCATCCAGCAGACACTAAAAACTTGGGAGAGAAGTAACATGTGAACCTAGATATGTGAACCTCATACACAGAGCAGAGTGTTGACTGTATGGAGAGAATCCCTAAGGGAGAGAACAAAGAAAAGAACAGCAAAGTTTGAACTACAAACTTTAGGATTTAGGGGTTGTTTTTACATTCAGCAAAAAAATGATTGTATTATTATAGTGCCCGCTTTGTTCCAGGCATTGTGCTAGGCACTGGGGATAAAAAGAAAATAAAAACTCAGTCCCTCCTTTCATATACCTTATAGATCTAGCGGAGATGTTGGGCAGTAGACCAAGGGTTACAACACAGTGTGGAAATGTTAAACTAGCCATGGTCGTTCTAAGAGTGCTAAGGGTGATACAGGCATCTGCAATCAGAATCACGGGGTTGGGGGGTTGAAGGCGGAAATAGTGAGGGAGAGGTAGGCTTTCCGGATTAAGCAGAAGAAAGGGCCAGGAAGTGACCATCTAGGAAAAACAAACATCTTCCAAGTCATGCAAGTTTGGAAAAGCCTGATAGATTTGGAGAATTCTAATAGCCCTATACTGCTTACAAAAGGAGGTATGAGATTTACTGTCAAGAATGAAAAAGCGGGGCATCCCTGGTGGCGCAGTGGTTAAGAATCTGCCTGCCAATGCAGGAGACACAGGTTTGAGCCCTGGTCCGGGAAGATCCCACATGCTGCGGAACAACTAAGCCTGCGTGCCACAACTACTGAGCCTGCACTCTAGAGCCCGCGAGCCACAACTACTGAGCCCGTGTGTCACAACTACTGAAGCCCGCACTCCTAGAGCCCATGCTCCCAACAAGAGTAGCCACCACAATGAGAAGCCTGCACACCACGATGAAGAGTAGCCCCCACTCACCACAACCAGAGAGAGATAAGCCCGTGTGCAGCAAAGAAGACCCAACACAGCCAAAAATAAAATAAATAAATTTATATTAAAAAAAAGAATGAAAAAGCCCATGGGGGTGGAGCCAAGTACTTCTTTGCAGCAGAGAAAACTTAGCTGAGGTTAGCATCTCATAGACTATCTGGCATATAGCTGATGCTTGGTCAATATTAAGTGAGTGTGTTAAAATTTGCAAAACATTCTTACATACATTATTGTATGTAGATGGCAGGCAGATTACTAGTATTACTCTCATACAAAACCCAAAAATTGTACAAAAAAGAAAACTACAGACCAGTATCTCTCATAAACTCAGATGCAGAAATCCTTAAAAAGGATTAGCAAATTCAATCCAGCAATGTGTAAAAAGAAAAGAATGTTTTCATTTATTTGTTTGTTTATTTCATGACCAAGTGAGATTAATTCCAGGTTTGCAAGTCTGGTTTAACATTTGAAAATCAGTCAGTATAATCCAGGTTAAAGAAGAAAAATCACATCGTCATATAAATTGATGAAGAAAAAGCATCTGACAAAATCTAACATTCATTTCTGATTAAAAACAAAAAAAACTTAGGAATGAGGAGAATTAACCCAATTTGGTAAGGAGTATCTACAAAAAACCTACAGTTAGCATCATACTTGGTGGTGAAAACTGAATACTTTTCCTCAAAGACTGGGAACAAAGCAAGGATGTTCACTCTCACTGCTGTTATAACATAGTACTGAAAGTTCTAGCCACTGCAAAAAGGTAAGAAAAAGAAATAAAATCCATACAGATTGGAAAGGAAGAAATATTTGAGATAACATGATTGACTACATAGAAAATCCCAAGAGATCTACAAATAAACTCCTAGATCTAGTAAATGAGTTCAGGAGGACTGCAGGATAGAACATAAGATCGACACACAAAAATCAATTGTACTTTTATACATTAACAATAACATGTGCAAGGACTCTCCCCGAGAGTCCACATGGGATCCCTTTAAGGTTAGACAGATCAGAGCAGGGTTTGAAACCAGTCTGGCATTAACTACCTGAGTAACCTTGACAAGTGACGTGTCTCTCTGAGGTTTGGTGGCTTTGTTTATAAAATAGAAAGAGCAATTACATCACTGTGTGGTTCTCAGAATTTAATGAGATATATATAAATTGTCTGAAATATTATAGACGTTCCATCAATTCTCTTTTTCCCCCTCAGTGAAAACAAAACCAAAACCAAAAACCTTTCCCCAAATCATTCAGCTAATGAGTACCAAAGCTTCGATGAGACTCCAAGTTCCTGGCTCTTAGTGTAGTGTTTTTCCAGTCTTCTGAATCAAAATTCCTAAATTTTAGGCAGAAAAACAAAGTTGCTTTAGAAATTCTAATACATAGAATATATTAATATGTACTGCCCTGCTCACATGAGACATAATTACTTGGTGATTTTTCCATATTTACTAACCACATTAATAATTTCAGGTATTATTATAGAAATTAGAAGACTAAATTATTGACATATATGCTATTTCTTTTCTTTAAATTTAAACAGAAAGGCTCCCTTTCTACTTCTTAAATATAGAATAGGAGTCTTGTGTGACCGATAAAATGACAGACGAAATGAATCTTTGCCCGTTGGAATGAAATTGTTCATTCTACCCAAGAGGAGCAAAAAAGATTTGTTAATAGCTTCCAGTTCCTTTTGCTCATTTGATTCAAGGACAAAGGATGCTTTCATATTCCATTTTCTAGCTTTAATCAACTATCTTTCACAGATCTGCATTCTACCGTGAGTTTATTTAATGCATTATTTAACAATGTCATCCTTACAAACATTCATTATTTCTGGCATTGCATCTCACTTTTGCAAAAGTTAAGACTTTTAAAATGTATACTTAACTTAAACTAGATTACCTAAGGCTGCATGCGCATTTTTGTTTCCATTGCTCAGTAACATGGTAGTACTTAAATTTCATTGGCCATGGCCTTCTTTTAAATGTAAGTTTCAGTATTAAAGACATGTGCTTATTTATCGAAAGCTCCTTTAGGCAAATTACATGAGCTCCATGCTTATGACAATGCCTGGCGTAAACTGAGTTCTCAGTCAATATTAGCTGAGAGTCACTATTATTATTGCTCAAAAGGCTAGTGTTCAATTCATTTTCTCAGCCTTCCATAGAGCAGAGATAATCAGAATGTGAAAGATTCACAGATCCCACTCGCAGAGATTATGATGATGAGGTGCGGCACAAAAATCTCACTTCTATACGCACCTTCTAGAACCCGGATGCAGGGGGTCTACAGTCTACTTCCTGAGACCGAGGGCCAAGCCTGCCTTAGAGCTGGACTTTTCCACCGTCTTAGGCAACGGGGCCTGGCATGGCCAATCAGGCTTCTTTGTTATTGAAGGCTCCCAGTTTCTAGCTACAAAGGCTAAAAACACAACTCATTTAGCAGCGCCCATACTCTACTCACATAGAATATGAGACTCATTGATTTAGTTGACCTACTGCAGAGTCTGGGGCTGATCACCTATTTTATATGTGTATTTATAAACACACCATGGGGGTGGATATCAGCTTATTAAAATGTAGAAAAACATAGGTATGCATCATGGATTTCACATAATGTTTATTCATTTACTCAAAATTATCTTATTTTAAGACAATGTCTAATCTTCATGTTCCGTCAAGAGGTCCACATCTATAGTTAAGCTTCCAGTTATTTAAATTATTACTCAGAAATAGCATCTCTGAGTCATAGAGACTCTGATCGTGAAAGAAGTAGATTTCAAAATGATTTGCTATGGAAATTTCCTTTCCCATAAAAAATATTAATTTTTACTTCAATCTAGCAAAGCAAATCAAACTCCAAAACTTTACAGTTAAAAAAATTATTACATTTTTTTTGACTAGATAATACTTTTACATGGTTCAAAACTGAAAAGTATAAAAATGTGTACATCCCCTATCTACCTGGTTCCTAGCCCTCCCAAACAGGTAACCACGGCTATTAGGTTCTTTGGTTTCCTTTTTAGAATTTTTTAGTGCTTGCACGAATTATGAATATATATCTGTTTTCCGTTTAGTCCACTATTTTTATAGAAATGATAAATATTGTGCACATTGCTCTTTACATTGCCCTTTTCACTTAACATTATATTTTGGAAATCTTTTTATATCAGCGTATAGATAACTTTCTCCCTCCTGTTTGCAGCTGCATGGTATACTACTACATACATGATTACAGTTTATTAAACCATGGACGTTTAGGTCTTGTCTAATCTTTTGCTATGAGAGGCAAAAGATAAACTTGTTCATCCTTGCATGAATGTATCTGCAGGATAAAATCCTGGAAATGGATTGGCAAGGTTTACGAAGTTGTTTTGCTAGATATTTTCAAATTCTCATCCAAAGAGATGGTACAATTTTTCACACCCATTAGACCTGTTAAAGAGAGTTTATTTCCTCAAGGTGTCATAGACACAGTATGTCATCAAGTTTTTGAATGTTTGCCAATCAGATAAGTAAAAAATGTACCTAGGTGTGGTTTCATTTTATATTTCTCTTAGAACAGTAGTAGGGTTGAACATCTTTTCAGAATATCTTAAAAGGCCCTGTAAATACATTAAATTATGTGTACACGTTAAATTATATGTATATTTCTTTTCCTGTGAACTAGTTGTTCAGCCGTCAGTTTGTCTATTTTATTGTATTTTCCAAAGATCTATTTTGAATGTAATTATATTTGCTAGTTTTTCTGTTTTCCAATTCATTAATTTCTATTTTATTTTTATATTCCTTTTGCATTTCTCAGCATATCATGTTGTCGTTAAAGATGCTTAATTTGTTTCCACTCTGTTTATTGATATACGCATGTAAAGCTATGAAGTTTTCCTCTAAAAACTGCTTTAGCTATATTCCATATGTTATGATATGAAGCTTTTCTATTTCTTGTATTTTCTGTGTATTTTCTATATATATTTCAGTTTGTATTTCCTCTTTGAGCCAAGAATTACAGATTGTTTTAGTTTGTTTGTTTTCTGCTTTTCATTTCCAGGTAGTAGGGGTTTTTATTGTTATTAATTTCTGGGTTGTTTCCATTGTAATAAGAGAATTTTGCCTATACTCTTTTAACTTTTGGGAATACATGTTGAGGTTTCCTTTGTGTGCTAATATAAGGTATCAGTTCAGGGATACTTCAAACGAAGATATGTTCTCCATTATTAGGAGAGAAAACTTGATATATATTGTAGAACTATTTACTTATTAATGATATTTTAAGGTCCTCTATGTCTTGTCATATTTTAGAACCCTTGGTCTTTTATGAACTGAAAGAAAACAAATCTACTACTAGTATTTTTCTGTTAATTTTTCCTTGCTGTTTCTATGATTTCTGCTTTCTGAATGTTGCTACTATGTTGTTTGGTATATAAAAGTCATTTCTATTATGGCTTTATTTTGAATTGTACACTTTAAAATTTTTCTTTGCCTTAAATAATGTTTGTGTCCTGAATCCCACCTTGTCTGATACTTGCAATCAGACAGTGATGGTGCCTACTTTTTGCTTGCATTTGCCTGATGTACATTTCCTCATCCTTTATTTTCAACATGTTTGGAATAATCTTCTTTTAGATATATCTCTCGTATACAGCATAGAATTGACGAAGTCAGTCACTTGCCCCTTTTTCTCTCATTTCTTTACTGTCTTCCCAGTTCCCCCCTCCTCTGTCTTGGGTCTTTGGTTAGTAACTGAGGCTACTGGATTTGCATAACCCTTGCAAGGCCCTTCGTTACACCACCCTCTGCCTTTCAGCCTTAGCTGCCAATATGCTCCAGGCTATGAGTCAGTCTTCTAGATATAACCTGCGATGTTCACTCATTCATTCAATTAACAAATACTTATCCTCCGCCTAATTTCCCTGGTGAGTACCTTTTTCACACAACAACAGCAAGTGGACAGGCATTCAAAGAAAAAATGTTTCATGTCAAATGGAAAGAAAGGTAATATATTTTTACCCCCAGCTGATCCTCAGAGATAAACTTTGGAGCCTGGTAAAGCCAGAGATGGATCCAGATTTCTTTCTTGGTGTGAATCGTTTTGCAACAACTCAAGCAACGAGAAAGATCCTCGGGACAGGAAAACATCTCATGACTAGCAAATCATGAATATCAACATAACGCCACAGATGGTGAAAAACAAGATGATGCGGTGCCTCGGTCCCTCATCCCTGTTCTCACACCACACCCTGGGGACTCTTTGCTTTTGCTAAGGCACTTTTCACAGAGCTAAACCGAAGGTGCCAACTTTTATAATTCAAATATGCTTCCTACTCTCAGATTTCAGATTTACCAACCGGAGAAAATAACCTCTCGCACTCAGACAGGTCTCTGGGTATGCAGCAGCCACAGAGTATGTTAGTTGGTAAGCAAAATACATTTTTATAATAGTTAGGCACCCTTGGGCTTCCCTGGTGGTGCCATGGTGAAGAACCCACCTGCCAGTGCAGGCGACACAGGTTTGAGCCCTGGTCTGGGAAGATCCCACATGCTGCCGAGCAACTAAGCCTGTGCGCCACAACCACTGAGCCTGTGCTCTAGAGCCCGCGAGCCACAACTACTGAGCCTGCATGCCACAGCTACTGAATCCCGCGCGCCTAGAGCCCGTGCTCCTCAACAAGAGAAGCCACCACAATGAGAAGCCCGCGCCACAACGAAGAGCGGCTCCCGCTCGCTGCAAGTAGAGAAAGCCCGTGCGCAGCAACGAAGACCCAACACAGCCAAAAATAAAGAAATAAAAATCAATCAATCAATGAAAAAAAAAATTAGGCATTCTTCCTGGGTGGGAGGAGGCAGGTGTAAGGAGAAAAGACTAGAGAATGCTGGTACTAATACTAAAAATATTGAATGGGAAAAGTATCTTGAGGACATCTTAGGCTACGTTATGAAGGTCCAGGCAGGTGTTGTATAAGGGTGAAGGGGGGTTGGGGTAAGAAACACGTGGTTCTCTCAGTTTGCTTTTATTTCTTCTCTTTTCGTGAAGATGTGAGCACCAAGAAATTTTCTGCTCTAGGAAAAACATAAACACTCGAATGAATGGTGGTTCCACTCAGCCTCAAGGTCAGGTACCTAATCCGGAGGGTGGGCCTTGTGCTGAATTGAAAAGTGCGCTTCCCGCCCGCCCCCCCCCCCAAAAAAAAAGACAAGTACGGCCCCTTCTACAGGAGACAGCTGCTCCTTAGCTCCAGCCAAATGCCCTCATGCGGGAGCCAGGGCCCAGTGTGGGCGGCTCTTGCAAGTTTTGCGGAAGAAAATGGACATCAAGGTTCTGAACATGAAGCCCCTTGATTTTTGAATGTTGAAGATTCATTTCATTTTGCAAAATACTACACACGCCAGAGAAGACAGTGTGACCCATGGGCCGCTGGTGTGTGACTCAGACACGTAGAGAAGGAGGTGAGATTTATGTCAATGTACCCCAGTCATGCCAGCAATTTCAAAGACGTTGATCCTACTGCTAAAAATACTGCACAAAAATGCCTCTGCGGCTAGAGTATATAAAAGAGATAATCAACAAGGACCTACTGTATAGCACAGGGGACCCTGCTCAATATTCTATAATAACCTAAATGGGAAAAGAATCTGGAAAAGGATGGATGTATATGTATAATTGAATCGTTTTGCTATACACCTGAAACTAACACAACATTGTAAATCAACTATACTCCAATATAAAAGAAAAACTTTAAAAAATGTATCAATTAAAAAACGGGGGGAAAAAAGCCTCTGTGGGTCCAGGCCCCTTTACAAGGATGGGGCAGTTTGCTGGCTCTGGCCCTTGTGAGCAACCAGTGAAGTTATCTCCCTGAAGATCACAGTAAGGGCCTGGCACTCATTCCCCACTTGCAAGCACAATGTTTCCAATGGGGCAAAGGGTGGTTTTATTAAAAGAGAAGAAAACTCACCATCTTCGATTTTGTGCAACAACAGTCCAAGTTGCCTCGTGCTCCGAGTGCCTCTCACAGGCTGGGGGAAATGCTTAGTTCAAACAGGAGCTTCGGGAACTTTCAGTCCTAATATGGAGGAGATGCTCCACCACGTGTCTCCCTGGGTGAGGCAAGCTCTGGCCCTGTCTTCTGCTGGGTTTCTCTGTGGCCTCAGGGTTCACACTCAGCTCTTATGCGAGCTTTGGGTCCACTTTTGCTGCTTTTAGATGCCTTTCTTGGTTTGGCATTTTATGAGAAGTCTTGGGAGTTCTTCCTGAGCCGTGCAGCTGCGTGGAGATTATACCAGTCAGCAAAGTCTCCCCACCATCTCTCTCCCTAACATTTACCAAAGACTGTTCTCTTTGTGTGATGCTGATAAAACAGGGTCTCCTTTCAACTCCATCCTCTCTGCTTCCTGCAACTCTTCTGTTTTTCTGCTTTCCACAACCCTGGGGAATCACATCCCTTAGGATTTCTGGGCAAAGAAGCTGTCCCCTTGTCAGGCGTCTGCCTCTGTCACTGACCACACTCAGAAGACACACAAATCCATCCCAGCCCCACTGAGCTTCCACTCTTGCCTTTAGTGGCCTATTTGCAAAAGATATTCCTTAATTTTCCAGAAACTATCAGAGTTCCCCAGTTCTCCTCCAAGTTACTTTCATGTTGTGCTGTAAAGGTGGGCAATACCAAGTTACCAGAGATGCTATGATTCTCAGCCCCATGAGAGTGGTATTCTAAATACCCCTTTATGTATGTATGTCTTCGAGGCGTGCACCCAACTCTTCCAAGTACAACTGCAGAGAGAGGTCAGAATTCCAAGGCCACAGGTGCTCCAGCTAACTGCAGTTATAAAGTGTACATCCTGCAGCCATATAAAATCTATTTCAGAATTTCTCGTAGTCAGGAATGTGAACGCATAAATCACTGTAACTTGCTAAAACTTCATTTACCTTTTGATAATTTCCAATTATTACTTTGATGAGTCTCACATGAGTGACATTAAAAATGGTTTGTAGGGCTTCCCTGGTGGCTCAGTGGTTGAGAGTCCGCCTGCCGATGCAGGGGACACGGGTTCGTGGCCCGGTCCAGGAAGATCCCACATGCCGCGGAGCGGCTGGGCCCGTGAGCCATGGCCGCTGAGCCTGCGTGTCCGGAGCCTGTGCTCCGCAACAGGAGAGGCCACAACAGTGAGAGGCCCGCGTACCGCAAAAAAAAAAAAAAAATGGTTTGTAATACCTTTGGTTTCTTGAGTCTCTGTTGATTTCCATTCACAATTTTTGGTGGGACTAGAGGCGTAGAGCTCAGTGTCCCTAAGGAGACAGCCTGTCTTCTAGCCCAGATCCTTCACTGAAGGAGTTTACCCATTTATCCATTCACTCCATAAATATTTATTGTGTGTTTACTATGTTCTAAACACCGTGCTAGATGTTAGGAATACAAAGATGAAAAAGACACAAGTCTTGCTTTTAAGATTATAACAATGACTTTTATGGTAGTCGGAAAGTTCTGTTTAAATGCTTAAATTTCGTACTGAGTTTCAGTTATAACTGAAACATGTATATTAAATCAAAGCTGGCTTATAATTATTAAGGTGGAAACACTGGTCTTGGTAAAAATGTGAAGTCTGGCTTCACCCTTGTAATCCTTAATGATAAACAGCGCTCTAGTCTCTGGTCCCCTCTCCTGGTTTCCTGCCCAGTGACATAAAAACTTTCACGTGTATCATTTAAAATAAAATCAGAGGGACAGTTTCTAACTTTACAGAAGCTTAAGATGTCATGGGTGATTTTACGGATTAAGGTGAAGACATATTCATCCATCACTTAGTTAATATTGACCCAGCTCAGGGCCACATAGGGATGATGGACAAGTGAGCTGGTGCTTCCAGGGTATGTGGGTGACACCCTGAGAGACAGATGCCCACAGAACCACAAACATGCAAGAGAGACCAGGAAAAGAGCTGGGGGAGTTTTGCATCTCTTTTTTGCTCCCCAAGTTCTGGAATTCAACCGGCTTGGAGAGCAGAGCTCATTTCAGCCTTGGGCATATTCACAACAGACATTGAGTTTATTAAATAAAGTGGGTGAAGCAAGGGGTGAGGAGTTCCATGGAGGTGGAGGTGGAGGGAGTAGGAGAGTTTGGAGTCCTTTCCTTCCCCTGGATGTTTTTGTCAGCTGTGTGCTCACACACTGATGGCATCTGGGACCCTTTTCCCTGTCAATGCGTGCAGGTGACAGAAAGAGGACATCGTGATGTAGAAGACGAGGACATCTTTGCAAACAGTCCTGGGTTGGGAGGTAGGGACCATGTTGATTCTAATTTATTTTTAATAGCCAGGACAAAGTGTATTTAATTACATTTGCCTTAAAACTTTCCCAAACTACAACTATATTGGTCAAATCATTAGCAACTCAATGTACATTTAGGGAGGGCCTAATATACACCAGGTAGAGAGCTAGACACGAGACGCAATGGTGAACGAGCTAAAATTTTACTTATTGAAAGCTTAGGTAGGGAAAAACAATACTCCGAGAACAGGTGCTTTCCATCCTCTGGAGCAGTGACTTTCAAACATTATTGTGCATACAAGTCACCTGGGAACCTTGTCAAAATGAAGATTCTAATTCAACAGGCCTGGGGTGGGGCCTGAGATTTGGCATTTCCAACAGGCTCTGGGTGATGCTGTTGCTGCTGGTCTGAGGACCACATGTTGAATCACAAGGCTCTAGAAAATTTAGTTAAAAATCAGCCCAGGCTAAGCCAGGTGTGTGGACTCTTGTCTGTGAACCCGGGATGCCATCTCCCTCACCTCTCCACTCTGCTCCCCTCCTCAACATCCACACACCTGTAGAGCTAACTCCTTTCTAAAGGTTTTGTGGGGTATCCTGGACATGTATTAAGAGAGGGCAGGGACTTCCCTGGTGGCACAGTGGTTAAGAATCCTCCTGCCAATGCAGGGGACACGGGTTCGAGCCCTGGTCTGGGAAGATCCCACATGCCGCGGAGCAACTATGCCCACGCACCTCAACTACTGAGCCTGTGCTCTAGAGCCCACGAGCCACAACTACTGAGCCCACGTGCTGCAACTACTGAAGCCTTGTGCCTGGAGCCTGTGCTCTGCAACAAGAGAAGCTATCACAATGAGAAGCCCACGCACCGTAACCAAGAGTAGCCCCTGCTCACCACAACTAGAGAAAGCCCATGCACAGCAACGAAGACCCATCGCAGCCAAAAATAAATGAATAAATGAAATTTATTTTTTAAAAAAAGAGAGAGAGCAATGTAGAAAACAGGCCTAGAAAACTCACTTTTTTATATATAATATTATTTTTTAATTAATTTATTTGGCTGCATAGGGTCTTCGCTGCTGCGCACAGGCTTTCTCTAGTTGCAGCAAGCGGTGGCTTCTCTTTTTGCAGAGCACAGGCTCTAGGCACGTGGGCTTCAGTAGTTGTGTCACGTGGGCTCAGCAGTTGTGGCTCACGGGCTTAGTTGATCCGCAGCATGTGGGATCTTCCCAGACCAGGGCTCAAACCTGTGTCCCCTGCATTGGCAGGCAGATTCCTAACCACTGCGCCACCAGGGAAGCCCGAAAACTCACTTTTGTGTCGACTCTAACAATGTCTTCTAGAGGGCATTGCTCATGACCTCACTCACTGCCTTCAACAGCTACCAGAGAAGAAACTCCTCTTTGATCTTCCTCTCAAGAACAGTTTCACTTCTAAGCCCTTGGTAGGTTTTAAGCTCAGGTACATTGTGAATCCAGGTAGAACTGCTTGGATTTCCCTTTTGCATAATAACTAAGAGAAAGCTTAAGTTCAATATTGTCTCCCATCTAGAACATCATCAAATATACATTTTTGCTTTCACTTAATTCCTCGTTCCAATTTGGGGCCTATCTTATTTTTCTTCTTTCACTCCAAATGTATGTGCTTTTGATATTTTATGCAACACTGAAAGCTACTTATATTCTTCTGGGGGTAAGACATATAGCTCTACATTACTAAAAATAATAACCCTATATGAGAGTTTTTTTAATAGCTCTGAGTAACTTTCTGCCACCACTCTGTGTTGGCCACCGCGACTTATCTCTAGGACGAGATATGTCAGGTTACCTCCTCTAGAGGAATTCCTTCCCTGTTCCAAGCTAGCCCCCTACGGCTTCATAAAACATGGGATTTTCACATCATACCCACTCATGTAACTAGATCAAGAATTCCATGAAGGCAAGCATAACTCACACGTCTTGTTTGCCGCATCATCAAGCAGAATGCATGGTACACAGTTAGCTCTCAATAGATTTTAGTGATGTTGCCTATGGGAGTGACGGGTTATGATTCTAATCATTCAGAATAGGATGGGACTGCAGAACGTTAATGGAGACTTCCATAAATAAATACTTCATTAACTAAAACATAGTTTGGTGGGACAGGGATGGATCTCAAGATACCTAAATGTTCTTTTATCTATATTCTGACTGATGTGGTTGTTTGAAGTTATACCAATTGATAATTTAAAAAAATCAAACCTTGAAATTTGTCTTCTAGATACACTTTATTTTCCCTGTCTAGATAATTCCTTTACAGAGATTCGTATAATTTCCTGACTTTTGTACAGAATGATTAAGATATGTGTTTGATGTGTGTTTACCATGAGTCATGTACCATTATCTTCCTGTCTAATTCATGTAATGTTTTTAAAGTAGAAAATGTCAGACAGTGGGAACTTTTAAGTCCTGTTTTTCTCCTTTAGTAAGGAAAGTCACACATTGAGGCAGTTTTTAGAACTACTACAAATAATCCCAAGTTAAGGAAAAAGCTGGTAAACTCATCCTACTACTTATATTACTTGGCCAGATTTGGGGAATCTTGTGTGGAATTTGGGAAGATTAAAGGTCTACGTGAGAAATTGCCTACTTCACATTAAAGACATCGTGTGGGGTCACCTAGTTCGTAGGCATTGTTGTTGCCATGTCCCTTTATCAGGTTCCTGAGACTGTCTTTAAACTCTAGGTGTTTTAAAAGCCCGGGTCAAACTAGCCTCGTTTCCAAACTTTCCCGGAGTCTGTTCTTGAAAATCCTCCAACTCTGGCAGAGATTTCAATAGAGAAAAGAAGTAAAAAGTCCCCAGACCATTATAGAAATCAGAAAGTCATTGATGCCTCAGGACCCACCCCAAGGAGCCAAATGTCTAAGAAACTGAGACTTTTTTCCCCCAGATAGGTATGACATCTTGGACATCATTGGTGATGGCGGTATTTAGAAAAGACGAGTTTTGGCAAGTGTGTTGTCAACAATATGCATATTCTCCAAATGGATGGCTCACCTACCACCGACTAGGAATGCTGAGGTCTTCCCTAATATGGTTTCACTCATCTTCACAAATACTAAAGCTAAGTCCATTGTAGTCAACTTAAGCCATCTTGCATTGTTTGTTCTTAATAGAATTTCATTTTAATAATGTCAGAGCTACAGACACCCCAGAGTGTGTCTGAGCCGCCTAAGGAAGGACGGGCACTAACACCATGAAGCATCTTCCACGGACTGCCCTGGTGGTCCAGTGGCTAAGACTCTGCTCTCCCAAAGCAGGGGGCGTGGCTTCCATTCCCGGTCGGGGAACTAAGATCACACATGCCCTGTGGCAGGGCAAAAAAAAAAAAAAAAAACAGCACAAGCTGCCAGGAGAGGCTTGATCACCACCCTGGGCCCAGCCGAGAAAGCTGGTAGGAGGGGCTTGTTGCTGCCTTTGTGGTGGGATGGAACCCGCTCAGTGTACATGCTCGCAACAGCTCACCTGGCTGGCGCACCAGGCTGCAGAGCGTGGATAGGCAAGTGCAGGTACCAGTGACTTGCTGGGGCTCACGCTATGGAGCCTCCCGTGTCAGCTGCCAGAGGGGGTGGGTCATGCACCCAGGAAGTGTTGGGAGCAGACACCCTGTGGGCAAACTTTGACCACTGCAAGTGGGGACCAGCACATAAGTTTTTCTCCCTTCCTCTACCCAGACAGACTGTAGCAAGAGTTGCAGACTCTTGGGAAGCAGAATCATGAGAATAAGCAACAGCTATGCTTGGTTCAAAGTTGTGGCCTCCTGGGCTTCCCTGGTGGTGCAGTGGTTGAGAGTCTGCCTGCCGATGCAGGGGACACGGGTTCATGCCCCGGTCCGGGAAGATCCCACATGCCGCGGAGTGGCTGGGCCCGTGAGCCATGGCCGCTGAGCCTGCGCGTCCGGAGCCTGTGCTCCACAAAGGGAGAGGCCACAGCAGTGAGAGGCCCGCGTACCGCAAGAAAAAAACAAAAACAAAGTTGTGGCCTCCTGATAACGCACTGGCAGTTTGTCTCTCTCCTTCCTGGCCTCTCTACCCTTTAACCCTCATACGTGTTTCCCGGGGATTGCGTCCCCCATGAAAGTGTGAGCGCATAAGCTTCTGCCTCAGGCTCTGCTTCCTAGGGAAATTAGGCTAAATCAGGTATAGAGTTTACCTCCAAAAAAAAAAAAAAAAAAAAAAATCCGTGAACAAACCTGAAAAGTAAGTGGTTGTCATCTTCATTTATATGGATGAGAAAAATGAGAATATTGGTGGTAAGTAGCTTAGCCAAGCTATTAAAAGGCTGAACCAGAATTCACCCAGGTCCGACAGTATTATAGAACTCAGAAAGCTGCAACGAGCACCTACAAAGCCAGACCTTATACTTGCTTATTTTAAGTTCAAATTCTTCCATCTGGAAAATGGAACCATAAAAAGTACAGTCTACAATATACTTAAAAGTAGCCTTTTGCATTTATTTTTTTCTTCCGTCATTACTGCCATTGCTATTATCTTACGTTTCTCATAGATTATGCTGGACCACATAACCAGGTATTAGATACACTTTTTCATTGTAGTAATTCACTGCTAGTATAGCAAGGGGAGAAAGATATTGTATTGAATTACCTGTCATTTAGAATATAGTAGATGTCTCTGTACAACCAAATGTATGTATTTGCCTGCAAGTTGAAAAATATAAGAAATATACAAGACAGGGTCTTCAATTTGCACATGACAGAAACCTAACTCAAGCCAGAAAAGGGAATTTCTTGGAAGGGTAGCTAGTGGAATTGAAGGAAAAGCTCACAAGAGCCTGAAGAGTGAAGTCGTGGGAAGGTCTCCAGCTCTCCCTGTGTAAGTCTTACACCCATCCCTTGACCATTCTCTGTGGCCAGGGGAATGGGGTTCTACCACCGATCCAGCCTGGGCCCCATGTCCACCTCTGTGGAGTTTGATGGAATGGGGTGTGTGATGTTGTGATTTATAACAAGAAATATATATTTGGTAGCCCTTTCATTTCTGGCACAGAGCCCCTAAAACCCTTGGAATTTCTTAAGTGATAATAGTGATAAAAGTGTCTTGATTTTCATAACAGGTCCTTTCAACCACACCTGAACTTATGTTAATGAGATGAATTTTGGAAAGTATTTCAGGATGGGGGCTGGTTGCCAGGGGAACCAACCCGTGATTAGAGGGTTGGAACTTTCAGTCCCATCCCCTGACTTCCTAGGAGAGGAAAGGGGCTGGAAATTGACTTAATCACCAATGGCGCATGATTTAATTGATCATGCCTCTGTAATGAAGACTCCATAAAAACCCAAAAGGAGAGGGTTTGGAGAGCTTCCAGGTTGGTGAAGATTTATGGAGAGAGCATGGAAGCTCTCCCTTTTCCCTTGCCTTACGCATCTCTTCCATCTCGATGTTCTTGAGTTATACCCTTTTATAATAAACCGGTAATCTAGCAATTAAAATGCTTCTCTGAGCTCTGTGAGCTGCTCTAGTAAATTCATCCAAGCTGAGGAGGAGGTCGTGAAAACCTCCAGTCTATAGCTCACCAGTTAGAAGCGCAGGTGACAACTTGGACCTATGATTGGTGTATGAAACAGCTGAGAGGGTGGTCTTGTAGGACTGAGCTCTTAACCTGTGGAATCTGATATTACCCCCAGGTAGACAGTATCAGAATTGAGTTGAATTGTAGGACATTCAGCTGGCGTCCAAGAATTGCTTGGTGGTGTGGGGAAAAACTATCCACACCTTGTAACTGGCAACCATCCCTTGACCATTCTCTACGGCCAGGGGGATGGGATTCTACAACTGACCCATACTGAGCCTCACGTCCACCTCTGTGCAGTCAGGTGGAATACAGTGGCAGGTATATTTCTAGAACAGGTACGGAAGAAAGGAAGTTGGACATATACAGACAAACATATACAAATAATCCTGCAACTCAGAGAAACAAAATAGAACACATGAAACAATTACAGCCTGATTGGGTGCTAAACAGACCAAATGTTTAGATTTGCAAAAAAAAAAAAAGGTCGTAGCATGAAGGAGAACTTCATAGACTGAGTGGAATTTTATTAATTCAAGTATGTATTGTAGGTGGAATTTTATGTATTAATTCAAACATGTATTGAGTGCTTACTCTGTGCCAGGTATTATTCTAGACCCTGGGACTAGAGCAGTGAACAAAACAGTAAAAAGTCCCTGCCATCATGAAGCTTACATTGTATAGAGTGAGACAGACGATAAACAGGATAAAGAAGTGAAGTACAAGTATATGGTATGTTAAATAATGATAAGTGCTTTGTGGGGGGAAAAAAGCAGCTTAAGATGTTCTTTGAAGTTGTTCTTTAAGGAATGAGAAAGGAAGAAGGAAAGGCATTAGAGGAGAGACTAACCAAAACAAAACCAAAAAGCACCATTGGAAGATGAGTTGTTGTATGTGAAGGCTGTAGAATTCCCAATGGTAAATTCAACACGACCAGAAAACAAATCATCATTCACAATTTCTTGCACACTTGGGGTAAGAACTGCATTCATGGACGTCATCAGCAAAGCACAGATACCAGAGCCTCACTAGGAGCCAGTATTCATGGATGGCACACTGGATGAGGTAGCGTCACAAGTAACGACACGGCCAGAATGAAATAAGTGGAATTAGGAACAGGCGAGAAGAGTTATATTATTTCATGGTTGAGAAGAACCATGGCAATTTGTGAGTGACAGCAGCATTGCTACACTTTCTTGTGATGGGGGATGTGAAAGGAGCCAGAAACAAGGCACTTGACAACAAACAACAGGAAGAGACATTTCCTGGACCTGAAGACCAGTGCTAATTAAGACCCTCCAGGAGCACCGACTGGATAATAAGCAAACACGTAAGTACTTCTTCTTAACCATTATTATAAATCTTCATGATAAGTCACTATACCTCTCATGACACCATTAATCTTGTAGTATACTCTTTAGATTGTTTATATAGATGGGGTCCTAGCAAGAAATGTCCACCCAGAGCCCTGCTTGCTCTCGGGGTGGCCCTGACCTCTGCACAGATTTCAACATCTGACTCAGTGATGCCCCCAACACTCGCTCCACAGCTCCCAATCTCTAGTTGAAAATCACAAGTAAGGTAGAGTCTTTCTAGACAATTATTGGGAAAAACAAATCAAAACTTTGATTTAGAATCAGAAAAGTGAAAGGAAAACTTTTCCAAAGAGGTGTTAGTGGTCACCCATGGGGACGTGGCACCCAGGTGAGCAGGTGAGAGCTTGTGATAATGTTAATTTCTTGCCCCAGGGAGTGGTTCCACGGCTGTATTCCCCTCGTAATAATCCCTCGAGTTGTATATTTATGATCTGTGTACTTTTCTGTAGGCATCTACACTTAAATGAGAAGTTCACCACACAAAAATGAAAAATCACCCATAGACATAATTCAGTTCTGAAGTAAATTCATTTTACAGTAGAGAGTCCAGTGCTTGGGAAGACAGTCTGTGCCCCAGCGTTGCCTAACGATGAATGTGGTGGATCTCAAGATAAGCTAAGCTCTTCCTCTTAGCTCTCCCCTAACAAGCCAACCTCACAATTAAACTCAGCTCTGTCTCACAGCACTTCTCCACCCTGCTTCATAAACTAGGAATTCCTGTAGAGGTTGTGTCCAGACATGCACGTTGCAGACTGACACACAGGGCTTGGAGAACTTCCCAGAGGTGGTTTAAGAGTGATTACATAACATTTTAAGCCTGTGTTCCTTTTTCAGGCATAACTGAACCTTTGCCAAAATAAGTAATTGCCGGTCCTTTCTCACTGACCCAAATGCAAACATGGTAAATAAATTACAGTTCTGCAGCATATTCTCCAAACACACACACACACACACACACACACACACACACACACACACCCTGGCATTCACATGACATCACAGCCCTCTGTGAGGAGCACCTCACATCCACACAGTCACTGGCTTGATGCTGAATGATGTCTTGTAAAATCGTACCACCTGTTGCGAGAGTTGAGGAGGGTGGGGGAAGAAGTGAATGTCGTGACGTAAAAGAAACCAAAAAACAACAAAAGAACTACTTCTCTTCTGCCCACCAGTTTTGGTCAGCAAAAGAAAACAAGGAATTTTAATAAGTCGACATGTTTTAGGGAAGCCATGAAAACAGGCATGTGTCCATGTGCCCAAAGGCCTAATGAGATGCAAGCAGCAGACCTGAAAGAGATTTAATACGTTCCTTCCTTCCCTTCCGGTTGCCTTTATGTCTGGACTTTAAAGAACTCCGGCTTTATGGAGGAACACAGTGCTTGCAAGAGGCAGATGTGTGGGTTCTCTTAGGTTATGTTTCTCAAGGAACATGGCAGTTGGGGGGGAGGGGCAGTGTGCGTCCACCGGCTCTTTGAGAGTCAGCAGCTCTCCCCAAATCCACATCCAGCGGCCTCGCTTTGGTGGCCTAAGTCAGCCATGGTGGGAGTATTTACACCCCTGAACTGGCAAGCGCTACAGATCATGGCTTTGGCGGGGGTGGTGAAAACAGCTGGTTACTAACTCTTAACTAGTGTCCCATGGCGCAGGAAGCTGGCAACATCTGAAGTGACTATATTCGGTGAGTGTAGTTAGCTAACTCATTCAACCACCTCCCCCAAAAGAAGCTACCTCTTGGGCTCCAGCATGGATAGAAAGGGGTGGGGACAATCCCACGGTACCCTGTGCAAGTTCAATCATACCCAGAGTGTTGTACTTTAAGGACAACTTGGAAAAATGACTCTGTGCCCAGGGAGTACCATGAATACCTGAAATAACTGAGCACATTTTGCCCAGGAAAAGAACAGACTCATGAGAGAAAACTGTCTACAAATGCTAAGAGGGCATTCACGCATTCATTCATTCATTCATTCGTTCACTCAGTAAATATTCATAGAACGCTTCCTATGGGTAAAGTGGGGATTCAGTGGTAAACAAGATGCCACAGGGTTTGTCTTCCTGAGTTTACATTTGGGGAGGAGAATGATAAAAACAGGTAAGCAGATGATTTGTTTTTAAAGCTCACATGAGCTTTAAAATCCTGGGAAGGAAATAAACAAGAAAATGAGATAGAAAATGCCCTAGGTATTGTTGTCAGAGAAAGCCCCTCTGGGAATGTGATACTAAGTTGAGACCTAGAAAAACAGAAGGAACTAGCATGTGAAGAGAGAGGTTGAGAGCACGCGAGGGAGAGGACCGAAGAGTGCAAGGGCTCTGGGCGGCAGAGTGTGTGATGTGTTTGGATCCTAGAGTAGAATAGTGCGGCTTCAGGGAACAAGAGGGGAAGAGGGCAGCTCAGGCCAGAAACGGACAGATGGGCTGGTGAGTCACGCTGGCCGTAGGAACAACCGTGGGGCGGAGTCTGGCCTTAGGTCCAAGACCAGGGGAGGGGGAGAGCCACTGAAGGATCTGGAGAAGTCCAAGAATGAGTGAGACAGGCAGGGGTGTGTGTGTGTGTGTGTGTGTGTGTGTGTGTGTGTGTGTGTGTGTGCGCGTGTATGTGTGGTGTGTGTGCGCGTGTATGTGTGGTGTGTGTGTGTGGTGTGGTGTGTGTGGTGTGTGTGCGCGCGCGTGTGTGGTGTGTGTGTCTGGTGTGTGTGTGCGCGCGTGTGTGGTGTGTGTGGTGTGTGTGCGCGCGCGTGTGTGTAGTGTGTGTGTGCGGTGTGTGTGGTGTGTGTGCGCGCGTGTGTGGTGTATGTGTGTGGGGGGTGTGTGTGTGCGCGCGTGTGTGTGGTGTGTGTGCGCGCGCGTGTGGTGTGTGTGTGTGTGGTGTGTGGTGTGTGTGCGCGTGTGTGTGTGGTGTGGTGTGTGTGCGCGTGTGTGTGTGGTGTGTGTGTGCGCACGCGCGCGCGCGTGTGTGTGTGTGTGTGTGTGTGTGTGTGTGTGTGTGTGTGTGTGTGTGTAGGGCCACCCGGTGGAAGCGCAGAGGTAGTGAGTGTCAAGGGGTCAGATTTCCACTTTAGGGAGGCTTTACTTTGGGGTTTAGCTCCCAGCCCTCCCACCAGTCACCACGTGCCTACCTGGCTGGGTGGTGCCCATGAACTTGATGACCCCAGCACACAGGGTGCAGCACTGCACGCGGTCAGGAGCCACCATTCATGTCACGGTCTCTGTAAACGCCGTGCACTCGCAGTACAGCAGAGCTGGTAGCCCAGCGTGGCACGCAGTAGGCGCTCAATCAATGTCAGCTGCTGTTAGTAACACTGTGTATTAAACTCCCCATCGTGGGGCGAACTTGTACGGAGAAAAGACAGCCACTCTTCAGGCTCGCTGTAGAGCAGGGGTCCCCAAGCCTCCGGCTGCGGACCAGTACCAGTCCAGGCCCTTTAGGAACCGGGCTGCACAGCAGGAGGTGAGCGGGGGGCGAGCGAGCGAAGCTTCATCTGCCGCTGGCATTACTGCCTGAACCGTCTCCCACCCCCAACCCCTTACCATGGAAAAACTGTCTTCCATTAAACTGGTCCCTAGTGCCAAAAAGGTTGGGGACCGCTGTTGTAGAGGACAGCAAAGGTAGAGGGTTGCCTTTGGAGTCCTTGAAGGCTTCCGACAATGAAGACTTAATAATTCTTTATTCCATCCCCGCTACTACACTTTCTACCTTAGTCCCTATTCCCTCTTCCTATTAACACCTCTCTGCCCTTGAGCAAGGCACAAGCACGTTCTCACTTGTCCTCCCTCGTCAGCTCCACGTGAATCAGGGCGCCATGGGCTTCGCGGGGCTGCCAGATGCCAGGGTCTGCGAGCGCGTCTCGCTGACGGAGCAGATAGCGCCCCTGCTGCACCTGCTAGCAGTGCTGACTTTCGAGAATCAAGGGAACGTGCACGCCCTGCTTCTGTATTTAATCAGGTTCTGACGGAAGATTTCAGGTGTGCTGATTGCAAGACAAGCCTCACTGATTTCCTCCTCTGCGGTGTGTGTTGACTGAGCTCCTACTGCGAACTAAGGCTGCTCCCAGGACTAGCGACATATTAATACCACCCTAAATGACAGGCAGTGAACATCTTCACCTTCATGGAGCTTGGATTTTCTACATGGGGAAGACAGAGAAATGACCATTAACAGATGGACAAAATAATTTCAGATAACGATAAGTGCTTCTAAAAATAAACTAAGGATGGAGAGTGATGGAGTACTGCTTTAGATAGGGTGGTTATAGAAGTTAAAAGTTTGAAGCATCAGGTCTAGTGCTAGGAGACCTGGAAACAAAACAAGACTGTACAGGTGACAGAGAAACAGAATGGCACAGATGAGAGGAAGCAGTTTCAATTTTTCAGTGCAAATAGAATTTGTGTGCACTCAAAGATATTTAGACAACTATTTGCTAGGTTCAGTAAGTGGGCAAAATCCTGGAATACGGGTCAGAATTTCTGACTTTCCGTTTCCAGTTCCTCAACAGCACTAAGCATACTGCTTTAGACATAACAGGCGCTTGGTATCTCAGTCAATTCGGGCTGCTGTAACAGAATACCATACACTGTGTGACTTAAACAACAAAGATTTATGTCTTGCAGAGAATACCATACACTGCGTGACTTAAACAACAAAGATTTATGTCTCGCAGTGCTGGAGTCTGAGAAGTCCCAGATCAAGGTGTCAGTAGATCCAGTGTCTGGTGAGAGTCCTCTTCCTGGTTTGCAGATGGCCATCTTCTCCTTGTGTCCTCACGTGGTGAAGGGCAGAGAGAGGGGTAGTTTTGCCTTCTTCTAAAGACACTAATCCCATCATGGGGGCTCTACCCTTTTGACCTAATTACTCCCAAAGGCTCCAACTTTTAGTACCGTCCTGTCGGGGGTGAGGGGTTAGGGTTTCAACTTATTAATTTGGGGAGATGTAAACATTCAGCCCAAACGCTGGGCTGCACCCCGCAGGCCTACAAGCCCTGTGCCTGCCCAGCTTCAAGATCGAAGAAAGAGCCCGGAGTCAGCAACAGAGACATCAATGGTTTAATGGATGGGGGAGCTTACATGTGTGAAGCCAGGTCCTGGAGGGCCTCCCCACCACGTGCAGCAGACGGCAGGCAGGACAGCCTTCTCTCCGGAGTGGAAGGGGAGGTTGCCAGTTATAGGGGGAACTGACATCAGGTGGTGTCATCGGGAAACTAGCAGAGGGGCATGCCCCTCACTGCCCCTTTGATAAGAACAGTCACCAGCTGGCGCAGGGGCAAATACATAGGAAGGTCAGCCGTGTGAGTGAGGTGTAGGTGAAGCAGACACTGGTCAAGCAGGGGATTTACAGAGAGCAAGAGAACAGCCATTCTGAGTGGCCTGACCACACACCATAGTACTCAGTAAACAAATATTTGTTGTATTTGTTGATTTGAATTGCCTTCAATTAACCCAAGAAGCATAACAGACTGGGGGGAAGGGTTGTTTGTATAGAAAAGTTCATGGGTGGCAAAAGATTCCCCCCATCTCTGCTCATGTCTCTGTCACAGAGACACCTTTCAGGCTGGACCATAGCATAGTCAGGACCCACAGGGTGAAATAATGCAGCCCAAATATGGAAATAACCTCAGAAAGTGAAGGGTGGTGACGGGGACCAGCCATCTGCAGAAGAAAACCACCTGAAGACTGGGAATATCAAGTCAAGTGATCTAGGGAAGTACCGAGTGCAGCCCAGGCAACTAGAGCACGGGTGCTGGAAGTCAGGCCTGGAGTCCAGTCTGGAAACTTTCTTTCTATTCTCCCAATAGATTTAGTCTTCAGAGGGCAGTAAAAGGGGGTCTTTCGTAGGAAGAATGTTTTAGTGCGTCTCCAGGAGAGAGGTATGTCTCCGTCTGCCAATGTTCTTCTATTTGGCAAGTCTACCCTTCTAGTGAACCTCACTAGCCAATGAAATTTCCTTGTTCATATTTCTTGCTCACGAAGCAATTTTAGGATTAAAATTTCTGGCTTCCATGCAGCTTCCCAACGGGAAGAGAGTGTACTGACCAGCCAATGTGACCATACGGCAAGCCTTGACATTGCTATGCTTTTTTTTTTTTTTTGTGGTACGCGGGCCTCTCACTGCTGTGGCTTCTCCCGCTGCGGAGCACAGGCTCTGGACGTGCAGGCTCAGCGGCCATGGCTCACGGGCCCAGCCGCTCCGCGGCATGTGGGATCCTCCTGGACTGGGGCACGAACCCGTGTCCCCTGCATCGGCAGGCGGACTCTCAACCACCGCGCCACCAGGGAAGCCCAACATTGCTATTCTTACTGAACAGCAGTCCTCAGCATTCTGGTTTATGTATCAATCTTGTGTGTGAGGTTTCTTTCTCGTTTTTTTTTTCCTTTCTGAGTTGCCTTCTTTTTCTCTAAGACTTAATGAAAGACTTCCATTAAGATGTTTTTTAGGACAGTTCACGGCAAAATTGCCAGGAATACACAGAGATTTTCCATAGACTCCCTGCCCACACTCATGCATAGCCTCCCCAGGACCAACATCTCCCACCAGAGTGATACATTTATTACCACAGATGAACCTGCATTGACACACCATAATCACTCAAAGGCCAAGGTTTACCTTAGGGTTTGTTCTTGGTGTTGTAAATTCTATGCGTTTGGACAAACTTATAATGACATGTAGCCATCATTATAGTAACTTACGGAGTAGTTTCACTGCCCAAAAAAATCCTCTGTGCTTGGGCTTCCCTGGTGGCGCAGTGGTTGAGAGTCCACCTGCCGATGCAGGGGACACGGGTTCGTGCCCCGGTCCGGGAAGATCCCACATGCCACGGAGCGGCTGGGCCCGTGAGCCGTGGCCGCTGAGCCTGCGCGTCCGGAGCCTGTGCTCCGCAACGGGAGAGGCCACAACAGTGAGAGGCCCGCGTACCGCAAAAAAAAAAAAAAAAAAAAAAAAAAATCCTCTGTGCTCTGGTTATTCATTCCCTCCACCCCAAACCCTGGCAACCACTGATCGTTTTACTGTCCCCGTGCAGTTTTGCCTTTTCCAAAATATAATATGGTTGGGATCATACAGCATGTAGCCTTTTCAGATTGGCTTCTTTCACTAAGTAATACGCATTTAAGATTCCTCCGTGTCTTTTCATAACTAGATAGACCATTTCGTTTTAGTGCTGAATAATATTCCATTGTCTGGATGTACAACAGTATGTCTATTCACCTACTGAAGAACATCTTGGTTGCCTCCAAGTGTTGGCAATTATGTATAAAGCTGCTATACACATCTGTGTGCAGTTTTTTGTGGGGACATAGGTTTTCAGTTCCTTTAGGTAGATACCAAGGAACGCAATTACTGGGTCGTAGTGTAAGAGTATGTTTAGTTTTGTAAGGAACTGAAAAACTGTCTTCCAAAGTGGCTGTACCATTTTGCACTCCCACCATCAATGAATGGGAGTTCCTGTTGCTCCAACGTCCACACCAGCATTTGGCGTCGTGTGTGAGGTTTCTTAATGGGAGTTAATAGCTTTGAGCCTGATCACCTGAGTGCACTGACCAAATCAAGTTGCTCAGCCTGAATGCAACTGAGGGCAGGATCTGGGTATTTTTTCCTTAAGAGGCTGTTCTTGTCATCTGGCCTGTTCTACAATGTTTCTGGTTTGTTTCTCTCCAATCTCACCACCTAGACTTGGGCTAGTGTAGCAACTGTCGTTTCTCATGTGCACCAGCAGAATGGTCTCTGCATGATGGGGCTTTAAGGGTTATAACCCAACTCGATTTCCAGGTGTTACCTACTTTAGGACAACAGTGTAAAAGTTTAAACATAATAGAGATCATATACAACTCCGTGGAACCTGATCGAAGAGTTCTGCTAAATTGCTATGACTTCCTTGGAACTAGAAGTTGGCCAGGATGCTCTAGGACAGCAATTCCCAAAGCCTGTCCTGGGGGCCACCAGTGTCATGAAACAAACGAGTACAGATCATCTGGGAAATTGTGTACAGATCAATCTGGGAAATTAATTCATCAAAGTTAAATCACATTTACTTTTGCTCCTGTGGCTGGTTGGTTCGTTCGTTACTTTTTAAACACAGGACTTCTCCCAGGCTTATTTTAACCTTGACTAACAAGGTTAATTGACTATCCAAAAGAAAGACGTTATGAAACTTCTCCCAAAAGGTCCAGAAACCCCTTTTATTGCGAAGCGTTTCTCAGAACAAATGTCCCAAGGTAAACCCTTTGGAAAACACGACTCTCAAATACTTTGCCAAAGTCTGTCATGGTGTTCGAGTCTCATCCAAGGAGGGATGCGGTAAAGCTGGGCCTCAGGGACGTACGTGGCAGAAGGGGGAAAGTTCCAGAGAGAGGAGGAAAGAAGAGCTACGAGGGGTGTCGGAGGTCCTAAGGGAACGGGATAGAAAGAAAGGAAAGTTCGCGGGAGGGGAGAAAGGCACTTGCTCTCACGTAACTTTACCATTATGTTCTTGCAGGGGCTGCACAGCCCCGAGAGACTCCGAGCGTTGAACCCAGAGGGAACACAGCCCCCAGAGTTGACAACACAGTTGCCCTTCAGAACAGACAAGAAGAGGGCTGAGGTCAACATTTGAGAAGAGTCGTAATTGTAAATTTCTAGCAAAAAGTGCAGAAGGAGACTTTACCTTTTATTAATTAACACACCAAATAATCCCTGCCGACTGGGGCGATGCCACCTCCGCCCACGGGTCGCTCTCATGGTGAGGACTGTCCAGGCCGCTTCTGTTCCCAACACGAGCTGAGTGACATGAGGAACAGAACATAGAGCTCCCTTTCATTCGGGGAGCAGAGCTCATCCAGAAGCATGTTTCCACGTCTGTAAATTCACGAAGAAAAGCAGGCTTCCCACCATAAGCAACTCCAGCATCGGGCCCTGTCAATCAAAACAAACTGAAGAAAAAAACTCAAAGAAAAACAAAGAAAACCCCTGGAAACCCAAGGGGACGTTTCTCTGTGTACAACAGGAGCTGGACATCTCAACCTTTTTCAAAATCCAATCAGAGAAGTTTTGTAAAATATTTATAAACCAGTATATATGCTACAGAAGCTTGTTCCACACAGATGCTGTCTCTGTCACCCTCCTAATAAGAAGAAGGAGGTAATCCTGGAGGAAAGTACACCCTCTTTCTAATTTTGAAGCCATTAAAGTGCAAGTAAAAATGTCCCCACAGCCAGGACAGGACTTCACTTGTTTATAGACCAATAATTTAGGAACTTTATTAATTTCAGGGGGGAAAATATGATCTCCAGCTTGAGGTTTAGCAAACCACCTTTCGGACGAGTTCATTTTCATTCATTTGTTTGCTTTCGAGCAGTAGTCATGAAAGTTGCAAAGGGGAGGCGTGGAAACTGCTACCAAAACATACCATCGCGGTGCTCTTGTTCCCAGTACTTCCTGCCTGCGCTCGGCCCGTACCTGGTGCAGACAGCGGCCCTGTCCCCGCGGGGCCCGCCTCCGGACCGCTTTCGCTATCTTATCAGGTCCCGCCAGGACGTTTGCAACAGCAAGTCCTGATGGCGGGCGGGGTGCGAAAGCCCGGCGCACACGCACCCCAAACCTTGGAGGAGAGACTCCAGCTCTGCCCTTCTCCCGTTCCCCCTGCGCACCCCGCAGCGCCGGAGCTTGGCGCAGTGGCGCAGAGGAAGCCTCCCCTCGCCCCCGGCTGCTGGCTTCCTCGGCTTGGCCGACAGCATCTCCTGGGAAGCCAGGGGTTGGGAGGCTCTGCCGAGCCCAGGGCTGATGCGGGCGGCTATTTGCTCCACTCCCTCCAGGAAGCGCTTGGTGGCCCCGCTCTGCTGGAAGGAAAAAAGACCCTGGAGGAAAACACACGCTGCCCGCCTCACCCCGACTCTGCGTCCTGCATTGCAGGGGGCAGGGGCGGGGCGGGTAGCGGGGAGCACCTTTTACTCAGCACGGCGCAGAGCTGCCGAATTCTGAGCTTTGGACAAATACTACTGTGCCCAACGACTATTTATTATTTAAAGAGTGTGAGACTCGGTACTGGACGTTGAGAGAACTCAGACAAATTCAAGATATTCCTCTTGCCCTTAAGTTATCCATAAGCTAGCTAGACAAAACAAATACACATGGAAATGCTCTATTTCCTTGATTCTTAGATGCCGTTTATGGAAAGACATGCCACCAAGTAGTAACTTTTTAGGGAAAAGGCTAAAGTGTGTATATACTGCTTATATGATGGAATCTGACTTCAGAAATGGGAACGTGCGAAGAAAGGGAGCAGCTTGCGAGCAGAGGAGACGCGGCGGCGGCAGGAATAGGAAGGATGCTCCCGACAGCGCTGCTGACGGGCACCCCGCTTACCAGGACCGGTGCTACCGGTTGCCCCCGTGGTACCTCACTTCATTTTCATAACAATCTCTATGATGTCGATATTGTTATTCCCATGTTTTGCAAATGAGGAAATTGAGACACAGGCTTGAAGCCGGTGAGCTAGGATCCAAGCTGGAGGAACAGTAGAGAGCAGCGGTTGGGAGACAGCTTAGAATCCCCGCTGTCCTGCTTGCAAGCCACGTGGCTTTAGACAAATTACATAATGTCTTTGTGCTTCAGTTTCCACACCTGTAAAATGGGAACTAATTAGAGCACCTACCTTATGAGATTGGTTTTGGCTTTTTTTCTTTCTTCAGCTTTGAGGTATAATTGACACATAAAATTGCAAGATATATAAAGTCTACAGTGTGATGATTTGATATGTGTACGTGTACATGGTGAAAGGATTCCCCCCATCCAGTTAACACATCCATCACCTCACATGTTTCCCTTTTTTTTCTGGCGGCTGGAGGGGGGAGCGAATATTTAAGTTCTACTCTCTTAGCAAATTTCACCTATACAATACAGCATTATCAGCTAGAGCCACAAAATTAAAATTTATGCCTTTTACCAACCTTTTCCTATTTCCCTCTCTCCCCAGCCCCTAGCAACCCCTTTTCTACTCTTTCCATGAGTTCAATTTTTTAAAAAAGGTTCCACATGTAAGTGATACCATGCTGTATTTGTCTTTCTCTGACTTTTTTCACTTAGCATAATACCCTCAAGGTCCATCCATGTTGTCACAAATGACAGGATATCCTTCCTTTTTAAACGGAGTAATATTGCAGTGTGTGTATATATATATATATATATAGCTGTGGGGTTGTTTTTAAGCCTAAAAACTATGATGTACTTAATGCACTTAGCAAGTGCCTGGTACACACATTGAAAATGCACAGTAAATGTAAGCTGTTACTGTTGTATTATTCCTAAAGTGAAGTGGGAAAATGCTTCATCAATACTAGATAATAAACAGGTAACTTAGGTGACGGTGGAGACCAGTTTCAAAGGTTCAGATTTTACTAGAAGTCTTATTCTGCTAAAAGTAAACCTTGTGATATTATACATCAACTATACATCAATAAAAAAAAAAAAGATACAGGAAAAAAAAAAGTAAACCATGTGGTAAGTCCTTGCCAGTCTTCACAATCCCCTCATCACCAAGAAAACAGAGGAAACAACAAGGGAACTTCTATTCTTGACTTAATTCTGATGAAAAGCACTTGATGGCTATTGTGTAATTTCCAGGAACCTCGAGAAAAAAACGACTGCGTCATTCCTGGTCAAATAGAGGAAAGGGACTATCAGGCTGAGCTGACGTGAGTCCTGGACTTTGGAAAACAGGCTTTAGAAAGTTCAGAAAGATGATAGGTATGCCCTTGTTGGCCAGAAATATGATTCACAAGGAAGGGAAACTCTGAAGAAAAAAAAAAGCCAAAAACCACCAGTGTCAGATCGAACACATAAATAATCCCTGTGATAAAGAACAGGTGATGGTGGTTCAGAAAAACTTCTCTGAATTGTTCAAATTTCCACAGGATGTGTTTAAAGGGCAGAAGGATGTACACGCAGGGACGCCGTGCCCTGTGCTTAGAACCAGGGCTGGGAGGGAGGCAGGAAGGGAAGGCCAAAGAGCTCTCATTAAAGATGAGGCCTGGGTCACACTTCACACATGTTATTTCATTTTATCCTTCACAACCTTAAAAGGTAGATGTTACGAGTTTTGTGTTTCAGAGTGTGATATAATAAGAAACATATATTTGGTCTTCATCCCTGGCTCCTGGCACAGAGATCCTGAAACCCTTGGACTTTCCTGAGCGTTAGGGGTGAGCGAAGCATCCCGTGTTCTTTGCAATAAGCCCCTTTCAACCATGCCTGAGTTTATGCTAATGAGGTGACTCTGGCTGGGCCCCTAGATAGCTTGGGGATGGAAAATGAATGCCATTAACTAAAGGTTCAAACCTAATCTAAAGTCCAAGGTGAGTTCTAGGTAGAAGCTCCCACAGGAGTCCGGCCAGGCAGATGGTGGTACATCCATGGTGGAGGTTCAGTTCAGGGATGAGAAGGTCAGTCACGGAGGAACTGGTGTAACAGCAGGTCAGTATTGCTCAGAGGCAATATTTACGCTTTATATATAGGTAGGTAGGTAGGTAAGCCATCTATGATCTCGTTTATGGACAGTATCCATAAGCTTGCTATGTTAAACATGTAGGTCAGTATTGCTCAGAGGCAATATTTATGCTTTATGTATTACTGTAGGTAAGCCATCTATGGTCTCGTTTATGGACAGTATCCATAAGCTTTGCTATCTTAAACATGGCACTTTAATTCATTGGCATTATTAAATACATGTTTCTTGGATACCAGGTAGAGATACAACACAGTGCTGAATGGTACACTGTTTCCAACAAGGAAAATAGGCGCTATCTGCCTTTGGGAGTTACTCTCCAACAAGGAATAAAGCACATATTAAACAGTAAAATGGCACTGCAAGAACATAGTGCCAAAATGAATGGTATAGATGCCACAGGAGGGCATGGAGAGGGGAGGGCACTGAAGGTTGGCAGAGCCAGGGAGGGACGGTTTCATGGAGTGATGGTGTTTGGCTGAGTGCCGAAGGCTTTAGTTCAGCAAAGAAGGAAAGGGGGGCCCCTGTGGATGAGAGCGCAAACCAGGTAAGGACACAGGTGGCAGAAATGTGGAACAGAGAGGGACAGGAAAAAAACGAGGCTTCTTGCAGCAGAGCTGGTCAAGCTGAACCCTAGAGGAAGAAAAGTTTGGATTATTAAGAGGTGGCCAGGCAATTCCAGCCTGAAGAGCTGGACTTCCTTGGAAGGCAGGGTACCTACTGAAGGGACTGTCAGATCCAAGGGTCGTGCAGGATATTTAGAGGAAAACCAGAGACCAGGAGACGAGTGTGTAAACTAAGCATGAGACGATGAAACTTGGGCTTACCTGGGAGCAGCGGGAACAAAAAGGAAGAAAGGAATGGGCCTGAGAGACACAAACTCTGTCTTTTTGAAAAAACAAAGCAAAGTCATCCATGACCCCACCACTTTATTTTATTATTTATTTATTTTTGGCTGTGTTGGGTCCTCGTTGCTGTGTGCGGGCTTTCTCTAGTTGCAGCGACGGGCGGGGGGGGGGCTACTCTTCATTGTGGTACGCGGGCTTCTCATTGCAGTGGCTTCTCTTGTTGGGAGCACAGGCTCTAGGCGCGCAGGCTTCAGTAGTTGTGGCACACGGGCTCTAGAGCACAGGCTCAGTAGTTATGGCGCCCGGGCTTAGTTGCTCTGTGGCATGTGGGATCTTCCCAGACCAGGGCTCGAACCCGTGTCCCCTGCGTTGGCAGGTGGATTCTTAACCACTGCGCCACCAGGGAAGTCCAACCCCACCACTTTAGAGTGATAACCACTATTCAAACCTTGGTACATATTTTTCAAAACGTTTTTTCTCATTTATACACTTTTGTGGCTTGAATCCTAGCTGAGCTAGCTGTGTAATCTTGGGCAAGTGACTTCACCACTCAAGTCTCTTAGGTCCCTCTTTCTTCAACTGTACCCAGGCCAGTGACCGACTGGCCGAGAATAAATCAGGCAATCTGTATAAGCACACTTAACACAGGGCTGGCACAGAGTGAATGCTGCTTGTCTATTATTATAAGACTCTTTCTTCTTCTTTTTAAATGCTTGCACAGCATAGATATACCACAAGTTATTCAACAATTCCCTTACTGATACACCTTTAGTATGTTTCTAGATTTTTTTTGCTAGTACAAACGATGTTGCCATAATCAGCCTTGGACATCTTTTAAAAACTCATGTTATAAATAGATTCCAGGAAGAGAGAAGCTGATGCATTTTAAATGTTGATAGATGTTGCATGATAGAAGGGGTACCTAGCATTGACTGGCTGCTTTAAGGAGCAGAATGAATCAAAGTTGGCTTGAAGTTTTGTAATCAATATTTGTGATCAATTAAAAAGTCTCAGAGAAAATGAGAACACTAATTCTAAAAGATACATGCACCCCAATGTTCATAGCAGCATTATTTATAATTGCCAAGATGTGGAAGGAACTTAAGTGCCCAGCAACAGATGAATGGATAAAGAAGATGTGGTGTATGTATACATGATGGAATATTACTCAGCCATAAAAAGAATGAAATTCTGCCATTTGCAGCTACATGGATGGACTTAGAGAATATCATGTTTAGCGAAATAAGTCAGACAAAGATAAATAATCTGTGTTATTATTTATACGTGGAATCTAGTAAGTAAAACAAATGAACATATTTAACAAAACAGAAACAGACTCACAGACATAGAGAAAAAACAAGTGGTTACCAGTAAGGAGAGGGAAGGGGGGAGGGGTGAGATAGTGGTAGGGAATTAAGAGGTACAAACTACTATGTATGAAATAAACAAGCTACAAGGATATATTGTACAGCACAAGAAATACAGCCAATATTTTATAATAACTTTAAATGGAGTATGATCTATAAACATTTTGAATAACTACGTTGTATATCTAAAACTGTTATATTATAAATCAACTATACTTCAATTTTTTTTTTTTTTTTTTTGCGGTACACGGGCCTCTCACTGTTGTGGCCTCTCCCGTTGCGGAGCGGACGCGCAGGCTCAGCGGCCATAGCTCATGGGCCCAGCTGCTCCGTGGCATGTGGGATCTTCCCGGACCGGGGCACGAACCCGTGTCCCCTGCATCGGCAGGCGGACTCTCAACCACTGCGCCACCAGGGAAGCCCAACTATACTTCAATTTTTAAAAAATAATAAATAAATAAATAAAAAGACTCAGAGAATGGGATTCCTCTCTGTCTCTGTCTGTCTTTCTGTCTCTTTTAGAGTGTTTTAACAATCTTTCTGTGCTTTCTTCCATTCACAATGTTTAAGCCAGCAGTGCCAAAATGAAGACAAAACTTTGAAAACGGCATTGTACATGCACACTTAAAACAACTGTTCCCCGCCCCCCTTCCCAATGCCATGGATCTCAACAGTCAAGTATTGTGCACTGTTGTATGGGTTGAATTCTGTCTTGCCAGAAGGAGGTATGTTGAGATCCTAACCCCCAGTACCTCAGAATGTGATCTCATTCGGAGAAAACGTCTCAAGAGAAGTAATCAAGTTTGAATGAAGGCATTAGAGTGGTTCTTAAGTCCAGTATGGCCAGTGTGTTATAAAAGGGGAAAGTTCAACCCAGTGACAGCGTAGAGGGAAGATGATATGAAGAGACGCAGGGAGAAGATGGCCGTCTGTGAGCCAAGGATCCTTGATTCTTGATACACTGTTATCACTGGGCAGCGAATGTTCAGCTTAAATTTAGTTATTTACTTATTTATGTATATAATTAAGTACATAAATTATTTACTTACCTTAATTAAGTATAGATGATGTACCTGCTAAATCCTAGGTAGGTAAATAATTTATGGAAATGTACTTAGCATCTATGAACCCATCTCCCAAAGCAAAAATAGGACTGGAAAATAACTCACATCTATTCATACATTCTCCCACCAGCATCACCACTGCCCTCCCCATCACCACCCTGAATCCTGAACCCATCAACTCCTTGCTTTTTTTTCTGTATAGTTGTAGTGTATTCCTAAACTGCTCATGGTTTTAAAAAAACTGTTAGTTGCTTTAACCTATATAAGGGCATTATGTGGTCCCTGATCTCTGGGGACACTCTTTTCACTTAATATCCCATTACTAAGATTCATCCATCGTGCTGCACGTTGCTGCACGTTGTTAGGCTCCTTTGCTGTTTTGCAGTAAAAGGTCCTGATGTCATGACCGTTCTTCAGAAACATGCTTACGTGCTCACTCTTCCTTAACACATTGTTCCTACTATTTTAGCTTAAAGGCCTGACGGAGACCCTGTATTTCAGGAAGGAGGAGTCTCTCTGGCTCACGTGCCATGAGGACTTGGGGGCTCACAGCTGCAGGGCTCTTCCGGCCTCGTTATTGATCACATCTCTGTCCATTGTGACTCTCAGAAACGCACCCACAACAGCCAGGACGACCTACTTCTTAAAATGCAGCATTTCCCTTTGGTCACCAACCAAGAGGATAGAACAGTTTAGTGACTCACGTTGATCAGGTTTCAAAGGGTGAGTAAAGGGAAACGTTAATATGACTCAGAATTTACCCAATGGTTTTGAGTAAATAACCCCAGAATAGCCCTTTTCCCTTCAGGTTCCTGAATGAGAGCAGCGTGGTGATCCTTTCCTCAGGGAAGCAGTGCGGTTTGGTAGGAACAGGACGGCTTGGGTGGGCGGAAGAACTAGCGACTGTAAGCCACCCGCCTGCCCCCTCCTCTTACACTGTGACCTTGAGCAAGTCGCTGAAGTCAGTGGCGCTTGGACACCTTCCGGTTCTGAGATCAGCCATCAGGCCGCTTGCCTTCTCCATTCATACAAAACTCAACACATTTCTAGTTCTTAAAATGTCTGAGTAGGGTCTAGGGAACCGACCCAGCTTTTCTTCATTATTATGGTAAAACCCGGGGGAAACAAGCTTTGGGGGCGATAGAGTGCATGTGTTTGGCCGTGATGTTCAGGCCTCACCCCTGCGCTGTCCAGCCAGGGCCAGACCCAGGCTGCCTTGGGAAATTCTGGAGCTGGATCTTCTGGGGCTGCTGGAGGGCAGTTCGGGTTCCACATTCTTTCACTCTTCTGGCTTCTCTGGGAACCACAGGTTTGTTCTCTTTCATGCTTTTCTAAAGGCTGCATACAGGACTTTTCAAAGGTAGAAAACAAGAGAGAGAGAGAGGGAATGGGAGGGAAGAATGGAGAAAGTCTAACCAGTGCAAACATTAAAATAAAATGACCTTTGTGCCATAAATTAGGGGGTTGGCGGAAGTGGCTGATTATGGGGCTGAGGTATTTGCAATGTAGAATTTGCTGGGTTGGCAGATTAATCCCATTTATGCTGGGGAAAGTACGCCATGACATTAAAGGTTATATTTGTTTGCTAATCTGCTTCAGGCTCCTGAGGCCTTGTTATAAAAGAAGCAGGTCGTGGGCTTCCCTGGTGGCGCAGTGGTTGAGGGTCCGCCTGCCAATGCGGGGGACACGGGTTCGTGCCCCGGTCTGGGAGGATCCCACGTGCCGCGGAGCGGCTGGGCCCGTGAGCCATGGCCGCTGAGCCTGCGCGTCCGGGGTCTGTGCTCCGCAACGGGAGGGGCCGCGGCAGTGAGAGGCCCGCGTACCGCAAAAAAAAAAAAAAAAAGAAGGAGGTGGAGGAGAAAGAAAGGGGTAGAAAGAGGGGTTTGGGAGGAGACAGTTTCATCCCCATTTCTGCTGTGATTTTATTAACCCAGTGCCTAATGAGGGCTTCGAAAACACTATACGGCCCATTACGTAAATATAGCATGTTGTGCTCTTAACATGGACAAAGTAGAGAGTTTTTGTGTTTTTGTTGTTTTACACAGTTAATGTGATCATTTTTGTAAACGCACAAGCAAGAAGACATTACTTCTGCTCTTTCAAACATAGGTTTGAAAGCACTTGTTTGGGAAAGAAGCGAAAAAGCAAACGAAAAGTGTGTTTCGGTTTCTCACAAGCTTCAATCCTCATCACTCGAGTTACTGGGAGCCACGATCAGCAGGTGTTTAAATTTGAAGCAGTCTCCTTTCTTCCAATGTCTTAAACTCCTTCCCCCGCAAGGCAAACAAACATTTGCTTTTCTGTTGCCGTTTTCCTCATGGATGGACACAGTGCAGCAGCCAAACATCCTCTTAGTCTCTTTTTCAAAGACCATGACTTTCTTTCGGGTAAAGCAGTCACTTTGTTTTGTTCCACAGCACCTTGACAATGCTGAGAAAACATAATTCTTTACCTAGAATAGAATCTCAGATTTGCCGTTCCATTGCCCGGTGGCCTAAGCATTTGTGTTAAGAGACAGTTAAGCTTTTTTCAGTGAGGCATTTCCTTCCTTACCTTCCTCACAGAAAGTTCTGCTTTATTTTTAGTAATATCCTGGCTCCTGGTATTGTATTTGTGCACAAAATCCCTTCACAATAATGCTTAGTGGTCTGGTGGCACCTTCCCTCCAAGGAACTCAAAGGCCTTTACAAACATTAATTGGTTCTCACAGCACCCCCGGGAGAGGGGTGAGTGTTCCATTGCAACTGGTATATTACTATCCACATTTTGTGATTTTGCCAAAATTCTTCTACCTTCTTCCCAGTGTGCTTTCTGATGGAATTCACCTGGAGTCCACCGGGGCTGGGCAGCTAAGACCTGGTAAAGAACGAAGCTTGTTAAAAGGAAACACGAAAGGAAGATGTGAACTGGGGTGTACAGAAAGCTTGGTGGTCACCACCTCCACTGAGCCTGAGACCAGAGGAGAAGCCTGATCCTGGGTGGCAATGACAGACAATTTCTGCCCAGAACGTTGAACAAATTCCTGTGGTTCTGAGCTGTGATTCCTGTGATTCCAGGGCTGATGGGCCCTGTGATGATGAACTCCAACCTGCCCAAAGGGGTGAAAAGTACACACTACCCCAGAAGACACTGGAAAAATCCTTACTGTTCTTTGGGTTGCTGCAACCTGGCTCTGTGCTAAAACGTCACTGTAATGTTTTTTCAGGAACACCAAATTTTTGTGAGAAAACCTACCAAAAATCTCAGACTTTTCCCAAAGTTGGGCCTTTGTGAACAAAATGTTTTAAAATGTGTATTAATATTACTATATCTTTGTGAATGATTCCACCAACTCCTAGTTTTTACTAGATATTTTATTACTAAAATGGGAGCGACACGGAGGAATAAAGGGGTGAATTGTTAAAGGTGGAAGACAAAAGACCAGATTTCTCTCTTGACAGAACCTCAGAAAGCTTAGTAGAAGCAGTTGAAATGGCGAACTGTTGTCCTTTAACTCTCAGCCAATAGGCTCTTCTGCATCCATTCAATCATTCTCATCAAGTTTTCTGAAGAATTCCTACTGAGAAGTCATACAGAGCACAGAAGGCCACGGAAAATTTCTTTTTGTGGAAATATGCAAATTAAAAAAGATGTTATTTTTTTTAATGTGGCAGCAAAGCCAAAAAAATGTTTCTTCACTTACAGCGGAAATTGGGGAGAATACAGCAGTGAACAAAACAGAGAAAAACCCCTGCACACGTGAAGCAGTGGGGACCAGAGAAACAAGAAACTAATACAAAGTAAAATAAAGAAGTAGCTTATGACATCCACTTGCCGCTAAACAAACTTAACACATTTAATCCAAAATCTGTAATAAATGAGCGTATATCATACATTCAGCTCAGTCCAGTGTTACACTAAATCCTCCTCGGTTTAATATCTTTAAACTCTATACCCACAAACGTTCTCCTAGTGCTGGCCTCTCTGAGGAAAGGAAGAGAGCCATGAGGCTGCTTTTGCAAATGTTGGACTCAACTGCTGTGGGAAGGAACTGCCACTGATGGGGTTAAAAAAACAGCTGTGCTCAGGTGATGCTCAGGGAACAGGCAGGGAGGACACAGGGAGCCCACAGGAAACAACAGAAAGGAACAAGTTCCATCTTCTACTCCAGCCTCGCAGTCTTCCTCTAGCGCCTCCTACTGGCACGGCTATTAGGGCATCAGCTGGCAATGAAGGAATGTGGTTTGTTGAGTACCAGCCTCAGCACCACAAAGCAAAGTTTAGAAGGTTGAGTTTGGAGATGGCAGAAAAGAACGTAACGGACACACTTATTGTATTAAAATTTCTTTTGGAAAAAGCCACGTAAAGTATGTAACATAGTGTAACCACCATTAACCTTTATCGCTCCATTGAGATAGTTTCCCTGCTTCTGGAAAATGTCTTCTTTTTCCACTTATAAGGTATCCTTTTGAGCTCCCTGTGTTCTCTTCCTTTTCCTGTTCCCTTCATGGAGAGACTAGTCAAGGATCCTTTTTTTTTTACCGGTACGCGGGCCTCTCACTGCTGTGGCCTCTCCCGTTGTGGAGCACAGGCTCCGGACGCGCAGGCTCAGCGGCCATGGCTCACGGGCCCAGCCGCTCTGCGGCATGTGGAATCTTCCCGGACCGGGGCACGAACCCGTGTCCCCTGCATGGGCAGGCGGACTCTCAACCACTGCGCCACCAGGGGAGCCCCCAAGGATCAATTTTACTGAACTCTAGGGCTTGTAAAGGTAATAGGCTCCTTTAAGACTGGAATATAATATTTCTGGAACCTTGATAATCTAAGAGCAGTTTTGAAACTTCCTGATGTGGTTTACTGTTGTTCTCAAGGTAGAAGAGAAGTTTACCTCTAGGGGAAAGATTTTGGTTTAAAAAAAACTTCATGTATATTTTAGATATTCAAAAATTAAAACAAAAATCTTTCTAGAATGAAAATTTGGGGGACAGTTGAGTTAGATGACTCTGCACCATAGATGACAGTGGCTTCCATGGTGGGCAGAATGGCAGAAATTACTCTGTGTCCTGATTGGGGCACACAGTGAAGGACACTGCAGTTAGCATGTGATAGGGTGGTTCTTTTGACAGGGTAGTAGAAAGAGATCATTTGCCCATGGAGGAACACGGGTACAGACTCTAGGAGCCCTGATATCCAGTATGAAACTAAAATGTTTTCATCATTGTAATGGTTCTCTATTATCAGTTTTCTAAAACGTCACAGCCTAGCCTTAGCCTATGCACTGGGGGAGTTGAGGTAAGGTCGCTGTCTAAACTGGGGGGAAGAAAGAGGAGAGCAGCACGGAGCTGGAGGAACCTGTTGGTGGGGGATGAGTGGACAGCAAGGAACTGGTACTAAGCTACTGCCATTATGTACTTAACAAACATTGAAGTCTGTTAATGGGGGAGCCCCAGAAAATACTTGAAGAGGCAAAATCAGTAGAATGGACTTTTGGTTATTGGAGGACGAAGGCTTAAAGACATAAATTGGGTACAAAAGAAAATGCGAACTTACTTTGTCGTAACAGCCAGTGAAGTCTGAGGCTGTATTAGTTGCATCATAATCCCTCAGTGAATTACCTCGGGTTTTTTTTTACTCTGTTTCCATGTATGCCTTCATTGGCTGGCACTCAAGGAGTTAAGATGCTCTAGCTTCTGATACTTATTTATTATTAGTTTTTACACACTAAAAATATTTTTATCTCCAAGTCGTCCTGGATGAAACACAGATGGGGATATCGATTTTACAACAAAATTAGAAAATCACTTCTGATATTTAATTATGTTACTGCCCATTGGCTTAGGATGACTATTTTTAGCACGTTAATGTTATCTTTACTTTGTTAAAAAATGAGAAACGGATGTCGAATTCCATAAAACTGAGCGCATTGTTTTCTACTTTGATCTATTAATATGCTAAATTATTATCTGATTTTGAGTCATCATTTTTTAAAATACTTCTTTTAAAGATTTTGGTATGTAGCTAGCGAAGGGGGGCTGGCAGCATGCTAGTCATAGCAAGAATTCGGATTTCTTTTGCTTTATGCTCTGAAACAGTTTAAATAGCATAACAAGGATCAGGTTGAAGATCTAAATGAATGTTTGCCTATAAAACCATCTGTGCTTAAAATTTTTTGAGAGGTAGCTATATGGAAATGAACCATAAATTTTGATGTAAGTATTTTCATTATTATTTTCCAGATAGTCCACTATTTTGATTTTGACTTCTTCTTTGATCAAAGAATTACTTCAAAATGAATTTTGAACTTCTGAGTAGTTGGTGTTTTCGTTATTATCGTTGTTTCTACATTTCTTATTTTCGGTTTTATTACATGGTGATTATAGAGCACATTTTCAAGTTGGTCCAAATTGTACCTGACAGATAGCCTTTGAGATAGTTAACATGCAGTGCCCTCACCCAAAACCATATCAAAAAAATTATTGCTTTCTCCACCTCCAGCCAACTAGACCTAATAATAGTAACAACTGGTCTCAACCAGCCTTACCTGGCATTTCTACACATTTGCACCCCAGCACACATTAAACCAGAGTGATATTTTCTATTTGCGTACGCAATCCTATGATCAATTCCCAACAAACTGGGAGGAGTCCTAGCACTGCTACTCTCAATCCTTGTTCTAATATTCATCCCAATACTTCACACATCTAAACAACGAAGCATAATATTCCGACCCTTTAGCCAACTCTTATTCCGAGTACCAGTTGCAGATCGCTTAACTCTAACATGAATTGGAGGCCAACCCCTAGAACACCCATAGTTTATCTGTTCTCTAATTTCAGCATAGATGAGCTCTATTTTTCTTTCTTTTAATTTCCTTGGGCTTTGCTGTGTGTGATACTTTAAACGTCTTCCCAGGTACGTTTATCACTAAGTCTTGAAAGAAGAGTCTACACATTTCCCAATGATTTTGTGAACCATTATAAACCTTGTAAATTTGTCTGCTTCAATTTGCTAGTGAATTCTGTTCCCCAAAAGAGACCCCCACCAAAGATACAGGCTACTGGGTTATATTTGACATAGACGTTAGGTAAAGTCTATCCATGCACACAACTGGTATAATGAAAACGGAAGGAAGGAAAGCAAACCATTTGGAGAACTAGAATTTCTATGTCAACCGTATTTGGAAACTCCTGTTAATTCCGTAAGTGCTTTGGTGCGTGCCCATCTTTAAAGGAGGACTCAGAGAAACGTGACAGAATGAACCAAGCCTCCAACAACCTCACATTCAGGAATTTAAGTAACAACAGGCCAGGGAAATTATTTTATTCTACCTTTAGAGCAACTTTTCTATAGCCTTCCCCTGATTAAGATAAATGAAACATACACTCAGGTTTGGTTTTTCTATAAATTCAATAATTATTTTTCCAAAATGGAAAGCTTATACATTATTTTTAAAACCTGTTTTACATATTAGAAATAACACAGAACTGAATATTTTTCAAACTAAGGGTGGTCGGTATTAAGCTTAAAAATACATTTTCTTGGTCACAAAGAAGTACAAGTTAGAAGCCATCCTTTTAAGTTTTGTTGTTAGAAGGAAACATTAATTTCACTATTCAAACTAAAACCCCTTGGCGCACTGCAAAAAGTTTGTCAATGTGAATATCCCCAAACCCTGGAAAGAATCTGAACCAATGACAAACTTTTGACCAAACAGATGCCAAAATACCAAAAAGACAGGAAGCGATAGGCATTTTCTTTCCTTGCTGAACTTAAACTTTCCATGAATTATACTGTGTATTCAATCACAAACTATCCCAGATAATAGGATCATACACTATTTTTAAGTCCATAAACATGAGATTCTGGAATTAGAAGTCAGGCCACCATGGATCAAACAGGGTAAACTCTAATCAGCAACGCCTGACCTGCTCCTTTGCGTGGCTCAGACCTTTACCGTTACTGCTGTAGAAAGGGCACAAACTTCAAATCAAGGACTACCATTGCCTTTTCGACAGTAATAATTAGCTACCTAAAGATATAAAATATAATTGGTTTGGAATAGACTAAAGATGTAGTGCCCTACAATCTTTTCAAGTTCTTAAATTCCAACTCTTTGCATGATCACAGTGCCATGGAAACAGATGTCTGACTCCCAGATTTAATTTCTCCCACCCGCTGCAAGACATGTAGCACCTAAACACTAACTTTCACCAACTAATTTCTTCCAACCTCACAAGGAAAAATATTGTTTTTCTATTTCTTTAATTTTGTATCAGTTTGAGATGATGGATATTCGCTAAGCTAATTGTGGTCATCATCTCATGATGTAAGTCAAATCATTATGCTGCACACTTTAAACTTATACAGTGCTCTAGGTCAATTATATCTCAATAAAACTGGAAATTAAAAAAAGCTAGTAGAGGGCTTCCCTGGTGGCGCAGTGGTTGAGAGTCTGCCTGCCGATGTTGGGGACACGGGTTCGTGCCCCGGTCTGGGAAGATCCCACATGCCGCGGAGTGGCTGGGCCCGTGAGCCATGGCTGCTGAGCCTGCGCGTCCGGAGCCTGTGCTCCGCAACGGAAGAGGCCACAGCAGTGAGAGGTCCGCGTACCGCAAAAAGAAAAAAAAAAAAAAAAAAAAAGCTAGTAGAAAACAAAAAAATTCTTTCAGCTTGTTTCCTGGGTCATAAAAGCCTGATCTCGTATTTCCCTGCTTGCATTTTATTCCATCATACCCGGTACCCCTGATTTTCCAGACACATGGAATTGTGGGCGTTGTGGATTGCACTGGAAGTCCATGGAACGGGGTGAATAGGATTGTGATGTTAGTTAGAACGTAGAACATGGCTATAGGTGCATTTTGCCCTTGCACCATAACATGTCAGTTTAAAGTCATCTTTTAAAAGTTGTCATAAAATACTTAGGCATGCAAAAAGTATAGACTGTATTACAATCAACATCTGTATTCCCATCACTCAGCTTAAGATATGAAACATCTCAACTTCTCTCCCCTGAGGAAATTCCTTCCCAGTACTTGGTGCTTTATGTTTCCATTCACGTAGTCTTTTACTACATGTCCGCAGAAACAACATATTATTTTGCATGCCTTAAATGTTACATAAATATTGTTAAGTATGCTTATGAAACATTCTTTTTGCTTTTGAGATTCCTCTGTTTTACATACAGCTTTTTTTTTTCTTTTTTTTAACTGCCACGGGTACCGTATTGTATGAGTATTCCATAGAAATCCATTCTGGATATTTAGATTGTTTCCAGTTTCTTACTACTTACAAATAATGGTGCTATGATTTTCTCATTCATTACTTTATTGAATAGCTTGCTCTGAGATACACACTTGAAGAACTGCTGGGATTATAGGGTTATTAGGCATGCTAGTTGTTTTCCAAAGTGGCTGCACGAATTTATACTCTGCCAGCAGAGCGTGACGCTCCACTGCTCCATATCCTTTGGGATTATGAACTCTGTAAGCAGGGTTTTAGCTGCTGGAATCCTCTGTGGCCAGGGTGAGGATATATTCCTCCAACTAGTGCAACTGCTAGTCACCCAAAGGATATTTCTAGCCTGGATTCTGTCTTCAAGTTTATTTCTAGGTTTTGAGCTCTGTGTCAGAGTTTGTGTGAATTCAAACCCTGAAGCCATGGTCGGGTGAGCCCATAGTCAAGCCTCTCTTTTATTCTAAAGCACAGACCAAGTCCAGAGAAGTTCCTTGTGGTCTCCCTGGCCTGTGGGAGGATGTCTAGTCTGCCCTTCCACTGAAGGTGTTGGTCTTTAAAGATCTCAACATTATGTATGGGGCTCAGTCACAACTTCAAACATTGTATGGGCTGAAGGGTCTGAGTGGCCATTAACACCTAAACTCCTTGCTGAGGAGGTTGCCCTCCTCCTCCCCAGTACCCAGCCCCAGCCCGAGGGCCTCAGTGTTGGTTCAAGCTTATTGTTCTGGTTTTTCGTTTATTGGCAATGGGATTTAATTTTCCTGTTTAGGCCTTTGGGGATAAGTTTTTCTCTTATTTTCTTGTGCCCCAGCACTTAGAGGGAAGTTACGGTCTCCTAATGACTAAAGGGATAATGGGAAGCACAAAAGTAACTTTGAGGTTCTATTTTTTTTTTTTTTTTTTTTTTTTGCGGTACGCGGGCCTCTCACTGTTGTGGCCTCTCCCGTTGCGGAGCACAGGCCCTGGACGCGCAGGCCCAGCGGCCATGGCTCACAGGCCCAGCCGCTCCTTCCCGGACCGGGGCACGAACCCATGTCCCCTGCATCGGCAGGCGGACTCTCAACCACTGCGCCACCAGGGAAGCCCTGAGGTTCTATTTATTTCAATGGGTAAGCCTTATTTTCTAAATCAAGAGAGTCCAACAGAACTTTCTGAGTGATGGAAATGTTCTACAATCTATTCTGTCCAATATGGCAGACACTTGTCACATGTGGCCTTTGAACATTTGGAATGTGGCTAACCTGTCTGATGAACTATATTTTTAATATTATTTAATTTTAATTAAAATCTCAAATAGCCATGTGACTAGTGACTATTTTATTTGACAGCACATTTATATATATATACTTTTGGCCGCACATGGCTTGTGGGATCTTAGTTCCCTGACCAGGGATTGAACCCAGGCCCTCGGAAGTGAAAGCGCAGAGTCCTAACCACTGGACGGCCAGGGAATTCCCAGCACATTTCTAAATAGTAGTAACATTCTTCGTCCCTTGGGTGGTTTTATGTACTAATAAACCAATGTAGTCTGGGTAAAAACCCCTTGCAAATCTACTTTTTAAAAAAAATTTATTTATTTTTGTTTATGATTTTTGGCTGTGTTGGGTCTTCGTTGCTGCACGCGGGCTTTCTCTAGTTGTGGCGAGCGGGGGCTACTCTTTGTTGCGGTGTGCGGGTTTCTCATTGCAGTGGCTTCTCTTGTTGTGGAGCACGGGCTCTAGGTGCACACGGGCTTCAGGAGATGCGGAGTGTGGGCTCAGTAGTTGTGGCTCGCAGGCTCTAGAGCGCAGGCTTCAGTGGTTGTGGCGCATGGGCTTAGTTGCTCCACGGCATGTGGGATCTTCCCGGACCAGGGCTCAAACCCGTGTCCACTGTATTGGCAGGCGGGTTCTTAACCATTGCGCCACCAGAAGCCTGCAAATCTATTTCTGATAGTCAAAGAATGAAACAGTTGAGATGTGATTTCAGAATGTCTACCACCACAAAACTGTACAGCCCTGTTATTTTGATAATCAGGTATTTCTCGCCTGACTTGTCTTTCTGGGAATTTTCAAAGATCTACAGTGACTGGGTTTAAGTGCACATTCTTCCCATTGCCAGCTTCTGAACTGGAAGTCAACCAATCAATTTCCAACAGCTTTTTCAAGGATATTTATGGATTATCAAAGTGTCAAGAAATCTCAAGGATAAATAATTTGGAGCATAAATACAGATATTTAGAATGCAATGTTAGACAATATGATTAAGAGTACAAGTTGGTTTTCCTTTGAACTGAAGAAGTTTATTGGTAACCTGGAAATGCATACAAGTTAAAACATGAATACCTCATATGGTTAATTTATAGCATTTTTATGAAAACAAGAAAAAGAAAGAAAAAACACAAGTACTTCTAGGTCTGGACTGGGCTTATATTTCCAATCTTTTAAACTTCCAAAGGCCATTACAGTATGTGAAATAACTCTCAATTCTTTTTTTAATTGCCATAAGTAGAGGTTAAGAAGGCTAAAGCGAAAATGTTAAGTCTGAATTATAATGAGAACAAATACGTATTTGGAAACAAGGTCACATAAGCCTAGCTGGTGCTTTAGCCATTTCATGGGCTGGCCTTCAAAATTAAAGGTTTGTAAATAATTTTCACCGCGCTTTCATCTACACGCATCTTCTATGTTCTTTTATAAAACTGATGCCCACAGTTTTGGTATTTGGAAATGCACTGAAATGGATTCTGGAGTAAGGAAAGCATTTCATGGGAGGAATGAACCAGGTCAAATTAATGAAAAACCTAAAATTTTGCCTTTTAAAACTCAGCACACATTTCCGGATAAAACTGACTTAAACCCTTGTCCAGAGATTTTTCATGGATATTTTCATCGTTGCCGTATGATTCAAAATGTCTATAAGAACTGAGGCCCCTCAATCTAGTCAACATATTTCAGACATTTTGCTTATTAAGGGCTATTCTGACACTCTTTAAAAAAGAAACAAGTTTTCTCTAGAAAGTACTTTTAGCATAATGAATATGTATATTTTCTCAAAGAGCATGCAGCCCACTCTTGTCTTGATAATCTTCATAGAAACGTCTCAATGATTCAGGAAGTCTGGGTGTCACGGTGCTCAAGGCTTGAGTAAAGTGTTTTTTCATAATGCAGTTGGCTTGAATGTCTTCTTCCAGAGCCAGAAGGGCTGCCTCTCTACATACGGCTATAATCTGAAACAATACAAACAAACAAAAACAAAAACAACGACAAAAAAAGGAGAGAGAAAACAATCAATACTGTTTTTTAGAAATGTTAACATTTCAAATATTCATCCGTGGTAACTTCTACAACTAAAAGCCTATCCCTAAAATTTACCTTTGGGAGTCATTCCACCTAAGTTTTCAAAAGGATAAAAAGTAATCACCTTCATTTCAAAACAACATATTAAGTACCGAGATCCAGGAGCGGCAAAAAGATATATGTTATGGCCTTTGCTCTTAAGGAGCTTACAATTGTAAAGGTGGAGCAGACGTGCAGGCACAGACCTCTAACACGGGGTGACAAAGGATGAGTGTGTCTGTGGTGGTGGGGTGGACGGGGGAGAAGCCCGGTGATGAGGGGAGGGCCGGGGAAGGAGGCACTGATGTAGAGTGAGGACCTGCACATCAGCACACCTTGTCACAGCACAGAATTTCCACATTCCTTTCAACCTTTGATCTATTACCAACATGTAAAAGCATTTCTTTATGTGCATCTCCTTAATGAGTTCTTAAATCTTAGGAATATCAGATAGAGTTGTCTCCGTTTACTTTGGAGAGCTGCATTAGAACAGAGAAGTGAATTCTGTTTACTCAGCGAGGAAAGCTGGGAGAATTGAAAAGAAGCTGGGGAGGGGGTGGAGTGGACGCTAGAGGGAGGGAGGAGAGAGTGCGCGGTAGGAAAACGGAAGGGAGGAAGGTTCAAGTCTTGCATCCTGAAATGTGTTTTAAGCTCTCTGGACTTCAGACAGCGGAAGCGGGCTGATGCCAGTGTCATTCTAAAGACACATTACTGTGGTGAAAAGAGCCTGTGGGATGAAAAGAGATATTGTGATTTTCAGGGCAACAGGGAAAACAGTGATTGATATTGACTGCACCCTTATATCGGTAAATGAAAGGGCCAGCTGAAACACATTTGTCCGGCCATTCAGCATATTTTCTCTGTTTGTTCACTTACTGAAAAGAGTTCCTCTGCTTATGCTGGGCTAATGGCTGCCAAAGCAGTTTAGTAGCTCTTTAGGGGATTTAGCAGCATGTTTAGGGAGCTTTCAAAAAAACATGCATAGATTTAGATGGCTTTGTCAAATTACGACAATGTAACCGTTAGTTCTGGGCTTCGTTAATGGGCACTGAAGTCGACTATAGTGGTTATGCATGTTAATGCTTTTCCAAAAAGAATGGCTACCAACTTGTTGAAGGAAAAAACAAAACTTCTAAGGATTAGCGAAACAACTTCATCACATATTCTGGTGCAAAAAGGGCTATTTGAAAATCAGGTGTGATATTTAATAAGCACAGTAAAAGCACATAAAACGCCCCCATGGCAAACTGGTTCTATTCTGTTCCAAAGGAACCTTAGGGACCTCCAGAAGGAGGTGAAGGGACCAAGTACGGAGAGCTCCATCCCCTCCTCCCCTCCATCTGAGCAGCACTTCTTTCATCTGTGCAAGAATCTGAAGCGATGGTTGCAAGGCTGAAAAGTAGGAAGAAGAATCACTGGAAGAGCCAAAGAGGACTGAATTTCCTGCTTGCTGGTGCAGTTCTAGCTGCTTCTCTGAGACAGTACGGGAAAGGTTTCCACTGTGTGGCTCCCCCCTCAGGCTAAGTCGGGTAGAGAGGTTGCCACCACTGGGCCAATGCCATGTCTTGCACACTTCATACCTGACACTTCCCTCAGAGAATACTGGACCCAGCACATAACGGGTCCAGTACACTGGACTGAACACCTACCATGTGTGCTAGACAATTACTAATGACTTCACTAATTACTTGCTGTGGGACTTGTGCCCCCAGGTTTTGTACACACAGTGACCCCCTCGTAGAGGTGTGTGTGGAGCCTGATGGAAGCATGGCAAATAGGGTGGTGGTGAGTGGCGGGGGAGGGAGGTTGGGTTGGGCTGAGGAAGGAAGGGGAGGCGCAAGGCTGCCTGGAACCCCTCAAAACTCCGGGAATTTGGTTCATGTGGCCGGGTGGCTAATATTGCTGGCGCATTTGAGAAAGTGAACCAACAGTCTAGTAAGGCTTCCTCTCTCAATACACAGTAGTCAAACTGGGAGAAGAAGAAACGATTATACTCCTCTAATAACTGGAATCTCAAGTAGCCTAACATGGCAAGGTAGGGAAATGTAGGTAGTGGGAAGAGAGGTCATTGAGGCCTTGAAGACCGCCCTTGGGGTCGGCTCCCCTGAGCAGTTCTTCTTTGCAGATCAACCTTCCTTCCTTCATATCTGCATCTATAGATTCTCCTCTAAGCTGTAAACTGCTCTTTGCCCTTAGCTTCTACGGCAGTGGCAGAGGGGGCACTGGTGGTGGTCAGAGCAGTAACTGCCATTTGAAAGCTGGATGTTGGTAACTTGGGCCCTTCGGTATATGTTAACATTTCACAGTAATATGCCAACTATATTTAATACTGGCCTGACCCTTAATTAACAATTTCTACAGAATTGTGAGGTATAGAAAACTTGGACAGAGTTTTGACTAAAGCGCTAAGAAATGTTTGGATTAGACAGAGATGACCTTTAGAATCTCTGGGAGACAATGACAAGGGAAACAGAGCAGCTGAATACTGGTACTCAAGCACCTCATATGAAGCTGTCTTCCGTTGTGTAGAAGGAGCCCAGCTGTTTGCAGTTCTAGCGTGGCTGAGGGCTGCCTGAATTCAACACTTGCTTCAATAAACCTTATCCTGTTTCTTTTTATTTACAAGGGATGCCCTGAAGAACCAGTCAATTAGGCAATCCTTTCTGCCACTTTTATTTTCCTATCATATTTGCTTAGCAATATACAACAAGTAATTGAGAGGAAATAGAACTCTACTCATAATTAACCCGTCACTCATCAATCAACGTCCACTGAATGGCTGGTTACTCTGTGCAACAACTAGGTGAGGCCAGCTGGAGGGTCCAGAGATGTCCAAGACATAGCATTAAGAGGTACCACTAGCAAGGCAAAAGGAAAGTGCTTTGGTATGGAAAGAAGGAAGAAATTATTGGTTCATAGACTGGAGTGGGAAGGACAGAATTTAGATATGCACACAGGAAAGGAAGGGGCATTCTGAGCAGAAGAAATAAAGTGAGCAAGGTGGGAAGAAAGAAACCAGGAATTACAAGGATCTAGCCTCAGTATCCCAAATGGAGAGGGTAAAAAAAAAAAAAAGAGCAATTCTATCATGAAAATGTCACTAAAAATAACAATGATAGTTTTCAGAAGTCACGTGGGCCATAATGACAGTAAAGGCTAGTCGACGACAGTCATCTCTAATGCTCTAAACCCAGCTCACAAGCAGATGACGCACTAGCAGCTGACAGAGCATAACTCCTAAAAGATCCTTTGTTTTTATTTTTTTCCCCATAAAAGGGCTTTTTAGTAGAAATTCCAAAAGGAAAAACATTAATCAGATTATTGGTTCTTCTCTCCTAACTTCGTTAAGAAGACAGGCCCGGAAATGCAAGTATTCTTAGGAGATCCATTTCATGATGGCTGGTTTCTATTTGCCCTGGGTCATTTATTTTGGCGTGAGTTCCAAAGTGAGTTCCACTTCCCAAGAAAAGTGCAGCTTTCCTGCTTGTTTTCATGGCCCATGCCAGCATTCCCCTTGACATATCGGTGTCTTTTCAGAGGAAGAAGTATTTCATGATCAAATAGGCTTTAGGTAACACTGTATATACTCTGTCTCCCACAAAGCACAGCAGAATGCTAAAGGTTTCTGTGAGGCCTAGCAGTGATGACCTGCTTAATTCTTTTAAGCTGATGTTTCCCACAGAACTTTCCACCTGTCCTCTGTTTTTGGCAGAACACCTACAAATGGTTACCTTTAGGGCTACTGCTGACCTTCAGCACGCACTCTGGGAGGTGCTCACCCACACCAAGCAGCTCAATCTGGGCACGATATGGCTCTTACCTAGCTTATATCCTTTTTTCTTTTGCTCTCGCCTATTCCAGCATAGAGAGAAAAGGGAAAGGGCTGAGCAAGAGAGACTGGAGGAAGACCAGTCTGTTTAACGGAGTCCAAAGGCAGCAGCCACAGCACACACTTGTGCCCTGGACCTGCACGTAGTCCACGCGCATTTGTTGAATTGAATTGAACAGTTCCTTAACTATCCACAGATTTTCCAAAAGTGCATGTTATATACATATTTCTAACATTTGGCCAATATCTTGTAATATTTTTACTTAAGTTCCATATGACCTAGACTTTGTCAGTTACATTTAAGTTTTTGGAATGATAAACTCAGTAAGAAAAATTATTTAACACTGTGATGTATGTTCATTTTAAGCAAATGTTTCGGTCTGGGGCCCTACTTTGAATCTAGTTCTTTCCTTAGAAGTAACAGGAATTTTAGCAAGAATACAAGTATGCCTGTTAGTTTGAGGGATGCTTCCTTAGGTATCAAAATTTGTCATACAGGGACAGGAAATTTCTTCCCGTGTTGTCATGGGGGAGAAAACCGTGCTTTAATTGAGAAAGATTCCCCCAAATTTACCCACAATGCAGTAATATATATTGGTTTACAGAACCAAAGTGGAAGATTTGTTTAAAAAATTGTGCAAATGGTTATCTATTGTCTCACTTGATGAAAGTAATCTGGCATCAGTTAATTACTGAAGACTTTTCTGTAGTAAGCTTGGAAAGGTGAGTTCTTTTCAGATAAATTTGCTAATACACCTCTCTATTTGGGAATGAATACTATGGAAGCTGAGAAGAAGGACCTTCAGTTGAAACTAGGACCTTTCTCATTACTCTCTCTAAAGTTTGTAAGAAAATTGAACGAGTGTATGTATATGTATATATACATCTACAGTATATACAGGGACCACACAGCTCATCCTTCTGCTGGCATCACTTGTGAAAGCACACAGAGTCTGGGACTGTTTCAGTGACGGGGGAATTCAGATGAATTTTCCCCATGAGGCCCCAGAAGAACCTCACTGAGGGGTGTAGACAAACATGCAAATTTGAGTCACAGACTGTCTGGAATGTTTAACCCGTTTAGAAAGAAAACTCTTGGCACTTAGGTGCCTTAACATCTTTGGCAAAAAGGATTTTGGAAGCTTTCCCCTAATCCCTTCACCATCTTGTCTGTCCTCTTCCTCCAAAGGCTGCAGACTAGATCATTTAAATGAATTTTTAGCCAATTACCAGTCAGGTTGTTTTTGCCATTAGGCTGTAAAAGCAAAATGTTTTGGCTGGCTCTGTAAAGCCAGCGTGTATTTACAGAATACACAGAGTGTGTACTCTGTGTTGTTTTAAAGAATAGATACGTGCTTTGCTGAAAGGTGAAAATGTTATCTGTTTGGGGAAATGAGTAAACAAGACAAAAGACTAGCAGAGTGGGCCTAAGGTCTCACTGTCAGAGCGACTAAGACAGGCTGTGTTTCAGTGGCCGTGACACCCAGTTTTTGGTGCCAATGTCACAAATCCTCTTTCCATTCGTTCAGCAGTAATAATAGATCTATCAGATATCTGAAAAATAACAAAATAAGCCAGAAATCTCTATATGAAAGATTTAGGCATATTTGAGATGAGCTCCTAAAAGGTAAGAAAGGAAAAAACTTTTATGAAAATGTTTAGAAATCCTCAAAACAAAGTCACTGAGGAAAACAGTAATTGTTTTCAATTGCTGGAAAAAACGTAACTCGGCAATATAAGCAACGGGACATACGAGTATGAATTTTCATGCTATGCTTGTCCTCTGAAAAAGCAGTGCCTTTAGAACAACAATACAGCAATAACTGGATTACGTGAGACAACTCCCCTTGTGAGGGGTGTGGAGAGGCAACTTCCCAGGGTGAGAAGGCTCTTGACCATTGAACCTTGGGAAATCTAATTACCTCACTTTTAAATGCAAAAGGGCAAAAGAGGCAATTGTGCAGAATTCTGAATGCCACGAAGAATAAGAACAATGTCTTACTTCACTGTGGAAAAAAAACCCGAAACCTCTTATACACAGCCTACGGTTCTTTGCCTCAATCCATGAAACAAGAAGAGTTTAAACAGGTGGCTCAGCTTTGTGAAACAGAAACAGGCTCATTGCGAAAATTAAAACCAACATGGTTTCTAAACAGGCAGCGGCAATTTTTTAAAACGACGTGATTAAGAATGACAGTCAAGGCAAAAACTGTTTACCAAAAACTAATCAACAGGAAGGAAAACCTGAAAATGTCGGGCACTATTTTGGGTATTCATTCCTCCTGTGCTGTGACCCTTCCCTTGTTCTTTTCAGTTTCACAGCAGCACTACAAGTTCTCCGGGTGCACTGAGATGAGGAACCCAATAAAACTTCAAGCACAGTCATTTCCATTCCAGATGAGGCCCGGGTAGTAACCTGCACTTCTTTTCTATTGACTGTAAACAGATCACGACAGTGACAACAGGAACACCACCCTTGAGGGCATGTAAGCCTGGGAAGAAGGGCTGCTGCCCCAAGTAGGCCTAGGAGCTGCTCGCTTCCAACAGGGATGCTGAGATTCTAACGCAACCGCCACTACTAAGCTCCTAACTACCTCTCAGAGCTTATCTGTATCCTCCAGAAAAACGGAAGGGTAACAAACTTCTGAAGGTGGCTTAAACAACCAACTGAAGTTCTGTTTGGTTCCCATCACCCCATCCCGCAGGCACAGAGTGTACTCAGATCTGTGGAGAAAAAGAAGTCAGTGATTTTAAATGTGCCAGAAGAGGAGGCTTATTTATAGGGAGACCTCAGATGATAAAAAAAGTGGCTCCGGAGAGCTGAGTTCACTTACCTACTGTAAGCAGCACATGTCAGGGCTGCTTTTTAAATAGTTCATAGGAAACCTACAACTGCATCCTAGGGACAGGAATTTATGGGTACAAGGATATGAACATGCGTGAGTAGATGAACTGCACAGTACAGAGTAGGCTACATGGGGAGACGGAGCCGGAGAAGAGAGACGCCCCCAGGCCCCTTCTTGGGCAACTACACGCCGGATCCACAGAGGCAGGGCTCCCCTCTCTCCGCGGCTCCTGATGTTCGGCGCGAAGAAAGCTCGCCTCCCAGTGAGGCCTAAATGTGCTTTTCAGCTTCTTTGTATTTCAAGTGTACTAAACAGCTTTAAAGAATCCACCAAAAGGAATGCGCTGCGGTGCTCTAAAAAGTCTTAGGTATTTTCAGGAAAGTGGTTTTGCTAAAAGCATCTTCTGTCTGGAACACCTGTGCCCTGCTGCGCCTAATTGGGCTGCAGCTGGCGCTGACTGTGGCGAGGGGCGGGGGACGTGGTGCGCGCTCAGACCCCCGCCCCTCGCTTTCCTTTTCACTTTCACAGCCCCGCGACCAACTTCCCCTACGTGTCTGAGGGATTAGGAACCCAGCAGAGAGCGGAGTCCTGCTGTTTGCGAATAGCCTGCACTGGAGGTGCTTCAAGGAGGAGGCTACCTGGGAGATTATGTGCTCACGCGGACGCCGAGGACCCATTCTCCCCGGCCCCATTGAGACGCGGTGAAAGCTGGCTGAGTGGCCGGGCCTGAAAGATGTGACTGAGGGGACCGCAGCAGTTTCCTGGCCATAGAGCAGCAGATGGAGTCAGACTGCCACAGGCGCAAACGCGGCCAGGGGTGCCCCGAACTGCCGAGAACGCAGAGCAGAGCAGAGCACAGCGCCAGCCGGGGAAGCGAACTGGAGGGAAGCAAGCGGCGTTTATTCAGAGCTCTTTAAAATACCACCTCAGCGAGCGTGGCAGGCTAGAAGTGAGAATTTTGGAGGGCAAGTTTCAGATTTAAGGAATCACCGAACTACTGCTCTTGGACTGTCTGCAAAATAAGCTTTATGGTACGAATCCATCTGGGATTATGTTAAGCTCATACAATCTAGAGTGCCACACAGAGTACAGAGCCAAAAGGCAAGAATCTCTAGAAGCCTAGTGATGCTAGAGAAGGGGAACCCCTGGGTTGCTTAATTCTGCTGATGTAGGTTATTATGAGGTCTCTCAAATATATAGCTGAAGTATATGTACATCCAGTCATTATTACTGGCATGGAGAAACCCATAACAGTTTTTGTTTTTTTAAAATTTACAAAAGAATTGATCACCCCACAGAGGGAAAGAGCTGGGGTTTTTATTCTTATTGTTTCTACAACCAACTGCAGCTGTGGGAACTTTAAAAGTTTCTAACATTAATTGAACCCATAACAAGATAAAAAGGAGTATTTTTAGTTTTGAAGAACACGCCAACTGGTACGAGTATAGAGAGAACAAGAACCTCGTGGTAGGGAAGGAGAGGGGTGAGAAAGGCATACAGATGTTGGGAGGCCTCCATTCATTCATTTACTCAACAAATCTTTACTGACCACCTACAAGGTTCCAGGCCCTGGGGAACAGAGCAGTGAAGAAAACAAAGTCCCACCTTCATGCGACAAGATTGTGCAAAGCACTGGTTTAACGTACTTGCCCTTCAAGGTTCAGTGTGACTGTTTCCACTGAGAGGCGCTCCCAGCGGCAACTTCACTACCTCCCCACGCCTGGATGCTTTAGGATCCCTTGCCTTATGGTCTGGTGGCAGCCTGTACTACTGTTCTGTCATATCACAATTGTCAGGTAGAGAGTTATTAGTGGTAAATGTCTGCCTCCTCACTAGATTACAAGTTCCATGTAGGCTCGCCAGCCTTGGCCCTGCTGTACTCCCCAAACGTACCAAGCCCCTTGACCTTCGGGAGTCTACAAAAAGGTCTACTGCTGAGCTCATCTCTGAACAGAGATATAGTTTTTACATTTTTTTGTTTTAAATACACACAAACACACATACACATGCAGCTCTTGCTGTGACAACTGCAGCCAAGATAACTGCCTACTGTAGACCAAAAAAGCAATAATGTCTGGGGCACAATGGGTCATCCTAGGTGTGTATTTGTGAGCCCTTGGGGGGCGTGCTGATGACCAAGTTACGCCCAGAAGGCTACTGAAGCTCTTGCAAGAGGCACCAAACTTTGGGTAAAAAGCACTTAGGAATGGGAGAGCTAGGCCCCCCGCAAAGAGGAGAGAAGGGCACAACAGGGGATATTCTAGGGAGAGGGGACCAAGCAAAGTTCAGCTAGCTCTAGGACTCCTCTCGAAGTCTGGAGGGTTGGATCCTCCCTGCCAGTGTTGTGGGAGCTTGGGAAGCAGTGGCTGGGGGAAGGTGTAAGGAGGGGTGTTAAGCCAGTTTTAATATACCCCGTGTTTCATCACCTGCCAACCGTCTTCACTGCAAACTCCCACATCATGCCCCACCAACACACACAGAAAAATGCCTCCTTTGAAACTCCAGAGCATTGGGGATGCTCTGGGTAGCCTTTCCTGGATCTTGTCTAGCTTGGGATTCTGGACTCTGACCACAGAATGGAGTATTTGGGAGTTAGTACCTTTTACGCCTTTTTTTTTCGAGATATAATTGACATAGAACATTACATTAGTTTCAGGAGTACAACATAATGGTTCACTATATGTATATGATGTGAAATGATCACCACAGTTATTTCTTTTTCTTGTGATAAGAAATTTTAAGATCTACTCTCTCTGCAACTTTCAAGTTCACAACACAGTGTTATTAACTATAGTTACCATGCTGTGCGCTACGCATCCCCAGGACTCACTCATTTTATAAGTGGAAGTTTCACCTTTTGATCGCCTTCACCCCCCACACCCATATAATATATATAATGAACTCGTTTCTCCTTTCCCATTCTCCGACCAGCTGCAGGCTGGTCCTGCTTAATCAGCAGCCTTGCCTGCCATCCTTAAAGTCATTTTAAAGAGTATGGTATGGTGTTAATGGTTACCTGTGTTAAATAGAAAAAAATGACTTGACAATAGTTAGCGAGCTAAGGGGCATCTGAAGACAGGTCCCAGTGAGCAAACGCTAAGTATACCATTAGCTCATGACAGGGAGTGAGAAGACAACATGATTATTTATCTTACACTTATTTTACAGATGTCATTCTCATTGACAGTAGTATTGTCCCGAAAGAAAGGAAAGCTCTTCTTTCCCAATAGCATATAAATAAAAAAATGGATTTATATTAAGTGATATCACCATCAAATAAGATACTCTAAAATACCTAAGAGTATATATTCACATATCTTCTCTTTAACATTTTTAAGGTGGTCTCTGTTTCCTCTGACAGATAATCCTTATGTTGCTTATTAGCCATTTGTTTAGAAGCTCACATTATATTATTTTGTTTTAAACTCAAATAATAATAAAGCAACACTGTCTTATTTGTTACATGAACTGAATGCTATTTCAAGTATTACTTCACCAGTTTTGTGTGTTTACTGGCTATATAAGAAAGATTTTTAACCTAGGGTCCCTGGATAGCTAGATGGGTCTAAGAATATTCTGAAACCTATGAAAACTTTTATATGTAGAGAGACGGTTCAAAGCTTTCATCATATTCTAAGAAAGAAACATAACCCCAAAAGGGTTAAGAACTGCTGCTCTATAGTGACTACACTTCAAATCCTCTTAAATCCTATGACTCCTTCATTGTAATATCTACCTTCCCCTTTCCAGATGACTTAGGCCAGAATGCAACTGGGCTAGAACTACTACAGCTGGGGAGTACAGAAGTTACGAAGTAGAGTTGATCACAGTAAAGACAAGTAGTTTTTACTTTCTTAGACCTTCCTCTTGTACCCTGGAACAATTCAACAACTGCCTCTAGGTATAACTAAGTGCTTACTTAGGTCTTTATTGACATGAAGAGGAACTAAAGATCTATATCCTATTTCATTTATTGAAAAAAAAAAGGTAAGATAATAAGACACTAAGACTGCAAATTTAAGCATATTAGTTAAGGAATACAAAACCCAAGTTCCCAAGTTAAGATGAGCATTTACAAGTGGCACGTATTAACTATGTGTAATTTTAGATTACCCATTAAGTGAATTTTAAAATTTAAATATATGTAGGTTTTGATATTTGGTAATAACATTACACACTAGGGTATTTAGAAACTGAGGAAGTTGTTTTCTTATCTGAAAAACTATCTGGCCTGTTGTCTTATAAGGAATGAGATGCACTTTGAACTATTTCTTGAACGTCCATTAAAAAGGAAAAAAAAAAAAACAGCTCTGATTTTACTGATTTAAAAGCCAGTAGTAAGATACAGTGCTTGCCTTTTAACGATTAAAAAATTATATATGTAATATAACTTAAAAAGAAATCACAAATACTTGTAAAAGCCACACTGGCTAATCATTTTTTCATTACCGTTACTCTTAATCCAGATGCAGATGAAGAATAAAGATGATTCAGTTTATGAAGGCTTTAACCAAAACATTCATGTTTTTTTCTTCTGATCATTAAGTCCATTACTTAATGGCCTAGGAAACGTAAACATTCTTTTTCAACTACTGTTACCTAAACTCCTTTACAAGAATTCTAATGAGAGAACAAGGTTTGTGACAAGTTCAGCAATGAAAAGAGCCAGAAAGTCTCCATTTGTAAAGAATAAACTAAAAACTGTGAGAAAGGCCATAAAAGCAATCCACAGATATGGAAAGGGTTGTGGAAAAAGAACAGATGACACTACTTGTTGATAATGAAGAAATCACATTCAATATTTTTTTGTTTGTTTGTTTTTGTTTTTGTTTTTGTTTTTTGCGGTACGCGGGCCTCTCACCGTTGTGGCCTCTCCCGTTGCAGAGCACAGGCTCCGGACGCGCAGGCTCAGCGGCCACGGCTCACGGGCCCACCCGCTCCGCGGCATGTGGGATCTTCCCGGACCGGGGCACGAACCCGCGTCCCCTGCATTGGAAGGCATTGGCAGGCATTGGCAGGCGGACTCCCAACCACTTCGCCACCAGGGAAGCCTCAATATTTTTTTAATTTAAGAGATGTATTAGATTGTCACTTGGTGGGACTGGTTTGTTATGAGAAATGCAACAGTTGGTATATTTAAGGAGCTAATGGTGAATTTTTAAAGCACAGATTATTCATCTACAGTTTTTAAAATCTAAAGATGTAAAATTTAGTAAATTTGAGTAGGTCTATTTAGTAAATCTCATGACTGTACCCATACATTTCACCTCATCATTTTAAACTAACCGTCAAATTTCTAACCATCAAAAAACTTACCATTGGAAAGAGACCAGTAGATATTTCTAACTGAACAGAATTTTTTTTCATGGAGGTGAGTCAACTGGACACAAGGGGATTACGATACAATGGAAACTATTTTGCAATCTTAGTCGACGTATTCTCTATTATGAATGATAAAATATACACATAAAGCACCCTATAATGTTGTAAGGAGGAGCAAGTGCCAAGACTTTCCTCTTACGGGCTGTACTTTTTCAGTTGGAGCTCTAATCACGAAACTTAAGATAGGCTACACCTTGGTAACAAGCACCTCCGTTTTATTGTGCTGGCATCTAACCGGAAATAAACCCATACCATCTTTGATACAGTGTGTTCAAATATCTTCTGTACATATTTTATAATTACAGTGAAGAATGTGAGAGTCAGGAGAAATTCTGAGTTATTTTACAGGTCTGTCCTGCTCTCCCCCACCAACTCTGTTCTCTTTGAAATAAAATATCTACATTCACACACCCATAACCCCCCTCATCTGCAGATGCAATATTAAGTTCACAAGATGTAGCATGAGTTTAAGCACTATATTAAAGTGTGAAGTATATTTTACTATCATTAGTTCGAAGCCCAGCATTTGTAAATCTTTTAAAATTAACTAGGCTGTTAAGATCCCATCACTCTGGCAGCAACCCAGCATAGCTGTGCCTTTAACAAAAGAATTCTGTAATAAAACGAGATTTTACATGCTGAAACAAAATATTTTAAACCATCTTTCTGCCAATTGCTCATTTTAGTAATATTTGTGGAATTTAACCCCTCGCCCCACATATACAAATGTTCCCAAGGAAGATTATGCTAAGTTTTGGGTTAACCTCTGAATTACTAACTTTTTATATCAATCTTTTAATGAACACTTTTATTTTCTTTAAGAAGGAACCCAAGTCTTTTTTTTTTTTTTTTTGCGGTACGCGGGCCTCTCACTGTTGTGGCCTCTCCCGTTGCGGAGCACAGGCTCCAGACGCGCAGGCTCAGCGGCCATGGCTCACAGGCCCAGCCGCTCTGCGGCATGTGGGATCCTCCCGGACCGGGGCACGAACCCGCGTCCCCCACATCGGCAGGCGGACTCCCAACCACTGCGCCACCAGGGAAGGCTGGAACCCAAGTCTTGAAAAGACTTTAAGGCATGTATTCTTTAACTGCCGTAACAAACACGACCAGGCTAACTTCAATCAAAAGGGACTAATGAGTAGTTTTCACACTACATATGTGAACGCCTCTTAGCAAGGTGGATTAAATTCTGCCTCAGCTTCTCTTAATGTCTCCAAATATTTGCAATCATTTGTGACATCTGCTGTGTATTAGTTGACTGCTAGGGACAGAAACTCAATTTGAATCAAAAGGGTAAATTCATGATAAGGATATTATTGGATCTAACAGAACCTGAGGACAGTAGTGTGGCTGGGCCTCAACAGACCACCTGGACTGGTTCTCCGTCCACGATTTTGATCTATGCTTCTCTGTGTACTTCGCCTTTATTTCTCTCTCACCACATAGTGGTTTTCTCCACGTGGTAGAAAACACGACAATGCACAGTTTCTGTGTTTTACATCTTACAGCTTTAGCCACCAGACAGTCCTCATATTCTCATTTTAGTAACCAAAACTCCTGTGGCACGTCTCCGAGCGGCTTGGCCCAATCACTGCGGCTGGGGAAAGGGCATTATGATAGAGCCAAATTCAGGTAGGTCATTTCCTCTGCACCATATCAACCATGTGTGTGTTGTCACGTTGTGATGACAACTCTGTAGTTTTCTGGGGGGAGAAGGTGAAGATCCTTGGGACCCTGGAAGTATAGGCAACTGGAGCAGGCCTATGTTGGCTGGTTGAGGAATGAGAGAATGTTAAAAAGTGTCCTCTATTCTTCTCTACGTATATGTAACCTTGCGTTACTTATGCACTGCTTCGAATGCTGTCTTGGCAACACATTATCAAAACGTTCTGCTGAAAAGGTGCCAAATGGACCTCGTGCCCAGCAGTGCCCTGCCAACCATACTTCCAAAACAACAGTGCTCAGCATACCTCAGTGCGGCCAGCTGCTTCTAGCTGCCGTTTTCTTAGATCGTGCTGCTCATTAGGGGGTCCAGATAACATTCTGGGCTGTACAACTGATTTTCGGATCACAGGTTATCATCCAAAATATGATAAAGATGGAGCTCCAGTGGCACCATCGGTCAGCACGCGGTACTTATACAAAATATGATAAAGATGGAGCTCCAGTGGCACCATCGGTTAGCACGCGGTACTTATACAAAATATGATAAAGTTGGAAAACCACAAGGTCCAACTTCTTTGGCAATGATTATGGAATCTACAGGAAAACCTAAAGCTAGTGTTTTTGAATGATGATTCTAACACGGGTCATGGTCAAAGACAGATGTTATCTTTGTGTTAAATCCATTCTCCTTCTTAGCAACTAGAGAAGTCTCAATGAAAATCAGAAAAGCAAACAAAAACTCAACTTCCTTTGTGCAGGGAGGGGTGATATAGCTAATAGATTACAAAGCTCGAGTCTGGAGCTGTTCAGTTTGGAAGTTAATGGAAATTTTATTTGGAGACTAGTCCCTAAATTCAATTAAAATTGTGCATGTAACTAGAAACACGTGTCGACAAGACTTAAGGAAGGGAAGAATGAAATGGACAGTATTCCAAGTTTGGAAAACTTTGCCTTAATTCTTCCATTCTAAGAGTCTGAAAAATGATTTTAAGTGTCTTTCACACCAGCTCCACCCCACTTGGTAAACCTGACCAACTCTTTCTCTTGAGAATAGAGGTGAAAGGGGAGATAGATGAGATGGAGTCCTTAGTGAATATTTAAGGAGGGAATAATATTATATTTTTTTCCCCTCTCACTTAAACTTTTTTTAACTAGGAAAAACTCAAACATATACAATAGTAGAGAAAATAATGTACAGTGAACTCTCATTCGCCTGTTACCTGGATTGCTCTGTCAAGATCATAAACCAATGGTAAATCCTCGGTTCTCAACTTACTTGATCTATCATCTGATATCAACCACCCCCTCCCACTTTCTTCAACAGGACACTGGAACACCTCACTCCCTTCACTCCAGCTACACTGGCTTCCTGACTATTCGTAAACATGGAAAAAGCTCAGTCTCGCTCAGATCACTTGCTCTTGTTGTTCCCCTTCTGGAATGCTCTTCTCTTGGATAACTAACTGCACAATTCACTTACCTCAGGTCTTTACCTTTTCCAGTGAGAGTCTCCCTGGCCACCTCCTCCCTATAATCCTTTTCTCCTTCCCTGCTTTATCCTGCTCCTCCTCTGTTACTGTCATCTAATATATTACATTTTAACTTATTTTGTTGATGTCTTCTTTCTCCTCACAAAAATGAAGACCACAAATAGTACAGATTTTTGTTTCTTTTGTCTGTGCCTGGAAACTTACTTGGCAAGTAGTAGTTGCTCAGTAAATATATGTTGAATGAATGAATGAGGACAAGTCTGATATTTGACTTAATGTTAACTAAAGTTAGGACTTTAGTCCTAACAGTTTGGTTTTTTACCAAATGTGGAATTTATGCCTTAGATCAGGTGCTGTATTTATCACTTTACATTGTTTATACTGCTTAGGCAGATTGTTAAGACTTAAAAAAAAAAATACAAAACAACTATCCCACAAACTTCAGAACCAATGGACCTTTATGCTCATGTTCTAATCTAGATTCAGTAGAGCTAGCTTTGACTACTATTGATTTCAAGTGTGCTTTTGGCCAGCCTTCCACAAAATGGGGCTGCACTAAATACCTAGTAACCAAATAAAAACAGTAGAGATGAAGTAGAGATTAGAGCTAAATGGAATGTGAAATAAAGCTCTCAGCTGTGATACTATTTTATATTCCCGAGTGGTTGCAAATAATTCCTGAAAGTATTCGAAGTGTAAATTCAGTCTGTCCGTTGGCCACCCCCTCCCTTCCCTGACCCCATCCCTACCCTAACCCGGGGTTCGCTGGAGAGGTAGCCTTAACTCAGGTGAAGCACACCTGGTTCAAAGCTCTGAGAACACCACCCAATACTGAACTCTGCAAAACTGCAGCTCCAAAAAGGCTTTCTGACTGAAGAATGCCTGATCAGGGGAGATCTTAGTGACCTACGGTGGCTGGTACTTTTAAAAAGTACTCCACGTGAAGTTATGCTGCTTTCCCAAGGCCTCAATGCCTGCCTGGTCGGTCAGTCAAATCCACTAGCTTCAGACTCCCCTGTTATAGAAGTTCAGATCAGCAACAGTACAACTCTTCTTCGACTTTCTCCTTCAAAAATCATCAGCAGAACCTGTTCTACATTCCTGGTCCTCTGAACAACAAAGCAGTTAGAGGTTATTGTAACCAGGATAATGTGTGATCTGTGAAGAAGTGACGCTTCTGAGAAGCAGAAAATCTGCTTTCCAGAAATATGTTTAGAGACAGAAAGTAAGGGTTTTGTAAGGAAAAACATAACGTAAAAAGAAAAACTGCTAGTTATATAAGCCAAAAAAACTGCAGTTGGCTTTGATTTTATAAGTCAGAAAGTATAAAAAGACAGAAATATTTTAATGTAAGAAAGTTAAAATATGTATTAATTTACCTTATTTTAAATATTTTACTACTGATAGCATTTATGTATCAAATACAAAGTAGTTTAGTAGTTTTTTTCAAAAATAAGAATTATTTCAGACTAGCTCTAAAAATATAGGTCCTTAAGTCTCTGAGAAATTAAAATGCAATAATTTTAGAGGCTAGTTTCAAGATTCAGTGTGACACAATATAACAACAGGCAGAGACTTTTCAGTATGCTAATATTTGATTGAAATATGAAGATATAGCTACAAACATACCCAGGTCTGAATCCCAAGAACACTGTGAAGCCAGTATTTCTTTAGGGGAGGAGAAGAGCTATTCTATTCAACTCAATTCATTTAGGAAAACCCATGCACAAGTCATTGTTCAACGCTCTTGGGGAGGGAATATAAAGACAAGCTGTAGGAGCCTAGAATTCAGAAGGGGAAATAAGACAATTGTGTAAATGCTTTTCAGAAAGTGAAGTAACTGACATATGAGAAACACAGAATGCTGGCGTGGGAGAATAATACTGATGATGATGATAATAGTTACCACTACTACCATCAGCACCACTACCAGTACCACTACTGACTGACTCCCAAATATTCTAGATCTTCACATGTCTAATCCATCCAACAGTCCAGTGAGGTAGGCAGCATTCCCCCTCCCCCACAATTTATAAATGCAGAAACTGACATTTAAAGCATTTAGGTAAATTTGCCCAATATCATACAATCAGGTAAGTGGTGACCCCAGTACCTTTGCTCTAAGTATATCAGGCTGTCCCCCACCGTAGCTCGGACGAGGAAGAGAAAATATCTACCAGGAGCTCACAAACATCAAAGAGGAGATCCCTTAGTGATGAGCTTTAAAGGAATGTGAGAACGCGAAAATGCTGGTGTTGGCAGCAAGGCACTCCACGTGAAGGAACACTCCTGGGCAAGGCACAGAGGTGGCACAGGGTGGGCTGTATTCTGTGAAAACTACTCGAAGTAGTTTCACAGGACTGCGGTGGTTTTCAAAGTACGCCCCTTGCAGCCTCCAGCTTCTCCTCAAATGTCTGAGGTACCGAGGAAGGATGAGAAGGAAAAGGCTAAGAGTGTAGGGGAAGAAGTGATCCACGGAACAGAACCTGGAGAACACTTCAGCTTAGTGTGATACAAGGAGAGAGTCTGTAAAGGACAGGAAGAACTAGAGGAATCTAAGAGAGTTCACATGGAAACCAGAAGAGCGTTTCAGGAACGGGGTGTGAATTCTGGCAGATGGAGCAGAAAGGCCAGGCAAGCGGAGGACTCCAAGCTGGTTCTGGGCTGGAGATGAGGAAACAGTGGGTGAGATCAGCTCAGCGGTGTGGAGGGAGGGAGGGGCCAGGCTGCCAGGGTTTGAAGAGTGAGTTAGGAGTGAGGAAGTGGAGGGAGTAGGTGTGCCAGACTTTTAAGGACTTTGGTGCAAAAAGGAGACAGGCTGTAACCTAGGAGTAATGATGATCTAAGGAAGGTTTAAAAAGGAATACACTATCCAAAAGTGGATGTAAAACAAGAAATGGTATTTCCAGAGTTAATTTTTAATTTCCTGAGTCCACTGCTGTAAGAATTTCAAAGCATTTTGGCATTCATATCTTGGCATGCGTATGAACTTAATTGTGGAGATAAATGCAGTAGCAGCTCAGACAGAAACCAAAAATCCTCTGCAAAATTACTGGAGTGGTTACATTAACTTCTCCTCAAACTTCTAATCCCCCAATCTCAACTATAACATAATGGCTAGAGGTCTTTCCACCAGTGGGTAAAGACAGGTGCCCCAAAATGTAGCACAGAAAAGTTTGTTAAATGAACACTAACACACAAAAAAACCTACTAACACATACAATGTGGTTATTCAAAAACTTCAGATCTTTTCCACTGTCAAATAATTTTCCTTTGTATTCATGTTTTATTTGCTTTACCTTAAGTCACCCCCTAATCACGCTGACATCTACTACTGATGATTATATTAGACCTAAAAGTGTTCTTAAACAAATGAAAAATACTGACTTCCATTCCTGAAAGTCCTGCTTCCAATTTTCAGGAGGAAATTAAATAATGTATAAATCAAATACTGGGCCTAAGCCCAGACAGCTGAACATCGTTTTGTCCTTTCAAGGCAAAGAGGAAGTGTCTGCTGTGGCAGGGACATGCCAAGAGAAATAAAGCTTAACCTCAGCCCCATGTGAAAGTGATTTTAGATAATCGGGGGTGTCTACAAATAGGTTAAAAATGGGACCACATACTAACAGGGAACTTTCCATGGAAGTTAAAAAATGTATCAAGCTCCAACCCCCATCTTAAAAACAAACTATGTTTGGGAAATGGCATGGCCTTAGAAATTCTATATAAAGGCAGTAGAGGAAAGGGAAAGTACACAGGGAGGAGAGAGTTGACAAGTCAAAGGGAAATTAAAACTTGTTTCCGCTTAGCATTTGCTGTAGGCTCACAATTTGATTTCTTTGTAACTGCAATTGCCAGATTCAAAATGATATATGCACGTGAAGAGGAAGGAAAAGAGGGGGAGGAAGGCAGGAAAGGAGGGAGGGAGAGGGAGGGATGACTATGAATATGAGTGTGTGGGTAGAGTGGCAGATGGTGAAAAATTCTTTAGCTCAGGGACCACCAAATTTATTCTGCAAAGGGCCAGAGAGCAAATATTTTAGGCGTTGTGGAGAACACGGGCCCTCCTGTAACTACTCAAATCGCTCTTGTCGTGTGCAAGCAACCATAGGCAGTATGTAAATGAATGAGCTGTGGCTGTGTGCCAATACAGCTTTATGGACATTGAAATTAGAACTTCATGTTTTCACCTCTGCTTTTGATTTTTCTTCAATCACTTAAAAACGTAAAACTATTCTTAGCTTATGGGCCTTACAAAAACAGATTGTGGGACATATCTGACCTGCAGACTGTAGTTTGCTGACCCCCGTGATTTAGATAGAACATTCCTATGAAACTGAGCTTGACTCAAATTTGGGATTCTGGGTAATAAAAACTGCTGTTTTTTTTTTTTTTTTGTCAGTAGCTGAACAAAAAAATGGTAGTAATGGTCAAAAGCATTTATTTGGAAGATAAAGCAGACTCTCTCTAACCCTGTGAAAAAGACAAGCATCTCTATTTGTTTCTAGCAGGATACTTATACAAGTATGAAATCAAAGTTTATTCAGTATGAAATTTTGAAGCCAAATGCTATATAACCATTAATATGCAACATTATTTGGGGATCAAGAATGTTTTAAAATATTATCCCCTTTATCAGAAGTTAATATTTTATAAACATCCTTTGCAGCATAAGGCTAGTCTGGAATTACACATAAATTTCCATCATCACTTCTATGGAAACCAGAGAGCTGGTGACTAGAAGCGTTTTCTGGTGGAACATATGCTTTACAGATCACATGGTGATAAAAACTTTATGAAGCATCTGACCTAGACTTCCAGAAACAAAGGAAATATAAAAGTGCAAGGCATCTACATTCAAAGTTTTTGTGAAGCAAAATAATTTTTATACATTAAATATTCTGTTATAGAACAAACACTGACTTTCTCTTTCTGCATTAAAAGGGAAAATCTTATAAAACATCGTGGTAGGTGTCTCACTACCTTGATATAGAAAACAGCATTCTTCTTCCTCTCCTTCCTCCTTTGTGCATGTGTGTGTCTCTCTGTGTGTGTGTGTGTGTGTGTGTGTGTGTTTATTTCCGGTACGTCTTCTTAGTAATGGGGACAAATGAGGACTTCTTTTTTAGGGAACTGCTCAGCCACGCCAACCCTTTATAAGCTGGTCACAGTGCCCTGTACCTCGGGCCACAGGGGTAGCTGCATGACCCAGCTGGTTGAGACAGGTTGTATCCTAAGGGTAACAGTGATCCAAGGAAGGTTTAAAAAGGAATATACTACCCCAAAATGGTTGTGAAACATGATTATTTCCAGAGTTGTATTTTATCAACCAATCACTCATGGGACACAGGATCCCGATCGATGTGTAGTGTATACTCACGCTCGTTTTAGAGAATTTGGAACATACTTTTTTATTTGATGGCAAGTTCTGCACAGGATAGCAATCCTCTATCATATTATTGTTTGTATAAGGAAATATAATTCTTCCAACAACGATCTGTTTTGCGGTGGTCTGCTTTATGGCACTGCTTCTAGGAATTCATCGTGGGGAAGCATGCTGCCTCAACCATCCACATGGAGACGACTGAGGCTGGAGGAGAGGGAGAGCTGCAGAGAGTGGAAAGGCCTAGTGTGTAAAACAGGCAGCGGCGCTGAGGGTAGGCTCAGTGAGTAGCCCTTTTATTTCTTCTCTCCTTCTTCATTTCATCCCATCTGTACTGTTACTATTATTTTTAGTACACTTCGCTTTATTATTTAGAGCAGTTTTAGGTTCATGGTAAAACTGAGTGGGAAATACAGACACCCCCACCCCTGCATACACACAGCCTCCCCACCATCGACATCCCCCAGCAAGTGGTATAGCTGTTACAGCTGATGAACCTGCAGCAACACATCATTATCACCCAAAGTCCAGAGTTTACATTAGGGTTCACTCTTGGTATTGTATATTCCATGGGTTTGGACAAATGTATCTACCATTACAGTATCATACAGAGTAGTTTCACTGCCCTAAAAATCCCCTGTGCTCTGTCTCTTCATCCCTCTTTCCCTCCTAACCCTTGGCAACCACTGATTTTTTTACTAGTTTATTAGTTTTGCCTTTTCCAGAAAGTCATACAGTTGGAATTATGTAGCATATAGCCTTTTCAGATTGGCTTCTCAGTGATATGCATTAAGGTTCCTCCATGTCTTTCTATGGCTTGATAGTTTCTTTCTTTTTTTTTTTTTTTTACTGGGGTATAGTTACTTTACAATGTTGTGTTAGTTTCTGCTGTACAATGGAGTGAATCAGCTATATGGATACATATATCCCCTCCCTCCTGGACCTCCCTCCCCACCCCCATCCTGCCTATCTAGGTCATCACAGAGCACCGAGCTGAGCTCCCTGTGCTATACCACAGGTTCCCACTAGCTATCTGTTTTACACATGGTAGTGTATTTATGTCAAACCTAATCTCCCAATTCATCCCACCCTCCCCTTCCCCTCCTGGCTTGATAGTTTATTTCTTTTTAGTGCTGAATAATATTTCATTGTCTGGATGTACCAGTTTATTTATCCACTCGCTTACTGCAGGACACCTTTGTTGCTTCCACAATTTTTGTAGTGATTCTTTTTTTATTTTAATTTCTTTCTTCTGCTTTAAAGTCAAAATATGTCAAAAACAGACAGGGTCTTAAATAGCAACCCATACACTCCTCAAGACAGCTATGAAAAAACAGAGGAGAGGTTAAGTGAAGGCCCACAGTATTGTTCACTTCCTTGTGCATTTGTCTGAACCCAGCATCCAACATCTACCACCTAAAGGTACTGCTCTTCTCACTGGCAGCCTGCAGGTCTGAAGATCTGTTAGTCTTTGGATTCGAATGCTTAATCCAGGTTTAACACCCCGAAAGTCACATTTGTTTGTTTGTTTGTTTTTTGGTACATCCAGTATTATAAAAAAATATGACTCATATATCTTTTAAAAATTTTGCCAGCTATTTGCTTGCTAATATTAGAGATAAAATATTCAGATAATAATTTAATCTTCACAGTGACTCTAGGAAGTAACTACTATTACTACAACTACTACACATACAAGAAAACTACCCAGGGTCACCGATCTAGTAAATAGCAGAGATGGGATTCAAATCCAGGACTGCCTAATTTCAGACACTGAGTTCTTCATCTCTCTGCTATACTTCCAATTGTATATATTTTTATATATATTTCTTCTAGTTGAAGCTTAAAAAAAACTGTCTTTTTAACCAGAGATAACTAAACTCACAGTAAGGGAAAAATTAGTAATTTCAGGCTTCTTTACCATGGTCCTAAACCCTGGGGTTTATTTTAGTGTCCACAAAATGCAAGGTGCCATTTATATAAGAAACACATAGATTAAGACATAAAATTTCCCCTTAAAACTTTAGCATACAACTCACCCTAATGTGGAAACATAACTAATTTATGGAATGTACATAAGCAAGGAAAAGCATCACTACTGTAACTATCACCTGCTTTATGTTTTTATAGTTTCACAAACAAAATTTAAATAAGCCAATTAAATCAGTTAGCTAAGCATATAAGCCGGACTGCCACAGGACTCTCCTATCCCTCCAAGTCATTTCCCTGGCCCTAAAGAGACTAAAATAATGAAAAAACAAAACAAAACAAAAACACAGCAGTAGGTAAGGGAGTTTAAAAGATCAAACCAAACAAGGACAGAAGAGGCTACCAGAACTTTATGCAAACACAGCTTGCAAACACATCTGCACTACCTCCGGTTTCATCACTTGGTTTCTGCAGGACCCCAAAGTCATTTAAGAGAAAAGTGAATGCATAGACTCAAGGGTAGAAATGGGATATTTTACAGAGTGTGGCTGTTTACATTTAACTGGAACACACATGAGGTGAGATGGTGGAAACTGAAGGGGGTAAAAAAAAAAAAGACAACCATCCAAGGGTCTGTCTGAGGAAAAAGTACTGCAGAGAAAATTAAGATAAACGTAATTCAATTAAAATACAAAGTGCTTCCAGCACACTTGGATATGAAAGCAAATACATCTGCACAACTCAAGAAATACAAGCAAATGTGTTCAATCATGAAACCTATGAGTTGTGTTTTTACTCTGACCCATCCAGCAAATTACTCTGGGATTCTTCTTACCGCAGATTATGACCCTCAGTAAACTTGACTTTGACCAACATGTTTCAGATCACAGTGCTGCCAGTACTATGGTGAGATCAACTAGAGTTCTTCATCCTAGATTCTTGCCTCAAGTTCTTCCATATAAGAATGACATCCTCTCATTACCAGATAGCCTCTCAAAACACAAGGCCTATTCTAATGGATAGTCCAATTATCATTTCCAGATTAAATCAGTGCCTAAAGCACTTGAACTAGAGAATTGGGTAACAGGATATGATAGGGTTTAAAAAATTATGTACTCTTTTATATAATTAATCTGAACCTTGCCTAACCCAGCAGTGATCCCAACTTGTTATCAGCAACTATCAAAACTCATACCCAAGGGAAAAGGAAGTAAGTGAAGTCTCTTTATCTCCTGTGACTGCCTTGGTGAATGCCTGGGACTCACAAAAATGATTGTTACTATAGTTAAGATAAAACAGTTTCAGATATTCCAAAAAGAACATATACTACGTCTTTCCAGAGAAGATGGGAGAGTGTTCAGTGAGGTAAAATTTCACAAAAATAACACTGCATGCATTCAGCCTTTCACTCATCAGACATTTATTAAGTATTAATACAGACTGTGGCCCAGGCACTCATAGTCTTCTTCAATCAATCAATTCATTCTAAGATTCTGAAGCTTTAACACTGTATTACAAAAGGCACTATTTCTGGACAATGTAAATGGTTTTCAGATCACTGCAGAAGGGCAAGTATTAAAATAACACAGAAAACCCTTTAAGGCAACACTGAGTTACAACTAACATACTACATAGAATAATTCTTTGTGATACTGAATATGAGACTAGATTATCAAGCAGGTCAGAAAGAAAAAGCTACAGTAGAAGCTTAACGAACAAAAATGTTACACAGATAAAAGGTCCTGACCTAAAGAGTAATTACGTAAAGCCAGGAGACTAAGGAATTACTTGTCACCTCAGTATATTCAATCATACTTTCTGATGAGAAAACAATATTAATTTATAGTAAAAAAACTTCCATAAGTACATGACTGACCATCCATGCATATAGAGCTTCTCCTCTTTATGCAATAGATCTATATTAATTAGAACTTAACACAATGGCTCATGTTTTCAATGGAATGGGGAGAAATTCAAACAAAATGAAAACTAGTCTGGATATCAACTCTAAAATCAAAGGTGACATAAACAGATGGAGAAATATACCATGTTGTTTGATTGGAAGAATCAATATTGTGAAAATGACTATACTAACCAAACCAATCTACAGATTCAATGCAATCCCTATCAACCTACCAATGGAATTCTTCACAGAATTAGAACAAAACATTTTACAATTCGTATGGAAACACAAAAAGACCCCAAATAGCCAAAGCAATCTTGAGAAAGAAAAACAGAGCTGGAGGAATCAGGCTCCCTGACTTCAGACTATATTACAAAGCTACAGTAATCAAGACAGTATGGTACTGGCACAAAAAAACAGAAACATAGGTCAATGGAACAGGATAGAAAGCACAGAGATAAACCCATGCACATATGGTCACCTTATCTTTGATAAAGGAGGTAAGAATATACAGCAGAGAAAAGACAGCCTCTTCAATAAGTGGTGTTGGGAAAAGTGGACAGCTACACGTAAAAGAATTAAATTAGAACACTCCCTAACACCATATACAAAAATAAACTCAAAATGGATTAAAGACCTAAATGTAAGGCCAGACACCATCAAACTCTTAGAGGAAAACATAGGCAGAACACTCTATGACATATATCACAGCAAGATCCTTTTTGACCCACCTCCTAGAGAAATGGAAATAAAAACAAAAATAAACAAATGGGACCTAATGAAACTTAAAAGCAAAGGAAACTACAACCAAGATGAAAAGACAACCCTCAGAATGGGAGAAAATATTTGCAAATAAACAATGGACAAAGGATTAATCTCCAAAATATACAAACAGTTCATGGAGCTCAATATAAAAAAAACAATTCAATTAAAAAATGGGTGGAAGACCTAAACAGACATTTCACCAATGAAGACATACAGGTGGCCAAGAGGCACATGAAAAGATGCTCAATATCACTAATTATTAGGGAAATGCAAATCAAAACTACAATGAGGTATCACCTCACACCAGTCAGAATGGCCATTATTAAAAAATCTAGAAACAATAAATTCTGAAAAGGGTGTGGTGAAAAAGGAACCCCCCTGCACTGTTGGTGGGAATGTAAATTGATACAACCACTATGGAGAACAGTATGGAGGTTCCTTAAAAAACTAAAAATAGTACTACCATATGACCCAGCAATCCCTCTACTGGGCATATACCCTGAGAAAACCATGATTCAGAAAGAGTCATGTACCACAATGTTCATTGCAGCACTATTTACAATAGCCAGGACATGGAACCAACCTAAATGTCCATCGACAGATGAATGGATAAAGAAGATGTGGCACATATATACAATGGAATATTACTCAGCCATAAAAAGAAATGAAATTGAGTTATTTGTAGTGAGGTGGATGGACCTAGAATCTGTCATACAGAGTGAAGTGAGAAAGAGAAAAACAAATACCGTATGCTGACACATATATATGGAATCTAAAAAAAAAAAGAAAAGAAAAGAAAAGAAAAGAAAAAGGTACTGATGAACCTAGTGGCAGGGCAGGAATAAAGACGTAGACGTAGAGAATGGACTTGAGGACACGGGGAGGGAGAAGGGTAAGCTGGGACAAAGTGAGAGAGTGGCACTGACATATATACACTACTGAATGTAAAATAGTTAGCTAGCAGGAAACAGCAGCATAGCACAGGGAGATCAACTCGGTGCTTTGTGACCACCTAGAGAGGTGGTATATGGAGGTTGGGAGGGAGACACAAGAGGGAGGGGATATGGGGACATGTGTATGCATATGGCTGATTCACTTTGTCGTATAACAGAAATTAACACAGTATTGTGAAGCAATTATACTCCAATAAAGATTAAAAAAAAAGATGTTCACAGACACCTCAAACTCAATGTTTACTTTTTTTTTTTTTTTTTTTTGCGGTACGCGGGCCTCTCACTGCTGTGGCCTCTCCTGTTGCAGAGCACAGGCTCCGGACGTGCAGGCTCAGCGGCCATGGCTCACGGGCCCAGCTGCTTTGCGGCATGTGGGATCTTCCCGGACCGGGGCACGAACCCGTGTCCCCTGCAGCGGCAGGCAGACTCTCAACCACTGCGCCACCAGGGAAGCTCAATGTTTACATTTTTAAAGTTTGGGATTCTGTATATTATTTTTCAAAAAGACGGATCAGACTTTACTATGCATTGTACTATATATAATAAAGGGAAAAACTCAAGCTTATGACAGTTCATTATATATGGATTCACAATACTATGGGTCAAATAAAATATTCATGAAATAAGACTCAAGTTGAGGCTTGGGGATAACTGAATCCAACCTCCTTCTTCAATTTTCCAGCCCCCTACCTACAAAACCATCTATATCCACAATCATCCTAACTTCTTTGTCAACAGTGTAAGGGAGCAAGGGCTCCCTTCCTTCAGCTGGAGGCCAAATCCTTCTTTGTGCCCATGAGCCCAGCCCTCTGTGACCTTCCTTCATTAGTTCTTCCCTTCCTCATTTTCCTCTCTTGGATATTTTCATTCTCCCTTTTCTATTGACTCTTCCTCCTCAGCCTATAAACATACTTGTCTCTCCCACTCTCACCAGTATCTCTCTAGATACAAATCTAATCTCTCTCTTCCCTTTTTCATTCAAATTTCTTGAAAGAGATATCTACAGTAATATCTCATCTCCATTTTCACTTCAGTTCTCTACAATCTAGTTTTTGTCTTCATTACTCCACTGACACTGCTCTCAATGAAATCACTAATGAACCACATACTGCTAAACCCAATAGACCTGAACCTCTCAGCTGCATTTGGTAATGTTCTTTATCCCGTTGGCTTCTAGAACCCATCCCTCCCCAGTCATTTCTGTTCTGTTTCCTGTGTTCACCTTTTAGATTTTGGTGATCTCAGGTTTCCTTCTTGGACCCATTATTCTTCTCATTTTGTATATTCTACAGTGTAATTTCCTTTATTCTCTTGGATTCATCTCCTAATTTGTATACTCAACTACTACCTGCTGACATCTCTTCTTAGTTGATTCAAAAGTCCTTGATACTGAACATGTCCCAAACTGGATTTATTACTTTTACATCCCAACTGACCTGTATTTTTTCCTCTCACTTGGTGGCACTATCATTACCCAAGGTAGCTACCTGACAGTCACCTTTGATTCTTCTATTATCCTCCTAACTAATTCATCTTTAAGTCTTGCTTCCTAAATGTTTTATGAATCTACCCTCACTTCACCATCCTTAACCAGTACAAGTATAGCCCCTAATATTCCTTTATGTGGGCTATTATCTGGGCTTCTAGTCATGTCTATCTTAAATCTACTCTTCACACCACAACTAGAGAATTTAGGTAAAACATGAACCTTGCAGTAGTGAAACTGAACCAAGTTTTGTTTGAGGCTCACTTTCAGAGTCACTCTCAGGATGGATGGGGGTAGTATTAGATATATTATAGGCAAAGAGGACAAAGTTGAGTTAATCATGACCTGGTGTGGGAGCACAGGACTGGACTATATCCTCTGTCCAGACCTCTTGTCAATTCTGCAGCTGTATAAGGCAAAAAAGGCACCCTAGGGCTTCCCTGGTGGCCCAGTGGTTGAGAGTCCGCCTGCCGATGCAGGGGACATGGGTTCGTGCCCCGGTCTGGGAAGATCCCACATGCCGCGGAGTGGCTGGGCCCGTGAGCTATGGCCGCTGAGCCTGTGCGTCCGGAGCCTGTGCTCCACAACGGGAGAGGCCACAACAGTGAGAGGCCTGCGTACCACAAAAGAAAAAAAAGAAAAAGGCACCCTAGACTCCTTCCCACTCTATGAGAGAAAACACTCTCCCCAAACCTCATCTTTGCTCAGCCTAACCTACTTCTCTACTCAAAGTAAAAAAAAAAAAAAAAAAAAACAGGAGGAGCTCTGTTTATACAGATGGACTCACAGGAGGTTTCTAGGTCAATTTTTATTAATTAAGCCACTGGTTTACTTCTGTGCTTAAGGAAATCACAATCTACTTGAAGAAAGGTACATGAACAATTTTATAATACAATGTGATAGGGAGAGTTTTCTGGAAGAATTGAGAAAAGGAAACTAAAGAGAATGGGTCAAGAGGCTTCCTGAAACAAGAATACCTAAGTCAAGGAGTAGGTGTTAGGTAAAGAGGGTTAGAAAATTCTACAAAGAAGAAACAGCATAAGTAGAAAGACAAAAAAAGAGAGGTACAGGACACTTAGCACCATTTTGTTACTGAAGTAAAAACCAAGGGGCCTAGAGTGGTAATAGATGTACAGGTAGGAGAGGCCTTTGGTGTATGCATGCCAAGGAAGGGTTTTAAGCAGGTAAGTAGCCAGTGATTCTTCAGAGAATCAACCAGTGACAGAAGTTAAGTCATCTACACTGAGCCCCTTCCATTATGAAGGGCACAGTGATCTTTTAATCACTAGAAAAACAATTCTTCTGGATTTGAATTTGGATTACCTGTCATAGCTCTCCCAGAGCCACTATACAGTGACCCTCTGAATGCATAATGCACTGCCGACATATCCCAAGGGTAACGCCTACGTTCAATAAAGTCAATTGTCACTTAAGAAAGTAATGAGCTGATACTCACTGTATTCACTTCTACAGCAAGAATATAAGAGTCCAGAAATTAAGGGATGAGGTAGAAGAGATTTAAAGACCCAGGATTAGAATTTTTGCTTCCCCTTCATAACAAAAGGTCTTAAAAGCTTTAGTTTCCAAAGGAGGAATGCTTCCACTTGCAAACATAAGACTCAACTGAAGCAGGAGCTGAGTCTGCTACCCGGCTACTGTGAGTTTCTTTTCTCACTGAAAGAACAGGAAAAGATAGGGAGAAAGAAAGAGAAAGAGAGGGAGAGAGAGAGAGGGAGAGAAGGAGGGAGGGAGGGAGGAGGGGAGGAAGGGAGGGAGGAAGGAAGGAAAGAAGAAAGGAAGGAAGGAAGGGAGGGAGGGAGGGAGGGATGAAGGAAAAGGTCCAGTGTTGGTAGGCAGAGGTCAGGACTGATAGTGCATCATAGAGGCTCAGAAGGGTATGAGTGGAACCTTGGTAACCTCTGGGGCAGAACATCTTGTACTTTGATAACTGTTGGTTAGGACTATTGGATGACCATCACAAAACTAAACAAACACTTTCATCCAGAGCTCAGATTCTTCAGGAATGTAGGTTTGGGTCATGCCAACAGTAAGAACTCTACTCTGACTTGGTGAAATACTAATCAAAGGAAAAGAAGAACGTGAAGTGTCAGTGGAGAAACCAAACACAAAAACTATGAGTATAGCCTCTACCACTTCTTCCTTGCTTATATATAGCTAGAGTACCTAAGGAAAAATCCCTTTCCTTTTTTCTTTCCTCTTTTTAAATGATACTCTCTTTTATCATTTGCTTCTCCTCTACCCTCTTCCTTTCCCTAACTATTCTATACAGAGGATACTGGCAATAGTTAAATTTGCAATTTAATCCCTAGGTTATTGAATCTTGCAAGGCCACAGGCAAGACGAGATCAGGATGAAACCACAGAAAGAATGGAGATCACTACGAGATTATGAACTTGGAAAACAACAGTCACATAGTGTTACTTCTAGCTGCTCTCTTTAGTTGGGGAGGGCACAGTACATTTATAGTTATTTACAAATAACAAGGTATTGTGCTTCACATACAGATGGAAGCATGGGAAGGTAAATGTGCCTAATCTACGCATTCGTTCAAGAACAGAATATACACACTTAATCAATTATAGATGGCCCATCTCAAAATACTTTCCTCTTCTCTGGGAAATTAGTCTTCCAGCAGCCATCTAAAAGCTATGACCTTGTGTGCTCCCCACCAACCCAGCTAATTAGTCCAGGGGCAGACACATGACTCAGAATGGGCCAATCAGATTATTTCTCTAGGGACTCTGGAACTGAGAGACACAAAGAAGAGTTGCGGGTAGCTGATTCACATTCATGGCTGCAGAGTAGTTATAATTCCTGTTGTTGAAGACTGTGGAATCCTTCTAGCTCCTGACCTTACAAAGGCCTATTCCTTAAATACTGAGATCATAGTCTATTTTGAAAACGTCCTTTGTTTTTGCTCAAGTCAGTTCCAGCTGTTTTTTCTTACTTACAACAAATAGAAACTTAACTACTATATTCTTACATATACTGATATGGAAATACTGTTTGCCCACTCATCAGGCTGAAAATATTAGTCAGTTTTGATGCTTTTTATCCATCAACTACTAACTTTTGTAATTGTTATTTTGATTATTTTCTTTTTTCATTTCAGTCTTCTTCCTACTTTATACTACTCACCTTGTAATAGATTCCTGACTAGCCAACTTGTTCCCAGAATAAATTTCCTAAATTATAGCTCTGATATCACTTCAAAACTCTTCAAAAGTTCATTGGTGTCTGCCTAGTAAATAACAAGCTTCCAGCCATGTGCATATTCTAGGTTCCCTACAATATAAGCCTTACCTGCCTTAGAACCTTACCTCCAAACGCTCTTCGACACTGCCCATTTCTCAGTGCATATCCAGGCTTTAGCAAGCTGTATCCTTTTCTGCGTCTCCCTCTGCCTAAAAGGTATTCTCTTCCATAGTCTCCTTATAAAACTCTACTTATCCTTTAAAGGCTCACCAAAATGTTAAGTATTTCATAAAGCCTTTCTGATAGGCCCCCACTGGATGGCCTCCCTACTTCCTTTTAAGTTTCACTGCATTTATTTCCCTTTCTGGACTTCTTCAATGGCTCTCATAATTTCCTTCACCATTTATTTTGAAACTTCTGAGATCTGTCCCTTCAGTGAGGGTTAGATTTCATCCTGGAAACCTCTGGAGGCAACTTGAACTTTTCCATGCGTTACCCATGATAAACTAAGAGCTTGCCAACTTGAGGTTTTGACTGGTTTGCTCTCTTCTGGTCACGGTACTTCAAATTACCCCAGAAATGCATGAAAATTACGTGAAGCAGGTCCATAACCTGGTAGCACTTTTTCCTTCAGTTTTTCCGAAAATGAAAATTTACTTTTCTAAATTACAGTAATACATGCACATGGCTAAAATAAACAAAGAAGAGGTTATTTTAAAAAGCAATAGCCCCTTCCTCTCCATTCTATTCCCCAGACTAATTCCTAACACTTAAAAAAAAAAAAATCTTCTGGTGGTTGCTTATCTTTAAATCTTGATTTATCAACTTCAGACATCATCTGTTGATATCATATCATATATGTATATTTAGCTTATTTATACCTCCACTTTCCTTTTTTTTATTTTCCTTGCGGTACGCGGGCCTCTCACTGTTGTGGCCTCTCCTGTTGCGGAGCACAGGCTCCGGACGCACAGGCTCAGCGGCCATGGCTCACGGGCCCAGCCACTCTGCGGCACGTGGGATCTTCCCGGACTGGGGCACGAACCTGCGTCCCCTGCATCGGCAGGCGGACTCTCAACCACTGCGCCACCAGGTAAGCCCTCCACTTTCCTTTTTTATTTAGTCACATTAAACAATTTACTTTAATCTCTATTTCTTGTTCCATTAACTACAGACAGTATATATCTTGATTCCTTACTTTGCAAGATTAGGATATTAATGTCATTTTCCTCAGTGTACTTCTCTGCCCCCTTCCTCATCTCAATTTTATTACTGTTGGTGTTCATAACTTTTACCTTTTGTTCTGTAACTATAATTAAGCTTTGTCTATAGATTGATTCTGAAGTTGAAAATCAATAAAGAGTGTTTAAGCATGTTATCTAATGACTCTTCCTAACCCAACACACACTTTTAATATTTTTTTCCTTCCTCAAAATTTGGGTTCTTCTGGCATCTCAATCGTTACACCTAGTCTATGGAGTCCACTCTCTCTTTACCCTGACACCTGTCTCCTGAAACCCTACATTTTCCTGTTCTATATGGCCTAACTGCTCTCTAGACCTGCAGCACAGTTCTCATCCTAAGACTTTCTATTATTACTCTTCCCATGGCTTCCTATTTCTTGAATTATTTCTTTGTTTAGCTGGTATACAATCTTAAGTAACTTTGTAAAAAAGAGTACATGCTGAGTCCCTTCTAGAATATTAGAAAATGCCTTTATTTAATCCTCACATTTCTAAAGTCTGGTTTGGCATATAATGCTAGGTTAAAGATAATTTTCCTCAATATTTTGAAGGAAATCTTCCAATGTCAGTACCTTTGTCTTCTCCCAACTCCCTGCCACACACACACACACACACACGCACGCACGCGCACACACACACACACTCTTACTGAAAACATTCAAAACCATTCTAAAGAAACAATGGCTATCCAAGGAAATCAGGATTTAAGGGCACAGGCTTTGGAGTCATACTTGGGTTTAAATCTTGGATCTACCAGATGTTATCTGTGAGATCTTGAAAACATTATTTTAAGCTAGTTTCTTCCTCTGTAAAATGACTGTACTAATTTTGTTTCTCATAGGGTTATTGTATTAAATTAGAAAATTTTGTATCTCATGGCTAGATTAAGTTAGGGTTATTGTATTAAATTAGATAGTGTATGACTTATTAGATACTGCTAGACTTATTATTATGTCTAGCACATAGTAAATGCTCAACAAAATTGTGGCAAACATTACTAATATTACTAGTATACTACCTGATTAGTGAATGTATAATAAAGGCCAATAGAGAATCTGGTGGCTATAGATTTATCTACCATTTTTTCCCAACACAAATTATTAATAACCTAATTCAAGTGGAAATCATACATGTCCTTCTGTTTCTACAGGTGGATATGTTCTCCTTTTGGTTGTAATTTGCCTCTAATTCCTGAAGTTCCAGCTCTTCTGGAACATCCAGAAAAAAACTGAAGCTGATAAATAGGGTTCTGATGTGAGATGACAAGAAGCAAAGCAACGCCAAAGTGATTTTTACAGCCATTTAGCATCCAGTGTCGGAGACTGAGGGGGAATACATTGTTATACAGCAACAGCATAAAGGAATGAGCAGCGGAAGTTCACGGGCTGGAGACACAGTTGTGCATAACTAAGCTTTACAAACATGCTGCCAAATCCTGAAGATGGACTTCGTGTGGGTCTAGTAAAGCCACAGTGGCATTTCCATTACATCCATACACCTAGAGAATGAGTTATCTGTCAACAGCCATCTCTGGAAACAAAAAGCAAAACACTTTCTAGCAGACAGAAGCTCAACAATGTCACCCTGACTCCTGGTATTATCTGAGCCTCAGGACTGAATGAAGAAATTTTGCACTGCTTCTGCTGACTGGTGGAAGCATTTATAAGTTGATAGGAAAGATCATTCTTGCCAACACCTCAAACAATTTCACTGTGTACTACAGTGCATTATTAACGACATCATGATTCTTAGCATATGAAGTCTTTCCAAAATTATTATAGGTAAATTATATTCACGTTCCAATGAGCAAACCCAAATTATCAGTATCACCTTGGAGCATGAAATAAACCACCAAAATATTAAGAATGCCCAGGGTAGAATTTTAACTGTAGGACCAGAATGACTTTTCGGTATAAGTTACAATTTCAAATGAAAAGCTTAAATTTATTCAAATGTACGTGCATCACAGTTCCATCAAATGAACAATGAGTCTCAAGTACCCAGAGATCTTTGTTCTCAGTAGTGGGTAAGCCAGCTATAAACCAAAGGAGAATAAGAGGACAGCTTAACCCACAGGGATCAGGACATCCTTCAAGCCATGAACCTTGCATGAAAAGCAACATAAAATGAGGCTGGCAGGCAAGGACACCAAATAAGGCCGCAGGGACTGAGTCTTGCCTAAGTCAAGGGGTGATATTCACATGGATCTCCCTGGAACTGTGCACTGCTGTGTTCCTGCTGGCAGGAATTTACCAGTGCTGTCAACCTTGATAACAAAAAGATCCTCATTAAATTAAAACAAGATGAAGAAAAATAACAGATAGATATTTTTAATTCTTTCTACAGGAAGAAAACCGGAAGATGATAAAGAACTGAAGAACATCCTCAAGCTATTCCAACCATTATTTTCTTGCCAAGTTGGGAAGGCACAATTTTCCTTAAAGGTATGTTTAATTAATTCTTTGACCTTGAAAGTAGCCCCTAAGTGAGGGACTTCTCTGGAGTGCTAGTCACTCTCCAGCACTGTGCTGCAGTGGACCACAGGATCTCACCTATCATGCTAAACCTGGGTACATCCTATTACCTATGTGGACATGACCCCATGGTACTGCTTCTTCACAGGTGTCACAAAAACTATCTTTGGAGAATGAATGAGGGATAAAAATGATGGACTGTTATTGATTTTCCCATGTAAATTGCTTTCCATGGTTTTCAAGATAAAAACATCCTCTGAGTAGAAATGGTAATCTGTGCATCTGCTTTTTAGGTTGAGCATAAGAAGATAATATCTCTAGTTATGATTCCGAGTGTTCTTCTAATTGAACTTTGATCAAGCTTCAGGTTAAAATAATTTGCCTGACAAGATACACTCTTGCTCAAGGTTTTAATTCTCAGAATTCTAGGTAGGGATATAAAAGGTGGAGTTTTAAAAATATTATTTTCCTCTTTTAATTTCATAAGCTATGTTTTCTGCATTATTTAGTTGAAGAACCCAAAAAGAATAGGTGAATGGGAAAGCAACACGAACCTAAATTCTTTGATGCACAAAGCATGCAAGATTTATAGCTATTTCTTCATTATATTTCTAAGCTTTATAAATAAATATTAAACATTAACCAGTTCACAAAAAGTTTGTTTGGGGACTACCCTTCCCCTAGAAAGTACATAGGTAATAAAGACAATAAAGTTGGCATTTTTAATACTCACCAATGATAAATCATTTTTCAAACTGAAAAGTTACTGCCAGGCTCTGCTATTTTATGCTTTACATTTTCAAGGTAAGCAGGCAGGTTCCATTCCAATGTGAAAGACATCCCATAATGACCACACTACACACAAAAACTCAAATTCTCATAGCATTATCTGTTTTTATTCTTTAACCTTATCTTTTAGTTTTATTTACCAGAGAAGATTGTATCTGGAAAGCTATTGAAAACTATAAATCTGTCAACGGTTTCTTTTATAGGGTGACGTGGGAGAAAAAAGGACAGTATTAAGAGGACAAAGGGTGCAGTACAAGGAGTACTTGCCATGCACACTCCCCCTCCCCAAATACAGTGTTACTGCTCAATGTTTGCCTAAGCTCATGCTTACAAGGGAAAGGAAATATGAGTTACTAATTTCAAACTTAAAAATGTCAGGAATGTAAAAACTGAAGTTCTAAATTTTATTTGAAACAAGCAAAGACATTTCATTGAAAACAAGACTGTTACAATCAGATAGGTGCAAACTTGTCAAGATGGAATTTTAGTTTGCATTTCACACAGACACAGGTACACAACCTCACAACAATGTTCTGCTTCTTAAGTTCATGCAGATAATAAGTACTCAGGTTGTAATTCTGAGAAATAAGAATGGTCACGTGTTGTTCAGCAGCTTTTCTGGTTAGCGAAATAGTTTTTAAAATGCTCTGCAGGGTCTCCCACGTGCCTTAGAGGTCACAGCAGGAGGAGGGAAAGGTATGTAGGTGGGACAGGCCCCAACCAAAGCAGATTCATTCTTATCTCTTCTATATAATGGTCTTCCTACATAAGATTTTATTTGAGGGAGGGAAAAAGTTTCAGCTACTAAAATCTTTCAGAAGCTACTCTTCTTCAGTTTCAAAAATGATAGAAAAGATTAACACTGAATTCTAAAATAAAGCTTTCACGGAGAAACATAGCTCTGGATTGGAATGAAGAGATGGAAAGAACATAATTTTTTGAGACAATATTTTGCTTTTATAATTTCTAAGTGTAACTGATGTAATCTTCACCTACTAGTCTTTCTTATTTTTTATTCTCAATTGAAAAGCAAAGTTAGACAAATAGTGACAACCTGAAAAGAATGACTTTTCCTTGTCAGCTTACAAAGAGAAGTTTAAAAATGTTTCCTCTGGAACTTCTGTTCAACATCACCCTGGGAATTCCCTTTACTACTCTCCTGTGTTGAACTGCTTGTTTCCTAGATGCCACGTCTCTTCCTTGTTTTTGGTGGAACACATCCACTGGTAGCTTCCTAAAAAGAGGTGCGTGGAGATAAATTTGTTTTAGACTTTGCATGTCTGAAATGTATTTATTTCATCTTCACATTTGATTGTATAGTTTGGCTTGATAAAGAACTCCAGGTTGGAAATCATTTCCCCTCAGAAATTTAAAACCATAGTTGCTCTCCTGTCTCATGGCTTCTACTGCTGCTGTAGACTATCTTGTGACAGTCCAAATTCTTAGTCCTCCGTATGTGATGGGTTGGGACTGGACACTTAGTAAAGCATTTCAATCTAGAAACTTATGTTATTCAATTTGTGGGAAGAAATTTTGATAGTTTTCTTCCCTCTGATTTGTTTGCTCTTTCTGAAACCCCTATTACATGTGACTACATGTCTCCATTTTTCATCTCCCTGTCTTTTTTGTTTTATTTTCTGGGAGACTTACTCAACTTTTTCCTCCGATGCTTCTATTTCATTTTTTAAAAAAATTTCTATCTGAACATTTTTTTAAAGTTTTTTTAGAAATTACTTATTTATTGTTCTTTGATTTTTTTTTATTGACGTAGAGTTGATTTACAATGTTGTGTGACTACCTGAACTTTTTAAAATTTCAATTAAGGAATAATTAAATATTCTTTTTTAGACCCTCTGGTGCTTGTTTCCTGGTTGTACTATCTTTCTCTCTTTCTTTCTTTCTTTTTTTTTTTTTTAAATAGATTTATTTATTTATTTATTTTTGGCTGTGTTGGGTCTTCTTTGCTGAAGGCAGGCTTTGTTGTGGTGAGCGGGGGCTACTCTTCATTGTGGTGCGTGGGCTTCTCACTGCAGTGGCTTCTCTTGTTGCAGAGCACAGGCTCTAGGCGCGTGGCCTTCAATTGTTGCGGCACACGGGCTGAGTAGTTGTGGCTCGCGGGCTCTAGAGTGCAGGCTCAGTAGTTGTGGCGCACGGGCTTAGCTGCTCCGCACCATGTGGGATCTTCCCGGACCAGGGCTCGAACCCATGTCCCCTGCGTTGGCAGGCGGATTCGCAACCACTGCGCCACCAGGGAAATCCCTGGTTGTACTAGCTTTTTCTTATTTGTTTTTTTCATCTGCTCCCTCATTGTCTCTATTTTCCCTGTGTTTGTTTTAGAGTGTCTTTCATTATTAGAAGCTTTCTTAAAATATTAGGGAGCCCTACCCAGTTTTCCATTCATATTTAGGAATGAGGGGCTAAAATTTCAATTGGAAACTCTGTGTGCATGGGTGAGGCTTGTCAGCCGGTCATCTTCACTGCTGTAATTTTCCCAAATGTCAGTATCTGTAGAGCTGTTCTCTTAGACTAACAGTCAGTTTCTCCAGACCGCAAACATCCAGTACTCTGCCTGGCTGCCAGCATGACCGAGCACAGCAAGGGAAGGGCTTGGAAATCTCAGCATGAAGTATACAGATTTTCATTTAATACCCTGTTTTCCGCTTGACATGTCACCCCTCCCTCATCTTCAGATGGAATTGGTATCTTCATGTTCAGAACATCTGTAGTTCAACTTTTCTGAAAACAAAGCTCCAATTTTCTGCCGGGGGTCATCTGTGAGGAGCCTGGAGAACAATCTAGGAGTCCACCTCTTCTACGTAAAGACTTGCAACAAATCCTGCTCTTGGCCCTTCCCCCTTTTCTTCAGAGGTGCCCTATATTCTAATTCCTTTCTTGAGTCTTGAGACCTATTGTGAAATCAGCTGCTTCTTATTCATTTCTCTTGCCTACAGGTTTCAGTATTCTCTTAACCTGTACATTTATTGTCTAGCTTCAAAAATTTTATTTCTATTTTTCATTGGTTATCAACTTTCTCATTTTCTTTGTCATTATTGGCTTATGCCATTCTTATTCTTTACTTGTATTTTAGTAAGTTTCAGAAGGAAGCAGATGTAAATGAGTGTGTTCACGTTACCATGCGTAATGAGAAGTTTCATAAATTTGTTTAAAGATGTTCGGTTTCCACGGGTCATCCCACAGGTTCAACACATCTATGTCTCAGAACTTAGCCTCATCATGCAGAGCCAGCTACATGTAGAACCATGCCAGCATGCTGTATCTTGAGGCCTGGACCTCAATTTCTAAAGTACTTAAGGATTTTACTAAGATATGCTTTTCCAAATGTTTAACATTTAAAATTAGTATCTGTCATAAAATAGACATGAACATTAAAGTGGCAATCTCTATGCCTCCAACACACAGAGTCACTGTAAAGCTATGATTAATTTGATGATGGCTCTAACAACTGATGACATCTTAGAATCAAAGGTATAAGGTAGTATCTATTTGAAAGGGTTGCTAAAAGACACAAATGAGATAATGCTTATGAAGTCTTAGGTAAGAACAGTGGCTAAGAGATACTAAGTGCTTATATTTTAGCTGCTTTTAATAGTTTTTCTAATATGCTTCTGCATGATGAAATACTTTCCCACTAATCTTTTTCTACTATTCTGTTAAGATAGGTTAGCATGTTAATATATCATAAAGTATATAAAATCACCAGACAGCATTTAATGAATTGCTGCTTTGTTTACTTAAAAAAAGTGTGTGTGTGTGTGTGTGTGTGTGTGTAATTGCTATTTTCTAAAGAAAGGGAGATGAGAGAGTTGTTATGAAGTTCACAGCATCTGGACCTATGAGGCACTTCATTTTTCATTCTGTCATTTATTCTTTTATTAAAAAAATTATGAAGCATCTCTTAAGTGCTTAAGTTCCGGGGATACAGAGATATGACACAGATCCTACCTTGGGGAAGCTTATAATTCAGCAGTTGAAGGTGAGTAGGTAGGATACAGTGTGTTGAGTGGGTTCCTGTGGCCCATGTTAAACAGAAGTCATGAAGTTCTTAAACAGTAGCTGGATACACTGATTCTGGGGACATATTTAATAGTATCACACTGAAAGTTACATGGTCTGCATATTTCTGTAAAACAGGGGGATTTGACTCCAGTTTAGAGCCCACATAGCCATACTGGAGGAGTAAGAAATTATCAGAAACTATTACAAGAAAGATATGAAAGTAAAATCTCCTAGAGCTTTATTACACTGCGTATGTTAAGATATTTTCAACAACTTTTCCAATCTTCATCAAGTGCCAAGTTGAGGAACCCATTTTTAGCTTAAAGTCACCAAAATTACCAGGCCTACGGAGATCCTAACTCATGAGTCAAGATTCTCAACACCAGATACAGCTACTTTTACTGATTCTGTCTCAACAAAGCTTAAAAAAACAAAACAAAACAAAACCCCAAAGCTAGATAAGAAAGGGAAATATTCAAGTGTTATGGGATACATAGTAAAGGTATCTAATCTGGGCTAGAAGTGGTTAGAAATGGCTTTCTGGAAGAAGTTATCTCTAAGCTGAATGGGTACAAAAGACTCAAACAAATAGTTCCATGAAGCTGCAGCTATGTAACAAAATGTTTTAAAATATCCTTGTTCTCCTCATTCAATAAGATAATTTATCCCCATTTGATGGGTGGGGAGAATGTAGCCTTTAAAACAAGGGAGACAACAGCAGCTCTGCAGTTGATAGGCAGCCGGAAAAGCAAAACAATGCTTTAAAGGCAAGGTATTACACAGGAAATGAAACTGATAGCAGGTGAAACTTCAACCTTTAATATGCTAATATAAATGAAGACTGTTGCAATAAGGTCAGCAAATGAAGTCCATGTGTCTCTTCAGAGAAATAAGAAACTGAACAATCCTAAGCAAAGTCAAACGAGCCAGTCTCCCAGATTTTAAAAAAACATTATTTCTCAGAGTTTTTTTTTTGTTTTGCCACACCACACAGCATGTGGGATGTGGGATCTTAGTTTCCCAACCAGGGACTGAACCTGTGACCCCTACAGTGGAAGTGCAGAGTCTTAACTGCTGGACCGCCAGAGAAGTCCCTATTTCTGAGTTTTGCTTAAGCTCATCAGTCCTCAAAGATAGCTTCCAAATTACTCATTAAAAAAAATGCAAAAAGGTGAATCTAGACCATAAGTTACATCCTTTTCTATTATAACTTCTTTTTGGCATCTGTTAGTTTTTAACGTAGGCAACAGAACCCTGGCAAAGAAACACATCCATTTCTGGTCTGGTCTTTGCTCACCCCTTACACTGCTTGATACCACTGAAAGAACTTTGATTTTATACTATAAAAAGGAAAGCAGGAGGGGAGTTGACCAAGATGGCAACACAGGAGATTTCTGAACTTCCCTCTTCCCACATACATGCTGTACAGCTACACAGGGAGCAATTACCTATGAAAGAAATCCAGAAATAAGCTGAGAGACTTGTACACATAGTATACATAGGATGAAGAAGAAAATACCCACACTGAAATGGGTAGGAAAGGCTGAGGAGCACTCTTGTCATAAACCCCACTCTGGCACACAGCCGTACAATCTGAAGAGAACTAACTCTCAGCTTCTCCCTGAGGAGCAAGGGTTTGGACTGCACATTTAAGGCATCAACTTCTAAGACTTCCACCTGGCTCCCAAATACCTAGCTCTGGAAGCCAACAGGGCTTGTGTCCATAAGACCTATAAGATTATAGCAAACAAAGAGGCAGTGCTTCAGGTGCACATATGTAATCACTGTAGTTATCCCCCCCCAGGACTCAGCACTGAGGAAGAAATAAAAAAGCACCTATCTCTCCCAGTCCTTCCCTGAAAGGGGTCTAAATGCAAACTTTACAAACTGCTGCCCAAGGGTCCAGCTTGTAGTTATGCACACATTTAGGAGTTGGCTGCAATCTCTGGGGGAAGCCTGCAAACACTTCTCCCACCTTCTCTTTTTGGCCAGCTCAAACAATGAAACCAAGTTGCCAGTATCTCCCTGGAAGGATCCTGTACACACATCTGGTGCTCCAGCTTTGAACTATCAGCAAGAGAAACTATGAAAACAATCCCAATTATAATGGCATGAAAAAGAATGAAATACTTGGGAATAAATTTAACCAAGGAGGTAAAAGATCTATACACTGAAAACTATAAGGCACTGATGAAAGAAACTGAAGAAGACACAAATAAATAGAAAGATATACTGTGTTAATGGACCGGAAGAATTAGTATTGTTAAAATGTCCGTACTACCCAAAGTGATCTACAGATTCAGTGCAATCCCCACCAAAATTCCAGTGACACTTTTCACAGAAATAGAACAAACACCCTAATATTTGTATGGAACCACAAAAGACTCTGAATAGTCAAAGCAATCTTGAGAAAGATGAAAGAAGCTGGAGCATCATACTTGCTGATTTCAAACTATATTACAAAACTAAAATAATCACAACAGTATGGTACTGGCATAAAAACAGACATATAGATCGATGGAACAGAACAGAGAGCCCAGAAATAAATCCATGCATATATGGTCAATTAACTTTCATAAAGCAGCCAAGAATATACAATGAGGAAATGACAGTTTCTTCAATTAATGGTGTTGGGAAAATTGGATATTCTCATGCAAAAGAATGAAACTGGACTCATATCTTACACCACACACAAAAACCAACTTGAAATGGATTAAATGTAAGACTTGGAAGTGTAAAACTCCTAGAAGAAAACATAGGGGGTAAGCTCCTTGACACTGGTTTTGGCGATGATGTTTTGGATTTGGCACTAAAAGCAAAGGTGACAAAAGCAAAAATAAACAAGTGGGACTACATCAAACTAAAAAGCTACTACATAGCAAGGAAACCATCAACACACGAAAAGGCAACCTATTAAATGGGAGAAAATACTTGCAAATCATACATCTGAAAAGGGGTTAATATCTAAAATATACAAAGTATTAATACAGCGAAAAACCAAAGAACCCAATTAAAAAATGGGTGAAGGACTCACATAGACATTTTTTCCAAAGATATACAAATGGTCAACAGGTACATAAAAAGGCGCTCAACATGACTAATCATCAGGGAAATACAAATCAAAACCATAATTAGTTATTGCTTCACACCTGTCAGGATGGCTATTATCAAAAAGAGAAGAGATGATAAATACTACTGAGGATGTGGACAAAAGGGAACACTTGCACATTGTTGGTGGGAATGTAAACTAATACAGCCACTATGGAAAACAGTATAGAGGTTCCTTGAAAAAACTTAAAAATAAAATTACCATTCGATCCAGCATTCCCATTTCTGGGTACATATCCAAAGGAAATGAAAGCATTATCTTGAAGAGACACCTGTACTCCCATGTTCATTGGAGCATGAATCACACAGCCAAGGTATGGAACCAACCTAAGTGTCTGTCTCTGGATAAATGGATAAAAAATGTGATATATATATATTACATATAAATATTTATATATTTATAAATATAGATAAAATGGAATATTACTCAGTCTTTAAAAAGAAGGAAATCCTGCTATTTGTGATATGAATAAACAGGCAGGGTATTATGCCAAGTGAAATAACATAGAGAAAGACAAATATTTCATGGTATCACTTATATGTGGAGTCTAAAAATATAAATAAATAAAAGGTAGGCCAAACTCATAGAAACGGAGAGTAGAAAAGTGGTTTCTAGAGGCTGGGGGGTCGGGGAAATAGGGAGATGTTGGTAAAAGTGTACAAACTTTCAGTAATACGATGAATAAAAGGTCTGAAAATCTATGTATAATATGATGACTAAAGTTGAAAATACTGTATTGTGTAACTGAAATTTGCTAAGAGTAGAAACTAAATTTTCTCTCTCTCACACACACACACACAAAATACGTGTATTGATATTAACTTGATGGAAGGAATCCTTTCACAGTGTATATCAAATCATCATGCTGTACACTTTAAATATCTTATACTTCTATTTGTCAATTATATCTCAATAAAGCTGGGGGGAAAATAGAGGAAAGTAGGAGAGGGAGAGTAGGAAAAACAAAGGTGAATGTTTATTCTCTATACTAGACTCCAGACGATAGTCTATCTGTTATTGCCACCCAACTATAACTGTATTTGCTTCTCCTTTCATTCTCTAAAGTTGCCAAGCTTTCATTCTCTAAAGCTGTTGTAACATGTAGGGCACATCCCATTCTATGGGCATTTTTTTTTTTTTTTTGCGGTACGCAGGCCTCTCACTGTTGTGGCCTCTCCCACTGCAGAGCACAGGCTCCGGAAGTGCAGGCTCAGCGGCCATGGCTCACGGGCCCAGCCGTTCCGCGGCATGTGGGATCCTCCTGGACCGGGGCATGAACCCGTGTCCCCTGCATCGGCAGGCGGATATGGGCATTTTTAATAGTGTAATAAATGGATCCAGTTTACTATATGACTCCTATAAGGTAGCTTTGCTAATTGAGGGAAACTGCCTGATATGAAAAATAATTTTGTTTCAGCTAAGTCCTAATTGCTGTGATCTGTGTACGAGTTTGATGTGTAGGTGAACATACATATATATATGTGCACTGTGGCAACAGAAAACCCACAAAATACAAGTAAAGCTAAGTCAATGTAAAAAGAAAAATTATCCTAGATTGCTCTGTATTACTCTACTGTAGTATTTTGTTAGGGTATTTTTAAAATTGTGCCAATAGAAAGAGATTGCTGAATATATAAACTCCATCACCTCACTGCCAGTGTGTGATGTGACAAGGTTCTTGAATCAGACAAAACTTTAAAAACGTAAAAACTTCTTTCTATAATGTACTTCTTCATTTGAAAGGTCCCTCCCCTCATCTATCATCTCCTAGCACAGTTATCCTGTGTTTTAAAACATGGCCATATAGTACTGCCATTGTGTAGTGTATGATCTACATGTAAAATACCGCATGTGCCCAAGTTAAAACCGCTCCTGTTGAGTACTGAGTCCCAGTTTCTCAGGAGAATGTTTTTCTATTCATACAGGCAGAAATATCTGATTCAAATACAGTAGCATAATGTTCAAAAGAGAATGGTTTTCTTCATGGCTAACAGTTCTTTGAGGGAATAATTCTCCCTTGCCGTTAAAAGTTATAAATCATCACAATTATGAGGACAAAAGTAAACTATTGAGCAAATATGGTGATTTTTATCTATAAACATTTACAAAGCATAAATTGATTCCAAATAGATATTTTTTTTACAGAAAGAATACACTTAATACCTTATTAAACGTATTTTGAAAGAAAAAATAGATCATTAAAATTAAAAATTTCTGCTCTATGAAAGACATTGTTTAGAGTGAAAAGATAAGCCACAAACTAAGAAAAAAATCTTTAGACAACACAAATCTGATAAAAGAGTGGTAACCAAAATGTACAGAGAACTCTTAAAATCCAAAAATAAGAAAACAACCCAGTTAAAGGTGGGCAAAATATGTGAATATGGACAGCTCACCAAAGAAGATATATAGATGGCAAATAAGCAAATGAAAAGATGCTAAACATCATATGTCATGAGGGAATTGCAAATTAACAATGAGATATCACTATGCATGTATCTAAATGGCTAAAATCTAAGACACTGACAACATCAAATGCTGATGAGGATATGGAGCAACAAGAACTTTCTTTCACTGTTGGGAATGCAAAATGGCACAGCCATATTGGAAGACAGTTTGTCACTTTCTTATGATTAAACACATTCTTACGTATGATCCAGCAATCACACTCCTAATATTTACCACAAAGAGATGAAATCTTAAGTCCAGAAATAAAACTTTCACATAAATGTTTACAGCAGCTTCATTCAAGCTTCATTCATTAAACTTGTAAGTCCTTCAACAGGTGAACAGATAAACTGTGGTACATGCAGATAATGGTATATTATTCAACAATAAAAAGAAATGAGCTATCAAGCTACAAAAAGACACGGAGGAACCTTAAATGCAAAATGCTATGTGAAAGACGATTCCTTCTATATTGCATTCTGGAAAAGGCAAAACTATGAAGACAGTAAAAAGATCAAGGGTTTGGAGTCAGGGAGGAAGGGATGAATAAGTGGAACACATGGGATTTTTAGTGCCATGAAACTATGTTATATGATACAGTAATGGTGGATACAAATGTCATTATATATTTCTCAAAATCCATAGACAGTACAACACCAAGAGTGAACCCTAACATAAATTATGGAGTTTAGTTAATAATCTAGGGACTTCCCTGGTGGCACAGTGGTTAAGAATCCACCTGCCAATGCAGGGAACATGGGTTCAATCCCTGATCTGGGAAGATCCCATGTTCCGCAGAGCCTAAGCCTGTGCGCCACAACTACTGAGCCTGCGTGCCTAGAGCCTGTGCTCCTCAACAAGAGAAGCCACTGCAATAAGAGGCCCGCGCGCCACAACAAAGAGCAGCCCCCGCTTGCCACAGCTAGAGAAAGCCCACGTGCAGCAATGAACACCCAACACAACCTATAAATAAATAAATAAATAATAATAAAAAACCCTCTATCAATACTGGCTCAACAATTTTAATAAATGTGTCACACTAATGAAAGATAATAAGGGAAATTAGGAGGAGGAGGTGAGATGGTAAATGGGAACTTCTTATTTTCCACTTATTCTTCTGTAAGCCTAAAATTGCTCAAAAATAAAATCTATTAATAAAATATACATATAATTAAAAATGCTATGTAAGAGATAATTCTAGCTATTAAAAGCATATCTTTTAGTAATGCAGAAGAAATAGTTCTAATTTTTCTAGTGAGATAAATGGAGATATGATTCCCATATATAGCTTTCAAGTTATACAAATGCATCACTTAAAAAAGAGAGAATTTTGGCCCTTTGTTAATAGAAAATGGTACTTTTCAGATTTTGTATACAAATACTAGAAAAATATGATCTTAAGCATGTATGTCCTAGTTTTAGGGGTCATGTTTAAGAATTGGTGACCAAATATTTATAAATATTTTTATTTGGAAATTCTTTAATTGATGCCTTCTAGTACATTTCCAAAAATTTTGCATAAAACTGTCTAACAAAGAAAAACTTCTTACAAGGGGCAGAAATTGGTTATTAATTTTATTCTTTAACTCAGTTGTCTTTTTGGTGCTTGTGGGGGAAATTCCCAGTTTTTTATATTTTTAACTATGAATTTCCTCTTAAATAGGGGCCTTAAACCAAAATTTTTTAGAGACAAATCCCTGTTATAAAACAAAATCTTACAGATTAAATGGAGCTGCTCCCCCCAATGAAGTCCAGGTGTGGGGCCCTAGGATTCTTCCTCCTGTTTGCTCCTATGACCTGGCCTTGAGACAACCTCAAAGAACCCTGGTGCTTTTAGAGTCAGCTTTAAACTATTCTCGAAAATATAAATATTTTCCAATTACAAAATCACTTACTACAGAAGTTTCTATTACTATTACCTTCCTTTCAGCTTCCACTCCAAAGTCCCTGATGCTAATAAGGCTCAGTAAAATGGAATAGCAGTGTTTAAGATGAGAGTAGACTAATACAATGGAGTCAATAAAATGTGTCATGCAGTGTTAGTATAACCATGTCAAAATGTAACTGCATATAACAGAAAAGATTGGAAGTCCTTTCAGCAAATTATAAACCTGTTTACGTTCAATGGATGTGTAAAAATTTTTGGTGTAGAATAAATCCTTTTTTACAAGGAGCCTTGTAAAACCCTTTAAGTACCTTGAAAGTCAGCAGAAGAGGAAAGGTAAAGGGTTAAAGAGCAAGAAAAGCTATAGAAAGTAGACTAGAACACTTCTGAGTTCTTTTCTATTCCCTTTTTTTTATATAACCCCCAAATCCACCAGTTAAGAGATTCATTTGGGAAAGTAAAATTTTTAAAAAATGCAGATACCTCTGGAAGTGTTCTTGATTATTTGGCATTATGTAGTGAATTGATTTAATCAGACTGTTCCAACCAGACAAGTGATTGAGATTGTCAAAATACAGAACTCAGAAAAGTAGGTCAAGAGGATGCTGGGGATCTTGGAAGATGAAGGGTGAAAAGCTATACAAAGAGATAAAGCGATGACAAACTGTCTAACCTAGTCTTGCATAGGACTGGCTCTGTGCCTAGAAAAGAAAAGAAAAAAACCTCCCCTTTTCCTTTGGTTGGCTCTAATAGTGCACGTTCTCCTTCCTCCAGGATCTAAAACTTATGCCTACTACTGTTAGGTTACCTATACTAGGGTGTAAGACATGTCAGGGGGCTAGCTTGGAAACTATCCACCAATGCTTCTGGAAGCACTGCTTGAAATAAGTGTTATTTTGAATTCTCCAAAGGCAACTTAGAGTAAACTTTTTGTAAACTAGGAACTGCCTATACTCATCTGATTCTCAAAGACAATTCAGGATGAAATTAATGACTACTAATTAACAGAAATCATCTTTATTAGTTAGAAAAAAAGAAGTAAAAAATAGAACATGATCTGTGCTATAATAATGTGAGGTGTAATGGACTCTGTCTTAGTCAGCTTGGGCTGCCATAGCAAAATACCATAGACTGGGTGACTGAAGCAATAGAAATTAATTTTCTCGCAACCCAGAGGCTGGAAGTCTGAGACTGCATGCCATCATGGTCAGTTCCTGGTGAGGGCTCTTTTCCTATCTTGCAGACAGCTGCAAATATCATAGTAACCTCACGTGGCCTTTCCTCTGTACATTCAGGATGCTTTATTAGGACCCTACTCTGTCACTTCATTTAATCCTAATTACCTCCTTTCCTTACATGCTTTATCTCCAAATACTGCCAAGTTGGGGGTTAGGGCTTCAACGTGTGAATTTTGGAGGGACAGAATTTAGTTCATAGTGACTCTTTAAAAAATTATAAGCAATTACTATCAGGAAAAAGAGGAAAGAAAACTTCAAGCTTATTAGGCACTAAGACTTCTCTCTCTCACTCTCTTTTTGTTTTTTTTTTTTCCCAATCAGCCCGTGGGTCTCTCTGTGAAACACATAAAATGAGAGAAACATTCTCTTCTACTTTATTCTACATTTTGCCTATTATATGACTATAAATGTGGATTATATATTGATCATCTAAAGTACTGTCTACCAAAGAAGAAAACATACAGTCTTTATGGGTGGTTAGCTTATAAGGCATGATCAGTTTACATGTAGAGCTATATTTAAACAAAGCTTTACAGATGTAGCTGGTTCAGCCAGCAAGTCACCTGATTCTTCAAACACCTGTAAAAGTTATATTTAGACCTTGGAGGTCCTCAGGATATATCACTACAGGAGTTGCAAAAATAAAAGTTCAAAATAATACAGAACATAGTTATATATTACTTTATGCTATAAGATATTATTATAGAAAAAAAATATTATATTGAGGTTTTAGGGTACTAATTGCAATAAACCACTTGGGGTAGGATCCAAGATATGCCCACATTAAACCAGATTTTATAATAAGCTAGATCATGTTCCAGTTGGACTTCGATATATGTTTCAATTTTTACATAATTTAGAATGTTGTATAATATCAAACAAGTCTTATCCTTACTTGAGTTATTTTATTATGTTCCTAAAATTCAATTATTGATTTATAATTTTATATACAAGTACAAAGTGAATGAAAATATTAATGTAACTTGCTTTATATAATAAATGTTCTAAAATTTTATAAAGAAATATTCTTTAAAATATGTAATTTAAAAGCACTGAGGGTACAATTTACTCATGAAACTATCCCTACAGGGTTCAAAAATAAACTAGACATGGCAAAAAGTTTTGTTGTGCTGTACACAGCAGGTACACACTATTAATTTTATAGCATAAACGTCTATTATTAAACTATAAGGAAGCCATGAATGAAATGGTAGAAGCCATGAATGAAATGCGTGCATGCATGCAAACTTCAGGCCCATTATGACCAATTCAGTTGCACAACAAGAAAGTTCACTTTGAATTGACAACTTTTGATTCATCTCCCCACTAAACTCCAGTTCTGACGAGATTTATGACACAGAGAAGAAAAGAAAAAAGAAATGCTGGGGACTACTATTGTTCAGAGTGTTTGTTTGACCTTTCATATTTTTGTAAGAATTCTGGCAAGAAGTTAATGCTAGGCAAACTAAATACAATTCTTGCTTTTAAATATAAAACCACTCGTTAAGGATTCTTATGAAGTGAATAAAAATATGCCAAGGGGCTACTTTTGCTATCACTGAAAGAAGGTCTTGTCCAAATGCCAAAAATGGTTTAAGTGATTTTTTTTTTTTTTGTAATTCTGAAGAAAAAGAGAAAATAACTAATTTATGATTTGGAATTTTCAAAATCATAAAAGTGGCATGTGGATTATACCTAATTCTTTTTTTTTTCTTCTAAATGAACAGGGGAATTTTCCTACAAATATAAAAGCAAAACCCATTTTCCAGATTTTAAACAAAAAGAGAGCTAGCTATTATTAAAGAACACCAGAAATAATAGTTGGAGGTTAAAAACATAGACAAAAGACAGACATGCAAATCTTAATTCTTTCTACTTTTCTTTCAAGCCTAAGGCAAGATTAGATTCAGTTTTCAAATCCCTAAAACACAGTAGAGGTTATGTTTAAGAACAACTTAATGACTGCAGTGCAACTCTAAACAACTATTTTATAGAGTTTTAGCAACATTTTAATAGAATGATACCTTTGAGAACTCAGTTACTGTCTCTTGAGGATGAAGAATAAGAACATCCCTATGTCACCGTCAAACACCACATGACATACCTGCAGTACTTTTGTCCTTAGCGTTTGATTTCTGAGACTTACCTAAGCACTAGGGTTCAACCCTTAGCTAAAATGAAAGGGCATACGAATTAGGTATGCGTATTTCCTAAATCATCGTTCTAGTAGAAATGCTATGTTCACTATTTTTTTCTCTTTTTAATTAATAAAACTTACATTAAAAAATTAAGTCGTGGGCTTCCCTGGTGGCATCAGGTTAAGAATCCACCTGCCAATGCAGGGGACACGGGTTCGAGCCCTGGACTGGGAAGATCCCACATGCCGCGGAGCAACTAAGCCCGTGGGCCACAACTACTGAGCCTGCACTCTAGAAACCGCGAGCCGCAACTACTCAAGCCCATGCGCCTAGAGCCCGTGCTCCGCAACAAGAGAAGCCACCGCAATGAGAAGCCTGCACACGGCAAAGAAGAGTAGCACCCGCTCACCGCAACTAGAGAAAGCTCGCGCGCAGCAACGAAGACCCAACGCAGCCAAAAATAAATAAATAAAATAAATAAATTTATAGAAAAAAAATTTAAGTCGTATGCAAGGAACTAGTTATTACCTTAACAGATATACTAAAATAGGGATATTATGTAGACAGTTGGAAAATAAACATTAGCTTTACACTTGAAAGCAAAAAAATAGTATACATGCTTAAAAAGGAACAAATAAAAACAGGAATTACAGATGTTTATAAATATAAATCAGCTGAAATAAATGCTGCATGTAAGCATGAAATATAGTTTGAATTTAAAGAACACACCACCAAAACTAAAAACATGACATACACATGAAACACTCATGAGTATTCATAAAATATAAGGCAATAAAATATGGAAAAATTAAGCAAATTGTAAATTCTTTATATTAGATATCAATTAAATTAATTTTGCTGATTTATAAAAAAATAACAAAATTGATTTATTGAGCACTTGCTATATGTACTAGGATAAGTACACATATTACTTATTATATGAATCATTTCATCTATTCTGGACAACAGATCTATAAAGGAGAGATCTCTCACATAATTTACATAATAAGGAAACTGGTCACAATCTAGGAAATGGTCAGACCTGGCATTTGGATTTAGATATTTCTCATTCCATAACTCATTTGCTTAACTGTAATGCAGTTTCACATAGTACAAACTGTTCATAAAAGAAGAAAAAGTTTTCACTTACATTGGTGGCATACTTTTCGTATACGGATCAATTGGGATCATTATTAGAAGTTAGCCTACCTTCACCTCAAATAACCAAACGAAAATATCCAACTCTACCAGAATCTATACTATAGAATTAGTACTATGCTTTACAATCCTTTAATTAATTAATTTTGATGTGGACCATTTTTTAAAAGTCTTTACTGAATTTGTTACAATATTCCTTCTATTTTGTTTTGTTTTTTGGCCTCGAGGCATGTGGGATCTTAGCTCCCTGACCAGGGATCGAACCTGCAGCCCCTGCATTGGAAGGCAAAGTCTTAACCACTGGATCGCCAGGGAAGTCCCTACGCATCTTTTTAAAATCATGAGTTCCTTTCAAGTTGGTAGAACCACCCCCCCACACACAAATTTATCACACAGTTGAAGATGAAGAAGCACAGATTAAATGTCTGTACAAAAATTCTGGAGAACCAGCATGAGTCAATAGAGAGACTGAGAATTTGGAAGAGGAGAAACAAGGTGGAATGTTAAAATGCCATTATTATTGGCCTGAGTAATTCTTCATAGATACTTATTTAGCCTGGATACCAGGCTTGGGGACTAGATTATCAGGTAGGTCTTGATGAACTTGTTGCCTTGATATACTGCTTCTCTTTATAAAGGGGCTTCAGTACTTTATACTTTCAGTAATAATATGCTGTATTAAGTTTGTTGCCAGCCAGCCTCTCATTCAATATTCATCTCCTTTCTGACTAATGCTTTTTGTAATCTGACAGCAGTTTTAAACACCTGGCAAGGAGTCAGTAATACAGGTATGGCAGCACAAGGTGTTCAGGAGAATGATTTGCTTGGTGTAAACATCCTATCTAAAATAGACCTCAGGTAAGCTGAATTAAGGTTCTTTTTATTGCCAATTTAAGTAGAAGTTCATGTTTGGAAATATAGAGAATGTTACATTTCCATACACTGTAAGTTTTAAAAACTATAAGTTAAAATGAACATTATAACTTCGTAGCTTTTTCTTACTTTCCTAACAAAGAGTCTAGGGAAAAAGTAGGCCGATGCATATTTCCGTTTTATAAGATTTTTTATCCTAACATCTCCAGAATCATAGATATTGAACTTGACTTGCTGTTCTTAAGGAAGCTGAAAAGCAGAAAAACCAAAAGTATCAGGGAAAAAAAAAAAATCACTGGGCATGGGAATCTCTGAGCAATTAAAACTTTCATTTCCATTCAGTGGAAAATTGTTTAAGTTTGCTAAGGAGTTTTTTTTTTTTTTTGGTCCATGCCATGCAACTTACGTGATCTTAGTTCCCAGACAAGGGATTGAACTGGGGCCCTTGGCAGGGAAAGCACGGAGTCCTAACCACTAGGCTGCCACGGAATTCCTAGGAGAATTTTATTAAAATCCGAATTCTATGAACTGTCAGAGTTTTTCAAGGTTCCCATTTCTCTGGTGCCATGATTAGGATCTCTAGGCCACAGAAGCAAGTATTCAGAGACACTGACCACAACCCCAAGATCCCAGGTTTCTAGAAGCATTGTAAGGAAAACATAACCATGTTATATGTCCCTGGAGGTCCAACCCCTAAAGAATTCCTTATACAATTAATCTAATCTATGGCAGGTATATAGGCACACATTTTTAGCACTAGAAAGGATCATAAAGACCGTTATTTCTACTCCCTTATTAAAATACGAGAACTGAGCTCTAGAGATGGTAACTGATTTGGCCAAACTAATACTGCAGTAAATGGTCAAGGTGGGACTGAAGTCTAGGTCTTGGTTTTTACCAAACGGTAAGGGAGAGGGGTGGAGGACTGGCTTAAAAGTTACAGTCTAGATATAAGCTTTTAGTGTATCTGATTTTTGCTCTGGAAGGTTTTATCATGATTCATTTACAACAGGGTAGCTCCATTTTAGCCATTGAACAGAGCTGCAGAGATAAGGTACTTGCCCTAGGAGCTTATGTTCAAAGTTACAAGTGGTAACATGGCTCAGAAGACATAAGCCACCTGACTTTTAATATTGGCCATTCATATCAGGTGCTGCACCTCATGGCAGGTTTAACGTGCTAATGTTGTACAAAAGACACCTTTAAATTCCCATTTATCCCATTCACAAAACATATTTGTCCAAGGGCTCATGAGGCAAATCTTAAAGGCACAGAAAGTAGTTTACTACTTGGGATTAAAATCTAAATTTATTTAGTTGATGAATACATATAAACTTTACATGAGGTACTGTGCTAGTAGGCACTGCGAGGGATATTTAAAGGTAGATAAGCCAAAAAATGAGACGACCCTGTATAGATGTGAAGGTTGAGCATATACAAGGATGCCCAGCTGAGGGGGTGAAGAAGGACTTAATGAAATAGGGACTTTCACGAAAGCTCATGTTCTGCTTGACAAGCCTTTTGCCCTTGCAGGAATCTGTCACCAAATGGGGTAAAGGAGCGCCTTTTTCTAATTCGTGTAAAGGTGCTCCATAGGCTCAGCTAGTGGTGGCCTTGGACACAAATGCCACCAATCTTTCAAACACACAAATCTGACCACAGTATTTCTTATTAAATTCTTCAATGGTTCTCCACGGCTTGAAGGAGAAAAACAAGTCCAGATGATGTGCAAGGTCCTTCACACTTGTCTGACCTACTTTTCCTGCTTTATCACCTACTACTTCCACTCTCAGACTCTTTTTCTACTCATATTTTAACCTTTAACTGAATCTAGAACACACTATGTTCTTTTATGCATCTCTGCCTTTCTGTATGCCAGGGATGCTCCCCTTTCCGGCCCTACTCTACTTTGGGAACTCCTATTCACCTATTAAGACTCAGATCAACTATCCCCACCTTCAATCCCAGTTAGTGTGAGTTACATCCTCTTCTTTCTCCCCTAGTATTCTGCACATCATTACATCATGCCACATAAAACACATTATACAGAACTTAGTTGTTTATATGTCTTTCCCTCTAAACTGAAGACCTTATTCACAATACCTGGTAAATACTGTAAATGAATAAAGAAAAACATAGTTCCTAACTTCAAGTAGCTTACAATTTTTGCGAAGATGACATCGAGGTAGCTAAAGACAACTGTCAGAAAAGTACATATAAAAAAATGTAGGGCTTCCCTGGTGGCGCAGTGGTTGGGAGTCCGCCTGCCAATGCAGGGGACACGGGTTCGTGCCCCGGTCTGGGAGGATCCCACATGCCGCAGAGCGGCTGGGCCTGTGAGCCATGGCCGCTGAGCCTGTGCGAACGGAGCCTGTGCTCCGTGGCAGGAGAGCACAACAGTGAGAGGGGCCCGCGTACCACACACACACACAAAAAAAGTAAAGATGTTTCATATCCGCTATCCACAAGAGCAGGCAAATCTTTATCAAAGTTTCAGAGATGTTAAGGGGAACTAGGAAACAGTTTCAAAGATTCTTCTGTTGACTCAGAGGCAGGAAGAGTCTTTCAGGAGTTGAAAGATCCAGGTTCTGGTTCTGGGTCTGTCACTTATTTGCTGTGGGACTTCAGACAAATCAATTGTTTTTGCTTGGCTCTAGTTCTTTTGCTACAGCGGTGTTCTCATAGTGTTAGGCACTCAGATAACGTATATCAAAAAAAAAAAAAAAGTTTAAAACCAGAAGTGTCACTTTAGTGAACGTTAAAACTGATATGTTTGTTCATCAGAATAACTTAGAGTCAACACATAAATCATCCATCCAACATTAATGTCCACTGATTCAGTGGACAGAATGGTTGCTTTGCTGGACTCCAAGAAGTAGAAAACCTGGTTTCTGCCATAGAGAATCTTACAGTTTGTTTGGGGGGGGGGGGGAGGGGGGAGGGGAGGGGAGGGGGGAGGGGGAAGGGGGAGGGACATGAGGCAGCTGCTCATATTAAAATAACCACAAAAATATCCTAAATGCTAAACAAGTGAAACAGAAATCAGAGTAAAGGAGTTCAAAAGGAGAAGCCATTTCTGGGTGGGGCTGTCATGATGGTTTTATGACAAAGCAGTGATTTCAGTAGGTTGTATAAACAAAGAGTACTTTGAAAATTGGGCTAGAGATATAGAATTTTAGGGTAAATGCACAAGAAAGAGCAGAGAGAACAAAGATCTCAAATAAGAACAGCAGACCAGCTAGTGACAACAGCATGATTTCATAGGGCAGTTTCTGATAAGGCGGGACAAGCAGATTGCACGTGTGTCTGCAGGAGGTTGCTAAGTCCTGCAGTGCCCTGCTTCACTTTGAGATAGGAACACTGCTGCTAGCTGCTCTCTATCAGCACTACCCAGGGAGCCTGAGACCAGGCCAAAACGTGTCCTGTCCTGCCTTAGGATCTTTAGTCCTATCTTTGATGTGTTCTTAGGCTCGTCATATAGAGTCAGTCTATGCCAGGTTCTAGTACATTGATCCTGACTTTTATTTAGATTAGGGAAAACAGTCACAAGAGGCTTCACGTAGGAAGAGTACAGATATCCTACGTGGTTATAATTGCTCCTTCTGTTTTCACTGGGTAGGAGAAAAGAGAGAGGCTATCAGAAGGAATAATAATAAGCAAGATAGAAAAGTAATTTAAGTCTCTCCCTTTATTAGCTATAATAACTCAAGCACAGTGAGAGGAACGCTTCTTGAATTAAAGAGGCACACTGGAAGGTGAGTTTTTAATATCAAGCTGGCATGAAGACCTTGAGCTATTATGAGACCCAGGAGGGCCTAGACTACAAAACAGAATTCAGGGCAAGACACATCACTTTAGTAAAATAGAGGTAAGTACACTAAATTTACGTGAAGTTAAAGCTTTTTGAAAAATGAACGTGAAATTATTTAACTTTAACAAATTGCTAGAGCTAGATTCACAAGATGACCCTAAAAATCACCATATAAAGTAGATTTTTACGTTTTGAAGAAAAGACTAAGAGGCAATCTCAATTATTATAAATAATAATTTCAGATAAATTCTCTGGTTATTGAGACAATGAAAACTGCCTTATGGCAGCGTCATCCAATACTGTCGTGGTAAATATAAATACTGAACTGATAAAACGAGGAAAGGATGAAGGGAAATAACGTTTATGAAGCGCTCCCTATGTGTCAGGCCTTGTTTCTTGGTGCTTTTCCATTTATTATCTCATTTAACCCTCAAAACAATTTCAGTCACATAGATATCTTATAAATGAGGAAACTGAGGTTCAAAGAAGGTAAATAACTTGCCTGTAACCACCCAGAGAGAAAAGAGCTACAATTCGATTAAAAGGCTACTCAACTGCAGCATTACCATTCTTTTTTCTCCCCTACTTTATTGCCTCTCTTGAAAGCTGAATTCTCAAATCTTGATATATGAAATAGATGCTATCATTGCCTATATTATTTATAAAATGTACAGGTGATACCTGGCTCTTAGAGAGTTTGTCAGTTTTAATGAGATAATCACTGGAAGGAGGATAACATCCAAATGCAAATAAACATCCAATCCAAATTTTAGATATGAATTGTCAGCCTGTGTCAGCAAATTCCTGTACAGAGAGGAAATGATGTATCTTATCCATCACCTCTGTCCTCAAGCACACGGCACATGGGTAACGGGCCCTGTCATGGCTTCACACGCATAGATTTGTGACTGCTGATTTCCTGGCAGTGGGTAAGATAAACGTTTTCTTAAAGGAACTAGGATAATTTGATATAAGACAAATACATGAAGTGGAATCTGCTACAAATAACTTAAAAAACAAAAATCAAAGACAAAAGAAAACAATAGCTACAACCAAAAAAGACTTTTTATTTCCTCCTGAAGTGAATTCCCATCTGCTTTTAAATGGCAACATGTTTTTCCATTAACTGGGAGCTACAGCCAAGAAGCCAAAGACAATGAGGTTCTGGCCACGGGAGAGCAGCAGGCGGCAGAGATGGCTGAAGGATGCCGCCTGCTTCAGCCGCTCCTTAGAGGCTGCTCCCTAGGGACCACATTCTCTTTTCAGCTGGTGACAAACTTCCTCTTGGGACTCTCCTGAGGATTAAAATAATGCTTTAATTCCCTGTATACCCTCTCCAAGGAGGGAAAATGAAGTAACTCAGAAGCGTAGAAGGAGCTACTTCAAACTTAGGGTGTCCGTAAGCTTTTACGGAACAATGTTGACCTGGCAAAAGCACCAGGTGACAAGAAAATATCTTTAAAAATTAACCCTCCTATCCCAGTCCTTTAATGAGTGCTGTATCATCTCCATCCTAAACATTCTAAACAACTTTTTAATTAAAAATAAAAATAAAATATTCACTACAGTTAAAATAAACATTTTATGTTTCTAAAAAGCAGTGTCAGCAATTTCCTCATTTCTGGCTCACCCAGCCAAATTCTTGTTCGTATAGCTGATACTGTACAGTCAAATAAAATTAATTTTATGTAATAATGAATATATTACTCTCCCGTGAAGACAATTAACTGAGTCAGTAGTTTCAGTTTTATACCAAAAGTGCCCACAGAGACACCCCAACTCTGAAAAAGAGGCTGTGCCTATAGCAGGGTGCATTGCTACAAGAAGGTTCCTCTATGATAAATGAGAAGGGAAAGTCTATTTTTCCTAAATCTAACTTTTTTTCATTTCATTAAATGTTTGTTAAGTATGTACTATGTAGTAGGTTCTGTGCTGAAGGATATGGCCTTGCTGGGGGAAGAAATAAATTAGTTAAATCAGTGGTAAAGCACTGAGCCTGTAGGTATCAGATGACTGAGTTTCAAGCTTTGAATTTGTTTTACTATTTAAAAACCTATCAGGGACTTCCCCAGTGACGCAGTGATTAAGAATCTGCCTGCCAAAGCAGGGGACACGGGTTAGAGCCCCAGTCTGGGAAGATCACACATGCCTCGGGGCAACTAAGCCCGTGTACCACAACTACTGAAGCCCGGGTGCCTAGAGCCCATGCTCTGCAACAGGAGAAGCTACCGCAATGAGAAGACCGCTCACCGCAACGAAGAGTAGCCCCCACTCGCTGCAACTAGAGAAAGCCCTTGCAGCAATGAAGACCCAATGCAGCCAAAAAAAAAAAAAAAAAAGATCAAAACTAATTTTGGCTTTCAAACATTGTTGTGCCGTTTTAATTCTGATAGAAGAAAAAAAGATGAGAGAGATCTTATATTTTATGTGAAGCTAAGTTTAATCTACCTTAAACTTCCTATTGATTAATTTTGAGACTTTAAAAAGATAATATTTTTCCTCAAACAATAAGGCACCTGTGTGAATTACTTAAATATTCAGACCAAACCCTCCACCCAAAACAAAAAATGTGGAACAAACCTGTCTTGTCCAAATTGAAAAGCCTAGAACTACTAAGATACGGCTCTGGAATAAATGTCTATGAAGTTGTAATAATATACTGATTATAACTAGGACTACAGAAAGATACCCTTCCCTCACCTATGCAATATGGGACATAAAAACGTAAACTGAGGGACAGTATTTTCTGCTACTTTCTCTGTGACTATTTTTAGAAAATCTGATATAATAATCAATCAGAAATGAATTTGCTTATATTTCAGACTGAATTAAGCATGTGCTACATAAGAACTAGTAAGCTGGTACAATAATTCCTGGCACCAAGTGAGTTTTTACCTTTCAGCCAGACAGGACCTCACTGGCTTTGCTTTTTGTTTTGCACTTCTGTGTTACTACCGTGAATTATTTCAAAGTGAGAGAGGCATATTTATACCTTGCTAACTACTCTTCCACTTCACTCAACTCAAGTGAAAGATTTATGGTTTCTTTTCCTGCCTACTTCCTGTAAACTGACATATCATATACAGCCCTTGGTCTCACACCAAAAACTAAATTCTAGAAATGCTGGAGCAGTCAGTTAGCAGTAACTGTATGTTCATTTTAACTTAATGGATGGTCATGCCACAGAGATGCTCATAAGGCTTATTGTTTCAGACAGGACTTTAAAGGTGAACGCACTTTAACTGCTTCTCAAGCTACTTTCTACATGGATTTTCCACCCCAGTGGAATTTAAAAATTTAAAGGGGGAAAATCAAACATACATAGTTACTAGTTGAAAAAAACAGTGAGTAGATTTGATATTTATTTTGGTGGTTGTTACTAGCTATGACTACATGATATACTACATCCAATTCCACATGTAAGTATATCTACAAGACTCTCTGAGTACCACTAATGATGTTATGTGTTAACCTCTTTGGTTTTTACAGAAGACAGATAAAAAATAATAGCAAGCAAAACAGAATGTGGAGTCCCAGCCTGCTGGATAATTCAGAATGAAAAGAATCTACAGCTTCTTACTTAAGAAAGTATTAATTTCCCAGTACAGACCCATATCAGTGGTATTCAGAAGACATTTCTGTGTTGAGGAATATATAGTCCAAATTTTTCTTAAGATATACATGTAGAAAAGCTGCACAAAGAGTTTAATGGAATTTTATTCTGTAAATAAAAACAGCCTAAGTAAAGAGTTGCTAAGGACAGAAAAAATATTTATTTATTTGCCATACTTAAAATTTTCATATTTTCACAGAGGTCTTGCTATTTTGTTGAGAGTATACTTTTACTATTACGGGCAGACTGGCTGTCACTTCTATGGTTTTTATGAGAGAATCTTTGTAGACTGAGATAATTTTCCCAAATCTTAAAAGATAATAATAAAATCTCTCTGCCAAGTCTTTTGTATTTCAGAGTGCTTACATGATATCTTAATCTCATTTTTATGATCTCTATGAGAAAACAGTAGGGCAAGTTGTACACCATTTCCATTTGATAGGGTAAAGCATTCAAAGTTCAGAGATGTGTATAACTGGTTGGAAGCTGTTGTATCAAAAAGCCCCTAGACTGGCTGAATGGATACAAAAACAAGACCCGTATATATGCTGTCTAAAAGAGACCCACTTCAGACCTAGGGACACATACAGACTGAAAGTGAGCGGATGGAAAAAGATATTCCATGCAAATGGAAATCAAAAGAAAGCTGGAGTAGCAATTCTCATATCAGACAAAACAGACTTTAAAACAAACACTATTGCAAAAGACAAAGAAGGACACTACAAAATGATCAAGGGATCAATCCAAGAAGAAGATATAAAAATTGTAAATATTTATGCACCCAACATAGGAGCACCTCAATACATAAGGCAAATACTAACAGCCATAAAAGGGGAAATCGACAGTAACACAATCACAGTAGGGGACTTTAACACCCCACTTTCACCAATGGACAGATCATCCAAAATGAAAATAAATAAGGAAACACAAGTTTTAAATGATACATTAAACAAGATGGACTTAACTGATATTTATAGGACATTCCATCCAGAAACAACAGAATACACATTCTTCTCAAGAGCTCATGGAACATTCTCCAGGATAGATCATATCTTGGGTCACAAATCAAGCCTTGGTAAATTTAAGAAAATCAAAATCATATCAAGTATCTTTTCAGACTACAATGCTATGAGACTAGATATCAATTACAGGAAAAAATCTGTAAGAAATACAAACACATGGAGGCTAAGCAACACACTACATACTAACCAAGAGATCACTGAAGAAATCAAAGAGGAATTCATCTGCCATAGAAACAAATGACAATGAAAACACAATGACCCAAAACCTATGGGATGCAGCAAAAGCAGTTCTAAGAGGGAAGTTTATAGCAATACAATACTACCTTAAGAAACAAGAAACATCTCAAATAAACAATCTAGCCTTACACCTAAAGCAATTAGAGAAAGAAGAACAAAAAACCCCCAAAGTTAGCAGAAGGAAAGAAATCATACAGATCAGATCAGGAATAAATGAAAAAGAAATGAAGAAAACGACAGCAAAGATCAATAAAACTAAAAGCTGGTTCTTTGAGAAGATAAACAGAATTGATAAACCATTAGCCATACTTATCAAGAAGAAAGGGAGAAGACTCAAATCAATAGAATTAGAAATGAGAAAGGAGAAGTAACAACTGACACTGCAGAAATACAAAGGATCCTGAGAGATTACTACAAGGAACTCTATGCCAATAAAATGGACAACCTGAAAGAAATGGACAAATTCTTAGAAATGCACAACCTTCTGAGACTGAACCAGGAAGAAACAGAAAATATGAACAGACCAATCACAAGCACTGAAATTGAAACAGTGATTAAAAATCTTCCAACAAACAAAAGCCCAGGACCAGATGGCTTCATGGGTGAATTCTATCAAACATTTAGAGAACAGCTATCACCTATACTTCTCAAGCTCTTCCAAAATACAGCAGAGGGAGGAACACTCCCAAACTCATTCTACCACCATCACGCTGATACCAAAACCAGACAAAGATGTCACAAAGCAAGAAAACTACAGGCCAATATCACTGATGAACATAGATGCAAAAATCCTCAACAAAATACTAGCAAACAGAATCCAAGAGCACATTAAAAGGATCATACAACATGATCAAGTGGGGTTTATCCCAGGAATGCAAAGATTCTTCAATATACACAAATCAATCAACGTGATACACCATATTAACAAATTGAAGGAGAAAAACCATATGATCATCTCAATAGATGCAGAGAAAGCTTTCGACAAAATTCAACACCCATTTATGATTAAAAACTCTCCGGAGAATAGGCATAGAGGGAACTTTCCTCAACAGAATAAAGGCCATATATGACAAACCCACAGCCAACATCATCCTCAATGGTGAAAAACTGAAAGCATTTCCACTAAGATCAGGAACAAGACAAGGTTGCCCACTTTCACCACTATTATTCAACATAGTTTTGGAAGTTTTAGCCACAGCAATCAGAGAAGAAAAGGAAATAAAAGGAATCCAAATCGGAAAAGAAGAAGTAAAGCTGTCACTGTTTGCAGATGACATGATCCTATACATAGAGAATCCTAAAGATGCTACAAGAAAACTACTAGAGCTAATCAATTAATCTGGTAAAGTAGCAGGACACAAAATTAATGCACAGAAATCTCTTGCATTCCTATACACTAAGGATGAAAAATCTGAAAGTGAAATTAAGAAAACACTCCCATTTACCATTGCAAAAAAAGAATAAAATATCTAGGAATAAACCTACCTAAGGAGGCAAAAGACTTGTATGCAGAAAACTATAAGACACTGATGAGAGAAATTAAAGATGATACACATGGAGAGATATACCATATTCTTGGATTTGAAGAATCAACATTGTGAAAATGACTCTACTACCCAAAGCAATCTACAGATTCAATGCAATCCCTATCAAACTACCACTGGCATTTTTCACAGAACTAGAACAAAAAATTTCACAATTTGTATTGAAACACAAAAGACTCCGAATAGCCAAAGCAATCTTAAGAAAGAAAAACGGAGCTGGAGGAATCAGGCTCCCTGGTTTCAGACTATACTACAAAACTACAGGAAACAAGACAATATGGTACTGGCACAAAAACAGAAACATAGATCAATGGAACAGGATAGAAAGCCCAGAGATAAATCCATGCACATATGGTCACCTTATCTTTGATAAAGGAGGCAAGAATATACAGCAGAGAAAAGACAGCCTCTTCAATAAGTGGTGTTGGGAAAAGTGGACAGCTACATGTAAAAGAATGAAATTAGAACACTCCCTAACACCATACACAAAAATAAACTCAAAATGGATTAAAGACCTAAATGTAAGGCCAGACACCATCAAACTCTTAGAGGAAAACATAGGCAGAACACTCTATGACATAAATCACAGCAAGATCCTTTTTGACCCACCTCCTAGAGAAATGGAAATAAAAACAAAAATAAACAAATGGGACCTAATGACACTTCAAAGCTTTTGCACAGCAAAGGAAACCATAAACAAGACCAAAAAACAACCCTCAGAATGGGAGAAAATATTTGCAAATGAAGCAACTGACAAAGGATTAATCTCCAAAACATACAAGCAACTCAGGCAGCTCAATTTCAAAATAACAAACAACCCAATCCAAAAATGGGCAGAAGACCTAAATAGACATTTCTCCAAAGAAGATATATAGATTGCCAACAAACACACATGAAAGAATGCTCAACATCATTAATCATTAGAGAAATGCAAATCAAAACTACAATGAGATATCATCTCACACTGGTTAGAATGGCCATCATGAAAAAATCTACAAACAATAAATGCTGGAGAGAGTGTGAAGAAAAGGGAACCCTCTTGCACTGTTGGTGGGAATGTAAACTGATACAGCCACTATGGAGAACAGTATGGAGGTTCCTTAAAAAACTAAAAATAGAACTACCACACAACCCAGCAATCCCACTACTGGGCATATACAATCAGAAAACCATAATTCAAAAAGAGTCATGTACCAAAATGTTCACTGCAGCTCTATTTACAATAGCCAGGACATGGAAGCAACCTACGTGTCCATCAACAGATGAATGGATAAAGAAGATGTGGCACATATATACAATGGAATATGACTCAGGCATAAAAAGGAACGAAACTGAGTTATTTGTAGTGAGGTGGATGGACTGTCATACAGAGTGAAGTCATACAGGCTGTCATACAGAGTGAAGTAAGTCAGAAAGAGAAAAACAAATACCGTATGCTAACACATGTATATGGAATCTAAAAAAAAAATAAAGAAAAAAAAATGGTCAGAAGATCCTAGGGGCAAGATGGGAATAAAGATGCAGACCTACTAGAGAATGGACTTGAGGATACGGGGAGGGGGAAGGGTAAGGTAGGACAAAGTGAGAGAGAGTCATGGACACATATACACTACCAAACATAAGGTAGATAGCTAGTGGGAAGCAGCCGCATGGCACAGGGAGATCAGCTGGGTGCTTTGTGACCACCTGAAGGGGTGGGATAGGGAGGGTGGGAGGGAGGGAGATGCAAGAGGTAAGAGATATGGGAACATATGTATATGTATTACTGATTCACTTTGTTATAAAGCAGAAACTAATACACCATTGTAAAGCAATTATATTCCGATAAAGATGTTAAAATAAACAAACAAACAAACAAAAAACAAAATCAAAAAGCCCCAAAAGAAGAATCTTCTACTTCTAGTCCAGTGTTCTCTCCACTATATTATGCTGCTTCTCTGAAGAAGCATTTTGAGAAATAGATAAGCCAGGTAAAAACAATTTAAATATAATAGAGGCCAGGTAAAATGCAATTTAATTTAGTCAATGTAGTATATTTCCTGTTTTAAGATTACTTAATACAGAGTTATTTAAAACAGCTGGCATCAAGCAAGCTTTTCTTTGCTAATGACCCCAAGGCACTGTTCTTCCCACCAAAGTATTTTAAGGGGAACTATCTTACCTCTGCTCCTGAATATGTATCTGTTTGGAGGATGAGTTCATTCAGATCAACATCATTACTGATTGGCATAGAGTGAAACTGCAAGTTAAATATTTCCCTTCTTGTTTCTGCATCTGGTAAAGGCACGTAGATGATTCTATCAATTCTTCCAGGCCGCATCAAGGCCTATAAAGAAGAAGGGGCAACAAAGATTAACCAAGCTCAGAATTGATATTCCATATGAAGGAACCCAAGGAAAGAGGATGCCCAGAATCTCATGAATATCTCACTATTATCATAATTAGTAAATAAAACAAGTACTAGAGATTCTAAAGTCTATTTCAAAGATTCAAACAAATAAACAATGTCAGAGTACTTTTGAAAATAGAAAAACAGGATTTCTGAAAGGCTTTTTGCTCCTCAGCAACTGTCAGGTCAGTAAAAGACGACTATTGTCTTTTAAGGAAATGTGTATATGACTTGCATTCATCATATCAAAAGGTTTTTTTTGGTAACTTCCTGCAATAACTCTTCAAATATGGGTTAAGCTGTTTTCAGAGATCCCACAAAATAACATAGCTCAGATCAAAGAATACTTCTAGAGACGATGGCAGTCAAATGCACTTCCCTAATATTTTATCGAAGGTGAATGCCTGAACTATCTTAGAGCTAATGAAGTCATCTATTCAGAAAAAACTATTGAGCGGTACTATACACCAGAGTTTGTTCTTGGTACTAGGAAACAGCACGAATAAGACAGATAAGTGTAAAATCGACTATAGTGAGAGTTACACGTCTGTGAATATACTAATAACCTTTGAATTCTATATTTTAAGTGGATGAATTTTATGGTATGTAAATTATATCTCCATAAAGCTATTAAGAGAGATATGGGTCAAAAGTGTGCACGTATCTGTGTGTGCTTTGAGGGGATGGGGCAGCTTTTAGTTGGGGTAGTCAGAGAAAGCCTCTTTGAGGAGGGAACTTATGCAGATATCCAAAGGAGACACCCATACAAAGATCTGGGAAAGAGCATTCAAGGTAAAAGAAACCCCAAGTACAAAGGCACAGATGACTGGCATGTTCCAGAGACAGAAAAAACCCACTGTGGCAGAAACAGTGAATAAAATGAAAAGGCATAGGAAATGAGGTTAGAGAGATAGTCACAGGCAGATTATGAGGTCTTAAACAACATGGTGAGGAGTCTGGACTGCATTCTATTTGCAATGAGAAGCCACTGGAAGGTTTTAAGTAGGAAGGTGAAATGGTAAGGTTTACAAGCAAAGATCATTCTTGTGGGACAAAAAAAGGTCCAATAAGAGTCCAGTAAGGAAAGAAAAGAGAAGATGGGGTAGAAAAAAATATTTGAAGAAGAGGCTGAAAATTCCCCCAAATTGGTAAACCATAAATTCACAAAATCAAGAAGCTCAGTGAATTTCAAACAAAATAAATACAAAGAAAACCATACATGAACACATTATAGTCAAACTGCTGAAAACCAAAGATAAAATCTTAAATGCTGCCAGAGTGAATACAGGGAACAATGATTTGAATCACCAATGACTCTCAATTAAAACAATGGAGGGCAGAAACCAGTAGAACAACATCTTTAAAATGTTGAAAGAATAAAAATGTCACCCCAGAATTCTATTCCCAGTGAAAGTACTCTTCAACAACGAAGGAAAAATAAAGTCATTTTTAGATAAAAGAAAACCAAGGAAATCTGTTTCCAGTAGATCTGCATTACAGAAAATGCTAAACGAAGTTCTTTAGCTTGAAGGGAAATGACATGAGATGGAAAATTGAATCTTCAGGAAGAAATCAAAAGGATTAGAAATGATATATCCCCAAAATGTAGACTCCTTCCAACTCCAAAAAAATTACTCTTCTTGCTGGCATAATCAGAAACAGCACTCCTTGAATATTTAGGAGATACTTATAAACAGTGAAAAACAGCACATTTCTATATGTGTACTTATGAATATGAAGTATCCAGAAAGAAGGTGTGATAGAATACAGAAAGTAAGGAAGATAAGAACTTAGACATGAACCTCTTTTAATTATAAAAACTAAAACAACAACAACAACAACAACAAACCTCCAAATCCTGAAAAGTAGCTGGGCCATACATTAAACATTACAGAAAATACAAACATTGAAACCTCATATGGTTGCTCTGTGGGACTTAGTTCTTAGGGAAATGGTGAAAAAATGATGATATTCTGTGAGTAATAAACTGTCCTCTGTCTCTGACTCAGGAGTCTCAAGTCTTTTGCCAGATTCTATGAAATTGTGGCAGACTAACTTGTTAGCTTTCAAATAGGGTAAAGTCTTGGAACCTTCATATTTCTTAATACATATGTTCCTAATAATGGAGCCTCAACATATATAAAGCAAAAATTGACAGGTTTAAAAAGATAAATATATATAATTCCACAATCATAATAGGAGATTTTAACATTCCTCTCTTAGCATTGATGGAACTAGAAAACAAATCAGTAAGACAGAGAAGATCTAACAAGACCATCAATCATCTTGACCTAATTGATATTTATTTATAGGGCGCTATGCCCAACAACTGCAGAATACATATTCTTTTCAAGTACACTTGGTATATTCACCAAGACAGCCCATATGATAAGCCATAAAACAAAACTCAACAAATTCAAAAGGACTGAAATCATACAGAGTAGAACTCTATGAGAAGAGTAAGTTAGACATGAATAAAAATAGGACATAGAGGAAAACCCCAAACACACTGGAAATTAAACAACATACTTCTAAATAAACCATGGGTCAAAGAAGATATCACAAAGGAAATGAGAAAATGTTTCAAGTTGAATCATAATGAAAATCTAACATACGAAGATTTGTGGAATATAGTTAAAGCAGTGCTTAGAGGCAATTTTATAACTTTAAATGCTTATAGTAGGAAAGAAGTCTAAAAGCAATGACCTAAGTTTCAAGAGTAAGTACAGGAAGGAAATAATGAACATGAGAGCAGAAATCAATGAAATGGGAAACAAACAAGAGAGAAAATCAAAGGCAAGTGTAGTTTTCTACAAAGATTTAAAAAATTGATTAAATTCTAGCTAGACTGAACAAGGATAGAGAGAACAAATCATCAACATCAGAAATGAAAGAAGGGTTATCACTACAGATCCTAAAGACAGTAAATGGATAATAATAGAATATTATAAACAACTTTATGATGATAAAAAGAAACAAATTTCTTGAAAAATTCAGGTAGAAAATGGACACAAAATGAAACAGAAAATCAGAATAGCCCTACATTTATTTTTAAAAATGAAACTGAACTCATCAAAAAATTGAATCCACCGTAACCAACCTTTCCACTAACACATTATTGACCAGGGGATTTTGCAGAAACTAACGCCTGTGGCTGTTAATACGTCTCCAGTCAAAAATGTGTTAAGAAAAATCCAAGCCCATATGATTTCCCTTCTGAATTTTACCAAAGAAGAAATAACATCAAAATTATACAATCACTTTAGAATACAGAGACGGGAACACGTCTCAACTTGGTTTATAAAGCCAGCATAATACTAACTCCAAAACCTGACAAAGATACTACAAAAATTGAAGATTACAGATTAATGACACCTTCATAAATATAGACCTAAAAATCCTTTAAAAACATTGGCAAATAGAATCTAACAATATATAAAATGGATAAATCATCATAACCAAGTAAGAATTATCCCCGGAATGCAAGGTTAGTTTAACACTCAAAATCCAATGAATATAATTCACTACAGTAAACAGAATAAAGGAGAAAAACAATATGATCATTTAATATGTGCAGAAAAAACAAATGACAAAGTTTAAGATCTACTCAAAATAAGAAAACTCTCAGCAAACTAGGAACAGAAGGGAACTTCTTCAATATAATAAATGGTATTACAAAAACCTACAGGTAGGGCTTCCCTTGTGGCACAGCAGTTGAGAATCCACCTGCCAATGCAGGGGACATGGGTTCGATCCCTGGTCCGGGAAGATCCCACATGTCGCGGAACAACTAAGCCCGTGAGCCACAACTACTGAGCCTGCGTGCTGCAACTACTGAAGTCCGTGTGCCTAGAGCCTGTGCTCCACAACAAGAGAAGCCATCACAGTGAGAAGCCCGTGCACTTCAACGAAGAGTAGCCCTGCTCGCCGCAACTAGAGAAAGCCTGCACACAGCAATGAAGACCCAATACAGCCAAAAATAAATAAATAAATAAAAGTAAAATAAAATAAAATAAAAAAACCTACAGGTAACATCACATCATAATTGTCAAAATATTTAATGTTTTATACCTAAGATCAAGAACAAGGTAAAAAACACCACTTTCACCAAACATTATAATAGAGATACTAGCCTTTGCAATAAGGTGAAACCAGAGTAGGGAGGGTATGAGGGGAAGAAAGTATAGAACTTGGAAGAGTAAAAAGTAAAACTATCCTCATTTGTAGATAACATGAGAGCTTATATAAAACTCCTACGGAATCTACAAAACAACTAATAGCAAGATTACAGGATACAAGTTTAATATTAGAAAAAATGTATTAAGCAGCAAACTAACTAGAAAATGAAGTTTAAAAAATCCAATTTATGGAAATATATAAAAAATATAAAAGACAGGAATAAAATTAACAAGAGAATGCTTCACTGAAAACTACAGAGCACTGTTGAGAGAAATTAAACAAGACCTATTTAAACAGAGAGATATACCATGTTCATTGGAAGACTCAGAATTATGAAGATATTCTTTCTTTCCAAATTTATCTATAGACTCAATGCAATTCCAATCAAAATTACACAAAGACTTTTTAAAAAAGTGACAAACTGATTATAAAATTTATATGGAAATGCAAATGACTGAGAATAGTGAAAGCAACCTAAAAAAAGAACAAAGTTGAAGGACTTACCTGACTTCAAAACTTACAATGCTAATAGAGAAACAAGATAGTGTGATAAGGTCTAGAAGACAGAAATAAAAGATTAATAGAACAGAATAAGGAATTCATATTGATTTTTATTATTAATGCATTCAATGAGGAAAGGAAAGTATTTTAAGAAATGATGCTCAACAACTAGATACTCGTATTTTTAAAATGAACATTGACCCCTACCTCACCCTATATACTCAAAAATTAACTTGAGATGGATCATAAATCTCAGTGTAAGAGCTAAAACTACAAACTTCTAGAAGTATAAACGAAAAAAATTGATAAACTGGTCTTTATAAAAATAAACGCTTCTTCTCTTCTAAAGATACCTTTAAGAAGATAAAAAGGCAAGCCACAGACTGGGATAAAATATTCACAACAGTTATATCTGACAAAAAACTTGTATCCAAATATAAAAAGAACACTTAAAATTCAGTGATTAAGAAAATAAACAACCCAATAGAAAGTGGGCAAAAAATCTGAACAGATTCAGATACAAGAAGCTATAGGGTTGGCAAGTAAGTGTTGAGTTAAAAAGCTGCTCAGGGGCTTCCCTGGTAGTGCAGTGGTTAAGAATCTGCCTGCCAATGTAGGGGACATGGGTTCGAGCCCTGGTCTGGGAAGACCCCACATGCCGCGGAGCAACTAAGCCCGTGAGGCACAACTACTGAGCCTGCAGGTCTAGAGCCTGTGCTCTGCAACAAGAGAAGCCGCTACAATGAGTAGCCCCCGCTCGCTGCAACTAGAGAAAGCCCGCGCACAGAAACGAAAACCCAACACAGCCAAAAACAAATAAATTAATTAATTAATTAAAAAAAAAAAGCTGCTCAGAATCATTGGTCATCAGATCAATGCAAATTTAAGCCACAATGAGATATCATTACCTTCTTATAACAATGACTAAAACTAAAGACACTGACAACACCAAAGACTGAATAAGGATATGGAGAAACTAGAACTTTTACACTCTTAATGGGAACATAAAACAGTACAACTACTTTGGAAAACTGGCAGTTTCTTAGAAAGTTCCCCACCATAACAACCCAGCTACTCTACTACTAGGTATTTATCTGAGAGGAACAAAAACGTATAGCCATGCAGATCTGTACAAAGATGTTCATAGCAGCCTTGTTCACAATAGCCCCAAGCTATAAATAATCCAAATGTCTACCATTTCATGAATGAACAAAATATGTATTTATATATAATAGAATACCACTCGGCAATAAAAAAGAAAAACTACTGATACACTCAATAACATGCACAAGTCTCAAAATCATTGTGCTGAGTTAAAGAGACCAGACATTGAAAAATACATACTATAAATTCCATTTATATAAGATACTTAAAAATTCAATCTAATCTATACAAAAAGCAGACAAGTGGTTGTTTGGAGCCTAGGGTAGAGGGAAAGATGGGTTGCCAAGGAGCAAAAGGAACCTTTTAGGTTGACTGAAATGTTCTATTACATCTGGATTGCAGAGGTCGCTTCACAGGTTCACATATAGTATATATGTAAATTAGCTGAATTGTACACTTTAAGTTGATGCAGTTTATTGTGTGTAAATTATAACTAAATAAAGTTGTTTAAACTTGCATTTGTTAGGTTCTCAGTGTTATACATCAGTAAACTTAAGGGCATTAGAGATGTTTTCAGATCTTCTCTATCTAAAAAGATTATCTTCTTGGACTCTCTCTCCCTCTTTTTTTTAAATTACCTTATATTTATGTTTAGAGTTCCAAACAGAATGTTAAAACTCATGGAGTCCACACCATATATCTTATACAGGTGTCTCATAAAATGCTTGGGTAAATGTTAGCAGATATAATGAAAAAAAGGATTTTCTTGTTAAAATAAGTTAGGGAAACACTGGGTAGAAACAAAATTAGACAGGTTTCTATATGCAGGAATTTTTGGAGCCGATACTAATGGGTATGAAAAATCTCCAAGAGAGAGCTGCAGTAGCAGATAGAAATTCTATCCCACATTCTAATCACAGAACATCTCAAAAGCTAACATTACATTTCCACTTTGAAAAATGCTGCTGTATACTTTTTGCACATATCACAATACCTAGAACATGCTGAGCGTTTATCAAATATCTATTAATTCTTAAGTCATGTACAAATTAGCCAGCAAAAAGTCAATTAACAAATGCATAGTAAATACAGTGCCTTTGTTTAAAAATGAATGCTTTAATTATTTTCAGACTATTCCCCACACCTAACATTGGTTCATTAGGTAGAAATGATGCAAGATCATCTTCCTTGAAATGTACTTTATCATAGAATTCAAAACTGCATTTCAATCATGGGGATCACTTCTTCCCTACCTAAAACAAATAAATACAGGATTTAGGAAATTAGGATGATACCAGTAAACATATTTTTTCAAATTATTAAAAATATTATCTAAGATGAATAATATTAATATTTATATAGCTCTTAAGAATCTATAAAGCAATTTTCACATAGCGTATTTCATTTAATATGACTCTAAATTCTGTGAATTAGATATACCCCCGTTAAGAAAAAGAAAATGAGGCCCAAGATCATGCAATAAATGACAGAAATTGAACTGCAATCAGGAGGTCTCTGAATATTGAATCATACCTTTTTTACTTTACTATCTTGCCAGTACAATATGATACTCAGTATCAATGGACAAAGAAAAAAAAATTCTTGTTCTGAAATATGACACAGGTAACACAATAAATTTAAATATTTCTTTCATCAAAAAAATTATTACACAGCTACTCTGTGCCAGGCTCTGTTTTAGCTGCTGGGGATACAGCTGCGAATGGCATGATTAGTTTTTTAAAGTTGAGGTTATCCTTTTCACCTTTCTGGGAAAACTAGTCATTCTAGGCTATTTTAAAATTTCCTTTCTAATAGCTGCAAGAACAACACAGCAAAGGATATAGAGCACACACATCATCTAAGTCACTGGAACAACACTCAGCATGCATCTGTGCCCCCCCCCGCCCCCCCAAGTTGTAGCTGTCCCCGGGCAATGCAGGTTGAGGACACTTGAACGATTATAACCTTGTCTGGGCCATCAGCCAGCTAGGCTTTTTCTGGCTTGATCTTGTCAGTGAAAGTTAGCTTAAAAAAAGGTAGGAAAGAGCTTTCCTTCCTGTAAAATCCTGAATGAGTTAACACCCTTCCTAGAATTTCTTTAAAGATACTGTTCTGCAATATTAGGGTGAAAGAATGTATTCTGAATGATGGCATGTTCTGATATTTTAAAATCACCATATGACAATTCTAATGAAGAAACAAGCCCAGGCTTCCTAATACCCTGAACGCTTCTGGCCGCAAGGTCACAGACACTGCAGTCTCACATTAACTCTATTTTAAAAACTGTCGGGCAAACTGCCTTTTCAAGAGGACTTATTCAAGACCTTGCGGAAGTCTCTATACCTCTCACAGCCTCAGTTTCCTCATGTGTGAAAATGATGGTGGTTCTTTAATCAGAGAGGCCTATATACTTCTGACAAGAATTTCCCTCAAAATATACAAGATGAGAAAACATCCCCACACAATTCTGCAAATAATTCCATTGAGTTCAAGTGAAATCTGCTTGCGCACCTCACAGTAAGAATTACTGTATTAGGTGACCTTTTAAATGGGCCTTCTAGACCCAATTCCATATATTATCTTACTCAAGGCAATGCCTGATTCCATCATATGATCTTTACTGAAAATGTGTTATTACAATTTTAGTAGTTACACTACTTAAACTAATACTACTACCTTTTCTTCGTCTGACCTTTACAAAATGAACTCAGTTCATTTTGTAAAGGTCACAGTTAAAGGGCTACCTTTACCACAGTTAAAGGGCTACCTTTTCTTTTTTTATAAATTCTGAAGTTCAACATTTGTAATTTTATATTCTATCAATGTCCTAATCTAATTAGCAGAGAAATACTTGTTCATACCAAAGCATTAAAACAGACACTTTGAAAAATCAGGTTCCATTGGCTCTCATTCATTTAAAATGATCAACAAGGCTTTTAGAAGGATTATGGGAAATGATGTATGTAGATCATCTAGCCCTGTGTCTGGCATAGGTTGGTGTTCAGAAAACATAATTTTCCTACCTCCTTTAAAAGAAATAAATAAAATGATCAACAAGGGTGTGTATGTGAGTGCAGGGAACGTCTTTCTTCTATAAAGAAAAGCAGCACTGAGCCTTTACATTTTACTCTAATGAAAACATATCAATATGTCATGATTCATGGAGAAAACAGTTCCAGAAACTAGGGAGAGAGGTGGATCCTTGGTAACAGCTCTGATTTATTTCAAAGAAACCCTGGACTTTAGGTATCTCTCTCACTCTAAATTCAACTGATTAATAGGTGTGGTTAATTCTACCTCTTAAATCTCTCTTGAAACTGTTACTTCTACTCTATCTTCTTTATTATATATTTGTTTGTTTCCTGTCTGTCTTTCCCAATAGATTGTAGGCAGTATGTAATGGCAGGTATCATACTTTCTTATTCAACAATGTAAACTCAGCAATAGCACATTCAAGGCACTCAATACATGTTTACTCAATGAAGTCGTGCCAACATAATCTCTTGTCTAGAATACCATAACTACCCTGCTAGTTGTTTTTCCTGCCTGCAGTCTTACTCTTTCCTTCTTCTCCCTCTCTATCTACATCACTACTAAACTGATCACTGTAACTGCAAATACTGTAACTTCCTATTTTCTAACCATTTAAGGGCACCTCAAGGGAAAAAGTCAAATTCAAGTATAATATTTCAAGCTTCTGTAATTTTGGTGTAACTCTCCCAACTTATCTGCAGCCACTTTTCCTTTTTCACCCTGTGGCTCTAAGAACTCTAAACACTCACAGTTAGCCAAACTCCATGCTGCTTTCTGCATCCTTGCTCTCACACAGAATTCTCTCTCTGCTCTGAATGCTTTTATCTCATAGCCTATCAGGTAAGCGTCGCCTCTTGTTCAAGTTTCAGCTTAAAAGTCTTCTCTTTTATACAACGTTCTATAACTCTTCTGAGTACTATATGACTTGTAATTTGGCATACAGGTTAAAAGTGAGGGCAAAATTGAAAAATTTAAAGAAGACACAAATAAATAGAAAGACATCTATGTTCAAAGATTGGAAGATTTAATTTTGTTAAGATGTCAAAACTATACAAATCAATCCACAGATTCAAATGTGAGAATAGCATTTTTTGTACAGTTAGAAGACTAAAATTCATAACGAATTTCAAGGGACCCCGAATGGCCAAAACAATCTTGTTATAGAAGAACACAAGCTGGAGGACTCACACATCCAAATTTCAAAACTTCCTAAAAACCTACATCAATCAAGACACTGTGTTACTTATCCAAGGAGAGTTACATAAATCTATCGAACAGAATGGAGAGCCCCTTATGAAGCCCTCACTAATGTGGTCATATGATTTTTGAAAAGGATACACAGACCAGTCATTGAAGAAAGGACTGTCTTTTCAGCAAATCTTATTGAGGAAACTGGATATCCACATGGAAAATAATGAAGGTGGATCCTTACCTTACATTTTATTAAAAAAATGATTAAGTTGGATCAGAGACCTAATCATAAGAGCTAAAACAGTTAAACTATTAAAAAATACAGGAAAGCCTTCATGACCTTGGATTTAGAAATAATTTCTTTGATATGACACCAAATGTACAGGCAACAAAAGAAAAACAGATAAACTGAAATAAATAAATATTTTTTTAAGGTGCACCAAAGACACCATCGAATCATATATCTGATAAGGGTTAATATCCAAATATATAAATGACTCCTACATCTCAACAATGAAACAATCAGATTTTTTAAATGCCCAAAAGACATGAATTTTCCAAAGATGTATCGGTGGCTAATAATCGCATGAAAATATTTTCAACATTACTAATCACTAAGGAGTTTCAAGTCAGAACCACAATGAGATACCATGTACATCCATTATCATTAAAACAAAACCACAGGAAATCACAAGTGTTAGAATATACAGAAAATCCTTGTGCACTGTTAGTTTGAATGTATTGTAAAATGGGCAGCCATTACGGAAACGATGTGGTGGTCGTGAAAAAAAATTTAAATTGACTTTTACACCTTTTGATTCAGCAATTCCACTTTGGAGTATATACCCCAAATAATTAAAAACAGGGACTCTAATAGATATTTGTACACCCATGTTCACAGTATCATTATTCACAATACACAAAAGGTGGAAGCAAACCAAGTAGGGGAATGGAAAATTATTGTTTAATGTGTATGGAGGTTTATTTAGGGGAAATGGAAAAAGATCTGTAGATGAAAAATATCTGCAGATGGATGGTGGCAGTAGTAGAGCAATGTGAATATATTTTATGCCACCTAACTGTGCGCTTTAAAATGACTAAATTGGTAAATTTTATGTTATTAATATTTTACCAAAATAAATTTTATAAATGTCAAAAAAAAAAAAGTGAGGGCAAAAGAATCAGCCTAACTGGGTTAAAATTCTAGCTCCATCATGTATTAGCTGTGTGTTTAGATAAATCATTTAAACCCCTTGGTTCCTTAAAATCCTTAACAGTACTAGTTACTCAGAGGATGACCCTATGAATTGAATGACATAATCTACATAAAGGGCTCAGCACAGTGCTTGGCACATGGCATGCATGCTTCAATTTACATGCTATTATCACTGTTACTGTTCCTGCATAATTATTCCAGTATTTGACTGTGCTCTTTGAATATAGGGAATGCCAGTTATCTTTGGATCCTAATACCTGGCACATGATAGACATTAATGTTCTTTAAATGGATGAACGAATAAATGTTCTAAAACCACGAGGTTAGAATAATGGTAGACAAGTCAGGTTAAAATACAGATTCTTGATTTATATTTATATTTCAATGTTTAAACAGGATTACTATTTAACAAGTCTCTATTTGCCTCTTCCTGCTTCTTATCATAGTCTCTGAAATGCTCAATTCATAGCCCTTTCGTAATAGAGAAGGGAGAAGTTATAGAAATAGGCTTGCTCTCTTCAATAGGAATCTGATAAAGGAATCATTAAGAGAGGAGGCCCTAGAACATGCTTGTATTTATTAAATCTTTTCATGTTGCGGATACACATTATTCAGCCTAGAGAACATAGCTGACTTCTGGAAATGTTTTTTTAAATGTGGGATCCTAGCTCTGTGTGTGTGTGTGTGTGTTTATTTTTTATAAATTTATTTATTTATTTTTGGCTGCACTGGGTCTTCGTTGCAGTGCGCAGGCTTTCTCTAGTTGCGGCGAGCGGGGGCTACTCTTTGTTGCGGTGCGTGGGCTTCTCATTGCGGTAGCTTCTCTTGCTGTGGAGCACGGGCTCTAGGTGCACAGGCTTCAGTAGTTGTGGCGCACGGGCTTAGTTGCTCTGCAGCATGTGGGATCTTACCGGGCCAGGGCTCGAACCCATGTTCCCTGCATTGGCAGGCGGATTCTTAACTACTACACCACCAGGGAAGCCCTGGAAATGTTTTTTGTGTTTTCTGATTTGCATTTCTCTAATAATTAGCCATGTTTAGCATCTCTTTATGTGCCTGTTGGCCATCTGTATGTCTTCTTTGGAAAAATGTCTATTCAGGTCTTCTGCCCATTTTCTGACTGGGTTGTTTTTTGATATTGAGCTGTGTAAGCTGTTTTTACATTTTAGATATTAAGCCCCTGTCGGTCTCATCATTTGCAAATATTTTCTCCCATTCCATAGGTTGTCTTTCAATTTTGCTGAGGGTTTCCTTTGCTGTGCAAAAGCTTTTAAGTTTGATTAGGTCCCATTTGTTTATTTTTGCTTTTACTTCTTTTGCCTTGGGAGAATGATCTAAGAAAATATTGCTACGATTTATGTCAGAGAATATTTTGCCTATGTTTTTCTAGGAATTTTACACGTCATGTCTTATATTTACTTCTTTAAACCATTTTGAGTTTATTTTGTATATGGTGTGAGGGAGTGTTAAAATTTCATTGATTTACATGTAGCTGTCCAGCTTTCCCAGAACCACTTGTTGAAGAGACTGTCTTTTCTCCACTGTACCTTCTTGACTCCTTTGTCATAGATGAAGTGACTGTGGGTGTGTGGGTTTATTTCTGGGCTCTCTATTCTGTTCCATTGATCCATATGCCTGCTTTTGTGCCAATGTCACGCTGTTTTGATTACTGTAGCTTTGCAGTATAATCTGAAGTCTGGAAGGGTTATGTCTCCAGGATTGCCTTGGCAATTAATTCTGGGTCTTTTGTGGTTCCATGTAAATTTTAGGATTATTTGTTACAGTTCTGTGAAAAATGTCCCTATTTTGATAGGGATCACATTAAATCTGTAGATTGCTTTGGGTAATATGGCCATTTTAACAATATTAATCCTTCCAATCCAAGAGCATAGGATAGCTTTCATTCCTCTGAATCATCTTCAACTGCCTTTATCAATGTTTTATAGTTTTCAGCATATAGGTCTTTCACCTCCTTGGATAAGTTTATTACCAAGTATTTTATTTTATTTTTGACGTGATTTTAAATGGGATTTTTTTTTTTTTACTTTCTCTTTCCGATATTTCATTGCTAGTGTAAAGAAATGCAACAGATTTCTGTATGTTAACCTTGTATCCTGCTACCTTGCTGAATTTGTTTATCAGTTCTAATAGTTTTTGTGTGGAGACTTTAGGGTTCTCTACATAGAGTATCACATCATCTGCAAATAGTGAGAGTGTTTACCTCTTCCCTTCCAATTTGGATACCTTTTATTTCTTCTTTCTTGTCAGACTGCTGTGGCTAGGGCTTCCAGTACTATGCTGCATAGAAGTGGAGAGTGGGCATCCTTGTCTAGTTCCTGAATTTAGCAGGAGGGCTTTCAGCTCTTCACCTTTGAGTATTATGTTGACTGTGGGTTTGTCAAAAATGGCTTTTATTATGTTGCGATATGTTCCCTCTGTGCCTACTTTGGTAAGAATTTTTATTATGAATGGATGTTGAATTTTGTTAAATGCTTTTTCTGTGTCTATTGAGATGGTCATGTGGTTTTTGTCTTTCCTTTTGTTTATGTGGTGTATCACATTAACTGATCTTTGTATGTTGAATCATGCTTGTGACCCTGGACTGAAACCAACTTGATCATGGTGTATGATCCTTTTTATTACTGTTGGATTCTGTTTGTAAATATTTTGTTGAGGATTTTTGAATCTATAGTCATCAAAGATACTGGCCTGTTATTTTCCTTTTTTTAGTGTCTTTGTCTGGTTTTGGTATCAGGGTGATGGTGGCTTCACAGAATGAATTTGGGAGTGTTCCCTCCTCTTCAATTTTTGGAATAGTTTGAGAAGGATAAGTATAAATTCTTCTTCGTGTGTTTGGTAGAATTCCCCAGTGAAGTCATCCAGTCCTTGACTTTAGTTTGCAAGGAGGTTTTTTTTTTTTTTTTTTTTTAATTATAGATTCTATCTCATTTCTAGTGATTGTTCTGTTCAAATTATCTGCTTCTTCTTGACTCAGTTTTGGCAGCCTGTATGTTTCTAGAAACTTGTCCATTTCTTCTAGGTTGTCCAATTTGCTGGTACAGAAATGTTTTATATCTTTGAATTTTGCTTTTATCTTTAAATTTATTTATTTCCAGTTTTATTGAGGAAAATTAACAAATATACTTGTATATATTTAAAGTGCATAATGTGATGATTTAATATACATTTACAGTGTGAAATTATTATCAAGATCATATCCATCACCTCAAATTTAGTTAACTCTTTGTGTGTGTGTGTGGTGAGAACAGTTAAGGTCTACTCTCAGCAAATTTCAAGTGTATAATACCATATTACTAACTTTAGTCACAATGCTGTTCATTAAATCCTCAAAACTTTCTTATAATTGAAAGTTTGTACCCTCTGACCAACATGTCCTCATACCCCCCACCTCCATTGCCCCTGGCAACCACCATTCTATTCTCTTTCTATGAAATCCGCTTTTTTTTTTTTAAGATTCCACATATAAATGATACCACATGGTATTTTTTTTTTCTCTGTCTGGCTTATTTCACTTTAGCTACTATCTTTTTAAGTCTTGAAATTCTTAATGTTTCAGGAACACTATTTCTTAACATCTTCTATGAAATTTCATAATCTTTAAAAGTATAATTAGACTGAAGGAAGAATAGCTTTAGAGACCAATAAAATAAGCAATATTTAGCAAAAACCATGCAAGCCCCTGCAAGGAACACTCTGCCTTATATTACTTGGTAATTAAGCTTTTAGGGCAATGAGAAAGTATATAAATTGTACTTAAGTTGGGGGAAATACCTGCTGAATAGAAATCAGAAAAGAGAAACAGATTTTACATAAAATCTGAATAACAAAATTTTAACTACCCATGTGATATTTTAAAAGTAACTTAAAAACACCAACTTGAGTTACTTTTTTGTGCACTCTGAGCAATACAAACAAGCATACGACTTGGACCTAATCTTTAAGAACTTACACTTTAAAAGTGGAGAAAAGTCAACATACAAAGAATTAAATACAGTAAGTCTTAATCAATGGGCTAAGACAGTAGTAGAAAAGATGACAAAATGTTTAATAAGTGTTAATTAATAATTTAAGGATGAGTTGAGAATAAAATTGCAACTTGATGGATGCTGTGATACTAAAAGCCACTCATTTGATGAGATAAAACCAGCCATATTTACCTAATGCATATACAAAACATTTTAGAAAGGCAGAAAGAGTTGACAGGAATGTGTTAGAAGTCAATTACACTTAAAATAAGCAATAGGTTCTAACCAATCTTCATAATTCCTTTCTTATAGCTTTTAAGCTTAGTAAATCTTTTCATAAGAAATAATTTGAGATCTTTTAATTTTGTAGTATAACTAAGTAGTAATGATATATAGTTGTACTACACACATCATACTTTAAATAAGTAACCCTTTTGAGATGGGTATATTTGAAACCATGGAGAATATAATCTATGCGGGAAAGAATCTTTCCAAAAAATCCAAGGAAATAAAAATTTTATTTGTATTTTTAAAACATAAATTCATTATTAGTGAAGTTATACTTATTACAACTGATTCAGATAATGGAAAGTGAGAAGTTCCAAGAGTCAAGATTAATTGATTTAGGACTTTGGAAGTGAGAAATTTCAAACTGCCTTAAAAAATCTAGAAACATTACCCTGATCCAAATGAGATGGGCCTTACATGGCAAGTAGGGGATATTTACCAGGTTGAGAAGGTGAGAAAGGCAGAGTAAATACTACGTCCAAAGAATTAAGGGTGCAGCAATGTACAAACCATTTCTGGGAAGGCAAAAGGTTTACTGTTGCACCTTTGCAACAGTTGCACCAGGAATGGATTACAGGTGTGCTAAGGATATTTCTTCCTTCAGCTCTCAGGAAGGCCAGGAGCCCAGAGAAGCCAGAGGCCCTAGGCAGTCAGAGAGCAATTTTGTCTGGTTATTATTACCATGTGTGACATATCATGGAGAAGTTTGGGAAGCACTGGTGGAGGCTTCTTGGAAACATGGGACTACGAAGATAGATGAAGTAAAACAAACAAACAAACAAGCAAACAAATACCCTCTACAGGTATGATATTATTACATATGGTGGGTAATGCCAAGGACTTTGGTCTTTATCTCATCATGGTCCATAGGAAATTGTGAAAGGTTTGTAATCACGTGAAGAAAGACAGGCTCAATTTTCTGTTTAAGGAAACAAATAATTCTGGCCACAGTGTGGAGGCAGCACAGGAATGAAGTGCAGCTTCCAGTTAGGAAGAGAATACAATCTTGAGGTCTTACATTAGAACATAATAATAACAGAGGCAGTGAACCTACAAAGCACAATTTAAGAGATATCTTTCAAGTAGAACTGCCCAAAGTTTTCAACCTATTATTAGACATTTCCCCCTTTTGACAATGCCTTCCCAGTTTGCAAAGAAAGATAAAGGAGGATTTCTTTTATATAGATTTGTTTTGTATTCTGCAAAGAGAACAATACTTGCCAAATTAAAATCTGGATCCTATAATATGATACAACTTTTCAACTGCTGGAAATGCTTTTTAAACATTTCAATTCATATTGTAGCTATTTAAAATATTCAGTTACTCGTAGAGTTGAGGGAGTTTGAGACTATTCAGTTTGAGACTTCACAGAACAGTTCAATTCCACAAACATTTGTGAGTATCTACTATGTGCCAGGCACAGGGCTAGGTGCTAGGGTTACAACATTCTTCGTTCTTTGAAAAATAATTCTTCTAAAAAGGATTTCTGTATGACAACATCTGAGCATGCGTTTGTATTAAAACAAATAAATCAATCAGTCTGTAGGCTATCTGTCTAATGTTGGGCTTGCTCAGGTCTGTAGAAACCCGTAGCACCGTGCAAGAAAAGACTTGATGCATTTGACAGCAGGTGTTTAGGAAGAATGTACCATAGTAAATGGCAGTACTTGATGAGGAGCACAAAAGAGGGAAGAAAATAGAACAAAAATAATTCAACACACACACAAACACACACACACTTAAGTTCTTTTACTAGAATGATATATTCTTCACCCACTTCTTTTAAAGAGCCCTTTTACAAAGCTGAAACAGTATTTATGTAGAACCAATCCTAATTCTTCCTCTTGTAAAAGGTGAATCTGCGGGGCTTCCCTGGTGGCGCAGTGGTTGAGAGTCTGCCTGCCAATGCAGGGGACATGGGTTCGTGCCCCGGTCCGGGAAGATCCCACATGCCGCGGAGCGGCTAGGCTGGTGAGCCATGGCCGCTGAGCTTGTGCGTCCGGAGCCTGTGCTCCGCAACGGGAAAGGCCACAACAGTAGAGGCCTGAGTACAGCAAAAAAAAAAAAAAAAAGTGAATCTGCTTTTTGATACACTACAGAGGAAAACTGAAAATAGTGCAATTAATCTCTCCAATATCTCTATAAAATTCACTCTTTTAAAAGTTCTCCATAAGGTTGAAAACTTCCTTACATGTAAACATCAATTTTTATAATATTTAAATATAAATAAACCCATAGGTTGTTAATGGGGAAAAGGGTGAGAGGTGATGGTCAGGGGAGAAATGATCGATCCCCTGCTTATTTTCCCAGAATCAGCTCCCATCATTTGACCCCTCTCTGCCCTTTGTTTTCTACCAATACTGAACTCCTTGTAGTTCCCTGAAAATAGCACATCCTTCACACCTCTGTACATGCTGATCTTTCTGAAAGTCCTACCCATCTCTATGCCATGTACTCCATGAAAATTCTGGTTCTTTCCTCAAATCACTTCTGCATACACAACGGAATAGTCATTTTCTTCTCTATATTACTTCTGAACATTGTTTACATGTCTGTTGCATACATTATACTACAGTATTTGTTTAGATGTTCTAATGCCCCCACTGGACTGGAAGGTATTCAAGGGACATGTATTTTTCCAAATTAAAAAAAAATCAGTTTGTCAAAATGTAAGGTGATCCACCTACAGATACCTACCAGATGCAGAAGCATGCATACAAGAAATATCAGGTGGTACAAACAAATTGCTGAGAATATTAATTTTCTGGATAGCTGGGGTATTTAACCCATTACACACAAACCATTTTTAAAAAGTTAAAATAGAAATCTGATATATACTATGTACAACAGATTATATGGTAAATGTAAATGAACTTTTTTCTTGTTGACTCAAAGTTTTCCCCCTCTCATGCACTGTTCTGTGCTAAAGGTAGCTGTCAAGAATAGAGATGCAGTATGACAGATTTATACAGTGTGACCTGAATGGGCACCACGGGATTGATGGGTACTGCAGAGCAGCACTACAGAGCTCTACACGTGGCCTCCCTGCTTGCATTTGCAAGGTTCATGATTGTTCTACAGTCGCTGAGCTGAACAGCAATGTTACTCTGCCTCTCACCCCAAAGAGAACGACTTTCTCTTTTGCACTCCTGCCAGCACCCCAATTTTTTAAGGTACAAAATACAAACATCTATGAAGTTATTTCTTATCAATCCCACCATCTGAGAGTGCAGGACTGTTTTATCCTTTTCTTTGCCTTTTTTTTTTTTTAAACTCTTAGGTTGATCCTAGCCCACTTCTGAGCTCTGTGACCGTCAGTCCTGTATCTGCTTTATCTGCTTTGGCTGTTCAGTGTACCTTTCTTCTTCCTAGTACCTGATGCCTTTTTGTTTTGATATTATCTTTGATAATATATTCTACAAGGTTCCCTCCTCCCTCCCTCCCTCTCTCTCTCTCCTTCCTTCCTTCCTTCCTTGCTTCCTTCCTTCCTCCCTCCCGCCCTTCCCTCCTTCCTTCACAGAGTTTAACATTCTGGCTCTATTACTTACTAACTGAATTTTAATACAGTAGTTTCAATCTTCATGTCAAATAACCCAAAGTACCTGAGAACACAGTCCAACAGTGGCTCAGTGAGGCAGGTGAAGAACCATGTACCTCTGTGGAGTTTGGCAAATCACAGCACATGGGCCAAATCTGTCCCACCACCTGTTTTTATAAACAAAGTTGCACTTTGAACACTTTCTCCCAGTATTCCTATACTTATTCAGAAAGTATATACATGCATCCCTGTATTAACATATTGTGTATATTATGTAACACACACAAATGTACATTTAAAAAGTGCTTTAGGGCTTCCCTGGTGGCGCAGTTGTTGAGAATCTGCCTGCCAACGCAAGGGACACGGGTTCGAGCCCTGGTCTGGGAAGATCCCACATGCCGCGAAGCAACTGGGCCCGTGAGCCACAACTACTGAGTCTGCGCGTCTGGAGCCTGTGTTCTGCAACAAGAGAGGCCGCGACAGTGAGAGGCCCGCGCACCGCAATGAAGAGTGGCCCCCGCTTGCCACAACTAGAGAAAGCCCTCACACAGAAATGAAGACCCAACACAGCCAAAACTAAATAAATAAATTTTAAAAATGCTATATAAAATAATTATGAATATAAGTTTCTAATATTTTCTTCTCTCACCCTATTGGTGTGTATGTGCATCTTTAGAGATCTCAGTCCTAAACAAGAGGTGACGTGTATCAAAGCTTACAGCTCTATCTCTGTATTTCAGAGAAACCAAACCCTATCTACCTGTTATAACAGGTATAATAGGCTACGGCTAAAAGACAATGAAGAGGCTGTTCCAGGATGAGGATGATGATAACAATAAATAATACCTGTATGTGGAAGTCATTGTATGCCTGACAGTTTTAAGCCCTTGGCATAAAATAACCTATTTAATCCTCACAACCCTATGAGTTAGGTACTATTATTAACCCCCCTTTACAGATAACAAAACTGAGGTAGGGAGAGGTTAAATAACTTGCCCAAAGTCACACAGCTAGTATTAGAGCTGGGGGTAATATTGGTAGTCTCATTCTTGAGTTCACACTCAACCATTACACCAAAATACATCCCATGATTAAGTGGTAGACTTAGAAGAAGCATTCTAAATATGCTTAACATGATAACGTCATTGAGCTCCTACTATATATTCACAACTGTGATAAATGCTTTACTATGGCAATCTGTAAAATCCTCACAATAACACTCTGAAGGAGATATTCTTTTTTTTTTTTTCCGGTACGCGGGCCTCTCACTGCTGTGGCCTCTCCCGTTGCGGAGCACAGGCTCCGGACGCGCAGGCTCAGCGGCCATGGCCCATGGGCCCAGCCGCTCCGTGGCACGCGGGATCCTCCCGGACCGGGGCACGAACCCTCGTGACCTGCATCGGCAGGCGGACTCCCAACCACTGCGCCACCAGGGAAGCCCAGTAGGAGATATTCTTATACCCAGTTTATAAGACAGAAAATGGTGGTTTGAAGAGGTTAAATAATTGCCAAAGGTCAGAGGAACATTATGTAATACCCTCAGATCATGGTAACTAAACTATTATTCCATTATTCCACACTGCTATCACAAGACAAATTTCTAGGCAATTAAAAATACTATTAAAGGGCTTCCCTGGTAGCGCAGTGGTTGAGAGTCCGCCTGGCGATGCAGGGGACACGGGTTCGTGCCCTAGTCCGGTAAGATCCCACATGCCGCGGAGCGGCTGGGCCCGTGAGCCATGGCCGCCGGGCCTGCGCGTCCGGAGCCTCTGCTCCACAACGGGAGAGGCCACAAAAGTGGGAGGCCCGCGTACCGCAAAAAAAAGAAAACAAAAAAACCCACAAAAATATTATTAAAGTTCTAGTAAAAATTTGGGGAAAAAATCATCTGTGAACCAAAACGAACAGGCCTTTGTTACTGGATTAAGCTAAAGTTTTCCTCTTTCTTTTTGTAAGAAGTGCTAAGCATCAGGAATGTAAGTTATGTGTGTGTATTTTCCCCTGTTTACGGTAGAAGCTTAGTAAAAGAACACCTTTAGAAAAGATAACAATTATATGTAATGAAATATAGAACCAGATTCTCCTGGCAATTAATCACCCAGTGCAAACCTATAGGCTGTTTCTGACAGATCCAAAAGCTCTGCCTGGATTGTTGGATAAGATGTGCCTGGGCTGGCTTATGAAAAGAAATTCTATGTTTAAACCCTTTGAAGGTATTTTAACATATATTTACATATACAGGCATACCTCAGAGATATTGCAGGTTCAGTTCCAGACCACTGCAATAAAGTGAATATTGCAATAAAGTGAGTCACACAAATTTTTTGGTTTCCTAGTGCATATTAAAATTGTAACAGCATTATGTCTAAAAAACCCATGTACATACCTTCATTTAAAAATACTTTACTGCTAAAAAAGGTTAATCAGCATCTGAGCCTTCAGCAAGTCACAATCTTTTGCTGGTGGAGGGTCCTACCTTGATGTTGATGCTGCTGACTGACCAGGGTGGATGTTGAAGGTGGGGCAGCTATGGCAGTGTCTTAAGACAATGAAGTCTGCCACATCAATTGATTCTTTCACTGGAAAACTGTAGGGGTGCTATTTGCCCTAATTTCAATATTGTGCCTCAGGGAATGGAAAGCCCAAAGAGAGGGAGAGAGACAAGGAAAAAGCTGGTTGGTGGAGCAGTCAGAACACACACAACATTTATCAATTAAGTTCACCATCTTATATGGGTATAGTTTGTGGTGCCCCAAAACAGTTACGATAGTAACATCAAAGATCACTGATCACAGGTTGCCATAACAAGTTTAATAATAATGAAAAAGCTTAAAATATTATGACAGTTACCAAAATGTGACAGAGACCTGAAATGAGCAAATGTTGTTGGAAAAATGGTGCTGATAGACTTGCACGGTTGTAAACCTTCAATTTGTAAAAATTGCAATGTCTGCAAAGCACAAAAAGAGCAGAGCACAATAAAATGAGGTATGCCTGTATGGATGTGTGTATATGTGCACACATACTGCAAATGGATTTTTGCAATATATGTATGTGTGTGTGTATATATATATATACACACACACACACATATATGTATGTATATATTATGTGTATGTATGTATGTATTTGGCTCTTATATATGAAACTGCAGAACTCATTGTATTACTGAAAAATGTAGAGAGAAATGAAAGAGACCTTCCCTTCCGGCATCAGGGAGCTATCTATAATTTAACAGAGATATTTCCTGTTTTTAAGCAGTTGGGAAAGAATGATTTCCAACCCAAATACTTAGCTTGGCAAGACAGTGCTATGTTGATAGATGCTTTTATAACTACCTTTATTTTATCTTAAGTATCAATATGAAAGAGAGACAACTGGTTTTTTCTCTCAACCTTTTTTTTTTTTTTTTAAGATTTGGGAGAATAGGAGACGAGAGGAAAGGGAAAGAAAATATTATTACCAGAACAGCTGGACAACAGAGGTTAGCACAGCTCTGACAGATGTGGCTGCATCATCTCAAATCTTACTCTGAAGGTGGGGGAGGGCAATGATTTCTTTGTATGAAAAAAAGAAAAAATGGAATTCTAGCCAAATATTACGAACTGTTAAAGAAGAGTTTGAAAGTTGCAACTAAAGTCCACCACATTCTCTAACAAAGCATTAAAAAAAAAAAAAAAATCTTTCAGGCTTCCCTGGTGGCCCAGTGGTTGAGAGTCCGCCTGCCGATGCAGGGGACATGGGTTCGTGCCCCGGTCCGGGAAGATCCCACATGCCGCGGAGTGGCTGGGCCCGTGAGCCATGGCCGCTGAGCCTGCGCGTCCGGAGCCTGTGTTCCACAACGGGAAAGGCCACAACAGAGAGAGGCCTGCATACCGCAAAAAAACAAAAAAAAAACAAAAAACTCTTTCATGTAGGTTATGGATTAGAACTGCCTCAGGCATTAAAATTAATAGGACTGTGGATATAAAAGAACTCAAATAGACAATTCTGCTTTAGCAAGTAAATAAACAATAACTGAATTTTGTTTTTCATTACTTGATATTGCTCCTTGATGTCAGTTCAGTATCTTTATTTGCTTTTTTTGGGTTAGTTTTGTCTTTTGTTCTAACAAGAAAGATTTCCTTTAGAAATAGCAAGCAAAGTCCTTGCCTGATTTCAGTGTGATGGTAAGAACTGACATTTAGACTAGATGTTTAGACATTTTTACCTACTTTATCTAAGTTTCTATCAACTATTCTCCTTATCTAGCAGCATTCCCTCCAAACCCCACCTCATCTTGCCAACACATGGCACTCTGGGACAACTTCAAGTTCTACTCTGTTTGCTTTTTTCCATCACGGTTTAAACATACTCAGATACCTCTGACCTACTAAAAACCCTTGTTGAACACCTCATCGTGTTTTAGCTACTGCCCCAACTCTTTCTTCCCCATGCAAAGCTAAAGAGTTAAGCTCTAGTTACTCACCTGTTACTCTATCTATCTATCTATTTATGGCTGCCTTGCTGTGCGTGGGCTTTCTCTAGTTGCACCCAGCGGGGGCTACTCTTCATTGAGTTGCGTCGACTTCTCATTGTGGTGGCTTCTCTTGTTGTGGAGCACGGGCTCTAGGCATGCGGGCTTCAGCAGTTGTGGCACACAGGCTTCAGTAGTTGTGGCTCGCATGCTCTAGGCGCAGGCTCAGTAGTTGTGGTGCATGGGCTTAGCTGCTATGGGGTATATGGGATCTTCCCAGACCAGGGATCGAACCCGTGTCCCCTGCACTGGCAGGTGGGTTCTTAACCACTGTGCCACCAGGGAAGCCCTCACCTGTCACTCTTTCTCAGTTGAATCCAATCTGTTCCTATCACACCACCAAACTGACCCTTGTTAAGATCATCAGCGACTTCCAGATTTTTGAATTAAAAAACAAATACTTTTTCTGCCCATATCTTGCCTAAGCTTCCAGCAGGATATAAAAAGCTGAAATACTCCTTTGTTCTTAAAACACTTCTCTCCTGGTTTCTGACACTCTACACTATACCTCTCATTTCTCTGGATATTCTTACTCAGCTACCCTTGCTGGCTGGCTATTCTCTCTTTATCTAAACTTGAAGACTGAAGTTCCTCAGCACTTACACTTATCTTTCTCCTCTTCCTTCTCTTCACTTTTCCATCCATTCCTCTGACTTCAGTTACCATCTACAGACAAATGATTCCCCAAATCTACATATCAGGTCTACATTTCTCCTCTGAGCTCCAGACTCATGTGTAAAACTTTCATATTTGACATCTCTACTTGGATGTCACACAAGTATATCCATATAGACATACCCAACATAATTCATAATTTTCATTTCCAAGCCTGTGATACTTCCAAGATTCCCATTCTCAGCAAACAGCCTTTCCACCAACCCAGCAACCTAGGACTGTGTATCTTCTTTCTCCTTTCCCATTTTCAAAACTGCCAGATTCTGTGGATTCTAACTTTGTTCCATTCCCAATGTTTGAACCAGTTTCTCACGGCTATCCTTGCGTCCATTCTTGTTACATCCCTCAAAGATTGGTCATACAGAGTGCTGGAATGATGAAATGACTTTTTAACGCAAATGTGATGACTGTCAGATACTCTCCAATCACATCCTTAATACCATCAATTATTTCTCAATGTCCAGTAAAGGACATACTATGCTCTCTCCAACCTCTATGTCTTTTCAAATGCTGAGTCCTTTGAATTGAATGATCTTCTGCACCCCACTCTCTCTTTTTCTGGCTAACAGTCTATTCATTTTTTAGATTCAGCTAAAAAATCAACAACTCAGGGAAGCCCTCTCTAACCTTCCAGACTAAGGCAGAATCCCTTTCCTCCATGTTTCCATAGCACTTGGTATTTATTCAAAGCACTATGAATACCTATAACTATTTTCTTAAATACTTAAAATTATTTAATAAATAGAAACATTTAATAGAGATGCCATATACCCAAATTGTGCTGATTCTTGTAACATACATTATTTCATTTAACCCTTAGAACAACCTTGAGAGGTTGTCAGACTTACCATATTTCTCTTCTTGCTAGACTATAAGCTCCATGAGAATGGGGAACCATATTCGTATCGTTTACTATTCCATTCCAATACCCAGCCAGGAATATCTTAAGTGCTCAATAAATACTTGTTGACTGACAGCAGTTTTCAAACACACAAACCACAACAAATAGCCTTCAACTGGCTTACCTAGTAAATCAGGTTATATAAATGTTCTATTTTGTATGGTTTATAGTGAAAGAAGTGGCTTTATGTCAAATCACACCTGGTTTCAAATCCTTAATTTTCCATTTGCTAAGTGTGTAACATTTATTAGCCAAGTCATTTGGATTCTCTGAGCTTTATTTTCTTCATTTCTAAGATGTGGTAATTTTACTACCTCTCAGAGTTGTTCTATGGATTAAATGAGATAATGTATATTAAACCTAATACAATTTCTGGTATATAATACGTACTAAATAAATGAAAGCTATCCTTATTAAGAAATGTCTGACTTTGTGAATTCATTTGTTCAGTACTTTGTCATTCCATTGGGTTCTGATTTGTATGGTTTCTGTAAGCAATCAGCAGGATTATTATCTTGTTAATCTGTACGTAATATCACTTTTTTCTCCAGCAGCTTTTAAGATTTTTCTCTTTATCATTAGTTTTTCACAAGTTAATCATGGTGTGCCTTGTGTAATTTTCCTTATGTATAGCCTGTTTGGGATTTATTAAGATATATATTTTTTCATCATATTGGGAAATTTTTGTGACCATTATTTAATCAAATAATTTTCTGCCCCAATCTCTCTGATTTCTTTTTAAGTACTCTGATTACATGATATCATCCCACAGGTTACTGAGGCTATATTCTTTCCATGACCCACACTCCCAATATACACACACACACATATTTTTTCTTTCTATGCTTCAGTTTGGATAGTTCTATTGTTATGTAGCACCTAATCTGTTAAGTCCAACCAGTGTGAATTTCTGCTTTAGATACTATATATGCCAACTCTAGAATTTTCACTTGATTTATTTCATAGCCTCCATTTATCTCCTCTTAATTATGTTTTCCTTTAAATTCTTAAATACATTTATAATAGCTGCTTTAAAGTTTGCTAATTTTATCATCCCTATTAGCTTTGGTCTATTTTCTATTGAATGCTTTTCCTGCTAATTATTCAGTTTTCTTATTAAAAAGACATCAGGTGAGACTGAGGATAGAGGAGACGGTACTGAAAGTCTGAAGAGAGAACATATTAGATTGTTGTCTAAGAGACTGAAACAACAAATAGACTAGGAGTAAATGAAATGATGTTATCCAGAAGAAAATGAGATTAAGAAAAAAACAATCTGTGGAAATCACAGTTTAAATACCTTCAAGGAGTTTCAATGAAATGTTTAGATTTTTTTTGAGGAGGAGGTTTTGAAATAACAGATAAAGCATCTGACTATTTTAAGTAATTTCTGTAATTATGTAATTTTCAGTAAGAAACTGAAAAGAACTCAAAAGTAAATAGAAGAAAATGTGATCACTGTACACAAATGGAATTGCCATTAGATATCTGCAGATATCTAGCCAAAGAGAATACAGGGGTTGCCTTTCTATCTATATTCTTCATGGTAAGACTGAGTTTACTGAAACTATGTGGCCCAGACACTCAGACTAAGAACTCCAGTTTCACAAAAATGCTTCAGGGCCTTTAATGATTCCCTGACCCCTAATCAAACTTGCTAAAAGAGTATTACCTCTAGTCTTCCTTTCACAAATCCAGGAAGCAAATCATCATCAGTTTGGACTTTAGTTCAAAGTTGACTAGAAATTTCAAGAACTTTAGAAGGAAATAATTTGGAGAAGTACAACAAAAACAGTAACAAAAATGTGGTCCACCTGGCCTTTATCTTGAAGCAGAGTGTTCTCTTGGCTCAAATTTCCTCAGTTCATGGACCAATCTGGTCTTACCCTCTCTCTGCACCCATCTCCCCACCCCAAGGCCATGTGATAAAAGAATTAACAGGAAAGGCACACTGCAAATTATTCTTTCTTATAAATCCTCTCCCCAACAATCTGCATACAAAAAACATTAAATAATCTCTAAGCATAATAAGTAAGGAGGATGTAAGAAGTAGTTTAAACATCTCTGAAATTTGGGGGCTTGTTTTGCTCAGTATGAAGCCCTAACCTTTGTCACTGCAACAACATTCAGATGTGATTATGAGGAAAGTCCTTTGACAAAACTATAAAAATATAACCTCTCAAAGATTAAAACCATGCACGGCTGTTATACCAGTAATATTATAAAACACATAGCAACTTCATACCAGAATATTAGTGCTTAAGAACTTTTGTTACCTGAACATGACACCTTTCAGAGCAAGGAGAAACATGTCCTAAACCCATCCCAGAGTTTTAATGGAGAATTTGAAATTTAAAATAACAGACACACAAGAAAGTGTTATATGTTAGAAAGAGCCATTCCTGTCATAATGTTCTAACTTATTTTACCAGATCTAAAGAAGTGAAGACAAATTCTGATATCCTATTAGCTCAGGAAAAATTGTATTTCCTACAAAAAGCAGGCCACAATTGAGGTCAGTAAAAAGAAAGTAAAAGCTGGAGGCCACCTGTGACCCAGGACCCAGATTTCCACTCTGATTATACCTGCGGCATCATGATCATCATCCATTTAAACTCTGACAATGATAAAGGTAAAACTTGAGATTGGAGCTGCCCAATAGAAATATCATGTGAGCCACATATATAATTTAAAATTTTCCAGTAGCTACACTTTAAAAGTTTTTTAAAAAGGTAAACTTACCTTTAATAGTGTATTTTATTTAATATAATACATCCACAGTGTGATTTAAATATCAATGTAAAAATTATTAAAGAAATAGTATACTTTTTTAATACAAAGTCTTTGAAATCTGGAGTATATTTTATACTTAAAGCACATCTTGATTTGGACAAGCCACAATAGCCACATGTGGCTACCAAACTGACAGGCAGTTCTAGGGTATGTGGAGAACTTCACTGAAGAAACTATTCCCAGATACAAACTAAATTGTTAGGACACTGGATAAATTACCCTTATGAAAGCATTAACCAGTCTCATCAACTTCCTTCACATAAGAGAGCATCTTTCTCTTCCAAAAACTTTTGTTTATCTTCACCAGTAAATTAAAAAATGTGTAAATTCATTAAAAAAATTAACCACTATCAGCTGAAAAATGTTTAGCTCATTAATAACAACAACAAAAGGATCACGGCTAAAACTCACTATAAAATAGAATCTGTGACAACAGAGGTGTATTTCAAGTAAAATTTTAATTTGTTGTTCAGTTATGTGCTGAACTCTGCTTTAACTCTAGTTTAGATTTCTACTAAAGGCACTAATTGTTAGAAAAGTAATCCTGTAAACTATCTGATTTTACTTGTTAAGAGAAATATGTAATGGAATTGTACTGTTTCTATGACACTGGGTCCCAAATTCTTGTCATACACTTTTAGTAGAAATTCAAGATTTCAACTCATTCAAGTTCAGAGATATGATAAAATGTCTATTAATTAAAGCGTTATATTCATTTTAAGAAACAGAGCTAAGGTCTTCTTGTTAGGTACTACTTTTACAAATATTATGTGTATCTATATATGTATGTATGTATGTATGTATGTATTTATGTATGTATAAATAAATACACACACACACAGAAGTAAAATTACATTTCAACTGTCTGAAATAGATACTATTATGTGGTTTGTTTTTCTATATTTATATTTACATATATGTAAATTGTGGGTACATATATTATCTATAGAAATTAAAATATGAAAAGAAATTATGTAATTATATAATTATGCTTTGCATCACTTGTCACACACTAAGTGCCAATATGGGGACTGGTGGTTAATTCATTTTTGTCACAGATTGTGATGTTTCAGTGTAGTGAAGGCCACAGCTACCCATTTTCTATCCTCTAGCAATAAACATTAAAATAAAAACAGCTTCCAATATTACTGTTCCTTCCAATTCCCACTCAATTTATTGTAATTTCATCCCTTAAGACAAAACCTTTGTAAACTGCTGTAGCAAAACTATTCCCATTCCCAAACTCCTGAAGTTGGAAGCAGCAGAAAACAGAAGGTAGGCCCGTGTGTGTATAAAACTATTGTTAGGCAAAATCACCTGCATTAAAAAGCAGAATTAATTAATTAGCCAACCAAATAAATATTTATGTCTGGTGCTGGATTTATCAAAGATAAGCAATATCACCCTTACCTTAAAGAAGCTTACAGAATGGAGATGACAGGTAACAAATGGTTTCAAATCATGATGAAAAATGGAAAGTTTTGTTCTTAAAGGCAAAACCTGTATAACTTTTCTAAACAAAATAATCATAACACAAACCTCTCACAACCTTTCAAACTATATAGAGATGGGATTCACTTCAGCTCAATTAAGTAGAATTCTTTTTTTTCTTGTATCAGATGCCTACTTTTATTACACCTGCACCCAATCCAGTACAAATAGCAAATGAATTTCTTCGTTTTCATATTTTCTGTAAGATTCACAATTGTGAATTCACTAGCAACTTGACAGCTAGGTTACTAAAGAGAACTAAAATTCCTCAGAGAAAGAAACTGTTAAGGGTATCTTAAACTAAAGCCCCCAATATACTATCCTGGTCTTGCACTCCTGCTTCTCCTGCTTTTTGAAAAGATTATACTTTAAATAAACTTCCTCAGGTATTTGCACACATTTCAGTCCTCCTAAAACACAGGACTTCAAATTTTATTATCTTGGGCAGAAGTAGTCTGATAATATCAACTCAGATTTGATCCTAAATCCCAGGGAGCTGTTGATGACCTATGCAGCTACAGCTGTGAGTGGTTAAGCCATTTCCTTTTCAGTGAATAATTCTGAAATGGGTTTACTGCCTAGTATTAACTAAATGGGGAAGTAAAGAAAGAAAAAACAAAACTGTAAATCCATATGCTGTACTACAGGATACCCTGTCTCACCTACTTTAAACCCCTCAGATTTGGTCATACAGTGCTCTTAAAAAATTGTGTTATTTCTAAGAATGGCCAGGCAAAAGCACTCATGTCTCGAGGTAAAGGTTCTGGTGTGTGTGGGAGGGGTATGACACACTGTCGCTCACTACATCCTCTACACATACACTCAGATTACCATTCACTTCAGTTAGCTGTCTAAAGTTTTTCCTTAAAAAAAAAAAAAAAAAAATTTTTTTTTAACCAAGAAATTTCTCCTCTATATATTCCTAAAAATAAAATTGCTGAGTCCAAATGAGAGATGGTCTCCCCTTCCTGAAATTTACCAATATAATGTTTAAAACATGACTGAGCTCTAAATGAGTAAAACTAAATACAGTCTTAAAATTGCCACACAGTTCTCGATTTGGCCAATACTCCTTTGAATCATCAGGCTGACTTCTCTCCTCGGTTCTGTCAACATCTTGGTTTCCCTCCACCCCCTTCCACCTCCCTGACAGCATTACTTGTGCTAAGGAAGCTGATGATAAGAAATCTGACCCCACATCCTTTGAGAAGGCATTCATTCATTTCAGCTATTATGGAGCCAAGAATGGCTCAGGACTGATAAACAGGGAGGAAGATGGGATGGGGATTATAACTGACATTTATGCTGGAAGTTTATTATTACTCTCCTTTTACACAGGAGGAAGTTTAGAACAAATTAAAAGTGATACTGTTAGTAACTAGCAAGGCTATGCACACTCAGCTTATTTTAAAAATAAAAATGACTGCTTTCTGTGAATATAAAAATGATACATAGTATTGTAAACGATTTTGACACAATACTGATTTACATTAATTAGAAAGTAAAAATTAACAAAATGATGGCTCTGTTAACATTTTTGGGAACAATCTTCCAGATCACTGTACATTGTTTTACATAAAATTTGTGTTATTTATGACTGTTTTATAACCTACTGATACTTTTATTTCTCAGTAATTATGGTGTATGGATTTCTTTTACTGTTAATACATATAGTACATATCACCATTTTAATAGTTGTTTATTATTTTGTTACATATAACACATATGTAATATTTAATCCTCAAAGCAACCCTTAAGATAGGTGGGTACCATTAGTCTTATTTTAGAGATTCAACCTATAAAAATCCTGCAACAAACTTTTTTTTTTTCAGTACACGGGCCTCTCACTGTTGTGGCCTCTCCTGTTGCGGAGCACAGGCTCTGGACGCGTAGGCTCAGCGGCCATGGCTCATGGGTCCAGCCGCTCCACGGCATGTGGGATCTTCCCGGACCAGGGCACGAACCCATGTCCCCTGCATCAGCAGGTGGACCCTCAACCACTGTGCCACCAGGGAAGCCCCTGCAACAAACATTTTAAACTAACATCTTGGATTGTTTGTTATATCCTAGGATAAATTCCTAGTGGGACAAAAGGTGATCACTTGAAGTTTTTTTGTTACATATTAACTACCTTCTAGAAAGGTTATGCTAATTTATGCCCACAATCACTTTTATCTACATATATTTTCAGAAGTATAATATGGAAATATATGATATTGAAAAAAATGTAGAATGCCTTCTAGAAATGTCCAAGAAAAACATGTCATAGGTCAAATCTCATGCCATTGTGCTGTCTATATATATTCTTTTGCTATCTTGGAACATGAAATTCAGGATCCTAAATGTCTGCTATACACTTAATTACCAAATTAAAAATAATCTCTATTTTCTTGAAAAGCCTTTCTCCTTTATTCTTGTCCTTACTAGGAGATCATATAGGTTTAAAAAAAAAAAAAAAAAGGAAAACACCCAGAGTTTTTAGAGACCGCATGCAGTTCAGGAGTGAACTAAAGAACAAGAGATAATGAGAAGCAAGACTGGAACTAGGGCAGATTCAGACAGAATAGCCTTCGCATTAGTAGCCCCGTTGGCCCCCCAAAGAGCCCCTCTGACATTAGAATGCTCGTTTCATCTTGTTACACTATTTGAACATGCTATTTAGAGATTCATTCAGGCAATAAATATCCCTGGAGGCAGAGAGAGAATGGGGATTAGGAACTTTTCTTTGGTGGGTGTTGAGGGAAGGTAGGAAAACCTGTAATATCTGGAATGTGGAAGGAACACGGTGGGAGGCACCGTGATGTAGTAGGAAAAACATGGGCTTTCAAAATAGACTGGGTGATCATTTCACAATATATACAGATATCAAATCATTATGTTGTACACCTAAAATAAAACATTATACGTCAGTTACACCTCAATTTAAAAAAGGGCTTAAACAATTTCAGGCAAACAGTAGGCAGATTATAACAGGATCATATCTATTCATTCTGTGAGAGGGACTTGGAAATAACTTATGAGCATTTAGGTTCCCACACAAAAACTCCCACACAAGTGATACTTTGGAGATCTTGACCTCTTAAATCCATACAGCAAAAGAGGAACTGGACTTTTTTTAACTCTAGAACTACTTCATTCTGTGGTTTGAGTCTTTGGATAGTTTTTTCTTTCTTTTTTGTGGGGCTGTGGTTTGGGAAAGCAGAGGTAGGATATGGATACAGTTTTTAAAATGACTCACTACATTTCCTAGGTTGTATGTATATATAATTGGATAGATAGATAAGATACTTGTGGCAGGCAGAATAATGACCCCCCAAAACGTGTATGTCCTAATCCCTATAACCTATGAATATATGTTAGGTAACATGGCAAAGATGAGTTAAGGTGGCAGATGGAAATAAGTTTGCTAAACAGTTGCCTTTAAAATAAGGAGATTTCCCTGGCTTATCCCCGTGGGCCCAATGTAATCATAAGGGTCCTTGAAAGTGGAAGAGAGTATCAGAAGAGGGAACTGAGAGATGGCAGCATGGGAACTCAGCCTGACATTGGTGGCTCTGAAGATAGAGGGAATGGGGATGAGCCAGGGAAATCAAGTAGCCATTAAAGATGGAAAACGTAAGGAAATGGATTCTCCCCTGGAGCCTCCAGAAGAGAATGTGCCTTACTGACACTTGATCTTTGCCCAGTGAGATCAGTGTCAGACTTCTCATCTACAGAGCTGTAAGATAATAAATTTGTGTTGCTTTAAGCCATTAAAAAAAAAAGGGGAGACTTCAAAGTATAATTATACTTAGTTAAAACTTCCAATTGGGCTTCCCTGGTGGTGCAGTGGTTGAGAGTCCGCCTGCCGATGCAGGGGACACGGGTTCATGTCCTGGTCCGGGGAGATCCCACATGCCGCATAGCGGCTGGGCCCGTGAGCCATGGCCGCTGAGCCTGTGCGTCCGCAATGGGAGAGGCCACAACAGTGAGAGGCCCGAAAAAAACTCCCAATTAATTGATAAGAATATTTTCTTATTTTTTCATATTCTTAGTTTCCTCATGTGTAAAACAGTGTTCATCATAGAACCTCTCTAATGAAGTTGATATAAAAATTAAAAAAAAAAAAGGAATTGACAGACTGGAGTGCACATCTGCACATCTGTTCTCATCTTATGTGTGACCTCTGCGAAGTTATTCTCACTTTATTTCTGGAGCTTCAGCTTTCTCATCTGTAAAAGGGCAGGTACTGGACCACTATATCTAACATATTCTTTAGCTCAAACATTCTGATCAGACTTTATTGTACAAATAAACTCTAGAAGTCATTAAAACAGCTACAATTTATCCAACAATTTCTAACATTTAAAACATAAAATTATTGACCCATATGATCCACATCATTACAATTAGCATTAGAAGATAACTTTAGGGCCGGATTAAAGCATTAAAATATTTCATGAAAAGTGGGCAAATCTGATATGTCAACTTTGTCTAAACTGGTTTAGCTCTAGACTGGGTTTAATGTATGAAATCATTACATATACTATCAATATCTAAAATGAGCAGGGGCAAATGAGTATTATTTTTCAATTTTAATTTATTTCAAAGGTTAATTAGAGTAAAACCAGTGTTGGACCTAATTTTTATATCTACATAATATTAAGTTTTTAAAAATATATCTTAAAAAATAAGCAGTTAATATCCAGTCAAAACAAATAATTTCCAGATCAATGTTAATGCCATACTTCTAAATTCTCTGTTAACATAATTATGAACTCTGTTATAATCTGTTTCTTTTGCTTACTAAACTTCCCATTAATTGCAAAGACATTAAAATAAATATGTTACTAACGTCCCATGCTTTTCCTCAACTGCTTAAACTGCTGTTTTGAACCCCAGTGACCTTTGTGGGTATTAATAATAAATGTACTGACAGTTTAAATCACTGATCTAGTAACAAAATACCCAAGGGTACTTATATATATTTGTAAACCGAGATAGGACAATTAAGAGTAAATACAGTGAGATTATTAATAATTTCAACTACTTTAAGGACCACTTACATGTAAATTAATTTATATTGTATTAAGTTATATAAAAAAACTAAATAGATAAAAGTTATTCTACACAGCTTCTGTAAATATTTGCTGAAATAACTGTGTTGGAAGATCAGTACATTAGCCAGGGTTCTAGCAGGGATTTTAAAGATAAATCAGTTTAAGAAGCATTTCCAGAAGAGTGGGAAAGGTTAAGAGTACCCACCAGGGATGCTGAGGGACCCAAAATCTAGAAACTATAGGAAGCTATTACTGCTTAGGAGCTTGAAGGAGTAAGGGGGAGGAGATAGTTCTATCAAAACCTAAATGAAGCTGAAGCTGCTGGGAAGGTAGGGTGGCTGCTCAAAGTACACGAAATCTAGTCACAGTGACACAGCCAATGCTAGAACCGTAGTGCTACACAGGATGGGAGAGGAAAGACACATCCTGACTTCTTTCTCCTCCCATCATCTAATCTCCTCTTGATGCTTTTCACTGAACTCAATGGAATGGAAGTCAGGGCTACACAGTCCATAGGGGTCACCTCGCCCTCCCTTTCATGTAGAGATATACATATGCAACACTGATAAAGGCAAGAGTAGATCTGGGGAGTGGGAGGAAAACAATCAGAACAACGGCTATTTCTTAATACTGTTTGATAAGAATCACTTTAGTATCCTTCTGGAGAATATCCCTAACCCTCTTCATCATCCAAATACATTACCGCAAAGGCTTTGGTATATTCTATCCACAATACCATTGATGGTCAGTTTGGTAAAGTCTGACAAAGCTTACAGATAGAAAGCCTGGAGGTTAGTTACTACATGCAGGTTAATTGCCAACAAATAAACAAATTGGTCTCATGTTACCTATCCAAATCAGTAGATAGCTAGATAATCTGTTTCGATGGATCTAACTAGTTTGTTTTCATAACAGTTTTGTCATTGTGGTCTGCGTTTGTTTACAAGCCAAGCTGTTCCTTTAATTCTGTTCTTCCCTTGTGCTTTTGGTTTCATACCTAAGAATCCATTGCCAAATCCAAAGTCATTAAGATTTATCCCCAAGTTTTTCTCTAAGAGTTTTATGATTTTAGCTGTTATATTTAGATCATTGATCAATTTTAATTTTTGTATATGGTGTGAGGCAGGGGTCCAACTTCATTCTTTCCACGTGGATATCCAGTTGTGCCAGCTTGAAGAGTTTATTATTTCCCAACTGAACAGTCTTGGCCACTGTTGAAATTCAATTGGCCATATATTCATGGGTTTATTCCCAGACTCTCAGTCCTATTCCATTAATCTACATACAGTCTATCTTAATGCTAGTACCACACTGTTTTGATTACTGCTTTGCAGTAGGTTTTGAAATCAGCAAAGTATAAGTCCTCTACCTGGTTCTTCTTTTACATATCGTCTTGGCTCTTTGGGGCCCCTTGTGTTCCATATGAATCTGAGGGTCAATCTTTTCATTTCTGCAAGAACATTGTTGGAATTTTGACAGGGATTACATTTAGCCTGTAGTGTGCTTTGGGTGGTACCTACATCTTAACAATATTAGGTCTTTCAATCCATGAACACAGGATATCTTTCCATTTATTTAGGTCTTCTTTAACTTCTCTCATGAATGTTTTATAGTTTTCAATGTACAAGTATTTCACCTCCTTGGGTAAATTTACTACTAAGTATTTTATTCTTTTGGATGTTATTATAAGTGAAATTGTTCTCTCAATTTCATTTTCTGATTGTTCACTGCTGGTATATGGAAACACAATCTAAAATAATTTGAGTGCTACCAAGGAAACAGAACAGCCAGACTGTGACTTAACATTTGACCAAGTACCACATTGCTTTTTTCTAGAACACTTGATGCAAAAGTGGTCGAGCGGCTAATTTTCAATAGAATTCTCTATAATGCTTCAACTTTCCCTTCATGATTTTCTTCATTAATTCATTTCTTCTTCTCTAACATAAATTTAAAAACTGATTGCTTCAATGCCCAATGATTCCATGAGGCTGGCAGTTAGGATATGCTCAGTTCAACTGCCATATTAAAGTAGACTTTCATGTGAATTGCTGAGTAAATGAAATACGATAAGTCTAATTTTTCACTTGATTCCATGAGATAAGCAAAGTAAAAAGCTCTAGCAAACTTCCTAATACATTTTCTTAATTCTTTTGCAACAAATAGTGATTTCAGAAATATTTACTAAAGGATGAGTAAAAAAATACTATCAGGGTAATTGTATATATAGCACAATGGAAAAGTGTGCCTCATATAATGATTATTTGGAAACAGGGATTAAAACTTCCTGTAGGAGCAGGGGGGATGGAAAGGGCATTTAATCCAAAACATGACACTGGATCCATCTGAGACAGACTACAGTGTGTTTTCCTTGTTGCTTTACAAGTTTTCTAATAGCAGTTCCTGAATATCACCATAGAAGTAGATCTGAATCCCAGCTCTGAAACTGAGGAGTTATATGGTTTTGTGAAATTAATTTAAGGCCTTTGAACCCCCATTTTCTCATTGAAGGTTGTTTGAGAATTAAATATGCACATATTTAAAGCATGCAGCACTAAACCAGAGGTTTACTGTTATACTGCACTTCCTTCACCCAATAAGTAAGCCAGAATACAAAAAACAGGCCTACCTGAAGAGAGTCTCCATGGCTAACATTTACCTCATAGAATGCCTCTTAGTTTTTTTTGTTTGTTTTTTTGCCGTTCGCGGGCCTCCCACTGTTGTGGCCTCTCCCTTTGCGGAGCACAGGCTCCGGACGTGCAGGCTCAGCGGCCATGGCTCATGGGCCCAGCCGCTCCATGGCATGTGGGATCTTCCCAGACCGGGGCACGAACCCGTGTCCCCTGCATCGGCAGGCAGACTCTCAACCACTGGGCCACCAGGGCAGCCCCATGCCTCTTAGTTTTAACACCCACATCTCAGGGAATATACGTCTCTTAATCCAACATTTTCCAGCGGATGTTTATACAGGAAAAGTTCTCTACTTAAATTTCTCAAACGTAATATAACATTTTAAACGAAAGGATGTATGAGGCGAAAGTCTCATGTTACAGCCCAAATACAAGTGGTGGAAAGGGTAGATCATGTGTAGACATTATGAAAGTCCTCAGAGTGTCAACCAAGCAACTTTTCCTTAACAGCTACATTTGATTGTTAGGTCAGCAGGAAGCACGGTTTAAGCATTTTACATCCTAACATCATAATTTGCTAATTTAAAAACATTCCATTATATGGACTTAGCAGGTTTTAAGAAACTGGTTGGGCATTTTTGGGAAATGGGCTCCTGGTTAGCATTTTCAAGTAGGATACCTCGCTTTCTAGGATGTTAAGTGTTAGGTAGGAAATGCCTGAATACTAAAAAGGTATTTCTAACATCAACAAGGCATTTTTAGTTTAACTGCAAAAAAAGCTCACGTCATGTAATTTTTAAATCATCTTATCTCTTTAATTTTATTCTCTAAGAAAAGGGTTTGTTTTATTTATACTTCCCAGGGCTTTTTCCCTCAAGAGAAAATGGTATCCAACAGCATATAGTAGGTACTTAGTAAATAGGAACGACTTATATTTAACCTATTCTATTACATATATTTGTATTGTTATATATTTTCTATGTCCAGTATCATACCTATAAGATGAATTTTTCCCATGTGTAGTCTGTTGATTTATCTTTTCAACTCTACTAACATATGGACTAACATATAGAGGTAGCCATGTTCTTAGTACTGTTATATACATAATTTATTGAATGTCCTGTGGTAAAATTTGCTGTGACTATAAAAGGTGTTCAGCTTACCCTGTAGAGATTATAGAGATGATGATTATAGTAACAGTTAACATTTACTGAGTCATTATCTGTTAAATGCTGTTTTATAAACATCATTTTATACTGATAGGAGCAGCATAATCTAGAAGTATGTATTAACACTATCACAATTTTACATATGAGACGAAATTGCCCAGGGACAAACAGTTACTAAATTGTTTGTTTCTTTCTGGGGAGTGGGTTGTTAAATATTTATCGGCATACCACTAGTGGAACTAGGCAAAGAATTATCAATAAATTGATTTTTTTTTCTTTTCTTAAAAAGTAAATCAATACCCATTGAGATTTCTATCATAAATAAATAAGTCAGGGCATTCTCTGCAACAGATTATAATATTTGCTTTGTATTTTTTTGCCATTTTACTTTTGTTTCATCAACTTTGTCTTACTTAGGATTATAATTTTCCAGTATACCAGGCAGTAATAAGTAGTATAGTTTAGTGGTGTGGATTAGACTATAAACTTCACAATCAGATAGTCTTGGTTCAAATCTCACCTCTAAACACTGGTTCGTAGTGATTGACAATTCCCATGGTAGACATACCCCAACATGGGTACTGACTGTTTAAAATTGATTTGTAACATTCGTGAAAAAATTTAAAGCAGCTCCTGCAAACTGGTAAGAGCCAGTTCTAGCACATCACTTGGTCCAACTCTAAATGCATCCAAATCAACACAAGGTATTACCTGAAATACAGTTTTAAGTAATGATTACTGTGTCGTGTAAATTTCTTTAAACTCCATGAAGTATTCATGATTGTAGCATGTGGCGTCACTCACTCAAAGGTGAGAAATGAGATTTTATAAAGTTTCCCATAAGCAAAAGAACATGTTAAAGAGGATAAAAAGACAAGTTACAGACTGAGAGAAAATATTTGCAAGGTACATATCCAACAAGCAACTTGTATTTAGAATACATAAAGAATTCTCAAAACACAACAGTCAAATAACAAAGAATCCAACTAGAAAATGGGGAAAAGATACGAACAGACATTTTAGCACAGAGAAGATATTAAGGGCAAATAAGCACATAAAAAAAAAGTGGGCCACTAGGCAAGGACATCAGGAGGAACTAGAAAAGGCAAGGAAACAGATTCTCCCCTAAAGCCTCCAGAAAGGAATGCAGCCCTGCCATCGGCTTGATTTTAGCCAGTGAGATACATATTAAACCTCATACCATATGACCCAGCAATTGCACCCTTGGGCATAAGGAAATGAAAACTTCTATTCACACAAAAATCTTTATACGGATGTTCATAGCAGCTTTATTCATAAGAGCCCAAATCTGGATATAACCTAAATGTCCTTGGACAGCTGAATGGCTAAACAAACTCGGATATATCCATATGGTAGAATACTACTCAGCAACAAAAAAAGTTACAACCATTGATACATACAACTTGGATGGATCACAAGAATATAATGCTTACTGGTAGAAGCCAATCTCGAAAGATTACATATTTGCTCTATGATTGTAATTATATGACATTTTTGAAATGACAAAACTGTGGAGATGGACACAGACTTGTGGTTGCCAAGGGACAGAGATGAAGGGAAGAAGGGAATATTCAACAATAAAGGAGTATACAAGAGAATTCTTTGTGGTGATCCAAAATACAAGGCTGTATCTTGACTGTAGCAGTGATTACATTAATCTATAAATGGGATCAAACAGTGCTGAACTATACACACACAAATACACATGCAAATGCACAAATACAAATGAATGCATGTAAAAACTGGTGAAAACTAAATCAGGTCTGTAGTCTAATTAACACTATTAAACTCATGACAATGTCCTGGTTTTAATATTGTTCTACAGTCATATGAAATGTCACATTTGGGGGGAGGTAGTGAAAGGTTCCTGGGATTCTATGTACTATTTATTACAGCTTTCTGTAAATCTATAATTATGCTAAAATAAAAAGTTAAAAAATAAGAGGGAAGAGAAAAATGATCCACTGCATATAAAATTAAGATAATTAGAATAGATATTTAATACATAAAATCTCATCCTTTTATATTTCTGTGTTTATATGTTTTTTAATATGTTGTATAATGTACTCGTATATAATTTATAAATAAATAAGCATATACTGGTGGTTCATGCTAAAAAGTAAAAAAGTTTACTTTTTAGAGACCAATGCTCTGAAGTATTATTAGCATACCTTTCGTAAACAGTGAAAAACAAAATGTAATATAGTATTCTGACACATTATCTCCAGAATATTAACCAAGCATTAAACAGTAAAAGTAAGAAATACAAAAAATAAATTTGAAAAAATGTTAAGTAGAAATAGAAAAAGCACCAGCAATTCTGGCAACTAGTCATTTATGTTGCTTCTCTCTGGAAAAGACTTTAGCAATCCTAACACACTTTCAATCAGCTGTAAAAACCCTTTGTACTCTCATCTAATTTATGGATGTTATTGCTGTTATTACTGTTATTATTATTTACATATTCTTATTCATTCTTTTTAGACAATCTGTGACTCAGGATTAACCCTACCAACAGTTTTGGAGGTTATAAAAACAAATGAAACTAAAACTGAAACAATCTTTGCTCAGCAAGGTATCCTTCCTCTATTACACATACTTGAAGAACCCTGGAAATTAGTTGGTAAAGATTAGCAAATTCAAGCTCCATATATTGGCAGACCATTTTGTTATCAAGCAAATAGTCTCTCTGTTCAATTAATAACTAGTGTTTTTACTGCCGTTCTAAAAAAAAGTACGAATTTATGGTTTTGGAGGGTAACCTGGCAAATGTAGACTGTTGTTTAATATTAGCCGATCAACAGTTAAGCCATAGAGATTCACCTCTGGATTTGTCATTTTTGAGGTACTGTCTTATAGAGTAAGTTGAGAATTATTCATGGAAATTTGTCTTAGGTGAACTTACAGCAAGTGATTAACTGGCTTATGAAATACCTTTAACATTTAAAGTCACTCCCTCAAGTACAAAGATGTTCACACTACAGCTATCCTGGTATTTCCTGATTTGGTAAAGAAAATGGGCAAGGAAAGAGGAAATTTCAAATATACCTTTAATTTTTTTGGTTCTTTAGTTCATGTTATTAAAGTTAACTCATTGTTCCTTCATTGTGAATTCTTAAAAATCTTCCTCTCGGGGGGCTTTGCTCTCTAAACTGTGCTTTTATTTTTTAAAGTTATTTATTTAGTTTTAAAGTTTTACTTTGAAGGTAGAGCATTCACTACAAAAAATATGATTCAAAATCATGGAATGAGAAACTCACGTGAGGACACTGGATCTTTATTATTACACCGAAACTCGAAGCCTGTGATTTATTTACTTTTTTAAAGTAACTGACACCTTGTCACAGCTACCTTGCCTTGGAGAGGTTAAAAAGTTGTCCAAGTTCCAGACAGCAAAAAGAGCAGCCTCTAAACTGCCAACATGCAACGTGCTTGGACAAGCACTTTCTTTTTACAATGAAGTAACAGGCTTGCTTTTTCAGTGCAACCGAATTCAAATAACGAAAGCAGCGACTCCAAGCCATGAGCAGGGACAAACCGAGGGCCAAGCTTACGGTATGCACAGGAGCACTCCCAACTGGGCAACCGTGGGCAAACACAAGTTTTCTCTTCAAAGAAATGTTTTAATATTACATATGCATCAGCCCCTGAGGTATCCACAGCTTTGTTAACAGTATGTTTTCAATATGCACTGAACAACAGCACGAATTGCTGTTCTGAACACAACATTCCTTTGGGCTTTCAAGATGATGTACAGGAAGAGTAGAGAAAATAAATGTTATTCCTCTCATAATTCTGAATACCATATGAAATGGTTATGGCAGAAAACAAATTAACACACAGAATGTGGACATTCCTTTGGAAGAGAATAACTGGTGCCAGTGTTTTACTTATTCATTTATTCAGGGTTGGTGTGTACTAAAGCCCTGTGAATTTAAGTTCATCTCTGAAATAATCATAACATGAATTGCTACATATCTCTCATTTCAAAATTTGGAAAAGAGAAAAATTAAAGTCTTGCTCCACATATCAATAATAGTAATAATAAAGACAGAGATCTAAGGACAAAGAATTAACAGAAGTAGTTTTTAAGGAATCTAAAGATATTTTTCACTCCTTTGGAGGCATGCTAAATGTATACATGTTAAAATACCTTTAAAAAATTTAGTCCAGAAGAAAACCAAAGCCTGGTTTAGGTAAATATTCCATACAAAATAAGGACCACATAAAGGTAGATGTTTTATACACTCTGCCATGAGGATTAGTGGATCTATAAGTAGACTTGCAGGAAAGTCACAGACAAAACATTAGAAATCTGGGTATATCATTGAAAAGATTCTATAATTTATTGTACCTAGTGCTTATAATATGACGAATTTAAAAATTTAATGGGGAAAAGCTAATATGACATTATCTATTTAGAGCTATATTTTAGTCTCTTATATTACCACTACAAGTCTTCTCATAAATTCAAAACAGGGCTTCCCTGGTGACGCAGTGGTTGAGAGTCCGCCTGCTGATGCAGGGAACACGGGTTTGTGCCCCGGTCCGGGAGGATCCCACATGCCGCGGCGCGGCTGGGCCCGTGAGCCATGGCCACTGAGCCTGCGCGTCCGGAGCCTGTGCTCCGCAACAGGAGAGGCCGCAGCAGTGAGAGGCCCGCGTACTGGAAAAAAAAAAAAAAAAAAAAAAAAAATCAAAACAATTATGTTATTACTGATTCTGAAAATCATTGTCTCTGTGGGTCATCTAAATTCTCCAAGTTCGGTTTGTTTAAAAGTCCTTTTGTATAACGTAAACATTAAGATTGTTTTATATTTGATGTTTGGAGAGATCAGAATTTGTATCTTTCATACACCTAACCAGGCTCTATATCCATACCTATCATCTATTTACTGATCCAGAATGTCTATAACCCATAGGTATCAAGGAGTAGCCCTGACCTGTAAGAGGAGGAGTAGCCCTGACACGGAGGCATCTGCTCTCCTCCAGACAGGTTAAGCATGAGTTCTGCACACTGGGGTTTAGATCCACTTTCCTAGACCATTAAGCCTTCATAAATGGGTTCAAGAGGGAGCCCCAAACACCCGACCGTCCCTTCTCCCACCATTCACAGTGACACCAATACAATTTATGCCTTGAATCTACCAATACTAATATCATGCGTGTTACCCTTCATCTATGTTATGTCAGACTAACACAAGACGTCCCAGAATTCCAGTTCACCCCTCACCTCCTAGATCTAACCCTCACAAATGTCCACACGTTCCCTAATCTTATTTTGTTTTACAAGTAACAGAAAACATATTTTAAAATGCAAGTCAACTTTAGCATATACCAATCTCAGGTGGGGAAAGGACCCAATCCTAGGGTAGGAAGCTGTTTGGGCTTTGAATGGTCCTACTTCGTGATTTTTAGTGTTGTGTAAAATCCTAGCTTCAATTAATGATGTCTATCTGAGAAGATACAAATTCAGAAGCAGAGATATAATTCTAGGAAGAGGCTGGTAGGATCCCTTCAAATGGTGGTCTTATCAGAGTTCAACCAGGGAGCCAGAGACCCAAAGGAGACAAGAACACTCTAGTCAGATAGATGTATGCACATATATACATACACAGATACACAATCAGGCACACACACATACACACACACCATAATACCAAGCAAAATAGGTCCACGATGTAGGGAGAGGAGGCTTGGGCAGCTGTAAGCTATATACCTTCAAGTTGGTTTCTATTATCCTCTTAATGCACCATTATGTTGGGGGCTTCAAAATCCCAGAGTTTCTATTGTTATTTAAATAGAATTTGCAATTCAGCATTCAAAAACTCTTAATAGAGTTAATACTTTGAACACATCCATGAAAGTAAAGCACATATGCTTATAGAAAAAGAAACCTAGAATGAAACTAGTGAGCACGGTCAGGGAGCCTAATAGGGAATTTAATATGTACTTCCTTTTTTATCTTATTTGTCTTTAACTGCTACATGCAAACGTCTATGTTCTCTTAACCAAGGGGTAGATTTAAGAAGTAACAGAAATGAATAATTAGGGATGAGTAGGGAAAAATATATAAGTATAACAAGCACTAATGGTTAGTCATATTATTTGAGCCAACACTGTCTAAAATTAGAGAATCAATGTCCCCCTAAATTGTTGCACTGACTGAATCGGTGGGTTTAATATATACTTTAGCTGTATTTGACTACTTATAATAAACTTAGGTACGGCCAATATAAAGTGTGTAAATCTAATAGTTTCAGACAACTCTTTCAAATGATTGATTATTGCAGTAAAGACTTTGTTAGTATTCTTGCTTGTACTTCTAATGAAAAACAGGAGTAGGATACTTATTCTTTTAAAGCAAGTGACACTGTTAATATTAATGACATCATCTTCTTTGAAACTAATGGACAGCATTTTTGTCTAACAGTATTAATAATCTTTTCAACTCATTTCATTCAATGTTTTGTGTTTAAGAGAGTTTTGGATTGCCAGAAAAATGGCTCCTATAAATCCATAAATAGTAAAGACACCATGACAACAATATTACTAACACTACACATAGGGCTGGAAAAGGAAATTATAGTGACTTTGTTTCTAATACTATTAAATAGTAACTAACTTGTGGAGTCTGAGAAGTATGCTTCCGTAGTTTCTCTTTACTTTCCCTTATCCACTCTCTGCACCTAGTTATACCTGACCAACAAACAGCAAATAAAACAACTCCTATTACAACATCCACTATAAAATTCTTTAAAGAAGTAGGATGGTTCAGAAGTAATGGTCTAATGTGGAAAAAAGTGACAGGCTTTTTCTTTTTATGTGAAATGCTCAGGAAAACTGTGTTAAGCTGATTAGTACTTGAAGAATCCAGCCAGCTTCCATGTGAAGGCAGCCTGCTGTATTTTAAATAAACAAAGCTTGCTGTTGGGAGGGTGACGGCGGCAGCTGCAGGGCATGGGGGCTGCTGAAATAAGTCACCAGCATTTCCAGGTTGGGAAGGAGTGTTGGTTTCTTTTCAGGTCAGACTGGCTGTCGCCACCAATAACTGACAGGAAGAGTAACTGGAGTGATGGGCTACCTCTGATGACTGAGGGACACGGAGACAGCAGAACAAGAGGGAAATCATATCCCTAACACCTTGTAGATCACCACCAAAGGAAACCTGTTATCCGGCTTTGTTTTGTTTTGTTTTTCTTTTCATAGAGGATTAAGATTCTTATCTTAATAAGATATGTTGTTAGCTTGAATTTTATATCAGTTTTGTAATCTAGATTTTAAAAACATCACTGTATATCTGCATATACATAAACTCATAAGCCCTCTCTCTGTACATGCACTGTATTTTCAAACATCTACTACTGAGATTCAGATTGGATTCTCAGGATAGCAAATAACTGTGAGAAAAGGGAATGTCTTGGATTATGTCTTCTCTACATAAAACAAGTTGGTTTGACATATTTATCTCTTTATTTTTTATTTAACTAACTGGCATAATGCCTTAGTGATGAGAGAAGTGTGTAAAGTAGTCATGCTTTCATTTTACCTTGTCAACTTGTTTAAGAGTCACCATATGATGTCTATCATTAAGCTGTTATTAGCTTAATATCCTTTTAGAAACTAGGAGGGGAATGAATAATGAGGGAATGAATGAAAGAATGAAGATTTAAAGTTATTTGACTTGTTTTTGCCTTATTTTCCCTATTTGCTATTTAATAATAATAATAATATGGGGGCATCTTAAAAGAAAATCGGTAATAGATGGTAATCAAGTAAGAAGTGTTGTTATGATTGTCAGACATCATTATTTTTATTACGACTTCTACTACTGCTAGTAAGTACCAGTCTTGCTCACGAGCCTAGGAACTGTTTGATTTTGTCGTCACCACAAAACTAGGAAATCTCATGTTTAAAGTCATGCACTGATCATTGATTTTGAATTAACAATTAAAAAATTTAAACACCATTCAAAAATATAAATAAATTAACTTGTTAATTGAAATGCAATAAAAATGCTGATACATTTTCTTTATAATTTTTTGAATTTTCAAATCTCTTAGCTTTTATATTACTCATTAAGACAGATTTGCCTTTTCTTATAGAGAAAATATATTTAAAAATATGGCTCAGTCTTAGCATAGCCCTAAGAAAAATTACTATAAGAAGTGCCATTGAGGTTTCAGTGAGTTTTTCTCTAGCCCTTAATGTCCAACCTTGCTATCTCCCCGCTAATACTCATGTTCCTTATGGAAGGAAAGCAGATTGTATTATCCTGCCTTCCATTCCTCAGAGTCACCCAAGAACTAATACCGAATTACATAAGTGCTTTAAAATTTATAAGAGCCACTTATAAGACATGGTAAAACATAAAATAAGGCAGCATATGAGTTACATACTAACATGGAAACTGTATAGCCTTGTAAATTACCTTATAAAAAGAAATTTGATGATTAGTTTGTGCCTCAAAGACTTAAGTCCACATAAGACATTTTATATAAGTCATTTCAAGTTGTTGCTTAATAAAGCCTTATGATTCAATAAAGTACAGATAATTAATTACCTCCTCACCCTAAAAAACAGTGGAGAGTAAACAGAGAGGCTGATGGAAGAATACTTGCCCTATTACACTAGAATTTTCCTTTCCATACCCAGGGGACATTAGTTCTGATGCCAGTAAGTCTCCTTTTTCTCCCTTTACACCTTGGCTTAAAAATGTAAGTTTGTTGTGTGGTCTGTTTTCAGGAATGACTGAGATGGACTACACATGTGTTAGTTTTTTCTTACTTGTGCAAGTGATGACATTTCTATACTTCTAATTTTTGAGGCATATTTTAAAGATGTCAAGTCTGGTTTAAATTTTGATGAAAATACAAGTCTGTATTTTATGTCCTTTTCCACATTTTGATTAAGAAACAAAGGTGCACTGCATATTACATGTTAAGATCAATCTTCTTTGCTTTTACTCTGACCTAGTGAACTTCTCTGGTAATTATACACCAGCGAACAGCTTTGCTGTGGGGTTCAGTCTTATTAAATGCTTTAAAATGTTAAATCATTTATTAATTGGCTGTAAAATGAATATTACCCTTTATTCTTGTCTGTGGTGCTTTAAAGTAAAACTTGTTATTTATTATTATAATATTCAGCAACAAAGTTTATTAGGAATAATCAGTATTAACAGTTATCTTCAATCTTATATTCTCTGCGTATTGTATTGAAGGCCAAAACTTCATATGCGTAAATATACTAAAATCTTGTAACATTAGGGAGTGTATAAAAAACAGAAACAAGAATGCTGTTTTCAATTTCCTAGATGCTTTCCGAGTGCACTGAAGCCTGCAGTATTTATTTCACAGTTGGTAGCACTGCATTAATGCCACTAAGTATGTTAATGCATAGCTGCATGAATGATAGCCTTATTGACACTGGTTATCAGGCAGTTTGGCTTTAATGCTTAAAGTTGGGTTGTTGTCGCTATGTTAATCTGCAAAGTTTATAATTCTCCCCACAAAATTGTGTTTCAGCAAAGTTTTACTAGAAAGCTTCAGGTTTCCAAGACTACTTGTATTTACTTGGGAGTTTACTGGTATCCTCAGAAGAATTACAGATATTCAATGAGCAAACAAAACATATTTTAAAAACTGAACAATGTACTTTTTCAGATAAAGCCTAGACTCATTTCTTATTTATTCACATGAGTACCTTATAAATATTAAGCAAATATTCTATTATAATTTATGCTTATGTTTAAAGTTAATACTGAATATGGCATGTCTTTAAATAGACTGGTTTATTTACTTGACAGGCCTAATCAAAGGTAGAACAGAAAACTAGATTTGGATTTAGGACGAAAAATATATTGACTACAAAATAAACTATATTTAATTTAAATTAAAATTAAGGATAAATTTAATAAAAATTAAGGGTAGAAGAATCAAACTTTTATATAAATGAACAATATTTTAGTTAAGGAATGCAAGCTTGAATGCTGGGTAGCTGCATTCTTAATAATGACAGTCTAGGTAATTTGAACAAACCCTCCTGCTCAGAATAGGTAGAAAAAGTGGAGAAAAACAGCTAAATGAAGGAATCAGAAAACTAACAAGTAATAATGAGGCCAAGATCTGGGAGGAGGACTATAGAGACGAGTCCTGTATTTAGGGCAGCTTTTCACCTGGGAGCAGCTCTAACTCTTGGAAGAAGTTATTGAGAGATAAAAAGCCAGCTGCCTTTTCAACATGCTTATGGGTTCAGGAGGCCAGAAACTGGAATCAAAACCCACTAAGAATAGAGTCCTGGTAAAGACCCTAGAGAAGAGCTGGTGATGTTCTGTATGTGCACTGTCCAGTAGGGTGGTCATCAACCACAAGGGGCTATTGAGAACTTGAAATGTGGCTAGTGTGAGACTGACTGAAGAACTGAATTTGAAATTTTCTTTAATTTTAATCAATTTAAATTGAAATAGTTATGTGGATAGTAGTCTCTGTATTGGACAGTGTATATCTATATGAGGAGATGCATGACTATACTCACTGCAGCACTGAATATGACATCAAAAGCTCGAGTTTGATTAAGGACCTAAATATAAAAGGTATAACTTGAGAGAATTTAATGAAAAATATGATTTGGGGTGTACAGAAGGATTTCTTTAAGAAGACATAAAGAACACAAAAGGGAAAATACTGATAAACTAGGTTACATTAAAGTGAAAAACTCTCCTACAATAAAAGACCACATAAAACATAAAGTGTAAAGACAAGTCATACGACTAGGAGAGGACATTTAAGTTACATATAACTGACAAAGGATTAGTAATCAGAAGAAGACCTAGAAAGGTCTTTGAAGACCTAGAAAGTAATAGGAAAAAGACCCCCAAAATGGCCAAAGGTATTGTCAAAGTTTTTAGGGTGAGGGGATAGACGTCACAAAATAATCCTGTTTTCCCTATTTGAATACAGCGGGGGACTGGAAGATGACGGTGGGGAAGGTAGGTATGAGAGAATAAGAACACAGAGGAGGTCTTCTGCAGTGCAGCACATCCGCTGCATAAAATGGAGAAAGGTGATTTGTTAATAGTCACACCATTACATGACCAGGAATCAACATAGTAGTTCTGGTTTTGGTTTTAAATTGATCTGTAAAATCATTTGGCATCTCTTATGACTTCTCATATTTTGAACTAATGTTGAGAACTGCAGAGCCACTCTTCATCTGCTTATGTCTTGCTACCTAAGTTAGACTATAAGTTTCTTTATAACAGAGAACCCACAACTAACTATGGCATAATGCCTTGCTCATAGTAGAAATAGTTGCATTTGTTGATATGATTTAATATTCAATAAAAATAGTTCACTTGTTAATATGATTTAATGCTGTAAAATCCAATCTCAGTCTAGCCTAGGATCTGGGCCACCTTCTTGCTTTGTCTTAACTTTGTTCCCTGACTCTCTACAACCTTTTTTTTTCAGCAAACTCTATTAGCCTATGGGTAGATGTGGATATGGTATACTCAATAATGCTTATAGATTGATAATCACCTAAAATATACATGTAAAGATGGAACATATGTTCCTGAACCCAGGGTATGGCTGGATTCACTGATTCTTAACATCGTCATTTATCTTTGTATTCAGCAATCACATACTAAACATACACTAGGTATAAACCATTGTATACAGGTTAAACAGAAACAAAGATAATTAGATTTGGTCTCTCCCCTCAAGGAACTTATATCCTTCTGACTGAGAAAGAGTGCTCCAATAGGTGTACACAAAGTGATATGAGAATGCAAAGGATGCAACCAACTTTATCTATGAAGGGTAGAAATGTCAGGGAGTTGCCTTAGAGGATAAGGACACCTATACTATGTTTTATAGAACAAATCAGAGCTTGTCAGAGGTCGGCACATTCCATAAAGGGAAAATAAAATGTACAAAGGCAAAGCCATGAAGATATGTATGCAACCTCTTTTCTGAACCAAAGGATTGGGAGTGTAAGGTTTAACTGCTATCAAGTCTCTCCTGAAGGTCTCAAGACCCCTCCCTACACGGTGAATTGGTAAAATGGAGAGAGTCTGTTATACAGAGATGTAGTTGGGAGCTCAGAATTTTAACATCCAGTAACCAAGTACTTAATAATATTCTCTGTATTTCAAATTTAAAAAAATATTCATCTAAAGTACATGCTGAGGTCTGGATTCTGAAATTCAGGAATTATATCAAGAAGCCAACAAATAAGCCTGGCCAGGAAAATCTGGGTATATTCATATTTAATATCATTTTTCTGCTACTTTACATTATCTGGTTTGACACAGGATGGTGCTTAAAGAAAAGTTGGGGAATGATAAGCAATTTCCACTCCCTGCCTCTGCATGTTTTATTTCTATCATCTAAATGATGCTTCTTTTTCGTATATTATTAAGCGGGTCACAATGAAAGCACTACAAAGACAAATACAAGACATTTTTTTTCACATAAAAAGGGACTGGAGAAGCATTTGTACAATAGTCCCATCATTTCTTAACCTTTCTGTAACTGCTTACCATCCACCTCTGCTTAGTTGCTGATTTAACCTAAACCAACATAATGCTTTTTGAAGCTGAAGATAAAAAAACCCAAAGAAGTCCCTGGAGAAAAGGGAAAATGTGACCCAGGGAAGAAGGCTGACACAGAGTAGTGATAGCCATAACTACCAAATATGTTTAGTTCTTCAGTGTTTCATAGGTATTATCTCATATACTTAATTCTATAAGAAGGACATACCTTTAGGAACAATGAACATAAATTCACTTGTTAAACCTGCAAATTTTAGAAGTCTGTCAATTGTCTCAACGTTACAGAACAAGAACTAGCTGACTACAGAATTCAGGGGCCCAATACAACATCTATGACTATGAGGATGCCTACCTATAAAATGACGCTATTATGATTCAATATACAATAGATACACTATTAAAACAGAATTATTTATGATCAGCATGTCAAAATAGAAGTGATCTAAATCAAGACTTTTGGAAAAGATAATAAATTTTAAAGAAGGAAAAAGGCTAAGAGAAAAAACATACTGTTAATGTGGAGATAACATTTGAACTGGTAGTGCAGTTCCACACTAGCAAACAGTGTCCCCTAATCACTAAAGCTCATGCGAGTGTTTATGATGGGAAGACAGTTTGTGAAGAAAAATGAGAATGACAATCCTTCTGCCTAAGTTTCTTATTTTGAGTACGTTGCAGAAATGTTGTTAATATTTCAAGGTTGTTAATATTTTATGGGAGAACTATTGCTTTTCTTTTAAGGATATAGATGTTTAAAAACAAATATGATTTTATGATAGATGTCAGAACTAGAAAAATGGTTTACAATTTTAATATTATGGAAATCATCGGGAAAAATATCACTATAATAAATAGAAAGTTGTAGAGCAAACTTTTTAGGAATGTATCTATTCTATTAAGGAAAAGATATTAAAATATACAAATCCCCACTAAATACAGATTATTAACTTTATTACATGGACTATATAATACTGTGCTCTATATATTTAATAATAGGAAATAAAAATAAAAGATTAAGAATAAAAGTAATTTTATTTCCTTTCTTTTTTCTTAAAATCTAGAAGTATAGATTTAAAGAACAGAGTTCAGTCTTTTTCTCCCTAGGGCACAGAATTGCAGAGGACCACTTTAGTTGAGATACAATTGATAAAAATAATACAATTATTGTGTATAATCAGCACTAAATGTAACTTTGATGCCAAAATTTTCTAAGCTTCAAAGAGAAATATTCAAAATAATATTTATTACTATTCTTAATAAATAAAGACTCTATTGTCTCCATACATATTATAATTACAAAGAGAAAATGATTTATTTTTTAATGAAAACGTTAATACAGTCCTGGTCAGGGGACTTCCCTGGTGGTCCAGTGGTTGAGAATTCGCCTTCCAATGCAGGGGTCTTGGGTTCGACCTCTGGTCAGGGAACTAAGATACCACATGCCGTGGAGCAACTAAGCCCACGCACTCTACGGCCCATGCACCACAACTACTGAGCCTGCGTGCCACAACTACTGAGCCTGTGCGCCACAACTAGAGAGAAGCCTGCCCCACAACTAGAGATAAGCCCGTGTGCTGCAACGAAAGATCCCATGCGCCTCAGTGGAAGATCCCGCATGCTGCAACAAAGATCCAATGCAGCCAAATAAATAAATAAACATTAAAAAACAAAAACAAAAAAACCATTCCTGGTCAAAAGCAAAATTCAGCAATTGTAAGTAACACACCGGGCCATTAGATACCCTCAATATTTTCTTCTTTATAAGTGGTTTCAGCCATTCCAGAATGAACTTAGGGAATAACTACAGACGCAAATTAATGCAAACAACTTCATAAAAGTGAGATGATGAGTGGTAAAGAAGTTACAAAAAAAGTGACTATGGGAGGTTTGTTTCAGAGAGCATTATAAACACAAATGCACACCATAAAAAACAGCAGTAAAAACCAATGTATACTGAACCATGACTTCTCTCTTTTGTGGTCATTTATATTTTTGAATAACTGTATTTGTCCTCCATCTTATTTACAAAGCAATGAAAACAGAAGAGGCACTTAGAAAATCAAGGATGTTTCTTTTTCCTGAGTCTTTCCCTTAGTATGTACATACTTCCTCTTTCCTTTCTTTCCTCAAAAAGCAGTGTCTAGGAGCCACTGCAATGACAACAGTCTTTTAGGTAGCTCAGTCTGCCCTACACTCCTTTCACATGTCAGACGTGCCTTTCAGTTCCATTCATAAGAGCTCTGCAGGTACATATTTCACCCTCCCCACTGCCCATACCTGTACTCTCGTTCTCTGAATGGCCAAAGAATAGCATACGGTGCTCTCCTTACAATTAAGGTAACTTCTTAGGAACATCCCCACATGCTTTACACCTCACATCCCCAACAGCATGTATGTTCGTGAATACAGTTTCCATTATTTTCCTTTATGATACTCTGGGCCAATACTTCTCAAGAATGAAACCTTTAGGAAAACTACAACCCATGATTGAAAGCGTTCAATTAGATACTTCAACTAGAGTTCAAACTAAAAATGTTCTATCTTTCACAAGGTTATAAGACTATAGAAAACTGAGCTTACAAATCAGAAGAGCACATTACTTTTTAAGAAAAGAAGGTATCCAATGGTATAAGTGGGGTGTTAAAGTCCTCCACTATTATTGTGTTACTGTCGATTTCCCCTTTTATGGCTGTTAGTATTTGCCCTATGTATTGACGTGCTCCTATGCTGGGTGAATAAATATTTATAATTGTTATGTTTTCTTCTTGGATTGATCCCTTGATCAGTATGTAGTGTCGTTCCTTATCTTTTGTAACAGTCTTTATTTTAAAGTCTATTTTATCTGATACGAGTATTGCTACTCCAGCTTTCTTGTGATTTCCATTTGCATGGAATATCTTTTTCCATCTCCTCACTTTCAGTCTGTATGTGTCCCTAGTCTGAAGTAGGTCTCTTACAGACAACATATATAGGGGTCTTGTTTGCGTATCTATTCAGCCAGTCTGTGTCTTTTGGTTGGAGCATTTAATCCATCTATATTCAAGGTGATTATTGATATGTATGTTCCTATTACCATTTCCTTAACTGATTTGTATCTTTTTCTTTTCTTGTGTTTCTCACCAAGAGAAGTTCCTTTAGTATTTGCTGTAGAGCTGGTTTGGTGGTGCTGAATTCTCTTAGCTTTTGCTTGTCTGTAAAGCTTTTGATTTCTCCATCAAATCTGAATGAGATCCTTGCTGGGTAGTATAATCTTGGTTGTAGGTTTTTGGTTGTAAGGTTTTCACTTTAAATATATCCTGCTACTCCCTTCTGGCCTGCAGTTTCTGCTGAAAAATCAGCTGAAAACCTCATCCAGACAGAAAATAAATAAGGAAGCATAAGCTTTCAATGGCACAATAGACCAGATAGATTTAATTGATATTTATAGGACATTTTAGGATAGGATATTTATAGGACATTTCACCCAAAAGCAGAAGAATACACTTTCCTCTCCAGTGCACAAGGAATATTCTCCAGGATACATCACATCTTGGGTCACAAATCAAGCCTCAGAAAATTTAAGAAAATTGAAATATAGATGTATCAAGCCTCTTTTCCGACCACAACGTTATGAGATTACAAATCAATTACAGGAAAAAAAACTGTAAAAAACACAAACACATGGTGGCTAAACAGTGTGCTGCTAAATAACCAAGAGATCACTGAAGAAATCAAAGAGGAAATTAAAAAATACCTAGAAACAAATGACAATGAAAACACGATGACCCAAAACCTACGGGATGCAGCAAAATACCTAGAAACAAATGACAATGAAAACACGATGACTCAAAACCCATGGGACGCAGCAAAAAAACTTCCCTTCTAAGAGGGAAGTTTATAGCAATTCAATCTCACCTCAAGAAACAAAAAACTCAAATAAACAATCTAACCTTACACCTAACACAACTAGAAAAAGAAGAACAAAGAAAACCCAAAGTTAGTAGAAGGAAAGAAATCATAAAGATCATAGAAGAAATAAATGAAATAAAAATGAAGAAAACAATAGCAAAGATCAATGAAACGAAAAGTTGGTTGAGAAGATAAACACAATTGATAAACCTTTAGCCAGACTCATCAAGAGAACGGACAGGACTCAAATCAATAAAATTAGAAATGAAAAAGGAGAAGTAACAACTGACACGGCAGAAATACAAAGGATCATGAGAGATTACTACAAGCAACTATATGCCAATACAATGGACAACCTGGAAGAAATGGACAAATTCTTGGAAAGGTACAACCTTCCAAGACTGAACCAGGAAGAATCAGAAAATGTAAACAGACCAATCACAAGTAATGAAATTGAAACTGTAATTAAAAATTTTCCAACAAACAAAAGTCCAGGACGAGACAGCTTCACGGGCAAATTCTATCAAACATTTAGAGAACAGCTAACACCTATCTTTCTCAAACTCTTCCAAAATTGCAGAGGGAGGAACACTCCCAAACTCGTTCTATGAGGCCACCATCACCCTGATACCAAAACCAAACAAAGATATCACACAAAAAAGAAAACTGCAGACCAATATCAGTGATGAATATAGATGCAAAAATCCTCAGCAAAATACTAGCAAACAGAATCCAACAACACATTAAAAAGATCATACACCACGATCAAGTGGGATTTATCCCAGGGATGCAAGGATTCTTTAATATACGCAAATCAATCAATGTGATACAACATATTAACAAATAAAAGAATAAAAATCTATGATCATCTCAATAGATGCAGAAAAAGCTTTTGACAAAATTCAACACCCATTTATGATAAAAACTCTCCAGAAAGTGGGCACGGAGGGACCCTACCTCAACACAGTAAAGGCCATATACAAAAACCCACAGCAAACATCATTCTCAATGGTGAAAAACTGAAAGCATTTCCTCTAAGATCAGGAACAAGACAAGGATGTCCACTCTCACCACTGTTATTCAACATAGTATTGTCCTAGCTCTGGCAATCAGAGAAGAAAAAGAATAAAAGGAATACAAATTGGAAAAGAAGAAGTAAAACTGTCACTGTTTGCACATGACATGATACTATATATAGAAAATCCTAAAGATGCCACCAGAAAACTACTAGAACTAATCAATAAATTTGGTAAGGTTGCAGGATACAAAATTAAGTCACAGAAATCTCTTGCATTCCTATACACTAAAAACGAAAGATCAGAAAGAGAAATTAAGGAAACAATCCCATTTACCATTGCAACAAAAAGCATAAAATACCTAGGAATAAACCTACCTGAGGAGGCAAAAGACCTGTACTCAGAAAACTATAGGGGCTTCCCTGGTGGTGCAGTGGTTAAGAATCCACCTGCCAATGCAGGGGACACGGGTTTCAGCCCTGGTCCAGGAAGATCTCACATGTTGCGGAGCAACTAAGCCTGTGTGCCACAACTACTGAGCCTGCGCTCTGAAGCCTGCGAGCCACAACTACTGAGCCCCCGTGCCGCAAACTACTGAAGCCCACTCACCTAGAGCCCATGCTCTGCAACAGAAGAAGCCACTGCAATGAGAAGCCTGCACACCACAATGAAGAGCAGCCGTCACTTGCCGCAACTAGAGAAAGCCCACATGCAGCCACGAAGACCCAACGCAGCCAAAAATAAATAAATTAATTAATTAAAAACAAAAACAACTGAGAGACACCAGGGCTAACTATTGGCATACCCCTGGTTCGGGTGGGGCCGAGAGCAGTGCCAACAACAGTGTAATCTGAGAGCTCACATAACAGGTGAAAGGTGACACAACAGAGCACGCCCACAGGGCAACAACTCCAGAGGAGCAATAGTCAGTTGCTTCTCTCCCAGTGGGAGTGCTCCAATCCCACCTACCTTGCACCACAGATCAGAAACACAGCTCAGAAACAGATCTGGGGGCCTCAACTCCAACAACTACAGAGCAGATCCCACCTCTGACAGGGCAGTGACAACCACAGAGCAAAGGGGAGGCCCTGCTCAATAGCCAGTGCAGGCTCTGGTCACCACATCAGCCACACCTATCAAGGAGATAATGGTCAGCATACACTGAGGAAAGAGGTAGCAGACATCTATAGTAAATGCAGAGAAGCCCCCGCTCACTGCAACTAGAGAAAGCCTGCACACAGCAACGAAGACCCAACACAGCCAAAAATAAATAAATAAATAATTTTAAAAAACCCTATAAAACACTGATGAAAGAAATCAAAGATGACACAAACAGATGGAGAGATATACTATGCTCCTGGATCAGAAGAATCAATATCGTGAAAATGACAATACTACCCAAAGCAATCAACAGGTTCGATGCAATCCCTATCAAATTACCACCGGCATTTTTCACAGAATTAGAACAAAAAGTTTTACAATTTGTATGGAAATACAAAAGACCCCAAATAACCAAAGCAATCTTGAGAAAGAAAAACGGAGCTGGAGGAATCAGGCTCCCCAACTTCAGACTATACTACAAAGCTACAGTAATCAAGACAGTATGGTACTGGCACAAAAATAGAAATATAGATCAATGGTACAGGATAGAAAGCCCAGACATAAACCCACCCACCTATGGTCACCTAATCTATGACAAAAGAGACAAGAATATATAATGTAGAACAGACAGCCTCTTCAATAACTGATGCTGGGAAAACTGGACAACTACACGTAAAAGTACGAAATTAGAACACTACCTAACACCATACACAAAAGTAAACTCAAAATGGATTAAAGACCTAAATGTAAGACTGGACACTATAAAACTCTTAGAGGAAAACATAGGAAAAATACAGCAAGATCTTTTATGACCTACCTCCTAGAGTAATGAAAATAAAAACAAAAATAAGCAAATGGTACCTAATTAAACTTAAAAGCTTTTGCACAGCAAAGGAAACCATGAACAAGATGAAAAGACAACCCACAGAACGGGAGAAAATATTTGCAAATGAAGCAACGAACAGAGGATTAATCTCCAAAATATACAAACAGCTCATGCAGCTCAATATCAAAAAAACAGATAACCCAATCAAAAAATGGGCAGAAGACCTAAATAGACATTTCTCCAAAGATATACAGATTACCAACAAACACAGGAAAGTATGCTCAACATCACTAATCATTAGAGAAATGCAAATCAAAAGTACAGTGAGGTATCACCTCACACCGGTCAGAATGGCCATCATCAAAAAATCTACAAACAATAAATGCTGGAGAGGGTACAGAGAAAAGGGAACCCTCCTACACTGTTGGTGGGAATGTAAATTGGTATACCCACTATGGAGAACAGTATGGAGGTTCCTCAAGAAACTAAAAATAGAACTACCATATGACCCAGCAATCCCACTGCTGGGCATATACCTAGAGAGAACCAGAATTCAAAAAGACACATGCATCCCAATGTTCACTGAAGCACTATTTACAGTAGCCAGGTCATGGTAGCAACCTAGATGCCCATCAACAGATGAATGGATAAAGAATATGTGGTACATATATATAATGGAATATTACTCAGCCACAAAAAGAAATGAAATTTGGTAATTTGCAGAAATGTGGTTGGACCTAGAGTCTGTCATACAGAGTGAAGTAAGTCAGAAAGAGAAAAACAAATATTGTATATTAATGCATATATGTGGAATCTAGAAAAAATGGTACAGATGAACCTATTTGCTGGGCCAGAATAGAGACGTAGACATAGAGAATGGATATGTGAACACAGAGGGGCAAGGGCACGGTGGGATGAACTGGGAGATTAGGTTTGACATAAATACACTACCATGTGTAAAAGAGATAGCTAGTGGGAACCTGACGTATAGCACAAAGAGCACAGGGTGCTCTTTGGTGACCTAAATGGGTGGGATGGAGGGGGGGCGAGGCCCAAGAAGGAGGGGATATATGTATACATATAGCTGATTCACTTCACTGTACAGCAGAAACTAACACAACATTGTAAAGCAACTATACACCAATAAAAAGAAAAAGAAGGCATCCAGTTTTGACAGGTCTACCAACTCTACTGGAATAGGTTATAGCTATTTACTAAACTCTAAAAGCTACTTAAGGCAGAACACAATAATGAAAAACTGAAAAGCCACTATCTTGGAGAAGTAAACCTTCCATTTTTAATAATTTTTATTCAACTTCTCCATTGCTTATGTTAAAATCATCCCTTATGTTAATTATTCTGGAGTCACAATATTCATCAAGATGAATTAATACAGTACCAGTATCAATCATACTACTGTCGGCTGTAAACTAAAATAGAAATGGATGAATGATCTGTCTCCAAAATAATCCTTATACCAGGATTCCTAGACAATTGTGCTATTAATTACTAAAACCTATGCAAATTTTGGCATTATACTCATCACAAATTTGTAACTTTGAATGTTTAATCAGATTAGCTACAGAAGATCCAAAGTTTAGCATTTTGAATAATATACTCTTGCAAGTTTGTCTGGCTTCCAAAAGAAAATAATAACATGCATGACACTATGATACTTTCCACAAATATCTATGTTCCGAGTTCACCTAATGGAAGTGCCCATGAAACATACCTGGAGAAGATCTCTGACAATTCACAGAGAGGCCACAACACTTCTACCCTCTAAGTAACTTTTAAAGTCCTTGTATATTGTGGCAGTAAACTGATTTTCTACAGTTTGATAGCAATGGAACAGGAAAACGTTTTTATCTTAGAAAATTAAAGCATACATATGGTAAGAACCCCTGGTTTAAGAATAAAGATGTTTGCTCTGATATGCCCTCCCTGTTTCCCAAATAAAACCAATCTTACTTTAATAAGAGTTGTGAATATAGTGTTGAAGAAGTAAAATAAAGTTGTGGAACAAGAATGAAATTTGGAATCAGATCTGAGTTCAAACCTCAGTTTGTGTGAATTTCGATGTTATTTCAACCTGTTTGGTGTCAGGTGCTACATGTTCAAAATGTGAATATTCACACCCATACTCTCATAAATATATAAAATAATATGAAAAGAGAAAGTAAAGGACAGTATCAGAAATAAGGTCCTACAGTAACTATTCTAATAATAGTTAATATTATGGCTGGTTTTGATATGAAATTATGAATACTAGGTAGAGAGTAAACTCTATAATGGACATAACAATATATATCTCATAGGGTGATAGAATAAAAATTAAATGAAAGCAGGTAAAGCACCAATTCAGTACCTGAATAAAGGTTAACTATTACTCCTAATATTACTCTAATTCTTCAGACATTTGGTCTCAGTAAATACTCTCTAACAATCCATCTTGGGGATGTTGGGAAGGGGGTGAGGACCAAATTGGCTTAGTCTTATCTTAGGCTTATCTACTGAATAAAGGGCTAGTTTCCGAGGGGAGTTAGGAGACCTGAGTTTTAAGATTGACTCTGCTACAAACTAGAGCTATGACTTGGCCAAATTCAACTTACCAGTACAAGGCTATAATTTATACGGCTACCCCTGGGAATTTCATTGTAACCAAAGAACCAACATAATTGGCTATTTTTAATGATGATTTTTCACTGCTCATTTTCACTTTAGAAATGGCTACCCTAGACCTTACTGAAAGGGATAGTCCCAGTAATACATAACTGTGATAGCAGTTCAGTGTTTCATAGAACACATCCAAACTATTGGGCAAATAATTTTTTAAAATAGTAAGACAATACTTAGCATGATATGACGAGTGGAGCATGAAGCACTCTTACGTTTCATGATAAGACTTATTTTCTTACATATAAACAAACATGAAGGATAAGTATTTTTAAAGGATCTCATAATATTTAGGATGTTAAAAACCATAGCAGCCTATATAGATACTTATTTTAGCACATATAAAAGGCTGATATCATTTCTTTCTTTCTGGTATAGTATTTGAAATCATATTTTTAAAGAACACTAAACATTTGCTACAATTACCATGCATATATCATATTCTTGTATGCACTAGCACCCCAGACTCAATTGTGGCTTTGGTCTTAAAAAAAAAAAATCAGGTTGGGCCTAATGGAAATCAAGCAGTGAACACAGAATACTTTTGTATCCTTTCTTTTCAATTTTTCTTTTATTGCATTTAGTTTAATTCTAAATAGTTTCTACCAAATAGACATGACTGTCCCCTTGGCCTATTAGCAACATGTACATACTACTGCTGTAAGAAGTACCAAGTTTTCCTAAGAAAACTACACAATGAATATATATTTCTATTAATGAGATGCTGAAAAATCACATGTGGCATAACTAATTTAATTTGGGACTGTCATGAAATAAATTTTGAATTCAAATCCTATTTAAATAAGATTATATTCAAAATTTAAATTCAGTTTAAACTTTTTTCCTAAGGAATACAGTATTTGTCAGAAAAATAATAATACGGTCATATACAATGATAAACGATTTACTGAGTGTTCCATGCCAAGCACATAAATGCTAAATTATCTCATGTAATCCTTGAAAACATCTATGCAATATAATTTTATTATTATGTTTATGTTTTTTTGGAGAGAGGTTAAATGACTTGCTCAAATTCATATAGGAAGTAAATCACATAGCCAGAATTTAAACTCACATCTGTCTTACCCTACAGACCACAGCAGTAACTACTCCACTGGTTTTCAAACCTGGCTGGATCTTTTTAAAAATATGGATTCCTAGGCATGACCCTCTCGAAGACTCTAATTCAGTAAGTCTGCGACAGGGCCTGGAAATCCTTGGTTTTTCAAAGTTCGTCTGGTGATTCTGATGTACAGCCGGATTTGGGGAGTATTGCACTAGGGTATTTTGTGCAGTACTTTAGGTTGTATATAACACAAAACCAAATAAACCTGAGAAATTCATCTCAGATTTCTAGGGAGTTTCCTTCCTACCTGCCCCCACCCAGAGCAACTTCCGTTAATGAAGGCATAGCTTTTATTACATGAAAATTGGTTTAAAGAGGCTTTTGATGGACATAATTGATGGGAGGGGGTTAAGAAAAAAAGTCAACTGGGAATTAACTACCTTTTAATTGGACAAAACCTGTCCAGTCTCAGGGAATGGAGACTTTCATTCTCCATGTCACGGAAGAAGGAAAAAAAGAAAAGGAATAGAGGGAATGGAGCAGACATCAGTGGAGAATTTCTTTAACAACAACTATGAAAGAAGGAAAGCCAACAGTTTTATATTCTAAGTATAAAAATGTAATTATTTACAGATGAAAGGGAAATAGGAACATCTGATGTCTTTGTGGACTAAGGTCCTAGAGAAAGTCAGCAAATATTTGAGTGGCTACTATGTGCAAGGCACTATATTAAGAACTGAGTTATCCATACTCTAGAGAGCACTTGATACCATTGGAAAAGAAACAGTGTATTCAAAATCCAGGTATAAGTTCTGGTTGGAAAAAGCTACTGCTGCCTTGACTAACTAGTCATTGGTCACCTACTATCTTCCAGATGTTAAACTAAGAAGAATTTATTGCCCCTATTGGCTAATGTTATTTAAGCTAGTAGTTTTAAGTAAAAAAAAATATATATTTTTTTCCTATAATAAAATTTATAAAGGGAAATTCAGTTATAAAAGCACATAGCTTAAAAGAATGATGTATAATGACGATTTTATGTTTTGTAGTTTACAAAGCATTTTCAGTATCTACATTTCAATTAGAAAATTAAGCAATTTTAAGAGGTAGGAAGAATTGGTGTCATTTCCTCAATTTGATGAAGAGGAAATTGAAAGTCAGAGTGGTTTGGTGGCTTGCTTGAGACCATAAGAGTCTAACAATTGGCGCGGGGTGCGGGGGCGGGGGGCGGAAGGACTCAAATTCAGGCTTTCTGACACTGAGTTCACATGCCAGATGACTTGGCTCTAGATAATTCTAATCTAGGCATTATGGAATTTAACTGAAGCACAATCAAACTTTTTCTGCGATAATTAAACTGTATATCTAAAATGACAAAACAAAAGCAAGTGTATTAGGTATTTCACAGATTCTGCAAGCTGGAAGAGACTATTAAGTTATTTTCATAAATGGGTGAGAGAACCCAATCATACCAACTGCCTATAAGCACAAGTGAGTTTGGGGCAGAACTGAGTCTAGAATTAAGGGCTCACTTAAAACAGCCAGGGGGTCAAATCTGTTTTTGTAGGCTACTCAAGGTTAGAATGTTTCTACATTTTTAGAAGGTTGGAAAAAACAGAGGATGAGGAGAGAGAAGGGGAAGAGGACGGTGGAGTTGGGGGAGATGCAACAGACACCATATGTAGCCTACATAGCTTAAAATATTTACTCTCTGGGCCTTTGCAGAAAAAGTTTGCTGACCCTCGTTTTAAAGGAAAACAGAAATACTGAGACTTAAGAACAAAAAGAATACCAGCCAAACACCCCTGGTATATCAGGTAATAAAACACATTTCAAAAAGGCAGTCAAAACTTCTTTGCAAAGGGGGAGTTAAAACAATATCCTTTTCTCCTTCAAAGCATTGAAATGTTTTAAGGTAAACTGATTTCAGATTTTAAACACCTGTATTCTCAGGAATTTCTCTGTTTGAGATTTACTACTTGTCTATAATGTGCAAAAACATAAGAACCAGAATAGAGAATTCTAGTATGAATGCCAAAATTAAGAAATGACCTTGCCTAAATAGATACATAATCCTCTCCTCAAAAAACAAATCAAACTCTGGCCCATGCCTACCAGAAACACCGTGCATTAGAAGTCAGCAGTGCCCTAGATGGCTTCCTACTACAGTGCCAACCACAATTACTTTTAAAGCCAAATGTACCACATATGAACCTCTGTAAATATGAAATCTGTCTCCTACCACCACAGTGGTTAGACTTAAATCACTAAAGAGGCTAAAAATCACTTTAGCTCCAAACTGTACCTGTAAAATAGCTAAATCAATGTGATGCTACTAAGTTCTGTATTAGCTTTCCCTTCCCTTTGGAATCACATGCTTAAAACACTTTATCCTTTCTGATAAAATTCCCCTGTAAAGAACACTATTTCAAATTAATGATTTTAACAGAATGTCCAATGCTATAAGCACTAATTCTTATAGCAGTTGCCAAGAGGCTGACATTTATTATGTGTGGGTGCATATATGGAAACTTGTGTCAAGTTCCATTCCTGATATGGAGATACTAAGTACAGTCTTACTTAAAGTGTGTGTGAATTGACAACTTGATGAGTTTGCAAAAAAACACATTCAGTTATTTAGGTGAGGAAGCAACCTGTCTGTTCTCATTTTACTCCTTCCAGATTGCTAGCATCTGTAGGAAAAACTGCTTAAGGTCCTAGTCCGCTTAGGTACACTAACTTGAAAAAAGTTCCTCTAAAGGTATTCTTTTCGGCTTCTTACTATGTTTTATAGTCTTGGGCCCAAGGGTGTAGGGGATATAGAAAACACAAATATGTCTAGGAAGGAAAACTGGTTGGGGGGAAGGTGGGGAATAATATTGTACTACTGTCCATTAGCTCCCTCTATTTCATAAGATCAAAGGCAGATCAAGAATTTTTCACTCATTTTAGTGTAAATGAGTTTCAGAATCTGGAATGGACCAATGCAGCTGTGGGAAGCCTATCTGCAGGTACTAACAGAAGCACGGGGCATGTAGAATTAAAGACTATTCTGTATGCTTACAGTAGTATTATTTTTCTAGTATTCTTTATTGCAAACATAGTATGTTGGCCACATTATGGGTTTAAAAGAGAATGTGAGCTATCATTCTTAATACTGTTTTACAGCCAAATGTGAATTTGGACAATTTTTGTACAATTTTTGAGAACACAGTTCCTTCATAATCCTATCTACATAAAACAAATGTGGAGTTTGCTAAATATTTTTAGAGATGAAACACAGACATTTCAAGAGATCAAACGCAGAAGTCTGAATAAGTTCTATAGAAACAATGTTACCTCTCTCCAGAAAACATGGTCTAGGGACTTCCCTGGTGGTCCAGTGGTTAAGACTCCGTGCTCCCAAATCAGGGGGCACGGGTTCGATTGCTGGTTGGGGAACTAAGACCCCACATACCACAACTAAGCCTGCGCACTGCAACTAGAGAAGCCCGTGTGCTGCAACGAAGACCCAGCGCAGCCAAAATAAAAATTAATTGATTAATTAATTAAAAAAATTTTAGTTTGCTGGGCTTCCCTGGTGGCACAGTGGTTGAGAGTCCGCCTGCCGATGCAGGGGACACGGGTTCGTGCCCCGGTCCGGGAGGATCCCACATGCTGAGGAGTGGCTGGGCCCGTGAGCCATGGCCACTGAGCCTGCGCGTCCGGAGCCTGTGCTCCGCAACGGGAGAGGCCACAACAGTGAGACGCCCGCGTACCGCAAAAAAAAAAAAAAAAAAAAATTTTAGTTTGCTACAGACCAATTCTTTAAAAGAAAAAAGAAAAGAAAACGGTGGTCTTATACAATACAGGGATTTAATAGCTTATATTGTATATTCATAAGCAAAATTCCAGAGTAATTCAACTGGGGTATTGTTCAAGAATGTGAATGTAGGTATGTTTGCTTCTTAAATCAAAATTCGTTATATTTATCAGTGGACATAAAAGAGATCTAGGGATCTGCCATGGATTTATAGAGGTAGTGTAATAAAGAGTAATTATCCTTAAAAACTAATTTCAGGGTTTTGAATGCTTATAAAAAAGTTCTATATTTGTTCCTACAACGTTAATGAAGGTTCAAGTAGTTATAGAGATTACAAAACAAGATTTGATGACATAAGAATTATCACAGGATACTTTTCCACCTGCCTGTCCAGAAAGTGATGTAAATAAAGAATGTTTCAAAAAACACCAAGATATCTTTTCCAAAACATAGTCAATGAAGAATAAGAACTAACAGTAAGACACAACAGAGAGGCAGATTGCCCTTCATAGGTGCATTAGCCTTATCTTGCTAACGCCTGTGAAGCCAGGGGGCCCAATGTGATGGAAACACTGGAAAGGGCAAAGAAAAGCATAATGAGGACCCCAGGAGACAGAGACCTACACGTTCACTTAAGAGTTGAGCAGAAAAGTGTCAAAATAAAAATTAAGTTTTTCTTTCCTAAGTTAAAGAATCTATTATCTTAATACCTATTAATACTGCCTCTAAATATGTATTATAGAAATTGAAGTCAATTCACTCGAGACGCTAGGACATTTACTTTTAAAGAATCACTGACAAGATGCCAGGCGTGGGGATAGGAAGTCTTTGTTTCTTAAAAGTACAAGCTCTTTTCTATAGTTAGAAAGTAAATTATGACATAATAACGTGATTACAGGCATTAGTTTTAAGGTTTATGAGAAATCTTTTGCCTATATGTAAAAGACTGTTTTAAACCTCTACCTTTACCTTTCTTTTACCTTTTATTTACCAACGTGATCAAGTAGCTTTCTCTGCAGCTAATATGAGTTGGGTGTTTCATTGTTGTTGTTTTTACTTTCAAAGCTTTCGGATATGTTTATAGTTAAATCAAGTTCTCACATGAAATATTAATGCTCTCATTTTACACTAGTGGGCATGTTTTATTTCAACAAGCATCAACATGCTATCGTTACAATAGCTCATTCCTGCTGGGGGAAATGAAAGAGATTTAGGAAAAGCTTAAAGAAGGCCTCCCTCACCTCCCACAAGGCAAGGGCGGTAAATGCAAATATGAAGCTGGGCCACAGGCTCCTACTCTTTCCCTTAACATGTTTCTGCTAAGGTATAGACTGCCCTTTAGATCTCAGCTGTTGAGAACTGAATTATTATAATCCTCAATCCATAGCATATTATCACAATGGTCCTCAGGAGACTCTTCTGTTATTTAATAATTTCCTTTCACCCCCCAATATTGTTCACCCCCAGTATTGGCTACTGGCCCTTTCCCTCTACCCTCACTAATGATGAGAACCTATGCATTTGGTATAGAACCGTGTGTGTGTGTGTGTGTGTGTGTGTGTGTGTGTGTGTTTTCATCCTTGAATAATACATACTCTTGTTTTACTTATGTGTTTAATGCTATAGATCTTGTTGTAAGCCCTTTTTAACAATCTATATCATGTTTTAAGTTCTCTTCAAGTTGTTGCTGTACTGTGAAAGAGAAAAGCACATCAGGGTTTGGTATTATCAGCAAGGCCTTCGTGTTATTACGAGCCTAATACTTGTGTTCTGTTGAACATAAACAATTTCACAGAACATCAACATCACACAAGGCCACTCTGTGACCATAATGGATCAAGACAAACACAAGACCAACTGCATAATCATGTTTGAACACAGACACATGAACGTTGTCCAAGCCACACAAACAACCACACATTCCCTCTCCTGGCTAGTAAGAGTGACCACAGCTTCCTTGTCAATTATAGCTTTGCCTCATTCTAGTCTTCCTTTCCTATGGATAAGATTTAATTAAGATAACCAATCATAGAATTGCTTCTACTTCCTGACAGTGTCCAAGCCAAAGAAAAGTCCCACTTTAACCCTCTCTCAAATCATCTAACACGAGCTTGAATCTTGTAAATCCTTCCAAACATTCTCTTGCTGAGAAGCCTCACAGTTCTAGTGTGTGTTACCCACGCCCTATGATGAATAATAAATCCATTTTGTTTCTACTACAGGGGTATGTTCCTGGGGGTCTTGGGCTGGAGGGCATTGCCAATATAGTTATTTTACTCTTTCTGACTGCTACAGTGTTCTATAGGATGCATCCATCATATTTACTTAACCATTCCCCTAGTGATAGACCCTTAAGTTGTCCTCAACTCTAAACCACCAGAAACAATTCTGTGATAAACAATGTCTGCAATATACCCCGTTACAGACCTGAGCTGTGTTGTACTGGAATAGGTACACAAAAATGGGACTACTATCAGCTCGGTGCTTTGTGACCAGCTAGAGGGGTGGGAGAGGGAGGGTGGGAGGGAGATGCAAGAGGGAGGAGATATGGGAGATATGTATACGTATAGCTGATTCACTTTGCTATACAGAAGAAACTAACACAACATTGTAAAGCAATTATACTCCAATAAAGATGTTATATTAAAAAAAATGGGACTACTGGGTGAAAAATTGTATGTATACTTTTACTAAGGATTGTTAAGAGATTTCTCTTCAGACTGGTTACAGCAGTCTAGATTCCCACCATTAGTTATTAAGTGTCCCCACTACCCCAAATTTTCACCTACATTTTGATTTGATTTGATTTACCTACTGATTTTTCAAAAATCTCTTCTCACTCAGATGGGTGTGAAGTGGTATGTTACTGTTATATTAATTAGCATTTGTCTAATTACTTATAAGGTTAAACATCTCTCTTCATACACTTAGTTGTTCAGGAACCTCCTTCTATGAATTGCCTAGTAATAACCTTTGTAGGTATATATGGGGTTGGCCAAAAAGTTCGATGTTATGGAAAACCCCAAACAAACTTTTCAGCCAACCCAATATATGTTTCCTCTTCTTATTCTTGAATTTGCAAGCATTTCTCATGTACTCCACATATTTATCTCTTTTCAGTCTTTGACGTTGCAGGTATCTTCTTCCAACCTGTCACTTAAATGTTAGTTTTGTTTTACCCTATAATTCACTGAACACAAATGCTTAGTTTTGACATTGTAAAGCTACCAATTTATCCTTGATAGCCTGTGCTTTTAGGAAAGGGTTTAAGTTCTCTCCCATACCAAGGTCACAAAAATATTCTCTGACATTTTCTTTTATTAGCTCTATAGTTTTACCTATTACTTTTAGGTTGGTCTTTGTTCTCTCTGCAGTTCATATATAGTATATGATGTAAAGTAGGGGCCCAACTTTATTTTTTTCATCTAATAAACCATTTTTCCAAGAACCTAATAAGCAACAAACCTCTTCCCCACTTTGGGTCTGTTTTTGAGTACCCATCTCTGTTTCATTAGCTTGATTATCTGTTTCTGCGCCAGTTTCAAACTGCTTTTATTAATATGAATTAAAATCTGGTTAAAAAAATAAAAAAGTAATCTTCTTCCAGATATATTGCAAATAGACAGCTATTTGGAGAGTTTTGTTCTTCATCATAGGCATTTTATTGAGATCCTCAAAAAAAATCCCACTATAATTTTAATTGGAATTGCATTTGGTAAGAATTAACATCTTATGCTGTTATGTGCCCCACCAATGACTATGTTATAACTCTTCATTTATTCAAGTCTTAATTTACACCCTTTAATAAAGTTTTAAAATTTATAAAGTTATGCATTTTTTAGGTTAATGTCTAAATGCATTATAATTTTTTTTAAACTGTGAATTTTGCAATGTAGTTACTGCTAATGTGAAAGAACAAAACTATTGATTTTTGAAAGTATATACTTCGCTTTTGCTAGTTCTAATACTTTGCCTATGTAGACATCATATAATCTCTAAATAAGGGCTGTTTTGTCTGTTATATTTTTCTCTTTTCCCCCTCCCTCCTCCTTTCCCTCTGTTCATCTTTATTTCACTTTATTTTTTTTCTTATTGAATTAGTCAGATCTATATCAAGAATATCAGTCTTAGCAGGTATATTTGTCTTGCTTTATCTAAAGTTTGTTTAAAGTTTTGATGTTTGCTATAGGTTTTTTTTTCTTTTTTTAAATTTTATTTTTATTTTATATTGGAGTATAGTTGATTTACAATGTTGTGTTAGTTTCAGGTGTACAGCAAAGTGATTCAGTTGTACATATACATATATCCATTCTTTTTTTTTAAATTTTATTTATTTTTTTATACAGCAAGTTCTTATTAGTTATCCATTTTATACATATTGGTGTATAGCTATAGGTTTTAGTATATAACCTTTATCAAGTTTGTAAAATTTCCTTTCAGTCATAAATCAGAGTTAATCAAACACTTTTTAAGCATTCTTTGAGATAATTATGTGATGTTTTTTGTCTATTATGTATGTTTACCATTAATAGATTTCATTGATACTTCTGATATTAAAACATCCTCACCCTCCAGAGAGAAATACTGTATTAAAAAAATCTGCTGTTGGGATTTAGACAGCAAATATTTCATTTAGAATTCCCACACTTGTCATTGTGAGATGGACCTATAATTTTCTTTTCTTTACTCTTCTGGAATTAAGGTTGTACAAGTCTTATAAAATTAGCCAGGCAGCATTCTCCCAACCCCTCTCCCTTTAAAAAAAAAAAAAAACAAAACTGCATGAGACAGAAGCTATAACTCCTGAAAGCTTGGCAAAAGTATCTTGCAGAACTTATTCAACAGGGGGAGGTGTGTCGGTTTATTCAGGTGTTTGTGTGTAGAATTTAGGGAGGGCTTTGATTATCATTTCCATTTCTTTGACAAATATTTGACTATTAAGTTTTCCACTTTTATACATATTTACTTTCTGTTTTCAGTGGTTTCATACAAGGAAATTAATCACAAGGTTTTTGACAGCCAACATTCTGAGCACAAATGAGATTCAAAAGAACCAGCACTGAGACCTCATACTCTGTCCCCAATTTTAAACTCAGAGTATCTCTAAAAAATAAGCTGGCTAGCAAAAAGTTCTGTTCTTAGTCTCTAGAAAAAATTATCTTTCCCTATGTGGATAGCAGCTTGAGTAATGTGGACTGACAGGACGACATCTCAATAGGAAAAGTCTTCTGAGCATGTATACTTCAAAAATAGAAAGTAGTGCTTTTCAGAAGTAAGCGACTTAAGAAACAGTGAACTGAACCAAAGAAAATTTGCTGAAGGTCCCATAAAGTGACTGAGAAATGTTTTGCCGCTGAACCTGGTTTTTAAATCTATTTCATTTTGATGGTCTGATCTAAATCAATGCTCTTCTCCGGCTAGCAGATTGTAGGAACATAGAGAAATTGGTTTAGGTATAGATTAAAGGGGCAACGTTTCACTAAAGATGTGAAAAGTTATTAGGGATACACTTGGATGGCTAAGTTTAGGATTTCTGAATAATTGAGACAAATGAAAGCCTTCAAAGTTAGGCAGCTAATTTATTATGTGAAGACTATTAAATTGACATGATGGAACCCTTTCTCATGATCTCAACAACCACATTATTTAATATATCTTGTGTATGCTGTCCCATAGGGCCATAACAGGATTTTTATAAACTGTTAGGACAAATACTGACGTGCATCTTACTTTGTTTATCACTGGACCCGGGCCAAAAGGCACTAATTAGAATAGTTCTGCTACACAATGTTTATATACTAATTACCCTACTTCCTAAACCAAATGTTCCAAGAAGTACTAAGAATGCATGGCAAAAAGCCACTGGTTGCAGTAACAAGTATGCTGCTTTACAAACAAAAGGAACAATAGGCTCCAAAAGAAAAGAAATAATAGAAAAATTAACATGACATAAATGTGGTGAATAAGACAACTGCATTTTCCTAAAGATGTGGTAAGCATTACTACGTTAAATAGCATAGGTATTTAGTAATTATTGAGATTTCCAAGTTAAAACAAAAAATTTATAAACAAAAATGTTACATGTAGTAAAGGCAAATAGGTTACACTGAGTCAAGGGATTTTATATAATCATAAAATACACACATATATTTCATGTTCAAGGCATATTTATGGGAAATATTAGGGAAAAATGATGGAAAAATCTAAGTTAGTATTGCAAAGTCCTATTCTTGAAATTTAAACACTTACTGAGTGCCTACAATGTGAAAGATACAATGATTTCAAAAATGAACAAGACATACATGTTTCTTGCCTTCAAAGAGCCTGCAGTCTGAAGGGGAAGATGGACAATTAATCAAGCAAACGGAATACAGTGTAATAAATGCTACGAAGTGATGGGAGACAGCAGCACACAGAGCAAGTGGCTAGGATTTTATTTTGTGTGTGTGTGTGTGTGTGTAAAAACAAGTAAATGAATTTTAGAAGTAGGAAGAACTTTCAGGAACTTTCCTGTTATGTGTTCTCTCTCCCTGTGTGTATATGTTTTATACTGTCTATTTCTATAGTACTTACTCTCATGCCTAATCCTATCAATTTGCATTCTTTTTCTTCCCTCATGTCTTGTGATTTTACCTTATCTATTTTTATTTCTCTACTTGGCCATGATGTAGAACTATGTACATTCACGGCACTTTTTTTTTGCATTTTTATAAAATCTGTCCAAACAAAAACAGTGATAATGTTGAAAATAATTATAGTAATAAGCTTACTATATGCCAGGTTGTTCTAAGCACTTCAACATGCATTAACTCATCTACTTTTCACAAAAAATCTATAAGGTAGGCATCCATGTTACAGATATGGAAAATAAGGTACAAAGAGGTTTAAGTAACTTTCCTAAGGTCACATAACTAGTAAAGGGCAGAACTGAAATATTATCCCTGCCAGTGTGGTTGAAGCCATACTGGTTTAACTGAAAACAACTGAGTAATTATCAGGTACTGTTCTAGTCATTCTAATCATTACACAAACACGATCTTATTTAATCCTCACAATGACTCTGTTAAATAGGTAGGTTAATAACCCCATTTTAAGGATAAGGAAATTGAAGTAGAGTGAGTTGCCCAAGTCACATAACTAATAAAAACAATAACAGGAGTAAGAAAAATGTAAATGAATTTTTTAAAAAAGAAGAAAAAATCATAAACTAAATTATCTTTATTTTTATACCAGACCGTATTCTCTTGGTAAAGATTTTGGAGAAAAACAACAGTTCTGTGCTTCAAGCTAATAAATCTGACTCACTACAATGCCATTAGCCAAAAGTGTCTCCTGGTTCTTTAACAAAAAGGAATAAATAGACTCTGCTTTGTCATTTTTCAAATCTGTTCAGCAATCAGTGAATTACCTTCCTTTAAGCTGACAGAAACCCAAAGTTAGTTTTTATTCTTTCTACTTTCTTAGTATTAGCACAAGAAATTCAGGTAATAGCACATCAAAAAGAGATACAGGATCACATTATTGATTAGTTATAGACAGAATCTGACCATCAGGAGACAAAATGAACCTTCTCTGTCTCTATGTTTTCTATGAAAGAGCACACAACATCTCGTATCTTAAACTTTTATAATTAATTATCTCTTTCTCATATGCAGGCAGTGCTGGTTTGGATATATAAAACAAAGACATACTGATTTATTTGTGCTGCTATAAAACGATATGCATCAAAAACTTCTCCAAAAAACTTTAATTCAAAATCTTGTTACCGGAATTCAGGGGAAGTAAAACTCTCTCTATAGTGGGGGAAGACCTCTTAGAATGCTAGAAGACTTACTAGTTCAAAAGCACATCAAAATTCAGATTAGGAAAAGGAGGTAATTAGTGCCTGCAGCTTTGTTTATGGTTCTTAGTGCCAGGAGGGTAGTCAAAGAGCACATGCAATCAGCCCTTGCACATTATAATTAGATGATGGGAAGGACAGAGCTCTACATCCTAACTACTAAAAATACTACAATCATTAGAATTGCAAAAATGAACCCATTAGTTATCCCCACCAAATCGTTTTTTCCAGCTCTGCTACTTGAGCTGTGTGACCTAAAGGTTTTTTAAGCATTCTTAAAAGAAACTGTTTAGGAGAATATGTTTAATTTGTGTCTGCACACTGTTCCAACCCTGCATAAAGATCTAGGGATATATTTGCAGTTAGATCCCATGACCTGAATAAAGTATGGAACCTGATATGATTGCATACGTTAGATTTGGAACGGTAAATTTAGAGCTATTGGCTCTGCACTACCTCAGATTTCTGAGAAGAAAACAGAAAAACCTTGTAAAAAAACCATAATTCAAATGTAGTTCTCAAATTTCAACTTGGTCCTTACTGCTTGCTCTATGGCTATTCATTTTATTAACCCATCTGCCCTTGCCTCAATGGCTAATCCAAATCCTTTCTACTCCCCACAAAGCTTCAAGGAAGTCTCCTGTCCTTCAAAGTTGGCTAAGGGCATCAGGTGTTAACTCTTTCAACAACCTTGCTCATGACCTCAAAGTCCTCCTTTTTTAGACCAATTAATCTAAATCAGAGGAAGAGCTGACTTGCCCTCACTTTCTTTCTTCCCTTCCCCATTCCCAGCCCCAACACAAGGCTAACAACCTGGGGGAAAGTGTTCTTAATTCTGCTACCTCCAACAATGCAACACACGCTCAATTATGCTTCTCATCTCCCAGAATGCTTTCAATTCAACAGATGCACCACTTAAATATTGTTAAGCATCTAGCTGGGTGTCAGGTACTGTGCTAAGTACTGAGACACCAATAACGGAGACTGCGCCCTTAAGTAACCCAGAGACCATCTTCCCTTTTGTCTTCAAACACATACTAACAATTATCTTCTAAAGGTCTTCACTCCACCTCAGGCCAATATCTCCATCTAGTGATAATCCATCCGCCCAGAGTTCAGAGTCCAATTCCAAGTTGTAACCTCATATAGCTTTTCCTGATTATTCCACTCTGGAGCAATCTCTCCTTTCTTTCTTTCATTCATTCAGCACTAACCAGAAACTACACTATATTGGCAGTCACCTTTTCTGTAACTATTTTATATTATGCTTTATATATCATACATATCTGCTTGTTTAAGAAGGAACAAGTAAGATTTTACAGTCAGATAGAACATGGCTCCAGGGCAGACTCTACCTATTTGGGGCTGAATGACCTTGGACAAGTCACTAATCCTCCCTGGATTTATGGGGTTATTCTGAGGACTGATAATTTAAAAGTTGGGAACACCATAGATTGGTAGCAAATATAAATGCTCTCCCCCATTTGGCACTTACTGATTGAAATCTTATAGCATGTGAATACAAAAATGAGAATTTACTTAGCTCTTATTTCTAGGTTCCTCACTTTATTTTCACTATATAAGCAAGAACTGAAAGCAAAGATGGAAAAAATGTCACCTTTTAAGGGATCATTCAAGGAATGTAAGAAATCTTCATATAAGCCTACACTTGACTTCTAGCAAGAAGCTATTACTTTGTCTTCTCCCCACCCCCACTAAACGTGCAACCTTCTAATAATATTTTAAACTAACAAGACAGTTTCCATCTCATCATCACGGATTTAATACTGTAGTTGTTATATCCAGATTGTTACTGCATTATCATCATACAAGTAGACATTTACCAACTGAGGACAGGTACTATTTAACCAGGCTTACAGCTAATGGATGCACTTAACTGCAAGCAGGCATTAAGTACTCTAAAACAAATCATGTCATAAGATAAGATTCTAAACATGATAACCAGAAACGAAATGAAATCCCAATCATCTACAATTAGCTTCAACTACTCAGTCGAAGAACAAAGTATATTTATGGTAATATCAATTTTTCCTTTTCTACAGGGAGCTATCAGACACAAATTAATAATATTTATAGCTTTTAGTACATACAAAAGGAATCTGGCGTTTTTCTTCCCCAAATTAAAGAGACTTACAAAGTGATATAATGCTTTTATATTTTAAATGACTTCTTTGTTAATATGTATCCAAAATATTCCCCCATTTGAAGTAGTATTCAATTAATCCCTTATGATCATTATCTTTTTATAAGCTAGCTTTACTTAAGGGAAAATGGAGACTACTCTGCCCTTCCTCCTAGTAGAATTAATAACTTTGGTATTCGTAATGTGCCAGGTCCTAAAATTTATTTTTATTTCGCAAAAGCACCCTAGGTTTTGAATATTAACCTGTTATTACCTAGTTGGACAAATTATTTTAAAAACTAGCAATCCTGTCTTGTACATATTTTTAAAAGTAGTTGGATATTACATCATTTACTGCATCACCTGAAATAAAAATAAAAATGTAAATAATTAGTTGAGATTTGCTTTCTCATTTTCACTTTATCTGTTGTCACAATTAAGACTCTATACAGGGGACCTTGAAGATGGCGGAAGAGTAAGACGCGGAGATCACCTTCCTCCCCACAGATACACCAGAAATACATCTACACGTGGAACAACTCCTACAGAACACCTACTGAAGGCTGGCAGAAGACCTCAGACCTCCCCAAAGGCAAGAAACTCCCCACGTACCTGGGTAGGGCAAAAGAAAAAAAGAAAAAACAGAGACAAAAGAATAAGGACGGCACCTGCACCAGTGGGAGGGAGCTGTGAAGGAAGAAAAGTTTCCACACACTAGGAAGTCCCTTCGCGGGCGGAGACTGCGGGAGGCGGAGGGAGGAGCTTTGGTACCGCGGAGGAGGGCACAGCAACGGGTGCGGAGGGCAAAGCGGGGAGATTCCCGCACAGAGGGTCGGTGCCGACCGGCACTCACCAGCCCGACAGGCTTGTCTGCTCACCCGCCAGGGCGGGCGGGGCTGCGAGCTGAGGCTCGGGTTTCGGTGCAGGGAGAGGACTGGGGTTGGTGGCTTGAACATAGCCTGAAGGGGTTAGTGCACCACAGCTAGCCGGAAGGGAGTCTGGGGAAAAGTCTGCACCTGCCGAAGAGGCAAGAGACTTTTTCTTCCCTCTTTGTTTCCTGGTGCGCAAGGAGAGGGATTTAAGATCGCTGCTTAAAGGAACTCCAGAGACGGGCGCGAGCCGCGGCTAAAAGCGCGAACCCCAGAGACGGGCGGGAGACGCTAAGGCTGCTGCTGCCGCCACCAAGGGGCCTGTGTGCGAGCACAGGTCACTCTCCACACCCCTCTTCCGCGGAGCCTGTGCAGCCCGCCACTGCCAGGGTCCCGGGATCCAGGGACAACTTCCCCGGTAGAACGCACGGCGGGCCTCAGGCTGGAGCAACGTCACGCCGGCCTCTGCCGCCGCAGGCCCGCCCCGCACGCAGTGCCCCTTCCTCACCCCCCCCCACCCCCGGCCTGAGTGCGCCAGAGCCCCCGAATCAGCGGCTCCTTTAACCCCGTCCTGTCTGAGCAAAAAACAGACGCCCTCCAGTGACCTACACGCAGAAGCAGGGCCTAATCCAAAGCTTAGCCCCTGGGAGCCGTGAGAACAAAGAAGAGAAAGGGAAATCTCTCCCAGCAGCCTCAGAAGCAGCGGATTAAAGCTCCACAATCAACTTGATGTACCTGCATCTGTGGAATACCTGAATAGACAACGAATCATCCCAAATTGAGGAGGTGGACTTTAGGAGCGAGATCTACGTTTTTTTTTCCCTTTTCCTCTTTTTGTGAATGTGTATGCTTCTGTGTGAGATCTTGTCTGTATAGTCTTGCTTCCACCATTTGTCCTAGGGTTCTATCCGTCCATGGTTTTTTTAAAAATTTTTTTCTTAATAATTAATTTTAATTGTAATTACTTTATTATACTTTACGTTCGTTCTTTCTTTCTTTCCTTCCTTCCCTCCTTTAGACAACGAATCACTCCAAATTGAGGAGGTGGTCTCTGAGAGCAAGATTTATGATTTTTTCCCCTTTACCTCTTTTTGTGAGGGTGTATGTGTATGCTTCTGTGTAAGATTTTCTCTGTATAGCTTTGCTTCCTACATTTGTCCTAAGGTTCTATCCGTCCCTTTTTTTTTTCTAAATAAGTATTTTTTAATTCAATAACTTTATTATACTTTATTTTATTTTTACTGTATCTTCTTTCTGTCTTTTTCTTCTTTCCCTCCTTCCTCCCTCCCTCCCTCCCTCCTTTCTTTCCTTCTTTGCTTCTTTCTTCCTTCCTTCCTTCCCTCCTTTCCTTCTTTCTTTCCTCATACTTCTACTAATTCTCTCTACTTTTTCTCCCTTTTATTTTAAGCCCTGTGGATGAAAGGCTCTTGGTGCTCCAGCCAGGAGTCAGGGCTCTGCCTCTGAGGTAGGAGAGCCAACTTCAGGACACTGGTCAACAAGAGACCTCCCAGCTCCACATAATATTAAAGGGCGAAAATCTCCCAGAGACCTCCATCTTAACACCAGCACCCAGCTTCACTCAACGACCAGCAAGCCACAGTGCTGGACAACCTATGCCAAACAACTAGCAAAACAGGAACACAACCCCACCCATTAGCAGAGAGGCTGCCTAAAATCATAATAAGGCCACAGACACCCCAAAACACACCACCAGACGTGAACCTGCCCACTAGAGAGACAAGATCCAGCCTCATCCACCACAACACAGGCACTAGTCCCCTCCACCAGGAAGCCTACACAACCCACTGAACCAACCTTAGCCACTGGAGACAGACATTAAAAATAACGGGAACTACGAACCTGCAGCCTGCAAAAAGGAGACCCCAAACACAGTAAGATAAGCAAAATGAGAAGACAGAAAAACACACAGCAGATGAAGGAGCAAGATAAAAATGCACCAGACCTAACAAATGAAGAGGAAATAGGCAGTCTACCTGAAAAAGAATTCAGAATAATGATAGTAAGGATGATCCGAAATCTTGGAAATAGAATGGACAAAATGCAAGAAACAGTTAACAAGGACCTAGAAGAAATAAAGATGAAACAAGCAACGATGAACAACACAATAAATGAAATTAAAAGTACTCTAGATGGGATCAATAGCAGAATAACTGAGGCAGAAGAACGGATAAGTGACCTGGAAGATAAAATAGTGGAAATAACTACTGCAGAGCAGAATGAAGAAAAAAAAATGAAAAGAACTGAGGACAGTCTCACAGACCTCTGGGACAACATTAAACGCACCAACATTGGAATTAGAGGGCTCCCAGAAGAGAACAGAAAAAGAAGGGGACTGAGAAAATATTTGAAGAGATTATAGTTGAAAACTTCCCTAATATGGGAAAGGAAATAGTTAATCAAGTCCAGGAAGCACAGAGAGTCCCATACAGGATAAATAAAAGGAGAAATACGCCAAGACACATATTAATCAAACTATCAAAAATTAAATACAAAGAAAGCATATTAAAAGCAGCAAGGGAAAAACAACAAATAACACACAAGGGAATCCCCATAAGGTTAACAGCTGATCTCTCAGCAGAAACCCTACAAGCCAGAAGGGACTGGCAGGACATACTGAAAGTGATGAAGGAGAAAAACCTGCAACCAAAAAAAATAAATAAATAAAAACCTGCAACCAAGACTACTCTACCCAGCAAGGATCTCATTCAGATTTGATGGAGAAATTAAAACCTTTACAGACAAGCAAAAGCTGAGAGAGTTCAGCACCACCAAACCAGCTTTACAACAAATGCTAAAGGAACTTCTCTAGACAAGAAACACAAGAGGAGGAAAAGACCTATAATAACGAACCCAAAACAATTTAGAAAATGGGAATAGGAACATACATATCGATAATTACCTTAAATGTAAATGGACTAAATGCTCCCACCAAAAGACACAGATTGGCTGAATGGATACAAAAACAAGACCCTTATATATGCTGTCTACAAGAGACCCACTTCAGACCTAGAGACACATACAGACTGAAAGTAAGGGGATGGAAAAAGATATTCCATGCAAATGGAAACCAAAAGAAAGCTGGAGTAGCAATTCTCATATCAGAAAAATAGACTTTAAAATAAGGACTATTAAAAGAGACAAAGAAGGACACTACATAATGATCAAGGGATCGATCCAAGAAGAAGATATAACAATTGTAAATATTTATGCACCCAACATAGGAGCACCTCAATACATAAGGCAAAAACTAACAGCCATAAAAGGGGAAATCGACGGTAACACATTCATAGTAGGGGACTTCAACACCCCACTTTCACCAATGGACAGATCATCCAAAATGAAAATAAATAAGGAAACACAAGCTTTAAATGATACATTAAACAAGATGGACTTAATTGATATTTATAGGACACTCCATCCAAAAACAACAGAATACACATTTCTCTCAAGTGCTCATGGAACATTCTCCAGGATAGATCATATCTTGGGACAGAAATCAAGCCTTGGCAAATTTAAGAAAATTGAAATTGTATCAAGTATCTTTTCCGACCACAACGCCATGAGACTAGATATCAATTACAGGAAAAGATCTGTAAAAAATACAAACACATGGAGGCTAAACAATACACTACTTAATAATGAAGTGATCACTGAAGAAATCAAAGAGGAAATCAAAAAATACCTAGAAACAAATGACAATGGAGACACAACGACCCAAAACCTATGGGATGCAGCAAAAGCAGTTCTAAGAGGGAAGTTTATAGCAATACAAGCCCACCTTAAGAAGCAGGAAACATCTTGAATAAACAACCTAACCTTGCACCTCAAGCAATTAGAGAAAGAAGAACAAAAAAACCCCAAAGTTAGCAGAAGGAAAGAAATCATAAAAATCAGATCAGAAATAAATGAAAAAGAAATGAAGGAAACGATAGCAAAGATCAATAAAACTAAAAGCTGGTTCTTTGAGAAGATAAACAAAATAGATAAACCACTAGCCAGACTCATCAAGTAAAAAGGGAGAAGACTCAAATCAATAGAATTAGAAATGAAAAAGGAGAAGTAACAACTGACACTGCAGAAATAAAAAAGACCATGAGAGATTACTACAAGCAACTCTATGCCAATAAAATGCACAACCTGAAAGAAATGGACAAATTCTTAGAAATGCACAACCTGCCAAGACTGAATCAGGAAGAAATAGAAAATATGAACAGACCAATCACAAGCACTGAAATTGAAACTGTGATTAAAAATCTTCCAACAAACAAAAGCCCAGGACCAGATGGCTTCACAGGCGAATTCTATCAAACATTTAGAGAAGAGTTAACAGCTATCCTTCTCAAACTCTTCCAAAATATAGCAGAGGGAGGAACACTCCCAAATTCCTTCTACGAGGCCACCATCACCTTGATACCAAAACCAGACAAGGATATCACAAAGAAAGAAAACTACAGGCCGATATCACTGATGAACATAGATGCAAAAATCCTCAACAAAATACTAGCAAACAGAATCCAACAGCACATTAAAAGGATCATACACCATGATCAAGTGGGGTTTATTCCAGGAATGCAAGGATTCTTCAATATACGCAAATCTATCAATGTGATAAACCATATTAACAAACTGAAGGAGAAAAACCATATGATCATCTCAATAGATGCAGAGAAAGCTTTCGACAAAATTCAACACCCATTTATGATAAAAACCCTGCAGAAAGTAGGCATAGAGGGAACTTTCCTCAACATAATAAAGGCCATATATGACAAGCCCACAGCAAACATCATCCTCAATGGTGAAAAACTGAAAGCATTTCCACTAAGATCAGGAACAAGACAAAGTTGCCCACTCTCACCACTCTTATTCAACATAGTTTTGGAAGTTTTAGCCACAGCAATCACAGAAGAAAAGGAAATAAAAGGAATCCAAATCGGAAAAGAAGTAAAGCTGTCACTGTTTGCCGATGACATGATCCTATACATAGAGAATCCTAAAGATGCTACAAGAAAACTACTAGAGCTAATCAATGAATTTGGTAAAGTAGCAGGATACAAAATTAATGCACAGAAATCTCTGGCATTCCTATATACTAATGATGAAAACTCTGAAAGTGAAATCAAGAAAACACTCCCATTTGCCATTGAAACAAAAAGAATAAAATATCTAGGAATAAACCTACCTAAGGAGACAAAAGACCTGTATGCAGAAAATTATAAGACACTGATGAAAGAAATTAAAGATGATACAAATAGATGGAGAGATATACCATGTTCTTGGATTGGAAGAATCAACATTGTGAAAATGACTCTACTGCCCAAAGCAATCTATAGATTCAATGCAATCCCTATCAAACTACCACTGGCATTTTTCACAGAACTAGAACAAAAAATTTCGCAATTTGTATGGAAACACAAAAGACCCCGAATAGCCAAAGCAATCTTGAGAACGAAAAAAGGAGCTGGAGGAATCAGGCTCCCTGACTTCAGACTATACTACAAAGTTACAGTAATCAAGACAGTATGGTACTGGCACAAAAACAGAAAGATAGATCAATGGAACAGGATAGAAAGCCCAGAGATAAACCCACACACATATGGACACCTTATCTTTGATAAAGGTGGCAGGAATGTACAGTGGAGAAAGGACAGCCTCTTCAATAAGTGGTGCTGGGAAAACTGGACAGGTACATGTAAAAGTATGAGATTAGATCACTCCCTAACACCATACACAAAAATAAGCTCAAAATGGATTAAAGACCTAAATGTAAGGCCAGAAACTATCAAACTCTTAGAGGAAAACATAGGCAGAACACTCTATGACATAAATCACAGCAAGATCCTTTCTGACCCACGTCCTAGAGTAATGGAAATAAAAATAAACAAATGGGACCTAATGAAACTTCAAAGCTTTTGCACAGCAAAGGAAACCATAAACAAGACCAAAAGACAACCCTCAGAATGGGAGAAAATATTTGCAAATGAAGCAACTGACAAAAGATTAATCTCCAAAATTTACAAGCAGCTCATGCAGCTCAATAACAAAAAAACAAACAACCCAATCCAAAAATGGGCAGATGACCTAAATAGACATTTCTCCAAAGAAGATATACAGAGTGCCCACAAACACATGAAAGAATGCTCAACATCATTAATCATTAGAGAAATGCAACTCAAAACTACAATGAGATATCATCTCACACCAGTCAGAATGGCCATCAACAAAAAATCTAGAAACAATAAATGCTGGAGAGGGTGTGGAGAAAAGGGAACACTCTTGCACTGCTGGTGGGAATGTGAAGTGGTTCAGCCACTATGGAGAACAGTATGGAGGTTCCTTAAAAAACTACAAATAGAATTACCATATGACCCAGCAATCCCACTACTGGGCATATACCCTGAGAAAACCAAAATTCAAAAAGAGTCATGTACCAAAATGTTCATTGCAGCTCTATTTACAATAGCGCAGAGATGGAAACAACCTAAGTGCCCATCATCGGATGAATGGATAAAGAAGATGTGGCACATATATACAATGGAATATTACTCAGCCTTAAAAAGAAACGAAATTGAGCTATTTGTAATGAAATGGATAGACCTAGAGTCTGTCATACAGAGTAAAGTAAGTCAGAAAGAAAAAGACAAATACCGTATGCTAACACATATATATGGAATTTAAGAAAAAAAAATGTCATGAAGAACCTAGGGGTAAGACAGGAATAAAGACGCAGCCCTACTGGAGAACGGACTTGAGGATATGGGGAGGGGGAAGGGTGAGCTGTGACAGGGCGAGAGAGAGTCATGGACATATACACACTAACAAACGTAGTAAGGTATATAGCTAGTGGGAAGCAGCCGCATGGCACAGGGATATTGGCTCGGTGCTTTGTGACAGCCTGGAGGGGTGGGATAGGGAGGGTGGGAGGGAGGGAGACGCAAGAGGGAAGACATATAGGAACATATGTATATGTATAACTGATTCACTTTGTTATAAAGCAGAAACTAACGCACCATTGTAAAGCAATTATACCCCAATAAAGATGTTAACAAAAAAATAAAAAGACTCTATACAAACCTCTGACATTCTTTGTTTCTACATTAATAAAACTGCTTAGAGATGAACACAAGTTTAGATTTTTTAAAAATATAAAGCTTAACAGTTTGAAATGCAGTAGAAGTCCCACCTTATCTCTGAATATCTTCCCCTCAAAATTTTCCAAGTTTAAAAGCAAAGAAGAATCTGTAAAGATGATTTATGTATGTTAGGGAACATTACAAATGAAATTACAAAGTAAACAGCCACCTGGGAAAATATCTCCAAGAAAAGATTAATAATCTAATTATACAAAGAATGTAAACATATTACTAAGAAAGATATTATGATTTCAATAGCTAAATGAGCAAGGACATAAAGAGCAAATTTACACAAGAGAAAATCAAATGATTAATAAAAATATGAAAATTAGAAAATATATTTTTAATGATACTATTTTCACCAATTAATTAAAATATGGCAATAAAGTGACTCATATACTGCTGACTGAAATGTAATACAGTATAAAATTTCTGAAAAGTTATGAGCAATATGTAAAAAGAACATTATAAATACTCATAACCTAGTAAATCCACAGTATGCAATCACTAAAGATAATGTTTAGGATAGTTTATAAAAACATGCAAAATTTTTATGTTTAGTGAAAAAGACAAACTATAAAACTGGTCAGTTTTTTTTTTTTTTAACATCTTTATTGGAGTATAATTGCTTTACAATGTTGTGTTAGTTTCTGCTTTATAACAAAGTGAATCAGCTATACATATACATATGTTCCCATATCTCTTCCCTCTTGCGTCTCCCTCCCTCCCACCCTCCCTATCCCACCCCTCTAGGTGGTCACAAACCACCTAGCTGATCTCCCTCTGCTATTCTTCCCACTAGCTATCAGTTTTACATTTGGTAGTGTATATATGTCCATGCCACTCTCTCACTTTGTCCCAGCTTAATAATTTTTTTTTAATGCCAAAGATATCTGTCAAGAAAAATATCAAAAATATTATCATTGGTTATCTTCATAAGCTCAGAATTCATGTTTTATTTCTTTGTTTTATTTCACTGCAGTCTCAAAATTTACTACAGAGAGCATGTTCTTGTTTTACAAACATAAAAAAAATTACATAAAAATATATATCCCTATATTTCTTCTTATTGAAACTGTCGTAGTGTTGGAAATTCCACTTTAAGAGATTCTAATAAATCTTAAGGTCTTTCAGGGCCTTAGAACTGCTTAATTAAAAAGTAAACCTGGGAAAAGTAACACACTAATAAGCACTTATCAATTTCAGTTTAGTATGGAACATATACTTGGGGTAAGAGTAAAGTCACAGATGGGAGGATGGACAGGAGGACTTAGTGGGATGATAGAAGGAAGACAAAGAGGTTACAACCAATTTTATCATTATACCTAGGGCTGGCCCCAGCACTGGCATGGACCTTGCTCTTTGGTGATCTGACCAAAGTCAGCTTCAGCTGCTACCACCACTGGCAGCCAGACTTGGTAGTACCCTGCAGTAATTTCAACTGATCAAAACAAATAGGAATAATAGAGCCTTAGGTACATATAAAACAAGAGATTCATTATACATAAGGTGGGTTATTTTTGCCTCTGATGCAAAAATACTCATACTAAGGTATGCTGAAATATTGTCAAGAAATTTAAAAAGTTTAAATTTGTGTTTTCTTTTTTTTTTTTTTTTTGTGGTACGCGGGCCTCTCACTGTTGTGGCCTCTCCCGTTGCGGAGCACAGGCTCCGGACACACAGGCTTATCAGCGGCCATGGCTCACGGGCCCAGCCGCTCTGTGGCATGTGGGATCCTCCCGGACCGGGGCACGAACCCGTATCCCCTGCATCGGCAGGCGGACTCTCAACCACTGCGCCACCAGGGAAGCCCCTGTGTTTTCATTTTGATGATAACCTCAAAAAATAAAAATGCGAGATCAACTGAATGAACACCTTACAACAGGCTACTGCTAACCTGATTTCAGCATATAAATCTGCATTTGTATTTCTGATTGTGTTGTTACCAAGTTATCATGGAAATGACAGCATTTAAATAATGCACATTCCTTGGCTGGAATCTGGAGGTATATTCTTAAAAGCCTGATGGAATTATTTTCTTTAAAATGTGTCCATGCGTTACTTAAGTTTAAGAGTAAGTAATTAAACCTATGAAGTGAAAAAGGCTAAGAAAGAGTAAAAAAGCTACTAATAGGTATCTCTTTACTCATTCCAACCAATTTGTTCAACATATTAATTGTTCAGCATATTATTAACATTATGTTAATAGTGAGTTCCTATTATACTATATTCAATGTACTATTCTAAGCACTTCCCATATATTAACTCATTTAATCCTCACAAGTTCATGAAGAATGTTATTCTCACCATACTGAGGGGGAGAATAACTTGTCCAAGGTCACAGAGTAAATGTCTGGCAGAGCTAGATTCAAATCCAGGGAGTTTATGGAATTTTGAAGTTCAAGGAACAGACCAAGATGAGGAAACAGACTAGATGAGGAAATTATGCTGGTTTATTGTGAATACTCCTTGAAAATGAAGAGCTAACTATTTAACTCTATACATCCAAACAAGTCCCTTCACCACCTAGGATCTCATAATAAACGCATAATTTAATAAGACAGACTGGATGATTTCTAAGGTCTCTTGCACCTTCAAATTTTCCTGTCTGATAGCACATGTTTGTGAAGTAAAACATCAGCATTACTGCTCAATTGGACATAAGAACACAAACCTAGAAACAGAAGCTAAAAGTATAAAGTCAAACGATATCAGGCATAAGGGAAATTCTCGGGAACGGAATAGCAAACAGAGATTAGCAAAAATTTAAGCCAGTAGATTCAACCTCCCATTGTCAAAAGCTTACCAAATTTGAATTTTTTTCTCAATGTGAATATCTCTCAAATTTAATGATAGAAATATATGAAAAATTAAGACTTCCTTTGAAAATATTCACTCTATGATCAACTCTGGTAGCATATCTTGATTTAAAAAGGCAAGTAATAATTATATTTTTCAGAGTTGAAAATCACAGATATCAGTCAGAAATCATCTGAATTTAACGAATATTACATATATCAGTACAATTAAAAAGTAGCAATAATTTGTTTTTCTAACAGAATAATTTGAATCAACATATTAGCCTTTCCTACTAGAAATATTATCACTTTGGACAATTTATTATAAAATAAAATCTAACCATGTAATCTCATAAGTTATTTTTAACAACTTTATTGAAGAATTAATTTACATACCGTAAAATTCACCATTGTTAAGTGTGCAATTCAATGATTTTTAGTAAACGTACCATGTTGTCCAAACTTTATCGTAATCTAGTTTCAGAAAGTTTTCATTGCCCCCCAAAGTTGCCTTATACCTTTTCTTAGTTAATCCCCCAGGCAACTCCCAACCCCAGACAATTACTGTTCTACTTTTTGTCTCCATAGATTTGCCTTATCTGGATATTTGATATAAATCATGGACTCAGGTATCTTACTAGTTATTTTTACACTAAGAAGAATTTTTCTAAAGCCCAATGTACTTTTTTACAGGACTCGCCAAATAAAGCTATCCTTCAAGTCAAGTGAAAATGAAAATCCCAGAGGTTTATCAGAGATTATAACCATAAAATGAAAAGGAAAATTTTAGCACTGTTCAGAGATACTAAAAGAACCTTCAAATGTTACACTCATTGTCATTAAGCATAAGTCTGAACTGCAGAATCATTAAATAAGTAGAAGTGCTATTTGTTGTTTTCTTCAGTATCATATTTAGAACAAAGAAAATTAGACTAGGGATTAGAACACTTAGTCTGTTTTCTACATTAAGTGATTCCTAGTCATGAAACCTCAAAGTGTTTCCAATTATGAAAATAAATCAGAAATGCTAAGAAAATTTTCAAAGGCAAATTAACTGAACAAAGTAATTAAGTGTTGGCAGAGACCTCAAAAAATATCTAAAACTAAGTAATTCAATAAATCTTAATCAAATATTTACCATACATAACTACATTTTTTGCTAGGCACCACAGGGGACATAGTAGAAATACAACAATATAGTTTTCTACCCGTCAAGGGCTTAAATTTCTATTGGGGAAAATAAATGACACATATGAAATGATTAGAGAACTCAAAATAGAAAATAAGTGTCAAAATGTGACGTCCGAATTGGGGCTGAGAGAGATCAAGGTAGGAAAAATATTGTGGACTAGGAAAATCACTAGAGGCCACAGAGAAGAGGTAGAACTTAGGATGACTCTTCAAGTGTGGCTCAGAATTATATAAGAGCCCAAAGGGGGTGGCTTTCTAAATAAGAAGAACACCACAGTAAATCTGCAGAAAGAAAGAAGAAAGTGAATTAGCTCAATAATAAGGAAGAGTCAATATAAGTTAACTATGACATATGGCTGAAGATGAGAGGGTAAAAAACCAGGTAAAGTGGTGACTTCAAATCTCTCCTCTGGTCACCATGCATTTCTGGAAAAGGTAAAGCTATAGAAGTATTAGATAAGGTTTAAGAGAGGAGGAATTACAAGTGTGCCCAGATGTTAGTAACAAACTCTTTACTTTGGTATAAAATAAAGTAAGTTTTTGAGTCTCTGTCCTCTCTTCATCTAGAAGAGACAAACTTAGACATTTCCTTTCCAGGGTTGCATAATAGAGGGCAGTCCATTAGGTGAATCAGTCCTAGGAGCTGGCACTGGCAAACAGGAACAGCTCTTTCTTCCCTCAGGGCCTATGAAGCCCAGCCAGGACTTCTAGTCCATGTAAGTGAGTAAAATACTATTAACAGGTCATGAGTGGGATACTCCCTGTTCATACATTTGAGGAAATGATATTAACACAGAGTTTTTACTATATACCATACTCTGCTAAACACAGAAATAATGAAAATGACCTAATTTAATATTCTGAACTGGAGAGTAGATAAGTACTGTTCTCATTTTACAGATAAAGAACCTGAGTTCATATGGGTTAAACAGGTTGCTATGGAGGTACTGCTAATGAAGTGACTGAGCTAGGCTTCAAAGTGAGGTCAGTCTGACTCCAAAGCCCATGTTCTTTCCATTTTTTACCATTTTGTGTCTATGAAGTATGCTTACCTAAAACTTTTTTAGATGATAACATCAATTGTTACTATTTTTTAATATCAAATATGTTCTAGGTTCTTTTCTACGTACTGAATAAGCATTATTATTAATCTGTGTAATAACCCTGGAAGAGAGTAATTATATCCCTGTTTAAACCATGACCCAGAGAGACCAAGTAATATGCTAAAGTTAAAATAGCTAGTAAGTGGCAGAGTTGGCTTAAAATTCAGGTATGCCTGATGTCAACCCATGCTCTTTATACTATGCCATACCTCCTTATTTGGCATGCAGTTTAAGAAAGAGATTTTGTTATTGATATGTGGGTACCTAAACTTCCTTATATGACTTTGTACTTTCTGTTTATCTTAGAGCTATAAATTCTGAAATACTCATTCAATAACAATAAGTAAATAATATGGATGTTAAATTCTAAGATATTGGTGGGCCCATGGATTTTTCTTTCTTTACTCTCTGATAATAGAGATACATACTGATAAAATAAATCCAATGGTCTCTATTAATTGGTCCTTTTAAAACCATTTGCCAATTCTAACATACTTTTTATAATATTTCTGCTGGATGCCCTGCTACAATAGATCGTCAGCTTCTTATATTAAAGAGAAAGCTGCTTATCTATAACTTACAAATAGTTCTGATGTATGGAGTTAATCTGCTTACAAATCCCATTTCCACGTGGCCAACTTTTCATGTATTTGAAGACAGAGCTCAGTCCCTTACAAATCTCCTTTATCATAAATTAAACCCTCAAAATACTTCAATTATTCTTCCTGTGTGACATGGTTTCTACATCTAGGTCACACTCTTCTGGAAACAGCCTAGTATTTCTGCTTGTCCCCCTGGAGTAACACAATAAGGATGCTGTCGCTTCTTCTAGATGACAGTCCTTTGAATTAACTGAAGTTGCCTATCACACCTCTCCTTCAGAGTCTTTTTTTCCTCCTGATTAATCAGGAACTCACAGTTTGCAGACCCCTGTCCCTCCCTTCCATCCAAATCCTGATTACTCTTCTCTGGATTTACCTTGGCTCGCCAGTGTTTCTCATAAAATGTGGTGATCCAAATGTAAGCTGACCAACATGCAAGAGAGTGAGACACTTTGTTTTCTTTATACATTACAATGTCATTCACATATATCCTTCTTTTGATTTAGTTTAGTGGCTTGTCTTAAATTCCTGTCCTAAAGAACTACTATAAACGCTTCACCCCACTCTGTAGTTTCTGCCTCTTCTAATCCAGGCTGAGCATGGATTAATCTTCCTAAAATCTCGTGACAGTTTCTTTCTTCTACTCAGAAATTATCTCTCTCCATAGTCTACTGAAGTCTGAACTCCCCCTAGATGTGATTTCCACTTACTTGCATAGCTGTATCAGCCACTGATCTTGTACTTATAATTCTGAACCATGTAAATAAGAATATTCATCATTCTCCAAATACATTCATTGTTTTCATGTCTATGTCCCTTATCTATAGTGTCAGGTCTATATGGAATGTCTACCTACTCCTCTCCTCTGCTTTCTGAAATATCATCTTTTCCCCCAAGAATTAGCATTAATTATTATCTCTTAGTTACTCTTGCTGGAAGCAATCTGTCCTTCCTAGATGATCTCCACACTCTTTCTAGAGCACTATTTCCAGATTCCTTGTCTTCAAAGTAGCTGTGTTTCTTAAGTTTCATATTAGATTCTGATTTTGAGGCTAGTGATATATATTATTAAGCCAATACTGTGCATGGTAAATACAAACTTTATAGCTAGCAGATGATATAAATCACCATGATCTAACCAATCAATCAACATTTAGTGACCATCTGTTATGTACGAGGCACTATGCTAAGCTTTTGGGATATAAATCTGAAGAGATATGGTCTGTGCTTTCAAGGAGTATACAATACAATGAAAGAACCAAAGTATGTTTAAAAAGAAAGAAAGGAAGGAAGGGAGGGAGGGAAGACTGCTTTATGCATAGAATAACCCCAAATCTCTGCTGGGGGTGATCAAGAGATCTGATTCTTAGAAGAAGTAGGAATTTAGCAAAGCAAACAAATAGGAAGACCATTTCTTGTTCATAGTGATATGGCGGAGGTGATAAAATACAGTTAGAGATGAGAGAATCGTGTAGGAAGAAGAAATGTCGAAGAAGACAGTGCAGAATGAGAGGTTATCCCAGAGTACTACATCGCAGGAGGCCTGGTGCTTGAAAACGGCAGGTGTTTACATTAGTAGTATTAGGTGATGAGCAGGTAAGAAGTTGGCCACAGTAATTTGTGTTGTCTATGTTTTCAGGAAGAGGTGTGTCTTTATTTTGCCTACAGTAAAACCAAAGACTATGGGCAAGTCTGTACTCTGCCCAAAGTGAATCATTTTTTTTTGAAGGATGTAACTGAATGTTGTGTTTTAGTTTACTGGTGAGGGTGGGTTAAAATCTCATGTAAATAACTTCTAGCTTCTTTACTATCATGCGTAGGACTTGGATTTTTCTCAAAGTAGCACAACTTGGAAAAAACAGAAAGAAAGAAAGAAAGAAAGAAAGAAAGAAAGGAAGGAAGGAAGGAAGGAAGGAAGGAAGGAAGGAAGGAAGAAAGAAAGAAAGAAAGAAAGAAAGAAAGAAAGAAAGAAAGAAAGAAAGAAAGAAGCTAGTCATCACATTACTATTTCTCCAGAGAGAGTACTTGCTGAGGGAGAAAAAAAAAAAAAAGACAAGGTTTTTGGCAGATTATAATTATTCACACCCTCGTTAGTTAGATTCATCTTCTTAAAACACTGGTTAACTTTATTTCTCTCCTTTTCAGAGGCTCACTAATGACTAAAAACTAAGGTTCAAATGCTTTAGGTTAGCATTCAATCTTTTAACTTGTCTTCTAAATCTTAGGAGAGTCTCATAGATTTTGAGGGTTGTTCTCCCATTTAAATTGTTAAGACTCAATTTCGGATACATTCCTCTGTTCACTACTGAACAGAACCAGAATCTCAGAACCAAGGGCCTCACAACTCTTTTCACAACACCCTCTTCCCCGGCCCCCAGGTGCTGCTGGCTTGCAATTATCTCCCACTGCTTCCTGAGGAGTCTTCAGCTAGGCTCACCTGCTTTGTAACCCAGGCTCTACCTTGCACTCCTGCCTCCATTCTGCTTCCTCCTCTTCAGAAATGTCCTCACCTTTCCTAACCAACTACCTTCAATATTTCAATGATTCTAAGGAGCACATTTCTTCATCCTTTAACATCACAGAAATGAGTGAGTGTGTATCTTGGAATCAATGCACATTGTAACTTAATTGGCTGCATTTTCTTTCTCAGTAATGATATACCTTAAAGTAATGATATACCTTACCATCAATGGCATCTTAACACCTGTATGACTTCCATCTGACTTGGCTCCGCTGTTTTCAAAATACTCCTCCACACAATCATGCCTGTTTTATCTTATTAAAACTGTTTTTGAGTGAGAAATGAGACTTTTAAAAGCAACATTTGGTAGCTCCCAAATGGATCAAAATATCAGATTAAAAATTTGTCAAAATGTTTACAAAAGAAAACTAAATAATGCCTGTAAATCCTTCAGAATTAGTTCCTCAGAATACTTAATAGCTATAACCATATCACAAAGACACACACTTTTGGTGGGGAATGATTTACCTGGAATTTGCAAGTGATTTGGTTAGAATTATTCTCCATAACAGAGTCTAATGGACAGAACACTGGGGCAGGAGTCAAATAATGTTCTTGGATCCATGTTACCTCATCCGAAAAGTAGACGGTTTGACGTGATTCAAGACCCTTTCAACACTTAGCCTCTGTGGTTTTCAGTACTGATATTTGGATAAAGATCACCTTTATTGGTAGAGGAAAAAAGGGTTCTAAAATCTAGGATACTATGACAATTTTAGCAGCTGAATTTGAACCTTGTTTTGAGTTATAGGAATCTGCTCTTTCTCTTGAGTTGCAAGTGATGAGACAATTTGGCACTTGCAACTTGGCATTCTTTCCCTTTCTTGCTGACTTCCTTCCTCTGATTGCTGCAGACAGGTTGTAGCAAGTAAAGCTCTCTTTAGCAGAGATTTATTGAGCTCAAATGTTCCTTCTGTATTTTCCTCCACTGACATGATGCAACAATAAGCATATTTATATACTGCCTATGTATTCTGTATTTCTGGACTTGAACTTCTTTTGGGAGCCACTACACAATAGGTATTACCACACCTGGAACTTCACTTGTCAAGGAGAGAGATGAAATACTGGAAAGGTATTTTATTCATCCCTATTATTGTTATGTCTTAGTAAATTAATAGCTTAGTAAACTCTAGTCTTTATATACTAAGAGTTTATATAAAATTGCATTGATATAAAAACTCTAAGTATCTCCCCCTCCACACATATATAAACACAGCCTTTGCTCTGTAACTCCTTAGATTCACCTCTCATTGCAAATACACTGTCATAGACAAATTCCAAGAGGACCCCCAATTTTTTAAATATCCAAAAGAAATAGAGAAGCACCTGATCTGCGATTCAGGTTTACTATTTTCTCTGTCAAAAATGATTTGGGAAAAGTCATTTTATCTTCTCAAAGCTTTAATGATCATATGCATAAAGCGAGGACTTGGACTGTCGGTGGTTTTCAATCTATTTCTGCCTCCACACACCAGAGATGATCCTATTCAGTCTCATTATACTCAGAGGCTCACTGCCCTAGTAATGCTACAGTGAGAGGGGAGGGTGAGGGTGTCTGTGAAAAAGCTTCTGGGTGTATGTGAGAAACCTAAAAGCCCTGTGTGTATTTCTGGGGGTAGTCAGTCTAATCTCCTCCTTACTCCTACCTACTTCCATTACTACAGACTAATAAGCTCAAAGGTCCTTTCCAGCATTGGTTTCTGTGACTCTGTAAATGGAAAGGACTCTTTCAATATGAACATGTTTCATTATTTAAGTTGAATAGGTTTTGCTCTTTGTAATATTGACGGGTTTTTTTTTTTTCTTTCAGCATTTTAAAGATATCATTCCACTGCTGCCTGGCTTGCACTGTTTCTGACAATTCCTACCTGTGTTCCTGTATTGAACATGTTTTTTCTTTTTTCTCTTTTTGGTTTGCTTTTAAGACTTCCTTTTTTATCACTGCTTTTCGGCAACTTCATTATCATATACCCTAGTGAGGTCTTCTTGTGTTTATCTTGCTTGAATTGCTTTGTGCCTGCTTATCCTGCTTATTCTTGGAGCTACTTTTTTCTGTTGGGTTGATAGTTTTATCAAATCTGAACAAATTTTGGCCATTATTTCTTTAAACCTATTTTCTCTGATTCTCTTCCCAATCCACCCCCAGGAATTCATCTGTGTTAGATCACCTAATAATGTCCATCAGGTCACCGAAGCTCTGTTCTTTTGTGTGTGTGTGTGTGTGTGTGTGTGTGTGTGTGTGTGTGTGTGTGTGTGCGTGTGTGTGTGTGTATGTGTGTGTGTACGCGCGCGCGCGATTTTGTTTTATTTTTGCCTTTTTCTTTCTGGGCTTCAGTTTGAATGGGTTCATTTGCCAATAGTTGATATGTTTACTGATTTTCCTTTGCAGAGTCTCACCTGCTGTTAATCCCATTCAGTGAAAGCTTCATTTCAGATTTTCTATTTTTCAGATCTAGAAGTTTCATTTGGTTCTTTTTTCAAGAAATAAGAATATAAATATGCCATTTCATAAGGCAACCGGGAGGGTTACTAAATCAATAGAAAGCAGTTCGTCTTGGGGAGCAGAAATTTGAGAATGAGGAGGAAAGGGCAGGAGACTTCTGTTTTCTTTTTAGCCTTGTAGTTCTTTTTGATTTTTAAAAATATGAGCAGGTATTACTATGATAAAACTAAACAGAAACAGATATATAAATAAAAATATATATATATACATATATAAAATGATTTTATAAGCAATACCATCCTCTCTCTCTCTGTCTCCCCACAAAATATAAACCTTTGCACTCTGGGAAGTACTGGGATAATTTTCTCTACCTCATACTGCTTAGAGTGATTTACTTGAAGGCTGAGACTGAGTATAGTCATGCATAAGTGAAACTCTGTGCACAAGAACACTCAGTCCCCTTCCTTTCCGTCCTCCAGGACCAAAATCTTATCCAACTATCAGACAGTTTTTAAGAAAACTATCATAGGCAAGACACTTTTGAAATAGTTTATGTTACTGGAAGTAAAATAGGTGGTTAGCTTTCATAAACAGAATTTAACAATAACAACAACATAGGAAGCTATCATATTATCTATGGTGGATTAAAGATGGCTGCAAATATTTTCCCATTCTTCCCATCAAAAGGTTGAGTCTATTCTCCTCCCACTCAATCTGTGAGATGCTCTGGCCAAAATGTGGGGCAAGAGAATTGGGTAAACTGACACGGTATAACTTCAGAGAGGGGCTTTCAGAGATCTGTGGCTTTTGCTTTTCTGGGCTTGAAACCTCCATCTTAGAACCTAGCTGCCATGTCTTTACAAGCCCGTGCTTGTCGAGAGGCCATGTGGAAGAGCTCCAAGGTGCTCCAGGAGAATGCCCCAGGTGAGCCAGACATATAAGTGAGCCACTGTGGATGCTCTAGGTCAGTCAAGCCTCCACTTAAACGAGGGAGCTAGGACTGGGCTCAACTGCCCACTCAGACAAGGGGAGAGCTAATCAACAGCTGAATGATAAAAGAAATAAATAAGACAGAAAATAAGAGGAAAATTTGGGACATTTCCATGATTATAAGATACATGTGGTTATTATTATGACAATTAAATAATTTATCATGTGTAAAATTTTAAGATAGTGCCCAACACACCATAAGTATTCAGTAATGTCAGTGATTATAACTACTATCAAAGAAATAACCTGAGTTTCCTCATTATTTATTATTTTATGCATCAGATGTCAGCTATCCCCTTGCTGGAATGAGCAGTTTGGCCAATCCTAGTTTCCTCTTTCAAACGTGCCTATACACACCCACCACAGCATAAAGTAGAAAGCACTCCAGCTACCAGAACCCACTTCCCATTAAGAAATGTTGGGGATTACATATTTTAAATGGCCGCTATATTTCTTCATTAATATTTTACTTCTTACTCAGTTAAATGAGTAGTATGAAAATTATTCTAGCTAAAAGTTTTTTTTTTAAAGCAGTAAAAAACCCTACAATTTCTTACCTAAAATAATGTTTAGGAAATCTAAAATTTTTACATGTTTGCTGTATGATGAACATAACATTGTTTAGACTTCCACGTCATTGACATGGATGCATATTTCCACATGCAAAAATCAAGTAGTTATTTATTTTACTTTATTTTTGTATGTGTGAGGTAGGCAGGGAAAGCATTGTTTAAGAGCATTTGGTCATATCAGAATCCTGTGAAGAAGAGAGAGCATTTGTATACTTTGATGTAAATACATGCATACTCTTCAGAGGCACACCCTGGGGCCCCACTGATAATCACTGATTTAGGCAAACAACTTATTTTATTTCCTGTTCCTCCCCTCAGACCTTCCCCCCACCCCCACACCCATGCACAATTTCTCTGATAGTATCCTTCCTGTGTTTGTTTCTTTCCTTTTTCCCTCCATTGACTCCTTGTACATTTTCTGCATTAGATGATTCTAATTCTTTAGCCTAGGATTTTGCCAAGATCTGCAGCAAAGATTCATCTTACATAGTTTTATTGCTATCTCCCTTCATCACTTGATTCTCTATTTCCCCATTTCTAAGCATGAAACTCCTCTAATTACAAAGCATAAGTAAGACCTCTGTTACAACTTGGGTAAGCTGTAGAAGAACAGTGCGCTACAGGCATATGCACTCACGTGTGGGCTCTATACTGACTTCAATTCTAACATGTCACAAATTTTTCCAAGGTCGGTACCTTTTTTTTTTTTTTTGTAATCAAAGGAACACCACCATCCTCCTATCCCACTCTACGAATATACAGTGGATTAGTAAAGGCTGTGGTGGTATCAGCAGACCAGCCAACTCTATTCTAGTTACTGTAGAAATAAGAGTCATTCGTTTGGGCAGAAAGTTGAAGGAATCAAGATATACAGCTAATGGCACATATTGAAATATAATAAGGCAGTTGCTACAGCCTGGCTAGGGACCAACTCCATTATCTTTTGCCATATCAGCATTCTGATCCTTTCACCGTTCTGGCTGATCTGCTTCTAAAATCATTTTATAAGCATGCACTCTTCATCACTCCTTGGAAAAGCTTCATTGTGTAATTTTAAAAGCATTTTTCTCTCTCTTCATCTCCCTCCTGTGCTCCAAAAATGTAGAGTTCTGGTCTTAATCAGTGTGTACATGTAGCTCTTAGTAGTGCTAAAAAGGAGTTATACATATATTTTAAAAAGAAAGGTGAAATTATTGCCTTCTCACATGTACCCATGTTTAAATAGTTGTAACAGATGTAACTTCCAGAATACCATAAATACTGATATTTTTAAATGACTTTTATTTCAACTTTTTCCAATTATTCAATAATTTTAAATGATTTAACACTATCATCCATATAAAAGCTAGCTCTGAGAAACTTTAAATTGCTTTTTTTCTCCTTAACTTTGTATTTCCATTCCACTACCCCCTTCATTACTCATTTTGTAATAACTTTCACAAATAAAACTATGTACATACATTAAATTTTTAAAAATTCACATGGGGGCTTCCCTGGTGGCGCAGTGGTTGAGAGTCCGCCTGCCGATGCAGGGGACACGGGTTCGTGCCCCGGTCCGGGAGGATCCCACATGCCGCGGAGCGGCTGGGCCCATGAGCCATGGCCGCTGAGCCTGTGCGTCCGGAGCCTGTGCCCCGCAACGGGAGAGGCCACAACAGTGAGAGGCCCGCGTACCGCAAAAAAAAAAAAAAAAAAAAAAAAAAAAAAAATTCACATGAATATAAGGTTCTAGCTATTAAATTTCCTCTGGATTGAATGAGCATTGCAATTATTTATGTACCATTATATATATTATAGACTTAGACAAAATATTAAGCATAAAAAGTTACAGTTTATTGGAAATTCATTTCTTAATGAGACCTATGGAATTATCTCATTAGTCTCCTCCTCCCCAATGCATTCTTGTAAACATGGGAGACTATAAAGCACAGAGAGACTTTGTTCACATAAACAAGTAGGTGAGAATATAGGAAATTTTCCTATAATAACATCCCCCAGTTCTTTGAAATTTGAATTATATATCAGAAAAGACAACAAAAAAATCACAACTGAAAGTCCTTTCAAACTGCAACTCCTGAGAAAATGAGAGTGAAAATCATTTCCTGCTTTTACTCTCCAATCCCACCTCTCCAGGGCCTCTGTTCACTAGCAAATCTCTTAGGATCTCCACCCTAGGCATCTTTATTATTAGGGGCTTTCCTGCTTCTATAACAGTTGCCTGGTCCACAGAGTGAAGAGAGTTGAGAGAGATAAGATACCTAAATCTATTGCTAATACAATACTGTCTCCCAAGCCAGGCTCCCATACTGTCCTGATACTCTTGTCTTGTCTCTAGCTGGCACTAGACTGCTACTTTCTTGCCTTATACTAAAAACAGAGTGAGCAATTATAAGGGCACTATGAAGGAAAGAAAAGGGCTCAATTAGAAAACTCTCCCTCAGCTTATGATCCCTCTAATATGGCTCTGGACGTTCTCCTTCATAATAAAGCCAGTTTCCACCTCCCTAGTTGGGAGGTAGGCTAAGATCATCTCTAAAGTCTCTTTAAGGTCTAACATTTCCTGGTTCTAAAATTGAGTGAATTTTCTCCTTTTACATTTTTCTTTTTGACACTGAACTGATTCTCTCTGGAATTATTTCGTACTAGACTCTGAAATACTTCCACATTTAGCAATGGCATTCTGAAAATTCATAGCAGGAAGCAAACACAGTTTAAGCAAGTTCATACCTCACGTTATAGGTCATATTTTAAATTTCTATTTCAATTTTTATTATGTAAAGTCTTGTTTGTTTGTTTCTAGGACCTGGGGCTGTGAAGGGCCATGGGAATCTAAATAACGGCTCATACTCATAAACACTAGGGTTTCTGAATGCTGCTAGAACAATTAACATATAAAACATATAAAGCTACTTAACTTAGACATGGTTTTCTCCAAACCAGAAATCCTGGTTATTTTCTAACTTAACAGGAATGTTTTGTTTTACAAAATGAAAATTTAAAAGAAAGCAAATATATCTTTTTCTACTAACATTTATCATATATGTTAGCAGGATTCTAGATAATAAAATTGCATTACTCCTTACAAATATTTCAGACATTTCTAGGCTAGGACCTTTCTAAACTGCTCTAAAGTACTGCTATAAATCATTAAGAGTAATCCATATGCAACCACCAAAAAGGATTAAGAAATACTGTATAAAATGCATCTGAAATTAAATTATTGCTAATTAAATCTTAAAAATGTAGTAGTTCAATCACCAGTCACTAGAATGCCACTCCAAAAATATATCTTTTTCTATCTATATCTGTATCTATCTACAAATGTAAACCAACATGCCAAATGGATATCTCTCATTGGGCATCAATTTCCTCATCCATAAAATGAGAAAGTATTTGCCAGAGAATTGCTGGGGAGACTAACAATGAGATGAGATAGTGTATGTCTCAGTGAACTCAGGTATACAGTGAATTATGTTTCTCATTTTTTGTTGTTACTATTGTCTGGAAGTTGTTAAAATCATTGGCTTTGGATTCAAACAGAATATTAATCCAGCTACTACGAACTATATTACTCCATGGAAATTTGTAAACTCTCTAAGCTTCAGACTCTCTCTTGTAAAAGAAAGAAATAATGTAAGGTGCTTAGCATGTTAACAAATTGAAATTGCATGATTTGCTATTATTAGATGTGCAGTATCACCAACTGCTCAATTTGTCATCGATGAGTTTTATTTGAAGAACTCTTTATGTCACTGACAAGATTTAATGAAGAAATTGCAGCCACCTTCAAGACTCCTGTGTCTTCGCTGCACTGGTCCTCTTCCTTGACTTGTCTCCAGCTTCAGTTTCACTTAAACAACTAGGCAACTGAGTAAAAGAGCTGGCATATATATACAAGCTGTCAGTGTAGCTAGATAAAATTATTCCCCCAATTGTGTAATGGGTAAAAGAAACTGTCAGAATAAATAATTTATGAATAATTTGTTAAAAACTAATTCTATGTAAGATACAGGCACTGGGAATATCACAAGCAAGAGAGTGAATCTCTGCCTTTCAGGAGTTTGCAATGTAGGGATAAACAACACGATAAATAGCAATTTAAAGCCATGTATATTAAATGTTCAGTGGACACAATAGAATATGTTCCACAAGAGACTGGAAGAAGGAGAAAATAAATTATTCAAGGCTGGGAAAGTACTTGCTTTCAATGCATTTTGTAAGCAGGTCCCACTTTTCCACAGGTCCATCTACTAATGGAGAAACCAAAACTGACAGATTTTTAAAATATTTTATATGAAAAAGAACACAAGAACATTCAGAACTATTCATAAACTAGTACGCGCAATTTCATCAAATAACTAAAAAACAGGGTTCAAGTCCCTATGGGTCTGGAAAATTTTACATAGCAGGCCCTGTGTGGACATATTTTTATTCCAGTGGAGTTTTTCCTTTTGTCTCAAAACTGACTATAAAAACAAGTAATGTTTTTCTTGTTATTGAGAGAAACACTTCTTCTTTTAATCATATCTAATACTTAAGACAGGTTAAAGAAAGAAGAGAAAATGCCCCTTTATAATTATGGAGATTTACAATTACTGTATAGTTTACAACAGTCCTACTCACAAGACATCTTCCTTTTTCAACCAAAGCTAGGATCTTTCTGGATATTAAGTTATTTACTGGCTTCCCTTGCATGTGGCACCCAGTGCAGAACCTAATATATAAAACTATAATCTGGCTTCAGATGATAAGAGAACAAAAGGGAAAGCATAATTAGCATGACTATATTATTGAAGCATGTAAAGAAATTGAAATTGAATTAGACCATTTATATAGTTTATCCTTAAATTGAACTTTGCTGAGCAAGACAGAAAAATATCTGTTAGAAAGAATATTAAAAAGTAAATGAATGATTGTATCATCATTTCAAAGTGAAATATTTTATAAAGGCCAGGTGAAATAGATCTTGGTGAAATTACAGGTAGCAAATGTGAAATGTGGAAATTGAATATAAAGAATGCAATTAATGTCTTAATGTGCAGCATTTTTAATGTCCTTTTCCTAGGAGAGTAGAAAGCATTAGTTAAAGATTGCTATTTTTTATATGAAAGAATTTTAAGTTATAATATAAACTATTTTGGTTATTAAAAAAAAAAAGTAAATGAAACCGACAGATAAATAGAGCTAAAAAGTTATGAGGATGGACTTTCCTGGTGGCGCAGTGGTTAAGAATCCACCTGCCAGTGCAGGGGACATGGGTTCGAGCCCTGGTCCGGGAAGATCCCACATGCCGCGGAGCAACTAAGCCTGTGCGCCACAACTACTGAGCCTGCGGTCTAGAGTTCGTGTGCCACAACTACTGAGCCTGCGTGCCTAGAGCCCATACTCCGCAATAAGAGAAGCCACCACAATGAGAAGCCCGCACACTGCAACACAGCCCCCGCTTGCTGCAACTAGAGAAAGCCCACGCACAGCAACGAAGACCCAATGAAGCAAAAAAAAAAAGAAAAAAAAATTATGAAGATGTACTCTTTCCAGAATTTCTGTCATGTCTATATATGACAGGGTAATAACAACAAAATGATGCCAATGATTCCTAGAGTAACTAGAAAAATTGTCAATTCCCCAGGCCTAGAGAATACTTGAGCTCTTCCATGAAGTTTACTACTTGTCTACTGGCAAACTGCCTAATGTTTTCTGTCCCTCAGTCTTTTATAGAAAGGGGATAATTGGCACTTACTAATTTCATAGTATGTCTTGGCAAATTAATTAAGACAACTGGCCTGTCCTTACTGATGAGAAGAGTAAACTAGTCTCTTCCTGGGGGTGCAAACAAGACATAGTTTAATTCCTGGGAAGATACGTATTTATAAAATGTACTTTATTGACCTGTACAGATTAGAGTAACATTAAAGAATAATAAGAGTTTTTATTTTCAAAGTACTTTGATTAAACATATTTATTATTAAAATTAATAGTAACCACTATTTGTGGTTTGATTTAGGTACAAAAAAGATAACAGAAGATTGAGTAAAAAACATTCTAAAAACCTGAATATTCACAAAATTTAATTTTAATGACTATTATATTAATATTTTAAACTCTCTTACTAGCTCTAATTCTAGTAAGAACTGTAGAATTCATTGTAATTCTCAAAACCCATAATCCTTGGTTTATTTAGACCACAGAATAAATTTACCATACATTTTAAGTTGTGTTGATAAAAGATTTTACTGCAGAGATGCAAGTCCTTATAGCCTTACCATAATAATTATCAGAGATTTTAATCATTAGTGGGCACAATTATAGCAAGCTACGGTTAGCTAAGTACCCTCTGAAAAATAATATGTCTATATAAAATAGGTTATCTACTGGCATTGAAGGAAAAGATTATTTACTTCATCTGAATGAGACCTTCATCATCTAATGACTGTTGAATTTGTCTTGACTCATTGTGGAATTGAGATCGAGTATGTATGCCTAGTTATGGTGCTAAGGAATGGTAAAGAATTTAGCTCAGGAGATAATTTAAGACATTATCAAAATTTTATGACAGTAAAGTTTATATATATTTACACTTTTAAAAATAATTTAAAGAGAAATCCATGTTCATCGCAGTAAAGTTAGAAAACTGAGGGAAATATATACTTACCATCACTTCCATAGATAACCACTTTTAACATTTGAACATATGTATCTTTTCAGGTTTTTTTCCCTATAAACAAAGGTATATGCACACACAATTATGCGTATACAGCAGTTTTTTTTTAAGAGTTTATATTGAAAATTTCTAGGCAAAATGAAGGGCTAATTCTCCCCAGTCTATTCACCAATATCTCTGCCTCTGAATGAAATGTGGCGTTATGTGCACGTCCAATATGAAGTGCAGTCTATTTGCAAAGCAACACTTTATAAAAGTTAAAATGAAATTAAGTTATTCATTTGTGAAAACACAGAGGCATTCATAACTTCAATTTCTAAATCACTCAAAAAATGTATTTTCAAAATGACATGGGAGGGTTTAATGAATCTGGTAGCTCTACTTTACATGTATAATTAGCATAAACTATCTAGTTCTACCAACTCATAGGATTATAAAGGCTAAATAAGATAATGATTATTAAAAGTTCCATACAAATTGGAGTCATGATTTTTATAACATCCCACTGTCAAGATTCTACTTACTAATTTATAATTGGTCTGGTCTCTGCATATGGACCTTGACATGTATTATATACAAGTGTTACTTTGTTCAAAAAAATCGTTGAAAATATTTTGCCTCTTGTAAAATGGAAAAATTAACAGTCACAAAAGACAAAAATATACCTACATTGAATTCAGAGACTATCCAAATGATTAACGATAGTCTTCATTCATTGAGACTACCGGTTGCATAACCCCTCAATTTTCACCCTATCAGTCCTTTTCTTTAGATTTTACTGTATACTTCAATCATTCTCCAGCTAGGTGCTTCTCAAACTTTAATGTGCATACGAATTATCTGGGATAATTATCTTCTTAAAATATACAATACTTAGACCATCAGTCTTTTCCAGAAACATTAGAATTGCTAAATCTCAGACTCCATCCCAGACATACAAGTGACTCAAATGCATATTAAAGTTTAAGAATCGCTGCCTAATCATCCATTCAACACTCTTTCCTCCATGTGGCAAAACTGAGTCCCAATCAATATGACTATCTCCATTTCACACAACTACCACTGACGGCTAAGCACTGAAAATGAAAAATCTCAACAAAATTATCTCCATTCTCATATAGATCCTTAACCTTGCCTGGCATTCCAATTTCCTCATAAAGTTCTTTTTCTCGGAAGTTATTTCAAGCTTCTCCATTCTCCTCAAATCCCTAACCTGACCACTTTCCTTTTTTCTCAGCAGCTGACCTAACCTCCTATGTCACAGAGGAAATAAAATATACTAGATAGGAACTCTCTTAACTTCCTGACATCAATAAACTTACAAACTCTAACTTTACATAATTTATTTCTGAATATTCAAACTCCTACATAGATATAATTTCTTCTGCACTCATTACAGACTCCTTTTCTTCTGCCCACTCTTGAATATTGGAGTGCACCTGGGTTCCTTCCTTTCAACCTTTTCTTCAGCTACTATATACTTACGCTAGGAGATACTATCCATTCCAATGGCTTCAATTATCACTAAAATGCTTAGTCTTAAATCTGTATCATTGGCCAGCTGAACTAAGGATCCAAAGGCTATTAAATATTTTAAATACCTTAAACTCAATATATCCCATACAGAGCTCTTTATCTTTCCCCCAAAATGTATTCCTGTTTTCCCTCTCCCTGTGAAACATACTACCATCCAACCAGTTCTCAAGACCAGGACTGGCTACATAATTTACAAGGCTGAGTTTAAAAGGAAAATCTGGGGTTCCTTGTTCAAAAACCATTAAGAATTTAAAGACAGCAACAACAGCATTAAACCAATAGTGAGTCCCTTCTGGGCACAGGGCCCCACTCAGCTGTACAGACTGCTCAGAACGCTGATCCTGTCAGAGTAAAATCAAGGCCATCGTCTAACCAACCATGATGTCCTGTGCATTCCACTCCTAAGGATCTCTTGAAACCAACTACTTCCTTTCACCCCATCTCCATAATTCCCTAATTCAGACCACTGGCTCTCCTCCTAGATTGCTGAAAAGTCACTTCTACCAACAGACCCTCACTGTCCGTCCTCTTATTATAATCAGAGAATTCTGAAACACCTATCTGATCATGCCACCTGCTGCTTAGCAGCCTTAATGGTTACTCTTGCTCCCAGGATAAGAGAAAAATTCTTTGCCATGGCATTCAAAGACTATTACGGTTAAACCGTAAATTGTCTCTTCAGCGTGATCACTTCTGCCACTCTCATCTTCCCTTCCATGGCCAAGCCATACTGAACTACAAATGTATCATGTGCTCTCTCCATTTCAGGCCTTTCCACATAATGTTATGCTCTTCCTGAAACATCTCATCCCTTCCACTCCATTACTTCTAGCCCCCTTACCAGGTTCATTCTAAGAAACTTTTCTTTTTTCCTAAATCTAGTTTTAGTGTTCTCTTTGTCCTACCCCATTCCCCTTGGAGTTCTCTGCACTTCTGCCATCACAGAATTTAGCACTTTATTGTAGTTCCCTGTTTACTTGTCTGTAACCACCACCAAACCATATGCCTCATGAGAAGAGATTTCATCTATTTATTCATTCTTGTATTCCCAGCACTTAACATTATACACACTAAGGATCTAAACAAATATTTTTAGTAGGTAAAAAAACAAACAAAGCCCCCAGAAAACAATCAAAATGTTGAAAATGTTTTTAGGAATATTTTTAATATATTAAAAAGTAGAGGCAAAGTATAATTAGGAATTTAAGTGTAATTAGGAATTTAATAATATAATTAGGCAAAGTATAATTAGGAATTTAATAATAATTATAAGGCAAAGTATAATTAGGAATTTAATAATAATTATTAAAGGCAAAGTATAATTGGAATTTAATAATAATTATTACTATTGGGAAAAGTATAATTAGGAATTTAATAATAATTATTAACTGTCTGGGAATAGAACCTTCCCATGTATCTCACAAATCTAATGTTCATTTTCTTTTTGGAAATTCACTATACATAAATATTGGGAAGGATCTCAGAATTCCAAAAGCACAAATAATTTTCAAAAAGAATACATTTGTACTAGCCTACCAGATTAATATATAAATGATACCTTATAATGAATATATATAGATGATCTATTACATATAAATCAACCACATTTAATAATGTATTTTAATACACAGTGAACAAAATATCCATAAAGAATTTTTCATGGGTATAAACTGAGGCAAACTTTTAAAAAGTAGGCTAACAAACAATATTTATTAAGCATTGTTTTAAGTTATTTCAAATTTATTATTCATTTAATCCTCACAACAACCCTCTGTAATAGGTACTCCTGTAATTTCCATTTTACAGGTGAAAAAACAGTCACACAGATTCACTAATTTGCCAAAGGTCATACATATGGTAGGAGATGTAACTGGGATTCAAACCCATGGCCTGAGTCCATGTTCTTAACCATCACATATCAAGCTGTAGCAGCTTAGATACAACCAATCAATAAAAAAATGTTAAATTGCCATACAAAAAAGAGCTCCCTAATAAGAATTATTGCTATGCTAAAAACAGATGCCAATAATGTTGTAGTGAACAGTGTCTATTTTGAAATGATTCTGATTTCTACTTCAACTCATAAATGTCACTGTTAACAAGATACCATGGCATGCTTGAAAGAGAGGTATTACCGAACACCCCCATTCATGAAAGATCCCTCAAGCTGCAAATACATATTTTTGTCTGTTAAACAAATTAAAACCTTGTATACAAGAAGCAGGTACTTCTTAGATTCAACTGGTACCTGCCAAAAGTAAAGCAAGCTTGGATGACACATTATCACTCACCATAGGATTACACACTCAGAAATTTTTCAGGTCAATGATAAAAGAATATATTGCAACTGACTTTATTTTTAGTACAGAGAATTAGATGGATTACTTAACTTCCCACTCAATAGCCATCATCAGATTTTCTCAGTGCCTTTAAATCTATTCCCAGAAACTCCCAAGGTCTGTAGCAACCCTGTTAACTAGTTCAGATTCTTTAAAGGCCATGAAAAGTCACTGATTTCTGGGAAGAATATCCAAATGAACAAAAGTAACATTCATTATAGAGTCATTTATTAGCTGTTAGATCACGGACCAAGTTTCTTAACCTCTGTGAGACTGTTTCTTTACCTACAAAACAGTATGAAAAGTATCTACCTTAACTGCATTATTATACAGATTGAAATGAGACAGTATATGCAAACTACTTAGCCTGCCACATAGAAAATGAATTTTTTAACAAATAAGTAATGTGAGTTTATCTTTTCCTAACTATTCTGACTTTCCGTAATCTCTCTGTTCTCTGAACTGTAACATTTACTATATCAAACCAGCTAGTACTAGGTATCAAAAGCCTCTAGCTTGCTTTTTCCCCAGGCATAAACTTTCACATAAGTTCATTCATTCAATATTGATGGGAATATTTCCCAGTATTAGACAGAAAGACTGAACTAAAGGACATAAGCTGAAAAAATTACTGCCCCAAAGCATCAGTAATGTTTCTGGTGAGGCCTGACCTTCTGAGCATACTTTCAGGTTAAAGACAGAAAAAGAAAAATTTATATTTACTTCTGGATGAAGCCAGGCTTTAGGTTCAACAGTTTTCTTCTTTTCTGCTCCATTTATGAAACTGTTAAAATCCTACTGGTCTCTCACTTTCTGAAAAATGCAAAACATAAATTCTATTCTTCATGCTTCTACAGATTGGGAGGCTGACAATGTGCATACAATGCAAATTTATTAACATAACACTTTTCTCCTTACTTTCCCCTAGTAATACTTAAATCATACCTTCTTTAAACTTTTGTTCTTATTCTAAGCAGAGTCATAAACTGAATAAAGTTCTGATTTGAAGGGATGGTACAATTTTTGTTTTATGATTTCATAGGAGAATTATGATAATATAAATAATTTGGAAATGGGGAATGTTCCTAGAATAAAGATGAAAAGCTTAAATTTGTATTTATTTTGAGCTCGTAAGTTCTATGCAATTCTATTAGAAGTGCTATGCAGAAGCTGACCAGATTAGAATAGACAGAAAGATACAGATGGTGTAGTTTATTCAGTATATGTTATAGACTATATTGGAAAATGTGTGTGTGTGCACATGTATATAAGGCAAATCATACAGGCTAAACAAGAACCTTGGAGAAAATAAGGTATTATGTATACAATGAATGACAGGGTGATTCAATCTTTAAATCTTCCTGTTTCTGGCTTAACACTTTCCAGACTACCCTTCTCCAAACAGACTCATATCAACCCAGGCCAGTTTAAAAATACAAAAATGTTAGTCACCAAGTTGAGGAAATCAGAAGATTCTATTTAGGTATTAGCCAAAAGGCTGGAAAAGCTCCTAAGAAGCTGGATTCCTGACAATGGATGAGGACCTTACCATTCCAGATTCCTTGAGATCTCAGAAACCTTTGTGCAGAAAAATATAGAGGAAGGGGCATAGATATCACATGCATTAACCATCACACTGTGAGAGGAAAAGGAGCCATCACCAGGTTCCCCAAAGGAATACTTAGAGTTAACAAGCAATTCATTTATAGTGATGACCAACGACAAATTGCCGATACAGTCTCTATAATGGGAGAAAAAATTTCAACATTAGAATTGAAAAGGAAAAATAAAACAATCGAAGATGTAACAACTTAAAATTTTAAACTTAAAATTTTAAGTGCTAAAGTCAGGTATTTATCCATGACATTTTAAACTTTTTTTTTTTTTTCCTGGCGAAATTGTAATGATAGCTATTGTTTCTCAAGGGCTCACTTTGTAACAGGCTCAAAGCTAAATGGTTCATATGAGTTACCCCATACAATTCACCAACATTTCTGAAAAAGAGGTAGCATCCCCATTTTACAGATAAGCAAACAGTGCCTCATATCACACAGTAAAGGCCAAAATAGAATTCAAATCCAGCTTCAAATTATTTAAAACCCATTTATAACTATAGATTATTTTAAGGGGAAAACAAAGAAAAAGCTATTCTATCCTGTATTATCTAAGAAGTACTTTTCGTAACTGCTCTTGGTTTTTCAGAGATTAATAGTGAGAGGGCATCTAAAAGAACTACCATTCTCCAGGACTTCCCTGGTGGCGCAGTGGTTAAGAATCTGCTTGCCAATGCAGGGAACATGGGTTTGATCCCTGGTCTGGGAAGATCCCACATGCCATGGAACAACTAAGCCCATGCACCGCAACTACTGAGCCTGCACTCTAGAACCCGCGCGCCGCAACTACTGAAGCCTGCGTACCCAGAGCCCGTGCTCCTCAACAAGAGAAGCCACCGCAATGAGAAGCCTGCTCACTGCAACGAAGAGTAGCCCCCGCTCACCGCAACTAGAGAAAGCCTGCACGCAGCGACGGAGACCCAATGCAGCCAAAAAAAAAAAAAAAAAGAACTACCATTCTCCTGTATCAATGCCCACAAGAATGGAGTGAAGTTTATGGCAGACTACCAAAGTTAATATATCTATACAATACATTGTTTTAGATTGATATGAAATCAACATATGTATAGATTCCCTAGAAAATTCATAATTTAATGATGAAATAAATTACATATATCATTTAAAAAATGACAATATATCTGCTTTGTCTAAATGCTAACATCTATCTGCTGCTATCTAAATTGAATATATTTATTTACATGACAAATGTTAATCAGGACTTGAGAGTGCCAAAAAACATCCTGAGACTAGGCCATGGATAAAACATGATGACTGCCCTTGTAACTATTAAGGATGCATGCATATATTCTTTCACTCTTACATTCCACAAATGAGTAACTCAGTGTAACAGGTACTTTCTGTGTACTACTCAGTGCTAACTAGTATCTAAAAGCAATTAAACTTTATAGTAATATAGATACTTAATGCAAAACACCCAACCTCTCTTGCTGAATTCTGCACAAACATACAACCTATATTCACTATCCACTCTCCCAAATATTTACAACATTAAAGAAAGGAGAAGAATATCAAGAAGTTTTGGATGATGAGATGAGCCAGAAAGCCTATCTATTCAAATAGTCAACCTAGAGTTCAAAGGGCAATACTGTCAAGGAATGATCTTCAAGTACCTTTCCCCCCTTTCGAGGAGGGACCATGTTTGCTTCAAAGAAAGCAGCAAGTTATTAGACTGTGCTATTAAGTTCCTAATATTCAACTTTCACATATGATCGGAAAAGTGGGATTCACATGTTAAACAGAGGACCTGTATTGTTCATTCTTATTCCCATCTCTAGCTTCAGACTGGATTTATATGACCTGGGCCAAATTTTGATGTTTGTTTTCTTTTTCTTTTTGATACATATTTGTAATCATCTTTAAAAAGAAGAAAAAATATAGAAGGCAAAAATACATGGAACGTTCATAGGGCCAAAGGTAATTTTCAATGATTAGTCTCAAAATTCAAATCCCAAATTTGTAAATATTCACATATATGCTAAGTGACTGAATAATAAAATCGTTTTATACTTGCCAATTCAATTCAAAATTGAAGAGATCAGAAATTATCTTTTCCAACTTCCTAATCAACTTCAACCAAAATTGAAGAGATCAAAAATGATCTTTTCCAACTTCCAATCAACATAGCAGACATTTAGCATAATCAACCCCTTTTTAAAACACCTGCAATAACAGGATGATAATAATAAGTGAACAATTCTAGTTCATTGGGAAATTGTTCTATTTATTTTGCCACAACCTTTTAATTCTGTCCTTTCTATAGGATAAACTTTTAAATATCTGAAGGCAATAACTGCCTTGTATTTTTCTATTTTCCAAGGTAAAATCATGTTCTGATCCATACCTGTTATGTCTAAAATTATTCACAAACCATGAGATCCCCAAACTGTGTATTATGTTCTAGATGTGATCTGACCAGGACAGAGTACCACAAAAGTATTAGTTCATGTGATCTGGATACTATAATTAATGAAGCCTAAAATGACATAAGCATTTTTTAGTAGGTTTATGACAATGCTGACTTATATTACATGTGAGCTCAAATTTCCATTTACCACCAAACAAATAAAATCTTGGTCATCCTATATGTGTCTACTTTGATGATCTTAAACGTAAAAATTTACAGTTGTTTTCAGTAAACTTCATTTAGGGGAAGAATGCTGTATGTAACGTTAGGATTATTCTTTATATTGCGATAAACATCAAGATTTATTAAAAAAAGAAATATATACAGAGCAATGTGATAATCAGCAATCCACTTTAAAAATCAGAAAGTATCCAAAGGGTTAATTTTAAATAGATTTAAATAAGAACTAAATTTAATTCAGCATTTTTCAATTTAGAGATTTATAATGTCTCTGGCATCACAAGAAAGGATGGCTTAAAAAAACCAAAACAAAACGAAACTCATCCTCTGAGGAAGTTGTTATGACACAGAACAGGTGTGGAGCTCTGACTCAATAAATAAGCTTAAACCATCATCCTATATCAATCATTTACAAGACTATTTTAATTATTTTCTATTGTGATGTTAGATTGTAAGTAAAAGAGGAAACCCAGATTTCAAGTACAAAATCCATTAAACCATTTACATCTAACACTCCCACTGAAACTGAAGGCAGATTCTATTTTAAAACTAATAAAAATATGAGTGGTTGACAAAAGACGGATTTCCTCACTTAATCATCCTCCTGTATTAACAGCTTAATTTCCTACCTGTCACTTACTCAATCAAATGCTGGATGTTCTGTAAACAAGATTGTTTGCTTTGTATCACAGAGACTGAAGGGAAGAAAGGAAATATAGTACAATATTTCTTTTCCTGAAACAGTTACCAAAATGTTAGCCTTCATGAGCTATGATCTGCCAAAGAAAAGGGTAAATTCCTTGATTCAGCAATGACCTGTCAGTTGGTTACCTGCCCATTCCTGAGGGCCCTCTGAACACCTGAACAACCCACCTGTGATTTACCACAGTATTCTGGAGAGTACTCAACACAGAGCTCAGAGAATGGGGCTATTATTTTGACGTGCAAATCTTGATGGCAATGAACAGGACAAATTATCTTGTTTTACACTTTGTGTGTCTTGAAAAGAAGGGAGAATGTGAGTTCTCCAACTTTAGCCCTATCCCCACGGGACATCTATTTATCTCTTTGTGGGCATGGTATTTTCAACTGTTTGTTTTATTCTGGAAACCTATCTCTCTGCTATGGCTGAAAAGCAATGGATCTCAATTTGAAAACGGGAAAAAGTTCATACTAAATATTGATAAAAGCTTAAAAATTTAATAGAATGTATAAACTAAATGATTTAGAAAACTAGTAACCATTCACAAAGTTGTTCCCAAGTTGCTATTTATGCTCTACAAGTAGTGTAATAATGTGTCAACTTTTACAGAACATAAAATGCAACATACATTTTTACTTAAATGAAAGATAAAAGTTCACTTCATATGACTAGTCATTCCTTCATAATGGTTTTAAATAAAGTACATTAGTCCAGGTGTTGCTTTATCAATCTGATACTTTGAAATTCATTGAGTATCTTAGTTCCCTAATATGGAGATTAAGTTACCACTAAAGTATATTCTTTATTACTATATTTGTAAAACTAGAGTTTATACTTTTACTTCTAGCTTTTCTGAATCAAAATTCTGTTGAATGGATCAGATTTTAACCTTCAAATACCAGAGTTCATTTTCTCAAATCTTTAAAACTCATCTGATTTCAGAAGAACGAAAAAAGACTATTGTGTCCAAGGCTAAAAAACAAAAAACAAAATAGAGGCTGCTTAAAAGAAGTCTGATCAGAACAATTTCATTGCTGGTTTTAATCAATCTTTTTGAATGACTCTTAGTACTAATTCTTTAGGAACAAGACACTGATTACTAAAGAAGAAAGAAAAAGAAAGCAGCCAAACTCAAAGCATTTTTTAATTTTTCAGCTCTATTTTCCTGGAAATAATCTGTGCTTCACAGACATCATGTTTTTGGTTGTCTTAATATTTGAAAAATCTGTTTCTTTTTCCATTTGAGAAGACTATACTATAATCAAAGATGAAAAAGATAGCTATTAAAAATTCCATAATTATACCTGTTAACACCTCACAGGTAATAGGAAACTTTTAGGTGGATAATGTGAAGAGTGCTTCCGCTTTAATGGTAAGGTTTGAGTTTGATAAAAATTAGACTTCTTTGATCTATATATGTAAATATTTTCCCCCTGAATATGAATCTATTCAACTCTAGCATCCTAGAAAAAAATGTAAATTTTACTTTTGTTATTATTATTCATTAATAGTCTAATGTATGGTTCCCAGTCTGTGGGTTGCAGACGTCTGTGCTTGAAGGCCCTACATTAATACCAAGCATTATCTAAAACATGAATTAATAATATGACATGCACATATATATGCTACTGTTTTCTCAAATATATGTATCTTGTGTTGCGATTACAAAAACAGAAAATCATTTAAGGGTGTTACCCAGTTCTCAGTAATATTTTTTTCCAGAAAATATTTTCTCAATTACATTGAGAAAATTTAATTGCAATTATGTGGGAATCCACAAAATGTTCTGATGCCAAAAACTAGTTCCATTACTCAAAAAAGTTAAGATAGCTGGAATAAATTTTTAATGAGCTATTTTAAGAAGTACTTAAGAAGATGGAAAAAAAGTCACATTTTAAAAACTAAATTAGGGGCTTCCCTGGTGGCTCAGTGGTTAAGAAGCCACCTGCCAATGTAGGGGACACGGGTTTGAGCCCTGGTCCGGGAAGATCCCACATGCCGCAGAGCAATTAAGCCCATGTGCCACAACTACTGAGCCTGCGTGCCACAACTACTGAAGTCCGCGCGCCTGGAGTCTGTGCTCCGCAACAAGAGAAGCCACTGCAACAAGAAGCTCGTGCACCACAATGAAGAGTAGCCCCCGCTCGTTCCAACTAGAGAAAACCCACATGCAGCAATGAAGACCCAACGCAGCCAAAAATAAAATAAATTTATATAAAAAAAAACTAAATTAGAACCCCCAAAGATATGATAGTAAGTAGACTTAAAAACCACATGCTTAAAAGAGTAAGAGATTTGTCATAAGCACTACTATTGTCTGAAGTAAAATACAGTCAAATGTGCCTACCCTGAAGCAAGTGTGCCAGAGTAAAATCCCAGCTCTGCCACTTATTAGCTGTGTGACCTTAGGCAATTAAATCTCTTTGCATCTCAGTTTTCTCATCTATATCGATAATCTCATATTGAATTAAAAAAATAATTCCAAGAAAAGAGGCATGAATAAAGTTATTTTCCACATACTTGTAACACTACAAGGCTGAAAGTAGTACAGAACAAAACAAATGATTAAAGGTAGTACAGAAAAGATTAAGTGAAGAAGAAGAGGCTAAAGAGCAACTAACTTAAGGATGCCTTCTGAGGCACACACCTAGCTGTCACTGAATACCCATCTTGACCTAGATGGTTGTAAGGTTTCTACACTTCACTTTAACTTATAATATATTAACTCTAAGTACAGTCTGAAAAGTGAAGTGTGAATATTGCAATCACTAGGACAACTAATTTTAAAAAGCATACAAAGAAATACAATAATAAAGGCAAAATATGAAGTAAAATGGAGTACTGAAAAATATTCCAATAATTCAAAAGGAGGCAGAAAGAAGAAAATAGAGGAATGAAAAAATAAAAAACAGAAAAGCAACTAAATCACAGAACTAAACCCAAACATACTGACAATTATACTAAATGTAAATGGTATAAACACACCAATTAAAAGACCTGAGACCTAACTAAATGTTACCTATATGAAACTGAAATGAAATTAAGAAATAGATATGTTAAAAGTAAAAGGATGGAAAAAGATGTCCCAACAACAGCAAACTACATTCTTTTAAAAATCACATGGAACATTCAATAAGATAGGATGGCATCCTGGATCATGAAACAAATCTATCAAATTTAAAAGAACTGAAATCATACAAAGCATGTCTCTGACCATAACAATTAACTAGTAGTTAAAAACAATAAGATATCTGTAAAATTCCCAAATATTTGGAAATTAAGCAACATACTTCTAAATAATCTATAATAAAATAGGAAGTCTTAGGGGAGAAATTAGAAGATTTTGAGCTGAATGCAAATAAAAATAAAACATATCAAAAAATAGTGAAATGCAGGTAAAGCAGTACTTTGAAGGGAATCTATAGTATCTGAAGAAAGGTTTTAAATCAATAACCTAAATTTCCACCATATGAAACAAGAATAAGAAGAGCAAAAAATACCCAAAGGAAGAAGAAAGAAGGACAGAAAGAGGAAGGAAGGGAGGGAGGGAGGGAGGAATGGAGGGAGGACAAGAACAGAGATCTGTTAAATTGAAAACCAAAAAGCAATAGAGAAAAATCAATGAAACCACAACCTGGGTCTTTGAAAAGATCAACAGAATTGATAAACTGCTACTAAAATGGAAAAGTGAAAAGAGAAAGAAGACACAAATTGCCAACATCAGAAAGGAAAGAGGAAATCTTACTCAGACCCTTACAGACACTAAAGGATAAGAAAAAACAGTGAACTCTAAAGGTATAAATTTGACAATCTAGATGAAATGAACAAAATTCCCTGAAAGACACAAACTTACAAAACTTTTCCAGGAAGATAGATAACCAAAATTGTCTATTATCTATTAAAGGTACTGAAGTCCTAGTAAAACAAAAACAAACTGCAACAAAGAAAACTCCAGACTCAGATGGTATTAGTGGAGAATTCTACCAAATATGTAAGGAAGAAATATTGATTCTAACTAATCTCTTCCAGCAACTAGAAGAAAGGAAATACTTCCCATCCCATTTTATTAAGAGAGTATTATTCTGATACTAAACCAAAGAAAATGTAAAACAATTACACACAAATATCCATCATGAACACTGACAGAAAAATCCTTAACAAAATATTAGCATACTGAATGCAGTAATATATAAAAAGGGTAATACAACATGACTTACTGGGTTTATTCTGGGAATGCAAGACTGGTTTAACATTTCAAAGTCAATGTAATCCAAGATTTTAGCAGTCTAAAAAAGAAAAATCCCATGATCATATTGATAGGTGTAGGAAAAGTATTTGACAAAGTTCAAAATCCATTCATGATTAAAAACTCTGATCAAACTAGGAATAGAAAGGAACTTTCTCAACTTGTTAAAAGGTATCTACAAAAATGTCTAAGCTACCATCACATTTAATGGTAAAACACTAAACACTTTCTCATTAAGATAAGGAACAAAACATGGATGTCCACTGTCACCACTTCTATTCAACATGGTACTGGAAATCCTTGTAGGAAGTCAGAAAAACAAGCATACAGGTTGGAAAGGAAGAAGTAAAACTATATTCATTCACAGACAACATGATTAAGTACATACATCCCAAGAAATCTACAAAGTACCAAGAGGTACAAAGAACCAATAGTGAGCATAGTAAAGGTGGCAACATACAAAAATCAACCATATTTCTAGATACTAACAATAAACAACTAGAAACCAAAATTAAACAATACCACATATAATACACCTCAAAGAAAAAGAATTACTTAAGTATAAACTTAACAAAATATGTGCAAGTTCTCTGTGCTGCAAACTACAACACACTGAAATAAAAGAACATCTAAATAAATGGATAGACAATGTTTATGACTGGAGATTCAATGTTGTTATGTTATAAATTCTCCCCAAATTGTTCTATAGATTTTAAATAATCCCAAACAAAACTCCAAAAGGATTTTTCAAAGATAATGACAACCTGAGATGATACTTTATATGGAAAGGCCAAGGAAGCAGAATAGCTAAAACAGCTTTTGAAAATGAAGAACAAAGTTAAACACACTGATTTTAGATCCTACTATAAAGCTGTGATCATCAAGACTGTGTGGTTTACTGAAAGGATAGACAGAAATGACCCACACAAATATGGTCAACTGATTTTTGACAAAGGTGTACAGGCGATCCAATGGAGAAAGGGTAGTCTTTTTGACTACCTAAATGGTGCTAGCACCCTAAATGGTGCTAGAACAATTTTGCATGCACATGTAAAAATGGACCTCTACATATAACTCTCACTAGATATGAAACGTCAAAAATGAATTATGGATCTGTGAAATGTAAAACTGTAAAACTTTCACAAAAGTGGAGTCTCTTCAACAAATCATGTTGGGAAAACTAGATATCACATGCAAAAGAATGAAGCCTTACCTTATATCATGTATAAAAATTAACTCAAAATGGATCAAACACCTAAACGTAGGCCAAAACTATAAAACGCTTTGAAGAAACCAAAAGGGAAAAGTTTCATGACATTGGATTTCCTGGAATGACACCAAAAACACAGGCAACAAAGTAAAAATAGACAAATTGGACTACATCAAAATTAAAAGTTTCTGTGACTCAAAGAACAAAATCAACAGAGGAAAAAGGCAACCTACAGAAAGGCAGAAAGTATTTGCAAATAATATATCTGATAAGGGGAAAATATCCAGAATACGTAAAGAAATCCTACAACTCAACAACAAAAAAAAATCACATTAAAAAAATGGGTAAAGGACTTAGATATTTCTCCAGAGATACCATACAAAAGGCCAAGAAGCATATGAAAATATGCTCAACATCATTAATCATTAGGAAAATGCAGATCAAAACCACAAATATACCACACATACTATTAAAAAACAACAACACAAAGATACCACACATACTATTAAAAAACAACAACAACAACAAAATAAAACCCGGAAATAACAAGTGTTAGCAAGGATGTGGAGAAATTGGAACCCTTGTACACTGCTGACAAAGTGTGGGTGTTCCTCAAAAAATTAAAAATAGAATTACCATATGATCCAGCAATTCTACTTCTGGATATATATCCAAAATAACTGAATGCATGATCTCAAAGAAATATCTGTATATTCATGTTCAAAGCACCATTATTCACAATAACCAAGAGGTGGTAACCCATGCAGCCACAAATGGATAAATAGATAAGCAAAATGTAGTGTGTGTATGTATGTGTGTGTTTGAGTGTGTGTGTGTGTGTGTGTGTGTGTGTGTGTGTGTGTGTATATATATATATATATATAGGCTATAGAATATAGCCTATATAAAAGGCTAATAGAATATTAGCCTTTTAAAAAGAAAAGAAATTCTAATACATGCTACAACATGGATGAATCTTGAATATTATATGTTAAATGAAATACTCCAGTCACAAAAAGACACATACTTCAACTTATCTGAAGTATGTAGAGTAGTCAAATTCACAGAAACAGAAAGTACAACGGTGGTTGCCCGGGCTGGGTGGAGGATGTGATGGAGAGCTGTTTTACGGGATAGAGTTTCACTTTTGCAAGATGAAAAAGTTCTGGACATTGGTTGCACAACAATAAATATACATAACACTACTGAATTGTATACTCAGAAATGGCTAAGACAGTAAATTTTATCTTGCATGTTTTTTTACCAAAAAAAAATTTTTTTTTAATTATTTATGACCCTGGGTTAAGCAAAGAGTTGATCAAAAAAACCCTGAAAAACAAAATAAGGACATTGAACTTCTTCAAGATTAAAAACTTTTGCTCTGTGAAATACTGTTAAGAGAAAGAAAAGATAACCCACAGACTAGAAGATATTTGCAATATACCTAACAAAGGATTTTTAATCAGAATATAAAGAATGTAAGTAAGAAAACCACCCAATTTAAAAAGTATAAATAGGTCAAAATAATTTAAAACACTTCTTCAAAGAAAATACTCTAATGACAAATGAGAGCAAAAAAAGATGCTCAATATTAGTCATTAGAGAAACACAAATTAAAACCACAATAACTTAACACTACATATCTATTAGAATGGTTAAATTTTTTTTTTAAACTGACAATACCAAGTGCTAGCAATGCTGGCAGGGATGCAACAAAGTTCCAACAATCTGAAGATGAATATGGCAGTTTCTTATGAAGTTAAGCATAGAGTTAGTTACCCTATGACTCGGTAGTCCCACCCTAGTAATTATCCTAGAGATACGAAAGCTTACATTCACACAAAAACCTGTCCACCCATGTTTACAGTAGCATTATTCACAGCAAACATTGAAAACAATCTAAAATGTCCTTCAACAAGTGTATGGGTAAACAAACTGAAGTGCTTCTATACAGTGGAATACTACCCAGCAAAAGGAACAAACTACTGATACATACAACACAGATAAATTTCAAAAACTTAAGTAAAAGCCATGTTTAAAAGGTTACATACTATATAATTCCATTTATATGACATATGAAAAACGGCAACTGTAGGGACAGAGCAGTAATTGCCAGGGGTTAGTGGTGGAAAGAGGGTTTGATTACAAAGGTACAGCCTGAAGAAATTTTCTGGAGTGAATAATTGTTTTGTACTGTGATTGTAGTAGTAGCTATACAACTTTGCACATTTGTCAAAACTCACATATCTCTACACTGAGCTAGAGTTACTAGCTCTGTAATCTTGGTCAAGTTTCTTAACCTGTCTGTATCTCAGTTTCTCACCTATAGCATCGGGTATGGCAATCGTATTGACCTCATAAAGTTAAGAAGATTTAACAATTAAAATACTTAGAGCAAAACTTAGATTCAGGATATGTTGAATTTGAAATGCCTTTGAGATATCTAAGTAGGCAATTCACTGAAGAGGTCAGAGGAAATATCTGAGCTGAATCAGGGACAATGATGTTGATTCCAGAAGCAGTGGGTGTGGATGAGAGTGCCCACGGACACAGAAGAAGAGGGGTCCTAGCACCCAGTCTTCATGAACTGCAACATTTTATGGCTAGACAGAGGAGAATAAATATGCAAAGGACTCAAGAGGGGACAGAAATAGACGTAAAACCAGGAGATTATTATGTCGTATAAAACAAAGTAAGAGAATGTTTCAAGAGGAAGGAGTGGATAAAGACAGTGAATAAAGCTAACAGATGATGACTGAGACTTTTAGATTTTCTCTTTTTCGTTTAGTAACAAAACCCCTCAATTCAAGCTGTGCAACCAGCTACTCAAAATAGAGAATGTATTTATATTGCAGCCTCTCTTGTAGCTGAACATGGTCATGTAGCTAAGATTAGCCAATGGGATGTAAATGATACATGCAATTTACAGGTTATGTCCTTAGAGCAAGGGACTGAGCTATTATCTCACCTCCTCATTCTTTTTTTTTTTTTAACATCTTTATTGGAGTATAATTGCTTTACAATTGTGTGTTAGTTTCTGCTTTATAACAAAGTGAATCAGCTATACATATACATATATCCCCATATGTCCTCCCTCTTGCATCTCCCTCCCACCTTCTCTATCCACTCCTCTAGGTGGTCACAAAGCACCGAGCTGATCTCCCTGTGCTATGTGGCTGCTTCCCACTAGCTATCTATTTTACGTTTGGTAGTGTATATATGTCCATGCCACTCTCTTACTTCGTCCCAGCTTACCCTTTCCCCTCCCCGTGTCCTCAAGTCCTTTCTCTATACCTGCGTCTTTATTCCTGTCCTGCCCCTAGGTTCTTCAGAACCATTTTTTTAGATTCCATATATATGTGTTAGCATACAGCATTTGTTTTTCTCTTTCTGACTTACTTTACTCTGTATGACAGTCTCTAGGTCCATCCACCTCACTACAAATAACTCAATTTCGTTTCTTTTTATGGCTGAGTAATATTCCATTGTATATATGTGCCACATCTTCTTTATCCATTCATGTGTCAGTGGACACTTAGGTTGCTACCATGTCCTGGCTATGGTAAACAGAGCTGCAATGAACATTGTGGTACATGACTCTTTTTGAATTATGGTTTTCTCAGGGTATATTCCCGGTAGTGGGATTGCTGGGTCATATTCACTTCCTCATTCTTGCTCACCTGAATGAGAACCCAAGTGACACGAGTGATGCTTCTTACCATGTGGCCTAAGGGATGGTACAGCAGCAAGACAGAAGGAACCTCAGTTTCTGACACCATGGAACCACCATATCAGTTAGTGGCTCCATTGTGTTAAATTACTCCCTTTAAAAGACTCTTAACTGAAGATGCAGTAGCCTTGATATTTCAGAATTCATCACAGCAGATTTACGAGAAGGGACATATACAAAGAATGATGTCAACATATATATATTTTTTTAATTTTATTTATTTATTTATTTATTTATGACTGTGTTGGGTCTTCGTTGCTGCGCACGGGCTTTCTCTAATGGCAGTGAGCGGGGGCTACTCTTCATTGCGGTGCACGGGCCTCTCATTGCAGTGGCTTCTTTTGTTGCAGAGCACAGGCTCTAGGCACGCAGGCTTCAGTAGTTGTGGCTCGCGGGCTCCAGAGCTCAGGCTCAGTAGTTGTGGTGCATGGGCTTAGTTGCTCCGTGGCATGTGGGATCTTCCCGGACCAGGGCTCAAACCCGTGTCCCCTGCACTGGCAGGCGGATTCTTTACCACTGCGCCACCAGGGAAGCCCCGATGTCAACATATTTTAAAGCAAATACTTAAACAAAAGGCACAACGTACGACATATACATTAATAATACAAGAATTGGGCTTCCCTGGTGGCGCAGTGGTTGAGAGTCCGCCTGCCGATGCAGGGGACACGGGTTCATGCCCCGGTCCGGGAAGATCCCACATGCCGCAGAGCGGCTGGGCCCGTGAGCCATGGCCGCTGAGCCTGCGCGTCCAGAGCCTGTGCTCCACAATGGGGGAGGCCACAACAGTGAGAGGCCCGCGAACAGCAAAAATAAATAAATAAATAAAAATACAAGAATTATCTGATCACAAAAAGCACATGATACCTTTCTACAGTTTGAAACTGACTGATAAGCACTTTAAACTTTGAATATATTTGGAAATTCTCACAAGTGATTCTTCATTTTGTTGGCTTTTAGAGGGAGTGAGGGGCTGAAGTAGAGAATCAATGTAAGTAATTAGGTTACTTCCCATGTTAATAATGGGAATAATGAGAAAGAAGAAAAAGAACTACTGATCTAGAAATTAGACACAGATTTAGTCTGTGCTGTTTGTTTTGGCTATTATTTAAAGCTTTAACTATGAGTATTTTTTTTCAGTCACGGAAAAGGAACTTCAGTACAATTTAAATTGAATTCTTAGCTATCACAATTAAGTAAAAGAAAATACATTCATTAGATTATTCAAGACTAAAGGTATACAACTGATTTCTATACATCTTAATGACTCACATTAAATAACAGAATAACATAAAAACTCCAAATCTAACTTTAAAAAAATATAATCTGTATTTTAAAAACAATCTCCAAATTATTTCTTTACTAGAAATTTGGAAAGGAGTAGGAAACCCTGCATCTTTTATGCCTGCAGAGAATTATCAAAAGCCTGATTCAAGTATCAAAAAAATGTTTGAAGCTAAGAGGAAAAAAAGTAATAATTATTTACTAAAGCTTTTTTTATGAACTCTGATGCTTCTACCAACAATTTCCAGCAAACTACCAGGAAGATGCTTGTTTCTTAGACACAATGGATTTTTTTTTTCCGACTAAATGCATTTCTGAACTAAAAGCATACAAAGTTAATAAACGGAAGGAAAAACAAATACAGTGTTGTCATTTCTAAATTATATTCTTAAAAGGTTTAGGGGTATCATTTGTGGAACACAAAGAGATTTCCTTCTCTAACAGCATTCCAGGACATCACTCTTTCCTGCCTACCAGCAGACAAGATTATACTTGTCTGGAATGTCAGTGAAGTATTTATACAAAGGCAGTTTTTCAGAATCTTCTTATTGTGAACACAAAACAGGAAATACAGTAATACCATTGGTATACGTTAAACACTATTTAGTATAAACTGTGTTTCTCCCTTAATAAGTACTAGGTTAACCTCCAAGAGGAGACGAAAATGAGCACATCTCTAAACATAAACCACTAGTTGTTTGCAGTCGGCCAGACCAAAGGTTCAGGGAAAAAACTCAATTAAACTAAGAATTTGCCACACTGTGTTTTAGTAAGCGTTATGCTACAGTCTCTAATAAAAACTCATTTTTCCCAAGTTCACAGGGGAAAATAAAAGTATTCTATAAAAGTTAATATATTATTGAATGAAAAACAACCTAATAATAAATTAATTTAATTGAAATACTGATTTGGAGGCAGAAAAGACAAATTTCTATGTAAAGGGGCCACCCATCAAAAACACCAAATAAACCATTTCACATTCTACAAAATATTTTTCCATTTTTTTCACTAAAACCCCCCCCAAAATAAAGAAGTATTTACCTTCCATAAGTAAAAAAAAAATTAATTCTACAAACCTACTACTGAAGAGTTTTAAACTTTATTTACAAATAGATTATAAAGTACAGCTGGTATCCCAAGTAATAACAGAATAAGTCTCACAGAGATAAAGTTTAATTTTCCGTATGATAGCAAAATGAACTTTGGTTTGACTGCCCCCTGCTGATGTGAAATTTTCAGAACTACAAAGTTGATTTGATAAAATTTTAATTTTTTAAACTGTTTTTACTCAGAAATTGGTTTCAATTTCTTATTGAAAACTAAGGAGATTTAAATATTTAAATAACCTCTGTGTCTTTTTTTTTTTTTTAATGTATTTATTTATTTATTTTTGGCTGAGTTGGGTCTTTGTTGCTGCGCGCGGGCTTTCTCTAGTTGTGGCGAATGGGGGCTACTCTTCGTTGCGGTGCGCGGGCTTCTCACTGCCGTGGCCTCTCTTGTTGCGGAGCATGGGCTCTAGGGGCGCGGGCTTCAGTAGTTGTGGCCCGTGGGCCCAGCCGCTCCGCGGCATGTGGGATCCTCCCGGACCGGGGCACGAACCCGTGTCCACTGCATCGGCAGGCGGACTCTCAACCACTGCGCCACCAGGGAAGCCCCACCTCTGTGTCTTATTTGCACTCAATGGGCAAATATTTGTGGAATATCTATGACCTGACACTTATCAAAAATATGGTTTCATCCCTCTGACCCCAAAATACTTAAAAGTTATTAGAGGGACAGGAAAAATCTGGAAAATAATAAACTGTTAGAGAAAATCAAGAACTAAACTAAGTGATACTGAAGAGAAGTAAGCTAGAGAAAGAGAGATTGATAGGGCCAAATTAGTTTAAAAAACTTAATGAAAAAGTTAAGACTGAGACAACTGAGAAAAAGTAATGAGGACATATATAAGAGACAAAATAAGAAAAAGCCTGCAGGAAACAATGAACATAGAGTGCACAGAACACAGGACACCAGGAGATTTAATTTCCAGAATAAATGGACAAATGTTTCGTGAGAAAAGAAAATAGTGAGAGGTTGGGGCCCAACTTTTGAAACTAAAAAAAGCCAGAATAAAGAGCTGGACTTGAGGCAAGAAAGGAGCCACTGAAGGTTCCTCAGTAGTATGATAACCTGATAAAGCAGTATAATAAATGGGTAAAGCAGCATAATAACTTGGTTAAAGACAATCCTTTAGGAAGAGTTCTGTGAAATAGAACAAAGAGGAAACGGAGGAAGAAGAGCCTGCAGGCAGAGAAACTGGTGAAGAGACAACTATAATGAGCCAAGGAAAGAAGTCAACCAGAACGGAACAATGGGAATGGAAAAGAAAAATGGAATTGACATACATTTTGAGATAAAAACAAAACTGGGTGCCTGATTGGATTTAGATTTTTGTCTAATTCTTATGCCATATTAAGTGATTGCTCAATTCAACTGAATTAAAAGAGGAGTAGTGGACAAAGAGTTAACAGAAGGGAAAACTGTAGTGTCACTGGAGTTAATGGGATACAGAGTTTCAAGAAGATGTGAGTAGTCAGCGGGATCAAATTTGTGGAATTCAAAACAAATAAGAACCCTTAAGAAGCCATTAAATTTTGTCTGGCAGACAATGGTGACCCTCACATACTCACTTTTAATAAAGTTGTACAGTCAGGAGGAACTAGAGAGCTTAAAATTTTTTTAATTGAGATGAGATTCAGAAACTAAGTAGAGGAATTCACTTCAGGGAGAACACGTCCATCTTAGCGTAGAGGAGAGGAGGAACACGTAAATAACAGGGCAGAGCTACGTTTATAGTTAAAGATGGGATGCATGAGGAATTTCATGGCAAATGGTCTCAATTATCTCTATAAATCAGTTTCCAAGTTCACTTCTCAAAAAAAGAATGATAGATTAATATTCAGAAAAAAACTTGGAAAATATTTGATATCACTTTTCTACATCAGAGTCCAGTTTCTACTGGAGATATCCAGTCCCAAGGGATGGCTTCATCTAGCCAAGACTTCTCATTTTTCTATACCTGTCTAGAAAAATCTGTGTGCTATTTTGTAAAAAAGTTCAAAGCTGACCCACTGATGACACTGCTTCCGACACATACAAATATAGTTTTTCCAAACATGGTTTAGGTGAAGACATCTGGAATGGAGCATGCAACTCAATAATAGACCTTATTCACATGCCATAGGTAAAAGTGGTAATGGTAAGACCTTATGGAAAAATAATGTGTCTTCTAAGATAAAAGTGCAGTTTTTAGAATCACCAAAACAAACAAACATGGGAAATCATAATTTCTGAATTTTATGTTACATTTTCTTTGTAAAGAAATTTCTCTTAAAAGAAGTATAATACCAAAGTTAGATTTCAGTTAATTAATTTGCTTACAGAGCAAATTATGTGTAATGTTTCTGATCCAAGTTCACTACCCTGTGTCACTGTAATGTCACTTGTAAAAAAATGACCAGTGTAATGATAAAGTTTCCTCTTAAAACTCAAAAAATGATGCAATAAACCTCAGGATATGCAGAGGTCCAATAACACATTTTATTGAAGAGGTCACCAATTGGTTTGAGGCAAGGTCTTATTCTTCATGACTAAATATTCTGAATATTACAATAAAATTGCTATGAGATATTAACACTTATTGATACTTCCTAGAAAAGATTAAAAATCAGCAAGAATTCCTAAGTATTTGTACAATGAATAAAAGTGCTACACTGATTACATGTCTGTATAATAGACCAAAGTAAGTTCTCTCTAAAGTTAAATAGGCAGAGATCTGATAATAACTTTTTCCTTTTAAATTGAAAAAGATTACATAAGTTATTAAATAAAATTTTAGAAAAAGAAAAAAGAATTAACCGTTTTTTTCTTCTTTGAATATTATCCTCTAGTCTTTATATACATGAATACATTTTATAGCAATAGTTATTTTAGATATTTCAAACAACTTTTGCAATTAAAAATGTCAGTTTTCCATTTTCAAACTCAAGTAAAGGGATTTTTCCAAGGCAATTGCCTCCTGAAAAAGAAATAAAAGTTCCTCTGACAAGAGACTTAACTGCAAAAAAATAAAATAAAAAAATAAAGAGGTCAATTTTCAGATAGTAAAATATATATGATAAAACAATAGGAATGACTATTTTAAATCTGAGGCATGCAAAGCAGATTTCAACATTGCATGTAGGACACATCTGGGTGAAGAGCAGAGGTGTATTTCAAAACACTACCCACAATGAATATGTTGTCTAACAAGTGTGTAAGTGAAAAAATATAACATGGCCAAAATAATAGCTTTATACTATATTCATTAAAGTAGATGAATATAAATACAAGGAGATAGCCCTATGTATAGAAAGAACAGTTTACCAATACAGTATCAAAAATCTTTCTTTCTGGTATTTTTCTTCATTAGCTATTATTGCATTAAACATCAAAAGTAGCAGTATTATGTTAAGAGGATGTTAAATCAAATATATGTATCCCAGAGCAAATCTACCTCTTCCCTATCAGCATATCCTGAGGAACTATTTACCTGATTATCTAAATATTACCCTAGACACTAAAACAAGTAAGTTTTGAATATACAGACTAGAAAAAGAGGGTGCTGTGCGGACATGAGTGAGGCAACAAAACAACAAAAAACAAGTAGGAAATTGAAAGAGTACATTGGCCCCTGGGTCAGAAATGAAAAATACGGGGTGATGGTATCCCTGAGAGTGACAAAGCCAGTTTAAAGTAAAAAGCTAAATTTGCCCCCTAAAAAGTTCTGTAAACAGTCAGCCTTGAATATACTCATCTTTTAAGAACTTAGAAGGAGAAAGGTTATTATGCTCCAAGGGGATACAAAAAGGCCTGTGGAATTTGACTCAATTAAAATAGTCTATTTAGACAAGGTTACAGAACAAAGTATCTTGAATTTGACAGCAGTAACAGTCCTCACTCACCAAGACTTATTTAGTCTTGCTTGAGGGACATGTTTAGGTCCTGTATATGATGACAGCACACATAATAAGAAAAATAATTTATGTATATATAAATTGAAAGGATGGTTAATTCTAATTATCAGTTTTATTGGTAAATAGTAATGAATAAAATGATATCATCATCACACCAAAGTCCTTTATTCATTATTAACACTTAATTATTATTGTCTTTTTTTGGTTTTTAAGGGTTTCTCTAGAAGTTATGTGGATAAAAGCAAGATAGAAAATGTCAGAAAAGATACAGGCAGAACTTTAAATATGAGCATTATGTTAATGACTCACTGTACAAATTCACATGCAATGAATTGTTTCCTCAGCAGGAGTGATTAATTTGCAGGGATCTATCCAAAGTCCCTTGACCAGTATTTGCAACAATTAAGACAAAACTGAAATGGATGGTCAGGGTTGATGATAAATTCTGTGAGTTTGGAAGAGATGAAAATCACTGGTCACTACAAGGAAATATCCCATAATTACGGCCTCATTAACACAATACTATCTAAACTGAACCTTTATCTTTGTAATCTGGTCTAAAGCTCTCTAAGCCCCAGCACATCTAGCTCATCAATTCTACAGGAAATGTTATGATTTTCAAGAATAAACAAGTTGCAAATGAAAGCCAAATGGGGAGTGAAGACAGATCTACCCTGCATACTACTCTATTGCATCTTAATTTTTTTATGACTAAGAAGAGCAAGTGTGGAAAGTGGAAAGCAAAGTACATAATTTCCTAGACTCTTCCGAAAAGATCAAGGATACTTATTGCTTATCTCATCTCTCTCTGAAAGCCAAGGTTATGATCCTCAGGCTCCTCAAAGACAAGAACAAGAGACAAAAGGAGATGGAGTGAAATGGTAGAACAAATAAACTGTCTAAATGATACAAGAAACTTACCCACACTCAGAATTACCTTTTCACTTTCAGCACTAGTCAATTGTAACTCTTCATTAATATTTCCTTCTTTCTAAGACATCCTGTCTTGATTTTTCCTTCAATATTTTTATAATTTCTTTAAGCAAAATCCCATATTGTTGAAGAAAGCCTCAAATATTTCTAATTTTAAAATTACAGAGACATATATTTCCCAACAAAGAGAAAACCTAGGTTATCAGCACCTAAAAATATCAAACACAAGATTAAAAAACTGTCTTTTTTAAAGGTGAAGGCAATATAAGAGAATTCTCAAGAAACAAAAAGAAAATACAAATTTACAGAGGCAAGCTAATGAAAAATAGCTAACTCTAGAGCAGTATATCTGAGTGTATCTGAGGATTCCTTGTGGTACAGAAATTAATGAATCCCATATATCTGTGAAAGTTAAAAAAAAAAAAAAAATCAAGGGCCTGGCCTTGGTGGATGGTTGAATCAGAGGGAGCACATAGAGAAGTGACTCCCAAATGGGACATCTTAAATAGGTCAACACTGCCTAACCCAGCCTACAGAATATGGCATCACAGCCTTAGATCTTGGTAAAAGAGAAGTAAAGAAAAAAAAGACTCTCCATAGAATTGATAATCATGAGTCTTAAGACTACACACATAGCCCCCAAAACCTCAAACTAAAAATTTAGTTTAAATTGGTCCTGGACACCTCAGTAGCTATAAGCACACTTAATGTGCAGAACCTGGCTTCTAAATACCATTCTCCATCAAAATGAATCAGGGCTCCTTGAGAAGTGGCTGATTTCAGGACTGGAGCAGGGAAAGTATATTATTAGTCCAGGACACATCGTGCCAGAAAGAACATATAAAAGAATGATGGAGATATAGCAAAAGGGTATGGCAGCTAGAAGTTGCTCCAAGTGGCCTAAATTGGGACAATGTGAACATCAAGATAAATAATGATAGCAAAGGATTAAAACTCACTGAATAAAGTAAGAATTCAAAAGTCCATAGTGATAAAAACAAGGAAAAAGGGAACATTCTTCCACATAGTAGAAAGCCAATCAATAGACAGAAAAATGATGTAATGAGAAAAACCACCATTTGGCAACCATTGTAATAATAACTGGTTCAGGCAAGAAGCATCAAAGGATTCTAAAACTAGTGGTCAAAGTCTGAGTTGTACTAGAGTATTTAAACAATCTTACAATATACCTCAACAAGAAACTTATAAACTATAATGGAAAAATAGTAACTTTACAGTAAAGAAACCTGGAAGACACCACCTTAACCATGTGATCAATGATAACATCACTAGTAATGACATTATACAAACCAAAGTCATGTGCCTCCTGATATAAGAAGAACATACATGTGATATTCCTGTCAAAATGCATAACCTGAATCTACTCATGAAGAAACAGTAGAAAAATCTAAATGGAGGAACATTCTATAAAATAATTGTCTCGTACTTGTGAAAACTGTCAAAATCATGAAGGATAAAGACAGAGGAACTATTTCAAATTAAATGAGAATAAAGAGATATAACAACTCAATGCTGTACATGATACTGCATTTTCTTTTCTAAGAGGATATTATTAGGATAATTAACAAAATGTGAGGATCTATACATTCGATAACATTATTATGTCAGCATCAGTTTCCTGATTTTTATCAATGAATTGTGATTTTGTATGAGAATGGCCTTGGTTTTGAGGGAGTACACATATAAGTATTTATGGTCAAAAGGCACTGTACCTGTAACATTCTTTCAAATAGTTAAGAAAAAATACAAAAATACGGGTAGACAGAAAATAGACAAATTAATGTGGAAAATGTTAACAATTGGGAAGCTTGGGTTAAAGATATAAGGGAATTTGTTGCAAAATTACTATAACTGTTCTGTAAGTCTGAAATAATGTCATAAATAAAAAAGTTTTTTTGTTTTGTTTTTAAGTTTTTTGTTCGGTTGATAGTGTCTCTAGATCCCTTGCAGAATAAAAACAAACTCTGGGTAGTAAAAAAAAAAAAATGTTAAGTTCAGATCTCAAAAAATAAACTTTCAAGAAACGTGAGCTAACAATAAAAATTGACACACATATTACAAAACAGAGGAAATACACCACCAAAGAACCAGTTATTATAAAACACAGAATCAGATCTACAAAGACTGAATATATTGGAATTTTTTGGAAACTGAATATAAAATGACTATATTTAATATGCTTAAAGAAATAAAATAAAACTAAAAGCATAATAATGGATAAATAAGATACAGTGACAAATGAAAACTAAAAGGTAGAAGTCCCTAGTTATCTATTTTTAACAAGCTGTAAAAATATATATGGTAGAGAAGAAAGGCCAAGGTGATGGACTTTCAAGTCAGACAATCTGGTTCCATCACATACTTTTCATGTAACCTTGATCGAATTATTTAACCTCTAGGCCTCACTTTCTTTATCTGTAAAATAGGATTAAGAGTACCTCCTCATGTGACTGCTATAAGGACTAAGTGAGTGGGCTAATTTATACAAAGAATTTAGAACAGCAACAGCACATAAAAAATCTTCAATTAACACTGTAGTATTAATGGTAGTGGTAGTGTTTTTCAGAAATATATCCAAACCCAACCTTCTTAAATTAAAGTCTCTTATTATCAGAAATAAAATATTTCTGGATCAGGATATAGCAGGATATAACAGGATCAGTATTATTAACATAACAAATAAAAAACTTAATAATTTTATGTGTTAGGCAGAAGCTTCTCTGAATCCTCTCAAAAACTTTCTTACCTAACATTTCTATTCCTCACAATTGAAACAGACCAGGTTATTCTTCCTAAGCTACTTCTACTCTTCAACCCATTCAGGTTACCTTATCTAAATATACAGCCTTTCCTCAGACTGAGCATCTATAATGTTATTCATTGAAATACTGAGTTGGGAGCACAGGTAGCTTTAACTATGCTGCCTTAATGCAATGCACACTGTCACTGGCCACTGGAATTATAAAGGACCTTAGACATCATCTAGTACACTATTTCTGGAAGAGTAAAGTGCCTAAAACAACCTGAGATGTTTTTAGATAATACATGGATACTATACTAAATAAATAACATCAAAAATTTATTCCCTTTCAATTTTCCAATTTTCACATAAGTTTAATTTTTAAACTTCTTTAGAGATAACTTCAAATTCACATTAAAGTTGCAAGAATAAGAATATTACAAAGAACTCCCATGTAACCTTTACTCAAATTCATCTATTATTAACATTTTACCCTTCTGCCTTATCTCTGCTCTCTTGCTCTAGTGTGCTGTGGGTTTTTGTAGTTGTTTGCTTTTGTTTTTTTGAACCATCTGAGAATAGGCTGCATACATCATGGTCCTTTACCAAATAAGAAAGTTTCCATTTACTGGTATGCTTTTCACATCTCTCTAAACAACTGCAAATCTTGTTTTACTCAGAGCCCTCTGCAAAGATCATATTTAACTTTTGCTTCATAGCACTGCTTTATTTGCATTGTGTTTATTTTTTACTGTTGTTTTTATTTATAGTAAGTGCTACTTTTAGGGAGATATAAATTGTCCTTAAGTGTTTAATATGTCAACTGAAGAAAAATATAAAGCAAATAGCAGTAAGGTGCTGCAGTAAGGCGAATATGGCAAATTCACGGTGATGCATGGGGGAATACAAAACTTAGAAAATACTCAACTAGTCTCAGTATCTTTTTTCAAAATGAGAGTATGCTGCTGGCTGGGCAAGAGCATAATACAGATGTCTAGCCCAGTCAGGCACTCATGCTAAGTAAGTGAGTTAGAACTTAAGAGTTCAGGCTTCCTTTAGGTCACTTCTCTTTCAATTTCATCACAGAGGAATATCACAAAAAGTCTTAATTTTCCAATACACAATAGTGCTTGTGATGACAGGTTAAACATCCCTGGCTGGTAAATTACCCTCTGCTATGCCTCACTTCCCCTTCCTTGCCTAACTTTTGCTCTCTTGTTCTGGGTGCATACCAACAGGCAGTTGGGTCTATTCCCATACTACCTCTTTTCCTTTCTATATTCTATTCAATATATATTAACTGAGCACTTAATTTGTCCAGACATACCTAAAGAGTGAAACATCAGTGAATAAAACACAGTTTTAAAATCCTGAATCAAAAATTCTAGCTTAACAATTATTTAATATTAAAGTAACATTATGTAAATAAATATTACATAAGCCAATAAAATATGACTGTTAAAAGAACATTACTATTTCCGGGAAAATCAAGGTAAATGCTTCAAGAAAATTCAATAAAGGTGAGTAACTAAAGTAACTGTTAATTTGGTGTAAAAAGAACATCTGTAAAAGAATAGGGACACTCAGAGTGTCCTAAGTTTTCACTCTATAAAAGCCAAACACTGAAATCAATAAATGAAGTTTAGATCGGAGATATCATGGAACTCCAAATCAGTGGACTATTCTCAAAGAAAAGCATTTTCCCTTAAAAAAAATGAACAGGAAATTAATGAGTATCTAAATGTTTTGTTAAAGTAAAATCATTAAACCTCATATAAAATATTTTAATGATTCTTTACTGACTTTTTCAATTAACTACTTATTGCTGGTACCAACCTGGAAATCCTGACACATTCAAAATTACTGATGAAAGGGCAAAATGGTAGAACTAGTATACAAGGAAATAAGCCAATATCTACCAAAATTACAAAGGCATTTATCCTTTAATTCAGCAATTCCACTTTACAACAAACTTGTACAAGTACAAAATAACACTTGGACAAGGTTATTCATTGACGTACTGTTAGTTATGGCAAAAGACTGGCAACAGCTTAAGTGTCCATCAAAAGGGGACTATTTGTATGTAGTTCTGTGTCTATGCAGCCTACAAAAGGATGAGGAAAATACCCATATACTGAGAAGGAAAAATCTCCAAGATACAAGGCTAAAGGAAAAAAGCAAAGCACTGAGCAGTATGCACAGTTTCCTACATTTTGTATATCTATGGGGGACATGGGTTTAGAAACAATAAATATACATATTGCTTGTATTAAAAACAGCATTGGAAGAAGAAAGAGACTAATAAAAATGAGGTGAGGGAGACAAGACTGGGATGCAGAGGTAGGAGCAAAGTATCACCATGTAGTTCTTTCTATACACTTTAGATTTTTTAGATCTATACTGCCTATTCAAAATATTCTTTAAAATGAAAAGAATTTTCTAAAAAAATTCTTTAAAATGAAAAAAATAACTAAAAGAATATACAAATACAGGATAACATGAAATTTATTACTTTGCTTTCGGTTATCAGTGAAACAATTTATTTTACACATTACAATCTTGAAGAGATCGTCAAACTGCGTTTTTTACCTCTAGCTGAGATCCATTTTTTTTCCTCTGTACTAACTTCACGGCTCTGGCTGGTCCCTTAATTTAAAAAAACAAAACAAAACGAAAACCCTAAGAAGACTTTTGGTGGTGATAGAATGCAGATCTCCTGTGTGTCTTCATGAAAGAGACAACTTCTTAACCATGTAAACAAAGGTAAAGTGACTTGTTATGATTTGTGACTTCAAGTTGCATTTTTTTTTCACCTTCTACTTTACAGAAAACATGACTTTTTCATAAAATGCATCCAGTTATTGGGGTGTGGGAAGTAAGGCAGACAACATAACTATTTAAATAATAAGGTCAACTGCAATTTTTTAAATGTTTGTGGAGTTAAGAAGACGACTTACGTTTAGTCCCCAGTGTATTTGTTTGGTTTGTTTAGCACAATGGATGAAATATTATTAAATCTCTTTAAAGGCTATATGCTCTTCCCCATGTACTACTTCCATAAACCTCAATGGTTGTAATAGCTATGCCCTGGATCCCAGGCCAGGTTCCAAAAGCCTAGAGCTCTGGAAGGCAATGTAAGTACTTTCTGCCAGTTTCTAACTTCCCTACCACTAAGTTACTAGGTGTGTTTTGTGTTTATACATGTGTGGTTACATATACTTCCTTCTACTGCAAACTACTGTGATTTAGTAGATAATGATGAAAATGAATGGAGGTACAATAGCTCCATTTGTGGAATGAACAAGGGAATGCCTACTTCTTACACTGAGGTGCAGCAATCAATTAGTTAAAGGTTGGACAATTCTTTTTTTTTTTTTTTTTTTGCGGTACGCGGGCCCCTCACTGCCGTGGCCTCTCCCGTTGCGGAGCACAGCCTCCGGACGCGCAGGCTCAGCGGCCATGGCTCACGGGCCCAGCCGTTCTGCAGCATGTGGGATCTTCCCGGACCGGGGCACGAACCCGTGTCCCCTGCATTGGCAGGCGGACTCTCAACCACTGCGCCACCAGGGAAGCCCATGGACAATTCTTTTAATTCATCTGAGAAAAGTTAAGTGTCAATACAAATTAGCAAACACCCACTTGACAAGTTTAAAATAACCACATGACTTTCCAGATGTGTTAACTGAGGCTCAGACATTAAATAAATTAACCACAGTCACAACTAAGAAGTAAATTCAGAGCTTCAGGCTGCTGAATATTCTGCTAAGCTAATTAACTTTACATACTGTGATTATTCTTTTTTATTAAACTATTTAATTCATCCATATAGAAATAATTCTTTATAACCCCATCTCCTACAAAGTAGAAGTTTCCTTCCATATTTGTGAAGGTAAAAAAAAATAACACAAAATGTCTCATGTCCATCTATGATAAAGTAAGATTTTCATTCCTCTGTATCATGAGATAACCATATTGTCTCCATGAACATTTTTCAAGGAATGTTTGCATTTTCCATGTCCATAAACTCCAAATCAACATCTAAAGTCTCTTTTCTCTCTTCTTAGTAATTCAAACAAATAAAATAAAATCTCTCTATAAAACACTGTAAACATCACTGTAGCTATTCATTTTTAAAAACTCCCATCAAGATAAAAATCCATGCTTGAGAGCAAGGTTTCTCAACCTCAACAAAACTGACTTTTGGGCTAGATAATACTTTGTGGTGGGAGCTTTTTTGTACATTACAGGATGTTCAGCAGCATCCCTGGTCTCTACCTACTGGATGCCAATATCATCACTCTACCTGCGACCACCAAAAATGTCTCCAGACCCTGCCAAATGTCCGAGGGGTGTGGGATGGTTGGGGACCACCCGTTGAGAATCACTGCTATAGAAGATTGTAAAATCGCCATTATTAAAGATTTTAAAGAAAAGAATAGATAATCAACTTCCTGGATAGCACAGACACTGATATAAAAGCTAGTTCTAATAGTTTTTGTTTGGTTTACAGCATCTTTTGAAGTTTCTCTTCTTGTTGTTTGTTTCTATAAATCTCTCCCTCTAAACTTTCATGCAGAGTCAAAATTCTTATAACTTTAAAAAATAAGAGAAATGTCCTCAAAATAACTCTTGTATTGTCAGTGTACCCATTACTATATATATTCATGTATTTCTTCTTAACTTTGACAAAGATGACAAAATATAAACCTTCCAAATCAGGCTCAAAGTTGGGGGTTGTGAGGAGCTATATATGGAAACTAAAAATAAAATACAGGTAATTAGTAATTTAATTATTGACACTCCTGTTTGATTCATCAGCATAATCACTCTCCCCAAAGGTTGAACTGGTGAAGATTTTGCAAGCTATTAAAAACTGTTTATAGCCAGATTTTTTTTTTTAAACTGGATATGAGGCTGCAGCATACTAAAGGCTATTACTAATGCAGGGGGATGTTTTAATCCCTGTAGAGATTGTCTGGGTAAGTGAGCAAAGACTCTAGCTGACAGCACAGATAATACAATTCAGTTCCAAGCCAAAGCACTGTATTTGTTTTTGTTGTTTTTCTCCTGTCCTATCAGCAGCCTGTCTCCATGGATTTGTCTGGGAGAATGATAAATAGTAAAGCAAGCGACCCTCTCCATCCCTCTAAATCATCCGCCTAGCAAAGACCCCAAGCAAAGCTTTTGGAAGGACCATCTTTTTAAATGTACATTTATATGTATAGTAGGTTACTTAAAACCAGTAGGTTACTTAAAACCAGTGAAAATAAACACAAGAAAATGCACATGCAGAGAGATAAGTATACAGAGCCTTCATTCCTTGAAATTTAAAATACATTAGAGAAAAAAAGCCAATGACGATCATCAAATATTTGTAAATACATGAAACAGGAAATATAAATATGTGAATGACTCACCACTAGCCCCTGATAACTAACTTACAGTAGATTAGTTACAAACCAGATTTGACTACCAATGGCCATCTGTGTATATGCCTTTTAAAAAAAATCTAACGTTCAAATTATCCTCTAAATCAAGGAAATAAGAATCTAAAGATACTTACTATACAGATATTAACTTCATCAAAAGTAAATGGCAAATTCATTCTGCAAAATGAAAATATCAAGAAAATAAAGCACATAGGAAAAATCTAAACAGAGTTCCTGTGCCCCGGGAACACTGCATCTACAGTGTAGACTGCATCTACACCTGAATTTTAATCTCAATACCTGAGGAACATATAAAACAAAAAAAAATTAACAATTTAGCTCATCAATTTTATTGGTTTTTCTTTACCTCCTTACTTGTCTTTAGGAGGACTCTATAGTTTCTCTTTGGCATTTATAGAAAATAACTAAATAACAATATTAAGTTGTCTTTTAAAATAATATTTTCAAAACCAAGGAGAAGGACCTTCCATTCAAAGGGAGATCTAAATAATTTTGGAGTCCAGAGCTCTGAATTCATTCAGTCATTCAGTGATATACTCATTCAACAGATACTAATTTAAGTTCATCTTTGATATGAATAAATAGTATCCATAGGTCCTCTATTATTATAATAATCATCATTATTATAAGAATTACATTTATATAATGTTTAAGTACACACAAAACAACTTCACAAAATTATTATAATTAACCTTTCACTCTTTCTTGGTTTTATTATCTACTAATGCAAGGGGAAAAGTTAAATTCATGATGAATAAGAGATAGAAATGGGAGGCAGCTGTAGGGAGTTTTGGAAAGTTACAGAATTAAATATAATATTAAAACTTAAATTTCCTGATTTTTCAAGACTAGTGTTCTTTTTCATATGCCACCACAACACTTAAACATATAACTTTTATCACAAATGCTAATTCCTTCACTGCCCTATGGTTTCTCAGTCTGTCATCAAACGAAGTTTAATGAGCCCTTTTCATTGTCTTATTAAACGTAAAATCTGAGGGCTATCTCAAAATTTAGATGTTTATCTAACAAGATAATATCAAATTCTATATTAAACCAGTATATAAGAGTTCATATGTCATATATCCTCAAGTCACAGTAAAAACAATACATTATTTCTTAATGCTTTAAAAAGTGAAAACTCATTAAATGAGGCAAAGTATTCGTTCTTAGAAAATTAAACATCTGAATTTAGAAAAACTAGAAGTGAATCTTATGTGAAGGGCTACAGAATGACATTATCTCAATTTCTTGGCTAATATGGCATGGTAATCCCAGTTAATGATAGGAACAAAATAAACTATAGTCATAAAAAGTACCATATAACATCCCAGTTTCTTCAGCAGTCAATTTATATAATAAAGATGTCTTTGGGTAATGCCTTTATACACAACATTTTCAATTAAAAACTTTTGCAATATTAAATATTTTAAATAAAAACAAACTTTGAAAATCATAGTGTGATTATGTGCATTCATATATGTGGCTATATAATGACTAATAAATGTTAACAAGATGAGAGAGGTAAAATGGAAGAACATATGTCAGCTTAAAATTGGAAAGCAATGGCTTTAATTTGAAAATGACAGACAAGGAGGCATTTATTCCCTCCATGCACCACTCCCTGGAATTAGGAAACCATTTCCTTTCATAGAACACTCTTTCCAGGTTATTTAGAATTATACTACATTACAAAATTTAAATTTTAAAAGTATACAGTGTAAATGTTACAAAATGTGAATTTTAAAAATGAAGTATCAATATAGAGTATAGTTATTTGGGAGCACACCATGACAATATATGAGAAATTGACATGCTGTAGGATAAAGAATAAGGTATTCAGAGGCAGAAAGCCCTGCCGTACAATACTGCCTTTATTACTTATTAGTTCTTGAACCATGGCAAGCTATTAATCTCACTGAACATCAATCTTCTCATCTCCAAAATGTAAACAGAAATACTACTTTGCAGGGTCATTAGAATTACAGATGATGTTGCCTGCTCAATTAAAAATGGTAATATTTCTTGATTTTTCTGATTCCCTTCATGCACCTTCCCTTCAATTTTTACTTTAAAAATAATACCAAGAAAAAAATCCTATGATGAAATGCATAAAAGCATTTATTCATATTTATATAGGTAGACTTACCTATATTCAATATATGCATTATACTTTTATTTGGAATACACTTTTACTTCTTTGTTTTCCATGAAGAAAATCCTCACTGCTTATGAGAACATTTGGCTTTTCTCACTGTCTGAAGGAATACAGGTTCAGGTCACAAACATGAATGTGAAATATCGACTCATGGAAACTTGGCTTCAGAATATTGTTCTCCTTGCTAATTTTGCAAACTATGTAGGCAAGGGTAATCAACTATCACGAAAACATACTCACGAATGTAACTAAAAGAAAAAGAAGTATTATGAGAAATTATTCTTATTATTTTAATAGCAATTAAATGTGCAAGCACATTACTTACTCAAGGTCATCAGAAAAATTGATATAAGCTCTAATCTTAGGGTAGACTTTTCTTTTCAATAAATATATTACTCAACTATGCAAAACAATTTTTACTAAACGTTTATCTATTACGTCCAAGAAAAACTACATGAATGATATATAACTGGTGACAAAGTGAGGAGGTTAAGAATATAGGAAATACTAGTTTTCTCAATGAAGAACATAAAAAACAAAAAGATACACAATCTAGCTCAGCAAATTATTTTCATTTTGAATCAACAAAATTATAGCTGACATGAAAACACTGATGCTTTCCAAATATATTAATATAGCTAGTAAGAAGAGTATGTAAGGCAGGTCTCCTTCATGCTAACTGCTTACCATGTGTTCCAGGTACTTGGATACATTAGTAAAAAGAACAAAAATCCTTGCCCTTGTGGAGTTTACACTGGGACAAGGAGAGATAAAAAATAATAAACATTGTAAGTAAACTATATGGTAATAAATATTATAGAAAAAATAATTGAGTAGCATAGAAGGGAATCAGGAAAACCAGAGAAAAGGAGTTGGAGTATCTATGGTGTTAGATAACTGATAAGGTCATTGCCTAAGAGATGCAGTATTATTACTGCTTCAAACAAATGAGATCTGTCTTATTAGTATTTCCTAGCTCTTATAACTCCTATTAGCTTTCTACAACTGGTGTTATAATTAGTAATAAAAAAGAGAGTCAAACATTTTTGTAGGACATGTTTGACTTTGCATCTCCATCACCTAGCACACAGCCTGGCACATAACAGATGCTCAATAAATATTTACTGAATGACTCAATCCAAGCCAATAAACAGTTTATCTGAACAGTTTTGGTCCCAAAATTTGTTCAGGGATTTTCGTAAAGGGTCAGACAGTAAATACTTTCATATTGTCATTTAAACAAGCAATGGGTGTGGCTGTTCCAATAAAACTTTATTTATAAAAACAGGAAGCAAGGGGGGTTCCCTGGCGGCGCAGTGGTTGAGAGTCCGCCTGCCGATGCAGGGGACACGGGTCCGTGCCCCGGTCCGGGAAGATTCCACATGCCGCGGAACGGCTGGGCCCGTGAGCCATGGCCACTGAGCCTGCGCGTCCGGAGCCTGTGATTCGCAACGGGAGAGGCCACAACAGTGAGAGGCCCGCGTACCGCAAAAAAGAAACAAAAAACCACAAAAAACAGGCAGCAAGCACAGGAGTTTTCCAATCTCAGCTTACTTTATTCTATACCTGATTGGCTTAACCCTTCAGTTAAAATTTCCTGGGGGTAAAAAGGTAAATTTATCATCTACTTGCAAATGCTTACATTTTTAATTCTAATCAACTAACTCAAATAAACAAAACATAATTACAACAATAACAATACATGCAAACTCCACTTCTCCCTCCTCTCTTTTCTTCTGTCTCCTTTTCTCCTTTCCTTTCCCTTTCTCTTTCTTAAGTGAAGATTGCTTAACTCACTCCAACTGTGACAAAAGCTACTACGCTAGCTGATGTTAGCCCATAGTTTTTATGAGGGAGAACATACAGACATGCAGCACCAGTTAACTGGTAATACAATGCAAATGTTAGAGACTGAATTCAGGTTTATAAATGCAAAAGCAGAAGATGGTCAAAGTATTAAACAAGCAAACAATTCAAAGACATTAAATCTGACACAGAATTTAAGAATTAATTTAGTTAGTGGTTCAGAGTGTGAGTTCTGAAATTGCCTGAATGTGTTAAACTGCCAGCCCCAGTGAATTAGGCAATTTACTTACTCTTTTAAAGTAATAGTCTCGGGGCTTCCCTGGTGGCGCAGTGGTTGAGAATCTGCCTGCTAATGCAGGGGACACGGGTTTGAGCCCTGGTCTGGGAGGATCCCACATGCCACGGAGCGACTAGGCCCGTGAGCCACAACTACTGAGCCTACGCGTCTGGAGCCTGTGCTCCACAACAAGAGAGGCTGTGATAGTGAGGCCCGCGCACCGCGATGAAGAGTGGCCCCCGCTTGCCACAACTAGAGAAAGCCCTCACACAGAAACAAAGACCCAACACAGCAAAAAAAAAAAAAAAAAATTAATTAATTAATAAACTCCTACCCCAACATCTTCTTAAAAAAAAAAAAGTAATAGTCTCCCCAGCTGTAAACCAGGGACAACAGCGCCTAACTCATAAAGTTACTGCACTCAATAAAAAATATCAGCCTTCTACTGGCGTTTGAAAAAGCACACCTTCATTTTATCCAGAAGAGGAAATGAGTACATCATTAAGCCTGAAAATAAGGGATTAATGGAGGAGAACTCTTAAATCTCCAAAAGTATGCTACATGTGCTTAAAAATACAATTTTGCTCACCCTCCCCACACATTAACATTTAATTTTCTTCACCTTTCTACTTATATAAAATATACTACCTCTTATTTTTATGTTATTACATTAAATACTCTTTTTTGTACTTTAATACCAAAAAGAAGTTTGAGAATCAAGATTTCCAAAAGGTATGAGTATGATGATTGGCTTATACTTGTTTTTTCCATAAGAAAGTATAACTCTGAATAGGTCTGCCATCAAATGCCATCAAATATGTAATCTTTGGGCCATAAATTTTACTGGCATAAGAGATTAAAAAGCTACTGGGAAGGTAAACACTGTTACTTGATATGCAATATAATGATGTATCCAAAGTTCTGGTCTGGTTTACCTGCACTGTTCCTTCCAGGAGACAAGAATATAATCTAGCATTAAAAAAAAAAAAGAAAGGAAAACTATATTTTCATAATTTTAGTTATACTTTATTACAGTAAAAAAAAAACATTTAAAACTGTCCATAATACATGCATAACAAATTAACTGACTTTTGTTACTTAATAACCTTGCTAAAAGATTTATTTGTAAAATCTCTAGCTTGCCAAATTTTTACTAAGAAACCAAATTCTCTAAGAATCTTCCCAGCACCAAAATTCTATCTGTTCTGCCCTAAAAGCTGGGTGGTAATATTTGAAAGCAAAATCTGCTGAAGCAGTTTTTAGCTTACTGAGGCAGTGACAAAGGGAGGTCTGTGTAAATGGGTTATCAGAAGATAATCAAGGCTGGGAAAAGAGCCAAGATGCAGGAGGCTTTACCTCCAAGAAGGTACTACTGAGGACAAACTGTTGCTGAAATAAAGCTGACATTTTCCTTTGCATTTACAATTAAAAAGTTTTTTTCAAGTGTGTTTAATGGTCAGGTTTATTGAGATACACTTTAAATACTACAAAATTCTCTATTTTTAGTTTTACTGATAGAAATGTTTTGACAAACACATACAGTCTGATAATCACCACTACAGCCAAAATATAGAGTATTTCTATCCTCCCAGAAAGTTTCCTCATGGCGCTCTGTGGTCCAGGGCCTTTCCCTCAATTCTCAAACCTGATAGCTATCCCTGTCATCCTGCCTTTTCCAGACTGTCCCACAAATGGAATCAGTCATTATTTTCTGTAGCCTTTTGTATCTGGCTTCTTTCATCCAGCATTACACTTTTAAGATTTCATTCATCTTGTTGCATGTATCAGTAGTTTATTCCTTTCTACAGCTGAACAGTACATCACTGTAGGAACATATCACAATTTCTTTATCTATTCATCAGTTGATAGACATTTGGGGCTGTTTACGTGATTATGAACAAAGCTGCCTTAAACATTTACTTATAGGTCTTTGTGTGGACAAATGTTTTAATTTCTCTTGGACAAATACCTAGGAGTAGGATTGCTATATAGTATAAGTATGTATTTAACTATATAAGAAACTTTTATTTAAAAAAAATTGATAACTTCACTTAAACTGTGAAGAAAGATACTAAATTGATGGTATACCATAGTTTTTATGAGAGAGAAAACACTACTAATCCTGCACAATTTATCGAGCTAAGGAATACATTGGTATTGTGTAAAATATATAGAGTGCTTATATTTGACTAGAATCATTTAGATAACGTGTAAATCACCCAGAGCAGGCCTGGTGCATAGTATAAACCTAATGACTGCTGGTTCTCTCTCCAATGTTCAAACTTCCCTTTTCTTAATGTTTCCAACTCCCCCAAACCCAAACTTACATAAACTTACACTTAAACTTAAATCATTATTTGTTAAATAAGTTATACCGTAGAACAAAATCACACAAAAATTTCAACTACTATTTTTAAAAGCAAAGCCAATTCCACTCATTTCCCTTAAGCTGTTCATTCTTCAGCTGCAGGAGGGGAAGCCTCTAAAAGCAGCAGATACTGAGTAATATTCTGTTGTGTATATACATATATGCCACATCTTCTTTATCCATCCGTCTGTTGATGGACACTGGGTTGCTTCCATGTCTTGGCTATTGTAAATAGTGCTGCTATGAACACTGGGGTGCATGTATCTTTTTTGAAATTGAGTTTTTGGTTTTTCTGGATATATACTCAGGAGTGGGACTGCTGGATCATATGGTAACTCTATTTTTAGTCTTTTGAGGAACCTCCATACTGTTTTCCACAGTGGCTCCACCAATTTACATTCCCACCATCTGTGTACAGGGTTCCCTTCTCTCCACTTCCTCTCCAACATTTGTTGTTTATAGACTTTTTGACAATAGCCATTCTGAGAAGTGTGAAGTGATATCTCATTGTGGTTCTGATTTGCATTTCTCTAATAATTAGTGATGCTGAGCATCTTTTCATGTGCCTGTTAGCCATCTTTATGTCTTCTTTGGAAAAATGGCTATTCAGGTCTTCTGCCCATTTTTTATTTGGGTTGTTTGTTTTTTTTTTGATATTGAGTTGTATAAGCTATTTATATATACTGAAATAAGTGAGAGACAAATACTGTATGATATCACTTACATATGCAATCTAAAAAATGAAACAAATGGATTTATACAGCAAAGCAGAAACAGAAAACAGATACAGAAAACAAACTAGTGGTTACCAAGAGGGGAGGGACATGTTAGTATGGGATTAAGAGATACAAACTACTATGTATAAAATAGATAAGCAACAAAAATATATTGTATAACACAGGGGATTATAACCATTATATTGTAATAACTTTTAATGAAGGATAAACTGTAAAAATACTGAATCAATATACTGTACACCTGAAACTAATATAATATTGTAAATCAACTATACTTCAATCAATCAATAGGTAAAATAAATGAATACATAAAAATGTAATGGATGACTAAAAAAATTAAAATAGAAGCAGTAGATCCTACACACAGGAAACATTTCAGGTAAGCATCACCATCTTGTGTCCAAAATGAGTAATTGCAATACCAAATTTATTGTCAAACAGAGAACACAGATGATGACAGAGACCAGCGAGTATGACATCTAAAATCCATTTTTCCAAATTTACTCTGATGTATACGCCAATACATTATGGCATACAAAGTCTACACTGTTCATGTTTGATGATTATAATATTTCAAAATTTAACTGTATTTCAAATTAGATGGCCTATATCTTAGGAAAAGAACTGAGTTTTCTTATATTATATGCCCCTGTCTGATACTTTTGCACACCCTTCCAAACACAGAAACACACACACTGAATATAATGCCAGACAAAAAAATGGAATATTACTGTTAACGCTCTCTATGCGTTTTAAAAGTAATCACCAAATTAGCTCTTCTATTAATGATTTTAAAATATTCAATAAATGGCTTCAGATTTAGTTCTTGGCTACACTTAACATTAGTTCCCTAATGAGATTCTATAAGCATTAATAATCCAAGTGAAGAAGATTTTTCAACTTTCAAAGTAACTCAATTTTAAATAATCATATAGACATTTCTGTTTTAAGTAAAAATTATTTTTACATTAATAGAAGCTTTTAAAAAGAGCATACGAAATACACCAAAATATTACAGGCTGAACAGACAACTGTGAAAAGAGAAAATATGCAGCTCAACAAGTTTTCCTTTTTGAAAGAATAATAAATTTTCAGGGAAGAAGTTAAAGTGTTCTTCAACTGTCAACTAAGTTCTCCATTACACAACAGCACCTTTAAGGCTGATTTATGGCTTTCCCCCCCTTTTCTGACAATCAAGTGTTTAAAAAGAAAAGTCACTTTTGTACCTGGATGATATTTGCTTACTTTATAACCTGTATGAAGAAAGGAACTTTTCAATAACAAGAAAGTTTGAAAAGGTGATACCTGAAAAAACTTTTTTAAAAAAGACAAATAAAACCCAAAAAAACAAAAGAGAAACCTCAGACATCTGTTTGGTAAATATCAACCTTTTATGTAGCACTTGTAATCTCTATTACTATCTATCTCTGTGTCACAAAGTAAGAGAATTGTAGAACATTACTGATATATCAGAGACTGTCTAGTACATCTTTGACAGGTACAGAAACAGAGGCCCAGAGAGGCTAAATAATTTCAAAGAATACACAGTTTGATAGCAACAGAGCTAGAGTTAGAAGAGTTAGAAACCAAGATCCCTTCATCTGTGTCTGTCTCATTTCTTTTTCTTTTTTTCCAAATAGGTTCACTTCATTTTATTTTATTGAGATATAATTTACATCCCATAAAATATACCCACCTAAAGTGTACACTTCAACGTCTGTAGTACAACCATCAACAGTCTAGTTTTATAATATTTTCGTCATCTGGAAAATTTCCCTCATGCACATTTGTAGTCAATCTTCACTCCCATGCTCAATCAATAAACTGCTTTCTATCTCTATAGGTGTGACTTTTCTAGAAATTTCATACAAATGGAATGATACAATATGTAATCTTTTATATTTTCTTTTACTTAGAGAAACGTCCCTGAATTTCACCCATGTTATTGTGTGTATCAGTTATTCATTCCACTTTTTATTGAAGTACAACTGACTTCCAATATTATATTAGTTTCAGGTGTACAAAACAGTGACTTGATGTTTTTACACATTATGAAATGATCATGACAATAAGTCTACCTACCATCAATTACCACATACAGTTATAACAATGTTTATTGACTATATTCCCTATGCTGTACATGACATCCCCGTGACATATTTATTTTATCCCTGGAAGTTTATACCCCTTAATCCTCTTTACCTATTTTGCCCATCCCCTCACTCCCTTACACTCTGGCAACCACTTGTTTATTCTCTGTATCCATGAGTCTGTTTTGTTAGGTTTGTTCATTTGTTATGCTTTTTAGATTCCACATGTAGATGAAATAACATAGTATTTATGTTTCTCTGTCTGACTTATTTCATCTACCGTAATACCCTCTAGGTCCACCCATGTTGTTCCAAATGGCAAGATTACAATTTTTTTATGGCTGAGTAATACTCCATTGTGTGTGTGTGTATGTGTATCACATCTTTATCCACTTATTTATCGTTGGGCACTTAGATTGCATCCTTATCTTGGCTATTGTAAATAATGCTGCAATAAGCACTGGGGTGCATATATCTTCTTGTATTAGTGTTTTTGTTTCTTGGATAAATCTCCAGACGTGGAATTTCTGGGTAACATGGTAGTTCTACTTAATCCTCGCTAATACTTTTTAATTTTTGTCTTCTTGAAAACAGCTCTGACAGGTGTAAGGCAATATATCATTGTGGTTTTGATTTGCATTTCCCTAATAATTATGATGTTGAGCATCATTTCATGTGTCTGTTGGTCACCTGTGTGTCCTCTTTGGAAAAATGTGTATTCTCTGCACATTTTTTAATTGAGTTTTTTATTGACGTTGAGTTGTATGAGTTCTTTGTACATTTTAGATATTAACCCCTTCTTGGATATATTATTTGTAAATATCTTCTCCCATTCAGTAGATGGTGGCCTTTTCATTTTATTGGTATTTTCTTTCACTGTGCAAAAGCTTTTTATTTTGATGTAGTCCTATTTATTTATTTTTGCTTTTGTTGTCCTTGCCTCAGGAGACAGATCCAAAAAAATATTGCTAAGACCAATATCAAAGAGCTTCTATGTTTTCTTCTAGGAGTTTTATGGTTTTAGGTCTTATGTTTAAATCTTTAATCTATTTTGAGTTTATTTGCATATGGTATAAGAAAGTAATCCAGTTTGAATCTTTCACATGCAGCTGTCCAGTATTCCCAACACCATTTATTCAAAGAGACTGTTTTTTCCCCATTGTACATTCTTGACTCCACTGACATAGATTAATTGCCTATATAAGCACGGATTTATTTCTGGGTTCTCTATTTTGTTCCATTGATCTGTATGTCTCTTTCTGTGCCAGTACCATACTGTTTTGATTACTATATTTCTGTAGTACAATTAAAAATCAAAAAGCATGTTGCCTCCTACTTTGTTTTTCTCTCAAGACTGCTTTGGCTATCCTTTGTGGTTCCATACAACTTTTGAGGATTATTTGTTCAAGCTCTATGAAAAATGTCACTGGAACTCTAAAAGAGATTGCACTGACTCTGTAGATTGCTTTGGGTAGTACGGACATTTTAACAATATTGATTCTTCCAATCCATAAACACAGTATATCTTTCCATTTATTTGAGTCATATTTAATTTCCTTCATTAATGTCATAACTTTTGGAGTACACATCTTCACTCCATGGTTAAATTAATTCCTAGGTATTTTATTTTTGATGCAACTGTAAATGGAATTGTTTTCTTAATTTCTCTTTCTGATAGCTTTTTGTTAGTGTATAGATGTAACAGGTATTGGTATATTAATTTTGTATCCTACAAATTTACTAAATTCATTTATAGCTCTAATACATTTTTGGCAGAGTCTTTGGGGTTTTCTATATACAATATCACGTCATCTGCAAATACTGAAAGTTTAACATCTTCCTTCCCAATCTGGATGCTTTTTACTTCCTTTCCTTGAATATTCTCTGGCTATGACTTCCAATACTATGTTGAATAGATGAGGCAACTGGGCATCCTTCTCTGGTTCCTGATCTTAGAGGAAGACCTTTCAGCTTTTCAATGTTGAGTTTGATGTTAGTTCTTGGTGTGCCATATATGGCCTTTATATATTGAGATATGTTCCCTCTCTACCCACTTTGTTGAGAGCTATTATAATGAATGAATGGATACAGAATTTCGCCAAACACTTTTTCTGCACCTACTGAGATGATCACATGATTTTATCATTTGTTTTGCTAATATGGTATACTATTTTGACTGACTTGCAGATACTGAACCATCCTTGAATCCCTGGAATGCATCCCACTTGATCAATGTGTACGTTCCTTTTAATGTATTGCTGAATTTGGTTTGTCAATATTTTATTCAGAATTTTTGCATTTATGTTTACCATGGATGTTGATCTGTAATTTTCTTTTTTTGTTGTGTCTTTGGTTTTGGTATCAGGGTAATTAATGCTGACCTTGTGGAATGAGTTTAAGAGCATTCCTTCCTCTTCAATTATTCCGGAATACTTTAAGGATACTATTACTTCTCCTTTAAATGTTTGATAGAATTCACCCATGAAGCCATCTGATCCTAGACTTTTGTTTGTTGGGGATTTTTCAATTAAAGTTTCAAGTTCTTTACTACTAATCGGTCCATTCAGATTTTTTATTTCTTCCTGTCTAAGCCTTTGAAGATTGCATGTTTCTATGAATTTGTCCGTTTCCTCTGGGGTGTTCAATTTCTTGTAGTGTAATTGTAGCAATTTTTTATGACTTTTTATATTTCCATGGTACTAGCTGTAAGTTCTCTTTCATATCTAGTTTTATTTATTTGGACCCTCTTTCTTTCATAATGATTCTAGCTAAAGGTTTGGGAAGTTTATTTTTCCAGAGAAATAGCTCTTGGTTTCATTGATCTTTTCTAATGTTTTTTAAGTCTCTACTTCATTTATTTCTGCCCTGATCTTTATTACTTCCTTCCTTCTACTAACTGTGTGCTTTGTCTTTTTCTCGTTCCTTTGGGTGTGAAGATAGAGATTTTTCGTGTTTCTTGAGGTAGGCTTGTATTGCTATAAACTAGCATCTTAGACTACATTTGCTGAGTCCAACAGATTTTGGAAAGTTGTGTTTCTATTTTCATTGCTCTCAAGGTTATTTTTTCATTTCCTCCTTGATTTCTTCATTGACCCATTTGTTGTTTAGTAGCATGTTGTTCAGTTCTCCATGTGTCTGTATTTTCTCCAGTTGTCCTGTAATTCATTTCTGGTTTCATACTGTTGTGCTCGGAAAAGATGCTTCATATGATATTAATCTTCTTAAATTTATTCATTTTTTAATTTGCTAACATCTTTATTGGTGTATAATTGCTATAAAATGTTGTTAGTTTCTGCTGTTTAAAAAAGTGTATCAGCTATATGTATACATAGATCCCCTCCCTCTTGAGCCTGCTTCCCACCCTCCTATTCTACCCCTCTGGGTGGTCAAAAAGCACCAAGCTGATCTCCCTGTGCTATGAAGCTGCGTCCCACTAGCTATCTATTTTACATTTGGTAGTGTATATACGTCAATGCCACTCTCTCACTTCATCCTAGCTTACACTTCCCCCTCCCTGTGTCCTCAAATCCATTCTCTACATCTATATCTTTATTCCTGTCCTGCCTCTAGGTTCATCAGAACCATTTTTTTTTTACATTCCATACATATGTGTTAGCATACAGTATTTGGTTTTCTCTTTCTGACTACTTCACTCTGTATGACAGACTTTAGGTCCATCCACCACCTCACTACAAATAACTCAATTTTGTTTCTTCTTATGGCTGAGTAATATTCCACTGTATATATGTGCCACATCATCTTTATCCATTCATCGGCCAGTGGACACATAGGTTGCATCCATGTCCTGGCTATTGTAAGCAGTGCTGCAGTGAACACTGGGGTGCATGCATCTTTTGGAATTATGGATTCTCCAGGTATATGCCCAATAGTGGGACTGCTGGGTTATATGGTGGATCTATTTTTAGTTTTTTAAGGAACCTCCAAACTCTTCTCCATACTCTATCAATTTATATTCCCACCAACAGTGCAAGAGGGTTCCCTTTTCTCCACACCCTCTCCAGCATTTATTCTATGTACATTTTCTGATGATGGCCATTCTAACTGATGTGAGGTGATACCTCATTGTGGTTTTGGTCTGCATTTCTCTAAAGATTAGTGACGTTGAGCATCCTTTCATGTGTTTGATGCCAATCTGTACCTGCTTTGGAGAAATGTCTATGTAGGTCTTCTGCCCATTTTTGGATTGGGTTGTTTGTTTTTTTGATATTGAGTTGCATGAGCTGCTTGTATATTTTGGAAATTAATCCTTTTTTCATTGCTTCATTTGCAAATATTTTCTCATTTGCAAATATTTCTTCATTTGCAAATATTCTGAGGGTTGTCTTTTTGTCTTGTTTATGGTTTCCATTGTTGTGAAAAATCTTTTAAGTTTCATTAGGTCCCATTTGTTTATTTTTGTTTTTATTTCCATTTCTCTACGAGATGGGTCAAAAAGGATCTTGCTGTGATTTATGTCAGAGTGCTCTGCCTATGTTTTCCTCTAAGCATTTTATAGTGTCTGGCCTTATATTTAGGTCTTTAATCCATTTTGAGTTTATTTTTGTGTATGGTGTTAGGAAGTGTTCTAATTTCATTCTTTTACATGTAGCTGTCCACTTTTCCCAGCACCACTTATTGAAGAGGCTGTCGTTTCTCCATTGTATATTCTTGCCTCCTTTGTCAAAGAGAAGGTGACCATATCTGCGTGGGTTTATCTCTGGGCTTTCTATCCCATTCCATCGATCTATATTTCTGTTTTTGTGCCAGTACCATACTGTCTTGAATACAGTAGCTTTGTAGTATAGTCTGAAGTCCGGGAGCCTGATTCCTCCAGCTCCGTTTTTCTTTCTCAAGATTGCTCTGGCTATTCGGGGTCTTTTGTATTTCTATACAAATTGTGAAATTTTTTGTTCTAGCTCTGTGAAAAATGCCCTTGGTAGTTTGATAGCGATTGCACTGAATCTTTAGATTGCTTTGGGTAGTATATTCATTTTCACAATGTTGATTCTTCCAATCCAAGAACATGGTATATCACTCCATCTGTCTGTATTGTCTTTGATTTTTTTCATCAGTGTCCTACAGTTTTCTGCATACAGGTATTGTGTCTCCTTCTGTAGGTTTATTCCTAGGTATTTTATTATTTTTGTTGTAATGGTAAATGGAAGTGTTTCCTTAATTTCTCTTTCAGATTTTTCATTGTTAGTGTATAGGAATGCAAGAGATTTCTGTGCACTAATTTTGTATGCTGCTACTTTACCAAATTCATTTTCTGGTAGCATCTTTAGGATTCTCTATGTATAATATCATATTATCTGCAAACAGTGACAGTTTTACTTCTTCTTTTCTGATTTGGATTCCTTTTTTTTTCTTTTATTTCTCTGATTGTCATGGCCAAAACTTCCAAAACTATGTTGAATAATAGTGGTGAGAGTGGGCACCCTCGTCGTGCTCCTGATCTTAGAGAAAACGGTTTCAGTTTTTCACCACTGAGAATGATGTTGGCTGTGGGTTTGTCATATATGGCCTTTATTATGTGAGGTAAGTTCCCTCTATGCCTACTTTCTGAAGAGTCTTTATCACAAATGGGTGTTGAATTTTGTCAGAAACTTTTTCTGCAACTACTGAGATGATCATATGGTTTTTACCTTCAATTTGTTAAAATGGTGTATCACGTTGATTGAGTTGTGTATACTGAAGAATCCTTGCATTCCTGGGATAAACCCCACTTGATCATGGTGTATGATCTTTAATGTGCTGTTGGACTCTGTTTGCTAGTATTTTGTTGAGGATTTTTGCATCTATGTTCATCAGTGATATTGGCCTGTAGTTTTCTTTCTTTGTGACATCTTTGTCTGGTTTTGGTATCAGTGTGATGGTGGCCTCGTAGAATGAGTTTGGGAGTGTTCCTCCCTCTGCTATATTTTGGAAGAGTTTGAGAAGGATAGGGCTTAGCTCTTCTCTAAATGTTTGATAGAATTCGCCTGTGAAGCCATCTGGTCCTGGGCTTTTGTTTCTTGGAAGATTTTTAATCACAGTCTCAATTTCAGTGCTTGTGATTGGTCTGTTCATATTTTCTATTTCTTCCTGGTTCAGTCTCAGAAGGTTGTGCTTTTCTAAGTATTTGTCCATTTCTTCCAGGTTGTCCATTTTATTGGCATAGAGTTGCTAGTAGTAATCTCTCATGATCCTTTGTATTTCTGCAGTGACAGTTGTTACTTCTCCGTTTTCATTTCTAATTCTATTGATTTGAGTCCTCTCCCTTTTTTTCATGATGAGTCTGGCTAATGGTTTATCAATTTTGTTTATCTTCTCAAAGAACCAGCTTTTAGTTTTATTGATCTCTGCTACTCTTTTCTTCATTTCTTTTCCATTTATTTCTGATCTGATCTTTATGATTTCTTTCCTTCTGCTAACTTTGGGTTGTTTTTGTTCTTTCTCTAACTGCTTTAGGTGTAAAGTCAGATTATTTATTTGAGATTTTTCTTGTTTCCTGAGATAGGATTGTATTGCTGTAAACTTCCTTCTTAGAATTGTTTTTGCTGCATCCCATAGGCTTTGGGTGGTCGTGTTTTCACTGTCATTTGTTTCTTGGTATTTTCTGATTTCCTCTTTGATATCTTTAGTGATGTCTTGGTTATTTAGTAGTGTATTGTTAGCCTCCATGTGTTTGTATTTCTTACAGTTTTTTCCTGTAATTGATATCTAGCCTCATAGCATTGTGGTCTAAAAGATACTTGATACGAATTCAATTTTCTTAAACTTACTGAGGCTTGATATCTGACCCAAGATATGATCTATCCTGGAGAATGTTTTATGAGCACTTGAGAAGAAAGTGTATTCTGTTGTTTTTGGATGGAATGTCCTATAAATGTCAATTAAGTCCCGCTTGTCTAGTGTGTCATTACAGCTTGTGTTTCCTTATTCATTTTCATTTTGGATGATCTGTCCATTGGTGAAAGTTGGGTGCTAAAGTCCCATACTATTATTACTGTCGATTTCCACTTTTACAGCTGTTAGCATCTGCCTTATGTATTGAGGTGTTCCTATGTTGGGTGCATAAATATTTACAAGTGTTATATCTTCTTCTTGGATTGATCCCTTGATCATTATGTAGTGCCCTTCTTTGTCTCTTGTAATAGCCTTTATTTTAAAGTCTATTTTGTCTGATATGAGGATTGGGACTCCAGCTTTCTTTTGATTTCCGTTTGCATGGAATATCTTTTTCCATCCCCTTTCAGTGTGTATGTGTCCCTAGGTCTGAAGTGGGTCTCTTGTAGACAGCATATATAAGGGTCTTGCTTTAGTATCCATTCAGCCAGTCTATGTCTTTTGGTTGGAGCATTTAATCCACTTACATTTAAGACAGTTATCAATATGTATGTTCCTATTACCATTTTCTTAACCTTTTTGGGTTTGTTTTTATAGGTCTTTTCCTTCTCTTGTGTTTCTCGCCTAGAGAAGGTCTTTTAGCATTTGTTGTAAAGCCGGTTTGGTGGTGCTGAATTCTCTTAACTTTTGCTTGTCTGTAAACATTTAATTTCTCTGTCAAATCTGAATGAGATCCTTGCTGAGTAGAGTAATCTTGGTTGTACGTTATTTCCTTTCATCAGTTTAAATATGTCCTACCACTCCCTTCTGGCTTGCAGAGAGTTTCTGGTGAAAGATCAGCTGTTAACCTTATGGAGATTGCCTTGTATGTTATTTGTTGCCTTTCCCTTGCTGCTTTTAGTATTTTTTCTTTGTATTTAATTTTTGGTAGTTTGATTAATATGTGTTTTGGCATGTTTCTCCTTGGATTTACCCTGTATGGGATTCTCTGTGCTTCCTAGACTTGATTGACTATTTCCTTTTCCATGTTAGGGAAGTTTTCAACTACAATCTCTTCAAATTTTTTCTCAATCCCTTTCTTTTTCTCTTCTTCTCCTGGGACCCCTACTATTCGAATGTTGGTGTGTTTAATGTTGCCCCAGAGGTCTCTGAGACTGTCCTCAAGTCTTTCCATTCTTTTTTCTTTATTCTGCTCTGCGGCAGTTACTTCCCACTATTTTATCTTCCAGGTCAGTTATCCGTTCTTCTGCCTCAGTTATTCTGCTATTGAATCCTTCTAGAGAATTTTAAATTTCATTTATTGTGTCATTCAGCATTGTTTGTTTGTTTGCTCTTTAGTGCTTCTAGGTCCTTGTTAAGCGTTTCTTGTATTTTCTCCATTTTATTTCCAAGATTTTGGATCATATTTACTATCATTACTCTGAATTCCTTTTCAGGTAGACTGCCTATTTCCTCTTCATTTATTTGTTCTGGTGGGTTTTTACCTTGCTCCTTCATCTGCTGCGTATTTCTCTGTCTTCTCGTTTTGTTTAACTTACTGTGTTGGGGTCTCCTTTTTGCAGGCCACATGTTTGTAGTTCCTGTCTGTTTTTGGTCTCAGTGGGTGAGATTGGTTCAGGGGTATGTGTAGGCTTCCTGATGGAGGGGACTGGTGCATGTGTTCTGGTGGGTGGGACCAGATCTTGTCTTTCTGGTGGGCAGGGCCATGTCCAGTGGTGTTTTTGGGGTGTCTGTGAACTTAGTATGATTTCAGGCAACCTCTCCGCTAGGTGGGGTTGTGTTCCTGTCTTGCTAGTTGTTTGGCATGGCGCATCCAGCAGTGGAGCTTGCTGGACATTGGGTGGAGCTGGGTCTTAGTGTTGAGATGGAGATCTCTGGGATACCTCTTGATGATTATGTTACATGGGGCCGGGAGGTCTTTGGTGGTCCAGTGTCCTGGACTTGGCTCTCCCAGCTCAGAGGCTCAGGTCTGACACCCAGACGGAGCACCAGGACCCTGTCAGCCACACAGCTCAGAAGAAAACGAAGAACAAAAAGGAAGAAAAAAAAATTTTTTTAAGTTAAAATAAATAAATAAATAAAATTAATAAAATTTTATAAAGACAGAAAGAAGGAAGGAAGGAAGAAAGGAATGAAGGAAGGAAGGAAGAAAGAAGAAAGAAAGAAGAAAGAAAGAAAGAAAGAAAGAAAGAAACAAACAAAGAAACAAAGAAACAAAGAAAGAGAACAACCAAACCAATAAACATATCCACCAATGGTATCAAGCACTAAAAACTAAACTAAGATAAACAAAAAACTCAGAAACAAATCAGTCGCAGACAGCAAACCCCAAGTCTACAGTTGCTCCCAAAGTCCACTGCCTCCATTTTGGGAACATTGGTTGTCTATTCAAGTATCCACAGATGCAGGGTTTATCAAGTTGACTGTAAGGATTTAATCTGCTGCTCCTGAGGCAGCACGGAAATATTTCCCTTTCCCTTCTTTGTTCACACAGCTCCTGGGGTTCAGCTTTGGATTTGGCCCCGCCTCTGCATGTAGGTCGCCCTCAGGCATGTGGTTCCGCCCAGACAGGAAGGGGTTAAAGCAGCAGCTGATTCAGGCTCTCTTGCTCTCTCAGGCCGGGGAGAAGGAGGGGTATGGTAATCATAATTGGGATGTGGGGCGGGCCTGCAGCAGCAGAGGCTGGCATGACACTGCAACAGCCTGAGGCGTGCCTGTGCTCTCCCAGGGAAGTTGTCCCTGGATCTCGGGACCCTGGCAGTGGCGTGCTGCACAGGCTCCCGGGGGTGGGGGGCGGAGGTGTGTGGGTAATGACCTGTGTTTGCACACAGGATACTTGGTAGCAGCAGTCTTTAGCATTCTATGCCCGTCTCTGTGGGTCTGAGCTGATAGCTGCAGCTCGTGCCCATCTCTGGAGCTTGCTTAGGTGGTGCTCTGCCTTCTGTGGGCACACAGGGAAGGAATCTCATCTCCTCACACACCCCGAAACAATGGTCTCTTGACTCTTCAGCAGGTCCAGAGTTTTTCCTGGACTCCCTCCCGGCTAGCTGTGGTGCTAGCCCCCTTCAGGCTGTCTTCATGCAGCCAACCCCAGTTCTCTCCCTGGGGTCTGACCTCCAAAGCCCGAGCCTCAGCTCCCAGCCCACACCTGCCCCAGCAGGTGAGCAGACAAGCCTCTCAGGCTGGTGAGTGCTGGTCAGCACCGATCCTCTGTGAGGGAATCTTTCTGCTTTGCCCTCTGCACCCCTGTTGCTGTGCTCTCCTCTGTGGCTCCAAAACTTCCTCCCACCCCACCCCCCACCATCTCCGCCAGTGAAGGGGCTTCCTAGTGTGTGGAAGCTTTTCCTCCTTCATAGCTCCCTCCCAGAGGTGCAGGTCCCATCCCTATTCTTTTGTCTCTGTTTTTTTTCTTTTGCCCTACCCAGGTACGTGGGGATTTTCTTGCCTTTTGGGAAGTGTGAGGTCTTCTGCCATCGCTCAGTAGGTGTTCTGTAGAAGTTGTTCCACATGTAGATGTATTTCTGATGTATTTGTGGGGACGAAGTTGATCTCTGTGTCTTACTCTTCCACCATCTTGAAGGTCCCCTTCCTTAAATTTATTAAGACTTGTTTCGTGGTCTAACATGTGATCTATTCTGGTGAATGTTCCACGCACACTTGAATGTGTATTCTGATGTTTTTGATGGAATGTTGTGTATATGTCGATTAATTTAATATGATTTAATGTGCCATTTAAGGCCACTGTGTCCTTATTGATTTTTCTGCCTGGATGATCTATCTGTTGATGTAAGTGGGGTATTAAAGACCCCTACTGTTATTGTATTACCATCAATTTCTCCCTTTATGTCTAGTAATATTTCCTTTACATATTTAGATGCTCCTATGGTGGGTACCTAAATATTTACAAATGTATCTTCTTCTTAGATTGACCCTTTTTTCACTTTGTAATGCCCGTCTTTGTCCTTTGTTAGGATCTTTGTTTTAAAGTCTATTTTGTCCGATACATCTATCGCTACCCCAGCTTTCTCTCTGTTTCCATTTGCATGGAATACCTTCTTCTATCCTTATAATTTCAGTCTGTGTGTGTCCTTAGATCTGAAGTGAGTCTCTTGTAGGCAGCATAGGGGTGGCATCATTTTTTTTTTTTAATTCAGCCACCGTATGTGTTTTGATTGGAGCGTTTAGCCCATTTACATTAAAGTGATTGTATGTACTTACTGACATTTTAATTGTTTTCTAGTTGTTTTTGTAGTTCTTCTCTGTATCTGTCTTCTCTTGGTCTCTTGCCTTGTGGTGTGATAATGTTTGATTTCCTTTCTCTTTATTTTTTATGTATCTACTGTAGGGTTCTGATTTGTGGTTACCATGAGGTTCATTTATAACAGCCTATTTATACAGCTGTTTGTTTGAAGCTGATAGTCACGTAAGTCAAATTCATCCTAAAAGCACTACATTTTAACTCCCCCCACCATGTTTTATGTTTCTGATGTCATATCTGCAGCTTTTCATTTTGTGTATCTGATAACTACTCACTATAGTTATAGTTGAATTTACTACTTTTTTCTTTTAACCTTCATACTAGCTTTTAAAGTGGCTGACACACTGCATTTGGCATATGCTTGCCTTTACCAGTGAGATTTTTTCTTTCATATATTTTCTTATTTCTAGTTATGACCTTTTGTTTTCTGCTTAAAGAAGCCCCTTTAGCATTTCTTGTAAGGCCATTTTAGTGGTGATTAACTCCTTGAGTTTCTGCTTGTCTGCAAAGCTCTTTATTTCTCCTTCATTTGTAAATGGTAACTTTGCTGGGTACAGTATTCTTGGGTTCTAAGTTTTTTCCTCTCAGCACTTTTAACATATCACACCACTCCCTTCTGGCCTGCAAAGTGCCTGCTGAAAAATCAGCTGATGGTCTTATGACTATATATTGACTCTTGAACATCATGGGGGTTAATTTGTGTATAACTTATACTCAGCCCTCAGTATGCATGGTTCCTCCACATCCATGGATTCGACCAAGGACAGACCATACAATTCTGTTGTATTTACTATTAGAAAATATCTGCATGTAAGTGGACCCTTGCAGCTCAAACCTGCATTGTTCAAAGGTCAACTGTAGTTGTTTTTCTCTTGCTGCCTTTAAAATGTTCATTATCATTAACTTTTGCCATTTTAGTTACGATGTATCTTGGTATAGATCTCTTTGGATTCATCTTGTTCGGGACTCTATGCTTCCTGGACCTGAACATCTGTTTCCTTTCCCAGGTTAGGAAACTGTTCATCTTTAGATGGATGATGGCCTGGATTTCCACAGCATCAGGAGACTTTAGAGCAGCAAACAACTAAATTATTTTTGATACCCAAATAACAGTTAAAAGCCCGAACTCTAGGAGTTTATATTATTCTTTGTTAGGCTATTGCTTGTTAGAAGAGTACAGTGCTCAATTCATGGTATTTCATGCATTTGTGTTGACTATTAAGGAAGAAATGATCATGTCTTCTTACCCCATAATGCAAATGTTAGTATGCTTGATGTTGTTCCAGAGGTCTCTCAAAGTATCCTCATTTTAAAAAATTCTTTTTCCTTTTTACTGTTCTGATAGGGTGATTTCCACTATTCTGTATTTCAGATAACTGATCTGTTCTTCTGTATTATCTAATCTGTTGTTGATTCCCTCTAGTGTATTTTTCATTTCAATTACTGTATTCTTCAGCTCTGGTTGGTTCTTTCTTATATTTTCTAACTCTTTGTTGAAGTTTTCACTGTGTTCCTCCATTCTTGTCCCAAGTTAGTAAGCATCTTTATGACCATTACTTTTAACTCTTTATCAGGTAAATGACTTATCTTCCTTTCATTAGCCCTCCTCCCCCACCCTGCCCAGGGTTGTATCATTTTCTTTCTTTTAGAATATATTCCTGTCTCCTCATTTTGCTTTGACTTTCTGTTTGTTTCTATGAATTAGGTGAAATAGCTACCTCTCCTGGTCTTGAAGGTATCACCTTGTGTAGAAGCATCCCCTGTGTAGATTGAATGTGCTGTGCATCTTTGGCAGGCCAGCTGGAGCTGGAGTGGGTGCAGGCTAGGGGAATTCTGGGGTATAACACGTTGGGGCCACCCTGCCTGGAAGGCTGGAGCTGGAGCAGGCATGAGCCAGGGGGTTCCACAGTTCAACTTCTAAGGCTTAAATGAAATTACTAGCATAAGCCCAAGGCAGTGAAGCTACTACTTAGCAGAAGACACTAAGGAAAGACCTGGACATTTTAGTTTTGTTTTTCTTTTGCTCCTGATGACTTTAAATTCAATAGCAGTCCACAGTGTGATTGACCTGGCTAATAAACTAACACAGTCCTGGAATGCATTAGCTGAAGCACAGTATTCAGATTAAATGCCTTAAGTGTCTCAGTCAGCTCTGCACTGATCACACTAAAAATTAATTATAGTATATACATTTGTGGATACCACAATTTCAGAAAGAAAGGAACAGATGGACAACATTTCAGGGGGGAAAAAAAGGGTAAGAACGCTGAAGATGGAATAAGGGTATCATATGAAATAAAACAAGATGCCAAACCCGGAGAAGGAAAGATTGGTTCGTGAGATGCAATGTAAAGATAAGACACACAATACAGTTTTCAAAAATAAAGAACCACATAGAAGAGGTATTAAAAACTGTTCTTTATAGCATTTTGGAGTAGAATCAGGCTGGTGTGTAGAAGCTTTAGGCAGAAAAACAGCTGCTTGTTCAGTAGACTAAAGAGCTTTCTAATAGTCTGAGACAAAGATGAAGTGGTCTATTTCATGAGTTAACAGGTTCCCCATCAGTATAGGTGAGTAAGCAAAGGATGGAGAAATGAGGGGTAGAAATTTTATAACAGGGTCAATGCATCAGAAGGATAACTAGACTATCACACCTTCCAAGTTCTCTCCAATCTTGAAAAAATTAATTTCTTTTAGAATTTGTGTATCAAGGACAATATGTACTTTATTATGTTATTACTCTTTCTCTAAAAGAAGATTAAACATACTCCTATTTGCACGGTGACATAATCAAATATTATTTACTATCAAATGCATAAATGTAGACTCTTAACTCCTCAAAATTTAAATATATAGCCTGAAAATCTCAATGATAAAAAACACTACAGAGAGCATTCAACTCACAATTATAAAAAGCAAAAAAACCAATGCAACTATAAGACTGAGGTGCCATGAATAAATATTTGCTATTTTTTCATATAATAAAAAACTTCATTTCTATATTTATGGATTTTGGTAAGTCATTCAGTTGGAAAAATAATTATTTAGTCCAAGAAAATGTATTTTAAAAGATTAAGTATTAAAAAATGTTCAAGAAGAGATTGAAGGTATTTTAAAGAACAAGAAGTTAATACAGCCTTCCTACTACTATTGGTTTATTTTAAGCTCAGCATGGTATTATTGACTTATATATAATTTATCTTCAGAAAATTTATGCAATACATATATTTAAACAATCTTTAGAAAAATTTTGTGGTTCATGCGTGAACAACAGAAATTAGAGACTTTAGGAAACTGCTAAAAGCTTACAAGGATAGATCAATGGTCAGTAAGCTTTTTCTGCAAAGGTCTAAATGGTAAATAATTTAGGCTTTATAGGCCATAGGTCTCTACTGTAACTACTCTACTACAGTAGTACAAATGCAGTCACAGACAATACATCAAAAATTAGTGTAACTATATACCAATAAATCTTTATTTATGAGGCCTGAAATTTGAATTTCACATCATTCACATGTCACTAAATCATCTTTTCTGTCCAACCATTTAAGTATGTAAAAACCATTCTTAGCTCATGGGACGTAGAAAAACACTTGATGGGTCAGATTTGGCTCACAGGCCACAGTTTGCTGACCCCTGGGACAGACAGTCTTTATCTTAACTTCTAAATGAAATATGACCCACATATGCATACAACCTCTGACCAAAAATTCCAATACCCCATTCCCGAAGCTGAAACCCTTACAGCTGCTACCATAATAGATATGGTGAAAACACTTGGCGTTTTAAAAAACAAAAAAGAAACACATAAACACTCAGCAACAATAATAAAACTACTTCTAACAGTCCTGTAAAATGATGGTAAAGCTGAAATTGGAAAATGACCTTGGAAGCAGCAGCCCAAGTCTGACCACACTGTGGCTCACCTTCTAACACCCTAAGACTCTCCACATCATTTTGATAAATATAAAAGATCAATAAGCATCCCTTCCTTAAATACTTACAGGAAAGTAAAGAATTATGATTCATTTAAACTTTTAATGTTTCTTAGATCAAGCAGCTTGTTTTTTAGTACTGACTTAGCTGAGAACAGCAATAATAGATGAATGGGACTTTTAATTTATAACTAGGAAGGGTGGGGAGGAAAACCATTCACAAACATATTTTTAACCTGTCTGAAGATATTTTTGGAACACAATTCATTTAAAATTGGAAGCTACATATATTTAGCTTCTCATTTGCTGACATTTCTAAACATGCTAATTTTTTCCATGTTACAAAGCAATCAAAATCAACTTTTAATTTACAGTATTTAAGAAATAAAAATACTGTCATATTTAACACATCAACCCATCTCCCAGAAAAACTGGAAGGAAAATTAATGCCAGTTTATAACTTCCATGAGTTAAACATACTAAGTTAGAAAATAATTCTGAACACTGAACTACTAAAGACCTCTACAAAACTTACAAAACATCGAGCAATCTGTTCCATGGATGTCTCAGAGCAGAATTTTTAAAATTTTACAAATTTATTTTTATAAGAAAACCAGGTTTCAGGCTAGAGATAATAATTACAATAGTAATCATTATTGAGAGCCTATTATATACCAAGCATCAGTACTAAAAGTAATCAAAGGGACTCAATTTTAAAATATTCATAAAATTAAACAATTTCGAAGCTTGTTTAACACTAGGATAAGAAGACATGATCATTTCTTCCTTAATATTCAACACAAATACATGAAATACCATGGATTGAACACTATACTCTTCTAAAAGGGGCTATGTAAGCAATAGCCTAACAAAAAATAATATAAACTCCTAGAGTTCAGGCTTTTAACTATTATTTGGGCATCAAAAATAATTTAGTTGTTTGCTGCTCTAAAGTCTCCTGATGCTGTGGAAATCCAGTCCATCATCAACCTAAAGACAATGTAACTACTTGACATCACAATCTCATTAATCTTCATCTGTCCTTCATATCCTGTCATTCTTATGCAAAATGGACTCTTAAGGATGCAACTTCTCTTCACTTATCTATAAGCTGAAGGAGGAGGGTAGGGGGGTAAAAGGTCTATGGAGACTTCAGGATACCACTGGAGACCCCAAGCAATCACTTTACTCAGCCTAGTGTGCTACATTACAGCTATTGTGTTTGACATGTAAATATGACATAGCAGGAAGCAGGATAATGTGATTCTTGAGCTATGTGTCTCACTTCCCTTGCTGAAGCCCCAGGAAGCTCCAGCTTAAGTTTCCCCAGACTATATGAAACTGAAATATTGTCCAAAAAAGACACGAAAAATGTGCAACATATGGGTCACATAATGATATCAATTTCACTCCTCTGACAGTCCAAGAATTCTCTCTGTTCCAATATACTAACTTAAGGTCATCATGACATAGAGGTTGTGGGTTAATAGGCAAAAGGACTGTAAAGTAAGCTAGCTAAGTTACAAGGCCAAACACCTGAATTAAATGTAGCGAAAGTTAGACTAAATGCATTATTTCTTTCACACCAGAACAGTCCTTTTTCTTTCCAGTTTTAAGCCATAAACAAAATCTCTACCTTTCAGTATCAGCACAGGAAATTTACTTTAATTCTCCTGTTGCCTATTCTCTTCCTACTACCGTTTCCTCCAGACAAGACAGGTGGTGAAAACTATATCTATTCATTTCATAAAAGGAAGTTTTTTAAAAAAAAAAAATCATCTCTTAAGACTGCTTTGTTTCTAACGGCACATTCAGCGCACAGTTTGAACACCATGTTCTAATCACAAATGTGCTGAAACTTTTTTTATAGTGCTATTAAACAATACACAAATAATGCTGTGTAAGATTCAGAGAAAAAAATCTAGAAAATATACTTCTGATATAGTTTATACCATCTGAGTAATAACAGAAGTACAGTTAACAAAAAATTCACACTACATATGAATATGGAATTCTACCTGAAATAGAAAACGATTAAAATATTTTTTACAAAAATCACTGATTATTTAAAGTAGTGTTTTTTTGTACAATTACAGACATATGCAGAATTTAGACCATGGTTCAATGTACTAAATTCAAAGTTGTACTTGAAAGCATAGCATATCATTTGATGATCTTGAAGGCACTGCTTTACCACTTAAAAATACTTTTTCCACTTACCAATTTTATGTTTTACTGCCAGTCATAATTATATTGTTTCATCTATTACAAATTAAACATTATAAATTTTGAAAAATTTGAATAGTAAATTAAAAAGGTCTTTAGATCCCCTGACCTAGAAAACTGAGTCTTTGTATCTAATTACAAACACTTTCAATATCTTAATTTAAGTGTGCTCATCCAAGATTAGCTGGTTAAAAAAAGTTGGATTCCTAATTTTTAAAACTAATCAATGTATGTACATGTGTGTATATATATGAACATGTGTGTATATATATGATGCATGCATATACACAAACATACAAGCATATATATAAATACACATATATATATGTGTGTGTTTGTATATGTTTGCACTTCTCTCTGAAGCCTCCTGAAGCAAAGGTTAATCAGTCAAAAGATGTTACCAGTGTGTAATAATATTGGTACTTAAAACACTTATTTTGGACAATTAGGTGGTTTGAGAACCAAGGTATTAAAGGTAACATTTTATAAAGGATCAAAAATACGACTAGAATTTTGGCAAGATATTTTCCAAACTTTAATTTCTCAAACTGTGATATTGGAGACTGTCACCTATGAGTTGACATAATAAAACACAGCATCTGCCTTCTAAGGCAAATATTATTAGCAAGTAAGAAACCTATTTAAAACAATGCACAAAGAAATGTAAAAAAGAACCACTTCCATCCCTTCAATCTCCCGCCTTCGGAGACAAGTTCTGTCCAAAATCCAGTTAATCATTTTCTCCAAGAGAGCCAAGATATCCACAGACTAAAGTATCCCAGAAAGAATGGAAGTCATCTACCATTATCTTTGGGGTTTTGACGTGTTCTAAGATGAGGCTGAAAAAAGGTCCAAAACCTTAGAGTGGCCCAAGATAACTTATTATCTCTAGGTTTATATTAAAAATTTCTTGGGGTCTTTTGTATCAGGTATAGGTAAAACCTAGGATAAATTTCACCTTACTGCAAAATACAACAGTTGGGGTTCAATCTAGGTCTTACAGAGGGAAAAGTAAGCAAAAGAGGTAAGTCAACAATTCTACTGTATTAAATAATAGGCGTACTATGTGTTATACATATAAAGAACATGAAAAATGTATCCTTAAAATAAAGGAGTTTAAATTCATTTATCCTTTTCTATTTTAAGAGAGAGTATATGTATAACTTGAAGAAAGATATATCTGGACAAGGCAAGGTGGAGAAATGCTCCATCTGAGAAAAGAAAGAATCCACAGAAAAGGACATTTCAAAGGAGAAGGTTTGTAGCCAATCAAATGACTGGCAAAGATAAGTTGGTCTCTGTGAAAGTCGGAAGTTGTTCTTAGTGTCCAGAAGAGAACTCACATAGGGGTTGGGGAAGAAGCTGAAGAGCACTGTGGTAGAAAGAATTTTGCTCAGCCACAAGATTCTGGTCCTCTGCTAGACACACACCTTCTCCCAGTTATTCCATCAAATGTTGGACTAGGTGCTATTGGGAAGGGCTTTTGCAAATGTAATGAAGATCCTGAACCAGCAGACTTGAAAGTAGAGAGATTTTCCTTGGTGGGCCTAACTTGATCAGGTGAGACTTCAAAAGAGACTAGGCTTTTCCTAGCAATAGAAATTTAAAGCGTAAGATGGATAAAATATGATGGAGATTCTCCATCGCTGTCTTTGAAGATGGAAGGGACCACGTATGTGGGTCTCTAGGAGCTGAGAGTGGCCCCCAGCTGACATCTAGTAAGAAAATTCAGTCCTTAGGTCTATAGTCACAAGAAGTGAATTCTGCCACAATCACGTGAGCTTAGAAGAGGAATAGCAGCTCCTGATGAGAACGGTCGGCCAACACCTTGTTGAGTCCCTGAGCAGACAACTCCATCATGCCACACCCAGATTTTGACCTACGTACAGAAACACTAATAAACGAGTATTGTGTGAAGCTGTTAAATTCGAGGTAATCTGTTACACAGCAAGACAAAATTAATACAAGCACTAAACAAGCTAAATCATACAGCTTGATTTAGAAGAACCCAAGAGGTTTACTATAAGCCCAAAGTCCTACTTCAAGACATGTGTCTAACATCAAAGACATACAATATTAAGAAACCAAAGAAGGCCACTATTAGATTAGACGTTGTAGAGAAAAAAAAACCTAAGAAATTTTAGAGCTCATTAGCCATGGGGTAACCAGGAGACAAATGTCATAAAAATACAATGTATATTTACCTGGATAAAGATGATTCTTGGATTCACTGAAACCAAAAGGTGGGATTAGGTAATCTTTAAGGTCTCTTTCAGCACTTTCTGTAATTCTTGTCAAGACACAATTCTATCATTTTTATAGACATCAGAGATGTCTGGGCACCAACCCAGATCCTACAAATGCTCATAACTTACCTAGCTTCTTGTAAAACACTGCAGCAGAAAGGGCACAATTTAACTTATTAAGGTTCAAAGCTTTCTTACCTGCATTTGACCAAGGGACTTTATCACACAGCAAAATACCTTCCCACATAAAACCTCTTTTCGTATCTTCAAAAAGATGATTTCTTTCAAAATCCCATTGTTAAAACCGAAAGTTTGTATATATGTGCACAGGGAGGGAGGAGCTCATAAGGTCATGGACATGAGGCAATAACAGCAACAAAAAAAAGAGAAACTGGTTCACGCCCTGGGAGTAAATTTTTACTCTCAGTTTAGATCATTAAGTATAAATTAGGCACTTAAAAGTTAAGTGAACTCATTTATTAAAATATGACTTGGGGAAAAGTAGTGATAGCAATAGCTTGAAAGTGTTAATTTTGCACCTATGTAGCTTAATTTAAGCCTAAGTAACTTCTTAAGAGAAATAAAATCCATTGTCATTTTTATTCTAATTACTCTGAAAGCAACTGAGAGGCCAGGACTTCTAGAAAGTTGTTGAAAATAACTTGAGTCTAACTAGTAGTAAATAGCCGGAAGCTTACCTTAAAATGAATGAAAATGTTTAAAAGTTCTCAAAATAAGATGAAACACAAAAAGAATTTCAGAACTTAAATACTCTAGGGAAATATACTAAGAATTTAATGCAACAATGGGGGAGGGAAAACTCAAAGGGTTACAAAATAGTTTCATTAATACCAAACATAAGTAATAAAAACATAAACAAATTCTTTTCTCAGTTCTCTTCATTTCCTTTAGTTTAATCTTTCAGTATCCTCTAAATGACAAACTGATTAGAAAGTAATTTGACAGAAAAAAAACCCAAAACCCAAAAATCCCCAATATAATCAAACGATCCAGTTCTTGATTTTAAAATGCCCAGACTGGCTTCTTTCTTACCTTGTCTATCCTATCTGGACGGTTAGTAGCTGCCAGGATTGTCACATCCTTTAACTGTTCAATGCCATCCATTTCTGTCAAGAGCTGAGCCAAAACACGATCGGCTACATTCCCAGCACCTGATGAACTGATTTTTAAAAATACAGTTTTAAAAATCTGTTTATCTATCCCCAAATACTCTACTATTTTTAAAAGATCGTATATTCTATAACAAGAAACATTATGTCTTTTTCAAAACATAAAATGCATGCTTCAGAATTCATTACTTGTTGAATTAGATCCAAGAACTAACTATATTAAATCATTTCTTTTTCTCCATCAACAACCATGATTATTTTCTCTCCAATAATGAAATGCTAAGAGTGTCAAATATAAAAGATCTGGGAAGTAAGAAATAAGATTATTTTTAAAAGTTCATCAAATACGTAATTATTTAACTTACTCGATATTTACATTCTTTCTTTCTTTTTTTTTTTTTTTTTTTGCGGTACGCAGGCCTCTCACTGTTGTGGCCTCTCCCATTGAGGAGCACAGGCTCCGGACGCGCAGGCTCAGCGCCCATGGCTCACGGGCCCAGCCGCTCCACGGCATGTGGGATCTTCCCGAACCGGGGCATGAACCCGTGTGCCCTGCATCGGCAGGTGGACTCTCAACCACTGCGCCACCAGGGAAGCCCCCCGATATTTACATTTTATATGGCAAATAAACTGACAGGAATTGGGAATAAAAAAATGAATAAGATACAGACTCATTCTCACATGAACCTTAGAGCCTATGCGAGACAGAAAACTCTTTACAAACCTATAGCAAACGGGATATTTCTGACCTATCTTGATATTTTAAAATATTAAGAATATTTTTAAAACACATCAGCAGGTAGGGGGTCATCACAATACCCATATCTAGAGAAATAGGGGGAAAAAAACCATTTTATTTTGTTCCTTTTTTTCATGCACCAGGTCAATTACAAAGCTACTCCTGAACAAACTACACCTTAATTTAATCTCATTTCCTTGATCACAAAAAATTACTGAATATTGATTTTTAAGAAGTAAACTCAACAGGTCTTAATAGTGAACAAAACCCTGATATTACACAATCAAGGCCCCACAATAATAATTCTCATTAGCACTAGCTGGGATTTACTAGGCTCTGTTCAGAATTGGGAAATATATAATAAACATCTAGGTGGACAATTACAGAGTGAAACAGCATTGTAAGTATAGTAAACATATAAATTCAATCAGATACAGTTGAGAGTGGGAGAGGGGAGAAGAGGGAAAGAGGATAGAAGAGACACACCCCATACCTTTGTCTTAGCACCCATGCATGACAGCAAGTACACCTTAGTATAATCATCACATAATATATTTAATAATAAGGTAATCAGGATCTCTAAATAAAAGAATTTAGATCTCAGTGTGCATTACAAGTTCAAAAACTTGACACAAAGGAGAGTAGCCTCTAACTCACACTAATCAGACATACATGATGTTGTTACACAAATCATACTGTCAATTAAATTAAACGGTTGGTCCTTCCAGGTTGTCATATAAATTACACTGTCAATTTATTAAATGGTCCTTCCCAATGTCAAAAAGTTTGGGACCAAGCAAGGAGCATCTGGGAAGCCACTGAGATTTGTCTTGGTTAACATTAATTCCTGCGAGTAACCAACTGGCTGGTGCATGGATTTGCTGATCTGGGTCTACTTAAGATTAAACATTTTGAATAAATAGATTATATATCTTTCCAAAAACGCTTCAAAATGTAACTTTTCCAAATGTTAGATAGGAACATTGCTAGCAAAAGCTCTATGGGCTCCTTCATGATGACTGCAAGCATATAAGCATTTAAGGATGCCAACAGATTACATCCAAGGCCTTTAATTGTATCTACTTTGCTAATTAGTTGTGATCCTACACTACAAGGGGCAAAGGAAGGTCAAACGAACAGGTCTTGGGAGAGTCAAGGTGGGCTGTCCAGAGGTGATGGCTTCTAACCTACGACCCGAAAGATGAGTGGGGGCCAGACCAGCAAAGAAAAAGATAGGGAAGAGAGAGAATACAGAACACTGAAAATGGAAAACGGTTCAGAGTAGCACAGCATAGCAGTAACGTAAAAATGTAAAATATTAGCAGAGAAAGATAAACCAAGGCTGGATGACAAAGGCTTTATTATCCAAATTACTAAGTTTGGATTTTGTCCTAAAGTTGATGGGAAGTTTCAAGTAGAGACATGACAAGATCAGATTTATGTTTTTGAGGACTACAGCGGCTACAGTATAGGGAACAGATCACAAAAGGGCAGTTTTGGTATGCTTTCCAGTCCAGTGTATAAGAATCTTAGAAGGCTCTACTTCCTCCTAATAACAAGTAAAAAGCTCTATAAACTGAAAAATTAACAATTCTTTGTAGATCCCTCAGAAATGTGAGATCACAGGTACCTTAATCCATTCAGGCTGCTATAACAAAAAATACCACAGGCTAGGTGGTTTATAAACAACAGAAGTTCATTTCTCACAGTCTGGAGCTGGTAAGATCAAGAGGCCAGCATGGTCAGATGAGGACTCTTTTCCCCTGGCTGGTAACCGACACCTCCTCACTGTGTCCTCACTTACCACTATATTTCTGAAGGCCTATTTGCCACAGTTCCTGTTGTCCAGTACATCATGTCTATCAAGAAAAAACTATAAGGCATACTAAAAGGCAAGCAAACACAGCTGGAAGAAAGTGAGCAACCATCAGAACCAGAGAACCAGCAGGAATGCTGGAATTATCACACCAGTAATTTTTTAAAACTATGACTAATATGCTAAGGGCTCTAGTGGACAAAGTAGACAACACACAAGAAAGAGGCAACATAAGCAGAGAAATGGAAATTCTAAGGCTCAAAAAGAATTCTAAGGTTGTTACAACACTATAACAGAAATAAAGAATGCCTTTATTGGACTCATTAGCAGATTAGCCATGGCTGAGGAAAGAATCTCTCCACTTAAGTATGAGTCAATAGAAACATCCAAAACGGAAAAGGAAAGAGAAAAAAAGACTGAAGAAAACAGTAAAAAAGTAAAAAGAAACAGAAAAGAAAATCCAAGAACTGTGGACAACAACAAAATATGGAATATATGTGTACCTGAAACACCAAAAGGAGAAGACAGGTAGAACAGAAAAACTATCTGAAGCCATAATGACTGAGAATTTCCCCAAATTAATATCTGACAGCAAGATCCAAGAAGCCCAGAGAACATCAAGTAGGAAAAATGCCAAAAAGCTACACCTAGGCATATCGTATTCAAACAATAGAAAACCAAAGATAAAGAAAAAATCTTGAAAGTAGCTAGAGGACAAAAACACTTCACTACAGAGGCACAAAGATAAGAATTACATCGAATGACTCCTCAGAAAATATGTCAGCAAGGAGAGTAGAGTGAATCCCCATAGGAATGTTACACTACCTAGCACTGGAGAGTTACACATACACCAAAAAAAAAATATTAACCTAACAGCGTTACTAGATAATGATAAAGTTCTAATTTTTGTGACCTACCTAAAGGAATTTGTGTAACATAACTAAATAGCTTTAAGTGAATGGCATACTTCCATCAAAAGAAAAAATCCTGGGCCCATGCCACATCTAAATCTATGTGTGCTTGTGCTTTGCTTGCTAGTGCTTCCTGATAGGAACTATATTCAAATAATGTCAGAACCCATCCTTAGCTATGTTATGTACATTCTCCCTTCTTCCTCCAATGAATTAGGAAGACTGCTAGATGTCTTACTGCTAAGTATGAATGTATTAGCTGAACTTGCTGAGAAGTTAAAAAAAAATAGCTACTAGGTTTTGTTTCAGATTAGGCAAACATCATTGTGGTACAGTGAGAGAAGAATGAGAGGAAAAATGAGGGGGGTAATTTTATTAGAAAGTGCAACAATTCATTCAATTCAATTCAACTCATTTATTCAATAAACATTCACTGCCTAGCAGGCCAGACATGGCTTTAGGAAATGGGAATTAAAACATTAAGATGGCAGTCCCTACTTCCTCAAGGACCTTAGAGTCTAGCAGGGAGAAAGAAAACTCCACATTCATTTGCTTTTCCAAAATAAGTAACACAGACTAGTTCCTGAAAGACTGATTCAAGAACTCTGGATAACATCTGCTTTCAGTTTAAATCAAGAACTTGGACAGCATAAACGTAACTAAATAAAACTAGATTAAGATAACTGATTTACCCCATCAGTAATGAAGCAGTGGCTCTAACTTATAACCATGAATGCTCATACTATATAGAACATTTAGAATCTTTTATAGAAAGGAGAGCAATCTTATAGTTATCAAAGTTAGGTTTAGCCAGGGCTAGTACTGAATCTGAGCACCATTCAATACAAGCTTTCCTACATGGTAACATTTGAAAGAAAAATTAAACAATGATATTAAGAGGCTAAAAAATGAGTAAGTTTAACAAATAACATAGATTTATTATTATTAAAATCCACATATTGGTTTTAACTCTTCAAACTTTATAAAACAAAAAATTTGAATACATTTAAAGGCATTCCAAATTTACAAAAATTTTCATCATAAAATTCGAACAGTATTTCAGTATTTTATAACCTTGGATTAATGTTTTGAACATAAATCATTGTAGAAAATAACAGATTTAAAGATGAAAGGATGTCACATACAAGCTTTATTACAAGCACTTTTTACATGAGAGCTTATCAGGGGAAAAAAAAACAATACAACAGTCTTTCAGTTTGAATTTAAGTCATAGGTAAGAAAAAAAAGTTAAGGGGCTTTTTAAATGCCATTTTTAGATGCTGAAAGCACACTGATGCACCACCACATTCAATTAACATAAACTAATCTAAAGTTAAGAATGGGTAAAACATTTCACGAATAGAAAAATAACCATTACCATAATCGCTTTAGACACTGAACCCAACAACAAGCATTAGATATGGAGTCCACAAAAGAAACGGAACAATTAAGCCCAAGATACACTGTTATCAACAAAAGCATAATATTGAATATACACATCCCTAATTCACCCATTCCTCAAAACCCTATATCCTGCAAATAAAAAGATAAATAGGAAAAGATTTTTCTAGACTCTCATTTAGCCTTTATCCCTTCTTCCTTTTAGTTTCCTCTTAAGAAGAGGAAGGATGCTAGGGAATTAGAATCTGAAACAATGTTAAATTAGCATGTAATCTGGACAGGGATGGGACTGAGATAATAAAAACAAAAATTCACCTGAATTGTAGTAAAACAAAACAAACCAAAAGCACAGAAATAAAAAAATGGTGAATTTCAGCAGGGATCTGGGATCCATAAGAAAAATTCTAAACCTAAAAATTATAATAACTAAAATTAAGAATTAAAAAGATGAATGTAATAGTAGATTAAACACAACAGAACACAGGATCCTTGAACTGGAAGGCAGGTCAGTAGAAAATATCCAAACTGATGCACAAAGAGAAAAAAAGAATGAAAATAGTAAAAATACATATAGAACCCAGTGGAAAGCCTAAGAAACATATTACTGCAGTCTCATAAGGAGAGAAGTGAGAGAATCAAATAGAAGCCATATCTCAGGAAACACAACCTGAGAATTTCCCAAAATCATCAAAAGTAATCGAAGGCATCAAGAATGGGCTCGGGATTCTCAAATGCTAAAGCCAGTAAAATTATTACTAAACTAAAGATAAAAAGTCTGTGATCAACATTTAAAGTGATCAACAAAAAAATTTTCTTTGCAGAATGATTTCTGTACAGTGGTTAAAATTAAAAGAGTTATAAACATGATACTTCTGAGTCCTAAGTATCAACTTCCCTAATCAGAGAAACTGTAGATTTTATGAGGCCATCTGTTTGCAAAGATACTGTTCACTCACTGAAAATGTTAAGAATACATACAAGTGTTCCAGGTCCTATTTTGCTTTTTCTTTCTTTACCTGATCCTGACAAGCCCAATGTGAATTTCTTTTAAAATGAATTGCCATGATTAGGAAACCTCTCTACTTGTGAAGGAGCTGGTTTTCCTTGAGTCAGTGAGTATAACCATCTAAAGGAAAATGAGTTTGGGGCAGAAGGAAACAGATACAATATTTATTTTTTATTTTCCCTGTTTTTCTAAAGTTCAGGAAAAATATGAATTATACTCTGATCAAATACTTTGAAGATGATAACACTATGGGAACAATAATTACAGTTCTGGCTTCTTGATAGACACTTCTTTAAAATAAAATTTAAAGGAGAGACAATTTTTATATATTTAAAAAGTCCAGCAAGAGAACAAATACTTAAGCAAGTTATAATCCATGAAAAATAAAATCACATGGAAGACTAGTTTTGGGGTATTTTGGGGTTTTTTTTTTAATTTTTAATTCATGTATAACTGATTTACAATGTTGTATTAGTTTCAGGTATACACCAAAGTGATTCAGTTTTATATATATACTTATATATTTTGTATTATTTATAATTATAATTATTTTATAATATAAAAAATAATTATAAAATAATTGTAATTTATAGATATAATATAGTTATATAAAATTATATTAATTCTATATTTATTATGTTTAATATATTTATATAATTTTATTAATATATTTAATAATTTTATATATTTATGATTTTATATTAATTTTATATTATTTATATGTGTAACATTCTTTTTCAGATTCTTTTCCTTTATAGGTTATTACAAAAATATTGACTATAGTTCTCTGTGTTATACAGTAGGTCCTTGTTGGTTATCTATTTCATATATAGTAGTGTGTATATGTTAATCCCAAACTCCCTCCCCTCCCTTTCCCCTTTGGTAACCATAAGTTCATTTTCTATGTCTGTGGGTCTATTTCTGTTTTGTATATAAGTTCATTTGTATCTTTTTTTTTTTTTTAGATTCCATATATAAGCTATTTATCATATGATATTTGTCTTTCTCTGACTTACTTCACTAAGTACGATAAATCTCTAGGTCCATCCATGTTGCTGCAAATGGCATTATTTCATTCTTGTTTATGGCTGAGTAATATTCAGAAACATATGCCAAGAAACTCAGAAAGTGAAAGCAAAAATCATTTGATGAATGTCAAGAATCAATAATGCCTTGAATATTCTAGTTGACCATTTCACGATAAACTATGCTGTCAGATTATGATCTATATTCAGCTTGAACCTAATAGTAAATAAATTATTTTAGATTAACAACATACCCTATAAAAGCAGACAGACATATATAATGAGTTATCTTCACATGCTGTCCTAGAGCTGTGCAAGCTGCATGTGCTCTGAATAACTGCAGCTTTGTATAAAGTGTTAACACAGAAAATGACATAAAAGTATGTATCTTTCCATCTTGCCATGATTTCTCAGTAAAAATTCCAAGCTAACATAGGCAACACTCGCTACATCTGTATAGTTTTGACTCAAAACACAGTATTAGAGAAACAAGTGATTCTTAAACTCACAGTTCAATTTACCCTCTGCCAAAAGCAATTTTTTGAAGGGAATTTTTTCACAATCCTGGATGTCCCCAGGTTATTGTTATAAACATAATCCAACAAAAGAAAAACAAGGATAATTAATACATGTAAGTTCAAACTTATTCAAGCTAAAAATTAAAGCAGAGAAAATGCTTCTAAACATGTGTCATTTTCTTAAGTACCATAGATCTAGAAATGGTGACAATGAAAACTAAAGTTCTATAGTAATTATAATATATGATTATACAACATAAAGGTTTTAAAATCATTCCAGTAAAACCTTCATTGATTAGTACTCATTAGGAAGCTTGCTTTGAATTTGGGAAGGAGCTTTGATAATCAGTATGCTTGGGTTCAATTAGTAAGCCTTACCATTATTTTTTTGTGTAATCTTGTGGAAGAGTTACTTAACCTCTCTGAGACTCAGTTTTCTCAATCAAACATGGAAAGACTCATACCACCCTCAAAATTAAATAAATGTATAAAGGATCTACTGATACTTAGCACAAAGGAAATGTCAACAGATAACAGTTATAAGCATTATCATTATAATTATCACCAGTATACCTGGCTTAATGAAGGGATCTCTATAACATTTTACACGTTATCCTAACAAATTAAACTGAAAAAGGAGTGTCTGGCACATAAAGGTTACTGAAATAAAGCATGAACATGATATATGATTGAAGATTTTCGGAAGTCAGGATAGCACAGGTCAGCAGATATATGCAGATTCACATTGCCAGTTCTCTACTGAGCTTTACTTAAAACATGGTAGAAAGTATCAAACTTCCTTAAGTTCTTCCATAAAAGCCACCAACATAATTCTAAGATTAAAAACTACTCCTCTTAAGCCCTTCATAACTATGCCCAAAACAGTGAGCGTGATATATAAACTGCTAAAAGACACTTTGTTTATACAAGATGCATTAGTAGGAGCCTGCTATGCCCTGGCAATGAGATTTCTTCTCATTTCATTAGCTGCTCAAATGTAGTGACAATTTGGCTCCTCAGGGTCCTCAAGGAACAATTTATTTTGAACAGCAAAAAGTTCCAGATAAGGAGACCTTTATACTTTCTCAGATATTTTTATACGTGAAAAATGACTTTTTTAAAAACAGCAAACCTTCTAAAACAGAAAAAAACAGAATATACTGTAAGACTGTGTGCTCAGATGCAGAAATGAAATAGAGTGAGAAGAAAATCTCCACTTCCCTGGTTTCTTAGATCTATACCGAAAGAAGTTCTCTTCATCTGTTTTTTCTATCCTCTTTTTGTATCTTCTAAATGAACTTTTTTCAGGGGGCGGGCGTGGGGGGGGAAGTGGGGGATAGGTGGATACTGACTCAGGCTCTTGATTTATAATGCTCTGTGACTACAGACACATAGGATTTGGAACCCAGTGATTTGCATGCTTGCTTACTTGAGAAAAGACTCAATTTGATTCCCCTACAATAAAATAAATGCGATTGAATGGCCTTCTGGCAGAGGGTAACACGGTGATCTTTCTACAAAATTAATTAGTATACCAAGGACGTACATAGTCTTTCAAAATGTTTTGTCACTGATCTAATAAGCATGATCTCATTACTGTTGCTATCCTCTATTATCCTTTGAATACTGTTGCTATCAGCTATGTTAGAAAGAACATTTATCATTTCTGTACCCTCAGCACAACTGACAAAGTTTTGTGACTCTAGACTCACTTTTAAAGTTAGTGTGTACAAAAACTACTGAATTTTTTTGAAAAACGCATCACTTCGCACTTCCTTAATTCTTTTCGGAGCTCTTTGACAGGTGAATGTATTCCAAAGCTTACAAATGATTCTTTATAATGAAGATCTTGATGCTTCTATGAACGTAATGCAGGTGACAAAATTCTAAAAGACAGTCTCAGTGTTTAATTTTAAAATAAAATTGGTTCACAAATGACACTAAAACATGGTGAAATCATACTCTGCTAACAACCAGCTGAGTGAACCTAATCTCTAGTTTCCCTGAGGCTTCATTCCCTTATTCAAAAACTAAATGTCTGGGTTTTAGCACAGAGTGCCTTCTCTGCTAGGCACTGTGCTGGACATCTGAGGTAAGAGGATGAAGATGTTGCCGTTCCCTTGAGGATTTCATAATTATTGGCATGTATGAATGAGGGAGTTAAATTAGGTAAGACATATATACAGGTCTTTCTAGTTTAAAAATTCTGTGTTGGTAATACGGAGCACGTAACTTATTTAATTCATTATTTTTTTTTAATTGGAGTATAATTGCTTTACAGTGTTGTGTTAGTTTCTGCTGAACAATGAAGTGAATCAACTATTTGTATACATATATCCCCTTCCTTGTATTCAGAAATGTATTGATCTAGTCAAGTGCCGTTAAACAGAAAGAGGTGAAGCTCATACTGGTCTAATTTGCTACTTGTTGTAGAGAAACTTGGTGGCTATAATTAATGTTGAAGATTAGGTGAAGGGAATTCTTTGGATTCCCATTATTCATGTTGCCTTTGCCCTTTATTTCCACAGATCACTGATAGCTAGCTGGAGTAGCATAGTGAAACTGTTTTATGGACTGAGAAATATTCTTGGCTGACTTTCAAAGCCACAGTAGGAAACAAAATCCATAAAACTGACATCCTAGGAAATCAAAACCAACTCCAAGTTTAAGAACAAATGTATAATCACTAACATAATGAAATGATTTTATAAAACTTTATTATCTGCTAGAGATAGGCAACACAACAATGGAAAAAATGTTCAGCTATACAAAGTACTGAAATTAGACGTTTCCAAAAGATTAATTTTCTTTTCCCTTCGGAAGTCAAGTCCCTTTTCCAAATTATCCCTGTTCAAAAGTCAGAGTGCTGTGGACTGAAGGGACTTTATGATATCTTAAAAAAGGTCAGGAACCTATAGCCAGTTTAAATCTGGCCAGCCAACTGTTTCTTATTTGATTACATATTGTCTATGGCTACTTTCGCACTGTAGCAACAGAGATGAATAGCTGCAATAGAAACTGTATGACTCAAAAAGCAAAAAATATTTACTAACTGGCCTGTTTCAGAAAAGGAATGCTAACCCCTATCTTAAGGAGATCTCACCACCATGATGGTAATTATTACATTGATTTTATTTTTCAATAGCAAACATTTCACAAAAATGATATTTATTTCCTTTCAGCTCCTGCAATAAAATAAAATCCCCTATCATCTCTTCATATGATTTCTAAATTATAGGCCAACAAGTCATATCCAATTCAAATTTTAAAATGTTTTTCTAGTTTAATTTTTAAATGTCATAAAGAATCCCAAATGGCAGGCATCTGAATTTGTTTCTTAAAATCTACCCCCAACACTTCTTTAGGTCTCTTTCAAGCCTGAATTTCAATATTCAGGCTTGAAAGAGACCTAAAGAAGACTAGCCAAACATATACTATCAACACTCTGAACACAAGCACTACTTATGATAATTTTCTTGGTGCATGCAAAATGCAAGCAAATTTTCATTTTAAAAGCAAGATAGCTACAAATGACCTATGTGTCCTATAACAACAAAAAATAACTCCCGATTCCTAGTAAAATGTTGCATCAGGCCATCTCTCTAAGGAAAGTCATTAATGTCAGCTGGTGAGGATGATTCCAAGATCCACTGACTAGCTGGAACGTCCCAGACAGAGGAAGTTGTTCTAGGAATCTCTAGATTAGTCTAGTGGCCATTTCCTCAGTCCGAGGAGACCGGGCCAAGAGAATACAGTATATGGGGAATCACCCTATCCTTCTTCACTTCTGGGGACAGAAGTGTTGCCTAAGACAAGAGTGACTGTTGATTTACTGCCCAGCGTGCTCTCCCCTCCCCACTATAACCCTGAAAAAGGTAAAAATTTAAGCTAGCTGGGAGGCAGGGCAGAATACTAGAACCAACTGTGTAATATCCTACTTTGCATTAATGCAGGGGCCTTTTTATGAATTTTTTTCTTCAGCTGTAAAGCACTTAAAACAGTTTCTAGAATACAATAAGCACTAAATAAATGTTACCCAATATTATTAACTCAGTATAATTCAAATCTCTTCCCTACGTCAGTGCCTTACTCCCTACCATAGTATCCATTTTCCAAAGAGCTATGCTACTTTAACAGCATTTTCAATTTTCCCAAATATTTACAGATCATTAAAGCACTTTGCAAAGGGAATCTTACAACATTTCATCCAACTCACAATATGAAATAAGACAAAAAAATCTTACTCAGAACATCCATAATTTAAATGGGCATACAGAAAAAGAGAAGTAAATATCAGGCTTACTTATTTTTCAAGTCCCAAAGAACTTAAATGGGGCAGGGAAGAGGAGAAAATAGTGGTTGTAAGTAGACACTTTTATAAACATGAAAAATCTCTCTTTCTGAAAGCACAAGTATTTCTAAAGCTAAGCAAATAGTATGTCTATACTCTATTTAATGTGCAGGTTGCAATCCTCAGTTTCATGGCTAATTTGAGTAACTTCAAGTAGTCAAAATAATTGACGTAACATGCACAGGACAGTACAGACTAGTATATATCATAATTCATGGCTCAATCTGTTAAACAGCTTAAGTGTGGAAATCCAAATCTTGATAAGAAGAAACAGTCATCTTAGGCACTGTCATTTTTGGACTAGTCATATTATTAGTTGGATCTGAATGTTATCATAGAAAAATCAGAAGAAATGAAAGCAATGAATATTCTACAGCCCAAAATTATATAGAAAATTTCTAGCTTATGGAATTTTTAATTTTTCTACGTTTCCCTATGTTACTATGTTTCTTATGTTCCTATATTTCTTTAACAATGTATAGAGTTGGTTTAGTATTTTCGGAATTTCATACCTTTGCTATCTATCAACAGCTGTGCTTTCAGTTTCTAGAAACTGTGTCCAATTCAAATAGCTGAAGAACAAAAATATACGTGTGAAGCTTTTGTTTGTTTTTGTTTTCAGGTTACAGCACTCTAACTAGATAAAACAATAACTTTCTAGGTAATGTTGGCCCATCACACAATTATGGGGAAAAAACAATCAAAATATCATTTTATGAGATTCTTATGGCTATAAAAACCAAACTATATAAGACTTAGTGCAGCTAAAGTACAACTAAAACTCTCTACTTTGGACTATTAACATTACATTTTGTAGTTCAGCCTTATCTTCGTTTTCTGAAATGTCAACTAACTTGACTGAAACTTCTCTATGCAAAGGAAACTACACAGAATTTACCTGTACTTTATCTGAATGAGCCACTGAGGAAGGGCTCACAATATGATGAAGACTACTAGAGGAAATGATATCTAGAGACTGCAAATTATTAGCATCTCTTAATACATTTGCAAATTCCTACTGAGCCAAATTGCCTACAAAAAGTTTATTTCTACCAAGTGCCTTGTCTGGTTTCTCATACCATTACCTTTCAGAGGCATTTTATGAGAACTCTGCTACATATTCCACCTCCCATTTGGTTCATATTTAACAGTGTTTCCCACCCTGTCCCTTTCTAGGCTCCAAAAACAGACGTCTCTGATGGCACATAAATGTGGCAGATCACCCTACTTCAGTAAACTTCTCTGGCTTCTTTTTCTTCTCTTGCAGTCAAGGTGCACTTGAGCTATTTGTAACCTTTTGTTCCATCTCACTTCAGAAGTAATAAAAGGACTCATGAACTCCAACTCATAAAATAACAAGATTGGTAGGTATTTACAGAGTATCAAATGGGTGGGGTAGAGAGCAGGGCAGGCTACCTCCCAATGTTTCCTAGTGACAGTTCATACTCTCATCTGATTAGGCAGCTCTACCCATAAAGAAGAGAGCAGTATGCCTCTTATCAAATTTAACACTGAGACTTAGAAGGTGCCTTCTGCCATCACCATAATTATCATCAGCAAAACTTTTATAGTCAATGTATAATCAGAGAGTTATGAAGAAAACACACAAATAAACACTCTCCAGCATGAAGTACTTGTACCATGTATTCCTTAAAAGACCTGTAAATCTTTGTACAGAAAAAAAAAAATCACACTTGAAAACAGTTTAATATATATATATACATACACACACGATATGTTTGATATGATACTATAAATAATCCTCTTTATTGTCTGACATTCAGAAACAAAACTATTAATACTAATTTTTATTCTATTCTAACTATATTTTAGGAAACATGACTTAATCCAGATAATACTAAAATCTGTATAATAACAACTTTTATTATAATTGGATTCTACTCTATCACGTAATTATGCTTAACTGAACTTTATTTACAGTTTTAATCACATGTTAATAAAAACCCAAATTTTGATAGGCAGTGCAGGGGGCTGGCTCTCTTTAGATAGTAAACTATAAAAATTAGCCCAAATGCCCCAAATGCATATCAGTCTTTAAAAAAAAAAATTACACATGAAAGTACTATAAAGTGATGATGTGAAATAATTTAATTCCTCTACACTGTAACTGCTACTATTTAATAGGAGTCCTATTAAATATTTCTTACCTGCCCCTTTCAACTGCTAAGGCATCAAGTTCATCAAAGAAAATGATGGAAGGAGCCACTGCTCTCGCTTTTCGGAAGATCTGGTGGAAAGAGTGCTACATTAGCTAAAGATCAGCAAATTCCAGAAAACTCCATAGCTAGTTTTAGTTTGAAAATTATATTTAGAACCAAATCTATTATGTACCAGTAAACCAGCCCAATCACTTTGTATACAACCTGTAACAGATGTATAGCACTTCATAATGGATGTAAAAGTATCCTCTTCCACGGTGCTACTTGCAAACAGAGACAAGACACCAACACATATTCTTAGAGGTGTGTAGGAGACAGTTTGGTTAAGTAATCAAACAACCTCAGTTAAAATCCCACCTTCACCACTTGGTAGCTGTGTGACCTTCAGTGGGTAACTTTATTTTTCTAAACTACGATTTCCACATCTCTAAAATGGAGATTATGAAAAATGCCCGCCTCAGAAGTTTAAGAAATGAATTAAAAAAGAATGCAAAGCACTTAGTATAATGCCTGGAACATTTATCTAAATAAACACATATTTAAAAGAAAAATCATAAATGTATAAAATCAGCCAAAGTTTAGCATATACAATACTCATAAACCTAAAAGTCACACACTTTGCTCATTTCTCTGAAGACTGTAAGGAAAAAACAGCTGAAACTTGGAAAAGCATAGATAGGTTAGATCTGAAGTCAATCAGACTATCAACATCAAAGACTGGCCAGACAGCCACGGGGAAAACATGTGGAAATGGGCTAGAAAACGTCAGCATAAGCAGAAAGAAATCCAAATGTGTGTAACCTGTAACCTAGGCCTCCATTTTCTGGCCACAAGTATGATGACCATAAAAATACACAACAGTCACCAAAACCTTAATATTAATAAACACCACCTTTTTCATATTTTAATCAATGAGGTGCTATCATTATCAGTTAATGTTTTATATTATAACCAACATCTACATTTCAAGAAAAAAAAAGAAAGAAAAAGTAACTTAAATTTTTTTCTCAGATGCAAAACAAAGTATTCCAATCTCTAAGACTCTTGGTTGATACCCACATGTGTCACAAGCAGAAGACCATCCGCTCCACTGCTATTTATGTGTTTTTGTCCTTGCTTAGCTTCTTTGAGGATACAGGGTGCCTGTGTGAGGCAGGCCAATCTTTGCTTGGGAAGCCGAGACTTGTGATCAAACTGCTATAGTTACCCCCACTTCAGTGCCTTGATTTTGCATGAACTTCCCAGTTATGTAGCTTCAGCAATATGGATTAGCCAGTAGGCCAATCAGGCACTGGCTGTAAAATTTAAGAGAGGAGGGGGATGCACTTTCTAAATCACCAGTCAAAGGTAAAGTAAATAAAATAAGAAGAGTACAGTGACATTTTCATATACTAATAAGCTTATCTGATTTAAAGGGCTACCTGGTTTAAAGGATTTAAATCTCATTCTGACATCATGCATTCTTTGTTAAGTTTAAACATACCCTTATTTTTTTTAATGAAACGCTGACATTCGTTAAAAAATATTTGGTAAAACTAAAGGCTGGAAATATTATGATGTTTAAAAGCAAAAACAAAGAATTGTAGATGACCAAAATTGCATTTAAAAATAATATTTGCCTGAAGAAAAATTATACCACTAGAATTTAGATTTGGAAACTTCAAAATCTATAACCCCAAACAAAATGGAAACCATACAGGACAGAAGCCTGGTTCTCCTATGCAGAGTTCCACTTTAAGACATAATCTTCTTACCTCTCTAACTGCTCTTTCAGATTCACCAACATATTTGTTCATTAATTCAGCCCCCTGAATGAAAAGAAAACAACTGTTCAGTGTCTTTATAAATCCAAACACATGTATGTCTTTCAATAAAAGAGAAAATACACACATAAAAGAAAAAGAGGAAAAAAATAGACAAAAATCAGCTTTTAATTAAAACAGTTCCTCTAGCATGCTTATTTTTATTGGGTGTTATTTATGCCTCAAAAATTAAAGCCATTCTGTATTCCAAAAACTACACATCAACACAGTGACTGTAACTAAACATGATAGTTTAACATCTCATTCATCATCTGTCTACCCATCCATCCATAATTTTACTATATATCAGGAATGGTGCTAGGCACTGAAGATAGAACAGTCTGATACTAGATCAACAGCCCTCTCTGACAAGAAGCAAGACCTCAGGGCTAATTCTTTTTATGACTCCATGATAATCCCTGAAAATGGAATGGGAATCACGTAATCAATGACATTATCTTAGTCCCTGAGTATTTCCAAAATAAATGATACTCTCCAGCTCTCTCCTCTCATTTGACTTGGCCATGTAGACGCTGACTTTATGGATCTGCAGGGCCAAACAAGCCACTATCCCAGCCAAAGGAGATAACTCCTGCAGACAAAAATCTTAGGACCACCAACAAAGCTAACCCTCAGTCAGTGTATCACATTGTGAAAATGACAATGACCCTTGTTACCCTCCATAGTGTCTATTCACTCAGCCTCTGTCTGAATCTCCCTTCAGATATCTGCCACTCAGCACTTCATCCAGTTGATGGGAAATCTCTTTTCCCTTCTATGTCCAGCTATTTTAGAATGGGTACCAAGAAAGAAAGGTGTGGACTTCTAGTAATAAAATCTACCAGTTTTTACTAACCAGCCATCAACAGAAGAATCCTCATAAAAGTGGCTGGACTTCCAGCAATAAAGCGCCTATCACTGATTCAAAGATACACTTTTTTTTGGACATTCAACATTTCTGAATAGTAAGATTTTTCTTTCTCAAGTACCTAAAATATTATGTATAGTATGAAATGGTAGGCTTTCATTTTTACCACACACCTATCTACTTTCTCATGCTAGTTATCACATCACAAGAAGTCATGGGATTAAAAAACAAATAAATAAAATAATAATAATAATAATAATAATGCTGTCCTGGGAACCACAACTCTTCCCTTCAGATACTGGTATAAAGTTTATTGTACAAAATGCCAGATGTCTTTCTCGGCTATGGGCTTTCACTCACTGTTCTTCCCAGCATCTGGCTTCTATTGACACCCTTCCCCACACAATTCCAAACCCATTAGACATGTATGTGTGTGCTTCTCTCTCTGCACACGCATGCGTGTATGCACACACACGTACACACACACACACATTATTTTGAGCAAGATTCATGTTCTATCCCAGGCAAATTATGGGTCCCAAAAACTTACGGGATATAACTAGACACTAGCTTGAGTATTTCCGAAACAAAATACACCAATTAAATAAAAATCGGACTGATTGAAGCACACAGGCAAACCCTAGCAGAATGTCAACTAATGCTACAAATTGGTACAGGCAATAGTTAGCTTCAGATAAGACACCTTATTACAAAGATAGCTGTTATACTATATAGCATGGCAAGTGCTAGGATAGAGGGATGCTTAGGTGCCACTGAAACATAGAAAAGCAACTGCTTAGAGTCAAGGATGTTCCTAGAGAAAGTAACATTTCAGGTGAGTGTGCAGTTGATTTACCACCCTCAAAAATATGAAATACATCAAGACCCAGAAATAAATCAAAAAGGTCTCTGATGAGCTAAAACAGGTGTTGATATGCACTTTAATGGTAGAAGAGGTCTTAAGATTTTAACTTAGAGTTCACTGACTTTTTCAGTTATATACAAGACTAACAAACTTGAGTTTGAACTGATCTAAGAATTTATAACAGGTGGAGCTTAGGGGGCAGAGAGAATGCAGCAACAGTAAGGCTACTTAAAGTGGGAGGCAGGAGCATGTCAAAAACAAGTTTAAACTTTATCCTGTAAGCAATGGGAAGAGTCTTAGGGGAGTTAACTGATAATAGGTGTATTAGGGAAAGATGATTCTAGGCACAATATAAAGGATGATTGGGAGGAACATATGAGACCAGAATGGCAGTTATGAAATTCTTAAAACAGCAAAGGTGAGAAATGATGAGGCACAGGCTTAAGGTAAAACAATGGAATGGATGGAAATGAGAAGACAGCCACATAAACTATTTAAAAAGATAAAATCAACTTAATTTGTTATGAGTAGCAAGATGTGAAAGAGAGAATAAGAAGGAAGGAATACTAATTCAAATTTGACATACTATTTCTGATGTTCACAATGAGTTAATTCATGAAGGAAAAAAGGATGCTCAATATATTCAGTGTAGCAACTCTCAGAAATATATATCTCATTAAAAATGGTCCATCCAAGATGATTAAAATTAAAAATTTTGTAATCATGAACATAAGTGCTAACGTTTACTGAATATTTCCTATGTGCCATGAACTGTTCTAAGCAATTTATATACATATTAATTCAGTTATGTAAAATGACAAAGAGATGCAGAGCTACTATGATGACTTTCCATCTGTGAGTAAATTAAAGACCCACACAAAATCAAAGGTAGGGAAGATCAGAAACAAATATCCAACAGCTTAATTTCTTTGCTGACATATAGAGACACTGAATCATTCATTCAAGGAATATTTATTAAGTGTCTATAATGAGTTTATGGTTTAATAGATTACTAAAATAATCTTATTCTTAAAACATAACAATAATTATATTCTTAAAAAATAAAAATACAGTGAGAAAAAAATATCACAACTATATAGAGAATGCCACGAAGAGAAGCAAAAGTAAAACAAAGATTCCTTCCAGGTAAAGGAATCAAGGAATAATCCTGAACAGCAATGAGATCACAACTATGTCAGGTCATTTAGAATGGAAGGAGGGAGTTAATAAACTAGGATAGAAAACTAGAAGCTAACATAAAGGAAACGGTCAGATAGAACATGGAAAGAGAGTTTCTGGAAGCATATGGACAAAAAAGGTTTCAGGGCAACATGCTGGGAATAACTAGGTGTAGGGTGAGAAGGGCAACACCACAAGGGACAGAGAAAAGGCAGTGTAGAGTTTGGGAGCCATGGGGTGGTAGGGACGGGGAAAGCACAGAAGGACGAGGGGACATCAGTACAGGGGTTTGTGGTGGCAGCCACCTAGCATGAGATGTCAGAGATCAAGAGGGGTACGGAGACCTTCCCCACAGAGGGGGGCTCACCATGAGGTAACACTCAGAACTTAGTTTCTAAATTCTCCATCCAAAGGTATGCAAATTGCTTTAAGAATCTTATACATAAAATGGTATAGTATTATTTGAAGGTAAATTGTAAATTAAGTGTGTATACTATAAATCCTAGAGCAAGTATTTTTTAAAAAAGAAAAACCAAGAGGTTTAGCTACCAAGAAAATAGGGGAGATAAACTAGAATACCAAAATATACTCGACTAATCCAAAAGAAGGCAGGAAAAGGGGGGAAAAAAGAACAGATGGGATAAATGAACAAAAATTACGGGCATAAAAAAGTCTTTCAAATTACAAACACGCCTGAGGAAAGGAATATAATCTTTTAATATTTTTTATACTACCTCTACAATGGTGCTTCAAAAATATTGAAATTTTATAATATGGTAACAAGTAAATAGATTAGAACATATGGGGATCAGGGTAGAACAGTCAAGGATAAGAGTAAGAAGAGGATAGGAAGAATAACTCAGTTCAGGCTGACAAAATCCAGCTGCTCCAAAGATACTGCCATTCATCATGTTCAGCTGAGTTATCTGATAGCATCAATACAGAAATCCTTAAGTAATGAGAGGGGCAATTTTACCTTTCTGCCTGATTTTCTGAGTAATCTAAGTTGATGCATTCGTAAGTTTTATATAACATTAACAAGGTTAATTATATTCCCCTCTCCCCTCAAAAGAAAACTCTCATCTATTTCTTATGTGTGTTTTCCTATTTTCTTTAAAAATAATCTTTTCAAAATTATTTCAGAGTAATAAATTATACATACTGTAAAAAAAATTAATATTTGAGGCTAATTAGGGGGCAGATGCATGAAAAGCATAACTAACATTTAAAGGTACTCCTACATCTGACTGAAATTTACCAACAACCAAGGAATGCATAAATTATCTGTAAGCAAACAAAGTTATTAAGAAAACTTGCTTTGGACAGTGCTTTTGATGACTAAATATTATTTACAATTAATATGTCAACTGTTTGTACATCGATACTTAAACTGTCTCCAAGCAATCATATTTACACAACAGAATTGTTTTGAAGCTAACTCCCCAAAGATAACTACAGAGTGACCTCATCACCAATGATTTAATTATCTTAATTTCTTAAATAATACAATCCCAAATAGCTTTAACTTGAATAAAGACAAACAATGAAACATTAGTAATGCTGAGACACAACATTCTCACTTTTTAAAGGATAAAGAAATAGCAACAGCTTAATACCAAACCAATTTTACAAGTTTGGTTTTAGACACAGGTTAGACTATACAACAAAAACACAAAATTTATACTCACAACTATCAGTAAGGTAAATAAATCTGGAGGCATTTTCCCAAGTATTGTGGTATTGAGGAAGATAAAATGTAAAGGGCCAGAGAGTAAATATTTCAGGCACTCTGGGACTCATACATCCTGTGTCACATATTCTTCTTCTTTTAAACATCCCATTGGAAATGTAAAGTTCATTCTTAACCAGAGGGCTAAATTAAAATAAACTGTAAGCTGGATTTGGCCCCAAAACTGCAGTTTGCTGACTGCTGATCGAGATTAATCTCATACAATTTGAAATAGTTCATTTCTGCCAATGAGATCAAAAGTCACCAAAAATACCAATGACACAATTGCTGAGTGAAAAACCTGGACTTCAAAACATTGAGAGAGGGCTTCCCTGGTGGCGCAGTGGTTGAGAGTCCGCCTGCCGATGCAGGGGACACGGGTTCATGCCCCCGTCCAGGAAGATCCCACATGCCGCAGAGCGGCTGGGCCCGTGAGCCATGGCCGCTGAGCCTGCGCGTCCGGAGCCTGTGCTCCGCAACGAGAGAGGCCACAACAGTGAGAGGCCCGCGTACCGCAAAAAAACAAACAAAGAAACAAAAAAGAACATTGAGAGAATTGATCAAAATATTAATGAAAAAAATCAATGACCGTTAAAAAAAAAAGCAATTTTAAAATAGCTAGTAATGTTTAAGTTGTCCATGCTCAATGACAAACTTCTATTTCTAGGTATGTATACCCTAGAGAAACTCTTGTACATACACACAAGGAGATATGTACAAGAATATTACTGAAGCATTCTTTACAGCAACAAAAAAATTAAACCTGGAATCTAAACATTAATTAAGTCTAAAAATTCATTAACATAAAAATGGGTAAATAAATTGTAGTGTCCTTATAAAATATTAAGGGCTGGACTACAGAGATAGTTTGCCAGCAAGAAGACCCGCAAGAAAGTTATTATACAGCCAAAATCCACTGCCTTGTACACTTACAACCAAGAGTAGAGAGCTCCTAATGTTTTGCCAAATTTTCAAAGGTCATGGAACAGTTGTAATTTTCCCCATTGGGTATTAAGATCATTTTGCATGGTTTCATCTTGCATGACCATTTTTAGAGCCCTGTACTACAGGGCAAAACAAGGTCTGCCCATTTATAATATATAATATAAATTATACTTTTACCCAAAAGGGACTATGAACAAAGAGTTAAGAAAGTAAACAACAAAACAATTCGGGCCCATTCAATAAAAGAAGCTTTAGATAATCAGGAGAATGGATTTTTGTTGGGGAGGGGTTGGGGGGGAGTGAGGAAGGGATAAGAAAATTTTATGCAGAATTTCATTCAGTTTAGGGTGACTACTTAGGCAAGTGTGACCTAATAAAAATCAGAAAGGAAACTGTTGGTGTCACTGTTACTTTATTATCATGCAAACTCTGTATTACTGTTACTGTTCTAGCAACTCTCCATAAAAGTCAATGGTGTAGGGCTTCCCTGGTGGCGCAGTGGTTGACAGTCCGTCTGCCGATGCAGGGCACACGGGTTCGTGCCCCAGTCCGGGAAGATCCCACATGCCGCGGAGCGGCTGGGCCCGTGCGCCATGGCCGCTGAGCCTGCGCATCCGGAGCCTGTGCTCCGCAACGGGAGAGGCCACAGCAGTGAGAGGGCCGCATACCGCAAAAAAAAAAAAAAAAAAAAATTCAATGGTGTAACAAAAATAGTAAGCCAGGGAAGACATTTCCTTAAGCAGGCAATACACTTAATACATATATACTGCCTTCTAACTATCTGGCTTAACTGAAGGAAAGCGGTTATAGAATCCGGAAAAATGATTACTGTTCTCCATAGAGCTGACTCTAAAAAAGATGACTTGAATATCGATGTTGGAAAGTACAAGGTTATGATCGTTTCATGATCTAAGAACACAATACGCTGCTAAAGACAACAGAAAGATTAACATGTTTTAAAAATCTGACGTATAGGCAAACCGACAATATTGTGTTGAAAATGGGAAAATATGGCCTACAGCCTTAAACAATGAAGGGCCATTCCACTACTACGTGGAGGTGGGCTACATATAGAAAAACCTGCGGATAACAAACAGTGCTTTTTCTCCAAAAACAAAACAAAATTAAAAAATATATCAAACAGATTTGAAAATCTAACCTAAGAAGTTAAAGCTGTGAAGAAAATCTGGGTTAGAATCATTCAAGTCAAGTATTACTAACAAGTCATAGGAGTAATGAAAAGTACTGTAAGGCCTCTAGAGAACATGTGATTTTGTACAGAACTGCATGCTGAGGAATCCTACCTGGATGACTGGCTTAAAAATGCAACCCCAGTAGCTGAACTGATATGTTACATAAATCCAGAATTCCATATGAAGTCTAGGCAATATCATCCCCAAGAAAGGTTATTTTGAGTTTGAAGTTCAAATTGCCCAAAATCACTGTATTCTGGTACAAGTTGCAAAAGATTAAAATCACTTTCAAAGATATATACTACATCTTATTCTAACACTAACAGAAAACTTACGGGATCATAAGCTGTGCTGCTATACTTTTTTGTTCTATTTGAGGTCAAATATAATCCAATTCTTAAAAACAGAGGAAAACAGCAACTAGCATCAGCTAATTTTATGAAATCTTGCTAAACGCTTGATATGTATTATCCCCTTACTGCTTACAACACTCCTCTGAGGTGAACAGATTAGCCATCAACAGGCAAAAAAGATAAACAACAGATTAGAATATAAGCGTTATGTGGGCTATTCACAGAATGTTATTCGTGGAAGGCCTTTAGGAGAATCATTTACTCTAACCTATCTCACTTAAAACCTGAGGAAAACAAAGCCCAAAGAAGTTAAGTGAAATGCCAGAAGTCCCAGAAAAGTTAAATGACAGAAATGATGACAAGAATACAGGATTTGAGTTCCCAGACTACTTTTTCTAAAAACTATGATGTCCTCTGTTTTCCAAGTTCCAAAAAAAAAAAAGGAAATGTCCACTTAAGATTGTACATGGTACCAGCAATTCAAATTCAAAGGTATTTGTGGGAAGAGATCAAGTGGCAAGGGCAAATTCTAACTGTCAATAAATGGCTGTTAGCATGGGTTAATTTGAAAATAAGGATTTTTATTGATAACCATTATAGACAAGAGACCATTAATATCTAATTATAAGGGTTAGGTACATATAGTATGGTCTATGAATCCCACATTTGCTCTTAAGTTATTTAACTCTTTTAAAAAATAATACATGAATCCCTAGAATGGATAAGGTTGATGAAACCTGATAAGGTTATTTCTCTTCTAATTTTACTTACCAAAATAACTATGTTATGTTAGTCCTGCCACATTTCGCCTGCCTAGGTAAGTGCATCATTGATAAGCGTGACCAAGGAAACCACCAAAAGTAAGTTAAGTACCATAAATTGGCTTGTTTTGGGGTAGTGTTATTTTTAATTTTTCCATGACCAAGATTTCAAGTGTTCAAGTTTATAAAACAACAAAAATAACATAAAAACATGTAAAAATCTGTCCAACTGTTCTGTTAAATCTAGTGAAAACTAAACCTGACTTATTTTTTACTGTGTTTCAGTATTTTACACCATATCAGTCACAAATTTAAGTACAATATTTATACCTCATGCTCTTGCAATTTTGCCCCTTTAATCACTACTGGGTTTTTTCCAGTCTTCTCAATGGGCTTTTTAAATGTGTCTGACACCTGCCTGTTGTTTTTGGCTATTACAATTCAAATCAAGGTTGTATAAGTTCCCGAATGTCTAGGGAAGGCAAGTTAACCCAAGCGTTAACTATGGTTAAATGTTATGGAATAAGCTCGTAAAAACCCAAAGTCACATGAGATAGAACTATATATATGCAATGTGAGTAAAGGATCTTGAAAATTAATAAAAAGTACAGCATCAGCACACAGAGAAGGCCATTTTGGGAAAGCACTTCAAAGAGTTTGAAAACAGGCATTAAGTACTAGGCAAGAAATGCCGTGGGCAAGTAAAAACCCCTAAAAAGTGAGAGGGTCTGGCAGAGAAGGAAATAGAATTCAAGCTGTTTTCTCAAAAAGTATAATACAAACCTTCCCCACAATTCATTTATTCAAGAAAAGAAAATGACACATTTCTTCAGAACTTACACTGTGGGCACCAAGCTGACTACAGTTAAGCTAGCTATAAAGTACGCTTGTGCACACCCCCCCAGCAAAATCCCTTATATTAGTGACCACTCTCCTGACTCTCAATCCCCTTTACTGACTACTGTGCACAATCTTAAACACGAGGTCTCAACTTCCATGTTTTAATCTCTAGAAATAACCTTTCTCTTGAGCTACAAACTCGTATTCAACACCCTTTTGGACATTTCTGCCATATTGCTCTAAAGGCATTTCAAACTCCACGTATCTAAATCCCAATCTGGTACCTGCTCTCCCACCTCCAACCTACTTTTCCTCCTCACATGCTAACTCTTCCTAGAGTTGGGGTATTTCCATCTGCCAGTCATTAAAAGTAAAAATTTTAATCACCTTTGCCTTCTTTCTCATTCCTCACATACAATTAATCATCAAGATTCTAAATGCAATCCATTTCATTATAACACTTGCTTAGTCAAATGTCTTTCTTACTGAATCATGAGTTGGTAGATACCAAGGAGACCATCTAATGCACCTTGTTTACCATGTACAGTGCCAGACATACAAAAGGTGCTTAATATATATTTGAGTTATTGTTGCAATACTAAAACATTTACAAATATTTTTAGTGTTATAGACATGAAACTGTAATATTTATTTCAACCCCAATTAAATTTCATTCAAAAGAGATTTAAAAGAAGGAAAAAATAACTAATCTCTCTCAGCTGAAATCCACAAATAAAAATTGAACTGACACAACAACAAAATGCTCTATTATTAAGTAAACTTCTTGGAAGTGTAAAAGCATTCTTTTCCTTCTAAATTTCTCTAGGTCTTCTTTGATTCCAAATACTAAAGGTTTTGTTATTATTTGTTATATATATTGTCATTTTTTACTTTTAGCCATGTGTTATAGAATACTTTCATGTCAAGACATTAATCTGATACAAGCTCAACTCAAAAAACAATCTATTAACATTTACAGTTTTAATATATGATGTCTCAAATTTAACATGTCAGCTTATATTGTGCACAAAATTTAAGTAAATTCAATCTAACTTCTACATAACTTTGTGATACTGACCACGGCACAGTAACTATTCTATTTGTCCTAAGAAAAATACATAATCATTAGTTATTCCCTAATAGCCATTCAAGCATTGATAAAACTAACTATATGTCTTTATTTAACATGGATGCTAATAACTGTCAACTTAAGAGTATGGGGCACATAAGACAACACTATTTGGAGACATCAAGATTTTTTTAAGTTGAAAAAAGAAAAAAAAACCCTAATGGAAATTAAACAGAAACTCAAAAGGTTTCAGACTCCAGAATAGCCCAAATAGCAATAAACTTGTGGAAGGAGAATAAAGAGTTAGGGTCCACAAAAGGCATGAAACTGGACATAGTTCCTAGTGAGACTCTAAATTAGAAGCTGTACCCAGGTGAAAGAAAAAATAACTAAAACTCTAAAAGAAAGTATTCTTTATAATGTTGGGGCCTGGGGCCAGAACCAACACACCTTTATAGGCTTCAACTGAGAACTGCAGTAAAACAGGCAAGCTCAGGGAAGCCTCAAACCCACTTTCTCTAGCCAACTTCCTCTCAGGGCTCTTCTCAGACACTTTCCACTATCTTGTGGAACATGAACAGAGGGATGATGAATAGGAAAGGTCTCCTCCAAAGCCCTCACCCAAGGAATCGACAATCTCCCTGTGATTCTGCTCCTTCCCTGCATTCCACTCATCATGTACAGCGCAGTACAGAACACTTGAGTTGGCCTTTTTTCTTTGGCCACACTGCGTGGCATGCAGAACTTCTCCAGCCAGGGATGAACCTGTGCCCCCTGCAGTGGAAGATGGAGTCTTAACCACTGGACTGCCAGGGACGTCCTGAGCTGGCCTTTTCAACTTCAGTTACATTCACTGAATCCAGACATAATATGTATGCCCTGATACTGACCTTAGAACTCTTATTTAATTAACAGACTTTTTTGTTTTGGTAAAGTTTAAGGTTTACAGAAGAACTGAGCATACAGTACCAAGAGTTCCCATATACTCATCCCTACCCCAACACACGCTCAGTTTCCCCTATTCTTATCATATATTAATATAGTGTGATACATTTGTCACAATGAACCAATATTGATACATTATTATTAACTGAAGTCCACAGTTTATTCAGGTTTTCTTAGTTTCTACCTAATGTTCTTTTAGGATCTCATCCAGGAAACCACAACAGTATATTTAGCTGTCCTCTCCTTGGGCTCCTCTTGGCTGTGACAGTTTCTGAGACTTTCCTTATTTTTGATGACCTTGACAGTTTCAGGAGTACTGGTTAGGTACTTTACAGAACGTCCTTCAATTTGGGTTTGCCTGATGTTTTTCTCACAGGTAGACATGGATTATGAGTGTTTGGGAGGAAGACCTTGGGAAGAAAGGACCATTCTCATCGCATCATGCACGGGTACATACTAACAACATGACCAATTGGTGTTAACCATGATAACCTGGCTGAGGTAGGTTTCTCCACTACCAAGTAACTCTGCCCCTCCCTCCTTTCCATAAGGAACCCTCTTGTAAGGAAGTCGTAACTATATGCAGCCCACACTTAAGAGTTAAGTAGTTATGCCCTCTAAATTTACGTTTTAAATATAATCCTCTCAAAAGGCCTATAGAGATGAAAAAACTAAGTCTTAGAGAATGCATTTAAGGTTACAGAGCTAAAAAGTGCTAGTGTTAGAAATCAAACCAAAGCTATCTGAATCCTAGCTTAATGCTCTTTTCAATGTAATACACTCAATCTCAAGGGCACAAATTATATAGTAATAGGTAAATTTCAAGCTTCACATTATTCAACCACTAGTCTTTTTCCCTACACTTCCATTTAGTTCATCAAGTTCCTGTTTCTTTGGCAGAGTTTACCCTTTCTTATTAACTCAATCAACTTCCACTCCAAAGCCATGCTATTTCCCTCAGTTTTCTTTGTCTGAGAGAAACAAAATTATTTTTTAAACTAGGTCCCAGAAACATCTTTCCACATCTCTGAACCTGCCCCATAGAAACTGCCTGAACTACCTTCTCAAGTAATTTGGTGTAATTAATGAAAAAAGCACTGGGCACTAGTTTTATTTAAAAAAAAAAAAAAAAAGGAAAATGGAAGGCTGTATAATACAGTGGGGTTTAGTGCTTAGACTCTGGAGTCAGAAAGTCCTGAGATCAAATTTCAGTTCCATTACCACCACTTTGACTTGGAAAAGTCACTTCACCTTCTTAAACATCACTATCCTTATTTGTAATCCTAGAAACTAATCTTAAAGCATTCAGTATGTAAAAGAGGTATCTAAGCAGTTTTCCATGCAATATCTGCAAAATGAAAGCTCTATGATTTATAGACTAGCCTAATTTTTTTTTTTAAAGTTTAAAGATGAACTTGGAACCTACAAAGTTCAAATTATCTTGTACTTTTGGTAACAGAATAGTAGGGAATCTAGTTAAACGAACAATAGTAATTACTTTGAATTGTGCACTGCTTTCAGTAAAATACAGGTTTTTCCTGAAAATGGGATGTATTTTGCACAATTCCTCTCTGGGACAAGTGTCAGAAAAAGTTTCCCCCAAAAGTTAAGGATATACTAAGTTCATTACATTCTTGTACTCACCAATACAGCTAATAAAGGACTTGCTGAAAATCCCTGTCAGAGGCCTAATCACCCTTCTTCCAGAATCAGTAACAGTTCTTCATAAAGTAAAGCAGCCCAGCCATTCAAGGGTAATTAATCTATTGTAGCACTCCAGACAAAAAGCAAGCGAGAAGCAGAGAGGAAATTTCAACTGGAAAATATTTTGACGTAATTGACCCAGATGACAAACTAAACTTAAGCGTATGTCAAGTGCTACAGTCTGCACAAAAACACACACAGATGCCAAAGGCTATTAAGAGCCCACACAAGCCAAGGTGAAGTCTTAACTCTGAGTAGAATATAAATCTTGTAATCACTGTTTAGAAAAGATGCCCAGGGGAAGATAAAGGGTTCTTTCATAAACTCAGAGAAAGAAATGTTTAAACTTTTAAAATTCTTTATCTTTGGAATTAAAGGTAATCACCATTGCAAAAAGTGTTAGGGAGTTTATTCTTTCAATACATCCAGAACACTTGTGTTTCTCAAAACCAGAGTCTACCTATTTTTTTCTGATCACTTTCAAAATGTGTGAGATTTGTTATTTCAAAAAGTTCAAATTTAATTATAACACTTAAATCCCACAGAAAACAATTATCTATGTTGGAAACAAAAGATAACTTTTTCTTTGTAGGAAAATAAAACTTGAAAGAATACAATATGAATTCCTAACTTCTTTGACTTGATATCCTCATACATATATGGTATGATATAGCTATTTTAACTCTTCTCATAAGCATTAATCAGACCAAGATGAAAGGACCAATGAAAATGCATAAAAAAGCAAATATTTTTTGTGTTCCCAACTTTTTCTTTTGTAATTTATAAACACATAGGAAAAGTTGAAAGAATAGTAAATGAACACCCATTGTTCACTTAATATATCCTCCATCCAGATTCAAAAATTGAATAATACTGTCAAAGTACACTAAATTGTATAATGAATAAAAGTCCACATTAAATAAAAATTAGTAAGTATGTGTAGTAAGGATATGTAATAATAATCCCTAAGCAAGTACAAACTCAATTTATTAAGAAAATTTCTTAACATCACTTATCTTTTGTGTGTGACATAAAAGAATTAAATAGTTAATGAAAGGTGCATATAAATTAACACATAGTTGGTTATTTTACATGAAAAAAGAGTCTTCCTCATTTTCTCATCATGAAAAAAGACAAAAGTGAAACTGTAAAGTTATGAAAGGTTTCATATGCAAAAGCAGTAATAAATATATTTCTAAGTAATCCTAGGATAGGCCAGAAAGCAGTCCTGGTAAGCACCTGGAACTGTTATCTTGGATCACAAAAGAGTGAGATACTAATTTGTAAGGAAATATATGTGCTCTTTCTTCCTTGACATTCAAGTGTAAATAACTGTGAGCTAAATCCTCATTAAATAAGTTTTAGATTTCCAGTAGACAGGAAAAATTCAACTATGAATATACACTGTGGAAGGCAGGCACAGAAAAATGGAGATGACAGAAAAAAAAGAGTAGGAAATGCCAGTAAAATGACCATTTCCACTACCACAAGACAAGAGGACAAGGACCAAAGAGAAATCAAGATGTCTCTGGAAATTTCAAAATCACTCATTACTCCAACATTTAAAACTGCAACCTTTAAAACTATGGTAATGATTCAGCGTAACTAATCATAGTGACAATGGTCCCCTCCCCAAATCCCTATCCAATGTCTTCTACAAGATAATAAAAAACAGGCAAACACTAGTGATTGTGAAGATACTGATTCTTAAAAAGCAAATAGCCTAAATACATCTAAATATCATTCCACAAAAAATTTAAGTATAGCTAATCCTTGAAAAATGCGGGGGTGAGGAGCTCTGACCCTCCATGCAGTCAAAGATCTAAGTATAACTTAGTGTAACTTATAGTCGGCCCTCCATTTACACAGTTTCCCCATATCCGCGGATTCAACCCACCTTGGATAATGTAATACTATAGTTTTACTATAGAAAAAAAATCCACGTATAAGTGGAACCACACAGTTCAAACCCACGTTGTTCAAGGGTCAACAGTAAAGTAAAAGACTGACAATCTGAAATAGGTTTTATACATTCAACCTGCCAATGATTTCAATGTTTTAAGATTAAAAAAAATACTTTATTACAAAAAAAATTCCCTGACAACATCAAAATAAATTATCATGTACCTTTTCTGAAATGACGTTGATAGTTAACATATTTAAATATGTATTTTTGCGATAAAGTCTACAGAAATGGATTTAAGGTTTTATATATACATATATACTAAAATATATATATATATTTAGTAAATGGATATATTATCATGTTACACAGAAGTTAATAACAAAATTAATATCTAGTCCTATAGTAAATGCAAAACTACGTATCAGGTAAGATAATCTATCCCAAGTAATAGGGCAGGGCAGTAAACAAATAAAATATGCATGTGTGTGTTTCAGAATATAAATAATGTATATATATCTTCTGACTGGCAAAGTGTTTTTAAAAAATTTATTTTCGGGGACTTCCCAGGTGGTCCAGTGGTTAAGAATCCGCCTTCCAATGCAGGGGACACAGGTTTGATCCCTAGTTGGGAAACTAAGATCCCACATACCGCAGGGCAACTAAGCCCATGCTCTCTACAGCCCATGTGCCACAACTAGAGAGCCTGCATGCCACAACTACTGAGCCCATGCACTCTGGAGCCCGTGTGCCACAACTAGAGAAGTCCACGTACTGCAACAAAGAGCCCGTGTGCTGCAACTGAGACCCGACGCAGCCAAATAAATAATGAATATTAAAAATAAAATGATTTGTACCATATAAGGTATTTGATTTCTTTTAAAATATTATGTTTGTAAATATTAAATTTATTAAATTCAATCAAATTTATAATTAAGTCTTGGTTAAACAAAAGTGATTAGTACAATTTAAAAATGTAGAAACTAAAGAAACCTGGTTTCTATTACACATGTGTGTAAGAAGTATTGAGAACCAAGAAACTAAACCATGATTTGCTGATTACAGGCACTAATTTATCTCCCATCTCCCTATATTATATTGCCATCAATCTCAAATAAAAATCAACTACTCCTTAAGATGGCCTTTTATGCTCTCCTAAGGGTAGGAATCAGAGGATTGGACGGGGGTGCCTAGAAGACAGAGTAGCAGTTAAAAAATTTAACACCCTACCTTTACAGCTAGGAAATTCAGCCCACTCTCATTGGCCAAAGCCTTTGCAATCATTGTTTTAGAGCATCCAGGAGGCCCATACAAAAGAACTCCTTTAGGTGGCTGAATACCCATTTGGGTGAAAGACTCTGGATGTTTCAAGGGCCATTCCACAGCCTGTTTCAGCTTCAGTTTGATATTTCCCAGTCCTCCTATATCTGACCAGGATACCTGCAAAACAAACAAATAATAAAAATTTAAAAAAATATATATGCAAGAAGGGATACAGAACTATTTAAGAATCAGTAATTTCCTAAAAATAATTTCAACAGCATCAAGAAGTAAATTAGGAGTTTATAAAATGTGAGCTGTGTATTATAGAAATACTAAAGAAAAACAAAATGTTTCTGTTTGCCAGGACTTGTATAAGTAACTGGTTCAACAATTGAACATTCTGATAAGTCTATATTCTATTCTATGTGGCTGTAAAAACTAGCTTTCATCTGTTTGAAAATGGTTTGAATCAGTGATCCAAGGTCTCATCTATATATCTAAGTTCATGTATTTCTTTTTTAGCAAAATTACTTTTAAATATCTTCTGTAGGTCCTTATGGAACATGTACTCTTTTCTGCTTTTGGTATATTAATAAAGAATCCTCAAAATTTTGTTCCCCCCAAAAGGCCCCCCAAACAAGATAGCTCTTTAGATATTTACTTAATAAATATTCATTGAGAACTACGTACCATATAGTGTACACAGGAAATAGATAAGACATAAATCCATACCTTAAAGAACTTAACAACTACCAGTAACTTGCACATAAATAACTATAGTACAATGGAAAGCATACTAACCACAATAACAAAGAAACAGAAAAAGACTTTGGGACTTCCCAGGAAGAAAAGATTATTCCCAGCTGGAAGGCAAATCTGAAAGCCAACTCTTGAAGCATGGATGAGATCCAGAAATGTGAAAATAGGGACAATGTCAGATAGAGGCCAGTGAGAGGTCCAAAAAAAGGGGGTTCCCTTTTCTCCACACCCTCTCCAGCATTTTTTTTTCTTTTGCGGTACGCGGGCCTCTCACTGTTGTGGCCTCTCCCGTTGCAGAGCACAGGCTCCGGATGCGCAGGCTCAGTGGCCATGGCTCATGGGCCCAGCCACTCCGCGGCATGTGGGATCTTCCAGGACCAGGGCGTGAACCTGTGTCCCCTGCATTGGCAGGCGGACTCTCAACCACTGCGCCACCAGGGAAGCCCTGTTTGTAGATTTTTTGATGATGGCCATCCTGACTGGTGTGAGGTGATATCTCATTGTAGTTTTGATTTGCATTTCTCTAATGATTAGTGATGTTGAGCATCCTTTCATGTGTTTGTGGCAATCTGTATATCTTCTTTGGAAAAATGTCTATTTAGGTCTTCTGCACATTTTTGGATACCTAGGAATAAACCTACCTAAGGAGACAAAAGACCTGTATGCAGAAAACTATAAGACACTGATGAAAGAAATTAAAGATAATACAAACAGATGGAGAGATATATCATGTTCTTGTATTGGAAGAATCAACATTGTGAAAATGACTATACTACCCAAAGCAATCTACAGATTGAATGCAATCCCTATCAAACTACCAATGGCATTTTTCACAGAACTAGAACAAAAAATTTCACAATTTGTATGGAAACACAAAAGACCCCGAATAGCCAAAGCAATCTTGAGAAAGAAAAACGGAGCTGGAAGAATCAGGCACCCAGACTTGAGACTATACTACAAAGCTACAGTAATCAAGATAGTGTGGTACTGGCACAAAAACAGAAATATAGATCAATAGAACAGGATAGAAAGCCCAGAGACAAACCCATGCACATATGGTCACCTTATTTTTGATAAAGGAGGCAAGAATATAACATGGAGAAAAGACAGCCTCTTCAATAAGTGGTGCTGGGAAAACTGGACAGCTACATGTAAAAGAATGAAATTAGAACACTCCCTAACACCATACACAAAAATAAACTCAAAATGGATTAAAGACCTAAATGTAAGGCCAGACACTATCAATTTTTAAATTTTCTGTTGAACCTTTAAAGTAGGCTGCAGGTATGACACTTATAAATACTTTAGCATATCTCTCATGAAAATAAACATTCTGGGAAGAAATTTTTAAGGAGGGTAGTCAACAACTATTAAAAATTAATAGATCAGAAAGTAGAAAGAATTAAAAAGAAATGGTCAGTAGATCTGGCAATGAGGTTACTGGATAGTGGTTTAATTCGATCTGTAGAGTTTATTTTTATGCCTTTTAAGAGTGGCATATATACATACACACAATACACACATACATGCATACACATACATACAGGCATACACATGCATACATACATACATAGAGGGACAGTATGTGTATATATATATATATATATAATGGATAAAAGCTGTATTTATAACTATCATAGATACACAAGTCAGGGAAGCAACTTATAAGAACTAAAATTACACTATGTTATTGTTATGATGCTGCATGATACCCATTCAGTTGTTACTATGCAACTATTATACAATGAGAACAGCATGCTCTGTTGGAGAACATGCTCCATGAGAAACAGCTATTCCATACCTTGGAGCATATTTGAGTTATACCTTGAGTACTATAGCAGAATATTTAGTTAAGCTAATTTAATAAGCACACATACAGATAAAATTTTCAAGATTAGTACATAACTATATCCTTCCTAATTAATAGCATTTAAAACAAAATTCAATGATATGCCTATAAATGGCTAGGAGGATGTTTTTCTCAGATATATATGAAACTAAATAAACCTGGCAATATGATAAAATTTGGTATTTAATACATTTGAGTGAGTTTGGTTTTTAATCAGTCTTTTAAAAAAATCTTTAAAAAGAGTCATTTAAAAGAACCTAATATATTAAACTCACTTGGAACACACATGGAAATCACCAAAATAAAAGGAAGTCCCTATCATAAAAAATGATCTCTTTAGTTAGGGATCAGGGAATAGTAGCAAACAGTGTCAGCTGGACCAGGAGCTGAAGAAGGTGTGTTCCTCAAGAGAAATTAAGATGCTCTTACCAGAAAACTGAATGTTCACTGGACATGGAACAGGCCAAAACACCAATGCCACTGCATGGACTAGTAGTCTATACTGAGGAGTTGGTCCATTGCCCTGAAGGCTGTAAGAACCAGCAGAAAAGTGAAACAATCCTATCCCCTTCCTATCTCCTGACCTTCGGGGCTCTTGCTTCACCAACTGTCTCCCTCTATTCCTGCTTTAATTATATTCTTCACTATATTTTTTCCTCAGCCTACAAATATTTCCTTTTTCTCCCCATCCTTCTAAACAACCTTACTTTGATATTATTTCTACCTAATATTATACCTCCTCACTAAACTTTCTCATCACTAAACTTTTTGAAAGCTAGTTAGTACCCCTCTACTTCTACTGCACTTATATTTTCCACTTTATATTTCAGTTAAGTATTTATCCCCCCAAGCAGTGATAGGAAAGGAGAGTAAAAGATAAAGATAAAAAGTTTAAGACTGGCAGGAAAGCAGGGAGCTAAGGGCATTATGTCAGAACATCTCTAGACTCTCAGGAAAATCTGAGGCAAAGTCATCTGCAGAAACATCAATCAATCTATTAAATACTGACTAAATGCCTATTTCATACTATGCTGGTTCCTGGGAACAAAATAGTTCCTGTCCATACTGAGTTTTTGACCTGATGGAATATTTCCTTAAAAAGGCATACTTTCATAATTATGCAATTACTATAAAGCCTGGTATATGCTAAAAGGGTAGTCACAGAGTTTAAATGGACGGTCTGGAAAAGCTTTTCAGAAGTGACATATGAGGTGGGATCTAATAAACACAGAAATTAGTCAGCTGAAAGTAACAGCAAATGCCGTGGAGAAGACAAAGGTAAAAAAAAAAGCATTATACATTAGGAGAACTAAATAAAAGTAATTCAGGAACAGGGGTGCAGAGGGCAAAGCGGAGAGATTCCCGCACAGAGGATCGGTGCCGACCAGCACTCCCAGCCCGAGAGGCTTGTCTGCTCACCCGCCGGGGCGGGCGGGGCTGCGAGCTGAGGCTCGGGCTTCGGTGGGAGCGCTGGGAGAGGACTGGGATTGGCGGGGAAAAGTCTGCACCTGCCGAGGAGGCAAGAGACTTTTTCTTCCCTCTTTGTTTCCTGGTGCGCGAGGGGAGGGGTTTAAGAGCGCTGCTTAAAGGAACTCCAGAGACGGGCGCGAGCCGGCTAAAAGCGCGGACCCCAGAGACGGGCGCGAGCCACGGCGAAAAGCAGGGACCCCAAGGACGCGCGGGAGACGCTAAGGCTACTGCTGCCGCCACCAAGGGGCCTGTGTGCGAGCACAGGTCACTATCCACACCCCTCTTCCGCGGAGCCTGTGCAGCCCGCCACTGCCAGGGTCCCGGGATCCAAGGACAACTTCCTCCGCGGGAGAACGCACGGCGCGCCTCAGGCTGGTGCAACGTCATGCCGGCCTCTGCCGCCGCAGGCCCGGCCCGCACGCAGTGCCCCTCCCTCCCCCCCCCACACCCGGCCTGAGTGCCCCAGAGCCCCCGAATCAGCGGCTCCTTAAACCCCGTCCTGTCTGAGCAAAAAACAGACGCCCTCCAGCGACCTACACGCAGAGGCAGGGCCAAATCCAAAGCTGAGCCCCTGTGAGCCGTGAGAACAAAGAAGAGAAAGGGAAATCTCTCCCAGCAGCCTCAGAAGCAGCGGATTAAAGCTCCACAATCAACTTGATGTACCTGCATCTGTGGAATACCTGAATAGACAACGAGTCATCCCAAATTGAAGAGGTGGACTTTCAGAGCAAGATGTATGATTTTTTCCCCTTTTCCTCTTTTTGTGAATGTGTATGTGTATGCTTCTGTGTGAGATCTTGTCTGTATAGCTTTGCTTCCACCATTTGTCCTAGGGTTCTATCCGTCCTTTTTTTTTAAATTTTTTCTTAATAATTAATTTTAATAACTCTATCATACTTTTCTTTCTTTCTTTCTTTCTTTCTTTCTTTCTTTCTTTCCTTCCTTCCCTCCTTCCTTCCTTCCTTCCCTCCTTTAGACAAGGAATCATCCCAAATTGAGGAGGTGGACTTTGAGAGCAAGATCTATGATTTTTTCCCCTTTACCTCTTTTTGTGAGGGTGTATGTGCATGCTTCTGTGTACGATTTCGTCTGTATAGCTTTGCTTCCACCATTTGTCCTAAGGCTCTATCCGTTCCTTTTTTTTTCTAAATAATTATTTTTTAATTCAGTAACTTTATTATACTTTATTTTATTTTACTGTACCTTCTTTCCTTCTCTTTTCCTTCCTTCCTTCCTCCCTCCCTCCCTCCGTTCTTTCCTTCTTGCCTTCTTTCCTTCTTTTCTTCTTCCCTCCTTCCTTTCTTTCTTTCTTTCTTTCTTCCTACCTCTACTAATTCTCTCTACTTTCTCTCCCTTTTATTCTGAGCCGTGTGGATGAAAGGCTCTTGCTGCTCCAGCCAGGAGTCAGGGCTCTGCCTCTGAGGTGGGAGATCCAACTTCAGGACACTGGTCAACAAGAGACCTCCCAGCTCCATATAATATCAAACGGCGAAAATCTCCCAGAGACCTCCATGTTAACACCAGCACCCAGCTTCACTCAACGACCAGTAAGCTACAGTGCTGGACAACCTATGCCAAACAGCTAGCAAAACAGGAACACAACCCCACCCATTAGCAGAGAGGCTGCCTAAAATCATAATAAGGCCACAGACACCCCAAAACACACCACCAGACGTGGACCTGCCCACTAGAGAGACAAGATCTAGCCTCATCCACCACAACACAGGCACTAGTCCCCTCCACCAGGAAGCCTACACAACCCACTGAACCAACCATAGCCACTGGAGACACACATCAAAAATAACGGGAACTACGAACCTGCAGCCTGCAAAAAGGAGACCCCAAACACAGTAAGATAAGCAAAATGAGAAGACAGAAAAACACACAGCAGATGAAGAAGCAAGATAAAAATGCACCAGACCTAACAAATGAAGAGGTAGTTGGCAGTCTACCTGAAAAAGAATTCAGAATAATGATAGTAAAGATGATCCAAAATCTTGGAAATAGAATGGACAAAATGCAAGAAACATTTAACAAGGACCTAGAAGAAATAAAGATGAAACTAGCAACGACGAACAACACAATAAATGAAATTAAAAGTACTCTAGATGGGATCAATAGCAGAAAAACTGAGGCAGAAGAATGGATAAGTGACCTGGAAGATAAAATAGTGGAAATAACTACTGCAGAGCAGAATAAAGAAAAAAAAATGAAAAGAACTGAGGACAGTCTCACAGACCTCTGGGACAACATTAAACGCACCAACATTCGAATTATAGGGGTTCCAGAAGAAGAAGAGAAAAAGAAAGGGACTGAGAAAATATTTGAAGAGATTATAGTTGAAAACTTCCCTAACATGGGAAAGGAAATAGTTAATCAAGTCCAGGAAGCACAGAGAGTCCCATACAGGATAAATACAAGGAGAAATATGCCAAGACACATATTAATCAAACTGTCAAAAATTAAATACAAAGAAAGCATATTAAAAGCAGCAAGGGAAAAACAACAAATAACACACAGGGAATCCCCATAAGGTTAATGGCTGATCTCTCAGCAGAAACCCTACAAGCCAGAAGGGACTGGCAGGACATACTGAAAGTGATGAAGGAGAAAAACCTGCAACCAAGATTACTCTACCCAGCAAGGGTCTCATTCAGATTTGATGGAGAAATTAAAACCTTTACAGACAAGCAAAAGCTGAGAGAGTTCAGCACCACCAAACCAGCTTTACAACAAATGCTAAAGGAACTTCTCTAGACAAGAAACACAAGTGAAGGAAAAGACCTATAATAACGAACCCAAAACAATTTAGAAAATGGGAACAGAAACATACATATCAATAATTACCTTAAATGTAAATGGACTAAATGCTCCCACCAAAAGACACAGATTGGCTGAGTGGATACAAAAACAAGACCCTTATATATGCTGTCTACAAGAGACCCACTTCAGACCTAGAGACACATACAGACTGCAAGTAAGGGGATGGAAAAAGATATTCCATGCAAATGGAAACCAAAAGAAAGCTGGAGTAGCAATTCTCATATCACACAAAATAGACTTTAAAATAAAGACTATTAGAAGAGACAAAGAAGGACACTACATAATGATCAAGGGATCGATCCAAGAAGAAGATATAACAATTGTAAATATTTATGCACCCAACATAGGAGCACCTCAATACATAAAGCAAATACTAACAGCCATAAGAGGGGAAATTGACGGTAACACATTCATAGTAGGGGACTTCAACACCCCACTTTCACCAATGAACAGATCATCCAAAATGAAAATAAATAAGGAAACACAAGCTTTAAATGATACATTAAACAAGATGGACTTAATTGATATTTATAGGACACTCCATCCAAAAACAACAGAATACACATTTCTCTCAAGTGCTCATGGAACATTCTCCAGGATAGATCATATCTTGGGTCACAAATCAAGCCTTAAGAAAATTGAAATTGTATCAAGTATCTTTTCCGACCACAACGCCATGAGACTAGATATCAATTACAGGAAAAGATTTGTAAAAAATACAAACACATGGAGGCTAAACAATACACTACTTAATAATGAAGTGATCACTGAAGAAATCAAAGAGGAAATCAAAAAATACCTAGAAACAAATGACAATGGAGACACAACGACCCAAAACCTATGGGATGTAGCAAAAGCAGTTCTAAGAGGGAAGTTTATAGCAATACAAGCCCACCTTAAGAAGCAGGAAACATCTCGAATAAACAACCTAACCTTGCACCTCAAGCAATTACAGAAAGAAGAACAAAAAAACCCCAAAGTTAGCAGAAGGAAAGAAATCATAAAGATCAGATCAGAAATAAATGAAAAAGAAATGAAGGAAACAATAGCAAAGATCAATAAAACTAAAAGATGGTTCTTTAAGAAGATAAACAAAATAGAGAAACCATTAGCCTGACTCATCAAGAAAAAAAGGGAGACGACTCAAATCAATAGAATTAGAAGTGAAAAAGGAGAAGTAATAATTGACACTGCAGAAATACAAAAGATCATGAGAGATTACTACAAGCAACTCTATGCCAATAAAATGGACAATCTGGAAGAAATGGACAAATTCTTAGACATGCATAAACTGCCAAGACTGAATCGGAAGAAATAGAAAATATGAACAGACCAATCACAAACATTGAAATGGAAACTGTGATTAAAAATCTTCCAACAAACAAAAGCCCAGGACCAGATGGCTTCACAGGCAAATTCTATCAAACATTTAGAGAAGAGCTAACAGCTATCCTTCTCAAACTCTTCCAAAATATAGCAGAGGGAGGAACACTCCCAAATTCCTTCTACGAGGCCACCATCACCTAGAGACCAAAACCAGACAAGGGTGTCACAAAGAAAGAATACTACAAGCCAATATCACTGATGAACATAGATGCAAAAATCCTCAGCAAACTACTAGCAAACAGAATCCAACAGCACATTAAAAGGATCATACACCACAATCAAGTGGGGTTTATTCCAGGAATGCAAGGATTCTTCAATATATGCAAATCTATCAATGTGATAAACCATATTAACAAATTGAAGGAGAAAAACCATATGATCATCTCAATAGATGCAGAGAAAGCTTTTGACGAAATTCAACACCCATTTATGATAAAAACCCTGCAGAAAGTAGGCATAGAGGGAACTTTCCTCAACAGAATGAAGGCCATATATGACAAGCCCACAGCCAACATCATCCTCAATGGTGAAAAACTGAAAGCGTTTCCACTAAGATCAGGAACAAGACAAGGTTGCCCACTCTCACCACTATTATTCAACATAGTTTTGGAAGTTTTAGCCACAGCAATCAGAGAAGAAAAGGAAATAAAAGGAATCCAAATCGGAAAAGAAGTAAAGCTGTCACTGTTTGCAGATGACATGACACTATACATAGAGAATCCTAAAGATGCTACGAGAAAACTACTAGAGCTAATCAATGAATTTGGTAAAGTAGCAGGATACAAAATTAATGCACAGAAATCTCTGGCATTCCTATATACTAGTGATGAATAATCTGAAAGTGAAATCAAGAAAACACTCCCATTTACCATTGAAACAAAAAGAATAAAATATCTAGGAATAAACCTACCTAAGGAGACAAAAGACCTGTATGCAGAAAATTATAAGACACTGATGAAAGAAATTAAAGATGATACAAATAGATGGAGAGATATACCATGTTCTTGGATTGGAAGAATCAACATTGTGAAAATGACTCTACTGCCCAAAGCAATCTATAGATTCAATGCAATCCCTATCAAACTACCACTGGCATTTTTCACAGAACTAGAACAAAAAATTTCACAATTTGTATGGAAACACAAAAGACCCCGAATAGCCAAAGCAATCTTGAGAACGAAAAACGGAGCTGGAGGAATCAGGTTCCCTGACTTCAGACTATACTACAAAGCTACAGTAATCAAGACAGTATGGTACTGGCACAAAAACAGAAAGATAGATCAATGGAACAGGATAGAAAGCCCAGAGATAAACCCATGCACATATGGACACCTTATCTTTGATAAAGGTGGCAGGAATGTACAGTGGAGAAATGACAACCTCTTCAATAAGTGGTGCTGGGAAAACTGGACAGGTACATGTAGAAGTATGAGATTAGATCACTCCCTAACACCATACACAAAAATGAGCTCAAAAGGGATTAAAGACCTAAATGTAAGGCCAGAAACTATCAAACTCTTAGAGGAAAACATAGGCAGAACACTCTATGACATAAATCACAGCAAGATCCTTTTTGACCCACCTCCTAGAGAAATGGAAATAAAAACAAAAATAAACAAATGGGACCTAATGAAACGTCAAAGCTTTTGCACAGCAAAGGAAACCATAAACAAGACCAAAAGACAACCCTCAGAATGGGAGAAAATATTTGCAAATGAAGCAACTGACAAAGGATTAATCTCCAAAATTTACAAGCAGCTCATGCAGCTCAATAACAAAAAAACAAACAACCCAATCCAAACATGGGCAGAAGACCTAAATAGACATTTCTCCAAAGAAGATATACAGACTGCCAACAAACACACATGAAAGAATGCTCAACATCATTAATCATTAGAGAAATGCAACTCAAAACTACAATGAGATATCATCTCACACCAGTCAGAATGGCCATCATCAAAAAATCTAGAAACAATAAATGCTGGAGAGGGTGTGGAGAAAAGGGAACACTCTTGCACTGCTGGTGGGAATGTGAATTGGTTCAGCCACTATGGAGAACAGTATGGAGGTTCCTTAAAAAACTACAAATAGAACTACCATATGACCCAGCAATCCCACTACTGGGCATATACCCTGAGAAAACCAAAATTCAAAAAGAGTCATGTACCAACATGTTCATCGCAGCTCTATTTACAATAGCCCGGAGATGGAAACAACCTAAGTGCCCATCGTCGGATGAATGGATAAAGAAGATGTGGCACATATATACAATGGAATATTACTCAGCCATAAAAGGAAACGAAATTGAGCTATTTGTAATGAGGTGGATGGACCTAGAGTCTGTCATACAGAGTGAAGTAAGTCAGAAAGAAAAAGACAAATACCGTATGCTAACACATATATATGGAATTTAAGAAAAAAAAATGTCATGAAGAACCTAGGGGTAAGACAGGAATAAAGACACAGACCTACTGGAGAATGGACTTGAGGATATGGGGAAGGGGAAGGGAGAACTGTGACAGGGCAAGAGGGAGGCATGGACATATATACACTAACAAACGTAAGGTAGATAGCTAGTGGGAAGCAGCCGCATGGCACAGGGATATCGGCTCGGTGCTTTGTGACCGCCTGGAGGGGTGGGAGGGAGGGAGACGCAAGAGGGAATAGATGTGGGAACGTGTGTATATGTATAACTGATTCACTTTGTTATAAAGCAGAAACTAACACACCATTGTAAAGCAATTATACCCCAATAAAGATGTTAAAAAAAAAAAAGTAATTCAGTATGGCTAGAATTTAGAGAGCCGGAAGAGGAGTAGAAACAAAAGAGGTTAGCCAGCATATGGAGCTATCAGACCTTGAATACTCATAAAACATCAAGAAAGTTAGACTTTATCCTGAGAGCAATGGAGAGCGATTTAATCAGTGAAATGACAGGATCAGACTGCTGGAAGACCACTGTGGTTATAAAGTAGAGTGGGGATTAGAATTGGGAGGGTGAGGAGGAGAGGCTTCTACAGTAATTCCTATAAGAGACTGTGGTTATCTGCACTACTGTAGTAGCAGTAGGGCTATGGAGAAAACAAAAAAGGATAAAAACTATATTAAACAAGGCTAATCAATGAGTCTTGATAATTAATGAGATTTGGAGAGGAGACGGTAAAAAAAGGAAATGAAATCAAGGGTAACAGTCAGGACTCAGACTTGGGCAATTGTGTAAATGAAAGTTACATTAAAAGAGAAAAAAAACATATTTGAAAATTAAGGAATTAGTTTCCAATTACTGTACCGTGGTTGGAATTTACAAGGGAAAGAAATTCAATAAACTTTGGGAAATGTGTTCTATGTGCTCAACTTGTCTTAGAGACTGTAAGCGCACAAAGGTAAGTGAAATAATATCTCCAAATATTTTTAATCTAGAAAGAGGAATAAGAAAAGTATTTTTAAAAACACAGTCTTTGTCTAAAGACATAAAATATCTGTCTTCACACAAATTAATACAAAAACTACTGAAAAAAATATAAAATAGGTTAAGATGTTCTTAAATATGTGAGATAGTGAGGACAGAGATTTGGAAAATGTTGCATACATGAAAGACTTACGTCAAGCTGTTAGAATATGAAAGTAATAATAGCAATTCCCACCTCATATGTCTATGAGGATAGCCATTATATAAGTACAGCCTATAAGAAATTACAAAGGACAATATAAGAATTACCTATTTCCCCAACACCTAAAAGTAACGATTTTTAGTATTTTGGTGTAGTACCTTCTAGTCTTTCAAATGCCTGTGCATGAGTTTTCATTGAGATCATAATATATACACAATTCTATATTCTGCGTTTTTAAAACTTCATACTTTTTTTTGTACGAAATTACTAGTTACTGTATCACTTTGGGCAATTTGCTTCATCTCTCTAAACTTCTTTCTCATCTGTAATAGGGGACAATAAAACCTAAGCTCTCAGGATTATTGTGAGAATCAAACAGTAAATATTCCATTAACTGCACTTTGCCTGGCACATGTTAACTAATAAATACTAGGTAGGTATTATTATTATTTTATTTAAATGTCTGAAAGATGATTACAATGAATAGTCATATTTTAAAGGACTAGTGACAAAAGATAAAGGACAATCAAGCCATTACATTTGTAGTTTCATGAACAATATTTAATTACCATAACTTTTCTATTCTTTTTCTTTTTGTCTGATTCCTACATTTCTTAAAATAAGGGCAAACAAGTTTTGCATTTTAATTTAGCACCTGAATGCCAAATAAGTGATGGGTCTTTGTATAGCTAAGATACCTAATAAAAATAAATATAAATTGGCTTTAAAATAGTATTGCATAGGAGAGTCTTAAAGCACAGAAAGTCATGGGAAAATTAGTCAGTAAGAGAATAAGCGCCAGCATGAAATCATAAAATCCTAGAACTAGAACAGGAATTCACAAACTAGCTGGTTCACTATCCTACCTTCAGGCAGTATTTCATCTTTCAAGTCCTCTCATCTTTCAACAAATACTATTTTATGCTCTTTAAAATTATTTTTAATTCTATAACTCTCTTAAATATGTTCCACTATATTGTAACTGCCAGAAAATTATTCCTACAATCTAACCTAAATCACTCCTGATAATATTATACTTGGGTCCTTGCCTTCTTATTTTGTCCTGATGAAAACAGTGAACAGCTGCTCACATATGGCTTTATAACTTTTTGAATTAATAATAAAGTTAGAAGTGACAGAACAGCTGTCAAACAAGCACAGACAGCGCAGTGACATAAATTTCCCAAGGGAAATGTCCCCCACAAATACCCCACAGTACTTTCTGAGCAAGCATCCAACAATACATAAATCAAAAAAAAAAAACAAAAAACCCGAAAAACAAAATCTCAATTCAACCTGCACACCCACAGAAGTCAGAGACCTGATGATTAGCTTAAAACAAAACAAAAAAACTTTTATGGAAAAATTCCAAGAGGACAAAATAAAAATGAATGAACTAGGAGAATTACTATGACAGAGGAATTCAGTAACTCCAGAGGACTCACAGTGTCCCTATACATCTATGAGTCAAGATCCTCTTATTTTCTAGGTGCCAAGTTTTACACTGCCAGGCACAAAAATTCTTTTGTTTTTGTTTTTGGTTTTTTTTTGCGGTACGCGGGCCTCTCACTGTTGTGGCCTCTCCCGTTGCGGAGCACAGGCTCCGGACGCGCAGGCTCAGCGGCCATGGCTCACGGGCCCAGCCGCTCCGCGGCATGTGGGATCTTCCCGGACCGGGGCACAAACCCGTGTCCCCTGCGTCGGCAGGCGGACTCTCAACCACTGCGCCACCAGGGAAGCCCCAAACATTCTTTTGAAAGTGTTATTTTTATAGAAAACATGGCAACAAAGAGTGCCTTTCACTTTGTTCTTTCACACTAACAAGTCCCAACATAAGGATAAGAAGCCAGGCACTAGCACGTGGGTTGGCAGTTCTCTGCTGGGCCATACACCAGCTTCTTAACAATTCAAATATTTAAAGTAGATTTATTTTGATAAGAAATCATAAGGATACCAAATTACTAGGGATACTACATAATGCAGAAAGAAATAAGTTGAGAAAACCCACCTCTAAGATCCAAAAGAAAAAAACACATTTCCAGATGCTTCTTTAATGGAGACAAAGCAAAATTAGGATGCAGTTAAGCGTTCAAAATATGTTCTGAGATCTAAGTAAAAATATGTGAAAGCCATTAGCTTTATAAGGTGAAAGACAAAATATTTTTCCCCATGCTTAAAAAAAAACATTCTACCGAGGTTTCTTAAAAAAACAAGTCAAAATTCCAGTTCCACTATGGTACCATAAACCATCTACAGCCTCTCCCCCCCACCCCCAAATTCATTAAAAATACAAACTTCACACAAAATACAAAACCCACTACAGGAAGACTCTGAAAAGTAAAGTGGAGCATGAGGCAGGTAACACGGAGAAAGGCCCTGCACAGTGTGGTGGAAGGGGCTGAGCAAGTAGTGTTTTTTCCTTCTCTTTTCTTTCTTGACTCAGCTTTTCCCCTCCTGTTTCACTTCCATTTTGCATAAGATTGCTAGGTTGAACTATTTAATATTTTCACAGGAAGGAGCACAGAATGCTTAAAAAAAAAGTAGATGAGAAAGAATATAAGAAACTACAACAAAACTTTGTCACTAATTGCAAATTGCCACTAATCCAAGTGATTTTGCTCTTCTTTAGTAAATCACATTTCAGAATCTCACTGAAACATATTATAAAGGCTATGGGAGCCAGATGCTCCTATAATTCCTAATTAATAAAGGGAAACATTAAGGTGAAGAAGAAAGGAACTATTCAAGTAAAAATAAAATAGATATTCCAAAAAACATGGAAATAATGATCAACTTAAAGGCAAATATTTTAACCAAATTTCAAACTATAGATTTCATAATCAGTTTAGTGCTTATATTAAAACCTGAGTTCAATTTCAAAAAATAGCATTTACATTACAATTCCACTTTAATAGGTTTACTATGAGCTGTGCTTAGAGAGCAGGCTATATATGAAGTCAAATCTTATAAATAAAATAGTAATTATCTAAATAAGCCCCCCTTAGATCAAAAAACTTCCTGCCTTAATTCAACTTAAAAATGGTTAATCATTTCCAAAATGAGTTTTTAAAAAACTACTTACTTTTGTTTAATAAACAGGGAAAAGTCTCACAATGGAAACTTTAAACAAGGAAAAAAAAAACAATAGCAGCAATAATTTTAAAAAAGTAAAACACCATGAAAATGACATAAAGTCTTACCTAGAAAATTCTTCATATCTCATTAAAATATTTTATATTTTCCTAATTTACCAAATTCCTTGAATAATTTAACTGCATTCAGCATAAAATGCTTTGAATATTTAAGGAAAGTTAGTAACATCTGCCATTCTTATTTGGCAGAGCAGAACTAGGAAAAGATAAAGGAGTATGAATAAAAGAAATGAAAAATACAGGAACAGAGGAAAGAGATCAGGGCTTCTACTGATTGGGCCCCAAGCCCAGGAACTAAAGAAGCACATGGTCACAAGTTTCTCAAGCGAATTTTAAATCAAACACATGTAAATAATGTATGACCAAATGCCCCCAAATTAAAAGAAATCATATAAAAGGCCCAGAAAAAAATGTTTCAAATAGTAAAAGTTTTTAAATGAGTTTTGTTCGGATTATTCGTCTTTGGGAATTTGTGATATAAGTGAATAATAATCAAACAGAAAAGCTCTTTTGCTATATATGTAGGTATCACCAGGATCTTCCTAACACAGTGCCTGTATATTACAGATGCTCAATGTTTGTTTGGTATAGGAATAAATTAATGGGCAGATGCACATTTCTCTTGGGTTATCTTTAAAAAAAAGTAGCAGAAGGGGTAGAAATGGCAGGGAGACAGGCTGTAGGAAGTGAGATCGGGAAAACAGGAGAGATTTAGGGAGTTAGGAATAAACCAACATGTGTGGTCAGAACTAGTAAAAAATGTTGCCAACATGTAATTGTGTACAAGGGCTATACATATGCTTTGCAAGACATTTTCTAGCCCAGATCTGTCCAAATAGTTGGGTCATAAATTCAAACCATTTCCCCTGAATCTCCTTTGATGGCTGGTTGACAATAAAAATGTTTGCATATATATAGAGAAAAATCTTCTGCTGACATGACTGGCTAAAGGGATGCTCCAAGTTTTTGTTAAATAGAAGGCAAAGAGAAGAGGCCCTTCTTTGTCAGAAAGCTGAGCAAACTCATGTAAGCAAACTTCCTAAGCAGTCCCGACTACGTCCTGAGATACAGCCCAGAAAGGAAGTTCCTACATGGGGGAGAATAACCAATGCCGCTGGCCAGAGAGCATCGGTTATTCTCTATGTTGTTTTGGTTTGAGGTCTACAGATATAAGGAGAAAGCCCTGAAAAAGGGTTAAAGAGATACTAGGAAACAATCCTTACAGCACAGTCTTAATGGGCAATATTTAGAAAAAAAATAAAAGATTTTACCTTCATACTCAAAGCTGGTCCCTGGCTGCTAAATGTGCTGCACGTAATAGGGGGATGAATGTTAGTGGGACAGGATCAACTTGAGAATCAGGCCAAAAGATGCCGCAAGAAAATCCTAGAGAAAGAAGCTGCCTAGAGAAATTAGACTGCCTAGAGAAATTATATGCCTAGGACAAATTTCTCTGCCTAGAAATTTATCCTAGAAATTATGCCTAGAAATTTATCCTAGGCATATACTAAGTTCACTGAGACAGGTCAGGCAAGTCTCAGAGAACTGACCAAGCCTAAGTGGTAGATTGTTGAGAAAAAATTAACTGTCCTATGGTAAATGTTGTCTAACTGTGCCATCTTTTATAAGTTCTGACAAGTATGGGTCTCCTCTGCTGCAGGTATCAACAAGAAAGTCAGACTCCTATAGGTATACTAACAGAGGTTTTAATAGCAAATATCCATTTATTTACTCACTTATTTATTCACTCAAATATATTTATCTTAGTGCAAAAGGCTGTTAGGTTTTGAGTGCTTAGCCAGGCTCTAGGAATACAGGTAGAATATACAGAGTGAGATAACAAAAAATGAACAAGACTGACATGGTCTCTACATCATGGAGCTTATAGACTGAAAGGAGAGGCAGACATTAAACAAATACATTAATAAGTATTTAATTTAAAGACTAGACAAAAAATTGTACGGGGTGCTACAAATAGTACATAATAGGCCTGGAGGGTCCTAGAGTGTTAAATACAGCTTTCTAGAAGATCTGATATTTAAACAGGCATGAAAGATAGGTAGCAGTTAGGCAACTAAAGAGACTGAATGACACTGAACCATTTGTAGCCCCTAATACTGGCTTCTAGTTCATCCTGGGGAAGGAAGAGATGCATGAGAATAATGACAGAGTCATACTGAGGGACCTGACTCGTTATCATTCCAGATTCAATCTGGTGAAACAGACCCATTTTAGGTTCCCTCATCTATGACTTGATCAGTTACTGTCATACTTACTGTTCTTTTCCCTGCTGTCTCTAGAAAAATCTGAAGTTATGCACATTAGAGATCTTGACACTACTGAAAAGAGAACAGTTCTAAGAGCCATTGAGTATAAATTCTGTACGTAAGCAGCACATCAGCCTAAATTCTGGTTAAGTACTTCTGAGGGGCTGGAGGAGTTTTACCTTAGATAATTAATTTTATAGTTTTGTTAAGCTATGATGAGTATGACATTTCATTTCAGTGGTCTTCCTCCCAAAACCCCATAATCCCAGCCTAACCGTAATGAAAACAACAGCCCAAACTCAAATTGAGGGTCATTCTATAAAAAAGACCTAAGCAGTATACCTCAAAACTGTTAAGAACAGAAACACTGTCATAGCCCAGAGAAGCCAAAGACATGACAACTGAATGTAATGTGATAGCTTAGATGGGATCCTGAAATAGACAAAGGACATTAGGAAGAACTAATGAAATCCAACTAAAGTATGGAGTTTAGTAAATAGTGTTCAAGACAGGTTTAATCAGAAAACCTGTGTTATTCAAACCCCGCCCATTTCAAAGAAAGGCCAGTCTTTAGGACTGGCCCTTAGCAGTCTTCTGGGAGATATTCTTTGGGCCTTTTAAATACTGTGCCTCTAAGAGTGTTTTTGTTTGCCTGAGGCCCTGGGCTATGCTATACCTGTTTGACCAGATAAGTTGACCCTGACAAGGTGATTTATGAACATTTGTTTTTGCCCTGGGAAGAGCTAGAATCTAAGAAGCTGAAGTCAGACATTCCTGTGCTGCATACCTACACTGACTGACCTGCAATGAAACCCCGGAAACCAAGGTTCAGGTCAGCCTCCCTGGTCAATAACAGTTCACACATATTGTCACACACTGTTTAGGGGAGAATTAAGTGTGCTCCCAAGTGACTCCTTTGGGAGAGTACACCTAGAAGCTTGCTCCTGTTTTCTCCTGGACTTCACCTCATGTGACTTTTCACTTTTGAGTATTTTGATCTGTATCCTTTCACAGTAATAAATCATAACCATGAGTATAACACCTTCTGAGTGCAGTGAGCCCTGCCAGTGAATCATCAAACCTGAGGGTGATCCTGAGGTCCCCCAACAAAGACAGAGAGACAGATGATAAAATTACAAACAACTTAGAATTCCCTAAAACTCACATTCCCACCTACTCCCCCACTACCCATCTATAGGCTTGAACATTAGGGAAACTTTATCTCAGGCTATTAAACTCATCTTTTAATTTATCTTAGGTTTATAGTGGAGTTCTCAGACATCTGCTAATTTTCAGATTACATTTTCTCAATCTATCCCATCTTTCCCATTTTTGCATCATATACCATTCCACCTTACAGCTTTGGTCTTTCTATTGGGTCAATACCAGGAGAAAGTTCACTCATAAACACTTAAAAAAAAAAAAAAAAGCCCCCAAAACTCCCATATACCATTGCAACAAAAAGAATAAAATACCTAGGAATAAACCTACCTAAGGAGGCAAAAGACTTGTATGCAGAAAACTATAAGACACTGATGAAAGAAATCAAAGATGATACAAACAGATGGAGAGATATACCATGTTCTTGGATTGGAAGAATCAACATTGTGAAAATGACTATACTACCCAAAGCAATCTACAGATTCAATGCAATCTGTATCAAACTACCACTGGCATTTTTCACAGAACTAGAACAAAAAATTTCACAATTTGTATGGAAACACAAAAGACCCCGAACAGCCAAAGCAATCTTGAGAAAGAAAAACGGAGCTGGAGGAATCAGGCTCCCGGACTTCAGACTATACTACAAAGCTACAATAATCAAGCCAGTATGGTACTGGCAAAAAAACAGAAATATAGTTAATGGAACAGGATAGAAAGCCCAGAGATAAACCCATACACATATGATCACCTTATCTTTGACAAAGGAGGCAAGAATATACAGCGGAGAAAAGATAGTCTCTTCAATAAGTGGTGCTAGGAAAACTGGTCAGCTACATATAAAAGAATATAATTAGAACACTCCCTAACACCATACACAAAAATAAACTCAAAATGGATTAAAGATCTAAATGTAAGGCCAGACACCATCAAACTCTTAGAGGAAAACATAGGCAGAACACTCGATGACATAAATCACAGCAAGATCCTTTTTGACCCACCTCCTAGAGTAATGGAAATAAAAATAAACAAATGGGACCTAATGAAACTTAAAAGCTTTTGCACAGCAACAGAAACCATAAACAAGACCAAAAGACAACCCTCAGAATGGAAGAAAATATTTGCAAACGGAGCAACTGACAAAGGATTAATCTCCAAAATATACAAGCAGCTCGTGCAACTCCATATCAAAAAAACCAAACAACCCAATCCAAAAATGGCCGGACACCTAAACAGATATTTCTCCAAAGAAGACATACGGATTGCCAACAAACACATGAAAAGATGCTAACCATCACTAATCATTAGAGAAATGCAAATCAAAACCACAATGAGGTAACACCTCACACCAGTCAGAATAGCCATCATCAAAAAATCTAGAAACAATAAATGCTGGAGAGGGTGTGGAGAAAAGAGAACCCTCCTGCACTGTTGGTGGGAATGTAAATTGATACAGCCACTGTGGAGAACAGTACGGAGGTTCCTTAAAAAACCAAAAATAGAACTACCATATGACCCAGTAATCCCACTACTGGGCATATACCCTGAGAAAACCATAATTCAAAAAGAGTCATGTACCACAATGTTCACTGCAGCACTATTTACAATAGCCAGGACATGGAAGCAACCTAAGTGTCCATTGACAGATAAATGGATAAAGAAGATGTGGCACATTTATACAATGGAATATCACTCAGCCATAAAAAGGAACGAAACTGAGTTATTTGTAATGAGGTGGATGGACCTAGAGTCTGTCATACAGAGCAAAGTAAGTCAGAAAGAGGAAAACAAATACCATATGCTAACACATATATATGGAATCTAAAAAAATGGTACTGATGAACCTAGTGGCAGGGCAGGAATAAAGACGCAGACGTAGAAAACAGACCCGAGGACACGGTGGGAAGGGGAAGTTGGGACGAAGTGAGAGAGTAGCACTGACATATACACACTACCAAATGTAAAATAGATAGCTAATGGGAAGCTGCTGCATAGAACTGGGAGATCAGCTCGGTGCTCTGCAATGACCTAGACGGGTGGGATAGGGAGGGTGGGAGGGAGGCTCAAGAGGGAGGGGATATGGGGATATATGTGTACATATAGCTGATTCACCTTGTTGTACAGCAGAAACTAACAAAACCTTGTAAAGCAATTATATGCCAATAAAGATGTAAAAAGAAAACCTATATAAAAAACTGCAAAGCATTTTTCTGAAGAGTACATGAAATTCTGACATGGTGATTCTAACATGGGGCATTGGAATATGTCCCACCCTGTGGCTTAGATGTAAATTATTAAAAATGGTATTTTTGAAAACTGCCAAATAGGGACCTTTGCTTCCAGCCAAGGAGTAAAAGAAATAAGATTTACCTTTCTGTCTGAAAAAAACTTAAAAAGCTGACAAACTCTTAGGACATTGGCCATCAGGCAATGAAGGAGGGTGATCCTTGAGAGAAGGGAAACAATGAGGTGAACCCTATGACTGTGCCTATCTAACTGCCTGGAGAAAGGCCACAGGTTGCAGCAGTGGAGAGGAAACCTAAGCAGAGCCCACAGTCTCCCTGAGATGAGAAAATGAAGCTGGGAGTATGGGAAAATCAAAGAGGTAGGTATTGCAGGGCAGAGTATTAGAGGTAAAAGAGGTACAGAGACAGAGAGAGAACTCCTGAAATCTGTAGAGGGTCTCCATCAAATATTCAGTTATCAGTACATGCATGTGAGCAAAACAAATGAGGCCAGGAAAAAAAAAAAAATGAAACCAGAGACCTAAAAGGACTAGAAGGAAGCATGCCTGCTCCCAACAGCCAGAGTGGACCCTCATAATTTATAGAGCATCAGGTAGGATATTGATAAGGATCTTAGCTCACTAGTAGGGAAAAATTAACCCTAGACAAAACATTGCTGTGGTACCACCTGAGAAAATTTGAAGGCAAGACCAAAAAGGATCAAACTTTCCAAATAACTTAACCACACCCCAGAATAAATCTCAAGAATATTTTTATGAATATAAAGCATTCATCTCCCAACAAAATAAAAATCAGAATTTCTGGAAACCAATCAAAATGCATCATGCATGCAAAGAAGCAGGGAAATATAATCTATAATAAGGAAAAAAAATCAATAAATTGAAGCTGATTCAGAAATTACACAGATAGAATTAGAAGGCAAGGACATTATAACAGCTATTATTATAAATATGTTGCATATGTTCAAATGAAGGAAACATTGAAAACATTTAGTAGAGAAGAAAAAAATATAAAAAGGATAAAAATCAAATTTCTAAAGAAATACTACAGTGTCCATAATTTTAAAAATGCACTGGATGGAACTAACAGCTGATTAGACACTTTAATGGGGAAAAAAGGTTAGCGAACTGGTAGGCACAGCAATAGAGACACTCTAAAACAAAAAAAAGGGAGAAAGAAAACAGAGGAATATAAAAAATGAACACAGCATTACTGGGCTTTGGGAGAATCTCAAGCAGACAAATGTACATGTGTAATTTTAGTCCCCAGTGAGGGGACTAATGAACTAGCACAAGAAACAAGAAGAAAACTACCAAGGCACATGATAATCAAATTGCTTAAAACAAGTGTTAAAGAGAAAATCTTAAAAGCAACCTGAGGGAAAAAAAAGATATGTTACACACAGAAAACAATGAAAATGGAGACAGCAGATTTCTTTTCAAAAATAATGCAAGAAAGCAGAGAGTGGAGCAAATCATTAAAGAACTAGGGGTGCGTGGGTTACAGGAAGGGTATCACTGTCAATCTAAATTCTTTACCCAATAAAAGTATCTTTTTAAAACAAAAACAAAATAATGACTTTTTTGAGACATGCAAAAACTGAAAGAATTCTTGACCAGCACACCTGCATTACAGGATATGTTAAAGTAAGCCCTTCAGGAAGAAGGAAAATGATACCAGATGGAAACCTGAATCTACACAAAAGACTAAAGAGAGCTGGAAGTGGTAATTACATTGTGTAAACATAGAAAATTTTCTTTATTATTATTTAAATCGCTTCAAATGGAAATACTATTTAGAGTAAAAATGATGACAATGTACTCTGGGGTTCACAACCATGTAAAAGTAAAATGTATGACAACAGCACAAAGGCCAGGAGGGGAGCAAAAGTAGTACACTGTTTTAAGGTTCTGACACTACACATGTGATACATTATCACTTGAAGGTAGACCATGTTAAGTTAAAGATGTTTCAAAGGAAATAAAAAATATTTTGAACTAAATGGAAATGAAAATCCAACATATCAAATATGTGGGATGCAGCTAAAACAATGCTTAATGATTATTTATGGCACTGAACACAGACCTAGAAGAGACAGAACTAAACTCACTAACCACAGCTCTCACCTTAAACTAAAGGAAGAAGACCAGATTAAGCCTAATGCAAACAAGGAAGGAAATAACAAAGATTAGCACAGAAATCAATGAAATCAAAATCAGAAAAATAAAACAAAAAGCTGATAATTTGAAAAAAATCAATAAAACTGCTAGACCTCCAGGCAGAATGATCATGAAAAAAAAGAGAAGACATAAACAGTATTAGAAATGAAAGAGAAAACACTACTGATCCCACAGACAGTAAAAAGATAATAAGGAAGACTACGAACAACTATGTCCATAAATCAGGCAATTAAGGCAAAATGGACCAATTCCTTAAAAGATACAAACTACCAAACTCAAGAAAAAAACAGATAACCTGAATAGTCCTAGATTTACTAAAAAGTTAAATTTAACTTAAGCCTTCCAAATAATTAAAATCACAGGACTTCATGGTGGTGATGGTTGCACAGCAATGGGAATATACTTAATACCACCCAATTATATACTTAAGACTGGTTAAAATGGTAAATTTCATGTTATGCATAGTTTACCACAGTTTAAAAAAAAAACAACAAAACTTTTCCCATATGTGTTTATGACTCCAAGCTATAGTTGGAGTTTTAGAGTCCTATGGTTACACACAGAGGAGCAGAGTTAACCCTACCTGGGGGAAAAAAAATTAACTAAAGACCTAAATGTACATGCTAAAACTATAAGCAACTCTTATAAACTCTTAGAAGAAAATATACAGTAAATCCTCCTGACCTTGGATCTGGCAATACTTTCTTAAATGTGACACCAAAACTACACACAAGTCAAGAAAAAAGAGACACTGGACTTCATTGAAATCAAAAACTTTTATGCTGCAAAGGACATTATCAAGAAAATGAAAAGAGGCAGCTCACTGAATGGGAGAAAATATTTGCAAATCATATATACCTGATATCAAATATAATAAAGGACTTGTATCTAGTACATATACAACTCAATAATAAATAAAAAACAATTAAAAATGGGGGAATGCACAAGTTGCAAGATGATGGGCAAAGTGTATAGGGTTTCTTTTGGGGATGATGAAAATGTTCTAAAATTAAATGTAGTGACGCCTGTACAACTTTTTGCATATACTAGACCACTGAATTGTACCCTTTAAATAAGTGAATGACTGATAGGTGAATTATACCTCAATAAAGCTGTTACCAACTATATATACATATATTTTTATACGAAAAAGTAAAAGAACCATTTCTGAAAAATGAGAACCACTATGAACCAAAATGCTACATAAAATATTCAGTCATTCGACAAACCTTTATTTAGTTGGTACTATTTGCCAAACAGAGGGGACACAAAGATGAATGAGACAAAAGAACCACAAGGCATATATGTGTTAGCTTTGTGTGTGTGTATTAGGAATCATATTACAAGATCTTTGGTAACTGAGAGGTCAGAAAGTAATTTTTCAGGCAGAGGGGAGGACAACGTGCAAAAATACAAAATGGTTTAACAGAACAATGTAAGATGAAAGTGAAGAAGGCACGAGCCAGGTTACGAACACCAAACTAAAGAGCTTAGACTTCATCTTAGAGGTTATCAATAGGGAGTTATGTTGATGGCATTTAAGACAGTTTGGGACAGATGGACTACGGGACAAGATCAGGTGAGTGTGTAATTACTCTGTATCTGTGTAAGGTGAAGTGAAAAGGTGGTACCACAAAAGAACCACATTAACGCTACCAATGATTTCCTTTACTGTAAATGAAAATCTGTGTTTTTAGCAAATAATCATCAAGTATTTACAGGCTTTCTTCAGAGATACTGTGGGTTTGGTTTAAGACCACTCTCGGCAAGGCGAACATCGCAATAAAGTGAATCACACAGATTTTTTGGTTTCCCAGTGTATGTGAAAGTTATGTTTACACTACACTGTAGTCCATTTAGTGTGCAGTAGCATTATGTCTAAATAATAATTTACATACCTTAATTAAAAAACATTTTATTGCTAAAAAATGTTAATCATCATCTGAGCCTCAGTGAGTCACAATCCTTCGCTGGTGGAGAGTCTTGTCTTGATGTTGATGCTGCTGACTGACCAGGGTGGATGCTGAAGGCTGGGGCGGCTGGGGCAGTTTCTTAAAATAAGACACCAGTGGGGCTTCCCTGGTGGCGCAGTGGTTGAGAGTCCGCCTACCAATGCAAGGGACACGGGTTCGTGCCCCGGTCCGGGAAGATCCCACATGCCGCAGAGCGACTAGGCCCGTGAGCCATGGCCGCTGAGCCTGTGCGTCCGGAGCCTATGCTCCACAACGGGAGAGGCCACAGCAGCGAGAGGCCCGCGTACCGCAAAAAAAAAAACAAAAAACAAAACAGCAGTGAAGCCTGCCACATCAATCAACTTTTCCTTTCACAAACAATTTCTCTGTAGTATGCGATGTTTGACAGCATTTTAACTACAGTAGAATTTCTTTCAAAATTGGAGTCAATCTTCTCAAACCCTGCCACTGCTTTAACTAAGTTTATGTAAAATTCCAACTTCTTTGGTGTCATGTCAACAATTTTCACAGCATCTTCACTAGGAGTAAATTCCATCTCTAGAAACCACTTTCTTTGCTCATCCATAGGAAACAACTCCTCAGCCATTCAAGTTGTACCATGAGATTGCAGCAATTCAGTCACATCTTCAGGCTCCACTTCTAATTCCAGTTCTCTTGCTATTTCTACCACATCTGCAATTACTTCCGCCACTGAAGTCTTGAATCCCTCAAAGTCATCCATAAGGGTTAGAATCAACTTCTTCCAAACCCCTGTGAATGTTGGTATAGACCTCTTCTGTGAATCATGAATGTTCTTAACGGCATCTAGAATGGTGAATCTTTTTTAGAAGGTTTTCAATTTACTTTGCCCAGATCCAACAGAGGAATCGCTACCTATGGTAGCTATATCCTTGCAAAACGTATTTCTTAAATAATAAGACTTGAAAGTCGAAATGATGCCTTCCTTGATCCATGGCCTGCAGAACGGATGTTGTGTTAGCAGGCATGAAAACAATATTAATCTTGTTGTACATCTCCGTCAGACTTCTTGGATGACCAGGTGAATTGTCAATGAACAGTAATATTTTGAAAGGAAGCTTTTTTTTCTGAGTATTAGGTCTCAATAGTGGGCTTAAAATATTCAGAAAAGCATGTTGTAAACAAATGTATTTTCAGCCAGGCTTTGCTGTTCCATCTATAGAGAGCACAGGCAGAGTAGATTTAGCATCACTGTTAAGAACCCTAGGATTTCTGGAATGGTAAATGAGCACTGGCTTCAAATTAAAGTCAACAGCTGCACTAGCCCCTAACAAGAGTTAACCTGTCCTTTAAAGCTTTAAAGCCAGGCACTCACTTTTCCTCTTTAGCTATTAGAGTCCTAGATGGCATCTTCTTCCAATGTAAGGCTGTCTCATCTACAATGAAAATCTGCTGTCTAGGGTAGCCACCTTCATTAAACCATCTTAGCTAGATCTTTCGGATAACCTGCTGCAGCTTCTCCATCAGCACTTGCTGTTTCACCTTGCACTTCGATGTTATGGAGACGGCTTCTTTCCTTAAACAACATGAATCGACATTTGCTCGCTTCAGACTTTTCTTCTGCAGCCTCCTCATCTATACCACCCTTCACAGAATTGAAGAGAGTTTGGGCCTTGCTCTGGATTAGGCTTTGGCTTAAGGGAATGTTGCAGCTGGTTTGATCTTCTATCCAGACCACTAAAACTTTCTCCACATCATTCATGTGTTCACTGGAGAAGCACTTAATTCCCTTCAAGAACTTTTCCTTTGCATTCACAACTTGGCTAACTGTTTGGCACAAGAGCCCTAGCTTTTAAAGGCCTATCTTGGCTTTTGACACGCCTTCTTCACTAAGCTTAATCATTTCTAGCTTTTGATTGAAAGTGAGAGATGTGACTCTTCCTTTTCCTTGAACACGCAGAGACCATTGTAGGGTTATTAACTGGCCTAATTTCAATATTGCTGTGTCTCAGAGAATAGAGAGGCCCAAGGAGAGGGAGCAAGCCAGGGGAACAGATGGTTGGTGGAGCAGTCAGAACACACAACAATTACCGGTGAAGTTCACCATCTTATATGGGTACAATTCGTGGCACCCTAAAACAATTAAAATAGTAACACCAAAGATCACTAATTAAAGATCACCATAAAAATATAATAATAATGAAAAAGTCTGAAATAGTGCAATAATTACCAAAATGTAATACAGAGACACAAAGTGAGAAAACACTGTTAGAAAACTGGCTGACAGACTTGCTCATCACAGGGTTGCCACAAACCTTCAATTTCTTTAAAAAAAACAAAAAACAGCAGTATCTGTGAACCACAATAAAGTGAAACACAACAAAATGAGCTGTGCTTGTACTGAGTACTGATCAACTATACATACAAGTGTGGCATTTTCTTCTAGGACAACCTCAACATTATTTATAGATTCAAAAGGAGACACCCAACAGAAACTGAAAATTAAGAGTTCTCTATTTATAACCTGAACGGAAAAGTGTTCAATTTCATCAGTGTTAACTGGGATCAGAGCTGAGAATAGAAATTGGTGATCCTTCCACTCATTTCTCCTCCTATTGAACCCGGAGAAAAGTAAGGTATAAAAAGAAAAGTGGAATGAAAGAGTTAAACTTCTACAATATTTAATAATGGTAAAACTAAAATCTTGATTTTGACACAGAGTATTTGCTGGTTAAAAGTCATCTACTTTGAGAGCTTCAAGATGGCGAAAGAGTAAGACGCAGAGATCACCTTCCTCCTCACAAATATGTCAGAAATACATCCACAGGTGGAACAACTCCTACAGAACACCTACTGAACGCTGGCAGAAAACCTCAGACCTCCCAAAAGGCAAGAAACTCCCCACGTACCTGGGTAGGGCAAAAGAAAAAACAGAGACAAAGAATAGGGATGGGACCCGCACCAGTGGGAAGGAGCTGTGAAGGAGGAAAGGTTTCCACACATTAGGAAGCCCCTTCGCTGGTGGAGACTGTGGGTGGCGGAGGGGGAAAGCTTTGGAGCCGCGGAGGAGAATGCAGCCACAGGGGTGCGGTGGCAAAGCGGAGAGATTCCCGCACAGAGGATAGGTGCCGACCAGCACTCACCAGCCCGAGAGGCTTGTCTGCGCACGCGCCGGGGCGGGCGGGGCTGGGAGCTGAGGCTCGGGCTTCGGTCGGATGCAGGGAGAGGACTGGGGTTGGCGGCGTGAACACAGCCTGAAAGGAGCTAGTGTGCCACGGCTAGCCGGGAGGGAGTCCGGGAAAAGGTCTGGAGCTGCCGAAGAGGCAAGAGACTTTTTCTTCCCTCTTTGTTTCCGGGTGCGCGAAGAGGGGATTCAGAGCACGGCTTAAAGGAGCTCCAGGAACGGGCACGAGCCACGCCTATCAGCGCGGACTCCAGAGACAGGCATGGGACTCTAAGGCGGCTGCTGCGGCCATCAAGAAGCCTGTGTGCGAGCACAGGTCATTATCCACACCTCCCCTCCAGGGAGCCTGTGCAAACCCGCCACTGCCAGGGTCCCGGGATCCAGGGACAACTTCCCCGGGAGAACGCATGGTGTGCCTCGGGCTGGTGCAACCTCACGCTGGCCTCTGCCGCCGCAGGCTCTCCCCGCATCCTTGCCCCTCCCTTCCCCCGGCCTGAGTGAGCCAGAGCCCCCCCAATCAGCTGCTCCTTTAACCCCATCCTGAGTGGGAACAGACGCCCTCAGGCGACCTACACGCAGAGGGGCGGGGGCACATCCAAAGTTGAACCCCGGGAGCTGTGCGAACAAAGAGAAAGGGAAATCTCTCCCAGCAGCCTCAGGAGCAGCGGATTAAATCTCCACAATCAACTTGATCTACCCTGCATCTGTGGAATACCTGAATAGGCAACAAATCATCCCAAATTGAGGAGGTGGACTTTGAGAGCAACGATATATATATTTTTTTCCCTTTTCCTCTTTTTGTGAGTGTGTATGTGTATGCTTCTGTGTGAGATTTTGTCTGTACAGCTTTGCTTTTACCATTTGTCCTAGGGTTCTGTCCTTTTTTTTAACTTAAAAAATTTTTTTAAATTATTTTTTATTTTAATAACTTTATTTTATTTTATCTTCTTTCTTTCTTTCTTTCTTTTCTCCCTTTTCTTCTTAGCCATGTGCAGGACAGGCTCTGGGTGCTCCAGCCAGGCATCAGGGCTGTGCCACTGAGGTGGGAGAGCCAACTCCAGGACACTGGTCCACAAGATACCTCCCAGCTCCACGAAATATCAAATGGCAAAAATCTCCCAGAGATCTCCTTCTCAACATCAGCACCCAGCTCCACTCAAGGACCAGCAACCTCGAGTGCAGGACACCCTATGCCAAACAACTAGCAAGACAGGAACACAACCCCATCCATCAGCACAGAGGCTGCATAAAATTATTAAAAGGCCACAGACACCCCAAAACACACCACCAGATGTGGACCTGCCCACCAGAAAGATAAGATCCAGCCTCATCCACCAGAACACAGGCACTAGTCCCCTCCACCAGGAAGCCTACACAACCCACTGAACCAACCTTAGCCACTGGGGACAGACACCAAAAACAACAGAAACTACGAACCTGCAGCCTATGAAAAGGAGACCCCAAACACAGTAAGTTAAGCAAAATGAGAAGACAGAAAAACACACAGCAGATGAAGGAGCAAGATAAAAACCGACCAGACCTAACAAATGAAGAGGAAATAGGCAATCTACCTGAAAAAGAATTCAGAATAATGATAGTAATGATCCAAAATCTTGGAAATAGAATGGAGAAAATACAAGAAATGTTTAACAAGGACCTAGAAGAACTAAAGAGCAAGGAGAAATGAACAACACAATAAATGAAATTAAAAATTCTCTAGAAGGGATCAATAGCAGAATAACTGAGGCAGAAGAATGGATAAGTGACCTGGAAGATAACATAGTGGAAATAACTACCGCAGACCAGAATAAAGAAAAAAGAATGAAAAGAATTGAGGACAGTCTCAGAGACTTCTGGGACAACATTAAATGCACCAACATTCGAATTATAGGGGTCCCAGAAGAAGAAGAGAAAAAGAAAGGGACTGAGAAAATATTTGAAGAGATTATAGTTGAAAACTTCCCTAATATGGGAAAGGAAATAGTTAATCAAGTCCAGACGCACAGAGAGTACCATACAGAATAAATCCAAGGAGACACACGCCAAGACACATATTAATCAAACTATCAAAAATTAAATACAAAGAACAAATATTAAAAGCAGCAAGGGAAAAACAACAAGTAACACATAAGGGAATCTCTATGAGGTTAACAGCTGATCTTTCAGCAAGCCAGAAGGGAGTGGCAGGACATACTTAAAGTGATGAAAGAGAAAAATGTACAACCAAGATTACTCTACCCAGCAAGGATCTCACTCAGATTTGATGGAGAAATTAAAAGCTTTACAGACAAGCAAAAGCTAAGAGAATTCAGCACCACCAAACCAGCTCTACAACAAATGCTAAAAGAACTTCTCTAGGCAGGAAACACAAGAGAAGGAAAAGACCTACAATAATAAGCCCAAAACAATTAAGAAAACGGTAATAGGAACATATGTATCAATAATTACATTAAATGTAAATGGATTAAATGCTCCAACCAAAAGACATAGACTGGCTGAATGGTTACAAAAACAAGACTCGTATATATGCTGTCTACAAGAGACCCACTTCAGACCTAGGGACACATACAGACTGAAAGTGAGGGGATGGAAAAAGATATTCCATACAAATGGAAAACAAAAGAAAGCTGGAGTAGCAATTCTCGTATCAGACAAAATAGACTTTGCACAGCAAAGGAAACCATAAACATGAAGCAATTGACAAGGATTAATCTCCAATACACACAAGCAACTCATGCAGCTCAATATTAAAAAAACAAACAACACAATCCAAAAATGGACAGAAGACCTAAATAGACACTTCTCCAAAGAAGATATACAGATAGCCAACAAACACATGAAAGAATGCTCAACATCATTAATCATTAGAGAAATGCAAATCAAAACTATAATGAGATATCATCTCACACCGGTCAGAATGGCCATCATCAAAAAATCTACAAACAATAAATGCTGGAGAGGGTGTGGAGAAAAGGGAACACTCTTGCACTGTTGGTGGGAATGTAAATTGATACAGCCACTATGGAGAACAGTATTAAGGTTCCTTAAAAAACTAAAAATAGAACTACCATATGACCCAGCAATCCCACTACTGGGCATATACCCTGAGAAAACCATAATTCAAGAAGAGTCATGTACCAAAATGTTCATTGCAGCTCTATTTACAATAGCCAGGACATGGAAGCAACCTAAGTGTCCATCAACAGATGAATGGATAAAGAAGATGTGGCACATATATACAATGGAATATTACTCAGCCATAAAAAAGAACAAAACTGAGTTATTTGTAGTGAGGTGGATGGACCTAGAGGCTGTCATACAGTGTGAAGTAAGGCTGAAAGAGAAAAACAAATACTGTATGCTAACACATATGTATGGAATCTAAAACAAAAAACGAAAAGAAAATGGTCAGAAGAACCTAGTGGCAAGACAGGAATAAAGATGCAGACCTACTAGAGAAGGGACTTGATACGGGGAGGGGGAAGCGTAAGCTGGGACAAAGTGAGAGAGTGGCATGGACGTATTATACACACTACCAAACGTAAAACAGATAGCTAGTGGGAAGCAGCCACATAGCACAGGGTGATTAACTCAGTGCTTCATGATCACCTAGAGGGGTGGGATAGGGAGGGTGCAGGGGAGGGAGATGCAAGAGGGAACAGATATGGGGATATATGTATAAGTGATTCACTTTGTTATAAAGCAGAAACTGACACACCATTGTAAAGCAATTATACTCTAATAAAGATGTTAAAAAAAAAGTAATCTACTTTTCCAAATGTGCTTTCCTGTTCAACTGTTATTACTTAAAACTATAAAAATGCTCAAGAGTAGTTGGCAGGGAAGACTGGGATCTTGTAAGTGATAGAAGACACTCTTCTGTCTAGACAACAAGAAGCAAAATCAAAAGAAACCAAATTCAAAACCCTGCCAAGGACCAATATGGAATTAATAGACTTTCTACAGGTTGTACTATCTATTCCAAAAAAAAAAATCTGTTATTTAGTAAAGCATCATAGAAGCCCTCAATCTTCTGAGTCTGTAAGAAATAAAATATAGAATACAGTACTGCTTTTAAAAAACAGAAACTCAAATTCCTTCTAATTATCCTGAGGGTACAAGAAGAATAAAATGTAATTATGGTCAATTAAACTATTTAACTCATATCTCTGCACCAGAAAAGTAATGCTAATGAGCTCATCCTAGGAAATTCAACTGACTTGTCACATTCTGATGTTCTAGTCTCATCTGAAAAAGCGCCAAATGAAAATACAGCTGCAAATTTTGAATACGTAGTGAAACAGATAACCTTTTGATTATTCATATAATTAAGAGGTTTGCTAGTTTTTAAAATGGGAGTAAATGAGGAATGTTTATTTAAATAATGACATTTGGTAGACACTCAATTTGACCACCAACTACCTCTAAACTTAACCTGGATCCAAGACTGCAGACAGGTTTGGGGCTATACAGGTAGTCCTGAGGCTCTGCCTGCAGTTTACTTTGCAAAAGTGGGTTCATGTGAAAGTAGAGTCCTATTTTTTTAATTGGCTTTTGGCTTATTCTGAACCAAAGGTCCAAATTCTGAAAACTGCAATCCAAAGGTAATATCAAAAGTGTACAGATGGGGCTTCCCTGGTGGCGCAGTGGTTGAGAGTCCGCCTGCCGATGCAGGGCACGCGGGTTCGTGCCCTGGTCCGGGAAGATCCCACATGCTGCGGAGCAGCTGGGCCCGTTAGCCATGGCCGCTGAGCCTGCGCGTCCGGAGCCTGTGCTCCACAACGGGAGAGGCCACAACAGTGAGAAGCCCGCGTACCGCAAAAAAAAAAAGAAAGAAAAGAAAGCAACATGTTCTGCATAAAATATAAAGGATTACTGTATATCCTTCCAGACTAGACAGCTTAACACTATTATAGACATCTGTATTCCAAAACTGTTAAATTCACTAACAGTAGTAAATTCACTAAAGAAATTAGTTGCTTTGAAAAATATGAAGAATGTTTCATGAGGGTAATAATGGCCTATATTGTACTTTGGTACAGCAAAAGGATGATACACTCTTTTAAAAATATTTTTCAAATATCTGAAATTGACCATCTAATATGTTTTTTCATGAAAATTATAGTTATTTGCTCATTTATTCAACAAAGACTGATTGGACATCTATTATGTGCTAGTCCTATGCTAAGTATTAAGGATAAAAATAAAAAGTAAGAACCTCTGGTCTTATGGAACTTCAAATTCATTTAAAAGCCATCCAGATATACCCTTGATCTAAAAATTTAACATTTTTATAGGGAGGAGAAGAGACATAACTGATAGCTACCTTTCATTTTCTTTTTAAATCTCTATTCATCTAAAACTTATCCAGTATTTTTCCTTGTAATAAAGAACTTTTCAGTGAAGAAAATAATCTAGTGGAAAGTAAAAAGAGAAAAGGACTAAAGTGAAAATAAAATGAGATTTTGCTTAAGTTCTCTGCAATTTTACATTTTTATCACATGATTAAAAATTAGAACCACCTTTCTGGGGTAAAAAAAAGAAAACGATATTTGTCACAAACTTTAAAAATCACATATTTTAGTCTGGTAATTCCACTTCATCAAAATCAAAAATGCAAAGATTTGGACACAAATATGTTTATAACTATATGAGAGAAAAATAGAAAAAAACCCTAAATATCTGAGAATGGAAGAAAGATAAAACAATTACAGTTTATCAACATAACAGTCTATTACGCTGTCAATAAAAAGATGTTTGCCAAGAAATTTCAGAGTAGAACATTTATCATATAACTTTAAACGATAAAAGCAGAACATAAAACTATATATATCCTAAGATTAACTATATTAAAATACCTATATGCACAGAAGAAAATCTATAAAATTCTAAAAAATCTATTGGAACTGTGACAAAATATTAACAGTTATCTCTGGGTGAAAAACTGAAATTTCACAATGCATATTAGCATATTCAAAGATTCTAAGGATTCCTCAAGTAAAGAAATATATTTGACTTTCATCACTGATTAATTGTAAAATACATTTGACTTTTAACACACCAATTGGTATAATCACCAATTCAGAAAGTCCAAAAAAAGGAAACATTACATTTAAGTAAGTGGCTAACACTTGTGGTCTCCTGAAATTAATAATGCACTATATTATAATTGGCAACATTCCAACCTTAAGACATTTCTTTCAAACTTTAGCAAGTGTGATTTAGAAGGTTTAATTTCACACACTAAAATCTTTTCTCAAAAGATGCTGAATGCTCACTTTGCTATTAAAAAAAAAGCCTGCAATTAACTAGCTACTTTAAACAGATTTTCTATAGCAAAATAAACATTAAATCTTCTGCAGAAATAATTTGGAGATATTTTTGTAGGTGTAATAGCCAGAAATCAGAAGAGTGAACTTTAGGAATCCAATTACAGAAATGTTGACTTCTAAGGAAAATTTTTACAATCTGAAGTGAGCATGAAAAGCAATGTAAGAAAGTCCTCTGACCAAGGCTAATCACTTTGGAGCTCATGAGTAACATCATAGTACACCATGGACTTAGACCAAATAATGAAACGCCAAATGGAAAATGGCACAAGTCCATGGACTGTAAATACTGTATCAAAAGAAAATAAAGGAAAAACTCTTTCATTAGAGCAATTAAAAGTGCAGTTGTAGTACCAGTTCCTATGATGAATAAATCAGTTCAGCAGTTCTAAGAGTGTACAGCCACTGTTTAAACACATTCTTCATTGGCAATAACTTTAAGTTTAAAAGCTGCCTGTAGGTTTCCTTAGCTCCTAAACTTTTTTAATCACAGAAATGTTTTGGGATGGTGCAGTTGGTTATAACCCTATCCCCTGAAATTTTCACATGAGGCATTTAATGATTAGGTGTCTACCTGACCCATTATATTATGTTATGGTACCCAATAAAATACAGATAAATACTGCAAATATTCATACCAATATCGGTATTCATACCAATCAATGTCCCCGAACTTCAGACCATAAGTTCCAAAGAACTGAAGTTTCTACTAACCCAACATCAATCATTCCTCATTCTATAATTCCATTTGTCAAATTATTCATACGAAATGAGCATGTTCTGCTACAGAGCTTCTGAAAAACCCCAAAGTTGAGCTTTCAGTAGTAAATTTGAAAATGTTTCAAAAAGAATTCAAAATCACATTAAGCAGCCTAAACTAGCAGTTAGTCCTTGGGAATGTTCTTATCTCCAGGGTACTGTTTCCCAGCCTAAACTTACAAAACAACTGTGTTCTATAAGAAGCTAACAAGTGCCTGCTTCACTTAGCTTTTGCTAATGACCATAAAATTTAGTGGCTCAAAATAACTTTATGATTTCTGACAATTCTGAGGGTTAACTGGTTTCTCCTGGTTTCTAGCATGGCATCACATGTCTGACAATTGGTGATGACTAGAATGAGGGGATCTCAACTAGGAGGGCTCATCCCTGTTCACACAGTCTCTCATCCTCCAGGAAGCTAGTACAGATTTCTTAACAAAGCTAATGCAATGGCAAAGACCAGCAAGAGAAGGCAAGCCCTAAGCGCTTTCAAGCCTGCTTGCATTATGGCTGCTAACACTCCACTGGCCAAAGCAAGTTACATGGCCAAGTGCAGATTCAAGGATGGAAAACTTGACTCCCTAGCGTTTAGAGTAGGAGCTACAAGACTGCAGTGCAAAAGGGCAAACACAGTGAAGGGAAGAATTTGTGGTCATTTTTTGCAATCTACCACACTGCAAAATGCTGCAAGTCTCTGCTCCACGTGGTCCATGGTGAAATAAGTTTAAATAACAGCTCTCTTTTGACACTTCAAAATACATATTGACATATTACAATATAATATAATGCAGAACACACTGCCAATGCTTGTTTCAATGTTCATTTTCTAAAAATATTAATATATTCAAAGAAAACTATAAAGCCATCCCCCACCCCCGAATATTAGGCCCATGTGTGTCACAGGTGACGTAACAGGCGGTCCATGCATAAAAGGTAACTTCTGTTGCCCTTGTGGTGATCTCACTGAAAACTCTGCAGAGACAGTCAATGATGAAGTATATGTAAAAGAACCCAAGGAAACATCAAGCATCATTAGTAGAAAGTATCATAACTAGAAGATTTTTTTTTGTTCTAAAATTAGCCTAGTTGACATTTTCTGGTAAAACTAAACATGGAATTAGTATACAACCCAGTAACTGTACTACACTTGGGTATTTGTTCCAGAGAAATAAAAACTTATATTCACACAATACCTGTAGAAAAATGTTCATAGAAGCTTTATTCATAATAGCCCCAAACTGGAAACAAGCCAGATGTCCTTCAACTGGTGAATGGTTAAACAAACCGTTGTACACATATACCATGGAATACTACTCAGCAAAAGAAAGGAACAAACTACTGATATATAACAACTTGAATGAATCACCAGGGAATTACAGTAAGTGAAAAAAACTAATCCTAAACAATTATGTAATGTATAATTCCATTTATATAACACTTTTGAAATGACAGAATTTTGGAAATGGATGCATGAACAAGGTGGGTGTAGTTATGAAAGGGCAAAGCAAGGGATTATTGTGGTGATGGAAATCCTCAGTATCTCGATTCTGGTGATGGATACACAAAACTTTACATGTAATAACACTGCACAGAACTAAATACACAGACACAGACACACACGTACACATAAATGAGTACAGGCAACACTGGGGAAATCTGCAAAAGATCGATGATTCTATCAATATCCTGCTTGTGATATTGTATTATAGTTTTTTTTTTTTTTTTTGTATTATAGTTTTGTAAGATGTTACCATTGTGGGAGGGACTGGGTAAAGGATACATACGCTCTCCCTAAAGTATTTCTTACAACTGTACTAAATCTACAATTATCTCCATAAAAATTTCAATTAAAAAAACTTTTTTTTAAGTTTAGCTTAGGAAGGTAGTTTCCCTGGGGTCTTAGTTTCTTTCAGAGTTTAATTCAAACAGTGTGGCTAGCATGAGGGTACAAATGACTTACATTTGGGACATCAATTGCTACCTCCCTCATGGCACTGGGCCTGATGTCATTCATCCCCTGCAAGAAATCTTTCACAGTAATCTTCACCAACCCAGCCATCTTGCTGTCAGGGAGGTTAGGGTGTTTCCTCAAAACTCTCCTCAAGGCATGAAGACCTGTAAAGAGAAAAGTAAGACAAGCTTTGTCTTCCACCTCATAAATACACACTGAACCATTACCAATAAAAATAATAACAAAAAACCCAAAGCTCATGCATATTATAACATTTAAAATTTTGTGCGCTTGTGCATGTGCGTGCGTGCGTGTACAGTGGCGGGAGGGTGGGGAGGGAAAAGGGATAATGTGGGGGATGAAGGCAAAAATCTAAATGCTTAGTGTTGGTGGTAAAAATATGACAAACTGCTATGAAATATGAACAGACAGATATTTTACATATGTGAAATAAAATTTACAAAACAACTTCCGCAAAAAAGACCATAAAGGTTTGTCAAAATAATCTGTTTGGAGAATTTCTTTGAAAAGAGTAAAATATTAAACCAGTAACATACCTTTCGCCCTGCCCTTTTTGTTAATACACACAAACCAGAGTTACAAGTTTTGTAAGTTATTGGCAGAACGTCTTGAAGGAAATGTTCAGTTGGCAGTTAGAAATGTGGTTTTGGAATTCAAGACAGAATCAAACTTCAGAGTTATGTATATACACACGAGATCTGATATTATAGGAGTAGAAGAGACCTATAAAAGGGAAGCTAGAGGGATCAGGGATGGAAGAATGAGGGTTGACGTCTCAATCTTAGGGAAGTCGATCATTTGAGGAGTACAGGAACAAACGATGGTTTAGGCAGAGATAGAGAAGTAGAATCAGAATAGTAAAATACCACAAAGCCAAAAAGATGATCAACCAAGTCAAATTTAGAGAGATGCAAAATAACTTAAAAGAGATCATGCTGACCTAAAACATTACCTACGTTAGGTTCTTTGTTTTTGCTGTTTGCTTGGAGTTTAAGCACTGATAGGACTGAATGCCCCAAGCCATCCCCCCATCCAAGTTCCCAGATTTAGAGCCCCTTTATCTATGACAAAGACCTCTAGTCTAGAGGGCAGCAAAGTCCCTATGTGTTCTTTGCCTGAGGGTATTTTGTAATGAAGTGCTATATTTGTGTTCTAGTACACAATGAAGTTCCACTTTGAAGAATTTTAGTCTCAGAGACCTCTTAGAAATCCAGTCTGAATAACTGAACTTGCCCTGGGACACCAACAAGCTCCATCATTTTTAATGTCTTTTGTCTAAAACGTTATGCCTCAGTGAATTTTTACTAAATTTAAATACCATAATTGTCATCTTACTTGCCTTCATTTATTTGAACTTTGAAACAGAAGCATTGGTTCAAGGAAGGAAAACACAAACTGCCCCAAACAGAGGTTTGGATATCTTTGACTACTAAGGAAAAACAGTGAATAATACACCACTCAGAAAATAGATCCACAGTAATCTTTCCCAAGGAAAGCTATCATTGCAAGTCTAATATTCATGGAGGTCTCCGAGACAGTAGGTTAACCAGAAAAAAAGCTACAAAAGAGGAAACTGAAGATATATGTAAAAAGATCACTATTTTCTATGGAAAATTTCTTAGGCCATACTCTGCAATCTGAAATCTATGTCACTTATTTAAGTCTATCTTACAAATATCTATATGGTTTTCTGCCTTCCAAAAATGTTGAAAGATAATTCTTCACATCTCTCACATTTCTGCTTATCTTTCCAGCAGAAGCACTAACTGCCTCTGTTCAGACTACCTTTTCAAGGATGTCTGTGTACAGGAAGACAGAGTGTCTCCCTCCAAAGCAAAGGGCAGATATGCTTACTGCCCATTTCAAAAGATTAAGGTTCCCTAAGCTCAAGGTTCTCCTGTAATGCCACCTCATAAGGACTCAGATGTCACCCAGCCCTTTTTGTATCTCTTTGTGAGAAGTGAGGCTCCGGGAGCTGGTGCAAATGCTGCTTCTCTGGCTACTTCTGTTGCTGTAAGTAGTAGTATATCCTTTGACTCTGACCCAGGAATACTGTGTCTTCTGAAAGACACACTTGTGAAACTTGTTAAATTGCAAGTAGGGTAAAATCGCAAACCTTCACAGTTCTTGACATGAAAATAAAAGTTTACTTTAAATTAGGTTGTTTCACTGCCCAACATACCTTTCAAATGGTGCAATCATAAAAAACTAAATAAATAAATCCTCAGTAATAAGGCACTGTGTTGTATTAGACAGCACCTTGGTGACCTGAAAGAATTAAAGCAGTTCTAAAAAATCTTACATAAATGGAAGTGATCAAAAGACCAAAAGAATCTAACACTTCATGTCCCAAATGGCTATCTGGCAATACTTGTCAATATTTCTAATTTAGACCAGATACCTTACTCCTACCAGTACTGATATACTAGAAACTGAAACAAAGGAAGTGGTCTAATAATTTTCCCACATTTACGTCACAAGGCATAAAGTGGGACAATAAAGGAGACCGATTATTTTCATTTGAGAAAGGGATTTGGAAAGAGCAGCAGCCACTCATGAGGCAGGGACTGGCAGCCTACTGAGCTGGGGACAGCCCTGCCTCCAAGTAAGTCAGAAAGGGAAAGACAAATACCATATGATACCACTTATATGTGGAATCTAAAATATGACACAAATGAACCTGTCTATGAAACAGGATCACGGAAATAGAGAACAGACTGGTGGTTGCCAAGGGTGAGGAGGTTAGGAGAGGGATGGAGTGGAAGGCTGGGGTTAGCAGATGTAGGCTTTTATACAGTAAGTCCCCTACATACGAACCTTCAAGTTTCGAACTTTCAAAGATACGAACATGCATTTGCATGTCTAATCACGTAAGTCTGTTCACGTGTCTGGAATACATTGTAACATGCATGCATCCTCTACAACAGGTTGAGCTTTTGTGTACTTTACTGTAGAGTACTGTATAGCAGCCGTCCCCAAACGTTTTGGCACCAGAGACTGGTTTCGTGGAAGACAATTTTTCCACAGACCGGTGGGGGGTGGGGGGGGATATGGTTCAGGCAGTAATGCAAGCGATGGGGAGCAGCAGATGAAGATTTGCTTGCTTGCCTGCCGCTCGCCTCCTGTTGTGCAGCCCAGTTCCGGGACCCCTGCTGTATAGAGTACAGTAGTACAGTATCTTTATTTCAAGTCCAGGAAAGCAAGTGTGAAAGCAGCGGTGATATAGGTGGTACTGCTAAGAAACGCCAAGCAATAACGATGGAAACAAAAGTGAAAATAATTGAGAGTGGAGCGACAACAGGAAGAATAAGAAACTGAAGAACCGAAGAGATTCACGACACAGGAAATGGCAAGGGGATTTTCTTTATTTGAGGAGGCACTGTTAGTTTTTGAGGCATAGGACGCAAACATAGAACTGTACAGGAAGGATGCAGCCGCCATTCAGAATGCAATCCAGTGCTACCGTGTCATCTATGACAAGAAAAAAAAGAGCTACTACCCGGACGTCACTGGATCGCTTTTTCAAGAGGGTAGGTAGAATTGAATCCAGCAAGGAACCAGAACCTGTGCCATCGACGTCAGGCGTGAGTGAAATTGCAGCCTGCCCTCCGTCTCATGTTGCTGACGATCCTTCAGCTCTACCATCTCCCATCTCCTCTCTCTCCTGCAGTCAGTAACTCTTCTTGCCTGTTCACTCAGTGCCAGCCCCTGTATGCCAGCTGTTGTACTCTACTACTGTACTTTTCAAGGTACTGTACTATAAGATTAAAAATGTTTTATTTTTTGTGTGTTTGTTTTTTATGTATTATTTGTGTGAAAAGTATTATAAATCTATTACAGTACAGTACTATATAGCTGATTGTGTTAGTTGGGTACGCAGACTAACTTTGTTGGACTTACAAACAAAATGGACTTACGAATGGGCTCTCGGAATGGTACTCATTCGTATGTAGGGGCCTTACTGTATATGGAATGGATAAGTAGCAAAGTCCTACTGTATGGCACAGAGAACTATGTTCAATATCCTATGATAAACCATAATGAAAAAGAATATTTTTTAAAAAGTGTATATATATATATGTATGTATAACTGAATCACTCTACTGTACAGCAGAAGTTAACACAACACTGTAAATCAACTATACTTCGATTAAAAAAAAACAAAACTGTGTCTTCTGCAAGCACCCTTAGCAGTCAGCCTCACCAAAACAGAAGGACCCATGCAGCTCATGTACGGCTCACACCTTACACCTTAGAGTGAGCAGGGTCCCCAACCCCTGGGCTGGGGACTGTTAGGAACCGGGCTGCAGAGCAGGAGGTGAGTACCAGGCGAGCAAGCAAAGCTTCATCTGCCGCTCCCCATCGCTCGCATTACCGCCTGAACCATCCCTCCCCGCTACCACACGCAAAAAAATTATCTTCCAAGAAACCAGTCCCTGGTGCCAAAAAGGTTGGGGACCACTGCCCTAGAGCATATAGCTCTAGTGACCAGAGAGGAGTGTGCTGCTGGGCCCCATAGAATGTCACCTACAAAAGGCCACTTCTCCAAAATCAGCCAACATAACTGACCTACCCAACACAGAAAAAAAAACACAGCAAAATCTGCAAAATGAGGAGACAGAGGAATATGTTCCAAATAAAGGAACAAGACAAAGGACTCAGAAAAAGGGCTAAACAAAGGGGAGATAAGCAAGCTACTCAGTAGAGAGTTCAAGGTAATAATCGTAAAGATGCTCAGTGAACACAGAATGGATGAACACAGTGAAAATTTTAACAGAGAGAAAATATAATGAAGAAAACAAAGGTAAAGAATACAATAACTGGGGACTTCCCTGGTGGCACAGTGGTTAAGAATCCACCTGCTAATGCAGGGGACACAAGTTTGATCCCTGGTCTGGGAGGATCCCACATGCCGCAGAGCAACCAGGCCCATGAGCTACAACTACTGAGCCTGCGCTCTAGAGCCCACGAGCCACAACTACTGAGCCTGCGTGCCACAACTACTGAAGCCCGCACGTCTAGAGCTGGTGCTCCACAACAAGAGGAGCCACCGCAACAAGAAGCCCATGCACCACAATGAAGAGTAGTACCCACTCGCCACAACTAGAGGAAGCCTGCACGCAGCAACGAAGACCCAATGCAGCCAAAAATAAATAAATAAAATAAATTTGTAAAAAAAAAGAATACAATAACTGATAAAATCCAATATATATGAACAGCTCATAAAAATCAAAGAATATATATGTACACACATACACTCACAAACACACACACAAACACAGGAATATTATTCCGCCATAAAAAAGAAAGAAATACTGCCATTTGCATCAACGTGGATGGACCTAGAGAATATTATGCATAGTGAAACAACTCAGACAGAAAGAGACAAATACTATATGACATCACTTACATATGGAATCGAAAAAATAATACAAATGAATGTATAAACAAAACAGAATGAGACTTAGACACAGAAAACAAACCTGTGGTTACCAAAGGGGAGAGGGAAGTGGGGTGGGACAAATTAGGGGTATGGGCTTAACAGATACAAACTACTATATACAAAATAGATAAGCAACAATGATTTACTATACAGCACAGGAAAGTACACCTATTAACTTATAATAACCTATAATGGAATATAAACTGAAAAAATACTGAATCATTATGTTATACCTGAAATTAACACAACACTGTATTATAAATCAACTATACTTCAAAAAAAAAGAATACAATAACTAAAGTAAAAGATATGCTAGAAGGAATCAACAGTAGATTACATGATACAGAAGAATGCATCAGCAAACTGGAAGACAGAGTAGTGGAAATCACCATGTTCTAAATAGTTGGGACCTAGAGAAAAGCTGCAGGAATAGTTTTGCCTCCCCTTGCCAATAAAGCCGAGGACTATTCTTTAAATAAAGTAAAAGATCTGCCCAAGAAGAGCTTCTAATGAAGTACTGGAATCAACAAGAGAAGGTGAACAGAGGCTGTGATAACTCCAGAGCTCACGATACCCATGCAGAGGTAGCAGGGAGGGGAGGGCAATCAGGATGGAATAGCACACAAAATCATTCTACTTATTTCTCATAATTCTTTTCTTCTTCCATTCATTTCTGTCTAATCTTTATTAAATCTTTCTGTTTTTTAGGGTTTATTATTTTTTTAATACTAATGCACAGCTTTTTATTTCTCAACCTTTCTTCATTTCTAACATAAGAATTTCAGGTTGTAAATTTCCCTGTAAGAATTCCTTTAGCCGCATACCACAGATTTTGATCATTCAATTCCAAATAGCTTTTTATTTGCATATTACAGTTCAACCAATAATTTATTTAAAATATTCTAATTTCCAAACTGTGAAGGTTTTTTTTTTTGCAGTACGCGGGCCTCTCACTGTTGTGGCCTCTCCCGTTGCGGAGCACAGGCTCCGGACATGCAGGCTCAGCGGCCATGGCTCACGGGTCCAGCTGCTCCGCGGCATGTGGGATCTTCCCGGACCGGAGCACTAACCCGTGTCCCCTGCATCGGCAGGCGGACTCTCAACCACTGCGCCACCAGGGAAGCCCCGTGAAGGTTTTTTAACTGACTGAATTTAACTTAGAGAACAAGGTTTGTATGAAATGAATTTTTCGAATGGCAAATTCATAAGCATTCTCTACCTGTTTGAATATGTATATGTTATTGGTTCAGTGTTCCAAATACATATCCATTAGATCAAGCTTGTTGATGGTGTTCTTCAAACCTTCTCTATCCTCAACGACTGACAGAGATGTGTTAAAACTCACTAAAATGGTTGTTCTGTTCATTTCTCCTTGTAGTTAGATATTTTTGTTTTATGTTTCAAAGCTACCCTGTCAAGTACATCAGATTTAAAAGTTATAACTTCCCAGTGAACTGAATGTTTTATCAATATACGGTAGTCATCCTTATCTTAAGGAATGAGTTTTGCATTAAAATTATTCTAATCCTTACCACTTCCTTTTCTTGCTTTCTTTGAGACTCAATCTTTTGTGTTTTTCACATTCTATTTTGCCTTCTATTTAGTTTTAAAGTTATACACTCTCTATTATTTTAATGGTTATACTAAAAATGTTAACATACATATTTAAGTATAGTTAATCAAAGTAAAGTTAATCATGAGGCTGCAAGGAAATTAATAGGTAAGCCAGTGACATAGATCTCCACATTATTCTTCCGCAGACAAGGTTTTTTAACAGCCAGAATGAACGTTTGTTTTTTTTATCTCTACCATGTCATTATTTCCTCCATTCTATATTTTATTTGCATCTACTTTTCTGTTTCACCAAAAACTTCCACTAGTGTGGTTCTGTCTCTTGAATGGACCTTGGTCTGACTTCATAATCTTAAAAATCTTGTCAAAGAATGAGATTATTTTAAACTTTGCTGTTTTGTTCTCAAGTCTATTGACTCTACCCTTAACATTTTAAATTTCTTTCATGTTTGGGCTCACTGTATAGCTCTTTTCCAATTATCTGAGTTGAATGCATTTATTTTTAACCCTTCCTGTTTCCTGATAACTGTTTTTGTTATAATTCCCTCTTAGATAAAATCTAAAACAGAGTTTTTACTACCATTCTATTCTTAACATTTAGTTCCTTATATAATTTCTTTTGCAGCTCACACAGAGATTATATGAGCATTATGTAACTTAGTTTTCAGTTGTACCAGTTACTAAATTATTGACTTTCAGCTCCAAAACCATACTTCTAAACTTGGCTTTGTGATACTTGGGGCTGAGACTCTGCAAACTACACTTTGGCTCCATGGTAGGTTTTGCCAATGATAGAGCAAAGCTCTAGAGAGAGACTGCAGATGAAGGGGAGAGAAGGGACTAACTCTTTACTTCTGTGGGCTTCCTGTCTGTCTGCTATTCCTGTGACCACCACTCTAGCATCCCCTAAGAGACATCAGCACCAACCCACCAGTGCCACATTCTCAGAGGTCTGAGCCAGCCTTCAAAATATCAGGCAGTTCTTCAGAGGTCTGAGTTCTAGATTTTAGAAATCCCAACCTCTTTCCTTTGTTTCCCCAGCCTTACAGGTGATAGTAGCTTCTCAGTTAGTAATTTTATAATTTGTTATGAATGCTTTATAGTAAATTCTCTCTACAAAAATGAGTGGTAGAGGTTCTATCTCCTAACTGGATCATGACACAAATAACAATCGTATGGAATTTTTAAGAAATATCCTTTTTTCCCATTATAATGCAGACTGAGGTGTTTCTTTTTTAATAAATTTATTTTATTTATTTATTTATATTTTTGGCTGCGTTGGGTCTTCACTGCTGCACGCAGGACTTTCCCTAGTTGTGGCGAGTGGGGGCTACTCTTTGTTGAGGTGCACGGCCTTCTCATTGCAGTGGTTTCTCTTGTTGCGGAGACAGGCTCTAGGTGTGTGGGCTTCAGTACCTGTGGCTCGTGGGCTCTAGAGCGCAGCCTCAGTAGTTGTAGCACACAGGCTTAGCTGCTCTGGGGCATGTGGGATCTTCCCCGACCAGGGATCGAACCCGTGTCCCCTGAATTGGCAGGAGGATTCTTAACCATTGCGCCACCAGGGAAGTCCCCCAGAGTGAGGTTTTTATAAGTGAGAGCAAAACTACCCAAACATTTTAAGAGGCTAATATAACCTAGACTCCAAAACCAAATATGAACAAGAAAAAACTGCCTTTTACTTACAGACATGGGACAAAAGTTCTAAATAAAATATTAGCTGACTAAATCTAACGGTGCATTAAAAATTAGATTTCACAATCAAATAGAGTTTATCTCAGAAATGAAAGGCCAGTTCATCAAAAAACCTAACTCATCACATTATTGAGATTATATAATTATTTTTACTAATGCAGAAAAAATATTTGATAAGATTCAACATCCATTTATAATGATAAAAATAATGCAAAATACTCTTAGCAAAGTGTACTTAAGACTACATTCCAGAAATCTTTAGCAAATATTACACGATGAAAAAACTTTATATGCAGTCTCTTCAAAACTGTCAACAAGACAAGGACGCCACTATCACTACTACTGGATAATTCAATTGTAGAGTCCCTGGCAATTAAGAATAGAAAAAATGAGACTGAGAAAGAGCCAAAAGGATGGAAAGAAATAAAACTGCCATTATTTGCGTATGACAATAATTTACCCAGAAAAGCCAAAAAAAAACTATTAGAATTATGAGATAAGCAAGGTAGACAACCTGCAAAAAATAATCAATATAAGCTTTTTCCACACCAAGAAAAGCAATTCTAAAATATAGTAAGAAAAAAAGATACCATTCACAACAATGACAAAAATAATAAAGTATATAGGAATTTTCCTAACCAAAAACGTAACACCCCTATGGAGACAATTCTAATAAAGAGGAAAATATGAACACAAGGGAGACATCCCATATTCTTGAATGGGATGACAATACAACAAAAACATCGATTATATTCAAAATAATCTATGTATTGTAAATGTGACCGCAGTCAAAATGTCAGTTGTATATTTTTGCTAAATTAGAACAAACTTTCCCTAAAAATATACTGTGGAATAAAGGTCTATACATAACTAACTCAACAGTAATGCAAATAAATAAGATTTACCTTACTGGATATTAAGATATAATTAATAGTATTAAATATGTGTTTAAAAGTTATAAGACTATACAGACCACACTGAGACAGAATAGAGTTCAGAGATAATCCATACATGTATAATATTAATATCTGATAAATTTACAATAATATATCATAAATCAATGAGGACAGGACAGGCTATTTAGTAGCTGGAAAATGAATAATAGGAAAATTGGCTCATTGTGTAGATCCCTAGCACTGGGTCTCTAATGATCTTTTCTGGTAGACAACATTACATACATGTTGTCACACTTCATTGCTGGAGGATTTTTAAAATGTCCTGTGTGACTCCACAGGGAGAGGACTCTTGGAAGCTTATGCCTATTTTTTTTCCACACTTTGCGCTATGTGCCTTGGGCTGCTTCTGCTTGGTATCATTTCATTGAAATAAATCAAGGCCATGAATACAACTATATGCTGAGTCCTGTGATGACTCCTAGTGGGGCATCAAACTTAGTGGTTTGTTACAGGGACCACCAAATATGTAGACAAATATAAATGAATAATAATTGAATAAAACACTAATAATAGTGTTTTTGCAGTAAAGAGAATCAAAGTGTTCCCAAACTGTTTGCACTTTTCTTGCATTAGTCTCTAGTAAGCCAAGGAGACATATTGTAGTATGTAAGATAAATACTAAAAGATGAGTAAAATACATAACTAAAAAGATAACCATAAGATGAGGAAGTAACAAAAATACTTGACTATTCCAAGAGAAGACAGTAAAAAAGATGAAAAAACATACAAGTGGGACAAATAGAAGGTAAATTAAACCTAAGTATTTAAGATATTACCCTAAATATAAACGTATCATGTACTTGAATTAAAAGACTGACAGCATCAGATAGATGAAAAAAATAAAACTCAAATTTGTGCTGTTTACAAGTTATATTCTGAAATACGGAAAGGTTGAAAGTAAAATAGAAAAAGGGTACCATGCATGTAAAAGGAAAATAGTGCATCTATATCTACTATCAAATAGACTTTAAGAGGTATTATTAGACATTTCAGGATGATAAAAGGGTCCATTCACCAAGAATACATAAAATTCTAATACATGCCTAGTAAAAAAGGCTCAAAGTATAAACAGCAAAATTAAGCAGAACTAAAAGGAGAAACAGACAAATTTGCAGCCTTACTTGCAGATTTTAACACACTTCCCTCAGTAACAAAAACAAACAAAAAATATATATGTAGAAGTTATAAAAATAAAATTAACTCACCTATCTTAATTGGCATATATACAAAACAATAAATATCCAAAATAGTAAAATATCCATGCTTTCAAGGGTACCTGGAAGGAGTACCAAAACTGACCACAGGGTGGGACACAAAGCAACTCTCCACAGATTTCAAGGATTGAAATCATAATGTTTATGTTCTCTGATTCCATGAGACTTAATAGCAAAATCAGTAACAAAAAGATACCAAAAATACAAATATCTGGAAATTAACCAATACATTTCCAAATAATTCATGGTCAAAAAAAAAAAAATCCAATGAAAATTGTTAAGTTTTTCAACTGAATAATAATGAAAATATAACATGAAAATTTGCGGGATGCTACTAAAGCTGTACTTAAAGGGACAATGACAGGCATAATGCACATATTAGGGAAGAATAAAGGGTGAAAGTCAATGAGGTGCTCATCTTATAAAACAAAGAATAAAATAAACCAAAAACAAATAAACAAAACAAAACAGTGGGAAGGAAATAATGAAGACAGGAACAGAAATTAATGAAATGGAAAACTAATGTGCAATTAAAAAAACAAATCAATAAAGCCAAAGGTTTATTTTCTGAAAAGGCTAATAGAGATAAATCTCTGGCAAGACGAATCAGGGAAATGTGAGAAAAGACACACATTACCAACATCAGGAAGCAAAAATGACTACTGAATGGTCCACACTACAGAACCCACAGGCCATTGAAAAGATAATAAGAGGATATCAGGAATAACCTTATACCAAATAACTCAAAAATTTAGATGAAATGAACCAATTTCTAGGGGGGAAAAAAGCTTATCAAAACAAAGTACATAATTGAATATTCCAATAGCTATTAAATTCATTATGTAATTAAAATCTTTCCAAAAAGAAAATTCTAAACATAGATGGCTTCATTGGTTAATGTTACAAAGTAGTTAAGTATGACTATAACACTAAGCTTACAAAAACTCTTGCAGAGAAAAAAAGAGGCCAAGATAATTCCCAACTTGATTCATGAGGCCAGCATAACCCTGTTCCTCAAATCTTAAAAGGACATTACAAGAAAACTGCAGACTGATATCTCTCCTGAACATAGGTGCAAATATCCTAAACAAAACATCAGCAAAAATATCAATATGTAAATAAAGGATTATAAGTCATGACAAGATGGCTATATTCCAAGAATGTAAAGTTAGCTTAACATTTGAAAATCAATCAACATCATGTTCCACATTAATAGAATAAAGAAGAGAATATGATTATCTCAATAGACCCAGAAAAGGAATGTCATAAAAATCAATATCATTAATTATAAAAACTAGGAACAGATGGAAATTTTGTTACTCTATCATATTAGCTACAAAAAAACAAAGAGCAAATATAATTCTTAATAGTAAAAGGTTAAAAATTTTCTCCCTAGGATCAAGAATGAGATAAGGATAAGTACTGTTATCACTTCTATTAAATACTATGTTAAAGATCCTAACCACTACAACAAGGCAAGAAAAAGAAGTGTAGAGGTTAAAAGGAATGAAAACTGTCATTATTTGCAGATTGTATACACAGAAAACTTTAACATGACTACATACATAAAAACTCAACCAATTTCCATACACACTATTAAAATTAATATGTGAATTTAGCAAGGTAGGTAGACACAAAGTCAATACATAAGAGTTTAGTTTTTCCAGATACCAACAAACACAATTAAAGTGAAACTTTACAAGATGCCATTTATAACTGCATTAAAAAAAACTTAGAATTAAAAAATAACTGCATTAAAAAAATACCTTAGAATAAATCTAATGAACATTATGCAAGACTTCTTCACTTAAAACTATAAAACTTTGAGAGAAATTAAAGACCTAAAATAAATGAAGGGATCTACCACATGGTAGATAACTTGTAGATATTAACTTTCTAATTCTCCCTAAATTGATCAAGAGATTTAATAATTCCAATCTAAATCCAATTTTGTTTTGTCTTGGAGGGGAGGGAGTCTGGCAAGCTGATTTTTAAAGTTCTAAGCAAATGCAAAGGCCCAAGAATAGTCAAGACAATCTTGAGGAAGAAGAAAAAAGGTGTACTTACCCAAGGCTTAAGTGATTAAAGATATTTCAGTATTTTGCACAAGGATAAAGAGATCAATGAAACAGAACAGAGAATTCAGAACAAACCCAAACTCTTGATTTATGACAAAGGTTAGTTAACAATGCAGAGCAAGAAGAATGGTCATTTCATTAACTAGTGCTGGTACAACTAATTATCTACATGGAAAAAAGTGAAATAATTATAGATAGTAATGTAAAAGGAAAGATAATAAAGCATCTTTAAATGAAAGAAGATAATATAAAATAAAATATTCACAATTGTGGAATTTACACAGATTTCTTAAACATGATAAAAAAATCACTATACATAAAGAAAAATGTTGATAACTTGGTTCATTATATTTATATGTTATAATAAATGTATATGGTTACAAACTTCTATTCCTCAAAGACACTGTAAAGAGAGTAATTATTTTTTTAAAAGCAACACAATAGAAAAATTGAACAGATATCTGAATAGGCATGTCACGAAGGAGGATATCTAAATGTGCAATACATATATAAAAAAGTATTCAACTCAGTCTTCAGAGAAATAAAAACACAATGAAATACTGTTAAAAACCCACCAAATTCTGGCAAGAATGAGAAGAAACTGGAATTTTCACACATTACTAGTGGAAGAGGAAATTGAAGCAATCACCACAGAAAACTTTTGGCAGTATTTACTAACAACAACACACACACATATTCTATAACCTGATAATTCCACACCTAGATATAAAGCAAACAGAAATGTGTACATCTGTGCACCAAAAAAAATATGTGCAAGAATACTGATGGCATCATTACTCACAATATTTATACAATAAAATATAGCAATAAAAATGAACTAATGCTACAACTGAATAAAATGATGAAGCTCTCAAACCATAATATGAGAGAAAGAAGACAGCACAAAACAGGCTGAACTAATCTATGGTGTTAGAAGCCAGAAAGAGTGGTTGCCTTTTGTGCTGAGATGAAGAGTAGTGGCTGGGAGAGAATCTGATGGAAGTTCTAGGGCACTAATAATGCTTTATATATATAATGCTTTATATCTGGTTATATATACTTTGGAAAATGCATGGATCTTATAGTTTTTATACTTTTCTATACATGTTATATTTCAGAAAGAAGTTTATTAAAAAATAGAATACATAAAAAATGAAGTGAAAGGGAAAAAACATATAAACAAAGCCACTATAAACAAGGGAGAAAAGAACAGGACTTGAGGAGAGACAAGAGCATTCCCTATGTTAATGAATCTGCAAGTATTTTTTACAGAATAGTTCTCAATGAGAGAATCACTATTCTGTACCTGTGTTACTTACTTGCCAATTCAGTACAATTCATATTTAAGCAAAGCAAATAGTAAAATAAAATATCATGTCATGAAGCCACTGAGAAGAGATATTCATTGACTATAAGTTACTCTTTCACAGGTACTCTTCTTCAATATTAGTTCTATTCATTCATTCAAAATATTCACTTAGAAACTCCTAGACATAGTTAATTCATTCAACAATGTACTGAGCTCTTTTTCTAGAGTACAAAAGAGCAAGAAGGCAGATAAACCTCTCATAGTGCTAACAGTCTAAAAGAGAAGACATATGATAACAAGTTATTATTATATACTGTGCCAAGTATTATGACATGGAAAGAACAAAGTGGCATAAAAACACGTCAGGGACATCTAACTCAGTTTAGTAGGATTAGTGACAGTTTAGAGTTAGATAACCCTCACAGAAATCATTTAGTATATGCCTTTATTTCACAAATGAAGAGAGACTAAAACATGTATACAAGCTAAACTAGTTAGACCTGAAAAATGAGTTGATGTTAAACTGCTAATATGGGAATTGAGGCCAAAGAGGCAGCAGAGTATTCAAGGCAGAGGGAACAGCATATATAAAGACCTAGGGGGGCTTCCCTGGTGACGCAGTGGTTGAGAGTCCGCCTTCCGATGCAGGGGACATGGGTTCGTGCCCTGGTCCCGGAAGATCCCACATGCCGCGGAGCGGCTGGGCCCGTGAGCCATGGCCGCTGAGCCTGCACGTCCGGAGCCTGTGCTCCGCAACGGGAGAGGCCATAACAGTGAGAGGCCCGCGTACCACAAAAAAAAAAAAAAAAAGGCCTAGGGACAAGAATGAGCATAACACTTCAGAGATGATGCATCCCTGAAGAACAGTAAAAGACAAAATCTCTGTCCTTAAAGAGTTCACACTTAGAAATATGAAAGAACATGTTTTAAATAAACCTAAATCCATCTCTATTCGTTTGTAGATAATGTGAGAAGATGAAGTATGGCACACTGTCAGAAAGGGAAAAAGAAAATAAGGAAGATTACAGATTTGCAAAAGCTGTAAAAACATAACAAGGATACTGGAAATTCCTACCAGAGCCCTTCAGATTCTTTCTCAGTATGAGGTTCTATGATTCTAGACGCTGTACAGAGGTACTGTATTTTATACAAATGCTATTCTTGAAAATAACATAAGTTGAAACAGAATTTATATGAATAAAATGTATATCAGAGCTTATAAAGTTAAAGATCCTTGGAGCTATCATATTAATGCTAACAACCCTCCATGGTCCTACATGTGCCACTAGCTCAGATGTCACCTGACATATAAAACTTAGCTCCTCTGGCCATCAGTTATGTCATTTATTAAATGGAAAGATTAAAATATATCAGTATTTTCTCTAAATTATTTCCAGCTTTATTTTTTTACTTTTATTTTTTTGGAAAAGGTAGTCTTTTTAGTAACTGCTTTTGTCACCAGGTTAAGTCATGCAGTTACAAAGTAGTTAGAAATTTCTGAAAGGATATTATTGTTACAAAAAGAAAAGCTCGGGCTTCCCTGGTGGCTCAGGGGTTGAGAATCCACCTGCCGATGCAGGGGACACGGGTTCATGCCCCGGTCCGGGAGGATCCCACATGCCACAGAGTGGCTGGGCCCGTGAGCCATGGCCGCTGAGCCTGCGCGTCCGGAGCCTGTGCTCCACAACAGGAGAGGCCACAGCAGTGAGAGGCCCGCGTACCGCCAAAACAAAAAAAAAAAAAGAAAAGCTCATTCTTACATAAATAATATCTAGTACTTCACTGGGACACTACTGTTCAAAAGGCCCTGGCCAAACAACTCCCAAACAAAACAACCCCAGGTTGTTTCCAGCCCATTGGGAATGAAGCCATGTGCAGAAAATTCTATGATGCTAAGCTTAAATTATTGGACATCACCATTCCTCAGGAGGCCATACTAGAATCTATGGCAAGAAATTAAATTTTTAAAAATACACATATTTTTATAAACCAGAAGTAAACAATTAACTAGAGGAGCAAACGGACACATGTACATCATCAAGGAATACAGCTTAGGGCAAGCAATCTATAACATTTCCTTTCATTGCTAAGTTTAATTTTTAAAATGTAAACAAAAACAGAACCAATAAAACTATGTTAAGAAACACAGCGTTGAAACAAAAAAACAGGTGTAGCTAATTAAATGTGTCATTTTGCTTTCATTATTTTATGTTCTAATGATCTCAAAAGTTTTGAAATGGGAAACAAGTTGCAATGAAGAGAACAAAAGACAAAATGCCCCAGGCAAGCCTAATGCCAACACATTCTTTCCGGTATATGACATGTTCTCCTCAAGCCCCACATCACTATCCAGATATAATCACTTCTAGACAAGAGCAATTACTCTAAATTCATGCTCTTCAAGACCATCTGCTCCATATTCAATCAACAAACATCTTGCTCCATGCATATGGCATCCTACAATTTTATACTTAATGCTTGCTAAATAATGATGTTATTTTTTGAGCATGCAATTAAGTTCCTTCCTTAGAAACTAAAATTCATCACAGGAGTAATAATGTTTTTTAGAATTATTATCGACCCTACAGACAATTATATAAAGAAGTAACATGAAACACGGGCATCTGGATCTCAGATTTGAATTGTAAAAGTTAGGCATAAAATTTCTGAATAGTATATTCAGGCAAATGAAGACTGAAAGCAACTATAAAAATCTAAGTCTCTCTTTTTAAAATATACTTTTTCCTCAAAATATCAGAATTCCAGAAATGTTTTATCTGGAGTCTTTACTCTCCCTCAACTCAGTATTAAGTATAGACAAGGTGATAAGTATTACCTGATATATCACTGGGAGAGTTCCATTTCTCACTCCTTATTCATAGAAAAGAAATTAAACAGAATACTCTCAAAGAGGGTATTGTGGTTCTTGCGTTATTTATATTACAAATGATTGGTATAACTTAGACTGACTGCAGAAGCCAGGTCTATTACGAATCCCCTATCACTTTTAAAAATTGCTTTTAAAAGTAATAGCACTATGGAAAGCACCCTGGTCTCAAGACCTGAATCTTGGGCCAAGACTTCACTAACTGCTTGAGCTTGGATGGATCACACAGTCTGTACTCATCTGTGAAATAAGGGAATATACTAAATGATTTCTGATAGGGTCTTCTAGTTCTAAAACGACAGAATTAATTCACTTCACCAGTCCCAGGTTTTAACAAACTTTCCTAAAAATACAGCTTATAGTATCAAAATTTTAATATCAAATTATTTATTACCTGGCTTAGCAACCCTATTAAAATGCAGAGTTAGGGGCTTCCCTGGTGGCGCAGTGGTTGAGATTCCGCCTGCCGATGCAGGGGACACGGGTTCGTGCCCCGGTCCGGGAAGATCCTACATGGCTGCGGAGCGGCTGGGCCCGTGAGCCATGGCCGCTGAGCCTGCGCGTCTGGAGCCTGTGCTCCGCAACGGGAGAGGCCACAACAGTGAGAGGCCCGCATACCACACAGACACACACACACACACAAAAAAATGCAGAGTTAGGAACAAAAAGGATAGTTTGCTTATAGCACAATTCTTATGCCAACAGAGGTTGAAGATCTATGGCTTTGTGGACTAGAGCAAGGTCCAGGTAAGAGGAGAGGAACCAGGAAAATAATGAATATAGTCTGATATGATTTTGACTTGGGGTGGGGGGCGGGGGGGCAGCAGGCCAACTATATTTGTCCCTTTTTTTGGAAGGTACAAAAACTCTAAATAACACACCATTAAAACTGAAAAAATAATTTACAGTCACTATCTCTGTTCCTTCAACTTTCAATCACCCCTCAATTTATTGCGATCTACTAGAACTACTCTCTTCCAAGGCCCTCATGACCACACAAGTACTAAGCACTTGATGTCACTGTGGTCTCTATACTGTCGATCCTGGCTCCACTATTTATTTCCTGTGTGATCTTGGTGAAGTTCCATAACCTGTCTGACCTAAGTTTCTTCACCTATAAAATGAAGATAACCATATAAGGAATGCTGTAAGAAATCATTAACACGTGTGAAGGCACTTCAAACAATGGATGGCACCTTGTAAGTACTCAATTAGTGGTAACTAATAATATATTATTTCTAATTACTTCCTCCCTGAATCTTCTTCCCTCATTTGAGTCACCACTTTTTTGGGGTTCTCTTCCCACCTCTCTAGCCACTCCTCAGTCTTCTATACCAGATTTTTCCTAACAATTCAACCTTTGAATGGTGGTATTCCCCAGGATCCCTTCTTTCCTCAGTAGCAGGCTAAAACCTCCCTGATCCTTCGCAAATACAACACAACATATTATAATTTTACCTGTTACACTGCTGCACTTCTCTGTGCATCTTGAGCTCTAAGAGGAGAAAGTCCAAGTCTCTCTTATTCACTGACGTAGTCCCAGCACCAAGTGCAGTGCCTGGCTCAATAAATGAACGAAAAAATGAACTCTGTTCATTCTCTCTAAGTGACTTCATTCATTTCAATGGCTTCAGTCATAATCTAACTGGTGACAACTCACTAAAACATAGATCTAACCAAGACTCTCATCTCCAAAACCTGCAATTCAAAATCCTGCAGCTTAGACAATGTAAACAATAAAAGGGGTTAGAAGGTGGAGGACAGAGTGGGCAGGAAGAAGACATCGCAACAGTCTAGACAAGAGCAATGAAAAATAGTTTAAAATTTTTTTTTAAGCTGAAACTCTGAATAAATTTTGAAAACAGAGCTGACAGGATTTGATAAAGAGTAACAAAAAAAGGAATCAAGAATAACTCTTAGAAGTAACTTTTTTTTAGAAAGACTGATTTTTTTTTTTTAATTAGAAAGAAAACCTTTCCTTAGGTTTTCTACTTTTATAGCCTTGGCAAGGCAACTCAGAAAATTTTCCCCTAGTGAAGTAAATAGGATATATCACTTAGAGCTTAAACAGAATCAAAACTACCACTTGTTTTTCTGAAACAAACCACTCATCTCCAGTCATTTCAAATGAACAGCAGAACTAATATTAAGATACCCAATTCACTGACCAAAAAAAATTCTACTTCTCATATAATATCCATAATGTTTACGCAGTAGGAAAAATCCTAACATCACAAATATAACTATCACTATATTTCAGAATTACAAAACAGAGGGGAAAATTCATTGTTTTATGATATTATATTGCATAATTACTGCCTATTTATCCACCTACAATAATGAATAAAGATATGATCCCTTATGAAATGCATTAATTAGAGGATAATCATGATACATACATCAATTTAATTTTGTTGCTCTACTGCAGGGCTAAAGTGGACTTACATGTGGGACGACGTGGGTACGGGAGGGAAGAGACTGTAACTCTATGTATGACAGGAGAGCTCTCACATTCAGCAAGAGAATCTGTCAGGGAGGCACCCCCAAAATAAGCCATATCTATTTCTAGTCTGCATATTTCTATTGATGGGCAAGACTTTTACCGATCCAGATTCAGTAAAAGTCACTACTCTAGCAAGGTAAAGGATTCTGCTAGACTTCCCTGATACCACTTGTACTACAGTAACCAAATACTTCATAAAATCAGGAATACTGTCAAAATTCAAATAAGCACCTACCAGAGAAGTGCATAAATACACATAAAATATGAAATTTTTTTTTAAAAAAAGAAAGTGACACTTACCAAGGGCCTGTATAAACCATGAACACTGCTATCAGGCTATACTTCTAAACCTCATAAGAACTCTTTTAAAAATGTTATACAAAAAAAAAAGTTATCCCTATTTAGCAGATGAGGAAAGAGTTCAAGAGGTTAAATGGCTTGCCCAGTGACTCCCAGCTGATAAGGGATAGTGCTAGCATTTGAAACTAGAGCTCACCATAAGCTTTCCACAAAACCCTACTATTTCCCTGCATCTTGTTTAAAAATATTGAATTTTTAAAGAATCAACATTTTAATTCTAACTTAGAAAATAACATTGGCAGAATTCAAAAATGGTGGAAAATGTTAGAAAAAGAACCTTTCTTAAGAACTGGACTGTACATAGGAGATCCTCCATAAATTCCTGTTCAAATAAGCTAGTGAAGGGTGGGAGGGAGGACTAACAGCTATAAATATCTGAGAACCCTGCTGCAAGACAGATAACATTTTCCATTTCACAAGAAGTTATGTTATAATAATTAGATTCAGTATTTTTACTAGACCTACGTAAGTGTAATAATGACAAAATCATTGTTTAAATAAGAGTTTTAATTCTTCCTGTTCTGTGATGGTATCTTATCAAGGCCCAAGCATTTGGTATGAACATGTTGAAATGATGTGTAATCAACAAGGATGCTAAAGATAAATTCTTAGAGATGTGAAGCAAATGCTTCCTTCCACTGTTAACAAAATGACCGAGACCTCTTCTTGAAGAAATCAAGCTCTATTTATATTCACTCTCCTGAAATGGCACAGGCAGCCTTAGAAGGATAAGTTTATAATAAATCCCTGCATTTGGAAAACATTGTTGCTAAGCATCTTCTAACATTCAGCAGAGTTTATATAATTCATGTCTCCACTGCATAATTAACATTTCATGTTTTCTAAAAAAGTGTGGTATGCTTATCTATGTTGTTAATTTAAAACATTATAAATTTTGAGGGAATTAATAAAAGGCTATGCAACTAATTAATTAGAAAGGCAGCCTAATCCCAGGAGGGATAAAAACATAGACATTAAATGTCAGGATGTGTCAGAGTTGAGCTTATAAACAGCTTGTCTGCTTGAGATAAAACATTTCAAAATGCAGCTGCTCTTTGCTTAAAAAGGTGAGCTACAAAACATTAGGCTTTTGGACAAGTCACGACTTATCAAACCACACTCTAACTCAAAAATTAATTATAAAGAAAACATAAGATTTGAAAATCAGTTTCACACCCAACCTGCAACATTAAACATTATATCTGCTCAGATAATAAGAGATCCAATTGTTGAAAGCAATACTACAGTAGTATTTCCAACTTTCTTATTTGTTATGGAGACAAAGTTTAAAAGTATGGAAAATATTCAGTAACACTAGAAAAAAAGATTAGAAAAGTTGAGAGCAATCACACTGCAAAAGACACAGCATCACCCTTACAAACTCTGGAATAGATTGCAAACCTTCGGTCCTCTGGAAAAGCACGCACAAACATATATACTACAATGATTTTGATCTTTTGTATTAATAACCCACAAACAATAACCTTAAGATTAACAAAACAATCAGTAACATAGTTCACTTAGGTTTTATGAAATTCTGAATCACTTCAATGTATGTAATTACTAGACACCTGTGCACCATTTTATTAAAAATGGCAGAGCCTCCCCAACTAGAAGCCAGTCCAGGAAAAAGGAAAACCACCAGACAGCCAACACACCAAAAGCTCAAAGAACATACATGTCCACAAATCATAAGAAAGCAAATGTTCTAAGAAAAACACATGTCTACATTCCTACTTGTATTCTTAAGTGTTAATCCTTAACTACTTCCTTAATTGGGGCTTTCTATCTTTCAGAATTATTTTTCATTTTAAAGTTTTATTCAGAACCATTATATATACCTGCAAGACAAACTAGGACACTCATTTTCTCCTACAGTCAGAGACTAAAATGATACAGTAGTATACAGTAGTAGTAGTACAGTAGTACATTACTATCACATAAAAACTCTAGGAAGAAACTCAACACTATCAGTGAGAGAGTCAGAATTACATTACCTAAACTAAATGCAGTTATTTAAATCAGTTACAGAGAAATCTCCAAAAATCAGAGAACTGGTTGGCCTAGATCAGTGGTTCTCAAAGTGTAGCCCTTGGACCAGCAGCACTGATTATCACCTGTAACTTGATAGAAATGCAAATTCTTGTACCCCAGCTGGACCTACTAAACCAGTAGCATGCAGCCCAGAATTGTGTTTTAACAAGCTCTGCAAGTGATTCTTATACAGGTTTAACGCAGGAGAACCACTGGCCTAAATTAATGATACATTTCCTATTCACAGGGAAGGACAAGACTGGCTACTTCAAATCACTTGGAAAACATTATAAATACTGATTCCAGTTCCCCACCTTCTTTATTCAATTAAGTATGGAAAGTGATTGAGTGTCTGTGTCTGTGTGTGTGTGTGTGTGTGAGAGAGAGAGAGAGAGACAGACAGACAGAGAGAGAGAGAGTGTGTGTATGTGTGTGTGTGAGCGTGGGCACGCCTGCATGGGAGTGTGCATGGCTTCCCAGGTGAACCTGAGGCATAATGAGGTTTTAAGAACCAATGACCTGGGAATTCCCTGGTGGTCCAGTGGTTAAGAATCCGCCTTCTCTTGCAGGGGACACAGGTTTGAACCCTGGTTGGGGAACTAAGATCCCACATGGGCAGGGCAACTAAACCCAGGTGCCTCAACTACTGAGCCAGCGTGCCTCAACTAGAGAGCCCACGTGCTCTGGAGCCCGTGCGCCAAAAGGAAGATCCTGTGTGACTCAACTAAGACCCAACACAGCCAAAAATAAATAAAATAAATATTTAAAAAATTAAAAAACAAAAACAGGGGTTCCTACCTTTAAAAAAAAAAAAGAACCAGTGACCTATGTCAGTGGCTCTCAAAGTGTGGTCCCCACACCAGCAGCATCAGCATCAGCTGGGAACATATTAGGAATTCACAGGTACCAGCCCAGACCTACTGAATCAGAAACTCTGGGAATAGGGCACAGCCAGCCATCTATAATTTACTAAGTTCTCCAGGTGATTCTGATGCACAATAAAGTCTGAGAACCTCAACTCCAAGTGATCTGTCTGGAATTGAGAACATGTGAAATGAATCTGAATTCTGCAGAAAAGAATAAATAAGAGACAGAATTAACTTGTGTACTCAGGAATACATCTCTTGGAGCTGGAGTCTCTCACTTTCCTCACAAATTTGGAGGTCAAGGTGCCTTATTTCCTAGATAAGCCAGTGGGAATTCTCAAGCTGTCCACTTACACACAGCACAACTGGTGAACAATGAAAATGCCTCCTAAAAAGCACTGGTTTTAAGCAAGATGTATTTAAAGTCCACAGTCAGAACCATAGCTGAGAAATCTTGTCAGTGGGAAGCCAAAAATTGACTGGAAATGTTCAAAAAAATAGCAGCAGTTATTTAAGGCACCACAGAACACTACCTTGTCTACTGCTACCTATGAAGGTAGCAATAACCACTTGGAGTTGTTTCCTTAGCACAGAGCAGGGATTTCTAAAGTCAAGAAAGGACAGGAGGAGATGAAGCTCAACGGAGGTTTAAAGACAAAACTAAACTCAACTCTGAAGTGAATAAATATTTTTATTACTCTACCAAGAGGAGTGGAGTGGTAATTACATCTCATTATGTCTCCCAGTTTTCACATACACTTCTCAGATATGTACTGAGCATACTGCTTCTAAATATTAAAACTTTACCATGACTCTTTTTGTAAAAAATATGATTCTAACTTTGTGTGTAATTCTAAGGTCAGTGTAATAATTGTGACTGCTTCTACTTGTCCAAGGGCATTTACTATGTTAAAAAAAAAGAGGGGGGCACAGCAGTTCAAACTTCCCTAGACAGTCATTTTAAAAGACTAAGAGCCATCCAACTTTTCCCCTAATAACTCCTCTAAATTTGAATTTAGTTAGAAGGCAACATTAAATGTTCAATTCTTTTTACCTAGAACTAGGAGAATACGTAGTTCAAATTTACTGTATAGCTGAGTTTTTTCTTCCTATGCTCAATGCACACATTAGGGGTGCCCTTGTATATTCAATAAGTGAGATATGCCCATTCTATAGCATTTGGAGCAAAATTCGACTATTTTTAATTATAGAGTTTAAGTTGTTTTATCTTTCCTTCTGAGTCACACTATTAACCAAATGTATAAGTTAATCAAGTCCTTAGTCAGACTGTTTCAATGAGAAAATGCAGTTAACTTCACAATCAGCATTAGTCTGCTTTGTAGCATTATTTCTAAGAACATTGTGGGAGAAAGCCCTGACTAACCACCTAAGTTTAAATCATTCAGACACAAAAGAGAAGACAATGAAGAGTGGAAAAGCCAGGTGTATGAAAGTAGCTAATGAGGCCAGGCCAGGTTTAGTGCCTAACTTGGGTACTTCCTTGTTATGTTCTAGATCATCCTATCCTTCCTATCCTTCTTCCCTGCCCCCCTTACTTTCTTCCCTTCTTTTTTTCCATTTATTTCTTCTTCTCCCTTATATCCAAGGAATGTCATATGTACAAAGGCACTTAAGTATCATCTACCACAACCCCCTCAATTTACAAATGGGAAAAACTAAGGCTCAGATAAGGCAAAGAACTTGCCCAAGACCACAAGATTGATTTTAAAGGTATTTTCTACTCAAAATCCATTTTCTACTATACACCCCTGCCTCTTCAGAAAAATCTCTTGCAAAAATTCTCGCACACTGTTCTTAAGCTTTATTCTGCTATATAAAGTTAGAGAACACGACTGCATAACACAACATACACTAGTATTTAAGACAGTATACACAAAACTACATATTTTCCCAACTGGACACTTTAATTTTAAGACTAATCTTTTTAAAAATTACCTTCTCAAAATCTGATTCATTGCTAGATTAGGGGAAACAGAAGATCAGTTAAATGCCTGAAAATCTGAAATTATTAAGTCATATTAACAGCAGTTAATATTTATTTACTGCTTGTATATGCCAAGTACATCCTTTTTTTAAGTGTATATTTTTATGTGTATATTTTTATTTTTAGGAAGAGGGATTAAGAGTGATTCTTATTTCATTTTTATAGTTTTCTGAATTATCCAGATTTTTTTCATAAAACATATATATTTTATGATTAGAAAAAAATTTAGCTATTCCATTAGGAAATAAGTGAGATATAAATTATCAGTTTGTAAATAAACCAGTTATTAAATCCATCAGTACAGAGTCACTACAGCAAATCACTCTCACCTGCTTCATTACACAAGGCTTTCAAGTCTGCTCCAACGTATCCATGAGCATTATTTGCCAGCTGTAGCAGTTCAGCTTCAGTGAGCAAATGGGGCACCCTTCGAAGCAGTTTCTCGAGAATATCTAGCCGGTCTTGTGCATTCGGAACTCCAATCTCAATTTCTTTATCAAACCGTCCAGGTCTTCGAAGTGCAGCATCCAAAGCATGGGGACGATTTGTGGCCCCAAGAACCAACACCTGTCCTTCACTTCCCTCCTAACAAAACAAAATTAAAATATATTACAGGGACTTCCCTGGTGGCGCAGTGGTTGAGAGTCCGCCTGCCGATGCAGGGGACACGGGTTCGTGCCCCGGTCCGGGAGGATCCCGCATGCCACGGAGCGGCTGGGCCCGTGAGCCATGGCCACTGAGCCTGCGCGTCCGGAGCCTGGTGCTCCGCAACGGGAGAGGCCACGGTAGTGACAGGCCCACGTACCGAAAAAAAAAAGAAAAAAAAAAATATATATATAACATATTCTTCTAAAAGTAAAAAAATTTTAAAAATACACACTCGCTATATAGACAAGGATAGATCTAACTAGGCTAAGTCCTATCCCTTATTTCTCAAATTTTGTCATTCATCCCATATTTCCCAAAGCTCGGTCTAAATGCTCCCTTACCTAGAAAGTTTTCCAATACTTAACTATCTACTCTAAGTGATGTCTCTCCCACTTCTAGCATCCTAACTACACAATTCTCATGAATAACAACATATATACCCTATACCATAGTTTTAATTTGTTTAATTGTTTTAAGTTGTCCTTTTCCCTACTTGAAAGCAAAGATTATGACCTACACGTGTTTCAAACAGAACAAGGCTCTATTACGCAGTTGTCTAAGAAATCTTCCTCACATTCACTGTTTCTATTTTGTTTTGATAAATATTCAAATTCCTGAAAATAGACAAAATATAACCAACACCCAAGTATCAGATACCCTTGAATACATACGGATTTTTACTCTGAGAATAAAATCTGGAACAACAAATTATAAAGAACTATGTTCACAATGAGCCACCTGTAGAAATTATCCAACATTCTACTCAGATGACCCAAGTGTAATCTCACAGAGACAAGCTTAATTGGAATGTGATTTGAAGTAAGAAAACTCAAACCTAATCAACTATACTGGATGTGCCAACAGGAAGTGCACGGATTACAGTGAACCTATGAATTATGAGTTTAGAAGACAAAAATACAGGCCCTTAAACATTTTCAGGCGAAAACATCAGTGTCACATGCTCCCAGTCCTGCCCAAAGGCAAGAACATCAGTTCACAGCAGGTCTATCCCAGTGGCAGAGAAAGAGGTAGCAATGACATAGTAATTAAGATCCTCCAACACAGAGCCTCCTGATTTCCTACTCACCAAAATCCATTCGAATTATAATACAGCTCTCCACATATATTTTTCTTCAGGATGAAAAGAGAACCGTTCATAAACAAAGTATTTGGTCAGTTTAATAATTATACTTTTTTCTTTTTTAAAACTCTTTTCATTGAAGTATAGTTGATAATAATTATACTTCTTATCATAAATGGACGAACTGGTGTCCCAGTTTATGTAACAGTCTCTTGTGAGTGTTGTTATTATGGATCTATCCTCAGAGCTCCACTATCTCCAACATACTAACAACACTGAATCCCCCAGCTTTGTAAGTTCAGAACCGAACCTGGGACATTATGATCACACCTAGGTAGTGCCCTAAGACTGAGAACCAGATGGTCATCCAGCCTCCCGCAGGTTACAACCCTTCTCTTATGTTACTCTTAAAATTGTAACACAGGTTAGCAAATAATAGAGACAATACCAAACGTTCCCGTTATTTTCACGTGTTCAGTTTCTACCAATAGTCAGTAAAACCAAAAAGTTCGAATTGCCCAGTTTTTCAATGTGCAAAAGACTGGGGACTCCATGATTTCTATAATTTCTTTTGGTTCTGACATACTATGATTCTAAAAATATGAGTTATTTACAATCTTGCATAAGAAGTGTATTCTTCTGATAAATGCCTAACAGGAGTCTGAGAGAATTTTTCTTCATTCCTCTTCCCTATTAGTCCTATGGATCTCCCTTTCATAATCAGCACATAGTTTTTATTAATATAAGACTGTATGCACTATCAAAGAATCTGGTAACATGAGTAAATTCTTTTTAAATGTTGTACAAACACATTTCCCATTATTCTCACTTTCTGTCCTTTCACTTGCCCAACTTAGAGCCCCCAAAGAATCAATTTTTACAAGAGTAATAAGACTTACTCATGAAATTTCTTAGTAAATTCCCCTTAAATTTAATTGCTAAATTTTCCTTACTGACTTGGGCTTCAGGTTTTTAGGTTAACACCATTTATTATAAATCTATCATTGTATATAATTTTATATGCTAGAAAAATATGCCAGGTTATACTGTCCTAGCTGTTACTAAGAAATCATGAAGAAAATTATTTTATGGGTCTTTCCTCTAGTTTTTACAGCTAATATTTCTTCCTTACCCTAGAGTATCCAAAAAACTCAGACATATTTGACAGTTTTTGCCACTACATGCATATTATTAAGAAAATAGCCCCTCCTACAGAAATCAATACTGGTGCTGTACTTACTGAACCAATACCATCCATCAGTGTTAAGAGTGAAGCTACAACTCTTTTTTCCACTTCATTCTGAGCCCCTTCTCTTTTAGGGCAGAGTGCATCCAGCTCATCAATAAAAATAATTGATGGGTGCCTAAAAATAAACAAGTAAAATGAATTCTCTAATATATATTTAATTTTTAATTGATATGTTGCACTGCAGTTAAAAAATTGAAATTGTTTTAATTTTTTGACTGAAATGCAATGCATCAAATTTAGGATTTAATTAATAATATTAAAGACAAAAGCAATAGGATGTTAAGCTGAAAAATCTTAGATTAATTCTAGTCTAAATTATTAACTCACCAATATCACATTCTAGTAGATCTGCCCTCAATAAAAAGTAGAGTACTGAGAACATGTATTGCTCATGAGATGACAGTCTATGCCCAAACAGAACTTGCCCACTAATGCCCACTAAATTGCTATGCCTGGATCACTTCAGAAGCTGAGGCCAGTGATGCTATTCCTTGGAGATGGTTTAAAGTTCCAAGGGATAGAAAGTAGAAATGCTCTTTTTTAAAAATCTACTAAAAAAACAACTTTCAAGATGACCAATTCTCCCATACAAAGATGTGAATTCTCTTGTAAGAGGAAGTCTCAACTTCCAGGAACAAATTAATAGTGACAATAAAAACATTCTAAACAATAAGGTATACCACTGATTCTCAAATCTTCAGTATTTGGAGTAAAGACTACTTATTTTATCTACTGGGGGAAAAAACTTTAAAAATGGAAGTTTTGATAAGAGGGCAGTAATTATGGTAGGTTACATACCAAAACAATGAAAGAGACATAGCCATATTATGAATAAAACTACATTAGACCAAGTTACAGGCCACTCGTTAATACTCCTTGCAATGTAACAATGGTAGCCTAAACTGAGAAATGATTAGTAAGAATCATTTTTAAAGCAAAAGATTTGTCACTTTGAAGCAAACTGTAATAAAACAAAGTTTTAAGCCTAAAGGGCAACTATAATAGTCTATTGAGATTAGATGTACCCAAAAGAAAGAAAATCATAAATTTATATGCTCAAGCAAACTCACATGACTTATCGGACAGCACTGTCTTAATTCTTTTACCTTATGTAATTTTTAAAATTGAGATATTGACATATAACATTACTTTCAGTTACACAACATAATGATTCAACATTTGTATATACGTTTCGTGAAATGATTACCACAATAAGTCTAATTCACGTTGTCTCCGTACAGTCATAAAATTTTTTTTCTTATAATGAGAACTGTTTAAATCTACTCTCTTTGCAACTTTCAAATGTGCAATACAGTACTATTAACTACAATCACCGTGTTGTAGATAACATCCCCATGATTTATTTTATAACGGGAAGTTTGTACCTTTTGCTACATTATGTAATTTAATAACTTATTTCTCACATTTCCAAAACAATATTAGATAGAATTAGATTAGATAGAACCTCATTAAACTTACAATCTACTTCCAGTGCTATCACTATTATTTTTGTTCTATTCTTTCATGCTTCGTATAAAGTACTACTATCTCTACTTTCATTAATACACCCTGGACTACTAATTCTAAACATCCAAAAATAAAGAATACCGCAGAGTGGCTTCAGCAAATATCTGACGTAACCTTGCTTCAGTCTCCCCATAGAATCTGTAACAAATAAAATACATTTAAAGACCAACTCTTATCATTTTTAAAGCTCTGTCTATAAAAGCTCACCTGACTTTTCAAATATTTCCACAATACTTAATACTACTTTCAAAAATTATTTTCCAAACTTAATGTTTATACACATTAAAAAAAGCAAATTAAAAATATTTCAATGTGTGGGCTTCCCTGGTGGCGCAGTGGTTGAGAGTCCGCCTGCCGATGCAGGGGACACGGGCTCATGCCCCAGTCTGGGAAGATCCCACATGCCGCAGAGCGGCTAGGCCCGTGAGCCATGGCCACTGAGCCTGCGCGTCCGGAGCCTGTGCTCCACAACGGGAGAGGCCACAACAGTGAGAGGCCCGCATACCACACACACACACACACACACAAAAAAAAATTTCATTGTGTGAAATATCCAGACAGAATACTATTGAGCCATTTTTTAAAAACCACATTTAAGATGTATATCTAATAATATTGTTTAGTCTATTAAATTATGCACTTACTTGCTAATAATTTCAGGGCCATTAATTACAGAAACATAGGCACCAACTTCATTAGCAACAGCCCTGGCAATCATTGTCTTTCCAGTACCTGGAGGGCCATAGAGCAACACTCCTCTAGGGGGAGGAATTCCTAGAAGAAAAAGCAGAGAACACTGGATGCAGCATTACTAGGTTGCTTGTAAGTGTTGTCATATGACTTCAAACACGAGTTATAAAATAAATTTACCTTGCACAAAAACTAAAGTAAGAGTCAGAACTTCCCTTTCCCCATAGAAAAATGTACTAACTAGCCCAAACGCTGATCTCAAGCAATGACTTTTTCTCTCTCTGTAGACCCAAGCAGGTCAGGCTGGTTAGTAAAAAAACTGGTTTAACACCCACACTATTGACATGCCCCATCCCACACAGCACAGTTCAATGATCAAAAAACAAAGCCCAAACAACAGGAAGGGCATGCAAAATAAGCCACCAACCCCAATTTTTATCCAACTAGCCATCTCAGAGAATATAAGCCTTACCAGGGTTCCTTTTATATGTGAATCCAAGTATTCATTTTATATATAGATAGATAGATAGATATAGATATTCATGAAAAAAGAAAAAACAAAAAGCAGAGAAAGACACGGTATGCACCAAATATATGCAGAGGATCTGGGCAGTTAACAATGCAGAAGAAGCCCTGAGTTTTCTAAAAGCCAAGTCACTCCCTTAACTACTTGTTTCAATGCAGAGAGATCTGCACCCAGCTACATTTCCTAACAAAAAAGTTTTATCCAAACTATTTAAATGTTTATTTTTTTAGTCATTACGGCTAATCTAGCATGACAAGATACTTACTCTAGATCCAATACAAACAACTGTGGAAGTGTGCAGTTAAGAGAGACAAGGCTACAACTAACTCACATTACAACCTGAAGAGACCAAGCATAGAAAAAGGCCGACTTAACTGGCATCTCCTACCACACCTCCCACTCAGGAAAGAAAAACAGGAAAAGAGGGTGAACAATTATTAGATAAGTGAAATGAGCCAACTGCTTTTAGTATGAATTTAACATTTCTGGGTGTAGTACACTGAAGAAATCATACCATAACTCTTGAAAAGCTCAGGCTGTTTGAGAGGTAATTCAATTATTTCTCTAATTTCTTTCAGCTGACTATTTAAGCCACCAATCATGTCATAAGTTACTTTTAATTGGTTGTCTTGATCTTTTGAATTTGTACGAATCTTTGTAAAATTGACTCTTGTTGTCGAAGAAATAAAATAAAAGGTATCGGTGTTGCACTGTGCTCCCACGCTGGGTGACTTTAGCAATCTCTCTTCATTGACAGGTTGCTCATTTCCTTCTCTGGCAGACTGAGAATGACGTTTAAGACCTGTGACTGCCTCTAGTCCAAGTCCACTTCCATTCCCAGGACTCTGTGTAACACCTGACAAAACACCACCAGCTTTATTTATCATTCTGCCATCTCCTGGTTTGTAAGGAGTACTGCTTGATGTTGGGTTTTGGGGCACTTCCAGACCTAACTGGCTTAGCTGTAAGGATATATCCAGGGTACTAGTTTCCACACTGGATGGCTTGGAGGCCATTCCCCGGGCAACAGTGTCAGAGTCATTCTGAGCCCTTCTCAACATCGCGCCATCTGCTCCTTTCACTCGCAACACTTGCAACTTGCATGGTCGTCCATAGAATGTACAATACAGAAAGTTGCCTGGTAAAACAATCTTGCCATCTGGAAAACAATTTATTAAATATATACGTTAGCACAATTTTTCACCCATTTAAAGTTTAAATAGCAATTTATTTCATCTATTAACAAAACTATCTGACTGAAAAGACTAAATCAAAGATGGAAGTATTAATAAAACAACTGTTATGAAAAACAGAGGACCTAATATTCCCCTATGATAGGGCACTATCTGGAGACAGAAGGTCAAGCTAATTCTCTGAAATTCTCTACACATTTAGGATTCTATCAGCTATAACCCCATAGAGGCAGGCATTCCATGTTCAGTAACAAACCAAGCTAAAATGGCACACCTACACCAACACTCCAAGATAACATACCTGACCAGAAAGAACAGAATTCAAGGGTTAAAAGTCTTAGTTCTACCACTGACTTTGCTCACAGTTAAGTCAAAAATTCTCTCCACTGCTCAACTACCAATCAATTACTTGGCAGTTGGGGGTGGGGGGCGGCGGCAGATACTACATCCCTATCTTAAAAGGACGTTCATTCGTTGAGAATATTCTCTACACTATTTTAAAGAACAGCATTATGTACACAAGATCTCAAAGACACATCAGTTTATTTGCTGCTGCCTTGCTTTTTAACATTTAGAAAACATATGAAAGAGACATCTCACCTAGTTTTCTCAGAAGACAAGAAGTCAGTTGTTCTTCATTAATATCTGCATTTTTGTCACTGTGAAGGGTGGGAGAAATAAAAACCAGCATTAAGTACACCAGAAACGAAAATGTAATATAAAATGACATGTACACAGTTGTGATGTAGACCTAATCAAAAGAATCGTTAGTTTACAATCTGGAAATGATTTATACAATTTTGGAATAATTTACACTTTTTAGATACTTCTTATAGCCATGAAAACACCATTTGCAATTTGGTGTCCCAGTGGCCTAAATCAGTTTTCTTTACTATCTTACACACCACACACACACACCCCTATATACTCGGGTATATACATGTACACACGTGTGTACATTTATGTACTACATCTGTGGATTATAGGAGCAATAAATCACAATGAAAAGTATGTGTTTTTTATTGTGTGTTATAGTCAGAAACATTGGAAAAACACTGGCCTCAACTAATCATTTCCTTTCTGAACTTGCCCAGCTTGGAGAAAGGCTTTTATTAATAGCTTACTTTATTCTCTTTGTATAATTTATAAATTATCTTTAAGGAAATTTAAATCCTATAGAGTACGTTATCTGAAGAGGTAGAAAAAAAGCGGAGTAATGGTACAGTGCAAGTTTATGCTAGAGAAAGGGTATGCCTAAGAAAAAATGGAAAAGCCTTCTTCTGACCAAAAACTGTGTCTTCCAGGAAAATTGCTTGTTTGAGTACAGGAAACATGCCTAAAAATCATTACACTTGTAAAGAAACACGTTCTTAGAGAGTTCTCAGAATATGTGCATTTTCCCTCCTCCTCCGTGTGTAAGCAGCCCATATCAGCAGAGGAAGCCTACAGTTGCGAGCTCTGCCAGAGATCACAGAGGGAGAATGGTTTAGCTCAGGAAAAGGTGTATTAGCAGGAGCATCTGGTCCAAATCTAAGCCTTGCTCCCAACCACCTTATCAGTAACAAAATCAATACAGCCAAACTACATTATTTGAAAATTCCGTATACAAATTCACCTACTTGCTAAAATGTGTTTATAACCCCAAAATCAATACTAGCAGAGCTTTGCCAGTCATTTGTGGATGAGCACAGAGCAGGCAAAAACTGTAACCCAATACTTTCCCAGCTGAGGCTGAAAAAGGCCTATTGTTTCAACTCTCATTCAGAGGTGACCAGAGGATGGAAGCTGGGCAGGGTAGGGAGCAGTGCAGTATGGCGTGAAAAGTTCCAGCTCTGGCACCACACAGAGGGGGTTTGCATCCTAACTCTGGCATCTGTTAATGGGGTGGCCTCAGGCAAGTCACTTAATATTTCTGAGCCACTTCTCCTCATTTGAAAAATAAAGAAAATAGAATCTACCAGAATGAGTTGTTTCAAGGACTTAAGATTATAATCTACATAAGATAAATATTTTCACATATTTATATGTGTTAAATAAATACACACATACATATAGACAGACACACACACACACACACACACACACACACACACACACACACACACACACACACACCCTCCCTAGGAGCAACAGTTCAGTATTCGCTAATTCAGTATTTGTCGCAACGTCATGGAACACAACTACCACCAATAATGAGAACCAACTGTGTATTCATATAAAAGAGAGAGAGAAAAACAAGGAGAAAATTTCATGAATCAACTGCGTGTATAAACTAAAGAGAAGATTGTACATATTTCCTTAAATACTTAAATTTACTTGTTTAAAGAACTCTGAAACTACTTAAATTGTTTTTATTTATTAAACTTTGAAGAGAAGATATTTGCAAATATGCAAAATATGTAAAACGATCAGTTTTGCTTTTAAAAAAGCACAGATAAAATCATTTCCACTAGAAGGAGCTCTAACATTAATATTGATAATAAATTTTTTCAGATACAACTGAAGGATTTAAACAGCAGACTAAAATAACTGATTCTTCTTATTGGAAATTAAGTTTCTTGTCTAAGTTCTTCTGCCATGTTTAAAACATAAGGTTCTTTAAAATAAAAAACCAAGTTTCCATTTAAAACATATACAGTCCCTCTATGGTAGGTAATCATTATCACCTAAGACTGCTGCGCCCTCAAGAGGTCACATTTGTTAGTAATCATCAAAAACCCAATCAACTGATTACTGCTACCTAAAGCACTGTTTTAAAACAGTATGAAGATTAATCCTGTTGAACCTGAATTAACTAAAAAATTACCATAAAATAATGGGCAAGTTACTTCTCCTCACTGAGCCCATTTCCTCATCTGTAAAGAGGGATAAATATGGATACCTTGCTGGATGTTTAGAGGACTAAATGAGAGAAGAAAAAGAGGAAAGTGTGGGTGTGTGTGCTAGTACACAGCTGACGCTCAACATATGTTCTCTTTTCCTTTCTGGCTTTTTATTTTGTTGCTCGTTAAACTGTTATTCAATGCACTGAAGACATTTTCCTGTTTTTAAAAGAAAAAATACACCAAAGCTTAAGCTTGGAATCTACAAAAGTAGAAAAGTGAAGAAAACTTTTCAAAATCAAGCTAATGACTGAAAAATGTTTTGTGATTCTGGCATATAAAATTCCCCAAGTTTTTACAAACATGATATTAAAGTATTAAAAGATTTTTTATTTTTTGTGGTACGCCTCTCACTGTTGTGGCCTCTCCCGTTGCGGAGCACAGGCTCCGGACGCGCAGGCTCAGCGGCCATGGCTCACGGGCCTAGCCACTCCGCGGCATGTGGGATCTTCCCGGACCGGGCCACGAACCCGTGTCCCCTGCATCGGCAGGCGGACTCTCAACCACTGCGCCACCAGGGAAGCCCAAGATTTTTTTTTTTTAAAACAAATTTTGATAAGACTTGTATATGCAAACTGAGTAAAAATCCTATTAGATACAGAACATTCAAGAGGATGGGTGATATACTTTAACCATATTTGTCATCTTTGGTGGGGGACTATTTAAAAATTGGATAGATATAATTGTTTTATTTGACCAAATAATCAATGAGTTAAAATACAGAATCAGGTACACTTCGCTTGAGCAGTCTTAATTAAAACTTGTTTCTTGCCAAATCACAGTAATCTATTCCTGTCTTTACGACTGTAAAAAAGACAAGAAGCAAACCAAGATAAAAAAAAAACCTGTTAAATATCCATCAACAACAATTCCTCTCACCTGAAATGTCAGGGCATATTCTAGTCACGGGACATTAGCGAGTCCATAGTCCATAAATCACATAGCACCCATCTAGCTTGTGCTGTCTGACACAGTAGGCCACTAGCCACTCACCACATGTGGCTATCAAGTACTAAAAATGTGGCTAGCCTAAATTGAGATATACTACAAGTGTAACATAACACACTGGATTTTGAAGACTCAGTTTGAAAAACAGAATGAAAAATCTTGTTAATAGTTTTTTGTAGTTATTATAAATTCAAATAAGACTTTACATATACTGGTTAAATAAAACATACCATTACAATTACTTTCTCTTTCTCTTCACTTTTTAAATGTGGCTACTAGAAAATGAAAAATTACATGTGTGGTTCACATTTGTGACTCATTTGGGCAGCACTGATCCAGACAGTCACCAAAGAAAAGAGCCAAACCTGAGTGCCACGTCCATTTCCTCAGCCTGCAGCACAGCACCCAAAACAGGCTGGACGTGGATGGCATCACCAACCCTCACACCCACATTCTTCTGTGCCATTTCACTCAGGCCAACCTTGCCTCCAGGAAATCCTGCCACAGGCCAGGCCGTATAGACCTGCCCAGAACATAGGAAACAAAAATATAATAAATATTTGTAGAATATCATTCATTTATAAGGAAGAAAACTAAGCACAGTCAAGTACATGGATCTGCAAAACACAGTCCGTACCCCAAAGGAGTTATGATTTGACATCAGTTACAAAAAAACTATTTTTTTATAAATATTACATCTCTTTTGTGAAGATTAGGAATAATACCACAGTGAAAATGGTGGAAGAGCTGAAAGGTGGATTTAAGAAAAGAGACAAAGGCATTAACAGGTGATAAGAGAAAAATGAGAAAAAATACTGAAGGCAAGCTAACTGTAAGGTAGTTCAGTCTGGAGCATAAACTACATCTAGGAAACAGCGAGTGACCCAGTACAAGAGCTCCATGGGAACCTGGTTCTCAACCGACTTAAATGGTAAGGGAGAAACTCAAAGATTTCTAGCTCCGGATAACAGGCTGAGCTCACACATTTATAGTCTTCTCTTCCACAAAACACAGTAAAGGATGTTTTACAGTATAAGCCCAGAACAATGAAAGGAATGGGAGGCAAGCCATCAGCAGATATAAGACTGCAAAACATTTTGAGGGGACCCCACTGGATGAGAGAACATTGACTGATGAAGCAGCAGCAGAAGACATGGCAGAGTCAGAGGAAGAAAGCTAAGCTGCCAAAATGACCCAGGAAAGGTTCTGGACTTAGAGTCTCAGGTATGATGAATGGTAGCCAGGACAAACGGAGGGTAATCAAATATTTACATACAAAACAGATGACCCAAAATAACATTTCTGTGAAGAAATACAACTAACAGACCGGGAGAAATAGGGCTGGTAGTGTGTCACTACCTCTGGAGGAAAGGCTTCTTTCTATATCATGGCACTTAGGGCCTACAACTCAGAGGGTATCAAAGGAAGGAAAAGTTTACATAGATGTGAGGGTCTTGTAAGATACAGCTTTTCATTTATTACTGCTTGTGTTGAAAATTAAAATCAAAAACATCTGAAATATTTCTAAAGTAAGGAAATGAAAAGGACTCTCACCTCTTGCTTTCCATCCAAACTGGTAAGCAACACTGGTCGACCAATACATATGTTTGCAGACTTCATGGTGTTGAGTCCAAGTTGAACAAGGGAATTCTGGAATGCTTTAGGAACTTTGTCGTCTACCAAGAAGGAAAAGAAAATTATTTTTGCACTATTTGTAACTGAAGTTAAAGCATGCTTTCTTTTGGAGTAAATAAAAATCCTTTATCCACATGACCATACGAATGCACTTAACAAACCCTGGAGAGACTACTGTCCCAACCCTCCTTATTTTAGCAATCAGACTTAAAACCAAACCTTTGTGAGGATCCACTGACAATATGACTGCTAACTAAAAAAGGATGTTTTATGGGGGAGGTATTGGTTTTCATTATTGAAAAAAAAAATCTCTAATTTCATTACTAACTGAACATACTTGCAGTAGGGCTTTTCATACTTGCATTCTGAACTTTCCATATTACAGATTCTAAGTTGAGTTGGCTACTAGTACTCAAAGGCTTGAACTGGGGAAATGACACATCATCTGGCTCTGGAGGATTAAGTTATGTTTCCACTTCTCACCCACAGGATAGCAACCAGACATTCTTCCTTTCTATTCCCAGGAACACATGGATAACAATAACACAAGTCTTATTCCTTAGGCGAACACACACCGACTCAAATGACCATTAGAGCTTTCAACTTTTGGCCAAAGAAGGGGCCCAGAATTCAGTCCAGTTTCAAAACCTCTGAAAATGATATGCTAACATCTCCACCCCTGCCCACACACTCCCTCAAGCTCCACATTTGGTTAGCTGTCCCTCCTCTGATGCTCCCAGCACCCTATGTTGCCAGATACTAGCAGTTATCACAATATTCATTTATTTTACAATCTGACTTTCCTTTAACAATATACTGCTTTGTAACAGGAAATGGGTCATATTCATCTTTGTAACACCAGCGCCTAGGAGTGCATCAAATATAGCAGATGCATAACAAATATGCATGAAATGAATGAATGTAGTAGATGAGTATACAATATTTTTCTTTTCAGCACAAAATCCATGTAACGCTTATGATGCCTCTCACATAAACTTTATTATAAAACTTACAGTCACATATATCATAATCACAGAGCTCTGACTAGTATTAGTGTTCTTTCATAATCAGAAAAACAGATCTTTTGTAATTAAAAAGGAACTAAGTCAACAAAAGCAAAACCATGAGGTATGTCTGATTTACATCATTCTCTGCCACTGCGAAGTAACTTCCCCAACACATTTATTTTCCCTCTGTCATCAGATGAACAAATCTAGAAAAACAAAGCATCTCCCAGGGCTAAGATTAACAGAACTGAGCATAAAATAAGCATTTTCTAAAATATGACAGGCTGAAAAGAAATTCAACTTTCCTATGAGCACCAGGTCTCTTACACAGTTTACCCAGGAATAAGAGCAAAGCGTCCTGTTAGATAACCTCGTAATGTTCAGTTTCTGCCACTTCTTTCTTCCTAATAAAGGAAACCTCAATGAATTACCCTTCCCTCTTGATAATTACCTTGAGGGGGGTACTCAGTCCCTGACAAGATTCTAAGTTTTCTTCCTCTCTTCCCTCCATCCTATCCTGCACCAAGATTTGAAACATCACACACTTCTCTACCTCCATTTCCTCCCTATCAGCAATGGAGATCATGTTCAAATTCCCATCTGTTGGCTTTACTTCCTAACACATTTCCATTGTATTCTCTGCTTACAGCATCCAAATCTATGTAAGCTATCCCCCGCACAATTTTCACCAGTCCTCACTCCTTCAATACTTTAAAAATATATCTCTACATCTACTTCCTATTAATTAACTTCACACTTACTGAGCACCTTATGTGCCAGATTAACTAATGAGATAGTAAAGGTAATTTCAAACAACCACCCACCCTTCATTTGTTCATTCAGCAAATATTTACCATGTGCCCACTATATGGCAGGATACTACACTAGGCACTGGGGAAATTAGGTGAACAAAAACAGACACAGTCCTTGGCCTCATGGAGTTTATAACTTAATAGAATGAGAGTTATTAAACAATCACTAAATAACTGTACAATTCTAAACTAAGATTAATGCAATGAAAGAAAAACTAAGAGTCCTAAGAGAGGCTATAATGCAGGATCAGATCTAATTTGGAAGAATCAGAGAATGCTTCTCCAAGAATATTTAAATTCAGGTCTGAAGGAAGAATAAAATTAACTAAATGAAGAGAGGGAGGGGGAAGACAATTCTCAGCAAAAAGAAGAGCTTGTACAGACATCCTTGACAAAAGACAGCATTGTCCATCTGAGGGGAAAAGTACAGGCAGAGTGGTGGGAAACAAGGAACCACATAAGGAAGGTCAAGACCACCCAGGGCAGTGGGCTTTATCAAGCTCCTTGTCTTTAATCTGACAGTAATTGGAGGCCAGTTAGTGGTGAAAAGCAGGGTCGTGACAGGATTTTTATTTTAAAAGATCATTCTGTCTGCAGAGTGGAAAAGGAATTGGAAGAGAGCAGCTAGTGTAGTAGTCCAGGTGAGAGAGGATGGTGTCTGAGATTAAGGTTGAAGCAGTGGGAAGGGAGTGCAGAAGTGGAACATGGGAAATACTTAGTAAACAGGACGTGGTGGTGGACTGGATAATGTGAGATGTAAGAGAGCGGTGTCATGAAGGAATCTTAGATTTCTGAATTCTACAATGATAAAGACTGAACAGAGCTCATTTGTTTTGTTGGAGGAAATCTGACTTCAGGAAGTCAGTCCTGAAGTATCTTTGAAAAGTCCAAAAGAAGAGGTATAGCACAGTGCTATATTCAAAGTATGGACCACAAATTAAGAAAACAATCCCATTTACAACTGCATCCAATAAATTTAACCAAGAGGGTGAAAGACTTGTACTCGGAAAACTATAAGACTCTGATGAAAGAAACTGAAGACACAAATAAATGGAAAGATATACTGTGCTCACAGATTGGAAGAATCAATATTGTTCAAATGTCTATACTACCACCTAAAGCAATCTACAGATTCAATGCAATCCCTATCAAAATACTAATGGCATTTCCCACAGAACTAGAACTAATGATCCTAAAATCCATATGGAACTGGAATAGCCACAGCAATCTTGAGAAAGAACAAAGATGGAGGTAGCATGCTCCCTGATTTCAAACTATACTGCAAAGTTATAGTAATTAGAACAGTATGGTACTGGCACAAAAACAGACACATAGATCAATGGAACAGAATAGAGAGCTCAGAAATGAACCACACCTATAGGGGAAATTAATTGATGACAAAAGAGGTAAGAATATATAATGGGCAAAAGGGAGCCTCTTCAATAAATGGTGTTGGGAAAACTGGACAGCTACATGCAAAAGAATCAAACTGGATCACTTTCTTACACCATGTACAAAATAAACTCAAAATGGATTAAAGACTTTAAATATAAGACCTGAAACCATAAAACTCCTAGAAAAAATATATACAGTAAACTCTTTGAAGTTGGTCTTAGCAGTATTTTTTGGATCTGTCTCCTGAGGCAAGGGCAACAAAAGCAAAAATAAATGAGACTACATCAAACTAAAAAGCTTTTGCACAATGAAGGAAACCATCAACGAAACAAAAAGACAGCCTACTGAATGAGAGAATATATCTGCAAATGATATATCTGATAAGGGGTTAATATCCAAAATACATAAATAACTTTTATACATATATATTACAATGAAATATTACTCAGCCATAAAAAAGAATGAAATCTTCCCATTTGCAACAACACGGATGGATCTAGAGGGTATTATGCCAAGTGAAATAAGTCAGAGAAAGATCAGGATCAGATGATTTCACTTATATGTGGAATCTAAAAAACAAAACAAACAGAAACAGACTCATAGATACAAAGAACAAAGGGATATTTGCTAGATGGGAGGAGGGTGAGGGGGCTAGGCACACAGGGGAAGGCGATTAAGAGGTACAAACTTCCAGTTATAAAGTAAATAAGTCACAGAGAAGTAATGTACAGCATAAGGAATATAGTCAATACTGAAATAACTGTGGATGGTGACAGACGGTTGGTTACTAGACTTTATCAAGGTGATCATTTCCTAATGTATTTAAAAGTGAATCACTATGACTTACACCTGAAACTAATACTGTTCGTCAACTATATTTCAATTAAAAAAAAAAAGTGTGGTCCACAAACTATCTGATACTGTTCATGATGAAGTAAGTAGAAAAAATGAGAATATGCATTTAGAAGCTTTTATTGCAATTTGACAGAGTAATTTTACATCTGTTGAATCTAATAAAAATTTCTTTTTTAACTTATTTTTCCAATAATTTACTTTTATCATATTTTACAACAGTGCTGATCTGTGATGTGTTGTAAATTTTTAAACCTTCCCTATGGAGTTTGAGAAGCATTGATCTAGAAGACAATTAAATCAAGACTCAGAACAATCTAAATTACAAATACAAATCTGAAAATAATAAGGGTAAATGGGAAGGAAACGCTGGACACTGGATGAACTTGCCAAAGAAAGAAGATTTATAGAGAGAAAAAGAGGGTTTAGGACTAAGAAATAAGGAACTTCTACATCTGATGGTTAGGTGGAAGAGGGTGAGCCTGCAAAGGGAACTGATGAAGTACCAACCAAAGGAAGGAGAAAAACTCGTTGATTTTGATGACACGTAAGTCAAGAAATAAAGTGTTTCAAGAAGATAGAAATGGCTGACAATACCAAAAGCTGCTGAGGGGTCAAGTAAAGTAAGTAATGAAAAACCATCCATTGGATTTACCAACGTGGAGATCATCAGTGACCAGGGTACAGGCAGTTTCCATGGAATAATGAGGTGGATGTCAAATAGGAATAGGCTATGGAGTAAGTGAGAGATGAGGAGGCAAGGACCCCTCCTTTTAAGAAGTCTTGCAGTGGAGGGTGGTGATAAGAAGTGTGGAGCTTTTGTTTAAAGATGAAAGAGAAGAGGCTTCCCTGGTGGCGCAGTGGTTGAGAGTCCGCCTGCCAATGCAGCGGACACGGGTTCGTGCCCCGGTCCGGGAAGATCCCACATGCCGCGGAGCGGGTGGGCCCGTAAGCCATGGCCGCTGAGCCTGCGCGTCTGGAGCCTGTGCTCCGCAACGGGAGAGGCCACAACAGTGAGAGGCCCGCGCACCGCAAAAAAAAAAAAAAAAAAAAAAAAAAAAGTGAAAGAGAAATCAGTAGGTTTAAATGTCAATGGGAAGGATCCAGTTGAAAAAGAGACTGAATATGCCCAACAGAACAAGTTGTCCTCCGATCCCCAAAAAGCCTGAAAATACTATGTTAACTGGAAGATTGTCTTTAGGGTCTACACTAGACATAAATAAAAATCTTGCCACTAGGTTAATCTGATCCCTTTTTCAAAGCTACAAAACATCACGCCTGCTAAAAGCTTTACCAACTCAATGCTTTTCACTTAAATCCGTTCTCCCAAGTCAAGGTTGCTGTGATCTAGGTCCATGGCTTTAGAATCGAATACATCTGGACTCAAAAAAAGCCTCTGCCATTTAGTTAGGACCTGTGTAACCTGGGGGGAAGGGTGGGGGGGAATAGCGTTAACTCTTCTTTCTCTGTAAAATGAGCATAATAATACAGTACCCATCTCCCAAAGCTCTGCGCAGAATAAATGAGATACATACGTGAAATACCCAAGCTCCTGCTAGCACCCGTGCGCACTTAACAGCTGTTTAATTAAATACCAGAACCCGTGTAGTAGGAAAAAAGCCACCTTTCAGTTTTAAAGGCACATTAACGTCTCTTAGGAAGGACAATACCGACAGCGGTACTGAACTGGGCTTTCAGTTTTTTAGTATAGGTATACTACTCTCGCTAGAGACGAGCGACTTCGCAGTTAAATACGCTGTTAATCTTACATAAGGCAAAACCGTTTCAAGCGCAATTTAGAAATTCAAAGCAATTTACAATAGAGCTTGACTTAGCCACTAAGTCATTTCTGCCCAACTTCTCTAGTGCAGGCGCGGCTTCGAGTGTCTTACATACTTCTGTGCCTCTCGCACACCTCTGCCTCACCCAACTTTTTAAAAACCTTTACACCTCAAGGCAGAATCGCTAGGTTTTCGTCCTCTCGGGCGGCGCCCCCTCGGCCTCGGGTCTCCCTCTCAGAACTCTTTACCCTTTTCTAAGAAGTTGATCACCACCAGAGTCCCGGCCGCCACGGCAGAAGCTGTGGCCCCGGCAGAAAAGGAAGCAGCGGAGGCCGAGGGCGAACCATTCCCGGCGCTTTGGTTCAACCGTTTTCTGTTCTTCTTGGACGACATGATCGGAAGGCAGCCCGAGAGAAGCAGCGGCAAAGCCGGCTCAACGTGCACGCTTTGCTGAGAGAAAAACTTCCGGGGCAGAAACCAGCGAGGCTCCGTCCCGCGCCGTAATCCCCTGAGTGGAGCGCAGCAAGAGTGGGAGAACATAGCGTCTTCAGAATCCGCTGTCGTTGAAGATGTGGAAGACGTTGACTTTCGCCACAGAAGACGGATTAGGTGGACGGAACCCTCATTCAGATTATAAATTCCTGAAAAACAGGACTTTTTCGTATCTCCGCCTCCTTCTCTATCCCTGAACAAAATGTCTGTTGAATTAAACTGAGGTGGGGGTGGGGGGAACAGGGGAGGGATAGGGGAGTGGTGGGAAAGTTTCTGTCGCTTTCCTTGAGCTGGGCAAATTCTTGAGAGGAGCCGGTCGACCAGACTTCGCCGTCTCCTCTACCTAGCGCTGCAGACCCCTGCTCAACTCTGAGAATGCGTGAGTGACACTCTTCTAAAACTTACGGTAGCGCCGTCACTCCCTGGCCGCGTGATTTGGGAGCGTCCGCGTGGGCCACGAGGGTCGGTGCGGAGATGCCGCAGCTATTGAGAGGGGGTCGCTGGCGTGCGGTGTTGGCGCGGGCCCGCCGCGCGGTGCTTTTTGCAGGGCCCCGTGGGGCCTCGGGCGGCCCGGGTTGCGTTCGGGACGCCACCTCCGGAGCCGGCGAGCTGCGGGGCGAGCTTGACAGATTCGGGGGCGTCTCCGTGCGCCTGGCGCGGCTGGACGCAATGCACCGCTTGGACCCGGTCGCCTTCCAGAGGGCTTTGCAGGGCAAGTGCGCCTGGTCCGAGGCTCCCCTGCCTTTCTAAGGAAGTAACCGCGGCCCCCAACCCCGAGTTGCGCCTGAGGGAAGGAGAGAGGGCGTGCGTGACCCGCAGCCGTTTTCTGCCTTTCGTCCTTGTGCCCTTGGCTGGGAGGTCTCTGAGGCGGTTGGGTGAAATGGTGACGAGCTCAGACTTTGGGATCGGCAGCCCTTGTTTCTGGTCATCTTTCTAGTGTGTGACCTTGGGCAAGTTCTGTAAACCACCGTTTTCTCATCTGTAAAACCAGGTAATAGGAGCTCATGGGATGGCTGAGAGATAAAATGCATAATGCACATGGAGTGCCTCGCACGGTATCTGCCACGTATTTAACGTTCTGTAAATGTTTGTTGATATTATTACGCTCTCGTTTACTATCACTTACCGACCCTTCGTTTCGCCGGGCAGTTTACCCAAGGCAGAACCGTAGCACTTTCTAGTACAGGTGGTGGACAGTGAGTGGGCCAGAGAGGTTCTGAGTGGTCGTATTTGTGCACAAGTTGGGTCAGGAGCTGTGGCGCCGAGAACTAGAGTTTGCTTTTCCTTAGTAACAAGCCTTTTGTGATTCACCGGGGAGATTGGTGAGTGGTTTCAGTCTCCAGTGGGAAAACTCGCCACTCTCTTTGAACCTTGAGGCCAGTGATAAGAAAGATAGCTTGGATGGAGGAGCCTTCACTTTGAGAGCCCGTGATTTGGCGGAACAGCCTGTTTTTCACACTGCCCCTGAGGGCCCTTATAATCAACTTGAAAGCTTGGCATGGAAACTCATCCTCTCACACTTAGAGGAAACTGAAAGTAATCTTTATTCTATGGAGCAATATGGCAAGTGAGCATCTATGGAAATATAACTGAGCTAGTCGTTTTCATCTTCAACCATCCTCAGTTCTAAACTGTTTACCTCTTCACCTTGTTTTCTCTCCTCCTTGGGAACAGCTGCTAACTACAACAGTGTTAACACTACGAGAATCAAATGTTCATCCTCTAATATGTGCACGTTTGTGTGGGTAGACACAGGTATTTATTGTACACACTTGTTACTTGTCAGTGATTAAAGCACTACCTCAGTCAGGAAGGCAAAGCAGAAAGTGGGTTGGATTTGGAGTCACACATCCAGGTTTCAAGTCCCAGGTTTTGCCACATGCTTAACGAGGCATTAGGAAAATCACCACTGAAAATATTTGCCTCTTAGGTTGCTCATGTGAATAATGCCCACTCTAACTACTTTACTGGATAGATGTGGTAATCAAAGATAAATTACATGAAACTAATTTATAAACTCTGAAGTACCATATTCTTTTGTATCTTTTTAATAAATTCTTTTGTACTTACTAAGTGCTAGACACTGTTTTAAGAACTTCAAAAGTATTGATTCATTTAATCCTCATACCTGTGAGGTAGGTACTATTATTATCCCCATTTCAAAGATGATGGTACTAAGAGATTAACTTCCCCTGGCTCTAGAATTTGTTCTTGGCTGCACTATAAGAGCTATTGCTGGTTTTTTTGTTATTGAGTCAAACAAAAATGAATGGTATTGCCTATAAAAAGAATCTTAAAATTATCTGAGAAGAAAGCCTGGTAGGAAGTCTAAATGTATTCTTTCTTTTCAAGTAAATATAACTGATTGCCTATAATGTACTAGCAATAGTTGTTTTGCACCTTTGCACGTGAGGTCTATTCTTTTACTGTTCCCGTTATTGATAACTAAAGTTAGATGGATGAAGAGGTAACATGTTGCTAAGCTTCACATATATCTGCATCAGTGGGGAAATAACACTTGTGCTGGTTTTTGCTGTGCCGCTCACTAGCTGTGTGACTTTAGACAAGCCAGTCATTGAATAGGAATTGAGCCCCAGTGCATAATCTCACGTTAACCTGGATGATTGCAAATGCACAAAATATTAATTAGGATTAGAAAAACAGACAGTAACAGGTGTCATCAGGCAATGTGTAGTAAGTTCTAGTAAATCTACTAGAAAGTAGTCCTTAGATTCACATTTGGAAAGCACGTGAGGAAAGCTTATTGTCAAAGAGGTGATATGTGAGCTCACTTTGAGGGCTGGATCTGAGCAGAGGAATGAGGGAAAGAGGAGGAAGAAGCATTAAAGTTTATTAGTGAAACAGAGAAGAAAGAAAGCATTTTAAAAAGGATTCTTAGGCTTTGAGCATTGGAGCCAGAAAAATGCCTGTAAGCAAAACTAAGGTGGCTGGTGTAGGAATCAGTTTTGAATATAGGTGTGAAGTTTGAGGCAGCAGCCTTCAGAAGATGCGAGCAGCTGAAGAGCAGAAAAATTCAGTGTTCAGTGAGGCCAGGACTAGGCAGCCACCCTTGCGTAGTTGTTAGCTGAAGCAGTAGCAATGGACGGATTCTCCAAGCCAGAGTGTAAAGAGAAAAAATAGGAAACAAGTGACTATACTTGTAGAACTTCAGCTTTTTCGTTTGATTGGAATGATTGGGAAGGAGGACAGGGGAACTTTCTGGGGTGATAGAAATGTTCTGTAATCTTGACTGGAGCGTGGGTGGCACAGATGTATGCATAGGTCAAAACTCACCAAATGTTCACTTAAGGTTTGTGCATTTCACTTTATGTAATTCTGCCAGTTTTTAAAAAGATTTAATCAGAGAAGGATTGATGTGAGAAGGATCTGAAGGGGCGCCACAGCCCCAAATCAAAAGGTACGTTAAATTAAGGCTCCCACATTGTCTGTCACTGTGTTAGGCACACTGACTTCAAAAAGGTAGAGCAAGATGGTCCTTAACCAGGAGATGCTTACTGCAGAGGCCATAGAAGAGGAGGGAAAGGAATCTAACCATTAAACAAATAATCAAGTCTTCCCCCCCTCTCCACACACTTTACAGGATTGTTGTAAAGATCGCGATGGTGGATGGAGAAAGCGATCTGAAAAGTTTTTCTAAAACTGTGGAAGTATTCATTTCTTCACCTATAAATTAGGGGTGATAATACCTGCCTTTCATGTTGTGAGAACTTAATGAAACAGTGTGTCTAAAATGTCTGGAATTTAGTAAGGGCCATATAAATGTTAGCATCTTTTTTCCCTGGCTTAATCTCAAGTAATAAAGTAAGCATTTAAAGTCAAAGACCGAAAATCTATTTTAATGTTTGTCATGGTATAATTTGTAATAAAGGAAAGTTAGAAACAATCTAAATGTCCAAAAGTAGGAGGTCAGTTAAGTAGTTAATGGTAGACCTATATGAGGAGAATTACAGTCATTAAAAATGTGTGTTCGTTAAAGAATTTTAATGGCATAGCAAAACATTTATAATATGTAGTAAAAAAAAGTTGTAAATTATATATGGTATGTCAATTCCAAAATTATATTCATGCAAAAAATGTCAATTTTAAATTTATCTGTGTGCTAATGTGAAGTTTTGATTTCTTCATTGTACTTTATTTTGAAAATTTTCTAGAACTACCATACATTATTTAACAACAAAGTTATATTTTTCACCTTGAAATGTATAAACCAAAAATATATATATGTGTGTGTATATATATATATGTGTGTGTGTGTCTATATATATATATATATATATATAGACACACACACACATATATATATATGAGAGACAGGACTTTTAAAGGAAGAGTAAATAAAAGCCCATAATAGTCATTTATAAAGATGAAAACCAAGATTGTTAAAAGGAACAACAATGAAATGGTGTTTTATTTAAATTAGTTTATTCGTTCATTTTAATACAATTATTGAGCACCAATTATGTGCCAGGTATTGTGTCAGGTGATATATAAAGATCATCACTATATTGACTTTATTTTCGAGGAATTCAGTCTGGAGGAAAAATCATATATAATTATAATAAAACGTGGTAGTTTACGTGCTGCTGGTGTATGTGAACAGTACATTTTGCGATTCCCCCGTGCCGCCCGCCCCCAAAGAGAGCTAACTAGTAAGGGAAGTGGAGCTTAAACTTGGCTTCCTGGAGGAGGTGACACCCAGAGATGAGTTTTACTTTATTCCACTCCTCGCACTGGAAAATATTTACAGATGTTTATCTTCTGTGTTTCAGCTGCAATACAGAAATGGAGATCAGAAGGTAGAGTAGCAGTATGGCTGCACATTCCCATCCTCCAAAGTCGATTTATTGCCCCTGCCGCTTCCCTGGGCTTCTGCTTTCACCACGCAGAATCGGACTCATCCACGCTGACTCTGTGGCTGGGAGAGGGGCCCAGCAGATTACCAGGATATGCTACACATCAAGTGGGAGTTGCAGGTCTGTTTCAAACTAATGTTGATCACAATTAACTTTTTAAAGGTTCACCCAGTTTCTTCTTACAGATGAGCCAGTAGTTGGTTCATGTGGAATGAATAAGTTGATTAAATGATTGTCCTCCTTGGAACTGCAGCTGGTATTGATACTTTAAATAGATGAAGTTTGCCTTATGAATCAGCAGAGGGCAGCACAGAGAACAAGCAAGTTTAGTTTTTCAAAGGATATGTTTGAACATGTTTTTCATGGATATGTGAACTTCACTACTGAAATAGTAACAATGAATTGGGATCAGGGAATAGATTCATTTCATTATAGTAAAACATATTAGTACTAATTATGTGATTTAGTAAAATAAAAGATAACTTTTAAGTTGAATTGAAGGCAAAGCAAACCAGTTTTTCAGTGATTTGAACATTACTTCTTAGAGACATTTACATTAAGTCATTGTGCCAAACAGTTGTTTTAAAATAGCATAATTTAAATACAGAATTTTGAAGTCACTGGTTAGCTTCAGAGATAGTCTTGAGAGAAGACTTGCTTTAGGTGAAGACAGGAGTTCTCACATTGTAGAGAGTGCATCAGAATCACCGGGAGGGCTTGTTAAAACAGATTGCTGGGCCCCAGCCCCAAGAGTTTCTAATTCAGTTGGTCTGGGGTGGGGCCTGAGAATTGCTTTTTCTAATAAGTGCTCTGCTGCTACAGCTGCTAGTGTTGATGCTGGTCCTAGGACTATCCTTTGAGAACCAGGGTTAAGAAAACTAGATTTCCCAAAAAACAAAAATAGGAAAGAATCCTTATGATTTACTATGAAATAAAGCAGTAATATGTATTATTAGTAATTTATTAATAATAGTATTATTTGCCTTTATATAATTTACAAGAGTTTTTAAAGGTAGTTTGCATCTTTGAAGTCTTTTAAAGGAGTTGTTCAAGGATTTCTAAGGTTTTCTCTGTCCACGGTCTCACTCCCCTCTAGCAAGTAGAGGCAATTCAGCAACTTCCCATTCAGCTCTACTTCAAAAGACCACTTGAAAATTTGATGGCAGCCTCACACTTCATGGGAAAGACATAAAGATAATTATCAATTCATTGGTACAGACTTTCAAAGCAGAGTTTCCAGTTAGTACTACAGAATTGGTAATATATGCGTAACGAGTATCCTATGAAGAACTTGTTTATAACCAAGTACAGTATGGTATATTAGAGTTAAGATACGCCACAGGAGTTCAGGGAATGAGAGGTCGGAAACTTGATGAGAGTCTTGAAGGCCAGCTAGGATTTGAAGTGGCTGTTGGGATCAGGAGGTGGTGTGAGGAATTCTTCTGGGAAGGTACAGAGTTTTTAGGTGAAGAGAGAATAGCTGGCACTTGTTTATAAGCTGCAGAAGGCATAGCTGGTGAAGGGAGTCACAGCCCGCCACCCCAAGTGCCCCTTTGGCACGTTGATCATTCTGAGCTTTTCTACCACGAAGAGGAGAACATTCTTGTCACCGGAGCCGGGGAGTTGGCACAGAGATGAATCTGTGCAAACCTCGTGAAAACAGCCATTATATTCTGTTAGTTCCCCACATAGTTCCTAGTCACTTTTTCACAGTTTACCTTCCTTAGCCCACACCCCTTTTCCTCTTGTCATTTCTGCACAATTTATCCCTCTTTCTTAAAATGGAACATAAGCCCCTAGGTCTAACACTTTGGGGGGATCTTCACTTCTTTCTATGAAGTTCTCCACCCCTACTCAGGCCACGTAAAATTATTAACATCAAATAAAATTTATATACTTCTTATTCATTTATCTGTACTTTGTCAGTTCAACTCACAGGTCCCAGACGCAGAACCTAAGTGGGTAGAAGAAAAAAATCTTTCCTCCCCTACACTGGAATGGAGTGAGCTATGGCTCTCTTTCTGTTCTTCATGCAGCAAGCTTTTATCTGCCTCAGAGCCTTTAAACCTACTGGCTCCTCTTCCTGCAGTGCTCTTCCCCAGGGCTTTGTTTATCGAGCTCTTTAGAGCTGAAATATCTCCTCAGGAAAGCTCCTGACCTTACTGTATAAAATAGAGTCCTCCCACCTGCCAATCCCATCATCCTTTGTCCCTTTATCCTCTGTTTTTCTTTATAGTACTTATCACAGTTTGAAATTATGTCATATACTTAATCGACCCCACAATAATATAAACTCCACGAAGGCAGGTATTTTATCTGTCTTGTTTACCATTTTATCCTCAGGCTAAACACAGTGTCTGGTGTAAAGTAGGTGCTCAGTAAATATTTCTCAAATGAATGGTTGGGTAGATCTTCAGTTGGCAATGTCAGCCCTCTGAAAAGGCAGTTGTAGCGTGGTGAAGGGGCAGTGTCGCACAGTGAGAAGAATACCTGCTTGGGACCCAGACAGGACGTCAGTTTTAGGGCTGTGTGAACCTGGGCACTCAAAATTATACCACTCACAGGATTATTATGAGGAATAGCTGAGATAATGCACCTAAGGCACTTAGTACAGTACCTGACTAATTAATATAATAATAACCTCTATTTAATCCCTGATCTCTTTGGCTTTATTTAACTTTTATGTTGTGACCAACAGGGGTCGCTCACATTGTGTTTAGCAGTGCTGATTTTGGCCCATGTTTATAGTGAATTAGGAAAAAGTTCAATTTGAGCAATCACAAATTATTAAAATTTAAGAATAGGTTTTCCTGGCATTCTATCCCTTGTAAAGTCCAATTAAATTACAGTTTATATTTTCTAATAGAATCCAACATTAAATTATATCTCACTTTGTGGTTTCCCTTCTTGGCTTTGAAATAGTAAAATGTGGTGTTTTAATTTCAGAGAACATAGTTCTTCCTGTGTTGCACATATCTATTCCCTACTATATTTTACCTTTACATAGTATTTATCACCATCTCATGTTCTATGTAATTAATTTTTTATTTATTTGTCACCTCCTCAAACACACACCAGAACACGAACCCCATAACGATGGAGAATTTTGTTTTGTTCACCACTGTATCCCTAGCACCTAGAAAAGTACCTGACACATAATAGGATCTCAATTAATATGCTATACATAGAACCTGTATGTATTATATATAGGAGCTCGGTTAATATTAAAAGAATGGATGAATAAGTGGAAAATATGGTTTTTTTGTTGTTTGTTTTTGTTTTTTTGCGGTACGTGGGCCTCTCACTGCCGTGGCCTCTCCCGCTGCATAGCACAGGCTCCGGACGCGCAGACCCAGCGGCCATGGCTCACGGGCCCAGCCGCTCTGCGGCATGTGGGATCCTCCCGGACCGGGGCACGAACCCGCGTCCCCTGCATCGTCTGGCGGACCCCCAACCACTGCCCCACCAGGAAAGCCCGGAAAAGATGTTTTTAACAGTATCTTCCCACATTATGTAAATACAAATAATTTTAAAATTAAAGCATTTAAAGGTACCTAATACAAATCATTAGTGTCATTTGTATTTTTGACCTAGGATTACCCAAAGAGAGAAAAAAAAACCAAAAACTTATTTTTGAGTCCCTAACATCTAGTAAAATGCCTAGTACACTGGGCAATGTATGTGATAAATGAGTAAATGAAAGCAATGGACTAGAACTTGAATCTTCCAAAGCAATATATTGGTAAGTTATAACATTGTGTACATAATATGGTAAAGAAATTTAAGTGCTTTAAGGAGGAGGTCTTGAACTGAATATTGAGATATTTGAGATTTGGATCATCAGGGAGCACAACCCATGCTTATACATAGTGATTCAAGGAATAAAAATGAGAATGGAAAAGTCAATTCATTGACTCAATCTTTTTAGGCATTTAAAATTGTACACTAATAGATGATCTTATTTACAAAACAGAAATAGAGACGCAGACATAGAGAACAAACATAGACACCAAAGGAGGAAGCGGGGAAGGGGGTGGGATGAATTGGGAGATTGGGACTGACACATATCCACTATTGATACTAGCATAAAAATAGATAACTAATGAGAACCTACTGTATAGCACAGGGAACTCTACTCAGTGCTCAGTGGTGACCTAAATGGGAAGGAAATCCAAAAAAAGGGGATATATGTATACGTATAGCTGATTCATTTTGCCGTACAGTAGAAACTTAACACAACATTGTAAAACAACTATACTCCAATAAAACTTAATTTTAAAAAATATTGGACACTAAACACTAAAAAAGGATAGAAAGATTATTTATACTGTCAGGAATAGATGATCTAGAGGAGATGCAAATGATTATCCTACGAGTTAGCATATGCTAGAATCATCATTGGTACTCCTAAGTTGTTAAAAGAACCTAGATAACTGAGCAACTGATTTCTTGCTGGAGAAATTTACAACTCTTCATGAATGAGGTGATTATTTGAAGTAGGCCTTCACGGATGGGTAGGATTTTGATGACCACAGGTAATAGTGTGGGAGTAGTCTGAGGTGAATGAAATTCATATTTCTCAATTATCTTCCCCCCCAACAGGAGCTGTATTTGATGAAAATACTAGAAAAATATTGGTTGTACAAGATCGAAATAAAGTAAGTTGTTTCTGCTTTATAAATTGCTTTCTAAATGTTCTATCTAGAGAAAAATAAAGTGTAGAATTTTGGTATGCTCAAAGAATTATAGAAAGATTTTTTTAATTTACTCTGATCAATATTTTTTTATTGACATATGCTTGATTTACAATGTTGTGGTAATTTCTGCTGTACAGCAAAGTGATTCAGTCATATATATATATTCTTTTTTAAATATTCTTTTCCATTATGGTTTATCATAGGATACTGAGTATAGTACTCTATGCTATACATTAGGACCTTGTTGTTTATCCCCTATACATATAAAAGCTTACATCTGTTAACCCCAACCTCCCACTCCATCTCTCTCCTAACCCTTTCCCCCTTGGCAACCACCAGTCTGTTCTCTATGTTCATGAGTCTGTTTCTGTTTCATAGACAGATTCATTTGTGTCATATTTTAGATTCCACACATAAGTGATATCATATAGTATTTATCTTTCTCTTTTTGACTGACTTAGTATGATAATCCATAATTGCATCCATGTTGCTGCAAATGGCATTATTTTGTTCTTTTTTATGGCTGAGTAGTATTCTATTATATATATGTACCACATCTTCTTTATTCATTCATCTGTCAATGGACATTTAGGTTGTTTCCTAGTCTTGGCTGTTGTGAATAGTGGTGCTGTGGTATGAGGGAGTGTTCTAATTTCATTGATTTACATGTGGCTCTCCTACTTTGCCAACATCATTTGCTGAAGAGACTGTTTTTTTCCCATTGTATATTCTTGCCTTCTTTATCAAAGATTAATTGACCGTAGGTATGTGGGTTTATTTCTGGGCTCTCTATTCTGTTCCATATTTCTGTTTTTGTGCCAATACCATGCTGTTTTGATGACTATAGCTTTGTAGTATTGTCTGAAGTCTGGCAGGGTTATACCTCCTGCTTTGTTCTTTTTCCTGAGGATTGCATTGGCAATTCTGGGTCTTTTATGGTTCCATATGAATTTTGGGATTTTTCTGGTTCTGTGAAAAATGTCATGGGTAATTTGATATGGATCATATTAAATCTGTAGATCACTTTGGGTAGTATGGCCATTTTAACAATATTAATTCTTCCAATCCAAGAGCATGGGATATCTTAAAAAGATATTTTTAAAGTCATTTCTAAGGCATTGTTGATCATTTGGATACTTATTTAATCCAAAAAACACTTATCCAGTCCTTAAAAATGTCAGAGTAACCTAAGTATTCCTAAGTATTATTTTATGACTACAAAAAAATTATAAATGGCTGTATTTAATTAGGAAGACAAACTCTGTTTCTAACAAGCTGTTAAGATATTATTCCACTCATTCAATATTCATTAAGCTCCTACTCTGAGCCAGGTGCTAAGAATACAAAGATTAATAAAACAGTATCCCTGATGTCCTGTAGCTTACTATCCATTTGGGAAAGTAGTCATATAACAGATTGTTAACAATTAACTTCACCTTTAAAAAGCCCCTAAAGACTTCTCCTTCGAAGTAACATTTAAACTGGGTCTTGAAGAAGGAGTAGGAGATTCAAGGCAAAACAAAAACAAAACAAAACAAAACAAAAACCAGGGTGGGGAAGGGAGGTGGGGTAGAAAAACAGACTGAGAAAATTAGAATTGCATATATAAAGGCACAGAGTTCAGAAAGGGGCTGACATGGTGTCTTAGTCCATTCATGCTGCTATAACAAAAATACCATAGACTGGATAGCTTAAACAACAAAACTTTTTTTTCCTAATTATTATTTTATTTTGGAGTATAGTTGATTAACAATGTTGTGTTAGTTTTAGGTGTACAGCAAAGTGATTCTGTTATACATGTATCTATTCTTCTTCAAATTCTTTTCCCATTTAAGTTATTAAAGAATATTGAGCAGAGTTCCCTGAGCTATACAGTAGGTCCCTGGTGATTATTTTATATATAGTGGTGTGTATAGGTTAATCCAAAACTTCTAATTTATCCCTCCCCCGGACGTTTCCCCCACCTGGCAACCGCAAGTCTGCTTTCAAAGTCTGATTCTGTTTCTGATTTGCAAATAAGTTCATTTGTCTCTCTCTTTTTTTTTTTTTAACATTTCACAAATAAGTGACATCATATGATATTGTCTTTGTCTGACTTCATTTAGCATGATAATGTCTAGGTCCATCCATGCAAATGGCATTATTTCATTCTTTTTTTATGGCTGAGTAATAGTCATTGTATATATATATATAACACATCTTCTTTATCTGTTCATCTGTCCATGGAAATTTAGGTTGCTTTCATGTCTTGGCATGTAAATAGCATTGCAATGAATACTGGTTGTATGTATCTTTTCAAATCATGCTTTTTTTTGGATATATGCCCAGGAGTGGATTGCTGGATCATATGGTAATTCTATATTTAGTTTTTTAAGGAACCTCCATACCGTTCTCTATAGTGACCGTACCAACTTACATTCCCAGCAACAGTGTAGGAGGGTTCCCTTTTCTCCACACCCTCTCCAGCATTTATTGTTTGTAGACTTCTTGATGATGGCCATTTTGACCGGTGTGAGGCGATACCTCATTATAGTTTTGATTTGCATTTCTCTAAAAATTAGTGATGTTGATCATCTTTTCATGTGTTTATTGGCCATCTGTCTTCTTTGGAGAACTATTTAGGTCTTCTGCCCATTTTTTCATTGGGTTGTTTGGGGTTTTTTTGATATTGAGCTGCATGAGCTCTTTGTATATTTTGGAGGTTAATCCCTGGTTGGTACCTTCATTTGCAAATATTTTCTCCCGTTCTGAGGGTTGACTTTTTGTCTTGCTTATGGTTTCCTTTGCTGTGCAAAAGCTTCTAAGTTTAATTATGTCTCATTTACTTATTTTTTTATTTTCATTACCCTAGGAGGTGGGTCAGAAAAGATCTTTTTTTTTTTAACATCTTTATTGGAGTATAATTGCTTTATAATGGTGTGTTAGTTTCTGCTTTACAACAAAATGAATCAGTTATATATATACATATGTTCCCATATCTCTTCCCTCTTGCATCTCCCTCCCTCCCACCCTCTCTATCCCACCCCTCCAGGGGGTCACAAAGCACCGAGCTGATCTCCCTGTGCTATGCGGCTGCTTCCCACTAGCAATCTACCTTACGTTTGGTAGTGTATATATGTCCATGCCTCTCTCTCGCTTTGTCACAGCTTACCCTTCCCCGTCACCATATCCTCAAGTACATTCTCTAGTAGGTCTGTGTCTTTATTCCTGTCCTACCCCTAGGTTCTTCATGACATTTTTTTATTCTTAAATTCCATATATATGTGTTAGCATACAGTATTTGTCTTTCTCTTTCTGACTTACTTCACTCTGTACGACAGACTCTAGGTCTATCCACCTCATTACAAATAGCTCAATTTCGTTTCTTTTTATGGCTGAATAATATTCCATTGTATATCTGTGCCACATCTTCTTTATCCATTCATCTGATGATGGACACTTAGGTTGTTTCCATCTCCTGGCTATTGTAAATAGAGCTGAATGAACAGCTCTATGAACAATGAACATTTTGGTACATGACTCTTTGAATTATGGTTTCCTCAGGGTATATGCCCAGTAGTGGGATTGCTGGGTCATATGGTAGTTCTATTTGTAGTGTTTTAAGGAACCTCCATAATGTTCTCCATACTGGCTGTACCAATTCACATTCACACCAGCAGTGCAAGAGTGTTCCCTTTTCTCCACACCCGCTCCAGCATTAATTGTTTCTAGATTTTTTGATGATGGCCATTCTGACCGGTGTGAGATGATATCTCATTGTAGTTTTGATTTGCATTTCTCTAATGATTAATGATGTTGAGCATTCTTTCATGTGTTTGTTGGCAGTCTGTATATCTTCTTTGGAGAAATGTCTCTTTAGGTCTTCTGCCCATTTTTGGATTGGGTTGTGTGTTTTTTTGTTATTGAGCTGCAAGAGCTGCTTGTAAATTTTGGAGATTAATCCTTAGTCAGTTGCTTCATTTGCAAATATTTTCTCTCATTCTGAGGGTTGTCTTTGGCCTTGTTTATGGTTTCCTTTGCTGTGCAAAAGCTTTGAAGTTTCATTAGGTCCCAATTGTTTGTTTTTATTTCCATTTCTCTGGGAGATGGGTCAAAAAGGATCTTGCTGTGATTTATGTCATAGAGTGTCCTGCCTATGTTTTCCTCTAAGAGTTTGATAGTTTCTGGCCTTACATTTACGTTTTTAATTCATTTTGAGCTTATTTTTCTGTATGGTGTTAGGGAGTGATCTAATCTCATACTTCTACATGTACCTGTCCAGTTTTCCCAGCACCACTTATTGAAGAGGCTGTCCTTTCTCCACTGTACATTCCTGCCTTCTTTATCAAAGATAAGGTGACCATATGTGCGTGGGTCTATCTCTGGGTTTTCTATCCTGTTCCATTGATCTATCTTTCTGTTTTTGTGCCAATACCATACTGTCTTGATTACTGTAGCTTTGTAGTATAGTCTGAAGTCAGAGAGCCTGATTCCTCCAGCTCTGTTTTTTGTTCTCAAGATTGCTTTGGCTATTCGGAGTCTTTCGTGTTTCCATACAAATTGTGAAATTTTTTGTTCTAGTTCTGTGAAAAATGCCAGTGGTAGTTTGATAGGGATTGCATTGAATCTGTAGATTGCTTTGAGTAGTAGAGTCATTTTCACAGTGTTGATTCCTCCAATCCAGGAGCATGGTATATCTCTCCATCTATTTGTATCATCTTTAATTTCTTTCATCAGTGTCTTATAATTTTCTGCATACAGATCTTTTGTCTCTTTAGGTAGGTTTATTCCTAGATATTTTATTCTTTTTGTTTCAATGGTAAATGGGAGTGTTTTCTTGATTTCACTTTCAGATTATTCATCATTAGTGTATAGGAATGCCAGAGATTTCTGTGCATTAATTTTGTATCCTGCTACTTTACCAAATTCATTGATTAGCTCTAGTAGTTTTCTGGTAGCATCTTTAGGATTCTCTATGTATAGGATCATGTCATCTGCAAACAGTGACAGCTTTACTTCTTCTTTTCCGATTTGGATTCCTTTTATTTCCTTTTCTTCTCTGATTGCTGTGGCTAAAACTTCCAAAACTATGTTGAATAAGAGTGGTGAGAGTGGGCAACCTTTTCTTCTTCCTGATCTTAGAGGAAATGGTTTCAGTGTTTCACCATTGAGGACGATGTTGGCTCTGGGTTTGTCATATATGGCCTTTATTATGTTAAGGAAAGTTCCTTCTATGCCTACTTTCTGCAGGGTTTTTATCCTAAATGGGTGTTGAATTTTGTCGAAAGCTTTCTCTGCATCTATTGAGATGATCACATGGTTTTTCTCCTTCAATTTGTTAATGTGGTGTATCACATTGATTGATTTGCATATACTGACGAATCCTTGGATTCCTGGAGTAAACCCCACTTGATCATGGTGTATGATCCGTTTAATGTGCTGTTGGATTCTGTTTGCTAGTATTTTGTTGAGGATTTTTGTATCTATGTTCGTCAGTGATATTGGCCTGTAATTTTCCTTCTTTGTGACACCCTTGTCTGGTTTTGGTATCAGGGTGATGGTGGCCTTGTAGAATGAGTTTGGGAGTGTTCCTCCCTCTGTTATATTTTGGAAGAGTTTGAGAAGGATAGCTCTTCTCTAAATGTTTGATAGAATTCGCCTGTGAAGCCATCTGGTCCTGGGCTTTTGTTGTTAGAAGATTTTTAATCACAGTTTCAATTTCAGTGCTTGTGATTGGTCTGTTCGTATTTTCTATTTCTTCCTGATTCAGTCTTGGCAGGTTGTGCATTTCTAAGAATTTGTCCATTTCTTCCAGGTTGTCCATTTTATTGGCATAGAGTTGCTTGTAGTAATCTCTCATGATCTTTTGTATTTTGCAGTGTCAGTTGTTACTTCTCCTTTTTCATTTCTAATTCTATTGATTTGAGGCTTCTCCCTTTTTTTCTTGATGAGTCTGGCTAATGGTTTATCAATTTTGTTTATCTTCTCAAAGAACCAGCTTTTAGTTTTATTGATCTTTGCTATTGTTTCCTTCATTTCTTTTTCATTTATTTCTGATCTGATTTTTATGATTTCTTTCCTCTGCTAACTTTGGAGTTTTTTTGTTCTTCTTTCTCTAATTGCTTTAGGTGCAAGGTTAGCTTGTTTATTCGAGATGTTTCTTGTTTCTTAAGGTAGGATTGTATTGCTATAAACTTCCCTCTTAGAACTGCTTTTGCTGCATCCCATAGGGTTTGGGTCGTCGTGTCTCCATTGTCATTTGTTTCTAGGTATTTTTTTATTTCCTCTTTGATTTCTTCAGTGATCACTTCGTTATTAAGTAGTGTATTGTTTAGCCTCCATGTGTTTGTATTTTTTTACAGATCTTTTCCTGTAATTGATATCTAGTCTCATAGCATTGTGGTCGGAAAAGACACTTGATACAATTTCAATTTTCTTATATTTACCAAGGCTTGATTTGTGACCCAAGATATGATCGATCCTGGAGAATGATCCATGAGCACTAGAGAAAAATGTGTATTCTGTTGTTTTTGGATGGAATGTCTTATAAATATCAATTAAGTCCTTCTTGTTTAATGTATCATTTAAAGCTTGTGTTTCCTTATTTATTTTCATTTTGGATGATCTGTCCATTGGTGAATGTGGGGTGTTAAAGTCCCCTACTAAGAATGTGTTACTGTCGATTTCCCCTTTTATGGCTGTTAGTATTTGCCTTATGTATTGAGGTGCTCCTATGTTGGGTGCCTAAATATTTACAATTGTTATATCTTCTTCTTGGATCGATCCCTTGATCATTATGTAGTATCCTTCTTTGTCTCTTGTAATAGTCTTTAGTTTAAAGTCTATTTTGTCTGATATGAGAATTGCTACTCCATCTTTCTTTTGGTTTCCATTTGCATGAAATATCTTTTTCAATCCCTTTACTTTCAGTCTGTATGTGTCTCTAGGTCTGAAGTGGGTCTCCTGTAGACAGTAAATATATGGGTCTTGTTTTTGTATCCATTCAGCCAATCTGTGTCTTTTGCTGGGAGCGTTTAGTCCATTTACCTTTAAGGTAATTAGTGATATGTATGTTCCTATTCCCATTTTCTTAATTGTTTTGGGTTCATTATTGTAGGTCTTTTCCTTCTCTTGTGTTTCTTGCCTAGAGAAGTTCCTTTAGCATTTGTTGTAGAGCTGGTTTGGTGGTGCTGAACTCTCAGCTTTTGCTTGTCTGTAAAGGTTTTAATTTCTCCATCAAATCTGAATGCGATCCTTGCTGGGTAGAGTAATGTTTGTTGTAGGATTTTCTCCTTCATCACTTTAAATATGTCCTGCCAGTCCCTTCTGGCTTGCAGGGTTTCTGCTGAAAGATCAGCTATTAACCTTATGGGGATTCCCTTGTGTGTTATTTGTTGTTTTTCCCTTGCTGCTTTTAATATGTCTTCTTTGTATTTAATTTTTGACAGTTTGATTAATATGTGTCTTGGTGTATTTCTCCTTGGATTTATCCTGTATGGGACTCTCTGTGCTTCCTGGACTTGATTAACTATTTCTTTCCCATATTAGGGAAGTTTTCAACTATAATCTCTTCAAATATTTTCTTAGTCCCTTTCTTTTTCTCTTTTTCTTCTGAAACCCGAATAATTTGAATGTTGGTGTGTTTAATGTTGTCCCAGAGACCTCTGACACTGTCCTCACTTCTTTTCATTCTTTTTTCTTTATTTTGCTCTGCATTAGTTATTTCCACTATTTTATCTTCCAGGTCACTTATCCATTCTTCTGCCTCAGTTATTCTGCTATTGATCCCATCTAGAGTATTTTTAATTTCATTCATTGTGTTGTTCATCATTGTTTGTTTCGTCTTTAGTTCTTCTAGGTTCTTGTTAAATGTTTCTTTCATTTTCTCTATTCTACTTCTAAGATTTTGGATCATCTTTACTCTCATTATTCTGAATTCTTTTTCAGGTAGACTGCCTATTTCCTCTTCATTTGTTAGGTCTGGTGTGTTTTTATCTTGCTCCTTCATCTGCTGTGTAAGTTTTTCTGTCTTCTCATTTTGCTTAACTTACTGTGTTTGGGGTCTCCTTTTTGCAGGCTGCAGGTTCGTAGTTCCCGTTGTTTTTGGTGTCTGTCCCCAGAGGCTAAGGTTGGTTCAGTGGGTTGTGTAGCCTTCCTGGTGGAGGGGACTAGTGCCTGTGTTCTGGTGGTTGTGGCTGGATCTTGTCTTTCTGGTGGGCAGGTCCACGTCTGGTGGTGTGTTTTGAGGTGTCTGTGGCCTTATGATTTTAGGCAGCCTCTCTGCTAATGGGTGGGGTTGTGTTCCTGTCTTGCTAGTTGTTTGGCATAGGGTGTCCAGCACTGTAGCTTGCTGGTCATCGAGTGAAGCTGGGTGTTGGTGTTGAGATGGAGATCTCTGGGAGATTTTCGCCGTTTGATATTATGTGGAGGTCTCTTGTGGACCAGTGTCCTGAAGTTGGCTTTCCCACCTCAGAGGCACAGCACTGACTCGTGGCTGCAGCACCAAGATACTTTCATCCACACAGCTCAGAATAAAAGGGAGAAAAAGTAGAAAGAAACAATAGGAAGGGAGGGAGCGAGGGAGGGAGGGAGGAAGGAGAAAGAAAGAAAGAAAAGAAAGAAGGAAGGAAAGAATGGGAAAAGAAAAGAAAAGGAAAGAAGGGGAGGAAGGGAGGGAGGAAGGAGGGAAGGATGGAAAAAAAGAAAGAAAGAAGATAAAGTAAAATAAAATATAATTAAATTATTAAAATAAAAAAATAATTATTAAGAGAAAAAATGGATGGATAGAACCCTCGGACAAATGGTGGAAGCAAAGCTATACAGACAAAAGCTCACACAGAAGCATACATATACACACAAAAAGCGGTAAAGGGGAAAAAATCATAAGTCTTGCTCTCAAAGTCCACCTCCTTAATTTGGGATGATTCGTTGTCTATTCATGTATTCCACAGATGCAGGGTACATCAGGTTGATTGTGGAGCTTTAATCCGCTGCTTCTGAGGCTGCTGGGAGAGATTTCCCTTTCTCTTCTTTGTACTCAACAGCTCCCAGGGGCTCAACTTTGGATTTGGCCCCGCCTCTGTGTGTAGGTTGCCGGAAGGCGTCTGTTCTTCGCTCAGACTGGACGGGGTTAAAGGAGCCGCTGATTCAGGGGCTCTGGCTTACTCAGGCCGGGGGTAGGGAGGGGCACGGAGTGCGGGGCGGGCCTGCGGCGGCAGAGGCCGCCGTGATGTTGCACCAGCCTGAGGCACACTGTGCGTTCTCCCGGGGGAGTTGTCCCTGGATCACGGGACCCTGGCAGTGGCAGGCTGCACAGGCTTCCCGGAAGGGGGGTGTGGATAGTGACCTGTGCTCGCACACAGGCCCCTTGGTGGCGGCAACAGCAGCCTTAGCGTCTCATGCCTGTCTCTGGGGTCCACGCTTTTAGCTGCGGCTCGCGCCCGTCTCTGGACCTCCTTTAAGCAGCGTTCTTAATCCCCTCTCCTCACGCACCAGGAAACAAAGAGGGAAGAAAAAGTCTCTTGCCTCTTCGGCAGGTCCAGACTTTTCCCGGACTCCCTCCCTACCAGCCGTAGCGCACTAATGCCCTGCAGGCTGTGTTCACGCCGCCAGCCCCAGTCCTCTCCCTGCGCTCCTACCGAAGCCCGAGCCTCAGCTCCCAGCCCCGCCCCCCCCCCGGCGGGGGAGCAGACAGGCCTCTAGGGCTGGTGAGTGCCGGTCGGCACCAATCCTCTGTGCGGGAATCTCTCCGCTCTGCCCCCTGCACCCCTGTTGCTGTGCTCTCCTCCACGGCTCCGAAGCTTTCCTCCTCCGCCACCCACAGTCTCTGTCCGCGAAGTGGCTTCTGGTGTGTGGAAACCTTTCCTCCTTCACAGCTCCCTCCCACTGGTGCAGGTCCGGTCCCTATCCTTTTGTCTCTGTTTATTCTTTATTCTTTCTCCGTACCCAGGTACATGGGGGGTTTCTTGCCTTTTGGGACGTCTGAGGTCTTCTGTCAGCTTTCAGTAGGTGTTCTGTATCAGTTGTTCCACGTGTAGATGTATTTCTGGTGTATCTGTGGGGAGGAAGGTGATCTCCGCGTCTTACTCTTCCGCCATCTTCGATAAAATCTCCAGAAAAGATCTTGCTTAGATTTATGTCAAAGAGTGTTCTGCCTATGTTTTCCTTTAAGAGTTTTATAATGTCCAGCTTTACATTTAGGTTTTTAATCCATTTTGAGTTTATTTTTGTGTATGGTGTTAGGGAGTGTTATAATTTTATTCTTTTTTTTTTTTTTTTTGCGGTATACGGGCCTCTCACTGTTGTGGCATCTCCCGTTACGGAGCACAGGCTCCAGACGTGCAGGCTCAGCAGCCATGGCTCACAGGCCCCCAGCCGCTCCGCAGCACGTGGGATCTTCCCGGACTGGGGCATGAACCCGTGTCCCCTGCATCAGCAGGCAGACTCTCAACCACTGCGCCACCAGGGAAGCCCTCTAATTTCATTCTTTTACTTGTAGCTGTCCAATTTTCCCACCACCACTTACTGAAGAGTCTGTGTTTTCTCCATTGTATATTCTTGCCTCCTTTGTCATAGATTAGGTGACCATAGGTGAGTGGGTTTATCTCTGGGCTTTCTATCCTGTTCCATTGATGTATATTTCTATTTTTGTGCCAGTACCATACTGTCTTGGTTACTGTAGCCTTGTAGTATAGTCTGAAGTCAGGGATCCTGATTCCTCCAGCTCCATTTTTCTTTCTCAAGATTGCTTTGGCTCTTCAGGTTCTTTGGTGTTTCATACAAATTGTAAAATTTTTTATTCTAGTTCTGTGAAAAATGCCATTGGTAATTTGATAGGGATTGCATTGAATCTGTAGATTGCTTTGGGTAGTATAGTCATTTTCACAATATTGATTTTTCCAATCCAAGAACATGGTATGTCTCTCCATCTGTTTGTGTCATCTTCCATTTCTTTCATCAGCACATTATAGTTTTCAGAGTACAGGTCTTTTGCCTCCTTAGATTTTTCTTGTTCCCTGAAATAAGCTTGTATCACTATAAACTTCCCTCTTAGAACTGCTTTTAATGCATCCCAAAGGTTTTGGATTGTCGTTTTTTCATTGGTAGGTGTGTTACTCTTTTTGATGCAATGGTAAGAGGGATTGTTTCTTTAATTTCTCTTTCTGATCTTTCATTGTTAGTGTATAGGAATGCAAGATATTTTTGTGTGTTAATTTTGTATCCTGCAACTTTACTGAATTCATTGATGAACTCTAGTAGTTTTCTGGTAGCATCTTTAGGACTTCCTGTGTATAATCTCATGTCATCTGCAAACAGTGACAGTTCTACTTCTCCAATTTGGATCCCTTTTATATCTTTCTCTTCTCTGATTGCTGTAACTAAGACTTCCAAAATTACGTTGAATAAAAATGGTGAGAGTGTACATCCTTGTCTTGTTCCTGATCTTAGAGGAAATGCTTTCAGCTTTTCACCATTGAGAATGATGTTAGCTGTAGGGTTGTCATATGTAGCCTTTATTATGTTGAGGTAGGTTCCCTCTGTGCCCACTTTCTTGATAGTTTTTATCATAAATCAGTGTTCAATTTTGTCAAAAGCTTTTTGTGCATCTATTGAGATGATCATAAGGTTTTTAAATTTTTATTCTTCAGTTTCTTAATGTTGTTTATCACACTGATTGAGTTGCGGATATTTAAGAATCCTTGCATCCCTGGGATAAATCCCACTTGATCATGGTGTATGATTCTTTTAATGTATTGTTGGATTCAGTTTGCTAGTATTTGATTGAGGATTTTTGTGTCTATGTTCATCAGTGATATTGGCCTGTGAATTTTTGTGTGTGTGGTATCTTTGGTTTTGGCCTCATGGAATGAATTTAGGAATGTTCCTTCCTCTGCAATTTCTTGGAAGAGTTTCAGAAGGAGAGGTGTTAACTCTTCTCTAAATGTTTGGTAGAATTCGCCTGTGAAGCCACCTGGTCCTGGACGTTTGTTTGGTGGGGGTTTTTTAATCACAGCTTCAATTTCAGTATTTGTGATTGGTCTGTTCATATTTTCTATTTCTTCCTGGTTCAGTCTTGGGAGATTGGACATTTCTTAGAATTTGTCCATTTTATTGGCATATAGTTGCTTTTAGTAGTCTCATGATCTCATGTATTTCTGTGTTGTCCATTGTAACTTCTTTTTTATTTCTAATTTTATTGATTTGAGTTCTCTCCCTTTTTTCCTTGATGGGTCTGGCAAAAGATTTATCAGATCTGTTTATCTTTTCACAGAGCCATCTTTTAGTTTTGATCTTTGCTGTTGTTTTCTTCATCTCTGTTTCATTTATTTCAGCTCTGAATCTTATGGTTTCTTTCCTTCAACTAACTTGGGGTTTTGTTTGCTCATCTTTCTCTAGTTGTTTTAGGTATAAGGTTAGGGTGTATATTTGAGATTTTTCTTGTTTCCTGAGATAAGCTTGTATCACTATAAACTTCGCTCTTAGAACTGCTTTTGCTGTGTCCCACAGGTTTTGGATCATTGTGTTTTCATTGTAATTTGTCTCTAGGTATTTTTTGATTTCCTCTTAGAATTCCTCAGTGGTCCATTGGCTGTTTAGTCTCCACATGTTTGTGTTTTTTACAGTTTTCTTCTTGTATGTGATTTCTAATCTCAAAACGTTGTGGTTGGAAAAGTTGCTTGATATAATTTCACTTTTCTTAAATTTACTGAGGCTTGATTTGTGGCCCAAGATGTGCTCTATCCAGGAGAATGTTCCATGTGCACTTGAGAAGAACGTGTATTCTGCTGCTTTCAGATGGAAAGTTCTGTAAATACCAATTAAGTCTATGTGGTCTAATGTGTTATTTAAGGTCTGTGTTTCCTTATTGATTTTCTGTCTGGATGATCTGTCTGTTGATGAAAGTGGGTTGTTAAAGTCCCCCACTATTATTGTGCTACTGTCAATTTCTCCTTTTATGGCTGTTAACATTTGCCTCATACGTTGAGTTCCTCTCTATTGGGTGCATATGTATTTACAGTTGTTATATTTTCTTATACTGATCCCTTGATCCTTATGTAGTAGCCTTCTTTGTCTCTTATAACAGTCTATAAAGTCTTTTTTGTCTGATTTGAGTATTGTTGCTCCAGCTTTCTTTTGATTTCCATTTGCATGGAATACCTTTTTCCATCCCCTCACTTTCAGTCTGTATAAGTCCCTGGATCTGAAATGTGTCTCTTGTAGACTGCGTATATATGGGTCTTGTTTTTGTATCCATTCAGCCAGTCCCCGTCTTTTGGTTGGGCCATTTAATCCATTTACATTTAAGGTAATTATCGATATGTATGTTCTTATTGCCATTTTGTTAGTTGTTTTGGGTTTGTTTTTGTAGGTTTTTTTTCTTCCCTTCCTCTTTTGTTCTCTTGTGATTTGATGACTATCTTTTCTGTTGTGTTTGGATTGCTTTTTCTTTTTGTGTGTGTTTATCTATTGCAGATTTTCGGTTTACAGTTCCCATGAGGTTTTGTTGTGGCAGGCCATAAATATATGAGATTGTTTTAAGTTGCTGGTCTCTTAATTTCCAAACCATTTCCAATATCCTCCGTTTGTACTCTGCTTTGCTTACAGTTTCTGGTTTTCCTATCATATTTGTGTGTAGATGATTTCCAACCTTAACTGTATGTTTGCCTTTACCAGTGAGCTTTCTCATTCATAATTTTCTAGTTTCTAGTTGTGACCTTTTCTGCCTAGAGAAGTTTCTTTACCATTTATTGTAAAGCTAGTTTGGTGGTGCTGAATTCTCTTAGCTTTTGCTTGTATGTAAAGGTTTTGATTTCCCCATCGAATCTGAACGAGAGCCTACTGGATACATTATTCTTTGTTCTAGGTTTTTCCCTTTCATCTCTTTAAATATATCGTGCCACTTCCTTCTTGCCTGAATAGTTACTGCTGAAAACTCGGCTGTTAACCTTATGGGGATTCCCTTGTATTTTATTTGATGCTTTCCTCCTTCACAGCTCCCTCCCTGGGGCTCAGGTCCCATTGGATTCCTTTCTCTCTCTTTTTTTTCCTTTATTCTTTTGTCTTAACTCGGTTATGTGGAAGTTTTCTTGACCATTCTGCCAGCATTCACTAGATGTTCTGTGTGAATCATTCCACTTGTCTTTGTGTTTTTGATGTATTTGTGGGAGAAGGTAAACCGCTAATAGTTTTGTGTGGAGTCTTTAGGGTTTCCTATATGGAGTATCATGTCATCTGCGTATAAATACAATTTTGCCTCTTCCCTTCTGGTTTGGATACTTTTTATTTCTTGTCTCATTGCTGTGGCTAGGACTGCCAATACTATGTTGAATAGAAATGGTGAGAGTGGGCATCCTTATCTTGTTCCAGAATTTAGTGGGATGGCTTTCAGCTTTTCACCATTGAGTATTATGTTGCCTGTGGGTTTGTCTTAAATGGCTTTTATTACAGAGATATTTTCCCTCTAAACCCACTTTGTTGAGAGTTTTTATCATGAATGGATGTTGAATGTTGTGGAATGCTTTTTCTGCATCTGTTGAGATGACCATGTGGTTTTTGTCTTTCCTTTTGTTAATGTGGTTTGTCACGTTGATTGATTTGCATATGTTGAACCATTCTTGCAACCCTGGAATTAATTCAACTTGGTCTTGGTTTTTGATCTTTGTATGTATTGTTGGATTCGGTTTTCTAGTATTTTGTTGACGATTTTTGCATCTGTTCTTCAAAGATGTTGGCCTGTAATTTTCTTTTTTTGTAGTGTCTTTGTCTGGTTTTGGTATTACGGTGATGGTCACTTCATAGAATGAATTTGGGAGTGTTCCCTCCTCCTCAGTTTTTTGGAATAGTTTGATATAAGTTTTTCTTTCTATGTTTGGTAGAATCCCCCAGTGAAGCCATCCAGTCCTGGGTTATTGTTTGCAGTTTTGTTAATTACAGTTTCTGTTTCACATCTAGAGGTTGGTCTGTTCAAGTTACCTATTTCTTCTTGACTCAGTTTTGGCAGGCTGTTATGTTTCTAAAATTTGTCCATTTCTTCTAGGTTGTTCAATTTGTTGGCATATAACTGTTCATAGGATTCTCTTAGGATTTTTTTTTTCCTTATTTCTGGTGGTATCAGTTGTTATTTCTTCTCTTTCATTTCTTAATTTGTTTATTTGGGTTCTCTCTCTTTTTTTTCTTGATGAACCTGCCTAGAGATTTGTCAATTTTGTTTATCTTTTCAAAAATGCAGCTCTTGCCTTTATTGATATTTCCTCTTGTTTTTTTGGATCTCTCTATTTCCTCTCTGATCTTTATTATTTCTTTCCTTCTGCTGACTTTGCTGACTTTGGATTTTGTGCATTCTTCTTTTTCTAAAATTCTTTCAGTTGGTAGGTTAGGTTGTTTATTTGAGATTTTTCTTGTTTCTTGAAGTCCCGTATTGCTATGAACTTCCCTCATAGAACTGCTTTTGCTGCATCCTATGGATTTTGTAAGGTTGTGTTTTTATTTTCGTCTGTCTCAGGGTATTTTCTGATTTCCTCTTTGATTTCATTGTTGACCCATTGGTTTTTTAGTAGCATATTGTTTAGTCTCCATGTGTTCATTCTTTTCCCAATTTTCTTTCTGTGGTTAATTTCTAGTTTCATGTAGTCAGAAAAGATGCTTGAGGTAAATTCTATCCTCTTAAATTTGTTGAGGCTTGTTTTGTGTCCTAGTATGTGTTTTATCCTAGAGAATGTTCCATGTGCACTTGAGAAGAATGTTTATTTTGGTTTTTTTGGATGTAGTGTCCTGTAGACATCAATTAAGTCCAACTGGTCTGTTGTGTCATTTAGGACCTCTGTTGCTTTATTGATTTTCTGTCTGTAATATTTGTCTGTTTATATCAGTGGGGTGTTAAAGTCTCCTACCATTATTGTATTTTTGTCAGTTTCTCCGTTTATGTCTGTTATGTATTTGTTTTATATATTTAAGTGCTCTTATATTGGGTGCATATCTGTTACAGTGTAATATCAGGTTTTTTGTATTGATCCCTTTCATCATTATAAAGTGTCCATCTTTGTCTTTCTTTGTAGACTTTTTGAAAAAGTCTGTTTTGTCCGATACGAGTATTGCTACCCCTGCTTTCTGGTTTCCATTTGCATGAAATATCTTTTTCCATCCCCTCACTTTCAACCTGTGTGTGTATTTCACCCTAAAGTGAGTCTCTTGTCCACAGCATATTATAGGTTGTTTTTTTTTTTAATCCAGTCTGTCACTCTGTGTCTTCTGATCAGAGCATTTAGTCCATTGACACATAAAGTAATTATTGATAGGTATGTACTTGTTGCCATTTAAAACCTTGTTTTCCAGTTGTTTTTGTAGCTCTTTTTGGCTCATTTCTTCTTTTTTTTTCCTTTTGTGATTTGATGGTTTTCTTTTTTAGTTTGCTTGAGTTTCTTTCTTTTTAGTTTTTTTGAATCTGTTGTATGTTTTTGATTTGTGGCTACCCTGGTTTACAAGTATGTTGACCCATAACTGTATCTGCTTTAAATTGATAGTCATGCAAGTTCAAACACATTCTAAAAGATTTACATTTTTATACTCCCCTCCCCCACTTTTTGTGATTTTGATATCCTGTTTTGCATCTTCATGCTTACTCTTTTACTGTTTGTTCTAGTTATAATCACTTTTACAATTTTTTTATTGTTTTTTAAATCTGTGTGCTTGCTTATTTAATTTTCAGTCCTTTCATATATTTGCCTATCCTATTGTGTTTTTCTTTTTCTATAGGTTTCTTGCTTCTTTTCTATTTAGAGAAGACCTTTCAGTATTTCTTTTAGGATAGGTTTAGTATTGCTGAATTCTTTTAGTTTTTGCTTGTCTGAGAAATTCTTTCTCTCCTAAATGACAATCTTGCTGGGTAGAGTATCCTAGGTTGCAAATTTTTCCCTTTCAGGTCTTTGAATATATCATGTCACTCCCTTCTGGCCTGCAGAGTTTCTGCAGAGAAATCAGCTGATAGCCTTATGGGATTCCCTTGTAACTGACTCTTTGTTTTTCTCCTGCTGCCTTTAGAATCCTCACTTTAACTTTTGCCATTTTAATTATGATATGTCTTTGTGTGTGTTCATGTTGTTTGGGACCCTCTGTGTTTCCTGTACCTGGATATATGTTTCCTTCTTAAGGTTTGGAAAGTTTTCAGCCATAATTTCTTCAAATACATTTTTGATCCCCTTTTTTCTCTTTTCTCCTTCTGTGCATAGGTTGACACACTTTACATATCCCATAGATCTCGTATGTTGCTTTCATTTTTTTTCATTTGTCTTTCTGTCTACTGTTCTGATTGGGTGATTGCCATTATTCTGTCTTCTAGATTACTTATTCCTTCTGTGTCATTTAGTCTGCTATTCATTGCTTCTAGATTGGTTTTTATCTCAGTAATTGAATTGTCTGTTTGGTTCATTTTTAGTTTATAGTTCCTTGTTACAGTAATCTGAATTTTATTAATAGTCTTTTTTATTTTATTAATAAATAAACTTTTATTATTTTATTAATCTTAGTAAATTTCATTTTATTAATAATCTTTTTTTTAACTTTATTTTTGTCTGCATTGGGTCTTTGTTTGCGTGTGGGCTTTCTTTATTTGTGGTGAGCGGGGCCTACTCTTCGTTGCAGCATGTGGGCTTCTCATTGTGGTGGCTTCTCTTTTGCAGAGCATGGGCTCTAGGCACATGGGCTTCAGCAGTTGTATCACGCAGGCTCAGTAGCTGTGGCACATGGGCTTAGTTGCTCCACAGCATGTGGGATCTTCCCAGACCAGGGTTCAAACCCGTTTCCCTTGCATTAGCTGGCAGATTCTTAACCACTGTGCCACCAGGGAAGTCCCAATAATCTTTCTTAAATCAGCATTTTTATTACCTCATTTTTGGACTCAGGGTCTAATAGACTGGTGAGGTCTGTTTCATTATTTGTTCTTTCGGGAGATTTCTCTTGTTCTTTTTATTGGGAGTAGTTCCTCTGTTTTTTAACTTTCTCTGTCTCCGTGAATTTAGGAGAAACCATTATCTACTTTGATCTTGAAGGGGTGTTTCCCTGTGTAGACTGTGTGAGTGTTATTTTTGGTGCAAGGGCTTGTTTTGGTAGAGATGCCAGCCACTTCTTTCTTCAGAGTGTGCTGGCTGTTATCCCATTGATAGGGGTTGTGATAGGTGTTGTGGTGTGCAGAACCTGTGCTAGATGAGGGGCAGGGCTTCTTCTTTGCTCCATGGCTGTCACCACCCTGTTGGGGGCAGTGTCTGCTCCCCAGTTGTTGAAGAAGCCCTAATGGTTGGGTGCAGTTAGGTTCAGTTGCCCTCGAGTGTGTGCTCTGCCCCAAAGGAGGTGACCGCAGAAGCATATAAGGCCTGTGTAGTCACAGTGAACCTGTGCACCTGTAGTTGCCCACGGTTTCGCCCAGAAGCAGCCCATGGTCTCGTCCCTTTCTCTGTTGTGTTCATCCCAGACCTAGTGCTAGGCTGTGGTGCGGAGTAGGCTGGGGCTGGAGGCTGTGACTGCAGGAATTGAGGTTGCTGTGCTGCACCTGGGACCTGGGAAGCCTCTGTGGTAGACCTCTACCAGGACCTGCCAGCCCCACATCCAGCTCCACCCTGCAGTGCGAAGTGGGTGGAGCTGGAGCCAGAGCACTCCCACGGGAAACGTACCACTGCGTACTCCTGCCCAGGGCCTGTCTGCTCAAGACGCAGCATCCAGCCACTCTGCTTTTTTATGGCACCACCTATGCATGCGCTGACCACGTCTGCTGCAGCCGACCCGCCCCTGCTGTCCACACACCTACCACAGGCTCTGAGGTTCTCCCCAGACCACACCTCAGACCCTTCAGGTTGTCTCTGTGCAGCTATATCGAGTCCTCTCCCAGGGACTTGGAGATTTGGCAGTTAGCCACTGCACGTAATTGTGGCACCACCCGGTGCAGCACTGACAGTGTCTGCTCAGTTTGATCCACCACCCGCATGTGTGCACTGACAGTAGTCTCTGCAGTTTGGCCCTGATCCACCTCAGGCGGCCCAGTCTGTATGCGCAGCTAGATTGCATCTCTGCCCTTATCTCACACCAGGCTGAGGTGTGGAGTAAGCGGGACCCAGGCGTTCACCCCTTCGGATTGGGAAGTGTGGCAAGGCGGCACCCGCCAGTGCTGGTCTCTTTTTGCCCTGATTGTTAGCAAGCCAGCACGCACACACTCCTCACAAGCAGAGTCTAGGCTTCTCCAGCCCCTCTGTCTGACTCAGCAGATTTCCCAGCAGGCAATGGGGCTCCCCGGGCCAAGCGTCTGCCTGTATGGACCGTCTCTCCTTTACAGATGGGAATGGTAAAATATTTGGTTTGAGAGCTAGACTGGGAACAGAATTAAAGAGCCTCATACACCCAAATAAGAACTATAGGCAACTAGAAGTAACAGAAGTTTTTAAGAGAAGCACCATGCTTAGAGGTCAGATGCTTTCATGCTCAGGAGTATAAGTGACGAGAATAATTACTTTGATACTTTCTGAGACTTCAGTAAATATTGGTGGATAGAGTCATACATTTTTCTCCTCGTATATGTTTTTAAATTTTAAACTAATATTCATAATTATAGCTGAAAGCAGTATCAATCATTTCTCAGAAATGCTATCTGAAAGCACTCTCATGGTATTAAGTAACAAAGTTTTAGTTAAGGCAGGATCTCTGACTCAAACTAAGCTTTATCTTCAACAGATTTTTATTGGGTACCTAAAGTAGTATTGTGCCTAGCCTTCAGTAAGTTTTATATTTGAATTGGAGTACATATATATATATATATATATATATATATATATGTATATTTGATGGTAATGAGTGGAGAGTAAGTAGGAAGCAAGACTGAATGGTAAAAATAGGGCCTAGTTATGAGGGGGCCTGAGCCAGGAAGAGGAGTTTAGATTTGACATAGAAACAATTCAGATTTTGTTTACTGAAAGATTTTGATTGAGGTGACAGTGATGAAGATGATATATGGACAGCTATACTCTGTTTATTTATCACTATACTATGTTATTTACCCTTTTACCATAGGGTAAATTGCTAGATCTAGAAATTGGAGATAGGGTGAAAGGCACGCAGAGGGGCTATTTACCCAATATTATGCAGATAACGTAGTGGCAAAACCAATCTAATTTTAGAGTCTGTAATCTTAAAAAAAATTAGCCAAAACCTAAATAAACTCACTTCATGTGAGAATGATAAGCCTTGATTCTCTCCACATTCAATTCCAAGCATCAAGTAAGGATTTCAAAGACATACAGCTATTTCCCTACATGCCTTGAAATTATGAGGGACACCAGATGGTCCTTAACTTACCCTACTCTAACCTACAAAAGAACAGTTCCCGTAGTCATTATTTTACTATTTTATCATTCAGGTCTTAACTACCCTTAGGCCAAAGGAGGTTGTATTAATATATAATATTTAGTACCCAAGGTCTGAGAAAACTTAACTTAGGATTTTGTTCAATTAAATTGGGTTAGACTGAAAGTGGATATTATAACTCTGCAGTATGGCAGAGAGATGATATGCCCAAACATTATTGGCAGATACCATATATATATGGTATACAAGTATACAGGTAACATAAATTGGTTAATTTCCTTTGCTAAGTTTGAAAAGTAATCTATACCTTCGTATATAAAAGTTACTTCTAAAGAGATATTATAAAAGTTTTACTATCTTTTAAGTGTATCCCTTTAACTATCTTTTTCTTGCATTTAAAGAAGCAACAGTATCACCAAAATTTAATTTTTCTACGCTCAGGTGACATAAGAAGTTGTACAAACAAAATTGGATCAGGAGACCTGGGTTCTAAGATTTGGCCCTGCCATTAGCTAGCTATACAACTCTGGGCAAATCTGTGAGCCCCTGGGAACCTAAGTTGCCCCATTTATGAAATTAAGGAGTTAGATTCGATGATCACAAATGAAATATCCCAATACTATAATTCTCCCTATACACTTATGCACATGTAAGATACCAGATATAACCTGGTTTAAACCACTTTGGTATTTTGGAAAGAAAAGGGTAAACTTTTAAGATTTTAAAATAGCACACTGTGTCATAAGTGACTTTATCAAATAAAATTTCATTAAGGAATTTGACAGAGACTGAAAGACAGCCAGAGTAATATGATTGCTCCATTCTGAGCAGTTTTTCAGGGCTGGTGGATCAGCCAACTAAGAATCTATTTATGTAATTACGCATTTATTAAAACATGGAAATTCACAGAGAACAAACCTAGGTCTAACTAATAATATTAAAAATTGGATTGCAGTCTGAAAAAAAGAAAAGGAGGAGCTTCCCTGGCAGTTATGGCTAACCTGTCTTACTCCAAACCTAGACAGCGTGATGTTTTGGGGCTGGTTTTTTTTTTCCCCTTATAAAACCTTCCAAGACAAATGATTTAGCAGCTTTAGTTTGCAGAAATCAAACTTCCAGAGTAATCTGTATTGCAGCAATTGAAAAGGAAAGAATTGAATTGAGCTTTATTTATTTATTTTTTTTTGAGCTTTATTTTTAAAACAGGGCAATAGTCAAAACTATACTGAATTTGCCTAAACTCCACTGTAAATGACTAAAAACTTTTATGATTCTCAGTTAATCATGATTGCATTCAGTGCCTCTCTAGTTTTGCTTATCTTAGTTTCAAAGAAATAATTGCTAGTGTTTTCTGGAATGTTTATTAGTATTTTCCAAGGTAGTCAGGAAACAAAGGGAGACCCAAGACTTAATGACTAAACAAAAACTCCAAGAGACCTATCCACAGTGGCATTGTTTTAGCCATTCTTCATCCTGTAACATGGGCTTATAAAGATGTGAGTGGAGAGTTTTCAGTCCTCCACCTCAAGTTTCCTTTGGGGGTCAGTTGCCTTTAGGGTCAATTGAAGGTCATACCCTTAAGCTGGGGGGACTTTTGAGTAATTAACCCTAGATAGGTTCCTAAATGGTTTATTTGATGTCTCTTGGAACCAACAGCCATATCTCAAGAGGATTAAAAACCCAAGTAAAGTGTAGCACCAGCTCTGCTATGGCTTCTAGCCTACTAAAAATTCATAACCAAACATTTGCTAACACTCGACCATTCTCCAAGTCACTTGTTCTTCTATTATAGTACACATTCGTGATCCTAATTGATGAGGTTTTCAGGCTAAACAAAATTATTTTAATTCCATTGTTTTGCTGTTTAATAGAAATAAAATCAGATAAATAATGATAATTGTGATGAGAAAATATTCTGCAAAAATTTTCTTATTTAATAATGGTATGCGTTATTATCTCCATTTTTCAAAAAAACTTCAGAGAGGTTGCAGTAACTTTTTCAACATTACACAACTGGTAATTGGTAGAGTCAGAATTTAAGCCTAGAGAGGAATCTTTTCACTAAACTAAAGCAGATGAAAACATAAATGGAATTAAAACTTGGATTTTTTTTGAGGGAGTCAGTAGTTTTATGGCAATGCCTATCATACTTTGCATAGGATACAAAAGACTTCACTTGAATGGGGTTTGTTTTTTAGGGAGGTAGTTTTTCGCTTTTTTTAATACATAGTACAGATGCCACTGTCTATTGTTTAGGTTGACAGTTCCATTCAGTTCAGTTGCCAACGATGATACTTAAACAGTATATATTTGGCCTAAAGAAAAAAAAAAGAGGTTAGAACAAAAGTGTGTGAAGAAAAATTATTATGGAGAAAAGGGACATGATTAAGTGAAGGATATAAAGAGTAATTTTAGAAGTTATGGCAGCTTCTAATAAAGTTTGTGTATGCAGTTTCTCACCAGGTGCTGAAGGTTAGTTTCCTTCCTGGCTGGAAGCTCCCCAGAAAGGATTTATGGCAGCTTTGTCCTCAGAAAGCTTTACCTTTAATCAGATAAAGGGAATCTCAGAAAAGGCTTCTTTCTGCATCTTGCTGTATCTCATATGTCTTCAGTTTAAGGTAATCTTTATACCATTCTGGTAGGTTGTGCATCCCTTCATTTGGGACTGCAAATAGCTAATCAAACCTCTAATAAGAAATGCTGTTCAGCTGCTGATGTCTCTGAACTCAGAGGGCCTGGGACCCAGCATCAGCTGGCCGGTGTCTCTGGGGAGGGGACACAATGAAGCTCATGTTGGAAATGCTAGGAAACTGCAAAGTGGATATGGCTGTTGCTATGGGAAGGAACTGCTGCTGCCAGAATGAAGCAGCATGCCGAGGCAATACAGGAACCACAAGCACAGGGGAAGCCCACAGGAAGCAGACAGGAGGAGCTGCTCCCTTCTTCCTCCTCCAGCCTTGCAGTCTGTTGGTGGAGCCTAACAGGGAGTCAGTTGGCAAGACCAAAACTGCTTAGCAGAGTCCCAGCTCCAGCATCACTAGGCAGAGCACGGAGGCTGAATTTGAAGCTGAGGGACAATCATAGTGTCAACTTCTTAGAAACCACACATTCTCACACCCCTGCCCCACCCCCAGGCCTGAGGAATCAAACTCTGGGTATGCCGCTCAACAATTTGTGTGTTAACAAGCCCTCCAGGTGTTTTAGGTGCACGGTCAAGTTTGAGAACCTCCAAACTAGAACACTGGGCATCCAGATTCTTCATTTGCTGATTTTCAGTCTTGCCAGTGACTGGTTCTTTAAGAGTGAGAAAGTACTGCTGCTCAGAACCTAATCATGATCCCCACTGTGCTTCTAGGCAGTTGGGATTGGCAGAAGCTAGAAACAAATTCAAATTATGTAAGACTTTGGTTTCTTTGTGAATTAAATAGAAGTGATACTCTTACTTAGGGTTTTGATTTAAGTTATGAACAGAGATCTAACAGAGCAATAAAATATAAAAACTGAGTATTAATATATAGCTCAATGTAATAAAAAGTATAAAGTGAGACTAAATCATATTTAATTTCTGTAATTATTTTGGTGTTAGGTGGAATTTAAGCATAAATGATAGCTATTAGCTGTAAATAACTAATTAGCGTTATTTTCAGACATCTGAGCCATTTTTTCTCCTTTCTTTGCATGAGCAAATGCACACTCAGACTCAAAGCTGAAATACTTAAAACATGTCCTGTCTCCTTTCCTACCCATATAGTCCCTTCCTTTGATTTTGAGGAACAAAAGACCTAACAGTGGCTTGACCTTGTAAACCAGGTGCTAAAGAGCTGAGTTAATGGTAGGGACCTATTCATTCATTTGCCAAACATTACTGAGTTCCTGTACATAACTATGTTGTAGGCTCTGTTTTAAGCTCTAAGTAAACATTAGTGAACAAAACAAAGTTTCTACATCTGGAGCTTATATTCAAATAGGTAAGATACAAATAATAAGTGAATGAATAAATAATATATAAAGTGATGGTGAATGTTATTAAGAAAAATACAGTAGTATAAGGAGAAAGAGAATGACTAGCCTTGCTATATTGTGCATTAATTTTCTGTATGCCCTAAACCTAGCACTCAGTAAATTTTTATTGAATGAATGAACAAACTTATTAAGACATCTCTGGTAGCATCTGTCGCATAACAGTGATAATATTGTAGTTAATTAGATTTATCTAAACACAGTGGCTCTGAATTCTGAAGAGTGAGAGTAGTAGCATTAAAGACCAGAACAGTGAAAAGAAAAGATAATGAGATCTCAGGCATCTGACCAAGTTTGAGTTAGGGAAGAATGATAAAGTCAAATAATATGAGAACCAAAAGGAAGAGGCTAGCAAGTCTGTACCCTTGTTCTAGGTTCTTGAGATTAGACAATTTCTATTTGAAAGAAATTAATAGTCTTTGGGGGGTTCTGTTTACACAAATTCCTAGTTAGGATTTCAGCAGCCACACCCAGGGAAGATCCTGAAGCGAATCATCTGCTTAGGAAAACAGAAGATGTCTGTGGGGTTGGAAAAATAGTGAGAAAAAGGATCAGAAAATGAGTCATTCCTATTTACCCATTCTAGAAACGCTAAAATAAACTTGAGTTTATCTTCAGGATAGGTTTTATAAGAAACAGTGGTATTAAACTTGAAATTGCCTTAACTGAAAATATCTTACACTCTGTTAAGTATGAAGAATGCATTAAAAAAATAATACCCTTTGTTGATATCCAAAATGCTTATTTACTATTGGGGCTAGCAGTTCCTAACACCGAGGAAGGAAAGAGGTTCCAGTGATTGATGGGACCATTGTACATCATTTACACACTCTTCTGTTTTACACTCACACCTACAAACACACGTGCACACACACACCCACACACAAACATCAGATTTATAATTGGCAAACGTGTAGGAAAAATTTATCATCACATTCACCATTCTACAATATGCTGGAATTACTCTGAATATGCTTTAAAATCACACATTTTGGGGCTTCCCTGGTGGCGCAGTGGTTGAGAGTCTGCCTGCCGATGCAGGGGACACCGGTTCGTGCCCTGGTCCGGGAAGATCCCACATGCCGCGGAGCGGCTGGGCCCGTGAGCCATGGCTGCTGAGCCTGCGCGTCCGGAGCCTGTGCTCCGCAACAGGAGAGGCCACAACAGTGAGAGGCCCGCGTACCGCAAAAAAAAAAAAAAAATCACACATTTTTATAACTTAAAAGGATAACTGCCTTTTGTAGTATGTAAAAATCAGATCAGATATGCTTCAGGAACTAGATGACCTGACTCACTCAAAGCAGGGAGGGGTCATATATGTGAATGTTGGGTAGGACCCAACAAGCAAAGAGGCAAGAGAATGTCTGAGTAGAGTATTTCTTTTAGAAGAGAGTGGAAAGTACCTTTTTTAAGATTAGGGAGAAAAGGATCTTGGAATTTTTTTACACTTGAAGCATAGAGATGTTTTGTCTTTTATTGGAAGGGAGAACAAAGATGAAAACAGAAACTATGGGTTACTGTTCATATTCAAAACCCAACTTTACCCCTTCCTCAGTAATTTTTCCCCTATGAAACAATATACTGGAAGTGTTAGAGTAACAGTAAATTACTAGTAGAGTAATAGCAAATCACTAGTGGAGTAACAGTAAATCACTAGCAGAGTAGTATCACTAGCAGAGTAATAAATCTCATGCCAATCAAACGATTCTTGATAGGGAACTCACAGGCGAGAGGTAGATACAAAGACGTTTGATACCAAACTAGGTTTTAGTTCAAATTCACAAATCCTGGAGGAACGTAAGACTAAGATACAGATTCTGGTTGGGTTTATGTAGAATGTTCCAGTGAGATCTGAAGATCAAAAGATACATGAAAAAGCAGCAAATAGTGGTAAAGAATTAGTATGAAAATAGCAAACCAACTTTTTAAATTTCTTAGAAGATGATTAGAATCAGATTGCCTGGATTTTAACTGTGAGTTTTGTTACACACTGTGTCACTCCAGGTAAATTATTTAACCTATTTGTCCTCAGTTTCATCACTTCTAAAATGGGAACAATAAGCAGTAAGGATTCACTATATAGCACAGGGAACTGTATTCGATATCTTATAATGACCTATAATGGAGAATAATCTGAAAAACTTATATGTATAACTGAATCACTTTGCTGTACACTTGTACAGTTTGCTGTACACTTGTACACTTTGCTGTAACACAATATTGTAAATCAACTATACTTCAATAAAAAAAGAAATGGAAAAAGATAAAAATGGGAACAGTAATAGTTTCTTGTGGGGTTACTATAAAGTTTAAATGTGTATAATTATTAAAGCATTTAGCATAGTATCTGGAACATAGTGGACATTCAATATACATTACCTAGTAATATTTATTATTACTTATTATATTGCTAAACCCAGCTAGTGGGAGTATTCTTTAACGTTAAAAAAAAAAAGTGAGAAGATCTACTTGTCCCTCCACTGATCTATCATATCTACAGTATTAACCAGGTTTTTCAAACTTAGGCCTCTCAACCTACCACTTAGAACTAACTGTAAGCTCAAGTTTTTGGGGAGGAGGAAGCTGTTTTAAAATAAGCTCTTTAAACCTAATTGATGCCAGAAAATATTGCAAACTAATCACCAGCATAAAAATAATCTTTCCATACCTAAGGTTTATTAAATAATCAAAATCAAATGTGTGTGAGCTGTTTTCAATCCTTATAGCTAGCATTTTCCCCTTCTAATAAGTTCATATCTCCAAATTTAATCAACAGTTTCCAATTATTTATAATCAGGTCTAGGTAAAGATTTTTAAAAGTTGATTTTGTTTTGGAGGATTTGCCCTATTATATAACATCTTTTGTTAGAAACAATTTATGGTGGTGAAGTTTAATATACTAGCAGACAAAAGACTGCATAGTTTTTGTGGAAACATTGCTTCTGGAACAATTTCAAAATGGAGCTCCAAAGACAGTACATTTAATGTTGAGATATTCTTAGAGATATATTTCTACATTAAAAAAGTAAAACGTAATATGCTTTATAAATTAATCTCAAGTCTGAGCCAGACACAGAAGGGTGGTAAGCCTCAATTCTGTACCCACATAATCAAGTCTGTGGAAACTCTGGGAACCATGCCACTGGGCTCCAACCTAGCATAGTTGGGAAATGACACATTCTTTAAGAAGCTCTTGCGCAGGAAATGAGTGGGTCACAAAGCACACCAGTAAAGGTCCATAAACTTGTTTTATGAATGAAGAGTATGAGGTATACTGGCTCCAAGCTGCAGTACCTTTATGAGTATGTCATAATTTCTCATTCTTCAGCTTTTATCATGGTGATGGATTGATACAACAGAATCCTAACAGGAAAAAATAATCGTGTCAGCTATAAGAATATTGTCCCATGTCACTTCAGAATTATTTAAAATAAATTTTCCACATTTATCCTCATTCCTAGACGAGATCATCCCACCTGCCCCTCCCCATCAAAAAAAGAAATGTTATACAAAAAGCCACAAACTTCAACTAATCAATTTTATTCACACTTCCCATGAAAAGCAGTTACATTTGTACATAAAATCATTAACACAGAGAATAAGAGAAATCTTAAGATGAACATATCTGATTAGACACAATACATAAAGTAAATGTGAAAATTAAAAGTAGCATACTTTAGTGATTAAATTTATACTGTATTTTCTACTTATTTATAGCAGCATCAGTAAGATTCCTCTATTTTTTAATAAACTAGCAGCAAAATTTTTTTAACTACACAAGTTCAGTAGATGTTTCCCCCCCACTGTTTCACTCATACAGAATTTATCACATTAACCAAACAAAACCACTTCTAGTTCCTGAAGAAATAGGTGGGAAAAGGTTTCACAAGTCACCAGTTATCCCTAAAAAGAAGGGAGGCGTGAGGAAGGAAGCTGAAAAAAATTTGCGTGTAATTACCAAAAAATAAATTCTCAACCACCTTGACCAATTATGAGTAAATTTTGTGGCATCTGTGTGTGTTTGTGTATGTTAGTGAATAAAAGGTATGTTAACTTTATTTTCTGATTTTATACTGCAGTTGAAAAATATGTGGAAGTTTCCAGGAGGCCTGTCAGAGCCTGGAGAAGACATTGGTGTGTATATTACATATCTTTAATTGACTTGAAAATGTTGAGGAAATTCATATGTTTACTTTCTTGCTGTAGAGCTGAGAATAAGATTTTAACTTTTCTAATTGGTTTAGGCTAAGTCAGAAAATTTCAGTGAAGTTACTTCAGGGATGATATAAAATAAGCAGCAAAACTTCTAATATTACAACTTATTTCATTGTTATAAATAATACCATTAGGAGCATAACACTTGTTTTTCTGCTTAGGACTGCTTCTAGATTAATTTGCTTGAAAATGAGAAGCTTTGGATGTATATCAGTCAGGTTTAGCATTAAGGGTTATTTTGAATATAACTAAAATTGTTGGAATTAAACTATGATAAAACAAATTCTTGAGCATTCTATCACACAAGGATGAAGAGTAACTTTTAAATGAATTGTGAAATAAGAATTATTTATAAAGTCAATTATAGAACAGTGGTGACATAATTCTTCTGTTTATGAAAATTTTATCTACTGTTTATTTTGGATAGTCAGAAAGCCAAAACATAGTAAAATGTCTCATATGAGAAAGTCTGAAGTGAGAGATAACTTCCTAAAACAATTTACTGAGCTCATTATGTCAGGATTTTACAGGAAGGAAAGAATAGAAACTGAGTTTTCCTACCTATTCCTTAAACCATTGGGTCAAGTGCAGTCCCTATCATAATAAATCAACTCATTTCATATCAGTATTATTTGTCTGTGACTTTTTCCTCAATATGTATGTCCCCTAGTCTCTTTAGCCATCATTTATATGAAGGCAATGTCCTAAACTATTTTTAAGTATTTTAAATATATATATATATACTTGAAACGATTTTTTTAATGTTCCACAAATTAAAAATGCCCTATACATAGTATAGAATCAACTCCTAATATCCTATAAGTAAATTCACTACATTCAGATATATCCATAGCAAATTTTGTTTTTTAGGTACTTACTGACCTTTTGCTTAGAGTTTGCTAGGCCTTCTGTTGAAATAAAAAGGATTTTGTAGTGGTGCAAGTGTTGAAAGAGAAGGGCATTTATTCTAGAGCTCCTGATTATCTCACACTATCCTTATGTGATATGACATCATGTGAACTAGTTAAGTTTATGTTTTACATCCTTATCCAGTTGATACTGGGCAAACAGCAGTCTACAGGAGGTTTGTGTAGCTTCCTCTTCTGAGTCTTGCCTTCTCTAATGAATTGACTTTTGTCATTTGAGTTTTTATGGATAGTCTGAGTTTCAGATATATTTAAATGGAGAAACACATTTCCAAGCCAAATGTGTATAATTGTAGGTTTGAGTGTACTCCAGAACACTTCAAGTCCATATTATTAGGAATTCACTACTTTCTTTGTGTGTTTGTGGTTGTCACAACAACCCACCTATTCAGAGATCGTATATACACCTCACTATGTGGAAGTAAGAAAAAAGCAGCAATTGGCATTCACCACACTACCTAGGAGTAGTATAAATTGAGGCTTTGCCTCAGAACTGATAAAACCGTGGAAGCAGCTAGAAATGATAACTGACAGCAGAGATCTGGAAGACTATGTATAGAGGGCATTTCTATTTTGTAACAGTAAAATAATAGATTGTTCTTAATAATGAAGCCAGATCATCCAGGAACTATTTTAAATTATTTTCTTTAAGCTCTGTTTTTAGGAAAGTATGTAATATACTTTAGGTATACTGCCATCACAAATGTGCAAACATTCATATTGGCTCTTAAGCAGTAAACAGTAGTTAACTGAGAAGCACATTTGTTTGGAATCGTTCATTCTTTGATACTACTAGGTAAATGAAGCACTATTGTCCGTAGTGCTTTAAAAAAAAAAAAAAGCGAAACATTAAGGGGGTGTATACAAAATAGAATGCAATCCTTAGGTTTTCATATAATATAATACCCTAAGAGTACAATATATGTACAAGGTTAAAAATGGAGACGCTGCCTTCCTGAAAAACAATTTCATTACCACTGACAGGAAGAGCATCCCTGCATAGCCAAAGGTCTTTAAAGCAGGGGGGTCTGATCAGAGTTCATCAGTGTACCAGAGTCAGAGGGAAACACCAGAAAAACCCATATTCTGCACAGTTTTTCCTTTTATTTCAATCTAATCCTATTAAATATTAGAAAATAGAAATAACATATAAATTCCATTTCATTATTGTCCTTTAACTAAACAAAACACTATGACGTTTTTAAACATATCTTTCAACCAGCAAAAATAAAAACAAAACCCTCTTGGTTTTTCCTATGTTCTTCAAACCTATAAAACAGTTATTTCAATTTAGCTTACAGTACATTAAAATAATAAAGGTACACGAGAATAAAGCACTTTATCTAGATAGAAAAATCTTTAAAATCTTTGGAGAAGAGATTTCAATCTTAAGATGGAACGGGTTCTTCTAGATACAAAAGCGCTTATTTGCCCATTCAGTTTTTAGTCTAGTCAATAATCATGGATTCAAATTAAACGGATCACACTACCCAGACAGCGCCAATTTTGAATCAACTGCTGTGATGACTGCTGAGCAGGGCAGATTTCGCTCACCAGCCCCGTCCTGTGCTTCCATAACACACCAACAGGCCAGACTCAGGAACTAAATGCCAGACTCTTGATTAGTGTTGCTAAAAGCTAAACAAGACCCCCATGGTCATCTTTCAAAGTGTTTAAAGAATAAAAATAAACATTTAAACAATTTTTAACTCAGATCAGCAAATGACATGTAAAATTTAAGACTACTGCCACAATCTTTAACAAATTTAATAACAAACATGTATACTACTAAAAATTATCTTTCTTATTAAGGCAAGTTTTCCTTTTCTTAACATATAAATTCTTCTTTTATGTTTTCAGTTTAAAAATATAATTTCTAACCATGTTTGACCTAAGGCAAATCTCAGTTATAAGGGAAGTCCACATATATTCAAGTATGGCAGACAAACATCTTATATATTAAACACTTTTCCTGTGCATATTTCCAGAGCCGTTTATCAGAAAAAACATTGAGACATTTTTTTTTCTTTCAACGACTTGCTCTTCCTTGCCTATTCCTCACTAGTAGGACTACTAAAGACAAATATAATTGACAATTTGACAAACAAGAAAATGGAGGCATTAAAGGGTAGTTGAACAAAAATTTGTACCTGTGGCAATGGTGAAGCTTCCCAGCAAATAGGCAAGGAAGGCAGCTTTTTTAGGGGCTTCTCATAAAACACTTTGGGAGACAATGACAGAGCATCATAAAATTAGAGAAATCCCATGTAGGAGGTTCATCTGGATATTTAGAAAAAGCAGCCACAAAAATAAGTTATTGGCAATAAAAATCCTGTCCCAGAAATTTGCATATTATTGAAAAATCAGCCTTATAAAATGTGAAAACCCTAGTTGTATCATAAAATTCTGTAGATCGCAAGTTTTTTGAAAACTTCTGATGAAATGACTGCAGCATTTTGCTGTTGGAGGAATGAATCCAAGTTCTTTGAAATGCAGGAAACAAAGAAAATGCCAAAAAATTAACCATGGTGGGATTCCACTCACAGGATAACTACAAGAGCATAACAAAATGGTTATAAAGGAGTCTGCTCTATGACTTCAGAGGTTTGACAGTCCTAGGAGAGACCAGGGGAGAGTTGAATCATTTCATAGTTCAGTACATTCTGTAGCTCTCCAGACTTTTATAAAGAAGAGTGGATCACTTTTTCTCAATTCTGATGTTTATAAATTTAGGCAGTTTTGATGGGTAATCAGGAATAGGATAATAGTGAAAAAATACGTAGGAATATTAACTGCAGCTTTGCAACCTATGTTTTCACCTCTGGGGAAATAAAGCAGGAAGAATTTTTTAAAATGTGACTTTCAAAATATATATATAAGTGGGTAAGCCTGCAAGTAGCAGCCAAAGAAATAGTATTTCAAAAGCTTCTTAGATATACATTGGTAAGAAAATACTTCGGTACTTCAGGATGTCCAGTAAGGCAAAGAGTTTACATTGAAAACTTTATTTTCTTAGGGTAAAGTTGTGCTTTCTGAGCATTTAGAAAATGCTTCTTGAAAATCTTTGATGATTAAACTCCTAAAAATGTGATCCTTATTGATTTGTACATTTTCTTCTATGTAGGAGATACAGCAGTTCGAGAAGTTTTTGAAGAGACTGGTATAAAGTCAGAATTCAGGTCCCTCCTGAGTATTCGGCAACAGCACACCCATCCTGGAGCTTTCGGAAAGTCAGATATGTATATTATCTGCCGCCTAAAGCCATATTCATTCACCATAAATTTTTGCCAGCATGAATGCTTAAGGTGTGAGTGGATGGATCTCAGTGACCTAGTCAAGACTGAAAATACAACTCCGATCACCAGCAGAGTTGCTAGGCTGCTGCTGTATGGATACAGAGAAGGGTTTGACAAGATTGATCTGACCATGGAAGAACTTCCAGCAGTTTACACAGGCTTGTTCTATAAAATCTATCACAAGGAATTGCCAGACAGTTATAAAACTATGACAGGCATGGATTAAATTTATATTTACATGGTTTTAAAATGTTTAAGTAAATTGTACCTGTAGATTAATGTGTGCCGTATTATAAGAAGTAGTGGACATTTGGGTTAACTAAATATCTGACTTAAATTTTCTAATGTCTGTGATTTCCATGAAGAAAACTTGTTTGTACGTATGCACATTTTAAAAGCCTCTTTTCAAATGAAGCAAATGTATGAAAAAGATTGTAGCTGTAAGTAAGCTTCACTGGATAAAGGCAAATTCTATATAAAAAGTGGAAGTCTATGCATTTTCCAGGAATTTTTGTTGTTGTTGTTTTACTAAGGCAATGGTTAAATATTTTACTGTTAGATAAAAGGTTATCTGACCAGTTACGTAAACTGAGCAGATAGCTGTATACATTTTTCTTTTCCTTTCATCAACAAATTTCTAAAATATACCTCTTCTTTCATGAGGTATATGAAATGAGATCAGATGCTGCCATTAAGATCAGCTCTTAGCAGACATTGGAAGAAAAAGTATAGCTTTCTGCCCAGGTCCTGTTTTGGGTCCAAGTTTATACTGCCCAGTTCGCTTCAGTGCCACATACCAACTGGAGTATTTCCTTGACCGGTAAGTATTGTAGTTATTAGATTCCAATCGTTCAAAAAAGAAACACTCGTCTGTAACACATTTCTGAAAAACAAAGGAAAAATTAGTAGTTGTTGTCATACTTTTCCGGTTAAATATTTAATGACAGTACACAGTGCTTTGGGTTCAACAGGACGATCAAACTAGTGAGACTCAACAGGCCAAAATCTGACACAATCTGAGTCTGCAGAAAGACACAGGACAGGAACACAGCGTATCAGCAGGACAGTTTCAAGCACATTTCTTCGGAGGAGCAGTCCAAGGACCATTCTCCAGCCCCACGATGGACAGGTCAGGTGCTAGGCAGCAGGAGCACACAGGTGGCGTAGGAACCACACTGGCTCAGACTTGAAACATCCCATGAACATAGATTTCAGTGGTCTCCAAAAGAGACATACATCCAGTAACAAGAAAGACCTAAAAGTGATTAATAGCTCCTGTAGTCGGCTTCTAGAGATAAGAATTTTACTGGATATTTACTTGGCTTTAATGTTTTGACTACTGTTAACTGAACTTTTAAAAACTGAAATGCAAACTTATCTAGTTTGCTCATTTTTTTTTGTAACTTACTAAGAAAGTAACTTAAGTGCAAATAAATCACAGGTAGCCTTACAAAGAAGCATACATTGCACAAGGACCCAGCTATACGATACCCAGGGCTGTCTCATGATTTTCAAAGAGATTCAAATGTAATAACAGTGGCACGGATACTCTGTAGCCAATACTTGCTACCTTTGTTAACTGAAGTTAACCTGTTTTACTTTATCTTGTCACTTTTTAGTGCCACCAATAAAAATCTTCCTCTTTCTCTATTCCAGGTTTAAGGTCAGGAGTCGAAAAGTAAAGAGTGAAAGGAAAAGGCATGTAATCATAAAGATAACATGAAAGGTCAGCACTGAGCTTCATGGGCTAATTTCCCAGAAATAGACCTAAACCACATCAGTCAGTTATCCTCAGGACGTTGATATGCTCATTTTTTGGTGTTCAGTCAGCCTACAGGGTGCCCCACCTTGCTAGTTAGCACTCCCTATAATGCTTGGCCAACTGGGATACATACCATGCCAGTAATATTTGCCTTCTCAGCCAGTTGCTTGTATTTTAGAGAAAAGAAATAGTACCAGGGATTAAGTGGATAATATTGATACATTATGGAAACCACAGTTTGTTTTTTTTTTAAAAAAACAGAGGTTACTTGTACCTTTTTACACAGAGGGGAGAGAAGGAAATTGTGCCTCTGTGCTGAACATTCAGACATGTAAGTTTACTAAACAGCTGATGTGCACTTGAAAACAAACTGCACTTTTTTTTTTTTTTTTTTTTTGCAGTACGCGGGCCTCTCACTGTTGTGGCCTCTCCCGTTGCGGAGCACAGGCTCCAGACGCGCAGGCTCAGCGGCCATGGCTCACGGGCCCAGCCGCTCCGCGGCATGTGGGATCTTCCCAGACCGGGACACGAACCTGCGTCCCCTGCATCGGCAGGCGGACTCTCAACCACTGCGCCACCAGGGAAGCCCCAAACTGCACTTTTTTAATGGGTAGTAGAGCCAAAATTCAGTCTCAATAAAAGCATGCATCTAACATCGCATTTTAAGCAATTTTCAGTTCTCTCCATCCTAAGTTTACAAATCATCTTCATTGGTTGTGATGTCAATAATCCTGTTAAAAAGTGATGCAGTGTAATTTTTTTAACCTTTATAAACATATTCACAGAGCTTTTTTCCTATACTCAATGTTTAACTGCTCACCATTTCAAACTTAAGAGAAAAGGAGATCTTCAGAGGACATCACAGAGGAAGTGGGTAAGTAGCTTCTAAAGGCTTACAACAAATTGTGCCTTGCCTTCAAGCCTTAGTTTATATAGGCCCAGGAGCTGGGAAATCCCTTAATTCATGGTTATTGACTGCTCTCATGCATATCATTTTATTTAAATGCCACAACAATCCTCTGACATAATGTATCATATATACTCATTAACAAATGAGGAATCTAAAACTCAAGGCTCATAGGTCAGGAGACTAGGATCGACATATATACACTACTGTGTATAAAACAGATAACTAATGAGAACCGACTGTGTAGCACAGGGAGCTCTACTCAGTGCTCTGTGGTGACCTAAATGGGAAGGAAATCCAGAAAAGAGGGGATATATGTATACGTATAGCTGATTCACTTTGCTGCACAGCAAAAACTAATGCAACATTGTAAAGCAACTATACTCCAAAAAAAAAAATAAATAGATAAATAAAATCGGGAGAATAAATAAATTAAACTCAAGGCTCTTAGTAACTTATTTCAGATTGTGGATACCCTTTGCCCATGTATCCGTCTGACACCTTTTCATCAAATTACATTTTCCTTTATTTTCCTTTATTTTTTTTAATGTAAGAATAATTTTGGGATACAGAAAGCACACAGCTCAAATAATGCATTTATTCATTTAACGTAATTTTTTCTTCTAGGCGCTGGGATACATCAGTGAACAAAACTGAACAAAGATCCCTGCCTTTGTGCTGGTCCGATTCTCACTGGGGGAGACACAAAATAAGCAGTAAGCATAATTGAATAAATTGTAAGCTACAATACGATAAATCCTATGGGAAAAAGTAAAACTGAGAGGATAAGAGGGATGGGGGATGGTGTGGGTACAGATTAGGCTGCAGTATTAAATAGCACGGCCACAGTAGGCTCCACTGAGAAAGTCATATTTGAGCAAAAACCCCTGAAGGGGCTGGAGTTAACCCTCCAGATACCAGAGAACAACATCCCAAGCAGACAGGGAAAAGCCAGTGTAAAATCCCTGCAACAGGATCTTGCCTAAAGTGTGTGAAGGGCAGCAAGGCCAGTGGAAATGAAGCAGAGGGTTTGAAGGGGAAAGGAAATGAAGTCAGAGAGGTAATGAGATAGGAGATTTATAGGCTATTGTAAGTATTTTGGCTTCTATCCTGAGAAATTGAAAAGCCATTGTAGACTTCTGAGCATGATCTGACATTTTTCCAGGATTACTCTGGCTGTCAAGATTACTCTGGGCCAAAGGCAGATGCACATACAGATACACCCATTAGAGGCTTGCTCAGTAACCTAGACAGAGAGGGAGACTCAGACCACGCCGGTAGCAGCAGAGGTGGTAAGAAGCTGTCTGCTTCTGGATGTATGCTGCAAGTAGAGTCAACACAGTTTCCTGACACATCAGATGTGCAGTGTAAGATATAGAGGAATCAAGGGTGGCACTGAAGTTTATGTTCTAGATGATGGACTTGCTGAGATGGGGAAAGCTGTGAGGGGGAACAGGTTTTATAGAGAAAGATTAGGAATTCAGTTTTGGACATGTTGAGTTTGAGATAAATATTAGATGTCCTAAAGGAGATAAAGAGTGTTTACTGAGCGCATACTCTGCAAGAGACAAACCACTTAACCTTCTTTCCCTCTTACTAACGCTAATAACCACAGAATTGGAACTTGAAAAGTACTAATTTATTTGGAATGCTGAGAAGTGTTTTAAGTTACAATAATTCCAATAATCCATATTCTCAATTCTAAAAGGTATGGAATCTAAAAAATGAATGTAGATGTACATGTATGAGAGTAATATAAATCTGTCATGCATCAGCGGTAGGCCACACCTCAAGACTTGCCTGAACATTATCCACATGAACTAGCTTAGCTTATGGTCCTGTATAAGGGGCACAGTAACCATTTGTTGATACTGGTAACAGTGATGCTAATGATTTTAAAGATGGTGCTGGAAATCTGACCCCTTGTAGGGGCATCTGAATAGGAAAGAATCAAACAGAGTTTGAAAAGGCATAATCAACATTTTAAATAGTTTGATTTGTATTTTGCCTGTATATTTAATTTACTTTGAAATTTCAAAAAGAAAGTAAACTGATGTGAGATATTTATACATAATGAAAAACTGACCCTAGGAAATGGTAGGAACCACGTTTCTCACTATTGGAGTGGGTAGTTACAGACAAGCCAGCAGGGAAGGCTAAAATGGTTCATGTGATACTGTTGGATTAGGGTTGGATAACATCAGTATGTACTCATTTTTAAATATAGAAATATTTATGGTTAAATATAGATGGTTAAATGTAGAAATATTTATAGTTATGTGTATATATATATCCAGGTTGGTATATGCCTATATTCCTTGCTCGGTCAGATAAGAGGGCCTGGAAGCAGACACACCTCGGTAGCAACAAGCACGCCCAGATCTTGGTTTCTGATGCCACTTTCTAGTAGAAGGAACCAAGCCTCCTTAGAGAAATGGCTCATTCTGGGCTGGAGTAGGGAATATACAAGATGAGACTGGAGCACTCTTAGAGGACATGAAGTAAGGAAGTGCTCAAAAAAACCCGCATTGACTGGGGTATGTCAAAGAATACAGGAGCCAAATGAAAAAGCTCCCAAGAGCCAAAGCTGAAACAATGTGAACAACAAAATAATACAGTTTTGGATTATAACCCAAAGTACAAAATAAATATCCATACATATATACTGATATACATGATTAACTAAATAAAAGAAGTTGTTTCTCATACAAAAGAATTCCAAATAATTTATGCAGATACTTCCTCCTCAAGGAGACGGAGCATAAACCTCCCCCGCCCCGACTCCCATCTCTTAAATGTAGACTGTGTATAGTGACTTTCTTCCAAATACAGTATGGAAAGGGGAAAACAGCAGTAACTTTACAGTGGAGACAAACACTACCTCAGCCAGCTGACCAAGGTTAATATTATTAGTTATAAGCATGTTCCCTGAAACGATACAATGAAAGTAGTACTTTACCTCTGTGACCTACCTCCCAAACACTCATAACCCATGTCTAATCATGAGGAAAACATCAGGCAAACTCAAAGACCTTCTAACAAATACTTGACCAGTACTCCTCAAACTGTCCAAGTAATCAAAAAAAGGAAAGTCTAAGGAAATGTCATGATCTAAGGGAGACTACAGAAACATGATGACTAAATGTGGTATCCTGGAACAGAAAAACGACATGAGGTAAAAATTAAGGAAATATGAATAAAGTATGAACTTCAGCTAATAATGATGTATCAATATTGGTTCATTAGTCATGACAGGTGTACCATACTAATGTAACATGTTAATAGGAGAAGCTGGGTGTGGAGTATACAGAAACTCTCTGTACTGCATCTTCACAACTTTTCTGTAAACCTATTACTATTCTAAAATCAAAATTTATTTTTAAAAAAACCTGACCTTAGGGCTACAAGTATGACCACAAAAAAAGAATCTCAAGTAACTGAATTTAGTAACTCTAGTTACACTATGAGGGATAAAAGCATCTCATTCATTTCTGTGCTCTACAACATCCAAATACAGATCATTTATTTATATATACATATACACTTTATTTCACCATACTATAAATGCCAGGTGGGTGGAGATTTTCTTCTGTTGTTTTTCTTCTATTCTATTGCTATATCAGTGCCTGGCACATAGTGATCAATAAATATTTACTAAATTAATGAATAAATGAAACTTTTATATAGGTTACAATAAAAATACCATTCAGTGGCACTGCAAAATCTAAATAAGAACAAAGGAACTAAGACCAAGGAAAATCCAGCCTAAGTACTGAAATACAGAATATAGTCTAATTTTATGGACTAATTTAGTCCCTGAGGAAACTAAGCCAGTTGGCCCACTGACTATCCTAACATCTGCGAGGATCTTTATGAGCCAGGAAACCTGGGTTCCAGTCTTGCCTTGATCCCTGACTATCTTGTATCTTTGAGTGAGCCACTTAACCGCTCTGAACCTTACTTTTCTCATCTGTAAAATAAGACTGGGTTAGATGATCTTTAAGATCCCTCCCAATCTTTAACAATTTTTAAGCCTTTAAAACAATCTTAAAGCCCTGGCATACTATAAGAAAAGAACTAGAGTAAATTCTCCTCCCCCTGCCGCCCCCCACCATCCCCTGTCCTTATGTATTGGCCTCAGAATTCTCGTGCACTGCTAAATGTTAGATTGACCCTTATGCTCACTCCCCCATGCTCTGTTTTTTGGATTGTTTATTCTTTTACAGTACTTTGATTTTGCAGTTTTGGCTTATGAGAGAGTTTGCTCAACAGGAGTCCAAGAATGCTTTTGCTTACACAGCTTCTGAGAATTAAAAACAGACATGATGTGTAAGTATCAGTGTTGACTATTTCAGAACAAACTAAGAAAGACACAAATTGTAAAAAGTTTAAATTTAATCTTAATATTGTAATATATATGCAGCTTACGTAAAATTTTATAAGATTGGATTCTAAAAGAAGCAATAATTCTTATTAAGCAGTAACCTTTGCATTTAATCTAGTATTTTCTCTCTTAAAAATGATATTCTTCTTTACTGCATTTTCTGACAAATTTAATCAGTATATATCACCATTCTGTAGAAGTGAACCCTCAAAAATCTCTAAGTTTCATTTCCCCTCAAGTAAGAAAGTTATTCAATAAGTAAAAAAAATTTTACTTTTACAGTAATTAAATGTATATTCTCAGATACGATACATAACTTTTGCATATTTGACTCTTACGGATCAACACAGATCACACACATTCTAATACTTACTGAATTATTTTGTTTAGGTTATCACAGTCTGTCGCATAATATAGAAAACAATGTGCAACTTTCTAGCAGCTAAAGACCAGGCAGATTTTTTCATACCAGTGCTAACACTGAGGTTGTTTGGTGATTTAAACTTAAGACTACAGTTAACCTCATTATATGCAATTTTTGAACATAGAAGAAATCATAGATCCTAATATTTGTCCTGGGCTTCTGTTGTTCATAGCAACAAAATTTATTTTGCTATGGAATGGAATACGGAGTCTGTTGTATATTAAAGAACTACTCAACTTCAGCCTCCAAATTTAGGCTTTGGCAGGTAAATATAGTTACTCTGAGTCTTTTTTAATACTCTCAACTGGTAGTAATCAACCTAACCTGACTCTTAGAAACCAAAATGTGTTATTATCCAGCATGCTCTTCTTTCTGAGGGGAAACTATAATGTTTTACAAATCAGTGTAGGAATCGCACACAGGATAAAATGCAGAAGAACCCAGGGATGTGCCGTAACGTAGCAATCTGAAATGGGGTGGGGCCCTGTAGAAGAAGAGTGGGAAGAATTATGCCTTTGGCAAATGCAAGTTCATAAACCCCAGTGTCTCTAGGTAATAAGGAACATCTGCATCCCCAAATGATGGCTACTGGTCACAACACTGGACTTATCCCAAAGTTGTTTTGCTTTGTCTTTTTTTTACATGCCAGTTGTCTCTTCCCATTGTCACCTGAGTGAGGTCCCTGCTGACATCCCCAGCTACAGTGTCTTTCATCATCAGTGATTCGTCTCAACCTGTTAAACAGTGGAACAGATGCTATCAATAGCCAAGGGTCAAGACTTTTAATTTCTTGCCTGAAAGTTGCTATTGTTGACAGCTCAGTGCCTGTGGATCCGACTCAGAGGAAAATATGCCACCTCCTGAATCAACACCACCTTCTTGGTTTGGGGGTAAGTGTCCCTTGTTTTAGGGACACTTACTTTTTCATCTGAAAATTGACACAGCCCACCCAGACTAATCTGAAAAAGGATTGCTGCTGAAGAGGCAAGGCAGCGAGCCACACAAATTGAATGGTAAGACCAGAGATTGACTCATGACCTTGGCATGGAATAGATCCAGTGACAGGAGCTGGAACAACTGGATCTTGGCTGGTGCCTTTCCTCAAAGAAAACTGATAAATCCTGAATATTCCATTTATGTGTAACAGCTGTGGCATTGTCCCTGCAGAGTTTGTGATAAATTTCTGAGCATTGCTAAATTAACTCTTACTGTACCAGCTTGAAGGAAATCTGTTGTATCTGGAAGAATTAACACACATCCAAGGGGACAGAAATATATTTAAGACTAAATAGAATGCTGTGACCTTAATCTTGTGAAAGGTCCTGCTTAGCTAAGGAAGAAATTAGAAAACACTGTTTTATTTTATTGTTTTATTTGTTTATTTTGTGCTTCTGATGGTACAGAATCAACAGTTTGGGAAGCTTAATGCCTGTGTGCCAAGAGAAGAGGTCAGAATTCTCTGAATTCTAACTTGTAGAGAATTCTCTAAGAATGTGAAGACAGCTCAGGTTTTAGGTCTAGTGTCTTAAATTGTCTCCTCTTTTACAGACTCCAGTAGTTTCAAAGACTCACTGTAGAGTAACTTCTCAACCTAAATGTCCATTGACATTTATTTACAAAACAGAAACAGACTTACATAGAAAACAAACTTATGGTTACCAAAGGGGGAAGAGTGGGGAGGGATAAATTAGGAGTTTGGGATTAGCAGATACAAACTACTATGTATAAAATAAACAACAAGTCCTAGTGTATATATCACAAGGAACTATATTCAATATCTCGTATAACCTATAATGGAAAAGAATATGAAATATATATATATATATATTTAAAATTGAATCACTTTGCTCTACACCAGAAACTAACACAACATAGTAAATCAACTATACTTCAATTTTTTAAAAAAAATATGTAATAAATAAGGTAGAGGAGCTTCTGTTTTCATCACTTCTGACAATTATTTTTATCATTACAGATGAACCTGTGTTCCAGCCTGTGTTCTCAAGATAAATAACCCCTCCAATGACTATCTTACAGGGCCACCATGATTACCAGATTACTGGATCTTCTAATCGCTTTAAGTGGAAAACCACAGGGTAACAATCTGAAGTCACAAGACAGACATAGCAAAGTCTAGAGCTTTAAAACCATTTTGACTAGTGCCAATTTGACTAGCGTTGTCCGTAGTTGAGACAGAAGCAAATGTTGTATGTATTTACTTTCTTTCCTCCACCACCTTTACTGTCTGACAGTAGCCAAATCAACACTATTGCAGGAGACAAAGTGATGCACACTGTGTTTTGTTACATCCTGAGGTGAGAAGAGTAGGGTTATCCCCTCTTCTCTCTACAAGGTCAAGGTCATCCAAAATTACCCATTGATTCACTGTCCTGGAAATATTTTAAATGCTACTTCAGTAGATTCCCAAAGTATTACATCATCCCTTGAGATAACAACAGGCTGGTTAAAAAAAAAAAAAAAACAGTGGAAGAAGTGAAAGTTCCAAGTAGTTAGCCTTTCATAGCTATGTTTTTTTTGCCTAGGAAACCTCATCCATTTCCCCTGCTTTAGCCGCCGCATATATGCTTACGACGCCCAGATCTATAGATCAACACAACACCTCTCCTCTAAACTCCAGACCCCCAACTCCAACTATGTAGTGAACATCTTCACCTGAATTTCTCTTAGGCACCTCAAACTAGATAAGACTAAATAAATGAGAACCTGTCTTACCTTTTCCCAGAACTTGCTCTTTTCCTCTTCCCCTTTCTCATCTACCTCCTCATCCAAACTAGAAACCTGGATGTCATCTTTGACTCTTTCCTCGACTCTACTCATAACTCGGGTCAGCCTCAGTGCTCACACTTTACTCCATCCTCTTCATCCTGTCACTGCCAGGTTCTGATCATCACTTGCTTGGACTATTCCCATGGCCTTCTAACTGGCCTGTCTCCACCAGCCTTGGACCCCTCAAATCCGTCCTCTGCGCTGCTGCCAGAGAGCTCTTTCTTGAATTCAAATCTCATGTGTCTCTTAAAACGCTTTATGGCTTCCCACTGCTGAGAGCAGCATGGTGCTATCAGGTACTTCAGCAGGCAGTTTACCTGCTTCTCCAGCCTCATCTCTTCCCCTCTACCTTCTATTGCCTTTGCACCTTACACTCCAGCAGGAGTGAATTGTAATTCTGGAGAAACCCCTAGTAAGCCTTCCGCATCCATGCCTGTGCCACGTCCTAGAATTATCTATATCCTGATCTCCATTCCTCTGTTCCCGAACTGCCTGATAAACTCCTTCCTCTACATTATGTCAAATCCTCTTGGTAGGTCATTTTTCCCAATCTAGACAAGTTTAATCGCTCCCTTTCCTTTATTTCTACGCATACATGCAGCACATAGAAGAACACACCGAAGCCACCCCTTACACATTATTACGAATACTTATTTACACTTCTGCCTTCCCAGACTGTCACTTATTAAAGGCACAGGCCATTTTGTATCCAGTTTTATAACCCTAATGCCTAGCATGGTATCTAGTATACTGTACACTCAAAAAATACTAGCTATTGAAGAGGATTCTAAAATTTATTCAGTTACATAAAAAGAGCACCACTACACTGAGACTTATTTATCCTACAAAAATCACATAAATATAATAAATATATCTTTGTCAGATGATCAGATGGTTGAATATTCTTTTTCTCTGTAAGTCTGTTTCAGTCCCTTCAGAAATCCAACGATCACATACAGATGGCCAAGAGGCACATGAAAAGATGTTCAACATCACTAATCATTAGAGAAATGCAAATCAAAACTACCCAAGAGGTATCACCTCACACCAGTCAGAATGGCCACCAGCAAAAAATCTTCAAACAATAAATGCTGGAGAGGGTGTGGAGAAAAGGGAACCCTCTTGCACTGTTGGTTGGAATGTAAATTGATACAGCCACTATGGAGAACAGTATGGAGGTTCCTTAAGAAACAAAAAAATAGAGCTACCATATGATCCAGCAATCCCACTCCTGGGTATATATCCAGAGAAAACGGTAATTTGAAAAGATAACATGCACTCCAGTGTTCACTGCAGCACTATTTACAATAGCCATGACATGGAGGCAACCTAAATGACCAGCGACAGGAATGGGTAAAGAAGATGTAAATATATACACAATGGACTATTACTCAGCCATAAAAACGAATGAAATAATGCCATTTGCAACAACATGGATGGACACAGAAATTATATACTAAGTGAAGACAGAGAAAGACAAATATATCACTTATATGTGGAATCTAAAAAAATGGTACAAATGAACTTATTTACAGAACAGAAATAGAGTCACAGATGTAAAACACAAACACAGTTATCGGGGGGAAAAGGGGAGGGATAAACTGGGACATTGGGGTTGACATATACACACTACTATGTATAAAATAGATAACTAATAAGGGCCTACTGTATAGCACAGGGAACTCAATACTCTGTAATGACCTATATGGGAAAAGAATCTAAAAACGAGTGGATGTATGTATAACTGATTCACTTTGCTGTACAGCAGAAACTAGCACAACGTAAATCAACTACACGCCAATAAAAAATTAATTAAAAAGAAATCCAAAGATCTTCACTCAGAAAAAAATTCAAAAACTAAGCTCAAAACACCACAACTGCTCAGTACTATTAGATCCATTCTGTGGGGAAAGCTATGAAGTGCTATATAACTGGCTGCTGGTATTGGTATTATGGCTGTGGTTTGTATATACACGCACTTTTAGGTACATGTCTTATCTACTCCCCCAATGAGACACAAGTACAATCTGTGTCTTTTATACTGATCTGCTTCCCTGCGTCATTCCCCACACAGTGTCTGCTCAACAGACATACAATCCTGGTTGTAATAATAATGGTGAAGTTGACAGGGAGCCTGTATTAATGGAAAGAATACTAGCCAGCAGCAAGGACCCTGGAGTAGTGTGATAAAAAGTAAAAAAACAGAGAAGTCCCTGCCCTTAATGAGCTTATATATAAATGAGAAGTAACATGAGGAAGTAACAATTTTGAGGACCTATTATGTATAAGACCCTGATTTTGGCACGACATAAATTATTTAGTCCACACAAAAACTCTGAGATACAATCTTTATTGTCTCTATTTTATAGTACTCTAAATGGCAAGTGTTTCTATGTCATATTTGAGATAAGCTTAAAAACTCATACTCAAAATTTTATATGTCCATCCCAGTGATCTTCAGACAACTGCACAATATAAAGATTTTTTTTAAACTATAGTTTTAGGGACTTCCCTGGTGGTGTAGTGGTTAAGAATCCGCCTGCCAATGCAGGGGACACGGGTTCGAGCCCTGGTCCAGGAAGATCCCACATGCCGTGGAGCCACTAAGCCTGTGCACCACAACTACTGAGCCTGCGCTCTAGAGCCACAACTGCTGAGCCTGCGTGCCATAACTACTGAAGCCCGTGCTCCACAACAGAGAAGCCACCGCAATGAGAAGCCTGCACGTTGCAATGAAGAGTAGCCCCCGCTCGCCGCAACTAGAGCAAGCCTGTGCAGCAGCGAAGACCCAATGCGTCCAAAAGTAAATAAATAAATTTATTAAAAATATAATTTAAAAATAAGACTATAGTTTAATAGCTTTGCAGCAAAGGCAGTAAAATGCAGTGAATTAGAGTTCCTGCTCTAGAGTTCGACTGCCTGGCATGCCCTCCTGGCGTGCCATCCAGGCTCTGCCTCATATGACCTGTGTTTCCTTGGTTACTTTATTACTCCCTCAGAACTTCAGTTTTTGCGTCTGTGAAATAGAGTATAATACTCTATTTTATAGGATGAATGTGAAGATTAAATGATATACCTGTAAAACCCTTAATAAAGATTTAATAATACCAATACTAGTAAATTCATAGCAATAAAAGCTAAATTTAAAAAAAGTACAAAAAGAGAAAACATTACTTACAGAAGCCAGTAATCTTCCATCTTCCTTCATAGCAAGGTAACGGTTCGCACACACTCCTTTGATAGACACAACCCCTCTCTCTTCTGCTTGAAGTTGTAGTTTGACTATAAGTAATGGAGAAAAAATTACCTTTGTAGCATCATAGAAAAAAGAGGCATCTACACGTTTATGCAACATGCAGGGTAAAGACAAGAGGCACTTGTGCATCCAGCCAAGGAGCTGGGGGACAGGGGCCAGATGTCAATTAAATTCTGTTAGAATGAGAGGCAGACCCACTAAAGTATGAGTGCCTCTTGACTCCCTTCTCAATCCAGTGTCAGTGAGCGGATAAGAGTGACAGATGGAGAATTTTTTTCCCTTCACGTGTAATTAGCCTCCACTTGGCCCTGTTAACTACTTAGATTTTTTTTTAATGAACATATTTTAAGAGTACATAATATATAAACTACTTATGAGAACTTCCACACTACTGCCTAACTTTAAACTCTTGAAAAGTTATTTTAACCAATTCTTCACAAATAAGATATAATTGCTCACTATTATCTTTTGGTTTGTATTTCCTTGAGTTTCCTCACCTTTTATTTCTAGCTTCCCCTTCAATACAATACCAAATGCATTTATCTTTCTTTATGGAGGGATTGTGATGTATAGGGTTTTTTTTTTGCAAATATCTATTGGGAAAACAAAATGTTTATGCTTAATTTGCTTATAGTGTGATGAAAGATTTTCAGAATGTAAGATCCTGAAGAGGATGACCTATGTGTTACACTACATTATCAATATTAAGCAGACTGTTGAAAAACAAAAAAATAGATATTACATGATGATGATAATGCCATAGGGACAAATAATCATCTAATTAATTCAGTTAAAATTAAGTTCAAAATTTGTTTTGCTATTCAGAAGCAGCATTCTCCTGCCTAGAACAGCATTCCCCAAGATGTATTTTGGCTAACAGAAATTACTTAAAAAACAGGTTCTGGGGCCAAGTAAATTTAGGAAATTCTTGGTTAAGTCAAGTTAACTCTTTATTGTCAAACTTCTCAGAACTTTGCCTCTCATAACCTGCATTATAAATCACCATAAGGGGATCAAGTACACAGTGTGTATAAAATGTGCTTGGGTCCCAGAACAAGTTTTTTCATAGGCTTTTCTGTGGCCTATAAACGTATCTAGGACATTCTTGAGAGCAATAGAAAAAAGCAGTGAATATTCAAAATTTTAGAAATCAGAATAATATTATTTGGATAACATTAGAAACATTAAGTAAATTTAATTTTCCCAGGTGAACCCGGACAGCTAGGAAACATGGCACGAAAAGGCAATGTTTGAAAAATTCTGGAATTACTATTAACTTTGTTAGACATAATTATGTCATAGTAATTATGTTTTAAATTTTTTCCTATCAGGTAGAACAACATACGGGTAAAATGAGATATAACATCTGGGATTGGCTTTAAAATATTCCAGGAAAAAAATAAAATATTCCAGGAATCAATATTTTTTTAATAAAATGGGTGGGATAAATAAAACAAGATTGACTAACCTATGTCAATAGTTATTAGAAGCATGGGAGTTCATTATTCTCATTACTTTATGAATGTTTGAGAATTTACATTTTTTATAAAAAGATATTTGTTGGACATTTAATGTCTGATTCTCCTCTGTACCAGTCACTCCAGGTGAAATTCTTCTACAGAATCTTAAAAGACAGTACAAAGTAAAAGGAATATAATCAAGACATGAAAACTAAAGGGAAGGGAAGCCCAAGATTTACTTTTAACAAATATAAGCAAAATTAATGATTATGAATAAAAATCCTTGTATATAGCTCTAAAGTGATGTAGATAAGCCGTATTAATTATGGATGCATTTGCATCTCTTTTTAACTCATATGGCTGTATAAATGCTCCTGAGGCAAGACTGCATAGTCAATCACTATGCTTTTTTCCCAGCACTTTAGCAATAAACTATAGCCTAGCTCAAGCCCACCATCTTATAAATGTGTATTACTGGTCATAAGGCAGATTATGGATATTAATGTGTGGTCAGTACCTGCAACTCAGTACCCAAAGTAAATGTCATCATTCACTTATTCATTGGCCTTTCACAGATTTCTTGGGATTCCACATTAGGATACTGTCATTTGATAAGCCACTAAAAAGTAAACACTAATTGTAGACGCCTGAAAAGTGTTTCCATTAACATATAACTATAAAAATATAAACTTTAAGGGTTTCCCTGGTGGCGCAGTGGTTGGGAGTCCGCCTACCGATGCAGGGGACACAGGTTCGTGCCCCGGTCCGGGAAGATCCCACATGCCGCGGAGCGGCTGGGCCCTTGAGCCATGGCCGCTGAGCCTGCGCATCCGGAGCCTGTGCACCGCAACGGGAGAGGCCACAACGGTGAGAGGCCCGTGTATCGCCAAAAAAAAAAAGTATATATATATATATATAAACTTTAAAAGTAACCAGAGCCTGAAAACAATAAGAAGCTGGAAAATCCACAAAATCATAGATTTTCTTTAAAAACCCATCAGAGCTGAGATGCAAAGAGACCTAAGTAAACTAAATTTCACATACAGATGATCCCTTCCCCCACCAAAAAGATGACCTGCTTCCATCTTTCACAGGAAGAAGACTAACCCTATCAAAATGGGGAGTGTAAAGAAACCAGCTGAACTTTCACAAACTTCTAAGTGCTGCTGACGTGAAGAACTGGATTTCTAAGGAGCCCTAATCAAACAGCAATTCCATACCCACCTGCCAGTTCTCTCCTACAGAGCTTGCACCTAGTGCACAACCATCACACACCAGAGGCAGAGGACAGAACAGAAGGGCTAAGAGATCCTTCTGAAGCACCTAAGGCTTTGCTGAGTGCAAAGCAGCAGTCCACTGACAGCTGGGAGTGGAACAGAGCTGAGAGAGAGCCCTTTGAGAATCACTGAGCCTTCACCAAATGAAAAGCAGGATGAAGAGAGATCTTCAAAGACAATGGTAGATTTCAAGAGCAAGGATAATCCTGACCTACCCAAATAGTTAATAGCTGGGCTATTTTTGTCTTAGACAAAATGGAATATGAGAAAGTACTCAACCCAAAAGAAGGCAGTAGAAGAGGAACAGAAGGACAAAGAACAGATGGGGAAATTAGAAAACAAATTCCAAGATGGCAGATTAAACCCAACACATCAATAATTGAACTAAATGTAAATGAACTAAACACTTAAAGGAAAAATTGTCAAGAAGTTAAAAGGCAAAACCCAACTATGTTGTCTACAAGGAAAGCACATTAAATACAAAGATACAGGCAAGTTGATAGTAATGTGGGAAAAAAATATAAAATGTATAATCCTAATTATAAGAATGCTAGTATGGCTATATTAATATCTGATGTGGACTTCAAGGCAAGTAGTATAACTAGAGATGAACAAAGTTATTTCATAATGATAAGAGGGTCAGATACCTCAAGAAAACATAATAATTTTAAACATGTAGCACATAATAATAGATAATGTGCTATAATAATAAATTGCCTGAAGCAAAAATTGACAGAAGAAATAGATCAGTAAGGATATGGAATATAAGAATAATGTTATCAGCCAACCTGGCCTTTTTTTTTTTTTTTTTTTTTGAGATCAGGTAGGTTTCATTTACCTGAAACTTTAGTCTCTTAACATCATTGTCATTTGAAAACTATGCTAAAAAAAAATTAACTCTGCCAGCATGGTAAGTGATCCTATGCTTATTTGCCTAGTGGACTTGTACTATTGGTACCCCTGGTACTTTTGTTTTTTAACAGTCTGAGACATAGTTCATGTATGATACAATTCATTTAAAGTGTACATACAATTCAGTGGTTTTTAGTATATTCACAGAGTTGTGCAACCATCACCACAATCAATTTTAGAACATCTTCGTCATCCCACACCTCCTATGGTTCACCTCCTATGTCCCCAATACCACCAACCCCAACCCTAGGCTACCACTAATCCACTTCCTGTCTCTATAGATATGCCTATTCTGGATATTTCATATAAATGGGATCATACAATATGTAGTCTTTTGTGACTGGCTTCTTTCACTTAGCATATTGTTTTCAAGGTTCATTCACATTATAGCCATGTATCAGTACTTCATTCTTTTTTATTGCCAAATAACATTGCATTGAATAGAGAGACCCCATTTGATCTACCCATCCATCAGGTGATAGACATTTGGTTTGTTTCCAATTTTTGGCTATTATGAATAATGCTGCTATAAACATTCAAGTACAAGATTTTGTGTAGATATATGTTTTCATTTCTCTTGGGTATATACCAAGAAGTCAATATGGTAACTCTATGTTTAAATCATTTGAGAAATTGTCAGACTTTTCCAAAGCAACCATTTCACATTCCCACTAGAAATTAAGGGTTCCAATTTCTCCACATCCAGGCCACATTTGTGATAGTCCGTGGTGGTGTTTTTTGTTTGTTTTTTCTATTATAGTCGTGCTAATTGGGTGTGAAGTGGTATCTCTTAGTTCTGATTTTCATTTTTCTGATGTTGAGTATCTTTTCATGTGTTTATTGGCTACTTGTATATCTACTTTAGAGAAATGTCTATTCAGATCCTTGGCCCATTTTTTAGATTGTCTTCTTCTCATTGAGTTGTAAGAGTTCTTTATATGTTCTAGATACAAACTCTAATTAGATATCTGATTTGCAAATATCTTTTCCCATCCTGTGGCTTGTCTTTTCAGTTTCTTGGTATTATCCTTTGATGCATAAACATTTTTAATTTTCATGAAATCCAATTTATTGATTTTGTTTTTTCATTGCTTGTGCTTTTGGTGTCATATCTGAGAAACTACTGCCTAATCCAAGGCCATGAAGATTTACGCCTATGCTTTCCTCGCAAGAGTTTTAGTTTTACCTTGTCATTTAGGTTTTGATCCATTTTGAGTTAATTTTTGTATGTTGTATGAGGGTCCAGCTTCATTGTTTTACATGCGGATGTGCCTAAATTGACACTTAACGATCACTACACCCAAAATCTGCAGAATATATATATTTTCAAGGAACATTCCCAAGAATAAATTATATGCAGGCCATAAAACAAGTCTCAATATACTTAAAAGGGCTGGAATCATACAGAGTGTAATATGAGAAATTAATAACAATAAGACATCTAGAAAATCCCACAAATATTTGGAGATTAAGCAATACATTTCCAAGCAAAACACATATCAAAGAAAGCACAAGGGAAATTAGAAAATATTTCTAATTGTATGATAATAAAAACTCAACATGCTTAAAGGGAAAGGTATAGCTTTGGAAAAGCAAAAAATCATGAAAATCTCAGCTTTTACCTTAAGAACCAGAAGAGCAAATTAAGCCTAAAGTAGTAGCAGAGGGAATACATACTATGTAAAAATTACACAATGGAGTATATATATATTAGTAGAAAATAATCCCAAAGAGCTAACAGTTATTTCAGCGTAATAAGAGGAAAATAATATTTTACTTTCATACACTTTTTGATATTTAAAATTTTTTTCTCGGTTGAACATATGTTACTTTTATAACAAGAACAATGTTAGCATTGTCAGAATTTTTAAATAATGTAGAATAAAATGCCAAGTGTATGCCATATTAAACATGAAATAATTGCAGTCATGAGTTCCAAGAGGGAAATTTCTCAATTAAAAGCGATGTAAGAAATGTATCAATCAAAAGGAATGTGTAGGGCTTCCCTGGTGGCGCAGTAGTTAAGAATCCGCCTGCCAATGCAGGGGACACAGGTTCGAGCCCTGGTCCAGGAAGATCCCACATGCCGTGGAGCAACTAAGCCCGTGTGCCACAACTACTAAGCCTGCGCTCTAGAGCCCATGAGCCACAACTACTGAGCCCGCGCTCTAGAGCCCATCAGCCACAATGACTGAGCCCATGTGCTGCAACTACTGACGCCCGTGTGCCTAGAGCTCGCGCTCCACAAGAGAAGCCACCACAATGAGAAGCCCGCGCACCACAACCAAGAGTAGCCCCCGCTCGGCGCAACTAGAGAAAGCCCACGCACAGCAACAAAAACCCAATGCAGCCAAAACTAAACAAATTAAAAAATGTATTTAAAAAAAGCAATGAGTAAACCTTGATGAAAGCAAACCAACTATAAAAATTACTGTAAGACCATAGGAGAAATTTTAATACTAACTGGATATTTTATACTTCTCAGGGAATTTTTTAATTTTTAGGCATGAGAATGGAACTGTAATTATTTTTAAAGGATCTTTTAGAGATACATATCAGTATCTTAGAGATACATATCAATCATTTATGTATCTAATATGCACTAATACATACATATCACTTACGTAATAATTTATGTAGTCATTTTTCAAATGCTTTGATGAAATGACATGATGTCTCAGATATAGTTAAAACAATCCAGTAGTAGGGAAGGGGGTAAAGAGCTAAGGCAGGTATAGATGAAACAAGACTGCGATGGTAACTACTGAAGCTAGGTGATGGGTACATGGGGTTCATTAAATTGGTTCTTCTATTTTTTGTATATGTTTGAAACTTTCTCTAATAAAAAACTGGGGGGGGTGGTTATAAAAGAACAAAAAGTAACCAAGGCAGTTCATTGGGCAATTAATGTTAAATGTGGGTACCAATTTATTGAAGGGTATTGTCTTAGACCATTCAGGTTCCTATAACAAAAATACCATAGACTGGGTGACTTAAGCAACATTTATTTCTCACAGTTCTGGAGGCTAAGGAATCTAAGATCAAGATGGCGTTAGATTCAGTGTCTGGTGAGAGCCCTTTTTCTGGTTCACAAACAGCTGTCTTCTCTCAGTGTCCTCACATAGCAGAAGGGGCTCTGTGGGGTCCCTTTTGTAGGGACACTGATCCCATTCATGAGGGCTCCACCCCCATGACATGACCAGTTCCCAAAGGCCCTACATCTCCTAATACCATTCCATCAAGGGTTTGGATTTCCACACATTAATTTGGGGGGCGGGCGGGGGGGGGGGGGAACGACATAAACATTCAGTCCGTAACAGGCATGAAAATTGTGTTAATGTTCCAGAGACAGTCCTTGAGATACTTTTGGATTCTATACAGTGTGAAATCTCAGCCAGTACTCAAGGACACTGGACAGCCACTGTTTCATACTGGACTGGCTTCATAGGGAGGAAAGCTACAATAAAATAATCATACTTGAGATTTAGAAGACTCTTAATAAGCAAAGCCATTGGATCTTACGACATAGAAAAGGCATAAACCAAAGACGTGTTTTGTTGGCTGGAGGAAGAGTGGGAAGAGGGTCTTCTTTAAAGGAGTGGTTTTAAATATCAGGCACTTCAAGATAGGGAATGAAAGGAATTCTATTAAATTTCCACATAACGAATACAATGTAAAATTTTCCATACTTTTCAGGAAATGAAACAATATAATAGACAAGCTAGCAAAAATTTGTTCTGAAAAATGGAGGATAACTTTGGATAACATCATCATCAACTCTTCTGAACCACAAAAATGATCTATTCCCTTCTGTGCCTAACCAGGGAAACTATTATCCTCAGCCTAGTTTCTGGAAATAGAAAATATTAATGTATACTTTTACATTTAGAATAAAGGTTAAAGCCTTGGTGTTCACCTTATATAAAACTAAACCCTATTTTAATACTTCAATCTAGCTGTTTATACACTTGGAAAGTGTCTGTCATAGCTATCCAAAAAGCAAAAAAAAAATTGGTTTTCTCCATAATATTGATAATATGAAACTTGCCACCTAAAAAGTGCTTAATAAATGACTATAAAATAGAACATTCCTTTTTGTAGTATAAATAAGTACCAATTCTCTTGCATGCAGTGCGCTAGACTGTGGAATTATAATCTACCCTGGAAAACCTTCTGTGGTCACTCCCTTTTCCCTTCTCCCCTCAGTTGAGGATAGGAGTCCTCTCCTCTATACTCCTTTATCCTGCTTCCTCTACTCGGAACAATTTTGTACCCTACTTGTCTGGCCCTCTTTGATTGTGAGCTTCTTGAGGGCAGGGGACTATATCCATCTCTGTATCCTGTGAGTTAACACAATGCCAGACACATAGAAGTCTCTTGTGAATGTTTGATGGATTGAAAGCATCTCACACGAGAAAAAGCAGGTAAAGGAACCATTGCAGCAATGTCCTTGGTGTCATACTGGAGCATTATACAGGTGCTATGAGACTACGGAAAATGACATATCTATTATTAGAGGGAAAATCAGAGAATCTTTCTAGGCGAGATGAGGTTTGAGCTAAGTTTTGAAGGATATGTAGGAGATAACCTCATGAACAAGGTATAGGGTAGGGAGACTAGATAGAATGATATTCCAGGTAGAATGTCATTTCAGGACTGAGGCACGAAACAGCCTAAACAGCCAAGTCCAAGACAGCTAGAGCAATAGGCAAAATCCAGACTGAGAAACCCCACAGGTCGGGGACTTCCCTGGGGGTCCAGTGGTTAAGACTTTGCCTTCCAATGCAGGGGGTGTGGGTTCGACCCCTGGTTGGGGAGCTAAGATCCCACATGCCTCGAGGCCAAAAAAAAAAAAAAACATAAAACAGAAGCAATAATGTAACAAATTCAATAAAGACTTTAAAAATGGTCCACATTAAAAAAAAAAAATCTTTAAAGAAACCCCACAGGTCAAATAATCCAATTTCCTCAACAATCAGTTACTAGGGAGAAAAAAAGATGGAAGGAGGACCTGAGACTAAAAAAGGCTTAAAACTGACATACTTTAAAAAGTAAACTAAAGCAGAATATTTAAGATGCCTATCAGTGTGATGAAACTATTAAGAAACGCAAAGAAGTAATTAAAGATCTATACACTTTTATTGGGGGGGCAGGGGACTGTGATTGGGACAGGGGACACACAGAGGGGCTTCTACGGTGACTGGCAAAGTTCTGTTTTCTGACCTGAGGGACGATTACAAAAATGTTCACCTAGTAATAACCCATTAAAGTACAAATTTGTTTTATGTGTTTTTCTGTATCTATGTTATGTTTTACATTTTGAAAGTTTTTTAAATTAAAAAAAGAAGTCTACAATAAAAGAGCTTTCTAAATTGGACGTTGAACACTGATGTAGCCCCGGTCACTGCAGCACGCTGGAGACCACCCACTATATTCAGGTTTTGGATACACAGAAGTCAACAATTTTGATAAACATAGACTTCTGGTGGCTTTCTAATGTTGATATTAAATCCAGTAAGAGATGAACTTGGAAAAATACATAGTGTGTTATCCAAGTTTAAAATTCAACTTTTTTTTCTCTGCTGTAGCACAAAAACAAAAGCTGTAAACCACAAAATTGAAGAATCTCATCATTAGGCAAGATCTTAGGGGTCAATTGGTCCCATCACTATACAACTACATCTTAAATCCCATCTACAACATCCATGAGAAACAGTTGTCTAAGTTTTACTTGAAAATCTTTAGCAAAGGAGAATTTGCACAGTCTCTCTAAGATGATTTAGATATGTAAGCAAAGGAACAGAAACTCTGATCACAGTAAACTACTCAAATGTTCAAGTGCTCAGACCATTAATTAGCACTTGACACATTTAGTTAACAGAGTGTAACCAAAAAGCCGAACTAAACAATTTGCAACTCCTTTTTTGGAATTTCCTCCATGAATTTGTATCATTTTCTTTTGAATAGGCTCAAGGATGGTAAATCTTTTTTTTTTTTTTTTTTTGCGGTACGCAGGCCTCTCACTGTTGTGGCCTCTCCCGCTGCAGAGCACAGGTTCCAGACGCGCAGGCTCAGCGGCCATGGCTCACGGGCCCAGCCGCTCCGCGGCATGTGGGATCTTCCCGGACCGGGGCACGAACCCGTGTCCCCTGCATCGGCAGGCGGACTCTCAACCACTGCGCCACCAGGGAAGCCCAAGGATGATAAATCTTAAAATCACGAATACTAATTTGTTAGAGCAGTGAAGGACTTCAGAGATCCTCCAGTGCACGCACCCTCCTCGGTTATAAATAAAGAAGCTGACATTTAGAGAGGTTTGTCCCCAGTGAAAGAATATGGTTTTGGGAAATAGACAAGCCAGTGTTTCTGAGAACAGTGAATACATTCATTCATGAACATTTACTAGTAACAGGTATGTGCCAGGTACTGTGCTAAGCAATAGGAAGCATAAAGGAAACTACAATATCAGTCTTTGACCTTGAACATACAATACTGTCGAGGAGAAGAGGGATGGTACACAGATAACTAGATGAGCTCCATAATGTCAGTGCCATGAGAGAAAGTCACACAAGCTATCCAAGAACACTCAGAAGGTACACCTAACCCAGCCTGGGAGATGAAAGGTTTCCTGGAAGCAGTGACAACTGAATGGAGACTACAGGAATTAGCAGAGTTAGTCAGGAAAAGAGAGAGTAGGAACAACAACAACAAAAGCATCCTGGCGTAACTTGCAAAGGAGAAAGGGACAGAAAGCATGGCACAGCCAAGGAATGTCAGGTACATGGGTGTGGCCAGCACAGAGTGAGGGGGCGGTGTGTACTGTGTGAGAGGGCATCGCGGGACAGGATGAGGCTGGAGAGGCCAGAGGCTCTGAAGACTATGTTAAGGAGTTTGACAGTATAAAAAAAGAAGAAAGAATGCGAGCTTTGCATGAAATAGGATGGAGAGAAGTTGATAAATATGTGAGACTTGAAGGAAAAAGAATGAAAAGTTAATGAAGGGAGACAGTGGAGGTAAGAAGGAGGCAGGGAAGGAAGAAGGAAGGAAAGAATGGTTTCTCTCTGGGCCACGGGTTTCTCTGCCTTGGATATTTGGGAGATTGTTGAGATGGGAAATACAGGAGGAGGGACAAGTTGGCAAGAGAAGATAATCAGATAAGTTCCCTTAAGACATATTGACAGTCTGTGGAAAATCCAGACATATCCAGAAGAGAGTCAGCTATATGAATCTGGAGCTCAAAAAAAAGAAATCTATGCTGGAAATAAAGATTTGGTAATCATAGCAAACAGTGGCTACCTTGGACACACAGGCTGCTGCAAACCCACACAGGGAGATACAAAATGAGATCCAGAACAGTGTGTAACAGGCATGAAGTAAAGGGCAAAGGACGGAATCCTGCGACACACCAACATTTGCAGGAGGAGTAGAGGGTGTAGAGCCAGCAGAGCCTGGAAAAGAGTGGTCAGTCAAGCCAGCTCACGAGGGTAAGCACTGTGCACACACCTACACCCCCCCACACCTACACCACACACACACCTACACCACACACACCCCTACACCACACACATGCACACACCTACACCACACACACACACCTACACCACACACACCCCTACACCACACATACCCCTACACCACACACACACCTACACCACACATGCGCACAAACCTACACCACACGCGCACACACCTACACCACACACACCACACACACGCACGCACCTACACCACACACACCTACACCCCACCCACCTACACCACACGCACGCACACACCTACACCCCACACATGCACACCTACACCTCCCACACCTACACCAACACCACACACACCTACACCACACACACCTACACCACACACGTGCACACACACCACACGCATGCACCTACACCGCACACACGCACACACGCACAACTACACACACCTACATGCAAACCTACACCACACGCGCACGCACACATGCACACCTACACCACACACACCTACACCACACACACACCTACACCATACACGCACACCACTACACCTACACCCCACACACACGTGCATGCACCCGTACACCACACACACCTACACCACACGTGCACACACCTACTCCTACACCACACACACACCTACACCCCACACACACATGCGCGCACACCTATACCACACACACGCACATCTACACCACACGCACAGATTTGGAAACTAAGGGACAAAACTGTTATTTTTTGTGGGTGGTACAATTTTCTGCATTAAAATTAAGAGACTAGATGCAAGGATTGGATACTGGAGCAAAAAAAGGATGTCAGTGGAAAAAGTGGTGAAATCTAAATAAAGTCTGTAGTTTAGTTAACAGTAATGTATCAGTATTGGGTTTTTTTGTTTTTTTTTTTTACTTTTGACGAAAGTGCCACAGTTATGCAAGAAGTTAACCTTAGGGAAAGCAGGGTGAAGGGTATAGAGGAACTCTATAAAATCTTTGCAACTCTTCTATAAATCTATAATTTTTCCTGAACAAAAAGTTTTTTGAAAGTCAAAATAAAATACAAATGAAGTACTGAAAATACTCCAGCAAGGTTGCTTGACACAAGTATAAAAATCAGTCGAGTTTCTGTTACCCACAACAAACTTTTAGAACACATAGTTATTTTTTTTTAAAAAAAGATACCGTTTGAGACAATAACTAAAGGTACCAAGGACTTGTATGGAGAAAGTTATAAAAGTTTATTGAAAGTCATTCTGAAAAGACTTAAAAGGGGAGCTATGTATGCTTACCAATGGGAAGACTCAATCTAGAGAGTCACTTCTCCCCCCATGTAGTCTATACATTTAATGAACCCCCCAAGAGTGGCCAGAAGTAGAAAACCAGGGGAGAGTAAAAACCAACTAAAGACAGAATCTCAAGTGGGACCTTTAAAAAGACCTTCAATGTCAAATGGTACACAAGAAGTCAGGTAATATAGGACTGAAAAGTAATCACTGGATTAACCACAGGAAGAATTTGAGAACAGTTAATGCAAACAACTTCTTCAAGAATTCTGACTGAAATAAACCACAGAAATTAAATTGTAGTACTCAGAAAAAATAACATGGTGTCAAATGCACACATTTTGGACAAATTGAACAAATTTCAGACAGAATTGGACTCATCAGGCTTCACCACTTACTAGCTGAGCTTACCTCTTCACCTGCACAATGGAAAATAATTGCTATTGCACAAGGCTATAGTGAAAATTAGATATTAGATCTCTCTCTCTCTGCGTATGTAAAAGTTTTAGTATAGCCTTGTAATCATCTATGTAACCATCATAGATGTTGGCCTCCTACTCTACACCTGCTTCTTCCTATTGCTTTGTTTTGAGATTCAAGGATTATATGATGTGTTAGGAAACCTTATACTTGATCTAGGACATGAGGATATCTAGAAAAGGGCAAGTATGATCTACAAAATGCAGAGGCATCTTTCAGTAATGTCATTTATGCTGTACATAATGTCGTACCCTACTGAGGCTGACTCTACCTATGGCAAATAAATCTATAGTTTCACTATTCTCAAAGGAAGTAAACTAAATGGTACTTACTGCAAAGAAGACACAGACCTTATACAATTTCTCCATCTATTATCCTGTGTTTATTATTCCTTCATTTGACAAAATGGTATCAGTTGCCTCATGTGTCAGGAACTGGTCTAGGAGCTAGAAATACAACAGTAGCCAAGATCTACAGTCTGTGCCCTCATGGAGCTTACATTCTGGTGGCAACTACATGGTGTTTCTTTAGTTGGGCCAGCATTAATGTTATTTCTCATTTAAATAACTTTAAGCTTAAGCAAAGTGAAACTCTTAATTCAGTACACAAAAATAATCGGAAAGAAGTTGCCTAATACTATATTACAAAGTTCACTATATGGATCGACCGCTGACAAGCACTTATATTCCTGACATCCTGTTCTGAGAACACTGTACACATTTTAATTTCTTACTTACCATTCAAAACAAACATATTAATTTAAAACTTGGTGGTACAGTGTGTTAGCTTTCCAATATAATTACGTTTTTGAGTCAAAAAGTCACTGAGTCAGGTTTAGTAGTCTCCTTGGCACAGAAATTACTGAGTAACTGATAACTAAATTCCAAGGCATAACCATTGGTTTATTTTCTTCTGTCAGGAATCATCCAATTTAATGCTGAAGACCAAGCACTGAAAACTTTTTAATGCAGATAACTGACAAAGGAGTGTATGTAACAAAAGAAACGCATTTGCTAAAAATGAAAAACTTTAAATCTCCATATATATGTGGAATACCGGAGGTAATAATCAGATAGATTACAAAGATCAGAAACCTAACTTTATTTATTTATTTATTTCCTTTTTTGTTTGTCTAATTCGACTAACGAGCTTCACACTGACTCTCTCCTTAAACTTTCTTTTTTTTTGCGGTACGCGGGCCTCTCACTGTTGTGGTCTCTCCCGTTGCGGAGCACAGGCTCCGGATGCGCAGGCCCAGCGGCCATGGCTCACGGGCCCAGCCGCTCCGCAGCATGTGGGATCTTCCCAGACCGGGGCACGAACCCATGTCCCCTGCATCGGCAGGCGGACTCTCAACCACTGTGCCACCAGGTAAGCCCCTAAACTTTCTTTTTTTATCATTTCCTTTTGCATATCATCCCAGAAACCAAAAACCACACATTCCATTCTTCTCACAACTCAACTGGCTGGTTAAAGTTTATAGATAAGAATATTAGACACACACACAGTTCTACAAATTCTTAGCAACTCCTCAGTTTGCAAAGAAGGTTAAAGTTAGACATAATATGAAAGAAAGAAAAATAGGAAGGAAGAAAGGAAGGGAGGACCTTAGAAATCCATGAATTCTTTCATTACTACTCAATCAGGACATGGCTTTATGAGTCCATTAAATCTTTCTCTGTATCAAGCCTTATATCCACAAAGTAGAAACTGTTTTCATTGTGGGACTTAAGACTACCAATGGTGACAAAATATTTAAAACAGTTTAAATAAAAGTAAGTGTAATAGGGGCTTCCCTGGTGGCGCAGTGGTTAAGAATCCGCCCGCCAATGCAGGGAACGTGGGTTCGAGCCCTGTTCCGGGAAGATCTCACATGCCACGGAGCAACTAAGCCACAACTATGGAGCCTGCGCTCTAGAGCCCATGAGCCACAACTACTGAAGCCCGCGTGCCTAGACCCCGTGCTCCACAACAAGAGAGAAGAGTAGCCCCAGCTCACTGCAACTAGAGAAAGCCTGCGCTCAGCAACGAAGACCCAACGCAGACAAATAAAAATTTTTTTAAAAGTAAGTGTAACATAATATGTCTGAAATACCAAATTTCTCGCCAGTTACGTCTAAGCCATATCATTTAATTTCTGCAATAAAATTTTTTTTAAATGTACAGTTGATTTATGCCAAAGACAGGGCTGTTACAAGCAATTCCAATCCATAAAAACCTGCAGAAATCAATTTTCTCCAATATCTCCTCTACTGGATCTCATACTTCATGTCCTAAAGTGGAAGCGTTTGAGGTAGCTGAGCTACCTCAAGAGCAAGTGTAACACAGGCCCGAACAGCTGTAGACATTAGGCGATTCCTGATTCTTCTAATAACACAATGGCAATGGCTTTTACTTTGTAAGTGGCATCAAATAACGAAGTCATACTGATAGCAAGAAAGAGGGAAAGACTATCTGGCACCTTGTGGCATTCCAGAAGCTCAAAGTGCAATACAGGGTTAACGCAGAGCTGCAGAGCAGCAGAGAGAACTTCAAAGACGGAGAGAAAAGGAAAGAGTTCAAAGTCTCAACACCCATCAGTAAACAATCACAACAGCTTGATAGGTGGAGAAAACAGAATACCTCCTCTCACCCTTTCCACAGCTACCAGGGGCCCCAGACAGTATCTGACTATTGTAGTGTCAGGGAGAGTGCAGAAACGCCTCCCACCCAGGTCATTTCTTGGCCTGCTTTGAAGCGGTGTGTAATTCAGGAGGGAAACTTCTGTCAACCTTTGGCAGGGGCATTTTCTGGCAATGGCCGCAGTAGCGACATCTTAGTGAGCTGGATTTCAGGACCAGACGCTGTCTCCTGGCATAGAACCCCAAGTCAACTCTGAGGGCACACAGGTATAAACAAGTACCAGCTTCCACCTACAAAAAGTCCTCAGCCCTACGTAAGTGTTAAAGGCTATTTTCTTCCCAGAGACCAGCTGTGGGAGAAATGGTTCTAAAAATAAGGGGGCCACAAAATTACAGAAATGGAGAATAGATTGGCAGTTGCCAGAGGTGGGATTGGGGGAATGAGTGTGGCTATAAAAGGGCAACCTGAGGAATCCTTGTGATGATGGAAGTGTTCTGTGTCTTGGCTGTGTCGACGTCAATATCCTGATGTGATACTGTAAAAGGTACTGCAAGATGTTACAATTGGGGAAAACTGGGCAAAGGGGACATCGAATTGCTGTATGTGAATCTAAAATTACCTCAAAAATTTTTTTAACTGATTTTAAAAATATCAACCAACTAGTTCAAAATCTCATCTAGTTTAATAGTCAATATTTGAAATATATGCTTTAAGATACAAAGAATTATTTAAGAGAGAAAAAAAGCCAAGTAATGTAAAGAAGATAGACTCCTCTAGATATTATTTTTACTCTAAGTTCCGTTTCCATGGCAGAATAGAAATGGACGTAATTGAGAACCCACAGGTGGAACAGCCCATAGACCAAATAATTTGCCTCCAATGTATGCAGGTTTTTCCATTCTACAACTTGTTCACTCACTATGAGTGCAGTCCTATCTGGGCTCATGGAATAAAACACGATACAACACAGTACAAAGATCTGATGCAAAGTTTCAGTTAACACTCCATTTTTATGATTTTACTCTAACAGTCATGGGGAAAATATGAAATGATTCTAAGATGAATCACTGTTTGAAAATTCTTTTTTTTTTTGATCGCTTATTCTACTTATCAGATTCTCAATTATTCAGAGGCTCACTACATGGTCTATGGGCTATTGTGCCACCATGGGTTCTCAATTTCTTCCATTCTCTATTCATAGCCTCTGAATACTCCCATTAGATGGTGAGGGAACAGCAGGCAGAGGAAAGAAGGATGAAGTTCAAATACCACTTTTGCTACCTGTTTGTGGCCATATTAAAAAGTTAGGCGGTGGAAGGAGGTCATGTAAAGGTTATATAAAGACAAGACAGAAAGATCCTGTATGCCTCAGATAGCTGAATGTTATAGAGCATTACATTTTTTTTTTTTTTTTGAGCATTACATTTTTAATCAGTAAAAGAATGCTGAGAACTGCTCTGGTGACCCCAGAACATGTGGTCACTTCCCATTTCTTCACATTTCCTATAATGTTACTGAATAAACAGGATGTGCACCGGCTCCTGGGGCCGGCATCTGTGCTACTTTATGAGAAGACGTCTTCCAGCAGAGGCCTTCCGAAGCTGGAGGTGGAAGCACCGGGTTTCAGAATTGCTGCTCTGTTGTCTGAGGAGACCAGCGGCAGACAGGCCCCTGAGGAAGTCAACAGTCTAATATGGACCAAATTGTTCAAAGTCAGACACATCTTCAGTCAGGGGCAGCCCCTGCTATAGGCTGAAAACTATTTTCACTGAAAAATAACAGCTGATGTTTCTAAATTTTAGTTCTATAATATATATCAATTCTTGAAAAATCCTTATCAACTCCTTTGGTTTGTCTCAGAGTGAAGAGTTGAGCATTCAAGGAGTACTGCAAATACTTGTACTAAAAGCAGGGTAGCAAACTCAAAGGCCTACAGGGACCATGTGAGTAACAGACAAGAGAGAAGCACCCTGGTGATAAGGTTAGGAGAAGCAGGGAATAGTGGGGACCGTGATAAACCATAGAACATATACCCCTCCCAACCGATGGGGCAGCCACTACTCAGTACCGGCCAGGTGCTTGCACGTGCGTGCGCACATATACACACACACACACAGAGTTGTGACTGGAATTTGGCTTGTGGATCACCAATCTGAAATCCCTGTTTCAAAGGCTATTAACCTGGCCAGAGTGCCCTGAAATCACAAGAAGCTCAGATAGAGAGTAATAGCAAAAGTATAAACTGCCTCAAACAAGTATTTCTGCAACCAATCCAACATACCCAAGAGACAGAGCACCTCCTGATTACAGCCTTTTCTTGGCGATTCTTTCTACCTTTTGGAAATGCTTCTTGGATGATCTGAGAGAGCTGAGGTGTCTCTCAAAGCTAAGCGCCCCACGGAGATAATGCAGCCAGCTTGGCTGGTCCCGCGCCTGCCCTAGGGGTGAATATGCCAATTAGCTATTTGTGTTCCTGGCACTTCTTTCTGGATTGAGGAGTTCACATTCATCCTCAAACATCACACAATTCAGGCAGCTCCAGAACAGAAAACAGAGCAGCAAGTGTGTGCCTGGGAAAGGAGGAGCTTCGGGGGAAAGGCGAGGGGGGCACAGGGTGGAGGAGGGGGGCTTCCCAGAGCGTTGCAGCTATTTAACTGCACTCTCCACACAGTCATTCTGTTTGACTGGTAAAATCATTAGGAAAACACCTTTCAAAGCAGGCTTAAGACAAGAGAGTTTTATTTGACCCTCATGAAAATAGCCTGGGCGGCACGTCTCTCGGTCAATGACGAGCTTTACTGCGGCCTCCACTTTGGAAAACCCTGATGGCAGCCAAGAGCTCGAGGCCCATCTCCAAAACTTCTGAGGAGGCCCTCCCAAGGAAAGCTCTCCCCTGCATCCCCTGCATGACATAGCTGGGTGGACTCAGTAGGAAGCTGGAAACGGCCCCTCTGCCTGAAAGTCTCCAAGAAAGAAACAGGGCCCCTTCTTCGGCTGTGCTGGGAAGTTAACGGAATAACTTTAAAGGAATAATGGGGTCACAGTAAGAGAAGAGCATGGCTCTACCCCAAAGAACGCAGCTGCCTTGAAGTCCAGGTTCATAAAGTTAAGTGGACTACTCTGGAGTTCAGTTCTTTGAAATAGGGTATTTGAAACTGTGGCTGAAAGTTGGCGGAGTGGGAGAGATTCTTCCAGTATGTCTGCCATTTCCGTAGGCGACATCTCAATTACTGAGGTTAAATACTATCGCTGGTTTCACAAAAATACGACGCCTCTGGAATGGAAAGGAACAGTATCAAATTAATGTCAGAGATTAACTGAATATGCCTGTTCAACTTCCTCAGGTTAATGCCTCTCTCTGTTTATCACTTTATAATGTTGTTCCCTCATATGAACAGGAAGTTATTCTTTCAAAGTCCAATTTTTAAATTTTTATCTGACCCAAAAGCTTTATAGATCTAAAAAATAAAAAATGTAATAGGTTTCTCTTCCCATGTTCCTAACATGTTTTATACTCTCCACCTACAGAAGAAACAGGTGCTCTCATTGTGCCGTGCAACTAGCTAAGTAAGCCTCACTCATCCCCGCCTCGGTCAGCGTCTAGAGCACATGTACTGAGTGCTGAACAAATGTCTATTTTTAATGGTGAAGATAATTCATGGAACTGCCTTCTGCATCTCTCTCCATTCAATATAAGAGAACATACAGGGGGCTTCCCTGGTGGCGCAGTGGTTGAGAGTCCGCCTGCCGATGCAGAGGACGCGGGTTCGTGCCCCGGTCCGGGAGGATCCCACATGGCGCGGAGCGGCTGGGCCCGTGAGCCATGGCCGCTGGGCCTGCGCGTCCGGAGCCTGTGCTCCGCAGAGGGAGAGGCAACAACAGTGAGAGGCCCGCACACCACAAAAAAAAAAAAAAAAAAAAAAAGTTACTGCAGCCATACACGTGTAAGATAATAAGGATATGCACGTTGAAAGCGGCAGTGAGGACAGAGAACAAAGGAGTAAACACCAGGGTTTCATGAAGTCTGGATTTTGGTAAAAAACAGAAACAAGAAGGGGGGAAAAGTTATGTTTAGGTTTTCAACTTGGAAATAAGGAAAAATGATGGAGTAATTTGGGAAGAAAGTTGACAAAAGGAGGATATCCAGTTTATGATCCAGCACCAGCTTCCTGCTCATCAGGCAGAACGATGAACTGCTTATTTGATTGGAAGTGAATTAGTTACGTTCAAGCTTACAGAGTGACATCCAAGAGAAGTTGTTTTCCAGACAGTAGGGGTTTGGAAACTGGATGTGGTAGAGACTTATTTTGGTGGCTGCAGTGAACCACACCTCTTGATAGTCATACCTTGTGTGGCCCCTCCCATATTGACTCTAGTCTTGGGCCATGTTGCCTGAATTTAGTCAATGGGACATTAGCAAACATGACGTGAACAGTGCTTACAGACGAGAGCTCTGGTCTTGCGATCCAGCCTCTAGGTAAAGAAGCCCAAGCTAGTCTCATGGAGAGACCGCGTGGAGAAAGGAACACATCACTGGAGTTTCAGTTACCCTGCCAAGGCACCAGGCACCTAAGTAAAGCCATTTTAGGTATTCCTGTTCCAGCCACCATTTGACTGCCGCTGCTACGCTAGCAGAAGAACCATCCAGCTGAACTACAGTCCATACACAGAATCATGAGAAATAATAAATGGTGACTTTAGAGCATTAAATTTTGAGATGTTTGTTACACAGCAATAGATTTCTCAAGCACTGGAGGACAGACGAGATATAAGTCTATAAAAGGGAGCTTCAGGAACAGTAAACAGCAGTCACAGCTAACATTCACTAAGGGCTTACTATCTGACATATCAATACAACATTATTAACACGGTGGCTATTCTTAGCTAGCATCCCTGCTTGGCAAATGAGGAAACTGGTATTTAAAGAAATGAAGTAATTTCACCCAAGATCATACAACTAGAAAGGCACAGCTGAGACCTAAACCCAGGTCTACCTGTTGCCTGCACAAATGTGGAAGACAAGAATGACCTTAACAGAGGAGTGAGAATAAAGGGGAGAGGGGGCCGAGGGTAGGACCAGGGCAGAAAGAACAACGACTTGATTACAGTTTTGCATTTTTCTCTGATTTCAATAGCTGTTCAACACAGTCTAGTTAGGGAGTGAATCAAATCTAGCCCCTATTTAGAAAGCCAGCTCCTGTTGTCGTTCTTCCTCTGCACTGAACTCTGGTAACAGCAGGTGTCCCCTACAGCCACGTGTACAGTCACTGGTTGCCCCCATATGTCTTTTGCTTTAAGATCATCACTGGCCATCTCCAGGGACACGCCTGACACGAAGTGCCCTGTTTTCTGGGTTCACACGTTTTTCCTTTGGCCATGCCTATTTCTGATGATATTATCAGCCCTTCCCCAAAACCGATTGTCAAAACCCTCCAGCAGAATTTGAGTCAAAAATCCTTAGCGCTTGGCCCTTGGAAATCATCTAGTGCAGACTTTTCAGTTCAAGATAAGGAAGCAGAGTCCCAGGTTGGTGGATGGCTTTGCCCAAGATCACCTAAGGACCCAGGGTCAAAAGTCAGCGGTCCTAACCCTCCTTCTCTTGCTGGCTGCAGAGCCAAACTGCCCTGAGAAGCATGTCACTCTATTATTTTCTCATCTGCCATTCTTCAAGAAATAGCTGGTTGAAATAACACTGAAACTGTGCCTTGTTCCAAGCAATGAGTTGTGTGATGATGGAGAGGGTAGGGGGAAAACCGGCGAATCGAGAAAAATACCAAGAAGTAAGGGAATTTATCTCCCCAAAGAAAATCTTCTTATACTGTGTCTTCTTATTCCTCATAATAAAAAGACAAAGAGTTAATTGCTATAGTTTATAAAGTTTAAAAAAAAAAAAGTCACAAAAGTACCCAAATAGCAAAGCAAATAGCATCTGGCTCTAGTACTCACACTTCGATCCCAAAAAAGGAGCCTAGAATCATAATTGTTGAATGTATTTCCTTTCTCTGTGCCACGGAAAGTCATCATTTTGTTTTCTTTTGCTCCTTTCTCCTTCCCAGAGTTGGAATACCTCTCTGAAGAGAATGCCAAGAGCCCACAAAACTAATTACTCAGGAGTTTTGAATATGAAAGTCTGTTTCAACCTAAATCTTCTCTTGCATATTCCTGGGTGTGTGTTTGTTTTTCTTCTCTTTCTTCCTTTCCCTCTTCACTTTCTACCTCTCTTGCCCTGTCTGCTCCCCTGATTTCATTTATCCTTTCTGCTTCCTCCAAAAGATATATGAGGTTACCAAAAAGAGGAAAAAAAATCAGACATCTATAAAGGCATCCACCATTATCTCGACATTATTTTTAGAGGAATAGGAAAGGCTTTAGGCACAGAAAGTGATTCTTCTTGAGATGCTCTGAATTGAAACCTCTTATCTCAGGCATGGAAGGGAGTCGCCCTCCCAAGTAAACTGTTCCAAGACCAGACACAAAGTACAGCTCACTTTGTTCAACTCATACCTTTTACTGAAATTATCTCCCCCCTCCAAGAATTTCTAAAGTATTTTACTTTCTATCTCTATGGGAACGGTGATTTTCACATGAAGAAAAGATTATTCAGAATCTAGGCATATTCTTCCAGCTGGACAATAACAAGGGATCAAACTCCTGACGTGCATTTTTTCAGATTCGTGGAAAGAACTTTTAAACCAGGAAGGTGCTTTGCAGATGACCTGTCCCCACACCGATGTTTTGAAAAATAGGAAACAGTTGCTTTGACCAAAAGATGTTTTCCTTACCCCACCCAGACCTCTCCCCCTTGCAACACGCAAACCCTAAGGGCTGCTGGTCATCACAGGCCATTGCAACACCACTGGGAGCTAAGCACACTGGGGTCCAGCCAATTCTTCCAAAGAGCCATTTTCCACTGGAATCCGGCCTCTCCCCTCTTAGCATATGCAGCTGTTTTCTGGCTTCCTGCAACGGCAGCTATGATATAAATTTCCCACGACCACACTAAAGTCTTTCATCCTTCAAGGTCCATACCCTCTCTTCCTCCTTGTCAGTGCTATCCACTGACCGTCACTGTCACTCACTGAAGACCTTGGAATTAGGCACCCCGCATCCCTTGCCGTCATCTAGAGAGATGGCACCGTTCATGCAGAAGACCCACCAACAACGAGTCTAGCAACCTGCACTCACCACTCTCATGGCCATGCCATCACTCGAGAGCGGCTTCATCTCAAACTCCGACATGGTATAACCTCACTTCCTTCGGCTGGTCCTTCAGCCGCTTTGACTTAAATGGTGGAGTCAGGTTTAGTTATCTACCTGTCCGTAGCCTCTTGGGCTTCCCTCCTTATCACTCTGAGCTCTGCGGGGCATAACTCAGTTCTGCTTTTTCTTTCTCGCACTTCTGCAATCGAAGCTCCAATTTTGGGATCAATATAGCCATCTGGCTTCTCCACTCCTGCACTTGCGCTGTTGAACCTACACAGTGGAAACGTCCCCGGAAGTAACACAACCATCCAGACTGGTGTTGTTATGAATGTGGGTCTCCAGCCTCAAGTGAGCCATGAGCGACTGTGGGCACATCCCGGTCTCTGTCCTCTCCCATTCTCTACGGCAGCCGTAAGACTTAGAGCTGGCTCTACAGGCCCAGCCCACAGCCATACCTCCCTCCCAGAGATAACACTGCCTCCTGCTTCAAAGAAAAACAGAAGATCGCAGACCTGAGGTCCCTCAGTGTTCCCATACCTAAAACATATTCACTCACACTGTGCTGACCAAGCTAAGCTCATCATTTAGTGGAACACATTTGTCTTTTCTTTCTCTCTTTTTTTTTTTAAACAGCAACTAAGCCACCAAAGAGGGTTTGTCATTTCGTGCCATTTCGCTACAAAATCGGCACACTGAAATCTCTGTGTATCTGGTGGTGTTGTCTGGCATGGCCTTTCAGCTTCCCAGTGGGGAGGCACCTTGCCCCTGAGGACATAAAGATAAACAAAGAGGCCCAGTTAAGGAGACCCAGCAGTCCAGGGTGCGGATAAGGGAGACGGGCGGTACATGGAGAAACTCCCCCGCTCTTGGCCCAGCACCTAATCAAAGCCCCTCACATCCCCTGCTCTCTCCCAGCAGTGCCAGTGAAGTAGAAAGGCATCTGATCTCCCCCTTCCCTTACTTCTGTGTCATCTTGGACCTCTCATGAGGCTCACACAACTGACAACAGAAGTGCCTCTAGTTATGCTGATACCCCTGCTTCTAATCAATGCTAGTTTGAGGATGATGTAAGACAGAAGCAACAGACGTTTCCAATCACAGACTAGAATATGACTTTAAAAAAAAACTAACACCTACCCAATCAGACTGCAGCCTCAACTGCCCTCTGCTGTCTGGTCCTCAGAAACAGGCATCTGAGGCCCAGTTCACTTCTGTGATGAGGGACAAGCAGGGCAGCCTGTGGAGTATCTGGCAGCTGGTGGAGACCAGGGACAGCAGTGATGTTATCTGTGACCACAGGCGACAGCCTCAAACATCTCCACATTAAGTATTACTCTGACTTGTTGGGAATCCTTTTTTGTTTGTTGATTTTAATAATATCCTTTCTTCTGGAATAGGATCATTATTCTTGTTTTCAGAAATCCTAAGGAAGCAAAACTAACTCACGTGTGTTGGGGGGAAGGAAAAGAGAACCAGAAGAAAAAAGCTAATGAAAAACAGTACAGAGGTTCCTCCGAAAATTAAAAATAAAACTACCATATGATCCAACAATTCCACTTGTGGGTATTTATACAAAGAAAACGAAATCACTAACTCAAAAAGAAAATCTGCACCCATGTTCACTGCAGCATTGTTTACAAGAGCCAAGACATGGAAACCACTTGTGTCCATCATTGATGGATGAATGTATAAAGAAAATGTGAAATACACACATGCACACACACACACGAATATTATTCAGCCATAAAAAAGAAGGAAATCCTGATCCATTTGGGTGGATCTTAAGGGCATTATGCTAAGTGAAATAAGTCAGACAAAGATGTATACTGTATGATATCATTTATATGTGGACTCTAAAAAAAAAAACTCTTAGATACAGAGAACAGATTGATTAATCAACTGCCGAGCCGGGGGGCTAGGAAGGTGGACAAAATGGGTAAAGGAGGTGTAAATGCACAAACTTCAAATTATAAGATAATTAAGTCCTGGGGATGTAATGTATGGTACAGTGACTATAGTTAACAATACTGTGCTGTATAATTAAAAGTTGCTAGAAGGGTAGATCTTAAAAGTTCTCATCATAAGAAAAAAAAATCTATATCTGTGTGAGATGATAGATGTTAACTAAACTTACTGGGGTGATCAGTTCATAATATCTACATATATCAAATCATTATGTTGTATAACTAAAACTAGTACAATGCTGTATGTCAATTATATCTCAATTTAGAAGAGGAAAAGGGAGGAGAGGAGGGAGAAGGGGGGGAGGAGAGAGAAGCTAGCCTCCGTGTTCCCTGGCAAGCACCAGTCATGGAAGGTGGAGCCTCCTTGGGGTCTCAGTGGGGACCAAAGCAAAACGATCTCAGCATGAAGAGGAGGTCAGTCTCGTGCCTCTCTCAGGAACCCTCCGCCCCACGTCCTTGGGATATCGCTGTGAATAAGGGGGTCCTGTCCAAGTCAGGGTTGAACACTTAGGCCAGTCTAGGATTTATGCCAACAAGGGCCCTGCGGTGGTTAATGTCATGTGTCAACTTGGCTGGGCCATGGTGCCCAGATATTTGGTCAAACATTATTCTGGATGCTTCTGTGAGGGGTGTTTTTGGATGAGGTTTATATCTGAAGTGGTGGACTTGGAATAAAGTGGACTGTCCTCCATAATGTGGGTGGCCTCATCCAATCACTTGAAGGCCTAGTAGAACAAAAGACTGACCTTCCCTGAGCAAGAAGGAATTCTGCCAGCAGACGGCCTTCTGAACTTGAACTACAACACTGGCTCTCCTCTGGGTCTCCAGCCTAACAGGTTTCCAGCTTCCATAATCACATGAATCAATTTCTTAAAATAAATCCCTCCTTCCCTCTCCTACTCTATCTCATCTGTACCTCCTAATGGTTCTGTTTCTCTGGAGAACCTGACTAATTCAGTCCCTCCTACAAATTGAATTGCTAGGTGGTCAGGAGATAAGCAGCTGTTTAGCTGTTGCCCTTGGCAACATCTTCACCAGCAGGGCTAGCCTCTGTGATGAGACTCCAAAGTCAGGCTGACCTTCAGTGAGCACGGCTGCTCGGACGTCAAACCCCGTCCACAGGGTCAGTCCAAACTGCACTCGCGCTGGTCTCCTCCCTTCCCAGAGCTCCTTGCTTCCATTAAACTGACTCCATCCCTCTGTGATCTGATCCAGTCCCTTCATGTCTCTTCCAGCCCACTGCTGCACCAGTATAGGACTTTCCCAAAGAACACGGTTATGATTCACCTTAAAAAAGTAAACGATATTATGCAGAATACGTTGAGATTTAGATTTTTGGTATGCTTTGACTTAGAATGTACAGTGAATTAGAAATAATTAGTACTAATTAAGCACCATTTCCCAAAGCAAAGTAAAGCAAAGTTTTACTGATAACGACCAAGGCCATGCATCTGAGTGGGGCTTAAGAGGAAATAAGCCAAAGAATGGATGAAGGAGTGAGAAGTGGATTCCTTCCAGGGGGCAGGCATAGGCCTGGGCACTGCTCACCAACAATCAGTCAACTAGGGTGCTGCGTCCATCTGTGTGACCGATGGCCAAAGACCCCACCCATAGCTCCACCCTCCCAAGACAGAAGCCTCTTGGTTACCATCTCATCTCTCTCTGTCCCTTCATATTCACATACCCCAGAGAATAGTATCCGCCATCTGTCTCTGCTCCCTCACTCCATTCATCCTTCTCAGAAATCTTTATATAAATAATATGTGGATATAGAATTGTTAAAATTTTCCAAATACATAGATGAAGAAGTAAACATTCCCCTTCATTTCTTCTCTCTCAATCCTAGCCCCCTCTCCAAAGTTATAAGCACGAGTTAGCAGTTTGGTATATACATCCTTTTCAGCTCTTAGCCTACCTATTTACTCCATAAGTATACAGTTCTTTTGTGTGTGTGCATTTTTATAAACAGGGTATTTTTGTGTGTTATTCCAATAACTTCCTTTTGGTTTCCAAAGACAAAATGATCTTTTTAATTCCGTTTCAGAAAAAGCTGTCACATGAATTTGGTTTAGAAAACATGACAATAAGAGGCTTGGTTTTTCTGTAAATGCAAGGAAAAGAAATAACCGTTAATAGGTTCAATGATAATTTTCTGGATCTTCCTCTTGCATCAAAAGCTGTATATCTTCTCCCCAAAGCACCTGCTTCAAGAGCCAGCTCACTCTCTTTATCTGCCTCTAGCAGGGACAGGCTAATTCCCCCCTCCAACACCCCTCTCTTCTTTCAGTCACACTGTGTTGGTGCTAAAGACCCTGGGCTCTGACCAATGAACAGAATTGTCCTTAAGCCAGCAACCCACAGGCAGTGGGACCCAAAGCCCCACTCCCAGTCCCGACAGCAGAGGCCACAGAGCTGGCATCGTTTCCACTGTCTCAGGAAGAAGGAGCCAAAAGGTGACCCTCAGCACAAAGCAAGGCCTAATGTGAAGAAAGACTGAGCGCTCCCAGGCCCAGAGCAGGCTGCAGGCTACAGTCAGGAAAAGGGAGTTACTGCAGTCACTCCACCGTTAGAAATAAATAAGGGGGGGGCTTCCCTGGTGGCGCAGTGGTTGAGAGTCCGCCTGCTGATGCAGGGGACACGGGTTCGTGCCCCGGTCCGGGAAGATCCCACATGCCGCGGAGCGGCTGGGCCCGTGAGCCATGGCCGCTGAGCCTGCGCGTCCGGAGCCTGTGCTCCGCAACGGGAGAAGCCACAACAGTGAGAGGCCCGCGTACCGCAAAAACAAAATAAAATAAAAAGAAAGAAAGAAGGGGAAAACTGGACCCTTTTCCACTACTATGGTTCTATAAGGTCCTCTGCTGCTGAGCTCCAAGGGGATCTGCAAGCACAAAAGGGTCTAAACAAATCAGGAGAACTTTGCCCTGGCTGAAGACAGGAGTGACAAGCAGGAAGACAGGCCAATGTAATAATTTGTAGGCAGATGATGCTGGAACTTCGGCTCTTCACAGGGCTGCCAGCCCTACAGAGGACAACACGGTAAGAACCAAGACAAGCCTCCTGACTGGTATAGCTGGGGAACTGTCAGGCCCTTTCCTGATCCCACATCAGGAGTCAGATCCCATTCCAGGTGTGACACATGAGAAGGCGGAGGAGTGCAAATCTGGCTGTGTGGATCAGTGCTGGCCCCAAATACAGGGACTTCACAAGTTCCAAATGAGACTCAAAGCTCCCAGGGATCAAAAGGGCCGACAAGCAAAAAGAGAGACCCCTGCACTCAAGGCAATACCAGTGTCATGGTGGCAAATGGACATCACCATGGGAAGAGACCAGCTACAGATAGCAATATGGGGAGACAAAGGGTGCTCTGAACCACTGTTGTTATTCCAGAACCTCTCCATCTCTTCTCTGGCTGTGGTTTCCAAAGGAACAGCATTTCTGATACAGAGCTGAGGACCAAGGTGGGCACAGAGGCAATGACAGCCAGTATGTCTCAACAAGAGCACAGCCATCTTGGGTTCTGGCCTGGACAGAAGTCCAATAATTTCCTTTTTTCTCTTGACAAAATGGAGACCCTTCTCTTCTGATGTATGTACCTCACTTACGACGTGCCAGACAGTGATGTAAGAGAGCTACGTTTCTCAACTGGATCACCACAATACATTTCCTAACTCTCCTCCCTACTCCCAGCCTTATACCCTTCGATCCACCCCACACACCTGCCTGAGTGATTTTACAAAAGCCCAAATCTGATATTCTTATTCTTATGATTAAACTCTTTCACTGACTCCCCACTGCCTTGAGGATAAAGACCAAATTGTTAGCATGGCTTACAAAGTCCATCACAATCCAGGCCCTTCCATACATCAGGACAAAACTATAATTCGAAAAGATACATGCACCCCTGTGTTCATAGCAGCACTGTTTACAATAGCCAAGACATGGAAACAACCTAAATGTCCATCAACAGATGAATGGATAAAGAAGATGTGGTATATATATATATAATGGAATATTACTCAGCCATAAAAAAGAATGAAATAATGCCATTTGCAGCTGCATGAATGGACCCAGAGATCATCATACTAAGCAAAGTCAGAAAGACAAATACCATATGATATCATTCACATGTGGAATCTAAAATATGACACAAATGAACTTATCTATGAAACAAACAGACTCACAGACATAAAGATCAGACTTGTGGTTGTCAAGCGGGAGAGGGAGCGAGGGAAGGTTGGACTGAGAGTTTGGGACTAACAGATGCAAACTCTTATAAAATGAGTGGATAAACAACAAAGATATGCTGCACAGGGAATGATACCCAATATTTTGTAATAACCTATAAGGGAAAAGAATCCAAAAAGAAATAGATATATGTGTATGTACCACTGAATCACTTGCTGTACACCAGAAACTAACACAACTTTGTAAATCAACTGTACTTCAATTAAAAAAAAAAAAAAAAGAATCCTGGCCCTTCCTACGTGGCTGGCCTTACCTCTTACTATAACCCTACACTCTGGCCATGCCAAAATGTTTGCAGTTCCCAAAGCATACCAAACCTGGAGCTGCTTCCTTGGCCTGCATGCCCTTATGAGTCTTCCAAGAAAAATTAGTTGAGTTGCAAAACATATATAAATAACCAAATGAATTCTGCTGCTGTATGGGAATGTTAGCCATACTGCTGTTAAAAGTGGTATAGAGGGTCTAGCAAAAACTGTTAACTCTGTTTAGAATAAGGACCTAAAGCATCACTTTTTGGTGGCAATTAGATAACACAGTCAGCTGCCAGGCAACACCTAGTTGCCTCCCAACACCCAGGCCAGCAGTCCCTCCTGTCTGAAGCCTTTTCTGACTTCCCTGTAGAATTACCGTCCTCCGTAGTACGATCTCACTCTTCCCCCAGGACACAACACGAGCAAAGCAGCGTAACATTTCAGTGTCCTTACTGACTTACATCTCTTTTTTTTTTTTTCCTGACTTACATCTCTTTCTTGTCCTGCCGGACAATATACACCTTAGGGGGCAGAGGCCTACATATTTTTAATTGAATTAAAATATTTTTAATTCAATTTTAATTGACTTAAAGTATTGTGTTAGTTTCAGGTGGTAGGTGCCTACATTATCTGCCTTTTAATCCCCAGCACCCAATGCTATATGTGACAATATAGTAGAAATTTTGTGGTTAAAATGGCAAATCAAAAAATACATTATTTTTATTGAGGTACAACTTAATATTTACGATGAGTTACAAAGATATTGACAAGATACCAAGACCAAAACCAAACAAACAGAAACTTTAAAGATGGCTTTTTAATAAGGCAAATAGAAAAAAGAGTTAAAAATTGGTGAAGCCAGGACTGACATCACTATACTTGCTAGAAGCACACCACATATTCGGCTTTCTATAAGCCAGTAGCCATAACAAGTTTCCCGGAGTCCATAAGGTTAGAACAAACTGGCCACTAAGGAGAAGCGTAACTAGTCCTGACACGGTTACCACAGAGAAATTCTCTCAGGAGTCCTCAGAGGGGACACTATGTAATGAGATAAACAGCAGCTTTACATATTTCTTAGAATTAACACAGACACCAGTTTCAGAGAGATGTTACTTTTGAAAATCGTTTACCATAAACTACAGTCTCACACCAACGTATTCAAATTGGTTCCCTCGCTGATGGTCAGGTTAATTAGAAGATATACCTTAGTTATTAGTGGTAGTATCCTTAACATATTTTGGACCATGGACAACGTTTTGAGAACCTGATAAAATGCTATGTATCTTCTCCTCAGAAACAACACCCTGAGATAATGTTTTGCATCTATTTTCAGGAGATTATGGAAACCTGAAGCTTGTCCATGGACCACCCATGTTAAAATCCACAACCCGGAGGAAAGATGTACTATAGATCCTTGAGTCAGGCCTCCATAAATATTATTTCCCACAGCAGGACCTTAAAAAAGTGCTGCTCTCTGGCCTATGGGCTGAATTGTAAAGAACCATGTGCTTTAACTGTCAGCCACAGTGAGCATTAGGCTCCTTCTAGGAAAACAGAGGTGCCTACAAGGAATAGCCAATCACTTCTGGAGGTGATACCATGGGCAACGCCAAGAGTCTCCAGAATTCTACCACACAAAAGCTCTACAGTCCTACATCATTAAGCACGGCCAAAAATAATTTAAGTCTGGAAAATATTCAACATAGGTATAACCAAATAGATATCCCAACTGGGTTTTTTTCACCCTAATCTCATTAAAACACTCAAAGACTATCTACTTTTTGAGTAATGTAACTTCCTGCAATGCGTTCCAAGAAAAATTAGTTGAGCTGCAAAACATACGTGTAAATCACTACGTGAATTCTCCTGCTGTATGGGGATGTGAGCTACACTGCCGTTAAAAGTTGGGTGGAAGGTCTAGCAAAAATTATAACCCTGAATCAGAATAAGAATCTAAAGCTTCACGTTTGGGTGGTAATTGGAAAACAGAGTCAGCTGTCTATTAAGAATACTTTTAGATTATGATAATAAATTCATATCACCAATTTATCTTCAATTTTTTACCTTTTAGAGGGAGAGCATACTTCCAGTTCATTAAAAGTGATACAGTCCTTAGCCTGGCCTTAGAAACCCAAACATGAAAAACTCTAGACTCTCTCCCAAAGAAAATGTATTTCTTTTGTAGAAGGTTATTATAAGAAGTTTAGTCTGATATTCCACTGAAATGAACATATCAAGCCTATGTATGTTACTACTCTCTCATTATATATCACCCTATTTACTACTTTCTGTGTTATTTTCTTTTCTCAGTATTCTCAAGACTCTTGGAATTTTTTTTTTTTTCAAGGAACTACATCAAGCTTACTACCTATATAGAGTTTCCGGAAAATAGCTTTATCCCACTTTTTGATATATAAGACAACCACTCATCTGCTGGTAACTTTCCTATTCTCTGTCATTCTCATAGACTTTTAACAGTGCCCACATCTGTAAGCGATGTGTGTACCAGGGGACTGGACTGTTTCGAGTCCATGTTTCTCTGAGGAGAGGAATAACAAGATCGGAGCTGCTCTCCGGAAAGATTACTCTGCCAAAGAACAATATCCGGTTGATTAGATGTGTTATGGGCTGAATTGTATCTCCTACCCGCCGCTGCCCCAAACTCATATGTTGAAGCCCTAGGCCTCAGTACCTCAGAAAATGACTATTTGGAGATAGGGCCTCTGAAGAGGTGATTAAATTAAAATGAGTCGATTAGGGTGGGCCCTAACCAAACCTGAACCAAGAAGAGGAGGTTTGTATGTGTGCAAAGAGAGATGAAAGGGCAGCAAGAAGGCAGCTGTCTGTGAGCCGAGAAGAAGCCTCAGAAAGACCAAACCTGCAGACACTTTAATCTCGGACTTCTAGGCTTCAGAACTACGGGAAAATTAATTTCTGTTGTTTGAGCCACTCAGTCCACAGTAGTTTGTTATGGCAGCCCTAGCAAACTTACACAGATGGGAAAGGCTAGAAGCCATTGGCAACAGTCAGGGACAGAACTAGAGCAGCTGTGGCAACAATGCAGAGGCCAGCGTGAGTGTAAAAGACACTGCAGAACCGAATGCACAGGGCCCGAGAAAGGGATGGGAGGATTGAGGAAAATGAAGAGTAGAAATTGACTCCAAGAGATGGGCGTGGTTGGCAAGAAATTTTTTTTAATATATTTTATATTTTAAAATATAGGGGAGTCAAAAACGGGAGGCAAGTGATTCCAAGGAAAAAGGAGTTTCATTTTTCATTTTAGACACATTTCTAGATGTGTCTGGCTAAGCACTTTCTTTGTATCTTTTTGTCTTATCTTGGTCTTTATTTCCTCACATACTAGACATCCAAACAATTATTGGTTGACTGAAAATCTCACTTGGTGAAGAAGATTAAAATAAAATAGGTCCAAGTACATCTGCTTTTTTTCTTTTGGTTGCTTTTTTAATCTTACACCACATGTCCTTAAAGAGGGAGCCTACCGTGAATTTCCCTGAAAGGGTCTAACTGTAATTTTTAAACATCCTTTTAGTTATTCTCTTTGCATTTTCTGCATGCTTTCGCTTATTCTGTATCTTAATCTTCCAGACCCCATCTCTGAGGTTCATTCCATTCTTATACAGTATTTATCCTTAATTACGTCCTACTCTTTCTATTTTACTTTTTAAATTAAATATGCCATTTCAAAATCTTTGAGTGCTTCAGAAAACAACCCCTAAATATTAAAGAGCTGTTTCATAATAAATCATGACAGAAATACTTTCTAAACAAAAAAGAACGCAATAAAGCAAGGGGTGGGAGAAAAGGTGACAGAGGCTAACTCTGCTAGACGTGGTAAAGGCTCTGGGAAGAGTTTAAATAATTTTTTAAAATCACTAATTCTGTTCAAATTTCTGCTACACCATCCATCTGGAATTCTGGCCATGAACTGAATTCTAAACACTAAGAAGTATGGAAGGCACAATTACTTCTTGTCGCAAACAAAGAGATCGTGTTTTGAAAAGCCAACAGCAAAAACCCTATCCTTATCTGTAAAATGAAAATGATACTTGTTTCATAAGATTGTAATAAGATTAAACATATTGTTCATAAAGCTGACATAGAGCATGTTCTCAAGAATTTCATTCATTCATTGAAAAACCACTCAGAAAGTAACAAGGTCCAAGGAATACAGAACAGAGGTGAAGGTCAAACAACTGACCCTTCCCCTATGATGGCACAGGGACTTTGCCTAGTCATTATGGTGCCTAATCTCCCTAAGGCTGGACAGATCCCATCGACCCCTCAAGCTTTAACACCCTCCCTCCAAAACAGTCTGTGTCTCACTTTCCCCACCTGGTCACAGCCGAAGGTGTTGCTGTAATTCATCATTTTTTAATTTAACACTTGTTGTATATGCCTTCTTCATATACTACTGTGCTCTACTAAACCAGTTAGCAAGATTGGCTTCCCAATTTTACTTGCATTATATTCCCATTACTAAACTGCTGCATTTAGAGTAATGTATAAAGATAAGTATATAAGAACTACTTCTAAAACTAAGAAACACACTCAGAATATTTCTCTTTTCACATAATTGTTTTGACAAATGCTTTGCCTCAAAGAAGATAAGGAGATAAGATTAATCAATCTTACATTTAAAGATTAAAGATTAAATTTGACTGAGAGAGGCTCTCCAAATTTCTGATTCTAGTAAGATAAAAAGTAACAAAAGAGGACCAACCATGCAAAATCCAAGATTATATTCTGATCCCAGAATCAGAATTTCCAAGATGAAAGGGACCTTCTTCTCGAGTCCCCATCCAATTCAAGTAGTCATCCCACCAGTGAATAATGACACCTGCCCCTACATACATACACATACACACACACACACACACACACACACACACACACACACACACACACACACACACACGTCAAATAAGCCAAAGGTAGAAATAGCTAAGAAGGGAAAGGTCAAATGACACGAGAGAAAAAATTTAAAAAAAAAATAAAAAGATGGGAGAAGAAACATAATTTATAGAAAAAATGAAAATATATAAAGAAGACATATAGCAGGTGTTAAATTAAAATGTAAGTTATTAGGCAGTAAATAATTTCATTTCTAATTCAAAACAAACACTGTTCATCAAATGTTATATTTCAAAAAGTAACTTTTTAAAAGGGGGTATTATTTGACTCTGTTACTCTCTTCCATTTCCTATTTATGTTATGACGATCTGTAAACCCATGAATTGTTTTCTCTTTATAAAATGATTCAGCTCAGAAAGCAGTAGAATGAGACTGGTCATTCAGCAATCTCTCCCACCCACCCTTGCAGACACCACATCACAAAGACTATGACTCACTTTGTCATACAGTTTCTGTCCTTTTAAGAGTTTTATGATTGTTGTGATGAATACTGGCTCATAAATCTGAATGAATATTAGGATGAAACTATTTGTGTCATTTCCTCACAGCCAAAGCAGATGCTAACAATGGAACCAGACAGTTCTTAATCCTAATTTATAAAATGATTCACAGGTTTTAGACTTGAGAGAGAGAGATATAAGGATTAAAGTATATGGTTCAAGTATGAATTCTCAGATCTGTATTTTTTAATTAGAGGGTTATAACTAGTTCTGGAATTGGCTAGAAATGTTATGTTATTCAATAGCTGAAAAGAAAATCTTCCACAATAAAAATTAATCCTAACAAATGATTGTGTTTTACCTTTATTGCTTCCTTTGAATAATGTGAAAGGTGTCGCTGCAGAAGGAACTACGGTGATGCTACAATCAATTTATCCATTTTACACGCCTCGTGCCGAAGTACGCATGCTTATTTACTTAAAGTTCCAGCTCATTCAACAATACAGATTGCACCTCTTCAATGGGCCTCAGCCTTGTCATTCACTGAGCAGTGGTGTCAAGGGGATCCTGGGGTGAGTAAATGCAGTCTCAGACCTCAGAGTAGAAAAGAGTAAAGGACTGCTAGGTAATGTCATTTGAATTTTTAAAAATCCCTGCCAACTAGAAATTTCCAGTAAAACTGAGGGACATGAAGTTAAAATATATCAAGCTATTAGAGAGAATGTTTAGATAGCATGCAGGAGAGGAAAGACAGGTACAGGGCGGTATGAAAGAAATGGGGCCTGATGCATGCCTAGGACTGGGGTAAGGTAAGAGGATTAACGGCCAATTCAAGGCTAAGAGAAGAAGAAGGATGTGAGAAGACGATCAGAAAGGAAGTTAGAAGACTTGGCTAATTTGTTGGGTACATGTTGAACTTAACACACATTCTTTGAGTGGACACAGAGAGGACAGAGTTCACAGCCCCAGTGCAGGAGACATAAACAATTACAAGCAAAATCATGAAGTCCGTAGAAGAATATGTACCAAGTACTATGGGAAATGCAGAGATAGAAACAATTAATTCTCCCTGGGAAGGCTGGGGAAAGTTTCACAAAGGAGAAGACCACCGAGCTGACTCATAAAAGATCTTTCCAGAGAAAGGTGGGAGTGGGAGGAGGGTGTGAGAGAAGAATTGATAAGAAAAAGAAGGATTTTCCAAAAACAAGGATCACAAGTGGAAAAGCCCATCATTGTAACAGTGACGGGTCTGTCAGATTAGAGACTACAGTGAAAGCACAGAGCACTGGCAGCGTCAGGGGAGCGCGGATGGCAAAGAGTGGGAAATAAGACTGAGCAGGTAGGTCATATTGGAGAGGGAAAGTCGGGGAGGGTATGGTTGTAGGTAAATACAGGACAGGGGAAACCAAGAGACAAGGCAAGGAAAAGTCACTGAGGTAGGGAAGACTCCAAGGCGTCCAGCTTTGGAGACTAGAAGGATAATTTCACTACGAACAAATTCGGTAGGAAGGGTGCTAGTTGGAAAAAACTGTTATGGTCTGTTTTACGTGGGTTGAGTTGAGGCTGTGGCAGTGCATCTGTCCGTCGAGCAGTGAGAAACACGGTACTAACACAGAGGTGGGAAATCAGAGACAAAGACTATAATTGATCTGCCGAAGGACCACGAGTACACAGAAAGACGGGTAGAGTGCCAAGACAGAGCCTTAGGGAATATTATAGCAAAAGACCAAAAGAAGGAGAAACCAGAGGAAAAGACGGTCGGATGGGTGAGAGGAAACCAGGTTGATGTGGTGTAACAGAAGCCAAGGAATTCTCGGGAAGACAGAGGCAGACAATGGTGTCAAGTGTCAGAAGTAGGGCCACAAATTGGATAAGTCCATGTGATTGAACTGGAAGACTGCTGGGGCCCAGAATGATTTAAGTAGAATACCAGGTGCAGAATCCAGAATTAAAAAGAGAAAAGGAGATGAAGTAGAAGAGCGTTCAGGATTCTAGGGTACTGGCCACGAAAGAAAGAATGAACAAAATGCACAGCATACCTGAGGAATTTTATATCACACTGTATGTGGTAAAAATCTCAGGTGCTTTTTAAAGGAAACAGGATTCATAATGAGAGCTTTAAACTAATTATCCTGAGAAATGATTCATCTTTGTATAGATTATCCTTAAAAAGCTAATAGCCAGCTTTGAAGATTCCAAAATATTTTCCAAATATAATTTTGTTATATATAATCATCTTCATTAAAAGACTGACCAAGTGTCTAAACATATGTGTTAACTGCACCAAGAGAACTATAAACCTCGACCGTGCTTTTATACATCATGTGGTCCAGGAGGAGTTATTCCACGGGATGGTCCACACAGAATGTTCTCATCAGCAGCTGACATTTAGTGAGAATTCCCAGAGTAAAAGATACAAACCTTTTATGATGTTTACTTATATGGAGAAGTCATGGTTCCTACCTTAAGGTGTCAGCATTTTCTCAAAGCACGTAAATCATGAACAGAGAATAATCCACTCACAGAATCTAGCCAGATCATTACTACACTATACAAACTTCCTTTAGAAAACAACAAAAACTTTTTCCCCCCCAGAATATCTTAAAAATCTGTGACACAAAAGGCCTGAAGCCTCCCTTTGAATTTCGCAATTTCATGTTTTTAATGATGAGGGGTTGCATGGAGTATGTGCCAGGGCACAGGCACGGGGGTCACACAGACCGGGATCCCATCCCCTCTCCACATGGGAGTGGACGGGTCCCTCAGTCTCTTCAAGGCTGTGTCCTCTGGAGCCTGGAAGCCGAGAAGTGGGGCAAGCAGGCAGTCACCTCCTGGGAGAAGCCCTCCTGGGAGAAGCCCTCCTGGGAGAGGCCCAAGGGTCGACCCAGCACTTCTAACTACCTTCATTTTTTCCAAAATAACAGCATCTGGAATAAATTTGATGCTAAAACGCACACAGGCAGCATACTTTACCCTCACTATACTCCACCACATGTTGTACGTGCTGCTTGGGATAAAATGTTCTCACGTGGTTCACTACTTTAGAGCATACACTTAACGTTACCCATTGCCATGGGCATTTGGAAGGGGCCTGTAAAAACATCCAGGACGCCGAAGGGAAGGTGGTGGGTGTGCACCGCGCATGCGGGGGGGGGGGGGCGGGTAAGCACAGGCTCCGTCCTTGTTTTTATCATGCTTTTAGCAAGACTCTCGTGTCAAACACAGGTTATTCCAGGATTTTAAGAAAAGTGCAGGAAAGTTGCCTTTTCAAAGGCAACTTGTGAAAGCAATTCAAGAGAGAACCCAGGTGAGAAGCACAGGTGATCTTCAGCAACACTGTGAAGCTGGAAACACGGGCGTCCAGGCGTCTGATCCCTTCCTTTCTGCCGCCGTCCGCCCCGCCCCGCCCCGCCCCGTGTCCTCTCCAGAACCTGAGCTACGGCCCCCGCCCCTAACCAGCGCCCCACATTCATGCCACAGCCTTCACAGCTCCCCCAACTCCAGTCCTCCTGGTCAGGTTTTGGGGAAGAAACTGCACACGCAATTTAATCCACGCTAAACGGTAAAATCCGAACGCTGCTGAACTCTTCCTTCCAGAGGGACCCTCCTCCCTCGGTATCCGTGGGGGGCCGGTTCCAGGATCCCCCGCAGGTACCAACAACCATGGAGCCTCAAGTCCCTCGAGGAACGTGGCGCAGCACTGTTGACCCTCATCTCCGCAGATAGGGAACCCTCGGATACGGAGAGCAGACTGTTTTGCATTTTAGAAACGTCCGGAAAGTGTTAACGCCAAAGAAATAAATCTCCAGTGACAGATTTTAGGGTCCATTGGGCAAAACAGTTTGAGGAATGGGGCCTTGGGTTTTCCAACGTTTCAAACAGGTCTAGATATCTGGGCCTTAGTTCAGAGGGAAGCTGTAGCAACGGTTAACTAATTTCTCCACGTTTCCTGATCAGTTTTGCTCGTTCAGGGGAATGGAGGGGATGTAATTCAGAGGATATTGTTAAGTCATTTTTTTTCTTACATATTTCCCATCAGTCTCCTCCTGGTTTGGTCAACTATCAGTACGCCTTCGACATGCCAGAAAAAAACATTGTACTTAAACTTATGTCCAGGTTGGGCTATACAATAGTGGCCTAAATTTATCATTTTTAGGTTTACATTCTTGTCAGGCTATCACCTGGTACAAGGTGATTTTAAAAAATCAGTGCTCTCCACAGATCTGGATGAATATTCTACTCTTCACTTTTAAACATCTTGTCTTTAGCTAGTTATCAAGTTGGTAGGGTTTCTCAACCTTAGCACTTCTAACATTTAGGGTCAGAAAATTTTTTGCTGAGGGATTAGGGAGGTATCTTGTGCACTGTAGCATCATCCCTGGCCTCTACTTATTAAATGCCAATAGCACCCTTCCAGGCGTGACAACCAAAAATGTCTCCAGGCATTGCTAGATGTTCCCTGGAGGTGGAAGGGGGCAGGCAGTACCAATCCTATTTGAGTACCACTGAGTTAAAATCAGATTACAAAAATGACAGCCCAGCCCAGAATTGGGAATAAAAAGTTAACAGTTGTTTTTACAAGGGTGGTAATGCGGTATGCAATTCAGAATTACCCTCACTCACTAGCCCCTATACAGTTTTGTTCTATAGAAATAGGGTATCGAGAGTGTCAAAGAAAAAAACTGTAACTAATAAAATGTCTGGGAAAAAAAAAGAGAGTACTAGGGGAAGCCTCAATATGAACCCAATCTGGGGGAGAGTTCTTCTGTCTTCTAGTCAAAGAACATGTTCCTTTTTGTGCTACTAGAAAAGAGCAAAACTAATTGGGACATATGTGCACCTTGCCCTAACCAGCTGGGCTAGCCTGGCAGACAACTGCAGAACAAACTCCAAACACAAAGATAATTTTGTGAAATCCCTTTAAGTTACCAAAATAGAGAAGGAGCGCTACCGATAGACTGGACTAAAAGCATCTTTTCAGATTTACTGGATAGTACCTGAGAAAACTTTTTAATTACGGCAGGCCTGAAAAAAATTACAGGCCTGCATCTTTTGCTTGTTGCTATTTTGGAACCAATAAAGACTCAATTCTTATGAAAGCACATTTCCCATTCCCAAATTTGTCAATGGAGGCTTGGCCGCAGAGCTCTCTCCACTTCCTACTCCCGCATTCCAAAGTGAAGGACACGCCATTAGCATCATAAGGTAAAGACGGACTCCTGCGGGTCTTTTCTCAGGCAAAAAGAGGATCAGGTTTTCCACCTGAAACCCATAAAGGAAGGAATGGCAGAACAAACAGCTTTCAAAAGAGATGTTTTACCTACACTTACAGGGTGACAGTTAAAATATATCTGATCTCTTTCTCTCACTTCCAATTCATCAGTATTTTTACCAGCCCATTTTACACCTTTTTCTCCATCTTTTCTCTAGACCAGTGGGTTCTCAAAGTGTGCTCCCTGGTCAGCATCACCTGGGAACTTGTTAGAAATGCAAATCAGGCCCCACTCCAGACGTAAGCAATCTGAAACTCTGGGAGATGGTTCAGCCATGTGTTATAACAAACCTTCCAGGTGATTCTAATGCATCTCTAAAGTTTGAGAACTAATGACTTAGGCCCATCTTCTTTCTATAACCACAGATAGATTTTATTTTATTTCATTTTATTTTTACAGCAAACGAAACTGCATACTAGTAAACTGAGTCCTCTGTGCACTTTATATAAATCCTCATTTGATCCTCAAGCCTGATGCAAGGTTGATTATCCCCCCCTTTCGGGATGAGGAAACGGGCTCAAGGGTTAAGGGTCGCTCAAGGTCCTATAGCTAATAACTGCAAGTGGAAGATTGAAGTTTTTGAAGTTCTTTTCACTACTGCAACAAAGGTCTATAGCACTTTATTAATACAGTCCATATTTTCTGCTTTTTCAGTTTTCCGAAATTCGGGGAAAAAAACAAATGTATGGGTGACAGCAGTGTGCCAACTGCCTTGGATCCTACCAAACTGGAATTTAAGGGCACGACTCTGGAAAGGTATCTTTCCAATAAGGAACGTTTAATTCGGCTGCGGTCCCTCCTGGCTTTGTCCCGGGGACTGCGCGCATCCCACAGAGAAGGGGTCGGAACTTCAGGCTGGGGGCGCCAGGGACACCTCCGTGAGCCACCCACCTCTGCTCGGCCGCCGGGCATCCCCGACGCGACAGGTTGTCTGAGCCCAGAGAGTCGCCGGCAAGGCCCGGGCGCCCTGCGGCTCCGGGCCCGGGGTACTGGTTTACCAGTGGAAACCGGCACACTCCAAAGCCTGGGCGAGCGTCTACCCGCCACCGCAGCTCGGGGCAGGAGGGGCCGAGTGGTGAACCCAAAACCGCCAAGGGCCGCGCGGGGAGAGACCACAAGCCCCACTGGGGTCAGAGTGAAGAGAAGGAAGGAGCGCGGAGGCTGGAAGGCAGGGGCGGGAGAGAGAACGGCAGGGGATGGAGACGGCACGGGGTAGGAAGAGCCGGCCAGCACTCACCGTGAGGGTCGCTCTTCTCGCGGACCCCGTCCACTCGGCCGTCGGGGTGGATGCGCAGGAAGAAGCCCCCGTTTTTGCAGTACAGCCGCTTGGGGTCCTTGAAGTGGCCGGGCGGGAAGGCGCCGCTGCCGCCGTCCTCCGGCAGGGCGGGCAGCGTGGTGATGCTCCCGGCTGCCATGGCCCCGACAGCGCCCTGCCGGGGTCCCCGAGCCACTGGAGCCGCGCGGGGAGTCGCCGCGCCCCGGCCCCGGCCTCGGACGCGCTCCGGGGCGCGGCCCCGGCCCCGGCCCCCCAGCCTCCCTCCCCGCGGCACGCGGCCGCGCCCGCGGGCCCCCAGCCTCAAGCTGTTCCGCCGCTTCCTCTCCGCCGGCCCTAGAGCGCGGGGAGCCGAGCGGCCCGGGAGCTGGGAGTAAGGGCTGGGTGTCTCCGCAGCCGCCGCTCTCGGGAGGGCCGCCTCCCGAAGCTGCAGCGCCAGGGATCCTTTTGCAACCGCGGGCACAGCGTCCGCTGGTCTGGCAACAGCCGGGCCGCGGCGTCACATCTTCTACGTCTCCACCCGCGAACGCCCACCAACCCCGCAGGTCCCCAGTCCTCCTCCCTTCCTGCGCGCCGCCCCCTACTCGCTCGGCGTTTTATGGGACCGGTCTCCGGGTCGGGCGCTCTGGCCGCAACACGCAAGCGCGCGACCTCCGTGCCCGGGGTGGGGGGGGGGCAGCCCGAACGCAGCCAGGGGGCGGGGGAGGTGCGGGGATGCGGCGGGAGGCCACGGCCCGGGCCTTCGCCGCTCCGGGGGCTCGACCCCGCCGGTTCCCCCCGAAGGCGCCCAGCCCAACCCCGCGCAACCCAAATCACATTCAGACTTTCTCCACACTGCGGAGCTTTTGCTGCGCAACCAGCCGTGATTCAACTTTTCAAAGTTTAAATGCAATTTTCTCCCCCATTCTTTTTCCCTGCCAGCGTTTCAAAGCGGAGAAACTATTTCCACCCCCAAGAAGCAGAGGAATCGGAAGCGAGGAAGGGTTCTGTGTCAGAATAGGTTTCGAACATCTCTCATCACCAAAAGCCGAGGGTTACTCACAAGCACAAACTGTTAACACTGAAGGCAGAGGCTAAAGTAGTTCACTAACATAAGCGAAGAAAGAGGCCAGAGAAGGGGGAGCGGGTTGCGTTGCTAAGAGGAAAAGGCTTTTCTTTTACTAGCCTGACTAACTTGAATTAGACAAAAGTGGAAAGATGAAGGGCCTCAAATCCTCATCGTGATAGAAGTATGTTAATGTCTTATTCTAGCTAAACTGTTAGGCATTTCTTGGAGGGAGGGTAGTTTACTGAAAATCCCAAACTACAAAATTGAAGTTAATTGCACTTTGCTAATTTTCAGTAGAATATAACAGGTACTACAGATTATCAAAATGTCCATCCACAGAACTTCATATACTGAGCACCTACTGTTTGCAAAGCATTTCAGTAAGTGCAGTGGGAGAGACCCAATCTTCTGGCACAGTGAGGCTGATACATGGGGAGCACGAACAACACAAATACCAGCAGAAAGTGTCAAGGCCATAGAAGTGTAAAAATAAAGTTTCGTGAGATTTCAGATAAGGGGTAACTCAGCTTGAGGGTAGGCAGCGGTTAGGGAAAGCTTCTTGGAAGATGTGAGAATACAGAAATTCCTCTATTTAAGAACATATTTGGTTTCAAAAGATTATCCATCAGTGCACTTGTTCATAAGTCTCCAAGAGGTGTTTAACTCTAGATGCATTTCTAGGACGTATGAATCGATTCTTTGGAGCTTTAAAACCACGAGTACTCTTCTCCAGGCTGATGTATGTTCTCTGACATCTGTCTCCAAAATGGACAGGTTTTATCTGCTTTGAAAATCTGTTAAGACAAACAGCTCCCTTCCAGACGATCTTTGTGGGTATCCTAGGGAATGCTTAAAGCTACTGCAGCATGCATCAGGTTGCCACTTAACTTTGAAATCGAGCTAGATTTGAAGAAGCCTTGAACTCTGTGTCACACAAACCTGAGTATTCCAAGAGCAAAGGGATAAAAGCTAAGTCAAAATATTTTTGAACAGTAGCATCCAGAAATTTGGGGAACACCTACAAGCAGTTAAGGAATCTGTGTGCTAATAGACCACAGGTCCTGAGGACCTGCATCCCATGTACAATAACTGCTTGTTTCCTAGTTCCTTCTAAAACCAGAGGAGGAGATGTCACATGAAATGGATAAGCCAGCTCTGGGAATCTAGGTCTCCAAGACAAATAGTGTTAATTCCAAGAAGACATCATTAAGAAAGTTGTCTCATGTTCCTACCCAGACTCTTCTCAACACACCCCTGTACACACACAGAGAGACAGACAAAATATTCTTAGATGCAATCAATTTGCTCTCAGCTGAACCATAAGCACTCAACTTACATCCTCAATTTGCGCAACTATAAGGATGAATATTAAAATAAAGATAATTTTGAAAAATAACTAGAAGAACCAATAGGAGAATTCTATAAGATGATGGATACAAAACTCATTATTTTTAAAAATCATTAGTTTCCAGTGATAACTATTTAGGAACCATAAAGGAAAGAGGAATTTCCCTTACAACACCAAGGTAAATTACTTTGGAATTAATAAGAATTGTTCAGAATCTAAATGATGAAAAGTACAAAGGCTTAATGAGAACTTAAAAAAATTTTAAGTGTTCCTGGATGGAAACATACAGTAAAATAACAATGTCAAATACCCCTAACCATACTTAAATTTTTTAAACAATATTAGTTTAAAATTTTAGCACCATTTTAAAACAATCTAACAATACTGTAAAATTCAATTGGACAAATAAACGTATAAGAATAGCAAATACCTTTTTCTTAATTGCAGGGAAAAAATCTGAAAGACTTTTAAGTGGACAAAAATGATTACTATATATCTTCAATGGAAAATTAGGCATTGTCTAGGTTATCTGATTCTGTGGGGTCTCTGTACCTTTGTCTTTGAGCAACTTTACAACTCTTGTAAGTTGCAGATAACTGTCATGGACTGAATTGTGTCCCCCCCCACCCCAGATTCCTATGTTGAAGTTCTAACCTTCAGTATGACTGTATTTGGAGATAGGGCCTTTTAAGTAGGTAATTAAGGTTAAATGAAGTCATAAGGGTGGGTTCTTATAATGGAGTAATTAGGCAAGAAATGAAATAAAAGGATCCAGTTTGCCAAGGAAGAAGTAAATCTATCTGTATTTGCAGAGTACACAATCTTATATATAGAAAACCCTGAAGAATACACACACACAAACATAGACACACACACAACTATCTGAGCTAATAAATGACTTCAGCAAGGTTGCAGGATACAAGATCAGTATATTAAAATCAGTTGTATTTCTTAACACTAGTAAAGAACAATCCAAAAATGAAATTAAGGAAACAATTCCATTTACAATAGCATCAAAATAAATAAAATATTTAGGAATAAATTTAACCAAAGAAGTTCAAGACTTGTATACCAAAAACTACAAAACATTATTTGGAAGAAATTAAATAAGATGTAAATAAATGGGAAGACATCTGTATTCACGGATTGAAAGACAATATTGTTAAGATGGTAATACTAAAATTGATCTACAGCTTCAGTGCATTCTCTGTCAAAATTCCAACTTCCTTTTTTGAAGAAACTGACAAGCCAATTATGAAACTGATATGGACAGGTGAAGGACTGAGAATAGCCAAAACAGTCTTGAACAAGCAGAACAGAGTTGGAAGACTTGATTTCAAAACTTTCTACAAAGCTACGATGTATAGGACAGTGTGATACAGGATTAAGGGTAGACATATAAATCAATGCAATAGAATTGAGAGTCAAAAAATAAACTCTGGGGACTTCCCTGGTGGCACAGTGGTTGGGAATCCGCCTGCCAGTGCAGGGGACATGGGTTCGAGCCCTGGTCTGGGAAGATCCCACATGCCGCGGAGCAACTAAGCCCGTGCGCCACAACTACTGAGCCTGTGCTCTAGGGCCAATGAGCCACAACTACTGAAGCCCACATGCCACAACTACTGAAACCCCAGTGCCTAGAGCCCGTGCTCCGCAACGAGAGAAGCCACAGCAATGAGGAGCCCGCACACCACAATGTAGAGTAGCCCCCGCTCGCCCCAACTAGAGAAAGCCCATGTGCAACAACAAAGACCCAACACAGCCGAAAATAAATAATAAATAAATTTAGAAAATAAATAAATAAATAAACTCTGACATTTATGATCAACTGATTTTCAACAAGGATGACAAAACCATTCAATGGGGAAAGAAGAGTCTTTCCAACAAAGGTGTTGGGACTAGATATTCACATGAAAAGAATTAATTTGGACCCCTGCCTCACACTATATTTTAAAAAATTAACTCAACATAGATCATAGACTTAAATGTAAAACTATGAACCCTCTTAGATGAAAACATAGGTATAAATCTTTGTGACCTTGGATTAGGCAATGGTTTCTTAGATATGGCACTAAAGACGCAACAATAGATAAATTGTACTTCATCCAAATTAGAAAGTTTTGTGTATCAAATCAGACTATAGAGAAAATGAAAGGTATCCAGAGAATGGGAGAAAATTTTGCAAATCATATATATGATGAGAGTCTAGTCTCCAAAATATATAAAGAACAGTTACAATTCAACAGTAAAAAGACAACCCAATTTAAAAGTGGACAAAGTATTTGAATAGACATTTCCCCAAAGAATCTACAAAAATAGCCAGTAAGTATGTGAGAAGATGTTCAAGATAGTCATTAGTAAAATGTAAATCAAAACCACAATGAGTTATCACTTCACACCCACAAAAATAGCTATAATAAAAAACAAACAAACAAAAAACAGAAAATAACAAGGGCTGTCAAGGGTGTGGAATAATTGGAACCTTCATACAATGCTGGTGGGAACATAAATATAGAGAAGAGTCTGGCAGCTCCTCAAAAATTTAAACATAGAGTCACCGTATGACCTAGCAATTGCATTCATATATATATATATGAAATGAAAACTGTGTTCACACAAAAGCACGTCAATGAATGTTCATAGCAGCATTATTCATAAGAGCCAAAAAGTGGAAACGACCCAAATATCTATCAATTGACAAATGGATAAACAAAATTTGGTATATCCATACAACGGAATATTATTTGACTCTAAAAACAAATGAAATACCGATACATGCTAAAACATAGATGAACCTTGTTACAGTGGAATCAGAAAAGCCAGAAAGAAGAGCATGATTCCATGTATACAAAATGTCAAGAAGAGACCAAAATCCACAGAAATACAAAGTAGATAAAGGGCCTGCCAAGGGCTGGGAGAAGAGGGGGCTGGGGAGTGACTGCGAGCGGGTGTAGGGTGTTTTGGGAGTGACGAAAAAGCTCTGCAGTTAGATAGTGGTAATGGTTGCACCACTTTGTGAATATACTAAAAAACCAGTAAATTGTACACTTAAAAATGGTGAATTTTATGGCATGTGAATTATCTTAGGAAAAAAATAAAGAAATGCATGTTGAAATAAAAATGAAAATTTTCTCCTATATAGTTGAGAGAAAAAAAGAAATGATATCACCCCAGGTTGTCAAGGACAGGGTGAACTGGAAACTTCATGAGCTGCCAGATGGAGGATAAATTATTGTAGCATTTTGAAAAGGCAGTTTAAAAGTGTGTGCATCAAGTCCTTAAATTTTTTTTTCTTAGCAGGTTTTTTTTTTTCACCCTACCACCTGGCATGTAGGATCTTAGTTCCCCAACAGGGATCAAAACCGTGCCCCCGGCATTGGAAGTGCAGAGTCTTAACCACTGGACCTCCAGGGAAGTTCCAAGTCCTTAAGTTTTTGAAATTAAATATCATTTAGGCCAACAGTTTTGGTGCAAGAAATTTACTCTAAAGAAAAAAATCACAGACACGTACATTTAGCAACCTTGGTGTTTATTACAACATGGATTATAATAAGGAAAAAATGAAGGATAATCCAAATAATTAAAGGTGAACAAATTAATTTAAATAAATCATGTCATAGTCATAGAAACCAATGTGTTCCATGTAGCCACATAGACAGCTTTGTAGGAGAATTCATAACATGGAAAAATACTTGCAATATACATATTGTTAATTGAAAGTAGTTTACAAAACTATAGAATAATATCCCATTTGTTATATACTCCCAAACCCATATTAGAATGAGATATGTTTAAACGTTAGTACTGATACCTTGGATGGTCAAATTATTTTTATTTTATAAAAATAACCTCTGGCTACTCACTATTACATAAAACTTATTATCTAAAATTGTATCTTGTTTATTTGTTTCCTTATATTATATATTATCTGTCCCCTCACTTCAACAGAATACAAAGTCCCTTAAAGGAGAGATCTTTTTGCCCTAAACATTGCTGTATCCTTGGACCTAGTGGCACTAAGCAGTCTGAACAAATACATATATATTTTAAATGAACACATGCACTAATTTCATTTTAGAAAGTTGTTTTTGAAAACCAAACTCCTCGTCTACATTATGTTTGGGTGTGGTCAATGACTCTAAATGTTAACCGTTTTTGAATGAAGTCACATCAAGCCCATTTCCTTATGAAAGCTTACTAAAATATACAAATTACTGACTTCTAAAGCCTGGTACATCAGAAGTCATCTAATCAGTTCTCGAGTCATCATTATGACCATCAGCAGTGGTATAATAGAGTGAGCACCTCTATCTCCACGAGACGTAAAAAAGGGTTACTGTTTATCTTCCATGCCCAGGTGGCAGATTCTGGTCTCACCCAGAATAATGATCTGTGCTTTATGTGGATTTTGTGTCCTTGATTTTTAAAAACAGATAAATAAACAAGGAACACACCGAAGTTCCTGAAATAGCCAAGGCTTAATTACGGCACCTTCGGTCAGCTTATTTTTAAATAGTGTATTGTCACTCTACATAGACAGTCAAGCTACGACCATGCACTATTTTCAGATGTCTGTGACCATATTAATCAAGTGACCAGTCTCCTCTCATAGGCTTTGATTTTGCCTTCCCAAGATCAACTCCTAAATTCAGAAAAATAAAAACTTCATGATGTTTTTTACCTTTAAATTATCTTGGGCTTCCCTGAGGGCCACTGGACAACCGCAAGGACTTATTCTTTTACCTTTGAAAAGAGAGGGATGCTAGAAGTAACTAGGTTTATTCATATGTTCTATGTTTTTTAATTAGCTCAACCCTATAGTAAGAGTTGGATGAAAAAGCTATTGAATCAGAGGAGCTCAGCCTTCCTTATATTAATTTCATTCAAATAAATTGTTGTTAATAATAAATATTATTTCAAAGATAGCCCCTTACAGAAAGACCCTGCTATTCCTTATCTTCTGTGTGGTCTGCTCAGATTAGAGAGATTCGAATATCATTGTCCATTTGTTCTTATTTGACATTAGTGTAAAGGGGACATCCTGACCGTCAATTCAAGGCACTTTTTTTTTTTTTTAATGTGCAAAAACTAGCAGAAAAAAACCCCTGTCATCTTAAAGCAACTGTGTAAGAAGCAGGAACCTGAATTTACCTTTGGGACAGACTGCTCCTTGGTTTTGGGAAAGCTATATGAACAAACCCTTCAATTATATAAATTTAACACAAGTATCCACCACTAGTGCTGTCCCCCTCCCTGCTCTAAACACAAGTCAAAAGATAAATGACAGGCCTTTCCTGGTGGCGCAGTGGTTGAGAGTCCGCCTGCCGATACAGGGGACACTGGTTCGTGCCCCGGTCCGGGAACATCCCACATGCCGCGGAGCGGCTGGGCCCGTGAGCCATGGCCGCTGAGCCTGTGCGTCCGGAGCCTGTGCTCCACAACGGGTGAGGCCACAACAATGAGAGGCCTGCGTACCGCAAAAAAAAAAAAAAAAAAAGATAAATGACAAACTGGGAAATTATGCAGTATCTGTGACATCAAAGTTAAACTAAAAAACAAAGAGACCTTAAATATCAGTGAGAAATGACTCACTGGCAAAGGAACATGAACAAGTAGTTCATAGAAAAAGAAATATAAATAAAATATATAGATTAATACATAATTTTTACATAAAGAAGCCTTTTAAAATATATAAACAAAATATAAAACATTCGAGGGAAAGAAATACATTGTTTTATTTCTCAGATGGGTACAGTCAAAAAGTTTAACATATAGGATTAGAGAGCTGAAGGAAACAAGTACTCTCTTTCACTGCTGGTGGGAGATCGATCAACAATAGCATTCAATATTTGAAGTAAGTGTATCTTTTAATTCAGCAATTTCTTGTCTAGGAATTTATCCTACAGACATATTCACACACATGCACAAAGATGTGTGAACATATATACTTCAGCTTTGCTTGTGGTTGCAAAAGACTGGAAATAAACAATAAAATGGTCTTCATTAGAGGCTTATGAAAGAAACTATGTGGAGTCATTCATTTAATGTTTTTTGAGAGCCCATCATTGCCAGATGTAATTTATAAAGAACTATTGCAGTTTTTTTTTTTTTAATGAAGTCAATCTATATACATGGCTGTGGAATGATCTAGGTATACTGAAAAAGTAGAAAATAAGTGAAAAATGTAAGGCATATTGCAATGTGTTTAGCATGCTTCCATTTTCATGAAGGGAGAACATGCATATGCCTGCAATATATTGGGTTGGCAAAAAAATGCCTTTGGTTTTTAAGTAAAAACAAAAGATAACATTTTTCATTTTCACCAAGAACTTGATTGAACAACATATTCACCCTTCTGTTCCACAACCTTCTGCCATTTTTCAGGCAACTTCATAATTCCATCTTCCCAAAACTTTTTATCTTTTTGAGCAGAGAATTGTTCTAGGTGCCTTTTACAGTCTTCCAGGGAATTGAATTTTTTTCCATTAAGAGAATTTTGTAAAGACTGAAATCAATGGAAATCTGAAGGTGCAATATCTGGTGAATACAGAAGATGAATCAGAACTTCCCAGCCAAGCTCTAACAGTTTTTGCCTGGTCATCAAAGAAACATGTGGTCTTGCGTTATCCTGATGGAAGATTATCCATTTTCTGTTGACTAATTCCGGACACTATTCATCGAGTACTGCTTTCAGTTGATCTAATTGGGAGCAGTACTTGTTGGAATTAATCGTTTGGTTTTCCGGAAGGAGCTCATAATAGAGGACTCCCTTTCAATCCCACCATATACATAACATCACCTTCTTTGGACGAAGACCAGCCTTTAGCGTGGTTGGTGGTTGTTCATTTCACTTGCCCCATGATCTCTTCCATTCCACATTATTGGACAGTATCCACTTTTCATTGCCCATCACAATTTGTTTTCAAAACGGAACGTTTTCGTTATGTAGATTATGTATATAGAGAACTGTATGCGGAAATACAGTCAAGAAGGTTTTTTTCGCTTAACTTATGAGGAACCCAAATATCAAAGTGATTCACAGGACCAACCTGGTGCAAATGATTTCAACGTTTCATTTGGATATTTTGAGTATGTCAGCTATCTCCCGCATGGTGTAACATTGATTGTTCTCAGTTAATGTCTCAATTTGATCACTATCAACTTCAACTGGTCTACCAGACTGTGGAGCATCGTCCAGTGAGAAATCTCCAGCAAACCAGTTTTGACACATTCAATCAGTCACAGCACCTTCTCCATACACTGCACAAATCTTTTTTTGCGTTTCAGTTGCGTTTTAACCTTTCTTGGAATTAGAAAGCATAATATGCCGAAAATGTTGCTTTTTTCTTCCAACTTCAATATTAAAAGGGCTACACAAAAATTCACCAATATTGATAATTTTTTTAAAATACACGCTGATACGACAGCTGTCACAATACAATCTAACAAAATTGTTTCGAATGAAGTTAAAGACAACTAAGTGCTACTAGAGGCATCTTACAGAAAAAAACGAATGAACATTTTGGCCAACCCAATACGTGCTTTTATAGACAGAATATTTCAGGAGTGTCTGCCTCTAGGGACTGGAATCTGCAGTTAAAGGAAGACTTCTCATTGTACTGTTTTTGTACTACTTGATTTTTTTAAACCATATGCATGTACTAATTTTTCCTACTTATTTGAAAACATATGTAATGAGAAAAAATATAATAATTTGAGGTAAAATTCCTCAATAAAAACCAGAAAGTAAATGCAGAATGTCCATGAAGTAAAGATGCCCTGTGTCATCTCTGGCCACGTCCTGTAGGATTCCAGGGACAGCTCTCTGCTGACTTCTGCACTCCATCTTATCCTCCCCATTGGAAAGTGGCTGCAGTTGTATTTTGAGAGAAGATCTTTGTAGGTGTCCCTTCATCCACTTATTGCCTCGCTCCTCAAAGTTGGACTCTGAGGTATTTTAATTTTCAGTTCCATTATAAGAGATAAAACCAAACTTCATACTGAATATGAAGGGATGAGGGCCCAGAAATAGGCCACATCACGGAACAGGAGAGAGCATGGATTGATTTGGTGCCCATTCCCCAAATGTCCACAAGGACATGTTGAGAATCTTCCAGTGAGAAGATGTTCCTGGACTTTCTCAGGCAGCTAATGTCTTATAATTGGTTTCTTATTTCTTCATTTACCATTTCTATAAAATGAAGGAGTATTTTTTTAATGTGAGCTTAAGGATGTTTTCCTTTTAAACATTTTTATTGACACCTTGAATTAGGTTTCTTTTCATTCTTTTTGTTGTTGGGTTTTAACTGGTTAAAAATTAACTTTGTACAATAATACAAAGTTATACAATATCTTTGTGAAAAATGCAAGCATTACAGATAATGGTGAGAGTATCCTTTGGACTCCACCCCCAATCCCAGTCACTTCCTTCTTCTTCCCAGATAAAACCATTTTTCTCAGTTTGGGGTGTATCACTTCAGATTTTTCTTTGTGCATTTACATGCATATGTGTACCATAGAAAAGATACAGTGTTATTTAGTATGAGTGTATGTATCTTTACATAAATGGTATCACGTTTCCCTAACTTTCAGTAACTTGTGTTTTCGCTCAGTGTATGTCTTAGAATTCTTTCCATGATAATTAAACATGGATCTACCTTGTTCATTTGAATGGCTACAGAGTATTCCAGAGTCCTAAATTATTTCCTGACTGATGTACATTTAGGTTTTACACAAGTCTTGGCCACTACAAACAGTGCTGCGATGACCATCTTTGTACGTATCTCCATGTGCATATATTTAACTTTTTCTCCAGAGTTACCTAGCGATGGATTTATTGGGTTCCTGCATTTTCAACTTTAATTTTAAAATACATTGCCAAATTCACCTCCAAAGTTACTGTACTGTGTTACATTCTGGCCAGTGAACAGTGCACGTGCCTTCACAGAGGTGCCATTCTTGCTAAAGTTTTAGCATCATAAAGCTGGAAATGCTAATTAGTAGTACAGATGATAAAATTAAAACTTAAAAGCCTTTCTACAACTTAGAAGGATTAAGGTAAAATTAGTAGATATAAAGTTCTGCTCCTAAGTTTAAAAAAAGAATAACTTGAGCAAGTATAGCATGGCAGAATCTGGCTTAGAAAAAAGTCACGTAAAAAATACCACATGGAAGTTAAAAATTCAATGGCCTCATCCCAGGCCTACAATCCCCGTGTAAATCTATACCTCTGATTGTCCATGATTTGAAAATAAAGGTCATCATTGCTGTTGGTATACTGAAAAAAAAACATAAAAGATCACATGATTAGTAGAAACCAATAGGGTAAATAATTGCCCCCAAAACTACCATAACTGGGCTTCATTAATAGATGTTTAGTGAGCAGATAAGAGGGTACAATTTCTCTGAACTTTGAATACATCACATATGGAACATTAATATCTTTTTTTTTTTTTTTTTTTTTTTTGCGGGATGCGGGCCTTTCACTGTTGTGGCCTCTCCCGTTGCGGAGCACAGGCTCCGGACGCGCAGGCTCAGCGGCCATGGCTCATGGGCCCAGCCGCTCCACGGCATGTGGGATCTTCCCGGACTGGGGCACGAACCCGTGTCCCCTGCATCGGCAGGCGGACTCTCAACCAGTGCGCCACCAGGGAAGCCCTGGAATATTAATATCTTAAGGGGACATTGACAAGACAGAGTTTTCAAGATAGGGTAACACTGATTACCATAATCATGCAAATTCCCACTTTTCATCAGGTTCTTTTATGCAAAGGCTGAATGAAAGTTCATTACAGCAAGAAACTGCAGAAACACTCTTCCTTCAGTTCTCCAAAGAGAGTTTCTACTTATTATGGACTCTTTGTCAGCCTTTCTAGACACAGGAGAATGGACCACCATAGGGCTTCCATCTCTACAGTTCTAAGATTCTTTATCTTTTCTTGGATATACTTCTGTTTTCCCAGAAATGTTCCCAGACATCAGTAGCTTTAACCTGACTACATATGGTAATGTGTACCAAATTTAGAAATATTTTAAACTCCAACCCACCCAAACTGGCTAACTATAGCCAGTGTTTATTTATGTTCAGAGGAGAGGATTGAATATTTTTCTCTTTCATCTCAGAGGAAGCATCAGCTTTATCGTAGTCCAATTTACTATATCTTCAGCCAAAACTATGACTTTCTTTGTAACTCTTCAGCCAATGACCTCAAGACTGACCTACAGCAGTCATCTCCCTGGGGATGAAAAAGGTTATTTAAACACTTCAGTCCCTAGTCATTAGGAGAATACAAAATTTCATTTCAAATTAGTGTTAAGGTCTTCTCACAAAAGTAATACAGAAAGGAGTAGTGATTAAAAAAAAAAACAAAAAAACTGGAACCAGTGTTGACTAGACTTGAAATTTTCAAGTGTTCTCTCAATATTCCTTCTATGATCGGAAGATGCATTTCATTAATTTAAACTCTCCAAAACAATGTGCTGTCTGAAAAACTAACATTCTGACCAGTAGTTAACTAATAGAATAATGAAGTTATTTTAAAGATTCTATTTAAAACCATTGCAATTCAAATAGGCTGAGATAAAGTTAATGTTTTCACTATCCATGTAAAAGGCAAACATAGTTAGAAAAACAATCAATAATATTATTATAAGGACAACTATTTAAAAACTTTAGCATTATGTATATGTACAAACAGCAAATGAGTACTAATTTCCAATTTTTCCTGTTTATTTATTATAGAGCATCTGGACATCTCTCTACCTTACATGTCTATTTAGAAAAACAATTTGAGGGGACTTGCCTATTAAAAGACAGAAGAGCTTAAAATTATAAAAATGAGCAACACATGTCACTTAAAAGGACAGTACTAATTGTACCAGGAGCTGGATCTTTACATTAATCGATCACTGAATTTAGCTCTAATCTTCCTGGCAGACAAGGCAATAAGGGAAATAAGTTGTGTTCTAAAATGTGTGCTATTTGATAAGAGCTCACGGAAACGTTAACTCTTTCCCGGCATCAATTCTCTTAGAAACCTGTTAAGTGGCTCTTTATAAAGGGAGCAGTAAGTAACATAAGGGCCAATATTTTGAACTGTAATTTCGCCAAAGATTAAGAAAATATTCTTCAGATTTCCTTAATAAAGCCAAGTTCAACATTCAGTTGTAACTTGGTGAAAGCATTTCTGTAGAGGATTTTAAAAATGTATTTCAGAAACACTGTATTCTGTTGATCTAATTTAATACAAGAACAGATTTTACGTAATTTAGAAGAACAGTTGAATAATACACTCCTTAGGTCTTCTCTCTCAAATATCAGTTACCCCGTGCCCAATTATTTACTTATTACTATTATTATTTCTTACAGCTACAAGAATGTTCATGAAGATAAGCACAAAGAAGAAAGTATTGCTGTAATATCCCTAGCCAGCAATTATAATGCTAACATTTTCTGGTGTATCCTTCATAGATGATGGATAAGGATAGAGATCTATAAATAGTTTAGTTTTTACCAAATTGGGTCATACTGGACACATTTTTATAACATTTTCCATTAACCAGTATATTATGAACATTTCTACATGTCATTAAGTATTTTTCTATAGCTTTATTCTTAATGCCATCGTATTATTGCATTGCATGGATATACAATAATTTACTTAATCCACTGCTTGTGGACATTTAGGTAGTTCTCACTGTTTAAATTATATCTTACTGTATAATTCTAATTACTTTCTTAGGACTAATTCTTTGCTCTTAGGTCCTTTTGATTTCCCTTTCATGGGGCTCATTGCACTTCTAATTATTTGTGTAATGTCTATTCACTCACTGATAGAATATAATTTCCAGCCCTTGATATAGAAGACACTCAATAAATAAATACTTCTGATTAAATTAATGAATGTTTTAAGACTTTGGGGTACATTTTATCAAGTTTGTTTGAAAAAGTTGTGTCAGTTTACACTTTTCCTGAAAGCATGATGAGAGTCCCTCTTTTTTCCATATTCACTTTGGGTATCATCTCGGGCATCACCTTGATGTGCAAAAAATGTCAGTTCACTAAATTACTGTTTTAATTTAGATTTTTAAATTTTTTCATAAGTTTGGCAAGTGCTAAGAAAAGGTCATTTCAATGTTATCTGGAAAGTGCCTAAAATACCAGTGTTCAAAGCAACACTCTCTGGTCCAAGTTACCAGATTCACAGACAATAACTTCAGGCTATAAATATTCAGAATTTTGACTTTTAGTCTGGAAAGGAAAGATTTTCATCTGCACAGAGGTGGACCATAGGGGTTCCTATGAGCCTGACATTTGGGGAAAGAGACAGGAAAAGCCAGTCAGGTACCTGTACCTTTTAATTGTTCTCTTCTGCTCATCATATTTCCATACGACATGGATTTTTAAAGGAACAAAAGATAAAATATTCATTGACCGTTTTTCTTGGTCAATTATTATAAGCACTTAATTTAAATTTATTTTTCCTCTTAATGTGTTCACTTCTCTCCCCCATTTCCTGATACACTTTGAATAAATCCCACTGTGCAATCATATCCACCTCACCGGTATTAAGTACTGTTAGTGACATCAGTGTGTAGGCTGCAAAAAATACCTAACTTTTGAGAGGAGCTAGTCATGCAATTTGTGTCGCCCTGTTTTCACTTAAAGCCATCACATTAAAAACAAAAACAAAACCAAAGTAAAAAAAAAAACAAAAAAATTACCTCACTCATCCTGAGCAAAATGACACAGATTTCTTCATTTTGCAGTTGCTGAGGGTGTCAATTCTCTTGAGAGTCTACGATCTAATTCACACCCATAAATCACGGGTCATGGCTTCTGATGGGTGATGGCGTCAGTGCCTAGGGTCAGCTCATTCTGATATTTCCAGAAGATGTTCTGGTATAATGATAAAACTTTCAAAGAGTAAATGGAAGTTGATACTTCAAGACAGCTGCTTGCAAGTGTACTTTCAACACCATTGTTCACACATAAAATGAAAAGGGAGGATACTAGCAATTTACGGCACCGAAATTGAACTCTTTAAGATACACAGCAGAAAGAAAGACCATGTGTTCAAGGCATTGATATCATATAGTTGAGATAGGGTGTCTTGCACAGGATATGTCAATAAGACCTGTTACTGCCCAAACCTCAAGTAGACCCTCAGTTTTCTCAGGGAATTCTACCATATTGCCTTGGTTGCTTAACACTTTCAACCTCTGAGACAATTTCAGATTTTACTTCTCCTTTTATCTTAAACTTCCAACAAACCCCATTCTTAGTTGACTCCTCCTTTTGCTTCTTATTTCACTGAAGGTAATGGAATCAATCAGAATAGAATTCCCTCAACTTCCCACCATCAAACAGCCAACCTACTTGTATCTGCTCCCATGTACTCTATGTGACCTGCCCCGTGCCCACCTCCACCTGAGTGTGGGCTCACATTTCCTCTCCCTTGCTGAAGGGTTTTTCCCCAGCATCAGTTTTGCTCCTTCCCAGTAGATCATAAAAATATGATCAGCATAAAAATATGTAGCTCTTTCCCTAACTTCATAAAAGTCCCTCCCTTCCCTTGGCCCAGACCTTTCCAGGTACCACCCCATTTTCTGCTTCCCTCTAAAGCAAAATTCCTCAAGGGTTGTCTAATTGTTGCTTCTTCTGCTTCCACCCATTTGTTTCTCTGTTTTGAGCCTTTGATTTCATTTATTGCTTAAGCAACTGTATGACAACAGAAGTGATGACTGCAAAAAAGACTTCATCCACATTCCACTAGCCTAAGACATCAGTTCTTGTTTTATTTGTGCTTGCTTTTTGTATTTGCTCGTTGGTGTATGCCCTTTTTTACCCTGTTCCAATCATAGACTAGGAATATTTTTTTTATGCTACTCTCCTTGCTTAACAGTATAATTTCCTATCTTGCTACACAATTTAAAGAATTCTTATTTTAAGAATTAAATTTCATCTAGTTGATATGTGTATAATTCACTTCACCATCCACTATTTTGGGCCATTTAGATGGTATTTTATCATTGTTACAAATACTGCTTTGGTTAAGCACTTCATGTACCTAATTTACCAGTAGCCTTTGTATGAATTGTTTGTCCATGGAGATTGTAGAGAAGTCATTTAAAATGCGGTATAACTATCCAATGATATAGTGGCTGGTATTCTATCTACTATGGAAAAAGTATAAGATCCTCCGTAATATCATGTCACATCAAGTTGGACTTGGGATGGGAGGACGGTTGCCTCATCTTCTTCCTGGTTACACTTCACCACTGTTCTTTCAAGCCCTGATGGCATGGGTCATTCAGTGGCCATCTTCAAGATTCTCCAGGCCAGAAGTAGACACAGTGTCCATGTTCTGGTATGCCCCATACTTCAGGAGATCACATTACTCTCCCAAGAACTCTCTGTATGCATTGCTTTGGTGGCATCACCTGACCATACCTGTGTGTTCTGCAACTCAGCAAGCATCCAGCCAAGGAACTGGACACAAGTCACCTCATTTACAATCTCTGTGCATCTCCTCAAGTGCTTCTCTCCAGGAATATTGTTTTCCTTAAGGCCTAAACATCACTCTTCCCCATCCCCAAATCTTTCTTTACATAGACTAGGGAGAGGAGGGTACTGGCTGATGTGCCCATTAGGAAGTCCTGCCGGGATATTCTGGCAGCTTGACTTCCAGATATTTCTCTCATGGGAGAACATTTGTCTCCATCTGCTCCCCAGCATTGGGTCTAGCACAGATCTCACAACTTCTGGGTAACAGGAAAATCCTATTAACAGCCTATTACTATGACGTACCTTTCCTTTCTTCGACGTTTTCCTTGTTGCTTTAATTTTGGTGTAGTGCTTGTAAACAGTATGTGTGGCAAGTATCTTGTCTGCTTGCTCCTCTGGACCCACTATTCACCCTTCTGGTCCCTGCAAAAGGGCTGACTTGTAGGGACCACACCAACTTCTTCCCTTGCTCTCTGGCTAAATCAAGGGAGGGAGACTGAAGTTAATTCTTGACTCCTTCCTGTGATGTCACCTCTATGACCTTCAACTAAGAGTCACTGCTCCTCTCTGGGTGTCCTACTCTACATGATTCTTTCTTTCCAGGTTCTGGGAATCCCACCCTCCCTTTGTCCTTTTGGGCCTCGGAGTGGGAACAGCCCTGCTGGTGTTCACCCAGTATCACACTATGCCTTGTACTTCCCCTTTCCATGCACACCTTCCAGAGGAGGCCTTTCTCAAATTATCCTGTTTCCAATGTGTCATCTTACTGAGGCCCTGCCTGATACAGAATATAATCGAATTTGATTTTCAAACTCAATCTGAGAGTTTTTGCCTTTTGATAGGAGAATTTCACAATGGTAGTGAAAATTTATATACTTAATTTTATTTCTTCCACTTTATTGTACATTTGTATACTTTCTTTTCTCTCTTTTCCTCACTCTTATTAGATTGATAAGGTTTCTTTTTATCTGTTTCTCCTCCACTCATAAATTGGATTTCCATTCTGCTACTCGTAACTTTCCTGGCTTTAGCAGTTATTTTTATATTTCTATGGATATGTGAAAATTAAATAATGTCCTCCAACTTGCTCATTCCCTACCAGACATACATTTTTTCAATTTTACTAATAGTTGTCTTCCCAACTGTAATAATTACATCTTTCTATCGATGGATCAAAAAATAAGTAACAACTTTGCCTTCCTACCACACTCTATTACTAGCTTAATGCTTCTCCACTTCTTCCACTGAAATGAAACCTTTAGAACATCTGACTGCCCATACCTTCCCTATTGTTTGCGGTATGTGGGTCTCTCACTGTTGTGGCCTCTCCTGTTGCGGAGCACAGGCTCCGGACGCGCAGGCTCAGCGGCCATGGCTCACGGGCCCAGCCTCTCCATGGCATGTGGGATCTTCCCGGACCGGGGCACGAACCTGTGTCCCCCGCATCGGCAGGTGGACTCTCAACCACTGTGCCACCAGGGAAGCCCAAATCTTGAGTTTGTGTGACATAATTATAGGATTTCAAACCCAGACAGTCATCAAGTTTTTCCTCACAGAATCTCCTGTTTCAAAATTCTTACCAGAGTATAATCTCCAGTTAACTGTCATATTCCATTTAGATATAATTGTAAATATTATGAAATTCATTGTTCATCAATGTTTCCTGAACTTTTCATCTTCCCTATCGTGAGATTTGATTTTCATTTGGTTAGAAAATTTTCTCAGAAAGGTACACAGGTAGGATATTTTCGGAGCCTTTGCAACACTCCAAAACTTCTTTACTTTGCTCTCACATGGGGATGAGAGCTTCCCTTGATAGAGGGATATTGCCAGTGGTCTGTAAATATAAATGCAAATTGTCTGATTCAACCAAGGTTACAGATAAGAAGTCTATTACTAGTCTAGTTATCTTTCCATTATCAATTGCCTTTGAAAGTTTTGTTCTTTGTCTAGAAGCCTTGTAAGATTTTCAACTATGATGCCAAATGGTGATTTCCTAAATCCATCATTCCTTACACATTTATTAGTGAGCATTATATATATATATAGTGTTGTATACTGTAAGGAAAAGCTTTTTCTTCTCATTCATTCATTCATTTTTGTATATTAGTACGAACTCACAGTTGCTTAATTTATTCAGTAGGTAATATCTGTTTCTATCGTTGTTTACTGACCCTCAAATTGTCCCGGATTTGCCTAGCCCCTTTAGGCTGGCTTTCAGTTCTTTTGACATATTCTCATCATTCTTTGAACACTTCTGTACTTTCTGGCACACACACAAAAGTTTTCCAGGCTTATCTTATACTTTTCCAACCCCAGCCCTGGAATCAAGTATATCTTCAAAGAGCTTTGGGCTTTTTTTTGTTTTGTTTGTCTGTCTGTTTTTCTTTTGTTATTTTTTTGCAGAGAATGGTATTTAGTAACAGATCTGAACAGTAGGTATTCTCAATGTTTTTGCAATGGCATTGCCCTTAGACTCTCTCAATGGAAAGAGCTAGGGCATATATATCTACACCTACACACACACACACACACACACACACACACACACCTATATACATATACTATCGAAAACACAAAATGACTGATATATCCAATTCTGATTTTACATACTGCAGGGTTTATTCCAGTTTCCTCCCTTTCCATATTCGTAAATCCTTTTTCTAAGAGGGAGAAGCCTGGCCCCCATAACCCCAATATATTTGTTTGTTGGATCAACCCCCAAGGTAATCAGTCTCTTCTCATCCCCACTGCCCCCTGAGTGGGCATCCACTCACCTCGTTCTGCAATCGCCCACATGTACGGATGCTGTCCCTATCTTGCGTGGGCGCACATGCCACGCCATCGCTACAACCCCACTCCATGCAAAGGCCTTTCTCATCCCTCTTAGGAACCACCTCCTTGCACTGGGCCACTAGCACCCACTCTCCAATGTGGATACTTACTTTTGCTCAGTTTCACCTACTGGCTTTAGTACCAAATTATTTAAGCAAGAAAGAATGAAGGAAAGAAGGAAGGAATGAAGGCAGGCATTTAGAAAAATAATTATCTATCTATACATATATGTGTATGTATACCTACATTTATATGTATATATTCCAAAACTCCCATCACCATATTTGATGCCCTTTCTTTTATTACTTTATTTTCTTTTTCTTATTACCAAAGCAGGTCATGCAAACAATGTAATACTGATAAGTGTAGGAAAGGAAAAACATTTTCTTCTACCCTCTCAGGTTTTGTATCTGGGAGCCTACAATTAAACTGAGAAAAGATAGATTAATAGGAGAAAAACTGTGTGTTTCTTTGTAGATGTTAATATTTTCACATGCACAGGGGCTTCAAGATAAAAGTGAAAACCCAAAGAATCCGTTAAACCAGTGGACTCATGTCTGTATCGTTTTTAACAAAGGGTAATAAATTGTGGAGAAGTGAGCAAAGGAAAAGGGGTTTGGGGCCTCTGTGGGTAGTAAACTGTGGAAAGATGACTAGGAAATATATGGGAGACAAAGCTTGTTTAGTTAGGCAGATAAGAGTTATATTTCTCCTCTTCCTGGAGAGGAAAGCACATTTACAAATGGAAATTTATATCACCTTCACGAAGGGAAATTTATGCCCCGGTTTTAGGCAGAAAGGGGGAGGCAAAGAGTTCTTCCTGTGTCACCTCTTCTCAATTGCCTTCAGCTCAAAATAATCCTTATGCCAAAGTAGCATATTTTGGGGTGGTATGTTCTGATTCCTTTCACAAGCAAAAAGAAGAAAGTAAAGAGCACTTATAACTGGGCCAGCTGCATGGGCATGTGACCTGTGCAGTCACACAGAGCCCTGCACTCAGAAGCCTCCTGCACTTGGTTCAATGCCCTGCTGTCACCATCCTGAAATTCTTGGCAATTGTTGAACAAGTGTAGGGGAGGGAAAAAAAACGTTCCCTCTACCCTTTTGAGTTCTTGGTTGAGGCCCCCTTGTTAATAAAAAGCAGGTTAACAAGAGAAAAAAACAAACAGAAATTTATTAACATGTATACTTCATGTATATGTGGAAATTCCATCTTCTGCTAAAGACAGGGAGAGACCAGTTGCGGGAAGTTACCAGGAAAAGCCAGGTAAACAAGGGTAATATTTGTTATGCAGATTGACGTCTGTGCCTTCTCTATTATTAGTAAGATTCTCTTGTGATTTAGTCAACCTGGGATTCCTGGTACTGAGAGGCACAGAGGTTTCCTTTATAAATGTAAATGTCCCTTACAAAAGGGTAACTTCTCTGTTTTAGAGCTTCTGCTGTGTCTGCAGGCTCTCAAAAATAATCAGTTTAAGGTAATAATCCCTGTGCCAAAGAGGCATATTTTGGGGTGGTATACTTTGCTACGCTTCACAAGGGTCCCTGCATTTTCATTTAACTTCCATCATTCCTTTCTAAGAAAGTATGCATGTTTTTATTTTTATATATTTTAAAATGAAATCACAGGTGCATATTACGTTATCTACTTTTTTCAGCTGAAAAGTTTGTTTTGTTTGTCAATATGGTATATGTTCAGCATTGTTTTTAATGCCTGCATAATATTTAATTTTATGGATGTACCATTAACTTATTTAACTAATTACTTATTACTGAACATATAGATTATTTCTACCTATTAAACATAGATTATTTCTAGCTTTCTAACATTACATTTGGGTTAATAGGTAGGCTTGGGTTAAAATCCTTCCTGCATCACTTACTAGTTGTATCACCTTAAAACAAATTCATCTATCTGAATTTCAATTTCCTCATCTATAAAATGGGGAAAATAATAGACTCTCATAGTGAAACTGAGTCCCCCTAAAATCGAGTTCCCCTGCTGAGTTTATGACAAACCTCTCTATCTAAAACTTTATTCCCTTTTTTGCCCTATCCCTGTCCCCCTCAGGATTGAGGGGTATCAAAGAAAAGAGGGGATTGAAACCAAGCAGGACTCTGCAGGGCCCTCCCGGGTACAAAAACCCCTGGGCTCCATGTTTTCTTGTTTGTAAAAGCAGGCTTTAGTCTTCTAGACCTTCCCTCAGTTCAAAGAGCAGACTCAAGTAGTTACTAATTAGGAAAGTGAGGGAATTCAGAAACAAAGGAAAAGCAGTCAAGAAACAATAGTTCAGCAATGAAACAGAGTCCTAGTTTCTCAGGAGATATACATAACAATCTGATGCATATCTTTGAGTTGTTTTGTAGAAACAAAGACCTCTGTCCAGGTGAAGGATGGTGACTACATTCTGAGCACCAGCACTAGACCCCAGACTGGTTGGAACCAGAAGGTTGATGATTTAGATTCCTGAAACATCACCTTGTCACGTCACCACCAACCAATCAGAAGAAAGCCCAGGAGCCGTAAATCTCATCCACATGTTGCCTTTAAAAACCCTTGCCTGAAAGCCAATAGGGAGTTCGGGTCTTTTGAGTGTGAGCTGCCCATTTCCCTTGTTTGGTGCCCGGCAAATAAATGCTGTACTTTCCGTCATAACAACCTGGTATCATTAGATTGGTTTTGCTGCGTGGCAGGCAAGTGGACCCAAGTTTGGTTTGGTAACAATAGTTATTTTTTTATTTAAGGGTCAAATGAGATACTACATACAAAGCACTTGGTGCCTGGTACATAGTATTTGCTTAATTAACTTTTCCTCAGTTATAAAATGGGAATCCATCTCACAGCGTTTTTGTGATAATTAAATGAGTTATTATATGTAAAGTGCATATAATAAGTTCTCAGTAAATGTTAATCTGATTATCAACTATAAACCAATTCGGAGATGAGTGATAATAAATTATCAATTAAAAGACCAAAAAGTGAAAAACAAACTCTGTCAGTTATTTATAAACAGACAAAAATACTTTAAAAAAGTTTACAAATGCTTCTTTGACCCAAATATCTGAAACCAAGAGGAATTATGTGCCCAAACCTTAGTTTACTCTGGTAAGTTTCTGGAACACAATGGATAGTTGTACGTTTTATTTAGATTACTGGGCCCATTTTCAATCATGCCACTGTTGAAGAGGGAAAACTTTCCCCTACCCTCTGGGTTCTTTGGCTGGTATAATAATTAGATTGACACAAGACAAATAGGAGAAAATCAAATTAAATTTTGTGTGTTCAGAGGTCTCATAGATATGGAACCTAAAGAAATGACCAGAGCAGGCAGCTTTTATACTTTTTAGACAAAGAAACTACACATTTGTGAAGAACTGACAAGACACAGAACTTTGGGCTTGGGGTAGTAAAGTAACAAGTGTTGTTTATACAGCCTTCTGAGCACTGACTTCTCTCTCTCTGGTGATACGAATGTCTCCCTACCTCCTGGTGCAGGGAGGGTACCTTTCACACGGGGGATTTATTTCCTGCTTTCAGGGAGACAGAGGAGGGTCAGAGTGTCCATCTTGTATTGGCTGTTTCTTAAGTAATTCAAAATAATCAATATGCCACTTTGGCACATGTGGGGGCAGCCTGCCCTAACACCATTAATTCCAGTTTTAAAACCAGAACAATATTCCCTCTTCATCTGTGTTTCCTACAGTGAAGAAAACTAACATTTTCCTTTTACTCGTTCCATATGACTCTTTTTATCTAGCTCTCAGACATATTTTGGACTAAATTCTTATGTCTTTTAAATTCTTCTCTAGTAGTAGACATTTGGGATGTTTGCTCGTGTATCTGGACCAAGGCCAAATATTCATCGCTGCCTATTTTAAGTATCTTGAACAAATTTAAAGTGGTTTCTCTTCCTATTCTTTTCCATCTTATTCTCCTCTCCAGGGTCCAGATCCTGCAAGTCTGGACATGCCCTTCGAGGTGCAGCCCCAGGCGAGGTGAAGTGATCTAGGGATTTCCCTACCAAGCCTGAAACTGAAACCTCTAAAAACTCATCTTGATTTCTTTCCACATTCCTTTTCATTTGCCTTTCTGGCACAGTCCTCCTTTTTAGAAAACTTCTTATCCCTCCAGAGCCTCTAAGCCGGCTGCTCGTTTCCGTGCCTCTGGTCTTGCAGCCCCGTCTCAGCTGTGGCGAGGTTGTGCCCTCTCTTCTGAAACCCTCCTTGTTTCAAAGGCTCTATTATTTAGTCGGAGGCATCGTTGCCTCAGGGAGGATCAGCATTATTAAGGCAGGAATGTAAAAACAAAGAAAAAATTATTGTTCAGCTTTTGTGTTTCAAGAACAGACTTTTGAAACCCAGAGCTGAGACAATAGTTGTGAAAGAAAAATATATATATATCAGGGCTTTTTGAGGAAGAAAAGGTTTTTTCAGTTCCAAAAGGTTAGTTTTCAGTATCAATTAAAAAATCCCCTAATGAAGTTTAACAGAAAAATTACCTTGTAAAGAAAGTAGTTGAAGAACCTAGCAGGCCAGAGAGTAGAAAAGTGTTGCCCCAGAAGAGGGGTGGAAAGTGCCTCAGAACACATGGATGGTATGTGGGTCAGAGAAGGCGTATGTCCCACTTCCTTAGGGGTTGAAACCTTGGATGGTAGCTGAAGAGACTCTACTGACAAGTTTTCAAAATGCCGAGATGGGGAGCCTCCTGTCCTAAGATGGAGCTCTGGGATGGCCGGAAGCCTCATAAGACCCACACAGAGCCTGGTGCAGGCTTACCCACCTCATTCCCCCGGAAAGGGGCAGCGTGCAGTCAGTGCTTCCAGGCCCTAGGAGGGATGAGAGGGGTGTGTGTGTGTGTGTGTGTGTGTGTGTGTGTGTGTGTGTGTGTGTGTGTGTGTGAGAGAGAGAGAGAGAGAGAGAGACACACACAGACAGAGACAGAGAGAGAGACAGAGAGAGAGAGGGAGAGACAGAGGGAGAGAGGGAGAGACAGACAGAGAGACAGAGAGACAGAGAGACAGAGAGACAGAGAGACAGAGAGACAGAGAGACAGGGAGAGAGGGAGAGAGGAGAGAGACTGCAGGGCCTCAGGGCTGGGACTCAGAGGGGCTACTACAGCACTGACTACACCTGGGGATCAGATGAGTTACCAGATCTCAGTTGATGATGACCACCTAAAGACCACATGGGATGGCATATCTGTGCACCACCAGTGTCAGTAAGTGCTGATAAATAGAGACCTCTGGATGACAGAGTGGTAGGAGAACAAGTATCCAGGACACTGGCCGATGCCTAGGCACCTTGGAAGCCCCCTCTACTAGACACTGTTGGTCCCACCCCACCCCCTTTATTTGACCAGTACACCACCCTCAGCTGTTGTGAGTGTTGGCTGATAGTAGCTTGTGGATCCACCCTCCTCCAGAGAATTGCCCTCACCAGGGAACTGCCCAAAACTACTTGGGAGGTTTACTGCACACCCCCTGCCTCCACCCACCCAACCAGGGAACCAATGACTGACTGACACGGGGTACAAAAACCTGTCCCCCTTGTCTCAGCACCCTTTGCTTCTGAAAGCGTTCTGGCGTTCAGGTTCCACTCATGTCTCAGTCCTTTGGTTCCGTAGGGAGGAACTTTAGTTCCAGGTGTTATTTTAGGTCAAAATTTTCTCCTGTGGGCATGCTTTGGCCACATGACTTGCGGGTTTTGTTCTGCTGTCTCTGAAAACAACTCAGTACCTTTTTAGAAACAGGATAGGGCTAGTTTGGGCTGGTTCAACAGTTATAAGGAGCATCGACTTCGTGGTGCCACTCACACCCCGGGGCTCCCCAGCAAGCTGAGGCTGGATCTCAGCAGAAATCTCATTGTGTTTAGCTTTTTTTTTTTTTTTTTTTGCGGTACGCGGGCCTCTCACTGCTGTGGCCTCTCCCGTTGCGGAGCACAGGCTCCGGACGCGCAGGCTCAGCGGCTATGGCTCACGGGCCCAGCCGCTCCGCGGCATGTGGGATCTTCCCGGACCAGGGCACGAACCCGTGTCCCCTGCATCGGCAGGCGGACTCTCAACCACTGTGCCACCAGGGAAGCCCTGTTTGTTTATTTTTTAAGCTTTCCTTTCAGGCTCCTCTTCTGCTACTCTGTCAGCCGCCACTTTGAATTTTTCCCAGATTGACCGCTTGTAACAAATCTCTGTCTCTCTGGCTTTACATCTTCTGAGAATCTGGACACCAGATGATTGTTAAGATGCAAAACAAGGGCTGGCAACACTTGGCATGAGAGCTACTCTTCCCCAACCAATCATGACCCACCAATCACTAAAAGCCTGGACGTGGTCTTAGAATCCTTCACAAAAGACGCTCCCAGAAGTGCCTACCAATTGACAGAATTGGCATGGGAGCTGAAACCTATCTGTCATGGGATGGTGGTAGCAGTAAGGTCCTGCAAAAAATAAATGGCATCTCAAATTGGTGATGTGAAGAGAGTTTATGAGAACAAATCTCTGACCTCATCTCCCTCCTCTATTTCAGTGTCCTTCCAGTGTTTCCTATTGGCCGACCCCAACAGGAATACAGAAGGCAAGATAGACCTCTTTGGTGCAGTCCATACAGATCCCTCTCCCAGGGCACAGAGCAGGATGGAGATGGCTGGAGAAGGGACATAGGAGGCACCAGAAAATCTCTGACTCAGAAGGGGAATGATCTTTCTAGGGTACTGGAGAACCAGAGGCAGAGCTGTTATTTGGGGATACCTGGCACTGACTATACACTGATGTATCCTGTTGATGCTGAGAAACCTGGTATCTGTAAGCCTTCCGTTAGATGGAATGACCTATGGGGTTAGTGTAAGTTCTAGAATGGTGATTGAACACATAGTATAAAAGGACAGGATTTTAGCCAGAATTATGTTTCCAGGTAGAAAACCCCACCCTGTATGGACAGTGTCAGTTTTATTTTCTTGTCCCTATCCCACCTCTGCTCCCAGGGACCCTGGGTCAAGGAAAGCCATGCTGAAATATGCTACATCTGTTCCTGCTCTGTGGCTTCCTGATGTCCTATGAGATTTTGTATCCTTAGCTAATTAAATGGGAATTTGATTTAACCTTTTATCATGAGTATATGTGGGTGTGGTTTTCTACTGTCAGACTATAGAGCCCAGGAGAAACACTTCTCCATCTCTGACCTAGAGGAGAGTAAGACTGATTCAGTTTTGCAGAAGAATCAGAGTTTTCTTTTAGGTGAAACCCGTGAACTTGATTGAAAAAGTATAACGACATTGATTTAGGCTGTTGAGGCCATTTTTGCCTCGTGGTTCTTGATTGTATTCTGGATAGGAGAGGTTGCCGGATCGCCAGGTTCTAGGTAGGTGAGGTGCTACGAGGCCTTCCTTCCTTCAGGGCTGCCCACGTGTGAGTCCTCCTTTTCTAACGGCTCTGCCCCCTGGACCTACAGCAGACTCAGGGCTCCCATATCGTAAAACGCTGTTTTCCATACGACTTCTCTTCTTTCCTTCATCACTGAACCTCGTCAAAGACTCATTACACCTGCGACCCACTTCGTGACCCACTGCCCCTCTCTACTCCTTAAACCATGATTAGTTTAAACATTCCCTCCCACGCTTTGCTGCCAAATGGACGCCAGTGACTGTTGTCTAATTAGATTGTTCTGGGCCTTCCTTCTCTGTCTCTAGATGATACTGTCATTACTTCATCTTGCAGTGTTCTTGTCTTTGGACCCTCCTCTCTCACCCTTTTCGTCTTTTCCTGGTGGCTTCTTCTCTGCTTCCATTATTACTGACTTTTCCTTTTTCTGTTCTCCAAACGTAGAAGTATTTCCCAAGTTCCTTCCCCGGGTCCTCCACCAAGAACTCCTGCTCTCTCTTTCATTTTTAGAACCCTCTCTATACTTTTTTCCTCAGCAAACATCCACTCCCTTTTCTTTAATTACCCCTGCTTTGAGCATGGCTCCTAGATTTATAAAATTAGTCTCTACCTGGGTACACAGCCATCTGATTCCCACCTGCCTGGTGGCTATATCTACATACGTGAGCGGCCAGCACAAACCAAACTAGTCAAAGTCAAACTCATTATGTTCTCTTGCAAATGATCACTTCCTGATGATTTACCTTTCAGCACCCTAGCTTGATACTTTGGATTTGTCTTTGTTCAGTGGCTTTCTAGAGGCTTTTCTGTCTGCCAGCCCTGCTTCTTCAAGAACTGTCCCATCCTAGCTACATGGCCACAGTCTTACAGGGTTCAACCTTCTCCGGCCTCAGATGATTGGCTAAAGGGTGGATCCACAGTATGCCTGTGGAGAGCAGCAGTACACGGTGGTTGATGGCTTGACCCTGAAGTAAACGGCAGGATTTTAATCACTAGGTTACTATCCTCTAGATAGGTGGCATGGGTTTCTCTGATGATAAAGTACCTGCTTCATAGGCCTGTTAATGAGTATCAAGTGAGATAATACATGTAAATTACCATGGAAAGCAGTTATTTCCTGTGAGGTTTGGATTTGAGAAGAAAGCAATGTCTGTTTGTTATTTCCTCTCAGTGGTAGAACTTGAAAGACATAAACCTCAGGAGGTATTAGTGACCACGTCTGCCACGTGGAAAAAGCTCCTCTGTAAGACGGAAAGTTGGTTGACAACAGCTTGCAGGAAGGATGGTAGGTGAGAGATAGGATGGCATTTGGGTCCCTGCTTCTAGTTGGCTCTAAGTGCTCCCAGGGCTGGGTTTCAGCCCCCCTTTGGATTTTGTGAACTCTTTTTGCCTAAGCTAATTCAATTTAACCTTGTGTTATCTGGCTGTAACCAAGAGTAACACCTTTAGCTCCCAAGTTCTTCTGATTACCAGGTCCTAAAGATTCTGAATTATCTGTGGCTTGGTGTCCTCTTGTCCATTTCCACTGCTTCCTTCGTTTTCCTGGGCAGTGCATATACCTGCTAATCGATCTCTGTACCTACAGTCTAACCTACAGTCTCATTTAAAAATAATGTTTTCTCAACTGCTACTTGAGCGTGCCACGCTCTTTCTCCAGAACCTCCTAGGAATCTTCACTGTCTTCTGAGTAAAGGATAATTTCCTACTGGTGGTTTTACTTACCTTCTCAAGCTTCTCTCCATCCTCCCTGCCCTGCCAGCTACCCGCCACTTTTTACACTGCAGCTAAATAGAATGACTTGCTCATAATCACTCTAGACTGGGCTCTCCTCTGTGTCATTGCTCACGCTGCTGGTTTCCATCAGTCCCCTCAGCTTTCCTGCCATCATTTCTATAAAAGCCTCACCACCTGCATAGCCTACACTAAATTTCATTGTTTTTTCCAAAAGACTTGTCTTTTTCCATAAGACTTGTCCCCAAGCAAAATGACATCTCTTGAACCATTAGATGTCTCATTTATGGTGTTTGACTCTGTTTTCCACTATAACTGTTTGTGTGCATAATTTATTTCTTCCACTAAGTACCTAGAGGACCAGTAAGTACCTAGAGGACCAGTGTCTTACTTGCCACTACATAGCTACTACTGCGCTATGCTACTACATACAGGGCATTCAAAAAACATTTTTTTTTTTTTTTTTTTGCAGGCCTCTCACTGTTGTGGCCTCTCCCGTAGTGGAGCACAGGCTCCGGACGCGCAGGCTCAGCGGCCACGGCTCACGGGCCGAGCCTCTCCATGGCATATGGGATCTTCCCGGACCGGGGCACGAGCCTGTGTCCCCTGCATCGGCAGGCGGACTCTCAACCACTGCGCCACCAGGGAAGCCCCAGAAAACATTTTTTTGAAGATAATTGAATCAAGAAATAATGTTCTCTGGTAGATTGGGACCAAAGAAGTTGAATGTATGTATTTGTGAATGTGTGTCCATGCGTGTGTGCGTTGGGAGAGAGAAACAAAGAAACAGAGAGAGAGAGACATATTTGAAGAACAGAATTAACTTGCACACCACAGATGAATTCAAGATGCATACAATTTTGCCAGTGACACCAATTTTGCTTTGTACTGCTATTTCTGTTTGTCACTATGGCAAAACTGATTTAATATTTTTTTACCTTAGTTCATATTCTGTATAATTCTTCTCTAAGTTTCTATGTGTTCTATTTTTATTAAGTATTATAATTTTATAATTCAATGTCCAACTTTAAAAGATAATCTAAAGCATTTTTTTTGCCTTATTATATATGGTTCTTAACGTAAGTATAGGAAAGGCAAATTGTGCTTTTAGTCAAAATCAGTAAAGTTTATTTTATTTATTTATTTATTTTTGTTGGAGTATAGTTGCTTTACAATGTTGAGTTAGTTTCTACTGTACAGCAAAGTGAATCAGCTATACATATACATATAGCCACTCTCCTTTTAGACTTCCTTCCCAGTTAGGTCACCGCGGAGCATTGAGTAGAGTTCCCTGTGCTATACAGTAGAAAATCAATAAAGTTTCAAACTGTGTTTCCTATTAGCTTAGCTGATTGCATACTCAGTTTAATAGTCATCTAGCAAGTGATGACTAGATATGCAGGAGTTTTATGTAACATATTCAATACTCACTTTTTCAAAGAATCTTTCCATTTCTCCTCTGTAACATATTTCAGGATAAACTGATCCTTTAAATGAGAATTAAAAAGAGTAAGAAAGCATTGGTATTCTGGAAAAATTTTAATATTATTAAAAATAATTGCCCCCCAAATAAAGTCTTTTGCTTAAAATACATAGATGGTATGTATTTTTCCTTTTTATTCAAATATTAACAGTTATTTTTCAAGAGGAAAAACTTCTGCATAACAAAAATATCGAGCAGATCATCATGGTTTACTAATAGAAATTGTGATTATCGAAATCTACATCTATGGGAAATGTGGGCACATTCCGTTTTATTGAGGTGTGCCATTTGTAAGTCTTTATCTCATTTCCTGCTTAAGTGCCTTCCTGTTTAATGTCTACCCAAGGCAGGCAGTCAAGTAAAAAGCCGGAAACCAGAAAGTAAGTGGAATCATATAGAAGATGAGCTTTATGATTACCCCAATTCCAATCTCAAGAATACTCATTCCAGATGGATTAGAAGAACAGCAAGCTATAATGAAAAACTAGTTCAAAAAAATCTGAGCCATTGTATAATGTCTACACTTGGCCTTGAAGGGGAGCAAAACTTTCCCCCTACTCTCTTGTGATCTCCAGCTAGGCCAGGGAATTAAGCTGACATAAAGCAAATTAACAGGAGAAAAGTATAGAAATTTTATTTTTACATGTACATGGGAGCCTTCACGGGAAAATGAAGACCCAAAGAAGAGGCCAGGCCTAAGTGTTTATATACTAGGTTGAACAAAGAAAGTTGTGGAAAAGTAACTAACATACATGGGGAGAGCAAAGGAAGATCAGAGTTATTTTAACAAGGTCTGTTTGTACAGAGTGCTCTTGGCCTCCACTCTCCATCTCTGGTGGTAAGAATGTTCCTTTCCTCCTGGTACCAGGAGGGCATCTTTCAAAAGGGAGTTTTATCTTCTGCTTTGGGGAAGAAAAGGGGAGTGAGGGGCTTCCCTGGTGGTGCAGTGGTTAAGAATCCACCTGCCAATGCAGGGGATACAGGTTCAAGCCCTGGTCCAGGAAGATCCCACAAGCTGCGGAGCAACTAAGCCCGTGTGCCACAACTACTGAGCCTGCACTCTAGAGCCTGCGAGACACAACTGCTGAGCACACGAGCCACAGCTGCTGAGCCTGTGCATCACAACAACTGAAGCCTGCATGCCTAGAGCCCATACTCCGCAACAAGAGAAGCCACTGCAATGAGAAGCCCGTGCACCACAACAAAGGGTAGCCCCTGCTCGCTGCAACTAGAGAAAGCCTGCACACAGCGATGAAGACCCAACACAGCCAAAAATAAATTTTAAAAAAAGGGGGTGGGGGGAAGGTGAGAGCATCCTTCTTGTACCTGCTGTTTTTCAAGCACCTGCAGCTAGAAATAATCCTTATGCCCAATGGCATACTTTGGGGAGGCATATTCTGCCAGTATTCAGTCTTCGTGTGGATTCTGATGGGGTTTTAAAGGTGAAGAGAGCAAAATGACCAAGCTTTAGGAAAAAGGGGCCTGTATAGGAAGGGAGATAGGGAAGAATGTAGAACATTCTTTTATTGGCGTTGGCTCTTCCATGTGGGTCTCCAGATGAGCAAAGACTGAGGGAAGATAAACTAAAGACCAATAACTAACAGTGAAATAGGGCTGGTTCATGCACACTTCTCTGTTCTGGTTAGTATTGACCTGAGAGCCCCGCATAATTATTCATTCTAGAGAATGAACTGTAGCCAAACTCCAAGTCCTTTTTTTTCCTTTGTAATGGGTTATGTTTTTTAAAGAATGGGTTTACTTCTTTCCTTCTTATTTTTACTTGGGGAAATAATAAAACATTAAGTAATGATACCATAGCAAACACTAAAGCAATCGTCAGGGGAAGCAGACAAGGAGTAAGCCAGATCTCCCATCTGATATAAAACATTACTTGATAAACCAGAAAAAAAAAAGCATGCAGATTACTGGAAGTGGACGGCATTTCAGGTTTTGGCTTTTCCTTCTTGCATGTTTAATATACAAAATGTGTGCTTGCTGCAGTACTGGTCTAAGCAGAAACGCTTAGGAATGGGACGCAAGCCAAACACAGACCATATTCCCTGTGACTGTAGCCATCTGATAATTTGTTCTTGTTTTCTTTGCCTTCTTTTGCACACAGTCTGTTTCCCAGAGATCTCTGTTTATAAATACTAAGAAAAGAAATAATTTATTATGACCATTGACTTCTTTCCTCTAATGACTACTGTAACAACTTGAATTACCTTGAAGTATAAGAGGAGCTTTCTGAGGGCTGCATACCAGGCTATGGAATTTTGCTTCCATGGCAGTTTTGATGACAATGACCACTACCAAAGCAGCTGGCTAATCACTGAAAATAGAGAAGAAAAACTACTTTTTAGAAAATAACTTCTTTTGATTGTGTTTTCTAATCTTTTTTAACATACCACCCTCAATTTAAAGTAAAAATTTGCAGTTTAGAGTATTTTTGTTAGTTTTCCTGAAAAGTAAATCCAAAAATGTTTCCCAATTTCAACCTAACTGAATAATATTATAATTCTAATATAGCAGTTTTGGTTATTCATAAAATAAAGATAGCATAAGAGAGAAAAATAAAAACAAAAGGAAAGAAAATGGACATATCACAAAGTGATTTTGGTAATGATGTTGCCTTATATTTGTATGATTCTTTGTATATTTCAACGTATGTTCATATACAGTGTCTTTCTGAGCTTTGTAACAATCCTCTCTACTATAAAGAGTTTCAGACATGGAACCCAGAAGAAATAACTTGTTTACCCCTGTAATTGGGCAACAAGAAAAAAAATAGCCAGAAAATAGTATATCTAAAAAAATGTTCATTTGATGACAGCTTTTTTATCTTGGGAAAAGATATACCACAAAACTGAAGCTGGAATAGAGCAGGTTAGTTAAGGGACTGGTAATGCAAGACTTTTGATTTGCTCCAAAAGAAGGAATCAGCATTCGTATATGCTCCAACAGTAGCCTCATGTTGCTACTTCTTTTCCAACATTCAAAATTGCTTTCAAATTCCATGTTCCCTTAAACTATTTCTATTACAACTTCATCAAACTCAAGAATCTTCCGAGCTTGAACAGCACCCATTTCTCCTCTTTCTTTTTCTCTTTTCTTTCCTTTTTTATAAAAATTTGCCCTTTTTCTTCTTTAAATGCTTTAAGAAACTTCTTGCCACGTTTGTTATAGATGTGGGGGAAAAAAGAAATCCGTAGAGTTCTCCTTTTCTTTTTTTATTGATAATTGGTACTGTATACTGTCTTTGAATTTTCTGTGCATTGATAAACAGTCATAATCAGATTGGAAACTGTCATATAGTAATTCTTGGAAAGAGTACAAAAGATTAGTTTGTGCTTTTGAGAAAAAAAATCCCCAAAGCACCGAAATTCCAAGTATTGTTACTTCTATTAAGAATCAGAGGGGGACTTCCCTGGTGGCACAGTGGTTGAGAGTCTGCCTGCCAATGCAGGGGACACGGGTTCGAGCCCTGGTCCAGGAAGATCCCATGTGCCGTGGAGCAACTAAGCCCGTGTGCCACAACTACTGAAGCCCATGCGCCTAGAGCCCGTGTTCTGCAACAAGAGAAGCCACCGCAATGAGAAGCCCGTGCACTGCAACAAACAGTAGCCCCCACTCGCTGCAACTAGAGAAAGCCCGTGCACAGCAATGAAGACCCAAAGCAGCCAAAAACAAAAAAGAATCAGAGGGACTTCCCTGGTGGCACAGTGGTTAAGACTCCATGCCCCCAATGCAGGGGGCCTGGGTTCGATTCCTGGTCAGGGAACTAGATCCCACATGCCGCAACTAAGGAAACCACTTGCCGCAACAAAGGAGCCCGCCTGCCACGACAAAGACCCAGCGCAATCAAATAAATATTTTTTATAAAAAGAATCAGAAAATCCCTTTGCTCCACACATCAGAATTACTGTCCAAAAGGGGAGCAGTCAGCACTTGTTGGAGGTTACAAAGATGAAAATGATGACAGTTTATTTTGGTGATTTTCTTGCATATTTATTTTCAAAAACTGGCAGAAAAACAGAAGAGAATTGAAGTTACAAGGAAAGAGAAACTGACTGGTGTCATTGGACACTTTGACAGCAGAATATGCTGTCATTTAAAAAATTCAGCATCCCAGTATTATATTTTTGATGAAATCTTTTTAATGAAATATTGGGATTAACATGTATACACTACTATGTATAAAAAAGATAACTAATGAGAAGCTACTACATAGCAGAGGGAACTCTACTCAATGTTCTGTGGTGACCTAAATGGGAAGGAAATCCAAAAAAGAGGGGATATATGTATACGTATAGCTGATTCACTTTGCTGTACAGCAGAAACTAACACAACACTGTAAAGCAACTATACTCCAATAAAAATTAATTTTAAAAAAAGAAAGAAAGAAAAGAAAACAGAAGTATTAACACTGCCACTTCATTCCCAACAGTTACATCCGTCTATCATCAGATTTCTTCTCTGTGTACATGAGTGACTAGAATGTTTCCCTCTGAGTCAGACACTGGAGCAAGCTATCCAATGCATTTGTGTAGAAACTTCTAGTGCATCCATTGGATATATTCCATTCTCCACCATTAATCATTTAATGGGGTTCCTAAAGTATTTTGAAATCTATAAACAGGAAACCCTGTGTGTAATACTTTCTTCTGGTCTTTGTCTTCTTGTAATATTATACTTCAAAAGTAATTCCTAGTAGTCAGATGACTAAATAAACACGAGATTCTGGAATTAAAAGAATAAATTAAAAGGATTGATTACAGGATTAACTCATTAGGCTGAAATACTAAGGAAACTAGGTCAACTGGGACCTCATTTTCTGTCCCATGGTATTTCGTGATTTCTAATCTTTTGGCAACACATTGTTCCAACATGCCTGGGCATGTTTGGGAGACAGGCTTTGCTTCAAGCCAAGCTCCCCAAGGACTCCTGATAATTCAATGGCGGGAGAGGGTGGGAATTGTCAGTAGAGCTGCAGACGTACTTTAAGTTCAAGCTGGGATCCCCACTCCACACAGATACATAGAAGCTGTTATTATACCTACACTTAGTACAGCTACATCTCATCATATCTATTTTTCACGGTATGCCCACACATAGGAGTTATTATATCTAAATAAACCTGACAGAGACCAGGAACAAGTTGAATTTGTTAATTCTACAATAATCTTAACGGTTAAGGCGATCTAGGCTCTTGACAGACATCTAGATTCTTGAGAGGGAAAGATGCTCTTAAGATTTTTATAATTGCTTATTCTTAATAATTTTAAATGTTATATATAAGCCTTAGTGTCTTACTAAACATCCTACTGTCATGAAAGAGAAAATGCCATCAGCACTAGAAGTCTTAAGATAAAGGGAACATAGCTATTCAAACACCACCATGGTGAAAAGCTTAAATTTCAAATAGACTCAATTATCTGTGTCCCTCATCAATGTGATGAACATCTAGTGTGTGTGTGTGTGTGTGTGCGTGTGTGCAGGCGTGCTCATGCATGCACGTGTGCATGTGTGTATATAATAGTACATACTATTATATACGTACTGATCTATAATATACATTGTATATAAATATAATATTTATATACAATGTATATTATAGATCAGTTCGTATCAGTTCTTACATAATAGTATATATTGTAGGAATTGTATTAAAGTATAATAAAAGTTGCATTATAGTGTAGAAATTATAAGCAGTGGAAAGGCTGTTTACAGCATTGCTTTCAACGTGGAACATCCCCAAAGTTTGGGGCTATTAGAAGTGTCGCAATTGCTCTCATAAGGCTCACCTCCATAAATTTGCTACATTGCTTGATCTTCCCAAAATGCAAACTGAAATCCTAAGCCTCATTGTGATAGTATAAGGACAAGAGGGCTTTAGGAGGTGATTAGGTCATGGAGGTAAGGTAAAGCTCTCTTATAAAAGAGACCCCAGGTACATACCTTGCCCTTTCTGCCAGGTGAGGACACAGTGAGAAGAACACATAGGCAGTCTATGGACCAGGAAGCAAGCTCTCACCAGACACTGAATCTGCCAGCACTTTGATCTTCACCTTCCCAGCCTTCAGAACTGTGAGAAATAAATTTCTGTTAATAATAGAAATATATTCTTTTATAGCAGCCTGAACCAAGACATGTTGGTACTGTTTTTTTTTTAAATTTTTTTTTTATTCAAACAGAAAGTCACAAAAATTATAATCATTCTCATCAGTTCACTCAGTCCCATGTAATTAATTATTTTTTCATCTTGATCTTTTCTTAGAATTTTTATGAATTCATCAGTTTTCCATTAGAGTTCTGAAAATGCTTATTCATTCAGTTCAGCAGTATAGTCAGTTACCAGAAACCTGTACTTGTCAGAGTCTTTTCCATGATGAAGGTGAAAATGAAAGGATGAAGATGAAACCCTTTTATAGAAACATTTTTGTAAAAGCATCAGAGTACACCCAGAACTGTCTGTAAATGACAAAAGACTTAAAAATGACCACGGTTAAAGATTTGATGAAAGTTCATAATAATGCAATTGACAAGGAAATTTAGTTATTTCTGAGATATACATTTTAAAGTAATAACTAGAATTATGACTTATAACATTATACCAGAACATATAAGATTTTTAGGAATTTCATGTAATGTCTGAAACATTTATATTAAAATATTTCCATAAAAATAACCCAAAGAAAGTTTAGTATCAGTTTTTGTTTGTTTGTTTTTCATACAGCAGGTTCTTATTAGTCATCAATTTTACACACATCAGTGTATACATGTCAATCCCAATCGCCCAATTCAGCACACCACCATCCCCACCCCCCACCCCTGCAGCTTTCCCCTCTTGGTGTCCATACGTTTGTTCTCTACCTCTGTGTCTCAACTTCTGCCCTGAAAACCGGCTCATCTCTACCATTTTTCTAGGTTCCACATTCATGCGTTAATATACAATATTTGTTTTTCTCTTTCTGACTTACTTCACTCTGTATGACAGTCTCTAGATCCATCCACATCTCAACAAATGACTCAATTTCGTCCCTTTTTGTGGCTGAGTAATATTCTATTGTATATATGTACAACATCTTCTTTATCGATTCGTCTGTCGTTGGATATTTAGGTTGCTTCCATGTCCTGGATATTGTAAATAGTGCTGCAATGAACATTGGGGTGCATGTGTCTTTTTGAATTATGGTTTTCTCAGGGTATATGCCCAGTAGTGCGATTGCTGGATCATATGGTAATTCTATTTTTAGTTTTTTAAGGAACCTCCATACTGTTCTCCATAGTGGCTGTATCAACTTACATTCCCACCAACAGTGCAAGAGGGTTCCCTTTTCTCCACACCCTCTCCAGCATTTGTTGTTTGTCGATTTTCTGATGATGCCCATTCTAACTGGTGTGAGGTGATACCTCATTGTACTTTTGATTTGCATTTCTCTAATAATTAGTGATGTTAAGTAGCTTTTCATGTACTTCTTGGCCATCTGTATGTCTTCTTTGGAGAAATGTCTATTTAGGTCTTCTGCCCATTTTTGGATTGGGTTGTTTGTTTCTTTAATATGGAGCTGCATGAGCTGTTTATATATTTTGGAGATTAATCCTTTGTCTGTTGATTCGTTTGCAAATATTTTCTCCCATTCTGAGGGTTGTCTTTTCGTCTTGTTTATGGTTTTCTTTGCTGTGCAAAAGCTTTGAAGTTTCATTAGGTCCCATTTGCTTATTTTTGTTTTTATTTCCATTACTCTAGGAGGTGGATCAAAAAAGATCTTGCTGGGATTTATGTCAAAGAGTGTCCTTCCTATGTTTTCCTCTAAGAGTTTTATAGTGTCCAGTCTTACATTTAGGTCTCGAATCCATTTTGAGTTTATTTTTGTGTATGGTGTTAGGGAGTGTCCTAATTTCATTCTTCTACATGTAGCTGTCCAGCTTTCCCAGCACCATTTATTGAAGAGGCTGTCTTTTCTGCATTGTATATCTTTGCCTCCTTTGTCATAGATTAGTTGACCACAGGTGTGTCGGTTTATCTCTGGGGTTTCTATCTTGTTCCATTGATCTATGTTTCTGTTTTTGTGCCAGTACCATATTGTCTTGATTATTGTAGTTTTGTAGTATAGTCTGAAGTCAGGGAGTCTGATTCCTCCTGCTCCGTTTTTTTCCCTCAAGACTGCTTTGGCTATTCGGGGTCTTTTGTGTCTCCATACAAATTTTAAGATTATTTGTTCTAGTTCCATAAAAAATGCCATTGGTAATTTGATAGGGATTGCATTGAATCTGTAGATTGCTTTGGGTAGTATACACATTTTCACAATATTGATTCTTCCAATCCAAGAACATGGTATATCTCTCCATCTGTTGGTATCATCTTTAATTTCTTTAATCAGTGTCATAGTTTTCTGCATACAGGTCTTTTGTCTCCTTAGGTAAGCTTATTCCTAGGTATTTTATTCTTTCTGTTGCAGTGGTAAATGGGAGTGTTTCCTTAATTTCTCTTTCAGATTTTTCATCATTAGTGTATAGGAATGCAAGAGATTTCTGTGCATTAATTTTGTATCCTGCAACTTTACCAAATTCATTGATTAGCTCTAGTAGTTTCCTGGTGGCATTTTTTTTTTTTTTGCGTTACACAGGCCTCTCACTACTGTGGCCTGTCCTGTTGCAGAGTACAGGCTCCAGACGCGCAGGCTCAGCGGCCACAGCCCACGGGCCCAGCCGCTCCGCGGCACACGGGATCCTTCCGGAACAGGGCACGATCCCGTGTCCCCTGCATTGGCAGGTGGACTCCCAACCACTGTGCCACCAGGGAAGCCCCTCTGGTGGCATTTTTAGGATTCTCTATGTATAGTATCATGTCATCTGCAAACAGTAACATTTTACTTCTTTTCCAATTTGTATTCCTCTTCTTTCTTTTTCTTCTCTGATTGCTGTGGCTAGGACTTCCAAAACTATGTTGAATAATAGTGGCGAGAGTGGACATCCTTGTCTCGTTCTTGATCTTAGAGGAAATGCTTTCAGTTTTTCACCATTGAGAATGATGTTTGCTGTGGGTTTGTTGTATATGGCCTTTATTATGTTGAGGTACGTTCCTTCTATGCCCACTTTCTGGAGAGCTTTTATCATAAATTGGTGTTGAATTTTGTCAAAAGCTTTTTCGGCATCTATTGAGATGAACATATGGTTTTCATTCTTCAATTTGTTAATATGGCATATCACATTGATTGATTTGCGTATATTGAAGAATCATTGCATCCCTGGGATAAATTCCACTTGATCATGGTGTATGATCCTTTTAATGTGTTGTTGGATTCTGTTTGCCAGTATTTTGTTGAGGATTTTTGCATCTATATTCATCAGTGATATTTGTCTGTAATTTTCTTTTTTTGTAGTATCTTTCTCTGGTTTTGGTATCAGGGTGATGGTGGGTTTATAGAATGAGTTTGGGAGTGCTCCTTCCTCTGCAATTTTTTGGGAGAGTTTGAGAAAGATAGGTGTTAGCTGTTCTCTAAATGTTTGATAGAATTTGCTTGTGAAGCCATCTGGACCTGGACTTTTGTTTGTTGGAAGATTTTTAATCACAGTTTCAATTTCATTACTTGTGATTGGTCTGTTCATATTTTCTATTTCCTCCTGGTTCAGTCTTGGAAGGTTATACCTTTCTAAGAATTTGTCCATTTTTTCCAGGTTGTCCATTTTATTGGCATAGTGTTGCTTGTAGTAGTCTCTTAGGATGCTTTTTATTTATGCGGTGTCTGCTGTAACTTCTCCTTTTTCATTTCTAATTTTATTGATTTGAGTCCTCACCCTCTTTTTCTTGGTGAGTCTGGCTAATGGTTTATCAATTTTGTTTATCTTCTCAAAGAACCAGCTTTTAGTTTTATTGATCTTTGCTATTGTTTTCTTTGTTTCTATTTCATTTATTTCTGCTCTGATCTTTATGATTTCTTTCCTTCTACTAACTCTGGTTTCTGTTTGTTCTTCTTTCTCTAGTTCCTTTAGGTGTAATGTTAGATTGTTTATTTGACATTTTTCTTGTTTCTTAAGGTAGGCTTGTATTGCTATAAACTTCCCTCTTAGAACTGCTTTTGCTGTGTCCCATAGGTTTTGGATCATTGTGTTTTCATTTCATTTGTCTCTAGGTTTTTTTTGATTTCCTCTTTGATTTCTTCAGTGATCTCTTGGTTATTTAGTAACATATTGTTTAGCCTCCATGTGTTTGTGTTTTTTACGTTTTTTCCCCTGTAATTCGTTTCTAATCTCATAGTGTTGTGGTCAGAAAAGATGCTTGATATGATTTCAATTTTCTTAAATTTACTGAGGCTTGATTTGTGACCCAAGATGTGATCTATCCTGGAGAATGTTCCATGCGCACTTGAGAAGAAAGTGTAATCTGCTGTTTTTGGATGGAATGTCCTATAAATATGAATTAAATCTATCTGGTCTATTGTGTCATTTAAAGCTTCTGTTTCCTTATTTATTTTCATTTTGGATGATCTGTCCATTGGTGTAAGTGAGGTGTTAAAATCTCCCACTATTTTTGTGTTACTGTCGATTTCCTCTTTTATAGCTGTCAAAAGTTGCCTTATGTATTGAGGTGCTCCTAGGTTTGGTTCATATATATTTATAATTGTTATATCTTCTTCTTGGATTGATCCCTTGATCACTATGTAGTGCCTTCCTTGTCTCTTGTAACATTCTTTATTTTAAAGTCTATTTTATCTGATCTATTTTATCTACTCCAGCTTTCTTTTGATTTCCACTTGCAATGGAATATCTTTTTCCATCCCCTCACTTTCAGTCTGTATGTGTCCCTAGGTCTGAAGTGGGTCTCTTGTAGACAGCATATAGATGGGTCTTGTTTTTATATCCATTCAGCAAGCCTGTGTCTTTTGGTTGGAGCATTTAATCCATTCACGTTTAAGGTAATTATCGATATGTGGGTTCCTATGACCATTTTCTTAATTGTTTTGGGTTTGTTTTTGTAGGTCCTTTTCTTCTCTTCTGTTTCCCACTTAGAGAAGTTCCTTTAGCATTTGTTGTAGAGCTGGTTTGGTGGTGCTGAATTCTCTTAGCTTTTGCTTGTCTGTAAAGCTTTTGATTTCTCCATCGAAACTGAATGAGATCCTTGCCAGGTAGAGTAATCTTGGTTGTAGGTTTTTCCGTTTCATCACTTTAAGCATATAATGCCACCCCCTTCTGGCTTGTAGAGTTTCTGCTGAGAAATCAGCTGTTAACCTTATGGGAGTTCCCTTGTATGTTATTTGTCATTTTTCCCTTGCTGCTTTTAATAATTTTTCTTTGTCTTTAATTTTTGCCTATTTGATTACTATGTGTTTCGGCGTGTTTCTCCTTGGGTTTATCCTGTATGGGACTCACTGCGCTTCCTGGTCTTGGGTGGCTATTTCCTTTCCCATGTTAGGGAAGTTTTCAGCTATAATCTCTTCAAATATTTTCTCGGCTCCTCTCTCTCTCTCCTCCTTCTGGGACCCCTATAATGCAAATGTTCGTGCATTTAATATTATCCCAGAGGTCTCTTAGGCTGTCTTCATTTCTTTTCATTCTTTTTTCTTTATTCTTTTCCGCAGCAGTGAATTCCACCATTCTGTCTTCCAGGTCACTTATCCGTCCTTCTGCCTCAGTTATTCTGATATTGATTCCTTCTAGTGTAGTTTTCATTTCAGTTATTGTATTGTTCATCTCTGTTTATTTGTTCTTTAATTTTCTAGGTCTTTGTTAAACATTTCTTGCATCTTCTCTATCTTTGCCTCCATTCTTTTTCCGAGTTCCTCGATCATCTTCACTATCATTATTCTGAATTCTTTTTCTGGAAGCTTGCCTATCTCCACTTCATTTATTTGTTTTTGTGGGGTTTTATCTTGTTCCTTCATCTGGTACATAGCCCTCTGCCTTTTCATCTTGTCTATCTTTCTGTGAATGTGGTTTTTATTCCACAGGCTGCAGGATTGTAGTTCTTCTTGCTTCTGCTGTCTGCCCTCTGGTGGATGAGTCTATCTATGAGGTTTGTGTAAGCTTCCTGATGGGAGGGAGTGGTGGTGGGTAGAGCTGAGTGTTGCTCTGGTGGGCAGAGCTCAGTAAAACTTTAATCCACTTGACTGTTGATGGGTGGGGCTGTTGGTTGTTTGGCCTGAAGCAAGCAAACACTGGAGCCTACCTGGGCTCTTTGATGGAGCTAATGACAGTCTCTGGGAGGGCTCACACCAAGGAGTACTTCCCAGAACTTCTGCTGCCAGTGTCCTTGTCCCCACGGTGAGCCACAGCCATACCCCGCCTCTGCAGGAGACCCTCCAATGGTAGCAGGTAGGTCTGGTTCAGTCTCCTCTGGGGGGTCACTCCTCCTTCCCCTGGGTCCCGATGCGCACACTACTTTGTGTGTGCACTCCAAGAGTGGAGTCTCTGTTTCCCCCAGTCCTGTCGAAGTCTTGCAATCAATTCCCACTAGGCTTCAAAGTCTGATTCTCTAGGAATTCCTCCTCCCATTGCCGGAACCCCAGGTTGGGAAGCCTGACGTAGGGCTCAGAACCTTCACTCCAGTGGTTGGACTTCTGTGGTATAAGTGTTCTCCAGTTTGTGAGTCATCCACCCAGCAGTTATGGGATTTGATTTTGCTGTGATTGCGCCCCTCCTACCGTCTCATTGTGGCTTCTCCTTTGTCTTTGGATGTGGGGTATCTTTTTTGGTGAATTCCAGTGTCTTCCTGTCGATGACTGTCCAGCAGGTAGTTGTGATTCTGGTGTTTTCACAAGAGGGAGTGAGAGCACATCCTTCTACTCTGCCATCTTGGTTCCTCTCTCCAGTATTGTTTAACTGAAATGAGAAAGACATAAAACAGTAATCCTTACAGAGAGGACCATACTATCCAGGCTAGAGTTTTGAAGCTGACACGGTGATTAGAGGAGCAGCAGCAAGGTCCAACTATATACATCTATGTAGGAGCCAGAACTCAGTGATTTAGGTGGATAAGCGTAAGTTGGAGGGACAAGGAATCCTGGCATACTCTGTTTTAAGAGAGTGCCACACGGAGCAAAGTAGACATTATTTACCTGCAATCAGAGAACTTTACTGGCTAACAGATCAATGAGCATGAAGGAGAACCCTAAAAACTGGACTTGTAGGAAGTGTGTCATGAGTTCTGTAGATTTCTTCCAAAAACATGGTTTCTTACAAAACTTCTGGTAATAAGAGTGAGTTAGGGAGAGTAGTCTCATGTTGCTTAGTGGTTTATACTCCCTCTTCAATTTATAGCTACTTTTTTTCTAAATTACAAAAGTAGTACTTTATTATAAAAATTTAAATGATATAAACATGTTAATATAGAAAAAAAAATTCCCAACAGTTTCATTCTCCACATATTAATTGACTGTTGCTTAATCTCCGAAACATTTTTCTTTACACAACAGGGAGGCACTGTGACCTGGCAGTTGAGAAGGCAGATCTGGGAATCAAACTGCTTGGGTGCAGATCTTAGCTCTGTCACTTACTGTGTGACTGTGGGGCAAGAAGCTGAACTCTCAGTGCCTTGGAATCCCATCTGTATGGTGGGGTAACTACCTACTTCCCAGAGTTGTTGGGAAGATTAACAGTAGTATTTATAGAGCACTTGGAACAGTGCCTGGTACATGGTAAGTGCTGTTTTTTTGTTGATGATGATACAATTACATATAAGTAGATATTTACACATACAAATATAAGGTAATTTATCTGTATATATAGCTTTATCTTTACAAAATTAGGGTCATAGTGATACTGATTATTTATAGGTTGAACCTCTGTGATGTGTCTTCCATACCTCTTTGGACCACTTCTCTGACATTTTTCTCAGCATTCTGCATGATTTTCTCAAGCTTGTCCTCCATATCACAGATTGACTGCGCCTGATCAATTTTGCTACTTGTTGTTTCAGATGAATTCATTATTTCTTTAATATCATTTTTAATGAATTTAAATGCATATGACATCAACTTCAAAAGGAACTCAAAGGTATACAGTGAAAAACTCCCTTGCACTTGATACCCAGTCCCTGCCTAGGAGCTAGCACTTTTGTCATTTTCTTGTGGATCCCTCCAGAGATGTGTATATGAAAACAAGTAAATGTAAATAAGTATTATTACACGAACAGTAATTCTATAGCCCTTTTTCCATACCTTCCTTACAATACATCTTGGAGAGCTTGGATTATTATTATACAAATATCTGCCTCATTTTGGTTAATGGCTGCATATTGCAGTGTATGAATTGTCATAATTTATTAGGCTGGTCTCCAACAAATGGGAATTCGTGTCATTGCCAATAGTTTACTAGCACAAACAATGTTGCAATAAATAATCTCATATATACATCATTTTATACACATATGATTCTACACATATTTTACACACACATATGTCACAGAGAATAAAGTCCTCCTACTGGCATTTGTTATTTTTATAGATATTGTCAAATTGCTTCCCACAAAACTTGCATGGTATTATTTTTGTCTTTAAAAAACCAACGATCTACATTTAAACTAATTTATCTACAATTTAATATAGATAACTAAATTAGCCTACATTTTAATATCTAATTTAATTTAACTGCTTTTTCCCTATATCCTCTTCATTGGGATATAAAATATTTACAGATTCCTCACTGTAGATATACTCTATAATTTATTTTAGGGTGTAAAATCTTTCCAGTTTATTACCTGAGAATTTTATCTTGGACGTCTTCTTCTAGTATAGATTTTTCATATATTTTTTGCATATTCTATTCTATTCTTTTCTTTAAATTTTTAAAAATTCAGCTTCTTTTCTTTGACCAAAAGCTGTACTCTGGTCTGTTCTCCCCACAGGAGATCCTGGCGGAATAGTGTCTTTGCTAGTGAGATTATCAATCCTAACTGATTTGGCCCGTTACTTCCACCCAGTCCACAGAACAAGGGAGCAAAGTAAAATTTTGGCGGCCCAGCTTAGGCCAAAAACTAGCTGTTGTGAAGAAGGGAGTTCCTTATTGGACTTCTTACCCTCACCAATCCTCATCCCACAAATGATTAGAGAGAGGTTCAGTCTCTTGGCCACTGTTTAATAATATTTATTTTGGTCTTTGCTGAAGTTTTTGCTTATTTCATTATAAGTGTTCTTGGCAAGAAGTGGAAATTTATTTTGGTCCAAACAGTACAAACTTAAACTTAATCAGTAAAATATTAGTTAAGCAGAGAGAGAAGAAAATTTCCCCATCTGATATTTGGCCTGCTTACCTATTAGGTAATTTGATTACAAAAGTCTTGAAAAGCAACAGACGAATTCAGCACTTTTAATTCCAAAATGATATAGGAGATCAGATATTAGGATCCCATTCTACCCAACTTATCCCATTATTATCCATAATAATAATAAAATAATGTTAAAAATGGCAGACACATTTAGCACTTTCTATGTGCCAAGCACTTCTAAGGATTTAATATGTATTAAAGCATGACACACAATGGCTATACTATGCATAAGGCTCTGTGCTCCAGCAGAGACGGCTTGTAAATCTGCATCAGAGCTTCCTACTGGCCAATATAAAAATGGAAAGATGATCAGCTACATCACAGTGACCATAAGGTAAAAATAAGCCAATTTGGCAGGAGGCGTATGGAAAATTCTTGTTTCTGTGAGCCAAGAGAAAATTCTTCTGTGGTTATTCGAAAAATGGAATGTGTAGATCACACCAATGTCAACCTTAACTAATAATTAGGTCTATAAACTATTTCTTTATAACTTTCTGCAATGTAGGCAGAGAGATTAATATCCAAGCTTAGTTAAGTAAAAGCAATTTTACAAGAGGCCAACGTGCTATGCTGTACAGAGAAGCTTTTTTGTAACCTGTCTTGTTCAAGGTATGAAATTTAGCCTATTTTGAGGGATGGATAATCCATTAAGAAATCCTCTGCAAATATGATTTTCCAAACTGTGATTTTATAGTTATGAGGCAGCACAGAATTCACAGGTATACTCTGTTAGGTAACTAACAGGCAGACATCCCATGTTATTATTTGAGGAAAGAATCATAGGCTTCAACAGTCAGCCAATGAAGGGATTTTTACCCTATTGAGAAAGTATGAGAAGCCTAACCTGGATACATGCCTCTTTATGGAAGTAAGATTAGGGAGTATCTGCCAACATGCCAAGATTCTATAGTCATTACTGTGGTAGATTCTATTATTGGCTTCGACTCTTCATCCCATATTGTAACTTGGAGCTTGCCCTGTGACTCAGTAGTTCCTCCTACTAAAGGTGAAGTTAGCTATTCCACTGGCTTGGGCAAAAGTGACAGGATGCCAATTCTGAACCTAGACCTTAAGAGATCCTGCATATTTTTGCTTGTCCTCTTGTACGTATACTATCACCATGAGATGAACTTTACTTTAGGTAGCAGCTGCCCTTTTAGTCTGGGGCTCAGAATAAACATGCATTGAGGAGAACTATTCCAGCCTATGGGTAGACATGTAGCACGAGGCAGAGCCAGGGGCTGCAGGCAGAGGCAGAACTGCCCCAGCTACTTCACAGATCCATGAGCAAAAGCAATGCTCTTGTTAAATGCCACGGGTATTTTTTTGTGATTACACAGCAATAGCTGACTGTTGCAATAGTGTTAGGTTAAGTTTCCAACATATGTACAAATAGAAAACAGAGGTTCTAAATATTTACCCCATAGAATATGGCAATGATAATTTTAGCTTGGAAAATTTTTAAGGCAAGTTTATCAAGCATCCAATTTGACCATAAAAATATATTAAGAAATAGTAATAGAAGGTCCATCTATCATTAAACAATGCAAGTTCTTGGTAAAGCCTTGAATAAAATGATAGTAGCAATCATTTTTTTTAGAGGCAAAGGTAAGCAAGTTATTACACTAGGCACATTACATTAATTATCTCATTTTACTTTCATCAGTTATGCAAGGTAGAATGTAAAAATGCAAACTCTTGCCAGCAAATGTTGGCCAACCAATGGTTACTTAAAAGAGTTAATTTGTAAATTCCCTTTAAGTAATAAAACCTTTGGCTGGGCGTTTTCCATTCTATTATTAACTAAAGAGGCTCAGAATCAAATTGGCATGACTCTCTGAGGTTTGGAAACTACACTTGTCAGGTCAGTTTGCCTAAAGAAATCAGACTTAGTACCTCTACTTCCTCTTGCAAACATTTTCTGGGCCTATGACAATTTTTAGTAGTTTCCTTAATTTTCTATCCTCTTGACTTGTTAGTGTTACAGTGATTTTATTACAGTGACCAGAAGTGAAGATGTTTAGTCAACTGACATTCTTACTTACCTGAATGAAAAGTAAAGTCACATTTTGCTTGGGTTTTAATGAACCTCTTCACTTGAAGGCACTCGGTCTAGATGTTTTGCACTGTTGTAGATTGAAAAACCTGGGCACTCTCATTTTGCAGCTCATCCTATCAAGAAGAGGATTCTATTCCCCACCCCTTGAATCTATGCTCGTCTCATTTCCTGCTTTGACCAAAAGAATGTGGTAGAAGTGTAGCTGTGTGACTTCCAAACTAGACCTTAAGCTTCTGCCTTGGTCTGCTGGGAATCCTGCCCTGAGACAGACACAGAGGCAGCCCGTCTAGCTTACTGAGGATGAGAGGCTACTGGAGAACCAAGTGCCCCTACTGAGAGCCACCACCAACTGCAAGATATGTGCCAGAGGCCATCTTGGACCTTCCAGCCCAGCTGACCTCCAGTTGTTTGCCCAGGCAAAGCCAGCAAGGTAGCAACAAGCCAATGCGCAGAATCATGAGAAAGTAAATGGCTGTTGGCTTAAGCCACTAAGTTTTGGAGGGATTTATTACACAGAAATATACAATTCATACTTTTTCTTCTTATTCCTGGTAGCATAGTGGAAAATATTAGATAATTGGAAAAAGGTAGTGAACTAAGGAGAACAGGCAGTAAACCCTATGAAGATGGATCACATGCTTTACTTCATGGACAGCAAAGGGGGAAAATGAAGCAAGTCTCATTGCAGATTGGAAGAGATGAGTGACTGCAGATTGGGGCAGTAAGCAGCAAGTTGTAGAGGAACGGCTCCGCCATGGCACACTGGTGACCTTGCACATATCCAAATAGGCCAGGTTTAGACTGCAGCCTGTCGTAAGTCTGGCAGATCCTCCTTAGGATCTTCCTGAAACATGAGAGCATGAAGGCTTGCAATACCAGGACACTTCTCACTCGCTTCCCTATCTGTCAGGGAGACTGACAGGAGACGGGTTCTCATCACCTTCCGGGTTCTGAGAAGGTGTGAGGCTTTCTGCCTTGCCCCCGTTAGACAAAGTGCGTGCTGTAAAACTGTTGAGTTGCAATCTAGAAGTCCCTGCTTGGCAAGAGTATGCTGCAACTGCTTTGCAGTCATCTGGCTCTTTTGTTTCAGTGACACCTTTTTGGTCTGTAGAACAAGAACCGTGGGAAACTGGCACCTTTGGCTACTCTTCTTTTCGTTGTCTATGTAAGTAATAAATCATCTAAAGCTAAAAAGGGCTCATTTTGTCTTTACTGGCCAAATATGGCAGGCCTTGGACGTGGCCTTCACTGCCGTGTGCTTGACACAGGTCAGTAATGAAATCAAAAGAACCAGTCATAAAGAATTAAAAAATAAAAAAATCCCAAACTGTATTTCTGTAGTTGAGGTGGGATAGATTTGACACATTTTCTGAAATATGATTAAGTGGAGTACATTCTTCCTCCTTCAATCTTCTTTAAAATGTACAGAACATAATATGACAACTATAATAGAGAAAATAAAAAATAGTAACTGCAAAATTAAATGGGAATTACATGTTTTACCAATTTAGGTTTAAGTGATTTCTTCACTGATCTGTACGAGTTCTTTACATAGTAAAGACACTATTCTGTCATATTTGTTGAATATATGTTTTCCCAATTTGTTTACTTTGGGGGCTTTCTGATATGCAGATTTCTACATTTTTATATAACCAAATCCATAAATCTTTTCATTCAGCACTTCCTTCATCTTTTCTAATTTAAAAAGTTCTCCCCACTCCACAGTCTTGATAAATATCTCCTTTTACTTTCTGTGACAAAAAAATTAATTCTTCAATCCTTCCAGAATTTGTTTCAGTAGATAGTGCAAGGGTAGCTTCTTAACATTTTTTTCCTAACTAGCTAATGAATTTTCCCAGCACCATTTATTTCTTAAACCTTAAATTCTCCATTGAATTTTTTTAAGTTTTAAAAATTTATTATCAAATTTACATGCAGTACAATTCACGCTTCTAGTGTGCAATGTGACAAATGCATAGAATTACGTGATCACCACCAGGATCAAGCTTCATCATCCTAAAAAAAAAGTTTGACCCCTCGGTGGTCAAATTCTTCCTCCACTTCTTAATAAAAGGCTTAATGAGATATAATTTACATACTATGCAACTCACCTCTTAAACTGTGTAACTATGGGTTTCTTTTACTATAGTCAAACAGTTGTGTAATTATCACAATTAATTAATTATGTTGCATTTTGAGTATTGTTGGTGCAAGCATGTGTTTTACAAGTATGTTTCCAAGTCTGTGACTTGTCTTTTCATTCTCTTAACAAAGCTTTCAGAACAAAAGCTTTTAAGTTTTGAAAATCCAATTTATCAGTTTTTTTAAAATGGTATCACTTTTGGTATCATATCTAAGAATTCTTTGCATAACCCAAGGACACAAAGATTTCTATGTTTTCTTCTAAAGGTTTTATAGTTTTATGTCTTACTTTTAGGTCTATGATCGATTTTAAGTTAATTTCTGTATGAGGTGTGAGATACAGATCAAGGTTCATTTTTTGTAATATGAATATCTAATTTCTGTTGAGTTTTAATGCATCATCCTGTTAGATTTTTGTAATATAATAGGATCTATTGTTAAGCTATTTTTCTGCACCATTAATCTGTTTGATACCTTATGCATTTGATAATCTAATGCCAGTATCAGATTGTTTTTATTACTATAACTTTATAAACTTAAAAAAATATATATATATACCATAATCTCATCTTCAGTAATGAACTGAAATCTCATCTTCAGTCATGAACACATGGAATCCCAAATCTCATCTTCAGTAACGAACACACGGAATCAACACTTCAATTATTTGTCATCCACGTCCCTAACCAACCTTTACAAGTTTATCTGTACCACCAATAAATAAAAATAAAAAACCTGTGCTCTGGAAAGATAAATAAAAAACCTGTGCTCTGGAAAGATAGCCTGGGTTGACTCAGATGTAAAAGTACAGTAAATATTTGAAACTTTAGCTCATATGTCAGTGAAGGTGCAAATACTTTGACATAAATGGTTCCAAGTTGTTGAAATATTTAAGATAAAATTCATGAATTCTCTTTTTTTCCTGGTCATTGTTAACTGTTCACAAAGGAAAAAAGTCAGAAAAATAAATCAGTAATACTGGGAATTTAAATTCACTACCATGTAAATATTTTTCCATACAAACAAAATTTGGGTGAAACAGATATTGTCTCTACAAAAGAACCTGATTCTCAGAACTGCATAAATACACCTATGATATTAAAGTCTTTAAGGAAGCACATAGAATTTAGGGAAACTTATTGTGAAAATTCCTGCTCCAAAAATGTTTATAAAAATTAACTTATTTTCTTCTTTCACTCTCCCCACTATCTGAATGTGAATAGAGTCCCTAAAAGGTAAAACACTGGACATTAGAAGGAATAAGAAGAAAAGCAAAAGACCTGAATTATAAACAGAATAACAGAAGCTCTGAGTAACCAAAAAGTTTGTGAAAACAAACATCCTGTGTTCAAAACCTAAGCAAGGATTCTGCCCACTCTGGGCACACAGAGTGCTACTTCTGCTCCAAGTAAATAGCAAACTAAATGAGCCCGTTTTTATTAATGTCAACAGTGAAAGTGGTCTAGCCAAACTAGTTTCTACCTTATGCAGATATCATTCATTCTTCCACAGTTAAAGATTTTTAAATTTGTGCAGGCCAACATGGAGGATGGGGTACTCATCCATGAATAAAAACATAACAATTTAACTGACATTCACTGAGTGCTAACCATGAGCCAGGTACTGTGATTATCCCATGTGTCACCTTGGGTCCAGCTTTCCCTACTTTAATCCACTTCTCTGCTTAAAATTATTCCAAGGCTGCCCAGTGATTCCAAAATGAAACAAAAACACCTATATCTGGGGCAGACAGCCCAGCTCTTGCCAGCCAGCCTCTCTGGGCTCCTCCCTGCGAGTCCTCCTTCCTCTTTTAGATCTCCAGCCCCAGACAGACTTGCAGGTTCCCAAAGGTACCCTGACTTTGCTGCCTTTGCACATGCTGTAGCCTCTTTCTCTCCCTACCCTTTCCATTTCCAAGGGAGTACATGTTCCTTCTTCACATATCCATAGCATAATCTGCCCATGACTATGCCAGCACTGATTTCACCGCAAAATTGTTCCCTCATCTTTGTGATTCTAGCGCTTAGCACAGAATAACAGTCAAAAACTGTTTCTTGAATGAATAGTGGACATTAAGATACAAGCTGGAATAGTGTGAGCTTAGGTAGTGGAAATATTTGTAATAGTGAAGATGAGAATAATTCTTCAGAGAAAGAATACGCCTTTAAAAATGGCATACAGGTGTAATTTTTCAAAAGCCAACTACATTGATGGCTATGGATGCAAACTCTCTCATGCAGGGTTCACAGGAGTCCAGAAACTCGTTCTTATTTGTGAGGGTAAAAAAAGGTGTGGACTTATAAACAAAGGGGACAAGATTCACATGGCTTTGTATCAGTCTACAAGAGGTAAAAGCCAGAGGACTAAAGTAAACCTTAGTTTTCATGATTCATCTAAGGCCTTAGAGCTCTAGTTTTTTCCTGATACAAGCTTGGAAAAAAATGCGTGTAAGTGGCTCTAAAAAATTATACTGGGGCTTCCCTGGTGGCGCAGTGGTTGGGGGTCTGCCTGCCGATGCGGGGGGCGTGGGTTCGTGCCCCGGTCCGGGAGGGTCCCACGTGCCACGGAGCGGCTGGGCCCGTGGGCTGTGGCCGCTGGGCTTGCGCGTCCGGAGCCTGTGCTCCGCAGCAGTGAGAGGCCCGCGTACAGCAAAAAAAAAAAATATATATATATACTGGCAGAGATTGGGCTAAAGTTTCTGGGACCATAATGAATGCACAGGACTTTCTTTGGAAGGGTAAAAATAGACTGGTGTGCTATGAGTCAATAGGAATCTAGGAATGACTTCAAGGGATAAGTAAGGAGGAAGAGGAAAAGAGAGAACTCCAATATCATGGAAATATTACTGCACTTGGAGTTATAAGGTCTGAAGGAAAGTCTGCTTATTCTTTTTTAATACTGGCATAGGCTAGTCATAACTTCTTTATGCTTGTTTCCACATTAGAAAGAAGATGATAAAGTGTCTCTGAGACTTCCAGTTATTATGGTAGATTGGGCCAATAATGGAGATCTACTCATTCCACAAAGTTTTAAACAGGCTTGAATGTAAGAAGGAGAGCTCTCCAAATAATAAAATAAAGAGGAAACAAGAAGCTAAGACGTAGAGGGTGAGAGAGAGCTAAAAACACTCACAGGGACATTAGAACAAGATATACAACTAACGGGCTGGGGATTTCTAATAATAGGAGGAAACAGGTTAAGGTGTGTATGGCCCCATGCATGCTAGGTGCTAGACAGAGTTTCCTTCATAAACCTAGGGGCCCAAAAGGCTCAGAAATGGCCTTTCGGCCATAAAATGGGGCCCAGAAAACTCCAACATCTATCAGGGATAGGCATGGAGGAAAGCCAGTTGCATACTAAGGAACTCTGTTTGGTAGAAGAGTTATATATTGATTAAATTTTATTAAATTAAATATACATATTAAAATTGAGTAACCACTCAAAAGAATAGAAATAATATGTTAACCTTCTTCTCATCTAGTAGATTAATAACAGACTGTAAAGAAGAAAACAAGTATTAATGTCACTAAAATGACCATACTACCCAAGGAAATCTGGGGATTCAATGCAATCCCTATCAAAATACCAAGAACAATTTTCACAGAACTAAAAGAAATAATTTTGAAATCTGTATGGAAACACAAAACCCCCTAAATAGTCAAAAAGTCTTGAGAAAGAAGAACAGAACTGGAGGGATCATTCTCCTTGGCTTCAGACTATACTACAGAACTACAGTAATTTCGTGGTACTGGCATGAAAACAGACACACAGATCAATGGAACAGAACAGAGAGCCCGGAAAAAAATCTACAAACTTATGGCCAATTAATCTATGACAAAGGAGGCAAGACTAAACAATGGAGAAAAGACAGTCCCTTCAATAAGTGGTGCTGGGAAAACTGAACAGCTACATGTAAAAGAATGAAATTAGAACATTCTCTAACACCATATTCAAAAATAAACTCAAAATGGAGTAAAGACCTAAATGTAAAGCTGGAAACCATAAAACTCCTAGAAGAAAACATAGGCAGAATGCTCTTTGACATAAATCATAGCAACATTTTTTAGATCTGTCTCCTAAAGCAAAAGAAATAAAAGCAAAAATAAACAAATGGGACCTAACTAAACTTAAAAGCTTTTGCACAGCAAAAGAAATCATCAACAAAGTGAAAAGGCAACCTACTGAACTGGAGAAAACATATGCAAATGATATGACCAATAAGGAGTTAATATCCAAATACGTAAACAGCTCATACAACTCAACATCAAAAAACCAAACAACCAGATTAAAAAATGGGTAGAAGACCTGAATAGACATTTTTCCAAATAAGACATACAGATGGCCAACAGACACATGAAAAGATGCTCAACATCATTAATCATCAGAGAAATGCAAATCAAAACCACAATGAGATATTAACTCACACCTGTTAGAATGGCCATCGTCAAAAAGAACACAAATAACAAATGTTGGTGAGGATGCGGAGAAAAGGGAACACTTACACTGCTTGTGAGACTATAAATTGGTGTAGCCATTATGCAAAACAGTATGGAGTTTTCTCAAAAAATTAAAAATAGAATTATCATACGACCCAGCAATTCTACTCCTGGGTAATATATCCAAAAAACCCTGAAAACACTAATTTGAAAAGAGAATGCACCCCAATGTTCATAGCAGTATTATTTACAATTGTCAAGATATGGAAGCAACCTAAGTATCCATCAACAGATGAATGGATAAAGAAGATGTGGCATATGTATACAATGGAATACTACTCAGCCATAAAAAAGAAATTTGCAACAACGTGGATGGACTTGGAGGGTATCATGCTTAGTGAAATAAGTTAGACAGAGAAAGACAAATATGGTATGATATCACTTATATGTGGAATCTAAAAAATAAAACAAACTAGTGAATATAACAAAAAAGAGATTCACAGATATAGATAAAAAACAAGTGGTTATCGGGGGAAGAGGGAAGGGGGGAGGGACAACACGGGGTAGGGGATTAAGAGATACAAACTACTATGTATAAAATAAATAAGCTACAAATCAATAAGCTAGGATATATAGTACAACATAGGGAATATAGCCAATATTTTATAAGTATAAATGAAATACAACCTTTAGAAATTGTGAATCACTGTGTTGTACAACTAAAACTTATATAATATTGTATATCAACTATAATTCAATTTAAAAAAGGAACAAAAAAGAAGAAAATAAGAAGTAAAGAAAATTCATGGTAAATAAACACAGAAAAGGTGGTGAACGTAAGTTCAACTATATTACTAATCACAATAAAAATAAATATATTAAACTTATCAGCACAAATTAATGACAATAATATATTAATACTCAGCTCATAAAGTTTTAAGATTTAAATGAAATTAGATGCTATGTAAATTTTTATTAGTTACAACACAAAATGTTCACTCTCAATCCAAGTTCAGGTTTTGCTAATGACCTTTAAGACAAACCAACTGGAAGATACTTTCCAAAGCATTTAGAGAGTTCAGTACTCAGCTTTCCATAACTGCCACTCATTTAATGATTTCTTTTTCTCCCAGCAGACCAAGAATGGCAGCCTCCTGACAAGACGAAGCACCCATGTCATTGAAGACTTCTGGCCTTGTTAACTACTCACCATCTGTTTAGTGTTACTGGACTTAAGTTGGAAAAGAAGGAAAACGACAAATTTGGCTTCCAATTTACTTTGTTCTTTGTTCCATCTCTTTAAGAGTTCAGGTTGAATGTTTTACAATGTAAACATCATTTTAAAAATACAAAGCAAAACTCTGAATCACACAAAGAGAACTGTGGACACTGTCTATCCCAGTGAGTTTCTGGTGCTGCTCCAAAGAGCCTGCAAGGCTTTGGGAGCCACAACAGGGAGGGTGAGGGAGGGTTCTGAGCAGGAGAGCCCCAGGTGCCTTCCCATAGCTTCCTCAACCTGTTTGGGCTTCAACCCAGCTTCTGTGTGAGATTTTATTTGAAAAGAGTACCACATTCTTTGTTCAACAGAGGATGAAACAGTTCAGAGAAGGTAAGTGACTTGCCCACTGTTGACAAAGCAAATAAAAAACCAGGGACTTGGGCTTCCCTGGTGGCACAGTGATTGAGAGTCTGCCTGCCGATGCAGGCGACACGGGTTCATGCCCCCGTCTGGGAAGATCCCACATGCCGCGGAGGGGCGCCGGCGCCGCTGAGCCTGCGCATCCGGAGCACTAGAGACATGATTTTGTTTTTACCCTAACAAAGGAAACTCAGGCATTGTGTTAAGTGCTGGGACTAAAAATATAAATAAATTGTGGTCTCAGCCCACTGGGGCCTTTGACTCTATGGCATCATCCAGGAGAAAGTTTTTTTAAGAGGGATGGAAGCATCAACAATTTTTAATGCAGTCAAAGGAACCAGGAAGATAACAAAATAACCCAAGGAAATTGAAAAAAAAAAAAAGGAAACAGACTCACATTTTTAGAGCAGGTGAAATTTGACCTTCACTGGTTATTGCTGTAAGTGACTTTACATGTATACCATCATCATAATATAATATAGATCACTGAAGAAATTTACATCTCCATAGACCTTTAAGAAGAAAATAGATAATCATTTGCTAATACGGCCTAGACTAATGGGCTCCAAACTTTTCTGATCATATGTTTGGGGGGTCCCCAGGACCACACTCACTTCTGACAACAACTGCAAGGTCAGGCAGTCCCCAAGACCACTCTCAGGTTTGCTAATTCCCTAGAAGGACTTACGGCTCTCAATGAAAGCTGTTATACTCACAGTTATGATTTATTACAGTGAAAGGATACAGATTAAAATCAGCAAAGGGAAGATGCATACAGGGCCGAATCCAGGAGGCGTCCACGGATAGAGCTTCCAATTGTCCTCTCCCTGTAGGGTCATAAATAGTGCTAACTTTTGGAAACAATATATGACATTACACATGGAGTACTGCCAACTAGGGAAGCTCACCGGAGTCTTGGTGTCCAGAGTTGTTACTGGGGCTTGGTCATGCCTTTAGTGTCCAGAGCCCTTGAAGGTCAAGCCAATGCTACTGTATGGCTGAAAGTCCCTACTGTAAGTCAGATAGTTAAACTATCCAGTGTAGCCTGAGGTCGCCAGGTAAATAGAGACACTCTTATCAGACAGGACATTCCAAGGGCTCAGAGATCATCTCCTGGGAGCTGAGGGAAAAGGCCAGGTCTTTCTTTAGATGAGGATAATTCTTTACCTTTATAAATTTATAAATTATACACAAGTTCTACATGTAAGTACATAATGAACGTTATGAAATACATAAAAGTATAATTTATTAAAGGAATACATAAAAAGTTAAATATTAGATCTGGAATAAGGAAGCCTAAGTCTCATCCTACTCTGCCATGAAGAACATCTCTGTGCCTTAGTTATCTCGTCAGTAAAATGGGACAATCAACATTGTTCAATGAACAACAGAGTTCAATATCTGTCAGCTGTTATTATTATCCAATGGGTATCTAAAAAAGGAAATAGAGTATGAGTGTGTGAAGGGACGGATCTTTTCTTGGAGCAGTTACATTTGGAAAATTTAGTAAGGGTGGAGGGGAAAAATACTTGAAAAACCAACAACAACAAAGAAAAATATGTTGCTCTGAGGAAGTTCTTAAAGTTGTGCTAATATATATGATAATGTAATAGATGGTGCTGAAATAGTTAGCCTGAACAACTGGTACTGAAAAAGAGCTAAATGATTTACCAAAAAGTTTTAAAGACATTAAACAAGAGAAGAAGCCAGAATGGCTCGATGTGCCCACATGTGCCCACATGTGCCACATGTGCCCAAAATATTGCTTTGAAAAGAAGATGTAAATTAAGTAAAATGAAACAGTGAAGAATTGTGGAAGATAAAAATGGCTTTATTAGCAACTAACTATATGGATTTTTCTCTGGGCCTCAGGTTCTTTATCTGTAAAATGAGGAGGTTAGAGGAGAGAATCTATAAAATCCCTTGTAGCTGGAAAATATCACCACACGGACTTGGTCCTCAATAAAGGGGAATATGCATACATATAATATACATATTTTTTAAAAATATGTGTTTTACATACATTTGCTTAGTAGCTAAGAACCAAGATGTACTTTTCTTTCTGTAACTGTATTTTTCTTACGGGGAAAAAAACAACATCCTTAATAAAGAGTTGACATAAGATTTGTCAATCAGTGAAGAAACAATTGGAAAAACTAAGAATTAGAAAAAAATACTCATTATCTCTGAATCTGGCTAATATTATGATCAGGATGGTGATGTCCTCAGAGAAATTAGAACAATTAAGAACAAAGCAAATTTAAAGTGATGTTTGTTTTCTTTATAAAATAAGTAAAACCTTAGATGTAAGAATATAAAGGCATAATCTACAAGTGGCTAATGGAAAGATGGACTTCTGGAAATTCATGAAAAGATATCAAAGGAAGTAGATTGCTTGCAAAATGGAGCTTATGAAATCAGTGGCAATGCTAAATTGAGTCAATTCTAAAACATGTAATCCTGGAACCAGAGGAGTCACTGTTGAACCATATTGTTTTAGCCTACAAACATTACTGCAAAAGGAAGAGGACATTTTCCAGAACCTCACAATACTGTAGTCATTTCTAGAAACCAAAGGTCTTAGAAATACGAATAGTGCTAAAGAAATATAAAAAGAGGTATGAAACTCTGGAGCATATGAAGAAAGAAAGTGGGAAACGTTCAAATTCATAGAGCCTGGAAAAGCAATAAGCAAAAAAGAAAGGAAGGAGAATCTAGGATTGTCAGCATATCAGTAGCAATTAAGAAAAAATTACTGGCAACAATATAAAAGAAAAAATTTAATTGAGCTTAGGGAAATTCAGTTTGATAATTGGTAAAACAGATTGCAATAAGGTTTCCTGTAACTAAAAATACTTGAATTAGCTAATTCTCTTTGGTAAGTATCCTGTTATAGGAATTCAAATTTCCCAGAATAAAAAGTAACTATAAACTAAAGGTAGTCTCAAAGAACTGGATTAAATCTCAAAATATTATTTGGCCAATTACCATAAGATACCATCCCCAAATAGAACAGATTTTACAGCAAGGCTGTTTTTCAGAGAGTTCTGAGGACAGAGATTCTATAGCGCCTTTGGTAAACAATCCAATATTAAATGAACCCTACTGTCAAACACTGTCTTTATGTTTCATCAGACTTGCTTTTTCTCACAGGTTAAGATAGCATCTTAGTCAATCTTTCCTGTATTCTCAAGTGGAGGAGCCTGAATATCTTCTAACCTTTTCCTGACGACTCAGTTTTCCCAAAGCACAAATCATAAATATAGAGCTCAAAAATGAAAGATCACGAAGTGAATTCTCCCCTGTAACCACCACCCAGGTCATGAAATAAGAACCCTGCCAGCACCCAAGACCCCTCCTTGTTCTCCTTGCCAATCGCCACCCCTCCTGCCTCCCCAAAGATAACCACTGACCTGACTTCTAATGCTCTGGTTTACACATGCCTGTTTTGGAAATTTACAATGGTTAAACCATGTGTTCTCTCTTTCTTAGTAGTATTTAAAATTGAGATATACTTCACACAACGTAAAATCCCCCACTTTAAAGTGTCCATCAGTCTGTTTTGTTTTTTTTTTACTATATTCTCTATGTTGTGTATCTGTCACCACTCTCTAGTTCCAGAACACTTCTACCACCACCCCTCCCCTCCGGCCCCCTGCCAAACACCCTGTGCCTACTAGCAACCTTTTGTTCACTGTTATGCTTGTGAGATCCATATGCTGTTTAGCAGCCAATTTGTTTTGAATAGAGCCTAAGGAGTAAAGCACAGGTTTTTCTAATTAATTTTGGTTCCATACACAAGACTAGTGGTTTCAACCCTGGTTGCACACTAGTATCCACCAGGGAGAGTTAAAAATCACTGATGTGTAGGCCCCATCCCAAATAAATAAATGACAGTTCGATGGTGTAGAAGGAGCATTAGCAGCTTGAAAAGTTTTCTAGATGATTCTGTTGTGTAGCCAGGGTTAGGAACTACTACAAACAACTAATCAGAAGACTTAACCTCACCAGGAGTAGGCTCTAGTTAACAAGACTGATTCTCTTGGGCCCTGGGGCATACTGAATTAGAATCTTCAGCGGGTGGGTCTGGGAATCTGCATTTTGACAAGAGGTTCATGTGCTCCTTATAAGACAGTTTCAGAAATGCTGCAAGAAACCAATAATTATTACTAAGAAAATAAATGACTTCATCAACAGAGGTTCCTACTGCCTTTAAACAAGAAAACACAAATGCTAGTTTAAAATATTTTTAATACACCAAAAAGAAACTATTTTAACATATAATTTAGAATGATGAGGAGAAAAATGTATTACATCTGCCTCACTTCTTTTGTTTTGATAGTAGCCCAAAGTGGAAACCTATTGGGAAGTAGCCTTTTCCACCTCCTGCTCTGAGGTTAACACAGGAAAACAGGTCTACTTTTTTTAGACGTCAAACAAGTCTCAGTGCTGTCAACAGACTGTGCAATTCCCAAATGCTTTTTGTTCGTAGTGGAAAGTGTACAAAGAATCTTCTTCACATCACCAGATAAACACATTGGGAAATTTAAAAAATGCAATTGCCGAGAAAAATAGCAAACAAAATGGAAAAGGAAAAAGAAAATTCAGAAAAGAAAAAGAAATCTCCAAATAGTCTGAAACAGACTTCATTTCATATTGTAGTATGATACTAACAACTTCACATACGGAGAAGTAAGAACGTTTTGTTAGAAGCTAGAGTTTGCTTCGTGCCCTAGTAATAGCCCTTGTAATGTGCTCTTATCACCTGCTCCTGATGGAGACAGCTTATATAACCAGGTGCAAGGGCAGAGCTTTATGTAGTACTTTCCAGATTCTCAGCTCTTAATAAAGTATCACTCTCTTTACTGAAGGGTATCTTCCATTATAACAAGAGGTGTTCTCTCGTTCTACCGCCTGATTATAGACATGACCTCATAATCGTTCATCTTAGCAGCTGGACACTAACAGTAAAATAGGTTCTGTTATTTAATGCATTAGTTCAATACATGAGATGGTGTTAAAGTTGTCTGAATGTACTAATACACTTTAAAATTTAATTTTAGTATAGTTTAGATGTATAGAAAAATTGTGAAAATAGCCCAGAGAATTCCCATATACCCCGCATCTAGTTTCCCTTATTATTAAGATCTTATTTTAGTATGGTACATTTATTACAATTAATGAGTCAGTACTGATACATAATTATTCATTAGAGTCCTTACTTTATTTTGATTTCCTGAATTTTTACCTAATGTCCACTTTCTGTCCCAGGATCCCAGCCAGGACAGCACATTACTTTCAGTTATCATGTCTCCTTACACCCCTCTGTGCCTATTTCTCACACTTTCCTTGCTTTGTCATAACCTTGACAGTCCTAAGCAGTGCTGGTCAGACAGTTTTTTGAGTGTCACACACTAACAAACTTTTAAACATCCCTGATTTATTCCTTTTTTTTTTTTTTTTTTTTGCGATACACGGGCCTCTCACTGTTGTGGCCTCTCCCGTTGCGGAGCACAGGCTCCGGACGCGCAGGCCCAGCGGCCATGGCTCACGGGGCCAAGCCGCTCCACGGCATGTGGGATCTTCCCGGACCGGGGCACGAACCCGTGTCCCCTGCGTTGGCAGGCGGACTCTCAACCACTACGCCACCAGGAAAGCCCCCTGATTTATTCCTATATTCAATTAATGCACTAGAAAAATTTGACTTACAGCAATATTAAAAGGAAAAAAAATCTTTGGGAGGTGGTTCAAACTATTAGAATCAACTCTAATAGACTTGCATAATTGGTCTTAGTGTATATAGAGATACAGTACAAGATAGAATAAAATTCTGACTAGTAGTTAGAATTATTGTCATTTCTAAAAATTGGAAAATTTTTAAATTTTTAAATTTCTAAAAATTTTTAAATTTCTAAAATTTTCTAAAAATTGTAAAAACTTTACAAATTAATGAGAATTGAAATTATTTACATTCTTCTGGGTTCCAGTCATTGTTACTGTTTTCACATAGCCATAAAGTTAATATTATCTTGAGTTCTGATTTTTAATTTGTCATTATTTATATATTTGTTTATGTGTTGAAGTAAAATGCATACTTGACATTTTAAAAAGCAGTACAGTACTCATTCCATCATATTGATATATTCATCTAAATATTCCCCATTGTGGAATATTTGGTTTGTCTCCACTTTCTATAATACTACTATTAACACTTGTGTACAAGAACAATTTAAAATTGAACCAGGGCTTCCCTGGTGGCGCAGTGGTTAAGAATCCGCCTGCCAACGCAGTGAACATGGGTTCGAGCCCTGGTCCAGGAAGATCCCACATGCTGTGGAGCAACTAAGCCCGTGTGCCACAGCTGCTGAGCCTGTGCTCTAGAGCCCACGAGCCACAACTACTGGAGCCCGTGCTCTGCAACAAGAGAAGCCATTGCAGTGAGAAGCCCACACACTGCAATGAGGAATAGCCCCTGCTCATCTCAACTAGAGAAAGCCCACGCGCAGCAACAAAGACCCAACGCAGCCAAAAATAAATAAATAAAATAAATTTAAAAATAATAATAAAATAAATTAAATTTAAAAAATAATAAAATAAATAAAGTTGAACCAATTTGCATTTTCTCCAGCAATGTATATAAATGCATGCTTTCCCACATGCTCACCAACACTGAGTTTTACCTTTTATATATTTTCTACTCTAGTATGCAATGCTGCATTAAAGCAAACACTGCATTATAGGAGCAAGCTGTGCATTTTCCATGTCTCCTTGTGTAAATTGTTTCTCCTTTTTAAAGTGGAATTTAAATGCCAACCCTATAGGTGAAATTAGATGGTAAAAATTTTATTTACCAATATGCCTCTTAGGGAGAACTGTCCTTTTGGGACAACGGGCGTTTATAGTCAAGGGTGAATGTAAGAAGAACTCTTCCTGAAACTAGGGATGATTTAATTGATTAAGGAAGAGGGGAGAGTGAGAGAGGAAAAGCAGGAAAGGAGGGAGTAATGAGGAAATAGTGAAAGGTCAGCACTCCACATTCTGAATCCTGCCCTCTCTGTAACTTACTCAGATCTTTAATAAAGTACTTTTAAAAGCCCAAAAAGTGCTTAATATGAATGGGTAGATTAGCTGTAGACACTAAGATTAGAGAAGTAAAGGGTGTTAAGAAAGGAAAAACAGAAGCAAAAGGACTGTATGTGTATGTGCGTGTGCATGTGTGTGTGGTGTGTCTGGGGAGCACAATAAAATTCTCAGAAGGCCTTTTGATATCAGAGTGACTAGATTTAAGTTAGGGAGACCCCAACTGCTGCCCAGATTATACATTCATACATTTAAAATAGTAAGCTTTTAATGGTGTGTCACACTTAGTTCTTCCTGGCATTTGAAAATGTTTTTATTCTTGTAGTGCAGAAAAATGTATGCTGTGTTAATACCTTCTTCTGCTTTTTAAAATCCACTAACTTATCTCCCATCCACAAAAGTGACACATATACTATTTTGGCTTCTTTGGGTTTTATATCTTATATTCTGGTTTCTTGCAGATTTATATTTTATATTCTACTTGTGAACCCATTACTACTAATTTGGCTGCAGTGACAACAGATCTAAGTTAATTCTTTTTCATATCATTGAAAAAAGTTATCTCACTCTATTGTATTACTCCCTGTTTGCAATAAGTTATTATAATGGTTTGAAACTATAGTTGGCCAATTTTTGAAGCTCCAATGTTATACACATCATGTACTAAAGATTTTTGTAATCAATTTTAAAGTCTGTCCTTATCATTATAATCTTTTTTAAAAAAATTATTTATTTTATTTATTCATTTTTGGCTGCATTGGGGCTTCGTTGCTGCGCTCAGGCTTTCTCCAGTTGTGGCGAGCGGGGGCCACTCTTTACTGCGGTGCGCGGGCTTCTCATTGTCATGGCTTCTCTTGTTGTGGAGCATGGGCTCTAGGTGCACAGGCTTCAGTAGTTGTGGCATGCGGGCTCAGTAGTTGTGGCTCGCAGGCTCTAGAGCACAGGCTCAGTAGTTGTGGCGCACAGGCTTAGTTGCTCCGCAGCATGTGGGATCTTCCTGTACCAGGGCTCGAACCTGTGTCCCTTGAATTGGCAGGTGGATTCCTAACCACTGCGCCACCAGGGAAGCCCTCATTATAATCTTTAAAGAAGGAATTTTGGACATTTTTGCTCCCTTTCAAACGAGTTTCACTGTCACTAAAAATCTGTCAGGGATTTAAATGTGTTACAAGGATCATAAAATTTAGAGCTGGAAAGTATAATAGGGATGACCTCATTCAACCCTGTGATTTAAAGGTGAGATAGAGGCTAACAGAACTTGAATCACCTTCCCTAGTCCCAGCTAGTTAACAGCAGAGCTGGGACTCTGACCCAGGTCTGTGCTGACCATCTCAAAACATATAATAATTAAAAAGGAACTGGCTGTTACTTTTACTGGTCCTTTTACTTTAAATCTCCTTTACCATTGTATTTATGCTAACCCACACTAAAATAATCTCATCTTTCTTTCTGTGGACTTTAAGTAAGCAGGTCAAAAATTTAAAAGAGCATAAGAATGAAAGTTTGCCACCTACAGGTCAAAAGAAAGAAGAAATGTTTCAGGGTTTTCAGAGTAAAGCTCTGATGCCCCTTATGAAGCAAAAGTGTTTTAGAATACTTCTTTGAGACAGTAGCTCTCAATATAGCACAGGAAGACTTTTATAAAGGGGATTCTGCCTTCATTCTCATCACTGTTGTTGTGACAAGTTTTTATTACATTCTTTTTTCAGTAGTATATGGTAGCAGAAAAGAATGATGGAACACTGAACAGCATGAATCCATAATTAGCCCAGAATGAAAATGTTTCATAGCAACTGAGAACATGGTATTTCTCTTTCTATTGGTATCTCCACCTCACTGCTAAGAAATATCTGAATGGACAATGAAAACCCTATAATGATATTGGGACAACTAGATAACCATTTAGAAAAATTTCTTTTAGAGCCATATCATCTACTAAAATAAATTCCAGATGGGTTAAATATTTAAACGTAAAAGATGAATAAGACCTTAAAATTACTAGAAGTCTATATAGGTGATTATAATGTAAACTTGGGGTTGGAAAGACCTTTCTAAACCTAACACCAAAGGAAGAAAATCAAAAGAAAACATAGACATTTTACAAACATTAAAAAAATATAAGGGCTTCCCTGGTGGCACAGTGATTGAGAGTCCTCCTGCCGATGCAGGGGACACGGCTTCGTGCCCCGGTCTGGGAAGATCCCACATGCCGTGGAGCGGCTAGGCCTGTGAGCCATGGCCGCTGAGCCTGCGCGGCTCGTACCACAAAAAAAATAAATAAAGAAAGAAAAATCACTGTTCTTTCTTTCACACTAATAATCATAGAAAGGTTAATCAAAATGAGACTGCATTTTCGCTCAAATTAGTGAAACAAAATTTTGGTAATAATATCCAGTGTTAACAATGGCTGTGGAAATGACTCTTCCATTTACAGAGCCTTTTGGAAGAACAATTTGGCAAAAATATATTAGAAAAGCTAAAATGTCTACCTACCTGTTGATCCAATATCCATCTCTAAGAATTATTCACATGATATAATCATTAAGAGGAAAGATTCATCTATAAATACATTTTTATACTCTTGTTTATTATAGCAGCCAAGCTGTAACTGAACTAAATATCTGATTGGATATGGGGTAAATAAATTATAGTAGGCTATTGTGCTGTAATAATATGATGCCACTGAAACTATTTTACTGACCTCTAATGATATTAGGGCTATTTCTTAACATATTACTTGACAGAAGTAGATTATATGGCAGTGTGTTCCATATGATCCCACTTAGAGATTATAAAAAAACACATCTACATCCATACATACAGAAGGGGCCTGGGAAAAACAAACCCCAAATATTAATAATGGTTACCTTCGTGTGTGGGGGGAAAAGAGATCAAGAGTTTCCTCTAAAACTGTTCTTGAAGAATAATGGAAAGAATAATTAATGTGTTAAAATAAATCCCAGGATGGAAGTGTGAATAGGGGAAGAGGAAAAGACAATCCATAGTTAAAGATGAAAAGAATGGGGCCTGGCTATGAGGAGAGAAATAAAAGTATTTAGGAAGCATGGAGGTGCCAGAACATGCAAACAAATTGGCGAAGGATAAAGTCAGATGCAAAGTAGGAGCGCCTGTACGACATGATCGAGGCGCTTGGAGCTGAGGTCACAAGCAGCACAGGCAAATTCGCATGCCTGCTGCTTTGCACAAGGTGGATTTTGTTCCCCCAGGGGTCAATCTAAAACAGATAATAAATTCTCTAGTCTAAATAAAGACCTATGCTGTCTAAAAAACTCCACAAAAACACATTGCTAAGTGGTCACAGATGAAAACTCATTTAAAAGTAACAAAGAAACTAGATTTTTTAGAATGGCTCATTGAAAAGTAGTTCAAAGTATTTGAGAGTATGTCACGAAAATATATATTTTTTAAGTCTCAATGTTTTTACCTATAGAAGAAGATAGAGCTAACCAAAATCCATCTGATTTTCCCTTTAGCGGAAATTTGCTCCTAGGTTACTTTCTACTCTTTCAAAACAGACTCATATTCTGCCACATGCTATTTGCATACCCATTAGCTCCTAGAGAAATGGTCTTCAAACTTTTCTCATCATTTGACCCAATATGTGCACATTTGCTTATTTATAAATAATACATATATATATCCTACTAAACTAATATGATATGTAAATTACATAACATAAAAAAATTAAAATTACAGAAAACAAAAGCAAAAGGAAGTAGAAATTCTACTATATTCCTCTTGCACCCCAATGGACCTTCTCATCTCTGCATCTGCCCCTCTTCAGAGACCACTGGCTGCCATTAGGGTCTCTCTAGTTCCACTGCCAGACTGTACTTCTAAATAGCTGTGTACTTAAGGCAAGACACGGCCTCTGTGCCTCACTTTATCTGTGAAATGAAGATAATAGTAGAGCCTGTCTCACAGAACTGCTGTGAAGATTAAGTAAGCCAGTGCCTGTAAAGTGTCCGCCATCACACTTGGCATGAAGAAATGCTCTCTACTGGTAGCTGTGATCTATGATTGACACTTTGCCAGGAGCAATCCTTCTTTAGATGATTGCTGAGTTCAAGTTGATTATATCTGATATTTTAGAATTCCAGCTGTTTCATATAAAATAATGCATGAAGATCTGTCATCTTTCCCTATCCTTCTTTGTCACTGTGCCTTTTTCCTACATTATCCTCCCCAGCCTGGACCTAAGTGCATGACTTTCATATTTTTGCAAAGTTGCAACCGTGTATTCCCCCAGAATGTGTGGGTTCACAGTTTTCTCAGGGAAGATTAGCAATTACTTTGTATTAAAAATACCTCTTCATATTCTGTCTAATCTCTTCATATTCTATTTGAGTTATAGTAGTGCTGATCAATCCTGACTGCACATAATAATCATATGGGAAGCCTTAAAAATCCAGATATCTAGGCCCCAACTCTAGAGCTTCTGATTTAATTTGTCTAAAAGCTCCCCAGGTGATTCTAAAGTGCAGCCAGAGATTGAAAACCACTGAACAAGGGGGAAATCGTCCCTTTATGTCAGTGTTCTCAATCCTGGCTGTACATTCCAATCACATGGGGAGCCCTTAAAAACACCAGTGCCTGATTCCCCTGAACCTGGAGACATAAAATGATCCAACAAGGTGCCCATCCTCAAGGAGCCTATAGTCAGCCTACTGGGAGAGAGAGATAAATACATAGGTTACTGTAATAGGGTGTGGTACATGGTATTTCTATGAACAGGTTGCTGAGAAAACATAGGAGGGGTGCCTAACCTGGACTGGGGAGGAGGAATATAGTCAAGAAAGATGCTAGGAAAGTCTGAGTTTCTACTTTTCCCTTTGAACCCCAAGAAACAGGGTTTTACTAGATTGGCATTCTAGTAGCTGGCATAGCAGGGATTCATGCACCTTTTTTTTTTTAATTAAGGTATTATTGACTTACAATATTATGTTGTTTTCAGGTGTATAACATAGTGATTTGGTATTTTTATACATTACAAAATGATCACCACAATGTATTTCTTTTAAAAATTAGTTCAGATTATGTCTATATTCATGTTTGTATTTTACCTCAAATTACCTGTCTAGTTCAACTAAATCTCACCTTCTAAAAAACAAAACAAACAAACAAAAAATACCAGTGCCTGGCACCCTGACCTCAGATTAGTTAAATATCACTGTGGATGTGGTCAGGCCGTTAGTAGTTCTTAAAAGCTCCCCAGTCCATTCTTATAAGAAGCCAAGGTTGAGAACTACTGCTTTATGTAAACAGAATACTGAAGTAAAGAAGGCAGCAACCACAGTGAGAACTTGACAGCACGGTTTGTAACAGATGACACATACATACTTCAAGGGAGGCTGACTGAAGAGCGGTGTGGTGCACCATCATCTGTTGCTAACTCCTGAGTCTCCTCGGGTTGGGCCTGGCTTTGTTGCTTTAGGCCAGCAAACCCATGTGGGAGAGAGTAGCCCTGCTACCCAGGATACCAGTGGCCCACAGGAGTCTAGTAACTCTTTAACAGGGTAAAGCACTACACCAAACCTACTATTATTATTATTTATTATGTTCTTCAACTGCCCGGGTTCTTATCTCCTCCAGCCACCTTGAGAAGTAGAATGCAGCTTACCTAGTATACTCCTTTCCTATTGCTCTTATCTCCAAAGTAGGCACACTGACCCTTTTCGTTCATGGGGCATTATTTCTAATTACCAGAAAGAGGGCAAGGAAGGGAGGGGCACAGAGAAGAATCACTAAATTGTAAACCTAGGAAAGGAACAAAAATCTCATAAAATTGTTTTATAACAACATTCCAAATGCCTGACTTACTTTCCTGGGTATATACACAGAGTTAATATTTATTGAGTTAGGTTATCATAATGCATATTTAACTTAAGCCTCAAGGCCACTTTAAGAATACATTTTACAGATAAGGAAACAGATTAAAATAGGTTAAATGACTTGCCCAAGGTCACACATGGGAGAAAGTCAGAATTTGAGCAAAGGTCTCCTAGTTTTCAGTCCAATGCATATTTGATCTCATGGGAAGCACAACTTAGAAGCTGACAGATGCCTTCCTGTCATCATTCTTTTATCATGGAAGGGAGAACCTTTAGTTGGTCTGTGGGAGACTATATTCTGTTGCCCCCAGAACCTGGAGATAAGGTGATACTCCAGGGTTTAAACAAGTACCTTGAAGTGGGTGACTGTGGTTATTAGAAGATGTCACTCTAGGGAAGATGTTCCTCAAATCAAAGCAATAAGTTGTCATTTAAAGGGGCCGTAGAGTCAGAGATGGAAAAGATGGCAGAGTAGAAGGAACCCGGGCTCACCTCCTCCCATGAGCACACCAAAAATACAACTAACTGCTGAACAACCAGAAATAAAAAAGACTGGAATCTGCCAAAAAAGATATTCTACCTCCAAGGATATAAAGAAGAAACCATAACAAGACAGTAGGAGGGGCTCACTCATAATATAAACAAAGCCCATAACCCCTGGGTGGGCAGGGCAATCTACAGACTGGAGAATAATTATACTGCAGAAGTTCTCCCACAGGAGTGAGAGTTCTGAGCCCCGTGTCAGGCTTCCCAGCCCGGGGGTCTGGCATCAGGGGGAGGAGTCCCCAAAGCATGTGGCTTTGAAGGCCAGCAGGGCTTGACTGCAGGAGATCCACAGGACTTGGGGAAGCAGAAACTCCATTTTGGGAGGATGCACACAATGTTTTGTATGTACAGGGACCTAGAGCAAAGGCAGTGACTTCATAGAAGCCTAGGCCAGACCTACCTGCTAGTCTTGGAGGGTGTCCTGTGGAGGCAGGGTGTGGCCATGGCTCTCCCTGGGGACATGAACACTGGTAGTGGAGATTCCGGGGAGTGTTCATCTACATGAACTCTCGAGGAGGCAGACATCTTGCTTGGGTCATCGGCACCAAGACCTGGCTCCACCCAACAGCCTGCAGGCTCCAGTCCTGGGACGCCTCAGGCCAAACAACCAACAGGGTGGGAACACAGCCCCACCCATCAGCAGACAGGCTGCCTCAAGACCTCCTGAGCCCACAGCCGCCTCTAGACACACCTCTTGACATGGCCCTGTCCACGAGAGGGACAAGAACCAGCTCCACCCACCAGGGGGCAGGCACCAGACCCTCCCACTAGGAAGCCTGTACAAGCCTGTAGACCAGCATCACCCACCAGGGGGCTGACACCAGAACAAGAAAACTATAATCCAGCAGCCTGTGGAACTGAGTCTGCAAACCCAGACTCAAAGTGAGATGGCATAGGAATATGTTCTAGACAAAGGAATGAGATAAAACCCCAGAAGAACAACTAAGGGAAGTGGAGATAGGCAATCTACCAGAGAAAGACTTCAGAGTAATAATCATAGAGTTGATAAAAGGTCTCGGAAAAAGAATGGATGTAGAGTGCAAGATGTTACATGAAATTTTTAACAAAGAATTAGAAAATATAAAGAACAACCAAACAGAGTTGAAGAATACAATAACTGAAATGAAAAATACACCAGAAGGAATCAATAGCAGAATAAATGAGGCTGAAGAACGGATAAGTGAGCTGGAAGACAGAGTGGTGACAATCACTGCCAAGGAACAGAGTAAAGAAAAAAGAATGAAAAGAAATGAAGACAGTCTAAGAGACCTCTGGGACAACATTGAGTGCACCAACATTTGCATTATAGGGGTCCCAAAAGGAGAGAGAGAGCCAAGGCCTGAGAATATATTTGAAGAGATAATAGCTGAAAACCTCCCTAACAAGGGAAAGGAAACAGTTACCCAAATGCTGGAAGCACAGAGAGTCCCAGGCAGGACTAATCCAAGGAGGAATACACTGAGACACATAGTAATCAAATCAACAAAAATTAAAGACAAAGATAAAATATTAAAAGCGACAAGGTAAAAGCAAAAAATAATATACAAGGAAATCCCCATAAGGTTATCAGTTGATTTTTCAGCAGAAACTCTGCAGGCCAGAAGGCAGTGGCATGATATATTTAAAGTGATGAAAGGAAAAAACCTACAATCAATAATACTCTACCCAGCAAGGCTCTCATTCAGATTTGAAAGAGAAATCAAAAGCTTTACAGGCAAGCAAAAGCCAAAAGAATTCTGCACACCAAAGCAGCTTTACGGCAAATGCTAAAAGAACTTCTCTAGGCAGAAAAGGACAAAACTAGAAATAGAAAATTATGAAATGAGAAAGCTCACTGGTCAAGGCAAACATACAGTAAAGGTAGGAAATCATCCACACACAAATATGATATCAAAGACAGTGATCATGAGAGGAAGAGAGTACAAATGCAGGATACTTGAAATGCATTTGAAATTAAGAGATCAGAAACTTAAAACAATCATGTATTTATATAAACTGCTATATCAAAACCTAATGGTAACCACAAACCAAAAATCTATAATAGATATACACACAAAAAAGAAAAAAAAATCTCAACATAACACTAAAAATAGTTATCAAATCACAAGAGAAGAGAACAAAAGAGAATAGGAAGAAAAAAGACATACAAAAGCAAATCCAAAACAATTAACAAAATGGCAATAGGAACATACATATCAATAATTACCTTAAATGTAAATGGATTAAATGCTCCAACCAAAAGACACAGACTGGCTGAATGGATACAAAAAAAGACTCGTATATAGGCTGTTTACAAGAGACCCACTTCAGATCTAAAGACATACAGACTGAAAGTGAGGAGATGGAAAAAGTTATTCCATGCAAATGGAAATTAAAAGAAAGCTGGAGTAGCAATATTCAAATCAGACAAAATAGACTTTAAAATAAGGACTGTTACAAGCAACAAAGAAGGACACTACATAATGATCAAGGGATTAATCCAAGAAGATATAACAACTGTAAATATATATGCACCCAACAAAGAAGCACCTCAATATATAAGGCAAATGTTAACAGATATAAAAGGAGAAATTGACAGTAACACAGTAATAGTGGGGGAGTTTAACACCCCACTTACATCAATGGACAGATCATCCAGAGAAAATCAATAAGGAAAAAACACGCCTTAAATGACACATAAGACCAGATGGGCTTAATTGATATTTATATTTATTTATATTGAAAGCAGCAGAATACACGTTCTCTTCAAGTACACATGGAACATTCTCCAGGATAGAGCACATGCTGGGACACAAAGGAAGCCTTGGTAAATTAAAAAAACTAAAATCATATCAAGCATATCTTCCGACCAAAACGTTATGAGATTAGAAATCAACTACAAGAAAAAAAGTGCAAAAAACACAAACATGTGGAGGCTAAACAATATGCTGCTAAACAACCAATGCATCACTTAAGAAATCAAAGAGGAAATCAAAAAACAGAGACAATGAAAATGAAAGCACAATGATGCAAAAGCTTGACATGCAGCAAGAGCAGTTCTAAGAGGGAAGTTTACAGTGATACAAGCTTACCTCAGGAAACAAGAAAAATCTCAAATAAACAACCTAACATTACACCTAAAGCAACTAGAAAAAGAAGAACAAACAAAAGCCAAAGGTAGTAGAGGGAAAGAAATCATAAAGATCAGAGGAGAAATAAATGAAATAGACATGAAGAAAACAATAGAAAAGATCAATGAAACTAAAACCTGGTTCTTCGAAAAGATAAACAAAATTGATAAACCTTTAGCCAGACTCATCAAGAAAAATAGGAGAGGGTTCAAATCAATCAATCAGAAATGAAAAAGGAGAAGTTACGGGCTTCCCTGGTGGCGCAGTGGTTGAGAGTCCGCCTGCTGATGCAGGGGACACGGGTTCATGTCCTGGTCTGGGAAGATCCCACATGCCACGGAGTGGCTGGGCCCGTGAGCCATGGCCACTGAGCCTGCGTGTCCGGAGCCTGTGCTCCACAACGGGAGAGGCCACAACAGTGAGAGGCCCACATACCACAAAAAAAAAAAAAAAAAAAGAAAAGAAAAAGGAGAAGTTACAACTGACACCACAGAAATACAAAGGACCATAAGAGACTACTACAGGCAACTATATGCCAATAAAATGGACAACCTAGAAGAAATGGAAAAATTCTTAGAAAGATACAATCTCCCAAGACTGAACCCAGAAGAAAGAGAAAATATGAACAGACCAATTACAAGTACTGAAATTGAAATTGAGATTAAAAAACTCCCAACAAACAAAAGCCCAGGATCAGATGGCTTCACAGGCAAATTCTTCCAACCATTTAGAGTTAAAACCTATCCTTCTTAAACTATTCCAAAAAATTGCAGAGGAAGGAACACTCCCAGACTCATTCTATGAAGCCACAATGACCCTGATACCAAAACCAGACAAAGATACCACAAAAAAAGAAAATTACAGGCCAGTAACACTGGTGAACATAGATGCAAAAATCCTCAACAAAATACTAGCAAACAGAATCCAACAACACATTAAAAGGATCATACACCATGATCAAGTGGGATTTATCCCAGGGATGCAAGGATTCTTCAATACACGCAAATCAATCAGCGTGATACACCATATTAACAAATTGAAGAAGAAAAACCAGAGGATCATTTCAGTTGATGCAGAAAAAGCTCTTGATAGAATTCAACATTCATTTATGATAAAAAACTCTCCAGAAAGTGGACACAGAGGACTCAACATAATAAAGGCCATATATGACAAACCCACAGCTAACATCATACCCAATGGTGAAAAGCTGAAGGCATTTCCTCTAAGATCAATAACAAGACAAGGATGTCCACTCTCACCACTTTTATTCAACATAGTTTTGGAAGTCCTAGCCATGGCAATCAGAGAAGAAAAGGATTTAAAAGGGATTCAAATTGGAGAAGAAGTATAATCGTCACTGTTTGCAGATGACATGATACTATACACAGAGAATACTAAAGATGCTACCAGAAAACTACTAGAACTCATCGGTGAATTTGGTAAAGTTGCAGGATACAAAATTAATACACAGAAATCTGTTGCATTCCTATACACTAAGAATAAAAGATCAGAAAAGAAAATTAAGGAAACAGTGCTTTACGATCATATCAAAAAGAATAAAATACCTAGCAGTAAACCTGCCTAAGGAGACAAAAGACCTGGACTCTGCAAACTATAAGACACTGATGAAAGAAATCAAAGATGACACAAACAGATGGAAAGATATACCATGTTCTTGATTGGAAGAATCAATATTGTCAAAATGACTATACTACCCAAAACAATCTACAGATTCGGTGCAATCCCTATCAAATTACCAATGGCATTTTTTACAGAACTAAAACAAAAATTTTTTTAATTTGTATGGAAGCACAAAAGACCCCGAATAGCCAAAGCAATCTTGAGAAAGAAAAATGGAGCTGAAGGAATCAGGCTCCCTGACCTCAGACTATACTACAAAGCTACAGTAATCAAAACAGTATGGTACTGGCACAAAAATAGAAATATAGATCAATGGAACAGGATAAAAAGCCCAGAAATAAACCCATGCACCTATGGTCAATTAATCTATGACAAAGGAGGCAAGAGTATAAAATAGAGAAAAGACAGTCTCTTCAATAAGTGGTGTTGTGAAAACTAGACAGCTATGTGTAAAAGAATGAAATTAGAACATTCTCTAACACCATACACAAAAATAAACTCAAAATGGATTAAAGACCTAAATATAAGACCAGACACTATAAAACTCCTACAGGAAAACAGAGGCAGGACACTCTTTAACATAAAATGCAGCAATATCTTTTTGGATCCAACTCCTAGAGTAATGGAAATAAAAACAAAGATAAACAAATGGAATCTAATTAAACTTAAAAGCTTTTGCACAACAAAGGGGACCATGAACAAGATGAAAAGACAGCCTACAGAATGGGAGAAAATATTTAGAAACGATGCAAATGACAAGGGATTAATCTCCAAAGTATGCAAACAGTTCATACAGCTCAATATCAACAAACAAACAGTAAAACAACCCAATCAAAAAAGATCTAAACAGACATTTCTCCAAAGAAGACATACAGAAGGCCAAAAGGCACATGAAAAAAAATGCTCAACATCACTAATTATTAGAGCAATGAAAATCAAAACTACAATGAGGTATCACCTCACACCAGTCAGAATGGCCATCATCAAAAAGTATACAAATAATAAACGCTGAAGAGGGTGTGGAGAAAAGGGAACCAACCCTCTTGCACTGTTGGTGGGAATGTAAATTGATACAGCCACTATGGAGAACAGTATGGAGGCTCCTTAAAAAATTAAAAATAGAGCTACCATATGATCCTGCAATCCCACTCCTTGTCATATATCTGGAGAAAAGCATAATTTGAAAAGATACATGCACCCCAATGTTCACTGCAGCACTATTTACAATAGACAAGACATGGAAGCAACCTAATGTCCATCAACAGAAGAATGGATAAAGAAGATGTGAGATATACACACACACACACACACACACACACACACACACAATGGAATACTACTCAGCCATAAAAAAGAATGAAATAATGCCATTTGCAGCAACATGGATGGATGTAGAGATTATCATACTAAGTGAAGTAAGTCAGACAGTAAAGACAAATATCATATGATATCACTTATATGTGGAATCTAAACAAATGATACAAATGAACTTATTTACAAAACAGAAACAGACTCACAGACATAGAAAACAAACTTGTGGTTACCAAAAGGGGAAGGTGGGGGGGGATAAATTATGAATTTGTAACATATACACACTACTATATATAAAATAGATGAACAAGGACCTACTATATAGCACAGGGAACTATACTCAATATTTTGTAATAACCTATAAAAGACTCTGAATCATTTTTCCATACACCTGAAACTAACACATTTTAAATCACCTATACTTCAATAAAAAATAATTAAAAACATAAAAAAACAAACCAAGAAAACCCTAAAGGGGCCACAGAGTGATGCTTCCAGAGGGCAAGTCCAAAATATAATTGAGTAAAAAAATGCAGTGTCTAATTATTTTATCTTAACATCTGAATAAAGGGTTTGACCACAGAAGTGAGCAAAGAGCTCACCTTCCTGGTTAGTGGTGGGTTCTCACCATTGTTCCTGAAGAGAGGGTATCTGGCTAGTGCTGTATCAGAGGAGACTCTTGGCTTGGATTCTAGCCTCAACAAGCGATCTTCCTAGCTTCCCAGAGACTTTCACATACAGGAGAAAAAAATTCTTGGCTCAGTTCATATGAGTATTCTGTTTTTTCTAGTAGTAACGTTATAAATATAAATATGAAATTAGCATCTCAGTTTCCACAATTGTCTGTGTGTTTGGTTAGTAAGTTGATTACACTGATGATGATTACTTCCTGTTAGCCTGACAGTTTGTGGGCCTGTGAACCTATGATCATGGAAACCCTGCCGTTGGGTGACTGCAAGGCACGGCCACCCTGAGAAGCCCTGGACTCCTTTGATCCACCATTGCTCTCCCCTCACTAAATAGAGACTTTCAGAGTAGACCAATGGTATGAACTAGGGAGCTAAGAACTGCCCCTAAACTTAAATGAGTGATTAAAGGCTTTGAAAGTTTCCAGAGGGTGGCTCTAATGTTAGACTGGTCCCTGCTTTACATAGAAAAGTCATCCTTTGTAAAGTTTGGCCATTTAAATCATCATCTTAAAAGAAAAATGGTACAATGCAGGTCTCTGATATGGAAATTTAGAATTTGTGAAAGAGGAGATTGCTCTACTGGGCTCCTGGGAATGAAATTTATATCCTGTACTGTGCTTTCTGTGGAGTCTATTGGCTCCTGTATTACTTGTACAGTTGGCCCTTGAACAACATGGGTTTGAACTGTGCAAGTCCACTTACACACAAATTTTTTTTTTCGATAAATATATACTACACTAGTACATGATCTGAGGTTGGCTGAATCCTCAGGTGTAGAACCTGGGATACAGAGGGCTGATTGCAGACTTATACTCGGATTTCTGACTGTGACGGTTGGGGATCAGTGCCCCTAACACCCATGTTGCTCCACAGTCAACTGTAATTTAGTCCAATTCCTTTCTGAGTTGTGTCAGTTGTCATTTCATAACCTGTTGTTAGCCATCTAATTTCTGAGATCGTCATTCCTACTTAGTGCTGTTTTTTCAAAAACTTCAAACTAAATGATTTCTTTGAACTCAGAAATATTACTTTTCATTTGCTTTGTAGCTACATTTTTTTTTTCTGGTGAGCTCTCATTGTCTGTTCAAATGTTATTTAATCCATTTTAATCTTTTGCCTTGTACTGAGGTCATTTGAGGTTAAATGGCATTTCTTTTTTCCCCCGTGTTCAAATGACATGGATTTTTGTGAATCCCATCTCAGGAGGAGATTCTTGTGGAAGAGATGGGGATGGGCTGGGGCCAGTTACTCAGTTTCATGGCTCATCATCTCTCTTCTAAGTGAAGGACTGAAAATATAGCCTTTCTCTGTAGTCCTTCTCTGTGTGTCAAAGCTAAGTCTGGATGGAAAGATTTTCTACCTCCAGCTCTGTGTTTCCAAGAGGTCTATGGACCTTGCCTTCAAGGTTACATTTATCTTCAGAGCTCTTATTCCTCCAAGTTTCCCGGCCACCCATCCTAATACAAAGTGACATTGTTTCACCATTCCCAATGTAGCTCTTCTCTCTCCCTTGTTCCAAGTGTTCCTGCCCTGCTTTATTCTACTTGCCTCCAACATTTTTTTCCCCTCAGAGTGTGACTCAGTTCTCCTGGAAGGAAGTATTGAAACCGAGTCCCCCTAAAACCGAGTTCCCTTACTGAGTTTATGATTAATCTCTCTATCCAAAACTTTATTCCCATCCTTGTCCCCTCTGATCTCAATCCTGTGCTAACTGAACTAATCAACCAGAGTCAGATGACTAAGACTGCTGCTGTTGATAACATCATTAATGTGCTAAAATTGCTGTTGTTAACATCATTAATGTACCAAAATCGCTATTACAGATGCCATCATTAACGTACAAACTCAGGTTGTTTCTACAGGGTAAGATGAGTTAACAGACCCCCCAGGCCATGGACCACTTGGCCAGAGAATTGTAAACCAGAGACATCCTGACTCCCAAAACTATAATTAAGAAATGTCACAAGATGATAATTAATCCCAACCTCTTTGTTCTTCCCCTCTTAAAACTCCTAACTCAAAGACTAAGTTGGAGTGGATCTGGGGCTTGCCTCCCACTGCCTTGCTTGGTGCCCTGCAATAAGTCCTTACTTCGCTGATAATTCTGGCTGCCAGAGTCTGGCTTTCTGTACTGAGGGCACACGAGCCCTTTGCTTGGTTACAGCATGCGCTGAGTATTTCTGATATTCTTCAGAGCTTAGATCACCACAGCACTAGTCAACTCTCCTACATCTGCTATGTAAAAAAATAATAATAGTAATACAGAAACCTCAATTAAATAGAGCTGGGAGACCAGAACGGGAGCTCTCATGCCCTGGGACAATAGCAGAGCCCAACAGGAAGAAGACAGATTCATCTTCTTTGCTGGCAAGGACTCAGCCAATGAAAAGCCATGGACTCTGTTTTGCTGTAACCCTTCCAACTTCCTTTTCCTCCCTATGAAAGTGTTCTCCTGCCCTTGCCACGTGGGGACTTGCATGTGGCTCTCCATGGTTGCAGACACTGAACTGCAATTCTCTGCTGATCCTGAATAAACCCATCTTTGCAGGAGAAATATCTGGTAGCCTGTTTATTTCAGGCAACAACATAGACACATAGAGTTGGGGTTATTTTGTTTGTTGTTGTTTTGCACTCACCCAGAATGTGATGCCCGTGGGTTAGTTCTCAAACCTGCTTACACTTTTTTTTCCATTCATATTTCCTTTCCTTTTGGAAGTACTTGTTAGCAATTTTGGGGACTGTAGCTCACAGTGACCTGTCAGTAACCCCTTCACTCTTGCTGCTTCCCAATTCCTTTCTGCTGATCTTGCATCTGTCCAGCCTCTGGGTGGGCAGGCACACTTGCCTATAATCTGGAATACGTTTCCTACAATTCCATTGCTGGAATTTTTTTAAAGATTATTTTTTGAAGAACTAATTAACCCCTGGTCCAGGAGGCGTTATTTACCTTTGGGAAAATGGGCTATAATGTAGAGGTAAGTTAACTGCAAACCTCTTTGTAGTCTGTAATATTCAAGAGGCAGGTTGGTCTCACAAAGATATCAACACTGCACTGGTCTTTTAAGAAATGTCTATACCTGCTTATAGATAGGGTTTCTTGAAAACCCCACTTACTTAGATGAATCAAGTTTTTTCAAGGGACTGTCCTCAGTTTGCAAGGACAGAAAAATCCCTTGAGTAATTAAAATTTAAAGGTATTTCTTATAAGAATTAGAAAAACAGCTGATAAACCACATGAGAGTACAAAGCTTTTTTTAAATCTGGGAACAAAACAAACTTACAAAATCTATATTAGAGTGAGACTTCTAGTTTCAAAGGAAAGTATTTATTACAAGATCTACTCAGTACTTAATAGTATGAATACATGCAAATACGAACTTCATTAAAAAAATCTATATTAAATGAGCTGAACATCTATGTGAATATTAGTGGCACTCATAATCTTCGTACTATTTTAACAAAAACTACGTGTTAATAGTATACAGAGGGAGAATAAAAGTATCGCTATCTACTCAAGTAAAATAATATCCTTTATTTTTAAAAACAGTTCAATACTCAACATTGTTATTATTCTAACTGTGAACAAAGACGGTATGTATAATTGGAATGATTATCTGGGCAAAGTTCTCACATTATAAGACAAGCACCAAACCAAAAATGATATTCTTTTACCCAAGCATGAACATAATCAAATTACATTCTCTGATACATTTAAAGTGGCTCTGTAAATAAACCAGGCATTCTCTTTTGTTTTGTTGTTACCTTACAGAAAAAAAAAAAGCTTCATATCACAATTAATGCTTAGAAATATATACTTTTTTTTTTTTTTTAGCGGTACATGGGCCTCTCACTGCTGTGGCCTCTCCCATGGCGGAGCACAGGCTCCGGACGCGCAGGCTCAGCGGCCATGGCTCACGGGCCCAGCCGCTCCGAGGCATGTGGGATCTTCCTGGACCGAGGCACGAACCCGTGTCCCCTGCATCGGCAGGCGGACTCTCAACCACTGCGCCACCAGGGAAGCCCAGAAATATAGACTTTGGAGCCAGATAAAACCTTAGTTCAAATTCCAGCTCTACTACCTATTACTTGGACAAGTGTCTTAACCTCATTAAGCTAATTTCCTCAACCATAAAATGCAGAAAATACATGTTGCAAAGATTGAGACTACATATGAGTTATGGGCTGAATTGTGTTCCTCCATCAATTCATACCCTGAGGTCCTAAACCCCAGTACCTCAAAATGTGACTGTATTTGGAGATAGGGTCCTGAAAGAGGTACTTAAGTTAAAATGTGGTCACTAGGGTAGGCCTTAACCCAATATGACTGGTGTCCTTACAAGATGAGGAAATTTGGACAAAGACAGGTACAGAGGGAAGATGTTATGAAGACACGGGGAAAAGACAGCCATCTACAAGTCAAGGAGAGAGGCCACAGAAGAAACCAGCCCTGCCCACACCTTGATCTCAGACTTCTAGCCTCCAGAATTGTGAAAAAATAAATTTCTGTTGTTTAAGCCACCTAGTATGTGGTACTTTGTTGAGGTGACCCTAGCAAACTAATGCAACACATAAAGAATTTAGAATGGTGCCTGGAACATGATAGGTAATCAGCAACTTAATTAATACGATTATTTTCTCAGAGCTCTTCTAATATTCATTTCCAAAAACTACACACATAAATTCAGGCCTTATAATGTTCAATTTATGGCTAAGTAGCAAAAGAGGCTTTGTTGGGACAGGCAGTCTGCCACGGGCTCGGAGCACGCCTGCATGTCCTTGCTGGGTATTGAGTCCTCTTTTTCCAGGCCATTTCTCAAGTCTGTGTTTGCAGTGAGCAACCTTGAATGATGATGTAACATCTTTCTCCAGACTAAGAATAGGCTTACTTGTGCTAACTATAAAAGTTGTGAATCGGGGGGCTTCCCTGGTGGCGCAGTGGTTGAGAATCTGCCTGCCAATGCAGGGGACACGGGTTCGAGCCCTGGTCTGGCAGGATCCCACATGCCGCGGAGCAACTAGCCCCGTGAGACACAACTACTGAGCCTGCGCGTCTGGAGCCTGTGCACCGCAACGAGAGGCCGCGATAGTGAGAGGCCCGCGCACCGCGATGAAGAGTGGCCCCCGCTTGCCACAACTAGAGAAAGCCCTCGCACAGAAAAGAAGACACAATACAGCAAAAATAAATAAATTAATTAATTAAAAAAAGTTGTGAATCACCTGAGCTCAGTGTTCCTCTACTGTAACACAAACTACCATGTGTGCAGACATTCATCATGAGCTCCTTATGTCACCCCTGAGGGACTTGAGAGCGCAGGGGACCAACATAAATTAACATGAAGCTCTGGTTACTTTTATAAAGTCCTTTGTCTCTGACCCAGGAGTCTCGAGTCTTCTGCCAGTGTTGCATGAAATTTTAATAGGCCAACTTGTTAGCTTGTAAACAAAGCAAAATCCCAGACCCTGCATAGTTCTTGCCAGTTTTAACTTGAGAGAACCATGGTTCTCTGGAAAAGATGAGCCCCAGTGGGTGGGGTTAAGAGATATGATTCCATGGGTTTCATAGTGAATGCTTTCACTCAAGTAGTGGGTAAGGGGGAGGGGATTATGGGCTGCCTACTGTCTACCTGTTAATGAACGCTTGGAGACTAAGTATGAGAGAGAGTCATACAACCAAATGGTGTCTTGGTTGTTGCCCACTCACGTTGGGCAGGAGAAGGAAGAATGTGAACATGACAACAGGGCAGCGTGCCCCATGGCACAACCTGAGAAGAAACTGGCTGCAGCCACCAAGTCAAGGGGTCCCCAGAGCTGAAAGAAATGCTGTCAGCAAGGAAGAAATACAACTTTTTTATGTGGGATCTTAGTTCCTCGACCAGGGGTCAAACCCGCACCCCTTGCGCTTGGGAGCATGAAGTCTTAACCACTGGACCACCAGTGGCTGAAGAAATACAACTTTGAGTAGACCAAAAATACAAGCTTGTTGAGCACAAGTTGGGCAGCTGATCAAAACCAAAAGTAAACACAAAGTGTTGCTTCCTGGCATGGAGCCGTTCTCTCCCTCTACACTTAATACCTCCGGCACCCTCCACCCTGAAGTCATTTGTTGTACGGAAAAAGCCAAGTGTAACGGGGGAACTCTGGGGAAGAAAGTGACTCAAACTTGTATAGCTCTGTTAGATACAGGTGCCCAAGGGACCATGCTACCCAGTCCCTGAGGGACGTGGCTACTGGGCACAGGGTGGCCCAAGATACCCAGGACTGCAGGGCACTGGGGAGATGCAGTGGTCAGCAGAGGACAGAGAGAAAGATCCCTGGAGCCTGGGTGCTCTCCAGATACTAGGAAGGGCACGGGGAGAAGCTGGCACCAACACTGAAATGCAGAGTCAAAAAAACAACTCCAAAAGCAAAACCTCCCTGCCTGCCGCCCTCACTCTCTGCTCCTTCCTGAGCTACCCGTCAGGGAGATAACACCAACTCTTGGCAACTGTTAAAGCCCCTAATGTGAAAGTGTTAAACTTCTTGGTCCATATTTCCATAGGGGGAAAAAGTGACTAAAGGTAACTGACAGGATTGGAGCAAATCTTGCAGTAAAGGAAAAAAGTGACCCTGTGGGTGGGTCCCAATGGCCCAATTCAATGTACTATCATCATGAAAATACATAATTGGCATCGAGGTGTTATGTGCTTGAACTTAAATGCTCATGAAGTGCCAGAGGAGATTCTCTCACGCGGGGTATTGCTACAAGCAGAGAAATGAAACAAGCTTCCGGCCAGCCACCACCATGCCCTGACCCATCCTAACCCATCCACAGGGTGGGACTGAGTGTGTGTGCCTCTGTGCTCTGATGCCTCAGATGTTCACTATACAGGTGATATATAGACGTTCTGTGGTTGACAGGTTAGAAGCCTGTCTCAATGGCCCTGACTGTGGCGTTATCTACCTCTACCAGTAGGAGTGACCGATAAACCTGAACAAAATTCAGAACACTTGGCTGCCAAGTAAAGTTCCTTGATACCATTTGGAGAGATTCACAGCACTCATCCCTCTGGGAGTCAAACAAGCAAATGCTTTATCTCCTTGACCACCACAAGCCACCACCACAAAGGAGGCTCAACTCCTTGTTAAGCCTCTTATTTGGTACAGGAGGCAGGACATGATGCCATCAATGGCAGCTCTCAGTTAAGAACACTTACAAACGCAGGAACCAGGACAACCTTGTTTCAATCTGACTGATCATATGCTTCTCTTAATGCCTGAGTGGCCTTGGATTTTGCCATGCATGGCAACTGAGGCTGAAACTACTAGGTAACACTACCTATGTGACTTAATCAAATTTATATACTGGTGATTCAATTCAGGTTTAACAAGAAATCCTGATATACAGTGACCTGGGCCTATTGCGGTTATGTGCTTGTATGTGGGGAAAATGGGCCACAAAGGTATCTCCGCTAGCGATGGGAGTTGCCTTTTGGCCCATCTATTGCCTCCTGTTATTTTCGGCAATGACACCAAAGACAGGTAAGACAGTCAAAGCTCCCTTGTGTGGTTCATAATGGATAACAAATTGGCCTTAGGCTACATTCTGGCTAATAAGAAGGCCTACTGGCCCTCCCTTGGAACTTACATTTGACTACATTCAAGGCCCTTGGGAACATGAGTGAGGTCAGTACTGCAGCCTGGCTTCACCCTGCTGCTCGGGGTCTGTTTTAGTAGCCTTGATTTAGTTGGTATGTGAGACCAACTGAATAGATTTGGTACTGACTAAGCAACCTGTTTGCCAGATTAATCAGAGTAGCCGACAGAGTGGCATACTCACATGAAAATTCAAGTCTGGCCAAGAACGTATCAGGTTGAAGAGTGAATTTCTGGAGGAGGCTACCCACCATGGCTCTGAGTGACACTGCAGACTTTCTCAGGACGCCAGGCCTATCTTTACCCAGTCCACGTCTCAGGCTTGTGTTTACACTGAGCAGCCTTGAGGCATGAGGTAACAACTGCCCTTGGACAAAGAACGGGATTGTTTCTGCTTACTGTAAAAGCAGTGGCTACCCCAAGCGTTCCTCTTCCGTAACACAACACACTGCGTGTGCAGGCTGCCATCAGTGGCCCTCTGTGTTGCTCTCGTGGGACGTAGAGAACTGGGGAACTGATGCAGAGCAACCTGAAGCTCTGGCTACTGCTTTTCCTGTGAATAATAAAAGCCCTTTGCCTCTGATCCAAGCATCTTGTGTATTCCGTAGCATCCCATGAAACAGCAACAGGCTAACCTGTTAAATTATAAGTAGGGTGAACGGCAATCCCACTACTGGGCATATACCCTGAGAAAACCATAATTCCAAAAGAGTCATGAACCACAATGTTCACTGCAGCTCTATTTACTGTAGCCAGGACATGGAAGCAACCTAAGTGTCCATCGACGGATGAATGGATAAAGAAGATGTGGCACATATATACAATGGAATATTACTCAGCCATAAAAAGAAACAAAATTGAGTTATTTGTAGTGAGGTGCATGGACCTAGAGTCTGTCATACAGAGTGAAGTAAGTCAGAAAAACAAATACAGTATGCTATCACATATATATGGAATCTAGAAAAAAAAAAAGGTTGTAACAAACCTAGGGGCAGGACAGGAATAAAGACACAAAGGTAGAGAATGGACTTGAGGACATGGGGAGGGGGAAGGGTAAGCTGGGACAAAGTGAGAGAGTAGCATTGACATATACACTACCAAATGTAAAATAGATAGCTAGTGGGAAACAGCCGCATAGCACAGGGAGATCAGCTCGGTGCTTTGTGAACACTTAAAGGGGTGGGATAAAGAGGGTGGGAGGGAGATGCAAGTGGGAGGGGATATGGGGATATATGTATACGTATAACTGATTCACTTTCTTATACAGCAGAAACTAACACAACAATGTAAACCAATTATACTCCAATAAAATGTTAAAAAAAGAGACATGTCCAGCTACAGAATAAAAATATAGAAACAGAGAACAAAGTTGTAAGTAGGGTGAAATCTCCGACTCTGTACAGTTATTGACACACATCAATTATTTTCTCTTGGTAAAAGCTGGCATTTTAGAAACTGTAACTTGGCTACTAGAAAATTTATTATTAGCACGACATATTACCAAAGATTATTTTCCAAAGACTTAGCCAATAACACTACAAAAATAAAAAGCCCTCTGATTCCTGCGAATTTATCTGCGTTTGTACAAGTCCAGTGATAATTTCACTGTCTGTCTGAAGAACTAACAGTACTAAATCCAAAGCTCGGCGCCATGCTTCAATCTTTGGTGTAACAATGTCATAAACTCTTGGAATCTGTTCCAGTTTATCTGAAATGTCTGAATTTAAAATCCCACTATTTAGTTTACTATATTCATTCAAGACGTAAGATGAAGGAGAGCCAGAGTCTGTAGCATTTTGTAGATGATGTTGAATGAATGTGCCGGCTTCAAATTCTGATGAGTAACTGGCAGTGTTATACAGGAGAGTTGAAAGGTATCTGCGCCACCCATTTGCCAGAAGTTTAAGCACAGTCGGTCTGTACTGTGTCACAGATGAGGCCAGCCAAGAGGAAGTATTATGAAGCCATCCTGAATAGCCTTGGTTTCCTTTATTCACAGACTGCTCCGTAAGAATCTGAAGATGGCTAAGACACAAAAATTCAACTGCGCCACCCCCAAGGAAGACCTTTTGCTCTTTTAGAGCATGATACAGACGATAGGCACACGTCCAGAAGGTATCTTCTTTGGTTTGCACCTGGGCAGTGACTGGACTAGTCAGCACTACTGTAACCAAATTAATTCCTTCTGTTTTTAACATGATTGCCATTCTGTTGATCTCATCTGCAGCATCAAAGGGAATGCTTCTCCAGATGGTCACACAGACCCCACTGCCCACGCAGTTTTCGTTCACTTGTGTAATGTAGGTCACCTGCACTGCTCCTGAAGCCTCTGCAAAAGCCTGCATTACATTGCCATTCACTGATCCAATTACCAACCTCTTGCTGTCTGTGCATTTTTCAATTAAGCGTTCAGACACATTTCCTTGTGCCAGGACAAGGTTCACATTGAACTTGATTAATACCTGTAACACATGATCTGTCCACAGTTCTTCTGAGCCATCTTGTTGAACCTTCAAGCTTTCTGATACTGTTTTAATACTTGCAGACTTATTAAATCCCAGGTGGCGATAATTCTCTGTGAGATCACCTTCAACAAGAACAACCCGAATAGGCTGATTCTGCAATTCCCTGATCAGAGCAGCACTAGATATTGATACAACAGTGATATATCCTGGACAGACACAAGAAAAAGTTTCAGGGAAGCCCGGTAAGCAGCAAGTGAAGATTCTTGAAATGTCAAAAAGAAATGGCACTGTACAGCTGCCTTGTTGCATACCTGCGTTCTGATATTGTAGCCGTACTGCTTCGTCTACTAACTTCATGCTGCTGTGACCTCCGTGACTCAAACCCACCTCCAACTCCACCAAATCATCACATCTGTAAGTCTTGGGAGTAGCTGCACTAAGTTGTTCTAGAACTCCGTCTGGTTTGCTTATCCATTGATTATTACCTGTCCTACTAAAATGTCTACTGTGGGTTAGTACTGACTTTCTGCAGCGGGTGTCTGCAAGCAGACTGTTTTTCAGAGTTTGAGGAGTTTGTGATGTGTTTTCATCTGCTTCAACCTTATCCTGAGACCTAGAGAGTTGAGGTGATTTAACAGGTCTCCCAGAAAGACTGTAAATGGCCAGTGACTGAGAGGCAACATCTTTGAGATCACGCTCTTTCTGTATCAAACCAGTACCTGAAGGGATTTGGAGAAAAGGGTATACACTGACACTAAATGTTTCAGGTCCAGAAAATGTCTTTGTGTTACCCATACGGTCAAATACATTGTGGATAGGTACTTGAAGGGAAACTACCTCTTCAATGCATGAATTCAAGCCTTCTGACATTACAGACACTATTAATGAAATGGGGACACCCAAATGAAGACATTCTTCAGCAGCACTGCTCCATGCACCAACAAGAAACAAAAGAGTACTGGTTCCAGTCCTGTATGTGTTATTTTGTGCTTGAACTGCTTCTCTGAGAAGTTGTCCCACTGCACTGGTTAAATCCAAACTTTCAAGAAGCCTTACTGTTGAACTGATTAACACACTTTCATGACACTCTTCATCTATAATAAATTTGGATGATTTTACTGGGCCTAGGAAAGTTCTTCCTGTTTCTGCAAACGATGAAAGCTGTTGAAGTCCCACGTGCCTTCTTTTGTTTATGACCCTGCAAGCCATCACCATGAATCATCATCTGCAAATAAAATTAAAACTTGGAACTTTATTCAGTGCAATTCATGGTAATAAAAGAAAAGTAAGATACAGTCCCTGCCTTCGAGGAGTTTCTGATATATGTAGTTTCCATTAAATATGGTCAGTGCAATGATACAGCATTAAAATTTGAAAAAATAATTAGCAAGTTGAAGGAGGTAGTAGTAAATGCACATATATGTGACAAAAACACAGTGTACTTGGGTAATACAAGTAATTTAGTTTCACGGGATATAAAGCAAGTAGTGGGGAATAGTAGGACATGAAGCGTTAGAAGAGGAAAGGGGCTGGATCATGAAGGGCAGTATGCGCCACGTCAAACCTGACCCTACTTATAATGGGAAACATGGAAGTGCTTTAAGGGGGGGAGATGAAGAAACAGCTTGATGTAGTATCTGAAAGCATGTACTCTGAATCTAGAAGTCTGGGTTTGAACTTGTCTCTACTGCTTACTAACTGTGTAGCCTCAGCAAGTTTCTTAACTTCTTTACCCTGTTTTCACGTCTGAAAAATGAGGATAATAACAGAATCTACTTCATAGGGTTATTACCAGGAGTAAATGAGTACAGTGCTTAGAACAGTGTCTGGCACATAGTGCTTTATGAGTACTTGCAATAACAATAATAAATTTATAATATAAAACTGAATAATATTAAAAATAAAATTAAGTAATATTAAAATTATTATTAGTGTTTTGGATATATTACCACTCTGATAACAGTGTAGAGAACTGATTGGATGAGTGCCAGACAGAAGGCAGAGAGGCCATGGTTATCTAGATGAGAAATGTGGAAGAGGGATGGAGGTAAAGGATGGATTTAGCTATTGATTAGAATATAAAGGGAGGAAAAGTACTGTTTAAAAGGAAGTTCGAGGGCTTCCCTGGTGGCACAGTGGTTAAGAATCTGCCTGCCAACGCAGGGGACATGGGTTCGAGCCCTGGTCCAGGAAGATCCCACATGCCACGGAGCAACTAAGCCTGTGCACCACAAATACTGAAGCCCACGCGCCTACAGCCCGTGCTCCACAACAAGAGATGCCACCGCAATGCGAAGCCGGCGCACTGCAACGAAGAGTAGCCCCCGCTCGCTGCAATGAGAGAAAGCCCGCATGCAGCAATGAAGATGCAACGCAGCCAAAAATAAATAAATAAGTAAATAAATAAATTAAAATTTAAAAAAAGGAAGTTCGAGAGCAATTAGACTTTTTCCAGGTAGTATTTCAGAATTCATATCTAAAACTAATAGGAAGAAGTTATAAGAGAAAAACTTCAGCCCAATAGAACTTTTTAACAAAGTACTCTCTAATTGAAAAGCTGTCTGTAATAAAATAACCTGTCTTAAAGCACTACAGCTAAAACTGTAGATAACATACACTTATTTTCCAACTCTAAGACTTTATAATTCTTCAAGTACATATATATACATATTTTAATATTTTTAATATATATATATATTTATTTGGCTGCGTTAGGTCTTAGTTGCGGCACGTGGGATCTTCGTTGCAGCAGGTGGGATCTAGTTCCCTGACCAGGGATTGAACCCGGGCCCCCTGCATTGGGAGCACGGAGTCTTAGCCACTGGACACCAGGGAAGTCCCGCAAGCATATTTTTTACCACAACCTTTTAAATCCAAAATATCAAAAAGCAAACAACTCTCGGAGTTTTTGCTTTTCTTCTAATGCTGGCCACAGCACTGGTAAATTTGTTCCTATAATGCCTAGAGTCATCCTTGATTCTGAAGAGCTCCACAGTTCCAGATACACCTTAGGATCAGCAGGAAGCCACAGCACCTGTTGCTCAAGAGTAGCTTCCTAGAGGCTTTCAAGGACTAAGGAGAAAAGCCAGTACAGCCTAAGAAAACATATAACAAATTGTTTGAACTCAGCTTCAAAACCTCTTTTGTGAAACTTTCAGTTCTGTAAAATAAAAATAAAACTCTTGATATACTCAGGTATATCCCTGAACAGCATCAAATTATACTCTAGACTCCAACAATGCTGAGACCCATCCTGTCTTACAGCTCTCTTATCTTACCATATTTTTGCTGTCCTCCACCCCATATTATCAATTCTCTACTTACCCAGTTTAAGTTCCCATTTGCGGATTATAATCACTCTCTTGTACATAGACTCTCAAAGTCCTTGTCTCTCTTTTGGTTCATCTTACCTTGCAAAGCCACTAATCTTGATGAAATACAACTCTGTCTACTCCATGTTTACCCTGGGGCAGCTGAAAATAAACAGAAAAACACACACAACCGCACTGACTGGTGTCATTTTAAGTTCATGACTCCACACTGCAAGTGGCCCTTAATACTGCCTGGCAATCTATTTTGTTGTCCTTTTGTCTTTTTTTTAATGGTTATTGGGTTCTATTTTTAAAAGTTTCATCTACCCCTGAGTACAAAGGACATTCCATTATTTCTTCTAAAAGCTTTATGGTTTTAGTCTTTTTTAAAAATTGAGGTAAAGGTCACATAACATAACCATTTTAGAGTATACAATTCAGTGGCACTTCGAACATTCACAGTGTTGTACAACCACTACCTTTATCTAGTTCCAAAATATTTCCATCACTCCGAAAGAAAACTCTGTAGCCATTAAGCAGTCCCTCCCTGTATGTCTCCCCCCCAGCCCCTGGCAACCACCAAGCTGCTTTCTTGTCTCTGTGGATTGACCTATTCTGGATATTTCATAGACTCATGTAATATGGGACCCTTTGTGTCTGGTTTCTTTCACTTAGCATAATGTTTTTTAAAAAATTTTTATTGGAGTATAGCTGCTTTACAATGTTGTGTTAGTTTCTGCTGTACAGCAAAGTGAATCAGCTATACGTGTACATAAATCCCCTTTTTTGGATTTCCTTCCCATTTAGGTCACCACAGAGCACTGAGTAGAGTTCCCTGTGCTGTACAGTAGGTTCTCATTAGTTGTCTATTTTATACATAGTATCAATAGTGTATATATGTCAATCCCAATCTCCCAATTCATCCCAACCCCCTCAGTTAGCATAATGTTTTTGAGGTTCATCCACATTGTAGTATGTGTATTTCATTCCTTTTTATGCATGTATGTAGGTAGCTATCATTTTGTTTATGGACATTTGGATTGCTTCTACTTTTGTTATTTTTAATTAATTAATTAATTTATGGCTGTGTTGGGTCTTTGTTGCTGTGCGTGGGCTTTCTCTAGTTGCAGAGATTGGGAGCTACTCTTTTTTTTTTTTTTTTTTTGCGGTACGCGGGCCTCTCTCTGTTGTGGCCTCTCCCATTGCGGAGCACAGGCTCCGGAAGCGCAGGCTCAGCGGCCATGGCTCACGGGCCCAGCCGCTCCACGGCATGTGGGATCTTCCCGGACCAGGGCACGAACCCGTGTCCCCTGCATCGGCAGGCGGACTCTCAACCACTGCGCCACCAGGGAAGCCCTAACAGCTTTATATAATTATGCAATTCTCCCCCTTTCAACGAGGCCTATCCTGAGCATCCTATTTAACACTGCAAACTCCTCTTTTCCCTTTACATTCTGGATTCCCTTTATTCGCTCTAATTTCTCTTTTCCCACAACATTATCACCTTATAAAATAGTACATACTCTACTTATTTATTTACTATTTATTGACTATGTCCCTCTGTTGGAATATAATTCCCAGAAGGGCAGTTTTAGTCACTGACGTATCCCATATACTGATAACACTGTCTGACACAATGCAAGTACTCAATAAATATTTGACAATGTGGTTTTCACCACATTTATTATCTTACATTTAAGTACAGAACTGAAATAAGACTAAACAGATGCCATTGTCAGTATTCCTCCACCATAAATTTAAGGTTCTACCACCTCTGGAGTCGACATGATTGCTATTTGGCACTGCCGTGGTTGAGGCCCTTTAATTGCTTCCAAAACGGTTCCTCCTTCACATGGTTGTCAGAATTATCTTTGAAAAGCACAAACCTAATCGGATCACTCCACTGCCTAAAACAACTATTCATCTTAGAAAATAAAGTCTTTACCTCGGTAAAGGTGTCCCATAATCTGACTTCAATCTAATTTATAAGGCTCATCTTCCACCTTTCCTTATACACCCAATGATCTAGTCACACTACAACATACATTTACTTTCATTTCCGCACATACTATACTCTGATTTGAATATCCTACACTTTCTTCACCTTGGCAAATGCTATATATCTTTCATGACCCAAGGCAAATGCCACATTTTTGATACAGCCTCCTCCAATGCCTCAAGGAGAAGTAGCACCTCCTTCCTGGGCTGCCAAAGTACTGTCTACACACATCTACTAAAGCACTTAGCACCCTGAATTAAAAATACTGTTTTTATGTCTGTGCCTATCTCCCCCACTACTCTGTGGGTTCCTTGCTTTCATTCATCTTTATACTCTACACTCAGTTCCTTTCAAACTCACCCAATACATGGCATAGTACATGATATGTAGAAAGCATTAAATAAATTTAGTAGATTTAAGAGTGATAGCAGGTTTAACATTCTTCCAGATTAATATTATTAATGTTCTATAGTAAAATTAGATTAGTAACAGCTATTTTTCAAGACTGAGTACTTCCTACCTAAGACCTAGAAACTGCAATCTGAGCCTATAATTGGAAAATCATTTTCACTAGAAGTTAATGTCCCAAATATAAAAGCCTAAATCACAGAATGATGTAAAAGCAGGTGAACACACTACGCAGCCTTTTAGTTGCCATAAGATCAAACTTGATCCAGGAGAGCCTAAAAATTAGAATTGTTTCTACAAATTTGGTCATTATACATTTCTGGTCTCAGAAATCCCTTTAATATTAGTAGTAAAGAAGAAGTATATGTCCTTGAAACTAATCAAGAGCAACTTTCTCAGTGAGATTAATGGCCTGAAAAATCAATATACTATAATTAAGTGACTGAATATTTTACCTAATTCGCGAACTATCTTGAATTTGCATCGTTTAAATTTCCACTGGGGTAACTTTACACAGAAAAATCACTTCTAATATTAGAATAACTTTACCTATTTTCCAGAATCCTAATGAGGTTTTGTTTTTGGGTTTTTTTTTTTTAGATCAATTATTACAATGCTTGGGTGTCTGCCTGGTATATAATGTGAGCAAGAAAGGATGATGGTTTTGGAAAATGTGCCATGTTTCAACTAACTGAAGTAGGAAAAGTGACTTGGGAGACTACTTCAAGAATGTACTTGCACATTTTTCTTTCCTTACCTTCAAGGAGATAAGTGGGATAAAGGGAAAAACCTAGGCAAAACTTAATATTCTTCCTGAATCCACTGTTGGAGAATCCTGTATGATTTTTAGGAAAAAGTACTTACTCTAGAGAAGGCACTGCAGGAGGCATAAAAAAGAGCCCTGATGTGTAAGCGATTAAGCGTTAGAAGTTTTAAGAGACTATCACCTCTTCATTCCTACCACCTCAGTCCTTCCCCTTCACCCTTTAGCTGGTCCCAGACAAGATTCAGAACAGGGCGGAACCAGCAAGTCTGGCCCTTTGGCCAAGAATTTGCTTTGATTTACAGCACTTATATGGCATCTGAATCTCGACAGTTACTGAGTCAAGTGGATTTTCAAGCTACCTATGTCGGACTCAATGCGGATCTATGCTGGATATATTTGGAAAACCGGCCAAATCTTGGGATTCAACCAACTGAACGGCTGTGGGTGAGAATGTCGGGGGCGTGGAAAAGTCTGATGGTGATTATGGGTGGGTCCAAAGTCCAACCCCGCAAATAAACGCTACAACACTGGTAAAAACTCTTTCCTATGCAGGGAGTCTTCATGTGCATCCTAAGACCCACACTGCCCCCGTGCCCACACCACACCCCTCCTGTAAAGAAATGCTGCCTAGGGCTTCGCTGGTGGCGCAGTGGTTGAGAATCCGCCTGCCGACGCAGGGGATAAGGGTTCGTGCCCCGGTCCGGGAAGATACCACATGCCGCGGAGCGGCTGGGCCCGTGAGCCATGGCCGCTGAGCCTGCGCGTCGGGAGCCTGTGCTCCGCAACGGGAGAGGCCACAACAGTGAGACGCCCGCGTACCGCAAAAAAAAAAAAAAAAAGAAAAAAAAAAAGAAATTCTGCCTACCAGGCCAGAATCGCTGTGAACCAAGGAGGAGGGAAGTGGCTAAAGGCCAAGCCCCAGGCACTGTGGAGGCTGAAGGATGCCTAGCGGCGCAAGGTAAGGACAGTCCCCTCCGCCTCTGGTAATCCGGCCGGTAAACCGAAGCTGGACCAATTCAGCAGACCCACCAGGCTCTAGAGTCTCATCCCTTCTCCCGGCCCCAAGAGGTTAGAAAAGCAAACAATATCCCCCCACATCTCCGTCAAAGACTTAGCAGTTGGTAGAAGCACCTCGCTACGAACCTCGCTCTTTTCTCCATCCCTACGGGAGGCTCCAGTTCCCCGAAGTTTCTGCCTGACACTGTGACGCCAAAACGCCCGGGGGAAGAACCTTCCTTTCCGGTTCGCATTTTGCGCAAGTGCGCCGCGGGCCCAGCTGGGCTAACGGATAGTCCTGGTTGCTAAGAAACCTTACGGAAAGTTCTGCTTAATGGTAGCCTGGGAAAGGCATAGCGTTACGCTATTGGTAGAGAATAGAGTGGGGGATGGCCTCAAGGACCTTCTTTTGTGACCATTGGGTGGCATGACTGTCAATCAGTGGGGGCAAGCCTGTGTGGGCGGGGCCGCAGAGAGGTCGGCGAGAGCGGCGTTAGCAACGGCTAGCACGCTGTGAAGACTACAGTCGGGCTGTGCGGCGGGCGGGTGAAGCCCGGAGGTCCCGGTTGAGGGCGCCGGTCGGGGACATGGTGAGTGCGAAGCTGCAACCACTTACTGGGGCTGGGCTGGGGCTGAAGTTTCTCCCCGGAACAAGGAAGGAATTTAGTTTACGAAATGTATTATTCGCCTCCTTTCATGATCCTCGACTGTCATTAGTAACCCCTCCCTTCGTCGCCGAATAGAAGCGCACTGTCCATAACTCTAGAGACAGAAGAGCAGTTCTCCAGTTCATTTTTTCCCCTCCTCAACCCCAGTATCCGCTACTACCAACGGTGTTGGAGACAGAAACCGCTCTCTAGCCAGAAATGAGTTGAATACAGAGAATAAGATGCTTTAAAACCGTTGGAGGGCCTGGGCCTCTAGGAAAGACATCCAGAACTCTGAAAAAACTGGCCGGGGGAGCTACGAACTCTGCCACTGGAACTGTTGAAGATGAGTGTATCTGCAGTCCAGGGATCAAGAATCTGATGCTCCCACAACCAGTCTTAAGATATGTGAAGCTGGCGTCTAGATACACGGGTCGTGGAGTCTCTGCCACCACTGCTTCTTAACCCAGAGCTGGAGACAAGATACTGAAATGAGGCTGCAGAAGAATCCCAGGAGTAACTCTGGGACCTTGCTTGCCAGCAGAAAATGGCAAGTAGCAGGAAGATGACCTCCATCTTCCCCAGATACGGATAATTGGTCCAACATTTATTCTTCTCCAGGTCCCTGGAGTAATTTTTCACCTGGAAAATGTATTTTTTCATTTCTCAGTCTCTGCAACATAGAAAAGTATGTGAGAAAGGAAATGATGTTCCAATCAACCGTGTCTCACAAAATAAATTTTATTATGAGACATACAGGCAGAGATGAGAGTAAATATGCCTTAAACACTGCTGTTCAGATATACCAAGTAAGGGACTTCCCTGGTGGCACAGTGGTTAAGAATCTGCCTGCCAATGCAGGGGACACACGTTCGAGCCCTGCTCGGGGAAGATCCCACATGCCGCGGAGCAACTAAGCCCGTGTGCCACAACTACTGAGCCTGCGCTCTAGAGCCCGCGAGCCACAACTACTGAGCCCACGTGCCACAACTACTGAAGCCCCCGTGCCTAGAGCCCGTGCTCCACAGCAAGAGAAGCCACTGCAATGAGAAGCCCACGCACCGCAACCAAGAGTAGCCCCCGCTCACTACGACTAGAGAAAGCCCGCGTGCAGCAACAAAGATCCAGTGCCACCACAAATAAAATTAAATTAAAAAAAGATATACCAAGTAAGGCCAATTGTTTTCTGACATAACATCTACTATTCTAGCACGTCTTCTTTGCCTGTTTTCCGTATCAAAAGTCACTAATTTGATGGAAAAACCTAAGATGTAAAAAAGAACCAGGCTTTCCAGCAAGATATGAATAACTAAAATCACAAATGTTAGCAAAGGGAAAGGGGGAAATTCTTGAAGTTCATTATATGATAGGGACTAGGATACTTGAATATGTTTATTATATTTAATTAGTTCATTATTAACTCTTCTGCTTCTGGTACGTTTTCCAGTTACACAGTTTATCTTTTACCCACATGTGTATTTATTACAGGCATCCAACTGCCGCACAAGTTCAGGCCAATGGAAGAAAAGAGCAGCAGAAATTGAATGAAACCCAAAAGTAAGAAATTAAAGAGGGCTTTGATTTATTCGATGTTGTTGGGTCTGGAACCAGAGATGTGAAAGGACTGAAGGTTCTGAAATTACTTACAATTCCAAAACATTTGAAAAACTATCATTGCTTTGTTGCAATCTTTAAATCTTTCTTTAACAGTAGCCTTCTGAAAGCTTGATATAAAATCTCTTCAGTGCAGACACCTACCCCTGCAGTGTACATGCCTGGCCTGCATTAACAAAACGGTATCTCGTTAAGCATTTTATTCTTGTTTTATGAATGAGTAGGCCAAAGCCCATCGTGTCACAGTGACATCCTATGGCACGGTAGGATTGGAACCTAAGCCTGCTGACCTGACTTTCTAGGTTTAAGCCTAGTCCATAGTGAAAAAGAGAGAACCTAGTAATTAATAGGTAGTTTAAGAGCTAGGAATGAGATTGTGGCCTATTATAATTTATTTGCTTTCTATTTCAGATTGCAATGTGGGCCTTAGGATTTGAACCAAAGAAAGAAGAAATTTAAAAAATGGTAGCTGAAATTGACAAAGAAGGAATCGGCACCATTAGTTTTGAAGATTTTTTGGCCATAATGAATGTAAAAATGGTATAGTAGTGATTTTGTTTTTCAATGAAATACGAGTAGTAGCCTTCTACAATTTTTGGCTGAAGCAATCAGAGGAAGAATTGGAACTAGGTCTTTAAAGATGGGTAGGATTTAGATAGATAGGAATAACAAGATTAAAGATGTTTTCAGGGTAGTAATGAAGACTGTCCAGTGTGGAGAAGAGGTTTTTTGTTAGGAAATAATAAGGATATATGGCTGGATAGAGAGAACGGGGCCAGCATTTTTAAGCCTTGAAATCAGCAAACAATTTATTGAGTGCCTATTTTTGTCAGGCAGTATCCTAGGGAGCATTGAATGAGACAACCTCCCTGTTCTCTTGGAGCTTACATTTTTGAAATGGATCTCAGTTAGTGAGGTTAATACAAGATAGATTCTCTTTATCACCCTGTGGCTCTTCCACTTAAATAAACCCTGAGTTTCAATACCTTGAGGGCAGATGTGAATGCATTGGAATAATTGTTAAAAGTCAGAGCAGTAAATAGAGCTCAGCTACCTGCTGTGTTGCTGTTCTAGACCTCAAAGACCTATACATCCAGACTAATCAAATAAATAAATGAAAGACTAATGACATTTAGTTGTTTCTGTTTTTAAGAGTGAAAAAGATGAAAAAGAAGAAATATTGAAGGCTTTCAAATTATTTGATGATGATAATACAGGAAGTATATCACTAAACAATATCAAGGGGGTTGCTAAGGAACTAGGGGAAAATTTGACAGATGATGAACTTCAGGTAAATTTTACTTATTTGTATAATTATAATTTCACATATAACTTATATACAATTATAATTTATTATAATTTATAGTTATATTCTTTAGTTGTATTAATACATTTAAAATAAAATTTGGTTTTGAGTATGTATTTGAATGTTCATTTATATCATTATTCCTTTTTAATAGATTTCACATATCCTATTTACATTTCACTTTACAGGAAGTGCTTGATGAAGCTGATCATGATGGGGATGGAGAAATAAATGAGGAAGAATTTTTGAGAATGATGCAAAAGACCACTCTTTATTAATACTGTTTTTTGTTCCTTCTGGCAAGTGGTTAACAAGTTTGTATTTAAGTTCCATAATATCTGTATGTATTCATTTTCAGTGTTTAGTTTATGTACACAAACTGGCCTTTTGATATCTAGTCCATGTGAGAAGTTACATGTTTCTACCAATATGTTGTTAAATCTGTAGCATCAAGAAACAAAGGAAATGTAGTGACTTCCTTGAACCATGAATCTGAGAACAGTATTAATTCCAAGTGCTATTTTTAGAGCCCCAGGGTCCAAAGACTTAGATTTTTTTTTTTAATTTAAGGAAATCAGCCCCACATCAAATGAATTTGACAAGCAAGCCATTACTTTCCCTGTTACTTTCCTTTTGTGCAACTCTAAAAATGATGAACATTTGCTTTTTTACCAATTATTCAGATACATAAAGCCTTAAATAAAACTATCTGGCAACTTCATTATTTGCTAATTTTCTTCTTATAAAGAAATTCAAAGCAGCACTTATATCATCCAGATTTCCCCATACGTCTGGCCCTATAAGTTAGCATTTATTCAATACCTATGTCCTAGGACAGGTGCTAGGGGTTTCACATATGTTATCTCAGTTACTATTTAGAAGCAGTAGTATTAGCTCCATCTTACTACATATGAGAAAACTAAAATTCAGAGAATTTAAATTTTAAAATTGCTGATTTGCCCATAGACGATAAAATATGGATCCTAAATCTTATAACCTCACTCTTCATTATGTTGCTTCCCTGTGGATAAAAACTCTCAGGATAATTGTGTGTATTTTCTAACTCATATAATTCTATGACCCTCTTGTAATTTAATTTTATTTGTTTTTTATGAAAAAGCCAAACTATGGGGAGTCTTTTGACCCCCGCTGGGCCGCACAAGAATGGGCCTTGGGCCTGGAACACTTCCTTACCAAGAGATGGAATCCTTACAGCTTACACTGGACTTGTCACCTTGTCTGTAATTATCTTTCCCTATTTCAGACTCAATGTGTACTACTTTGTTCTGCTTAAGTACATGTGTCATATGGCACCTGGCCAACCCCAGTGCCTATCTGTCCCCTTTGGGGAGAAGACAGGGTTCTTCTGTTGTACAAGAAGGGTGTGTGTTGGCCAATTGCCCAGTGTCGGCTTCTGGGAGGGACCTGCTGGCTATAGGAAACTGACACTCACTACTGAAGCTGATCTTTCTCTGTCTTTTCTCTATTCTAGTAAAGCACTGTTCCAGCCAGTACTTAACTGCACTGTGTTTTCCTTAGCAACTCTGATACCAAGATGCAGTGGGCAGAAGTGCTTCAGGCTTCTGCTCCTGATAATAGGTAACAGATGCCACTTGCTGGACAAAACTCTTCCTAAAAATCAAGTACATGGTAATGGTCTTTGGAGCAAGAAAGGCTGGTAGAAAATGTTCCTTTAATTGCCCCACCTAGTTTATTTTTAGCTCAACTGAAATGAAGACTAAAGTTTTTTGTTTTGTCAACACAAGAGAGGTTTTTATTTGATTTAAGCTAGGTTGGCATATGCTAATGAATGTTCTTAAGTGCTTCACAGTATTTTTAATTCCTAATTATGTAGCATTTCCTCTAGACTAAAGAATGATATACCTACTAAACATGCTTCAGATGTGAAAATTATGGCCTTTAGGTTGTTAAAAGATTTATATTTTTAAGTGGGTAATACACTTAAAAATACACATGAACAAGTTTAAAGAGTTCTAAATAAGTCTTCTTACCATTCAGCCCCAGGTCTCCTCAGAGATAATTATCTTTACCAGTTTCTTATGGATCATTGCAGAGGGTGCATATACCTATGCACATGAATAAAGAATAGATTTTTTTCCCACAAATGATAGCATACTACATACATTGTATATATTAATTTTTTCACTTAATATATTTTAGTGATACTTCCAGAGCAATGCAAATAAAATGACTCATTCTAATGGCTATATAATATCCCATTGTAAAGATTATATTTTATTTAAGAGTCTTCTATTGGTGGACATTTTCTTTATTTCTAATCTTTTCCTTAATATCCTTATACATATGTCTCTGTATAGATGTGAGTATATCTGTAGAATTAATTCTTACAAGTGAGATAGTTGGGTCAAAAGCTATATGCATTTTAATTTAAACATTTTTTATTTTGATAGATATTGTCTTCTAAAAATATGTTTGCCAAGTTACATTCTTAATAGTATATGAAAATGCCCATTTTTTGATAAAGTATTACCAACCTTTTTGATTTCTGCCAATGTAACAAGTTGCAAGTCATATCTCATTGTAGGTTTAAATGTTAAATTCTATTATGAGAGGCATTGAGTATCTTTTCGTATTTGGGATCTATTTTTTTCCTTTCTGTGTATTGTCTGTCTGTGTCCTTTGCCTATTTTTCTGGTGGATTTTAAAAAATTTATTGATTTCTAGGAGCTCTTTCTATACAAAGGAAATTAATCTTGTCATATGTGTTACATGTATTTTCCTGTTTGTTGTTTGTCTTTTGATTTTAATTATGGATCAGTTTTTAAATTTTAAAAAGTTTACTTCATGAGATTATTTCTATAGATGTTCAAACTGTTGTAACAGTAAGAGGGCAATAATGTGTCTTTTATCAGTATTTATTCTCACAATAACTGTATTTGTCCTACGAGACTGTAGTCTAATTCTGAGAGTTAAAAAGTGGGGGACGGGCTTCCCTGGTGGCGCAGTGGTTGGGAGTCTGCCTGCCGATGCAGGGGACGCGGGTTCGTGCCCCGGTCCAGGAGGATCCCACATGCCGCGGAGTGGCTGGGCCTGTGAGCCATGGCCGCTAAGCCTGCGCGTCCGGAGCCTGTGCTCCGCAACGGGAGAGGCCACGACAGTGAGGGGCCCATGTACCGCAAAAAAAAAAAAAAAAATTATACAAAAAGTGGGGGACAAGGTGATTATTTATCATGCCATTGAATTTTCCATTTGAAAAATAATCATCTTTACTTTTTAGATGAGATGATCTGGATTTAATCCAATGCTGGAGTAAGGGAGAGTTTTATAAGCATTAGATCTGTTTGAGTTTGCTTTATGTTTGACTGAACCCAACTAAAATGCCTCAAACTCTAAAAATGGCCCCGGGAATATTGCTAGACGAGGAAAATCCAGGACCAGGCCAGAACTCTTGAGCTATTTTGGAACATATTCAGGCTTCTATGACTGCTGTGGCAGAAATTAACTCCTTAAGATGAAGTGAAATTTGTTGGGGTATTTACATCTCAAAATGTTTCCCTATTAAAAATACTTTTTGAGGGCTTCCCTGGTAGCACAGTGGTTAAGAATCCTCCTGCCAATGCAGGGGACATGGGTTCGAGCCCTGGTCTGGGAAGATCCCTCATGCCGCGGAGCAACTAAGCCCGTGCGCCACAACTACTGAGCCTGTGTGCCACAACTACTGAAGCCTGCGCACGTAGAGCCTGCGCTCTGCAACAAGAGAAGCCACCGCAATGAGAAGCCCGCGCACCGCAACGAAGAGTAGCCCCCGCTCACCGCAACTAGAGAAAGCCCGCGCACAGCAACAAAAACCCAATGCAGCCAAAAATAAATAAATAAAATAAATTTATTTAAAAAATACTTTTTGAGATTTATAAATTTTGTAAAAAAAAGAAAAAATTGAAAATTATGACTATTTTATGGTTTCACAGTCAAATAAAGGCAGATAACGTAAGATGATAAGACTTAAAAAGCTTGAATCATTTTAGCCAAAGATCTTAGAATTCACTTACTTTTATCCCAGAACAAATTCAAACTTACCTAGTTTTCTACATTTTCCTTCCTCTCCCGGGAGCAAGATCAAATCCAACAGTATGTGGACAACTTAAGAAGCTCTCATAAAGGCATAAAGGTGGTCGAAATTAGAATAATGCTTACTAAAAGAAAAATCATTTCAGTCACTAATCAACATCAAAGTTTTTAGATTGTCTGCTAGGTAGGGGGGCTGTGAAGGATACAATGAATTAGATGTGGATCTTATTGTCTCTAAGTTGGCTGGTAGTTCATGTGGTAGGCATCTTCTGAAGTGGCTCTCAGTGATCCAGTTTCCTGGTATCCTTGCCTTTGTGTAATCCCTTTGTTGAGTGTGGAGTAGATCCAATGATTGGCTACTAATTAATAGAATGTGGCAAAAATGATGGGCGGTCTCTTACAATATTGGGTCTTAAAAGACGTTTACTTCCCTCTACTGGCACTCTCTTGCCGTTTTGTTTGCTTGCTCTGGTGAAGCAAGCTGCTGTGTTTTGATCTGCCCTATGAAGAGAACCACATGGCAAGGAGCTGAGAGCAGCCTCTGGCCAACAGCACGTGAGGGACCAAAGCTTTCAGTCTGTCAACAAGGAACCAAATCCTGCCAGCAACCATTTGAAGGAGCTTGAAAATGGATCCTTTTCTAGTTCATCTTTGAGGTGGGCTGTAGCCCCTGCTGGCACCTTGATTACAACCAGTGAGAGACCCTGAAGCAGAGGAGGACTCAGTTAAGCCACATCTTGATTCCTGAACTTCAGAAACTAAGATAATAAAGGTTATTTTAAGCTACTAAGTCTTGGGAGTAATTAGTTACACAACAAGGGATAACTAATACAGTCCCCCATCTTGAAACTTGTGTGTTCACTTCTTATCAACTGGGTTGCTAGATATACAAGTAACCAAGTAACAATTACAACTCTCCATACTAAATATAGAGGAGATTAATTAGACTTACCACATGAGAATATAGTTAAACAGCAATACCATTCATTAGGGTGCTACTGTTCTCTGACTACTCACTGTCAGCCACATACCTGAAATTCAGCAAGTTTTCTACCTAATATTTGTAGCTTGGTGTCTTAGTCTGTTTGGGCAGCTATAACAAAATACCACAGAATAAACAATAGAAATTTACCTCTCACAGCTCTGAAGTCTGGAAGTCTGAGATCAGGGTGACAGCATGGTCAAGTAAGGGCTTTCTTGTGGATTGCAGGCTTTTCATTGTATCCTCATTGGAAGGGGCTAGGGAGCTCTGCGGGCTCTCTTTTATAAGAACACCAATCCCATTCATGAGGGCTGTACCCTCATGACCTGATCACTTCCCAAAGGCTCCACCTACTAATACCATCACCTTTGGGGGTTCGGATTTCAACATATGAATTTGGGGGGGGGGAAACATACACATTCATATCATAGCACTTGGATATCATGAGGAATTCAGCCCACCAATGAGAGGACCCCTAAGAACTTTATTATAAAGTTCCATTTTGCAGTTCCTGCAACCTGAAGCTGTCACTCAAATGATCCTTTCCTTAGAGCCATTGGCTGGTATGGATGTCCTAGAGTTCTGACTGATATTTTAGTTGCTAACAAGCAGGTGTTGGCAGTGAAAGTAACTAACTACTGGGCTTCAGGCAGCACTAAAAGCGGGGTGATTTCAAGGTTGGTGCTGATAGAATCTTGGCAACTACAAAAGCAGACCGACAAACACCTTAAAATGGATGAAAATACATATTGGATGGATCACCATCTGGCCTAGGAATCAGCAGCAAGCCAAGGATACAAGAATATGTAGCAAAATCTAAACAATTCTTTAATTATTAAAGAAATTGACCCTGAAAATTAAAATGTTACTTCAAAGAAAACTCTAGGTCCAAATAGCTCGTTGGTGATTTCTGCCATTTAATGAAGAGGATATTTAATTCTTCCAGAAAATAGAAAAAGAGGTAACTCTTCCAAACTTGGTTTGTGAGGTCGGCAAAACTTTGTTACCAGAAGCTACAAGCATGATGCATTTTAGCCAAGTTAGTTTTGTTTCAGAAAAACAAGATTTGTTTAGCATTTGAAATTTGATCAATGTAATTAATATATCACATTTTAGAATAAAAACCAAAAATGATGTAATCATTTCAGTAGGTAAAAATATCTCACACTTGATCAAATGTAACCTCCATTCATTATAAAAATTTGTGGCAAACCAGGAATAGGAGAGAATTTCTGTTAACTGTGTGAAGGTATCTTCAAAACCTACAAACATCATCTTAATTGCAAAACATTCAAATCTTTCTCTCTGAAATGAGGAATAACAACAGAATGTCCTTTATCACTAACTTCTATTCAATACTGTCCTGATGAGCTAGCCAGTAGAGGAAGAAATAAAATTCTTTTTATTTGCAGATGACATGATGCATACACAGAATAGTGAAAAGAACTCATATATTGCTGATGCAAGGCTGTTATGCAAATGCAAATATAAATACAATTGTATTTTTACATACCAGGTACAAATAACTGGAAAATGAAAAAAATTAAGAGACTAATTATAATAGTATTAAAAATATAAAAATCCTATGACTAAATCTGATGAAGCTATACAAATCTTCTACATCAAAAACTATAAAAGAATATCGAGAGAAATTAAAAAAGACCTAAATAAATAGAGGAATATTATTATGATCATGGATTGGAAGACTCAATACTATAAAGATGTCAGTTCTCCCTTTATTGATCCATAGATATAGTGCAACCAAAATCCTAGCCTGTGTGGAACTTGACAAGCTGATTCTAAAGTTTACAGAAATCCAAGGGGCCAGTACACATTTGAAGAACAAGGTGAGAGGACTAGCTTGCCTGAATATCAGGATTTATTACAGACCATAGTAATTAAAATAGTGTGGTGCTGACTAGGAGAGACTAATGGACCTATGGAATAGAGCAGAAAGTCCTGAAACAGATTCATACATATATGGCCCTTGCATTAAAACAAAAGTAACTGTGCAGATCAGTGGGACGTTTTCATTATAACAAATGGTTCTGAGTCAATAGGATATCCATAAGGAATAAAGGAAAACATGACCCCAAACTCACACCATACATTAAAATTAATTCTAAATGATTGTTGATCTATACATGAAGAATAAGAATATAAAGCTTCCAGGAGATAACCTAGGAAAATATCATCATGATCTTGGAATCAGATCCTAATTAAGATACAAAAAGCACTAACTTTAAAGGAAAACACTTATAAATTGGACTATATTATAAATAAGAACCTCTCTTCATAAACAGAGAGTATGAAGACATAAGCTACTAAGTGGAAAAAGATATTTTCAATAAATATACCTGACCAGAAAGAGAAAAACAAATATCGTATATTAATGCATATATGTGGAACTTAGAAAAATGGTACAGATGAACTGGTTTGCAGGGCAGAAATTGAGACACAGATGCAGAGAACAAATGTATGGACACCAAGGGGGGAAAGTGGTGGTGGTGGGGGTGGTGGTGGTGGGATGAACTGGGAGATTGGGATTGACATACATACACTAATATGTATAAAATGGATAACTAATAAGAACCTGCTGTATAAAAAAATAAAATTCAAAAATTCAAAATAAATAAATACATATACCTGACTAAATACTTGTATGTAGAATATATAAATAACTGTTTAAAAATCCGTAAGAAAAAGCCCAGTTTAAAACAATGAGCAAAAGACTTAAGCAGACATGTCATAGAAGAAGATATCCAAGTGATCAAAAACATGTGAAAATTAATCAAAATAAGGAAGGTAGTAGGCTGAGTAATGGCCTCTCAGGAGATATCCTTGTCCTAGGCCCTAGAAAATGTGAATGTTATCTTATATGACAAAAAAAGGACTTTGCAGATATGATTAAGGATTATGAGGTAGATTTCCTGGATTATCTGGTGGGCCCTAAATGTAATCACAGTGTCCATATGAAAGAGAGGCGGAAGGACATTTGACACATAGAAGAAAAGAAGGAAATGTTAGCATAGAGGCAGAGATTGGAGTGATATGGCTAAGGAATGCTGGCAGCCACCAGAAGCTGGAAGACTTAAAAAATGGATTCTCACCTATTGGCAGTGTATCCCTGCTGGCTCCTTAATCTTGGCCCAGTGAAACTGATTTCGAATTTTGGACTCCAGAGCTATGAGAGAATAAATTTCTGTCATTTTAAGCTACGAAGTCTCTGATAATTTGTTCCAATAGCCACATGAAACAAATACAAGGGCAATGCAAATTAATGTCGCCATGAGAGAATTATAAATCCACCAGAATGGCTAAAACTAAAATAACCAATAATTCAAAGTGTTGGTAAGAATGTGAAACAATGAGAATTCTCAACTACTGCTTCTAGGAGTATAAATCACTTCAACTGCTTTGAAAACAGTTGGCATTATTCGAGAAAGAGTAGCATATGTATATGTTATGATCAGCATGTATTCCTAGGAACATATACAACAGAAATGTGTGCATATATGGGCCATGAGACATAAAAACTGTTCATGGCAGCAGTATACATAATAGCCCCAAACTAAAGATACTCTAAATGTCCATCAACAGTAGAATATATAAATAAATAGTTATATATTTATATAGTGGAATGCATATGCTAATGAAAAACCAAATTCACTCACATGCAGCAACACGGATGAATTGCAAGCATAGCATCGACAGAAAGAAGCCAGGAACAAAAGTATACGTTCTGCATAAATGCCATTTCTATAAAGTTCAAAACCCAGGCATATCTAAAAGACAAAATAATGATTACCTTGGGGAAGAGGGAGGAAGTAGTTGTTAGGAGGGGGCTTGCAGGGGATTTCTGAAGTGTTGGTAACTTCATATATCTTGGCTTGTGTAGTAATTACTTAAGTGTTTACATTGTCTTAATCCGTTGAGCTGTTTATTTGGCTTGTGCATTTGTGTGAGTGTTGTACTTCAATAAAAAAAAGTTGAAAAAAATTCATGTCATATTGTTAGGCATCATAATTTTGTGTCATTTACATCAGTAATGTGGAGAGAGTCCTGGGGTGAAGGAAGTTATCAGCCAACACACTGATAGACTAGAGAGGGATGCCAAGCATTCAGTTACAGGAGGATCTAGTGAACCTTCATCTCCTATGTACTCCTATTAATCGTTGGAGCCAATACTGGAAAGAAACTATGTTTGTAATGAATATGAAAATCTTTTCAACTAAATATATCTCTGTTGCATATTAGTTATGTCCCTTTTTTTCAATACTAACATTGTTTATTTATACCCTATTTTTTTCCTGAATCGATCTTGCTAGAGGTTTCTCAGTTTTATTAGAATTTTCAAAGAACAAACTTTTGAATTTGTTTATCCTATTGTGTCTTTGTTTTCTATTTCATTAATTTTAGTTTTATTGTGCTACCTCACACCAGTCAGAATGGCCACCATTAAAAACTCTACAAGTAACAAATGCTGGAGAGGGTGTGGAGAAAAGGGAACCCTCCTACACTGTTGGTGGGGATGTAAGTTGGTACAGCCACCATTGAAAACATTATGGAGGTTCCTCAGAAGATGAAAAATAGAATTACTATATGATCAGGCAATCCCACTTCTGGGCATATATCGAGACAAAACTCTAGTCCAAAAAAATACACGCACCCCTATGTTCATAGCAGCACTATTCACAACAGTCAAGACATGGAAACAACCTAAACATCCACTGACAGATGAATAGATAAAGAAGATATGGTACATATACACAATGGAATACTACTCGGACATAAAAAAGAATGAAATAATGCCATTTGCAGCAACATAGATGCAACTAGAGATTATCATACTAAGTGAAGTAAGTCAGAAAAAGAAAGACAAATACCATATGATATCACTTATATGTGGAATCTAAAATATGACACAAATGGGGCTTCCCTGGTGGCACAGTGGTTGAGAGTCCGCCTGCCAATGCAGGGGGCACCGGTTCGTGCCCCGGTCTGGGAGGATCCCATGTGCCGTGGAGCAGCTGCGCCCGTGAGCCTTGGCCGCTGGGTCTGCGCGTCCAGAGCCTGTGCTCTGTGGTGGGAGAGACCACAGCAGTGAGAAGCCCACGTACCGCAAAAAAGAAAAAAAAATAAAATAAAATATGACACAAATGAACCTATCTATGAAACAGAAACAGATTCACAGATGTAGAGAACAGACTTGTGGTTGCCAAGGGGGAGAAGGTTGGGAGAGGGATGGGTTGGGAGGTTGGGGTTAGCAGATGTAAGCTTTTATATATGGAATGGATATACAACAAGGTCCTACTGTATAGCATAGAGAACTATATTCAGTATCCTATGATAAACTGTAATAGAAAAGAATATTTTAAAATGTATATATATATGTATAACTGAATCACTTTGCTGTACAGCAGAAATAAACACAACATTGTTAATCAACTATAATTCAATTTAAAAAAAAGAATGAGAATTGTGATTCTTCCAGTATAACAAAACAAAAAGCAACAAAAAGAACAAAAATTATGTCTACAAATTCTTTGACATTTCTCCCATCAACAGGAAGATTCTTCACTTCCCTTCCTTTGAATATGGGTTGTACCTAGTGACTTGCTTCTAACCAATAGAATGTAATGGAAGTGACACAAGACTTCTGAAGATAGATTAGAAAAGGTGATATAGCTTCTGCCTTGCTCTCTTTCTAAGCATCCAACCCAGCCACCATGCTATGTTAGGCAGCCACATGGCACAACCACATGTAGGTGTTCTGGGCATAGCCCCATGGAGGTTCCAGCCAATAGCTAGCATCAACTAACCAGGCAGGCAAGTTAGGGAGCCTTCAGATACTTCCAGCATCCAGACTTTGAGCCATCCTAGCTGATTCCGAGTAAAGACAAGATGTCCCCACTGAAGACAAGATGTCCCCACTGAACTCTGCCTAAACTGCAGATTTGTAAGCAAAATAAATACTGTAATTTTGCTGAACCAGTAAATTTTGGGGTGGTTTATTAAGTAATAATAGAATACAACTTGCATCCTAGACTTATTACACTTTTCCTTTAATTAGTACTTTTACCAATTCCCCCAAATAGAATTTTACATTATAATGATAATCAAAAGAAGTTTAATTCCATTTATCTCTCTCTTTTATTGGCTATTGTCATATATTTTACTTTTATATATATTCAAATCCCTACAAGATATTATAATTATTTGTCTTTTATAAACCAGTCTGTATTCATTTAGATTACCCACATAACATTTCTGGTGCTCTTCATTCCTTTATGCAAGCCAGTGGTTCCATCTAGGATCATTTTCTTCAGCCTTTATAACTCTTTAGTATTTGTTGTGGTAAAGAGCTACTGGTGATAAGCTCAGCTTTTGCTTGTCTGAAAAGGCTTTAATTTTTGCCTTCTTTTTTTTTAATAATATTTTTACTGTGTACAGAATTCTACGTGAGAAGGTAGAAAGGTTTTTTTGTTCTTTTAGCATTTTAATGCCATTCCATTATGTTCTGATTTCCATCATTTTTGTTGAAAAGTAAGCTTACAGCTTTATTGTTGCTTCTTTGAAGGTAATGTGTGGTTTTTTTCCCCTCTGAGTGCTTCAAGATTTTTCTGTTTTTCTTGGTTATTAGCAGCTTAACTCTGATGTAGCCAGGTGTGGTTTTCTTTATACTTTTATTCTACATGAGGTTCACAGAGTGTCTGGATTCTGTGGTTTAATGTCTTTTATCAACTTTGAAACATTTTTAGCTAGTATTTCTTCAAATGTTTTTTCTGAACTATCATTTCCTCTCCATTTCTAGGACTCTAATTACATGCATGTTAGACTGTATCACTATTCTTCATATATCTCTTACATTCTTTTTTGTATTTTCTATCCCTTTTTCTCTCTCTGCTTCAAACTAAGTGTAGTTTACTTACTTGTTTTCCAGTTTACTAGAAGGTCTCTGTTCTACCATATCTAATAGATTCCAGGTCTCTGTTGAAATTCTCCATATTTTCCTCTGTTTTATTGAACACACTTATTATTTTTATTTTAAAGTCCCTGTCTGATTGCTTCAATATCTTAATTATCCCTAGGTCTATTTTTATGGTTATTTTAAATTATGGCTTTTAGTTATTTGGTTTTTTTTTTTTTTAGCCAGGTATTATGGATGAAAAATTGGAGAGGCTATAAATGCTATCATATTCCTTCACAGAAGACTAAGTTTTCTTCCAGTAGGTATGTAAAATACAGAAGGATAATTTTAATTCTTTTGAGAGATGGTTTTAGTTATTATCAAGGTTTTTATATTTTAGGTTTGTCCTTACTCACAGGATACAGTACTTCCATGTTTTGACTGAAAGCCCTGGGTATTTATCGACACCCTCTGCCTTCATCTTGCCTGGGCTTGAACTCAAATTTCAATCTTTGCAACATTGCACAGCTATTTAATTAAACTTTTGCTCAGCTCTTTTGTTCTCTCAGATGCTATTTTCTGCTGAGGTTTTTGGGGTCTCACCCTGGGCATGTGTAACTAAGGAGTTAGCCAATGAGGGGGTAAACTTGGGGGATTTGGAGAATTTTCTCATTTCACTCCACCTTGATTGAATCCCTGTTATCTATAATTTTTCCTCTCAAGTCCTAGACACTTAGGCAGCCCCAGATTCCAACCTACTTCCCCTGAGCCCAATTAAGATTCCTACCTTTCTGCTTGGGGCCTATTTCCCCTATTTTGTGAATTAGAAAATGCCCTCAGGGGAAAGTCATGGTGAGTGCAGACCTGCACTCCAGTACTTCTCTTCTCTCAAGGATTGTAGTCTTTCCTTTCCAATCGTACCCAAACTGGGTGCTTTTCAGTTCCTTCACGCAGTTGTTTCACATATTAGCTTTTACAGTTGTTTTCAGCAGGAAGATTAGTTCATCATATCCTGAACCAGAAATGTCAACATTATTTTTAGGAGAATAAATCTGAAACTGAGTCGCCCTAAAACCGAGTTCCCCTGCTGAGTTGATGACTAACCTTTCTATCCAAAACTTTATTCCTTTTCTTGTCCCATACCTGTTCCCCTCAGGATTGAGGAGTATCAGAGGAAAGGGGGGATTGAAACCGAGCAGGACCCTAAGGGGCCCTCCCAGGTACAAAAGCCCTTCTGCCCATTTCTTGTTTGTAGAAAAAGGCTTTAGTCTCCTGGGCCACTGCTGAGTTCCAAAGAGCGGACCTAAACAGTTACTAATTAGGGATATACATAACAATATTATATATATCTTTGAGCTGTTCTGCAGGAGCTAAGGACCCCACCCCCACCAGATGGAGGATGGTGACTTCTTGCTGAGCACAAGCACTAGACTCCAAACTGGTTGGAACCAGAAAGTTGATGATTAAGATTCCTGAAACATCACCCTGTTACCTCACCACCAACCAATCAGAAGAAAGCCATGCACCCTGCAGTTCTCACCTGAAATGTTGCCTTTAAAATCCTTTCCCTGAAAGCCACTGGGGAGTTTGGATCTTTTGAGTATGAGTTGCCTGTACTCCTTGCTTGGATCCCTGCAAATGAACACTGTACTTTCTTTCACCACAACCCAGTGTCAATAATTTGGCTCTGCTGTGCAGTAGGCAAGCAGACCCTAGGTCAGTTCCATAACCAGACTGATGACAGTGGACTATAATTGGGAGAGACTGCTGGCCTAAAGGTCTGTTAGGAGGCTACTGCAATCATGTAAACAAGGGATGGTGAGAGCCTGACTAGTGAATAGCTGCATTTAGGACTGGATTCAAATATTTCATTTAGGTTACCTTATTATTTATTCATAAGACTCTGATGAAATAACAATATTAACTAACAGTCATTGAGTGCTTATTATGTGTTAGGCACTGTTCTATCTCTTTTACATGGATTTTCTTATTAAGTCCTATGCTTTTTGGATACTATTATCATCAATCTGAATTTTACAGATGAGGAAACTGAGACACTGAGGGTTTAAATGACTAGCCCAGCATCACATGGACAGTAAATGGCTCCTCTGGACTTTGAGTCAGGGCCTCTAGCTCCACCTTCTGCTCTTAACTACTATGCTCTGCTGCTCTCATCATTCCTTGGAACAGGTATTATAAATGGGAGAGGCTGATAATCTGTATTCTCAGAGGGAGAAAAGCAGAAAAATGAATTCAGTGGTTATTTTGCAGTTTTTTGGGAAAATTAATGAAGAAATACTTAAGGGAAGTGATACATCTGGAGAAATGAACTTAAAGAAAAAGATATTTTTTTAAACAAAGGAATAGATTCAAGTCTTTGTAGATTTAATGGTAGAGAGTCATGATATGGCCAAGAGTAGGCAGTCGAGACAAGCAGATAACTTGGAAGATCCGAGATAATTATAGTGATAAAAGTTATTAATTGATATTTTATATATGGGCATGACCCCCCCCCCAATATTTTCCCTTGTGTTCTTGATGATGGTTCATTTTAACCAGAAAATTTAAAATACAAGTTTAAATATTAATTAAATGAATGAAAGAAGGAAGTACAATTCTAATATGAAGAGCTTGTATCAATTCATCTTACCCACTGGAATCAGAGGGTTGGTCCATATGATGGAGCATGGAGAGGTCACTCCACTAGAGGGCGTTGAGGTCTTGTCTCAGTTTGGTGAGTAAAGGTGTGGTTTGATTTATTCTTATTCTGATAGTTTGACCTAAATTAGTGAGAGATTTAAAGAAACATCAAAGTTAAAGATGTAATTTATCTAGCACAATTTGGGGAAAAGTTTACAGAAACTGTATTATTCTTGAACCCACTTCCTTGGTAACTAATTATTTATGTAAATGAAAAGTCAGGAGTTTCTCTTAAAACCAAATCTGATGCTACTCATAATGTAAGCCATGGAATTATCAGGGGAAAATATATTATTTGAAGATTTTTAAAAAAGACTTTTTTCCCCTCCAACCCAATTTTGAAGATATTTGACATTTTCCTCCATCTGAGGTAAGAATTCAATTATTTCATGTAAAAATGACATAATGGGACTCCCTAAACTGTTAACAACGGTTACTTCTGGGAGAGGACAGTGTGATTTGGGAGAGGGTAAAGATGTTTGCTTTTTATACACCATACCTATATATGGTTTGAATTTTTATGAACATAAAGTTTATAATTTAAATAAAAAGAAGAAAATTCAATTGCATTTAAAACTTGGTTAGGAAGCTACTATAAAAATGAATTAGAAATAGAAGTCAATATAATCTGCTTAAGTATAAATTCAGCGTCCAAGTAATATTAATAAGCATTCCACAGTAGAACACTAAAAAGGAAGGAAGGTTGCTGCTACCACTGTATACCTTAGCATCTCTTGGGTTGTGTAGTGGATAGTCACACACAGGCTGTGAAGTCTTCAAAAATGAAACAATTTTTTCTAGCTCCAGTTTAGTTGAGAATGGAACACTTTCTTCACACTTAACAAAAGAGTTAATAACACAGTTGTATAACTCTCTGTTTGCAAAAAAGTGACATACAAAAGAATTAAATATATATAAACAAGGAAACATTTATAGTCAAAATAAATTACGTCCTGGAATGGGGTCCTTTAATTATAAGCTATTGGGAAAATATATAGGTGTCCTGATTACATTATTTCCTTCTGCGTTTTTATTAGAAATATGTAAGTACCTTTTAGGAATAAGTACCTCTTAGGTATATATTGTGGATAAATCGAATATCAAACCATACAAAAATTAAGAAGTAAAAATCTATAAATGTGAGTAGCAACCCCATACTATCATTGACTAAAGACTCTTGAACTGCTGTGCGCTGAGGAGTGTCGGATGGTTGGGTGGAAGCAGTGTCAGGGCCTTCATGTTTTCACTGCTAACCCAATCATAGGGGCCCTTTTCCTGCCCAGAGGACTAGAGTTAAAACATCCCTTCCATCAACCCAGCAGGGGAATATCACAGAGGCATCCAGCGGGGGGACACAGAGCACAACTACGTTTTACCAAGCACGTTGCAAGGAAAGAACGTTTCAGGAATACTAATTATCAAGATAGAATTAAGAAAATAAATTTTGAACAATAAGATAAGCAGGAGGCTAAGCTATTTTTGTTTTTTGTTTTTTTTGGAAATAGAGATGAGGGCTCTGATGATGGAAGAAACAGATGAGAATACTATGGGACATACTTTGGAGAACCAGCAAAATCCAGACAATGAAAAAAAAAAGACGGCAATCTGATTTGAGCAACAGTAGAGACCATTTTCTTACCTATAGGTGGCTAAACATAGGATGTGTGTGTGTGTGTGTGTGTGTGTGTGTGTGTGTGTGTGTGTACTAGCCACTGTGTGTGAATAATACCACATTTCCCCCAACTGTGTATTTTTGGTAAATTTGTAGTATGAAACTATGCATAACTTGCATATTTAGTCATTATTTCTCAAAATAAGTTGTCTTCCTTCAAGTCCTTTTTATTTACATATTTATTTTTTATGAAATGTAGGTTAAATAATACCATCAGGTGTCTGAAGTAGGTTGACACTACTTAATTAATGTAGCCAAAATTCTTTACCCCAACTGTGTAAAACATAATATAGAGCATCTGATAAACAATTTTTTTTTTTTTTGGTCTGGATATGTTAGGTGTTGCAGAAACAAAATCTTATTCTTTTTAAAAATTTATATATACATATATATATTTTAATATTAACTTATTTATTTATCTGATTGTGCCAGGTCTTATTTGCAGCAGGAGGGTTCCTTAGTTGCAGCACGCAGGCTCCTTAGTTGTGGCATGTGAACTCTTAGTTGTGGCTCATGGTCTCCTTAGTTGCAGCATGCATGTGGGATCTAGTTCCCTGACCAGAGATTGAACCCAGGCTGCCTGCATTTAGAACATGGAGTCTTAACCACTGCTCCACTAGGGAAGTCTCAACAAATCTTATTCTTAATGTCCCTGGATATTTTCTACTTATTATTTCAGAATTATATTGCAGAATTCTTCATGTCACCTATTTTTTAAATTTTCAATTATTTAGATTAATTTGGAAATTCAGTATAAGTGACTACTCATTCTCATGCTATAAATCTATGTTGAACAGCAATAAAAATCTATCTTACAAATAATTTAAATGTCCTAATTAAAATCTTGTAGCCAAAATTAATTATAATCAGTAAACCTCCCTTTTAAAGCTTCTGCTAACTTTTCAATTGTTTTGGAAAATTTCTAGCTCAGTAGTCTTACTTCCTTATATCTTTTTTTAAAATAACTGGAAAATCTGAACCCTCCTAAGGAGGGCTGATGCCTGTGAGTAAGTAAAATAGGTAACACATCAACAGTGGAGTATGATTTGGGGGACAGGAAGGGTGCAGTGGGTTCAAACATGCTCTTCCACAGTTGGGCATGATTTGGATTATTTCTGGCTTAGATGACAAAGTTGGAGTCCTCATCTCTGTAGCACATAATTAACAGACATACAGGGTACACTATGGAACAAGACAGAAAACTACTTTCTAATTCTCAAGTTACCATTTAACTAGATTGGACACTTTGTCCGTGTTGGCTAATTTCTCTGGGCTTTCTATTACAGCATATATAAAAGGTAGATAAGAAAACTGTCTAAAATGTACTATTGTACTGCTGAAAACCCAGATGATAAGGGAAAACATCTTTTATTTATGAAATATGTGAAACCTACAGAAAATTAATTAACAGCTACCATGCATTTACCACTCAGATTTAAAAGATGTGAACAATCTGCTGAAACTGGCACAAATTTCATTTCGTATTAAAAAATAAAACACTACAGATATAGCAAAAATCACCCCCTTGCCTCTGGTATCACTTTTCCCTCCCTTGTCAGAAGTCATTGGTGTGTATCATTTCCAGGCATATGTTTGTTAACTATATAAGTATGTACCTCTAAAATTATAAACTATTGTTTTGGGTGTTTCAAATATTACATGATAGCATACGTAAGTGTCCTTTGACAGCTTGATTTTTTTTTAACTTGACATTATATTGTTGAGATTTAGTTACATTGGTACATGTTAATATTGTTCATTTCAACTTCTCTATAGAATTCTGTTATGTGAACGAACAGTTTATTTATTTCTCTACTGGAAGTCAGAATGGTTCCTTATTTTTACTATCAGGAACAATAGTCTCATGAACATCCTTATATTTCTTTCATGCATATGCATAAGAGCTTTTCTAGGATAGTCACTATCTTAGCTTCGGCTGCCATAATGAAATACCATAGACTGGGTGGTTTAAACAGCAAAAATTCATTTTCTCACAGTTCCAGAGGCTGGGAGTCCAAGATCAGGATGTCAGCCTTGTTGGATCCTGGTGAAAGCTCTCTCCCTGAATTGTAGATGGTCACATTCCAACTCTGTTCTCACAAGGCAGATAGAAGGAGAAAGAGGTCTCTTTTCACCTCTTCTTATCATATCAGTTTAGGGTCCCACCCTTATGATCTCATCTAACCTTAATTACCTACTAAGGGCCCTATCTCCAGATACAGTCCCATGGGGGTTAAGGCTTCAACTTATGAATTTTGGGCAGACACAATTCACTCCATTGTAGCCACCTAGTAGTAAAATTGCTGGGTTGTGTGAAATCTGCATCTTCAACTTTTCTAGATATTTCCAAATTGATCTCCAAAGTGGTTGTAATAATTTACACATTCTCCAGCAAGTATACAGGTGAAGGGGTATTTTAAAAAATATTTATTTATTTATTATTTATTTTTTGGCTGCACCAGGTCTTAGTTGAGGCATGCAAACTTCTTAGTTGTGGCATGCGTGTGGGATCTAGTTCCCTGATCAGGGATTGAACCCAGGCCCCCTGCACTGGGAACGTGAAGTCTTACCCACTGGACCACCAGGGAAGTCCCAGTGAAGGGATATTTTTAACTACAAGAACTAAAAAATCCCAAATGGAAGATAGAGTGTATATTTTCAAGTCGCAACTTTTTCCAATTCCACCAATATCTGGAAAGTCTTCTTCCAAGTAGTTCTCTAAGTATTGGCTTCTGCCAATCAGTTCTTTCGTTTGTAGCCATTGTGCTACATGGAGTGGTCTGTCCTCCTCTTTAATCCCAATATAAAAACCACTGACCTTACTCAATCCAATAGAGCTTCATTAGGGGTGAGTGATGTGGAAGAGAACTTCTCAATGGATTCATAGTGATAGCTAGAGAGTTTTCCCAGAGCAGCCAGATCTTGTTTGCTGGGGACAAATGGCACAAAGAAAGTTTCAAGTCCATTTCAGTACAGCCTCTCAAGCTCCCAGTCATCTCTGGTTCCAGCTATGAAAAGCTAGTGTTCTTTGACATCCACAGTGATTTTTTTTTGGCAAATAAGATATGCAATTTTCCTTAAAAATGGTTTAAACAGCATTTGATTCCCTCCCTCTCATTTCCTCTGTCACTCCTCTCCCCCTAATTTAGCATCTTGCTTTCTCATTTCTTCAGCACTCAGGAGCCCTATTTTCCTTTCGTTAATGTGATTCCTCCTCATGCAAGCACAGGGAGGTTTTATTTGCCCCCTGAGGTATGAGTCTGTGAATTGAGAAGTGTCTGATTAGAAAAAGGGATGGTTTCTTATGTTTCAATCATGTAGACAGTCTATGAATCAAAAGGGATTTTTCAGAGTGAGTTAAGCAATCTATTTTCCTTCCCATATGTGTCACCATTTTTCTGGAAACTCTTAGTTATCAGGTAAAACTTGACTTAAGGTGGTTCTCTGACAACTTAATCATGTTCTACACTGGATCCCACAGTGAAGCCAGAAAGCTGAAAGTGTTTGCCACTCTCATTTCCATGGCAACTGTCTGAAGGGCCAAACATAGGATTGCTGTTTCACCGTAGGACCCAGCCGAAGAAGAAAACTGAGTGGTGAGGAAACCCCCTTTTAGTCAGAAATTTTTCTTTAGGAGGTCAAAACCTTTGAAAAATTAATGGAAAAGTACCAAACCAGACCTTTACATTTATATTTTTAATGCTGCATTGTTCTTAACCAGGGAATTTTACATCTGTGTCATAATGAATTCATTTCCCCTTTGCTGCCCCTTGCTCCCTCTTTCCATGTCTGTCAGTCTATCCATTTCTTGTTCTTTCCACTGTAATGTGATGCCTCTCTAACCCAAAAGGAACTGGAAAAGTATTTAAAAATTAATACATGTGACCAGTTATGAATAATCCCATACATATACGAGGATTTTCAAGAGATGAACAAATAAATATCTGTCCAAGGAGTGCAGTGCAGATTCCCCGCATTATCTGGGGAACAAGAAAGTTTTCTGAGCAGGGGTCAACATGGAACAGCTGAACAGTTTTCCAGTTTCTCCTGACTTAAGATCTTTATTTTTTATTTTCAAAGATTGTGAATTTTTAGAGCATTTCTCTCATACTCAGGTACGATTTTATAAAAATGAGCTACCACTATCTTTGGCATGAAATATCAAGAAATGACTATAAAGCCTCCCTTTTTGAAAGAAGGGGGAATGTGTTTATGCCACACTGTTGGGCAATATACATAATACACAAAAAGACTTGGGTTTAAGGTTGTTGCCACCTTCAAAGGAAAACCTGAACATTTCTGTATAGCAGGCTGTTTGGTTTTTGATGGCCACAGTCTTAATTTCTCCTCCCTAGGAGCTGTTCTCTATAAAAAGGATCTTAGAGTTTTATTTACACATTTATAACTATTTTATATATATATATGTATATATATAATATGGCAAATAAACATCATTTTTATAGTTAGAAATTAGATCGAGACAGTGGTCTGATCACTATGAGGACACCTCTTTTAAAGTCACTGAGTAACCTGTTAGAATCCATGTCATTCCTCAGCTCCTTTATCAGGGTCAAAGAGAGACATCGAATTAAAGCAGTTATCCAGCTAGAATGAAACCGCACATACTATTGCAACATAGTTGTCTCTTTGATCTACAATTTAGCTCCCATTTATCATTTCTTAGTGCCCATTTATCAAGTTTGTTTACAGTCGGCCCTCCATATCCACGGTTCTGAATCCACGGATACAGTCCAATGTGTATTGAAAATGTTGGGGAAAAACAATTCCAAAAAGTTTCAAAAAGCAAAACTTGAATTTGCCTCACCTGGCAACTACTTACATAGCGTTTACATTGTATTAGCTATTATAAGTAACCTAGAGATGATTTAAAGTATACAGGAGGATGTGCGTACATTATATGCAAATACTACTAATGACATCTTATATAAGTGCCTTGAGCATCTGCAGAGTTTGGTATCCGAGGTGCAGGGGTTGGGGGGGGGTGTTCCTGGGACCACTTCCCCGGGGATACTGAGGGATGACTATATTTCATTATTCACAATTTATGATAATTTTTAAGAAACACTATCTAAACTCTGCCAATATTTGTTATGAAACAAGACCTGGAAGGAAGCTCCTACGTAAATAGAACAAAAGCATAAAAACTTGTTAAGTGTGGCATAATTTCTCCCCAAGCTGTCCTCAATCAAGCTGTTAACATGAAGAGCCACCTTCTTAAGTGCCCACACTAAAAAGGAATTGTATGTGTATAATCCCTGTTACATTTTTGTTGGTTCGTGTATACATATTTGTATATGTTTACATACACTTATACACACAAACACACACACACATACACACTTATGAAACAAACCATCTGGATCTATGGCTTGGTTTCATTTTGCTTCCTTGGATGCATGTTTCTTTGCCCTTGGACCCCCAAAGGGCAGAGTGTTTTCTTTTTGTTTATTAATATTGTTGATAGTAACAACAATAAGAAAGTCTTAGTTTAACATTGAAATACATATTAGTTGATGGTTTCTTTATATTTATAATACCACATCTCAAATTCTACAAGCAGTAAAAGAGATTTTCCTATGACTTGTAAACTCCCAGTATAGTAGTTTTGCTATGATTTCTAAAGAAAAGAAAAGAAACAGGTGAAAGTTAAGAGGTGCTGGGCCAGGATGGCATCCCCACTTCCCCCAAAGCTTAGGAGGACGGACATCTCAGAAGAATGTGTGCTGGTACCCCCGTTCTCTAGGGGCCGCCTGATCCTGGGAGCCCACTCTTTTTGGCTTCCTGACAGCTGGTGATTCATGACACTGGAGTGCTCATGGAGTGACCAAAAGCAGTGCCAGGCTCTAGACACATCCTCATTTCTGTAATTCAAACAGAGGCGTATTTTGACGTGTTTTAAAGAGAACTGAGTCACTCCTGTAACTGTGGGGGTCTGGTGCAGGGAGGTATCTGCCCTCTGGGCACATGGAGCCAGGATCAAATTCTGTCAGAGCCTTCTTTCCCTTGCTTGTCCCTGCTTCTCTCAGAATGTTCGTGCTTTCCCACAGCAGAGCAGATGAGCTGCTTCCACACAGGGGAGGTCAGCCGGCCACGGCACCGAAGCCACCCATCTCTACCTTCCACACAGAAGGGTCAGGACGTGTGCAGCTGGATGCGGCTAGTGGTGATGGCTTCCACTGGCCCAGCTTGGGGAGGTGGAGGTGTTAATCCTGAGCCACTCAGGAGTGTGCAAGAGCATGGCATTCCTGAGAGGGTTTTGAAAGTGCTTTTGAGAGGCACTCAGTTGATTCACAAGGTGGCCTCACTTAGAATTTAAGCCCTTGGCTCAGGACACCTCTTATCTAGAGCTGAGGTCTCACAGTGCGCTTAACAAGTATATGGACTGTGTATAAGACATGACACATAGATTTAAACTCATTGAAAAAAAAAACACGAGCTACATTAAAGGACGGCTGGAAAATCTCATAGTTTAAAAAATCATAAACTTTTATAGTTAAAATATATGATTATCAATAATATGTTTTACTGGCTATAAAACTTATGGGGAAAATAAATGATAACTTTGATCCTTTTATTTTTTTAACATCTTTATGGAGTATAATTGCTTTATAATGGCGTGTTAGTTTCTGCTTTATAACAAACTGAATCAGCTATACATATACATACATCCCCATATCTCCTCCCTCTTGCATCTCCCTCCCACCCTCCCTATCCCACCCCACTAGGTGGTCACAAAGCACCGAGCTGATCTCCCTGTGCTATGTGGCTGCTTCCCACTAGCTAGCTATTTTACATTTGGTAGTATAGATAACTCCATGCGACTCTCTCACTTTGTCCCAGCTTACCCTTCCCCTCAAGTCCATTCTCTACATCTGTGTCTTTATTCCTCTCCTGCCCCTAGGTTCTTCAGAAACTTTTTTTTAGATTCCATATATATGTGTTAGCATATGGTATTTGTCTTTCTCTTTCTGACTTACTTCACTCTGTATGACAGACTCTAGGCCCATCCACCTCACTACAAATAACTCAATTTCATTTCTTTTTATGGCTGAGTAATATTCCATTGTATATATGTGCCACATCTTCTTTATCCATTCATTGTAGATGGACACTTAAGTTGCTTCCATGTCCTGGCTATTGTAAATAGAGCTGCAGTGAACATTGTGGTACATGACTCTTTTTGAATTACGGTTTTCTCAGGGTATATGCCCAGTAGTGGGATTGCTGGGTCATATGGTAGTTCTATTTTTAGTTTTCTAAGGAAACTCCATACTGTTCTCCATAGTGGCTGTATCAATTTACATTCCCACCAACAGTGCAAGAGGGTTCCCTTTACTCCACACCCTCTCCAGCATTTATTCTTTCTAGATTTTTTGATGATGGCCATTCTGACTGGTGTGAGGTGATACCTCATTGTAGTTTTGATTTGCATTTCTCTAATGATTAGCGATGTTGAGCGTCCTTTCATGTGTTTGTTGGCAATCTGTATATCTTCTTTGGAGACATGTCTTTTTAGGTCTTCCGCCCATTTTGGACTGGGTTGTTTGTTTTCTTGATATTGAGCTGCAAGAGCTGCTTGTAAATTTTGGAGATTAATCCTTAGTCAGTTACTTGATTTGCAAATATTTTCTCCCATTCTGAGGGTTGTCTTTTCATCTTGTTTATGATTTTCTTTGCTGTGTAAAAGCTTTGAAGTTTCATTAGGTCCCATTTATTTATTTTTGTTTTTATTTCCATTTCTCTAGGAGATGGGTCAACAAGAATCTTGCTGTGATTTATGTCATAGAGTGTTCTGCCTATGTTTTCCTCTAAGAGTTTTATAGTGTCTGGCCTTATATTTAGGTCCTTAATCCATTTTGAGTTTATTTTTGTGTATGGTGTTAGGGAGTGTTCTAATTTCATTCTCTTACATGTAGCTGTCCAGTTTTCCCAGCAACACTTATTGAAAAGGCAGTCTTTTCTCCATTGTATATTCTTGCCTCCTTTATAAAAAATAAGGTGACTATATGTGCGTGGGTTTATCTCTGGGCTTTCTATCCTGTTCCATTGATCTATATTTCTGTTTTTCTGCCAGTACCATACTGTATTGATTACTGTAGATTTGTAGTATAATCTGAAGTCCGGGAGCCTGACTCCTCCAGCTCCGTTTTTCTTTCTCAAGATTGCTTTGGCTAGTCGGGGTCTTTTGTGTTTCCATACAAATTTTGAAAATTTTTGTTCTAGTCCTGTGAAAAATGCCATTGGCAGTTCGATAGGGATTGCACTGATTCTGTAGATTGATTTGGGTAGTACAGTCATTTTCACAATGTTAACTCTTCCAATCCAAGAACATGGTATATCTCTCCATCTGTTTGTATCATCTTTAATTTCTTTCATCAGTGTCTTATAGTTTTCTGCATACAGGTCTTTTGTCTCCTTAGGTAAGCTTATTCCTAGGTATTTTATTCTTTTTGTTGCAATGGTAAATGGGAGTGTTTCCTTAATTTCGATTTCAGATTTTTCATCATTAGTGTATAGGAATGCAAGAGATTTCTGTGCATTAATTTTGTATCCTGCAACTTTACCAAATTCATTGATTAGCTCTAGTAGTTTTCTGGTGGCATCTTTAGGATTCTCTATGTATAGTATCGTGTCATCTGCAAACAGTGACAGTTTTACTTCTTCTTTTCTGATTTGGATTGCTTTTATTTCTTTTTCTTCTCTGATTGCTGTGGCTAAAACTTCCAAAACTATGTTGAATAATAGTGGTGAGAGTAGGCAACCTTTTTTTGTTCCTGATCTTAGAGGAAATGGTTTCAGTGTTTCACTATTGAGGATGATGTTGGCTGTGGGTTTGTCATATATGGCCTTTATCATGTTGAGGTAAGCTCCCTCTATGCCTACTTTCTAGAGGGTTTTTATCATAAATGGGTGTTGAATTTTGTCGAAAGCTTTTTCTGTATCTATTGTGATGATCATATGGTTTTTCTCCTTCAATTTGTTAATATGGTATATCACATTGATTGATTTGTGTATACTGAGGAATCCTTGAATTCCTGGGATAAACCCCACTTGATCATGGTGTATGATCCTTTTAATGTGCTGTTGGATTCTGTGTGCTAGTATTTTATTGAGTATTTTTGCATCTATGTTCATCAGTGATATCGGCCTGTAGTTTTCTTTCTTTGTGACATCCTTGTCTGGTTTTGGTATCAGGGTGATGGCCTCATAGAATGAGTTTGGGAGTGTTCCTCCCTCTGCTATATTTTGGAAGAGTTTGAGAAGAATAGGTGTTAGCTCTTCTCTAAATGTTTGGTAGAATTTGCCTGTGAAGCCAACTGGTCCTGGACTTTTGTTCGTTGGAAGATTTTTTTTTTTTGCGTTACGCGGGCCTCTCACTGTTGTGGCCTCTCCCGTTGTGGAGCACAGGCTCCGCACACGCAGGTTCAGCGGCCATGGCTCAGGGGCCCAGCTACTCCACGGCATGTGGGATCTTCCCGGACTGGGGCACGAACCCATGTCCCCTGCATCAGCAGGCAGACTCTCAACCACTGCGCCACCAGGGAAGACCCTGTTGGAAGATTTTTAATCACAGTCTCAATTTCAGTGTGTGTGATTGGTCTGTTTATATTTTCTATTTCTTCTTGGTTCAGTCTTGGAAGGTTGTGCTTTTCTAAGAATTTGTCCATTTCTTCCATTTTATTGGCATACAGTTGCTTGTAGTAATCTCTCACGATCCTTTGTATATCTGCTGTGTCAGTTGTTATTTCTCCTTTTACATTTCTAATTCTATTGCTTTGAGTCTTCTCCCTTTTTTTCTTGATGAGTCTGGCTAATGGTTTATCAATTTTGTTTATCTTCTCAAAGAACCAGCTTTTAGTTTTATTGATCTTTGCTATTGTTGTCTTCTTTTTCATTTATTTCTGATCTGATCTTTATGATTTCTTTCCTTCTGCTAACATTGGGGTTTTTTTTTGTTTTTCTTTCTCTAATAGCTTTAGATGTAAGGCTAGGTTGTTTATTTGAGATGTTTCTTGTTTCTTTTGGTAGGATTGTATTTCTATAAACTTCCCTCTTAGAACTGCTTTTGCTGCATCCCATAGGTTTTGGGTTGCCTTGCTTTCATTGTCATTTGTTTCTTGGTATTTTTTGATTTCCTCTATGATTTCTTCAGTGATCACTTCGTTATTAAGTGTGTACTGTTTAGCCTCCATGTGTTTGTATTTTTTACAGATTTTTCCTGTAATTGATATCTAGTCTCATAGCATTGTGGTCGGAAAAAATACTTGATACAATTTCAATTTTCTTAAATTTACCAAGGCTTGATTTGTGACCCAAGATATGATCTATCCTGGAGAATGTTCCATGAGCACTTGAGAAGAAAGTGTATTCTGTTGTTTTGGGGTGGAATGTCCTATAAATATCAATTGAGTCCATCTTGTTTAATGTTTCATTTAAAGCTTGTGTATCCTTATTTATTTTCATTTTGGATGATGTGTCCATTGGTGAAAGTGGGGTGTTAAAGTCCCCTACTATGATTGTTTTACTATCAATTTCCCCTTTTATGGCTGTTAGCATTTGCCTTATGTATTGAGGTGTTCCTATGTTGGGTGCATAATTATTTATAATTGTTATATCTTCTTCTTGGATACATCTCTTGATCATTATGTAGTGGCCTTCTTTGTCTCTTGTAATAGTCTTTATTTTAAAGTCTATTTTGTGTGATATGAGAATTGCTACTCCAGCTTTCTTTTTATTTCCATTTGCATGGAATATCTTTTTCCATCCCCTCACTTTCAGTCTGTTTGTCCCTAGGTCTGAAGTGGGTCTATTGTAGACAGCATATATACGGGTCTTGTTTCTGTATCCATTCAGGCAGTCTATGTCTTTTGATTGGACCATTTAGTCCATTTACATTTAGGATAATTATTGATATGTGTGTTCTTATTACCATTTTCTAAATTGTTTTGGGTTTGTTATTGTAGGTCTTTTCCTTCTCTTGTGTTTCCTGCCTAGAGAAGTTCCTTTAGCCTTTGTTGTAAAGCTGGTTTTGTGGTGCTGAATTCTCTTAGCTTTTGCTTGTCTGTAAAGGTTTTAATTTCTCTTTCGAATCTGAATGAAATCCTTGCTGAATAGAGTAATCTTGGTTGTAGGTTTTTCCCTTTCATCACTTTAAATAATGTCCTGCCACTTCCTTCTGGCTTGCAAAGTTTCTGCTGAAAGATCAGCTGTTAACCTTATGGGGATTCCCTTGTATGTTATTTGTTGTTTTTCCTTTGCTGGTTTTAATATTTTTTCTTTGTATTTAATTTTTGATAGTTTGATTAATATTTGTCTTGGCATGTTTCTCCTTGGATTTATCCTGTATGGGACTCTCTGCGCTTCCTGGAGTTGATTGACTATTTCCTTTCCCATATTAGGGAAGTTTTCAACTATAATCCCTTCAAATATTTTCTCATTCTCTTTCTTTTTCTCTTCTTCTTCTGTAATTTGAATGTTGGTGTGTTTAATGTTGTCCCAGAGGTCTCTAAGACTGTCCTCAATTCTTTTCATTCTTTTTTCTTTATTCTGGTCTGCAGTAGTTATTTCCACTATTTTATCTTCCAGGTCACTTATCCATTCTCCTGTCGAGTTAATAAGCAGAAGATAATAATAATTAACTATTATTAATATAATAATAGCTATTCTGCTATTGATTCCTTCTAGAGAATTTTTAATTTCGTTTATTGTGTTGTTCATCATTGTTGTTTACTCTTTAGTCCTTCTAGTTTTTTGTTAAACATTTCTTGTATTTTCTCCATTCTATTTCCAAGATTTTGGACCATCTTTACTATCATTACTCTGAATTCTTTTTCAGGTAGACTGCCTATTTCTTCCTCATTTGTTTGGTCTCGTGGTTTTTTATGTTGCTCTTTCATCTGCTGTGTGTTTCTCTGTCTTGTCATTTTGCTTAAATTACTGTGTTTGTGGTCTCCTTTTCACAGGCTGCAGGTTCATAGTTCCCCTTGTTTTTGGTTTCTGCCCCCAGTGGCTAAGGTTGGTTCAGTGGGTTGTGTAGGCTTCTGGTGGAGGGGACTAGTGCCTTTGTTCTGGTGGATGGGACTAGTGCCTTTGTTCTGGTGGATGGGGCTGGATCTTGTCTTTCTGGTGGGCAGGACCGTATCCGGTGGTGTGTTTTGAGGTGTCTGTGAACTTATTTTGATTTTAGGCGGACTCTCTTCTAATGGGTGGGGTTGTGTTCCTGTCTTGCTAGTTGTTTGGCATAGGGTGTCCAGCACTGTAGCTTGCTGGTCGTTGAGTGGAGCTGGGTCTTAGCGTTGAGATGGATATCTCTGGGAGAGCTTTCGCCATTTGATATTACATGGGGCCAGGAGGTCTCTGGTGGAGCAATGTCCTGAACTCAGCTCTCCCACCTCAGAGGCACAGGCCTGACACCTGGCCAGAGCACCAAGACACCGTCAGCCACACGGCCAGGTGGGTGGGGAGTTTCTTGCCTTTGGGGAAGTCTGAGGTCTTCTGCCAGCATTCAGTAGCTGTTCTGTAGGAGTTGTTCCACATGTAGATGTATTTCTGATGCATTTGTGGGGAGGAAGGTGATCTCCACATCTTACTCCTCTGCCATCTTGAAGGTCTCCTCACATGATCTTTTTTTAGAGCACATGAGACTATGGAGAGACACAGACTTATGCAACACAGACTATGGAGAGAAATGTCTTTCAATTAATTTAAGAAGAAAATTCTAGTGATAAAAAGAAAGGTCACATGTCTATACTAAATAGTTTGATTTTTTAAAATTTGAGACACAATTAACAAATAGAACTTTAACCGAAGAAAAGGCTAATGTTAGGTAAAACAGTGATCTTACTGAAAAATGTCAGCATTCTCTCAAAAAGTGTTGCTGAGAGTGTGTATTAGAATAAGCTTGTATCAGTTGAAGCTAAGGTTAGGGAACAATTAAATCTCTGAGTTCTGAACTGAGAATAAGTTAATGCATTTTTATGTGATTTTCAAAGAAATGCAACACATATACACTTTTAACTACCTCTTTTAGTTTCTCCAAAATCAACTTTTATGTCTCTCTTCTAACAAAACATAACTACTCCTCCTCCATGAAAGAACTGGAGATCCTTCCAAAAGATGTCATTGTGAAATGGAAAGTTCTCCCTTTCAAGACATAAAAGGAAGTTGCATTCAAGATGTGCCCAGGCTTCCTCAGTTGGAATATAGGAAGAATTCTGCAATAGGAATAGTGAACAGAAGGGGTTGGGTCTTAGGACTTCTAAATGCCAGCTACCCCTGTTCCCCCAGCTTTCTGACTGATGTTGTCTCCAGTAAGGATCACCAGCCAAATGAAAGAAATTAAGCACTTATTTATTGAGCTGCACAAGCATTAAAAAAAAAAATTTCCTTGTTAAAGGATTTTGGGTATTCTGTGTTGGAAAACCCATCTCAGTCCTAAGACTAAGGTGGGATTTCCTGTTGCCTTTGCAAATATGATACATAGGAACTGTAGGTTCAGGTATGTCTTAGAAGGAGAAAGAGAGCGAGAGAGAGAGACTGACTGCAGAGCAGACTACAAGTCCATGAAGCCAAACAGTTGTGTGGGAGGAGACAGGGCATAGACAGTGGTGGGTCTTCATCACCCTTCAGTACAGAGATCCTGTCTAAAGTCCACCACATTTCTTCACTGTACTAGGAAAATGACAGTATCAGTTAGCTTTTAGTGCATTATAAACCCCACCACAAAATTCAGTGGCTTAAAGCAAAAACTACAAGACTCACAGGTCTGTGAGAGGCAATACTCAAGGCCTCTAAATACCTGGGCTCATAATGGTACATTGTCATTTCCCTTTCATTCTATTGCTCAAGGCAAGTCACATGAGTAAACCTGAAGTCAAAGGGTGGGGAAATATACTCTGTTCCCTTAGAGAGAAGAATTGCAAGGTCTGTGGCAAAAAGCATGGACACAGGAAGGGGCAGCGAACTAGAGGCACTGATGCAAGTTACCACAATGGTCACTGATCCAACAAACTTAAATTAGATATAGATACTGCTCCTTGAAGATTCAGGTGTCTCTGTGAGTATGTGGGAGTTAGGGATCACAGAAAGGAGAGCAGGGCAAGCTTTTGAGTGGCATGTCTTGCAAAGGCACAATGCCTAAACCTGACATTTAGAGATTCAAGACTCCCTGAATCTAAGAGTATTTTAAAGCATTTGATCTAGTGGTTCTACAGAGGAGCTGGGGGCCTCTCTCTCTATCTCAGAGCTGTGACAAATAGAGCCAGCCAGGAACTTTCTCATCAAGACAGGTTAATGGAAGGTAGATGTTCAACAGAGGCAGGAACACATAAGGGGTAACTAACTATGGGAAATAGGTACATTTTCATACCAGTTTTGAGGAGCCTCAGTTACTTGGGGAAGTCTTAAGAAGGGCCCTGAGGTATTACAGATATGCCTCTGGCTCACTACCCTTATCAGGATTACTTAGAGGAAAAAATCTTTTGGTGACTATGCTTAACTTTTGTTGGGGGGAGTGTATAAATATAAAAGCGTTCTACTTTCCTGCAACTCTCCTGGCAGTTGTGCAAAATGACCCGTCCCCTCAAACTTTTCCTCTAGTATTGGTTTCTTTAACAACACCTCAGCCAGTTTTTAAAAAAAATTTCCACCTATTTTGGATATTAGAACAGTCTAATTCTGGCATTTTCAGATTTAGTCCTGTTCTCAAACTTCATTCAAAGTTCATCTTCTCCTGCCTCCAGCTCAGGCTAGATCTGCCTGAAGGGACCATGGTTGCATCTGTATCCATTCCCTCCTCCCTATTCTAGCTGAATTTCAAGGGGGGCTGGGGGGAGGAGGGGCAGAGTTGCCAAGCTGTTCTTGGTTGACCATGACTACCCTTCTGTTCAGTGTCTACACAGCGGATGAGGAGGCCCCCCATCCTCTGCCAACATGGTGAGGAGGTAGCTTATTCTGGTACAGCTCCCTTAGGCGCTGGCTATCCTTTGCCAGGTCTGGCCATCTATTCTAGGCGACCCCCAGTTGTGGCATTTACTTGCAATGCATGGGCCTCTTTGCCAGCATCCTCCTTTCCAACATGCGTATGCACACACACTGCTTCCATTGCCCCAAACTATAGCCTCGGTTCGCACCTTCCGGCCAAGTGTTAGGTGGGCCGGCACACACCGGATCCATCCTCTAATGGAGACTGACAGATCACAGGCAGAATGGTCCTTGGATGTCACCATGCCCTCTCTCTCCAAATCTCTTTTCCCCTATTCAGATCACATGGGAGCCAAGCTTGAACTAAATCACATTATGGGGATAAAAATGTTGGTTCCCTCTTCTGGTAGGCACTCAATCTTTAGAAGAAATTCTCTTTTTTCCCCCTTTCCCTTTCCATTAGATCTGGGGAGGGGAAAACTACACCTCTCTCCCTCTCAGTCCTCTTAGTGGGGGAGGGGAAGCAAAGATGGGAGGTGCATAGGGTGGATGGTGGGAGCAGTTCTGCTCCTTGAAGCTCTGGCAGAATGTGGCTGGCTCCAGGTGCTGGCAGCTCTCTGATTTTAAAATGGCTTTAGTCCACTGCAGCTGGACCCCCACTGCAGTTCAGAGACAACAGTAAAAGTCTTACTAAATGTCTTATTAGCTTTGGAATCAGGCAGAACTTGTTTCAAAACTGGGCTCTGCTACTTATTATTGAGTCTCGTTTTCTTCACCTGTAAAATGGTGTTACTAGAAACTACTTCTCAGGGTTATTGTGATGGGAAAATGAATGAATGAATGTCATTTGGCTCACACATAAAAGGAGTTCATTAATATTAGCTATATTTTCTCATCACCTCATCCTCCATGTCCACCTCCTGCACCTTACTTGTAACCACCTCTGCACATCTGTATATATATGTAGACAAATATAAATGTATGTGTATGTTATGTGCGTATAAAATCTAGGCCTTTGATGTTTTTGCCCCTTGAATCCATGTTTTGTTATTGGTGGAGAAAAATACATTTGGGACATAAATTTTCAACATTCAGTAGCAGTAGTCCTAAGTTCTTATATGACTCATCAAGTCATAAGTTACAAGGGTATCAGGTATGGACTTCTACTTCCTGCAGCACATTTGTGTAGGTGTATTCTTACCAGAAACCCTCCATAATGCTACCTAGTCATTTTGGTCTCTGTTTCTACAGAAATGACTAGGATGAAAGAAAGAAAGACTGAAACAAAGAAATGTGATTGTTTTTATGTTTTACCATCAAGAATATCATTTTAGTTCAAATGAGATCATTCAAATGAGAATAAACAAATTTAAATGAAAAAGAAGTTTTGATGCTGATTTCTAAACTGAATGGGGTTTTCCCTGATAAAATCTACAAAGCAGAATATTTAGCCTGAAAAAAATATCAGCTGCATATAATCATAATCATTACTCATGATTTCACACCTTCAAATACAGTAGACTTTTTAAAAACTCAATAGGTTGAGAGATTTTTAGGATATTTGGTCTCTATGTTTAAAGAAAGGAAAGGTAGCTTAATTATTCATTCAACAAACATTTGTTACAAAGCTAAAGAGGCTCTGTCCCTCTTCTCCATTGCTTTAAAGTGTAGAGATTAGTCTAACACAGGAGAAATGAAGTGAGTTTAAAAAATCAGACTTCAGTATCTTCCTATTCTTCACCGCCTAACAGCTCCACCAACTTTTGACACCATCAACATCTCTACCATCACAAAGCATTCTTAAAATGACCTGCTGTATTTGCCTTGCAGGAAAGTCTACAAGAATTGGAGAAATCTTGATTCATTGCTTCTCAAACTTTCTGCAAAATTTACACAATATTGTCCTGACACAATATTGTCCTGACATTGGACAAATGTGTAGAATACCTATGTTCAGGTTCTGCTTTCATTTACAAGTACACACACACACACACACACACACACAGAGCTTAAAAATAACTGGGAGAGAGGCAGAATTTTTGTTTGATTTATTTTTTTGGACAGAGATTGAATGAGGATGCACTAATAACTATGGCTGGTTTTGACTAATACACATGACTACAATAGTTTTGACATACCAACAAAATAATTCCATGAGTTATACTCACACACATAGATAATGGCCAAGGAATCAGAGTAATAGGATGTTGGAATTGAAGGGTCTCAGAAGTCACTTGTCTGGATCTCTCATTTTACTGGTAAGGAAATTTAGGTCTTTGACTGTCAGGAAAAATTTGAAAGACATTTAAATAGGAAAAAAAATCGCTGAGTGCCCTGTCTAATACATCTTTCCAGGTTGTCTGGTTCTACAGGGGTCTGAGACCAGTCGTTGAGCTATTTTATAACTCAGTAAGTCTTAGAAAACTTACAGTAATGCAAATGATTCTTTTCCATAGAAATGCAAATTAATATTTTCATGTGGAACACAATTGATTATTGCCCTGTGGATAATGATCAGTTTTCCATCTGTTTGCAAGTTCATTTCAGCTTTCCTAATGATATACATAAGCATGCTTTTGAACCGGTTGTATTATCTTACTGGTTCCCTCATTAATTAATGTATTAATCACAGCCCTCATCTTAGTTCCCCATTTAGCATATCAAGGGACAGACTCGGCCAAGTGGATTCTAGGGTTTTTCCTTAGGGAGGTCCAGATACGAAGGGGAAGGGCGTGAACTTGCTTGTTCTGTTCCCAGATGACTGTGGAAAAAGAAGGGAGATAGAGGCAGTGACAGGCAACAGTCAGATGCAGGTCCCCACCATCAGTTACAAACAAACAAACAAACAAATAAATAAATAAATAAAAGATCGCTCGATCGATCGATCGATCTGAGTCTTGCTGTGAACGTGGTTTCCTGAACCCAGCCCGGGCCTACTGAATCAGTCTATGAAGGTGAGCTTCATGCACACTCAGGTTTGAAAACGACTGTTCCAGAATCACAAAATACTCTGAGACTATAAAAAGGAAGGGGAAACATGAATTAAATGAGGCAAGAGGAGAAAGCCCTTCAACCCTGATGTAGTTCAAATTTTCACAGGGAATGACCCATAGAAAACTATACCCTTGGTCTAAGGGTATAAGGGCTTCAAATGTGGGTATAGCTTTGGCAAGATTATCTTCTATTTAATTGCCAGAAGCTACCAGAGAGTGTTTTCATACGGTTCTCCAAGCCCAGTAAAGGCCTTATCTTCAGTGCTATTTCTAATGATTGCTGCAGAACCCACCCCAAGCAGCCCCTGCTTCGGCAAGGAAGAATTAGGATATTTTTCTAATGGGGAATCTGTTCACTTTTACAATGAACAAAGAAAAATTGTAGTTCTTTGAGATTTTGTTTGTTCATTTGGTGATTCAGAGCTTAAACATAAAACACTAGTTTCAAAAGAGGAGATGTCCAAAATTCACCTACCCTGAAGAAGTCAAACAAATTTTTCTATGACAGGAAATAATGTTATCCTTACAGAAAAATGCAGGGAGGCAAACAGTCAGGGCTCAGGGCCATCCTAGACATTGGGGGCTAAATAAACTTATACTGTAGAGCACATTGAATGCACCTCTGGTCTTAATGGTTCTAAAAACGTCAGTGTAACTAAACTAAGTAGGTTACAGAAGATTTGGACATCAGCGTAATTCAAAACGCTCCTGCCTCTCATGTCTGAATATGTGCATCGAGAGTGGCTCAAATGTTGGGAAACCAAAATAGATTCTGTAAGGTGTTGAGAAAAATACCTTAAACCATTTCATGAAGAGAAAAGGAGGCACTGTTGAAGCAAAGTATTGAAATATGGCTTATACAAAACTGCCTTTGTGCTTGTTAAGGTAGCCCAGGCACTTTCCCTAATTCCCACTTAGCAATAACTGCATTTCTATATGTGCCTCATGCTTGTCACTGAAGAGGCTGAAAAGAAAAATCAGTCATGGCCCTCGAGGAGCCTTCCCATTAGTTTAACAGTTATATTGATGAGCTTGTGGAGCCAATAAGACACTCTTCTCAGAGTGTCTTTAACACCAGATGTTAAAATTCCACAAATAAAATACATTGTTGGTCTGGCTAAAGCTACATTTAAAGCTATATATATATTGAAGAACTGAGGTTAAGTCTCAACACCGTAATTTGAGTATCTCTTAGATGACATGTTACAAGATTGACTTACAGCTGTAGCTCATGCTAAAGTCCTCCAGTGATTCCTTGTGACCCAAGAACAGACCCTAGACAGTGAGACCACTTTTTATAGAAATGCATGAATAAAAGCCCAATATAAGCTCTTGACATCAGAGTTAGCAGAATTCAGTAAATACATACCTAAATGTCTATCGATGACTTAATCACTTAAGCAATGACTTAACTCAGCCTACGGAAGCATTAGCCGACCCCCCCATCCCTCTTTGCTCCTAGAGTTCAGGTGGCATAATGTGGATCTGAAAGACCACCCTGAACAAAGTATGGAGTTACATATTCATCAGAATACAGCTGCGGGATATGGAGATCTTAGTTGTTCAAGTGGCAGCAAAGCTAGCAACGTTGTATTGTTATTAAGGTCTACTATATTTATATCAGGGACTTCCACTGTGTAATAATAAGTTGAAAATCAACTCTCTATGCAAAGTGTTAATAAAAAAAAGAAAACACTGAGGAATAGAGAATTAAACAAAATTCAAAATATTATTTTGCTTCAGGTCTTTGAAAAGCCTTTATATGCCAGTATTTCCTAGTAATGCAGGAGATAAGACATGCAGAATATTCCAGATATATTTGACTATGGTATCAGTTAAGATTAAGTTCAACTAAGAGTGATAGAAAAAAATATAAAATATCAGTGTCTTAATGTCTTAAACTAGATAAAAGTTTATTTCTTTCTTAAGTAAAATTCCAGAGATAGATAGTCCAGAGCTGCTTCAGCTGTTTAGGGTGTCATGACTCAGGTTTCCATTGTTAAGACCACCTCATGGTCCCATATGGCTGCTCCAGCTCCAACTTATACATCCATATTCCATCTAGCAGGAAGGAGGAAATGAAAAAGAGAAGAGAAGCCCCTTTCCCTTCAAGGACACTTCCCTAGAGGTTACAAAGTGACGTTAGATTACATCCTATTGATCAGAACTTAATTCCATGACCACGTCTACCTAAAAAAGAGAACTAAAAATGTAGGCTTTATTCTATGCAGCCACATACCTGGTTAAAAATTATATTTGTATGGAAGAAGAGGAGGGGACCATGAATAGTCTCTGCCACAACCATGAAACTCTTTATTTCATGGAGCACTTCACAAAATAAAGGTGTGGAAAGGTCGGTGTAAGTTAATTACTTTTCTCAGTATTTTCTCAATTGCTAAGAATCAGTGTCCAAGGCAATCTACTGGAAGAGTCTGAGAACCAGGACTGGCAAACTGATTTGCCAAGGAATTCTAGCAGGAACCAGAAGCGTGAAAAGGAGAATTAATGTTATTTCATTTGCATTTAGCAATTGCAATAATTCATTTGAAAGCAGAATGCTTCCTCAAACACTGGGAAGCCATCTCTTTGAAATGTAATCATCAAGAAAAACAGAACCCTTATCTCCCAGTTTCTGTGGGAAAGTAGGAGCCTAACTTGAGTGGGCACCTTGCTCTAAATTACAAAGTGATCTTTTTTCATAAAGATAATAAGAACTTTGTTCTTCCTTTGGATAAAGCCAATTAGCTAACGCAGAGGGTCACCTCAATTACCAGATACGTTTAAGACGAACTGTGAGACACAGATTTAGAGAATGGACTTGAGGACACAGGGAGGGGGAAGGGTAAGCTAGGACCAAGTGAGAGAGTGGCATTGACATATATATACACTACCGAATGTAAAATAGATAGCTAGTGGGAAGCAGCCGCATAGCACAGGGAGATGGGCTTGGTGCTTTGTGACCACCTAGAGGGGTGGGATAGGGAGGGTGGGAGGGAGACGCAAGAGGGAGGAGATATGAGGATATATGTATATGTATAGCTGATTCGCTTTGTTAAACAGCAGAAACTAACACAACATGTAAAGCAATTATGCTCTAATAAAGATGTAAAAAGATAAAAGATGAACTCTGTAATAAATGGTGCCGTCAAGTCCTCTTTTTTGAGGGCTAGTTACCGTTTACCTTGAGAACATGTATGGAATGGGTAGTTATCTGCCTGGCTATGTAAAAGGGTGAGATTTCTTTCTGTTTTTGCAGTCTCTCAGTGGATTGCCTGTGATGCACATCACATTCTGGATTAATGCTTATTCAATAACAAAACTGTTTTCTTTCTCCTCTACTTTTGTGGAGAATTTTTCTTGGTTGGCAGGAGATTTTTTTAAGTTTATACTCTGCAACATTTTCCTCAATCTCATTTGCATCACATCACTTAGTGTATTCTCTGACACAAGTAACAGACTGTTGTAATTTAACATTGAACTGCCTAACTGGAGCTTTTTCTCGGTGTGGCTCAAGCAAAGATTCAATTAAAGGAAAAAGATTTTCTACAGAGAGATGTTAATTGACATTAGCTGCTTTCAAATTCTTGGGTGTTGAGTTCTGTGTTCACCATAGAGTCAGTGAGATTCTTTACACTGTTGTCTTGTGACTGCAAAACCCAGTTCCATTGCTCAAAACAGGCTGCAAACCACAAAGATAAGAAGCTCCCAAAGCCTTTACTTAGTGTATTAGCCACCTGGGGAGCTTAAAACAACAGAAATGTGTTGTCTCACAGTTCTGGAGGCTAGAGGTCTGAAATCAAGGTGTCGGCAGGCCTGCACCCCCTCTGAGACCTGTAAGGCAATCCTTCCCCGCTTCTTCCTAACTTCTGGTGGTTTGTCGGCGGTCTTTGAGGTTGCAGCTGCATAACCCAATCTCTGCCTGAATCTTCACAAGGTGTTCTCCCTCTGTCTTTGTGGCCATATTCTCATAAGGACACCAGTTACATTGGAGTAGGTCCCCACCCAATTCCAGTATGACTTCATCTTAAATAAGTACATCTGCAAGAATCCTATTTCCAAATAAGGTCACATTCTGAGGCTTGGACGGTTAGAGCTTTAACGTATCTTACTTGAGGGGACAAAATTCAACCCATAACCCTTAGTAAGAGTCACCATAACAAAGTTGCCCTCCCTGGCCCTGCCAGATGCCTCAATCTTCATGTGTTAAGGTGCTCTCCAATATTTTACTCCTAGTTTATTTTTTAAACAATAAAGAGAAAAATTCTCCCTGTCCAAGTTCTGAAGTATAAAGGAGTTGGCTGGCGTTTGGAGGTAAAACTTAAAACTTTTGTTTAATTAGTAAGGGCTGGGCTGGAGGACATGGTTTCTGAATGCAGGTGAGCTTCCAAACACTGAAGCCCAGAATTCAATTCACCCATCCAGCAGCAGGGCAGCCAGATCACACATATATCACTCATGTAATCAAGATGTGCCCAGGTTTGACCTTGGCCCTGGTATTTTGCTGAAAGAGCCATACAGATGTCTACTTTCACAGCATTTCTCACATCCTGAAACTTGTGGGTGATCAGAGGTCGGGTGATATCATAATCATAGGGGACCATCATAGATGATCAGCTTAACAGTGACAGTAACACAAACAAGAGTTGTGAACAACGGATGTCATTTGGATTTATCAATGATCTGAATAACTATCTGGATAGTCCCTTTCGAATTATGGGCAAGTAATGAAGATTGAACTTGTGTTAAAATTCTTATTATCAAATTCTGGGAAGATGACAACGGTGGGAATGGCAAGCTTTTGGATCTTCCCAAATCCCAGTAGAGAGAAAACAGTGAAATTAAAACAAAAAACAAACCAGTGTACAACATTTACAACAAAACTAGGTGACAAGGTACTCCATGAACCCCAAAGTGCGAACGAGCAGGAGTCACAAGATCAGCACATAATCAGCAACTGTTCAGGAGAAAGCAGAGGGAAGCCAGGAGACGACTGACAACCTGATAATAGGAGACACCAAGATGGCTGCCAGATCCTCAGGAGGAGGTGGGACAGTGAAAGCAGCAGCAGGAATGAGAGGGGTTTGCCCCTGGCTTAGCAGGACAGGCAAAGGGCCTGCAGGAAGCCGGGCTGACGGGCTTAGCAGCACACCCTCCTCACCTTCCATAGGGCCCTACACCCAGGCAAGATGGTCAGAGATGAATCAAAATTGAGCAGAAAGGAACAAAAGAGATGAAGGAAAGAGAAGGCCCAGATAAAAGTGGGGCAGATGAATAGAGGAAGAAAAACTCAGAAAAATCATTTTAAAATTAAAAATATATACACTCAACACCACACAGAAGCAACAGGAGTTGTTAGAACAAAATATCCTTCTGATAGTCAGGAAAACTTAATTCATATAGAAATGAGTAACAGAAAATGTCAAGGCCAAATCCCGTACAAAGATGCTATGTGTCTTCAATAAAAAGTCCTATTTGAGAATTTTTCACATCTTGTGAGGATGAATTAAATTATCATTTTGCCACCTTAAACTTTCACGAGGAGGAAAAAGTTCAAAGTCTGGATAAATTACTTTCTATTTTGACATAATAAAGAATGTGAAGAGAAAGGGAATGGAATACATTGTTAGAAAAAATATTTAAAACACATTTAATTTCACTAATCAACTTTTAATTTGTGACTACTAAAATTATTATAATAATTCTATATTTTAAAATTATTTTTCAGATTTATTATTGATTTCTAGTTCTCTTACGGCAATACTTGGTTTTGACCTTGATTTCAGCCAAGTATTGACTTTAACTTCTGGTCCTCTAGCATTTGGAAAAAGTATCCATCAGTGCATATCCACCCTGTACAATTTATGGTCTGGATGGCAGAAAGAGAACATGGATTCTCAGTGGGCTGCTTCCTCCCAAAAGGAGAATGAGAGGAAGGAGTTGGGCTATGCACCCTCAACATCTTTTTCTAGATTCTTCAATCAGATTAAGGATTTATCAATTATCTATGATAAAAACCACTTGAAAATTCTGATTTGAAAAGATACATGCACTCCAATGTTCATAGCAGCACTATTTACAATAGCCAAGACATAGAAACAACCCAAGTGCCCAATGACAGACATGTTTAAGAAGAAGAGGTGTGTGTGTGTGTGTGTGTGTGTGTGTGTGTGTGTGTGTATGTGTGTATATATAATTATATATATAATATTCCATTATATTATATATAATATATATTATATATAATGGAACATTATATATATATAAAAATGGAATATTACTCAGCTATAAAAACGTTTGAAATATTGCCATCTGCAGCAACCTAGAGAATATCACACTAAGTGAAGCAAGTCAGACAGAGAAAAACAAATATTATGTAATATCACTTATATGTGGAATCTAAAAAATAACACAGATGAATCTATATACAAAACAGAAACAGACTCACAGACATAGGAAATAAACTATGTTACCAAAAGGAGAAGGGAGCAGGGGGAGGGATGAATTAGGAGTCTGTAATTATCTGTTAACTCCTATACATAAAATGGATAAGCAACAAGCATTTACTATATAACACAGGGAACTATATTCAATATCTTATAATAATCTATAATGGAAAATAATATGAAAAAAATATATATATAACTGAATCACTTTGCTGTACAACTGAAACTAACACATATTGTAAATCAGCTACACTTCAATTTAAAAAAATAAATTAAAAAAACCCTTAGTAACTTAAAACAACAACAATTTTAAATATTCATAATACCATGAGTTGTTGTTGCTTCAGCATCACATATACTAAAATTTAAACAATACAGAGAAGGTTAGCATGGCCCTGAGCAAAGATGACATGCAAATTCACGAAGTATTTCATATTTTTAAGGGGTCAATTTTTCAAGAAGATATAATAATTGTAAATACATATACACCCAACATAGAGCACCTAAATATATTCAGCAAATAGTAATAGATGTGGAAAGAGAAATAGACAGTAATACAATAATAGTAGGGGATTGATTACCCCACTTTCAGCAATGGATAGATCATCCAGACAGAAAATCAACAAGGAAATATTGGATTTGAACCCTACATTAAATGGATCTAACAGACATTTATAGAGCATTCCATCCATCAGTGGCAGAACACTCATTCTTCTCAAGTGCACACAGAATATTCTCCAGGATAGACCATATGATAGGCCACAAAGCAAATCTTAGTAAATTTTAAAAGATTGAAATAATACCAAGTATATTTTCCAACCACAATGGTATAAGTTGAAATCAACAATAAGAGGAAAGTTGGAAAATTTACAAGCATATGGAAGCTAAACAACATACTCCTGAACAATGAGTGGGTAGAAGAACAAACATAAAAGGGAAATCAAAAAATATCTCAAAACAAATGAAAATGGAAACATAGCACACCAAAACATTTGGGATGCTGCAAAAGCAGTTCTGAAAGGCAAGTTTAACAGCAATAAATGCATATATTAAGGAAATAGAAAAATCTCAAATAAGCAACCTGACTTTACACCTCAAAGAATTAAAGAAAAAAGAACGAAGACCAAAGTTAGCAGAAGGAAGGAAATAACAAAGATCAGAGCAGAAATAAATGAAACATAGACCAGAAAAACAATAGAAAAGATCAATGAAACTAAGAGCTGGTTTTTCAAAAAGATAAACTTTTAGCTAGACTAAGAAAAAAGAGAAAAGGGCTTCCCTGGTGGCGCAGTGGTTGAGAGTTCGCCTGCCGATGCAGGGGACATGGGTTTGTGCCCCGGTCTGGGAAGATCCCACATGCCGCGGAGCAGCTGGGCCCGTGAGCCATGGCCGCTGAGCCTGCGCTCCTCAATGGGAGAGGCCACAACAGTGAGAGGCCCGCGTACCGCAAAAAAAAAAAAAAAAAAAAGGAAAAAAGAGAAAAGACTCAAATAAAATCAGAAACTAAAGAGGAGACATTACAAATGATATTACAGAAATACATAGTATTGTAAGAGATTACCATAAGCAATTATAGACCAACAAATTGGATAAGCTAGAAGAAATGGATAAATTCTTAGAAGCATACAGCCTACCAAAACTGAATATGGAACAGACTCACAGACATAGAAAACAGACCTGTGGTTGTCAAGGGGGGTGGGTGGGGGAGGAATGGATTGGGAGTTTGGGATTAGCAGAGGTAAACTATTATATATTAGAATGGATAAACAACAAGGTCTTACTGTATAGCAAAGGGAGTTATATTTAATATCCTGTAATAAACCATTATGGAAAAGAAAAAAAAAGACTGAATCTGGAAGAAATAAAAAATCTTAACAGAACAATAATGAGTGAGATTGAATCAGTAATCAAAAACCTTTGAACACAGAAAAGCCAGATGACTTCACTGGTGAATTCTACCAAATATTTAAAGAAGAATTAACACCAATTATTCTCAAATTCTCCCAAAAAATTGAAGAGAAGGGGACATTTTCAACTTTCTTTATTTCATGAAGCCAGCATTACCCTGAGACCAAAGCCAGATAAGGACACTACAAGAAAAGGAAACTATAGAACAATATCCCTGATAAATGCAAGAATTCTCAACAAAATATTAGCAAACTGAATCCAACAACACATTAAAAGGATCATACACCATAACCAAATGGGAATTATCCCCGGGATGCAAGAATGGGTCAACATAATGCAAATCAATAAATGTTATACACCACATTAATAGCATGAAAGACAAAAATCATATGATCATCTCAATAGATGCAGAAAATGCACTTGACAAAATACAATACCCTTTCATGAGAGAAACCATCAACAACTTGGGTGTAGAAGGAATATACCTCCACATAATGAAGGTCATACTGACAACCCACAGCTAACATCATACTCAATGGCGAAGGACTGAAAGCTTTTCCTCTAAGATCAGATACAAGATCAGGGTGCCCACTCTCACCGCTCCGATTTAAAATAGTACTGGAAGTCCTAGCTAGAGTAATTAGGCAAGGTATAGAAATAAAAGGTATCCAGCTGGGGAAGGAAGAAATAAAATAGTCATTATTTGTAAATCATATGGTCTTATGTAGAAAATTCTAAAGACTCAACCAAAAAAACTGCTGGAACTAATCAATGAATTCAGTAAAGTTGCAGGATAAAAATCAACATATATGCTCAATATTCTGTAATAACAAAGAATTTGAAAACGCATAGATACATGTATATGTATAACTGAATCACTTTGCTGTACACCTGAAACTAACACAACATTGTTAATCAACTGTGCTCCAATATAAAATAAAAAATTAAAAAAATCAACATACAGAAATCAGTTGTGGGCTTCCGTAGTGGCGCAGTGGTTGAGAGTCCGCCTGCCGATGTAGGGGACACGGGTTCATGCCCCGGTCTGGGAAGATCCCACATGCCGCGGAGCGGCTGGGCCCGTGAGCCATGGCCGCTGGGCCTGCGTGTCCGGAGCCTGTGCTCCGCAACGGGAGAGGCCACAACAGTGAGAGGCCCGCGTATCGAGAAAAAAAAAAAATCAGTTGTGTTTCCATACACTAACAATGAAATATCTGAAAAAGAAGTAAAACTATCCCAGCCACAACAGTATCAAAAACAATAAAATAATTAGGAATAAGTTTAAGCAAGGAAGTGAAAGATCTGTACAATGAAAACTACAAGACTTTGATGAAAGAAATTGAAGAAGACACAAATGGAAAGCTATTTCATGTTCATGGATAAAATTAATATTGTTAAAGTGTCCATGCTATTCTAAGCCATCTATGGATTCAATGCAATACCTATCAAAAATCCAGTAACATTTTTCACAGCAATAGCAAAAACAATTCTAAAATTTGTATGGAACCACAATAGACCCTGAATAGTCAAAGCAATCCTGACAAAAAGGAAAGGATATTTTCTTCAGTAAATGGTGTTGGGAAACTTGGATAACCACGGGCAGAAGAATGAAATTGGACCCTTATATCACTCACAAAAATTAACTTGAAATGAATTAAAGACTTAAACATAAGGCCTCATACCATAAAAGTCCTGGAAGAAAACAGAGAAGAAACTCTTTGACATTGGTCTTGGCAATGATTTTTTGGATGTGATATGACACCAAAAGCTCAAGCAACAAAAGAAAAAAATCGACAAGTGGAACTATGTCAAACTAAAAATCTTTTGCACAGAGAAAGAAACAATTAACAAAATGAAAAGGCAAACTATGGAATGGGAAAAAATATTTGCAAACCACGTATTGGATAAGGGGTTAATATCGACAATATATAAAGAACTCATAGAACTTAATACTAACAACAAATAAACTGATTAAAGATGGGCAGAGGAACTGAATAGACATTTTTCCAAAGAAGATATCCAAATAGGCAACAGGTACATGAAAAGATGCTCAACGTCACTAATCGTTAGGGAAATGCAAATCAAAACCACAATAAGATATCACCTCACACCTGTTAGGATGGCTGTCATCAAAAAGACAAGAGATAACAAGTGTTTGCAAGGATGTGGAGAAAGGGAACCCTTGTGCATTGCTGGTGGGAATGTAAATTGGTTGAGCTGCTATGGAAAACAGTGTGGAGTTTCCTCAAAAATTTAGAAATACAACTAACGTGTGATCCAGGAATCTCAGTTCTGGATATATACTCGAAGGAAATGAAAACAGGATGCTGAAAAGACATGTGCACTTCCATGTTTATTGTAGCATTATTCACAATAGTCAAGATATGGAAACAACCTAAGTGTCAATGGATGAATGGCTAAATAATTTCTATATATATATAAAATATATTTTTATATATATAGAAAATATTCCCTTACATATATATATATGGTTATAGAAGCTGTTTATATATATATATATATATATATATATATAAATATCCCAACGGAATATTACTCAGCCATGAGAAAGAAGAAAATCCTGCCATTTACCACAACATGGATGGACTTTTGAGGGCATTACGCTAAGTGAGATAAGCCAGACAGAGAAAGACAAATATTGCATGATATCACTTACAATGGAATCTAAAAAAGAAGAATTTGTAGAGACAGAATAGAATGGTGGTTACCAGGGACTGGGGGAGGTGGGTGAACTGGGGAGATATGTTAAAGGGTGCAAACTTGCAACTAGTAGATGAATAAGTTGTGGAGAGCTAATGCACAGCATAGTGACTACAGTCAGCTGTACTGTATAATATACTTCATTGCTAAGAGACTCCACCTTAAGTGTTCTCACCACAAAAAGTGAAATGATAATTATGTGCCATGATAAAGGTGTTAGCTTAAGCTATGGTGCTAATCATATTGCAATATATAAATGAATCAAATCAACACATTGTACACCTTAAACTTACACAATGTTATATGGAAATTATATCTCAATAAAAAAATACTGTGGGTCATCAATTTGCACTGGACCCAGTGGGAGGTCTTCCTGCTGGTTTTGTCTGGGTCACACACATAGCTGCAGTCATCTGCAGGTGAGCTCTCTTATACAGCTGGTGGTTGGTTTCAGCTGTTGGTTGGGCCTTTCTGTCATGTGTTCTCTCATTGTTGAGAAGCCTAGTCCAGGTTACGCAAGAGCAGAATTCATGGGGACCAGTGCAGAAGCTGCAAGGCCACTGGAGGCAAAGAAGTTCAGAAGCCACAACCCATCACTTGCACTGTATTCTGTTGATGAAAGGAAATCATAAATGCAGGCCAGATTGAAGGGGTGGGAAATTAATCCTGCCTCTTGGTGGGAGAAGTGGCTAAGTCACATTATAAAGGGCCTGAGGAGGGAGGAATTATTGTGACCACTTTTGCAAACAATCTTCCCCAAAGTCTAGTTCCTCTCCTGGGACAGATGAGTAAAGGGATGAGAGCCAGCAGGCCAATGGGAATGGAGCCTCTGAAAATGGAAGGAAATAGCAGGAGTGAGGGAGAAGTGTCTGTTCTTCCCACTCAGCCCACAAAACTTTAATACTTTATTTATTTTTGGCTGCTTTGGGTCTTCGTTGCTGTGTGTGCAGGCTTTCTCTAGCTGTGGAGAGTGGGGGCTACTCTTTGTTGTGGAGCACGGGCTCTAGGCACACGGGCTTCAGTAGTTGTGGCTTGCGGGCTCAGTAGTTGTGGCTCGCGAGCTCTAGAGCACAGGCTCAGTAGTTGTGGCGCATGGGCTTAGTTGCACTGCGGCATGTGGGATCTTCCCGGATCAGGGCTCAAACCCGTGTCCCCTGCATTGGCAGGTGGATTCTTAACCACTGTGTTACCAGCGAAGTCCCTAATACTTTAAAATAAAGGATTCCTTTCAACCTATGAGTAGCAATTTCAGACAATTGCAGAAAGTAACATTAATTCAAATAACATTATTCTCTGCTTATATCTTTTAATCTTATGATATCACTTATATTTAGAATTTAAAAAATGATACAAATGAACTAATATGCAAAACAGAAATAGACCCACAGACATAGAAAACAAACTTACAGTTACCAAAGGGGGAAGGTGGGGGAGGGATAAATTAGGAGTTTGGTGTTAACATATACACACTACTATATATAAAATAGATAACCAACAGGGACCTACTGTATAGCACAGGGAACTATATACTTTGTAATAACCTATATGGGAAAAAAATCTGAAGAACTATACATATATATATATATATATATATATATATATATATATATATGGATGTATATATATATGTATAACTGAATCAATTTCCTGTACACCTGAAGCTAATACAACATTGTAAATCAACTCTACTTCAATAAAAAAAAAGGTTACCAAGATAAATTAAAAAAATAAAAAAACAAAACCTCTACAAGCAGTAAATGCATTGAGTGATTCTAGATTTTTAGACTGCATATATATTTTTGCTAAGCCCTGATTATTAAAGAAAGTTTAATTAAAGTTTAAATATATTTTTCTCTAGATGTAGAAAGGAAAGTCAACGAATATACTAGGAAGTGAAGTGAGATTGCCATACTACAAAGATTACTGTTAAACATGGGCATAATTAAGGAAAGCTTCAAACTCAAGTTTTTCTCTTCAGGGCTTTACAAATTGGAGAGATTCTTCTATATTTAGATGGTTTAAAGGACAGCATCATACATACCAAGGGAGGCGGGGAGATGAATATTTTTAACCATGATTCATTTTGCCTCTGCAGCCCCATGGCCAACCGGTGTCTTATCATGAGAAAGGCTGCTAACCCATCACAACCCCATGGATTTGGGTGCTGATGAGTAAAAGGAAAACAAGGTCTGCATCATCATCAGTGGCTAAGGAGACAGGGGTCAGGGCAAGTGGAGGACAGGCTTCGAGTGTGCAGTACAAAATCCAGCGCCTCTGCGGCTCCCAGGAAGCTTGCTCAACAACCGCTCCAAACTCTTCCCTTTGGGACAGTCTAACATTCATGGAGCAAAACTGGACCAGGAGGTAAAACCAGTCTGTCTTGAATGGCTGGGCCTTGGTTTCATGGACATCTTGGTGTCAAGTCTTGGCTGTTGTGTGATCTGGTCACAGTAGGGAAAGGGGCTGGTGCTATATCCCTCAGTAGGTTCTCACCTTTTCGTTCTGAATCAGGGCAAACTGTAAGGTGGAAAAACAGAGCCCAAGAGGGGAAATGGAAAAGCCTGCTGCCTCACACCTTTTCTGCCCTCCCTCTGCTGGAGCTTTCCTAGTGCTGAGCTGCAGCTAGCAGGGAACCAGAGGGAAGGAAAGGTGCCCAAAGGGAGCTGCTGATATCTGGGGGACTGTTTGTATGCAGGAATGTCCCAGAAAGACTAACCCCACCTACAGTTTCTCTTCCTTTTCACTTATGGTAACAATGGGCAATGAATCTCTCTCTTCCTCTCCCTTCCTTCCTTCCTTCTCTGCTTCTTCTTTCCTTTAAAATTCCTCACTACTATTCACTGTGAAACTTGGTAAGAACTACCATGATTGAATGTGATGGGCATCCACACAGCTCAGGGACATTCACAAAAGGCATTTTAACCATGAAAGCTGCGAAGTATGACTTAGAACATCTTCTCAAGGGCGTGAAGAATTCTGAATTTTGCATGTCTTTTATTCTGGCTATGCACATGCATACATATACACATTAACACTAAAAAAATTTTTTTCTGAGTCTTGAAGAAATGTATCAAGATTGAGTCTTCAGAAAAATCAGTATTTTGATAGAGTATCATTTGTATTTTTTACCTTTACTAAAGATATATCTGATATTCAGTCTGTCTTGTAAAAAGATGTAGCTCAGTGGAAAACTTTTGCTTTTTATTTACAGTATGATCTTCGGTCAATGGGAGATTATAATAACTGCTTTTGACTTATTAAACCGTTTTATTCTGTGCTGAAGTTTATGTAGCACATGTTGTATCTAAACAGTACCAGACAGAAAACTGACCCCAGTCAGTATAAGGAGCTGAGGGAAGGCTGAGACTTCATTTGTCACAGAGGAGATTCCCAATTGACTAGATCACCCTTATACATGAAGATAGAGGAGCTGACAACTGGCTCGGTTGGCATATAATGAAGCAGCAAGATGACAAAGTGGTTGTCTTAGGGTTTTGTGTTCACTTTGTAGATATTTTAGAAATAATAGAAATTATTTCTGATACTACTTTAGAAAGGTGTAGTACAAATTCACAAAAATCCTTATCTTCCTACATTAGGCAAACTATCCTATACTCTTGAGTCTCTGGATTGGTCTCTCTAATCTCAGCCCACTCTGTAGCCAGCAGACGTAGCCATCCTGACCTTTCTTTAATAATAATAGTGTTAACGTATATCTCATTCCTCTCAGGTAGATTCTATTTTTACCACCGGTAGGTGGTAAAGCCAGGACTTGAACCCATTAGTCAGACCCACGCCATCATATTGCATTTGTACCTTGATATCAAGTCAAGTATTTTTAATGCAAGTGTACTGAAATGCTTCATGTTTGAGAGGCAGATTAAAATGCTTATTAAATGCAACAAATTCCACTGTAGTTGGGTTGAATATGTCACTTCCTTGCTTCAAAATCTCCAGTTGTTCCCTATTGACCCACACCTAAGTGATCCATTGAAGAAATCAATTAAAATGAGGAAAATGCTGTAAACGCATCCTAATATTTTAAATTTAACATGAAACATGGGCAGCCACGTGTGATATGGAGTGAGGGTCTCATCTTGAGCAGGGGTCCTCTGGTGGAGTTCAGGGGGGCCTCCTTACCTACATCACAGTCAGCTGCATCATCTTATGATCTGAAGTTGCAGTTTCTTTAAAGTAGAACAAGATCTGAAAGACATCTCTGAGGCAATCTGAGCCCAGAATCCTCCTGGAGTTTTATATATTTTCTCCAGTTTTTAAAATAACTTTCTCCCCTACAGCTAATTTAACATCAATTTCTTTAGGTCCTCACTTTAATCAATTCTTTCCAAAGCATTCTACTTAGCTGTCATAGAAATTATCCCCCATCATTCCCCCTCACATTCTTTTTTTAAAAATAAATTTATTTATTTTTGGCTGAGTTGGGTCTTTGTCGCTGTGTGTAGGCTTTCTCCAGTTGCGGTGAGTGGGGGCTACTCTTTGTTATGGTGCATGGGCGTCTCATTGCTGTGGCTTCTCTTGTTGCAGAGCACGGGTTCTAGGTGCACGGGCTTCAGTAGTTGTGGCACGCCGGATTCAGTAGTTGTGGTGCACGGGCTTAGTTGCTCCCCAGCATGTGGGATCTTCCCAGACCAGGATTCAAACCCATGTCCTCTGCATTGGCAGGCGGATTCTTAACCACTTCGCCACCAGGGAAGTCCCCCCCACCCCACATTCTTATTTCATCAGGTTACATAGCATTGAATTAAATTATGTTATTCCAGTTACAAATAAAGAAGGTACCAACAGGCTCAGGAGCAAAGGTAACTAATTCTTGGTAAGCCCTGAACTCAGATGGTGGGGGCAGCAGTGCTGGGAGCTGTGGAGAGAGGCAGCTGTCTCCCAAGTTCAGGTGCAGGAAGCATCAGCAAACAAGTTTTACGAAGGGAATGAGAAGTGTCAATTGTCTACAGAGCTGACTGACTGGACATCCATTATGAAAGCTTCTCTGGTTCAGGTTTCTCAGTCTGGCATTCATGGTCCTTAGACTTGCCTCCACCCAGCCCCCAACTCTCCTATTCCCTGCATGTGTCATATGGACCATGGATGAAGACCATATTTACTCTTCTCCAGCCAGAAGTATCAACACTCCCCTGTGGTACAAGATACTTTGTCCAAACTCTCCTGGAATGTCCTTTGCACCAGCACGTGTTCCTGTTGAAAGCCTACCCATCCTTCAGATCTCTCCAGAGAGAAGAACCAGCCAGCATATACCAGTATATACAACATAAATCCACATACATACCACTGATGTTCCCAAAGGATCCCCAAACAACTTGAAAAAATTCAAAATAAATATGAAACAGGACAAACGAAAGAAGAAAAAATTGCAGGGGAATGCATGTGTTCAATATTTGAGGTGATCTCTTAACATCAGCAGAGTTCTTAATTTGTTTCTCAGCTTTTCTTAATTTAAAAGGCAAAAGGACTATATCATTTTTTTTAACCTGATAAAAGAAAGTAAGCTTGTTTACCTTTAAGACCAATTCATTCCTGATACAAAAATCAAATCATGTGTAACTAAATGTTAACACAGAAGAGAAGCCTCCAGAGAGAGGGCTTGATTCCTTTGTCAAGATAAATTCATGGGCCCGTGTTAGAACTCCTTGGAAGTCTTTTCATATTCTGTCTAGGCTCTTAGACATCACCTACCATTCTCTAAGAACTTTCCAATCGGTCAGCTCATGTCAGCACTGTCGGGCACTTCAGACACCACAGGGCAGCACTGAAACTGAATTCACAACATGTGGGATGGTTCTGCTCTGCCTCTTAACAGCTGAGTGATCCTTCCAGGTTACTTAAACTCTATGCTTTTCATTTTCTCATCTATAAAATGGTATTCAATAATTGGAAAAATATAACTGAAAAGTACCTATCGCAGTGCCTGACACATATTAGGTGACAATTTAAAGTACTGTTATTATTATTACTAGTTTTCTTTAAAAACGGCCAACAAACAAACAGACAAAACAACAACAACAAAAAACTTTTCCTCCTCCCTGGCTTCTTTTTCTCTGATTTAAAACTTCACAGGTCCCACCAGAGGGCAGAGAGCAGAAGCAAGAAGAACTACAATCCTTCAGCCTGTGGAACAAAAACCACATTCACAGAAAGATAGACAAGATGAAAAGGCAGAGGGCTATGTACCAGATGAAGGAACAAGATAAAACCCCAGAAAAACAACTAAATGAAGTGGAGATAAGCAACCTTCCAGAAAAAGAATTCAGAATAATGATAGTGAAGATGATCCAGGACCTCCGAAAAAGAATGGAGGCAAAGATCGAGAAGATGCAAGAAATGTTTTAAAAAGACCTAGAAGAATTAAAGAACAAACAAAGAGAGATGAACAATACAATAACTGAAATGAAAAATACACTAGAAGGAATCAATATCAGAATAACTGAGGCAGAAGGACGGATAAGTGACCTGGAAGACAGAATGGTGGCATTCACTGCTGCGGAACAGAATAAAGAAAAAAGAATGAAAAGAAATGAAGACAGCCTAAGAGACCACTGGGACAACATTAAACACAACAACATTCACATTATAGGGGTCCCAGAAGGAGAAGAGAGAGAGAAAGGACCCGAGAAAATATGTGAAGAGATTATAGCTGAAAACTTCCCTAACATGGGAAAGGAAATAGCCACCCAAGTCCAGGAAGCGCAGAGAGTCCCATACAGGATAAACCCAAGGAGAAACATGCCGAGACACAGAGTAATCAAATTGGTAAAAATGAAAGACAAAGAAAAATTATTGAAAGCAACAAGGGAAAATCGACAAATAACATACAAGGGAACTCCCATAAGGTTAACAGCTGATTTTTCAGCAGAAACTCTACAAGCCAGAAGGGAGTGGCATGACATATTTAAAGTGATGAAAGGGAAGACCTACAACCAAGATTACTCTACCCAGCAAGGACCTCATTCAGATTCGAGGGAGAAATCAAAAGCTTTACAGACAAGCAAAAGCTAAGAGAATTCAGCACCACCAAACCAGCTCTACAACAAAGGCTAAAGGAACTTCTCTAAGTGGGAAACACAAGAGAAGAAAAGGACCTACAAAAACAAACCCAAAACAATTAAGAAAATGGTCATAGGAACATACATATTGATAACTACCTTAAACGTGAATGGATTAAATGCTCCAACCAAAAGACACAGGCTCGCTGAATGGATACAAAAACAAGACCCGTATATATGCTGTCTACCAGAGACCCACTTCAGACCTAGGGACACATACAGACTGAGAGTGAGGGGATAGGAAAAGATATTCCATGTGAATGGAAATCAAAAGAAAGCTGGAGTAGCAATCCTCATATCAGATAAAATAGACTTTAAAATAAAGAATGTTACAAGAGCCAAGGAAGGACACTATGTAATGATCAAGGGATCAAACCAAGAAGAAGATATAACAATTATAAATATATATGCACCCAACATAGTAGCACCTCAATACAAAAGGCAACTGCTAACAGCTATTAAAGAGGAACTTGACAGTAATACAATAATAGTGGGGGACTGTAATACCTCACTTACACCAATGGACAGATCATCCAAACAGAAAATTAATAGGGAAACACAAGCTTTAAATGACACAATAGACCAGATAGATTTAATTGATATTTATAGGACATTCCATCCAAAAACCGCAGATTACACTTTCTTCTCAAGTGCGCATGGAACATTCTCCAGGATAGATCACATCTTGGGACACAAGTCAAGTCTCCATAAATTTAAGAAAATTGAAATCATATCAAGCATCTTTTATGACCACAACACTATGAGATTAGAAACAAATTACAGGGAAAAAAACGTAAAAAACACAAACACATGGAGGCTAAACAATACGTTACTAAATAACCAAGAGATCACTGAAGAAATCAAAGAGGAAATCAAAAACTACCTAGAGACAAATGACAATGAAAACACAATGATCCAAAACCTATGGGACGCAGCAAAAGCAGTTCTAAGAGGGAAGTTTATAGCAATACAAGCCTACCTCAAGAAACAAGAAAATTCTCAAATAAACAATCTAACCTTATACCTAAAGGAACTAGAGAAAGAAGAACAAACAAAACCCAAAGTTAGCAGAAGAAAAGAAATCATAAAGATCAGAGCAGAAATAAATGAAGTAGAAACAAAGAAAACAAGAGCAAAGATCAATAAAACTAAAAGCTGGTTCTTTGAGAAGATAAACAAAATTGATAAACCATTAGCCAGACTCATCACGAAAAAGAGGGAGAGGACTCAAATCAATAAAATTAGAAATGAAAAAGGAGAAGTTAAAACAGACACCGCAGAAATACAAAGCATCCTAAGAGACCACCACAAGCAACTCTATGCCAATAAAAAGGACAACCTGGAAGAAATGGACAAATTCTTAGAAAGGTATATCCTTCCAAGACTGAACCAGGAAAAAATAGAAAATATGAACAGACCAATGACAAGTAACGAAATTGAAACTGTGAATACAAATCTTCCAAAAAACAAAAGTCCAGGACCAGATGACTTCACAGGTGAATTCTATCAAACATTTAGAGAAGAGCTAACACCTGTCCTTCTCAAACTCTTCCAAACAATTGCAGAGCATGGAACACTCCCAAACTCATTCTATGAGCCCACCATCACCCTGATACCAAAACCAGACAAAGATACTACAAAAAAAGAAAATTACAGACCAATATCCGTGATGAACATAGATGCAAAAATCCTCAACAAAATATGAGCAAACAGAATCCAACAACACATTAAAAGGATCATACACCATGATCAAGTGGGATTTATCCCAGGGATGCAAGGAATCTTCAATATACACAAATCAAGCAATGTGATACACCATATTAACAAATAGAAGAAGAAAAACCATATGATCATTTCAATAGATGCAGAAAAAGCTTTTGAAAAAATCCAACACCCATTTATGATTAAAAACTCTCCAGAAAGTGGGCATAGAGGGAACCTACCTCAATATAATAAAGGCCATATATGACAAACCCACAGTAAACATCATGCTCAATGGTGAAAAACTGAAAGCATTTCCTCTAAGATCAGGAATAAGACAAGGAGGTCCACTCTCACCACTATTATTCAGCATAGTTTTGGAAGTCCTAGCCACAGCAATCAGAGAAGAAAAAGAAATAAAAGCAATCCAAATTGGAAAAGAAGTAAAACTGTCACTGTTTGCAGATGACATGATACTGTACATAGAGAATCCTAAAGATGACACCAGAAAACTACTAGAGCTAATCAATGAATTTGGTAAAGATGCAGGATACAAAATTAATGCACAGAAATCTCTCGCATTCCTATATACTAATGATGAAAAATTTGAAAGAGGAATTAAGGAAACACTCCCATTTACCACTGCAACAAAAAGAATAAAATACCTAGGAATAAACTTACCTAAGGAGACAAAAGACCTGTATGCAGAAAACTATAAGACACAGATGAAAGAAATTATAGATGATCCAAACAGATGGAGAGATATACCATGTTCTTGGATTGGAAGAATCAATATTGTGAAAATGACTATACTACCCAAATCAATCTACAGATTCAATGTAATCCCTATCAAATTACCAATGGCATTTTTCACAGAACTAGAACAAGAAATCTTAAAATTTGTATGGAGACACAAAAGACCCCGAACAGAAAAAGCAGTCTTGAGGGAAATAAATGGAGCCGGAGGAATCAGACTCCCTGACTTCAGACTATACTTCAAAGCTACAGTAATCAAGAAAACATGGTACTGGCACTAAAACAGAAATATAGATCAATGGAACAGGATAGAAGGCCCAGAGACAAACCCACATATATATGGTCATCTTATCTTTGATAAAGGAGGCAAGAATATACAATGGAGAAAAGACAGCCTCTTCAATAAGTGGTGCTGACAAAACTGGACAGCTACATGTAAAAGTATGAATTTAGAACACTCCCTAAAACCATACACAAAAATAAACTCAAAATGGATTAAAGACCTAAATGTAAGGCCAGACACCATAAAACTCTTAGAGGAAAACATAGGCAGAACACTCTAGGACATAAATCACAGCAAGATTTTTTTTGACCCAACTCCTAGAGTAATGGAAATAAAAACAAAAATAAACAAATGGGACCTAATGAAACTTACAAGCTTTTGCACAGCAAAGAAAACCATAAAGAAGACAAAAAGACAACCCTCAGAATGGGAGAAAATATTTGCAAACGAAGGACCTGACAAAGGATTAATCTCCAAAATGTACAAGCAGCTCATGCAGTTCAATATCAAAAAAAACAAACAACCCAACCCCTAAATGGGCAGAAGACCTAAATAGACATTTCTCTAAAGAAGATATATGGATTGCCAACAAACACAGGAAAGGATGCTCAACATCACTAATCATTAGAGAAATGCAAATCAAAACTACAATGAGGTATCACCTTACACCAGTCAGAATGGCCATCATCAAAAAATCTGGAGAAAAGGGAACCCTCTTGCACTGTTGGTGGGAATGTAAATTGATTATAGCCACTATGGAGAACAGTATGCAGGTTCCTTAAAAAACTAAAAATAGAACTACCTTACGACCCAGCAATCCCACTACCGGGCATATACCCTGAGAAAACCATAATTCCGGAAGAGTCATGTACCACAATGTTCATTGCAGCTCTATTTACAATAGCCAGGACTTGGAAGCAACCTAAGTGTCCTAACCTAAGCAACCTAAGTGTCCACTGACAGATGAATGGATAAAGAATATGTGGCACATATATACAGTGGAATATTACTCAGAAACAAAATTGAGTTATTTGTAATGAGGTGGATGGACCTAGAGTCTGTCATACAGAGTTAAGTAAGTCAGAAAGAGAAAAACAAATACAGTATGCTAACACATATATATGGAATCTAAAAAAAAAAGGTTCTGAAGAACCTAGGGGGAGGACAGGAATAAAGACGCAGACATAGAGGATGAGTTTGAGGACACAGGGAGGGGGAAGGGTAAGCTGGGTTGAAGTGAGAGAGTGGCATGGACTTATATATACTGCCAAATGTAAAATAGATAGCTAGTGGGAAGCAGCCGCATAGCACAGGGAGATCAGCTCAGTGCTTTGTGTCCGCCTAGAGGGGTGGGATAGGGAGTGTGGGAGGGAGACGCAAGAGGGAGGGGATATGGGGACATATGTATATGTATAGCTGATTCACTTTGTTTTAAAGCAGAAACTAACACACTATTGTAAAGCAATTATACTCCAATAAAGATGTTAAAAAAAAAAAAAGCATTGCAAGTCTAGGAGTGAAAAAAATAAAAAAAAATGAAAATGCACAGGTCTTCTCACTCCTGGAGAAACCCTGATTTGACTGTGATGTGCCTTTAATCTACTATTTTATTTCCTACCTGCTTTTTAACGCCATTTGCCATCTTACTAACACTTCAAAATTTGGCTCTCCAGTAACTTAATCTTCACTCTATTGAAACTTCAAGATCCCCAGTGACTCAGTGTCACTCTCTGCAGCGCTCAGCAATTTGAAGAGACGTTGAGATTTCCCCTTCCCTGTCACACTACTTTCTTGTCCTCCTACTCCTCTGTTTCTTCATTCAATTTCTCCTACCTCAACTCTGTCTCAGTGGTGGTTATTGCCCAAGGAGATGTCCTCAGGCCTCTGGTTTACATAATCTCCGCTCTCACTGAGTAACTTTATCAGCAAACATCTTTACATAGATGCCTCCCAAATCTTTCTTTCCAGACTAGATTGTTCCCCAGATTTTAACTGCAAAACTGCTGAACTTCCATTTAGATGTCTAATAGGCATCTCAGACTCAGTGTCCGGAATGAAGCACATAATCTTCCCCAAATATAATCTCTTCAAACCTCTAAATCATCTTTGATTCCCTCTTATCTCCCCACATCAAGTCAGACGTGAAGACCTGTCAAGTCTTCCTTTCTCATGTATCTCAAGGTATCAATTCCTTTTCACTCCTACCACCACCGCTAACATCATTCATTGCTGCTATCTTAGATTATTATAATCTTCTCTTTAGAGAAAATCTTATTTTCTCTAAAGATTATTATAGAAGAAGATTATTATAGAAGAAGAAGATTATTATAGAAGAAGAAGATTATTATAATCTTCTCTTTAGAGAAAACTCTAGTTTTCTTCAACCTCAATCTAGTTTGCATTCTGCTACCAAGTTATTATTCTTTAAAAAACTGCTTTCATCAAACATCAAATAACTGCTTACCTCAAAAACATTCATGACTCCCTAAATTTTATAGGAAAATAGACAACCTACCTTGATATTCCAGAGTTAGAGTTTCCAAAATTGGGTTTAGTTTGTCAGTTTAGACTTGTCTACAACTAATTCTTGACATTAATATTTATTAAAATAAAATAAAATATCCTACTCATAATTCCTAAAAGCCCATGATGTTTTTAGATTCCAGAGTCTACTCCTTGTCTTTCTCTGCCTCCTTCACTTAAAAAAAAAAAAATAGGATAAACCAATTTCATGATTTCTTTCTGGCATATCAACTCTTACCTCAATATCAATCCAATTGTTTGCCAAGGTTCTATGTCCAATTTCAGAAATACACCATGTGACACAAACTTGAACAATTAATGCACCAATTCCTCCTTGGCCATAATAATTGTTTCAGGGATGGGCATACGACCCATGTATTTCCAAGTGGAATGAATCTTAGGACTTGTGAGGACATTTCTGAGAAAAGAGTCAGGATAGGATTGACTAGGCTGAAATTAAAAATATCAAATCTCAGTGGCTTAACTCAATATGTTTTATTTCTTGCTCATGTCACAGTCTGATATGGGGTAGGAGGCTTCCCTTCAGGGCTCTCCTCCAAGTGGTGATTCAGTGATCTAGCACCTTGCACACTGCCATTTTAAGCAAGTGACGGCAAATGCAAAAGGGGCAGAGAACATGGTTAGTCTTGGACGTTGAGTGGCCAAGTTTTATTTCCAGTGGGCAAAACCCAGTCATGTGGTTCCAGACAAACCCCAAGAGAGGTAGGAAATATAGCCCTGTATGCCTGGGAAGAGGAAAATGAAACAAGATTTGCTAAACACTTGGGATTCTTTCTGCCACATGAGGGAGGGTTAGGAAAAAGTAAGATTGTTGAATCATTTAAGGATGCATAAACTATCAGGATTAATCTTTTATTTCCATAAAAAAGTTAATATAAGATTTTCCAGAGTGTACAAGACACCCAGAAAGAGTCATAGATCTGCCTGTGCCCACCCAGAAGACCCAGTGTTTCAGCTCCTAGGAATGTAAATTTAATGCTCTGAGGCAGAACGTTGGTCCACTTCCATATTTTTTTCCTTTCATGTGTATGCAGAAATTTGCCTTACTGTGGACTTCCTGGAAAAGAGAGAGGCCAAAGAGGGATGTACAGAGGAAAAAGGGGAGAATGAAAAAGAGCAGGGGGAGAAAGGAGAGGTGAATCGAGGGAGAAAAAGGAGACAGGATGAGAGAGAAGAAGGAGGCAGTAATGGTAAGACCGATGGCATTTGTGTTTGTCGTTTTTAGTTATCTGTTATCTAAAAACTCTGAGAGCATTTCCTTAATTCTGCACTTCTTGCAAATAGACTATGGCTTCACACATGTGGGGAGGTGTGGCTGGTCCTGCTTACATGGGAAATAATAGAAAATACATATATTGGTCTTTGCCCCCAGTTCCTAGCACAGAGCTCCTGAAACTCTTATATTTCCTAGGCGAAAACAGCACTAGGAGCATCTTTTCTTCTCATATTTTGTCTTTGACCCCTGTTCCTGACACAGGGCTCCTAAATTCCTTGGAATTTCCTGGATGATAGGAGTGTCTTTTGTTCTAATGAGGTGACCCCGGATGAGCTCCTGGATGGGGGCCGATCACCAAAAAGGCCAAGCCATGATTCGAAGCTTGGAACTTTCAGCCCCGCCCCATTCTCCTGAGAAGGGAGAGGGGCTGGAAATGGAGTTAATGATATATCATGCCTACATGAGGAAAGCACAGGGTTTGGGGAGCTTCAAGGTGGGTAAACACACCCACGTATGGGGTGGGTGGTGTACCCCAACTCCACAGGGACAGAAGCTCCTGTGGACACATTCAGGATGCGTCCAGACCTCACCCCATGTACCTGTTCATCTGGCTGTTCATATATATCCTTTATGATATCCTTTAATTATACAATCAAATGGAAAACATGTTTCCCTGCATTCTGTGAGCTGTTCTAGCAAATGATCGAATCCAAGGAGGAAGGTCGTAGGAACCTCTGATGTGTAGCCAAGTCAGACAGAAGTTGTGGGTAACCTGGGGACCCACAACTTGTGATCGGCATCTGAAGTGGGTGCGGGAACTGTCTTGTGGGATTGAGGCCTTAACCTGTGGGGTCTGCAACTTTGGTTAGTGTCAGAATTGAACTGAATTATAGGACATCCAGCTGGTATCTCAGAGAATTGCTGGGTGGTAGAAAAATCCCCATACATTTGGTGACCAGAAGTGTCAGAAGTGAAGTGTTCTGTGTGGGTAGTAAAGGAGAGACACACAGGAAGAGTGTGTTTTTTCCCTTTACATGGTAGCAATAGACCCCCACTGTATGAAATGATTTGAATGCCTCCTAGACACATCCCTGAGAGAAACATAATCTCCCTCCCTGGCTGGCTTCATGGCATCCTGGCCTCCTCTGTGTCTGCAATTGTCTGCCATGGGGTCATTCTCTTTGGTTTAGGTTCTTGGGAAAAGTAACTTGTATCTGGGATAATATTTAAAAAATATGTTTCCTCTTGCATTCCTTTGTACAGACTGTTCCCCCAGTCTTTTTTCAGAGGCATCTATTTGCCTAACGATATTTAGAATGTTCCAGCAGGAATGTAAAGAGAAAAGTTTATAATATATAATACGGGATTTAGGGCAAAGACAATAGTTACTGAAGTCAGGCTTTATTAAGAGATAGGGTTTTCTAAGTTCATTTAGCTCTCAGATAATTGAGTTTCTCCTGTAGGCAGGGAGGATACCTTCCACTGTGCTATCTAGGTCATGAGACTTGCTGCCCTAGGGAGAGAGAAGGATATTTATTCATATGTTAAACAATGAAGTGTCTTCTCTGTCCCGGGCATCATTCAAAGTGTTAGGACTTCAGCAAATAAACAAAAGACACAGCCTTTTTTTAGGAATGTCCATACAGTGGTGTGGTGGTAAATGTTTAATAGTGAGCTCTCTGGAGAAAAGGCTCTGCTTTGTAGTATTTGCTGATTTCATACTGCAAATGCTCTTACCTTGTCAGATTTCAAGTTACTCACATGATATCACTAAATGAAGAGTTGAGAAGGGATAGACTACATAACTGTTAACTCTCTTGAACCAGTACAAACTAGCAACAGTACACTGAGGGCTACATATGAGAGAAAACTGTGTGTGTGTGTGTGTGTGTGTGTGAGAGAGAGAGAGAGAAAGAGAGAGAGAGAGAGAGAGAGTGGGTGGGGGGAGAATAAAGAGGTGGGGGGTAGGGTGAGGTAGATGTGAGTTATTGATGATGTTTTAGTTCCTGGGTTGGGCGATGGTTTCACCATGTTCATTATATTATTTAATTAATAAACAACCAGCTAAAAATAAAAGAGGGACATGCAGGAAACCAATGAAGATAATGCATTAAGAACAAAAAATTCTGATTAATCCAATTCTGTGCACCTAAGGACCATAAAAGAAAAGTGAGATATGACAAAGAGAATGTCAAAAAGATCAAAACATCTCTTTTTAGCTGGAGAAATGGTGGGAAGGAGAAGACCCAGAAGCTGTGGGCAGAGATGGACATGGGGAAGATAGGCAGGTCTTTGCACTTCCTTTAAAAGCCTAACCTGGTGGATTTTCTAGAAACACTCAAGCAGGTGTGAGAAGGCTCACGAACATCAGGGCGCATGACTCACCTTCTCAGATGAACAGGAGAGAGCACACATCACCACTGGTTGAAGGTGATTCAGGAAAGAGTGTGGGAAGGATGCAGACAGATGGGCCTCAGCAGGGCTCACAGTGTCCCGCAGATCGCTCGGAAGTCAGGGGCCTGGATGTTTCCAAAGTACCCTGATGAGAAACCACAGAAGTGTGGAAAGTGCTGGTGGACTGGCTAAGCCCAGGGCGAGGGTAAGTAGGCTGCCCTGAGCCCAGATTTTGACTCAGAAGGACAGGGGTTGGAATCACAGAGTTGAGCAGGCAGGCCAGCCCTGAACCCTCAAAGCCAGATGAGCCAGTTGCACCTCAGTGGCCACCAGTGTAGGAAGCAAAAAACCCAACTATTTCTCAGTAGAAGTCAGTGAGGATAGAGGGGTCAGTGCTGGGAACCCCACGTCCTATCCCCCCAGTCTCTGTCCTGTGAGAGGGTGTGTAAGCCATGCCCTGTCCCCACCTGCAGAGGAGCAGCCAGAGGGAGAGGAAAGAGAGACCCTGGGCACTTTAAAGAGATGGAGCCGTCATCTCAAGGGACTGTTGAATTTATTACCAGGGCCAGCTTTGTGGGTGTTCGGCCATAAGGGCCACAGGCTTGCGTTAATACTCCACTGTTGCCATCTTGAAATCCTTAATTTTGAGCAAGGGGGACTGCATTTCCATTTTGCCCTGAGCCCTGCAGTTATGTAGCTGGTTCTTCTGACTACAATGTCATAAGATTACTTAGAGACTCAACTAACATTTAGGGTTTTGTTTTGTTTTGTTTTTTCTTGTTATCTAGAGTGTCAGGTCATGATGAAATTGAGACAATTTATGGAGATACAAGGAAATATTTTCTCAGCCCAATCTGAGTGTAGTGGGAGCAATTTCACCTTGTCACAAGTGCACAAAAGGGTTATTGTCTATTAACAACTCATCCTACACTTGGATCCCAAGGCTTTTTATCCACTCTGGTTCTTGACCTCCATTCCTATTCAGAGCAGCACCACATCTGCATGTTCACTCCCTGCGCCTCACTACGAGATCTCAGAATTTACACTGAATCTCAAGCCACAACCCCTACCCCCTACAAGTATGGAAATTGCTCTTCCCCCACCCAGGACTTCTAATCATCAATCTTCAGTCACTAGCTCACTCTGACATGACAGGTCAACACCAGCCTGGCTTCCATGGTAAGCTGACCTCACCCCACACAGGACTGGTAGGACTCAATACTCATTTTCGAGTAGGAGAGCAAGCCTGACTTGTGCTGCTGACTCATAAAAAAAATATATATTTTTTCTTATTGATTGCTGGAAGACTGGGAGCTTCTTGAGGAGAGAAGCTGTATTTTATCCATCTTTGTATTCCTAACACCTAGCACTGTGGCCAGTCAAGAGCAGAAGTTCAAAAATGGCTTGTGGAATCAAACTGAACAACCATCTCTCAAGCCCTTAATCCTAACCTCTTGCCTTTTCCATCATCAGAAGACCTCCTTTCTAACTTTAGGGAGAGTATCAATGGTGGTGAAACAGCACAGGACCCTTAGGGATCTCTTGGCTATATAAGCCTCACCCCCAGTGCAGTGTCCCCCGTCTCTTGAAGCAAAAGGCTTTGCTTCAGGCCTCCCCTGAGTCTCAGAAGCCTGGCTCAGGAGTTAATGATCAGGAAAATGTGAACATGTAGAAACAAAAAATAGCAGTTGGGCCGGGAAACTGGTAACAATTTAAACAAAAGATCAGCCACATAGCAGAGTCACAGGACATTTAGTTCCTCGCTGAAGGACATAGATAACAGTGTCTGACACACATTCCTAAGTTGTTTTTACAGAAACCAGACTCCCACCAGATGGAAACTGCTGACCACAACCACATAGACCCCAGACCAACTGGGATTAGAAGACTGATGATGTTGACTCCTAAAATATCATCCTGTTACCTCACCACCAACCAAGCAGAAGAATGTTCATGAACTGAATGGGCACCCTGCAAATCACACACCTATTGTTACCTCTAAAAACCCTTCCTTGAAAGCCACAGGGGAGTTTGGATCTTTTGAGCTGCCTGTTCTCCTTATTTGGTGCCTACAATGAACTCTGTACTTTCCTTCACCACAACCTGGTGTCAGTAGATTGGCTTTGCTGTGCATCAGGTGAACGGACCCAAGTTCAGTTAGGTAACAATGGGAGAAGATACACACCCCTCCACCCTCCTCACCTCACCCTCTAGGAGTGGGGATTTCCCAAAGCTCACTCCTTGGTCCTCTGTTCATTACTTCTCATCCATCCAGTCTCTCTCTACTTCTCATGACACAATTGTAACAAGTCTCATCTCAGTGGGGTTTCTAAGACCCTCCAAAATATGGCTTTATGCTCCTTATCCAATCTTATTTCTTATTGCTGTCTAGTCTGTTCAGGCCACTTTCCCACAAACCCTCAACACTCCCATATGCCCCCAGCCCACAATGCCTTTTTCATCCTCCAGCTCCATCTTCTATATACCACTCTTCACAGTGCCAGCAAAATGCCAACCCTGATGGAGAAGGATTTAGATGAACTCTTTACATTACAGGAAGCGTCTCTTTTCTAAATTTCACTACATCTTCTCAGTCCTAATTTTTTAAGCATTTAGGGACAATGAACTGGAAACAAGAAAAAGAAAATTCCAATCCCCTCTTTCTTCTACGTCCTCTGAATCCTTCTCTCAATTCTTGCTCTCCACCCTCAGAGATAAACTCATGTGTGTGCATGCACACACACACAGTAGCAACTTCCTCAGGTGGAACCCCCCAGGGAGGACAGGATTACTTAGGACTGTGAGGAGTCAGGACCCACAACTTATCCTGCTTTCCCAGGCTCTGACTCCACTGATGTTGGGCTATTCTTACATCTATAAGACAGAATGCAGAACAGAGTAAGGGATGAGTCCTTAGGAGCTAGAAGAAAGCAGTTGGAGAATTGGAATTCTTGGGATATTCTGGAATAATGACTCTAGTAACCCCATAGATTAGTACCATTGTTCAGTGACTAGTAGGGAAGGAACTGTCAAATCTTTAGAGCTTGGAGGAAAGACATTTACCAGTTTTGTTAGTAATTAAATTGCTATTTGTGACACCATAGTTGGAGTTGAGGCAACAATTTCCCTTCTAAATTTCCATAAATGTAGGGAACCAGGTTTCAGTTTGTGAAAAACATAACAATTTCTGGCTAAGCCAGAGAGAGGAGTTGTGTCTGACACTGTTTATTAAGGGACCAGTCTATTTACTCTGATAAGGCTGAAAACAGGACATGGGTTAATGATCTCTCTGCAGGGAGTATCTGGCCATCTGTGTTGGTTAATTTTATGTGTCTACTTGGCTAGGCCACAGTACTTGGAGATTCGGTCAAACATTATTCTAGATATTTCTGTGAAAGTGTTTTTTAGATGACATTAAACTTTAAATCATCAGACTTTGAGTAAAGCCTATTACCCTCCGTAATGTGGGTGGGCCTCAGGCAAGCAGCTGAAGACTTAAATAGAAGAAAATTGACCTCCCCTGAAGAAGGGGGGATTCTGCCAGCATATTGACTTCAGACTTAAGGTGTAACATCGCCTTTTCCCCATGTCTCTAGCCTGCCAGCCCACCCTGAAGCTTTTGGACTTGCTAGCCTATACAATCACGTGCATGTGAGCCAATTCCTTAAAATAAATCTCTCTCATAGACAGATACATAGATAGATAGATAGATAGATAGATAGATAGATAGATAGATAGATCTCCTGTTGGTTCTGTTTCTCTGGAGAATCCTGACAATACACTATCTTACATAAGCTTAGAAACTTCCCTGAAGAGTGAGTTCATAACATCTCAATACTGACTATTCTCCTATTCTACCCTTTAGAGGCAGACCATTCTAATACCTTTATCTCCCTTGGAGAAAAATTATAGGCATTATCTGTAGGCAAGGAGAAAAAAAACAAATAAGGCCAAACATAAAATCCATTTTGATAGATATTAATTTTGTGATTAGATATTAAATTTTGTGATCGATATTAAATATGTGATTTCTTTATATGAACTGATTTTAATACTCAAAGAAATGAAAAAAAGAAAAGAAGGAGGAGATAGAAGAGGAGAAAGGGGAAGAGAAGGAGGAGTAGGAGGAGAACAAGAACGAGAAGAAGGAGAAGAAAAGAAATGAAATTATTAAAATGAACAATGGGTCTTTAAAAAAAAATCTAAAACAAAAAACAGCATCCGTCCAGGATGAATCAATAGATTGGCCAAGCCCTTTTCTAGTAAAATGATATTTAGTTGTAAGAAAAGCAACCACAAAGGGTTTTTTTCTCCTCTCTCTTTTTACATTTTTTAATTTGTGATTCGTACCTTGTCTATTTCAAAGTCTCATTTAAACTTTCTATGGTGAATCATCCCCATTGCATATTTTCTTAGTAACAGTAGTGAATCACTCTTTTAAAATGTTTTAAGTACGTATGTTCCTTCGCATTCAACACAATAAATCTGCTAAATGCTACTATGTGTGAATGATCCTAAATATCATTATAAGATCATCATTTTCCACAGAATTGAATGAGTATTTAAATGAAATATGAATGGATATTGCCTTATTTCTGAAATTCCTGAAAATATATTAATTGTTGACAAGATCAGTAAGCAGACAAGTATAGCAGAAAAAGTCCTAAACTTGAAGTCAAAGGACCTAGATCTTAGTGCCAGTGTCATCCTAGGCAAAGCTATTTGATACCTCTGAACTGCAGTCATGGCCTTCTCTATAATATCCTAACCTTACCATTAGCATTATATAGAGAGATTATTTTATGTGAGAGTGCTCAGTACAGAGAAGGATTCATTCATACAGTGCAATTTAGGGAGGTGTGGAAGTAATGTTTTACATGGTGAAAATGCATGGTGAAAGGAAGTGAGAGACTCAAGAGGACATTCAAGAGTCTTTCCCAGGAGCTCTGGGCTAAGAACAGGTGCCTAAGTTGAAGGACTAAGTGAGCCCCCTTGGCTAACAAGAAGGGTTCCAACTGGACCAGCATGGTTTCCCTGTATCCCAGGTTCAGGGAGAGATGTGGGAAGTATGGTCTTACAGTGTGACTGACCAGAATGAGAAGTCACCACTGGACAAGGCCACATGGCCTGGGGGGGTCCATATTCTCTATGATGGCCAGTGGCAAAAAGTGATTGCTTCAGGTGAGGGGGCTTCTGGCCTGCAGAACGAAAATGTTCACAAAGCTTGCTTCTCGGGGAGTCCCGGATATTTCAGAAAGGTTGCCTTATAAGGGATAGTCCTTGAAATCAAGAAACCCATGTGTGGATAAAAGTACACACCTTTCTGAATTGTTGGAAGGATAATATATTTAAAGGACTTAGCATAGTGTTTGGGAGGTAGCAGGTCTTCACTAAATGATAGCTGTCCCTATGTTTACTGCTACCATTATTATCATCATTAAATGGGAGAAGAAGGTAAAGGAAATTAAAGCCCCTGGCGAGTGAGTGCCCTCTGAAGATTATTTCTGAATTATTCTAGAAAGGAGTAAAAAACACTTGGTTTTCTCTGGATGAGCAGAACCTAATCATAAACCTGATATAGGTCAGAGGATTCACCTGAATTATCTGAATTATAACTGGGGGTAGGGTGGGGAATCCTTGAGATGTGAGGCTTCTGGAGCTTCTGGGGACAGGAACTAATGACTCCCCACACCAGTCCGCGTTCACCCAGCGGTAGAGCCAAGGATGGCGCTTGTGCTCACGAAATGAGTAAATGATGATGTTCAAGCATTTAATCTACATATGCTTTTTCCCTAATTTTAAAAAAAATTTTGTTATGTTTTATTTTCATTTACTTCAATGTATTTTTAAAAAAGATTTAATTTTACTTACTTTTGGCTGCGTTGGGTCTTCGTTGCTGCATACGGGCTTTCTCTAGTTGTGGCGAGCAGGGGGTACTCTTCGTGGCAGTGCGCGGGCTTCTCATCGCGGTGGCTTCTCTTGTTGCGGAGCACGGGCTCTAGGCATGCGGGCTTCAGCAGTTGTGGCACGTGGGCTCAGTAGTTGTGGTTCACTGGCTCTAGAGCACAGGCTCAGTAGTTGTGGCACATGGGCTGAATTGCTCCGTGGCATGTGGGATCTTCCTGGACCAGGGCTTCAACCTGTGTCCCCTGCATTGGCAGGCAGATTATTATCCACTGTGCCACCAGGGAAGTCCCCCTAATTTGTTTTAAGTAGAAATACCAGGAACGGGAACAAATAAATCCCCCTGAAATCCAATCACCGAGCTTAGCACTTTACCTATTTTGACTTAATTAATACTCATAACAATCTTAAAGGTTTGTATCCTTACTCCCATTTGCTATATGAGAAGATACAGGTGCAGAGAGCTGAAGTGACTTTTTCCTGCTGGTACTGAAACTGGGATTGAAACCCAGGGCAATCAGTCGTCCAAATCCCTGCACTTTCCTCCACACCATCTCACTATGATTGCACCCTCCCTTACTTGACAGCATTCCTCTGTTTAGAAGCAATTTTTATTCTTTGTGGTGCTTTGCAGTAAAACTGTCCTCTCGCCAACACTGACCTGAGTTTTCTGAAGTGGTTTCCTCACGAGTGCTGTTTACCATTACCAAGTAACTTATTGCTTCTCAGAGTGCTGGTGAATATGGATGATGGCACATAATCAAGCAGTCTGCACTTTGGCCACAAACCACTTGTACCACTAAACAGAAGAGGAAACAAAAGGAAATCAAGTATACAAAAATGATACAAGTGTTAAATGCCAAAAATCAGAATTTCTTGGTTTATCCCCCCACCCCCGTGGATCCTCTTCTAAAGCACGTGCTCTCCCTCCGCTATTCTCTTTACAGATATCACCCCTTCTAACACCCACCAACATTAAGGATATTTCCTCTGCATTAAATTGGATATTTTTCTTCATTTGAAATAATGTATCTAAACTTAATATGATGTTAAAATACTTAAGGTAGATTTCTCCAACTCTCTGTGTGCTGTAAAAATGTAACTAAGCAGAAAGAAAATAGATTCTAGTTAAATTGGCAAGATTTATATCCTTTTCAAAAATGAAGAAGATAGTTAAGTTTGGATCCTCGCATTATTGTTTTTCATTAATTCTTGTTTCAACATTATAGAATTACTTGGAAAGAATGTGTCCTTTAAGCATTCTGTCACTTCAAATATGTTCATCTTTAATTAGAAATTTTTTCCAGTTACTAAAATTAGGTCACACCAAACTTTCCAAAATATTACATTTAAAATTTTGGTTTACTTTTGACATCTCCCTAACATCAATTTACAAAATGAAGAATAATCCTTATCATAAATTTCAGTAGTTTTTATTCAGAAAAAAAACTCCCACATTAACTGTAGTCTCCAATGCTTCCTCTACCTGTTCATAAAAGAATTACTTTCCGAGAGAAATGTTCTAGGTAATCACCCACTCCATTCTCCGGTGGTTGGGAGTTTTAGCATTTCACAAGTGAAAACATCACTTTTTCTTATTGTTACAAAACCTGGATTTTGAACATGAAGGCTCAAAGCAGCAGAGTATTGCTGGTAAAAGTTGAGTTGCTAGAAACCATCCTGTTGCCTTTCATTTCGGTGACTTCCTACCACTTTTGTTCACTGATGTTGCATGTGCTATAGGTGTCCGCCTTCACAACTTTCCACTTGCGTGGAATTCCATCTGTTTAATCAAACCGAAACAAATTGTAGTGGCAAGGTCCTTGTACCTTAAAAGATTTCCTTCCTGATATACTATCTTGTTAACCCATTGCATCATTCCGAAGAATAAATACCCCAGCTCAGCACACAGGAAATGTAACAACAACAAAAAAAGGAAATAGAGAATATTAAGATACATACATGTATGTATCACACACACACATACACAAAATATATGGTCTATGTAACAGAAGAGTCACACATTTATTAAACATATATAATGATATTTGCCAAGCGCATTTCTTGGCACTTCCATGTGCCAAGAAAATGTAGCTTCGTTTCTCTGTGGCTAATTTCATCCTCCTTATGTGTTCCCATCCTATTGGATGGAGAGGACGTTTAGACACATCAACAAATACCTGATTATTTAAACAGTACTATTTCAGTCTAAATTTCAATCTATTCATATATGATACGATACCATGAATCAGAGCGTGTTCGAATGGTTTCTTTTGGGTGACTCAGTCCTTCAGTACATGCTCAGACTTTCAGAATTCTCCTCTCCCTTTCGGGCAGAAGCTGGGTGAGGGAGGGGCTTTGCTGTGCTCTCTGTGGTGTCCCTGGCCACATGCTGGCTGCTGTCCTCTGAGCTCTGGCTGCCCTGCTTCTGCCCCGGGCATGCTGCTGGTGGCCGCTGCTGAAGTCTGAGGCTGGCATGACTGGCCTGTGTTCTCTCAGCTTGACCTGAGACCAAGGTTCCTCTCTGGTGACCTGGCCCCTGAAGGTTGGCTGCAACCTGGCTTCAGAGCCACTTTGTTTCTGCCTGGGGATTTCTGCCAAGCTGGACAGTCAACATCACCTGCAACCCTCCTCCTGCCAGCAGGAAACTCTGAACTCTCTGTGTCACCTGAATGCCAAGGGCAGCTCAAGAGGGCCAGCCCAGACTCTGCCTAAGCACATGGAAGCCCAACATGCCCTGCAAGCCAGTTTCTCCCACCTTCACAAACAGGAGTAGGGCTGCTCAGCTAATTCAGCAGACCTGTCCCTGGTGGGACTTCAGCCAAGGGAGGAGGCCAGGACTCAGTCCCTCCTAAGCTGCCTCTCTCCTCCCACCCTTACCCCTTCACAGGTTCTTTCCACACTCTTCCACCAGCTTTCTAATCCTCCTTCCTTATACCAAACCTCAAGACCAAGTCACCAGATCACGTTCTTCCCGTGTTAATAGGACAAATAGGAGTTTAGAAAAATTATCCTTTTTTTCAATGAAAAATCAGGTTTTATTGTCTCCACCAAAAAAAAAAAAAAAAAAAAAAAAAAAAAAAAAAAAGCTTATTTTGGTTCTCAGAAGCCAAACAGTGAATCTTTTTCTTTGCACTCCGGCCACAAAAAGTTCCAATACACCCCCACTGCCCCCCACCTCCCTTTCTCTGCAGGCCCTAAACAGGAAAGCTCAGTGATAACATCTCCGAAATCTGTCATCCTCCCTCCGTGTGCAAAAGGGAACACAATTTCAAGGGTCTCTAGGGTTAATAAATCAATAAAAGAATCACGTTTTATTCTGAAAGTTAGCAAATCTTACAATTGGAGAGATCTTTATTTATGGTCATGGACTCATTCTAGCATTTACGTGACAGCAGTTTAGAGAAGACTTTTGAAAATCTGACATCTCATGGAATTGTTTTCACCTTATTTTATAGGATTATTTCCTCTTTCATGTCTTGTTCGGGCATCCTAAAATAGCTTAATGACCCTCTCCATACAGTTTTAATAAAATATGAGTTAGAGTTCTTTTAATCAAAAAGGCTTCAAAATACTTCGACACTCCACACTGTATTTGGGAGATGACCTCAGACTTTATCACTTAAGTAAGATTCTGAATTCATGCTTCTGAACTCAATATGAAGCTTTAGGTATGTTTCTAAGACTCTGTACATAATTCCCTTGTTAAAAACAAAACTGTCAAAACAAAACTGTTATTTGATTGTCTATAAACCCGGAACTCAGGAATTTTAAAAAGAGTTCCAAGAAGTCCCTGGGGGCTTCCCTGGTGGCGCAGTGGTGAAGAATACGCCTGCCAATGCAGGGGACATGGGTTCAAGCCCTGGTCCGGGAAGTTCCCACATGCCGCGGAGCAACTAAGCCCGTGCGCCACAACTACTGAGCCTGCGCTCTTGAGCCCGCGAGCCACAACTACTGAAGCCTGCGCGCCTAGAGCCCGTGCTCCGCAACAAGAGAAGCCACTGCAATGAGAAGCCCGCGCACCACAACGAAGAGTATTCCCCGCTCGCCACAACCAGAGAAAGCCCGTGGGCAGCAACGAAAACCCAATGCAAGCCAAAAAAAAAAAAAAAAAAAAAAGTCCCTAGAATTATATGCAATATTTTGTAACTACATTTTTATGGGAGAAAAATCATAGGTTTCATCAGCTTATCAAACTGGGGATTTTGATTCCCATCAGGTTTAGAATTTCTTCCGTGCTTTATGCTTGCTAATACTGAGTGGCCGAAATCAATTATCTGAAAGAAATTGAATATAAATGACAAATTACACTTCGCAATGAAATAAGTAGGTTGAAAGGTTCTTATTATGAATGAATTATTAAAGGTGAATAACTGTGTAGTTTTACAAGTTTTCCTTTAGAAAAGATGTAAAAAGCAAAGGAACGGAATCCCATCTTCCCTAGCCCTTTCTTCTGTACTGGACGGAGTGCAAACTCCTTAGCATGACACAAAATGCCATTTAGAACCTGACCCTACCCAGCCTTTTCAGATTTGCCTCTTGTCACTTTGCCCTTACTCTGTATCTCAGCCAAACCCAATTATTGACTTTCCTCTGACTGTCTCATGCATTTTCAAACCTCTCTGTTCAAAACCTCCTGTGTGGCAAACTCCTACCTACCCTTCAATGTCTCTTCTCTGTCCCTTTCATAGTTAGTCACTGTCACAGCACTCTGTACAGCTCTCTGCCATACTAGGTAACACACTGCATTGTAATTGTTATTTCCATGTCCTTACCCACGATTAACAGAGACTATCTTGAAGGCTGGGATATTATCATATTCATCCCATATCCATAGGACTGAGCACAGAGGAGAGACTCAATAGATGTTGATTGAATTAATAATTAAATAAGAGGATTCAAGAGGGTCAATAAAGGACTCTGGCAGGGGACAGTGGGAGGCAGCTCAGCCTTTGGACAGAGAGACACGAATTCACTATAGTCTCATGAAACTATCGAGAATGATACCTTGTTGTCCCAGCAAAGATCTTCACAGATCAGCTGGGAATAGGGGCAAGTTATGGCAGCTCAGGCCTCATGCCAGAGCGGAGCGCCCTTCCGTAAGGAGGCCTGGCTTACATCAGGCTCCCGGAGGCCTCCTCTCCCACCCTCTGCTAGCTTAGCCTGTACTACTGTCCCTCTCATTTCTTTTCTTCGTGCTCCCACTACTTTCCCTGTCATTGCATCACAGCCCTCCCCCAACCATGCATATCCCTTTTCCAAAATGGGCCAATGAAAAGGACCAGGACCTAGATGACTTCAGTGAAGTTGGGTAGTTGTGAGCTCTCTTTGACCAGCCAGTGTTATGGACCTGCATGAGGGGTTCACAGTTCGCAGAGCATTGTCACATATATCATCTCATTTGATCTTAACTTGGGCCCAGTTATCTCAGGTTAGCAGATGTGGGAGAAAACACAGCAACTTCAATCATCTAAGGTAAGGTGCCTGGATAAATGCAGGCTGGAACAACTTGGTCTTTTAACTCTATTTGCACTTTGAAGCTCATGTTGGAAAACAGGGCGAAGATAGATGACGGTGTCCTTAGTGTAACCCAGTATTAATAAAAATGATTCTGTTGCTCTAACAGTAATAGACAGTAAAAAATAAAGGCTATAAAATGAAATACAAATGTATCCTTCCCTACTCCAGCCCCAAGATCCTCATTCCTGCTTCCCCCAAGGTAACCACCAGGAAAAATTTCTTGTGTATCCTTCCAGGAATGTCCTTAGTGTTTATGTGTGCATACATATACATAATACGTGTTATATAAAAATATTATATCAGTGTCACAACTAGAAATATGTATTATGTAAATATACATTTACGCACAAATTATAAGACCATTAAAATGTAAAACATATAACCTAAAATCATGCCTATATATGTATGTATATGTATACATACACACAAAATAATTCTCTATAAAATCCTACTTATATGTGCTATGTGCATATACACATAAGACTATATGCATACATACATGGAGTCAACCACGGACCTAGCACTGGATGTTAAGGGACATGGCTGGCAGTGGAAGTTGGTGACATTATTATTGTTTCTGATGGTATGCCAAATTTAACGAAGTGAAATCAGGTAGCAGTTTTTTGTTGGTGGAGAGGATAGCTGTTTGTGCAATGCCAGACCTCCCACTGGGCCCAGGCTGGTTTGGCCAGAGTCCTCTTCCCTAGAAAGCTTGGTTTGTGGCTCCCCTTATTTAGTGACTCTCAGTTGCTTTCCTGTGACAGCAACTGCTTGTGACCAGCTGAGCTCCGAGACTGATCTGCTGATTGCTTTGAAACACACACATCCAAGTGCTCAGTGGGGTTGCCTAGAGTGGTCCTTGACTGTTCATTGACTCCACCTGGCCCCCCTGCCAATGACTGGAGGGTAAAGACCGTGTGTCAATCATCTTTGTTGCCCCGGCACAGACCCCACACCTGGATGAGCGTTTGTCAAACAGATCTGAAGCTGTTAACTGGCACTTAACGCAATACCTCACTTGCAAAGTCTCCACAGAGCCCATGGAGAGGAAGCTGCCCTTTCTTAGTGAACAGTTATCAAGAGTATCCTCTCTTCTAGACACCATTTGGAAGTAGATCATTTACCTTGAATGCTTCCAGCTTCCTCTTCTATCCTCATACTGCTTTCAAACTGGCAAACTGAAGCAAGCCATTCAATGTGATTTCTATGCTTGGCAGCTGGGGTCATTAGGACCGGGGAAGCAATTGTTTTATGTTCTGAAATACTCATGCAGAGTTCCTGTAATCTTTGTTCTACTGGGGAAGAAACAGCCTAGAGTCTCTTAGGAAGCATGCGGTGAAAAAAGAGAATAAAACATTAGAGAACAACAGCAAACTGGAAAGAAAGATAAAAGACCAAGAACTGCAACTCTATAAACTCATATACACACATTTTTTAACGGTGTAGTTGGTAGACTTGGAAGCAGTGAGGTTTGACTGGAACGCACCAGATGGGAACCTGGACTCAGTCCCAGCTCTGCCGTGGAGTTGCGAGGCGTGAGGCAGAACTGCTCCTGGCCTCACCCTCCTCCCCGGGGGCATGGGTTAACTGGAAAAGATGAGGGGAAGCTGACACAATAGTGGCATTATTGCTCTGATGAAGATCTAAGTGGAAGAATTATTACACTTATCCTGAATGTAGAGAGAGAGAGAGAGAGAGAGAGAGAGAGAGCAGAAGTTACAGGGATATGGATTTTGACTCAGTGTAAGGAAGAACGTTCTAGTATAATGTTTTCCCAAAATGGAATGGACTGCTTTGCAAGGTGATAAAGTCTTTGGTCCTGGAAAGATCTGAACCATCTTGGATAGAAGAGTGTATTAGGTGGTTTTCAAGCTCCCTGACATCTCTTAAGAATATGTTTCTATGGCTAGTTGAGCTCTAAGGCAGCAGCGTCCAGTTGAATTTCTGCAGTGATGGGAATGTACCATATCTGGGCTGTTCACAATGGCAGTTACTAGCTACGTGTGCCTACTGAGCACCTGAAATGTGGCCAGTATGGTGGAGAGACTGAATTTTTCATTTAATTCAATTCTAGTAAATTTCAATTTTAAAAGCCCCATGTGGCTGATGGCTACCAAATTAGCCCAGCTCTAAAATCCTACGGTATTTTTCTAGCTCCCATCACTGACTACCATATTATCATCACATCACACTCTGTCCTGGACCCTGTATATAAAATTGCTTTCTTTAGGATACGGTCTTGCTGTAGAAGAAATTACCTTCTGAGAAAGAAGTAAAACCCATTTAAAAACATGGAAGTGGATAAAGAATAAGAGTAGATAGCAAATAAACTACTGCCAAACTGGGAAGTGCGCTCAGCCAGAGAATCTACTGCACAGCCGCAATAAAAACACTGGTGTTTCTAAGAAGCGTAAAGGTGTGAACACCCCCCTGACTGTGGGGGTGGGAGGGAAATAGCTCTGAGCTCAGTCTCCCACCAACCTGCTGCTGTGCTGAACTGAGGATCCTTCCTGCAGTGCACGCTCGATGAGCTGCCAGTCTTCTTCCTATACATTTTAAGAGTGATAGAGATTTAGAACAGTGTGATAAAGTAACCTCAGGCTTCATGACAGTTCACCAGAAAGAGGAAGTTGTTTGAATTAGAACTTATCATTTCAGATCAGGAAGAAACTTCGGAGATTATATAATCTAGTCTCTGTGTTTTACAGAGAAGAAAACCAAAGCCCGAAGCCCAGAAAAGCCTCGTGACTCGCCAAGCTCATGTGGTTATTTAAGAGTAGAATATTACATTTCTGTAAAAAAAAAAAAATCGTATGTAGTAAATAACAAATAGTTACTCATGTAAAATGTAACCTTTTTCTTAAAAACAAACAAACAAACAGAAATAATGCTTCCCACGAGCTTATTAGAGCTGACGGAGAGTCAAGGGCATCATCAACAGCTTTCCCGTGGAAAGTTTCAATCCTCTAGTGTTTCTCGAGAGTGTGACAGAGGCCTTTATTGGAGACCTGGTTGAAGGACTGGACTGAACTTCTGCTCAGACTTTGCTAAGACAGCATCTCCCCAAACTCGGTCCAGAGAAAAGCTGCAACGTGCTCAGGGGATGCTCTGGGGCCATATTCTCTCCAATCAAGGCTCTGCAGCAGTTCCCAAGAAGAAATTCTTCCCACTCTTGGTTCATGGACCATCCTTGTATGTTTGTCCCCCAGAGAATGGCAAAATCTAAACAAACAAGTTCTATTTTCAATTTGTCTTCCTGAAAACCAGGCTTCACCCACATGAAACTAGCTAGCATGTTTCAAATGCTGAAGGCTTCTAGGTACTTTCTGAGTTTGCTCTGACTCATGTCTTACCTACGTATATATCCTCAATTAAAAATAAAGTAAAATAAAATAAAATAAAGCAGAGAAATGAGGGTTCTCTTTCAATGTAAACAATTTGATTCTTCCCACATCCTCATCTTTCCTCCATTACCAGGTAAAACTCCTTCTTTTTCCTTGAAATGGGTATGTAATTCAGATAACATATTTGAAAGATTATTTATGGAGCATTTAAACGTAAGAATTTCAGCAACTTAATAAGGAGTACTGTCCCATCAAGTGCTATGTCACGGGCAAGCTATGATCTAATCAGATTGCTTTTCACAATGACTAGCAGATTTTCACGATGTCATTCACCCATACAAAAACCATAACTGGCTTCCTGTTGGGATCCTTTTGTATTAAATGTGACCACCCGAGTCTGGCAGCCTATTATTAACCTGTTCTTTCCCCCTCCTATCAAACTACATCTTTAATGCACCCCCAGCCCTACTCCAACACATTCTCCCTTTTCAGCCAGGCGCCTCCCCTCATCATGCTCTCTCCCACAGATTCTCTGTATGGTCCTCTTCATGCCTTCTTTGCACAGCATCCCATACCTCATTCCCTCTACTCAGGACCATCACCTCCTCCAAGAATGGGCTTAAAGTGACTTCTCTTTTAGAAATCTTCCCATCTAAGCCCATCCACACTTGTGTCCTATCACTTGTCTACTCTGAGAGTCACCGGCATGTTTTGTTTCATTTTGTTTTGCATCACCTCTGTGCACAAAGCTGTAAACCTGTAGAACTGGAGAGATGGGAGTGAGGGCAGACTATGCAGGTACCAGCTGGCTTTACCCCCATCGTTCTCCAGATGAGGTTCAGATTGGCCAAGTGATATGTCCAAGATCACACAGGATTCGAAGCCACATCTCCAAGACCACTGTTCATTTCACCACACTACACTACCTTTTAGTTTCAGATCTGCCTCATACTAAAAACTGAGAAAAATATAGTGTTATATAATACCTAAAGAAAAATTCGCAACGTCACTAAAGTGATGCTTATGTTTCTATTGCTAAAAATTATGGCTGTGGCAGACACTGCTGGACCATGTTTCCCCATCTTCCCATCAGTGAGATGCAACCATGAGATGAACTCTGACCAATGGAGTGGGTGAAGAAGTAATGTATGCAGCTCCAGGCCTGGCCCACAAAAACCTCCTTACACACCTCCACGCCCTCTCCTCTTGCTCCTGGTGGATATTGGTGACCTTGGAGGCCAAAGTTGAAGATGGTGGAGTCATGAGATGGAAGGAGCTTGGACCGGAATTGCCGCTTGGAGGAGAGCTGCGTGGTGATCTAGAGCACCCACTCTGACCTGTGATGTGAGCAAGAAACTGTGATGTTAACAAGAGACTACGTTAAGCCATTGAAATTTTGGCTAGCATTTACCCAAACGAGTATACTTTTGTTACTTAATTCTTACAACATCTCTGTGAACTAGATATTATCCCCATTTTACAAACGGAAAACCAAGAATTAAAGTGGTGACACTTCTCGCATGACGCTCAGATTTGAACCCGGGTTTATCTGACTCCACACACTTTACTTTCTTTTTTTTTTTTTGATGAATGCAGAGGTTCCTGTGATGAAGTTTCAACTTAAGCACTTTCATAGATAGAAACCATCTTATGCATCAGCTCTGCTCATCGCCAACAGATGGCAGCAGCAGCTGCCTATAGACTGTCACCTTGAATTTGTGAACAAGTGGATTTGGGAATATCATAAAATAAAATATAACCCATATGTGCATAGAGGGATTTCTAAAAGTTCTGCTGCCTTTTCTTTGGTGAGGGATAATTTAACCTTCTTGAGAATTACCATTGCAAGTTATGTAAACTCATGGGCCTTCTAATTCTCTCCTCTGAAAATGAGGAAGTTGGTCTAGAAACATTTGATAATCATTCGTTCCCTTCAGATTCTGACAGTCCAATGTGCAGATGTGAGAAAATACAAAAAGCTGACCCTGTAAGCAAATGTTAAGCGTACAACTCACACTGGGCTGCTTCCCGCTTCCCTAGAGGAGACAGGCTGGGTAGTAAATTATGTTCTGTGATTACTCTCACCAATGGGTAAACCAGGCTACAACTAATGCCAAATTCAAACTGTATTTATTTATGTAATTGTATACTTAAAATAATATCGAGAAAAAGGAATCATACACAGAGACACTCAAAACCAAGTAAGCAATGTGAAGGACGTATTATAAAGAATGAGGCAGGATGGTTGAAAAAATAAGCTTTGGATCAGGACAGTCCTGGGGTCAAAGCCCTTCTCTGCCACTCACAGTGTGGGACTTAGGTAAGTTTCCCAGCCTCCCGGAGCCTCAGTTTCCCCATCTATAAAAATGAGGGAGGGTAATACATCTACACCATAGGTCTTTGTGAGGGTTACACACAATATGGTCCAGAGGGCCTGGGGATGGGATGGTGAAGGTGGTGGGGATGATGTAAGTGGGATTATATTAAAAGGCTTTCGGTTGACAATGAAATCATAAATAGCAACTGCAAGTTAACTATTTTCTCTCACTTATCGTATTAACCCAAGATGTTTCCTGGTGTCTGTGCAGCTTGAATTCCCTAGATCATCATACCTTCCTCAAGACAGAGTTACATCTTTTTATTCTCCAACATGCCTGGTTCATGGGCACAGAAGGAGTGTAAGTCAGTCTGTGTGGGAATTAGAACACTCTCTTTGCTCTATCTCTAAGCGTTCGACTTCAGATTTTCACAGAGCGGTTTTTATAGCACCACAGCTGGCCACAGAGAAGAGGGAAAGAAGGTCTGTCTAGTGGGATGCCTACTGTATGCTATAAAACTATAGAACTAGGGAGGGGGAATCAAAAAGGGAGATTGGGATTGACATATACACACTACTATATATAAAAGATAACTAATGGGAACCTACTGTATAGCACAGGGAACTCTATTCGGTGCGCTCTGTAATGACCTATATGGGAATGGAGTCTAGAAGAGAGAGGGTATATGTATACGTATACCTGATTCACTTTACTGTACAGTGGAAACTAACACAACATTGTAAATCAACTATACTTCAATAAAAAAAATTTTTCTTAATCTATAGAACTATAGACTCTAGATCTGTCTTGAATACTCTGGTAACCGCTTACCACATGTGGCTCTTTAAATTCAGATTAATTAAAAGCAAACACAATTAAAAACACACTTCCTCACACTACCCACATTTCAAATGCTCAATAGCCACCTGTGGTGAGTGGCTACTCCACTGAACAGTACAGATAGAGAATATTTTCATCATTGCAGAGAGTTCTACTGGATGGCGCTGCTCTAGGACCCTACAGACAGTCCCTGGAAGCTGAAGAAAGAGAACTTGAGAGTCAGGGCCTTCTGACCACTACATTAGTCCAGACATGATCAGGATGGGGTGTTGGAGTTAAATAGTGAGACGGCAGAAATAGAAAAAGCCATAAAGGAAGAAGAGTCAGTATTCAGGGACCATTTGGATTTGGGGAGAAAGAAAAAGGGCGGTGTGGTTGCCAGTCTCTAAGATGACCCCCTTCCCACAGTGATCCTCACCTCCCGGTATTCATGCCTTGGTGAGTCCTTCTCACATTGGAACTGACCTGTGACCAGTGGGACATGGTGGAAGTGATGGTGTGTGACTTCCAAGGCGAGGTCATAAGGACGATGTAGCTTCCTGCTCTCTTGGTTTGCCCAGTCTGTGGGAAGCCAGCCACGATGCTGCGAGGCTTTCCAGAAGTCCTGTGGGGTGGTCCACAGGGGAATGAACCTGTGAGACATAATAAGTGCTTATTGTGGTTTTTAGCCACTAAATTTTGGGGTGATTTACTATGTAGCAATAGAGGAGGCGTCAGGTTACTTTGTGATTTTGAGCTTGGGTGATGGTGGAGCTAATGAACCATTTTCCTTCCTTTCAAAACATAATAATCCATATAAGCAAGCCACTTTGTGATACAATCCCACGTGAAATTCAAAGAAACAACTGTCCAGTGACTGAACAGTAGATAAACACTATTTTATCTCCCACAATAGTCTCTCCTGAATGTGTCATAGGGGGATTACTTTCAAAATACACACTTAGCTAAATCTGTTTAAAATCTGATTTCCCCATCTTATCCTCAATATTGCCTTAATATTAAATTAGTTCCAAAATTTATCTTCAGGATCATGTAAAAAAAAAAAATGCTACCATAAGCTCAAGCCAAGTAGGCTTTGCCACTCCCTTCTTTGATTAAAGTTTTACTATGTGGATCTATATTGACCTCTGTCTTTTCAGGGTCCCACCTTCTCATCAATTGCATTCTGTACAACAAAAGGGAACCCAAGAGCCATCCTGAAAGCAAAGAATCCTCTGTTAGAGGGAAAGAATGGGGAAGAGAGAGTGAGAGTGTCCATGTTACAAGTACAAACAAGCAAACAAATTCCCTGCAATTTTTTTTTTTTTTCATTGGTATGCTCAGCAAAGAAACCCGTCTCAGGAGGCCGCCTGGCTCAGGCGAGTCCACTTACTATCAGTGTGACACTGAGCATGTCGGGGAGCATTTCTCTATCTCAGTCTCCTCATCTGCGAAATCATAACATCCGTTTGCTAGCTTGTGAAAGGGTTAAGTGATCTCAAACATGGAAAGCGACTCACATAGTGCCAGCCACATTGGAAAAGCGTTCAACAGCTATTAAAGTTTATTATATCTAGATTACGGGAAATTTATTATACAAAGGATAACTGACTTCAGATACTAGTACTTGAGTATCCCTCCTAAAACATACTTTGCTTGTCTCTTTTGATATTTTGAGACAGCTTCTTCTATCATTGTTAGGACAACGAGGTGGCCGTGATGTTGGTGTGACATTGAACAACATCCATCACCTCTGGAAACAAAAGCCATAAGCACTTTAATTCTGATTTATATCATATCATATGTGACAGACAACTCTTACAACCAAATCATTTTTATATCTTTCTGCACACTTGTTTCTGATTCTGAACAGTTGACCCCTGAATAGTTGGGGGGTTAGGGGGCACCAACCCTCTGCCCAGTGGAAAACTGTGTATTACCTTACAGTCAGCCCTCCGTATCCAGGGGAACGCATCCACGGGTTCAACCAACCATGGAATGTGCAGTACTGTAGTACATATTTATTAAAAAAAAACCCACCTGTAAGTGATCTGCACAGTTCAAACCCGTGTTACTGTTCAAAGATCAATTGTACATATAATAAAGCTCATTATACTATAACTGCTGAATCTCAATATCTACTATGAGCATTCAATTCAACTCCACAACTATTTTTTGAGCCCCTACTATGTGCCACAATTCTAGGTACTTTGGCTGCATCAATGTACAAAAAGTCAAAGATACCTGGCCCCATGAAGCTTACGTTCTAGTGGGAGGATACAAAAAATAAACAATAAACATAGCATATAAGTAAATTATACAGGATATTAACAAGTGATAATTACAATGAAAAAAAGAAAAAGCAGAGTAAGATGGATGAGAAGTGAGGCAGTGGGTGGAAGTTTGCTATTTAATAAGGCTCTCAGCATAGCCTCATAGAGAAGGTAAGATTTGCACAAAACCTTGAAGAAGTTGGCTAAGTGTTCCAAGCAAAGAGAACAGTTAGTGCAAAGGCCCTGGGGCAGCAGTGTACCTGCATATTCAAGGAACAGCAAGGAGGCCAGTGTATTTGGAGAAGAGTGAGGGTCAAAGGGCAGATGATGTGGGGCCTTTTTGGGCATTGCAAAGACTTTAGCTCTTACCCTGAGGGAAAAGCAAACCACTGGGGAATTTGAGCAGAAGACTGACATAATCTGACATATTTTAAAAGTATCCCTTTGGCTGTAGAGCATTGTGAATAACTGTAGGAGGAGAGGGTGGAAGCAGGGATCCCATGTAGGAGGCTGTTGTAATACTCCAGGTAGAGGTGATGAGAGCTTGGCAGGATGGCAGCAGTGGAGGTGGTGAGAAGTGGTCAGATAATACAAAGATTTTACCTTTCTCAGTAGTATTTCAATTCAATTCATGCCTCAATAAAATGCTTTAAAACGTCTTCTGAGGTTGACGGACGTGAGTATACTCATTTGCTCTCCAGTTTTGTAGCTTTCCCCTAGATTAAAAAAAATTTTTTTTTAATTCTCAGAAAGAAAAACAGCTGACAAACAACTTTTTGATACTCTAGGAACAAATTTATGATATACTGCACATTTCCAAAATGCTCATACACTATGAAGTCATTCCTATCCAACTGGAAAAAACCACACTTAAACACACACAATGATTGTGAGTTATGCCTCAAATCTTCAGTCCTGGATCAGAGAAAAAACCAAGTGCTCTCCCTAGCACCTCTCTCAAAGCTCCCTCTCCTTCCCACCATAAAAGCGTGCAACCACCATAGACAGTGTGGTTAATGAGTAGCTGGAGAAAACTAGGGAGGCCATCATGACATGACGTGAAAACGGACCCTGAAGATAAACTTCACATTTCAAACTGGATTAGATATTTCTTCTTAGTAATTTTCTCTACCTTCAATAAAAGGAATAAAAGGACGGTGAGACCCTCCTTCCATTGTAACTCCTTCTCCCAATCAAGTTTAGTCTCCTTAAGGTCACAGAGCCACCTTGCTATGCAAACCTTCTCTGCTAGAATTGTTCAGACTGTATATGATAGGCATATAGAAATAAAAATAAAAATATACAGATGGATTGTAAGGAAGTTATATTAATATGGACCAAGGATAAATAGTTTTGGCCATTATTTCTGAGGGCAGTGGTGGTCTGATCCATCCAAAGACAAATTCATCTAGAGATAAATCTCTTTTCGCACGGAGTAGTAAGGCAGATGAAAGTGTGGCCTGGAGATGAAGCCTTATGAAAATGAGTCCTGAGTTGGGAAAGGAAGCTTCCCTAGATTTCTGGGTTCTCTGGATTAGTCCAAAGCTTCTTTGTTTTAGAGCCATTAGGGGCTTCCTTTCAAAAGCTTTGGCTATGTATCTTTAGCTATTTTTTGGAGATTCTTCATACACATCCATCCAGTTCATATTCCAAGCCAGAGACCTGGAAACCTTCCATCCTTTCCTTCGCTTCGTCCGTGTATCGGTCAGGGTTCCATGGGAGAAGAACAGCTACGGACATTACGGACTGAGGAACTGATTGTAGGAATCAGACCTCACACAACTATGGGAGAAGCTAGGGAAGTAAACGACTGAAAACAAACTGTGCATTTCAATTTGAATTAGCTATTTCCAGAGAAAAATACTAACCAGCTGCTAGCGTGGAAATATGAGGGCTGATGCTCAAGTCCATGGAAGGCTCTTGGCCCTTTATGGCAACTGCCTCCGGCTACTCCAGTAAGCCATCCAGTGGCGTCACTTTTGGTCAGGAGGGCTGGCAGTCAGGAAGGAAAGTTGAACACACTTGGGGAAGAGTGAGGGAAAACTAGAATCACAAGGGTAAACTAGAACCTACAAGGAAACATTGGAACTCATGTCTGTCTCTCCCCGCACCTAACTCTGATGACCAGCAGGAAAAGCTGGAACCACAAGTCTGAGCTGTTCATGTGCCCAGCCCAGCACTCGTGGAGGCTGTGGGTCAGCTGCTGCCCAGGGGAGCCAGAAGATCAGTGGCAACAGGGTGCCTGATGTCTCACTTCCACCTTACAAATGACACCAAAATGCCTGTGTGGCTATCCCCGACCCAGAACCGTACAAAGAAGGGAATTCTGGGAAATGCTGACTCCAAGCTAAGCGAAGTAGACAGAGTACAAAACCAACACACTCCTTACATATCTATCAGTTTTAATTCTTACAGAATTCTTAAATATGTCCCTTCCTTTCCTTTTCTCCCACCACTGCTCTAGTGCAGATTCCTGGCCTTTCTCTCCTGGCCTATCAGCACAGCAGAGACACAAAACATTTGATCAGTTTCAGGGTCCTGGTTTTAGGGTCCTGGTACTTCAGAAACCACCCGCTATGACAAGAGCTCTGCGCACCTAGCTCTTTGAGGCGCCAAGAGATCTCTGGAATACCTTTCAGTTTGTTTGGCATCATCATTATTGGCCAGTATTACTGGCAGCACCCTCTCTCCCTGCTGACATGTTCACCAGCACTGTGTATGTGTACACTCTAGTACTCAGAATGTGCATGGGCCAGAAAGGAGAGGAGGAGTAGATAATACCAGCAGCTAGCATTTACGGTGGTAGGTATTTTCTTATATATATTATTTCCTATCCTCACAACATGTTTCAGTTAATACCTCCATTGTATAAAAAAGAAAACAGGTTCTTAGCAGCTGAGTCACCCAGAGTTAAACTATTAGCAAGTAGCTGAGCTTAGATTTAGACCCAGGGCTGTTTGTTCTTGAAGCAGATGCTCTTTCTATTGTACCAAAGAGCCTAGGGCAGCCTTGTCCCCCCCGGGCTGCCCCTCCTCTTGGGTTTTCACAACCCCAAATAAAGATAAAATGTAGGTTATCTTTTTGGGGTTGGCTTCCCATCAGACTGGACTGGATTCCATTTGTAGACTCTAGCTGTAGGGTAGGTGCCCAGCACAAGTGCCTCCATAAGCCAGACAAGTACGGCAAATACATGAAGAGGCAGGGGGCTGGGATGGATAAGGAGTGGTGGGGACTACAGCAAACTGGGGAGATACCCTGTCAAAGGGGCACAGGAGCTAATCAACTCCAGCCAGTGATTGCCTGGCTGGAATTCAGACCCCGGGTTACATAAAAGAAGTTGTGGCACCTCCTAGTTTTAAATGTCAACTCAATATTTTTGCCAAATGTGACCCCAACAATATTTTTAAGATGCCACGTGAGCTAAACAGAACTCTGACCAGAGGCACCTAAGGACAGCTAACGTGCAGCCTCCACTCTGGAGACCTCGTGCTGAAATCTTCACATTTATGTGTGTCATCCCGGGCTCCTCCAAAAGTTGATCCAAATACTATGGAGGAGTGGGGAGCGTCACAGGTCAACCCATGGTTGCTTTGGCTGCTTCGGAGTCCAAGAGGCCTGCAGACCTACAGGCTACTGCTGTTGAGTGTCAGGAAAATGCTTACAACCAAGGCATCTTGGACAGAAATGGACATGAAAGGAGCACAAGTGAGCAACTGCGTGGGTGGCTGTGAGAAAGTGCGTCAGTGGATGGCAGTGGGAGTGTGAGTCAAGCGTGCACTTGAGGTTGGTGTAGAGTCTACGTGCAGAAAGAGAAAAGGGAGGAGGATGCCAGCCAATGTTAGGAGGAAGGGAGAGAAGGAGAGAGAAGGGAGAAGCCACATGCACTTCCACCCAGTGCATTGGTAGACGCGTTCTACCTGCCAATGTCTATTTTCCCCTACTACATGCAGGGATGAGGAGGTGTGTTAGCACTCATTAGGTCAGAGATGGCAGCTACAGGCTAAGGCAGGTATGTTCAGGAATTTCTTCTGGCTAGTGCTTTCCAGAACCTTTTTTTCCCCTAACAAGTTATAAGTTGTTTCCTATCATCTTTGTGCTAACTGCTTAGAAATGTCATGTCTTCAATACTCTATGATATCACTTACATGTGGAATCTAAAAAATACAACCAACTAACAAATATAACAAAAAACGAAGCAGACTCACTGATACAGAGAACAAACTAGTGGTTACCAGTGTGTGTGTGTGGGTGTGTGTGTCTGTGTGTGTGTGTGGGGTGCAACATGAAGGTGGGTGAGTGGGAGGTACAAACTAGGCTGTAAGGATGTATTGTACAACATGGGGAATATAGCCAATATTTTGTAATACCTGCACATGGAAAGTAACCTTTAAAAGTTCTGTAAAAAATTTAAAAAATTCCGAGCTGATCTCCCAGTCTATGTGGCTGCTTCCCACTAGCTATTTTACGTTTGGTAGTGTATATATGTCCATGCCACTCTCCCACTTTGTCCCAGCTTACACTTCCCCCTCCCTGTGTCCTCAAGTCCATTCTCTATGTCTGCGTCCTTATTCCTGTCCTGCCCCTAGGTTCTTCAGAACCATTTTTTTTTTTTTTTTAGATTCCATATATATGTGTTAGCATATGGTATTTGTTTTTCTCTTTCTGACTTACTTCACCCTGTAGGACAGTCTCTAGGTCCATCCACCTCACTACAAATAACTCTGTGTCCACCTAGAAGGGTGGGATGGGGAGGGTGGGAGGGAGATGCAAGAGGGAGGGGATATGGGGATATATGTATACATATAGCTGATTCACTTTGTTATACAGCAGAAACTGACACACCATTGTAAAGCAATTATACTCCAATAAAAATGTTAAAAAAAGAATTAAAAAAAATTTTAATTAAAAAAAAATAAATGTCATGTTTTAATTTGGGCATCTCAGAATCCCAACTGACTAGATAAAGGATGGCTAAGTAAAGATTATGGCTATAATTAAAGTGCATGATTCCAAGACATTCCTGCCTTCCCTATCAAAGGCTTAAGGTCTGTGGTGAAGGAACCAGGTCCATAGAGTTCACATTGGCAAGCATTTTAATACATAAGCAAGTAAATTCATGAAACCGAGTGCACTGGTGGCTGGGGCTGGCCCTGCTGCAGCAGGCAAAGGGTGAGAGCCTGGACACAGCAGGCAAAGCACAGTGCAGGCCATCACAGCTCGGGGAGGGCTTCTGCCTCCAGGGCTCTCCAACTTCGTGACCCCATTCTTAACTCATCTTGTTCCTTCAGGAGGTCAGGAGCGGTTGAATGCATATTATGAAACTTCTTTTTTCCACTTTGTGAGAAAAAAATTATACAATTTGAGGTGATGCTCGTATGGTGGATGTGCAGTTTTCACATCATAAAACGCAGGTGCTAAGTGAGCCTGGTGTGTGCAGCACTCCTACGCAGAAACCAGCAGTGAGAGAACCCCCGGAATCTGTTACCTGGGTACATTTCGCAGTTTTAGAGGGCAGGAAGGGAGGACAGAGAGGATCCTGGATGCGCAGGGTGGCGGGCTTCCCTTATGGATTCCACTTAATGGAGGTTTCAGAGCCCTGCTGATGTTTTGGAAAAGACACCATGATTTTACTTAATATGATATTGTTCTTCCAAGATTTTTTAAAAAAAATTTTTCAAACTGATTTTTTTTTCTCATCTTTATTGGAGTATAATTGCTTTACAATGGTGTGTTAGTTTCTGCTTTATAACAAAGTGAATCAGCTATACATATACATATATCCCCATATCTCCTCCCTCTTGCGTCTCCCTCCCTCCCACCCTCCCTATCCCACCCCTCTAGGTGGTCACAAAGCACCCAGCTGATCTCCCTGTGCTATGCGGCTTTTAACAAACTCCCTTTTCCCAACTCCTAGCTCCAGCTCCAGTGAAAAAGATTTTTAAAAAATCAATTAAGGTTAAGTTTTCTCATCAGAAAAATGAGGAGCTTAGACTTAATCTTGAGTCAGGAATGTTTTTAAGGATGTAATGAAAACTACAGGCCATTCTCTGTAAAAATGCGTATGCCTACAAAGACTCAAACACTGTCAAACTCTTCCCTAGGGCAGTAGCTCTCAACGTGCCAGTCCATCAGAATCACCTGGAGAGCTTAAAGGATGCCTGGGCCCCACCCCAGAACGATTAAATCAGTATGGATCACAGTAGGGCTTGGGTATGGTACAATGTTAAAACCACTTCAGGTGATTCTAATGAACAGGATGGGCTGAGGATTACAGCCCTGGGGCACTAAGCGAAGACAACAAGAAAACACGTTTGAGAGAAAAGAAAACCAAGCAATAAAAAGCCTCTAAAATACCCAGCTAGCAGGATATACTATAGAAGGTATAAGATGATGAGAAAAGAAGACAAGATGTCAAATGACTGGCTCCTCATTGCTAATCCCTGATTATTCTTGCTTCCTCCACCCTAAAAACAAAACACCTGCTTTGAACTGTAGGCTACAAGGCCCATACCTCCAGCTAGTCTCCTAGTTTCAGTGTTTACACTCCCCCTCCACCCAGGTCCCTTCCCTCATTCCTTGAAATTTTAACTCTTAGTTAACTGTCACTCACCTCCTACAACGTTGCTCCTGACAATTCTTGGTGATTTAAGCTATTGACATCAATTCCTTGACCTCATCTGCCTCTCACTTCTACGGTCACATTCTACTAGTGGAACCAAGCAGGACTGGGGCCCTCCCAAGGTACAAAGCCTTTCCATATCCCCTGTTTCTTGTTTGTAGGAAAAAGGCCTCAGCCTCCTAGACCTTCCCTGAGTTCCAAAGGGCAGATTCAAACAATTACTAATCAGGGAAGGGAGGAATGCAGAAACAAGGGAGAATCAGTCAAGAAACGATAGTGCAGCCATAAAGCAGTCCTGGTTCCTCCTCAAGGGATGTACATAATAATATATCTCTGAGTTCTTCTACAGAAACTAAGGCCCACACCCAGGTGGAGAAGGGTAACTTCAGGCTGAATACAAGCCTGTGGACTCCAGACTGGTTGGAACCAGACAGCTCATGATTGAGATTACTGGAACACCACCCTGTTACCTCACCACCAACCAATCAGAGGAAGGTCACAGACCCTGTGGACATCCCCGCAATGTTGCGTATAAAACCTCTTCCCTGAAAACCACTGGGGAGTTCGGGTTTTTTGAGTAAGAGCTGCCTGTTCTCCTTGCTTGCTCTGCTCTGCAATAAACTTTCTCTGCTCCAAACTCCGACGTTTAGGTTTGTTTGGCCTCACTGTGCATTGGGCACATGAACTTGGGTTTGACAACACTAGCCCTTGTCATTATCAGTCATTTCAATCCCTTTATAACCTCAGTTGCAAGCATCCCACCCTCTGACCACCGTCTTCTATCTTTCCGGCTTATTCTCTCTAGTGCCCCAACTCCAAACAATCCTGCACTTCACCACTTACAACTTATTGCTCTTACTAACTTTCGATTGTCCCTTGCTCAAGCCTTTTCTCATCACTTCCCTCATTATTCATCATTATTATCGCCCACTTTCTCATTTAATTGTCTTCATCTACCAAAAGTACAACCGTGGTTAAATCCACCTCTTCACCTTCTCCGTGCTCATATGCACACAACTGAGCTTGGCTGGAGAAACACATGCATCCAAACCAACTACTCTCACTAACAATGCATGACTAACCACGGTAAGTGGGCCATAGGGTTATCTGAGAACCTCACTAAATTCCCTAGTCCTTTCACTACCTCCACTCCCATATGATTATTTCACACCTTATCTTTTCTTCCAATACCTCCTTCCCCATCTGCACTCTAAGCTAATGACCTTGCTTCCGTTTCTCTCAGAAAAAATGGAATCAATCAGAGGAGAGCTTCTTCGTGCCCCCACCACCATATCTACCCACCTGGCTGCATCTGTGTCCATATTCTCAGCCTCCCCTCCTGTTGTCCTGGAAGAACAGACTGTGCTCCTATCTAAGGGCAAGTCCTCCAATGTGCTCTGGATTCCACCTCCACTTGGTCACTCAAGGACACCGCTGCAGCCATTCTGCCCCTTCTCTGTTATCATCCATGTTCTCATTTCTAGGGAATCATTTACACTAGCATAAAAACAGACTATTATTTTTCCCATCTTAAAAACAGTTTTGACTGTTCACCCCTCTCTACCTACTGCTTCATTTCTCTGCTACGCTTTACAGCAAAACTCTCTGAATAACGACCTCTTCCTACTGACTCTATTTTCTTTCCTTCCATTCTCTCTCTCACCCCACTACTCCCTGAGTTTTTGTTCTCCTAAATCAGCTACTTCCACATTGCTCTATCCAGGTCAATGTGAAGTCTACATCTCACTTCCTCTATCAGCATTTCATTGGGTCCATCATTCTCTTTCTTTACTTGACTGCCACTCTCTTGGGTTTTCGCCCTTGTCAGTGACCATTTCACGTCAGTTTCCTTTGCTGAATCCTCCTCCTCATCAGGGTGAACTTTAAACTTTTGAGGTGTCTACACTTTGTGACTTAATTCTCATACCTTCTCTTTTCTTCATCTACACTAACTCCCTTGGTGGTCTCAACCAGCTTCTCAGTGTTAAACACCATATGCATGCTGATCACACCAAATGTAGATTCCAGCCCTGAGTGCTCTCCCAAACTCCAGACCTATGTCTGCCGCCTGACGTTTTCTTCCAGCAGATATTCTCATGGCTTAACTTCCTTACTCCTTCATTCATAGGGCTTTCTTTGTGAACGTGGTGAAAAATAGCTCCTGCTCTCAGACCCCACATTCCCTATCTTCCTCTGCTTTTTCTCTCCTAAGCAATCCTCCGTGTCTGACGTACCTTACAGTTTACCTTATTATCTGTTAATTATCTGACTCCACCACCAGAATATAAGCGCTATAAAGGCTGGGATTCTTGGTCTATCTGCCTGGCACAAACTGTGTATTCAATAAACATTTCTCGACTGAATGAATGATCCAAAACTTTAGATTCTGAAAATCAGTGGGAGAAAACATAGAAAGTACCCTTCTTCCACACTAGATCACTAACAAAGAGAACTTTAATGGTATTCTATAGACTCTCCTCATTTGCCTTTGTGTGGTGGCAGCTGAGAGTCAGTAACTAAAAGGAAACCTGGGTGGGGGAGCTCGTTCTGTTCAGCGGCACCCCTTGGGAGGGATGCTCCACAACTGTGTTGGGGATGTACCTTCACGAGTTAGACCAGAGTTCCCAGGGTCAATCCTGTACGACTCGTCCCATGTGATGCTCCAAGAGGAAGGGTCTCCATGGTTACGTGCACACTGCTGGAAAGTCACAGATGCAACAGCATATTAAACAGTCAGCAAGTCCTGCAATCAAGAAGCCTGGCTTAATGCTTTTCCCATGCATATTTAATCACAGAAAGCTTTTGTTTGCAACTCCTTACTATTCACTTGAAATGCATTTTTAGAAACTCCACATTAGAGTAGGATGAAGTACACTAGAGGCAAGTATGTAAAGCAGAACCTGCAGGGATAACTCTCCTCTTCATGCATTCAGCCAACCCACTCCAGCTACTTTTGTGAGAAAAGACTAAGGTTTGAGTAGTTAAGGGAAGGAAGGAAGGAAGGAGGGAAAAGAAGGTAGGAAGGGAAAGAAGGAAGGAAGGAAGGAAGGGAGGGAGCGGGGGAAAAAAAGACCAGGGAGGGGCTTCCCTGGTGGCGCAGTGGTTGAGAGTCTGCCTGCCGATGCAGGGGACATGGGTTTGTGCCCCGGTCTGGGAAGATCCCACATGCCGCGGAGCGGCTGGGCCCGTGAGCCATGGCCGCTGAGCCTGCGTATCTGGAGCCTGTGCTCCGCAACGGGAGAGGCCACAACAGTGAGAGGCCCGCGTACAGCAAAAAAAAAAAAAAAAAAAAAGACCAGGGAGTTGTCGTAGTTCAAGCTGAGTATAGTGAGCATTGGAATACTGGTCAAAAGAAAAACACCTATCAGGCTGCATCATTAGAAGAATGACTTATTAAGGCTGGAGTTTGAGTTTGTTTGGCTGTTATTACAGTTATAAGAGATTTTGGTTACTCCTTGGGGGTCATTGTGGTTAGTGCAGTGAGACAGGTGAGGGTAAATCATATCATTTGGTGCTGACTTCTCATTTATAGGCAACCTCTTGTTACAGTGAATAGCAAGGATAAACTTGGAAGGAGACAGGAGTCTTAACTGGACACATGCATCTTGAAGAGCCTGTGGAAAGAGCGAGGGACTCTGCTGTTATCTGCAGTGGTGAGGAAGGATGAGTTTATTGACTGAGTACACTTATGTCTGAAACCCTCAAGGTTTTCCCCACACTTGTGCTGGAAGCCTCCTCTGGTTCCTCTACACAGCACCTCCTGAGTCATTTCCTACCCACCTGTCATTGTAACGTGTGTGTGTGTGTGTGTGTGTGTGTGTGTGTGTGTGTGTGGGGCAGAGTGCAGAGCCTGGGAACTGTCCCAATTTACCACTGCTGGGACAGCACTGTCACCACATTTAAAAGCAGATGTGGCAAAGAGCTGCAGGGTCTAGAGAAAAACAGGGAACAAAACGATAGTACTATTGGAAACTAGGTCCTGTAGGAAAATATTAAACAAGTTTGGTTAACAAGTTAGAGAGAAGCAGACCACACAGTGTCTTCAAATATTTAAGGGTATGAGACATTGTGTTTCTGTGGCAGAATTTGGAGACATAAACTAAATTAGAAAGTATATTTGCCAATTTTAAGAGGATTTTTTTAGATCCTAAAGTTCAGGTCTAAATGAATGTCCTATGAGACAACTTAACAACTTGGAGGATTTACAGGTCATTATAACTGTGGTTTTGCAAACTAGTTGGAACCAGCTCCTTGATGGCTACCCTCTGCCCTCTCCAGCTGGCTTCTATGCACCAGGACAGCCGGCTGTTATGAAGTGGGAACTCCATCTTTCACACTGTCCTAGGTGTTGGCATCCCCAAGCATGTCACTTAACTGCATAATTCAATGCTTCAGTCTTACCTTAGTAGAGATAAATTCACCCTACCTTTTATTTTTTTAATCTACCTTAGAAGGACTTTGCTAACTGATTTCTGAAAGAGCAAAGCAAAAGCTCATGAAGAGAACTTGATCAAGATTTCACCCAGTCTTCAACACTCCTTAAAATGCCTGCCAGGTTTCTTTCTGTTCTTTGTCTAAAGTGTTCATGTTCCGAGCACACGGGGCTCTTGGGGACCTCCATAAGACACTGTTTGGAACATAGGGAAGTCTTTCAGTTGCTCTGGCTGCTGGCAAGTATATTTGTGGTGACCGCTTTTCTGAAGACCCAGACTGAGCCATGCAAGGAAGTATAAAACAAAACAGAACGTTTCAGACATGATTTTATCATTTGATTAGAAACTAGCAACTTATTTCTGGATTTTGTACTGCTTTTCAAGACATTTCCTGTGACTAAAACAAGAAAAAACGATATATATACATATTAGTATTATATACTATATATATAATACATATATGCTGTATACACATTCAGTCACTAATACGTATATATGTATGTATTCATGAGTATATATACATATTAGTGAACGAACAGTAAAACAATGAAGCTGACTATTAGACAAGTTTATAAGCTAGAAAATTCCTTAAAATAATATTTGCCGAGTACGGTAGGTTATAGTTATGGCCCCAATTTTTCATGCCTCCCTCTACCCATATTCTTCCATGTTTACTTTGGGCTTGGCCACTTTACTTGCTTTAGCTAATGACTTGACCCAAGCAAAGACTTGGAAAAAGACTTGCTGTTTCCACTTTTTCTCTTGGACCCTGGCAACCACCATCAGAATATGCCTAGGCTGGAGCGATGTGAGAGTCAAGTAAAACAGAACTTAGTTGTCTGGGCCAAGGCCAACCCGCCATTGATCACAGACAAATGAGTGAGCCTAGCCAAGATCAGCAGAGCTATTAAGCCATCCCATAAACTCATGAGAAATAATAAATGGTGGTTGTTTTTAGCCACTATGCTTTGGGATTGCTGGTCATACAGCAACAGCTAACTGTACACTGTACTCCTTGGGTGCTTCAGGAATTCATCTGCTTGAGGGATTACTTCTTAAGAATCTCCAGGGGCTGCTTTTAGGAGTATGTTGAGGTGTCAGTACAGATTCCAATTATCTGATTCAGGATAAACTGCTTGCCACCTGACCCTTCCCTAGAAAGATCAAAAATGTCTTAGGGGTATTACAATAGTGTTAGGAGATAGAGGGCGGTAACTTTGTCAAGGCCTACCAAATGAATGCCCTTATTTACTACAGATAAGTGACCCAGAGGGTGTTTTAACTGGCTGAGTGGCAAGTGTGGATAAACTATTCAGTGTTAGTAAGATGACTGATGCTAGGTAGATGGCTGCCCTTGGCTTTCTGGAGATATGGAATCACATTGACTAAATAATAATAACAATAATAATGACTAACGATTATTGAGCACTTACTCCAGATACGGTCCTACGTGCTTTATGTGCCTTATATCATTTAATTCTTATCGTAACTCTATGAACTGGCTACTAGGTACTATCATCTCCATTTTACAAAGGAACAAGCTGAGGCTCAGAGACATTCCCCATGGCCAAATTGCTCTTAAATCACAGAGCCAGGATTCAAACTCAAGCACCTGACTCCAAAACCCACACTCTTGACCTCTCTACTATATAATCAAAATACATATTTTTTAGGGGGAAAAAAGGCATTGAGTCTAACTCCTTTATTTGGCAGATGGACAATGAAGAACAGAGTCTTGGTATAGAGATCTTCTGACTAACATGGATTGAAGGAACTCTCCCCACTCTTGGTCCAAATCACCAAAAGCTGAACAAAACCCAGACTGTTTCTGTGAGGCTTCATCTAGATGAGTTTCCACGTTTAGGTATGCCTTTTGTGTATTGCGAAATGGTGCCCAGGAAGGGGCTGAAGCATGCCCCACTCACCTCCTCAAGCCCTGTGCCCAGGGCTTCATCTTCTGAGAGGAAGAGACACTTTTGCAAATAATTCTTTTGCACACAGAGGGGGCTGGGGTTTTTTTTTTTGTTTTTGTTTTTCATTTCTACAAAAGTACCATATGTGCTAGGAAGTCCCTGCTAAAACATTTGCCCAATGAAGTTGTGCCCAATAAAACACAGCTAAAGACCATCCCAGTTTTTCACACATGGAAAAACAAGAGGAGAAAGCATGACTAGTTGGTGCTCAATAAATACTTGTTGAATGAATTTTAAATGAACAAAGATGCACTCATTATACACAGACACATAAGGATCAAAGTGCATGGGACATGCAAATTCATAACTGAAGACCGAAGCCATGGCATCAAGCCATTCATGAGAAATGATTGATATAATCTAATTTTGCACATTCTATAAAAGTTAAAAAAAAAACCAGTATATGCACTTATTTCCTGAGACGTCATAAGCGAGGCTTTCATGAAATTCACACTCAAAGAAAGTTTAGAGCCATATTTATTTATCTGAATTTATTCCCCAGCAGCCCTTCTCTTCTAGAATGAAAGAAACGAATCACTCTTGTCAGGCTAGCTGGCTTGCATTACAAATTTTAATGTTTCACCAGAAACTGAAGCAAGCTGGTTCCCTCCTCCATTCTCACATCCTCCCCAACCGTGGCCCACACCTTTGCTGACTGCAGCATCTGAACTGAGTACCCATGAAGGCCACTCTTTTTCTCTCTGCCTCTAATAAGCCGGTCTAACAATTGTGGTGAGTAATTTCTTTACCACTTCTGTTGTGAACAAATGCTAATAATGCTGCATGATACAGATGGAGCACGGCTACTGAAAAAGAAACTACATAAATTATTTTTTAAAGTTATCATCAAAAGAAATGCTTTTCTGCAGGAAATTCGTTTTAACTGCTCAAGGCATTTGCCTAGGTTTCTGCTCCAGTGACCACTTCTTTGTTGATTAACAAATACTTCTGTTTCACGAATGGAAACAGTTTGTCTTATCTAGGGAACAACTGCTGGCTTTTTTCTGTGGATGTAACTGTAGGGAAGTCACCATCTGTCTTCTAGAACCTGAGTTATCTGTTTTTGTGATACTAGGTAAACAGACTGTGGGTGGTCTCCTCCCATTTTGGTGTCCACTAAGTCTCATTCTTCTGTTTGCAAGAATCAGGGTCGAGCTAGTGATTGGTTTTCTGCTATATCCAATTGTATTTCTTGTATTGGGTTGGCCAAAAAGTTCATTTGTAAAAACCCAAACGACCTTTTTGGCCAACCCAATACAGGCCAATAATCAGTTGATGAATTCATTCATTCATTCATTTAATCAATCAACCAATCATTCATATGTTCAGGAGACAAATATTTATTTAGTGCCTTTCTGTGCCAGGCACTGTGCTGGACCATGAAAAGACAGCAGTGAGCAAGATAGTCACATGGGTTCTCTACACTCCACTGTGGCAGAAGGCAGTTATCAGAGGTTCTCCTGCCTCAAAAGGGGAAAAAATGACCACGAATTTAAGCCAATATTATCAAGATGAATTCTAATGCAAAGCTTAATAAAGGAATCCCACTAGCATATTAATGGCTAAAGTTCTTATTCCATAATTCCCCCAATTAATTTTCTTCTGGTAGATGAATTCATATATAATTAATATTGTTGTAACTTCTGTATCTTACTAGTGTCTTACACTAATGTAGGTTTTACTAACCTTTCCCGAATTCATATAAGTCCAGATTACTTTTACTGAAGCATCAGTCATAAGACGATGATAGTACTTGCTCATGGTTTTAGTTACTATCAAGATCTCAAAGCCAAAAACCATTTCGTGAGCAAAGACTATACGTCTAACCTGCGCTAATCATTTTAGAATTATGACACAGGTCACCAGCAGTAAATGTGCTAAAGAAATTGTGGAAAGAAAACTCAGTGCAACTGTAAAACAAACCTCAAATGCACATTTGTCTGATCATATTTAGTGTCATTTTCACACGTAAAGACCAGCATGCTTTCATTTCCTCAATCATGTGTATAATTAAGGTTTGCTTTGTATCTTCGTAGAGCAGTGACCTGATAGCATCTAGGAGGATACCAAATACACACAGCCTCAATAAATGTTTTCTGATGATGTAATGTTTCCTATTTATTGTTTTAAATAGCAAGCCACTTTATCTTTCAGACTGGAACATTCTTATGGTAATTGCTGAATAATGAATTTAAGAATCCTCAATTTAGAGATTAAAAAAAAATTCCTTGAAAGCAGTTTTGTCACCTTGCCTCCTAATTTTCAGAATACTGTTTAAACTACCGGTGACTAAGCTGTAGGAAAAATCTTACTGTGGTATTATGTAAAGGAAAATGTGGGTGGAGGGAATGAGGTCTGATTTGTATCCATCGCATGATTTGGACAGTCAGAGACAGAGGAAAAAGGAAATCTCTGCTCTCCCCAGGTAGGGATATGAGGTTGCTTAGAATTCCACTTTTGGGGAAGTCCACTATCAAGGTGATGTAAATTCTCAAGTAGCAAATTGACTCAGCATGTTCCTAAGCCACAGACCTCTTAGGTGACGTGTGCTAAACTCACGTCATTTGCCTAGTTGCTCTCACTAGGTGACAGGGAAACTGTATTTTCCCCACCTCACGCTCACACAAAGTGGACATCTACTGAGTTCTCCTGTTGGTTTTGTTCTTATTCACTTTTCTAACAATCAAGACATTCTGTCCCTGATCATAGCTATTAATTTTAATTCTCTTCACCTTCCCTCCATGATGTTCCAGTGAACTTACAGTAAAAAATTGTAGACGATCCTCCATTGCCTAAATGCTTTTCCTATTTCTCGAGTAGTCAGGAAAACTGTTTTACACATGATAAATCTGCTTAGAAATCAACTGGAATCATCAAAGCTCTAACTGCAATATTCCCCCATGCTTACTTCTATTTAGCAAATAAATTTAATATCCGAGGTGGTAGCCACCACCATGACGCTTTAAAAGTATGATCCACAAGACAGTTTTTTTGACCCCTGAAAAAAAGCAGGGAACTAACATTTAATGGGTCCCTGCTATGTGCAAAGACAGTTTTGATGGACTTACCTAAGTTATAACCTTTAAAGGCAAAAAACCTTCTCATCATCTTATTCATTAATAGATAATTTTTACTGTGAATAATGAAGTTAGAGAGGGCAGAGTTTATAGAAAATATACAGAAAGGTAAGACTTAGTCTTCTTTTTTTCCGACAAGTTATGCATAATTTCATATTATGGCTGTGCTATATTGCCACCCTCATCATGGTTCCCATATCAAAACTTTTATTCTCAGCACTAACAGGCATCATCCTAGCCCATCTTATTACCTAGTCAGTAGCAATCTTGATGTTTAGCAGTAGCCATCACATCACCTCTTATAAGTGCCCCTTTGGACAAGTTTCTTAAACTCTCTGTGCCTCAGTTTTCTCATCTGTAAAATGTATAACAATAGCAGTTATTTACCTCATAAATGTGAGGGTAGGTGGCTAATTGGACTTTATTAACCGTAAGTTGCCATTGATTATAAAGGGCAGCCTGGCTTCCAAGACATAAATATACAAATGTGTTGTCCAAGAATTGATTTAATACAGTAATAACTAAAAGATAGAATAGGGACAAAAATCATCAGAATAATGCCTGGCACATAGTATGCGCCCAATAAATTGTTAACTGTAATATCTATTAGCAGCCAATTAACCACAGTGCAAAAGTGGGCTTTCCATGCCCTCTGTGGACCATGGCATGGCTTCCTTATCCAAGGCAGAACACCTGGGCACAGGTAGGTGATACCACCACCCTGGGCTCTACAAATAGGGAACACCATCAGTCACTTTAAAACTGTTTCTTTTTTTTCCCTAGTGGGTAAACCTTTTTTCAAACTAAATCTTACACAGGACGCAATGTATAGAACAAATAAAAGAAGATTTTCTCTGATTGAAGCAGGGGTGGAGAGGCACAAAGCCCTGCCTACTTTCCCTCCCCTTCACCTGCAGGGAAGCCCCCCCAAGGAGTCCTTTCAGAGCAGCAATATCACTTCCTTGTCGTAGCTGAGATAATGAGTCTCTAAAACTCCTATGGATGTTTGTTAATCACACAAAACCCTGTCAAATTTCACCTTATTGAAATGTCACTTTATTTGTGGCATTTCACCGAATGCCACCTTAGTGGCATTACTTAGTGCCCAACACATGCACTGCACAGAACATATTTTCAATGTACTTTTCTCATCTTCCTCCACTTGGGTCTTCAAACTCCTTCCAATCTGTCACATGTGACTGAGACCATCCTTCCATCTCAATCAAGTCACCTCATGACCCTCCCCAGATGTAGTTTAATGCTCTTAGAGGACACAGCGTGAAGGATGTCACACTTTTGTTCCACATAAAGCTTTCTGCTATCAAGGACTTTTAATTCTAATGTCTTTTTCTTGAATCCCTCTTTGAGCTCTTTCTCAGGAGGACTCCAACCAATAATAAGTGAAATTTAATAAGCTATTATTGTGTGTTAGTTATGAGGTTATGAGAAACATACATGGTATGAGGATTTGAACAAAAAACAAACGAGGATGAAAGAAAACAAAGCCAGGGAGAGAGAAGAAAAGAGGAGGAGAAACTGGGAGCGAATGAGCAACAAAAGAGAAAAGGGGAAGAGAGAGATCCAGAGTGAAAGCCAGGAGGGGATCAAAGGAGGGAGAGGTGGACACTCAAAACTTTTCTAGGTATTGTGGTTCACTTGGATTGTGGGCTGCTGGGGTCATTGTTCTCCATAATTACTGAGGACCTTCTCTAGACACCTTAACTTACATTTCTAAGGTCTCCATCCTAAACGTTGACCTGTATCGCTAAATACTAGAGAAATGCAAATCAAAACTACCATAGGGTATCACCTCACACCAGTCAGAATGGCCATCACCAAAAAATCTACAAACAATGCTGGAGAAGATGTGGAGAAAAGGGAGCCCTCCTACACTGTTGGTGGGAATGTAAACTGGTACAACCATTATGGAGAACAGTATGGAGGTTCCTTAAAAAACTAAAAATAGAGCTACCATATGATCCAGCAATCCCACTCCTGGGCATATATCCAGAGAAAACGGTAATTTGAAAAGATACATGCACTCCAGTGTTCACTGCAGCACTATTTACAATAGCGAGGACATGGGAGCAACCTAAATCTCCATCAACAGAGGAATGGATAAAGAAGATGTGGTACATATATACAATGGGATATTACTCAGCCATTAAAAGAATGACACAATGCCATTTGTAGTGACATGGATGGACCTAGAGGTTGTCATACTGAGTGAAGTAAGTCAGACAGAGAAAGACAAATATCATATGATATCACTTATATGTTGAATCTAAAAAAATGGTACAAATGAACTTATTTACAAAACAGAAATAGAGTCACAGATGTAGAGAACAAACTTATCATTACCGGGGGTGGGAAAGGGGGGAGGGATAAATTGGGAGATTGGGATTGACATATACACACTACTACATATAAAATAGATAACTAATAAGAACCTACTGTATAGCACAGGGAACTCTACTCAATACTCTGTAATGACCTACATGAGGAAAGAATCTAAAAAAGAATGGATATAATTATATGTATAACTGATTCACTTTGCTGAACAGCAGAAACTAACACAACATTGTAAATCAACTATACTCCAATAAAAAGTAAAAATAAATAAATAAAAACAAATGTTGACCTGAACACTAACCCCATTAAAAATTATTCTCTGAACATAGTAGCAAGGATCAAAGCAGTCATTCTGAGGCCTGGATGAAAATCAAGTCAAGGGCAGGAGTCCCTCATCCCTGTCATGCCATTAAAGCTTCCAGGTGATACATACACAGATGGCAGAAGTAACAGACAACTTTTTTTAAATACACTGACGTGCCCTGTGATGACTTAACTGTGGATATACCAAAACACTGAGGCTTCCATCTCTTAATTTCATGAAGATTTAATTTTAGTTGGCTCTCTTTGTAAGCATGTTTCTTTTGTCTTCCTCTGTACTGATTGCCCCCTCAATGTCTATTTTAAAGTTGTGGAAGCTAACTGGAGAAGAAGATGAGTGTTCTGATGTTTTCATTACTGTGAGAAGGCTTGAAAAACATGGCAAATGAACAATAATTGATTAAATACATGTAACTAACTTAACCACATTTTGGCCATTAAGTTGTCAAGATAGCTGATTTTCCTGATTGACTTTGTCTGTGCTATTCATGATCCAAATGATTGCAAGGGTTTATTCACTTCTTTCTCTCTTCCTGTATGGGTATAAAATGCCAGAAAATTATTACACTTAGTGTAATAAAAAGTCAAATCTTACACTGGACCAGGTTGGGTAAAATAAAAGACAGGCAATTGGATATTCCAACCCAGATCGGAAGCTGATTATTTAATTAACTCTGACAACATATACATTTACATTCTGGATACCACCAAGAATAATTCTGCAAAAGGACTCCTCACCTCTCTCCAAATCCACATGTCAGAAGCATCACCATTGCGGTTTAATCCCATTATGGGGTCTCACGAACTGCAGAGGCTATTCTGTTATAACCCAATGGCCTTGGCACCAGTGGCAGTTTCCTTATATGGAGAGAAATGGTCAAGCTCTGCAAACAGGTGTCCTCCAATCACTTCAACTTTGCTGTGCCTTGATTTCCTCATCTGTAAGGAGGGATAATCATAGTACCTCATCTCACGTTGGTGCTTTAAATGAGATAATGTCTGTAAAGCACTTAACTATATAAGTGTTTGCTCTAATAATTAATAGTATTAGTATCTTTTCGACTGGTCCAAGGTCTTTTCCCAGAGATACCCCACCCCCTTTATTAGTGACAGAAGTGGCTCTCAGGTGTAACTATTTTTCAGTTTAAAGACTGATTTCAGGGCAACCTTTGAGTCCACTGAGCAAATCTCAGAGACTGTTTTCCTGTTGTCCACTTTTTTAATCAGTCAATTTTGATTATAGAGCTACCGTGTACGTTGTACATGGAGAATCCATATTTGAAGACTCTAAGTAAAATAAAACACTCAGCACTAAAAGTGTAGCAAACACAATCGACAACTGATGGCTCGGATGCCATGTTAGGATTCTGCAGTGCTTTGTCCCCTTGGGTGTGGTATAAGATTAGACTTATATAGTAATTATATATCATATCCAACTTTGTTCTAAAACGATGGTATTCAGGTGCCATGAATCCAGTGATGTGTGGGCCACTGTTTATAAACTAAATCATTTTCAACCATACATGTATTATTCATACTTTCAAAAAAGTATGTAACTAGTCTTGTGATGAATTAAATGCAAATTCATTTAAAAGTACTCCTAAATTCATAGTGACTCATTGGCATTAGGATTTCTCAAGCAAGAGGAAGACTAAACCAATTTCTACCATTTATTATTATGGAAGGAGAGACATTTTTGATATCCAATAGGAGCTTATGTCATAAAACATAAGATTCTCAGATCCAGTAACATAAAAACAAAATCTCTGTATGGCAAAAGACACCACAGAGAAAATAATTTAAACATGTTTAACATATCTTTAAGAGAAAAAGAGGCTTTACAGGTAAGAAACAACCCAATAGATGGGCAAAGAATATGAACAAGGCTTTTCACAGAAGAAAACAAAAAAACACTGATAATAGAGATATGAAACACGCCAAACTTAATTATTGATCAAAGAAAGGCAAATCAATGATAGGATACTAATTTTTTTTTGCCCTTTTCTTTTGCCTTAGCATAATGGCAAACATCTAAAATATTCACAATATAAAGTGTTTATGAGGGACTTCCCTGGAGGCACAGTGGATAAGACTGCGCGCTCCCAATGCAGGGGGCCTGGGTTTGATACCTGGTCAGGGAACTAGATCCCACATGCATGCCGTAACTGAGAGTTCACATGCCACAACTAAGAAGCTGGCGAGCTGCAACTAAGGAGCCCACCTGCTGCAACTAAGACCCGATGCAACCAATTAATTAATTAATTAATTTAAAAAAATGAATAAAGTATTTATTAAAAAATGTGTTTGTGAGAATGGAGTGGGAAAGGAGACTCTTTTGCTGGTGGGAATATAAACTGGTATGACAGGTCGGAGGGCAATTTGGCAGTTTCTATCAAATTTTTAAAAGGATGTAATCTTTCCACTCAGGACGTGAAATGTGGGATATGTACCTAAAAGAAATATAGTTCACATATGCTAAAGACATAGATGTTTAAGGATGTTCACTGCAGCACTGTTTGTAGGAGATAAAAATTGGAAACACTCTAAATGTCTATCAGCAGGGTTATAAATAGATAAATCATAATACAGCCATACAATGGAATATCAATCTACCTATTTAAATGAGATAGCCCTGTGTGAGTACTGTATGGATTGCTGTCTCTGACATATTGTTGAGTGAAAAAGGAAAGTTGTAGAATATGTATGGTAAGATTAAATTTTTATGTAAAAACACATTTTTTCTATGTCTATATCTTTATATTTGTTTTTCTATACTTCTTTACATCCATTTATAATCCTACTTCCTTCAATATGTATGTATATCTATGCCTCTCTGCTGTTCTAAGTACATAGGAAAAGAGTCTATAACGATACTTTGTAAACTCTCAAGAGTTCCCCCAGCAAGTGAAAATTAGGGAAGAAAAGAGAGCAATTTAAAATTTTGCTTTTTACTTTACACAATTATACGTTCTTTGAATTCTTTGTTTTATGACACACATGTATTAGTTTTGTAAATACAATGATGAAAAGTAGTGATTTTCCAAAAAATGATCCTCATCCCTAGAAACAGAAATAACTGTCCAGAACGAGGGTGGCATTCAATCTGCAGACTCCTCTCTCTGAGATCCTGATGCCGCCCCTTGGAGAACATGGGGAGGAGGATCCTGTGAATGAGGAACTCAGCAGACAACTTAGGAAGAGGACACAGCAAAGGCCAATGGTGTACTTCTTTATTTTCATGACCATGTGTTGGGAGCTGCAAGGTCAAGACAGAAGATGTTTTTAGCAGCCCTTCACCCTAGGGAAGGAAACAGGTGCAGGCCTTGAGTCCAGTGGAACGTGTCACATCTCGTGCTGTGGGGTCAGGATGGAACTTGGGTGGACAGTTTGGATCTTCTGGTTCTTTTTCTCCATCCTTTATGCCTGATGGTCGTGGAATGATGGACATCTGATCTCTAGCCTCATTGATGGGTGTCATAGTTGTCTATAGACAAGCCACCTGTTTGAATACCTTTGGCATGTCAGAGTGGCACATATTATAATAACATATATCACTCTAAACACCGGAGACCTCTCTTTGCAGAGTTTGCCAGGCAGGACATCTAATCTTACCCATGAGCGGCCAAAGCAAGTGAAAGCAGAAAGGGAGTATTTGACACCCAGCGGTCACAAGGAAGAACTGTATAGACAGGGCAGAAGAGTTGGGTGCAGAGAGTGACCAGCACTGTTTTAGACCTGGCACATCTTTCCCCATGACCCAGCAGCATTCATTTTCAGACTTCAGCCCCTCCTTCCCTTTATTCCTCTCACCTTCAGCCTGCTCTCCCTGCTGGAAGTCTTCCTTCAGTGCCCTGGCCTCCTTCCTACACTGACCAGGGGGTCTATAAGCACAGTCCATTCGAGAAATTCTTGAAATATGTCCACGAATCCCCTCGGGTGGGTGACTAAAGTTTCATGCTTTCATGGTGACGACCTGGGTTATCTTCCTGGAAAGAAGGCATCTAGCAGAACCCAGCACCTCACTCCAAGGTACCAAATAAACATGGCAGCTAAGTAAAAGCAGGGTGCTTACTACACAAGTGTAACTTCAGCCAGACTGCTGTCCCTTCACTTGTCCTGTACAGAAAGTTTGGAGCTGTCGCTCTTGTGCACAGTGCTGTGGACGTGCTGAAGGAGCGTGGATTGCACTGCCCTTCACAGAAGTCTCTGGAACCTAGAAAACAAAAATAGCAGCTGCCTGATATTTCCTTGGAGAAGAGAATGAAATTTAAGGTTTTCTTCTTCCCACAAACATAAACAAAACATTTTGCAAATAATTTCAGGAGGCTCATGGAGGCCAAGATGAGCTTCCCTGTGCTAATGGGGAGGGGCCAGGGGAGGAGCGGTACCACCAGGGTTTTTGAAATCTGAGCTCAGATAAGCCATGTGTAAAAATAAGAAAGAGTTTGTTTTTCATTCTTTCTGCCTTCCTCCCTCGTCCCCCTTTTCTCCTTTCTTAGGAATAAATCCTTTATCCTAGTCTTGTTCTTTACCTGGATGTAACTAGATGCTGTTGAGACTTAAGTGTGACACTTCCAGACAAAATAGAGTCAGTTCCGGTACACTGTGACATACACTTTTCTAAAAATCAACTACACTATATAAAATCGCACAATAACAACCACAGAGCTTATGGGGGAAATGGGATTAGGGGCACAACACTAAAACTTTGTCAGTGACACATTAAAAAGATGACAGGAAGCTAATAAAAAAGACAGCAGTCTTACACATGTTAAATGGTTAAGAAACACATAAATACTACAATAAATATGGCATTTTACCTAGAAAAAGACCTGAAGTTTGTTCGTGGAGGTTGCAGCTACCAGCTATTGAGAAATGGCAACAGAGGGTTCCCAGGATGGAACACCAGATGTGGACAGGTGGGGCTCATCACACACGCAGTAAACTGAGGTGACTGGTGGGTGTTTGAGGTGTGTGTACATTTTGTACATTCCTATATGGCTCGGTTCGGTTGGATGCAGGATTCTGCATTCACCTAGTACTTCTTGCAGACAAAATCGCATATAAGGAAACACAAAGTTCTTGTTATACTCAAATTGTGCCCTGGTATCTCAGTCACAGTGAAATAAATTCTCATTTTCCTTACAAGTGTTAATGGCAGGACTGACTGAATTTAAATAATAAAAAAGATTATAATTTAAAGAGTAAAAATACATTAACACCCCAATGAAATGATGCTGCAAAGGTAGCAATAAAGTTAGTATTTCTAAGCAGAATACATAACTCAAGTAAATCTGAGCCTCTTTACTCCCACCTTAAGTCCTGTCTCAACACAGTGATAAATTCAAGTGCAATGCAAATTGGGCTCCATAACTTTGAAACACACTGTCACTCCTGAGCAAGCCTTCTCAGTGCCAGGAAGAAGCTGTTATAATACACCGAGACTTTCAGGAAAGTCCTCATTATACATTCTTCTCCCTAATATCCCATACCCCATGGTAGTTACACTAATCTTACTTCCCTCTCTTCTTCATGATTCCTTGTCCCCGCTACCTGCACCCTCCAAAGCCCAACAAACCAAATTCCAGCCTTTACTAGTTCTCTCCTTATCACCCTTTCCTCTTTCCCACCCTTCTTCCAAGAGTAAAAATTCCATACCTAGGTGTGTAATGTTCCTACAGCTACTGTAACAAATTACCACAAAATCAGTGGCTTAAAACAACACGAATTCGTTATTATACAGTTCTGGATTTCAGAAGTCCAAAATGAGCTTAATGGGGCTAAAACTGAGGTGTTAGCTGCATTCTTTCTGGAGGCTCTAGGGAAGAACCTGTTCCCCATCTTCCCCAGCTTCTAGAGGCTACCTATATTCTTTGGCTTCTAGCCCCATATCACTCAGACCTCGGCTTCTGGCATCACATCTTCTTTGACTGTGACACTCCTGCCTTCCTCTTATAAGGACCCTTGTGATTATATTGGGCCACACGGATAACCCAGGAGAATCTGGATTATCTCAGGATCCTTAATTTAATCACATCTGTAAAGTCCCTTTTGTCACCTGTGATGGTAACATATTCACGGGTTCCAGGGATGAGGTTGTGTACATCTTTGGGGTGCCATTATTACTCAGCCTACTATACCAGCAGTGATAATTCAAAATGCTTAACAACTGAAATGCCACTTAAAGCAGGGGATCTGACTCAGAAAGCTCTTGGGTCCTAAGGCTAGAGTGGGACCTTGGAGATCCTGGCATGCTGGCTGATGGATTGCAGAGGGCTGGGAGGTCTCAGGGAGCAACTGGGGTGTCTAGGGTGGTAGTGAGGCACTCCAGAGTCGGGATGAGTGATTCTCTCTAAGCAGCACCAAAGACTATTGACCTTTTCATGACCAGCAGAGGAACACCCTTGTATTTTGGATGACCTGCCCATGTTCTTCCTTCCATGGATCCATTAGAGTCTCCAGGCTTCTATAAATTCTCCTCTCTACCCTCATCCACGGTCAGCACACAAATCTTCTGGGATTTTATTGTGTGCTGTACTTGGCCCTTTTACTTGGAATGTCTATTTAAGCCTCATCACACCCTATGATTAGATTCTATACTTACCTTCTTTTTGCAATAACATGTCCAGGGTCATATGTACAATTAATTGTTATGGCCTGGATTTGAATTCAAGCACTTTGCTTTAGAAATTGAGCTCTTGAACACTGTGATTAGTGTCTTCAAGGAGACTCACATCTCTCTAGCAGATACAGAAAGCATGCACAAAGGTGATGCAGGCAATCTTGAGGTGCCAACTGGCAACCCCAAGTCCATATGTATTTCATGGGTTTACACATGAACCCTCCCCTATGGAATTTAATGATTATAGGGAGGACTTCTTGATACCTTTATTTTATGGTAAAAAGATACCTTGATCCCTTTATTTTATGGTAAAAAGATTACAAACAACCTTCAAAGCAAATCAAGTCCAAAGTCCAATTTATCTTAGCCAGATAACATTTTAGAAAAAAGTATGGCTGTAAGCTTGTGATGAAACAGATGAAGAAATAAATGGATAAACAAAATCTATAGTCAAGAGTTTTATTTGTAAGGCCTAGTTGACTAGCTACAATACTACTTCTATGTTTCTGGAATATCGTATTCAGCTTTCTCAAATGAGTGAAGAGTAGCAGGGAGAGGAGAAGCAGCAGAGAGGAGGATGGTAAAACCACTTCTGGACTTTGAGCTTTTTATTAACCTCTATCTGTCATAGTTAGAAATGTGTTGTTCATACCCAGAGAAAATAATAAGTAACACCACCCGAAGAGAAAAAGAGTCACTTATGGGTATTTTTGGATTTTGTTGTTTGAAATAAAATTTTGGTTTAGAGAGGAATGAGTATTAGCACTTTTCATTCATTTAACTGATGCATTATATAGAAGAGATAGACATTACAGAGTTTCTTTTTTTTCTTTCTTTTGAATGAAGGTAGAGTGAGATCTTGATTGGGGGATAAGATGATATGTATAAATCAGATTGTTAAGTAAAATGTTAGAAACTGAGATTAATGTTACTTAAAGATGCTTTGGAGAAGAGTTGGAGCACATTCTACTTTAAACCATTTAACCTGATTAAGAACCTAAAATATTCTTGCTAATTTGGAAAATACCCCTGATATTTAAAAATTCCTAAAAGGTAGCTCTCCTCCTACCTTTATGATGGAATACTGGACGATTTCAGTCAAAAAGCCTAGTTACTACCACAAGAAAAAATCCTGCAAGAAAGCACATGTTGCCACTTTACTCATTATTGAAGTGCCCTTATGACTGTCAGGGAGAACAGGTAAGATGCCAGGGAGGCACAGAAGGAGACATCAAAGTATTTTGTTTACTTCTTTGAAGTCTTGTAGTAGCTTTTATTTACTGTGCACACTTCTTGATTCATGCTGAAAATTGGAATTCACCCATTTCTCTCTTTTTCCTGTCTAAGATGCAGATGGGGCACATTTCGTTGACTCCATCAATCCCTGCCCCCGCGCATTAGCACATGCACACGTATACCTAGCCAGCGGAAAAGAAAAAAGAGTTACTCACATTCATCCATTTTACAAAGATTTCCAGGCTGCAATGGGAGGGCTTTATCTCTCCCTGAAGGATGAATAAATAGATAGCTTTACTGACAGCCTGTTCACAAACTGAGGTGAAAACTGAGACCAAGGTCTTGCTCTACTAGCACTTACGAGATCCAGACCTGGCAACATGGAGAGAATAGTCATCTGCCTGATGGTCCTCTTCTCAGGGACAGTGGCCCATAAATCAAGCTTCCAAGGGCAAGATCGCCTCTTGATTAGACTGCGTCAACTTATAGATATTGTTGATCAGCTGAAAAACTATGTGAATGACTTGGTAAGGCCATATTTGTCACAAAAAAGTTTAAATAATATTCTTCAATTACTATAAAAGGAGCTTTTTGACTTATATAAATAACTCAGAACTAATTTTCTTTTGCTCTAGGACCCTGAATTTCTGCCAGCTCCAGAAGATGTAAAGGTAAGACCAGTTGAATTTATTTGTGAAAATAAATTTGACATGTTTTAAAATCAAATTAAGAGAGGCATTAACATGATTATTTAGAAATATACTTAATTTCAATGAATTTCGGGGTTTAATAATTGGTAAAATAGTTATTTCTATTTTGCTCAAATATTCATTGGTTCACCAACAAGCCAACCAATAAAACACTACATACCTTACAAGATATACTTTTATCTCCAAATATCTCTAAGAGTATTCTCAAGTAGTATTGTTGAGATAGAATACAAAACTAGAAAATAAATCTACACTATGATCATTTTCTGAACAATGACCAACTAATTACATTTTAAGAATCCTTGTGCATGAAAATTCTTGAGCCCTCTTTGTAAACCTATGTATGAAATATAGACACATACCACAGAAGCAGAATTCACCTTTTAATAACTAGAAAGGAAGAAAGAAAGAGAAAAAAAGAAAGAAAGGGAGGAAAGAAGAAAGGGAGACAAAGAGAGAAAGGAAAGAATAAAAAAAGAAGGGAAGAAAGAAAGAAGGAATACATTATAGCACGGCATGGAAGAATGGTAGTGTGGAAATCAAGGCCATCCTTTAGAATATAATTCCCATGTACCTTGGCCTCAATGAGTCTTGTCTTTGGCCTTCGGTGAGGTCTTTTGAAAGGATGGTTTACAACAAGTCATCCTGTTCTCTTAAGCCATTTAAATCCATTAGGTCCCAGGAAGAAGAGGCCTATCCTAGCGTACAGTTCAAGTGTGCTATGTGCTGATCTTTTCCTTGGTAACTTCGATCTAGTCTTCAGGTTTGGTACCCTGAGGATATAAACACAACTGGGGGAAATGTTTTCAGTGTCACAGACCTTTAACTGCATAAATTAGAATAACTATAAAAGTGTTACCAGTAATTAGGACACTACAAAGGGGAGACTTAGGAAGATACATTGCAAAGAAAACAATTATCGTAAATGACTATGTGTAGAAGTTTAGAAAGTGAATGAGTCACAACTATTGCTTTTCTCTAAAATTCACTCTCTAGCTCTGAAGCTAACCACTCTCATTTACTAGGTCCTTTTCTAATAAGCAATACCTAAAATGAAAGTAGCACATTCAGCTCATTGGAAAGACTTTTCCAACAAGTAAGACTATTTCTTAATGCCCTAATTATCAAAACGTATCTTTTTTAGCATCTCATGCCTTTTGTCTAACTGCTGTGGTTAGAGTCCTTTGGGGAGATTCTTAGCTCAGTCTCTAACTTTCCAAGTTAGATATCCCACTTTCTAACTTGAGTTGATCCAGTGGGTACTTCCTTTATATCCTTTGTTAAAGAGAGATCTTTTTTATCTTATAATGACAGGATTTTGTCTCAGTGACACTGTATCTATCTGATAATCTGATCAAGCAATGCTGGCTATGATACAAGTGAATAATGGTATTACTAAGATCTTTAAGCTATGCTGGCAGGCAAACCCAGGAGAGAAGAAAATAGTTCAAGGCCACAGTAGCATTATATCAAGTTTTTCAGGGCTAGCATCAAAGCAGAGTCTATAAAGAGTTAAAAAGATTAACAAGTTTAATGAAAATAAGTTCATTTAAATGTTGCATATAAATGTTGATATGTAGTGATCATCTAAGGTTGCTAATTGGCCTCACCAGGCATCTTTCTTTCTCTTTCTAATCATACAATCAGTAGTCTTCATCTGGTGGTGATTTTGCCCTCTGAGAACATTTGGCATTGTCTGGAAAAATTTCTAGTTGGCACAATTGTGTGTGTGGGGTTTCCATTGGCATCTAGTAGATAGAGGCCAGGGATGCTACTAAACATTCTAGAATGCACAGGACAGTCCTGACAACCAAGAATTATCCATCTGAAAATGTCAACAGTGCCACTGTTGAGGAACCCTGATATAAACCTAGTTTGTATGCAGGACAAAGGTAATTTTACCCAGTTAGCAAGACTTCGTAGTGTGAATGGCCAGGGCTTTCTTTGCAAAAAAAAAAAGAAAAAAAAAAGAAAAAAAGAAAGAAACGTTAAGTAGGTCAAAAATAAATTGTAAGGAAGCAAATATTTTCAAATATTCAATTGCAAATCAACAAAGCCAAGTGCACCTCCTTGCAAAAGCAGCACTTGACTAGCTAAAAAGAGTGGTTTGTTACTCTTGCTTTTGATTTCCTTACTGCTGCCTCGATTCTGCAGAACTAATGTAGGATGGATAACTCCTCATGTTTCCAGGTGTTAAAGGATGAGGGAAACAAAGCCTTGCCCTCTAAGTCTGCAAGGCACAGCAAAGCAAAACAGTGGCTCTGCTCCCAGATGGTAGTGCTGCACGTGAACTCGGGGTCATCCTGAGTGACAGGGCACCTAAGCTGCCTGAATCGAAGTTAATCTCTCTACTCCTCTTCTCAACACATCCTTAAGGCAGTTTAGCAGAACAGCTCCTTTGCTTCTTTTCCTTATTGAGGCTGCCTTTACTGTGCATCTGAAGCCAAATCCAGCAGGTATTTGTCCTGGACCACAGATTGCCAGGGATAGCTCTGCTGCTTGCAGAAAGCACAAAGCAAAATTCCAATGTCTATTGACACAGGTGAACAAGGAAGGGCAGGAGAGAAAGCACAGCCCCATCAATACAGGCACTGGTGTCCAGATGCCATTCAGAGGTTTTCAGAAAGGCTTTCTCAGGTGCAAAATCTTTGCTTGCTTGTGTTGACCACTCTTGGCGATACCTGTCTCAAGGGAGTTCATTTGGTAGGCCCCTATAGTTCTTTGGAACCTAATTTTCTTTCAACATCCACATGTAAATGTTAACTCAGCAAAATGGGTCTCTGTGAGAAATGCTGGTTTCTCAGATCATCACGGATGAAACAGTTAGTGTTTTCAGTTTCAGCTGGAAAATTTACCTCTTTAAATATGAATATTATTTTTTTCCAGTAAGTTAAGCCGGTTGTGGTCAAAAAGAAGAGAAAAGAAAAAACTTCAACAAACATGAACATGTGGTTTTCAAGGAAAAAAAAGTGCTATAATTAACATTTATATATAGTTTCTATTAAATAAGCATTTTGGCAAACATATGTAAAGGACACTATCTCGCCCTTATGAGAGGCAAGCTGCTCTGATATAAGGAAACCAGATAAGCTGGTTCTCGGCTTGTGGCCACGTATGCAAAGCAAACCTGATGGGGTTGTGTCTTAAAGATGCATGTTATTAATCAACATTCATAATGGGTAAGCATATAGGTTGGAAAATGCAAAGCAGGCCAGATGCTATTTTCAGCTGATTGTCATGGGAAGACTCAGGTAGTATTGTTGTATATAGGACGGCCCTTGTAGGAACCGAGAAAAATTGAGGCTTCTGTATACATGGCAGTAACTTCCATATACACCGGTGAAATGAAAATATAGCAACTTTAGGGTGGTGGATAGCATCATATACAGACATTTGCTGAAAGAAAAAAGTAACCTGGATACAAGTTCTTAGATCAGCATTAAAATGTTTTCAACAAATCAGTATAAATTTTGTTCTTCCAATCAATTCCATTTCATTTTCAGTTCAACTTCTAACATTTTGACTTATTCACTAGTCACCGGTTATTTGATTAAAGCAAGAGTCAAGTTTTTGATCCTTGATCTGCCCACTTCTCCATGCTCTGAGACATTACTCTTACGTTCTAAGGGACAGTCTTCCTGCCCATTGCGGGGGAGGCATGTCTCAAATTCTGTTCCTTGACTGCTTGATTCAGGCAGATCCCACCCTAATGGACTTGAGAGTGTGAATAGGATTTTAGAAAAGTCACGCATGGTCTATAGCAGGTGTACTGAATCTTAGGCATGGAATGTGCCATCAGAGGTAGGCACCCACTTCCTTTCCCCAAAGGAGGGGCTTTAACTCACTTACTTCATTTGTCCACTCCACAAATATTTGTTGAGCACTCACTAGCAACAAGACACTATGCCAGGCATTGTACAGGATAAGGTGCTGCTCAAGACATGTATGTCATTGTTAGATACTCCTACGTACATTGTAGAGAGAAACAAAAGACAAATGAAACGATTCTTAATCAGACTACAGCGTAACTCACCCAAAGCTGCCACCAGTCACAATGCCTCTTAGAGCCTCATAATTCATAAAGTGTGTTCTAAAACCAAACTAACTCTCCCTTATGAAATACCAAGTCCTGCCCAACACCCAGACCTCAAAATGACATCAGGAATAAAGAACTGTGGCAAAGCAAAGCTCCCTCTTCTTGTCTGTGAGACAGGGAAATGTCCTCTCTCCCCTAACATGGGGAAATTTTATATCACAAGAGTCTGCTCTTTAGCCCAAAGATTAAGTAGGACATGAAATCATTCCTCATTTGTCTGCTAAAATAAATGTGACCCAAGACACTGCAGTAGAAGTAGGAAAAGAGGATTGGGAAGGTCATTTTTACTTTCTGAATAACTTTCATTAACATCTATACAAATTATTTCTCTTTCAGAGACACTGTGAGCGGTCGGCTTTTTCATGTTTTCAGAAGATCCAACTAAAGTCAGCAAATACCGGAGACAATGAAAAGATAATTAATGTATTAACTAAACAGCTGAAGAGGAAACTACCTCCCACAAATGCAGGGAAAAGACAGAAACATAAACTGGTAAGACTGTCATTTGTCATCTAACTTATTTGTACTTACTAACTATATCTATTACATCACGCACACACACACACACACACACACACACACACACACAAAACACACACAGCCAGAGCCTCCAGTGCCTTCCTTCCAGTTACATGTTATACCTTATCATATAGAGTGTGTTTTGAGAAGCAAAGTCACCACTTCTCAGTCCACAAACTTGAAAGCGTCCAGAAATCCAATTAGAATTTGCTAACAGCCCCTGGTAGCTGGAATAATTAATATAGCTTTCAAGGTGAGGAAGTCATTAGGCAGAGATTCCAATTGTGACTTAAGAGTTAAAATATATTCTGCTCTCATTATATGATCACATATAACTTGTATCCTTATTAACAGGAGCTAGATCCCAGTTTTCCTGAAAGAAAAGAGGTAGCCTACAAGACACCAGGATAAATCTCAAACATTGCCTTCCTCTTTTAAAGAATATTATTACTGTCCTGTACAACTGCAGAGTCAGTACTACATTTGAATGGGTAGACCCCATTATTTGGCTGGGGAATTTCAATAATCCCTAGTTTTGTGGTCCCTGAGAACCTCTTGTATATTTCCTCTTACGCCAACTCATGAGCAATGCAGATAATCTCATGAGTAATTCAGGCATTAATCAAAACCAGTGGATAAACACATAAGATAAATTACTAGAAATTTTTCTATCAGTTCTCTCTCCTCTAAGGAATTTCACATGTGATTCAAATGAAATCTTAATTACAATATCAAAATGATTTTTATTTCCTTTGATTGCTTGACCAGGTTGCAATGTGAAAAGTATCCCTCTAAAACTTTCCTCAAAGAAGAAAAGAGTTGAACATGTCTTTGAAACCCAATATCAAAGACCATAGAATGGTAATATTGGCACTGAACATAGAATTATCCAGTTAAGCACCTTCATTTGATAGATGGGAAAGTGAGACCAAGGATATTAAGTGACTTGTCCCAAGCTCCACGAATATTAAGTGCCAGAATGAGAATTAGAACTTATATCTCTTATCTTTCAGTCAAATATCTCTCACCACAACATCAAACTGGCATTAGAGATGCTAAACAGCAAGCAATGGCCTGGTGTTTGGTATCTCAACAGGAATAAGGGTAAAGAATATAAACCAAGGATTTTTTAAAAAGAGAAATATAAGTGGGCAATGCACATGTGAAGAATTGTTTAATCTCTTCATAATCAAATAAATGCAAGTTAAGATAGGAAATCCTATTTTTTTCAATTAAAATTTTTAACAATGCACAATAATGGTAAGAAAGTTCTATGTGAATAGAGGTAAAAGTTTTATAACGTATATCAAAAGCCTTAAATTTTTTTATCCCTTTAATTTAGTAATTCTACTTTTAGTAATTTATCGAATAAAACAAAGATGTACATGAAAAATTACTCAGAGATGTCCATTGCAGTATTGTATACAACAGTGAAAAGTCAGAAGCAATCTACATGCCCCAAAATAGCAATACTTCAATCCTATGTAGGAATACAAAGCAAACATTATGGGATATATTTTTGAAGAATATTTAATATGTAGGGAATGCTTGTGTTATGTTGTGTTAAAACAAAGGCAAATTAATAGCCAGTGTAAATAACACAAATGCAAAGAAAAAATTACTGGGAGGATACATATCAAAACACTGCAGTGGTCATCTCTAATGATGGGATTACAAGTGATTTTTCTCATTGTTATTTTCTGAACAATTTTATATGCTTCTCAAAGTTTTTCAGTGAACATGATTTATGTCTCTAATTGGAAAACATAAAATTTGAATGAACATTTTATTAAATAGGAAAAAAGCTTTAAAGAAGATTATTACTCTTTCATTGATTTCTAGACATGTCCTTCATGTGATTCTTATGAGAAAAAACCACCCAAAGAATTCCTAGAAAGACTAAAATCACTCATCCAAAAGGTATATAACTTAAATTATATTTGACTTTCATCTTTATCCAGATTGCTTCTTATGTTGAGGTTACTCATGGTATTCTATTTCCACAGATGATTCATCAGCATCTCTCCTAGAACACACGGAATATGAAGGTTCCTAAAGATCTCACTTGAAGCTGGACACTATATTTCATACTCTAACACAGTAGTGAAACTCAGTTCTTGGTATTCCAAATGGAGGAGTACAATATATTAGTGATGGGGGAAAAAACTCAGATAAGTGTTCAAGGTCAGGATTATTCCTCCAAAATCACTATGCAATACTTCAGTTTGATCCACATGCTCTGTGTTTGGTCAACCTGAAAAAACTTTTTACTCAATTCGAGTCTGATTTCCTGTGTTATAGATTTCTATGACCTCTAAAGTTTTTACTTTATCTTACTGCCAACTATGCCATTTCTTGGAGAAGCTTAAAAATTTTAACCAAAAATACAGTTTGGGAATTTACTGATTAACCTTGATCTTGATTATGACAAGAATGAGGTTTCTGATGATCATAACTTAAAAGGTTACATACCTTCACTCAATCTGAAGAATATAGAAGCATAGGGTGAAAATCAAAGTTGAAGTGTTTATTCTTTTAAGGAAATGAAAACTGTTTAAAATCTATATCTGAAGAGATTTTATTTTATCTCAGAATGTCTAACATATAAATACATGATTTATTTATGTACCAGGGGGATAGCTTTACCAGATGGCTCCAAAAAGTCTAACTTCCTTATTAGAATCTGTCAAAAATATTTAAATACTATACATATGAATGTATTTATGGAATAGACTCTTTTGGTCTTTTTTTTTCTCTAAGTGGGTATACTAGTACCTTCCCCAACTCAAGTCCCTTTATAAGCTAACATTCTAAGCTTGTGGAAGTGGCAATTAAAATCTATAGAGGGACATGAATTAGACGATCTTCTGGAACCAAACAGAATTTTAAAAAGTCTTGTAGCTCTCTTCTCAAATTGTTATAATGATTGTATGGGAGTGAGTTATTAATGCCAAATGTCTGTTTCCTTCTTTCTTCCTTTCTTTCTACTTTTAAAATTGACAGACACTTTGCATTTGTATGCTTTGCATAAGGCAAATTCAATCATCTATATAAAGTCAAAATCAGGAGACAAATCAGGAGTTCAGGACTCCTAGTAGAAAACAGACTTTTGCATAAGCATCCCAATCTTTCAACCATGGGTAGCAAAAACAAGCAACCTGATCTAACTGCCATTTCATATCAACTCCAGCAGTTTATTTAAATATAAAGTTAAAAACGCTAGAAAAATAAAATTTTCACTAGAATGTTATAAGCTATTTGAGAATCTCTTATTGTTAAAGTGGCTGTGAGTGTGCAAGAGGACGTTATATGGGAAATGCTTTATGCTCTAAGAACAAAGATGATCTACTTAAAAATATTTTTTAAACAAGTACAGATAATTTATGGTTCTAAAACGTGTATTAGGAATCAATTATTTCAACTCACAATGAAATGTTTTATCATCAGAAACAAGGTATTCTGTTTTAAAATTTTTAAATGTTATTACAAAGGAATCGTGTAAATATGTGCATCATGATGATAATATGCATCTAAAGCCTGCCTCAGCATCAGGCCAGGTTGTTGGGATAAAAGTGGAAAGCAGGCACGAGATTGACTTGGAAAAGATGGAGTCCTTATTTCTTGTTTCTGGCTTTATAGCTGTTGACTTCTTTGACACTGTGATTTTATATTTAAAATAATGTATTTATTTTGGTATGTCTACTGTCAAAAATCTCTGTTCTAATTCTTTTGACCAGAGATTCTACCTTAAAAGTAAAATTAACTTAATGGGGTGTTGGCTAAGAGCCTTCACTAAACTGAGCTTAAAGACTCGGGTAATGATCCTGGCAATATCCCAAGGAAAGCAATGCATCAGAATAAACAAGATGAAAAAGTGAGACTCGAACTGCTCCATCTTCACTGCTCTGTGTTCAAGACTTAGCCAGCCCTCCGGAAGATCTGAGGCTGACCCATAAACACTGCTGTTCACCTATGGATGGTGATACAGGAGACCTGAAATCTCACTGGATGTGAAGTCGTGGTCACTTGCTTAAACTTTTTGGGTTTCCATTTCTTTATCTGTAGGATGAGGGTTGGACTTAATCTCTATGGAATATTCAGCCTTTTTTTGGAGCTTTACGTGTCTATGAGTCTCTAAAGTTCTAGTCACTCTTACAGGAACATCTGACCATACTTCTGAGTAAAACTTTCTACTGAATTGGATCATTTACTCAACATTATTTCAATAGCATTTGTAGCAACACTTGCTGCAGGGACAAGGGAAATGTTCCAAAAAAATAAAAGGAAGGAAGGAAGGAAAGAAAGAAAGAAACAAAGAGGGAGAGAGAGAGAGAGAAAGAGAGAGAGAAAGAGAGAGAAAGAAAGACAGAAAGAAAGAAAAGAAAGAAAGAAAGGAAGGAAGAAAGAAAGGGAAAGAAAGAAAGAGGGAAAAGAAAAGAAAGCAAGGAAGGAAGGAGGAGAGAAAGAAAGAAAGGTTTCTTTCAGTCATGGTAGTTCAGGGAAAATTAATCATTATTTTTAGCATTTTAGCTGAAAGTGTCTTCTTTGGACACAAAATTGTAGCATTATTATTCTATATTATTGCTCTGTTATATTTACATTTGCATCTGAGAATTTAGTTTTAATATGAACTATGTACTTTATAACTTAATGATTATTTATTATATATTTGGTTTTAAATGTTTATGTTCATGGCTTCTTATTTAAGACCTGGTCATATTAAATACTACCCAGTCAGTACAACTGTCTTTTGTGATTCTCTGGAAACCTATTATTTAACAGTCTTAGTAGAAAATAAAAGATGATCCTTAGTTTCTGAGAGCATAACGTTTTTACATGTATATGATAAAGACAATCTTTTCTCCTTACATACTTTCCCTGAAATGGAACTTTCCACTTCCTGTCCCTACCTCAAGGACACCACTTCCTTTGCAGCCCTCCCAAATGTATGGCAGGTCCAAAAGCAGTTGAAGATATTCTTCCCAAAGTCTATTACATGCACACTCTTGTGTAAAACTTATTCCTGCTTTGAAGTTTATCCCATCTAGCTTTGCTGTCCCCTTACTTTTTTTTTTTGATGATTGTCATCTCCTGGACACTCCTCTATGTTCATTGAGGACTTAGGCATGTTCTTTTCCATGAATCAAATTTCTGCCATCATCCTCGGTGACTTCAGTGACCTTGAGGAGGATTCCACCAACACTGTAGCTTCCCAGAACCTTGAGTACCTCAGTTTCAAACGCCTGCATTTTTCACCCCGTCATCTGACCACTCCCATGGCTGTGCACCAGACTATGGCACCTGGAACCATTCTCTGTCTGAAATCTTCATATATAAGAAACCATCACCTATTAGTCTCTTTGCTCTCAAACTGCCCTCCTTCTACTACATCTGCCCTGAGACTTTGCCATGACAACTAGGCCTTCACCCTTCCCATTCTCTCAGTTTATTAGTTTCCCTCCTTCCCCACTGAGCCTGGAGCCCTGATCAATCCCTTGAACTGCAGACCCAGTGGCACACACAGTCTCATTCTTCTTGAGGACCTGCCTACAAACTCCCTACCTAGATGTCTGTCTTGCTCCCCTAATCCAGCTTTAGACACTGGCCCTGGCCCCTTACCTTTTGGGGACCCTTTCAAACTCCCTTATCTGGCCTACTGGAGTCACTTCCCCACTTCGCTCTCAGCTCTCAACACTCACCTGTTTTCATCATCTACCTCCATCTACTCTAGTCCACAGGTTAGTGTGGGCATGGCCTCACCTCATGTGGAAGAGGGAGGGTTTGGGTATTCAGGCTAAGTCAAGCTCACTGGAAGAGTAATCTATAAACGTGTCTGTACTCCCTCACCTTCTATCCATTTCAAACCACTATAATCCGATTTCTACCCATCCCACACCCTCTCACTGTATCATTAAAATTGTCCTCTCTCTGATCAACAATGACCCCCAACTCACACAACTCACAAATGTGTCTAAATCCTTATCTTACTTGATCTTATTATGACCGTTGTTACTTTTGATCACACCGTCTCTTTTCCCTCTTTGACTCTGGAGGCTACTCTTTATCCTGCTACTTGTCTTACATCTCTGACCATATATTCTCAGTGTCAGTTGTCGGTTTGCTTTCCTGTGTCTCCCCTTAGACGCTGATGTTCTTGAGGATTCTATCCTTAGCCACCTTTTTACTTTAAACCTTTTCCCTCCACAGTCAAAAAAGTTCCTGTTGTTTAAAATATCCCTATACATGTCACTGACCCCTAAATTATTCCCCTCTGCTAATTTCCAGGCCCAAATGGGAGATTTCCATCTTTATCCTCCAGGTGCTTCACCTTTATCTCACATGCCAAAATTGATCACATCACTTTCCCCAACTTCCACGACCTTCTTTGTTTTAAAGCTTTCCCTGATCTTTGTTTATCATTTCTATTTTTTAAATTTTTCTTTTTTTGATTTATTTTTATTGAGGTAACATTGGTTTATAACATTATATAAGGTTCATGTGTACAATAATATATTTCTGCTTCTGTATACCCTGCAGTATGCCCACCACCAAAAATTTAGTTTCCATCTGTCACCATACAGTTGATCCCATTTATCCATTTCACCCTCACCATCCTGCCCTTTCCCCTCTAGTAACCACTACTCTTGTCTCTGTATCTATGTGTTTGTTTGTGTTTGGTTTGATTTGCTCATTTATTTTGGCTTTGGTTTGCTTGTTTGTCTGTTTTTTATATTCCACATCTGAGTGAAATCATATGGTATTTTTCTTTCTCTGTCTGACTTATTTCACTTAGCATAATACCCTCAAGGTCCACCCAGACTGTTGCAAAAAAAGATTCCATCTTTTTTTATGGCTGAGTAGTATTTCATTGTATATATGTACCATATTTTCTTCATTCATCTGTTGATAGGCACTTAGGTTGCTTCCATATCTTGGCTATTATAAATAATGCTACAATAGCAGTGTCCTCTAATCTTAACTGATGTGAATGCATCTGCCAGCCTCCAAGACTCTGCTTTCTCTCTCATACACCATAACCAATTTGCCACTGGGCTTTGCTATTTCTAATTCTTAAGTCCAACCTTTCCTTTCTATTCCCTCTGCCATTGCCTTAATTCAGGTTCTCAGCAATGGTTGCAATAACTTTTGTTGGGTTTCTAGCCTCTTGCCTTCTCCTCTTTCCAATCATCTCTGCATGGCCACCAGAGTGATATTTTACAAAAATTAAGTCTGATCACAACTCTTCCTTATTTAAAACTTTTCACTGGCTCTCCTTTGGATAGCCCAGGCATGAAGCAGGGTATATAAAATCCTTTATCATCTGCTTTCCTCAGCTCCCAGCCTCTCTTCACCTTGAACTTCACATTCCAGCCAATGCAATTTATTTCTATTTCCCTAGGCACACCACATTTGTTTTATTCCTCTGTGTCTTTGTACTTGCAGTGACCTCTCCCTGGAATATTACTTCTCCACCCCCTCTTTAGCACCTAGAAAACCCCTCATGTGTCCATCAATATTCAACATAGGCATCACTTCCTTTAGAAGGACTTCCATCATTGTCTTACTCTATCTCTGTGACAGTGTTAATCTCTCCCCACTTTCAGAAATTGAGTATAGTTTATTAGACTTAGTGTGGTGTACACAAATTTATTGATTTATATGTCTGTTTCCCTTTCCAGAATATAAGCTCTTTGGCAGAACGAACTGCATTTCACTAGCACAGTGCCTCATATGTGCTAGATAACCTATAGTAGAAAACAAATGTTTATGTAATTGAATTGAACTAAACACAAATACACGATTATGCATTGAAATTTTCCTTGACATTTCTCTTTCTCTTTCACGTTGAATTTAATTATCACCAAAGTCAGTGATAATGGACAACTGTTTTCAAAATACCTCTATAATCCAACTACTTGTCACCATCTCCAGCTCCCACTTTATTGAGGCCACCGCAATCTCTCACCCAGACGTGGTAATACCTTCTTAAATAGTTTTCCTGCTTTGGTCCCTGCCCCTCATCAAAATCTATTTGCAGTAGAGCAACCTGAATGATCCTTTAAAAAAAACTAAACACAATGTGGCATCCTTCAGCTCAAAACCTTCCAACGGCTCCTACCTCATTCATGGTAAAGCCTGAGTCCTACAACAGGGGCTACATGGTCATGTCCCCTCTACCCCTCATCTCTCTAACCTCATTTTCACTCTTCTTACTCAACTCCAGCCACACTGGCATTCTCCTTTTTCCAACACTCCGGGCACACTCCTACCTATGCCATCTGCACTTTCTGTTTCTTCCTTTGGCATGCTCTTCCACCAAATGTCCATCTGGTCCATTGCCTCACCTTCTTCCTTACCATGTTCAGCTGTCATCTTCTCTACCAGGTCGTCTCTGGCTACTACTGTATTTTAAATTGCAACCCCCCACCTCAAACACCCCTGCTTTATTTTTCTCCATAGCATTTACCACTCTGGACATATATATTTTAATAATTTCTGCTGACTGTCTCTCTCTCCCACTAGAATGTAAGCTCAATGCTACAGAGATTTAGTCTGTTTTGTTCACTACTATATATCTGGCACCTAGAACGATGCCTTGAACATGGAAGGAACACATTAAATATTTGTGGAAAGAATTGGTGGGTTCTGTGATGGTTGGCACTGGAGTTCTCCCACTGGGTTTTAATTCCCAATGCACAGTTTGCTTTCTCTTTATTAGGCTAGTAGTGTACTAATGGTTTTTTTCCTTTATAGCTTCTCCCTGATTTTTGGGTATCATGCATTTTCTGCAAATCTCCCCTGATCCTCTTATCAGATATACCCACACCTCTTCTTTATTTTTGAAATTGGCCTTCAGCAATCCAAAATGTGGAATATAAAAATGGACACATTCCACCTACCATTAAAATTTTAGCAAAAATATTTTTCTAAAGAAAACTCGTGGGGTTTTATTGTCTACAGTTCTTTTGCTGGTAGGTAAAACATCTTGATGATTTCCAGTCACACAACTGAAACTCTTCCATATGATATCTCTTCTCCCTTTACAGAAATAGAAAATTCCAGGCATCCATACACCCACTTATGAATCCCTAAAGACGTCTTGTTCTACCTTCCCATTCATAATGAAATGTTATTCTTTTCAAGAAGGCTTCCTTGCATGTTACAAATTATTTTATTTCTCTCATCTTCTTTAGTCTTCCTTTACTCATTTGAATGAGGTGGTAAAGTACTATGGAGAAACACAAGCAGAGAAAGCGGCTACGGAGAGGTGGGCGGGGCATGTATGAGGCAGACGAGAGTCAATTTTAAATAGAGAGGAGCGTGAAGGAAAAACCTAGCAATTGCTACAAAGGAAGATTCTAGGTTGTGGTACCTCAATTACAAATAACATCTTTAAAATTATCTTTTTAAACTAGCTCTGAGCATGTTACCATCTTCCCATTAGGCTGAGAGATGGTGGATTTGGAGGAGAAAAGTTTAGTTGCTGTGTGATTTTCCCCTATAAACTTAATTCAAGAAAATCCCCAAATCCAGACTTCCCTGGTGGCGCAGTGGTTAAGAATCTGCCTGCCAATGCAAGGGACACAGGTTCGAGCCCTGGTCTGGGAAGATCCCACATGCCGCGGAGCAACTAAGCCTCTGCGCCACAACTACTGAGCCTGAGCTCTAGAGCCCGCGAGCCACAACTACTGAGACCATGTGCCTCAACTACTGAAGCCCGTGTGCATAGAGCCCGTGCTCCGCAACAAGAGAAGCCACGACAATGAGAAGCCCGTGCACCACAACGAAGAGTAGCCCCCGCTCACCGCAACTAAGGAAAGCCAGTGCACAGCAACGAAGACCCAACACAGCCATAAATAAATAAATAAATAAATAAATAAATTTTAAAAAAAGAAAGAAAGAAAACCCCCAAATCTAACTTACAAAAGATAAAAGAAAGAATACCCGCGTGCGACAGACAGAGAGAGACTGATACAGAGACAGAGAAAGAGAGGAAGAGAGAGAGACAAGAAAAAGCAGTAAGTATCCTTTATCAGGTTTTCCTAGAAGTAGAACCTGAGTCAAGGATTCCAGTGCAAGTGGTTTACCAAGGAAATGCGAGAAAAACCAGGAAGGGAGTGGGGAAAGCAGGATTGGGATGGGGAAATTCAGGCCTGGGTATAAATTCAGGGGAAGCCCCAGATTCAACTTAATCCTGCAGGGTTCCCTGGAGCATAAATTACACCTCAGAGTTGTTAGTTCTTCCTGGAATGCAAGTGGCTGCGTTTTTGTACTTTTGCAACCACGCGTTATGTCTGTGGAGCTTCAGGATACGGGTGAGGCTGCTCCAGTGCCCAAGCGCCATCCTCTGAGTGTGCCAGGTCATCAAAGGGCACAGAGAGGATGGACACACAGAGTTGATGCAAAGCATCCATGGATATAGCTGGGCGGGCACCAACTGTGTCTACTACAGTAAGAGTGATTTTTTTTTCTTTTAAAAGTTTATTTTTTAAATAAGAAGAAGGCTTAGGGCAAAGGTTAATTTTATTATCAAAACGAGGTAGTTTCAGGATCTATTTGTTCAAATGTAGTTATATATAATTATATATATATTTATTATATATATTTTATATAGGTTATCTCCTTTTCATGGGGGGCACAATTTAATTCTCAAAAGCCCATTTAATTCTCAAAAGCCCAATTTTGGAGATAAACGGATGTGTAGCGCAAAGAGTCGCCTCTCAAATTCAAGAATATGACACTGCTAATGGGCACTCCCAAGTCCTCCATCCCAGGAGGACCTGCTACCCCTCCTTACTAAACTACCCCTGCCCCAGGGCGGCCATCACTCCATGCCACAAACCGAATAGATTTTTTCCTGATAAGGATAGTTTTATTCTTAGAATGTAGGGCAGTTTGTGCATTTCAAGCTTCTAGTAAGCCTCTCCCTTTCTTTTTTGCCTCAGTTGAAATCAACCATTCCTTGGATGGTCCCTTGGGAGAAATGCCATTGTGAGTGGAATTAAAACATTGACGGAGAAAGCAATCCTGAAAAGAGAGAAGAGATTGGAGCTGGTCACTCAGAATGGTGGAGATGGGTAGGTGTGATCATTCACAACATGGTGAGTGGGAAAGAGTTCAATGTCATCTGGCAAAGCTTTCCCAAGATGCTACATCCCTGATGAGGAAAGAACTAAACTGTACTAGAATTTGAAGTAGAAGTGTCATGATACAACTTTTGGTCTGGAGTTATTACTGGTCGATCAAAGTCTGAATCAATGACTTTAGTTGTGACCATGAGCAATGTGTTCATGGTGGGTCACAGGGAACATTTTCTATTTGCTTTTATTACCATTAGCACCTGTTCATTTCCTGATAGAGCTTTTCACTGAATATGCCCTTTTAAAAAGACAACCTTTTAAAGGAGAGGGCATGCTGCCACCTATCGAAACGATGCAATTACATACAAGACACCCAAATTCTAAACCATCAGGACCTGTCACTCCACCCCATACAAAAGCAAATGGTTGAAACTCTGAAACATTTTCTCAGCTCTTCCAGTCCTGGACTTTACAAAGATTTTCACTATTGAGATCATTTCTGAAAGGAGCTTCAGGACCAGGAAGACCATTTCTCCTTGGACCTACAGATCTCAGTGTGAACAAGAACAGGAGTGATTGAAACCTGCTCTGGTACCGTTAGCTGCTGCCCTGCTCATATAGGAGCAGCCGAGAGGAGAGCTCGCAGCATCCTTAAACAGGCAGAATGCCCGGCCACTGGCTCCTGGGAAAGTGACCTTAATCTAGCTGGGGTCCTCTTTAGGGGTCCTTTAACCAGGACACTGCTATCCTCTTTCCTTCACTTAGGATGAAGCCAGAAACACACTGCAGATTTCCTCACCTGTGAAATAGTTGTAATCATTCCAGCACTTCTGACATCAAAGGCTGCTCACAGAGGTAGAATAAAACAAGGCACAGAAAAGTGCCTTGTAAAATGTGTACACATTTGACAACGCAGAAGCTTGTTTTCAGACTTATTCTGCCACTAGTGACAATTAGCTTGTGCTGAATTCCCATTCACCTCCTGCTGCTTGGGGGATTTCTCCCAGACGAACAGCTCACCAGGGAACATCTTTTCCACAAACTTGGCTTCATTGAACTGTATTTTAATTCACAATTTCCTAATAGGTCAAAAAGTGTTCTGAGTGCCACAGAAGAAAGATTTGAGGTTGCAGGACGTTAATTAAACACATCAGTTAAATCATCTTTTCCAGCTGCCTCTGGTCTTGCCTTCTCCTTCCGAAAGTTTACCATTATTTTCTGTGAAATATAGCCCTCCCCAATAGGGTCTCAGTGCTCTAACCGATTCTGTGTTATTTACCTTTTCTCATCTCCTGCTTCTGCTCTCCTCATCAGGTCTAGCCCAGTAAAGGCTCAGACATTCTGGCCTCTGTTGCTTCTACTTTTAATGCTGAAGCTTACTCCTCCCTGGTTGGGGAGCAACAAGCCAACCAACAACGAACCCCAACCCTTTGTTTTGTCTGCCCTGCATCTCTTTTCCTTCCTCTGGCACTGGAACCCTTCTTTCTCTTTGGGAATCCTTGCTTGACCAACCCTCAGTCCTTGCGGTCAAGTGGGGCTGGTCTCACCTCCTCCCCAGCCCCATGGGTGGGAACATAACACAAGCTAGAGCATGGAGAAGCCTCCCTGTGACTTTTGTTGTAATTATTTAGAGAGAAATGTTCTCTTCCTACTGGGGTTGTTAAGCTGATGGGATTTAGGCTGGAGCTGCCAGTAGTCATCTTTGCCACTCTTTGGGGAGTGCCTTCTGAGCACAGAGAGAAGCAGAATGAAACAGAGGGAGATACACTGTGTCTGAAGGTTCACCATGAAAACTAATTTATGTAAGCCACTGAACCCCCTTTTACATTGAAACTAGTTTCAGTTGTATTTTTGTCACTTATGAGAAGAAGAGCCTTAAATTAATAGACTCCTCAATCCCAACACTTTAAATTACCTTGAACATAACCTTCATAAAAGAAAGATAGTATCCTGATCTTCACCAGGCCCCTAGTTAAATAAAATTGAGGGGGTTTCCCTGGTGGCGCAGTGGTTGAGAGTCCGCCTGCCGATGCAGGGGATGGGGGTTCGTGCTCCGGTCCGGGAAGATCCCACATGCCGCGGAGCGTCTGGGCCCGTGAGCCATGGCCGCTGAGCCTGCGCGTCCGGAGCCTGTGCTCCGCAACGGGAGAGGCCGCAACAGGGAGAGGCCCGCGTACCGGAAAAAAACATAAAATAAAAAATAAAATAAAATAAAATTGAGGTGTGAAACTCCCTCTGACAGTACACTCTCTGTCTAACCATCTGTGGAAAACAAAAATGTAGAATCCCCTTCTCCCACCTTTGAAAGACGAGCCTGGTCAGGTTATGATGGCTACCAGTCAGCATTAGCTCTTGACAGAAGGATGGTTCCTTGCAGGACACAGAGCCCTGTGTGGAGTCTGTCCCCAGCTCCCAACCCACACACACCTTGTAGTAAAGGCTACATCACCAGGTAAATAGCAGAAGGAACCATAACCATATAGAAGAGTTACACTGAGTAAAAGGTTCTGAGATTCCCACAGTTATTTGTGCTGTTTATTTCCCTCAATAATCAGGTCAGCACCGAACACTGGTCAGCACCATATTACAGCAAATAGAATCTGGGGCCATACCTTCCACTTTTTCTGATCTGGAATCCACTGCTTCTCCATACAGCCAGGAAATCCATTTGGGCTGGGCTGGATATTATTTCTCCTTATTCTTTCCTGCAAGTGTGAGGCCACCACATCTGCTGTTTCAAGTCAGATGTTTCATCTAATCATTTAAAAATAAAATAAAATAAGAAATAATGTATCATTACTTCCTATTTACTATGTTAATCCATAATCTGTGACTAATTGTCAAAGGACTGGTTTTTATTATTGACATCACTATAAATTAACGGTAAAATCATCAAGGCTAGAGAAAAGAGGAGGATACTTTTCTCCTGTAATCCTCAGAACACTCTTCAAATGACTGGCCTGAGAAAACCAATGTTCCACATGAGAACTGCTAAAGAGGCAGGCCCTCTCACCCTGGTTGTCAAACTTGCTAGTTTTATTAGATTTATTTATTCAATTAACATTTATTGAGCACCACGTGCCAGACACTGTACTAGACATTAAAGGTACCTGAATAAGTAGATCATACCCTACAGAGTTTAAAGTATCGTGGGAGATGCATATAATTAAATTCACAATTATAGTACAAGATGACACATTTTGTGATAGGTGAATGTTCAAAGTACAATGGGAAAGCTCTGGTTCTGGGAATGGCAGAGTAGTTTTTATTAGAACGACCCTCCCATAGACAAACTGTCTCAAAGCCTTGGAAGGCCCCTGAACTGTGCCTGCACAGAGGAGACTTCAAGGAGCCCAGTGGGTGTTTCTGAAGCCATCCAAAGATTTGAGGCAGTTTCTGTGACAATTTAGAGGAGTCCTACCTGTGGCGCCCCCGTTTCTGGACTTCCCTCCCTCAATTCCCACCTACTCTAACACCCTAAACTATGTCTTCTGACAACTCAGATCAATAGACTGAAGCCCCCTTATTGAGTTCTGGTTATACCACACCTGTGGATTGAAGGAGCCCTCAAGGTACAGGTCATATAAATGTAGCTCTCACTCAGTGTAGTTTCCTCCTTTCAAGAGTCAAATCTCTTCACTTTTTGCCTGCTTTTGATTTTCAGCAAACTATAAATAGTGGTTTTTCATGTTTTATCAAAAATTAAGGCAAAAGAGACATTCCCAAATAAACAAAAGATTATAGAAGTCCTATAAGAAATATTAAAAGAAATTCTTCAAACTAAAGGAAAGGATAGCAGATGGAAACTCAGATATACAGGAAGGAATAAAGACCATTGGAAATGGCAGATATGTGAAAAAATATAAAATAGTATATTTTTCCCTTCTTGTAATTTATTTAAGACAAATACCCGTTTAATGTCAAAAATTATAACATCTTATTACAGAGATTATTAAAAATATATGACAACAATAGCACACAAGATGGTATAGTGGTAAATTGAATTACATTGTTTCAGGGTTCTTAAATTTAATACAGTATCAACTCTACACAGACTATGGTAAATTGAGGATGCATATTGTAATCTTAGTCGCAACTAAAAAGGATGAAAAAATAGCTAAAATTAGGAGAATTAAAATGGAATAGTAAAAATATTTAATTAACCTAAGAAAAGCTTGGAAAGAAGGAACGCAAGAATAAAAAACAGATGGGACAAAGAGAAAACACACAGGAAAACACTAAGCTTAAATCCGCCAATATACAACTAATTACACTAAATGAAAATGGACTAAACCCCCTATTTTAAAGCAGAGACTGTTAGACTGCATTAAAAAATAAGACACGGGCTTCCCTGGTGGCGCAGTGGTTGGGAGTCTGCCTGCCAATGCAGGGGACACGGGTTTGTGCCCCGGTCCGGGAGGATCCCACATGCCACGGAGCGGCTGGGCCCATGAGCCATGACTGCTGAGCCTGCGTATCTGGAGCCTGTGCTCCGCAACGGGAGAGGCCACAACAGTGAGAGGCCCGTGTACCACAAAAAAAAAAAAAAAAAAAAAAAAGACACAACTATATGCTTTCTACAAGAGACATACTGTAAATGTAAAAACAGGTTCAAAGTAAAGGAATGGAAAAAGATATATGACAAAAACAATAAGTATAAGAAGGAGTTGTGTCTATGTTAACGTCAAACAAAATAGATTTTAAAACAAGAAATATTACCAGTGAAAGAGATGAACATTTTATAATAATAAAAAGATCACTTCATCAAGAAGACATAAGAGTCAGAAATGTGTATTCATCTACTGTCAATATTTTTATATATAACCTTCCAGTGTTTTGTATACATACTTTTAAATTGTTTTTATCAAAAGTGAAGTAAGTCATCCTTTAACCACTATTTGTAACCAGCTTGTTTCATAACATGTTATTTTCCTGTGTCATTAAATAATTACATCAAGAAACAAAAAAGAAATGTGTATTCATTTAATATAGAGCTTCAAAACAGACGAAGCAAATACTGACAAAACTAAAGGGACAAATAGACAAATCCACAGTTATAAGTGGAGATTTTAACACACCTCTATCAGTAATTGACAGAACACTGAGTATATAGAAGATCTGAACAACACTATCAACCAACTTGATCTAACTGCTATTTATGTAACATACATCCAACATCTTCAAAGTACATATTCTTTTTAAGTATGTATGAAACAGTCACCAAGATAGGGCACATCCTCAGCCTCAAAATAAATCTCAATAAATTTCATAAGAAGTAAATCTCAAAACCTTAGAGTAGATATATATATATTTTACCACAATGAAATTAAATTAGAAGTTATTACTACTAAGATATCTAGATAAGTCCCAAATATTTGGAAATTAAGAAACAGACTTCTAAATAACCCATGAATCAAAGAAGAAATCACAAGAGATATCAGAAAATATTTTGAATTAATAATAATAATACAAAGTAAGCAGTAATTATTATTTTCTTCCTTCTACTTACTTTGGATTTATTTTGCATGAAACACTAGCACCTATCATTTCCCAGTTTTTGCTGCTAGTATATATAGAATTGATTTCGTATATTGACCTTAGACAAATAGAAAAAAACAAGAAAAGCCAAAAATTTGCTCCTTGGAAAGAGCAATAAAATTGCCAAATCCCTAGCAAGACTGATGAACAGAAAAGAAAGCCAATATGAATAAAAGAGGAGACATCACTGTAGACTCTACAGACATTATGATAGCAAGTAAATATTATTTAAAAAATTTTATATCAATAAGTTTTTTAAAATGAGATGAAATGGAAAAATTCCTTAAAAGATAAATTTATCAAAATGGACACAAAAAGACATAGAATAGTGAAAAGGTCTACATCTATTAATGAAATAGAATTCATAATAAAACAAAAGATGTCTCATGAGGAACACTCCAGGCCCAGATAGTTCCCTAGTGAATTCAATCAATCATTTATAGAAGTTATATCAAGTTTATAAAACTCTTTCAGAAAACAGAAGATGAAAGAATACTTCCAAACTCATTTTATGAGTTCTGCATAATCCTGATACCAAGACCTGAGAGAAATATTTTGAGAAAATAAAATCACAGGCCAATATTCTTCATAAACATAAATGTAAAAAATACCTTAAAATTGGCATTTTATCCAACAATATATATATATTCATTAGATTATGACAAACTATATTTCATGCAAAGAATACAAGAATTGTTTAACATTCAAATATCAATCAATATAATTCACCATATCAATAAAGGAGAAAAAGCAAATTATTATTTCAATAGATGCATAAAAAGCATTTGATAAAATTTAACACTTTTCCTGATTTAAAAACAACAAAAAAACTCTGCAAACTGAAATAGAAGAAAACTTCCTTTTTCTGATAAAGGGCAGTTTTAAAAACATACTGCTAACAATAAACTTAACGGTGAACTATTAAACTCTTTAGATTTCAGACCAGGAGCAAGGTAAGGATATCTACTCTCACTTTTATTCAAAGCTGTTTTAGAAACCCAAACACGTGTAATGAGGCAACAAAAGACAACAAGAAGTATAAACATTGGAAAGGAAAAGCAAAACTGTTTCTATTTACAGATTGACATGATTGATTGCATAGAAAATCCCATGGAATATAAAAAAATCTACTAGAGCTAATAAGTAAATTTATCAAGGTCTCAATATACAAGGTCAATATACAAAATCAATTCTATATATACCAGCAGCAAAAACTGGGAAATGAAAAGTTTTAAATCTCATTCATAATCGTATCAAAATTATAAAATGCTTAGCAACATATTTAATAAAAGACATGCAAAACCTCTAAACTAGAAACTACAAAACATTGTTGAGAGAAATTTAAGATCTCAGTAATTGGAGAACTATATTATGTTCCTGGATTGGAAGACTGAATATTGTTTAGGGTCATTTTTCCTCAAAATTGATCTATACGTTCAATGCAATTACAATTACATTCACAATCCCAACAGACACTTGTTTGGTAGAAGTTGCAAGTCGATTCTAAAATTCATATGGAAATGCAAAATGCCTAGTTTAGCCAAAATATTCTTGAAGAACAAAGTTGAATCTCATATAATCTGAATTCAAGAATTACATAAAGTTACAATAATTAAGACAGTATGATAGTAGCATAAAGATAGACAAATAGATGAAAGGAACAGACTAGAGTCTAAAAATAGACTAATGCATATATGGACAAACAAGTATTTACCATACGATTCCACTTATATGAAGTTCAAAAACAGGCAACACTAATCTGTGGTGATAGAAATTAGGATAGTTGCCTAATTGGGGGGTGGGGGGGAAGGGCCGGGTAGAGATGGACTGGGAAAGAGAAGAAGGGAATTGTCTATATCTTGATTGCAATAGAGGTTACATGGATGTGTATAAGTTTATTAAAACTCCTTGAATTATACATTTAAGATCTGTGCATTTCACTGCATGCAAATTTCCCTGAATAAATGAAAGCTACAGTTGAAGCCTAGGGAGTAAAGAAGGTTTCCTGGAAGAGGTGGATGTTTGAAAAACAAGTAGGAGTTGGTTGGGTGAAAGATGGAAGCAAGGGATTTTTTTTTAACATCTTTATTGGAGTATAATTGCTTTACAATGGTGTGTTAGTTTCTGCTTTATAACAAAGTGAATCGGCTATACATACACATATATCCCCATATCCCCTCGCTCTTGCATCTCCCTCCCTCCCTCCCAATCCCACCCCTCTAGGTGGTCACAAAGCACCCAGCTGACCTCCCTGTGCTATGCGGCTGCTTCCCACTAGCTATCCATTTTACATTTGTTAGTGTATATATGTCCATGCCACTCTCTCACTTCGTCCCAGCTTACCCTTCCCCCTCCCTGTGTCCTCAAGCCCATTCCCTGCGTCTGCATCTTTATTCTTGTCTTGCCCCTAGGTTCTTCAGAACCATTTTTTTTTTTAGATTCCATATATATGTGTTAGCATACGGTATTTGTCTTTCTCTTTCTGACTTACTTCACTCTGTATGACAGACGCTAGGTCCATCCACCTCACTACAAATAACTCAATTTCGTTTCTTTTTATGGCTGAGTAATATTCCATTGTATATATGTGCCACATCCTCTTTATCCATTCATCTGTCGCTGGACACTTAGGTTGCTTCCATGTCCTGGCTATTTTCATTGTGAATAGTGAAGCAAGGGAATTTGAAGTAGAGAGTATAGCGTGTGGAAAGGCATAGAAGCCTGAAATAGCACAGACCCTTCAGGAGGAGGGTCTTGGAGAGAGGAGGCTGGAGGAGGAAGTAGTGCCAAATTGGAATGGGCCTCGTGGATTGAGAAGTTCATCCTGAAAGCTAGAGGAAGCCACGGAGGCATTTTCTGTTGGCACGATCAAACTAAGAGCAGAAGAGGCGGTGGGTGTGAAGGGACATCACCCAGGGTCTGGGAAGTCAGGCTCTAAAGAGGTACCACATAAGAAGTGGTGAGGGCCCAGCGAAGGCAGAGGGAGGCCTGTAGGGGAAGATAAATCTTCAGGAGACTAAGGAAGTAGAATCTATATGTTTAATGCAGGGTGGATGCTAAGGTGGGTGAGAAGGAGATGATAAGATTGACAGGAAATGTGAGTCCTGAAGGTCTCCATTCCTCCCGTTTTCCCATTAGCCTGTCATTAGCTTGTGAGAGTTGGTGGCACACAGGGTACCAGGGTAGGAGCTGTGAGTAAAAACTGGATGACAAAGGGGTTTCTCAATTTATCTGTAATGTCAACTAAGAGGAAAGACTTAGAGAGCAAAATATGTTTTGTCTTGCAAAATTCAAAGTTTTTACTAAGGTGAAAGAAAAACTTTACTGTGACTAAAAAAAAAAAAAAAGTCTAATATACCAGAAAAAAAAAGGTCGACTAAAGCTAACATTTATTGAATACTTACTATGTGCCAAGTGCTATGTTAGGCACATTTTATGCATTATCTTGATAAATCTCAGCACCAGTCCTAAGAGGTTGATATAATCATGGTCCCATTTTTCAGAGCAGGAACTGAGATTGCCTATGACCACTCATCTTGCTAGTGGTGGAGGCAGGATCCAAGGATGCATGGCTATCTGCCTTTGGTCACCTGTGTAAGGCTGTTAGCACCAAGGCTACATCAAGCGATTTTCATCTCACAGCCCTCAGTGGTTTGGAGGTAGAAGGCAGCAAGATTGTTAAAGAGAAGCCAGAATTGGGAAGGGATCAGGAGAATTGTTCTTCTCCAACTGAGAAGTTGGAGTTGAACTGCAGAATGTTAGAGATGATAAAAATCTGTCTGTGAAGGACCAAATTGTGTCCCCCTTGCCAAATTCATATGTGGAAGCCCTAACCCCTAGAACCTCAAGATGTGACTATATTTGGACATAGGGCCTTTAAAGATGTGATTAAAAGAGGCGATGAGTTTAAGGTTAGGGTAGGCCTTAATCCAATCTGACTGGTGTCCTAATAAGAAGAGTTCAGCAGTCTGCAAGCTAAGGAGAGAGGCCTCAGAAGACACTAAACCTGCTGACATCTTGATCTTCGACTTCCAGCCTCAAAAACTTTGAGAAAATACATTTCTGTTGTGTAAGTCATCCAGTCTGTGGTCCTTTGCTATGGCATCTCAAGCAAACTGATTATGCCATCCATGCATCCATCCCTTTGTTCTACAATACATGCTAAGCTCAAGAGATACATAAAACACTCAACAAGAAATAGTTCCTTATCTCCTAAAGAGAAAAATGGGTAAAGGATAACTATAAAATGTAGCATATAGTGATAAAGGTTTTGATAGCTTTATGTTCGGTTTAGGGCATTAGACAAGGTGTCCTAGGGAACGTGGCATTTAAATTGCAGGCTAACGACTTGTAGGAATTACTAGGTCTAGAAGAGAGTTTTCAACCTGGCACTACTGACATTTGGGGACAGATAATAATTTGTTGTGTGGACTTGTGCATTATAGGATATTTAGTAGTACCTCTGGCCTCTACCATTTAGATGCCACTTGCACCCCCAACCTCAAGATGTGACAACCAAAAATGTCTCCAGACATTGCCACATGTCTCCTGAGGGGCAAAATCACCCACTAGTTGGTCTAGAGGGTGGGTGTGGACTTCTAGGCTGAGGCTATAGCATGGGACCTGGCCAAAGACAGCATGGCCATTCAGGAAGCTACAGCCTGCCACATATCCCTATAAACAGAAACTAAGGCTCAGGAAGGCTCAGTGACTCCGGCTAGCCTGTGAGCTGGTCAGTGTAACCAGAAGCAAGTGCAACAGTGGGAGTAGAGGGGCAAATCCAGAAGGAATCTTTAGTATGACTGTTGTTGTGTTCTTTAAAGAAAAATAACACCAAGCTCTTGCCTACGGCAGCATTTGAGACTGTGAATCAAACATGTTAAGGGTTTATTTCCTAAGCCTGGAGTAGCAAAACTAGAACTAAGTGCTGAAGTAAACCTGAAGCGGTAGGGAATCTGATGTCTATTTTCATTTTTCAAAGGAACAGTCTAAGATTCATGCCTTGGTAACTAATAAGTAGCCAGTAACTGTGCATGCGGGGCCGATGCTGAACGCAATAAGTATCAGCTAGCACCGCCATCACGTGCTGTGACAGGAAGGCAGCCCGCAGACCTGCGTGTGGCTGGCGCGACGGCTCCCCGTGGCAGGGGCTGCTAAGAAAGCGTCTGGACAGGTGGGGACTGACAGGTGGACAGGCCTCGGAGGCTAAAGTTTTTCCACAAACATGAGGCAGGCAGAGGACGTGGGCAGGGGGCTGTGTCCGAGGATGGCCCCAGAGGGCCTGTTAAGAGGGACAATGTTAAAAGCTGCAATCTCTAGGTAGACACTTTTTTTATGTTTTGAAGGAGATCAGACTGTGCCACCCAAAACAGGGCACTGTAGGAGAGCAAAAAACATGTGCTTTTCCCTTTACCTTTTTAGGTTCACTGGCTAAGACCCTGTAAATTAGACTGACAAGAGACAGCTTAACAAGGGAAAAACATATTACATAAACTTATGCTGTATAAGTTTTATGTAACTTGGGAGGCTTCATAAGGAGATGAAGATCCAGAGAAGCAGTTAAGCCTGAGCATTTTCACACTAGATTTGATGAAGTGTGGAAAGTCCTGGGAAAGTGTGACAGGACAAAAGGCATGAGCTAAGGGCAGTACACTGGGGGAAACTTAGCAAGGCCTGCTGGTTTGGGTTCCTCTTGGCATTCCTCTCTCCTCAAAGATGAGGATACTCCTCTCCTCCAGACTTAGGGAGGGCAGCTCTCACATAAGCGTCTTAACACCTGCTTCAGGGGAGAAAGGGGAGGTCAGAGAGTCCTTCCTGTACCTGCCATTTCTCAAATCTTTCATCTTGAAATAGTCAGTATGTCAAGGTGCCACATTTTGGGGTAGTGTGTCCAGAATGCTTTTTCCACTTTGGCATAAAGATTATTTGGAGCTGAATATATTTGAGTTTCAACAGCTGTAGAAAGAAGCTATCCTAGACCTTCCTTATTGGACTAAAAAGCAGAAACTCCTGAGAAATAAGCACTACCATAAATCCCCTATCCCAGGGAAGTTTTATGGCCATGAAGAAGATGGAAAGGTGGTGTTGAGATGGACCTGTACAAACAAACCTAGCTAAGACGGCCCTTATCTTCTATTAGTTTCCCCCATATATTTATCTTCCCATAGTTTTCCCCATGTGAAAGCCCAAAACCCTTTTCCTTTGTCTTGTGGCACATCCATAATTTACCATTCTTTGTTTTTTTTTTAATTTTTATTAGAGTATAGTTGCTTTATAATGTTGTGTTAGTTTCTACTGTACAGCAAAGTGAATAAGTATACATATATCACCTCTTTTTTGGATTTCTTTCCCATTTAGGTCACCAAAGAGCATTGAGTAGAGTTCCCAGTGCTATACAGTAGGATCTCACTAGTTATCTATTTTATACATAGTATCAATAGTGTAAATATGTCAATCCCAATCTCCCAATTCATCCCACCCCCCCTTTCCCTCTTGGTATCCATACACTTGTTCTCTATGTCTGTGTCTCTATTTCTGCTTTGTAAATAAGATCGTCTATACCAATCTTTTCAGGTTCCACATATATGTGTTAATATACGGTATTTGTTTTTCTCTTTCTGACTTACTTCACTCTGTATGACAGTCTCTAGGTCTATTCACATCTTTAAAAATGACCCAGTTTCATTCCTTTTTTATGGCTGAGTAATATTCCATTATATATACATACCACATCTTCTTTATCCATTCCATTCTTTGTTAAAAATGCTATATAAGTTCTTAGGACTATCCACTTCTTTGGGTCCTCATTTCTTTTCTATGAAGGTCCCCATGTGTCATAAAAATTAACATCAAGTAAAATTTGCATGCTTTTTCTTCTGTTAATCTGTCTCTTGTCAGTCTAATTTGCAAGGCCCCAGGCAATGAACCTAAGAGGGCAGAGGAAATTTTCCTCCCTTACAGTTTGTTTGTTTATGTGTTACTTCACTGTTTGTTTTGTTCATTATGCTCACTGTTCATCTATGTTCCCTGATTGTTAACTAACATTTTATGATGTGCTCTATCCATCCATCATCCATGTTCTTCCATCCATCTAGGCTTTTATTTGTTTTACTGAATCTTTTGAGAGTTACTTGTAGATATCACCACCAAGACTCTCCAAAAACAAAGACTTTTTCCTACACAAACAATGTTAGAAATTTAACATTGAACTAACATTACTATTTAATGCCATGTTACTCAAAGTGTGGTCCAAGGGCCAGTAGCATCTGATTTCACCTCTAGGAACTCAGGTGTGTGCACTGGGACAGGGGTGGGGGTGGGAGTTGGGGGTTGGAAATCTGTGTTTTAACAAGCCCTCAAAGTGATTCTGATTCCTGCTAAAATTTGAGAGCCATGCTTCTAGACTAAAAGAGACTTAAGAGACTTGACAACGAGATGCAATGTGTGATATCTGACTAGATTTAAATTTGGGGTGGTGGGACTTCCCTGGTGGTGCAGTCGTTAAGAATCTGCCTGCCAATGCAGGGGACACGGGTTTGATCCCTGGTCCAGGAAGATCCCACATGCCGCGGAGCAACTAAGCCTGTGTACCACAACTACTGAAGCCCGTGCACCTAGAGCCTGTGCTCCGCAACAAGAGAAGCCACTGCAATGAGAAGCCCACACACCGCAACAAAGAGTAGCCTCCACTCGCCACAAACAGAGAAAGCCCGCACACAGCAACGAAGACCCAATGCCCAACGCAGCCATAAATAAATAAATTTATTAAAAAAAAAAAATTGGGGGTGGAGATGGGATGGGAAACAGCCAAATGGGATGTTACTGCGACAATTCAGGAAATCTGAATGTGGATTGTACACTAAATCAGAACTTCTCAAAATTGAATGTGCACAGAATCACCCGGGGAACGTGTTAAAATGCAGATTCTGCTTCTGAGCCTGGGGTGGGCCCGAGATTCTGCATTTCCAATAAGCTCCTAGGTGATGCTCATGCTGCTGGCCTTGGGACCATGTTTGGAGAACTAATCTAGAATAATTCCCCAGTCTTTTGTTTTGTTTTGCTTTGTTTTAATTACATTGACGTTTTTGAAGAGCCCAAGCCAAATATCTCACAATTTGCATGTACCTAATTGTTTTCTCACCACTGAATTCAGGTTAAATACTTTTTGGCAGGAATACAACATAGGTGATGCTGAGCCCTTCGCAGTAGCGCATATCAGGAGACACGTGACTTGATTACTCTTTAATGCACCTACAGCTTCAACTTCCAGCCTTTCTCCCTCTACCCGTCCCACCTGCCTCCCCAGCAGGGGTGGTGTCAAAAGCAGTCCAAGGAGACCTTAACCTGCACTAACATTCTTCCTGGTGCTGTTGACAGGAGCAACTGTGAAGAACTAACTGGAAAGTTGAATAGCCGTGGAGACAACTTTCCTTGATCTGTCTCCCTAACTCAAACCCCAGTGATACAAAACATTACAGCCGTGTTTGTGAAGGTCCTCCCGTACTGAAGATGAATCACCAGTTTGCCTCAGAAATGAAAAGCAGACTGATTCAGGTAAGCTCTGTTGCCAAAAATACCCTATGGAGGATGTTACACCAAAAAACAGAAAGTGAGCAGAAGCCAACAGAGAAACACGGAGGGTGTTATGACAGACCTACAAAAATCCTTTTGAAGATAAATATAGGTAACAGGGTTTGAACCTCCTCTGGAAAATAGCAACCAGTTCAGCGAACATCCTTCCTTTACTCTCAAAGAGAATCTCAAAATAGAATAAGAATCTTTTGGTCCAAAGATACATATTTCATAGAGAAAACTTATGGAATGCACCGACTGAAGACAAAAAATAAGAATACACGATTTTCGTGATAAATGAAGCATTAATTTAAAGCTGACTAACCAGAAAACACTTTAATACTTGATACTTTAAAGGCAAAGAAATAGAGGCAGAGTGGTTCCTGAGAATACTCAAGACAGTTGTTAAAACTCCTAGTCAGTGGGAGTTGCTGCACTCAAATTCTCTCCTTGGAACAGAATTATTTTTGAGAGGGACAATACAAGAACTGTAAAATAAATCTGCCTGCCTAGGCTGGCCAGCCTGCCCCACGGGCATGCTGTGATTTCCACTGAAGACAGGGGTGTGGGTTGTGGCGTATGTCCTGCTCTGTGGGCTGGGAGGCAGCTGGTCCAGCCAGAAAAGCCTGCCAAACCCAGATGGCTGGGAGAGTCATTTTTCCCCAAAGCTGGGGACACTTTGGATGCCACGTCCGTAGTCTGAGAGTCTGAATATGGTGAAGTTTCCAGACACAGACACAGACACAGCTGAAGCACAGTCATTCTATCCCAGAAACAGCACGCAGAATGAAAGGAGAGTTTTTACCCTATGACCCTCCAACCTTACCTTTTAGGTCTGATGTGCTGTTATTAATTAAGGGCGATTGTAGGGAGAGAGGTTTAAATGCAAGTAAAGGGGGAGGGGTGTAGTCCACTAAATTTAGGGGACTTTCATAAAAGCTGCCAAAGAACAAGAGGCAGCTGACCTCACCTCTCCAGTTCCATCTCCTTCATACCCCTCTGGCATTCGCATCCCAATCATTCGGAACCACCACATTCGGAACCAAGTGCCTCAAACGCGCCGAACACTCTAACCTCCAGGTCTTCGCCCCTGCCCTTCCCACCGTCAGCTGGTTCAACTCAGGTCAGTCTCTTCCCTGGGAAGCCCCCTTGACCCCCACCGTCTCCAGCACTGTTCTCACAGCACTCTGTGCTCACGGTCACGGGCACGTCTGTCTCTTCCACTAGACTGTAAGCTCCTTGAAGGCAGAAACGCTGTTCTGATCCACTTTGAAATTTTAGCATCTAGTCCAGTGCCTGGCACAAGGTCTTAATCATGACAGAGATGTACTTACACTCCAGGCACTAAGTGCTTCACATTGATTCATCCCTTTAATGTTCACAACAACAGCACGAGGTAAGTACCATTATTATCCCCATTTTACAGGAAACAGAGGCACAAGGTATTTATGCAACCCGTCCACGGTCTCACAGTTGCTAAGCAGTGGAGCCATGGTTTACACCCGGCCAGTTTGGTTCTATGGCTCATGCTCCTCAACTAAACTCTCAACTAAACTACGCTGCTCTTAACAAATGCTAGGTGAAAGGATGAATGAAGGGAGGTGCTCTAGGTAAGGATGGATGGATGGACGGATGAGCGTGTAGGCCTCTAGCCAGTTAAAGAAGGCTAAGGCGTGAGAAAAATGTGCCCACCATAGGTCTCTTGTAAGGAAGACCCAGTTCGGCGCAAGTCTGGGGGCACAAACTATTGCACACTAAAACAGGAACACACAAATGCACAAAAGCAGACACTAAGGAACCCATGGGAATAGCATGGGTGTTGCAATCAGAGGACTAGATTTGAATCAGGGCCAATCTGAGGCCAGGTACCCTGTCTAAAAATACCCACCTCCTCAGTGGAGGATACTTGTGCGTCCGGCAGAGTGCCTGGACCTTCCGAGAAACTGTGGCTCCTTCCCTGCTCAAGAGAGCTGACATCACCTGGATCTGATTTAACACAAGCAGGAAAATGCTGAGGCAAGGACTGGCTCACTGGAGGACAGGGAGGTAGGACGTGTTTGCCCTTTTCCTGGGACCAGCCTTCGGGCTTTGAAAAGAGAGGTGGACTCCCAGCTATCTTAGCTCTGCCAATTCCTTCAATTCTAGAAGTAGCTGGCGACTCACATGCCAGCTTGGAAAAATATGCTCATTATACAAAATGTGATACCCTTAAGGACAGAGTGCTTGATATTTATATTTTAATACTTTTTCTCAGATAGTAAAAGTAATTAAAGCTCATTGCAAAAAAGTAAAAGAAATACAGAGAAGTACATGTAAAAAAAGACAGATCAGTCCATGTTAATCGTCTTGAAAGAGCGTTCTTAACTTCTTTCTATGTATATAATTATGCATGCTTTTTAAAAAAACAAATAGAATTAAAGTGTATATAGCATTCTGTTATTTTTGCTCGATGATATACTGTGGAGAGCTATTATAAGACAGGTATACATCTTCAACTGCGTGGCAATCCACTCAAAGGATATACCATGAATTATTTAACAATCCTGTTAGGTGACATTTATATGGAGCCATAATTATGAACAATACTTTGGTAAAAAATCTCTGCATGTGTATCTTTGAGCCCCTTTTCTATTATTTCTTTTGTTTAAATTCCTAAAATGGGAATTTCCAGGTTAAACTTGGGCATTTTTATTTTGATACATATTGCCAAACTCCCCTAGAAAGGTGGTATTTCATCAATAATATAGAAAAGTCACCCACACACTCTAACACTGGGTATAACCATTGTTTTTAACATTGGTCAAACAGAGCAAAGGAAAAAAAAAAAAGACTTCTCATTTTAACTTACATTTAACTGCTAGTGAATTACACACATTTAAGTGTTTGTTGACCATTTGAAATTTTCTTTGTGAAGTTCTAGCTCATGTCCTTAGCACATTTTCTTATCAATTGTAAGAACAGGTATTCATCTTTGCAAATCTGATGCCCAGTATAGAACCTCACACACAGAAGTCCCTCAGTAAGTTTGTTGAATCCTCATTTGTTGGCTGCAAAGATATGTTTATTCCCACAGGACGAAAGGCCAGGGGTTCTAATTTTCAATCTAAGTTTAATACCAAGAATTTACTATCTAACTTTGGAAAATCAACTTCTTGGAATTTTAAAATGCTGACCACAGTCAGACCCCCAGTAGGCTTGACACCATATATTCCCCAGTCCAATACTTTAGAGAGAATAGCTCCTATATCAAAATTTGCTGAAGAACAGACCAGGAAGGAGAGCAGGGACCACCTACCTGGTATCATTGAGAGGTACCACATGGCTGGCCTGTCCCCAAGTCCCCAAGCCTCCCTCTTTCTTGGTCTTCCAGAAGCCCCAAATCCATTTTCTAGCAGTCTTATACCTTAACAAGTCTAGTTTTCAGAGTAATCAAGAACTCTTGTTTTCTATGAGATATTAAGGAAAAGAAAAATGTTTTCTATCAAAATATCATTGGATTCATATTTTCAGCAGCCTTGATCAATCCAGACCATGCAGAAAAATCCCTAAAGGAACATCTGTAATACTTTTATATATATATATATATATATATATATATATATACACACACACACACACACACACACACACACACACACACATACACACTCTCTCTATATATATAGTATATATAACATAATTTATATTGTGTTTACTTTTAATGTTTGTAAAAACATATTTTCATTTTCTCTAATAGTTTTCCAATAACAGAACCCAACATAACATTGTGCCTCTAGGAAAAGAGTCTTATGAGTCTGTTGTGCATGAACCTATTGGGATGTCACTGGGAATTATTTGAACCATCATTCAATAGATATCAGGCCCTCTAGGAAAAATTCATGGAATTTTGCTGTCTACCTCTATACACTGCCAAGGTTTCACAAGAACGATCACATCCATCCCTCACATTAACTTGTGATAAAGAGCAAAAAATACGATTTTTTTTAGTTCCATGGGGCCATTAATCAAAAGACACACCATTTATTTAGTAATGGCTTTTGAGGATTAAAGAAAAAAAAACACTACCTCGTTAAATGTATACATTTAAAAATGTTTCCAGATTTCAGAAATGCAAGAAAAAGTTTTTTTTTTACCATCAGGGAACCATGATGGCACTAGCCCCATTTCACCTGAGAAAACAGAAGGAAATGGAACGACTTACCCAAAGAATCAAGGTGTGAATGCATATTTCCTGGGTTCAGTGCTCTTTGTATGACGGGTCTGCTAGAGCAAAGTGGGTAAGAAAGAGTTTGAAGTTTGAGGTCAAGTCAGCTAGAGGGGAAGAGGGCCTGGCAGGGAAGGAGGCTGGGCCACAAGCCAGACAGACTCTGCTGGGGTTGTGATTTTGCCTTTGGCTACTTTGTTTCTGACCATGGATTCCAGATTCTATTCCAAACATTCCAAGCTGTGAGCAAAATCTGTCTTGTCATTTTATCATTCCCGGCATCCTGTCCCACCTCCATATCCCTGTCATTTCCCCCATTTCTACCAGATATACCCACCAGAATGTTTCCATCCTAAAAGAGATCGAAAAGACTCTTGACTCAAGGAAGTGAATTTCCAGTGGTACAGAGGTGCCATAACAGACAGCGGGGACTGACATTTTGGGCTGGACAATTTTACATGTGTCTATAGGTACCCTTAGAGGTACAACTGAAAACAAACTACGTGTGACCTTGTACTTCCCTTGACAGAGGTGCCAGTCTGTCCTTCGGGTGGTGACTGGGTGGCTTGCTTATTGGCATTGTTGCAATGGGAGAGCTGAAATACTGTACAACGTTGCTTCTCTCACAGGGCTCTGCGTTGCCCATTTTAGCTTTGGAAGCTCTGTCCTCCAACAGCCAAGCCAGGCCACGTGATCCAGAGCACAGAGGTTTAAAACTTCAGGCACGCTGCAGGGAGCCCTGTCTTCACCTCTGTGAGGGCCTCATGTTGTAGTCTGAGCCTCAGCCAGCACACAGGCGGCTGCGGGGCATCTAGAGCAGCATGGAGTCATGTGTGTGAAAGGAGAGAACTCACCAAAAACGTGATTTTCACTGTTGTAAATTCTGCCCCGACTTACTGCCCAACTTCCTCCCCTTTCACCCCAACGTTTCAAGAGGATAGAGACTTTCTGTCTGATAAAGTTCTTTCTTTGCCCACATGAAAGGGGTGTGGAGCAATTGCAAGCTTGCCGAAGAGCAGTTGCCTGCGGAGATAACCGCAGCTCCGGTTTTCAGGCCACCAGCCCCTCTGGCTGCCGCTCGTCCTACCTTTGTTGGCGCAGGAGCAGTAGTCTGTGCCAACTCCAGAACTTCAAGTGTGTCATTTCTGAAACCACAACAAGTCTCTCAAGCTTCCTGAACAAAGTGCTCGGAGTGGAAAGCCCTGAAGTACTTTCGGGCCTCCTGAAACCACAAAGCTGATTAGCGAACAAAGCCCCGGAGGCTGCGAGCACGGGAGTGCCTTCCTTGGAGCTCATCTCAGAACATGGAAGGCAGCTGTTGAGAGTAGTGACCGGGGAGGCGTGTGTGGGGATGGAAGTCTGCCTTCTCTCCTCGGAGCAGCGACACCATCTAGACAGTCTGCACCACTAACGGCTCACAGCCTTTCTAAGCACAAGGACCTACTTGTAATATCAACTTTTTAATAACTGTATTGTTAGCAGACCTAATTGCGAAAATATATAATAACCAAAAGCTAGTGTGAGTTCAGTAGTTCCTTTACATAAATTTTTATTTTGCTAGTTCTGGTTATCCTCATATTTGTGAAAAATATTGGTATGTTTGCACATTATTTTTTCACTCCTGAAATTATGCATCTAGAATCTAGATTCACGGACACTTTGCAATAACTGCATGGCCCACTAGAGGTCCCACCAGAGGTTGGGAACCACTAAATAAGAACTACTCATCATATCTAATACTTAACAGGTCTGCTGCAAGCTTCCCTGGAAGAGAATCGACTCTGCATCTTTTAATTCAGTGTTTATTTATGGGTTTCGAATTACTAGGATAAATTCCTCTTGGAATGTAATGCCAGAAACTAAATACCCCTCTCTTTCTCTTTAAAATTATTAAAAAATTTTTGTTCGGCTTCATTGAGATATAATTGACATATAACATTGTATAAGTTTAAGGTGTACAGCATGTTGACTTGATATGTTTAGATATTGCAAAATGATTACCACCACAGCCTTAGCTAACACCTCCATCCCATCACACAAACTGTGTATCTCTGAAGGAGGGTTATATTTTCTCCTTCCAGGCAATGCAAACTATGTAAGGCTCTGTATTTCCAGTGTTTCCTTGGCTACAAGGAAATTTAGAACTAAATGTAATGCTCGGTGTGGTGGCCACCTGGCGCCACAGTCCCTGCACTTTCTGCTCTTTCCTCAGCATGGCAGAATAAAGAGGAAGACTGAAGCAAAAGCTCTCTGAATGTCGTATTCATTGTAGGCCTCCTCACTTCACTGGAATTAGATGGGCATAAATTATAAACAAGCACCAAGCGCCTCCTTTGGCTGTGAGCCTCCAAGGCAGTTAAAAAGGGTAAAATGCCCTGCATAGGGCCTTCCTCTGGGCCACTGAGCGACTTTGCCATGTCCTCTGCCAAATGTATGCTTCTGGACTAGCATTTAATTTCCTAGAGGCTACATTTCCCTGAGACGACGAGGAGTGTAGGGGATGGTGGTGGATGAGCAACATGACTCAGTGTTACGATACTCACCCTACACAGGGCTTCAAAGCAAAGCAAAAACGAACAAACAAACAAAGCCAAACCTCGTCTGTCCTGAGCAATTCAGGAGAGCTGACCATCACAGCTAGGCAATAAAGCAGCCCCTACAGGCGCCAGGAGCTCTCCCCAGCATTCTCAATGGCAAAATCTCCTGACCACTCTTCCAGGAAACTTATTTTCTATTTTATTTCTTATCTGACCTATTGCACATTGTTCTAGCCTCTCGTATGTCTCCTGTTCCAAGCCTCTTTCTGCCAACGAACTAAGCCATTTTACCACAAGGGGGCAGTGCAGTCAAAGAAACTATGGGTCCAACTGGCCTTGCTGCTCTAGGCTAAGAAGTTTTATTCATAAAATACATTGTGCTTCAGAAACTTGTCTTTCTCCGTGATATTTTTTCATTCTCCGCTCTTAGCTCACATTCTGGTGCGATGCACATTGTAAATCTACATTCATATCAATGTTTTTATAAATTGGTTGTCTTGAATTCTATTAAAGTCTATACTTTAAGATGCCACTTAACATGTGGTGATGCGATATGTATATCAAAATAGAGACCCAGAGGTCATTACATTAGACCAGGGCCTCCTTTGGGTACAAACCACAAAGTTATGATGATGAGGTATTTCTTAGAACTAAACCCCTTCAGACAGTGCTGTGAGAGCACTGCAGAGTAGAGGGGGTCTCTGAACTTGAAAGGAAACTAAGAAATACTTACCTACAAATATCCAGTCTGCTGAGTGATCTTCCTCTTTATTATAAACAAAGGCTCTTGGGTATTTGATCTGTGCACTGTGAGTCTGGTTAGTGTGAGTCAGACCCCCTAAGTCAGCTCTGACAGGCTCCAGCTGCTATGTGGAACAGGGTGACTCCCAGGCCCTGCCTCAGGGGCAGCTGCTTTGTCCCATTATCCCTAAATGTCTGCTTTTACAATGTGGATATAGTATTTGCTCTGCTTTCATTATAAGAGTCTGTCACTACAAATAAAGGTAATGCCAAAGGAGGGTAAGTAGTATTATACATGTAGTCACTACTCAGTCATTAATTCAAACTGAGACTACTATTTAATCCTTAATTAGCACCAGAGGGTTACTGGGCATTTTCTAGAACACAGAGAGGAAGAATAGGCCTGAAATCTCATCTCTAGATCAGAAGAAAGCACCAGTCATCACTAAGGAATTTGGCCTTTGCTCCTTAGAAAGGAACCTGAACTGACCAAGAGACTTAGGATTTCACTGAGAGAGCTGGTTCCCAGAAAAGGGCAAGGATGATTTGATAGTCAAGTATGGTGAGATTTTCCACCTGTCTTACATTGGTTTACAAAGATTCATTAAACCTGAGAAGAACTAGACTTAACTGTGGTGATTATTTTGCAATATTCTGTAGGAGGGTAGAACCTAGCTTAGATGGATGCTTACTCCAAGTTACAAATCTGCCTCCTGTCATAAAGAGATGAGACTGTTTTTTCCCCTCCAGGTAAAGTCAATTAGCTAACACAGATGGTCACCCTAAATACCAGGTAGAGTTAGAATAAATTATGTGTGACAAACAGTGCTATCAAATCATCTTACCTGGGGACTAGTTATTGTTTATCTTGAAAACATGTATGTAATTTGCTGTATCTGTGTGGCTATATACGGGGGTTGAGATTTCTTCATGTCTTTGCAATCTTTTAGCAGATTGCCTGTGATGTGCATCAAATTCAGGTTTAATGCTTATTCAACAATAAAACTGTTTCCTTTTCCTAAAAGAAAAGAAAACAGGTTAGGAAAGAATCCAAAAGGAAGAGAAATTTATACAGGTGAGTGTACTGAATATGGGCACTATACTAAACTCTTAACTTGGAATTATATAACCTCCTTAGTAGGTAGGTATTATTATTATTACCCTTGTATAAAGGAGGAAGTGGAGTGAGGGAAGGTAAGTAATTTTTCCAGTGTTTCTCAGAGAAACAGGCGGGATTCTAATCCAACCCATGTTCTCAATTGCTACCATGCTTTCTGACTCCAGAGTCTGCATTCTTAACGATGCTGCTGTCCTCTCTCCAGAAGGGTCTGTGAATCTAGAACAAGTCAAGGAAAGGCAGAACAAAGGCTCAAGGGAGGCAATCCTGGGACCAGCTTCTCAGCATTCCTGCCACACTGATAGATGAGTATAATTTATTTTCATTTCTCTGGTAATACATCTGTTTCTTTATTCCACTACTGTGTGTTTGAGGGTCCTTCAGCATAGACACGGCATTACTTCTCCAGTGAATCAGACTTCACCACAGAGAAATCATTCAGCGGATATATGGAGTTTTGTGACCAAAACTTGGGAATAAGGAAATCTATAAACAGTTTGATAAGTCCACCTCTGGGAACTAAGATAAATAACACCCACCTTCATCAGTTCAGTCAAAATTATATAAATAAAACTGCATACATTATGGGAGAAGGCAAGCGTACCATTTAGTAAGAGGGAAATATTTGTTAAAAGAATTCATGTTAGAAACAATTGTGGTGATCCAGAATCGGTATCAGAAATAACTGCAGATACACATAATGAAGGGAATCTTAACAATCAACCTGGACAATGTATAGAGGTTAAGGAAACCACAAAAGACAGAATAGGGAGGCTATAGGTTATACTCACTAGCATAATGATGGCCACACTTTATTCCACAAGAGTAAAATTTCAATTTAACTAAAAGAGAGTGAACCTAGTATAACATTAAATGACCCAGAATTATCATCAGGAATAGGAACCATTGTATCATGTGGAACTGATGCTTCGCCATACTCTTAAGTGCTTGTGTCTGATTGGTAAATTCCTTTTTTTTCTCTCATTGCAGACAGAGTGCAGCAATGTGTCTGTCTTGAGTGGTTACTGCTGGGCAGACACTCTGTGTGAAGGCCGCCTGGCTCCCTGCGGTCCCCTTAACTCCTCTCTGATACACAGGGGCAGGTTCCTAGAAGAAGCACGGTTTTTTTGTTGTTGTTGTTTTTTTGTTTTTTTTCCGGTACGCGGGCCTCTCACTGTTGTGGCCTCTCCCGTTGCGGAGCACAGGCTCCGGACGCGCAGGCTCGGCGGCCATGGCTCACGGGCCCAGCCGCTCCGCGGCATGTGGGATCTTCCCGGACCGGGGCACGAACCCGTGTCCCCTGCATCGGCAGGCGGACCCCCAACCACTGCGCCACCAGGGAAGCCCAAGAAGCACGTTTTTTACAGTGACCTGGTGCCTGGTAACAGTTGATTGAATGAAGGGCAGGCATCTGATTAGGTTAACCGGGGGTCCTTCCCGGGTAATGTGGATTCGGGAGCTAGAGTGCATGTTAAATTCTCTGTGTCTGTAACTATAATACGTGAACTGAGAAGGTGTCATCTAAGCCCATCATATGGCCTGTCGTTTGTAAAGTAGATGCTTAATGAGAAGGAAGAATAAGAGGCAATAAAAAAGCGTGCAAGGATTCACAATGGACTTCTCATTACCAATTTGATTCCTTCTTGAGGCCCAGAACATTCCTGTAATAAGACATCTCCATATTCTGATAAGAAATCTCTCTTTACCCTTTACGTTGCTGTAGCAGACGTTGGTTCATGCTTCCCCAGTGTCCATTCTTTACTTCCTCCTTCTTAACAGCTCCCCAATTTTCCAAATCATGATTTGAGTAGAATTGATCCTAAATCTCAGTTCCAGAGTGGGCCCAGGCTGAAGACAGTTAGCACACCTCATTATCCTGGATAAGGTCATTGATGCACAGGTGAACACATGACCTAGCTTGTCCTGACTGAGCTATTAAGAGGCTTTTTTGGGAACTTCTGAGAAAGCCTCCTTTGTCATTCTTAGGAGTTAGCAAAACAAGATGCCCGGTGGACATAAATGAGGACATTTTAAGTGTCAGATGCTTCTGACAGACTCCTTACAGATAGAAGTCGGGTTTAAGATAAAGCCAAAACCATGCAGAAAAAAGTAAAGAAACTGGGTTCTTGGTTCTTGAGAACCTGGATCAAACTTTGCCTGAAGCCTCTAGATATGTCACTTACATGGATGATACATTTCCTTTACCTTTAAAGGGCAACTTGAGTTAGGTTTTTGGTTGTTTGCAACTAACAGAATCCTAACTGATAAGCCATTTTAAGGTGATCTCTGTCATTTGCAACAAAAGAACACTAACTTTGTAGTATTCAGAGACTTAAATCTGACTTAACTATGAAAGTCAGAGTAAGCAGGCACTGAGGAGAGACACAAGGGGATCTCTTGATAAATAAGTACTCAGGCTTATGTGTGTTGGGGAGAGGGGAGGTTTAAACACTATTTCTACTTGTTCTGAGGACTTTAGGGGGTTACTTCCTGATTTTTGGTTTTCTCAAGAAGCTAGATTACCAAAGAAAGGAATTCAGGGTAAGTCCTAGCATATTTTTACTAACAGAGGAGACCTTAGAACAATGAACTAATTCAACCTCTTCATTTTATATACAATATATGAAAATTACTGCACATCCTCAAACACAAGTGTATCAGGTTGTGGAACAGAACTTCTATTGCCTTGAAATTTCAACTAAAGCACAAAGCTGAAAATAATGGGTAATCCCTCTACATTCTAAAGAGTCATGACTTACTGGGAAGTATCCAACCTGGTCCGGTGACCTTTACCCACACATACTGTATAAAAGCAAACTAAGGATTCCCTGGGAAAAGGAGACCTTGTGTAGAGTTCATAATATAGAAAGTATTTCCCCTATCCTCCCTGTGAGGGAAGATCCAGGCTACATGTCCCCTAAGTGCATGAGGGAGACCCCAAGAGAAGTCCTCCTAGAGACTGGGGTTGTCGGCTAGAACAAGGGCTGACCCACATTACTTGCTACGTGCTCTACCACCAGAGTGCACAAAGATGAGTTTGGGGGTCAAACTCATGTGTGCTTCCAGGAGCTTAGGGGCACATCTGAAGAAGAAACCAGAGTAGCCCAAGATGGCAGGGCAAGGGGAGAGGACAGCAGTGGGACAGAACAGGGCAAGGATGCCAAATGTCTCCCAGGTCAGTTCCCGGTGAACTGGTGGTGGAACGGCCACGTAAGAGCCAGTCCTAAAAGGCTCCAGCCCAAACGACTGTCCACTGGGGTGAGGGAATCCTGGCAGAACAATGCTGTGTGGGGTTGCCACCAGGACAGGAGCTGTTCGGGTATCACAAGAGGTCATCTGGGGAAGGAACTGCCTAAGTCAAGAACAAGGGCAAGTGGACGGACATCTCTGAGGAATTCACAAGTGTGTACCACGAAAGAGCCAGCATTTGAATCTCAGTGTGAGAGAGCAGAGTCAACAGCACCAACTAGTTAAAGCACCACCCTTTACTTCTTGTCTCTCCTCTGCCACGGGCCCTGAAAGAGCCAAAGGTAGCAAAGATGTATGTTTGCAGGGGGAGAGAAAGGAGAGCAAAAGAGCAGAGTGCCCTACTCTCTCTTTCCCCACAGCTGGTTTAAAGCCATGCGTCAATTTCATGCTGGCAGGCAGGGGTAGGGAGAAGCTTTAATTGGATGAAAGATTTAAATTTTGATATTAGATTGGCTGGCCTTCTATAGCTGAAAATAGGATGTTCTGATGTCCCAAAATGACCAGAAAAGATTGGAATCTGCCTCACATGTTATCTAGATGTGGAGAATGGAGAGCCAATACGGTGTTCAGGGGCAGTGATGGGAGAAGACTCATGCTGTTTCACCTGCTAAAGAAATCAGTAACAATTTTATCATAAATATAAACCAATATACAACAACATTGTGTATTTTGAGGCAGAAATAATAGAAGATCAACAAATTCAAGCTGCAGACCTAACATTCTACTACTAGGCAATCACAGAGCAATCTACTGATAATGCTATTTAACTAAAACAGAGCTGGTCCAGAAACATGCCACAAAGATAAGGATAAATGCCTGCTAGAGAAGCCTCCCTGCCAAATGCTTAGTTTATGCTTATAAACTTAGTTTATGCTTAGTTTATGACTCAGCTTTGAGGGCATCAAAATTATTATCACATGACTGTCTTCTCTCTTTTCTCTTACATTAAAAATAATTCTGACTTTGGCTCACTCAGTCACTTCCCCTGTTTGCCTAGAAGGTTCTTTAGAGACTTCAAAATACTATAGGTTCAAACATCCAGTTCTACAAATATCAACCTAAGGGTAATTTCGACTATATTATATGAAATAGAATGAATATGAATCTTGTTTGCATGTGTGAGCAGGGAAAATTTCATGATGATCACATTTGTTAAAAATTAAAATTCATGTGTTTTGGTAGTTTAAACTCTCCTTGAGATCTTGTAAAAGGTAGCAGTGGTTTGGTTTGGTACTTTTATGAATTTGTGTTTAATTATGAATGCATACAGGGATGTATGCATGTGCATATGCCTTTGACTTTTCAGAGCATCAGTTCCTTTATCTATAATATAAAGTGTTGCATCCCAAGATATGATCCCCGTTCTTTCTATAGCAATCGTTCCAAAGAAGTTATTCTCAAGGCACTGAAGATTAAGCATCAGAATATGCAATTACAGTTGCTGTATATTTTACCCTAATTACAAAGACTGGAAAGCATATACATGTGAACCGACCCTCTCAAAGGTAGTAACTGAAACCAAAAGCCTTTTATTTAATCCTGGATTGTCCAGAAAATTCAGTTGACTTTTAATACCCTATTCTTTGGATACTTTGATTAATTAAGGTTAATATACTTTCAGAAGCAGGTCATTACTAGTATAATGGATTTAAAATATGGTAACTCCAAGCTAATATAAAAAATAAGGCAGATGGGGCTTCCCTGGTGGTGCAGTGGTTGAGAGTCCGCCTGCCGATGCAGGGGACACAGGTTCATGCCCCGGTCCGGGAAGATCCCACATGCTGCGGAGCGGCTGGGCCCGTGAGCCATGTCCGCTGAGCCTGCGTGTCCGGAGCCTGTGTCCGCAACGGGAGAGGCTACAACAGGGAGAGGCCCGCGTACCGCAAAAAAAAAAAAAAAAAAAAAATAAGGCAGATGGACAAAATAGGTGAAGGGGAGTAAGAGGCACAAACTACCAGTTATAAAATAAATAAGTAATAGGCATGTAATGTACAGCACAGGAAATATAGGCAATAATATTGTAATAACTTTCTATGTGTGTAATGTATAGAAATATCAAATTACTATGTTGTATACCTGAAATTAATACTGTAAGTCAACTATATTTCAATGAAAAGCATAAGGCAAATAATAATATGAAATTATGCTTTTGTGGAACATTCTTGCTGATTTGGAAAATCTTTTAAACTTCATGTCTCTTTCTGCATGAAATTTTTATCCAACTTTGGATTTTAAGTGATTGAGAACTCTCTTTTAATAAAATTCTATTCTAGTCAGTATCTTCATTTTATGAGATAAACATTGTCAATAAGATGGATGTAAATTTCCTGTCTCAGAACAAAGATACTGAACCCTAAACAAAAAATCCAGTACAATTGTATCATTCAGAATCCATTAGAAATCACTACCACTAACTTTTTTGGAGGCTTATAAATTCCATTTTGCACACATAGAGATTTTTTTTTGAAGTATAGGTGATTTAAATTATTATATTAGTTTCAGGTGTATAAATAGTGATTCAATATTTTTATACATTATATTCCATTTAAAGTTATTATAAAATATTGGCTACATTCCCCGTGCTGTACAATATATCCTTGTAGCTTATTTATTTTATACATAGTAGTTGTACCTCTTAATCCTCTACCTCTATTTTGTCCCTTTCCTCTTTCCTCTCCCCACTGGTAACTACTGGTTTGCACTATCTGTGAGTTTGTTTTTGTTTTGTTATAATCATTCGTTTCATTTTTTTAGATCCATATATAAGTGATAACATACAGTATTTGTCTTTTTCTCTGACTTATTTCACTAAGCATAATACCGTCCAGGTCCACCTTTGTTGTTGCAAATGGCAAAATTTCATTCTGTGTGTGTGTGTGTGTGTGTGTGTGTGTGTGTGTGTGTGTGTGAGTGTGTGTATATGTGCCACATCTTCTTAATCCAATCATCTGTTAATGGACACTTAGGTTGCATCCATATCTTGGCTATTGTAAATAATGCTACTGCTATGAACACTGGATCCATGTATCTTTTCCAAATAGTGTTTTTGTTTTCTTTGTATATATACTCACAAGTGGAATTGCTGGATCATGTGATAGTTCTATTTTTAGTCTTGAGGAACCTCCATACTGTTTTCCATAGAGGCTGCACCAATTTACATTCCCAACAATGGTGTATGAGGGCTCCCTTTTCTCCACATCCTTGTCAACTTTTGTTATTTGTGGTCTTTTTGATGATAGCCATTCTGACAGGTGTGAGGTGATACCTCATTGTGGTTTTGGTTTGTATTTCTCTGATGATTAGCAATGTTGAGCATCCTTTTATGTGCCTGTTGGTCATCTATATGTCTTTTTTGGAAGAATGGTCTTCCGCCCATTTTTAAATCAGGTTTTTTGTTTTTTTGATGTTGAGTTGTAAGAGCTATCCCAAAGCAATCAATCTACAGATTTAATGAAATCTCTATCAAAATACCCATGACATTTTTCACAGAACTAGAATAATCTTAAATTTTATATGGAACTGCAAAAGACCCTCAATAGCCAAAGCAATCTTGAGAAAGAAGAACAAAGCTGGAGGTATCATGCTCCCTGACTTCAGACTATACTACAAGTTTACAGTAATCAAAACAGTATGGCACTGACACAAAAACAGACACATAGGTCAATGGAACAGAACAGAGAGCCCAGAAATAAACCCACACACTCGTGGCCAGTTAATCTATGACAAAGGAGGCAAGAATATACAATGGGGAAGAGACAGTCTCTTCAATAAATGGTGCTGGGAAACTGGACAGCTACACGTGAAAAAATGAATTAGAACATTTTCTCACACCAGATATATACAAGGCAAAGGAAGCAAAAGCAAAAATAAACAAATGGGACCTAATTAAACTTAAAAGGTTTTGCAGAGCAAGGGAAACCATCAACAAAATGAAAAGACAACCTACTGAATGGGAGAAAATATTTGCAAATGATACAACTGATAAGGAGTTAATATCCAAAATATATACACATATAGATTTTTTGTTGCTCCTTTGCCACTATCCATTCTATAATATAGTCATTATTGTCAAACTGAAATATGAAATAGTTTATGAAGGTTTGTGGCTTAGATTAGCTTCAGTTGAAAGAGAATTAAGAAATGTATTCCAAAGTGTATTATAAAGTCTTTTAGAATAATAGAAAATTGTAAGCTCGAGGTGTTTTGCAACACTAAATAAATGATGCACAATCAATTATGATTAATAAATATATTTCTTTCCTCACAACTTTAATGTACTTAGAAAGAAATATAATCATTCTCTCTTCAGTATTTAATACCTTCCTAGCTTTTCATCTTTTTTCTCCATTAGTTCTCTGATACACCTGTCCTAATCCTCCTATTACTGCTCTGATTTTGCCTTTTTTGTCTTTTTCTGTAGCACCTCTTCCTTTTTACACCCTGAGTTTGTATTTCCTTATTCCCAACTACAATGGCTTCCACACACAAGAGTTTATTCTCTCCAATAAAAGAAAATCTAGTTTACAGAATGTCCAGAGCTGGTATATAACAGCCTCATGAAGTCAACAGAAATGCAGACCCTTCTACTGTTTGGCCCATTGCATGTGACTTCCTCAAGGCCACCCCATGGCCAACATGACTGCTAGAGTCATCCACTGCCTCTGCACTCCAAGCACCGGGAAGGAGAAAGAGGGCACGGCCTGTCCTAGAAGCCCCATACAACATTGGATGTGGTCACGTGGTCAGTAGCTATATGGTAAGCTGAGAAGTGTGCTCTTTGATTTCAGGAGGTGATGTGCTCAACTAGAAGTCTGCATTCTATGACTAAGGAAGATGGGGGAATGGGCATCATCAAACCTTGTTTTATCTCACCCTATATTCTACCTTGTTAATCTTAACCAGTCCCACACAGTTCACGGATGGACTCTCAAATCTCTTCCAGCCTCAATTTCTCTTCAGCTTTCCCTTCCCCATTTACACCCTCCTGGTTGGCTTTTCCATCCAGACCTTTCTCTACACTAGAGTCTCAAATTCAATATGTCTAGAACCAAATTTATAATCATCTTGCTAAATCCCCAAACCAGCTTCCACATAGTTTTCTGAAGCTTAAAGCCTACATTCACACAACCAGCTCATACCACAAGTGGCAGTTTTCCAGGCCCTCCTAGTGTTTACTGCCTTAGGGCTAAACAGCTTGCTGTGACCTGAATCATGCTTCACATAACAATTTACTTCTGATCTTATGTGATTCCCGTAATCATTTTGTAAAAAAAAAAGAATTCAGGTTTTTTTTTGTTGTTGTTGTAATTTTTCTGCACTTAGCAAACCCTCACATAGATGCAGGACTAGTCTTTTATGTGACTCATCATTATAAAATAAAATAAGCATCAAAACACAAAGATACAAAACAAGTAATTGGAAATACGGGTTGGCAACCATTTCTGGGTTTCTACCAATTTGTCTTTTCAATCAAATTGTTTTTAACCAGATCATCTGGTGTGTGCCACACATCCTGGATGGTGGCGTGACAGTCCAATGGGGGTGCTGTCTGCAAAGTTCATTAATACAAATGAAGCTGTCCAGAGAGCTTCCGTTCAGATAAGAACAGAGAGTTGTTTTTACCAGAATTTGCTGGGCAAGTAAGCCAAGAAACAGTAGCATCTTCTATAGAAGATGTGGGGGAGGAGAGAATAATACGTCACATATGAGGAAGATAAATCTCAATATGTTTGGGGAGGAGAAGGGAGAAGGAAAAAGGGAAAGTGAAGAAATCTGCTTCTGGTTGTCAGCAGAAGCTGATACTATAAATAGAGATGCTAGAAGGTAATGCCCTACTTTCATGGTGGCTTAGGAGACACAGGTTGAGGTTAGTAAAATAATGTACCAGATGTTCTTTGTCCACCCCTCTACTGAAATGGATACCTCTGAGTTCATTAATGCTAAAGGCCTTTGTCTTTATCCATCTTACCTGACCTCTCCATAACACAGCAGCAGTCACTATAAATTACTGCTTCTCCTTACACATCCTCCCGTGTTTTTTTTTTTTATCATTTAAAAAATTTTTATTTATTTATTTTTGGCTGCATTGGGTCTTTGTTGCTGTGCGTGGGCTTTCCCTAGTTGTGGCGAGCGGGGTCTACTCCTCATTGCAGTGCGCAGGCGTCTCATTGCGGTGGCTTCTCTTGCTGCGGAGCATGGGCTCTGGGTGCACGGGCTTCAGTAGTTGTGGCACGCAGGCTTCAGTAGTTGTGACTCGTGGGCTCTAGAGTGCAGGCTCAGTAGCTGTGGCACACGGGCTTAGTTGCTCTGCGGCATGAGGGATCTTCCCAGACCAGGACTCGAACCCATGTCCCCTGAATTGGCAGGCAGATTCTTAACCACTGCGCCACCAGGGAAGTCCCCCTTCCATGGTTGTTAAGAATTGAGAAATACTCCCATCTGATTCTTCTCTTACCTCTGTGGTCAGTCTCTTCAGTCTCATCACTGGTTTCTGTTTCTTAATCCATTTATTAGTCTTGCTGCTTCCTGGGGTTCATCCTCCACTTGCTTTTCTTCTCTTTTTTTTTCCCGTGGATCTAATTTATTCCCATCATGTTAATTTTATGCATCGATGACTTCCAAATCTACATTCCAACTCTGACTTCTTTCTTTAACTCTAGACCCATATTTCTGTCTACTAGATATCTCCACCTGAATAACTTACAGATATTTAAAACTCAACATGTTGTCTTCTTCTTCAAATCTATTTGCCTTACATTTTCTGTCTTGGTTAATGATGTCCCATCTCCCCAGTCACCCAGGCTGGGAAGCTTGGAGTCATCCAAGATCTTTACGTCTTTTTTGTTTCCATACCCATTTCATCAGTCACCAAGATCTGTGGATTCTCACAACACGTACCACATAGATCATCGTTGACCTGACCTTCCCCATACCCACCTCTACTCCCTGGGTGATCTGAGAGCAGAAACCGTCTCTGCTTGATTGTGGATCCTTAGTTCGTACCGCTGGACCTGGTATGTGGCACACTGACTGCTTTGTAAATGCTTCTATGTTGCTGATTCTCCTGGGCACACACACATACACAATAATCAGTTAATATCTGGGTCCTATAAGGAATTCTGAGAGAAGAACATTCTCTGATGTATTTGTTTTTCCCAACAGAAAAACATATGATATATTTACATTTGTATAATGGATTATTAATCACACACCTAAACTTTTAGTTTCTGTAGAAAAATTAAGCCCACCTTCCCTTCAAAAGGGAGTGTCAAGAGAAGGATATGGTGGGGATTTCCCTGGCAGTCCAGTGATTAAGACTCTGCCTTCCAAGGTGGGGGGTGCGGGTTTGATCCCTGGCCAGGAAGCTAAGATCCTACATGCCTCACAGCCAAAAAACCAAAACATAACACAGAAGCAATATTGTAACAAATTCAATGAAGTCTTTAAAAATGGTCCACATCAAAAGAATCTTTAAAAAAAAAAAAAAAAAGAAGGATATGGTGGAAATGCCAAAAGGTAAAAGTTGTCAAGGAGTCCCAATGAAGAGATCTGCCTTAGTGTGAGTTGCCCCCAAAGCAGGGCCTGAGACAAAGACATAGGTACAGGTCTCATCACATAGTCGTGTGGTGATCCCAGGAAGTGGGAGTAAGGGAGAAGGAGAGTCAGGCAGAGGAAGAGAAACCAGGAAAGAGGGATTTATTGGGCAGGTTTCTACTGTGGGCACCTAATTGGGACCCTCTGAAGAAGCACGTAGAATGCCCATCAAGGCTGTTCCAGTGCAGAAGGTCAGGGCATTGGTCTACTGACGCCCGTCTCCCCCTGGAGGAGGGTTATCTCCAGGAAAATAAACCCTCCTGTATTTCTGGGCTGCTCATATGTATGGACCAACAAATTACTCTGGGTTTGCTGAAAACCCTGGGGCACGAAAGCAGAGAGGTTTATGGTGGGTGTCTGAGGTGGAGGATTAATGGCATGCAGAGAACTGTCCACCATGGCTGCAGTTGAAATCGCAGGTGGGCTGAGAGGAAATACATCTGCTACAATACTGAAAGGTGATAAGAGAAACAGGTTTCCTTGGTATCTGAGCAGATTGGGTGGATGCAGGATGAAGACTTTAGTGAGTCTGATGACCCTTTCCACTAGAAACATCCTCGAGTGTCCTCTACCTAAAAATAATACTGTAGTGAGGGAGGGAGGGAGGGAATGGTAAGGGAGCAAGTGGTGAAGTGTGTTTCAGAGCCAGTGATTGACACTGTATGTTGGTTCCCCCACACCCAGATCCAGCTCTCCACTGACTCTGTTTGAAAGGAGGCAAAAGCCAAACAGTTTATTTTCCAGTTTTCCTTGCTAGAATCCCCAGACATTACCAAGTGATACCATTCTGGCAACTGGACATTAGAGAAAGTATGTTGACATTAATTCTTTTCTCCCAGCCCCACTCCTACTGTCTTGAACGAACATGGATGTGATGTTCAGAGCTGCACTGTCTATGTTGCAAGTGATAAATGAGGAAGAAAGCAGTCCTAACTGATAGAGAGGCAAAGCAAATCCCAACAGAACTGGCTCCCTTTAAGTCTGGGCGGTGCATGAGGCCCCCAGCCTCTGCTTCACCAAAGCAATTTTCTTTATGAAAAGGTGGCCAGCTCAAGGAAAATGCTCAAGCCTAGCTCCAGTCCAATTGCTATAGGACAGTCCTACTGGCAACACCTTGTTTTAAATCTAACTTGAATCTGAACCACTCGTCACACTATCTCCACCCATCCATGTTGTCCTCATCTCACTGGTCTCAGAATCTACCTTGTTTCAGGGCCTTCACCTTTCATAATTTGTACGCCTCTTGTCCCTTGAGACACTCTTGAATCAATTCTTCCTTCTCTAGTATACACTTATCTCCTTGACATGGTAGCAAGCTCTTTGAGGGCAGGGGCAGGGGCCTTCCATTTGCCATGTAACTCACAGGGAACCCAGCACACTGTAGTCTACCTTGTAGACTCAAGACAGCTTTAATGAGTACATGTATATCACTTTCTTTACTCAATATCCGAACACCTTCCAAAGTGATTTAGGCCACTTGTTAAAACAGCAATCTTCTTAGATGGGGATGGAAAATTCCCACTCTTTGGTGGTTCATGGGCCAACATGAAATTAGGTGGTAGGTGGTTTCTGTTTAGATACTGTAGGTAGACAACTTTTCTTTCTGAAGACAATGCCTTTTACAGTAATTGGCAGTCCTGGTGTTTTTGGTTGGGAGGCTGAATGAGTCATGGAGGCCTCAGGTTACAACTGAGGCAGGTTTTAAAACCACATGGGAAAAACATTTTACCTGAGGAAACTGAAGTATATAACTATCGATCAGGGCATCATCTATTCTGGTATTCATTCAACACCTAATTGAGCACCTACTGGGTGCTAAGTCACATATACTAGAAATTGGGGTAGAATGATGAATGAATGAGGTAGATAAGCTGCCTTTCTAACTTACAGTCTAGTAGTAGATACAAACAAGTAAACAGGAAATATTAACAGAGTATAATCGCAATCCAATTAATAGAAAATATGCACAGTATAGTCAAAGCAAATCCTAGGAATCTCTATATTTAAAAACCAAGGATGATAACCTCTAAGTAGACCACCACACAATAATCAGAAGAGCTTGGGCAAGAAGTTGGGTGTTTTTCCTGACACTCCAATTCAAAACATCAATCATAATGGCAACAATTCTCCATACTTGCAAAGCACAGGACAAGTTGTAGACCATTGTGACATATTATCTCATTTAATCCATATAACAACCTTTTTGAAAAATATTTTATTATAACCCTTTACAGAAGAGGAAACTGTGGCTTAGGGAAGCTAAGTCATTCTAAAGGAGCATTTTCACATTTCAGTGACAACAGCACATGGTGCTGTTTATTAGGGGCATATTCTGTACTGAGTGTTATTTGATAATTATTATCAATTTTCTAAATTAAACTCTTGTATCCCTAAACACTGTAAATAAGAATTCTTCTTGTATGAGCAGGTAGACAGTTTACCAAAAATAAAAGCACCTTATGAGAAATGACTTGGGGATTGTGACTAAAAGACCCAGAACTACTTAGAAATTTCAAGTCTCACTTTCTTTTATCTTGGAATTCTTTTTAAGTGTCTAAATTTTAAAATGTTCCACTCTCTCCTACATGGGAAAAAAGTAAAACCTGTCTTTCTATTTTAAGTCTGTAAAAACAGGTTGAATGATCCTTTAAAGTGAAGTCAATATTCTCAGGCAAACAGCCGCACCAAGCAGCATCTCACAGCCCAGCAGAGATTAAGTAACTAGCTATACGACACCCTACTGATCCTCAAAACACAATATTTTATAATCACAGTAATATCCAATATATACATCCTTCAAATTCACTTTTCCTTCAAACCATTAATGTAAAAATCCGTGAATTCTACTGGCTGTACCACAGTACCAAATGTCTAATATTTATATATACTAGTTATAGTTTGAATACTTTCCTATTACTTGTCAAGACAAACATTTTTTAACTGAATTTAAGTTTATTTTTTTAAAACCGATAATTAGAGTAATGTACTGACAACTGTATAAGTATTTTAATTATTTTAAATGTTTTCAGTCATCATTGCTAAATCAATGAGCACTTTACAGTAAAAGTTTATCTTTCAAAAATACACAGTTATATTATGAAATCAATTGTCACCATGCCTGAGAAGTCACTTGATTCTGAAATAATAGGAGAGACTAGTTTATCGGCAGATTTCTCACAGTCTTTTCTGGGAACTTTTATTGGTCTGTTTCTTTGCTTTTTCAGGCATGGAGTGAGCATAGACCCTGTTTCCCAAGGGGTAAGAAGGGTATTAGGACATTTGCCTGGTTTTCTGAAGGGAGAGCATGTTTCGATTTTTCCCTGTGATTTTCTTATTTGTCCTGCCACAAAGGTCACATCATGTTGGCAGAGGTGTGTTTACCATGAAGAAAAAGGAGGTTAAGCCTCAGGTCTCCTCACTTAAACTGATCCCCTCCAGGGCACTGGAGGGCTCCTCTCAATGTGTTCATAGGGCCATATGTTTCTTTTCCTTCCAATTTACCCTCTATCACCTTTCCCCTTAGGCTGAGTGGCATTAGAATGGCATAAATGTTTGGGGGGATGTAGCTAAGGCATGCTTTCTCAATGTGGGTGATATTGCACACCCCAGAGGGAGAACGTCTCATTCTTTCTATTTATAAAGCATATATATATATATATATATATATATATTACATAAACATCTATACAATATCTCTTTGGTATAGCTTTTGGCTTAGCTTCCGTGCCCACTGCCCCAGCTTTAGCAGGTCCAAGTTCAGGGCCCTGGAGAAGCCCAGCCACTTTCTGGAGGAGACCATATCACAATACCAATCTCATGCTCCTGGGAGGGTCCCTCCACAGTGAGGTGAGTCCTGCTCTGAGACCAAAAGAGGAGAGCAAGCGTCAGGGAGCAAAGTCCTTTACCCGCCTCCCCTCAAAGTGACTTTGCTCCACAAAGCTGGCATGTTCAGTGCTAGTTTTCCCAAAAGGTGGCCCTGGGAGGAAAAGTGAAGGAGCCGCTGACAGAGTCGAGATTTCTCATGAGCCTGGCACCCAGTCTAGGTTCACAGAGTAAGTGAGGGAACCAGCAGCCAAGCTTGGGGCTGTCTGCTACTTCTCAGGGGAAAGTCATGGTTTCAGTTGTGACCCTTATCCTTTTTATTGACTATTTTAAATGAATTTTTAAAATAAAGGCTCTTTTCCTTTAAGTGTCACCCACACAATCAATCAATCGATCTGAGCATTGAGGAGACCTCAGCATGGCAGGGCCTGGCATGGCGTGCTGTGGTTACAGCAGGATCTGTGCAACAGGAGGCCCACCATTGTTAAACCAGCCAGAAGGAGCTAGGGCCAAGGGCAACACTCCCGAAGTTCCGTCCTAGGCAGAGCCTTTGATTCCTAAATGGCCCACAGCTGGGGGAGGGGGTCATCCACCAGGACAAGTCTACCTGGGACTTAAGCTCTGCCTTAAGAGCTTGGTGAATTCTCTCCTTCAAAGTCATGTTCTGGTAAGTTTAACTTTACAACCAAAATTCCATGTTAGCATTCATCCATGGAAGTGAAGCTATAGCAGTCCTCAGGGGATAACCATTAAAGGATGTTGCCTGGGAGGTGGGGACAGAAGGATGTCCTTTCCAAAAAGAAAAAAAGTAACTAGAAACCTTGACTGGGGAGAAGACAGGGTTTTAATTAGTGACTTCATCTGTTCTCTTTCAGAAATGGCCATGAAGAAAAACAGTTTTTTTTCTCATTTTAGAACACAAAGAAAGAACCAATCAAGAGAAAAAAAAAAAAAAATGAAAATCCCCATTTCAGGGAAGTTAAAGCCTATAGCAAAATAAACGTCAAAGATATATTGACTCCTGGTATAGGCTTTTCAATTCTGTAATGGTTTTTGATTTTAAGTATAAACATTCAAGGTGAAGAGAAAAAAATCTACACAAGCCGAAGGAAAACAGCATAAGATTAAATAATGATTGATGACAGCTAAGAATTTGTAAAGTGCCTAATTGTTCCTAAGTGTTTTTATTTATTTAATCATGTTTTCTGTACTTTTTAACAACGGGACTTACTGTTATATAGATATAGGGCTTTGCTTTGCAGCGTTTGTTCACATTTAAAAAACGTAAGTGGGAGAGGATTGTTTTTCCCGTGAATTGTATCTATGGGAAGTCTAGCTGCATTGAAATTCAGCCACTGTGTTATTAAGATTCTGGAACCCTGTCACCACACTCACCCACTTTCTCTCCTACTGAAGAAGGTTAGATGTAAAGGGACTCACCCACAGGGCAGAGTAGAGGAAATCCCTAGGTAGAGCTTAGATACATATGTCAGGGAGAGGTACCTGCACCAGGCCCTCTTAGGTCCTCTGGCTCTTTTAGCTCCACAAGCCCTCCTCTCCCCTCCCCGCAACACTCGCTGGTTCATCCTCTTAATGATGTTGCTACAGGCATGCTTGATCCATTCCTTTCTCTCCTGCACCTGTGCCTTCTTTGCCAAATCCCATAAAGTCCCCATCCACTCCTTCTTGCACTTGCATTCAATCTTAGAATAAAGTCACAAGGCTGAATGGATCCACAATAAAGCCACGCAACCTGCTTGGGCTGTCACTGTTACTTGGCAAGGCTCTCTCTTTTAACAGATGAACCAATAAAGTCTCAGGATACTTACTCTAAACCTTTCTATCAAGCCCCAGCACCACTGCTGCCATTTTCACACTCAATAAACAGCTTCCCATCCTATGTAATGCAGACCTAGGCTACTCAATATAAACCTCCTATACTTTCTTCCTCTTCAAATTATATTTTCTCAGGATATCTCTCTCTCTCACAAACACACACACACACACACACACACACACACACACGCACGCACGCACACTCAAGCTCCTCCTTCCTTCATGTCTCTTTCCCAGCCCCTCTGCAAAGTTGATCCCACCACATTTCACTCCAGGAGCATCATTCTCTCAAAGAATCTTTCTCTTGACTCTTTAATCATCCCCTCACTCTGACATATCTTCTTCTTACCACTTTTTTTACCTTGTGTTAAAGTTATTTGTGCATATGTTTTGTGTCCTTTACTAGAATAAAGACTCCTTAAGACCAGGAAATAAAATTTAAACACCTTTTTAACTTCTCCAAATTCTAAGATTGAGCCTTACATACAGTAGGTGCTCAATGAATGTGTATTGAATGGGTGAATCATTATTTTCAATCTAATCACGCCTTTCTTGGGCTTGTTCTTGGTCTCTGAAATAAAATCCACGGAGTACTCCGAATTGCTTCAGTAAGACTCATTTAGGATTTAGAATGCCTGAAGACTGCCCTGGACTCAATATGTGGGATATCTTCTCAGAGAGTTAGCTATTTCTCTGTGTAATAAACACCATGGCCCTCTATCAATGCTTCTATGTTTTATTTACTGATACTGGAAACTTCACAGATAGAAATTAATTCTCTTGACTTATGCCTTCAGTCATTCTTTAAAATTGCAACCATCTCTGGGAGAGGTATTATTACATTTAGATTGGAGTGAATTAATTTTTCTGATATTTTCCTTTGGACTGAATGTGATAGAGAGGAGAACAGAAATACCTTTTGTCCATCAGAAATAGGGGCAGAAACAGATGGTTTGGGGGGTCCAGAGTATACACTTAACAGTATAGCTTGCTGTGCAGGCCCCAAACACAGCAGGGCTTCAGTGAATCTACAGTGTTTCTCCAATAGCTTGCTGTGTTTCCCTCCCTATCATGTGGTCTGAAATCCCCAAGGGTAGGTGCTCTCCAAGGCCTACATAATAAAAGCAAAGTCATTGCTGTCTCTAGCAGGCCACTATTAAAATATAGTTTAGAAGCATGCTGGAATCTTGCATTAATCCCATTTCTGTCACTATTAAACTGAGGACCAACTTCAGTCCTCGTTTGTGAGCAGACTAGACTTCATTTCGCTGATCCTGCAAGTACTGGTGGTGCTTTCCAAAACAAGCCTATGGCATTACAGGATTTGAGCCATTTTCCCTTCTTTCTAAATTTCCATAATTTCAAATGCTCTATAATCACATGCTTTTATTTCACTAGAAAAACAAAAGTAAAGTATCTAAAGCAAAACAAGAGCCCATTCATTACAAACTTTAGGGGAGAAAAACATGGAGACATCTCTGGTGCTAGAATGTTTTTCCTAAAATGAATCTTGGTGAAAAATATTCTCTACAGTATACAAGGTCATAGTTAGACCTAGTCTCCACCAAATCTTAACCACCAAAAATTAAGGAAGGTGAAAGAAATTATATAGGAACAGGAAGGCCAGAAAGAAGATCTACTAATATAAAATAAATACGCCCCTCACTGCATGTAATTATACCAGATATTAAATCCCAAGTACTTTCAACACACACACACACACACACACGCAGAGTCATGAAGAGGGAGTTTTTGATGTTCTTGACAGGCGTAAATCAGCCTTAATCAGAAATTTCCAAATTACTATGTCCCTATGCTTGATGGCAGGATTTCAACTCTCCCTCAAACTTCCCCACAGTTGTGTGAGCACCAATACAAAGGGCGTACGTGACATGTGTCTCTCTTGGATCTGGCCCATTTTCCCACAGTGTCTACAGTCTGGAGGGCTACTGGAAGGAGCATCACTGTAGCCCCTCGTGAGAACATCAAGGGCCGCGGCCAAGTGCTCCGTAAGCTGACAACCCTTAAGGCACCTCAGCCATGCCCGTTTCCATGAGGGGAGCAGTCCGATCTTGGTGTACTTTGTCACTCAATTTATCCAAAACACAGCTCTTTGGTCACTGGCTTTCCCCTTTTCCTCAGTCCAAAGGGTAGCAGAGGGCCAGCACCATGTCCTTTCCATTATCCAAGCTCAAACCCAGTTCTAGGAGCCAGAGAGGGGATAGATGCTGTACCATCATTCCATTTTCCTCAATTTCTTTACTCGACTGCGGGCTCAGATCCCGAAAAACTTCTCCCTCCTTCCCCACCCCCAATTCTCTTGCTTTTCTTTGGATGCAAAAACTAGTGGCAGGAGTGGAGACAGGTGGGATAAAAGGAGAAGACGTTCTTTATGTCACCAGTGCACAAGCCCTGGGTCAATCGGTCAAATGCCCTGTTATAATTCAAACACCAAAGACACTAGCTTGTCCTTTAGTCAGTAAAATCATGTCACAGGCCCCCTTAGGATCCTAGTAATGAAACCAAGATTTCTGTACCATTTGCCAAATGTCAAGACTCAACCTCCACTGAAATCCTCTTACACGCTGGGAAAATCTAGTAGATTGTTTCCAACTGATTTTTCTTCCAAATCCCTGAATCTACCTGACTACTTCCCACCTGGCTTTTAAGTCAGACGAGCATGTTTTTTCTACCATCCCCAGCTGTATCACATCTGCAAAGTTCTTAAAGCATGAGGGAGAAGAGAAAGAGGGAACGGGGTAAGAAGCAGGTAAGGGAAATGCATTGAAGCAAGGGGATGCAGTGTAAGTGTGAAAAAGAAAGAGAAAGTGAGGAAAGCCTATAAGACAAACTACCTTAATTTCATCGTAGAGAGGAAATACTGCTAGAATTGCTGATTCAAGCACTGTGCGCCTGTTTTAAAACTCAGCGCCTTCTTCCAAAGACAGGGCTCTAAGGAAGCCAGTTTTCCCCTCTTCCCTTGTTGTCACAGCTCCCAGCACGATGCAAGTAGCTGGAAAGCAAATAGCTTTGTTTTGCCCCAAATCACTAAACAACGAGACTTAAATCTTCCATTAAGTGGGCCTCTTTAAATACAGCCCTGAATCTAGGAATTGAAACCGAAAATAATCCACTAGCAATCAAGACTCCTTTCCAGTTAGTGGTTCTCTCCGGGGGAGGAATTTCTCTTTGCGCGCTCCTCACGTTATTTCGGAGGCAGTCAAGTGCACTGATGCAAAATAGGGCTTTGAGACCATTTATACCTGGCTGTCGTCCAAGAAGAGGTTTACTGAGCATTATTTTATGCGAGAAAGTTGCTAAGCTGTAGTAAACACCCACAGAGCTCTGGGACCAAGAATGTATCAAAGTTATAAATAGTTATAAAACCGGATCGTTTCCTTTTCTGTGTCATCTTCACAAGGGGTGAATAGGTTAATACATTTCAGAATTAAAAACAGGACAGGATATGGAGCCCTTGAGAATTCCTTCCTGTAGAGAAGTCAACGTTAGCCTCCAGACCTCAGTTTTATCAACCCTGACACAGGTCATCATGATGTGGATTAGCAAGTGACAGGAAAGTGTTTTCTAATTATGAGATGGTGTACCATTGTAAAGTCAGGAAATACTTGAGAGTTACAGCCAAAATCACACACTTAAGAATCAGATTCCTCTCTATCTTGTGACTGATTGGCTTTTCTGATTTAGGTCCTGGAGATAGTGCTACATGAGTAATTGCCTTTTCTAAAGTGTGTTAATATCCCTGTAGCTAGAAACCTACTATTATGTAAATTAATGAGAATTAAAAAAAAAAAAAACCCACCTGGTCGAAAGCATGGTGTGGTTCTCCTAAGACTTGAGGTCTTTAGGGTACCACTTCCTTCCAAGGTTAGTGCACGGAGTGACCAGCATCACCCCAGGCACAAAGGAGCAGACTCCATGTATGTCAATGCAGTAGGCACATGTTGCCGGAGGTGGGGGGCGGTGTCGTCAATTGCCCATATCTTAGTTCTATCTGTATCAATTTAGGAGTGAAAGGTAACCCTCTCATTTCCTTCCCAGAGTGAGGAGACTTCACTGAGAACTTTATGTGCTTTCTGGACCCTGACAGCCACGATAAACACTAGTTTCTTTCTGGAAGCTGGATACAGTGCTGCAAATATAAAAGTTTGCTCTTAGTCCAGAGAAGAGTGATTTATCCTTAGGGTCACGACCTGCTGCATTAGTCTGAGACACATTGCAAAACTGGTATGAGATTTCTTCCTTTGAATCAAGTACGTCTGTAAACTCTAATTTAACAACATTTCCCTTGAGCACAGGGGCCTCAGACAGCAGTCATGCCCCATCATTCTATATATAATATGATTCTGGTTCAATGAAGGCTTCTTCTTTTTCTTTATTGATTCAGCCTTGAGGCTGCAGTTGTTCAGTTATGAGGTAAAACAAGGTGTCTGTCATGACCTTCAGCTTATTTCTCCATCACTCCCTTGGCTGCGGCTTGCTTGAGTATTCCCTGGGTATTTTGCCTTTTTTTGTCAGGGTTTTTTATGGCACAGAATATACCAATAGTGTTCAAATCCAGTCTGCTTTGTTCACTTTATTCCTCAGAATATTAGGGATCTAAAGCTTACAGGTTTAATGAGGCAATTTTTCATTTTTCTATGTTGTAACAAATCTCCATTAATTTATCAGATATGTCCATTATGTGATTCTTCCCCCTCCCATAATCTAAAGACAGGAAACCACAAATTACCAAATTACCTCATTGTGCATAGTAATTCTGAGCTCTGACTCACTTAGGTGTGATTAGAATCACAGAATCTAAATCTTGAAGGGAATAGAGAGGTCATCTCACTGACTTATCATGGGAATCACCTAGGTTGTTTTTTGTTGTTTTTTTAAAATACAGGATTCCTTCCTTCTTCTCCCCACCCCCAGAGATGCTGATTTTCTAGGTCTGACTTGGAGGTCAAGTATCTGTATTTTTAGAAGTTTCCCTAGGTGATTCAGAGGATTAGCTGTCTGATACGGTGATACAATTCCTTCTCCTTTCAAATGCAGGAATATCTACTTTAACATACCTGATTTATGAACATCCGGCTTTTGTAGGAACAGTGTAAGAAATGAGACCCTCTCTGTAGAGTCATGCTTATCACTTCAGACTGACTGTGCAGTAACTTCAACATTCACTCTTTCTGCAAGCAGGTGTTAATGCTTAAGCTGAGTACTAGTACTATTAATAGGACCTATTTGGAAGAACCAAATGGGCAGGTGCTGTACAAAACATTTAAAAATAATATATTTAATCTCCACAATAGTCTTGCAAGGTAGGTTTGTATAACTGTCCTCATTTAAAAAAGATGAAATTTAAAGGAGCCAGAATTTAAACCCGCATCTCCTAAGAGCTCTATAGCTCATATGTTTTCCAGTGTTTCATGTGTACCATCCAATTATAAAATAATTACATAGATAAGTAGACACATTTTGCTTTTTTTTAATTAAAAGAAGCAAATTTTCTTAGCCTTAGGAAGGTGATTATTTTTTTGTAACCACCTTAATTATGCAAAAATAATTACAGCCAATAATTATTGACCACTTATTATGCCCCAGGCATTTCATGTGTTAGATTAATTATACTACCGGAAATTGCTGTCAGTGATATACTATCTATTTACGTCTATAAAAGGCTTTAGGATTTAAATTTTCAAGTTTTTCACAGACCTTTTAAAAAAATAGGATAGATTCTTACCTGTTGGGGATGGTTTAAACACTGTGCTACTAGAAGGCAGAGTAAATAAATTGATTTCCCAAAGTCCCTATCAGCCCTTCAATTCTATAAGTTGATTATAATTAGCCCTGAGAGATCCTCTATTGAAAAACTTTCTATTTCCTGTCAAATTAAGAAATGTTTCCAGTGCATTCATGGATTGAACAGGCTATATCTGATCATAATGGTTCACTTTTCCCATGAGTTCTATCAGTTTATTTTTAGTATTTTTCTGAAAGCCAGAAAAAAAGTCATGCAAAAATCCCAACAAACCCCAAAGTACTATTTTCAAAGGGGAGTTTTTTGGCCACAAGTGGTGAACTACTTTTCAAGTGATTGTATAGAGTAAAACTTAGCTCAAGTTAAATTTAAGATATTCTCTATTTTTTCCTTCCATACGGACCAAGAACATTTAAAAATGTCTAGATGAACCAGAAATACTTCTAGACTCTGAGAATAATGCTTTTTTAACTTGAATCTTTGAATGTAATTCTAATAAATAAAGACAAAAAGTCATGTGTATAAACTCAGAGAAAAATCTAAAATAATGAAAACTCACTATATACTCCAAAATTTTCTTGAGTGTTCTTTAATATAAAAATGTTTCATTAACTCAGAAAACATTTCCTTAGGCCCTGTGATGTGTCAGAAATCAAGCTAGCCACTGGGTAAACTGAGATGAATGAGACATGGCTCTGCTCTTGAGAAGTTTCAAGTATACTTCTCATTTTATATTATTGGACTAAGTTGCATCATATTCTACCAATTTACCTTTTTTTTTTAAACCTAAAAGATGGCAATTTCTCATGGTTTAACCTAATAGCTACTATATTGTATTGCACTGATTTATCATCAGAAGGATAAGTAGGCATCCCCATGAGATGTGGAGTGGAAGATGATGACTTCCTCTTGCCTGTACTACTGAGATCATATTGAATCTGTAGCCTAGAAAAACCACTGGAGGTTGCTACAGTGTTCTGGCAAAGGGATGAGGGTGGAAAACACTACCTATCTGTGTTATTTAAAAGTAATTTGGGTGGTAGTTTAGGGGATGAATGCAAGGAAAGAGAAGTTGAATATCATGAGATTAGTTGTAAGGTGTTTCACTAGTTTAAGCAAGAAATAATAAGGACCTGAATTAAATCTACTCTACAAATACTATAGACAACATCTATGAAAATAACAAGATGGCTGTGATGATTAATGTTATGTCTCAACTTGACTAGGTCACAGGATGCCCAGATATTTGTTTAAACATTATTCTGGGTGTGTCTGTGAGGATGTTTCTGGATAAGATTAACATTTGAGTCACTAGATTGAGTAAAAGCAGATGTCCTCCCTAATGAATGTGGCCTCATCCAATCAACTAAAGACCTACATAAAATAAAAAGGCTGAGTAAGAGGGTACTCCACCTGTTTGACCATTTGAGCTGGGACATTGGTCTTTTTTGGCCTCCAGACTAGAACCTATACATTGGCTCTTCTGAGTCTCCAGCTTGCCAACTGCAGATCTAGGTACTTCTCAGCTCCCAATGTGAGCCAATTTCGTCTTTATCTATCTATCTAATCTATCTATCTATCTATCTATCTATCTATCTATCTATCTATCTATCTATCTATCTATCTATCTATCTCCTATTGGTTCTATTTCTCTGGAGAACCCTGACTAATACAGGTTTTGGTACTGAGAGGTGTTCTAGAGGAACAGAATGTTAAGGATCAGTTTTCTGAATTATTTCTGGATTTCTAGAATTGGTTCCCTATTCCCATTAGGTTTAAAGATGCTAATGGCTTTATTTCCAGTAATAAAAAGAGTACTAACACTCCATGGTATGATCTGACTATATAGATAGGATAAATATCACAACTGGATACTCCTAATCAACTACTTTGAAGAAGCAAGGATCTGGGTGACTGTGTATATAATACTTTCAAACATTTTTGGCAAAATAATGAATATAATGAATGAGGTTGGCTGGTTGCTCCTACTGTTGCTGGACAAAGTTGGGATAGAAAAGGATGGGTTCATGGATTCAAATTCCCAGCTCAAGCACGCTGCATAGATGATCTGAAAGTTTCTTTGTGTGCTCACAAGGAGATCCTTATTTCCTGTAGCCACAGGGTTGAGACTGCTGAAAATCAAGGACAGACTCTCATCCTGTGACTGACTGGCTTAATTACAACGCAAGTTGAACTCTTAGCCTCTCCAGAATGTCTATTGTTAAAGTGAGACATTGATTGGGAAGGAGCAGATCCTGAAAGTTGAAATAGAGATGTGTGGGAAGACCCTGGTGAGCTGCAGACATTGAGACCCTAAATTCTGATTTAGAGTCTTTTCAGTGGAAGACACCTCCCTACTTCCAGTGGAAGCAGCCTCTCTACCCCTGTCTGAGGGGATTAACCCTGCATTGCCTGAGGAAACTGTAATGGCCTCCCTTGAGCAGTTGCTGTACAAGACACTGATGATTCTCCTCAGGACCACTCCTGCCACCCATCCTTGCTTCTATACCTATAACTAGACTCATGTTCCAGCAAGTCCCTGAAGGTAGGGTGCAAAGTGTGATCCATGAGGAGATATGCTACACGTTCAAATAATTACTTGAGTTTTAAAATTGATACAGGCAGAAATCCAGGGTTCATGTGTAGGAATGGATGTTAAGAATGTCGATAATGGTGGAAGGAACATAATAGTGAATCAGGCAGAATTTATCGATAGGGGCTCACTAAGTAGAGATTCTGCCTTTAATGTTACAGCTTGGGGAGTTAGAAAGAGCTCTAATGGTTTCTTTGGTTGGTTGGCTAAAACATGCACCAAAAAGTGGCCCACAGTGAGCAAGCTGGAAGTACCAAACCTGCCTTGGTTTAATTCAGAGGAAGGGTTAGGGTTAGGCTTAGAGAGATTGGAATGTTAGAGTGGATTTGTCACTTAAGACCTAATCACCCACACTGGGAGAGTCCAGAAGAGATACTTTTCATGATTACTGCGATAAATAAATTTGTGAGGAGAGCGCCAGCCCCCTTAAGAACTCTGTGATCACTCTTTTCACAGTGGGAACTAGAGTCACTGAATTGAGAAACCTAAACACACGGGGAGTAACTGGATATGGGGGTGGCAGGAACCAACTGGCAGCAGTCAGCAGCCAAAGGCAAGGTGGGTGTGATTACTGTAAATGGAAAGCAGAGTCAAAGCAGTCACTGGAATAGTCTGAGTGGCACAGACCCATGGGGTTGGCTAGTTGATCTTGGTATTCCTAAAAGTGAAATGGATAGAATGCCTACTAAATTCTTACTTTACCTAATGGAACAGAATAGAAAGCCCAGAAATAAACCTATACACCTACGGTCAGTTAGTCTATGACAAAGGGGGCAAGAATATACAATGGAAAAAGAAAGTCTCTTCAACAAGTGGTGCTGGGAAAACTGGACAGGCACATGTAAAACAATGAGATTAGAACATTTCCTCACACAATATACACAAACAAATTCAAAATGAATTAAAGACCTAAATGTAAGACCTGAAACCATACAACTCCTAGAAGGGAATGTAGGTGGAACACTCTCTGACATAAATTATAGTAATATTTTCTTGGATCAGTCTCCTAAAGCAAAAGAAATAGAAGTAAAAGTAAACAAACGGAACCTAGTTAGCTTAAAAGCTTTTGCACAGCAAAGGAAACCATCAACAAAATGAAAAGACAACCTCCTGAAAGGGAGAAAATATCTGCAAATGATGTGACTGACAAGGGGTTAATATCCAAAATATATAAACAACTCATACAACTCAATACCAAAAACAAACAAGCAAACAAACACCCTAATCAAAAAAATGGGCAGAAGACCTGAAGAGACATGTTTCCAAAGAAGATATACGGATGACTAACAGGAACATGAAAAGATGCTTAACGTGGCAAATTAATTATTAGAGAAATGCAAATCAAAAACCACAATGAGGTATCACCTCACACCTGTCAGAATGGCCATCATCAAAAAGTCTACAAATGCAGTCCTGGACAGAGTCTCCTTAACCATCTCAAGTCCCAAGCTGGCCCCTTTTCCTGCTTTACCAACAGAAAAATTCACATCATCCTATTGTCAACATTGACATAGTCCAACAAGTTGCCTTCATTTAGAGAGCTGAGAGAATAAATGATAAGCACTTAAAAAAAAAGTCTACAAATAACATAGTATAGATCAAGGGAACATGATAGAAAGCCCAGAGATAAACCCATGCACCTATGGTCAACTAATCTATGACAAAGGAGGCAAGAATATACAATGGAGAAAAGACAGTCTCTTCAATAAGTGGTGCTGGGAAAACTGGACAGCTACATGTAGAAGAAAGAAATTAGAACACTTCCTAACACCATACACAAAAATAAACTCAAAATGGATTAAAGACCTAAATGTAAGACTGGACACTATAAAACTCTTAGAGGAAAACATAGAAAGAACACTCTGACATAAATCACAGCAAGATCTTTTTTTGACCCTCCTACAGTAATGGAAATAAAAAGAAAAATAAACAAATGGGACTTAATGAAACTTAAAAGCTTTTGCACAGCAAAGGAAACTATAAACAAGATGAAAAGACAACCCTCAGAATGGGAAAAAATGTTTGCAAACAAATCAAGGGACAAAGGATTACTCTCTAAAATATATGAACAGCTCATGCAGCTCAATATTAAAAAACAAACAGCCCAATCAAAAAAATGGGCAGAAGATCTAAATAGACATTTCTACAAAGAAGACATACAGATGGCCAAGACGTACATGAAAAGCTGCTCAACATCACTAATTATTAGAGAAATGCAAATCAAAACTACAATGAGGTATCACCTCACACCGGTTAGAAAGGGCATCATCAGAAAATCTACAAACAACAAATGCTGGAGAGGGTGTGGAGAAAAGGGAACCCTCTTGCACTGTTGGTGGGAATGTAAATTGATACAGCCACTATGGAGAACAGTATGGAGGTTCCTTAAAAAACTAAAACTAGAACTGCCATATGACCCAGCAATCCCACTAGTGTGCATATACCCAGAGAAAACCATAATTCAAAAAGTCACATGCACCCCAATGTTCATTGCAGCACTATTTACAACAGCCAGGTCATGGAAGCAACCTAAATACCCATGGGCAGACGAATGGATAAAGAAGATGTGGTACATATATACAGTGGAATATTAGCCATAAAAAGGAATGAAATTGGGTCATTTGTAGAGACGTGGATGGAACTAGAGACTATCATACAGAGTGAAGTAAGTCAGAAAGAGAAAAACAAATATTGTATATTAATGCATATATATGTGGAATCTAGCAAAATGGTATAGATGAAATGGTTTGCGAGGCAGAAATAGAGACACAGATGTCAAAAACAAAATTATGGACACCAAGGGGGGAAAGAGGGGGCCGGGGGTGGTGGTGGTGGTGTGATGAATTGGGAGATTGGGATTGACATGTATACACTAATATGTATAAAATAGATAACTAATAAGAACCTGCTGTATAAAAAAATAAAATAAAATTTTATTTTAATAAAAAAAGACAAGGGGCTTCCCTGGTGGCGCAGTGGTTGAGAGTCCACCTGCCGATGCAGGGGACACGGGTTTGTACCCTGGTCCGGTAAGATCCCACATGCCGCGGAGCGGCTGGGCCCGTAAGCCATGGCCGCTGAGCCTGCGTGTCCAGAGCCTGTGCTCCACAACGGGAGAGGCCACAACAGTGAGAGGCCCGCGTACCGCATTAAAAAAAAAAAAAAAAAAAAAGACAAATACTAGATGATATCACTTATATGGGGAATGTAAAGAAATAATACAGGTGAATGTATATGCAAAACAGAAACAGAATCATATATATAGAAAACAAACTTGTAGTTACCAAAGGGGAGAGGGCAGGGGGGAGGGACATATTAGGGGTATGAGATTAAGAGATACAAACTACTACATATAAAATAGAGAAGTAAAAAAATATACTGAATAGCACAGGGAATTATACCCATTATCTTGTAATAACCTTTAATGAAGTATAATCTGCAAAGATACTGAATCACTATGCTGTAACCTGAAATTAACACAGTATTGTAAATCAACTGTACTTCAATAAAACAAACAAGCAAACGAACAAAATTCTAACTTGATTTGTATAAGCCCAAAAGTTTCAGGTCAAGTGAAGAAAAGCCTAACCTGAATTATAAAAACAGAGTCACAGTCCCTCAATCAATTCCTAGACTTGAGCCAGGCTACTTACTTAGAATTCCTTGGATGAAGGGAAGGCTGGATCCCATAAGGACGGACCCTGGTACACTGCCAAAAACTTATACCGTCAATCTTTCTTCCAGCCTTCCCCAAAGCAATCTTTAGCCTTTTACCAGGATAACTGTGTGTTGGGCAAAAGAAAATAATCAAAGCTTTTGGGGACTACTGCATACTGGCTCTGCACTGATATTAATTCTAGGAGACCCAAAACATCATTGTTGTCCACCTATCAAACCAGGGGATTATAAAGGTTGGGTAATGAATGGAATTTTAGCTCAGGTCTGTCTCACAGTGAGACCATTGGGTCCCCTTGTGGTTATTTCCCTAGTTTCAGAATGCATAATTGGAATAGATATACTCAATCCCTACATTGGTTCCTTTTTTTCTTTTTCTTGAAATTTAATTTATTTTTCATACAGCAGGTTCTTATTAGTTATCAATTTTATACATATTAGTGTATATATGTCAATCCCAATCTCCCAATTCATCCCACCACCAGGCCCGCAACCCCTGCTTTCCCCGCTTTGTGTTCATACTTTTGTTCTCTATATCTGTCTTAGTTTCTGCCTTGAAAAATGGTTCATGTGTACCATTTTTCTACACTCCACATATATGCATTAATATACAGTATTTGTTTTTCTCTTTCTGACTTACTTCACTCTGTATGACAGTCTCTAGATCCATCCACGTCTCTACAAATGACCCAATTTCTTTCCTTTTTATGGCTGAGTAATATTCCATTGTATATATGTACCACATCTTCTTTATCCATTCATCTGTCAATGGGCATTTAGGTTGCTTCTATGACCTGGCTATTGTAAATAGTGCCACAATGAACATTGGGGTGCATGTGTCTTTTTGAATTATGGTTTTCTCTGGGTATATGCTGACTAGTGGGATTGCTGGGTCATATGGCAGTTCTAGTTTTAGTTTTTTAAGGAACCTCCATACTGTTCTCCATAGTGGCTGTATCAATTTACATTCCCACCAACACTGCACGGGGGTTCTCTTTTCTCCACACCCTTTCCAGTATTTGTTGTTTGTAGATTTTCTGATAATGTCCATACAACCAGTGTGAGGTGATAACTCTTTGCAGTTTTGATTTGCATTTCTCTAATAATTAGTGATGTTGAGCAGCTTTTCATGTGCTCTTGGCCATTTGTATGTCTTCTTTGGAGAAATGTCTATTTAGGTCTTCTGCTCATTTTTGGATTGGGTTGTTTGTTTTTTGTTTTTGTTTTTATTTTTGCGGTATGCAGGCCTCTCACTGCTGTGGCCTCTCCCGTTGCGGATCACAGACTCTGGACGCGCAGGCTCAGCGGCCATGGCTCACGGGCCCAGCTGCTCCGCGGCATGTGAGATCCTCCCGGACCGGGGCACGAACCCGTGTCCCCTGCATCGGCACGTGGACTCTCAACCACTGCGCCACCAGGGAAGCCCAGGTTGTTTGTTTTTTAATATTGAGCTGCATGAGCTGTTTATATATTTTGGAGAGTAATCCTTTGTCCCTTGATTTGTTTGCAAATATTTTCTCCCATTCTGAGGGTTGTCTTTTCGTCTTGTTTAAGGTTTCCTTTGCCGTGCAAAAGCTTTTAAGTTTCATTAAGTCCCATTTGTTTATTTTGTTTTTATTACCATCACTGTAGGAGGTGGGTCAAAAAAGATCTTGCTGTGATTTATGTCAAAGAGTGTTCTTCCTATGTTTTCCTCTAAGAGTTTTATAGTGTCTGGTCTTAACATTTGGGTCTTTAATCCATTTTGAGTTTATTTTTGTGTATGGTGTTAGGGAGTGTTCTAATTTCATTCTTTTACATGTAGCTGTCCAGTTTTCCCAGCACCACTTATTGAAGAGACTGTCTTTTCTCCATTGTATATCCTTGCCTCCTCTGTCAGAGATTAGTTGACCATAGGTACGTGGGTTTATTTCTGGGCTTTCTATCCTGTTCCGTTGATCTATATTTCTGTTTTTGTGCCAGTACCATATTGTTTTGATTACTGTAGCTTTGTAGTATAGTCCTAAGTCAGGGAGCCTGATTCCTCCAGCTCTTTTTTCTTCCCTCAAGATTGTTTTGGCTATTCGGGGTCTTTCGTGTCTCCATACAAATTTTAAGATTTTTTGTTCTAGTTCTGTAAAAAATGCCATTGGTAATTTGATAGGGATTGCACTGAATCTGTAGATTGCTTTGGGTAGTATAGTCATTTTCACTTAATTCTTCCAATCCAAGAACATGGTATATCTCTCCGTCTGTTTGTGTCATCTTTGATTTCTTTCATCAGTGTTTTATAGTTTTCTGAGTACAGGTCTTTTACCTCCTTAGGTAGGTTTATTCCTAGGTATTTTATTCTTTTTGTTTCAGTGGTGAATGGGAGCATTTCCTTAATTTCTCTTTCTGATCTTTCATTGTTGGTGTATAGGTATGCAAGAGATTTCTGTGCATTAATTTTGTATCCTGCAACTTTACCAAATTCATTGATTAGCTCTAGTAGTTTTCTGGTGGCATCTTTAGGATTATCTATGTATAGTATCATGTCATCCACAAACAATGACAGTTTTACTTCTCCTTTTCTAATTTGTATTCCTTTTATTTCTTTTTCTTCCCTGATTGCCATGGCCAGGACTTCCAAACTACCTACGTTCGTTCCTTAATCTGTGAAGAGAGGGCTAGTACTGTGGGAAAGACCAAGTGGAAGCAACCAGAACTACGTCTACTTAGGAAAATAGTAAGCCAGAAGCAATACTGCATTGCTGGAGGTATTGCAGAGACTAATGCCATCAAGGACTCAAGAGATGCAGAGGTGGTGATTCCCACCATATCCCCATTCAGCTAGCTTATCTGGCCACTTCAGAAGATTTTGGAGAATGACGTTGTTTAATGCTAAGCTTAACCAGGTATTGACTCTAATTGAAAATTTTGTACCGGATGTGGTTTCATCGCTTGAGCAAATTAACCTATCCTCTTGTATCTGCTAGGCAGCTATTAATCTGGAAAATGCCTTTTTCTCCAGCTCTGTCAATAAGGACCACCTTGCTTTCAGCTGGCAAGGCCAGCAGCAGACCTTCACTTCCTATACCTCAGGAGTATATTAACTCTCCAGCCCTATATCACAATTTAGTTTGCAGGGATCTTGATCATCTTTCCTTCCCATAAGATATCACACTGGTCCGTTACATTGATGATATGATGCTGATTGGACCTAGTGAGCAAGAAGCAGCAATTACTCTAGACTTATTGGTAAGATCTTTACATGCCAGAGTGTGAAAAGTAAATCAGACAAAAGTTCAGGGGCCTTAGTGAAACTTCTAGGGGTCCAGTGGGGTGGGACATGTCAACATATCACATCTAAGGTAAAGGATAAGTTGTTGGATCTGGCTTTTCCTACAACTGAAGAGAGGCACAAGGCCTGATGGGCCTCTTTGAATTTTAGAGGAAACATATTCCTCATTTGGATTTGTTACTTTGGCTTATTTACCAGGTGACCCAAAAAGCTGCTAGTTTTGAGTGGGGCCCAGAACAAGAGAAGACTCTGCCAACAGGTCCAGTCTGCTGGGCAAGCTGCTCTGCCCCTCGGACAATATGATCCAGGAGATCCAATGTTGCTTGAAGTGTCAGTGGCAGATAGGGCTGCTGTTTGGAGTCTCTGGCAGGCCCCTATCAGTGAATTACAGCTCAGGCCCTTAGGATTTGGGAGCAAAACCCTGCCAACCTCTGCAGAGAAACTACTCCCCTTCTGAGAAATAGATCTTGGCCTGCTACTTGGCCTTTGTAGAGACTGAATGCTTAACCATGGGCCACCAAGTTACCATGTGATCTGAGCTGCCTCTCATGTACTGGGTTTTCTCTGAACCACCAAACTGTGAAGTTGGGCATGCACAGCAGCATTCCATAATCAAATGGAAGTGGTATATACGTGATCAAGTCTGAGCAGGTCCTGAAGCACAAGTAAGTTATAAGAAGTACCCAAATACCTATGGCTTCTGCTCCTGCTACACTGCTGCCTCTCCCCCAACTTGCACCTATGGCCTCATGAGGAATTCACTATGATCACTTTATTAAGCACTTCATATACATGAACTCACAATAACCTTGAGGTGGGTAGTATCATTTCCTTTTTACATTAGAGGAAGTTGAAACACAGAGAGGGTAATACCTTGCCCGAGACCATTTAGCTACAGCTAGGCTTTGAAGCCAGTCTGATATCAACATCTCCCTTTGACAACATGCCATACACATATTTTCTAAAATTCCACAGGGTATACGTTGGAGAGTTCTCCTTTAGCCCTGATGTTCTTTTTAGTAAATTTCTATTTCTCCTTATTGGACAGAAATGATTGTGAGGGAGAGAGTAGGGAGAGGAAGCAAGCTGTATATCCAAAAGATACTTCAATTAAATGGGATTTAGTCAAGTTAAATTATTCTAAAAATTAACAATAACAGAGAAAGTAACCTAGGATCTTTCCTCTTATAGACACAGGACTTTTAGGAGGAGTACTGTTTATTTCTCACAAATAAGCCAAATTTTTTAAAGGACTTAAAAAAATTAGAAAGGGTTCATTTAGAGACCTAATTTTCATCTGTAAAAATTATTTGCCCAAGTCTCCCTCTCTTCCACGCTAATTTTTCTTATTTCCTCTAATTCCAACCTTTAAAACATTTAATCTAACGTTCAGCATGGTGACTATAGTTAACGATACTGTAATGGATACTTGAAATGAGTAGATTTTAAATGTTCTCACCACACACACACACACACACACACAAGGTAACTATGTGAGGTGACAGATGTGTTAACTAACCTTATTGTGGTAGTCATTTCACAATATATATGTATATCAAATCATATTGTACACCTTAAATTTATACAATGTAATATAGCAATTATAGTCCAATAAAGCCAGAAAAAATTAAAAACAGACATCAGAAAACAGCATTCATATGGGCCTTAAAGTAACCAGAATGCTAGTCCCTCAGATAATCAGAAAGTAATTTCTTAGTTTATTTTCAAAAAACTGTACCATTTGTTATCATAAAAGCCCAAGTGGTATTAGAGATAGTCTGGTGGACTTTCCTCAGAGTTGCAAATGAATCCACTAGTCTCCCTTTTGAAAACTGTTTCCTCACTGGCTGGTAAGTACAAAGAAGAAAGTAATAAATACAAGAGCAGAAATCATTCAAATATAAAATGAAGAAACTATAGATAAAATCAATGAAACCAAGAGTTGGCTCTTTAAAAAATCAACAAAATTCATAAACCTCTAGCTATAATAATCAAGACGAAAAAGGCAGAAAATTCAAATCACCAAAATAAAATGTAAAAGGAAACACCAATACAGATCCTATAGATAGTAAAAGGTAATAGGAAATGTTATAAAACAACTTTATGCCCAAAATTTTGACAACCAGATGAAATGGGTAAGTTCCTTGAAAGACACAAATTACTAAAACCCTTGCAAGAAGAAATAGGAAACTGAGAAGTCCTATATCTACTAAAAAAAAATGAATTCATAGTCATAAGCTTTCCCATAAAGAAAATTTCAAGCCCAAATTCTTCACTGGATAATTCTATTAAATATTTAATAGAATCTCTGTCAGAAAGTTGAGGAGGAGGGAACACTTCCAAACTCATTTTACAATGCCATTATTACTCTGATACCAAAATCAGATAGACACAAGAAAAGAAAAAATATAGATCAATATCCCCCATGAACATAAATGAAAGAAACCTGAACAAAATATTTACAAATCAAATCCAGCAAGATATAAAAATAGTAATACATCATGACCAAGTGACGTTTATCCTATGAATGCAAGGTTGGTTTAACATTCAAAAAATTAATGTAAGTCACCGTATTAATAGACCAAAGGAATAAATCATATGATAATCTGATAACATGATAATAAATCATATGATAACTTGATAATATGATAACATATACAATGTATATCCTATACAACCAATACTTTGGGAATGGCTGAAATAGAAAAATGAAACGGTAGAATTTCAGGAGCAGGAATTTTCTTGAAGAGAGGGATTATCTGAAGGCACATGGGTGCATAAGATCAATAGCCATTTATATAGTGGATAATTAGTTTGACTTAGCCCAAGTTCCCCAGAAAACAAAACCTGAGGCAAAGTTTATGTGTAAAGGCTTTACTAGGTGGTACAATCTTAGGGCAGCAAAAGTGAGGGGAAAAGGAACATGAGGCAGGAAAGGAGAGAAAGCAAATACAAGTTATTGCATTAACAAGCTGGCCAGTTTCACAAGGAAACACTGTTGACTGCTCAGTTGCACAGGATATATCTCTTTGTAACCACAGTGCTTTAAAACAGTTCATCAAGGAGAGGAATTATCAGCCAACACCTTTCTATCTTCCATGCCTCCATGGTCAAAGTTTGCCACGTGGAACAGCAACTCTCCTGCAGTTCTTGGTTGTACAGCCCTGCTTTGTCCAGGCAGCTTCTGGAGAAGCTGGATACCATGCCTTACAGTAAGATGCTTCATTTGAGACCAGAGTGTTGGGAGAGGCCAGATCCTCTGTAGGTCTGGTTGGCTCCTGTCTGTGTTCCCAACAGGCCCAACAAAGAGTCCAGCAATCACTTTGAGGAGGCAGTGACAGCAGGTGGTATTAGGTGACAGTGGTGGCCAAGGCACTCCACTGACCAAGCAGTGAGAACAGTGAGAACCCAGAGGGTAGGCAGGGCTGAGTAAATTTGGGAGGTGCATAAACCAGGTCTGATGCAGTCTCCAAAGGACTGATTGCTGAGGGTGATCTGCTCATAGCTTGAAATACCCATCTAAAGTTGGCCCATAGTTTCTGAAATCCTCTGAGATAAATTTGCTCAAAAATGTGGTACATGTTCCTATTTATTGGCAATACACATAAGAAGTTGCTCAAAAATGTGCTACATGTTCCTCTTTATTGGCAATACACATAAAAAGTTGCTCCCTGAGTTTTCGCAAATGCTGGAGCAGAGTTTAACTGAGCATCAATTCATTTTCTATGTCAGAAGTCTGAAATGTTTTTTCTTTTTCTACTGAGATGTACACCCAGATGATGTGCCTGGGCATCATATACTCCTATGGGTTTACCTGAGATGGGGTGCAACTCCTGGCGGTCTCAATGTAATCTGCTCGTTCTCTCTCTCTCTCTCTCCTACTCAAGGGAATGTCTACCGAGAAAGCCACATAGGGATAACCATTTTAAAAAAAATATATAAATCATTTGCAATGATTATTAGTATTGTTAGGGAGTGAAGTACAGTGTTTAAGCATTTAAGCTGTGGAGTTCTTAAACAATCCAGCTTCTGCCACATTCTATGTTACTTAGGACTTTGGACAAATATCTTCACCTCTCCTGCTACATAAAACACAGACAATAATGATATCCATCAAATTTGGTTGTGTGACAATTAAATGAATTAATCTCTTGCACCATTGCTGATCTAGAAGAGTGCCTAGCTTGTACTAAACATTCAGTAAATGTTAGCTAGTAGCAATATCTAGTTACTCGTGATTATTATCAATACTCAAAAACCATTATTAATAACAAATGACTTCATTTACCAGTGTGCCACTGGTATTCAATTCAATTCAATTTGACGAATGTAAACCACTGTTCTATAAGAGAGGTAAAAACTGTATTTTGAGTTTGCTACAATTTTGTCTTTGAAAAAACTGGAAATCTAAGTCACATATATAGTTCAAGTACTAACTTCAGCAAGGTATATTAACATTTCTATGAATTAGATCTTTATTCTAATTCTTATCAGAAGTTGCAGGATTCTGGGTTCTTTATTGAAAAGGTTATTCTGGAGTTTTCAACTGGTTTTCTTCTCAAAAGGCAGGGTAAGTTAAAAATTGGAAAGTATCAGAACTTGGGTCTTAGAACCACTGATGGAAATGAGTTCATGAACACAGGTAGGTGGGAGAGTTGCAGAGCGAGGTCAGACAGTGTGGGTGCAAACAAGTTCTCTAAGTGGGTGTTTGTCTTTCTCATGTGCTGTTTTCTTCCCAGGCATAAGTTCTCGGTTGTACTAAACAGAAGTTGTTTAGTAACAGCCACCACTGGGGCACCTAATCACATCTTTACCTTTTCTGTTAGAAGCAGCTTCATTCTTTGGGCCTCCCAGGACAGAAGTCTTGGTCTGGTCTTTGTTTCATCCCTTGTAGCCACTGCATTCAATTTGCCTCTACATTTTCTAGTTGCTTCCTCTAACATACCCAGGGACCCATTCTGTGCATAGTTGGTTTTTACTGGTTTCCAAGATAGATTGAAATTATCTGTTTATGGACCTGTCTCCTCCACGAGGTGAACAGTTACTCCAGGGCAGCGCTGCCTTCACCTCTCTACCCCCAACACTTAGCATAGTGTCCAGCGCAGCACATTCTCAGTGTTGATTAATCGGGCACGGTCTTCTGCTCTTTCACTTACTCTTGTAGGCTGTTCACACTTTTCCATCCAAGGACCGACTGCCACAGAGAGCCCAAGAGAGCTATCTGGCCCTTGGAGCAGAACCTATAGCCATTCTGCAACATGCAGAGAATGTCATTTCTCTGAAGTATTAGATTTTATCATATTTGTTTGATATAAAGAAATGTCTTCAATTACTTACAAGTTAAAGTACCTTTTCCCCCAAATCTTCAAGTAAAATGAATGCTCAGTGAACATTTTGGTGTGTGAATGTGAGGGGAGTGCACCCCAGTTTAAAAGGCACAACTCTATTTTGTCTGTCTGGAGCAGCTATCAGGCAAATGTTTCTCATACACATTCTAATGATGTCCCTCCTCTGCTTAATAATTTACAAAACTTCCATGTGTCTCCTGCACGAAACTCAAACTCTCCAGCCTGGCTCCTATGCTCCTGTTGCCTCACTTCTCCCTGCCCCAGGGTGGGGGGTGGCACATCACTCTAACCAGCTTGCCTACTCACTGTCCCTGATGTCACGCTCAATTTCATCTCTGGACCTTTGTACTAATTCTCTAAAATGTCACATCGTCTTTATTCTGTTTTTCTTGAGGACCAACTCATACAACTCCTCTAAGAAAACGTGTACATCGCTCAGGGCCTTTTACCTTCTCTAAAATCCTCTGTTAAGGCAAGGAACAAGGGCTAATTTCTCTCTCTGTATCTCCCACATGGGTACAGAGGGGATGTTAGAAACATCAAGGAGTATCAGCATTCTTCTAGACCTCTGTGGCCACTTGGTCTAAGCTTGCACAGTAATACACTCATTTACTTACCAAACATGAATTTTTTCCAGTTTTATTGAAGTAATAATTGACAAAAATCATGTATGTTTATGGTGCACAATGTGATGTTTTGACATGTGCATAAATTGTAAAATGATTACCATGATCAAGCTAATTAACATTTCCATCACTTCACATAGTTGCAATTATTTACCAACAAGAATTGAATGTTTATTTTGTACAAGTCACTATGCATAAGAATTTTCACACTAATATATTTGAAGATGTTATTGGTCTTGCCCGAACATTTGCTGTGACAAAAAACTTAGTTCTTAACAAGGAGGTTTATTTTATTTTTGGGCAACTGTGCAAGCTTTTCTTTATGATCATCTGAAATATGTTTTTCTGATCTTAGTTCTCCTTTTGGAACAATTTAGAATGAATCATATATCTTTTCCATATAACAACACTTTGATGTTCATCTCATTTTTTTACAATTCTATCCCCAGCTGACATTAAAATTCTCATCTTCTGTTCCTCCTTCTCTGTACAGCCAGACCCTTCCTCAACTTAACTGTTTTCTTCTCAATGTATTTGAGCTTGCCATAGCCCTTGGTAATTGAATATGGAAGTATCATTGTAATATTACCAGTGTAAGTATCTACTGAGTAATCAGGGCACTTTAACATTTTAGCCTAGAGACCAGTGTCTCAGATGACACACAGGCATGTCTTAGTTACCTATATCACCAATGCAGACTTGATTGTCCTCTCAAAGCCAAACTTGTTGACAAAAATCAGATCTCAAACTATTATTTTCAAAAAATGACTAGCAAAAATGCATCAGGGTTCCTTTTTGGAACACAGGGAAATCAATGTGTAGAAGAATCCATTGTGTTCCTGGCATGGTACCAGCTGCTAAGTGGATGGTAGTGAACTAACAGAGATCGTCCCTGTGATCAAAGAGCTTTCAATTTTTCCAGAAAGAAAAACAAATAATAGAAAGAAAACAAAAAACAAATTAATATAATTGGTATAAAAGAAACAAACAGGACAAAGAAATGGAGTAAAAATGGTGGGCCCCACTTAGATAGGGTGGTGAGGGAAGGTTTCTCTGTGGTGCTGACAATAAGTTGAGATCTAAAGAGGAGAAAGAGACTGCCGTACTAAGTGAGAGGGGCAGTCTTCCAGGAAGAGGAAACGAATTGTGCAACAGCGTTAGGGAGGAAGACCTTGGTTAAGTTTTAAAACAAAATGGAGGCCAGAGGGCAGGGGAAAAAGTAGAACAAAACAAGACTGGAAAGGTAGGCAAAGGCCAGGTTACTTAGGGTCTTATAAGTCATGGGAGGTTTTGAGTAGGATGGAACTAAGAAGTGGCTTTTGATTTAAAAAATATTCGGGCTGCTAGACACCCAGCCAGGAGGCAAATATAGTGGTCCAGGCAAGAGGTGATAGTGAGTGGCTTGGACCTGGGTAGCTACAGTGGGGCTGAAGACAAGTTGATAAATTTGAGATCTATTATGGGGGTGCAAACAATACTTTGCTAATGTAATTACCTATCAAAAATACGCATCTGCAAATGAATTCTTACAAACCCAAAAGAGGTATTTTCATGAAACCATGGGCACATCAAATAAATAAATAAATTGGTTTTTTGGTTGTCTTTTTAAAAACCCCAAAACAATATGTAGCAGGGTTTCTGTTTGCATTGGCAGAAAGTGGCCATATTCCAGATTTGAAACATCTGGCACTAACTCTTCTGAAAGCATGAATGAAAAGAAGGGCAAAAACAGTCATGGGGGTTATGCTCCTCTGTCCTTGCAGTAGAACAGTGGGTCCCAGGCTTATTTTGGGTTCACATTATTAAACTGTAGATTCGGTTCAGCCTTAGATTCATGACTCAATATTCTAGGAAAACAGATTTCTGCTCATTTTAGAAAAGAACTTTCTCATAACTGCCTTTTGAGGAGGTAATCTTCATGCAGATTATCTGTAAGACTTTCTGTCTTCTCAATTTTTACCAAATAGCCATTTAACTGGCCAAGGGATATCAAGAGAATGAACTTGAGAATATAAAAGCTGCATTTATTGGTTCTCAGAAAGGAAGTCAGGACAATATCCCAGAAGCTGATGCTTTAAATGTGCTTGGATAATAAAAATCCAAAGAGGAATGTTAAGACATTTTAGTCCTATTGCTAAGAGAGATTAACTTTGTTGTCTTGGACAAGATTCTTGGTTATTCTTTGACTTGATTTACCGAAATGTTATATAGTTATAAAAATCAATGGTTTTATCTCCCCTGTAGTAAATTAAAATCTGAAAAATTCCCCAAACTGAAAAGGAAAACTGAGAGAAAGTACCCACTAGTCAAATAAGGAAAGAGGGAATTATTGAAGCACCTGGCAGCATTAAGCAATCATGACTCAAGGGCCAGAGAAAATCACTGAGTCAAAAATGAACAATTTTTCACTTGAATAGACTTTTCCTGCTCTATGAGCCTTGTTGTTTCACATTTCTAATCCTCTGAAAGGTTACTGGATACATCATATGGTGAGGATACAGATGTCACCAAGACACTGTGACCCCATTCTCATCTTGACCTATGTCCTAAAGTGCATTCAAAAGAGGGTGAGAGCTTGGTGTCTACTTTGAAATGTGGCCTCTGTCTGGATTGATTTTATAGTGGCTCTTCTAAAGAAGATCCCAAAGAGACAGACCCTTTAGTGTTACTGAAGACATTTCTCTCTTCCAGAGCAAGTCTCTTAACCTCTCTCTATCTCAATGTTTTCATCTGTAAAGTAAGAATAATGTCACCTAACTTACTACAGTTGTAATGTTTAAGTGATAAGCTTAAGTAAGATAAAACAATTCTTGAAACCATGTTTTATGTTAGTGACGTATTGCTGGCTACGTTAGTGACAATAAATGCTATTATTACTTTTACATTCTCATCCATAGCCATAACTTGAACTTCCATGTGAACACCCATAATTCCCAAAGACTGATCAGCCCTTCTGACCAAACTTTGCACTGTCACAGACTCTTGTGCCTCTCCATCCAAAATACTCAGTCCACAATTGTAACCCTCTCTATTTATTGAGTTCAATGTGTCTGTCCCAGCATATTCCCACAATTCTGCCCTGGCCAGGACTCTTCCTTTCTGTCCCCATTCACACCTCCTTTCTCTCTCTCCCCACCATCTGCAGCGGAGCACAATGACACATGTAATCCCATATCTATGTCTTGTTCATGCTGTTTCCCAAGCCTCTAATGCCCTTTTCTTGGTACACACAAATCCTATGCATTCTTCAAGGCCTCCAATTCCATCGCCCCTACAACTTTATCTTCTTGAGCTAACACATATCCATATCAATTTGGTACTATTTATAGCAACCTTATTTATGTTTTCATTTGTTTTTCTGAATGAAAGTCTACTTTTCCTAACCAAATTGTAGACTTCCTAAAAGTAGACTATGTCTAACGCTTCTTGCATATCTCCAACAGAGTCCCTCACTGAATCACACACAAACTGGGAACCCATAAGCACTACCTGACTTTAATCAAATCTCCAATTGAGTAAGTTCTTTCTGAAACAAGCTTACAACATGCCACAAAAATGGCTACAGGAGTGGTAGAGATCATATTTGTAATTCACTAAAACCCCTCATAATAACCACCACTTAATGACCTCCCACGTGGCAGACCCCATACAAGGCCAGAACACAATTAATGCTCCCTGAAACCTACTACTATCTCCATTTTGCAGATGAAGAAACTTAGAATCTCAGTTAAGTAATCTTCCTTAGGAGATAGAACTTGAAGGTCATTACCTTCAAGCAGGTAGTTATACAGTTTTTCCTGCATTTAATTACATGCTGTATATACTCCTTTTCTCCACCAGCAATGTAAAAGAAACAGTCGGTCTTGTTTAATTTCTTATGTGAAATCTTTATAACTAGAAGTCACAAAATGGCAGTTCACAGCCAAATCTGGCCACCGAGGTTGTTTTGGCTCACACATTAAAAAGATATACATTTTAATGGCAGACATTTTAAAGCTAATGATTTTACCTGAAAACCTGGATTCCTAGCTAAATTTGAGTGAATTAAAGTTAGATCAAATATTTGATTATGAAAAAAATTAAGGTTCTAAAATAAAACAGGAATTGATACTTGCATACTCTTGGAACTGTGAAAGGCCTTTCTAATATATATATGAAGTCCAAAGGCCATAAAAACTTTTGACATAAAAATTTAAAACACCTATATGGGAAAGAGAGGGAGAGAGAGAGGGAAAAAGGAAGAAGAGGAGAAGAAGAAAATGAAGACAAAAGACAAATTAGGAAACAAAATTTGCAATATGTATAGCAGACAAATGCTAAACTATCCCTAATATACAAGAAACTCATCAAAATCAGTAAGAATATCATTAAATTCCCAACAGAAAAAGAAGACAGAATTAGGAATTCACAAAAGGAAAATACAAGTAGCTAAATAAACATGAAAAGACGCTGAAACTTAATAACAGTGAAAGAAATTCAAATCAAAACAACAAGATACAGTTTTCACCCATCACACTGGCACATGTTAAAAAGACTAATAATATCCAGTCCTGGCAAAAGTGTACAGAAATAGGCACTGTCCTACAATGATGGTGGAAATATAAAATGGTACCATCTCATGGAGGGCATTTGACAACAGTCCTTAAAATTTTTAATATGCCTTTCCTTTGACCTGACAATTCCGCTTTCAGGGATTTACTTTAGACACATTGCAAAGATGTGTGCATACAAATATTTATTGTAGAATATTTGTAAACAAATTTAAGTGTCCAAATAAATAGAGATATTAGATAAATTATGGTACACTCATACAATGAAATACTAAGTAGTTCTACGGAAAAAGGAGATAAAGATATGAAAAGAATTATAAAAAAAAAGACAAAGAAAGAAAAGAATTATAGAGCGTATTATTAGATGAAATGTTTCTGTGTATATTACAATCTTATTTTAAATAATTATATATTTATATGTGGGAAAAAGGCCAGAAGAATATACATAAACCATTAACAGCAATATTTTCTGATGAGATTATTTTATACATTTCTGTACTGTTTGAATTTTTAACTAGGATATATTTCTTTTGTAAACTTCCTTCTCCACCACAAAAAAACCTATAGATATATTTTATGGTTCCTTTAGTACCCACTTCCTCCTTATTTCTCTGTACGGAGTCATTCCAGGAGACCAGTATCAGGCCATGTGGAGAAAAAATTCTGTTCTCTTCTCTATTTCCCTCTCCATCCAAGGACCCCATGCACTTACAAATTTACAGTCCAGCAAACAGGTGGGGAAGAGGCTTTCTCCAGTCTTACATGTTCAGCCTTCACTTAGGCTCAAGGGGAATACAACCCAGTAGTGTGTTCTTCAGAGATGAGCATAGTGTTTGTCATGGAACCTTGGTAAACTGCTTAATATTTCCTCACCTCATTTTCTTTCTTCATAAAGGAGTCATAATAGTATCTACATTAGAGTGGCTTAGGGATTAAATGAGAATATAAATGGCTGGCATATGGTAAGTACCTGCTAAGTGGTAGTTGCTCTTATCATCGCTATTGTTATCAACTGTTCCTTTTAGGGTCAGGACTGTGCCTATGGTATTCACTGTACATTTTACTTCATTCAGTTTTATACATAAATGGGCATCTAATAAATATTTCTTGACATGTATGGCCACAGAGCTCCAAATGATTCATGCTCATGTCAGTTCGAATGAATACTGAGTTGTATTGTATAACTCAGATGGAGACTGTTATATTTTTCAGATGGAGACTCTGCTTTTACAGGCTGATCCTAAGAAATGTTGAACTTGTTCATTCAATCTAAGACTGCACGCCAGAAATGTTAGAGTTGCCCAGGACTGAGTATCAGTGCTCTGAGAGTGAAGAGCTGGAATACAGAGAGGCAAAGGCAAATCTCTCTGCAGGCAGAGCCAGCACAGAGGGGTAGAGAGGAAGAAACTGAGCTGCATAAACCCCAACCCAATCTTCCTTTCAGTTTACTCATCGTGATTTCACTAAAGATAAAGAGTAGACCTGTCTTTACTGACTAGCCTTCTCCCACTCCCCTGCTGCCCAAAGAAAAATTAAACACAATCTTTTCAGGTTTGAAACCTTAGAAGGTTTCTGTAGTTAATTCTTGTCAAAAGAATCTCAAAGAAAGATACAAGCAGTCTTAACAAGCCTCTTAAGAATTCGATTTAAAAAATATCTTCATGATTGTGTGCATGAGACACACCTTCTTGCGTGACTAAAAAGATCTGTTACAGGGAAAAGAGATTGTTTTTGAGTGTGGGCAGGGGATTCCTGATATGATCAATCAAACCAGTAAAGTATGTTTTCTTGGATTTGTGATTTAAGTTGGAATTTCATTTCTTCCAGCGAATTTCCTTGCCTTTGTTGATTGCTTCTAATCTTAATGCCATTAAAAACTTGAGTTTTTTTTAAAAATATGATTCTGAATGTGGAAAAACAAATTGCTTGCTCATTCTCATTTTCAGTGATGGAAGGTATGAGTGAATTCATTGTGGTGCACACACCTCCTTTACTTTCAGTTTTTCCCTTGTTAAGATATGGAAAGTAATAAAGACAGTAATTTGAATAAAGGTGGGAAGACCAAGTCTTGGGCAAATTTCTCCACTGCTTTTGCTTAATTATCAAGTTGATGTGAATAAAAACTCCAGATTTTTAAGGTAAAATTAATACCAGGATTTCAGCATTTCTTTCCATTGTATCAACTCTCTAATCACCCTCCATTTCTCCCTCTTCAGAAGGGGAAATACATTTTTGTGAAAAAAAAAAGTCATTTTTTCAAGGGTTTAACTTCTAAAAACTCCATATCATGATCCTGTCAAAAACTGAGAGCTATGAATGCACTATGAATACTCTGGGGCAAAAGTTCGCATTTGATTTGAAGTAAACATTTTTTTGTTTTTTTCTGTATGTGTATCTCAAAATTATTACAAACACCACCAGCACAAAAAAAATAATTGTTTTTTAATACATAATGCATGGTGGGTCCATTTAGTTTAATCCCCACATTCCACAGGTGAAGCAGCAGAGTGTGAAACAGCTCAAAAAGACTAGTGCACGGCACAGAGATACAGGGCACTGGAGTGAACTCTTTGGCTAGTTTCCAAGCACTGTGGCTTATCCTCCTCCACTAAGAAGGAGGCAGCTCAGTAGCTGCACTGATGGCAGGAGAAAGGTAGGCATTTGCTAAAGGCTTGGCTGGAAAAAGAGAATCTCTGCCATACTAGAAAATCTACCCCAGAACCATCCAAGAGGGCCAGGCAGACAGTGAGAGCTGAGGTCTAAAGATGGACTCAAATCAAAGAACCAGGAATCACGGGGCAAGAGCCAGTGAGTGGCACCAAAGAGGAGACCATCTGGATTAATTCCAAAGACCTGTGTGAATGGATCTAGCTTACTTAAGAGACCAGGGTAGGGCAAACAATCATATTAACTTCTACTTTTTAAAAGTATAAATATGCAACCTCATTGAAGCCCTAAATTACAGTGGACAATAATCTTAAAACTAACAGAAGGTGAATGAGCCCTTTCTTTCTGCTCACATAACCCATATGATTGGCTTTATCAGTTTAGAGTCAGTCATAGTGCTAATTTTAGCAGTTAATTGTTTTAGCCCCACCTGCAAGTTATTAACAAGTCCAGTGTCTCAATCTTGAGCCCTTCCCACTTCCTCAACCCTTAACTGACATGAATTGCCAAAAAAGCCAGGTGCCTACTCAGTTCAAAAAAAGTCAGTCTTGATTCCAAGCAATAGGTAGAAGAGACCCTTGCTTTGGTTGCTGCCATGGGTCCCACACAGGCCAAAGGACGTTGTCTCTTGGTGGACTGATGCTCTTGCTATCCCAGACCATACCCAGGCTGAGGTACTGCCATACTGGGCTTTAAGGAGAGAGCCAGCCAGTCCACATGTTCACAGTCTTTGTTCCAAAGGCTGAGAGCTCTAGGCCAGGGGGGGTCCCAGGAAGGCCTTCCAGCCTTAGCCATGTTGTACAGATCTCCTCCTTGCCCCCATGAATCCATCAGACCAGGTTCCTCATCTCTTACAGTGTGCTTGCTTCTAGGCTATTATCCTTTCAAACTGCAGGAAGATCTGTCAGAACCATCCCAATCCACCAGGAAGTTTCTAATGAACTGACATTTAAAAGGCTTTCTACCTCCTTTTCTCCCAGGGGGTTGCTTGGCATCTATGCAAATTTACCTACCTTTTCTCCAGCAACCAGCCATGCACAACAAGGCGTCTTGAGAGATGTCTTACATTAGGATTCTGTTCCACCCTTCTCCTGGGGCAATGGGTGCCTGTGTACCTTTTGCTTGCCTAACCATTTGGGATCACTTAAATGACTATCCTGAAAAAGAAGACCCACTGTGCCCACCTACACCAGGGAAGTGCTGTCAGCTTTAAGCCCTGGCTGGAGTTCTTACATTTCTATCCCAGTAATAAGCACTTTGTTATACCTGGAACTCCAAATCTAAATTCATGGGAAGCAGAGTGGGTTTGGTACCGTATGCCACATTCATCTTGTAATTCAGGTGTGTCTGAGCATGTCTAGAAGGCTGGCAAGGTGGCCCACAATAGGTCTGTTTGCCTAAAGGACTGAAGAGCCTTCTGGGAAAGAAAGAACTCATCCAAACATACACAAGAGTCCACATCCTCAAGTTTGGTCCAAGAACAAAGGATCACAGTGGGCAATGGGGAGGGAAGAAAGTCAAGAGAGGGAGTAGACCAAGGTGTTTACTACTCACATTGTCTTTCAATCCAACTCCCATGGACGTAATTCTATGTCCAAGGTGGAAAGGGCTGCAATAAAGCATGAATAAAAACTAAAAGAGCTATTTCACTAAACTTTGTAGACCTTAGGAAACTCAAGGCAGCACTTTCCAGAGGAAATTCAGAAGACAAGATACTTTTGTCCAGCATCACACAAATCAGAGTTTTGGTCGAAGCCAAAAGGACCTTGACAATATCAACAGCTTCAGGACACCACCACAACGAGCCGGAGAAGAGGGCAGGGAGGAAAAGTGCCACGTGTGAGCTGAGAGTGAGTTAGCAAACACAAGTGACCTCCCTCCTGGCCTTTCAGAATCAGCCGGCAGGAATTTCTGTGTAGCAGGTAGAAGTGCAGCAAGAGAGATAATTTTTTTTTTTTTGTGGTCCACGGGCCTCTCACTGTTGTGGCCTCTCCTGTTGCGGAGCACAGGCTCCGGACGCACAGGCTCAGCGGCCGTGGCTCACGGGCCCAGCAGCTCCACGACATGTGGGATCTTCCCGGATCGGGGCACGAACCCGTGTCCCCTGCATCGGCAGGCGGACTCTCAACCACTGCTCCACCAGGGAAGCCCGAGAGATAATGTTTTGTGACTGTTCCTGTGCTTGTAACCCAGTCTGGGCTGGGAGACAAGTCTAAAATACAGCTGAAGCGTGAAAGTTTGTTCCGTGGAAACATGCCAGGTCTTCTGCATTCCATTTGCCTTCTATAGATAAAAATGTTTCAAAAACAATTTGACAGTAATCCTTATAAATGATAGCAGCTGCTTGGGGGCTGCAGGGAGGAGAAATCAATCTGGAAAATGGGCCTATATTTTTGGGTAAAAATCAACCATTAGGAACGGAAAGATGACAATCATTTTGTCTTGTCCTTGGTAATACGTAGTCATGCTTGAGGCTCAAGGTTCTAACACGTGCTCTCTGCTCCGAAAATTTTTTGCCATGTGGAAATGTCAACTTCTGGAAATATTTTCTTGCAAACTTCTCTTGAAAAGAGCCTGCACATCAAATCCTGAGCTTACATGTTTTCATTGCTTATATTAAACCAAAGAATTTACCTATCTCTTTGTGATGATTTTGACCAATATTATATTTTCCTTTTTTAAGAGCTGCTTGTTTGGAAATTTTTTTTTTTTGCTTTTTATTCAATAACCTTTTAGAAGATTCTCTACTTTTTCTTTATCTTATTTCTCTTTTATCTTTCTTTTGTAAGTGGAAGAAAGGAAGAAGAAACAGAAGAGTATCAGATATGAGGACTAACCAATGGTCTGTAAAGGGAAGGCTGAAACTGTTTTTCCCCCAAAAGAGAATACTCTTTATTGTTATTGTTATTATAAAGGTAATATTGCTTATGTCAAAAATTCAAAAAATAGATATAAAGGAAAAGTAAAAATTTACTCTTCAGAAGATAATCTCTATTAATGTTCTAGTAAATGACTTACATGTGTCTCTCTATGTAGAATCATACATGCGTAGAGAGAGAGAAGGAGAGAGAGTGCACAGGAGCCTTTCTAGGCCCTTCAAGAAAAGCCCGGTACTGCCCCTTGAACCAATGCCTAAACGTTGTCACCTAGGATAGGCAGACAGATAAGTAAACCTCGTGTTTCAAAATTACCCATAACGCAGCAGCTCCACAGATCAAATTAACCACACAAGTTAGCCCTAAAGCTTGCTCAGGAAAATTGCCAGAACCACACTGTTATCTTGTTTCCAGAACAATTCAGATCATCTATGAGGAAACTCATAAACAATCGTTTTTGACGTACATAATCATCTGATAGGGACCACAGCTCCTGAGTGGCTCAAAATACCACAGAAGTGGGTGGGGAACAGTTCTACTCAGGAGAGTCCTTTAACTCATTTCCCTGTATCTGATAACTGCAGAAGGTCCAAGTTGTTTTAATTTACCTTTATATTTGGAGAAAGCATCCCAGAGAGACGCTGATAAAACTTCTGGAATCCACTGGTTGCTGGTCTGCATCCAGGACAAACTGAGTTACTTTCCATCAAAGCAGGAATTTTAAAACAAAACAACATAAAATAAAACAAAAACTTTTATTAACAGGGGAAGAGGATTGGTGCTGGTATAATCCCCAACAAAGCTTCCAGTATGGGAGTGGTGTTCAATCTTAGTGGCAGAGTAGAAAGAGTTGGGCTTTGGTGTCACATAGTTCTAAGCCAAATGCCACTCACTTTGAGCTGTGTAAGTCTATCTGATTCAATATTTGGGACTAATAAGTACTTGTTTTTTTTATCTGAAATACAATTTTAGCTGGTCATCCTATATTTTTATTTGCTAAATCTGGTTACCCTACACTCACTCAATGTGTGTCAATGCACAAGCTACTTTCTTTCTCAGAATCTCCAGCTCTGTATATGTAAGGTACAGGATAACAATAACTAACTCTTAGGTGATTGAGATGCACCTAGCATTCATTCAGTAGATATTGACTGACTGCCTACTGTGGAGAGGGCACTGGCCTAGGCCAGGGAAATACAGCCTGTCCTCCTGAAGATTACATTAATGGTTAACTGCACAATTGGTCACTTACCTTAAACTGTGATTAGCACAACAGAAAAGCAGAGGATGTTAAGAGATGGAGATCTGTACCCTACAACTAGTCAGAGAAGCTTTCTCTGAAGAAATGACACTTTAACTTGGATGCATATATCCATATGTGCGTATTTATGGTACTCAAAACTCAAAATGTCCAAAACTGAGCTCAGTATGCACCTTTCATCTCCTCCCCCAAACCTGCTTTTGTCCTAAGTCCTTATACTTCAGTTAAAGGGACATCACTCATAGAGTGCCCAGGCAAGAAACCTGGGAGTCATTCTGAACTCATTCCTGACACTCAGTCTCTATATCATTTCAATTATCAAGTTTTGCCAGTTTTATCTTCCAAACATTCCTCAGATCTGTACCCTGTTCTCCATCTGTACTATCACTGCCCTCATTGTCTCTTGCATGGCTATTTTGATGGCTTCCTAACCAGTTAATATACTGCTAGTTCTGCTCCTTTTAAACCTATATTTTACACTTGAAATAGAAAAAGCTATTATATTTCCCTGCTTAAAACATTTCAGTAACTTCCTTTTACCAAAAGTCCAAGCTCTACAACTTGGCAAATAGGGTCTTCATAAATCGGTTCCTACACAAGACTACACTGTCTTGTATCAACATTTGTATCCTAGTAACACTGAACTACTTAGTTTCCCGCACATTGCATGATGTTTCCTGTCTATGTCTTTCTTCAATCTATAATTTCTGCCTGGTACTCTCTTCCCTCCTTATCCAACTCTAACTATCCTTCAGGACTGTGCTCTATTGTCCTCTCTTCCAGGAATTCCTCTCTAGAAGACTTCTCAATCACCTAAAAGTTATTGTTATCCTGAACCATACATATGTAGAGCTGGAAATGTGAGCTAAGTGTCAAGTGGATAGACCATGCCAGCGGCCTGCACTGACCCCACTGGGAAAGCCTCAGACTGTCTGATATCCCTTCTGAGAGAGGCTTCTTGGTCTGAGTCATCATATTTATTAACATAGGATTCACCACCATGTTTATGGTTGCTTGCACCAGGAACAACCAGCAGATTCAAAGACAGTCATCAATAGACTGGCCCTTACCCATGAGGCCTGTCATATGAGTTCTACTTAACCTAGTACTGTGCTCAGCAGGAATGAGGATGGGCCAATCTAGTCTGCATCGCTCTCTTGGAGAGTTTGAACTGAGAACACTCAGCATCAGAACCAGCAGACAACAGTATGGATGGAAGCCAAGAGACACTGAAAGGGGGCAAGAAACAGAAGCCATAGTAGAGTAGAAGCCATGACTGAACAGAAGCTATAAGGAGATTAAGGTCAGTTAATTGTTAGCAGCAGAAGACATAAAAACACAGATAAGAAGTAGCCTACCAGATGGAGCTTAGTCTGCTACGGAGCAGCTGACACCTGCTACTGAGAGAAAGATAAAATTGCTAGCCGCTGGAGTAAGCACTGTACCCCGAATGAGCTTTCCATGGCTGCTCTTGAGGTCTGACTGAGTAGCTGCAGGATGATGTTCAAGTCTTCATTAGACTGCAATGCCCAGGTGCTCCTGATATGTTGTATGCCCTTATCTCCTGAGGTAACCTACACACATTCCATACAACTCGGAAGGGCTGGAGTAACCCAGCACCCTTTGCTGGCTGTCCCAGCACTCTGAATAGCCTATGAGAGCCTATACATTTTCCCAGTATTAGAATACTGCCGGCAGTTCTGGTCCTAGGCAAAAAGGCTTACCTGAGAAAAAAGGTGTCATTTCCAAAATGATAAAAGAGTCAAATCAGCAGTAAGATATAACAATTATAAGAATATAAAACGTAAAACAAAACTACTCTCATACCCTATTGGTGTATTTTAAATAAATACAGGCCTTTAGAGTACAGTCTGACAATACCTATCAGGAATAGCCAGACACCTTACTGTGGGTTAAATTGTGTCCCCCTAAAAAGATATGTTGAAGTCCTAACGCTGGTACCTGTGAATGTGACCTTATTTAGAAATAGGGTCTTTTCAGATGTAATTAGTTAAGATGAGATCATACTGGATCAGGGTGGGCCCTAAGTCCAATGACTGGTGTCCTTCAAGAAGGCCATGTGCAGACACAGAGAAGAAAGTACCATATGAACACAGAGGCAGAGACTAGAGTGATGTATCCTTACACTGAGGAATCCCAAAGACTGCCAGCAACCACCAGAAGCTAGATGAGGGACAAGGAACAGATTCTTCCTCAGGCTTAACTCTGCCAAAATCTTGATTTTGGACATCTAAACTCTAGAATAATAAATTTTTGTTGTTTTAAGTCAACAAGTGGGTGGCATTTTGTTACAGCAGCACTAGGAAACTCAACACACGTCCCAACCCCTAAACAAAAAGAAACTCATCTGGGGGTTTTTCAAAGAAACGGTTTTAAATATGGAAATATTCGTATCATGAACATGTCCATCATGGTGTTAATTATAAGTGGGAAAAAACAGGAAACAATAAAAAATACCGTAATCCGAAATGGCTAAGTAAATTATGCTCATGAAAACTATATATCATACAAAATGCTTTTGATGGTTAATTTTTTGTGTCAACTTGACTGGGCTGTGGGTGTCCAGATATTTGCTGCCCGTTATTCTCAGTGTTGTCCGTGAGTGTGTTTCTGGATGAGATCAACCTTGGAATCAGTAGACTGAATAAAGCAGAATGCCCTCCCTAGTGTGAGTAGGCCTCATCCAATCAATTGACAACCTAAACAGGACAAAAAGGCTAAGAGGGAACTCCTCCTGCCTAACTGCTTGCGTGGAACATTGGTCTTTTCCAGCCTTCAGACTTGGATGGAAACATTGGCTCTTCTTGGTCTCCAGCTTGCTGGCTGCAGCTCTTGGGACTTCCCAGCCTCAATAATTGGGTGAGCCAATTCTCTCTCTCTCTCTCTCATTCATTCACTTTATATATATTCTGTTTCTCCAGAGAGCCCTGATTAACACAATGCTTATGATATAATGATTTGTGAAAACAATTCCAGGACAATTTTATGTACTGTATGATTACAGGTATGTAAAATATGGCAATCTAAAAGATTGGAAAGAGATATATAAATGTTATTAATGGTTAGGTCAGGTGAAGGCCTTAAGGGAGAATTTTATTTTCTCTTTTTCAAAATGTTAGTAACGTGTTCAGATTTCTTAGATAATTAGAAAAATTTTTTTAAATGGTCAACTGCATTATTATTATCAAAAGACTAGATAGGATAATTTACATATGAAATTTCATAAAGAATGTGATAAACATTCATACTCTAGATTTCCCAAGCTTTATTATTTCTATTTCAAATCCTACATTGTTGAACTATATTTTTCAAACTTTATGCTGAATATTTTGACTTAACTGAGTGTCCATTGCTTCTTCTGAGGACCTATAAGAGATGAAGAAGTGTGGAAGATTTGAATTTTCCACTGAGGATACTGTCATTAGGAGCTAGGACAAAGTGTATCTCTCTTTGTGAAATACCGGTTCTATGAGCACAAGTCTATTTTGTTCATCATTGTTCCCAGCCCCTAACTCAGTTCCTGGCACATGGGAAGTGCTCAATAACTATTTGTGAGCTGAAAGAACAAATGAATAATTGAAGGAATGAACTTTAGATAATAAAAGCTGGGTGTCTCTCAGCCCATGCAGTATTTTTCTTAGATTAGGTTTTCTGGTTTCATTGGTCTCTTTCTCCTTTCTTCCTTTACCTTCCTTTCTTCCTTTACCTTCCTCTTGGTTCTATCTTTTTCCTCTACTTAGGATGATCTTCACTTTTATTTTAGCTATTCTTTTATGGTAAGTTGCCTCACAGAGTTTTGGAAAGTAGACTGAACATAGAATAAATAGTATTTTAAAATACTAATTAAAATAATTAATTGTAAGTACTAATTATTTTAAATTGTAAACTCTATGTTTAAGTACTAAGCTATATGGTACAATTAATTTTTAAAAAGTTATACCATAATAAACTAAAATCTCTTTGAGATCAGAAAACTGGCCTTATAATTCTTTGTATGTTTTATAGCATTTGGCAGAGGACAGTGAACATTTCATATGCTTTATTTTATTTTTAATATACCTGCTATTTAAATGCTATAAATACTATTAAAATTGTTCAGAAACGGTATGGATTATTATCAAGAAAATGATTAAATTTGATACAGTCATTTGACATTACAAAATCATTTTAAAAGATGTTTTAAACATATTTATTTGCCTGAGAAAATAGTTATAATATAATGTTGGGTGAAAAAAGCAGAATACAAAATCATGTATACGGTTATCATCCCAACTTTGCCAGGGCCATGAATTGAGAGAGACAGAGAAAGAAGCGGTAGACTTTAAAGAATGCATCAAACTGATAGGAGTAATAATTGCTGGACATATGGGACTACAGATAATTTTTGTCTTCCTTGTACTTTTTATATTTTTCAAAATCACTACAATGAACATGCATTATTTTTTAATCAGGAGGAAAAAACCCATCACTTTAAAAACAAAAGCTCTGGACTCCACTGCTGGATACATGGGATTCAGAGGTGCATTTGTGTGAAAAGATCTGGGTTGGACTCTTTCCATAGATAGCAAAATAACATAATGACTTTCAAGATTTCCTTCCCTTTCCCCTTTGTAGCATCTTTAAGATTCATTCCTGAGATAACCTATTCAGGGACTCAGGAATCTGTTTTTAAATCAAGGACACCTGATTTTCTCTCCTGTACTGAGATAGTACTGAGAGACTGTTAGGATACCAACAGCTGTTGAAGGATCCAGGAACCACAAGCCTGCTTCTGAGCATAGCAAACAGATATATGCCCAGCACTGGGATGAAAAAAAAAAAACACCCTTATAAGAATTCTGCCATTCCAAACAATCCATGCCTATTTTAAACTTACACCTTTTGGCCAAAACCTGAAGTGTCTGGAGAAGAAGAGCACAGGGAGTCTTGGATATGTGTAAAAGGCTGTCACCACTTAGCTTCTTTGGTTCTGGACACTTCCAACTACATAATCCGCATTGCCCTGAAAGCTGTATCTGTTCATAAGAGTTGTGTGTGGACTCTGATGTTGACTTTCTACCTGTATATGACTTCTCTGATGAATGTCCAGTTTCCAACAAAAAAGGAAAATACATACCATCTTCCCTCAAGCTCCAGTTGTGAAAAACCATTTATTACCAAGTTCCCTAGACTCAGAAATCTAGAATAGTTTTCTACTTCTCTTTGCCTTAGAACAGGATTACTAGTGTGTGCATGTGATGCTGGTAGGCAGGGATGGAATTCCATGACAAGATTTACGAAAAAGGCTCAGAAGGAAAGTTGTTATGGAAGAGAGTGATGCTCTGTTCTGACACAGAAAATAAGAACTGAAGGCAACAAAAGACAATTACCTCTTATTTGCTGCCTTGGTTCCAAGTAGCTCTAGGATTCCAAGAGGGTTTGACTATTGCTGAGTCATCGAAGGGTTTCAGTCTTTCCTCTCTGTTCAGAGTAGGGCTAGCTTGGGAATGGTGGAGGTATGGGAAGTAGCCTTCCAGTCTTGCCCTATTCTGCATCCAGCTCTTAGATGCTGTGGGAACAAAGCAGGACTTAATGAAGGTCAAAATGAAGTCCCCTTTGCTATAATCCTTTTTCCCTCTACTGTAGCCTCTTCACACCCACTGTCCAGTGAGATATAGAGATAACAAGAGAGAAGATAAGAGAGTTGAAGCTAAGAAGAGGATAGTTCTTGAGGCTTAGGCAAGGAGGCAAGGTCCTCTCCAAAGTCTATCAGAGCTTGCCAATCCTAAAAGAACAAAGGCAACTTTGGGGGGCAGAGGAGGAAAGGGAGGCTCAAAGAATCCCTTATTCCCCACATGGACATTGGGAGGAGTTATGAGAATAGATTATGTGGCTATTTACGGGGTAACAAGAAACAAGGTCCACCACAGCTTCCTGCAGCATCAATTGTGATTCAATTTCCCAATCAATTGGACTCCTATGGATGGGAACTCAGAAGCTGAGCTAAAAACCACAAGGTAGCAGGAGGCCATGGATAGCATACATTCTCCCAAGTCCAGGAGAGCTGCCACAGGTAGACTGCTTGAAGCATTCTGATAGGATGGGGCAGCTAGATTGGGCCTATCTAGATCCTTATGCCTATCACCAGATATAAACTCATTTCTAGCTTCTGGAAGAAAATAAATTACTCTGTACTAAACTATATATGCTTACGTACTTTATCCAGTGGTCAATATGCAGCAGACATTGTGTTTGGCTTACCCCAACCCCTTCTCCACAGTCACCTACCAGCTGGGGGTGGCCATGGGTCATTAGTTCTGGCTGATAGTATGTAAGTAAGATCACCCTTCCCTCTCCTTCCTGCTTAAAATATAAACTTGATATCTGGAATGCAGTGACCATTTTGTCACCATGAGGTGACAGATGTATATAAAAAAGGCTGAGAATCAGACATTAACCTTGACATTGTCAAGCTACTGAGCCAAAACAGCAAGAACTTATGACCAGATTTCTTATATGACACAAATAATACCCTATTTTTTTTAAAGCCACTATATTGGGGTTTTGCTACTTTCAACCTTGAAGCTTTTCTAAATGATACAGGGAGTCTACCTAGCGTTACTGAATTATTAAAGTGTTGGTTGTCGACAATAACTTAAGCCAAAAGAGAGATAACAAATACATAGCTTTGTCAGTCAATTTTTCTGCCAATATCTACTCATACATGCAGAAGGTCAGTGAAAGCCAATCACAATAAGACTATCGCCCTTGGAACTGGTTAATTGGGGGAAGGGCAGGCCTAAGACAATTGGGATCAAGGACCTACTTGAGTTTCTGGGAAATGGAGCTAGTTTCACTCTCCTACTGGATATAAACAAGGACGCGCATTATTCTAGTTTCTGCTGGCAGCCATATTATGTTCATGAGAGTAACTAGTCTTAGCAGGAAGCCAACACTGTGGCAGCAGAGAATATGGATCCTTGATGACCTCTCTAAGGTGCTGAATCAGTTGGCTCTGGAGTCTACCCTACTTTTAGACTTCCTAATATATGAAATACATGTCATTGGTATTCAGGCCAATTCGAAGTAGGGCTTCTGTTACTTAAAGCTGGAGGTATCCTATCTGATACAGAGTTTGGTACATGAAACTAAAGTGCTACAAGTCTCAGACTCTAAAATGTGATGTGAAATTTGTCGAGTAGAGAATGTGGGACTAATGGCAACGTGCACCCTGATATTGTTCCTCACTGAAGGTTCTAGAACCTTGCTTGGGAAAAAGTTGGTAAAACTCTTTTACCTTGGGGGCAGACATACCTACTAAAGCTACAGTATCCAGGGAAATGACAGGAAAAATTAGGAATGTTAGAATGGATCAGCTGCTTCTTTCTGCCTTGGTAAAACTCTATAAGAAAGAGAGAAGTAGGGACTAAAGGTGGCCCATCTGTTGGCAGAGAAAGAAGAAAACAAGAGAGGCCTTTTCTGTCTATGGCCTATAATCTAAGTTTGTTGAGAGTCCAATAATTTTGAGCTTTGCAGGCTGAAAACAGACAAACCAAAACAACACTAAAGATGTTTCTGCAGGAAGAAGGGAGAGTGGAGTATGTACATTCATAGAAAAGGTTTGAGAATCTCCCAGAAACTCTAGGCAGAATGATTGGTGAAGATTTTTCCTTACTGAAGCCAATCCAAAAAGACTGGGAGAGGTGGCTGTTTCTTCAAATGTGCAGACACCAATGCAAAGCTATAAGAAACACAAAGATTCAGGGAAACATGACACAACCAAAGGAACAAAATATACCTCCAGTAACCAACCCTAAAGAAGTGGAGATCTATGTATTTCTTGACAAATAATTCAAAGTAATCATCTTAAAGAAGTTCAGTGAGTTACAAAAGAACACAGATAGACAACTACAGTAAGTCCCCAACATATGAACCTTCAAGTTGGGAACTTTCAAAGATGTGAACATGTTTTCTCGTGTCCAATCATGTAAGTTAGTTCACGTGTCTGGCATACGTTGTCAAGTGCATGCATCCTCAACAAGTGGTTGTGCTTTTCTGTACTTTACTGTACACTACTGTATAGAGTACAATAATACAGATGCTTTTTATTTCTTTTCCTTCCCTAATTGCTCTGGCTAGTATTTTCAGTACTATGTTGAATAGAAGTGGCAAGAGTGGGCATCCTTGCCTTAGCTAATATCATACTCAACAGGATGTCTGGAAGCAAGTGTAAAAGCAGCAGTATATAGCTGATTGTGTTAGTTGGGTATGTAGGCTAACTTTGTTGGACTTACAAACAAATTGGACTTACGAACTCGATCTCAGAATGGAACTAAATCATACGTAGAGAGTTTACTGTAAATGAAACCAGGAAAACAATACATGAAAAAGTGAGAATATCAACAATGGTAAAAAAAAAAAAAAAACAAACCCAAAAAACAAAACTGTAACAAAGAACCAAACAAATTCTGGAGTTCAAGAATTTGATAATTACACTGAAAAATTCAATACAGAGCTTCAGTATCAGACTTGATCAAGCAGACGAATCAGTGAACTTGAAGACAAGTCATTTGAAATCACTCAGAGAAACACAAAGAAAAAATAATGAAAGAGTGAAGAAAGCCTAAGGAACCTATGGGATATCATCAAATGAACCAATACACACATTACAGAGTATAAGAAGGAGAAAAGAAAAAAAGGGACAGAAAGCTTATTTAAAGAAATAATGAAGAAATTCACCTCAACATAATAAAGGCCATATATGATAAGCCCATAGCTAATACCATACTCAACAGTGAAAAACTGAAATCTTTTCCTCTAAGATCACTAACAAGACAAGGATGCCCACTCTTGCCACACTATTCAACATAGTACTGAAAGTTCTAGCCAGAGCAATTAGGCAAGGAAAAGAAATAAAAAGAATCTAAATAGGAAATGAAGAAGTAAAATTATCCCTCTTTGCAGATGACATAATATGTAGAAAACCCTAAACACTCCACAAAATAACCGTTAGAACTAATAAATTCAGGAAAGTTGCAGGATACAAAACCAGCACACAAAAATCAGTTCCATTTCTATACACTATCAATGAGTTATTTGAAAAAGAAATTAAGAAAAAAATTCCATTTACAATAGTGTCAAGAAGAATAAAATACTTAGGAATAAATTTAACCACAGAGGTGAAAGACTTGAAAACTACAGAACATTGGTAAAATAAATTAAAGAAGACACAAATAAATGAAAAGGCATTCTATTTTCATGGACTGGAAGAATTAATATTGTTTAAGGTCCACACTAACCAAAGTGATCTATAGATTTAATGTTATCCCCATCAAAATCCCAATAACATTTTTTATAGAAATAGAAAAAAAATATTAAAATTCATTTGGAACCATTAAAGTCCCCAAATAGCCAAAGCAATCTTGAGAAAGAAGAACAAAGATGGAGCCATCATACTTCCTGATTTCAAAATATATTACAAAGCTACAGTAATTAAAACAGTATGATAGGGACGAGGGGAAGATGGCGGAAGAGTAAGATGTGATCACCTTCCTCCCCACAGATACACCAGAAATACATCTACACGTGGAACAACTCCTACAGAACACTTACTGAACGCTGGCAGAAGACCTCAGACCTCCCAAAAGGCAATAAAGTCCCCACGTACCTGGGTAGGGCAAAAGAAAAAAGAATAAACAGAGACAAAAGGATAGGGACGGGACCTGCACCAGTGGGAGGGAGCTGTAAAGGAGGAAAGGTTTCCACACACTAGGAAGTCCCTTCGTGGGCGGAGACTGCGGGTGGTGGAGAGGGGAAGCTTCGGAGCTGCGGAGGAGAGCACAGCAACAGGGGTGCGGAGGGCAAAGCAGAGAGATTCCCGCACAGAGGATGGGTGCGACTGGCACTTACCAGCCAGAGAGGCTTGTCTGCTCACACGCCGGGGCGGGCGGGGGCTGGGAGCTGAGGCTCGGGCTTCTGTCGGAGCGCAGAGAGAGGACTGGGGCTGGCGGCGTGAACACAGCCTGCAGGGGGTTAGTGCACCACGGCTAGCTGGGAGGGAGTCCGGGGAAAAGTCTGAACCTGCTGAAGAGGCAAGAGACTTTTTCTTCCCTCTTTGTTTCCTGGTGCACGAGGAGAGGGGATTAAGAGCGCTGCTTAAAGGAGCTCCAGAGACGGGCGTGAGCCGCGGCTAAAAGCGCGGACCCCAGAGACGGGCAGGCGACGCTAAGGCTGCTGCTGCCACCACCAAGAAGCCTATGTGTGAGCACAGGTCACTATCCACATACCTCTTCCAGGGAGCCTGTGCAGCCCACCACTGACAGGGTCCCGGGATCCAGGGACAACTTCCCCGTAAAAAAGCACGGCGCGCCTCAGGCTGGTGCAACGTCATGCTGGCCTCTGCCGCCACAGGCTCGCCCCGCACTCCGTACCCCTCCCTTCCCCTGGCCTGAATGAGCCAGATTCCCCGAAGCAGCTGCTCCTTTAACCCTGTTCCGTCTGAGCAAAGAACAGACGCCCTCCGGAGACCTACACGCAGAGGCGGGGCCAAATCCAAAGCTGAGCCCCAGGAGCTGTGAGAACAAAGAAGAGAAAAGAAAATATCTCCCAGCAGCCTCAGAAGCAGCGGATTAAATCTCCACAATCAACCTGATGTACCCTGCATCTGTGGAATACATGAATAGACAACCAATCAACCCAAACTGAGGAGGTGGACTTTGAGAGCAAGATTTATGATTTTTTCCCCTTTTCCTCTTTTTGTGAGTGTGTATGTGTATGCTTCTGTATGAGATTTTGTCTGTATAGCTTTGCTTCCACCATTTGTCCTAGGGTTCTGTCCATTTTTTTTCTTAAAAGAATTTTTTTTTCTTAATAATTATTTTTTATTTTAATAACTTTATTTTATCTTTATTTTCCTTCTTTCTTTCTTTCCTTCCTTCCTCCCTCCCTCTCTCCTTTCTTTCTTTCTTTCTTTTTCTTTCTTTCTTTCTAATTTTTCTCCCTTTTATTCTGAGCCGTGTGCATGAAAGGCTCTTGGTGCTACAGCCAGGAGTCAGTGCTGTGCCTCTGAGGTGGGAGAGCCAACTTCAGGACACTGGCCCACAAGAGACCTCCCAGCTCCACATAATATCAAACAGTAAAAATCTCCCAGAGATCTCTATCTCAACACCAGCACCCAGCTTCACTCAACGACCAGCAAGCTACACTGCTGGACACCCTATGTCAAACAAGTAGCAAGACAGGAACACAACGCCACCCATTAGCAGAGAGGCTGCCTAAAATAATAATAAGTCCACAGACACCCCAAAACACACCACCAGATGTGGACCTGCCCACCAGAAAGACAAGATCCAGCCTCATCCACCAGAACACAGGCACTAGTCCCCTCCACCAGGAAGCCTACACAACCCACTGAACCAACTTTAGCCACTGGGGACAGACACCAAAAACAACGGGACCTACGAACCTGCAGCCTGCAAAAAGGAGACCCCAAACACAGTTAAGATAAGCAAAATGAGAAGACAGAAAAACACACAGCAGATGAAGAAGCAAGATAAAAACCCATCAGACCTAACAAAAGAAGAGGAAATAGGCAGTCTACCTGAAAAAGAATTGAGAATAATGATAGTAAAGATGATCCAAATTCTTGAAAATAGAATAGACAAAATGCAAGAGACATGTAACAAGAAACTAGAAGAAATAAAGATGAAACAAGCAACGATGAACAACAAAATAAATGAAATTAAAAATACTCTAGATGGACTCAATAGCAGAATAACTGAGGCAGAAGAACGGATAAGTGACCTGGAATTAAAGTAGTGGAAATAACTATTGCAGAGCAGAATAAAGAAAAAAGAATGAAAAGAACTGAGGACAGTCTCAGAGACCTCTGGGACAACATTAAACGCACCAACATTTGAATTATAGGGGTTCCATAAGAAGAAGAGAAAAAGAAAGGGACTGAGAAAATATTTGAAGAGATTATAGTTGAAAACTTCCCTAATATGGGAAAGGAAATAGTTAATCAAGTCCAGGACGCACAGAGAGTCCCATTCAGGATAAATCCAAGGAGAAATATGCCAAGACACATATTAATCAAACTGTCGTAAATTAAATACAAAGAAAACATATTAAAAGCAGCAAGGGAAAAACAACAAATAACAAACAAGGGAATCCCCACAAGGTTAACAGGTGATCTTTCAGCAGAAACTCTGCAAACCAGAAGGGACTGGCAGGACATATTTAAAGTGATGAAGGAGAAAAACCTGCAACCATGATTACTCTACCCAGCAAGGATCTCATTCAGATTTGATGGAGAAATTAAAACCTTTACAGACAAGCAAAAGCTGAGAGAGTTCAGTACCACCAAAACAGCTTTACAACAAACGTTAAAGGAACTTCTCTAGGCAAGAAACACAAGAGAAGGAAAGATCTAAAATAACGAACCCAAAACAATTAAGAAAATGGGAATAGGAACATACATATCGATAATTACCTTAAACATAAACGGATTAAATGCTCCCACCAAAAGACACAGATTGGCTGAATGGATACAAAAACAAGACCCATATATATGCTGTCTACAAGAGACCCACTTCAGATCTAGAGACACATACAGACTGAAAGTGAGGGGATGGAAAAAGATATTCCATGCAAATAGAGACCAAAAGGAAGCTAGAGTAGCAATTCTCATATCAGATAAAATAGACTTTAAAATAAAGACTATTACAAAAGACAAAGAAGGACAATAAATAATGATCAAGGGATCGATCCAAGAAGATATAACAATTGTAAATATTTATGCACCCAACATAGGAGCACCTCAATACATAAGGCAAATACTAACAGCCATAAAAGGGGAAATCGACAGTAACACATTCATAGTAGGGGATTTTAACACCCCACTTTCACCAATGGACAGATCATCCAAACTGAAAATAAATAAGGAAACACAAGCTTTAAATGATACATTAAACAACATGGACTTAATTGATATCTATAGGACATTCCATCCAAAAACAACAGAATACACATTTTTCTCAAGTGCTCATGGAACATTCTCCAGGATAGATCATATCTTGGGTCACAAATCAAGCCTTGGTAAATTTAAGAAAATTGAAATTGTATCAAGTATCTTTTCTGACCACAACGCTATGAGACTAGATATCAATTACAGGAAAAGATCTGTAAAAAACACAAACACATGGAGGCTAAACAATACACTACTTAATAACGAAGTGATCACTGAAGACATCAAAGAGGAAATACAAAAATACCTAGAAAGAAATGACAATTGAGACACGACAACCCAAAACCTATGGGATGCAGCAAAAGCAGTTCTAAGAGGGAAGTTTATAGCAATAAAATCCTACCTTAAGAAACAGGAAACATCTCAAATAAACAACCTAACCTTGTACCTAAAGCAATTAGAGAAACAAGAACAAAAAAACCTCAAAGTTAGCAGAAGGAAAGAAATCATAAAAATCAGATGAGAAATAAATGAAAAAGAAATGAAGGAAATGATAGCAAAGATCAATAAAACTAAAAGCTGCTTCCTTGAGAAGATAAACAAAATAGATAAACTATTAGCCAGACTCATCAATAAAAAAAGGGAGAAGACTCAAATCAATAGAATTAGAAATGAAAAAGGAGAAGTAACAAGTGACTCTGCAGAAATACAAAAGATCATGAGAGATTACTACAAGCAACTGTATGCCAATAAAATGGACAACCTGGAAGAAATGGACAAATTCTTAGAAATGCACAACTGCCAAGATTGCATCAGGAAGAAATAGAAAATATGAACAGACCAATCACAAGCACTGAAATTGAAACTGTGATTAAAAATCTTCCAACAAACAAAAGTCCAGGAGCAGATGGCTTCACAGACGAATTCTATCAAACATTTAGAGAAGAGCTAACACCTATCCTTCTCAAACTCTTCCAAAATATAGCAGAGGGAGGAACACTCCCAAACTCATTTTATGAGGCCACCATCACCCTTATACCAAAACCAGACAAGGATGTCACAAAGGAAGAAAACTACAGGCCAATATCACTGATGAACATAGATGCAAAAATCCTCAACAAAATACTAGCAAACAGAATCCAGCAGCACATTAAAAGGATCATACACCATGATCAAGTGGGGTTTATTCCAGAAATGCAAGGATTCTTCAAATCAATCAACGTGATACACCATATTAACAAACTGAAGGAGAAAAACCATATGATCATCTCAATAGATGCAGAGAAAGCTTTTCACAAAATTCAACACCCATTTATGATAAAAACCCTACAGAAAGTAGGCATAGAGGGAACTTTCCTCAACATAATAAAGGCCATATATGACAAACCCACAGCCAACATCGTACTCAATGGTGAAAAACTGAAAACATTTCCACTACGATCAGGAACAAGACAAGGTTGCCCACTCTCACCATTCTTATTCAACATAGTTTTGGAAGTTTTAGCCACAGCAATCATAGAAGAAAAGGAAATAAAAGAAATCCAAATCGGAAAAGAAGAAGTAAAGCTGTCACTGTTTGCAGATGACATGATACTACAAATAGAGAATCCTAAAGATGCCACCAGAAAACTACTAGAGCTAATCAATGAATTTGGGAAAGTAGCAGAATACAAAATTAATGCACAGAAATCTCTGGCATTCCTATACACTAATGATGAAAAATCTGAAAGTGAAATCAAGAAAACACTCCCAATTCCCATTGCAACAAAAAGAATAAAATATCTAGGAATAAACCTACCTAAAGAGACAAAGGACCTGTGTGCAGAAAATTATAAGACACTGATGAAAAAAATTAAAGATGATACAAATAGATGGAGAGATATACCATGTTCTTGGATTGGAAGAATCAACATTGTGAAAATGTCTCTACTACCCAAAGCAATCTACAGATTCAATGCAATCCCTATCAAACTACCAATGGCATTTTCACAGAAGTAGAACAAAAAATTTCACAACTTGTATGGAAACACAAAAGACCCCGAATAGCCAAAGCAATCTTGAGAACGAAAAATGGAGCTGGAGGAATCAGGTTCCCTGCCTTGAGACTATACTACAAAGCTACAGTAATCAAGATAGTATGGTACTGGCACAAAAACAGAAAGATAGATCAATGGAAGAGGATAGAAAGCCCAGAGATAAACCAACGCACATATGGTCACCTTATCTTTGATAAAGGAGGCAGGACTGTACAGTGGAGAAAGGACAGCCTCTTCAATAAGTGGTGCTGGGAAAACTGGACAGGTACATGTAAAAGTATAAGATTAGATCACTCCATGACACCATACACAAAGATAAGCTCAAAATGGATTAAAGACCTAAATGTAAGGCCAGAAACTATCAAACTCTTAGAGGAAAACATAGGCAGAACACTCTATGACATAAATCACAGCAAGATCCTTTTTGACCCACCTCCTAGAGAAATGGAAATAAAAACAAAAATAAATAAATGGGACCTAATGAAACTTCAAAGCTTTTGCACAGCAAAGGAAACCATAAACAAGACCAAAAGACAACCCTCAGAATGGGAGAAAATATTTGCAAATGAAGCAACTGACAAAGGATTAATCTCCAAAATTTATAAGCAGCTCATGCAGCTCAATAACAAAAAAACAAACAACCCAATCCAAAAATGGGCAGAAGATCTAAATAGACATTTCTCCAAAGAAGATATACAGACTGCCAACACACACATGAAAGAATGCTCAACATCATTAATCATTAGAGAAATGCAAATCAAAACTACAATGAGATATCATCTCACACCGGTCAGAATGGCCATCATCAAAAAATCTAGAAACAATAAGTGCTGGAGAGGGTGTGGAGAAAAGGGGACACCCTTTCACTGCTGGTGCGAATGTGAATTGGTACAGCCACTATGGAGAACAGTATGGAGGTTCCTTAAAAAAGTACAAATAAAATTACCATATGACCCAGCAATCCCACTACTGGGCATATACCCTGAGAAAACCGTAATTCAAAAAGAGTCATGTACCAAAATATTCATTGCAGCTCTATTTACAATAGCCTGGAGATGGAAGCAACCTAAGTGTCCATCATCGGATGAATGGATAAAGAAGGTGTGGCACATATATACAATGGAATATTACTCAGCCATAAAAAGAAACGAAATTGAGCTATTTGTAATGAGGTGGATGGACCCAGAGTCTGTCATACAGAGTGAAGTAAGTCAGAAAGAGAAAGACAAATACCGTATGCTAACACATATATATGGAATTTAAGAAAAAAAAATGTCATGAAGAACCTAGGGGTAAGACAGGAATAAAGACACAGACCTACTAGAGAATGGACTTGAGGATATGGTGAGGGGGAAGGGTAAGCTGTGACAAAGCGAGAGAGTGGCATGGACATATATACACTACCAAACGTAAAATAGATAGCTAGTGGGAAGCAGCCGCATAGCACAGGGAGATCAGCTCGGTGCTTTGTGACCACCTAGAGGGGTGGGATAGGAAGGGTGGGAGCGAGGGAGATGCAAGAGGGAAGAGATATGGGAACATACGTATATGTATAACTGATTCACTTTGTTATAATGCAGAAACTAACACACCATTGTAAAGCAATTATACTCCAATAAAGCTGTAAAAAGAAAAAGCAAAAAAACAAACAAAACAACCCAGTATGATATTGGTATAAAGACAGACATATAAATCAATGGAACAGAATAGAAAGGCAAGAAATAAACTCATGCAAATATAATTACTTTTCAGTAAAGGTGCCAATAATACACAATGGGGAAGAATAATCTTGTGAACAAATTATGTACAGAAAACTGTATATCCACATGCAAAAGAATGCGATTGGACCCTTATATTAAACCACATGCAAACATCAACTCAAAATGGACTAAAGATTTAAATGTAAGATCTGAAACTGTAAAACTCCTAGAAGAAAACATAGAGGAAAAGCTTCTTGACACTGATCTTGGCAATGGTTTTTGGATATGACACCAATCGCACAGTCAACAAAAGCAAAAATTGACAAGTGGGACTACACCAAAACTAAAAAGCTTTTGTAGAGCAAAGAACAATCAGCAGAATGAAAGGCAACCTACAGAATGAGAGAAAATACCTGCAAACCATACACCTGATAAGGAGTTAATATCCAAAATATATAAGGAACTCCTACAACTCAATAATAATAAAACAAAACAACGCAATTAAAACACAAGCAAAGGGCTTCCCTGGTGGCGCCGTGGTTGAGAGTCCGCCTGCTGATGCAGGGGACACGGGTTCGTGCCCCGGTCTGGGAAGATCCCACATGCTGTGGAGCGGCTCGGCCCGTGAGCCATGGCCGCTGAGCCTACGCGTCCGGAACCTGTGCTCCCCAACGGGAGAGGCCACAGCAGTGAGAGGCCCGTGTACCGGAAGGAAAAAAAAACCCACAAGCAAAATACTTGAACAGACATTTCTTCAGAGAAGACCATACAAATGGCCAAAATATGGGTGAAAAGAATCTCAACTAATTATTAGGGAATTGCAAATCAAAATCACAATTAGGTATCATCTCACACCTCTTAGGATGGTTATTATTTTTTAAAAAAGATAATAAATGATGGTTAGAATGTGGAGAAACTGAAACCCTTGTGCACCATTGGTGACAATGTAAAATGGTGTACTTGATATGGAAAACAGTATGGTCGTTCATCAAAAAATTAAAAATAAACTATCATATGATCCAGCAATTCCACTTCTGGGCACATGCAAAAGAGCTGAAATCAGGATACTGAAGAAATATCTGCATACTCATGTTCACTGCAGCATTATTCACAATAACCAAGATACGAAAAAAATCTAAATATCCATCAACAAATGGATAAAGAAAATGTGGCATATATATATATATATATATATATATATATATACACACACACACACACATATATATAATGGCGTGTTATTCAACCTTAAAAAAGAAGGAAATCCTGCCATATGCAATAACATGGATGAATCTCGAGAACATTATGCTAAGTGAAATAACCCAGTTACAGAGGGATAAATACTGTACTACTCCATTTCTATGAGGCATCTAAAATAGTTAAACTCATAGGAACAGAGTAGAATGGTGGCTGTCAGGGGCTGGAGGGAGGGGGAAATGGGAAGTTGTTCAATGAGTATAAAGTTTAATTTGTGTAGGATGGGTAAGCTCTAGAGATCTGCCGTGTAACATAGTGCATACTGTTAACAGTAATACACTGTGTGCTTAAAAATTTGTTAACAGGGTAGATCACGTGTTAAGTATTATTACAGCAAAACGGGGGGTATAACGTATATGTTTATTACCTTGATTGTGGTGATGCTTTCATGGGTATTCCTGTATCCAAACTCATCACACTGTATACACTAAATATGTGCGGGTTTTTTGCATATCAATTATGCCCCAATAAAGTTGTAAAAAAATAAGTTAGTAATTCCTGACAGCATTTGTATTCTTCGAAACTGGGTTCAGATATGGTTGAACTATCTCTTTGACATGGTCAACTACAAAATGTAAAATAAATTTTCCAATTTAATAACGTGTTTGCTCATGAAACAATGCCCCTAGTTATGGAAGGTTTTTGCAGACAGAATTAAAATATGATGGCTATTTCTATGAATGTTAACTCATGGAATATCTAAGTCTCTCTTATATGACATGGGTTTGTGGTTTCATCTTTGTTTTTCCATCTTAGATCTCATACTGACTTAAGATTGGGGAGAGTCGCTTTTTTCTTAGAAAGTGAATCTTTCTGAGGATGAACAACTTGAGTAGGGGGAAATGGGTTTACTCCCAAGCTCACTAATGCCAATTTCCCCCCGACCCCAGGCTCTCTTGCTATCTACCTGGAGAAATAGAAGAAATATCATGTTGGATAATTTAGATTGAATAATAAAGTAAATTTTGAGAAAGTGGGAGGTTAACCAATTTCCACTAACTTAATTTAGTAAACTTAATGTCTTATCTACTCTGTGTAGTTACTGACTTATTTACAACTTGGCTAGAAATTTTAAGCCCAGTATATATGGCCAAACAACACTGAAATCCAGTAGAATGGTTAGGAGATGGATATTTGAAGGAATGTAAAAGATTTTAGAATTTCTTGCTAAAATGCTACAAAGACTGCAGACATTCATGGGTGAAAGTATATAAAAAATTGGTTTGCCTCTGTTTTGATGAAATGGAGACAACATTTCAACCTGGAAACACACTATTACAAAGAAGTGGGAAAGTAGTAAATGAGATTTCTCTCTGAAGCTATCATTCTTGTGTGTTACTGAAAGCACAAACTTTAGTCTGTAAATTGAGCAATTTGAAAACAGGTCTCTTGGCAATGTTAATACAATCTTCTATTAATAAACATTATTCCCCTTTATCCATGAATCCAGTCTTATCAATCCACTCTGGAATTAGTGTTTTAGGAAATTATCAATAAAAATATTTTCAATATTAAATTTTAAACTTCATGAATTCAAGAAAGAACAGGTATGAAAAAACAAACCCAAGGAGAAAGCTCACAACTGAAATGACTATTTGAGAAGTTTTCCTTTGACTATTATCTGCTCAGCAGGGCAGAAACAAGAGTCTCTCACTCAGCTCTTTTAGTTCTTTTTGGCCAGAAAATTAGCAAGAGGTAGATTAATAGAAAGTACAAAGTTAGGGAATAGACTGTATGTCATACGAAATGGTTATGGTAATTGTGAAATAAAACCTTTATCTACCCCAGTATAAATACACATCACATTTTTTTCTCCAAATATATGGCATAATCACAAAGAGAAAACCATAAAAGCATGCCGTTTTCACCATAAAGAGTAGCATCAGGATGGAAGCGTTTCATGGAAAGCCCAACTTTTCATCATTTCAGATTATAGGTAAATATCAAAAGAAAAACATGGAACACACAGTTGACTATACATAGCGTAAATCAACAAAGGAGGATCTTTGCTTTTATAAGTATTTGACTCTCTCAAAACTCTGTTCAGAGGACAGATTCTTCTGCTCCCTTAGAATTCAGTCACTCATTTATTTGAGACACAGTAACTCTTTCCATCCAGAATACTACAAAATACCCACTGAAGGGTGTTTTTGGCCTTCATGAGGAAAAAAAGTGAATAATTTCCTTGCTTACCCATGATAAAATAGTTGTGTCAGCACTTCAGTAATCCACATTTCTCCCCCACTCCAACGTTCCCTACCAAACTTTCAACACTCTTGCTGATTCCACATTATACGATAGCACTGCTTCATTCTGAATCTCTCAGTAACAAATAGCACATGGTAAATTTACATACAAACCTGACGCTGTACCTCATGCTCACAAATTGGCAAATAAAATTCAGATTTTATTTAATTAATCAAGGCATTTCTCAAGGAAATGATATGCTGTCTTCCTAAGCTATGTTCAGGCTCCCCATAGAGTGTTTCTGCAAAATTTTGATATGAGAAAAAAAGTCATTTTTTTTTTGGCTTTGCTCCTCCAATTTCTCCTCCGTAATACTACTAGAGGAATCTTTATAAAATGGAAACATAAAATCTATCAATATCTTTCCAATGTACTCAGGAAAAATCCTACTTCCTCAGAATGGCTTACTATAAATATTTATTGAGTGACATCTATGTGTGAGATACTGTTACAGGCCCTAGGGGTAGTTAGTAATAGGCAAAACCACCAAACAAAAATCCCTGCCTTCACAGAGTTTATATTATAGTGGAAGGACACAGACTATATTTAATGAATAAATAAGAAAATAATGCAGTGTATTGGAAGGTGATAATAAGCTGTAGAAGGGGAAAAAACAGGGAAGGGAGATAGCTAGTTCCTGGGAGGTCAGAATTAATAACATGAACAGAAAAGGTCTTTCTGAGAGGAAGATATATGAGAAAAGAATTGAAGAAGATGAGGGAAGTCAAGAGGATACTGGGGTAGAGAGCATTTCAAGCAGAGGAAACAGCAAACAACGGCCCTGAAGCTGTCACAGGCTGTTTTGTTCAGGGAATAGAAAGGAGAACAGTGTGACTTGAGGGAAGAGAGAAGAGTGGAAGATGACATTACTGAGGTCAGATGAGGGGGCCTTGTAAGCCAATTAATAACTTTGCCTTTTACTTTCGGTGAGCTGAGAAGCCTCTTGAAGGTTCTGGTCAGCCTGATGTAATCTGATTTAGATTTTAGAAAGATCATGTTGTCTCCTGTGTGAAAAGAGGCTTACAGTATAAGGGGCAAGAACTGGAAGAAGAGGCATCAATTAGGAAAACTACTGAAATATTCAAACAAAAGATAATAATAGCTTAGACTAGAGTGGTTGAGATAGCTGTGGTTTCAGTGGTGGATCAAGGATGAATTCTGAGGAAGAACCAACAAGATTTTTTGACAGATTGAATATGGGAAAACAAAGATGAAAGAAAATAAAGATGATTGCATAGTTTTTTGTTGCTGTTTTGAGCAGTTCATGCTGTATGGAATTCCCATTAGCTAGTGAGAGGGAAAGCCACGGAATCACCTTTTCTGGAACTATTGTCACATTTCTATAGTATTGGTTGGTACAGTTATTCATCCTAAAATATATTTTTCAAGCATTCAAATATACTGATGTGTTGGAGGATGCCATTTTCATTTACTACTCAAAGAGAAAGCATTACCACTTCTACAATATTTGGGACTTAATTAGGTTATGATAATTGGCAATAGGAGTAGTGATTGAGTGCCATGTGTTATCTTTTACCATTTAACAATAAAGACAATTTAAAACTTTAACCCATTTCATTTTTCTTAATTGTAATAATATAGTTGTTTTACATTACATTGGTTATATATGTAATTCTTAGAGATAAATATAGTTTCATTTGAAGACACTATTTCAGTTTAGCCACAAACCAAAAACATACTGCATGTTTCAACCACAATTATGAAGCTAGCAAAAAAATTTTAACAGCTTTGAACTATAATTTACATACCGTAAGTGTACATTTCATTGGTTTTCATTATATTGACAAAGTTGTGCAACCATCATCACTATCTAATTTTAGAACATTTTCATCAACCCCCCCACCCCCAGAAGAAGCCCCATAACCCCTTAGCAGTCACTCCCCATTCTCCCTTATTCCAGCCTCTAGAAACTACTAATCTACTTTCTGACATGATGGGTTTGCTTTTTCTGGACATTTCATATCAATAGAATCATACAATATTTGGCGTTTTGTGGTCAGTTGCTTGAAATAAGCGTAATGTTTTCAAGGCTCATCTATGTTGTAGACTGTATCAGTACTTCAGTATTTATTGCCAAATAATGTTCCACTGTGTGGATACACCACATTTTATTTATCCATTCGTCAGCTGATCAGCATTTAGGTTGCTTCCACTTTTTGGTTATTTTGATTAATGCTTCTATGAACATTTGTGTACAAGTTTTTATGTAGATATATTTCCATTTTTCTGGAGCATATACCTAGGAGTGGAACTGTTGGGTCATATGGTACTCTAATATTTTGAGGAGCTGCCAAACTGTTTTCCAAAGCAGCTGGACCATTATTTTACATTCCCACCAGCAGTGCATCATGGTTCCAATTTCTTCACATCCTTGCAAACACATTGTCTTTTTTCAGTTATACTAATTGGTATGAAGAGGCATCTCACTGTGGTTTTGGTTTGCTTTTCCCTAATGATTAATGATATTCAGTATCTTTTCATGTGCTTTTTTGGCCATGTATACATCTTTTTTGAAGAAATTTCAAATCATTTGGCCACTTTTAAATTGGGTTATTTGTCCTTTTATTGTTGAGTTGCAAGAGTTCTTTATACATTCTGGATATAAATCACTTATAAATATATGATTTGCAAATATTTTTTCCCATTCCGTGGATCGTCTTTTCACTTTCTTTATGGTGTTCTTTGAAGCACAGAAGTTTTAAATTTCGATGAAGTATAATTTATTATTTTCTTTTGTTGATTTTACTTTTAGTGACATAGCTAAGAAACTACTGTTTAATTCAAAGTCTAGAATATTTACCCCTATGTTTTATTCTATGAGTCTTGTAATTTGAGCTCTAAAATTCAGTTTTATGATACATTTTGAGTTAATGTTTGTATATGGTATGAAGCTGGGGTACAACTTCATCCTTTCACATGTAGAAATCCAGTTGTCCCAGCACCAGCTGTTGAAAAGACTATTATTCTTCCTCCATTGAACTGTCTTGGCACCCTTGTCAAAAATCAATTGACTATAATCAAGAGTATATTCTGGAACTCTCAATTCTAGTCCATTGATCTCTATGTCTATTCTTATGCCAGTAGAAGCTAGCATAAATTTTATACTTGGCAAGTAACTACATACTGGTCCCCTTGCATTTACTGTATTACATTGGAGCATCCCTATATATGTCTGTTTTTCTACTAAAATATAAAATTCTGTAGGCTAGGGATAGCAACCTATTTTTTTTACTCTCATAGCCCATGAGATGATGTTCGATAATGTACCTTAAATATTTTGCAGTCAAAAAAAAAAAACCCCAATAGGATTGTCTAATAAGAACAAGGCCTAATGTACTCATACAGTGCTGTTAGGGGCATATAATGAGAAACCCAAAATAACAGTGACTTAAACAAGATATATTTATTTCTCTCTCACATAAAATAATTCAGCAACTAGGCAATCAGAGTTGATTTGGTAGCTCCATGAAAATATTGGTATCCTAGCTCAGCTCTAACATCCCTAGAGTGTGGTTCCCTGTCTTTAGGTCCAGAAGAGTCGCTAGAGTGCCGCCATTATATCTGCATGGCCACACCTCATTGCAAAGGAAAACTAGGGAATGTGGTCTTTACTGGGGAGCGGTACTGTAACCAGCTAAAACTCAGGATTCTTATTCTAAGCAAGAAGGAAGAATAGATATTAGGAGGAAATTAGCATTCTCTACAACAGAAATAACAGGATAACTTTTTAAAATCCGTTTGTGCCTGAAGAAAGTAAGGTATTTAGGAAGCTCCAAAGTAATTCAGTGTCTCATAGCTGCCCCTGTAGGAATGGACTGAGATACGCCTGGGATGGATGTTGCTTGTTCTTCCTTTTTTCAGGCTCTGATGCTCTAGCCATCTGGGACCCTCATGTGGTCCTACCCTCACCATTGTGGTGTGGCACTTGAATTTATATTCCCTAGGAAATAGTATCATACAATCTAAATTTAACTCATCCCTAAATGCCTAGTCAATCAAATTAAATTTCTTAGTACTCCATTTCCCCCCAAACGTATTCTAGTGTAGAGAACAATATCTTGAAATCTAGGGGATACTAGGATTTCATTACATTTATTCTTCTAAGTAGTACATGAGCACGTCAAAAGAACTTTCAGTGATATTTCAACCACACAAAAGTATTTCTAATAGTTGGGATTTTAACCACCACAGCCAGCATAGCCAACCACAGAGAGAACGCTGTATTAAAAGAGTGTATTATCTTGGATTACATAGTCTACCTGTGAGGTATAATACAATTATTTTTTCTCTTCTGTATATTCTACACAGAAAACATAAGTTACCTTTTGCCTCACCTCAAGAATATTCTTTGTACTTTTATGCCACCTCTTACCATGTTCATAGGTAATTCTAGGTCAAACAATGATTCTTCACTTATGGAAGAAGTAAAATTCTTAGGCATTATTATGTTACTACCTGCTATATTCAAAATACTTCATCATTACTCTGGTCCATGAAGCAGCCAACCTGCTGTTACTCTTTCTTTTAGGAACTGTACCTGCATCTTACCTGAGCAAGTATTCACCGCTGAGAATTCTTCATGGTTTTGCTTCCCCCCAAACATACCCAAACTCAGAATAATAAAAATTTAAGGATGCCCCTTATACCCACATCTAGGGTGCCTTCCAGATGGTCCATGGGTTGCACCAAGGGCTTACCCCCTCCCCTTAGGAAAGAAGGGATGCTAGAAATAACTAGGTTTTTGGTATACTCCATGTTTTAATATTAGCTCAATGGTTTTGTAAGAACTGCCCTATACTGCTGACTCACAATATGAGACATCTATAAAAAGTGAGAGAGAGGAGGGGGGAATCTCAATTTCTCCAGGTTAATTTGCACAGGAAAAGTGTTATTAATAAAAATATTCTCAATGACTGTGCCTTCAGTATAGTTAGAAGCTTCCTCATATTTGTGAGCAAGGGCTAACATAATGATTGTCAACAAACAAGATTTTCCTCCTAGGTTAAAATAACTTCGACTATTGGTGATAATTATGCCTCACAATTTATGAATCAGATTAAAACACCCCAGAGATTTGCCAGTGCCTGTAAGTTCCATAATACATTCTTACCCCATGGATAAAGTTTGCCTGAACTCTTAATAGGAAATAAATACAGATATATGTCTATATGTATACATGCATACAAGTACACACACACACACACACACACACACACACACACACACAGAGAAGTCTATGTGGGTTAATCTATAAACAACATTTGGCTTAAGAGGTGAAATGAACTCTACCAGAATCCTAATATCATTTGGTGAGTAGTCCAGAATTATTTGCCTAATATTGTCAAAGATAGAGAATTAAGAATAAATTACATATTCATAAATTTTAGAAAGTTATATGGGGACTTCCCTGGTGGCACAGTGGTTAAGAATCCTCCTGCCAATGCAGGGGACACGGGTTCGATCCCTGGTCTGGGAAGATGCCGCAGAGCAACTAAGCCCGTGAGCCACAACTACTGAGCCTGCAACCTAGAGCCTGCGAGCCACAACTACTGAAGCCCCCGTGACAAGAGCCCGTGCTCCGCAACAAGAGAAGACACGGCAATGAGAAGCCCGCGCACCACAATGAAGAGCAGCCCCCGCTTGCTGCAACTAGAGAAAGCCTGCGCGCAACGACAAAGACCCAAGGCAGCCAAAAATAAATAAATAATAAAATAAATAAATTTAAAAAATAAAAAATTATATGAGGCAAGCTTGACTCTAAAATCAGCCACCTAAATAACTACTTCTAGAATCTCTACCAGTATAAAAAGCCAAGCAACCATGAGGTGGTGTGTAAGCTTTCCTTTTGTTCCCTGTAACAGAAGATACAGATGCATCTTATTTACAGAGGCTGGCTCCTCCTTCCATTCTCTATGATTTGCATGAGTGAGGCCTGATACAGTGTTGATTTGTTTGACTCCCTCCTCTTCTCTAGCATTACTGTCTTCTATAATAATTTTTTAAATTTGATCTGCAGACACGTGAAGACATGCTCTCATTTGCTTTTGCTAAAATATCAAATTTGTTTCTATCTTAAACATTTGTAATTTGTAATGGAAATTTTTCCTAAAAATATTACATATACTCTGACTTCCTAAACAAAGCAGATTTTAACAAGGCAAAACATAATTTCAACATTTTTTGAAGAGGCAGGTTATCACTGTGAATATCAGTCATTATATTCTGCTATCATACAGGGTTATTGGGGTGCATGGGGGTTACTGGATCACATACTAAGGTTTCAGAAGGCTGTGCTTTTCTTTGGTCCCCATATTTCCTTCATTTTTAATACTTGTTTTCTGTATTGATAGTTACCTCCTATGCCTCATCCTTTTAAACTGTCAGCGATCATTTCTTCTGTGGGCAGCCTGATTCCCACAATTGTTTCTAATCTAACCTGCTCTTGAAAACAAAAAAGCTGGCTAGAACTGGGCCTAAAGAAAGCATGAGCATAGAGCACAAATGTTAAAAACTTGGCATACAGGCCGTGACTCCACATTCCAGAGCCCACTGCAGACTAAATATCCATGCGCACTTCTCCACTGAGAACAAATTATTCTCAGTACAGCACTCCAAGCAGACACTGTTAATAATTCAGCACATCAGAGGACTTTTGAAAATTAACTTGCAGAGTTTTGGTTGTTTTAGAGGAATGAGGCTGCTTTTCAACTCAGATCAGGATAGGTCAATTTTGATGATGAAGGGTAGCAGAATATTTCACCCCAAAATACACCCTTTTGGCCGTAAGAATTATTTTTATTTGATTATTTTGAGAAACTACAGACACAGGAGCATCTCTGAAAACAGAGTAGAAGTTACCCTTTTGTAAGAGAGATCTACAATTATAAAGGAAATTTACTTTAGAGAGGGGTCTGTACCAGGAAGAAAGCTCTTAACAAAGATAACTTTTTTTTGACTGTTCGTTTATCTTTTTTTTTTTTTAACCCACTTTATTCCCAAATATAACTTTCTAACTTGAGAGACTTATCTGCATGGCAGGGCAACCTTTGCTTACCAAACATTTCCTCTTTTCACCTTCCCAAGAAACGCCTTCCCCTCTTTGAAGCCCCAGACCCCTATCCGGTTCCTTGGCTCAAGATGGTATCTAAGCCTCAATCATCTGGCTGCCTTCTGAGGCTCAGATCTTTAGAGTGCTCCTGTAGGTACATACGTATGTACTTATAATTGCTTATTTTTTCTCCTATTAATCTGTCTTTTATTACAGGGTGGGGGGTGTCTCAGCAGAGCACCTAGAAGGATAAAGGAAAAATGTTCCTCCTCTACAATGGACAGAGATCTCTTTAGACGGGACCGATATATTATGGAATAGTATCTATGTTATACTTTACCTCTAGTAACCCTATAGAATGATGAAAAACTATTTGGTTAATTAGATTTTACCTGAGTTTAATCTGGGCTTTGCTGGAACGGTAAAAATTTCTACCTCTTTCTTTTTCAACCTTCATATTAGGCAGATTGATAAACCTGGATGATATCAAAACAGTTTGCAAAGCAAATGCCATCATTTAAAGAAATATCTTACTAGAAAAGGGAGAGGGTGTAGCATACCAGAAACAGGTCATGGGACTACTCATTCATTCAAAGCTATCAGATTAGTGTTGTGTGCTTTCATTTATGATATTTTGTCATTCACTCAAGAGTCCACTTAGGTCCATATTGTCATTTTAGAAATGAAAAAACAGGCTCAGAGAGGATAAGAAATTTGTTCAAGGTCACACAGCCAGTGAGTGATAAAGACGACTGGCACTCAGGTCCACCTGATTCCCAATTCCAAATATGGAACTGAATGTATTAGTATAACCTCCAACTGGCATACATTTCACCATTCCCCCTTTCTCCCTCTTGATCCACCCTTATTTGATAATATGGAAACTATGTAATTGGTACAGAAATATAGGCTTATACCACTGATAAGGAGTGGTAAATTGTTAAGAACTTTCTGAATAAGTATCAAAAGCCTTAAAATATTCATACACTTTGACACAGTAATTCCCATTCTAGGATTTTATCCTAAAAGGAAAATCAGAAATTTGCACAAATATTTACGTACAAAAGAGCTTAGTGAATTACAGCACTATTCATAATTGTGAATGTTTGTAATTAATGTAAATTCCAATAATAAAATAGTCACACAACAGAATAAAAATGTTTTAGAATACTTAATATGTGAGATATTTATAACACATGATTAAGAGAAATAAGCACGTAAAACCATACCACAGAAAAAAGATTAGATGGACATAAATACCAGTATGTGATAACAATAGTTATATCTACCTGGTAAGATTACAGTTGATTTTTAATTTTTTTCAGTTTCCTTTTATTTTCCAAATTTTCTATAATGAATATGTATTATTTTGTAATTAGATCATGTTACAATTTTTAAACAAAAAATCAGGCTATAATCTTTAAAAAATATATTAGTTAGTGTTAAAAACAATACAACAGGCCCAAAATGGAATCGTTTATGCTAAGTCCCACATCACCAAACCAAGACTTAATTACAGTTTTGGCTCTCCCAGATATTCCAATCAGGAATTGCCTAATCAACATAAATTAGGTAATCTGCCTGACAGACCCCTGCAATCCCCTAAAGGAAAGTAACCTTGCAGTAACCAATCCACTTTTTTGCCTAGTATAACTTCCTTGCTCCCATTCCCTTCTGGCTATTTTCATTTTGTACAGCTCCCCAGAGTTCCCTTCTATCTGCTAGATTGGATGCTGCCTGATTCGAACTGACTTTTGCTCAAACTCTCAAAATTTTTAGTATGCCTCAGTTTATCTTTCACCATTAGGAATGATGGAACAATGTACTGTCAATGATACATCCAAAGCTTCTGTAGAAGAGGAAAGAACCAATAGTTAACAGAACTTAAATGTAAATGATTTAATTTTTACAATGATTTTAATGAAAGCATTTATCTCCACAGAGGAGAAAGCTAATATTCATTTGTAAGTTGCAAGGTTTAATCTTAATGTACAAAGAAAATAAAGGTCTTCATGAAATACATGCAGCCAGAAAATTTCTTTCCTTAACTATTTTACTGTGAAATGAGATAAATGGATGTGAAAGTCCTTTATGAACTTGAAGTGCTTTACAAATCTATTACTATTACCATCAGAAGACTGTCATGTTCTACCTCTAGTAACTGCTGTGTGACTTGTCATAGGGGTCATACATTTACACAAAAAATTATTTCCAAAGGTTGTGAAGATACCCCCAATTCTCATCACATTTAAGTAATAAGCTGTCTCCTGGTTGACAAATGCAGACAATTGCCTTGTGTGATATCCCCATGTCAGCCTTAGAACACTGCACTCCTAAAAGGACAATGCAGCTTAAATTGAATATAATCATTTTCTTACTTTAGATATGGGAGAAGTGTCAGGAAACATCAAATGTTCCAGTGCTTTTAAAAGACCCCAGAAAGAGATTAAAAAACATGAGCAAAACCCAGCTTTCATAGCTACTGTATGGATTCAGCTGCTCTAAATTCTTAGAAATCCTGAAGTTGCTCAGACAAGGTGTTGGTTAAGTGAAGGTGGATGGTGGATGATGCCTCACTTGATTCATCAGCTATCACTGAGAGAATGAGTGAGATGGAAAATGGGCACAATTCACCTTTTTCTGTGTAGCATAATGGGCCTAGAATTTGGCATCACTATTTAGCACAGGAAATACATAAGATTAGAGACAAGGAAGCCTTGGGTTTTTGCTCTAACTTCACCACTAATTTAAGAATGGGATCTTGGGTAAGTCACTTAAACCTCTAAAAACATCAAATTTCTTATCAGCAAAATGTGACTCAATTAGATAATGAATTTGAAAACACTTTGCAAAATTAAAAGTACCAAGGAAATAATTCTTCCATTCCAAAAGGTTATGAACATCATTAAAATTTACCACACAGAAGAAGGGCACACACAAATGAGACTTAACTGTGATGAACAGACAGATTTACAGAAGCGGTATCACATTAAGGCGGACCACAGGTCTAATAAAGACAAACAATGGGCACCAACCTATGCCTGAGGAAATCTGGATTTTCACAGGAAACACAGAGCTCCTAGTGAAACGTTCTCTAGGTGGTATGGAGATGATCCAACAATATGTCCTAACTTCAAAAGGAGAGAACGGTATCTTGAAAAACCAAGAGGCCTTCAGAGAGACCGACAAGAGATGCATTAATACAGGCATCAAGCTCCAGATCAAATTAAAGTTTTACAGAGCTGTGAAAGAGGCTCAGGAAGAAGAAATTCTTGCAGGAGGTGGAGTCCCTGAAAGTTAGCTTTGATGGATGGATGATTAGGCAACTGACTGACCAACCTCCCTGGGAGGCAGCTTTAGCAACTTGGGCTATTCCTGAGTCTAAGAGGCAGACTCACAAACAATGCTAAGCAACTAAAAGAGCTTCTAATTGAACAGTAAAATTTATTTTCAAAGGGGAAGCAGGGGGTGTGACACATGCGGTAGTTAGCAGTCTACTACTGACTCTATAACCACTATAGCCGGAGAAGTTCGCTGATGTGTCAGACATGTTAAAAAGTGAAAGTTTGCCACAGCATACGATTGCCGTAGCTTTCTCCCCAAGCATTTCAAGAAAGAAGTTATAAGGCCAACTTCCATAATGATGCCTGTTACACAATAAGGACAAGCCAGGGGCCTAGGAATTCAATTTTCCACAGGGTCCCGTCAATGTAGCCATATACTGACCCACTCTCTCATGGAAATAGCCGGAGAAATATAAATATCAAGACTATGAGCACATCACAGGCCTCACTGGAAAAGCCCCACACAGAAAAATGTGTGGGTGTGAATTTTTCCATTCTGGAAGGGTAAAGGCCTGAGCTGATGATGCTGGGATGAGACACTGAAGTCTTTAGAGAAGTGAAACAAGTGTAATAAAGTTGACACACAGATTACCAAATAGCCTTTCCCTTATAACTGATGCTAAATTTGTGGTTTTGATTTGAAAGGTACAGAGAGACATTCTGCATTTTTTTAGGGGGAAAAAAAAAAGGAAAAGATCATCATCATTGGTCTCTAATCTTTTCTAAAAGAAAAAATTATTGTCTCTAACCTGGCTTTTTCTTTACTTTTTTTCCCTTGCAGAACTGTAACTCTTATTTTTAAATTTTAGGAAGATGTTTTATATTCTTCTGAATATTGCCTAATGCATAGATAAAAAGTACTGAAACATTTTTCTCTTTTTTTTTTTTTTTGTGGTACGCGGGCCTCTCACTGTTGTGGCCTCTCCTGTTGCGGAGCACAGGCTCCGGACGCGCAGGCTCAGCGGCCATGGCTCACTGGCCCAGCCGCTCCGCGGCATGTGGGATCTTCCCGGACCGGGGCATGAACCTGTGTCCCCTGCATCGGCAGGCGGACTCTCAACCACTGCGCCACCAGGGAAGCCCTCTCTGTTCTTTTTATATACAATTAAGTGTTCCTTAGAATGTGTAACCTGGACTTCCCTGGCAGTCCAGTGGTTAAGACTCTGTGCTTCCACCGCAGGGGGCAAGGGTTCAATCCCTGGTCAGGGAATTAAGATCCCGCATGCCTCGCAATGTGACCAAAAGAAAAAAAAAAAAAAGTAAATTATGCTCAAAGAATGTGTAACCTTTCCTGCCTATCCACCCTCATCTTAATCCTAAATTTACATATCTACATTTTAACCATGTTGTCAAAATTCGGTTTAAAGTCATGTTTCTTCTTCAAAATTCTTCATATTCACTTTTCTTGAGGCAGCAATCACCTATTACCTGGGATTACACCTGTCTGTGTATGACTGCTCTATTACACATCAGGTTGTTTGAGAAAGAACACAAATGGTAAGAGTGTGGGCTTTGGAGTAAGATTATTCTGGTTTCAAATCCTTGTTCTGCCCTAAACTGGTAGTAAGGGCTAAATAACCTAGAACAAATTATTTAACATCTCTGATCTTCAGTTGTCTAATCTACAAAATGGTACCATCACTTCACAGGTAAGGCTTAAACTAGACGGTGCGCCTGCGCATTTCCTTTCTATATACCTGACAGCATCATAGGTGCTAGATAAGTATCTGTTTAAAGAACAGACAAGAAATGAATAAGGTAGTAAGAACGGAGAAGTTACAAGAAATGTCTTTGAAGAAGGATTTCCTCAGTTTAAATTAGCAGTATATATCTGTACTATCATTCAGGCAGTCAGTGCATTACACTGAGGACAAACAAACACAATCCTAAGTATCCTACCTGATATAATGACTACAAAAATACTGATCTGATGTTATTTAATAAATATTATTGTTATACTCATAGTGTCACAGGTGCTTTAGAAGCTAAATCTAAATCTATTAAAGAGTGAAAACATATAAACTAGAAACTTGTGGACTGGTTTATATATGGCACACATAAAGTCTATTATAAAACTGGCATCAATACCCTTGGATGCAAACCCTTTTCTGAGTATTTGTTTGTCACAAGTTTTTTGCAGTACTTAATTTTTTCATAAAGGTGTTCCAAGAATTGTAATGGATACCCCTCCTGGTAACTTCTATTGATTGAGTTCTGGCTTCTGTACTTTAAGAGTCATATTGGAATAACTGAGCCCAAATACCCCTGCTCTGAGGACTGCTCTCACTCCACAAGACACACACACACACACACACACACACACACACACACACACACAATGTTCCGTGGCTCACCACGGCCTCCTGGACTGCTTATTACGCTGCCTTTTGCACCCCCAGCCACAATAATTAGGCCAGTATTGGATCACCACGAGCTAGTCACATCATCTTTCTCCTAAAGAGTGAACGAATGGTATCCAGAAATTCCAGTTAGTGAGCTTCCTATAAACAAATAAACTTGGGGATCCCTATTGTTATGCTTGTTTTCTGCCTTATATTTAAAGAAATATAAGCAATCTGTTCAACAGAGAGAGAGAAAGAAATGAAATGGACATGAAGAGGGAGAAAGATCTAATAGCTCAGGTGGCCCCTGAGAGACTGAGAGGAAGAAAAAGCATCCTTGATTCTGGCAACATTCCAACTCTCACTATATCCCCTTGATGCCCATCAAAAAGAATAAAGGAGCAAAAATAAATCTGTAAAACAAATGACCAAAAACAACCCCCATTAGCATTAGTAGTGTCCTTGTATGCAAACCCTTTTCTGAGCATGTTTGTTAAACACCGTACCACTAAAAAAAAAAAAAAAAGTACAACAGACATTAAGAGATTTAAACAGATACAAGAAACATGTTAAAATTAAAACAGCATAAAACAGTGCCTCATAAAATACTGAGCATAAAACAAGCTCAGTATTTTATGTATTCTAATTTTAATACCTCTCTAGCTGATTGTATAAGAAGTAATCTAGCATGTTGTATGCATTAGCTCAGTCATCGTGGAGATAAAAAGGTAAAGCCATCCTGAAACAGGAAACCAATATTCTTCCTGTTTAATCAACAAATCTAAAAATTTATTCTTTTCAACTATTTATTCTTGCTCTTGTCCACCACAACATGGTGTTCCACATAGTTTTATGACAAAGAGAAATTTTTCATGAGACTCTTTTGTATCCCCACCCCCTTAAAGAAAGAGGGAGGAAAAACTGTTTCACACAGAAGGCGTTAGTTGTATGAATTAGAACTGCCACCTAAGTGTGGGCTAATGTAACCAAGAGGGATTTCACCTACATCCATTCAGTCAGTTTATGGGGGTTTAAAGAAATTCCAAAGAGTCATCAGAAGAGGAAAAATAAAGGTAATGCTTTTTGCCACACAGGTAGAATCTTTGAAAGTATGTGTAATATGTAAAACATTTTGACACCCCCATCATATTTTTCCAGAATTAACAGTATAAATTCTCTTGTTCAAGAGCTTCCTATCAGCCTCTCTAATCACTACTCACAGTAACCTCAACTCCTGCCACAATGTACAAGATGCAACTCTTGTCTTGCATTGCACTAACTCTTGCACTCGTGGCAAACGGTGCACCTACTTCAAGCTCTACAGAGAACACAAAGAAACAAGTGCAGTCATTGCTGCAGGATTTACATTTGCTTTTGAAGGAAATTAATGTAAGTTTATTCCCTTTCTTACTCAAATTATTACATTTAATTTGTCTAAGTGGAGTTTCTTTTTTTTAATAACAATCTGTTATGCTTTCTCAGAATTATGAGAACCTCAAGCTCTTCAGGATGCTCACATTTAAATTTTACATGCCCAAGAAGGTAAGTACAACTTTCTACATTCATTTACATTTTAATAGAATTGAAAGTAATGTGAAAATTTACAAACTACTTGGATTAATAATAGCACTTCATCTGAGGAGAAGAATTAGTAACCTCAGCATCTTTTTGAAAAAAACCAAGTTTGCTAATGGGCCTCTGAAAAATGGCTTTGCCAATATTTTCTTTATACGTACTTATGTGTGTTTGGGGGTAGAGGGAATGGGAAGAAAAGAATAATATTCTCTTTATTGCTCAGACAGTTTTCAAAAGGATTGTGTTGACCTACTGTTTTATTTAAAAATATAAAACTCTAGAGATACTTGATCATATCACTTTACCACTCAAATTAGCAAAACTGATATCAGAGGGCCCACTTTAAAATAAATCCTTTACTGTTTTAGGAAAGAATCTTAAGGATCTATCTTCGAGATGCAGCATAGCAGTAATCCGTAGCACAGATTCTAGGGCAGATTATTTAAACTGAAATCTCAGCTCTGCCATGTCCAATCTTTTGTAACCTTGGGCAAGTTACTCTCTTTGTGATTCAGTTTCTTACTTACTTATGTAAATGATAATTGTATATACTTCATATAGTTTTGTGAGGATTAAGGAGTAAATGTAAAGTACTCAGAACAGTATCTGGCATATGGTAAACACCATATAAGCATTAGCTATTAGAAGTAATAATAAAGACAAAATTCTTCCTGGAGAGTGTAAAGTAAAATTTTGGACTTACACATCTTTCATGTCAATAGACCTAGAGACTTCTGATGCTATATGACTTACATTCCAAGACTAAAAGCTTCATTTGGTCGTTTGGGGATTCAGACAGTTAGCTAAGCATCATCTAAGCTCCTAGAGCTACGCTAGTCATGTAAAATTTCCTAGTCGTCGTACCAGTCAACAGATAATGGGCAAAATCTGATGCTAAGAAGAGTTTGTCCCTGGGTGAACAGCCCAGAAAAAAAATGGGATTTAAGGGTAATGAATGCAATCACACTGACCCACTTCTTATAAATTCGAGGAAATTATACATCAAACTACCCCTTTAAAAGATAAAAAGGAGATAACTTAGAGATGCTCCTCCAACTTAATCAGAGTCACATAACTCTTACCTCCAACAGCGTAAAGACACTAGACTGTTTTTTGAAGGAAAGAGCTCCAATTTGCTCATGCCAAAAACTTAAGCCCTGAACTTGTAGAATTTATAGTAGCAAGTTGAAAGGGCATTAGATGAAAATGTCATAAAATGTATGTGGTGTATTCCTACCTCTCCCTTTAAAAAGTGTTAAAAAGATAACACCAGATTATGTACATAATTTAGAGGGTGGTAGAATTCTTTGAAATCTAGCAGTTTCTAAATGACAACGCAAAATCTATTTGAAACTAAAAGTAATGTGATAAACGCCATTCATTTGTTCATTTTACAACCATTCATGTTTGCAAAAGAATTTAGAGAGCTATAAAAACATTTAATTCAAAGGTTGTTATGTTAATGTTATAAAGAAAAAGAACTGAAGTTTAATCCTGGCTCCACCTAGTCATATGGCCTTGGGGAAGACATTGAAATTCTGAGATTTAGTTTCCTTATTTGTAATATGGAGATAACACACTGCATTACCTATCACAAAAGGTGGCTGTGAGACTTGGGCTTCTTTAGGACCAAAACACTTTGAAATTATAATGTACCACAGAAGTATGAAATATTATCATTATATACAGAAGTGTGTTGTGTGTGTGTATTTGTATGTGTATATGTCTAAATTAGGAGGCCCATCCAAAAATCCTTCAAATATTGTAAGCTTTTATTTGATTTGGACAAATCATTTTTAAAAATATATCTTAGGGCTTCCCTGGTGGCGCAGTGGTTGAGAGTCCGCCTGCCAATGCAGGGGACACGGGTTCGTGCCCCGGCCCGGGAAGATCCCACATGCCGCGGAGCGGCTGGGCCCGTGAGCCATGGCCGCTGAGCCTGCGCGTCCGGAGCCTGTGCTCCGCAACAGGAGAGGCCACAGCAGTGAGAGGCCCGCGTAGCGCAAAAAAAAAAAAAAAAAAAATCTATCTTAATGTACTTATTATAGAAAAGTAAAAAATTAAGATGTAGTTATATGTGCCTGCTATACTGACCCATTACTAAATAGCTACAACTAACTAATCCATAAAGTGTTGGAACTGTGACAGATGGCATCCAAGAGCTCCCTCTGTCCCTAACATTCTATGATTCTCAACTCTTAGATTATTAAATATTAGAATCGGAGAATGTGATCCTATACTTCCACATTATGACTACTCTGATTCTAATAATTTCTCTGCAGACTGGAAAAGAATTCAACCTATATTGGTGATTTACATTTGGGTGCAGAAATGTTGACTTTTTTCAAAGTCAAATTAAGCTGAAATTAATGCCTCATTATTTGTTAACTAACAGTTAATGCTAACTATGGGCAGCTGAACTCTCATTTTTCCAGTCTTATAATGTTGGTCCATCTTTATAGCAATGATGAAAACAGAGAGAATGGTAAAAACTATATACTGCCTCTGTTAATACATTTTGATATTAATTTCTGATTCTGACCTTTAGTCAGGGCAAATTGACCTGATAATTACTTTTATTATTATTCAAGGCTACAGAATTGAAACATCTTCAGTGTCTAGCAGAAGAACTCAAACCTCTGGAGGATGTGCTAAATGTTGCTCAAAGCAAAACCCAGAACTCGATAGATATCAAGGATTTAATGGACAATATCAACAGAATAGTTTTGACACTAAAGGTAAGATATTACCTTATTTGCTCTCCTGGAAATAAAATAAATGGAAGGGTGTTTTAACATGGTATAACATTTTTGGTGTTTGTGAAGTACTCATGCATTTACGTCCACTGTGAACATAACTCATTTTTATATTAGGTGGAGCTGGGAAGTGTAAGCTAGAGGGCTTCCACCTACCATCCATTCAGGGACAAGCCCCCACCGCTGCACTCTGTCACCCCTCACATGAACACAAAATTGGGAGTGGAAGAAGACACTGAATTGAATTTCACAGAAAGCAGACAGGTTTCATTATATATTTTTTAATTCCTTCAGATAATTTTCCAGAATAGCTAATTCTGATTACCTGAAAGACTTTTTAAATGAGATTTTCCTATCATCTGGTGGAAGAACTGAGAGATTTGTCTAAAAAAAAAAAAAGGCAACCAGTAAAATGGCCAATGGACCAGATAATTAACTTTTTATTTAGAAGTAATACTCACTTTCAGGACCTCAAGTATTTTTAAATGCATAGGAAGCATGAAACATACAAGGAACTTGGGTGATGTGAGGAATTCATGGCTCTCTTTTCTCATCCATCTGCCAAAGTACAAAATTCATGAATTAATAGATATTCTAAATAAACAGCATAATTTTAATTACAGTAGAACCAACTTTCTAAAAGTATGTAACTCTAGTTGTTTCCAAATAAGAGTCACTTTATTAGTAGACAGTCTCTATTTAATTTAAAAAATACATTGAGATCAATGTCATCTACCCATTGATGGACTCAGTTTACCACCTATGTCAATAATTTTGCTCTAAAATTCTTGACCAACATCAGAAAAACTGATTCTAAATTCTAGATGCAAAATTAATATAAAATTACATGAAAATCGAAAAAGCAAGATACTTTAAAAAATCTAAGCCCCCAAGAAGTTATAATATTTAAATAACTATATGTAAGAGGGTATATAATACTGCAATAGTTTGTTTAAAAGGGAATACTTTATCTCACTTGATTTATGTTTTCAGGATAGGAATTACTTCAAATTTGAAAAAGTCCCCCCTTTCAATCTCACTATATATCAAAATATTTTCTTAGCTTGTCAGCCAGAGGCAGAGTTGAAACAGTTCCTATCAGCAGAGGAGGTTAATTTCTAAAAAGTCAGTCCACAGAATTTCTAATGTTTAGATTTCTAAAAATTGGGAAATTTATCTGCACTGAGGTGGGGTGGGATTCGTTATGAGTATTTTTGAAAACGTTCTTCATACAAATTTCCCCCCAAAGCTTATCCTAACTTACTCTGGGCTGGTTCCATCTTGCTTTGGGGAAAATATGAGGAGATTCACTCAAGCAGACTAATAGGATATTTAAGGTTTAGAAATGAAGAAAGTATAATGTGCTTATCACTGTATACATGTAACCTATATTTAGATACAGATATAATTCGAGAGGAAAAGAGGTTTAACAACTTTAATTCTGCATGTAGCACTTAATGAAGTATTTGTCTAAAACTGTTTTAAAATGTTTATTGTACAAAATTCAGGGAAAAACATTGTGTTCATTAAGAGTGACAATTAACAAATGAGGACAATTTCCGTTTTTATGTCACTATCACTGGGTATCATAACATATAACTTTGGCACATCATTTTGATCATTTCAAGAAAATGTGAATGGTTAATATGTTTAACATACTTGAAAATAAAGGCCATAAGTCTATAAGACTTCAACTGAAAATATTATATATAAGGTAAACTACCCTGAACTAAAACAAAATTAACATGTTTTCTTTTACAGGGATCTGAAACAAGAGTCACATGTGAATATGATGATGAGACAGTAACTGCTGTAGAATTTCTGAACAAATGGATTACCTTTTGTCAAAGCATCTACTCAACAATGACTTGATAATTAAGTGCCTCCCATTTTAAATGTATCAGGCTTTCTATTTATTTAAATATTTAAAATGTATATTTATTTTTTGATGTATGCTTTTCTACCTTTTGTAACTATTAGTCTTCAGATGATAAATATGGATCTTTTAAGATTCTTTTTGTAAGCCCTACGGGCTCTAAAAAATTCACTTAAATTATTTATCCTAAAGTATTTATTTTTATGTTGAATTGTTAAAGACAATGTCTATGTAGGTCAGTTAATAAAATTATTTAATAAAAACAAGCCCAGATATTTGTTATTCTGGGAATAGCACAGAGTGAGCACTAAAATATTTCTGAATTACTCATGTAAACTCACAAGACGGTTAAGATGCTTACAAAAGTCACTCTTCCCCTGAAGAGGTATGTGGAATACAGAAATGGGTTTCTCAAAGCTCTTGCTTTCTCCTTTCATAAATTGATTAGACTCTTAATTCTAATCTGAGACTACCTCATCAAATTATACTATTTTCCTTCGCCAGGTCATGCCTTAAATTTAAATAAGATGCCAAAACAAAAACATTCTTGAAACCCTTTATATGATTGGTGTGTCTTTCTATCCATTCTCCAACATCTTATACCTTGCTCTCTGCCCTCAGGAGGCTCACCTATTTGACCTATATCAAAGCTCTCCCCTGCCCTTTGGCTTTCCATTGGGTCCTGCCACTGGGGAACCCTGGTAGGATGTCTGAGGGACAGAAGAGATTCCCCTGACTTTCCCTATGGAGTAGCCACTGGATGGTTGTGCCTCTCGACCAAAGAACCCAGTTTCTCTCAAGGTGGCTCTCTTGAGATTTTTTCCTTCTGAGTTCTGCTAACCTTTCCCTCCACTCCTCCCTTCCAGCCTAAAGATGGTAGCACTTATACTATTACCAGCTCCAGGGTACTATACTATTCCTTGCAGTTTCCCTGTATGCTGACCATAGCTTTGTAAATTGTCTCTTTATTAGGTTCTCCTTGAATTATTCTGAGTATGCCATCTGTTTTCTGAGTCAGACACAGTAGTTGTACCAGAAATAGTCCTAAGAAATAGATCCTCAAAATAGAATTCTGGGACCAGGTTGTTCATATATTCAGGGAATACAACAAAATAAGGCCATGAGAAATCTATGGGATGTAGCATCCTGATTTTTCAAATTATTATCAGTGGTAGCATAGGATGAAATGCAGATAGAGAGCAAGATGTGAGATGAAATGACTGTGACATTTAATTGCTACAGCAATAATAGTATAAAAGTTGTGATTATCACCTGTATTATTCTGACAGTCTCAGAGAATGAAGGGAAAAAATTAAAGTTATGAACACACAATTAAAGACATTCATGGGCAACCAGAAGTCCTCACTGGCAGTTGTGAAGGAGTTCATCTCTTGTAATCATAGGGTGTATATGGCAGAGAACAAAGCAAAGAGTCTAATGTAAGATCTGCAAAGAGCTAGTGCCACTTAAAAGCTTAAGCCCTCCAGGTCTCCTACAGTAAGGATGGGGAAGGAGTGGGACTCTGAGATATGGGATGTGGATGTTCTGCCAGACATGGAGACTGAGAACCTTAAACATCTGTCTTTCCTGTTGACAGAGGCAACTCCTTTTCTTTAATAGAATCCCTTGTGAGGAAAAACTACTCCTTTACTTAAAAACCTTCCAATGACTCACAAATTGAGGACAATTTTCCTCAGAACACACCTCTACCATCTTTCCTTGCCTCCATGCCTAAAATGGGAGTTAAGATCTCAGCATTCTGGGGCAATGAGATACAAAGTGTTTAGACCAATGGGGATGAAAAATAAGTCATGTTTGGGCTACTTTAATTGTGATGAATGCAACTCCCTGGGACTCCGAATTTAATGATAACTTGCAAATGGCATTAACAGCTGGTTGAGTAAATGCTGGGACTCTACAGTGGCCTCTTTTAATGATGTTGAAATACCAGAGCTTCTTGGTAGAAGATGGAGTCCAAAGGACGAGGGAACTGGAAATGTTGAAATGGATCCATTAGGTACAGTCTTCTCATCTTGCCCAGGAAGACTTTAGGAAGTACACTGGTAAGAGGGACACTAGCATCCACCAGAGTTCTGTGGTGGTGTTTTCATTAGGCCAGAAATGACAGACGGTGCTGCAATGGAACTGGTTTCCCGGATCTCATTGGGGAATAACGTAATCCTGGAATGATAAAGGCCAGGTGACAGCACTTAGCCCTCAAAGACAAAATGGAAGCAATCACCACGATAAACCACAGGGCAGAGTGCTAATCAAAGTGTTCTATCCAAAACAGATCTTAAGTGGTGGCTACCTGATTGCAGGATCCCTAAAAATTAGAAGATTCTAATTCTGTTGGGCAGAAATGAATGAAAGTCACCATAATTGGAATTCATGAGCTGTTCCAACTTCCTGGATTTAAGCCACTTCATATACCTGGTATTCCTGCCTCAGAAGGGGGATGCAGAATCCCTTTAAGGAAGGATACTGTAATATGGCCACAGATGTATACTGCAAAAATTTCCCCAAGCCATTCTGCAAGAGATATTTACAAAGAGACAATTTGCTGAAGAATGGGAACTATCAAGATATTCTGGGGGCTATTAGATAATGGCCCTGAAGGACCCTATAATTCTGAAACTCCACTGTGAGTCACCAGTCAGAATGGGGACTTAGCCTGATGGAAGATTAGCCCAAGTCCCTCTCAGGAGGGCCCAAAGGGATCACAGACCCTCCTGTAGCACACCCCCATAGTGGCCAAGGAGCTGCACTGTTCAGGACTCCCTTCAACAGAACATATTCTCCAGGGAGCATAGGTGACTGACAGTCTCTAGCTATTGCCATTTGCATTTACATAACATGGGCAATAGAATATGTTAACTGTCTTGTCCCAGGGATATATCAATTTTACTGCTTTCTATCCTAATTAGTCTGGAAAGTACTTGATCATCTTACTGTTTCAAAGAATATCATGTGGGTCCATTACATTGATGCTTTTATGCTAACTGGATTTGTTGAGAAGTAACAAGTAGGAGTAGTGCCTGAGTAAGGCGAATGTGCGTTAGAAGAAGGGTGACAAGTTCAGGGATGTGTCACAAATATGAAGTTTCTAAGGGTCCAGTAGTTTCATGCATGTTAGGAGGTTCCTCTACAGTGGAGGGCAAGATGCTGTGCCTTGAAAGGCCAATTACAAAGAGGTACAAAGCTTGGTGAACCTCTGGGATTTAAAAGAATGCTACATTTGCTACTCTGACCCGTTTTTGAAGGGTAACTCATAAGGCTGTTAGTTTTCAGTGAGGCCCACAGCAAGAAAGGGCTACATAGCAGGCCCAGGCCTCAATACAAATTCTTCAGCCACATGAGATTTATGACCCAGCCGACCCAGTGTTATTCAAAGTGTTTGTGATAGAGATGTTAACAGCCCGTAGAAAGTCCCCAAAAGATAATGACCACACAGTCCTATAGTTTTTAGAAAAGACCACACCCTACACTGCAGATACTCCATTAAAAGCAGCTCTTGGCTTGTTACAAAACCCTGGTAGAGACAAATGTCTGACCATAGGACACCAAAAGATTATGCAACCTGAACTGCCCATCATGAACTAGTTATTAACTGATGTACTGAAACATAATATTGGACAACAGAGCACATTTCACTATAAAATGCGAGTAGGTATAAACAGGTCCAAGAGGGACAAGTCAACTTTATCAGCAGGCAGTTTAGACTTTCATGGTATGTGGTTTAACCCCGCTCCCTCAGCCTACTCCTTCGGCTTCTTGCGGAGTTCCCTATTATAAGAGAAAATTGAGGGCCTGGTTCACAAATGGATCTGCACCAGATGCTGGTATCAGCCAGAATGGATGATCCCAGAGTAATAACCCTATGCAGATTTGTACATTTGGTTACCCATTTCATATTGAAGGAGAAATGGACAGAGGTTTGGATCTAGAATAGACTGATTTATGGGAAGTGACAAATGAGATTGCCAGATGACTGGGGGTATGAGGAAGAAAATGGAAATGGAAAATTGGTGAGAGGGAGGTCTGAAGAAGATGTATGTGAATGGGCAGAGAATCTGAAGATATTAATGTCCCACTGTAAAGAAGGCTCTCATTATTCAGGTGGACAAGATGACCCTTCCTGAGGATGCCAGCCAGCCTCTTTCTTTGGCCAATCCAGTGCTTATTCAATAGACTCATGAAAAAATGGCTACGGCAGCAAGTATGGAGATATGCATGAGCCCAACAAAACGGTCTTTCACTCACAAATACTGATCTGGCTACTGCCACTGTTGAGTGCCCAACCTCCCCAAAGCATAAGCCAATGCTGAGCTTTCAATATGGCACCATGTCCCTGAGGAACCAGCTGGGATTGATTATACTGGACCTCTTCCACTGGGGCATGAACAATGTTTTGTCCTCAAAAGGATAGATCCATGTTCTAAACACAGATTTTCCTTCTCTGCCTCAAGTGTTCTGCAGCACCCCTGTCATTAGATTTATAGAATGCCTTATCCATCATAACACTGCCTCCAACCAAAGAATATAGTTTATGGCAAAAGAATCATGAGCATGTGGCAATAGGATCATGAGCATGGATTTCACTTATCTCACTACATGCTCTATCATTCAGAGGCAACTGGCTTGGTAAGACAGTGAAATGGACTGTTGAAGGTTCAGTTATGAACCTGCTTGGAAACAGTATTATGAGGATCAAGTGCAGAATGCTCTATCTGTGTTAAATCAGCAGCCAAAATATGGTACAGTCTCCCCCAGAGCCAGAGTGCACAGGTCTGGGAATCAAGAAGTACAAGTAATGGTAAGCCATCTCATTATTATACTAAATGACTCACTTGAAAATTTTTTTTTACCTCCCATTAATAAAACCTTAGCTTGGTTAATATTAAGGTCCTAGTGCTCAATGAGACACGTGTCTACCAGGAACATTAACTTCTATCAGAAAACTGATTAACTGGGAGCTGAGACTATCTTTTGAGCAACTGGGGGCTTTTCATGCAGCTGAACCAACAGGTACATATTGTACTAGCAGAGTAATTGATTTTGCTGACAAGGGGAAACTGAATTCCTGCTACAGAACAGATGTGACTGCTGCACAATAGGTAACACTGTATTTGGAACCCAGGAAACTCAGCAGGGCATCTTTTAGCTCTCTCTTTCCAATTGTACTGATCAATGGAAAACCGTACCAATCCTCAAAATGCAAGAGCACCAATGATTCAGATTCCATAGAATTGAGATCTGGAGTCTACCACCAGGCAAAGAATTCCACCCAGCCAAAGTAATGGCAGAGGATAAAGGGGAACATGCAAAGAGTATTGAAAGAAGGTAGCTATGATTACCAACTTTCATGACTGTGAACTTTCATGACTACCAACTTTCTCGGCTATTGAGCAGAGACCCAGGTAGTTATTTTACTTTTCTTTTTGGGACTTCATGTAGTCTCACTTTCTTTATGTGAAATATACTGGTGGTGTGCCTAATATTTTAAGTTTCAGGAAAGTATCGCTGAACGGACATTACCCCACAATGATACCAAAATTGATGGAATTTCAAGTGTCTCCCTTGCTTGAGATACAAACTTTTCTCCCAAATGAAGAAAGAGAGTATCTGTTAAGGAACAAAGGAAAGGGGTGAACTGTGCCAGGTATTTCCATTTTCCCCTTGACAACCTGACATCCTCTCGACCCTAAGCTGACTTACATACATTAATGTGCTTTCCTGCCTTCTGGTTTCTAGTTGAGTTTGGCCAAATCCCTGGTAAGAGTTGGATGAAGGATCACCTCTGGATGGCCTCAGGATGGCTTACCAAAGGTCATACTCCTCTCAATATAGCCCTTTCTTTATGACCCTGACCTTCATTTTTCTAGTAATCTCCTCCACCCTTCAAGCCTAAGAGTGGTACCAGCTCCCCTGTGTGAGGGGACAGCAACCAGCGCAGGCAGATATTACAGGTTACATTCCTCATGAGAAAGAATGTGGACAACAGACATCCTGGCTTTTTTGCTGAAGCTATTTTCCAAATTATGGCACAGGGAAATAGAACTCAAGTGGCAGACCTATGAGGAAATAAAAGTAGGAGTTCAGGGTTGTCAAAGTGAATGGGATTTGAGAAGCAAAACAGAGGGAACTGTGGAAAAGGACCCCATCCATATATCTACATATAAATTCCCTTCAAGGGCTGATCTGTCACCTCCACATGCACAGGTTAAGACACCTTCCAACAACCAAAAGAAATGGCAGAGAAAAAGCAGGTATGAGGCAAATGAGCTGTGTCGTGCTGAGGAGACACAGACTGGAGTTTAACCTCTGCCATGGGGGAAGGGTCTAGTAAACACACCAGAATTTAAGATGAGAGAAAAGAAGGGGCAAGGCCCTAGGTAAATGAGCCTTAGAATAAGGCCATCTGAAATAAACCAGCTCTCACAAAGCCTAAAACCAGGATTCAACAGGATGAAATGTATCCACCAGATTCTACTTGCCTTCTCAAGACAACATAATCTGCTTTAAAGATAACATCATCAAATCCACATCCAGAGCCTCTATAATATTTCATCCACATGTAACATCAAAAAATTATGAGGCATGCTAACACACACATACATTCAAAATTATGAGGCCAAAACCAATAAAAATCTTCAATGAAGAATTCAGATATAGTTATAAGTCACAGACTTCAAAATAACTGGTTAATATGTTGAAGAAAATAGGGCATTAGTTCTAAAATATAGATGAAACTACAATGAATTTTGGTAGAAAGCTGAAATATATTTTAAAAAAATCTAATGAACATTCTGGAACTGAGAAATACAGTATCTGAAATTAAGAAATCACTAGATGTGTTTAAAAGCATTACTGAACATAGCAGAAGACTGGAATAGTGATCCAAAGACAGGCCAATAAAAAATAACCAAACTGAAGACCAGAGGAAAAAGGAAGAAGAAACAAAAAGAACGTAAGAAACAAGTGGAACACAGCAAAAAGATCTAACATACAGGTAAATGGAATCATAAAAGGAAAGGGAAAAAAGAGGAATAAGCTATATTTGAAGATATAAAGGCTAATAATTTTCACAAACAATTAAAAGACATTTACCTACAGATTAACGAAGCTCAGTAAAACCCAAGCAGGATAAATACAAAACAACAAAAAACACCCATACAAAACCCTCCAATCCACACCTAGGGAAATCACAGTCAAATTGTTGAAAACCAAAGACAAAAAGCAGCCAGTGGGAAAAAAGGTATTGCCTTCAGCAGAACAATAATAAAATTATTGGCTAATTTTTCAACAACACTTACGGAAGCTGGAAAACAATGGGATGACACACGGGTGATAAAACAAAACACATAATCATCTAGAATTCTTTTCAGAATTTGTTAGAAATTTAGGTGAAACAGACAGACAAAATTCTGAGAAAACTAGTCAAAAGCAGACCTGAACTATAAGTACTTCTAAAGGAATAACTTCAGGTTCAAGAGAAAAATCCCAGATGGAAGCACACAACTGCAAAAAAAGAAATGGAAAGTACCACACTGGGTAAATAGTAGCTAATTAAGATGACAACATGTCTTGTGGCATTTTAACATATGAATAAGTAAAATATTTGACAGCAAAAGAACTTAGGGCAAAAGAGAGTAAGTGGCATTAAAATGTTACATTAAAAACTTGCATTGTTTGGGAAGTGCTAAAAGAATAAAGTTTAAGTAGACTGTAGTAAGTCAAATTTGTGTATTATAATATACAGCAACCTCTAAAAGAATAGTATAACTAAAACGTAATACAGGAGAAAATATAATATTAAAAATACACCTAAAACGATAAGATAAAAATAATAAAGAGAAGCTATAGGAACAAAGAATGAGACAAACAGAAAACAAATAGCAAGAATAAAGACTTAAACCAAATTCTATCAATAATCTCATTAAATATAAATTAAGAAAAACTCCAATTAAAAATAGATTGTAAGATACAATAAACGCTAATCCCAATTAATGGATTGGGAGTTTGGGGTTAGCAGATGCAAACTATTAAATATAGAATGGATAAACAATAAGGTCCTACTGTACAGCACAGGGAAGTATATTCAATATCTTGTGATAAACCATAATGGAAAAGAATATAAAAAAGGAACGTAAAAAACAAAGTTGATTCTAATATTTAAATTAAAAAAACTATATAAAAGTAATCATTTTAATAAACATATATCGACTACTTGTTTAAAAAAATACCAACTATACACTGGTGTTTATAAAAAAATACTTTAAAAAGACAAAAAAGGTTAAATGTATAAGGATGAAAAGAAATTACAATGCAAACAGTAATCAAAAACAAACAAAAAACCCCCCAAAATACAGAGGTAGCTTTATTAATTTTAAAAAGGGGACATTAAAGCAAGAGTTATAATCAGAGATCAAGGGAATTTCATAATGATAAAAGAGTTCATTCCACAAGAAGATGTAACAGTTCTAAATTTGATTCATCTAATAATTCCATAGCTTCAAAATATATAGAAGACTTCTGCTTCCAGCCTTGACAGTATAACTGGTACCAGACTAACCCTTCTCTTATAAATAACCATTAAAGTGGGGCATTAAAGAACAAGCAGTAGAAAATGTGACACCTAAGGAACTGGCCATAAAAAAAGGTAAGCCCTACACAGAGCAGAGCAACCTCACAGAGCTAAAGAATCAGAGTTTCAAGGTTACTGAAGTAAATGAAATTTGTGGCACAACATACTGGAAATAAGACAGAAGTACAGAGAAGGAGCTACAGAAATATGTAGAGAAAATTCACTCACTCATTCATTCATTCATTATTTTGCTGAATACTAAGCTGTTCCTATTTTAGGGGTGAAGAGTCTACAAGACTAGACAAAGAGCAACTAAACAGGAAAGAAATGTACACTGAAAAACTGTTACCTAAACAATCACTGAAACTATGTATAGGATTAGAAGAAGCTCAAATTCCAACAACCCAGAGTACAGAAACCTTGTTGAAAAGCTTAAAAGCCCTAGAAAGTGCCTCAGAAGTTGGACTAATCTAGCCCTAGTGTAAAGGCTACTCTAAACTTGTCCTAATAAAGCTTAAAAGCAAGCCTTGAAAGACTCAAGATTATCCACAAATAAATTAATTCCATTCTAGAACAAAATTCAACACTGTCTAAAATAAGCCAACAAAATGCAGAAACTCAACAATGAAGCATCAATAATATCCAGCAAAAACCAAAACTGACCAGGCATGTGAAAAAGTAGGAAAAGGTGACCTATAACCAAGAGAAAAAATAGCTCAATAGAAACAGAAAAAACATGACAGAGGCAATGGAATTAGCTATTATAAACATGTTTAAGACTTAAAAGACAAGCCAAACACAATGAGGGGACAAATAGGGAATCCAAAAGAGAAATGGAAACTATAAAAATGAAAACTAAAACTGTTAAAAAAAAACTATAAAAATGAACCAAAGTCGTAGAACAGAAATTCTATTAACTGAAAAATATATGAAATTAAAAATTCACCAGATGGGATTAACAAGAGATTAGGCACTGAAGATCAATGAACTCAAACATACTATCCTAGAGAAACTACGAAACTAGAGAACAAAGAAAAAAGTAAAACTCAATGATTGTTGGATAATATCAAGTGGTTTAACATATATGTAAATAGGAATACCAGAAAAAGAGGGCAGAAAAATTTTTTAAAGAAATAGTGGTCTAAAATAATGGAAATTGAATCTATAATTTAAAACATTCCCATGGGGGAGAGCTTCAAGATGGCAGAGGAGACGTGGATATCGCCTTCCTCCCCACAAATACATCAGAAATACATCTACATGTGGAACAACTCCTACAGAACACCTACTGAACGCTGGCAGAAGACTTCAGACTTCCCAGAAGTCAAGAAACTCCCCACCTACCTGGGTAGGGCAAAAGAAAAAAGAAAACACAGAGACAAAAGTATAGGGACGGGACCTGCACCAGTGGGAGGGAGCTGTGAAGGAAGAAAAGTTTCCACACACTAGGAAGCCCCTTTGCGGGCGGAGACTGCGGGTGGCGGAGGGGTGGGAGCTCCGTAGCCGTGGAGGACAGCGCAGCCACAGGGGTGCGGAGGGCAAAGCGGAGAGATTCCCGCACGGAGGATCGGTGCCGACCAGCGCCAACCAGCACTCACCAGCCCGAGAGGCTTCTCTGCTCACCCATCGGGATGGGTGGGGGCTGAGAGCTAAGGCTCCGTCTTCAGAGGTCAGATCCCAGGGAGAGGACTGCGGTTGGCTGTGTAAACACAGCCTGAAGGGGGCTAGTGTGCCACAGCTGGCCAGGAGGGAGTCCGGGAAAAAGTCTGGACCTGCCTAAGAGACAAGGGACCACTGTTTCGGGGTGCGTGAGGAGAGGGGATTCAGAGCATCACCTAAAAAGCTCCAGAGACGGGCATGAGCCGTGGCTATCAGCATGGACACCAAAGACGGGCCTGAAATTCTAAGGCTGCTGCTGCAGCCACCAAGAGGCCTGTGTGCAAGGACAAGTCACTATCCACACCTCTCCTCCCGGGAGTCTGTGCAACCCGGCACTGCCAGGGTCCCATGATCTAGAGACAACTTCACCTGGAGAACACACAGCTCAACTCAGGCTGTTGCAACTTCACACTGGCCTCTGCCGCCACAGGCTCACCCTGCTTCCGCACCCCTCCCTCCCCCTGGCCTGAGTGAGCCAGAGCCCGCGAATCAGCTGCTCCTTTAACCCCGTCCTGTCTGAGAGAAGAACAGACGCCCTCAGGCAACCTACACGCAGAGGGTCCAAATCCAAAGCTGAACCCCGGAAGCTGTGCGAACAAAGAAAAGAAAGGGAAATCTCTCCCAGCAGCCTCAGGAGCAGTGGATTAAATCTCCACAATCAACTTGAGGTACCCTGCATCTCTGGAATACCTAAATAGACAACGAATCATCCGAAAATTGAGGCGGTGTACTTTGGAAGCAACGATATATATATATTTTTTCTTTTTCTCTTTTTGTGAGTGTGTACGTGTATGCTTCTTTGCGTGATTTTGTCTGTATAGCTTTGCTTTTAACATTTGTCCTAGGGTTCTGTTTTTTTTTTTTTGTATCGTTTTTAGCATTTTTTATCATTGGTGGATTTGCTTTTTGGTTTGGCTGCTCTCTTCTTTCTTTCTTTTTATTAAAATTTAATAATTATTTTTTAATATTTACTTTAGTAACTTTATTTTATTTTTCTTTCTTTTTTTTCTCTCTTTTATTCTGAGCCACGTGGCTGACAGGGTCTTGGTGCTCCAGCCAGGTGTCAGGCCTGTGCCCCTGAGGTGGGAGAGCTGAGTTCAGGACATTGCTCCACCAGAGATCTCCTGGATCCATGTAATATTAAACGGTGAAAGCTCTCCCAGAGATCTCCAACTCAAAGCTAACACCCAGTTCCACTCAACGACCAGCAAGCTACAGTGCTGCAAACCCTATGCCAAACAACTAGCAAGACAGGAACACAACCCCACCCATTAGCAGAGAGGCTGCCTAAAATCATAATAAGTTCACAGACACCCCAAAACACACCACTGGAGGTGATACTGCCAATCAGAAAAACAAGATCCAGCCCCATCCGCCAGAACACAGGCACTAGCCCCCTCCAACAGGAAGCCTACACAACCCACTGAACAAACCTTAGCCACTGGGGGCAGACACCAAAAAAAAGGGAACAAGGAACCTGCAGCCTGTGAAAAGGAGACCCAAAACACAGTAAGTTAAGCAAAATGAGAACACAGAGAAACACAGCAGATGAAGGACCAAGATAAAAACCCACCAGACCTAACAAATGAAGAGGAAACAGGCAGACTACCTGAAAAAGAATTCAGAGTAATGATAGTAAAGATGATCCAAAATCTTGGAAATAGAAAGGAGAAAATACAAGAAACGTTTAACAAGGACCTAGAAGAACTAAAGAGCAAACAAACAATGATGAAGAACACAATAAATGAAATTTTAAATTCTCTAGAAGGAATCAAGAGCAGAATAACTGAGGCAGAAGAACGAATAAGTGACCTAGAAGACAAAATAGTGGACATAACTACTGCAGAGCAGAATAAAGAAAAAGAATGAAAAGAATTGAGGACAGTCTCAGAGACCTCGGGACAACATGAAACGCACCAACATTGGAATTAGAGGGCTCCCAGAAGAGAACAGAAAAAGAAGGGGACTGAGAAAATATTTGAAGAGATTATAGTTGAAAACTTCCCTAATATGGGAAAGGAAATAGTTAATCAAGTCCAGGAAGCACAGACAGTCCCATACAGGACAAATCCAAGGAGAAACATGCCAAGACACATATTATATCAAACTATCAAAAATTAAATACAAAGAAAACATATTAAAAGCAGCAAGAGAAAAACAACAAATAACATACAAGGGAATCCCCACAAGGTTAACAACTGACCTTTCAGCACAAACTCTGCAAGCCAGAAGGGAGTGGCAGGACATTAATTAAAGTGATGAAAGGGAAGAACCTACAACCAAGATTACTCTACTCAGCAAGGATCTCATTCAGATTCGACAGAGAAATTAAAACCTTTACAGACAAGCAAAAGCTAAGAGAATTCAGCACCACCAAACCAGTTTTACAACAAAGGCTAAAGGAACTTCTCTAGGCAGGAAACACAAGAGAAGGAAAAGACCTACAATAACAAACCCAAAACAATAAAGAAAATGGGAATAGGAACACGCATATTGATAATTACCTTAAACGTGAATGGATTAAATGCTCCAACCAAAAGACACAGAGTGGCTGAATGGATACAAAAACAAGACCCATATGTATGCTGTCTACAAGAGACCCACTTCAGAACTAGGGACACATAGAGACTGAAAGTGAGGGGATGGAAAAAGATATTCCATGCAAATGGAAATGAAAACAAAACTGGAGTAGCAATCCTCATATCAGACAAATTGACTTTAAAACAAAGACTATTACAAGAGACAAAGAAGGACACTACATAATGATCAAGAGATCAATCTAAGAAGATATAACAATTGTAAATATTTATGCACCCAACATAGGAGCACCTCAATACATAAGGCAAATACTAACAGCCATAAAAGGGGAAATCGACAGTAACACAATCATAGTTGGGGACTTTAAAATCCCATTTTCACCAATGGACAGATCATCCAAAATGAAAATATTATTAAGGAAACACAAGCTTTAAATGACACACTAAACAACATGGACTTAATTGATATTTATAGGATATTCCATCCAAAAACAAGAGAATACACTTTCTTCTCAAGTGCTCATGGAACATTCTCCAAGACAGGTCATATCTTGGGTCACAAATCAAGCCTTGGTAAATTTAAGAAAATTGAAATCATATCAAGTATCTTTTCTGACCACAATGCTATGAGACTAGATATCAATTACAGGAAAAGATCTGTAAAAAATACAAACACATGGAGGCTAAACAATATGCTACTTAAGAACCAAGAAATCCCTGAAGAAATCAAAGAGGAAATCAGAAAATACCTGGAAACAAATGACAATGAAAACATGACGACCCAAAACCTATGCGATGCAGCAAAAGCACTTCTAAGAGGGAAGTTTAGAGCAATACAATCCTACCTCAAGAAACAGGAAACATCTCAAATAAACGACCTAAACTTACACCTAAAGCAATTAGTGAAACAAGAACAAAAGAACCCCGATGTTAGCAGAAGGAAAGAAATCATAAAGATCAGATCAGAAATAAATGAAAAATAAATGAAGGAAACAATAGCAAAGATCAATAGAACTAAAAGCTGGTTCTTTGAGAAGATAAACAAAATTGATAAACCATTAGCCAGACTCATCAATAAAAAAAGGGAGAAGACTCAAATCAATAGAATTAGAGATGAAAAAGGAGAAGTAACAACTGACACTGCGGAAATACAAAGTATCACGAGAGATTACCACAAGCAACTCTATGCCAATAAAATGGACAACCTGGAAGAAATGCACAAATTCTTAGCAAAGCACAACCTTCCAAGATTGAACCAGGAGGAACAGAATAGATAAACAGACCAATCACGAGCACTGAAATTGAGACTGTGATTAAAAATCTTCCAACAAACAAAAGCCCAGGACCAGATGGCTTCACAGGCAAATTCTACCTAATATTTAGAGAAGAGCTAACACCTATCCTTCTCAAACTCTTCCAAAATATAGCAGAGGGAGGAACACTCCCAAACTCATTCTACAAGGCCACCATCACCCTGATACCAAAACTAGACAAAGATGTCACAAAGAAAGAAAACTACAGGCCACTATCACTGATGAACACTGACGCAAAAAACTTCAACAAAATACTAGCAAACAGAATCCAACAGCCCATTAAAAGGATCATATACCATGATCAAGTGGGGTTTATCCCGGGAATACAAGGATTCTTCAGTATATGCAAATCAATCAATGTGATACACCATATTAACAAACTGAAGGATAAAAAACATATGATCATCTCAATAGATGCAGAAAGAGCTTTCAACAAAATTAAACATCGATTTATGATAAAAACCCTCCAGAGAGTAGGCATAGAGGGAACTTACCTCAACATAATAAAGGCTGTATATGACAAACCCACAGCCAAAATCATTCTGAATGGTGAAACACTGAAACCATTTCCTCTAAGATCAGGAACAAGACAAGGTTGCCCACTCTCACTACTATTATTCAACATAGTTTTGGAAGTTTTAGCCACAGCAATCAGAGAAGAAAAAGAAATAAAAGAATCCAAATCGGAAAAGAAGAAGTAAAACTGTCACTGTTTGCAGATGACATGATACTATATGTAGAGAATCCTAAAGATGCTACCAGAAAACTACTAGAGCTAATCGATGAGTCTGGTAAAGTAGCAGGATACAAAATTAATGCACAGAAATCTCTTGCATTCCTATACATTAATGATGAAAAATCTGAAACAGAAATTAAGGAAACATTCCCACTTACCACTGCAACAAAAAGAATAAAATACCTAGGAATAAAGCTACCTAAGGAGACAAAAGACCTGTATGCAGAAAACTATAAGACACTGATGAAAGAAAGTAAAGATGATACAAACAGATGGAGAGATATACTATGTTCTTGGATTGAAAGAATCAACATTGTGAAAATAACTATACTACCCAAAGCAATCTACAGATTTAATGCAATCCCTATCAAACTACCAATGGAATTTTTCACAGAACTAGAACAAAAAAATTTCCCAATTTGTATGGAAACACAAAAGACCCCAAACAGCCAAAGCAATCTTGAGAAAGAAAAACGGAGCTGGAGGAATCAGGCTCCCAGACCTCAGACTATAATACAAAGCTACAGTAATCAAGACAGTATGGTACTGGCACAAAAACAGAAAGATAGATCAATGGAACAGGATAGAAAGCCCAGAGATAAACCCATGCACATATGGTCACCTTATTTTTGATAAAGGAGGCAAGAATATACAATGGAGAAAAGACAGCCTCTTCAATAAGTGGTGCTGAGAAAACTGGACAGCTAAATGTAAAAGAATGAAATTAGAACACTCATTAACAGCACACACAAAAATAAACTCAAAATGGATTACAGACCTAAATGTAAGGCCAGACACCATAAAACTCTTAAGAGGAAAACATAGGCAGAACACTCTAGGACATAAATCACAGCAAGATCCTTTTTGACCCACCTCCTAGAGAAATGGAAATAAAAACAAAAATAAACAAATGGGTCCTAATGAAACTTAAAAGCTTTTGCACAGCAAAGGAAACCATAAATAAGACCAAAAGACAACCCTCAGTTGGGAGAAAATATTTGCAAATGAATCAACTGACAAAGGTCTGATCTCCAAAATTTACAAGCAGCTCTTGCAGCTCAATATCAAAAAAACAAACAACCCAATCCAAAAATGGGCAGAAGACCTAACAGACATTTCTCCAAAGAAGATATACAGATTGCCAACAAACACATGAACGGATGCTCAACATCACTAATCATTAGAGAAATGCAAATCAAAACTACAATGAGGTATCACCTCACACCAGTCAGAATGGCCATCATAAAAAATCTACAAGTAACAAATGCTGGAGAGAGTGTGGAGAAAAGGGAACCCTCTTTCACTGTTGGTGGGAATGTAAATTGATACAGCCACTATGGAGAACAACATGGAAGTTCCTTAAAAAACTAAAAACAGAACTACCATATGACCAAGCAATCCCACTACTGGGCATATACCCTGAGAAATCCGTAATTCAAAAAGAATCATGTATCACAATGTTCATTGCAGCTCTATTTACAATAACCAGGACATGGAAACAACCTAAGTGTCCATCGACAGATGAATGGATAAAGAATATGTGGCACATATATACAATGGAATATTACTGAGCCATAAAAGCAAATGAAATTGAGTTATCTGTAGTGAGGTGGATGGACCCAGAGTGTTTCATACAGAGTGAAGTAAGTCAGAAAGAGAAAAACAAATACTGTATGCTAACACATATATATGGAATCTAAAAAAAAAAAAAGGTTATGAGGAACCTAGCGGCAGGACAGGAATGATGCAGATATAGAGAACGGACTTGAGGACACGGGGAAGGGCAAGCTGGGACGAAGTGAGAGAGTGGCATGAACTAATATATACGCTATCAATGGCATGGACTAATATATACGCTATCTATGTAAAATAGCTAGCTAGTGGGAAGCAGTCACATAGCACAGGGAGTTCAGCTCGGTGCTTTGTGACCTGGAGGGGTGGGATAGGGAGGGTGGGAGGGAGGGAGATGCAAGAGGGAGGAGATATGGGGATATATGTATACGTATAACTGATTCACTTTGTTATAAAGCAGAAACTAACACACCATTGTAAAGCAATTATACTTCAACAAGGATGTTAAAAAAAAATCCCCATAAAGATGGTCCAAAATAATGGAACATTAATCTATAATTTAAAACATTCCCATAAAGGAAACTCCTAAAGAAAGGCCTAAATCGCCTTTCTGTTATAGTCTTCCAAATATTAAAATAAGAAATACTAGCAATCTTACACAAGCAATCTGAAAGAGTAGAAAAAGAAGGGACACTTCAAAAATCACTCTTATTAGGCCAGCATAACGTTGACACCAAACTAACATTATAAGACAGAGGAAATATAGGCCAATAACTCTGATAAACATAAATGCAAAAAACAGAACTTTAGCAATAAAAACCAATGTTATATATGAAAGGTAATATATGTGACCAAATTGGATTTAGTCGAGGAATGTAAAATGGGCTTGATGTTTTTTAAAAAATGTAATTAATTCATCATATACAGAGAAAAAACCAAATCGATATAGCCTACATGAATCAACTCAATTGGTATATAAAAATCAGTTAAGAAACTTAAAAATTAACGGTGCTCAGCAAACTAAGAATAGAAAGGAATTTCCTTAATCTGAGTATCTTTGTCACAAAACCACAGCCAATATGTTAATGATGAAATGTGGGACACCTTTCTCCTAAGTTCGGGACTAAGACAAGGGTGTTCATTACCATTTCTAGTCAATGGTATAGTGGAGGTTCTAACAAATGTAATAAGACAAGGAAAAGAAGTAAAAGATTAGAAAGGAAGAAGTAAAATTACTTTTCACAGATGTGATTGTACAAATAGAATGTCGAAAAGGATCTGCAACTACAAACTATTAGAATTAATGGGTGAACATAGTAAGATTAATAAAAAGATTAATATACAAAAATGTCAAATGTGTTTTTATATGCCAGAATCAAACAGAGAATATTTTAAAACAACACCATTTGCAATAGCACCAAAATACATCAAATAACTGGGAATAAATGTCATGAAATATATATACCTCTATCTTGAAAAGAAACATTACTGAGAGAAATTAAGATCTAGATAAACGAAAGGATCTACCATGTTCGTGAATTTAAGACTCAGTATAAGATGTTAATTCTCCCTAATTTGATCTACAGAGTTAACTCAATCTATTCAAAATTCCGGAAGATTTTAAACGTATATATGTTTGTGGTGGAGGGGTGGTATGAAACCAAAAAAGTGAAGCTTAAATTTATACGGAAATACAAAGAATGTAAACTAGCCAAGACATTCCTGAAGAAAAACAAAGCTGCAGGGCTCCTATTGCCAACTATCAAGACTTAGTAAAAAGCTCATAATAAATAAGCATGGTTGACATAAGGACAGAGCAGAGGAAAAGAAAAAGTCTGACATATATAAGGTTACATCAAATGTACAACTTAATTCAGTGGGGAAAGAACAGTCTTCCCAATAAATGCTTCCAGGTTAACTAGATAGATTAAAAAAAAAAAAAACCCGTGAGCATTATGTCTGAATAAAGGTAAAATAAGTGTTGATAGAATGAGGAGAAACTGATACCTCTGTGCACTGCTTGCGGGAATGCAGACTGAGACAGCCATACTGGAAAGTATGGTAGTTCCTCAAAAAATTAAACACAGAATTACCATATGATCTAACAATTCCACTTCTAGGTATTTGTCCAGAAGAATTGAAAGCAGGGACTCAAACGTACTTGTACTCTCATGTTCAGAGCAGCATGAAATACAATAGCTCAAAGGTAGAAATAAGCCAAATATCTATCAACAGATGAGAGGATAAACAACAACAACAACAAAATGCAGTATACCCATACAATGGAATAATATTCAGCCTAAAAAGGTAACTCTGAATGAACTTGAAAACACTATGCTGGACAAAACAGTACAAATATTTATGATTCCACTTATATGAGGTACCTAGAATAGGCAAAATCATACAGACAGAAAATAGATGTGTGCTTACCTGGGAGTTGGGGGAAGGAGGGAATGGGGAGTTACTGTTTAATGGGTATAGAGTTTCTGTTTAGAATGATACAAAAGTTCTGGAAATAGATAATGGTGATGGCGGCAAAACACTGTGAATGTACTTAATACCACTGAATTGTACACTTAAAGTTGGTTAAAACAGCAAATTTTGTTATATATTTTACCACAATAAAAAATGCATTAATGTTCTCTGAATTTGTAATAGCCAAAATTGGAAACAACCCAAATGGATTCACCTTAATGGGTGAAGGGATAAACAAACTATGGTAATATATAAAGTGAAATATTATTCAGCAATAAAAAAAGAACTATTGATACCCACAACAACTTGGACTGATCTCAAGGTCACTCTAATGAGTGAAAAAAGCCATTTTCCAAATATTATACTATATGATTTCATTAATATAACATTTCAAAATGACAAAATTATATATATAGAGAGAACAGATTGCCAGATGTTGGAGGAGAAGGTTTGACTATAAAGCCTGAGGGAGTTCCTTTGTGGTGGTAGTTATATTAATGTATACATGTGAAAATATTTCATAAAACTGTACACATCAAAAAGGAGTACATATAAAAACTGGAGAAATCTGAGGAAGTTCTGTGGTCTAGTTAATTATATTGTGCCTATGTGCCTGGTTTTCATAATGTTCTATAATTATGTAAATGTACCACTGAAGGATGGTGGGTGATGGGTACAAAGGACCCTCTCTGTACTGTTTCTGCAACTTCTTATGAGCATATAATTATTTCGAAAAAGTTTTTTAAAATTCTGAGAGAAAATAATTCCTTTTAAGTGTTTTTAGTAAAAAAAAGAACAACACGTTAAACTTGGTGCTGTATACCTTCTTAATTCAGAAAGTCCTTGGCTTTTAAAAGTAGAAGTCATCTTAGTAAGTGCAGTTATACAGGAAGTGCAGTCATTAAAATTCTAGCAGTAAATGATCAAATAAGATAATTCATCTACAACAACATATATCTAAGGGACTCAGAGATGCCTCCAGTTTCTGAAGTAGTAAATTTAGTTGTCTCTAGATATGTCTACACATATCTGCATCTTTCATTCTTGGGAAAAAAATATAAAAACTTAGTAAGTTTTCAATAAGTAAATATTTATTAACTAATTACTTAAAGTCACTGCCCAGGAGGCTATAGGAAAAAAATGAACAAATTTACAATTTAGTAACAGTGATAAGAAGTAAAAATAAATGTGTTAAGAGAGGGATGGATATATGGGAGTTCAGAAATAGGAAGGATATTTAAAACTAGGAAGTTTCAGAGCAAATTTAATGGAAAAGTTACATTGGAGCTGTCCTTAAAGTAGGAAGAATTTGGATGAAGATGGAGAAGAGAGGCTCCAATTCAAGACGGCAATGTAGGAAGTTCCTGAACTCACCTCCTCCCATGGACACACCTAACCTACAGCTATATATGGAATAATTTCCTCTGGAAACAAAACTAAAAACCAGCAAAACCAGTTTGCCCCTTCACATTGGGCAAATGAGAGGGATATCACATCAAAGTGGATAGGAAAGGCTAAGACACAATCTCACCATAAATCCCATCTACTGTGAGGTGACCCACAACCAGGAGGGAACTCAAAACCTGGAGCTTCTCACTAAGCAGCAGAGGGCTCATAATACCGCACATTGGACACTCCAACTTTTAAGGTCAGCACCTGAAACAGTCCTCCAAACACTTGGCTTTGAAGACCAATGAGGCTTGCACCCATGACACTTGGAGAGCTGTGGCAAACTGAGGGCTTGTATACAAACTCACCTGCCCCAGGGCCCAATGTAGAAGCAGTCCTTTGAAAAGTGCCCAGACTTTATGTAAAGGAGATTCATTTCCTAATTTTAAAGCACTGGTCTGAGGGGCAGGGGCCTGTTGGTATACTCTCCAGGAACAGAGGCTGGTAGGCACCATCTTCCTGCTTTCATTCTGCTTTGCTAAAGCCAGAGGGCACCATCTTCCCACTCACACTCTCTCTCTGTCGTGCTTCAGAACACCAGTATCTCCTGGAGGGGAGATTCTACACACACCTGCTGCCCTGGCTTTTTTTTTTTTTAACCTCTTTATTGGAGTATAATTGCTTTACAGTGGTGTGTTAGTTTCTGCTTTATAACACAGTTAATCAGCTATACATATACATATATCCCCATATCTCCTCCCTCTTGCGTCTCCCTCCCACCCTCCCTATCCCACCCCTCTAGGTGGTCACAAAACACAGAGTTGATCTCCCTGTGCTATGCAGCTGCTTCCCACTAGCTATCTATTTTACATTGGGTAGTGTATATTAGTCCATGCCACTTTCTCACTTTGTTCACCCTGTTTTTTTTATATCTGGTGACCCAGTTTTTGTGGCTGCCACCCAGGGGATACCCCTTGATCACCTGTCTCTAGAGACCAGGGGCCTGTATTTCTGTGTCTTACAGGACTGTAACAATCAGAGAGAGTTCTTGGAAGTCTATCACTCCCAGGGCACTGCACATGTAGCCGACTGAAACACACCCCCAGTCTTTCTGAGAAAGAGGTCTATTTCCTTGTCCATGAGCTTTAGTCTGAGGGTCGGGCTTCTGGTTTGACACACTTATAGGGACCTACAGAGGTGCTCTCAGAGAAAGCCAGTGGATGCAATCTTCGTGCTCTCCCTCTACCTCACTTCAGCTCACTGGTATCTTATAGAAAGGAGCTTATAGCCTTCTCTGACGTTCTGGTTTTGTAACTGCTGCCCGGGACTGCCTGGTTCTGGTGGCCAGGGGGGCTTGCATTCTTGGGTACCACAGGACTGTAACACTGGAGAGACAGTTCTTGGCAGCCTCCCCCTCAGGGCACTACACAGATAGCAGACTGAAATACACACCCAGACTTTCTGTGAAAGAGGGGCTTGCTAATCGGACCTTTGGCCTTAGGGGCAGGCTTCAAGTTTGGCACACATCTAGAGGATACGAAGGTGCTCTCAGGGAACACAGGCCGGGAAAAATCTTTGCACTCTCCCTCTGCCTTGCCACCGTTCAACGGTACCTCCCAGAAAGGAGCTTATACACTTGTCTAAAGCCCTGATTTTTGTGAATGCTACCGAGGGGATACCTCCAGATTGTCTGGCTCAGGGGGACCAGTGGGGCTTATCCTTGTGGTCCCATAGGACTATATATATTTGCATACTTTAACAGCTGCTGCCTGAGGGTCTGGCTTCCAATCAACCTAGATTCTAGATGCTGAATTCTTCCCCTTTGGGACACTAACTGGTCTTGGCACACCCTCAACTACTGGGAGCTATTAAAAATAAAAAATGCTACTTGGACGATCAAGATCAAAACTCTTAACAAACATAACATATTAATATAAGTAGAACAATTTAAACTACAACTCTCAAAATAATTCATTTAAAGATTTTAAATGGTAATACCAATCTTCTAGGAGTAGTATACCTTTTTAACCTCTACCATCATGTAACAATAAAAACTATAGCTTCTAAAAGAATAATCCAGATTTAAAATATCACAAAGAAAGGGAATTCAGGCTCAGCAGACTTTTTAACAACAGAAACATGTATGTTATTTCCAGGAACAAATAATGTTTTGGTAGTCAGGATGCTCCTTTGATACTACTAAAACTATTATACTAAACAAAAATACTTTTGCCATCTATTATAACACAAGAAGTGACAGAGTAGAAAGTTGTATTTTAACTCAACTTAATTTATAGTATGGTACCAGGATCAAAAGATTTCTAAAGAGGAAATTCGCATGCTTCCTGTTTACTTAACAATATTCTTTCTCCTTTCTCACATCAAAGAACAGTTATCTTTATCTTGGAACCATCAATTTCAGCTCATTCTCAAAGAAAATAAACTTGCATTTGAAAGTCACAGTGATCCTTCATTAACTGTTATTATGAAGCTTGACAACACTCATATCCACTCCGCAACCAACAATATTTTTAAAGTATCTATACCTATTTCATGTACATATTATCCTTAAATTATTTTTCACAAGTTTCATCTAAGCCTTCCTTAAAATAATGCTCAGTCATGTCACCACCTCATGTGCAAAATGAAATATTATCTAAAAATACCTCCCAACTAAAAAATTGTAAGTTCCTATAACAGATATAATTAAATGGCTATTCTACCTCAATAGGCAATGACTTAACACATGATCAACACCACCACATTTTTTATTAAAAAGTTTAGAATACTGCTTTCTAACCTTTTTCATACATGGCACAGATAAGAAACTGGCATTACTGGACATGGGGGCAAATAACAGCTGCCTAAGGACACAGTTGACTGTCCAGGCTTCAGCTGTCTCCGGGCCTGGGCTCAACTCCTTTCACAAGTACACCCAAATCACAACTATTTACACAACAATCATCAGTGAAAAAGACTGGAACCTACCAGAAAAGATGTTCTACAACTTAAGATGTAAAGAAGAAACCACAACAAGATGGGTAGGAGGGGCAGATTCACGATATAGTCAGGTCACATGCCTGGGTGGGCAACCACTGTGGCAGAGGTTCTCCCACATGTGTGAGAGGTCCAAGCCCCATGTCAAACACCCCAACCCAGGAGTCCTGCACCAGGAAGATGAGCCCCCAAAGTACTTGGCTTTGAAAGGCAGTGGGACTTAATTTCGGGAGTCCCAGAGGACTGAGGGAAATAGAGATCTCACTTAAAGAGCACACACAAAATCTCACACACTCCAGGACCCAGGACAAAAGCAGTAATTTGATAGGAGCCTGGGTAAGACCTACCTGCTGCTCTTGGAGAGTCTCCTGAAGATGCAGGAGGCAAGTATGGCTCACCCTGGTGACACAGATGCTAGCAGCAGCCATGCTTGGGAGCTCCTTCTACCAAGTGACACTGGTGCTGGTGGGTGCCACTGTGGAATCATCCCTCTAGCTTATTAGCCCCAGGACCCAGCCCTGCCCTGGCCCAACAGCTGGTAGGTGCCAGTGCTGGAATGCTCTAGGCCAAGCAGCTAAGTGGGCAGGGACACACCCTACCCATCACCATATAGGCTGCCTTAAGACCCACTGAGCCAACAGTTGTCTCTGGTCACAGCCCTGCACAGCAGAGGGCCCAGGAACCAGCTCCATCTACCAGTGGGCAAGCACCAGCCCCAGAATCCCCTGGGCCCTGGCCATGCCCCCAGGAAGTCAGCTCTAGCCTCTGGATTAGTCTCACCTACCACGGGGTAAACACCAGATGCAAGAAAACCACAATCCTACAGCCTGTGGACCCAGCCTGCCATCAGCAGGCCAGATCCTGTCATGGGACCAGCTGGGCAACAGCCTTACCCATTAGTAGGCCAGCACAAGCTTCAGGACACCCCAGACCCCTTACCAAACTGTGTCAGGAACCAGTCTCCCCCACCAGCCATCTGACACCAGCACTGGGACCCCTAGGCCCTGCAAGCAGACTCCAGGTCCTGGCTCTGCCTGCTCTAACCCGAGGACTCTGCCTGGCTCTAACCCGAGGACCTGGTTTCACCCACTAGTGGGCAGGCAACAGCCTCAGAGCCTTCTGGACCCTGCCTCTGCCCACCAGTAAGGCAGCACTAGTCCTGAGGTTCCCTGTGGCTCTGCAGTCAGCCACTTCCTTGTGACCCAGCCCTACCAACCAGCAGCCGGCAGCCTGTGCACAAGGCAAGACCTGGCAACCAACTGGACTGGGGACCAACAAAGCCTAAAAGACTGCCCACATAGTCAGGCCCTTCACAACGGAAGGACCCTGTAGCCCTCATAAAGGGAACCCCTAGAGATATAGTTCGGATGATGAGAAGGGAGTGTGTTGCTGGGATGCATAGGATGCCTCATACAAAGGGAACTTCTCCAAAGTCAGAAAACATAACTAATCTACCAGATACATAAAAATACAAATAGCAACTTAGGCAAACTGAGGTGACAGAGGACCATGTCCCAGATGAAGGAACAAGGTAAAACCCCAGAAGAAGAACTAAGTGAAGTGGAGTTAGGTAACCTACCTGAAAAAGAGTTGAGGGTAGGGATCATAAAGATGATCAAACAACTTGGGAGAAGAATGGACGCATAGAGCGAGAAGTTCAAAGTTTTTAAAAAAGAGTTAGAAAATATAAAGAACCACCAAAAAGAGAAGAAAAATACAATAACTGAAATGAAAAATACATCAGAAGACTAAATGATACAGAGGAATGGATCAGTGAGCTAGAAGACAGAGTAGTTAAAAATCACTGATACTGAATAGAAAAAAGAGAAAAGGCTGAAAATAAGGACAGCTTAAGAGACCTCTGGGACATTATCAAGCATACTAATATTTGCATTATAGGGGGTCCCAAAAGAAGAAGAGAGTGAATGAAGCTGAGAATATACTTAAAGACATAATAGCTAAAAACTTCCCTAATCTGGGAAAGGAAACAGACATCCAAGTCCATAAAGCACAGAGAATCCCACACAGGATTAATCCAAAGAGGAAGACACCAAGACACACTGTAATTAAAATAGCAAAAATTAAAGATAAAGAGAGAATATTAAAAGCAGCAAGGGAAACCAACAAATAACATATAAGGGAACTCCGATAAGGCTATCAGTTGACTTTTTAGCGGAAACTCTGAAAGCTAGAAGGGAGTGGCACAATATATTTAAAGTGATAAAAGGAAAGAACCTACAACCAAAAATACTCTACCTGGCAAGGCTCTCACTCAGATATGATGGGCAGATCAAAAGTTTTACAGGGCTTCCCTGGTGGCACAGTGGTTGAGAGTCTGCCTGCCGATGCAGGGGACACAGGTTTGTGCCCTGGTCCGGGAAGATCCCACATGCCGTGGAGTGGCTAGGCCCATGAGCCATGGCCGCTGAGCCTGCGCGTCCGGAGCCTGTGCTCCGCAAAGGGAGAGGCTACAACAGTGAGAGGCCCGCGTACCGCAAAAAAAAAAAAAAAAAAAAAAAGTTTTACAGATAAGAAAAAGGTAAAAGAATTCAGTACCACCAAATCAGCTTTACAAAAATTGTTAAAGGAACTTCCTTAAGAAAAGGTCACAACTGGAAACAGGAACATTAAGAAATGAAAACGCTCATCAGTTAAGGCAAACATACGGTAAACGTAAGAAATGATCCACACACAAAGCCAGCAGACAGGTTAAAAGTAGTAGTAAAATCATCTATATCCACAATAAGCAGTTAATGGATACACAAAACAATTAGATGTAAAATATGATATAAAAGGCAGTAATCATGATGGGAGGTGAGAACAAATGCAAAGTTATTAATATGCATTTGAAATTAAGAGACCAGCAACTTAACTTTGTTATAAAGCAGAAACTAACACACCATTGTAAAGCAATTATACTCCAATAAAGATGTTAAAAAGAAGAGACCAGCAACTTAAACCCATCATGTATATATATAGATTGCTATATAAAAACTGCATGATAATCACAAACCAAAAATCTGTAATAGATACACATGCAAGAAAAGAAAAAGGAATTCAAATGTAACACTAAAGATAGTCATCAAATCACCAGAGAGCAAAAGAATTAACAGCAATAACCAATAACAGCAACAAAATGAGACTGTGGGAAACTTTGCAAACAAAGAACCCAGTTTTTTCAAGAACTAAATTAAAAGAAAAAAATGAGAGTGCATCTATAGATTGAGATACTTAACAAAAATTTGAATTTCAATACATGGATGTAATTTTGATCTTGATTCCAACAATATATACAACATTTATGAGATGAGAGAATTACTATTAATTCTTATGGTATACCAATTGAATTGTGGTTATACACACACACAGGTGTGTGTGTGTGTGTGTGTGTGTGCGTGTGTGTACTAAAGAGTCCTCGTATTTTACAGATACATATCAAAGTATTTCCAGATGAAATAACATGTCTGATATTTGCTCTAACATCTACTTTGGGGAGGTATATATGAAACAAGATTGTTTTAATAATCATGCCATGATTTATAATACATGTGTGATGGGTACTACTCTCTCTACTTCTGTATGTCTGAAAATTTCCATAAAAAGTAAACAAAGAAAATGTTGTGAAATGCTGTGTTACTGTAGGTCACTTCCCTACACAAAATCTTGCAAGGACTCCCTTCTGCCTACCAAACTGAGAACATCTGCTAGACTCATTTCTCAAATCTTCCATCCAGTGTTCTATATTGGCCTCAAACACTGTAACATTTCCCCTCTAATCTTTGCTTCATAATTTCCAAGTGGAATGCATTCTCTCTCTCATTTCAACCTTCTAAATTTTACCCATCTTTCAGTGCTTGCTTCAGGTAACATAACATAACCTTGGAGCTAAAAGGGGACTTTAAACTAGTTTCATGGGTTTTTGAACAACTTTAGAAGTAGAGGTTTAGAAGTCTAAATTTAGAAGTTTGCTTTTCCCAACAGAACTTTAAAAATAAATGGAACTTTGAATAAAATGTTTTTCCTGTATTGAAAAATAGCTTACCCCTAAACCTTCTATATAAAAGTATTTCATAATTATCTACCTTTCTTATAAAAATCTTTGAAAAATATCTGCCACTAATAACGTATTTATCATGCTTACAAATATTGTGCTCAGCATGCTTATAAATTAAACATTACATATGATTTATATTAAAAAGTTTGCTTTTCTTAAAGCAAAATATTTTGTACAACCCCAATACATTATATATAGAAGAGATAATAAGCATTTCTACTTTTGATGAAGGGCAGCCTGAAGTCCTTTCTATTAAGCTTCCAACACTGAACAAAGAATAACAACCACAAGTACCAATTTCATCCTTGCAAAGATAAAAAATTGAGCTAAAAGAAATTAAATAATTTACAATTGTCAAGAGTCATAACAGCCAATGTTGGGTTTCACATCTATATCCTGCCCCTTCTGCTAAATGACTGCCTTCTACTAAATGCCATCTCCTTTACCCTTTATATAGCTTATCCCTCTCTAGAATATAATCTTTCTCTAAATCACAACACCATATGTAAGTTAAGTAGACATAATACATACACAGAGACACTCAGTGACCACTTGTTGAATAAATAAGTGGCACTTACTAGATTCTGTCTATAAAACAGCTGGGTATATTTGTTTTATCTTACCCTTAAAATTAAAAATTTCTTGAGGAAATAAATTGTCTAACACATGACCTTTCACTAGTTAGGTAAAACTTTCAGAAGCAAATATTAACCACTTGGTGCTTTTCCTTATTTTGTGTCAATCAAAAGCAGAATACCCACAAATGTGAAGAGCCAAGAGAAGATGAAAGGTATTGTATTTTTAGAGGCAATTTACTATCAAAGAGAGGTAAAGTAATAGACATAAAGGCTGGAAATTAGCTGTAGATGGAAATCAACCCAGATAAAAGACTAAAATGATTTTAGAAGGAAATGCCAATTTAGAGAAATAAGCACTAGATAGCATCTAATTGATGGAAATGGAACTTATTAATAACAGTATATTTATGTTGATCCACATGAAACTGCCCATATTTGACCATTTTTGACCTACTTCCCCCCCATAAAAATGGCAATTTCACATGGTTCAACCTACTGATAAGTATAAAATCTAGTCTACTGAAAGACATGTAAGTATGTCTTTCCAGAATGACTTCAGTGTTCATCAGCTAAACTCTACCATACTTTTAGAATAGACAAAAAACAAATCCAAAAACCAAAAACACAAAAACCCTACATTAACCTTATCAGAGATTATAATAGTTCATATGGGTTGGAGTTGGAGTGAGACTAATTTAATAAAGATCCAAGCTAAGAGGAACAAAGTCTGAGAGCCAATGCTTAATTCATCTGTGATTTAAACTAAGGAAGAGATTGAAGAGGCTAAAGTATGGAACAAACTCCCAACTTCAATAAAGATATATATCCTAACCCAAGAGTAACTAAACTTTCTCTTTCATCTAACTGTATAAACAAATACAAATATAAAGCTAAATAATCTTTTATTGATCTATTATTAGAAGTCCCTACTAATCTAAATTATAAAGAATAACATTTGGATGAATCTTACAGAATACCTGAAAATAGGCAATCTTAAAGCATTTACAATAATCCTCTATTAATTAGAATAACTAATGTATCAAATTATTCCCTAACATGGTTAACATTTTTCTGCATTTACATGTTCAGTTTGCATTCAAGAGCTTCTCTGACATGAGAAATGATGTTTTAGTTACTGTTTCTTACTATGGTTATTGGCAAATATTAGACATTCAAATGTCTGTTGATTTAATCAACAAATGAGTAAGAATTATTATTTATATTCTTGAATTCCAATTTTTAATTAAGAAAAAATGAGTGAGATATCAAGACACAATGCTGAATATCTCTGCTGAACAAATAACTTTAAAGCAAAAACTTAAAAGAAAATGAATATTCATTTAAATTACAAAAGGGTAATGGCTTTATAATGTCTATAAAAATAAATACAAAATAGCTATATAATGAAGCAGGTAATTATTTTTTCAAAAACTAAAAAACATTTAAAACCCTAATGTTTCAACATAAATTGACACGAATATTTACAAAATTTCAGCAATCTCTGAACACTGCTGTTGCATGACTCTGATTTTAAAAGCTGAAAACCACCAACATTTAAAAAAAAATTTTAGTAGTCAAAACACATGAAAAAAAACGATTTTTAACATGACAATGGATTAATTCACATACTAAATTGCTCTATACAGGGAGATTTCACAATCCAGGAGCCATAGCCATGCTGCTGTAAGTAGGATTTCAACAAAGTTTTAGCTTCTTGATAGGATCCAGACATATGCTACAGAAAGAAAAAAATATTGAATTATAGAATATAGGCAGAATTAGGCTTATGAAAAGTAAGTAGCCCTAATCTTCTTTCTTTAGTTTGACATTTTAAAAATTAAGAAAAATCTTTTTAATTTCCCATTTTCCTCAGTATTGTTTTTGAAACTAAAAATTTTCCTTCCCAACACTCCTAAAAGACAATTTTTCTTCTTTAATTTTTAATTAGAAGAGTAATCATACTCATTACAGAAAACTTGAAAATAGAGAAAACAGAAGTAAATAAAAATCACCTGTGCTGGATCACATGGTAAGTATATGTTTGTCTCCATAACAAACTGCCAAACTGTCTTCCAAAGTGCTTTATACCATTTTAACATTCCAGTCAGCAGTGCGACAGGTTTCTAGTTTCTCCGCAAAAACACCCAGTGATGTCAGTCTTTTGGATTTTAGTAGGTGTGCAGTGGTATCTCATTGTGGTTTGATTTTGCATCTCCCTAATGAGTAATCAGGTTGAGTATCTTTTATATGTGTATTAGCCATTTGTATATATTATTTGCCACTTTGAAAAACTGGGTTGTTTGCCCACTTAATAATGAGTTATAAGAGTTCTTTATCTATTCTAGATCTAAGACCTTTGTCAAGTGTATGATTTGCAAGTATTTTCTTCCATTCTGTGGCTTGTATCTTCATTTTCTTAATCCAAGTTTTAAATTCTGGAGTCCATCAATTTTTTCTTTTATGGATTGTGCTTTTGGTGTCATATCTAAGAAAAATTTGCCTAACCTAGGAAGACAAATGTTTCCTCACATTTTCTTTGGAAGTTTTTATAGTTTTTACCTCTTTTAGTTCTATGATCCATTTTGAAGTTTTTGTATGACTGATATAAGTCTAAGTTAATTTTTTGGCTTGCCCACAGATACCCAACTGTTCCAGCACCATTTGTTGAAAAGATTTTTCTTTCTCCCATTAAATTACTTTGTACCTTTGTACAAAATCAATTGATCGTAAGTGTGTGGGTGTATTTCTGGTCTCTTATTCTGTTCCATTGATCTATATGTCTATCATTACATCAATACATTGTCTTGATTACTGTGGCTTTATGGTCAGTTGTTGAAACTAGGTAGGGTACTCTACCAATTTTGTTCTTTTAAAAAATTGTTTTGGTTCTTCTATGTCCTTTGGATTTTACGTAACAATTTTAGAAACAGCTTGTCAATTTCTACACAAAAGCTTACTGGGATTTTGATAGAACTTGCACTGAATCCATAGATTATTTAGGAGAGAAGTGACATTCTAAAAACACTGAGTTTTCCAATCTATTAATTGGTACATCTCTCCACTTACTTAGGTCTTTTTAAATTTCTCTCAGCAATGTTTCATCATTTTTGGTGTACAGGTCTTACCTTCTTTTATTAAATTTATTCCTAAGTTTATTTTTATGCTCCTGTGGATGAAATTTTTTTCTCAAGTGTAATTCTGGGGTGTTCAGTCCTAGTATATAAATATACAATTTATTTTTCTATATTGTTCTTACACTGTGTGCTAAATTCACATATAATATAGTTGTTTTTGGTAGATTCCAGAGGATATTTTACATACAATATCATTTAGAAATAAGGACAGTTTTTCTACTTCCTTTCCAGTCTGGATGCCTTTTATCCTTTTTCTTGCCTTGCTGCTCTACCTAGGACCTACAGATCATGCTGACTAGAAGTGGTGAGAGCAATCTTTGGGGGAAGGGGAAACAGTATTCAGCTTTTCAGCATTGTCAGGTAAACTGTAGTTTTTCAGTGATGCCCTTTATCTGGTTGAGGAAGTTCACTTCTATTTCTTATTTGTTCAGTGTTTTTATTGTGAATAGGTGTTGGATTTTGTCAAATGCATTATGTACATCTACTGAGATAAGTATGTGGGTTTTGAACTTGAATATATTCACATAATACATCAAATGATTTTCTGATGTTAAATCACCCTTGCATCCTGGAATAAACCTCCTTGGTCATGGTGTATAATCCTTTTTATATGTTGCTGGATTTGGTTTGTAAATATCTTATAATTTTTGCATTTATGTTCCTAAGAGATACTGATTTGTAGTTTTTACTTCCTGTGATGTTTCTGACCACTTTTGGTATCAGGGTTATTATACTGGCCTCATAAAATGAGTTGGGAAGCATTCTCTCCTCCTTTATTTTATTAAACAGTTTTTGTAGGATTTATGTTAATTTTTGCTGTTATGTTTGGTAGAATTCACCAGCGAACCCATAACTGCACTTGTGCTTTTCTTTAAGAATTTTAACTAATAATTCAATTTTTTTTTACTTTAGTTCAATTCAGATGTTCTGTTTAGTCAAGTTTTGTAATTTGTCTTTCTAGGAATGCATCCATTTCATTTAACTTGTCTAATTTGTTGACAAAAGGTTGTTTATAGTATTTCCTTATAATTATTTTAGCTCTTTGGAGTCTTCAGTGATGACTCTTCTTTCATCAAGATTATGATCACTTGCGTTGTCTCTTATTTCTCAGTTATTTCTTAGTTCTTTAGTCTAGCTAAAGTATTATGAATTTTTTTGATTTTTTTTCAATGAACCAGCTTTTGATTTCATTGATTTTTCTATTGATTTTCCTGTCTTTTATCTCATTAATTTCCAACCCATCCTATATTATTCTCTCATTTTTTTTTTTAAATTTGCTCTTCTAACTTCTTGAGGTGGAAGGTTAAATAACTGATTTTATGGTTCTCTTCCTTTCTAATATAAGCATTTAAAGCTATGCATTTCTAAGCACTTCTTTGATTATATTCTCTAAATTTTAATATGCTGTATTTTCATTTTCATTCAGTTTGAGATATTTCTTAATTTCCTTTGTATTTCTTCTTTGACTTGTGGATTAGAAGTTTAATTTCCAAATGTGTAATTATTTCTAGATTTCATTCTGTTGTTTTCTAATTTAATTCCATAGTAGTTAGAACATACTTTGTATGATTTTAATCCTTTAAACTTATTGAGACTTGCTTTATGGCCTATATGGCCTATAGTGGAGAATGCCTCATGTGTATTTGAAAAGAATGTATATTCTGCTGTTGTGTATAGTGTTTAGTCTGGTTGGTTTGTAGTGTTATTCAAGCCTTCTATATTCTTACTGATTTTCTGTCTAGTTGAACTATCACAATTACTGAGGGAGGAACATTAAAACCTCCAACTATAATTGTAGAATTCTCCATTTCACCTTTAAATGCTGTCATTTTTTGCTTATGTATTTTGGGGTTCTGCTGTTATACCCATATACTTATATAATTGTTGTATGTTCCTAATGTATTAACCGTTTACCACTATAACACGTTACCCTTTGTCTCCAGTAATACTGCTCATCTTGATGTGTACTTGTTTGATTTTAATGTAAACACTCCAGCTCTCTTACTGCTATTGTTTGCCTGGTATGTCTTTTTTTTCATCCTTTTACTTTCAATCTATTTGTGTCTTTGAATTTAATGTGTCTCTTACAGATGGTATACAGTTGGATCTTGCTTTTTAGCCCAATCTGAAAAATCTCCGTCTTTTTTCTGGAGCATTTAGAATATTCAAATATAATGTAATTATTGATATAGTGGATTTATGTCTGCCATTTCACTTTATTTTCCAAGTCCTGTGTCCTTTATTTCTCTGCTTGTTTATTGCCTTCTAGTCCTTTTAAAAATGCATTCTTAGTACACCATTTTAATTCCTCTGTTGATGTTTTAGCTGTAGTTTTCCAGCTGTTCTCTTCATGGCTACTTTAGGAATTACAATATGCCTCTTTCTCTTACCATAGTCTGCTTCAGATTCATACTGACTTAATCCTGCTAATATATAGCAACTTTGTTCCAATATTGATCCATTTCTTTCTCTGTCCTTTATTATTGCCATTTATACTCCACTTACATACATTATAAAATTCAATAATACAGTGCTAAAATAATTTTAAACAACTTTGGTTTTTTAAAGAAAATAAGAAAAAAATATACACATCTTTTATATCTACCCACATAATTACTGTTTATAGTATTCTTTATTCCTTCCTGTAGACTTGTTATCATCTGGTATAATTTCTTCTAAGCCTCAAGGACTTCCTTTGGAATTCCTTCTAGAGAAGTTCTGCTAACAACAAATTTTCTTAATTTTTGTCTACCTGGCAATGTTTTTATTTTGCTTTTGTTTTTAAAGGAATCCTGACCCATTAGCAGTCACTCCTCATTCTCTCCTCCCCACAGCCCCTGGAAATCAGTAATCTACTTTCTGTTTCTATGAATTTGCCTATCATAGACATTTCATATAAATGGAATCATACATGCAACCTTTTGTGGCTGGCTTTTTTCACTTAACATTTTCAAGGTTGACCCACACTGTAGAATGTATCAGTACTTCAGGGTTCCTTTTATGGATGAATGGTAGTCCATAGTATGGACATGCCACATTTTGTTTATCCATTCATCCGTGGATGAACATTTGGATTGTTTCTACCTTTTCTGTATTATGAATACTGTTACAGACATTTATGTATAAGTTTTGGTGTGGATAAGTGTTTTCAATTCTTTTATGCATATACCTAGGAGTGAAATTCCTGGGTTACATGATAACTCATATTTAACTTTTTGAGGAACTGTTAAATTGTTTTCCAAAGTAGATGTACCATTTTATATTCCTATCAGCAATGCATGATAGTTCCAATTTTTTCACATTCTTGACACTTGTTAATGTCACTCTTTATTACAGCTATGTCCTAATGTGTGTAAAGCAGTATATCACTGTGGTCTTCATTCGCATTTTCCTAATGACTATGTTGAATATCATATGCTTATTGGCCATTTTAAAATTTTCTTTGTAGAAATGTCTGTTCAAATCCTTTGCTCATTCAAAAAATTTGGTCATCTGTCTTTTTATTATTGAGTTGCAAAAGTTTTTTGTGTATTCTGGATACAAGTCCCTTATTAAATATATGATTTGCAAATTTCCTAATGATAATTTTTGAAATGCAAAAGTTTTACTTTTAATGAAGTTTAAAATACTATTTTTTTTCTCTTTTGGATTGTGTTTTTGTTATCAGATCTAAGAAGCCTTTTTTCTTACTTAGGAATACAAATATTTTCTCCTATGTTTTTCTCTGAGTTTTATAGTTTTAGCTCTTACGTAGGTCTATCCATTTTGAGTTCATTTTTGTATATGGTATGAGGTAGAAGTCCAAGTTCATTCTCTTCCATGGGGATATTCAGTTATCCTAGGACTACTTACTGAAAAGACTATTTTTTCCCACTGAATGATCTTGGCACTCTTGTTAAAAATCACTTGACCATAATAATTGCCAGGGTTTATTTCTGGAATGTCAATTATATTCCATTGATCTATATGTTTATACTAATACCAGTATTATACTATCTTGATTATTATGGCTTTGTAGTATGCTTTGAAATCAAGAAGTGTGAATCCTCCAACTTTGTTCTTTTCCAAGATTGCTTTGGCTCTTCTGGGTTTGCTTCCATTACTGCTAATGAGAAATCAGCCTTAAATGTATTGGTCTATGGTTGATAACTATTTTCTCTCTTGCTGCTTTTAAGATTTTCTCTTTGTCTCGGTCTTAAGCAGTTTGACTATGATGTATCTAGGTATGAATCTTTATATTTTTCTTTCTTGGGGTTTCTTGAGCTTCTTGGATCTGTTAATATTCTTCCTCAAATATGGGGTTATTTTTAGTAATTTCTTCAAGTGTTTTTCCTGATCCCTTTTCTCTCTCCTTTTCTTCTAGGACTCCTAGCATTGGGTTGGTCAAAAGGTTCATTTGGTTTTTTTCCGTAAGATGGCTCTAGTATCACTTAGTTGTCTTCAACTTCATTCAAAACAATTTTATTAGATTGTATGTGACAGCTGTCATATCATCGTGCATTTAAAAAACGACTTATCAAAATTGGTGAATTTTTGTGTAGCCATTTTAATACTGAAGATGGAAGAAAAAAGCAACATTTTCAGCATATTATGCTTTATTATTTCAAGAAAGGTAAAACGCAGCTGAAATGCACAAAAAGATTTGTGCAGTGTACGGAGAAGGTCCTGTGACTGATCAAACGTGTCAAAAGTGGTTTTTGAAGTGTGGTGCTGGAGATTTCTCGCTGGAGGATGCTCCACGGTCAGGTAGTCCAGTTGAAGTTGACAGCAATCAAATCAAGACATTCACTGAGAACAATCAAAGTTATACCATGTGGGAGATAGCCAACATACTCAAAATATCCAAATCAAGTGCTGAAAATCATTTGCACCAGCTTGGTTATGTTAATCACCTTGATATTTGGGCTCCACATAAGTTAAGCCATAAAAAACCTTCTTGACTGTATTTCCACATGCGATTCTCTAGTTAAATGTAATGAAAATATTCCGTTTTTAAAACAAATTATGATGGGCAATGAAAAGTGGATACTGTACAATAATGTGGAATGGAAGAGATCATGGGGCAAGTGAAATGAACCACCACCAACCACACCAAACGCTGGTCTTCATCCAAAGAAGTTGATGTTGTGTATATGCTGGGATTGGAAGGGAGTCCTCCATTATGAGCTCCTTTCAGAAAACCAAATGATTAATTCCAACAAGTACTGCTCCCAATTAGACCAACTGAAAGCGGCACTAGATGAAAAGCATCCAGAATTAGGCAACAGAAAATGCATAATCTTCCATCAGGATAACGCAAGACAGCATGTTTCTTTGATGACCAGGCAAAAGCTGTTACACCTTGGCTGGGAAGTTCTGATTCATCTGCTATATTTACCAGACATTGTACCTTTGGATTTTCATTTATTTCGCTCTTTACAAAATTCTCTTAATGGAAAAAATTTCAATTCCCTGGAAGACTGTAAAAGGTACACAGAGCAGTTCTCTACTCGAAAAGAAAGTTTTGGGAAGATGGAATTATGAAGTTGCCCGAAAAATGGCAGAAAGTAGTGGAACAAAAGGGTGAATATGTTGTTCAATCAAGTTCTTGGTGAAAATGAAAAATGTGTCTCTTATTTTTACTTAAAAAACGGAGGCAACCCAACATAAGTTGGTACACTTAATACTGTTCCACAAATCTTTGAAGTTCTGTTCATTTTTCTTTAACCTGTTTCATTCTGTCCTTTAAAATAATTTCTTTTGATCTATCTTCAAAGTCCACTGATATTTTTCCTGCAATCTCAAATGTACTGTTGAACCCATCTAGAGAATTATATTCATTTCAGTTATTATATATTGTTTCAATCCTAGAATATTCATTTGGGGTTTTTCTTTTTGTAGTTTCTATTTCTCTACTGAGATTACCTACTTACTGAAACATTGTTGTATTTTCCTTTAATTACTTGAACATATTTATAATAGCTGCTTTGAAACCTTTGCTATATTCAACATTTGGGATCCACTCAGAACCAGTTTCTATTGAATGTTATTTTTCCTGAGTATAGGTTTTACTTTCCTGTTTTTTACATATCCCATAATTTTTGGTTGAAATAGACTTTTTAGATAATATATTGTAGCAACTCTGGATTCTGTTTTATTTTTTTTAAGTTTGCTGCAATTGTGAGATCTGTTTTCCCCATGGTGTGTACTGTCTCTTTCCAGTTTTGTTATGTTTTAGCCTGGCTTCCTAGGGGTTACCCTGTATCTGCAAAGCTTAGTGATAAACAAATAGCTTAGTGATAAGGAAAAGATTTCAGCAGACATTATGCTCAAACACCTTAAACCTAAAAGGCTTCTACCTTTTTCTGATCAATTCATTTGGGGAGGGGTGGGTGGTACAGTGTATTTAATGTTGCAGGCAGTTCTATTTCACACTTTCACTCTTTACTAGGTTCTCTTGAGTCTGCATTGCACATGAGTGTAATTTCTCAGTCAGCCAAGGATATATAGAGAATTTCTCTCAACCCTTCCATGGCTCTTTCACTTCCAAGATCTACCTGTTAAGTTACTAACTGGTATACCACTTGCCCCAAGGACTGCAACCTTGGGCCAGCGAAGTTACTGATTTTCTCCATTATTTTCCTCTACCAGGTTTGGCACATTTAGTTGAAAAAGTCACAAATTTTCACCCTCTGCCACAAATCAAGTTCATCCCCTCTAGCAGAAAATCTACTACTTTTGGTGGCATTCTCAATCTGATAAAACTACAGTTCTTGCCGTTCAAACTAGCAGAGAGGAAGGAGAGAGAACAGGAACAGCTTCGGGCAAAGGTGCCACAAATTCCTGCTGTTCTTACCCAAAGTTCTAAGAGTTTTACAAGAGTATACACTTTTCAGTGTGTTTTCTGCCTTTAGTTAATTTCCAGAGTTGTGAGAAGGGGTTTTTTTCCCCTGATAATTTTGTCCAGTTTTATATTTTTTTACAGAGATGACTTGCAACCTCTTTATGCCCAAACCCGAAATTGTCTAGGTAAGCTTTTATACTTAAAAATGTTTGTATATACAAACAAACCTACAGTTAATATTAATTGCTTTAGAGGATGGAATTATACAGTTTGAGTATTAAGATATTGGTGAAATTAAGAGACTTTCACATAATACTATATTACTGAAACTGAAATTAGGTTATTAAAAACAATTTGTATTTAATAATTTGATAACATGGATATAACATATTATGAAATGGCTCAGGTCTTAGTATGTTGAATGAAAAAATCAGATTAACAAGCATATATAATATAAGCTTAATATTTTAAAATATATGCATACACAAAAATATAAATACATGATAAGAAACTGAAATAACATGCTTACATTACAAGATTAGAGTATTATATTTGAGTAGTAGGTGGATTTACAAGTAATATTTTCCTTCTGTACTTAAAAAGAAAATTCCAAATTCTCTACTCAACATAAATTATGTTCGTAATACTAAAAAAAGAATATATATATTTAAAGATAGAAAAAGACTACCTACATCACTTAAGCCCAAATCACAAACTCAAATTAAAGGTGTTTCACAATTTTAAGATAGGCAAATTAATTTATATGAATATACTAATATTTCATTTTAGAATACTTAAATACTATCGTTAACATAGCTAATATCATATACATAAGAAATTTTATTACCATTTTGTTCCTCTGGGTATGACAGTAGGTTTTGATCAATATTGTCAAAGTAGGTACACACCATACTGCGGTAGCTACTTTCAGGGGCAACACTTATTTACATATCCAATTTCCAGCATGTTCACTTAAAAATAAATTTTACCACTACATGGTAATCTCTTATTTTCAGGAACTATTTACACAACTTTTGCTATGTATCATCATCATTATAAAGTTACCACATTATTATTGTCTTAAATTTTTATTTCGGTGATTAGCTTCATTCCTTTTAAGACTTACCTTAGCTGCATGATATGTACTAGCTTCAAGTAAATCTTCTTTTTCAGCTTCTTTGGCAAGCAGGTTAAATCGACTTAACATTGCAGCCTTACAAAGCCGACTTGCCATTGACACACCACTTTTAAATGGGGAACTGAAGTAGAAAAGAATGAAACATTCACTAATCATTATTCAGTATTTATGTTGGCATTTGTAGGGATTAAAATCAACACAGAATCTACAAATATTTATCTCAATTATGTACAGTGCATATAGTGAAATTTTTTTACATAAAATTATTCTGAATATTTAACTTTCTGAAGCTAATTTCTTTTATGAAATTATAGTTTAAGTTATCAGAGTACTGCATTAAAAATTAAAGCAGAGGATGGATATTTGGAACATTTCTTTTGTTTGAAGCAAAATTAATCTATGGTGATCCAAATTAAAACAGTGGTTCTACCAAGGATTGACTAGAAGAGGGCAAAAAAGTATTTTCTGAAATGAAGAAAATGTCCTGTATTCTGACTGGGGTAATGGTTACACAGGCATGTATATAAATAAATAAATATATAAATATATAAATAAATATATATATATAAATATAAAAACTCATGAAATTGTACATTTCACTCTTTGTAAATTTTGACTCACTAAAAAGTAAATTATACACACTCACCTCACCACCCTCCATATATATGTATGTATGCACATATAGATATGTATTTTTCTATGTTTCTAATAGAAGTGGGTCCACAGATCATGAGCTTTCTTGCTATTGTAACTCTTTCCCTTCATTATATCTTCTCATTAGTTGGTCTCCTGATAGATTACAAAAATTGCCAAAATCCTTTATTCCTTCCTGTCTCCATGCTCTTTACAATGTAACTTTTCAGATTCTCCCATCACTAACTATGGCTGATTGCTCCTCCCCATGAATTTGGGCTGGCCTTGTGACTTGTTTTGGTGAATAAAATAGACTATGTGCCAGTTCCAAGCCTGGGCCTCAAGAGGCTTTGAGTTTTCATTCTCTGGGGACCCCTTCTTCTGCCATGTGAGCCTCCTAAGACTGGTCTACTAGAAGGTGAGAGAACACATGGACCAGAGCCCAGCTGTCCCTCTAAGATCAGCCAAGATGCCCTACAGCTGACCTAGAGTGGACCCCAGACACATGGGAGAGCCCGACCAAATCTAGCTCAGTTGACCTAAGGACTTGAACAGCAATAAATGGTTGTTGTTTTAAGCCACTAAATTTTGAGATAGTTTATATGCAGTAATAGTTAACATAAATGCCTATTAATGAAATGTACTAATCTCTATATATTAATTTTCCACCATCATACCTTTTTTTGGTGGTGGATTTTTAGATGATTCTCTTGGGCTTTTCAGGTATAAAATGATACCATATGCAAAAAGTCGTAATTTTACCTCCTCCTTTCCAATATTTTATATCTCTCATTTCTTTCTTTTGTTCAAATGCATTAAATAACATGTTAAATAACAGCAATAACAGTAAACAATCATGTCTTGTTTCAGATGTTAGTAGAAATGACTCTGAGATTTCATCATTAATCATGATGGCACTTTTGGACTAATAAAGATATATTTTACCCTTAACAAAAATATCTATTCCTTTTTTATTGAGTATCTTTATCTAGAGTAGTTGTAGAGCTGTATTACATGTCTTCTTAGAATTTATAAAAATGAATATATGGTGTTTTTCCCTAGATCAATTAATATGACAAATTATATTAATACGAGTTTCTAATTTGGTATTATTTTTATTATGTTATTCTCACATTTCTAGAAAAAATTCCACTTGGTATTATTGTATAAAATATATTATTTTAAGGTTCTGCTTCCTAATATTTTATTTAGCAATTATGCTTGAATATAAAAGTGAGCTTGGGTCTGTAACTTTTGTGGTAGGGGGACAGCAATCTTCTATTAGGTTTAAGTATCAATGATACACTTGCTTCATAAAAATATTTGAATGTTTTCTATCTTTTTAGATAGCACTGGAAGTTCCTGCTATTTAAAGGTTTATAAAATTAATCCGAACCACCTCAGAATGGTGTTTTCTTTGAAAAAGAGGTAGGGCGCCTTCTTGGTAACTTTCTCAAGAAAATAATGTTAGATATTTTTCCCTCTTCTGTACCAATTTTAGAAAAATATTTTCCTAGAAATATATGCATTGCACCCAGATTTTCAAATATATTTGCATGGTAGGGCAAAGAAGTTTCTTATGATTTCTTTTAATTTTCTCTGTAATTACTCCTTTATCATTAGTATATATGAGATTAGCTACTGATTTTTTTCACAGAATCAGTTTTTTTATGATCATTTCTAACTTCTTCAGTTCTCTAGATCTTTAATTTACATTTCTAGTTTTATGAACTTCTTCATTCTGTTTATTTTCATTATTTGTTGCTATAAGCATCTAAAGAATTGGCTTTTCCATTCATTTTGCTTTAGCTATATATCCTACAAGTTCTGAAATGCAATGCACTATATATCCGTGTTTTCTAAATATTCTAAATATTCTGTGATTTCATTTTATATTTCCTCTTTGAGCCAAAAGTTGGAGAACTTCTTTTTCCCAATGAAAGCGGTTTCTAAATATTCTGATTTTGTTATTTACAGTTTGATTGCATCACAATCAGAGAACACTGCCTACATCACTTTTACTTCTTAGAATTTCAGATTTTTTTTGTGGCCTAACATATGGTCAATTTTTGTTAATGTTCTGCAGGTTCTTGAAAAGCAGGTATATTTTATATTTTATGGTACAGAGTTTTAAAGAAATTAATCAAATCTACCTTATTGTTATTTAAGACTGTTATATTCTTGCTTATTGTTTTGTTTACTCAATCTACTAGGAACTGAAAGAGGTGAATTATTGCCTCAACTAATAGTGTATTCTATTTATCCTTTTATTTTCTGTAATTTCTGCTTTATGAAGGTTGATACTATGTTATTTGCTGCAGTTACTCAGAACTGTTCTTCTTCGTGGATTATATTGCTAAAGTGTCCTTTGCCTTATGTAATGCTTTGGGGATGAATAATCAGATCATATCTGCTTTCTTTGCAATCACCTGGCAAGCACTTAGCCGTAATAAATGAGTTAAGCTCATTTTACATTAATTTCATCTTTGTTATACTATTATGTTTTCAGTAAACAGTTTTTTTATTATTATTTTTTGGCCTTGTCATGAGGCATATGGGGTATATTAGTTCCCTGACCAGGGATCAAACCCATGCCCCCCACATTGGAAGCATGGAGTCTTAACCACTGGAGCACCAGGAAGTCCCTCAGTAAATAGTTTTTTAATGTCTTCCACAGAAGACCTGTTTTGTTTGTATGTGTGTAGTCTGTTATTAACAGAAATACACTTCTTAATGCTGACTCAATGCATAAGTAGTATAATTCATCCTAGTTGAAATAATCAATAGTATGCTTGACTGAGTTCATATCAAGAAACATTTGTATGTGATCTTAATTTAAATCTGTCTTTCACAAAGAAAGCAAATTTAGGCACTTAAACTTTTAACATTATTCATTACCACATTATAAATGTATTTTCACACTAAAAGGAGGATTTTAGTTTTACTTGATAATCAATGACAGGGATATTACAAAGAAATGCCTAAAAGGCATAATGTATTATGGCTAAGAACAAAGGCTTTGGAAATAAAATGCCCAGATCAGAATCCTACTTGTGTCACTTAATAGTTGGGTGACTTTAAGCAAGATATTTAAACTAGCTTGCATCTCAGTTTCTTTACCTGTAAAAAAAACAATATCACCTAACCCACAAGGTTTTTATAAGAAAGCAGTATAACATAGTACAATAGTTCTCACACTCAAGTGTACATAAATAATATTTGGGAAAGTTGTCAAAAATACAGATTCCGGAGCCCTAAATCCAGACATTCAGATTCAGTAGGAAAAACTGAATTTTTAAAACAAATACATTATTTGCTAATGATCACTGGAGAAACAAAGGATCTGGAGACTGATTTTGAATGCTGGCTCTACCATTTACTATGTAACTTTGGTAAATTATATAACTTCTCCAGGCCTGTGTTCTCATCAGGAAAAAAAGTTTTTTAATTAGTACAATGCCTGCAACATAGTCACACTTGATAACTATTATTATTATTAATCACAATTTAAAAAATTGTATTCAAAAAACAAGATAGTTTTTAAAAATCGTATTAAAATGTATTGTTTTGCTTAATATGTGATTTTTGAAGAAATTAGTGACGCTAACCTTTCGGTGGTCTTCCCAGTTAGGCCATCCACAATCTCCAAAGAAATGTCCCCTTGTGCCCAATTCAGACTCAGGAATTTATATTCCAAGTTTGTTTGACATGGATATGCAGAAGGTACTAAACTAATATGAGGTCTGTTGACCAAGTAAAACATTGGAAGTTTTGAAGTGAGTGCATCATCAACACGTTGCTTTATAGCAATTTCTAAGCCTCTAGTATCACTGCAATTCCCATCACCTAGAAAGCAAAAACAAAGTAAATACTCAGAAGTTCAATAGGAAAAGACTATACTGAAAAAAAAGGATATAAATAAAAGTTTAATTGTAAATAGTTCACTTCTTTACCCTGTATCTTGCAACCTTCTCTTTCCGACTTCTACTCTCTTAGTAGCTACTTCTATACTCTTTACCAGAATCAAGACAAGGTAATAACAGTCAGAATTTCCATTCAAAAAAGAATCTTCTACAGAAAATAATGAATTGACATTCCAGTGAATAAAAGCAAAAAGCCAGACCTGACCAGAAACAAATCAGTACTTTTACAGGGTTCTGCCAGAAAGAACTGGCTCATTCTGTCTTGATTTCTAAGATTACAGCATGAAACCAGCACATAATGTAGCAGATATATGTAGCTGAGAAATAGTTGGTTAAAGTGTGTTATTTTTCCACATCTGAGAGCCACAGCTTGCAACTGTTCCAGCACCACATGGCTTAGTTTCACAACATGAAGTACTTTAAAGAATGACCATTTCTGATTATAACTGTGGCCAATGCCAAAAGCTTTGAGTTCTCAGTTAAAATTACTGTTGAAGAAGAAAGCTCAAAAAGATGATTAGTATAAGAAAATGGGCTGCGTCAAACTTAAAATAGAAGTTAGGGAACAGTCATTCCTATTTAAAAATTAATAATTCCAAAGCAGATCTCTTTCCTCCTTAGAGGGTCTGAAGTTCTCACAACAAGAGAATCTTTATATACCACTAGACATATTTCACAGATAAAGTTTTGTTTTCACATCACTGGAACTGTTGAGATGGCTACTGGGCTTACACTCACTATGATTATTTGGGAACTAGAAAATGATGTAAAAAGAACATGAGTTGCTTCTGACACTCTTTTTCTAAGCACTCCTTTCAATGTTCCAAATCAAGAGATACTGACTAATGCAGGCTAGTTAAGTTAAAGATATACTTAGACGTAGGAAAAAAGAAGAAATAAGGTCTGTAGAATAGTCATTGTATCTATAATGAACAGAAAACATGGGTTAAAAAAAATGTTACGTATTACACACTGTACTACAGACTAAATGTGTCCCCACAAAATTCATATACTGAAACCTGATCCCCAATGTGATGGTATTTCGAGGTGAGGCCTTTGCAAGGTGATTAAGTTATGAGGGTCAGAGCTCTCATGAATGGAATTGGTGCCCTTATGATAAAAGAGACCCTAACCCCTCCCACCACAGGAGGACATACTGAGAAGACAGTCATCTATGAAGCAGAAAGCAGGTCCTCAACAGATAATGAATCTCTCAGCCCTTTGATCTTGGACTTCCCAGCCCCCAGAACCGTGAGAAATAAATGTTTATTGTTTAATCCACGCAGTCTATGGTATTTTTTTGTTTTTTGGTAGCAGACCAAACAGACTAAGACATACTGTAATAAGATAATGACATTGGTTGTGCCTAAAACAGCAAGATAACATTTGGAAAAAGAAAAATAAAAACCTACCAGTAACTCCACGTTAAGATTCTCTAAACATCAAACTGTTTCACCTAGATGTTTTAACGTGGTAGTATAAAATTTAATAGAAAAAAATCAAGTATATTAATATTTTATTAGAAATTTTACTTTCTCCATTTATATATGTATGTTTTAATTATTAGCTATACCTGAGGTATGATTTTAATTATATCTTGAGGCTAAATCTTGTTCCCGGGAAAATATATCTCTAAAATTATATCCATAATTTTGATTTGATTCATCTAAAATGATTTGAAATAATAACGTAAAACTCAAAGATTAAAGGCAAAGGTTAAATCTTAGCAAAGACTATAGCAAACCTGACCTGAGAACTTTTCTGCATGAAAAGGTCTCAGATGGGATTGATATATATACACTACATATGTATAAAATGGATAACTAATAAGAACCTGCTGTATAAAAAAATAAATAAAATTAAATTTAAAAAAAGTTCTCAGGACCTTAGTCTACCATAAGTTAATATAAGTGAACAGAAACAGCTGCTGAAACAGGTAATGAAGGCATACCTCAATTTATTGCACTTTGCTATACTGTACTTTGCAGATATTATGATTTTTACAAATTGAAGGTTTCTGGCAACCTTGTGTTGTCAGATGATGTTTAGCCTTTTTCAGCAATAAAGTACTTTCAAATTAAGGTAAGTTCGTTGCTTTGTTTTAGACATAATGCTATTGCACACTTAACAGACTATAGTATAGTGTAAACATAACTTTTATGTGCACTGGGAAACCAAAAACTTCGTGTGACTCACTTTATTGTGATATTGACTTTATTATGGTGGTCTGGAACTGGACCCACAATATCTTTGAGGTGTGCCCATACAAACTGAAGCTGCATTAATAAAAATACAGTGTCTAAGTCAAAGAATTCAGCACTATTATAGAACTATGCACTGCTCAAATCATATCTGAAACATCATATTTAGTCTGAGGCATTACATTTTAATACCGCCACCCACAAATTACAGAACATCTGGAGAAAACAAATCATGCTCCTGTGAAACACAAATGATGTCTAAATAGGAGAAGACATGAAGGCAGAAGCATCTTATCTTTGTATTCTTAATTCTCATTCTATATTTTATGTGAATGGTGCCCCTGAGAGTTATTTAACAGTGCACAGCACCTAGCATATAGTAGGTGGCTCAATAAACACCTGATGAAAAAGGAACATAAAAGATTAGATTATCAGAGAGCAGTAATCATCAATTCTGGATACACATTAGAATCAGTAAGGATGGGGATATTAATACTAATGCCATTCCCATATTATTTTAAAAGCTATCCAGGTGAACCTGAAGTGCAACAAGAGTAAAGAATAATAGTTAAAATTTATTTTTCAAGTGTTCCAGGCAAAAGAATTGGTATTAAGAAGAAAAATAAAAGCATTTTAAAAAATAAAACATGCTGCCTCAAAGCATTTATCCATGAAACATTTATTGACCTCCTGGTACAAACCAGACCAAGATGAGTGTCGCAAAGCACCTGCCTTTCAAGAGTGTCAAGTTTAGCAGACACAATAGTGGGATTCTAGTCACTGGCTAGGCTCAGACAAAGCTGTCAGAGCTCAATTTAATACAAAAGGCAGAAGCATGAAAAGTTATGAAAACTGAGTATGAGTCCAGGCTCTGCCAGCAGGCAAACTGAATGATTTTGGGCACGTATTTTTATTAACATTCTAAACCTCTTATTACTGACCTGAAAACAAAAAAAAGAAAGAAATGAACAACAGAATCTCTAAGGTTATCACATGCTTCTTAAAAGTTCATGAACTGTGTTGAAAATAGATTCCTTCACTAAGAGGGAATCAGAATTTAGTATTCCCTATAATGGAATTGTACAATTCAAATTAGCGTATTGAAAAGGACTCCTGAATGGAAACACCTCTGGATAAACATTCTTGAGGTAATTATTCAGAAAACTTTATATTAACAGGATAAGAAATTTGCAAATACACCTTAAAAGTCTTGAAAACGAATATAAATCCAGCTCTTTTAATAGCTAAGCAAAATGAATTTTTTTCCAGATTACTCTGGATTATTTTCTATACAAATAATAGTGCCTTTTTATAGTGCGAGCTTAAGACATTTTTCTTAAAAAAGAAAGACTATCACCATAAAATAACAAAATGAATTATCTGAGAACATCTACAGTATAAAATTAGTTTCCAAAAACTTCCCGTTGTGGAGCACAGGCTCTGGACGCGCAGGCTCAGTGGCCATGGCTCACGGGCCCAGCAGCTCCGCGGCATGTGGGATCTTCCCAGACCAGGGCACGAACCGGTGTCCCCTGCATCAGCAGGCTGACTCTCAACCACTGCGCCACCAGGGAAGCCCTCCAAAAAGTTTTTGAAAAGTTAACTTAAGTCTTATAATAATCTCTCCATTTTTAATTGATCTATTAAAATATCTTAGGTTTTTCAAGCATCAAAATAAAGAATTGCAAAAGATTTCATAAGACTTAAGAGAAAAGGGGACAAGGTCATTATCATCAAATAATTAGATTTAATCTGCATTGTCATTTAGTTCAGAATTAAAGGGAAACAAATTTCAATTCTAAAGCGTAATTTTTAAAAACAATTGGAGCTATCAATTAATGGAATAGATTGTCTTTAAATCTTATACTCCACATTATTGGATCCTTTTAAGGTAGGGTTAGATGATCCTCTATCAGAGATGGCATAAAAAGAGTTTGTGAAGACATACAGATGGCCAAGAGGCACATGAAAAGATGTTCAACATCGCTAATTACTAGAGAAATGCAAATCAAAACTACAATGAGATATCACCTCACACCAGTCAAAATGGCTATCATAAAAAAATCCACAAACAATAAATGCTGGAGAGAGTGTGGAGAGAAAGGAACCCTCCTACACTGTTGGTGGGAATGTAAATTGGTACAGCCACTATGGAGAACAGTATAGAAGTTCCTTAAAAAACTAAAAATAGGGACTTCCCTAGTGGTGCGGTGGCTAAGATTCTGCACTCCCAATGCAGGGGGCCCAGGTTTGATCCCTGGTCAGGGAACTAGATCCCGCATGCTGCAACTAAGACCCGACACAGCTAATAAATAAATAAATAATTTTAAAAAACAAAACTAAACTAAACTAAAAATAGAGCTACCATATGATCCGTAATCCCACTCCTGGGCATATATCTGGAGAAGAACATGGTCTGAAAGGATACATGCACCCCAATGTTCACTGCAGCACTGTTTACAATAGCCAAGACATGGAAGCAACCTAAATGTCCATCGACAGAGGAATGGAAAAAGAAGATGTCGTACATACATATGATGGAATATTACTCAGCCATTAAAAAGAATGAAATAATGCCATTTGCAGCAACATGGACAGACCTAGAGATTGTCATACTGAGTGAAGTAAGTTTGACAGAGAAAGAGAAATATCACATTATATCACTTATATGCGAAATCTGAAAAGGAATGATACAAATGAACTTATTTACAAAACAGAAACAGACTCACAGACTTAGAGAACAAACTTATGATTACCAGGGGGGAAGGGTGGGGGAAAGGGATAGTTAGGGAGTTTGGGATTGACATGTACACACTGCTGTATTTAAAATGGATAACCAACAAGGACCTACTGTATAGCAAAGGGGACTCTGCTCAATATTATGTAACAACCTAAACAGGAAAATGTGTAACTGAATCACTTTGCTGTACAATGGAAACCATCACAACATTGTTAATCCACTATACTCCAATGTGAAATAAAAAGTAAGAGTTTGTATAATAAGTGAGAAGCTGTACTACACGACTAGTTCAATAAACTCTTAAGATTCTTTTAGCTGTACATATCACACTTTTAAGTATACAGACACTCTGAGTATTTCTCAATGTGAGCCATTCAAATCATCTGTATCAGAATCACCTGGTGGTGCTCTTTTAAAACATATATTCCTGGGGCTATCCCCCAGACATACAGTACAGATCTTAAGAGGCTGAGAAATCTGCATTTTTAACAAACATTAAAATCTGTTTAGGTTATGCCAGACAGAACACCAATTAATTAACTTTAGATATGTTCCATAAAGATGCAAAGAAAGAGATCAGAAGCAATTTTACCAAGTTTTATAGTATTTTTATTGCTACCTGGTATTCTTACTGCTACGTGCAAGATGACAGGCAAAATGATGAGATCTAATTTTTAAGCCCCTGTCCAAACCACTAAATACTAAATAATTCTAAAAGAATCTAAGATTCTACCCTTTTAAGAAACTAAATATAGTACGGAGTTATGTCATACAAAAGGCAAACTGTAAAATATCTTTCTTCACAAAAGTCAAAGAAAGCCTTGCATGCCAAACTGTGATTCTAGAGAATGCACAGACATTTATTAGACATTTTGTAGACATTTATCAAGAACAAAAATTGCCTTTCCTAAGAAGATTGAGAAAAGTTTGAAATGTCTGAGAGAGTATCTGAACTAAAAGAAAACATCATAAAGCATAATTTTTGTATCCAAGTTAAATCTAAGAAATAAATCATCTATAAGAATAAATATTTGGAAAAAGAGTTAGAAACAACCACTTTTTAGGGTGTGAGCAAACAGGCACTCTCAAATATTGCTAGTGAGAATATGATTTGGAGGGTAACTTGGTAATAGTTTTCAAAATTGCAAATGCATACCTCTTTGGCCTGCAACTCTACTTCTAGGAATTCTTTTTATATAGATATATTTTACATGTGTCAATAACAAATGTAATAAGGTCATGATTCACGATAGCATTTGGTAGCTGGAAAAGATTAAAAACAATCTAAAGTTCCATTAACCCACAACTGGTTAAATAAATTATAATACGTTTGTACAAAGAAATACCATACAGAGAGTTATGAATTATAATAATAAAAATTCTTCATATACTCATATGGAAAAATTTCCAAGACACCTTGTTAAATGAAAAGAGCAAGGTGCAGAAAAGTATGAATTGTATGATCCCACTGATGTAAAATACAAAAAAGTATGCATATACTTTTATAAGCATAAACTACCTTTGGAAAGAAAAACAAACTAGTAACAATGGATGCCACAGAGGTAAAATGGGTTCCTAGGGCCCTAGGATAGAAGGAAGACTTGACTGAATACCCTTTTGAATCTTTTGAATTGTGAACCAAGTAATAGGTTTCCTAAACAAAGAAAATAAGCTTAATATTAGAAAAATAAATAATTACTATTTCCTTTTTATCATTTATTAAAGCCAAACCAAACAAAAATGGGAAGAAAATAAAATATTTTGTATATACATGGAACTGAAAAAATACTGTCTATAGGAGAAATTCCTAAAGAAATGGGTATAAAATATATAGAACAACAACAACAAAAAACCACAAGAATAAAAGAAACAGCACTTTCTAAAAGTAAAACTACTTCTCATGCGAGGATCCAAAGCTTGCATATGGGCCATCATTACGAAGAATTAGCAGTAAACAAAGAACAGCCAAGTAATGGTAGTATTTAAATTGTTTCCCAAGGGTAACTGAAGCTTTGAAACTCTTAGGGCTTTATGAAAACTATAGAATTGAGTGCCCAAAATGTCTGTCAGTGGGATAATATCTGGAAAACCATTCAAATATAAATACAGCATTCTATAATAGCCCCTACCAAAGAAAGAAATAAATTACTAGTTCACATTATTTGTGTTCTAGTTACTTCCCACTCACTTCACAAATCAAAAGGATCCAAATCATAACCAAATGTATAAAAAAAGCATAAAAGTAAGAAAGAACCAAAATGGGCATTTAATATTTTTTATTTCAGGAATAACTAAATATAAGCTTTTAAATTTGATAAGTTCAAAGAAGCATCTTCTTCCAAAAGAAAGAGAAAAATTGAATACTGTACAAACAAAAGTATACATTCAAGACAGAATACATGTAATTGCCTAACATAAAATATTGATTCTTATTAGCCTCCTGATAAGATGGCAAAAGTCATATTATACTAAATGTGATGACCAGTTACCATGAAATGAAAACCTCAACAAAACAGTGGATCTGAATTTTACCTTAAGTAAAGCTTCATGCATGCAAATTGTGATTTTACACTGGTAAATAAAATATAGTGAAATGACTTAGTGAAAGAGGCCAAGAGGTACTGTAATCCAACTCACCAACAAGTATAGTGCTGATATAAACTGGCTGTATAAACTGACTCAGCAATGCTCCCTGTACACCAAGCACTCCCCATCTCATCAGTTTGTCACTTGAGGCCATGCTGCTTATTCTATTAACAACATCTGCAGGGCAGTAGACAGTCAGATGAATTTTGCCTTCAACAGCCACATGGAGACTCAGCTCTTCATGGGCTTCAAATGCAGACACAGAACATGGATTAAGACGCCTAGAGAAAGAAAAGAAAGTTTCTTCCTTTAAAAACCAAAGCCCTGAGCTGATCTCCCTGTGCTATGCGGCCAGCTAGAGGGGTGGGATAGGGAGGGTGGGAGGGAGGGAGAGGCAAGAGGGAAGAGGTATGGGGACACAGGTATATGTATAACTGATTCACTTTGTTATGAAGCAGAAACTAACACATCATTGTAAAGCAATTATACTCCAATAAAGATGTTAAAAAAAAACCCAAAACCCAAAGCCGACAAAGTAAAATCTGCATGTACCTAAGAACTGTTCTCAAACATATTTAACTTGCCAGTGTACGTTTAATTCCAGTAACAGAAATAGATGCAAACCCAAAGCAAGGTAGGATGGAGTGACTTCGTTCCACAAAATTAAAACCAAACAGAAATTAACCATATTTAGAGCTTCCAGCAAGGATAAATTTCATATTATTGCCATTCTTTATGTCCCTTAAAATCAAATGAAAACCCAATTTTTGTCCCTGCCATAGTTTGTGAGTTATTTCCTTTCTCCATATTAAAAGTTTTAAACACTACAAAATTAGAGAATGAAAAAAAGAAAACTGACAATTTATATTCAAGATTCACCTCCAACAAAATATGTTAAAACGGTAAAATCTAAAATTATTTTTCTTGAGGTTTCTCTCAAGAGAAACACTCACCCTTGTTTTCAAAGGTGTTACTGGAAGGCTTTTAAACAAACTATAAACCGCAGTTATCTCTAGATGGTTGGATTGAAGTGAATTTTACTTTCTTTTTTGTGCTTGCCTGTGTTGTTCAAACTTCATGCTAACTGATGCTACCCATTCATCAAGGTAATGAAGTTTTGGCCACAGACTGACCAGAAGAACAGACTGCATTCCTTAACTCCTGTGTTAGTATGTGAAGAGTGTATAAATCCATACTTCCTAAAGTTTATGAAGTATTACAACTAGAAAGGAATAGAAGATTTTCAACAGCATCAAAAAGAGAGCAGTGAAGTACATGGAATACTTAAGTAGTAGTAATGGACCAGACTGAGTGGAGGGAAGGAGAAAGAATTTGTGGTCTTTCAGCCTTCAGGCTCTTGCAGCCTACAAATAACACCTCAAGGCTGGAGGAAGAATATGGATAGATATGAATTTACTTGTTCTTTTGCTGTATGGATTCAGAATGCATGATATGGCCATCCTAGATTCCTTCAAAAACAGCTTCCATAATACTTACAATTGTGACTTAATCTGGGCTGATCCTTTAGGCAACTGGTTCATATAGAGATAAATGTTGATATTCTGCTTGAGAGTGAGTAGATTAGAAGCTGGTTCTGTACAAAATATTGATTTTTCCAACACAGCAGGATTTTTGCTGTAGAAGAGTAGAAGTTGTCTATAAAAGTACCTAAAATTAATGAGATAGAGCTTCATCAAGTAAGAAAATTTAAAAATGAAGTATCTTAAACATTATATTCATGTTATGAACAATGTCCCTATATGTCAAAAGTTTTGATATTGATAGGAACTTGTAAAATAATCTTAGCCTTACTTAATGAAGAATTAAGTCCCTTGATAAGTCTTCAGTTAGAGCCCAGTCTGCCCGGTGACCTGCCTTAAAGCATCATTCCTCGACTACCACTCCACTCTCATTTCACATTAAAGTACTCAGCTATCATTTTCTGCAAAAGACCCATTTCTCTACTGATTCCTCCCTTCTTTCTTAGACAGCTCTGCTCCCAGCCTCCTAGGTGAAGTATCAATTTTCTGCTTTACTTCTATTTTCCCTTCCATGCCAAAACAGGCAGACAACAACTGTGGTTCCCACTGCTTAGTGGTTCTGAAGACAAAAACACAAGAGCATAGGAATAACATAACAAAGCCTGTAAGTTAAATTAAGAAGTGAAATAGATTTCCTGAAACTACTAATCAAATCAGAGGACAAATACTATTTTGCTTATTTAAAAAACCATGATTTTAATCCTATCATCAGAAATATATAATAAAATATTAAGCACCAGTATAAATGACAGTGCCAAGCATGACAAGAAATAAACACAAAGAGGTAGTTTTAAAGGGGGTCAAATAATTCACTAAGCACCAATGGGGATGGGAGGACAATTAGTTGCATTACCTTCATGGACTTCCCAAAATCTTTCCTTTTAAGATTATAGGATTCTTTCCTTATTATTACAGATATATACTTAAGTTTTTCCGATAAAATAATACGTGTAAATTTGTTTTAAAATACTCCAGTAAAGAAACACCACCAACAAAAAGTGAGGGTGCATAAATTAAATAAGATCAACAGAATCCTAATAACTGGATATGCTAATAATTGGATATGATCATTGGGTATTGGTATCAGAATGCTGACAACTGAATGATGGAATTAATTATCTGATTCTCACTTTTGTTTGAAAAATTCGATTAAAAATGTTTTATAGAAAGTAAACTTAGTGACTTAAGAGAACAAAAGCTGGTAACTACTGCAGGAGGTAATGCTCATGTCCCACTTTTCATGTTTTTACAGAAAAGGAATTCCAAAGAGTAACATTCTTGGTTTATTTCTCTACTATCTGCTAATTATGCCTCTTACAAGGAGCAGAGTGACTGATAAGTTTGGAAAAAGAAACTAGGCATCCTCACTTTAGCCCCTTTCTCTCTTTCTCTCTGAGATCTGCCAGCCTAAAAAATACTTTATCGACACTCTGCTATATCGTAAACTTTGTACAGACCTCATGAGTGGAAACTCATTGATTTCTGCCTTTGGATAAGTATGACTAATTCAGGGGTGAAATAATACCAAGCCTACTTGGTCCAGATCTAAAGCTATACTCTCCAATTACTTTTATCATTAATAAAGACAGTATTTTTATCTTAAAAAAAGGTTGTATGACTCTTAAAACTGAGTTCATAAGCTCTTGATAATAGAAGCCACTAAAATTCATAGGCTTGACACTGAAATTACTATAAGGTTTCCAAAAGTGACATGAAAATATCAGATGGCTTGGATAAGTAAGAGACTGCCATACCCTTGGCTCAATGAGTAAAATTCCATTTGTAAATAAAGACATATATATGTGATTGCTTTAGGCTAAGAGCATTAATATTTGATGGCATTAAATATATCTGTTAAATATTAAGATATATTTTTATATATTTAATATATTTAATTAAATATATTTGTTACCTTACCTAAGGAGAGATCTCCTTGCTGTAACAACAGCATGAGTATCGTGCAACACTCTTCCATTTGGCTTAATGCACTGACTATAATTGTATTCACCTGTGCCTATAGCTACAACTTCCCGCTGTCCAGCTGAAAGAAAAGGTTAACAGTAGCAGGTTATTTTTACCTTCCTCTTCCCTATGTTCAACCTCCACCTCTTTCTTACCATTTTTTTTCCCATTTTTATTCAACAAACTTTTATTTGAACATCTAGTAAATGCCTGGTGTAAAAAGAGAGTAAGTTAAATGAATTAATTACACCGGTAGTTCAATGAAAAAGTCTACCTTATCATTTTAAAGTTAGTAAGATATATTGACCAAAAAGTTGGAAAAATAATTCCACAATTTCAAATAAGAGTTTGAGAGTCTTCTAGGAAGCAAAATTTAAAAAATACTTCAATAATATCACAATTTAAAAGGCAGATGTTTTATATTATACTTTATCATTTTTACTACAATCAATAGAATCATTTTTTGCTGTACTCCATTTGAGATTTCTTTGAAATTCTATGCTCAGAAGATAGTTTTTTTCCTTTCACCTCCTACCTATGTGGCCTTTCTATATCCTAGTTGCTAGATCATTGTTCTTTTTTCTGTTCTTTTTTCTCATGAGATAGGTACTCATGCTATAGTTTACCTCTGTGTTGATGATTTCAGAAAATCTCTAGTCTTAGTCTTTCAAAGTTCAGTTCCACATCTGCAACTACCTAAGAAAGGACTTCCATTAATTCCACAAAAATTTTTGCGGTCCTACCAAATACTAGGCAGTGCAATAGATGCTAGGAATCAAACGCTGATTAAGACAGGCCCTCATGAAGCTTCTAATAGGAGAGAAGAAAAAAAGACTAAAACCACAAATTGTAATAAAAGCTTTGAAGGAAACAGATACACGGCTAATTTAAAGAATATTAGCAGGAAAGACTACCTCATGAAGACCAGTTGCAGAATCCCTCCTTATGAAACTGAAATTTAAGTTTCATTATGAGTGAGCAGCAAAAGGAGTGGGGTAAAGGATTCCAGTAAGGCCCAAGAAGCTGAATTAGGGGCTCTGTTACAGTAGTCCAGGTCAGAGATAATGACTTAAGACTCAAATGATGGAGGTTAAATGAAAAAAAAGGAAGATCAGACCTGAGATAGAGTTTGAGGATATAATAAACAGGACTTGAAGATAAATTGTAAGATGTTAGGGGAAGGGATAAATAATGGATGACTTAGATTTTTAGCAGCTGGATGGATGCCATTTACTGAGATAAAGGCAGCTGGAGGAGTAGGATTAGATGAGAAAAGTAAAAATGTTCTATTATCTCTAATGTATTGGGTTGGCCAAAAAGTTCTAGTATGGGTATGGGGGATGGGGTGATATAAGGGAATTGTATAGTGTCAGTGTAAGTTCTGGAATGGTGATCTATGTTCTGAGTTATAATGGGCAGTAGTGTAGCCAAGAGCTCAGCTTCTTTCTCTGTAACTCAAACTGCAATGTTTCAGGGAGATACTAGAGTTTGATAATGTAGGAAAAAGAGGGAATAACCAAAAGAAGAAATTCACCAAGATGTAAGAGGAAATGGCAGGCAAGCCTACCCTGTCCTCCACTGGGCTCACAGCCACCACACAGGGTCTGGTCTTATGGCCAACTGGGTCAGGGGCCAGGCCTGCCTACCCACATGCCCAGAGTAGTAGGCCCCACCACAACAGAAGGGCACACACATTCTAAATAGAGGGCACCCCTAGAGTATACAGCCCTGGTGACCAGAGAAGAATGTGTTGCTGGGCCCCATAGGATGTCTCCTACAAAAGGCTACTTCTCCAAGAGGGGGAAATGTAACTGAACTACTTAACACACAGAAATAAACACACAGAGAATTGGGCAATACAAAGAGACAGAGAATTATGTTCCAAATGAAGGAATAAGACATAACCTCACTAAAAGAACTAAACGAAGTGGAGATAAGCAATCTACCTGATTAAAGAGTTCAAGATAATGATCATAAATATGGTCACTGAAGACAGGAGAAGAATGGATGAACACAGAGGTAGAAAATATGAAGAACCACCAAACAGAGCTGAGGAATACAATAACTAAAATAAAAAATACACTAAAAAAATCAACAGTAGATTAGCTAGTACAGAGGAACGAATCAGCGATCTGGAAGACTAAGTGGTGGAAGTCACCTAAGCTAAAGAGAAAAAAAAGAACTTAAAAAATGAGGATAGTTTAAGACACCTCTGAAACAATACCAAGCATACTAACATGTGCATTATAGGGGTCCCAGAAGGAGAAGAGAGACAGAAAGGGGCAGAGAACTTATTTGAAGAAATAGTAGCTAAAAACTTCTCTAACCTGGGGAAGAAAATAGAAAATAGGTCCAGGAGTCACACAGGCTCAAAAAGGTGAACTGAAAGAGGTTCAAACCAAGACACATTATAATTAATAAGGAAAATATTAAAGATAAAGCAAGAGAATAGCAGAAAGAGAAAGGCAACTAGTTACATACAAGGGAACTCCTATAAGACTTTTAGCTGACTTTTCAGCAGAAACTTTGCAGGCCAGAAGGGAGTGGCACAATATATTCAAAGCAATGAAAGGAAAAGAACCTACATGAAAGGAAAAAACCTACGGTAGAGGATACTCTACCTGACCAGGTTATCATTTAGATTTGAAGGAAAGACAAACATTTTACAGATAAGCAAAAACTAAAAGAGTTCAGCACCAAAAAATCAGCTTTACAAGAAATGTTAAAGGGACTGCTCTAAACAGAAAAGATCACAATTAGAAATATGAAAATTACGAAAGGAAAAATTTCACTGGTAAAGGCAAACATACAGTAAAGTTGATAGATTAGCCACTTATAAGATTAGTAGGAAGGTTAAAAAACAAAAGCAGTAAAATCATCTATAGCCACAACAAGTAGTTAAGGGATACACATGCCAAAAAGATGTAAAATACATTAACCTTTGGGGGGAGTAAAAATACAGGGTGATTAGAATGCATCTGAACTTCAGAGATCATCAACTTAAAATACTCACCCATATATATATATATATATATACACACACATATATATAAAAAAACCGATAATACAGATACACACACAAAAAAGGGAAAGGAATCCAAACACAACCACTAAAGACAGTCATCAAATCACAAGGGAAGAGAGCAAAAGAAGGGACAAATAAGAACTACAAAAATAATCTGAAAACAAGTTAACAAAATGGTAATAAGTATATATCTATCAATAATTACTTTAAATGTAAATGAACTAAAAGCTCCAATCAAAAGACATAAAGTGTCTGAATAAGAAAACAAGATCCGGGCTTCCCTGGTGGCGCAGTGGTTGAGAGTCCGCCTGCCGATGCTAGGGGACACGGGTTCATGCCCCGGTCCGGGAAGATCCCACATGCCGCGGAGCGGCTGGGCCTGTGAGCCATGGCCACTAAGCCTGCACGTCCGGAGCCTGTGCTCTGCAACGGGAGAGGCCACAACAGTGAGACGCCCACGTACCGCAAAAAAAAAAAACAAAAAAAAACATAGAAGAAAACAAGATCCACATATATACTACCTACAAGAGACTCACTTCAGATCTAAAGACACACAGATTGAAAGTGAAGGGGACAAAGGTATTCCATGAAAACAGAATGAAAAGAAAGCTGGAGTAGCAATACTTATTATCAGACAAAACAGACTTTAAAACAAAGACAGTAAAAAGACAGAAGAGGACACTACACAATGATAAAGGGATCGATCCTAAAAGTATATATAACATTGTAAATGTAAAGCACTCAACATAGGAGCACCTAGATATATAAAGCAAATATTAATAAATGTAACAGGAGAAACTGACAATAATACAGTAATAGTAGGGGACTACACCCCACTTACATCAATGGCCAGACCATCCAGACACAAAATCAATTAGAAAACGCCGGTTTTGGATGACACATCAGACCAGATGGAATTAAACATATATGGAACATTTCATCCAAAACAGCAGAATACACATTCTTTTCAAGGGCACGTGGAACATTCTCCAGGACAGGTCACATCCTATGCCATAAAATAAGTCTCAATAAATTTAAGAATACTGAAATCATATAAGGCATCTTTTCCGACCACAACCCTATGAAAGTGGAAATCAATCACAAGAAACAAAAGCACAAAAAAGCACAAACAGGTGGAGTCTAAACAACATGTTACTAAACAATCAATGGATCACTGAAGAAATCAAAAAGGAAATAAAAAAATACCTGGACACAAATGAAACTGCAAGCACAATGACCCCAAACCTAGCAAAAGCAGATGTAAGAAGGAAATTAAAACAAGTCTACTTCAGGGCTTCCCTGGTGGTGCAGTGGTTGAGAATCTGCCTGCCAATGCAGGGGACACCGGTTTGAGCCCTGGTCTGGGAAGATCCCACGTGGCATACAGCAACTAAGCCTGTGTGCCACAACTACTGAGCCTGAACTCTAGAGCCCGTGAGCCAGAACCACTGAGCCCACATGCCACAACTACTGACGCCCGCACACCTAAAGCCCAGGCTCCGCAACAAGAGAAGCCACTGCAATGAGAAGCCCACACACCACAATGAAGAGCAGCCCCCACTCGACGCAACTAGAGAGGGCTGGCATGCAGCAACAAAGACCCAATGCAACAATCAATCAATCAATCAATTAATAAATAAAATAAACTATAAAACTTCTAAAAAAATTAGAAAAAAACAAGTCTACTTCAGGAAACAAGAAAAATCTCAAATCAATCATCTAATCTTACACCTCAAAGAACAAGAAAAATAGATATAGCCAAAACCTAAAGTTAGAAGAAAAGAAATCAGAAAGATCAGAGCAGAAATAAATGAAATAGAGAATTAAAAAAAACAATAGAAAAGATCAATGAAACTAAGTTTGTTCTCCGAAAAGAAACAAAATTGATAAACCTTTAGCCAGATACATCAAGAAAAAGAGAGAAGGCCCACGTAAATAAAATTGGAAATGAAAAAAGGGAAGTTACAACTGACACCACAGAAATACCAAGAATCATAAGAGATTACTCTGAACAATTATATGCCAATAAAATTAACAACCTATAAGAAACAGATAAATTCCTAGAAACATACAATCTCCCAAGACTGAACCAGGAAGAAACAGAAAATATGAACAGACCAATTACTAGTAATGAAATTGAATCAGTAATTAAAAAACTCCCAACATACAAAAGTCCAGGACCAGATGGCTTCACAGGTGACTTCTACCAAACATTTAGAGAAGAGTTAATACCTATTCTTCTCAAACTATTCCAAAAATTGAAGAGGAGGGGTCACTTCCAAACTCATTCTATAAGGCCAGCGTTACCCTGACACCAAAACCAGACAAAGATACCACAAAAAAAGAAAATTACAGACAAATGTGCCTAAACACAGATGCAAAAAAATCTTCAGCAAAATATTAGCAAACCAAATTCAACAATACATTAAAAGAAGGATCATACACCATAATCAAGTGGGATTTATTCTGGGGATGCTAGGATGGTTTAATATCCACAAATCAATCAATGTGACACACCACATTAACAAACTGAAAATTAAAAAGCATATGATCATCTCAATAGATGCAGAAAAAGCTTTCAGCAAAATTCAACATCCATTTATGATTTAAAAAAAACTCTCAACAAAGTGGGTAGCAACAGAACATACCTCAACATAACAAAGGCCATAAGTGACAAACCCACAGCCAACATCATACTCAATGGTGAAAAGCTGAAAGCATTTCTTCTTATATCAGAGGAATAAGATAAGGATACCCATCCTCCCTACTTTTATTCAACATAGTATTGGAAGCCCTAGCCACAGTAATCAGACAAGAAAAAGAAATAAAAGGAAAACAAATTGGATCAGAAGAAGTAAAACTGTCACTGTTTGCAGATGACATGCTATATACAGAAATCCTTAAAGACTCCACCAAAAAACTATTACAACTAATAAATGAATTCAGTAAAGTTGCATGATACAAAATTAATGTATAGAAATCTGTTGCATTTCTATACACTAATAATGAACTATCAAAAACACAAATTAAAAAAGCAATCCCATTTAAAATTGCATCAGAAAGAATAAAATACATAGGAATAAATCTAACCAAGGAGGTAAAAGACATACTTAGAAAACTGTAAGACGTTAATGAAGGAACTGAAGTTGACAACAAATAACTGGAAAGATATACCATGCTCAAGGACTGGAAGAAGTAATATTCTTAAAATGACCATACTACCCAAGGCAATCCACAGACTCAATGCAATCCTTATCAAAGTATCAACAACATTTTTCACAGAACTGGAACAAATAATTGTACAATTTGTATGGAAACACAAAAACACCCAAATAGCCAAAGTGATCTTGAGACAGAATGATAAAGATTGGAGGTATCATGCTCCATGATTTCAAACTAAACTTGACCCTTGAAAAATCATATGTATCTTCTCCCCACCTAGGTCACAAAAAATCCTTAAGAATAAGAACCAAATATCAAATTGTTTTTGTATCATCTATAATATTCAGAGATGAATATAAAATTCAAATCTGTTTAATTAATGATCAATCTAGAACATTACAGGATAAATAAAAGGTAAAATGTAATTGGAATCACATCAAAATATTCACAGGAAAAAACACAGATTCATGATTTTTCACTTTAATCTTTTATTATTTGAAAGTGAAGAAAATGTTAATTTTTATAGAGTCTCTCTCAATATTTGTTATAATGGGGTTAGATTTCAAGATGGTAGTGACTCCAACACAGTTACTGATTAAAATATTAGGTTATTTTACCATTCTGCAGTTCTCTATTGGTTCCTATTCAGTATACTTTATCTCTTCCTTTGAGAATCTTTGTGTTTAATGACCCACACCTACTAGAAAGGGCCACTTCAAATCAATGCAGCACCACTGTCAACAGGGGCAAAGATAGTTAATTAAAATATTACCATAGCGTAGTTCAGATCATTAAGTTACTTAATAGCTTTTGTACAAATGAACACATCCCAAGTACTTGCACTTACCTCTTTCAATTATAAAAGCAGCTAATGAGTTGCTACATTTCAGATACTCTGAATGATTAGAAATTAGTTGATAAAATGTTCCTTTAACGATCTGTGAAATCTTTGCAAACTGAATATGTCTCCCTTCTAGAATAAAAAAATCAAATGCAATATGAATTTGAAGAACACTGTGCTTTCTCCCAGAGGTCTCTATTATTCCTCTTATAACCTTTCAATTGAATGAGTTAATTTATAGAGATATGTAAGCAAATTTATAATTTATGTCATGATTGATTTTAAAGTATTCCATTCTAAAAGAACACAAGCTATTGAGCTTTTTGGATTCTTGTAAAAAGATGTATAAGTATTACATATTAGAGGATTACTAATTTATAATTGATAAAACATTCAAAAGTCATACAGGACACAAGACAATTCTCTGTTGTATGGGATTGTCCCACATTGCCTGACAAGCAACATCTCAATGAATGCCAGCAGTCTTCTCCAATCACTGTGACAATCAAAATATACTCCTAAGTATTTGTCCCACTGACAACCACTGCAAAGCACTAAACACTTAGACTCTTGATATAGTTCCACGTTCGCACTAAAAAAAAAAGTCCCAAACTTTGAAAGGAGATAGTCTGAAGTAATCAGGATTACCATAGAACAGTTATAACCAAGAACAGACATCAAAAGTCACCCATGGACCTTTTTAAAAAAATGAAAGACTTGAGGTTCTGAGATAGGGCCCTGGCCATCTGTTGCTTTGTGTATGTATGCTTGTATATCCCCAGGGAAGAATCATTATTCTAGAGAATGAGAGGTTGCAGAATCACTTAATATAGTATTTCTCAAAGTTTAGTTGTTTACTAAACACTGATAGTTCTTGTTAGTTGCATGGTAGTTGCTAAGTAGTCTATCAAGTGGTTCGCAGTCCACTATATCCTCAGAGGAAAAAAGTAAATGAAACAATTTTGCTCTCATACCTTGCATATATATGAACTGTATAACTATATTTTTCACAGAAATTCTTTTTACTTGCTTAATAATTAAAAAGGCACAGAAATGATAAAAATTTAATGTTAGTAGTCTCAGCTAAGACAACTCATTTCAGTAAGGCCATTTACAAGTTTTTACTTATATTTGTTAAACTTGAATTTTTCTTTGTTAATATTGTTAATGTTCTCTTAGCAAAAACATGTAAAGTCACATCAAAAAGAGTTAAAGAACATCATAAACACAATCAGAAGAATGAACTACTTGCTATATTCTTTTATCTAACCACAAAGCATACAATGAGAAGGTGCAAATTATTATAATTGCATGCTAGCATATATTTCATTTAAATTAGTAAAACCATCACATGGTGTAAAACTTAGCTTTTCGTGTTTATGCAGTAAAACTATGACTGAGAAGTACTCAACAACTTGGCTCAGCTTATTACCAAAAGCTTACGATACAGGAGAAGCATATTCATTTGATGATAGTATAAAGTTAAACGTTTTTCCCCCACTGAAACAGCAATATAAGAGATGTACATTCATAAGTCTCCCTCTCCAAATGCAACCACTATTACCAGTATGGATATTTTGATAAACAAAATATACATCTAAACATACACTAATTAAAAAATAAAAACTGGGGCATGCTAAAATCCACTTTGCATTTACAGTAAGTTCTCTACATACGAACCTTCAAGTTGTGAACTTTCAAAGATGCAAAGGTACGTTCATATGTCCAATCATGTAAGTTAGTTCATGTGTCTGTCATTACACTGTCACGTGTGTGCATCCTCTAAAAGTGGTTGTGCTTTTGTGTACTTTACTGTACAGTACTGTATACAGTAGTACAGTATATTTATTTCAAGCCTAGGATGTCTGGAAGCAAGTGTAAAAGCAGCAGTGATGTAGCTGATACTACTGTACTTTTCAAGGTACTGTATTGTAAGATTAAAAGTGTTGGGGCTTCCCTGGTGGCACTCTGGTTGAGAGTCCGCCTGCCGATGCTGGGGACGTGGGTTCGTGCCCCGGTCCGGGAGGATCCCACATGCCGCGGAGCGGCTGGGCCCATGAGCCATGGCTGCTGAGCCTGCGCGTCCGGAGCCTGTGCTCCGCAACGGAAGAGGCCACAACAGTGAGAGGCCTGCGTACCGAGAAAAAAAAAAAAAATTATTTTTTGTGTTTGTTTTTTATATATTATTTGTGTGAAAAGTATTATAAACCTATTACAGTACAGTACTATATAGCCGATTGTGTTATTTGGGTACCTAGGCTAACTTTGTTGGACTTATGAACAAACTGGACTTACAAACACGCTCTCAGAATGGAACTCGTTTGTATGTAAGGGACTTACTGTACTTGGTCTTGGGCATCATTCAGAGGTAGTGCTACCCTCCTTCTTCTTAATGGTTCCATACAATGAATGCACTGTAATTTATTTTATCATGTCCTATACAGTTAGCAATTATTTTGTGCAATGATATAGAATAGAAAAATACACTGCAATCAGTACTGACAGATCAAGAATTATGTGTGTGTCAAGAGAATATTTTGCTGCATATTAAAAACGTTGCACCTGAATATCATAAAGGATGTTTGGAAGTTAACAATGTACTGATACAGCTCTTGATCTTAACTGGTGTTGAAGGAAATAACAAATGTTGTGAATATAATCAAATCTTAGTTACTAAATGTATCTCTTACTAGCATGCATATGAAGGAATAAGGAGCAAGTGCAATACTATTTTTCCTATACATGTGCGCTGGTTGCTGAGGAAATAAAATGTTCTCACAAACTATTGGAAGTGAAGGATGACACAAAAACATGACATACATGATGCTAATTAACACCGGTTCTTTGATTTCCAGTTGCTAATTTCAAGTGATCTTTAGTATCATAAGTAACCTGAACCTATCTTCAGAGCCAAAATATCACTATATTAAATGAAGATACACTCCAGTAAAAATATGGCGAAGTAGACAGGCTGTGAAATGGTGATACCCTCCATAACTAGCCCAGCAGGACCTGTTCAGGAGATTTTTATGTATCTCAAATCTTTTTTTCTTCAAAAGTGATAACATTCAACACCCGTGTTTATCTATAAGCCTGATAATGATGTCTGTTCTCCATTTCCCAACTAAAAGAAAACTGTCAAGTTTTAACTTTTTAACTCCTTTCCTGAGCCTACCAAACCTGACTCTACTCATGTATTTCTTTAAACATACCGTTAACCACATACTCTTTCTTCCCCATAGATTGATGTGTTTTCTCAGGGTAACAGTAGTTTATATTATTTGCCAACCCGGGATTCTTTTTAACTATTCATTAAAAATGTCCACAGAGGCTGAAAAGAAAGACTAGAGTCCCTTCTCATATTAAGAAATCATTGCTGTTGGACTGACCACTCACTGTCCTTCTGTTCATCAATTCCTATGACCATTAGGGTAAATGACTATCTCTGACTGACTATATTTAACTATTGGTAGACTTCGCCTTTTGAATGTGCCTATTTTCCCTGGTCTGGTCGTTTTACTCCAAACAAGCACACAAATGCAGCTTTTTTTCTGTCTCAGAAAGACAATGGAAAACCAAACCTGAAAAGGCATAAATCCTAATCCTCAGACCTGGAAAAGACAAAGAAAGAAACGCTGTTCTTCACTTTAGTTGCACAAACACTCTAAAGTCTGAAGTGTTACTATTATGTAGGCAATGTAGAAATTAAGGATAATTTCCTGCCTTTCAGGGGATTCACAATCTAATGGGAAAAGTATACAATAATCTACATAATGTTGAATATAATAAAATGTTAAAATAATGGTAGTTACTATTTAGTGAGCACCTACTGTGTGCCAGGCACTGATCAAGTTTTTTTTTAAATGCATAAATTAATTTAATCCTCACAATAACCCTATGAGGTAATTATTGTTGTAGCTATTTTATAGACAGAGAAATTAAGGTGTACAGAGAAGTAACTGGTCCTAGGTCACATAACTAGTAATTTCAATTGCAGTTATAGTTTTCTTTGGGCTTGAGTGACAAATAACTAACATTAAAAGAAAGTGAATAGATTACTTGAAATGAATACCCCAACCATCAAGCACCAGAAAGCCACTGGATTTCATTAATGACCGGCCCACCGAAGCAAAGAGTTCTCAAAAAAGCAGTTATATGATATTGATAAGCCGTCTCTTTATAGGAAAGAAACCACTTCTTCAATAGTTCCTCTCCAATTTTATTATCTCTCTAATTTTTAGCAGAGTATGGAAGGAAATACTCATCTTTGTTGAAGTGTGACAGGTTTGAATAATAAAATACTAATGTACATTTTCATACCTATGCATATTTTAATTATATGCTGTTATAATTTTTAATTGGGTTAATCTTCTTTAAAAATTATCATAGGGGCTTCCCTGGTGGCACAGTGGTTGAGAATCTGCCTGCTAATGCAGGGGACACGGGTTCGAGCCCTGGTCTGGGAGGATCCCACATGCCGCGGAGCAACTAGGCCTGTGAGCCACAACTACTGAGCCTGCACATCTGGAGCCTGTGCTCCGCAACAAGAGAGGCCGCAACAGTGAGAGGCCCACACGCCACGATGAAGAGTGGCCCCCGCTTGCCACAACTAGAGAAAGCCCTCGCACAGCAACGAAGACCCAACACAGCAAAAATAAATTAATTAATAAATTCCTACCCTCAAATATCTTCTTAAAAAAAAAAAAATTATCATAAAGGACTTTCCTTCCATAATGTACTTTTGAAACATATACTGGTTCAGGTGAAACAATAGGTTCTGCAGGGATAGGAGGGGGACCTGTAAATAAAACAAAAACATAAGGAAAAATGAAACATCAAATGTTCCAAAGAGCAGGTATCATACTACTCTGTAATAAAACAGCAATCCAAGAATGATTATCTTTTCTGTATACTTCTGCCAACTCTAGGCCATCTACTATCCATTAGCTCAGCCTTGCTAAATGTCTTTCCTATATTGAAATCAATTCTACAAACACCAAATACCTTTCTGGGTGCCCTATTCTTATGCTACTATATAGCTTGCTTTGTAATAGATTCAACATTCTGAAAACCGGTAAAAATGAAACCCTGTTCTAAACGCTTATGAACAATTTTTTTTTTATTTTTTTATGAACAATTTTATATTTACAATAATACTAGGTAAAACATTTAAACTTAATATTCTACCAAAAAGTTAGTAAGTAAAAAATTACCATTTTAATACTATTTTATCAGAGTAGTTTGTAGGGGAATACTTCATTCAAAGTTTTCTAAGCTTTTAGTCCCATTCTTTGCAATAGCTTTCCAATTTGGTTCCCAAGTTGGGAAATCCAGGAAGAACAAGAAAAGAACATGACACTAAACTAAAGGGATAAAAGATCAGGAAAGCGTAAATGAGAAGGGTCCAGGAGCAAAGGTTCAACTAAAGTACTCAATATCTCTCAAGAAATCATTCATAAAGACAAAGAAAGAAAATAGAACTGCTACTCTGGACCTCATTTTGAGTAAAAATGAGAAACTGGTTGTAACATAGAAATTAGCAAAGAAAGACTGACAATGTCATCTTGGGGTTCACATTAAGTAAATGTTGACTATCGTTAGATATATACACTCTGGACTTTAAATAAGCAGAACTTTAAAAACTCAGAGAAAGATGTATTTTTTCCATCTACTCAGTGAGGATCAAGTGAAATGAAAACTAAAGATATTAAATCCTGTTTATCAAGCACAAATGCTTTCAATAAATAAGAGAATGTGACTGTACAAGTTGGTCTGCATTTTGAAACACCATATACAGAGTAATCTTGAAAAAGATGAACAAAGTTGGAGGACTCAACACTTCCTGAATTCAAAACTTAATTTACAAAAGTTACATTAATCAAAACAGTGTGGCAATGGCATAAAGACAGACACTTATAGACCTATGAAATAGAATAGAAAGTGCAGAAATAAATCCTTACAAAGGTGGTCAAATGATTCTCAACAAAGGTGTCAATACCATTCAATAGGGGAAAGGACAGTCTTTTCTACAGATTATGCTGGAAAAACATGATATCCACATGCAAAAGAATGAAGTTGGACCCTCAGATAACCCTATATACAAAAATTAACACAATATGGATCAAAGACCCAAACGTAAGAGCTAAAACTATAAAACCTTTAGAAGAAAACATGGGCAGAAAGCTTCATGACATTGGACTTGGCAATGATTTCTTGAATCTGATGAAAGGCACAAGAAACAAAAAAAATAGGCAAACTGGACTTTTTCAAAATTGAAAACTTCTGTGACTCAAAGGCCACTATTAACAGAGTAAAAATGCAAATCACAAAAGAGGGGCAAATATTTGCAAATCACATATCTGATAAGGGATTGTTATCTGGAATATACAGAGGACTCCTAAAACTCAAAAGAAAACCAAACAACCCAATTCAAAAATGGGCAAAGGACATGAGTATGACATTTCTCTAAAGAAGATATACAAGTGGGCAATAAGCACATGAAAAAAATGCTCAACATCACTGATAATTAGGGAAAGCAAATCAAAATCACAATGAGACATGATATCACACCCATTAGGATGGCTACTATCAAAAAAATGAATAATAGCAAGTGTTGACAAGGATGTCGAAAAATTGGAACCCTTGTGCACTGTGGGTGGAATGTAAAAGGGTGCAGCCATTATGGTAAACAATACAGCAGTTCTTCAAAAAAATTAAATACAAAATTACCATATGATCCAGCAATTCCACTGCTGGGTATAAAACCTGAACAATTGAAAGCAGGGTGTCAAAGAGATATTTGTACACCCATGTTCATAGCAGCATTATTTACAATAGTCAAAAGGAGAAGCAACCCAAATGCCCATCAACAGAAGAATGGATAAACAATATGTGGTATACACATATAATAGAATTATTATTCAGCCTTAAAAAGGAAGGAAATTCTGACAGATGCCACAACATGGATAAACTGGCTAAGTGAAATAATCCAGTCACAAAAGAGACACATACTGTATGATTCTACTTAAATGAGGTACCTAGAGAAGTCAAATTAATATAGACAGAAAGTAGAATGGTAACTGCCATGGGCTTGGTGGAGGGGGGAATGCGAGTAACTGTTTAATGAGTATAGAATTTCAGTTTTGCAAGATGAACAGTTATGGATATTGGATGCACAAAAAAGTGAATGTACTTAACACTACTGAACTGTACATTTAAAATGGTTAACTTGGTCATTTTTATGTTTTAAATACATGCATTACAAAAAGTTTACGTTACTTTTACATTATTAAATGATTTTTTAAGGGGTATTGAACTAAAATAAACACAGAGCCAGATTCTTAAATCACTGTGTCAAAAAGTGTTAGATTTTCAAAACCTAGCATAATATCATTAAGCATACTGCTCTTGAAAAGAGTCAGAGCAAAAAAGTATTTATATGGTTAACAAAAAACTAAGAATATACTTTTAAAAACACCATGTACAATATATGAAAGAAGATATACATGAAAGATAATTCTGATGAGTTCAGAATTTTGAAAAAATTAGTTTTTAAAATTTTACATTATAAATAGGGAGGAGACTAGAAAAACAAATATAACATTAACAGCAAAGAAAAGAAATAAATACTCAATACTTATCTTCCATATCTCTTCACAAGAAAAATAAATAGTTAAGCTCAGTTGTCTAGGACAAACATTTTAAAGAAGAAAATGTAGTTCATTATAAGGGAAAAGATGACCTAATTGAATTATTTCCAGGCTCTACGCCAAGAGAAAACCTTTTATTAAAGAACTCTTAGTCATCATTAAGGAACTATTGGCACTTTTTGAGAAAACAATGGTGAATATAAAAGTGGCATCAGTGCAGATGGGAAAATGCTACTTTAATTTTCACAAAAAAGGGAAAAGATAAATGTTTAGAAACTAAAAATTGTGGCCCACAGGGCAAAAGATTTGCTGGCCCTAGATAAACATTTTGAAAACCCTCAGGGGAAATGCATTTTTCATGAGAAGCCAATCATAAATATCATTTTCTGATAATTAAATTAGATGCGTGGGAAATTCTGTAGATATATTTTAACTTGATTTCAACAAAGTATTTTAGTTCCTTGAGGGTACAGAATGGGTCTTACTTGATTCTAGACTCCTAGTATTTACCACAGTCCCTGGAAGTTATCACAGTCCTAGTATTTACCATAGTACATTCTCAAAACATAGATTTATTGATTTGAATGCATGTGACGGTTGGAAAGAAACGGGGAAAATATTGCTGGGGACATACCTAGGTGGGTTGATAGCTTATAAAATAATCACATATAAATAATTTCCATTGATAAACTGCCAGCATGGATAAGACACCAAAATTATCATACCCAGCCCTAAAAAATTAATTAATAAATCTAAAAAATAGTGAACAGAAATATGAAAATTAACAAAATACTTTCCTAAGTATTTAATCCAAACTATCAGTATTTTGAAAACAATGAGAAAGACTACACATCAAAACAATAATGGTTTTAATTAAACAACAGAAAAATTAAAATATATAGAATAAGAACTGAACTTAGAGAAAGAACAAAATGGCCTTAAGGAAAGTATTACAAAAGAAATATTAAAATTAATAGGTTATAAACAAACAAAAAAAGCCCAGTCATAAGGTGATTTGAATTTAACTAGAATTTATTGTCACTGTTTAAATCAAATTTAAATGTTTTTATTTACTAAAGTTGCCTCATTTACAGCTAAACCAAAATGTAATCTAACATGAATGAAATATTGACAAAAACTGGTTACTATGCTAACATATATATTCCTCAAATTGATTAATGTTTAATAAGAACCACTGTCATTTGATTATGTTACTGTTCACCAGGCACTGGTTATAAGCTTTGCATCCATTATTTACCGAATCCTAATGACAGCCATAGTAGGTATCTATCCTTGTCTCCATTTTTCAAATGATGAAACTTAGGTTTAGGAAGCAAACAACTTGTCTTGTCCAGGGTCAATACTCAATCCTGAGCAATCTAATTCTGGACTTTACACTCTCAACCTATTTGCTATGCTACCTTAGGCCCTTATTTTCTCAAGTAACCCTACCATTACTGAATTTAACATAGGCAAACTTCACAAAAATTGCATTAATAACCTCTACATATTAAGTGCACAGTGTTAAGTTCATAATAAGAATCCAATAAATTACAGAGAAAGCTAAGTTTCAGGACTCAAACCCATCTACAATCTGACAAGTTATCAGAGAGTTCAGCAACATGTTTACATCTTTGGTGTTGAAATATACAAGAGCATTTTAACTACTACTAAATAAGTCAGCAATCAGCAACAGAAGAAAAGTATTCAAATCCTGCTACTTCTATCTTGTAGTTGCCAAGTAACTCTTCATTAACATAAATCTTTCAGGTGACACTTTCTGGAAAATGATACACTTTATAAACACTACTTTATAATCAAGAATATGTACCTGATGTTTCTGAAATTCTTGGTTCAGTTTCATCCAATTGTAGAAGCTCATCAAGAGCTAATTTTGCTGCATTGGATCTAGACTCCTTTTTATTTTGTCCCAGTCCAGTCTTGTATTGAATACCATCCACCACAGCACAAAAAGCAAAATATGGTCCCATAACATTACCTTGAAAAATAACTCAGAATGAATGCTGTAATACTTCACAGTATGATCTTGCAAAAGATGTCTGTTACATAGAAAAACATCCCAGTACAACTGTAGAAAACTATCTCAGCCTACCAGTTATTCTGCAGAGCCAATACAGGTTAAAAGTAAAGCGGAGTGGGCCCCTGAACTAGTTCTGAGGAATCCTTCAAGCAGCCAGTTTGGCTCCAGATTCAGCATGAACAATAGGGCCAGCTTAGAGTACACGTCACACACAGAGTGACAGTGCCTTGTATAATTCCTGGCAATGGTAAGCATCCCAATATCTATCTAATGACCAATGAGAGGGAAGATGTGGAGCCTCTGGCAACATGTCTCTTCTTTCGAACTTCAATACCAATGAAGTTGAACAACTCCTACACTCCGAGTGCCCTGATACTCTTATAAGCTCCGGAACAGAAGGAATCCCTTTGAAGAAATCTTATGTTTCTATCAGGGAGTCACAATAAGCAATCCAACCCATCACAGCCTTACGGTGTGTGTGGGGGATTTACAAGGAAAACCAAACCGTAAATAATAATAAGAAAAGATATGCTAAAGAACTGAACTGTCCAGTCACCCAAAATTCCCGGAAAAATTACCTTTACACAGTTACATTTACCTAGTTTTCATATTTGCCTGATGAAAAATGAAATGGAACCATCTTCTAAATTTACAAGCCAAAGATTTTTCTGGTTCAAGTTTTACTTGGTATTCAGACTATAGGAGGCCTTTAAGAAACTTAAGTCTCCACTCTGGTTACAAATGGCTACATACAGTGTCACTCCACATAAGCCTCATTATTATTGTATTATCTTGTCTTCTTACATATTCCATTAACTTTTGGGTTTTTCTTTAAGATGTACATCAAGAATTTAGAAGCAACTCCAGACTGCATCAGGGTAAACTGTTTTCCTCCTAACATCTATGACCTCAGTTTCCCAAATTCCTTCCTTCATGATCACCTGGGTTCCAATCCAAATTCAGTAAACCTGAGCCTATTTTATATTTTTAACAAGTGGCCCAGATGATTCTTATTTGTGAGATATTATGTGTCAAATTTGTTAATAAGTACTCTGTGTCAGAGTGCTGAGGCTTTAAGCTTCATCCTGTTTCTACCCCAGGTTCTCAAACTTGATCATCATCTAAATCCATACTAAAGAGCTTGTTAAAAAATATTGACACTCTGGTTTTTCTACCAAATCTACTGAATTAGATTATTCAGCTAGTACTATGCACATAAAATGAACACCATTAACAATCACTGGATTGTGTTTTTGAGTTTTTGCTTTGTTCAATGAAGAGTTGCCCTGATAAGTTTTCTTCATACTGTGACCAATAGTTTACATTTTCCAAGGGCAGTCTGAGAAGAATGGCAGAAAGCTAATTACACAGAAATTCAGTCCATAGTATTGATCATATGAAGTTATCCAACCTACAGTGATAGAACCTAGGAAAACTTCACTTCATTATTAAGACCCTATTTTTGTCACCTGTTAATTTTCCTAATCACTAGTCATAAGGTTAAGAAATCAGAAACTTCTTTCCATCTTTTACTAATCTGTACTCCTGTAGCCTTCCACAGGCCCAATGTGCTAACAGATTCTTCTGGCAGGGGACAGTTTAAGAGAGAATGGAGAAATTTAGTCAAAGACAAGTCTGCAGACAGAGAATCAATCAGGTAACTGCTATTTTCCCTTATACTTTATAAAAATTAGGTTCTGAAATATAAATTTCAGAAGCCAAATTTGACTATAATTTTCATTAGGCATCATCATCACAGAATACCCATAAAATCATCAGAGTCCAAATATTCAACATCCCTACAGAAGTATATTTATGCTATAAGAAGTACTTACAATTGAAAATAATCTACAAGGCTGATGAGATTTAAACTAACCATACACAAAAAATTAAAATTTAGTATTTTAGAACTTTTGTATGAGTAAATTTAGAGGCTCAAAAGGCTAAAGAAGTATGAACATAAAAATTTCTGAAGTACCCTTGTGAAGACATACTAGCAATTATCTAACCCCGACATTAGGCAAATAAATAAGATAATCAAATTTTGTACCACTTATATACTGTTTTCAATAGGAAAATATTTTCTAGTACTGGAACAACCAGATACAACTTCACACTTGCCTGTTGTTACTGTTTCCTTAAGGTCAAACTGAACCCGCTGCATTTGCGCAAACTGGTGCAAGGCTGATACCGGATTTATCTCTCCATGCTTGTATTTCATTATAAATTCCTTAGGTATTTTTTTTGGAGGAAGGAGAGGATTTGAAATAGGTGAAAGACCTTTGGAGAGCAATGGTTCTGGAAAATTACCTAAAAATAAATGTTTACGCTTGTCAACTTGGTTAAATTAAAAAGAATAATAAGACAAGCAAAAGCACCAAACCCTTTCCTAAAATGGAAGGTGTTCCAGACACATTTAGTCACATGTGTTTTTCATTAACAATGAGTTTCTACTACTAAAGAAGTGTAACCTGTTACTGTATATATCTTTTAGAGTACTATTTTGCAAAGTACTATCATTGTCATATAATTAAGTGATATCAAAGAATCCTAGAATTTCAGCGATGTCAAGGTCTTCAGAGGCTCCCTAAGCCAGTTTTATCCATGATGTCATTAAGGCCTAAAATGTATTAAGACAGATTTGGGACTAGAACCTAGTTTCTGCTTCCCATTCACTATTTCATATTACCTTTCACGTTGAATTCAATCAAATTTTTAGTGTGTCTGTCCCTGCTTTACACTTACCACTCTACTGAGTGAAATGTGGAATAGAAACCAGTATAAATCCAGTCCTCTCTCCTGAAGGGGATGACACAGCCTCACCTCAAAAAGGCAAGACACACTGGAAGTGGTTGTACAGCCAAGTGGTAAAGAACAATTAAGTCAGTAGCCAAGGGAAGGACTTCTACTGTGCTGGGAGTCAAATCCAAGTTTCAGTCGGGACATGGCCACAGGTAAATGGATATATATCCAGGAAACATTTAAACCGGGGGCTCAACAAAACTAACTGGCCATCTCAGAATCTTAAAGAACGTTGGCGTTAGTACAAATGTAAAAGAGTTTGTACCCGTCACTTGAGTAACCCTGGATGTCATGTTCGACAGGCTGTAACTTTCCGAGGAACATCCTGTGGGTGTGGTTACCGTCTGGGCTGATGGCTGAACTGCCAAGTTCTTTTTCAGCATCTGGGCAAAGCTAGGGACCCGAGAACCCTGAAACCAGTCATCGTGGCCAGACATTTTCTCACCTACAAATTGTAAGAAAGTTGGCAGAAGACAAAAAAAAAAAAAGTATTACGTAAACTAAAAATACTCTGAAATAAAAACCAACCACATTCCCATAAGCGGCCTTTACACACACATGACAAGCGCTAAACCTCTAACTGATGTCACGGCTGCTCTGTGCCTACAGTTTTACGGGTGACAAAACTCTCTCTCCTAAATCCCTCCCCCAAAGCACTACTACAAAGAGGAAAGAAGGGACGAGGTGGTCCGTGGTGAAAAGCCCTTCCTCGGGTGTCAGGAAAAACAACAACAACAAAAAGAATACATTTGAGACCCGCAGCGGCCCGCCCGTTGGCGGCCTCCCGAGTCCCAGCCCAACACCCACTCACCAAAATTGTCCTTCTTGCCCTGCTGGCCAGACCCTGCCGGCAGGCAGCTCTGACGGAGCCGCAGGCCGGGTGCTCGCCGGCCGGCTGCCGCCGACGCCGTGGCTTCTTCCTCCCTGCCTCAACCTCTCACTTCAAACCGCTTGGCCTGACAACCACACGGCCAGGGCTGCGTCTTTCTAATGGCTGCCTCACGGCGTCCCTGCAGGCCAGGGACTGACGCCCCCGCGCTCCGCCTCAACCAGTCACCAACCGTCTCCTAGGCTCAAGCTACCGCCCCCCGCGCCTGCGCCTACGCGTGCCCGCCGCGCTCCACGGCTTGCGTCGCCAAGCGTCGGGACGCCGCAGAACGTCGCGCACGTTTAAGGCCGCGGCTTGTGTTCCCAGCTTTCCGAGGGTGGGTATCCAGGCCTCTTGGCCGCCTTGACTGCTGGAGCACGCCGGTAACGTTGAGCAGTTCGGCCCCTTCGCTCCCCTGCCCGACGCCCTCTACGCACACACCTGTCCCCTACCCACTCCATCCTGACGGAGCACTGGAATGGGGTCTCCTTATCTAGGGTCCTTGGAGGCAGCCCTAGGGCTACCTGTGTGTGTGTGTGTGTGTGGGTAGTTTCAAGGAAAGCCTTCGCTTTGTCCCCAGTTATACTCTGAGAAGGTCCCTGTGGACAGGGTTTGGCCTCACGGTGTCTTTATTGTTTACAGGAAAAAAAAACACCCTGGATTCTTGCAGAAGCTTCACATGGGGCCAAGCCAGGAACAGTCCTGAAAACAGGTATGGCAAACCCAGTGTGCCTGTCCTCAGTTCTTGGCTCTTATGAAAATTGAAGGAGGCTCTGATAGAGGTGTTGCTGAGAGACCGCTGAAAATATTTTAACTAGTATTTTACTAAACAAGATTTGGCATGTAACTCATGGAATTGAGTGAGATTGTTATAACAAAATTTAAATGACCCTCTACTTCTTTACGTGGGAAAGGCTTCTCAAGGGTTAAATCACTTTTAAAAAAATAGAAAAAATAACAGAATTGATGGTGTGCTACCTCATTATAGCAAGAAGTAATATCCGTCCACAAATACATGGGTTAATTGGGAGAAAAAACAACATCATTTCTCTCATTAAGTAGTGCATTTTCAATAAAAGCAGCATATTCTTTAGTGGTTATCAGAATGTGCTGATTATGACGTTTTGATCAAGTGCTCGTTGATAACTGTAATGATAACTCAGTCTAGTTTTTTTTTCCTTTAATATTTAGAAACTTTTGCTTACAGGAGATTAAGAAGTTCAAATGTTGCCAAGAAGTGTGGTAAGGATGGTGAATAAAACTTCTAAGTACAAAATTATATAATTAGGATCAGTTTGAGTAGGGACACGGAATGGAAATAGAAGCTAAAGAAGTAAAAGGAATGGTTAAAAATTACTCTTAAAGATAAAGCATATGTATATAATGTTTTATTTTGTAATAATTTTAGATTTACAGAACACTTGTAAAGATAGAGTTCCTCTATACTCTTCCATCCAGTTTCCCCTAGTGTTAACATCTTACATAGCATAGTACATTTATCAAAACTAAGCAATTCACATTGGTACAAAACTACTAACTGTACTATATACTTTATTCGGATTTCACCAGGTTTTTAATTAATGTCCAGATTCAACCCAGGATACCCCAATGCACTTAGCAGTCATGTCTCTTTCGTCTTCTGTGGTTTAAATGGTAGTTTCTCAGTCTTTCCTTGTTTTTTATGACTTTGATCCTTTTGAAGAGTACCAGTTGGATATTCTGTAGAATGGCCCTCAATTTACATTTGCCTAATGTTTTCTCATGCTTAAACAAGAGTTAAGGATATTTGGTAAGACTACTATGGAGGTGAAGTGCGCATCTTGTGGCATATCAAGGAGTACATGATATCAGCAACTATTAGTGGTGATGTTAACCTTGATGACTTGTTAAGGTTGTGTCTGTCAGGTTTCTCCACTCTGAAGTTACTATTTTCCCTTTTCTGTACTCTGTTAGAAGGAAGTCCAGCATACACACAAGGGGAGGGAAATAGAGATACATCTCCTGGAGAGAAGAGTATCACAGTTTATAGACATATGTTAAAACCACCATGTTAATAAATATTTTGAGGGAGATAATTTGAGGCTATGTAAATATCCTGTTTCACCCTGGAGTTTGACTAATTTTCATTTTGCCTGAAGCAGTTATTACTGTGGTATTCTTATTTTTTTAAATAAGTTTTCTCAGTTAAATTTCTTCTTTTTTATTAAAATATAATTGACACATAACATTGTATTAGTTTCAGTTGTAAAACATGTGATTTAGGGCTTCCCTGGTGACACAGTGGTTAAGAATCCGCCTGCCAATGCAGGGGACACGGGTTCAAGCCCTGGTCCAGGAAGATCCCACATGCCATGGAGCAACTAAGCCCGTGTGCCACAACTACTGAGCCTGCTCTCTAGAGCCCGTGTGCCAGAACTCCTGAGCCTGCAAGCCACAACTACTGAAGCCTGTGCGCCTAGAACCTGTGCTCAGCAACGAGAAGCCACCGCAATGAGAAGCCTGTGCACTGCAATGAAGGCCCAACACAGCCAAAAATAAATAAATTTATTTAAAAAAAAACATGATTTAGTGTATGTATATATTGCAGGTTGATCACCACAACAAGTGTAGTTAACATCACCACATACAGTTATAAATATTTTGTTTGTGATAAGAACTTTTAAGATCTACTATCTTAGCAAATATTGTGCATAACATCCCCAGGACTTATAACTGGAAGTTTGTACCTTTGACATCCCCACCCGTTGCCTCTGGCAACCACCCATCTGTACTCTGAATCTATGACTTCATTTTTTTTTTGTGGTACGCGGGCCTCTCACTGTTGTGGCCTCTCCTGTTGCGGGGCACAGGCTCCGGACGCACAGGCTTAGCGGCCATGGCTCACGGGCCTAGCTGCTCCACGGAATGTGAGATCTTCCCGGACCGAGGCACGAACCTGTGTCCCCTGCATCGGCAGGCGGACTCTCAACCACTGCGCCACCAGGGAAGCCCTATGACTTCATTTTTAAAAAATTTGATATGTAAGTGAGATCATACAGTATCTGTATTTCTCTGTCTTATTTCCCTTAGCATAATGCCCTCAAGGTCGATCCATGTTGTTGCAAATGGCAAGATTTCCTTCTTTCTATGGGTGAATAATATTCAGTTGTGTGTATATATACATATATGTGTGTGTGTGTATATATATATATATATATACATATCTATCTCATCTTTATCCATTTCACCATTGATGGACAGTTAGGTTGTTACATATCTTGGCTATTGTAAATAATGCTGCAGTGAACGTGGGAGTGCAGATATCTTTTCCAGTTACTTTTTTCATTTCCTTAAGATAAATACCCAGTGGTGGAAATGCTGGATCATATGGTAGTTCTATGTTTAATTTTTTGTGGAACCTCTATACTGTTTTCCATTACCAGTGAAGGAATTTACATTCCCACTAACAGTGTATGGGAGTTCCCTTTTTCTCCACATCCTCACCTGGTATTTCTTTCTTTCTTTCTTTCTTTTTTTTATTGGGGTATTGTTGTCTTACAATGTTGTGTTAGTTTCTACTGTACAGTGAAGTGGAGTTCCCTGTGCTATACAGCAGGTTCTCATTAGTTATCTATTCTCTATATATTAGTGTATATATGTTAATCCCAATCTCCCAATTCATCCAACCCCCCCATCCCCCCTTGGTGTCCATACGTTTGTTCTCTATATCTATTCACCTGTTATTTCTTGTCTTTTAAATAATAGCTGTTATCAGATGTGAAGTAGTATCTCATTGTGGTTTTGATTTGTATTTCCTTGATGATTAGTGATGTTGAGCATTTTTTCATGTACCTGTTGGCCATCTGTATACATTCTTTGGGGAAAATGTGTATTCAAATCTTCTTCCCATTTTAAAAATCAGATTGTATGGGGTTTTTATATTGAGTTTTATGATCTCTTTATATATTTTGATATTAACCCCTTATCAGATATACTATTTGCAATTTTTTCCCCTTTCCATAGGTTGCTTTTTCGTTTTGTTAATGGTTTCCTTTCCTGTGCAGAAACTTTTTAGTTGAATATAGTCTCACTTGTTTATTTTTGCTTTTGTTGCCTTTGCTTTTGGTGTCAAATTCAAAAAATCATTGCCAAGACCAAAGTCAAGGAGCTCACCACCTATGTTTTCTACTAGGAGTTTTATGGTTTCCAGTCTTATGTTCAAGTCTTTAATCCTTTTTGAGTTTATTTTTGTGAATGGTGTGAGATAGTGGTCTAGCTTTATTTTTTTGCATGTGGCTATCCAGTTTTATTGGAGAGACTAACCATTGTATATTCTTGGCTTTTTTATCATAAATTAATTGACCATATATGCGTGGGTTTATTTGTGGGCTCTCTGCTCTATTCTATTGGTCTGTGTGTCTGTTTTGTGCCAGTACCATACTGTTTTGACTACTGTAGTTTATTGTGTAGTTTGAAATCAAGAAGCATGATGCCTCTGACTTTGTTCTTTCTCAAGATTGCTTTGGGTATTTGGGATCTTTTGTTGTTCCATACAAATTTTAGTATTGTTTGTCTATTTCTTTGAAAAAAATGCCATTGGAAATTTGAGAGGGATTGCACTGAATCTGTAGATTGCTTTGGGTAGTATGGACATATAAACAATATTAATTTTTCCAATCCATGAGAATGGAATGTTTTTCCATTTATTTGTGTCATCTTCAGTTTCTTTTGTCAGCATCTTATAGTTTTCACCATACAGGTTTTTCAGCTTCTTGGATAATTTCTTCCTAGGTATTTTATTCTTTTTTGATGCAATTGTAAATGGGATTGTTTTCTTAATTTCCCTTTCTGATAGTTCTTTTTTTTAAAATTTATTTTATATTTATTTTTGGCTGTGTTGTGACTTTGTTGCTGCACACAGGCTTTTCTCTAGTTGTGGCGAGCAGGGGCTACTCTTCGTTGCAGTGTGCGGGCTTCTCATTGTGGTGACTTCTCTTGTTGTGGAGCGTGGGCTCTAGGCATGTGGGCTTCAGTAGTTGCAGAACACAGGCTCAGTAGTTGTGGCTCGTGGGCTCTAGAGCACAGGCTCAGTAGTTGTGACGCATGGGCTTAGTTGCTCTGCGGCATGTGGGATCTTCCCAGACCAGGGCTTGAACCCATGTCCCCTGCTTTGGCAGGCAGATTCTTAACCACTGTGCCATCAGGGAAGCCCCAATCGTTCTTTATTAGTGTATATAAATGCACCAGATTTTTGTATGCTGATTTTGTATCCTGCAACTTTACTGAATTTGTAAATTAGGTCTAAGTCTTTAGGGTTTTCTATTTGTAATATGTCATTTGCAAATAGAGATAGTTTTAATTCTTTCATTCCAATTTGGATGCCTTTCATTTATTTTTCTTGCCTCTAGCTAGGACCTCCAATACTATGTTTAATAAAAGTGGTAAGAGTGGGCATCCTTGTCTTGTTCTTCATCTTAGAGGAAAACCTTTGAGCTTTTCACCGTTGAGTATCATGTTACCTGTGGGCTTGTCATAAATGGCTTTCATTATCTTGAGGTATGTTCCCTCTATACCCAATTTGTTGAGAGTTTTTATCATAAGTGGATGTTGAATTCTGCATATATTGAGACAATTATATTTATTCTTCTTTTTGTTAACTTGATATATCACGTTGATTGATTTGCAGGTGTTGAACCATCCTTGCATCCCTGTAATAAATCCTACCTGATCATGGTGCATGATCCTTCTTTTAATGTATTGTTGAATTCAGTTTGCTAATATTTTGTAGATGGTTTTTACTTCTGTGCTGATCAGGAATATTGACCTATTATTTTCTTTTCTTGTGCTGTCCTTGTCTGGTTTTGGTGTCAGGGTAGTGCTGGCTTCATAAAATGAGTTTTGGGATATTCCTTCCTCTTGCATTTTTGGCAAGAGATTGAGAAGGATTGGTATTAATTCTTTTTAAATGTTTGGTAGAATTCCCCAGTGAAGGTGTCTGGTCCTGGACTTTTGTCTGTTGGGAGGTTTTTGATTATTGATTCAGGCTCCTTACTAGTAATTGGTCTGTTCATATTTTCTACTTCTTCCTGATTCAGTCTTGGTAGGTTGTGTGTTTCTAGGAATTTATTTCTCCTAGGTTGTTCAATTTGTTGGTGTATAATTGTTCATAGTAGTATCTTAGGATCATTTGTATTTCTGTAGTATCAGTTGTAATGTATCTTCTTTCATTTATGATTTTATTTATTTGAGCCTTCTCTTTTTTTCTTGTTGACTCTAGCTAAAGGTTTTTCGATTTTGTTTATCTTTTCAGAGAGCCAGCTCTTAGTTTCACTGATCCTTTCTATTGTCTTTTTTCCTCTTCCAGTTTTATTGAGATATAGTTGACATCCAGCACTGTATGAATTTAAGGTGTACAGCATAATGATTTGACTTCTATACATCATGAAATGATTATCACTATAGGTTTAGTGAACATCCATCATCTCATATAGATATGAAATTAAAGAAAGGAAAAAAATGTTTTCCTGTGATGAGAACTCAGAATTTACTCTCTTAACAACTTTCATACATAACATACAGCAGTGTTAATTATATTTATCATGTTGTACTTTACCTCCCCAGTACTTATTTATCTTATAACTGGAGGTTTCTACCTTTTGACTGCCTTCGTCCAATTGCTCCTCCTCCTAATCCCTGCTTCTGGTTACTATGAGTCTGGTCTCCTTTTCTATGAGTTTATTTGTTTTTGAAGTATAATTGACCAACAACATTGTGTTAGTTCCTGTTACAAAACATAGTGATTTGATCTTTCTACACAGTTCAAAATAATCACCACAGTAAATATAGTTACGATCTGTTACCATAAAAAGATACTACAGAGTTACAGACTGTATTCCCCACACTATACATTTCATACCTGTGACTCATTTATTTTACAACTGGAAGGTTGTACCTCTTAATCTCCCTCATTTATTTCTTTCCACCCCCTCCAGCCCCTCTCCCATCTGGCAACCACCTGTTTGTTCTCTATATCTGTAACTAGGTTGAGCTGCATTCCACAGGCCTGCAAGTTTTGTATTGCCTAGCCTCAAGACTGAAGAAAAAGCCCATAGACAGCGATATCGGTGGTTTATTGGATAGAGGATCTTACACATCTGAAGCAAGGAGTTCCTGGAGCAGCACTCCACCGTGTATGGCAGACAGCAGGCAGGTCACAGCAGCTGTCGTTGCTGCTAGGGGAAGAGGGAGGTTACTAGTTGTAGGTGGAATTGACATCAGGTTGGCTTATTGGTTACCAGGGAAACCAGCAAAGGGGCATGTCCCTCATAACCCCTTTGATAAACTAGGAGGGCGGAGCCTTTCTGATCTAAAAATTATAACAATCACTATCTGATGCTGGGGGCAACCATGTAGGCAGTTACTGATTAGGCTCTATGAATGAGAGAGAAGGTTAGTCATTAGAGTAGCATGTAGATAAAGTATGTACTGGTTGGGCAAGGGATATACAGAGAGCAAGAGAATCTCCATCTTGAGTGGCCTGATGGTATATTCTGTTTCTGTTTTGTTATGTTTATTCATTTGTGTTTTTTTATATTTTACATATAAGTGAAATAATACTTTCTTTCTCTACATGACTTATTTCGCCTAGCATAATACCTTCTTGGTCCATTCATGTTGTCGTGTCAGGCAAGTTTTCATTCTTTTTTTCTGGCTGAGTAATATTCCTCTGTGTGTGTGTATGTATATATACATATATGTGTATGTATAGGTACCACATCTTTGTCCATTCATCTTTGGTGGGTACTTAGGTGGCTTCCATATCTTAGCTATTGTAAATAATGCTGCTATTAACATATATTTTTTCTAATTAATGTTTTTGTTTTCTTTGGATAAATACCCAAGAGTGGAATTGCTGGATCATATGGTAGTTCTATTTTTAATTTTTTAAGGAATCTCTATACTGTTTTCATAGTGACTGCACCAATTTACATTCCCACCAACAGTGTATGAAGGTTCCCTTTTCCACATCCTTGCCAGTATTTGTTATTTGTTGCCTTTTTCACGATAGTCATTCTGACAAGTGTGAGGTGGTATCTCATTGTGGTTTTGATTTGCATTTCTTTGATGATTAGTGATGTTGAGCAGCTTTTCAATTGCCTTTTGGCCATCTGTATGTCTTCTTTGGAAAAATGTCCGTTCAGATCCTCTGTCCATTTTTAATAGGGTTGTTTTATTGATCTTGCATTGTATGAGTTCTTTTATATTTTGGATCTTAACCCCTTATCAAATGTGTCATTTGCAAATATCTTTCTGCCATTCAGTAGGTGGCCTCTCATTTTGTTGATAGTTTCCTTTGCTCTGCAAAAGTTTTTTAGTTTGATGTAGTCCCGTTTGTTTATTATTGCTTTCGTCCCCTTGCTTGAGGAGACATATCCAAAAGAATATTACTAAGGCTGATGTCAAAGAGCTTACTGGGTGTGTTTACTTTTAGAAGTTTTATGGTATCTAATCTTATATTTAAGTATTTAATCCATTTTGAATTTATTTTTGTGCATAGTGTGAGAGAGTAGTCCAGTTTGATTATTTGGCATGTAGCTGTCTAATTTTCCCAAGACCATTTGTTGAAAAAGCTGTCTTTTCCCCACTGTATATTCTTGTCTCCTTTGTGGTTGATTAATTGCCCATATAAGTGTGGGTTTATTTCTGGGTTCTCTAGTCTGTTCCATTGATCTATGTGTCTCTTTATGTGCCAATACCAGACTGTTTTAATGACTGTATCTTTGTAGTATAATTTGAAATCAGGGAGCATGATACCTCCAGCTTTGTTCTTCTTAAGATTTTTCTTTGACTATTCAGGGTTTTTTTGTGTTTCCATACAAATTTTAGAATTATTTGTTCTAGTTCTGTGAAAAATGCCATTGATATCTCAAACTCTTGTGGTTGTCTAAGTAGTCTACTTTGTTCTTAGTGCCTCTCTGTAGTTGAGCATGTGCCAAAATCTTTCATTGTCCCAAAGGAGAGGACTTCAATCATTACCTAGATGCAGACTGATTGGAAGCTGGACTCTCAGGGATCAGCTTTTAAAGTATGAAGACTTTCGGGGGAAGACTCAGCAGTAGGCTTTTCTGTTTCATGGGAAGACTCAGCAATGGGCTTTGCAGTTTGCTCCCTCTGCGTTGAGTTCTGGGGTGACAGCTAATTAAGAACTTTTCTTTGTTTGCCTCCATCCCATTTAACCCACAAACCCAACCCTACTAGCCACCAGAGCCAGGCTATCAAGAGCTGTGTCCTCTGGGTGGCAGCTACAAAAGCTGTGGTACCAGGCATGTGCACAAGCTCCTTTCTCAGAGAGACACTGGTGACCTGACTTGGGGCAGAGGGAAAACATGACGATGGCACCCACCAGCCTCTCTGGTCTTTGGAGAGGTTTTCAATGGTCCCTTATATACTTGTTTTAGTTGAAGCCTGCCCCTCAGGCCACGGGTAGGAAGATAAATTAATAAGCTTCTTTCATAGAAAGACTGGGCATGTCAGTCTGCTGCTTCTCCACCATGCCCTAGGGGAATAGCCAGTTAAGAACTCTGTTTTTTACAGTGCTATGGGACTTACGAATATAAGCCTTTCTGTCCACCAGAGCCAGCAGTCAAGGGGTGACTCTTGGGTGATATGCACAAAAACTAGGGCACCAGATACGTGCACTAACTCCTTTCTGGGAGATACCATGACCTGGAGTTATGCAGAGGGAGAGCACAGGGCTTCCCTGGTGGCGCAGTGGTTGAGAGTCTGCCTACCGATGCAGGGGACACGGGTTCATGCCCCGGTCTGGGAAGATCCCACATGCCGCGGAGCGGCTGGGCCCATGAGCCATGGCCGCTGAGCCTGCGCGTCTGGAGCCTGTGCTCTGCAATGGGAGAGGCCATAGCAGTGAGAGGCCCGCGTACCGAAAAAAAAAAAAAAAAAAAAAAAGAGGGAGAGCACAAAGGTGGCCTCTGTTATCTTTGGAGAATATTTCAGTAGGGGCCGAATGTGTGGTACATTAGATGCCTGCCCCTTAGACCAAAGCTTTAAGATAAGCAAATAGACCTCTTTTACAGATAAAAGACTGGGTGTTTCAGTCAGCTTCCTCACCGCTTGGCCCAGGATGTCCTCAGAACTGTTTCTCAGTTCACTATAGCCTTCTGTGTTTTGTGGATGCCAGTCCTGTGTTGCTAGATGTTTTGGGGGCTCATCTCTCAGGTGCAGGTCTTAAAAGTTGCCAGGTGTGGGGTTCAGACCCTTTGTTCCTCAGGGAGAAGCTTGGAGTTGTGAGTTTCCTACTGATTGTGGGTCACCACACTAGGGGTGGGGTTTTCAGCAAGATCGTGTCTCAGCCTCTCCTGCCTGTTCCGATGTGGGGTTTTTTGGTCGCCCATTGCGTAGGAGTTTTTCAGCTAGTTTTGTGGTTTCTTTCAGAGGAAATTGTTTTATATGTAGCTGTATATTCGGTGTGTCTGTGGGAGGAGGTGAGTTCGGGATCTTACTACTTCACCATCTTGAACCATAACTTCTACTGTGGTGTTCTAATGGTGATTTTCTCTTTCTTTCATTCCTCTTATATTTATTATTTGGAATTCTTTTTAAGAAACGTTTGTCCCCTTCCCTTACATACCAGTGTGGAGTCACTGATATTTATTTTATTATTTGGGTATAATCCATTACTGTCATTATTTTGTCGTTCAGATTATTCCAACATTGGGAGCTCTTTCATTGTTGCCTCCTGTGCCCTTTTGACATGTTCCCATTTTAAAGAAAGTATTTCCTTACTTTCTGGAACTATAAGATGTGCTTGTATTTTCCACGCCCTACACGTATTCCAGGAAGCCCTGGTTATTTTTACTGGATAATGATAATGAGAAACTAAGATCTTGGAGCTAGTTGTACTTGTTGCTTTAGAAGTGTCATTGCTTCTATGCTTGCACAGAAAACAGAACTAGTAAATATATTTATGTATGCTAACTCATATATGCAGACACATTTGTATTTTGGTATCTGTACATAATGATGAGTTTATACCTTTGTCTGTAATCCAACACCACAACATTCATTCTAGCCTTCCCCCTCGCCTGTGTGCCTCTTCTTACTCTGACAATGAGAAATGTGGCTGTGTCTACAGTTTATCTGTTGAGCACGTAAAGTAGTAGCAGATTTGTTAACCAGTATCACTATGAGAAACATATTTACCAACTAAAGCACAGTGCTTAGTTCTTTTTTTATTCTTTAGTCTTACATTATCTGGTCAGAACACTGTTTTCCAGAGTTACTTAGGTCAGTTGTTTTTCCATCCCCTTCAGTGAGATCATGTCATGGTTTTATAACACAGTTATATTCATTTGTCACAGTCTGCACTTCATCCTGGCATCCCTCTTGGTCTTTTAAACTTGCATACAGTTAAGCTTACTTTCGTCAAGTACAGTTCTGTGGGTCTTGACAGATACATGGGGTCATATATTGACCATCTCAGTTCCATGCAGAACGGTTCCATTACCCTAACATTTCCATATGTGACCCACCCCTGTTCCTTCCCTTTACTCTTGGAAATCACTGGTCTGTTTTCAGTATAGCTTTTTTTTTCCTTTTCTATAGTGTCATACAAATAGTATCATACAATATGTAGCCTTTTAGATCTGGCTTCTTTCATTTAGAAAAACACATTTAAGATTCAGCCAAGTTGTTAGGTGAATAAATAGCTTATTCATTTTTGTTGCAGAGTAGTATTCCATTGTATGCATATAACACTGTTTATCTGTTCACCTGTTGAAGGACATTTTGGTTGTTACCACTTTTTGGTAATTATGAATACAACTACTTATCCTAAGTAGGATTGCTGGGTTATACAGTAAGTGTCCTAGTCTGTTTGGGCTGCTATAACAAAAATACCATAGACTGGGTGGCTTAAATAGCAAATATTTCTCATAGTTCTGGAGGGTTGCAAGTCCAGATTGCTGGCAGATTCCGTGTCTGATGAAAGATGCCGCTTCCTGGTTCATAGAAGGCCATCTTCTTGCTGTGTCCTCACATGGCAGAAGGGACAAGAGAGCAATCTGGAGTCCCTTTATAAGGGCACTAATCCCATTCATAAGGGCTCATGATCTAATCACCACTCAGAGGTCCCACCTCCACTTCCCGTCACATTGGGAATTAGCTGTCAAGATATGAATTTTAGGGAGGCCCCAACATTTGGTCCATAGCAGTAAACGTATACTTAAATTTAGAAAAAACTGCCAGAATTTTCCAGAGTGACTATAACATTTTTGCAATCCCACCAACAATAAATAATTCCTATTGCTGTGCACTCTTACCAGCATTTGGTATTGTTAGTTTTTTTAACTATTATTTTAGCCATTATAGTAAGTATGTAGTGGTATCTAATTGTCGTTTTAATATGCACTTCCCTAATGACTAATGATGTTGAGTATCTTTTCATATATCTTTGCCATTCTTTAGTTAAGTGTCTGTTCAAGTCTTTTGCCCATTTTCTAATTGGAAATTTTCTTATTAAGTTTGAAGGGTATTTGTATATTCTTTATACAGATCCTTCATTGGATATGTGGTTTGCAGGTATGTTCTCGCAGTTAGTGGCTTGAGTATTTATTCCCTTAACAGTGTCTTTGTAGATCAGAAGTTTTTAATTTTGATCAAGTCCAATTTACAGGCATACCTTGGAGATATAGTATGTTCAGTTCCAGACCACTGAGATAAAGTGAGTATCACAGTAAAGCGAGTTAACACGAATTTTTTTGTTTCCCAGTGCATATGAAAGATATGTTTACACTATACCGAAGCCTATTAAGTGTGAAATAGCGTTATGTCTAAAAAAACAATGCACATACCTTAATTTAAAAATACTTAACTGGTGAAAAATTCTAACCAGCATCTGATAATACAGGCTTGCCAAACATTCAATTTGTAAAAAAAAAAAAAAAAAAAAAAATGCAGTATCTGCGAAGCACAGTACAGCAAAGCTCAGTAAAATGAGGTATGCCTATGTCAATGTTTTCTTTTATGGATCATGCTGTTGATATTGTCTCTAAAAACTCATTGCCAAACCCCAAGGTCACACATTTCCTCTATGTTTACTTCTAGACAGTTTTATAATTTTAACTTAGGTATATGATATATTTTTCCACTTGGAGTTAATGTTTTGTATAAGGTATTAGGATTATGTTGAGCTTCTTTTTTTTTTTTTTATGCCTATGGACATCCAGTTATTCCAACACCATTTGAGAAAACTATTTTTTTTCTATTGAGTTTCTTTTGCACCTTTGTCAAAAAACAATTTGGCATATTTATGTGAAGGCTACTTTTTCTTAAAACACTGGTTAGAACTTCCAGTATGGTATTGTATATCATAGCAGTGAAACATTGCTTTGTTCTGGATTTTAAAGGGAAAGAATTCATTCTCTCACCATTAACTATGCTGTTAGCTATAGGTTTTTCACAGATGTCCTTTATTAAGCTTAGGAAATTCTCTTCTGTTCCTAATTTGATGAAGATTTTTTTTTTTATTGTTAATGGATGTTGAATTTTCTTGAATGCTTTTTTGTATCTTTTGAGATCTTTTTCTTTTTTTTCTGTTCAGGAAGCATTTTATTGTTGCTCCAAGTTTAAGAATTTTCACTGACAGAAAATCAACTTTTAGAAACTCTCCCACATTGCTCTGCTCAGCTTCTGAATCTTGGGATTTGCAGACATTCAACATATTTCTCTCCAGTAGGGACAATCATTTCACCCATGATTGATGGATCAGTCTTAACTTCCAATTTCAATACTTGGCCTTTACTTAGGAAGCTCTTCAGGACCGTTTTTAATTCAGTAAGAGTGGCTTCATCTAAAGAAGTTGCAGTGGTAACTCTGCAAGGTGCTTCTCCATGGTGGACACTCATTGTAGAAAAGGCAGAAATAACTCCAGCGATATTGTTCAGCAAGCAAATTGAGCAGGTTGGACATGAGGGGAGAAAACCTCTCTTTTGTTGTCATGTCATTTAAGCTTTTCACTTTAATGGAACGCTTTGCATAGGGATTCATAATAGAAGCAGCCGTTTTGGGTTCCTTCAAGATTTGTGCTATTCCTTTTCTACTTGCTTCAGTTTATCCTGTTTAAATGCAGCAGAATAAAGAGCATGTCAGAAAACGCTTTTGCGTACCTCGTGCAGTCAGATCTCATGTTTTTCAAACTTTACTAATGAAAAACCCGAGAGGCAGATAAATTCGTTAGCTTTCCCGACATCACAACAGCAGGTGAGGGTGAGCCAAGGGCTCTCCCTCCTGTACCACAGCCTCCACGGTGCCCTGGGGTCCTTTGTACATCTCACAAGCGCCGTCACTGTGCTGACTGCCAGGGAGTGCAAGATGGTGAGAACAGTCGCTGCTCTTGGAGACACAAAGAGCAAGCTGGGAGGACAGATTTGTGGGCAAATAACTGTGGCAGTGTGATAAGTGTCTGCTGAAGTATGGACAAGGAGTCCGAAGGGAAGATTCCTTGACTGCCTGGAGGTATTGGGGGAGGCATCCAGGAGGACATGCCCTGTGAGCTGACCTTGGAAGGGTGGGGCTGGATCGTGACCAAAGCACAGCCGTGAGTGGATGTTAGGCTGGGGGAAAGTGATGAAGAGGGGTGTTGTCTCATTCCTCTCATGGTCTTCAGGAAGTATCTTGTCCCTGCCATGGTAGCATTTACTAATTGTTAAGCGAGGGGCTGCAGAGTTCTTGCCTACATTGATTTCCTCATTCTCCCCTGCTCCCTGCTTTTTAAATTGCAAAAGCACTATAGGCTAATGGTAAAAATCGCAAGCGATGCAAAAAACAAAAAAAGCAGTAAAAAAAAAAAAAAAAAGGGAAAGGTCTGTCTTATTCCTTCCTTAATCTCCTTACTTGAGACAGTCGCTATGAATATGCAGTTTGGTGGGTATTCTTCCAGTATTTTTCTATAGATATGCAGACATGCAAACTATATAGTTTGTTTTGCAGCAGTGAAGTTATATATATTGCTCTGCAGTTGCCTTTGTGGTAGTATGTGGGCAAATTGCCATTGTTTTTTTTAACAGCTGTAAGTTGTGTCCAGTGTTTTTGCAAGTACAAATACCTAACGTTGCAATAAATATTCTCATACATATAAAAAAAAACAAAAACATACCATATATCTGAACAGGTGGCCTCATCAGAAGCTTGGCAAATGGCCTGACCACAGATGTGCTGAAGCATCACACCTGCAGGGAGAGCCCAGACACTGCTGGGGTGGCCATCTTCTTCTGGGTGGCTGTAGGTCAGAGATCTTTCTTTTAAAATTTAGTTTGTTAATACAGTAAATTACATTGATTGATTTTCAAAGGTTGAACCATCCTTGAATTTCTGGGGTGAACTTCACTTGTGTGTTATGTATTATCCTTTCGATATATTGCTGTGTTCAATTAGCTACTATTTTGTTGAGGATTTTTGCATCTGTGTTCACAAGGAATATTGGGCTATAAGTGTTTCTTTCTTGTAATGTCGTTGGTTTTAACATTAGGATAATTTGGCCTCATAGAATCAGTTGGGAAGTATTCAGTATTCTACTTTCTGACAAAGATTAGGTAGAATTAGTATTATTTCTTCTTTGAATGTTGTATTTTACAGTAAATTTTTCAGAATTTTTTCAGTAAAACCATCTGGGGCAGGAGTTTTCTTTTTTTTCGGGGCAGGGAGAAGGTTTTAACTTACAAATTCAATTTCTTTAATCAATATAGAAATATTTATGTTATCTATTTCTTAGGTGAGTTTTGGTATTTTGCACCTTTTAAGGGATTAGCATATTACATCTAAGTTTTGTGTAATTGTGCCAAATACATGGCCATATAATTTTTTATTATCTTAATGTCTGTGAGATAAGTAGTGATATCCCCTCTTTTATTCCTAATATTGGTAACTTATGTCTTCTTCAGCCAGACTAGAGGTTGATCAATTTTATTGATGTTTTCAAAGAAGCAGATTTTGGCTTTATTGATTTTTTCCTGTTATTTTTCTGTTTAAATTTTATTTATCTCTGCTCTCATCTTTATTATGCCCTTCCTTCTTCTTGCTTTGGATTTGTTATTCTTGCTCTCTGATTTCTTTATTCAAGCATAGTTTACTGATCTCAGGTCTTCTTTTCTAATATGAATGTTTAATTCTATAAATTTCCCTCGAAGCACTGCTGTAGCTGCATCCCACAAATTTTGATACATTTTCATTTTCATTTAGTTTAAAATATTCTAAAATTTCCCTTGGGACTTCCTCTTTGACTCTTGGCTTACTTAGAAGTGTGTTGTTTAATTTCCAGATATTTCAGGATTTTTTTCAGATATCTTGTTTAATTCTGTTACGGTTTAAGACATACTATCTTTGTATGATTTCTATTTTATACTTGTTAAGGTTTGTCTTAGGGTTGAGTATGGTCTGTTTTGGGAATGTTCTGTTTGAACTTGGGAAGAATCTATATTCTGCTGTTGTTGGGTAGAGTGTTTTATAAATACCAGCTAAGTCGAGTTGACTTTTAGTGTTGTCCAGGTCATCTATATTTCTACTGATTTTCCTCCTACTTGTTCTATCAGTGACTAAGAGAGGCATCTTGATATCTCCAGCTATAATTGTGAATATGTCTATCTTTTCATTCCTATCTGTTTTTAGTTTTTATCTCACATATTTTAAAGTGTAGATGTATACACATATAGGATTATTATGTCATCCTGGATGATTGATCACTTTATGTCACATCACTGTTCGGTCTGATAATATAATATTCCTTGTTGTGTAGTTTATTTTTTATGAAGTTAATATATCTCCTCCAGCTTTCTTTTAGTGTTTTCATGATATGTATCCTTTCATTTTAAACCTATCTGTATCTTTACATATAAAGTGAATTTATTGTGGTTAGTGTATGGTTAGGTTTTGTTTTTTTATCCAATCCAATATATATATATATATTTTTTACTGGTGTGTTAGGCAATTCACATTTAAAATGATTATTAGTGTGGTTGGATTAAAATCTTTAATCTTAAGGCTAGATGTTTTCTGTTCCATTTTTTTTTGCTGACTTCTCTGGGTTTAATTGTACATTTTTTTATGATTCCATTTTATCTCCTCTGTTGACTTAATATTTAGATGTCATTTAAGAACTTTTTTAGTGGTTGCTCTGGAATTTACAGTAATATTTTAAAATAATCTGAGTCAACCTTCAAACAATATTATACCACTTAACATCTGTATATTAATCTTATAACAGTGTATTCCCAGTTATTCCCTTATATGCTGTAAACACAATATATTGTTACAGCTTTTTTGCTTTACATAGTTAATTATCTTTTACAGCAATTAAAAACAAAGATATTTTTGTTATCCTCATTTACTTTCAACACTCTACATGTCTTCATATAGATCCAAGTTTCTGACTATATCATTTTCATTCAGAAGTGTTCCTGCCCCTTTTTCAGATGTAATATTGGGGCTAGTTCTCCCAGAGGTAGAACTTTTTTTCCTTTTTATTCTTCTCCAGCTTCAGTGGGTTTCCACCAGTTGCCTCAGGCAACAATTTTGTTGCCCTTCCCTCTGCAGATTAGACATGTATTCCTTAGGAGATATAGAGGACATGGGTCTGGGCAGGGTTTCAGTGGTGGCTCTTCTTCCCGGTATCTAGCCAGTATCATGGGGGAAGCTTTTTCAGGATTCATCTTGATTTATCCTATGAGCATCTTGTGGGATTCCTGGAGAGAAAGCTTACAGGAAGGCACAACAGCCCCTAAGTCTGGCTCCCAGGGGCATCACAGTCTTATTCTAGCCTATGCTTAGCCTATCTGATTAGTTAAAAATTACTGGCTGATTCTTCTTATTAGCTTGTACGGCATTTGTGAGCATTTGGCCCAAGTAAGCAAATGCGCAGGTCCTATTTGTGCTTATGCCTGTCTCTTCAGATTTTCTGTTAGTTGTTTACACTATGACCTCAGTTTTCTCATGGGTTCAAGAAAAATTGTTAATTTACAATGTGTCCAGCTTTTTTTTTCTAAGGGTAGCACAGTGCTTTTTTCCAGTTCTCTTCCTCTCCAAGGTGAAACCTCAAGTTCTCTGATTATGTATTTTTATTTTTTTATTTAATTATTTATAATTTATTTTTTTTTGCAGTACGCGGGCCTCTCACTGTTGTGGCCTCTCCCGTTGCGGAGCACAGGCTCCGGATGCGCAGGCTCAGCGGCCATGGCTCACGGGCCCAGCCGCTCCGCGGCATGTGGGATCTTCTCGGACTGGGGCATGAGCCCGCGTCCCCTGCATAGGCAGGCGGACTCTCAACCACTGTGCCACCAGGGAAGCCCAGAAGGTATACATTTTGAAGATGCTTGTTAGGTATAATAGTGAAAGGAGATAACTTTATCTTTCAACTCTCAGTTATTGAACCTATGTATTTTGTTTATGAGAGATACAGGATGAGATACTGACCACTAGCTTTTTTTTTTAATTTTTTTTTTTAGTTCATTTAGGTTGTAATATTTTCACAGCACTTTTTTAAAAAATCATTTGTAATATTCTGTAGATCACATTTAAACATTGTTTTAAAGACATAAATAATATAGTATTTTTTTAAAGTAAAACCACCATTATAAAGTAGAGGAACTTAAGACAAAGATCAAATCTATGTCATATACAGGATGGGGCAGTCTAATACACAGTACAACATTAGTCCTTTCAAACAAGTTTGCTAAGAAACAGCTCCCATGTTTAGTGTTAAAAATAAAATAATCTTCTTATTTAGAAACATCAAGATATCATTTGATTAATACAGCCCATTCTTCCCCCAATTTTATACTTGCTTGTCTTCATTTAGAAATTATAAATTCATAAGAAAAGAACAAATTTTGTTATGGTATGAAAATTTTAGTCGGGAACAACAAATTACAAATATTTAATTTTTTTTAACAAACAATACTGTTTTCCTTCCCAAAATGTAAACATCTAGTAAATAAAACATATGTAACATTCCAGGTATAGAAACACTAGTAATTCACTTAATGAAAGAGGTGTAGTTTGGTATATTTGGTGGTAAGGGTTTTTTATTTAGCTTTTGGTTTTTTTTTACATCTTTATTAGAGTATAATTGCTTTACAATGGTGTGTTAGTTTCTGCTTTATAACAAAGTGAATCAGTTATACATATACATATGTCCCCATACCTCCTCCCTCTTGCGTCTCCCTCCCACCCTCCCTATCCCACCCCTCTAGGTGGTCACAAAACACACAGCTGATCTCCCTGTGCTATGCGGCTGCTTCCCACTAGCTAGCTGTTTTTCGTTTGGTAGTGTATATATGTCCATGCCACTCTCTCACTTTGTCACAGCTTACCCTTCCCCCGCCCCATATCCTCAAGTCCATTCTCTAGTAGGTCTGTGTCTTTATTCCTGTCTTACCCCTAGGTGCTTCATGACATTTTTTTTTCTTAGATTCCATATATATGTGTTAGCATACGGTATTTGACTTTCTCGTTCTGACTTACTTCACTCTGTATGACAGACTCTAGGTCCATCCACCTCACTACAAATAACTCAATTTTGTTTCTTTTTATGGCTGAGTAATATTCCATTGTATATATGTGCCACATCTTCTTTATCCATTCATCCCATGATGGACACTTAGGTTGTTTCCATCTCCTGGATATTGTAAGTAGAGCTGCAATGAACATTTTGGTCCATGACTCTTTTTGAATTATGGTTGTCTCAGGGTATATCCCCAGTAGTGGGATTGCTGGGTCATATGGTAGTTCTATTTGTAGTTTTTTAAGCAACCTCCATACTGTTCTCCATACTGGCTGTACCAATTCACATTCGCACCAGCAGTGCAAGAGTGTTCCCTTTTCTCCACACCCTCTCCAGCATTTATTGTTTCTAGATTTTTTGATGATGGCCATTCTGACTGGTGTGAGATGATATCTCATTGTAGTTTTGATTTGCATTTCTCTAATGATTAATGATGTTGAGCATTCTTTCATGTGTTTGTTGGCAATCTGTATATCTTCTTTAGAGAAATGTCTATTTAGGTCTTCTGCCCATTTTTGGATTGGGTTGTATGTTTTTTTGTTATTGAGCTGCAAGAGCTGCTTGTAAATTTTGGAGATTAATCCTTAGTCAGTTGCTTCATTTGCAAATATTTTCTCCCATTCTGAGGGTTGTCTTTTGGTCTTGTTTATGGTTTCCTTTGCTGTGCAAAAGCTTTGAAGTTTCATTAGGTCCCATTTGTTTATTTTTGTTTTTATTTCCATTACTCTAGGAGGTGGGTCAAAAAGGATCTTGCTGTGATTTATGTCATAGAGTGTTCTGCCTATGTTTTCCTCTAAGAGATTGATAGTGTCTGGCCTTACATTTAGGTCTTTAATCCATTTTGAGCTTATTTTTGTGTATGGTGTTAGGGAGTGTTCTAATCTCATACTTTTACATGTACCTGTCCAGTTTTCCCAGCACCACTTATTGAAGAGGCTGTCCTTTCTCCATTGTACATTCCTGCCTCCTTTATCAAAGATAAGGTGACCATATGTACGTGGGTTTATCTCTGGGCTTTCTATCCTGTTCCATTGATCTATATTTCTGTTTTTGTGCCAGTACCATACTGTCTTGATTACTGTAGCTTTGTAGTATAGTCTGAAGTCAGGGAGCCTGATTCCTCCAGCTCCGTTTTTCGTTCTCAAGATTGCTTTGGCTATTCGAAGTCTTTTGTGTTTCTATACAAATTGTGAAATTTTTTGTTCTAGTTCTGAGAAAAATGCCATTGGTAGTTTGATACGGATTGCATTGAATCTGTAGATTGCTTTGGATAGTAGAGTCATTTTCACAATGTTGATTCTTCCAATCCAAGAACATGGCATATCTCTCCATCTATTTGTATCATCTTTCTTTCATCAGTGTCTTATAATTTTCTGCATACAGGTCTTTTGTCTCCTTAGGTAGGTTTATTCCTAGATATTTTATTCTTTTTGTTGCAATGGTAAATGGGAGTGTTTTCTTGATTTCACTTTCAGATTTTTCATCATTAGTGTATAGGAATGCCAGAGATTTCTGTGCATTAATTTTGTATCCTGTTACTTTACCAAATTCATTGATTAGCTCTAGTAGTTTTCTGGTAGCAACTTTAGGATTCTCTATGTATAGTCTCATGTCATCTGCAAACAGTGACAGCTTTACTTCTTCTTTTCCGATTTGGATTCCTTTTATTTCCTTTTCTTCTCTGATTGCTGTGGCTAAAACTTCCAAAACTATGTTGAATAAGAGTGGTGAGAGTGGGCAACCTTGTCTTGTTCCTGATCGTAGTGGAAATGTTTTTAGTTTTTCACCATTGAGTATGATGTTGGCTGTGGGTTTGTCATATATGGCCTTTATTATGTTGAGGAAAGTTCCCTCTATGCCTACTTTCTGCAGGGTTTTTATCATAAATGGGCGTTGAATTTTGTCGAAAGCTTTCTCTGCATCTATTGAGATGACCATATGTTTTTCTTCTTTAATTTGTTAATATGGTGTATCACATTGATTGATTTGTGTATATTGAAGACTCTTTGCATTCCTGGAATAAACCCCACTTGATCATGGTGTATGATCCTTTTAATGTGCTGTTGGATTCTGTTTGCTAGTATTTTGTTGAGGATTTTTGCATCTATGTTCATCAGTGATATTGGCCTGTAGTTTTCTTCCTTTGTGACATTCTTGTCTGGTTTTGGTATCGGGGATGGTGGCCTCATAGAATGAGTTTGGGAGTGTTCATCCCTCTGCTATATTTTGGAAGATTTTGAGAAGGATAGGTGTTAGCTCTTCTCTAAATGTTTGATAGAGTTCACCTGTGAGCCATCTGCTCCTGGAATTTTGTTTGTTGGAAGATTTTTAATCACAGTTTCAATTTAAGTGCTTGTGATTGGTCTGTTCATATTTTCTATTTCTTCCTGATTCAGTCTTGGCAGGTTGTGCATTTCTAAGAATTTGTCCATTTCTTCCAGTTTATCCATTTTATTGGCATAGGGTTGCTTGTAGTAATCTCACATGATCGTTTGTATTTCTGCAGTGTCAGTTGTTACTTCTCCTTTTTCATTTCTAATTCTATTGATTTGAGTCTTCTCCCTTTTTTTATTGATGAGTCTGGCTAATGGTTTATCAATTTTGTTTATTTTCTTAAAGAAGCAGCTTTTAGTTTTATTGATCTTTGCTATCGTTTCCTTCATTTCTTTTTCATTTATTTCTTATCTGATCTTTATGATTTCTTTCCTTCTGCTAACTTTGAGGTTTTTGTTCTTCTTTCTCTATTGCTTTAGGTGCAAGGTTAGGTTGTTTATTCGAGATATTTCCTGTTTCTTAAGGTAGGACTGTATTGCTATAAACTTCCCTCTTAGAACTGCTTTTGCTGAATCCCATAAGTTTGGGGTCGTCTTGTCTCCATTGTCATTTATTTCTAGGTATTTTTTGATTTCCTCTTTGATTTCTACAGTGATCACTTCGTTATTAAGTAGTGTATTGTTTAGCCTCCATGTGTTTGTATTTTTTACAGATCTTTTCCTGTAATTGATATCTAGTCTCATAGCGTTGTGGTAGGAAAAGATACTTGATACAATTTCAGTTTTCTTAAATTTACCAAGGCTTGATTTGTGACCCAAGATATGATCTATCCTGGAGAATGTTCTATGAGCACTTGAGAAAAATGTGTATTCTGTTGTTTTTGGATGGAATGTCTTATAAATATCAATTAAGTCCATCTTGTTTAATGTATCATTTAAAGCTTGTGTTTCCCTATTTATTTTCATTTTGGATGATCTGTCCATTGGTGAAAGTGGGGTGTTAAAGTCCCCTACTTTGAATGTGTTACTGTCAATTTCCCCTTTTATGGCTGTTAGTATTTGCCTTATGTATTGAGGTGCTCCTGTGTTGGGTGCATAAATATTTACAATTGTTATATCTTCTTCTTGGATCGATCCCTTGATCATTATGTAGTGTCCTTCTTTGTCTCTTCTAATAGTCTTTATTTTAAAGTCTATTTTGTGTGATATGAGAATTGCTACTCCAGCTTTCTTTTGGTTTCCATTTGCATGGAATATCTTTTTCCATCCCCTTACTTTCAGTCTGTATGTGTCTCTAGGTCTGAAGTGGGTCTCTTGTAGACAGCATATATATGGGTCTTTTTTTTTGTATCCATTCAGCCAGTCTGTGTCTTTTGGTGGGAGTAGGTAATCCATTTACATTTAAGGTAATTATCGATATGTATGTTCCTATTCCCATTTTCTTAATTGTTTTTTTGGGTTTGTTATTGTAGGTCTTTTCCTTCTCTTGTGTTTCTTGCCTAGAGAAGTTCTTTTAGCATTTGTTGTAAAGCTGGTTTGGTGGTGCTGAACTCTCTCAGCTTTTGCTTGTCTGTAAAGGTTTTAATTTCTCCATCAAATCTGAATGAGATCCTTGCTGGGTAGAGTAATCTTGGTTGTAGGTTTTTCTCCTTCATCACTTTAAATATGTCCTGGCAGTCCCTTCTGGCTTGCAGAGTTTCTGCTGAAAGATCAGCTGTTAACCTTATGGGCATTCCCCTGTGTGTTATTTGTTGTTTTTCCCTTGCTGCTTTTAATATGTCTTCTTTGTATTTAATTTTTGACAGTTTGATTAATACGTCTTGGCGTGTTTCTCCTTGGATTTATCCTGTATGGGACTCTCTGTGCGTCCTGGACTTGATTAACTATTTCCTTTCCCATATTAGGGAAATTTTCAACTGTAATCTCTTCAAATATTTTCTCAGTCCCTTTCTTTTTCTCTTCTTCTTCTGGGACCCATATAACTCGAATGTTGGTGCATTTAATGTTGTCCCAGAGGTCTCTGAGACCGTCCTCAGTTCTTTTCATTCTTTTTTCTTTATTCTGCTCTGCAGTAGTTATTTCCACTATTTTATCTTCCAGGTCGCTTATCTGTTCTTCTGCCTCAGTTATTCTGCTATTGATCCCATGTAGAGTATTTTTAATTTCATTTATTGTGTTGTTCATCGTTGCTTGTTTCATCTTTAGTTCTTCTAGGACCTTGTTAAATGTTTCTTGTATTTTCTCTATTTTATTTCCAAGATTTTGGATCATCTTTACTGTCATTATTCTGAATTCTTTTTCAAGTAGATTGCCTATTTTCTCTTCATTTGTTAGGTCTGGTGAGTTTTTATCTCGCTCCTTCATCTGCTGTGTGTTTTTATGTCTTCTCATTTTGCTTATCTTACTGTGTTTGGGGTCTCCTTATTGCAGGCTGCAGGTTCGTAGTTCCCGTTGTTTTTGGTGACTGTTCCCAGTGGCTAAAGCTGGTTCAGTGGGTTGTGTAGGCTTCCTGGTGGAGGGGACTACTGCCTGTGTTCTGGTGGATGAAGCTGGATCTTGTCTTTCTGGTGGGCAGGTCCAGGTCTGGTGGTATGTTTTGGGGTGTCTGTGGACTTATTATCCTTTTAGGCAGCCTCTCTGCTAATGGGTGGGGTTGTGTTCTTGTCTTCCTAGTTGTTTGGAATAGGGTGTCCAGCACTGTAGCTTGCTGGTCATTCAGTGAAGCTGGTTGCTGGTGTTAAGATGGAGGTCTCTGGGAGGTTTTCGCCGTTTGATATTACGTGGAGCTGGGAGGTCTCTTGTGGACCAGTGTCCTGAAGTTAGCTCTCCCACCTCAGAGGTACAGCACTGACTTCTGGCTGCAGCATCAAGAGCCTTTCATCCACACGGCTCTGAATAAAAGGGAGAAAAAGTAGAAAGGAAGAAAGAAAGAGGATAAAATAAAATAAAGTAAGATAAAATGAAATAGTTATTTAAATAAAAAATAATTATTAAGAAAAAAAATTTTTTAAGTGTGTAAACAAAACAAAACAAAAAAACGGACGGTTAGAACCCTAGGAGAAATGGTGAAAGCAAAGCTGTACGAAGTCTCACACAGAAACATACACACTCAAAAAAAGAGGAAAAGGGGAAAAAATAGTAAATCTTGCTCTCGAAGTCCACCTCCTCAATTTAGGGTGATTCGTTGTCTATTCATGTATTCCACAGATGCAGGGTACATGAAATTGATTGTGGAGATTTAATCCGCTGCTTCTGAGGCTGCTGGGAGAGATTTCCCTTTCTCTTCTTTGTTCGCACAGCTCCAGGGGCTCAGCTTTCGATTTGGCCCCGCCTCTGCGTGTAGGTCGCAGGAGGGCGTCTGCTCAGACAGGACGGGCTTAAAGGAGTAGCTGATTAGGGGACTCTGGCTCACTCAGGCCGGGGGGAGGGAGGGGCACGGAGTGCGGGGCGAGCCTGCGGTGGCAGAGGCCGGCGTGACGTTGCAGCAGCCTGAGGTGCGCTGTGCATTCTTCCGGGGAGGTTGTCCGTGGATCATGGGACCCTGGCAGTGGCGGGCTGCACAGGCTCCCCGGAAGGGGGGTGTGGATAGTGACCTGTGCTCGCACACAGGCTTCTTGGTGGCATCAGCAGCAGCCTTAGTGTCTCATGCCTGTCTCTGGGCGCGGCTTGCGCCCGTGTCTAGAGCTCCTTTAAGCAGCGCTCTTAATCCCCTCTCCTCACGCACCAGAAAACAAAGAGAGAAGAAAAAGTCGCTTGCCTCTTTGGCAGGTCTAGACTTTTCCCCGGACTACCTCCAGGCCAGCCGTGGTGCACTAACCCCCTGCAGGCTGTGTTTGTGCCGCCAACCCCAGTCCTATCCCTGGGATCCGACCGAAGCCCAAGCCTCAGCTCCCAGTGCCCGCCCGCCTCGGCGGGTGAGCAGACAAGCCTCTTGGGCTGGTGAGTGCCGGTCGGCCCTGATCCTCTGTGCGGGAATCTCCCCGCCTTGCCCTCTGCACCCCTGGCTGTGCTCTCCTCCATGGCTCCGAAGCTTCCCCCTCCACCACCCGCAGTCTCCGCCCGCGAAGGGGCTTCCTAGTGTGTGGAAACCTTTTCTCCTTCACAGCTCCCTCCTACTGGTGCAGGTCCCGTCCCTATCCTTTTGTCTCTGTTTATTCCTTTTTCTTTTTCCCTACCCAGGTACGTGGGGAGTTTCATGCCTTTTGGGAGGTCTGAGGTCTTCTGCCAGCGTTCAGTAGGTGTTCTGTAGGAGTTGTTCCACGTGTAGATGTATTTCCGGTGTATCTGTCCGGAGGAAGGTGATCTCTGTGTCTTACTCTTCCGCCATCTTCCCCCTCTCTCCCTGACCACTAGTTTAAAACATCTACTACAGTATGTAGGTCAGCACCCCAGCTATACATATCTTTCTTAGACTGAGGAATCACTGAATCTTCAGTAGGCTTGTCTACGATTATAAGTCTAGCTGCATATGGGTAATGATAAAACTACTGAAACCCATGGGCATCAGCTTTCTCTCACTGTAAGGTAGGTAAGTTTTCATTCTGTTGAACAATGAATAAACCTGTTAACAGGAAACAGTAGTAACAAAGTAATAGTAACAATAGTAATAGTAAAGTATTTAAACAGAAAACTATTCATGTTTGATGCTTAAGATAAATATCTGGCTTCTCCTGTCCAAAGGTTGGAATTCATTGAAAGACACATACCAGAGATAAGGAGGTTAAAAAAAATAGCTTTATTGCCTAATGAATCTAAATTGGAAAATGTGCCCAGCTGTCTGGCCAAATGGGGTTGCCGTCACTCTCTAAATACACAAACTTCCTCATTCTATCAGTGCAAGCTGGACAAATCCAGCTTGCCCCTTACAGCATGCACAAGGGAGGAAATCAGAATTGCATCCTCCTTGCAGGCAGGCTGGCTTCAAAAGATGAAATGAGAATAGGCTCATTCGTTTTCTTTTCTCTAGAGCACCAAATAGATTAAGTCACTTCTGGGGAGGAGTGAACAACAGGTTGGGAGAGAAATTGTTATTATTCTGGTGGAAGGCACTCATGGTGGAAACATGAAGCCGGGGAAAGGACCTTATCAAAGAGAATTAGTTATAGCGACTTGTCTATCCTGTACCGTTTCACTTGGCAGTTGACTTGATGCCCTGACCGGTCACCCTGTATTTATTCTGAGAGCTTAAGCTTTGTTGTTACCTCCTAACACCACTCCCCACATCCAGACCACTGGGTATACACCTAACGACCAGAGTCTACTTGCCAACACTCTTTGACAGCATTTGCTCTCTTTGGCAATTTTAACAGCATCTTACTCCAGAAATGCCTCCCAACATCTGATGGTTCTTCTGAGAGCTTTCCTAGGGTTTGTCACATATCATTGCCTGAACAAACTGTTTGTTTGAACTTGAGTTCAGAGCCTTTCCTGGCCTTGAGTTGCTCAGCTCTGACCTACACAGGTAAAGCAGACAAAATTCACAGAACCAGAACTTACTGAGTATTGCTCAGTTGAGGACTGTCTATCCATCTAACACTTCTGGCTAAGGATACTCTATGCTTGAGGTCCCAAATGGGAACAACAAAAAAAAGATTCTCAACTGACTTTAAAATATGTGCTAGTGACAAAGGGAGATGGGTAACTAGCTGTCACTGTGTGGAGGGCACAGCATTCTGAGTATGGCTCTACCGGTTGCCATAGAAAATGACAAGTCCACACAGGCAATCAGGCTTATTCCGTTAAACTTTAGAAGACACCATTCCATAGTGAGGATAGAGAAGGTTCTAGAGCAATTCTATTTAGTGTAGTCCATGGACTGAGGCCACTCCATGAATTATTAATGCTCTACAAGAAGTATAGAAATTGAGTACACGTTTAGAAGTTCTTACAGCAATTGACAGAATACACTTGAATCTAATAATAAAACTGAATGTAAAAAATTTAAAATTTGAGCTTGTGTTTTATATGTTGAGTATTTTTATAAATGTTTTCATTTTGAATAATTGATCTTTACTGTATTTTACAAGTATTGCTTTGGCAGTTTAGATTGGTACTGCAGATTTATATTTTGGTACTGCAGATTTATATTTGGTGCTACATATAGGTAGTTTTTAAAAAATGATTCTTCATTACAGATAGTTTGTGAATCCCAGGTCTAAAGTGGGCCAGAAATTATGATCTTTATATGAGAAAATCCTTCAGATTTTGTTACATGTTATTGGAATGTTACAGAAAATCTGGATGTATAATGTGATTTACTAGAATAGGATAAGGTACATGATACTCAAAATATAATTTTAGCAGACTGCCTGGAAACTGGTATCTACACAGGGCTGTATCTTTTTTCATTCAAGGATAGAGATCATCCTTGGTTTTTTTTGTTTGTTTTGTTTTACAGTTGCATACTATTCCATTAGGTGGGTCTGTCATATTTCATTTACCTGTCTTCCACTGATGGACATTTGAATGGTTTCCATCCATTTATTATGAATACTGCAATAAACATTCTTACATAATTACTTCACACATATGCAGGTATATCCAGTAGTGAGACTGTTCAGTAAGAGATGATGTGCCTTTGTAATTTTAGTAGCTTTGTGTAATTGTCCTTCATGGGGGTTGTCCCAATTTACACTCCTACCACCACTGCACAAATACGGTTTTCCCATAGCTTTGTCCAACAGAGCCACAGAAATTTTCAACAGTTACAGATTTATTTTAAATTGCCCTTTTTTTGATAGCATTACCACAGTAAGTGCCAGAAACAGAGTTTATACTTATGTCGTTTTTTTGGTAATCTCATATATCAGTACATTTAAAGCCAGAGGAAATTTTTAACATTTAGAACTTACTACTAGCGTACTGTTTCTTGGAAGCAGAGAATTAGTACCTGAAGTACAACTCCAGGAACTAATTTTCAAAATTTTTACTTATTCTGTTTTATGAAGTAACTATCTTAGATAGTTCTCTGGTAAGCTTGACCAATAGAAATATTGTACCTATCCCTCCCAACTGTAGGGCTGCCAAGGGGGAAACAGAGATCAGGCAGATGATTCATAAGATGGTCTAGCAGAATACGAAATGATGATTCTAGACACTAGGGTTTTAGTTTTGCTACTGAATTGCTGTGTGACCTTAGATGGCAGTTCTTAATTCCCCTACTGACACTTAGTGTACATGCATATCTACATACATACCTACACACACACAACCTTGGCTAAGTGTCTTGACTCTTTTGAGTTTTTAATCTGTCAGAACAAATAAATGCAGAAGTTTGCACCAGAGGCTTTCTTGAGGCATTTTCTAGCTCATGATTCTTCAGTTCTGCCGTTTTACCCAGCCTTTAAACTATTGACTTAGCTAGATTTCAAACCTGAGTTGTGATTAACAGTATTATAGCTACCTTTGAATATTACTTTAGATTTTGCTATTCTTTTAAAATTTATTAGATTTACATGTATAATATTATACATATTCATATGCACAAGGAATACATATAAATATATAAAGAATATAGTATAATAAAACAAATAGCTGTGTACTTACCAGTAGCTTAAGAAATAGAACAATACCTAATATTTCTGAAGCCTCTGCTGTACCTCTCCCTGAGATAATTTTTTATAAGTATTATTTTCTGTGAAAACAGTAACTGACACAGGCTGGGCATCTATTAATTATAAAATAAGCTATAAAAGGAAGAAAGTCTCAAACAACTACAGACTGAAACCAATTATTGTGACTTTATTACAATAGTTACAAACAATACTTTAGTGGTATGTATTTGTATCACAATTACTCAAACTATATACAAATAGATATTTATACAAGTCTACACTTAAAAAAAAGAAAAAGCAATTAATGTCCAAAAAAAAAAGTCACATTATCAACAAAATTTTTTTCTAAAAGTTATGGCCAATAACAAAGGAAATTCACAGTTATTCTGAAAATATTTTAAAGATGCAGGAATCATATTGCACATAATACAGTTATAAACCTTACTGAGCAGATGTGTATATTTTAATCTAGTTTTTCACAAAATTTACATTATCATGCAATACTTCACTGTATACAGAATGGTAGAACTACAATAAACAGGTTAACTTACAAACTTTTAATATAATGGCCACAAAATTAGAATTTTTTAAAGTTATATTTAAAATAATTTTACTATACAAAAAAACACAAAAAACCCAACACTCCAGTGTAATAAAGCTTAACAGACAGAATCAAAATTTGTTCACAGATCAAGTTACATTTTTAGTGTTCTTCTTTATCTTTTCCTTTCTTTTCCTTTTCATCCTGTAGTGCAGTACCGAGTTTTTTAATAAGAACTGACAGAACCTTGTCCAGTGGGTCCATAACTCCTCTTTGAAGCCACTTAGGAATAGTAGTCCTGGCATGATGAAAGCCCAATTTTTGAAGAATATAATCAACGCCTACTGGATCAATTTTTCTTCCAGTCCAAGAAATTAATCTAAAATAATTATAAGTCATTATTATTAAGGAGTACAGTGCCCTAGCACAGTCCTGAAGGTAGGTTCAAGACGAAGTATTTTCAGTAGATGCAAATGATTATCTAACCTACAATTCCTGGATTCACTGTAATAGCACTCAAAAAATGTGTGAGCCTACACAGCAACGGCATTTAGTGAATTTCATCGTGATTAATTTATTTTAGGCCTCAAGTTACATGGTCATCTTAAACCTTTAAAGGACATCTGGCTCATTCTAAAAGATGGTATTAACTTGATGGGGGGAATCCTTTCATGATGTTCACGTATATCAAATCATGATGTTGTACACTTAAAATATCTGTTTTGTCAATTATACTTCAATAAAGCTGGGAGAAAAAGGCTAAAATTTACTAAGTGTTTGCTATGTGCTAAACGTGTTTGAAGGAAGAACCATTTTCTCCCTATTCTTTCCGTTTTCTTCCATATAGAAGAACAGTGTTAGTGAAACACTCCTGGTCTTTCTCTGCCCCCTTATTGATGATTTATCTGATTGGCAAATTAACAGAGGAACTGAGTAGTGTAGTTCAGTACCCTCCTCCCTACCTGCTCTTCAGGAGCTTCTCATTTTGAACTGTTCCTCCATGCCATAGGTTTTTCAAGGACAGGCCCCTAAATAGCCCAAGACTGTTCATGGCTGCCTGTAGCTACGTGAGTACACAAGGCTGCTGACTGCACAACTCTAGCATCCCTCTGCCCCCCACCTCCTGAGTTCTGCATCATTGAGACCCTGTAGGTAAGTCCAAACCTAGACTTCGTAATAGAAAGACATTGTTGCTTGACACCAAACCACATTCTGTTATCAGCTTTATAAGTATTAAAGCTGTAATTTTGATTTCCAGCTGCCTCTTGCTGTTTCAATTGATCCTGAACTTAGGTAGGGAAAAGGAGGGTATTAAGCACTGGTCTGCTAAAACTCTAATGGTTGTAAGCTTTTTCCATTAATTAACTCATGTAACCATTGTAACAACCCTGGAAGGTAGGTAATACCATTTTCCAAATTTTTCATATGAGGCACCTGAGGCATTAGATCCTTTGGCCAAGGTCACTCAGCCACTATGCTATGTAGCTGGGCTTAGAGCCAGAGCCCTTAACCACGTGCTCCACCAGTATATTGTATCGCTTAATCTCTTGATAGGTATCTAATATATATATATATATATATATATATATATATATATATATACATACACACACACACACACACACACACATATATATATAATATATATGTGTATATATATATATGTTTATAGCAAATTTAACTATTTTTATTCTCATTTTAAATTAAAAGTCAATTTCATTATATTTATTGATATTTACATATAATGGACGGTTTTCTGTATTAGGACCTTTGCAGTATTTTAATATTGACACTGTTGATATTTCTCATGAGTATATGTACTATTAATACCAAAGTGTATTGTTGATTTGGTTACAACATATTTTATTAAATACAGATTACTAACACAAAGTCACTACTTTCTGCTTATACAGGAGTCCACTGAATAATGGAGATCTTACTAGTTTAGAATGATTTTGTGGCATAAATATATCTGAATAATAACGTTGTCTAAATGAAATATGTATCATTCTGCAGAATGTTGTGCTGGACTTTTTTTGATACTGTTATTGCATGATGGACAGTTATAATTTGATTAACAAAGCAGATGAGAGGAAAGAGGAAAATAATAGGAAGGTTGTGTTAAATCACACACAAGGACATACAAAGCAAGTACTGCTAGTTACAGCAGAAGTTTAATGTAATTAAAACTAGAAAATACTGTGGAAAGTTTGATATGGAAACAATGTGATGTAGCTGGGATTGTGACTGTAGTAGAACATGACACAGTAAAGGAACCTGAATCTGAATTAAATCTGACATTTCAGGATGGTTTTATATTGCTTAGTATGCAGACAGAAAGACACTGTGACACTGTAGGTTCTATTACATTGTCATGACATATGTGAGAAATTGTAATGACTACTTAATGATGATGTATGACTTCTGCATCTTACAAAACAGTTTATTGTAACTACCTCAAACACCTGAAAATAACATCCTGCTGAGATGGTGAAAAAATAATAGCAACAGCAAAAGTGGAGTTACTCTGATTTTTTACTGATTAACTGACAGGATGTCATGTCACACACTGGATAGTTAGTCAGCACGGAGCTATTCTCAGTTGTTTGTGCTTCTTTTGCCTTGCTTAGAAGCACTTACAAAAGAAAAAAGGAGCAGCAAAAATATCAGTCAGAAGCTGTAGAGGCTGTAAGTGACTAACATAAAAATATTTTTTGGTAAACCATATTTAACCTGCTGCATTATTTATAACCTTTTTCTCATGATAATCTCATAGGAAATAGGTAAATATATACACCCACTCCTTACCTAAGAGTGGGTTCTAGATGCCATGTATTGCACATAAAATCTCTCCAGTCCACAGTAGTGTAAGTGATGCTGTCTTCTCTGTCTTTGTCAGAGGAATTTTCGTCATGAATGATAACTGGACTTTTCTGTCCTGGTCGAGTAGATAAAATCCGAGGTGGAAAAATAGCTATAAGGAAAATGATATATTAATACTGCAAATACATATCTTATAAATTTATTTTAAGTCACTAAATGAACAAAGTAATTGGCTCCATTTGTTTTTATTTATAAACTGGCCAAAGCCTCATTTAATTACATTTCTTAAAAAATATTTAAAAATAAGCCATAAGTAAGTGCCAGTTATTGGTATTTCTTGGAGAAAGACAATATCGAAGTTATTTTATTCTCTCATAAGAATTAGAAATAACATGTCATCATTTATTTTTGAGTAATAGCACATGTTTTACATGTATCTGTGTGCCTAAAACATACAGTAAAGAATATTTGATAGCAGGCACAGGACACTGAAATTGACAGTTGTAGGGCTCCTAAAAAAATGCCTGTAGCTGGATGACTTTTTAACAGCTTTTTTGAGATATAGTTCACTCGTTTAAAGTGTACAGCTCAATGGTTTTTTAATGTTAATGCCTATATATATATATTTGAACAGCTGTACTAACTTAGGAGTTTTTTAGGTAAGCAGTCTTTTCACTCTTCATAGTTGAGTACTCAAATGTTTTATGAAAAATGAAGTCTTTTAAAATTGGTGATCATAAATGATATATTTAAAATTGAATCTGGGACAAAAGTAGCTTTCATATGATCTTTAATAAATACACCATTTCTATAGGGCACAGGTTTTCAAGACACAAATTGGGCATAAAATAATGATTAATACGAAATATGATACGTATTATGTAGCTCTGGTTATAACTGTTAATTAGCAGTGGGATAATATATTGATTGGGAATGAACCCAGGAATGAAGCTGTACTCTCACACCACATCGGAATACAGATGTCTTCAGTTATTGCTTGGTCTGTTGCTCTGCTTTTGTTTATTATTGATGGTGGTTATAGTACAACAGTTTATCTGGATGTTCTAGGAATATGTTGATTCTGCTCTAGTCTTACATGCTGTTAAGAATTTTCTGAGGCATGTTTATATTTATTTTGCCCAACACTACTTGCTTTTAGTTTTTTTAAAAAATACATACAGCTATTAAAATATTTTATTTATAATGAAAATCCCCATAAGTAATAGTTTTGTTACTGTAAGTCCGATAATCAAGTCCCTATTTCCTCTTTTCGCATTGAAATAATGTCTTACAACAATTTCTAGAAAAAATACATTTTAAAAGAAATACACACAGTTCATGGCAGGCCAACACAATATTTCATAAAGTGACAAAGGTTCCACATAATACCTGAGGGAAAGAAATCTGGCAGGCATTCATACCTAGGAAGACTAGAAAAGAATTCTGCACTTCACAGCTTTATCTAGAATCTGTGTTTCTCCACATTAAGTTTAAATATTAAGGCAGAGAGAAAAACAAGAGGATTAACAGTGATGGTATATTTTGTTGCTCTATGTGAAGACTGGATCTATGCATATTATACATAACATTTCCTATTATACGCCTGCAGTCATTTTACTTGAATGGCTCATAGATTTCTCCCAGCCATCATTATTGCTTTCACTCTCACTGAATTTTTGGCACATCTAGATTAAATAGTAATGGAAGAGCAACTCAACTTATGTATGCTATATTTACACTCTTTCCACATGGTCTTTTGATAATCTGTCTTTCTTTTCTTCACTCAAACATTCCTCATGAAGCTATTTTGAAATATCTACAAGATAAATTTTATATTTCTTTCTTCTTGGAAAAAATGAAGCAGTTATTACAGTGTGATTATAGTGTGACTTGATTATATTTAATAAATAAATTTCATCTATTCGAAGCAGTTTTTTTTAAAGCACATCTGTTGTTTTTACCATTGTATATTCATATAGTTGCACAATAAATATTTATTGAGTGAATAAAGACCATATATTTGGAGAGCATTCCATATCATGACATTTTAAACTACCTCATTCTTTTAAACAGCTACAGAGTATTCCATTTCATTGTATGGACACACCATAATATATTCAGCCAATTCCATATGGATATGAGGGTCACCATATGTTTCTTAGTGGGCCAACATTTAAGTTTCCAGTGAGTAAAACCAATGTTAGCTAGCTCATGAAAACAAGACACCACTACTGAGGTCTAAATATTTATAAAAAAGATAACGTTCTGTGCATTCTAGACAGATATATCTTCTTCTTTAATTCGGTTTTCCCAATTATGTATGTAACTCTTGCTAACTTTATTATGTAGTTGTTTCTCTAGTCATTTCACTTTGACTAGCAATATTTCCTCAAAGAGGTTTTCTTTTCTAACTTTGTGAGACTATCTTACTAGACCTGATAATATACAGAACATATATGGAAACATTGTGTAAAGTATAAAACACCATTCAGTTTGAGATATGGTTAGAAAAAAAATGAAATGTACCTGGCAGATACTCAGAAAGTCTGTCACATAGTCTTACTAATATATATTTATTGATATTTGTAACTCATAGAGGAAGGAGACACATTCTACCCATTTTATCACTAGACCATAAAAATCCATATAAATTGTAGTGAGAGCTGTCTTTCCTGAAGCTTGAAGGGAAAAACAAAACCAAAAACAATATGTTACCCACCTTTTTCTTTTTCTTTAAGATAAGCTGACACTAAATCATGAAGAAACATGATGAGCTCAGCGTCCATCGTCACACAAATGTGGTCAGTGAACTCTGTCACCACACTGCATTCTACCTTTGGCTTCAGGCTGGCGTCTGCAATGGCAAAGTTCTTTTACAGTAAAAGATTATTGAAATAAGTCCCTTCCTCTTCCCATTAACAAGGGATTTACATGGGTCCGTGTAAATGCCTCCACTTAAATGCAATTTCTGTATATGACTTACAGAATGATGATGATAGTTTACTAAGCACTTTCCAAGTATATGCCATTTACTCATAAAAACCTGATGAAGTCCTATTAGCCCCATTTGAGGAGAAAGAGGCACAAATGGAGTAAATTATTTGCCAGAGGTCATACAGCTGGTAAGAAAATCAATTTGAACCAGAAGATCAATTTAATTATATTATATTACAAAAATAACCTTCAGGGAAAAAAAGAAGTTTGAAGATCCTTTAGAATTTTCTTTTAGTTAACTTTAGAAACTAAAGATTTTTTTTCCACATACTCTGTAATGAAGGTTCTTGTGGTTCTTGAACGTGAATAGATTTAAAGTCAAGCTGCATCCTTGGTAATGCAAAGATAGTCTCTGTTTCATGATTGTAGCTAGAACATCCTCTGAATCCACTCAGCAAACTAGAATTCTTCACTGTAGTGCTATTCTCAGTGTTATTAGCATCAACATTACGAAGCAGATTTAGCTCTACAAGCATAATGATAAAGACAATAAGAATCAAACCAATAGGCATTGATAAGCATATAGCTTTCATGACATTGATACACAGAACTTTTATCATTTCAAAAGGCTGGAAAATGAATACATTTTAAAAAAGAGAGCCATATTTAAGCTTTGATTTTGAGACTAGTTATATGCCTCTATAGATATAAATATGGACACATATTTATATATACATACATATACAAATATATATCTCACTATTCTCAATATTGAAGCTTTATAACATGATTTTGGATAAATCCAGTAAATTGTGTTTTTTTGTTTCTTGAATTTTGAATATTATTCTCAATTGAAATCGTATCTGAATTTAATGAAGGCAAAGTCTTAACCACTGGACCGCCAGGGAAGTTCCAGGAGGTCTTCTTTAAGTAAAACATTCAAGTCTTAACATGTCCCAGTCTAGTCAGCTTTTTAATACAGATGAAATGATTGGTAAAAGCAGTACTCTAAACTCTGACACAAAAACAACCGCAGAATAAGGATTTTCATGACTGAATTACTACAAGACCGGTGAATCTAATTTACTTCCTTATCCTCCTTTGTTCTGAGAACATTTTTAACAGTCTCTGATCCCTAGGGTTGCCTGTGCGTAACAACTATTTTCCATGAGGCCCAAGCCATCTTCTTTTCCATTCTGAGAGGATTAAAAAAATGAATAAATTAAAAAATGAAAATGAATTTTAAAACTTCATCAAAAGCACTTTCTTTAAACTTATGACTTCACAGGAATACTGATATTTAGTTTCATTTTATTCCAGCCATCCTGAACCTTAATTTTTGGTATTCTATTACTTAGCTGTATAATAACTTTCCCAAACCTCCAATGTGAACATTACTATAAAAATATTTTTCCAATTATAATAACCTTAATTTCATTTATTTAAACCAATTTTATTTTGAATGTTTTCAGTTACATATAAAATAATTTTAGTCCATGAGATGTTGCACTACTAGGGTGGTGAATCATGTACTAATATTGCTACTTAAGGCAGCTGGAATAAAACGAAAATTGTTTAAAGAAATGGAAATTCTCCCTACACTTAAATTCTAAACACAGTCAACAAAGCCCCAAGTAGAGAAAACAAAATAAATCTCTCCAAAGAATCAAACTTTTAACCTTCATTTCTTGTGGCTGTAACGTAATTGAACCATTCTTTCACACTTGCTACTCCATGGGGTGGATTTTCATGGCGACGCCTTGTTATCTTGGTTATTGTTGCCATAGGACTTTCCAAAGCACCGCATGGTTTGGTAACCATGGTATTATGGCCCAGATGAAAATCCAGTGTTTGTACAATATATGTAGAATGATCACTAGCGCCTAGAGGGGAAAAAAAGTTTCTCAGTGTAACGAACTATATTTAGATGCAAGAAAAGTTGTGGCCCTAGAGCAATAGATTTAGCTAGGTAAGTCATACATAGATACAGAAGGCTGTAAAACTAAGGAGTACAAAAGAGAGAAAAAAATTCACAAATACTTTTTCTTGTAGTTATAACTGGATCTATCCCCAAGAAGATGAAGAACATCAACCATTTTTTCCTTCATCATTAAGAAACTGCTGAGTAGAAAATTAAAGCTAAAAGAAACTGTAGAGGTAAAAGCACAGCCTGCCCATAAAAGTCTTGTAAAATAGTGTTGACTGGCAAGTAATTTCCTTACACTACCACTGTGTGTCGTCTTCTCTTCATGTTTTTATAAGAAATTTTTACAATTTTTACAAATGACTATGGCCAGCCACAGCAGCAAAAACTTTAATTGCCTAAGTAAGAAACAGAGTGAGATGGTAAGTTCAGAAATAAGTCCTTTAACGTGTCCCAGACTTAATAGATACTGACTCATTGGCAGTGAACTCCTTGACATTGTCAGATACATGATAATAAATAGAGATGGATTTCAGAAATACCATAAGAAAAACAGATAAAAGATATGAGAAAAGAAAATTACTTTGTCATATATAATCATATAAGAAGATGAGGAAAAGTGAAAGCTGAAAATGTGTCAGTTTACCATCTTCCCAGATTTTTTGAGCTTCGGTCCAAAAAGCAATATTTGGTTCCTCTAAGTGAAAAAGGGCCCATGATTTTGAACGGAAATTTGGACCATGAAAACAAGCTAGTGTCATATGATTTCCATGTAAGCTCATTGATCCTCCAAACTGCATTCCATCTTCCGGTAATGGAATCTGAAATAAGGATATGTGGCATCCTGATACCACCTTCAATACTCCAGGCCAATGTCGATGATGAGCTGCATCGAGCACTGCAAGAAAACAAAAAACCACTTATCCTGAAATATCTCATGAACATCCTGAATGCTGAGTAGGAAGACAGCAGGTGGCTACTTTCTACAGCTGAAGTGACTCAGATAACAGATGAAAACAACAATTCAGTCCCTGGTTAACATTAAGCAGAAGCTAATAAGGATACAGTCTGGGAAAAGATGCTATGTAAGGATGGCTAGAACTCAGGAAAGTAGCAACTTGCTAATAATAATTACAACTAATGCTTCTGTAATGATTAATGATTTACAAAGTGCCCGCATGAAATTTTATGTAATTCTCACAGTATCTTTGTAAACTAGGTATTTCATCTAGACTCTTCAAGTGAAATAGAAGAGGGGTGAAGTGAACCAGTGAAGGCCTAGAAATCAAAGGCAGATGCCTGATTTTAAGTACTGGAAAAAAAATCTTTTATACCCTTTGCTGCTCAGAAGTGAGGTCTGAGGACCAGCGGCATCAGCATCGCCTGGGAGCTTGTTAGAAATTCACTCTTACGTCCACCCCAAATCTACTGCATCAGAATCTGCATTTTAAAAGCTCTCCAGGTGTTTCAGATTAGTTCAAGAAGAACTAATCAGATATACAGTTGACCACTGAACAACACGGGGGTTAGGGGCACTGACCCTCTGCACAGTCGAATATCCACGTATAACTTATGGTTGGCCCTCCACATCCACACTTCCTCAGGATTCAACAAACCATAGACGGTGTAGTACCACAGTATTCATTACTATTGAAAAAAAATCTGTGCGTGGGCCTGCACAGTTCAAACCCATGTTTTTCAAGGGTCATCTGTACAATTCATATTTATATTTCCCACTTATTCCAATAATATCCTTTTGGCTGTTTTCCACAATTCTCATTCTGGATCTAACCAAGGATCATACATCATGATCATGCATTAGTTGGCGTATCTCTTTAGTTTGCTTTAATCTAAGACAATTCCTTAAGCCCGTTTGTCTGTTTCCCATGACAAAGACTTTCTGGAAGAATCCAGGCCATGCATTTTTGGGAACACTCCTCTATTTGTATATATGTCTGATACCAATTCTAGTTTAAAGGAAATGCAGGGACTAGGGGAACAAGATAAATGAAACAACAAAGAAGCAACTGAAAAAGACCCAGAAAGTAGGATATTCTGCAAGACAATTGGCCAAGTCTCTTCAGCAAGTCAGGTCACTAAAAAAAGGACTATACTGAATTTAAAAATAGTAAAGGAACATAACCATTTTTAATCTGTGATCTTGGATATACTGGTTTGGACAAACCAGTTGTAAATATAATTTTAGATCAGTTGTGGACTGTGCTGAGGTGGCTAGAGAAGATAATTAGCACAATGGAAAGTTCGAGACTGTTGACTGGAAAAGGCTACAAAACAATATGAATAATGTTTTGGTAAAAGGTACATATATGTGTGTGTATGTATATATATATACATACACACACACACACGCATAGAAAAGTATCTGAAAGTATATAAAGTGTTGACAGTGATGATTTCTGGGTGGAATGTGATTTTTTTTTTTTGCTTGTATATGTTTTCTCATTTGTTTTCCCAATGCACATGTACTGCTTATATGATAATAAATCATTAAAAATTATCCTGCTTCTGACTACTTTTCACTTTTACCACTATCTCTCTAGTTAAGGCCACCATTGTCTGTTGCCTGGACTCTCAGAAAATCCTCCTTACAATGGTCATGTAAGTCTGTAGCAGTGGTAGTGGTAATTATTGCAGTGATTTCCTTACTTTCATTCTTAACCACCTTGGTCTGTTCCCCACACAGCAGCTTTAAAAAGGATTAATTTTTAAAAAAGTGAATCAAATAATATCAGATGTGTTCAAAGCTCTCCAATAGCTACCCATCATATTAAAAATCTTCTCTTTGGCCTCTTGAAATTCGTGTCCAGTGTTTTCTTGCTTGCTCACTCTGTTCCACCACAGTGGGCCACCTTAATGGTCCTCAAACAAGCAAGTTTCCTCCCGACTGTAGGAGCTTTGCACCTTTCAGTAGCCCACTTTGCCCAGAACTCTCTTCCCCAGATCTTAGCCTAGCTGTCACTTCAGAAAAGGTTTCCCTGACCACCCTTTCTCAAACAACTATCCTCACAGTATGTATCACAGACTCTGTGATCCTGCCCCTGCTTTGTCCTTTTTCTCAGCATTTCTCTCTACCTGAAATTATCTTACATACTTACTTAGCAAATTTGTTATGGTCTGTCTCTCCCATTAAAATGTAAGCTCCATGAGGATAGGAATTTTTTCTACTTAGTAGATCTCCTATGCCTAAAACAGTGCTTAAGAACACGGTTGATACATAATAAAAATTTGAATTACTGAATGAAAATCTGCCTAATATGACACAGGTAATAAATCCAAACTCAGACATTCTGATTCCATAGCCCATGCTCTAAACCAGAACGTGGTGGTGTCATATTTAGTATTAAAGAGCATGGAGTATAGTTGTATGTATTAAACAGTCAAATGAACATGAGTAATGTAATGGGAAATACAATGTAAGCTATTCAGAATAAAAGAAAATATATCTAATCATTAGTTGTAACTTGTAATTATGTAATAAGGTAAGAATTAATTTGTAATGTAGTGATGTAATCTGTAGTAATGGCATGATTGTAGATGAGCTGTGGCGGGGGAGGAGATAATGAATGTGAATGACTTCCCAAATGATGGCCTCTAATTCCACTGGCGGGTAGGAAATTGGGTACTTTGCTGAGTGAGCAGGATAAAAAGCATATGGACCACTTTTTAAGTATGGTACATCGATATTATTTTAAATTAACACACATTTAGTGAAAGATAAAGCATATATAAAGCCTTAGTCTTCTAACTCTTACATTGTTCTTGTGAACTTTTCTCTAGGTTATTAGTCATTGTCTTAGGTGGAAGATAAGGAACTGGTCCCCAGGTAGACAGAGCTCGTTTGCTGGTGTCAAACTGTTGAGTGAAAAATTCCTGCAGCTTCATTCCTATTTTTATCAGGTCTGGTGTAGTTGATCTTGATATCATTACTTGGAAAATATCCCACTTCAGATCTCCATGGACAAAAATTTCACTAGAGCATAAAACAGAATCTTTTATCATATATATTACATAAGACAGTTTAAAAGCACAAGAAAAAGTCTCTTCCCCACCAGTTTTTCATTCATATTAATTGTATGATATAAAATCACTGTGCAGGAAAAATGGTTTGTGTTTTCTCACTGGATGATAGAAAATATGTTGAGTAGTCATGTAAAGTACTGAAAAAGTAATATTTTACTAAATACCTTTTATCGGTCATGCTTGAATCCAGTGTGTTATACAGATTTACTTTCCATTCATCCTGAAGCTTGAGATCAGCATTACTGAAGATACCCATGAGAATACTTGAGCCCATGTAATCAACACGAGCTTCAGTAGAACCCATAGTAATCTGAATTTTGTGACTGGGTTGCTGATTTGGATGTTCAGAAATATGAGCTAAAATAGAAACAATAATTAATTTTCACAGAGATGCCTCATGGGAAAAAACTCATCAAAATCAATTTTCAAATACTTTTCTTCAACATATTGTTCAGTTGTAAAATTTCAACATACCAACCATCTCCAAAGCATTGACATCTATAGTCCCTCCAACTACTCCTCCTTTAGAATCTAACTGTGATCTTCCTAGACCAACAGACATGCTTATCTCTCGATCTCGATTACTTCCTACTGACAGACGGCCCTGGCTCTTCAAACCACTAGTTGTCCAGCTATAAAAAAGAAAAAGTGTTATTAATTAGACATACGGCTTCCCGTGTCAATGAATTAAAACAGGAGTTAGATGATTTCAAAAAAGTTGGGCAATGAAACAATACATTTCTTATAAAAACTATGGTAAACATTTGAATATTAACATTAATGATGAAGCTTTCTTCTTAACTAGAAAATTATGCTATTTTCCTTATCATTTTCTATCTTTTTAGAACACATTTCATGCTGTTTTTATGTTACAATATCTTTAGGATTAAACCATTTTCAGGATAAAGGTATATAATCTTTTATCTACTGTCTTCACTGTCTCAAACATTGCAGCTTAAAAAAAAGGTTTTGAATTGCTTTACTACAATTAGAAAAATTACAACTAATGATTAAATATATTTTCTTTGTATCTGAATAGCTTACGTTGTATTTCCCATTACATTACTCATATTCATTTGAACGTTTAATTGCTTCAGGTTGATAGCAAACACGACAAGTGTTTCCCATGGGGTCCCTTGTTGGCTTGCTGCTTTGTTCGATTTGTTAAAAGGAGTTGATGTTTTCGAAAGTGAATCTAAAAATAGAAAATCAAATGTACATTCACATAGATGCTCAGCCAATTACAAAGCAAAAACTACCCATCACTATAATCCAGAGAGTAAAATAATGATATTCTTGTGTTAAAACCTAACATTTACTAGCTGTCATATTGCCTCCAAAATATTAATAGTTACCATTTACTGAACGGTCAGTAAGGGTTGCCAGCCTTACTTCTTGAAAGCTCATAGTCTGTATGAGCTCCATCTTATATGAGGAGATTCTGGTGTGCATGGGATATGGCAGCATAGATCGTTTATCACCCTAGGATTTTCTTACCAAAGGAGAAAATCATAAGTTGCTGCTGCCAAGAAGAGAACTTGGAAGGCAGGTACCATTCTGAAATGCAGAGGCTGGCTGGGGTGCCTGTCTTCTGTGTTCTTATGGACTCAGTATACATCCTGAGTCCTGCATTGGCTCATTAAACTCTAATCTTACCTTGGGACATGAACTACATCATTCATTTTATATACTTAGACACAAGTAGAGCCTTGAGCACATAAGAGTTAACAAAAAATAGTGGCTGAATAAAAGAATGACTGAAAGAATGCAAAGATTAACTTTTTCAATATGGAGTTTACAACACTGTAGGTCTGTTTTACTTCCTGTGGTGCATGCTAACAATATGCTTATTCCTCTCTCCCTATCCCTTTTCAAAGCGACTAGCCATCCAGCTCTCTCTTCTGCTAGCAAATACTGTGAAGTGCTTTGTCTGTTGTTTGGTTTGGGGTTCCTCCCTCAACCCCGCATCTCCATAAAAACCTGCAAGAGAGTAACTTCCTGCAGTTGGGGCAGAAGTCTGGGAGTAACTAATTAAGATTTTTAACTTGGGGTCACTGGAGGGCTACTGATAACAAGGAGAGCAGTGTTACCTCTTTGGGGAACTGAAGAATCAGACACACTCCTTGACCTTATGGAAGCTGGGGATTTTAGGCTCTGTGCTGCTGTCCCTGGTGACATGGTGCTGTTTGTCATATGCTCATTGAACACATTCGGTGACTGAGGCATGTGGGTGAAAGAGGCTGACTGACTAGGCTGCTCCCAGGTCCTGCAGTAAGCTTTTCTTGAAGATTCGGGGGAAAGGTGTTGGCTTACACCTTCAATGGAATCAGGTGTCCCTGGGCCAGATGCTAACAGAAAAGTAGATAGCAAAAACAAAATTAACAGGGTAGTATCACCATGTTATAAAATAAGGAATTTCACCACTCCGCCATTTCTAATCACATTTTATATTCCTTCCAGTTCTCTGACAACTGTATGATGTACAGTTTGCAAAGTACATTCCAGCATGTTATTTAAATTCTCACAGAAACTCCATGAGATGGGTAGGACAGGCACTCCGTCCCATATTACAGATGAGGGAGTAGACCCAGACCCAGATTTCTGATATTTTCTACTGTATCATGCTAACTCTGTCTTTCACTTACGCAGTGTAATACTACAACAATATCTAAGTCCAAGAGAAAAAATGCAATATGATAGCATGTCCCCAATATATTCTATTTTCCATGTTTAACCATGATTAACTTGGTTAAATGTATTTCTGTGTTTCCAGATTTTACAAAGATTACAGGGTAATCATTACAGAATAAAAATCAGCTGAACTTAACCCCTGAGAGTGCAAGTATTTTGTGACCCCCAGTGCTAGTGCATTCCCAGTGGTTATTTGCACATTAAAGGGGCTCCACTAACATTTGCTGAATGAGTGAAAGAATTGCAGGGTACAACTTACCAAGTAAGACAAAGTTTGTGTTATCAATCATGGATCTTGTTACTATTGTAATCAAAATGAAAAGCAGCCTAAGTATAATTTATAATTACATAAACAAGCTTACTTGGCAAATTTATAGTTTGGTCTCCAAGGAACAGGCGTCTTGCAATACTCCTCCTATACCAAGCTCTTGGAAATGCTAGAATTTCACTGAGGCGGCGCATATCATATTTAAAGGAAGCAGACCCTATATCACAAACAGCTGATACATAAATAAAGTTTGTTAGAACACATTTCCAAAACCTTTAATATTTTCACATGGTAAGTAATAATAGGACATGATATTATACAACTGAATTATAATTCTATTACAATTCATGAAATACCAAAATAAGTTACATAGTATGATTAGTAAGTGATAATGTGTTCCTTCCACAAATGATAAAAATAGCACATTCTGCACTGTTAGTTCCATTTTTAAGGTGAGGGCAAATTGGAATTCTATTATCAAGTGATGATATTGTGAAATTCTCAGAGAGGATCTAAAGATTGGTCTTACAAACAGCTTCCAGCTTTACCATAGAGCTCTTCTCAAATATGGGAAATGAATCATCAGGATGAGCTAGAACACAAACTTCCTCAAAAGTAGCTGCAAACCAAATAACTGTATGGCAAAAACTACTATTTTCCTTTTAGACAGAAAGTGGCCACTTGTCAATCTGAAAGCACTCTCATGGCTGTCTCCCGGGGTTCTGCTCTGAGCACACTGCTGCTTTTGCTTCACGTGCCTTCTATTCCTCCACCATAGCTTCTGTTGTATTTACATGCCAACATCTCCCAAACCTGAAGTGTCTGTTTCAGTCTGAGCCCATATCCACACAGCCCATTAGCCAATTGCCTACCAGACCCTTTCACCTCAAGGTCGTATAGGCCATTTCCTTCTTTATTTTCTATCTAAGTTAATGACCTCACTGTCCCTTCAGTCACCTAAGCTAAAAGTTTGAGGCATCCCTGTCTCCTCTACTGCTCCTCATACAACTTGTCCTTAAGCTTGTGGATTCTCATATTTCTCTTGAAACCATTCCCTCTACTCTTTTTTTCCTGTAACAACTCAGGCCCTCATCCCCTATTGCTTAGTCTGTTTCAACAGCTTCCTCAAGCATCTTTCCACTCCACCACCTCTTTTCATTCAACCATCAAAACTCCCTTCCTAAAACATCAATCTGAAGCATCTTCCTTTTTTTTTTTAAATGTAAACAGATTATTTTATAATCCATATATAATTTTGGTGGTTTTTTGTGGTAAGAACACTTAACATGAAATCTACCAGCTACAGATTTTTAAACGTACAATACAGTATTGTCATCTTTCGGGACAGTGTTGTCATATCATTTCTTAAAAATTCTAAGGGCTTCTCCCCGCCCAAAGGATCAGAACCCTGTTCTTTAGCCTGGCATATGAGTCCCCTCTACCCCAATCATGTCCTGGGCTATTTTACCAGCTTTACCTCTAGCCAACTCCTCTCTCCCTCTGGCCTCACCTACTGTGTACAACTAACTAAATGTTCAGTTATACTTATGCTTCAGCTTCAGTGAATCAAAGTATGATCCAAAAGCATACTTTTTGACACTTTTGTACCATTAAATACCATGTTGCTATAGCCAAGGATATTCCTACATAATTTTGAAGATCTGACCCAACATCATCTCCTTTGTGAAGCTTTCTCTGATCACTCATATAAAGCAGAATATGTTTCCTCCTCTTTAAGTAAACCTCCATTATAGGATTTATCACACTGCACTGTAATTTGTCTACTCATAAGACCTTCCCTTATTCATGCCTGCACCTTCAAGCATCTAGCAGAGTGCCTCGCACAAGTTCACTGTAAAATAAAGGCTCAGTATATGTTTGCTGAATGACCAAACATATATTGTGTTTAGTGAGTTAAGTATACTTACTATATCTTTTCAGTTAATAATTTTAAAAATTTTCACTTGCATAGTACTCTGAATTCTTCAAAATGTTCTACATGCATTTAATTTTAAATACTCAAATCACAACGTAAAGAAAATGAGCAAGTGATCTGTCCATAGTTATGTAACTAGTTATAAAGCTGGCAACACATATGCACACAACTCAAGATCTAATGACACCAAGTAAAAAATTTTCAACACTCATCTCTCCTTAGTGTTTTAAGAATTTCTAATTAAAAAATCATAAACTTTACCAATTCATGGTAGAGAAGCGAAGAAGCAGTTTTCAGTGATTCAATTAGGCATATTTTGGCCCTTGGGTGATATTTCCATGTATTTATCTAGCAATCATATTTCTAACATTGATTACCTGGACTGAGATAATACTTGGCTGGACAATTACTCTTCTCCTTTAAATCAATTTGTCACTGAATGCTTAATATTACTAAATGTATTTAATAATTAAACACGAAAAGGAGGCCCTTATTTAATTCTGGAAAAACAATATTTTAATTAAAAAACTATAAAATTGAATACCAGATATATTTATTAGTGTAGTGTCCATTTTGCTTGCAGACTTGCTTACAGACTGACTTTCAAAAAATGAGGCACCTCCAGAACGCCTTATCCGAGACAAACTCACTTTTACAAACTCGAGGTTTATACTGAGTGAGTCTTTTCGACCAGTGACTGAAGTGGCTTCTTCATCCACATTCCCTTTAAAAAAAAAAAAAAAAAACAACAAACCAAAAACACATGCGTATGAACACACACACACACATATATATATGTATACACACACACACAACTATCTAGTTACATGAAATTATCCAATAGGCTAGAATATGCTATCAAATAACATCACTTAAGTGAGTAAAAATTTAAACAGAATGACCTAATGAGCATTAGGCATTCCTAACAATAATTTTATAGGTTCAAGCCCATAAACATAATAGATGATTTTTACAGCGTCCCTCCAGCAAAAATTAGGATGGACATGGAGTGTGTGTCTTTATTATTTGTCTAAATAAGTCAAGAGACATTCACTAATATCAACATCCTATGCATTTTTAGTGGTAAATCTGCACTTTAAAATGCCAGGGGAATTTAAGTTCACTAAATAACGAGTAATAATAGTCTCATTTTAAATTAACAAATGTGATGCACACCCTTTAAAAATTTACTATTTATAAAATATAATTTTTTATACAAATAGACAATGATTTGATGAAACATTTAAAATTTAAGTAACATAAGTAACCTCATATCTGAAGCGACTGCACAGTGTATATCACTTATAAAATATTTGGAGTTTTAAAATTCTTATATAATTGATTTACCTACATTACTTATTTTATATTTCTACTTATTATGTAGAGACAGGATATTATCAAGAAGAAAAATAAAGTTTCTGATCTCATTTTATATCCATTATTAAAGATAACATTTCTAAAAAGAGCAAAGCTTGAAAAGATGCGATAAATTTGAAAAAGATGCAGACATGCTAAGTATACCTAATCCTCCTGATCCAGGTGTAAGGCCAGAAACAGCAGTTTTTTGTTTCCCTGCTCCATATGGATGAAATACATAAAGTGAAAAGTCAGACATGCACGCAGTGAAGCTCAACCCAGATGAACTGCTGCTGGAACTGGTCAGATCTGACTGACTACTACTATGTCGACTTCTGCCAAGAGGGCTGCCTAATCCTGACAAACCTACAGGGAACACAAGAACACCAAAATATTTATAAGCCACAGAAAATTTAAAAAACTGTCACTAATATAGTCTCAAGAAACAAACATGACTTGAAAATAAAGTGAAAATAGTCAAACATTAACCGATCAATAGAGTTAAATCCTTGAAATTAAAATGAGGACTTAGATGTGTTTTCCAGTTAATTCATAAACTAAGGCTGAATATTCTGTTCATCTTTGAAATAATTATTTATACATATGACTGGCCAACTCCATGGTTTCCTGTTTCTTTTCTCCTTTGTTCTACAGGAAGCAGGCTGTGGAAGAGGTACAAAAAAGCTGGGTTTTAAGCAATGGAGGAGAAGAATGAACTGTAAAAAACCCAAACCATATAGCTGGAGTCCACATTTCCCAGAAACAGTGGAAACAGAGTAAGGTACACAAATAGAGAAAGTTAAGGATCTCCTTCTCTTAGGCAGCTACGTGCCCTCACTGGCAACATCTACCATGGGTGGACAGACTAATTCCAAATATGCTTTAAACATAAAAAAATATGAGACTGTCTGAATGAAGCTTTATATGATTTGCCAGTGATTCTAAAATACGTATCTCCAGACCAGACTTCTTTTGGATTCATATATTGCAGCTGGTTACTTGACATCCCACTAGAATGGATCACAGACATGTGATCACCGACATGGTAAGACAAAGCTTACCATGTCCAAAACTGAACTGATCTTTTCCCCTAATCTGCTTTTCTTCCAGTATTTCCCATCTCTTTAAGTAACACTTCCATGCAAATAGCTCAGCCAGAAACCTGGGAGCTATCTGTCATCCTTCCCACTTCTAACTTCCTATCATGCAACTTATCACCATATCATTTCTATGTCTAACAACATATACCAAGTATGTCCATTTTCCTCCATCTTACTATTGCTATTCTAGCCTAAACAGTGATCAGTTCTGGGCTGCTGAAATGGCCAGCTTCTCTCCCTGCTTCCTTCCACTCTTGTTCTCCTCCAAGCAACTGCCACACTGCAGCTGGACTAGTGTTCTAGAAGTGTGAATGATAATCACGTTCACTTCCCTGCTTAACCTCTCAGGTGGCTTCCCTGAATGATACGGCTCTTTCCTATCTATATAAATATTGCTCATGCCAGTATACCCTTTGTTCACCATGCTCCACTTATACTAGTTGTATTCTTTTTATTTTTCAGAGTTGTCAAACTCTTTCCTACTTCATGAATTCTTGTATTCTGTACCTGGAGTGTTTATTCCCCCAACTCTCTGCTTGGCTAACTCATATTTAACCTACTTCATGTTTCCACTTAAAACATGTTTGTTTGCTTATTATCTGTTTCTCCAAATTCAACTTAAGTTCCATATTAGCAGGCACTATGTCTGTTAGCTAAGTTCACTACAGTATATCCAACCCCTAGTACTGACCCAGAACTCAGTGAAGTTCAATAAAGATCCTTTAAAAGAATGGATATTGTCATAACCTACATTTCTTATACATTTATTCTCATCATCATTCCTTCTTTCATGCTTTATGATGATAGAATAAGGGGTGCTGTTTCATTCTTTAATTTTCTAAAATAAATGTGGACATAAAAATAGCTGCTCATTTTATTTTCCTCTCATTATATATTTCTAGCATAGTACATATACACTGCTATAATAATTTGTGTTAATAATTTGTGATATTTTGTCATTAAGAAAAAAGTGAATATCCCAACAGAGAAATGGGCATGGGCATATTTATCCCCCTCTGTCAAACAGCCAATAAAGTAACAATATAGATTAAAATAATAAAATCCCGTTTTAGTCAATCATATTAACAATGATTGAAAATAAATTTAAAGCAAAGTGTTGGGAAGAGTACAGTGAACTTGGCGTTCAGATACGTTGTGGTGAAGATGCAGAAATCTTTATAGTCTTACTAGAGAGTAAAATATATCAAACACCTTAAAATGTTTGCACTCTCTGACTTAGGAATTCCACTTTTAAGAATTAATCCTATGGATGTTTAAAAATATTTATATACAGAGATACTCGTCTCAATATTATTCACAAAATAAAAACCAAAGAGCCCAGGAAGTTTCAAATATATGATCAAAATGATGTTATATCATACAGTCATTAAAGTTATTTTAGAGATAAATACTTAATAATTTGGGAAAACCTATATTTAAAATTTCTGAAAGTTACACAGCAGAAGAGACCATATTTCAGTCTTCCCTGGGAAAAAGATCATATCTTCACAAAAATGCTAGAGAGTAGGTAGGAACTGATAAAGGGATATTATTATTTTCATTTTTGATACTTTTCTGTTTTCTTTATGTTCTGTAATAAACAATAAGTTAATTTTATAATCAAAAAAATATGTTTTCAAAAACCAGCACTACCGCTCCAACGTGTTGTTGACTACAATACAATTCCAGCAGCAATATTTAGGAGCTAAGTGTAAGACAGTGGGCTATGGCATTAGCAAAAATCTTATTTGTAAAATATCAACTTTTTGTTGTGAAATTTTTCAGAGATTTACACAGCAAAGCAAATGTTTTGCTTTAGCCATTTCTCCACATTGCGGAATATCCCTTGGGGGCAGAATCACCCCCCCCCCCCCCCCCACTGCTTGAAAACACTGAACATTAGTTCTCTCATCAATTTTCATTCATTCTAGTCTCTCTTTTAAAAAATGGCCAAGAAAATCTTTATTTTTTTGCATTTGTGATCTCTAAATGATTTTTAGGGCAGAAATGACACAGTTTTAATACAGTGAAGTGTGACTATCTCATCAGGAAATCATCAGTTCTGCTTTAAAAACTAAACCTTTCATGAAACAAACATTTGAGGTAGGTAACAAAATTTACCATTAAAAAGTCTTTTTATACACACACACACACACACACACAGTGTGCTATACTTTTAATTCAGTGTGATAAGAAATCCTTGCAAGATAATACTACATCTCTTATTTACCATTTACAACACTGATTACTTGTAATGTAAAAATATAGCATAAAATCACTCAGAAGTACTTGAACACATTATCATTCATACCTCATAGTGCATGTAATGCGTATGTGAAACCAACAACAAAATGCTATCCCACTGCCATTCCTTTGTAATAAAATACACTCAAAACTTTGATCTACTATAGATTTTTTTCTACAAGTACTCTAATTCTCAAATATTCTCCTTTTCCAAATTTATTTATTTGGCAATATATATTACTGTTAAAATAATAGTTGGCTTTATGCCAATTGAATAAAAGAATGTTTCCACACCTGGTATTCCAGTTTTGCTTGCAGAGGTCTTTGTTCCACTCTGAGGAGCATTACCTCCAGGGGATAAAGTCTCTGCAGGATACGTAGCCCCTAAAGTCTCCAGTTCTCCTCGGTTTGAAGAAAACACCAAGTCCAGGGATGGCAGCTTTAGCATGCATTCTACTCTTGACACCGGTAAACAGCTAAACTTGATCTGTGAGGGCTAAAAAGTGCAGAAAGCCAAAACAAAAGTTTCTAGGAGCTAGATGATTAAAAATTTTCCCACTGGACTTCAAAAATTACATTCAGTTTCCATGTCAGTCTACATATACCAAATTTATTATTTGACACTTAAAAGAATTTTGTCTTACTTAAAAGAATTTTGTCTTTAGTGTGTCCTTTTTCAAACAGACACACGATACATTAACCAAAGTATATTAACAAAATGGTATTATTTAAAAAACTCTAAATATTTGAGGAACTATCTCTAAGCAGTAAATATGTAGACATTTAGATAATTCAGAACATTAAAGATGTTTACGTTCATATTGTTCATAATCAAGTATTTTAAAGGAAATGATTTCCTTTTATACTAAAATTTTAAAAGGCTATTGCATTAATAACTGAAGTTTTACAAACTCTCAAGCCCTCACTCATTACATGTTTTCATCAGATCTTCAAAAAAGCTTGTGTAAAAACTCCAGAAGGTCAGACTGAAGTTCTTTTGGCCAAATTGCTATTGTAGAAATTAATCTGAACAGATGATCATTAGCGTTTCTTTTTTTTTTTTTTTTTTCTTTTTTTGCAGTACGTGGGCCTCTCACTGTTGTAGCCTCTCCCATTGCGGAGCACAGGCTCCGGATGTGCAGGCTCAGCGGCCATGGCTCACGGGCCCAGCCGCTCCGCGGCATGTGGGATCTTCCCGGGCCGGGGCACGAACCCACGTCCCCTGCATCGGCAGGCGGACTCTCAACCACTGCGCCACCAGGGAGCCCCAACAGTGTTATTTTTTAATTAAGGCAGGTACACTGTTTTTTTAGATATAATACAATTGCACACTTAATAAACTACCATACAGTGTAAACATAACTTTTATATGCACTGAGGAATCAAAAACATGTAACTTGCTTCTCTGCAATATTTGCTTTATTGCAGTGGTGGTTTGGAACTGAACCCACAGTATCTCTCAGGTATGCCTATACTCCTAAAAGCCTACAGATAGGACTGAATTTTAGAATAAAATACTAAATATATAACTCTTAGAAAAATCTAACAAAGGTACTATTGTGACTTTGTATCTCAATTTCACTTTATATCTGCCCCCAAATGACCATAATGACAAGAAATATAGGCGCCATCATAAAAAATGGCATAGAGTGCTGAAAAAGTTTTAACTTACATATTTTCACATTTGCCACAAAAGTATGAGATCTCAATTTTGAAAACTCAGATATGAACCTCCTTAGCAGACAAGTAAATACACACATAAAGTTGTACATATACTTCCCCAAGGTTCACACAACCTCTAAGCCATCATAGACATACTAAAGGTCCATGAAGCTTAAGAAAACGTTAAAGGGTAGTAATATTGTAAATGTTCAAATAAACTTAAGAAAAATTTTTTTTCTTTAAAACAGAAAGGAATAAATGAAGTATATCACCTGAACTCGTACATAAACCACAACATCTACAGGGAAGGAAGAGTAAGCAGATGTTGAAGATGATACTAGTGATGTTGTTGATTCTTCCATAGGATCTGGTATTTCAAAATGTCCCATATCTTCATCTTGTGAGCTGATAGCTGTTAAAATATTTAGTTTTAAGTGCACTCTTAGGGCAAGGGCAAACTATTTATTAAAAGATCTTTTTCTCTTATGCTAGTACTGAGATCAGGGGTATGAACGCACAGAAAACACTGGCTCTGTAGCCCATCATTCTATACATCTTTCCCTATCCAAACCTCCAAACTCTGATTCCCTGCTGCTATACCAAACAACGAACAAAGTAATTATGCCTTTGCCCTCAAGGAGTTTCCAGTCCAAGAGACACACTAACATAGGACCTAAAAATGTTAATTTTGTCCCTAGCTGTGGCCGTGGAAGAATCGTAAAACCCCACCAGGACGAGATGGTCTCTCAAGTTCTTCTTCAGTTCTATAATTCCTTTACATTTATCACTGAATATATAATAGCATTAAGAAATCCTTCTAAGTAATAGGACCCCAAAGTACATGTGATGGGCAAATAAGTATATAAAGAGGACACTCACTTGTATAGTTCCTTTCAACTGGTGTAATTGGGATAGTTTCCAGAGCCTTTTCCAGAAAGTCTAATAGGCAGGGACTAATAACCATTTCTTCTGGCAATGACTGAAGTGCTACCCAGGCATATAACTTGGCTGTTTTTACTCCTCCACTTCCTTTTCCTTTGGCTAGAACATGTAAGGGTGTGAAGTGAATTTAATAGTTTCCATAAAACATACAATAATTTTGTGATAAATGAGAATTATATGACAGTTTAATCACAGGAAGCACCTTTTATTTAAAACCATACAAGAATGCAATAAAAATAGGTTGAAATAAATCATAAATTATTGTTAGAATACAAAGATAATCAATGATGTATATAAAAGTACAACAGTTATTCCTATTTGCTCTAGTAACAAATTTTGGTTCAATTTTTCAAGTTTATACTTTGCTAACTCTCTCATTAGTATTATTTTAGCATTTAATCTCTCATTTAGTATTATTTTGTCCACTTGAGGAGTAAGATGTAGACAATTTTGACTAATGATATTCTGTGGCAAGCTGAGGAAAAACATCATTGTTTTTAGGTTTTCCTGTGTTCTTGCTGTTCTTACCTTGTATGCATTTATAATGCCTCCTTACATGGGCTGCATCTCTCTTTCCTTCTACCTGACTAAATATTTCCACATCAGTAGAATGGTTATAATAGCTAACTAATATTTAGCTAACTTTGGCTTAGGTTTCCAACTCCAGCATGTATTAGCTTGTAAAAGTAGGAAAGAAATGCAACTTCTGTGAGCTTTAAATTTCATATATAAAATGGGGACAATATTGATAATATCTGCCTTGCACTTAATGGACATACATGTGTCTTGTCAATTTAAAAGTGATCTAGGGACTTACCCAGTGGTCCACTGGTAAAGAATCTGCCTTCCAATGTAGGGGATATGGCTTCGATCCCTGGTCAGGGAACTAAGATCCCACATGCTGTGAGGCAACTAAGCCCACACACTGCAACTACTGAGCCCGTGTGCCGCAACTACAGAGCACATGCACTCTGGAGCCCACGCGCCACAACTAGAGACAAGCCCACGCCTCGCAACGAAAGATCCCGTGTGCCACAACTAAGACCCAATGCAGAGAGCAGAAGCAAGAAGAACTACAATCTTGCAGCCTGTGGAACAAAAACCACATTCACAGAAAGACAGACAAGATGAAAAGGCAGAGGGCTATGTACCAGATGAAGGAACAAGACAAAACCCCAGAAAAACAACTAAATGAAGTGGAGACAGGCAACCTTCCAGAAAAAGAATTCAGAATAATGATAGTGAAGATGATCCAGGACCTCGGAAAAAGAATGGAGGCAAAGATCGAGAAGATGCAAGAGATGTTTAAAAAAGACCTAGAAGAATTAAAGAACAAACAAACAGAGATGAACAATACAACAACTGAAATGAAAACTACACTAGAAGGAATCAATAGCAGAATAACTGAGGCAGAAGAACAAGTAAGTGACCTGGAAGATAGAATGGTGGCATTCACTGCTGCAGAACAAAGAAAAAAGAATGAAAAGAAATGAAGACAGCCTAAGAGACCTCTGGGACAACATTAAACGCAACACCATTCACATTACAGGGGTCCCAGAAGGAGAAGAGAGAGAGAAAGGACCCGAGAAAATATGTGAAGAGATTATAGTCGAAAACTTCCCTAACATGGGAAAGGAAATAGCCACCCAAGTCCAGGAAGCGCAGAGAGTCCCATACAGGATAGACCCAAGGAGAAACACGTCGAGACACACAGTAATCAAATTGGCAAAAATTAAAGACAAAGAAAAATTATTAAAAGCAGCAAGGGAAAAACAACAAATAACATACAAGGGAACTCCCATAAGGTTAACAGCTGATTTCTCAGCAGAAACTCTACAAGCCAGAAGGGAGTGGCATGATATGCTTAAAGTGATTAAACGGAAAAACCTACAACCAAAATTACTCTACCCAGCAAGGATCTCATTCAGATTCGATGGAGAAATCAAAAGCTTTACAGACAAGCAAAAGCTAAGAGAATTCAGCACCACCAAACTAGCTCTACAACAAATGCTAAAGGAACTACTCTAAGTGGGAAACAAAAGAGAAGAAAGGACCTACAAAAACAAACCCCAAACAATTAGAAAATGGTAATAGGAACATACATATCAATAATTACCCTAAACCTGAATGGATTAAATGCTCCAACCAAAAGACACAGGCTTGCTGAATGGATACAAAAACAACACCCATATATATGCTGTCTACAAGAGACCCACTTCAGACCTAGGGACACATTCAGACTGAAAGTGAAGGGATGGAAAAACATATTCCATGCAAATGGAAATCAAAAGAAAGCTGGAGCAGCAATACTCATATCAGATAAAATAGACTTTAAAATAAAGAATGTTACAAGAGACAAGGAAGGACACTACATAATGATCAAGGGATCAATCCAAGAAGAAGATATAACAATTATAAATATATATGCACCCAACATAGGAGCACCTCAATACATAAGGCAACTGATAACAGCTATAAAAGAGGAAATCGACAGTAACACATAATAGTGGGGGACTTTAACACCTCACTTACACCAATGGACAGATCATCCAAACAGAAAATTAATAAGGAAACCGAAGCTTTAAATGACATGATAGACCAGATAGATTTAATTGATATTTATAGGACATTCCATCCAAAAACAGCAGATTACACTTTCTTCTCAAATGCACACGGAACATTCTCCAAGATAGATCACATCTTGGGTCGCAAATCAAGCCTCAGTAAATTTAAGAAAATTGAAATCATATCAAGCATCTTTTCTGACCACAACGCTATGAGAGTAGAAATGAATTACAGGGAAAAAAATGTAAAAAACACAAACACATGGAGGCTAAACAATATGTTACTAAATAACCAAGAGATCACTGAAGAAATCAAAGAGGAAATCAAAAACTACCTAGAGATAAATGACAATGAAAACACGATGATCCAAAACCTATGGGATGCAGCAAAAGCAGTTCTAAGAGGGAAGTTTATAGCAATACAAGCCTACCTCAAGAAACAAGAAAAATCTCAAACAAACAATCTAACCTTACACCTAAAGGAACTAGAGAAAGAAGAATAAACAAAGCCCAAACTTAGCAGAAGGAAAGAAATCATAAAGATCAGAGCAGAAATAAATGAAATAGAAACAAAGAAAACAATAGCAAAGATCAATAAAACTAAAAGCTGGTTCTTTGAGAAGATAAAATTGATAAACCATTAGCAACATTCATCAAGAAAAAGAGGGAGAGGACTCAAATCAATAAAATTAGAAATGAAAAAGAAGTGACAACAGACACCGCAGAAATACAAAGCATCCTAAGAGACTACTACAAGCAACTCTATGCCAATAAAATGGACAACCTGGAAGAAATGGACAAATTCTTAGAAAGGTATAACCTTCCAAGACTGAACCAGGAAGAAACAGAAAATATGAACAGACCGATCACAAGTAATGAAATTGAAACTGTGATTAAAAATCTTCCAACAAACAAAAGTCCAGGACCAGATGGCTTCACAGGTGAATTCTATCAAACATTTAGAGAAGCGCTAACACCCATCCTTCACAAACTCTTCCAAAACTGCAGAGGAAGCAACACTCCCAAACACATTCTATGAGGCCACCGTCACCCTGATACCAAAACCAGCCAAAATAAAAAATAAAAAAGACCCAACACAGCCAAACATAAATTAAAAAATATATAAAAGTGATCTAAAAATGTTAGTCATTATTATCACGATTACTGGCTACTTTAAAAGATTTATCAAGTTCCATCTCTCAAATAAAGATTTTTCAAATAATTCTTGTCCAGTCCAATATTCCCTTTTTTGGATATTCTACTTTATATATATATAAGGTATTATTCACATGGTATAGTAGCCAGATTCCAAGATAACTTCCTATAGTCCTTTCCTCCTGGTATTCACGCCCTTGTGTAGTTCCCTCCCACACTGAATAAGGCTCACCTGTATGATCAATTAGATATTGTGGAAGTGATGTTACATGACTTCTGAGACTAAGCCATAAAAGATATTGCAGCTTCAGCCATGTTCTCTTTTGGATCACTCCTTTTGAGGGAATGTCAGCTGCCATGTCCTGAGAACACTCAGGGACCCCAGTGGAGAGACCCATGTGGGGAGAAACTAAAGCACCAGCTTGCCAGCCATGTGAATGGGATACAATGGAAGCAGATTTCCAGACCCAGTCAGGCATTTGGATGACTGCAGCCCTAGCCAACATCCTGACTGTAGCTTCATAAAAGACTGTGAAGTTAGATTCACCCTGCCAAACTGCTCCTGAATTTCTGATCCACAGAAGGTGTGTTTGAGATTTTAAGCCACTAAATTTGGGATAATTTGTTATGCAATAATAGATAATTAATAAATGTGGTTAAGTCCAGTGTACTCTGTCTTAAATGTATAACTTTGATGTTTCCATCTAGATCATAAGTTCCCAGATATAATTTTGATGTTTCCATCTAGATCATAAGCTCCCAGATTTGAACTACATTAAGACTTTTCTAAATATATATAGATCTAAAAAATTAAGTAAACTTTAAGTATATTAAGTTTATTTTAACAACTGATATTCTAAGGTAATATCAGTTTGAGAACTAGGCAAAAGTAGTTGGCCAGCACTTCCACATATGAACTTTGTACAGTTGTTACTGATAAGTCTAAGTCCTTTCTTCTTAAACGAGAATTTGAAAGAAAGTCTCAAAAGAGCAAGTAGGTGATGACTAAAACTTAATTTATGAAAAAAAATTAAAATAAAGTATATTTTCCATAAATACCTGAGGGAATAGGCGGGGGCTGGGGGGGAAGTAAGGTGTGAGTCTTGCTCTGGGCAGTGCAAGGTAAAGGAGGAGGAGGAGATGTCGCACTATCTTTCACACCGTACAGCTTGGACTCTTTAGACAGTGTTCTTGGCAAGGAAGATCCTCTGGAGGCATTAGGTGATTCGGTCTTTAGAGTCTTGGAATTATAATGCAACTGTATTGAAACAAATAAACTTCCAAAATTAAAATTATGCAGATGAGGGAAACCAAGAAATGTACAAAAATGTGGCAGAAAGAACACTGATTCAGGAGCCAGAAGATTTTACGAGTTAGCTTTGTGATCCCGGCAAGTTCCTTATTAGCTTTATCTCATTTTTAAAGTTAAAAAGGGTCATCCCAGATAATATTTTAAGTTCTTTCTAGCTTAACATCCTAGCTTAATAATTCTAGAATCTAAAAGAGTTGCAATAGGCAAGGTTTAGCAAATACATTGTGAATATCAATGTTTAAAAAAGAAAATTAACTTTTCTGTCAAAATTTCGTGGAAAAAGGGGCAACCTGCAGTTTAGAAGGTCTCATGTTCAGAATATGGATATATTAGAGAAAAACTTCAGAAGGCCTCATTTTAATATAATTGGTAAAGGAAGAATATATATGATAGAAAATAAACATGGCTACTAATAATCTAATCCCTAATCCTAGACATTTAGGTTTTTACCTTTACATCAACTCCAGGAATGTAAAATACTGTTGTTTCTAAGTCACTAGGCTTTGTCTGTAGAGATGATGGCACTTTCTTGCCAGTCATTAAATGCGTGGTGGAAGCATAATTAGTTTGAAACTTCTTCTTTTTCGAAGGAGAATCTTGATCTAAACTCCTGGAACTTCTGTCATAACTCCTATAAATAGAAAAATGTTTTATCTTTTTGAAAGACATTTATTTCCTTTTATTTTGTTTAAAAGCAAACTTTTATTTATATAGTAAGTGAAATGTAATCCTTCATTAATAAGGTTGAAAAAGTGAAGCTCATCAGCGTGTCTAGTGAAACCGGTTAATCCTTGCATGGATGAGGTTTATGTTGTATGTTCCACAACTACACAAGGCAGTTATTCTTTCCCGAGATCACAGCTGTTTCACATGAACACATAAGGTTGAACCAAATGAAACTGCCCTTTACATAGGTAAATATAGCTGAGTACCAGCAATTCAGTTTGGTTTACTGCGGTTCAACCAAAAATAAATCAACAGTCGTTCTTTTTATCACCACTATTACATTTGTAAGAATTTAACTGTTTAGAGTGCCTTTTTATCTTCTCATTTTATAAAAAGCTTCATTAGACAAAGAGACATTTAAAAATCTTTTATTATAGAAAATTTCGAACATACAGAAAGTAAATGGAACAGCAGAATGAACTCCCACGGGCCCATCTCCCAGCTTCAGCATTTGTCAGCATTCTGCCTACTTGTTTTATCTACATTTCCACCCACTCCTTACTCATTCACTCAATTATTAATATTACTGTTTTCCTATAATTCTTTTTTAGATTAGGAAGGAAAAGCAAAACAAATTCAAAGAACAAAATAATCTAACCCTACGCCTGTTTATACCACTATTTCTTCAATGATGGAAACAAATGGTAAAGCTGCAGTTATAGCCTGAACAACATTCCAGTTTACTGAGGTCTCTGTGCAGCTGTTTCCCAATCTTTCTTATTTCTTTATGTCATCAAACTTTCAGTAACAAGATATCTTTAAGTATTGTACTGTTCTTTGAAACAGAAATGTGCACAATGATGTCAGAGACTGAGAAATTCATGCTTATTTAAAGAATTCCAAGGATATAACTATTTTAATTAACAAATTTGCTAGAATCTAAATCAGACCTCCATTTCTAATCACCAGAAAATATTATACACTTGTTTAAAGAAAACAGTATGTTATACAAATAAACACTCAAACATGCTAATTATAATAAAATATACTCTTTAAATCTGCATTTTGGGATGTGGTGGGAAATGTTTGTTACAATTAATGATATATAAATAGTAGTTCTAACAAATGAAGTTACTTGTACACCTTTCTGACCAATATCTTACCTTCTCAAGCTTATATCATCATGTTCTTGTAGAAGGGTGGTTGGGTGGAGCACACATTTTCCACTATCAATTTCAACTCGTATATCAAGTTCAAAGTCAATATTTCTCTCTGTAGCTGTGCCACTAAGACTTCTGTTGGCTGGGGCTGTTGGCCAGCGTTCTGTAAATAGCTGATGAACTGCAGCAAAGCCTGTTGCTTTTTTACGAGATGTATGTCTAGAGAAAGAACAACTGGTGATTACATTGTAGTAAACTGGGAAGAGTTTTCAACAAACTATTTTCCAACATGTTATGTGAGCAGTAGTCTGTAAATAAATTTCACTATTTTATAAATTCACACAAATTACCCAACTGGCTCCTACTAATTGAAGTTTTTCTTAAGTTTAATGGAGTCACATTTTATTCAACAACTATGTACTGAGTAACTGTCATGTGTCAGGCAATGTTCTCAGTGCTCAGGACACAGGCACAAGCACTGATATCAAGGAGTCTGAATATCAGCGTATGACCTACATTCTACAACTTGGAGGAGATTTCATTTTTGCAAATTGTAAAATTTAAAATGCTACTTTCTAGATTTTATTAAAAGACATAAAGACAGGGAAAGAAAAAAATAATGCCATATGGAGCTAAATTATATTAGTAAACCATGGATACGTCTCCTAGTCTCACTCTGGGTAGGCACGTTAAGATTTTTTTTTTTCTGTAAAAATTAACAGTTATATAATGCTTTAAGCTCAGTTCTAGATTCTAAAATACTGCCTAAGGATCTTAAAGCTACTCACGAGGGTTTCCTGTAAATATAGAACCTTTCCCTCTCATGGTCTTCATCCTTTTCATCCTTCTCGGAATCTTCACTGGTAGAAGACAAACTGTCATCCCGTCGGCCCTCCTCAGGTTGGAAAGAAATGCCTGGTGAAAGGCCTCCTGGAGTTTTGGGAGAACTGAACACGGAATATGATCCTTCACTATTTGAGGAGTAATGGGATGGACCTTCAATGGTTACTGACAAAAGGTCCAGTTCTGTCTCCTCTGGAAACTGAATGTAAAGAGAAAAAATATGAATCAGGTTCACATTATAAACCTCTCTTCCCTTAAAAAAAAAAAGAAAAAGAAAAAATATACATTTAAGCATCTAAAATTTCTCTCAAAATTGAATTTCCTCATGCTGAACTGAAAGATCAGCTTTACAAACATATGAAATGGTACACCAAAGAAGGAAGCAGAAGTTCAAACCACAGAAAGTCATACCACTGACTCACTAAAAATTAGAGTGAAATTTTACTTTATATAAGCATATATCATCATGTTAATTAGTACATACTGTAATTCTTTAAAGCATGGGTTAATCATGCTGTGGAGACAAAAGAAACAATGTGATTAACTTTAAATTAGAAGGGCAAGAGAGCAATTAATGATGGAAGAGGATGCAAGTGTCAGTACAGAATGTACTTTGTGCTTCCAGAATACTTTCTGTGGATACATCTTTTTAAAATGGGCCCCTACTGAGCTGAAGAAAGATGTGTAAATAGTTATATAATTAAATAGCAATCAATCAAACTTAAGAATTCTGTATTTTAAGGCAAATACTTTGTATAATAAATACAATGTCACTCACTGAGGACTGTATCAGGAGACCACTGCATTTAAGTAGGTCAAAAAAAACCAAAAAACAAACTTCTGTGACCTTATTTTGATTCCCAGTTTTGAGATTTGCTCACATATCCTTTGAGGGAATGTGATAAGCCTTTGTAAAGTGTAATGTGCAAGGTACACTGATATTACTATAAGATACATAGTGAAATCCTATAATCAAAATTTCAAACATTTGCAGAATCTAGATTTTCTTCACTTTTTAAAAAATAACATATCATTTAGTAAGTAAGTCAGATTTTATCAGAAAATCTTCAACTTTTAAAGCTGTGGTAAGAGTTTATGTAGATAAATATCCCTTTGTTTATATTTATTTTCTATTTAACCATGCCTTAATGATCTATTCTGTAATTCATGATTTTTATACACTATTTTTTATAAACAGCATATACTGCTATTTAAAAATCAGACTTGAATCATTCGAATATTAATGCCTTTAAGAATAACTCAATCATTTCACAGTATATACATATATCAAATAATTATGTTGTATACCTGAAAATAATGTTATATGTCAATTATCTCAACTTTAAAAATACAGGGAAAAAAATCAATTAGTAGAATCCATTCAATTCACTGTAAAGGACAGTATTTCCAAGTTCATTTTTAGAAAAAAGGACATGTCTGTCAAGCTCACTCTATTACAACCTAATAGTTCTAAAACAAAATTCGGCTTGACTAAATTCAGTGTAACTACGGGATATATATTGAGACTATCTTAAAAGAGTGGGCGATGGGAAACAAATGTGGAATAAGTTCCAATTTTTAAATGTAACTTGACAGAAAATTTCTAGACAATGATTTATATACCTACTATACAGATACAATTTTAAAATTAAATTTTACTTTTATAACTTATATTTAGGGAAAATATGTAGCTTATAAAGGTGTTAACTCAACTTATAAGTGATTGTGTAGCACATTTTCCACACTGTTTTTTTTTTTTTTTTTTTTTTGCGGTACGTGGGCCTCTCACTGTTGTGGCCTCTCCCGTTGCGGAGCACAGGCTCCGGACGCGCAGGCTCAGCTGCCATGGCTCACGGGCCCAGCCGCTCCGCGGCATGCGGGACCCTCCCAGACCGGGGCACGAACCCGTGTCCCCTGCATCGGCAGGCGGACTCTCTACCACTGCGCCACCAGGGAAGCCCTCCACACTGTTTTGAACATAATTTTTAACAGATTGCTTTTATACATGCTTTTTTTATACTAGTGACTGAAAATAAATAACACTCAGTGATTAATTTGTCATTCTGTTGATTCTAGTTTGAATTAGGTAACTAATTTTTTCTTAAAGAAAAGATTCATTTTGTGTTTGAGTGTAGGGATAAAGAGATTCACTTCGGGATTAGCAAATAACTGTAATATATTGCAGTTTTTGGTTTATGATTCTGTTGAGTTAATCTGGTGTGCTGATTTAGTCCTTCTTTAATTTTGGAGATTAAATAATTACTGTTAAATTATAAGTGAGTATAGAAGTAAAATATATTCATGAAAAAGCTTAGGAAATATAAATGATGAAAAAGAATTGAAACAATCTTAAACCTTTATGTAAAATATCTTCAAGGTCTGAGTTTAGTATGAAACGAGAGGAGGACATTTTGAAAGCAGATTTTCAGAGTGGTTACTTAGTTTTAAAGCAAAATTTATGTTGTTCTTAAAAAGTACCTGAAAATACCCTTCCCCAGGACAGCTGGACTGTGGTGTACTTCCCCATACCGTTTTTTTCAACTTAATTAAAATAATAAGAAAATTTATAAAAATTAATGAAAAATAAAAAAACAGTGATTTAAAAGTAAACAAAAAACAACAAACATTTTAACATGCTATAAAATTAGAATACAACTTTGACGCTGACCTTTTTTACTACTAGTTTCTGATATTATCTCTATATATTCTGAACAAAAATACATAAACAATAAAATACATTAAGTAAAAACATTCCACATTTACATTTGTGTAAAATACCCAGTTTAATGCAGAGTCGAACTTGAAAGAAAAATTATTCAACAAAATGTTTCTACCTACAAGCAGTATGGAGTCTTTATTCTACGTGCAAAACACTAACACCTGCGGCATGGCTCTCAATAGTGCTCTGCTATTTGGCAACGTACAGACACCTCAACCATCACAATCCACACTTTCACTGTAAGTAGGAACTACTATTTCTAAACTGCGTAACTACTATAATTTTGTAATTACTAAAAATTATTTAGCACTGTGTATCTCTAACGAATAGTATCTCTCTTACTGTATCTTGGATATTGAAAGTGACTCTGGGTCCAGGAGATGCTGCATCCACCCGGATTTCTGGGAGCTCCTCAGTTTCACCTACTCGAGAACTATAATAAAATATAAAGTTATAAAACATTAATATTCGTGTTCAAGAAAAACCCCTGGACTTTATAAAAGTCTGATTAATGACATTAACACTTTATTTCTAAATATTTACCTTATCCAAGGATTGAACTTTTGGTATTCCATTTCTTAACCTTTAGCATCTCATAAAAAAAAAGTTCATTGCTTTAACACAAGATTTCCTAAAATTAAGCCTTATAAAAAAGAATTTATTACTTACTTTATAGTGTTCATTTACTAGTAAAACTATATTTTTCTTCAATAATAAGTAAAATTTCCATTTTTCATATGTTAAATGTGTGCATAATCACACTTTTTCTAAAATGACAAATTTAGAGCTGCAGCTACTAACATGCAAATATTCATTTCTTTGGATAGTCTATAAGTTTACGCATAAACTTGTCTAAATAGCAGTGTACTTCATTACTAAAGAGCACACAATGACTTTTATAATATAAAAGTAGAGTATAAATGAGATAGAGAGATTCCTCAAACTTCTTAGTTTGACAGTATCCACTATTACTAGTTTTACTAATAAGGTCCATTTGCTACCTTAATTTTGTAATTTCCCCAATTAGAACACAATAAATAAGTAGTGACCTTTGGCAAAAGAGTCAGCAATTTTATTACTTGTTTCATTGGTTGAAATATATTACCTTGCCCTTTCCATTCGCTTAAGAGGTGGTCTTCCAGAAGCTGAAATGGTTTTTGATCGGCTGTAACTTGGTTTGTAACCCAAACCCCACTTATCCTTTAGGGAAGCAGCCTAATGAACGGGGATAGAAAAAGGGTGGCTTTAGGCAGTTGTTTACTGTTGTAATATCTGACTTCAGGTAAAATATTCTGCTATTAAAGAAGTTATCTTGTCTCCCCCAGGTCAATAACAAGTTATCTTAAATTGTGACTTTAAATGTCACTTAACAACACAGATGGATCAAAGTGCAGCAGGAATCAACTATTCTTAGTCCTAACGTCAATTAGGAAGACTGTACAAGGAAAATAGGAGCCACCAGCTCGTTTGAGAGAAAAGATTGGAAGCAGGGATGAGGGGTACAGAAATAAGGGGAGAAATAAGGAAACAATAAGAAAAGAAAGAAAATGAGAATTAAAAGGAAAGATTCTGGGAGAAACGTGAGGGGAGGGGGGAGAAGAGAGGATCAGGGAAGAGGGGGAGGGGGAGGGAGGGAGCGACCACTAATCATCCCGAGTACCACCCAAGGGTACCCCTCCTGACAGAACTCTTTGTTACAGAAAAGGAAAGGAAGTGGTGACTGGAACACCCTCCTTGTCACCAAATCCCTCTTCTTCAAATTTGTAGTTTGGGGGGGCTAGATAGTAAAAAGATTCTAATACAATGGAGACATAGAAAGCAAGAGGACTAAAAGGGAATTGAGGGGGAAATACCAAATGAGAAAAATGTTAAGAACACAGATTTAATTTCAGTAATTTTCCTAATCCTCTCTACCTAGTTTTATTTTTAACAGTTAATGGCCAAGTCTAAACTAGCTTATAAACACTATGGCAAGCAATATTTTCATTATGTTGCATGGCTGTGAGGTACATAGTGGCAAAACATTTAAACACAGAGTTATGCATTACGGAGCATCACTATCCATTTAGTACTATCAGAAGCCAGTGATGAATAAAATTGAATTTTATTCCTCATTTAAATAAATAATTTAGAACACTATTCAAATGAGGTCTAGGACTTTGGTGGTGACCAAGGAAAGAAAGTTCAAGCCGATGAACTCTGGATCCCTGCAACCTTTCCACCTTTTCTCTAACCTCAACAGCTCTGATTTAACCAGTTTTTATGTATTGGGGTAACACCCCAAAACCATATTCTGGTTAAAAAAAACTGGAGGGTTTTGCTGACTATATTTTTAAAAATTAGTTTTTCTACTAACAAGACCACCTTGACCCAAAGCAACCTACCTCCATTTGAATAAGTTTTAGAATTATTTTCTACTCTATTTTTCTAGTACATCTATCTATATATTTATTTCACAGCAATTGGACTAAATCCCAGAATGTGGTAGAAAGTAAGGTCAAAGATAAACAACTTGTTCTTTAAGAGACTCAAATACTAGTAAGGGCAACTAAATATGCAAATAATAAAGGTAAGAATGAAGTGCTGACAGTATGTAGTGGCTAAGAGTAAAATCTTCTGTGGAAAATGGGAAGGGTAGAATGGACATCTCAAAAAATTTCACATTTGAATTAGAGACAAAAAAGAAAGTATGACTTCATGAAAGGCAGACAGAACACAGTGGCTAAGGGCATAAACTGTAGAATTCCACTGTTTGGGTTTGAATCTTGGCTCCACTGGAATTACTGGCTGTATAACCTTGGTCAAATTGCTTGACCTCTCTGTGCCTCAGTTTCCTCATCTTTAAAATGGGGAAAATAATATAAGCTACCACATAGGGTTGTTGTAAAGATTTAATGGGTTATTGAATGTAAAGTGCTTTAAACAGTGCCTGGTACATAGTAGACATGAGATACACAAATCAAGTGTTATCACTAGCAATGGAGGAAGAAAGAGAACAACATAAGTATCATCATAAAATTTCATAAAGTGATAAAATGTTTACATAGTCTACTTTAATAAAATTCTCCTTAAATGTTTACTCACTCGCATACTGGACCTCCGTAATTTTTTACGAACATCTCTTCTAATATCATTCACAGCAACAGATTCTAATTGTTGATAACGTTGAATTTCCTGGTTTATGGTTCCTTCACTTGCACCTAGTTTTCTGGATAAAAAACAAATATGGCAGTTAGTGTAATGAGGTAACAAAGTAAGAGTGATTTTTACTTGCTCCTTTTAAAATTCTCTATCAGAATATCAAAGATTATGTATGGACAGGCCAAAATCCTGCATAAACTTAATACTCATATCTGGCAAACTGTAAAAAAAAAAAAACACTTTCTCTAATGTTTTAGGAAATGGTTCTTATCCATTTCTACATCAAGAGTCTCTGTGATAATCTCAGGAAAGCTATGGAACCACTTAGCAGAATAGTATCTGTATGTAAGATTTTACATATAATTTAAGCCTCAGGTAAGATTTTAGGGGGGGAAGTATATTTTGCTTCAAGTCAGTTTTCCCCTGATAACAAAACTCAAACTGTAATGTAAGTCAACAGGAAAACGTGAATCACTGTATCATAACTGATTTTACAGACAAGTTTTTAGAAAATACCTTTCACTGTACAATGTATACATTTCTGTAAAATCCTCGAATGCAAAAAAACACAGATACAGGAGTACAAAGATTAGAAAAGATGAAGTATGTTTTCCACCTTTGGGGAAAACAAAAATTTCAGTTTGGCAAGAAGAATATTTAGTCTTACAGAGCAAGTATTACCTAGTCAGTACTATTTAGCAGGCTACAGATAAAGAAAAAAATGACTTCCGCCTACTCCCCCCTCTTGGCTTGCCCTACCCTCACCTCAGTGCTAGTGAACTGCTAATACAGGCAAGCAAAAAGCATGAAGTTTGAATTCAGACAAACACAGGTTCAAATTCCAATTCTTTAATCTCTCCGAGCCAGTTTTCTCATCTATAAAGTTTGGATAATGCCATCTAATCTCATAGAAATGTGAGGATTAAATTGAGATAACACGTCAGAATCACAATAGGTACTTAATAAATTCTAAATTTTCTTCCTCTCTCAAAAATTTGCATTCCAAAAATACTGTTAGCAAAACACTCATATTTACATACATATGTGAAGATACATGTATATACACGTAGAGATGCATATATGTGACATAAAGTCAGTCATAAACTTCTCAGAAATGGGGAGCTGTGATGAGCACTAGACTAACATTTCTAACTTTATCACTAATGAATGTATGATCTCAGACAAATCACCAAACTTTTCTGGACCTTGGTGATCTCATTTATAAACTAAATGGGTTGTACTGGCCCCAATCCAGTTTCCTTCACATTTAAAATCTATTCTATTATTAGGGAATACTATACTAAATTAAAAATCATTATACATACTTAAGATCATCTATTACTTTGGCCTGTTCATTCAGTTCTCTGATATCCACTATACGCTTCATAATTTTTCTTCCTCTAAGTTCTCCTGGCTGGCTACAAGATGCTCCTTGTCTTCGATGATCTACAGCTTCCTGAAAAATCAAAAGCATGTCTGTCAGTAACACCCTCAGGTCACAAAGCAAATCTACCCTATCACAGAAATAACACCTTAAATCAAAGGAAGCATGCAAGAATCAAAGCCATCTATATTAAGTAAGATGATTGGAATTCTCCAGTGATTCAAACCCCTTCATTTTCATAAGGAATCCATTTAGTTGCTACCTACGTTTCCCCATGAGTGAGCTCTGCATGCTTTCAGATGGGACTGGCTAGACTGAGGGGAGGCCCACATCTCTGGGTTACACAGATACTCTGCAGGAACAGAATAGCGCTGATGTGGAGGCCTCAGGCCTAGGAGGTGATTTACAAGTCGTTGCCCAAAGGTGAGCTTGTGGCCATCTCCACTTACTGAACTTTCCTCTGAACTCTAAATGGTAAACAGTAATGTTAATTTTTTAAAAATTTCTTTCCAAGAACAAAACTATTTCATGATACAGTAGTTAAAAGATGTTTCAAAAAAATTTTTATGTTGATAATAGAATGAAAGCAGAGAGAAACTTTCTTTTTAACTAATAAATAATAAGTTTAACTAATAACTAATCAATCTGATACTATAGAATATGTACAGTATAAATGGAAATACACATTTTTTAAATGTATACTTTATTTTGTGTGGGTGCACTTTGCTTTTGACTTTCATTTTTGAACATCAGTATTGAGATAATTCACATGCCATAAAATTGACCCATTTAAAATGTATAATGGTTTATAGTGGTTTTTAGTATAGTCACAAAGTTGTGCAGCCATCATCAGAATCTATTTAGAACATTTTCACCGCCTCCCAAACAAAACCTCATAACATTAGCAGTCTCTTCCCATCCCCTCTCCCAACCCCCTAAACTCTCCCAGTCCTAGGCAACCACTGATCTACTTTCTGTCTCTACAGATCTGCTTGCACTTTGCTGTTACTGTTAACATGTTACCTGTAGGTTAAGGCACAAGTTGGTTGACAGCCGTTATGAAACAAGGAATTCAATTAAAAGACAATATTATGGAATTAAAAAAACAATATTATATAAATGTAGACACAGAGAACCACCACTCCCTTCCTTCCTCCACAATTAGCGACTACAGTAAATAACACTGACCTAATAATATCCCTTTCTCAGGGTAAAAGCCAGTCCTGAAAAAGTCTAACTGTGAGTTTACTTACAGTATGGATAGTGGGAGACATAGTGTCAACTTCATCTTCATCTGACAGGTCAGCTATGTTCACTGAATTTAGATCGGCAATGTCATCTGTGTCCTCCTCTCCTGTCAGTGTTGTAAGGGTATTGCCCAGAGCGTTAAGTCTTTTGCCAATGTTAGGATCCATGTGGACATCAATCCCACACATTTTCCACAATACATTGAGTGTCCAGGTTCCAGCACTACTACTTTCTGTTTAAATAAAGAAGTGACGTTTTTGGTTAAGTCTTGAGTATAGAAATTTAAATAATTCTACATTCAGGGAATAAAGTGGATGATGGCCCTGTGTAATAACTAATGTCTCTCACAGCTAGATCTGTCAGAAACATGAGACTATGGGATTGATTCCCCTATTGTATAGGGTGCACCTACTGTTCCTCTGTTTTCAGCACTCTTCTTTCCCCATGTGACCTATGAATTCCCTCCTCCCCTAGCCCCCTAGCTGATCTACCTTCCCATGACTATAGTAGGAGAACTGGCACAGCCCTCCCTCATTAGCCAGAATTAATTAGATGATTAGTCTGAGTAAGGGTCAAAGTTGGAAAACTAAGAATCCTTCCCTGGACTTGAGAAAAGACCGGTCCTTCTCTAGTGACTGAGGGGCGGGGAATGAGGCTCATGAGCTGCTCGCAGCCATGTTTCCTGCCATGTTTCAGGAGGTCAGCAGTAAGCACAAATGAAGCAGCCGGAGAGAAGCAAAGACAAGAGCTGGAAAGAGCCCTGGTGACAGCCGGGATCTTGTTTCCAGTAGTTCCTGAGGGCCCCTGAATTGACCTGGTTCCTTCTCTTCACTGAGATAGCCATTCCTAAGTTTAACTGTGATCTGCAAATGTTCTTTTAACAAGTTCCCCCTTTTAGTTAAGCCAGTTTGAGTATGTTGTTGTTGCTTATAAACAAGACCCCTGACAAAGACTTTTATGTGACCTTCCTCCCAATATGTATGTTTACCTCAGTTATCACCTTTTCCTTCTAACATTACTGCTGGAAATCTCCTAACCTTTTCAGTTCTCTGTCTGTGGGGACTGCAGGCCTTGCTATTTTCTGAGACAGTTTACTTAGGATGAGCACTGAGACTAGGTTTTGGAGGACAGGAGGAAGAGTAAGGAGGAAAGGAACTCTGCTCATTTAATCAGCTTCTCCCCTCTCAACATTTTAAGCGCTCTTAAATAAACATCTCCATTTATCTTACCCTAGTTTTATACCAGTAAAAATAATAAAAATTTACACTATGCTGTCATCTTAGTTAAGACAGATTATTACTTCTATGGTTATCTCCTAACCAGTTTCCTAGATTTTTCTCCTCTCTAATCCTTGAAAGTGTCCCTTTTGATACTGTCACATCTGCTTTCTTGCTCAAAAAAACTCAATGGCTTTCTCACTGTCCACCAAATGAAGTCCAAATTCCTTAATTTGGGATTTAAGATTTTTCTCATCTTATTTTCACATAACTCTATTCCAGCCAATTTGGACAACTCTAACTAGACACTGTGTTCTGACATCATGACAGGAATTATTCTCTCCGCCTGAATTTTCTCTATTCATATTTTCCAGTTTTTGCTTAAGAAACAATTTTATCCATCTTTCAAGTCCTTGTTTAAATGCTTTTTCTTCCATAAAGCTTTCTCTCATTCCAGTATCCTTTGAAATTTAGAAATTTTATCTCCCTCCTGTAAATTTCATTAGCAATTGGAATTTTATATATTTTTTGAACTTATCACTTATTGCAGTTTAGTTATGCTGCAGAGCTGTAACTACCTTATTAGAATTTAAACTTATATGGCATAGAAAGTATATCTTATTCATCTTTGTCTTTCCCAAAACATTTTGTAGTGTATCTTGTACACTGATGGTGTCTAATTAATTGTTAGATAAATAAAAATATGCTAATATTATTGCAAAATAGTTTTTAAAAATTAGGGAATACCAGAATGAGTTTAGTTAAAAGAGCCTCTAATATAAAGGCAGGAAAAATGGATAAAAAAAGCAGAATTCTACCAGATATATATAGCAAAATTAATACCAAAGGTGAACTTACCAGCAGCTGCTTGTCCTGTAGTCCTGGAACATACTTCATAGGTACCATCTGGAACTACACCTGCACAAAAATCAACCCCAAAATAAGTTTCAATAAAATTATGCTTGTGATTAAATATTACACTGCAATTTTTCTTCCAAAAATGATTACCTAAACAGGATTACTAGCCTCTCTAGGTTTCAGTTTCTTTTTTTAAATTTAATTAATTTATTTATTTATTTTACACAGCAGGTTCGTATTAGTTATCTATCTGATACATCTTAGTGTATTAGGTTTCAGTTTCTAATCTGGAGAATGAAAGGGCTACCTTAGATGACTTATGATGTCTATGTCATATCTCACAATATTTTATTCTTATCGATTTTAAGAACTAAACTGCATACACCTGAAACTAATATATTGTAAATCAACCATACCTCAATAAAGAAAAAAAGATTTGACTCCAGTTTTATCTTTACATTCTGCATGTGATTTCCTTATCTGAGTGACAATACCTGGCCAACTCTGAAACTCTAGTTTCCAGATGCTATGACAATTTGTACCATCATGAGTGAATGGCACTTTGAGAATGCAAATAATTTTTAAATGATTTTTTGATAACTAAGAAGTGCCACATTAGGTCACAGACATGATTCATCAACCTTGTCTTTTACTTTGACAAGGATCATTTTATGAGGGAAAAAAAAAAGATTGCCTGCCATGATGTCAACCTCATAAGGTCAGCCTCCTAAGGTCATGGACCTATCCCCAGAACATATCTAACTTTAACTTTGAAACATTTACTACTTCTTAGCTTTAATCAGATAATTTCAGCTTTTTTAAGAGGTTAATTAAATCAACAAAAGACATACCATCCTTGAAATAACTTTTAAACAAAGTAGAGCCTAAAGATAGAATTAAGACCCTTTCTCAGTAATCCTTAATGGAAACCAAATTTCAATCTAAACCTGACAGTATATATACCGTAAATAAAATGTCCTTTTGCAATTCATTCCATATTCTAAACTGGTATTCAAATGTTATGCAAATGTGAGTTGTAGAAATACTACAATTTAGGGACTTCCCTGGTGGTCCAGTGGTTAAGACTCCACGCTCCCAATGCAGGGGGCCTGGGTTTGATCCCTGGTCAGGGAACTAGATCCCGCATGCCACAACTAAGACCTGGCACAGCCAAATAAATAAATTAATTTTAAAAAAAAAGGAAATACTACAATTTATTTTGGGAGAAAGCGTCTATAAATGACAATTTCTATTATGTATTTTTTAAGATGGTGCCACTAACTTTAAAATCTAAATTATATTTTTGAACCATATGGTACTTGTGCCTCACATACAAATTATAAAAAAGAATTAGATCTTGTTTGGGGGTAAAAGATTGCCTAATTCACCTTTAATGTCATAGTTATAAATCAGAGCAAAAAAAACCTAGACTACCCTTTCAAACCTTAAGACTGCTAGAATGAAAAGAAAAGCTTCTGAAATTGGAGTAATACAACTAAGGCCAAATGAAAGTAAGAAACAGTAAATTTAAAAAGGGTAGAAAACATCGGGGACTTCCAATCCCAAGAAGTGCTAGAGAATTTTTGAATATTAATTTAAAAAGGGTAGAAAACATCGGGGACTTCCAATCCCAAGAAGTGCTAGAGAATTTTTGAATATTAAGCTAAAAGAAGATTATATAAATTCATAGAATACAGAGGTATGATGAATTAATAAGGAACATTAAAATTCTTAGGAGTAGATCTGAATCCTGAAAGTGAGAAGTAGGAAACCAACTGGGCTCTTTCCCATTGTACCTGTCATCTCTGAGTTGGACCAACCAGAATCCAGGATGGCAGTATTCCTGCTGTGACAACCAAATGCTGCTACCCAGGTGTTAGCAGAAAGCTTGGAATTTTTCAAACTTCTAACGGTTTAGTTTTTCTAAATACATGTTAAAGAAAAGCGTCTAATCTTTACTATTTAAGGGGTCCATGGAACCCTTCCTATAGATTGTCCTAATTTTTATTGCACTTCCCCCCAAAATATTATCACCTAGAGAGGAAATTACACCACGCTTTTTTTTTTTTTTTTTGGCCACGCCACTTGGCTTGCAGTCTTAGTTCCCCAACCAGGGATCAAACCTGGGCCCCGCCAGTGAAAGCGCCAAGTCCTAACCACTGGACCACCAGGGAATTACCGACACAGGGCCATCTTTTTTCTAGGGCGTGATTTTTTTTTTTTAACATCTTTACTAGAGTATAATTGCTTTACAATGTTGTGTTAGTTTCTGCTGTATAACAAAGTAAATCAGCTATACGTATACATATATCCCCATACCTCCTCCCTCTTGCGTCTCCCTCCCACCCTCCCTATCCCACCCCGCTAGGTGGTCACAAAGCACCCAGCTGATCTCCCTGTGCTATGCGGCTGCTTCCCACTAGCTATCTATTTTACATTTGGTAGTGTATGTATGTCCATGCCACTCTCTCACTTTGTCACAGCTTACCCTTCCCCCTCCCTGTGTCCTCAAGTCCGTTCTCTACATCTGTGTCTTTATTCCTTTCCTGCTCCTAGGTTCGTCAGAGCCATTTTTTTTTTTTTTTTTTTAGATTCCATATATATGTGTTAGCATACAGTATTTGTTTTTCTCTTTCTGACCTATTTCACCCTGTATGACAGACTCTAGGTCCATCCACCTCACTACAAATACCTCAATTTCATTTCTTTTAATGGCTAATATTCCACTGTATATATATGCCACATATTCTTTATCCATTCATCTGTCAGTGGACACTTAGGTTGCTTCCATGTCCTGGCTATTGTAGATAGAGCTGCAATGAACATTGTGGTACATGACTCTTTTGGAATTATGGTTTTCTCAGGGTATATGCCCAGTAGTGGGATTGCTGGGTCATATGGTAGTTCTATTTTTAGTTTTTTAAGGAACTTCCATATTGTTCTCCATAGTGGCTGTATCAATTTACATTCCTACCAACAGTGAAAGAGGGTTCCCTTTTCTCCACACCCTCTCCAGCATTTATCATTTGTAGATTTTTTGATGCTGGCCATTCTGACTGGTGTGAGGTGATACCTCGTTGTAGTTTTGATTTGCATTTCTCTAATGATTAGTGATGTTGAGCATCCGTTCATGTGTTTGTTGGCAATCGGTATATCTTCTTCGGAGAAATGTCTCTTTAGGTCTTCTGCCCATTTTTGGATTGGGCTGTTTGTTTTTTTGATATTGAGCTGCATGAGCTGCTTGTAAATTTTGGAGATTAATCCTTTGTCAGTTGATTCGTTTGCAAATATTTTCTCCCATTCTGAGGGTTCTCTTTTCGTCTTGTTTATGCTTTCCTTTGCTGTGCAAAAGCTTTGAAGTTTCATTAGGCCCCATTTGTTTATTTTCGTTTTTATTTCCATTTCTCAAGGAGGTGGGTCTAAAAGGATCTTGCTGTGATTTATGTCATGGAGTGTTCTGCCTATGTTTTCCTCTAAGAGTTTGATAGTGTCTGGCCTTACATTTAGGTCTTTAATCCATTTTGAGTTTATTTTTGTGTATGGTGTTGGGAGTGTTCTAATTTCATTCTTTTACATGTAGCTGTCCAGTTTTCTCAGCACCACTTATTGAAGAAGCTGTCTTTTCTCCACTGTATATTCTTGCCTCCTTTATCAAAGATAAGGTGACCATACATGCGTGGGTTTATCTCTGTGCTTTCTATCCTGTTCCATTGATCTACATTTCTGTTTCTGTAGGGCATGATTTTTAAATGATCTGTGAAAAAAAATCCTAAGACATAATCCTACTTTTCCTTATTTCTCTGCCCTAAACTCAACTCTTTTTTTAAAAAAATTGTCAGTTATATCCAAGTATACTTACTCCTAATAAAAACTACACTAATAAAAACTACAAAATAGTAAACTAATTGGTGAATCTGTAATTTGGAATTCTTTTATGTCAGCAAAACAACTACTCTACTCATCTCATTTGCCACTCTCCCAAAACACCAAACAATAAGCATGTTACAAAAACAAGTCATTTGATACCCTCCAAAACCCCAAATAAATTATGATTATCGCAATTATCAGCATGTTAGTGTTCTACTTTGCTGGTATAATATCCACTGAGGTGCTGAGTTATTGTTTACATTTTTTAATATGTGTTTTTGACTTTGAGTCAGAGGCATATTTCTTATGCATTTTCCCTTTGTTTAAACTGCTAAGGAAATGGTATCCTTCCTTGCTTCCAAATATATTCTATCCAGTATGACTATAATGATGGCAAAATGTCATCTTAATAAAAATCAATAGGTTTAAATTTATTTTAAGGAAAAAAACACACAAACAAAAGACAGTTATGGTGACTTTTTAAAACATATAAGAACCATGTAAAATGATTACTTGTAAAAATTTCTGATGAAGGCTAATTTTGGTCTTTTGGGTATTAGGCATGAGTATTTTGATATCAAGTCTTCTTAATAACCTGAAGTATTTCAAAGAAATCCTAGTATTTTACCTATGAATTATCTAAATGCAAAGCATTCAAAACCAAAAAATTTTACCTAAAATTTTAGCCAATATTAAATGCTAAAACTTCAATTTTTGATATAAAAACACTCGAAAGTTCTCCCAATACTCAAAGAAAACCCAGAACTGGAAAGAAGATTTTCTTCCAGTGAAGAGAGGAAAAAATTGCTAAATAATGGCATACCGCCTTCTGCTAAATAATGGCATACCGTTTGACAGATTAGCTGAGGAATTTTAGTCCACAACCTTTAATTCTTCAAATATAATTTTTCTTCATTATTAAGATTAATGATAACACAACATTGTAAAGCAATTATACTCCAATAAAAATTAATTAAAAATAGATAAATGATGCTTTATCAACTCTGCTGTAATATTTAAAATAAAAATAAATCTCTGTACCTTCAAAATAGCATATAAACACAGCTTTAGTTATTCACAACCAGAGGAATAACTAAAGCTGTGTTTAATGGAGCATAATAGAATCAGAGGAATTCACACAAATTATACTCTGTAAACTACATATGTGGACATGTGGACTTATTTATGGCTGGAATCCCTGCTCCCGGTTATCCTGTATTATGTTACAGGAATGAACTGGATCTTATACATTTACCACTTTGTTTCAAGATCCCCACAGAACAAAGACACTTTGCCTGGTCATTAACGAATCAATTACAGGAAAAATCAGGGAGTGAGCAAATGTTCAAATGTCGTACCATCAAAAAGAATACCTAATTGGTTTACTTACCCAAACAACTGAAAGCTGCAGTTTTTCACAAATATGTTCTGATATGTTTAATTAGAAATAGGCTTTATGTCACAAAGTCCAATAACATTCCTCTATATGAACATCCTTCAGTTTTACTTATGAAGACACTGGGGTTACTTTTTAATTTTAAAAAATTCAAAACCTCATACAGAAAATAAAAGACACTCACAGGCATTCATCACTAGGTCCCCACGAATTTCTGGTTTCCAGTCATCCCATGATGTCTCAAAGCCATCAGCAAAACGGATACAAAAGTTTTTGAAATGTCCTTTACTAACTAGAGATTCTGAAGAACAAGCAGTGATGAGAGTACTTTCAATGGTCAGTACTAAAGCAGAACCAGTGTCAAGGTCTCCAGTGTGATTAGACTGCAAAATATATTAAAGAAATGAGACAAAAGGTGACAACTTTTAAAATTTGGAAACCTCACAGGATTCATAAGATCAAACATCTAGAAAGGGTCAACCCTAGAGAGCTTCATTAAAAAGCAGTTTAGAAAGATGCCTACTTTTAAAATTAAATTGCTCATGTGAAATGCATTGCCATGTGCATTTTTTTAAACTAAACTTGCAAAAGGCTAAATATCTGTTCTTTTTATCTCAAGCCTTTTAGTTTGTGGGGAACATTTTCATTTTGACAACCATCCCTGGTGTGTAAGGCCTTCCTGAGCTCTGTCCATCATGTCATTAAAATATTATCATTTTTGAACTCCTGAAGCACAAACATACCACGTTGCCAATCCTCAACTCAGAGTTTTTCTTAACACTGTTTTGCCAAACAAAATACTTAAAGATAAATTCATTCAACAACTGGTTACAGGTTAAGGTAAATTATAACAGTAAAATGTAGACCTCTGTGTTTGTTATAACTGTAACTTCTTAGCCTAACAGGGGGTTCACAGGCTTTTCCCTCACACACATGTGCATGCAAATGTGTATTCCTGAGAACTGGTCCTAAATCACAAAGAGTAAATTTTTGCTTTATCCAGTACACATAACTTGGAAGTTTTGTTACTATTAAATATTATAGTTTAAAAGAATTTTGAAATTCCCTACCCCGTTTTAGATAAAGTTATTAAACATTATTATATAGCATCCTTAAATATCCTTTGTTTCTATTTTATTATCAAGTGTATGCCAAAGATGTCTTGGCTAAATACAAAACAAACAAAAAAAATTTTGAAAACTAAGCTGCTTATTTTCCAAGGTAAAAATTAAGATTTATTAGATGGGTGTCAATCTCATTACTATTATGAGGCATATCAGAATGCTTCAGAGAAAAGTCTCATGAAATTGATATTTAATACACTGTGGATAAATAACGGTTGAAGGAGTTCAATCTTAATTGCTATCTACTAAACTCAAATTATAAACTGTTATCCTGAAAAGCTTATTGTTATACTCTGTATACATAAAAATGGTTTCTAGAAATGTCTGGCTCTTAATCTTGGACTGTGATTCGATTTTTTATACCTGTGCAGTATTTGTGATAGGCAGGCAAATTCCCAGATCATTCACAGTGAGCTGGAGGAAGAGAGTCCCAAACGCCTGGGCTGACGTTTGCTGGATACCAGGCAACATATCTACCACTTCCTTTGTAGCCATATGAATATCTTTATGTAAAGCCATTCGTTGTTCATTCCAATTGTCATAGGCAGCCTTATAATTCAGCCAAAACAGCACAGCTTTTGATAATTAAGACAGGGCAGAAGGAAAATTAAAATAAAAACTGTAAAGCTATATGGCAAGTAAACCTCTAGAGCTGCAAAATCCTGTTGATTAATAAAAATTACTCCCAGAAAATTGTAGCATTAGAATTTGAAAGGATCTAAGAGGATACAGTCAACTTGAGAAATGAAAAAAGCAGAAAGCAGGCGACTGCAAAGTGGCAAAAGAAGAGAATCCAGGTCCATTCATTCATTCAATGAATTAGTTGTGAAATGCCTACTATATATGCTAGGCATTGGCATGGAATAACAAACGAAAACACACATGGACCCTGACCATATACAGCTTTCTGTTGCAACAGTTAAAAATTCTTGAAGGAGAGGTACTTAATACTGGGAGTATACATTAATAAAGTGTGATTTAGAGAGAGAAGTCGAAGACATTTGAGTTTGTAACAAGAATTGAAAACTTAAGGTAAACCATCATTTAATGCAGTATATACAAGGAGGAGTCTAAAGAGAGATAAAGATGAAGGGGCCAGAGAAGTGGAAGGAAAAGCAGGTGTTATGTCATGGACACAAAGAGTAGAAAGTACTTTAAGGGGTTGTTAGTTGATCAAATGTTGGTAAGATGAGAAATGAAAAAAAAAAAACGTGCACCAGATTTAGCAAAATAAAATGGTAAGGGCAGTTTTCTAACAAAATGATCTTATCACCAGCCAATGCCCACCACCGATTTAAATCTTTTATGGCTTCATAAATGGTTCTTCATTACTTCTAAAATACAATTCCTATTTGCCCAAGACACATTAATTAGATCCTATCTATCGTTCAGCCTATTTCCCATTATTTTCTTTTATAAAAGTGGCTGCTGTATTTTCTTAGACCTCTGTGCTCATATATATTCATTCATGCTCTTTCTCACTTGGCAAATCTTTATTTAGTTCTTAACTACATGCCTGGGACTGTTCTAGGCCTTCAGATACAGAGGTAAATAGGACAAGCTTTCATTTCCTGTCTCCTTGGTGAACTCCTAACTCCAAGTTGAATCTGAAAATTTAGTTTCTCCTCTGAGAAGTACAGAGAAAGTGAGAGACACCCTCAGATATAAGGGGAAAAAAAAGAAGTGTGTGTGTGTGTAGTGTGTGTATATATGCGTATATATATATATATATATATATATATATATATATATCTACTCTGTAGTCTACTTTGTTCTCTTTCCCACTGAACTGAGAGCTCCTTGAGGGCAGAGATCCTGTTTTCCATATTTGTATTCCACTTCTAGACAGTAAACAATAAATGTTTATAGAATAAATGAATAAAGACAGTGCTAAGACAATTGGGTGCAATAGTTATCCAAGCCAAAAAATTTAAAATTCTGAATCAGACATTCCTATAGATCCATGTAAAAAGCAAATAACTTTAAAAAGTAAAGTAACTCCAAAAACTGATGGTAGTAAGCAAGAAACTTTTTTTGGATGCTCACATTTCAAATTTAAGAGACATTTAGCTGTCAAGCATTTAAACTGGTAAACTACAGATGATTTTTTCTAGCATTACCAAAACATTTCTAAATCTAACAAGACAGTATTGATAGACTTCATCTTACCTCTATCAAAGGCCACAGGCTGTGCATAAACAATTGGTCTATTCAGGGTAATAAGCACGGCTTCCCTATCTGAAGAACCACTGATTTCTTCTCGCAGGGCATTTCTTAACCCAATTCTAGTTTTAAAATAGGCAACCTGATGAAAATCAGAACCAGCTTCCTCATAAACCTAAAATAAAATTAAAAGCTCAATAAAATCAAATAATGGAAAATATTTTAATTTAAAAAATTAGAAGTTTTAACACCATTAATGGTATTGTTCACTAAAAGAACTACAGTACATTTTTCTCTATTTCATTTGTCAATGATAAATTCCTGATACTCTGTACCATAAACACTTGAAATTAATATACAATATGGATGGGTATATAAGAAATAAATAGGAAGTCATACATAAAATTCATACAAAAGCTAGGATTAGGGCCATAGCCTCAATGGCAATGTATTAAATGTTTCAAGATAATCAGATCCTCTCTCCTCTCAACTGTGTTTCTATTTGAAAAAATTACTGTTTTTCTAGAGATGACATGAAATTTTTGTTCATTTATTCCCCCACATAATCTTTAATATAGCCACTCAGTTTTGAAAAGTGACTGGTATTCTTTTAATCTTCAAACTGAAGAAGGAAAAAGGTTAAATCTACATAATAATTTTTAGCAAAAATAATAGTATAATTCCCTGATGAGCTGTGAAAGTTAATTTTTATACAACAGAATCTGATTTACTGTTGTATATATACACATTTTTTTAAAACTTTACATGTTTAATATTATAGCATGCAAAATTTGCCATTATCAAACAGGACAGCTAAGAAACTTAGTAACATTTTAAAGACTGACCAATGTTAGTACAAAGTGTTGAAATAAAAAATACTGTTTAACAAAATCAAGAGAAATTATAAACGAATATTTATGAAGATACTAGATTCAAGTTTCATGTGATTGCATTTGCACTGAACAATATACCACCAATATACTCAATGAAATACCAAGGTAAAATTATCAGGGCCTTCTTAAATGATTTTTTATTAGAATTTACAATCAGATTTTATGAACTTCAACTCAATACTTTTTAAAGTATAGTAATACTTAAAGTAGTTTAAATTGATATGCAAAGTTTAAAAGCCAGAGTTTTAATATCAACATATTCAGCACTCACCTGATGTTTAACAATTTGTCCTAATGCCAGATTTAAATCCACTTGGCATTTACCGAACAGTTTCAGATAGCTGCTACTTCCTGGTGAAGCTTTGGTTTGAAGTCGGTTCGAAAGTTCCAGTTCAATCAATCCAGTTTCAAATCTCACAGCTCTCATTGAGGGAGTTGTGGCCGTTACTTGAATACCCTAGCAGATTGTATGTTTGGAGGAAAAAAAGAATCTTAAATCAACAATGTACACCCACACAAATGAAATCTTTCAATATATGATAAATAAAACAGCCATGTTTTTAAACACACATAAAATGCCTGATGAACTAATAAAACTGGCAACATCCTTTAATTTCTCATGTCAGTCGGAACTTTTTTAGCTATTAAATTTTATTCCAGTATTCTGTATTTAAAATATAGACTGTTCATGTGTTAAATACATTATTTACAAGTAAATAACTGTTTGGTAAGAATGATTTTTATTTTTAAGAACACTAATATCGTAAATATTGGAAATAACGTTTCTATTAAGGTATTACTTTAACTGGACAACTGTACAAAATATTTCTTACAGAGTAATTTATAACAGCAATAATTAGAAAAAATGTCAAAAGGTTCATCTGAAGGAAGTAGTTAAATTGTTACAACTGTATAATATATAGCACAGCTGTTCAAAAAGATAAAGTGGATCTAAATGTTCTGACATGGAAAGGTATTCAAGGTTTTTAAAAATGCAGAAATATATACATATATAAAAATACAAATAGGAAAACGTCCTAAAGGATATTCAATTGTTAAAGCTTCTTCTATGCACGGACAGGGTTATACTTCAGTTTTATTTTCTATTTGGCATACTCATATATCATATGGATTTTCTACAAGCACACATTAATTAAGTAGAAAAATACTTCTTAAAGAATCATTATTATATTATTATTTTTGTTACCTTAAACTGCAAGTTCAGGGAATAGAGTAGAATTTTAGGCTTATCTCCATCTGCTGTTCCATCATGTTCGTTCCAAAGAGGAATAGGTTGCTCCCCACCTGAAAGAGGTTAAATAATTGAAGGTTTAAGGCAATTTCTTTAAAAGGAAAATAATAACTACTTTGTGTGCTTAAACACACACACACACACACACACAACATTTTCTTTTTCCTGATCATTAACTCAATCTTTAACAGGGAACTTTAGCCATGTCACATTTCACTGAGGCAAATATTATAAGATAGGGACAGTACTGCATATGTAGATATTTATTAAGAACATTTTATAAGAACTAGAACTAAGATCCCACAAGCTGTGTGGTGCGGCCAGAAAAAAAAAAAGAACATTTTATAAGGACTAAATTAAGATATTATACCTATAATTACACCAAACATGATTATACACCTGAGAAAATATATTTGAGGGAAAAACAGTACAATGAAATAATTTCTTCAACCAAAAATGTGACCTTTGTCATTTATAAACAAAAAGAATGGAAGAAAAAATAAAGGTAGAGAAATAAAAAATAAGGTAATAATTAAGAGTGTGACAATAAACGTTTGGCCTATACATGAAAACAAAATACGGGCAGAGGACCCTGGGGATAAAGTTCCTATTAATAGACCATTTGTTGCCCAGGCATTGTGGCATTCAGGAAATAATGTTCTAATATTTTAAAATCCAACTGCTATCTCCACTTCTCCTCTCCTTATTGTAAAAACTTTTCTGTATGCTTACCTTTCAAATATTCTATCTTAAAATGATTCATCTTTTTCTATGTATATTGAATTTAGCATCATCCCAAGGAGCAAATATAAGTGGGATGGGAAGTTTTTTCCTAGTAGGTAATCAATTAATGCAATTCATCACATCAACAGGCTCAAGAAGAAAAATCACATTATCATATTACAGGATGCAGAAAAAGCATTTGACAAAAACCAACACCTATTGATAGTAAAGATTCTCAGTAAACTAGGAGCAGAGAACTTCCTCAACTCAATAGAGAATATCTACAAAAAACCTACAGCTAGTATGATCCTTAACGGTGAAAAGCTCTTAGTTTCCTCACTAAGATAAGGTACAAACCAAGGATGTCCACTCTTACCACTTCTTTTCAACATCATACAAGAAGTCCTAGCTAATGCAATAAGACAAGAAAAGGGAAAAAAAAAGATATACAGATTGGGAAGGAAGAAATAAAACTGTCTCTGTTCACAAATGACCTGATCATCTATGTAGAAGTTCCTGGAACCAATAAGTGATTATAGCAAGACTGCAGGATACAAGGTTAATAATATACAAAGGTCAGTCACTTTCCTATATACCAGCAATAAACAGTGGAATGTGAAATTAAAAACACAATACTATTTACATTAGCACCACAAAAAATAAGATACTTAAGTATAAATTAACAATATATATACAAGATCTACATGAAAAAACCTACAGAACTCTGATAATGTCAGTTCTTCCCAACTTGCTCTCTAGATTCAATGCAACCCCAGCCAAAATCCTACCAAGTTATTTTGTGGATATCGACAAACTTATTCTAAGGTGTACATGAAGGGACAAAATACCCAGAATAGCCAATAAAATATTGAAGGAGAAGACCAAAACTAGAAGACTTAAACTACCTGACTTCAAGACTACAAGCTAATCAAGACAGTGTGGTACTGGTGAAATAACAGACAAAAAGATCAATGGAACGGAAGGGAGAGCCCAAAAATAGATCCACATAAATATAATCAACTAATCTTTGACAAATGAGCAAAGGCAATACAATTGAGCAAAAGCAATACAATGGAGCAAAGATACAGTCTTTTCAACATATGTTGCTAGAATACAAAAAAATACATGCAAAAAAATACATCTAGATATAGACCTTAAACCTGTCACAAAAATTAACTCATAATGGATCACAGGCCTAAAGGTAAAACACAAAACTACAAAACTCATATAAGATAACAAAGGAGAAAACCTTAATGACCTTCTGTATGACAATGACTTTTTGGATACAACACCAAAGGCATGATCCATGAAAGAAAGAATTGATAAATTAGACTTCTTAAAAATTTTTTATTTTAATTTTAATTTTTTTTTGGTCACACCACACAGAATGAGGGATCTTAGTCCCCCAACCAGGGATCAAACTTGCACCCCTTGCAGTGGAAGCATGGAGTCTTAACCACTGGACCACCAGGGAAGTCCCAAGCTAGACTTTATTAAAATTAAAAACTTCTGCTCTGAGAAGAGTGTCAAGAGAATAACAAGGCAAGCCACAACTGGGAGAAGATATTTCCAAAAGATACATTTGTAAAGGATCATTATCCAAAATATGCAAAGAGCTCTTAAACTCAACAATAAGAAAACAACCTGATTAAAAATGGGCCAAACATTTTAATAAACACCTCACCAAAGAAGATATACAGATGGCAAATAAGCACATGAAAAGGTGCTTCACATCATGTCATCAGGGAAATGCAAATTAAAACCACAGTAAGATACCACTGCACACCCATCAGAATATCCAAAATCTAGAACAGTGACAAACAACACAAAATGCTGGGGGGATGTGGAGCAAAAGGAACTTTCATTCATTTCTGGTGGGAATGCAAACTGGTACAGTCACTTTGGAGACAGTTTGGCAGTTTCCTATAAAACTAAACATACTTTTATATGATCCATATGATCCAGCAATCTTGCACTTTGTCAGTTACCAAAAGGAGATGAAAACTTATGTCCACACAGAAACCTGCATATGGATGTTTACAGCACCTTAATTCACAATGGCCAAAACCTGGAAGCAACCAAGGGAGGAATAAATAGGCAAAGAACAGAGGATTTTTAGGGCAGTGGAACTACTCTGTAGGATATTATAATGATGGATACACGTCATTATACATTTGTTCAAACCCACCGAATGTACAATGCCAAGAGTGAATCCTAATGTAAACTATGGGCTTTTGGTGATAATGGTGTGTCAGTGTAGGTTTGTCAGTTGTAACAAACGTACCACTCTAATGGGGGACTTTGATAATGGGGGAGGCTATGCATGACTGAAGGCAGAGGGTATCTGGGAAATCTCTGTACCTTGCCCTCAATTTTGCCGTGAACCTAAAACTGCTCTAAAAAATAAAGTTGATTTTTAAAAAAGGCTATTTGTTTTGTTCATCTATCACTATCCTGAATATCTTTTACATAGTTTCAGAAAAAAATTTTTTTTTTAATTTAAAAGACAAGCTCTGCCTCTTACGAAATGTATTACATAACACTTTTAGTTTATAGAAATATCAGAGACACTATTAGTCACATTAACTCCACAGTTTCTACCTTGTTATGAATTAAATATAGACCTGGTCCAATTGTAAGAAGGTAACCTCACTATATATATATTTCTCATTACATATAAATGGCTGTACATACTCAAAAATAGACCTCTTCTCTTTACTAAGTCAGTGCTTATCTACATCTTTCTGAAACCCAGGCAATCCATGGGCAATAAGATTATAAGAACTGGTTCTTCAAAAAAGAATTTTCCTAACAAACTTGATGATGATTGTGAACATGAGTATTCCTATGCAATAGAAAATGTCCTAAAGCTAAATGTAACGTGAAGGAAAAGCATGAGGAAAAAGTTTAAGAAACAAATAAGGAAAATAATCATGAAGATTACGGGAGAGTAGGGAAGCAATATAGAGATGAGAATACTAAGAAATGTGGCTACAGGGATTCTAAGTATTCCCTCTCAATAATCTGTTACATTCTCTGGTTTTGAAAAAGATATGGGAACATCTGTGCTCCATGAGGCCCTGGGCCAGCTGGATGATATGTGATTTACATTTCAGCTATTTTCCTAGGGTTCATGCTGTCTCTACGGTCAGGAAGGAATGGTTCAGGGAGCAGATCTAGCCACTAAATGACTTCGGCATCATTATCTGATTTCTCTATTCTTCACAGTGATTAGCAAGTCTTCATGGTTAGAACATTAATTTCCAGTCTTCTTTTCCAGTTCATTATTCATAGACCTAGGGATACACTTTACTTATAACTCCTAACAGAATGTAATTCAAAGGTTAAGAAAAGCCTTTCTTTTTCATCAAAACCACTTTGACAGCTTACAGTACCAGACTAATATGAGGAACTCTATAATCCTAGCTTTTTACCGTAAGATACAAGATTAGTTAATGGAAAAGTCTGTTTGTTTTTTAGTTATACATATTCAGCAATAGCAGTCTTGAAAATACTCTTTAAAACTCATAAAAAATTACCAACTTGAAATATTCTTTACTTTCACATTATAGACAATGTTCTAATGTGATATCAACCAGGTAAATGGGCCACATTAAAACTTCTATATGGTCTCCAAGTAGAGACACCTTCAGTGGCAGAAGGGGCTTCTGCTATGTATTCATCCCTCCCTTAATGGTTTGTATTCAACCATCTTTAGAAAAATTCCAAGACTACCAATTGATCTGATTTTTATATTAACTTGTAAAATTCTATAGCTCTGCTAGGCTTCTTCAATGTGATCATTAAGTAGCTTCCTGACCTCAGATACAACCAGAACCAACCCATGAGAACCAGGAAAATCTCTTGCTCACACAGCTGCTACATAATTTAATTCCCTAATCCATGGTCTGTCCTCCTTCAGGGCCTTATTAAATACTGGTCCATAAGCTCTGCCTGAATCTTCTCTACTCCTCCTTTCTTGCCAAATGAGGCTTCACTTGTGAGGTTTTGAATATGACTTCCTCTGTGAAGCCTTTTCTGATTCCTTAGGCTACGTTAGTTTCTCCTTTGACACAGACACAGCACCTTCTTCTTGTCATTCAGAGAACTCATCGCAAATATAATGTACTATCTGGATACTTAATAAATTTGTAAAATGAATGAATTTATCCATCAACATGGAGGAATCTCCTCTCGGTGCCAATTTATAGATGAGGCTTAACTATTATTTTAACATGATTATATGCATACTGAAATATTCAGCCTCAAGAACTGTTATACAGTCAACTTGTTTTCCACCCTAATGCCTCTTAATACTTTACCTTGTGAATTAAAAATCAATTAATTGTTTAAATCAAACATATATTTCTGGTTAAAATATAAAATAGTGATTAAGAAGCTCACTTATAATCTGATCTTGAGGAATAGCAAAAATATAATAAGGATTGCTATAGACAATTTACCATGTGGCCAGCATACTGTCACCATCTGATACAGATTAAAATCGAAATCTTAATACTGCTCTAAATTTTGTTCCCAAATGATTAAGATTAGTTTAGTTAACAGACACACACTAAGCTTTTTCTTTTTGGAAGGGAAGCATAAGGGACCTTTGTTTAATTTATAAATTGTAAATGCATATATTACATATGACAAAAGTAATAAGCAAAACAATCTGTAGGTGAGAAAGCCATAAAAGGAATGCAGAGGGGCTTCCCTGGTGGCGCAGTGGTTGACAGTCCGCCTGCCGATGCAGGAGACATGGGTTCGTGCTCCCGTCTGGGAAGATCCCACATGCCGCGGAGCGGCTGGGCCCATGAGCCATGGCCGCTGAGCCTGCGCGTCCAGAGCCTGTGCTCCGCAATGGGAGAGGCCACAACAGTGAGAGGCCCGCATACCGCAAAAAAAAAAAAAAAAAAAAAAAAAGGAATGCAGAATTTTTAGGGAGTTACTCAACAATTTCATCTAAATGATAGAATCGATACTCATACCACTGGTACATGGACCATCATATAGCCAACGAGAATAAAATCCTGCTGTATGTTCTGCACTATAAGTATCAAATCATCTTACCAGAAACTTTTTGTATTACTTCATTAACTTCCTTCATGAACACTTTCTGTACAAATACCAAGTGGTTTAGAAGATCAGTTGTAAGATTATGTTCGAAGGAACCAACCTGCCAAACAAAATCAGAATACAAGATTAACATACTGACTATATTAGTTTAAAATACATCTCACATAAGTCATGCCAAACTCTGAGGAAAAACAATTATCTACATGCTATTTGAAATGAAAATACTGAAGAAGGGTTAAAAATACTCAGATTCCCCAATACTCTACTGGCCTGACATTGTTATGAGCCATTCCCCCCATATTTTAAAATAACAGTAGCCAATAAGGTATGAGAAATCTTTTGAAAATGAATGAAAATTATACTCTATGTAACTTGGTGATTGCAAAATTGAAATTTTATGTAGAGTAATATTTATTTTTAATGACCACTGTTGTAGAGTTAGAAAGATGGACCAGTATAAGTGAAAGTAAATGTATTTACTCATTCAAATATTTATTGACCATCTGCATTAGGTGCTAAAGACACAGCTGTGAATAAAAATAACAAAATTATGGCTCTCATGAAGCTACATTTGAGCAAATTAGCAAATCAGATATACTAAAGTCAGCTTTACTATAATACATGTCCCATGATTAGTATAAAGCCCAAAATTTCTGGCAAGAATTAGTTAATAAACAGATTAAATAGAAAGCCAGCCATAACTGGAGTTGAGTTTTATATTAACGATGAATTGAAACATCCTTATAAGTAAGGCAAATACTTCAACATTTGTCACTTTGATAGTGTCCATATTTTGATCAAAAGTTAACAGCAAAAGAGATGTAGCAGTCTTTTCTTAGTCTAAGTTTCACTGGGCACTTTTATTTTATATATAGTAGTATCAAATGGGCAAAGATGATTTTCACATGTGTCTATTTTAGGCCATAGTTAAATGGGCAACTCTCAGAGAGATGCAACTTTAGATTCTTTGGAATGTTTGTAATTAACTGCATTCTTAGTAAATCTGGGATGGTGTTCTGCCCCAATTACAAACTTTATACCTTTATAATAGCTAATATTAGTAAGGAACTATGCAATATACTGCATTTGATTTGTTTTATTTTCTGTCAAATGAACCATTAATAACAGTATTGCTAAACTACAGTCTGGAACACTTATTTTTCAGTGTAGAAAGCACAAATGAAATATGCTTTATAATCCACCTTTTAGTAAATAAATATTTGACTTCTAGCATCTTGTACACGAGAAGTTCTAGGACAAGCAGAGTCTAAAGAAGGTAAACCAGACTTAAATATATCCTACTTAGCTGTAATATTTCTAGAAAGACGCCAAAGAGCATTCTTATAGATCCTTCAGATTCTAGAGAATAAAATTTATAAAACAAAGAGTTGGCAAATTGATTTTTGATAAGGTTGCAATTGTTTCTGACAAACTGACAAAGCAAGCTGAGGGACGAGCACACTGTGTGACTCCTACATCTCTCATTTGATAGTTGGGTGACTTAAGGAAAGTTATTTAATCTCTCTAAATTTGATTTTCTACTATAACAAATTAGGATGATAACAAATGGCCTACTTACCACAAATCAAATGAAAACATATCCAAATGCTTTTTAAACTTGTGATAATTGTACAGATATAAAGGGAAAATATAATGATGGAATCATGTATGCTGGCTTTCAAATTCCCTTAGTAAAGAAACTAGTCTGTGAATCTGCTTGTAATTATTTTATCTCTGTATGACCTTTATATTGTTAATAAGTATGTATACCTGGATGAATCATGTAACCTCTCTAACGGCTCAGTTTCTTTACTTGTAAAATGAGAATAAAATATCTACCTCAAAGGATTGATTTAAGGATTGTACAAGTCAATGAATATGAAGCACCTGACAAATGTTAGATACGCTTAGTGTTTTTATAATCAAATGAATCATGAAAATACTGTAGAGATGCATGTGAAACCCAATATAATAAATATGAATTCAAAGATGATTAAAACAAGAAAAAAAAGCATGTTTAAATAAAACTATAAGGAGAGAGACACATACACATGTGTACGTAAACACACACACACACACACACACACACACACCCCAGAGTAAAAAATTCTGTAGGAATAAATGATTTGATGATTTTTTTTGATCACTACATACTTTGGTACAACTAAAATTTGAAGGCTCCTAAATTACAAAGAGTAAGAAAATTAAAAAGTGAACTTACTTCTGCCACACAACGTAGATAATTTCCCTGTAAATAGTACCCTTGTTTAGAAGGCAGTTCATCTATACTCCACACCTGGTCTGAATAACTATCATGCTCTTCCATTATATATTTCCCTGACATAGTAACAGGAGGAAGGTTAAGACTGGCAGAAGGAGGAATGGTTGACATATCTGTGGCAGAAACTTTTGAAGTAAAACGCAATCTGTGATTTGGCAACTCAAATGTAAATCTGGTCTGTGCACCTGTAAGAAATAAGGAAAATTACTGTTTGTTGTTCAGGTGCTCATTCACTCATTCATTCCTTACTTTGTTCAACAAATGGTGTCTATAAAAAAAAGTATGCATTTTCCAAACCTATGTTGAAAGATATGAGAAGGATATTTTAAATTTGCTTATAAAATATTTCCCGTCTTTAAATATGTGTATGGTTACTATAAAGCATCAGCCAGTATTATTAAGCCAGCAAATATCATTTATTAAGCCTACTAGGTGCCCAGCATTGTGGTAGGTGCTAGAGAAACACCTGTAAATGTTCTCTTTATTTCACATAAGGTAGAAAAGAAACCGCCTTTATTATGAAAGAGTTAAAACAAGAGAAATTAAAGTGTAAAACAAAACAAAACAACAGCAATCCGCACAGTGTTTTATTCACAGAGAATAGTTAGCAGTTGATAACTTGCCTCTTGATCCTGACTCAGTATGGAAGGAAACAGTGAAATTGTCAAACCAACTAAATTATACTCAATGAAAACATTCGTCGAGTATAAAATTTTACATAACATGTACCTTTGACCTTAACAATAATGATGGGACCATACTCCAAATAAGAATATGGTCTGAGTTTTAGTTTACTGTTGGTTCTAAACACTTAAATCAACAATTTGGCATGTAGTTGTTCAAACAATTATAAATACACAACCTGTACTATTTATTCAGGCTATATTTCTCCAACTATTTATTGAGGGCATTAAGGCGTAGCAGAAACCTTGTTAAAATCAAGATCTATTATTGCCTATTACATATACTGTCTAATGTATATGTGCCTGTTCCTTTCCAACCAATCAAATCTACTGATACTGTTCTGTACATAAGCAATTCTCTCCACTCAAACATTAAACAGCCTATTTTGCCTACATTTAAAATTTATTATATATTCCTAGTATTCTCGATTGTGCCAGAAATAATTCTCTTTCTTCCACATACTAATTAAAGGTCACCTCCTATATGTCACATTCACTATATTCACTCACTATACAGTAACGTTTATACTAGGAATGAGTTATCCATAAACAGAAACACGCTCTCTCACCAACTGGTGCAACCGTGAAAGGCCAGATAGGTCACAACTGCTCCGATCTCCTCTTACTCACCAGGCAGAGTCACTGACTATGGCTTGCAGGCTGCAAGGGGTGCGGGCTGCCCTCCACAGTAGCTACCACTACTATTACTACCACCAACATTACCAAATAAAAACACAGACTGAAGTAATACTAGGCCTCAGGTCATCCCTTATCACTAGTATAGCCTTTTTTTTTCCTACTGTTTTTGTCCCTTTCCTTTATTGCAAGGAGAATTATGGGTTGTTATCTGACTAGATATATGACAGTATGTTTTCTTTGCTCCTAAATATTCATATCTTCCTAGTTCCAAACTGACTATTTGGCTTTTGATCTGCTGCTTCTGTTAGCTCTTCTATTTCACGGATGCCCTGAATAAACAGACAGGAAGAGCCATTTAACCCAATACCTGAAGGCCCAACACTTCTGACTCTGCAAAATATGGAAATTCACTTTAAAGTGCTTCTGTTTCTGATAAGAAAAGATGTTCAGAAAAATCCCTCTCAATAAAGAAAACCTAAAATGCTAGAGGGCAGAAATAAATACATACACATACATACAAAAATACATACATGTATGTATGTATTCACATATATGTATATGTGTTTTTAAAATTATTAATGTAATTTATCATGTTAATAAAATAAAGGAGAAAAAATATTTTAATTTCAACAGATGCAGAAAAAAGTATCCAATAATAAGTATTTGCCAATCATTCATAGAAACTCTTAGCACACTAGGAATAAAAGTAACTTATCTTGACCTGATAAAAATAACCCAGCAAAAACCTATAGCAAACATCATATTCACTGGTGACATATTAATTCCCTTAAAAAATATGAGTAAAACAAGGATGCCAACAGTACCCCTTTTACTGAACTTGGTAGTAGAGACATAGTAAGATAAGAAAAATAAAAAGGCATAAAGACTGGAAAGGAAGAAACAAAAGTATTATTTGCACATGGTATGAATATCTACTTAGGAAACTCCACAGAACCTTATTAGCAATAATAAAAATAGTTTAATATGGTTGCTGAGTATAAGATTAACATCAAGTGCATTTGTACATACCACCACTGGTTTAAAATGCTATTTATAAAACATACCATTTGTAATAACAACAATAACATAAGGTGCCTAGGTATCTAAGTAAATAAACATATCTTGCAACAGATAAACAAAAATCTTAAGTTGAAAAATTTTTTAATTTATAGAAAAACATTGAAGAAGATCTAAAGAAACAGAGAAATAGACATATGCAGGAATAAGAAGGTTAAATACTATGTCAGTTCTCAAAATCAATATTTTTAATTCTCCCCCAAGTAAATCTATAGACTCAACTCAATTTCTAAAATAATCCAAACAGGCTTTTTCAGGGAACTTGGCAAACTGATTCTAAAATGTATCTGAAGGAGCAAATAAACAAAAATAACCAGGACAACTTCTAAAAAAAGGAAAAGTCAAGTATCAGTATGACACTGGTGCTAACAGGCCACTATAGAGATCACAGAGGCACAATAGAGATCTCTGAAATAGACCCCCATATACATAAACACTTAACAGATGATAAAGTTGGATTATCTATCACTGAAAAAAAGAACAGATTAGTCAATAAATCATGCTGAGATAACTGGTTATGCATACTACTCCATACCAAACTGAAGAAAAAACCAGTCAATTCCTTACAGATTAGGAACTTAAATGTGAAAAGCAAAACTTCAAAATGTTTAACAGTAAATATGAGAGAATCTTCTCATGATCCTGGGAACAGAAGGATATAAAAATTTATATTTTTATGTCTTCTTCAAGACATAAAAATACACAATAAAACAAGAAAATATTAATTCACTTACATTAAAATTAAGAGTATATGTTGATCAAAAGACCAAAAAGTGAAATAAGCCTCTGACTGGGTGACAATATATGTTGAACATATAACATCAAAGGTTTAATATACAAACCATACAAAGAATTTCTGTGAACCAAGAAAAATACAAATGACTCAATGGTCAAATGGACAGAAAACAAACAAGAACCATTAACAGGTGTTTCATATAAGAAAACATATAAGGACCCCTTAATCATATTTTAAAATTCAGCTCCATTAATAACTACAGAAACATAAATTAAAGTACAATGAGATACCATTCCACATTTACCAGACAAGCAATAATTTTAAAGTCGATAATACCAAGTGTTGACAAAGATGCAGAACAGTGGGAACTCCAATCTAATACTGATGGGAGGGTAAAAACTGGTGGACACAAGCACTAAGGAAAACAGTTTTATATTTCCTAGTAAAGTTGAAGATGCATTTACCCTATAATCTAGCTGTATCACTCCTAAGTACATATCCTTGAGAAACTCTTGCATATATGTACCAGAAGATGTGTATGAGAACAAATGTAATAGCAAAAAAATAGAATGAGGCAAAGGTCCATCAGTAGCACAATAGATAAATAAATTGTGATGTAATCACTTAATGGACTACTATATTTCACTGAAAAATGAATGAACCAAAGATACATGGATGAATATAAATAAATCAAAGAAAATGTGCAACAAAAAAATTCCAAGTTAAAATATACATTAGTGGGACTCCACATGAATAAAGTTTAAAACAGGCTACAACAAAATTGGTCATTTATGAGTATATGTCTATGTAATAAAACTATAAAGAAAAGCAAAGGAATGGATAACACAAAATTCATGATAGTGATTATTAACCAAGCACTCATGGGGACTATTATCTGATAGTAATAATATTCATTGAAGGAGCCTTCAAAGTACAGGTAATGTTTTAATTCTTAGGATGTGTAATCGGTGGGTGAGTTTACAGTTCTATAAACTGTGTGAATGTAACTGATATACTTTTGTATACATGATACATTTCAGAATAAAAATACAACAGCAAAGTGCTTTTGGAGAGGATATATAAGGATCACAAAATCTTATAAAAATAGCTATTTTGAAGAAGTCAAATAACCTCTGATTTAAGCTAAATGTACTCAACGTGAAAATAAACCAAGTTATTCAGGCTATAAGAACCTAACAATGTAGAAATGTATTCAGCTTGTAGAAATGTAGAAATGTATTCAACTTGTAGAAATGCAGAAATGTACTCAATTCAAGTTTAAGTTGGAAATGGTTTCTAAAGAGTGGATAACTCTAAAGAGTTCAAATGAAAGCAGGGTCCATGCTGGTCATTCAAGGAAGTGTACTGCTATTTTTACTTGACTGAATGAAAAACATCGTTAATGAAATTTAAAAGTGTTTTGATTAAAATTATTTAAATTTTCATAAAAAATCTATAAAACTAAATTTGTTTCACCAAAATATTACTAATTTCTTAAACCAGTCATAAATTTTAAGAATGAATTCAAACTTCAATGTTACCTGTCATTCCATGACTTCTCATTCTTCCCATCTTGTATTCTGCTTTCAGAGATGGTAGAAGTGCTGCTCCAATGGCTATACCATCTAACATGGTGCTGAATTTAAGGACAATAGGCTTCTTCTCTAAACCTTCTGGTAGCTGAGGAAATTCATTTGTTTCAATAGGAGTTTGATTAACACTTGTTGGGGTTTTTTCAGAAGGTAGGGGGGTTGCAATATCTTCTTTTACAGGCTGTGGGCTATAGAGCAAAACAAAAAAGAAGTTTAAAAAAGACAATTAGAACAGCTACTAATAAAATTCAAATTGTATAAAAATAAAAATTGTATAAAATTGGTATTCTCAATGTAAAAGAGCAAAAATAAACTATGAACAGATGTTTTCTTTCTAATACCAAGTCATATTAAGACTTCCTCAGAACAGCCATTGAAAAATGATGATCTAGAAAAGTAAACAAGATGAAGTAATAACAATATAAACTGAATGTTACACTGCCAAGGCCATTCACATCATTAATGTGAAACTGGAGGTTTTCTGATTCCAAATTCCATGACTTAACCATTATGCACTCTACTGTTGATTGTTAATACTATTACTATTACTAGCACTATTAATAATAATAACACCAACAACAGCAGTAATTATTTGAGTGCTTACTATGTGCCAGGTACTATTCTTATTGCTTTGTGTATTTCATATAATTTATTTATCTCACAAAACCCTTTGGTTACGTACCATTATCTCCATTTTACAAATGACGTATAGCGAGAAAGTGGTGAAATCAGTTTTGAACTCAGTCAGTCTGACTCTAGAGTCTTTTTGTTTTTAACTACTCCACTCCACTGCCAATACATTCTAATAAGGAAAAATTCCTTAGAGTATTTTATAACTAAGGCTCATGTACACATTCTGGATTCCATATTCCAGAGACAGGAGAAACATGTTTAAATTATTACTACTTAGTCAACCAGACATGAATTAATATTACATCAGAATTAAAGATCTAGATAGGACAACTGGAAAAATCATTGCTTTAAGACACTGTCAAAATACACACTAGTATTTTTCTACCTTACAGGTTATGAAAAAGGAAACATAACAAGACAAATTTTTACCTTTTACTTATATTTTTATTAGTTATTAATTAGCTATAACTTTGGAGACCAGGAAGAAAGCTTGGCAATGCAGACCCAGGGAATAAACGTTACCGTGCAAAGGTCCCATTTACTGCCTTTTAAAATATTTCAATGGTATATTCAAATCCTGCCTTGAACCATGTACAATAATCTCACATAGAGGTCAGCACAAAACCACGCATGGGACATAAATGGCCACTGCAACTTTATAAATCTATGCACTCACAAATTTCAGTGAGTTCAAAGTAAAGAAATATTGCTAGAATCCTAGAATTTGCCTTTTATTAGTAACACGTTATAATGTCCACTGATCTCTAGGATCTCTTAAGCTTTACTGATGCAATATGAACGACTCACAATTGCATTTGTGACATAGTACTTTAATAATATCCAGAATATGACTCTCCCACAATCATGTTTAGCTACTTTTCACCTGCCCCACTATCCATAATAGTCACTACTTAGATGTAACCTTCTGTCTTCCTCCAAACTATTGTTAACACAGCAAAGAATGACATGAAATAGTATATAGAATCACAGATCTTGAATAAATAACTTACACTGTAGAAGGTTGTCTGATGAGATCTGAGATCTGCTTAGATAGCTGGTGAGAACTTCGAACCATCATGCTGTGTAAGGTGGCAGGGTGCTGGGGAATGTTGATGCTGATAGCTCCCACTTTGAACACCGCGGCATTGTTAGTCTTCAACCCCCTCTGGGCACTGTAGAGGGCTTGGGACTTGGCAATACTACATTTCACTACAGTTCTATTAAAAGAGAAGGAGGATCATTAAAATATGGCCAAGTAAAGAGAAATTTTGAAAAAGTATTTTGAGAGCAAGACAAATGTTTTTAAATCATTCAATGAAGTAAATTACAAGATTTTTCATGCATTTAAATCACACTAAAGAAATAATGTTTTCTAAAAATATGGACATACATTTTATACTGTTTGTACTGAATATTATTCTGTTTAATAAAGACTTTACAGAAGAATGTATGTACGTGCTTACATGGAAGAGAATACACTGACATATTACACATATACAACACACAAAATCCCATTTTGATTTTTTTCCCCATTAAGAACTCCGTTTTTCTTCAACATATTTTAGGCATCTGTACAACCACTAAGAAAATATAAACAGTGAAAATTAAAAGAAAAGAAACAAACACTCACTATACTTCTTAAAATCTAATCAGCCAAAGAAACTAACCTAACAATCATCCAATATGTTAAAAGAAATTAATGAGAAGGAAGAAATTTAACTTGCATTTTCCTTTTTTTATTTTCAGTGAGTAGCAAAGAAATGACAGAAGTCCAATTCATAATGAGTAACTACCACTTAATTAAAAATTGGTAAGCTTTACTGGTACAGATATAAAATAGAAATACTGTCTTTCTTGATTTCTTGTTCTTTCTTTCCAGTGCCTAGAACAGTGCTTTAAACATAGTAGACACTCACTGAATTTTGTGAAATGAATGAGCAGAAAGAAGTACAGCAGAAGAATGACTCAACACAACTGTGGAATTCCACAGATATCACGTGATAAATCATGTATGTAAAAGCCATGATGAAGCAGTCTTGACACACACAGTGGAAAGGTTCATGTCAATGAACTGCACCACTAAAGGCCCAGTAGTAAAAGGAAAGCTTTTAACATATATGTTATCTTTGAAATGAGCAAAGAATGCTTGACAACAGATTTAGCAAAACACACGAAATGCAAATTTCATATTAACTACATGTCAGTTCACACACATTTATCTCTACTTAGGCTACAGAGGATTCACCAAGAATTTATTTACAGTCTCAAAGACCTAAGGAATCATCCATTCATTACATTTAACTTCTATTAGAATAAACCTTGAGAAGCGTAACAATGGTTCTATTAGAAGTTTTGATTATTTACAGATAGTGAAATCCAGGTATTATACAAAATTCAAAAATGATTACTAGAGAACTATATTTGCTTTCTTCTTCAAGGGAAACTATTTCTCAAAGACTATCACTGACTAGAAAAAGAAAAAAGTAATCTATGGAATTGTTCTAGCTAGCATGAATATAGATTCTAGGATGCTGACTAGTTACTGAATTTTGAATCTTAACTATTTTAATAAATAAAGCTACTATTTATCATCAATGAGATTCCATTTTAAATTCAATTTCATCATGAGCCAGAACACTCAGATGGTGCTAAAATGCAAAGGGCTTTCTAGTTGTGAACAGTATTCACCTACTGAATGAAACTAAGCATACATTTACAAAGAAGTCTCATTATCATGACAGTCAAGAAATTCTACACCTATCTTACTATTTTACCTTTATAATCTATAGAAGTCTGCTTAAATATTACTTGTGATTATATAAGCACATACACAATCCTTAATTTTCAATTATATACCAAATGTCAGAATAGAAAGCTATGGGGCTGACTGCTCTCCTACCGTAGATCCTACTGTGGTATTTCCAGTGGAAATTTTGATGTTAAGGACTTCAGGGGCTCTGTGTTGCCCAACTCCAGAGGGCACCACCACACTGTAGGCTATGTAAATGATGCCCATGACTACAGCGTGAGTAATGTTCCTTGGAGCTAGACAACAGGATAGTCCTACACTGATCAAACTCAGACAGACACTGTAGAGGATGTCTGATTAACTCTTGTCAAACTGTACATGTTAAAGATGTAAGGAGACCCAGAATGAGGAAATAAACAATTTACAAGCTGCCAGTATGAATTATCTAGTCATAATTTCAGATTTATCTCTTCATAATTATCTATTCATATATTATCTATTTTAATTCTTAAAACAGCTGTCACTTAATCTAGATCAAAAAACATGTAGCATATATAAGACTTTTACACAGGAAAGAAGTGGTCAAAGTCTTTTTAAAGAGAAGACTATAAAAACTTGTAGCATGCCAGGCATGTCTCATATATGTAAAAAGTTCACGGCAAGTGACCAAGAAGCTTGGCTCAAGAATTCATTGGCAGTGGTGGGAGGGCAGATCCACTGTGAGCCTGTTATAACCACCACAGTGCCTAATCAGGCAAGGACTTTTCCGCATCTTCTTTTTCTTCCCGTGTCCAGGCCACAGGGCCTTTAAAGTAGGCCAGCCATCCTTGTAGTGCTGGTTGAGAGTTTGAGGATTTACTTTGGGGCCTCATTATTGCTACTCTATCTCCACCCCCACCCCACCTCCCTGATCTTGCAGGCCCAGACTTTAAAGGCAGGAAAAGGAGGTAAACTAATTTATGTACCCTGACCCATGCTGCCTGCCTCAGTTCAGTTTTGCCTGGAAATCTTTACAATGTGGACAGAGAGTGTTGGGATCACGTGTAATTCAGTTAACTATTAAAAATCATTGGAGCTTTCTTTCTCATTTGGCAATTGTACCTTATGTGTTAACTCTCTCAGCAGGAAGGCCTAAAAAAGGAGGGAGTGGTCCTATAAGTGATATTATGACAGGAACTACCTCTCACTTGCTTACTGTTCCATCTCTGAAACCTAACACAGTGTGCAGGCCATAATATGCAACCTAAAAACCTAATTAGTTGAGTGGATAAAGATGTGATCTTCAGCCATTAAATAGCATCCTCTCTAAAGTCATACAGTACTGATTTTTTTTTATTATACATCCAGAGAGCTCAGTGATAAAAAAGAGAGAAACAATAAATCTTCTCTAGCTACTATAACAACTAAAGTGGAATTAGCTATTTTTTTATACCTGTTGTTATTAATGATATTAATATGGAAGAGTGGCTTCCAAAAACAATTTTCTAATTTAATATTAGTGCATTTATTCTTTTTTAGTACTTCTAGTTGGCTGATGAAGTGACATAGAGCACAGATAATCCCAACAAAGGGTTGCTGATTGATGATGTTTTGACTATGGCCTGTTATCAATACACAATGAAACAAATCTCACCAGGTATTGATAATCTTACCAGCCTGGAACAAAATATGCAGATTCATCTATTTATTCAGCATACTGAAATTTTATAGAAAAGGTTGAAAGAAAATATCCGTCCTAAGTAACATACTAAATTGTCATGGTGGTAAGACTCATGTGACAAGTATTTAAATATATCACTACCACAAAATATCAGATATACACAGGCCAAATCAAGCCCACCAAAATACAAAAGGATACACAATAAAAGCCATACATAAAAGCTGACAATAGAGCAGTGAACTCTCTCCATCTTAAAGACAGAATTATTATAAGGTTGAGCAATGTAGATATTTTCATATGTTAGTGTTTTAATAATTAGTTTTGAAAATTTGTGAAAACTCATTTGCAATGTTAAAAATTTTAGCTTCTATTATCACATCAAACGTTAACAAGGGTTTGTAACAGGTCTTAAAAAAGCACAAAGCAATACACAACTACAGTGTTACAATCTTTCAACAATAAAACAAGGTATGAATTACCAAAAAGGTAGTCCTTACCTGTGTATTTTCCTTGAAAATCAGTAAACTTTAATCTATAAAAGGATCTATATTAAAGCTACAAAATAATAACTACATACTTTCACAGCCATGCAGATAATCTAAATATTTTATCTTTAAAAACTATTCAAATACTATGTTAATCACAAAGTCCATGAAAAAGAATAATAATGACATACAGAAACTCTTGTTTGGCTGTGCTTGTAGGAGATGTAGGAAAATCCTCCAGTCTACAGATGAAGATTCAAGAGAAAGCAGGAAAACAAAAAGGAAGCAAATAAACATTCATGCATAAATTAGTGACAATATGAGCAATCATTTGGAAAGTTTTATTTCCCATTTTTTAAATTTTCAAGAAACTTTTCAACTATTTTTTAAAAATTCCATTTCCTTTTCATTGAAACTGGAAGTGAAAAGCCAAAGAATAAATCCAGAAAGTCTTAACACTACTAGAGTTTGGCAGTGAGTAATTAATAACTTTTATTTTTTTAATGAAAAAGTTAAGGGCTCTTGGCTTGAGATTTTTTAAAGGCAAGAATTATCAACTAATACTTTTTTTAAAAATCAATTTTATAAATATGTTTGGTTCAAGAGGATAGAGTAAATAAAACCCACGAGACATCTAAAGAAATTTGTTGTACTTTTTTTTTTGCGGTACGCGGGCCTCTCACTGTTGTGGCCTCTCCTGTTGCGGAGCACAGGCTCCGGACGCACAGGCTCAGCGGCCATGGCTCACGGGCCCAGCCGCTCTGCGGCATGTGGGATCTTCCCGGACTGGGGCACGAACCCGTGTCCCCTGCATCGGCAGGCGGACTCTCAACCACTGTGCCACCAGGGAAGCCCTGTTGTACTTTTGAATAGGTCAAAGTGACCATGATACTTTAAATTTAGACTCAACAAAGGAATCATGAAACCCAAGGTCTGTGGTGACTTCGTGCAGTAGCATCATAGGGAGGTAGAAGGTGCAGAGGTTCAGGTATCTCTTCTTACTGACTGTATGACTTTAAGCATTTTAGGAAAATACTTTGATATTTCTGAATCTCGATTTATTGTTCTGTAAAGTGGGGATAAAACACCCCAGTTAATTAAATAAAATAATGTATAGGAGGCTCCTGGTCCATGATAGATAACTCCTTTAGATTGTAATTATTACATAATAATATCCCTCTCCTCCCATACTGAATGATCAGAAAAGATCTTGTCTCACAACTACTGGAATTTCCTGGTCTTTAGAAAGACTGCTTAGGAAATGTGATCTGGACCATTTAGGCAGCTATAATGAAATATACTCTTTGGTTCTAGATATACAGGTTCAAACTGCCTCAGCAAGACTTAGACATCCATTTCATCCATCCATTTTATGTTCCCCAAGACAGTCATCACATTACCCATGTTTGAAATGTTATGAATAGACCTGTAATGAGTCAAATTACAACTAATATTTAAGGCATTGAACCAAATCCTCTATTTAGTCAGTATTTAGCATGATAGATGCTTTAAGGGACAATAGTAGGACATTAACTAGTTATAATATTAAGAATGAGCAAATCCTCAAAATCTGATCTAAATTATCAAAATACATTTTGTAGTTATAGCAAAAAAGTGCTCCACTGAAAGGAAATTAGGAATGAAGTTTTATACTCCCAAGTGTATGAGCAAAGTCAACGGTTAAATGTACTGACAACCAAATAGTGATCTAAGTATCATGTATAAAGGTAATCATTATCAGAACAATTTTGGACAGATCCACAAATAGAACATATAAAGAAAAGGTGAGAGCAAAGAGTCAAAAGAAAAGCAATATGGAATGGTATACTCACTACAGAAAGCTTACCTATACTATTAGAAGGGTCTCATAGGCTTTCTCGTTAAATTCTTTAAATGAAAAAATGGCAAGATAAAGTTTGGAAACCCAGCATGAATATGGGTAATGATTAGTTAGAATAAAATCAAGAGACAGTCTATATTCTCTGACTATAATTTTGTTTTAAATACTTAACTATTTGAATTATGTGAGCTTTTGCATCTCATATGTTTAACTGACATTTGCACTGTAATCATTTTTCCTTTCACACAATCTTAACATGTCCCGGGAGTCGGTTTTTTAGGGTGGAGGGGTGGCAGTAGGCCAATTTTAGAAAAGAAATAAATAAGTTTTCTGAGAACATTTCATTTGTGATGTTCTTAGTGACAGAATCACAGTGTCTGGCAACATTAAGTAATATAAATCTCAAAACTTAGTAGGTACGGGATTCATCCAATCAATTTTAAGTTTCCTGTCAAACTATAACAAACAAGTTTAAGAGAATAGTAAAAAAACCCACACTTACTGTATATTTGGTGTAATCCCTTCAAGCAGCACAATATTGACCCCACCAATATGAGCAGTGGCACATGTCTCAGTCATCTTTTGATGTAGAACATCTTAAAGTGTGAAAAAAAAAAAAGTGTATGAATTCTGGAAAGAGAGTGGCACTTCATATTAAAATGTCATTTTATTCATAATACGTTCAAGGACAAAAGATAACTTTAAAGGTACAATGAAATTTAAACTATTTCCAAACGACTTTTTAAAAAATTTCCTTTAAGATTTTTGTCTCTATGCATTCACATATACATATGTATTATACGTCAAAACTGGAATGATGCTGAATATGTAGTTTAACATGCTATTCATGCACTAAAGAGCCTAATGACATTAAATAGCCTAAGGACATTTTAAATCTCAGAAGTAAAACTTGGCGCAGACTACTTACAAGAATTTTAAAAACGTTAAGAATAAGAAAAAGAAACTATATACACGAGCACTCTTGATCCGTATAAACGGGAAGTTCCATTCTCTGAAGAAGAATTGCCAAGTAGGAATTTGTGAGACATGGCACTGGCTTTCTTCAGAAAAAACGCGCCCCAGGGTTAGAATGTCACCTGCCTTTCATTTTTTCCTTCAGTGTGAAACTGCCGTGGATCCTCTTCAGCTCTGACTCCATGGTTAGCCCACCGATGTCGGCCTCCAGGTGCGTGCGGCTCACCATGCCAACCCCAAATACTATTAGAGTGACGTGCTGGGGCTCAGCAGTTGCCACGCTGCGCTTCCTCTGCGTCCTAGTCAAACTGTTCCTGTCTTGTTCATTCTCAAACACAACTTTACACGTTGGCTCTGTAGGGCTCCGGACTCCTTTAAGTGAACAGAAATATATAGGTTTAGATGTGAAAACTGCAAAATGGAAGCACATCAACTGCCCTTTCTTTCCTGCACATTCCAAACTGGCTCTCTTTGTCCTCTTCCCCACCAAAATGATTTCTTAAATTTTTCAACATTTTCCCATGGTCATATTTGAAAATAAATAGTACAGTCAGGTGTTTGAAAGCAGGTCTGTGTGAATTCTTTAGGAGCATACTGTGTAAGGGTTAGGAAGGATGGGAAAAAGGGGTAGCAGAATATCTGATCGCCATCACTATTTTCTCTCCTTGGGTGACTGCCAATTTCTTTGCATTTCAATTATCCAATTATAACATTAAGAAAACATGATGAATAAACTTGTCTTTTTTAGTATTATTGCTATTCTAAACAGAAAATTTTTTAAATATGAAAATAGCCATTACCCGCTGGTCCAAATGTTTCTGAAGATTTTTCCAGTATTCCTGTTGGATCAGAGATAAGTGAATAGAAGTTAAGCAATTTATACATATTCTGCCAGCACTCAGCTGAAGGCTCACTTTGTTCTGACACTGTAATTGAGTCAGAGTCATCCATATGGATAGTCATATGATCCACCACGTCTTTTGAACCTTTCCTAGACACTTTTGAAGTTCTTCTTTCAGATCTTCCTAATGAATTTTTGTTTCGAGACTCCTTTTTGTTGTTCTCATTGTTGGTCCGTTTGTTCTTTGCATTATTTACTCTATTGCCACCATTAAGACTTCCTCTAGAACTGCGGCTGAAGTCAGAGGAGCGAAAATCCCGATGTTTTCTGGTTTTGAAGGTAGGCGTTGGAGAAGCTGATCCAGCTGTATATCTGCTAAGTTTAATGTCAGTCTGAGTCGCTTTGATGTCATCTATCATCGTACTAAATTGATGAATAAGACGAACTAAAGCCATATCTACATGCTGGCTTATTGACTGACAGGAAATAGTAAAGTTGCAGTGAAAAGTATTATAATAACGCTTGTTGAGATCATGAAAAGAAAGAGCACTGGTAGAGTTCTGAGGGGTGCACACAGACTTTTCCATTACAACAGCGCTGATGCTAAAGGTTTCCAACATCAATGCTGGTTTGAACTCAAGTGGAGGAAGATTCACATGGCCTTGCCTAAAAATGTGGAAAAAAATGAAAAAAGAAAATGACAAGGTTTTATTTCTTTTTTCCCAGAACCACACAATCTTTATTAACTTGTTAGCAAAATAATCTCCAAGGTGAAGAATAAGCCATTTAATTAATTTTAAGTAAGAGATCAAGTAGAATAAGTTTTTCCAACTTTTTCATAAGTTGGAAACTGGGCCTTAAGTCTTCCTTCTTGATCTTACTCTATGACTAGTCAAAATCAGACTTAATTAATGATTTCAGTGAAATGATAAAATAATTTTTCTTGCCATCTGATGGCACACCCCAATGGTCTTAGAATTTAAAGTCAATAGTAGGTCAACTAGAACATCTTCCTTAACCATCCTCTACTCTTCTGTTAAATATATGGTTTATATATTTAATTTCATCACATTTTATATATTTTGATTTGCTATTTGAAATGAAACCCTGCTGGCATATTTTGCCAGGTTGAAAGTGCTAAGAAAAGCAACTGAAACAAAAATGAGAAATGCACACAAAAGACTTAAGACCTCTAAAAAAGTTATTTTGGCAAATCCCCTGCATATCTAAAAATTTTCAGGTAGAAATATTATAGACAATTTTAATATTAAAAAGTCAAAATATCTCAGATTTTCATAAATCAACTACTAATAACAATAAACCTCAAGCACCAAAATTTTAAAAAGATATTTTCCCCTCTGCTTCCATGTAAAATATGAATGTGTAGTCACATAGGTTAAATTAAACATAGGATTCTTTTCTATTGGGAGAAAAAAACCCTCCAAGGTTCTTTGATATTTTCAATTTGACTTAAAGAATTTATAATTAGAGACTAATAATTCCTTAATGAATACTAGTATTTCTTATTTAATAAGAAAAACTCCACTCTGTGGTATAATTCAAGAAAATGTACAAGCTTAGAGTAAGCCTATAATCGATGCTAAGTGTGCAATCAGAGAAGGAAAAATCAGATTTTGAGAATTAGAAGATATAGAAGAGAGACTCAAAAGAGATTAAAATAATCCAAAACTACAAAAACAAGAACTGAAAACATGTAAGCGAGGCAAAAAAGTCTTAAACAGAGGAGATTCAAGTAAAAGGGGGAAGAAATCTCGCTACATAATGAAGCAGTCATTTAAGGCAAAAGCAGCCACATGGGTAAAGTTAAAATTAAATATTTATTAAGCCCCTAACATGTTCAACTATCTTGACTGGAGACAGCAAAGATATAAGGAAACCAATATTTATGAGGACACACTACATGCCAGGACTTATGCTAAATGATTTAATAACTGTTCTGGCTTTATGGTCTAGGAAAGTTATACATGTTTATATAAGAAACTATAACCCAATAGTAAGGTACAATAATTAGTAGAATGAACAATGTGCTACAAAAAAAGCCCAGACAAGACTAAAATTAATGATCAGGAAAAGTGTACTGTGACAAAAGTTTCCTAATAAATAAGATCTAAGGTGGAGTTACAGGAGATCTGAGAAATAAAAGCTAACCATGGTCTAGTAATAAGAATGTAGAGCACTCAGAGGTGGTGTGATAGTAGAAAAATTTAAAGGAATGTTAGGTTCAGCTAGACTAAAGACAGTAAGTTCAAAGTCACTCAAAGAATTTGGGAACATAAGAAGGGAAGTGTGGTCAGATGAAGGTCTGGTCTGTAGCAGTATTATATGGCATTTAGCAGGCCAATAAGTAGGCTGTAAATATAATCTAATATATATAATCATATTATATATAATATAATTATGCATAACCTAATTATATCTGATGATACATATACTATATGTGTGTATACATCCACTTTTATATATACATATATATTTTTACATATTAATATATATTTATATGTATGTGTATATTTACATGAAAGTAGGCTACTGCAAATAGAAATACAAATTTAACTCAGGACTTTAAACTCTAATCCAGGAGTGTAAGCAGATATTAATGTTTTGGTGTCTGGATTTGATGATTCCAATGTGAATGGATGCAATTACCATGGTTTATAGTTAAATAACACCAGACTCCAACAGCATGGTTCAAATTTTAACTAAAATTTACTGCATAAAGTATAAACTTGCTGCTAGCTCTTCAGTCCACAAATCACTACATAAATAATAGACATACATCATGATCACTGACCAACCACATTACTTCTGTCAAAGTCTGTCAGTGATTGGTCAGTGCACATTTGCTTTTCATTTCATGCACAAACAGTAAAGCATGTAGTTATATTGCCTCCTTGTGATAAACCCACATGACATTTTACAAAAATGGTTAAGTAAAAGGGATCTGGACAGCAAAGATGAAAATGAAGCAAAATAAGATTGTAGTGATGAAATTCAATAAAAAGTAAATGGAAAGTTGCAGGGTTTAAAATCAACATACAAAAATATGTTGTTTCTATATGCTTACAATGAGCTAGTGGAAAGAGAAATTAAGAAAACAATCCCACTTACAATCAAAACCAAAATAATAAAATACCTAGGGATACATTTAACCAAAGAGGTAAAAGACCTGTATACCAAAAACCATAAGACATTGTTGAAAGAAACTGAAGACACAAATAAATAGCAAGATATTCTGTGCTCATGGACTAGAAGAATTAACATTGTTAAAATGCCCATATCACCTAAAGCAATCTACAAATTCAACGCAATCCTTATCAAAATCACAAGGACAGTTTTCACAGAAAGAGAACAAAAAATGTATATGGAACCACAAAAGACCCTGAATAGCTAAAGCAATCCTGAGAAAAAAAAAAAACAAAGCTGGAGGTATCATGCTCCCTGATTCTGAACTATATTACAAAGTTAAATTAATCAAAACAGCCTGGTATTGGCAGAAAAACATACACAGATCAATGAAACAGAATTGAAAGCCCCAAAATAAACCCACACATATATGCACAATTAACTTATGACAAAGGAGCAATAAACAAACAATGAAGAAGGATAGTCTCTTCAATAAATGGTGTTGGAAAAACTGGGCAGTCATATGCAAAAAAAAAAAAGAAAGAAAGAAACTAGACCACTGTCTCACACCATACACAAAAATCAACTCAAAATGGCTTAAAGATTTGAATGTAAGACCTGAAATCAGAAAACTCCTGAAAGGAAACTTAAGCACTATGTTTTCTGATATTGGTCTTTGCAAGATTTTTCTGATATGCCTCCTCAGACAAGGGAACAAAAGTAAAAATAAACAAATAGAACTACATCTAAATGAAAAGCTTCTGCCCAGGAAAGGAAGCCATCAACAAAAGGAAAAGACAACCTATTGAATGGGAGAAGATACTTGCAAATGATATACCTGATAAGGGGTTAATATCCAAAAAATACATAAAGAGCTCATACAACTCAATTTAAAAAATGATTAAAAATGGGCAGAGTATCTAAATAGATATTTTTCCAAAGAAGACATATAGATGGCCAACAGGTGTATGAAAAGATTTTCAACATCACTAATTATTAGAGAAATACAAATCAAAACCATGATGAGATATCACCTCATGTCTGTTAGAATAGCTATCTTCAAAAAGTAAGAAATAACAAGTGTGGGCAAGGATGTGGAGAAAGGGAATCTTCATACACTGTTGGTGGGAATATAAACTGGTGTACCACTATTGAATACAGTATAGAAATTCCTCCAAAAATTAAGATTAGAACTACCTTATGATCCAGCTTTCCTATTTCTGGGTATTTATCCAAATAATACAAAAACACTAATTCTAAAAGATATATTCACCCCATATTCATCATGGCATTATTTACAATAGCCAAGATATGAAAACAACCTAAGTGCCCATCAATGGATGAATGGACACAGAATACTACTCAGCATAAAAAAAGATGAAATATTGCTGTCTGCAGCAACATGGATGGAACTTGAGGGCATTATGCTAAGTGAAATAAGTCAAACAGAGACATACCATATGATTTCACTTACATGTGGAATACAAAAAACAAATAATAAAATAAATAAACCAAACCAAACAAAAACAAATACCCAGATACAGAGAACAGAGTAGTGGTTACCAGAGGGGAAGGGGCTCAGGTAAGGGAGGGGAGAGCAAAATGGGTAAAGGAGATCAAACGCATGGTAACAAAAGGAAACCAAATGTTTGGCAGCGAGCATGCTGTAGTGTATACAGAAGTAGAAATGTAATGTTGTACATGTGAAACTTATACAATGTTATAAATCAATGTTACCTCAATAAAAAATAAAGTTTAGAAAAGTAAATGGAGTTATAGAAGAAAACAACTGAGTATGAAAACGTTGACACCTCCACTGCTCTAGAAACTCTAGATATGCAGCTAGAGGACCTCAGAGAAGGCAAACTTACTAGCATAAAGAGGAAGTGGTCATGGCAAAAAGGATGAAGGTATCCCAGAGAAAGTGATGTTGGCAAAAACCTTTCTAGTAAAAAGAACTAGTGAAGATATTTCATGACACTGAAAGTGCAAAGGTAAAATGTTGAAAACTGCTGAGAATGGTGTATGACATTTGCTAAGGCACAGAAAAGATGCTCATTCTGTGTTTTAAGTTACATGATGATAAGAAGGTAAGGACTATACAAACTACCCTTTGATGAGTTTTTAAGAAAGAAATAAAACACCTTAATTCTCAATGTTTCTAAGGTTTTAAATTGTATGTGCAAAATTTTAGTTTTACTATATTTTTCATTTTCCTATACATTTATAATAAACAGTAAGAGACTTTTTAATATTTTGATAAACATTTTTCCAGGTCACAAAACAAAGGTAATTTTCCCCATTAATCTTTATAATCATTAAGGTCACTTCTGCAGTGTTTCAGCTTTCATGGTCATTGTTAATGGTACCACACTATTGTGAAAAGCAAGTCCATACTCTCAGCATGACTTCTATCTACTCTGTTCCTAATAGAAAATACTACCTGCTACAAGTCAACTCAGAAAGGAGGTTAAGAGGAAGTTCTAAGAATAATATATAAAATTACAATCCATAAGATCATAAAAATTAAACTACTGCAACGGTAAATAAAGTGTATTTATCAACATAAGTGCTTTGGCTGACCCTCATACATGTACTAACATCTTACAAAAATATGCCTAAAAATAGGCCTCATAACCTACTGATAAAATCAACAGGTTTTTAAGGAAATGTGGCTACTGTTTCTGTTAAATGGAAGTTATCTTCTCATTAGGCTATTAAAATTACTACCGCATCAGCACTTGAAGAAAGCAAAGTTAAAAAAACAGGTATTATAACTTTTGTACAAAATTTTACATAAAAACAATCATAACGTAAGACACCTTCTTGCTCTTTTGCCTTTTCTCTCTTTGGCTGTGTCTGAATCCACAATATCTGCTCTAAGGCAGTCCAAAGTTCCTGAAAATGAGAGGTGTTCTCCAAAGTACATTCGGTAGCAGAGAGGCATTGCATCCTGTGACTGGATCCCTGTATGACTCAGAAGAGGTTTGAAAACAACCTAAAAGACATAACACATTTATATTACCTCAACTTAACAATTCATCATTTACTGTGGCTTTTTTCTTACACTCTACCTCAGTACATATTATTAACTGTATTGTGATGGGGGAAAAAAAGGCCTTGTATAATAAATATAGCTCTAATTTTACTTAAAACTTAACAGTATTTTTGAGCACCTACTATGTGCCACTCATCTTCAAATTAATCATAAGGACAAAGATGCCTTGATCCTACTTAAGTGAAAGTACAAGGTAAATAAAATTGTGAATTAGTTTAAATCATTCTACTTCTTACTTTTAAAAAAGGCTTGAATATCTACTGTGTTTCCATAACAATATGCTATAAAAGGTTCACAAAAGAGTCTATCAATTTCCTGTGTTAATATAAAAACATTTCATATGTTATATTTTTAATATCTGGTCTATTTTTAAGTGGTATCACTTGGTTGCAAAATAACATTTTCTGACAAAGAACTTCCTTTACATTTTAAGTATCATATATGCTATGGAAATATTAATACATCACTCTGGTTAAATCTCTGGTTAACTGAACTTCATAGTTACTAAGAGGTAACCCAAATAGAAGCAACTATATGTGTGCAATAGTAGATCACTATAATCTTTCTGACTACTCCTTCTCCGCTGCATGGTTCCTTTTCCTCCTTCCACATCCTAAATATAGATGCTATCTATCCCGTGCTTTCCTTGACCCCCTTCTAACTCTTTCACCACACATTCTCACTTAGTGATCTTTTCCTGAAGCTTAAAAAATCTATCAAAATGGAGAAATGCCATTTATGCAATGAAACTCAAGTCTGCACTTTCACTTGTCTCTACATCATCTCATTTGTTTGTGCTTGGGAAAACAAGCTACCCTTGTGAAAGCATAGAGGCCTAGAATGAGAGAATTCAAACAATTCACCCCTCACTGGAAACTTAGGGAGTATTTTTCTCTCCCTTGTATATCTGCTTGGCATATGCTTTCTTGGGTTTACTCTTTCTTAGATTTGCTCTTTCATCCTAATGGAAACGCTCTTCCCTCTTTAAGGTTCAAACCATCCTCCACCTTTCCTAATCTTTGTTATCTACTTATGCCCCTTAGTTAATCCTGCAAACCCACCTGGTATTTTGGTTCTTTTCTTTTCCATCCCAGTTTATCATTCTGAATGGCTTCTTTGGCCATGCAGATAACTCAACCAATGCTTTAGTTCCAAAGTTATGTGACTTCCTTTCCCCCCCCATAATCTTGCCTTAAACTCCTTTTCAGCAACTTCCAAGACTGTATATTACATTTCATCACCTCATTTTTCTTGCTACATCTGCTTTGGATCAATCCTCTTCTATTCCTATAGCTGGGCTACTAAGGACACAAGAGGTTCTAAATAACTAGACCCTCAGCACTATTAGGCAATTCTTCTGGGAGTCTGGTGGGCTCTCTTTCACATTCACATTCACTCCAACCTTTCCATATATCTAAATCACCTTACACAGTTTTTTATTGTATTACTTAATATTAATGTCTCTGGTAGATTTTAGAGTCTTACATGTAAAATAGTATAGTTGTCTCTAAAAATGTGTATTGGATGCTAATAAATACAATGAATGTATATACAGGCCAAAATAGACAAAAAAATATTTCTTTTCTCTCTCTCTCTTTTAATAAAAAGTGAAAGAATCCCTAAAAACTACTCCAATGTATTAGAGAAGTAAATCTCAAGAAAGTTTAAAAGTGACTGACACATTTCTTAACATAAATCACTTCCTATTGTGAGAGAAAGTTGAGGCTATCAATTTGCAAACTTACCGGTACAGTTATGAACTGTCCTTATTGCCTTCCCAAACATTCTCAGGGGAAAAAGTACTTTTTATGTCAAAAAGTATCTCTCTCTATAAATGACTCTAAATTCCAACACTTCTCATCCCTCCCTGAATCTTTCTCTATCAGTTTACCCTCCTTTCCTTTTTTTTTTTTTTTTTGATCAGAACCTTCCTAATTCCTCCTAAGTAAAAAATATGCTCGAGTCTCTTTCATCCTGAAAAAATAACACCTCTTAATATCCATATCCCACTCTCCCACCTGCCTTCTGGTCACTCAAACTAGAAAGTACATTTCAAAGGATTTTGTTCTCTACTCCCTACATTTAGTCAATTAAATAAGATCTCCACAATATTTCTCCTTTACCTATCAAAGCCATAACCATCTAAGCTAACAGCTTCATTACCACTTGTGTGAACTATTTCATTAACTCATCTTTTCACCTCTAGTTTCTCTACTTCAATCCATTTAACACATTGCTACTCATATAACATTTCCACATGTACAGTTCCAGGCACTTTACTCCTCTGCTCTAAAATCTTCAATGCCTCCCCACTGCTCGCTCAAGTCTTCACATAGCACTAAAGACCATAGGAAATGATGAAATTTAACTTTCTAGTCATGTTATTTTGCCAATCTCTATCTCCAAATAACAAAAATGTTGCTATACAAGACAACTAACTATATGCCACTCTTTAGTTTAATGAGTATCTATAGATGCTTAATTTGTATTTATAATTAACCCATGTACTTTTTAAAGGCTCCTCTTTTTTTCATGAAGGCTTTAGGCAGACAGGCAAGGACAAAGATTTTCACTAGAATTCCACGGTGCACATACTTGATGGTTCCAGCTGCTAAGTACTGCTCAATGCGAGGTCACTATAATTAGGGAAAAACAGACTGGCTCACCTGAGCATCAGCAAGCTGTACAGCAGGAAACCCTTGGTTGGCTTCTTCTACACCTACCACATCATCCTGACTAGTGCTATGCTGAGAATGTGTCCCATCCAAAGTATTCTGGTCACTAGACAAGACAGTGTTGAAATCTGAGGCTGAGGGTATTGTAGGAAGATTGGGTGCAACACCTAAAAGGGCAAGTGTTCAAAAATAAAATCTAAATTACTGGGAAATGAAGACAACATAAAGGGGCACAGCAAAGTAAACTTATGAAACTTGTATTATAATTGTATTATCAGACCATTTAAGTTGAGAAGGGAAAAAACAGCACTTTCAGGTTATTTTACAGACATGATTTATTAATAGAAAATGAAATTAAACTTTATTTTCAGAATATATCACTCATCCTCGTACAGGAAGTATGTATTAGAGCCAGTCACTCCAAAATATAAAACTTTAGGGCTGGAAGATCTTTGAAAAGCATTTGATATCCCATCAGCTTTGCAGTGAGGAACAGAATTATAGACAGTAGCAGGGCTACAAAAAGCAGCTGTAGCAGGACAAAAGCCATAGGCGTCACAGAATCCCACATATAAATTTCTTCCCCACTATGCTTTCCCAAGGTGGAACAAAAATGAAATGGCACTATTTCTTTCTTCTGTACTCCCCTTATCCTTTAACTTGCCAGGCAAAGGACCTGTGATAGAGAGGAAATGTTCCTTTCTGGTTCTTTTGAAATTTAAACTCTATGGAGTAGTGAGACTAGCTCCAGAAACGTGCTGAGAGCTGGCAAAAGCACCATCCTTCTATCTTCCTCAACCAAGGGCAATACTAAGAATTAGCACGTCTTAGTACTCTTAAGAGTCACAACTAGGATCAGTTCCAGATTCAAAAGTGGTCCATGCACTGGCCAAAAAAAAGGACTGAGTAAGTAGTCATATATCAACTGCTTTTCATAATTTCATATTTTTTGTCTGAAGAAAATTTACAAGTGATCCAATAGCTGTTACACAGATTAATTTCAGCTGCCCTCAGTAACGGTTCAAAGGCTACTTCACATATTCTTTTAAAAAATATATACACATTTTTACAATGAAATAATAAATGCATCTAGTGAATTTGGAAAAACACAAAATAATAGCAAAGAATAGGAAAGAAAGAGTGGCTTCATTTATGTTACTGGAAATAGCCACCAATATTTCTTTGTGAATCCTTTGCCTGTTTTTCTGCTGCTTATAAATAAAGGAATATAAATATTCCTTTAAAATTAATAAATTTTCCTCATTTGTTTCCCTCCTTGAGGGCAAGAATCTTACTTTATTCCTTTTAGTACTCCTTCAGATTTAATTAAATATTTAAGTAAATATTTAAGTATAAAGAGTATATAGATGCTTGTCATTACGCCTCAGAGGACTCTGGATAAGCTGAAAGTGTCTTCTGTACTGTAGGTACATGATGCTGTAATTATACTTTGCATTTTTTCATTTACCTCCTCTTGGTGTTTTGCAAATTAAACCACACACATTAAATGGAAGTTTTAAACTCTTTAAATTATATATAATCTCGCATTTGACATATTTGCCTTTCCACAAGAACACTGAGAGACTGCTTACGACTCTCTCAATTGCAATATTAGCAAAGGCATTTCATAAATGAGCCAATTTCAACTAAACAGTACTTAAACGTTTGAGATTTTTTTAACCATCCTCTGAAAAACAGGATTTTAACATAACTTCACATGTACCCCTTAGATGGTTAAGTAAAATAATGTGATAGCTCAATACCTGTTGGGAGACTATTGTGTCCTGATTTTGTAACAGGAGATTCTTGCACCACACTTCCTCGATTACCCACAGCATTTGACATCCAGTTATAGAAACTCACAGATGATGGTTCAGATAACAAAGGGTGTTCAGATAACATATCAGTGGCCATTGTGTTTCCTGAAAATAAAGTTTTACTTAGTATTATTTATGTACTAAGGAGCAGAAAATGTGATTTATTTTTTGAAAAGTCAGGTTAAATTATCTGCCTTTTGCATGTCTTTAAACTCACTGCACGATGCTGGTATTTGGATATTAAGGCATTAATAAATAATTTATTGCTATCGTAATGGGAAAAAATTCACTGCTGGCTGGCCTAGACAGCATTCCACACCATGCCTAGGTTGATAGTAATAGCAAATGTTGCAATTTAAAAATGCAAACTAAGGGCACGAGACACCAACAAGTTATAAGCAGAACAGTTTTCCAAAATACTTTCTCAAAGATAAGGTATAATACAAAAGACTAGGTATGCAACCAAAGTGTATATCTAAATAAACGTTAGGTCCTGTTTTTGTTTTCTTAATCTCCCACAGAAGTAAGCTTATAATTGTCAAAACTAAGGATATACCTGTTCTCGTTAGGGAGCTACTTTTCACCGCGGCACTACTTCTTTGAGGGGTCCCTTCCAGTAGGTTGTGCAAGCTTGGGAAGCTTCCAGTCAGGTAGCTGAGTAGGCTCTCCTTCCTTGGACTCTCCTTAACTGGCATGCCTGTACGTCCCACATGCACCGGAGAATCTGTGGCAGTGTCACCACTGGTATAGCTCAGAGAATGATACGGGTGAATGCCCTATAAAAGGAACAACACGGGGCTCTTTCTTATGCACATAAAAATGACTACTGATAACCATGACTACTCACTGTTTTTATTACTAGTTATTGTTTACATTAAAACAACTGCGTCTATCTAAACAGTTTGTGTCTATTAGAATTATGGTGAATCCCAAATGTATGTAATAATGTTTTGTAACTCTACAGTACAATACAAAGGACAGCATTTATTATCATTCATTTAATTTTAACAATGATTAATGCCCTTTAAAATCTGAAGAGGGAGTCTGGTGGTAAGATGTCTATCCCAAAATTCTTCATACTATACTACTCTTCTTGGTACTCTGATAATAATTTCTTGGTACTCTGATAATAATTTCTGTGTTAAGACCTGATTCTCTGTAAAGCTCTAATATACCAAAAAGAATTTCCAGCAATTCTCTGAAGAAAAGCAAAAAAATCAAAAATTACACAATTGTCCAATCTCTATCTGTTCTGTCACATCTAAGACTGGAATTCCAGATCAGTTTAAAACAGTACAAAGAAAGACCATGCAGACAGAAAGATCCTGAAAAGCAGAGATCTGAAACAAAGCACTTTTAATTTCAATTCTTTGGACTTCTGTAATCCATAAACAAAGGAATGCTCAAAAACATTTCTGAGAGAGAACAGCATTATAGAAAACACCTAGGGACTTCCCTGGTGATGCAGTGGTTAAGAATCCGCCTGCCAATGCAGGGGACATGGCTCCGATCCCTGGTCTGGGAAGATCCCGCATGCCACAGAGCAACTAAGCCTGTGCACTGCAACTACTGAACATGCAGTCTAGAGCCCACGAGCCACAACTACTGAGCCCATGCGCCTAGAGCCCGAGCTCCATAACAAGACAAGCCACTGCAAATAAGAAGCCCACGCACTGCAACGAAGAGTAGCCCCTGCTCGCCACAACTAGAGAAAGCCTGCATGCAACAACGAAGACCCAACACAGCCAAATAAAAAAATAAATAAATAAAAATTTAAAAATATAGCAAACACCTAAATATGATCAGAGCATCTGGAAAAACTAAAAATCAGGAAAAATTGTGAGACAGATTAAGGGGTGGAGAATTTAAAGTGTCCCATGGGCTTCCCTGGTGGCGCAGTGGTTGAGAGTCCGCCTGCTGTTGCGCAGGGGACACGGGTTCGTGCCCCGGTCTGGGAAGATCCCACATGCTGCGGAGCGGCTGGGCCCGTGAGCCATGGCCGCTGAGCCTGCGCATCCAGAGCCTGTGCTCCGCAACGGGAGAGGCCACAACAGTGAGAGGCCCATGTACCGCAAAAAAAAAAAAAAAAAAAAAGTGTCCCAGCCTTGTAACTCTACTGCAGAAATAGAATAAGCCTATAGCCCAAACTTTAAAAAATGTATATCAAATTAAATGTTTTAATTAAAAGAGCAATACTTACACAAAATAAAACTTTCAAAAGCACAAAAGACTAGTCAATAAAAAGTATCTCCTGAGCTCCAGTCTACTAGACCCTTTCCCCAAGAAGTCCCCTTAACCATTTCTTATCTATCCTTATATAAATAATTTGACTATATAAACACATATACATATTTATCCTTTTTTAACACACAAATACATATTGTCCTATACTTTATTTTTACTTGAACCAGAGCACTTTGGTGATCATTCCACATCCACTTAGAGACCTACTTTATCTTTTTGAAGTCTTCATAGTAGGCATCCACATGAGGGTACACTAATTTATTAGTCCGCAAATAGTCATTTGAGGTGCTCATGAGCTCATAAGTGCTCATGTTCTTGAGCATTTATGAGCATTCATTTCTTTAGAATCACTTCCCGGACATAGACATACTGTTAAAAGGCATTACATTTAAAATTTTACATTTAAAAATGGACAAACTGTTCTTCAAAGAGGTTATGCCAGTTTACACTCCCAGCCAGTACCGTATGAAAGTGTCTGTTTTCTTACATCTTCACCAACATATACTATTAAACTTTCAGAGTTTTCAACCTGACAGGTGGAAACGGAATCTCATTTTATTTTACATTTACATTTCTTTAATTAGAAGAGAATACATTTTCATATTTGTATATGAATTCCTCTGTGAACTGCCTTTATTTTCTATTTGGTTGTGCCTTTTTAGTGATTAGGAAAAGATCTTTACACATTAGGAAATTAGCCCTTTGTCATATGTCTTTCCATTTTGTTTACAATACTTTTCTTTCTGTGTAGAAATTTTATATTTCAATATAGTGAAAAATACAATTTACCTAATGGATTCTTGGTATTAATTATTAATTTAAGATTATACCCAGACTGTCAACGGAAGTTAAAATATTAACTATTTACTGTTTTCAGTGCTCAGAAAAGGAAACTACCAAAAAATAAGTAACTCACAACAACAGCAAATAACTTACTAAGTGCTTACTATGAGCCAGGTATTGTTCTAAGCATTTTTCATGTATCAACTCCATTATTTCTTACAGCAACCTTCTGAAGGAGGTTACCATTATAATCTCCATTTTTAACATATGAGGAAACTGACACACAGTGCAGTTAAAAACTTTAGTCACAAAGCAATTAAGTGGCAGGGGCAGGATTGAAACCAAGGCAGTCTGACTCCTGAGTGGCAGTCAACCACTCTGCTATCCATATGTCTTATTTTATCAAGCACTGGTTAAATTTCTTAAAACAAAAAAAAATGTAATTAAAGTCATAAAACTAGCTTAACTCAAACTGTATTTTGATCATGTACTACCTATAAAACTTCTCATTAAAACTAATAACTGTAAGCTGATCAACATTTCAATATTGTTTTTTATTGAATACGATATTCAATAAGTTGAAAAGAGAGCCCTAAGGCTTGGTAGTTAAAGTAGTCCTTGTTCAATATTAATTACTGACTGTTGATATAATTTTCAAAGAAATGTGTAAACTAAAAGTTACTAATCATGTTAATTTCAACATAAAAACACTACTTGAATATTTAGGGCAAATACCTAATATTTACATTTGAGATAACAAAAGTTTAGGTCTTCTCTGTAAGTCTAAGTAACTCTAACCAAAGGCAGCAACAATGTACCTTTATTTTTAATGCAGAGTCACTATGGGTATGAGTCTTAGATAGTTTCCTCATTATCTCAGCTCCAGTTACAGGTCCAGAACTACCAGGTGGAGGCCGGTTGGCTGTTCCCTCCAGCAGCATTGTGTGTTCACTGACTGTGGCTGAAACAGTTCAAAACAATAAGTGGGCTATAGATTATCATATAATCTTGAAACAACAACTCCAATGTTCCTGGTGGTATAACTAAACTCAACTTTTCATATTTCTTGAAAAACTAATTGTGCACTCTGCTATAACATTCACTCTTCTGTCTTTTATTCTTCAAACCCCAGTCTTCTCACTCAGTCTCAAGAAAGGAACAAACAGCTTCCGCTCAGTCTTTCACATGTCACCCAAATGGCACAGAGATCAAAAACTAATTCAACTATGCTGAAGAAAGTACGAAACGTTCACAGATTAACCTAGGCCTTTGCAGATAATTAGAAGGGATGTTTACTGCACTATTCTTTCAATTTTGAGGTAGACTTGTAATTTTTTTAAATAATAAAATCCAGCCTATTACACATAACATATTTATTTGTTAAATACAAAGTTTTTCTAATTTATTTTTTAAAAGCTTGGTAAAGTATTATATGTAAATGTTCTGAAAGCTCTAATTTTAAGACTACTATCCTTTTCCATGGTACTTTTAATTTTTTTTCAAAATATCACAAGATAAATTTTCATTGAGTACTATATATCATGATAATAATAAAAATTATCCTTTGGAAAAGCATTTAAGTATGCATGTCTGTTTCTGTAATGCATTATCTACTGCCTGTGTTCTGGCACAGTCAGTATAATGACAGAATTGTGGGCTGAATGCATACCTCTAAACATTATACAAATTCAGAATCAAACAGGCACCAGGTAAAATCCAAATCTTTAAAAGACTGGTATAGGGAGCATGATAAATAGACAAATAAAAATATAAATTTCAAAAAGAAATTCAGGTGTTTCATTCAAAACATTCTAGTTATACAAAGATGTCTGTTAATTGTACTGGATAGATTAGGAGAAGAAATCTTCTGTATTTCACAAAATTAAACCTAGAAGTCAAGTCTGTATAAAGATTCCAACATTATTACCACTTATTTGGACTAATACAAATCACAGTTGTATAATTAAGCCATGACATTTCAAATTTGGGACAAAAATTATTAAAATTATCACAAGTATTGGGTTACCAAGCACATAGTATCTAGCAAAAATATTTACAAAATTACCTGCATCAAATTCAAATTCTGCTCCATCAGCACTGGTATCACTTTGAAGACCACCTCCATTGTCCAGCCCAAGCCCATCTTCATGATCATAGTGCACAGCTGACTGAGGTTTCAGGGGCTGAGCTGGTCGATGTAAACTCACTCCTTTAAAGGCTGGTGTCACTACAATAAACTTCATCCACTGCCTTGCCAGTGCAACTAAACCTTTCTTTAAAGTTACCAAAGCAGGAAGGCCATCACTCTGTAACAACAATGACATGGTTAGGAGTAATATTACTGTAACAATAATAGTTACTATTTAAGTGTTCTGCATACATTTATTCATTTAAATCTCATAACTCTCATTTAGAGATGAGGAAACTGGAATTTATATGTTGAGTAATTTGTCCAAATTTACACAGGAGAGTCACTATTTCAAGTTGACTATAGAGCTCAATCGCTAAACACAATGTTGCATCTTTCTATCATAAACAACCCAGCAGTACCAGGTAAATAAGAGACTAAACATGGGGTGTAAAGTGGGATTCTCCTTAAGAAGCATTCAAAGCACTTCGCCTGCTTTGCTCAACTGAAGAATTAAATGTATTTTGCGCTACCTGGAATATTCATCAAGCAAAGAGGAAATTATTTCTTTCAAAGATTAGGTAACCACCTCTATTTTAACATTAAAAAATTAATAAATTACTATAGTTAAATGACAGACACAGAAGGATTTGTAACTGCTTTGAAACTTAAACATATGATCAGTAAGAATTACATAATTTAGAATATATTTTATTCCACATGGTGATGATTTTACAAAAGAAAATTTGCCTATTGGAGCCTTAGCCTAAGGAGAAAATATGCAACTCCTCTCCCCTTTCCTACAATTCCTTGTATTAGGAATAATAGCTTTGACTGAAGAGAGCCATTTACTAGGTGGCAGGAATCACCTCACTTACTTTCTGAGGAACATCAGGCCCCTTAGCCTGTCCTTTCATTCCTAGACTCAAGTAAGGAGGGTCATCTTGTGTTTCTTCCTCTTACATGGAAACCATATCCCAGCAGAGCATCCATCCGTGGGAAATGCCTGCCTGTGACTAGACGGGCAAGTTAAACTTGCACTGTGGATCTCCCAGTCTTCAATTCACAGGATGGGAGTAGAAAGTACTATACCAGCCTCAGGTCTAAGTACCTTTATGAAATCCATAATTTACTCCAGATTCTTTCATTAGAGGTTATCAGGAGCTTGACTGACCATTAATAATACTGATACATTGATTACTAATTTGGCTAAAGCTTCCTGTGTATTCTCTATTGACCAGAAACTTGGAGAGGAGAGGGAGATCCTCAAGCTCTAAGCCTCTAATCACGTGCTTCCATAGTGCTTTTCTAGTGCAGAGATATACTGTATTTATTCGTACAGTTACATATTCCCCCCTCAATCATTAATTAGTCCTTATTTTATTAAACATTTCTGTGAAATTTGACTCTAATGATTACTCTCTTGTTTGAAATTCTTTATACCTTTGGTTTCTAAAACCTTCTTTCCTGGTCCTTCTACCTCTTCTTTTCCCTCCTCAGCACTCTGGGTACCTCTATGCACCCTCTCCACGCTCCTTTAATTTTGGTATTTATCAGGGATCCATCCCTGACCAGTTTCTCACTCAACATATCATCCCTAGAAGGCTCACCCATATCCGCAGCTTCTAACGCTTTCATGCTGGCAACTCCCAAACCATTAATTTGAGCCCAATCTTGTCAGTAGCCTAGATTTCTAACCACATTTCTCCTTTGGACTTCCCATACTCATCCCAAACCTTCTGGGTCAATGGCTACTCAACAGAATAGAGGCTTTTTTAAAGCTAACATATGATTCCGGTAACTCACCATTGTAGCATCATCAATGATGGAGTAATTTGCCTGGTGCAGGTAGTGATGTAGTATATTACACAGTAAGCATGAAGGATTTTCTTGGAGAAAGCGGGCAACTTTTGTAAGTCTGTTGTATTTACTTCTTAAGGGAAAATGTACACTTTTATTCTGTGAAAAGCAAAACAACAGATTCAGAATGACACAGCAAAGATACAACAAACAAAAGATATCTAGAAATTAGGAACTTGCAGGTCTGATGTTTTCCAACAATGATAATAAGGGATCATTTTCAATAATAAACTTTGTATGATACCTTGTATTGTTGAAAGACATACCTCTAATGCTTCTGTCATTATGCATCCCATAACAGCACAAATTCTCAAGGTTCCCTCGGTTTCTAATTTGTTTAAGGATGACTTGAGTTGATCAATGGGAACAAGCCATGCACCAACAGCTGGAGTTGCAGTGCTTAAAAGGTTTAGCTGCCTTTTAAAATGAAAAAAAAAAAAATTATAAAAACAAGTGTTAAGATTTGTATTTCAAACAATCTCCCATATCTACTGTACTTAGTGGCTATTTTAGTTAGGCAAAATTACCTTTCCTTTTGACCACTAGATAAATTCTGAACATATAAGTAGGAAATGCAAAGAATAGATAACAGAAAATAAAGAAAAATATAAAAGTCTGTTAGAGGTGAAAAGAGTATATAAAAAGCTTATGGCAGGGTGACATGTAAAAATAAAACTAAAACCCTAGGAAAGAAGAAGGGTCAAACAAATTGGGAATAATGTCTATAGAAAGTATGAAGTAGGAAAGATGGAAAAGAAACTGGCAACCCTAATACTGGATATATCAGAAAAACAATTCAAAAAATACATGAAACAGAATTGTATGTTACTTAAAATAAAAAAAAAAATCAAGGGATAGTAATATATCTTTAAAACTTTTTACCTAGAAAATGCATGTGCAGGAGATCTCACATTGGTGGGAGCTGCAAAACTAAACCAAATTTCCTTGATGGTCAACTTCATGCTACAGGAATCTGGAGGTGGAGGCATTAAAGGTAGATCTTTTTTCAAATCATCAGATTCAACTCCTTCATCCTATATAAAACAGAGTACCAAAAACATTAATGTATAGTCCCTTAAAACCACTAGCACAGAGTGTTTTATGAACAAAACCTTTCTATCAAATCAAGTTCTACAGATAATAACACCGTGCTATAAAACAGGTAACATAAACCTTGCTCAGCCTAATCCTTATTCTGAGAAATACCTATGGATCCTTGAAGCTCCAAGGAGCACAGTCTGAAAAACACTGCATTATAACGAACCATAAGTCAGAGATCTTAGAACTAAAGTGTTTCTCTCAATCACTTCATTCAGTCACATATGTTTAGGGATACTGTTTCTTTTCCTAGATGAGAGAAAGAAGTTTTATGACTTGCCAGAGGTCATACAACTATTAAGTTGGAGAATGAGTGACAGCATTAAGGTCTTCTGCTTCCTACTGCAATCTATTTTCCATTCTATCTTAATAGAATATTTCAAACTTCCAAATAAAGTGCCATAAGAAATACTATTATAGCCTATGTTCAAATAAATAACACTATACAATAAAAAATTCTTAGTTATCCTGGATGCTAGTAATCTGAATCTGTATTGAGAAATAGGAATAATACTTTTTAAACATGTAATCACCACTCTTCAGAATGCAGGGAGGTAAGAAGCATAATATTAAAGAAACAAACAAAATCCATTGCCTGTTATATCTGTTTAATAGGTTTCTAATTCATTTTTAGATATTCTTGGTCAAAATAAGGAAAAGGTTGGCATTTTCTTGTGGGATGACTGAGGAATGAAAAGTATCCACAAAACAGCTTTAAATCCTAAATATTACAAGACAATGTGAACCATAGACCCTAGTAATTTTAAAGTCAGCAGGCACTAAATATAAGTCCACATTCCCATATCTGCAATTCCACAACATTCTGAAAATCTAAATCTGTTTTTGTGGCATCAAAATCTGATATGAACTTGTAAGAGACTATTTATCCCACTTGGTGTTTTCATTCATGTCTTGCTGTAGAAATATTCAAATATTTCAACATGTAGTGCTATCTCAGATTGCACTAGGAGTTTACGTAGCTTATACACACCCCATATTACCTTTATTTTATTTTTTATTGAAGTATAGTTGATGTACAATATTGTATGTTACAGGAGTACAATATAGTGACTCACAATTTTTAAAGGTTATACTCCATTTATAGTTACTATAAAATATTGGCTATATTCCCTGTGTTGTATAATATATCCTTGTAGCTTATACATAATAGTTTGCACGTCTTAATCATTTATAATGGAATCTAAAAAATACAGCAAAGTAGTGAATATAGCAAAAAAAGAAGCAGACTCACAGATATAGAGAACAAACTAGTGGTTATCAGTAGGGAGAGGGAAGGGGAGAGGGGCAATATAGGGCTACGGCAATTACCTTTCTTTTAAAGCAAAAAAATCTAAATTCTCAAATACATCTGGCCCATGGATTTCAGACAAGGGCTGTGAGCCAGGCAACTGAGCATATACAAATATACAGAAGACAGTCTAGAGGAACTTGAACTTTAAAAAACGGGAGAGGGGGGGCTTCCCTTGTGGCGCAGTGGTTGAGAGTCCACCTGCCGATGCTGGGGACACAGGTTCATGACCCGGTCCAGGAAGATCCCACATGCCGCGGAGCGGCTGGGCCCGTGAGCCATGGCCGCTGAGCCTGCGCGTCCGGAGCCTGTGCTCCACAACGGTGAGGCCACAACAGTGAGAGGCCCGCGTACCGCAAAAAACAAACAAACAAACAAACAAACAAAAAAAAAAACGGGAGAGGGGCTTGTAGATAATAAGCAAGTACTTATAACAACGTGTGAAGCAAAGTAACAAAAAACTTGGTTTTAGACTGACTGAATTTTTGGTGCCTACGGCACATCTAAATGATGATATCTAAAAGGCCATTGGATACAATTCTGAAGCTCAGTAAAGGGTTGATGCTGAAGGCATAACTGATGGGAAAGAGCAGTGTCATCAAATTATGGACCTGGACTAGGAAATGAAACAAGTGAGGGAGTGGACAAAGAGCAAGAAGGGTAGCCAAGAACAGAACATGGGGGGACACCCACATTTATGAAGGACAATGAACTACATAAGGAGATGGACCAAGAAAAGTCAGAGAACCAAAAGAAAGCAACGTTACACAATTCGAGGACTTCCACCAAGGAGGACAGGATCAGAGAAATTCAGGAAGATACCTGAGTTTCTGTCAAGTATTTTAGAAGGTGAAGGAGAAGGAAAGAAGAGATAGGTTCTTCCGAGCTCTTTGTTCAGTGAGCAGCTGCTATATATTTTAATTTCCTTAATCGAAGTGCTAATCCCCACCCAGCTCTCAAATACTTCCAAAGACCTCACAAGAAAACTGTGATTAAAACCCTTTACTATGCATCAAATCAAAATAAACTTTTCAAAAATAAATTCCCAGAAACCTGGGTTCAAGAGTGATTTGCCAATGCATACTAGATACCCATGACACATTTCTTAGTTAAAAGGTGGTTTCTTTCCTCTTCAATTGGTCTAATTTCCAAATGATCAGAAGTGCTATGTGTGTTTAAGAACAACATTTACCAAGTTCTTACTATGCTGTAGACACCGAGTTAAGTGTTTCATATGTACTGCCTCCTTCAATCTCCACAACTCTAGGTCAATATCATTATAATACTCCTATTTCAGAAACATAGGAGACAGTTAAAAAAACAAAAAAATGTGCCCAAGGTCACCAATCAGGTAGTAGTACAACTATTCTGTAGTCTAGAATTTTGAATATTTTCATTATTGCTGTTACTATATTCATCACCATGAAATTATACAATAAAAATAATAAATGAGTTGCATGTAAGGTGTTCTTCAGGCTTCCAAATGAAATAGGTAGATATTGACAAAAATATTTAAACTTACATGAAATACTACCAATAACAAAACTGTTTATTTAAAAAATGAATTCTGCTAAAATCCTTCAAATAAGATAAAAATAAAGCCTGCTTTTCTGAAATTCTATTAATTCATTAATTCAACAAATATAATTAAGTACTTAACATAAGCAAAATATTATGCTAGGTACTATGACAGATATAAATATATCTATAATATGGTGCCTACATTTTAGCAATTATACTCTAGTAGAATATAATCACCAAGATGCCTTGGCTACCATTTAAGCAAAATCCACAACATGGAAAGACAAGGAAATATACTCCAGAAATTAAATGTGAATTGGGTATGTAGTTTTCTATTTTATCTTCCCAAATCATTATTATTATTAGAAATTCACCAACTTGTTCATCGGAAACAGAATTTCCATTTAAGTCTGAAGAAGGGCTTGTTCGGTCACAAGGAAGATTATCATCAGAGACATCAGTATTATAGCCGCTGCCAGTTGGAGAATCAGAAGAATTATTGGATGTCAGCACTCCACCCCTTTCCGTGACATTAGCTTTACCCATAGTTCCAAAAGTATTATATAAAACAGCACCAGACTGTCTTCCTCCTATACAAATGAAAGAATTTATTTATTAAAAACACTGGGTGTCTCAATGCTGTACTCTGTCATATCCATAAAAATAAAAAATAAAAATCTCATGAAGATTTTTTTTCTCACCAAAACTTTGCCCTTATCTATAAAAGTGATATAATATTGCAATATCAGGTAAGGAATTATAGGCATATACACTACTATTATATATAACTAAGCCTAAAAGTCTTATACACAATTCAGCTTTCCTATTTTAATGTATTAGTCAGTAATGTAAAAGAAAATAAATACAAGTCAGTATCGCTGAATAAAGGATTTACAGTATTTTCATCGTATATGGCAAGGCTCTACTAATCAAAGATCCAGTTTCCAAAGATGCAAACTTCCAAAAGTTAAGAGGCTTTATATTTTATTTGAGAATTTTTTCTGAACTATGCACTGCTTTGCTCAGGCATTTTACATGTCTAGATGCTCTGCTAGTTTTGAATCACACAATAATTTCATTAAGCTCCACTTACGCAATTGGGATGGGGCACCCACTCCTAGTAAATAATCCCAGATGCCACACTTTCTGCTTGAATATGCTGATTCAGGTTATTGAAAGTCATGATTGTTCAAAACTTTTCAGCAGTGTGTGGCCAATTTGTTCCCCACTTAAGCAGAAATTTTTATAAAAAGCTTACCTTTTATGGTTAAGTTTTCAAGTCCACATTCAAACATTATCCATCCCCATTTTTCTTGGCTGGGACCTATTCGAGTTACATCTGGAACAGCCTGCTGATCAGTTTCATCCACAAAAGCAAACTCATCCAACTCTTCAAGAGTAAATAAAACTTTGGACTTCTCAAAGGGGATAGCAGTGATGGCACAGGTACCAATATCTATTATCAAAAGAAAACAAAATGACCATTTTTAAAGACAGAGGTTTGTATATTTTTTTAAAACAACAAATAATGTAAGCATGTGGCACAGTGGTTGTCTTAAAAGATAGTATTCTGTCAAAAAGAAAAATAAACAAATGAACCAACCAATTTCTAAAATAGCACTGCCTAATGTCATACTACTTAAAAAGTGCCATAATCATGTTGAAGTTAGAGGGAGAAAAGAAGATTCCATAATTAACAGATAAGTGCTCAGAGACAGGATAAATTCATTTCTGAGAGATTATAGGGTACTCTAAAAATCTAAACTTAAAAAGTTCCTGAATAATTCAGCTTCATAGTAAACTATTTTTAAATACTTTCTCATCATTTTACAAAATAAAAAAATTATTTTAATTAATTACCTAGCCTTAGGAAAAACATTATTTTCCAGGAAAACTATAGCTTTCACTCAAAGATTGCTTTATGCTAACATTTTATATAACAATTCATCACAGATATTGCCATAATTCCATCCCTTTCAATATGCAATATGGGAGCCAACATCCTGAGTGCCTGGCAGAGATTTTTAGTTTATCTTACTGTTTTTTCATTTCTTTCTCTGATTACAGCTAATGAATACAGAAAAGCAAAAAGAAGATAAAAAAAACACATGTAAATTTACCACCCAGAGATAACTTGTTTACGTCTGAACTAAGTTTTCTTCTAGCTCTTTAGAGATCATTTTACAAATCCAGCTTTGGTTCCCACCTTTCATGTAGCAGTCAACTATGATAATTTCCTCAGTTCATTAAAAATTCTTCAAAGATATTAAAAAGCACAGCCATGTCTATTATTCTTATTGCTGCTATATTTTACAGATCTGACTACCTGCTTCTGATACCACTATTAATTCTTTTTAACAAAGCTGTGCCTACAGGATGATTTTAAAAAGAAAGAAAGACTATAAAGATCATACTCTCTGTTCTACAGTGAGCAAACAGATACCATGAAGAAAACAGATGCGAGATAGAAGCAGTTTCTAATTTGGGGCCATACCACCCACCTTCCCACCAAAGTTTACCTTCCATCCTGCGTAGAATGTGAGTAATGAATAGTTAAATACTATGTGTTCAGTATATACAGAAATACCTTTCTCTTTCTTACATTGATAAAATACTCAAATTGTAGCAAACTTCAAAGGAAAAAAAATTATGTTTCCTTTTGCAAAATCCTCTTACATTTATACATGTCAAAGAAAAATATGTTGTAGACTCCTACCCGTTGTATCAAGACCCCTCAGTTGCCCATGAACTCGATGAATGTTTAACTTGGCTGCAATCTCTTTGCCTTTTTCCGCTCCAGCGTTTGATCTGAGAGATCCTGATGACTGAGGCTGCATCTTAGTGGCATGAACATACCTATCAAAATTTGATGTTCTACCAGGGTCTGCACTGTTTGAAGTCTCTTCAACCACACCTCTTTATGAAAAAAGAAAGAGTATGATGGTTAACATTTAAATAATACATAGTTCAGTAAAAACATTTAACTAGTATTTTTTTAAATCCACTATTTTAATTAAACCAATATTAATAACAAATTCTTCAGTGTTTACTAAAAGATAGTATGAATAAAAACAGTACAAACTTTTTAAAACCTACTTTGCTAATCTTAAAGTGAGATTTGAAATTCCAATACCAGTTCTGAGTTTTAACATTAGAATTTTCCGAAATGTATTAAAAGGATGGTTAAAGCTTGCTTTTACATCCAGCAAGATAGTCATGGCTCAAATTAATAAACTCTTTCTTACCTGTTCATACGAACTTGTGTAGCAATTCTGTCAAAACACAGTGCTACTAAGGAAACATGAGTCACACTTCTACTAGGAGCTGTACTCGGAGATTCTTCCACTGAGGCTTGTAGCAAACATAAGTTCACCTAACACACAAAATGTCACATATTTCAGAGTTGAAAAGTAAAAAGTGATCACTTAAACATAAGATATATAGGAAAATGAAAAACTGCCATTAGGAATGGCATATCTATGTGTATGAGAGTAATGAAGGAGAAGCTTATAAACTCTCATAAAATAATAATTAAATTCTTACTGGATCAATGTGAATTATTTTAGTAAATATTACCCAACATTCTGCTTAAGTAAACTATTTACATTACATTAAATGTTACATTAGATCATCAAGGAAATAAAATATATATTTTTGATATTACAATCTATTCTACCACCATTCAGTTTAGTAAATACAAAGGATAAAAACCACCAAAATATTCTCTTTCAGGAAAACTTGTTTAAATATTAAATTTTTACCTTTGGTATGCTAACATTAGCCTGAAGACCTTTAATTGTTACATTATCTTGCTTCATTGTAAGATTTGTCTGTGCTTGTCCTTGGTTAGTCATTCCTATGGTAGAATGTTCAGTTTTTGCTCCTCTAACATCCTGTTTGGAAGATAGCTAAAAAGATTGAAAGCGGAATTATTATTTCACAGACCTTTCGTAATTTCCATATCATCTACAACAGCAACTTGTTATTCACTGTGCTCCTTTATACCCATCTAGGTACCAGCTGCCATCTGGTTTAGCATTCCCAGGCTTAAAGTCCAAACCTTAGAAAAGCTAGAAAATAGACTGGCAGCCCCAGTGTTGAGAGAAGTGATACATGATAAAGCAAAATCAGCCTACATAAAAACATGTACTTGAGAACATATTTGGTTTCTGATAATTAGCTCCTTGTTGGCTGGGAATATTTTCAAATTTCTTTTTTGATTTGTACTCCTCTAGCCAAACTACCTATCACATGAAATGCCAATATATCTTGAATAACTGGATCACTAAAAACAATCAGCTTTACTTTCACCTTGCCTCTGGTCCATAGTCCAAATGCGACTCAGATACATCTGAAAGTCAAGTGGACAATCACTAGATGAGGATTAATCACCAGGATATGACTGCTAAGAACCTGGCTTTGTGACTAGGACCACAGTGTTAAGTAAAATATCGCACACCAGAAGACAGTGAGTGACTTGATTCACCGAGGTGAACAAAAATAACCTCAAAACTATTAAGATACAAGTTATCTAATCACAGAGGAAAGCCAAAATAATATGCAGATTTGCTTTCTTAGTAAATGAATGTACCACTCCTAAACAATACTCATTCACTCAGGACCAAAGCTCTTTAGGAAAGGCTTAGAATTAAACTACTTCCAAAATAAAAGAAAAAATAATGCTACATTTTAATAAATATTTTACTCCTCTTATGCTGTCTCTTATGGAGCCAATGACATATAAAGATTATTTAGAAATGTTCACGTATTCCAATTTAAATGACTAATAAAATTTTAGTATATTCAAATTTTTTTCAAGGTTGGATATTATGCACCTGTGAAGAATACTCAATTTGCCACACTCACTGAACAAAAGGTTCTTACATTTTCTGAGAAGGTAGTCTTGCTATTTTGGACAGCTTCCCTGAGGACTTTGACATGTAGATCATCCACAATTGCAGCTGGATGTCTAGTACTAGCACAATGAACCATGGCTTCAATATACCTGAGGGAAGAAAAACAGTATATGAAACATTTTAATATCACTTAGGATCTAGTTTATCTAATCTATCCCATTATGTTCCATTCTAGATTTTATTCTAAGATTCTTAGTTTTGTCTCCCTAGATAGACTATATCTCCTTGCAGGACAGACAATATATTATTTCCTCTTTATACCTTCATTAACCAGACAGTAGTAAGAATATCAAACTTAGTAATTAGTTCCTGGGTATTTGATAAATTTTATGCTTATCAGCCCAAAAGCAAAAAGTAGAAAATACAATGTAATATAACTATTATAATATTGCAATATATAATTATTTAGGCTGAAAAAGTAACAAATGATAACTGAAACATAGTCCTTTTAAAATACATTTTCATTTCTATTCAATCAAAATAGCCATCATCGTTCTTTTTCATGAAAATACTATATCACATACACTTATTATTTTATAAAATAGTAGTTGTAGTTTTAATCAAAATTAATACCTGTCTAAAGCTTCAGCCACTAGGGGAGTCAGAACAATATCAACGGTTCCTTTTACTTCAACTATGGCTGTCGTTCTGGTCTGAGAGACTGGTTGATCCAAAGTCCACTCTTCTGTTAATGTTTCATCATCTGTGTTATCAACAGCTTTCTTTTCCAGAGGAGTATATGGTGTACTATACAATTTAACAAGCAAAGTATATATTAAAAAGACCAGTATATATATGAAAAAAATAGAAGTTGGAGCTTCCTTAAGATGAGTGACCCTTAAACTTATACTTATTTCAACTAAAAATTTCATGAAATTGGACTAGATATTATATGTCCCAAATACTCTTCAAGGACAAGACAAATTAGGCAGTAAAATGCAAATTGTTCAAAGATGGTTAATATATCAAATGATAAAAAAAAATTTTGATATATTTACTTGGCAGGGCTCTACCAAAATATGAAAATTATAATACTGAATTCTTGTTAGTTCCCAATTTTAATATGCCAAGTTATGGTTTGCATAGTATGTCTAAAAGAAATGTTACTGACTACTTATACATGTAGGCAAAGCCATGAAAGACAACAGAGTTGAATTATTTGGGTCAATTTATTTAAAAAATAAAGACAACAGTCAAGTAAAGAGTGGTTATTCCTCAGAACGAACTCTCTGTATCTCATAATCAAGAAAGACTGACTTTAAACTTCAAAAGTATACAATTTTTACTTACTTTGAAGTTGATCCTGAAAGCTGCATTCCTCTGTCTAGTAAAGAGTTAGCTGTGAGCCCTTGTTTGATAACCTAGAATAATAGAAAACATTACTTATAGACTAGAATTTTAATATTAATTATTCTGTAATTTTATGCTATAAACTGATACTTGTGAATATCCAAATTACCTTGTTAATGTGATTTTGATATGTATGATATAAATATTTAACAAATTGAAAAAAATCACAGGAAATATTCAACTGGCAATTTCATTTTCTAATTATTCAGAAAAATGACAGAGTAGGGCTGTAAGGATTTAGCGAGAGTAGACTATACAACTAAAGCTTAAAAGCAAGTGCTTCAAATGTTTTTCCTCCATAGTTCCTCTTTAAATTGTGCTTTTCTTAGAAAAAGCTAATTTTAGAGTTTTGTAGCACAATCAACTTTTAAGTGGGAAAGAATCCCAGAGTAACATTAAATTATAGGAAAAGCTAGATTGTATTTTATATCCATAAAAGATAACAAATAAATAATGCACTTGAATAACCAAACTAAACCCCTTTAAATGCTAGCCTGTTATTTAGATTTAATGAAGAAAAATAACTTTCTTATGTTCTATTTTTGAAGTTGTTTAAAGATATGAATTCCTTGACTTATTTACTCCAGAGATTTGACTGCCTAATCAAACTAGATTTATTGAAATACTACAATAATTCTAACCTCTCACAGCAATTCTAACCTCTATTTTTCAGAGCAAGTGCAATTCAGTTTTATACTGGAACATTCATTTACCAACATATTTTCACGTGGAATAAAGAGAACATTTTAAAATGTTGGCATGGGTAACTTATCTTAGGCAAGATAAGAAATGGGCACAACCTTAAAATCAAAATTTTGTGACTCTCTGTTTCTTCTTCCTTCAATACATATTACTCAACTGCATTTATCTCTAAGGATATTTCACTCCACTTATCACATTTCCATCACTAGGTCCAAGCCCATCATCTCTTGCACAGGCTGCTGCGACAGCCTCCTAGGTGATCACCCCAATTCCTCCTTGCGTAATGACAATTCTGTTCCACTTGGTAGCCAAAGTACGTGAGATCACATCACATTTCCTTAAAGCTCTCATGAATTTCCCAATGAAATTAAAATTCTAACTACTGATACCCTGGTCTACAGGTCCTTAATGGCCTTGCCTTTGTTCAGGTCTCTAACCTCACCATGTGCAAAGCTCTCTGCTAACTCACTATGTCTCATGCACACTGACTTCTTTCCCACTTTAGAACTTCAGCAAGGCCGATGCCTGTGCCCTGAATATAGTATATAGTGCCCCTAAATCTTCCCTTCCTCAATTCCTCCTCATCCTTTAAGTTTCAGTTTAAATGTTACCTCCTGTGATTGACCTTTCATGTCAATACAAGCTAGGCAGCCCCACTCCCCATTATTCTCTATCCCAGAATCCTTTATCTTCATAACACTTCTGAATTTATAATCATATACTGTACTTATCCATTTATCTATTTACTGCCCATCTCTCACCCTAAACTATAAGCCCCATATCTGTTTCCCTCACCATTGAACATCAAATGACTGACACACAGTAGTATATAATAAATATCTGAATATAATATGAGAATATTAACATTTAGACACTTCAAACAAGTATATATGTACATGTTAGTATATACCACGAGATTTTTGAATTGTTAATCAGTTCCATAAGATTTTATATGCTCAATTTTGGTCTTTAAAATCATAAAAATTTCTCTTATAAATTTATAATTTTATAAAAATGTCTTCATATTGGATATTATCACTAAATTTATTTTGACCTATTTTTAGCTTTCCTAAAAAAACCAAAAAAGCTATTTACAGAATACATTACAGAAATGGACAATAATTAATTAATACTAAATTATAATATCTCAAATACCAAGTGTACAGAACTGGATTTGCATAGAAGCAGTTAAGGATTAATATAATAGAACACCAACAATTAAAAACTATTTCAAAATTTTACTTTTAAGACACAGAAAATATGAATTCACAGAGACATGATCCTAATCTTAGAATATAATGTTGACACAGACTATACGTTAATTGTTAATACTCTGACGATCAAATCTGAAACTATTCCTTAATTTTATATGCTTAAATTTATAATACTCATCAATAAACCTGAGGCCTACTGTCGTACATGAAGCCATGACTTCAGGAATTTTATCTTTCAGAAAAGTAGCGAAATGACTGAGAGAGTCATTTTTTAAATATCTTAAAAATCAATTTTCCTACATAAATTTATCAGTGGAAATTAATGATTTGGCTTCTACCTTAAAAGTTGGAACAGAAAGCTGTTCAAATGATGATGAGCTTTCTTCACTGGTTGGTGTATCCAGATCGAGGGGGCGATGCAATGAGGACTTAGAGGTTCTTTTGTTGGTTGGATGCTTCACTGACCAATTAATTACTTGGAATTGTGTAAGGTAAGTCTGATAGCAATTCATCACAGGTTGCTGAGAAGTAATCTGTTCGCTCTCTACTGTTTTCTCACTTTCTACAACATACAGATGCTCTATAACATCATCCTCTCCACCTAATGCAGAAACAAAGGAAGCCTGGGAAGGATGAGTTTTGAATGGCAGAGTCCGAGGATCCTGAATGCTTTCTCCATGGCCAGTAAGTGGTCCTTCAACACTGTGATATATGGAACCCCTACTGTAGTCAATCTGCTGGGCTTGCTTTTTCTTCTTTTTTCTACCTGGATAAGTTCCAGGGCCTTCGTCACTGCTAATGGGCTCAAATTCTTCAGCTGCAGAAAAGTAAGCTTCACTATCAGCCATTGACATGCTGGAATCCATTGATCGATATTGATGAAATGAATTAGAGTCTGCTGATGGTGTGTATGGAAATGAACCGAAACTTCTTCTCTGCTTTGGTGAGTCTAGTACATTTTCATCACTTCGGGAGACATCACTACTAAACTGGACTCCAACCGTAACAGGCTGCTTGTCCCCATAAAAGGCAGCAGTAAGGCTCTTGGTACTTCCAAGTCGGGTGGAACATACAGAGGCTTGTCGTTTCAAGGGAGATCTCAGAGGAGACTGACCTACTGACTTATCCTGAGTATTAGGAGACACAGGGCTATTTCCTGAAATTTCTGTAGGAATGCTAAAACAGAAACAAAAACTATTAACATATACTGCACACCATATAATTTAAGTATAAATAGAAGTACTTATAAAATCCTTTCTGTATATATTAATCATTTATTTTACAAATAAAGGAAGTTGTAAGCTTTTACAATAAAATATCCATACAAAGTAACAAAACAGTACAATATATGCTCCTACCCCACAGAGTTCCCAAAAAAAATTGAGGCAACTTAAAACACAATAAAAATTTAAAGAAACCCAGAGTATAACCCAGAGTATAATCTTCTGTCCATAATCCATGAACACTAATGCACTTATAAGTTTTTTTTCCCACATCCTTTAAAAGTTTATGTAACAAAATATACCAGGGGCCTTTGATTAAATGAGAGGAAATGAGAGAGGGAGAAGTCACAGATAACCCCAATATTTCTGACTTCAGCAACTGATATGCTAGTGCCATTTACTGAGGCACAACAAGTTGAACATGATAGGCACAAGATCATTTTTTAATATGTTGAGTTTGAGCCCTCCATGAAACATCAAGAAGGTAGCTAGGTTCACAGGGACAAAGGTTTTGGATGGAGTTTTTAACATTTATAAGATGTTAGCTACAGATCATAATTGAAGCCAAACAGTTACTAAGACTGCCTAGGGAAACAGTATAGAGTCAGTGGAGAAAAGGGTACATAACAGTCTTAAGGGATAATGACATTTAACAAATGGCAGGCTGTAAGGGGAAGAGAAAGAAGGGGAGGGAAAAAAAATGGAGGACTTGGAAATAGAGACGGAGAAGGAAAAGCCAAGGAGATGGGAGGAAAATCTGAAATGTGCTATCAAGTCGAGAGGAAAGTGTATTTCAAGAAGCAAGTAATCAACTAGGGGCCAAAAGAAGGACCAAAAAATATTCAACACACTGGAAGGATAATATCCAAATGTTAACAATGGTTCACTCTCAGTGGTGGGATGACAAGAAATATTCATTTTTCTTATACTTTTCTGTATTTTCCTAACATCTGGAATGAATGTATATGTATTACTTTTGTAATCAGAAAAACAACAGCAAATGGACATTTAAAAATAAGTTCAGGAGGAGAAAAAATTCTCTACAACAGGTGAGTTGAGAGGAGAGAAGTTTTTCTTGCCACAGTTTTAAGCACTTGTAATCCTACGATCAGGTTTCTAAATCTAATTGAATACTGACCTCACTTGGCCATCATCTCTTTTCGTACCATGCAAGAATTCTTTTTGAACCAAATGATTATCGGCAACAGAAGAGGGACTTTCCTTTTCACCAGCCAATAGAGGCTGTGCAGCACTAGAACTACTATTCTCTTCTGAAGAAGAGGATGAGCTATGAGATCGCAATGGTACTTGAAGACTAAGGTGCTGAGTTTTTCTCTCTACTTCTATTCCCACTGATTTGTTTTCCCATTCTTTCCTCTTCATGCCATTCACATTACCTAAACAAACAAAAAAGTGAGTTACATAAACATAATAATTTCAAAAGCAATCTATGAAAAATATGATAACTTAATCCAATTCCCTGTTTTTAAGTATATAATCATTTTTAAAAAGCACAAGTAACTAATTTCACATAGCAATATGCTAAACACTACAGAAAGATATCAACATAAGTATGAATCCAGAGTCCATACACAGTGAATTTTCTTTTTTTAAGCTATTTATATGAAAATTTTCCAACTTAGAAAACTTTCAAGAGTGGTAACCAAGCCATCAAAGATATTTTACTCGAAATTACCTATCTTAAACACTCTGCCCCCATTTGCTCTATTTTTATAAAGACATATTTTTGGAACCATCTGAGAGTAATTTGCAGATGTAGTAGGCTTTTACCCTAAATACTTAAAGGTTTATTTCCTAAGAATAATAAAAAAACACAGTATAATTATCAACTTGGTATATTTGGTGTTTATACCATACTGTTATCTAGTCTACCACATGCTTTCCAATTTTCTCAAATGACCCAATAATGTCCTTTAAAGCACTTCTGCCCTCTCCAGTATAGGATCCAATCTAGGTCTGTATATTATTACATTTAGTTGTCATGTTTTCTTTAATCTGGAACATTTTCTCAGCCTTTTATAAGAGCCCTGTGATGTGTTATGTAAATTGGGGGTGGAGAGGGATAAAAGGAGAATTCTATAGCTGCTTAGATCCAAAAAATAACTACTGCCCTACTTCCCCTCTTCTCCAGCCATCCTTGTGCTACTCAAGAAAGAAGAACATACTAGTAGGAGAAAACATCTCTCCAAGCAGAAGGCACTTCTACACGGAACTTAAGCAGTAAGAAGACTTAAGAACTTACAGTATAAGTAATATTATTTGCTTCTACCACCACAAATGTAAAAATCCAACAGAAGTCAAAAGAAAAATGGGTTTGAGTCATTTCTAAGTGATAGGAAACTAGTGTTCACTGACCTTCCAAGGAAATTCTTTGGTTCCATTGATATGCCCTCCTTGATTCTATCCTGACACTGTACATCTATATGTGGCTCCTGGAATACACAGGGACTAATTCCAATCTTCCTTGCACAAGAAACTTATGGCAATTTACCAATTACAGCTCATTCCTGAGAAAATCACTAGGAGACACAGACACTCCCTATTACACGGTATAAGAACTAAAATGAGGTTTCTTTTGTTTACTCTTAGAGAAATTGCTATTTTCTCCCTTTTATACCATATGTAAATTCCCTGTAGATTTTCTTCCTTGAGTTTGCGATAGTTAAATTTTGATCTGCAGATCAGAAAATCAAACAACGTCTTTATAAATAGTGCCAGCTCTAGTAGGGTGGAAAGAACTAAAGTGGTTTCGATGACTGTAATTCTAGTTTATGCTCAGCCATATACATGACTTTTTGAGTTCATGCAACTCAGCCTCAGTGATGACCTCAGTTACTTCACCATGTACAGGGAAAATAAAGAACTCACACGGTAGTTTGTGGATGAAATAAGAAATGCCTGTGAACACCTTTAAAAACAAACATTATTCAAAAGTAAGAAAGTAATATTATAAGAAGACAGCTAAGTAAATTTTATTTCATATGTTTCTTGACCTTTAAATGTCAAGAAGTTTTGGTGTTTGCTGATTTTATAAGATAATCTGCTCTTTATTCTAGTAAAACTGCTGAAGTCAAGTAATCTTAAAATAACATGTACAACTTTATTAATATTCAGTGAAATATCATTTAAACAAGAATTTGGCATATGTAGTAGTCTAGCTCTTTCCTCTAAGAGCTCCTTACACATGAAAATCAATCCAATAAATTCTTAAAGTTAAAACTACTTCTTTTCTATCTTTGTCTACTGACAAAAGGCAGAGCTAAGTTAATGTTTCTGAATGGATCAAGGAAAAATAGCTAAATACTGGTGAGATATCAAGACTTTTCTACATTTCACTTCTTGACAGCATGGCAACTTAAGCAGTAAGTATTGCACTTAATTGTAGGAATACACAACTAAGAAACACAAAGGAAAATGCATTTCTGAAGTCTTTGGAGAAAAGATGCTAGATAAATATAAATCCAGTATGCCTAAAGCCACCATTCACTGTTCATATCAAACTCATGTATTTGCAAAGCTATCCTACAGGCTCTAAAACCAAATTTCTCTTCTTGACATGTACAGTTTTAGTAAGAAGAATATTTTGCAAAAGTAGTGAATAAAATGAGGGCCAATAGTATAAATATTTCTATGGATAAGTTTTTCCTATAAAGGTAAGCTGGTAAAACAATCATTACCTCAAAGCATAGCTATTCCTAAGTATATTTCTGGAATCTGGATTCTAGGGAAATAATGATATATAAGGAAATATTTAGAATAAGTTGGGCTAGGAAAAATCACCCATGTTAACCACAGAAGATCTGAATAGTAAATCTACTTTTGCCTTGTGCAACTCTGAAAAACTCACTAGTCTTATCTGGTTAGAGTTAATCACCTGCAAAACAAAGACAGATTATACTAAACCCTATGTGTAAGACTGCTCAAAAAACTAAGTTGAACAAAGTAACACTGAACTTCTCTCAGAATGGCATAGGGATGAAGATAATAAAAGATTAACACAAGTGACAACACATTACCATCTACAATTTTGGGAACTTCTTTAGTAATGATCCATTCTCCAGGCTGTAGCAGAGACTGTCCATAATACATATCAGACTCTGCACTCGTGCTTGAAAATGCAGAGCTACTGGAAGGTGTCAACTCTTCAAGTCTGAAGAAATCTAGGCCAGTTACTGTGCCGCCGAAGAATCTGCAGCCACCAAGACAACCACACTTGTTCCTACACCTCTTATTCTTCAGGGTATCATCTGGCCACAAAAACCACAACCTAAACAAAACCCAAAATGAAACAAACAACATAACAAAAAATCATTAAGAAATCAGAAACTTTTGAGCAGATAATCAATTAAATATAACTGTTAATGTTTTCAAAGAAGTTTGTTTTTACAATGGACTATCTTTTTAATTATTTTGCCTTTCTTAAAAAAAAGGTCTCACCATGGTGAGATGAAAATAGGTAGGAACAATAATGAGAAATAGAGCATATGTTAAAAAAAAACAAAGAGCTAAAAAAGAAGCATATATATAAAAATTAGACATTTAAATCCAGTTTAAAGACAGCAGTAAACATTCTCAAAAGAACTAAAAATTTAAACATTAATCTAAAAAATAGCCAAGGGACTTCCCTCGTGGTGCAGTGGTTAAGAATCTGCCTGCCAGTGCAGGGGACACGGGTTCGAGCCCTGGTCCGGGAAGATCCCACATGCTGCGGAGTAACTAAGCCCTTGCACCACAACTACTGAGCCCGTGTGCTGCAACTACTGAAGCCCGCGCACGTAGAGCCTGTGATCCACAACAAGAGAAGCCACTGCAATGAGAAGCCCATGCACCGCAACGAAGAAAAGCAGCAACGAAGACCCAACACAGCCAAAAATAAATAAAATTTTAAAAAATGAATAAAAATTTAAAAAATAGACAAAACTATTACTATAGATTATGCTTAATAGATTATTATCTTTAGCATTTCAGAGCCTATTTCTAGTACACCAAAATGTTATAAATATGGGGCAAGTAAAAAATTATTTCTCAATAAAATCAAAATAATGCACCATTCTATATTTTAGGAAAAAAAATTGTAATGATTTTGTAATAAGGACTCTGAATAAAGTATTGAGAATTAAGACAATAAGATGTCTACAAAATTCTGTAAAACGTCTGTAAAATTCTTCAAGCTCTGTGAGTGAGCCCCACAGAAAACTGTCAGCATTTATTAACTCCCCTTTCTTAAAAAATATTATATAAGTCTGGGAAATATATCTTTATTTTTTTTTTACTTTAATAAAACCTCATATTAACAGTCCATTTTTCTAAGCATTTCCACATGCATTATCTCACTGGATCCTCAGGGCTCTCATAGGAAGACAGAATAGGTATTGCATTTTCACTTTACATTCATTCATTTATATTTCCTGAACATATCTACTGTGTGCCTTGTATTGTGCTAGGCAAAACTGACATAGCCTTATCCGTGTGAAGTTTACAGTACAGAGGCAAAGACAGGCCACAAATAAGAATATCTAATCATAAATTACAGTAAATGCCCTGAGGAAAAGAACAGGGTGTTGTGACAAAGAAAATGTACGTAACCTTTCAAAAAATAATATTTGAGATATGAAAAATAAGATGGAATAAATATATCAAGCTAGAAGTGAAGAAATTAATATATCAAATTAGAAGAGGAACATCCATCTAGAGAAGACAGAAGGAAAAATATGTATAACATATGTAAAGCACCTGATGCAAAATCTGGAATATAGAAGTTGTACAACAAATGTAAGCTCCCCTTCCTGTCTTTATATAAACCAATGTGCTAGTTCTCAAACTTCAGCTTGCATTAGAATCACCGGGAGGGCTTATTAAAATATGGAGAGCTAGGCTCCACCTCCAGAGTTACTGATTGAGGTCTGGGAAGGCCTGATTACTAACAAGTTCCAAGGAGGCCTTGGTGCAGGTGGTTTAGGAACTATACTTTTCAGAAATACTAATCGAATGAAACTAATGGTCTGGGAGTCCAGTAACTTTTCCAGTTTTATCAGAAATGAATACACTTACTCCCCAAAACTCCTGGGAGTCAAATATGCACTAAGGCAGCCAAAGCAGAAGATCAATGAGCTACCATGTAGGGAGAAGCAATTCACCACGGGCCCTAAACAGCCCTACCTGTTCTTGCTGGATATGCCAAGAATGCAAGGCTCTGACCAGGCCATTTCTCAGGATTGTGCTGATAGTAAGCAATCTTAAGGGATGAGGTAATGTCTCACCCTGGAAAAGAGCAGGCTTGCTTCCACTTATTATAAAAGTAGAATTTTTATTCTTAGGTAGAATCCCTAAGCTCAGTGTGCCTCTTCTATAATGCATCCCACTATGTGTAAACATCCATCATGGGTCTTTTCTGACACCCCCATGGGACTCAGGGATAGGGGTACCAGGTTTAGCAAATAAAAATACAAATAAAAATAAGTTTGTCCTATGCAATATGTGGGGTGTACTTATACTAAAAAGTTATTTGTTGTTTATCTGAAACAATTGTAACTGTGCATCCTGTATTTTATCTGGCAATCCTACTTGGAGGGCACAGGGAACCGATGCAAACATTTTTGACTCTGGCTAGCGCTTTTGCTGTGAGTAATAAAGTCTTCTGTCTCTTACCAGGTTTCTTATATCTTCTGGCAGCACTCAGGAAACTGTGGCAGGATAATTTGTCAGCTTGTAAGTAGGATAAAATCTCAAACTCTTCACAATTCTGAACAAACCACAGCACTGAAACTAACCTAAATGAGGCCCTAAATCACATGAAGCCACCTCCTTAGCTTCACTAATACTTTGTACTACCACCTGACCTATCAGAACAGGCACTGGGTTCGTACTCACTGGCTTCCTGAGCAATAATTAACAAAGAAACCAAAGTTTCTTTAAACAATATTCTCCACACATGAGTTTTCGTACTTAGATTTACAAGATATCAACATCTTAAATAAACCTAAAAGATTAATGTAATCCCAAGAAAAACCTCAAAGGGATTTCTTTTAACTAGAAAAACAGTTCTTTGGGAAAAGTTAATAGATGAAAATATTTAAACATTTTGTGAAATGAGTATGTGTTAGGTATTAATTTTTCCTCTATATTTGAATAGATATTTGCAGAAAAATCTATTTACATCCTTCGCTGTATTAATGCACACACGCCATTAAAAATCCAGATGGTTTAGAGTTTTTCCTCTATATCTGAATAGATATTTGCAGAAAGATCTATTTACATCCTTGGCTGTATTAATGCACACACGCCATTAAAAATCCAGATGGTTTAGAGTTTTTCCTCTATATCTGAATAGATATTTGCAGAAAGATCTATTTACATTCTTGACTGTATTAATACACACACACCATAAAAAGTCCAGATGGTGTGTATTAATGCACATACACCATAAAAAAATCAAGATGGTTAGGAACAGAAAAAAATAAGAAAGTACAGGGGTCACGCGATTACTAGCAAAAAGAGTGTTCTCAAATTAGTACAAGAAATTACAAAAGGGAAAGGTTAACATATTTGAATACATAAGAATTAAAATCTGTTTAACGTAAGAATAAAAAAGTAAAAGAAACAAACTGCAAAATATTAGCACCAGGGATCAGAAAAGGGCGATAATCTATAAAGAGCTCTTAAAAATTGGTAAGAAATATACCAAGATCCCAATAAATGAATGTATGTAGAATACTAGCAGGCAATTCACAAATGAGGAAATAAAAATAGCCAATAAATATTTGAAAAAAAGTATTAAACTCAAATAAATGCAAAATAAAGCAAAGAGATACCACCTTTCAGTTATTATAAAACATTCAAAGGGTAGCAAAGGTGCAGTAAGACAGAGACTCTCCTAAAAAGCCGCTGGGAATATAAAATGAAATAATCTTTCTAGGAAGTAGTTTGGGAATGCATATAAAAAGCTCAGTTTTTAACACAGTCATACAACCTTTTAAGGAAGCTATTTAAAGGAAATACCCAGAAATCCTGGGAAAAGCTTTGATGTATAATGAAAGATTTAGAAACAATCTACGTATTTAATGTAAGGGCAATGGCTAAGTAAAGCACAATATACCTTTTTGATGGGTGCATTGTCACTTGTTTAAAAGGAGCTTTATCTGTCCACAGCTTGCAGACGCCAGCCTCCTGACCCAGCAAAAACAAGCTGCCCAAGGGCTGCAGCCAACGAAGAACCCACAGCCTCCCCAGTCTCCTCCCTTCTCTCCTCTGTACTCTCCTCTCCTCTGTTCTCCAGACTTGCCTACGGTTTGCCACAGTTTGCTTGTCTTGAACTGCAATTCTTTGCTATTCCCAAAAAAACTCATTTTGCTGGTAAAAACAAACCAAAAAACGGGCTCTTTTGTTTTTTTTAAGGGCAACATTACGTACATGCAGGATTTTTAAATGTAAATACAGGATGATTTCAAGTATAAGAAAAATACACTAAAAATACTGGAAAGAAATGTAACAAATTCATTGTAATAGGGCTATAATTATTTTCCTTTATTTCTGAATAGTTTTCTCTATTTTTAAAATAAGCTTTATAAACTTTAGAAGGGAAGAGATGGGGATGGAAAAAGTCATACTATCATTTTAAACAGATGTAATTCAGCAAGAAGCTTTGGCAACTTTTTAAAAAGCAGATATAATCATTTCTTAAGGTTTAGGTACTCTTCCCTGCAGTTGTGAAGGCCTACAAAAGAAGTTTTGTAGAATAAATGGTGATTAGTAATGGTGTTTTCTAGGAATGACATATTGGAAGTGGAGGGCTGTGGTGAGAGAGAAGGGAGTGTAGTGCTTTACAAAATGTTATTTGGGGGCCAGTAATTTATATTTGTTTCACTGTTGATCTACACAGCAGCATGGGCTTAGAAACATATCAAAAAATAATGTATTTTTCCAGCAACCACACCATCATCAGATGATATATACAATGTGATTACTTAAATATAAAATCTTTATTTATTCATTGAGGTATACCCAGCACAATCACATTCAGTCTTTATTTTAGACATTCTTATTCCATTCTTAACAGTAGAATTTCCTCTATAATTATCTAGTAATTTTCATCTGAACTTGAGACTATTACCATTCCTAAATTTCACTTACCTCTTAGTTCTGGTATCATGAGTTTCTAAGAAATGTCTTTGCGCCTCATGTTTAGAATGATGATCAGCAGCTAATGCAATATCAACAGTAATAAGTCCTAAGTTGGCTGACCCAGCTTCAAGCCAGTAGGCCCTCCGTAGTACTGCAGGCTGAAGCCCAACTCTGGAATTATTCAATTGTTCAATGTACTGTCTCACTTGAAAATCCTGAATTGCAGCACTTATTCCTTCCCCAACCGACTGATTGTGGAGATTACAGTTTGCAACCCGAATTGCACCCATCTAAAGTTGAATGAAGAAAATGAAACAAAACTGTAGTTTCTGTATTTTTAAGCAACTTACAGTAAACTATAGAATAAGTAATTATTTCAAATTGCATGAAATATAGAGGAAGAAAAGAAAGGGAAAGGAAAAAAGAGAAAGGGGAAATAGAAAAGATAAATGCAACAGAATAAAAATAAACATTCAATTTAAAAAAGAGGATAAAAGGAAAAGAACATAATTCCAAAGGAAAATGAGACATGGAGGAAAGAAAAGTTAGAAGAGTAGTAAGTAATGAAATCACAGAATCTTAACAAGGCTTGATTTTAAACAGTAACCAGTAAGCAGCAGTGGCAAACAAATGTTCCCAGGAGCCAGACAGGAAATATAAATGAATAAAACCTAAAGGAATTCAAAATTAAATCTTTTAAAAACATTACTAATTTATGTTCCTGCCATATAAGCACGCTACCAGTTTATATCCCTGCCATAAAGCAAGGTTATAATAATTCAGTTAGAGTAAAAAAGTAGTGAAAGTGTGCCTTTAAAAATTAAGACTGGAAGAGAACACAGATGGTATAAAATAGAAAGCTATCTCCTAGAATTCTGTACTGTTCTGCGAGATGGCAAACTATAAATATGTGTTTTATTTCAAGAAATGGAGGTTTGGTTTGGCAAAAAGGAAAAAGAATTACACTGGCCAAGAAATAGACAAATGTGTACCTTTATATTTGTAGCACAGCCATGCTCCACAATATAAATATCAGCTCCATCTACTGCTAAACGAGTCATAGTATACTTCAAATCATCTGAAGTTGGACAAGGCCCAGGAATACAACTCAACTAAAATGAAATGGATTGAACATTTAATTCTTCACCATCAATTCATTATTTTGATACATAAATCTGCTTATTTAAATAAACACAAGTCTTGTTACATGTACATTTTAAAATATCAATTAAATTTAACTTTTTTATAATGATAAATTATATATTTATAATTAGATATATTTATAATGATAAAATAATCAGCAATTAAAGTCTTGCCAATTAGAAAACTAATAAGCAAACATGTGTCACTTTCATTCAAAAGTGGCATGTGGCAATACTATACTGACAGAATACATATAAAACTTGTTATTGAAACTCAAAAAGAACAACCAAAGGAAACTGATAAACAACTTCACAGGTTTATACGGACTGTATAGGAGTTTAAAGTTGTAAGTTTTTCTTAAGAGTATTTCATATTCCATTCACATGCACATTTTTACACACATCCACAAATATATGAACTATAAGTGTTATGATGATATCTAGGAAAATCCACACAAATTTATTTTTGTTTTACTCCTAAAACATAGATTTGGTCATGATTAGGTTAGAAGATAACATACATATCCCCAACTTCAATGAACTTCTTTGGGAAATGGCAGCCCTGAATAAATTACCAGCCCAACAGCTTGTACTCTGCTCATCAGTGGCAGAGCCAGGACTAGAAGGCAGGTGTCTTGTATGACAGTTGGTGCTCTATACTAATATATTTCCTCCACACGAAATAGACCTTAAAAAAAATCTGACCTAAAATGACAGAAAGAATATCAGTGGATGTGTGGAATAGTGTCTGACTGAGAAGGGTCACAAAGGAATTTCCTAAGGTGATAGAAATGTTCTAGATCTTCATTGGTGGTAAGGGTTACACCAGTATATATAACTTTTCTCAAAACTCAAACTTAAAAAGGGTGAATTTATTGTATGTAAATTATGCCTCAATGAAGTTGATTTTTTAAAATTATAATACAACTTAAAAGCTCTGAGTATTAGTAGGAAAAAAAAAAGAGGGAGGAGATACCTACAAGTATGTACAAATTATTGGTAAGAAACTAATGACTACAGAACCAACTCCCTGGAGCCTGGCATTGCGTTTATAACAAGAAAATAAATAATTTTATCACCAATTACAGCTGTTTCCTTTATTGATGGTAAATTAGCACAGGTTACAGATTTTCTTGGACATAAAATTAAAAGCAGAATGAATTACTTCCAACTCACAGTAATATAATAGCAAACATACAGTTTGTATAACAAAAGAAAAAAGAAAGGAAAGACACATAGAAAAGAAACTAGAAAGAAAAACTAAACTCTTAGCAATGGCTATCTCTATGTTGTAGAATTAGGGTAAGTTATTTTTCTGTTTTGAAACTACAATGTTTTCCAGGTTTTCTCAAAGGAGCATACTTAAAAAATGTTCCCCACCCTAAATGCATAAGGAACAGTGCTTACTACAAAATAACACTCTGCATCTCTCTGCCCCTGTACATGATTTTAGGAATTACTATCTACTTTTTACAACCCTCTTGAAGGTACTGTAATGACCCTTAGTTGCGGTAGTGCAATGCGGTAGAAAGAGTGTAAGATCTGGAGTCAGGAAACTTGGCAAATGCCCAACATTGCTAATCATGTTAAAGGAGAATATGTATGTTCCAGAAGGGTCTGCAAACAATGCCATGTAAGGAATTTAACCTTCTTCCTCCAATTTCTAAACCTTCTACATAAACACACGTCCATATCCCAAAGAGTTAGTATAATAATGCAGTAAGAGATAAGACATAATTTTATAATATCTCCATTTATTTATGAATGTATGTTTTAATAATTACCTCATATTTTAAATATTTACAACTAAATAACAAGTGGCTATAAATGTTCAAAATAACTTTAGTAATTGAAAAAACTGAACTTTGGTGTTTACTTGATGCTATGTACAGTTGATTTAAAGCTGATATCTCTTTCACTTCGAAAAAAGCCATAAATGTTTATAATACTGCTAACATATCTGTTAACATACCTTGGATTCACAGAACCGACGATCAATTCCATGCTGACATACTATTACTGATTTTGGTCTTTCCAGTTCATACTCCCGACATACGACATGAAAAACAAATGTCTGTCCCCACTCCAAGAGACAAGCCAGCTGCAAATAAGCCATGACAGGTTGACAACACTGTTAGCATTCTAAACAATTGTTCAGAGTTTAAAATCTTATCAAGAATATTAATACAGCTTGAAAGAATCCAAAGAGTGGATTCTACTTGTTAACCAATATCATTTTTCTACCTTGACATCATTTATAAGCTTGTGTTACTTTTCATTTGTGAATGACAAAATGCATTGCCAAAATGAAAACTCATTTCAACTAAAAAATTCAACTTCAGCAACCTCTAAAGCAAGTATTTTTTTTCAAGGTTATATCTTTCTTCTTATATGATTAATCGGAATCCTCTGCACAGAAAAGCACCTAAAATTCTCTACCTAATAATAAACCAAGCTTTGAAGTGAAATTTATATCTATTAAGCTACAATTTTAGAAAATCAGGTATTCTGAAGATTGAAGAACTTTTATGAATAGAAGTTTAAGTAAGTATATATCAATTTTTCATCAAATATTGAGTTTAAGAAAAAACCTTAATTTTATAATTAGTTAGTTTACAATAAACACTGAGACAGGGGTATACACGGTATTATCCCCCCCCCCCAAAAAAAAAGTACATATCTTGAACTCTCAGAAAACATGAATTTCACTTTTAAAACATACAAAGAATGGAATAAACACTAAAAGCACGTATGGATTCATGAACCTTGCAGGAAACAGTGATGCCATGATTCTAGTGCAGAAGAAAGAGAAATGTTTCATCTTCTAATAAGGGCAACATATATGAGAGTCTAGCAATCTTTAGATTAAAGGAATTGTGTCCAATCTTGGAGGGTCAGCACAGCTTCACTGCATGCTTGCTGGGAACAAACTGTTTTGTTATATGCTTCACTTTTTACTTGTATATTTAGAGACAGAAAATGGCAGATAAAAAGACAGTTATGAGGCTACTGAGCAATAAATATTTGTTTTTACCATTATATATTTCTTTCCATTCATTTTTATATAAAATATCCCTTTTCAATTCCATTCATTTTCCTACTATTTCTAGAATCTTAATTTTTGCTGCCCTCCAACAATTTCCTGCAGATACACAAGGTATCTAGTCTTTATTCACCTGCTTGTTGCCACTACTTACCTCTAAATTACACGTATTTCACACTCATTCTGTAATTCTTTATTAAAAACTGAGTATGTACCTTTCTACCGCATTCCAATCTTTTGAAACACCAATTATGAAACGCACATTATAAATACAGGCATACCTCAGAGATACTGTGGGTTTGGTTCCAGACCACCGCAATAAATTTGCAATATAGTGACTATCACAATAAAGCAAGTCACAAATACTTGGTTTCCCAGTGCATGTAGAAGTTATATTTACAAGTAACTAGTAGTCTATCAAGTGCACAATAACATTATGCCTAAAAAAACAACACACATACCTTAATTAAAAGATACTTTGTTGCTAAAAAATGCTAACCTGAGCCTTCAATGATTTATAATCTTTTTGCAATAGTAACTAACATCAAAGATCACTAATCACAGATTACCATAACAGATGTAATAATAATGAAAAAGTTTAAAATATTGCAATAATTACCAAAATGTGACAGACACATAAATTGAGCAAATGCTGTCAGAAAAATGGTGCTGATAGACCTGCTTGATGCAGCACTGCCACAAACCTTCAATTTGTAAAAAAAAAAAAAAAAAAAAAAAAGAAAGAAAGCAAAATCTGTGAAGTACAATAAAATGAGGTATGCCTGTAAATGGCTCAACAGGTGAAATATTACAGTAATACAGACATTTGACTAAATTTCAATGGTCCATTTCTAGAACTAAATACAGTCAGCCCTCTGTATCCTTAGGCTTCACATCTGCAGTTGGTTGAATCCACGGTTGGTTGAACCTGTGGATGCAGAACCTGTGGATAGGGAGGGCTGACTATAACCCTTTAGGCATCTGAGACTCCTCAAGACTAAGTGGGACAGTGAGGGGGAAGGAGAATTTATCCAAAAGGATCACAACTAGCTCTCCAGACCAGATTTTCTTACCAATAAATTCATTTTTATTTTTCTAAACCAGTATCCATATCACTAAGTGGAGGTTCAAACGATTTTATCTTGTTTTGGGACATCACAAGTAAAGAATGATGCTACCTTAATAGTATAAATGCTGTTTTCAAATCCTACTTAAGAAATATACAAGGTAAAGTTCTTAGAAAATTATTCTGTGTACTGGGAAAACAAGATTGTTCCAACAGTGGAGAGCCAAGTAATGTAATTTTAATAATATATAATTTGATTTCCAGAAATTTCTCATCCTGAGTTTTTCTCAAAGAAAGTCTTGAATTCTTGAAAATATTACACAGAACTATAAAACATCACACCCATCAATTTTAGGTGGCCCAGAAAAGTGAAACTTGTCTCTGACTCATATAATACTAAGAAAATTCTGAATGGCAAGTGGGAATAAAATGAACATTCAAATGGGCATATAACCTATTCTTGGGGAGGTGGGTGAGTAAAGGAAAAAAAAAAAAGTCAGGAGATAGCACTCTGAGAACTGAGAACATACCTGTGGTGCTGTGACCTTAGCTGTAAGGCTTCCAGCCTGCACATCAATTAGCCATGCGTATTCTAAGGAATCACTTCCCAAAGTAAGACCTTCTGCTGAGAACATAGCATGTGCTCTCAGCTGGAGACCTGACAAATTGATGTGACCTTCCCTGAGCACTTCATCCACAGGGGGTCGCTGCTGAAAACAATAATAAGACTGTAAGAAGCATAAGAAAAATCAGCATTATAATTGCTAGCTGCTTTTTCCCCCAGTGACAAAAGGTAAAAACATGCTATTTGGAAAATATGACTTTGGGATCCACAAGCTCCTAACACAACCTTGTACCCATAAAAGCAGTCTGTGTTAAGCTTCTTTAGTGACATTATCCATAAGAGCCCAACTGCAAAGCGAGACAGCAAAGTCCTAAAAAAAAAATGCAGATCTCTGATTGGTAACTGCCTCAATGAATAAAAAGAAACAAGTATTATAACTGAGAGGGAATGTAAGAGGCCAATCTTTTGTGACAAGGCAGGAATCATGAGATCGAAGTATTAAAAAGAAGAAAATAACATGGAAGAACAAAGACCATTAAGACCATAAAACAAGGAACTAGCAAAGAAAGCCATCTTTCATAAAGATTTTGAGAATTATGTAAATATTAAAAGGATAGATCCATCTTACAAGAATAATTATATATTCAAAACTAAAAAGCAGCAACATTTCAAAGAGAAAATTTCTAAGACTTACTCAGAAAGCTAAAGCATATGTCCTAAAATAGGGTATTCCGTGCAACACTGGTTTCACAGATGGTTATTAGAAATACAGAATAAAGTAAGTTTGGTAATGCCCTACCCATCAGTCACCAATTTCTATAGAATCTACCTCCCAATCTCTCACAAATGCACTGAGTTTCTTCCAGCTTCACTGCTATCATCCTGGTCCAAATAATACAACCTCTTGCCAGGATCTCCCAAGCCTTAACTTTTACATATCTCTGGTCCACACTCTACAAAACCACCACAGAGATCTTTTAAAATCAAGTTTTATCATGTTTTTATCTTAAGACTATTACATGCTACCAAAGTACCTCATTCCTCTCCTTGCAGCACTTTTTACACTTGAAATTATTTATCTTAATTTTACCATGACAGTCTTTTTAGTGTGTGTGTGTGCAGGCCATCTTACAGGGTTAATGTTCCTTGTTTCAACACAAATTTTGGGAACTGCGTTCATAAAAAAGTGTTTTTAAGAATAGAGTTAAGTTGAATTCATAAAGAATTCTTAAAAGTTCATTTCAAATTGTGAGTATAACAATAGCTCTAGAAACTCTTCTGACACATTTTTAAATTTTATTTTCGTCTAAGCTGTGTGACAGTATATATAATTACTTAACTTCTCCAGGCCTCAGTTCCCTTCTGTTTTATCTGATGCAGCTGGAGAAGATGGTCAATAAAGATCACTTCTGGCACTGAGATTCAATAATTCTCAGGATAAAGCTTTTGATAGCTTTTTCTGAGCTCAAAAATACATGTGGATCTTGGTTTGGAAGAATCAATATTGTTAAAATGTCCACACTACCCAAAGCAATCTACAGACTCAATGCAATCCCTATCAAAATTCCAATGGCATCTTTCAAAGAAATAGAACAAATAATCCTAGAATTCGTATAGAACCACAAAAAAACCCAAATACCCAAAGTAATCTTGAAAAAGACAAAAGAAAGCTGGAGGTATCATGCTCCCTTATCTCAAACTCTATCACATAGCTGTAATAATCAAAACAGTATGGTATTAACATAAAAACAGACACATAAGTCAATGGAACAGAATAGAGAGCCCAGAAATAAACACACATATATATGGTCAATTAATTTACAGCAAAGGATCCAAGAATATACAATGAGGAAAGGAGAGTCTCTTCAATAAACAGTGCTGGGAAAACTCAGTAACACATACTAAAAGAATGAAACTCAATCACTATCTTATACCATATACAAAAATCAACTCAAAATTAATTAGAGACTTGAATGTAAGACCTGAAACCATAAAACTCCTAGAAGAAAATATCAGAAGTAGACTCTCTGACATGGGCTTGGTGATTATTTTTTGAATCTAACACCAAAGGCAAAGCAACAAAAGCAAAAATAAACAAGTGGGACTACATCAAACTAAAAAGCTTCTTTGTAGCAAAGGAAACTATCAACAAAATGAAAAGGCGACCTGCAGAAGAAAAGAAAATATTTGCAGGGCTTCCCTGGTGGCACAGTGGTTGAGAAGCTGCCTGCCAATGCAGGGGACACGGGTTCGAGCCCTGGTCTGGGAAGATCCCACATGCCGTGGAGTAACTAGGCCTGTGAGCCACAACTACTGAGCCTGCACGTCTGGAGCCTGTGCTCCGCAACAAGAGAGGCTGCAACAGTGAGAGGCCCACGCACTGCGATGAAGAGTGGCCCCTGCTCGCCGCAACTAGAGAAAGCCCTCACACAGAAACGAAGACCCAACACAGCCAAAAATAAGTAAATAAATAAATAAATTTATTTAAAAAAAAGAAAATATTTGCAAATCATAAATCTGATACAGGTCTAATACCAAAATATATAAAGAATTCCCACAACTCAATAGCAAAAAAAAAAATCCAATTTAAGAAATGGGCAGACGATCTGAATAGCTATTTCTCCAAAGAGGACATGCAGAAGGTCAACAGACACATGAAAAGATGCTCAACGTCACTAAACATCAGGGAAATGCAAATCAAAACCATAGTGAGATATCACTTCACACCTGTCAGAATGGCTCTCATCAAAAAGAACACAAATGTTGGCAAGGATATGGAGAAAAGGGAACCCTTGTGCACTGTTGGTGGGAATGTAAATTGGTGCATCCACTATGGAGAATAATGGTGGTTTCTCAAAAAATTAAAAATAGAACTGCCATGTGATTCAGCAATTCCACTTCTGGGTAGTTATCCGAAGGAAACACTAATTCAAAGAGATACATGCATTGCCATTTTCACTGCAGTATTATTTACAAAAGCCAAGATTCGGAAAAAACCTGTCTGTCAATGGATGAATGGATAAAGAAATTATGGTGAATATATATATATACATACATATATATGTGTATATATATATATATACACACACACACATACAGTGGAATATCAGTCATAAAGAAATTATGGTGAATATATATACACATACATATATATGTGTATATATATATATACACACATACAGTGGAATATCAGTCATAAATAAATTATAGTGAATATATATGTGTGTGTATATATATACACACACATATACAGTGGAATATTAGTCATAAAGAAATTATGGTGAATATATATATACACATATATATGTGTGTATACACACACACACACACACACAGTGGAATATCAGTCATAAAAAAAGAAGGAAATCTTGCCATTTGCAACAACATAAATGGACCTCGAGGGCAATATGCTAAGTGAAATAAGTAAGATAGAGAAAGACAAATACCATATGATCCCTCTTACATGTGGAATCTAAAAAAAGCTCACAGAATACAGAAAACAGATTGGTGGTTGCCAGAGGTGAGAGTAGGGGGTGGGGGAAATGGGTGAAAGGGGTCAAAAGGCAAAAGAAAATAAAGTGCATTTGGCCTTAAAGTTGGGGGGGAGGGGTTCATGCAGACGAGACAGGGGGTATTGAGGGCATGATGCCTTTATCCGTCACTACCACCCAGCTTGTCTATTTTTATTATTTTTAGCCATAGGTTATCACAGGGACCATCCAAATGTATTTTCCAAGAATGTTCAGGGCCCACATATGCATCTGCTGTTAGTATATTAGAGTACCATCAGAAAGTCAGCTATTTATGACTTTTGAATGCCACTGTACCTACACAGACACTTAGGTGAGTTTATCTCAAAGACAATGTATTTCTCAAAGACAATGAAGTCCACTCTTTGGAAAATACTAGAAAATGAAGGTTGATTTATTGGTACTTCAAACCCAACATGCCCATAAACGCATCATCTTCCCCTATAAACCAGTTCCTCCTCCCGTATTCTTTATCTCCCACTGGCTAAGTTAATTGCCCAAAGCAAAAACCAGGCATCATCCTGGATTCTATCCTCTCTCTCACCACCCACTGCCAAAAAAACAAAAACAAACATGTGGATCTTGGCTTGTCCTAAAGGTAAAGCCTACCTAGTCACCAATAAAGATTATATTCTAAATTTTATTACGGCTTGCATCGTTTAGTGGGTTGAATTGTGTCCCCTATGAAGACACCTTCAATTCCTAAGCTCAGGTACCTGTGAATGTGATCTTATTTGGAAATAGGGTCTTGACGAATGTAATCAAGTTAAAATTACACTGGATTACAGTGGGCCCTAATCCAAGGAACAGTGTCCTTGTAAGGGGAAAACTTAGACACACAGACTCATGGAGAAAATGCCACGTGAAGACAGAGGCAGAGATTTGAGTGATGCAACTACAAAACAAGGAATGCCAAGGACTGTTAGCGACCACCAAAAGCTAGGAAAAGACAAGGAAGGATCCTCTCCTACGGCCTTGAAAGAGAGCATGGCCCTGCCAAACACACCAATTTCAGACTTCCAGGCTCCAAAACTGTGAAAGAATAAGTTTCTGTTGTTCTAAGCCACCCAGTGTGGGGTACCTTGCATTGGCAGCCCTAGAAAACTAATATACATCAAAAGATGATCAAGTAAAAAGTGTGTGGTTTCATAAGTCAGACACAATAATAGACCCATCACATTAGATCCTTAACCTTGAAGTTCTGCACTAAGACTAATGCTACCAGAAATAAGCAGCTACAGGTGAGTGACCAGAACTGAGTCTTGAGGGCAGTCACAGTGTGAAGCTTCCCACCATGAAAGAGTATTAGATAGTATAAAGACAAAAGAAGAAAATATTTCTTAGGAATGCTAGCACTACAAAATGTAAGCAAATTAAGTAGATAAGCAAATTCCAAGAAAATATGTATAGACTATGCTTGTCTTCGGGGTGAATTATGAAGTGTTAACCATCCAGGAAACAAAACATCACTAATACTTCTACTACTGCCTTGATATCTCCATTCCCTGAATTCCTTTTCTTATCACCAAATAAATCACACTTTACACTTCGGTCTCTGTACAAGTTTGCCAGTAATTCTATAATTAGGGTTAATATGAATTTTCATAATAAACTCAATAAAATATTTTTTATATCTACTGAAGTCTTTTGAGAATGCAGTGATTGAAATAGAAGTTGAAGTATCACCAGGTACTCATAAGCAACCAGAGATGCTCACCTAAGATTCTCAGAACTCAGTCATAAGAAGATATTTCCCTTTTACCTTTACTAATTTCCTCAACAGACTGAAAAAAGGAGATGGGCTCCCTCTCCATACACTTGCCTCCCAAAATAAAAAAACAACCAATTCTAATGACCCACTAATTAGAGAGAGGACAAGAGTTATTTTTAAGGTTTCATGTGACAAGTTAAAAGTGTTAACACAAGTGAGATCTTCGTGATGATAGAATAGTTCTGTATCTTGATTTGGGTGGCAGTTACACAAATCTACACGTGATAAGATGACACAGAACTATGCACACATATTGTGCCAATGTCAATCTCCTGGTTTTGATACTATACCATAATTATGTAAAAGATCAACATGGAGGAAACACAGAAACTCTCTGTACTACCTTTGTAACCTCCTATAAATCTATAATTCGTTTGAAATAAAAGTTTTTAAAAAAGAAATATTCTGTGGCAAAAACTATCATACATTAAGTGTTACGTTTTAGCTACTACAATAGAAAAATATAGTCAGTTATGGCAAAAGAGTGAAAAGGGGTATGCTCTTTTAAATAAGATGATCAGTTACTACATAGACTCCATAGTGAGTTATCATTCATTGATGATTCACTGTCAGATTCTTCCTCCTGTTTATAATTTTACTTTGCTTTGTACTAAAAAACATCATAGTTCTAAAACATACAACTTGACTAAAAGTAGGAAAGAGCCTTAAAGTAGTGGTAGATGCCAAGAGAAGCCATTGGCATTAAAAAATAATAATAATAAAGTAATAATCTACCCAGGAATGTAAAATATTCCCATTTGATGAATGTCACCAGTTCACTTCCAAAAGAGCCTCAGGAATATCTTGAAGGAATTAACAAAGTATCTGGTAGGTACATTAGATGAAAAGAATAAATCATTGACCATGTAGGTACGCATGTTTTCAAGATTTATGGTAATGGTTAATATTAATACTTTGGTTGTGATTTTCAACACTATCTACCAACATTGTATACAATTAGTTTTTCCCTTCCATAAACATACGAGAAAGTTAGAAAGTATTTCTTTCCATTTCTAAAAACAATAGATATTAAATATAATTGTTTGGGATCATATAAATAAGGAAATAAGCAGAGGAAAAAAAAGAAGAACTAAGATTCTTGAAACAATTCTCATATATACACACAATACAAAACTGCTTAGTACAGTTAAATTAAAGGTACCTAATTTTAAGAGCTATATATTCCATGCTCTGAAGTTAACACATTGTTTTGACCCCCAAAATAGTAATAATAAATCTCTAAGTCTTTACCATAACTCAGTTTCACATTACCTGATAGTTATCACTGACACACACATTCAGGGGTGACAGGACAAGTTGCAGCATGGTCTCCCTAAATCCTTTTTTCATTTCAAAACATAGTCTTTCCAAAAAAGCTGTAGGACACTCAGGGCCATCAGTAGTTCCATGCTAAAGTCAAGCAAAACACCATAATCAAGATACAGATAAAGACCAAGGAAGTACAGGAAAATAAAAGTTACATTTATACAATTAAAAGACTGATATTTTACAAGGAGAAACAGTGCTTACTGACAAAAAAAAAGTATTCTGTCCCCAGAAAAAGACATTAGGTTCACTAAGCACCAGAGGTGATTCCTTTCCCGTGCAACCCTAGGAACATGACATGGACCCAGTATGCAGCACAATGCTCTAGGGCCACACCCTCCCTATCTGGCCTGGCTCCAATGGCCATGGGTTCTTTGGACAATATAATCTGATTTCAAGTCAGCCCCAAGAGGCCCAAGGGTCATCCTTTAGAGTAAACCAGGATACTGTGCTGAATCCTAACCTCTGACACAACTCAACCTCCAGGGTCAAGTCTGAATCTTGATTTTGTAATAGGTCTAACATCCCAGACTGGTCTGGAGTTAGAGATAAAGGCTAAAAAAATATGAAGTCCTAGGACATCCATCAGGCTAACTATAAACCTAGCAACTCAACAGCATGGCAAAATGTTCTAAACTTATATAGAACAGCAAAGAAGGAACTAAAGTGAAAGAAGAAAAACAGAACGGAAAATTATCAGTGATCGGGTAATTATACTATGAAGAAAATAATAAACTAGCTTTATAAAGATAAAAAGATAAATTCAGAAGTGTTTTTGAATGTGAATTTTTTATGTAAGTGTGTGCACACACAGACACAGTTTCCTAGGCTGAGTGGATTTCATAATAAACTCCAGACTATTTTGACACGTAAACACTTACAACAGGAAGACGCCCGTGAACTTTGTGCAAATTAACAAGTACAGTAATATCCCAAGGACGCAAGGTAAGCGGATGAATTGACTTGGCTGAACTTTCATTTTCTTTTTTGTCATTTTCCATTCCAACAGCAGTCCACCCAGAGCTGGATGATGTTGACAGTGACAGAACAGGACTTGAAATAACCTCTTCAAAATCCATATACATGTCATCTTCCCCAAAGTAGTTTTCCTACAAATATTAAGAATAAATTGCCATCAAAAGAGATACGTAACAACAACTTTTCACCTTGGAGCCTGAAATCTGTAAACTAAGCAATTCTTTAACCTCTTTTAAAGCATCAGTCTATTTCCTTTAAATGAAAACAAGATACATATATTTAAGGCACCCACTTAATATTTAACTACATATATTTAAGCAGTCACTTACTTGGCTGCTTAGCAAATAACTATTCCGTAGCAAAAAAAAAAAAAAAAAAAAAAACCCACAAAAAGTTACAGAAGTTTGTAGTAAAGCTTCATGATAACACCACCTCTAATTATAGCAAAAACTTGCAATTTAGATCCTAAAAGAAACCTATGAAGATTTGAAAGGTTCAGTTGTTTTCAATCTGTGCTTCTCAGAGTTCTGAGGTAATAATACCCAGAGATATCCTTTGAGGGAAGCAGATCAATTCACTAAAAATCAATTTGGAAAAATCCAATTAGCTAAATCTGTAATTTATATATTACAGTTGGAATATTTATCAGGAATGTTTTAACAGCTTTAATAAGAATGCCCCATTTTGGTTACTTGTGACAAAAACATTATAAATAGTTACCAAAACTTCCTTTCACACAGTTCATCCTGGTTTCTTAAGTATTCGAATTTCAGAAGTGTTTCAACAATTAATATCTGGTTTCTTTTGCATCAGAATTCAAATTTCCTTTTTAATTGAAATTCTTTTTTCTTCCTATTAATTCCAAATTTAAATTTTGCCTATTTGATCTGTCAGTAGTAATCAAAAAGTTGTTAAAATATTCCAATTAACACTGTTGACTACATTTGCTCAATATTAAAACCAAGGTAGTATTTTGGTAAATTCTGCATTTTGGTTATTGACATATTTATTTTCTGGCTAGGGTTCTGGATATACGGCCAATTAATATCCTTTCATAGGAAAGGATATTGAAGGGCTTAAGGTCATTCAGTTAATTACTGGCAGGGCAAATATTAAAATCCCAAATATACTGACTTGCAGAACTGGGGCTTTTTCCTCTATTCTCTACTGTCATCTGCCTCTAAATAATACAGGTCCTACTTAGAACCTGCTTGATTTAATTGTGCTTATATAACTCCGAAGCACGGACAAATTCAAACACAAATAGAAAGGTAAATAAATATTGGTTTTTATCCTGAATTCCAACATTAAATTTGTAAAACTCAAAATAAATATCTAATTGATTTCAATCAACATTAAAAACCTAGAGTTATTTGGAGCAGTAGTTCTCCCTCAGATCATCTGAGAAGCCTTTTCAAAACATACATGCTGTCCCAGTCCTGGAGATGGGTTCATCAGGTTTATAGTGGCCATGGAGTCCAGAGACAAGTAGAAAATGGAAGTTCCTTTGGTGATTTTATCTGCAAATGGCCTCCAGACCTAATCATCTCTGCCCTACCTCCCCTCCACACAACTTATCTAAGGAGTCAATGTATTCTATTGATGTTTATTAGCTTTCAACATACTAAGAGTTACCAACAAATCATTAGAAATGTTATTCTTATTTTAGCTAATTTTTAAAAACACTAGCTTAATAATTCTTATTTTTAAAAGATTCCCTTGTAGTCTCTTACAATTTTTAACCCTAAAAAAAAAAAGGTTCCTGTAGATTACTACAATTAAAGGAAAAAGATTCTCTTGGGCATAATGTTCAATTTGCTACTAAACCAATCTCTGCTTAATTATCTGAAATAGAAATAACTCATATCAGATTCTTTAGGGATTACTGAATCTCCAACATAATAAAAGACATCTGCTAAGTTTTATTAAATGTGTCAATGACTGTTTTTAAAGAGTTATAAAACACTAGGAGTCTTTTATGCGTTAACACATTTGTACCTGTTGAGTATTATCAACAGGTAAATCATAACTCTTTAAAAGCTAGCCTAATGTTAAAAGTTTAATGTTGGTGTCTGATTTAAGTTTTGTGAGGATTTTTAATATGTGAGTTCCATCTATAAGAGTTAATTTCTTAAGGATTCACTAAAAAATTACCAAAAGTTTGACTGAAGTATCTGGCAAGTAGTAATATATTATGGCAAACTTTTATGATATTTTAACATTAGTGAATGTATACAAATATTTACAAATACAAATAAAAATCCTATTTCCATTTTAAACAACCCTAGAAAAAAACCATTGACTTACAGAATTGGGAAAATGTATTCTTTTGTCAAGTTTTTAGCATGTATGACGTTAAGAATGATAAACTACATTTTCAGTTTACTTACGAGTCCTCTGTAATTTTAATTTCCCAGAAATATTTTATTACATGAGTATCAAGTAACCTAGTTTAAGTAACAGGAGACTGTCATTTTTTTCCCCAGCTAAAAATTAATACTTATCCAATCATACTCATTCCTCAAAATAAAAAAAGAAAAAGGAAAAAACAGGTATTACAACAATAGTTAGAAGACAGCTGATAAAATCAGAAGTGAAGGAAAAAAAAACCCTACAAATACTCTGTTTCCAATATTGTTTTTTAAAATCAAAACTTGATAGCCAGGCTTCTCTTCAAGACCAATAAAACTATTTTTTAATATTTTTTATTTTTTACATAATTTTTACAGGTTATACTCCATTTACAGTTATTACAAAATAATGGCTATATTCCCCATTAAAACTATTTTTTAATAAGAAAAACATATATGTCATATATACCCTTAATCCATGGTTACTATTGGCCACCACTGATATGCTACCACTATTTAGATTCAGATTTCCTTCTTCCATTAAGAATAAATGCAGCAAATGACAATGGAGACACAACGACCCAAAACTTGTGGGATGCAGCAAAAGCAGTTCTAAGGGGGAAGTTTATAGCAATACAAGCCCACCTTAAGAAGCAGGAAACATCTAGAATAAACAACCTAACCTTGCACCTAAAGCAATTAGAGAAAGAAGAACAAAAAAACCCCAAAGCTAGCAGAAGGAAAGAAATCATAAAAATCAGATCAGAAATAAATGAAAAAGAAATGAAGGAAACAATAGCAAAGATCAATAAAACTAAAAGCTGGTTCTTTGAGAAGATAAACAAAATAGATAAACCACTAGCCAGACTCATCAAGAAAAAAAGAGAGAAGACTCAAATCAATAGAATTAGAAATGAAAAAGGAGAGGTAACAACTGACACTGCAGAAATAACAGAGATCATGAGAGATTACTACAAGCAACTCTATGCCAATAAAATGGACAACCTGGAAGAAATGGACAAATTCGTAGAAATGCACAACCTGCCAAGACTGAATCAGGAAGAAATAGAAAATATGAACAGACCAATCACAAGCACTGAAATTGAAACTGTGATTAAAAATCTTCCAACAAAGAAAAGCCCAGGACCAGATGGCTTCACAGGCGAATTCTATCAAACATTTAGAGAAGAGCTAACACCTATCCTTCTCAAACTCTTCCAAAATATAGCAGAGGGAGGAACACTCCCAAACTCCTTCTACGAGGCCACCATCACCTTGATATCAAAACCAGACAAAGATGTCACAAAGAAAGAAAACTACAGGCCAATATCACTGATGAACATAGATGCAAAAATCCTCAACAAAATACTAACAAACAGAATCCAACAGCACATTAAAAGGATCATACACCATGATCAAGTGGGGTTTATTCCAGGAATGCAAGGATTCTTCAATATACGCAAATCTATCAATGTGATAAACCATATTAACAAATTGAAGAAGAAAAACCATATGATCATCTCAATAGATGCAGAGTAAGTTTTTGACAAAATTCAACACCCATTTATGATAAAAACCCTCCAGAAAGTAGGCATAGAGGAAACTTTCCTCAACATAATAAAGGCCATATATGACAAGCCCACAGCAAACATCGTCCTCAATGGTGAAAAACTGAAAGCATTTCCACTAAGATCAGGAACAAGACAAGGTTGCCCACTCTCACCACTCTTATTCAACATAGTTTTGGAAGTTTTAGCCACAGCAATCAGAGAAGAAAAGGAAATAAAAGGAATCCAAATCGGAAAAGAAGAAGTAAAGCTGTCACTGTTTGCAGATGACATGATACTATACATAGAGAATCCTAAAGATGCTACCAGAAAACTACTAGAGCTAATCAATGAATTTGGTAAAGTGGCAGGATACAAAATTAATGCACAGAAATCTCTGGCATTCCTATATACTAATGATGAAAAATCTGAAAGTGAAATCAAGAAAACACTCCCATTTACCATTGAAACAAAAAGAATAAAATATCTAGGAATAAACCTACCTAAGGAGACAAAAGACCTGTATGCAGAAAATTATAAGACACTGATGAAAGAAATTAAAGATGATACAAATAGATGGAGAGATATACCATGTTCTTGGATTGGAAGAATCAACATTGTGAAAATGACTCTACTACCCAAAGCAATCTATAGATCCAATGTAATCCCTATCAAACAACCACTGGCATTTTTCACAGAACTAGAACAAAAAATTTTGCAATTTGTATGGAAACACAAAAGACCCTGAATAGCCAAAGCAATCTTGAGAACGAAAAAAGGAACTGGAGGAATCAGGCTCCCTGACTTCAGACTATACTACAAAGCTACAGTTATCAAGACGGTATGGTACTGGCACAAAAACAGAAAGATAGATCAATGGAACAGGATAGAAAGCCCAGAGATAAACCCATGCACATATGGACACCTTATCTTTGATAAAGGTGGCAGAAATGTACAGTGGAGAAAGGACAGCCTCTTCAATAAGTGGTGCTGGGAAAACTGGACAGGTACATGTAAAAGTATGAGATTAGATCACTCCCTAACACCATACACAAAAATAAGCTCAAAATGGATTAAAGACCTAAATATAAGGCCAGAAACTATCAAACTCTTAGAGGAAAACATAGGCAGAACACTCTATGACATAAATCACAGCAAGATCCTTTCTGACCCACCTCCTAGAGTAATGGAAATAAAAACAAAAATAAACAAATGGGACCTAATGAAACTTCAAAGCTTTTGCACAGGAAAGGAAACCATAAACAAGACCAAAAGACAACCCTCAGAATGGGAGAAAATATTGGCAAGTTAAGCAACTGACAAAGGATTAATCTCCAAAATTTACAAGCAGCTCATGCAGCTCAATAACAAAAAAGCAAACAACCCAATCCAAAAATGGGCAGAAGACCTAAATAGACATTTCTCCAAAGAGGATATACAGACTGCCAACAAACACATGAAAGAATGCTCATCATCATTAATCATTAGAGAAATGCAAATCAAAACTACAATGAGATATCATCTCACACCAGTCAGAATGGCCATCATCAAAAAATCTACAAACAATAAATGCTGGAGAGGGTGTGGAGAAAAGGGAACACTCTTGCACTGCTGGTGGGAATGTGAATTGGTTCAGCCACTATGGAGAACAGTATGGAGGTTCCTTAAAAAGCTACAAATAGAACTAACATATGACCCAGCAATCCCACTACTGGGCATATACCCTGAGAAAACCGAAATTCAAAAAGAGTCATGTACCAAAATGTTCATTGCAGCTCTGTTTACAATAGCCCGGAGATGGAAACAACCTAAGTGCCCATCATCGGATGAATGGATAAAGAAGATGTGGCACATATATACAATGGAATATTACTCAGCCATAAAAAGAAACGAAATTGAGCTATTTGTAATGAGGTGGATAGACCTAGAGTCTGTCATACAGAGTGAAGTAAGTCAGAAAGAAAAAGACAAATACCATATGCTAACACATATATATGGAATTTAAGAAAAAAAAATGTCATGAAGAACCTAGGGGTAAGGCAGGAATAAAGACGCAGACCTCCTAGAGAACGGACTTGAGGTTATGGGGAGGGGGAAGGGTGAGCTGGGACAGGGCGAGAGAGAGTCATGGACATATACACACTAACAAACGTAGTAAGGTAGATAGCTAGTTGGAAGCAGCCGCATGGCACAGGGATATTGGCTTGGTGCTTTGTGACAGCCTGGAGGGGTGGGATAGGGAGGGTGGGAGGGAGGGAGATGCAAGAGGGAAGAGATATGGGAACATATGTATATGTATAACTGATTCACTTTGTTATAAAGCAGAAACTAACACACCATTGTAAAGCAATTATACCCCAATAAAGATGTTAAAAAACAAAAAAAGAATAAATGCAGGAAGATGCCAGAAGAGTAAGACGCAGAGATCACCTTCCTCCCCACAGATACATCAGAAATACATCTACACGTGGAACAACTCCTACAGAACACCCACTGAACACTGGCAGAAGACCTCAGACCTCCCAAAAGGCAAGAAACTCCCCACGTACCTGGGCAGGGCAAAAGAAAAAAGAATAAACAGAGACAAAAGAATAGGGACAGGACCTGCACCAGTGGGAGGGAGCTGTGAAGGAGGAAAGGTTTCCACACACTAGGAAGCCCCTTCGCGGGCGGAGACTGCGGGTGGTGGAAGGGGGAAGCTTCGGAGCCACGGAGGAGAGCGCAGCCACAGGGGTGCGGAGGGCAAAGCGGAGAGATTCCCGAACAGAGGATGGGTGCCGACCAGCACTCACCAGCCCGAGAGGCTTGTCTGCTCACCCGCCGGGGCGGGTGGGGTCTGGGAGCTGAGGTTCGGACTTCAAAGGTCAGACCCCAGGGAGAGGACTGGGGTTGGTGGCATGAACACAGCCTGAAGGGGGCTAGTGCGCCATGGCTAGCCGGGAAGAATCCGGGAAAAAGTCTGGACCTGCTGAAGAGGCAAGAGACTTTTTCTTCCCTCTTTGTTTCCTGGTGCTCTAGGAGAGGGGATTAAGAGCGCTGCTTAAAGGAGCTCCAGAGACGGGCGCAAGCTGTGGCTAACAGCGCAGACCCGAGAGACGGGCATGAGACGCTAAGGCTGCTGCTCCCGCCATCAAGAAGCCTGTGTGCGAGCACAGGTCATATCCACACCCCCATTCCGGGAGCCTGTGCGGCCCGCCACTGCCAGGGTCCTGTGATCCAGGGACAACTTCCCCAGGAGAATGCACGGCACCCTCAGGCTGGTGCAACGTTACGCCGGCCTCTGACGCCACAGGCTCGCCCCGCACTCTGTGCCCCTCCCTCCCCGCAGCCTGAGTGACCCAGAGCTCCCGAATCAGCGGCTCCTTTAACCTGGTCCTGTCTGAGCGATGAACAGACGCCCTCCGGCAACCTACACGTAGAAGTGGGGCCAAATCCAAAGCGGAGACCCGGAGCTGTGAGAACAAAGAAGAGAAAGGGAAATCTCTCCCAGCAGCCTCAGAAGCAGCAGATTAAATCTCCCCAATCAACTTGATGTACCCTGCATCTCTGGAATACCTGAATAGACAATGAATCATCCCAAATTGAGGAGGTGGACTTTGAGAGCAAGATTTATTATTTTTTCCCCTTTTCCTCTTTTTGTGAGTATGTATGTGTATGCTTCTGTGTGAGATTTTGTCTGTATAGCTTTGCTTTCACCATTTGTCCTAGGGTTCTGTCCATCTGTTTTTTTTCTTTATTTTACTTAAAAATTTTTTTCTTAATAATTATATTTTATTTTAATAACTTTTATTTTATCTTACTTTATTTTATTTTATTTTGTCCTCTTTCTTTCTTTCTTTCTACTTTTTCTCCGTTTTATTCTGAGCCATGTGAATGAAAGGCTCTTGGTGCTGCAGCCAGGAGTCAGTGCTGTGCCTCTGAGGTGGGAGAGCCAACTTGGGACACGTGTCCACGAGAGACCTCCCAGCTCCACGTAATATCAAACGGTGAAAATCTCCCAAAGATCTCCATCTCAACACCAAGACCCAGCTTCACTCAACGACCAGCAAGCTACAGTGCTGGACACCCTATGCCAAACAACTAGCAAGACCTCACACAACTCCACCCATTAGCAGAGAGGCTGCCTAAAATTATAATAAGGCCACAGACACCCCAAAACACACCACCAGACATGGACCTGCCCACCAGAAAGACAAGACCCAGCCTCATCCACCAAAACACAGGCACTAGTCCCCTCCACCAGGAAACCTACACAACCCACTGAACCAACCTTAGCCACTGGGGACAGACACCAAAAACAACCGGAACTACGAACCTGCAGCCTGCAAAAAGGAGACTCCAAACACAGTAAGATAAGCAAAATGAGAAACACACAGCAGAGGAAGGAGCAAGATAAAAACCCACCAGACCTAACAAATGAAGAGAAAATGGGCAATCTACCTGAAAAAGAATTCAGAATAATGACAGTAAAGATGATCCAAAATCTTGGAAATAAAATAGAGAAAATGCAAGAAACATTTAACAAGGTCCTAGAAGAACTAAAGATGAAACAAGCAACGATGAACAACACAATAAATGAAATTAAAAATACTCTACATGGGATCAATAGCAGAATAACTGAGGCAGAAGAACGGATAAGTGACCTGGAAGATAAAATAGTGGAAATAACTACTGCAGAGCAGAATAAAGAAAAAAGAACGAAAAGAACTGAGGATGGTCTCAGAGACCTCTGGGACAACATTAAATGCACCAACATTTGAGTTATATGGGTCCCAGAAGCAGAAGAGAAAAAGAAAGGGATTGAGATAATATTTGAAGAGATTATAGTTGAAAACTTCCCTAATATGGGAAAGGAACTAGTTAATCAAGTCCAGGAAGCACAGAGAGTCCCATACAGGATAAATACAAGGAGAAAGATACCAAGACACATATTAAGCAAACTGTCAAAAATTAAATACAAAGAAAACATATTAAAAGCAGCAAGGGAAAAATAACACACAAGGGAATCCCCATAAGGTTAACAGCTGATCTTTCAGCAGAAACTCTGCAAGCCAGAAGGGACTGCCAGGACATATTTAAAGTGATGAAGGAGAAAACCTTACAACCAAGATTACTCTACCCAGCAAGGATCTCATTCAGATTTGATGGAGAAATTAAAACCTTTACAGACAAGCAAAAGCTGAGAGAGTTCAGCACCACCAAACCAGCTTTACAACAAATGTTAAAGGAACTTCTCTAGGCAAGAAACACAAGAGAAGGAAAAGACCTACAATAACAAACCCAAAACAATTAAGAAAATGGGAATAGGAACATACATATCGATAATTACCTTAAATGTAAATGGATTACCTGCTCCCACCAAAAAACACAGACTGGCTGAATGGATACAAAAAGAAAGACCCATATATATGCTGTCTACAAGAGACCCGCTTCAGACCTAGAGACACATATAGACTGAAAGTAAGGGGATGGAAAAAGATATTCCATGCAAATGGAAACCAAAAGAAAGCTGGAGTAGCAATTCTCATATCACACAAAATAGATTTTAAAATAAAGACTATTAGAAGAGACAAAGAAGGACACTACATAATGATCAAGGGATCAATCCAAGAAGAAGATATAACAATTGTAAATATTTATGTACCCAACAGAGGAGCACCTCAATACATAAGGCAAATATTAACAGCCATAAAAGGAGAAATTGACAGTCACACATTTTTAGTAGGGGACTTTAACACCCCACTTTCACCAACGGACAGATCATCCAAAATGAAAATAAATAAGGAAACACAAGCTTTAAATGATACATTAAACAAGATGGACTTAATTGATATTTATAGGACACTCCATCCAAAAACAACAGAATACACATTTTTCTCAAGGGATCATGGAACATTCTCCAGGAAGATCATATCTTGGGTCACAGGTGAAGCCTTGGTAAATTTAAGAAAACTGAAATCGTATCAAGTATCTTTTCCGACCACAACACTATGAGACTAGATATCAGTTACAGGAAAAGATCTGTAAAAAGTACAAACACATGGAGGCTAAACAATACACTACTTAATAATGAAGTAATCACTGAAGCAATCAAAAAGTAAATCAAAAAATACATAGAAACAAATGACAATGGAGACACGACGACCCAAAACCTATGGAATGCAGCAAAAGCAGTTCTAAGAGGGAAGTTTATATCAATACAATCCTACCTTAAGAAACTGGAAACATCTCGAATAAACAACCTAACCTTGCACCTAAAGCAATTAGAGAAAGAAGAACAAAAAAACCCCAAAGCTAGCAGAAGGAAAGAAATCATAAAGATCAGATCAGAAATAAATGAAAAAGAAATGAAGGAAACAATAGCAAAGATCAATAAAATTAAAAGCTGGTTCTTTGAAAAGGTAAACAAAATTGATAAACCATTAGCCAGACTCATCAAGAAAAAAAGGGAGAAGACTCAAATCAATAGAATTAGAAATGAAAAAGGAGAAGTAACAACTGACACTGCAGAAATACAAAGGATCATGAGAGATTACTACAAGCAACTCTATGCCAATAAAATGGACAACCTGGAAGAAATGGACAAATTCGTAGAAATGCACAACCTGCCAAGACTGAATCAGGAAGAAATAGAAAATATGAACAGACCAATCACAAGCACTGAAATTGAAACTGTGATTAAAAATCTTCTAACAAACAAAAGCCCAGGACCAGATGGCTTCACAGGCGAATTCATCAAACATTTAGAGAAGAGCTAACACCTATCCTTCTCAAACTCTTCCAAAATATAGAAAGGGAGGAACATTCCCAAACTCATTCTATGAGGCCACCATCACCCTGATACCAAAACCAGACAAAGATGTCACAAAGAAAGAAAACTACAGGCCAATATCACTGATGAACATAGATGCAAAAATCTTCAACAAAATACTAGCAAACAGAATCCAACAGCACATTAAAAGGATCATACACCATGATCAAGTGGGGTTTATTCCAGGAATGCAAGGATTCTTCAATATACGCAAATGAATCAACGTGATACACCATATTACAAATTGAAGGAGAAAAACCATATGATCATCTCAATAGATGCAGAGTAAGTTTTTGACAAAATTCAACACCCATTTATGATAAAAACCCTGCAGAAAGTAGGCATAGAGGGAACTTTCCTCAACATAATAAAGGCCATATATGACAAACCCACAGCCAACATCGTCCTCAATGGTGAAATACTGAAATCATTTCCACTAAGATCAGGAAAAAGACAAGGTTGCCCACTCTCACCACTCTTATTCAACATAGTTTTGGAAGTTTTAGCCACAGCAATCAGAGAAGAAAAGGAAATAAAAGGAATCCAAATCGGAAAAGAAGAAGTAAAGCTGCCACTGCTTTTCAGGTGACATGATACTATAGAGAGAGAATCCTAAAGATGCTACCAGAAAACTACTAGAGCTAGTTAATGAATTTGGGAAAGTAGCAGGATACAAAATTAATGCACAGAAATCTCTTGCATTCCTACACACTACTGATGAAAAATCTGAAAGTGAAATTAAGAAAACACTCCCATTTACGATTCCAACAAAAAGAATAAAATACCCAGGAATAAACCTACCTAGAAAGACAAAAGACTTGTATGCAGAAAATTATAAGACACTGATGAAAGAAATTAAAGATGATACAAATAGATGGAGAGATATACCATGTTCTTGGATTGGAAGAATCAACAATGTGAAAATGACTATTCTATCCAAAGCAATCTACAGATTCAATGCAATCCCTATCAAACTACCAATGGCATTTTTCACAAACTAGAACAAAAAATTTCACAATTTGTATGGAAACACAAAAGACCCTGAATAGCCAAAGCCATCTTGAGAATGAAAAACAGAGCTGGAGGAATCAGGCTCCCTGCCTTGAGACTATACTACAAAGCTACAGTAATCAAGACAGTATGGTACTGCCACAAAAACAGGAATATAGCTCAATGGAACAGGATAGAAAGCACAGAGATAAACCTGTGCACATATGGTCACCTTCTCTTTGATAAAGGAGGCAGGAATGTACAGTGCAGAAAGGACAGCCTCTTCAATAAGTGGTGCTGAGAAAACTGGACAGGTACATATAAAAGTATGAGATTATAACATTGCCTAATACCATACACAAAAATAAACTCAAAATGGATTAAAGACCTAAACGTAAGGCCAGACACTATCAAACTCTTAGAGGAAAACATAGGCAGAACACTCTATGACATAAATCACAGCAAGATCCTTTTTGACCCACCTCCTAGAGAAATGGAAATAAAAACAAAAATAAACAAATGAGACCTAATGAAGCTTCAAAGCTTTTGCATAGCAAAGGAGACCATAAACAAGACCAAAAGACAACCCTCAGAATGGGAGAAAATATTGGCAAGTTAAGCAACTGACAAAGGATTAATCTCCAAAATTTACAAGCAGCTCATGCAGCTCAATAATAAAAAAATAAAAAAAAACGCAATCCAAAAATGGGCAGAAGACCTAAACGGACATTCTCCAAAGAAGACATACAGATTGCCAACAAACACATGAAAGAATGCTCAACATCATTAATCATTAGAGAAATGCAAATCAAAACTACAATGAGATATCATCTCACACCAGTCAGAATGGCCATCATCAAAAATACTACAAACAATAAATGCTGGAGAGGGTGTGGAGAAAAGGGAACACTCTTGCACTGCTGGTGGGAATGTGAACTGGTAAAGCCACTATGGAGAACAGTATGGAGGTTCCCTAAAAAACTACAAATAGAACTACCATATGACCCAACAATCCCACTACTGGGTGTATTCCCTGAGAAAACCATAATTCAAATAGAGTCATGTACCAAAATGTTCATTGCAGCTCTATTTACAATAGCCAGGAGATGGAAACAACCTAAGTGTCCATCATCGGATGAATGGATAAAGAAGATGTGGCACATATATACAATGGAGTATTACTCAGCCATATAAAGAAACGAAATTGAGTTATTTGTAGTGAGGTGGATGGACCTAGAGTCTGTCATATAGAGTGAAGTAAGTCAGAAAGAGAAAGTCAAATACTGTATGCTAACACATATATATGGAATCTAAGGGGAAAAAAAATGTCATGAAGAACCTAGGGTTAAGACAGGAATAAAGACACAGACCTACTAGAGAATGGACTTTACGATATGGGGAGCAGGAAGGGCAAGCTGTGACAAAGTGAGAGAGTGGCATGGACATATATACACTACCAAAATTAAAATAGATAGCTAGTGGGAAGCAGCCACACAGCACAGGGAGATTAGCTCGGTGCTTTGTGACCACCTAGAGGGGTGTGATAGGGAGGGTGGGAGGGAGGGAGATGCAAGAGGGAAGAGATATGGGAACATATGTATATGTATAACTGATTCACTTTGTTATAAAGCAGAAACTAACACACCACTGTAAAGCAATTATACTCCAATAAAGATGTAAAAAAAAAATAGAGCATATATATAAAATGTACAAAAATCAAAAAAAAAAGAATAAATGTAATAAGACTAACAGAAGTCAATTCATAAAAGTAATATAAGGGGTACTGTTATCCAACCTTATGTCTGCAACATAAGAAATAACATGAAATTTTAATATTACTGAAAGGACTTTGGCCTGACACTTAGAGTTGCTATGTAGTCTACATCTTCAGAAGACCTCTCATTTCCATAAAATGTCCTCATAAATTACAATGCACAATCACTAAATACTCTTCTTAGCATTCTTTGTAATAATAATGCCAGGCCTAGTTTCTATTGGGGATTTTGTGGAAGTCAGTTTTACAGTCAAATAAATACAGGGCAATTTTTTTTTTCTAGTGATGTATCCTTTAGAATTTCTTGATGTTTAATTTCAATAACTAAGAAAATATAATCTCAGTTACATGAGTTTTTGTATTCTCTGTTTTCTTTTATATATACATACATACATAATACATGTGTCAAACCTTACTTCCAGAAAGTTTTAAAGTTCTAACACTGATACTAAGTAGAACATAAGTTATACATTAAAACTAATGAAAAAAAGTAAGAGACATTTAAGACAGGATTACATCTCCATGTCAGCATGACACTAAGCCAAAAATAAACAAACAAAACAACAAAAAAACAACTTAGAGAGTTACATGTGACATATATTCCTAATAAAAGGAATCAGAGAGTTCATTGGGTTAGAAGTTATTTTATAAAATATGTCAAAACTTAAAAATTTTAAATTTGTTTCAGTAGACACTTCATACAAGCTCTGAATTAACTTGATGAATATAAATACAAATATTTAGCACAACAAACTTTTGACACTACTAAAAAGTTGTTGTAAAGTCTGTAATGCATAGTCTGCATCAAAACATAATAAACTATCAACATGGGTAACATATATGGAACAGAATTTATAAAGAAGTCTAAAACAAAGGTATGTCTTTCTTTCTCTGTGTTCTTTGTTATAGTCCTCTTTTTTTTTTGTTTATGTATTACTATGTAATTTTTTTAGTTAAAAAAATTGAGGTTCAATGTACATGTGGTAATGTAAAAACAGAGTTAATACTTCTCTAGTAGTATTCAAACTGATATTAGGGCTTCCCTGGTGGCGCAGTGGTTGAGAGTCCGCCTGCCGATGAAGGGGACACGGGTTTGAGCCCTGGTCTGGGAAGATCCCACATGCCGCGGAGCGGCTGGGCCCGTGAGCCATGGCCACTGAGCCTGCGCGTTCGGAGCCTGTGCTCTGCACGGGAGAGGCCACAACAGTGAGAGGCCCACATACCGCAAAAAAAAAAAAAAAAAAAGGAGGTTCTTTTAAATCTTACCTTTATACATAGAAAGGCATTTAATAGAGGTCCATAGAGAGTTATCTGAGAATCTGGAGAAAGTTCCATTTCTACATGAAGTTTATCAGGTGGAAGTTCTGAGGGATCAATAGGTGGACGTGAAGAAGTAGAGGGAGAAGAAACAACTCTGTCTGTCTTCTGGGATGGCCTTAATACAGATAGCATTGTTTCTTCCATTTCTGACACTGGAATAAATTGAGGAAAAAAGAATAATGTTTGAGGGGTGAGGGAGGAAAGCACCTCTTAAAAGTTCTTCAAAGAACTAGTCACTAAGAAATTCTATTTTGCAAATATGAAAGCAACTAATGCTGCTAAAATATCTGTAGTATATAATGAAAACAAACCTGAAAGATTACTAGTTAAGAATGCAATAAAGTATGGACTTCATTGAAATGTGTATAAAAATACATAAATCAAACTTAAAAAAATCGATGAAAAGTTCCCATTAACAAAGGCAACATTCTCATCAAGTTCTGTCAATATACTGTAAATCTGGGTCACAATTAGGCTTTAACTAATTTAAAGTTAAACAATAAAGTTACTTTCACATAAACAGCTATTCAAATGCAGTGTGACATTATCAACATATACATATGAGAAAGTTACAAAAACTATTCTTAAAAACTTAACTTACTGGAAAAATACACAGAAAATATCACTTGACTCTAATTCCACTTTGGATCCAAATAAAGCAGCACTTAAGCCTCAGGTAAACTATAAATGATATGACAGTTGTCAAAATGCATTAAAGAAACTAACATTTCACAAAATCAAGCGCTTTAAATATATAGATTTATATATACCTAACTTCATACTCCAGCTCTGCTTCTTCTAGCTCAGCAGACCTTGAGAAAATTACTTACTTTCTCTGAGCATATTTCCTCAACTCTACAATGACAATAATAATTATAACATCTATCTCACAGAGTTGCTTGAAGAGTTAAATGAGATAAAGTAAACCAGGAAACAGCTTGGCCTAGTATTTGACATATATAGTATTTGATATAGTACTTGATATATAGTAAATGCTCAATGAAAGTTAGCTGTAATTATACCAAAATCCTTAAAAGATTTTAAATGTATAAAATTGCCAATAGATGCATTTCCAAATATTTTTAATTTCTCCTTGTATCTTTGATGTTTATCAATTATAACACTAGATATTTCAACATACAAATTATATAAAAACACTTACATGACTGTTTTAGCTGTTCATCTGCTTTTTGTGGATAAATTGGATGCCATGTGTAATCAATTGTAAGCATGACACTTGGGACAGTCCAGCATTCAACCCAACCAGCCCTTTGAAGATAAAAATAAAGTTTCTAGTTTGGTACTTATTCCTTTGATTGTATACAGACACCAGTTACAGATAATCAAGTTTTACTGTCATTCTTTTAAAGAATTAGAAGAGTAATTTCTCCACATAAACACGAAATACTTAGATCACTAATATTAAGTACTTACTTTTCTTGAGTAATGTTCCGCCATTTTGGTTTCACTGTTTTCTGGCCGCTTTGACATTCAGCAGGAATACCAGTATCATGAGTCATTTTATTTGGGTGGCAATTCTTTACCAGCATAAATAATGAATATTTACTAGGGTGGCAATCTGGTAGAAACAAATGAAGATCAACATCTTCTCCCTAAAAAATAATTTATAATAACCCAAAGTAATAAAATAGGTACATAAATTTGTTAGGTTACTATTTACAGGCAAGCTTATCTATAACAATCAATTAAACAGAAAATAAACATAAATTTGAAACGGCAGGTTTTACATTGAATAATCAGGTAAGTAACTGGAATAAGATCTTACATTGACTGAAACTAAATTCTGCTTAGAAAGTCAAGAAAGGGACTTCCCTGGTGGCGCAGTGGTTAAGAATCCACCTGCCAATTCAGGGGACATGGGTTCAAGCCCTGGTCCAGGAAGATCCCACATGCCACGGAGCAACCAAGCCTGTGTGCCACAACTACTGAGCCTGTGCTCTAGGGCCTGCGAGCCACAACTACGGAGGCTGAGTGCCACAACTACTGAAGCCCGCACATCTAGGGCCCGTGTTCCACAATAAGAGAAGCCACCGCAATGAGAAGCCTGTGCACTGCAACTAAAAGTAGCCCCTGCTCTCCGCAACTAGAGAAAGCCCACGCACAGCAACGAAGACCCAACACTGCCAAAAATAACAAATTAATTAATTAATTAACCTTCTTTAAAAAAGATAATAATAAAAATAAAATCTCAAAGAAAGTTAAAAAAAAATCAGGGAAATAAACAGCACAGTTTCTAGAAAACAGTAAGAAAATTATCTTCCATGGATTTCCTTGGATGTTTTGCATGTAACTCAGTAAAAAAAAATTAAAAATCAGCTAATATAAGCTTAGGTGGAATATGTTCTGTATTTTTAAAAATATGATTGTCTATTTTGATTCTACTAAGTCTTGGTTCCTCAACTGCCTTTTAAGAATTATATCAAAGGATCTTCACTGAGTTTCACTTTTTTTCCTTATAGGTCCCTGAATCTTTGCTCATTTTTGATGCTTGGTTTCTTAACAGGCAGCACAGTGGGGTGGTTAAAAGAGTGGAGCCCTAAACTATACTGCCTGGGCTCGAATTCTAACTTGGCCACTCACTAGCTATATGACAAGTTACATAAACTTGCCTTCTCCGTTTCCTATTCTGTAAATGCAGATAATAACAACAACTACTTCAAGAGGGTTGTTCTGAGAATGAATAAATGAGTTACTACACATAAAGCACTTGGAGAAGTGTCTGGCACAAAGAAGATGTTAATACTTGCTGGCTGCTCTTATTATTGTTGCTATTTTTTACCTTCATAACCTCCATCAATACTACAACTACTAATGTTGTATACCTTAAAGTTAGGTGTACCATGAATTCTGAACTCCTAAGAGCTGGCTTTTGGATCACGGGGTTTATTCATTGAATTCACGATTAAAATTAGGAATGAAATACAGCTGACCCTTGAACAACACAGGTTTGAACTGCACAGGCCACTTACACATGGATGTTTTTTCAACAGTAAATATTACAGTCCTACACGATCTGTGGTTGGTTGAATCTGCAGATGCTGAACCTCAGATACAGAGGAACCAAGGATATGGAGGATATAAGGAGAACTGACTCTAAGTTGCACACGAATTTATGATGGCAGGGAGGGTCAGCATCCCTAACCTCCACATTGTTTGTCAACTGTACAGAGAAATGTAAAATCCAGTTCACAGACTAATATTAGAGCTAGAATAAGTTCTCAAGAGAACATATAGATTAGTCACAGAGGTCAGAAATGAGCTCTAACAAAATAATCGACTCAAGGAATTATTTTATTTTTTTGCCCAGCTTTTTTTTTTTAATAGAAGTATAGTTGATTTACAATATTGTATTCATTTCAGTCATATAACACAATTCAGTGTTTTATGGATTATATGCTATATCAATACAAAGTTATTATAAAATATTGACTATATTCCCAGTACATCACATCCCCATGACTTATTTTATAACTGGTAGTTTATATCTCTTAATCTCCTTCACCTACTTTACTCCTCCTCCTTCCCCTCCCCACTCTGGTTACCACTAGTTTATTTTCTGTATCTGGAAGTCCATTTCTGTTTTATCTGTTTTATCTGTTCATTTGTTTTGTTTTTTAGATTCCAAATATAAGTGAAAACATACAGTATTTGTCTTTCTCTGTTTGACTTATTTCACTAAGCATAATACCCCTCCAGGTCACCCACGTCATAAATGGCAAGGTCTCATTCTTTTTTATGGCTGAGTAATACTCCAGTGAGTATATATATCACATCTTCTTTATCCATTCATCTGTCAATGGGCACTGTGGTCACTTCCATATCTTGGCTATCGTAAATAATGCTGCTATGAATACTGGGGTACACATATCTTTTCAAGTTACTGCCCAACTTCTTAGGGGAACTTGGGGAACTTAGGGGAAAGGCATAATATTACAGTTAACTACAAAAAAGGAACAGGCAATTCTGTGCCACTGAAGTTAGTGAACAATGTTGGAAAACCAAAATACTTCAGGGTGGCAACAGGATGGGCAGGAGAGAGTAAAGGTAAGTGCTGGGAAATCAAACTTACTAATAAACCTTGTGGAATAAACAATACATCCAATTATACGTACTCTTAAAGAGAACTTGGTATTACATGTAGCTGGAACAAAGTCCGTAAACGGCAAAGAGAAATCAATGTTTAGTGTTTCCCCACAGGCTGCCAGGTACACTGCAAGAAAAAAAAAAAAAGAAAGAAAAAAATTTATTTTTAATTTCAAAAAAATTTTAAACAAAAACTGCCTTAAATACACACCTAAACAAAATTAAATTTAATATGCTTAGTGTAATACAAATTCTGAAATAGTTCTCTGAGAGTCTTATAAGACAATGGAAAAAAAGATCAACTCTAGTATCTATTAAAACTACAAAAATCAATACCAGTTTTCTTTGTTGGTATTTGTCTTAATGAACAGAATACTAACCTAATTTTTAAAAAGTACTTACCATTTTCCTGTTGTTTAGTGGAACAGTCAATCCAATTGTGCTGATTAGCTGCCCAAATCATTTCAAATTGATGAAACATGATTTTAAAATTCCATGTATATGGAACAAATGAAAAAATGTCTGGAGCACTATCGCTTGACCAGTCTTGAATTAAATCTAAAATTATTGAGGTAGGAGACAGAATGTAAAATTAATAGAAATTCAGAAAACAAAATAAAAATATTCTAACACCAAAAAGTTTCCTATTGTTATCTAAAAAGAACTTTTATACAAAGATATTAAAAGCTGATTAAGATGTAGCTAAATGATTTGACAGTAAAAATGCTTACTTACTAATCACAGTTCCACATAAGAAAACTTTTATGCATTTCATATACCTATTATGTTTTTAAAGAAACTTCAGAAGATAAGAGGAAAAAAAAATTACCTGATATTCTGTTACCAAAATACATAACATTGTGGATATATCTCATCCTAGTTCTTTTTTCTATGTAGATTTTTACACTATCCTAGATATATAAGCTATATTACTTTTTTTCATTTAACTCAAAATTTTGCCATGTTATTTTGTACACATTAACAAAAATTTTGTTCATTAAAAAGATTTGCAAAGATTTACTTAACCATTTACTGTACTTGGATATTTAGACTTTCTTAAAGTTTCTGTTATATATAATGTTATCATGTATATTTTCATGCAAGATATTTTACATATTCAGGATTATTTTCTCAGGATAGATTTAAAATATGGATTTCCTAGGTCAAAGTTTATGAATTTTTTTAAGGCTATTATAAATCACAAAACTGCTTTCCAAGAGTAGTAGATCCATTTATGCTCCTATTAGAAATGTATGGTCAACTATCCATTTCACTGTACCTGCTCCTGCATTATATTTCTTTCTACCTCTCTCCCTTTCTCTATTTTTTTTGTGGGAGGGGGGGCGGGAGTGGGAGTGATGCGGCTTGATAATTGGTAATTGAAAAATGCTCTCTCACTTTAATTGAATTTCTTAATTACAAGAAGGGTTGAACATTATTCGTGTTGTTTTATTCACAAAACAAATACCTACAGAATGTCTACTGTGTCCCAGACTCTGTTTCAGACTGTGGGAATACAATGTGAACAAAACAAAGACTTGGCCTTAGAATTATAGTCAGTCATCTTTGTTGATTGCTGATTTACTGTATTGCTGATTTGTTGGTTTAAGTGTTGTTTTTTAAAATTGTGTTCATAGTCTGCTCATAGCTCATAGTTCTTAGTCTGCTTATCCTTTCATACCTTAATTTTTTTTTTTTTTAACCTCAATAGGCAAAAAGTCTTTACATAAAGATGTTAGCCCTGTTCTATCACAGTGCTTTCCTCTACTTTTCCTCTGGCATTCACATTATTGCATGGATTGTATACTCCTAGCAATGATGTCCTTCAATAAATGGTCTCCTCCTAAAAGGTGTCAAGCTCATCTTTGTATACTCACAGTACATAACACAGTGCTATAAAATCAGAACTTTGTGTATTTGAGAGAGGGAAACAACTACAAGTACCATTGTTATAGCACAAACTCTGACAACCAGACAGTCCTGGGTTTAAATTGTGGCTTTATCATTTTACTAGTTACATGATCTTGAACAACTGACTGAAATGTTATCGGTTTTCTCTTTTACAAAATGGGGACAACTTCACAGACTTATTGTGAGAATTTAGATGATATATGTGAACTTTTAGCACAGAAACTGCCACAAGATAAGCACTCCACAAACAGTAGCACTTAGTATTAAAGATATTCTAAGGAAAATAATAGGCAAAAATAATTAAATATTTAAAGTAGTTTCCTTTGAATTTTAAAGGATATCTTTAAACTGAAAAATATTAGATTCAGTAATGAAATCAGAAGTCAAATATCATATGAACTCATTTAAAATTTAGTTGCAATGTACAGAAACTTGTGCACATATATTAGATTCCTCTCTTGATAAAATAGCAAAATAATACATTTGATATCAAATTTTAATAACAATTTAAATTAATCTTAGTAAGATGCAGTTTTACTATATCAACGATAAAAGGCATATATGGCTATTAACCTGTTCTAAGACTAGAGAACAGAAATTTCCACTTAACGATTTTACTTTAAATATATTTTTATTTCATTTAACAAGCAATCACAGTAGCTCATCATACCTTATAGTATCTACGCCTACTTCTAAAATTTTACTTCTACATACCGCCCTACCTAACTAACCTGACTGCATCCCTACTATCTAACTTTATTCTTTAACACAGCATTCAGCACTTAAGAGATGCCCGAAAGTCATCTCTGGGATTAGCCAACTACACAATACAAATTCACCATTCATCAAGCTGATTTTCACAATTTTCTTCCTCATAAACATTTTTGGTTCTGCACTTTTACTCAAATTATTCATCCCTTCTAAAATGAACACACTCTTTGGTAACCTCTTTGTTGCAGAAAAACTCTAACCATCTTTAACAACAGCATGACACTACAGACAGTACAGAGTCTACTACAGTCAAAAAATTGTTCTTAAATGTCTTTTCCACTTACTAGCTTCATGAGTCTGCCCAAGTCATTGAATGTTTCTTCAATTTCCTCATTGTTAACTCAAGGATAACAATAACAGCTATCCCTTTTCAGAGTTGTTGTGAAGATGATACCAATGAACATGCTTTGGAATGTTTTATGAAAACATACGATGCAAATTTTAGTTAATATTACTGAGTTCATTTACCAAGACCATTTCCGATCTTAATGTCCTTCCTTACTTTCTCTAATTATCTTCAGATCATATTGATTTCCTCTGTATCCACGTCTTACATGCATTTGTTAGCTTTGAAATTCATGCTTGCACTCAATGTGTGTGTGTGTGTGTGTATATATATATATATATATATATATATATATACTGTTATGTATTGTTTTATTTGTCTAAGTCTAGTACTACACATGCCAATATACTTGAGACTGATAAATAAATTCCCATAAGCGCTATCCCTATAAGTTCTCTCTGCGTTGAGATCATGGCTTATATTTGTTTTGAATCATTATTAACAAGTGACTCTCAACTTATACTGGTTGCATTTATCTACTTCATACTACTACCTAAAAGACTGAGCTATAATTGCTAGTAAAATAAACACAAATTCAAATAATCTACTAATCATCTAAGGAAACCAACATAATTTTATAGTTTTTAGTCAATTTCTATTTTAATGTCTTATTAGTTTTTTAAATATCTTATCTAAACGTCAGTATATTCTGCAATATAGTTTCCCTACCAGCTTATACAATATCTTTACTGACAAATATTAAAAATTATGGTAACAAAATATCTTTACTAGGAACCTCAAAAACTACTTCCGATATGTATTTCTCTTTAAACCAAAAGCTGCTCTTATTACCAGATGGTCTTACCAAATAAATTTATTTATTTGGAAGCACTTTCTTGATGACAGCCTTAATCATTTAGATAATAAAATTTTAAAAGTTGTGAAGTTGGTAATCTAAATATTAGTCTGGGAAAAAACTCATCTACAACTCACTTTATAATTAAGTTGATAGGCCAACACCCTATAAAATGTCCATCAGCTGGTACTGGGGCTTTTCAATACCATTATATTTTCTTCTTCCATTATCAGAGTAAACCTAAGTCAATTTCATTATTGCCTGTAAAGACTTCACTTTTGCCTTTGTTTTACATCTTTCATTCCTGAGGCTCTATATTGTATTTATCATGAAGAGATCTCTGTCCCACATTGAAATCTCTTAAGAACAATTTTATCCCACTAATAACTGGCAAGAGAATGGCTCTTAAGGCATATTAGGTATTCCCTCACACAAAATAGATAATTTATTTTCTGCAAAAATCTGTCAACAGAGAAATGTAAAACTGAGAAAAGCAATTCAAACACTATGACCAAGTATGTTCTCTCCAAGGCTAAATTAATATCACTCTCTGATAGTATCTTTTTTAAAGAATAAATACGTTTTTGAAGGACTCTAGAAAGATTTCAGAAGTAATATATCTAAATGTTATAGCTGTTAAATCTGGGAGATGAGAACTTAAGTTTTGTACCTTTCTATATTTTTTAAATTTCTCCAAATAAATTTTAGAAAAAAATAACTTTAAAAAAGTGAAGTTAAATAGGTATAAGCATAAAGATTAGAGAAAGAAAATAATTTAAGAAAAATCACAATTGTAGTTTAGGAAATGTGTACTTGTTTAACTAATACAATATTCAATCTAAATGTAAGCGCTACTACAAAATAAAGTTTAAATTTTGAGAAATTTATACTTCTACTCCAAGTATTCTTGGCACTGCTAAAGTCTGAGATTGTGAAATTCTGGAGGAAAAACAGTGTGAAGTATTGAATGCTTGAAAACACTGGGTTTTTTCTTTAAGTTTAAATAAATTAAATAATTTATAATTTTAAAAGTCTAAAAAGAAAGAAAGAAACTGGAATCTATTTTAAAAGATTAGCAAAGTTAGAAATGATAAAATCTTAAGTGAGAAGGAAAGGACTATGCAAAGAAGCTATCTATATAAAAACAGATTCTTGAACCAGACCATTTGGGTTGGAATCCTAGCTTGACTTAGTCACGTAACCCTGGACAAATTGCTTAACCACTCTGTAACTCACTGCCCTCATCTGTAAAATAAGGATAATGATAATAAAATTGACCTCAGAGAATTATTATGAGGATTTAATGATTTAATATGTGAAACTGCTTAGAACAGAGACAGACACTAATACACACTGTAAGTTTTAGCTATTATTTTTTTCATAAATCTGAAGTAAGTAGTACTTATTCAATATTCAGCTCCACTGACAAAAATTTAACTTGCCAGGGACTCTGTCAAAGTTTCTACTACTGGGGCCTTGACTTGAGCCTTGGAGAAGAATTATACAACTGCAAAAATACAGAATCATTCTATCTAATCCCCACGATAAGGCTCCTGATCAAAGCAAAAGACTAATGATTGAACATATTATAGTAATGGCATTATTATAAAAGGCCAAAACTCTAGCAGTAGCAAAATTAGGTTAGAAATTGTTATCCCTATTTCACAGATAAGGAAACTGAAGCTTAAACAATTAGGAAATTTGGTCAACATCATATTGCTAGTAAGTAATGTCAGGACAGGGAAACCTGTGAATATCTTAATGACTGCTATACCCACAAATATTCGTACTCAGCACAGAATGCTTGTAAATGATCGGTGGGTGGATGGACGAACAGATAAATGCAGCAATCAGTCAAGCAAATATTAGGAGTTCTGGGGTAGCCACTGATCCTAAAAAAGCAGACCAACTCTGGCTAAACTTCTTACAGAAAGGCTCAAAAAATGCTTATTTTTATGTAGCAATATTTATGTCATTCAGAGACTAAGACCACATGTTCCCATAATCATAAAATAATGAGTAGCTATCATAATATGCTGCAAGAAATAAAAGAATTTTCTCCACCTAATGACAGCATCAACTCAATTATACATGCCAACAGAAAGGAGTTAAGTAGGGACTCCAAATACAAAAATAACGTATTTGACTATTTGAATATACTGTCTGTGGATTACTAACTAAAACAAAATAGTAGAGCCACAATGATGCCTAATTCAGGAAGAGAAAGAAACTGATTCATCTTCCCCAACTTATCCCCCACTAGACTGACACAAAAATGAGTTCTTGCACTTCCTCCTAAGCTCAATTTTGGGTTCATATTTTCCTTGTTTGGGTTAGAAGACAGCATAGAACATGTATATTTAAGTTTTTCCTTTGATAAACTTGGCCCCAAAAGAAGTGTAAAAGAAAGTATGAATTGTGTCATCAAGTCCCTATGTTGAATCTAAAAGCAAAACTTATTGACTATAAACAAGTTCACTATGATAAATCTCAGATCTCATTGTATTTATACTTATTAGAAAATTACCTGTGAAGAAATTCTTCTGTGCAAAGATGAAGTGGTAGGTGGCTTTATAAACCTCTAATTCACACTGCCATGTCTGTGGCATGTTCCATATTCGGGGGTAGCTGGCATTGATGTGAAACTGCAAATCAAATGTTAAGTAAAAATGTCAGAGGTTAAAATATGACATTGTGTGACAGCATTAGAAATGAACTCGCACAAACTGGTGAGTAATTAAAACTTATTTTCCTACTGAGCCAAACAGAATGCCCCTTAGAGGTTTTAATATTGCTGTGGCTAAAGGTCAGTATCCATGGTTACATCCAGCTCCTTAAAATACTAAGCCATGATGTGGCCAAAAAACTTTAAGAACAAATCAGGCTACAGTTTTGATACTGTAGCTAAACAGAGTAACAGCCAACTTCATTAACTCTTCTTTAAACCTAACCTGTTAAGTGAGAGGCTCGGGTCAGGCAGGGTAGAGTGCAATGCATACTGTCACACAGAAGTTTGGCCATCAGTGCCTCCTCGGTTCTTATTTGACAGCACAGTAGTTATAAATCTGACATGATGCTTTGTGGTAAATTCCACCTGCCAAAGCTTGGCAATTCTGCAAAGGCAAGAGCTGCCTGGCCAGGAATACCATTATTGCACAGCACCATTTATCAGCAATAGCTCAGGAATTCATTAAAATGCTGAATATTCATATTTATAGTATTCATTATATTCTTGGTAACTGCAAAATTTTCTTAATTTACATATATCATATATAAATATGCTTGTTTAGACAAGCAATTAAGGACCTAATGATATCATCTAATATAAAAGAATCCTCTCTAAATATCAGCCATTCTACGCAGTGACTTTTGTTATTATTGTTGTTATTACTGTCGTCCCTGAGAAAAAATAATAATCTGCTTGATTAATGAGTTCCTGACCTGCAGTTTTCAATCATGAGCATTTCCATATTTATTCTGTTTCTAATATGGAGCAATTCAGGGTATCAATAAGATTTTCTTCCTTTTACCTTATTCATCAAGTAAAAAAGGACAATGAATTATTAAGCCCTGAGAAAGAATCTGATGGGGCCAGAAAACATACAGTAAAAATTTATCTTACTTACAGCATAGGAGACAGCTAGTCTAGCCATACAATGAAGTTTAAAAACAATACACTGAGAACTTTTCACATTTCTAAAGGCCAAAAACCCATGTAGTGTTGCCTTATATTCATTTCCCCCAAAAGAAGAGCCAACAGAGAGATGCCAAAGGGAGTCCACAGCATTGGGAATCTACACCTCTTCCCAAAAACATGGTCAAGAGCATCTGGTTGTTCTTGAATGAGAAGACTGACCATTTGATGACCTCCTGGCCATTAAAATTTTATATTAAAAAATTAAAACCAAATTTGTATTTTATGGATGTAGGCATATCATCATACACTCTAGACTTACTGCTAACATTTCTGCTTCTAAAAGAGTCCGGTATTGCATGCTAGTAGTGGCATCAACATGTAAGAGTTGTCCTTTAATTGCAGGGGTGTAACCTAAAATAAGTGAAAACATAAAAATTAAGAACCTAAAGAAATATATACATATAATTAAAAATTTTGGACTGGAAACAAATTCCCCCACCACCCAAAGAAGGAATTCCTGAAAAATGGTAATCAGTCACTATTTAAATACACCCCCAATAATGTGGAGTATACTATCTAATAGGTAACCTTTCTCATTTCGGACAGCTCTGATGGAAAAGAGTTCCATCTTCATATAAGGTCTATCCTGACTCTGCTTTCCAGTGCAAAACTACAAGTCTATTTTCCAAATGATAGTGTGCAAATATTTAAGACTGCTCCCATGTCCCTTTTTTCACTGACTCAAGGGTACATATTTTCAACTACCCCTTAAGTAATGACAGTTGCTTTTTTTTGCTTTTTTTTTTTCTGGAAATTAAAACACCAGCTTTATTATAGAGGTATTGAAAACATGGCTTTGAATACCCCAATAAGAAAATCTTGAGTTAGTCATAGCTACAGATAGGCAATGCTAGAAATCCAAATCTACTCCACCACCCAGGACAGACCCTTTCACTAAATGACTTCGAAGAGTCTGAAATCTGTAGAAAAGACAGTATTAAAAAAAAAAAAGGGAATAGGATGGATCTAATATATCATATCCTTGTTCAAAATCCACCCATCAGGGCAAGTATAGGTAGGAGAGAAGTCAGGAGATTGCACAAATAAATTATTGAAAAAAATGTGTAATGACAGTTGCTAAACAAAAAAACTATTCCTTACATAGTGACAGTTACCAAACAACACAGCCCCACTCTGAATAAAAGCAGAAAGGTTCAGAGTATTTCACTTCTTTTCTTGATGGACTGCCCTCCTATGAACACTAACACTATGAACATTCTTATATGGCTAATTCAACATGCATCCTGCTCTGGGCATTTTTTTTCCCCAAACAACTGGATCTCTGGGACCAGTTTTTAAATGTTTTCAAATTATATTTTGTTATTGTCTAAGAACTAAGTCTATTTTTCCCTTTGAAGACAGTCATCTTAAAAGCCACCTAACCTTTACCAATAACTTGACTGGGTTTTTCTTAGACACTTAACTCATTCAGTTCAACAGTCAGTGTGCTGTGGCACTTCCCATGAATTCATAATAGGTATATGCTCAAGATATTGATGCCTCAGTCCTCAGATGGTCCCTTTACCCCAGTGCACCAATAAATGTACCTCCCCAAAATCTTTACAAATATTATTTCCTATATACATCATCAGTTTAAAAAGGCAGAGGAACTTCCCTGGTGGCGCAGTGGTTAAGAATCCACCTGCCAATGCAGGGGACACGGGTTCAACCCCTGGTCCGGGAAGATCCCACATACTGCGGAGCAACTAAGCTCGTGCACCACAAGTGCTGAGCCTGCGCTCTAGAGCCCACAAGCCACAAATGCTGAGCCCGCGTGCTACAACTACTGAAGCCCACATGCCTAGAGCCTGTGCTCCGCAACGAGAAGCCCCCACTCGCTGCAACTAGAGAAAGCCCGTGCACAGCAACGAAGACCCAACGCAGCCAAAGATAAATAAATAAATCAAAAAAAAAAAAGGCAGAAGCACTCCCTTAACTGAACCATTCTCAATTCTGTGCAACCCTCAACAGCCTCTTCCTCTACAGAATTACAGATCCTATATATCAGTAATTAAGGCTATCCTGAAAGATGCTTCTTTCCAACTGACTACTCTGAATCCTAGAGAATCTCAAGCATCTGCTTCAAGACTTAGGTTATTCTTTTAAAAGTAACTAAGATAAGGTTTTAGTTCTTCAGTGTAATAGCCCTAAAGTTACGGGGAAAAGATATACTATCTCATTCTCAGTCACTTTTTCAATTAATTATCTAAGCAGGCAGACTCAACTGCTACCTTTTTATGCAAGCTAATAAATCTAGTCAACACCTTTGCCTGTTTTCTTTTTATCGTAGCAACAAAATGAGTGACAGAAACAAGAAAAGAGAGCCAATAATTACATAAAACTTATTCTAATTATACCTAGCAATAGTAACATTGCTGTTCAGTAATTTAAAAACATTGGTGAGTTGCTACTCTCCATACCCTCAAGAAAGTGAAGAAATAAAGCAGAATTTCACTTCAACTGGTCTCAATTACAAATGTAATAAGAGGATGGGAAGAACAAGGAGAAATGAGGGAGACTATATAATATTTTGATAAATTTAACAATAAAGTATTTAATCATGTTACTGATTAATCTGTATCAGAGCCCAAATTTTAAATTCATAATGAACTTAGATTATCTTAGCTCAGATAAAACTACAGCTAATCAGGGCATGACTTAATATTTTAAATATGAAATATTCTGCTTTCTTAAAGTTATGCTATTCAAAGTACCCAGGTTACTTCCTGACAAAAATCTACTAACAATATAACCTAAAACAAAGCCTATTAGTCATTCAATCTACTTCTGCCCATGGACCATGTGCCAGGTCCTGGGTTTGGCACAGGTATACACCAGTGAAAAGAAATACGTAGTACCAGCCTTCACAGAGCAACAGACTAACAGGAAAAACATACACTAAGCAAATTACGCACAAACTTACAAAAGAGGTGTACGGTATAATGAAAGCACAGAATAATAAGACCTAGCTTGATTAAAACACTTTTCTCTTCTCTCCAAGTGCATGAATAATATAGTATTTACTAACTACAGGCACATCAAAATATAATAAAAAGCTGAAAAAGAAAACCCCATTAATTTTAGTCTAACTGGATTAATAATTATTTATATATTAATTATTCCCCTACTAATCACTTAAAACAGAAAAACACTCATCATAGCTTACCATTTTCCTCAACTGTCATTGGAATATTAATTTCTAAATATGAGCCAGCTCCTACATTTACATGTACAGCATTTGTTTCCTATCAAAAGCAAAAAATAATTCATGAAACATTTATTATAATTACACTCCCATCTTTACTTTTCAGTTATTATCAAAGATAAAATTTAATCATCAATAATATTAAATAGGTATTAAAAGTTCCTAAGAGCAAAAGTTCAAATTTATACCAAAAATATACTAAAACAGTTTGGCCAGATTTAAAGGAGAAAATGAATCAGCCTATACTATAAAGGTCTATTATTATTAATTAACTTCTTTCTACTATTTGGCACTTAATGAAAGTAACATACATACAATTATTGGGGGTGGGGGTCAGGGAAGCTCATAGAAATGAATCTGAGTATAGGACTAGTCACCAGAAAGATACTCTGGAAAATAATGTTCAAATTTTACACATAATTTTCTACTATATTATTTCAATAATTACCCTATTTTTGGTAAACAGCAAGTCAATTGTAGCATCTGCAATAATATTCATTCGTAGTTCAAAAGCAAGGATCTGTCTTGGTCTCCCAGGCTGTGCAATTTCAGAGACTTTCAGAACTTGATAATCAGGAGGGAAGAAGAACTTCCATAAACAATCTCTAAATAAAGAGGAAGAAAGAATAATGACAAGTTATTCAAATAAAATTACCTCTGATAAGAGACAAGATCAGTATTATAACTTTCTATTACCACTGCTATCTTATTTAACAATTAGACATAAAATTGAAAAAAAAATTATAAGTCACAAAATAACACCTACCATAATTTCCTTTCAGTAAAATGAAAGACTGTTTTATACTTCCAGAGATCAATGAGCTTTGAGCACTTAATATACTACTATCAAATAAGACATAGGTAAGACCAAATTTGCACTATTCAAACATACTGTGAAAAATTAAAGACTTTCTACAGGTATATCAATTGTGCAAATGGCAAAGAAAGAGCTGAAGGGGGATGGCTTAATTAGAATCATTCCACTCTGGACAATTACTACTTAACCTTTCTGAGGACACTCGCCTGCTTCCTCACCTGTAAAAGAGGATTGTCATAACCAGTCTCAGAGAATAGATCCAAGAATTAAATGACAACGTATATGAAAAAGACTTGGCAGTACATGGCACATGGAGTAAGTGTATTTCTATTATTTTCATAATCACTATTAATCAACGTTAAAACAATAAGAGTCTAAAGAGCAATAGATTTCTAAAAAGAAGCAAGTGTTTGGAGGCTAGGGCTCTCATGTATTTGCCTCCCCATATCATTTGACAAACATGAAAGAAACCAAGAAACTTTCAATTCATAGCCTTCTATATAATTAAAAATTAGCATGTTACTCATACATTCAGAAAAAGTATCAGTTTCTGACTTTTAAATAGGAAGAGCTGAGGAAGGAATCATCAGTAACAGGAAATGCTGCTTGGAATAAACTGCGAAAAATCAGATCAACAGAACAAAATTTGCAAACTGATCCATTATAGACACAAAAAGAAAATTAAGTCTGTAAATGTTTTGGCTAAGACACAAATATACAAAACTAAGCTTTCAAGACAAAGAATCCATCCGATCATTAGGTGATCATGGACTATAAAATGGGTAGCAGGATATAATGAAAAGAGCAGTGGACTTGAAGGGTTGGTCTGAATCTTGGCTCTAGATGCTATAGCTTTACTATCTTGCCCGAATCACTGAATTTCTGTGTCTTTATTTTCTCACAGGTATAATCAGATCACCACACCTGTCCTTGTGTCTCTCACTGTTATGAAGATCAAGTGTGAAAATATAAATGAAAGCAATAAAAGGCCAGACAATATCAGGAATATTTGCATTATTATAGTTATCATTAAGGAGTAAGCACGAATTTATAAAGTTTATATTTCAACTCTGTCATGAAAACTCTTAAAAAGAAAAGCTGAGTGTCTTAAAGATTCAGACACAAGAGGGAGGGGATATGGGGATATATGTATACATATAGCTGATGCACTTTGTTATACAACAGAAACTAACACACCACTGTGAAGCAATTATACCCCAATAAAGATGTTAAAAAAAAAAGAAAATCATGTAAAGGTAATAGAACTGACATTAAAATCTATAAGCTAAATAAGGTCATGCTACATCAGAGATCAAAAACAATGCTGAGTGAACTATCCAATAATAAAACAGTTGAGATTTCTTTCTATATTTCTTACACTAATAGGTAGATACTAAAAAAAATGACCTAATGAACATTTCTGATAACAGTTCATATTTGTTTAGAAACTCAGTATGGAGAAGGTGAAAAGGAAATGGCTACAAGAGAGGAAATGCACAATTTGCATATATAAGGGAGGAGATAAATACTATTATTACTCACACAAGGAAACTAAACCCATGTGATAAATTTCTTTCTTTCTTCTTTCTTTTTAATAAATCTGAATGGTTTGTTAAGTCCAGCTTAAAAAATGTATTGCTGTTCTCTCCTAGCAGTGGCAGGACCTACTGAAGGGAGTTGGTAAAGCAAATTTTTCTTTCATGTTATCTATAGTATCATTTCTCTGTATTATACAAAGATCACCCAAAGAGTGAATATGACTATATATTAAAAGAATTTTAGCTAGGATTTTCATGTAAATATAGCCTAATACTTCTCTTAATGCAATACAATTAAATATAGTTTAAGAAGAATCACACCTTATTCAAATACTAAAATGCAAAAATATTCTGTGTCTGTGTTAAAGCACTGCTTTAATTTTTTCCTTTCAAATATAGCAAGTGTAACTGTTACTTAAGGGAATGTAAAACCCCTCATTTTCAACTATTCCACAGTAAATATAGCATGGTTTAATGTATGAAAAATTTTATTATAAAAGGAAAATTTTAATCCAGTAATTTGAAAAATACTTGTTTTCTAACCTGAAATTTTAAGCTATGTTTACCTTCGGGTCTAATAATCTAACCCAGAACTTAATGAAGTACTGTATTGGCATACTCCAAGTATTCAAATAACACACTTACTTATATAGTTACCAAACTACTGTTATTTAAGTAGCTACTTAATGGAGCAGGTATTTCTATATGCTAGAGATACCAAGGTTAACAGAATGTAGTACCTGACAAAGTATATAATTCTTCTAACAATGCTAGGTAGAAAGCACTTCTTTTGTGTTTTTTGGCTGCGTTGGGTCTTCGCTGCTGCGCCCGGGCTTAGAAAGCACTTTTTAAAACAATTTAGTTTGCAAGGCAGAAATAGAGACACAGATGTAGAGAACAAACATATGGGCACAAAGGGGGGAAAGTGGCAGGAGTGGTTTGTGGTGCTGGGATGAATTGGGAGACTGGGATTGACATATATGCCCTAATATGTATAAAATAGATCACTAATAAGAACCTGCTGTGTAAAAACATAAACTAAAATAAAATTTAAAAAAAAACAATTAAGTATAAAAAGAGTGAGTATATCAAGTATCAGCACTCTTAGTAGTCCATCAGTGGTCCAGTAATATCTGCCTCAGTGACTGATTAAGCTTGTATTTCTCCATTCAAGCTAGTTTATGAAAGACTAAACTAGCTTTAAACAAGGTATATTTACATAAAAATTTAGATGTTCCCTCATAAATAGTAGTACATGTCCCCTCCTTTGTTTAAAATTCTTCAATAAGTAGGTAGATGTTCATAATATATTAAAAACAGAAAATTACTTCAAAATTAGTAGAATAACTAAGAAATAAAAAACCTTTTTTTTTACCTTTCAGGCACTCCCTATTACCTCCAGTATAAAATCTATATATTTCTTAACTACCTACAAATCTCTTTAACAACCTATAGAACTTATTAAGACAATTCTCCACTGCCATCATGCATTTGCAGAACTCCTCCCTTGCCTTGATTACTTATCCTTCCCTTCCTTCCCTGGCTAATTCTTACTTATGTTTCAAAACTCAACTCACATATTACCTCAACCAAAAAGCATTCCCCAGTTCTCTCCTCTTCAATGTGAGTTATGAACCTGTTATGGGCTAAATTGTGTCCCCCTAAAATTCATATGTCCTAATCCTCAGTACCTCATAATTTAGCCATAGTTAGAGACAGGGTCTTTAGAGAAGTAATTAAGTTAAAATGAGGTCAATAGGGTGGGCCCTAATCCAATATGACTGGTATTCTTGCAAGAAAAGGAAATTTGGACACAGAAACCTACAAAACACACAAGAGAGAAGACCATGTGAAGATACAGGGAGAAGATGACCATCTACAAGCCAAGGAGGGAGGCTTTGAACACAGCCTTCCCTCACGGCCCTCAGAAGGAACCAATCCTGCCAACACCTTGATCTCAGAATTCTAACCTCCAGAACGGTGAGAAATTTCTGCTGTTTAAGCCACACAGTCTGCAGTACTTTGTTGTGGCAGCCTCAGCAAACTAATACAGTACCTCTCTAAATTCTTCATCAAGACTTTTTACATACCTCTAATACAGCACTTAATAAAACTCTTTTGTTTCTTTTTTCCGAAACTGAACTATGTATGTCTTTTAGCTCTGAATCTCCATAGTCCCAACAATCCCTGGCATATTCGGTGATTAAATACAAAAGAAAACACCAAGGAACCAATAAATATTCTGCTCATTCACCATTTTTCTAATGAATTAGCTCCTCCTTTAGAGCAAACTTGCTTGTGCCAATTTCTCTACAAATTATTTGGATTAAAATGTTTAGTGATATCTTACCCTGCCATAATAAAATAGCTTATAAAAATATCGATACTAAGCTAGCCTTTAATAAAAATTATAGTATTATCCCAAAATGTTTGACTTAGAAATATAATTTAATCAAGTACCTCTGCCTATCAGCCCATGGCCCATAGTTGAAATCTGTTCCTTTACCACAAACTATATCCAGTCCCCAACAGGGAGGCAAATCTTGTAATTTGCAATCCTCACTGCTCATTTCTCCTTCAATAGTTTCTTCTGTTTCTTCTGGAACAAGTCCTATATTGCAGAATATACAATATGAAGATAGTTACTTAAAATAACCATTAAAAGGCTTCCTTAGATCAACATTTCTAAAAATTTTTTGATCTCAGGAACCCTTTACACTCTATATTGAGGACCCCAAAGTGGGATTTTTTTGGTATTGTTATCTATCAAAATTTACTGTATTCAAAATTTGAATTGAGCAATATTTTAAAATTTTATTTTTAAAATAAGCTCATTACATGTTGACATAACAAAATGTCTAATAAGATTTAATGAAAATATGATGTGAAAAATAACTACATTTTAATGAAAACAAATAAAATTTTATTTCATTTTGAATGAAAATATTTTTTAATCAAAATAAGCATATTTTCTAAAACAAATTAATTTATTGAGAAGTGTTGGCATCGTTTTTATTTTGGCAAATTTCTTAAATATACAGCTTAATAGAAAACAACTGAATTCTCACAGCTGTTTCTGCACTTAATCTATTGAAGAAAACCTAGCCTCATACAAATAGGTAGACAAAAAAGGGAGGAGTATTTTAATAGCTTTTTCAGATAATTTTGGATATTCTTTGACACTAGACCAAAATTCAACAAATGGTAATTTCTTAAAGATTACTTGCAATGTGGAATCTGAAACCATATTGCTGAACTTCTCATACTCTGACACGTTAAAATTTACTGATCTCTCTTGTACTCTGAATAAATCTTTTACGGACATCATGAATTGTTCATTTGGAAAATATTGGTTCACTGAGACATACATATTTTTCCCAAATAGACAAATTTCATTATTAAACATTTAAGAAGTCATATTGTTAATAACACTGGTAGTCTCATCAGAAAAGTCATCAAACTCACAGTGGCAGACCCAAGTTTTCCAAAATTCTAACTTTCACATGAAAGCTCAAAACCATAGTTTGTCCCTAGTTGCTCTTTCAAGCACAACTGGTATTCCATGAAAAGAGCAAACAGTTCAGCTTGGAACTCAATCACAGAGTGCTTTTCCTCGAAACAACAGTGTACTTTGGTATGAGGCAGAAGTGTATTCCGTGTTCTTATCATTTTATTAAATGAATATTAAAAAGTTTACTGAAGGGTCAAGATTTGATAAAAGTAATTTTTACTGCTTAATCAAAGACACTGTAAAGTACACTGGCATTTGTTTTATTGTGACTGCGTGGCAGTGAAAAAGACAGGGATCACTAGTATAGTCTGGAATCACTGCCTTGATTCATGCTAAAGCACCAGAAGTTTTGCCCCCTGTAACTTTTACACCATCAATACAACATGGTAAAAAAAAAAGGCAAATAACATCCTAATTTTGAACATACTTTGACCTCATAAACCTCCTGAAAGGTATGAAAAACAATAATTAGGAAAAAATGACTAAAAATCCAATATTTAGCTTATTTATAAAACTGAGGCCACCTGTGAAGCACTGTAACTAGCTGGACTTCAATCCTTAAACTTTAAGCCTCAAATCCAACTTACTGTGATATTTTTCCCCTAAGCCAGCATGAACTACCTTAACTATCATCACATTCTCTATTGGTTTTCACTCACGGTCATTTGTATTCACAATTTTTGAAGTATACTTGCAAAAATGGAATTTGAAGGAAAGATTACTATATTTTTCTCTTTTGATCTGAAATACTAAAGAATATTCAACTTTTGACAAATGACACAGATATTTTTTAGGTAGGCATTCTCACATCCACATTTACCATTATTAATGCTTATTTATATCCTACACAAGGATACTTAAAATATTATTAGATATCAGCATTTCATAGAAGAAACAGAATTGTAGCTATGAAACATATTTTCAAAAAATAATACCTGGCTCATCCATGTAATAGTAGATGTCAACATCATTCGACTGCATCACCACAAAACCTTCTCCCATTAATCTTGGTGGTCTATACAAAGGAAGGTGGAAGGCAAACTAAGTACATCTCCAGAATATAAAATGTTCAGTATGCTAATTAACGATGGTAATGGGTGAAAACAAAAAAGAAAACTAAAAAGCAATCAAGTGTAGAAACTTGAAAAGGGAAAACATCTTTCACATACACAATAAATTGTTCCATAATTGTTTTCTATATTAGACTATATAAAAAATTGGCACTGAAAAAATTTTGACCAGTAAAATCAGTTAAAGAAAGACAAAAAAATCTGTTTTGCATTTCTCACTTTAAGTTTTGAATGAGAGAAATCCATTTAAAACAAAGTTTAGGGCTTCCCTGGTGGCGCAGTGGTTGAGAGTCCACCTGCTGATGCAGGGGACACGGGTTCGTGCCCCGGTCTGGGAAGATCCCACATGCCGCGGAGTGGCTGGGCCCGTGAGCCATGGCCACTGGGCCTGCGCATCCGGAGCCTGTGCTCCGCAACGGGAGAGGCCACAACAGTGAGAGGCCCGTGTACCGCAAAAAAATAAAAACAAAAAAATAAATAAAACAAAGTTTAATTAAATACAATGGAAGAACAATGTTCATTGGAATATAATAATCATATTCTGCATTTGCAACAATAAATTTAAAATTAGACTTCAAATTCAACCATTTTATATTAATAACACTATAAAACTGATTAAAAATATCATCTTATATATTGTAAAATAAAGAATAACCTTTCAGAAACATTAAATTAAAAAAATGTTGTCATTTTTAACAACTTTATGTTACCTATTTCCAAGAATATTTAGTTGATCAACTTAAAATAAACTTAAAGCAAACATCTTGAACTCAAATTCTGGAATGAATGTTTCTGTACCATCAATTAACTTCCCTCTACTTGCTTTGATTTAACAACTTTTGTCTTTATCATACACCACAATATCTTCCTTCCATATCAAGATTAACCTCTCAATCATCAGATAATATAACACATACAAATTCAACAATCTTCTTCTAAATATGTATTAAATCACAAAGGTTAGGGTTTAATCTCATTATTTAATCTCCATGTTTACTACTGAAGAGTGAAAAATACAATTTTAAATCTTTTTATACAAATAGCAGGACACTTCTTCATTTTACTTTGTAGTAATTTTCACAAAAACCCAGATTTATTTTTTTCAGTATTACAACTTGCACCCATAAATATAGAATTGTGTGCGTAGCTTATACTCCAAGATGCTTAGCAATTCAGTGATCCTGAAGAGTGTGAAACCAGGTAGACCCAGAGCCTCCCCGGTACTCAAGCTGGGAAAATGACTGTGTCATTCTAGCCAATCCCTAGAAAATCTAATAGCAAACTAGCCAAAAGTAGGAACTAAAAAGAAACAATCATGTTTCTCATAACCTCAAACTTTATATTGCCTACACACAAAGACAAAAGCTGAGACAGTGGAAACTCATCACATGAATACTTTTACTTTTATCACATGAATACTAAATTACACAAATTTAACGATAGACTCCTTCACAGAAAAGGATAGTGATTGAGAATAACAAAGATTACAAGAGCCCTCACCCCACTCATGAGCATGTGGCCTGGGAGTCAGATGCGAGTCATGTGTCTGTTACCTGGGGACCTCGGTCCTCTGGAATGGAAGCATCCCACCACAAAGAGGGTGACTCTAGTGTGCGTCATTATTACAATGTGTCTCCTAAAAGCAAGGAGCTACTTCACTGAAGGAAAGCAAATCTGGAAAGCTAAGTGGAAAACTGACTGGGACTTAAATGTCAACTGAATTCCAAAACTGTCTTAACTTCATCAGTTTTCCAAGAGTAATTCTGATTCAACTTTCAACTTTTCATTAACTCCAATGATACTCTACTATAATGAATTTGTTGAATTTACTATTTATCCATCCCTTCTGAAAATAAAAACCTACCTGTAATGTGTATTTTCTAACATACAAACATCAGGGTTCAATTGCCCAAAATAAATTTCCCAAATACACTGAGAAAAGGACAGAAAAATTATAAGCTTATAAACAGTGCCTGACATATATTAAATGGCAATAAATATTAACTATTACAATTAAAGAACAAGAAAAACAGCTCATAGAAAAATATTTAAAATAGGAGTTTACCAGTGGATAAACTCCATTCATTTATCTTATAAAGCAGGAATACTCTCAGTTGATTTAATAGAGAAATATATGTAATTATTGCCCAACTTATAGCAAAGAAATTAAAAGGATACTAAAGATTCTAAATGATAAGCTACAATAGGTATAAAGAAGTTATTTGTTATTTTTATGACTTTCTTACTCATCATTTTGAAGACCAACATATCTTGGACTAGGAACAAGCATGACTCGAACATTTTCAAGCTTTCCCTTCACAATATGCATGAACTGATCAAGATGACTGGAAGGTGGTTTTGTAGTATAGGTTAAGAAAGCATCATCAAAGTTGATGCACAGAGTTTGAGGCTGGTAATGATTTCCAAAGGCCAAGCGTCCCTAAAAAAAACAGATAAGAGATATTATGCCATACTATTTAGGCTATTTTTTTTTTCTCAGCTGACCTAATAACAAGCATTTTCAAGCAACTACTAAATGATTCCACTTTAGCACTATACACTGTTTAACTTGCTCCACTGATCAATTTAGACTAGTGTTTAAAGAAATTTGAGCACTTGTGAATAAATAAATAGCCTTAAAGGTCTATACATTTGTGCTAAAATGGTATTGGTGTTGAAATAATTCTTTCACTTTATTAAGAATGGAACCCAAAGACCTCTACAAAATTACTTTAAGTGAAAATTATATTTTCAAAAATAAAAGGTTCTGTTATTAACCCATGAAACATTAATTGTAGTGGAATTTACTTACCGTGCTCACATTGACCTTTATGACTGGAATAAGTGATCTCCATGAAGATGTGGGGTCTTGAGATTCTGTTTTTACTTTAACTCTGAGAAAAAAAACAAAAATTGACATATGAGAAAAATTAAGTACCTGAGAATACCGTTGACTTCCTCACAGTACACATTATTATTATTATTATTATTATGTTTTGGCTGTGTTGGGTCTTCGTTGCAGCACGCAGGCTTTCTCTAGTTGTGGTGAGCAGAGGCTACTCTTTGTTGTGGTGTGTGGGCTTCTCACTGCAGTGGCTTCTCTTGTTGTGGAGCACAGGCTCTAGACACGTGGGCTTCAGTAGTTGTGGCTCGCTGGCTCTAGAGCGCAGGCTAAGTAGTTGTGGCGCACAGGCTTAGCTGCTCTGCGGCATGTGGGATCTTCACGGACCAGGGATTGAACCCGTGTCCCCTGCACTGGCAGGCAGATTCTTAACCACTGCGCCACCAGGGAAGTCCCACAATACACATTATTAATACCAGTTATATCTTTCCAAATATATCTAATGACTGCTCAGTAAACAAAACAATGACCATCTAAGGGACACCAATATCCCTAAAATGTCTCCTAGAATGTACTCTATCATTCACCAATTTTTATATAAGAAGCTATAACAAAAAAGTATATTTTCAGAATGACAAGCTTTAATGACAAAATATAAATTATGATGTGCTGTCATTACATCTGTCATTATGCCTATCACACTACATTATATCATTTTACAAGACAGCAAAAATTATAATTAAAACAAAAATTACCAAGATATAAGTTACTTAGATGTTTTAAGTGTTTTAAGCACTTCTGACAGTTCAGCTGATCCTTCTCCTTCCCTACTCCCACCACTCTGTGGCAAAATAATTTCCTCTCAATACAATGAAAAGGATAGACCAAGAGTAAGAAAAAAGGAATTGGCCATACACAAAGTACACAAAATTTAAGAAATGAAAAATTCACAGCAATTCACTAAAGATTTCATATGAAAACTCAAGGCATGTCTCTTCAATAACCCAATAACTCCTAAATCACACTTCTGGAGCCATATTTGTAAGATGGCCTTCAGTGCTTAAAACTAAATTCAAAACTAACCTCACTACCACCCCCTAACCTTTCTCTAATGTTCCCTGACTAAGCATGACTACTGCTTAAATTAGAAATTTGGATTCACTGTTGACTCAACCTTCTTATTTGTTCTCCACATCTAATTCATCACTCTCTTAAGTATTCATCTGCTTAAATGTATCTGGAATCCATCTCCTTCTCTTCCTTCCCCTTGCTAACAACCCAGTTGATGATCATCTCTTCCCTGAACTGTACTACGTCCTTCTATCTGGTCTCCCTGCCTCCAGTCTTATCTCCCTCCAATCACAACACAACACTGCTGACCTGGGGTAAGGCCATATTTCTAACCCAGATCCTGCTAAACATTTTAGTCTAATTTATCCCCACCTCAAGTAATCCACTCCAGTCTCAGTAACAACTTCTCTATTGCATATGATGTTTCTTCTCCATGGTAGAACTTTCAACTCCTTCTCTGCTTAATTCATTCACCTTTAAGGTTCCTATCTTCCCGGATCCTTCTATGTGTGCCCAGAGAATTCTATTCTTGTCCCTGTTATATTTCTTGCACTAAAATTGCCTGCTAAGTGTTCTAACTCCCACAGTAGGCTGTAAATTCCCTCAAGATAGAACAGTTGTCATATTCTCAGTATCTCCAGTACCTCAAGCTCAGTGCCTGGGACATAATATGCACTAAATATTTAATTGAGAATAAACATCCTCATCATCTACTTTAAAAAAAATAAAACTAGGGCTTCCCTGGTGGCACAGTGGTTGAGAGTCCACCTGCCAATGCAGGGGACACGGATTCGTGCCCCGGTCCGGGAAGATCCCACATGCCGCGGAGCGGCTAGGCCCGTGAGCCATGGCCACTGAGCCTGCGCGTCCGGAGCCTATGCTCCACGACGGGAGAGGGCACAACAGTGAGATGCCCGCGTAACGCAAAAAATAAATAAATAAATAAAACTATTATGTATACAAGGCTGGTTCAACAGTCAAAAATCAATTAACAGGCTAAAAGTGAAAAATCAAAGGATCATACCAACAGATACAGAAAAAGCATCTGACAAAATCCAATACCCATTCATGATTAAAACCTCTAGTTTTACTAACTAGGAATAGAGGGGAACTTCCTCAACTTGATAAAGAATATCAACCAACAAAAACCTACAGTTAACATGATACTTAACAGTGAGAAACGAGAAGCTTTCCCACTAAGATCAGGTATGAAGCAAGGTGTCCCCTCTCACCATTCTTTTCCAAATTCATACTAGAAGTTCTAGCTATTGCAATAAGACAAAAAAAGGAAATAAAATGTATACAGATTGGGAAGGAAGAAATAAGACTTTCTTTGTTTGCAGCTGACACAATCATCTATGTTGAAAATCGGAAAGAACTGATCAAGAATACTCTTAGAACTAATGACTACAGCAAGGTTGCAGGATACAAGGTTAGTAATATACAAGAGTCAATCACTTTCCTATATACCACCAATGAACAAGTGGAATTTGAAATTAAAAACATAATATCGTACATTAGCACCACAGAAAATGAAATAGGTATAAATTTAACAAATTTTCTACAAGATCTACACGAGGAAAACTATAAAACTCTGATGAAAGATATCAAAGAGAACTAAATAACTAAAGAAACATTCCATGTTCATTAACAGGAAGACTCAATACTGTCAAGATGTCAATTCTTCCCAACTTGATTTATAGATTCAATGCAATCCCTACCGAAACCCCTGGATATTGGCAAACTGATTCTAAAGTTTATATGGAGAGGCAAAAGACCCACAATAGCCAAGACAACACTGAAGGAGAAAAGCAAAGTTGGAGGACTGACACTACCTGATTTCAAGACTTAAATGTAAAGCTACAGTAATCAACACACTGTGGTACTGGTGAAAGAAAACAAATAGGTCAGGCTTCCCTGGTGGCTCAGTGGTTGAGAGTCCACCTGCTGATGCAAGGGACACAGGTTCGTGCCCCGGTCCGGGAAGATCCCACATGCCGTGGAGTGGTTGGGCCCATGAGCCATGGCCACTGAGCCTGCGCGTTCGGAGCCTGTGCTCCTAACAGGAGAGGCCACAACAGTGAGAGGCCCGCATACCACAAAAAAAACAGAAAAAAAAAAAAAAAAAGAAAAGAAAACAAATAGGTCAATGAACCAGAACGGAGAGCCCAGAAACAGATAAAATAATATAATTGTATATGCACCTTAGCTATGTATATGTATGTATAGACTTATGTATGTGCATTCAAAAGAATAAAAAACAAATTGATAGTAGTTATCAACAAAGAAGGAAGTAGAACTGGTGAGAAGAATAGACCGGGACTGCTTTTTCACATTACATAATTCTGTATTATTTGAAATTTTTGAAGAATTATATACTTATTTGTGAGAATAAAAGTTTTAGTTAATCTACAAAGAAAGATTAGGCTGTGTTTAGGTAAACAGTGTTAATAATACTCTAATAAAAGCGGATGTTTAAATGTTCGAGATTAATAGAATTCAAGTCTGACAATCAACCTTTCAATTTTGGACTGGGTTCTTGTTCTTCCATTTTCTCGTGTTTTATCATCTTCTTTCTTGGGTAGAATTATTGTTGGCTCCAAACCAAACAATTCTTGAAGATGTCCATAAAGATCTGAACGATTATACACATGAAATTCAAAGTCATTGACTGTGATGTATAATCTAGTTTCTGCCTTTGGATCTAAAGACATCAATTACAAAAAAAAAAAAAAAAATTTTTAGTCAACTTTTTAAAAACTTTAGTCAAAGTTTTAAGTCAAATCTTTTCCACAGCTAAAGTAACTCAAATGATTTCTTTTAAAACAGAAGTCTTTGATAAAAGGGAATAATATTTTTAAAGCAATAAAACATGGTCAAAAGAAAGAAAAAAGCTGATTTACTACAGTATTTCAATTTAGCACTCTAAAAACAATCTGAATTTCTACATTCTGGGTGTATAACAACAAAACTTAAAGACTGTATGCTAAGAACAGCACAATGCCAATAACAGAGTAAAACTTTACCCCAATATAGCCATAAGTGTATACTAAAATATAAATAGCAAATTGTTCAAAGTATGATGCATTTAAACATCACACTATTATTTGAACTTGTGCATCACAGAAACCAGGACTTTTCATAAATACTAGTTTGTTTTTAAAAACTACACAATGCTAAAACAAAGATTCTATAAACTGTAGACTCAAATAGTAATCTCAAATAAAAGACAATTATAGTAAATATAAGTGACAATAGTAATAAATCCAAGTATAGATAGGGCACTTGTTCCTACTGAGGAAATAATCCAAGACAGTGCATCTCATGTCAACCAAAAAGGGTCAGAAGAAAGGTACCACAATCAGTGCTTTATTTTGTTATAAATGATACATGTGTTTTTTAAGACTTCTTTTTCAACCTTTATCTGTTTTTATCCCTGTCAAACAAATTCAATTGAAAGGCAATTAAAATTAGATATGACCAGTTAGAATAATTTAATTTTTTTAAATGGGTAAAGAGAATTACCAACTTTCATTTTAGTAGCTTAAGCTGTGGTTTAGTAACGTACCAAATTTCACCAATATTAATTTCTTCTCAAATTATTAGCAAAACAGCATATGAGATGTCAAACACCCTAAATAAATGTAAATTTTAGTTTAAATTAACAAACGAAAAATACACTGCCACTCATATTTCAAAAATAAGCTGAGGAAAATGAATCAACACATTCATATTTTTATACAGTAATGCTTTTACTTTTACTCCAATCAAGGTTTTTTCCCTCATTACTTCCTGAGACAAGAGAGGAAAAAAAGATAAACACAATCCTTCAAAAAACTAATGCTTAAGAGTTGTAACTTTTCTTATATTTTTTAGACAGCTCTTGACCTATGTTCTCTCTCCTATTTCTTCAGACTTATCAAATGGCTAAAAGCTAAGACGATCCCTAAGCTATTACATAAAGTGTGTTCCCCTTTTTCTTGCTGTAGGTCAAATTCTTAAAATTAAAATAAAAATAAGAAACACACTTTTTTAAAATACATATGAAGTATTCTAAGATTTAATAGTTATAAATATCATTATCTTTTTTTTTTTTTTTTTTTGCGGTATGCAGGCCTCTCACTGTTGTGGCCTCTCCCGTTGCGGAGCACAGGCTCCGGACGCGCAGGCTCAGCAGCCATGGCTCACGGGCCCAGCCACTCCGTGGCATGTGGGATCTTCCTGGACCGGGCACGAACCCGCGTCCCCTGCATCGGCAGGTGGACTCTCAACCACTGTGCCACCAGGGAAGCCCTCATTATCATTTTTAAATAAGTAAATCAAACTTTATCACTCATTAGGTTTTAAACCTTTCTACAGTAATCATTCATGACCTCTTCTCAAAATGTCAGGGTCAAATATCCAGCAGCCTACTCAAATATCTCCAATTTGATGTCTAACAGGCATCACGCACTTGACATACCCAACCAAACACTCGATTTTCCCACCCAAACCTACTCCACAATATTCCCCACCTTATCAACAGCGAGTCAATCTTTTCAATTGCTCAGGCCAAAAAATTTGACTGCTCTCTTTCTTTCTTGTCCCAGATATTATCAGCAAATCTTGTCAGCTTTTCTTTCAACATATATCCAGAAACCACTCCTCACCACTCTGGCCCAAGTCCCCATCAACCTGCACCTGTTTTAACACAACAGCCTCGTAACTACTCTCCCTGCTTCTGCCCTTATTTCCCTTATGCCTGTGCTTTACACAGTGGCCAGATCTTTCAAAAATCCTATCTAGGGCTTCCCTGGTGGCGAAGTGGTTGAGAGTCCGCCTGCCGATGCAGGGGACACAGGTTCGTGCCCTGGTCTGGGAGGATCCCACATGCCACAGAGCGGCTGGGCCCATGAGCCATGGCCGCTGAGCCTGCGCGTCTGGAGCCTGTACTCCACAACGGGAGAGGCCACAACAGTGAGAGGCCCGCGTACAGAAAAAAAAAAAAGCCCTAACTAAAATCATGTCACTCTCCTGTTTCCTAATTTTCTGATGGTCTCCTCTCTCATTGATACCAAGTTCCTTTAAAAGTGACTTATAAAATCTTATAGGATCTGCACTCTTCTCCCCTTCCAGTCCTCCCTCCAATAAACTGGCCTCCATTTTGGTTATAAACCAGAACCTGAACAACCAGGAAATGTCCTTCCCCCAGATAGTCACAATAACTCATTTCCTTAACTTGCTTCATGTTTCTGTTTAACCATCCCCTATCACTGAAGCCTCTCCCGACTTCCTTATGTACACAGCACCCTCCCTGCAAAACAGCACTCTCTTCTCTACTGACCCTACTCTGACTCTCCTCAATGCCATATTTTCCTCACTCACTCCTCGATGCTACATATATTTACTCGCTAATTATCTGAATCCTTCCCAAGCAAGGATTCAGAATGAAGCAAGCTCTTTAAGAGAAAAAACTTGTTTTATTCACTATCGTTTCTCTGGGGCCTAGAACAATTCTTAGTACATAGTAGGGCTCATTTGTATGAAAGAGGAACAGAGCATCTTACCACAAATCATACTCCTAAGTAAAACAAAAATATCCTCAAACAAATAGATCTAAGACTTTTGGGAAACCCAACATGTGGAAGCATAATAAATGCAAAGTAGGTTATTTTTCTATTCCCACTTTGATCTATACAAGTAGGAATTAATCATTATGCAATTCTTCAAGGTCATAAAGCAACTCAATCAAAATTTACCTCAAAACTCATTTAAGGCATTTGTTTTCAAATTTACTTTTGGAACACTTGATCATAATCCCTGAATACAAATGCCTTGATCGTTAGGAATATACTATAAAGGCCAGTGGATGAGCTACAGAAGGAGCCATGGGGAAAATCAAGAGTCTGGACTGGCTCCTAGCTGGATCAGCAGTGATGAATAAACAAATGATGACTGTATAAAAATGGAAACAGGATTATTCTCAATTTGATCTTCAACTTGCTGGACATGCACTTCTGACTCTCTTCTTTCAATATAACCGAAACGAAAGAATATGGCTACACTAACTTACTAAAGACAACAAGGTACAAAGATAAAGGTATTAATCTCTGAAAGTATTTTGAAAACACTGATAAACACTAAATACTTAATACTAAAACACTGCAAGATCCTCTCAACAATCCCTACCCATTTTCCCAACTGTTGTTTTTTTTGCATTATTTATTATTGATTGTCACCTCCCCCAACTAGAATGTAAACTCCTTTAGAGATGATTTTTTCCTGTTGTGTTCACTCTTCTATCCCTGGTGCCTAAAACAGCGCCTGGTATGTAGAAGGGGCTCAATAAATATGTTAAATCCTTAAACAGAAATAATAGATGGGCTTTTAAATTTTAAGTAAGATTGAACAAAATGCCCAGACCACTCTTTTCCTTCCAAAAATCACTTTAGAAAAATACTGAAGAAATAGTGAATCTATAAGCATTTTAAAAGCAGCTTTTGGTTTCATATTTTTAAATAGAGAAATTTAGCTGAGTTCACACTCAACTTCTTTGTTCTATTGCTTCTATTTGTTTCACCTGAATTACTAATATTCCAGCCAGCAAGCTATGTGATTAAACAGTAAATCAGATCTCCAAGCCTGGTTGATCTCCAAGCTTACATGGCCTTATTCTCTTCAGAGTCTTTGCCCAGGATCTTTCCTGTCAATAATCCCAGCTTTCTGCCATCCCCAGGAATATTCCATATGGCAATTCCCTCTCCATCTGTCAACGCCTATCCCAACAAACACAGATGCAAAAAGGTGGCCCAAGAGCACACCCATAGAGACAGAAACATAGGAAAAAGCACATACACAGAGGTGAGCACACATATACAGAGGGGGGCATGCACTCATTTAAGCACTCAAACACAGAACCACTCACAAAGACAAACACATACATACATATACTCTCACAGAGCCATCCATGCAGATGCATGAATATAAGTACTACTGTACTAGCATATTCAGTACTCATAGCATCACCCTCACAGAGATAAGTATGTACATACAGAGCCCACGTGCAGAGGTACCCCACACATAGACAGGGATACCTTCCCAGGTCAACAGGGCACATCCTCATAAATAAACACCTGCCCTAACAGATAGATGAGCACTCTACCAAAAGACAGATAGGTTTCAAAGGCATGTATCTCCCACATATAGACATGTGAGTACACGCATGCATACCCACATACACACGTAACTAAGAAGGACCCTGTGAGAACTTCTCAGAATAGAGAGCCACCCATGTCCTCTGCCTGCCTTTTGTCTCTAGAAAAACTTTAGTCAAAGAATTAATTTAATCAAAGAAGTGGAAAATGCAGAAAGAAAGGGAAATAGTCAAGCAAGACAAAATAATACTTTAGCCATTAAACAAAGTCAAGGACCTTTAGTTCTTCCTCAAGGACTACGGATAATATTCTGAGCCATGTCCTTTGAGCTGTTTTGCAGATACTGAAACCCCCATCAGGTGGAAGAAATTATCTGTATGCTGCCCACAAGCACGCAGACCCCAGACTGATTAGAACCAGAAGGCTGATGATGCTGACTCCCCATTACCTCAGCACCAACCAATCAGAAGAATGTCCACAAGCTAATGACAATTTGCTCCTTGAACACTATAAGATGCCTCACTACCCGCTCCAGGGTGGGACACACAGTCTTGAGGACATTAGCCCGTTGTGGCCCCCTTTACCTGGCAAAGTAATAAAGCTATTTCTTTCTACTTCACCCAAAACTCTGTCTCTGAGATTTAATCCAGCACCAGTGTACAGAGGCCTAATTTCAGCAACACACATATACAGCTTTTCTGGGGGGGAAAGAAGAAAGTTGGGGAATCCTACACTAGATTCTCCAGGAATTAGAAAAAGGCAGTAAATAAACAGTAGAAAGGATATAAGATTGGATTCCTGTAACATTATTTACCAATGCTGTGACCTAAGGCAAGTACCTTAACCATGCTGAGCCTCATTTTTCTCATCTATAAAATGAGAATACCTCTACCTACCTGTAGGATTGCTGTATACCACAAATACTAGTTAGTTCCCTTGACTTTGCAGGTCAAATCCTTACTAGTCATATAAATTATGTATTCACTTTTGATTTGTACTGAATTCTCTTGTTTTTAAATAATTTTTCATTTCATAATATGACATAATGTTCATCATAATAACAAAAGCAGCTCACCTCTATCGAACAGTTGCTGTGTTCCAGGAACTGTTCTAGGCACTTTACTCATATAATCTCATTTAATCCTCACAACAACCCTAGCAGTCAGAGCCCAAGATTATATAACTAGGAAGCAGACTAAAATCCAGGTCTCTAAATAGGTTTTTAACCACAAAATAAAATTACTTATCAATTATATTAATAAATGTAATGACTATTTCAAAAGCAAAAAAGTTATTAATCCCTGAAAACAGAAATGTACAAAACGGGTCCAGTTATTTCTTTGTATTTTATAAAAAAAAAAAAAACTGATCAATAGTCAAAACTTAAATGTAGTATTTAATTGTTAAATTCTGGTAACACTAGATTTCTCACTGACATTTATCTCTCCTGGAAATTTTAAAAGCAGTTTTTAGGTTTCATTCATTCTGTTGATACTGGGAGTCAAATGGAAAACTTTATTTTATACATAATTTAAGAAAGGTATAATCAACTGGCTCTTTTAAATCTTCTCTCTACATTAACACTGCTCTACCCTTGAAGGCAGAAATCTTCTCTTTCTCATACTCCTTGTCATATAACATTCACATAATGGGCCTCCCAAACTCATTTTTTAATAAAATACCCAATAGATAGAAGTATAGACATAAAAGGCTCTTAACAAGCAGTTAATTTATGGAGGAAAAAAGTAAATGAATGTTGTAGAACAGCTTAAGTCTCCTAAGCAAACAGCTAATTGAGACTTCTTGTTTTCCAAAGGGAAATCAGGAAAAAGGCACTTATTTAATTATATAATTGGGACACATGTTATTTGCAGTAAAAAATCTAAAGTGCAGAAGTGCTGACAAAGCCTTGTAATACTTAGAATCGATACTTAGCACAAAGACAAAATAGCCTGCTGACCTTTTAAGAATTGTTCAGGGATTTTTATTTCCTTTATGTATTTAACAAACAAGATCTAGATGCTACAAATTTAAAAGTACTAGATTATATTAGGCTAAAACTTCTAAGCAACAAAATAACAGAAAGGGACATACTTTACCATCATCCTTTCGCTTCTCAACAGCCCAAGAATTCCTCTGGATAAGAAGGATGCATGCCTAGTTTGTCAGACTAGTATGAATTTAAACACTATGATATATCACCACATATTAAGAGGCAACTGGCCCTGCTATTTATTTTCCAAAAGAATCCCTTAAAATTAAATACCCTAAAAATAAAATTTTTGACTGATATCCTCATTAAGTGGCCTTTAGCCAACAACCATCTATAACAGATCACTAATTCGTGACCTAGGGCATATTTCACAACAAACTCTATGGTAAATGAATTAGATGTGTTCTGTTTTCTCTTTTTTAAAGGGTTAAACTGGACAAGTGACAACTTTAAATCTGCTCCTGGCTTAAATTATCCCAACCAAGCTCTATGGCATAGTAGTGTCAGCACTTAACACACCTCTTTTCTCATAATAGAGCAGCTCTAAAACTTCCTAATGAAAATCTTGGTCCTACCCACCAATGGGGCCTATCTCCTTGGAAGGCTAGTGGCCATGTATCTTCTCAGGCACATGCCCCAGTTAGGCTTCTAAATTTTCCACCAAGAACTATCAATCATCTCTACTTCCTGCTTGGTTAACTGCCAAAGCACATGGATCTTCCCTTAATCAGCAAGAAGTAATATCCAGAATGTAAGGTCTTGCTACTGAATGGAGCTCACTATTTTAACCTATATTCCATAATATTGTCCAGCTTTTTATCAAAAGCTTACTTTGCAGCCTATTCATTCCTCTACACTATATTCTACTGATAAATTCTGTCCCTTATAAATGCTAGACTAATAATGTACTTAGACCAAACTGCTTATTCCTGTACTGTTATTTGGCATTGTGTCTTTACCTTTGAAGGGTGTAACTGTGAGCACATTGTTAAGAACGTCATCCTTTACAACAAAGAATATCTTTTAAAAGCATATGGAAGAGAAACTTCTGTGACCATTCACCAAAGCTGTGCTATTCATGAGCACATACATTTAAATTTTTAAATGTAGGTAAAACTATGAGCAAATAATTAGAATTATAAAAGTGATAACTGATAAAGTCTACCAACTTTTAACATCACTGTAAAATGGAGGGGTGAGATCTTTTTTCTACTGCAAACCGCTGGCATAAAAAAAAATGAGAAAGAACAATTTGGAAAAAATAATTTAAATGTTATTCAATATTAAGAAAAACATAAAATATCCAAAAATTATGGTAATATTTCTGTTCTACATTATGGACAATTACAGAGGGAGAGCAGAGACACAGATTTATGTTAACATTAAGAGTGACAAAAAGAATTCAAGACACAAAGAAATGACAGGGGAGAGCCAGTCAAGGAAGGGCTAATATTTGAGCTATTATATTAGTCTTGGGTTATGCATCTCAAGTAGTGATTACATTTTGCTATATTCTTTGAAATGAGCTAAGTTCATATCACTCCCCTGCCCAAAAACCTTTCACGGCAGTGGCTGCCAGGTGTTCAATATCCTCCATAGCACAGCTTCCAAATTATCCCCTATTATTCCTTTACCTTATATTTACCACCAAATGGAGTTGTTAATTCCTAAACATCCGTTTTCCAACCTTATTGCCATTGGTCAAACCAGTTATTCCATCTGAGCTACCCTCCCACCCACTCCGCCTCTGCATGACACAGTCCTACTCACTGTCATCATCAAGCATGCTGCCTAAGAGATGGAACTTTCACAACAGCCCTCCATCTACCATTCTGCTTCTTGACCAATGGGCAGAACTTTCAACATCATCAAACCATGAACCAGCTGGGACCACACCAAGTGGTCCATACAAAAGTTGGTATGGACCAACTTTGAAGATGGTTCTCAGTATTTTTCCTTCACACACACGCATTGCTCCATTTTTTCTTTAATTACAATTGTTTGTATGCATGTATTCCCTCAAGTGGATGTGGATAGCACCTCTTTTTTTTATCACCCACTCCAACTTAACACAATGATCAGTAAAGTGAATTCAAAATAAAAATCTGTTCAATTAGGTAAAGATTTTTATCAAAAGTTACCTCTTTCCTAAAGAACTTGGGTCAGTTACTCTTGACCCTCATCCATGTGTTTTGGTGAATAGTAATCCACTTTAAGATGTTACAGTTCATGATAAAATGAATTATTTTCTTCAAAAAAAAAAGACTATAAACAATTTAGGATGGTATTCCCTGTGTCAAAGAAAATTCTGAAATGGGCAATCGCAGTAGGCTTAGTTTAAGTCGTGCAGTTGCCTCTGGATACTGCAAATGTCTTCATTCCTCCCCATAAGCTGTGATCAGTGTTTATCCATAAGAACCTCTAAGGAACCTTCTTAGGCCACATTTGACAAGGTTGTCTTATAAATATAAGAAGCACTAGACTGGAAGTTAGCAGACCTGGGTTTTTGTCCCAATTTTACCTGCTATAATCACAGTAGTTTCTGATTCTCCATCTGCCAAATGAGGGGTTTTGAGAACATTAATTGTTTCTAAATTGGTAACAGATTTTGAGAAAAATTGGTTGTTTCCTAACTGTGTTCCTTGGAATCCTGGGGTAAAAAGCATAGGGTGGAGGTGCCCTAAGGCCGAATGGGCTTCCTCACCCCACCACCCCCTACAGCTTTATCCATTCACATGAACATTTTAAAATACTAAAAAAAAAAAAAAAAAAAAAAAAAAAAAATTGGGAATAAAATTCCTAATATAAATATACAAATAGTTTTTTTTATCACAAACAAGCTATATAAATGAAGAGAATTTTTGTTTCAGCTCCACTGTAACCTTGTTAACAACAAAGCTTATGTTAACTAAACATGTAAAGAGAAAAAAAAAAAGATTAAGTCAAAACAGCAAGTCACCTAACAGACTACAAGATTAAAAGAAGCATGATGTGCTGAGGAAAAATATTCTCCTAAAGTAATCTATCTCTAAGGAACAAATCAGATGGACTTTTCAAACTAAATCAGAGGCAGAAATACTGGGCCTGCACAAAGTTAAGTAAATGTGTTAGAAGCTGGGACTGAGCTCAAAAAAACTTGGCTCTCAGGAATGAGCTTTAACCATCTCTAAAGTGTAAGATATCTTTACTTAACTGCCACCTTTAAGACTTAAAAATTAAAAAAAAAAAAGCAAGAAAATTCTCTCCACAACATTTAACATGGTTAACAGTGTAGCAAAGTGACTCAAAATTTTGAATTTATTCAGATTTCATAAAAAGTCAAAACTTAAAAGATTCCCAATGCACTAACATAATATCTAAAGAACACTTTTTTTTCCTGTGAGAATGCTTCTAGTAAATGCTAAGAAAAGAGGTAAAAAGGTTGGTTTAACAACTGATATTCTAAAATCACAGACTGAAGACTGGTAATAACATACAGCCAGCCATTCTTAATCACAGATGAAAGATTGTAAAAATCCTATTCCAAAGTCCCACAGAATACTTTTATCATATGAAGTCACTCAGCCTCTGTTCAAAATTATCTAATGTACAACTCTAATTTTTAGAAAACTTTTTCCAGACATGAAATTTGCCATTATTTCTTCTAATCATTCTGATTTCATTACCTCTTCAGATGTCAAATTGTAACCAACTAATGCCAAACTTTTCAAGGTAGAGTACATTATTACGTATTATATAGGAGGGGCAAAAGATACGTGGGAGCAAGGAAATGACAGTTTAAAAAAAGACTAAACAATGGTGAAACAATAGCAAAATCTAAAAGTAATTTAGGATAGCTCAAAGTTTTGATAAGTTTTAAAACTTTTGGAACTTTAAACCTATTTTCCTATACAAACAAGTTATATACGATGGTAAGATTCCTAGGTGAGCTCACACACACACACACACACACACACACACACACACACACAACCCAACATTTAATTGCAAAATTCCAAAGTTATACAGAACCAACCACCATTTCAGAATCTCAATGGGGTGCCAGAAACAGAGGTCTTCATCGCTAAGAAAAGGTGGAGGGGTTTCATCCTCTTTTGACCTTACACTCCCAGGTCCCACTTAAAATCTCTGTAGTTATCAAAGTATGGTCCAGGGACCTCTGGGGAGATACTGAAACCCTTTTCGGAGGACCACAAAGTCAGAATTATTTTGATAGTATTATACTAAGATGTTTGACTTTTTCTCATTCTCCCATGAGTGGACAGTGGAGTTTTTTAAAGGCTACATGAAGTATATGGTACAACAGACTGAATATAAAAGCAGAGGTGAGAATTCAATTATCTTCCATTAGGATATTTCAAATATTTGCAAAATATAAAACAGTGTCACTCTTTTCACTAATTTTTTTGCTTTGGAAAAGTTATTCTTCATTAAATTTGTTATTTATTTTAATATGTAATGGATTTATGATAGGTATTTTTAATGAAATAAAAACGTTTCTATAATGATCAGGCTTAATTTTGAATGCAGTAAATATAAATAGATATAACTTACATGAATAAAAGCTCTTTGGAATCCTCAATAATTTAGAACAATGTAATAGGTTCCTGAGATCAAAAATGTTTGAGAATCAATATTCTAGAAAGTAAAGACAAGGTGTACTCTCCTTGAGGCCACTGGTGTGGTTAATGTAGAGAAAGAAGGGTACATTCACAGACAGGAACACCTACAGTTGTGAAATGAAGATTTGAGGACAATATTCTGAGAGAAAATTCTGATGATAAAAAGCAGAACCAGAAGAGAGTCAAAGTCTGCAATTCCTCTTTTCTGCTCATCCTTACCATAGTAGATAAATGAGAATTAGTCACAATGTCACGTAAAAGTATAAATAAAGTCAAAGAAGCTGAAAAGTAAGAGAAGTGTCTTAGTAGAATGATTAAAGAGTGCTAGGAAGGCCACTCTAACCACAGTATGGGATTAAGTCCATAGATGTAATAGGAGGTAAGGGTGGAAATGTGGGTAAGGGTCATACTGAGAATAACCCTAAGTAAATAATAGGCTAAAGAAACTACATTTAACCATGCAAGAGGAAAGCTGCTGAAGGATTTCCAGCCAAGGGGTATTAAAATCAGTTCTGTAAACTCCAAAGCTTTTAAAAATATTTTTAACTATTACAAAATGTGAGACATTCCAACATCTACAAATGAAAATTCTGATTATATGACTGAAGATTTCAAACACATGAAGAAATGAAAGCTCACCATGTTGCTTCTGCTTTGGGTTATACATTTTCCACCACCGAAAAATTATAAATCCATCTTGAATTCTAAGCAAGATAAATTACAGAAATGAAAGCTTAAGTAACAATTTCCTTAACTCATTTCTTAATTAGTTATTATAAAATGCAGGCAATTGATAATAAGGAAATACACAAAATTTTCAACAGGACACTAGCATACCAAGATGTTTCATAATCTTCCAGTTAAGAAAGGAAAAGAAGATTTGCAAAGCTCTTAGATTCTTCTATTTAGGTAAACTGTAATACCACATTACATTTAACAGGAAAATAAAGTGTTAACAGAAAAAACTTTTTCTTTTATAATTTAAATTTAAAATTTTTAAAATTTAAAAAAGGAGTTAAAATTATATAAACTAAAAGCCAAATCTTCAAAGGGGGATATTAGCACACTAAGGGAAAACTTTTAAAGATGTTCTTTCATTTCTACAATGATACAACATTTCATATCCCAGAAGCATGGAATTATAGCCTAACTTTTCCTTTTTACTTTTAACTTGGAAATAATTTTAGACTCACAAAGAAGTTACCTCTCTGTTATAAGTGAGGTATGAGGGCTGCCAAACCCTAGCACCTCTCAACTAATTCCATATCTTCAAGTTTTATCTAAGTAACAAATTTTAAGCAAATCACAAAAATAAGAGTAAGATTTTCTTTCAAGGCTTACAGAAGACGGAATATATCAAACATATGAACTATCATTTCTTATTATATTCAGATTTCATTTCCACCTTAAGGTAAAATTAGAAATGCTAGTAAGCGCTAAAAAATTCTAAAAACTTACTATCTATGCTAAGGAACTAATGGATGAGAGTTATCAACGTCTCTGATCCTTGCTTACATAACAAATGACCACAATGAATTCTACAACAAAAATGGTCAGGTAATCTAATGGCTCAATATTTAAAACTACAGATGATATAAGATTATTCATTTCCATAAGCTGCTATTCAATAATATTTTGCCAGCTTAAACCTTAGCTAAATTAGTCCACTGATAGAAACATTTAAAAAAATCAATTCACCAAGTATGAGTCACTGAAGAAAATGATTTTTGATTTATGATTTTATTTGAAAAGGCCAACATTTCTCATATAAAAAGCAAGTCATATTCAATACAGTATCATAATCAAAAAAAATTTTGAAATATTTCAAATTTGTTTAAGATGGGCCCACATTTATTTATTTATTTATACTTACCTAATAGACATGTCTTCTGTAATGTAATAGATTTCACGAACCATGACTTTTCCAGAAAGAACAGAGAAAGAAAAGGAGCCTGTTGTAGGAAAAAAACAACAGCAATTAATGTAATTGTTTTGAAAGACAGTAGAGCCCTTAAAGCTTTAAATGCTCCTAGCATTCAATTTACTCAATAATTAAATGTTCTCTCCCTACTCCCTTTCTGATATCCTTAAAGCCTTACTAACCTTCTAACATTTTTCCCTCAAATATAATAAAAAGTGCCACACATATCATCACTATGAACTGAGCTACTAAATAACTATATGAGAACATTATTTTATTTTATTTTATTTTTTGAGAACACTAGTTTAAACAGCTACTTCCTATGGATAAGTCCCTTAACTAGGCATAGCCATTAAATAAACCCAAAGCAGTGCAGGGGGCAGACAGGAGAAACAATAAGAACTACAATCCTGAAGCCTGTGGAACAAAATCCACATTCACAGAAACACAGACAAGATGAAAAGGCAGAGGGCTATATACCAGTTGAAGGAACAAGATAAAACCCCAGAAAAACAACTAAATGAAGTGGAGATAGGCAACCTTCCAGAAAGAGAATTCAGAATAATGATAGTGAAGATGATCCAGGACCTCAGAAAAAGAATGGAGGCAAAGATCGAGAAGATGCAAGAAATGTTTAACAAAGACCTAGAAGAATTAAAGAACAAACAAACAGAGATGAACAATACAATAACTGAAATGAAAACTACACTACAAGGAATCAATAGCAGAATAACTGAGGCAGAAGAATGGATAAGTGACCTGGAAGACAGAATGGTGGCATTCACTGCTGCGGAACAGAATAAAGAAAAAGGAATGAAAAGAAATGAAGACAGCCTAAGAGGCCTCTGGGACAACATTAAACGCAACAACATTCACATTATAGGGGTCCCAGAAGGAGAAGAGAGAGAGAAAGGACCAGAGAAAATATTTGAAGAGATTATAGTCAAAAACTTCCCTAACATGGGAAAGGATGTAGCCACCGAAGTCCAGGAAGCGCAGTGAATCCCATACAGGATAAACTCAAGGAGAAACACGTCGAGACACATAGTAATCAAATAGGCAAAAATTAAAGACAAAGAAAAATTATTAAAAGCAGGAAAGGAAAAATGACAAATAGCCTACAAGGGAACTCCCATAAGGTTAACAGCTGATTTCTCAGCAGAAACTCTACAAGCCAGAAGGGAGTGGCATGATATACTTAAAGTGATGAAAGGGAAGAAACTACAACTACCCTACAGGCAAGATTACTTTACCTGACAAGGATCTCATTCAGATTCGATGGAGAAATCAAAAGTTTTACAGACAAGCAAAAGCTAAGAGAATTCAGCACCACCAAACCAGCTCTACAACAAATGCTAAAGGAACTTCTCTAAGTGGGAAACACAAGAGAAGAAAAGGACCTACAAAAACAAACCCAAAACAATTAAGAAAATGGTCATAGGAACCTACATATCGATAATTACCTTAAATGTTAATGGATTAAATGCTCCAACCAAAAGACACAGGCTTGCTGAATGGATACAAAAACAAGACCCATATATATGCTGTCTACAAGAGACCCACTTCAGACCTAGGGACACATTCAGACTGAAAGTGAGGGGATGGAAAAAGATATTCCATGCAAATGGAAATCAAAAGAAAGCTGGAGTAGCAATTCTCATATCAGATAAAATAGACTTTAAAATAAAGAATGTTACAAGAGACGAGGAAGGACACTACATAATGATCAAGGGATCAATCCAAGAAGAAGATATAACAATTATAAATATATACGCACCCAACATAGGAGCACCTCAATACATAAGGCGACTGCTAACAGCTATAAAAGAGGAAATCGACAGTAACACAATAATAGTGGGGGACTTTAACACCTCACTTACACCAATGGACAGATCATCCAAAATGGAAATAAATAAGGAAACAGAAGCTTTAAATGACACAACAGACCAGATAGATTTAACTGATATTTATAGGACATTCCATCCGAAAACAGCAGATTACACTTTCTTCTCAAGTGCGCATGGAACATTCTCCAGGATAGATCACATCTTGGGTCACAAATGAAGCCTCAGTAAATTTCAGAAAAATGAAATCATATCAAGCATCTTGTCTGACCACGACGCTATGAGATTAGAAGCCAATTACAGGGGAAAAAACATGTAAAAAACACGTACACATGGAGACTAAACAATACGTTACTAAATAACCAAGAGATCACTGAAGAAATCAAAGAGGGAATCAAAAAATACCTAGAGACAAATGACAATGAAAACACGACGATCCAAAACCTATGGGATGCAGCAAAAGCAGTTCTAAGAGGGAAGTTTATAGCTATACAAGCCTACTTCAAGAAACAAGAAAAATCTCAAGTAAACAATAAAAACTTACACCTAAAGGAACCAGAGAAAGAACAAACAAAACCCAAAGTTAGCAGAAGGAATGAAATCATAAAGATCAGAGCAGAAATCAATGAAATAGAAACAAAGAAAACAATAGCAAAGATCAATAAAACTAAAAGCTGGTTCTTTGAGAAGATAAATAAAATTGATAAACCATTAGCCAGACTCATCAAGAAAAAGAGTGAGAGGACTCAAATCAATAAAATTAGAAATGAAAAAGAAGTTAAAACAGACACTGCAGAATTACAAAGCATCCTAAGAGACTACTACAAGCAACTCTATGCCCATAAAATGGACAACCTGGAAGAAATGGACAAATTTTTAGGAAGGTATAACCTTCCAAGACTGAACCAGGAAGAAGCAGAAAATATGAACAGACCAATCACAAATAATGAAATTGAAACTGTGATTAAAACTCTTCCAACAAACAAAAGTCCAGGACTTCACAGGTGAATTCTATCAAACATTTAGAGAAGAGCTATCACCCATCCTTCTCAAACTCTTCCAAAAATGCAGAGGAAGGAACACTCCCAAATTCATCCTATGAGGCCACCATCACCCTGATACCAAAACCAGACAAAGACACTACAAAAAAAGAAAATTACAGACCAATATCACTGATGAATATAGATGCAAAAGTCAACAAAATACTAGCAAACAGAATCCAACAACACATTAAAAGAATCATACACCATGATCAAGTCAGATTTATCCCAGGGATGCAAGGATTCTTCAATATATGCAAATCAATCAATGTGATCCATCATATTAACAAACTGAAGAATAAAAACCATACGATCATCTCAATAGATGCAGAAGATGCTTCCGACAAAATTCAACACCCATTTATGATAAAAACTCTCCAGAAAGTGGGCATATAGGGAACCTACCTCAACATAATAATGGCCATATATGACAAACCCACAGCAAACATCATTCTCAATGGTGAAAACTGAAAGCATTTCCTCTAACATCAGGAATGAGACAAGGATGTCCACTCTTGCCATTATTATTCAACATAGTTTTGGAAGTCCTAGCCATGGCAATCAGAGAAGAAAAAGAAATAAAACGAATACAAACTGGAAAAGAAGAAGTAAAACTGTCACTGTTTGCAGATGACATGATACTATACATAGAGAATCCTAAAAATGCCACCAGAAAACTTCTAGAGCTAATTGATGAATTTGGTAAAGTTGCAGGATACAAAATTAATGCACAGAAATCTCTTGCATTCCTATACACTAATGATGAAAAATCTGAAAGAGAACTTATGGAAACACTCCCATTTACCATTGCAACCAAAAGAATAAAATACCTAGGAATAAACCTACCTAGGGAAACAAAAGACCTGTATGCAGAAAACTATAAGACACTGATAAAAGAAATTAAAGATGATACCAACAGATGGAGAGATATACCATGTTCTTGGATGGAAGAATCAATATTGTGAAAATGACTATACTACCCAAAGCTATCTACAAATTCAATGCAATCCCTATCAAATTACCAATGGCATTTTTTACGGAACTAGAACAAATCATCTTAAAATTCGTATGGAGACACAAAAGACCCCAAATAGCCAAAGCAGTCTTGAGGGAACAAAACAGAGCTGGAGGAATCAGACTCCCTGAGTTCAGACTATACTACAAAGCTACAGTAATCAAGAAACTATGGTAGTGTCACAAAAACAGAAACATAGATCAATGGAACAAGACAGAAAGCCCAGAGATAAACCCACGCACCCATGGTCAACTAATCTATGACAAAGGAGGCAAAGATATACAATGGAGAGAAGACAGTCTCTTCAATAAGTGGTGATGGGAAAACTGGACAGCTACATGTAAAAGAATGAAATTAGAACACTCCCTAACACCATACACAATAATAAACTCAAAATGGATTCGAGACCTAAATGTAAGACCGGACACTATAAAACTCTTAGAGGAAAACATAGGAAGAACACTCTTTGACACAAGCCACAGCAAGATCTTTTTTGATCCACCTCCTAGAGTAATGGAAATAAAAACAAAAATAAACAAATGGGACCTAATGAAACTTCAAAACTTTTGCACAGCAAAGGAAACCATAAACAAGACCAAAAGACAACCCTCAGAATGGGAGAAAATATTTGCAAACGAATCAACGGACAAAGGATTAATCTCCAAAATATATAAACAGCTCATGCAGCTCAATATTAAAGAAACAAACAACCCAATCCAAAAATGGGCAGAAGACCTAAATAGACATTTCTCCAAAAAAGACATACAGATGGTCAAGAAGCACATGAGAAGCTGCTCAACATCACTAATTATGAGAGAAATGCAAATCAAAAGTACAATGAGGTATCACCTCACACCAGTTAGAATGGGCATCATCAGAAAATCTACAAACAACAAATGCTGGACAGGGTGTGGAGAAAAGGGAACCCTCTTGCACTGTTGGGGGGAATGTAAATTGATACAGTCACTATGGAGAACAGTATGGAGGTTCCTTAAAAAACTAAATATAGAATTACCATATGATCCAGCAATCCCACTACTGGGCTCATACCCAGAGAAAACCATAATTCAAAAAGACACATGCACCCCAATGTTCATTGCAGCACTATTTACAATAGCCAGGTCATGGAAGCAACCTAAATGCCCATCGACAGACGAATGGATAAAGAAGTAGTGGTACATATATACAATGGAATATTACTCAGCCATAGAAAGGAACGAAATTGAGTCATTTGTTGAGACGTGGATGGATCTAGAGACTGTCATACAGAGAGAAGTAAGTCAGAAAGAGAAAAACAAATATCGTATATTAACGCATGTATGTGGAACCTAGAAAAATGGTACAGATGAACTGGTTTGCAGGGCAGAAGTTGAGACACAGATGTAGAGAACAAACGTATGGACACCAAGGGGCGAAAACCGCAGTGGGGTGGGGATAGTGGTGTGCTGAATTGGGTGATTGGGATTGATATATATACACTGATGTGTATAAAATTGATGACTAGTAAGAACCTTCAGTATAAAAAACAAACAAACAAAAAACCCAAAGCAGTGACTAATTCACCATTCTTCTCCATTAATTTGGGTGACTCCAGGAACCAGTCATTGCCTCAAATTAATGAAAGAGTACTTATGTTTGAGAGAAGTTTTATTTATGACCACTAAGAGGTACTCAACTCTAAGGAATATCAGAAACATTCTATTTGCTGACTCCTCACCCCTTTTTCCCAGTGGTTTAGGGCTTTCTAAGGCATATAACTTCCTAATACACCCTCCTATCTATTTGCAAACTTCCCATTTATAAGTAGTCAAGCTAAACTAATAAAGAAGGCTACAAAATGAAATACACAAGATGATTCCACTTACAGTTATAGATTTTTTAGGTATCAGTTTAAAAAAAAACAGTAAAACTTCATCAAGCATTAGAAATTTTCTTTGGATAGCAGGACCTCAAGAAACTTCTAGTTCCATATTTTATATGTCTAGATTTTTCAAATTATTTTAATGATTATCTCTTATGAGCCAAAAAAAAAAAAAGGCTTAGAAACACTTTAAGAAATAAGAATGAAGTAAAGGACATAACCAAGTGGTAGTTCAACTCTACTTGAAGTATATGCTATATGAGAGAAATTCCAGTTAGATTAGTTTAACTTTCATAAAACAAAGGTAAATTCCTAAAGCTACTATCTGTTTATAAAATACATATTTACAATATACATCTCAAGATTACACAGAAGAAAAAAATTACTCAAAACTTACCAATATGGATATAGCCATGCTTGTATAATCTGTTAAGAACCAGTGTTAAAATAAGACCAACATTCCGAGAATTATAATATGTGAGATAAATAATCCATCCACAGGACAAAATGGTAGCTGTTGGGAGAAAAAAATGCAGAAAATAAAGGATCTCACTATATGTTTCCTTCGATCATCTTAGTATCTCAATAAAAATTTGTTAGTGAAAGATCATTTATCATGTTCAGAAACAAGAGGATTTACTTCCATATGGTAAAATGTCCTCTTACAATTTAATAACTTGAATTTTCAAAACCAGAAGTTGATTCTTTATCCAACTTTCTTCATTCCCTGTAAGTCATTAGCCAGAAAAACACAGATTTCAATCAGATGAAGTAAAGCAATGTTTCAAGTAAAACTGCTTCCCTTTTTTTCCTGTTTTCTTTTTCACTCCTTTGTACTGCTTTAGTTATTAAACATACACAAAGATGTTCTGGGACGAAAAAGTCCATATTTCTGAATATTATGAAAAAGAAAACTACCTTTATTAGGCTAAAAGCTCACTTCTAATACAGTCCACTTAAAAATAAAGAAAACGTTTTTTTTTACATCATAGAAAAGTCACTTTTTTTTTAAATAAATTTATTTATTTTATTTTTGGCTGTGTTAGATCTTTGTTGCTGCGCACGGGCTTTCTCTAGTTGTGGCGAGCGGGGCTACTCTTCGTTGCGGGGTGCGGGCTTCTCATTGTGGTGGCTTCTCTTGTTGTGGAGCATGGGCTCCAGGCTCATGGGCTTCAGTAGTTGTGGCACATGGGCTCAGTAGCTGTGGCTCACGGGATCTAGAGTGCAGGCTCAGTAGTTGTGGCACACGGGCTTAGCTGCTCCATGGCATGTGGGATCTTCCTGGATCAGGGCTCGAACCCGTGTCCCCTGCACTGGCAGGTGGATTCTTAACCACTGTACCACCAGGGAGGGAAGCCCGAAAAGTCACTTTTTAAAAAGTCAACAGTCTCTGCTTTTAAACTACTATTGGAAAAAAGTGACAATTTTAACCTACTTCAAGATATATCTATATTAAATAGGCCACCAAATACTATTTTGCTGCAATTGATAAGACAATAACTTACTTTTAAAGAACACCAGTAAATATTACTACAGTAAACAATATTCTAAATTTGATCATGAGTTTTTCATGAAAAGTTCATGGTCACTTATAAAATTTATAGTATTCCCAAAAAACCTAGTTCGTAAACACACAAAACGTGAAACACAAGAAAGTATTTTTCAATAAATTTTCTTTTACTTATCCATTTAAATAGTATATTTTCTAGATTAAGACAGTAATATAAAGCAATTTAATAGGTGTAACCTTTTAGTACCATCATATTAAGTTCGTAAAATTTTTTAAAAATTATTTAACATAGGGCTTCCCTGGTGGTACAGTGGTTGAGAGTCCACCTGCCGATGCAGGGGACACGGGTTCGTGCCCGGGTCCGGGAGGATCCCACATGCCACAGAGCAGCTGGGCCCGTGAGCCATGGCCGCTGAGCCTGCGCGTCCGGAGCCTGTGCTCCACAACGGGAGAGGCCACAGCAGTGAGAGGCCCGCGTACCGCAAAACAACAAAAAAAAATTATTTAACATAGATAAAACAAAGCAGTCATTGAGAGTCAAAATACAACATTCCTCAAGGTAGCTTAGATTGATGGTAATAGCTCTGAGGTAGCAAGTGCTATGATTTGCCCATAAAAATTATTTCTAGAACAATTCTTTTGAACACTTATTTTCATGGTACAACATTGTTTTAAGCTAAAGTCATTTTGCATTAATTTTTACTGTAAATCACCGTGTGAAGAGCAGGTAGTTACGGGCCCTTCAGAAAGGCAAAAGGTATTTGCTGAGGACTTCCCTGGTGGCGCAGCGGTTGAGAGTCCGCCTGCAGATGCAGGGGACATGGGTTTGTGCCGCGGTCTGGGAAGATCCCACATGCCGCGGAGCGGCTGGGCCCGTGAGCCATGGTCGCTGAGCCTGCGCGTCTGGAGCCTGTGCTCCGCAACGGGAGAGGCCACAACAGTGAGAGGCCCGCGTACCGTAAAAAAAAAAAAAAAAAAAAAAGGTATTTGCTGAGAAAGTACGCTTCTTTCCCAGAGAGTAACCACCTGAGGATTATGGCCTTTTCACTGTACCACGTCCCCCCATCCCCTTCAACAGTGTAAGGCCATTAGTAAAACAGAGGGATTAAACAATCCCTCAAGGTTTTTCTGTTCGTTGCTATTATTTCCACCTTAAAGAAAGGAGCTGTATACAATGTGCAAATGAGAAAATCAAGGTGACAGGAGAAGGGGCACCTAGGAAATAAGAAAGAATTCTGCCGGGACTTCCCTGGTGGTCCAGTGGGTAAGACTCCACGCTCCCAACACAGTGGGCCCAGGTTTGATCCCTGGTTGGGAACTAGATCCCGCATGCATGCTGCAACTAAGAGTCCGCAAGCTGCAACTAAAGATCCCGTATGCTGCAATGAAGATCCCGATTGCTGCAACTAAGACCCAGCACAGCCAAAATAAATAAATAAATGTTAAAAAGGAAAAAAGAAAGACTTCTGCCTTTAATTAAACTAAAAGGTAATTTTTAAATGCTGCTTTTATGAAGTTATATTTCATAGTATTGTTTTGCATTTCATTTTACTTTTTATTTTTCATTCATGATAATTTACAGTAGTTCATGTTTGTCAATTAGGAAAAAAAAAACTTGAAGTTGAAATGGTAATCCAATCCTACCTACAAATCATGAATCATTATAATTCCCTTTATATACACTTCACCTCTACCATAACCCTACCATGCATCCCGCAGTGTCATGAAAGAAGCATACGCCTGCACTCAGAAAAAAACAGCTGTGTAACCTGTGTGAGTTAATTAATCCTTATGGGCCTCAATTCCCCAACATGTTAATAGGAAAATAACACCTACCCTCATAAGTCTGCTGTGAGCATTAAGTGAGACAACATATGCAAAATGCCTGTGGCATGTGGCACACAAAGGATGCTCAATAAGTATTACCTCAATAAATATTACCATTACCCTCCCTTTCCTCTCTCACCCCATCTTACCCTTCCTACTTTCCTCTCTGTATCTTTCTAATTCCTATGCTAAAATTCAAGTCAAACACCATCCTTCCACAAAACATCCTGGGCAGTAACAGCCTACAGTAACCTCTCCCTTCCTTGGTATTTTATTTGTATTTCTTCTTATTTGTTCATACTCATTCATTCACTCGTATTTCTTCCCTCTCTCTGCAATTTAAGTATACACTGTCTTGTATTATTTGTGTACACCTAGAAAAGTTCAGCAATATAAGACAAAAAAACTTATTACTGGAAAAGCCCACTGTCAAGTGCATAAAGAGTGAGGAAAGAGATGAGAAGATTAATTAGGCAAAAACATATTTGCCACAAGGATTTATCACTTTTATAATAAAACAAAAGTGTTTGCTTGTATGTTGGGATGGGGAATGGAAGAGCTGATCTGAAACAGGAAAGATAAGCTATGTCTTTCTTCTCATCCCACTTCTCCTAAGTCAGACAAGGAGGCAGTCTAAGGAAAACAGCCTTCCAGAGCAAATATTCATAGAAGCATAGATTAAAATCTTCTCCCCAAAAAATAAACAAATGGTACTGTAAGCATTCTAACTTCAGTCAACCACTGCTTAAAATCTGGCAGTTGTTAATCCATACACAGAGAACAATAAAGTACAAGAAAATATATTCTACTTACCAACAAGAAGCCAAACAACATTGGAATTGTGCTCCGTAAGAAAATCTTCTAATTGAGTGATACTAGGAACAATACTCTCATTCTTCCTTTGATCCATTACTTAAGTTTTTCCAGAATAGCATCTAAGGGCCTGAAAGAGTTCAAAGGTTAAATTTAGAACTTAACCTATGTAAGGGGAAAATAAGGTGAATTTAATAAATGTGAAAGTTTATTAAATCATATTCTGCTTTCTTCAATAAGAAGAAATTTATTATATTTGCAAAAATATAACAAACAACAAACATGTCCACATTTCTACATAAAATATAAAACAATGTATCATATTTTTAATGTCCTGATTTCACCATTCTAAGTATGAATAGAGACTCAGGTTCATTTACTATACTCTGGCTCAAAATAAGAGGGACATAATTATTCTTAAATCTAATCTAAGATATTTATCTCAACAACAAAGGAGTAAGTATTAATCATCTACATTAGACAAATTCACCTAGACTTGTCCTAAAAACTGCTACTTAATAATAATATATTTATATATTAAGTTGTATTAACACTTCTTAACCTCTATCAGCTGTGCATTCCCATTATTCCATGGAGAAACAATCTTCCTAGTTTAGATTCACTCTGGATAGTTTGGACAGTAAGCAGATCTCCTGCTACCGGATGCTCAGGATAAATTACATCATATGTCAAATTGTGATCAGACATGAAAAATGTATGTATGTGTGTGTGTGTGTGTATGTAAGTGTGTGTGTGTGTGTGCGTGTGTACGTACTGAGAATGAGCAAAAAGTGAGGAATGAAAGTTTTGATTTTATGATCTAAGAAACAAGAGAATTATCCCTCTGATAATACAGCATTAGCATGACTAACCCAACCCACCTATAACAAAATTATCTTGTGATAAATCAGAAAAAGGGGGGAAAGAAGCTAGACAAAGAAAGCTATGCAGTTAATAATCCCTTAAGACCAAACAGTATATGTGACTTTTATGAACAACTAGAAAAACAGATTTTAAAACAGGAAGAATATGTGAGGACAACTTTCTAGATGAAATTCAGTACAGTTAGCTTGTCAACTTAAAAGTGTTTTCTGTTTACTCGCCACAAATCTATCTTCATAGATCACAAAACAAGTTTAAAAACTGGGTGAAACAACATTGCAAGATACTATCTACAAGAGATTACAATATTTCATATTTCTACATTGTTGAAATCAGTATAATTTAGAGGCAAATTAAACATGCATTTTTAAAAAATGAAGAGCTCAGTAATAAAAGGTTTATTATTAAAAGTGATATGCAAACCTAAGGGCAAGATGGCTAGAGAAATTTTTTTAAGGTTTTCATTTTTCAGTAAACCTTTTTTCCTATGTTTTAGAGAGTAAAAAATGTTCACATATTGAAAATACTGGTGGTGGCCAAAGGCGTGGGGTGGCGGAAATGACTGAAGATGTTCAAAGGGTACAAACTTCCAGTTATAAGATAAATAAGTTCTGGGAGTGTAATGAACAGCATGGTGACTATAGTTAACAATACTGTATTGCATATTTGAAAGTTGCTAAGAGATCTTAAAATTTCACATCACAAAAACGAACAACGTGTAACTATGCAAAGTGATGGATGTTATCTAAACTTACTGTGGCAATCATTTTGCAATATATACATATATCAAATCATTATGTTGTATACATTAAACTAATACAATGTTATATGTCAATTATGTTTCAATAAAACTGGGAAAAATGCTGTATTTTTCAAGGCTTTGAAAAATCTGTCAACTAGCAACTTAAAATTTGGAGGCTAACTTTTACAACATGAGCTTCCTTTCTTCCCTTTTCAGTTTTGTAGACTAGAAGAAGTAAAATTTTTAAAAGAGAGAAAACACTTTGAAAAGACCTATAATCTAAAACCAAATATTCACATATTATATAATGGTTTACATATTATAAAATAACATCTATACCTATTTCATACTTATTTTTACCATTTTACAGTTGTACCACCAGCACACTACTGAGGATGAAAAGAGCACGTGGTGACTCCTAGGGGATGCTCCATGAGGGATGTACCCTGGCATTCAGATCTCCACATAAAAGGGAAAGTGATCTATCTACCAAAAGGATCTACAGTCCTCATGCAAAATCACCTGGACCACCCACCACTGTAACAACCCACAGACAAAGAGAATGTAATTAGGAAGAGGGTATTCAAGTTACCAAGAGAGAAAAATGCAGTATCACAGTTTTAACCAACATTTGTCCAATTACTAGTTAATGCAAAACCTTTAAGAGAAATCAACAGACAAAGCCTCAATAGTTAAAAGAACATATTTTGAGCAAATACAGAAGTAAAGGTTAAGACTTAACAAGGGCCCTAAAGTAAACAGTAGACATTCTGGCATAAAGTAAGTGAGTAAAAATAACACCGGACACAGAAAATCCAGACTGAAACGGGGCTATATACCTTGCCACACTGTTTAAGTGGCACACCACCAATCCTTTAAGGAAGAGGAAGTGGAGACTGATATAAGAACCTACAGCAAAACCTTTTCATGGAGCAAATGATGGAATAAAAAACAAATTGGTTGTTTCCTCTTCCTCTTCCCTTCCTGAACATTTCAGTCTAAAAGCCATAACGTGGGACTTCCCTGGTGACGCAGTGGTTAAGAATCTGCCTGCCAATGCAGGGAACACGGGTTTGAGCTCTGGTCTGGGAAGATCCCACATGCCACAGAGCAACTAGGCCCATGTGCCACAACTAGAGCTCCCGAGCCACAACTGCTGAAGCCCATGCGCCTAGAGCCTGTGCTCAGCAGCAAGAGAAGCTACCGCAATGAGAAGCCCACGCACCACAACGAAGAGTAGCCCCCGCTCACCGCAACTAGAGAAAGCCTGCGCACAGCAACAAAGACGGAATGCAGCCAAAAATAAATAAATAAACCAATTAATTTTAAAAAAGAGAGAAAGCAGACTGCTCCATCTCCTATTAAATAAACAAACAAACAAATAAATAAATAAATTTTAAAGTAATTTTAAAATTTGCCATAAGGTAAAGCAGAGTAAGGCAGGCACTTGCACATGGGGGAGAGAGGGACAGGAGTCTCAGTGGCCTAGAGTAGAATATCAGAGCCAAATAATACCTTTAAATACCCTAAATTAAATACCCATTTGTGCAGTGAGGAGGCTAGTGGAAAAGTGGCAGTATTTCAGGGTACTGAAGCCATAGCAGGATGAGGAGGCAATACTTGCAGGGAAGAGGTCAGGCACAGGGTGCTGGAGACTGAGTGGAAGAAGGAGGGTCCAAGGCAGGGGGAGAGGGGCAGGAGAAGCAGTCCAGCTCAAGGTGTCAGAGCCCGGGCGAGTGAGGTCATCCACACAGGCAGGTTGCCTGGTGCAGGGTGTCAGAACCCAAGTGGAAGGCATCAGACCCCAAAGAGATGGGTAGAGCTTCCATGCAGGAGGGCGATCTGGGGTACTGCATTGATGCAGGAGCAGGATATGAAGGGCGAACACCTGGGAGATAGCCCATGCAGGGGATGGGGGAGGGGATTAATCAAGTAAGTAAATATACCAAGAATAATGGGAGCCAAGTTTCTCACTGCTAGAGGATATATAAAGGAAGAAAATCAGAATTAACCCTGTGGTGTTGGATAAGAACTGGAGGTACAGTTTTCAATATAAACGGATATAGAAACAAATATAGCTGTAAATGTATATATGTATATGCATGTGTCTGTTCATTAACAGGCCCTGAGAGCAGCAACACCCCAATATAAAGAGCAGAGAACTTTTCTTCTAAAAACAGTTTTCTATTAAGAGAGCTCCTTGAAGAAATGGCTGATTCCACAACTAGGGCAGGGAAAGTCAAGATGAGCCTTGTTTTCCAGAAAGGAAAGAAGTATTCAAAGAACAATGGGAACATGTCAAAAGGACATAAAAACCAGAGGCTCCCACTGGCAAAATCTGGGACAATTTAAGCAGTAAAATAAATAACAGTAATAAATTACAACCCATTTAATAAATACAAATCTATGAGTCCATACAAATATAAATAATCAATTAAATTTTGATGAGCAACAGGATACTCATATCATCTCAAAATAACTGCCCCCCAAAATAATTATTAATGACAAAGGGAAAAAGAGGAACTCTGAAAAACCTGGCAACTAATTAAGTGATCAAAGTAAACACCATCAATATAGGGACAAATCAAAATCGTGCAACTTTTAATAGAAGAAAACAGCCTCACTTCCTTGATATTCCTGCCAAAGATACATAATCTGAATCTAATCTATCTTGCCTCTCTCTTCTGAATCATAATGACCAATAGAGATTGTTTTAGTCATCTTTGTATCCAAAATACCAGTGACAATGCCTTGAACACAGCCACTGTTTTCAAGTATCATATCATTTTAAATGGCATTTTTATCTATTATGTAAGAAGGTAACACTGATCTACATGTTTTAAGACATGTTCTCTCAATATTTTCATGATTCACCTATATTCTTCTCTTCATTCTTCCTGAAATCCATGGTACTCATTTCAAAACTGCTGTCCACATTAGAAAAGAAATTGTGGCAATTAATATTTTAGTGGCATACAAAGAAAAGCATGAAAATGCGAAACAGTTTAATCAAACACAGCAACAACCAGAGATTTATCAAAGTCCCTAATTTAATACCACCACTACTACCAACATTCTTAGAAATAGCTTTCCAAAAAAGATTACTTTTCAAAATGAATTATCTGTAAAATCTTTTCAAATACTACATCCAACCTATTTTCTCTTCCACTAGCATGAAGGAATAAAACTATCTAACATCTAATACTTGCATCATCAGACTTTTAAAGATAGAACTCCAAATCTTGATTGGTCCTACAAGAATAGAGGTCATCCTACAAGTCAATACAAAAAATACAAATAATCTGATAGAAAAATGAGAAAATATATAAACAGGCAATTCACAGAGAAAGATAATCAATATCACTAGCAATCGGGGATAATCACAATTTATCACCCACTATAAGCGAAAATTAGACTGAAAACTATATTGGCAAAAGTATGGGGAAATGGGCACTTATACAGTTGATGGGAGTAAACTGCCTTTATGAAGACCAATTTATCAGATATTATAAAAATGTACATGCCTTGACTTGAATATTTCAGTTCTAAGGCTCTATTTATTTCTCAGAAATACTTAGACACAAAGATGTTTTCTCAAGGACAATCACTGCAACATTATATATCACACTGAGAAAACAGAAAAAAATGTCAATTAATAGGAAAATAGTTAAATAAATTATGGTACACTCTTACCATATAAATACTATTACCATGTGAAATAATATGCAGCCTTTTTAAAAGAATAAAATAGCTCTATAGGGGATAATACAGAGAAATGTCCAGGATACGTGTAATGTTAGCAGGAGAAAAGCAAGTTGAGCAAAAATATGTATAGTATTCCACTTACATTTTTAAAAAAGACTATCCATTATGTGTATTACATATATACACCATATAGATACACTACATATGCATGTACATATATGGTGTATGTATATGTATATACTTTTATTAATCTGCAAAAACATTAGCTAAGCCATTTCCTCCGAGAGCAGTGGGAGGAGATTTGGGGGAGGGAAAAGAATCAGTAAAGCAGGACTTTCACTTTTACTCTTGATAACTAAGTATTATTTAAATGTTTTACAATTGGCTTGTAATTCTTCCATAATTTAAAAGAAAAAAGGGAGGTGGTGGCTGGAAGGCACGACATGACAGGCGAGAAAGGGGCTTTTTTTGCCCAAGCACACACCCCTTGGCCTCTCCTTATAACTATGGCCAAGGAATAGGTGTTTCCCAACCCAAAAATATCAACTTGATCTTCTGTCATTCTACCATCATGTCTTTCCTTCTATGGTTCTTAAATCTTTGTCTTTTTGAAAAATTATAATGCAAATACCAATCAATATGAAACTCAAAGCCTTCATCAAAACATCAGAAAGGGCTTCCCTGGTGGCGCAGTGGTTGAGAGTCCGCCTGCCGATGCAGGGGACACGGGTTCGTGCTCTGGTCCGCGAAGATCCCACATGCCGCGGAGCGGCTGGGCCCGTGAGCCATGGCTGCTGAGCCTGCGCGTCCGGAGCCTGTGCTCCGCAACGGGAGAGGCCACAACAGTGAGAGGCCCGCGTACCGCAAAAAAAAAAAAAAAAAAAGAAAACCATCAGAAAGATCAGTTAACACCTTAGCAAGAATTATTTGATTTGATAGCCTTGAGTGTAAGAATGGAAGCTGAACAGCTGTACTGTTCTAGAGAGGGGCAAGCTACAAACAAGGAAGGAAGTAAAGAACACTAACAGGAAAGAGACTGGAGGAAGGGAGAAAGAGGAAGCAGTTACCAAGGGAAAACAGAAGAGTCAAAAAGGTCCTGCTTCAGGCTGTATTGTTCCAAAAGCAGACCATTATGTGGATTGAGAACATGGACTCTGTACTAGACCACCTGGGTTCAAAAACCAGTTCTGACATTATAGCTATGTGATCATGGGCAAGTTACCTAACCACTCTGTACTCTATTTCTTCATCTGTTAAATGAGGACACTAACAGTACCTACCTCACAGAGTTGTACAGTGAGAATTGATGAGTTCAGATACGTAAGCATTTAGAACAATGTGTAGCACATAGTAGATAATACATTGTGTAAATGCCTGATACTGGCAACAAATGCCATTGGTGTCTTGCCCATAAACTGCTGACATTCACCTCTACACCAGATGATTCATTCTGAACACCTGTAACATCCTACTGTAGGCTGCTGTCTGGCTGCAGGAACATGCTCAGTTTGTACTCAGGGCAAGCCAGAAATGCCAGAGTTAATGTCAATGATGGCTAGGAATTTGGTGGGTAAACACCTGCAGCTTCCCTGCTCTTGACTTGGGATAACTCTGAGGAATATTTTATTTAGTCTCCGCGAGTTCCTCAGTGGTAGTGAGCTCCAGATGCCCACAGTGGTAACTGTACCTTAGCATTTACCACACTGTATTGTAATTATCAGTTTAGAAGTCTGTCTCCCCACCTAGACAGCTAACTGCTCTTTAAGGATATGCTTGCCCTATTCATTGAGTGTGCAATATGCAACAAAGTTCCTGGTATGCAGTAGTCTCTCAATAAATACTTGTTTCATAAATGAATGAAATAAATGCATCATTATAAAAAGTACATAATTATGAGCTATTGCCAAAGGTAAGCAAGTATTTCCACTGTACTCAAGGCCAAGAGAATCCTAAATGATCTTTTTCACACTCAAGAAAATTTGGTTTTCATTCACTTGAGTTTAAGAAAATGACAGCAAAATATCCTTTTGATAACCCAATTCCAAATATAACAAAAATGAAGGAAAAAATTAATCATACTCAAATCCCTCATGCAACAATAAAGTCACAATTATTTGTATAAAAGGCATTCACATACCTTCAGACCATTATATTAAAGTTCTTTGAATTTAATCACAGTTCCTTTTCCATAGAGGAAACTACCTGGGGTTTTGTTGTTTGTTTCTCTGTTTTTTTAATTTTTTTGAAGTATAGCTGATTGTGCCAATCAACTATAGTTTGGCACAAGATTGTTGTGCCCATCTCTGCTGTGCAGCAGAGTGACTCAGTTATACACATATTGACATTCTTTTCTTTTATATTCTTTTCCATTATGGTTTATCACAGGATATTCAATACAGTTCCCTGTGCTACATGGGTTTTAAGAGTTGGCAAATATATCGACTTCATAGCTCTCCTTTAAGCTTCATCAACATTGGCATTCTCTTCAACATCAAGCTTGAATACCTATTAGCACACAGCAGCATTCTGTATACTAGAAATTCTGTGAAGTATGCACTTTGTACACACTTTTGCATTGCTTGCCCATAAACCAAATTTGACTGATTTTACATTAACTGTTATAGAATATACACTTTCTTGAAAACTTTTCAGGTACGGTTTGGTTTCTGTAAATATGTAAGAAATTACCTTGATATACCTTTGTAGAGGTCCCAATTTCAAAATCATTTATATCTTCCTTAATTAAGAAGTCAGGTAATTGACCCAAAGAGCTCAGTAAATACCAACACAAAGGAACTGCCAAACAGACTGCTTAACTTTCCTATGGCATAATGACATCCCAAAACAGAAGTAAAACACAAATCAGATGGCAACATTTTTATACAAAATGAAGTTTCAAGAGCGTTTAATTCATTTGAACTGTTTCTACAATGGCTCAAGTAGTCTGAGCACTCAGCAATCTAAAGGCAGTGGGCCTGAAACAAATAACTTTGTGATGCTCCTTCCAATTCTATGCCGCTACACAAATAAAATAATACAAAACAGAAAAGTACCTGCAATTGAACATCTCAAGCAAAAGAAATATGTAAACATTTATATTTAAGATAGTATTGGAATGCATATAAAGGTTGGTATTACCAACTGAGCATATAGTGATTTGAAGAGCCCTCTATGCCTAAAAAAATTTGCCCATCAGGATACAAGGCCTAAAATCCCACCATCCATTTCTTCAAATAGAGTACCAACCAATATTCTCTCTTAAAATGCAAAAATATCTTTCGAGTATCTCAATAATAGCTACCACTAATTATTACCATGTGTTATTAGTATAAATTAATTCAATAGATTAATTTTCTCATTAACAAGCAAGATCCAGGAATATCACAAAAGACCTGAGATTCCTGAAAATGGGAAAAACCTTAAAAAGAAGACAGTGAGCAAAAAAGCAAATTTAGTTTCCTTAACAAATGTGGTCAGGGTTGGCAGCTTTGTGTACATAAAGCAAAATTATATAATGTCCTATTCTGTTCATTTAAACAAACAAAACAGACAATTATCCTCTTAGATCAAACAGATTGGGAATAATCCTCTCTACCTAGAGGACCCTTTCAGCCCCAGGATTCTACATGCAACAAGCACAATTTGACCTATTAACTATTAACTAACTCTAAAGACCAACAGAATAAAGTGGTAAAGTAACAGTCAGAAATAACAGAAATCAAACAGAATAGGCTTTAAAGCAGATTTGCAACGTAAAGCTCCCTCTCTCTATCCCTTCTAGCCCTTCCTTAGCTGTGAGATAACTGGAGCAAGTTACTTAATCTCTTTGAGCCTGTTTCCAAGTTGTAAAATGGCCATCTCTTCCTTGAAGAGCAAACATAAAACTGAGCAAAGTGTTTGACAAGAAACACATTATAACAGTGGTAGCTAAGCTATCATTAATGTTCTTTTTTAAAAGAAAACCAGTTCAACGCAAGGTGAAAGTTAAAAAACCATAAGATGCACACCAGTAAACAATGACTCATGTATTGTTAGTAAAAGATAAAAATATAAAAGAGAAATATATACATTTAATTAAACAACAGAAATTTATAACAAAGAAGAAATTAGTTGATATACATGACAATCAAAAATGTATTAAATGCACCAAACTTTTGGACAGCATGGGCCATGAGTCTAAGGAGCACTAAAAAAAAAAAAAATGTATTAAGTTAATATGAATAACATAGCTCTAAAAATACTACTGAGATTCTTAAAAGCAGATCAAATACCAAAGTTCAATGGTCACCAGGCAATTACTGCTAAAGTATTGATATTATTCAGATATGGTGACCAACGATTCAAACAGTATAAACCAACAAACTAAACAAATGTAGAGTACCTTTTAATATCATAATCTGTGCTACAAAAATGGTTCTTCATGTCAAATATGGAAGAGTTTTTAACATCTAAGAAGTCATATCATTCAATAAAAATATTGCACTTTAGCAAACCTCACTGCTATAGCCAGAAATTTATGCTGGTTCACCTAAATATTCATAGAAAGCACAAAAAACAAAATGAAACTCTTAAAAAACTGTAGAAAGCATGTCTACTAATAATGGGGTAAAAAGAGCTAACTTCAACTTCTCCAAATCTAGAAGAAACCATGATTTATAAATATTACCCACCTCCATACAGCACACCAGAAGTAAATACTACCTTCAGCGTATTCTTCAATATGGCCAGCGATACAAAGACATCAACAGAAAGTGCCATGAGTGAAAAGTTTAACCCTTCCACTTCTGCATCCCATAAATTGATTAGCTGTGGGGTTTTGTTTTCACTTTTTGTACTGGCTGGTGAACACAATCTACAAGTTTCTTTTAATTCTTTTAATCTAGAATTCTATATATCCCTTCCATATTGATACACCAGAAGGCATAAAACTTTAAGAAAACTAGCATCAGCAAAGTAAAATTCTAAAGAAGGTTTCTTGTAATAAAATCAGTATTTCCATTTTCTTATCTGGCTCTTAATTTTGTTATCTTCTGCCTTAAGTCACATCAGAAAACCCCACCTAATATATATTCAAACTACTCACCCAATAAAGTAGGGTCTTTGGATATGGGGGAGAGGGAGGAAGAAACTGGTCATGTGTGTTTACCAACAATCTCATCATATCAAGTTCAAGGGAATTATTTTTTATTAGCATGTTGCTATGCAGAGAGCCCAAAAGATCCATTTAATAGCCAATTCCTATGAACTGAGAACACTGCTGTAATTGAAATTGAACTTCTATGTACCTAGTAAAACAAAAAAGCCTGCTTCAGGAAAAAATGCAGATGTGACCTTATACAATACTACTGGTGATATCTGACACAGTATTTTAAATGGATATGGAGCTGTATAGAAACACACTTTCCATATACATCAAAAGTGACAAAGTCCAATAAGGTGAGTAGTTTATAAAGTTTAGACTGTAAACATTTTGGACAATGTTATATTATTCTTTGAAATGTTCATGCCATGGTATTAACTCACCATTATAATGATAAAATATAGCTACCATAAAATGGCTAACATTTATTCACTGCTTGCTATGTGTCAGGCACTGTTCTAAACACTTTACATGTATTTACTGATCTAATTGTCAGAAATAACTACCTACTTACAATTCCCCATTTTACAGATGAGGAAGTTGTGGCAGTGAGAAGCTAAGCACAAATACGGCTAAGACATGGCTGACCTGGGATTTGAAACTAGACAGTCGGGCTTTAGAGTCTGTGTTATATTGCCTCTCATATCATATATGTTCACAGAAATCAGCCTGTACTTGTCTTTTAGTCCTCAATTTCTTTGCTGGGAAAAATGAGTTCTTTCCTTCTACCTCTAAATTCTAGTTTAGGAGCTAATATTAAATGTTACCAAAATCCATATTTTGGTATAAAAAAATTCATATTTTGCCCACTATGGCATTTTTTTCTCCTAAAAGAATCCTCTATTAAATCAAAGGTCAGCAATCACTTTTTAAAATTAACTACAAGAGGCAACACATCAACTTATTGAGCCTAATTAGCGGCAATGGAGACCAAAGGGTAAAGTGAGCCAAATGTGACTGAACCACCTCCCCACTTTTCTGTACTTCTCTCTCACCTGGATATAAAGGCTGAATCTACATATTTTTAAAGAGCTTATTTGCTGCCCTAAATAAACTGACAATTGATAGAATTGTGGTAGTTTTTAAATATGTCCAAAAAGTATTTGATATTCCTCCCTTCAAGAGGTAGAGCTTAAGTCATTCCCCTTCCAAGTGTGGGCTGGACTTAGTGATTCAGTTCTCAAAGAACAGGGCAAAGCAATGGTTTGTGACTGAGTCAAAAACGGCATCACAGCCCCCTCCCCCTCCCCCCCCCCCCTCAGATCATCTGCTCCAGGGGAAGACAGCTGCCTTGTTAGGACACTTCAGAAGCCCTAAAGAAGTTCATGTGGTGAGGATTTCAGGCCTCCGGCCAACAGACATGTGAGCCATCATGGAGGCAAATCTTCCAGCCCCAGCTGAGCACTCAGTTGATTAAAGTCCCAGCCAATCAACTACAACCTCATGAGACCTGAAGCCAGAAGCAACCAGTTCAGTCACTCCCAAATTCCCAACCCACAGAAACTCTGAGATAATAAATATTTGAAGCCACTAAGTTTTGGGATAATTTCTTACTCTGCAATAGATAACTAATACAAAGTATGAGAAAGGTAATTTTGTGAGATATCTGCAAGCTATCTCTACCATGATGGTCCATACCTGCCATCTTAAGCTGAACTACCCTCACTCCATTCCCCCTCACCAAATGATCAGGAGTCAGCAATACCACACCAAGAAGGCTACCAATCACATGACTGAATCACATACTCTTTCCACCCTAATGGGAGTCTCCTGCAGGGACTCCGTGGACCAACTTCTACCCTGTCTCCTACAAATTTATCTGTATCCATAATCATCTCCACCTCCTTCCCTCCTGTCTCGGGAGAGGTCCATCTGAGGCACCCTTGACTTGCATCTTTGTATTCTATCCCTTCCAACTTGGTTAATGACCTTGCTCCACCAATTCTTCTCCTTCACTCTTCTATCTTCAAATTCTCTTTTTGATGGCTTCTTATCCTCAGCAAATAAAGACTGTAAATGTATTCATATCATTCGTACCTTTAAAAAACAAAAACCCTCTCTCAAACTCATCTATCTATCTATTTCAAACTATCTCTAACTATCCCGTTTAAAACCAAACTTTCTGAAAGAGCAAGTGACATTAGTTATTTCAATTTCTTATCTTTAGCCAGTGTGAACTGGATCCACCTATATAATTGCTCTTGCTGAAGTCAACGACGTAACTGACATGTCCAATGGATATTTTTGTTATCCTTATTTTATTTGATTTCTCAAAGATGCCTAATACTCATTCCTTTTCTCCAAACTCAGCTCTTCCACTTACTTGTGACTCTGCTGATCTTCTCCCACTTCCCTGCCCACTACTTCATCTCTTTTGAGGTATGTTTTCCTTCCATCTTACCCTTAAATACCCTTAAATATTAGTGTTCCCCATGCTCATTTCTCTTCTTTTACCCTATGTTTTTCTCCCTGACTGATCTCATCCATTCCCACTGCTTTTCACTGCCATTTATAAACTGTGACTTCAAATTTATATCTCAAGCTGAGTCTTCTTCTTAACTCAGATCTGTATATACAACTGCCTAATGACATTTCTTGGAAGTCACAGATGCCTCAAATATAATAGCCTCAACTGAACCCATCTCCTCCAACCATGTTCCTCAATCTATTTCTCTTCCTATATATTCCCTCGGTAAATGGCCCGGAATCCACTCAGTTTCCCAAGCCAGGTGTCAGATAATTCATTTATTCTGAAAATATTTATTAAACATTAATTATAAAATTAAAAATGATAATGGCTAGAAATCACCCTGACTCCACTTTCCCTCAAGACCACTAAATCTTATCCATTCTATCTCCTTTATATCTATCTAATCCATCTCCATCCCTTAAATCCCATTTACTCTACTGTGCTTCTAATTCTCATTTGCCACGTGGATTACTACAATAGCCTCTAATTGACTGCCATGCTTCCAAGCTCATCTCTCTCCAATTCATCATCCAGATTGTTGCATCTGACCACGTCCCTTCTATTTGTCATATATAAGTTCCCTGAAATTTTCTCAAATTAAAGAGTTAATTTTCTTAATCTCCCATGAACTTTTGAAATTCTATCTCTATCTTTTTTAAATTTATTTTTTGAGGTAACATTGGTTTATAACATTATATAAGTTTCATGTGTACATTATATTCGTACTTCTGTATAAACTACAATGCGCTCACCAACAAAAATTTAGCTTCTATCCATTACCATACAGTTGATCCCCTTTTCCCATTTCGCCCTACCCCCCCCAATCCCTTTCCCTCTAGTAACCACTACTCTGTTCTCAGTAACTGTGTTTTTGTTTGGTTTGTTCATTTATTTTGCTTGTTTTTTATATTCCACATATGAGTGAAATCATGTTATTTGTCCTTCTCCATCTTATTTCAGTTAGCATAATACCCTCAAGATCCATCCATGTCATCACAAATGGCAAAGTTACATCTTTTTTGTATGGCTGAGTACTATTCCATATATATATATCTCACATTATTTATAATAGCCAAGATATGGAAAAAACCCAAGTCCCCATCAACAGATGAATGGATAAAGAACATGTGGTCTACTACTATCTCTAACATGGAAAAGAGTACACTAAAGTGAAGTCTGTAAGAATCCTAGTTTCTCACTGTACCTTAAAGTAGCTCTAGTAGAGTGCCTTCCTTTATTAACTAAAATAATATGAAAGAATTATTATAAATACAAACACTTACTGTATGAGTAGTGCTGTTTTCCTAGTCTTTTACATAAACCAAAAACATCCTTGCATATAAAACTTTTTAAAAAGATATGGGTTCAGGGACTTCCCTGGTGGTACAGTGGTTGAGAATCTGCCTGCCAATGCAGGGGACATGGGTTCGATCCCTGGTCCAGGAAGATCCCACATGCCATGGAGCAACTAAGCCCGTGTGCCACAACTACTGAGCCTGTGCTCTAGAGCCCACGTGCCACAACTACTGAAGCCCATGCACCTAGGGCCTGTGCTCTACAACAAGAGAAGCCACCGCAATGAGAAGCCCACGCCCCGTAGTGAAGAGTAGCTCCTGCTCGCTGCAACTAGAGAAAGTCCAGGAGCAGCAACGAAGACTCAATGCAGCCAAAAATAAATAGATAGATAGACAGATAGATAGATAGATAGATAGATAGATAAATAAAAGATATGGGTTCACAAAAATCTTACCTTCTAGAAAAAAGTTCACTACTCTAGTACTCTCCAGGGCCATGATGACCACTACTCTTAACAGAAGCCTGAAAAAATGCCTGACGTACAGTACTCAATAAATATTTATGAAATTAATTAAGATTTTCTCAATCATGTTTAACCATGTCTTCTACTATTCTCCATTGAACTCATAGTGAAAAATATACTTAAGTTCAAACAAACACAGTATTCTATGAAGAACAAACCAAACGTCAACTAATTTTCTTCCTTTCTTTTTAAAACCCTTTATAATATGGGCAGATTAATGAGGAAGCAAAAGAGAGAAAAGAAGGTTGACACTTGATAATCAAGCCAACGATTCCCTTCTCTTTCTCCTGCCAATACACAAGCTAAGCACATGACTCAACTGTCAGTCACACAGCAATAGTTCAAAAGTCAGGTAAAATGAATGGCAGGTCACGTTATACACTACTGTCACCCCACCCCCATTCTTAGACCATTCTATCAGGTTAAATTACAATTGAAGAAGAAAGTCAGATTTCCTCTATCTGAGCTTTAACTGAAGACCCAAAATATTTACCAAGTTTTTTTTCCAGAGTCTGTAATGTTCTGTTTTTCCTTTTCTTGATCTTCAGAAAGCCTGTCTGCAGTGTTTCATCTTAACACACCTGAAAAGATCACCATTTTAACCAATTATACAAGATATTCTGGCTTTATCAGCAGTTCCATTTCAGATTAAATGATTTGATTACACATGCACCTGCGTGCGTGCACACACAAGAAGTCTTTAGTGTTAATCCAATATTACATTTCCTTCTTTAAAGTTTCTGAACAAGAAATACTCCTAAAACTAGAATAAGACCACTATTTCCGAACTACAGTCTTCCAAAGGTTTCAAAACCACTGTACTTATGGAAAGGGCATGATTTTGGTAATCAGAGGGTTCTAGAGGTCAAATCCTACCTTTAAAACATACTCCTTGAAAAAGTTGTTCTCTCAAACTGTTGGGTCCTTGCTGGCAAGAATGGTGCCTCAGTTTCCTTCCTATTCCCACCTGGCACACTTTTTATCAAATGAAAATCACCTTGCAAATCCTCACGATGTTTGGGAGTGGTAAAGCGTACTGATTAAGGGACTCGAAACTGGAGTACCATTACCTGATCTAAATCACAGCTCTGACTTTCGACAAGTTTTTTAGGGCTGTGGGATTTAGTTCTCTCATCTATAAAATGAGAGTAATAACAGACTTTACGTGATAGGATTGTTATGATGATTAAATAATATATTCACATAAAGCATGTACCAATCAATACTTATTAAGATAAATGTTCTGGTTAATTCATCTATTTTTATACTTATGTATCTAGTGAACTTAAATCAGCTTCATTGCCATACACAGAGTTGAAAGCAGCAACATGAAACCAGTTGAAACTTAGACGCTTGAACAGTCATGGAAAACAATGATTTCCTTACAGAGGAAATTTACAAGAACTCTTTCCCTTTAACAAGCGTCCCTAACTTGCGTCTGTCAAAACTAAGACCAAGAGGAGCGGGAGGGGGACAATTCTGCAGAGGGAAAATCAACTTCCCTTCACCCTCCTTTGGTCAAAAGATGTTTCCGCTGAAACGTACTCTTCCATAGTGTAGACCCAGCAAGCACCAATCAGAATACAAACACACCACGCCTGGGGAGTAAAGAGGGTTTCTAAGGCTCCACCGCCCTTGGTCCAAAATCGATTCTTAGTTAACCAGTATGGGGTCTCCTGCAGCCCGGTGCAGCTAACAAGGCTGAAGCCAGAGTCTGCAGGTGCACGGTCCTTCCCATACACCCGCAGGTGGGCGTCGCCCGCCCGCCATACCATCACCCAGGGGCCAGTTCCTGCATTCGAGCCCCCAGTCACCCATCATGGCCCTTTCTGGCCTTCTCATGGGCCTTCGACACCCGGTGTACAAGTCCCCGTGCTGCAGGTAAGGATGGCAAACGAATAAGAGATGAGTCGACGCCGCACCAGGCAGTCGCGACGAAGCCACACCTCCCTGATTCCGACCAGATTGAAGTCCAGAGATGCTGGGAAGAGTGCTGCCCACCCAAACCCTGCTCAGCCGGACCCATCCCCTCACCTGAGCGAGCGCCGGGGCGGCCCGGAATCGCTCTGGTCTCTATCCGGGTGATGCCGAGGGCCTTGGGCGTCGGCGGCGGCAGCTGCAGAGCCCAGCCGGACACGACCTGCTGAGCGCTGCGCGGGTCTACACCCTCCAAACCCGCCACCCGGACCCGCCGCCCGAAGTCCAGCCCGGGGCCCCACCTCTGACACAGTTGGGCGGAGGAGGATGGGAGGGGTCCGAGTTGGGGCCGGGCGGCACTGCGGCTGCGTCAATTGGTAACGTCATACGTCACGGCGCCGGCGCCTCGAGGCACGCCACCCGAGCCCCGCCCAGGAATTGGGACGCCCCGCCCCTTCTCCCCCTACTGGGCGGGCTGGGGGCGGAACCTCGACCTTGAGGCGGAGGTTAGGGACGGATTTGAAAAATCATTTCGCTACCCACCCTAAGGGAATGGTAATGAACTGCCTTCCTGAGGCCAAGAGGCAGATGAGCACAGGTGGGGACAGATCGCTAACAAAAAGGAGACCGGTGCTCTGATATGAAGAGAATCCGCTCTGAATAGAGAGCAAAACTTTTATGACTGTATCAATAAAGGGAGCTTCATTGTGTGAAATGCTGCCACAGCGAATCTATTAGAACTAAGTCTCTTATTGTTATACTACTGTAAAGTGGTTGATGCTCACCATTTTTAAAGAAAAAGGCTCTTCATATTATTAGCGGGTACACCAAAGCAAACGACTTCCTGGAGTTAGAGGCTTATTACAGATATTTTGCGCACTTCTTAGGTACAAATTGTAATAGGAAAAGTGGGAAACAGTCTTAGCTCTGTAAAAGTTTTCTGATTGCTTGGGGCAGATGTGGAGAATGCACATAAGACAACTAGAAATGCAAACGGTAACATACTAGTAATAGCGAACAGTGTCAAGCATGAGCGAGGCACTGTTCTAAGCACTTTTTATTTACTGGCTCATTTAATCCTCCCAAAACCCTGTGAGGTAAATACTGTTATTATCCCCACTTATTTCCATTTCACAAATTAAAAACTCAGATACAGAGAGAGGTTTAATAACTTGCCAAACTGGAGAGCTAGGGTTCCCAAGCAGTATGGCTCCAGAGTTCATGCTCTTAAGCATTACTGTATACTGCCTCTTAAATTCTAAATGTCTAAATGTCTAGTCTGACTTCCTTGAGCTGAAGTACCACTCTCAGTAACATTTTTACATGGGAGTTCCATTTTTACCTCAAAACAACAGCTATGAAGCCAAATTTAAAATAAAGCTAGAAAAGGTTAATCACATGAGGTATTGTATTAACCTTTATTGCATATAAGGAAATGGTGGCTCAAGCAGAAGTGGTTTATGAAAGGACTGGATGAAAGCCAAGAAAAGCATACACCTATCTTAGTTACTTCCACCTACTGCCGAGACACACCTGCCTCCCTTATTTGAATTAGCTCTTTAGAGTTTATTTCTGCACTTCTACAAAGAAATTAATTTCAGTAGTCTTTCTCAAAGTCTGGAGAATCTCAATCATTCTTAATCCTTATTCCCTAGTAAGGCTCCAGGACCCCGACAAGGATTCAAGTTTGCTACTGTCAAACATTCAACCCTGCCTTAAAGGGAAATTGTCCCAGCACAAGTTATCTGGAGTAGGAATACCAAGATGTGGTTCAAGTTCCTCAAATCAAAAACTAAACTGAAACTGAATTGCCCTGGAGCTAAGGGAAAGAGTTAAGAGGGAAGATGGGGGTGAAGTTGAATGTGGTCTTAATCTAACTACTGAGTGGACAGTTGGAATCTGAAAGTTTCTAACTCTTCCTTTCATCCCTAAGAAAAAGGGCCACCCTGTAACAACTACAGATATGCTTAGACAGCGTCCTAAAAATGAATTATTTATTTTAAAAGCTTTCTATTCCAAAGGTGTTTAATGTTGTGAAGATCGTTAAACTCTCTGACATTTCATTTGACTCACTAATTTTCATGACAAGGCTTATTCCCTTCACTTGTCTACCACCTACAATCACCTTTCACCAGCAAAGAAGAATACAAAGGCAAATGTCTCCATCCAGAGACTTCAATAAGAATTGCTCTAATGATGGAAGCCCTCTAATGATTTTGGGTTTTTTATTAACCTTTTATTAACCTTTTTATTTTTTATTAACCTTTTACTTTGAAATAATTATAGATACACAGAAGTTGCAAAGGTAGTACAGAATGGTTTTGTGTACCCTTCACCCAGTTTCCCCCAATGGTTATATGGTTCCCCAATGGTTATATGGTACATAATTATAATACAACATGAAAACCAGGAATTAGACATTGGTACAATGTGTATATATAGCTTTATGTTATTTCATCACATGTAAAGTCATGTAACCATCACTGCAAACATGATAAGAGCTATTCTGTTACCAGAAATATACCCCCTCATGCTATCGCTACCCCTTTATAGTTACACTTACTCCCCTCCATGTATAATTCCTAGCCTCTGGCAACCACTAATCTGTCTTCCACCTCTATAAATTTAATCATTTAAAGAATATTATAAAAATGAAACCACACCATATGTGACCTTTAGAGACTGGTTTTTTTCACTCAGCACAGTGTCCTTGAGAGCAATCCAAGTTGTTGCACATATCGATAGTTCATTCTTTTTATTGCTGGGTGTTCCACAGTCTGTTTAACAATTCACCTACTGATGAACAGTTCAGTTGTTTCCCATTTGGGGCTATTATAAATAAAACTACTATAAATAACTGTGTATAAGTTTTCTCTGTGGTCTACTGGTTAAAATATATATGTATGTATATATATGTGTATATATATATATATATATATATATATATATATATATATGACATTTTCTTTGTCTTCATTTCTTTTGGTCCACTGAAGAGGGCTATTTTTTTAAGTTGAGACCAATGTGAAATTTACATCTTTCAGTTTTGTCTTTCCCCTTTGTTACTCTCATTTGCCACTCACTAGCTCACATGCAAAGGTCAGCCTCAAGTCTGATTAAATCAGGCTCTCATGGTCCCCTAAAATTATCTTCCTCATCTCCTTCTGGGAGATATTTCATTTTTATGTAAAAACATGAAAGGCAATAAAAATCTTCAACTTTAAAGATATTGAATGGAATAAATCTCTAATGGTGTAATTTTGGGGACAGTGAAAGGATTATTTAAGGATAGAAGAGATTACTTTCAAAATAATCCACAGAGGTAGCCACCAAATTAACCAAATTTAGCCTCTTTCTATTTACACTGATATTGTCATCATGAAAATGTTTTACCCTAGAGTAAAATAAAACGTGCTTCAAAAACTAATGGAATATATACTAAGAAAAAAATTTTTTAATTACATATATATACTAAGTGCCAGGCAGCTGGCTAATATCTGTTATGTACTATTTCATTTAATTCACACAAATCTATAATTTATATACCACCTGTGAATGAGGAAATTTAGAAAAGTTAAATAACTTGCCCAAGGTCACACAAGCTAGAAAGTGGAACCAGAACTTGAACTCAAGAGAGTCTAACTCCAATACCTATTATTTTTCACTACTCCATACTAGATCCAAGTAAAAAAAAAAAAAAAAAGATTATTTCTCAAATTGTAGTACTGCAACAGATAATAATGTAAAACCACAACTGTAACCAAGCAGGACCCTGTGGGACCTTCCTGGGACACCCCCATGCCCCTGCCACCATGTCCTCTGCCTGCATTTTGTTTGTAGAAAAGCTTTAGCCTCCTAGGCCTTCCAGAGTTCCAAAGAATAAATTTAATCAGAGAAGTGAGAAAATGCAGAAACAAAGGGAAACAGTTAAGCAAGATAAAATAATAATAGTTTAGCCAATAAGCTAGTCAAGGACTTTAGTTCCTCCTCAAGGGCTATAAATAATATTCTGAGCCATATTCTTTGAGCTATTTTGCAGATACTAAAACCCCCAACAAGTGGAAGCAGTTAACTATATGCTGCTCACAAGCACGCAGACCCCAGACAGGCTGGAACCAGAAGGCTGACAATGTTGACTCCCAATTACCACACTACCAACCAATAAGAGGAAAGTCCATGAGCTGATCACATACCCCGCAACCCTCTCCCTCACCCTGGCATTAAAGACCTTTCCCTGAAAGCCATCGGGGAGTTTGGGCCTTTTGAGCACTAGCTGCCTGGACTCCGTGCTTGGTGCCTGCAATAAACACTGCCCTTTCCTTCACCACAACCCCATGTCAGTAGATTGGCTTTCCTGAGCTTGGGCAAGCAGACCGAGGTTTGGTTCAGTAACACAACTACTTTACAGATAATTTAAAAACAGTGATGATAAAGCGGCATATTGTCCGTATTTTAATGCATAAAAGAATTTAATGGCACCAAGTTCAATATGTTAAAGTTGTTGTGAATGCTTAATTCAGATTTTTATTTCATACCCTTTAATAATTTCTTAAAGCCACTATTCCTTTATATATAAACTTGAGTATTCCTCAAGTTGTTACACACTTTTTATAATACCATACCAAGTCTGAAGTTAATTCTCACACCTAAAAGAAGAAAAAAGTAACAATAAATCCATAAAACACACACACAAAATAATTAATAGTTTCCTGTATTATTTCCCAATATATCTACCAAACTGGAGAGCTAGTTTGGAGAGCTGAAATTATTTCTTTCATTTCACTTACCCCCAGCCAATGCAGGCCACAGTTCAAGCTTCTGTGATGTCACACTGTCCCAGGAGCCACCAATGCTAAAACAAACAAACCAATGCTATCTAAGTCAAATATATTTTAAGAAAACCACAATTACACACTTTAAAGCTGATGAAAAAGTGAAAGGAGCTGAACATGTGTGTTGAAAGAGGAAGTGTGTACATCTCTTAATATACTAGAAAAACCCAGTTTTCTAATAATGATTTGAACTTTAATGACATATAATACCCTACAAATCAACAAGCAAGACCAACAACCTGATGAGCAAAACATGTGAACATACAGTTCACATAAAAAGAAATACAACTGGGCCTAAAACTTTAGAAAAGATGGTCTTCATTCTCATAAAAATAAAAAGGCCAATTACAGTTAAAGTTTAGGTACTATTTCTTTTCAATTGAGAAAGCTCAAAACATTTTTTGATAACTCAATATTAGAAAGGGTTTGAAGAAAGAGACGCCCTCCTACCTTGCTGGTGGTCATGAATTGATTTAGCTTCAGTGGAGAGCAATACGGAAATATCTTTTTAAAGCTTTAAGTGCTCATATCTTTGACCCAGCAATTCCATTTCTAGAAATGAATCATACAGAAATCTTTGCACATGACAAAAATGTACAAGTTATCCATTGCTACATTGTTCATAAAGGTAAAAGATTGTTAGCCACCTAAATATGTTCAGTTCTAGAAGACTAGTTTAAAAATATGAAACATTTGTAGAGCAGTGAAAAATTGTGATAACTATAAATGCACTGATATGAGATAATCTACAATGTATATTATTAAAAAGGTGAAGAGCAAAAAATATATGTGTACGTGTGAAAAATAATAAGTAAATAGGCCAAAACCTACAAGTGACTTTAAAAATATATTGGTCAAAAACTAAATTGGACAAAAGTTATAATTTCCAGTCAATGGCACATAATGTAAAATAACATGTATGTGCATGGATGAGATGGCCACCTTCTCACTTTTTCCTCACATGCCCCTTCTCTGTGCAAGCTTGACCCTGGTGTCTCCCCTTTTGTCTTAATTCCTCTTCTTGCAAAGACACCAGTCAGATTACACACACTAATGGCCTCATTTTAACTTAATTACCCCTTTCAAGGCCCTATCTCCAAATATAGTCACATTCTGAGGTACTGGAGGTTAAGGCTTCAACATATGAATTTTGAGAGGACACAATTCAGCCCACAACACATGATAAATATGATCTCTTATATAATTCTTTGAAATATATACTCCACATACCTTATTCTAAAACTCTTGATATTTCTTAATTTGTATTAATTTACCAGTTTATCATCCATCTCTCCATAGTAGATTGAATGCCCCCGAAGGTAGGGACCAAGCTCCTTTGTTCACCACGATGTATCCAGTGCCCAGCTGAGCACAGCACATGGTAGATGCCCAATAAACCTTGGTTAAAAAAAAACAACTCTTGCTACACGTATTTTGTATTATGTTATCTTGTTCATTTATCCTATCATTCTTTTTTAAAAAGTAGAAAGTTTACAATATTTTTGTAAGTTATCATTTGATCTTGTGTGTGTTCCAGAAAAGGCTGAAGGGTGAGGATTTTTTTCCCTTCTCCCTTGGTATTGGTCAACCCCACTCTTGGCATATGTGCTAGTCTAAGTGACAGCATCTTACCTCTCTAATAAACTCCTTCTATTGCCTTTGTAGCTACAGTCCTCTACAATTCATTAATCATCTTATCACTGTATCTCTGTTCCTCAGGACAATGTGAAAAATTATTTCAAAGTCTTCTTTATTTTGATTTTTCACGTGTCTATTTTTCTCCTTCACGTCAGTCAATAAATATTTAATATTTTGTACAGTACACACTGGACTAGCTCCTAGATATGAAGAAATAATCAAGGTAGACATGGTCTCTGCCCAGGAGGAGCCTTATAGTCAGTGGTAAAGACAGAGAATAAACCAAAACTTAAACTCTGATCTCTCACTGCAGTCTAATGATTCCTGTTAATGGTATTGTTTTTTCCCAACCCATGTTAAGTTCAAATTCTTTTGATTGTATGTGATAGAAAACCAACATAAGTTGGCCTAAGTAAAGGTAATATACTGGCCCTTATAAACTTTAAACCCCAGAAATTGGCTTCACGCCAGGCTGAGGCTCCATGATATATATTTCTTCAGGACCAAGCTTGGCTATGTCTCTCAGCAAAACCATTCACATTGATGTTGGCTTCAATCTCATGTTTTCCACTGTAGCAAGACAGTGGTAGAGCTCCCACACCCTCCCCATTTTTTGATCCAGCAAGATAGAGCAAGAGTCTTTTCTCCAGAAATTTCAAAGTCTTCTTGAGTCTCATTGACTATTAGGTCCCATGCTTATCCCCAATGGCAATGGGAACTGCAATAGTGTTGATTAGTGTAGACCTTGGTCATTCACTCCACCCCCAGAATCAGAGCTGGTATCAACTTTGTGCTGCCATTATGTCATCAATAAAGATGTATCACAGTGTTTTCCAATTTTTCTGTTTCTAAATACCTTTTGCCCTAATAGATTGTGAATTCTTGGAGGAAGGAACTGCCTTACAGAGTTTGTTGTCAGACCCGGCATTGTGTCTGGCATAAGGTAAATATTCAATAAATGGTTATTAAATAAATGAAGGAACAATTAGCTTCAGATAACAGAAATCTATATAAAAACAAACATGTAAAGGAGTGTTTAAGATCAATAAATGTCACACCCTTCATTTGAATGTAAAATACTGCACACTTTAAAATACTGGAATTTCCATTTACTGAGAAATATTTCAAAAATAAAGTTATCATTATATAATGCTTTTGGTTATTTTTCTATACTTCTCAATTTGAAATGTGATGCAATAATCTAACACCTATTATGTTTAAAGGATCTTACCTGTTCATATTCATACTACATATTCAAATTTGCCGAGTGACATCATCATCATAATAATTGCTATAGTTAAGACTGTTAACTAAGAACAATAAAACAGGCAGTTATTTTACCAGCAAAATGGATTTATTCAAGAGCTGCAAAGAATTGCAGTTTGGGACATGCAGTGATGGTGAACCACATGCATGTTCAGTAAAGCAAAGGAGAGGAAACTGTTTTATAGAGGAGAAAGAAAAGTTGCGCGGGGCTGTTATACACAAAAAAGTCCACTGGAGGAAACTGGGAATTCAAAGTATAGTGGCTTTTCATCACCTGAGTTTTGACAGTCTTTCATTGGCTGAGCTGTTACCAGGCAGGGAGAAAATCTTTTTTCCTCCTGTTGGTGGTAGTAATATCACTTCCTCCTGGAAATGCAAGATATTTCTCTTCCTGTTGTGATCTATATTGATGTCAAGTGGTATGTGCATAAGAACTCCCCCTTCTGGTCTCCTGACTCCATTTTAGTGGTTTCCCTTGATTAATTTTCATATTTCCCCAGTTTATCAAGATCTTTCTCTGAAAGCATCACTGATCAAGAATTAGGTTTTATTTAATTTTTTGGCCAGCATTCAGTGGCCTTTTGTCCCTCAGTGCCAGGAAGGACCTTTCCTGGGTGTCATGTCCCATGTCAGAGGGAAAGTGCACAGACTGGGAACCTATTGTGGTCACATTTGAGTAACAAGGAGGGGTAGGAGGGGGACATCTCAGGCATTTCCCACCTAAAATCTGCATCTTAGAATAGTGCATCCAGCAAGGGCACACTCAAAATTGAAGGAATTAAACAAGCACTTTGGGAAGACACAGTGCAGGAACAAACATGACATAATTAAACAATATTGTTATCTCAAAAGAAACTGTTTGGAACCAAACGTTTTATCAACAATACAGCTTGTAGTTCGCAAATTCAGAGAGTATGAACTTGGAAAAATAATCCAGAGTCAGTTTATAGTCCAAATGAAAGAGAGACTTCTGTGACTTCTAAACCTTCTGACAGGCCTGGTCTGGACATCTTGGAAAAGCTGTCTTATAAGAGGTCATCTGCTTCAATTCTGGGAAATTTTGACCTTCGGGTCACCAGATGATGCGCAGGTCCAATCAGGACTTGGTGCTTGCTTAGATGTGTCATGTGAATCCAGGAGTCTATGCTCTGGAGTTTGGTGGCACACAGGTTGGTTATCAGTACCTGATAGGGGCCTTTCCAGCAAGGTTGAGGAGAATCCTTCTGGAGTTGATTTTTCCAATAGACGAAATCTCCCGGTTGCAGTGTATGATGCTTAAGGTCTTCATCTCCCAAGAGCACACTGTGAAAAGATTGCTCTAGGGGACTTCCCTGGTGGCACACTGGTTAAGAATCTGCCTACCAATTCAGGGGACATGGGTTCAATCCTTGGTCCTGGAAGATCCCATGCCTCAGAGCAACTAAGCCCATGTGCCACAACTACTGAGCCTGCGCTCTAGAACCCACGCACTGCAACTACTGAGCCCAGGCACTGCAACTACTGAAGCCCGTGTACCTAGAGCCTGTGCTCCACAACAAGAGTAGCCACCACAATGAGAAGCCCGCAGACCACAACGAAGAGTGGCCCCCGCTCGCCGCAACGAAGACCCAATGCAGCCAAAAAAAAAAAAAAATTGCTCTACCAGAGCATGGTTATTTTTAACAGAAGTTAGGTCTTTACAATGTTGAAGCATATCCCCTTTAATCAAATGCAGATTAAAAGAGGCAAGGGTCAGGTGCACTGGTTGTCTAGTGACTACCTCAAAGGTTTAGAGTTTATGAGTTCTGAAAGGAGTAGATCTGAGATTTAGAAGGACCAATGGCAGTGCATTTGGCCAAGGTATCTTAAGGGCCTCTACGAATTTTGCCAATTGGGTCTTAAGAACAACGTTAGTACGTTAGACTAACCCTAAGGATTGGCGATGGCAAGCACAGTGAAAATGTTGTAAAACCAGCCAAATAGCACAAACTTGTCGAAGTACCTGACAAGTAAAATGGGTCTCTCAATCACTATGAAGTTTGGAAGGTGTTCCCCAAGTAGGGGTGATCTTTTCTAACATAATTTTAGCCATGGAATAAGCAGTGATCTGTCTATGCGGGAAGGCTCTGACCCAGCGAGAAAACATACAAACCATGACTGAAACATGTTTATGTCCATGAGACAGGGCAGCTGTATGAAATCCATTTGCCAAACCTCAAATGGCCCACTAGGCAGTTTAAAATGTTGGGGAGCACTGTGAACAGGCTTCCCTGGGTTATTTTTTGGACAGGTGGGACAAGTGAGGTAGGCACTTTTTGCAGCCTTCTTAACATTTTCCCACCCATATTGGTTCATGAATGCTATCATTCTGTCAGTGGACCAATGGTTCAATGCATGTACAGTGGTAAGGAGTGAAAATCTTAGAATTTCTGGTAGCACCACTTGTTATTTGGCCTGAACCAGAGTTCTCTCTTTTTATCAAACCAGCAGTTACCAGATCTCCAGTACTGTTTTTCCTTTTCTGGGGCCAATTGTTGGGCATTTCTAGTCAATGTTTTCTAGATTGTTGTCTTAGGGAGCATCCCTTTAGACCATGAGAGAGGTTTAGCCACTGCTTCCTTTGACAGAAGCAGTTTTGACAGAAATATCAATGAGGTGGTTTACTTTAGTCTCTAGGGATTCAAGCTTGGGATGCTCCGGGATCTTAATAATAGCCAAGGCAGCTGGCAAGAGTATGGCATCTAATAGGTTTTGGATATAAGAGCCATTTTTAGTCTTTTCCCCATTAGAGGTAAGGAAACCTCATTGTTTCCATAGCACCCTAAAGTCATGAGCTGCTCCAAAGGCATGCTATCAGTATAAATGTTTGCAGTCTTGACCTTGGCTAAACTACAAGCCCAAGTAAAAGGGTATAATTCAACCTGTTGGGCCACAGTAGCCATAGGTAAATGTGCTGCCTAAGTAATATCAAGCCCATTGGAGGAAACTGGGAGATCAAAGTATAGTGGCTTTTCATTGGCTGAATTGTGACAGTCTCTCATTGGCTGAGCTGTTGCCAGGGGAGGAGAAAATCTTTTTTCCTCCTGCTGGTGGTAGTAAAGTAGCATCACTTCTTGCCAGAGATGAAAAGTACGTCCCTCTCTTCCTGTTGTGATCTGTATTAATGTCAAGTGGTATGTGCATGACAGCCCCTGCTTCTGACCCCCGACACCATTTCAGTGAGGTTTCCCTTTATTAATTTTCATAATGCAATTTGAGCACTTAGTGTGTGCCAATATATTTTTCCTAAGCATTTTACATGTATTAATTCATTTGTTCCTCACAAGAAGATATGGCAACCTAAAATTAGGATAGCAGATAGATGAAAGCAGATGTCTTTCAAATACAATATAAAAAGCAGTGCAAAATTAATACCTAAATATGTCTCAGTACTTAGCTGTTAAAAACTGGTTTAGTCAATGAGTTTTCAAGTGAAGCCTCAGGTAGAAAATGTTACAGTGATGCAGTCAAACTTATCATGAAACCCAAAGTGCAGACGTTGTATCAAGATTTATGAAAATAAAGATGGAAACAAAAATACCCATCTTTGCAGAGCCATTGGAATCTACTGGAAGCAATAAAACTCAAAGCCAGTAAAAGACACTATTTTCAATATTAACTATAGCATAACACCATAATTTACTTTCCTTGAAATGCTTTTTCTTCCATATCAGTGTCATCTTGTAATGGAGCAGGACCCTATGGGACCTTTCCATGACAAACACCTCCTCCCCCATGTCCTCCAACTGCATTTTGTCTCTAGAAAAACTTTAGTTAAAGAATAAATTCAATCAGAGAAATGAAAAAACTGCAGAAGCAAAGGAAAGCAGTCAAACAAGACCAAATAATAATAGTTTTGTCATTAAACAAAGTCAAGGACCTTTAGTTCCTCCTCAGGGGCTATAGATAATAATCTAAGCCACAACCTTTGAGCTCTTTTGAAGATACTGAAACCCCAACCAGGTAGCAGAAGTTAACTACATGATGACCAGACTGTAGTCATGACATAAGCTGCTCCACCTTACATGATTATAAGAACTGGTCTCAAGGAAATGGGAAAAAACCAATCCTGGAACTGAAGATTAAGTGCACTTAAAACAGTCAAGATGATGCTGATCAAACCACTGTATGACCAATTTCAAGAAGACTGTCAGAGCTGACTGTGCTGTTCTGTATGTAGCCCCCTCCCTCCACCTATATGCCCCTGAAATTCCCCTTTAAAAGCTCTTGCCCCATGACCAGCGGTGAGGGGTTGGCTTTTGGACATGAGTCCACCTTTGCTGTCTTGTAGACAAGGAAACTGAAGCTATATGTTTCCTTCCCACCACTTAACATATGAGAACAATAAAATGTGGTTATCAGAAGTATTGAATTCTACAGTTTATTTTTTGGGGTATCTTCAATTGACATATAACATTCCGTAAGTTTAAGGTATACAACTTGGTGATTTGGTACATTTATATAATGCAACATGATTACCACCATAGCTTTAGCTAACAACTCTATCACATCATATAATTATCATTTCTTTTTTATGGTGAAAACATCTAAGATCTAGTCTCTTAGCAGTTTGGAAATATATAATATAGTGCTGTTGACTATAATCACCACACTATGCATTAGATCTCCAGAACTTATTTATCTACTAGTTGTATACAATTAATTATTGTAACATGTTTGTTCCTCAACTACTAATATACAAATCAATCATAATATTTAGAATTTGATCTCTGCCTACAACCATTCACTTACCAAATCAGTATTTATTAAGCAATTACTGTGTTTTTGCTTAACAATTATAGCACTGTTGTAAGTGCTGGTATTACAATGCTGAACAAATTGCTTGCCTTTGGGGAACTTATGTCCTAGAAGTGGAGACAGGCAATACCCAAGTAAACAAATACATTAAACAGTTCTAGACACTGAGTAGAAGTATGAGTAAAAAGAAGGAAATAAATAAGGAAATGTGATCCAGAATTATGGGTTTAACTTTAAATGGGGTGACCAAGAGAAGAAATAAGCAAACAAAAGCTTATAGGTTGCTGTACCAATGTGAATTTCCTGGTTTTAAAAATGTAATATGGTTATATAAAATGTCAATGGGGAAAGCTGGGTAAGAGATGCACAGGACTTCCTACACTGTTTTTGCAACTTCTTGTGAGTCAAATTATTTTGCTATAAAAAGTTTAAGGGAATTCCCTGGTGGTCCAATGGTTAGGATGCCACACTTCCACGGCAGGGGGCACAGATTCGATCCCTAGTTGGGGAACTATGATCCCGCAAAATAAGATCCCTCAAGCTGTGTGGTATGGCCAAAAAAAAAAAAAAAAGTTTAAAATGAAGAGATAACTTACACATTGTGCTAAAACTTATGTAGGAGAGGAAGAGGGGACAATGAGGGAACTGAAGACTTCCAGGAGGATGATCAGGAAAGGGAGCTCTGAGGAACTGACTTTTGAGCAGAGATCAGAAAGAGGAGAAGACTGTGTGTGAATGAAAGGGATAGTATTCCAAGCATAATTCCTAGAGCATGTGTAGAGGTCCTTAAGGGAAAAAAAAAATTGGTGGGCAAAAGGAATTGATAGAAGATCCTTTTGGCTAGGAGCACAGCAAACAAGGGAGAGACTAGGGGACAGAGGGACAAGGTTGATGAGGTAGGAAAAGCTCTTGGGTGTTTTTGAGACATTGTACTACTTGGATTTTGCTCTTTCATTTCAAGCCTCAAATCTAGCATATGGCAGCTTTTTCTAAGCTAAAGTAAGTACCTTGACTATGTCTACATTTTCTAAATTATTTATTTATGATCATGTATACAAGTTCCCCTTATACTTTCAAGGTCTGGGGTGGGATCTGGGATTCTGCCTTTTCAACAAACTCCTAGCTAATATTGCTGCTGCTGTCCCATGCAACAGACTTGAGTATCAAGGTTGTAGTCTGTGATCAGCTGTCTGGAATTTATGCTAAATTCAATGGGAAGCCAGTGAAGGACTTTAAAAAGAGTCATAATCCAATTGGTTTTATACTGTACTTCATTCTCCATGAGGCTCACTATGTTCTCAGTTCAGGCTGTTTTCTGTCTCCTTCAGCATTTATTTAGTAAGAAGGCTGTTTCAAGGTTCTAGGTCACCTTGCAGGTTTGGAAGTTTTTCTATGCATTCTCTCTGGGGCTGAACTCCAGGTACTGAACTAGGCCAAGTCACCTAGGTCCAGGTCAGTGGTCTTGAACTGTTCTTGCCCATGTGTTCCTTAAAGATGTCATAAGCAGTATACCCCTTCACACCATAGCATTTAAAATTTTTCATCGTAAGTTTAGATATTTGCAAAGGATGCAGTTTTCCAGACTATTATAAATACTGACATTTTAAAATAAAGCAATATCACTCTTTTAAATGTATTTAATGGGATCTAAATACTATAGTCATTTACATGCACTATCATTCACTTAAAAATAGTAATGGACAAATTCTTCTTTAACAGTTAAAAATTTTATATCATTTCTTTTCCTTTCTGAACTTGTAATCTCATCATACTTCCCCTGAAGAATGTTACCTAATATAATATACATTTAATGCTTAAAAGTGTTTTCTTGAACACCTCTCTTTCTTTTCTGCAACAAATTATGTAAATAAATATAAATTCAGTTCTAAAATTTCATGTGACCATAAAACTCTTAAGAGTTCATTTTTTCCCCTCTAGATTGAATTATAATTGCAATTAATGAAAGTCAATTAACCAAAATAATTATTTTATAAACTTTGACAAAATTTATTACACAAGAAGTAAAATGTACTGAAAATGTATCTGCTATTGTAAAAAAAAAAGTGTTCTTCCTCCAGTTAGTATATCTGTGGATGAATCTTACTGATTGCTTGAAGGAGACCTGATTATTCCTATTTTTTCATGTGCACTGATATAGGCTCTGAGAAACCTTGCTCATATAAAGGAGATAGAAATGAAAGAATATTACATCAATATCACTTAAGTCTTTGAACTCCTTCAGAGTTACATGCCAAAAGTCACATTATAATCCATTATCAAAAATTATTTCCTTGATTAGGTCCTTCTAATACTAAGAATTAGAAACCAATCAGTAACTTCCTGAGTTGCAAAATGATTTGTTACCTAGACATTAGCCATTTATTCCAAAAAGAATTTACCAAAACTTCTTAAACAATAATAACTGATATTATTTTTCACTTAGAGCCACCTTGTTTAACCCATTATAATCAAAAAAAGTTGAGAAAATTGAAATATTGTTAACTTCAGCATATTTGCCATTTAATATGCTTGATAAAATGTTTTATCATGCCATGTGCTTTAAGTATGTTTTGTCAAAATCTTAGACCTTCAGATTAAGCTTGTTTATAGAAAATGTCTACTTTGAAACTAATTAGTGAAGTTAGACTTCATAATTATTCCAGTTAGCCAAACCAGATTGACTTTCTGTTAAAAAAATAAAAGTCTTAACTTTTAATTCAAATGAGTGTGTTCATGTGCATTTTGAGGGATAATATCACTGAAAAATAAATTGTAAGGTAGAGTACTAGAAATAAAGCCATCAAGATTAAAACCACATAGTTTAATATAATTTTTTTCATTCTCTTAATAATCTATAATCCAAAGAGTAAATTTTTTGCTAGTTTTCATTATTTAACTTATAATAATGCAATGCAATGGTTAGCCAAAACTATGAGTTATTTATAAAGCAGAAAGTATGATTAAAAAAGCATGGCGTGTGTTTTAGCAGACCGAAGGCAGAAGTTTAAGAGCAAGTGCTGGATCAGGAAGTGAAGAAGAAAAGCAAGTACAGAAATGGAGCAGATACAAAAGTTGGCTATTCTTGATGACTGCTATAAAAAATGTGCCTTGGGACCACCCATCTGGAGAAGAAAATGGGGAAGCAGTGTTCTTTGGCTCCCACCTAGTAGCGAGGACTAATCCTTTACTGTGGTTCCTCAATTTGCCACAGATTCCAATTTGCCACACTGGATGCCTGCACTGGTTTAAAAAAGGGGGCGGGCAGCGGCTAAGGCAGGACTTTCAGAATGATGAAGCGAGGAGCTCAGCAGACCCTCTCCCCAGCCAAAAGTGGTTTAACTGGTGAAAATTATAAAAATCAGTCATTCTAAATCTCTGGAAATTGTGCCAAGGACATACAGCAAATAAATAAATATTCACTAAAGAAACTATACTAAATCTTGGGTAAGAACAGTGAGAGCCTGGGACATATGAACCATATCTGCTCCATTACACAAACCCCCTCAGCTCCACATTATGAAAGCTCTCCCACAGGCATTTGCAACCAAGAATGAGACTCCTCTCCCGCCTGCTCCCAGTCTGAGACTATGGTGACCACAATAAGGTCAGGCAGCTGTTTTTTTTTTTTTCCTCCTCCCCAGGCCTGTGTTACAGGAGCTCTATTCCAGGCAGGAGTAGCAGACATCTGTCTTCCCACACACAGCTTCCCCTCAAGGACAGACACCCTACCTTAGGTACGGCAGTCTGAAAATACTAAGGTTCCAATTTATCCCAGCCCCAGCTGGCTGTAGGGAGAAGGTTCCATGCTGAGAGGACAAAGCTGAGAAAACTAGGACCTGCCCCTACCCCAGTGGGTCGGTGGGAGCAGTTTCCTGCCTTTTGTTTCAGTGCAATGGTGCAAGGGTTCTGCCCAGGGAGAAAGGCAGGCCACAAGGACAAAGAGCTCTGCAGCTCTGCCTGAAGGAACTGACTTTATTTGGAACAGAGAGTGGAGAACTCCATGCTTATTGAAAACAACTGAGATCTTGGTGGAGCACAATTAAGAAAAGGCTGTTAGTTTCATATAAGCAAAGTAACACAGCAGCCAGAAGTTTAATGGAAAGAGCCAGGAAAAGAGGCAGAAAAGAACTTTTCTTGAGATCACAGACAACTCTGGGGTCAGGAAGGTGTGTACATATGATAGGCTGCACCTACTCAGGAGCAATCGGAGCAAGACGTGAGACAGACTTTTAAAGCTTTAGCCAAGATGCATACAGGCCCATCAACACAGGGCTGACACAGATGTTGGAATTATCAGATAGGGAATTTTAAATAACTATGATTGATATATTAAGGGTTCTAATGGAAAAAAGTAGGCAACATGAAAGAACATGTTATACTACAATACAGCTACTATAAGCAGTGAGATAAGAACTCTAAGAAAAAAAAAAAATTAAGTTCTAGAAACCCAAAACACTGTAACAGAAATGAAGAATGCCTTTGATGTAAATGAAGGTAGTCAAGGAAAGAATCAGTGAGCTTGAAGATATGTAAATAAAATTTTCCCAAACTGAAATGCAATGAGGAAAAAGAATGAAAACAAATAGGACAAAACATCCAAGAACTGAAAAACAATTTTAAAAGGTATAAAATAGATGCATTTTGAATATAAGAAGAAAATGAAACAGAAGAAATATTTGAAGTAATGATGGCTGAGAATTTCCCCAAATTAATAATAGACACCAAACCACAGACCTAGGAAGTTCAGACAACACCAACAAGCAGGATGAATACCAAAAAAACAAAAACAGAAATGAAACAAAACAAAACAGAAAAACAACACATAGGCATATCATATTCAAACTACAGAAAACTTAAGGGAAAGAGAAAATCTTCAAAAAAGTCAGAGAAAAAAAAATCACCTTGTCTTTAAAAGGAAAAAGGATAAAAATTACAAGACTTCCTAACAGAAACCATGTAAGCAAGAAAAGAGAGGAGTGAGATATTTTGAATGTTCAAAGAAAGACTCCACCAAACTAGAATTCTATATACAAGGGCAATTAAACTTCAAACGTGAAAGAAAAAGAGTCTTACAGACAAACAAAAATGGGGAATTCACTGCTAGCAGACCTGCTCTACAAGAAACATTAAAAGAAGTTCTTCAGGGAGAAGGGAAATTATATAGGCCAGAAACTTGGATTTACAGAAAGAAAGGAAGAGTGCTAGAGAAGGAATAAATTAAGGTTAAATAAATCATTATATTCTTCTTATTCTTAATTGATCTAAAAGATGCCTTTTTTAAAGCAACAATAGTAAAAATATGTTGGGTGATTATACCATATGGATAAAAAAGTGAAAAAATGACAGTAATGTCATAAAGGATGGAGAACTTAGAAATACTTTTATAAAGTACCTGCACTATGTGTGAAGTGATGGAGTATTAGTTGAAGATGGATTTAGAATAGTTTAAAGAGTGTACTGGAAATTCTAGGGTAATCACTAAAATATTTTAAAGTATAATTGATATGATAGGAGAGGAGATTAAATGGAAGTATATAAAGTGCTTAATTAAAACCAGAGAAGGCAGAAAAAGAAGGGGGAAAATAAAGAACAGATGCAATGAATATGAAAAGTTACTAACATGATGGTTATTAGTCCAACTATATCAATAATCACTTTAAATGTGAATGGTCTTAACACCAGTGAGAATACAGAAAAGAAATACAGTGTCAGAGTAGACAAAAAAAACCACAACACAACAGAACCCTCCTTCTTGCCTATAAGAAATTTACTTTAAATATGAAGAATTCGAATCAACGAGATGAAGAAAGATATACTACACTAACACTAATCAAGAGAAAGCTGGAGTAGGTATATTAATTTCAGATAAGGCAGACTTTAGGATGAGGAAAATTATCAGGGATTAGAGGGGCATTACAAAATGACAAAGGGGTCAATTCTCCAAGAAGACATAACAATCCTAAATCTGCATAAACCCCCCAAAAGAACAGGAGAATACACTGAGGCAAAAACTCATAGAACTGAAGGGAGATTTCAAGAACGCTCTTCCATTAATTGATAGATGAAGCAGGCAGAAAAATCAGTAAGGATATAATTGACCAAACAACATAATCAATAAGCTTGATCTTATTGACATTTGTAGAATACTCCATCCAACAACAGGAGAATACACATTCTTCTCAAGCTCACATGAAATATTCACCAAGATAGACCCCATCCTGGGCACAAATTTAAAAGAATAGAAATCATAACAATGTATGCTCTCAATCCACAATGGAATCAAACTAGAAATCAATAAGATAGCTGGAAATTTTTCCAAATACTTGAAAAGTAAGCAACACATTTCTAAATAACACATGGGTCAAAAAGAAGCTTTAAGAAAAATTTTAAAATATTTTGAACTTAATAAAAATGAAAATACAATTTATCAAATTTGTGAGATGCAGTGAAAGCGGTGATTAGAAAGAATCTTACAGCATTAAAACATTATTAGGAAAACAGGAATATCTAGAATCAGTAACCTAAGCTTCCACCTTATGACATTAGAAAAAGAAGGGCAATTTAATCTGGAAGCAAGCAGAAAGAAATAAGTAAATACTAAAATTAGAGCAGAACTCTATAAAATTGAAAACAGAAAAACATTAGAGAAAATTAACAAAACGAAAAACCAGTTCTTTGACAAGATCAATAAATTTCATAAACCTCTAGCCAGGCTGGCTAAGAAAAAAAGAGACAAGATACATTTACCAATATCAGAAATGAAAGAGGGGTCATCACTACTGATCACATGGACATTAAATGGATTAAAAAAAAGTATTACAAACAATTCTACGCCCACAGATTTGATAATTTATACGAACTGGACCAAAGTACCAAAACTCACATTAGGAAAAATAGAAACCTGAAGAGACCTATATCTATTAAAGAAATTGAATTCAATAACTAATAACCTTCAACAAAAGAAAGTATCATGCTCAGATAGTTTCACTGGTGAATTCTTTCAAACTCTTAAGGAAGGAGTGATACATGTTATCCCCAATATCTTTCAGAAAATAGAAGCAGAGGGAACATTTCCTAACTCATTTTATGAGGCCAGCATTACCCTAATGCCAAAACCAGATAAAAACATTACAAGAAAGGAAAACTATAGACCAATATCTCTCACGAAGATAGATGTAAAATTCCTCAACAAAGTGTCAGCTAATTGAATCAAAAATGTATGAAAAAAATTATACACTTTGAGTGAGATTTATTCTAGTATGCAAGGCTGGTTCAACATTCAAAAACCAAACAATGTAATTCACATATCAACAAGCTAAAGAAGAAAAATCATATTATTATGCCAATTGATGCAGGAAAAAGCATGGACAAAATCCAACATTCATTCATGATAAAAGTTTTCAGCAAACTAGGAAATTTCCTCAACTTGATAAAGAAGATCTACAAAAAGCCTACAGTTAAAATCATTATTAATGGTGTGAAACTAGACATTTTTCCTTAAAATAGAGAACATGGAAAGAATGTCCTTTCTAACCACTCCTATTCAATATTGTACTGGAAACCCTAGCTAGTGCAATAAGACAAAAAAGGAAATGAAAGGTGTACATATTAAGCAGGAAGAAATAAAACTGTCATTATTCAAAGATGACATGATTATTTATGTAGAAAATCCCTTAGAACTAATAAGAAAACTCTTGCAACTAATAAGTGAGTATAGCAAGGTTACAGAATACAAGAGTAGTATACAAAAGTCAACTACTTTCCTATATACAAATACCAAATAACTGAAATTTGGAATTTAAAAAAACACCATTTTCAATAGCACCAAAAAAAAAAAAAATGAAATACTTAGGTATAAATCTGACAAAATATGTACAGGATCTATATTCAGCAAATTAAAATACTGCTGAAAGAAATCAAAGAAGATCTAAATAAATTGAGAGATATTCTTTATTTAGGAATTAGAAAACTCCACATAGTTAAGATGTCAGTTCTTTCCGACTTCATCTATAGATTGGCAATGCAATACCAGAAAGCTATTTTGTAGATATCCAAAAAAAAAAAAAAACTTATTCTAAAGTTTATATGAAAAAAGCAAAAGAACTTGAATAGCCAACATGTGTTGAAGATGAACAGGGTTGTAGGACCCACACTACCCAATATTAGGACTTACTATAAAGCTACAGTAATCAAGACAATGTGGTATTAGTTAACATATAGACACATAGATCAATAGAACAGAAAAGAGAGCCCCAAAATAGGCCCACACAAATATAGTTAACTGATCTTTGAGAAAGGAGCAAAGGCAATTCAATGGAGAATGCATATTTATACAGAATGTAAAATACAACTCTATAAAATGTTAGAATAAAACACTGGGGTAAATCTTCATAACCTTGAGTTAGGCAATGGTTTCTTAGATATGACACCAAAAGCACAAGAAAAAAAAGAAAATATAAATTGGAGTGTATCAAAATTAAAAACCTTTGTTCTACAAATGGTATCATCAATAAGTGAAAAGACAATGCACAGAATGGGAGAAGAATTTTGTCATCATATATCTGATAAGGAATTTGTATCTAAAACATATAAAGAACTACTATGACTCAACAACAAAAATATAAATCACCCAATTTTTAAATGGGCAAACTATTTGAATATATATTCCTCCAAAAAGATATATAAACGGCTAATAAGAGCATAATATGCTCAATAGCATTACTCTTTAGGAAAATGCAAATCAAAACCACAGTGAGATGCCTTTTCACACTAACTAGAATGGCCATAATCAAAACAACAGATGTGTGGAAGGGGGTGTGGAGAAATCGGAACCCTCATATTTTGCTGATGGGAATGCAAAATGACACGGCCACTTTGGAAAACAGTTTGGTAGTTCCTCAAAATGTTAAACATAAAGTTACCATATGACTCATCAATTCCACTTCTAGGTATATAGCTAGGAAAATTGAAAACACATGTTCACATAAAAATTTATACGTGGATGTTCATAGCAGCATCATTTATAAAACCCAAAAGGGGAAACTCAAATGTTTTCAACTGATGGATGGATAAAAAAAATGTGCTATATTGATAAAATGAAATATTTTTAGCAACAAAAAGAATGAGGTACTGATACTTGCTCTGGCACAGATTACACTCGAAAACATTACGATAAGTGAAAGAACCCAGTCACACAGAGATGTAGAGAACAAACGTATGGATACAAAGTGGGGAAGGGAGGGGTTGGATGGATTGGGAGATTGGGATTGACATATATACACTACAAGGCATAAAATAGATAACTAATGAGAACAGACTGTATAGCACAGGGAACTCTACTCAGTGCTCTGTGATGACCTAAATGGGAAGGAAATCCAAGGAAGACGGGATATATGTATACGTGTGGCTGATTCACTTTGCTGTAGAGCAGAAACTAACACAACATTGTAAAGCAACTATACTCCAATTAAAAAAAAGAAAGAAAGAACCCAGTCATGAAAGACCATATATTGCATAATCCCATTTATGTGAAATATCCAGATTCATAGATATAGAGAGTAGATTTGTGGTTGCTTCAGCTGGAGGAGGGGGGATGGGGATTCACTGCTGATGTGTATGGGGTTTCTTTTGGGGGGCACAAGTATGTTTTAAAATTAGACTGTGATGATGATTGCACAACCTTGTGAGTATATCAAAAAACACTGAATCATACATTCTGAATGGGCATTGTGAGTATATCAAAAAACACTGAATCATACATTCTGAGTGGGTAAATGGTATAGATTTCATCTTAATAAAACAGCTTAAAAGTAAATTTTACAAATTGACTGGTTTCTCCTTTTCCCAGCAGAGTTCTGGCTATGGCAGACTTGCTCCTCCACCCTCCTATGCCTCAACCCTCAGCAAATATCTCCCAGGATGGAAGCAGCCCCAGGTTCCATAAGGGCTTGTCCCTCTCTGAATTTAGTTCATTCATACTTCTTTGTGTCTTTAAATTAAAAAATGACTTTTTAGTTTATTTGATGTGTTTTCATTTTTAAGGTGACCTTCTACACCTAACCAGGGATGTTCATTTGGTAGTCATTTGCATATAGTTAGTAACTAAAGATAAGAAAATGCACTGGATCACCCAGGAAGGAAGTAGGGCATGAGATTAAAGGGTAGCTCAGGATTGAGCTGTACCAATCTCTAGCATTATCAGGGGGATAGAGAAAAAAAGAGTCAGACAAAATGGGACGAAGTGGCCAATAACGTGGGAAGGAAACCACCAAAGGGTTATGGCAAGGAAGCCAAGAAAGGTTAATGTTTCAAAATGGAGATATGTTCCATAGACTGAAAAAATGCAATTGCAACTGAAAGATGAACTTTTTCATCTGTAACAAAATGAGGTAGGGGAAATATGAGTATAATTTATTGGTGGTAAAGTGTAAGTTGTTTGGAGGAAAGATATTTTAGAGACAGAGAACTTAGGAGAGAGCTCATCTAGACAGAAAACCTAAGCACTGACTCTACTTTTGATGAGTTAGTAAATACGCAAACTAAAATTATAAATTTCCTAAATTTGACTTAGGTTTTCTATCATTTCTCCTTAGTAGAATCAAAGTTCTGAGTAACAGCAAAGGTGAATAACAGCAAAAATTGCCCTCTTCACTTTATTAATAGTACAGAAAATATATATTTCAGTTAGTGCATATACCCAATTTTACTACTCTGGAATTAAATTTTTTTTGTCCCAGCCAAGTTTAAATGTTGGACACACTACCATTGAATTATTATTCTAAAATTACTAAAACTTTTCAGCAATAGCTATAATTCTCAATAGAAATTTTTATGGGACATATTAAGTAATGTCAAGGTCACAAATCAGTGTCAGCATTTTCATTAGAAGAAAATATGGTAGTTTGTTTACTTGTTACTATACATCAAGGATGTAATTCTCTAATGTATACTTTTATTGAACTCTAATCATATTTTCTCTTCCATAAGCTCCCACTTCAATAACATGTAATTGAATTATTGCCCCATTCAAACAGCTATCATAAGTAATCCCTTGCCACTTTTTTCCTAAACTATCAATATAATGGTAATTCTTACAAAACCCAACAATTTATAACATGACATCTCAGTTTACATAAACTAAATATCTCCCTAGCAGCCGACACAAATGTTGGTAGATAGTAAAATCAGGTTGTGTGCTTTTGGGGCTGAGAACACCTTGAAAGTCCCTGTCTTCTGAGTTGAGAAATGAGCCAGACTTGAGAAGAATATGAACAAAATATAACATTTTAGTTTCTCTAAAGGGCATGTTTTTAATACTGTGGGAAAGCAAGCTAGGATGAGGATCCTGATCTAAGTAGAAATGAAGGTTAGAATTGGGTGTGGGATTTCCCATGGAAGGAGACAGATACACACACACAGTGGTTTAAAAGTGTCTCTACTTTACAAACATGAAATTACTGTAAAAATTAGTTTCCTTTCAAAACTAATACCAAGTGGTATTGGTTTTTTACAGTATATAAATACTATAATATACCTTCATCAAACAATTCCAACTAGAAATATAGAAAATGGGACACCATTAACAAAACCATTAACAGAACTAGGCATTAATGAAAGAATGTATAAACCTTTATGAACTAAATTTTAAAGGATATAAAAGATCTGAGTAAGTGAAGAGATAGATATGCTCATAATGTTTTAATTTAGCACAGTATGAATTATATTTAATACATAAATTCAATGCAATTCTCCCCTCTGTCCAGTAAATGCAGCTGACAGTATGAGGAATTCAACAAACTCCAAATTTTATATTGATGAATAGAAGCCAACAAATACCTAAATCAATTTTAATAAACAAGAGGAAAGAGCAGGGACATCTCTTACTAGGTATTGACTAAATCAAAGGTTTATTAGTAAAAACAATATAATACTGGATAATACTGGAACAGGAACAAATACATAGGCCAGTGAAATGGGACAGATTATGTGTGTGTGTGTGTGTGTGTGTATGGAAATTGATGTATGAAATGCCTACCCCAGAACAGTGGAGAAATGAAAGTGCCTATTTTCAGGAGTGTTGAGATAACTAGCTCACTATATAAAGAATATATGTATATAACTGTATTCCTACCTTATTGGTATGAATAGGTGGACTAAAGGTAAACAATAGAGCTAATGGGAAGAAAATATAGGATATATTTGTTCTATATGATCAGGGCCAGGCTTGCGAAACAAGACTCTGAAGGCAAACAGTAAGATGAAAAATTGGTGCCGACTACATTGAAATTAAAGAAAACAATTTCTTTTCAGGGTAAGACACCACAGGTAACTTTAGTAGACAGGTGACTAAGAAAAAATATTTGCAGTATTTTAAAAATCAACAAATCAGGGACTTCCCTGGTGGCCCAGTGGCTAAGACTCCTCGCTCCCAATGCAGGGGCCCCGGGTTCCATCCTTGGTCAGGGAACTAGATCCCACATGCCGCAACTAAGAGTTTGCATGCCACAACTAAAGATCTGGCACACGGCAGTGAAGATCCCGCGTGCTGCAACTAAGACACGGTGCAGTCAAATAAATAACTAAATTTTTTTTTTTTTTTTTGTAAATCAACACATCAGGACTTCCCTGGTGGAGCAGTTGTTAAGAATCTGCCTGCCAGTGGCTCAGGGTTTGACAGAAGGAAGACAAATAGATACTGTATTAAAAAGATGTTTCTTGGGAAAAAAAGAATCCGCCTGCCAATGCAGGGCACACAGGTTTGATCCCTGGTCTGGGAAGATCCCATATGCCATGGAGCAACCAAGCCTGTGCACCACAACTACCAAGCCTGTGCTCTGGAGCCCACGAGCCACAAGTATTGAGCCCGTGTGCCACAACTACTGAAGCCCATGCGCCTAGAGCCCATGCTTCGCAAGAGAAGCCATTGAAATGAGAAGCCCGTGCACCGCAACAAAGAGTAACCCCCGCCCACCACCACTTTCCTGCCCTCAGCAACAAAGACTCAATGCAGCCAAAAATAAATAAATAAATAAATAAAATATAAAAATTAAAAAAAAATAAAAACCAACAAATCACTAAGATAAAAAACAAAACAAGAGAAAGTAAAAACCAAGTGAAGGTATAATTTGAAGTTCGGGTGTAATGGGAAAATGGGCCTAGGACATGAAGCATTCACAGAAGAGGAAGCCCAGTGCCCAACAAGCATACCAAAAGAGTCCCAAATTCACTAGTGGGGGGGTCAGAGAAGATGGTGGAAGAGTGAGATGCAGAGATCACCTTCCTCCCCACAGATACATCAGAAATACATCTACACGTGGAACTGCTCCTATAGAACACCCCCTGAACCGTGGCAGAAGACCTCAGACCTCCCAAAAGGCAAGAAACTCCCCACGTACCTGGGTAGGGCAAAAGAAAAAAGAATAAACAGAGACAAAAGAATAGGGATGGGACCTGCGCCAGTGGGAGAGAGCCGTGAAGGAGGAAAGGTTTCCACACACTAGGAAGCCCCTTTGCAGGCGGAGACTGCGGGTGGCGGAGGGGCGGGAAGCCCGTAGCCATGGAGGAAAGCACAGCAACAGGGGTGCGGAGGGCAAAGCGGAGAGATGCCCGCACAGAGGATGGGTGCCGACCAGCACTCACCAGCCCGAGAGGCTTGTCTGCTCACCAGCCGGGGCGGGTGGGGTCTGGGAGCTGAGGCTCGGGCTTTGGTCGGAGCGCAGGAGGAGGACTGGGGTTGGCAGCGTGAACAGAGCATGAAGGGGGCTAGTGCACCATGGCTAGCCGGGAGGGAGTCCGGGAAAAAGTCTGGACCTGCCGAAGAGGCAAGAGACTTTTTCTTCCCTCTTTGTTTCCTGGTGCGTGAGGAGAGGGCATTAAGAGTGCTGCTTAAAGGAGCTCCAGAGAAGGGCACGAGCCGCAGCTAACAGCGCAGACCCCAGAGACGGGCATGAGACGCTAAGGCTGCTGCTGCCGCCACCAAGAAGCCTGTGTGCAAGCCCAGGTCACTATCCACACCTCCCTTCTGGGAGCCTGTGCAGCCCGCCCCTGCCAGGGTCCTGTGATCCAGGTACAACTTCCCTGGGAGAATGCACAGCGCACCTCAGGCGGGTGCAACGTCACGCCGGCCTCTGCCGCCACTGGCTCACCCAGCATCCGTACCCCTCCGTCCACCCTGCCTGAGTGAGCCAGAGCCCCCGAATCAGCTGCTCCTTTAACCCAGTCCTGGCTGGGCGGGGAACAGATGCCCTCAGGCAACCTACATGCAGAGGCGGGGCCAAATCCAAAGCTGAACCCCGGATGCCGTGCGAACAAACACGAGAAAGGGAAATCCCTCCCAGCAGCCTCAGGAGCAGCAGATTAAATCTCCACAATCAACTTGATGTACCTGCATCTGTGGAATACCTGAATAGACAATGAATCATCTCAAATTGAGGAGGTGGACTTTGGGAGCAAGATATATTACTTTTTCCCCTTTTCCTCTTTTGTGAGTGTGTATGTGTATGCTTCTGTGTGAGATTTTGTCTGTATAGATTTGCTTTCACCATTTGTCCTAGGGTTCTCTCCGTCCAGTATATTTTTGTTTTTTTTTACTTAAAAAAATTTTTTTTCTTAATAATTATTTTTTTTTAAAACTTTATTTTATGTTTGTTTTATTTTATCCTCTTTCTTTCTTGCTATTTTTTCTCCCTTTTATTCTCAGCTACGTGCATGAAAGGCTCTTGGTGCTCCAACCAGGAGTCAGTGCTGTGCCTCTGAGGTGGGAGAACCATGTTCAGGACACTGGTCCACAAGAGACCTCCCAGCTCCATGTAATATCAAATGGCAAAAGTCTCCCAGAGATCTCCATCTCAGTGGCAAGACCCAGCTTCACTCAATGACCAGCAAGCTACAGTGCTGGACACCTTATGCCAAACAACTAGCAAGACAGGAACACAACCCCACCCATTAGCAGAGAGGCTGCCTAAAATCATAATAAGGCCACAGACACCCCAAAACACACCACCAGACGTGGACCTGCCCACCAGAAAGACAAGATCCAGCCTCATCCACAGGAACACAGGCACTAGTCCCCTCCACCAGGAAGCCTACACAACCCACTGAACCAACCTTAGCCACTGGGGACAGACACCAAAAACAATGGGAACTATGAACTTGCACCCTGCAAAAAGGAGACCCCCAAACACAGTAAGAAAAGCAAAATGAGAAGACAGAAAAACACACAGAAGATGAAGGAGCAAGACAACCAGACCTAACAAATGAAGAGGAAATAGGCAATCTACCTGAAAAAGAATTCAGAATAATGATAGTAAAGATGATCCAAAATCTTGGAAGTAGAATAGACAAAATGCAAGAAACATTTAACAAGGACCTAGAAGAACTAAAGAGAAAACAAGCAACGATGAACAATACAATAAATGAAATTAAAAATACTCTAGAAGGGATCAATAGCAGAATAACTGAGGCAGAAGAACGGATAAGTGACCTGTAAGATAAAATAGTGGAAATAACGACTGCAGAGCAGAATAAAGAAAAAAGAATGAGAAGAACTGAGGGACCTCTGGGACAACATTAAACGCACAAACATTCAAATTATGGGCGTCCCAGAAGAAGAAGAGAAAAAGGGACTGAGAAAATATTTGAAGAGATTATAGTTGAAAACTTCCCTAATATGGGAAAGGAAATAGTTAATCAAGTCCAGGAAGCACGGAGAGTCCCATACAGGATAAATCCAAGGAGAAATACGCCAAGACACATATTAATCAAACTGTCAAAAATTAAATACAAAGAAAACATATTAAAAGCAGCAAGGGAAAAACAACAAATAACACCCAAGGGAATCCCCAAAAGGTTAACAGCTGATCTTTCAGCAGAAACTCTGCAAGCCAGAAGGGAGTGGCAGGACATATTTAAAGTGATGAAGGAGAAAAACCTACAACCAACATTACTCTACCCAGCAGGGATCTCATTCAGATTTGATGGAGAAATTAAAACCTTTACAGACAAGCAAAAGCTGAGAGAGTTCAGCACCACCAAACCAGCTTTACAACAAATGCTAAAAGAACTTCTCTAGGCAAGAAACACAAGAGAAGGAAAAGACCTACAATAACAAACCCAAAACAATTAAGAAAATGGGAATAGGAACATACATAGCAATAATTACCTTAAATGTAAATGGATTAAATGCCCCCACCAAAAGACACAGACTGGCTGAATGGATACAAAAACAAGACCCATATATATGCTGTCTACAAGAGACCCACTTCAGACCTAGGGACACATACAGACTGAAAGTGAGGGGAGGGAAAAAGATATTCCATGCCAATGGAAATCAAAAGAAAGCTGGAGTAGCAATTTTCATATCAGACAAAATAGACTTTAAAATAAAGACTATTACAAGAGACAAGGAAGGACGCTACATAATAATCAAGGGATCGTTCCAAGCAGAAGATATAACAATTGTAAATATTTATGCACCCAACAGAGGAGCACCTCAATACATAAGGCAAATGCTAACAGCCATAAAAGGGAAAATCAACAGTAACAAAATCATAGTAGGGGACTTTAACACCCCACTTTCACCAATGGACAGATCATCCAAAATGAAAATAAATAAGGAAACACAAGCTTTAAATGATACATTAAACAAGATGGACTTAATTGATATTTATAGGACATTCCATCCAAAAACAACAGAATACACATTTTTCTCACGTGCTCATGGAACATTCTACAGGATAGATCATATCTTGGGTCACAAATCAAGCCTTGGTAAATTTAAGAAAATTGAAATTGTATCAAGTATCTTTTCCGACCACAACGCTATGATACTAGATATCAATTACAGGAAAAGATCTGTAAAAAATACAAACACATTGGAGGCTAAACAATACACTACTTAATAGCGAAGTGATCACTGAAGAAATCAAAGAGGAAATCAAAAAATACCTAGAAACAAATGACAATGGAGACACGACAACCCAAAACCTATGGGATGCAGCAAAAGCAGTTCCAAGAGGTAAGTCTATAGCAATACAATCCTACCTTAAGAAACTGGAAACATCTCGAATAAACAACCTCACCTTGCACCCAAAGCAATTAGAGAAAGAAGAACAAAAAAAACCCAAAGTTAGCAGAAGGAAAGAAATCATAAAGATCAGGTCAGAAATAAATGAAAAAGAAATGAAGGAAACAGTAACAAAGATCACTAATACTAAAAGCTGGTCATTAGAGAAGATAAACAAAATTGATAAACCATCAGCCAGACTTGTCAAGAAAAAAAGGGAGAAGACTCAAATCAATAGAATTAGAAATGAAAAAGGAGAAGTAACAACTGACCCTGCAGAAATACAAAGGATCATGAGAGATTACTACAAGCAACTCTATGCCAATAAAATGGACAACCTGGAAGATATGGACTAATTCTTAGAAATGCACAACCTGCCGAGACTTAACCAGGAAGAAATAGAAAATATGAACAGACGAATCACAAGCACTTAAATTGAAACTGTGATTAAAAATCTTCCAACAAACAAAAGCCCAGGACCAGATGGTTTCACAGGCGAATTCTATCAAACATTTAGAGAAGAGATAACACCTATCCTTCTGAAACTCTTCCAAAATATAGCGGAGGGAGGAACACTCCCAAACTCATTCTATGAGGCCACCATCACCCTGATACCAAAACCAGACAAGGATGTCACAAAGAAAGAAAGCTACAGGCCAATATCACTGATGAACATAGATGCAAAAATCCTCAACAAAATACTAGCAAACAGAATCCAACAGCACATTAAAAGGATCATACACCATGATCAAGTGGGGTTTATTCCAGGAATGCAAGGATTCTTCAATATATGCAAATAAATCAACGTGATACACCATATTAACAAATTGAAGGAGAAAAACCATACGATCATCTCAATAGATGCAGAGTAAGCTTTCGACAAAATTCAACACCCATTTATGATAAAAACCCTCCAGAAAGTATGCATAGAGGGAACTTTCCTCAACATAATAAAGGCCATATATGACAAACCCACAGCCAACATCATCCTCAATGGTGAAAAACTGAAAGCATTTCCACTAAGATCAGGAACAAGACAAGGTTGCCCACTCTCACCACTCTTATTCAAAATAGTTTTGGAAGTTTCAGCCACAGCAATCAGAGAAGAAAAAGAAATAAAAGGAATCCAAATCAGAAAAGAAGTAAAGCTGTCACTGTTTGCAGATGACATGATACTATACATAGAGAATCCTAAAGATGCTACCAGAAAACTACTAGAGCTAATCAATGAATTTGGTAAAGTAGCAGGATGCATAATTAATGCACAGAAATCTCTTGCATTCCTATACACAAATGATGAAAAATCTGAAAGTGAAATTAAGAAAACACTCCCATTTACCACTGCAACAAAAAGAATAAAATATCTAGGAATAAACGTACCTAAGGAGACAAAAGACCTGTATGCAGAAAATTATAAGACACTGAAGAAAGACATTAAAGATGATACAAATAGATGGAGAGTTATACCATGTTCTTGGATTGGAAGAATCAACATTGTGAAAATGACTCTACTACCCAAAGCAATCTACAGGTTCAATGCAATCCCTATCAAACTACCATTGTCATTTTTCACAGAACTAGAACAAAAAATTTCACAGTTTGTATGGAAACACAAAAGACCCCGAATAGCCAAAGCAATCTTGAGAACGAAAAATAGAGCTGGAGGAATCAGGCTCCCTGACTTCAGACTATACTACAAAGCTACAGTAAACAAGACAGTATGGCACCGGCACAAAAACAGAAAGATAGATCAATGGAACAGGATAGAAAGCCCAGAGATAAACCAAGTTCACTAGTAACCAGAGAAATGGCCATTTTTAATAATATTCTATGTTAACCTATCATATTATTTAAATTATAAATGAATGTTACTGAGGTTTGGTAAGTAATGGTGCATTGCTGGTGCTAGTCATTTTGGAAACAATATGATCATGATCAAAGAATGAGGTATGTGTACACCTGGTGACCCAGTGGTCCTATTCTGGTGTATCCCGGATAAATCTTTTTATAGGTCCCTGATAGGCTATTTTTGAAGATATTCATGGTGGCATTGCTAGTGATGGTCAGGAGCGGAAAGCTGGAAGAATAGATATGTAAAATATGATAGATGCATATCATGGACTAATATACATCAGATAGAAGTTATTCTTATGTAAAGCAAAGTTATAGGTATCAAAAATAATAAAAAGAGTTAAGGAAAGAATGAGATTTATAGCACAATGTTATACACATTGAAATAGCACAGCATCTAGTACCACATATTTTCCAAGGATAAATACACAGTTACAAGCGTTTATCCTTGTAATTGTCTTTGATTAGAATGGGGGCCTAAGCTGAGAGGAGAATATGAGGATATGGCCAGATATTGATAATGTGCAAAAAACTGAGGAGTAAGATTAGCTCAACTCTCTGCCCTCTAGGCACCTGAAAAATAAATACTGCAAGTGCACAAGTAGACATAGTAATGTTTCATTCTTATATGTATAAGAGTTGCATTGCTCATCTAATAAAAACACTTCATGGCTATTTTGTGAGGCCTAGCAAGCCTATTACACTAACCAAAGAAGAACATTATTTTGTTTTAAAAAAGGAATTTGGCTTCTTAGCTGTTTTAGTTAATACTATCCCAGATGACGTTTTTCAGACTTCAAGTTTCTTGCTCAAGATCTCTGAAAAACACGTAGCTCTAGTACCATCTTTGTTGGATGAATTTTCACTTCTGTTCTTGACCTCATTGAGGATAGTGTGTACAGGTTTCATGAACCAGATAAGGATTCTGTTGAATGACCTCCACCACACCTTGTAACTCTAACATCCTATGATCTTGTTATTCCTCTTCTGAGTTTCAGCCTTCATGGTACTGTTCTGTGCTCCGGTGAGAAAAATCAATTTAAAAAGAATAACACAGTTGGATGTTTTTTTCTGAATGGAATCAAAACATATTTTTTAAAAGTCAGACATCCTCTAGATGGCAACAAAACATTTTGCTAAAACAGTAATTAGTATACATAAATGTGAGACAAAGTGGTGAATTTTTTTTTCAATCCTGAGAACTGTTGGAAACCTTAATTACAAAATCTTTTCCTGCCCTATTGTGGCTTATTCTTGTTGAAGAAAAAATATGAATTTTATCACTCATCTTATTTTTAACGCCTTCACTAGCATTTCAAGCTATTATTCCATTTACAACCAAACATCTCAAGAACGACTGCATCTAGAACCATAGTATACAGTTTGGAAAAGCATGCCTTACAAAGCTCTGACTCATCTTTCCTTAGAAGTGAAGTGATGGAGAGGTGAAAGGAGAGGAAGTAAAAAGAAATGTAAAAGCGGAAGGAGAAAAAGAGGAAGAGCACGTGATGTTAACAACCCTTCAAACAGCACGTAAAAGACCTGTGGATCTATTTTCTCATTTTGCTGAGAAGTCCAACATCATCATCCCAGGTATGAAGAGAAACGTATGGGGAAGCATCTCAAGACATGGGCCCAGCTAAAACTTGAGACAAAACTCATTAAGGACAAGGAACGCTGAGCTATTGGTATTTGCCACGTGTATCCCAAAGACATAACCAGATGATGCTCTTTTTCTCTGCAATGGTGGAGAAATGTTATATACAACAATGTTAAAGGAATACAGTTGCAATTTCTAGAGCCAGTGTGTAAAGATGTAAAAATATTCACAAGAAAAAGCACAGAAAACTGAGATGGTTGCTGGGTTGGGAAAAAAAATTCATTTTATTAAAAAAGATTTAGTCTCCTCAGTATGGAAGACCAACAGTAGAGTACATGACTGTCACCAGAGCAGGTAAACACAGAGGTTTACATTGCTGACTTCACCTTGATTTGTTGAGAATGAAATGTTAATAACGAGGAAACATTTATGCAACAGGAAGAAAGTTATATAGATGTTAAATGTGTCATATTTTCTTTCCTGTCTGGAGAAAGCTCTACATTTTTCCAACACTTAATTCTATAATTATAACAGCTTAGGAAATGCTGGCTTTTCAATATTTTATCTTCAGTATCCAATTCATGCACTGCTTATATCTCAGAGCTTATATTCAGGGCTCATGGAAGAAGGACCTTGCTACAACTTTAAGAAAAATGGGTGATCCGAGATCTTCTGGTGGCAATATGGTTGGAACAATGAGTTATTTAGAAAAAGCCAAGACAGCTGAGGTCCCAAGGTAACCTCAGGATCTGGCCCCTTTCTCAGGGATGTACAAAAGGTTTGGATGGTTGAGTTGGTCTGTGTATCATTTCCCTGCAATCACACAAACTAGTAGGAACAGCAGAGAATGCTGGTAGTGATGGTGACACAAAACTTCTTCACTCTGCCTTTTCCTTCCCTTTACCTCCGTTACCCTCACCCTCTTTCCCTAAACTTCACCCTCTGCCTGGGAAGACAGTTTAATTTTTAGAGGGAGTCCAGTTCAAATCATTATTGTGCACCACTTTCCCTCAAGCTGCAGAAAATGCTACTACACCACATATGCAGCTTCTCCTGCCGACCTCTGTCTTTCTCCCCTGCATTCACTGAGACTGATGGAAGCTTCTCCTCCTTGTCAATCATTTGTTTTTCAGCCTTGTCTCCACTGTGCAATGCTGTTCTCATTACTTTTTATCTTTTAAAATTGCTTTATTGTGTATCAACAGCACAAAATCAGTTCTGCAAAGTGTTTAAATATACCATATTATTTTTACAAACTTTGCACCCTCCCCAATTGCTTATTTTCTTTTTCTTATTTTTATTTTTGGCTGTATTGGGTCTTCGTTGCTGCACACGGGCTTTCTCTAGTTGCATCCAGCGGGGGCTACTCTCCGTTGCGGTGCGCGGGCTTCTCATTGTGGTGGCTTCTCTTGCTGCAGAGCATGGGCTCTAGGTGCATGGGCTTCAGTAGTTGTGGCTTGCAGGCTCTAGAGCGCAGGCTCATAGTTGTGGTGCACAGGCTTAGTTGTTCAGCGGCATGTGGGATCTTCCTGGACCAGGGGTCAAACCCGTGTCCCCTGCATCAGTTAGATGCACTACAGTGCAGTGGTTAAGAATTAACCACTGCGTCACCAGGGAAGTCCCCCCAATTGCTTATTTTGAAGAAATTCTGAACCAATAAAAATTGAAAAAATAGTAAAATTAACACTTTTTATCTTTCAGCCTAACTTACCCATTGTTAATATTTTGCCACACTCCCTTTAACTCTCAGGACATTTCATCCCTAAATACTTCAGGAAGTATCTCCTATGAATAAGTACATTGGGCTACATAACCACAATACCATTATTATACTTAAGAAATCTTATGCCAACACAATATTTTAACCTAATATACTGTCCAATACTCAATTTTCTCCAATTGTCCCCAAAATATGTCTTCTAGTTGTTTTTTGTTTTGTTTTTGATTCAGTAACCAATCAAAGGTCATGCATTGCATTTATTTAATATAGAAGAATTTAATCTGCTTTAATATAGAAGAGATCCCTCACCTTTTGTTTTGCTTTTAATGATTGACAGTTTGGAAATCTTGTTTTATTGTAAGTTGTCTCATAATCTGGATTTACCTGATTGTTTCCTCATGGTTATATTCAGGTTAAACATTCTGGCAAGAGCATAGCATAGGTGATCTTGTGTCTTTCTCAGTACATCACAACAAGAAGCAAAAAATATCATTTATTCCATTACTGACAAGGTAAAGTTTCATTACTTGGTTATGCTTGTGTCCACCAGATCTCTCCATTATAAAATTATATCTTTTTTTCCCTCTTTATAATGAATATGTAATCTGTGGCATGATATTTGAAAACTGTGTGAATATCCTGTTCCCCAATAATTTTTTACTTATGAGTTTTAGCAACTATAAATGATTCCCACCTATATCAATCAGTGCTTGCAAAATAGTGATTTTCCTACTTAGCATTTCTACTGCATCCATTGGCTTGTATTCTTTTATAGATAAAAGCTTCCTCTTTTTTCCTCTCTCCTCCATCTCATTTTTGAAAAGAACACTATGGACTTACGGTTGTCTTTTTGTTCAGTGTGTTATAATTCATTAGCATCATTATTCAATTTGATGTTCAAATTTTCCCAAGTTTGGTCAGTGGGAACTCCTTCAAGCTGGCTCCTGTAACCTTTTGAGCACTTTCTTGCTTTTTTGGTATGAAAAAATGTTCTAGGCTCACCTTTTACTTTCTCTGTCCCAGATCTGGAGTCAACCATTTCTCCAAGGATTCCTGCTTCCTTTTTAATGGATATTGGTATTTTAAAAACCAAGATCTGAGAACTAGATGTACTCATTGCTACTAGAGTATTATTCCTTCTAAGTTATTTCAGTGGCGAGTGGTAAGAAACAAACATATCATCCTGATACTTGTGCTTATCGTACCAGTACTTGGGTGGGTGTTGACCAGCCAAATAGTTTTGTCTACTTGGTTGTCTCTCATAATGGAAGCTCTCTGGTGGGCATTAAGATGTGATATAAAAACCTTCCTTCTACAATTATACACCTTGTGTACACTTCCAAATGTCCACCCACACACTTCTATCCCAGACCTCTTTGTCACTGATCGTCTTGGCCAAGCCATTGCTCATGAGGCCTCTGCCCATTGAGGTAGTTTTCCTTCATCACCACCAAGGTTGCATCTGAATGAAGCTATAGTGCAGCTGTCTTCCACCTAAGCTTGCATCCAAACGTAGAGCTGACCCACCCATAAACCAAGATCAGATTTTTGTCCCTCCTCCTTCATCTGAGAGCTGGGCACTGGCGTAACAGTGGTTGGGGTCGTGGAAATCTGGGTTACTTGAACATGCAGCTTTCTCTGTGCCCTCTGGCCCTGACTGTGCTCAATGGTGCTGAGAGTTCCACTTCCAGCTTATGAGAGCTTGTTGCTGGCCTGCTCAATTTTATGAATTTGTGAGTTCTCATGAGAGGCAATTCCTGATATATGGTCACTTGGTTTCCCACGGTCAGGCATTCCACCTCTATAAGGCCCAAGCAGTACACAAGGTACATAATTTTCTGCTACAGATGGCATTGATCTCAGGTGGCCTCAGCATGCCGTGGCTTGAAGCAAGATTTCGGGTCCCTGGCCAGAGGCTGAAGTCAGGCTACGGCAGTGAGAGCACTGAATCCTGGCCGCTAGACCACCAGGGACAGTGGCCAGAGACAAGGCCCCTGGCCCATTAGCTTTGTAGAAATGAATTTCCACAAAGAGATGAAAAATGGTGAAACAAGTAAAGTGTTTAATAGGAGGAAAAAGAGTACGTGTGAATAGACTCACAAGGGGGGCGCTCAGCGAGAGAGTCACGCCCATGGTAGTTTAAATCACTTATATGGGGCATTTCTTCTAGATTTCCTTTGGCCAATCATCTTGCTTTGCCTGACTGTGAGTCTGTATTTGGTATATCTCAGTGTCCTCCCCTGTGTGCGTGCTCATCTCTTAGCCAAGATGGATTCCAGCAAAGAGGACTATGGGTAGGTTGACATCACTTACTATGGGGTGGTGCCCCCTCCCTTTTTGACCTCCAAGGAGCCTTTCTGTGCATGTGTAGTCAGGGAGGTCTCCTTGACTTCGAGAATTAGGAATATGTAGTCTCTTTATCTTTTATCTGGGGAGGGCTCAGCTCCTCCTATTATTCTCCTGCTATTTTCTTCATCTTGGAGTATCTGTCCACCTGGGACAAACTCCAGCTGCTCAGCCTGGGGCCCATCTATCTCCTGCCTCAGCATGGCCTTGCTCTAGAACCCCAGTGGCCCTCCTTTGTGATTTCCTTGCTAGGGCTTGCTACAAACTCCACACAGCATCCTTTCCTACCACTGATATCCTCACACCATACGTTCTACAGATCATATGGCCCCAGTGGTGGAACTGCTTACATAGCAACTTGGGTCTGCTGCACAGCCCTCTCTTGCTCTGGGCTTCATTCAAAGCTGGCAGCCATTCATCACTCAGTATATGGGCCAGAGAAGTGTTGCTTCCAGAACCCAAACCTACCAGCATTTATTTTTTTAATGGAAGAAGGTACAAGAGGCAATACTTTCACTTTTACTTTAGAGGGGATATCTCAACACAACCCTAACCACTGAAACTTTAAACATTTTCGAGATGTAGTATGCCCCTGAAACTCTACACAGTTTATTGCCCACCCTCTGGAAAACATGAGTCTTACTAAGGCCTCCAGCAGGCCAGCCACTTCTTGTTTATGTAGTTTTACGAACATAATGCCATCGATGTAACGGATTAATGTGATGTTCTGCAGAATGTCTGGGTGGTCCAAATCTCTTTAGTCTATAGTATGGTAGAGGATAAGAGAGATAACACAGAGGTCTGAGGTAAGACTGTTTCATGTGATCCTCTTTCCTGATTGGGATAGAAAAGAATACATTCACTAAATCAATAGCTGCATACTATATATATGAGGTCATATTAAACTTCTCTAGCAAAGATACCACAGCTGGCATGGCGGCTGTGATTGGGGTATTAGGTGGTTGAGCTTGTGGTAGTTTATAATTATCATCCAGCATTAGTCTAATTTCTGCAGGGGTCCGACTGGTGAATTAAATGGATGGGGACCACTGCTGCTGCATCATGTAGAGTCTTAAAGGCAGCACTAATTTCTGCTGCCCTTGGGAAGCAATACTGTGTTTTATGCCTATTATCTTGGCAGGTGGGTGGTAGTTTAGAGGCTTCCATTTGTTCTTCTGCACTCTTACTCTACAGACCAAGAAGCCAATGTGAGTGTTATACCAGCTGCCAAGTATATCAATCTCAATTCAAGGACTGGGGAAATGAGTGTGAACCATTGGGACCAATGAGTGTGAACCATTGGGACCAATGGGACTCAGAGGACGAAATGTAAGCCTGATATGACCAGGACTCCGTTAACTGACCCTACTATTTTTCCACATTAACAGGGGACCAAGATAGTGCCTCCAGATTACAATGTCACCTAGACACTGGGTCCATCAGTCCTTGATGTCCGGATATTTCCTTTTCCTCAGCACATAGTTACCCACACAAATGGCCACAAGTTTCTTCAGGGAAGGACTGGGGAAATCATCACCATGTTTATTGCCATGGTGTTACACGGTCCTTCCTCCCAGAGACCCTGCCGCCTCTTAGTCAATGAGGTTTTCATCTGAATCCTGGCTCAGGTGAAGAACTGGGAAAGGAATCATATTGCTTACCCCTTGGTCATCTATTCTTCATTGCTTCTGCTGGTATAAGCTAAAAAGTTCCCATGCTGGCTGCCCATCTACTTTACCCCTGGAGATGCTGTCTACTATTAATAATCTTTGTAATATTTTGTGAATCAGATCCCTTGGATTCCAATCTGACCTTGCTCATCATTACAATAATTGCTGTCCTCTGGCTTCTGGCTCTTAATTGCCACCCCCTGCCTTCTGTTATTTTGGGATTCTATCGTCCTCATTTCTATCAGTGAGTGAAGTTCTACAGCAGCCTTTCCTCCCAGCAGCCCTGACCCACAGAGGAGGTACCCCATGAAAATTTCTGTTGATGCTGGTGCCCCGCTCGCCAGTTCATCCTCACAACCTTAGTCACTGGTGCATCCTCTGGGCCATCCTGTGGAACAGAGTCATCTGCCAAGCCTTCTCATCATCATATTATATCCACCCAAGCATGCTCACTTCCTTGACCTTTTAAATCCCTTCCTCTACAATCTACCACAGCAACTCTGTCATTTCAGCTGTGCTCAGTGTGGGCCATGATGTGGATGTCATGTGGGCAGGCTTTTTCCATGTTTCTAGGAGCCATTTTAGGAGCAAGTCCTCCCCATCAGAGCCCTGACCTCAGCGTAACAGACCACCACAGTTGGACTGTAAATTTCTTTGAAATTCAGGGACTTCCCTGGTGTCACAGTAGTTAAGAATCCGCCTGCCAATGTGGGGGACATGGGTTCGAGCCCTGGTCTGGGAAGATCCCACATGCCACGGAGCAACTAAGCCCGTGCACCACAACTACTGAGCCTGCGCTCTAGAGCCCACGAGCCACAACTACTGAAGCCCACGTGCCACAACTACTGAAGCCCGCATGCCTAAAGCCCGTGCTCCGTAACAAGAGAAGCCACCGCAGTGAGAAGCCCATGCACCGCCACAAAGAGTAGCCTCCACTCTCCACAACTAGAGAAAGCCCATGGGCAGCAACAAAGATCCAATGCAGCCAAAAATAAGTAAAGAAATAAATTTATTAAAAAAAGAAATTTCTTTGAAATTCAGCCGCTCAGATCGTAAAGTCTGAACTTGATCCTCAACTTTCTCTGCTCTTCTGCTATAGGAGTTGAGCTTATTTGTATGTAAACAAAGAGGCCTTTCGGCTTCCAGAGTCCTTTTTAATTGTCTGTTATCTGGCCCTCAGCACTCCACTGTCTTTCTGTAGGGCATCAGTGGAGCTTGGCAACACCGCCCAACACTGCAATCCTCAGAGCTACTGTTTCCTCTATATGTCTCAGAGAGGAGACACAGAGCACCCGTTCGTTAGTGCATTTCCTTTCACTGGTACACCCTCCCAACTCATTACCAGTGAACAATTGGACCACCGCCTTGTGCCAGGGGCTGCTGTGCTCCACCTGCCACCAGCGAAGGGTCCTCACGACCAGCCAGGTGGTGAGTAATTCAGCTCTTGGCTGCAACTATTGTGAGCCGGGTTCTTGGGAAACAGACGCTGAGATGGAGTTTGGGGTGCAAGGTGTTTATTAGCGATCAATACTTGTGAAGAGAAGGGAGAGGAAACAGGATTTTTGGAAAAGGGAGAAAACATACTGTGATGCAAGCTAAACAAAGCCTCAGCCAACCTGGTGCGGAGCTCTGGGCCTTTAAGCCCCTGCCTGGCTCAGTGACAGGATGTGGTCGCCCCAGGAAGGGGGTGACTTTGCAGGAGGCTGTTCATCTGCAGCTGAGGCAAACCCTCAAGGAGCTGATAGCTGGAGGCTGTCTGCTGTCTGCATTCCCTGGGTGGGCAGCCATGCTTCCTTGAAAGACGATCTGAGTGGCACATTTTAGTGTTTACCACATTGTTTTAATTTTATGTTTGGGATTATTTAAAATACTTACATAATTTAAAAGTCAAAACCATGTAAAAATTTATACTCAAGGAAGTCTTATTCCCATCTCTGTCTATTTGACTCCATAAAAAACATTTTCTTAGATCCTGTTTGTTTTTTTGCCTGCATTTTTTTTGCAAAAATAAGCAAACACACATACACATGCACACACACTCTCTCTTATTTCTGCTTCCTTCTTAGCATTCTACCGATATTCATTTGCCCCTTGCTTTCCTTGACAATAACCTAGAAATCATTCCATATCAATATATAGAAATTCTTTTTTTTTTTTTTTAACAGCTTCACAGGACTCTACTGTGTGCAGATACTGATCTCCTATGGATAGACATTTAGGTTGCTTCCAGTACTTTGCTATTACAAATAATGCTGCAAATAATTTATGTTTTTCATATTTATGGAGGTACAACTTCAGGGTAAATTCCCTCAGTTGGGAGTGCTTGATGAAGTGATAAGTGCATATGAAGCTCTCTTAGATATTCTCACATCGCCCTCCATAGGGGTTATGCCCTTTACCCTCCCACCTGAGATATTTGAGAGTGTTCCTTTTCACACAGCCTCACCAACAAAGTGGGTTGTCAATCTTTAGAATATTTACCAATCTGATAAGCAAGAAACCTAATTTAGTTTTCAGACCTGTAAAATTTTGATTTCTTTCCTCACTTTACCTGTCATTCAGCATCTCTTCTGTGGACTCCTGTTCTGTAGACTCGACAAGGAGCGAGATAACCTGGCCACTCCCCACCTCTCTGTCCTCATCGCATATCACTTTCCCACCAAGCCATCACCCCCACCACTGTCATTGTGCTCCAGTAACAATGGCCTTCTTTCTGTTCCTCAAACCAGAGCTCTGTATCAGTCAGCGTTCTCCAGAGAAACAGAATCAGTATGATATATTATATCTTGGCAGCAATTCTCACAGGCTGGGTTCTTCAGAAGCAGATGCTGAGATGTGTGTGTGTATGTGTGTGTGTATGTATATATAAACCTCTGTCTGTCTCTCTCTCTCTGTCTCTCTGTATCTCTCTGAATCTCTCAGTCTATGTATATTTTAAGGAATTGCTTCATACAATTGTGGAGCTGACAGGTCCGAAATCCATAGGGAAGGCTGGACACTTAAGCAGAAGCCAATACTGTAGTCTTGAGGCACAATTTCTTCTTTCCTGGGAAACCTGTTTTTGGAAACTGATTGGACGAGACCCACCACATTTTCTAGGGTAATCTCCTTTACTTAAAGTGAACTGATTGTAGATGTTAATCATGCCTACTAAATACCTTCACGGCAACATCTAGACTAGGGTCTAATTAAATAATCAGGTACCACAGCCTAGCCAAGGTGATACATGAAAGGAACCATCATATGATCCAAATTTGTTCTCGCATTCCCTGTCTCCTCAGCCTAAAACCTCTGCTCTCTGATCCTACAATGAATGGCTTCTTTTTTTTTTTTAGAAGATGTTGGGGGTAGGAGTTTATTTATTTATTTATTTATTTTTGCTGTGCTGGGTCTTCGTTTCTGTGCGAGGGCTTTCTCTAGTTGCGGCGAGCGGGGGCCACTCTTCATCGCGGCGCGCGGGCCTCTCACTATCGCGGCCTCTCTTGTTGCGGAGCACAGGCTCCAGACGCGCAGGCTCAGTAGTTGTGGCTCACGGGCCTAGCTGCTCCGCGGCATGTGGGATCTTCCCAGACCAGGGCTCGACCTCGTGTCCCCTGCACTGGCAGGCGGATTCTCAACCACTGTGCCACCACAGAAGCCCCTGAATGGCTTCTTATCATTCAGGTCTGTGTTTTAAAAATATTTGTCAAATGAATGAAGCAGTAAAAACCCCAACTCAAGCATTTTAGTGCTCTGGAAAATGACGAACCCTAGTGCCAGTTCTGAAGTCTGCATAAGTCCTATGGTGGCAAGTAGGAGCTAAACTCATAAGGTCTTTTCTTGGACTTATTAGACCTGCCTACTCAACCTTCCAGTCCCCTTTTAAGGAGAAATCCCTTCCTCTATGCTGAGCACTACTTCTGGGAGGTGGAGACAGGAATTGGAGTCTGATTGTGTCTCATTATTTCAGAATCTTCTTTCCTGGAAAGCCAGTTTGTTCCATAAGGCTATTTCTTTTTCTGTGTTTGTTTGCTGCTGGTTGAATTGGGGGCTGGAGTGAACTGAGAGCAGGGACTTTGTTTTGTTGCATTGCCATAGTCCCAGAACCTAGAACAGTATCTGTTGCATCATAGGAGATGAATATTCACTGCCTGACTCTTAGACTAATTTTTTATTCATTTGATTAGATATTAGAGGAGTGAGATTCTGTGATCCTGCTTTGTTCTACCACTTTATATTACTTCTGTAATCAGAAAATGTAATTTTTGAGTCTCAGTAATAACTAGAATCATTTTGATACTAAAGTTAATATCAATATTTTTTAACTCTCATTTCACACCAGAAATCAACCTTATTTTAATGCATAAAATAATGGTTTGCACACAATTCTCACAACACCCAGAAGATGTGCTGTAGTATGGTGATTGAAGCATGGGCTTTGGAGTCAGACTGACTGATCTCGACTTTGCTGCCTTTTGGCTGTGTGTTTTGACTTCCGGCATGTTTCCTGTCTCTCTAAGGGTTGGTGTCATGATCTGTACTGTGGTGAATGACAATATCTAACTCACAGGGTTATTGTAATGATTCCATAGTTATGTAAAGTGTTTGGCATAGAGCAGGGAAGCCACCTTTTTGGTGTGTGTGTGCCGTGAACCCTTTGACAGTCAAATTTATAAACTGCTTCTCAGATTATGTTTTGAAAAACAAAATAGAATACATAGAATTTCAAAGGAAATAAATGATATTAAACATAGTTGTCAAAATATATTTAAAAGACAAACTTATAATACATACACTTTCCTATTAACACATCAAATAACAAGATGTAGTGGCAGGTCTAATAACCGCTGAAATTATTTTTATTATGGTAAAATATGCATTCCACTGAAATTTTGAGCATAAACATTATTTGGAGCTATCTACAGTAACTGTAATGTGATATGAAAATATCTATGATTTCTATTGGCGACAAAGTCATATATATAGCTGATACTTCCGTGGCTTGTTGCCTGCATTAATAATTGGAGAAATTAGTAAATTTCAGTTAGTGATAGCAAAAAAAATGTGATTTTTCCCCACCCAAGTTTATGAATATCTGAGTAAGAATCCTAGGGCTTCCCTGGTGGCGCAGTGGTTGGGAGTCCGCCTGCCGATGCAGGGGACACGGGTTCGTGCCCCGGTCCGGGAAGATTCCACATGCCGCAGCTGGGCCCGTGAGCCATGGCCGCTGGGCCTGCGCGTCCGGGGCCTGTGCTCCGCAACGGGAGAGCCCACAGCAGTGAGAGGCCCGCGTACCACAAAAAAAAAAAAAAAAAAAGAATCCCAGTTTGCAGAAGTGATTATCGTTATGACATTATGCTTCAGATTTCAGTGTCCCTAACCATCATTTTGAAAAACCTATGAAGTACATAATTGTACCTAGTGTTTGCATTACTATTTATTATGACAGTTACATAGACTCATTTCCCTGGAATTTAGAATCTAAGACAGTCGGATGTGGACATAGAACAGAATAAAAGCATTAAAGCAACACATGACTCAGTAAGTTGTCAATCCAAGGACAAGTTCATTTGAAGAGGATGGAGTGAGAGAAGTGCATGTTAGGGTTGTAGGGGAGAGGTTCTTGTTCAGATTGGGCAGAACTGGGGAAGCAGTTGAGGATGAGAAGAAGTCAATCAGGCTTATCTAAGAGCAGAGCCATTTCCTTTCTCTGTCAAAAACCTGACAGTTGTTGGCAGATAGGACTGAGGAGAATGCAAAAGCATTAATCGCCCACTGCCCTCTTCTCTTTTTTTTGAATTTTATTTATTTTTTTATTTAGCAGGTTCTTATTAGTTATCCATTTTATACATATTAGTGTATGTATGTCAATCCCAATCTCCTGATTCATCCCACCCCACCACCACCACCCCGCCACTTTCCCCCCTTGGTGTCCATATGTTTGTTCTCTACATCTGTGTCTCTATTTCTGCCCTGCAAACTCACTTTTCTTAACACACCTGGCTATCTAAGATTTTCTTTGACTTGCACAGTCTTGCCATTTGAGGAGACAGCGGGACGCCCAGGGTGCCATCCTGTAGACGTGATTTTCATACACGGAATGCTCTTCCTCAAGATAGTATCAGAATTCCCGTGACCTCCCTTCAGATTTCCCGGGACATCATTTCTCTGCCTAAGATACCCTTCCTGTTTCCTAGAAGCCACAGTGATTCATTCACTGAGCGTCTCCTACATGCCGGGCACCATTCCAGGCAATGCGGATTCAGCAGTGAAAAATCAGGCACCTGGTAACAATAGGTGGAAGGTAGCCATTAAGGAGATAGTAGAAAGGAGAAAAATGGCAAACTAGTGAAAACCAAAAAGGTACCATGCCATTTAACAGACTAGGGTACCTCAGGGATACGTTGTTTAGCCAAGAGAGTTCATTATCCCTATCCCCCAAGGCTAAGCTGTGGTGAAAATGCTAACATCTGTGGTGCTGGTCTCAGGCAGATCCAAACTTGAGGTGATTCAGACCTGCACTAAACATGGCCATCCCACCTGGACCAGTTGCCCAGTGCTGAGATTCCTGAGACAGGGCTAATACTTGGCTGGTGTGTACGAATGTAAGAGAGTGCTGCAGTGTGCAGCCCTTAGCACTTGGCCACTGCTGTGAGCCATTACCCAGGACCCCGTTATCAGGCAACGGTTACCGGGAGACCATTAATGCCTAATGGTTAGAGCCACTAGAGGTCCTGCTCAGCCACTGGTGGGTGCCACAGGGGGACCCTTTCAGCCATTGGTCGCTGCTGCAGTGGGTCCCTCCCCCAAGCAAGTATCTGTCAATGAACGACCTAGAGGGGCACTGGGCCAACGGTTGGTGGAGTGGTGGTCCTCAGGTGGAGAGTGAGGTAAGAGGCAGATCCTGGCCTTCTCCCCGGGGCCCTCCAGCTCACCCAGCCTTGGGCTGGCGGGTGAGTTGGGGGGGCCCAGGGGACAGGCTGGGGGGTGTGTCCTGCAGGGCTCCAGAGCCCTCGCCACGATGCCCACTGGCCGGGCCCAGGCCCTGACACGGTGGTGACCCTCTCCCTCATCCCTGCCTCTGCGACCTAATGGCAGTGGCAGTCTGCGTGGGACATAGTCTGGGGGACCTGGCCCCTACCGTTCGGGTGGCCCAAGGAGCCTGAGGGCCAGTTGGGTCCTGGGTGCCTGGCTCCCTCAGCGATGACAGCTGGGCAGGGTCTGGGGACCTGGCCCTGAGGGAGCCGCTAACTGAGATCTGCCTCTTCAGCCAGGCCTGGGCACTGGCGGGAGGACCCAGACTGGGTGCTGGACGAACGCTCTGGGGCAGGATGACCGCGCCCCGTCCCCCGCAGGGACCCCCTTCTCTTAGCTAGGCCTGGACCTCGAAGGGTGAAAGTTGTGCCTCGGGACCATCCCCTTTCCTGTCAGAACAGAGAGTGACGTTTGTTTGGTGGAGATTTACAGGAATACCGTGACCTGACCATGACCTGACCTCAAGAACAAAGATCTGACGCCAAGAAATTTGCAAGAGCTACCCACGCCCCTCCTTCACCTTTCCTATAAAAGGGCTTTGCTGAAAGCTTTCATGGAGTATGGGGTTTTTTTTAGGGCATGAGCCACCCATCTCCTTGCATGGCCCCGCAATAAACCTTTCTCTGTTCCAAACTCTGGCGTTTTGGTACTGTTTGGCCTCACTGTGCATGGGGCACACGGACTTGCGTTTTGGTAACCCTCATACAGGGAAGGACTGTTAAAAGTGTTGAAATACGTTGGTAAAAGTTGGTGAATGGCTAATGTCCTGAACCTCCTGCATGCCCCCTACACTTGCCCTGGCCTCCCCTGGAACCCTCAGGATCTCCACAGTCCAACAACCAAATGATTAATGCCTGGTCTGGCAGGCAGCCTGGAGGCCCCTGCTTGTGCATTATGACTTGGGTCCCTTCTACCTGATCACAATGTGTCCCGTATCAATTATTAAATATATTTAATATCATCTCAAGCTAAAATGATCTGTCAGTGGAGGCCACAAGCAAAAGAACAGGCTTAAGTCCAAAGATGTATTGAAAGAATGGCAGCTTCACTGTGAACTTCCTTCCAGTCAGGAGAAGAAGCATCCAGACGGGCCCAGGAATAGTTAGCGGCTCTCATCTTTTCAAAGCTAGACATTTAGCTAGTAAGTAGCTGGCCAGTAGGAGATATGAGGTACTGGCATACCAAGGGCATATGTGTAATGACCTAATTGCTTTCCTTGTTAACTTTAATGGACGCCTTGGGTAGTGGTTGGGAAGCTCGCCTGGGGGCTGAGTCTAGCTCCCGGCCTGATTTCATCCTAGCCCTTGACTCCTGCCAGGATTCCTGCTCATTCAACCCAGAGAGGATCCTCCAGTGGTGCACAGCAAGGTATAACTTTTTCGGACTAGTCCTTCTGCTTTCTTTTTCTCTCTTTTTAAAAGTTATTTTATATGAATTTTAATAATTTAATTTTTAAAGAGGTACAGACACATGGCTGTACAACTTTCAAAGTCAAGTTGTTCTACAAGGTCCAAAAGGGAAGACAGCAACCTCACTCACCTCATCCTCGATGCCTTCTCCTCAGGGCACTTGACTTTATCTCTTAGCTCTACCATCTGACGTTTACGTCCATATTTCTAAGTAACGTGCATATTCAACCACTACCTGAGTCTTTAGTTTCAGACACTATCTATGGGCTTCCTACTATGGCAGATGACGGTTAGCTCTTTTTACATCCCTGCCCCAGCCTCCTTCCAGTATGGTTATATCGTTTTAAAAAGCATTTCATTATGCAGAATTTTGAACATAACCACAAAAAGGATATTATATAATGAACCCTCAGGTACCCATTACCTAACTCCAACAACCATTAAACCTATAGCTAGGCCTGCCCTATCCACACACCACCCATTTCCCCCATCATCTCACCCTATTTTGAAGCAAATCCCAGAATCTAGTTTTGTCTCACTTTCTTACTAGACCAGTATTCATTGTTTGCATTATTATAACTGTATTATTTACAATTGAACTATATAGTAGACTATGATTATATTTCATTCCTTATAGAATTTTGTATCTTATTTGAAGTTAATAATTAACTCATTTTCAACTTTGTTTTTTATGCATCTATCACTAATGTATCACCAAATATCTCCATATGTATCTCCATATGTATGTACATGTCCCACCCCTTGGAGTCCTCACTCCTGGAGTCCTCCGTCTTCCTACCACCAGGAACTGGTGGCTATCTAGGTCTGTTGCTCAACTGTGACCTGGGATCTTCTTTCACCCTCATCCTAGGAATTCTTCACACTGCACTTTTACCTTGGATACATTGTTTCCTGGTTCCTATTCCCTTCTCTTTGTTTATTTCCTTGTTTGGTGTAGTACATGTCCTGGAAGCTTCTTGAAAAGGGCATAAAAAGTGAAATATTTTGAGATCTTGTATGTCTGAAATTTTCCACTTTATTTCATACTTAATTTGTTCTATTGGTGAGTATCTCTCAGTTTAAAATTTCTCCCACCCATGCTGGCTCTCTGCTTCTCCGCTCCCTCATCCCAACATCCTCTATAACTGAGTGAAGCGACCCTATTCCTCTGTAGCACCCATCATGGCTTCTGTAGTGGGTATTTGTTGTTTTGGCTGACCAGCTTCCTAACATTCTTATTTTGGATGAATCCAAAGGCAGGTGGGACACAGCCTGATTTCTTTTTTTTAAAAAAACGGATGGAGGGGCAGATATTTCTCTCTCTATTGCCCTGGAAGTCAGAGCACCGACATCTGACCTAAAAGTAGTCAATCAGATACTTCTGTCTAGAACTTTGGCTCTTAAAGAACTGACTTGAAGGCACAGGGTCAGTAAGTTTCAGGTGGCTGCTGTGGAGTTTAGAAGGTAATGACATGGAGAGAAAGCATCCAAAGGCAACAGTGGCAGAGGCGGAAGTCTCAAGCAGCCATAACTGGGGCTGATCCTGGCTTTGCCTTAGCACTTTTGGAACCTGCCCAGTCCTTGTTTTCCAGCTTTCTCATCATTTTTTTTTTTTTTTTTTTTTTTTTTTGCGGTATGCAGGCCTCTCATTGTTGTGGCCTCTCCCGTTGCGGAGCGCAGGCTCCGGACGCGCAGGCTTAGTGGCCATGGCTCACGGGCCCAGCCGCTCCGCAGCATGTGGGATCTTCGCGGACCAGGTCACGAACCCGTGTCCCCTGCATCGGCAGGCGGACTCTCAACCACTGCACCACCAGGGCAGCCCTCTCATCATTTTTATGACCACCTCTTATCCCTTTCAATAATTCCCTTATAATGTTTACATTAACTGAAGTTGATTTTTTAAAAATTGGAGTGGATTTCTGATGTAATGAAGAATCATGATAAATGCATCCTAATTTCAGAGCTCCTTTCAATCCCTAAAAGACATATTATGGTTCAATATTCTAGGAAGAATAAGTGAATGCAAGAAGAGATGCTGACAATATGATTCTTTTTTTTTTCTTTTACAATATGATTCTTGACAAGAGTTTTAGCACACTGGTTTAACATAACAAAACTCTTCTCCAAAGTGGGCTACAAGCTCTGTTACTCACAACCAAAGCTATTAACCGATATAGTTGTCCATCTTTCATTTATGAGCCTCAGAATTAAATCCTGATTGGTCTACATTAATCATTGGCTTGTACTTGCCTTGGCAGTGAATGGTTTAATAGTTGTCATGGGACCCAGTTCCTGAAACACCAATGCAGGAGGCTCCTGGAAAATGTTTCCTTCTCTAAGATAGAGATACATGGGAAGAGATGGCCACCTTATCCATCAGACTTTTTTTTTTTTTTTTTTTTTTGCGGTACACGGGCCTCTCACTGTTGGGGCCTCTCCCGTTGCGGAGCACAGGCTCCGGACGCGCAGGCTCAGCGGCCATGGCTCACGGGCGCAGCCGCTCCACGGCATGTGGGATCTTCCCAGACCGGGGCACGAACCCGTGTCCCCTGCAACGGCAGGCGGACTCTCAACCACTGTGCCACCAGGGAAGCCCATCCATCAGACTTTATCTGCACATGATGCCTGGGACTTCACTTACAACCATGAAGGGAGCCGGCTTCTAAGTGAAAGGTGACATTCTGAGGATAGCGTAATGGAAAGAACTTGGGTCTCTGATAAGACGATTGAGCCATTTGATAACTTCTCTTAACTCTGGACTACTTGTTATGTAAGATAATACATATTTCTAATGCTTGAGCAGGTTGAGATGAGTTTTCTACTAATTCCAGCTGAAAGCATCTTAAGTGATAAAAAATTCCTTGCTTATTTAATACTGTACCAGCTAGGGATGGTTGTTAAATCACTGAACAAAATGTGTTAAGCATTGCCTTCTAGGACTTTACAATCTAGAGGTAATTATAATGATTCTAAAACACACTGAGTGTAATAAAATTCTCATTAGTTACCCAGTTAGGAAGAGTTATTCCCTCAATATCAAAAGGGAGCTCTGGGTCAGTATCAGATTTGTCCATTCAATGTGACTTTAAAAAAAAAATTTTCCCCCAGAGGAATATGATCCTTAATTAAAATAATCCCTTTTTGGCATACATAATATTAAATGAGAATTACAGGCTTATACTTTTATTTTCACTCTTCATTCAATTCAGAGTATCTTGTCTTGAGATGCCAGAGTAGGTTTACATTTGAAAAGTAATATGGTGACGATGTAATCAATCACCCATAGGCACAGCAAGTCACAAACTGGAGCTTCCTTAAAACACTACCCTTGAAATAAATGACTTATTTTAGATTAAGGACCGAATCTGGATTACTCATCTTCTCTATCTGGTTTTACATAATTAAGTCATGTTGGGATGGACATGGTAACGTTGGCCATGTAGCTTGGGAGTTGATAGAAGCAGGAAGACCTTTAGTTTCACTGAGGGGATTTGTGGGCACCAGGAGATGGGCAAGGCCTGGCAAAACTTACTTTGGGATTCAAACTTTAAACGTATGCCACGGATTCTTTCTCCTGACCCCAAAGACATTTCTGTGGTGGTTACTCTCTGCACGTGAGGCATTTGAGCTCTCTGTGGGTTTTCGTTTTTTTTTTTTAAAGTTGTTTTTCATAGATACACTTTTTCCTCCAGTGTTTTTTATAGCTGCTCACATGCTGTGTTCATTGTGTACATCCCAACAGGAACTGTTGCTTCTATTCCTCACAGTTTGAAGCATTTTTATGTTGTTAGTTCCCTGCAGTGATTTGTTTCTAATTCTCACGAATATCCATTTTCAGACTCATCTTTTGAAGCGCTCCTTGTGTTCCGCAAAAGATACAGTGAGACATGGGGGCAAAGAGGCCTCGGACCCACATCACCCAGGAACGGCACACTGCCAACCAACATGGGCAGTGTTCACTAAGGACACAAATTCACAGAATCAAGGAATTTCAGTGCTACAGGGGGGCTTTCAGGCCAAGATGGATTCTGTGCACGCCACAGACTAAGTGGGACCTAACACCCAATGCGATCACAAAGAAAATCAATAGCACATCACTATGACAACTTAACGCAGAGCACATGCTAAATGCTAGATGGTGGGACAGGATTTTCTTTTCCCTTCTCCTTGAGTCCTTATTCCCTACCACCCACTCCCATATGGGGAGAGCACTCTGGGTAAAGCAGAATAAACAGAGGCTCTATTGCAAAATAATGCCTCAGTTATGTTACAAGAGAATAACAATATTAGGAAAAGGAAGGTTTGTTTGCCTTGACGTTGCTTCACTCTGAAGAATCTGAAGGATCTAAATGCCTCTGCAGTGATTCATAGTTGGAATTTCCTTGGCCTCACTGGGCTGGATCCACAAATGACTCCAAGACAAAGCGAAATTCCCAGGGGGAGGGTGAAAACAAAAAGCGATGCCACTGTTTAATATGGAGATTGGCTCTGGCTCTCTAATTTCACCTGCCTGTCAGAGGGTTACATGTCAGGTCTGGTATAGGATGTATCCTGAGGAGAGGGTAGGATTGTTTGAGGGAGAAAGGGGGAGAGGGTGTAACTTGGTGTTCTCATATACTTGTCTGCAGCATATGCAAAGTTCAGTTTATGTGTGCCCAAATGAATGGCTTTATAGATTGTATCATCTAGTCTTTAGTCTTCATAAAATGGACAGGTGGCCTCAATAAGATTCCTGCAAAGAAGCCTCAGATCAAAGATAGAAGCAATACAGCAAGCACAAGTAAATGAAAACAAAATGTCAGAGACAAATCTTTTACTCCTAGCACAGGCTTCATTGGGCCACTTTTTGAGGTTAAAATAATTACATCTAATTATACCTGACTGTAGCATTCACTTAAAAATTTTTAAATCTATCTGTGCCAAAGAAAAAAAGTGAGGTTTGAAAAAATATTCTCTGGAGAACTCAGACTAAAATAGCAACTTTCCAAGTAGAGACACCTTTAAGTATTATCTGCAGTAAAAGCAACAGGACACTTGGATATATATTAGAGGTGATAAATTAATGAAGATGACCTGATGACCTCCTTTAGTTGGGATAGGCAGGAGAAAAAAGTTTTGATTTCCTGGTTTTCTTGTTTGTCCTCCAAAATGAGCTTTGATGTCTCATAAAAATCTCAGTTGGGCTTCCCTGGTGGAGCAGTGGTTGAGAGTCCGCCTGCCGATGCAGGGGACACGGGTTCGAGCCCTGGTCCGGGAAGATCCCACATGCTGTGGAGCAACAAAGTCCGCGGGCCACAACTACTGAGCCTGCGCTCTAGAGACCGCGAGCCGCAACTACTCAGGCCCGTGCACCTGGAGCCTGTGCTCTGCAACAAGAGAAGCCACCGCAATGAGAAGCCCGTGCACCGCAAGGAAGAATAGCCCCCGCTCACCACAACTAGAGAAAGCCTGCACACAGCAACGAAGACCCAACGCAGCCAAAACTAAAATAAATTAATTAAAAAAAATTCAATTTATCTAACTTCAGCTGGGTCCTGAATGTTCAAGCCAATCTTTTTATTCACCTATCAGGAAACGGCTTCTCTTATTAACACAGAGCACAAAGCCATCCAAAGTTTGATCAGGGAAACACCAAAAGTGAGATACTCCTTCTTTCCCCAGAGTTTTTGCATACTCAGTGTGCTTTCCTTTAATGCCTGTTGCTATCACACGAGATGGCCCAGCATCAAAAATAGAAAGAAACAATTACAAAATTGAAACTGGGCTGAGGCAAGTGAGTCACTCCCCTCAAGTACAATATTTTAAGGGGGGAGTCAAAACCTCAGCAATCAAGATAAATGTTTTAAAGAAATACTGAAAAAAAAACTAGTGCAAAAAATCCATAATGAAAAAAGTATCAAAATGTTAAATAATGACAGGATGCAACCTTACACTTACACAATCCTTCCTCATTCACCTCACCCTAAACTCAGCCTATTGGAAACCCTAGAAACGGCTTTGCAAGGGACAGGCTTTTCATCTTAAACTTTTCAGGGAATCAGCAAACACCTTTACTGAATCTCCAACCCTCTCATCCTAATGTAACACCGCTTCTACTCGTATTAAGTTAGCACAACTCTTCAGGCATATTTGCATGGCTTCCTTCCTGCCTGCCTATTCAAATTTGGTGATGAAAGGTCTTCAGGGTTGCTAAAAGGCAATGTTGTCCAGGTTCTACTTATCTCTCTCTGATCCAGCAGTTCATACCTAAAGGCTCCTGAGTCCATCCACTTAGGTTCAATTTCCAGCCCTACGTCACAACAGATTAGAGATCGACAAGTCCTCACAGGCTACGGTTTTCAACTCAGCCCATCTTTGGAGCTTTTTGCTGGGAACTCTTTCAGGTGACTTTTCCCCCAGGCAGTTGGTCTTGCAAAATATATATTCATCACATGCTCACTTGGCAGCCATGGAAATGTAGCACTCAAATCCCCTGCTACAGAGCAAAACTGAGATGCCTTCTCTCTGGATTGACCCCCAGGTCCATTCCATGCATCCTGCAGGCTGCTTCCAGCCAAGGACTTACCATGGCAAGGGTACTAAAGCTAGCCCATTCTTGCAAGATAGGAAACCCCTTAACAGGGACTTTGGCTCCAGGATTTCCTACTGGCTTGCCCAAACTTCTTAGAACTGCATTTAAGTCTGAGACTCTTCCTAGCTAATCTTCCCTTCCTTCCCTTTCTCCTTCATAGAGATCAGACCTGCATCACAGTCTGAGGCTCTCCCCACCTTCTGTGACCCTCCCCCTTCCTTCCTTCATAGACATTTCCCCCCAATAAATCTCTAGCATATTCAATCCTGACTTGACACCTGCTTTCTGAAGGAGCATAACACACTCACAATATACCCATTTGTTTATGTTTCTCTATTCTGACCTATAAAGAATTTGAGGTGTTAATGTGCTCAGCCATCATTAACATGGTTAATACACAGTCAGATTTTGATATATACAATAGTGCCGCCACATCCTACTTAGGTATATTACATTCCTTAATGCCATTGTTCGAAATCATTTCCACTCATCAAAAATCTCTGAATCCATTCTCGCTCCATCACTTTGATCACACTAAGAAAATCAGGTTATTTCACTCGAACATCAGTCTCCCTCAACTTCCTTCCTCTCCACGTCAAGACTTCTCTATTCTCATCCATTATTCTCTCCTATATTCCAGAATAAACTTTCTGCTTCCCAAAGATAAATGCTTGCATTCTTGATCCTTAGACTAAAGCAATGGTTAGACCTTCCATACTAAGAAAAATCCTCTTGCTCTTGCTTCATCCAAGGCACTCTCCATCTTCCTTTCACTGCCAAATAGTCTAGCATTATAGATAATATTTACTGGTTTAGTTCCTTACCTCACCTTACCTGTAAATTGGTTTCTATCCACACTGATCTAATTGAGACAGTTCTCTTAAAGACGACACTGATTTACTAATTGTCAAGTTTAGCGCATCATCTCATCCTTCACTCTATTCAACCTCAGAATTGGCTCCATTTACTACTCCTTCCTTTTCGAAAATTTTTAATCTAGGTTTTGATGACCTATCAAAAAGTTCTCTTTGATAGTCATACTTTGTGTAGTGTCTTTCCCTTACTTACTCCACCACTGGGTGGAGTAATAATTAAAATGCCTATTTTACTTATAGGCATTTCCTAAAATTGGCCCTCTTCACTTCTGTTTTGGACTTACCCTCCTGCCAAACGAGCTCATTTACTTGCAAAGCCTCAGTCTTCGACAATTCCCAAGTCTACTCCTTTACCATTATTTCTCTTCTGAGTTCTAGGCCTCTAATTTCAAGTGCTGGGCATTTTCACATTGATGTATCCTTGGAGACTTGAGCTCAACAAGTCTAAAATGAAACTTGTCTTCATTTGCAACCCCTCTGCTTCTATATCCTCTGCTTCTGCCTGTGGCACCACTGCCTTCCTAGTTATCCAGATCCAAACCTCTTTTTCCTTTACCTCTACACCCAGTTTCCAAATCCTATTGATTCGCCTCCTCGGAGACACTAAAAATCCATTCTGTCCTTTCCATACCCAATGCTCTCATCGCTCGTGGTTTTCTCCAACTCCTATCTCATATTTCTGAAGCACCCTTTACAGTGCTTCCAGAACTACCATAAACACAATTCAGATGACCTTACTGCTCACCTCAAAAATTCGCAGTAAGGCTCCCACTAGCCAAAACTGGAACAATTTGTGCATCAAAATGAATAATGATAATAATGGTTTGTAACTCATTGACTAAAATGAGTTCATTTTTATTCTAGTATAAATAGATAAATAAATGTGCAAAGAGGGAAAAGCTCTTCCAAACAGTAATAAATGTAGAAGGAATGATGAAACTGGAAAATTACCATTTGGCAATCTCCATAGTAATAATTGTTTCAGGCAAGAAATTACTGGCTGAAAGTTTGATGAGAAAGAAGATGTGATACAGTCTCATTGTAACTCCACACAAGACAATGTCAAAAATTTACAGTTGAAAAAAAAAACAGTGGATACTACCTTACTAAGAGTTCAAGGTTAATATCATCTATAATTGGACAAATAGATATCACATATCTTCATATAATGCACTGTGAAATAGCCAATGTCACTCTGTGGTATTCCTGCCCACCCAGAACAGTGTGAATCTAATCATGAGGAAACAAGAATCTACAAATGGGTGTTCCTCAAAATAAATGGCCTGGACTCCCCAAAAGTGTTAAGGTTATTAGACGGGAGATTTCAGACTAAAGGAGACTAGAGAGAAAAAAGCCAAACAACAATTTGTACTCCTACATTGAATCTTAAACTAGATTTTTCCCCCTTTTCCTATAAAGGATATTTGTGAGACAACCGGTAAAATTTGAATAAGATCTGTAAATCAAAGTTAATTTCCCAATTTAGCTGTATCAAAGTTAATTGCCTGGTTTTGATAACTGTAGTGCGGTTATACAGAGAATGCCCTTGGTTTTAGGAAATACACACTGGATCATTTAGTGATAAAGGAGCATCATGTCTATAACTTACTCTCAAGTGGTACAAAAAACATAATCATACTCATCTATCTCTCTATTTATATAAAAGATGATAAAGCAAATGTAAAATGTTAACTTCTGAGGAATCTGGGTGAAGGGTATATGGAAATGTTTGTCTCTGCAGTATTTTTGCAACTTTTCTGTAAATCTTAAAAATCATTTCAGGGCTTCCCTGGTGGCGCAGTGGTTGAGAGTCCGCCTGCTGATGCAGGGGACACAAGTTCGTGCCCCGGTCTGGGAAGATCCCACATGCTGCGGAGCGGCTGGGCCCGTGAGCCATGGCCCCTGAGCCTGCGCGCCCAGAGCCTGTGCTCCACAACGGGAGAGGCCACAACAGTGAGAGGCCCGCTTATCGCAAAAAAAAAAAAAAAAAAAAAAATCATTTCAAAATAGAAACTTAAAACCTGCAGTGGTAGATAAATCACAAAATGCTTTACATATATTAAGAAGGCTTCATGACATGCAAATTTTAACTAAGGCAGGTGAAAAATCTTTGCCATACTCCTCCCTATTACTGATTAATTACTACCTTGGTAGAAGTTCTCCTGACTGATAGCTTAGTAGGAAATCAAGCTCAATATATCTCCAATAAGTTGTTTTTTTTTTTGCGGTACACGGGTCTCTCACTGTTGTGGCCTCTCCCGTTGCGGAGCATAGGCTCCGGACGTGCAGGCTCAGCGGCCATGGCTCACGGACCTAGCCGCTCCGCGGCATAGTGGGATCTTCGCGGACCGGGGCACGAACCCGTGTCCCCTGCATCGGCAGGCGGGCTCTCAACCACTGCGCCACGAGGGAAGCCCTCCAATAAGTTTTTATTAGTAATTATTATATAATGATGATGATGATGAAATAAACTGCCTTACAGCTGTATCTCTTAGAGATTTTTATTGTAATGTATGTGTATGTTGCCTTTTACCTTGACAAATCCATTAATAATATACATGAGAAATTATAGCACATGAAAGCCTAATGGATAATTGGTCTTGGTACTCCATGTAATATTTGGGAAAGAAATTACATACCATGTTTTCTAACACTAAAGTAGATCAATTCTTGTCTATCAGCATTAACATAGGAGGGTAGAAATGGCCTTATTTCAAAATTTAGGATATTCCAAAAATTAAATGGGTTTTTTAATATGTTTATATATTTATATTTCATATGGATGTCATTAATTTTCTGATAATTCATGCAGAAAAATAATGGATACCATGGCCTAACAGTAATTTGGGAAACCGCCCAAACTGACCATCTTACTCTTGTTTAAATCCTCTGGGCAACTTACTTCCTGTTGAGAACACCTGGCTGTCTTCCAGGTTATTATAAGCTTACCACTAAAACCTGTTTTGAAGCAGAAACGGTAAGTAGTTGGGTTTCTAAAGCATTCTCTGCATGTATGGTAAGCAGAGCAGATACTGTCAGTAAACATTAAAAAAAAATTTTTTTTAAGAAGTCACTATGAAGGTATGATATGGTGATATTTCTTTTCTCCATCTGGTAATATGTTATTTTGATTTTCCTTAGTCACAAGAGCACCAAGGGGTATAATACTCAATAAGTATTACAACTAGGCTCAGGCTAAGAATAAGTCTCATCCTGGTGCTTTTTGGAAGCGATAAGCATCCTGCAGGTGACACACTTCAGCTCTGAGGATCGCTTGGGGCAGAGGAGTGGAGCTGTCTGATTAGAGGAGGAGCTCGGGTTAGCTGCTCTGAGAGGCTGCATCTGCGGATCATGCTTCCATAATTGAAGCATTTTACTGTTGAAATTGAAGCTAAGAAGCCTGGCTTTTTTTTTTTTTGTCTAAAAAACAAAGAGACATCTAGTCAGTGAGCCTGTTCTCTGAGATAGACAAACAATCTGGATTCAAGCTGTAAAACATCACCCTACAAGCTATGTAATTGGGACAAGTCACTTAACCTCTTAGAGCAGGAGTCAGCAAACATTTTCTGTAAAGGGCCAGTTGATAAATATTTTCAGCTTTGCAGGACATAGAGTCTCAGTTGCAACTACTCAGCTGTGCTGTTGTAGTGTGAAAGCAGCCATGGACAATATTTAATAAAGGAGCAGAGCTGTCTTCCAATAAAACTTTACTAATGAACACCAAAATTTGAATTTCATATAACTTTCACGTCATTAAATTAAAAAAAAAGTTTTTCCCCAACCATTTAAAAATGTGAAAACCTTTCTTAGTTCACAGGCCGCACAGAAGCAGAAGATGGGTTGAGGTTGCTACCCCTGTCTTAGAACTTCAATGTCCTAATCTGTAAATAAAATTTACCGTATATTTTCCTCTTACTTCATGTGCTGATTAAATGAGAAAGTATATGCGAGAGTCCATTTAAAACATATAAGCATTATATGTTAACAGGATGCTGTATTTCCATCAGGGATATTTTTCTTACCCTCAAGTCACATTTTTACTTTTGCTTGCTGGGTCCAGGATATCTATGGCTCTAGGTAATACACAAAAATATTTATAGAACTGAGGTCAATGATTCAATAACATTGCTTTCAGAGGTTATGGCATATACAGCAAACATATGGGGAAATATTTTTAGTATATACTTGAATTAAGATTTGATTAGTCAAAGTGATGAAACACAATTTGTTCTGTAAGAGAAAATGTCAACTATTATGCCATTAGTGTTAATATTTCTTGGATGAAAGGCCAAAAGATGATGAAAATAAATTCATTAAATAAATTAAGACTATCTGCCTGGAAGACAATACATAAAAACATTATCCTGGAGCAAACATTCAAATCTGAAAGTAGAATCACCTATTAGATGATGATGATAATGGTGATGATGATGGTAGCTAACATTAAGTGCTTATTATATGCCAGGCAAGGTTCTTTAAAGTGCTGGTTCATTTAACACTCACAATAACCCTGTGAAGAAGGGACTGTTACTACTCCATTTTCAGATGACAAAACCAAAGTACAGAGAAATTAAGCAATTTTGTTGAGGTTCTAATCTGGGAAACGGGAGAACCATTTATTGAACAAAAGAATACTTTCTATGTACACACATATATGAGCATGTATATATGCACGCCCATTGGCTACAGCTGGGCTGGCTCCACACCTCTGCTGGCCTAAGTTCAATTCAGTGGATATGGATTGAGACTGAGAGGACAACTAAGTTTTTCAAAGTGTACCCTGCTGATAAATAATAGATCAGAAGTTTAAATCCTTGTCTACGAATGTTCAAACACAATGTCATTTCTACATGAACTTTTATGAAAGGTTTCATGTTGAAGATAGCACTTTGGCTGAATTTGGAAAGAAGGGTTTTATTGTATAAGGAACAGAATGAAAATGGAAGAGAGAAGAGACAATTCTAGAGTAAAAAAAAAAAGAAGTATAGAGGTAGAAAATCAAACAGTGTGATGGTAACAAATAGCAGGCAGATTCACTTAGCATTCATTGGACCCCACCCCCCGCCATGACAAGAGACATGTTTAAGGATAGAGAAAAACTACCCTCATATGTTCATATTTGGGAGACCGCAAATTAAACAGACAAAAGACAGATTAGTGAGAGAAAAGACAAAATTTAATCACCTAAGCATGACAGTTCACAGAGAAATGTGAAGTAGAATTTGGGGCTTATATATCATCTTAACAGAGGAAAGGGAGGGGAGAAGAGAAAACAAATAACTTTTAGGAAAGATAAATGGGTCTTAGGACAATAGATGGGAGACAGTGATAGTGTTAAGATACTGCCTGTTTATGTATGGTGTGTGGTGTGTGACTTTTCTCCAGTGATAAGATCTTCCTTGGTTGGGAAACTCCCAGGGAGAGGATTTAAGACAATGAAGTCCCTTTGGGGGGCTCTGCTTTTAGGCAGATACGGAAGTTCAGAAAAAACCTATTCTCAGATTCCTTCAGCACAATAGTTCTTATGCCATGGTGGCTTATTCTGGACCCCTTCACCTGCATTTTATTATGATAAAAAATATTGAAAAGGATTCTGGACAATGGTAAAATGGGAGAGGAGACTGAGGGGTTTTAGCATTTTCAACAGTTATCGTGGGGAATTAACTAGTTACTAGGTGATCTAGAGCTATTGTAACATTACAAGTGGTTAAGTGACCATGACTCACCATGATTCTACCTTTATCCTAAGAAACTTTCTGTAGATTAAAAAAGCCAGTAATAGGCAGAGGATACCTGATCAAGACAACAGGGAGATATGAGATATTAAATATCTGAGAGAAAGGGATTTGGGCCCCAGAGAGCTAAAGCAATCTCAGCCATAGCTGGAAAGCTCCTAACAAGCAAAGCCAAACTCAGAAAGCAGTGTGTCGTGAGGAGCAAGAAAACTGCAAGGAAGGAGCTAGCACAGCTCTCTTAAGAGAAGGAAGAAGACTCGAGAGTTTTCAAGGCAACATTTAAAATATTCTTTTTAACTCTTCTTTATTGCCACTTATTTTTTATTTCAAGACTTATAGCATGTATACTGAAATAGAAGGCAAGGGTCTCGTTTGAACTGTCATTATCCTCATAGATTCCAAAACTGTGCAACTCAGATGGGACTTGAATCCATGTTCCAGGACTCGAACCCAGCAAGATTCCAGATTGGGACTTGAACCCACAGACTTTTAGCTGAGACCACACACCTGGTCTCAGGACTGAATGAAGCTCAGATTCTTGATGTCTCGTTGCAGAAGGAATTCAGTGCGACAAAGTGACAGGTAAGAAGTGGATTTACTTAGAAACACCCTCCACAGACAGAGTGTGGGCCATCTCAGAAGACGAGAGGCCCCGAAACATGGGGTGGTTAGTTTTTTATGGGCTGGGTAATTTCACAGGCTAATGAGTGGGAAGATTATTTCAATTATTTTGGGAAAGGGGTGGGGATATCCAGGAATTGGGCCACTGCCCACTTTTTGGCCTTTTATGGTTAGCCTCAGAACTGTCATGGTTCTGGTGGGTGTGTCGTTGAGTAGAATATATTACAATGAGCATATAACGAGGCTCAAGGTCCACTGGAAATCAAATCTTCCACCATCTTGGACCTAGTTGGTTCTAACCAGTTTTTGTCATGTCCTATGGCTATGTCATTCTTTTAAAGGTTGTGCCCCGCCCCCTTCCCTCCTGTTTCAGTTCTGCCTTCTCAGCCAGCTAACCTCTCACCCAGTTTCCTGAGCTTTTGGTCACAGGAGCTATGTTTTTAAAATAATCCAACTAGATGCCCTGCCTCTTCCGCCGTGCCTTATAAGAAGTCTACATCCTGACTGTTGTGATTGTTGATTTCTTTTACCCATCTCGTGCTTTCCATGCTCTTGTGTTCTCACAGGACAATTCTCAGACACTGAACTCTCCTATTTCCTTCCTTCTGCTCCCATTACTTTCCCGTTCTGCCGACTACACGGCAGAGCTGCCAACGCTTCTCTTTCTCTTTGTCAAATCCCTATTCTCCTGATGGCAGTTATCCAAAAACTCCTTACGGCCTGCCACTTATACATTTGACCGCGAGCAAGCTAAGCAAAGAATTAACTCTATAAGAGTTGTGGTCACAGCTGTAAGCAAAGGCAGCCTGGGGAGAAGAAGAAATTTAATTCAAGTCTTTGATTAGGTTTAAGGCCATTGAGTAAAGGATCCTTAAAATGTCACAGTTCATGCCCTGTAAAGCTGACAGAGGTGGAAGGTTGAGTACAATATTTCTGCCACAGTCACCACCCTTGGACACTGAAGAGATCTGTTAAGCTTAGTCCTCTTCCCCAACGCTGTTGACCTTGGACAAGAGGCTGTCCCTCCATGGGCTGCAGGCTTCCTAATCCAGAAATGAGGAGTGGACTCTTGAGAAAAGGAACCAAACACATTCACAACGTCACTGACCTCAGCATGAGCCTTTTCCCTTGGGTGTAACTTTCCAAGCAGTTCACATTTTTCTCATGGTTTTAGGAAACAAACAGACTCAATAGTGTTTATTTCCTGGGTAATATTCCAGCATCATGGGAAATGGAAAGTAGGAAATGTATGATTTTGCTCAACTTGGCTATAACTTTCAGGAGAGGAGAAAAAGAATGACGTCTTCCCAAGACTATATTCTACTCTGGTAAGACAGTCAAGAGATCTTAAACTGACCTAAGAGGTATTATTTTCATACTATATGTCATTAGGCATATTCTGGGAATAATTTACATTCTATTTAAGAAATGCTTTACATAAAGATTTAAAATTCCTCAGTCCTTTGGAAAAAAAATGAATCAATCCTCTAATAGTTGATATCTGAAAATCTGTTCCCTGTTTTCTTCTCTCATTATTTCTAATTACCCATCAAGGTCAACTGCTGATGTCATGTTAGTTTCACGTGGTGGGGGAAAATAAAATTAGAGATTAATTAACTCATGCTTTATGGTATTAGTCAATGCATTTAGACAGCCAATCTCAATTCGTTCAAATAAAAGACCACTTTGAAAAACTCATGACACATGAGTCAATATCCAGAATGTAGATAATGGTACAAATAGAAGATTAAGTGGAAAATGAGTCAGCAATAGAAGAGATAGAGAATGCAAGGGTGAGGCACGCAGATCATTTGAGTCTGTTTTTCATGCTGTTACAACTTAGTCCAAAGCAGAAATTCTTTTTTTTTTTGGTTGTTTATTCCAATCCTTATTCCTTAGAAATGCTCATTTGTTTTAGATGTAAAACTCAAAGAATATATATTCTTTCTACTTCATTTCATTTGTATGAGAATGATGTTTTTCTAAGCAATATTTAAGCTTTTTTTTTAAAAGACAACATCTTTGAAGGATAACATCTCTATGATAGGAAAAGCATGGATGGAGGAATGCAAGTCAGGTGTGTTTTGGGCCAAAAGCAGCCACTGTATTTTCCCACTTCCCAGCTGGGTTGTGTAGAGAGTGGGATAAATGAAGACAAGAAGCATAGGTACTTATTCATTCATCCATCCATCCATCCATTCTTCAATAAGTACAGTGGCTGGGACATTGGAAAATTTGCAGATGCAGAATCACTTGAGGGGCAGCTAGAGACCAGAACTCCATCTGTGTGAAGATACCCCACCTCCTGCATATGATTGCTAGTCACACAATCCCACCCTGCTGAGCTTCACTTTGGTTATAATTTAACCCCAAGTTTGAGGAATTATAAATCAAGCTCAGAATCTATTTTCTAATATAGAATATATAAGCCTTTCAAACATAGTGAAATGGAACAGAATATCCAAAGTCCTCACTCTTTAGAAACAAGCAACACAGATTTAAGGGTTGAGGGTTTTTAATACTTGAAGTGATGAATGTAGTTACATATCCATATCTCCTCATTAATGGAATTAGGGCATTTCAGGGATGGCCTTGGTTTTCTCTTGAGATGATCTGATCTAATCTCATTTACAAATTAAGAAATCAGGGTTCGGACTTCAACCCCCCGATCCAGCTCTACTCTCCCCCCAGAATTCTCTCTAGAAGGAGAAGATTCACGATGAGAGAAATGGTGGAAGAATCTGTCCAGCATAACCTCAGAAAGCCTGCCCATTCCCTCTGCACCTTAGCAGTGTGCAGAATGAGTGAGTTTCCGAAGTCTTAGATAATGGGGATTCTGACTTTTCCACCATATCTCCCAGAAAACAGCTAACTGTATTAGCTTCCTATGTTGCTATAACTAATTACCACAAACTTACTGGCTTAAAAACAGCACAAGTTGATTATCGTACAGTTCTGGAGGTCGGAAGTCTGAAATGCATCTCAGCTAAAATTGAGGTGTTGGCAAGGCTGTATTCCTTCTGGAGGCTCGAGGGGAGCCTTACCTTTTCTAGTATCCAGAGGCTTCCTGCTTTCCTTGGTTTGTGGCCCCTTTCCATCTTCAAAGCCAGCAACTTCAGGCTGAGTCCTCACGCTGCCAACTTACTGGTTTTTCACTCGTCTGCCTCCCTTCCCCCCTTTCCCTTTTAAGGACCTTGTGATTTCACTGGGCCCACCTGGATAATCTATGACAATTTCCCTATTTTAAAATCCACTTATTAGCAACCTTCAATCCCCTTTCTGTGTAACCTAACATATTCACAGGTTGTGGGCATTTGCATGTGGACATCTTTGCAGGGACATTATTCTGCCTAACAAACCTAACAATAAGTTCATGTTCAGAATAATTTTTATTACTACAAAATTAGACTTTTCATTTTGTAAAGTTTTCACTTTCTCTGGATCCTCTAACTTTATATGACATGCTTCCTGGGAATTTTTTACTGCTATAGAAAAGGGAAGATTCTGAAATGAGTACCAGTTCTTGATTATAATTCAAATACAGTATAATGATAGTCATTTGCCTTTTAGTAGATGTCAGAGATTTTAGACATTCCTGTGAGGAAATATGATGTTATTCCTGAACTTTTGTAAATGACAGAATTGCGACAAAAAAATTTCCAGTGTGTGCTAAATAAATCTCTGTGAGGGAATAAAACACTTAATTCAACCAGGTTCTATAAACTTCAGCATGTGGTGTATGTATGTTTGATGAAATAGTGAGTTGTCTATGATGTGCCATCTGTGATAAATTCAAAAGCAACATTAAAAAGTTTGAATATAAAATATAAAATTAACTAGTGAACATAAAAAAAGCAACAGACTCACAGATATAAAGAACAAACTAATGGTTACCAGTGGGGAGAGGGAAGGGGGGAGGCGTGAGATAGCAGTTGGAGATTAAGAGGTACAAAGCACTAAATATGAAATAAATAAGCTACAAGGATATATAGAATGACACAGTGAATATAGCCAATATTTTATAACTATAAATGGAGTACAATGTTCAAAAATTGTAAGTCACTATGTTGTACATCTGAAACTTACATAATATTGCACATCAACTATACCTCAATAAAAAATAATAAAAAAAATTAAGATGACTTTCATTGTCTTGTATTATCACTAAGGGTGAAATGAAGCAGAACCTTATGGTCCTTGCCCCCCCATGTCCTCCATCTGCCTTTTGTTTGTGGAAAAACTTCAGCCAAAGAATAAGTTTAATCAGAGAAGTGAGAAAATGCAGAAGCAAAGAGAAGCAGTCAAACAGAACAAAACAATAACAGTTTAGTCAGTAAGCAAAGTCAAGGACCTTTAGTTCCTCTTCAAGGGCTATAGATAATATTCTGAGCCACATCCTGTGAGCTGTCGGTCGTTTAGATACTGAAATCCCCACCAGGTGGAAGCAGTTAACTACATGATGACCAGGCTGTGGCCATGATGACATAAGCTGCCACAAGTCCAAGAATTGGTCTCAGGGAAATGGGAACAAACCAACCCTGGCACTATAGACTAACTCTTCTTAAAACAATCAAGATGACACTGATCAGACAGCGGCATGACCCGTTTCAAGAAGACTGTCAGAGCTGACTGTGCTGTTTCTGCATGTAGTCCCCTCCCTCTGTCTATAAAAGCTCTTGCCCACGGATTGTCAATGGCGGGGGAGTTGGCCTTTGGACAGGAGTCCACTCCCCACACCAACACCCCACCAACCCCCCCACCCCAGTTGCCAGCATCCAAATTAAAGCAAACTTTCCTTTCCACCAACTTGCCTCTTTATTGGCTTTTGAGTGGCGAGCGGCCAGACCCCACTTTTGGTTACAAGGGTTTGAGAATGGCTTACTTCCATTTTTCTGTTACCCTCTAATACTTTTTATAGGGACATTATATGCTTTGTTTCTATAATGCAAGGACTTTCAAACGTGTCATGTAAATGCTAGGGGTATACTGTGTATGAACCCCAGAGGGCACATAAGATAATTAACAGGGCCATGAAAAAAAAAAAGAATTTCTATTGATATTTATTTTTGTGTTATCTAAAATAAGAAAAAATAAGTTTGATTAATTTTATCTGTATAGATCAACACTTGGTATATCAAACTGTCATGTATACTGTATGTGCATGGAGTACCTTTATATGATTGGTGTATGGAATTGAGAAATAAAAAATATTAATGTTTAGTAAGGCACCTACTGATGTACTTTCTCCATTCTGATGTACCCATTCTTGTGTGATATCTTTTCCAAATATGGCCCTTAAAACCAGGTATCTAAATAAATAAATCGAGGTTAGAGGTTGTCAAAAAAAAAAGTTAGAATTCAAGCTCCTTGCATTTTTTTTCCTTCTCAGCCTCTTTTTCCTTCTCAGCATCCACTGTCTGATGCAAAACAACAAGGGATTCTTCACCAAGGTAAAAATGACTCAAGCAGCAAGCACTGGTGTCTTATAATATAGCAACCTCTTCAGATCGGGCCATTAGTACTAATGTCTTGGCAGGGAGCTTTAGGTCAGCACATTTAAACTCCAGGAGCTTTAAGAACTTTCTGGGATAAAAGAGGGAGTAGGTAGGAGAGGAGCAACTCTAAGAGAAACTCAAAGGATGAGCAAAACATCTGGTTTAATTCAGGCCAAATCTGAAGATTTGGAGGCTTTGTGAAAATTTAATTCATGGTCTGTGACAGGTGGAAAACTTTGATTCTGTGCATTTTAAAACTTATGTTTTACACAGTTGAAATTATATTTTTAAAAAAATTTTTTTTTAAATTAACTTTGCTCTTTTTGCCCAAGTCTGGAACAGGGAAGGAGAGGGGAGTTTTGTTACAGGGAGGAGTTTTGTCTAAAGGCTTCGATCTGTCTTACTCTTCGCTAGCCTAGCACCGTAGTTGCTGCAAAGCTTCTTGGCCCCCACCTACAAGGTTGCCTGTGCTCTGTCCTGGGTGGGAAGCGAAGTAGGGAGAAAAAGAGGGGAGGGAAGAAGGGGAATTCAGTAGCCCAGGCATTTAGCTGAGCTGGCTTTGCTGCAGCTAAAGCATTCCTGTGCTGAAGTGGCCCTGCTTGCTAACACCAGGCCCCTGCTATGTCCTTAGTCTAAGTCTCCATTCAAAGTCCTCTGCAAACAAGGCCTTTGTCTTATTATCCTGTACCTAAAAGTTCATTTTGCTTAGTCTGCCCAGCACCATTCCTTTGTTTTTTTAAACCAACATTCCTTGTAAATGACAGTCTTGCCTTTCACTTTTGTTCTAAACAGGTCTTGCCATCCACTCCCCTCCCCGCAGGGCACCAGGGTCCCATTCCTGAAACTCTGCCCTTTGAACAGACCAATTTGACCTCTCCCCACAGCTGACCTCCACCAACATCCCTATCAGGACCTCCCCTCCCCCCAACACCACTGTGACATTTTAAAACAACATAAGAGAAAAGTACAGAGAATACGCTATTACAGTGGTTCTCAAATGTTAATGAGCACCAGAATCACCTGGAGGGCTTTTTTAAAATATAGGTTTTCGGGCTTCCCTGGTGGCGCAGTGGTTGAGAGTCCGCTTGCTGGTGCAGGGGACACGGGTTCGTGCCCCAGTCCGGGAAGATCCCACATGCCGCGGAGCGGCTGGGCCCGTGAGCCATGGCCGCTGGGCCTGCACGTCTGGAGCCTGTGCTCCGCAACGGGAGAGGCCACAACGGTGAGAGGCCCGCGTACCTCAAAAAAAAAAAAAAAAAAAAAAAAAAAAAATATATATATATATATATATATATATATATGTTGTCAGGTTCCATCCCCAGAGTTTCTGATTCAGTAGGTCTGTGGTGGAGGCTGAGAATTCGAATTTCTAACAAGTTTCCAAGTGATGTTGATGGTTACTGGTCTGGGGACCATTTATCTTTAGAACCACTGATTAATTATGTACACGTGCCTCCAACACCCAGATTTAACAAATATTCACATTTTGCTGTATTTGCATTACACCTTGTTTCTTTTATGAGAAATGAACTGTTCTAGATACCGTGTGGCCTCCTTCTCCCTCCCTTCCCCGTGTCTTCCTTTTCCTGATGATAACTAGGACTATACCATCTGGATACAGTGCACTGGCATGTGGTGGAATTTCCTGTGACTTGAAGTTGAATCTGCTTCCCTACTGGCAGCTTGACTCCTTAATTTCCATCTTCTATCCCACACTGCTACTCTTAATTTTTCTGTCCCTGCTGGGTCACGGATGTAACAGAATATACATTAAACTTTCATTAGGAGAAACTGAATTAGGTTTTTACTGTGAGGAAGACTGGACTTACCAGGCAGGTATTCACTCTATTAATTAAGTTTTAGATGGAGAGAACAAAGATCAGTAACAACTATGTAGAATAAGTAGACAGAGCCTGGGTATAGTAATTTATGAGACCGAAAGCCTTAATACTTAAAGGCTTAAGTATTAAGCCCAGGTTCTGGCATCCTACCTTCCAAGAGAGGATCCAGGGATAAAGTGATACAGTGCACCGAGGAAACCAAATATCAAGCTTACTAATTAAGGGCTCTCAAAGGGGCTAAGCTAGCACCATACATATCTGGCTTTAAATAGGTTGCACACAAGAGTTTTCTTATTTGGTTCTTCCAATACTACAAATTTTTTGTCTAAGTGACAATTTTAAATCAGATGAAATTAAAATTATCTAAATGGTCAAAGGTACTCAGAATTAATACATATATAAGTATATAATTAATACATATATACTTAAACATGAGTAGTGGGCTTCCCTGGTGGCGCAGTGGTTGAGAGTCTGCCTGCCGATGCAGGGGACACGGGTTCGTGCCCCGGTCTGGGAAGATCCCACATGCCGTGGAGCGGCTGGGCCCGTGAGCCATGGCCGCTGAGCCTGCGCTTCCGGAGCCTGTGCTCCGCAACGGGAGAGGCCACAGCAGTGAGAGGCCCGCGTACCGCCAAAACAACAACAACAACGAAAACAAAACAGCAAAAAAAAAACCATGAGTGGTAAGAATGCCCTTCTCTAGGTCCTCTTCTCATTGTCTGTATGCCCCATTCTCTCTTAACATCTTTGCTTTGCTTTTCTATGAGCGCTGCCCTCCCTCCTGGTCTTACCCCTTTATATAGGCAATTTAGCTAGGCCCACTTCTGGCATGGTCACTGTCAGCTGCTGTGGCTGGGTGAGAATTTCTATCCACCCTTTCTCTTCTTCTCTTTATTAGGAAAACAGCTCTTAACTTAGTTCTCATCAACCCTAATGCCCAGCTTAGCTCCATCCGGGTTGAGTGCTTTGTTCAGTTGGCTTACTAGTGGGGATCCCCAGCTATGCTTACCAGTGGGGCTTCCCACCTTTCCATGCCTCTCCAAATTGCTGGGAAATTAGACAGTAATATATACTGGATGGACAACTAGGTGCCATGGGAATTTAACTGAGGGCAGTTAATTCTGATCTGATGCAATTATTTTAATTGGTGCAAAATCTAATATAAGCACTGTGTTTACTTAATGTTTCATGTTATTTATATGTAACCACTCTTGTGAGATTAGCATAATGTTTATGGTTCAGTATTTATACTGTAGTCATCAAACAGTTCTATTATTATCCCATCAGATAACAAAGATAATCATCTAGGCTGAAGATTAAACATAAAAATCTCAAAATTAATCAACACACACACACACATGATCTCTCTCAGGGGTAAAATAAAATCTTCATAAGAATAACAACCACAGAAAAGGTAGATTGATTATTTGAAATGGGATGTTTTAGGTTCTTTCCTTACTCCATTACTGATGCTATCATTTTCCATGATAAAACATTACACTTCGTCAAATAGTTAATTTAAGGGGTTGACAGTCTGGGAAGAAAAAGAAGAAAGTAAAGAATAAAATCTTTTACCTAAGCAGGGGTTTACAGCTTCTTAAAAATGATGAGAATAGTGTAGACTAGATTCAAGAGAGAGATGCTGGAGACACAGCACTTCTTAAAAAACTGTCAGCTGTTTTTCTCCTTTTTTGCTCCTTTTTAGATCTAGGTCTGAGCCATAGAGCGTTAGGAATTCAAAACTTGATGAGAAGAAAGGAATGCCAATATATGCTCATGATGGCAGCGTTTTCCTCTGCACTGAATCAGGTTATTAATATCAGTGTTTTTTCCAACAAGATGATTTTACCAACCAAGAGACCATCCATCCTGAATGAATTATCATAAATAAAACATGAAACATTATCAAAATAAAACATAAAATTATCATAAATAAAACAAAAGTAAAAAATATCATAAATAAAACATAACACAAATAAAACAGTAAATGACCGCAGTTAACACAGACTAGATATAAAACATCCAAAGCTGAGGAAATGCAAAATGCTTAAGTAGTTAGACTAGAAATCTTTTGGTGCAGGGATCTCAAATCATAAGCCAGTGGAATTTAATTTAATATACTTTACTGCCATGCAGAGTTAGGCATATATTGCTACAACCAATAAACCGAATCACTTTGTCCACTGGACAGATTTGAAATTCTGTGTCTTCGTATTGTGTTTCTATTCACTAACGATATACAGCTTTGTTGCCATCACTATCGAGATCATCACTCTCTTTTTTACTTGACAGTGTGAAATAAGAGCACTTTCTCAAAATTTAATAAAACATTTCTTAAAGTTTGAGAAATATATTCATGTTTTAAATTGTGGCTTGTAAATTAGGAGATCTTCAATTCAGGTTCTCATCGGGCACTACATCATTTCTCTTATGTGTTCCAGGAAGCTCTTCTCTCTCTCTCTCCACCTTTCCCCTACTCTCCCCTTCTTTCCTCCTCACTTCCTAATTTCAGCTGATTTATAAATGCATATGATCCTCATTTGTTTGGTATATTGTGAATGCAGTATTTGGTGGATAGAATTCATAGATAATTCATAGAAAGAATGAGTATGTGTGCTTCTGCTTTTTTTTTTCTTTCATTTTTTGCTGGTTTCCTGTACTACAAACAAAAACACACTGTATCAAAGTCAGTATCTGGAGTTAACCAGCACACATCATACCATGTAACCATCCTTGGATACACTCAACAAGAAGAATGAACATGCATATCAAACTGGAAACTGGTGAACATTAATCGGGTATATTTTTCATCTTTTCCCTGCTTCTTAATCAGGACTTTATTCCAAACCAATATGAAACCATTCTGCCTTATTTCCTAAAAGTATCGAGAGAATACCCATCCATTTGTTTATGGCTGCTACGCTGCTTTAAGATACAGTGAGGGATGTGTTAAGTGCACCAGAGATGATCAATAAATGAATGAATTTGTCCAGCTAATGAAGCCATGGGGCAGGATGTAAATGCTATTTATAGTAAACACACACACACACACACACAAGTTTCTGCCTGGGAAGGCATTACTAGGTTTTAAAAGGAGTTGGGAGAAGGAAAGGCTGGGATGGGAGTCATCCAGGAAAAGGAGAGATAGTACCATAATGAGCAAAGTCTCCCCACCCGCCATATGTTGGAAGACTGATCGGCAGCCACACTGACCGGATCCTTAGGCACGTGGACAGGACGGGTGGACAGAGCGTCAGCCCAGACACTTTGGGGCCACACCACAGAGATCATAGCAGGTGAGCCTTGAGTTGGTAGCAATAAGAAACCATGGGAGTTTGGCAAAGGCCGGTGACACAAAATGGTGCTTAAGGAGATTAATCTGGTGGCAGATTGTTCTCAGGACCTCATTCTGAGATTTAATAACAGGCAAGAAATTCTTATCCTTTATTTTCCCCACATCCAGTCCTTATTGGAGGTGATGAACAGTTGGTGCATACTTTCTGAATAAAAACCCCTTCCCAGGCTTGAAGAGGAAGTCTCATTTAAAATTATAGAATTTTCATTGAGGCATAAAGGTGGCTTTGACACAATTTGGTCAACTCCTCTGGAAAGGAAATGCACACTTGCCCAACGAGTCAGTGGTGGCCCCAGAAATTCTGATGCCTAAATATTGGTTCTTTTTCTTACTTTGTGACTCCTTGGTTCAACCTACCTCCTTCTCTGAGAGCCTCTCACAGATTCATTTTCTCTCTTATCTCCCTGAATCATAGGAGATATGATTTTAGCTGGAGGCTTCTTGAGTTCTCCAAGCTGGAGAGATACTTCGTCTCTAAGATTCCTCTGCCTTCCTTTCTTCTGGGTTAAACCATACCCTACTACAAAAGACTTTCCCTGAATTAGCCCAATTAAATCCGATTATTCCTTTACTTTGTGTCCTCTCAGCTCTTAGTAATGAAAACATTTTCATTTCTCCACCTTTTTGAGGGAACGATCTGTTCTACACAAAGAAAAAATTTTGAAGACAAGCTTATTTCTTTGACTGCTGAAGGTTAGTCACCTAGATTGTTTTTTTAAAGGTAAATTTTCTATAATGATATATCACCTATTTATTATGTCTTTTATAACCAAGTTTATTGAATATAAATTAACTTTTTCTTGATTCCAAGTCACCATCATTCGAAAGCATCAATCTTTCTGTCCAAACTTCTCCTCCCAGTCTTTCCCATTTTGTTTATTAGCAATAACATATTTATAGTTGCCCAGCAGAAAGTCTGGAGTCATCCTTCATACCTCCCTATCTTGGCCCCACCTCTAACATATATCCAGAATCGAACCAGTTCTTACTGACTCTATTCTTTCCATTTGGATCCAAGCCTCCATCACCTCTTTCCTGGATGATTGCATTAACTTGCTAACTGTTTTCCTTACTTCTACCCCTGACCCCTTCTACCCACAGTCTGTTCTCAGCACGGCAGGCAGAGTGAGCCTGTCAAAGGGAGTTAGTTTATTATTACTCCTCTGCTCAAAACCCTGCAATGTCTTCTTTACTGCAGAATAAAAGCCAAAGTCCTTACAGTATTCTGAATTGTGACTAAATAAGGCAGTTCTGGTAAAGTGCATGCATTTTCTAACTTGTATTTTCATTTGTGCAGTAACTGTTTTGCATATTCAGGATCTAAGACTGTGTCCCAGAGTTGAGATCAGCAGATAAGTGATGCCTTGATAACTGTGTATTAACTTACACTTGATGTATTGCTTTGTATAATAGAAATGCTTGTCATTTTGTTTTTCACTTTCTGCCTCTGCAGCTGGACTGTTCTTCATGTAACCCTTTGCCTCCCACTGTACTGCTCTTCACATAGTGAATGTTGGCTTACTGCCTCTGCTTACAAACATTTTGGAAAAGTAAAAATGAACAACAGAATCAATGATTCAGTGGCCTCTAAGATGGCTGTTATGATCAGTTTTTTATCTATTTGAAAAGCTGTTTACCCTTCAGTTTTCCATTCATATTAAATCACCCAAACACAAACTTGAGAGCCATTTTTCCCTTCCTTGACTCCATGGCTTAGTTCCTCGTTTCCAGGAACAGGAACTTGATTGGTAAGTGGTCATGCTATACAAACATGGAAGGATCTCCCGGTGCAAACTGCTGACTATTTTCCACAATTTAAACACCACAAGGCAAGCCCCAGCCTAAACCATAATATGGCAAAGTTTTTTAAATATAAAATCCATACCCACTATTAGTCTAGTGTTTTCTTCCAGAATAAAAAGGGCTCAATTTTGTAACTAAAGAAACAAAAAAAATGAAAAAAACAAACAAAAAAACATAGAAGGTATGTCTGTGTGTGTGTGTGTGTGTGTGTGTGTGTGTGTGTGTGTGTGTGTGTGTGCCTGTGAGGGACAGAGAGAGGGGAGAGGGAGAGAGGGAGAAATGTGGAGGGGAGAAAAAGGAGAGAGAGAGAGGGAGGGAGTATGCCACGGTACAGTGGAAAAAGCATGACACTGGGCGTTAGGAATTTTTTTTTTTTAATCTTGACTTGGATATTAACTTGCTGTATCATCCATAGCATATCTCAACCTATTTCCCCTCAGTTCCTCACTATAAAAATCCATGAATTTAACCAAATTAGTGATAGGAAACATGTGTGTCTTCCTCACACTGATGCCCATAACAGGTATAACTTACCAATAAGTATTCTCACCTGCTAAACAAAGATTTGTTATTGTAATCAATATTAACATAATACTCTAGAAGGCACTAACAAGCAATTAAGCATGGAATATGAGATAAAAACGATTTGCCTCTAATGATTTTTAAGGCCTCTGATTCTATTTTCTCTATTGTCATAGGAATGACAGTTTTCCATGTTAATTACCAAGATTTATCTACTAAGATAAGTAAGTTACTTCAAAATCTATTGCCTACTAAATAAGAAATAATATATAATACCACTTATTGAGTATTTATTATGTGCCAAGTCATAGATTTTTAATGTATCCATAAATCTATCTATTATGTACATTTGGTCATTGGAATAATCTTTTAAGATGGGTATTTTTGCCTTAACTAGGAAATTAAAGTTCTGAGAGGCTCAGTAACTTGTTCATGATTACACTTCTAATTTTAAAATATTCTTAAATTTATCATTTCTTACTTGTAAACTTGGCAACTTGACAATACACTCCATTGGCCAGGCACTAGGGAAAAAGGAACTTTCATCCATTGCTGTTGGGAATGCAAAATGTTATAATCCTTATGAAGGAAAATTTGGCAACATCTAATAAAACTATTTGCTTTAAACCCCAGAAATTTCACTCCTAGGAATCTACCCTTAACATACACCTCCACAGGGGCTGCCCTAGTGGTGCAGTGGTTAAGAATCTGCCTGCCAATGCAGGGGACACAGGTTCGAGCCCTGGTCCGGGAAGATCCCACATGCCACGAAGCAACTAAGCCCATGTGACACAACTACTGGGCCCACGTGCCATAACTACTGAAGCCCGTGTGCCTAGAGTCCATGCTCTGCAACAAGAGAAGCCACCGCAACGAGAAGCCCACGCAACGCAACAAAGAGTAGCTCCTGCTCACTGCAACTAGAGAAAGCCTGCGCGCAGCAACAAAGATCCAACGCAGCCAAAAATAAATAAATAAAATAAATTTATTAAAAAAAAATACACCTTCACAAATTCAAAACAACAGATGCACAAGCTTATTCATTGTGGCATTATTTGTAATAACGAAATATTGTAACAACCTAAATGCCCATCCATAAAATACTGGTTAAATAAACAATGGAGCAATAGTAGCTATCAAAAAAATGAGACAGATCTCTAAAAATTGATAAGGAATCATTTCCAGGATATAATGTTAAGTGAAAAACAGCAAGAAAAAAAGAATGTATATAGTATGTTACCTTTTGTGCAAAAAAGAAGGTGACCTAAGTATATACATGAACATCTATCTATCTATCTATCTATCTATCTATCTATCTATCTATCTATTTAACCATCTACCTATGGTGGGAACAAGGTAGAGGAGATTTGGAGAGAGACTTTGCTGACTATAGCTTTTTATATAGCTTTGACTTGTCAAACATGTCAATGTTATATATTTTCAAAAAATAAAACTAAATTTAAAAGTGTAAAAAATCAAGCACTAAAATGAAATACAAATAGAAACAAATGTCTTTAGCAGTATGTGAAATTAAAGACATATCCATACATATCCATATAGACAAAAACTTCAAGTAATTTAAGCACACACTCTAGATTGTATACTTTTGTCAGATATATAAGCGCACTGCAAATTACTTTATAATTTTACTTACTAGGTTTGCTATTGGTAATAGTATTGTTGTAATTCTGAAACTATTTTGAGTATACATTGGATAGGACTAATGAGTAAATATTTTGTTGTTTTTGGAAATCTCAGCTGATTTTTACTGAGGGATAAGGAGACACAAAGAAGAGGATAAAGAAAAAGAAACCTATAGTGTAGGATTTCAATTGTACATAATAATATCAACTCATGATTTTAAGATACATTATATATATATATATATATATATATATACTTTTTTTTTTTCATTGAAGGGGCCTAGAAGAAGTAACATCCTTGTTGTAATTGTATCCAGAATCCAGATTTTGATATCTAAAACTTATTTCCCATTAAAAGGAACCAGGTCTCCTTGGAGAAATGGAAGATTCCAGGTATAGGCAAGGAAAGTATAAGTACAAGGTGAGCCTGGAACATCTTATGCTAGAAAGCAACGACGTGCTCAAAGATTAATGGGGCAATGTCAAAAGGACCCAGGAGCCGCATGAAGTGGAACCTGCTGATCAAACTTGAGGCAATTTTGGCATCAAAAAGAAAAATGATGTTAATGGATTATAACACACTGAATTTTAAAAAAAGTGATTACAAATTTATGGTAATATGAGCAAAAAGAGAGAGGAAGGGAGAAAGGGATAGTTCTCTAGAGCAGAATGGCAGCTAATAAATGTAGAAGGAATGATGAGAATTTAAAAATCACCATTTTATAACACACAATATAATATCTGATTCAGAGATGAATTATTAACGAATAGTGGAGTCATGGGGGTACAGATTTGTTGAGACAGAATGTTTACATAATCTCAAATGATTACCCCACAAATTACTTACTAATAACCAAAGGGAAAATGTGGTTTTATAATGAAAAGTGCCAACAGTGGGACGGCCTGACATCATGGCATTCTGTGTCTCCTGACACAATGTGGTAAGAGATAGAAGACATCACCTCACTGTGTTAATGCTGGAAAATTTTCATAAAGAATCAGAAGAATCCAGAATGTGGTACAGTGTCCTGGAATAGCTGGCCTGAACTCTTCGAAGAATCAATGTTGTGGGAAAAAACAAGGAAAGTGGAGAACTGCTTCTGGATTGAGGGAGCATAATGATACAAAGAGAGCCAATTTAATGCATGAACCTTGATTGACACTGGGTGGGTTGGGGTGTAGAGCTATAACTGACTGTTTTTTTTGTTTTTTTGTTTTTTTTTTTTTTGCGGTATGCGGGCCTCTCACTGTTGTGGCCTCTCCTGTTGCGGAGCACAGGCTCCGGACGCGCAGGCTCAGCGGCCATGGCTCACGGGCCCAGCCGCTCCGCGGCATGTGGGATCTTCCTGGACCAGGGCACGAACCTGTGTCCCCTGCATCGGCAGGCAGACTCTCAACCACTGCGCCACCAGGGAAGCCCTATAACTGACATTTTTTGATAAGTAGGGAAATCTGAGTATTGGCTGTGCATTGAATTATCATTGAATTAATGTTGATTTTCTTAGGTGTGATTATAGTGTCGTGGTTGGTTATGAGAACGTCTTTTTCTTGGGAGATGCCTACTGAGGTGTCTAGAGATGAAATGTCATGATGTCTGTGGTCTACAATGAAATGACTTGGCAAAAGGGAAGTGTGTGTGTGTGTGTGTGCATGTGCGTGCGCCCGTGCACACGCAGAGGAAAGATGTTGACAGTGAATCTAGATGAGGAGTATGTGACTTTTTTGTTCCATTCTTTCAACTTTTCTGTAGGTTTGAAAATTTTCACAATAAAAAAATATATATTAAAAAAAATCATATTGCTATTAAGCAGTCAAACCCGGGTTTGATTTCAGGTCTTACTGTAGTGAAAAGCCATACTCTTTCCATTAAACCTCACAGTGTCTATTTGCATAAGTAGTTTGTGTGCGAATAACACAGTTGTTTTTCAAATTAGTGATTATTAGAATTTCTAAATTTGAACCCTGGGAAACTCAAGCCTTTAAAACGTGATGGTTAGGACATAAACACTTCGCGCCACCTGAGGACACATTTCCTAATTTTATACTTGATAGGGTTTTTAAAAAGGAGCACTTACTGCTCTCTGGGGCCCTGTTATTGGTGTATATATTGAAAATGCATCTTCTGCAATTCTGTCTTTCTTATTAATGCCTCTAGAAAAAAACCATTAGTCTACTTGTTCCAAGTAAACACTCATAGATTTGCCTACTGGTTGATGGCAGGAATAAAATAAAATTAACTTATATACATAGCCATATTTAAGAACTTAAATCCATATGTGAGAGTGCTGAAAACCAGATATCTTAGATTCACTGTGTAATTGGAATTTATAGATGAAATTTGAGTAAAACAGGAAAAAATGGCACTGAAAAGTCTTCAATCTTGTGGCTAGCCATGGCTTCAGAAAGACACAATGCAAAATTAAAACCTGGGATCAGCCTTAGGTCTACCAGATATAACATTGAATGGATGCTCAGTTAAGTTAGAATTTCTGATAATAAATACTTTTTAGTATAAGTATGTACTGAATATCTCAGGAGATATACTAAAAACAAAAACTAAAACTCCTTGCTTATCTGAAATACAAATCAATTGGGCATCCATTCCATATTTTTATTTGCTAAATCTGAAACCCTACTCATCCCACCAACCACTGATGTCTGAGTTAGGAGCTGGGACAGAGGGATAGAGTGGGAGAAGTTGCGAATTGGTTAGTAAGAGGAATGGATAATGAAATCCTAAAAATATTACTTTGGAAGATTACCATTCTATGGCTTGCTTCCTTTATCAGAATAGACAAAAGGCCTAATATCAAAACCTCCTAAAAAGAAATAACAGCTATATCATCATCAAAACTGTAGCCCCACAAAAGATATTAATAATTCAGAAATCTAATCATTCATTTTCAAAACATAGGAGGTGATATGTGTGAACTGTTTATAAAAACAGCTATTCTGGGGCTTCCCTGGGGGGTGCCGTGGTTAAGAATCCGCCTGCCAATGCAGGGAACACGGGTTCGAGCCCTGGTCCGGGAAGATCCCACATGCCGTGGAGCAACGAAGCCCGTGCGCCACAACTACTGAGCCTGCGCTCTAGAGCCTGTGAGCCACAACTACTGAAGCCCAAGAGCCTAGAGCCCGTGCTCCACAGCAAAGAGAAGCCACCACAATGAGAAGCCCATGCACCACAACAAAGAGTAGCCCCTGCTCGTCGCAACTAGAGAATGCCCGCGCACAGCGATGAAGACACAACGCCGTCAAAAATAAATAAATAAATTCATTAAAAACCCCCAGCTATGTAAAGTAGCTGTAAAGTTCCTTACATGTAAAGTTCTTCTTATCCCTCAATAAATGTATAGCCTGTCATTTTATTTATTTTAAATTATTTATTATTACTGTTCCTAATTTCAGTGGGAACTTAGGGTTTTACTGTAACTTTTGCTTTATGAGTAGTCTCGAACATACTAAGAAAGTTTTATTGCTAATCCACCATGAATGTTTTCATTTGTTTGTTAATCAGAAACTTTGAGTTTTACTAAGTGCCTTTTCAGTGATGATACTTTTTTTCTCCTTTATTCTGTTGATGTAATGAATAGAATTAGTAGATTTCCTAATGTTTAATCAACCTTGTTTGCCTGGGTTCATATTCCAGCTTTGCTATTAACTACTTGCCACTAAAGTGCCACTAACTTTGGGTAAGTCACTTAACGTTTCTGTTTCCTCTTTTATAAAACGAGAATAATAGGGTTGTTGTGAAGTTTAGATGAGTTAATATATGTAAACTGCTTAGAGTGGCCTGGCATATAGAAAGCACTATATATGTTTTAGCTATTATTTCTATTCATAGGTGAGAATGAGCTATAATTGTGTATATGAGCATGGGAATCTGCTACCTCCGTCAGGTTTGGTGTCAGGGTTATGTTCGTTCATAAAAATGAATCCAAGAGCTTTCCATTAATATCCAGGCTCTGAAACATTTAAAAATAACATAGGAAATTACCCATAGAGCCATCTGAGCTTAGGGACTTTACAAGCATTATGTCTGATTAACTTTTTCATTTCTTCCATGGCTATCGGTCTTTTGGGATTTTCTACCTTTTCTTTAATTAATTTCAGCACTTTGTTTTTCTGAGAAATCTATGTCTTCATATTTGTTGGCATAGGGGGTCTGCCTCACATAGTGAAAGGCTGTGCACTGCAGTGTAGAAAGCACAGACTCTGTAGCCAGGCCGCCAGATGTGAATCCCAGCCTCTCACTTACCAGGTAGATGATATTGGGCTCATTTTTTTAACCTCTTCCCACTTGAGTTTCTTTACCTTAATATTGGGCTAAAAAGATACTTACCTCATAGGGTGGTTGTAAGATTTAAATCAGTTAATAAATGTAAAGTACTTAGAACAGTGCCTAGCATATGGCAAGTGATATGTTGTATTTGTTATTATTTGCCTATGATTTTTATAATTTCCTTTATACCTGTGATTATATTCCTTTTTAATTCCTGATATAGTATATTTCTCCTCATTTTACTGAACCATTTAGCAAATGCTTGTCTATTTTCTTGGTTTTTTCAAAGAGCCAGCTCTTGAATTTCATCTATTGGTTCTTTTTTATTAATTAATTTCTCAATTTATCTTCAGTAATTCTTCGCTCCTTTCTTATTTTTTGTTCTTTTTTAGCTTTTTGTGTTCAGTCCTTAATTCATTTCATTGTTTCTTATATTCCACATATTTGTTCTTTTCTGTCTGGCTTTCTTCACTTAGTATGATAATCTCTAGGTCCATCCATGTTGCTGCAAATGGCATTATTTCATTCTTTTATATGGTTAAATGGTATTCCATTGTATAGATATACCACATCTTTATCCATTCATCCGTAGATGGACATTTAGTTTGCTTCCATGTCTTGGCTATTATAAATAGTGCTGCCATGAGTTTTCTCTGGATATATGCCCAGGAGTGGGATTGCTGGATCATATGGTACCTCTATTTTTAGTTTTTTAAAGAGCCTCCATACTGTTTTCCATAGTGGCTGCACCAATTTACACATCACTCTCTTTTAATTTACTGTTTCTCTCTCTCTCTCTCTCTTTTAGTGAATGGTACCACCATTCACCCTGTTACTTAGGCCACAAACATAGAGCCCCTCCTTAATTCTCCTCTTCCTCACCAGTTAACCCAGTCCATGTCACTGCCACCTTCCAAATACATCTTGAACCCAACCAATTCTCACTACCTCCACTATTCTCACAATAGTCCAAACCATGGTCAACCCCAGCCCAGGCCACTGCAATGGCACCCTAGCTGGTCTTCTTGCTTCCCCTGCTGCTTTCAGCTTCAAGTTTGTTTTCCATACTGACAGAGCTCTTTAAAAATATATGTTGTAGTTCCCTCATATGTGAAATATAAAAAACAAACAAGCAAAACCCAAAATAAATGACCAAACCACACCAGACAGAAACAGACACCTAGATATAGAGAACAGAGCAGTGGTCAGCAGAGGGGAAGAGGTGGAGGGGGGGGAGGTGCAGTGGGTAATGGGGATCAACTCTATGGTGACAGATGGAAACTTTGGGTGGTGAGCATGCTATTGGGTGTACAGAAGTAGAAATGTTGTACACATGAAAGGTATGTAATGTTATAAACCAGTGTTACCTCAGTAAGAATAAATAATATTTAAAAATTAAATTAAATTTAAAAAAATACACGTCATATCACATTCCTCCCCACATCACATTCATCAATAGCTTCCTGTCACATTTAGAGTAACACTTGAGCTCCTCCAAGGGGCCATGAGCTGCCCTTTGTCCCCTCTCCAGCTGTCCTCCCCTTGTCCACTAGTGCTCACCGGGCACACTCGTCCAACTTGTCGCACTCAGGATGGCCACTGGCTGCTTCCTTCTTTTGGTGTGCCCTCCCCGTGTAGGTGCATGACTTGCCCCTATGCATTGCTGGGTCCCTGCTCAGATGTTAACTCCTCAGAGACCCCTTCCTTGACCACCAGCCCTGTCTACTCACACTGGGTTTTATTTTTCTTCACTGAACTTATCTTCATGAATCTTTCCCATGCAAATATTTTTGGGCTTATTTGCTTATTGTTTGTGTTTCCTCTGAGACTATAAGACCCCCTGAGGAACTTTGTTCACTGCTGTACTCTCAGCACCCAGAAGAGTGCTTGGCACACAGCACCCAAATATGCGTGTAGTAGTGTGCAATTTTTGTTTTGATTTTTTTCTCTAATTCAAGAGTTATTTAGAAGATCATGGTATTGCTAAATTCTCTGTGATATTTGCTTGTTAATTTTTTATTGTAAATTTCTAGTTTTACTATATTGTGATAGAGAATGTGACCTGTTTTGTTTGAGAAATTTATTGAACTATTTGACTCTTGTAAATGTTTCATGGACATTTGAGTAGAATGTATATCCTCTGTAGAGTTAAATATATTGGGTAAATCAAGCTTCTTAATGGTATTATTTAATAGTTCTATATTTTAAAATACTTTGGTTTACTTGGTCCATCAAAGTCTAAAAGAACTGTGTTAGTCTCCCACTACAGTTGTGATTTGTGTCAAATTTTCCTTTGGTCCTTTAAAAAAAGTTTTGGGTTTATGTTCCACTTCTATGTTATTTGAATAAAAGCTAAATGCTATTGTAGTTTCTTTTTAGATTTTATGTCTTTGTCCCATTTAATGCATTTTCCCTTGAACTCTACTTTTTCCCACTTTATTATTGCCACCCTGCTCTCTTTTTTGTTTACATTTATTGATACTCTTTATCAATCAATTGACGATGTTTTGGAGTCTTTTAGCTATATCTCTTGCAAACAGTACATATGGGATGTCTTTTTTTACTCAATCTGATAATCTTTGTTAATCAAGAAATTAGCCACTTTACAGTTGTTATAGAATTAATATGTTAAATCTGACTCTTGTCATCTTATTTGATGCCTTTTTTTTTGGTATTCTCTCATTTCCTCCTTTTCTGAGTTTACCGTAATGATTCAATTTTTTTTCATGGACATTTTTCCCCTTCTTTTAATTTAGGAATTATACATCCTATTCTTTATCCTAATAGCGGTTATTTAAGATTGTCACTTGGCCAAGAAGAATTGTTAAAAATGGCAATTCTCTCAACAGAAAATGAGAGAGGCAAAACAATCGAGTTTTAAAATGTTATTGGTATGTTGACTTCCTTTAAAGCTAGAAAAATAAAATTGCGGAATTCTGGTTTTGGTGTAAATAAAATATTTAAACAAAATAATATTGTGAGTTTTGGGACTTCCCTGGTGGTCCAGTGGTTAAGAATCTGCCTTCCAATGCACAGGACACAGGTTCAATCCCTGCTCGGGGAACTACGATCTCACATGTCACAGGACAACTAAGCCCATGCGTCACAACTACTGAGCCTGTGAGCCACAACAACTGAGCCTGCACACTCTGGAGCCCACATGCCACAACTAGAGAGAAGCCTGTGTGCCACAACTAGAGAAGTCCATACACCACAACAAAGGATCCCACATGCTGCAGCTAAGATTTGATGAAGCGAAATAAATAAATAAATATAATATAATATAATAATATTGTGAGATTTAATACACCTACTTTTCAATTTTTGATATTTTTTTCAAGTACTTTGATGTTCTGGGGAAAAAAATTAACCATTAAAAAACTGACAACACATAAAAGCATTTATATCGGGCCACATAGTTCTTTCGCCTCAGGCTCCAGTATGGTTTGGCACTGCCCTGATCTTCATTTAAAATTTTGATATTCTAAAACCATCATGGATTTTTTTTTGTATTAACATTGATTTTTAAAAATTGCATTAGAACTTCCTTGGTGGCAGAGTGGTTAAGAATTCGCCTGCCAATGCAGGGGACATGGGTTCGATCCCTGGTCCAGGAAGATCCCACGTGTTGCGGAGCAACTAAGCCTGTGCACCACAACTACTGAGCCTGAGCTCTAGAGCCTGTGAGCTACAAGTACTGAGCCCCCATGCCACAACTACTGAAGCCCGCGTGCCCAAGAGCACACACACTGCAACTACTGAGCCCACGCGCTGCAACTAGTGAAGCCCACGCACCACAACTACTGAAGCCTGCATGCTCTAGGGCCACATGCCACAACTACTGAGCCCACCTGCTGCAACTACTGAAGCCCACGTGCCTAGAGCCTGTGCTCCACAAGAAGAGAAGCCATGGCAATGAGAAGCCTGAGCACCACAACAAAGAGTAGCCCTTGTTCACTGCAACTAGAGAAAGCCCGTGCGCAGCAACGAAGAGCCAATGCAGCCAAAAACAAAAACAAAAAAATTGCATCAAAATAGTCTATTTTGTTACTGAGTTTTGTAGTGCCCCCTTAAACTCTGTGCCTGCAATGAGTGCTTCGCTTGCCTCACCCTAACCCCAGACCAGTTTCAGAATTAAGTATGGTGTTTACTGTTAGGTTTTGGCGGCTAATCTTTATCAGGTTAAGGGTGTTTCTTCATTTTATAAGAGTTTATTTCATAAATGGATGTTGGATTTGGCTTCTCTTGAAAAGTTTATATGAATTCCTCCTTTAATCCCTTCTGAAATGAGTTACATCAGTTCAAATCTTGTCTAATGTTGAACCTTATTAGCATTCCTGGGACAAATGCTACTTGGCCTATTTTTTAAATTTAATTTAATTTTTTTTTTTGCAATACACGGGCCTCTCACTGTTGTGGCCTCTCCCGTTGCGGAGCACAGGCTCTGGATGCGCAGGCTCAGCGGCCATGGCTCACGGGCCCAGCCGCTCCGCGGCATGTGGGATCTTCCCGGACCAGGGCACGAACCCGTGTCCCCTGCATCGGCAGGCGGACTCTCAACCACTGCACCACCAGGGAAGCCCAAACCCCAGTTCTTTTGAATCCACATATTGTGAACTCGAATCCAACACAGACTTTTCCCACACTTGGTTAACTTAAAGATCTGTAAACTGAAAATACAGGTACTATATTTATTGAAAAACTTCTGCATATAAGTGGACCCATGCAGTTCAAGCCCATGTTATTCAATGGTCTACTGTACATATTATTTATGTAAGAATGAGCTTTTCTTTTTTTTTTTTTTTCTTTTGCGGTACGCGGGCCTCTCACTGTTGTGGCCTCTCCCGTTGTGGAGCACAGGCTCTGGATGCGCAGGCTCAGCGGCCATGGCTCACGGGCCCAGCCGCTCCGCGGCACGTGGGATCTTCCCGGACCGGGGCACGAAACCGCGTCCCCTGCATCGGCAGGCGGACTCTCAACCACTGCGCCACCAGGGAAGCCCTACTTGGCCTACTTTTAAGAGACAAAATTCCCATTTTTAATACTATGTATGGTTTAGTTTATTAATATTTTTATATATTTTTATATTTATATCCATATAGGATATTTGCTTATTGTTTCTTTGATGGCTGTTTCTATAAGGATTATACCTCATAAAATGAGTTATGTGGCTTCCCACATCTATCTATGCTCTAAAACTGTTGGGTTAGAAAAGAACTATCTGTTTCTTAGGTGCCTGGTAGAAATGACCCACAAAATTGCCTGGGCCTGGTGCCACTGGTGGGAGAGCAGGGGAAGAGAGACTATTATTTCAATTTCTATTACTTAGGTCTTCTGTCTCTTCTTAAACTAAATTTAGAAATTTATATTTTCCTACTAAATTGTAGGAACTTCCCTTTTAGGTTTTTAAAATTATTGGCATAAAAGTATATGTGTTACTCTTTCATAATTAAAAATGTTTCCCTGTATCTGAAGTCCCTTCTCATTTTTGTTCTTCATGTTATTTCTCTCTTTTAGTTTCTTTTAATTATTATTAACTTTTAGTTTTGTTTCATTAATTTCCTCTTTTTACATGTATTTGCATCTTGAGTTGAAAACATCATTCATTTATTTTATATATTACCTTTAATATTTAGAGCTTTTAGTTTTGTCCTGTTCTGAATCATTTGTGTTTTTCATTTTGATTTCCTTTTTCAGTTAATACTTATTTTAAAGTGTTTTTATTTTTTTATCTACAGATGTGAATTTTTTGAATATGTTTTTGTTATTAACCTCTGACTGTATTGCATTGTGGTCAGTAAATGTGGCCTATGTAGTATAAACTTTTGGAATTTGTTGATATTTCCTTTGTTAATACATGGGCAATTTGGGGGAATGCTCCAGGTGAGTTTGAAAAGAATGTGTCTTCTTTCTCTGTTGGGTATAATGTTTTCTCCCTACATGTCTCCTACATATCTACTAGAGCAAGTAGTCATCCAAACTGGGTCATCCAAATTCTCTATATTCTTATTTATATTTCGTTAACGTCATCTGTCATTTTCTGAGAGAGTTCTGCAAGAATCTCATGGTGGGATTGTGGATATGTCTATTATTCCCTGTAACTTTATAAACTTTTACTTAATTTTGAAGCCATGTTGTTAGAGAAACATAAAAACTCATGGCTATTTTCTCATTGGTTAATTATGCTTTTTGCCAATATGAAACATCGCTCTCTTTTTTTTTTTTTTCTCTTCTAAGGCTTTTCACATTGAATTCTACTATGTCTGACATGAATCCTACAACAGGTTTCTTTTAGTTAGTGTTTGCCTTTGTCACGGAAAATCAAGATTCTGGATTGTATTTTGAAATGTATATTAAAATGCAAAATGGTGCATATGTTAGAAAGGGAAAAAGAAGAATATATACTAATATTTGCTTGTATTTGCATTAAAAGTACTAAAAGAGTACACAGGAAAGCAGGGATGTGCTGACTACGCATTTTGGGCAAATGCTGAATGGCTGCATGTTAAGAATATCACCTTAATTTTTGATGAAGCCAAATATCACCATCACAAAATGACTTCTGGGACGTAAGTATATGAAATATATTTGAATTTATGTTATAATTAAAATTTTATTATTAAAATTTGTTAGCCACATTTTACAAGTTTGACATTGTAATGCAGAGATAATAATTCTTTTTCAGCACTGTCAGCACCTATGGAAAACTATACTGGGCATTTTTAATACCAATTACTTTCATTCTTTCAACTGAAGTGAGTGGAGGAGCAAGAGGCTTTCTTGCCAGCTCTGGCAGTATAGGGTCCTGCTCATGGTGTTGTTGCCACTGTACTATTAAATTTGCCTTCCTCCCTAATAGCAACTAAAATGAAGACTTAGTTTGTCTTTGACTCCTGGACTCAGAGATTTGATCAATGGTGATGGTGCATTCTCAACGAAGCAGTGCCACAAAGTCTGTATACAGACTTCAGATTATTACCCTTACTTACATTTTTTTAATTCTTAGTATAATTCACTTGAGAAAAATTTGTTATTAAATGTTGAATCTACAAAGGTATCATTCGAACAACAAAATAGTCTTTCGAGATAATAAAATTGCCTCTGAATTTCCATTTCATATCAGTTTTCACTTTATACACACCAATTTCAGAAACCTCCCTGGGGTAGAATAATACATGACATTGATATAGGTATTTGGTCACTCGGCCTCTACAATACTGAGGCCCAAGCTACAGCTGAAAATCAAATGTTGGTTAAATACTGAAGCCCAAGGCAAACCTTGGTGCATCCTCATATAACACTAATAAAAGTGGAACCTTGTATAAGTACTATCCATTAAATATTTTTAAATTAATGAAGTATTTTAAAAGTTTATCTGTCATTTATTCACTCTACTTATAAAAACAGGCTTTTACTTTTTTTTAATGTTACTTATTTACTTTACCTGTCCCCCCCAAAAAGTATTGCCTTTATCTGTATTCTTAATCGTGAGAAGATCTGCACAGTCTTTATCATAATGGTTGTTAGTCCTAACACAAACAACGAGCTACCAGTAGTGGGCTATTTATCACAAGATTAGTGACTAAAATTTATGCCTAAACTAGAATTCACAGTATTAGGTGAGCAAACATGGTTTTCCATGACTAACATTCTAACAAGTCTGTTCCTATAGCAAACTACACTAATTTTCATGGTCTTAAGGTCATAGCTCAACCATTTTTGGGGTGATTAAAACAAACTGTTCAACATTATCAGAAAGCTATTTGCCTCTTTTAAATGGACTTAGATAGAAACTCAATTTTATGTTGGCAAGATATACACTAAGCATAAACCTGACAAGAAAGGATGTTCTCCTTAACTTGACTAATATTTATTTCTTAGTGCCCTTAAGATAAATGTTTTGAAATTATTTTCAATTTTTATATTTATTCATATTACAGTAGGCAATGGCTAGTTCAGCAATTTGCATTCATTTTCATAGCATCTGTTAATAGTCTTCCTTACTTTCAAGGTTCTTCATTAAATTGCCATTTAGTCAAGAATGAAATAAAAATAAATGGTAATTATAATTTTCTATTTTCACAGCATGTGTTATCTATCTTATATCTTTATTTTCAAACTTTCCGAATTATTTTTATAAATATCTCTCTTATAAACAGCTTGTAGCTGGAGTTATTTCACAGAGTCTTAGAGTCTCTTTCTTTTAATAAGCTAGTTACATTCATATTGTGATTTACTGATTATGTTGCAAATCCTTTCTCCAATTTTTCTCCATGCTTTGTATTTACCATAATTTCTAGTTGGTTACTTCCCCCCACTTTCTTGCCTCTTATTGTATTTAGATTTCTCTGATCCAACATTTTGTTCCATGTATTTGAAATTTTGAGAAAAACTGAGACTATATCATATACATATGAAAGAATGAATTAGAGATCACATATTTTTAAAGCCTGATGATTAAAAAGATGAGTATCAGGATAGATATAACTGAAGAATGAATTAATGAGCTTAAGATCAAGACAAGAAATTCTCCCAGGATGTAGCAAAAGGATAAAAAGATGGTTAATCTGAACAAAAAGAAAAATGTTAAGACCTCTTTTGATATTGTTATATATCAGGACAGGGAAGGGTTCCTCCTATAGTATAGTGAAGATCCAAATTTTCCAACTTTTGGTCTCGTTGAAATTCCAGAAGGACAGAAGAGGGAGACAATAGTCAAAGAAACAGTAGAAGAGAATTTCCAGAATGAAGGAAGACGTGTGCTTATGCTAAACGAACCCATCGAGTGCCAAGTAAGTTTTTTTTTTAATTCCAAAACTAAGACAAAACACTACCACCACCAAGAGCAAACTCTTTATATCCAGACATGCTATATTAAAATTTTAGAGTATCAACAAATTAGAGAAAATCCTAACAACTTCTAAAGAGGAAATCTTAAAGAGGGACTAGAAGAAGACTGGTATCAGATTCCTCGTCAACAACATTAGATGGACGATGATAGTAAAACATTTTCTGAGGCTATTATTATCTTGATACAAAACCCAGATAAAATAGCATGAAAAAGGAAAATAAAGGCCAATTACATTTATGAACAAAGATGCAAAAAAATTGCTAGCAAAATACCACCAAATCAAATCAAAATAATATATTACAACCAAATTGAATTACCCCAGGAATGCAAGAATTATTTAACATTAAAAAAATCAATAAATGTAATTCACTATATTATTTTATTAAAGGAGCACCATTTGATTATTATAATAGATGAGAAAACTTTTAACAAATTGAAATAATGATTGAATATGTTAGCAAAATAGGAATAAAAGGAACTTCCTTAATCAGAAAAAAAAAAGCATAAAACAAAAACCTCTAAAAAACACTAACCTAAATGATAAAATGTTAGACATATAACTTCTAAAATCAGGAACAAGATAAACATGATTACCATCACTGCTTGTTCTCAACATTGTATTTTAGGTCAGTAGAACAAAAAAAGAAGTGAAAGATATTAGAAAGGTCTAAGAATGGAAAAAAATGTCCTATTCACAGAGATGAGTGGCTACACAGAAAATCCCCCAAAATTTACATATTAAAATTAATAATAGCCTTTTAGAAAGGTGGCTGACAAAAAACTAGAATATACAAAAATTAATTGGATTTCTATATACCAGCAATACACAGAAAACATAATAATAAACAATTTTTTAAAACACACACCATTTGCAGTAGCAGCAAAAAATATAACGTATCTAAGAATAAATATAAGGTATCTAAGAATAAATATAAGAATAGACGTGCAAGACCTTTTATAGAGAAAAATGTTAACTTTATCAAAATATATTAAGGAAAATCTTGGAATGGATTGTTAACAAAATTGTTAATTCCAATTTAATCTATAGATTCAGTGAGATTTCATTGAAAAGCTCAATAATTTTTTTTAAGGAACTTAATTATCTTATAGGCAACCACAAAGACCTAAAAATTAGCCAAGAGACTCCTGAGTAACAACACAGTAGGGGGAGTTGCCCCACCTGGTACCCAGATATATTATGAAGCAAAAGTAATGGGTTATGTGGGTAGGTGCAAGGAGAGCCAAGTTGACAACTGAAACAGCGTTAAAAGCCCAGAAACAGATTCACACCTTATAGAAACTTGAAATATGATAGCACTGTATAGCATTGAGGAAAGGAAGGACTATTCAATAAATGCTGAGACAATAAGTAATCCATATGGAAAAAAGTGAAATAGAATTTTCTGTGTATTACACCATACCCAAAAGTCAACATGAGATCCGAAGATACAAGACTGAATTTTTAGAAGAAAATAAAAGGATATCATTATGCTCTCAGAGTAGATTTTTTTTTTAAAATAAGATGTAAAAAGCATTAACCATCAAAGGTGAGACTGATAAATTTGACTATATTAACATTAAGAATTTCTCTTTATCAAAAAAATCATAAAGTTTGTTAAAAGCCATAAACTATATTTATGCATATAAAGTTGTATGTGCATATGCAACATAACGAACAAAGGATTGATATCCAAAGACCTATTATAAATCACTATGAAAAAAAACAAGAGATCAAATAGAAGAACAGGGAAAAGACATGAACAGGCATTTCAAAAGAAGCAGAAACATGAAAACTAGTAAAATATATGAAAAGATGTCCAATCTCTTGAGTAATAAAGGAAAATGAAAATTCAAACCATAAGAGATGTATTTTATATCCCCCAAATTAGGGAAAAATTAGAGTTCTGATAACACCAAGGTTGGAGAAAATGTGGAATAGTGAGAACTTTTATACATCACTGTAGAGGTCTTAATTGGAAAAATGTTGGTGTTATCTAAAGTTGCAGATCTGCATACTTCGTGAGCCACGAATGCCAGTAGTAGGTGTGTACCTAAGGGGGAAATCCCTTGCACATATACACCAGGAGACATATACAAAAATGTTTATAGCACCACTGTTACTAATAGATAAAAGAAAGAAAGAAAGAGAGTGGGAGAGGGGCAACCCAAATGTCCAGCAATAGAGGAATGTATAAATAAAGCGAGGCACAGTCACACAACAGGATATATTGCAAAGAGTGAAAAAAATCAATAAATTGCAACTCTGCAAAAACATAATGGTAAAAAAACAGTAAGTCACAGAAGACTACTTACGGCATAGTCTCACTCTAATAAAGTCCAAAAACAAGCAAAATTAAATAAAATGTTTAGAAATCAGCAGTTAGGATAAAACTGTGGGGGAATACAAGGGAATGGTAAACACGATGGAAATACTGACAAGGAGAGGGGAATGAGATTCAGGTGTGGCTAAAGAGGTAAAGGAGGTTAAGAGGCACAAACTTCCAGTTGCAAAATACAATGACTCATGGGTATGAAATGTACAGTGCGGGAATATAGTGGATAATTATGTAATCTTTGTATGGTAACGGATAGTAACTAGACTTAATCATGGCTATCATTCTGAAGTGTTTTTTTAATGGCTCTGAGGGAAAATGACACTGACCACAGAATTCTATACCCAAAGCAATCCTGTAAGGAAAGGTGAAATAATGACATTTTCAGACATGCAGACTCAGAAAATGTATCATTCACAGCACCTCCCTGGGAGAATTACTGGAATATGTTCTCCAGGAAGAAGTAAAGTGAAAAGAGAAGGGAGAATAATTGGGATGCGATAAGCAATGTGAGCAAAGTAAGAGGCCAGTATCAAGTATGAATAAGAGGGGATTAGGAAAATTAATTATCTGGGACAAAAATTTCAGGTGTGATCCATACAGTAGATGGAAGAGAGGAGCGAGGAAGGAAGTGAAGTAATAACTGGGGTAGGGGGAGAGGATATAAATGTAGATTCTAACTCCATGTGTGTTGAAAACATGATGAATAGAACAGGATCTACAACCTTATAAGTCACTGGAGGAAAAAAAAAGTCAAAGGAAATTCAGTCTACCAAAGGCAGGAATGAAAAACTTGCAATGGCTTACAGTGACCTTTTTCTAAGAGCTCACTATCAACTTAATGATCTGTCCAGAGTTTTGCTGCTGAGTAATAATAATGATAAAAACAACAACCACACAAATAATAATGTTATTGACAAAAATCACAGTTATTTACTAAGTATATATTATTTCCCAAATAATATATACTTGTACTAAGTGCTGCTTAGTAATTGTACTAAGTGCTGCTATGTAGTCATGTTTTCACTTAATCCTTCCAATAACCCCACTGGCTAGATTATATCAGTATTACAATTTTTCAGACAAGAAAACCAGAGCACAAAGTTCAAGTTATTTGCCAAAGTTCTTGCAGCCAGGAAGAGGTGTGAGGTGTTCTAATCTGGGCCCATTTGACTCCTGAACCTGGATTCTTAACCATTTACGGTATGTCAAGGTAACTTTCAACTGAAAATCAGACTTTACATGTTCTAGCCTCTTCCCTTCTTCTGAGATACCATCAATTCACCATCTCACACTTGGATTATTCATCATTCTTTCTGTTGCCTTTCCAGTCTCTAGTTTTTTCTTCTTTATAACTCAGTTGGTATATCTAATGCTCAAAGTTAGATTAATCTTGTTAAAAATTTCATCATGTCGCTGCCCTTATAATTTTGAACCAAGTCAGCCAGCTTTTCAAAAGTCTCTAAAAAATACAACCGCACCCAAAATCTTTTACACCACTATCTAATACAAACCCTCCTCACTAGATCAGTACCTTCACATTTCCCTAAGCACCTATTTCTGTGTTTGTTATTTTTGTTTTAACTTTTTATTTTATATTGAGGTACAGTTGATTAACTATGTTGTGTTAGTTTCAAGGGTATAACAAGTGATTCAGTTATACATATATATGTTTCTATTCTTTTTCAAATTTTTTTCCCAATTAGGTTGTCACAGAATATTGAGCAGAGTTCCCTGTGCTATACGGTAGTCTGTGTTTGTCATTTCTGGCCGGTTTCACCCCATCTTCCACCCCTCCATACCCACCCTGTGTACTTACCTCTTTTCCCTGCACCTTTACAGCTCATCCTGTTTTTCTGTTCTCTAAATTCCTACTGCATTTGTAAGCCATTCTGTTCATTACGCTTCTAAGGGGTGAAAGTGGCAGACTAAATACATAGAATGGAGTCTTAGCATTTAATTAAACACCTTCATTTTACAGATGAATAAAGGAAGACAGAAAACATCAGTGGTTTCCCAGGGTCTCCAGCTAGTTGGTAGTAAATAGAGCTCCTGATCTGATCTTGTGCTCTTTCCTTTACACATATGACTAACTGGTAATGTAGTTAAATACTGTATTGATTGGAATTATTACTCAGTATTAGATTCTGTTGGTTTTCCAAGCAACAGCTATTTCCCCCTTCTTTTATTTTGACTTAACTTTTTTCTTCTGGTGACAGCTTTCCCACACGATTTGGGTAAATAATCCTTATTGATTAAGCCAGTCAACATGGGGGTTCTACTCCTTTGCCAATGATTGGGTTGGGGTAGAATGTGACCCAATTCTGGCAAATGAACTGTGAGAGGAATCTGATGGGGATTCCTTCTGGGAAAGGCTTCAGATAAAGATTCACAGATAAACAGATAAAGATTCACAAGGATGAAGAAGGCTTTTTCTGCCTCTGGTGGGTAAGATGTACCTATCTGTCCATCTCTGATCATGAAGAAAGCTAGTGGACATTAGGGTAGCTAAGCAGAAAGAATGGGCTATACTACCTTGATTAAAGCAATAAATATCCTAATTGTTTAAGCCACCTTTCATTGAGTTTATTATGATTTGCAACCAAAAGCTGCAGGAATGACCTTGGAGGCTCTCTTACAGCACTTCTCATCCGTTAGCAAATCATGTTGACTTCAGCTTTAAAAATATGCCCCAAATCCAGTACTTTTCATCACCACTGACACCCTGGTCCCAGCAACCATCATCTCTTGCAAAGACTATTTCAATAGTTTCCTGCCTGCCTCTTCCACTGCTCCCCTTCAGTCAATTCACCACAATAGAGTGACCCTTGTAAAACATGTAAGATTATGTCAAGTGTCTCCTTAATATATTCTAGAGGCTTTCTATCTCACTTAGGATCAAATCCCAAATCCTTATTATGGCCTACGAGGCTGCATAGGATCTAGCCTTTAGCTGCCTCTTGGGTCTTTGATTCTCCGGAAGCTGCACAGGCCTTCTTGCGGACCTTGGACACATCAAGTATTTAGTGCAGAGGCTTTGTACTGCTGTTTCCTTTGCCTGACACTGTCATCCCCAGACATCTGCATGCCTCATCACCCTCAGGCTTTGCTCAAATATCTCCTTGTCAATGAGGCCTTTCCTAAGTAGCCTATCTAAAGTAGCACAATCCTCCCCCCGGCCCTATCACACTCTATTCCCTTCATTTTTCTTTGTTGTGCTTACCAGCTCTTGACATATTATGAATTTGCTTATTTTTTTCTTGTCTAGAATGCAATTACAGTGTCAGAGCTGTAATGGCAGTGACCGTCTATTTTATTCACTGCTCTATTCCCTTGAGTGCCTGGCACATAGTAGGCATTCAATAAATATTTACTGGATGAAAGAATTAATTAATGGAAGCACCTGCGTTTTATGCATTTTATATTTATTTTATATTAAAAAGTAGTTGGCAGTGGTATGCAATTTGTTAAAGGTTACATCAAGGTTACAATTAACGTGTGTGTTTTTCACTGCATGTATGTTATTCCTTGATAAGTCAATTCCTAAAAAAAGTAATGATGGCCCTAGAGAACTAATTTAATTTTGATGAATATTTGTTTTTTAGACTGTAATTAGGAAATTATTATTATGTAACTAAGATTCTATTATTTTAATGGCATATTATTCTCTATTAGTTTTACTTCACCTCATCTTTATAAACTATAAAAAAGGAACATGAAAGCATTTTATATTCATATATAGAAAAATAAGTTACATCATCATTTCTATACTTCAAGAGCCTAGCATGGTGTGTCACACAGAACTCAGTAATTGTGGACTTAAATCAAATGATAGTCCCCAGTAATTACAGCTTCCAGGAGCCTCTCTCCCCATGCCTCATCCTAATGAGGAGTCAGCAACAGAGTGTGTGGTTAGGAGGGGCTCTGGAGCCACAGTGCCAGGTCCAAGTCATAGCCAACCACTTGTGAACCTGCGTGACCCTGGAGAAATTACCTAACCTTTCTGGGAAACCTCAGTTTCCTTCTCGCAAGACTGAAATAGGATAGTCACTATCCTATCCTTTCAATGGGGACGTTGTAAGGAAAAAAGCAGCCAGTGCACAAGTCCTCGTGCACAGCGTGGGGCATAGGGTAAGCGCTAAATGAACACGAGCTCCTGTTACAATGGGGATTTCCCTTTTGTTCTTCTTCCTGCGGGTGCAGGATGAATATGAGTTAGGGACTTCCTAAGGGACACAGAAGGACTGAGACCTGGTGTTCCTTGTTAGGCAGGGAGCAGAAAAATGCTCCTTCAATGGAAGCAAGGAGAAATGGGGGAGGAGAGAGTAACCTTTGCTGCCTCCCTCAGGCCTTGTTCTCATTTTGTCCAAACAAATGCCTTGGATCTGGTTAGAGCTGCCAAAGTCCTCCCTGAAGAACTTAACTACCATCAAGGGTGAGGCACGAAGGAACCAGCAGAGGGAAAACAACCCCAAACTTTTCTGTACACACATGCCCCACTCCCCAATTCTCAACCATACCTGTCATATTATTAAACAGATACTCTGAGCCCGGGAGACTGGTGTGAGGTTATTTGTGCATAGATCATCCTTGTCAGGACCACTCCAAGGGCAACATGTAAGATCACATCCCCAAGAACTCCCTCCTGACACCAAGGAGTCTAACCGCAAGACACATTAGACACAGGTCCTGCTTTAACCCAGGGCACCAGGGGAGACAATTTTCCAGCCATTTTTAGAAAAACCATTTTGTCCCAGAACCCATTCACCATGAGGTCAGGAATTAGCAAGGAGCAGACTCCTAAAATCGTTAAGAGTTTCTTAATGATTACAAAAGGGATATTTACATACACTGCTTAATTTTTCATTTCACGGGACAAAAAGCTGAAGAGTCCAGTCTGAAACCTGGCATCCATAATTGGGGTTCACCTGGGCCCAGAAAGGCCCTGGGGCTGTGTACCATCACACTTGCCGCCTCATGAATTTGTATCTCCCTCCTGTTAGCTTCATGTTTAATAACATCCTCCTGGTACAGCTACAGTAATACTGCTTTGTTTATTCTTGGCTTATTAAATGTGGTCCTGTACAGAATGTGCAATTATTGCATTTTGCTGGTTTGGAGCAGATTGACGGTGACAGAATGAGCTAAGGGGAATATGAGAAGCAGTGACTGAAAGCTCAGAGTCCAAAATAAAATGGGGCAGATTCTAAGTTTACACTCGGGACCACTGAGAGCAGCTCTGCTCTTAGAGTCTAGTGCCCACATTCCTCAGTGCAGGCATTGGCTGGGATCACAGTCTATTATTGCAACAAGGCTAGAGAGTTTTAAAGAAAAAATCTACTGTACCTTTTTTCCAGAGTTGAAACCATTTTTAGAAAGATTTTGCTCCTGAGTTTTGAATATATTTAGAATCACACGAAGGCCTTACATAGACCCTTTGGTTGTATTTAAAAAAAAAAATCACTGGTGGGAGCCCATGGGAAGAGGTGGCACTGATAATTTACACTCACATAGAGCAGCATTTTGAAATAGTTTTCTCTTATGGGTTTTTTTTTCTTTTCTGTCTTTTGTTTTTAATATTTACATTTTTACACTTTGTTTTCTGTTTTTTTAATTTCAGATTCATTTTGAGGAGGAGGAAATTTTTCATTTTGTTTTGATGTCATGCGTTTTTTGAAGTGTACTTTACACTAGTTCTTTAGGAATGTTTGTAGTCCTTCATGATGAAACTTTCTGAGTACTATTAATAGAGAGGCAGTGAAGAAGAGTTACAGAGATGTTTATTTATTACACATCTCTTTTTATGTTTCAGCTTATGCAGATCATTTTTCAAAGTCATGTACACAGAAGCATTTTGCTTCATGAAAATTTTATCATAGGTACTATATATGTTTGAATAATATATATGGGATAATAGTTTTGTGATATTAGCTAAATTTTTACCATTTTGAGATATTCTCTCATTTTTAAGAAGATCATATTTTTATTGCCAAGTGTGTAAATATATGTATGTTTAGACAGGAAGGGAGGAGAGTAGGAAGAAGGGAAGTATCATAGAGTAGAATATGCGTCAAAAAAAATCTGTTTCCTTCTGGGGCAGAGTCCTAGGGTTGCAGCATAAAAACCCAGGTAAGAAATGAATGCATGAGTTTCTAGGTCATGGGTCATGGACAGCTTTACAGAAATTTCCGTGCTTCACATGGCAACACAGCAGTAGAAATATTTCTGCATCCTCAAACTGTGATCTAGCTTCCGGTGGTCCTGAAAATTCTGCTGTACCTTTTTTTCTGGGGAACAGGAAATGAAGAAATGGAGACATGAAGAAAGCATTTCAGTGGTGACCTGTATGTCCCAGATTGTGCTGTCTCCCATGTCCTGGCATTATAAATGCCCCCAAACTGAGACCCCTCCATATGAAGGGGGGTGGGAAACAATGAGTTGACAAGGTAAAGGTGCTGCTATTCAAGTGGAATTAAGGGTTAAGATAGAAAGTTTAGTTGAATAATTGAAACTAAATATAAACTCTTGCACAATTGAATTTGTGGCCTGAGGTTTATATCCACTGGATGTACTTTAATTGTTTTTCAATAGATATGTTCTTAAAGTAATTTCTTTTAAAGCAAGTTTTATTTTAAATGCACATAGAGTTTAGAAAGTATGTTCCATGAGGGTAGGAACCACGTTTTTCTCATTCTACACTTTTCCTAGCATAAGAATAATGTCCAACACCTAACAGTGCTCAGTAGTTGTTAACTTAATGAATAAGCTAGATATTTAAAGAAGGAGTTTCATTAAAATGAATACATTTTGTGCAGAAAATAATCACTCTCAAATTTATTTAATTTTAATTCTCTGCACTGAGTTTTCTTGAAGAGATGCATGCTTAAATAAAGGAGTTTCAGACAACCTAGAAGAAATGTACAAATTCTTAGAAACTTACCAAGACTGAATCAGGAAGAAACAGAAAATCTGAACAGACCAATTACTAGTAAGGACATCCAATCAGTAATCAAAATCTCCTAACAAAGAAAAGCTCAGGACCAAATGGCTTCACTGGTGAATTTTGCCAAGCATTTAAAGAAGAGTTAATGCCAATCCCTCTCAAACTCTTCCAAAAAAATCAAAAAGGAGGGACTACTCTCAAACTCATTTTACGAGATTGGCATTATCTTGATACCAAAACCAGAAAAGGACATTACTAGAAAAGAAAACTACAGGACGATATCCATGATGAATATAAATGCACATATTCTGAATAAAATATTATCAAATCAAATTCAGCAGCACATTAAAAGGATCTTCACCAGGATCAAGTGAGACATATCCCTGGGATACAAGGATGGGTCAACATATGCAAATCAATCAATACGATACATCATACTAATAGAATAAAAGAATCATATGATCATCTCAGTAGACACAGAAAAAGTATTAGACAAAATTCAACATCAATTAATGATAAAAACTTTTATCAAATTAAGCATAGAAAGAAAATATTTCATCATAATAAAGGCCATATATGACAAGCCCATAGCTAAGATCATACTCAATAATGAAAGATTGAAAGTTTTTCAATCTTAATATCAGGAATAAGACAAGGGTGCCTACTCACACCAATCCTATTCAATATAGGACTGAAAGTCCTAGCTAAAGCAATAAGGCAAGAAAAAGAAATAAAAGGTGTCAGAATTGGAAAGGAAAAAGTAAAACTGACTACATTTGAAGATGACATGATTTTATATATAGAAAAACCTAAACTCAACCAAAAAACTGTTAGATTTAATCAATTAATTCAATAAAGTTACAGGATACAAAATTAACATACAAAAATCAGTAGTAATTCTTTACACTAACAATGCATGTTCTGAAAAAGAAATTTTAAAAAATCAATACCATTTACCATAGCATCAAAAAAAAAAACCTTAGTTATATATTTAAACAAAGAGGTGAAAGATCTCTACTCTGAAAATTACAAGACATTGAAGAAGGAAATCAACAACACAAATAAATGGAAAGTATCTTGTTCATGGATTGGAAGAATTAATATTGTTAAAATGTGAATATTACCAAAAGTCATCCAAAGATTCAATGCCACCTCTATCAAGATTCCAATGGTATTTTTTACAGAAGTGAAAAAGCAGTCCTAAAATTTATGTGGAAATACAAAAGACCACAAAGACCCTGAGTAGCCAAAGAAATCCTGAGAAAGAAGAAAGAAGGAGGTATCACATTCCCTGATTTCAAGCTATACTATAAAGATACAGTCATCAAAACAGTATGTTACTGGCATAAAAATAGACAAATAAACCAATGGAACAGCATCAAGAGCCCAGAAATAAACCAAAGCATATACAGTTAACATATTTGACAGGGATCCAAGAATACTTAATGGAGAAAAGACAATCTCTTCAATAAATAGTGCTGGGATAATTGGATATTCACATGTAAAAGAATGAAAGTGGACCCCTGTCTTACAACATTCACAGAAATTAAACTCAAAATGGATTAAAGATTTAAATGTAAGACCTGAAACCATGAAACTCCTAGAAAAAAACACAGGAATAAACTCCTTGACATAAGCCTTGGAAATGATTTTTTGGATATGACACCTAAAGCATAAGTAACAAAATCAAAATTAAACAAGTGAGACTACATCAAACTAAAAACTTCTGCACAAGAAAAGAAACCATCAACAAAGTAAAAAAACAAAAACAAAAAAAAACACCTGTGGAATGGGAAAAAAATATTTTCAAACCATATGTCTGATAAGAGGTTAATATCCAAAATATATTAAGAATCTAAGTCTTGGGACCACCCACAGAGCCACTGATACACACAGCTAAAAGGTAACAAGGTTAGGTTAGGAAAATAAAAATTATCTCTTACTCATTAAATGTGCTGTGACTTTAATCTTTTACATATTTTAAAATTCATCACACAACAGAGTTAAATCAGTAATACTGCCGTCTCAACAGCAACTCAATAATTAATTTTCTATGGCTGAGAGTAAACGTTAAACAATCAATTCTTATTTACATTCAGCTTTTCTGATAACAGGCTAATCTTAGAATGTCAGGACTTAGGGAGACTAGAGTAGCAATGAAAGGAGCAGATTCATAGCATCATATAATGTCAGAATTGGAGGTGACCTTAGAGCTCATCTAGTACAATGTTCTCACTAACTCGAAAAAGCCCAGGCCAGGAAAGGTGAAATGATTTGCATTAAGTCACAAAGGATGTTTGTGTTAATCTTCCAAAAATCAATAGAAGTAAAATTTCAATGTTCCTAGATTGAGGTTTCTCAATTTCAGCAAATTGACATTTTGGACTTGACCATTCTTTGTTGTGGGTGATGTCCTGTGAATTGTAGAATGTTAGCAGGGAAGAAGAAAACAGCCACTCCAAAATATGTTCTTTGGCATAAGAATTATTTTGAGAGACAGCAGACACAGGAGAAACTATGAACACAGAGTAGATTACCTTTTTATTAAGGGTAACGTGTCTCCCTTTCTTGTGATAAATCACAAGAAACTCTTATCAATGGAAAAGGCACAGACTTAAATCTAACAAACCTTACTCTTATTTACCCTAGTTTCCTGGTCATCCCCCATAAAAGTCCTCCCCCACACCCTTCTCTCTCTTTTGTCTTTTGCTGAAGATAGAATTTAAGCCTGAATTTAAGCTACCTCTGAAAGTTACTCATTTTTTTCCTGGGTATTTTCCATATATACATGTTAATAAATTGTTTTTCTCTTGTTAGTCTGCCTTGTGGTATAGGGGCCCTAGAGAGAACCTAGAAGGATGGAAGGAAAATTACTTTTTCCTTCCCTGTAGCAGCATTCCTGGCCTCTACGCACCAGATGTCAGTTGCCTCCCCACAAAGTCACGACAACCAAAAATGTCTCCAGTCATTGTTAAATTGCCTGTTGGAGAGGGGAGCAAAACTGTCTCCAGGGAGAACCAATGGACTTGACATTGTCTAAAAAGAAAAGTTCTGGGTCTTACTTCAAGATAATTAGTCAAAGGATGGTGTTAATTATATAAATCTTATGAGGTTCATAGATGTCTTTGCTACTAGAAATTTGTTCACTTTAGCTTTTATGCAACTGTAGCCCATACAGTGATGGACGTGATATAGTTAACTAGTCTCACCCTTGGGTTGTATTTTATCAGGGTATAAAGCATTGTTCTGGTGCTGCCCAAGGAATTAAATCTATTCTCAGCTTGGATCCCCACAAGAAAGCAAACCTTCTTGCATGAAGAAATATAAAACCCCTTCCCTGTATAGCTGCAATTCCAGGGCATGGAGTACGCTGATTGCAGCAAAAAGAATACAGCTGACACATTGTCAGGGGAGAGTCTCAGATTAGAGAGATAGATATGGAGTCCTGCACATTATTTAGCCATTATTGAAGTAGGAAACTAGCATTTTACAGAGCACTTTGAAAGAAGCTAAAGATCTCTTTAGTTAACAAAAAGTCAGAACTCAAAGACTTCATTTTGAGAAGTCATAAGCAGAGGCTGTGAGCAGAGGTCTGAAGTAGAGGATAGCTCATTGTGGATACTGTGGGACATCTGAAGAAAAGGAACACACTCCAGATAAGGAGAGCTCTACTCTTAGCTCTGGTGTCTAGTGGCTACCACCCACTGCTGAGTAAGGAGGTACCACCAGCTGCTTGCAGACCTTTCCATGCTTGTGTCACATCCCCTTGACCCACTTTTGATGTCAAGCAGCAGCTTCGGCAGACAGTTCGCTTACTCTCCCTGTCATGTTCTGCCCCAGGGCCTTGTCCGTTGGAGGTGACGTCCTCTGCCCTCATGCAAGTACAAGCCCCAGAGGGTGGGGGCATTAGCAGCCCTACATGCAACCCTCAAGCAATATGGGACACAGAAGGTGGATAAATGTTCCAGTCTCCTGTCTTCAGGTGGAAAATTCCAGAAGACACTGCAGGCTTCCCAGTGGAATCAAGTCTCTTGTAGCTCGTAGCAGTGACCTCTACAACATGCTATCTATATTGGGTTTTCCTTTTTCCTTGTCTTATTCTCTTGATCCTCACTCCTGTTTCCTGGGATCTCTTCCCAAATAAACCACCTAGACCAGAGTTCTTGTCTCAGGCTCTGCTTTCAAAGGAACCCAGACTATAGACACCCACTGTATGGTATTCATATCATTGCAAATATTTGAGTCCAAGTTAACTATATGGTCAAAGGTGTCTGGTTCTTACCCCAGAGTCTGAGTTCATTCATCCTCAACAGTCATTTTGTAATTCTCATATAGGGCTCAATTATAGATACAAATATCCTTCAGGTATTGTTGTGAGTTAGTACTCAGGCTGGGTGCCTCCTATATTATAGTTAGGATTGTGGCTAACAAAAATTATTTCAGTCTGTGTATACTACACATTAAAAAGTAATCTCTTTATATTAAGTAAGTTTTAAAGCCATAAACTAACTGAATTCCTAAATCCTTTAGCCCAAGAAGTCAAGATTTTTAGTACACAGCATATGATTGGGAGTAGCCTCTCAGATTATCCACCTTAGCCATCCTGGAAAAACTGGGGTCCATCTTAATGAGGGAAGTGACTTCCATGCTATCCCTTGAGAATTAAAAGTATATGAGAAAGTTAGACTGTCATTGAGGCTGCCTAACAACTTTAATTATTTTTCCCTAACTATTATATTTACATAATTTGAGTATTGTACAAAAAAATAAGTACAAATCTAGACAAAAAACTTTTACCTTTCCAAATTCTTATAATTAACAACAGCCTGGAGGGCTGTGTGTGTGTGTGTGTGTGTGTGTGTGTGTGTGTGTCAGGAGAAGGGTGGTTGTAAAATTGCTGAGGAAGAGGATGCGGATGGTTGTAGCCTGTGATTTCCTGCCTCTTAGGAAAGTCTCTTAACTTTCAGGGTGATGGATGATGGGGAGAAAATGCACAGATGTCAAGCTCAATGCTTTGGGGACTCCTGGAGTAGAGTGTATGACTACAGAAGTTATATCAATAGAATTGCCTTCCATGGAGCCCTTAGATTTAAATCTCCAAGAACTCAGGACCACGTCTTGCCCTCTGTCTATATCCCACAGTATCTAGCCGAATGCATTACCTTGAGTAAGAGCTACCAAGACTAATGCCTACACTTATCTGAATGGATGTGCCAGGCGCTGTTCTAAAGAGCTTTGCATCTGTTAATTCTTCTAATGAGATGTGCTCAATAAATATTTTAGGGTATTGAATAAACACACAATAATTGTTTACTTACAATGTTTAGGTAAAATCTGAAGCACATTCAAAAAATCAGTTCAATAAATTTTTGAAGCCTGTTCAACTCTGTAACACTATCAACAAACCACAGATCACATTCTTATTTCCTCTTATCAGAACCCTTTTCTATGACTCATGTGTTTTGACTCTCATTTCTACTTCCTCTGTTCCCTCTCTAGGAGGTTCCAACTTTCCTGGGCAGGCAAAGTGATCTAAACTGCCAATTGTTTCAATTGCATTAAACCCAAATTAAATTACAGTGGTCATCAGGAGACAGAGCTTCCCCACTTTTCTAAGTTCATTCCAGTTAGTAATGCCAATGGTTAGAAGAGAGAAAATAGATATGCAACTATATCCTTTATTACCTACAATGGTTTCAACTAGTCAGTGAGAGCAATAACATGTGAGCGCTTTCCCCATGTTCTCCTGAGAGTACGTTCTCACTTTAACTGTTTTGTATACAACTCTGATCCCTTTTCTGTTGACCTCATATTTTATCTCTTCTCCCTCCCAACTCCTCCCAAAATCATTCACCAAAGCAGACTATGTATGGCTCCACCTCTAATTACTATTCACTAATTGGCATGCACTTTTTCTCATTATAAATGTCATCACTGTGGGGAGTCGGACCTGATGGTAGGGTGCCCAGGAATAATGCAAGCTCAGTTAACCTTCAAATGGATCCTCTTCTCCTTGGCCAAACTTTAGCTGAGTACTTGGATCACTTCGCTCTGGGGTCAGGAGAATGTAAACTTCCTGCAGTTTCTCCCTTAACCTCTGTTTTTTCACATCATATTGGTGCCCTGTGAACATTTCTTTGAATTCATTAATTTGACACAGTTTTTTTCTTCAAACTAACTTTGATTCACTTCCTTCTTCAAATATAGTATAATAGAGTCTCTTCAAATTTCTCCTCTGAAAGATACTGCCCTCTCAATGGTAGTCTTAGGAACTCTCTGTTTAAAGGAATTTACCATGCTCATCATTAAAAAAAAAGAAAAACTTAACTCACCCTGCTAGTCTGGGATGTCTACTGACTCTTGATTAAAAAGGAAAATTTGGGGCTTCCCTCATGGCAAAGTGGTTGAGAGTCCGCCTGCCGATGCAGCGGACATGGGTTCGTGCCCCAGTCTGGGAAGATCCCACGTGCCGCGGAGCGGCTGGGCCCGTGAGCCATGGCCACTGAGCCTGCGCGTCCGGTGCCTGCGCTCTGCAACGGGAGAGGCCACAACAGTGAGAGGCCCACGTACTGCAGAAAATTAAATAAATAAATAAAAAGGAAAATTTGTGTGTGCTTTCTAAAGCAGAGGTCCCCAACCCCCGGGCCGTGGGCAGGTACCGGGACGCACAGCAGGAGGTGAGCGGCCAGTGAGCGAAGCTTCACCTGCCGCCCCCCATCGCTCGCATTACCGCCTGGACCATCCCCCTTCCCCACCCCAAGCCCCCCACCGACCGTGGAAAAACTGTCTTCCAGGAAACCGGTCCCTGGTGCCAAAAAGGTTGGGGACCGCTGTTCTAAAGGATATTTAGAGCTGTAGACTTTTGATTGTGTTGGGAGTAAATGAAATGGATGGTGACCAGCTGTTTCTTACGGAGACTATGAGACTAGAACAGTAAGAAACAAATTAAGCTGAAATTTGGTATGGTTACGGTTCAGTGTGAGGAAAAACTTCCTGTGAATAAAAGACGCAGAAAATTGGAATGGGTTTCTAGGGAAAATAACTCAACATTTCTGGATGGCTTCCAAAGAGGAACAAATTTGTACTTGGATAGTTACAATGATATCCTTTTATTGTGATATAATGCCTCAAGATCCTTTCTGTGACTGAGATTCTTTGACCTCTTTTTGGAGAAAACATAAAGTAGACATTATTGCAAAAATGACAAAATAGCATTATAAAATAAAAATAATTACAAGATTATTTCCAACTAATTTAAAATATGATTCTATTCTGGTTCAATAAATTTAATAAATACTTTTTAGGTATTTACTGACTAGACAAAGATAATTGAGACAAATTCCTCATTTCAAGGAGCTCCCTAGCTACTCAATCCACAAAGCAGGTTGTGAGCTTTCAAAGAGTGTTATGGTAAAGGAGATTAATTCTTACTGCAGTGAGATATGGGACATCTTCATGGAGAAACTGGCCTTTGAGCTGGTCGTTGAAGGATGGACAGGACTTTGGTGGGTAAAGTTAAAGCAGAGGGACACACTCCTTTTAAAGGGATTAGAATTAATAAAGGTCTGGAATTAATCAGTGCTTGAACTGGGTGGAGGGTAGAAGTATGTGGCAAAGGAAGGTGCTGATGAAAAAAAAAAAAAGTCCAAGCAAGAGCATGACACTTCAATCCTTTGTCATGGAGGCAACAAAACTCAGGGAATAAATGATCCAGTAAAACCAGGACAAGGATGCAACTGTGGAAGTATAGTGGGTAAGTTAGGAATGCCATATTCAGAGATAATTCATCTTGGAAAATTCATCTGAGATGAAGTATGAAAGAGATCCTAGTAAATAGTCAATAGAAAATACATTCCAGCCAGGCAACTATGGTATATGCAGGGCTGCTTCACCTTTTTTTACCCCAGGAGTTTCTCAAACATCCTAGGCTGGTGTTCCCCAAACTTCAGCTGTCCCTAGGCCACCTTCATAATTTTTACCATATCCATGCCCCAAGTGCACTAACGTTTACTTAACATTTATCTTTAAATTAAATCATTTTACTTAAAATGTGGAAACTATGTTATTACCATAAATAGAAAAACAGTATCATTTACCATTAATAGAATGTAACCATAAAAGTAAATTCAACAAAGCAACTGAAGCAAAATATTATTAAATTCTAGCTAAATTCCATTGTCTGCCTATCACTCTGAGCTTGAGGCCAGCTCTCTGTTAAAAATTTAGGCTAGAGACTCTTAGATGTTAAAGATATTCTAGCATTAAAGTGAGGATTTCTTCTAGACCAAACGGAAGGATTGAAAGAAATTAAAAAGTATATGATCCCAAACTATCTAGTATGATTAACAAGGATCAACTTTTTTTTTTAAACTGGAAATATAGGGTTTTAAAAAAATTTTTTATAGGAATATAGTTGATTTACAATGTTGTGTTAGTTTCTGTTGTACAGCAAAGTCAATCAGTTATACCTATATATATATATATATATATATATATATGGATATGGATATATATATGGATCCACTCTTTGGAACATGTCTCATATGTTAGTTTGTTCCTGTTACTCAGTATTGTAAAATTATCCTCATTCTAGACATTTGATATTTCTTTGCTTTATTTTCTTGTGTTATAGGCAGGTGTTGACTTAAGCAACAAAACATAGATTATCAGTTGAAATGTTTTTGGCTATAAGTAAAAGAAAACAAACCCTGACCCTACAAGTTTAAAGAGTGAAGAAAATTTGGACTTCCCTGGTGGCGCAGTGGTTAAGAATCCGCCTGCCAGTGTAGGGGATACGGGTTCGAGTCCTGGTCCAGGAAGATCCCACATACCACGGAGCAACTAAGCCCGTGTACCACAACTACTGAGCCCGTGAGCCACAACTACTGAAGCCCGTGTGCCTAGAGCCCCTGCTCCACAAGAGAAGCCACTGTAATGAGAAGCCTGCACACCACAACGAAGAGTAGCCCCTGCTCAACGCGACTAGAGAAAGCCGAACGCAGCCAAAAATAAAGTTAATTAATTAATTATTTTAAAAAAGAAAATTTGTTCCACATAATTGGCTCCTAGATAGAGTGGCTCCCAGGATAGTTCATTCAAGCAGCCCAATAACACTATCAAGGACCCAAGTTCTTTCCATCTTTATATGCTGCCAACCTCAGTGTGTTGGCTTCATTTTCAGGCTGATTTCCCTCCTGGTTTTATGACAGCTGTTGCAGTTTTAAAGCATCACTTGGAGATATGGCAAATCCAGCAAAACAAAAAACTATCTTTTGGGAATGAATAAACTCTTCCTGAAGGTCCACCTCACCTCACCCCCATAGGCTTCCCCTTGTAACTCTTTGGCCAGAATTCTGTCACATGTCCATGCTAACCACTCTGTCTAGAGGAGTGGCAGTCCCACAGCCCCGGACCTGAGATCCCAGCTGGCAGCCAGCACCCATCACTGCAGTAAACCTTCTTGGGAGTGGATCCTCCAGCCCTAGGTGGGCCACTTAGCTGTAACTGGAGCAGAGACAAGATCTTCCCACCAAGTCCTACCCAAGTCACAAAATCATGAGAAAATAAATGATTGTTGTTTGTTATACAACAATAGATAACCAAACACAAACAGATACTTTTAAAATATGACAATTCCATGGGTTTATGAATTTTAAATTTTGGACATTAAAATGCTATTTTCAACTATCATCATCTCATGAAAGAAGAAAAAATTTAACATCAACACATACACACACACACAGTGAGAAGATAATCTCAGACAAGAGGCTGGTTCTCTAATTTTAGTAAATTTAACTTCATTTTAAAAACTCACAGTATTGCCCTATTTTTCTCGCTTTTTTCTGGACTTACTGAAATATTATTTGGAACTCATACTTAAAAATCATTGCTCTACCATCTCACAGGATGATACCAGAAGAAGGATATTCTTATTTAAGAGCATTTTTTTTTTTTTTTTTTTTTTTTTTGTGGTACGCGGGCCTCTCACTGCTGTGGCCTCTCCCGCCGCAGAGCACAGGCTCCGGACGCCCAGGCCCAGCGGCCATGGCTCACAGGCCCAGCCGCTCCGCGGCACGTGGGATCCTCCCGGACCGGGGCACGAACCCGCGTCCCCTGCATCGGCAGGCGAACTCCCAACCACTGCGCCACCAGGGAAGCCCTAAGAGCATTTTAAAGCTCAAATAATTTTTCTTGAGAAAATATTTATCTTACCCAAGCCAACAATAAGTCCTGCCTTTTCTGAATTATAGTCTGTATCATTACTGAATGTCACAAAATGATAAAATATCTTACTAGCTAAAACCACAATTTGAATATTCTTGTTAGTGTCATTTGCAAAACCTGGTTACCTACATACTTGAGGGAAACAAAGCTAGTGACACACCTGATGGATCAATGATGAAGAATTAGCTGCTGTGGACAGGAAACATTCTCACTTGCATCACAAGTTCCTAGGCCTGCCTTGATTGGATACTCCACACTAGTGACGGCCATGCTGCAGTGAATTGAGGGCAAATAAGCTATCCATGTTTTCATGCTGTGAGCCCACTGGGAAGAGCCTGTTGGGTGACGCACCCAATTTCTCCCTGCCCAACTGCGGCTGGCAAGATGCATACACATGTGCCCCACAGGTCTGAGGCACCACCTACTGGTTGGGCATTCCTGAAAACTGGAATACAGTGGAATAGAGCAAAGTCTGCTGACTGTGTCACTAATAGCTCCTTTCTATACCTGCTTATGAAATCAATAGGATCTACACAAAACTTACTGAATTATTCAATTACTTCCATGATCAACATTTTGCACTCTCATGCATTAGAAGGATATGGGTTGATAATTATGTTTTAACTTTCAAGTCGTCTTTCTCTTAGCATTTGTTTCTAAACTTCTGTCATTATTTTTGAGATAGAAAGTTTTCTCAATTTCTGCTCATCTTTGGCACCTTATAGCAGCTTCGTAGAGAGTAAAACAAAAAGGGCAAAAACATTTTGAACTGAATGCTTAGAAATGTTTGATAAAGCCAACCTGAGAATGCCTGAAATATAATGTGGTGAATTTCTTTCTTTGGCTCATTTTAAATATAATTGAAAGTTATAAATGTATCCTTAAAATTTTCAAAGACATCCACAAGTACATTTAAATTCAAAGTTGGACTGGTGATATTTAAGAGCAAGTGCATTTCCTGGTTTGAATAAACCACCTCTGAAGGACTTCTTTGGGAGAACTGAGGGAAGCTGGAAATTAAATGTTATTAAGGAATAATTATTTTTTTAAGTAAGGTGTGATAATGAAATTGTGGATTTTAGGAAAATATCCTGTTTTTTTCAGGGATGCATATTGAAGTGTTTAAGGATGAAGTGTCATGATATCTATAACTTGCTTCAAAATACTTTAAATTTATGAATCAAATATGCCCACATGGTAAAAATTATTTTTTAAAGGTGATTGGTATATGTTTATTTGCTGGTCTCTCTACTTTTCAATATGTTTAACATTTTTCATAATAAAAGTGAAAACAAAAAATGATACAGGTATTATATTTTTATGTTTTCCCTTCAGGAATATGATGGAGGGAATTTAACAAATCTTGAATTGTACTTAAAAAAATAGATGTTGGGCTTCCCTGGTGGCGCAGTGGTTGAGAGTCCGCCTGCCGATGTAGGGGACACGGGTTCGTGCCCCGGTCCGGGAAGATCCCACATGCCGCGGAGCGGCTGGGCCCGTGAGCCATGGCTGCTGAGCCTGCGCGTCCGGAGCCTGTGCTCCGCAACGGGAGAGGCCACAACAGTGAGAGGCCCGCGTACCGCAAAAAAAAAAAAAAAAAAATAGATGTTAATCCTGAAAGAAACCTCTACTTTGGAGCCTATAAGCTTCGCACCAGAAGGGCTCTCTTTCTAATTCTGATTCAACCTTACTTATTTATCTTCTTAACCACTGTCCGTAGATACACTTCTAGCAATCAGAATAATTTTGATATTGCTACAATGTGAACCCAAACAAGCACACGATTCAAATTTTATTTTACTTAATTTGATGAGTTTCAAATGTGTGCACTTTGATTAAGCAGGCGATTTAGAGAGCAGCTAATGGGGCTGACACAGCCTTCTGAAGGAGGAAAGCACAGCATAATTGAAGTCAGCTAACAGGATTTCCAGCAGGGAACGATTTCCCTGAGTGTGTGATCTGATTTTCTTTGATGTTTGTATTACAGTAATAACATTAGCAGCATCGCAAACACTGTTTAATGAAATTTTAGACTTGCTATACGTGAGGACTCCTCTGTCATCAAACTTGGCTGTTTTCTATATAGTTTCTCTCAGGTGTACTAGCTAAACATGTGGGAAAACCAGAACAGTATAGGACACATGTCAGCTTCAAATTCCAGACCAAACATCACTGCTTTAAAAAATAACCCTATGTGCTATCCTTGCCTAACCTGTGCAGATATCGAGGTGAGAAAGTACCTAAGATAGTCAAACTCAAAGAAGTGAAGAATGAAGCAGTGGTTGACAGGGGCTGGAGTGGCGGGGAGGGGAGGGAGAAATTGGAGAGTTGCTGATCAAAGGGTATAAAGCTTCAGCTTTGCAAGATGTATACGTTCTACAGATTGCTGTACAACACTGTGCCTATTGTATTGTACACTTAAATATCTGTCAAGAGAATAGATCTCATTATCACAATAAAAAGAAAAAAGAATGTGGGTAGATCAATATCAATTGATGCACGAATACAGAAATAATGATTGGGTAAATCCTGCTAATGGTTGGTAGCAGTGGTAGCTAATATACAAGGAATAGTGGACTTTAACATTTTCAGAAAATTGTTTATATCACTTTAAAGGTGATTTAGTATTATAACAAATGTTAAGTGCCATTATAAGGAATTGAGGACTCCAATTACTACTTGTAATTTTATTAACAGTGAGTCAGTAAAGAAATATTGAACTGTATCTTTAAAAAGCTTTTCAATGAATAATTAACACTCAGAGAGAGAGTCGTCATCCTGACTTCACTGTCATATAATTTTGGAATCTGAAAATTCATCTCTCCCTGAAAATGTTTGAAAAATGGGAGAATAGATTCTTGCTTTCCATAATTCATGCCTGACTACTAACCCATAGGAGTGAGTACCAAGATTAAATTCTGTGTCTAAGATTTTCCAGGTCTGATGGAAATGGCTTTATTCTGTGTGTGTATTTGGAAGAAAGGTCTTGGTTCTCAGGTTAGAACTAAAAATGGGGTGGGAGGAGTGGTGGAGAGTGGGAATCTATGGCTGATTGATGAGTTAAGCATATGTATTAATAATTCCATAAACTTAAGTTACATTAAAATTAAGCAAGTAATTATGAGAAATGAGTAAAAGTAGGCAATTACTGACAATTGCCAGTACAAACACAAAGGGCATTTGGCCACTTATGAGTCCTACTAGTGGAGTTAGAATCTATATGGACCCAAGTTGCAGGAATTCAAGAGACACCAGGCACATGAACATTCTGTATTCTGGTATTTGTGATCATCGACAATTTTTATCAAAGGCACTTCAAACAGTTCACTGAATACAAATCAGGTAAATGCTGTTGCTGTAACGTGCCTGCTTGATTTTGAAGTTCAGCAGGCAGGATGACGTAGTCTTGGTTTCAGAATGCATAACATCTTCCCGTTCACTACAACAGGTCTTTTTGATTCCAGACTCAGTCACAGTAAAGACGTTAATTTGACAGTTCCGAAAATCATTTTTGTCTTCCTTCTGTTGGGATCAACTACCCTCTCATTTTAAAAATTCAGGTTCCACCTGGATTTATTGGCTAAATCAGAAAGCATGAATGTAGTATGAATGATGGTTTATTTTGGCTACAACTAGAAGATAGATTATAAAATTACTTCAGAATTTTCTTATATAATTTTGCTCCTTTGGGGACTAACATTTATTGAGCTCCTACGCTAATCAAGGAATGTGTTTGGTCGGCCTTGTGGTGTGTACAGATACAATAGCCAGGAAGGCAGTCCCTGTCCTCCAGTCGACCTTAAGAGATCAGGTCATTGATGACTTGCAAATATTCAAAAGTCTATAAGTTAGCTATTTAATATTTTAAAGTCAATAATAGATTATTTTATAGAAGTTTATCATGTCTATCAAAGAATTGGAGAAAGGATTTTTAACATGGGGTATAACATAGGAAAAGCTTCCCAGTACCTGAAAAGAGCAAAAAACTTGAGTCTTGAATTAGGCTCTAGTTTTCTGACAGCTAAGATTTTAAAAAAGGAAACATGGATTATTTCTTGTTATTTTGTTGTTGTTGTTGTTGTTTTCTGAGAAAAAAAGAGCCATATATATGCACTGGCAATATTTTTGCTAGAAGTAAATCCCACTAATCATAAGTAACTTACTGGCCAACATTAATTCAACAAAAACAGGATCCACTTTCATCAACTCAGGGTGAATTTATTTTTGCCATGTTAAGTATTTTGACAAGAGATTATGGTTAACCACCATCACACAGAGCAGAGGTGGTGATTTTTATTCTCTTTTGTAGAATAAGTAGCGGGATAATTCACATGTCCAAAAGATTTGAGATCACATCCTTTTCTTACTAGTTCAAAATATCTTAGTTTTCATTATCCTGATAGTTTGCAAACCCCAAAAGAAAAGTGTTCTGTTCTTCTGAGAATAGCTCACAGTAAAACATAAAGAAAGGTTCATGAGGAAATATAACTACTAACTCTAATGTGTTTAAAAGGTTACCCAGGTTCGGTGTCATTAAAAGCTTTTATCAGATGGTTTCCTACCATAACATAATAATTCTGTTGAGGTAGTTATATAATGACTTTGATATTTCCTCTTTATTCAAAAGTATGTTTTATTATAAAATGTGTAAGAACACATTTCAGTTGTTATCAAGTAAGCTGCATCTTAAATTATATTGGCAAGACAAACATCAATATATTAGATAAATAGATTTTTTATTGAACAATCCAAGTTCCAAAAATGACTAACAATATAACAATAATATGATTTTTTGAGTTCTATCCTATGGCTGGTTTTTATAAATTTTCAATTTTCTGGACACCTATAGAACAACTGGATAGCCAAATGACTTGCTTGGCTTTGGTGACAAAATATTAATGTGAGGCTTACGTAGGTGTAAAATCTTTGTAAATTGAAATGCTTTACTAATTAATTTGAATTTAAATAATAAAACTGCATAGACCTATTGATTGAAATACTATTCTACTGTAATGTAAGAGCGATTGTTAGTTATCATTTGCAATTGAGCATTCAATCATTTGGCAAATATTGATTGAGTTATTAGTCCTACTCTAAGCCCAGAACTGTGTAAAGTGTGAGGATATATTAGTGGGTAAAACAGTCTTAAGCTCGTGGTGTTTAAAGTTTACTGGGGGACTTCCCTGGCGCTCCAGTGGTTAAGACTCTGTGCTTCCACTTCAGGGGGCAAGGGTTCAATCCCTGGTAAGGAACTAAGATCCCGCATGCCGCGAGGTGCGGCCAAGAATAAAATAAAATGAGGAGGTGTCTATTTTTTTTTAAATTCACTTAGTATTAAAAATAAGAAAGGAAGGGAGGGAGGGAGGAAGGAAGGAAGGAAGTCTGCTGGGAAGGCAAACAGTCAAAATATCTCACAAATATACAATTACAAATTGCAATAAGTGCTATAAAGGTACTTCTATTGCATAGAAGATGCAATTAGAGTGTATCATAGGCAGACCTGATGCAATATGGGTATCAGAGACGGCTTCCTAGAGGAAGTGGCATTTGAGTTTCTATTTGAAGGATGAGTAGGTGTTAACTAGCTGTAAAGAAGTGGGTAGTGGAAGCACACCAGGCAGAAAGAAAAGTATGTACAAGGGCCCTGTGGTAGAGCTCTGGAGGAGCCAAGAAAAGAAAGGAAAGGTCTGCAGGTCGGGGTCACAGAAAGTATGGGGGCAGTGGTATGAGTGGGATCAGGGAGGCAGGCAGGGCCAGATGTTAAGATTTTGGTGTTTATTCTGAAAGTAATAGGAAGCCTTTGAAGTATTTTAAACAGGAAGGTGACATGATCAGATTTGCAGGTTTTTTTTTTTTTTAAATTTACTTATTTTTTTTAAATCCCAAAGTATAATTTACATACAATAAAATGTACCCACTCGCAGGGAGATCAGCTCGGTGCTTTGTGACCGCCTGGAGGGGTGACATAGGGAGGGTGGGAGGGAGGGAGACGCAAGAGGGAAGAGATATGGGAACATATGTATATGTATAACTGATTCACTTTGTTATAAAGCAGAAACTAACACACCATGGTAAAGCAATTATACCCCAATAAAAAAAAATGTACCCACTCTAAGTATACAGTTGATGAGCTTTGACAAATGTATATATGCTTGTAACCACTACAAAAATCAATATATAAATATTTCTATTAGCCCAGAAAGATGTCTCATGCCCCTTTCTAGTCTCAGTGATACCTCCCCAGCCCTAGGCAGCCACTAATCAGCTTTTTCTCATTATATATATTATTTTTGCCTATTCTACAATTTTATGTAAATGGAATTTTACTGTATGTACTCTTTTATGTCTGGCTTTTTTCACTGGCATGTTTTTGAGATTCATCCATGTTGTCGCAGGTATCAGTAATGTGTCTTTTTTGTTGTTGTTGTTGAGTAGTATTCCATTCTTTGGCTATATCTCAATTTGTTTACGCATTAATCTGTTGGTGGACATTTGTGTTGTTCTTACTTTTGGGCCATCCTGAATAAAGCTTCTACGAATATAAAAGTCTTTTGTGGACATATATTTCCTTGGATAAATGTAAGCGTGGGTGGTAAGTATAAGTTTACTTTTTAAGAAACTGCCCAACCATTCTCCAATGTGGTTTTACATTCCAAAATACATTTCTTTACTCAAAAGTACATTTTACATTCCCATAAACAGTATGTAAGAGTTCTAGCGCCTTCATATCCTCACCAACACTTAGTATGGTCATTCTTATTAATTTTAAACATTTTAACAGGTATGAAGTGATGCATCATATTTTTAATATTTATTTTAAATAAATCACTCTGGCTTCAGTGTGGATAAGGATTGGAGGGAGGCAAAAGTGGAATCAGGGAGATACCACTGATAATTAGGATGACCAATTCATCTGTCTTTGACTAGAACTGATCGTTTTTAAAACTGAAAATCCCACATCTTGGGACCCTTCTTAGTCCTGAGCAAACCTGGATGGTTAGTCACCCAATCAATAAAGAAGAAATGATGATGGTTTTGGCTTAAATGGATGACAGTGACCATGAAGAGAAGTGGACAGATTTACTATTTAGGAGATACACTACATCAGAACGGAGTGATGGAGTAGATAGGTGGGGTCGGGGGGGGGGGGGCGGGGAAGATGCCACGGACAACTACTAGGCTTCTGTCTTGGACAACCTAGTAGATGGCAGTGTTATGCCCCGAGCACTGACGTGGAGAACACTGGAGGAGGACCACGGCTGGGAGCGTGACCTCGTGTTCAGCTTTGAACATGTAGAAGGTGAGGCGTATATGAGACATGCAAGTGGTGCTGTCAAGTTCACATAAGCCTGGAGCCTAGAGGACAGGTCTGGACTAGAAATACAAATTAGGGAATTATGGGCAAATAGCTGTGAAGGTTACTGAAGACATGGGTTTCAATGAGACCAGAGGGAACTTTAATGGAAGTTTCTTAACTGACTTTTCCAAGGGTTTTTCTCTGTAATTTTTGTAATATATAAGTCATACGACTTCAGTATAAGGAACATGAGTAGAATTTTATCATTAACATGCCACTTCGTACAGCAATTTTAAAATGACTTTTGCGTCATTAATATCGAAATGTACCATCTCAAACTCCCTCTTAAACCAGAAATCCCAATTTGGCATAATACTCACTCATAATTAGATGGATTAGCAAATAATCTCTATCTAACCTATGTAAAAATATGTTACATTTATTGCAGCATCATTTAAAGAAACCATAAAGAGGTCAGATTTCTGAGAAGCCCTAATTTAAAGGTCTTCTGGCTTTTTGAAAAGAGATACCACCGCTTTGCTTGAAAGATGGGTATATCAAGAAGCAAAGACACAAAGATATAGAAAACATGTCCTATTATGAAATTCCAAATACTACCTCTTAATTTAGGTATGTTATTTTCATTTAAATGCACATGAAATTTCTAGATTATCTTCTATCCAGGCCTCAGAGAATGCATGAAAATCTCAATCTTAGCAATGCCAGGATTAGTAAGATATCTGGTGAAATCTTATCTGAACAAATACAGAGTTTGTTTTGTTTTGTTTTTTGTTATTTAAATTTTTATTGAAGTATAAAACGCATACAGAAAGGTGGAAATATCCTCAGTGTATAGCTTGATAGATTTTTGCAAACTGAGCATACCACTCTTGTCACGACTGACTCTCTGGGAGTGTCTCCTCTTGGGAACAATGCCAAAAGTCTAAATTTGAGTCCCGTTGTATATATGAGACCACTTTTTTATCTTTTGAGAGTTTATTGCAACTTTGGGAAATTAGTGGTAAACCATATGGTTTTAAAAAACAATATGTGGCTGTACTTAAATTCACATAAAAACAGAGCTGTTTTTTTAAAAAAAAGGTTTTAGGGACCTAATAAAGAGAGCTGAAGAAAGTGTAAAACTAGGAGAGAAAGCATGAGAAAGAGGCAAGCATTGAAAATGCAGATTATATGTTTGAGGAATGAGGATTTAACATAAGGATATGTAGCCACAGAATAGGTCAAAGAGAACCTGGGACAGAAGAAGGAGAGATAATTGGGAAAACTCTGGCACCCAATTGTGCTGAGTATCAGAACATATGTTTCAACAATCAGGAAAGCACTCTTGTCATTTCACATGGCCTATTAGACCACATCTGAAATACTGCACTTAAATCTGTATTTCCGGAAGCTACATTTAAGCATTCAGTCCAAAATTGTTCTTAAAGACATGTTCTACTAGTTTTCCTTTATAGTGTTAAACACAAGTGCCAGAAAGTTGAAGAGAAAGAAAAAATTCAGAGAGGAACACAGGAATAGTTTAAAGGATGCTAGGTTTAAATAGTGTGATAAACAGAAATAGACTCATAGGCACAGAAAACAAGCTTATGGTTACCAAAGGGGAAAGTGGGGGCAGGGATAAATTAAGAGTTTGGCATTAACAGATACACACTACTATACATAAACTTGATAAACAATGAAGACTTACTGTATAGCACAGGGAACTATATTCAGTATCTTGTAATAACCTATAATGGAAAAGAATCTGGAAAAGAATATATATATATATATAACTGAATCACTTTGCTGTACACCTGAAACTAGCAAAACATTGTAAATCGACTATACTTCAATAAAAAATTTAAATTTAAAATAAATAGTATGGTGAAATGAAAAGAACTAAACACATTAGCTGAGAGAAACTTATTAAGGACTGATTCATATGTATTTCTGAAGGTTGTAAATATGAGAAAAAATGAAGATAAATGGTGGCTAGAAATGTCAGAATTTGGTAAGCATGGTAGAATGGAATAAGAAAAAATTCTTTTTTATTTTCTTTACTTAATTTTTGGTAGGAGGAAAACCATCTGACCTGGAAATTCCATGATAACTGGTAGAAGTTTTATATGAGATATTCTAAAAAATTCATAAAAGCAAGCTCAGGGAGTCTAACAAAGGGGAAAATGACTGTGTATGAAGATGTAAATGAAAATGAAATAGCATTTTAATGGGGCTCAGCTTGGACTTAGACTCTATGAGGAAAATACAGGAGGATGGTAGAGTGTGTTCCAAATGACTATTTGTCACTAAAATGTGTACCAGGTGCATCGTAACTATGCGTCAGCTGGTAAACTTTTTTATCAACCCCCCTGTTTGAAGATTGTTTCTGGGGATTAATCTGTGACCCCATTTGCTTAATAGATAGCCACCATTGTAGCCTTTATTTTAATACAGATTCTAATGTAGCTAATCTAAGCTTTAGATAATAAGGACCTGAAAGAATAAAGTAAGCTCCATCCTCAATTCTAGAAATCCTGTGTTTCAGGCAAGCATTTGTTGTCGTCTGCCTATTACTGTGATTTGATGGCATGTCTGTAAGGTGCTAAATGCATTATCTAGAGTGCATTGAAAGTACAGTGAATATTTTCTGAGAACGTTTGTGCTCTAAGTTATTTTCTAAGGTGCTCTTTAACACTACAAGATGCTAATATAGAGATGTGAGATATACAGAGCAGACTGGAGAAGGCCCTTCTCTATATTTTTTCCAGTTCCCTGAATGCCAGCTTACTGTGATTATTACATTCTGTCCTCTTTCATTCTATCCACAGTAGACTTCCAAAAGAGTGTAAATTTATGTTTGACTTATTCTTTGTTTTATGCAGTGAATAGAACACAACTCTAATTCAGAGGACCCCATGCCATTCTATACATTTGTCCAACTGGACACTATTTGAGACTGCTTCAGGATATGTGTGCCTTTAGGGCGGGAAAAGGGGGTTGGACAACTTGGATTGTGTTCAATATGGAGGCGGCTGCATTAATAAACACCACTGATCTCATTTCACAGAAGCAAATGTTTTTATTTAATTGTCCATTTCCCTGTGAAATAAGGTGAAATATTTCCCTCCCCATCTAATTCTAATTTTGATTACTGTTAATATTTTTCCTCCACAAATACAGAAATTCAAAATTTAACAAATGAACTATAATTCTAAGGAGAAAGAATGGGTTGAGTTCTTTAGTACCACTTAAGAAGCAGTGGGAAAGGCAGCAGTTAAGTGGGGTGAGGTTTCCATTCAGTCACATTCTTACACCCAACCTTGATTTTTGCTCTTCACTGCCACGCTCTGATCAGTTCAAAGTGTCAACTAGGTACCCACCAGACTGTGTTCATTCCTACGTCTGTGCCTTTGTTCACATAATTCCCTTTTCCTCTCAGTTTTTTAAAGATTTAAGTACTTTTTATGACATATTTCCAATACACAGAAGAAAGCAGGAAATAAAATACATAATAACCATATGTATGCATCTACCAACAGCTTTAATAGACATTAATGTTTGGTCCTACTTGCTTTGGTCTCTCCAACTTTACTTTTGTTTTTGAAGAAAAAAAGTTTTGCTCCAAAATACCTCCCCATTGCTTTCAGTCTTTCATTTGTTTTTGTTATTCAGCAAACATTTCTTTATTGAGTATCTACTACATCCAGAGGCTGTGCCAGGGTGTGAAAAGGTGGGGAGAATAAACCAAGCAGCCTTATCTTTTAAAGTTCAACATACAAAGACCTCCTCTTGTTTAAATCCTATCTTCCCCCATTAAGGTCTTCCTAATAGGAGTCTGACTGGCTGACTTCCCTCATCTAGACATCTAAATAACATAATTTAAGGTGTTGTTCATGTAGACACATGACCCATGTGTACTGGAGCTGGCTTGGATTGGCTTGTGAGAGACAGTTTTGCGCACCCCTTTCCAACTCTGCATTCAGTGATGGCCGTGGTGGGAGTATATGTACCACAGAAACTGGCAAACACTGCAAATCAGAGTTTTATGTTTTCTAAGAGAGATGATTTACCAATTCACCATTGCATATAACCCATACACTTGTAAACATACCTGTCTTGTATACTTAAAATGCTTTTATAGCTAAGTCAAATATAAAACCTATGATCTCCTTAAGGGATGGAATCATGTTTTATATGACTTTCTTAATCTCACAAGTGTTGGGCAAACAGTAGGCGTTTCATAAATACTTTCTGATCACTTTAAAAGAGTGTTTTCATTTCTCCTCTTGCCATAGTGATTCATTAATGACATCCACTTTTCCCTGTTTTTGTTATCCTGAATTTTAAAATGCTATTTGAAATTACTCTGATAGTTAATTGCTTTCTCTCTCCCTGTGAGGTAATTTCATAAACATTGAAATATCAAGTCCTTACAGCCCAGAAAGATCAATTCCAGTAAATGATAGTCTCTCTGGTCCCGTGCATCCCCCGGCAATGCCGAGCTCTATGACCCCAGCCACTTGCTCGGTCTATTTCTCAGCTGTGCTCTCTGCACATTCCGCATCACCCAGCAGGTCTCTTTTGGAGGCCTGGCTTGATGCAAATGATTTATTATGAATCTTGAGAAAGGGCGGGGTGGTGTGAGGTACGTTCTTCTGGATCAGCAGAGTCCTTAGCAGGGACCACAGGAGCTCTCAGAGTGAAACGGAGTCAGATGCGAGCAGTAACAGTCATGTACAAATTTCTCAGAGTCCTGGCCTTTTATTTATTTATTTATTTGTGGTACGCGGGCCTCTCACTGTTGTGGCCTCTCGCGTTGCGGAGCACAGGCTCCGGACGCGCAGGCTCAGCGGCCATGGCTCACGGGCCCAGCCGCTCCGCGGCCCGTGGGATCTTCCCCGACCGGGGCACGAACCCGTGCCCCTTGCATCGACAGGCGGACTCTCAACCACTGCGCCACCAGGGAAGCCCAGTCCCGGCCTTTTTATGTCTTCATTTCTCATTCCACTAATTACACAGCAAAGCGTATTGGAGAGACTGACACTCATATGTGCGGACCATGGTCGGTGCTCCTTACAACTCTTATGTAAGTATAGAGATTCTCACAGATCAGGGGTATGTTGCATACAGCCTATCCTGCCTGAGGTGTTCTTTAAGAGACCAAGGATAACTGAATTTTTCTCGTTTTTCCTCTTTCTTCAGTAAACCACTCTAGTGTTCCATCACTTTGTCCATTTTTAAATGGTAAAAAAAAAAAAAAAAGTTTTAATTTTCTTTATTCTAGCAAAATGAAAATAAAGAGTAGGTTATGATTATACCCTGTATTCTGAGAATTTAAACAAAGTTACTCTCCAGCTTTCTTTTCCCCCATCATATTTATGGGGTGTGGAAGGGTAGGGGATAGAGGGTGCTTCATGCTCTGAGATACGACTGTTTACTTAGGTTTATGCTACACCAGTAAATGAAACAGCAGCACTTCCTTTTCCCATCTTGCCAGAATTCCCAATGTCCAGATCACTTAGCTCATTCTCAGTCTGAAGATGTTGCCTCAAATTCATCCTCCTGATCTCTGCCCCTTTTCAGTGCCCTTTAATAAACCCTCAACCCTAGGGAAGGAAGCAAAGGCTATCAACTAGTTTCCCCTTCTTTCCCTTGTCAAATGGCTTCAAAATTCTCACTTGGAAAAGAAAAGGCTTTGCAGAGGTGGTGGCTTCTTTCTCTTTGTGTTAATGACAGCTAAAGAAATTTGTCCCTCCTACCACCACACTCAGTATGACCATGGTGTGCGCCCACGGCAGCTTCACCATGCAGTACTGTGCCCACTGTTTTCCAACACAGCCTGCGACGATAGGCCAATAGCTCACATCTGGCTCAACTGGAACCACGTTTCTGTTGGTTTCCTAAATCACAATCCTTAGTAAGAATTACACTTTTCTGATCAGTTACAGAATGACTGAATTTAATCATCACTCCACAGATCCATCTGTAACAAGTTTTTTTTTTTGTTTGGGCTGAAACAGAGGAAGTAGGCAATATCCATCTTTTTGAACCACTCGTGCACAGGGGCTGAGGAGTTGCTAAGAAAAAACACTAAACACTTTCTATGGTTTGAGTCCAGACATGTCTGATAGATGAAGGGCAATGGAAACCCGATTAATAGTTCTGAGGATGACAAGAGAATCTCTCTATAAGGGAGAAAGGAGACTTGCAAGATAAGCCAGACCCATCAACAGCACCCAAGCAACATTTATTTCAGTATTTAATTCAATAAATGTTTACTGGATACCTACCATGTGCCCTACCCTGCACCAAGTATCCACCTTAATTTTGCATGTTTTATCATCTGTGACCCATTTGACGGTTTCTACATGTGCTTTTGGCAGTCAGGAGAATTATATTATTGTGGCTTTAATAAACTTGGCACTTTTAGAGAAATGATTAATTTTGGTAACTGCTGATATTCAAATTGAGTTACATTTTAAATATTAACTAATGTTGCCTAAGATACTGGAATAAGAACCCGAGAAATGTTAAAATATTTCAAAAAATTTATCAATGTAATCTAATAATTTTCATGTGAAATACTCTTATTTCAACAAAAATTGGGCATTCCATTTTATACGATTTTATACGATCACCTGACAGTGGTAACTTCCCATCTTTTTTGGTCAGATGCTTGAGTAGATATGTCTGAATCCCCCAATGCATTAAACAAATTAACATGTTCTATATAATTTCATGTTCACGTGCTGTGTATAACTGTGTTGGCACGTCTGTCTTGCCATCTCATCTCAAACAAAGGCACCAAACACTCAGAATGTAGAATGAAAACACTGGTGGGTTTGAAGTGAGGTGGAAACTCATGAATCTTGAGTTTTTGCCCTACCCAAAATTTGCCCATCTGACTTTGATTCTCAGGATAAACCCTGAAATGATGTGGCAGTTACTGTGTTGCTGGTGATAGTGTAAATGCAATGTCACTGGAATTTGTATCAACTTCTGCTCCTGGGCTTATTTTACCAGAGGAACGGTGTGTGGTGGAAAAGAGGTACAGGAGAGTTGAGATGTACTCAGTCTGCATTTCAAGACATATGTGATCCCAGAGGGCAAAATTGTAAGGGCATTGGTGAGCACAGACCACTCAAGCTATTCTGCTCATGTTAAATGAAGAAATATTATGGAAGCTATCAAGAATCTAGGTAACCTTTCCCAAACAGCTGGACATTCCACCTCGTCTGTGGCTTTGGGAGCGAATCCATCTATTGCTGAAAGTTTTTTTTTTTTTTTTTTTTTTGTGGTACATGGGCCTCTCACTGTTGAGGCCTCTCCCGTTGCGGAGCACAGGCTCCGGACGCGCAGGCCCAGCGGCCACGGCTCACGGGCCCAGCCGCTCCGCGACATGTGGGATCTTCCCGGACCGGAGCACGAACCTGTGTCCCCTGCATCGGCAGGCGGACTCTCAACCACTGCGCCACCAGGGAAGCCCTATTGCTGAAAGTTTTTCACTATAGGGAGTAGGCAAATAACCACATAAAGAGGCATATAGATATAAAGAAGACCTGAACAAACTTCCATCTATAAGAGGAATAAGGTCTGAGAATCTAAGGTAAAACATGGTGACTGTAGTTGATAACACTGTATTGTATAACTGAAATTTGCTAAGAGAGTAGAACTTATTTTTTTTTAATTGAAGTGTAGTTGATTTACAATGTTGTGTTAGTTTCAGGTGTACAGCACCTGAAAGTGTTTCAGTTATACATATATATGTATATATATTCTTTTTCAGATTACTTTCCATTATAGGTTATTACAAGATATTGAATGTAAGTTCCCTGTGCTCTACAGTAGGTCCTTGTTGTTTAATCTGTTTTATATATAGTAGCGTGTATATGTTAATCCCAAACTCCTAATTTATCCCGCCCCCCACATTCCCCCTTTGGTAACCGTAAGTTTGTTTTCTATGTCTGTCGGTCTTTTTCTGTTTTGTATATTAGTTCATTTGTATCGTTTTTTTAGATTCTACATATGAGTGGTATCATATGATATTAGAACATAAATGGGCTCACCAAATAAATAAATAAAGTAATGGATGTATTAATTAACTAGATAAGGGGGATTCTTTAATCATGTATATGTATATTAAATCACCACTATGTACCCTTTAAATATCTTAAAACTTAATAGGTCAATTATACCTCAATAGAGCTGAAATTTAGGGACTTCCCTGGCAGTCCAGTTGTTAAGACTCCATGCTTCAACTGCAGGGAGCACGGGTTCGATCCCTGGTTGGGGAAATAAGATCCTGCATGCCATGCAGCGTGGCCAAATAAATAAATAAATAAATAAATGCTTTAAGAGGAATAAATAAATAAAGCTGAAATTAAAAAAAAATCCCTACACATAGTGAACCTCATTTACTGCTGTAATGTGTAATGTTATAACTCCTGATGACACAAACTGTCAGAAGACAGGAATTTCCCTTCATAAGATTCTGGGTATAAAGATGAGACTATCTTCTCATCTTCATAGTTGAAGTTCAATATATCAAAGTAACTTAGCAGATTCTGGGGCAGCAGTGTAAGGATGGAAACTTCAAAACCACTCACCACTTCCCACTTCCCTGCATCTAAAAATATTTCTAAGCCCATGTCCTGAGACTGTGATACATGCCTCCAGCCTTGGAGTTTGTTACAGTTGCTTATGTGGTATCAACTTCTGCTGCTTTCCCGACTGTCACATCATGCTAGGGGAAGCCCAACTTTCCCTGAGGATAACGTAAGTGGATTGGGCTTCCAGACTGCTGCCGATAAATTTCCACTATTGTTTGCCTAACACAAGAGGGACCACTACCAACCATATTATATAGCAATAATAGATACGACTAATAATACCTAAGAAAAGTAGCATTGGTGATTCTGGTAGCTGGTGTCATCAAGTCATCCAAGGCTACAGGAATTGTCAGCCCTAAGAATCAAGAAGCGGTAACTGAAGTTCTAGGACAGTTGCCACTGTGAGAGAAATGTCCACATTGGGACCCAAATATCAATTCCGATGATTACTGAGTACAACGGCTGACAACACAGGATGCCAAAGAATGAAGTGTCCTGGAGATTCAGTTACACTCACTTTGTAGCAATGCACAGGAGAAACAACAACAACAAAACTGTATAGTTTACAACAGACCAAAACTCTTCAAAGTTCGGGGAAAATCAATAAAGTAACTAGGGATCTCATTTAATGCCACTTTACATTTTCCTAAGCATGCAATATTTTAAAGATATTTTTCCAGTTTGTCAGGTAGCATATCAACCTTCAACTCTTAATGACTCATAGTCAACATCTGAGGTGATGTGGGTTCTCCTGTCACATTCCAGCTCATTTATTTCTCTACCCACGTTAATCACATGGTCCAGTATAATACTCCCTCTGGGCACCCTCCTAGCTTTTCTGATGCTCTGTGAAGTTTTCACATCAAGCCTTTCAGCAAATTGCCACAAAGTATACATATTTCAACTGCCCCTTATTTGAAAACAAGTTTTTAGCATTTTATAGGTACTGGAATTATTTTGACTATTTTGGGGGGTGACAATTTCAATTTCTTCAAACTTTAAGCATTTTTAGAGTTTTCTTTTTTTGGCCAGTTCTTCAAATGACATATCATCATTAATTGTGTATGTTTTATCATCAGTAACTAAAACTGAGTATTCCTTTTCAAATATTAAAACCATTTTTGCTAAATCAGTAATTTTTGGCAAATTGGTCATTCAATTAACTGAATCTTGTCTTTCAAAGTATTGATTTTGGGTGAGTTGATCTACAAGGGTTGGAGGTTCTAAACTAGCTCCTTGCTTACATTGAACAACTTCTAGAGAATATAAATATACATTAACATTTTTGAAGTATTTTGGCTACAGTAATATCTCAGATGGAAAGCATATACATTAGAACACATCATGTATGATGTAAATGATTAATAAAAGGACAAGCCCTTGAGAGATTTAGGCTCCAGAAATTGAGAATCATCTTTACCACAATCCCAAACAGATTTTATAAATAACCTCGAAGGCCCAGGACTCTGTTTATAGATATTACATTTCATCCTTCATCAGGGAACATTGCTAAACACTGCTGGGCCTTTTGTGTGCTTATTTATTCATGATACCTTATAGGAACTTTTGTTTCACTGTTTCGGCCATGAAGTTTCCACTTGTTAAAAGTTGTAATAATAATTATTGTTTGCATGATAATATATTGCTTATAAAATGTTTTACATACCACTATCTCTGTTAATAGGGCCAGTTACCTCACAGTGCATTTTTTATTAAAGAGGCAGAATTTTGTAGAGTAGTGTAGAAGAATATTTCAATTCTTCAGTTAAAATTTCATCTCATGACACATTCACATGTAGAACTTTCAGTTGAGTCAGGATTCTGTGAACAATCACCTTGACACTCAGAAAGCCAAGCTCCTTTTCCCTAAGCTGGTTTAGCATGGACTTATACCTTCATCACTACTATGCTTCAACTCTAATGTAGCCTCTTGTAAGACTGAAGATAACACCTTAAAGAAGAATTTATTTAGCTGAGGCTAACACTAGGATGGAGATTGTTAGAATGGCTTTTTGATAAAGTCAGGAATCAAACTGACAGCACCAATGAAAACTGGGATATCTTTGGCTTCATTGATAAGACAAAAAACCCAAGAAGCAATGTTTGGCTACGAAACTGAATAATAGCAAATGTGCACATACCAAAATTTTTTCCTAGTATTCATGAAGTGAAGTTACTGTCCCTAAGTTTCCCCCAGCCACCCCTGCCCCCACCAGGCTCTATTCCAATTTATCCCTGGAAACAGTACAATCATTGACCAATCATGAGCTATATTCATATTGGTGGCTGGCAGGGACTAATATCCTCTCTGAATTTCAGTAAATTCCTCTGAAAAAAACCCATACCCAAAAAGCCACTCTGATTACAATATATAGGTATGGTATAAAATTAAGGAGCAAAATCTCTGGACACTGAAAACCAAAATAGCTTCTTAACCATTTTTCCTAAAATAGGTTATATGAAACCTCCTTTTATAAAGAGATAATTAACTACCATAAATAGTATAATAAAAGCAGTCTCTTGTTTCTGCTTCAAAAATTGAAATATATTCATGACAAAAGAGAACACTCTTGAGTTCTAACCTTGATTTTGAATACAGAAGTCATTTTGCAAAAATATGTGATGTGTTATTTTATACAGCTGTTAAGCTAGCTAAGGCTTTTCTATCAAATGTTTACCTGCTTGGGTACTGTTAAATGACTTAAGTTCCAACATATTTCTTCACTTAATAACTAGGGCCATTAGTCACACTTTAGCCCATATAATTTATAAATGATTGATATGATTAAAACTTAACTCACGATCTAATTATGGGAATATGCCTATGTATAAAGCAGAGGTTGCAGTGTGAGAGCATATTTTTAAGGTTGTAAAATCACAGTTTGACCAGCTGAATCCTAAGTTTGAGAAGTTTTATAAATTAAGGATAATAATGCTATCAAAATAGCAAACACTATCAAAAGTGTCCTTCCTGCCCTGTGTTTTGAGATCATCTATACCTTGTCATTGGAAGGCCAGTTCAGAATCCAGTTCCATTTTATGCTGTTAGTGTAGAGCTCTCGCCAAACGAGGAGTGATCAAAGGCATGATGATGGCAACTGGAAAGATACGAAAAGGTGCTTCTGTGAGGGTGGGTGCTGTTACAATGTAAGGCAATAGAAGGCAAAAGAATTTTGTGATTAGCTTTCACCATGGCCCGTGCCCACCCCCCCACCGTCAGGGATGGTGGTGACAAGAACTACCCAGTGGTCTACAATGGGCTTGGCTACAGGCTACGGGCCATGAAAAAAAGCCTGTGGTCATCTGCCCATAAATGAACCATTCAGCTCCAGAAGTCAAAACCAATCATCGATTGAGAAGCCCCATCTTAATCTTGAAAAAGTCTGCTTCAAACAGTGCGGCCAATAGTCACATATAGCTTGGCATTGAATTGATGAAAAAGAGTGAAGGAAATGATGTCCTGTAACTCTATCTTGCTATGATAAAAAAAAAAGAAAATCAATGGATGGTATGGTCCAAGAGGGGGTCAGTACCATTTGACATATGCTAAGAAAGGCAATCATGATAATTATAATAACAGTTACATTTGAATGCTCACTCCATGCCAGGCTAAGCATTTTATATACTTATCTCTCCAACCCTGCAAGATAAATGGTATTATTACCTCATTTTATAGATAAGGAAACTAAAGTTTAAAGAGATTAAGTAAATTGCCCAAAGACACATGATAGTGTTATTAGAATTTGCACTCAAACCTGTACCATAGACACCAAAGCTCTATTGTCTTCCCAGGACAAATGGGAAGGGACTGCCCTTGGGTCTCCCCTCAAAAGCTGAAAACCCTGGGGGTGGGGAAAGAGGTGAGTTGCATTTTTAAAAAATGGAATTCTCCTCCAGATTTTGAACTCTGGCTATGAGGCCCCTATTTTGCAGATGAGGTTCTTGGAGGTTGAGTAATTTGCTCAAAGTCACACAATTATTAAGTAGCACAACCCAAATCTTGCCATCCTGAGATGAATAATAATATGTTTGTAATGGGTTAAGGCTGAACCTCCATGTTTGAGAAGCTTGTGAGCATTAACCTTGGAAATTAAAGTGCTGATCAAAACGGAACATGTGGGGCTTCCCTGGTGGCACAGTGGTTGAGAATCTGCCTGCTAATGCAGGGGACATGGGTTCGAGCCCTGGTCTGGGAAGATCCCACATGCCGCAGAGCAACTAGGCCCGTGAGCCACAACCACTGAGCCTGCGCATCTGGAGCCTGTGCTCCTCAACAAGAGAGGCCGTGATAGTGAGAAGCCCGCGCACCGCGATGAAGAGTGGCCCCCACTTGCCACAACTAGAGAGAGCCCTCACACAGAAACGAAGATGCAACACAGCCTTAAATAAATTAATTAATTAAGAAAAAAAAAAGTAAATCCTATTTAAAAAAAAACAAACAGAACATGTTTTCCCCAGAAAAGGACTTTGCTATTAACTGAGTTAACAAACCAGATGGAGTGCCTCTGGAAGGTACTTTTTCTTTTCTTTCCTTTTTTTTTTTTTGTTTGTTTTTTTAAACTTTTAAAAAAAATTTTATTTCTCTTTGGCTGTGTTGGGTCTTCATTGCTGCACGCGGGCTTTCTCTAGTTGCGGCGAGCGGGGGCTCACTGTTGTGGCCTCTCCCGTTGCGGAGCACAGGCTCCGGACGCACAGGCTCAGCGGCCATGGCTCACGGGCCCAGCCGCTCCGCGGCATGTGGGATCTTCCCGGACCGGGGCCCGAACCCGTGTTCCCTGCATCGGCAGGCAGACTCTCAACCACTGCGCCACCAGGGAATCCCCAGGGGCTACTGTTCGTTGTGGTGCATGGGCTTCTCATTGCGGTGGCTTCTCTTGTTGCGGAGCATGGGCTCTAGGCATGTGGGCTTCAGTAGTTGCAGCACGCGGGCTCAGTAGTTGTGGCTCGCGGGCTTAGTTGCTCTGCGGCATGTGGGATCTTCCCAGACCAGGGATCGAACCCGTGTCCCCTGCATTGGCAGGTGGATTCTTAACCATTGTGCCACCAGGAAAGTCCTCAGAAGGTACTTTTTCCTCAGGGTTCCTCAGGGTACAGAGACAAGCCTGTAAGATCAGGCTTGGTCTCTTACAAAATTGTGTGGAATAGAAATTGGCAATGTGGAGAAATATTTGGAAGAATAGATCATACTGGCCCAGAATCACTCAAGAACTAAAAGACAAAAAAGTATTTACCATGTAGTAACAGCCCAAAGGGATGATTACTGAAAAATGACCAGCCTCAGTTCAGTGGAATTGAATGAAGGTTCGAACATAGTTTGGTAGTTACAAGATTTAGGTTTGTAAATATTATACTATGTATTGATGCTAATTGAGAGATTAAGGTTTAAAACACATTTAAAATACAGAAAAGGACATTCATAGTATATGTCTAAGGCAGTGATAAGAAAATTAAAAAGGTAACGGAGACTAACAATGTAGGTAACTGTGGTACTCTAGTTATAGCTGTGCCTTAATGGCCCTACATAAAGTTTCTTCCATTCCCCTAACAGATATTCTTTGTGATTTCACTTCCACAGAGCTGTGCTGAGGAGTTCAGGAATGAAAAAATATTCTAATAGGACAATAATCTATTCTCTGTAGTTCTCAAACTTTAGAGTGCTTGGAACAAATTTCAGTGCCCCAACCCCAGAGTTTCTGACTCAGCAGGATTTGGGTGGTGCCTGAGATGTTGCAGCTCTAACTTGTTCTCAGTTGATGCTGATGGTGTTGGTCCAGGGAAGACACTTTGATAATCTCTGATCTAACTGTATGGGCAGATCTGTTGCCTTAGATGAGAGACACCCAGGAAAGTCTTTTTTCTCCGTATGTTTCTAGCAAGGACCAGTTTCACATGCATGACAAGGTGAGAGTTGAGGTTTAGAAATGAAAAAAGCATTGGCATCTCTATTCCAACCAAACACAGAAGCCAACAAAATGCTGTAAGATGAACCCTAAAATCAAAACCCCAAAAAAGAAACCCCCCAAAGCCCCCAAAAGGCCAATCTAACTTTTCATAAGATTTTGCTGTGTTATATGGACATTGTATTATGATTTATTTGGTGAAGACAGAGCAGTAACTCTCAATAAAATCATGTGAGAAAAGCACTATTTCTTCATTTAGCAGTTAACAAAAATGCAGACTTGAATGGCAGTAAATAATTCACCCATTGCAGCAGACTAAAGGAACGGTAAAAGAAATGAAGACAGAAGAAAGTCACAGAAAGAGAAGAATTATCAACTTTTCTATTTTCCTTTGCATGTAAAGTACACATATCACACTTGTATTGATATGAGTAGGAAAGATTCCTGATGGTCCTGTTTGCCTATCATAGGATCATAGAATGTGAGAGCAAAAGGGGATTTCATTTTACAGAAAAGGAAACTGAGGCTCAGAGATCAAGCAATCATTGCAACTTTCTCTGGCTGGCAAGGAGAGACTTTAGTGGAAGTCCTGGGGCTCTGATCCAGTACCCTCTCTACCACCCAAGTTACTCCAGTTCTAAAGACAAAAGACTCTCTAGTTGAAACAGAAAGCGCACTGCGCTAGAGGCTGGGTTCTGGCTGTCCTCTGTGGACCTGTTATAAAAATCGATCTGATTTCAGTTTCTTCAATTCTCAAGTGGGAATAACAATTCCTGCTCCACAGGGTTGTTCTGGGGCTCCATGATGGGCTGGACATGATGTCACATTTTGTAAACTGAAAAGCACTGCATGGATCGTTAATACTCTGGTGATAGATCTGGTGTAACTGATGGGCCTGTTGGCATTTTAGAGCTAAATGTAAGGTTATAGACAGAAAGGGGCAAGGTCTTAAACAAAAAAATATATCCAAAATAAAAAGCCAATAACAAGCAATTCCAAAAGACTTCTGGTTCACATTCCTGCTGCTGAATGGTATATGCTTTTGAAAAAAATAGAAAGTCAAAAAGAAAAAAAGGAACCAAGCAAAAAGTAAGAAAAGATTTAACCAAGTCACATCCCATAATACCCAGGTTATCATCTAGGCTAGCACTGGCTGGGAGAACTGAGTAAACCACACTATAAGTCTTTTGTATTAGTGACATATTCCATAGAGCCCTTGGGCTAACTCTAGCTATTCATGCCAAGTTGTCTGTCTTCCTGCTTCAGCTGGGGAAGTTCTAGGTCAGTAATACCCAGACCTCAACTTTCAAATGGCTTATGGCTCTTGTAATTACCAAGAGACTCCCAAACTTCTGGTTTTTGTCTTAGAATATCCGTGAGACTATTTAACAACACTGTGGCTCATCCAATTAATGGTGATCGTAGCTGTGAGGCTCCAGAACCCCAGGGCTGCAGATACTACTGGCCTGGGTATTAACGTTGAAGCACTAGAAGTGATATGGTGACCTCTGTGGAAGGACCCCAAAATAATCAAGGCCAAGCTGAGATGAAATAAGGAAAACTGAGCCTGAATTAGCACCCATGATATACAGCAAGAAAAACAGGGATTGCTTGTCTCCACAGTCTATGTTTAGCAGACTGTGCTCCTTCGAAAGCTGGAAATGTGTGGCTGTTATTTATAGAAAGCACCGTAAGCATGTCCAGGACCTTTCTGTGGTATAAAAAAGCAAACTATGGTGAGCCACAGAGAGGAATTTATTGTCCATGTTGATAAACCAAAACCACAGTGATGGGGATGCGATTATGCGACTCACTGGGGCTACTTCCCCCATCGGCCATGTGTTCCAAGGGGATCAGGGCAGCTATGAGGGTAGAGATGGAGGAGGGAAACATTGATAGTAAGAAAAAAAATTTTTAAGTTAAAATAAGTATTTACTCTTCTGGTATCCCTATGTGACAAGAGAAGGGATACAATGGGATTGTCATCAACACTCATGCTGTTGAGTAGAGTGGACCAAAACGAAAACAGCTATAAGGAAGAAATAAGCCATGAAAAGAAATAAGAACATATAATTTAAGTCGTTTGCTTTCACTTTCCTTTTGGCATATTATCAAGAAAACCATTACCTTTCTTCTTCGATAAGGTATTCATTTAATTTAATAAGCACTTATTGGGCATTTATGTGCTTAACTTTTATAGGGAAAATGTTACTTCTGTCATGATTTATCTGTTCTGTGTTTCAGAAGAATGCATCTTTCCTTCAAAAGAGTTTTAGGTCCCAGGCAGGTTTGCTTTGTTTTCAGTAGGGCCACTGCTGGCCTACATGGTGCCATTGAAGGCGTGCAGGCAGCCTCGCGGGCACATGGCTTAGGGCGAGAAGTGAGAGCTAGATTTCAGCTCCCACTTGTGCTCCAAGCTAGGTGTCATTGCGCAGTGCACAAACTACATACCCGTACTCAGCAGCCTAGCTTCATGTAATAATATGTTTTTTAATAAGTGGCGCGTGAATTAAATGTATGCGGACTCACTATGATCTGTGGTTTCCACATAAGGGGAGATTTTGTAAATTGTCAGGGCAGTGTTTTATACTCTGAAACCAAATATTTGCAGCAATTCCATGATGCATTGTTTGTTAAGATGAAGCATTATCTCACAATTTACCCATGAAACAAATCAATAAGTAATATGATATCAATTATTTAATTATTGTAGAATAATTTAATGAGGAATTAAATTAAGCTCAGCTCACTTCCTCATGTCCAGGGTGGCAAAGAACCTCTATTTGTGTGCCCCAGAGTTCTTCAGAATAAAAACTTTATTACCAGCTATTATGTAGAAATATGTGATACTATAAAAATTTATTTCTCGCTGTCTGATGGTCAGGAAAGTCTCCTTGCAATATAAAATTCTTGACAGTCAGCAAGGAATATACAAAAACAGGAGGGCTACTGGTGGAATTCCAAAAATTTGTTTCTCTGCTCTGTCAACCCTTACCACTACCCTCCCATCTACAGCTGCAGAGTCTAAGTTTAGCGATAAGGAAGTATATGCCATCTTCAGAGACAAAAGACAAAAAGTACTTTCCCCTTTCTCTCAGTATAAACATGAACTTAATGTGTTAGTGAGAATTTTTGTAATCACGGCGTCTTGGTCAAAACTATTTTGGTTGGAAGTGACTAAACCCAACTAGTTGGCGAGGGGATGTAAGGAAAAGAGTGGAGATGGGACCTGAGAACAACATGATACCAGGTCTCAAACTCTGCCATTCTTACTATCTCTCCTCCTCTCCTCATGGTTTCTATCTCTCAATTTCTGACTACAGAAATATATATATATATTTACATATAATATACATTATATATATGTAAATATCTATATATTTACATATAATATACATTAGGTCTGGGCATATAAAGGTCAGCTTTATATTCCCAGACCTAATGTAGAAACACCAGCTGCTCTCATGCCAGACTTCTCCTAGCTTCGCCACCAGAGGGAGACTGAGACTAAGGTCCCAGCTGCAAGATCAGAGGGGAGGACTCTGATTGGCCGAGCTTGTGTTCACCCAGCTGGGCCCAAACCTGTTCCAGTCATCTCTAAGTAGGGCCAATCAGAAGAGGCACGAGAGAGTGGGATGGGAGAGTGAAGGGCAGCTCCTCTTTGCATATGGGTAGAGTAGGGGAAGGAGCATTTCCTAGAAGAAAGACCTGCAGTTGTAGGCAAACAATGGTTACTGTGCCCATTCTTACACCAACAGGTGAGAGTTGAGCTAACAGCCTCCTTCATGTTTGTTCCACACGTATTTATTGAACTCCTCCTTAAGTTCCAGGTAGGAAGCTTGGAGTTGGAAGACGTAGTTAACGGGTGTATTCCAGAGCCCAATGCAATGAATGGCATTTAGGGGAAGGATGCTTAGTGATTAAGAACTTGGGCTCTGAGATGACAGACAGGAGCTCAAAGCTCAGCTTTACTATTTACTTGGGGTGTGATCTTGGGCAAGTTCTTTTTTTAACTTCCTTCAAATCAATTCTCATTATACTCAAAGCAGTTTACCAAAGAGCATGGCATAAAGTAAGCACTCAGTAAATGACAGCTATTATTATTTAAAAATCATACGGAGAGGGTCTTATTGTCTCCATTGTGTTAGTAAAATGGTGGACTGTCTTCATGAAAACCAAACAGAATTTGGATAAATCTATATTGTTTTCTTTCGATGGGTGGTGGGGGATGCTTAGGTACCTCACCAGAGCAGTCCCTGTTCTGGCACAGAATATAGAGAAGCCCTGTGCAAACTAGACTTACCGCAGAATAATTTCCTTATTATGGTGGCACCTGGTCCTAAGTTCCTTGTGTGTCTGGATTTTGTGCGTTTTCCCTGCCCCTTCTCTAATACCTCCTGCCTCTCAGTCTGTGCTGTGATTCTCAGGTTCCTGACATCCTTGTTGTTTCTGACTTTCTCTACTTTTACCTTCGTGGCAGGTGTTCCTGACTCTCCAGACAATTGAGGCCTCCATACTTTCATACCGTTGCTGCTGTAACTCATACTGTACAGAGAATCAGGAACACACTGGGATATCAGCACGGCACAGGAAGAGCAAATGGAAAACAGGGAAGGGTTGGCGAATATATTGGAGGAGAGAGGGATAGAGTATAAGTGGACCACCAAAGCTCTTATAAGAAGAGAAGGATACGTCCCAAGGATCAGCCAGTAGCTAAATTTGAGTGGAGCGTTGCCATAAGGAAGTCTATGGACTGGTCCAAAAGGGACTGGGAAAGAGCAAAAGGCAAGGAAAATGAAGACACACTGCAAAGAAACACCCTCAGGTAGAAGGATTATCAGGGAGCCACTAAATTGCCAGAAGGTGGAACTAACTGAGTTGGAAATGGGCAGGCACCAGGGCAGCTCTGGAAGAACAAGAAGGAAGAACCCTAGCAAGGGCTCCTGACAGGTCAGGGTACCACTGATGAAATGCATCAAGCCGCTGTGTTCCTTCGTTATGTCCCTCACTCCAGATTCAGAGACCATGTGATTGAAGGAGCAAAGCCGTTGCTGTCCTGGGGCTTTGAGAGGAAAGATCAGGTCACTTCAGCTCCTGTAGAGGGAAGTCCCTGGATTCACCATCCACCAGCATCACAGTCAGTGGGAAAGAGGTAATTCCCCAAAAGGAAATCAGGGTGCTGCTAGGAAAAGGTTGTATATCCCAGGGAAATATCCTCCACACATTCCTGAAACATGATATTTTGGTTATTTCGATGCAGAAAAATGATTTGTTTCGATTGGAAAAAAAAATAAATGTCTCCACGAGTCCCTCATTCAGGGATTTAAAAATTTTTTCCCCTCAGAATCCGTTTTTTTATTGTAAATTTTATGTAGAAATCCAAATGTAAAACATAAAAAGCAAAACTCCTGGGGTAGGAAGGGGAAAGAACCCTCCCCACACACACACTCAGCCCCGATTTTGGCAGCCCTGAGGTACCACCATGGAAAACCTGTGGCTTTGAGAAACACATTTTGAAAACCTCTGCAGAAAATCTCTAATGGTGCCTATATTTTTAAAAAAAAAAAAAAAAACTTCAACCACATATTAAAAGGCAATTCTCACATTAGAGTTTTTAGAGGAGGAAAATATATGAACCAGTGTATTTATATCCTAGTTCATGTCCTTCCTTCCTGTCAACCAAAGGCTAAATTATGGTTGCTAAGAAATTCAGATGCAATGGTGATAGACTGCCCATAAAAATGTTTCTTTGCTTTTTTAGATACTTGTCCCATGTTGCTGTGTCCTTTCAAGCTGTTCCTTGAAAGGCTAGAAAATTTATTCTTCATCATTAACATGTTGTACTTGGGACTTGAAAAGGATGAGATTGAATGCTGTGTGATTGTTAGAAACACTGGTACAGCCAGCAGACACTGATCTCTACACAAGTAGCTTCCATGGAGAAGAAACTAACGCCTGGAGGGCATGAACTGTACAATTGCAGAGTATTCTCTCCAGCTCAGAATGAAAGTGCATTGACTGGACAGAAAAGCAAATTGCTAGCACTAAGCCCCATGGCATGAATAAGGGAGTCAGAGGTATCTGCATTACTGAACAGGCACGGTTCAACAGCATCAAAATTTATAGTCACCTTTTTTTTTCCAGTTTAAAATGGTTTCCAGCACCTTCAAACAGCAACTTGTATAAAATTTGTGAATATGTGCTTGGTTCAAGTTCTTAGTCTTTACACTTAAAACACTTACTCCCAAACCTCCCTTCGCTTAATTGCAAAATTAATCATGCCTACCTGAAATGATAAACTTTAGCAGCTTGTTCTTCTCACAATTAGAGAAAGAGAACAAAAAATGATGAATATCACTGTTTAACATTTAGGGTCAGAGAGAGGAAATTCAGGAATGGAAAGAAGTACTTATTATTGTTGTTGCTGTTGTTATTATTGAAAAGTAGACTCATAATATCCAGCACAAATTGTACTAAACCTGCTGACTTTCATTTCAAATGAGAAGCTAAATATGGGTGAGAGAAAATCAGTACTGTGGGGACTTTCAAAGAGATCTCACATTCTAATCCTTCCTTTCACAATTTGTGATATTGTTCAATATGCTTTTACGGCAGAGTTGGGGGAAATGCTAACATTAATTAGCCCTTGAGGAAAAAAGAAAATTAAATGTATTTCTGAACAACTCATTTATATATAGGAATTAATTTTATCCTCAGGGAATTCATTGTTGTGCCTGTGAGCCAGAATTACTGGGGCTGAGTTCTTATATTTAGCCCAAGCTAGAATCATGCAATGACATTTATAGGACCTTTATAAGCCTTATGTGACTTCTGACTTTTCATTCCTGATGTACCACCTACGTAGACTGTTGATAATTGCTTTAGGTACCTAATGATGATGACGATAATGATAATAATAATAACAAATAGCCTTCTACACTGGGGAATTTATAATCTAGTTGGGCAAGCAGCACATGAAAAGCCATATAAGAAAGTAAAGCAGTACGTATTTAAGGTCCAAATAGGGTAACAGTGCCCTAGGAGTTAGGAGAAGAGATAGGTCACCATGAGCTGTAATGGTCAGCAAAAAGTTTGTGGATTGGGTAAGATTCCAGGTGGGTTTCTACACATTGGTAGGATTTCGATTAGAAAAAAATGGAGGGAAGAGAGTATACACTTTAGGTAAGAGAATTCCCATGCACGATACTGAGGGCTGCATTAGGGTAAATGGCACTCACTGTTATAACAACCTTCGAGTCTCAGTGGCTTAACACAATAAACCTTAGTTATTCATTTACATCCCAATCTAATGTGATGGGGGTGGCAGTGTGGGGAGAATAAAGGACAACCATTCAGAGACCTAAGCTCATCTGTCTTTTGATGTCGTCATCTTCCATGTGGGATTCCCAAGGTTACCACAGAAGAAGAGGAAATGGAGGATTGGGGATGGAAGAGTTTTATGGGCCAAGGCTCACAGTGGTGTAAATCGCTCTGCTTATATTCCACTGTCCAGAACACAGTCAGATGGCTCCAACCTGACTGCAAGGAGATTGGGAAATGTAGTTTGTCTGTGTACTAGAGAGTAAACTTCAGTTATTGAACCAGGCATTGTTTTTGCTGCAGGAGGTCATGTGAAAGACAGTAAGAAAAGTATATCATGGTGGCAAACTTTAATGGCAATTGCTGGTCACGTCCTTAGTCCCCTTTCCTCCTCTTAATATTACCCCAATTTTGGTACCCTATGTACTCCTTCACTTCAAGGGATATTGACACTAAGTTTAAGTACAGCTGGAGAAGAGAAGTTCAGACTAGGTATCAACGATAGTAAATTGGAAGCCACTGTTGTTTCCTTTTTAGAGAACTGACATGGCAAAAAATTGTGCTAGTAGACAATGGTATCAAGATATTGAAAGGAGGGTAGAGATCTGAAAAAGCATAATATCTTTGTAATCTTTTAAACCATATTTTTCTTATTTGTCTTTTTTTCTCCCTACAATCTCTTACTATTACTAGACCAGGAGATTCTGGACTTTTGTCCTAGGGAAGAGGAAAGCAAATGTTCTCCTAGGGAAGGTAAAAGAAGCTAGGGTGATATTTAAGTATCTGAGAACTTAAATGGTCTCTGGGGGGAAGTGCAGGAGGAGGGGAGGGGAAGAATCCAGAACTGGCCAAGCTTAAATGTTAAAGGACTGACCCTATAATAACCTAAAGAGACTTTTTTAACCGAAAGATGCTGAGTTACCTTGGACCAAGTAAGTACTCCCCCACCCCAATTACAAAGTAATTGTAACTTCATTACAATTCATTGAAACTTCATTATTGCAAATACAAAAAAAGTATATTTCTACCCGTTACATTTAGTAATGAAAAAAGTGTATCTGTTATAGACCAGTTAGGAGGCTGGCTTAGCCTGGGTGTTCCCAGAAAGTGGAGCCCTGAGGCGTAGCTTGCATGCAGGTAGTTCATTTTGAGAAGTGATCTTGAAGAACAAGAGTGGGGAACTGGGTAGTGGGAAACAGGGAGGGAGGAGAGCCAACACAAGGGTGTGTTGTCCGGTTGGTTGCCACTGTGGGCAGCTGGGGCTTCCTGCCAATGGTACCACCTGTGGAACCATGTAGAAATGGCTCAGATCTATCCACCCAAGGGATGGAAGAGAAGGGAATTTGGTTACCCTGCCTCCAAGCACAGACACTTTCGGGCCACAGGTGTGAGTCCCGTAGGTCCCACAGGCATCCCACATTGAGGCATCTGAGGAGCCCCACAGTATTAGGTGAGAGAGCTCGGAGCACCTTGCGCCCGGTGCTGCAAGGTGATCCTCTGCGGAGCTGGGTGGCTCAGTAAAGCCTGGAACAGTAGGTGGGCTGAGATGATGGGAGGTGTCTGAAGCAGGTGCAGTGTACCAGCCCCAGGATGATGAGGGCACAGGTTAGAGTACTGAATGCTGAGGAAAGGAAAAGATGTCAAGTTGCCCTGCCCTTCAGCGGCAGGTCTCCTCTGTCCTTTTAAAAAGAGCAACACTCCCAGCCTTCGTAAGAAAGCAAAATTTTACTCGTGGGCTTCAGTAGAATATGCTCCTTAAGGGAGCCTCTAAAATGAAGAAAGGGGAAAAGACTACCAATTTCCCTTCCTAAAAAATCCTACTGGTAAAGAAAGCCAGACCAGTTTGGGTGCCATGGCCCCTCAGTGTCATTACTTAGTCTGCTGTAAGTTGTGGCTTCCCAGAGGGTAAGTCACTGGTTAATGCATTTCACTTACTTTTCCTATAGAATTCTGTGATACTTGCCATGGCATAGAAAAAGCAGCTAAAATAGTTACGTCTGGCACTGGCCTCCTCTATGGTGCCCACTGTAAATGAAATGTTTTTGGCTTCTACCCACAGTCAGACAAATGTTTTTACCAGATAATGGTCTCTGGGCACTGGATTGCTTCCTTTAGAGAGTTTCTCCTACTGAAACATTCCATTTTCCATGCTCCTTCACCCCTGCTGGTTTTCACAGTTCAGCGTTTTTGACATTGTCCTTAAGTTGATAGCAGCAGGCAGTAATGTCATAATTAATAGAGTCAAAACTTTACTGCAGGTTCCAAAACAAGGAGATGTGACATGAAAATGAGGATAAAGAAATATCCTGGTGGGACTTTTCTGTTGATCACTGTACTCTCTTACATTTTTCTAAGCACAAGAATCCATTTAGCTTGTGTCACCTCTGCTAAATGATTACAACTTCAGGTATTCCGACTGAAAAAATTTCCATGCTGAGTATGTGAGACAGAAAATTACAAGCAAGCTGTGCTTCTATAATATATTGCTAATGCAGTCATTTTTAAAAAACTGTGCTAATATGGGGATCTTTTAAGTCAGCGTTAATACATTTCTTCACTCAGTGCTTATTAAGGAGCTGTTATGTACTAGGTGCAGGGATTCAAATGTGAGGAAGCCCCTCCCCTCAGGGAGTGCACAGTCTAGTGGGGGAGAAAAAAAAGTAATTAATGAATTAATGATACTCCCTGTGGAAAATGCTCTAAGGGAAGCATGCATAATGTGTCACTGGGTCAGAGAGAACCCTAACTTTCTCTGGGTGTGTGGGGTGTGGTGATAGGATGGGAGAAGATGGGGAGAAAGGCTGTGAAGAGGAGGCTGCTCTTGCACTGAATGTTGACGGTTGGGTGAAAAATCGTCAGAGGAACCAAGGGGAAGGGCAAATGCAAAGGTGTGGCTTTGATCGTGGCTTACTTGAAGGGCTGCGAGGCAGAGAGTCCAGCTGGACTGTAGGGTGCAACTGGAGAAGCTCCAAGAGGGAAAAACTGATTGTGAAGGGGTCGGCTGAGCTTCAGCTCTACACTTCATCCAGGCATGGGGAAGGCAGTCTGGGGGTTTAAGCTGGAGAGTGACATGACCACATTTGCATCTTAGAAAGAAAACCGAGGTGTGGGAAATGGATGGATGGGTTGGTGCAATACCTAGGCAAGAGGTAATGAGTGCCTGAAGGAAAGCAGTGGTGATGGAGTGGAAGAAAAGAGTGTACTTGAGAAATATCCAAAGTGTAAGACTGGCTGGTTCCATAGCCAACAGAGGAGAGGATACTGCGAGGGAGAGGGTAGGGTCTGGGTTGACTGTGTTTGCTCTTCTGTCTTTCCTCACTGGCATCAGTGGCTCCTTGTTACAATTGCTGCCTGCTGCCCTGCCACTAATTCTCCCCACATAGGTGACAGAGTAAAAGTGGTGTCTCATTTGAATGTACTGGTTATAGTCTTATCTTCTGGCGTTTGACCTTTGATGTAGAAGATGAGCTGTTTTTAAATATCTGGAGGACAATCGTGTTTGCACTTGAATTTTAAAATAACTCTGCAGTTTACAAAGCAGTTTTCCATTCGTCATGTCACTTGAGACTCATGTCAGTGCTCTGGTGGGTAAAGCAAGGGCTATGACTATTCACATGTTGCCAATGGGCAGCTGTGAGTGAGGGAGGTTAGGAGACTTGCCCAAACCCACACAGCTTCTGAGGAGCTGACCCAGGAATCCCATAACACCTTTCTCCATAACTTTACGGTACCCCACATCAGCTGAGACTTGGTTTTTAGTTTGGAGTGTCATATATTGCTTTTTATTTCCATTTTAATGCTTTTTTATCCAATTTGATTATGATTCTCATAAGGCTAGGAACTAGGTATTAGACTTCTTCTTCCTTCCACACATACTAACTACATAATCGATAACCATCACTGATAAGAGTGATTTCTTTTAAAACTAAAAAGATCTAGGAATTTGGGGCAGCATTTAAAGGCATCACTTAATTACTTCTGCTAAGGGAAAGGAGTGTGGATCAAAGAGTGCGAATCAGTACTGTGGAGCTGATAGGGACCCTGGAAAGGTAGTATAAGTTGCTGGTTAAAAAGATGGGCTTGGGCTTCCCTGGTGGCGCAGTGGTTGAGAGTCCGCCTGTCGATGCAGGGGACACGGGTTCGTGCCCCGGTCCAGGAAGATCCCACATGCCGCGGAGCGGCTGGGCCCGTGAGCCATGGCCGCTGAGCCTGTGCGTCCGGAGCCTGTGCTCCGCAATGGGAGAGGCCACAGCAGTGAGAGGCCCACGTACCGCAAAAAACAAACAAAAAACATGGGCTTTTGTGTCATGCAGATCTATGTTCTCAGTTTAGCTTCAGCATTTATGACCTAAGGCAAGTTATCTAACATTTCTATGCTTCGATTTCTTCATCTCAAACAGGGAAAGTGATTAAAACCATGTAGGATTGTTGCAAAGAAAGCACAAGAGAGCACGAGTGAACTCTTAGTCCAAGGTCTGGTACAGAGTAAATCTCTCAATACATGTTGGTAATCATTAGTATGTTAGTAACCCCGATGTCAACTCAAGCCATCATCCCATTCCCTCCTTGGAATTTCTGTGCCAACCTTGGGCTCTATTTGTGACTCTGTGAGTTCCTGCCCTACAGGGCTCTCAGTCTCATTGAAGTCTTGCCTCCATTTCTTCGAGACACACTACCTTGGATGTGGAACTTAGGCTGTTTTTCCTTGAATTCTAACCACACCCTCCCCCTCAAAAAATTAATGTACAGCAAATTATTACTGATGATTCCAAGGAATGGCAAGAAGTTTACATCACAGATTTCTAAGACAGACGACTTAAAATATAATGCTAGGCTTCCTTCTTTGTTTCACTAACTCTAGCTTCCTACCAGGTTGCCCAGCTGTGGCTCTGCCTCCCTCTTTGGCTGTCACAAACGACTAAAACAACAACAATAACGATGGTTCTTCCTACAGTTGACAGGGTGGGAGCGAACTCCACAGGTCTCTCCAACATCTATCCTCCAACTCAGTACCAAGCCACTCATGAATGGCCAAAGACTATGAATGATGGGTCCCTGCTCCAGGTCTCACTCTCCTCTCCCCTCCTCTAAAGTCTCTGTGAGGAGGAAGGAACCATATAGGGATTTATAGAAATTGATTTCTCCACTGAAATGAATTATGCCACCTCTTCCTTGTAAGGAAGAACAGGCCACAGCCAGTTTTAGTTTCAGATACATGCTTTTCCCTTAGTAACATATTATTATTGTACATTCTGGTGATGGATGCAGCCTGCTTAACAAGATATTAAAAGATGATATTGAGGGCTTCCCTGGTGGCGCAGTGGTTGGGAGTCCGCCTGCCGATGCGGGGGACGCGGATTCGCGTCCCCGTCCGGGAGGATCCTGCATGCTGCGGAGCGGCTGGGCCCGTGAGCCATGGCCACTGAGCCTGTGCGTCCGGAGCCTGTGCTCTGCAGCGGGAGAGGCCACAACAGTGAGAGGCCTGCGTACAGCAAAAAAAAAAAAATAGTGGCAATTGTCATCATTTAAAAAAAAAAAAAGATGATATTGAATGGCTTGGGCTTTTTTTAAGATAGCTCTTCGTTTGATCAACACCTTCACTCCCATCCCAGAACTTGCCATCTGCACTGACTGTAACATTGCACAACTCCTCAGGTGATAACTTAAAAAGGAGTTGGGTTTGCATGAGATGCAAGAAACTCCTCGCAAAGCAATGCCATAATTTTCATTCAGATAAACCACCTCTTAAATAGCTAATTTTTCCTCAGCCTGTGGAATAACAACGTGTCTTACAATTACATAGTATCTATAAATTACGGCAATGTTTCCAAGTTACCTCTACCATTTGAAATAAAGGACGTCTTGTTATTCTGGGATAAGGAACTAATGTGTTTGTCTTTGTGCCAAAGAAAATGAGGCAATCTCAAATTCATGCAGGTCTAGAGATCTGGTTCTTAAAAAGGCGAATCCCTGAACTCACAATAAATAAAAAGTTCAGTTAGAAATTTGAAGTATGCCTTTCATTTCATAGGAACTCTTTTTAGATTTTTTTCCAGTAACTCAGCTCATTCACTATCTTGTGACTGAAGATTTTAATACAATCTGCTTAAGAGGAAAGGATGATACACGCTGTTACTTTCCAATACATGAAGTCAGCTCCCTAACTAAACTGTCTTTTCTGACAAGCAGTCAGAAATGTTGATATGAACCCAATCAAGTTATGTGACTTTACATCCGGGCTTTTTAACTGACACTTTGATGGAGCATAATAGATAGTTCCACTCAAGAATCTTGCTTTGTATCTCTAATCTGTCATCATTTTGATTTGGTAATATACATAATGTCTCTGGTTTCAATTTCATTCCTCTTTCAATTTACATTTGAAGATTAGACGTGTGAATTCACATATCCCTTCAATTTAGAAAGAGAATGAGTCTTTAGAATGATTAGACAGAAGACTAAAATTTTCACTCAATTTTCCAAACTTAACTGGTATATTAAGAAAAAAATCTTAACATCTAAATAAATTAGTGTTGGATTCAGAATTCTTTATTTTGACTTCTGAATAACATTTGTTTTCCCCTGCAATACTTGCTATTAATAGAATAAAATTTCAGCACTAGTTTGTTGTACAATAGTAACATAGGCAACTTGGTTTTGCCTGCCTAGAATCTTTTCCCTCATCTTCTGAGACAAAACCCACGTTCTTCTTCAGAAACCAGCCCTCCCACGTTGTCAGTCTAGGCGATTGGGGTAGGTGAACTCCTCCTGTTGCCAGCGCAGGGTATGTGAGGAGACCCGCCCAATCAGAGCACTGTATCTCTCAAGGATGGGCAGAGCCAAGAGATGCAGAAAGAGAGAGCATTAATTATGTGAGCCTGGATCCAGCTGGGCCAGAATTCGTCCATCTTGGGAGCCCCTGATTATGTAAGCTAAGTTAGCTTCACTTAGGTTTCCCGTTACTTAAAATAGATAAAGTCCTGACTATAAGGAGTAGCTTCCGATTATATTTGGCAACATCTCAAGAAAGATGTCCCTTTAGTTTATCTCTATTTTGCCAATAAGTGAGTCCTTGAAGCTAGTTATAAGTCATTTACAGTGGTAATTTCAAAGGTGACACAAAGAAGCACATTCGAGGACTTATTGTTTCTGCTTCTGGAGTGGTAGGTGGCTTTTACTCACATGTTGCCCTCCGGGAATCTTATACATAAATAAAAGTTTCTATTACCAAAACTGTTTCTGAAATCTGGGTTTGCATTTCATTTATTTTCCGAGACTTTGCTTCCTGTTTCTAAGCTTTCTATGTATTGTTTCAACATCTCACAAGAGAGAGAGAAACTGGAGAGTATGAGATGGGTCTCTTTAGTGGGGAAGCAACACTTTCAAGAAACCTTGCCTTTCTGTGCTGCATCACAATTTACATTTCTGTCTAATATTTTCTGTTCTCATTCTTATGTAAGATTTTATGTAAGAATTTCTTTGATTACTAAGACATACAAATTGAGCCGCTTTTAGCTATAAGAGGAAAACTCCAACTCAAACAGCTTAATTAAAAAAAATTATTATTTTACATAGCAAGAAGGCTAAGCAGGAATGGCGTCATAGCTAGTTAATTCAACAGCCAACTGGTGGATTCCTTCTCTCTTTTTGCTTTGCCATCTTCAGTAGGGTTCCTCATTTAGCAAGCTGGCTACGGCAATGCTGGGCATTCTTGCACAGATAATAATGTCTAGGGAAAGAAGACCTGTTTCTTCTCCTGTGTCTCTTTTCATCAAAAATGAAATCAGATCCCACTGGCTAGAAGCGTATCATATGATCAGGCCTAAACCAATTTCTGACAAAGGAAATGGAGATATACTATTGGCTTATTCCTCTCCCCTGGATTTGAGGATGGGACAAGCCTCCCCCTACCTAAAAGGATGGCCATGCGAAAGCAAAGGAATATCTGAGGATGGCATTGGGAAGTAACCAAAGAGTTCTGCCCAGGATCAGTGTCATGAATGTATATCCTGGACAGCAGCACAGAGACCAGCCCCAGAAGGGCCCTGTTCTTAGTTTAATCCTCTGCTGTCATGAATTTCTTGATACAGTTTGAACAAGGGGCCCTGAAAATTATGTAGCATGTTTTAGCTGTGGTAACTCAAATAGCTATGCCAGGGGCTCGGTAGAGTGTCTTCTTCATCTTTTTCTTTTCCTTCTCTCCTTGGAGGAATGTGAAATAAAATTTTGCTGTGTAGAGGTGAAGCAAAATTAGGCAAAAGAAGGTGGAAGACAGTAGCTATGAATGTAAGGAGGAAGCTGTCAGTAGAGATGTGAGCAATCAGAAAGAGTAAAGAAGGGGTGGAAGATGGAATGTAGAATACAGGAAAAGACAAAAAGAAGTATACCCTGAGGATGGGCCAGAACAGGTCAACACAGCTCATTCTCAGGGGCCTTATTACCAAGGGAGGGTGCGTTCTGCAGGAATTGGTCAAGGCAAAATGTTGCGATTAACTTTATAGCTTTTTAATAATCCTCATATTTGTTTATAATTATTTCTGTTTATTTTAAATCTCTCTTTTAATGTTTGCTTTCTTTTTCATGTTATTCCTTTTTCTTTCTGTCTCTAAGTTTTTCTGCTCGAGGGCTGCTTCCTTCACATCAGTTATTGTCTCTTTCCCCTTTTCAAGAACAGTTTCTGCTGTTAGGTAAAAAGGGGCCTGCCTCCCCTGCATGTGCAAAGGCCTGGTGAGAACATGGGACTTGAGCTAATAAAACCCTCTGACCTAACACAGGAATGCAGCACATGTATCCATGCAGCTGTTCGTGTGGTTGACTTCCACTCCCAACCCCCCTTTTAGGAGTGGGCCCATGGTGTAAGCCTGGCCTATTGGTAAAGCCCAGTGCCCTGGACTCAGAGGGCTTTTCAGGAATGGACACTTTATTTCACCACTGTGTTAAATAAAACGTAGCTCCAGGATATCTGCCAGAACAATTGGGAAAGAGGTGCCCACTATTTGTTGGAGTTCATGGACTGATAGGATGTAAGCCTAGAGCTGCTGGCTGCCACTTTTCTCATGACTTGTTCAGAAACTGGGAGTGAAGTTATTAGCATAGAGATAAGCAGAGCTGAGAAGTGGAGGCAGACAGATTTCTAATGACAGTATCTGAGCATTTGGGTTCAGATGAGCTTGAACTCTCACCAAGACTTTCAATTATGAGGACCAGCAAATTCCCTTTTTGGTTTAATTCAGTTTGGTTTAATCCAGTCACTTTTAATCTAAAGAGATCTGACTCATACATATCACTACCACCAGAACATATAACTGTGTAAATATTTTCAGCCACTTTTAAGGAAGAGATGTGTTTTGAAGGAGATTTCATTTACTATCTTTCCAACTGTTTAATATCTACTTAGAAAAATAAGGGACAGTAAGTGTGACCTGCCCTTGCACATGTGCCCTCTGACTGGCTAGGTCCAATCAGGCCAGTGGATTCAGCCAATCAGAACTGAGCAGCATGTGGGCGTCAGTTGCTGGGAGGAGAGGACTGTTTGCCTTCACACCTCACAGAGACAGTGCACTGGAAATTTATGTGGCCCTAGGTAACTAACATAGATCAATTGAAAGGTGACTAAGTCCAAAGTCAGCTTATACCCATGGCAGAAATGTCTTCAAGCCATGGAGAAAATGAAAAAGACAGATTTTAAATCAGATTATGAAAAACTATGAAAAAATATAGATAGATAGATAGATGAGGAGGCAACCTTAGAAAACGTCGTTACTCCCTATAGGGCTTTCACATGGCCCTCAATTTCACCCACTCTGGAGTTCCATTAGCCTTCTTCTTCTTCTTATCTTCTTGTTCTTATTATAGTAGAAATAAGAATAAAAAGACAGACATAAAAATTGTTGTTGTTGTTAATCACCATTGAGACTAAAGTCTGTTTTCTGGTAATTAGCCCCACTTGCTACAGAGAGTTTTTGAAGAATAAATATACTTATATAAATTGTGCCTATTATGTTAACATCACCAAAACCTCAAAAATTCATTATTTCAAAGGTATAGTGACTCCTAAATTTAAGAAGCAAAGCATCTTTGCGCATTTTAAAAACTAAAATCCAGTGTATAAAAACTCATTCTTTTTTCTTTCTTTCACAGACAAACTCCTCAAAAGTTGCTCTACACTTAGTCACCATGTCTTCACTTTACTGCCCTGCTTCTAGCCAGCTTATACACATGAACATATCAAGAAGATACGGCAGAAGTGAAGTAAAGAGGATGTTGGACTTACCTATTAAGCCTTTTTTCTCCTGGGTAATAGGCGCCATCGAATGGCTGACAGTAAAGGGCTATTGTGATAGGATTAAACATACTCTACACACACACACACACACACACACACACACACACACACTCCAGACCATAAAGAAGAGTCAGAACCACTCGCCCCCAGCCCAGAGCTCTCGGCAACCCCCCAGCTTCTCTCCCTGGGCTGCAATCTGCTTTCCCTCTAACCCTGTCTACCCAGCCTCACACCCTTGGTCTGCAGTCCCAACTTGAACCCCTTGGAACTTGGCTTCTCCAGGGCTCAAAACTTGGCTCTTCTCAAACAACTAGAATCTGATTCCCTTCACCCTACCACCTCCCCTACACATGAGCTCTTTTTCTGCTTTGAGGAGAAAATTCTGCCCTTAAACTTTAGGGTAAAGAACCCACTCCAGACAACACACAGAACAGGGTGGGGAGTATCTGGAGATGGCTAATGGTGAGGGGGCAGGATCTGAATCTCACTTTGAATTGACTTCTCCAGCACTCTAGCAAAGGCCACAAGGCCTTCTACTTGTTAAATGCAGTGAAAATCTTTCAGAACTTAATCATACTGGATTTCTCTGGACCTTCTGACATTGCTGACAACCCTTCCTTCCTAAAACATTCTTCTCCTTCGGCACGTTTCCCCCTTAGGCCTCTAAGACACACCTTCTTTTGCTGAGCTTTCTTTTTCTCCAGCCATTCTTTCCTACTCATACTCCTCTTCTCTTTGTTTCCCCGATCCTCAGGAGTCATCTTATCCATTCCCATGGCTTTGACCTACAGCCTACATGCCAATGGTGTTCAAACCTTTATCTCCACCCTGTTCTTCCTCCTGGGTTCCAGTCCTATGTATCCAACACCTATACTGAACAACCCTACCTAGTTAGTCACAGATAGCTCCAGGATGTCAAAGACAGAACTCATCATCTTTACTCCTTAGTTCCATTCCACTTCCTCTGCACCCAAGCTACCCCACGTCCTGCATTCCTTAGTTTAGTAAATGGCACCGCGATTCATCAAGAGTGCAAAACAAGAAACTGTGAGTCTCACCAAAGTCTATGTTCTATCAACTCAACCTCCCAAATAACTCTCCATCTCTTCCCCCATATTAGGCTCTCACTTTCCTTGCCTTAACTACTATAATTACTCTGTAGTGGGATTCTATGTCTCTAGTCACTTTTCCCTCTAATTCTTCACCTGATGGCTCTCAGTGTTATCTTAATAAAACAAAATCTTATCACATTATTGCCTTCCTGCAAGCCATGTGATGATACCCTATCAATCACCCACAAGAAAAAATGTTTTAATAGGAAAGTTCAGCACCATCTTTATTTCACTTCTGCCATATCTCCTTGACAACCTCATTTAGACACACTTAGAGACTATTTTTCCCCTAGTTCTCTTCTTTTATTCAAGACTTTAAGACTACATACCCTAAAAGAAATTAATTTGTGTTTGATTTCTCAATATTGCCATTTCATTTCCCTTCTATAGATTAACGCATACTTCCCTTTGTACATCACCATATGTTGTGGCATGAGGGATACAAAGATATCCCACAGAATACCCCTAGCAGGACCCTGTATTATAACAGTGCTGGTCAGGCAATGGTTAACATGTAACTTATTATTTCATACAAGTAATAAAATATAATTATCTTCAGAATTATAAAATTTCATCTCCTCCTACTCCTCCCCTTCACTCTATGCTTTCCAAAATAATTCACCTCAGTTTTTTTTTAATATAAAGACTGCTGACCATAATTGACTGTGATTTGATTTACAGAAATCTAATATGTGTATAACTTTTGGGGAAAATATTTGCATAGAGCTGAGCATACTACACAAATGTGTATTAACTTTTAGATTTCTCTTTGCCAAGTACTATATGTTCTGCAAGCAGAAATAATACAAAAGTTTTGTGTTTAAGATTAGCCCACCATGCTAACTAAAAAAAATTAGAGCCAATAAAGTTGCCCATTGGAAAGCAACTAAAGAGAGCTTAAGGAGGGCTTCCTGAAGGAAGGGGTTTCCTGGGCTCTCTTTGCAGAAGAAATCATTGCTTGTTCTCCATTGCCTTTTCTCCAGAAATCATTGCCTGTTCTCCATTGCCTGTTCTCTCTTGGAACAGAGACATCTGTGTCCAAGTCAAAGAGTGAGGAACATTTCCTAAGACAAGCCCAATATCATATCTAATATGATCCACATCCTTCTGAGACTCTGAATGGAGAGAAGACAGAGATGACAAGGAAGTTTTCACCCCCTGAACTGTAATCCAAATGGCATCTCCATCCACAGAGAGGCACTCACACAAACAGACATGTTTATAGTTCATTCCACTCCATCCACTGGCACAGAATAGAGCACATAATGCAGTAGTTTTATCAAGAGGTTCTAATGAAAGAAATTACATGCTGAACATCCCTGAATTCCTGTGAATGGAGTAATGGTGCCAATGAATAAGAAGTCTCTAGAATTATAATAAATGGTGAAAGACTGAGACATTCTGTAAATGAGAACATATGTAAATTTTAAAAGATACTTAAACTAAGGTATCTTGATTTTTAAAATTTGAAGAGGAGCATTGTTTGTCCAAACATAGAAGTAATGTGCTTTATATCCAAGTGATTTTGGCAATTAACTTGTAAAATCTGGTCTAATTATTCTTCTCCTTTTCTTGGATTAAGATGGGCTTTTAATTTGTTCTCTTTTTAAAAGAATATGCTACAGAAGAGACTTTATTTTTCACATAAAATAGCCTATTTTTTATTTGTGGGTTATTGGGATTGAATCAAAGTTGATGTTTTAGTGAAAAACTTGAATATATTCATTAATTCATTTAAAGTGTTATTGTTCAATTTATAGTGGTAACTATTAAAATATGGCAGTTATGTTTTATTGAAAGAAAAAAATAACAACAATAAAAAATAAACAAGGCAATCTTTGAGAGTCATAAGTGCCCTAAAGGAAATAAATAAGATGGTATGAAAATACATACTAATAATAGTTAACATTTATTGAATACTTATTATGTGCCAGCATATTACATTCTTTACATGTAATCCTGTAATGTAGGTACTATTATTATCCCTATTTTATGGATGAAGAAACTGAGGTACATGGAGCTTAAGTGATTTATCCAAAGTCACACAGCTACAAAGTAACAGAGTAAGGATTTGAAGTGAAGCAGATTCCTGTGTAATGGTGGGCTATAATAGTTGAATCAATTGTCCTGCTGAAAACAACCAAAACACTTAAAAGAAACTTCTTCTTAATGTCATGAAAAAGATAAGACAGTTTTTAAAAAGGCCAAAAGTGAGGGGAAAATGAGAACTCTGGAAGGTAATGGATACAGAAGGGAAGTGAGAATTGAAACTGTTTTTGACTTAAAGGCACTTCCCGATCTGGGTAGATCAGAAGCTTTGTTTTGATGGCCTTGTTGGACAAGGGAGATGACCTGGTGGAGAATCTAGTAGAAGACCCTCCTTTCAATAGACTGAGAATCCTCCTCCAAAGGGCTGCACATTCAGGATAGGCATGAATCAGAAGGGAAACAGCCCAGAAGATAACTTAAAGCCTCTGATTTAATTGCTATCTCTAGACTTAGGCTTATGGTTTAAGGTAGTAACGCCCCAGAAGCCTAGCAAAAACAGGAAAAAAAAAATCTCTCTGGAACTGAGTACCTTCATCTGTGGGTCTCAAATTGTTTCCACAGATAATTTTCAAATACAGTGTTCTACACACAAAGAAAACCAGGAATATAAGGAAACTAGACTTGCGACCCCAAAAGACTTCAGAGGGAGACAGTAAAAGAACTATGCTGACTTTGTTGAAACAAATAAAAGATAAGCTTGAAGACAACAGTAGGAAATAGAAAACTATAAAGTGGCTGCTTTGTAAAGGAGGAATTTAAGATGGAAAATGATAGAGACCACAATTAAAAGGCCATTGTAATAGTTTGCACAAAGGATATTATTTAAAGAATATTAATGTATAAATAGGTATCAACCAGAACAATGGATTTGTCTTGGCCACATGTCAACACTATATTCAAAGTATAGATAAAGTTATAAAAATGTCTATCAAATCTGTGGATAATGTGCAGTTAGGAACAAAGGAGACTACTTTAGGTGATAAATTAGTAGGAAGACATCAGGAAGACATCAACTTCTTGGTGTGAACAAATAAAATAAACTGAAATTAAGCAGGGTAAACATAACATAGGAATGACAGGACTTAGTATAGCTCACATAAGGGAAAAAACCAGAGATTTTCTCTGACAGTGAGCCCAAGATGAGTGAACAATGATTTCAACAGTGGGCTCATTAATTACTCTAAATGATAGTACCGCATTTCTTTGTACTACTTAAAACAAACCTTAAAGTTAAGGTCATTTATGGGCACCTTGCTAAGAAAAGGGGGACAAAGATGATGAGAGAGGGCACAAAACCACATCATATTAGGAATTTTGGAAGAACTGGTAATATTTAACATTGATAATTCAATTTGATTTCACTAATATTTGTTGAACATTTCCTTTATGCCAGAGATTGTTATAGGCAAAGGAAATACAGAAATATACATGACTGGTTCCCAGTCTCAGAATATTCATAGTTTCATTACAGTGTAAACAAGAATAGAAGATTAGAAATAAAAATAATAACTGTCTTAAAATAATTTAAGGTTTATGATGTGGAATAAAAAATGGCTATGACACCTAGGTAAGATTCAGGACCTGTGAATAACATATAACCTATTAAAGTGAACTATTTCCTAAAAATTATAATTTCCTGAAGATGGAATGGACTACTTTTCCATCTTCACTACCTTTTAGAGTGGTGAGTTTTATGTCATCTATGCCATTTAAACATAAGCTAGACATGTACTTGGGGAAGATTCACATTAGACTGTTGGACTGTGTGTATATACACACTACTATATATAGAACAGATAACTAATAAGAAGCTACTGAATAGCACAGGGAACTCTATTCAGTGTTCTGTAATAACCCATATGGCAATCTAAAAAAGAATCTAGAAAAGAGATTTTTTAGAATCTAAAGAAGAGTGGATATATGTGTATGTATAACTGACTCACTTTGCTGTGTGGCAGAAACTAACGCAACATTGTAAATCAAGTATACGCCAATAAAATAATTAATTAAAAAAAGAAGGTTGGACCGTGTGAACTTAAAAAAGTTCTTCCCACCCTGAGAATCTGTTATTCAATGTGTATTAGTTATCTACTACTGACTAACAAATTACCACAAGTTTAGTGGCTTAAAACAGTACACATTTATTATTTCACAGTTTCTGTACGTCAGGAATCCAAGGATGGCTCAGCTGGGTTCTCGGCTTCTCAGTATCTCACAAGGTTGCAGTTAAGTTTTGGCCAGGGCTGGAAGATTTGACTGGGGAAGGATCTAGTTGTTTCAGTTCTTCAAAGGCTATTGGACTGAGGGCTGTTGGCCATAAGTCACCCTCATTTCCTTAGCATGGGGGCCTCTCCAATATGGGAACTTGTGTTATCATAGTCTGTAAGGGAGAGAGTCTGTTAACAAGATAGGAGTTACTATCTTGTGTAACCTAGTCATTGACGTGACATTCCATCATCTTTGCCCTATTCTGTTGGTTAGAAACAAGACGTAGGTCCTTCTCACATTCTAGATGAGGGGATTACACGAAGGCATGACTACCAGGAGGCCAAGTCAGAAACTACCTGTGTCACGCTATGAATAAATAAAAGAGGTGTGTTTGGAGTCTTTAGGAGATAGGAAAGTCTGGGGGAATCAGAGAGTGGGTTATCTAGTAAAGAATAAAGGGATTGAGAAAGAGAGGTTAAAAACTCAGCCAGAATTTAGCAATCTCTGATAAAAAGTTCTTTAGGACAAAATCTGTTACGTTGGAAACTTTGCTCTGACAGAGTTATAACCAATACCAAAATCTGACAAGTGTATCACTAAAAGGAAAACTACACTCCATTCATAAACATGTAAAATCTTAATACCAGCAAAGAGATTAATCAGTATAATAAAAGAACTCTAACCACAATCAAGTACAGTTCTTTCCAGGCATGCAAAGAAGGTTCAATATTAGAAAATCTATTAAGATAATCAATCCTTTGTTTCAAAGAAGAAAAACTCCAATCCATGATCATCTTCACATATGCAAAAAAAGGTGGGGGGTGGCATTTAATAACACGAAATAGTCACTCCTGAATAAAAAGTCTTGATAAAATGGGAATAAAAAAGTTTTTCTTTAATAAATGTTTTAAAGTGTTAGAAGAACAGTAGCTAGTATGGTAGATTGGTCACCTGACAGTCCCCATTAACAGCCTCCTGGTATTCATGCCTTTTTAATGTGAGTTTGCCTCTCCTCCCATCAAGAAGTAGCATCTGTCTCCCACGTCTTGAACTTAAGTTGGCCTTATTACTTGCTTATTACTTACTTAGGCTAACAGAATATGGCAGAAGTGAACCTGTGTCAGTTTTAAGCCTAGTTCCCAAGAACCCTAGCATGCTTCCACTTTCTGTCTTGGACAGAAAATAGCACAGACTCTGGCTAGCCTCCTGCAGGATGAGAAATCACGTGGGGCAGAGGGAAGAGGTGCCAGCCAAGCCTTGGAAGCAGACTTACCTCTCCCTCAAATGGTTGCATGCAGACACATAAGGGAGCACAGGATATACCAGACTAAATTACCAACTTGACTTGCAGGATCATGAACTAAATAAATGGTTGTTTGAAATAATTGTTTTGAGGTTGTTTGTTATGCAACAATAGCAACTGATACAGCTAGCAAGTCCATGAAAATCCTCGATTGATTTTCTTGGTTTTGGAAATGATAATGTCTGGCTACTTCATCCCTCCATTCAAAAGAATGGAAGGAAGGAAGAAGGCAGGGAGGAAAGGATGGAGGGAGAAGAAGGGAGTTCAGGTTACATCCAATTCACTATTAGATTTCTGTATGGTGACAACGGGAAACGTAATGAAGTGCTTAATCTGTATGAATAAGAGCTTTTATTATTGTTTTTAGATCAGACCTAGGACAGTGATACTTGGCCCCTCATCTCATGATGAAATTATCTCTAAGAACGCCTTGGTGCATTTAAAGGAGAATCGGCTTGGATGAGAATTTTAGCTAGGTTATGCCTTTTTCCCTTACTCAGAGCTTGAAGTGCAGAGACATGATTATTACTCAGGCTTCTTATTCATGTTTTGCTTTTGCCAAGATGATTACTATAAGCTACAACACTTCAAATCACAGTGGAGACATAGAATTTCTAGAGGCATAATATTACCTTATGTTTTGGTTCAAAATCCATCTACTTTTCAACATGTTCTAACGGCAGTTGAGCACTTTCCCCCCTTGTTGTGCAATTAAAATGGAGTCCTTATATTTCCATTTCCTTTTGGAAAATTTCCAGCAAATTATGGAGTTGGAAGGATGGTTTGGGGGACACTTTCTCCTTACTACTCAATGCTTTTCGTTTTTATTACATGTTACTAATTGCTCTGCATTAAATACTACTACTTTTCCTTTCACGGTGCTCTGCAGGATTGGCTACAACGTAAAATATAACTGAGATATTCAAGGTTATCTTTTGAGGATAGATAGTCATTCTATTATGTGCCATAAAAATTAGATCTCTAGTTTAGATTACACAAAGCAATGTGAATCTGAGAGGATAAATAGTCTGTTAAACAGCCAAAGTCATGGTTAAGTAATCACTGGGAGCTCTAGACAATTCTTGATGAAGAAGCGATGGGCCTCGGGGATTCTTCATAATTCCCCATGATGTCCTTGAATCCAAGATAAAAAGTGAAGGATGTGAGTAATTTAAGTTGGTTTAGAATCTCTAGAACTGAGATTTCCCTCTAAACTTGATCCCAACTCTTGAGTCAAATCTTATAAATGAGTGAACCAAATAGTCCTCAGGAGTAAACAGCCTTCCCTCTTTGTTTTTTTCTCTGAAGATCTATTACCTGAGCGTAAGAGGGCTCTCCTGGCATAAAAGCTTTAAAATTCTATCACTGCTTAGTACTCCTCCCATCTCAGGTCTTCTCTTTTTGCTTCAATCTTGTCCTGCTATTTCTCTTATAGATATTTATGGAGCAACTAGCATGATTACAGCACTAAGCCGTATGATAAAGAGGTTATGGTCTTCCCTCAGGAAGAGAGATATTGAAGTTATTCTTTGAAAGACACTACTTTAAAAGGTATTGTTACCTCTATCATCGTCAGGAAAGCTTTTTGGCATCCTTTCTTTAAGGAGTGCATTCACAATTCCTCCCCTTTAATAATTAAGAGAATTATGCTTTGGCATCAAGTTCCAACCTCACTTTTCCGGCTTAAGAAAATGAATGCACTCTAGCCAATAAACTAAATTCTGATTTTACAAAGTACATGCTTAATTGCTTGGCAATCAGTGGCTGAGCTCTGGCAGGTTCAGATAGTGAGCTGGGAGGACACTGAAGGTGCAAAAGAGCTCTAAAGGCACTTATCTTTCCATTGCCATCACTGGAACGCACAATTGTGCTTGGTCAAAAGCAGTACTACTGTTAACCCCATGGAATAGAGGAGTCTGCTTCAGGCAAATTCTTTTCACATCTATCACCTCATCACTTTGTTTTTTGTTTGTTTCATTTTGTTACAGATACACTCCCCAAATAGCCTGCAAATTGGGAATCATTTCACTAGCAAGAGGGTTGTGTGGAAAATGTAACATGGTGTGAAAAAATTATCAACCTCTGGGACTAGATTTTGTGACAATGATCCAGTTCCTCTTAATCATGCAACACTCACACCCAATCAGACATCAACTCCTGTCAAGCTCACCTCCGTAAGTTCTCCCATTTCTCTCCAGTCTACAACCACAACCCTAATTCACTTCCTGTCCTCTGTTCCTTGGCTTTGGGCTCTGATTTGGTCCCCCCAGTTCCTGTCTTTCCCTTCCCTGTCCATTCTGATTTTAATCATCTGGAGGCCCACTCCAATTTTGTCACTGACATGTTTAAAATTCTTTGCTTGTTCTCCATTACCTACAGGATAAAATTCACACCTGTTCTGAGGCATTCACAGCACTCCTCCGTCTTGACATAACGCCTCTTTCCCACTTTCCTCAGCTCTCTCCTCCCTCACACACTCTGCTTCTCTCCTGTGGCAGAGGCAAATTGATCTGCTCACTCTGTCCTATACCCACTCTTCTTTTTCCTGCCCTTCTGCCTCTGAACGTTCAGTTCCCTTTAACTGAAATATCTTCCTTAATATCGCTTCTAGTGTAAATGCTATCTTTCCTTCTCAGGTCAAATCAGATGCTGCCTTATTCACAAAATCTCCCTAATATCCCCATGTAAATGGAATTGATCTATCCCATTTCCCCAGCTTGAATGGAAGAAAGAACTGTTTTCCCTTTCATTTTCACATAAATCACTCAGAGGCTCTATCTTACAGAATATCCTTCCCATTGGACAGTTGTCCCTTCATGGTAACTCCAGTACCCCCAGGCATGCTTTCTCAGTCCCCGTGGGCAATATTAATTGCTCTCATCTCCAGCGGGGCAGAAAAACAGAAAACCTATCCCATCAGCCAAGAGGCCCTTTCCTGTCACTCTTGTTGCTCTCATTATCACATTACATTGTTGGGAAAACACCAAGAATCTGGTTATACCTGTGCCACACTTCATGTCCATTATTTGAGGATCCTTCGTCATCTTGGACATGTACTACAATCAAAATCTGGCAACCAGTCAGCTGGTGCAACCCCTGTCCTCTGAAGAAATTCCCTTGGGCCACCTAGGATTACACGACTTTGTTGCTCTGACCGTCATTTTCTCCAAATGAGGGGCAGAAGGAAAAGCCTCTCTACTTGCAGGCACGCACATCTGGTTTCAACCCCTACCACTCAGAATGTTGCTGTACTTTGCTTACTTGGTTCCTCAAGCCTACAACATGTACCCCTAGAGCCTTTGCCCAAGGTAGTGTGGGCAGTGCCAGAACAGCCTGTTCTTGAGGGACTTCCATCTCAGCCCCACGATCTAGCTGGAGTCCTCCATCCCATGCCACCCTGTGCTTTGCTGCCTGACTTTCATCTCATTACCACGACCAAAGCTTCACATCACTATCCATTCAGGTACATGTGCCCTCCAGGTAAGCATCAAAGTCTTTAGGAGATAGGTTGGTTAAAAATGCCCTTAGTTTTAAAGGTCAAAAAAACCTGAAAATAAACAAACAAGAAAAACCTCAAACTGGATTAAACAATAATGAGACTTGCTGATTGACATATCTGGAAACTTAGAGGTAGAATAGACTCAAGGATGATTTAACCCCGTAGATAGCCCTATTTCCTTGTGACCCTTGGCACTGTCTTCCTCATTGTATTGACGTCATCCTCGAGCCTGGTGACGGGGTGTCCTTAGAGGTCTGAGTCTCACACCTACACACGACAATACATCCAGAAAAAGAGTTAGGGGGTCACTTCTGCAAACATTCCTGGAGTAGTGGGCAAAAAATTTCCCAGGAGCCCCAGGAAACCTCTCTTCAGGTCTCATTGGTCAAAATGCGGACCCACGTTCCTCAGCCAATCACTGGCAAGGAGGAGCAATATTACCAACCAGGCTCACCACCCCCCCCCCATGAATCACATGGGTTGCATGTGGCACAGGAACAAAAGTGGGTTCTGTTAAGAATGACAGTAAAGAATGCTGAGCAGGCATCCTCTAGAGAGAAATTTCATGCATGCCTCTTAATAGCTGCCTTCTTTCTGAACTGGTGATACGGAAAACATCTCATATACATTGATTAAAATCTTAGATACTGCAATATTACTTATTTTTTTAAAAAAAAGCTTTTAGAATCTTACAAACATAATATTGGGAGAAAGAAGATAGACACAAAAGAGAATACGTACTGTATGATTCCATTTATATAAAGTTCAGGCAACAGTCTTTTGTGTTAGCAATAAGAGAGGCAAAGACTGTAAAGGGGCATGAAGAGTTATTCTAGGGATAATGTTCCTTTTCTTGATCTGTGCTAGTTACAGCATGACTTTCATTTGTGAAAATTCATCCAGCTGTGCATATATGATTTATGTACTTTTTGAGATGCATATTTTACTTCAATTAAAAACGTAAATGTTTAAAAATGAAATTATAGCGTAAAGGGCAGGTATTACTGATATTGAGATAAAGTCTCTTCAAGATTCAAGCACTTCATAGCTGATGGAAGATTCATAGATGCCCATAACCCATTATTATACCATGTTAGGATACTTTCTATGATACGCGGCATCAAATCCGAGGTTGGGAAAGGCTTTCCGAAAAGGATGACGTGTCAGTTGAAACAAATACAATGTGTGGGTAGGAATTTGCCTGGTGAAGGATGAAGGATTGCTGTGAATGCAGAGGTAACAGACTACCCGAGACCAGGTCAGCATGACTGGATCGGAGTGTTTAAGGGGAGAGCACACATAAAGGCTGGAGAGGTCAGCAGAGGCTTTCTAGGTTATGTTAAGGAGCTGGACTTTATCCTGAGGGCAAAGGAAGGTCATAGAAGGGAATTGCCCCGATCTGTCATCAGCCAAGAGCACACTCAGCACCCTCAGTGAAGGGACTTTTACTTGTATGTCTAAGAGACTGGGAGAAACCTCCATCAAGAAGTGGACGGTCCTCAGAGCTTGGCTGAAAGGAATGAGTGGGAACCTAACTGGTCTGCAAGCCAGATGATCTAGATTCTTACTCCAGTTTTCCTATAACCTTGGTCTGTACCCTTAAACAAGGGGGAACAGGGAAGAGAAAGAGCTCTTACTGAATAGATCCACTACTTGGGCACCAGGCTTAACAGGCAGAACTTCTCCAGGCAGAAAAGAGCATAAGCATTCTCGAGGGTAGAGGAGGATGGGTATTAAGGCTACAGCACTAACAAAGGCATCTAGGCACTAGGTGTGGTCACGCAAAGTGACCAGGCTCAGAAACGGGAGTGTGGTGAGAGAAGGATGCTGAATGAGTGAGAAGCAGCAGGGTAGGGACTGCAAAGGTGACTTCAGGCTGAGTCGTTCAATCCTGAGGCTGAGTTCAATCCTGGTAGGATGGCAGACTAGATACTCTGAACAGCTCTCCAAACTGCCAACTCTTTAATGCAGTTTTAAGAGCATGCTTTTAAGAGGATTGCTCAGCTCACAAGAAATCAGGAGAAATAGCTTAGGGCCGACTTATTCAAGTGACTGGGAGGATGATGAAGGGAGGTGCAGGTTTACAAGGGAACTGGCCAGCTGAGTGACCTTCAGGAAGTCAGCTGGCTTCTTTATATCTCATTCTCTTCACGTGTGAAATGAAGGTTTCAGGCAAGGAGATGAAGATCCCAGCTCTAATGTTCTCACTGTCTGGAGGCAGGGTGCTTTTCCTCCCAAGTCCTTCCATTCTCACTATTACATCTACCGCTCAGATCTCCCTGAGGCTGAGACGTCCCTTGGAAACATCATAGTTTCCTTTTTTCTATTCTTGTTGTCTTCCAGAAATTTAGAGCCTAATAAATTATTCAGAACTTTAAAATTTCAGGTAAAAATATAACATCAAGAATATTCAACTTGGCCAAAAGCAGCAGAGAAAAAGCAACTGTTATTTCCTTTTTAAAAATTCCTAAATTTACTTCCTATGAAGTGAATAATGTAAACAGTGACTTCTGGGAGGTGGGGAGAAATCACTTAGGAGAATGTTTATCTCTATTCCATCAGTAATTTGATAAGCAGAATTTCTAGCTTCAGGTATAGAAAAGTACACAATGAATATTATCTTGGGAAGATGATAATGTAATCACTTAAATGAACAATTTGTGTGTTTTAACAGGCTTATAGTTACGCAAGAGTGAGTGCAATGTTAAAAAGTCATGCTTTAAAAAAGATTTCAATTTCAGAGAAACAATGTTCTAGTATTATGGGAAAACAGTAATCTAAAAAATTTTTACATAGAATACATTACTTGAAAAAAGCATTCACTTGGTTATGTTTATTTTAATTCAGATAAATTGTTTTTAGGTTTTAAAGGAGCTGTTAAAAAGCTCTGTTACAGTAAGGAGGCTACTGTTGTTTTCCTTTGGGCTACCATTTGCTTTGTTCCCAGACAAAAGGATTTATAAATTTGAAATCTAATTTCAAACATGTGTATATAAATTATTGTAAGAAAATAAGATGGAAGGAAGGAAGGAAGGAGAAACCCATAATAAGGAGGAAAAAATAAATTTTCATTAGATAAATATAATTCACAAGTGCTACTGGAAACTATTTATCCCTGCATCTTTCTCACTTACCAGGCATGAAGAAATGTCATTAAGACCCTGCTATCACTTTAATCGTATCAGTTTTTAAATTTATCCTATATTTAAGTCCCCTCTGGGGTGAAATATACATCCTCATGCAGGGTTTTGAAAATCACTCTGGAAGGAAATCTGTGAAAATCTATATAATGTAACAGAGGATATGATTCAATAATTACTTGTCTTACCTACCCCATAGGTAACATTTAGTGAAATTTAAACCAACATTTTCCATCATTATAGGTAACAACATTAATTTTCTTTCTGTACTAAGTAATGTATTTCTTTACAGTGGAATTAGCTTCTCTGAATGACAATAATTCATTCCCAGTCTTTCCCATTGGAAGAATTAACAAACATGGTTTGTTAATTACTGAAGGAGGAAAACAACCAAGGTTAGGGTCCTTATTTGAAACACATTTAGGGTCCCTCAGTTTAACCCTCTTTATTTTACCACTTCACTGACTGACGGTGCAGCATCATGCTTTGGTACTAGTACATTGTTACATACTTCTCAAGAAATAGGCATTGACTAAATGACGAATTAACTTACCGTACTCTCCCTTCTTTAGCTGGGAAAATATGTCAAGAGCTACAGAGTAAAAATATATGACTATTTTTTCTCCTGCATCTTTGTTTTTTTTTTGTTTTTTTTTTTTGTGGTACGCGGGCCTCTCACTGTTGTGGCCTCTCCCATTGCGGAGCACAGGCTCCGGACACGCAGGCTCAGTGGCCATGGCTCACGGGCCCAGCCGCTCCACGGCATGTGGGATCCTCCCAGACCGGGGCACGAACCCCTGTCCCCTGCATCGGCAGGCGGACTCTCAACCACTGCGCCACCAGGGAAGCCCCTCTCCTTCATCTTTTAATCCACACCAGAAAATAGGGAAGGAAGAAAGTTTTACGTGCTATATCTAAATTGAAATCTCAGACAAAGGGTAGAGACTGAAATGGCAACTGTATATTGTAAAGTTCTCATGTGTCACTGAGTGGCTTGCAGTCAAACAACTAGGAGGTTCCAGAATTGTGCTTTGCTAAATGCCACTGAAATTGAACTCAAGAACAGGATTATTCACAAACGATGAGGTCATCAATGAAACACAACTAGGCTTATGTACCAATAAGAAAGAGAAAAGCAAGGGTTGGTTAGATTCATGGTGAGTCAGATTGAACACAGGAATGTTAAGCAGAGAATTGATTCTCCCCATAGCAATAATTATCAATATAATTAATCAAATGTGCTTATCCTCTTTCTATTCCTGGCTTGACTTGTTATTTAAACCGTATTGATTTTTTAACTTTTTCTATTTTTACATCCAATCCTTCTACAACACGGCTGGAAGCTCCTAGACTGCAGGAAAAATTGACTTTTAAAAATACCTTCCTGGGTTTCCCTGGTGGCACAGTGGTTACGAATCCACCTGCCAGTGCAGGGAACACAGGTTCGAACCCTGGTCTGGGAAGATCCCACATGTCACGGAGCAACTAAGCCCGTAAGCCACAACTACTGAGCCTGCGCTCTAGAGCCCACAAGCCACAACTACTGAGCCTGTGTGCCACAACTACTGAAGCCCGTGTGCCTAGAGCCTGTGCTCCGTGACAAGAGAAGCCACTGCAATGAGAAGCCTGCTCACCGCAATGAAGAGTAGTCCCCGCTCACCGCAACTAAAGCCCACATGCAGCAACAAAGATCCAATGCAGCCAAAAATAAATAAATTTTAAAAAATCTTCCTACAATGTCTTGCACTAGGTTGGTGTTCAATAAATATTGATTTGGATAGTGAAATTAAAACAAAAGCTGATTCTAATTTGAGGAATTCATTTAACACTTTTTTCTACTTAGAAATAACATATGGTCAGTGGAGAAATTTTGAAAAACACAGAAAAGCTAAGGGAAAACTTAAAAGTCATCACAAGTCCTAAATACCCTGTCAACCTTAAATATAAAATAACCAGTTATTTTACTAGCAAAATGAGTTTGTTTAGAAATGGAAGAGGAATTGCAATTCAGGACATGCTAACTACGGCAAACTGTAGGCAAGTTCAAAGAAAGAAGGAGAGGAATGTTACTTTACAGAGAAAAAGGGGAAGTTGGGAGTGGCTGCTTTGAACTGAAATCTACTGGAGGAAAGTGAGAGTTCAGGGTGGTAGTGGTTACTCATTGGCTGAGTACTTGCTGTTCTCATTGGCTGGGTTGTTACTGGGCAAGGAAAGAAATCTTCCTTCTTCCTGCTAGGGTAGTAAAGTAACCTTCTTCCTGCCCAGGAATGCATAGTTAGCTGTGACAGATGGAGCCTGAGAACACCCTGTTCAAGGCTTCCCAACTTCATTTTAAATGAGGTTTCCCTTTATTAATTTTCACAACCTCTTCCCTACTCCTCTTCTGCCACTGGAAATAGGTGAAAATTCTTATAATCTTTTTGCTATGTTGGTTTGTAGGGGAAAAAAAGGTATAAAGCTACACATAAAGTTCAATGGCCCATAATTTTTATTTAATGTATTACATGAACTTCTTCCCATGACAATAAATATCCTTCTACAATATGACTTTTGTGCCAGTATAGTATTCTATTGCGTGGGAGCACCATAATTACTTTGCCAAAATCTTACTGTTTCTAATTTTTTCCAGTATAAATTATTCTACTGTGATTATCCATGTTCATATCATATCAAATACACATAGCAATTAATAATTAATCAAGTAATTGATTAATAAGCTCTGATAGGCAGGATGTTTAATTAAAAGAGACAAAGAATGGAATTAAATAGGTTTGTATAATCATGTATTACATATTTTACATTTTCATATAGAAAAATTACTAATCTCTCGAGTTTTGAAGTGTGACTAAGAAATAAAATACTAGGATTTTACAGAAAAAAATGTATGCCTTGATAAAGGGACTAATTTCATTTTTTACAGTGTAAAGTGCCTATAAATAATCAAAGCCTTAAATCAGTTAACAATAGAACAAACAAAAGGCTTTGCATTTATTTTCTGCACCATTTTCCATATCTCAGTGAGTTACTAAAAATAAATATGGGAAGAATTCTTGCTAATTCAGGAAAGTTTGAAGACAAATGCATTCTATATAAATTATATAAATGCTGAATGTATTGATACATGATTGTTGTTCAATTTCAATCGTGACTTGTGTCACATGTAAAAATCTATGTGGCTTTTTTAAAAAGCCTAAAATTCTGGATTATAATTACATATTTATTTAATTCTAAGTATAATGAGACTGACTATCCATCACAGGCCAACATCAGGTTTTTATTTTTTTAATAATTCTATCACCAACACAGATGGATGAAAAAAACCTCAAAAATATCTCAGAATATGCCATTTAAAGGAATCAGTGCGTGGACTATTTATTTCTACTTCCTTTCATTGGTTAGCCCCCCTGATAGCTAGTGACCTTTTTTTTAATCCAAAAATTTTAATAGGAGATAAAACATCAAATTATTAATTAAAAAAGGCTTTAAGGGAAAGGATTATTACTAAGATTATGAGTATTTTATCCAATTTGATCCCTTGCACCCAAAATAGCTTTATACCTTAAATATGGGCCAACAAATAAAATAGTAATAAAAGAAAGTAGCAAGAGGAAAAGTAACAAAATGGAATTAGGCCATGGGATGGAGAAATTCACAAAGAATCTAGGACTTCTGCACTGAAGAATTCACAATATTCTCAGAATTAAAATGTTAAATCTAGCTCTGTAAATGCAACGAGTTATTGCTTAATAAGGACATAAAGACTATCAAAGTTCTGAGAGGATGATGTTTAGATAAAATACATTTAGGAAGTGTCTAGACCCACATCATCACCATCACTCCCATCCCCACCACCATCTTTATCAGTTTACTTCGTTACCCATAACAAAGGAATGTTCTGGTCAAAAATGATTTCCGAAGCGTTTATTGAGTGATAGGCTGCTAGAACTCGGAAACACAAAAGACCCCGAATAGCCAAAGCAATCTTGAGAATAAAAAATGGAGCTGGAGGAATCAGGCTCCCTGACTTCAGACTATACTACAAAGCTACAGTAATCACGACAGTATGGTACTGGCACAAAAACAGAAAGATAGATCAATGGAACAGGATAGAAAGCCCAGAGATAAACCCATGCACATATGGTCACCTTATCTTTGATAAAGGAGGCAGGAATGTACAGTGGAGAAAGGACAGCCTCTTCAATAAGTGGTGCTGGGAAAACTGGACAGGTACATGTAAAAGTATGAAATTAGATCACTCCCTAACACCATACACAAAAATAAGCTCAAAATGGATTAAAGACCTAAATGTAAGGCCAGACACTATCAAACTCTTAGAGGAAAACAGAGGCAGGACACTCTATGACATAAATCAGAACCAGATCCTTTTTGACCCACCTCCTAGAGAAATGGAAATAAAAACAAAAATAAACAAATGGGACCTAATGAAACTTCAAAGCTTTTGCACAGCAAAGGAAACCATAAACAAGACCAAAAGACAACCCTCAGAATGGGAGAAAATATTTTCAAATGAAGCAACTGACAAAGGCTTAATCTCCAAAATTTATAAGCAGCTCATGCAGCTTAATAACAAAAAAACAAACAACCCAATCCAAAAATGGGCAGAAGACCTAAATAGACATTTCTCCAAAGAAGATATACAGACTGCCAACAAACACATGAAAGAATGCTCAACATCATTAATCATTAGAGAAATGCAAATGAAAACTACAATGAGATATCGTCTCACACCAGTCAGAATGGCCATCATCAAAAAATCTAGAAACAATAAATGCTGGAGAGGGTGTGGAGAAAAGGGAACCCTCTTGCACTGTTGGTGGGAATGTAAATTGATACAGCTACTGTGGAGAACAGTATGGAGGTTCCTTAAAAAACTACAAATAGAACTACCATATGACCCAGCAATCCCACTACTGGGCATATACCCTGAGAAAACCATAATTCAAAAAGAGTCATGTACCACAATGTTCATTGCAGCTCTATTTACAATAGCCTGGAGATGGAAACAACCTAAGTGTCCATCATCGGATGAATCGATAAAGAAGATGTGGCACATATATACAATGGAATATTACTCAGCCATAAAAAGAAACGAAATTGAGCTATTTGTAATGAGGTGGATAGACCTAGAGTCTGTCATACAGAGTGAAGTAAGTCAGAAAGAGAGACAAATACCATATGCTAACACATATATATGAAATTTAAGGAAAAAAAATGTCATGAAGAACCTAGGGGTAACACAGGAATAAAGACACAGACCTACTAGAGAATGGACTTGAGGATATGGGGAGGGGGAAGGGTAAGCTGGGACAAAGCGAGAGAGAGGCATGGACATATATACACTACCAAATGTAAGGTAGACAGCTAGTGGGAAGCAGCCGCATGGCACAGGGAGATCAGCTCCGTGCTTTGTGATCACCTGGAGGGGTGGGGTAGTGAGGGTGGGAGCGAGGGAGACGCAAGAGGGAAGCGATATGGGAACATATGTATATATATAACTGATTCATTTTGCTGTAAAGCAGAAACTAACACACCATTGTAAAGCAATTATACTCCAATAAAGATGTTAAAAAAAAAAGAATGAATAAACATAGTCCTCATCCTCAAGAGTAACATCCTGAAGGGAGAACAATTTGTAAAAACAGTAGTGGTTGCTCATAAATAACGCATACTTAAATGTCTGTTTTTCCTCACCTTACAGAGTTAATCCATATTGCTACCTTTCCTCCACACAGGACATGACTCTTCACATGTTTCTACTCACCTCCATCCTCCACTGCCTTCCATGTTGTGATGGTCAGACAGCCTCAGAGCCCACTTGATATCTGTGGTCTTGATTTAATGTGATTCAATAAGCAGGACTGTGTTTTCCTGCAGGCTTATTCAGCTGTACAAGTACAAGTAGAGGCATGGACATAGCAGATTAGTTTTGCCAAGTGACTAGGAGGAAGGGAAGGGGGCAAGGGAGTTGAAGGCATTATGTGGGGAATGGTAATAATTATAGTTGTGGAGTTTACGTTGGGTAAGGGGGCATGTGGAACAGAGGGAAAAGGGTCGGATTAATGAATTAAAGATTCTGGAAAGATTGAAGTATTGTTAGAGTTGTGCTACTAGAAAGAATAAATGGCAACTATAGGGGGTGGTAAGGCCAGAGAGTGAGGTGCATGAAATTGCGAGGATGGAGGGATTTGAGGGATGGTTATGACAACTTCCAGGAGTAGAATTTGAGAGGAGTAGCTGAGGTAGAGTGTAGGACAAGACAGAGGAAAGGAGCTCAAGAAACTGAGAGAAATATCATGGATATATCCTGAAGTTTCAAAAATTAATATAGGAAAAGTGCTGGGGAGAGTGACAGAGAGTCAGGAGCTAAAATCATAGAGAAATTAGGAGTGGCTCAGGCATAGGAAGATGCTCCCACCAATGATGTTAATCAGTGATATCTTTTGATGACATCAGAGTCAAGCTACAGAGAAATCTACCCTGATTCTGGGTCTATACATACAAATGGTGTGGAAAACAGTCCCCGCTTGTGAAGACTGCAGGGGAAGATGGGTCCTCAGAAGGACAGCCAGCTTTTCTGTAAAGCAAGAAGGTAAAGGAGACTTTCAGAAAGGAGGTTGAAGACAGCAGATTTTGCTGAGGATGGATCTTGAATTCCAGAAGGAAGAGTGAAAGGGATTCAGGAATTTGGTGAAGGGTGGGTAGGAGACAGGGTTAGAAGTGGAAATGGGCATAGCTGATGAGAGAGAAGGGGTGACCTGGAATATGGAGTTTCTTATGGTGAGTGACATAAACATATAGACAAAGGGCGTCATGAAGATAATCCTGGTAGACTCAAGGCAGACAGTGAGGTCATGGGAAGGCTTTGTCTGTTAGGAGAAGGGAAAGAAGATATTCGGCATATTCAGGGCTCCTTCATGACCTCAGGAGTTAGAGATAAAGAGCCAGAGAAGCCCTATCTCAGAGGCTTCTTGACACCTATTGATGAGGGTGTGTGACCTGGTAGAGGTGTCTTTTTCAATGTGTACTAGACGCACCCTTGACACTGCTAGTCAAGACTGCAGATGGGAATTTAATTGTTTACAGACTCTTTACAGGGCAATTCCTTAGTAGCTAAGTAAACAAGAAGTGAATATATACTTTGACCCAAAAATTTTAGGAATTTTCCTGCAAAATATTGTCATGTAGCGATCAACCTAGAAACAAAATAAATATTCAATGGTTAAGTAGCATATAATAAATCCATATTATAAAATAAGGTAGATAGTTAGCAAAGTTAAAGGTTGCAGAACAGCAAGTATAGTAGAATTTCCTTTATATATTTTTAAAAGCATCATAAAAACCTATACTTGCATAACATATAGAGCACTTTAAAGAATGTACTATGTGCAGGACACTGTTCTAGGTGCTTTATGTATTAACTCAGTCAGCTATGTACTATTATTATTATTGCTATTCTATAGATAAGGAAACTGAGACACAAAGAGTATAAGTAATTTGCCCAAGAACCCCAAAATGTTAAGAGGTAGAGCTTGAATTTTCTCCCAAACAGCCTGTCTCCAGGTCTGTGTTTTTAAGTACACTAAATTGCCTAGCGGGTATATCAGTATATAGAAAAAAGCCTGAAAAAATACGTCCCTAACTCTTAACTGTGGTTATTTCTGAAAAGGAGAAAACTTTTTAACAATTGGAACACTGAACACTTTTAACAATTGGCATACATTCACTTGTGTAATTTTTTTTTCACTCCCTTGAAAAAAGAGAGTTGCTGTATGGTTCCACAAGGGTTGTGTACAAGGTACAGTGGTGGCATTATTTAAAAGGGTAAGAGGATGGTTATTAACTTGCTTTGAGGAAGGAAACCTCAAGGAGGAGGAGATTTTTGAGTTCTAAAAGTTGAAGAGTTTGCCAGGCAGACATTTAAGGAAGGGCATATAATTGATGCTCAATAACTTTTTTTGAATGGATGTATTCTAGGCAGAGGGAACACATATACAAAGTCTCAAAGAGAAGGTAGCAGGAAATAAGACCAGAAAGAGAGGCAAGGGCCAGATTACCAAAAGTCTTAAGTGTTAGGTAAAGGACATTATCTGGAGGCCATCAGGAGACTTTGAAGGGTTTTAAGTGGTGGGCATCTCACTATTCTCTGATTGTGGGTTTAATTTAGGCTCATCATTCTATAGAGGCTCACTCCACATTAAACAGAAAGGCATAGTAGAAAAGGGTAGCTGTTGCTGCTGATGTGAGATTCTGGGATATAAAGTACATGGACTCTGATCATGACTGTCTCCCATGATACACCAGTCCTATATGTTCTGTATATAAGATCATTTCGTTCATGGCCACACTGATACCTTGGGATTTTTCATTTCCTGAGGTACTGGTGATTTTTTTCCTGCTTTGTACTCAATTTTATAGTTTGCATTTATATAAAAGTAGCTTCTGAAACAAATCAAAACCCGTGAATAAGATCTCACATGCTCTCACAGAAAGTCATTCTAATTACACTATTCCATTTTGTTCCCTTAACAGTTCTATAAATCCTTAATGTACTCTTGTTAGCTTATGAGCTTTTATTATTCCTCCTGAAATGAATTCATTTGTGGATATTGGGCTTTTCCTGAATTATCTCCAAAGTTGTCTCTGTTGATGTTCTAACGTATTTGGCTACAGTACACATACTATTTCTAGCCAAGAAAAAGCTGATTCTTTTTAAGTAAGGTATTATTGGTAGCATAAGCCTATCAATGCATTTTTGGTAAAAATCCACCTGTGATTCACTACGCTGGTTTTATAAGAAAATTGAAGCCATTTATGGTTTGGGAGCCTGCCATCTTCTTTTGGGTGTGTGAGAAGCCTCTCTCTCCCTTGGGGTTTCAGAATTTGAAGCTGCTGGCTAAACAGTTGAGTAGAGAAAAAAAAAGTCCTCATGAAACAGAACATCCTAGAGAAACGATTTCTTTTTGTGGTTCTGTAGCCGAGACTAATGTCTAACTTTTATGAGGAAGACTTTTGTGTGCAGGAACTGTTTGTTTGATACAGACACAGTTCTTTTGTTATTGTGGCTGGGCTCCGCAGCAAGTAGCACCTTCACAGGATCCCAGCAAAGTCCCTTGGACAAAGCTCCTTTTCCAGGATAAATTAAAATCAAGCCAAGATTCAAAGCTTCCACTTTCAAATTATATTTTAGACCATTCTCTCCTGTTTTGTAGTCAAACTGAAATCTATTGTATGCAAAAAATCTATAATCTGTCTTCTTTTTGGTTTATAATAATGCAGATCCTTGTAATTGCTCTCCATTCCCATCTCCAACTCATAATCCTAAGAAGTTCTGATTGGGTTGTATCCAAGGCTCAAATTTTAAAAGCCCAAACTTTCAATGGAGACTCATTTGTCCCCATTTGATTTGTACATGTCCAATTGGACTTTTCCAGGCCTTGTAGATTTAGATGGTGTTGAACATCAGTGCTTCCCAGGAACCCTCATAGGCATCACTTAAAGTTCCCCTTTGAACAATTATTCCATCGCAAAGAGATTCAACAACCTTCCTTATAAAGGCAATTATTCACAGATTTGACTCACTGATTAAGATGTAGTCCACACAATTAATTTTTTCCCCAGCATCTGAAACTCTTCTAAGAAAGGATTTATTGAACTAAAAAAGAATCTACAGTGGCATATGGGTGGTGTTTTTTAAAACTGTTGACATTATAAAAATATTAACATATATGTTCGAACATTTAGCCAGGACAGTGCAGAGGGATTCAAGCATTATAATGTGATCAGACTAGATGTCCTTTAAGATACATTTCAAATCCACATAGTTCATGATTTTTTAGACAGTATAATCTCCTCCCTTTCTCTTTATCCCTAAAGTCCTTAAAGACATTCTACTGATTATAATATCATGTCAAAAGTATTAATAATCGAGCTATATGTTTTATGTTGCTGTGTGACTATCTTGTAATTTTAATTTTTAATCAAAGTTTGCATTAAAATTAGACCACTGAGCATCCCATGTATGTGGATATGCCCGACCTATTTAAGATAATTTAGTCCAGGTGAATATAGGGAGGGAGAAGCAGAAAACAGTGTCTTCTCTCCCATTTCTCTTTCCTTTTGTATTCTCTTAACTCTTTGCCTTAATTGAGTTACAAGATAAAGGAGTTACATTTGAAGATTAGGGATAGCTAATTGGGGTCTGGAGAGGAAGGGCATGGTTTAAAGCAGTGGGGAAACACTGTCCTTTATATATCCAGAATGTTTAAGTGAGGCCCACCTTCCCTTCCCTAAATCCATACCTAGTTAGACCTGATTAGGCGTCAGAAAGTCAAGTCTCTCTTCATCCACTGGTGGTGAGTAGATATTTATGCTTTTAAACAAAACAAAGGAAGCTAAACTGGTAATATGGAGACTAACAACTTAATTCTATGACTGAACAATTCAGACCTTAGAATGGGATTGCATTTGCAGCCTGTAAGTCATGTGCACGTAGCACAGAGTAAATTTGACATTAAAGAGCTATATGAGTAGTAAAAGGAAAGAGAATTGCACTTTAGTTTTTATCACCATTATTAACGTGTTCTAAGGATTCATCCTGCACAAAAATAATATGAATAAGAAACGATTTTAGCTCGTTTCACTAATGGTGAATATACTATGATCAGAAAACTTGACTACTCCATTTTCTCAAACTCCCTTTCTGACAGGTGACTTACATAGACACATTTCTGCCAGTTTTCCATTTGTAAGTGATCAGTACTTTTTCCTCCCTCAAGGAAGGACAAATATAACTTTGAGGAACATGTCTTTAAATAGGTTTCGGAAGAGGGTGGGCAGGAATCTTAGGGATTAGGATGAAGCAGAGTTGTTTTTGCCCACGCCAAAAATAGAGGCTGGACAGATTTGATTTCTGTATGTACGTGCAGACAGAGGTCGAGGAAGTGAAAGCTAAGTACTCACCCTCACCTCTCCTCAAGTCTCCAAACACAACAGCATTCTAAGCCTTGAGTAGCAGTGTTGGCTGAGTAGCAATGTCAAGCCACTCCTCAGACTGTCAACACAAAACTATTAGCAGTCATAAAGTCTGTATCTTAAAAAGTAGAGGATATTGGGGCTTCCCTGGAGGTCTAGTGGTTAAGACTTCTCCTTCCAATGCAGGGGTGTGGGTTCGATCCCTGGTGGGGAGCTAAGATCCCACATGCCTCGCGGCCAAAGAAACAAAACATAAAACAGAAGCAATATTGTAACAAATTCAATAAAGACTTAAAAAAAATGGTTCACATCAAAAAAAAATATTATAAAAAATTTTTTTTAAAGTAGAGGGTATTGATTTCCTTTGGTACTGATTTCACATAAAAATCATTAGCAAATATTGAAAAATTAATTAATAAATTAATGCATTTATTCTCATGGGAAAGTTAATACAACCCCTCTCAGAACCTAATATACTCTTGGAGATTTATGCTCTGAGGAGAGCTGTGAATTTTTTCACCTGTAAAATATAATAATTGTCAAGCGCTCTGAGAGTTTACACTATTTGCAAGCTAACAAGTTGGTCAGTCACAGTTTCGTGGATGCTGGCAGAAGGCACAAAACTCCCAGACCAGAAATAAAGGACAGTTTTATACTCACAGCCATAGCAGTAGCTAGAGTGTCAGCATTTGTGCTAGTTCCCTGAGTCCCAACTCCCACAAAGTAACAGGAAGGGGGCCAGATGATCCCTGTACATGCAGTGGGTTGCATTACAAGAGAGGAACCCCACACTTAGGTAACTGAATCTTTTATAAGGATCAGTAAGCCTCCCTGCCCTTTGCCCAGTGGGAGTACCATCTTTATTATACTGGACAGTATACAAACCTAGTCTTTGCTCCAGAGAGGGACACTCCCTCTGCCTTCCTAAGCTGTTAGCCTTACAAACACCCTTGAAAAGATATTCCAGAACAAAGGCAGACTCTCTCTGCTTGCAAGAGGTATAGAAATGGGAGGCACTCATGGAGAATTGTCTTCCAAAAATAATACACTTTTGTTCCTATTTTCTCAAGATTGAGACTACACATGAAGACGCTAGCTCTGCCTCTTAGCCCTTCTTGCACTCCCTCCTCAAACTGCACCCTTTCTTGACAGTGCCGTGGGAAGATGCTGATGAGCGGGCTGAGGGGGTGAATGTAAAGTGTTTGGGAATGGTAACTTTAGTAACAGGGAAGATAAAAGTCAGAAACCCTGTAGGAAAGTTCCTCCTCGGCCAGCTCGCTACTTGGCAGTTCCTCACCCCTCCCCACCCCTGTAAAAAGTATCTTCCTTTCACTTCACTTTAATACACAGCTAGTAATTCCACTAAATGGATATTCACTGCAGTTTTTGAAAAACATAAATCCCTCAGAGCCTTAAGCGCTCTTAGATGTTCACACACATTAGTGGGAATTTGTGTAAGACACTTTCCCTTTAATAGCTAGCTGAGGTTGGTTGCCCTGAAGGACGAGCGATTTTGACTGGCAGCATATAGAAGGGTGATTGTAAAGCACGGAGCACTTTTTGGGTTCAGCAGGCCGGAGAGATAACATTGTGGGATAATTCAAGCAACGTGAAGTCACTGAGTCCATAGGTGCCAGGGAAGGCAGGCACCATGAGGTGGGAAAAGATGTGAGAGAAAGAGTCGAAAGATACCAGAGAGGAATTTTGCCCATTCCCAGATTTTGTTTGAAGTTGGCACTGTGCCCAAAGCAGAGGAAGTTCTTTCCCTCCTTCTCCTCGTACCTGGATTTTCATTCCATAAATATTTATCGAGCATCTGCTATTGCAACTGCCACTGCTACTATTACTAGTTACCACTTACTGAACACTTGCTGTCTTCAGGTTTATGATTACACAGTGTGACCATGTCAGATAAGACACTGTCCCTGCCTTCAATAGAGCTTACCATCCAGTGGGGGAGACAGACAAATAAGTCAACAGTTATGCAGCTTAGTAAATGCTATTTACTAAATACAATTATACAATTTAGTAAATGCTTTTATATGGAGGGGCATCTAAGTCAGACATGGCAGCTCCCTGCCGTAGGACCCAGACTTCAGACTTCTATTGTAAGTTCTATAGTTTACAATCGTGAACTAAGAATAGATAATTCTTACCAGTACCTGTTAGGTGCAAGGCACAGTTTTCCATGCCATTAACACCTAGAATCTTTATAGCAGCCTTATGAAATAGGTACTATGATTATATCTTCATTTTATGGAGGAAGAAACTGAAGTTCAGAGAGGTTAGGTAGCTTCCCTAAAGTCACAGAGCAGCAGAGGTGGGACTGGACTCCAGGCCTCTGGCCTAGAATATATGTTCTTACATACCTCTCTATACTGTCACTGAAACAAGTTTAAGTTAAGTAAGCTTTTGTGAGCTGTCCAAGAACTATACCCATCACTTACAACTTATTTCTGTGATAAAGTAAATGTGGAGTTCTAAACTTGTGACCCATGAACAAATTTTCAAAACAAACGTTTTAAGGGGTAGGAAACTCCCTGAGGCCTCCTGGGCCTGTAAGAGAGCTGCAAGCATTAGTGAGACCCTGTTAATAGAACCCTGCCAATTCTGTGTAAAAAGCACTAGCGTACTAATTACCACATCATACATTCAGGGATCCTCCTTTTTCAGGTTCAATTATCCCGATATGCAGCATTCCCCATCTTACCAGTTTATGCTGCTAAAAAAATTAATGACTTATGTTGCCTTTAAAACTCAAAAAATCAAGAGCATGAGAAGACAAGCCACAGACTGGGAGAAAATACACTAGTTCCCCCTTATCCTCAAGGGATATGTTCCAGGACCCCCAGTGGATGCATGAAACCGCGGACAGTATCCAACCCTACATATACACTAAATTTTTTCTTATACTTGCATACATATGGTAAAGTTTAATTTATAAACGAGGCACAGTAAGAGATTACCAACAATAACTAATAAAACAGAACAATTACAACAAAATTCTGTGACAAAAGTTATATAAATGTGTTCTGTCTCTCTTAAAATATTGTACAAATTTAATGCCTTTTCCATCTTAACTGAGCACTTATCATGCACTGTGGCTATAACTTTCGCAGTTTGAAGTGTGACAGCAAAACTAGCACAAATTTCTCTTTCCTTCCTCAAAATTTCATGAATAGAAGACTCATTCTTACCGTAGATCTTAGCAAACGCAGCGTATGATTTCTTTTTTTTTTTTCTTTCCTTAAATCAAGAACTTTCACCTTTTCACCTAAAGGAAGCACTTTATGGCTTCTCTTTGGCATATTCAAGTTGCCAGAACCACTACTCTTGTGCTTTGGGGCCTTTATCAAGTAAAATAAGGTTTACTTGAGCACAGGCACTGCAATACCACAACAGTGGATCTGATAACTGAGATGGCTACCAAGTGACTAACAGATACCTTACATCCTGAGTAACGATAATTCACATCCTGAGTGGGATCGAGCGAGATTTCATCATGCTACTCAGAAAAGCGTGCAATTTAAAACTTATGAATTGTTTGCTTTCTGGAATTTTCCGTTTGATATTTTTGAACCATGGAAAATGAAACTGCAGATAAGCGGGGGCTACTGTATTTGCAAAAGACATATCTGATAAAAGGCTGTTATCCAAAATTTACAAAGAACTCTTAAAACTCAACTATGAGAACACTTTTTTTTCCTTGATGTGATGATAAACGTGTGTTGTTTAAGCTGCTAAGAAACAATAGACAGCTAATGCCATTCCTACCACAAACTCTTCTCAGGTAAGCATTACCTTCGGACTTCATTGGCCTAGTCTCATCTTGTTGATGGTGCAAAGAAAATCTCCATTTGACATTTTTTGCAACCTTTGAATCCATCAAAATACTGCTAAAATATTTTATAAAGAAGTTTGTAACACATAAAGGGCTAGATCTGTATCACTGAAGTGTGCTCCTTGATGTGTACCCAAAGGAGTTGAAAACTTATGTCTACACAAAAACCTGCACACAGATCGTTATAGCAGCTTTGTTCATTATTGCCAAAATTTTGAAGCAACCAAGATGTCCTTCAGTAGGGAAATGGATAAAGAAACTGTGGTGCATTCAGATAATGAAATATTATTCCGTGCTGAAAAGAAATGAACTATCAAGCTATGAAAAGACATGATAGAAACTTAAATACATCTCACTAAGTGGGAAAAAAAGCCAATCTGAAAAGGTTACATACTGTATAATTCCAACTATATAACATTTTGGAAAAGGCAAAACTATAGAGACAGTAAAAGATCAGTGGCTGCCAGAGACGGGGGGAAGGGTGGGATGAATAGGCAAAGCACAGAGGATTTTTAGGGCAGCGAAACTACTCTGTGTGATAGATATATGTCATTATAAATTCGTCCAAACCCATAGCATGTACAAGACAAAAAGTGAACTCTAATGTAAACTATGGACTCCAGTTGATAAAAATGTGTCAATGCAGGTTCATCAGTGGTAGCAAATATACGGCCCTGGTGGCGGGTGTTGGTATTGGGGGAGGCTGTGCGTGTCACGGTAGGGGGTCTATGGGAACTCTCCGTACCTTACAGTCATTTTTGCTGTGAATCTAAAACTGCTCTAAAAAATAAAGTTTTTTTTTTTTTTAAAGCAAAGCAAAATCCACTTGGAAGAGAACTTCTGTTCTTAAAGAGGAAAAACATGTGCACTGGAGCTCCCCTGGTGGCGCAGTGGTTAAGAATCCACCTGCTAATGCAGGGGACACGGGTTCGAGCCCTGGTCCAGGAAGATCCCACATGCCGCAGACCAACGAAGCCCGTGCACCACAACTACTGAGCCTGTGCTCTAGAGCTGAGAGCCACAGCTATGGAGCCTGCACTCTAGAGCCCAAGAGCCACAACTACTGAGCCCGCGTGCCACAACTACTGAAGCCCGTGTGCCTAGAGCCCGTGCTCCGAGACAAGAGAAGCCACCACGATGAGAAGCCCGCACACCTCAATGAAGAGTAGCCCCTGCTCGCCGCAACTAGAGAAAACCTGCATGCAGCAATGAACGCAGCAATGCAACGCAGCCAAAAATAAATGATAATAAATAAAAAATTTTTCTAAAATGTGCGCTGCTTGGAACATTATACCTGTTTCCATGCTCTTGCCCCCTTGAGAAAACTGCTAAGTCTAAACTTCATCCTGGGGTATAAGAATTACTGCTCAACAGTGTCTTCTTATTAGGTGTGTTACAGACAACCCTGGAAGAAGAGAGAGGGAGACAGAGGAGACAGAGAGACAGAGAACAGAGCCTTCCACAGTGTGTGAAACAGATTTTAAAGACGGTATAGCATTTCTTAGAGATTCAGGGGGAAAACTGGAATCCATCTTCTGCTACCAGGTTTTAAAAATTTGCTTTTATTTAATTTGGACTTATCATGAAAGTTATGCTTCTCTTCTGCCTCAGTGACCACCTCTACTTGAAAATAACCAGCCTCAACAGTTGATTTTCTGAATACTGAATACTGATTTTGTTGTTGTCCTTCTCCAAAGGAGTAATGGATTTTGAATGCATGTTAGGCACTTATTTTATGAGTACACAGACAGCCAACAACATACATACAGTGATAGACCCTCTTTTACAAAAGAAGAAAACCAAAAAGACAAAGCTGGCTTATGCCAAGGAGGTCCCTATTTCCTCTCTCTTGTAAGAACCTACTTTCTTTAGATTTCCTCTCCTCTGGGTTTTCGTTAATCTCATGAATGCACTTGTTTTTTGTTTTTTGGGTTTTTTTTGCGTTATGCGGGCCTCTCACTGTTGTGGCCTCTCCTGTTGCGGAGCACAGGCTCTGGACGCGCAGGCTCAGCGGCCATGGCTCACGGGCCCAGCCACTCCGTGGCATGTGGGATCCTCCCAGACCGGGGCACGAACCCGTGTCCCCTGCATCGGCAGGCGGACTCTCAATCACTGCGCCACCAGGGAAGCCCATGAATGCACTTCTTAAGATTAAAAATGTTGGCAGTCTCTGGATGAAACAGTTCCCTCAGCCCAGGAGAGTTAGTTTGTGTTATAGGCTGAATTGTGCCCCTGTCCCTCATTTATATGTTGAAGTCCTAACCAACAGTACCTAAGAATGTGACTGTATTTGGAGATAGGGTCTTTAAAGAGGTAATTAAGCTAAAAGTGAGGTCATTACAGTGGGCCCTAATCCAATCTGACTTGTGTTGTTATAAGAAGAGGAGATTAGGACACAGACACAGAGGGGAGACCATGTGAAGACTCAGGGAGAAGACAGTCAAGAGAGAGGTCTTGGAAGAAACCAACCCTGTCAACGTCTTGATCTCAGACCTGCAGCCTCCAGAATTATCAGAAAACAAATTTCTATGGTTTAAACCACCCAGTCTGTGATACTTCGTTAGGGCAGCCCTAGGAAACTAACACCGTATGTAAGAGTAAACCCTTGTGAGTCCAGCATTCCCACAGTGCTTCTATCCAGAGCCTCATAAGAGCAGTTCACGCAGTCGTTAACATAATTATAAAGAACCTGTAGACTTCCTGAATTCATTCAACATTTATTGAGCTTCTCCTGCACATCAGGTACTGAGCTAAATGCAAAGACGAAAAGATAAACTCTCAAGAAGCTCAAGGTATATAAGACCCCAAACCACCTGCAAGGAAGTCAGTCTTAAAAGAGACAGGAATATAAGGAGTTAATTTCAAAGTGCTACAACTACTGGTAAGATTGCGGTACGCACAGAGTGCCGTGGGTGCGGACCATGAGCTGTGGGAACTAACTGGGAGGCAGGAGGGATATCAGATTGGATGCCGTACCTAATCTAGGTCTTTAGGGAAAGTAAAAGTGTGCCAGGTGGCTGACGGGAGAGAGATGTTTCAGTGACAGGAATACCACAGACAAAGGCAGGGAAACAGGAAAGTGGCTAGAATGTAGGGTGATGAGTGAGAAGTTCAGCGTAACTGGAGTTAGGATGTACATGAAGGAGGTTGGGAGGAGAGACTGAAGAATTAAGGTCAGACCACAAAGGGCTGGGCATGCCAAATTTGGATTTTAACCTGAGAGCAGTGGGAAGCCACCAGAGATTTTTACAGTGAAAATTCATGATCAGACTTGCTCTGAGCATGGTCTCTCTAGCAGCGTGGAGAATGAAATGCTGTGGGGAGAGGTGGGCTGCAGAAAGACTAGATGGCAGGGAGGATGATGGGAGCCTTAACTGAAGCAGTGGTTTGGGGGTACGGAAAGCAGTCCTGCTTTAGGGATGGGTCTGGAAACTTGCATTGTGAGGATTTTGACACTTCTACTTCTATATGTGCTGGTATGGGAAGGGTGTTTCCAACTGTAAAACACCAGACATTATTTGTTTTTTCTGTACCAGGTGTATAAATAAACATCATTGCTTCCTAAAACATACAGGCATTATCATCTTAATAAAACACACAATATATTATTTACTTTTTAAGATTGTAGTTCAAAAGAGCTAAATTTCCTTGTGCTTTCTTTAAATTTGAGAAGAACTGCTCTTCAAAAAAATACAGTATAATTGGACAACGGTAAAAATGAGTATCTTATTTCATAGTAGCGTACCTGGTATTTCTGTGATTATTCCCAGTTGGACTTGCTGGAAAGCTGTTTATTTGAGGCAATAGAAAACTTTAGAAAATACACTTGCCTAGGTCTCATCTGAGCTTTCTATTACCTACCTTGAGTAGTTTACTCAGTCTCTCTAGGCCTCAGTTTTCTTATTTCTAAAACGAGGGATAAATTCCTTGATCCCTAAAACTCATTCTGACTAAAATTACACAAGTTTTTTCTCCCAGAAGAAATACTGCTCTTGAATTTTAAAATGCAATTTTTAAGTTTTAAAAAGAATACTTTAAATTTTGCTGGAAAATATTTCTTGGAAAGTATATAAATCTTGTTAGATGTTCTGAAATTCATTTAAAACAAACAAACAAAAAAAAAACCCCTGAAACATCATGCACGATTAAAACATTACCATTCTTGGCACTCGGGGAAATGTACTTAAACCTCTGTAGGTTCAACGAAGTCTTAGAGTAAGTAACACAACGAACCAATGGTGCTTGTTGAAACAAATATAAAGTTGAACAGGGTAAATACAACTGCAGGAAAATTAACAAGCCAGACGACTTCCTTTTCCCTTCCTTGGGAAACTTGTATCTCTAAGTGGAGAAAGGCTCTTTTGTAAGAGAAAGGGGAAATTGGGGAGGGAAGTTTCTCTGATTCCTTACTCCCTACCTGCTGGTCTGTCTGATTTCCTCTCCAGCTCTCACTGTCTGATAACGAATTGATTCTTCCCCTCTTCTCCCTCCCTCCTTCCCTTCCTCCCTCCCCCTCCCTCCCTTCCTCCCTTCCTCCCTCTCTCTCTCTCTCCTTCACCCTGAGTAACTGTACTGTCCTAGCAAGTGATGCTGTCGGAAACAGGAGACGGGCACGGAGAGGGCATCGCCGTCGCCGCCGCCGCGGGGCGGGAGAGCGTTTCCCAGTACCAGCGGCCCGCTCGGCCCCGGGCTTCCTCCTCACAGCCACGGGCGTGGCGGCTTCCCCCACGGTTTGATGGTGGGCGGCGGCGGCGGCGGCGACACGGCTTTGGTTCCCGCCTCTAACTGCTCGGTCTCGGGCCGCGCCGTTCCCTCTTCCTGCCTCCACGCCCGGGGCTGCCCGGGACTGCTGGAGCCGCGGAAGGTAGGGAAGGGGCGCCGCGGGGAGACCGCGCGGCGGCGGCGGTGGAGAAGGAGGCCGCCGGCCGGCATCCCCGCGCTCGGACCGCGGCCGGCGCGATGTCCACCAAGGTCAGCAAGTGCAAGGAGCAAGCGAGGGTGACCTTCCCCGCGCCGGAGGAGGAGGAGGAGGGCGAGGACGAAGGCCCGGAGCCGCAGCGCCGCCGACGGGGCTGGAGGGGCGTCAACGGGGGGCTCGAGCCGCGCTTGGCGCCCTTGCAGCGGGAACCGCACGACTACTGCCTGCCGCCCTTCCCGCCGGGGCCCGACATGTGAGTACCCGGCCGGCCCGCGGCCCGCGCCTCGGGAGGACCGCGCCTGGCGGGGTGCGGGAAGGCGCGCCCACAGCCGCCTCGCGATGTGCCCCGGACCCTCAGAGCCCACCCTCCACCGCAGTCCTATGCGGGGCGGCTCGGGTGTACGGTAGACCTAGGGCGGGGTCTCGCACCCTTGGTGCTGTTCTGTAGAGAACTTGGGGGTGCCGAAGGCGTGGCCGGGGTGTCCGTCCCGGCTCGAGCGCACGGAACAGCCCCGCGGACTGACACAACGGACGTCAGGCACGCTTTCCAGTAAGCAGACGCCTGCTCTCCAGCAACCGAGGACCGGCGTGCCCCTGCCTGTGGTCAGGGGACCTCGCGGAAGATAGACCCCGGGGTCCCGGAGCTTACCCCGGGAGGTCAAAGAAGGGGAAGGGTGCTTAGACACCGGCGCGAGCTCGAACCCCGGCTTCCTCCCGGCGTTCAGCGTGGAGCCACCCTGGGAGCCTCAGTCCCCTCCGACGCTCCCGGCCGTCGGGCGTGGGGAGAAGGGAGGGGGCGGTGTGGGGTGAAGGTTTGCCCTGTCACCTCTTTTCCCGACGGTCCAGTCACAGTTTGGGGGTAAACTGGAGCCGAAGCCCCAGCGGGTCTCCCGGGGAGAGAGCGGCCGCGGGGCGGCCGCCGGCACCGCTTTGAGGTACTTAGTTGTGGTTCCCAGGCGGCTCAGGGTCAGTAGCTGTTTCTTTTTTAAAGAAAGGTAGAGGCCCGCGCTTTAATGTGTGAGAAAGAACAACTTTTCTTAATTGCTAAATCTTGGAAACAGCCTTTAACCAGCCGCGAGACTCAGGATGAGGACGTTTTATAGGGCGCGTGCTGTTTCTTTTGTCACGTACCTTGGGCGTCTTTTCTAGGAGGTAGAGAACTTAGGGCCAGTCGTGACGGGCTGGACTAACCGCCTGGGCCGGGGAAGGGGTTCTCCCGGGAAGGGACGGAAGTTCCGCAGCGCCCCCTGCTGCCCGCAAGCTGCCCACAGGCGGGGTGCGAGGTTTCTGGGGCGACCTCGAACCGGTCGGGTCGCGCACTGCTCGGCTGGTCAGAGCCCGCACCTGGCTCGGCCGGACTTGCCTATTAAAAACGCAAATCATTGGCTGGGAGTAGGTCGTCTAGGGAAGGTTTCTGATTTAAAACGAGCGACGCTTCCTAGTGTGGTTCACTTCTTGCTGAAGTTTAGCCTGGATTGGAAATGGCCCAGGAAATGGAGGGAAAGTAGGTCCTTTCGGATTAAAGCGCGGCCAGCTCGCTTCCCCGCCTCCCTAAGGTTTTAAGACGTTGTCCATTTTTCCTTTTGCCAATTTGGTTTTTATAACCCAGCTCAACTTCTTGATTCTTTAGGTTTTTTTTTCCTTTTATCGTAAATCCACAATAAATGGGACACCAGAGCACTCTTATCTGAGAACGTAGGGGGGAGCAGAGATTACACAGTTTGCTTTTTGAAGCTTGAGGTCAATTACACAAAGCACTGGGACAAATTCTAATGTAGCCTCGATGTCTAACTCGTAAGAGAACATCTTTCCTATCTAACTTCTGACTTTACATAATTCAACAGGTAAATGTTGTAGTGTACTTATTTTGTAAAGTAAATACAGCTGGCTGAAAAGACCCAGTCATTTGAAGGCGATATCCATTAATAAAGGTTCCTTCTAGAGGTAGAGCAGCAAACTCTTCTTGTTTCTTTGAGGCCTGTCACTTGGTAACGGCAGAGACTAACTTGATATCTGTAGCAGAGATTAGCTCTTTATTCCACCTTTGAGTAGAATATGGCCACAGTTTAATAGCTCAAAAAGTAAGCATACAGCCCCAGAATGGAATTGGAGAAGGATACCCAGTCTACCAAAGCCCCAGGGTCATTTTCAGTAGGCAGAACAGAATAGCCGAATTTAACATCCAGCAGAATGCCGAGGGTAGAATCCCACTTTTACCAAAAGGATTCCTTAGCATAACCCTCATTGCTCATTTCACTGCTCCATGCTCCAGTATTACATCTGGGAATTTTAAACAGACTGACTTAGGAGGAAAAGTGTCATCTACTATATCACTAAGAAGACTTTTTTTTTAATCCTTTAATAGAACTCTTTATCCAACCATTGATTCAAAACAAAACTTCTTTTTTCCCAATTGTTTGCAAATCTAGGACCAAGTAGTATGTCACTGGCAAGATTAACTCATTCTAGAAGTTTTTAGTTATTAAATATGTCTGATGAACTCCAAAAGCATTTGAAGGCAGTTCTTATGAGTTTTAATTCAAAGGCATTTCTTAAGCGTTTACATGTGCAAAGTGCAGACTAGGTACAGTAAGCCACAAAGATGAGTACGCCAACTTTACTGCACTCAAGGAGTTTAAAATCTCATAAGGGAGAGATGGAAATGAAACTACGTATGAACAATTATGCTGTAAGTTAGAGTAAAATAAGTGCTTAAATACATACACACAGAATAGAGCTCTGATGAGTCAAGTGCAAAGAAGAAATAGACAACACAAGGTTGTGGAGAAATCAAGAAAACCTTTATGAGCCTTAAAAAGTAAATAGGATAGGAGGCAGAGACAGGATGGGCAATTAATTCAAGCCCTCCCACTTCCAAAATGCCAGGCATGTCCAGGGAATATTAATTGAGTTTTACTGAAACATAGCTTATTTGGGGCATTAATGTATAGGATCTTGTATGTCAAGGGGAGGCAATAGGGAGCCACTGATTGTTTCAAAGCGGCAATAGTTTGATCAAAGCCACTCTGAGAACAGGATGGATTGAAGTGGCAATTGGCAGAATGTGAATAAATAAATTAGGGGGCTATTGTAGCTTTCCAGGCTGAGATTAGGATCTGTAATCGTGTAGGACTGGTGGGATGGAATGGGGAGAGATAGGAAAAGAGAATACACAAAGAATCTATGGGAATTTGCAGCTAACTGTCCATCAGGGGTTTAAAGAGAAAGCAGGGTCAGAGATGACTTGGTGATTTTGATGTAGATGACTAAGATCGTGATGTCATTGTTGAAAAGAAAAGAACAAACAGAGTAGAATCTGAGTTTTCAGATAATTTTGATAGAAGTGTCAAGCAGGAAGATGCACATTTAAAGCTTGGGAGAATTTGAGCGTCTAATGGGAATTGTTATAGAGTTGTGTGAGTTCATGATATTACCCAAGGAGGGAGTGCGAAGAGAGAAACAAAGGGAGCCTGAGCTAGTTTTCTGAGGGGAACTTTTTTGTTTAGAGGGGCAGAAAGAAAGAGTAGCAAGCAGAAGACACGGAAAAAGACGAAGGAGTAGGTGGTACTAAGACAAGGCTGCCTAGAGAGAAGAGGTTCAAGAAAAGGGAAGAATTGACCCATAGTTTGCAAATATTTGGTAAATAAAGGGAAAAACTTTGTGTTTCGTCTTACTTTTAGTAAGAAGACTCAATCCTTACTCATTAACATACATGCAAGAAGTCATTAGATTTCTCAGCAGTGTTATCTTTAAGAGAGAAAGGCTTCTAGAAGAGAGGATTCTGGGGAACTCCCTGGTGGTCCAGTGGTTAGTACTCAGTGCTTTCACTGCCATGGCCTGGCTTCAGTCCCTGGTCTGGGGAACTAAGATCCCGCAAGCCTCTCAGCCAAAAAAAAAAAAATTATAATAAACGTACTTAAAAAAAAAAGAGAGAGGATTCTGTTTAGTTTTTCTTGAGGAAGTGCTGCCAAAAATTTGTCATAATTAAAGCAGTAATTTGTGTTTATATTATACCTCATGCTGTCATTTAAATGAATTAACTTGAATCACACCTCTTTAAAGCAGGTTTTCCCATTTGGCAAATGAGGAAATTGATACACAGTGAAGTTAAGTCAATTTCTAAAGATTATTTAGTAAATCAATAATACAGCTTCTGTATTCAATATAGTATTATTAACTATAGTCCTCATACTCTACATTAGATCTCTAGACTTATGCATCCTACATAACTTCAACTTTGTACCCTTTGACCAACATCTCCCCAATTTCCCCACCTCCCAGCCCCTGGTAACTACAGTTCTACTCTCTCCTTCTATGTATTTGACTTTTTTAGATTCCACTTATAAGTGAGATCATGCAGTTTTTTTCTTTCTGTGTCTGGCTTATTTCATTTAGCCTAATGTCTTCCAGGTTCGTCCATGTTGTCACAAATCACAGGATCTCCTTTGTAGAGGCTGAATAATGTTGATATTACATTGTATATATATATATATATATATATATATATACACACCAGATATATATATATATACATGTATATATATATATACACCAGATATATATATATATATATATATATATATACCACAGTTTCTTTTAACATTCATGGGTCTATGACACTTAGGTTGTTTCCATATTTGGACTATTTGCTAAGAGGGTAGATTTCAGGTTTCTTCATCACACACACACAAAATGTAACTATGTGAGAAGCTGGATATGTTAATTACCTTGCCTGCAGTAATCACTTCACTATGTACAGTTGACTCTTGAATAACCCAGAGGTTAGGGGTGCTGACTCCCCGCACAGTCTAAAATCCATGTATAACTTTTGACTCCTCCTAAAACTTAACTACTAATAGCCTACTGTTGACCAGAGCCTTGCCGTTAACATAAACAGTTGATTAACGCAGATTTTGTATGTTATATGTACATATTTTATAATTGTATTCTTCAATAGAGTAAGAGCAAGAAAATGTTATTAAGAAAAGCATAAGGAAAAGAAAATACATTTACAGTATTGTACTGTATCTATTGATTCCATGCTTATGTCATCTGTTTACAAAATGAATCATCTGTCAGTACCTACAACGATATTGTCTTATATGATACAAAACACTGCAGACATTATATGTATTATTGATACTAACACTAGACGTCAAAAATTATGTGAAAAAGAAATTCATATTTACTTGCAGGTATAATGATTCATGCATTGATAACGAAGAAGCAGCAATATGATTGCTTTATGGTAGCCTAGTGTAATCGATATGGCTGCTTCACAGTAGCCTATAAATAACGAATGAACCGTTATAAAATTCTTGTGGCATATGGTATTATTACCATGCCATATTCATAATACAGTATTGGAAACATAATTATGTTTTTTTAAAACCACTTACCTGTGATGATAGGCTGACACATGTCTTCTCCAATTGAAAGAGAGAGAGAGACGCATACTATATGGTAATGTAATTCTTTGAAAGCAAAGTTATAAAACAGTAAGAAAACTAACATATTGCTATTAAATATATTTAAAATATATTATTTAATTATTTAAACATTATAATTAAATGTCACTCACCTTATGCCTATGTAATGATAGACTAGTATCTACATATATCTTAGGCATTAATGACATTACCTAAATTTTTCTTAGTTTTTTCAATATTTCCAGGCTACAGAGTTTGCCTATGAGTTTTTTCAAATTGTCACAAATCTCCAAAACTTTTTCCAATATACTTGTTAAAAAAATATGTGTACAAATGGACTTGCACAGTTCAAACCCGTGTTGTTCAAGGGTCAACTGTATATGTATATCAAATCATCATATTATATACCATAAATATATTCAATTTTTATTTTGAAAGTTATATAAAATAAAGCCACAGAGTGATTAGAAGATTTAAAAAAATAATAGAGCTTCTGATGGTCAACTTTGTATGATAGGGGATCTGAAGATGAGTACACAATGCCTCGTAACCCAAATTGTCTACTTGGATGTTAGCTTCTATGGTACTGGCCTGTGAAAATGTTCCAGTCTAGGTTTAGCTTGGCTGTGGGATTGAGAGCAGTGCTGTGCATGTTGGCTTTTGTTTCAGGCTGGAAGTAGCACTTCCCTTCCACCGCTGGAGTGGAAGTCAGAGATTTGCCAAGTCACTGTTGATTCTCCAGGGATAGGAATTTGGACTTTAAGGACTGAAGTCAAACTAGCATTATTAAGGAAGAGGCAGGTTTCTCCATAGTTATAATTTTCAAGAATAGTACAGCACGGCATTAGACTTGAGACCTTTAATAATCTGAAACTTTGAATTATATTTTTAGTTTATCCTGTAGAGTAGCAATTTCACTATGTACAATAGAGAGTTGTCATTTTTGTTGGTTTGTTGTAAATTATTTTATATAGTTTCAAAATAATGCAAGAATATAGTTTTAAAACTTAATACTAAAAAATGTGGCTTATAAGAACAACAGCAAACCCGTGGCAGTTCCCTGATTTTCTCCTTTTTTCTGCTTGTCCCCTCCATTTCATTCCACTTAAAACTCCTTCGGGTATAGCTATCTTGTTATTCATGTTTTTAGATGTCATCAGTATTCTCAGGCAACAATTTTCACTCACTTATACCTTTTATTCTCCCCCATCCTCCATCACATGGTTTGGTACAATTTGTGGTTAATATCTTACTTAAAGTCTTCATTATTATGATCATGTAACTATTATTCACTGCTGAGTCAAGTAGTATAGTATGATTGCATTTCTTTTCTTTTATAATTAGTTGTTTTTCATGGAGTAAATATGTGTTCCATCTTGTTCTTGCCTCTTTAGCAAAACCTTTTACAGTCTCTTACTGTGTGTGTTTTCCTGAAGACATCCCTTCCAAAACCCTCTGACTTCCTTTGTTTGTGGTTTTTAATTTTTTTTTTCTTCAGGAAGCTTTTAGAATGATCTCATCATTAGTGTTGTTCTGAAATGTCTAGATGATATGCCTTGATATGGGTCTTTTTTTTCATTCAGTGAACTGGATACTTGGTAAACCCTTTCAGTATTTGGAGATTATGCCCTTTGCTTCTGGGAGGTTTTCTTGTATTATTTCTTTTATTATTTCCTACCTGTTATTTTCATATTTCTTCTTTCTTTCTGGAAACCTATTATTTGGACTTTGGATCTCCTGGGCTGATCCCCTAGTTTTTGTATCTCTTCTATCCTGTTTTCCAGTGATTGTCTTTTCTGTTCTTTCTGAGATATTTCCTTGGCTATATTTCCCAACCCTTTCACTGAATTTTTTCCATTTTATCTATTATATTTTTAATCTCTAAGAGCTCTTTTTGTCTTATGAATATTCCTTTGTTATAGCATTCTTTCTTAGTTCAGAGATGCAGTATCTTTTTTTTTTTTTAATGTCACAAGGGAGTAGGGGTTGGGAGATAATAAACCTGGCTGCTAGTATTCTGGAACTGGCCAGGGTTCCCCCCATTCTTAGTTCCTACCCTCCCCTGGACCTGGTATTCCCCCATTTAGAGAATCTCTGTTTCTATTTCTCCAGAGATTTCGTATCCTATATTTCTTATAGGGATGTGGGAGGTTTGTCACTTGATCATATCAGTTGGAGGTTAGCAATCTAGGGGGAGGGTTACTACACACCACTTACACAAAATTTCAGCTGATTCCTCCATTTTAGGCTCCTGCCTTGTCTCTGCTTTCTGAGATTTCTTTTGCCCTTAGTTTCCAAGTCTTTTCCAGTATTGGGTGGATCAGCTTATTTTTTGTTACAGGCACTCTGGTTAGACCTTCCTTCTCTCTGTTAAATCATTCACCATTCTTCCAACTTATCTCCTTTTCATATATTGTGGAGTGCAGTTACAAATACTTCTGGTTTCATGGAAGATGAAATTTGTGTTCTTTGTTTTCTGTGTTGTTTAGGGGGTAATTTTTGAGAGGTGAAGGGGTGAGAAAGGCCTTTATTCCATCATTTTGAAACCAAACATGCTTACAATCGTGTTTTAGATATTTAAGCCCAGATGAAGACAGTATTATTAACAGAACCAAGGTTGCAGAAGGACGACTATTCTTAATTATGACTGATCTTATTAGGCAAATGAAGTAGATAGTACAGTGTGATTTGAGGATCATCTGAAGTCCCCCAACTAAAATCATCTTAGAATCACACTTCCTAAATTTAACTGATGTAGAATATGATGAAGAATAGAATGTTTGAGTCGAAAAGGATTTCATCTAGTCCAGTTGAGAAACTGAAGCTGAAGGTTGACGTTGAATTCACAGCAGCCCCAGGCCTTGTGAAATCTCCAGTTTCCTTTGACTGTAATGTTTACACTGTGGCCGAGTTTGGGTTAAGCATTTCTCTCATCCTCAAAGAGATTTTAGATGCACTTACTCCTAGGAGGAGCAACACAGGAAACTAATAATTAGTATTAACTCATTTATGAGATTCAATTAATTCATCATTTCAATTTGACTACTGATGGCAGATCAACTTGAGAAAGTTTTAAACTAAGTAGGAGGATTAAGAATTGGGCGGGGCGGGGTGGGGCTTCCCTGGTGGCGCAGTGGTTAAGAGTCCGCCTGCCGATGCAGGGGACATGGGTTCGTGCCCCGGTCCGGGAAGATCCCACATGCCGCGGAGCGGCTGGGCCCGTGAGCCATGGCTGCTGGGCCTGTGCGTCCGGAGCCTGTGCTCCGCAATGGGAGAGGCCACAACAGTGAGAGGCCCACGTACTGGAAAAAAAAAAAAAAAAAAAAGAATTGGGCGGGGGTGGGTGGGTGGAGATAAGAATATCTCAAGGAACAATTGACCCCTGCCAAATATCATTTATGGTTTTCTCTTAATATCAAAGAGGTAAATGGATCCTGGACAACATCTGAAGAGTAGGTTAGACCTTTAGGAATTTTTCATTACTGTGCTAGGATAGCAAACGTCTGTCTGTTCATGTTTTCTCCTTATAAAACTTCACAGGAAATGTAATGGGGGGAAGACAACTGTTTTTGCAGAGCTCTCTGCTCTCCATAGGAAGGAATACTTTCAACTTCCTGGCTCAGGATTGATATAGCCCCCTTCAGGCAATCAACACTACGTAGTTATCAGTCTGACAGGGGAGCCAGAAGAGTGGCCTGTTCAGGGTGTACACAGAGGAATCTGGCCCCAGATAGAAGGTCTGGAGTTGGGCGCTATGGGTGCCAAATTCACACTTGTGCATAAGGGGCTCAGCAGTGACTTTATGAGAATAATTAGGATTGTTATAGCATTTTGTCTTTAATTGAGTATCTAGGTCAGGGGTATTTGTCTACACTTATCTAGTCAGAAAATTTCCCCTATTCAAAAGAAAACGCCCCTCTTTTTTTTGCACTATTCAAATAATAGGTGACTATATGAATTTGGCCCTAGACCTTTTTTTAAAAAATGAGATTTAAATGTCCACAAGTGCATGACGTGTTAAGGAAAGAGCATGACATTACTAAATATTTTACACCAGTTTTGCATTTCTAAATACATTTTGTCAAATAGGACTGATGCATATGGGTTCTCTGTTGAAAAATAGGTTGCAGGGTGATGAAATGGGAACAAGAATCTAAAAACCTCAGGCTTTTGACTTCAGATATGGATGACAATGATAGAAAACCAGATCCTTTTGCTTTTAATAACATTGGAAGTTAATATATATCTAATTGATAGTGACTAATATGTTTAAATAGCCGAATAGGAACTTCTCTTGGGTCAGTAGAGGTTTTTGATTTTATTATTGAGTTCATTTTATCTCACGTTCTTGATCAATTATAGACTGAATTTGTACTTCATTTCTAATTTCATTGTCACTAATCTTCCTGAAATAACAAAAATTAGTTTTAGAAAGTACTGAGTTTAATAAATGAGTTTGTTTTTGAAAATAAGCTTAATTATTAACTCTAAAAGCTTATTAATTCTAAGACGTATCCTCCATTTGCCCTCAGATTATCCTGACAAAATGTAACTTTATGTAAGATCAAAATCACAAGCTGTAAGACTCGTCAGTTATTTTGTGGTGTAACTAAGAATTGAATGTGATTAAGCAGAAATCTGTTTTGAAAGAAGAATGATTGTTTACATTACTTTAATTCCTGATAATTAACTTATATTAATGTATTCATGACATTCTTTTTTATAGAAGAATTACTCCAAATTCCCCTCCACCACTCTTCCACACATTATTTTATGTGACCAAGGGTATGCTTGAATCTGAAGGGGAAAAGTGTTCCCTAGGTCTTCAGTCTTAACGCTTTAAGCACACACACATCTGTGCCTCCAAGAGATAGATATTGATCAGCCACGTACTAACAGCCGGGCATATAGAGCTATAGACAGACAGTCTCTGCTCTTAAGTATGTTACAGTATTATTGAGGAGACTGGCATGAAAGCAGTTAATCACAAAACCATAATAAGTCAGCTCGATGGAGTTACACACAAAATGCAGTTCTTGGAAACAGAAACATCTCAGTTCTAGAAGGCATTTACCTAAACGCTTTTCTGGGCACGTACGTTTAAGAAGCATCACCAAGAACTCATGCAGGCAGTGGTTAGGGGTCCTCACCTCTGCTCCTAGTGGACTTTTAGAGGGAACAACACACTCTTAAAAGCTTTTTTGCTTTTCTGGTCTTAGCTGCTAAAGGGTCTCCAGAACTTTCCTGAGAGGGATGACGGGGAAAGCGATGAAGAGCAGAGACAGGAGCTTCCCTCCAACAACGGCTTCTTGTCTCCGACTGAGTCATTAGGGCATATATCAAAATTAGCAGATGTCTAATAGATTTATGAAAATGATGCATGGAGAATTCTGAATGTAACCCTGGCCAACAGAAACTCTCAGGAAATTAATTACTGTGGAGATCCAAATCCCTCCCCAGACTTAGAAGTTCTGGAATCTCTACATTCTAACCATTTTCTGGGGTGGGACCCTTTAGGCATGAAAGTGACGCGTTCCTGTTTCTGAAGCGGAGTGCCTTGTCTTGCTGCTTTGGCCGCGGTCGTGACAGCGTGTTGTCGGACTGTGCGTGGTGATGGTAGAGGCAGGCTCAGCAGCAGGTGGTGTGGAAAGCGGCGCTACCCAGAGCGCTGTCCCCGCTACACCAGGCAGTCGGACTGATTGGGCTGCCTCTCTCAAGCCTTGCACGCTGGTGCCCGTCGGGGCTCCTCAAGCTCAGAGTGCCCCGCCACTCTACTTCCCCTCCACAAATACACGTATGAGAGATTTTTCAAAACGTGACATTATCGAGGCTGTCAGATGCCCTCTCCTCATTCCGAGCACACTCACACGTAGGCATAGTGTGTAGCTGTCAGATGTCTCCAGAGGCGACCACACTGACTGACAGGTGCCTGCTTCCCTGGGGGACTGTGGGGTTTGTCTCTTTTTTGGCTTTTCATCTCTGACTTTCTTGTCCTCCGTCAGGTGCCTGCTGCTTCCCACCTTCATTACCACTTCCGATTATCACCATCCCTAATACGGTAGCTAACACGGTGGTGGCTCTCGAACACGTTCTCCCCCTCCTCTGTGCCTTTCTCACTACTTATCTTCCGCGGCTCCTCCTGCTTTGCTTGCCCTTCACAGAAGGACGGACTGGATCCTAGCCGGTGGGCACATGCGCCTCCTTCAGTGTGGTGAACTGATTAGTCAAAGCAATTTGACTGTTATTCTTCCTGCTTTGGCTCACATTGTTGGTGGTGTTTACTTTGCCTGGCTGCTGGCTGGCTTGCTAGATAGATTGAGTAGCTGCTGAATTCTTCACCTCACTTCAATAAAAGATTTGAGGGGACTTCTTTAATAATGTCCGTTTTTTGCTGAGTGCTACGGAGCTTGTGATTATAGAACCAAAGTATTCCAATACATAAGCTCAGCCTATATTTTAATAGTGCTATTTTGATTTGCAACTTGTTATTCATTTTTCTTGTTCCCTAGAGACAGCATGGTAAAATAGAGAGACTCTAGGAGAGAACCTCTGAGCTCTCACTTTCTAATTCTCTTCCTTTCAGTGACCTTAAGGACGTTAACATTCTGACTGAGTCACTTTATCTGTAGAATTAGCATCAATTGACAAGTATTTTTGAACATATACTGCACTATATTAGGCACTATAGAGGTGGCTAAGAAGTATGAAAAATAAGATAGGAAGCATGGGGCATTTATTCTCAACCAGATTTAGGGGACATAAATATCATAGGAGACAATAATCAAGGAGACAGAATCAAGGAGAGGGAAAAAGAAGTGTATAGATTTATGGGCAGACTAGCAATATTGCAAAAGGTCAGGCTGAAGTGGTCAGGAATGGTTTCAGAAAGGTTCAGAAGACAACATTTCGGAATGAACGGAACCTTGCAGGTCTTCTAGTTATTACCGTGTGAAGCCTTACCCTCTGTTTCCAGAGGTGTAATGTAAGCTGGGCCACAGAAGGTAGGAAGGATTTGAATTGGCAGAGGGCAAGAATAAGAGTATGCCCAGGGATAGAAACAAAAGGAACATCCCAGAGGCAGGTGTAGCAGGAACAAGAAACCAGAACAACTTGTATGGGCAGCATGTAGCTCTCATAACAGGCCTTTCCCCTGAGCCTCCTACCTGCTGACTAGTGGGGAGAAAAGTTGACCAAATGTTCAATCTGTGGTTTAAATTAGTTTTTAAACTTCTGTTTTTTTTTTTTTTTGCTTGCTAAACAGGCATTCATTCTCATTCAGCAAGTGAATTAAGCAATCAGTAAATTAAGCAATTAAGTTAATTAAGCAATTATGTGGGTTAATAAGAAGGGAATCCTTGACCTGCATTATCGCAGGGATCTAGTCAACTAGAACAGTGTCTCCCTGTGCTGCGAGCCGGTGTCTAAGGGACCTTTGCTTACTGATTCCTCTCTGCAATCTCCATGAGGGGTTGGAGTTTCTTTCTGGTCCGCATGGCCACCCCCGGTTCAGGGCACTCTGGAGGGATGCTGTGAGGCCAATTTCACTGATCTTAGTTTGATAATATAAAGTAAGTTTCCTTTTTAAGAAATACTGTCTCACTTGGATAAAATTGCTCAGGCTCTTGGAAAGCTGCTGGTTCCCCTGCTCTTCTCTGTAGCATTTGGGCATTGGGGGAGGGGAGCTTACGTGTCCCCTGGAGGGAGGAAAGGGTGCTATTCTCTGACTCTTCTGGTCTCTGGGCAGTCTTCATTGTCTGCTGGGTGCTGCTTGTCAGTGGCAGTAACTTGATCTTGGCTGACGTGACTTTGTCACCCAGATGTGCTCGCTGGCATATGTGGTTTCAGCTCAGCTCCCGGGGGCTACAAAGCTGGGTGCCTGCAACATCCTCTATCCAGCTCATAGCTGGTCATCCTTAGTCTGGGTGCAGGCTCCCTGGCTCTCATTGCAGGGTCCACACTACATGGAAGCTGAGGGTGGCTTGAGAAAGCCCAGACCATTCCCTACTTAACCAGGCAGGACTGTTCCAGATCTCCAAATCAAACAAGCAGGGCAAGAATCCCCCTACCCTCAGTGGTTCCTCACCTTACTAAATCCACATCTTGACTTTTACTTCCTTTCTGCTATTTCTTTCTTCTCCCAGGACAGTAAGCACCATTGCTTTGGTGTCAAAAGTGGGAGAATTATCTTGTCTGTGTGACGAGAGCACTCAGCGATCAGGTTCTTTTGGAATTAATTAGAGAAATAAAGAAACTAAGCAAATTCTTCCTCAAGACAATTTCCCTTTTCCCAAATTCTGCTTACAAAACCCCATTTTTCTTGCAAAAAAAAAAAAAAAAAACACTAAAAATTACCTTGATCTCTCTATGTGCACTCCTCCTCTAAAATTTATTTCCCCCTAAACTCATGCAACTCTATACTGCATCCCTCCCACACCCCAAGGCTGAAGCAAGATGTCCCCGAGTTAACCAGGGTCAAGATCTGGTATTTGGAAAGGCAAAATCGAAAAGCACCTTGCTAATTTTTCAAAAAAATATCCTTGATGGTATAGGATATTTTATACCTGTACCCTTTACAGTACAGAAATAAGCAGAATAATATGTTTATAAGACAGTGAAGAATGAATCTGAAGCACAGGGAGGAGAAGGTTGGTTAGGGATGGGGGGGCAGGCTGTCAGCATCCCTGAAAATCAGCTGGAGGACCTAGTTGTTTTGGTTTTGGTTTTGGTTTGGTTTTAAGAGAAGTGTGGGGCTTCCCTGGTGGCGCAGTGGTTGAGAGTCCGCCTGCCGATGCAGGGGACAGGGGTTCGTGCCCCGGTCCGGGAAGATCCCACATGCCGCGGAGCGGCTGGGCCCGTGAGCCATGGCCGCTGAGCCTGCGCGTCCGGAGCCTGTGCTCCGCAATGGGAGAGGCCACAACAGTGAGAGGCCCGCATACCACAAAAAAAAAAAAAAAAAAAAAGAGAGAGAAGTGTGACAGTAAAAGCCGAATTTAAGAAGTGCAAGGTGCTGGGGATGTCTGTGGGGATACAAAGAGGAAATCAGGAGCAGCACGAAATGCCAGGAAGCATAGGAGTCAGACAGACCCTAGGCTGAATCCCAGTTCTGCATTTTACTCTGTGTATTACCTTGGGCAATTTCCTTTGAGCTCAGTTTTCTTATTTATGAAACAGAAAATAATACCTGCTTCCTAGCAATGTTCCGAGAATTAAATATGAGAGTGCATGAGAAACAGACACATATACCAGGAACTCAGTAAAGTTTCGTTGCCTTCCCTTGTGCCGTCTCTGCCAGAAAGCTGTCCTAATAATGCAGCCGCGACGAGATAAAGATCTGGAGGATAGCGTTGGCAATGAGAATTGGAAGGAAAGGTCAGGTACAGGCAACATTCCAAAGGAGAAGCTTCAGAACTTTGTGACTGACAGGATCAAGACAGTGAGTCACAGATGACCTTGAAATTGCTAAGCCTGAATATCTAGCCTGAGATGCAAATGTTAGGAGGGGAGCTGGTTTAAGGGAGAACGTGAGTTGGGACATTTTAGAATGACCAGAGGACAGATGGTTGTACATGTGGGAGCTGAAGCCAAGGGAGAGGATAGGGCCCAGGAAGAGATTTGAATACTCAGTTGAATAGATATTTATTGAGTATCTACTCCCTGTGGGGCATTGGGTAATGACAAATAAAGCATGACCTTACCATCCAGGAATGTGGGCAGGGGTGGCCTATATGAGGGGGTATTTATTAATACTCTGTTTTTCAGAAAAGAATTTAGATAACCATAAAATAGGTTTAAGACACATGGAACACAGGATAACTGATTTAAAATCTATGTCAGAAATGATTTAGGAGAAGGGGAAAGACTGTGCCAGAAACCTGGGTTAGGATACTGATGGTAATTGAGCATTTTTAGATCTAAGCTAAATTCCTGGGTACCCTGGGCCACAAAAAAAGACAAGGGTATACAGTTCATATTATTAGATCAAGGGAAGCAAACTCATCTGGAGAGACAAGCTTCTTGATACACAATTCTAGGATGATTTTAGCACTTGAATCCTCATAAAAGGTACAATAGATACTATAATGGAAAACCTCTTTAACCCTTTAAAGGCAGTTTTGAAGGAAACATAGTAACCCTTTAAAAATATCAATCCTTGGTAAAAGAAAGAGCATGACATTAAATGGTCACTGGTGAAGGCATTTTACAGGCTTCTCATTTACAGTGATTCAGGTGAATAGCATCCTGAAGATCAAATTTTAAGTGGTAGTAAAGGGTAGGGAACCTAAGTGAATGTAAGGCTGCTTGTCCCTTAGCCTGCGCTGCTCAAACATGTTATTCCAACTTTGCTTTTGGCAGGGCCAGTGTGACAAGTGTTTACGGGCCTCTGAGCCTGGGGTCATTGATCCAGGATATCACCGTTTTTATACTGGAGGTTTCCAACCTTCAGTGTGTGCGGGAATTGCAAAGGATGCCCATTTAAAATACATATTCCAGGGCCCCACCCCTGAGAGTGATTTAGTGCATCTAGAATGGGGCCCAGAAATCTGAATTTTAACAGGTATTCCAAGTGATCTTGAGGAAGGTGGGCCTCAAGTCACACTGTTAGAAGTCAGATGAGTGGATGGCAAAGTTACGGAAACTGAGGAGCATTGCTTATATTTTTGCCTCTGAATAGAATGGAGCAAAGGATTGCCTTTGGGTGCACAAAAATATTTCTCGGGAAGAACTTTTTATCCGCTTAAGTGTTTGGACAAGTACTAGGAATCCAAAGTTTGTTTCATAAAGCACGAAAACATTTTCTTTTGCCTTAAGATGTATGGTCAGTGTCTTACTCAGCTTGGGCTGTCACGCCTAAGTACCACAGACTGGATGGCTTAAACAACAGAAACATATTTTCTCACAGTTCTGGAAGCCAGAAGTCTGAGGTCATGGTACCAGTATGGTCAGGTTCTGGTGAGTGCTCTCTTCCTGGATTGCAGACGGCTACCATCTCACTGTGTCCTCACAGGGAGGGGGTGGTGGGAGGGTAGGGAGAACAAGCTCTCTGTTTTCTCCTCTTACAAGGGCACTGATTCCACCATGAGGGCTCTACACTCATAACCTTATCTAACCCTGATTACCTCCCAAAGACCTCACCTCCACATACCATATTGGAGATTAGGGCTTCAACATACGGATTTGTGGTGGTACAGAGTGCCGTCCGTAGCAATCAGATATTACCAGCCATCCATATCAGCCATGAAGGAGCTTGCACATTGTGCTTGTAGGGCAACTGATTTAGGTCAGTGGTTCTCCAATGCTTTTACTGTCTGATGCACCCTTGCAGTGCTGAATGAGTTGACCCACTGGGTGAGGATCTAAAGGTAAGAAAATGTCTGGCAAAATGATTTTAGCGTTAGCATTACTAAGGTTAGGCATCCTCTCCCATTCACCCTCACTCTTTCCTTATTTCTCATGCCAGAGGAGATGCATTGTCAAGACCAGCCAAGATTGAGGCCATGCTAATGCATTGTGGGTGAACTGATTGTGTGACTCATAGCATTTTATCAGTCCAGATTCATGAAGCTTATCTTAATACTGTAAGGAAAGTTAAGAAAAAAAAAAGGACACTTCTTATGTGGATTCACCATGAAGACAAGTAGCGCTAAGTCAGTACTTTTATTTTGAAATAGCAGTATAACTTGTTCTAACTGAAAAATCTTACTTCACACTTAACTCAGTGTTAGAATCTTTTAAAGACAAAATCAAAATGGCTCATGTCACTTGTGTTGTATAGTACTAAAACCCCACGTTTCAGCTCAAATACACAAAACGTAGGTATAGGTTCCAAAAGAAGAAGAGATACTAAGAAAAAAAACCTTAAAATACTAAGAAATGCAAAGAAAAAATTTATGAAAGAATCACTTTCTGGTATTTTCAGATCACTCTCTTTTGGGAGAAAAGGTAGGGTTTTTATGAGTTATTTTCTTTGTAGGTAGCAATCATTAGATAAAAAGCCCTATTCCATTAAGATGTGACACTTGAATAATGAGTTTATTTCCCCAAAGATAACCCGTCTGAGATAGACTGGAATTCTGCAGACTTACATATTCTGCATATATATTCTGTAGTCGTAAATAATGTCAATATATTATCAATGGTAAGCACAAAATTCATCATTTATACAATATGGAAGTTCTAGCCATTTGAAGAGTACCGGTTTGTAGCTTAATAGTAATATTTAATCTAATGAAGTCAGTACTACTAATGTAATAAGTATGTCAATTTATTACAATGACAGTATTTTTAAGATTTTTAAAAAGACCCTTGTCATAGAGTTTGATCTTGAAACAAAGGTCTCTTCTATGCAGTTCAGTGAATGCTATTTCCCAGTTCTTGTCCACCTAAAAAATCATCATTCTACAAACAAAGACACACACACACAACACAAAAAAACACACACAAAACACACGCCCCCAACCAGCCTTGCACCTCCTTGTTTCCCACACACACACACCACACACTTTACACACCTCACTCCGCACACTATTCTACACACCACACCTACTAATAATAGTCAAACACATGGCATTTATTTAGCTTCAGAAAGATTATAGTGTAATGGTTATGTATAATGTAGTATGTACCTATATTTAAAAAATTTTGTCAACTAAGGGATTAAGATTTTTTTAAATTTAAACAAATTTTATTTTTAATAAAAATATTCAAACTATGGTTAAAACTATTCAAAATGTGTAAAAGCTGTAAGTGAAAAGTAAGAATCTCCCTTCCCCTGTGCTCCTCAGTTCCACTCCCCAGAGCCCCAGGTATAAATACAATGAAAGGCTTCTTGTATTGCTTTCTAGAAATTCCTACACATAGATACATGTGTGTGTACATATGTGTATATTCATATAAATGTGTGTGTATATATAAATACTATATTTAATTTTTTAAAGTTGATCACCTGACACTAGTTGAGTCGTTAGAATGGGGGGCCAGTCACAGCACCCTCTGCCCTTGGACAAGTTTACAAGCTTGTCGGGGGACTTCTTTGTTTTCCTTACCTCTGTAGGTTTGCCTGGCCACATTTCTTTGGTCTCTATCTGGGAAACCTCTGCCAGTGGCTTCAGTGCTCCTTTCTTAATTTGGGGCCCACAGAACTGAGAACTGAGTGGACGCTGCTACCCGCCTCTGAGTTCACCTGCTAGAGATGCTCCCTAATGCCCACCTCCAGGTCCCCGCGGAGGACAGTGCCTCTCTAGTTAGTTTTCAACCCCTGACTATGTGAATGCTATTTTGTCAATGGTCGTTGCTTTATTCATAAAGTAATACTAGTGATTTTTAAACCATAAATCATACCATACCCTTTTAGTTCAAAGAGGTAACTATATAATATTGGTAATTAAACAACTCACTACAAAGACACAGTTATTTTCAAAAAATAAATCTAGATTGATATTCTCATTTTATAATTGCTAAATCTTGTCTGTGTTATTGAAAAAAATGAATCTTGTAAGTTTTTTGGAGGGGTGTGGGAGTGGAGTGGGATACCCTTAAGAGAAAAAAAAATAGCAAATCTAAGATCCTGAAAGATAATACTTGGCCTAAATACTGGGCTTTGTGTGTGTGTGTGTCAATGATTTTATTTAGTTAAAAATATGCAGTGACTTGAGAGGATTGTTCTGGCCTAATTCTTGAAAATTTTAATTTCTTTAGCCTTCAAGCCTAGTGCTTTGGTGCCAGGTACCTGCTCGCCCCTATTTTCAAGGCTTTTAAGAGCAGTAGTAAGGTTATTTCCACAAGGTATGATGAGTCCCATCTTTGCCAGGGTCGCAAGGGAGACGCGGGGTGTCTGGAAATCGTTTATATTATTATTCCTTGTGAATGTCATTTTCTACGGAACAGGAACTCTTGTTCTGAAGGGCTTCCGGCCCCTCTCTGGGTTCTAGCACGCCGTGTTAGGTACAGGTGTAAATTTCAGGCGGGTGTCAGCAACGGACCTGGCTGTCCTCGGGCCACAGATGTGCGCGGTGGCTGCTGTGTACTCCAGAAATGGCCCGACATCTGGGAGGAAGCAATATGCCCTAATATTATGCATCTGGGGTTTTTTTCTTCTTCTTCTTCTTGCTGTTGCTGATTAGGTCAATGGAGGAAAGCCCTTCCCTGAGGCGCAAGACAGTGATGCGCGAGAAGGGCCGGCGCCAGGCTGTCCGGGGCCCGGCCTTCATGTTCAACGATCGGGGCACCAGCCTCACCGCCGAGGAGGAGCGCTTCCTCGACGCCGCCGAGTACGGTAACATCCCTGTGGTGCGCAAGATGCTGGAGGAGTCCAGGACGCTGAACGTCAACTGCGTGGACTACATGGGCCAGAACGCGCTGCAGCTGGCGGTGGGCAATGAGCACCTGGAGGTGACTGAGCTGCTGCTCAAGAAGGAGAACCTGGCGCGCATCGGCGACGCCCTGCTGCTCGCCATCAGCAAGGGCTACGTGCGCATCGTGGAGGCCATCCTCAACCACCCGGGTTTCGCGGCCAGCAAGCGCCTCACCCTGAGCCCCTGTGAGCAGGAGCTGCAGGACGACGACTTCTACGCCTACGACGAGGACGGCACGCGCTTCTCCCCCGACATCACCCCCATCATCCTGGCGGCGCACTGCCAGAAGTACGAGGTGGTGCACATGCTGCTGATGAAGGGCGCCAGGATCGAGCGGCCGCACGACTATTTCTGCAAGTGCGGGGACTGCACGGAGAAGCAGAGGCACGACTCCTTCAGCCACTCGCGCTCGAGGATCAATGCCTACAAGGGGCTGGCCAGCCCAGCGTATCTGTCCTTGTCCAGCGAGGACCCCGTGCTCACCGCCCTGGAGCTCAGCAACGAGCTGGCCAAGCTGGCCAACATAGAGAAGGAGTTCAAGGTAAGCTGTGCGCTCCACCCCGGCTGCCCTGCGCGCTCTTCCGCTTCCAGGCTGCCACCAGGCGCCTTCCGTAGTTTGCTCCCGAATCAGTCTCGCCCAGAGGATTTAAAACCACGAGGGACTGGGAGCGTCGTTCAGAAACGACCTGATGATTTTCCTTTCTCACCACGGAGCTGTGATAAATTCGCTCTGAGGATGGGTATATACTAGATCAGAGAGCTGTAATTACGGTGCTGCTCTGTGTTCTGGAAGCGTTAAGTAGTACACAAGACTTCTCTTTTGTTGAAGGAGGGATGTGGTGTGATCGTCTCCCTTCCAAATTCTTCCTCTTTTGTAGTTGATTGTATGGTGGCACCCAATATAGAAAATATAGAAATAGTATTAGTTTTGCATGCACTGTTTATTGGCCCAAACATTTGTATATCACTTTTTTTAAAAATTTATTTTATTTAAATTTATTTTATTTTTGGCTGCATTGGGTCTTTGTTGCCATGCGTGGGCTTTTCTCTAGTTGCGGCAAGCGGGGGCTACTCTTCGCTGTGGTGTGCGGGCTTCTCATTGCGGTGGCTTCTCTTGTTGTGGAGCACGGGCTCTAGGCGCATGGGCTCCAGTAGTTGTGGCACACGGGCTTAGTTGCTTCGCGGCATGTGGGATCTTCCCGGACCAGGGCTGGAACCCGTGCCCCCTGCATTGGCAGGCGGATTCTTAACCACTGCGCCACCAGGGAAGCCCTTTGTATATCTCTTTAGACTGAAAGTCAAAAGGTTAATATAAAATTTTAAATGAATGACTAAAGTCATTTTATTTGTGACAAAAACGGCTGTACCTGAAATCCACAAGTGAAATCCACAGTATTCAAAATGGTGAGCCATAGACATGAGGTCAACCCAGAAATAATAAGGACAGCAGATTGATTTGCTTTAATAGATTTTTTTGTTTTTTTATGAGTGAACTTTTTTTCTGGACATCATCTCCAGTCAAGCAGAATTACTTATTTTTACAAGACCTATACATTAATAGTGGAACATTTTTTAAATTTAATTGTTACAGTCTGCCGTGCATTTTGGATGGTTCTACCTATTAAATCTGGGGCAAAAGGAGATTTCGTAGATCGGGTCCAAGTCAGACTGTTTTTCAGCAGGTTCTTGCCTCCCGTTATCCACCTAAGAAGATGATTCTAGGCATATATTCCTTGAATTATTTTCTGTATGCTGAGTTAATCTTTTTAATTTAGTGTTGTGGTATCAGATCACAGAAAAAGTGATAATTCTGCTTTTCAGATATTATTGCAGCTTTTCACACTTAGGTGTGAGCTACACAAATGTGACTAGCAATATAATTCAAGGTAAGTAGTTGAAAGAAAATGGTAGGAAAATTTTGTGGGAGGGTTTTCCCTTTTGTATGCGCCAAATTCCCTCTACATCCATCAACACACATCTTGTCCTTCTGGAGATCTGGCCTTAGTATAATTTTATTTGTTATTCCATTACATTCTTTTCTAATATAAAAGCTACACATATTTATTATAAAAATTTTGGAAAATGTGGGAAAATAAAAAGAAGAAAATAAATATCACTGATATCTACTCCCGTTGAAAAGATTCATTATGTGGTATTTGAAAAGATTTATTTCCTTGTACCTAAAATGAATTATTTTTTGACAGAGCTCATGTAGAGCAAATTTAAAACTTCAAATTCTGTTTGAAGAGAATAGAAAAGCATTCAAAGTCTAAATGTCACTTTATTTCAACAAAGTAATAAAAAATATAATTCTAAATTTGTTAATTCACTATTCCAAGTGTCACTCAAACCTTGTTTTTAAGCGTTTTGCTTGATATATACTGAAAGTCTGTAGAAGAGGTTCTACAAAAGGGAATGTTCTAGATTATGTTTTTTGCTTTTTATTAGATATTTATTGGAGTATAATTGCTTCACAATACTTTGTTAGTTTCTGTTGCACAACAAAGCGAATCAGCCATATGCATACACGTGTCCCCATGTCCCCTCCCTCTTGAGCCTCCCTCCCACCCTCCCTATCCCACCCCTCTAGGTCATCGCAAAGCACCAAGCCGACCTCCCTATGCTATGCTGCTGCTTCCCACCAGCCAACTATTTTACATTCGGTAGTGTATATATGTTGATGTCACTCTCACTTCACCCCAGCTTCGCCCTCCTACCCCATGTCATCAAGTCCATTCTCTATGTCTACCTCTTTATTCCTGCCCTGCAACTAAGTTCATCAGTACCTTTTTTTTTTTTTTTTTTTTAGATTCCATATATATGCATTAGCATATGGTATTTGTTTTTCTCTTTCTGACTTACTTCACTCTGTATGACAGACTCTAGGTCCATCCACCTCACTACAAATAGCTCAATTTCGTTTCTTTTTATGGCTGAGTAATATTCCATTGTATATATGTGCCACATCTTCTTTATCCATGCATCTGTCGATGGACATTTAGGTTGGTTCCATGTCCTGGCTATTGTAAATAGTGCTGCAGTGAACATTGTGGTGCATGACTCTTTTTGAATTACGGTTTTCTCAGGGTATATGCCCAGTCGTGGGATTGCTGGGTCATATGGTAGTTCTATTTTTAGTTTTTTAAGGAACCTCCCTACTGTTTTCCATAGTGGTTGTATCAATTCACATTCCCACCAACAGTGTAGGAGGGTTCCCTTTTTACCACACCCTTTCCAGCATTTATTGTTTCTAGATTTTTTGATAATGGCCATTCTGACCGGTGTGAGGTGATACTACATTGTAGTTTTGATTTGCATTTCTCTAATAATTAGTGATGTTGAGCATCTTTTCATGTGTCTCTTGGACATCTGTATGTCTTCCTTGGTGAAATGTCTATGTAGGTCTTCTGCCCTTTTTTTTGTTTTTAAAGAAGATGTTGGGGGTAGGAGTTTAGTAACTTATTTATTATTTATTTTTGCTGTGTTGGGTCTTCGTTTCTGTGCGAGGGCTTTCTCTAGTTGTGGCAAGCGGGGGCCACTCTTCATCGTGGTGCACAGGCCTCTCACTATCGCGACCTCTCTTGTTGTGGAGCACAGGCTCCAGACGCGCAGGCTCAGTAGCTGTGGCTCATGGGCCTAGTTGCTCCTCGGCATGTGGGATCCTCCCAGACCAGGGCTCGAACCCATGTCCCCTGCATTAGCAGGCAGATTCTCAACCACTGCGCCACCAGGGAAGCCCTCTTCTGCCCATTTTTTAACTGGATTGTTTGTTTTTTTTTTTTTATATTGAGCTCCATGAGCTGTTTGTATATTTTGGAGATTAATCCTTTGTCTGTTGTTTCATTTGCAAATATTTTCTCTCATTCTGAGGGTTGTCCTTTTGTCTTGTTTATGGTTTCCTTTGCTGTGCAAAAGCTTTTAAGTTTCATTGGGTCCCATTTGTTTATTTTCGTTTTTATTTCTGTTACTCTAGGAGGTGGATCAAAAAAGATCTTGCTGTGGTTTATGTCAAAGAGTGTTTTTCCTATGTTTTCCACTAAAAGTTTTATAGTGTCTGGTCTTACATTTAAGTCTTTAATCCATTTGGAGTTTATTTTTGTGTATGGTGTTAGGTAGTGTTCTAATTTCATTCTTTTACATGTAGCTGTCCAGTTTTCCCAGCACCACTTATTGAAGAGGCTCTCTTTCCTCCATGTATGTTCTTGCCTCCTTTGTTGTAAATTAGGTGCCCATATGTGCGTGGGTTTATCTCTGGGCTTTCTATCCTGTACCATTGATCTATATTTCTGTTTCTGTGCCAGTACCACACTGTCTTGATTACTGTAGCTTTGTGGTTAGATTATGTTTTGATAATTTCCAAAAGATGGTGACGTATGCAATTCTGTCCAGAGAAGTAGTCTCAGTGAAGCAATGTTAAGAAAATTTATTCATAGTTTTCCCCTTGAAGCCAGCTAAACCCATATTGATAATACTTGGAATCTCCTTTACCCTGACATAAAGAGTCACCTTTGATAACCTTTCAGAGGTGGAAAACTATTATAAGTGAAGAGGCAAAAAGAGGAGAAAACACAGCTGAGTTTAAGAAGGCATCCATAAAGCTGCCATATATCTAAGGGTACGCAAAAATCATCTAAATCTCACACTTCCTTTTTCTGAATTATATGGAAAGCAGTCGTGTAGCATAACCATCTCTGAGCCAAAATACAGACACTGCTTTGGAAGTTACAGTCTCTAAGGACTACAGGTCTCTCTCCCCTGACTAAATGTTCCTTTTCTTTCCCATTCTCACTACTCTTTGTTATTCTTTTATTATCTGCCTTCCTTTCACCTCTTTGCCTTCTCATCCCACACTCATGTCCACCCGTCAGGGCTTTCGACAGACAGAGAAAATAGTGCTTTCACAGCACTGACCCAGAGACTCGGAGCTCTGAAAGGGCAGGAAGTGAAGCTTATTTCTGTGGCAGGGTCACTTAATTTACCCTATTCCATGGTGTTCACTATATTCTTTCCATAGAGGCTTTGAGCTCAAAGTACTGGCCTTGAAATGGAAAAAAAAAAAAAAAAGACAACGTGTTCCCTAGTGAAAAACACTTGATTTTTTTTCCGTTTCAGACACCTATGACTATTTTATCTTATCAATGGCCTGTAAGATCCAGTATCTCATCCCTCAAACTGCCATCACTTAGATGCTTCACGGAAGGCTCTCAGCCACCGTGCGGTTTTCAAAGTTCCTTTAAGAGTGCAGGAGGCATGGTGCCGAAAACATGTGAAGGTCATTACCCCAAGGGTTGAACATTCTAGGATATAGATATAGATAGATTAATGGAGGACAGCTTGGTGACAGGTTATTAAAGAAGTATTTTCGATGTGCAAATGCTATCTGAAGCTATTTTGAGAAACAGAATATTGGACAGGATGGATTCCATGTCTAATCCTTCAAATGTCAGTGGCAAGGAAGCTGGTCATTTATTAAGCTGAAATTTACTAATTTCCTAATTCTGAATCAATGATGCACTTTTTTTGCAAAAAAAAAAAAAAAGCCATTTTTTTTCTCCATGCCTCAAATTTCCCCTCTTTAAAGCAGAAAAACAATTTCAACTTATATCACAGTAGGACTGTAAGGAAGAGGAAAATGAATGTAATCCAAAAGCAAGATAGCATTTTATAGCAGGAAAATACTCTAGGAATCATCTGACTCTACACACCTCTCATTTTACAAATGAGAAAACAAAGACTGTAGCCAAGGTCCCATCTGCTAAGCCTAGATTTGGGTGCCTTGAGTCCCAGTACTAGCTATTCTATGTAACATGCTGTACCTGGTAACACTGAAGCAGTTCTATAGTATTTGATGTGTACCAAGCACACTCAAAGCGTTTAATCCTCATAGTAGCAATATTAGATAGGCTTATTCTCATCAGAGAGGCTAAGTAACTTCTATAAGATCACATAGTGGTAGAAGCAGTAAGTGGTAGAAGCAGTGTTTGAACCTAGGAAGTCTGGTTTCAGATTTATCCTTTTAATCACTACACTATCCTGCCTCTTTTATTATTAGGGAAAGGATCTGACAGGACCACGCCTGCTTAGGGTTGAATTTCAATTTTCCTGTTAAGGATAAAAAGGGATTAGAATGACGATTAAAGCATACACATTAAAAACCTGCTGAAACCTGTAGACAGGTTGTGATGAGGCGCGAGCTTCGTTGTTCTTCCTCTGGCTTGAGCAGTTCTTCCAGGTTTTGAGTTCCTGCTCTGTAAAGTGGGCTGCAGATCCATCTGGTAACTCTGTGGAGGGCCATGGTAATGGAAAAGCGACACAGTGAAGATGATCAAGCAAAACTAAATTAAGACAGCATCATTGGAAAATTCAGAGCAGATAAACGGTCTGAGTTGTGAAGCAACATGAGACAGGACCTCATGGTAGAACGGACAGAGTCAGCTCATGATGCAATTCAGACTTTAGATAGTTCCTTTTGCAGCTGAGGAAAGGCCATCTTTAGTGGTGCTCTCCATCTTTCCCCGAGAGCTCTGCATATATTGGCAAATGGTATCCCACAACCCCAGTAGAAGAAATCGCTATTACCTCCAGCTCTGATTATTTTCTGTACTTGGATAGCAGACTTCTTCCAGCAGGAAATGTTTAAATTGTTATGAAAACAGTGTTGTCCTTGCAACTTGGTTACCTGTTTTTTGCTTCTTGACTGTTCTTTTAGTGGATATGAAAAGGCCACAAAGCTTTCCTTAAGATCGGATAATTTTACAGATTATAATTTTTTTAAATAATGAGTTATTATTCAGGTATTACTGCAAAATTGGTTCCTATGTCTTCTTCAAGAATAGAAAATAGTCTCTTTTATTTCTGATCAATGGAGGATTGGCCGTCCTGTGTTGCACCAAATCTTACAGAACAGTCTGAACTGACGAGTAACATGAGGAAATTTCATCTAAAAAATTGTATTAAAAGGGGAGCTTTATATGGAAACAGACATGGATAACACTTCTTCTGGATGCTATAATAAAATATTTCATTAGTCTTTCAGGAATGGAAGGCAGATGGATATTTAACTGACACTCTGCATAGAAACCAGAGACTGAACATTTTATTAATTTTATCAGTTGCATGGTACCAACTTGAATGGAAACCAAAGATTGAAGTTTTTATTCATTTTATCTGTTCCCTTATGAGGGGAAAAGGATTAACTGCAACTGTTCTTTATCTGGATTTCTGATATCTGAAATGGAAACTATTCTAGTCTGTGTAGCCTTTAAACAGTCTCTCCTCTTCTTGTTTATTTTAGTTGGTGACATGATTTTTGCCCATCAAATCAAGTTAATTAATCATTTAAGGGGAAAAAATTGAAATTCTTTATACATCATTTTCAAAGTATGATTTCTGGAAGCCCAGAAATTCTGCTGTGCTAAATGTTACTCAGTTATTAGACATATACAGTATCTCAGGACATGTTGGAATGAGGGATTCTATTTTCCTCAAGTGCACCAAATTAGATTATCATCTGATTAATTTTCTTAATGGGCTAAAATTTTAGTGAAAGCCATAGAAGTGGAGCTGGGGGTTGCAAAAGTAAGGCCCTTTCCCGAAGAGATGGCCATTGACACCTAGACTGGAATCAATGGGCTAGAAATAGAGCTCCATTCAGTAGGTAACAGGGAATGCTGACAGCTGACTTCCTCATACTAGTCCATGGCACTATATAAATATGCTAGTGAAATTAAAGATTCACAGATTATTTTTAGCAAGGTGTTAGTTCCAGTAGCCTGAAAATTTTTCTCTCAGGTATTGATATTCTGCAACCCTTGAGAATTCAGTTACATATAATCAGACATTTCTCTCCCTCTAGAAGCTCTGCAGGACATTATAATGTGCCCTTCAGACAAACAAGAAAAAATACCCTCCATGTTGGTACCTATCCTTCTCTTTGCCTTCACTATGAACCATCATTCTCAAACATAAATATGTATCAGGAATACCTAGAGAGTGTGTCAACACAGATTGCGGGCCCTCAACGTCAGTTTCTACTCAGGACACCTGGAGTGGGACCTGAGAATTTACACTTCTAACACATGTCCAGGTGCTACTGAGGCTGCTGGTCCGAGGACTACAATTTGAGAAGCACTGTCTCCAATGAGGCAATGGATAGTAAATCAGACAGGTTATTTTCATACATAGTCAATCTTCTATGCCAAATTGCCACTTAATTTAAAGAACTTTCATCGTAGAAATGGTTTTGTTTGAGCTTCAAGAAAACTATTGTTCATCTGTACAAGAAAGATTCTTTTGATTCTTTAGTCTTTCAGCATTAGCATTTAGCCAACATCTCTTAATATAAATCAATCACTGACATGCACACCATTTTCAGAACTGTCTCCTATGGTTGTACAGGTTGTGGAAGGTACTGGCTAAGGGGGTAGGTGGGAGCAAATCCAGCCGGTATCGAACTGAACAAAACTTGCATCCAGGGCTTCCCTGGTGTCGCAGTGGTTGAAAGTCCGCCTGCCGATGCAGGGGACACAGGTTCGTGCCCCGGTCCGGGAAGATCCCACATGCCGCGGAGTGGCTAGGCCCGTGAGCCATGGCCGCTGAGCCTGCGCGTCCGGAGCCCGTGCTCCGCAACGGGAGAGGCCACAACAGTGAGAGGCCCGCATACCGCCAAAAAAAACCCCAAACAAACAAAAAAAACTTGCACCCACCTGGGGGCTGCAACTTCCTACCCAGAGGTAGGGAGACTTTTTCTAATTCACAAAACCCCTAAACACTTTCCATTGAATTAAAGCACATTCTCTGCATTAAACTCTAAACCTCTTGGTCTTAGAATGACTATCGCAAGCTCTCCATGCAATGCAAAGACTTCGTAGTGGGTGTGCTGGATCTTTGCCGAGACTCGGAAGAGGTAGAAGCCATTCTGAATGGAGATCTGGAATCAGCAGAGCCTCTGGAGATGCACAGGCATAAAGCTTCACTGAGTCGTGTCAAACTTGCCATTAAGTATGAAGTCAAAAAGGTGAGTGGCCTACTTTCATCCAGCTCCATATTAGAATAAACATGTAATATCAACTATGCCATAATCCCAGGAAAGATTTTAGAATAATAGCAGTAATAGATGTTATTGATAAGAAGATTTATTTCACTTCATGAAAGAGATTAAATGAAGTATCATGGTAAAGTTGTGAGTCAAGTATCTAGCTCCGATCCTTTCCACTTTTTATCCATTTTTGGACCTTGGATAAGTCATAAAACTTCTTTAAATTTCTTTTTCCTCATATAAAAGGAGAATAATACCTCTTATCTGTCTCAGGGTCTTGGTGGGATTTCAGTGGATTAAGATATGCAAAAGAGCTTTGTAAACTGCTCATTCAAATGCATTTAATGATAATAAAATCTGTTACTTGTAAACATTTCTGTAAGGCACTGTTACTTACATTCGCTTGTTAATCTTGCAATAAGCCTTTGTTATTATCCATTTCACCTATAAAATAAGTGTTCGATGATGAGATTTCTATTCTATAAGGAAACTGAAGTTCACCAAGCTTAAGAGACGTGCCTAAGATCACACAGCTATGGAATTTTATGCAGTTGCCAAAAAAAAAAAAATTATGATTACTTTTTTACTCTGGTTACTGCAGATAGAACAGTTATGTATTATGTGTTTGCTACTTGTATGGGCCTTTGAAATAATTCATGTAAATTGTAGTTAGGACGTTTCACTTATAATAAAAATCTCAGTTATCCAGAATCTAATTGCTTATACATATTTTATACAACTTAAATTTTTGCTCTTTAAATCACGAAGAAGTAAGCTGTTGTCGGGAATAGATCTGGTTTCATGAACTGGTCAGTCTATGGAATCTTCTCTCCTTCCTGCAGTGTGACATGGTGCATAAGAGGGCAGGCCCTGGAGCCAACTTGCAAGGGTTCAAGTCCTGACTTGTCTTCTGTGTGTGACAGGGCAAGTCACTTGATCAGTCTAAACCTCATTCTGCTCGTTGGTAGTGGGGACAACTACTGTTTCGGTTGTTTTAAGGATTACGTGAGCTAATGCAAGTGAAGTAATTAGCACAGGCATAGTACATGGTGATTGCTCCATAAGTGTTAGCTAATCACATTTCTGCATTTGAAAATTCATTCTCAGAATGATGGCTCCTAAACAAGTTCAGCTCTTAGTCATCAACGACATTTCATGTTTATTGTGCTGGTTCTGGTTCTTAGTGGTAGACCATAGCCAATTTAAACAGAAAATAATTCAGTAAAGGATATTAGGAGGCTCACAGAATCATTAGGAGAGGTGGAGGAACAAGCTTATCTAAGCTGTGCTTGCAGAAAGCTTGCCCAGAACCAGGCCCAGAACTGACCTGGTAAGGGAGTTTCTGTGGCCCAAACAGAACAATTCTGCCTCTGCTGCAGATGGCCAGCTCCCCACCAACAGAAAGGATGTGCTGAGTGCTGAGTGCTGCCTGTTATAAAAAGCCTCTTCCAAATCAGAGGTGTGCACATATGCCTCTGACCCGTGGAACCTAGGCCAAAGTTTGTACCCTGGTAGCAAATGAGGATGGGGGAATCTCTCTCTCTCTCTCTCTCTCTCTCTGTGTGTGTGTGTGTTTCTATGTGTGTACACACACACATACACAGTTCTACCACAATGTAGAAAACTTCCACATTGTAGTGTTCACAAGATTATAGCCAGCCATTAATGACAGATCTCCCCTCTACTTAATAAGATAGTGAAATGTGAAGATTCTCAGTAAATGCTGAGGTAAAATAACTTTTCAAGGAAGTGTCAGTTACAAGGTAAATGAATTGGATTAACTGCCCTCCTCTCAGAGTATTCTTGCTAGTTGAAGTTTTGCTGTATTGGAAGAAAAAGATGGTTTTGCATAAGATTGATATTAAACTGTTTTTAGAAAACTGTCTGGACATTTATTCACAGATCTTGCAATAGGCATCTCTCCTCTTTAGCACCTGAGAGGAGAGAATTGATTTCAGTTGTCACTGGTTCTTTATTATTGCTTTGAAAGTGTCATATTAGCAGAGACAGCTCATCTACAGATGTGCTTCTGTTAACCAAACTGTCTTGCAGAGTGAATGTCTTCTTGCATGTTGATTTTAAATAAATTGATGTGTAGGTTACAATGTATGAGGTGTCAATTAATAATAAATTTGCTATCAGTCAACTATCAGGAAACAGCAACAACAAAAACGTATTCGGAACTGAAAGGAGATTTATGACTTTGCAGGTATTTCTGGTTTTGTCTGTTTTATGCTATAAAAGGAATATTAGTTAAAATATTTGATTTGGAATCTTCACCCAATAACTGTATATAAGAACTTTATTCTGGAATGCCTCCCCCAAAAGCCCTAGTTCTTCTTTCTTTCTCTCCAAGGCTTCCTTCATTCTTCACTCAATACTCACCCATCTCCATCTAGCAAGGATCAAAAATACCCCCACCCACTTCTGCTGCTTCCTTTTTCCATCATCTCATTTCTAGTCCCCAAGTAAAATAACCTCTTGGGTTATAATGATTCATGAACCCTACCCACTGTGACACTGAAGTAGCCCATAGCTATATGCATGGCATTGGGATTTCAAAATACTTTATATGTTATGGAATTCCCCCCCCCAATAATATAATAAACTTGTATATGTTCAAATCAACCCATAATTCCACCAAGGAAACCAATTTGATTAATGTTAATTTGTTTAGGTCCCATAAGAAACTCAGGATATCTCTTCTGCCATCTGCCCAAGATCTACCTCCAAATCTGATTCTGAGTCTGTTGGGTTCTTTCTGGGCTCAGGTCTTCCCTAGGAATAACCATGAGTTCACCTTAGGCCTTAGAGGCTCAATGACAGTTAATGAAGAAAATGAAAATATAAAAGATCTGAATAGGAGAGGTCTGAACATGAATTTAATGTTTATGTGGGAAAGGATTTTTTAATATAAAAGCAGTAGAAGATATAAAAAACAAAAATATAAATTGTTTGACCACATGCAACTTAAAACCTCTGTACATCAGAAAGATCATAAACAAAAAAGGTGAAGGGCAAACTGGGAACATTTTTTTCTATACTATAACTTACAGAGGATTGATATTCTTAATATCCAAAGTACGCAAACAAATTTATAGGGAAAATTTCCAGAGCCCTGTAGAAAAATAAGCAAAAGGCTTGGATAGGTAATTCACAGAAAAGAAAATTCAAATGGCTAACAAACATATTTTAAAATTTCAAACCCTCTAGTAATAAAAGAAATGCATGCTAACATACAGATACCATCTCCTCTCACTCAAATTATTAAAGAATAAAAAATTACAATTCTCAGTGCTGTTGGTGAAATGAGCAATCATACACTACTAGTGGGGAACAAACAATAATGTATCTTCTATCAGGGAGTGGATGTTGAAGCTTATTCATCCCAGATTCACTTCTGAGGGGTCTTTAAGGTAAATAATAAAACTGGAAAGATAGTAAATGTTATTACCGTTTGTAGAGTTACCCACATTATTCTACAAAAGAGAATGGAATAGAGTGGAGGGTGAAATTTGGTTTTTTGAAAATAAGTACAAGAAAATTAAATTTTAGGTAAACCATTCATTATTTTCCAATTAGAATAATGGACTATTTGCCCTCCAAAAAGTCCTGAGCTCTATTTATGACTGTACCTCTATCTTCTCTGACTTGAGGATGAATATCAATCCACTCCCCCCATAGAAGTAACGGGAGTCCTACCTATCTCAAGTGAGCTCTCTCTATTGTAAGAAAGCCCCTGACAGAGATAAAAGATACTGGCACTGGATGGATCATCAAATCTGGAAAACCGAGCTCTTGAGAAAGAGGAAATCCTTTCCTGAGTTCTTCCTCCTTGCTCTGTTTCCTCCAGAGAGAGATTAGGTTTAACCGTAGAAAGATCATCTAGAAATGAGACATGCAGCAATATAGACACATAAAATTATCCACTGTGTAGGCAGAAAGTGTGAAAAGAAAGCCCAGAAAGTGAGCAGTACAATGAAAGAGTGGTAAATCCACCGCAGAGACTTTGGCGCATGTGGCAGCCGGCACGGGAAGGGGTCCTGCACTGTAGGGCTTCTGCCATGTTTGTGAAAGGTGACAGTCGGTTAGCTCTTGGTAACAGCACTTTGCACTCAGTGGGTTTGAAATCCAGAAAACGTGTACAATGTAAGTTTTCAGGGGTTTAAAAAAACTTGTTTTTTTATTGAAGTAGAGTTGATTTACAAAGTTGTGCCAGTTTCTGCTGTGCAGCACAGTGGAGTTTTCAGTTTATATTTCACAATTCAAAGAACTTTAAAAAGAAGATGAATGATCTAGTTTTTATTCACAAGAATATTTTCTTTTAAATATTGTAAACTGTGGCTCCAGCAATGTCATTAAAAACAAAAACAGAGTGTTCCTACCATGTTTTTGTACAACAGTATTCCCATGAAGATAGTTCCTGGAAAAGCTAATTTGATAAAAAGACAGTGTAATTCTTTTAGGTTGAAATTTATCAACTGCCCTGATTGGTGGTTCAGTTTACAATCTGTCAGTCGTTTGGTAGGGAGTAAAGTTTGTTCTCTATGCTCCAGTCGTTTTGTTCCATTGAAAGACTGAGATTTTCTTGTGTGTCAAGCATTTTCCCTTTATATCAGAAAACCTCAAATAAGGGTATTATTTCTGTAATGGTTTCAATTTGTTGGTCCACTGAAGTTAAGAAACAGCATACAAATTTTATGCAGCTGGCTGTGACTGGTGTGGCAGCATAAGGACATTTTTTAGGAGGTAAATCAGTTTTAAGAGATAAAGGTTACTGCCCTATTTTGAAGTCATTGAAAAGAGCAAAACTCAGCTCCTAGAAGGATTAGCTCTTTTGCCCTCACTTGCTACTATTCTACTGGTTTTATTTTCTTTTTTAAAATGTTCCTTGTGTACTTGTATTAGGATTTTAAATCATTGGAGGAAAATATCTATCTCTGTTTGCTTTCCGTGGATTAAATGCCATATGGTACCGTATTGTGATCTCAGTTAAGAAGAGGGTAGAATTAATGGTATAGGAGATATACCTGTTAGGTTGAATCTTAAAGTGTAACAAGTGAAGTGCAAACACCATGATTTTGGCTAGTATTTAACATATATTAACTGTCTGCGCTGCATTGTACAAGTCACACCAGGTCAAAAATTGATCATTGCATAATGCCATATGGAAAGGATTGATTTCCACCAAGTCTTTGAGGGCCTTGTAAACTTTATACAGTATAATTAATCCCATAAAGCATTTAAAGATTCAAATTTAAAGATTAGCTCAAGGAGGAAGAGCAAGAAGACGGAGCCATACTACATTACTATTTCTGTACTCAAGAGTTTAAAACCTGAGAAAGGCTGGACAACCACAAAAGGGAAGTTTGTCCATCAATTTCACAGGGACACGTGTCCAAGTGTCTCTTAACTTCATGTGGATTTTCTGTTTTACAGAAACCCTTGGCCTATAAACAAGTGCGTGTTGGCTTCCCAAGTGGTAATCTGACCTGATGACAGTGTATGCTCTACCTGTAGATTTCTCTGAATGCAACATTCCCATTCCTAAGCTGAGCCTAGCTGGAGTCACAGGACTGCCTTTTAGTTACATCCCTCCAACTTCCCACAAATGCAGATCCTCCAAACACCAAGACATTTGGACCAACTTTCAAGTTAAGAGTACTTTAAATGCTGATTATTTATCTTGGCAAGCATATGGAATCCAAGTCTCCATTATAATAACTTCTTCACATATTTGTAGAGCTTACTGTGTGCTCTAGAACAGGGACCACTTATCACTTACTGCAATACTGCAATACGGGTCACTTACTGCAAACCCGTTTTGGTTTTCTTGTACCAAATACCTAACACCTGCCTGGCGTGTAGGAGGGGCTTATGACATTTTGAAGAATGAATGAATGAATGAGACAGACATTTAAGAACCGTAGAACGGGGACTTCTCCGGTGGTGCAGTGGATAAGAATCCGCCTGACAATGTGGGGGACACAGGTTGGATCCCTGGTCCGGGAAGATCCCACACGCCACGGAGCAACTAAGCCTGTGTGCCACAACTACTGAGCCTGTGCTCTAGAGCCCGTGAGCCACAACTACTGAGCCTGCGTGCTGCAACTACTGAAGCCTGCGTACCTAGAGCCCGAGCATCACAACAGAGTAGCCCCTGCTAGCTGCAACTAGAGAAAGCCCGCACGCAGCAATGAAGACCCAATGCAGCCAAAATTAAATAAAATTAAATCTTAAAAAAAAAAAGAAGAACCGTAGAGGGGATGAAGATTCTTAACACAAAACGAGGGGTGAAGCAGAAAGATATTGATCCAATAGAGTATAGGGGCAGAAGTGGAAGTTTGGAGAAATTCTCAGTAAGACTCCTAGGAAATTGTTACATAGACCCCAGGAAGCCTTCAACCTTGATTTTATTTCATCATGAGTTCAAATAATGACTGCATTGATCTTGAAATACTGTTTTCAAAAATCAGAACTTTGGAAGAGTGACAGAATCTTGAATTTGGAAAGAAGATCTAATGTATACTTAGCCACTAGCAATGACCCATGAGCCTCAGGACCTGGGATTTTTATAACTAAATTAGAAGGAACTTACAAGATAAAATATGCTTTTTCACATTGAACTCATCGAGCAAGAAAAAAATAGCATCTTCCTTTTAGTACTTTCAATCTCTCAAATCCTGCTGTTTGTTTCCTTTGTATTATTGGGAAAAAATTAAGTATTTCAAACCTGATATTTGTAAACTCATCCTCACCACCTCTGTCAATGGATTGTCAAGTTTTCCTTCTGCACAGTGGTGGCAGCTGTCATAGCAAAGTCAGTGGACTTCCCAGAGGGTGGGTGCACACTGGGGGAAAGAGTGAGAATTTGAGGAAAATTGTGCCTCTACCGCCCAACCCGGGAAATGAGGTTTTATTTTTGTTTTTTCTTTTCTTTTTTTTAAAAAAATTAGAACAGCTGATGGTAAACTCTACACCACTAAGTGGAATCCTGTTCATTTCCTTGAAGAAATAAGTAAGCTATTGATAAATAGCCAGGTAACTTGAGGAATTGCCTAGAGTTACTAAGAAGCATTCAGCTCATTAACTAGAACTTGATTAAAGTTGAACCCTTTGCTTAGTGGGAACTGTGGCTGCTTCCTTTGCCTCTCAGAATTTGCAAAAACATTTCATGGGTACTTCCTAGCAGGTTCTTTGTTGTTTATAGCATTTTATAGAAGACAGTTATACCTTGATTTTTGTGTTGCTAAGCACTCTTTTTTCAAAATATGTTGACACTCGTTGCTGATTTGTGAATGACCCTGAATAATTCCCAAGCTTGGGCAAAGTGCAGCTGGCCGTTCAAAGAAAGGCATATCCAGCTGCAGATAGGCACCTTTTGACGTAGGGGCCTTTTCACATGGGCCTGACTACAAATATATTCTGCTACCTTAATGAAGACAGGACGTTAATGAAATCCCAGTCCTTCTATATAGATGTAGGCAGATGACTTAGCAAAATCAGATGGCAATAATAAAATAAAACAAAATAATAAAATAAAATAGCAGGGCTAAAATAAGTATAATTTGCTCATGTTTTTCCTGATTAGAGCTGTAATTATAAAAGAATTGATAGAGATAAATGTGTGTTTTTCACCTGTGATAGAGGAAACAACAAAAAGAGTACAGATTACTAAAATAGGATGGACGTGATATTTGATGCCAATTCCTGGAAGCAGAGCAAACGTGGATCAAGCATAACACTTGGAGGTTCATTGAGTTTTTGCAAATCTTTTGCATATTTGCTATGGTAGGGCATACATCCACATGGGACATATCATGTATATATTTTTCATAGATGTATCATTTTAGGAGTTGCTCATGAAACAGTAACATTTCTCTTTTAGCTATAGTATCCAGTAAACCAAATAACTATTTTCTTTTCCATTTTGAACTGAATGCAAGTAAGCTGACAGACAGCAACATGGGACACGTTTCCGCAAAGGAAAGCGTATGTCACCCAGATTCCAGAGAGGAGTCTGTAAATACAGAGAGAAAGAACTATGATTAAGGACAACGTCAGTTTTACCCTCATGTTTCCACTTTAGTTCTTGTAATAGTTCTGAAGCAATTTTGAAAAACAAAGGGAAAGTAAAGAATATTACCAGAAACCTTCCAGTGCCTATATCCAGTGCCTAATATCTTTAGGATGCACACGCATTCGGTAGCCCAGCTGTCGACAATGGCATGGTAACCTACTTCTCTTTCTCCCTCTCTCTCTGTTCCGACCAACAGTTTGTGGCTCACCCCAATTGCCAGCAGCAGCTCTTGACAATCTGGTACGAGAACCTCTCAGGCCTGCGGGAACAGACGGTAGCTATCAAGTGTCTGGTGGTTCTGGTCGTGGCCTTGGGCCTTCCGTTCCTTGCCATCGGCTACTGGATTGCACCTTGCAGCAGGGTACCGGCTTTTCCACCTCTGTTTCCTCTGTGGTTGGTGTACCATGTCCTTTGAGGATGAAAAAGGAAAAAGCTTCCTACTTAAGGCTCTTATCACTTTTACCCTGAATGTTAATTGACTCAAGAATACGAATTCTGCTTTTTAATGACTGGATTAGTTCAAATAAGGGATGAAAAGAATTTGGTACTAGTGGGATAGATCATATTTGCAGGCATATAATACTTAGGCTTTTAAGATAAAATCCCCATGGTAAGCAGGAGGAAAAGCTGCTTAAGTGAAGTAGCAATTGTACCGATTCTATTGCCAGCTTAATAAATAGTCTACCAGGCTGGCCTGTGGAAGAGGAAGAGCCCTACTGCAGTGGTTCCAAGAAACAGTTAACCTGAGAACTGAAAAGGCAGCTCGGTTGAACCTGTCAAAAAGATCTGAGGCTGGGTGTATTAAGCTAGGTTCTGACCAGTGGTATTATCCAAAGTCTTTAAGAAAGCACATGTCAGGTGCCCCTAGCCCTTTGTTCCTTCAGGAGATTCTAAAAAGTGTTGAATTTGGGTTTGGGGGCTTTGGATTTTTTAGATTGTTCATATATTTAGTTTTGTTTGAATCATTTTGTTCACTACCTTTATCCCTCTCTCAACTTTGCCAGTTTACAGTCAATTTTAATTGTGCCTAAGAGATCCTCTAAACAAGATGTGGAAAGGAATAGGAGTCATGCTAACAGAATCTGTATTAGGTTAATAAAGGACACTGCCAGGGAGAAGAAACAGTTCTGAGATCCTTTAGTCTTATTTTTATATTCTACAATCTGGTTTTGTTAAAATCAGAGGCAGTTTCAGGCAAAATGAGTCAAGGCCACTCACAAATGACCCTGGAAATCCGTCATCTCTCTGGCGCATCTGTCTCCCCCTGCAGAGTCCTGCTCCGCAGGCCCATATACGTGTAAGAATATTCATCCATCTCACTTCGTCGTTGAGCTGCCCATGCAGTTTAAGGCAGAAATGTTGTCATTTTGATCAATTTTGATGACTCAGCTAAGTTCCTTTTTTAGATATCATGGGCAAATACCTCAAGATTCTGCCAATACATAAACACTAAAAACTGAAAACTATAAATAAGGAGAGAGCATTCATTAAAGCAAAAATCATATCCCACCCAAATAATTTCCCTTCTTGGGGGAAATGAATTGGAATGTTCAGATTTATACATGTTTGTCTCTTAGGGCAGCTTACCCACTTAAAACATATTGAGTTTGAAGTAGGCATCTTGAAGTCTATTCTTTTTTCTCTTCGCTTGTAAAAGTGCAGCTAATGATGTGGTGAACTCTGCCCAGCAGAGAAGGGAAAGGAGGGAATTGAGTTGTTTCTGGAGCCCACATTTATACCTGCCATATACCACTTATCCTGTGGTGACAGGACAATATAGTAAGAATTCTCCACGTGTCCCATTTTTTAAGATAGGCATGCTGCTTTTTTTTTTTAATGTTATTTAACATTTTCAAAGATCAACCTTTAGGAGAGACAGACTTGGCAGCTCCCCCCAGATCATGATGTGCTGTGGATGAGCTACCCCAGTGTGTCTCCTTGGCAGCTGGGGCACAGCACAGTGTTATGTAAATGAGTGGTTTATTTTTCTGTGTCTAATATGGAACATGTGACATTTGTCTGTGTGCATTCATGTCCAATCCCAGAAATGCTTGACATTCTTTGGTTATTTGTTGACATCAAATTAAGTTTCTGGACATACAAAAACATTTGTTTGAAGTTACAGTCTTTTACATGTGAACCTTGGTACTTTTTAAGGTCACAGACTGAGTTTGAAAGTAGGGTCTGAGTATGCAGAATAGAGAACTTCTCTGATAAATCTACCAAATATACCTGATTCTTAGACTGCAGAAGCTCTTGGGACAGGAAGAATTGTTTTTCATTTCTACTAGAACATATGGCTTTTAAGGATATTATATCACATGGGATTTAAAAAGAGTTACCTTAAAATCATTATAATCTGAATTTTAAAAGTGCTTGTGTACTATTTATATGATTTTCCAAACTCAGGGATGACTTTTCATTAAGTTAACCTACTTAGAGGTTTTAATTATTGTGTATCTCTCTGCTCTTATTGGATAGCAACAGATAAAATATTTGTTTATTATAATATTTTCTGCCTTTTTATATCATACAAAGTACAAATTGATTTTGGAATATGTAGAAATGAGAACAAAAATTTATTTCTGTAGTAGTAAGTTTTTTTTAACCTTCAAAGGCTTTGTAATGTGCTACAAAAACATCATAACATTTCAATTATAAATGAATGAGTCCACAAACTCATCATAACATTTCAATTATAAAGAATTACATATTACAAATTTGGAGTTTCTTTTCCTAGACTCTAAAATCCTGACACTGCATAATCTTCCACGTAAAAGTAAGAATAACCATTATATGCCTTGTAATTTCCAGAAATGCATCTGTGAATGAAGTACATCCTAAGACAAATTGGATATTTAGAAACAATGAAGTTTGAAGACTTCTTAAATTATTCTTAGAGGAAGCATCCCCTAAAAGGAGTAATTTTTACAATGTATAACTCTTCAGAAACAAAAGCAGAATTTTGAGAGTGTTCTCATTTTATCTGTTTTTTTTTTTTATCCTGTATAGTAGTTTTCATAAGTGGAAGCCAGATTTCCTAAAGTAAAAGGTTTTGGTGTTTTTTGTTTGTTTTGTTTGTTTGTTTGCCTTCTTACAGCTGGGGAAAATTCTGCGAAGCCCTTTTATGAAGTTTGTGGCACACGCTGCTTCTTTCATCATCTTCCTGTGCCTGCTTGTGTTCAATGCCTCAGACAGATTCGAAGGAATCACCACGTTGCCAAATATCACTGTTATTGACTATCCCAAACAGATCTTCAGGGTGAAAACCACCCAGTTCACATGGACTGAAATGCTAATTATGGTCTGGGTTCTTGGTAAGCCTTTTATTTCAAGTATTCTAATTTCTACCAAAATAACATCCATATAATGATTGCCATGTTCTATTTAAAATGCTGTGGTACGTTATATGGTGACAACATCCCCACTGTAAGATAAGCAGAATAGCAAATACTGGAATAATGTGGCAGCTTGATAATGCTGAAAGGTATCCCTTAACACTAAACAGAAGTTTTATGAGTAACATAAGCTTAATTATAAATATACCATGTTTCAGAAATCCGACTTCAATTACTAAATAAAATGCCATTTTTATATATACACTACCAACTGTAAAATAGATAGCTAGTGGGAAGCAGCCGCATAGCACAGGGAGATCAGCTCAGTGCTTTGTGACCACCTAGAGGGGTGGGATAGGGAGGGTGGGAGGGAGGGAGACGCAAGACAGAAGAGATATGGGAACATATGTATATGTATAACTGACTCACTTTGTTATAAAGCAGAAACTAACACACCATTGTAAAGCAATTATACTCCAATAAAGACGTTAAAAAATAAATTAAAAAAAATAAAATGTGACTCATTGTGATGATCAAATATTTAATTGAAATAGTTCTGAAATAACCTAGTGGCTATTAACTGATGATTAAAGAACATTTATTGCTTCCATTTCAGAGGTTTTTTTAAGGAGAGTTTCCATTTTCAGAATGTTTGTTACTTCACCTCACAATAGCTCATTTTGAATAGCTATGTTAAAGTAAACATTTTAAGCAATATGAGAAAAAAATAAAGATTGGAACCAGTTTATCTATTGATCACTAATCCAAAGTCATTTTTGGATATTCTATTTCACACAGAATGTTTCTTATTATCTTCTCAGTTCCCAAATTAATGGGTTGGTTCTCCTCATTCACTCCTGTGGCCTTAACCTGAGTCAATTAATTATTTTATAAATTTTATTTTGAGGCACTACATGTCTTTTTTTTTTTTTTTTTTTTTAGCAGTACACGGGCCTCTCACTGTTGTGGCCTCTTCCGTTGCGGAGCACAGGCTCCGGACGCGCAGGCTCAGTGGCCATGGCTGACGGGCCTAGCCGCTCCGTGGCATGTGGGATCTTCCCGGACCAGGGCACGAACCTGTGTCCCCTGCATCAGCAGGCGGACTCTCAACCACTGCGCCACCAGGAAAGCCCCACTACATGTCTTTTAAAAGCGCTACAATATTTTCCCCTTACATAGTCAGGACAAGTTGTTAAACTGGCATATTTTGTCCTCTTCTCCCAGAAGGACATTTTCTGCTTTCAGTTTCTTCATAATGTCCTAGGGCCTCCTGCTTAAGGGTTTCTTCTTCTTCCAATGACATTCCTCACCTTCTCAGCATGAAGCTGAAATGAGGAGAGAGGGTAGGGGAATGAGGTAAGTGTTCCTGGATGACTGGAAAACTGTTCTTGTTAAAAGTGTAGGGCTTCCCTGGTGGCGCAGTGGTTGGGAGTCCGCCTGCCGATGCAGGGGACACGGGTTCGTGCCCTGGTCCGGGAAGATCCCACATGCCACGAAGCGGCTGGACCCGTGAGCCATGGCCGCTGAGCCTGCGCGTCCGGAGCCTGTGCTCCGCAACGGGAGCGGCCACAACAGTGAGAGGCCCGCGTACGGCAAAAAAAAAAAAAAAAAAAAAAAAGTGTAGAGTAGGGTTTTCAATTAGGGGCTTATTTCTCTAATAATCACCACGATTTGATAATTAACCATTGTCATTTTATAAAGATGAATTTTCTCCTCTCCTCCAAGTGTTTCATGGGCCAAAATCACTTGATGTGAAGAGCCTTCCTTGCTTATTTCCTTCCCTCCCTCCTGCCCTACCCTCATAAGAGTAACACCATTTCTGGTGCCACATGTAGAATTATGTTTCACCAAAATCTAACTTGATGGAGTGAATCATTCCTTTGGTCGAAGCTTCTTCTTTCACTTAACTCTGCCCAGCACCTCCCTTCCCGAGCTGTAGTCCATCAGTGCTTTACAGTGCCCAGTGGCATGCTTTACACTGGGGCATTTTATAGGTGGGGACAGATGGTGGGCGAAATAGTAGCTTCCCTATCCAAGCAGTAAACTCTTGTCTGTAATCTGTGCATCTTGTGACAGGAATGATGTGGTCTGAGTGTAAGGAGCTCTGGCTGGAAGGACCCAGGGAATACATTTTGCAGTTGTGGAATGTCCTAGACTTTGGGATGCTCTCCATCTTCATTGCTGCTTTCACAGCCAGATTCCTGGCTTTCCTTCAGGCGACAAAAGCACAACACTATGTGGACAGTTATGTCCAAGAGAGCGACCTCAGTGAAGTTACACTTCCACCAGAGATACAGTATTTCACTTATGGTAAGTTATCAGCTGCAGAGTCCTCTTTTGTCTCATCAAATTAGTTTACTTCTCTGTGCTTCAGTTTTCACATCTATAAAAAGGAGGTATTGCAAGGTGTGAGAAAATTACCTTTAAGCCTAACATCATGATTATGCTTATATATTCTTAGGACGTGAAATTGTCTTTAATTGGGGGGAAAAATAGCTTGCTAAATTGTTTGATGTGGAAGATGAGAGCCTGGGTTAGAGAAGATAAAATAATAAAAGGTGCTAAACTGCTATAGAGGGAAGTGAACAAAAATTCAGCAGAGGCAGGAAATAGGAGCTAAAGTGACAGTGAGAATGTAAGCTTTGCAGAACCAGCAGAAATGCTGGGAAGGATGTTGTGCTCCTACGACCGACATGGGATGGAGAAGCCAGGCTTCTGTAGATCATGAGAGCAGGAGACCCCAGTGACATCAGATGTGCATGGTAACCGATGCCTTCCTTGCCCACTGCAAACCGATATTAAGCAATGTTAGCTTCCCTTCCCTTGAGGCGAAATTGGGAAGCCGCAATTAGCAAATTTTCATATAGTTGCAAAATCTTAAACCTGGAAAAGATTTTAGCAATCATTGTCTAACCCTCATTTTACAGATAAGGAAACTCAGGCACAGAGTTTAAATGCGTTCTGATTGTAAGGAATAACTCTTTATAAGTACACTGTGATACGTACCAGCAGCGTGTTAACATTATTGAAGAAGGCTGAGTGCATGCTCTAAAATGAAGGTGCACGTTTTACACATTGTGAAATTTAAACAGATTACCTCTTATTGTCAGCAAGCAAAGATTTTTATATACTAAGGATCAAATGAGCAAGTGATTACCACTTATAATTAAGGAAATAGCTTAGATTGTATTTGTGTGTAACATATATCTTGACTATTTCAGTACCTTCTTATTTAAATTTACTTGTGTGTGTCTAATGACTGTCATCGGGAGGAATGGAAATTTGTGAATTTAGGCTTCACTCTTTACTGTGACTTTGATCAAGTTTTTAACCTTTCTAAGTCTTGGTTTCTGCATCTTTGAGAAGAGAATAATAACCTCAGATCCATAGAGTCATTGAAAGCACAGTGTCTGGTACATATTAAACATTCAATAAATGTTCATTTTTGTTGTTGTTGGAAATGTCTGCAGTGCACCATCCTTCTGGGAGTGACCCAGTTCTCACAGAATTAACCACATAGTGTTTTGCTGATCTTCCAGGGAAATGAGTACCCAGTAGTCTGCTGTGAACTTACTAAAATAACCTTGAAAGGGGTGTTGGGGGTCCTCATTCAGAATCTGTTGCCAAGATTTTTGCACCTCAGTAGCATTTTATACTTTCCAGGAACCAGCTGTGTTGCTCAGACATCACATTGACAGCACCATTGTGATTCAGTGACATTCTCACTTCTTATAATATGACATTTTACTTGCATAAACTGTTAGATGACCTAGTTTTCCCATGAACTAGGGAAAAGAAGATTTGTGCCAACTGAGCCTATAGGATGATAAAATAGCCGGTCAATAAGTCTGGTAACTGAGGGGACAAATCAGTCAGGTCAGTTGTTTTGTCATCCTGGACACAGTCTGTATCTAATGAAGCGTTTTCACCTCTTTTTTCATCTCTTGTACTATATTCTGCTTCTGCTCAATGTGAAGTCAGCTTTGTATCTTTATAATAGCGTTTCCTCCATTAAAAGAAACCATATGAATGTAGAATTCATATGTTTCTGGTTTAACCTGAAAAATAGTGCCTGGACAGTTCATTAAATGTAGAGTAGTTTCAATTGAGATAATAACCACCTACCTACAAGGTAGATCCTATTTAAGGTATTCCACGTAGTTAGCAATGAATAGAAAGTTCCGTCTTTAATCTTTGTCTCTCTTTTCTTGCAGCCAGAGATAAATGGCTCCCTTCTGACCCTCAGATCATATCTGAAGGTCTCTATGCCATAGCTGTTGTGCTCAGCTTTTCTCGGATCGCCTACATCCTCCCTGCGAATGAGAGCTTCGGCCCCTTACAGATCTCTCTTGGAAGGACTGTGAAGGACATATTTAAGTTCATGGTCCTCTTTATTATGGTGTTTCTTGCTTTTATGATTGGCATGTTCATACTCTATTCTTACTACCTTGGGGCTAAAGTAAATGCTGCTTTTACCACGTAAGTAAAACATTTTACAAAAAAAGGTAGGATGAAGGGAAATTCTAACAAGTCTAGATGAAGCAAAAAAATTTTTTTCAATGATTGTCATAAAGATGTTTTTAAGAGCAGGAAAATAATCCATTAAACATAGTTAGTGCCTCAAATAACAAATGTTAGCGAGTATGTGGAGAAAAGGGAGCCCTTGTACACTGTTGGTGGGAATGCAAATTGGTGCTGCCACTGTGGAAAACAGTATGGAAGTTTCTCAAAAAACTAAAGATAGAACTATCATATGATCCATCAATGCCATTCCTGGGTATATATAAGAAAAAAAAAACAACACAAATTCAAAAAGAGACATGCACCCCAGTGTTCATAGCAGCGTTATTTACAATTGCCAGGATATAGAAACAAACTTAAGTGTTCATCAACAGAGGAATGGATAAAGAAGATGTGGATAGACTTGTGGAGTGCGCTAATTGAAATAAGTCAGAGAAAGACAAACCATGTGCTATCACTTATATGTGGAATCTAAAAAATACAACAAACTAGTGAATATAACAAAAAGGGAACAGACTCAGAGATGTAGAGAACAAACTAGTGGTTACCAGTGGGGGCGTGTAATAATCGGGGGGGGGGGCTAGGAGGCACACACTATGGGGTGTAACATAGGCTCAAGGATGTACTGTACAGCACAGGGAACATAGCCAACATTTCGTCACAACTGTAAATGGAATATAACCTTTAAAAATCGTGAATCACTGTGTTGTACACCTGAAACTTATGTAATATCGTACATCAGCTATACCGAAAAAAGAAAAAAAGGAAAGGGATGGAGAAAACCTAAGAAAACAGAAAACAGAAACAGTGCTTGTGTGAGATTACATTGCTCCAAAGGCTCATCTCTTTGAGTTTAGTGAATGTTTGATCACAGAGTGGATCAAAACTCAGGGAAATTCTAGATAAAACTAGCTATTTTAAGAGAATTGGGTAGCAAATTTTTAATACTGGATATCTCTTACATTATGTATGACATTAAATTTAGTTTCATCATTTTGTAGCCATTACTATTATTTCAAAAAGAAGCATTGGCTTTTCTTTTTTTTTTTTTTTTGACTGCAGTGGGGCTTCATTGCTGCGTGCGGGCTTTCTCTAGTTGCAGCGAGTGGGGACTACTCCTCGTTGTGGTGTGTGGGCTTCTCACTGCGGTGGCTTCTCTTGTTGTGGAGCATGGGCTCTAGGTGCGTGGGCTTCAGTAGTTGCAGCACGCAGGCTCAGTAGTTGTGGCACGAGAGCCCGAGAGCACAGGCTCAGTAGTTGTGGCGTTCGGGCTTAGTTGCTCCGTGGCATGTGGGATCTTCCTGGGCCAGGGATCGAACCCGTGTCCCCTGCATTGGCAGGTGAATTCTTAACCACTGCACCACAAAGGAAGTCCTGGAGCATTGGCTTTTATGTTAATGTATCATTATTCAGTACAGGGAGTTGAAGAAGAAGAAATTATAACTAAACGTTGTACCGTCCACTATACAGTAGTACCACTTCCTTCCTTTGATCATACTGACCTCTGCACTGGAGGCCTACCTTCCGCATGAAGTCTTCCTTGAATGAGCTTTTTTAGTGATTGTCCCTTTAAGTTCCCTCAGCATGGAGAAGTCCACATTGCCAGATCCTCTGTCACCCATTGCTGTTTAGCGGTCAGGGAGGCGGGCCCTCCGTCTGTACTGTGGTCCTTCCAGGTGAGGAGATCAGAAGGTCCTCCGTGCCGCCGTTTGTACCCTCTGTGCCCTGTAATGCCACAGCTGAAAACAAACTAGACCTTCAGTAAGTTCCCTGTGGACTAAAGTAGAATATCCAGCCCTTCCAGGCATCTAAATTGTTTTGAAATGAATTTTTCCAAGTAGTTAATATAGAGCAGATCGTAGGGGTGAAAGAGAACTGAAACTCACTTTATTGATGAAAAAAAAAAATTCTGTTTGAACCCAGGGGGGAAGGACAGAGAGATCCTGCCCACAGTAGTACCCCTTTGACCTCTATGAGAACTCATCTTATACACTACATTTCGTCACTGCTTTGTGTGAGGAACCTGGCAACACGATATGGTGGAAAGACCATAGGCTGGAAAATCAGGCAGACCTGGCTGTGAATGCAACGTCTGCTCTTTTCTAGCTGTGGTCTTTGGTTAAGTATCTTAACATTTCTCAGTATTAGTTTCTTGTTTTCAAAATAAGTATTGTAGGGGCTTCCCTGGTGGTCCAGTGGTTAAGATTCTGTGCTTCCACTGCCGGGGGTGCGGCTTCAATCCCTGATCGGGGAACTAAGATTCCTCCATGCCCCGTGGTGAGGCCAAAAAAAAAAGCACAATAAGGTTTGAATCAGGTCCTTGTAAGGATATGGAAGGTAATTTATGTAAAGCCCCTTGCCCGTAGTAGGAGCTTAGGAACTGCCAGTGTCCTCTCCTTTTCCCTCCCCCCCCCACCACATGTGTGGATTCTCAGGAATCTATATTCCCAGCGTTAGAGGTGGGAAGGTTTGCAAAGGAAGAGGAGGGAGTGGGGACACTTTGTGATGCTGTTAAATTCACGGCAGGAACAAAGAGGCTAATAGTCTTTCTTATTCTTCCTTTAGCATCTGTGCTATAACATCACATCATCAAATGTTTCATAATCGAGAGTAACTCTACAGGAACAGGAACCTTTCCATTGAACCCTCTGTCCTCTATAGAACCCTGTATAGAAATTGTGTCTAGCACAATTTCTATAACGTAATAGGTGCTCCATCGATATTTGTTGAATGATTGAATTAAACTAGTACTAAAACCTGCAAATCTATAAAATTGTTGTTTAGCATCTGTTGTCACAAACCAAAAAAAGTACTATTTCCTTGAAAAAAAAAAGGGCTTACTTTGGAACCCTCCTTTTTACTGGAATTCTACATGTGTAACTGTTTAAGGATTATTCTCATGGTTCACAGATCAGTGACTACCACTCGGTTGTATGACAAAACCAGCCAAATTCAGTCGGCATAGTTCATTTAAGGGATACAAGTAGGTAATTAGTCTGGGGAGGGCTTAAGTGCCAACTGCTGTGATGGAAGAATCAGGAAGTAGACTATATAAATGAAGGGAAAAGAATAGGAATCTTTAATTCTGTTGCCTTCTCTTCACTTCCACTTAAGTAAAACTTTTAGGTAGGTAATGTATTCTTGTGGTGAAAAATACATGTAGAACAGTATCTACAGTGAAGAGCCTGTTCCCTTCCTCAGCCTTGGACACCAGTCTCTTAGGTTCTCCTTAGGTACAGAGGCAATGGTTTCTTTGGTTACTTTCAGAGATGGTTTTTGCATAAACAAGAATATAAGAGTTTGTATACCCCTCTTTGTTATTAAAACAGTAGACTATTTCACACTTGTTACATCTCATTTTTTCTCTAATATATCTTGGATATCATTTTATATAAACACATAAAGCCAGATATGTCTCATTTTTTTCCCAGTGGCTGCATAGCAATCCATTTATAGATGTACCAGAATTATTTACCCACTCTTCTATTGATAGAGATTCTGTTAGTTTTCATTCTTCCCTGCTGCCATGCTGCAAGGAATAAGTTTGTACATACTCTTTTTTGAAGTGGGTATATAATTTTAATCCTAATCTTGTTCTACTCCAGAAAACCTGACTTAAATTCCTAAACCACCTACAAAGTCAAACCCCAAACTTCCATCCTTCTAGGAAAAAGGAATGGGTATTGGGGCACGACTTCAACTTTCACCTGCCAAGCTCAGAAAATTTTCACTTGATGATAACTTAAAGAAAAACTAGGTATCGGCACCATTTAATCACCAGTTCCTAAAAACCTGAGAGAAAATTTTCTATTAAATATTATAACAAAATTGTTATGATCGGGGTATTATGATGATAGTTTAATACAATAGCATTTTACAACTGGGCAGTATTCAGACCTTAACTTGTTTTTACTTTTGACTTTTTCATACTGAAAACTGTTTATTTATTTACTTTGTACCTTATTCTTTCAACAGTGTAGAAGAAAGTTTCAAGACTTTGTTTTGGTCAATATTTGGGTTGTCTGAAGTGACTTCCGTTGTGCTCAAATATGATCACAAATTCATAGAGAATATTGGATACGTTCTTTATGGAATATACAATGTAACTATGGTGGTTGTTTTACTCAACATGCTCATTGCTATGATTAATAGCTCATATCAAGAAATTGAGGTAAATCTGCTTCCTACCCACTGTGTCTGTCCTTGCCATTTCGTTCTAATAGCGCACTGTGTCTGCTTTTGTGCCCTGTGCTGGAGCTCCTGATCTCGTCAACAAAGAGGCTTAGACCAAAGCAGGGCCTTTCTCTGTGTTTTCCATCTGGATAGGTGGTAATACACCTTCTAGTATATTCTAGGAGCACAGCAGGGTCCTCATGAATTTACCATCACTCTGCCTTCTCTCAGGGTGTATTGCTGAATTAGTGTCTAGAAGAAGTATTGGCCATAGGGAAATTATTCTCTCCTATTTTGGCCAGCCAACCATCTGAAAGATCCCAGTAGAGGAATTACTAGGTGCCTGGTAAACTCTGATGATGTTCTTTATCTAGTCAGAATTTTTAGTATTCTAGAAATCACTTTATTTTTGTTGGGGATTGGGCTCGATTTGGTGCCTTTCTTCATCACTGTATATATATTTTCTTATGTACTCCAGTTTAGTGTGCTGTATCTCTTTAGTGCTTTACTGTTTGTTGAGTCCATCGAGTCTTTCTATCTGTGTTTTAGAAACACATAAGATAGTGTTCTCAAAGCAGAAGTTAGGTCCTCCAGAGTTGAAAACTGGTACTCTGAACACCTGCTTGGGTGTAGTAATGGCAGACTGGGCAGTGTGAAATGACTGAGCCAACTTCTTCCAATCATGGACCGGCTCCGTTTCTTCTCTCCATTCTTCCTACCAGATAGAATGTTTATGCCCACCACCAGGGGCAGCACTGAGGATAAAAGGAGATTAAGACAGACATAGGCCACTGAGGGCCTTATGTGACATTTGAGTACACATGGCAGACACATAAACTCCAAAGTGCAATTCATCTGAATGCTGCTGTCTTTTTCCTTTGCCCTTTATAATATGCTGTGTCTACAACCTGGCTTGGATGGGTGTAGATGAGGAGGGGAACGGAGAACTATTGTTGAATACACAGAATTGGAGGGGGTGGGGAGGGAGGGAGGAATTAATCTTTTCATCCTTCCTCGACCCTGAATTTTTCTTGTGCTTATGCTTTGTTTTTTGGATAGGGGACAGGAAATTCTGGTTAAATTTCAGTGGGTACAGACAGAGGCATATGGAAGAGAAAAAAATTTTAAATATCATGAAAATGATATTACTTAGATATTATATAGCCCAATAGAGGTAATATGCAGATAAATGTATATATGCCACTTTTGTATTTCAAAAGCATAATGTATGTTCATTGTTAAGATCCTACTGAAATCAATTACTAGACTTTTTAGTTTTTAAAATCAGTTGTTGTATTTTTTCTGTTTTTGTGACACAGGATGACAGTGACGTAGAATGGAAGTTTGCTCGCTCAAAACTTTGGTTATCGTATTTTGATGATGGAAAAACATTACCTCCACCCTTCAGTCTGGTTCCTAGTCCAAAGTCATTTGTTTATTTCATCATGCGGATCATTAACTTTTCCAGATGCAGAAGGAGAAGGCTACAGAAGGATATAGAAATGGGAATGGGTAACTCAAAGTCCAGGGTAGGTATCAAAAGCTTACTGAGACCTGAAGATAAATGTTTTGTCTTTCTCCTTGTCTTTTGACGTTTGTTCAATAATATTTATGTGTGAACTTAGAAGATGTTGAAAGTAACTGTCCATTCCATAGTCTTTCATAGACTAATACTTAATGTCTTCATAATATATCAAGAAGTCACTTAGTCTATGCCTTGTTTTTGGTCAGAATTTCATGTAAACTACCAAATTAGAAACAAACAAACAAAAAACTTCTTTAACTTGTTAAAAGTAAACAGAAAAGTTATTGCTAGAAAACACTTTGTTTTTTTTGTGTGTGTTCCATGCTTCTCAATTGTTATTCTGAAATTAAATAGTTCTATCCTCATATTTTTCTCTTGGTTGTATATATAGTTCACCACCAACATATTATTCTTATTTGTAGAAACCCTTTATTGGGCTAAATAATCGTTTTTCCTTTAATATCATAAACTTGATACAGGCTTAAGAGCACCCCCAAATATTAACCATAAATGCTCCCTTTTATAAATAATCAAGAATGGTTTGTTCTTGAGTCACACTAATTGAGTCAAAGTATTTTAACAAAGATGAGTTCCATGCTAGCTCTTAGTATCAGGAATCAGGAACTTAATTTGCAGAGGTAGAATTGGTATAGGAGACAGAAGGATATTGGCAGAACCTCAAATAATAGGGAGTGAAGCAGACAGGAGCAAAATTAAAATATAATTTTGCCTAAAAGTTGTGAAGATGGAGCCCACAATATAGCAATGTTACCTCCACGAAGTACATATTTTTTCTCAATTGATGCTGGGGAAAAAGACAGGATTAGTGCAATTTAATTTCTCACTTTTTAAAAGAGATGTGCATTTCCAAGATTTGTAATACTCTACATTTAACTCTTCAAGAAGGTAGCCTTTTAAACCTTTTTTGTTTGACCTGAATATGGGCTCTTAAGGCTCTTAGGTTGCAAGACAGTGATTGGCTACGATTTCAAATAATATCTCACTGTATACTGTGAGAAGCAGCATAATGTAAGGAAGAGAGCCTTGGCATTAGACCTGGGTTTCAATTCTGGCTTAAGGCTTATTAGAAAGTAACATGGATAAATCACTTCATTACCCTAAGCCATAGTTGTCTCACCTGAAAGAGAGAAAACTTCACAGGGTTATTGTGAGGAGGATACGAGAGGCACAAAATTCCAGCCTCGACAAATATCAGTGCCCTTCCTCATTCACAGTTTACAAAGTGCTCTGCCGTACATTTGAACCTCATGCAACGCTGTGAGGTAGGTATTATTATTCCCATTTTATAGATAAGACCACTGAAGCCATTAAAACAACTCACCTATGCAAGGTCACAAGAGCTAGCCAGTGTGGGGGTAGTCGTGGAATTGGTGTTTTCCGGCCTCAGAGGTCTAACTCTTTCTGCTGCACCTGGCTGCCTCCTGCCCAGCAGCTGTGGCTCTGGCTTGGTTACTGCCCCGCCTCCTCCCCACAGGCTGTGCCTTTAGCTGCAGCTTAGCTGGTGTCTTAAAGGGGTTGGGTTCTAATTGCCATCCTGGGCAGCTCCTGCTACTGCTGAGATGGACTTTGTTTGGAAGGCAGTTTGTTTCTCTGGGGATTGATTATTATTCTCTGAGGCTTTATTATTTAAAAGGGAAGCTGTTCAAGCATGGGAACTCACAGCTCCAGCACTTCACACCCTCAAGTTTTCTTTCTGTAGGCAAATGATTTCACTGACATTTGACTTCATTCCTGATACTGTCATAATGTAGAAGGGGAGAAACACTAACAGGTTAAGAGGAGCACATTCAAGTTGGCTGTGGCTACCTAGACCCCTGTTATAAAACAAAAACAAAAAACCCCAGCTTGCTCACAGGGATGTGAGGGGGGCAGATGTGTTCTGTTTAGGGTGTGCTCTCCTGCCTGTATTGCAACAGCGGCAGGAAGAATAGCTTTCTTCAGAGACGTTGCTGGAAACAGAAGAAGGTTGAGCACTCATCTTTCAGGAGCCATGCTGCTTGGCTTCCTAGTCTCCCCATATCTGGTTAAAAACTGCCATTTGGGGACTTCCCTGGTGGTCCAGTGGCTAAGACTCCACGCATCCACTGCAGGGGGCACAGGTTTGATCCCTGGTCAGGGAACTAAGATCCCGCATGTGGCATGGTGTGGCCAAAAAAAAAAAAAACCTTTTTTTTTTCTTTTTGCGGTACGCAGGCCTCTCACTGTTGTGGCCTCTTTCGCTGCGGAGCACAGGCTCCGGACGTGCAAGCTCAGCGGCCGTGGCACACGGGCCCAGCCGCTCCGCGGCATGTGGGATCTTCCCGGACCGGGGCACGAACCCCTGTCCCCTGCATCGGCAGGCGGACTCTCAACCACTGCAACACCAGGGAAGCCCTGCTGTTTTGATTTTATTTCTTAAATTGTTCATGAGCTGTTTTTATCTCTTTAATCTTATTAATCTTTATAGATACTCTCTGTGTCCTGAATTTAGTAAACATTTGGAGAAATTATGTTTCTGCTTTTCTTGTTTAGAGGACAGGAAGGAACCTCAAGAAATCAATCTAACGTTTACCTCTAACCTCAATCAGCAGTCAGAGACTGACCTCTAGTGGCAAATAGGAGAATTAACTTTGTTAGCGGAGGTTTTCTCCTGCCACAATCGAAAGAGGACAAAACCGGGAGGATCCTTACCTATAAGTGCCACTTCCTTCCCTTCTAGTATCCCACCGCTTCCTAAGTTATGATGGTGGGAAGACAGGTGGTGGAGTGAATACATTTTCTTGGATAAAGGGCCCTGCCTTTGAATCACACTGTATAGGTAGCAGCTTATCTGTGAATAAGATGCAGGCCCTGTTCACATACGTGAAGGGTAGACAGTAACGACAGTCTCCTCTTGCTTTCTGTTCTTACCCACTCAAAAGTTAAACCTTAAAAAGAAAGAGAAAAGAAAAAAAGCCAAAATACCTTAGTCCAGTTCTCTCCAAAGTGTTGAACCTGGCACAGTGTACTTCCAAGATACTTAGGAAGACGTTTTGTTTTGGCTCATGTTTTAGGATTACAAAATACCAAATGATACCCTATACCCTCTGAACTTGTAGTGTGTATCTGTTCAAGTGTAGGAGAGGAACACAGGCTCAGGAGCAGATAGAGTTGCTTCTGTGCAATTTCTCCTTCTAGATGCCATGAAGGCATTTTGATAAAGTGTACAAGGACCCCAGGAACAATTATGTTTAACACGAGACAACTTTTAAAAATATTTTTTCAGTTAAACAGTTCTATTACAGTACATCTGTCCAACATTTTGATAAATGTGAGCGTGTTGCTCACATTAATTTTTGCCTTTGGAAATATATGAAGTCATTCATAAAACTCAGCTTCCACAAAATGTCCCTCGGAAATGTTGGCTCCAGAAAAGTTATCAGGGAGAATAAAGTAGATTATATTTATGATTTCCAAATAAATGTATTCTAATTTACTAGGCTAATTGTATTTTTTCCTAGTTAAACCTCTTCACTCAGTCTAACTCAAGAGTTTTTGAATCACACAGTTTTAACAGCATTCTCAATCCGCCAACACGTTATCAGGTAAGCATTCATTAGACATATCTCTTTATCTGTATGTAGTTCCATATATGTCTCTGTGTTCATGTGTGTGTGTGTGTGTGCATGTGTTGTGTGTGTGAGAAAAGTGAGTAGAATTATATTCTTCTGTTCTTCAGATGTGCTGTGGGGGTAGAACAGAGCAGAGAAAGTGGTATGTTAGAGGGCGCTTTAGAAATCAGAGTCCAAGTTCTTCCTCTTCTTCTCCTTCTTCTTCTTCTGGCTGTTGTTTTGTTTATTTGTTCGTTTGATTGAGGAAGAAGAGTTCCATTGTGATATTGAAAGCAAAGTGTTGCCACAATTTCCGCGATCACTTTCATACACCTTGAGCTGAGAAAGCAGTGGGAGGTGTGGTATATTAGGAAAGTAATGTTCTCACAGTACAAAAAAACCTGGTACATTTCTCCTGATAATCTGTTGTTCAAATGGAATCTTAGGCTATACTGTTGCATCAGTACTGCTTTAAAATACCTGTTGCCCTTTGATCTTGGATGTGACATTTCAACACTATTTTCCAACTCAGAAGAGGGTATAGTCCTTCCCATCTGGTTGATCACTTTGACTACCAAATCTTTAGATTTCTGTTGAGTACAAGATCACAAGAATGAGGATCAAAGAATTTATAATGAATGGTAATGTCAATTAATGGGTGTACTCCTGTTCATATGATTTTCTTGGAAGCAGCACATTCTGCAAAATTGCTTAGCACACTGACTGTCAAAGTCTTACTTTGTAATGGTTACGTTATGTTCCATTATATGGTTGTATTTAATTGATCAGCCTTCTATTGATGGAAATAGAGGATATTGCCAATATTTAGCTGTTACAAGCAATACAAGTAAGTAACCTTCTATACATGATATTTGAAACGTGCAAGCCTATAGAATTGTCTGGTTAAAGTATATGTGCATTTTAATTTTTTAGCTATTATCAAACTGATTTTCATGGAGCTTGTACCAATTTATGTTCTTTTTTTTAACATCTTTATTGGAGTATAACTGCTTTACAATGGTGTGTTAGTTTCTGCTGTATAACAAAGAAAATCAGCTATATGTATATATATATCCCCATATCCCCTCCCTCTTGCATCTCCCTCCCACCCTCCCTATCCCACCCCTCTAGGTGGTCACAAAGCATCGAGCTGATCTCCCTGTGCTATGTGGCTGCTTCCCACTAGCTATCTATTTTACATTTGGTAGTGTATATATGTCAAGGCTACTCTCTCACTTCATCCCATCTTACCCTTCCCCCTCCCCGTGTCCTCAAGCCCCTTCTCTACATTTGCATCTTTATTCCTGTCCTGCCCCTAGAACCACTTTTAGAACCGTTTTTTTTTTTTAAGATTCCATATATATGTGTTAGCATACGGTATTTGTTTTTCTCGTTCTGACTTACTTCACTCTGTATGACAGACTCTAGGTCCATCCACCTCACTACAAATAACTCATTTTCATTTCTTTTATGGCTCAGTAATATTCCATTGTATATGTGTGCCACATCTTCTTTATCCATTCATCTGTCGATGGACACTTAGGTTGCTTCCATGTCCTGGCTATTGTAAATAGAGTTGCAATGAACGTTGTGGTACATGACTCTTTTTGAATTACAGTTTTCTCAGGGTATATGCCCAGTAGTGGAATTGCTGGGTCATATGGTAGTTCTACTTTTAGATTTTTAAGGAACCTCCGTACTGTTCTCCATAGTAGCTGTATCAATTTACATTCCCACCAACAGTGCAAGAGGGTTCCCTTTTCTCCACACCCTCTCCAGCATTTATTGTTTGTAGATTTTTTTGATGATGGCCATTCTGACTGCTGTGAGGTGATACCTCATTATAGTTTTGATTTGATTTCTCTAATAATCAGTGATGTTGATCATCCTTTCATGTCTTTGTTGGCAATCTGTATATCTTCTTTGGAGAAATGTCTATTTAGGTCTTCTGCCCATTTTTGGATTGGGTTATGTGTTTTTTTGATATTGAGCTGCAAGAGCTGCTTGTAAATTTTGGAGATCAGACCTTTGTCAGTTGATTCATTTGCAAATATTTTCTTCCATCCTGAGGGTTGTCTTTTGGTCTTGTTTATGGTTTCCTTTGCTGTGCAAAAGCTTTGAAGTTTCATTAGGTCCCATTTGTTTATTTTTGTTATTTCCATTTCTCTAGGAGGTGGGTCAAAAAGGATGTTGCTGTGATTTATGTCAAAGAGTGTTCTTACTATGTTTTCCTCTAAGAGTTTTATAGTGTCTGGCCTTACATTTAGGTCTTTAATCCATTTTGAGTTTATTTTTGTGTATGGTGTTAGGGAGTGTTCTAATTTCATTGTTTTACATGTAGCTGTCCAGTTTTCCCAGCACTTACTGAAGAGGCTGTCTTTTCTCCATTGTATATTCTTGCCTCCTTTATCAAAGATAAGGTGACCATATGTTTGTGGGTTTATCTCTGGGCTTTCTATCGATTTCCATTGATCTATATTTCTGTTTTTGTGCCAGTACCATACTGGCTTGATTACTGTAGCTTTGTAGTATAGTCTGAAGTCAGGGAGCCTGATTCCTCCACCTCCATGTTTCTTTCTCAAGATTGCTTTGGCTATTTAAGTTCTTTTGTATTTCCATACAAATTGTGAAATTTTTTCTTCTAGTTCTGTGAAAAATGCCATTGGTAGTTTGATAGGGATTGCATTAAATCTGTAGATTGCTTTGGGTAGTATAGTCATTTTCACACTGTCGATTCTTCTAATCCAAGAACATAGTATATTTCTCCATCTGTTTGTATCATCTTTAATTTCTTTCATCAGTGTCTTATAGTTTTCTGCATATAGGTCTTTTGTCTCCTTAGGTAGGTTTATTCCTAGGTATTTTATTCTTTGTGTTGCAGTGGTAAATGGGAGTGTTTCCTTAATTTCTCTTTCAGATTTTTTATCATTAGTGTATAGGAATGCAAGATATTTCTGTGCATTAATTTTGTATCCTGCTACTTTATCAATTTCATCGATTAGCTCTAGTAGTTTTCTGATAGCATCTTCTTTTTTTAAAACATCTTCATTGGAGTATAGTTGCTTTACAATGGTGTGTTAGTTTCTGCTGTATAACAAAGTGAATCAGCTATACATATACATATATCCCCATATCTCCTCCCTCTTGCGTCTCCCTCCCACCCTCCCTATCCCACCCCTCTAGGTGTTCACAAAGCACCGAGCTGATCTCCCTGTGCCTTGTGGCTACTTCCCACTAGCTATCTATTTTACATTTGATAGTACCACTCTCTCACTTAGTCCCAGCTTACCCTTCCCCCTCCTCATGTCCTCAGATCCATTCTTAGATTCCATATATATGTGTTAGCATACGATATTTTTCTTTTTCTGACTTACTTCACTCTGTATGACAGACTCTAGGTCCATCCACCTCACTACATATAACTCACTTTCATTTCTTTTTATGGCTGAGTAATATTCCATTGTATATATATATGTGCCACATCTTCTTTATCCATTCATCTGACGCTGGGCACTTAGGTTGCTCCCATGTCCTGGCTATTGTAAATAGAGCTGCAATGAACATTGTGGTACAAGACTCATTTATTTATTTAATTAATTATTTATGGCTGTGTTGGGTCTCTGCTGCTGCGCGCAGGCTTTCTCTAGTTGCGGTGAGCAGGGGCTATTCTTCGTTGCGGTGTGCAGGCTTCTCATTGTCATGGCTTCTCTTGTTGCGGAGCATGGTCTCTAGGCGCACAGGCTTCAGTAGTTGTGGCACGTGGGCTCAGTAGTTGTGGATTGCAGGCTCTAGAGCTCAGGCTCCCTAGTTGTGGCAAGCGGGCTGAGTTGCTCCATGGCATGTGGGATCTTCCTGGGCCAGGGCTCGAACCCATGTCCCTTGCATTGGCAGGCAGATTCTTAACCACTGTGCCACCAGGGAAGCCCACATGACTCTTTGAATTATGGTTTTCTCTGGGTATATGCCCAGTAGTGGGATTGCTGGCTTGTATGATAGTTCTATTTTTAGTTTTTTAAGGAAACTCCATACTGTTTTCCATAGTGGCTATATCAATTTACATTCCCACCAACAGTGCAAGAGGGTTCCCTTTCCTCCACACCCTCTCCAGCATTTGTTGATTTTAGATTTTTTGATGCTGGCCATTCTGACTGGTGTGAGGTGATACCTCATTATAGTTTTGATTTGCATTTCTCTAATATTTAGTGATGTTGAGCATCCTTTCATGTGTTTGTTGGCAATCTGTATATCTTCTTTGGAGTAATGTCTATTTAGGTCTTCTGCCCATTTTTGGATTAGGTTGTTTGTTTTTTTGATATTGGGCTGCGTGAGCTGCTTGTAAGTTTTGGAGATTAATCCTTTGTCAATTGCTTCATTTGCAAATGTTTTCTTCCATCCTGAGGGTTGTCTTTTGGTCTTGTTTATGGTTTCCTATGCTGTGCAAAAGCTTTTAAGTTTCATTAGGTCCCATGTCTTTATTTTTGTTCTTATTTCCATTTCTCTAGGAGGTGGGTCAAAAAGGATCTTGCTCTGATTTATGTCAAAGAGTGTTCTGCCTATGTTTTCCTCTAAGACTGATAGCATCTTTAGGACTCTCTATGTATAGTATCATGTTATCTGCAAACAGTGACAGCTTTACTTCTTCTTTTCCTCTCTGATTGCTGTTGCTAAAACTTCCAAAACTATATTGGATAATAGTGATGAGAGTGGGCATCCTTGTTCCTGATTTTAGAGGAAAGGTTTTCAGTTTTTCACTATTGAGAATGATGTTGGCTGTGGGTTTGTCATATATGGCCTTTATTATGTTGAGGTAAGTTCCCTCTATCCTACTTTCTGGAGAGTTTTTATCATAAATGGGTGTTGAATTTTGTCAAAAGCTTTTTCTGTATCTATTGAGATGATCATATGGTTTTTCTCCTAAATTTGTTAATATGGTGTATCACATTGATTGATTTGCATATATTAAAGAATCCTTGCATTCCTGGGATAAACCCCACTTGATGTGTATGATCCTTTTAATGTGCTGTTGAATTCTGTTTTCTAGTATTTTGTTGAGGATTTTTGCATCTGTGTTCATCAGTGATATTGGTCTGTAGTTTTCTTTTGTTGTGACATCTTTGTCTGGTTTTGGTATCAGGATGATGGTGGCCTCATAGAATGAGTTTGGGAGTGTTCCTCCCTCTATATTTTGGAAGAGTTTGAGAAGGATAGGTGTTAGCTCTTCTCTAAATGTTTGATAGAATTCGCCTGTGAAGCCATCTGGTCCTGGGCTTTTCTTTGTTGGAAGATTTTTAATCACAGTTTCAATTTCAATGCTTGTGATTGGTCTGTTTGTATTTTCTGTTTCTTCCTAGTTCAGTCTCAGAAGGTGGTGCTTTTCTAAGAATGTGTCCATTTCTTCCAGGTTGCACATTTTATTGGAATATAGTTGCTTGTAGTAATCCCTTATGATTCTTTGTATTTCTGCAGGGTCAGCTGTTACTTCTTTTTCATTTCTAATTCTGTTGATTTGAGTCTTCTCCCCTTTTTTCTTAATGAGTCTGGATAGTGGTTTATCTTCTCAAAGAACCAGCTTTTAGTTTTATTCATCTTTGCTATTGTTTCCTTCATTTCTTTTTCATTTATTTCTGATCTGATCTTTATAATTTCTTTCCTTCTGCTAACTTTGGGGGTTTTTTTTGTTCTTGTTTCTCTAATAGCTTTAGGTATAAGGTTAAGTTGTTTATTTGAGATGTTTCTTGTTTCCTGAGGTAGGATTGTATTGCTATAAACTTCCCTCTTAGAACTGCTTTTGCTGCATCCCATAGGTTTTGGGTCATGGTGTTTTCATTGTCACTTGTTTCTAGGTATTTTTTTATTTCCTCTTTGATTTCTTCAGTGATCTCTTGGTTATTTAGTAGTGTACTGTTTAACCTCCATGTGTTTGTATTTTTTACAGTCTTTTTTCCTGTGACTGATATCTAGTGTCATAGCATTGTGGTCGGAAAAGATACTTTTTACAATGTCAATTCTCTTAAGTTTACCAAGGCCTGATTTTTGACCCAAGATATGATCTGTCCTGGAGAATGTTCCATGAGCACTTGAGAAGAATGTGTATTCTGTTGTTTTTGGATGGAATGTCCTATATATATCAATTAAGTCCATCTTGTTTAATATGTCATTTAAAGCTTGTGTTTCCTTATTTATTTTCAGTTTGGATGATCTGTCCATTGGTGAAAGTGAGGTGTTAAAGTCCCCTGATATTATTGTGTTACTGTCAATTTCCCCTTTTATGGCTGTTAGCATTTGCCTTATGTATTGAGGTGCTCCTATGTTGGATGCATAAATATTTACAATCATTATATCGTCTTCTTGGATTGATCCCTTGATCATTATGTAGTGTCCATCTTTGTCTCTTTTACTAGTCTTTATTTTAAAGTCTATTTTGTCTGATATGAGAATTGCTACTCCAGCTTTCTTTTGATTTCCATTTGCATGGAATATCTTTTTCCATCCCCTCACTTTCAGTCTGTATATGTCTTTACATCTGAAGTGGGTCTCTTGTAGACAGCATATATATGGGTCTTGTTTTTGTATCCATTCAGCCAGTCTGTGTCTTTTGGTGGGAGCATTTAACCCATTTACCTTTAAGGTAATTATCGACATGTGTGTTCCTATTACCATTTTCTTAATTGTTTTGGGTTTGTTATTGTAGGTCTTTTCCTTCTCTTGTGTTTCCTGCCTAGAGAAGTTCCTTTAGCATTTGTTGTAAAGCTGGCTTGGTGGTGCCAATTTCTCTTAACTTTTGCTTGTCTGTAAAGGTTTTAATTTCTCCATCAAATCTGAATGAGATCCTTGCTGGGAAGAGTAATCTTTCATCACTTTAAATACGTCCTGCCACTCCCTTCTGGCTTGCAGAGTTTCTGCTGAAAGATCAGCTGTTAACCTTATGGGGATTCCCTTGTATGTTATTTGTCACTTTTCCCTTGCTGCTTTTAGTATTTTTTCTTTGTATTTAATTTTTGATAGTTTGATTAATATTGCCTTGGTGTGTTTCTCCTTGGATTTATCCTCTATGGGACTCTCTGTGCTTCCTGGACTTGATTGACTATTTCATTTCCCATGTTAGGGAAGTTTTCAACTATAATCTCTTCAAATATTTTCTTAGACCCTTTCTTTTTCTCTTCTTCTGGGACCCTATAATTCAAGTGTTGGTACCTTTAATGTTGTCCCAGAGGTCTCTGAGACTGTCCTCAATTCTTTTCATTCTTTTTTCTTTATCATGATCTGCGGTAGTTATTTCCACTATTTTATCTTCCATGTCTCTTATCCGTTCTTCTGCCTCAGTTATTCTGCTATTGATTCCTTCTAGAAATCAATATATTGATTCCTTCATATATTGTGTTGTTCATCATTGTATTTCTCTTTAGTTCTTCTACATCCTTATTAAGCATTTCTTGTATTTTCTCCATTCTATTTACAAGATTTTGGATCATCTTTACTATCATTACTCTGAATTGTTTTTCAGGTAGACTGCCTATTTCCTCTTCATTTGTTTGGTCTGGTGGGTTTTTACCTTGCTCCTTCATCTGCTGCATATTTCTCTGTCTTTCCATTTTGCTTAACTTACTGTGTTTGGAGTCTCCTTTTCACAGGCTGCAGGTTCATAGTTCCCATTGTTTTTGGTATCTGCCCCCAGTGGCTAAGGTTGGTTCAGTGGCTTGTCTAGGCTTCCTGGTGGAGGGGACTGGTGCCTGTGTTCTTGTGGGTGGGGCTGGATCTTGCATTTCTGGTGGGCAGATCCACGTCCGGTGGTGTGTTTTGGGGTGTCTGTGAACTTAGTATTAATTTAGGCAGCCCCTCTGCTAATGGGTGGTGTTGTGTTCCTGTCCTGCTAGTTGTTTGGCATGGGGCATCCAGCACTGGAGTTTGCTGGCTCTTCAGTGGAGCTGGGTCTTAGTGTTGAGATGGAGGTCTCTTTATAGAGCTCTCGCCAGTTGATCTTACATGGGGCTGGGAGGTCTCTGGTGGTCCAATGTCCTGAATTCGGCTCTTCCACCTTAGAGGCTCAGGCCTGACACCAGGCCAGAGCACCAAGACCCTCGTGATGTCTGTTTTCCTTCCTGCTACTTTCCTTCTCCTTCTCCCTTAGAATCCTCTCACCAGCAAAGCTGCTTGGTTTTCTCTGCCAGCCACAAAGAAGCTGTCTTTAACTCTGTCCAAGGTTGGGTGGAAGTACTTGAGTGGTCCTAGACGACCAGGTCAGGTTTATTATCCTTCCCCTACATGGTAGCAGTTTCTCATGAGTAAACAGTTCTCTATTGATAGTGTGCCTTTTATCATTCTCTTGGGTCTTCAAATGATTGTAACAATTTTCCCGTTTTATACTAGACTGAATGGACTATGAGTCACTTTCCTTTTCACACATGTTCAACCCTTTTGCTCCTACCTCATTTTGCCAGGATTCCATTTCTTTGTGGGTACCTGTGCAGGTGAGCTGGGTCCTCTGCTCGGGGCCTCACACAGGAGGCTGCACGGGAGCTGCTGGTCAGGACTGGAGACTCATTTAAAGCTCCAGATCCTCTAGCAGGCACATGGTTGTTGTTGGAATTCGCTTCCTTTTGGTTGTTGAGCTCAGGCCCTCAGCTGATAGAGACCATCTGCTATTCCCTCACATGTGGGCCCCTCTCCAAAATGGAAGTTCACTCCTCGGGCAGCCGTCCTGTCACAGAGTCACCTGAGGGCCGGGCGTCCTGTCCTGGGGCTCCTTTCCTGAGGTCCCAGAGACGCCTGAGCGGTGGCCTCCTGTCAGGGGCTTCCCGGTCAGGTGCAGTCACCTGAGGGCCGGGCGTGGGGTCTGAGTCATGTGGGGCGCTGGGCACTCACCTTCTCTGCTCCCGAGTGCACCATCAGGGGCTTCGGCAGGCGTCTGAGCCCGGTTTATATTCTTAACAATAAACGTACAAGAGTGCCCATTTCCTCCTTAATTTACCAATAGTATGTTACCAAAGGTTTTTGTCTTGTCCAAATTGATAGGTGAAAATGATACCACAGTGTCACATTTTACTTTGCATTCTTTGTAATGCATGAATTTGACCATCTTTTTAGACTTAGTTTTCTATATGCTTAAGACCCAATATTTATTTGCTTTTCTTGATGGGCTCTTTATTATAAATTAGGAAGAATTCTTTTAAGAATTAAGAATTCTTTTAAGAAAATCAGCCCTTTATCTGTGATAGGAGTTGAGAATTTTTCCCCCAGTTTGTTGTGTGTCTTTTTAATATTTGTGGGTATTTTTTCCCAACCGTTTAGAATTGTGTGTTGTCAACATTACAAATTGTTTATGGCTTCAGATTTTGTGTCCTATTTCAAAAGCTCCTCTCCTATACGAGGATATTTAAGAAATGTTTTACCCATATTTTCCTTGGTACACTAATGGTTTCACTTTTTACATGATAATATTTGATCTGTGTAGAATATAGTTTGATGCAATGTGTGGATGGGGATCCAAATTTATTTTTTTTCCAGATGATTACAGAACTGGGTGTGTTGAATAATCTGTCTTCTCTATTGATTTGAAATGTCACTTTTATCATTTACTAAGTTCCCATATCTACTTAGATTTATTTCTGGGCTTTCAATATGCTATAGAACCATATTGTTTTAATTACTATAGTTTCAAACAAAATCAAACAAAATACACAGAAACACATACATATGTCCTTACTTCAAGACTCTTACTTGAAGAGACTCTTACTCAAATTATTTTGCATAATTTTCCTGGTTATTCTTTCTTGTTTATTTTTCTCCTTAAACTTTAGAGTCAGCTTGTATAATTTGCAAAATATTCTGTTGGTATTTTACGGGTTGTGTTAACTTAAGAAGAATTGACATCTTTATAATGTTGTGTCTTCCTTTTCAAGAATATGACACACCTTTCCATTTGTTCAGATCTTCATTCGTGTACCCAATATCATTTTAAAGTAGTCCTCAGAGTGTTCATATTAATTAGGATTAAGTGGTGCAAATCACACAGAACCACCAAATACCAACCACTAATAGCTGAAAGAACATAGAAATGTGCTTCTCTCTTCTCTTCAAGAATTCTGGAGGTGGTCATTCCAGGGTTGGTATGGTACCCACCACTGTCAGGGTCCCAGGCTGTTTCTATAATATTACTCTGTCATGACTGGCTTTCATTCTAACATGTTCTTACAGTCCAAGAAAGCTACTGGAGCTCTGGCTGTTATATGTGCATTCCAAAATATAGTCAGACAGTGATAGGGAAGAAAGATGCCTCCTTCCTGTAAGGAACTTCTGTAAAGTTACACAAACAGCATGTCTGCAATGGAGGCTACAAAATAATTCTTAATTCCTAGTGGCCGTGTGCTGAGCTAAAAAACCAGGGAAGAGAATTGGCAGTCTCTGCCAAAGGGGATTATATTATTTGTCTTGGTGCTTTACACATACTTATATCTGTTATTTGATTTATAAGTTTCAAGTTTTATCTTTTGACCCTCCAGCTATAAAATATGAAAAAATCAGTGTATTTATTTTATCTTTCACCATTTTCCCCTCCTCCTCCCAGCTTTTGCTAGTTAAATCATTAGAATTGTAGGAGTGGAACAAAAAAACCTTTCCTCTACCCATTAGGTTCTGTAGCTGGGGCCTGTGAATTAAACTAACAAAAGGCAGATTAACAGAAGAAAAAAAAAAAACAGTTTATTTATGCATGCAAAGTGCAAACACATGGGAGAATTTTGTGATGAGTAACTCAAAGGGGTAGTTAGAAATTGAGGCTTATATATCATCCTAAAAAGGGCAATGAATTGTGGAGAAGTGACAAGACAAAGGAAAGAGGATGTCTTTGGGCTCCCAGGGGTGGTAAATTGTGGGAACGTGAGTATATATATGTGGAAATTACTACATTAATCTTCCTAATGGAAGATTAGGGTTACTGTAGTAAGGTTTGTGTTTGTGCAGAGCCATCTCTGAGCCAACTTTCTGTTTCTAGTGGTGATGCTTGTTTCTCTTCCTCTTGGTATGAGAGAGGGGAGGGGGAAGACCTTCACAAAGGGAAATTTATGTCCTGTTCTTGGGCAGTTGGGAAGAAGGCAGTGAGCTCCTTCTATGTCTTCTGCTTCTTAGTTGCTTTCATCTCAAAGTAATCCTATGTCAAAGTGATATATTTGAGGGTGATATTTTCTGATCCCCTTCACTACCTTGTAAGATTATAATTCACATTTGTTTTAGTTTTAGTCCCACAGCTAAACAGTCAGTACTCACCACCAGTCTTTTGGCCTTAATTTTCCATTAATCTCTTTGTCAGGTAAAGTTTGTCTTCCTCCAGTTTCTTCAAAAAGAGCTCATGGGGGGGCTTCCCTGGTGGCGCAGTGGTTGAGAGTCCGCCTGCCGATGCAGGGGACACGGGTTCGTGCCCCGGTCCGGGAAGATCCCACACGCCGCGGAGCGGCTGGGCCCGTGAGCCATGGCCGCTGAGCCTGCGCGTCCGGAGCCTGTGCTCCTCAACGGGAGAGGCCACAACAGTGAGAGGCCCGCGTACCGGGAAAAAAAAAAAAAAAAAAGAGCTCATGGGAACTACGTTCTCTGAGTTATTTCATGTCCTAAACTGTTTCCTATTTTCTATATATTCATATTAACTAGCTGTAAAATTCTTAGATATGACTTTATTTTCTTGATGTATTTGTAAACACTGCTCCAATGCTCCTAGAATGGAATGTTGATATGGAAAAGTTTGAGGCCAGCCTGATTATTTCTCTCATATAGTTGACCTGAGATTTTGATTTGAATGCCCAAATTTTCTTTGTTTATCTTTTGAATCCAATAACTTGCAATTGATTGTTCTGTAGGTGGATCTGCATGAATTTTTCCTAGCATGGAGTATGTCCTTTCAAATTGTACATTCAAGTCTTCTTTTATTTCTGAATAATTTCCTTGAATTATACCTTGAAATATTTTTTCTGTTCCATTATTTGAGGTCTCATCTTCAGAGATACCGATTAGATGCCTGCTGAATCTTTTTTTCTCTATTCCTTTTGAATTTTTCATCCATTTCTCTCTTTGGCTCCTTTTTTTCCCATCCTGTCTTTTATTCCTGTCTATCTTCAGATGTGCTGCTTCAAATATATCTTTCATTTCTGTGATGATTTAATTTTTTTCTTCCTCCTCTTCTTGAGATTTTCCAACTTATATATCATTTCCTACTTTGACTTACCATATTTTCCTTGTGCTCTTATTTTGAAGACATGCTTGGTCCCTATTTTTAAAAGATTATGTTTCAATAATGGCATTATGTGTTTTCATCTCTTCTTTAGCATTTTTCTAGTGAGTGTTCTCTATTTGCTATTTGTTAGTTTCCTTTTTTTCCTGGACTGTCTTAGTATATATGTTTTATAGATTCCTTACTGACTATTACTCAGTTTTGAATGAAGTAAGTTCTTCTCGGACCAGCTGCTTTCAGGAGGTTGGAGTGGGGCCAGAGAATTCCAGGGGCCCCGCCCGTCCCAGGCTAGTAGGAATTTGCCTTTAGGCACAGCATTGTGTATGTGAGTTCAACTTTATTCTTTATTCTTTATTATCTCTTGTCAAAAATAGCACTGCAGGATTGCTCACAAGGCAGACTCTCCCTCTCCACCTCACTCACAAAGTACTTCTAGCAATTATGGCTTTTCTTTATAATTTCTCCTTCAGCCCTATAATTCTAAGCTTCTGTAGCCTTTGTATCAAAAGGTCAAGGACGTTCTCAGCCATGAATGTCTGCTCTTGGCATTTCTCCATATCCCCATTTGACCTTTACATATAACCTTTCTAAAAAAGAATATGGATTCCTCTAAGTCTCATTAATGAGGGAGTTAGTGTTTCTGTTTCCTATTCTCCTTATTGCTTTTGAGTGATTTGGAAGAAGTGGAGAAACTTCTAAGTATATTGTTAAATTGAAAATGGCTATGCCTCCGCATGAGATGATCCTTGCTAATGCCTAGAGACTCCAGAATCCTGTATATTTCGTATTTTCTAAAGAGAAGAATTCCCTGTGCCTGTGGCATAGTCTTCTGTAGCTCCCCAAAAGTGATAGCAGAAAAATAGAAACTGAGGGAAAAAGTCTCAATCATCTATATATACACCAAACTTCATATAAATGTCTTGATTACATTTAGATAAAAATCTACCTGTTATGAACTCCATGAGTGATAACAATTGGTTTATTTGTTATGAATTTTTGTTTCATGTAGTATGATTATGTGATTTACCTTAAAGAAATTCCAAATCTTAATCTGCTAAATGGGGATTTTTCCTTCAAAGGGGTGACCTTTGGAATACACTAATTCTAATGGTGTATATCACAGATCAGAATATTTCTGGAATATCTCTAAAGAGTTACGACTATAATTAGTTTATAAGACACAAAAGTGCTTTGTTACTTTCTCAGTCCTGAACTCAGCTAATCATTCACCTTATTAACAAGACAGTGCCATCTGACTCCACATTTTTTCAAAAATAATCACATCCTGGGACTTCCCTGGCGGTTCAGTGGTTAAGATTCTGCGCTTCCACTGCAGGGGGCACAGGTTTGATCCCTGGCTGGGGAACTAGGATCCCACAAGACGCAGGGCTGGGCAAAAAAAAAAGTTACATCCACCTTCAAAAAATATGTGGCCATCACCAATCAGGTCATCATCTTACATGTTTTACATTCAAATGAATGTTTCCTCTCCATGACAATTACTTCAAAGACAGAGATTCAGATGTGTCTCAAAGGGCAACAAAGGAAAAATTTTTAGGTGCCTTAATCAATGGCAGTATTATTTATATTAACATTAATTATTACGAGCATGCAGAGGTAATTTTTATGTATATAAAGAATTTTTTTGAAAAACTGGGAATGATTTTTCTGTAGAACATAAAGACTTGGAGGGATAGCTATGATTGAATTCTGCTCACGAATACCTGTGTTAATTCAAGTTAAAAGTACATAGATATGCTAATATGACCTTGAGAAATGGGAATATATTGTAAGCCTCCACAAAAGCTGGGCTGTAAGTTCTTATCTCTCTGCTCTCTTCTGTGGCAGCTCTGCTTTAACAACCTTCTTTGGCCTGGGAACACCTCTGGCTCAGATAGTGTTAGACTGTCTTCGGCCCACATGATGGTCTCTGATCTAATTCATGTAGTCTTGATTTTACTGGAAGTACATGGTAATATGAGGAATTCACCTTAAGCTTCATGACCCATTCAGGATATCCTCTGTTATGCATGGTCTTAGGTTGTAAGACTACAAATATACAGTCCGTGGCTTCAAGGATCTCTCCACTGGAGTGGAAGGGCAACACGGAGGTGGAGAGAAAGGGAAGGAAAGAAAAAAGTAGGTGAACGTTCATACAACCTTGGGATATGGCTATGTGGTATAAGTGAGATATAAATAAAATGGTATGGGAACCCAGGGAAACCCAGAGGAGGAAAATATTTGAAAGCTGATCAAGTAGAAGAAAGAGGAAATCTATTCTCTGTTTCTCCAAAGAACAAAACTTGGACCAGTAGTTAGAAAGTACAGTGAAGCAGATTTTGGCTCAATATAAAGGAATTTTTTAACAGCTACAATTGTCCAAAAATAGACCAAACCAACTGTCTGGAAAAAGTAGCAGGGTCTGAATCACAGATGTTTATTCAGAGGCTGTGCAATGGTGATCTGTCAGGGTATGTATGTCACAATGAGTGGTATGAAAAAATGAAAAACACATGATTTCCAAGGACCCTTCCCTCCCTAAAATTCTGCTCTCTACTTCCAAGTTCTTTGTGTTTGTCCAAATCAATCTTATTACCTTATAGTCACACTTTATAGGTTGCTAAAATTCAGATTATAGAATCTACCGATGTCAGTCAAATTTGGTTTCTCTGTAGGAGTAAATAAATGTAAACGTATCTGATAGATTACTTAACAATTGTTAGTTGAATTTGAATCAGTAAAAAATAAGCACGTGAAAAGAAAAGCTTTGATGCTTTCTGGAAAGGCAGGGCATACACACATATGCAACCATCCGAATCTCATTCCTTCTCCCAGTCTTAATGGAGGGCTGAGAAATGAACTTGGATTTGTTTGCAGGAGATAATGTTTGAGGTAACTAGGACCAAGCTTTCCATACCTTGGATAGAGGAAATCCATAGTCCACTCAATAATATTACAATGTCTTCCTTAAACAGTGACTCACATGCTCATATTGAGAAATATGGATAATTTCTGGAGGTATGTGGAATGTGGAAGTTAATTTATAGACTTCTGTTGCATTAGTTAGCAATTTGACCAAGAGGGAAAGAAGATGATTCTGTTATTGATCGATTTAATTTGTGGTACTGGCTTTGATTAAAGAATTCATCAGAAATTGAGGTAAAGATAATATTTTAAATGATACTTTTACTTATTACTCACAAGTTTCATGATCTTTGCCTACAGTACCAGCATTATTAAGATGGGTTAATCAAAATTTTCTTTATAAAAGAAACATAAATGATAATAAGGAATAATAGTTACATTAATTGAGCACCTTCTATGTAATTAACTTGTATTATCTTTTATAGGATAGATGCTAACATTTCCACTACACAGGTTGTCACCAAGATTTGATTGTTTGTAAATAGCTCAAAACACACTCAAGTCCAAGCTATTTGTCCTTGTAGCCCACTTTCTCAGCTGCTATACAATACTGCCTTGGGCTCACCAGACAAGCTACCTAATAGAATGGAAATGGCTAAACTTTGCACCTTCTCTGAGCTGCACATCATTTTGGAATTCACATCAGTTATCTTTCCAACATGAACTAAGGGATGGACCATTACCAGGTAGTGTCATATGTGGGGAAACTGATTTCAGCCCAATAGCAGGTGTCTTCTTGCCTTTTAGAGAGACTCCAACTTGGTGCAGTGGTAGAAAAGTACATTTAAGCTATAAATATTAAGGTGAACATTTTTGTGGGATGCATGGAAAGCTTAAGACACATCAAATTTTGAAGGGAAAAATTTAAGCCTATGACTACCATTTTCCCTGCGGGTTAAAGATGAAATGGAGGTGAATATGCCTTCTTCTTTTCCCTTCAATGAGGGAATTTAATCTGAATAGTTTTGTTCAGGATATTTCTAGGGAACTTGAACACTATATGAATGTTTAAAATATTTTATTTTCCTGTTATTGTCCCTTCTGGCAGTAAATGTAAGTTTTCATAGACTTTCTAAGTGTGGTTTTGAATAATGTTACATAAATGTTTTAGAGTATTATGCTAGGGAATATGGGTAGCAGTATCTTAGTCCTCAAACTTTATAAATAATACCAACAAGAGCTGTCCTTTTCTAAGCAGGAACTATGCTTTTTACATGCATTAGATTATTTAATCTGTATAACTTATTAGTTGAGTTTTATTACCCCCATTTTATAAATGAGGAAATGGAAGCTTAAAGAGTTTAAGCACCTTTAATTCACTCAGCTAGTAAATAAAGGCCTACATTCAAATTCATAGGGTTTTTTTTTTTTTTTTTTTTTTTTTGTGGTACGCGGGCCTCTCACTGTTGTGGCCTCTCCCGTTGCGGAGCACAGGCTCCGGATGCGCAGGCTCAGCGACCATAGCTCACAGGCCCAGCCGCTCTGCGGCATGTGGGATCCTCCCGGACCGGGCCACGAACCAGCGTCCCCTGCATCGGCAGGCGGACTCTCAAGCACTACGCCACCAGGGAAGGCCCTCAAATTCATAAGTTTTTGACTCCAAACTTCTGCCTCATTTACATTTTTAGAAGTTTCATTTTTTCTGGAGATAGTATTTCTAAATAATGCACTTCTGAATGGTACTAAATAAGACCCTTATAAGCCCTGAGTTATTCTCAGTTTCTTTACAACATGAAGTTTTTACAGCTTTGTTTGTAAAAGTGAAAAATATTTGTTTATCATGACTGAATGACTGTTGGCTACTGAAGATGGAATGAATGCCCAGGCTAGCGAGGCACATCGATTTGCTAGGCAGCATTAAAAACCTATTTATAAGAGTATTTTAATTGTTTTTATTTTATTATATTTTAAATTTTGATTATGGACTATTTCAAACACAGAAAGGTATCACAAAATGTCCTGTTGGACATCTATGTCACTACCATCTTACTTTAATAAATATTAACATTTTGCCATATTCTTTTCGGATCTTTTTTGTAAGGAAATTTTGATACAACTAAAATACCCCTACTCTATTACATTGGCTTTCATCCCTCCCCAGCGATCTTCACTATCTTGAAGTTCTTGTATGTTCTTCCCACATATACTTTATTATTTACATAAGTATATTCATACCATTATGTATTGATACTAGTTTTATGTGGTTTTGAAATATATATAAATAACATTACATATTCCGGTTTTTTCACTTATCTTTATATTTTTGAGAATTATCTATATTGATACACATATGTCTTGTTTTTCATTCTAACTGTTCTATAATATCCCATTGTATGAATACACAATTTTTGTTTATTCCTCTGTTGATGAAAATTTAGCTTATTTTCCATTTTTGCCTATTATAAATAATGCTGTATTGAACATTCTAGTAAATGTCTCCTTTTGCACATTTGTAAGTGTTTTTCTGGGTTGTGTACCTGGGAGTGGTAATATCAATTTCTATTTCCAGTAACAGGGTATAAGAGTTTCCCAATGTTCTCACAAGAACTTGGTATTATCAGAATTTTTAAATTTTGCAAACTACAAAACAACTTCCCTTTATACTTCAAAAACATCAGCATCATGAAAGACAAGGAAAGGCCAAGGAGCTGTTCCAGATTAAAGGAGACTGAAGATACATGACATCTAAAAGCAACATGTGATCCTTGATTGGGAAAATGAGACAGTTTGATCCATGTTAATTTTTCTAAAGTTTGATCATTGTAGCATGGTTATATAAGAGAACATTCTTAGAAGATACTCATGGAAATATTTAGGGATAAAATGACATGATGTCTGAAAATTATTTTCAAATGCTTTAGCAATATAATCATAATAGACACAGGGAGCAAGATAAAGCAAATGTGGCAAATTTCTAACATTCGTGAATCAAGGTGAAAAGTCTGAAATCACTTTATTTTACTTTCAACTTTTCTGTGCGTTTGAATTTTTTTCAAAAGAAAAAATGTTTGCCAAACGTATATGTGTGAATTGGTATTAATTTTTTAAATGTACTCTTCTCTGATTACCAATGAGATTGAACATCTTTTCATACATTTGTTGGTCATTCAGTTTTCCTTTCTTGTGAATTTAAATTCTTTTTCCTAATTCTACTTGGCTGTTTGTCTTTACCTTAGTGACTTGTCAAAATTCTATCATGTCCTGGATACTGATCCTTGGTCAGTATGTTTTGCAAGCAGCCTGTCTCCCTCTTTGGTTTGTCTTTTAACTTCATGTAATGGTTCACTAAGGAGTCGCAACCTGTGAATGTGTGAAAGTGACTTTGTTTTCAATAATTTCCCACTAACTGTCTTATTTTGAACTCTTCTTTTCCACTGAATGGAGGAGCCCTTTACAACACCTTGTCAAGGCTCCATAACTTTCCAGTGACTTTGGGTTATTAGAAAGTCTCATGTTTGTAATTAAAGAGATAGTTATGTTTATTTTGAAACTTGAGAATTCCCTGGCAGTCAGTGGTTAGAACTTGGTGCTTTCACTGCTGAGGGCCGGGGTTCAATCCCTGGTGGGGGAACTAAGATCCTGCAGGCCATGCTGCAGGGCCAAAAATAAGTAAATAAATAAATAAATAAATAAAAATTATTGAGAGAGAGAGAGAAAAAGAAAGAAAGAAAGAAAACCTCTCCAAATCAATCTAGCACTCTTCTCCTCACTCCTATAGCACAAGCTAAACCTCTGAAGGTGATTCCAGTGGCTGAAGGCTGTGGTCTGCTTTGTCCACACCTCCTCCTGTTAGCTCTTCTAGGTGTTCATCCTGTGCTATGTGGAGAGGCAAGGGGAAGAAGCTGAAAGGTAAACATTTTTCCCTTGAGTTAACTGCAGGTTGCAGTCTCTTCCTTGTTGTTCGTCACTAGTGCTCTAACACTGATCAAATCCTGATGTCCTGCTTGTGGCCGTCACCAAACTGCTGCCTGTCTAACTGGGCGGGGGCATGTTTAAAGGGTTTGAGAAGGCGATGCACAGCTCCCTGATGCAGAGATCTGGCTCTCACTTGAGGTGTGGATCTAATTTTCACCTTTCCCATAAGGAGAGCCCATTGTCCAAGCCCCATGTATTGAAAAGATTATCGTTTCCCACTGATGTGTATTCCATCCAACATGGTGGACATTTGTCTCTGTTTGTCAAATATTGAGAGTACAGGTTGACCCAATGGCTGTTCCTCTCTTATCACAGTTCTTTTTCCTTTCTGACTAAATTACCAGGATCAGGCCAGCAAGCCTGCTAGAACAGCCATCTAATTGGAAGCAGGACGCCAGGCTCCCTTTTGTACAGGCAACCCTAAACTTTACATTGCCTTGGATTTCCTTCTTCCCTTCGCTTCTAGGAGGCGGGCTGCACCTTCTCCCTTCCACACAGGTCAGGGAGAGAATAACCTCTCTCCCCGCAAAGCCCATGATCCCTCCCATGTCTCACTCTCTTTCCTAATGTGAGGTGAGGAGAAAGTAGTTGGTAAGTTCAATACAGGTCCAGTGAGTCTCAGTAAGCCCTGAGGGGAGGTGGATGGCGCCAGCTGCAGGGGCCAACGTGGTCTTAGACCATGGTGGCTGACCTGGTACTTAGCATCCTTTTTCATCAGTCTTGGGCTTATCAACAATTCCAGGACAGCAGGAAAAATCCCATCTGACATAAGATTACATGTTATTGATATTCTTCCTTGTATGAAAGTTTTAAAGTGTCCTAACATGGTCAGATGTATCAACATTTTCCTTATGGCTTATCCTTTCTGTTAGCTTTCTCAAGAAACATTACCATATTCCTTTCAAAGTGTTTGCTTTTCACATTTAGATTTTTCGTCCATTTGGCTCTCTTCTTTAATATATGGTGTGAGGAAGGTCTAATTTTAACTTTCCCTGTAAGGATAGTCCATTGTCTAGGCCCTATTTGTTGAGCAGTCTTTTCTTTCCCACTGATTTGTATTACCGCCTTTCAAGCTGCTTTTCACTGATAAACACTTCGTTGTTTTTTCTTTCTATAGGAATATGCCTGCATTGTCCCCAAAACTTAATTATATCCCACCCACAGTGAATTGTCCCAGTGAGGTTTCGTTGGAGCAGGGATTGTATTCACTGTTGCATCTCCAGTGCCTAGTATGGTACCTGGCACAGAGCTGGCGCTCACTAAAAATATTTGGTGAATGAATGAATGAGTCCTGCCTAAGGTCTGTCCTGGGGTCCAGATTCCACACAACTCAACAAGTTTTATACATATTTTATTGTGACTGATAAAATGGGCTTTTCCTTTTTGATAGCATGGGCTCCCTCTCAATCTGTCATTATTCTCTGAGACAGACATTTTGAATTATCCTAGATTTCTCCTTTTTACTTGACTTTGGCATCTAGTAGGTCACTTTGGTTCATAATTCATACTTTCTTAAAACTGAGGTACATTTTCCACCCTCACTATATCTGCATTTCAGTTAGAACTTTTTTTTCTTTTCTTTATTGTCTTTTTAATGCTTGATATATGCACAAGAATATGTGCAGCACGTCAATTATGAAGTATAATTACATGCATACCTAGGAAGCCACCACTTCCGTGAGAGGGGTAACATTATCTGTCCACTGCCTCTGAATGGGTGCCCCTCCCTAGGCCACACCCTTGCCTCCACCTAAGGGGTAGTCACTATCTGGAAGTCTGGGTTTCTCATCCTCTGGCTTTGGCTTTCTTTTCAAATATAGGTTTATCACAAATATAGATAGTCCTAAAAATGCATTTTGTGGATTTACTTTTATTTAGTAACCTTATAAGGATAGTTTCATACTTTGTGAAGTCTGCAACTTGAATTTGTCATTCAACATTTATGCTTCTAAGATTCATCCGTACTGTTGTGTGTGGCCATGGTTCATTAATTGCATTAATTAATTTCATTAGTGAACAGAATGACATTACACTGTGTAACATACCATGATTTATTTGTCTATTTTTCTGTTGGTATTTGTTTGGACTATTTCCAGGTTTTTAGCTGTCTCAGACAAGATTGCTATAAACCTTGTCTATGTCTGTCTCTTGGTCCACATGTGCTAAGTTTCTCTAGGGCCTATACCAAGGAGTGGCCTTTCTGAGTGAAAGGATATGCAAGTGTCCAACTTTAAAAGATAACACCAAATTGATAGGGGATTAAGAGGTACAGACTACTATGAATAAAATAAGCGGCAAGGATATATTGTACCGCAGAGGGAAAGATAGCCATTGTTTTATAATTTTAAATGCAGTGTACTCTATAAGAATATTGAATCACTGTGTTGTACACCTGAAACTAATATAATATTGTAAATCAGCTGTACTTCAATTACAAAAAGATGATGCCGACTTGTTTTTCAAAGTGCTCTACTGTACTTGTACTCATGCCAGTGAAGTACAAAAGTCCCATTGATCCATATCCTCTCCAACACTTGGCATTATAAAATTTATTAATTTTTCCCTTTTCAGATATAAAATTGTATCACTTTTTTCCTTTTTTCCAGTTTTATTGAGATATAATTAACATACAGCACTGTATAAGTTTAAGGTGTACAGCATAATGATTTGACTTACATACATCATGAGATGATTATCATAATAAGTTCAGTGAACATCAGTCATCTCATATAGATACAAAATTAAACAAATGGAAAAAAAAATTTTTCTTGTGATGAGAACGCTTTGGATTTACTCTCTTACCAACTTTCATATATAATATAAAAGAGTGTTAATTGTATTTATCATGTTGTACATTACATCCCTAGTACTTATTTATCTTATAATGAAGTTTGTACCATTTGACTGCCTTCATCCAATTCCCCTCCCCACCCCCATGTATCTCCTTTTAATTGTAATTTGTATTTCCCCAAGAAAAGATTTTGAGACTGTTTTATATGCATGTTGGCCATTCACAGTTCCATTTCAGTGAAGTGTCTGTTTGTCTTTTGCCCATTTTTCTATTGGATTATTTGAGTTTTTCTTATTAAAGTTCTTCATATATCTTGGATCCAGATTCTTTACCAGTTGTAAGTATCATCAATATTTTCTCCCAGTGTATGGCTTGCCTTTTTACTTTCTTTATGGTACCTTTATTAACAGAAGTTTTAATGAAGTTTTAATTGTAATGAAGTTGAGTTTATAAATCTGAAAAGTAGAAATTATAATAGAATTATAATTATAGTAGAAATACTATAATTAGAATTTTTATCTTGTTTAAAAAACATCCAGTTGTACACTGAATTTATAAATATATTCTCCTATACTTCCTTTTAAAGGATTTAAAAGCTTTGTCTTTCATATTTAAGATGCATGTGGAGTTCCTTTTTTTGTGCATGGTATGAAGTAGGGCTCCAATTTAATTTTTTCCATATGGTAAATAATTATCTTGTAAGAGCATTTATTTAGTTTGAAATATATTCACAACATATATTGCTATGAGAGGAAAACATATAACAGAATATATGGTATTTAGACAACATAAAATGTAATACATATAGTAATTAGTATATATACAAAATTTAAAGATATTGGAAAGACATACACTAAAATAACAGCAATGATTACCTTTGGACGGTGGGATCATTGATGATTTTCGTTTATTGTTTAGTTCTCTGTATTTTCCAAATTCTCCGTATTGAACATATATTTATATATTTTTTAAACAGTGAGAAATAAGGTGGTATCTATAGATGATAATTTAGTGTCAATGCGCCTTAAAGAGAAATCATTATTTGAAAGAGAAGCCATGAGTTGAAGTCTTTTAGCTTAACTTCTTTTGAAGCTTCTTGCATCCCCGGAGTGGGGTGGCAGTGAGGGTGAATGAAGGCTGGGTCAGGGCAATGTTTGTGGATCATTCAGTAAAACTCAGTACAAGGTGAAAAGGGATGAGGCTCTGAAATCTGGGTGAGTCTTCTGTAAATAGTTACATACAGCTTCTCTCCCCTGGGTTTTTTGCTTTACAGGTATGTAAGGCTCTTTGGGAAATAGGATCCAGATTACTTATGTGTACGGTTGGTGATACAATTTTTTTTTTTTTGGCCCAACAGCAGATAATGAAAAGACTTATAAAGCGGTATGTTTTGAAAGCACAAGTAGACAAAGAAAATGATGAAGTTAATGAAGGTAAGCACCTTCAACTTGAGAAACATCCTTTTACAACTAATTTAATAAACTTGGAAAACTTCATATTGAAGGATACTTTAAAAATCCAATATGGGAGAGTAAGAAATGAAAGTAAAAGTCAACCAGAAATAAATATTGTTAGTGCAATTCCTTCTTACCCTTCTTTCAAAAAAAAGAAAGAAAACAAATTTAAGTTGATTTTGGAGTTGCCTTGTATTTTGACTCATCATAATATATCAAAGCAAGACTAAGCCACTTAATCCCAGTAGGAAAGACGGGGGGCATTACTGATTTCAGTACAAAACATTTTAATAATAAATTAAAATTAAAACGTGTGGAAAAGAAAAAAAAAAATCCAATCTCAGGTAACTGGGTTCCTCCAAGATTGACAGGAGAATCTTACGCTACATTTCTAAAACTCTTTCTTTTTAAAGAAACTGTCACTTAAATTGTCAATCAGAGACAGTTTATCACTACAGAATGCCCTGATTTCTTAGAATGTAAAGTCTGCCATCTTTCTGGGAGTTTTTAATCCCTATTACATAAGTAGTCTGTAGTTTCATTTCTGTTTCAGGGAGTTCACATTGAGTGTTAACATTTTTCCAGTGATGCAGATAGAATAACGTTGGCTCAAACAGAATCCACATTTCTTTCTTTAGAAAAATCTTTACTTTGTTGTCCAGAAAGAAATCTCTAACCCATTTTTCTCATCTGGTGTTTCTCTTTTGCCTTTCACTTTTCTTCTTGGCACCTGTTTTCCAGGCATATCCTAGGCAGCACGTCTGTCTGGACTGTAACACTTTTTCATCAAAGGCTGGGGTATAAGACAAAGTACAGGTCCAGAGATGGAAAGAATTCAACCAGGGAGAAATAAGTTGCCCTAAAAATAGAAACTATAGCTTTCAACACCAGTGAGATGCTACTAGATAGAGCTACGCTGATAAGAAAAGGCTAAACTAAACTGTTGAGCTTTGAAGCCATTACTTGATTAATACAAGGAATCTCTTACAAATCTGAGTCAATACAATGGTATGTGTTTGTAGAAATCTAAGAATGTGTGATTGGAAACCAGCAAAAACCCAATCATGGTGACCTAGAAACAGTCTCAGAGAGACAGGATTGGAATCGAGTTTTAGTTTAGAAAGCAGAAACCTTACCTGTTGTACCATAACCTCCCTGAAAACAAACAAAAAAACTAAGTGAAGGGGGCAATGGGCCACCATGACAGCATCAAAAACAAGGAGTCATCTTCCAAGTCCTTTTATACAAAAGAGAAAAGTGAATTAAGGAAAATTTGGAGTTTTGAACAAAGTTCTAACTAAGAAAGTATATCATATAATTTAACCTGTTCACTGAATAAATGAAGAAGCTAAATCCCAAAGAGGTTGAGTAATTTGTGTTTCCTCTATTGGCAAACTAAGTACAACACTTAGTGTGTAGGCTTCCCATAACTCAAAAACAAGGAAGAAGAATGTAGTAGCAGGGAGGTGAAAGGGGGCCCACTGGGCTTATGGTCCAAATATGATATTAAATGCTGTGAGAATCCATTTCTTCCACCAAAGACTGGCCTCGCGATTTCTAATTTGATCAGTTTATTTCCTCTACGTTGCCAAATGTGAAAGGAAAAGCCCCCCCCACACACCTTTTTTTTGCCACAAAAAGAATCAAATGTTTTGTGTGTATTCCTGAGGAAGAGCTAGAATTCTTTGAAATAAAAGGTTCTGACGTTTATATAATAAAAGAACATAGATTATACTTTAAAGCATCATAAAGATACCAGGAAATATCATGAAAGATATGTTTTACATATGATTCTATTATAGAAAGCTATTAAAGTGCCAGTGATTTAAAGAATCATTTCTTGGATTCAAGATAAATTCATGCCCCAAGGTTTACCTTTCAAAGTCAATGGCTTATCTACATTACAATTATTCGCAAGAGAATCCAGTTATTAATTGCAATCTACACATGCTCAAAGTATTACCAAGCTAAATTATGGGAATAGTTGTGTTTTAATAGCCAGAAGTTTCCTATGGAGACTTCTGCGTATGTAAACATTGCCAGTGGTACTACATCTAAACTCCTTAATTTCACCATTGCTTGTTATTTCCTTATACATCATCCCCTGTGCCACAGAAACTAATTTGTTTGTTCCTTAGCTCCATGTTCATTGCCACTGCCTTCCCTAAGAAATACCCCTACTCTTTTTCCTTCCTTTCCCTTACTTCAAACTTGACCTCAGTTTACTTCTTACATGTGAGTATTTGCCTGTTATATAGATTGATTCATTTTTAGAAATGTTTCATTTTGCTAGGATTTCCTTCCAGCCTAGCAATGGGAGATGATCCATATAGGTGTCAACCCTTATGGCTCAGGGAACCAGACAAACTCCCTGAAGATAGAAAGGAGATACTCTGATTATAGACCAGTTAACAGAGAAATCACCCTGTGTTAAAAATTGGCTGAGCCACAGGACAATACTTTAGCTGAGTTTTACTTTTAAAACATAGCTGAACTACTTTTTATAGCTTTTTTTTCAAAAGCCAGTACATTTTTAAAGGCAGACATTCCTTAAACATTCTAAAGGAAAACACCTAAAGTAACTATGTTGGAGATGTTATGCGACAAATGCATTCATGTATAAATTTCACTCTTTGTTTTTTTCTAAATACGAAGGGCAAATTACCAACTATACGTTTTTTAATACAAATACCGTAGGTGAATTAAAAGAAATCAAGCAAGATATCTCCAGCCTTCGCTATGAACTTTTGGAGGACAAGAGCCAAGCGACTGAGGAATTAGCCATTCTAATTCATAAACTCAGTGAGAAACTGAATCCCAGCGTGCTGAGATGTGAATGATTCAGTAACCTGGAATTATGGCTTTGACTGTAGCACAATTGTGGGCAATAATATTTCTAAGTATGAAATACTTGAAAAACTATGATGTAAATTTTTAGTGTTAACTACCTTTATCATGTGAATCTTTAAAAGTTAGGTCTTAATGATTTTACTGTTTTATCACATGCAAATGGTCTTCATTTTAATTGTCTGCCTTGACATTACAAACAATGACGTGCCATTGTATTTAAAGGCCCAATATTACTACATTATTGATATTTTTGTCCATTTTAGAATAAACTCTATGTCTTTGCACTACCTGTTTGCCTCTAAGAGACTGTAAGCTCCTTGGGGACAGGGACCATGTCTTATTCATCTTTGTGTCTCCAGCATCTAGTACAGTGCCTGGTACATAGTAGGTGCTCAATAAATGTTGTCAAAACCAACTGAACTGAACTGCCAACAAAATACAAATAAAAATTAAAAGGCCATCACTATGTAGCATATATTCCCTTGTCCAAGTGCTAAAGAGATTTTTTTTTTGAAAAATATAAACTGACAAAATTTTACAAACAGCTATGACTTGGTCAGATTTTCTTAGAATTTTTGACATCACTGATAATCCTAGAAACTTTGAGCCCTGAATGAAGAATTTCACAATGAAATGGGTTAATAGAAAATATAATTACATTACATATTTGTTTCATAGAATTGTTCAAAACAACACATTAAAGATTTTTCTAAAGTATATACTTTTTGCTTACTGTCTTAGATTTTCATTTGGTTTCTTTCAGTAATGTGACTTTAGTCAGTGGGATGGTGAATTTTGTAGAGTCGGGGGTTATGCAGGGTTGTTAGTTTGTTATAACCTCCTAATTTCTGCCTCTGATGCTTTAATGCTAAATAAGTTATCAACAACTGACTTCATATCTTGCCTGTTAGCTCCACTCTGAGTTTTGGAGGGAATGCTATGGGGAGGAATAGGAAGGAGCAATGGCTGTGTACCTGGAAAGCCATGTCCAAGCAACACCAGGTGTGTTTCATTTTCCTTTGAGGCATCTCTTGCCATCATTGCTTACAGTGATTGACATCCTTTTCCTTATCAAGGCATTTCACTTACACTTGCTACACAAAATAGATTGTGATGTATGTGTATGACTTACTATATAACTGAGCTGAACGCTGGTAACATCCACAACGCCTCATGACTTTACTAGGAAAGGGGATACAGACTGGTAAGTTCCCTCCTCTCTTCACAGACCATAAAACGTCAAAGTATTTGTTTTAACCAGCTAGGTTTAAATCTCTCATAGAGTTATGCTTACCGTCCTAATTCTCTTCAGTCTGTTCCTCTCAAATCTTACCAGAATACAAATTATGATCATAGATCCTAGATAGTTTTATAGGTTCTAAAAGCCAATTACATACATAATACTTTGAGTCATTGCTATCACACAGGAAGGCTTTCTAGACATGAAGACAAAAATGAACATTAAATGGAACTACATAAAGCTCTTTAAAGATTATTTCTTAGTTTCTACTTTTGAGGACTTAATTAAGAAAAGAACTTTATACATTTTTTGCTACCATTGTAGGATATTTCATTAGCTTTTGTGCTATGCTAATAGTATTTTGTCTTAAACATTGTTCAAACTTTATGTACTTTATGTTATACCTCAGAACAGAATAAAAGACTGAATTTTTCATTGTTATATGTTACTATACTTTATATTACAGCAGTAAAGATATGGAGTGTCCATAATAGACAACACTTTCAGTCTTATCCATAGTATTGTCTAGGATTCCAAGTGTGGGTATTTTTGCTTACAGCTATGGGGCAGAATAATAAGTAATATTTTTGATTGGGGTTGGAAAAATGTCGAATGTAAAAGTGTTAAAAGCAGCTAGTTTAGGATTCTTGGAGTCTTGAGTGAAGATAAAACTCACGTCATCTATGCCATGTGAGTACATACATCTTTTCAGTCCATACCTTTCACAACTCTAGAGCTCTGAACATAGGTTTTTTTCTCCTTTATTTACTATGCTTGTGTAAAACTAGTATGTTTTTGATATTTCACATTTTTTCTTTTTTTATAGTTTCTGGGTGGTAGTCCAGAGGAAGATGTGATACCAAGGTGTGGTAGATGCTATTGATACTATGGACGCCCTGCCCAGATTGCCTTGAATGGACCAGGGCATGCATCTCTCAGATCCAGAGTGTTGGCTCCTTAACAGTTCCCAACTATCCTGTTCCCCAGGGAACTGCCCTCAGCTGAAAGAAAGCAGCCCTGTCGTTATGACCTCCCCTCCTCACACCAATAAACGACCAACTGGCGTGGTCGCACAAAAAGCTGTCCCCTTGTGTCAAGGTAGGGCCAACTCTTTTGGTGCAGTTCATGTTTCAGAGCTCTGGATAGGATTAGGCTGCAGCTAGACTCCAGCTGAGACCAAATCTTTTCTTAGCTTCTTCCCTGTTTTATCCTTCCTCCCTCCCTCCCTTTCTCCTGAGAGCATCCCCTCAATAAATCACCACGTCCAAATCTTGTTAGAATTTGTGTCTAGGGAACCACCCTAAGAGGTAGGTATTACTGTGGTAACTTAAGGGTGAGGTGAAGATTAGTTTAGAGGATTACCGTGAGAATTAATACTTCTTTGAGGTTAATGATAGGCCTGGGCCACCAAGTCCTTGACCCACTTACTATTGTAACAGGCACATTGGGCTTAAAAGTAAAGTTCAAAGAAGTTGGTGGGGCAACTTGGAGAAGGGAACACTTTAACAGGACCAAAAGCAACTTGTCTAGCAAAAGACATTTAGGTGCTTATGATTGATTACAGGACTATCAAAGTCCAGTATCTCCTACTTTTTGACCTCTTTGCTATGCTTAGATTTTTCCTCTGTTACAGATAAGATCAAGGAAAGGAGGCAACACTCAACTGGCTTCTTAGGCTTATTGTTTAAAAAGTTTGGCACTTTGTAAGTGCTTGCTGTATTAAACTTACTGAGGACCCTTGACTTGCTGGAATTCACAATATGTTGAGAACCTTGGATTCATAGACTTGAAATAAAAGAAGGGACTATGCAAAATAGTATCCAGTGTCTTCAAAAAGTTCTGTGCACTACTGAAACTTAGAAATGACATAAATATGTTGTGATTATTAAAAGCAAAGTTAGGGAATTCCCTGGCGGTCCAGTGGTTAGGACTCCACGCTTGCCTTCACTGCTGCGGGCTGGGTTTGATCCCTGGTCAGGGAAATAAGATTCCACAAGCCACACTGCTCCAACCAAAAAAAAAAAAGCAAAGTTAGTATAATTTAGGATAATTCTCTTTCCCCATCATGTCCAACATATTTCAATTCAAATGTGTAAACCAAAGGAGAGCAGCTTTTGTAAATGGGATGGTAAAGTGTCATATGGCCAATGTCTAAAGGAAACTGAAGCCACATTAATTGTTAATGGTGTGGCCTGAAACAAATCACTTAACTTCTCTGGTCTCATACATCGTCCAGTCAAACAGGGTTATGCTACACCAGGGGTTCCTGGTCTCTGGGCATTGTAGAGGTGTTTCAGAAGGTTAATGTCATCTTCCAAGGTGGTAACGATCTCTGTTTCCATATCTTGCTTTTATTTAAAGTCAGCCTGAAAGGGCTATTTGTTATTTTTCTTTTTTCTTTTTCCATTGTATGTTTCTTTTTTCTTTTAAAACAAGAGTTTGAGAGTTTCCAAATTGGTACCACATATTAGTGGAGACCAATATGTATACTCATGACTCAGTCACTCAGCCAATCACCTCTAGCTGTGTTGATGGTTTTAACACAATTAATGAATAATGAATTTAATGCTCCTATTCTTAGTAATGAGTTCTTTAATTTATGCTTACAATGATTGCTTTAAGACCACAACATAAGGTTATAAGTTACTGAAGTGCATGGTAATTCAGTAAATTTGTCTCATGGCAATTTTTATCACATCTGAGATGCAATCATCTGGGGTTTTGTTGTGTTGTGTTGTATTTGGGGGTTTTGTTTTGTTTTGACTTTTATTTTTATTTGATGTAGCCCACCAAGATGTCGCAACTACCTTAAGACATGTTTAAAAAGAGAAAATATAGTGGCAATTTTGTCTAACTTTGTATTTCATTTATTGTGAATAAAAACTCCCCACCCTGCTAATTATTTGAGAAGTGCTTAAAATTAGTAGTTTGAAACCTTTGCTCATCATTTTGAAACAGAACACAGTACTTAAAAATAAAAAATACATCCCTTGCCTTTTCTAGATGCAGAATGAAAGAATTCCAAGTAACATATCATACAAGCTCTTTTTATTTATTTTTGATAATATGTCATAGCCTAATTTCTATGTTTTAAAAGTTGATCTTCAGGACTTCCCTTGTGGCAAAGTGGTTAGGAATCTGCCTGCCAGTGCAGGGGACACGGGTTCGAGCCCTGGTCTGGGAGGATCCCACATGCCATGGAGCAACTAAGCCCGTGCGCCACAACTACTGAGCCTGCGTGCCTAGAGCCCATGCTCCTCAACAAGAGAAGCCACGACAATGAGAAGCCTGCGCACCACAATGAAGACCCAACGCAACCAAAAATAAATATCAAATAATAAATAAATTTTTTAAAAAAGTTGATCTTCAAAAGAAAACCTCTCATCTTTTACACAATTAACTGAATGTGAAATAAACAGCGGGCATCACTTCTTAAATGGAAAATAAGCATTGCCAGCCTATGTTTTTATTACAAATATTATAAATATTGTATAAAGATGAATTCTATAATGCCACCTTAATTAAATAACAATCTAAATACCTTTTCTTTAAAGTTACATTTCTATGCAAAAATTACACAAAATTAATTGCAAAACCACACAATGAAAAAAGTAAGTTATTATTAAAATTCCTAAGGGCTTTGAAGGATTATATACTACTATGAAAATAGTTTGTGAATCCAAAAGGGAAAACATTGAATTAATGTTTTCTAAGATTTCACCCAGTCCTGGAATACTATAAATACTTCCCAAGCATCATTTTTAAAAAGATAATGTCTGCCCACTTCACCAGGTTTTTGACATTTTGATGGTTTGTTTGTTATAATACAAAAACATAACAATATTGATATCGGTACCATTTTCCTTAAATTGTTAACATGCACTGCCAGGACCTAAAAAGGGAAACAAGAAAATAGACGGTGGGAAGATTCGGTACTCACCATCTTAGAATACCCTTTATCAGAAACTTGCAATCACTGGGACAGCGGATTGCGTACTTTGGAAACTATGTCCAGTTAAACAGATGACTCTTAAACACCTTATGGAAAACAAAAAAACAGGAGGAGAAGCTCATAATTCTTCAATTTATAACCGACTAAAGTTATTTTGGTATATTTCTTAACAGTCTTTTCCTATAATTGAAGTCATAGTGTACACACAATTTGATATTCTTTTAAAATTGTCCTGAGCACTTTCCACATTGCTATACAGCCTTCATTATTTTCACTTTCAATGGCTGCATAATAGCCCGGAAAGTGGAGGGATGCAATACTCCCCTATTATTGGACACGTAGGTTCCTACTTTAACTAATGCCTCGATCATGGCTTCTAACCTATTTTGTGTTGTTTTCATAGACTAAATATCCAGAATTGGGGTTATAGGTTAAAAATATCACCACATACTTTATAGATTTGGATATACATTACTAAGTTGCTTTTGAAAAGGGTTTTTATTACTAGTTTAAAGCATCATGAATGATGAGCACGCGCTCTCTCTACAGCATATAGTGGTATCATTTAAATTTATTTTCTAATTTGAAAGGCAAAAAATGTATCTTGCTTTAATATTATTGATTACAAGTGAAGGTAACAAATTTCTATGTTTGTTCAGTAGCCACCTTCTTTGTGTATTGTCTGTTCATGTTTTTCTTGTTGGAATAATTATATTTCTTTTTTAATATTTGTATGAACTGTTTATTAAGATACTAACTACACATATTTATCCTAAATTTTTTTTCTGAATGTATTTATTTATTTTGGGGCTGCATTGGGTCTTCGTTGCTGTGCATGGGCTTTCTCTAGTTGCATTGAGCAGGGGGCTACTCTTTGTTGCGGTGCGCTGGCTTCTCATTGCGGTGGCTTCTCTTGTTCTGGAGAACAGGCTCTAGGCGTGCAGGCTTCAGTAGTTGTGGCACATGGGCTCAATAGTTGTGGCACATGGGCTCAATAGTTGTGGCACATGGGCTCAGTAGTTGTTGCGCACGGGCTTAGTCGCTCTGTGGCATGTGGGATCTTCCTGGACCGGGGCTCGAACCCGTGTCCCCTGCATTGGCAGGCGGATTCTTAACCACTGCGCCACCAGGGAAGTCCTAAATTTTTTTGTTTTAAAATTTTTGTGACATATTGAAATGTCTAATCTTTGGTTTTCATATCTCTTTTTTCTTTGTGGTTTCTTCTATTCTTTTTAAGATGAAACAAATTCCTTTCTGTTATGGGCTGAATTGTGCCTCCCCCCCCACCCCCAGCCCCCGCCAAATTCATATGTTGAAATCCTAATCCCCAGTACCTCAGAATGTGACTGTATTTGGAGAAAGGACCTTTAAAGAAATAATTAAGTTAAAGTTAGGTCACTAGGGTGGACCTTTATCCTGCATGACTGATGGCCTTATTAGAGGAGGAGATTAGGACACAGACGAACACAGAGGGAAGACCATATGAAGAAACAGGGAGAAGATGGCTATCTACACGCCCAAGAGAAATGCCTCAGAGGATTGGTTTGGTTCCCTGCTGACAACTTGATTTTGTAATCCTAGCTTGTGAGATCATACAAGAAAATAAATTTCTGTTGTCTAAGCCACTCAGTTTGTACTACTTTATTATAGTGGCTCTATCTAACTAATACACCTTCCAACCCCCTAAATTCCATAAAATTCTATTACAATTCTATTTTATCTCCTCTATGGCTTTATTTTTTCAATTTACTTCTAAAATTTATCTGTATTTTTGTTGAGTCTTAATGGATATTTTCTCCAAATTTCTACACAGCTAAACCATCTTCAGGCATTGTTGTCTATTTCAATACTGAGTTATTTTGGCCTCAGCAAAAGAATTGTCTGGGGCTTCCCTGTTGGTGCAGTGGTTAAGAATCCGCCTGCCAATGCAGGGGACAAGGGTTCGAGCCCTGGTCCGGGAAGATCCCACATGCTGCGGAACAACTAAGCCTGTGCGCCACAACTACTGAGCCTGCGCTCTAGATCCCGTGAGCCACAACTACTGAGCCCGCGTGCCACAACTACTGAAGCCTGCATGCCTAGAGCCCGTGCTCCACAACAAGAGAAGCCACTGCAATGAGAAGCCCGCTGCACTGCAACGAAGAGTAGCCCCCACTCTCCGCAACTAGAGAAAGCCCGTGTGCAGCAACGAAGACCCAAGACAGCCAAAAATAAAAATAAAATTTAAATAAAAAATTAAAAAAAAAAGAATTGTCTGGAATATCCTGGGACCTAGGCAAAACCTTCTCAGATCTCTGTGTAGGAAATAATTTCTTTTCTTAAGAACCTCTTCTCAGATATGGGAACATATGTATATGTATAACTGATTCACTTTGTTATAAAGCAGAAACTAACACACCATTGTAAAGCAATTATACCCCAATAAAGATGTTAAAAAAAAAAGAACCTCTTCTCAAGGACTTAATTCTTGTTTCACAAACATTTGTGAACTCTCCCCTAGCTGACCACAGAAATCATTTGTGAACTCTCCCCAGTAGACCACAGAAACCACTTATTCATCTGTAGTATTTCTGTAGGCAGAGTGTGGTATGCACAAAGGAAGGACTGATGAAAGTGAGTCAAGTAAGGTCAGCTCTCAATCAGATCATGGGTCACTATAGGCCAGCAATAGTCAGAGGGTCCCTGAGGCCTTTTCGGGGGGTCTGTGATTTTGAAGGTATTTTCATAACAATAAGATGCTACTTGCCTTTTTCACTGTGTGGACATTTGTATTAATGGTACAAAAGCAAGGTTGGTTAATACTGCTGGTACTTAAGCGTGGATCAAGGCCACACATTGACAGGAAACAAAGTTTCATGTAAAAATGTTCTTTATGAAGCAGTGAAAATTGTTAATTTTAAGCCTCTACTCGTAGTACATATCATTTTTTTTTTTTAATTCGGCCATGCCACGTGGCATGTGGGATCCTAGTTCCTCCACCAGGGATCGAACCTGGGCTCCCTGCAGTGGAAGGGTGGAGTCTTAACCACTGGACCACCAAGGAAGTCTGAGTACATATCCTTTTTAATACTCTGTGGGGTGACATGGGAAGTATGCATGAAGCATTTCTACTGAATACGGAAGTACATTAGTTGTTTCAAGGAAAAGCACTTGTATGATTATTTGAATTGCTAGCTGAACTCACTGTTTTTTTCATGGAACTTTTTTTGAAAGCATGACTGACAAATTATGATTATTTAGACTTGGATACCTGGTATACACTTTCTTGTGAATTCAAGAAGGAAAACTATCATTTCAAGGAAAATAATTGACATTTGTTGCCAATGCTTCAAATTCAAGCTTTTAAGCACAAATTAGAATTTTTCAAAAATTTGTATCCGCCATCTGAGGTTGACAACTTTCCAACACTTCAAAACTTTTCTGATGGAATCTGTGATGATATTAACAAATGGACTTTTGGAGATGTTGTATAATGAAGCCACATTGCAACTAACTTTTCAAAAACTACCACTTGTTGAGTTTGGACCACATTTTCTTCATATACTTAACAAAGAAACAAAAAACAACATATACCAATAGATTGTATGCAGAAGTAGATCTGGGACTCCCCTGTTCACTGTTCAGGTGGACAGTGAATAGATTTGCAAACAAAGCCAGTCTTTTTACTTTTCTTTATTTTGGAAATAGTTATTTTTCATTAAAATATTTATATAATGAGTTCATTTTTTTCAATATATTTTTTAGAAACTTAGTTCTAATTTCTAATATGGTAAATATCAATAGATAATTCATATAACCAAAAGGTCTTTGGGGTCCTCAATAGTTATTAGAGTTTTGTAAATGAGTCCTAGGGCCAAAAGTTTGAGAACTCCTATGCTGCTGTAAGCTAACTCTTATGGCGGTGAAACCTAATTCTTTGAGGGATCCTTTCTAGTGGCGGTGAAACAGGTCAGAATCTACCAGGGCTTCAAGTCAAGGTTCTACACAGAAAAGACTTAAGACTTGGGGCTCAGGGCGGTGGCGGAGGCATAGCCAAGACTGCGTCTCCGGTCTCCCTGGAAACCACCCTTCCCAGGTCTCCTGGAGCTCGCCCTCCGTTCCTCTCCGCCTCTCATTGGAGCGGGTTAAGTCAGTGGGCGGTCTGTCGGGAGGGGGGTGGGGCTTCATTTCCTTCCGGGGCCCTCTCGCAGGAACGTACGGACGTCACGCAGGACGCCGCTGCCCTGACGCTCCGCCTTTGCATCCCCCACTGAGCCCTTAGTAGCTGGCGTTGGCCCTCAGTGGGGAAGCAGGCTTTTTCCCTTCGGAGGCCAGGGGTCCCGCAGCCTCTATCCTACCTGGCCTGGCCTGGCGCTGCCCAGCGCGTCCGTGCCTCCGTCATGGATCTGAATTTAAACCGAGCGGATTATTTACAGGTAAACCTGAGGGGTTGGGGCGGTCGCTGCGCGGGGTGAGCTGCGCTCCTTGAGAGGATTCGATCCTTCCACTGGCGTCTGTTGGGGTGTCTCGGCGGCGACGCGGCGGCACAGGAGCGGATCTGGGTGCCACCCTCCAGACACCTTGCTCACGGGCAACTCCGGCTTGTTGGTGACGGTCCACGGGGACTTGGAAAGAGGGAGCACGCGCCTCCGCGGTGCTGGCGTCTGCCAGGTCCTGAAGATGCTCCGAATGTCCTGATGCGCTCCCGGATTCCTCCCCGGGGCCCTTCTCCTCCTCCCCGGCTGCAGCTTCTAACTCCCTGATCTCCATCTGTACCCAGTCCCTTCTGCCGAGCGCCAGATACTTGTTTCTTACTGTGAGCCGGACCCCACGAGCCAGATCATAATAAAAGCAATGACAGCCGTTTTCGACCGTCTAGTTTATTCTCAGATCTTAACACACGTACATATATTTAATCCTCATAAAAATTCCTAAAGTAGGTACATGAGGATCAAGGGGCTCAGAGAAGGTGATTTACATGATAGCGGAAAGGATGGAGTTCCTATTTGAAACAAAGCCTCTGACTCCAGAGCTGGTGTTCTTTCTGGTACACCACCCTGCCTCTCAATATTTCAGCCCTAGACTTTCTCTCCTTCTCCATCTCCTTTTTCAGTAATCCTATTTTGGCTAATGGTACAAATGTTTGTCCTGTCACTTTCCTTGAGAGTCATGCTAGGTACTTCCCACCTTAATAACTTCCCTATCCATCTGGTCACCACATTTTGCTGCTTTTATCTCCTAAATATCTCACGAATCTGTCCCATTTGCTCCCTCCATCTCTGTTACCCCTAGTTCAGTCCTCATCTTCTCTTGCTTGGATAATTGAAATAGCTCCTAGCCTCCAGCTTACCTCCCTCCAAGACATCCTTCATATCATTGCTAGATTGATGTTTCAAAAATACGAATCTAAACAGATTAAACTTTAATACTACCCCCTAGAATACAGAATTAATGGGTAGACCTATACTATATGTAAATTCTTGCATTGTCTGTTGTTTCCACCAGTTTTTCTCTCTTTGGTCCCATTCTCCTCCCCTAACCATGCACCACTAGTGACAGTGCCCTGCTGAGCAAACCATGCTGTTTCCATCTTCTGTAACTTTTGTAAAATAATCTTCATCAGCATGGTGGTATTTTAGCTAAAATCTTTTATGTTGCATTTTCAATAATAATCTATTACCAAAGATTTTAAATTACAAACACACTTTAACAACTGTATGAAGTTGTAAAAGAAGGCTTATAGAAATATTTTTTTGGTGTGAAGTATCTTGCCAGTAATGCCACGTTATTATTTTTGACTTGACTTTGTAGCATAAATTTTACTATTTTTGATTGTTTCCTGTATTCTGACTTTTGTAGTATATTTCATTAGAAAATAAGTTCATTGCTGATAATAATTATTTTGTATCACTAATTAATTGCAATAAAAAAACTGAGGCTTACTATGATTAGAATCTGCTGGTCCTTTTAATCTCTGATTTAATAACTTCAAATTAGTGTATCAGAAATCACTCACCAGGCAGCTGATGTGTTTCCTTAGGTGGGAGTGACCTCTCAGAAGACTATGAAGCTGCTTCCTGCTTCAAGATATAGAGCCACACAAAAGGTAACGTAGAGATACTGATTTCTCCATATCTCTTCAGCTCTGACAGAGGAGAGGTTTACATTTCCTTCATTATTGATAAGTTTTTTTTTTAATTCCAAGGCTAAAATGGAAATGAATTTCTTTTCATTTGAACAGAGATTAGAATACCAAGGGACATTTATAGACAGTAAGTTTCTTGGACATTATAATTATTATGTACAATTAGTAAATAGTATAAGCAAACTAGTTGAAAACCATATTCCATTTTTCTGGTAATAATTTACCCTGTGTGTACCAGATTGTGTATATGAAAAAAGAAATAAAAAACACAATAGACTGTAGAGAAAATGCTTTTTAAAAACTTTATCATATTTTTAAGAGTAATTAAATATATTGATGTTAATCTTTACATTTAACTAACAATATTGATTATTTTTATAGAAATATTAATCCTGTGATTTCCATAAGACAGTTATAATTTCTTGGTAGACTAGTAGGATATTTTAATAGCTGCAAAATAAATATAGTATTCCTATATATTAACATTTTATCAGGATAAATCAACAGATTTTTGGTTGTCATTTATTGTATTCACTCAACTAGAGCAACACTTCTCAAACTTTTTGGTCTCAGGACTCTTTTACACTTTTTAAAAAGATCATTTTATTTATTTTTTATTGAAATATAGTTGGTGTACAATATTATATAAGTTACAGGTGTACAATATAGTGATTCATAATTTTCAAGGTTATATTCCATTTAGTTATTATAAAATATTGGCTATATTCCCTGTGTTATACTATATATCCTTTTAGCTTATTTTATACATAGTAGTTTGTATCTCTTAATCCCCTACTCCTGTGTTGCCCTTCCTCCTTCCCTCTCCCCACTGGTAACCACTGGTAGTTTGTTTTCTATACCTGTGAGTCTGCTACTTTTTAAAAAATATTCACTAGTTTGTTGTATTTTTTAGATTCTGCATACAAATGTTATCATACAGTTTGTCATTCTCTGTCTGACTTATTTCACTTAGCATAATGCCCTCCAAGTCCATCCATGTTGTTGCAAAAGGCAAAATTTCATTCTTTTTTATGGCTGAGTAGTATTCTTTATCCATCATCTGTTGATGGACACTTGGGTTCCTTCCATATCTTGGCAATTGTAAATAATGCTGCTGTGAACATTAGGGTGCATGTACCTTTTCGAATTCATGTTTTGGGGATTTTTTGGATATATACCCAGGAGTGGCATTGCTGGGTCATATGGTAGTTCTATTTTTAGTTGTTTGAGGAACCTCCGTACTGTTCTCCACTGTGGCTGCACCAATTTTCATTCCTACCAACAGTGTACGAGGGTTTCCCTTTTCTGCACATCCTTGCCAACATTTGTTATTTGTGTTCTTTTTGATGATAGCCATTCTGACTGGTGTGAGGTGATATCTCATTGTGGTTTTGATTTGCATTTCCCTGATGATTAGCGGTGTTGAGCATCTTTTCATGTGCCTGTTGGCCGTCTGCATTTCCTCTTTGGAAAAATGTCTGTTCAGGTCTTCTGCCCATTTTTTAATCAGGTTGTTTGTTTTTTTTATGTTAAGTTGTATGAGCTGCTTACATATTTTGGATATTAACCCCTTATTGGTCTTATTATTTGCAAATATTTTCTCCCATTCGATAGGTTATCTTTTTGTTTTTTTGATGGTTTCCTTTGCTTTGCAAAAGCTTTTGAATTTTTTTTTTTTTTTTTTTTTTTTTTGCGGTACGCGGGCCTCTCACTGTTGTGGCCTCTCCCGCTGCGGAGCACAGGCTCCGGACGCGCAGGCTCAGCGTCCATGGCTCACGGGCCCAGCCACTCCGCGGCATGTGGGACCCTCTCGGACCGGGTCACGAACCCGCGTCCCCTGCATCGGCAGGCGGACTCTCAACCACTGCGCCACCAGGGAAGCCCTAAAAGCTTTTAAATTTAATTAGGTAAATCAGCTATATGTCAATAAAAATAAAAAGTAAAAAGTTTTAAAAATATCAAATAAGTCTGTCACAACCTCATTTTGATAAATTTTTTTAATATATGAATTTATTTATTTATTTTTGGCTACATTGGGTCTTTGTTGCTGCGTGTGGGCTTTCTCTAGTTGCAGTGAGCAGAGGCTACTCGTCGCAGCGGTGTGCGGGCTTCTCATTGCGGTGGCTTCGCTTGTTGCAGAGCATGGGCTCTAGGTGCGCAAACTTCAGTAGTTGTGGCACTCGGGCTCAGTAGTTGTGGCTTGCGGGCTCTAGAGCTCATGCTCAGTAGCTGTGGTGCACGGGCTTAGCTGCTCCGTGGCATGTGGGATCTTCCCGGACCAGGGCTCGAACCCGTGTCCCCTGCATTCGCAGGCTGACTCTTAACCACTGCGCCACCAGGGAAGTGCCTGATAATGTTTTAAAAGTTAATCTTAAAATGTTCTTATGCTCCAGTTAAAGGAAAGAAAATTGCCTCCTTGTCATTTCTGTCTCTATTTTCTTGTTCTGTTTACCTTGTAGGAACAGAACAGAAAGCCAGCTACTTCCATAACAACTCTTCATAGTCTTCTCTTTGGCCCTTTCTTACAATTCTTTGGTGGATATTTTTTGTGGGGATGTCTTTACTAGATTTTCTGATCTCTACTTTTAAAATCATAATTTATATATTGAGAATCTTGTTTTCCCCATATAAGTTAGTAGGGCATAATAACAGTAATTTTATATTCTCTTCAATCTGTTACAGGTGGTTGTTGGAGATCATGATGGAGTAGTTATGTGCTTTGGCATGAAGAAGGGAGAAGCAGTGGTATGTGTACCTTTTGAATACTCCTACATTAAAATTTTTTCTAAAGCATAATGAAAAATAGGTTGAGGGAAGTAGTCATATGAAGTATGAGATTACAGGTAGCATGAGAGTCATTTGCTAGCCATTTGTAAAACATCTTTGACAGCCTAGGGTGATATATTAGTTTTTTATGCTGTGTAATAAGTTACCTCAAATTTAGGGTCTTAAAACAAAGCACATTTATTATCTCACGGGGCAGGAGTCCAAGCTCGAGACCTCACATGGCTGCAACACATGTACAGCCAGGCTCTATTTCTTTCTGGAGCTCAGGGTCCTGTTCCAAGCCCAGGTAGTTGTTGGAAGAATTCAGTTCTTTACTGTTGTTGGACTGAGGTCCCCACTTTATTGCTGTCCGTAAGCCAGGGCCTGCTTTCAGCGTCCTGAGGCCCGCCACAATTCCTTGCCATGCGCTCTTCTCCCAGGCCCTCGCACAACATGGTGAACTGCTTCTTCAGGCCAACAGGGAAATCTGTCCAGTCTGCTAAGATGGAGTCTTATATAACAGGGTAACATGGACGTGACCGTCACATCACCTTTGCCACTTAATATAGCCTAACTAAGGAAGTGAGTTTTATGTCATCCTATTCCCAGATCATAGTTTACAAGTGATGGGTCTGAGATGTGAACTCTTATATTCATTCTACATTATATGAAATTTGCAAAAAGATGAAGAGGGTAAAAACTATCAGAAACTCAGTGTTTCCATTGTTCATATATCCTTCCAGATATTTTATTCTCTGTGTATAAGTCATTGGCGGTGAAGGGAAGAAACTGATGCCAATAATAATATAGAAAATAACGAGGAATAAACTAAGGATGCAAATGTTTCCAATTAAATAGAGAGATATGAAGTTATATGCTCAGGTTTTCAGTAAATTCTACAGTCCTTAATTTATACTACTAAAATTTATAAAATTGTAAGGGAACCAGGAGAGATTAGTTTTAAAAAGATGATTAAGGTATAGAAACATGTGCACTGGAACCAGCTGAGGAATCTTGGTAAAATGCAGACTCTCATTCAGTAGATCTCGGGTTGAGCCTGAGAGTCTGCATTTCTAATAAGGTAAGTGATGCTAATGCTGCTGCTTAGCGAGCCCTACTTTGAGTTGCAAGAGTTTAGATTTTAATAATGTCATTGAAATGCAATGTGTGTGGGAATAAACGTTGCAAAGTTTGAAGATATTTAGCAAAAAACCCAGAAGGCCACTGGATACATTTGTATCTAAAGGTGTTCCTATTTAGAACTATAATATATTGTAAGTTTAAAATCACAGCATTTTTTATGGTAAAAGAAAATACTTGGAATAAATTTGTGTACTTAATTTTTTCCTCAATGATTTTTGCAGACAGTCTTCAAGACTTTACCTGGGCAGAAGATTGCCAGATTGGAACTAGGAGGGGTTCTTAACACGCCCCAGGAGAAAATTTTTATTGCTGCAGGATCTGAAATTAGAGGCTTCACAAAGAGAGGAAAACAGTTTCTCTCTTTTGAAACAAACCTCACTGAAAGCATTAAAGCTATGTATGTTTATTCTCTTTTTTATTTTTACATATCCATTTACAATATTTTGGATAGGTGACAAACATCAGATTAAGTATCACATCTTAGTAGGTTATCTGGGAAATAATTAAAGATACTTTATTAGTCGGAAATTAAATTTGACCTGGAGTCAATACAAAATCAATTGGGTGTTGAAATCTTATCTTTTTAAGACATTTATAGTATTTATAGCTTCATTTTTGACTAGTTAGTTCTGTTATGATTCATGATCAAAGTATAAAAGAAGTGAAAGGAAATCTCCAGATATTTAGGTTCCTGTTGCTTTGCCGTCTCTGGTAGTTCTGATTTTGAGGTAGCATCATTTTGTTAAAAGCCTGGCCATCAAAGTTAATGACTACCAAAAAGGTATAATTTGAGGTGAGTCAGGTAAGACTCTAAGTGAAAAATAGCTTCCTTAATGGCTTCCTGCTATGTGAAATTTTGCAATTAAAATTTTAGTTTTTGAATCGTGGAGAACTGGAAGAGGCTTTAAAGTTTATCTATCCACTGTCCTTCAAACCTGCTACTTAGGAGAATCCCTTGGAAGATTTAAACAATAGATTCCTTGTCCTACCTCATACCTGCAGAATCAGAATTATTAGGAGTGGGTGAAAAGAACAGTTTTTCATTTGAATCCTATGCAGCCATGTTAAATAAGCAGTCAGACCTTGGTTTGGAAACTAATGATCCAGAGTTCTGTTAATGTATAGCTGTCCTGTGTAATTCTGTATAATGCACAGCATGTGTCCTGATGTCTGGGCTGTAAAACTTAGGTTTGATGAGATTAGATAAGAATTAAACAGTGGCAAGTAGAAGTAATTTCAGTGGCTAAATAAGAATATCATTCATTTCTAGAAACGCTTTTCTAGATAGACATGGCCAGTGATAACTGTGAAATACTAAAACGAAAGTAGCTAATTATTAGCATACCTCCACATTCAGAAAGGAGTTTCCCAGCCAATAGTCTCTTTAGCTAGTTTCTTAAATGTTTTTACTGGAGTGGCAGAGGTAGGATGGAAAAGTTCTTTACTCAGTTTTTGAAAATTTATTATCTGAATCACCACATTGATAAGGTTGCATGGGAAAACAAGATTATAACTTGACAATATTCAGTAAGAAAACTGACCACTTATAAAATTAATTACCACTCATTAATCCTTCCCTGCTTATAATGCAGATGGATTTGAAAATGAAATTTCAAATCTTGTAAGAGATTTAGAATTTCATTAAGTTGATAAAAATTATATTAAGAGAACTTTTTATTTATTTATTTTAAACAGCAGGTTCTTATTTATCGATTTTATACATATTAGTATATATATGTCAATCCCAATCTCCCAATTCATCCCACCACCACCAGCCCCCCGCCACTTTTCCCCCTTGGTGTCCATAACGTTTGTTCTCTACATCTGTGTCTCTATTTCTGCCCTGAAAACCTGTTCATCTGTACCATTTTTTTAGGTTCCACATATATGCATTAATATACGATATTTGTTTTTCTCTTTCTGACTTACTACACTCTGTATGACAGTCTCTAGATTCATCCACGTCTCTACAAATGACCCAATTTCGTTCCTTTTTATGGCTGAGTAATATTCCATTGTATATATGTACCACATCTTCTTTATCCATTCATCTGCTGATGGGCATTTAGGTTGCTTCCATGACCTGGCTATTGTAAATAGTGCTGCAATGAACATTGGGGTGCATTCGTCTCTTTGAATTATGGTTTTCTCTGGGTATATGCCCAGTAGTGCGATTGCTGGGTCATATGGTAATTCTATTTTTAGTTTTTTAAGGAACCTTCATACTGTGCTTCGTAGTGGCTGTATCAATTTACATTCCCACCAACAGTGCAATAGGGTTCCCTTTTCTCCACACCCTCTCCAGCATTTGTTGTTTGTAGATTTTCTGATGATGCCCATTCTAACTGGTGTGAGGTGATACCTCATTGTAGTTTTGATTTGCATTTCTCTCATAATTAGTGATGTTGAGCATCGTTTCATGTGTGTTTTGGCAATCTGTATGTCTTCTTTGGAGAAATGTCTATTTAGGTCTTCTGCCCATTTTTGGATTGGGTTGTTTGTTCTTTTAATATTGAGCTGCATGAGCTGTTTATATATTTTAGAGATTAATCCTTTGTCTGTTGATTCATTTGCAAATATTTTATCCCATTCTGAGGGTTGTCTTTTTGTCTTGTTTGTAGTTTCCTTTGCTTTGCAAAAGCTTTTAAGTTTCATTAGGTCCCATTTGTTTGTTTTCATTTTTATTTCCATTACTCTAGGAGGTGGATCAAAAAAGATCTTGCTGGGATTTATGTCAAAGAGTGTTCTTCTTATGTTTTCCTCTAAGAGTTTTATAGCATCCGGTCTTACATTTAGGTCTCTAATCCATTTTGAGTTTATTTTTGTGTATGGTGTTAGGGAGTGTTCTAATTTCATTCTTTTACGTGTAGCTGTCCACTTTTCCCAGCACCACTTATTGAAGAGACTGTCTTTTCTCCATTGTATATCCTTGCCTCCTTTGTCATAGATTAGTTGACCATAGGTGTGTGGGTTTATCTCTGGGCTTTCTCTCCTGTTCCATTGATCTATATTTCTGTTTCTGTGCCAGTACCACATTGTCTTGATTACTGTAGCTTTGTAGTATAGTCCAAAGTCAGGGAGTCTGGTTCCTCCAGATCCATTTTTTTCCCTCAGAACTGCTTTGGCTATTCGGGGTCCTTTGTGTCTCCATACAAATTTTAAGATTTTTTGTTCTATTTCTGTAAAAAATGCCATTGGTAATTTGATAGTGATTGCATTGAATGTGTAGATTGCTTTGGTTAGTATAGTCATTTTCACAATATTGATTCTTCCAATCCATGAACATGGTATATCTCTCCATTTGTTTGTAGCATCTTTAATTTCTTTCATCAGTGTCTTATACTTTTCTGCATACAGGTCTTTTACCTCCTTAGGTAGCTTTATTCCTAGGTATTTTATTCTTTTTGTTGCAGTGGTGAATGGGATTGTTTCCTTAATTTCTCTTTCTGATCTTTCATTGTTAGTGTATAGGAATGCAAGAGATTTGTGTGCATCAATTTTGTATCCTGCAACTTTACCAAATTCATTGATTAGCTCTAGTAGTTTTCTGGTAGCATCTTTAGGATTCTCTATGTATAGTATCATGTCATCTGCAAACAGTGACAGTTTTACTTCTTTTCCTATTTGTATTCCTTTTATTTCTTTTTCTTCTCTGATTGCCGTGACTATGACTGCCAAAACTGTGTTGAATAATAGTGGCAAGAGTGGACATCCTTGTCTTGTTCCTGATCTTAGAGGAAATGCTTTCATTTTTTCACCATTGAGAATGATGTTGGCTGTGGGTTTGTTATATATGGCCTTTATTATGTTGAAGTAGGTTCCTTCTTTGTCCACTTTCTGGAGAGTTTTTATCATAAATCGGTGTTGAATTTTGTCAAAAGCTTTTTCTGCATCTATTGAGATGATCATATGGTTTTTCTTCTTCAGTTTGCTAGTGTGTATCACATTGATTGATTTGCATATATTGAAGAATCCTTGCATCCCTGGGATAAATTCCACTTGATCATGGTGTATGATCCTTTTAATATGTTGTTGGATTCTGTTTGATAGTATTTTGTTGACGATTTTTGCACTGTATTTATCAGTGATATTGGTCTGTAATTTTCTTTTTTTTAGTATCTTTGTCTGGTTTTGGTATCAGGGTGATGGTGGCCTCATAGAATGAATTTGAGAGTGTTCCTTCCTCTGCAATTTTTTGGAAGAGTTTGAGAAGGATGAGTGTTAGCTCTTCTCTAAATATTTGATAGAATTCACCTCTGAAGACATCTGGTCGTGGACTTTTGTTTGTTGGAATATTTTTAATCACAGTTTCAATTTCATCACTTGTAATTGTTCTGTTCATATTTTCTATTTCTTCCTGGTTCAGTCTTGGAAAGTTATACCATTCTAAGGATTTGTCCATTTCTTCCAGGTTTTCCGTTTTATTGGCATATAGTTGCTTGTAGTAGTCTCTTATGATGCTTTGTGTTTCTGTGGTGTCCATTTTAACTTCTCTTTTTCATTTCTAATTTTATTGATTTGAGTCCTCTCCCTCTTTATCTTGATGAGTCTGGCTAAAGGTTTATCAGTTTTGTTTATCTTCTCAAATAGCCAGCTTTTAGTTTTATTGATCTTTGCTATTGTTTTCTTTGTTTCTATTTCATTTATTTCTGCTCTGATCTTTATGATTTCTTTCCTTCCACTAACTTTGGGTTTTATTTGTTCTTCTTTCTCTAGTTCCTTTAGGTGTAAGGTTAGATTGTTTATTTGAGATTTTTCTTGTTTCTTGAGGTAGGCTTGTATAGCTATAAACTTCCCTCTTAGAACTGCTTTTGCTGCATCCCATAGGTTTTGAATTGTCGTGTTTCATTGTCATTTGTCTCTAGGTATTTTTTGATTTTTTCTTTGATTTCTTCAGTGATCTCTTGGTTATTAAATAGTGTATTGTTTAGCCTCCATGTGTTTGTGTTTTTTACATTTTTTCCCTGTAATTGACTTCTAGTCTCATAGCATTGTGGTTGGAAAAGATGCTTGTTATGATTTCAATTTTCTTAAATTCACCGAGGCTTGATTTGTGACCCACGATGTGATCTATCCTGGAGAATGTTCTGTGTGCACTTGAGAAGAAAGTGTAATCTGCTGTTTTTGGATAGAATGTCCTATAAAAATCAATTAAATATATCTAGTCTGTTGTGTCAGTTAAAGCTTGTATTTCCTTATTAATTTTCTGTCTGGATGATCTGTCCATTGGTGTAAGTGAGGTGTTAAATTCCCCCACTATAATTGTGTTACTGTCGATTTTCTCTCTTATAGATGTTAGCAGTTGCCTTATCTATTGAGATGCTCCTATGTTGGGTGCATATATATTTATAATTGTTATATCTTCTTGGATTGATCCCTTGATCATTATGTAGTGTCCTTCCTTTTCTCTTGTAACATTCTTTATTTTAAAGTCTATTTTATCTGATATGAAAATTGCTGCTCCAGCTTTCTTTTGATTTCCATTTGCATGCAGTATCTTTTTCCATCCACTCACATTGTCTGTATGTGTTCCTAGGTCTGAAATGGGTCTCTTGTAGGCAGCATATATGGGTCTTGTTTTTGTATCCATTCAGCAAGCCTGTGTCTTTTGGTTGGAGCATTTAATCCACTCACGTTTAAGGTAATTATCGATATGTATGTTCCTAATACCATTTTCTTAATTGTCATGGGTTTGTTTTTGTAGGTCCTTTTCTTCTCATGTGTTTCCCACTTAGAGAAGTTCTTTTAGCATTTGTTGTAGAGCTGGTTTGGTGGTTCTGAATTCTCTTAGCTTTTGCTTGTCTGTAAAGCTTTTGATTTCTCCATCGAATCTGAATGAGATCCTTGCCAGGTAGAGTAATCCTGGTTTTAGATTCTTCCCTTTCATCACTTTACTTATGTCATGCCACTCCCTTCTGGCTTGTAGAGTTTCTGCTGAGAAATCAGCTGTTAACCTTATGGGAGTTCCCTTGTATGTTATTTGTCATTTTTCCCTTGTTGCTTTCAATAATTTTTCTTTGTCTTTAGTTTTTGCCAATTTGATTACTATGTGTCTCAGCATGTTCCTCCTTGGGTTTATCCTGCCTGGGACTCTCTGCGCTTCCTGGAATTGGGTGGCTATTTCCTTTCCCATGTTAGGGAAGTTTTCGACTATAATCTTTTCAAATATTTTCTCTGGTCCTTTCTCTCTCTCTTCTCCTCTGGAGCCCCTATAATGCGAATGTTGTTACGTCTAATGTTGTCCCAGAGGTCTCTTAGGCTCTCTTCATTTCTTTTCATTCTTTTTTCTTTATTCTGTTCCACAGCAGTGAATTCCACCATTCTGTCTTCCAGGTTACTTATATGTTCTTCCGCCTCAGTTATTCTGCTATTGATTCCTTCTAGTGTATTTTTCATTTCAGTTATTGTATTGTTCATCTCTGTTTGTTTGTTCTTTAATCCTTCTAGGTTTTTGTTAAACATTTCTTACATCTTCTCGATCTTTGCCTCCATTCTTTTTCCAAGGTCCTGGATCATCTTCACTATCATTATTCTGAATTCTTTTTCTGGAAGGTTGCCTATCTCCACTCCATTTAGTTGTTTTTCTGGGGTTTTTCTTGTTCCTTCATCTGGTACAAAGTCCTCTGCGTTTTCATTTTGTCTATCTTTCTGTGTATGAGGTTTTCCTTCCACAGGGTGTGGAATTGTAGTTCTTGCTTCTGCTGTCTGCCCTCTATTAAGAGAACTTCTGAAATCATATGCAGAGCCACAAAGTGAAGCCATTTGAACAATAATTGAAGAAGAGAAAATCAATGAGGATCATTATAGGATAAGGAATAATTTTAGTATCAAAAAATTTTTAAATAGACCTTAGAGGAGAAGTGGAAAAATAGGTGAAACTGTCAAATAAATACCCTCTTTATGATCACATGGTGATAGCTATCTAGAAGTGAAGATAATATACTAATATATAATTTTTGTCAAAAATTTTAGCTCCCCAGTGGAAACTTGATTCATTATAAGAATTATAACATAGTTGAGATTATTTATCTAAATTTTGTTAAATATAATTTGAAATGAAGTTATTATTTCTTTTTTCAAGTTAAAATTCTAGTGAAGTCATTTTTTCCACTGTTTGTTATTTAGTTTCAAGTAGATTTAGTTCAAAAGCCTTATTCTATTCAATGTGGTAGTAAGAAAGCTAACTGTAGAGTTAAAAACTGAGTTGCAATCCAGTCTACTGTCTACTAGTTCCGTGCCTTTATGCATGTTACTTAACATTTTATTATTCTCCTTAAAAAGGGATAATAATGGTCCCTAGTTTATAAAGTTATGAGGATTGAGCTAATACATGTGTCACTTAGGACAGTGCTTGGCACATATTACACATTCAAAAAAGTTACTTTTTGATATAGTAGTTGTCTTCAGATATAGGCAATGAATATTACCATTATCTTGTCTTTGTTTTCAGTTTTTCTGAGCTCAATTTTTGAGACACCTGAGGCCTGTAGAACCTCATTTTCAGCTTTCAAAATCAATGCTTTACCAAAAGGCTAGAAATTAAGTGGGGGGAACGAAAACAAACCAAAAGTGTCCTCTGAGTCTGTGATAAAATGATAGTAAATTGTATATAAATAAACTTTTATTTTCATCTCTGAAAATAATTCAGGAGCTTCCTGAATCTTAAATTGATATCTTAAATTACTTTTAATATTCTCAGGCACATATCTGGCTCAGACCTTTTTCTCAGTGCAAGTTATATCTATAACCATTATTGTGACTGCAAAGACCAACATTATTACCTTTCTGGAGACAAAATCAATGACGTCATCTGCCTTCCAGTGGAAAGAGTACTTCGTGATGTACCGGTGTTGGCCTGCCAGGACAGAGTACTCAGAGTTTTACAGGTTGCTGTTATTTGCATTTTTATAGTTTTTCATAATTTAGGTAAAAAAATATTGCTGAACAGTGTATACTTGAGATAAATTACTTTAGTGACTACTACCACTTTAAATATCTTAAAATTATATCTTGAAAATTTTTTTTAATATTTTAATTAACAAACTTTTATTTTTTTTCCTTGAGGCGAATGTGTAGAAATCTTTGACAAGTTTTTAGAGAGGCATATATGGAAGAAAGGACACCTTTCCCCCCACACATAATATGTGAATTAGTACAATAAGAATCTAATGCCTTTGCTATAGGGAACCCGTCCTAGCTTTTCCTTTTTTTTTTTTTTTTTTTCACGGTACGCAGGCCTCTCACCTCTCACTGTTGTGGCCTCTCCCATTGCGGAGCACAGGCTCCGGACGCACAGGCTCAGCGTCCATGGCTTACGGGCCTAGCCGCTCTGTGGCATGTGGGATCTTCCCAGACCGGGTCATGAACCCGTGTCCCCTGCATCGGCAGGCGGACTCTCAACCACTGCACCACCAGGGAAGCCCCCCCCCTTTTTTTTTTTATTTCTTCTATCACTCTCCCCTCTCCCAAAAAATCAAATTAAAGGAGGAAATTGGGTTGGGGAGAGGGTGTTAGGCTTTAACAGGAGAGAGTTGAGATCAGGGTTGTATCATTTGAATTTACCCAGCATTTATGACAGTATGTTGAACAGAATAAGCACTCAGTAAATATTTGAAAAAGCATCTACTATCTTTATATTTCTATTAAAAACCATGATTGGCTAAAACAACTACTTAAGGCCATTCTTATTAGTAGTACTAATTACAACTGTCTTCTTGAAAGTGACTTTTTTTTTTTTTGGCCGCACCACACGGCTTGCGGGATCTTAGTTCCCAGACCAGGGATTGAACCCAGACCCTTAGCAGTGAAAGCACTGAGTCCTAACCACTGGACCAGCAGGGACTTCCGAAAGTGACTTTCAATAAAATAGATATACCCTCTCTCTCTTTCTCTCTCTCTCTCTCTCTCTCTCTCACACACACACACACACACACACACACACACACACACACATACACCCATAAAACAAAGTTTAGATGTAAATAACATATAACAAGTGGATTAATTGGATCAAAATTTAGGATGATAGTGCAATTGAACAAAAAGTCTAGCTGTTTATTCTGTGCCACCAAAGGCTATCTCACTCTTTGGAATTTCATAGTTAGATAGCTTGTCTTGGCACCATCCCTTTTATAGAAGAAATCAAGTGGTTCTATGAAGTTCTTTTTTTTTTTTTCCTCTATGGGGAATTAAAGTAATGTTCAAGGTTCACTTTAGGGGGGTGAACGATTAATTTCTCCCCTAGCCTATGCTCAAATATGAGTTGTTTGAATAAGGCTTTTAACGAGTTGGCTCACACCCATTTAGAAATTGATCTGGCTGAATTCTAGGATTCTGCTTTGTTTAACAAGAGATCCATATGCTAATTGTAAAAAAAAATATCACTAAGTATTTGTGCAAAGTAAAAAGTTGAAGTCTTTCCTCTGCCCTGCACACTTTTCCCCTACTCTCTGTCTGCCTTTGTAGGCAATCTGTTACCCCAAAGGTAGCCTTTTTAAAAAAAACAGTTTTGTGTGTATTCTTTTGTGTTTATATAGTTACATGTAGATATCTGTGAATTTTTAATGTTTTTCTAAATAAAATATAAAGCATATGGCTCTTATATATTCTATATATATTTAAAAATTTTAAACAATAATGGTATACCAGATTTACTGTAATTTTGCCAATGTTTTTTCATTGAGTGATTTATCATATTTTTTCTATGTGAATTTAATACTTCTACCTCATTCTTTAACAGCTTCACAAATACTATTCACAAATACTATGCAAATACTATGCATTGTAAGTGACAAAATTGAAAAAAAGACAAATAAAAGGATTTAACTGTTTTCTTATCTAAAAAGCAGGTCATTCTGCCTCTTACTAGAGTGGGTTTCTGAAATACCCAAAGGCAAGGCCAGAGTTTTCTGAGTCTGTTTGAATGTGCTCTAAGTTAAAGCCCTTGAGTTAGAGACGACAGAAGAAACAACTTGTTCAGGGAAAGTTTTGATAGGGAAATTTACCAGTGTCAAGTTTTCAGGCAAACAAAGTACCTAAAGTGAAAAGTATACAAAGTGGAGAATATTTGAAATATTTATTTCCTCACTCTTTATATTTTATATATGTATATTTTTATTATAAAATGAGTCGACATGTGCAGAATTGCCAACAAATAGAAGTTAATATTCACAATCTAGTTTTTTTCAGTAGTTTTATTCCAGGATTCTTTATATGAATATTGATATTATTTATGAATACCTATATTATTTTAAATTTGTCTTCTGTTTTAGTTTTAAAATACTTGTTTTCCTTCAGGGATCTGATGTGATGTATGAAACTGAAGTTCCTGGCCCACCTACTGTTTTAGCCCTACACAATGGAAATGGCGGTAATCAGGGCTTTATTTTTGACAATCAAATAAGGGAGTGAGTTACATTATTTAAGTTTAGATATTTCAGGGTTTTTAATCATTTAACTATATATTAAGTGAAAATGGGAAATTGTAGGAAGAACATGAACTGGAATAGAGACAATTGTCTTCTAACTTGCCAGTTGCTAACAGTAATGTGTTATTGAACTTTAATTTTTTAGTTTCCTCATCTTAAAATTAGTTGATGAGGAAAGGTCTTATCTCTTATGGTTATACATTCTGTGAATGTATAACCATCCTTCTAAATTAAGTAAATTAATTAAAATCTGTCTTCTCATTTAATATTTTAAATGAGATTTTTACATGAAAGACAATACATTTGAAAATATTTCAATTTTAAAGAAATAGTGTGAGTTGTGGGGTAAATATAATATGTTGACTTTAAATATAACTAGGTGACTCTGGAGAAGACCTTTTGTTTGGAACGTCAGATGGAAAACTTGGGCTTATTCAGATCACTACATCCAAACCAATACACAAGTGGGAAATTCGAAATGAGAAAAAGAGGGGAGGTATTTTTTATTTATTTATCTATTTATTTATGGCTGCGTTGGGTCTTCATTGCTGCGCGTGGGCTTTCTCTAGTTGTGGCGAGCAGGGGCTATTCTTTGTTGCGGTGTGCGAGCTTCTCATTGTGGTGGCTTCTCTTGTTGCGGAGCATGGTCTCTAGGTGCACACGCTTCAGTAGTTGTGGCACGTGGGCTCAGTAGTAGTGGTTCATGGGCTCTAGAGCGAAGGCTTAGTAGTTGTGACACATTGGCTTAGTTGCTCTGTGGCATGTGGCATCTTCCTGGACCAGGGCTCAAACCCGTATCCCCTGCATTGGCAGGCGGATTCTTAACCACTGCACCACCAGGGAAGTCGGGAGGTATGTTTTTGATGTAATTCAGATTCTGAATTTCAGTGATTTTTAAATAAAATATACTGGGAATTTCCTGGTGATTCAATGGTTAGGACTCTGTGCTTTCACTTCCAAGGGTGTGGGTTCGATAGATAGATAAATAGGTCAACCTACGTTATATAGTTCATTCTGTTTTATTTATTCATAATGTATAGCAGACTTAGCAATTTACAGAGCTGCCTCAGGTTTATTTACTCTTTGTTTATTTAGCAGGTCTATCATACTTTTGCCATAATTTTTAAAGTAAGATATGCTAATAGTAAATTGAGGTGGATAGGCTTTTATGCACTAATGTCTATCTATAACATTAACCTATGCTCAAATCCATTTTTCGTTTTTTGCTGTAGGGAATTAATTGGAATTTGGGAGTACTTGGTATGAGGCAAAGAAGTGCAGTCGGGTCAGGGAATATTCCTTTTTTCTAAGGAATTTACACCTTTCTAAGGGGAATTTATATCTGACTTGGTAGGTTTGGATGGCTATTTGTAAGTACAGCATGAGATCTGATTGACAAGAAAACATGTTAACAATGTATAAGATTTAGGGGAAAAGAATGTCCAGGAAGAGGAAAAAATAAAGGCAGAGGACTTGAGGCAGAGGTAAACTCGATTCATTTGAGGAGAAGAAGGAAGACCAGTGTGGCTAAATACATTCGTATGGCATGAGATGAAGTCACAGAGGTAGAATAAGGCCAACTCACGTAGGTCCTCATGAGCCTTGGTAAAGGGGTTTGAATTTTAATCTAACTGTAGTGAGGAGTTATTGGAAAATTGTAAGTGGGGGTATGATGTGATCTAATTTACCAAACTAAAACAAAAACACTCCGTGGAGAGTGGGTTTGTAGGGAAGCAGGTCAAAATTAGAGGCATGGAGTTCAATTGGGAAGTTATTGTTATAGTTGTTTTGTTTTGGTTTTTTTAAATTTTTATTTATTTATTTATTTGTTTTTTTATATTTGCCTGTGTTGGGTCTTTGTTGCTGCGCTCAGGCTTTCTCTAGTTGCGGCAAGCGGAGGCTACTCTTTGTTGCGGTGCGTGGGCTTCTCGTTGTGGCTTCTCTTGTTGTAGAGCACGGGCTCTAGGCGCGCGGGCTTCAGTAGTTGTGGCACATGGGCTCAGTAGTTGTGGCTTGCGGGCTCTAGAGCAGAGGCTCAGTAGTTGTGGCGCCTGGGCTTAGTTGCTCCGCGGCACGTGGGATCTTCCTGGCCCAGGGCTCAAACCCGTGTCCCCTGCTTCAGCAGGCGGATTCTTAACCACCACGCCACCAGGGAAGCCCTATAGTTGTTTTAATTTACCCTAGTTTTTTTTTCCTACTCTGATTTGATATATATATTTTTTCATTCATACTTGGTATATTTTTTACTATAATATCAATTTTATTGATAACTTATCATTTACCTTTTTTAAAGGTATTTTGTGTATTGACAGCTTTGACATTGTGGGTGATGGGGTTAAAGATTTACTTGTTGGAAGAGATGATGGAATGGTGGAAGTGTATAGTTTTGATAATGCAAATGAGCCTGTTCTACGATTTGATCAGGTAAGTTCACTTTTAAAAAGACTATATATGCTTATTATTCATCAAACAATTATAGAGATGACTGACTTTGTGTTTTATTAAATGAAATATATTAAAATCTTGTGTTTGGCTTAAAATATCTCTGCTTTGACATTATCAAAATCTTCTCTAGACTACTCTTATATTTGAATAAATGACTATTGCCCTCAAGCTGAACAATAAATTACTTTTTTATTTGATTTCTAAATACTGTATATCCAAATTATTATATGTATTACCTTAGTTTCTATAATGCATAATAGATTACAGGAGTAACATTTATATGTTTAGGTAGCATAAATGAGATTGTGTTGTTTTAAAGTAATCAGGTTTTAGGAATAAACTTCGTATTGTTAAGACAATATCAAAAATATCCTTAAGCAGAGAGGGAAAAGTAGCAATTTCACTTCTCGCCACCCAAGATCCACAGTATGAGAAGAAATACTAGATAAGAGTAATTTTTAGTTCACAAATTTTAAGTGTAATTAAGCTTGTTTATCCCAAGGTGCAGAGTCACATGGAGAAGCATTCTGGCATAAACTGAATCTTTCATTTTCATAAAGTGGTGTTCTCCTGTCCAGGGTTTCCCCATCCTGCCTCATGCATGATGTATTGAGGCTGTTTAACGACAGCAACAAAAAACCACAACTCAGTATGAACTTTTCTTTCTTTGTCTAATTTCTCCAATAGTGGTAAATTTCTCCCAGTACCTACTTTAATTGCATATCAGTAAATAACAGATGTTTTGGTACATAGACAAAGTGTATTATTATTTAGATAATATGGGGATAAAAACATTATACAACTTATTTTCTGTATTTATTTTGTACTTGTTCATCTTTCTTTGGTGCACAAAGTTACCTTGCTAATGATGCAAATAATAGTTTAGGCTTAAAAGTACATAATAATCCTGTGTTGGTGATCTCCCATTTTTTTATCATCAACCCCTGAGAAACTTTCCTGTTTAGACCCCAAGTTTCCTCTTTGACTTCTATTCCAAACCCCAGTAATGACATAGCATGTCTCCCCTCTGCCAGGTGTGGCACTAAGAATTCCTGTCTTCCCAATCTTTCTTCTGTTTGTCTGATGATAGAGGTACTGCTTCCATGTTGTGTTAAGGCTGCGAATATGCTGCCTCATCTTGATTCATGACGTCACTCTCTTTATTGTTTTCCTAATCAGGAGAAGTCCTCTTATCTGACGTAGTCTGGACTGATGGTTAATCAAAAGAGTTAAGGAGCAGATCATAAAAAGACAATATGTACATACCTTAAACATCACATTTTAATTTAAACTTATAAATATATATTTATTCACCAATATTTTGAACAGTGACCAAGGTCTTTTCTTGTGAGTTCCCCTAATTGGCATTCCATGTTGTTACTTACATAAAGCATGTCTATACTATGTTGTCTATGATCTCCTGTGTTATGGTTCTATGACTGTTTTTTTTAAGGTGTAAGTTGAATTAACTAAATCTACAACTCCAAGACTTTTATAAAAAGGTACTTGAAGTACATAAGATAAATGAATTTCATTAAAATGTTGTATTGACAAAAAAATGTAGAAATTAACAGTTTTTTAATTTTTATAACTTTTTCTGAGTACATTAGGTTAAATAAGGTACTTCTAAGTGAGTGAAAGAGTAAGTTATAATTAATAGTCACTCAATAAACCACTCAGAAAGTGAGAATGTGTGTGACTCTTTTGACTCAGTAAAACATTCTTCTGTAGTCAGCTGGTTTCCAGTGTTTTGCTTTCAATAAATAGAAGGAGGACCTAATCAAGGTGTCAGATGATACATCATTAAACATTTTCAGTGGTAGATCAGATGATTTTAGGTATGTAACTTGGAAGATATTTAAACAATAGAGTGAACTTTCTACAACAAAATTTCTTTTAGTCTCATCAATATCTTTATGGGACTAAGCTCGATTAGTGCTTCTATCTATGAAAATGAGAAAAAGGAATAGGACTGATGTTGAACTCAGTCTCATTCTACCAATATATAATTAATACTCATTGTGGTACATGAATAATTTAGAAGGAAAAACTGTCCTATTGTCTCATGAGATACATTTCCTGTAGAATTTTGTTTTAGTGGTTAGTTATTAGTTAAAAATATAAAACATATATTTGTCGATCAATTGTGAAATACTAATAATTAGACAATAGAAATTTCTAATTCTTAGAGTTTTTTAATCACAGAAGATAAAAAAATTCTATTTCTTTTTTCTTGGTTGCAGAGAAGTATAAAAGAATTTCAGCATATGAGTACATTACATTAAGATAAATATATGTGGAGGGAGTGGAGTGAAAATAGAAGTTTAGGGAACAATGTAAAATTTCCAGCTGTGAAAGAACGATTTGTTTTTTCATTTTTAAGTCAATTGTGTGTATAAATTTGTCTTGATATTTAGATTCATTGGGTATGATTGGGGTGTGATTATGTGACAGTTTTATTTTAAAATTATAATCTCTAAAACTTCCAGATATTACAGTCTTTGTAACTATTTAAAGTGGTGATGAAAATCTGAAAGTCAGTTTAAAAATGTACACAGGGATGGATGCAGTTTTGTTTGTTTGTTTTTTCAGAATTAACTTTAGCGAGAACATGAACAAAAAAGTTTGAAGAATTCTAGTGTATATGAAATCCACTGGGACACTTGTTAAAAATGCACTTGCTGGGGAATTCCCTGGTGGTCCAGTGGTTAGGACTCTGCACTTCCCTTGCAGTGCGCACAGGCTCCATCCCTGGTCGGGGAGCTAAGATTCCTGCAAAATGTGCAGTGCGGCCAAAAAAAAAAAGAAAAAAAATGCACCTATGAACCTAACTTCATGCAAATGTATAATCAAACCTTTGTCACTAGAATCTCTCAGGTAATTAGCTCAGGAACAGCTAAGATAGCCTGATTTGCAGAATAGCTCAGAGGTTTGCCTCTTACAGGGAGGTTGAAGAGAACTAGCATTTTTAATGCTGGTGTCCATTCCCTGTACCTTCCCCTTTAGGACAATGGTTCTGGGCCTTGCCTGATAATAATTACCTGGCAGAGCTACTGGTCAAACTCATTAATGGGTTGCCAACACATTTTTTTTTAAATGAAAGAGAATAGATTAGAATATATCAGAGTGCAACACAAACCTTTTAAGTTGTATCTGTTGTTGTGTATGTTCATGTGTGAATTATACCAGATTGCAATATGAAACTTATTGCTTGCTTTCCAAATCGCTTGAAAGCCACTGACCTAGAGTGCTTGTTAAAAATACAGATTCCTAGTTGACTCACCCAAATGATTATTGTCAGGCAAGTTTGGGAAGTATTGCTTAAAAGAGATATAAACCCTGAAGCATCTGAAAACTTGGTCTCCATAGTTGAAAATTGTCTAAAGTTTCCATGTAAGCTAGCGTCTTCTTTATTCTTCTAAAAAACTATTTGGAGAAAACACATGAGAGGTGGTCTGTGGAATTCAGGTAATAAACTAAATGTATTGAGAGTTTTGCTTATGTAATTTTTTTTTTTTTTTTTTGGCCACGTGGCTTGTAGGATCCTAGTTTCCTGACAAGGGATGGAACCCAGGCCCCCTGCAGTGGAAGCATGGAGTCCTAACCACTGGACTGCCAGGGAATTCCCGCTTATGTCATTTTTTTAAAAAAACTTATTTCTTTATATAAATAAATGATTTTGCTCATTAGATGATTACTGTAGCTGAGTGGTACACACAAATATATGAATCATTTTCAATCTTCTTTCCCCAAATTAAAAAGCACTGGAATTTTCAGCCATTTGTGTAGGATTTTCACCTTTCCAATCTCAGTGTCTACACATAATAAGTATTCAATAAATATATGTTGAATGTTGGGAGACAGCAAAATAAGTTTTGTGGCTTATTATTTCACATATCTGTGAAATTTTATTAATGACGTGCTTGATCTTAAATTTATTTTAGACGTTGTCTGAGAGTGTCACATCTATCCAGGGTGGTTGTGTAGGGAAAGATGGCTATGATGAAATCGTGGTATCCACATATTCAGGTAAGGTAAATGGTAATAGCTAGTTGAAGAAAGAATCAATAATAAAAAATATAAATTTAATAAATTGCTTTTGATGATTACTTTTTAAAATGTTTATTAGTAAGTCACTCTTACCTACAGCATTAAAAGCTCTAATGGTTAAAAAATAAGAAAGGAAGGAGTAGGTGTATTGATTTATAAAACAGTTAATATTTGAATAATACTTTTTAAAAGTACTTAGTATATCTCTAGCATCTTTGAAAATTAAATGATATCCTTTGGTTTAAAAAGAATATTTACTGAAATTTAGTTTGTTTTGTTACTGTGTACATTTCTTATAAAACTTGCTTGCTTTTGAGTAGGTCATTTTTGTATTCTCACAATAGTTATATGAGAGTTTAACTTTCCATGAAAATAATTTTTGAAAGACAACTTTTATTCATCAGCTGTTTTTTGCATTTGCCTAGAATGTGTTGACTTATTCCATACTTGAAAACTAAAACTTTAAATTAAGAAGTGAAAGATTTCCTTAATCGTAGTATTACAGTATTTCACGCAAAACAAAAATGGTATCCAAAGTAATTTCTTTATGGTTTGAATATCTTCTAGCTTGATTTCTTTTGCGTTTTGTTTTGTCTTGTTGTTTGAAAAGGAATAAGTCCAAGACTAAGTGAGGTTGATGTTGGTGGACACAGGGGCATGTATCTTGGGTTTCTTTTAACACTAGCAGCACTTAATGGTGCACGATTGTAATTCATCTCTGCAGGCTGGGTTACAGGTCTGACAACAGAGCCTATTCATAAGGAAAGTGGACCAGGAGAAGAACTAAAAATTAATCAGGAGATGCAGAATAAAATTTCTTCGTTACGGTAATTTTGGATTTTTGTTTGCTTCTTTTTTTTTTTATTTCATAAAGTGTGTGATTGTTGTTTTTTTCTTATTTATAAATGCAGTATATTTTATTGGAAGGAATTATACATTTAATTAGTTTATGACCTTTTTAAATAAAAGCTTATCAGTTTGAGAAAATTAGCAGTAAGTGCTGATTAATATTTTGGAGTTAGAAATACACTTTTTATATGTTTTACTCTATGTTGTTTTTTTCTTAGCTCAAGAATTGTATTTTTTCATTCATTTATTATAAACAGTTACAGTGTTTTTTTTGTTTGTTTTCATAGATATTAGAAAGAAACCAACACAGATGGCTCTATTCCTCATTAATTCTCATGTTTACTGCTCTTGTGGACCCTTCTGAGTCTGTAACTTTGGTTTATAAGTTTTCTTACTGGAAATGAGTAATGTTGACTCTCTTAGACACAGGGATTGCTTTCATGACCTGTTCAATTTGACAAGTCCTGTGAAAATGGCCTCAAGGAAAATTGCTGCATACAGTGAAGAAGTGGGAGTCGCTGAAACTTTTAATGACTATTCTCCTTACCCTAGCCCTTCAGCCCTCAGCCCTCAGGAGTGAGGGCTGATCCTTTTTTGGTGGTAGTTGATGGCTACAGAAGTTTTTGAGGCAACCAAATGCCACAAGTACTAGTTCACTAAAGCCACACCACCAGTTCACCACAAACCAGTTCCCCAAAGTCACCAAGAGAGAAAGCTCTAATGTTCATGCAGCAAGGACACCAAGGAGAGTTAATGAACTACTATCTCATGTCCTCAGTACAATACCTCATATTTATAACCAAGTCAGCCCCCTCCTGATTCCACTGGAACGTACGTTCACGAGAAGCTTATGTCTATTTTGTTCATTCAGCACCCGGATCCTAAGTACATAGAGTCACTCAGTAAATATTTCTTGGGCGAATGAATCTTTTCTTTCGTTTAGTGCACAAATCCCTTCCAAGCGCCTTCCCAGACTTTTCTCCCTCAATTGGGGCTAGTAGCTAAACCTCATGTTGTTCTACCCTAGTTACTATTTACTTCATTTCCTTTCCCTTTAACTGGAGCAGCTCTAAGCAATGCCTGCACAGTTCAATCTCCAACACTTGGTAAAACTTCAGCTGTACCTCTGGGTCGTGATTATCCTTGTGGTCTCCAATATATTCATACTCAGCAGCCTTCTTATTTTGTCTTTTGCCCCTAATGTCTTACTGAAAGGTACATGTTTACTGATTTCACACATTCTGTTTCTTCTTATTAAATCTAATATGTTCCTCTACCCCAGAACAATCAGTTTCTTTTCTGATTAGTGCTATGTGTGACTGTAACCAGATTCATGTATTAGGATTGATTATTTGCAGCCTGCCTTGATTCTTACAATGCCTTATTAATATTGCTGGTGTGGGGCTGAGTAGATGTTTTACTTTTTAGATCAGAGTTAAATAATGTGGAACCATTAGGTCAGTCATAGAAGTAAAAATTTTGTTCCTATTAGTGTTATAGTTCTAACTCAACCAATAAAAATGCATTTGGCAGCAGTAAATGTCTCAGACTTTTGTAAATATTCTAAGGATCTCAAATGTTTATACTTATAGGTGACAAATTTGTATATATTTTCCTCTAGGAGTGAGTTGGAACATCTGCAATATAAGGTACTACAGGAAAGAGAGAAATATCAACAGTCTTCTCAATCAAGCAAAGCAAAATCAGCAGTACCTTCATTTAGTGTAAATGACAAGTTTACATTAAATAAAGATGATGCCAGCTACAGCCTTATCTTAGAGGTTCAGACGGCGATAGATAATGTCTTAATACAGGTAAGCAAAATGTCTAATTTCTTTGTTTTATGGCTGGATCTATTTTGCAAACAAGTCATATGCACTAATTATTATTGAACACTTTTAAACGGTGATTTTAAATGTTTATCTTAATCTTGCATTAGCTAATCAGTTGGCTCATAGCTTATTTAAATTATGTCTTTATTTTTTATTTATCCCGTACATATTAAACAAAAGACCAATGGACTTAAGTTTTAGGAAGACCTAGAAAGGACATTAAAGATTTGTTCTCTGGTTAGCCTTTAGGAGAATCTTAACAGAGATGTGACTTAGAAAACTCCAGTATTTTATATCCTTATTAGAACCTTTTTTAAGCTCCAACTACTAAAATAATACAGCCTGCTCATTAACCATCAGTTTCTAGGTAGATAATCTCAAAAGGTGAAACTTAGGGATAATAATGTATAACTCCATTTATCAATGTATTTAATTCTTTTTTCTTTTTTATTATTAGTTTTTAAAAATTTTTATTTTACATTGGAGTATGGATGCCTAACAATTATTTTTTCTTTAAATTGGAAGATATTCAGGGAGTGGAAAAGGATGATAGTAGGATGAATGGAAAATAAGCAAGATGGAAAACCCATCAGAAAATGAGAAAAGAATAAAGAGGAAGAAGACAAAGTTTTAAAAGATGTGGGGGAGAGATCAGATTATTAATTAAAACTTAGAGGCAGAAATGTCTCTCAGGTAATGCTAGCTCAAGGGCTACTGCATTGAACAACTCCAGAAGCACCATTCACACAGAACACAGTGCAACAGCATTGTCCTAGAAGCTACCTCTCTGGAGGAGACCAAAAATTATCCCCTTTCTGTGTTACAGGTGAAGTAAGAAATGATAAAAATGAACTGATATAGCAAGAATGGTCATATGATTATTTGCAGCCCATGGTAACATTTTTAGCACTGACAAAAAAAAGTAGGAAGAGTATACTTTAAAGAGAGTGATGAGAGATGAAATTCTGTGATCTGACTAATCCAAATTAGAAAAAAATAGGTCATTGTAATATAACTCTTATTCTTTATTATATTTATTTTCTAGAAGTGCATATTATCAAATACAAGTTAAGAGAGTTCATACTGTCAGATTTAGAGACAAACGTAAACTAGAGCTAAGGAGAACCCTTAGAGAAAGTATGTGTTGTGAGAATTTTTAGTTTTTCATCTAAACCTTTTTTTTTTTTTAATATTGACTGTAGAGTGATGTTCCAATAGATTTACTAGATGTGGATAAAAATTCTGCTGTTGTCAGCTTTAGCAGCTGTGATTCTGAGGTGAGTAAAATTACAATAATTCTTCAAATGCTTTCATTTCCATTATGCCATTTTGTATAAAGCCTGTAAATGCTACTAGTGTTCGATGTTTCTTCTGTATTTCCTTTCATAACCCTTCCCTCAAAATCTGCTTCTACTCTCTTTCCCTATCCTCAGAAAATCCAGAAACTGGAGTGTTGTCCTAAATTCCTTCCTCTCTCTGATCTGTTAAATCCAGTTACAGTAGTTCCCTCTTTTTCTGCTGGAGATACATTCCAAGATCCCCAATGGATGCCTGAAATCAGAATAGTACGGAACCTCTGTATGATACGGTGTTTCTTTCAGCATCACTATTTTTGCACTTTGGAGCTGTTATTAACTAAAACATGGGTTATTTGACACAAGCACTGCAATACCATGAAGGTTGGTCTATGTGATAACTGAGATGGTTCCTAAGTGACTAACGGGCGGGTAGCATATACAGCATGAATATGGGATGATTCATGTCCCAGACAGGATGGAATGGGATGTCACAAGTTCTCATCACACTACTCAGAACGGTGTGCAATTTAAAACTTATGAATTGCTTATTTCTGCAATTTTCTGTTTAATATTTTCAGACCACAGTCGACTGTGGGTAACTGAAACCCTGAAAAGCGAAACCACAGATAAGGGGGGGTGCTGCTGTAGTCACTAATTTTTGTCATTTCCACCTCCTTGCTCTTCTACGTCTACTCTGCTTCATTTGCACTTCTGTTAACCTTCCAGGCCCTCATAATGCTTTTGCTTGAACTCCTCGTCTGCCAGTTTCTGTGCCTCCAGTGTTGCCTGTCACCTCCAGGCTATGCTGTGCACTGCCACCAGAGAGGCCTTCCTAAAAGACAAACATCCCCGTGTCATTCCTTTTCTCAAAACCTTTTAAAGATTCCTTATTTCCTGAGCTGCATGTAGGTCAAGATTCCTCACTGTAGCATAAAAAACTTTCTGTAATTCAGCTCTTGATTACACCTCCAACTTAATCTCTCACCAGCTGCTACCTTCCCTTCCATGCACATGATTTCTGCCAAACTGAAGTTCTTAAAATTTCTTGAAAATGCTGTACAGCTTCACACATTCCTACATTTAAACATGATCTGTTCCATCTGCCTGTCTTTCCTCACTTTTTCTTGTTGACTCTTGCTTAACCTTCATTCAACAGACATTTATTGAACACTTACTGTGTGCAAAGTACCTGGGAAGAGACCATATCAGAGCTTTTGGACGTGCTTACTGTATCACTTCTTTCTGCATGGTACTGGCTGACTAGCAGTCTCAGAGCTTAGGTGTGGCTCCTGAAGAGAAGTTAGGGTTCAGAGAAGGTCTGGAGCAGCTGCATTGGAGAAGGCAAGCCAGAGCAGGAAATGGTGACTGGAGTTGGCATTAAAAAGGGAAGGATAGGGCTTCCCTGGTGGTGCAGTGGTTGAGAGTCCGCCTGCCGATGCAGGGGACACAGGTTCGTGCCCCAATCCGGGAAGATCCCACATGCCGCGGAGCGGCTGGGCCCGTGAGCCATGGCTGCTTAGCCTGCGCGTCCGGAGCCTGTGCTCCGCGGTGGGAGAGGCCACAACAGTGAGAGGCCCGCGTACCAAAAAAAGACAAAAACAAAAAAAAAAGGAAGGATAACAAGAGTAGATAAAGAACAAAGTTGATAGTTATATTAGGGAATAATTTTCAAAATAATTTCAGAGTAAAGCTTTTTTTTTTGATAAGAGATTTTATGGCAGTTGTATTATTTATCATATGTGCTTTGTCGTCCCTGTTTGAGAATAAAACATAAAAGGATTAAGACCTACATTTTTATGATCATTTAAAAAATCAAGTTAGTATGAACTTCAGATCTTTAATTCCTAAGTTACAGTGAAAGATTAACCTGTTTATATCACTGCAGGATTCTTTGAAATGAGTATTTCATACTAATTTAAAACCTATTTTCTAGAATGATAGCTTAAAAAACAAATCTTATGGAGATTTCAAGTATATACAGAAGGAGAAAGAATACTGTAATAACCTCCATGTACTCATCACTAACTTTAACATATGGCCAGTCTTGTTTTATGTTCTTTACCCTCTCCCTCCCCATCCCAAACCAAATTCCAGACATTTTATCACCTTTAATTAATATATATAATTTTATCCATAAATACTTAAATATATAACATTTGTTTTTAATTACACACAAGTATATTTATTTTTAAGTTGACTGATCCTCTGTGTTTGCTGAGTTTAAATGATTTGAAATTAAAACATTTGAATTTTCTTTTTAACATTACCATTCTTTTTATTTCTTCAGTATTTATTAAAAATAGGGAAATAGCAGTGCCTGAAAATTTCATATCAAATAGTTCACGTTGCTTTGTCTGATTTTGCAATTCATGCACACAGATATACTCTTCTGTTTTTAGTAGTTTATTATTCAATTTTAAGAAGTTATCATACTTGAAGTAACCGCTCCAATTTTGTTCAACAAACGTGTTGAATGCCTACAGCCTACCTGACACTATGCTATTTGCTGGGAATGCATAGATGAGATATTTCTCAGTTGTCTATAAGTATGTGTGAAAATCAAATACATTCAACACTGAACATTGATGTTTTTACCTTTATAATACAAACATTAGGAGTTTGCACTGCCAGTTAAATTTTTGGGAGAACAATTAATATTTTAAAGTGTTATTGGAGAGATTTAATATGGAAAGAGCACTGAGCTTTAGAGTCTTAAAGATACGAATTTGAATACCAGTGTTATTACTTACTGGCATTTAGGAAATTTACCTAACCCTTCAAACCTCAGTTTCTTCATCTGTTAAAACTTACCACATAGGGTTGTTTGTAGGAATAAGCATAAAGCTCATAGCATGGTCCCACCCAAATGATGGGTGCTCAGTAAAAATAAATATTATTATTACTGTTGGTGCTGTTGTTATTGTTAAAAACATAGATTCATCCTTTTCCTCAACTTTGAATTCTTCCTAGTCAAACGACAACTTTCTTCTCGCCACTTATCGGTGCCAGGCAAATACCACGAGGCTGGAACTCAAGGTAAAACTGTTTGAGATTACCTTTACTTGAAAGTTTGAACTTTCTTTTTTCCTTGGTAAATCTTGCAACATATGATATCATTTCTTTGCATTAAATTTCTCCCTGAAATGAGCATTTTGGAATAATGTCTTTTGAATGACCTATTAGGTTTTAATTCAGCCCAAACCACTCTCTTTTCTGTTAGCACTCAACTAGTCACATTCTCTAAAATTACCAATCCTAAATTTCCTCTAACTGGAAATATTTTTTATAATTTTCTATTATGGAAAGTTTCAAGCATACATAAAAGTAATGATTCCAGTTTCAGCGATGATCAACTCATGACAATCCTGTTTGTGCTGTCACTCTCCATTCCAAATTATTTTGAAGCAAATACAAAATACTTTATAATTTTATTAGTAAATATTTCAGTACATATGTTTAAAAGATAAGAACTCTTTTTTCTAAGTGATTATGTAAAATTTGTATTTTTAAAAAATTTTTATTAGGGTATAGTTGATTTACAATGTTGTGTTAGTTTCAGGTGTACAGCACAGTGAATCTGTTATGCATATACATATCTCCACTTAAACGATAAGAACTCTTTTTAAAAACATAACCACAATACTGTTATTGCACCTAAGAAAAATAATAATAATTCCTTAGTATTATCAAATGTTTAGTGTAGTGCTTTTTTAGTTTGTTTGATCCAATCATGGTCCAAATAAGGTAATTTGGTTATTGAAGTATCTGAGCGTTTGCCCTGTATTTTCCTATTATCTGGATTTTTCTGATTGCATTCCAGTGATGTCATTACCAACTATTCCACGGAAAATCTTTGAAGTTTCCTTTTGCAATTTACTAACATAATCACTTTTATAATTAAATACTGATTGTAGCATACAAGTTTATTTTAGTTATTTAATTTTTAGTGTGAAATTTAAAAAAAAATTATTTTTGATATGTTTATGATCCAGAAATTAAGCACTATAACTTTTTCCTGATGTTCTGAAACTCAGAGTATGCTTTTTTCAAGAGAGATGCTATTGCACAATAACTTTTTCATATCTGGTTAAGGAAGTTCCAGTTAAAATTTAATTTTTTTCTAAACAATTTATTTTCATCTGTATAGTTCCCTTTCATGTATTTTGAAAGAAAAATTGAAAACTGGTATAAGTTCTAAAGGAATATACTTCAGCATATTTAGGTAACCTAATTAAACATTTAGATTACATTCACTGAGCTAGATTGTGCCAATAAATTAGGAAGTAGGCCTAAAAATATTAAAAACCTATGTTCTTTTTTAAAATTGGATACAATAACTTTAAAGTTCAGAGGAAAGAGTAAATGCCTGAAAAGAGCCAACAAAACTATGAAAAAGGAGAAAAGGTGGAACTTATCTTGCCCTATGGTAAAATGTACTATAAAACTACTATAATAAAAATAATGTGGGGTATTTACAAGGCCTAAATAAATAGGTCACACAACAAAATAAAGTTTAGAAATATAGCCCAGCACATATTTATGGGAATTTAATGCCCAGCGTTTTTAGATAGGGAAAATTCTATTAAATTATTATTTTTATTTAAAAATTGCTTTTGGTGGGACTTCCCTGGTGGCACAGTGGTTAGACCCACAGCAACTAAGACCCAATGCAGCCAAAGATAAATTAATTAATTAAAAAAATAAAAATTGCTATTGGTACAACTGGCATCCATCTGGAAGAATATTAAGTGGATTCTTATGCCATATATTATAAAAGATAAATTCAGATGAATTAAGTACCTAGTTATTTTCAAAAAGAAGCTGTCTTCCAGATAATGGGTAAATATCAGAATATGAAGACTGCCTATAAGTTGTTTAAAAAGACTACCCAGGGTGGTCCAGTAGTTAAGAATCCACCTTCCAATGCAGGGGACGCGGGTTCAATCCCTGTTTGGGGAACTAAGATCCCACATGCCACGGGGCAACTAGGGCCGTGCACCGCAACTACTGAGCCTGTGTGCCACAGTTAGAGAGCCCGCATGCTGCAACTACTGAGGCCATGCACTCTGGAGCCCACATGCCACAACTAGAGAGCCCACACACCACAACTTCTGAGCCCACACACTGCAATGAAACGTCCCGCATACAACTAAGACCCAACGCAGCCAAAGAAAGAAATAATCTTGTTCCTTAAAAAAAAAAAAGACTACCCAATTAGGAAAATAGGCCAATGTGGATAGGCAGTTCACAGAAGAGGGAATCAAAATAGCTAACAAATATTAAAAGAACATATTCTACCTCATTATCAGTTAGGGAAACTCAAAATAACAAAAATCAGTTTCCGCTTGTCTAACAGATTGGCAAAAATTTTGAAAAAGCAGAATTACCAGGTGGCAGGATGAGGAAAAGGACACTCTCAATCATAGCTGAAGGAAATAAAAATTCTTATTGCTACTTTGGTAGAATAGGCTATAATCCCATTTGTTGGAATCTATTTCATAGCAATAAAATCACAGTATTGTACACACAGATATGTATATAATTAACTGCAGCATTGTTTGTAGAGGCAGAAAAGTTGAACCAAAGTGAACACTCAGTAATTTAATGTTTGAATAAATAGCTGTTTCTCCATTTCATAGAATATTGCAGAGCTGCAATAAAGAATGAGTTGGTCAATTCCTGTTAACATGGAGCAAATTCCATGAAAAACACAAAATGCAGATAAAAGTCCTACATATGTATATATATATATTATCTATAATATGAAGAAATGTATAAAAAGAAACATACCTCTCTGATATGATAGGTCATACAATAAGGGGAAGGTATGGGTGGGATGGGAGTGGGAAGGAGGTGATGGTATTAGGAGAGGCAGAGATAAGGGAAAAATCTGGTTATTAGAAATAAAAACAAAGATGTCTATGATATAAATAGAATTTAGTCATGTGAAGTTATGCATTTATTTTTGTACATCTGCATAGAGAGATGTATGAAAGAAAGGTTGACTATCAAAATAGCAATAATGATCATCTCTGGGTGGTAGGATTTCAGATTACTTATATGTTAATCCTAATTTTTCTTCATTGTGTGGATTTTTAAAAAATGAATATGAAGTATATAATCAGAGAAAGCATGATGACTTTTCTTAATATTATGAACAATTATATTCTTTTTTTAAAGTTGATACTGCATTTACAGTTATTATAAAATATTGGCTATATTCCCCGTGTTGTACTAATTGTGAACTTATTGTGGAAAAATTTATGTGCCAGTATAAGCTTACCCTTTAAAAAGAAACTCTAAAATATAGCTTTATCAGATCGATTTTTTATTTTCCTTCTGTATTTTTATTCTTTTCCTTATCTTTTCTCTCTTCCCATTCAGAACAATATTTTCAGTATAAAATTTGCAAAAAATCTTGCTTTAAACTTTTATTTATGTTTCCCATTTAGGTAAAACATTGATTTTTTTTTCCCACCTCACATGCCAGGAAAAGTATGAGCTGATATATCAGTTAGATTAGAGAAGCTGCCTTTGTAATACAACAGGTACTACAATCCACTTCATGAATTGGAACAGAGAAGAGCTGAAAGGGACAGGAGGGAGAAACTTGACTGCTTTCTAACTCCTAAAATTAGGTCTTCATAATTTCATGAATTAGGGTTTTCTGTGTTTTAAATTCTCAGGATATCCAACTAGCCATATTCAAAATAGCTTAAAAAGAATTTCCTAATCCAAATATGTCATAAGTAAATTGTGAGTATGCTTCTCTATTTTCATAGAAAGTCAAGAATTAAGTTCTTGGAAACATTTTTTTTTCTGTCAGTAGGTTTTTATAACAATAGCCATATGCTATAATACCCCTATTTCTGAGAAAATGAAGTATTAGTTATTGACCCACTTATCCCTTCAACAAAAATATCTAAATTTTAACCATTTTTTTATGTGAATCTTTTACAATATATTATACACCTACACTTTTAGATGTGATAGGGTGGTGTGTGAGAATGTCTGTCTTTTGGAATGACAGACCTAAAAAATATGTGGTGGGGATGACTTTCATAGATGGATTAATTTTGCTTTTGATTTCCAAAATCTTTTAAAATTTTCTTTTACGGTAGAGGTAAAAAGTTCTTGTTTCATAGAATGTCCTTATTTCCTTCAGCATATTACAGAAGAGATTACGGTCTGAGTGCCTGCTTGCTTGTGCTGAACATTTTAAAGATAGCCTTTATGTTGCCAGATTATTCTTATTTTCTTTCCTCTTTTGTGTTCAGATTCGCTCAATTGAAGGCCAGTATGGCACACTTCAAGCATATGTGACTCCAAGAATTCAACCCAAAACATGTCAGGTCCGCCAGTACCTTATCAAACCCCTTTCACTCCATCAAAGAACTCACTTTATTGATCATGACAGGTAGGACAAAGGAGGGAGAAGTTTATTTTTAGGATATTACATGATGCAGATAAAGTTGCTTTTTATTTTAGTAGTGTAAATTCTGGTAGCTTGTTGTACTTTTTAAAAATTAAATAAATATTTAAATGCTGTGTACAGGTTTCCCCCGCTATCTGAAAGTAGCGTGTTCCTATGAAACCTTTCATAAGCCAAAATAGCATAAAGCGAAGAAGCAGTTACTGTGGGACACATCTTGATAATGGATGCTCAGAATAAATTGGGATAAAGCACAGATGCTCACAGACAGTTCAAAGCTATGTGGCCTGATGAGTGTAGTTCCTGGGGAAGGAACTCGGCGGGGCCGCTCTCAGTGCTGCTGGGGTACTTGCTGCTTCGGTGACAGCCGCTGCAGAACAAACGCTGAGGCTGTTTTTGCTTTTCACCTTTTCTTGGTAAAAGCAAAAATCCTCTTTGGATTTCTCTTGGTTACCGAAAATGGGCACTCGTGTAGGCCTTTTGTAAAAACAAAGTGGCATAAAGTGAACTTTCAAAAAGCAGGGGGTACCTGTATTATTTCTAATAGACGTAAGCGTCTTTGTCTTCTTTTAGAGGCTGATTTGATCTGGACTTTCCGATCTTTCTCATATATTTACCATTCTGAAATCAGTAGAGTAATAGTTGTCTATCTCAAACATCTATCGTGAGAAAATACTGTTTAGCATTTGAGTTCTCTGTAAACAGGACCTTATTGTGTTAGCCTCAAACATATTTCCTTTCTACTTCACCTCAGGGAATACTGGTAGAGCAATTAGTTGTGATAGTCCCTATTATTTCTAACTTCCATTCCAACTTAATTATCCTCCTGGTTATAGTTTTTCACTTTCTTTTCTGAAAATGAGAGACTATGGCCTTAAATGAAGAAGGGAAAGGAATGAACAATTAGTGAATACTTGCCCTCTGCCATGCATTGTGCTCAGTGCTTAGGTGTTACCATTTAAGTCTTACGGCAAAACAAGCAGTAATGTTTGGAAAAGTAAGTAACTTGTTGATATGAGAAACAGAGTGAAGATTTGAGGCCAAAGCCTATGTATTTTTCTATTGCAGCTTGTAATTTTAAAGGTATGTAATTTAAATAAGATGTAAGGAGAAAAGTTCCTAAGGAAGGTTTTGGGAAAACATTAAAGAGAATGGATTCTTTGAGGGTGTCTTCCTGCTTAAAAGTCAGAGTTGTTAAAGGAGGTATAGCGTGGTGTTCTGGAAAGAACAGCAAACTGGGACTCAGGAGACTCAGATTATAGCCTGATATCTGTTCCTACATGACTTTGGGAAAATAATTTAAGCTCTGGGCTTTAGTTCTCTCATCTGCAAATAGAGTTGGTGTGGCAATCTCAAAAGTCCTTTCTATTCTGTATTCTCTTAAAATTCTTTCTGTACCTTTAATTCCATAAACTTGCATTTTCTTAATTCTTTATCCATTTGATTTATTTTAAATTTATTTGATTTAGTTTACAACCTTTTGTGTGTATGTGTAATTTGCAGATAGAAAGTTAATTCCATATCCCTGCAAAATAGAAGGTATCATTCTCTAACTTTCCCAGTGGCGTGCAGCTAGTGTTTCAAACCCATGTCCATCTTACGTAAAAACCCAATTCTTTGCCTTCATATTATGCTGATTTTTTCCTTTAGGAGATTCTTATGTTTTGTAGTTCCTATAATATAAACACTAGATGAACTTTTAAAAAATGGAATTTACCTGAGTAAACTGAATTGTATTTGTGAAGGCATGTTATAAGGAAAACAAGCTATTTATGTCACTTAACTGAATATTAAAATTACAGGTATAGGTAAGCATTCTTTTTTTTTTTCCCTTGAAATCAAAATGTTTCTCTGATGGGTAAGATAAATCTGAGAAAAATTAAATGACTGCTTTTCTATTTGTAACTACTGTTGCAAAATTCTGTTTTTTAATGTGTTGAGTACATATAATACCTCTGTGTATTCCCAGACAAATATGTGTACCTCTACTGTTTAATTGCAGACCCATGAATACACTGACTTTGACAGGCCAGTTCAGTTTTGCTGAACTTCACTCCTGGGTGGTTTTTTGCCTGCCTGAAGTTCCTGAAAAACCTCCAGCAGGAGAATGTGTGACATTTTACTTTCAGAACACCTTCCTGGATACACAACTTGAAAGTACCTACAGGTAAATAAAACTTATTCCTAGTTCACAAGTGTTTTTTACATAAATGGAACTTCTAAATTTTCATAAGTTTTAAGGCAGTAATAATTTGCAAATAATATGATTGAAAAACTATACTGTTTAAGAGAATCTTTGAAAAACAAATGGAATTAATGAGTTTAAAAAATTATTGACTAAAGATGAATATGAAAGAGCAATACCTTTCCAATTCTCAGCCATAACCAGTTAGAAAATAAATTGTTTAAAAAGATTCGTTCAGAGCAGCGATAACGATAACAAAATGTTCATGTAAAATCTGTAAGAATATTCTTTATTAGAAATACATAGAACTTCATGAAGAAAACTTTAAAATTTTATTGACATTAAAGACTTGATTTAATGGAGTAATATATTCTATAGTTATCAATATGAAGACAATGTAAACATGCAAGTCCTTCCCAAATTGATTTGAACATTTATCCTAATTCCAGTAAGAATTACAAGAAGAATTACCATTGAATTTCTTTATGCAAAAATAGGAAATGGCTCAAGAACTTGAGAGCTTAGAACATGCAGGCTTTTGAAGTGACCACATTGAGGTGAAGGTCATTATTCCTTGACACTCTTCTCAAGCTCCCAGTTGCCCTCCTGCCCCCTTCACTGTCACTCCCTACTCATCTCCCATAGGCTCCCCTAATTTCTGTTTCTGAATATAGTAGAGGCTAAAATTTCCTTCTCCTTTGTTCTTTTTCTGAATGTGTTGGGTAAGGCTGGTTTCTCTACATTTGCTTTGAGCTTGTACCCTCATACTTCTGCAAGGTTTTTGCATTCTCATTCTTTCACATCTGTAGGTTGTTTTTGTTTGTTTGGTTTTTTGTTTTTTGATTTTGTTTGTTTGGAGGGGAGGAGGTTTCTTATCTTCTCTCTGTCTCTGTCTCTTAAAGCTTCTCTCCCTAAGCAGTTTACTGAGGTATTCTGCTTTCTGCTTCCTAGCTGAGACTTTACCATGCTAGGTTCTGGAAACAACAGCGAACACATAATTTTACCTCTGAATATAGCCTTTGGGACCAAGAACTCTCCAGAAATCTAATTGGTTTTAGCATCAGTTCTATGGGGGTGTTTCACTGTACCCTCCAGGGGATCTTACCTGTGTAAACCTGGAATCATGACTTCAGTTTTGAAGTACCACAGCGAACCTCACGTTTTAATCATAGCAGACAATTTGACAGGCCCCTGGCATACTACATATTTTTATAATAGCATACCTTTGCTTTTTACCATTCTGTGTCTTTAAATATTCTTTCCTTAATAGTCAAAACTCTACTTATTCTTCAAGGCCCAACTCAATAGGTACATTTTTTAAGTCTTCCTTGATTCGATTCTCTGTTCCCATAACATTTTATTCTTACCTGCCTTAGGTTTTTATTGTTATTTTTTTGAAGTATATAATAATTTTTATGTAAGCTTGTCTGTAAATCAGATTGTACGCTCTGGGCAGAGTTTATTCTTAATTAACTTTGTATGTATCCTCCAAGTATCTAACACATGGCTTTGACCATAGTGGTACACAGTAAAGGTTTTTTGTTCCATAAAATACATATATATGGAAGAAGTATAGAAGCGTGTACTTTGGAGACAGACATACTTAGGTTTGAATCTGGCTCTGTGACTCACCAGCTATTTGCTCTTAGCTACATTACTTAACTTTCTGGGTTTCAGTTTCTTTTCTGACGAATAGAAATAGTAGCACTTACTTCACTGAATTGTGATGCTTAAAGGAAGATAAACCACGTGAGTCATTCCGCAGTGCCAGGTACTGCATAAGTATTTAATGTTAAATATTATTAATTAAAATTGAAGACTAGTGAAAAAAACTCATGATTTCTAACACATAATTGGGATCAAAATAAGTGTGTATTATTCATCTTTCTAGAAAAAAAGAAAAAAAAAGCAGTCAATATAAAAGCAAACAAAAAGGCAACACTGAATATGTAAAAGATGGTATATATTAATTAGGAAAATTTTGGTCATCATAAAAAGGAACCAAATGTAAGCAGGCTTAACCAAATAAAAGGAATTTATTAGTTCATATAACTTAAAAGACTAGGAGTAGTCTGCCTCAAGCATAACTGGATCAATGGCTTAACTGATATTGTCAAGACTTTATCCCTTTCCATTGCTCAGCTCTGTTTTTGTCTTCTCTTGGCTTTCCTGTGTAGTGCCATGGTGGCCACCAACAGCTCCATCCAGCTTTATATCTTTTCAGCCACCATAGCCTTTCTTTCCCACTAGTTCCAATAAAAGTCCCAGGATTGAGTATCATCGTTGAGTCGTGAACCACTGTGCTCAGGGGTATGGAATACGCTGCTGAAAACTTCCTCCTGAAGTCCCAGAAATGGGGTTGGGGCCAGTGCCAATGAAACTATATGGATTGAAAAGGGTGAGAGAGAAAGAGAGAGAGAGAAGGAGGGGTTCCATAAAGAAAAAGAAGGGTCCTGTGAACGTAAGAAGTGGCAATGGATGCTGGGCATGGAAGAACAGAAGATGTTACTCTTAGGTTTGATATTAGCTTTCTTTTAAGGATGAAGCATATAGTCATGCTGTAATTTATGTGATTACATAAAAAAAACTTATATGAAAGCAAGCAATTCTAAATGCATTTTATATACATAGGGGTTAGCTATTGGAAATTTTATTAGTGCAAATGAAAAGAAGTTGTTTTAAATGAAGAACTTATATAAATTGTCATATCTTTCGGAGGCATGTGTCTAACATCTTTTATTCAGTTTTACAAGTATGTTTAGAACTTGAATCACTACAACAGTAAAAGGTTACATGTTTAAATATGTTTTACATTAATAATGAGATGTGTATATAAAGAAATCTAAAATTAAATGAAGTCTAGACACAAGGTCCTATTTGCAAAATATGTATTTATTGGACATATTTATTGGATGTATTTCCTTCTAAAGCTGTTCTTTTAAAAATATTAATTTTATAGAAAAGGTGAAGGAGTTTTTAAATCTGACAACATTTCTACTATATCCATCCTAAAAGATGTGCTCTCTAAAGAAGCTACAAAAAGGAAAATTAACCTCAACATATTATACGGTAAAAAAAAAAAAAAAAAGAATCATTCTTTCTGTTTTTGGGGGGGTTGTTGTTACAATAAGAATGTTCCTGATCAAAGTGACTTATCTAATTGTGCCTGACTTAACTTCTTATAGAGATAAATGAAGTATCAGTCAAACACACATTAAAGCTAATCCACCCAAAGCTGGAGTACCAGTTGCTTTTGGCTAAGAAAGTGCAATTAATTGATGCTTTAAAAGTAAGTATTTGTGTCACGGGACTCGTGATCATTATTTTATTGTGATGGGATTTCTAAAATTGTAAAGACCTTAAAGTTTTCCACTTTAAATCCACTTTACACTGGATTAAATTTTGAACATTAAGTGCTTCTGTTTTTAATTTTAAATAAGGAATTGCAGGTTCATGAGGGAAACACAAACTTTCTGATACCAGAATATCGCTGTATCCTAGAAGAGGCAGATCACCTACAGGAAGAATACAAAAAGCAACCTGCACATCTTGAAAGACTCTATGGTTAGTGAACTATTCTAGAATACCTTGTCATATTTCTTTTCTACTGGCTGTTTGCAAAGGATCACATGAGAGAAGCTGGGCAGAAGGAGACAGGCAAAGATTACAGCAGTCATGAACCAGTAACAACCCATGTACTGCCCAATATATTTATTTTGTCAAGTTGGTTTTAATGTTTAATATTTTTACTAGATAAAATACAAATAAATATTAAGAAGTGAAATAAGTCTAATGCAATGAATTAATCTATATATATGAAGAAACCCAGTGTGAAATGAATGTATCCTATGAAGCATTACAATTTAGGCTATATTTCACACAAATAATTTTCAGTTTTTATTGCTATTCTGAAATATCAAAATGCAGCATTTAATATTTTTATGCAAAATTTAATAGGGGGTATATATGTGCTGTGTCAGTTTATGTTTAAAACTCATTCTGCTTTGGTGGTGAGAAGTTGAATGTTTCACAGTTGTATTGAAAAAGCAAGAGCAAGAGGGAGGAAGGAAGGAACAGCTTAAGGAAACATTTTTTGTGATCTTTATGTAAGACCTATTGTGCATAGCACGCCTATTTATTTATATCATCTTTATAATTAGGGGGGATATTTAATCCTTACAACAGCTCAGCAAGGTAGATAGTGTTATCTCTGGTTTTCACATCTGTAAACTGAAATCTGAGCTTAAGAATGTGTTGTCACATAGGTAGGTGGTGGCAAAGCCTTCATTAGAACTCCTTGCCCCCAAATGCAAGCTTTTTGCACTGTGCCGAGTCTTCTGTAGAGTCAGTTGGTATCATCAGTCCATATTGATCCTTAAGATCTACCTAATGAATTTATTTTATGCCCAGAGACTTGCTCATAAACGGTAACAATAATATCTAATATCTTAATATTTACTATGTGGCAAACACATGATCTTTTATCCCCATTACAACTTAGAAGATGGGTGGTGCAGAACCACCATATCTTATCACCAATTCCACAGTCCAGAGAGCTTTGAAATCAAAAACTTTGTTCATAAATCATTTGGCAATAAATCTGACTTGATCTGAATTAATGACAAAACCTCACTTAAACTGATATGAGGTTATTTATAGTTTTTTTATTCCACTTAGTATGAATATTCATATATTTTGTTGCAGAAATGTTATGTTTTGTTATCAGATGCTGCCACTCACTTTCCACGGGTATTATGCCATATATATGGTATATTCCTTTTATTATCTTCCTAAAATGTGAAAAATTCTGAAACACATCTTGCATCAAGAGTTTTGGATAAAAGATTGATAGCTTGAATTATTCCCACTATATATATGCAAAAACTCAAAGGTGAAATAATTTGCCCAGATCTTTGAAACTAGAAATATTTGCCTTCAAGTCAAATCCTAAGAATGGTCAACATATAGATGGGATATTTTAATTCAGATAAAGCTGTTATGAACAGAATATGTCTACACTGTGTCAAAATGGTCAGCCTGGTGGAAAAAAAAAAACCCGCTTGTTGTAATTTTATATATACCAATAGCAGTTCAAAACTGGCCAGCAGTTGATTGTCTGAATTAATAGCTTATAGCCAATTGTTAAGAGGGTTATTAGCCAAATGATTTATATTTTGAAACTTGCCTTAAAATCCCCCCCAAATATTTTTTGATGCATCAATCCTTTCAGATTTCTGTATGTTAAATAATGGAATTACAGGTGCTTAGAAATAGATTCTCAAGCAGTCGCTTACTTTCATTAAATAATGTGTCATTAATAGAATTAATCAATGACAGAAAATTAACATTTTTTCTTTATAGGCATGATCACCGATCTTTTCATAGATAAGTTCAAATTCAAAGGCACCAATGTAAAAACCAAAGTGCCTCTTTTACTGGAGATTCTGGACAGTTATGACCAAAATGCATTGATTGCTTTCTTTGATGCTGCATGAAATATAAATAAGGTAAAGTTCCAAAGAAGTTGTATGTTTAAATTAAAAATGTTAAAATAGAATTGCAAGCTAACTGTATATACTTTTATTTCAAGTGCGTTTTTTAATATTATCTAAAAATATATGTTATGACTTTTTTTTAGTAATGCTTCTTTTTTTTTGACAAATGGAACTTTTTTAATTTTTAAAATATTTATTTATCAAACAACCCATATATTGTTAATATAGACATCGTGCAAGGTTAAAACATATTCAAACATCAAGATCCGCATTCAGGGCTTCCTTGGTGGCGCAGTGGTTGATACTCAGCCTGCCAATGCAGGGGACGCGGGTTCGTGCCCCGGTCTGGGAAGGTCCCATGTGCCGCGGACCGGCTGGGCCCGTGAACCATGGCCGCTGGGCCTGCGCGTCCGGAGCCTGCGCTCCGCAGCGGAAGACGCCATGGCAGTGAGAGGTCCACGTAAGTTCTAGAGGCTGGAAGTCTGGGGTCAAGGTGCCAGCGTGGTTGGGCTCTGGTGAGAGCTCTCTTCTTGGCTTGCAGATGGTTGCTTTCTTGTTATGTCCTCACATAGCAGAGAAAGAGGAAGAGGAAGAGGAGTAAGAGAGAAAAAGAGAGAGAGAGAGAGAGATAGGAGGACAAATGGAACTTTTTTAAAATAAAGAGAATTTTTATTTTTAAAACAAGTGGAATGATTATAAAGGATTTTAATGAATTTTTTTCAAGTGGATGTTTTATAATAACCATTATAAAATAATTATTTTATAATGTTTCTAATCGAGAACTATTATTTGGAAAATAAAAATATATTCAAATATTTAATAAGCTAACACACATATGTATAAACTGCTTTACGGTTTTCAAAATGTATTTACATATGTTACCTCATTTGATCTTTTTTCTTTTAATTTATTTTTGGCTAATTATTTTTTAAATTAATTAATTAATAATTTTTTTGCTGTGTTGGGTCTTCACTGCTGCGTGCGGGCTTTCTCTAGTTGCAGCGAGCCGGGGCTACTCTTCATTGCGGTGAGAGGGCTTCTCATTGTGGTGGCTTCTCTTGTTGCGGAGCATGAGTTCTAGGCACGCAAGCTTCAGTAGCTGTGGTTCGCCAGCTCTAGAGCGCAGGCTCAGTAGTTGTAGCGCAGGGGCTTAGTTGCTCCGCGGCATGTGGGATCTTCCTGGACCAGGGATCAAACCCGTGTCCCCTGCATTGGCAGGTGGATTCCTAACCACTGTGCCACCAGGGAAGTCCCTCCTCATTTGATCTTGACAACATATATTGATTATTTTGTCAAATCATGTAAGAAAACTGATTCTCAGTGAGGTTAAGTGTTTAAGAGGACATGCTATTATTTTGTAAAGGTGGAACCCAAGTTCTGGTGCCTGGATTGCGTTCTGGTTACTATGTATGTTGTCAACCAGGGGAAATTACATAAATTTTTTTTAGGAATTGAGATTGATTTACAGTTGATTTTGCTGTTGCTTGGTAATGTTTTGTGACCCATGCTCAGTTTGTAAAATACTTGAGTTGGCCAGGGAAATCAGCAGAATTTGCACAGATTGGGGGGATCTTAACTTGATGTGCTGTAACCAGTAGGGCTATACAAGTATACTACATGTGAATAGTGTCGAAATAGTGACAGCTTCTTAGATTTTCCTGCACTAATATCCACTGATTTCTTTTTTATCATAAATGGAGGGAAATATGACTTTAAGGCTATGGAAGTCATTAATCTTAATTCATATTTTATTCATATTCAAGTGAATATTGTACTTAAAGGTTGTTTAAAATAGCATAAGGATTACAATAGAAAATAAACTATTCTGTGTGTTTTCAAGAAGGGCACACTTATGAATTTGTTGGAAAACAACAGTGCTTCTTAATTATATACCATTATATTTATTAGTTATGTGCAAGCCTTGTTGTATATTAAATGTGAAAATTTGTTAAAGGCACATATTGCTAAGAGAGTTTTACTTTTATAAGGTCATATTGTTTTTACTATGTTTAAACAACCTTCATTTCTAAATGGAACACATAATTATATCTAGGTCACTAGAATTTTACTCTGAGCTTTTTGTCGGCTGCCACACCTTGGGGAAAAAAAGAGATAAAAATTAATGACTGTCTAGTTGAATTTCTTGTAGTACATTACTGTTTGTTACATATATCAACAGTAGTTCAAGGTGGCACTTTAAATTAATTGCATCTTCATTAGGAAAAATAAAAAGCATAAGACTGTGAAGAAACACCTAAATGGTAAGATGACATTATAGTCTTTCAATATTATATCAGTTACATAAGCAGCGTGTTAAATGATTTATGCACGTTATTTAATACTAACGACAACTGTATAACGCGTAGATATCATTCCCAATTAACAGATAGGAAAATTGAGAATTGGAGACACTGAATAACTTGAACAAGACCACCAGGCCAGTATGTGGCCGGATCAGATTTTATACCTTGAGAAACTAGTCAGTCAAGCTAACTGGAGGTCCTAGGGCAGAAGGCCGGGGCGGCCCGCTACTAATTGCTAAAGTTTAATTCAGTTTATCCTAGAGACAGCCCTTGCCCCGAGACAGGGACCGCCTAGCGGCCCTATTTAAAGTCACAGTAGACTTAGGCCCCGCCTCCCCGCCGGGCGCGCGTACTTCCTCCTGCCGCCGTTCGACGTCTCTTCGCCCCGCTCCGCCCCTGCTCGGTTGCCTTCGCACCGCCTTCACTCGCCTGCGACCGCGTCGCCCCGAGTGACGTCACGGGCCTCGGCTCTTTTCATTGGTCCATTTCAATAGTCGCGGGATACTTGAACTGCATGAACAGCCGCCGCTCCGGCGGGCTGCTCGCTTCATTTCGGGGGCGTCTTTGGCCCTCCACGTCCGGCAGTGCCTGCCTCCGCCTTTCGCAACCTCCTCGGTCCTACACGATCCCGAGCGGGCCAGCGGGTGGGTAGGCTGGCCCGAGCTGCGGCGGGCGGGTACAGCTGGAGTGTACCTAGGCTGATCGGCGGGACGCAGTGCACGCTGCTTGGCGCCGCAGGCTGATCCCGCCGCGCCCCCGGGAGCAGTGATGTTGGGCAGCTCCGCGCCCGGGCCTGCGGCCCGCGAGGCAGGCTCGGCGCTGTTAACATTGCAGCAGACGGCGCTCCAGGAGGACCAGGAGAACATCAACCCCGAGAAGGCGGCGCCCACCCAGCAGTCCCGGACCCGCGCTGGGCTGGCGGTACTGAAGGCCGGGAACTCGCGGGGACCAGCGCCGCAGCAGAGGCCTAAGACGCGACGGGTAAAGCAGTGAGCCGTATCTGCAGGAGGGTGGGCCGAGCGGGAGTTTTGCAGGAGTTTAGCCGGCAGAGGATAGTGGCGAGAAAGCATCCCCTGGCCTTTTCGCGGGAAGCCAGGATCTGGAGTCCCTTGATCCCTGGTTTTCTGGAGTGTAGGATGCCACATTACTCCCATTAGTTTCTCCCATTACTCTCCCTGCCAGCACTCTGCGTTTGTGCTGCCTGTCCGCTCTCCTCCATTGGGAGTATTTTTCTATAGATAACGAAGTCAAACCAAGCCGTACAACATGAGTATGGCCTTTGCCCGCCTCCACGCCTTTCTCTCTGCTTTTAAGCCCCAGGCACTGCTCGGACTTCCTTCATCCTCCCCATATGGTTAAGAGATTACCTCTGCTTTAGGAAAGGGTATAAAAAATACTTTGCTTTTGGTCAATTCCGCCATCTTACCGAATTTGCTCTGTTGCTCCACCCTGGGGCGAAAGAGGTAAACCACTTTTTTGCCATCTCTCCTAAATTTGGCATTTTTCGCCCTGCCACTCCACCCATCTCGTGGCCTTGATTAGTTTTGCCCAATTCCACTTAATCTGACTCTAAAACCCTTGCAGGAATGCCTGTGACAAATTGGAACATCCCTTCTTTCTCCGACTGACTACTCAAATTTCCTTGTCTGGATTTTCCCCCCTAAAGTTTAATTTTCCTGATAGAGTAATTGGGAGTAAATGCAGTATAAGGGGATGAAAGCAGAACAAAATGCCACTTAATAGGCTCAAAGCCAGTTATTTATTTTTTAGGTTGCACCTCTTAAGGATCTTCCTATAAATGATGAGCATGTCACTGTTCCTACCTGGAAAGCAAACAGTCAACAGCCTGCATTTACCATTCATGTGGATGAAGCAGAAGAAGAGACTCAAAAGAGGCCAGCTGAATCTAAAAAACCAGAAAGTGAAGATGTTTTGGCTTTTAATTCAGCTGTTACTTTACCAGGACCGAGAAAACCACTGGCACCTCTTGATTACCCAATGGATGGTAGTTTTGGTAAGTTTTAAAGAAAATTTGTATCAAATCAATGTAATCATATCATTTGATTACATCATCATTTGATTACATCATTACATCATTTGATTACATCAAATCAATGTAATCATAATTATTGAATAGACTGGATTAATGAAATTTTGCTTTTCAAAACATTATCTTACCTGATCCTTAACTACATTATGAGTTAGGTTTAATGTAACAAGTTTAGAAAGGGTGTGACTTATCTCAGGCCTCACAGCTAAGCCAAGACCCAGTGACCTACAAAAGGATCCTAATCCTGTGCTCCTTCTGGTACACTGCTAATCACATCAATTTCATTAGATCTCAGACTTATTTTAATCTGACCCTGGAAATGTTTGCTTGATTGGGAGAATATATTTCAGTTGTGTTAAGACTCACTTTGTACATACCATTCTCAAATAGAGCGCTATTTGAGAATGCAGCTTTAAATACTGAGATAGCCAACATCTCTTCCACCTTTAAAACTTTGTTTCTGTAAAATCAGTCTGAGTGATTGTCTGATACCAGAGAGGGACATTGTCCTCCTGTGAGTCAGAGTAGCTGCTGTAGACAACTCTGACTACAGTTTGTGCTGCTTCTTTACCATCAGGCTATCGAGTCACTGGACAGCTCACTAAATTCAATCTCAGCTTTAGTTCTGTAGATGAGAGGTATAGCAGCGAAGTCCTATGGAAATAAAATAATTGGTGTATTTTTATTTAAAATCTGCAACGAATTTTAAACTCAAACCTTGAAGTAAAAAGAATAATGGATATTTTTTGCCTTCAAAGATAATTTAAATTTACCAAAAAAGAATCACCCATTGATATTAGTGTTAATGTGTTTGAACTGCCCATAAGAAATCTGAGTTTCTCTTTAGCACACTTGTTAGCCCTACTCCTAGTTATTGCCTGGATTGTGGTTTGAATGTTAGACTTAGGGGTCTGCAAACTCTCTTTTGACAAATCCTAGATATCTCCAAACTTGGATTTTAACTTTGTCCTAGCAAAACCAGTGTACTCCTGTCATGGGAGATGAAGATACTTCAATACCTGCTCCTCTAACTCATTTTCCTGTTAATGGTTTGTCAGTACTTTTTCTTGTTAATTAAAATCATTCCAAAACTAAGTGGACATAGGTACTAAAATCAGAGTTAAATCTTCTATGTACTTTGTCATAACAAGCTCTTTTTAGTTGGATGAAATAAACACATTGGTAGTTTGGGACTCCTTACAAGGGCAATCACTTTTAGCTCTTAAATTAAGTCGAAAATGAAAAGTGAACTTCACTGTACTTTTGAATTCTCCCAGAGTCACCACATACTATGGATATGTCAATTGTACTGGAAGATGAAAAGCCAGTGAGTGTTAATGAAGTACCAGACTACCATGAGGACATTCACACATACCTTAGGGAAATGGAGGTAAAGGCTCTCTGAATCTACTTTTTACACTATTTGTTCACTGTGGTGAAAGGAAATTAAGAGGATAATGTTTTTAAGTTTTTTAACTGCCAGTGAATTACTCTAATGCTATACTTAAGTTTCTAGCATATAGGCAGCATCTGTTAATGGTAGAATGATCTAACTGCAGTTTTAACACTATACTAAGTAACCTTCTCAACAGGTTAAATGTAAGCCTAAAGTGGGTTACATGAAGAAACAGCCAGACATTACTAACAGTATGAGGGCTATCCTCGTGGACTGGTTAGTTGAAGTAGGAGAAGAATATAAACTACAGAATGAGACCCTGCATTTGGCTGTGAACTACATTGATAGGTTTCTTTCATCGATGTCTGTGTTGAGAGGAAAACTTCAGCTTGTGGGCACTGCTGCTATGCTGTTAGCCTCGTAAGTACAACTTGGTTCGTTGGGTTAAAAGTGATTAGTAGTATCTTTCTGTGTAGGGAAGAAATTGTGATCTTTTAAAGTATGACATTTTAACATACTATACAAGGCAGGGAGTCAGCGACTACTTTAGGGATGGTGGAGTGGATGAAACTTTTTAAATTTAGGACATTAATTTTCCTAGATCTGGATTTCAGGGCACCTTGAATGAACCTACAGATTGGCGACATTTTAATACACCAGAACTAGGTTACAGAGTGGTTCCTTCTACTTTAAAGTACTTTCTGGTATATAAGCAAAATCTTATCTTTTCTCCATTAAGACATGAAAACTAAAATGTAAATTATTTATTTTTCTAAGGAAATTTCCTACATTTTCAGTTACTTGGTGAACTCTGGCATTGTTCCCATCTTGGGAAGTCGGCCTCTCACTTACTTCCTTTGACTGAAGTGGGAGAAATATTTGGGGCTTTTAATTAGCATTTACCTAGTCTTGGCTAGAAATGGTCAAGTATCAGTGCAAACAGGCAACTGGTTTTGGATTCGTTCCATTCATTCTGCTTAAGGGATTTCAAGTTGGGACAAACAAGCTTGCTTTTCTTATAAAAGGACTGATTACTTAAAACTTCTTTCATTGTAGAAAGTTTGAAGAAATATACCCCCCAGAAGTAGCAGAGTTTGTATACATTACAGATGACACTTACACCAAGAAACAAGTTCTGAGAATGGAGCACCTAGTTTTGAAAGTCCTTGCTTTTGACTTAGCTGCACCAACAATAAATCAGTTTCTTACCCAGTACTTTCTGCACCAGCAGTCTGCAAACTGCAAAGTTGAAAGTTTAGCAATGGTAAGTTCTTTTCATTTGCTGAATGAAGATTCTAAGGTCACAATTAGGGGCAAGCTCTAGTTTCATTATACAGCCTTGGACAAGGGATTTAGTATTCTGGGGACAGGTTAGTGCTGCAGCATGAAAGAAAGCCTACCATTGGCAAAAGAAAACATAAATGGAGAAAGCACTAGGAATAGTGGTATGAGGAGGAAGTCTTGGTAAATGGTAGCCAGAAGAGTTGTTTTTAAAGCTATTAAAGGAGGAAAAATACAGGATGAGAATGAAGCAAAATATGATAGTGAATATATTTAAAGATGTGGCAATGGTTGCTACAGAGCCAGTCTTAAAGATAGCAAAATATTCAGTCAGAAGGTAAGGATTTGAGTTTTGAATTCCAGAGCTCTTATGATCATAAAGTATATTTACTTTTTCATTCCAGTTTTTGGGAGAATTAAGTTTGATAGATGCTGACCCATATCTAAAGTATTTGCCATCAGTTACCGCCGCAGCAGCCTTTCATTTAGCACTCTACACTGTCACGGGACAAAGCTGGGTATGTATGACGACGTCCTCACACATCCACCTTGTGCTGTAAATGCTTGTGCCAGATAGGTTAAATAACTGTCCTATACAACTGACAGTTGTCTAGATGTACTGAACTGGAAGAGCTATTCAACCACGTACACTGTTGAAAGCATTTTGTCTTACCTGTTTAATAGCATCTGTTAGGTAGAAAGCTTGGTTACTATTAATGCTTGGATTTGAAAGGTGTGCTTAAAGAATTCAGGCCATAAGACTTGCTGTTGGCAAGGAAAATAGTAAAAATTGATCGAAGTTAGCAAAAAGAGCTTGAGAAAACTGGAAGATGTTAGTTGGAGGTGTTAGGACAAAACTCAAGCCAACTAATGCCAACTACTAACTTGTATTCAGTGTCTGTTACTAAAAACAAAACTCAGTGGTTCCGTCCTCCCTCCTGCAGCCTGAATCATTAGTACAAAAGACTGGATATACGCTGGAAACTCTAAAGCCTTGTCTCATGGACCTTCACCAGACCTACCTCAGAGCTCCGCGGCATGCACAACAGTCAATAAGAGAAAAGTACAAAAACTCAAAGTAAGAATTAACAGCAGTAGATACCAAAGAAGCTTCCTTTTCCAGGCTATCGTACGGTTCAGAGATCCTTGACATTTTAACTTTATTTAAGGGATTCACAAATCAGGCACAGCCTCCTTAAGCAACTGTTCTCTTAGCAGCCATGTGTTTTGAGCTTCTGTCTTGTATTTGAGGGAGAAGAGGGGAGAGGAACGGTGGGCATGCATGCAAGTGTTGGGGACCAGACTACGGTTTTATAACCATTAATTCAAGTAGACAGAAATAGCATTTGTGAGTTCCTAGTATATGTTTCATTCCATAATCTGTTTCACCCAATGAATGTTTACTAAAAATGGATTTTTTTTTTCCCTGCTTACAGGTATCATGGTGTTTCTCTCCTCAACCCACCCGAGACACTAAATGTGTAACGGTGAAAAACTGCCTTTGTTTTCTAGGATGTAAATCACTCAAAGTATATGGTGTACAGATTTTATCTTAGGTTTTAATTTTACAATCATTTCTGAATACGGAAATTATGGTCAAGTACAAATTATGGTATCTATTACTTTTTAAAGGTTTTAATTTGTATATCTTTTGTACATGTAACTATCTTAGATATTTGGCTAATTTTAAGTGGTTTTTGTTAAAGTATTAATGATGCCAGCTGTCAGGATAATAAGAAATAAATTGATTTGGAAAATTTGGTTTGTAAGTCAAATTTAATTTGAGGCAAAAATTTGACTTCAGGATTTCACTTAGAAAAATTAATTTGGTTTATTAAAGCATGGGGACAGGGAAGGCTTCTCCTTCCAACACACAGGTGATGACATTCACCTCCCTAAGGAACTGGGCCAACTGTCTGACTTGGGCATAATCTAAGAAGACTCTTTCAGGTCTTTGTACACACTATGAAAATGCTTTTCATTCATCGACTTTTACTACACTTGACCTACCAAAGTGACAGTTATTTAAAACCTGTTTTAAAGAGTCCTCCAGACGTTTATTTTAAAGCATAATGTAAAAACTGTATAAAGAACTAGATTCTGTAATGGGTTTGTGAATAATACCCAAGGTTGTTAGCACTGAATAAATACCTTTTTAATAGTTATATACACAAATATACAACTATGTGAACTTTAATTAGCAGCTCTCTTCTTTTTTCTCTTTTTCACTGGCTTTTTACTTGGTGCTTTTACTTGTGTTGCACTGATGGTCTGTGTTCTGTGAACAAAGTAAATTAACAAGTTTTAACAGTATTAGTACTAGGAGCTTACTTTTGCCACCTATGACAGAAGAATACTGTAACCTTGAAAGGCATCCAAGCAGTTTTACAGACCTAATTCTATAAATCTCAGGTTGAAGAAACCCAGAGAGCAAGCTTCTAAAAAGTCTTGAGTATATGTATACATTTGAAATAAACCAGAAATTTGTTACCTTATTTTCTTCGGATTCTTATCTGGTTCTAAAATGATCATTTCTTCTTCTTCACTGTCTGAGAGCACTATAGGGGCATCTTTTAAGAAAATGTTAAGAAAGGAATGTAAGTTTCAGATAGAGAACCCAAGCAGCATTTTGGGTGGAGGCTTACAGATCTACTATTTGGTTCTTCCCTTCCCTGAGGTTATTCCTTGGAGCTCTGAAAAACCTTATGTGTGCTTCTTTAAAAGAATTAAAATGAGGGGGATAATTCTACAAACATGTGTGTGTGTGTGTGTGAGTGTGTGTGTGTATATATATATACACACACACACTCACACACACACACACTATACACACACACATAGAGCATCTTATAGAACCAATTAGGAAACAAGTCAATATGCCAACTGAATTCCTTGTGCTACTCCTTGAATTTGTTAATTTTGAAGATCTAGATTTTAAATTTCTCCCTATTATAAACAACACTAAAAGGAAAAATACCTAGAAACAAATTACTGGGTCAAAAGGCATATACCTTCCGAAAGACATTTTTGCCAGATCCCTCCAGAAACGTTTCAATTTACACTCCAAGAATAGTGTATTAACCCATTTTCCTATACACCCTTGCCAATGTGTTTCTGGCCGTTTGTATTTGGGAATGCAAATACAAATAGGAATAGGAACAGAAACAAAAAATGGGCAAAAGAACAGAAACGTCTGTTTCTGTTCTTTTGTCCATTTTCCCCATGAAACTTACTACATTAATTCTTTATATTTAAATAGAGTTTTCAATTACTTTCTCCCTATTAGAAAAATTTCACAAATATATAAAAGCATATGGAGTTAAAAAAAAAAGTTAACATCTATCAATAAATAGTCCCTGTGTTTAAGCAGCTTATGTTGGTGTAAATATATAGTAAATACATGGAACGAGGTCTGGAAGAATAATACTAAATAGAAGTAACCACTGGGGAAGCTGAATAAGGGTCCCAATTAATGGGGATTTTTTTTTTTTTTTGCCTTACAAAAAACCCCAGCAGGTCCTCAGTAATATTTACAGGCAATGATCTTCCTTGAAGGCAGGCAGTATCACCTTCACTATTTTCTCAGCCAGATTTAATAGCTGCATCCTTTAGTTCTCCACCAACCTACTTCCTAGATCCCTCCTTGTTTGTTAAAATTTAGAATTCTTCACACAAGCCACATTTCACTGCTCAGTAGCTACATGTGGCTAGTGGCTACTATGCTGGACAGTGTAGAGACTGAACATTTCTAACACTGCAGAAAGTTCTATGGATGGCACTACTCTAATATACGTTCTGATACTGCCTTTTTATGTTTGAGTCTAGAAACTATACAAAGAAAAAACAGCACACAGGAATGAGATTTTAAGAAACTCATTCCCTTAAAACTGGCCTGGATAAGATACAAAAACAGAAAAAAAAAAACTTAAAAATAAAAAATGCCACTCCCTTCACATACCAAAGAATACCACTGTTCCTCAAAGATAAGCATATTCTTGCAGTTAGCCTCAACAGTTTAGTTGAAATTTAAATTACAAAATATTTAGCCCCAACTGCTAATATAAAAATAAGATTCCTAAAATAGGGATATATATGTATGTGTATATATATATATATATATATTACATATAGCCATAAAGTATCACATACCTTGGCTTCCAATATTAGAGACTTCTCCCGTGTCCATTTTTATACTATCAAGAATAATAGCTTCATCACTGCCACCTTCATCTTCGTCTTCCTTCTCAGAGTCTTCAAGATCACCCCAGGAGTTTTCTATTCCCTCTCCAATTTGGGCGGTTCCAGGAGTCCACAGCACAGGTTTCGAAACACTTAGCAAGTTAAGAAAACTGAGTAACAGAAATACTGCTATTTGATGCAGTGCTGAAAATGATTAGAATGAAAGTTTTCTTCCTTTAAGATTGATTGAAGTGTGCCTCAAATTATTAGGAAAAAAATTTACTAATAGCTATACTATGGATGGCTGGACAGTGAAGAAGAAATAGTGTATAACTCAGGTTAAGATTTTATGGACACAATGGGTGAGAAATATTGAGAGACACACTTGCTCTGAACATTTTAGTTGCAGTAATAAATCTGGTGAATGAATGAACTTCAAGGACAATGTGGGGACTTCCCTGGTGGCGCAGTGGTTAAGAATCCGCCTGCCAATGCAGGGGGACATGGGTTTGAGCCCTGGTCCAGGAAGATCCCGCATGCTGCAGAGCAACTAAGCCCGTGCGCCACAACTGCTGAGCCTGCGCTCTAGAGCCCGTGAGCCACAGTTACTGAAGCCCGAGCGCCTAGAGCCCGTGCTCCACATCAAGAGAAGCCACCGCAATGAGAAGCCCGAGCACCACAACAGAGAGTAGCCCCTGCTTGCCACAGCTAGAGAAAGGCCGCGTGCAGCAACGAAGACCCAATGCAGCCAAAAATAAATACATAAGTACATAAATTTATTAAAAAAAATAAGAACAATGTGTATAATGTATAGTGTCTGACCATGCCAGTGAGATTAGGGAACAATTTTCCAAAGGAAAATGAAATGCTGTAAATTGCTTCTTAAAATAAAAGAATTCTGGTTTTGGTAGAATAGCTGAAGAGAAGGTAGATATTACACCATCAATTTAATATGACTCATCACTATCTTGTCTCATATCTTAAATGTTTTTTTCTAACAAAGTACAGTGTTTCAGAAAAAAATTTCCATATGCACACACTTCACAGAGCCCTAATAATACCCAAAGTGTTATGAATCTTCTTGTTTTTACCAAAAACACCCAGGAAAGATACACTTCCGAAGGAGGTTCAGCTTCAGAGATGATTTCTTCTGCTTTCTCCTCTACATCGGAGGTATCAATAGGGGCCTTTTCCATTCTAAATGCTGTGATCCTTTGATTTGCTACAGATTCCGCAAAGCCAAACTTTCCACCTTCTTTCCTGTGTGGGTTTTTTTGGGGAGTTGGGAGGGAAGGGGGAATGAGAGATGGGAGAGAAGAAGGAAGGGAAAAAAAAGTTAACTATTTTATCCTTTTGATACATGAGAAATATTGGATGAGAAACTATTTGACTAACTTAACCCCACCAATTTATTATGCCTATCAAGTGAGTTAATAAAAAGTTACTATAATTAACCATTTATTAAACCATGTGTCAAGCATGTGTTATGTACTTAAAGCATAAGACACTGAAGTGCTGAGATATAGCTGTTGCTTAATGTCACACAGTAAGAAGAGATGGGAATCAACCCCAGTTTGTATTCTTTCTGTTAACATGGGCTACTGGATTCTTTTTTTCCTAAGAAAATGTTAACTTTTTAAATGAAAAATATTATGTGGCTTTTTAATACAGATTATGTGTAAACTGGAATACAATAAATAGTTCAATCAACTTTCAAAAAACATTTAGTATATTCAACTGAGATGAACAGATAAGGAAAGACTGAGTGTAAAAACTGTAGAGTTATGCTTGTGCGAGAAAAATCCTCAACAGAAAAATCTATAACAAGACCATTCAGTTCTAAAAAAAATCAAACTTACCTAACTTTCTGGTCGTTCGCCAAAGCTTTCTGTATTAGCTCTGTAATTTCTGCTACCTTCACACCAGCTATTTTACTACATCTCAAAACCTATTTATAAAAGTGAACTCTGTTATTTAAAGACAACAAATCAAGTAGCTTTCTCTAACAAAACTAAAAACATGAGATTAGTTTTTCTACCTTTGCAATTTAAGCCTTTTTTTAAAATATGAAAATAATACAGTGTAAACACAAATTAAGGCAAGATGTGAGAGCTATTTTTATTTTTATTTATTTATTTTTATTTTATTTTTTTTGCGGTACGCGGGCCTCTCACTGTTGTGGCTTCTCCCATTGCAGAGCACAGGCTCTGGACGCGCAGGCTCAGCGGCCATGGCTCACGGGCCCAGCCACTCCGCGGCATGTGGGATCCTCCCGGACCGGGGCACGAACCCGTGTCCCCTGCATCGGCAGGCGGACTCTCAACCACTGTGCCACCAGGGAAGCCCGTGAGAGCTATTTTTAAATGTTAAAGGAACTGACCCAAAAACTTTTCTATGACAATGTAGAAGATACCACTCAAGAGGCCACAGATACACTAACTTCCTTTCTGTGAGTGATCCATAGCTCTGTTCAAGACAGGGCTGCACGGTGTCCCCCAGAAAGCTTTTATAAAGCGAAGATTCCCAGGCCTCAGGGACCTAATGAATCAGAATCGCTGGAAATAGGGATCTGGCAGTGGTCATGATGCTGGTAATAATGACAATGATGATAACAGAAAATAACATTTACTGCACACTTAATTTATGCTATACAGTACAATATATCCATACCTATCCCTATATTCTCCTAACAGACGGTGTTGACATTAAGATTATTTACTATTTTACAGATAAAGAGATTGAAGCACAAAAATATGAAACCATCTGCCAAAGGTCAGTTAGTGTAAGGAAGAGCTGGAATTCCAATTAAGTAGTCTTTGTGCTCCTAACGAGCTGCACTATGTGCTACATGGCAATCTGTTTTCTAAAAGTCCCCATGTGAATCTTATATGTAGCTGGATTTGAAACTTCTGCTCACTGTACCCAAATTCCAAAAGTAAAACTATCTTTTTACATAATTTCTACTTTCTGACACTTTAAAGAAAAACAGGGATATAGGGACTTCCTTGGTGGCACAGGGGTTAAGAATCCACCTGCCAGTGCAGGGGACACAGGTTGGATCCCAGTTCCGGGGAGATCCCACATACCGCGGAGCAACTGAGCCCATGCACCACAACTACTGAGCCTGCGCTCTAGAGCCCATGTGCCACAACTACTGAAGCCCACGCACCTAGAGCCTGTGCTCCGCAACAAGAGAAGCCACTGCAACGAAGAGCAGCCCCCACTCACTGCTACTAGAGAAAAGCCCACTCGCAGCAATGAAGACCCAACACGGGGAAGGGGAAGGAAGGGGAAGGGGAAAGGATATAAATCTCTTTCCTCACTGAAAGGAAGAGTATTCCTCTATCTAGAGGTGTAGACTCTGGAGGGCCATCCATGGGAGAAGCAAGGGAGGAAGGAGGGTACCTTGTAGCCACAAGTCAACAGACAATACTGAAACCAGATTCTAACAGATCCGAGAATCAATCATTGAAAATATCTGTTGGATTTTAGTTTAAAAACAAGAAAAAGCTTCTAAAAAGAAGAGACCTATTTTTAATGGAACATTAATCAAATCAAAGCACTGACTTGATCTTTCAGCAGCATTATCCCACCACTGGATTGGATGGTGCAAATCTCTCGATGCTTATTCATGGCAATCACCAGCAAGCCATCCATTACACGTTCCTCTCGTTCATTGGGATCCACCAATAAATATGTTCTGAAATGAATGTTAAATGGACATGAACAAATCTGATGCTGAGTGCTTGTCAATTTTAAGCTAATGGATATTTTTAAAAATAGTATTATAGTAAGGTCAACACAGTGTAGGTCTGAGCCTATGAATTTGAGTCACTTTAATCTGAAAAGAGACAACAGAATTATTATAACGTTAATTTGGTTAATTTTAAAGTTTCCCTAATATCCTGTACTTTGAAATTCTTCCAAGTTCTGCTTGAAATTCTTCCAGGTTATGCTAATGGGTCATTACAAAAAAATACTGCCTATTTCCACACTGTCCAATGTTAGCCTCTAATCACATGCGGTTACTGAGCCCTTGAAATGTGGCTAGTCCAAACTAAGATGTACTATTAGTATAAAATACTGGATTTCAAAGACTTAGTAGAAATAAAAGAATGCAAAATATCTCAGGAATAATTTTTAAGATATTGATTATATATTAAAATATTTTAGATATATCAAGTAAAATAAAATATCAAAATTAATTTTACCTATTTCTTTTTACCCTTTTAATGTGGCTACTAAAAGTACATATATGGCTCATGTCATAATTCTACAGGACAGTGCTGGTCTATTTCCCTCTAATAAAATTCTATACTACAGTGACTGAAAGATGAAAGCTTTTCTCTAGTTCTTAGTCGTAAAATTGCTAAAATATTTATACCTCTCTTTGTTTCTAAAGAGATTTAAGGCTCAAGCTTTCATTTAAAGGCACCTTACATGGACCTAAGATTCCAGGTTTTCTGTTGTAGGAGGAATTAGCAGTGAGTTTTGAAGAAACTGCTGGAGAGCTGAAGGAAAACAAGATTTTTTTCTCATTTGTGAACCATTCCGCCTTGTAACCTGCTCCTATCCTACAACTATTCCATATAATATGCTCCTCAAATATATTCCAAAGTCCTCTTCCATTAATCCAGTCATTCTCAGCCTACTTTCCAAAATTAGAGCCTAACATCTGTACACCTCTAGGAAAGATACACTACCATGCTGTGGTAAACTCATAAACGTGTAAGTATGCCATGAAAAGAAAAACGTGAAGTCTCTTCATTAAAGGAGAATTTGTCGCTTCTACTGAGAAAGCTCTTAGTTCTGAGCATTTGTCAAGTAATGCTCTTAAGAAAGAAATAAAAGAACTATAAGGCGCTCTAATATTAAACAAGGGGTTTGTTCATTTGCCTACGGATTTATAATTTCAGCCCATGACAAGGATGAGACTTACCCTTGCTGGAAGAAGGCAAAACTGACACAAATGGGCATGTGGTGGATACTCAATGGTACAGGATCACGTTCTTCAAGTGTATACTGTTTGAAAATAAAAGTTTCAATAATTACAGTCACTAACTTATAAACATACAAAAAATCATCTTGTACATCAGATATTAAAATAAAAACTGAAATCCCTTTAATCTTCAGTGAGTACCTAAATAACTTCTTTTGCAACTACCTGTTTGACTTTGCCATTCATCTTCCTTAAAACTTTATGTATTTGTCAAAAAGCTTTACTGAGGTATAATTTACATAACATAAAATTCACTAACTGTTAGTAAATAATTCACTTTTTAGTAAATATATAGTGAAGTAACTATCACCACAATTCAGTTTTTAAAACATTCTCATTGGGCTTCCCTGGTGGCACAGTGGTTGAGAGTCCTCCTGCCAATGCAGGAGACACGGGTTCGAGCCCCGGTCCGGGAAGATCCCACATGCCACGGAGCGGCTGGGCCCGTGAGCCATTGCCGCTGAGCCTGCGAGTCCGGAGCCTGTGCTCCGCAATGGGAGAGGCCACAACAGTGAGAGGCCCACGTACCGCAAAAAAACAAAACAAAACAAAACAATTCTCATTACTCCCCCAAATTTCCTTAAGCGTGTTTGCAGTTGATTATCACTCCCACTCCCAGCCCAAAGCAACCACTGATCTATCAATACTTTATCTCTATAAATCTGCCTTTTCTGGACATTCCATGTAAGTGGAATCAAACAATTTTCAGTCTTTTGCATCTGCCTCCTTTCAACTCAGCATGTTTCATCCACCTTGAAGTATACATCACACCGGTAGTCTGGTCCTTTTTACTGCTGAATAGTATTCCACTGCGTGGATACACCACACTTTGCTTTTCCATTCACTAGTTGATGAACATTTGGCTAATTTTCAGTTTTTGGCTGTAATGAATAATGCTGCTATGCATTCACATGAAAGTCTTTGAGTGAATGTATACTTTCATTCTCCTTGAGTACATTCTTAGATATAGAATTGTTAGGCTGTGTAAGTTTACACTTAACTTTTTAAGAAACTGCCAAACTCTTCCAACGTGGCTATAACACTTTACCACCAGCAATATCTCTACAGTATTTTAAAATCAATGTCTTTTTTGTCTACTCATCACTCTATATTTTCTTTTTTACTTTCATATACCACCTCCCCTCTCTAAAGGAACATGTCTCTATTGTTAATAAAACTTTGTCTACACCTCTAAGTTTTTCAAGAGTCTGCTCCAGTCTAATTCCTAAAAACAGCATCATGAATGACATCTTAGAGAATTTGGGCATCTGATGTTTCCTTTTATAACTTCAGGAATCAAATTATCACAACAGTGCACTTTCATTATTCTAGCATGTAATTTATATAAATTGAAATTGACATACTCTGCACAAAAGAAAGGACAATGTAAATAGTATAGGTCCATAGTTTTCAAAATGTGGTCCTTATACCAGCACTATCATATCACCTGGGAACTCTGTCAGAAGTACAAACTCATACATCCTATCCCCATTCTACTCTGAGGATGGAGACTAGCAAGATGTTTTAACAGTCTTTCCAGGTGTTTCTGATGGGTTTTTGCCACACAGTGAGAACAAGCATCTCACTGTGAAAATACTGAGAATTATGATTTTTCACACATGCCCCCTAAGCATAAACCAACCACTTTATCTAATGCTCAATCCAAAGAAGTCATCTATTTCTATTCTAAAAATCCAGGATAGGGTATGCATTCACTGACAAAACTTTAATACAGGAGATTTAAGAGATTTCAGAGGTAACTGTGACCATATTTTTTGCCTTGTGAACAAATTTTACAACATACTTAATTGCCATTTACAACAAGACTTCATTAGAAACAAGCTGTCTGCACAGCAAGGATATTCATTCATTCATAAGAAGGAGCCTGGCTCACATCATGGAAGCTTACCAGTGTTACTTCATCTCCTTGGACAGAGACATCAGGCCTTCGGAAGTGACATAAGGCTACAATTGCAGCAATGCTGGCAGCATCAATAATGTTTCCATCATGATTTAACAAATGTAGGTCCACGCGTATTTGCCAAACCTGAATGTGAATTCAAAACAAAAATAAATCCTAAATAGTCACAACCAGAGGTTATTTATAAGGAAAGGTAACACTGTGTGCAAAATTTTCTCTTGCTGTTAAAACATGCAGTTACTCCTTCTACTGTATCAATAAAAATACATTTAGAAAAATGTCAAGCCAGACCAACACCTGAAATACCAATAGCTTACCTTTCTATGAGTCATTTGACAACAGTAAAATATATACTGTAAATAAACAGAACCACACTACATTTAGTACTAACATTCCCCTAACTCCAAGCCTAATGATATTTTTATTGTGTCTCCTAACTTAAAAACCTCAAACTCTTAGGTTTTACTTGACAATATTTATGATAACCTTACAAGTAACGCAAATAGTATTATATTCAAGTATAGAATGTGGAAAGGCCAAGTGACTTCTTTGGAGTCAAAAAGATAGTTAAAATACCCTAATCAAGAATAAACTTCTAATATCATCAAATAGCACAATATATTGAGAGTAATATTTCCAATGTCGGACTACCAATGACTCACTATGCAGCCCTGTGTAAGTCAATAAACCTATCCAAATGAAGGATTTAATCAGTTCTTTAGCTCTTCATCCATAAAAAAGGAAAACATTACCTGCTTCTATCAACTCACTTAAATAACATAAGAAAATAAATGAAAGTATGTGAAAAACCACAAGTTCTTTGAATAAGAAATTTGTATACAAATCCAAGTTGCTATTTTCACCAATTTTTTTGTCCCTCCAAAGAGAGATGACACAAAGTTCTATGGGTAGCACTCAGGAATATGTGACGTGAAGTGAACTAGAATAAAACTGAATTAACTGAAGCTCTGAGAATGAAAGTATAGATACAGGGATCCATGAATCAACAATACTCATCCAAAGATTAAGAATTTTGGGCATATTCCCCACCTTTTCACCAGCAACAACACAGAGAGATTCAGTGTCTATACACTTCGAATTTCTTAGACATCTTTCCAAGAGGCGATTCAACTTCACCAAGAGATCTGACTGCCTATGAAAACAGGAATGGGCAAATGTCATGAGATATAACACCAGGCAGTAAAACAATAGCTCACCCCTGTTAGGCTCTCCTCTGGCTAAAACAGCTTAAGAAAAAGATTTAAATACCTGCCAGGTTCAAAAGCTGGGGCAGCCATCTGAGAGAGCTCAAGGTTAAAAAAAAGAATACCTTCTGTTGCCCTATTGAGTTTTGGAGAAACAAGTTCACAGGAAACCTGTCCAAGAACTCTGCAAAGATAAAGTAAAAATCTGTTAATGAAATGTATTTCCTTTCCAATTAAAAAAAAAAGGAAATCTAAAGATTAAGTTTCAGTCTTACACTACGTTGAGTAATAACATGTTCAGTATGATATATCATTAAAGGTTGAAGTTACCTACAAAGTATAGTAGTAGAATACATACAGAAATAAAACACATATTGGCATAACCAAAGGGATGAAAAAAAATCTCATTACAATATTTAGTATTCCACAGATTTTTAAGAGTCAATGACCATTTCTTCTCTTTTCTAAAACAAATATTTAGTGATACAAGATGGCATGCAAACTTGAGACGTCCTAAGAGTTTTCTTATGGCATGGTTCACCAACATTATCTGACCAGTATCCTCACAACTTCCAAGTGAATATTAAAAATCTAATTCTCATGTCACTCAGGAAAAGGAGGAAAGTAGGCCCTACTTAATGACAACAAATGCAAGGAACAAATTCAGTGCAATCACTGCTGGCTGTATATATGATTCACAGAGATCAGAAAGAACTATGTGATACTTATGTGACAGAAAATATATTAATGATTAAAAATGTAAAGTGTGACTATAAAACCAAAGTCTTGCATTAAAGAAAACATACTTATTTTGGGCAGCTAAACAAAGTACTGTCCAGACTTATCTGCTGTGTAAACTGGGTCAATCAAGTTCTTTTAAATTTCTCCCTATTGAGCTTGTACCTAATTTGAATACTTTGTTACCTTGTTTTTCCAAGTTCCACAATGCAGCACCCATAATCTGTTCCAAATGAGATCTTGATGTTCCTATAATCATAGGTTTGTCTGCCATCCAGCCGCTGTAAACACAACATTCCTTTATTCCTAATACAAGTATTTATTACTCTGTGCTAGTCAGTCCTTGGGCTAAGCACTTGGAGGTAAGTGTGATCCTACCCACTCCACGTAGGAGAGTGGAAACTAGGTGCCCGAGCACTGACAGTCGCTGGGGTGACCTGAGCCTTGAAAAGACCCCACCGGAGCCAAATAAATATTGGGGCCTTGGGGGAACCCACTGGCCGCTCCCCTAGGGGCTCCCGGGGCCTGCGAGAGCTAGGTCTGTGCGCCCAGGCCGGAAGGATGCGGGCCGCCGCGCTACCCGAGCGCTCACGCAGCGCCAAATTCCCGGTTTACCTTTTTCTCTTCGATGGCGCGGAGTAGAAAACGGCGCTCGCAGTTTGAGAGTGGCGTCTCCTTCATACTGTCAGGTCAGGGGACGCACAGGTACTGGAATGCGTCGGGAGAAGACACCCTGCACCTCTTCACGCGCGCCCGCTTGTACCTCGGCGCAGGAGACTGACGTCATCAAAGCTCGTCAGCTGAAACTGGGAAAGCAAAGGCTGAGAGACCGCCGCTAGTGCGCAGGCTCAAAGCAAAGTTGGACCAGCCGGAGCTGGCTGGAGAAGCAAAAGGAGGCGAAATTATGAACGGAAAGATGTTTCTTTTATTATAAGGTGTAGCGGAGAAAAGGACACCGAAATAACCACCAGTGATAGAAATTAGTATCAGTTGAGCCCTCTCACACTTCACTCTAGCCTCAGTTCTAGCGGAGTGGGCTAGACAGGTATTATTGCTATTTTACAGATGAGGAAGTTGAGATTTGGCCACTAAAAAGCTGTAGAGGCAGAGTTTCAGCAGATTCATTGGAGAAACACTGGAATGAGCCGGCGTTAGTGGAGCGGAGGGGAGAGAAGAAAGTTGAGATGGTGAGCTGGGGTATTTTTACGGGCTGACGGTAAAACCTCGGAGGACCTGAAAAATTGACAAGAATTGATAGTATTAGCAATTTGTAATGGCGTTATACCTGCCGCTGGCTGAAACAAAATTTGTTGTTTATTTCTTACAGTCTCTCCAGTTATTTTAAGGCGATAAGCTTATTTTTTATAGGCGTAGAGGAACTTTAGTGTGTTCGTGCTGCCAGTCACTCGGCTCTTTGGGAGAGGCAGAATCAAGTAGTACAGATCTTCCTCCATTTACCGTAGGGTTATGTCCAGATAAAGCCATGTAAGTGGAAAATACATTACTGCACCTAACCTGGGAACATCATGGCTTAGCCCAACCTACCTTAAACTTGCTCAGAACACTTACATTAGCCAACAGTTGGGCAAAGTCATCTAACATAAAGCCTATTTTTATTATAAAGGGTTGACCATCTTGTGTAATTTACTGAATATTGTACTGAAAGTGAAGAGCAGAATAGTTGTATGGGTACAGAATGGTTGTAAGTGTACCGGTTGTTCACCAGGTGGCTAACTGGGAGCTGTGGTTGCTACCACTGTACAGCATGAAGAGAGAGTATCGTACTGCATATACATAGCCCCGGGAAAAGATCAAAATTCAGAATTCGAAGTACGTTTTCTACTGAATGTGTATCGCTTTCAAGCCATTGAAAAGTTGAAAGGGGAACTGTTATACGTGCAGGACACTCTGTAGTTAAAAGCAGGAACTAACTTCAAACTACCCAGGCTCAAATTCTGACTCTGCCCTTTACTTGTTCTGTGACCTTGGCCAATGTAGCCTATATGCTTCACTTTACTCATCTGCAAAATAGCAATGATAAATCTATTATGAGAGATAAAAATGAGTTAGTACATGTAAAATGCTTAGAACAATGCCTGGCTTGGAGTCAGGCACTAGTTCAGTGTTCACATATTATTTTGTTTCATTTGCTTCAGAGTGATAGGCAACGTAACTCCCACGCAGGCCGCATCTCGCTTCAATTTCACATGCTAAATACTATCAATATTTGAGAATGTGGAGACTATTTTAATCGGGCTAGTTGCAGGAAAAGGTCACTTTGTAGAGGTGCCATTTGACTTAAGTAAATCCTTCATGATGAGAAGGATCAGCCAGAATATCATCTGCAGGAGAGGAAAAGTCTTTCATGCAGAAGGAGCCACGTGAGCCAAGACTGAGGTTGGATGAGCCTGACGTGGTCCGGAGACAGGAATCGTGAAGAAGGAGGGAAGTGGACAGACCCTATACCACATGCTCAAGACAGCCGATTGATTTTCAAAAGGACAAGGGGATTACAAGGTAGAGGCTGTTTACGTTCTTAAACAACACAATTCATGTTTATAGTATAGTTTTGCAACAGAACTCCTGGCTGTTAATTTTATCATTTAAATCTTTGGGTTATTTTAGTGGGCTTTTGATAATTTCTCTTTCCCGTGAGAAAGGAAACAGGACTTTGTTGAAAGAGGCTGTCCTTTCCTGAGAGACAGCTTGGTGGTGGAAAAAAAAATGGACTTTGGCTTCAGATAAACTTCAGATCAAATGGACTGTAGGTGAATTAAATAATCCTGAGCTTCAGCTTCTGTGTATTTTGGTTGGAAATAATTACTTTGTGTTAAACGGTCTGAAGGAAAGCATCTAACACCACGTTTTGGACATAATAGCTATTCAAATTGTTAGTTTCCTTCTGCTTTTGATTTGGCAAGGCTTCCCATGAAACTGTCCAAATATGCCGTGTCTGATTGCTGTTCTGAGATTGCTGCCTGATTACCTTGTCCCGCTCACCTTCCACTTTTATACAATTTCCACCATTCCTTCCTACTTTTACTAGTATATTATTGTAATTTTAGCACTACAGCATTTGCCTTTTATTGGAGTTAATCCACAGGTGTATAACCCATTTCCACTCACATCTACATACCATCATAAAATATACTTACTTCATAGCCTTGTTTTTAGTAAGAAACTTTTGAAACTTGGGTGCAAGGGACATTTGTTTCATGCTTACAGGGGATTTTTTTTTTTTTGAAATTTGAGAAGAGGTTCAGATAATGTGCATTCTGCTCTTTAAAAAGAATAAGTTTGAGTAGTATATTGACCTAGATGATCTGTCTAAATATAACCTGGTTTTCAACAAGATATTTGAGTATAGATCTTCTCTCCTCTTTATTGGACATCTGTTGCTTTGTCTGACCAGCACCCTTCTATTTCTTGGGGACATGCCCTTTCCTGACCCTATGTGATTCTGTTGTTAATGTTAATAGCAGGCATGGCTGTGATCAGGCCCTGCTAATTGTGGAACCCCATCCCTGTCTTCTCATTGACTGTTGACCCAGGTAGGACCAAAAAAGTTCCTCCATCAGAAACTTTTGACATGTGAACTCTGAGAGAGAGTAGGTCTTTCCTTCTCTAGGATTATAAACATTAAGGACCATTAAAGTCTAGAACTATGTGGGACCATCTTGCCACCACATGGAGAGAACCTGTTTGAAGATGAAGTCAGACAGAACTGAGAAATAAGAGAGAGAGAAGTAGATCCTTTACATAGAAACAGCTTGCACCAAATTCTTGGACTTCCCAGTTGATGAGCCAGTACATTTGAGTTGGTCTTTTGGTAAGTGTGTCCAAAAGAATACTGACTAAATACACTTCTATTAGAAGTGTATGAAGAGGGACTTCCCTGGCGGTCCAGTGGTCAAGACCCCACGCTTCTACTACAGGGGACATGGGTTTGATCCCTGGTCAGGGAACTAAGATCCCACATTCCTTGCGGTACAGCCAAAAAAAAAAGTCTATGAAGAGCCATGTTGTGGAGTACCCTGTGAATAAGTGGATGAATGACCTATTTCACAGCACATCTGTTGAAAGAAATTAATGGGCAGATCACTAAATAAACAAATGGAAGCTTACATTTTATTTACTATATAATATGTCTGCCATGCAATTTGTCTATATAGAAATTGGTTTTCCAGAAATTGTCCTGGAAAGAAATAATGCAAAATGTTAAGATGATTATTTCTGGGTAGTGGGATTCTGGGAAAATTTTTTTCTTTTTGAAGTTTTTTTCTTTATAAATTTCCCAAATCTTCTGTAAGGCATATGAATAGCTTTTATGATCAGAAAGAGTTAAGAAAAAAAAAAACTTACGTTTTCCTTTTCATGTTCTGACACATTTAACTATTTATTTAGAGGAATTTTGGCATTCAAACATTTTATCAGAGACATTTGTTGTTGTTTTTTAAGACTCAATCTGGAAACCACATAGTCAATATCTGAAAAGATTTTATGCATTGACAAATGCTGTGGTCTGAACGTTTGTGTCTCCCCAGATTCATATTTTGAAATCTTAACCCCCAAAGTTGATGGTGGTTGAAGGTTGGAGCCTTTGGGAGGTGAGGGTGGAGCCCTCCTGAATGGGATTAGTGCCCCTATAAAAGAGATCCCACAGAGCTCCCTGGCCCCTTCCACCACATGAGGATACTAAAAGAAGTCTGTGACTTGAAGGAGAGCCATCACCCAACCACGCTGGCACCCTGATCTCAGGCTTCCAGCCTTCAGAACTCTGAAAAATAAATTTCTATTGTTTATGTTTCTATTGTTTATGAGCCACCCAGTCTGCAGTATTTGGATTATAGCAGCCTGAATGGACTAAGACAACAACAACTGAACACTAATAAGTCAGATGCAGTGTATATTTTGCGTCCATATTTTTTTATTCATATAATAAATAAAAACCCTTAGCTTATCAAGTTCGGCTCTAGTTTCCACTGAATAGTTGAAAGAGCTTCCCCTTTCATTCTTATCAGTCACTATGCTGAGAGGAATAAAAAATTATCAGTCTTCAACTTATCATAAATACAACAGAATAAGGGGGAAGGAAGCAGGGCACATGTTGATTTCTGCTGCATACTGATTGTCGTAGTATGTGGGTAATCCTGGACACAAAGAAAATTATGCATATGGCTCTGTCTCAGGCATGTGACTGAATTCCTTTGATCTATTTTCATCTACAAAAAGAAGACTCATACTCATTGATAAGAATCTGTAGGAAATTATGTGGTTTGGTGTCTAAACAATAAATACAAACCAGAAGTTCTGTGCCAATTAGGTTTCTACAAACAAAATCATATCTGAAATAGAATTAGAAATAATAAAATAAAATAATAAAAGTAGACTATATTATTGTGGGCTAAACTCATAAGTCAAATAACTATTATGGGAATAGTCCCCCCCCTACACCCCTGCCCCAAAGAAGCCCTTGTCCTAATTCCAGGAACCTGTAAATATGTTGCCTTGTAAGGCAAAAGTTATTTTGCAGTTGTGATAAATTGGGCATTTCAAGATGAGGAGATTATCTAGGTGGGCCCAATGTAATCACAAGGGTGCTTATAAGAGGAATGTGGGCAAGGGAGAGACAACAGAAGCAGGTGTCATTGAGGAGAGAAGTTGCTATACTTCTGGCATTGAGGATTGAGGAGGGCCTGCAAACCAAGGAACATGGGCAGCCACTAGAAGCTGGAAGATGCAAGAAAATGGATTCTCCCTTAGAGCCTCCAAAATGAGCATAGCCTTAGGGACACATTTTAGACTTCTGACCTCTAGAACTGTAAGATAAGTAAGATAATAAATTTATGTTGCTTTGAGCCACTGAGTTTGTAATAATTTGTTACAGCAGCAATAGGAAACTAATACAGATTGCCAGATAAAATACAGAATGCTAAGTTACAATTGAATTTCAGATAAACAATAAATAGCTTTTTTTTTTAGTATAAGCATGTCCAATTCATCCCCAATATTGCATAGGACATACTTATACTAAAAAATTTGTTTATCTGAAATTCAAATGTAACTGGGCATCCTATATTTTTAAACTAAATCTGGCATCCCTAAATTATTATAATTTGCCTTATTTATTCATGTATGTATTAATTTCTATCTCTAGTTTTATATACCAAGTTTTCTTTTAAAGGAAGATGCTTGTGTTCATCACAAACTATATTGTTGTGGGGAGTTATGGTATTATGAAGCTATTTTTACCTGAAAATTTCTCATTGCAGTGTGAAGATACGTAGTTGAAAATATTGGGTGGCAAAGCTCTTTTTTGTGTGTTAGAAGGAACTTCCTCTCTGGCACAATAGGAAAGTCTATAGATAACATCTCATAATTTTAAAGCTATAAGGGTCCTGAAAGGTCAGGGCTAGTACAGGGCTTGCAGGTGAAACGACTTCAGGGTCCAGGTAGATATAAATGAGTGAAGCTGATTAGTTTAGGACTACAGGAAGTGATGGGGACTGTGGTGACCTACACAGCACAGGCCCTGTTTAAAGGGATCGAAATATTGTTAAAACTCTCTGTGAGCAAAACAAAACATGGACTGCTAGTTTGCTTAGGCCCTCTCTCATAGTCTCCATCACCCCAACCCATCCAAATAAGCTTTTATCCTAAGTAAACACAGCATGCTTGCCAAGCAGATGCAGCCTTCTGAGAAGTTCCTTAGTCCCTTTCAGCCACATCGCTGGTCCCAAGCTCCTCCTTTATAAGTTCCAGAATGTCTACTGAGAAGATTTCATCTTTAAAAACCATCAAAATTCTTGCAACTTTTAAATGTGATCCTCTGACCAGTAGCATCAGCATCACCAGGGTGCCAGTTGAAAATCCAAATTCTCAGGTCTCATTCCAGACTTACTGAATCAGAAACTTTGCAGAAGAAGCCCTGCAGTCTGTTTTAAAAACCTCTCCAGGTGATTCCTATATGCACTAACGTTAGAGAAGCCCTCATTTAATTTCTTGGAGAAAGAGATATACCTGGTCTTGTGCATAGCCCTGGGATTCCCAGTCTGTTTTGTGCAAAATATACCTGCAGGTGTCATCCACTCCCTTTTCCCCAGAGGATGCTGCTAACTGAGGGCTTACAGATTTCAGGAGTGAGGTAGAGGCAGAAAAGTAATTATGGACCTCCTACTATGTGCTAGGCAGTGTGATTGGTGCCAGCAAAGTTGTGCCTTCCACACCGTGATTCCCAACTTACTCTTTACTCATTTTGCAGAAGGAGAACTTTCCGTTACAATCTAAACCTGAGCTATAATTTAACAGCATAGATTTTAAAAACTTAATAGACATTTTTCAGAGCACAGCAAAATTGAGTGGAAAATACAGAGTTCCTAAATACCTCTCCCCCCAACCCCAAAATACATACACCTTCCCCCACCATCAACATCCCCGCATCAGTGTGCTATATTTGTTACAACTGACAAATCTACACTGACACATGATTATTACCCAAAGCCCGTAGTTTACATTATGGTTCACTCTTTGTTGTACATTTTGTGGGTTTTGAAGAATGTATAATGACATATATCCACTATTACTGTATCATACAAAATAGTTTCACTGTCCTAAAAATTACCTGTGCTTCACTTAGCCATCCCTCCCTCTCCCCTAACCCCTGGCAACAACTGATCTTTTTACTGATTCTTTTTTGCCTTTTCCAGAATGTCATATGGTTGGAATCATACAGTATTTAGCCTTTTCAAGTTGGCTTCTTTCACTTAGCAATATGCATTTAAGGTTCTTCCATGTCTTTTTGTGGCTTGATAGCTCATTTCTTTTTGTTGCTGAATAATCCATTGTAAGGATGTACCACAATTTGTCTATTCATTCACTTATTGAAGGACATCTTGATTGCTTCCAAGTTTTGGCAATTACAAATAAAGCTGCTGTAAACATTCATATGCAGGTTTTTGTGTGGACATAAGTTTTCAATCATTTGGGTAAATACCAAGGAGCACAACTGCTACATCGTATGGTAAGGGTGTGTTTGGCTTTGTAAGAAACCTGCCAAACTATCTTCCCAAGTGGCTGTACCATTTTGCATTCCCACCAACAATGAATGAGAGTTCTTGTTGCTCCATACTGGAACCACCATTTGGCATCAGTGTTTTGGATTTTGATCATTGTAAAATGTGTGTAGTGGTATCTCATTTTTATTTTAATTTGTAAGTCCTTAATGACATATGTTGAACGTATGAGCAAACATATGCTTATTTGCCATCTATAAAACTTTGATGAGGGGTCTATTTGGATCTTGTATCCATTTTTATAGTTGAGTTTTACACTTTCTTATTGTTAAGTTTTAAGGGTTCTTTGCATATTTTGGATAATAGCACTTTATCTGATATGTCCTTTGCAGTTTTTTCTCCAAATCTGTGGCTTGTCTTCTCATTTTATTGACAGTGTCTTTCAAAGATCAGAAGTTTTTAATTCTAATGAAGTTCAACTTATCAAAATTTCGTTTGTGGGTTGTGTCTGTGGAGTTGTATCTAAAACGTCACCTCCAGGGGCTTCCCTGGTGACACAGTGGTTGAGAGTCCACCTGGTTCGTGTCCCGATCCAGGAGGATCCCACATGCCGCAGAGCAGCTGGGCCCGTGAGCCATGGCCGTTGAACCTGCACGTCCGGAGCCTCCTGTCCCAAGATCCTCTTGACTGTCTCCGATGTTCTTGTGTGTTGTCTACTTTTTCTGCTGGAGCCCTAGCATATTTATTATAGTTCTTTTAAATTCCTGGTTTGATCATTCCAATATGCTTGCCATAACTGAGACTGGTTCTAATGTTTGCTCTATCTCTTCAAACTGTACTTTTTGTCTTTCAGTATGCCTTGTAATTTTTTGTTGAAAATGAGACATCATGTACAGGATAAAAGGAACTGAGGTATCTAGGTGCTTTGTGATGTGTTGGTAAGGTGTGGGGGAGGGGAACATTCTACAGTCCTGTGATTTGGTCTCAGATTTTTAGTGAGCCAGGGCCCCTGGGCTGTGACCTTTACAATGGTCCTTAGGTGAGACCATAAGGCTAGGGGTGCATAGAGTTCAGTCTTTCTCTTTTCCTAGGTTAGTGAGGCTCTGGTAATATCCCAGTCTGTTGGGCTCTGCTGAAATAGTTTCTGCTGGGGGCAGGTCTTGTTAAGAAGAACAAGGTGTTCTGGTCCTGTATCATAATGGCTCCTTCCCTTGCCAGAATAACGAGGAGATGTTTCCCCCCAAGTCTTCACTGTGAGAGCCAGGTATGGCTTCTGGAGGTAAACTCACAAAAGCATTGGAGCCACCCTGTGAGTGCCTCCCTGCTGGAGTTTTATTTATTTACTTATTATTATTTTTTTAATATATATTTTTTAAATTTAATTTTATTTATTTTTTTATACAGCAGGTTCTCATTAGTTATCCATTTTATACATATTTGTGTATGTACGTCAATGCCAATCTCCCAATTCATCACACCACCACCACCCCCTGCCACGTTACCCGCCTTGGTGTCCGTACGTTTGTTCTCTACATCTGTGTCCCAATTTCTGCCCTGCAAACCAGTTCATCTGTACCATTTTTCTAGGTTCCACATATATGCGTTAATATACGATATTTGTTTTTCTCTTTCTGACTTACTTCACTCTGTATGACAGTCTCTAGGTCCATCCATGTCTCTACAAATGACCCAATTTCATTCCTTTTTCATGGCTGAGTAATATTCCATTGTATACATGTACCACATCTTCTTTATCCATTCGTCTGTCGATGGGCATTTAGGTTGCTTCCATGTCCTGGCTATTGTAAATAATGCTGTACTGAACATTGGGGTGCATGTGTCTTTTTGAATTATGGTTTTCTCTGGGTATGCCCAGTAGTGGGATTGCTGTGTCATATGGTAGTTCTATTTGTAGTTTTTTAAGGAACCTCCATACTGTTCTCCATAGTGGCTGTACCAATTTACATTTTCACCAACAGTGCAAGAGAGTGCCCTTTCCTCCATACCCTCTCCAGCATTTGTTGTTTGTAGATTTTCTGATGATGCCCATTCTAACTAGTGTGAGGTGATACCTCATTGTAGTTTTTTTTTTTTTTTTTTTTTTTTGCGGTACGCGGGCCTTTCACTGCTGTGGCCTCTCCCCTTGCGGAGCACGGGCCCAGCCGCTCCGCGGCATGTGGGATCTTCCCAGACCAGGGCACGAACCCGTGTCCCCTGCATCGGCAGGCGGACTCTCAACCACTGCACCACCAGGGAAGCCCCACCTCATTGTAGTTTTGATTTGCATTTCTCTAATGATTAGTGATGTTGAGCATAATTTCATGTGCTTCTTGGCCATCTGTATATCTTCTTTTGAGAAATGTCTATTTAGGTCTTCTGCCCATTTTTGATTGGGTTTTTTTTTTAATATTGAGCTGCATGAGTTGTTTATATATTTTGGAGATTAATCCTTTGTCTGTGATTCGTTTGCAAATATTTTCTCCCATTCTAAGGGCTGTCTTTTCGTCTTGTTTGTAGTTTCCTTTGCTTTGCAAAAGCTTTTAAGTTTCATTAGGTCCCATTTGTTTATTTTTGTTTTTATTTCCATTACTCTAGGAGGTGGATCAAAAAAGATCTTGCTGGGATTTATGTCAAAGAGTGTTCTTCCTATGTTTTCCTCTAAGAGTTTTATAATGTCTGGTCTTACATTTAGGTCTCTAATCCATTTTGAGTTTATTTTTGTGTATGGTGTTAGGGAGTGTTCTAATTTCATTCTTTTACATGTAGCTGTCCAGTTTTCCCAGAGCCACTTATTGAAGAGACTGTCTTTTCTCCATTGTATATCCTTGCCTCCTTTGTCATAGATTAGTTGACCATAGGTGTGTGGGTTTATCTCTGGGCTTTCTCTCCTGTTCCATTGATCTATATTTCTGTTTTTGTGCCAGTACCACATTGTCTTGATTACTGTAGCTTTGTAGTATAGTCTGAAGTCAGGGAGTCTGATTCCTCCAGCTCCGTTTTTTCCCCTCAAGACTGCTTTGGCTATTTGGGGTCTTTTGTGTTTCCATACAAATTGTGAATTTTTTTGTTCTAGTTCCATAAGAAATGCCACTGGTAATTTGATAGGGATTGAATTGAAACTCCCTGCTGGAGTTTTAGCTCTCAGAGTTGTCTACACTGAGCCGCCAACAGTTAGTCCCTTACAGCTTAGGTTTCCACCACATGCTGCTTCCTGTAGAGGTTTCTATATGTGAGTTTCTGCTTTGGTAAATTGTGGTGTTCTGTATCTCTCTGTCTGCCTCACCAAATTCTGTGGCAGTGGTTTGTCCCATGACCTCACTTCTGTGATGAATCTAAGAAAAGTTGTTGACCTTTAGTTTGTTCAGCTTTTTTCTTGTGTGTGGACAGCAGGACATTTCCAAGCTGACTTTTTGTTGGACCAGAAACTGGAAGTCATGTGAAGTAAAAATTTAAAATAGATTCTTTTATTTAAGAAACATGAATATAGCACTTACTATATGCCAGGCCCTGATTTAAGCACTTATAAATATTAATCCTAATAATTACCCTATGAGGTAGGTAAAATTATTATCTGTTTTACAGATGGGGAAACCCAAGGCACAGAGAGATTGATTTTCCCAGGGTCACACAGCTAGAAAATCATACAACCAGGATTCATACCCAAGCAGTCTGTCTCAAGAGACTGTATTCATAACTATTACACTGTCCTGCTTCTTGTAAATGGGAACCCATTTCTATGCCAAGTGTATGAACTTTACCTTAACAGTGAATCTGCTTATTTTTTCTCTCTGTGAGTATCTTAACTTTCCTCTCTTGATGACTTTGCCATTGACATCTATATAGAAAAGAAAGCTGCTATTATTAGATTATCCAAACTCAATTTCTTATGCTTAGACTTGACACACAATTAGAAGTACAACCATGAAGTAGGGTTCATTAATGTAAAGAGACATGAAATCCGGCTGTAATCCCAAACCTTACATACAAGCAAGAGTGAGATTAATATTGAGCTTTTATTAACAGGGAATAGAAGTTGTACATGCAGATGTGGTATTCATTCTTGATTGAGAGGCTGCTACAGACTCTGTCATTTGTACAACATCCACCACTCTCCTTTAGCCCAAAGCCCAGGGATGCGGCACCTATATCATGACCAACTCTTTATTCAAATGAACGATTTCAAGGGAAAAGTGTCTACTTTTTCTTGTTTTCACCCTGTTTTCCTCTTCTTAAAGTTGCTTAGGAAGAAAGGCTTAGGTTGTTTCAGAAGCAGCAGCTTCAGCAGAAGTGGGAAAACACCAGATGAATCTGACTCTCTGTGAGGTAACAGTGGACAGCCAAGTCCAAAAGGTGGTATCATGTGGCCTCATCTCTTTAGGAAGAAATGTGGTATTATCTTGAGATAGTACTTCAGTAGTAGGCAGCTTCTAAGATGGCCCGCAGTGATCCCCACCTGCTTGCCTTCAGGGCCTGTGTAATCCTCTTCTTTGAGTGGCTTGCCTCTGGCCATCAGAAATCTCAAAATTGAGGGGATGACGTTTCTATGATTAGATGGGTTGCAACTTCCATCCCGCCAGCAGATTCTCTCCCTTGTTGGCTTTGATGATGCAAGTTTCTACGTTGGTGGGCCCATGTGGCAAGGAGCTAAGGATGTCCTCCAGCCAACAGCCTTGTAGACACTGAGACCCACAATCCACAGCACAAGTGGAATTGAATACTGCCAAGAATCACATAAGTGAGCGTGGAGACATGCATCCCACATTAAGCTTTCAGATGAGACCCCAGCCCTGGCCAACATCTTGATTGCAGCCTTTAGAGAGAACTGTAAGCAGACCCAGCTGAGCTGTGCCTGTATTCCTGACTCACAGAAACTGTGATAATAAATGTGTGTTGTTTAAGCCGCTAAGAAACAATAGACAGCTAATGCCATTCCTACCACAAACTCTTCTCAGGTAAGCATTACCTTCGGACTTCATGTTTCATTGGCCTAGTCTCATCTTGTTGATGGTGCAAAGAAAATCTCCATTTGACATTTTTTGCAACCTTTGAATCCATCAAAATACTGCTAAAATATTTTATAAAGAAGTTTGTAATACATAAAGTGCTAGATCTGTATCACTGAAGTGTACTGTTTTTAGTGATCAGGAACATTTTTTTTTAAAGATTTAATTTCTTTATTTTTGGTTGTGTTGGGTCTTTGTTGCTGAGCGCAGGCTTTCTCTTGTTGCGGCGAGCCCAGGCTGCTATTCATTGCGGTGCGTGGACTTCTCATTGCAGTGGCTTCTCGTTGCAGAGCACCGACTCTAGGTGTGTGGGCTTCGGTAGTTGTGGCACGTGGGCTCAGCAGTTGTGGTGCACAGGCTTAGTTGCTCCACAGCATGCGGGATCTTCCCGGACCAGGGATTGAACCCATGTCTCCTACATTGGCAGGTGGATTCTTATCCACTGCTCTGGGGAAGTCCAGAAAAAATTTTAATGATGTCTAAGAGGTGACCTGAAAGGAAAGCATGGTTTGTATCTCAGTAATCTTGTTTTAGTTAAGTACTACTGGATTAGAACTATAATTTCTACCTCTGCCAATATAAGACGCAGGGAAAAATGACTTCTAATGTGCAAATGGAAAATCCTTGACCCACTTTGCTTTTACTTAAAAAAAAAATATATCAAAGCTGAGCCTGGAAGGGTAATTTATTGAAAGTCACTGACAAACAAAAATCCATTCAGAATTGGATTTTTTATTTGATCTGATAATGTTATCTGAAAAGGGAGAATACATCTTGGAAACTCTGTTATGAGTACATATCTGTAAGAAGAAATAGTATCTGCTTATAAACAGGGACTGGAAGGGAAAACTGAAGTTAATAGAGATTATATATTACATCTGATCATGGCATTTTTATTTAATTTTTGTTTCTGATATTACTGAAAGTTAGATTGTGTAACAAAAGTATGTAAGAATTCAGTCACCTATAGAAATATGTTTTGTGAACGTACTGTGTGCCAGGCTTTATTCTAAGTACTGGGATAATGTAGTAAACAAAATAGACAAAGTCCCTTGGAGCTTTTGTTATAGAGACAGGTGGACGCTAAGGTAATCAACAAACAAGCAAATGAAAAATGCCTGGCAGTGATAAGTGATAGAAAAGTAAAGCCAAGCCAGGCATGTGTAAGGGAGAGTGACCAGGAGGATACTGTGCAAACAGCATCATCAGGAAGATAGCCTCCCTGATGAGGAGGCACTTGAGGAGACATGGAAATGGGGGCAATGAATGATTACGTCAGTGGACTTGAGCTTCAAAATGACTAAATAGGCTGTGAGGAAGGTTGCTGGAACAAATAGGGTGACTTCTTTGAAGTTCTTTGGCAAGTACTCAGTATAGCTGGGTGTGGTTTCTTTTTTTTTTTTTTAATTAATTTATTTATTTTGTCTGCGTTGGGTCGTCGTTGCTGTGCACGGGCTTTCTCTAGTTGCGGCGCGTGGAGGCTACTTTTCGTTGTGGTGTGTGGGCTTCTCACCGTGGTGGCTTCTCTTGTTGTGGAGCACGGGCTCTAGGCGCCTGGGCTCCAGGAGTTGTGGCTCGCGGGCTCTAGAGCTCAGGCTCAGTAGTTGTGGTGCACGGGCTTAGTTGCTCAGCGGCATGTGGGATCATCCTGGACCAGGGCTCGAACCCGTATCCCCGCATTGGCAGGCGGATTCTTAACCACTGTGCCACCAGGGAAGCCCTGGATGTGGTTTCTTGAGAGGGAGTTTAATGGATAAAGAGCCCAGGCTCCAACTGCCTGGTTTAAATGCCAGCTCTTCAACTTGCTAGCTGGGTGACCCTGGGCAAGTTGTAAACCTCTCTGAAAATAAAATGGGGCTGATATTACCCTCATAAAGTGGTCATGAGAATTAAATAGTACGTGAAAAGCATTTACAACAGGTGTCAGCCTATATTTAACAATAATAAACATTAGCTACGGTTCTTACTAAGTTTCCTCTATTACAATATTTATTCTTTTCCTTTTTTAAAAATCTTTTTTGGCTGTGCCACACAGCATGCAGGGTCTTAGTTCCCTGACCAGGGATCGACCCTGTGCCCGCTGCAGTGGAAGTGCAGCACCTAAACCGCTGGACCACTAGGGATAAATTTATTCTTTTTTAAAAAAAATTTTATTGAAGTATAGTTGATTTACAATATTGTGCTAATTTCTGCTGTACAGCAAAGTAAATCATATATATATATATATATATATATATATAATTCTTTTTCATATCTTTTCCATTATGGTATATCACAGGATATTGAATATATTTCCTTGTGCTATACAGTAGGACCTTGTTGTTTATCCATCCTGTATGTAATAGTTTGCATCTACTAATCCCAAACTCCCAATCCTTCGCTCCCCACCTCAACCCCTTTGGCAACCACAAGTCTGTTCTCTATGTCTGTGAGTCTGTTTCTGTTTCATAGATAGGTTCATTTGTGTTGTATTTTAATTCCACGTGTAAGTGATATCATATGGTATATGACTTTCTCTTTCTGACTTACTTCTCTTAGTATGATAATATCTAGGTCCATCCACGTTGCTGCAAATGGCACTATTTCATTCTTTTTTATGGCTGAGTAATATTCCATACAGTATTTATTCTTTATTAAATGAGGTCAACACATGTCACTCTCCAGAGGTATAACCGTATGCCTTTTAAAATATGAGGGCTATAGCCATCAAATTTGCAAACCCAATTTCCTAAGTAGCTTTTCTGGCTTCTAGGAAAGTTTCAGAACACGAGCCCAGAAGTAGCTTCCCAAACACCTTAGGTATAAGGTACATTGTTAAAACAAAGGTATAAAGAAGTGAGTAGATGTCAAGGATTCTTTGAAATCATGTCACACATTTTAAAAATGTAAATTTCATAGTGGTTTAGGGCATGGGCTTTGGCTTCAGTGTTGGGTTTAGTTACTGGCTTGGGAAACTGTGGTGTCTTGGACACATCTTACTTCTCAAAATGGAGTTGTTACAGCTGATACTCATAGCATTTATTATGTGCCAGACACTTTCCTTAGATGTTTACATACATTAGTTCATTTAATCTTCACAGCCCCTTTTGAAGGGAGTTACTATTATTATCATCATCCCCATTTTACCGATGATCAACATGAGGCAGAGATCAAGTGACTTTTCAAGACATTTAAGTGACAGAGTCAGGTTGTTTTGTTTTTTTTAAATTATTTTTGGCTGTGTTGGGTCTTCATTGCTACACACAGGCTCTCTCTAGTTGTGGCAAGCAGGGGCTACTCTTCATTGCAAGACGCGGGCTTCTCGTTGTGGTGGCTTCTCTTGTTGCAGAGCACGGGCTCTAGGCGTGCGGGCTTCAGTAGTTGCAGCACATGGACTCAGTAGTTGTGGTACGCGGGCTCTAGGGCGCGTGGGCTTCAGTAGTTGTGGCTCGCAGGCTCTAGAGCACAGGCTCAGTAGTCGTGGGGTGCGGGCTTAGTTGCTCAGTGGCATGCAGGATCTTCCCGGCCCAGGGATCGAACCTGTATCCCCTGCATTGGCAGGTGGATTCTCAAACACTGCACCACCAGGGAAGTCCCCAGAGTCAGGATTTAAAAGGATGCTGTCTGGCTCCAAGTCTGTGCACTTAAGCTGTACACTCCACTGCCTCTTGATAGTAACAGTTTCTACCTCGTAGGTAGAACTGTATTAAAAGAAGTGGTGTATAAGCACGTAGCATAGTACAAGACACAAAGTAAGTGCTCAATAAATATTTGTCAAAAGTCATAATAAATTATATCATAGTAAATAGAATACCTGCATACTCTATAATGGCTGAACGGTTCAATTATTTTTACTTTTTAAGGTTCTCTTGTGTATATTACATCAGCTTTTCAAGCCCATTAGCCTAATAACCCTATTTTGATAGGACATTGGGTTACCTGGCAACATTTGTTTGTACTGAGCCCATGCTGGCTCCTGACGGTCACCTCTTACATCTCTAAATGCTCACAGACCATCTGTTTGAGAACCTATTTTAGAATTCTGCTTGCAATCAGTGTCAAGCTCATAATTTACATATTTGCTTTTTTGCATTTTTTTGGAACTTGGGGAACTTCTAGCTCTCTTCAGGATGAAAATCTGGTTTACATGACTGGTATACTTCATTGGTGATGAAGACTGTTAGAAATTTTCTATATAATTTCAATTTTTTATTAAAGTAATGAGATAACTATATTGTACTCAAAGAGGATTTGAATCATACAACTAGCAACTCACTCCTATTTCAAACCCATAGCTACATCACACTGTGGGGCTGATCCAGCATAAAATAAGATTACTCATCTGTTAGAGGAAATTTTCCAGCAGGAACAGAAAAATTTAGGTAGGATATGAGTCATATAATCTGACATTTTTCTGCTATCTAAATAAATCCTATTTCTTTTAACTAAACCATATGCTTTAAAGGAGTAAAAAAAAAGAAAATATAAAATTTTTATACACTGAAACCCTTGACCAATTAGAACTTTTATACATTTGAATTTTTGAGTTAAAATTGGACTTTGAAAATAGGTCAGTCATTTTCTTTGCAGTAAACCTTTTCAACTGCATGTTTTCCTTAATAATTTCTGATCATCTAAATATAGCAAAGAAATTAAGCTCTGCATACTTCCGTTTGCTGTCTATAGATGGTATTGTCTAGAGCAAAAGCTAGTAGTAAAAGTTCTGAAATGTTAAAATGTATAGTCCATAGTCTCCCTTCTTTAATTTTCCAAAGGTCATTTGAGTTGTTAGGAGATGAGAATTAAGATTCATAACTTAAGTTGGCCAAATCAGCATTTCATTTCTACAGTTTACATTTAAAATGATAATAAGTGGCTTCCATTTCCATACAACAGCTAGAATCCAGGTACCATTGAAATGGATTAAATCTTGGTCACCAAACATTAAGTTGCCCACCGCTCCCCTTTCCTTCTTTTACCTTTTGGTCTAATGAGGGCTTCAGGTAAGTTGCAGTGCAACTACAAAGGATGGGAGTGGGAAGAGAGGGAAAACAAGACAGTGCAGACTTGGTGGATCTTAGAAGAACATAAACTATTATTTGAGGATTTAAAGTGTGTGTGAGTATGTGTATATGCATGTAAGTCTGTGTGTGTGTGTGTGTGTGTGTGTGTGTGTGTGTTTATATGACATTTAGATTGATTTACACCTCCTTGCTGTTAAAACCAATGAAAACTGAAATCTCTTACTTGGCTTTTTGGTAGCATTTGATGTCATTTGTCTTCTTGAGATACTTGTTTCCCATGACTCTGGTGACTTTCTTGAAATACTTTTTTATCTTTCATGACTTCTAATTCACCTGATTTTTCTACCTGTTTGGCCATTCCTTTTCAATCCCTTTTGGGTATTCCTCTTCCTCAGTTCATCTCTTAAATGTCAATGTTTCATGGGATTCTGTCCCAGAAAATGTCTCTTTTTATATACTCTCCCCAGTTTTCCACTTCCATGGTTTCAATGACCAGCTATCTGCTGATTACTCCCAAATGTATTGTACCAGCCCTGACCTCTTCTGGACTCTGAATGCCTCTAGATGTTCTATGGACATTTGAAATTCTTTATGTCCACAGCTGAACTCGTTATCTTTCTTCCCAAGCTTGTTCTTCCTTATATTCCCTCTAGAGAATGGCAATACCCCAGTAGCCAGTAAGCCAGGGTGGCATTCTCGTCTCCTTTCTAACCACACCCACCTCTTCTTATAAATTACCAAGTCCAGTTGAGGCCACCTGCTTAAACACCTAACCCATTTGTTTTCTCTGATCCTATCATCATCACTGAAATTCAGGTCACTATCTTTTGCCTGAATTATTGTATCAGCCACCAACTTAGCCTCTCAGTCTCCAGTCTTTTTTCTTTGAGTTCACTTTCCACATTATGTATGATGCTTCCCAAACACAAATCTAACCTTGCTGTTTTCCATAACAACCCTTCCATGATTTCCCATTGCTTTTAAGATAAATTCCAAACTCTATACCGTGGTTTACAATGCCTTTTATAATTTAGTCCTTGTCTATTTCCCCAGTCCCATCTGTGAACACTTCTGCCTTTATCTAATCTTCAACTTTATTAATTATTTTCACTTACTCAAAGGCACCAATCACCTCTAGGCATTTGCATGGGGGCTCTCTCTGCCTGAGTAGTTTACTCCACGTTTTCTTTCTGACCAACTTCTAAGCATTCTTCACTTTTCAGCTCAGAGAAAGGAAGAAGTCTTTCCTGAAAACCCAGACTGGCTGAGTCCCCTCTCTGTGCTCCTAAAGCATTCAAGGCATACATTTTTTTTAACCATCTTTATTAGAGTATGATTGCTTTACAATGGTGTGTTAATTTCTGCTGTATAATAAAGTGACTCAACTATAAATATACATATATCCCCATATCTCCTCCCTCTTGCGTCTCCCTCCCACCCTCCCTATCCCACCCCTCTAGGTGGACACAAAGCACTGAGCTGATCTCCCTGTGCTATGCGGCTGCTTCCCACTAGCTATCTATTTTACATTTGGTAGTGTATATATGTCCATGTCACTCTCTCACTTCGTCCAGCTTACCCTTCCTCCTCCCTGTGTCCTCAAGTCCATTCTCTACATCTGTGTCTTTATTCCTGTCCTGCCCCTAGGTTCTTCATAACCATTTTCTTTTTTTAGATTCCATATATATATGTTAGCATATGGTATTTGTTTTTCTTTCTGACTTATTTCACTCTGTATGACAGAATCTAGGTCCATCCACCTCACTACACATAACTCAATTTTGTTTCTATTTATGGCTGAGTAACATCCCATTGTATATATGTGCCACATCTTCTTTATCCATTCATTGGTCGATGGACACTTAGGTTAATTCCATGTCCTGGCTATTGTAAATAGAGCTGCAATGAACATTGTGGTACATGACTCTTTTTGAATTACAGTTTTCTCAAGGTATATGCCCAGTAGTGGAATTGCTGGGTCATATGGTAGTTCTATTTTTATTTTTTTAAGGAACCTCCATACTGTTCTCCATAGTGGCTGTATCAGTTTACATTCCCACCAACAGTGCAAGAGGGTTTTTTCCACACCCTCTCCAGCATTGATTGATTGTAGGTTTTTTGATGATGGTCATTCTGACTGGTGTGAGGTGATACCTCATTGTAGTTTTGATTTGCATTTCTCTAATGATTAGTGATGTTGAGCATTCTTTCATGTGTTTGGTGGCTATCTGTATATCTTCTTTGGAGAAATGTCTATTTAGGTCTTCTGCCCATTTTTGGATTGGGTTGTTTGTTTTTTTGATATTGAGCTGCATGAGCTGCTTGTAAATTTTGGAGATTAATCCTTTGTCAGTTGCTTCCTTTGCAAGTATTTTCTCCCATTCTGAGGGTTGTCTTTTCATCTTGTTTATGGTTTCCTTTGCTGTGCAAAAGCTTTGAAGTTTCATTAGGTCCCATTTGTTTATTTTTGTTTTTATTTCCATTTCTCTAGGAGGTGGGTCAAAAAGGATCTTGCTGTGATTTATGTCATAGAGTGTTCTTCCTATGTTTTCCTCTAAGAGTTTTATAGTGTCTGGCCTTACATTTAGGTCTTTAATCCATTTGGAGTTTATTTTTGTGTATGGTGTTAGGGAGTGTTCAAATTTCATTCTTTTACATGTAGCTGTCCAGTTTTCTCAGCACCACTTATTGAAGAGGCTGTCTTTACTCCATTGTATATTCTTGCCTCCTTTATCAAAAATAAGGTGACCATATGTGCATGGGTTTATCTCTGAGCTTTCTATCCTGTTCCATTGATCTATATTTCTGTTTTTATGCTAGTACCATACTGTCGTGATTACTGTAGCTTTGTAGTATAATCTGAAGTCAGGGAGCCTGATACCTCCAGCTCTGTTTTTCTTTCTCAAGATTGCTTTGGCTATTTGGGGTCTTTTGTGTTTCCATACAAATTGTGAAATTTTTTGTTCTAGTTCTGTGAAAAATGCCATTGGTAGTTTGATAGGGATTGCACTGACTCTGTAGATTGCTTTGGGCAGTATAGTCATTTTCACAATGTTGATTCTTCCAATCCAAGAACATGATATATCTCTCCATCTGTTTGTATCATCTTTAATTTCTTTCATCAGTGTCTTATAGTTTTCTGCATACAGGTCTTTTGTCTCCTTACATAGGTTTATTCCTAGGTATTTTATTCTTTTTGTTGCAGTGGTAAATGGGAGTGTTTCCTTAATTTCTCTTTCAGATTTTTCATCATTAGTGTATAGGAATGCAAGAGATTTCTGTGCATTAATTTTGTATCCTGCTACTTTACCAAATTCATTGATTAGCTCTAGTAGTTTTCTGGTAGCATCTTTAAGATTCTCTATATAGAGTATCATGTCATCTGCAAACAGTGACAGCTTTACTTCTTCTCTTCCGATTTGGATTCCTTTTCTTTCTTTTACTTCTCTGATTGCTGTGGCTAAAAGTTCCAAAACTATGTTGAATAATAGTGATAAGAGTGGGCAACCTGGTCTTGTTCCTAATCTTAGTGGAAGTGGTTTCAGATTTTCACCATTGAGAACAATGTTGGCTGTGGGTTTGTCATATATGGCCTTTATTATGTTGAGGTAAGTTCCCTCTATGCCTACTTTCTGGAGGGTTTTATCATAAATGGGTGTTGAATTCTGTTGAAAGCTTTTTCTGTATCTATTGAGATGATCATATGGTTTTTATTCTTCAATTTGTTAATATGGTTTATCACATTGATTGGTTTGCGTATATTGAAGAATCCTTGCTTTCCTGGGATAAACCCCACTTGATGATGGTGTATGATATTTTTAATGTGCTGTTGGATTCTGTTTGCTAGTATTTTGTTGAGGATTTCTGCACCTATGCTCATCAGGTATATTGGCCTGTAGTTTTCTTTCTTTGTGACATCTTTGTCTGGTGTTGGAATATGGATGATGGTGGCCTTGTAGAATGAGTTTGGGAGTGTTCCTCCCTCTGCTATATTTTGGAAGAGTTTGAGAAGATTGGGTGTTAGCACTTCTCTAAATGTTTGATAGAATTCTCCTGTGAAGCCATCTGGTCCTGGGCTTTTGTTTGTTGGAGGATTTTTAATCACAGTTTCAGTTTTAGTGCTTGTGATTGTTCTGTTTATATTTTCTATTTATTCCTGGTTCAGTCTCAGAAGGTTGTGCTTTTCTAAGAATGTGTCCATTTCTTCCAGGTTGTCCATTTTATTGGCATAGAGTTGCTTGTAGTAATCTCTCATGATCCTTTGTATTTCTGCAGTGTCAGTTGTTACTTTCCTTTTTCATTTCTAATTCTATTGATTTGAGTCCTCTCCCTCTTTTTCTTGATGAGTCTGGCTAACGGTTTATCAATTTTGTTTATCTTCTCAAAGAGCCAGCTTTTTGTTTTATTGATCTTTGCTATTGTTTCCTTCATTTCTTTTTCATCTATTTCTGATCTGATCTTTATGATTTCTTTCCTTCTGCTAACTTTGGGGTTTTTTTGTTCTTGTTTCTCTAATTGCTTTAGGTGTAAGGTTAGGTTGTTTATTTGAGATGTTTCTTGTTTCTTAAGGTAGGATTGTATTGCTATAAACTTAGAACTCTTAGAACTGATTTTGCTGCAGTCCTTAGGTTTTGGGTCCTGTTGTTTTCATTGTCATTTGTTTCTAGGTATTTTTTAATTTCTTCTTTGATTTCTTCAGTGAGCTCTTGGTTATTAAGTAGTGTATTGTCTACCCTCCGTGTATTTGTATTTTTTACAGATTTTTCCCTGTAGTTGACATCTAGTCTCATAGTGTTGTGGTCAGAAAAGATACTTGATACGATGTCAATTTTCTTAAATTTACCAAGACTTGATTTGTGACCCAAGATATGATCTACCCTGGAGAATGTTCCATGACCACGTGAGAAGAAAGTGTATTCTGTTGTTTTTGGATGGAATGTCTTATAAATATCAATTAGGTACATCTTGTTTAGTGTGTCATTTAAACCTTGTGTTTCCTTATTTATTTTCATTTTGGATGATCTGTCCATTGGTGAAAGTGGGGTGTTAAAGTCCCCTACTATGATTGTGTTACTGTCGATTTCCCCATTTATGGCTGTTAGCATTTGCCTTATGTATTGAGGTGCTCCTATGTTGAGTGCATAAATATTTACAATTGTTATATCTTCTTCTTGGATTGATCCCTTGATCATTATGTAGTGTCCTTCTTTGTGTCTTGTAACAGTCTGTATTTTAAAATCTATTTTGTCTGATATGAGAATTGCTACTCCAGTTTTGTTTTCATTTCCATTTGCATGGAATATCTTTTTCCATCCCCTCACTTTCAGTCTGTATGTGTCCCTAGGTCTTAAGTAGGTCTCTTGTAGACAGCATATATATGGATCTTGTTTTTGTATCCATTCAGCCAGTTTATGTCTTTTGGTGGGAGCATTTAACCCATTTACATTTAAGGTAGTTATCAACATGTATGTTCCTATTACCATTTTCTTAATTGTTTTGGGGTTTGTTGTTGTAGGTCTTTTCCTTCCCTTGTGTTTCCTGCCTAGAGAATTTCCTTGAGCATTTCTTATAAAGCTGGTTTGGTGGTGCTGAATTCTCTTAGGTTTTGTTTGTCTGTAAAGGTTTTAATTTCTCCATCGAATCTGAATGAGATCCTTGCTGGGTAGAGTAATCTTGGTTGTAGGTTTTTCCCTTTCATCACTTTAAATATGCCCTTTCAGTCCCTTCTGGCTTGCAGAGTTTCTGCTGAAAGATCAGCTGTTAACCTTATGGGGAGTCCCTTGTATGTTATTTGTTGTTTTTCCCTTGTTGCTTTTAATATTTTTCCTTTGTATTTATTTTTTTAATTAATTAATTAATTAATTTTTTTTTTTTTTTTTTTGGCTGCAGTGGGTGTTTGTTGCTGCACACGGGCTTTCTCTAGTTGCAGCAAGCAGGGGGCGGGGGATACTCTTCATTGCGGTGTGCAGGCTTCTCATTGCGGTGGCTTCTCTTGTTGCGAAGCACAGCCTCTAGGCACACAGGCTTCAGTAGTTGTGGCACCAGGCTCAGTAATTGTGGCTCATGGGCTCTAGAGCGCAGGCTCAGTAGTTGTGGCACACAGGCTTTGTTGCTCCGCAGCATGTGGGATCTTCCTGTACCAGGGCTCGAAGCCATGTCTCTTGCATTGGCAGGTGGATTCTTAACCACTGTGCCACCAGGGAAGTCCCTTTCTATTTAATTTTTGATAGTTTGATTAATATGTGTCTTGGCGTGTTTCTCCTTGGAAATATCTTGTATGGGTCTCTGTGTTTCCAGGACTTGATTAACTATTTCCTTTCCCATATTAGGGAAGTTTTCAACTATAATCTCTTCAAATATTTTCTCAGTCCCTTTCTTTTTCTCTTCTTCTAATGGGACCCCTATAATTTGAATGTTGGTGCATTTAATGTTGTCCCAGAGGTCTCTGAGACTGTCCTCAATTCTCTTCATCCTTTTTTCTTTATTCTGCTCTGTGGTAGTTATTTCCATTATTTTATCTTCCAGGTCACTTATCTGTTCTTCTGCCTCAGCTATTCTGCTATTGATTCCTTCTAGAGAATTTTTAATCTCATTTATTGTGTTGTTCATCATTGTTTGTTTGCTCTTTAGTTCTTCTAGGTCCTTGTTAAACGTTTCTTGTATTTTCTCCAATGTATTTCCAAGATTTTGGATCATCTATACTATCATTACTCTGAATTCTTTTTCAGGTAGACTGCCTATTTCCTCTTCATTTGTTTGGTCTGGTGGGTTTTTACCTTGCTCCTTCATCTGCTGTGTGTTTCTCTGTCTTCTCATTTTGCTTAACTTACTGTGTTTGGGGTCTCCTTTTCACAGCCTGCAGGTTCGTAATTCCCGTTGTTTTTGGTGCCTGCACCCAGTGCCTAAGGTTGTTTCAGTGGGCTATGTAGGCTTCTTGGTCGAGGGGACTGGTGACTGTGTTCTGGAGGACGAGGCTGCATCTTGTCTTTCTGATGGGCAGGACCACATCCAGTGGTGTGTTTTGGGATGTCTGTGACCTTATTATGATTTTAGGCAGCCTGTCTGCTATTGGGTGGGGTTGTGTTCCTGTCCTGATAGTTTTTTGGCATAGGGTTTCCAGCACTGTAGCTTGCTGGTCATTGAGTGGAGCTGGGTCTTAGCGTTGAGATGGAGATCTCTGGGAGAGCTTTCGCCATTTAATATTACATGGAGCCAGGAGGTCGCTGGTGGACCAATGTCCTGAACTCGGCTCTCCCACCTCAGAGGCACAGGCCTGACACCCGGCCAGAGCACCAAGACCCTGTCATCCACACGGCTGAGAAGAAAAGGGAGAAAAAAAGAAAGAAAGAAAAATAAAATAAAATAAATTTATTAAAATAAAAAATAATTATTAAAAATTAAAAAGTAATATAAAAAAGAAAAAGAAAGAAGAGCGCAACCAAACCAAAAAACAAATCCGCCAATGATAACAAGCACTAAAAACTATAGTAAAAAGAAAAAGAAAAAAAACAGAATGCTAGGACAAATGGTGAAAGCAAAGCTATACAGACAAAATCGCACAAAGAAGCATACACATACACACTCAGAAAAAGAGAAAAAGGAAAAAAATATATATATATATCGTTGCTCCCAAAGTTCACTGACTCAATTTTGGGATGATTCATTGTTTGTTCATGTATTCCACAGATGCAGGGTACATCAAGTTGATTGTGGAGATTTAATCCGCTGCTCCTGAGGCTGCTGGGAGAGAGTTCCCTTTCTCTTCTTTGTTCTCACAGCTCCTGGGGTTCAGCTTTGGATCTGGACCCGCCTCTGCGTGTAGGTCACCTGAGATCATCTGTTCCCACTCAGACAGTATGGGGTTAAAGGAGCAGCTGATTCGGGGGCTCTGGCTCACTCAGGCCGGGGGGAGGGAGGGGTACAGATGCGGGGCAAGCCTGCGGCGTCAGAGGCTGGCGTGACATTGCACCAGCCTGAGGCATGCCGTGTGTTCTCCCGGGGAAGTTGTACCTGGATCACAGGACCCTGGCAGTGGCGGGCTGCCCAGGCTCCCGGGAGGTGAGGTGTGGATAGTGACCTGTGCTCGCATACAGGCTTCTTAGTGGTGGTAGCAGCAGGCTTAGCATCTCATGCCCGTCTCTGGGGTCCGCGCTGATAGCCGTGGCTCGCGCCCGTCGCTGGAGATCGTTTAGGCGGTGTTCTGAATCCCCTCTCCTCGTGCACCCTGAAACGATGGTCTCTTGCCTCTTGGGCAGCTCCAGACTTTTCCCCAGACTCCCTCCCGGCTAGCTGTGGCGCACTAGCCCCCTTCAGGCTGTGTTCACGCCGCTAACCCCAGTCCTCTCCCTGGGATCCGACCGAAGCCCGAGCCTCAGCTCCCAACCCCCGCCCGCCCCGGCGGGTGAGCAGACAAGCCTCTCGGGCTGGTGAGCGCTGGTCGGCACCGATCCTCTGTGCGGGAATCTCTCCGCTTTGCCCTGCCCTCTGCACCCCTGTTGCTATGCTCTCCTCCGTGGCTCCGAAGCTCCCCCCCTCCGCCACCCCTGTCTCTGCCAGTGAAGGGGCTTCCCAGTGTGTGGAAACTTTTCCTCCTCCCAGAGGTGCAGGTCCCGTCCCTATCCTTTTGTCTCTGTTTATTCTTTTTTCTTTTGCCCTACCCAGGTACGTGGGGACTTTCTTGCCTTTTGGGAGGTCTGAGGTCTTCTGCCAGCGTTCAGTAGGTGTTCTGTAGGAGTTGTTCCACATGTAGATGTATTGCTGATGTATTTGTGGGGAGGAAGGCGATCTCCACGTCTCACTCCTCAGCCATCTTGAAGGTCTCCTCCAAGGCATACATTTAAAGTGGTCTGTTTACCTGGCTGTGTCTCTTACTCAGCTCCATCTGAAGGGTCTGTTTCGTTCACTTTTCTATCCTTAGCACCTAAGCCTGAGACATGGCAGGTACTTAGTAAATGCTATATAAATGAAGAAGAGCAAGAATAGGATGGAGGTGGAAGCATATTTACTGGCAGCCATTGTGCTGCCTGGGAAAAGTAATCTTCAGTTACCTTTGCATTCCCACTGTGCTCCAGGCACGGTTCAAAGCAACTCCATGCCTTGAATTTCCCAACTACGTTAAGTAGATGAGGATTTTGATGCTTAGATAAATAAGGTAACTTGCCAAAAGTCAGACATCTATTAATCTGAGGCTTTCTCCTCTTTGATAGTGTGAGTGTTTACTATGTCTAACAAGATAGATTATTAACCATATTTTGCGTAAAAGTACCACCAACATGATTATGATAGACTTAATAAACAAATATATTCTTTAAATTAGAAAATGTCATTTTATTTTAAATAGCCGTATGTCCTTGTTATGAGGCAACTGTTAAGAGTATTTTCCAGAACCTTTGCCAATATTGTATAAATTAAGCAAAATTTCAATGAAACTACCCTCCTTCAAAATAGTTTCAAATCCTTCTCAAGGACAGATGGTGTTTTCATCATAAACAATAACATGGAGGATACCAAAGCCAGTTGAGGTGAGGCAAAGCACCAAGCACCATTCAGCCAGGCTGTTGCTTTAAGATGCATAAAGAAATTTGTTCAGAATTGGGAAATTTTACAGAATTCAAAAAACCCCACAACATATTTAGCCATCCAAAATGTATTTCACAAGCTTCTCAGTGCATTCTATTTTTCTACAAGAGATTAGTCAATATTTTGGTAATCAGGTTTTGAGAAGGCAGTTTGAAACTCTGCTTTTCACAGAGAATGGGATTGGTGTGTATTTTCATGAAGTGGTTTTAAATGGCAATACTTTCAACTTTACCCTGAAGGAACTACAAGCTAGTTGATTAACTTTGTGTGAAAATAAATCCATAGCAATAAGCACTGGAAAGAATTATATAAAGACTTAAGCCTGTGAACGTGTTAGAGTGGTGGGATATTTTCCCCCTAATTTGACAGATGCTGTGTGTGTGCCATAGATAAAAGTCAGGGACAAGTATAAGGTCTGAGTAACAACTTCTGCCTGGGCAGCCTCCAGTATCTAGCTCACATCCACCTGAACTCTTTTTTTTTTTCTAAAGTTTATTTTTTTATTATTATATTTTTAGCATCTTTATTGGAGTATAATTGCTTTACAATGGTGTATTAGTTTCTGCTTTATAACAAAGTGAATCAGTTATACATATACATATATCCCCCGATCTTTTCCCTGTTGCATCTCCGTCCCTCCCACCCTCCCTTATCCCACCCCTCTAGGTGGTCACAAAGCACCGAGCTGATCTCCCTGTGCTATGCAGCTGCTTCCCACTAGCTAGCTATTTTACGTTTGGTAGTGTATATATGTCCATGCCACTCTCTCACTTTGTCCCAGCTTACCCTTGCCCCTCCCCATGTCCTCAAGTGCATTCTCTAGTAGGTCTGTGTCTTTATTTCCATCTTGCCCCTAAGTTCTTCGTGACCATTTTTTGTTTTTTTTTTAGATTCCATATATATGTGTTAGCATACGGTATTTGTTTTTCTCTTCTGACTTACTTCACTCTGTACAACAGAGTCATGTACCAAAATGTTCATTGCAGCCCTATGTACAATAGCCAGGACATGGAAGCACCTGAACTCTTAAAAAGCAGTCCTGTGGACCGAAAGTAGGTGGCTCCACACTGTGACCACTCCCCTCAGGCTATGATGTCTATTTTGGCTCAAGACTCTGTGACACCAATTAACAAGATTCATTCTGTCCCAAAGTACAAAGCAAACTTTGCTCATTTGATTAGCCCAAACTCTGTAAAAGCCCTATGCTCAGTAACTCATAGTTGTGTCGGGTACTTAAGAGCTTTCAGCAGAGCCCAGGAATAGAAGCAGGGCTGCTGCGGGTTGAGTTCTCCCCCACTCCTTCCTGTGGGCGTCACACTGCTGAGGAAAAAATAGGGGAACAGCTGGAGGGAGGCAGGGCCCTTGGCAGCAGAGCATGGTGTCAGAACCCGATCTGGTGAAGCAGAGTGCCGTCGGTAGTTACATCAAGAGTGCCAGGTCCTTTCGAGCTGCCAGAAGAGGACGACTGTGGGTGGGTGGTTAGAACAAAGAGGCAGAGGAAAGAACACAAGCCAGTTTCCCAGGAGGGGTGGGAACTAAGCAATGGAGAAGATGCCCTCAGAGATGTGGCATGTTAGTGGCTATTTTATGTGTGTCTGTGGGGAGGTGAGGGGTCACAATCTGTGTTAAGTGAGTTACATATATAAGGTAAGGTTGTTGTGTGTGAGGACCTGATACTCAGTGATGAACTTCCAATGAAGCCAAGATGGGTTTTGTTCATGGACTCACTCTGACTCCACACAAGAAGTTTAGAGACATGTACAGGGCTCCTAGCATGTCTATGACAGCGCAGTCTTGGCACAAGAAGTAACCCATTAGAACTGCAAGGCTCTTTTGTGATTTCTGGCCCAGAAGAGGGCTTCTTGTGTTACAAGGAGACACAATGTTAGAACCCCAGGAATCCACCAGGCTCGCCAAAGCAGACTAAGGAGTCCAATTTACCAGATATAACCCCTTGAAAATAACATGTCTAAATATGAGTGAGTGACCTCCTGGTAGGAGGAATGAAATATTAGTATTTGGTCTATTGATTTCTTATCTGTGGTGCACTTAATACAGATCTTGACCTTCCACGTAGAACTGCCTCCTGTCTCTGCAGACATCTTCCCCATGGCTCATTTCCCACCACTCCTTGGTGCATGTTTGATCCTTCTGCCTTTTTGTTCATCCCACCCACCTGCAGACCTTCCTTCTTGGCAGCCTAATAACAAGCAATGGGTCCAAAAGAAATCAACTAGAAAACCTTGAAATAAATGTTGATCACCATTTTATCTTACTAATCCCACCTCAGTGTGCTTGTTTATATCACTTTGATACATACAATATTAAATTATAAAGCTCTTTTCCATATTCTGCCCTGTGATTGTTTTCTACTTTTTTTAATCTCTGAATTTAGTCTCTTCTTATGCAGAAAATAAAAATTCCTTAAAGGTGGTGGTGAATGTTTTATGATTTGGTATCCTATCTAATGCATAAGGGTTGAAGTGTGGATGATACAGATATATAGTGTTAATACCAAGTGTTTTTATTTCTTTACTTAGTACCTGAGACAGTACATGTGCAATTAGACCTTTAAAATCCTTTTGTTGATTTATTAGTTGCCTCTTAGGTGTTTTTGATTGTGAATCTCTCTTGGACAAGCTGTTTGACCTCTCTCAACATAGTTTTATTAACATGCTTTCCAGACCTAGATTTTTTTTTTAACATCTTTATTGGAGTATAATTGCTTTACGATGGTGTGTTAGTTTCTGCTGTATAACAAAGTGAATCAGCTATACATATACATACATCCCCATATCTCCCTCCCACCCTCCCTATCCCACCCCTGTAGGTGGTCACAAAGCACCGAGCTGATCTCCCTGTGCTATGCGGCTGCTTCCCACTAGCTATCTATTTTACATTTGGTAGTGTATATATGTCCATGCCACTCTCTCACTTCGTCCCAGCTTACCAGACCTAGATTTTTATGATATAGTAAAGCCAACCCACTCTAAATCACTACTTTATTATGTTTTTTTCCTAAAATTTTCTGGAATATAACAATAAAATATATTTGAGTGAAGAGTATTGACATTATTAAATTTGAAAATAATTCCAAATGACTCTCTGGACTTAAGAGTGTGTTCACCTTTGAAAACAATTCAGGAAACTCTACTTGTCTCTTCACGTTGTTGGAATTAAATTTGTGCACTTTGCAGAAAGTACTTTGTTCTAAATTGAAGAATGTAGTTGGGATCAAATTAGATAATGTATGCAGAAGTGCCCTGTTAATTGGCTTATCGGTATATATCATTAGTATGGTTAATGATGATGGTAGTCATGGAACAGCCAAGAATACATTGAGGTACATTTAGAACTGGAGCCTCACTAGGTGTGGCTGTCACCCATGAGTTAACTAGACGACTGCGGGCTGCCAGTTTAGTGTTTCTCAAACTTTAATGTGCATAGGAATCACCTGGTGATATTGTTAAACTGCTACTTCTGATTCAAAAGCCTGGAGTCAGGCCTGGGTGTCTTAATTTCTAAAAAGCTCCCAGGTGATGCCAACACTGCTGATCCACAGAAAACACTTCAAGCAGCAAGGTTCTAAGCCTTAATAAAAGTTGCTGATTAGAAAAGGAAAGAATATTTGGCAGGATAAAGCCAAGGACTGTGTTCTCTGGAGTGCAGACCACCTGTAATCCACTATCACAGCAAATTTATGAAAGCAGAGACAGAGAAAGGATCTTATCTTTGTATCCTATTTTGCCTTTGTTTTAAATTATTAATATCTTATTTTCAATTCAGTTGATCTCAAGAAACATTTACTGAGCAACTCTTAGGATAGTTGGGCTCAAATTACAGAACCTTTGTACCTGGCACCCCTAAACACACATGCACACACGCACACCCCTTGAAGCACCTGAATAATCCCAACTGAGTGTGAGGATGGAGGAGGACGGGGTCGGGATGTAAGAAAATAAGCAGTCTAGGTTTCTTTTTTTTCCCGCACAGGCTCCGGACGCGTAGGCTCAGCGGCCATGGCTCACGGGCCCAGCCGCTCTGCGGCATGTGGGATCTTCCCGGCACGAATCCGCGTCCCCTGCATCGGTAGGCGGACTCTCAACCACTGCACCACCAGGTAAGCCCTAGGATATTTTTGATTACAGTCCCCCAAAAGCTTCTTGAAAAACTCTATTCCCCTAAAACATTTTAAATTGATATTAAAATTTTTCATTATAAATTTAAGTAGTAGTGAAGGATGTTGTTTATGGCATGCTGCAAATATCTATATTTTAAAATAAAGCTATCACTCTTCAGTGGAAATAAAAGTACCACAGTGATTTGAACCCATTGCCAGCCATTCAAAACACTAATAAACAAGCTCCTCTCTGTCAGAAATTTCATATTGTCTCTTTTTCTCCAACTTCCATTTCTGTTCCACTTCTCCCATAGATTTTTATCCTAATGTAATAGGCTTTTATGTTGAACATCTTTATTGGCATTCTTGTCATGCTTCTTCACCTCAAATATATATCCTATGAACATATGTGTAAAATAATTTCTTTTGGGTTGACTTATTATAAATACCAGTAATATGCATTTGATTAGAACATCATAAATTATGAATTCTGATAAACAATTATTATATGACTACTGGTTGGCACTAATACCCCCAAACAATACACAGAGAGGGCATAAGGCAAGGCTTAATGGAAAGTCTTACATCTAAGAGTCAGCAGAGGAGCACACAGGATTTCCCAAGTTCTCCTCCCATCGTGAGAGGTGGTTAGGCCTAGGAGCTCACTTATGTAAACCTAGCGCATTGAGAAGAGACAGGAAGCATTTGTTTAACTATGTAACAACAGTGGCTTCCTAGAGGTGGGATGACTTTCTTAGAAAAGAGTAGTAGTTGGAGCTTAGTGAGCTCTGATATCAGCAAGAAGCTGCCTCACCATATTTTTGAGCTGGCCCGTTGCTAGGCTGCCTGATGTGGAAGAGAGACAGAGCCGCTGAAGCCTTTCAGCAGACAAGGGGATGTTTCTTGTCACGTAAAAAGTAAAATTTATTGGAAATGTATCTCTTAATGAGATGGATGGGGGAGGATATGTTATGGTGCCTTGATTAAAGGAATTGTTTAAAGGATTATTCATTTGGCAAAGTACAGTATTAAGAGTAAGACTAGGTAAGAGATATGATTTTCTTGCTAAAATGGGAGGAAATTTGGAAAGAAGAGTATGAGAAGAGACCCTTGACATACTGATAAGTGAAAGAAGCCCATCTGAAAAGGCTACATGCTGTATGATTCCAACTATATGACATTCTGGAGAAGGCAAAACTGTGGAGACAGTAAAAAGATCAGTGGTTGCCAGGGAATAAGTGGGAGAGAGAGGAATAGACAGGCAGAGCACAGAGGATTTTTAGGGCAGTGAAACTATTCTGTATGATATTATAATGGTGGATACATGTCATTATACTTTGGTCAAAATCCATAGAATGTATACCACCAAGAGTGAACTCTAATGTAAACTATGGACTTTGGGTGATAATATGTCACTGCAGATTCATCAGTTGTAACAAAGGTAGCACTCTGGGACTTCCCTGGTGGCGCAGTGGAGAAGACTCCGCGCTCCCAATGCAGGGGGCCCGGGTTCGATCCCTGGTCAGGGAACTAGATCCCACATGTCGCAACTAAGAGTTCACATGCCACAACTAAGGAGCCTGCCTGCCGCAGCTAAGACCCGGCACAACCAAATAAATAAATAAATATAAAACCAAACAAACAAAAAACAAAGGTAGCACTCTTGTGGAGGATGTTGATAGTGGGGCAGGCTGCACGTGTGTAAAGGTAGAGGGTGTATGGAACAGTACTTTCTACTGAATTTTTCTGTGTATCAGAACTGCTCTAAAAAATAGAGGGAGAGAAAGAGAGAGACCCTTGGTGACTGGCATCTTCGTAGGCAAATGATTTTAGGAAAAAGTACGTGGAAGTTGAAGATCTGTACATAAGCATAAAACTAACCATGCTCATGTGCCCTTTAGAAAGTCTTCACGTACCCTCAGGCATAATTGAAACCTAGTTTGAAGATTTGGTCTAAGGTTGTAGGAGAGTGAATAGATACAGAAATGTAGTAGGAAAAATGGGTTATTCATTGAACAAATGGTTTGGGGAAAACAGGGTAGTCATATGGAAAAAAATAAGCGTAGAATCACACCTCACCAAAAATTAAATTCTAGATGTATCAAAAATTTAAACATTAGAAAAAAACTATACCTAGAAAAATCGTACAGATGAACCTGTTTGCAGGGCAGAAATAGAGACACAGATGTAGAGAACAAACGTATGGACACCAAGGGGGGAAAGTGGCGGGGGGCTGGTGGTGGTGGGATGAATTGGGAGATTGGGATTGACGTATATACACTAATATGTATAAAATGGATAACTAATAAGAACCTGCTAAATAAAAAAATAAATAAAATTCAAAAAAGTAAAAAAATAAAAGGCACTGTACAAAAAAAAAAGAAAAAAACTATAAATGTAATAGCAGAAACATGATCTGGAGAGTGGTAGGTGTGATTAGTGAGGTAGGCAATGAATTCTACAGCTGGTTTATGTTATCACAGATTGGCACTATCACTGCGGTGTTAACATCCTGACTTGTGAAATAATAATGAGAATGAGAGTTAACTTTTATTGGGCACTTACCATGTTCAGGCAATGTTCTAAGCTCTTTATATGTATTAATACATTTAATTTTCACCACAACCCAACGTTGAGGATATCGTTTTATACCTCCATTTTACAGATGAGTCAATTAAGTCATAGAGTTGAGGTCACATGCTGGTCAGGGAAGTGAAGACTTCTTAATTCAAGCAGCCTGGCTCTAGAACCCAGGGACTTAATCACCATACTCTACAATGAAGCAACGCTCAATTCTATGTGCTTTTAAAACATGCTAGATATACAGATTAGTATTACATTTTGACAAAGTTGTATCTACAGCAATAAATTTAAACAGCTTGTGCATGTACTTTCGTTTAGAAAAGCTTTGGAAAAAGAGTGTTTCTCATTCAATAGTTCACCTACAAAACACAGGATTATTTTATCCCTTATATATTCTAGTAACTGGAGAGTGAAATTTTGACATCTTTGCAAGACTTATTTCACAATTTAATTTCATGGTGTTTAGAAAAAAATCACAGTGTGTTGACTAGTTTTAGAAACATACTGCCATCATGCATGAAATGTTTTACAAACATGATCATCAATAGTTTGATGGGCAAACAATTGTCCTTTAAATTAATACGCTGCTTGTGCTGACATTGAGAGCAAATGTTGTCCCATTATTTCTGTGGCAGAGTAAACCTCACTAGAAAAGCAGGAATACCAACTAGCACACCAAATATACTAGCTTTATAATACTGTCATAAAATGATTATGGTGATGTTAAAGACAATATAAAATAATGGACTGGCAACTGCTTGATAACAAAAACACTCAGTACTCTTTAGTACTAAATAATCTTTAAGATGAGCTCAATTTTTGTTCAAAATTAGATAAAAACTAATAAAGCCTTTTTCTTAGGGTGCTAGGGATTTAGAAAGCTTCTTTGGAGGCCTGTACAATGGAGTTTTACTCACTCTAATCTAAAAGAGAATTAAAAACAGTGCCTGCAATTGCACTAGCATGAAGTCGTGTCCTCAGCAGCCTACCTGGGAGGTCTTCTTAACACAGTAGTCTTTCCCTCACATTCTTTCTTATTTGTAAATGATTTGGGCTTGATCAGAGAGGTTGAAGAGTTACGTGTACCATTTTTCTAGATTCCATATATATATGCGTTAATATACGATATTTGTTTTTCTTTTTCTGACTTACTTCACTCTGTATAACAGACTCTAGGGTCACCCACATCACTACAAGTGACCCAATTTCGTTCCTTTTTATGGCTGAGAAAAGCGGTACTGATGAATCTATTTGTAGGGCAGGAAGAGAGACGCAGATGTAGAGAACAGTCTTGTGGACATGGGGCAGGGGAAGGGGAGGATGGGACGAATTGAGAGAGTAGCATGGACATATATACATTACCATGTGTAGAATAGATAACTAGTGAGAAGCTGCTGTATAGCACAGGGAGCTCAGCTTGGTGTTCTGTGATGACCTAGAGGGGTGGGATGGGGGCAGGTGGGAGGGAGACTCAAGAGGGAGGGGATATGGGGATATATGTATACATACAGCTAATTCACTTTGTTCTACAGCAGAAACTAACACAACATTGTAAAGCAATTATAACTCCAATAAAAAAAAAATTAAAGAGAGAAGATCCAGGAATGGACAATTGCTAATAATCAAATTGCTAGTGATAAAAATTAAACAAATACGATGAATCTTAATTTTGGGCTTTTTTGCATTTTCAATTGAAAATGTAAAAAAACTCTTAATAATATTCTGATATAAAGAAAATGTGAACAAATACTTAATAAATCTAAATAACCTAAAAAAAAAGAGTTATGTGTAATACTCAGGGGGAAATATCTTCATGGCAACTGATAGGAGAATTCCTGTGGGCAGAAATTTCATTTAAAAGAGAATCTGATGAACCTACAGGTAGAAGCTAGCTCAGGTTGGCGCTCAGGTTTCCTGCCTAACAACGAAAGCAAAGGAGGGAAAATAATGACTTTGGGGAAGAAAGGGTTAAAGGAATGCACAGCTGAAGTTGCCCAAACAGCCAACCAGGCCTTTGGGAGCAACAGAAATGTCCAGTACATATTTGTTAGCTCTGTGGTCTAAATTCTTCCTTCAGTGAGTTCGATGTTGTTCAGTGATGCTCTGTAGCGTGACTTTCTCTTTTGAAGGAATCCATGTTATACTGAGTCCTGCTTCATGATTTGTACATAGTGAAGAAGTGGTTGCTTTCGGGAGCCACTGATATGTTGGTTACATATGAAAAACCCTGCTTCCTTAAAGTTAAGAAGAAAAATGTCCTGCGGGTGGTGAGCAGTGGTTCACTAACCCCTTCTGTTAATGTGTCAGAGGCCCCTTCCCAGAGGAAACTGCTTTCCTGAAAGAAGGCGCTTTGGGTTCCAAGCCTACCCCATCATTGTGGCAGCTGGGAGCAATTCACCCAGATAATCTCACTCTTCTACCACTCCCTGGTTTTGGCAGTAAAAGTGATAAGTCATTTGAATTTTGCAGCCAGAAGGGACATGGAGATAATTATGTTCAATCCCCTAATTTAGGAAGCAGAAGCATAGAGAAGTGAAAGACATGCCCAATGTTACATGGCTATGCTAGCATGGGATGGTTAGAACCCAGGCCTTCTGTTTCCCACCAGTGTTCTTTCCACAACAACAGAAAAGCTGAAGAAATGTGGAAAAGGAGGAGGAAAAATCATACTGGCAAGTATGACTAAGGCATCAGCCAAACGATGAAACCGATAAATGGCTGTTTTCTTCTTGCAACAGACTTTATTTTTCATCCAACGAAATACACAAGATAGATGAAAATACAAAGAACCAAAAAATATGTTGGTGGCAGGTGCTGAGTTTTGTGTAATGAGTTGTGTATTCGTCTCTCCTCATAGGTGAGAAACAGCTCAACCACCAGCTGGGGTGGGTGGAGAAGTAAAATTCTTGGTGGTGTCTAGTGACAATCAGAGCCCACCAGCTCAGCCATACACCACATGAAGAGATCATGATTAGGAAGGGCACACAGAAGAGCCAGGTGTGCAACAGCTGACGGGAATATGCGTTTTCATCAGATGTCACAAATCTTCGTTTGCATTATCGGGTAACTGCGTCACTTAGCTCAACCAACGGTATCTGCAGCAGAGCAAAAGAAAACCTCATGACGGTATTAATATTCTAGTACCACCAGATTCACACACACCCTGAACATTCTCTTTTTACAGTGTTTCACAGGTCATAGAGAATGATAGGACGATCTCTATATTGCTGAAGTTATAATCCATAACTTCTGAATTCTTGAGAAGGTACTTTAAATGTTGCTGTCTCCAGGATGCCAATCATCTTGGTGTTTAGGTACTCAGATCCCTTAAGTTAAAAGAAAGCACGTATGAGTGAAGCAATACAGAGGCTTTGCCTGGCCCAAGCCAGCAGCCTCCAATCTGAAGTAACGATTTCCATGGGGAGGGTTAGAAGATTCCTTGGATTGATTCACAGCTGATGCAAAAGCCAGAGGGAGGCTTGGTTAAGCAGTCATTTGTTGGCTGGTTTATGGTGATGGTTACAAAAGGAATATCCAGGTATATTTCCTGGTGGGGGCATTAGTCTCTCACCAAGAGTTTCTGTTGTAGGTTCCAACCCGTATTTATGACAACGGGCCTGCTAATATGACATATCACAGAGGCAATAATACCAGGCCTATACCTTAACCACTGTGGAATTGGCCTCTCTAAATATAGAAAACCCTGAGGAGAAAGATTTTTCACATATACTAAATGGCAGTGTGACTTGTTGCATTAAAAATATTTAAACTCCTCAGGAAATATTGGGTTGGCTAAAAAGTTCTTCAGGAGGCATATGTATATGCCTTCCTATAACCTATAGTCAAAGTAGATTATTTAAATGTTTTAGATCATATGATATAGCTCTTTTTTTTTACTCAAAATAAAACATGTTTATAAGAGTGGTATATACATACAATGGCATATGTATTAGTCAAGGATCTCCAGAGAAACAGAACAAATAGGACTTTGAGCTAGATATAGATAGATACAATTTTTTTGATAGATGTGATAATTTGTTATAATGAATTGGCTCATGTAATTATGGTGGCTGAGAAGTTCCAATGTCCGCAGTCAGTGAGCTGGAAACCCAGAAGAGCTGAAGGTGTAGTTCCAGTTTGAAAAGCAGCAGCTCAGGGACAAAGGAGACCCAGTTTCAGTTCAAGGCTGAAGGCAGGGAAAAAAACTGATGTCCCAGCTTGAAGGCATCCCGGCCTCTTACTTGTGGGAGGGTCAGCCTTTTTTCAGTCTTCCAACTGATTGGATTGGTCCCACCCACACGAGGGAGGGCCATCTGCTTTTCTCAGCGTACTGATTCAAATGTGAATCTCATCGGAAACATCTTCACAGATACACCCAGAATAATGTCTGACCAAACGTCTGGACACCCTGTGGCCTGGTAAAGTTAATACATGAAATTAACCATTACAGAATACTATTCAGGTTTACAAAGAAAGGAAATTCTGACACATGTTGTAGTAGGGATGAACCTTGAGGAAATTATGTAAGTGAAATAAGCCAGTCACAAAAGGACAAATACTGTATGATTCCACTTATATAAGTTACCTAGAGGAGTCAATTTCAGAGAGTCAGAAAGTAGAATGGTGGTTGCCAGGAGCTGTGGGGAAAGGGAAATGGGGAGTCACTTTTTAATGGGTACAGAGTTTTAATTTTGCAAGATGAAAAAGTTCTAGAGATTGATGGTGGAGATGGTTGCACAACATTATGAATGTATTTAATATCACTGACTGTACACTTAAATGGTTAAGATGGCAACTCTTATCTTTCACCACAATTAAAAAGAGAAGGATTCTGGGAAGGTGGTGGATTAGAAAGCAGTAGGAATCTGTCTCCCCACCTAGACAACAGTTGTACTAGCAGAATCTGTCTGATACAACATTTTGGAATTCTGGAGTCTATTGAAGGCTTGCAATTTCCAGGAGAAGGCTTGGATGTAAATTATGACAACAGTGATCATGTGCTCTGTGTAATTCTACTTTCCCTTTCGCTCCTCTAGCCCATGGGCTATAATCTTGTGCTACTTTACCTTCTCCTTTTCCTCCTCCTACCCATTCAAGCCTTGCAACCAATTCCCGGTATTAAATTTCCCTATTTTAAATACCTACAGTGGTTCTGTTTTCTTTTTTGGACACTGACTAATAATCCACTTCTTCAATTAGATTATGTCAATTTAGGTCATATGCCCCCTCCTGTACAAAAAAAAATTGTCATATTCTGTAAATGACTTTTAGATCAACAGGGACCCACTTCCCCAAAAGAGTTTCCCCTTAAGTTGAATGGGTTACATGGGAAAGAGGCAGATACCCGACTAGAGTCAGGATTCTATTGACAAGGAAGAAGGAGGGATGAGGTGCTTGGTAGGCAACCAGTGGTGTCCAAGGTCCCCCATCTAGCAAGAAATGAAGCCAAGATATGTGTCCAAGTCCATTGGACTCGAAATACAGCACTGTACGGTATAGTATAGGGTCAAGTATACTGAACTGGGACTCAAGTCTGTCCATTGCCAGTCTGAACTACAGTGTCTGCGTGTGCGTGGAGGACAGCTTGGATCCCTAGATCTGGGAATGCAGGCCCTAGTTGTGTCATTAGAGCTCACAAGTTGTCATTTCACTAAGGGAGCAGCGTGACAGAAAATTCTACTTTTTTCTAATTCCTTTTTCTCTTGGGGCAGTCCAGTTTCAGCCTCGTGTGTGTGTCCGTGCTTCTGCAAGCCCACAGCTCTGATCATTATCAGCTGACACAGAAGCTTTGCAGACCTTCCTTTAGTGGTGACAGTTTCACCACTGTCATTATTAAAGTTGTGCTGAACAAAGGAGGTGTTGATCTCTATTATGCTCAGACTTTTTATTTTGCTACATAGCATAATATTGATCAAGTCTAGGGTCAGCCACAGTCACATCGACTTTCTCCAATGTTCCTGCCAACTTACTGGAAAGAGTCTAAGTTAAAGAAGTAGTGTTTGGCCATTACCACATCTGTCACTTAACATTTTTCTTCTTTAATATTGGACAGACTTGGGTATCTTCTGTTGTGTTTTAAGACATTTGAAGCTAAGGAAAGTGTCTAGAATTATGGTGGTGGTTGTGTTGTCTCCATAGAATTGTTCTTAGTGGCGAATTCTGGATTTCAAAGGCTACCCACATAGGATGATCTCCCACATACCCCTCAAATAGATTTCTTCCTTAGAGTTCCTTCCTTCCCTTCCATCCTTCCTTCCTTCCCTCCTTCTGACTCACTGGTATTTCTAAATGTTTCATCAGATTTAAGCAGCTTGTCATATGCATTTTGCTTATTTCCTGAAGCATATCTCATTTTCTAAGCATTGCATGACTGCCCAAGTTAGGGGGCTTTTGGGGATGGGATGGGGAAAGAGGGGAGGGTGTGGAGAGCAAACCCTATTGTTGGAATGTTACAATAACTGTTGATTAACTTTAGATGACTCCCTGAGGTAGAACAACTCACTTTTCTCTCCTACAGTAGTGAACATTCTCATAGATTTTCTAATTCTTATCTTGAGGGTTTTAGGGGTGATAAAATATATAAATCAGAGGCAATTCCAAGGAAGCCCAGTTTGTATCTCCTAGAAATGAACGTGGTGTTATATCTGTACTTGAAGCAGGAGCAAGGGAGAAGAGGTGTCAAAGGAACATGGGTATTTTGGAGCCATTAAGGGTTGCCAGCATCACTAGGACTGATTCAAGCCCTGACTAGCTACAGCATAGCTTCTTAGGGCCGGGAAACTTCCATAGAGTATGGACCTCATCCCCAGCACATGCATGGGTACTTTAAGAGACATCCCATCTAAGCAGAAACCTGTAACCCAATTTGTATGGTCCACAGTATCTGGAAAGGTATACAGTTACTTAAGGACCCAGTGTTACTAATCATGGTCAATAACACATTTTGAGGCCAGAGCGTGGTACAAAATCTTTTTCTCATTTCTTTTGGATTCATTTCAGGCCAAACTGAATCAGCCTCAGGAAGGTACCTGGAAATCTCTTTTCTCTCTAGTCTCCTACTCTTATCCCTGCGCTTGTGTTGGGGAAGCTGCTTCCAACTAGCAGGTACCCCCAACAGGTAGGTTCCATCCTGGGATCTTGGCAGATTTTTACAGTCCTTCCTGAGTGTCTTCTTGGGGCTCTGGGCTCTTTGGAGAAGCACACTCACAGGACAACCTCTTCTACTGCTACTATTAATCACTTCCCATAGATACCTTTGATGCTTGTTATGATAAAAGACCCCCCCTCCCTTTTAGAGGTGAGGGTGGGAGGACAAAGCAGGCAAAGGGAAGGAGAGCCCTATCCTGCTACACACCATGGATGTCCACAGGCTGAGGCAAGGAGCAGGTGTTCTGAGACTCGTGAGAAGGGGACTGAGGAGTGGGAAGTCTGCCTCTGAGTGGTGGATGAGGCTTTCTGTGTTAAGTGAAAGTACAAGCAGGGTCCACTCTGTGGGCAGTGGTATAGGACTGCAGTGACACAGCCTCCCTCCACCTTACCAATGTGTGCACCACGGCTTTCTTTTTAGATAATGGAACCGTAACACTCTTATCTACAGCGAGTGTCCTTTCTGGCTTTTAAAATTCTTGGATTTTCTTCACATGGATTTCCATGTAGTATGCATATTTAGGCTGAGAAACGTGGTGTCTTATTCCTATGGAGTCATTTGTGATAATATAAACTGAAATTCAGACCATCTTATGAGATACATAAAAATGACCAGAGGCAAAAAGCATTGGGAGCATCTAATAAATGTAATAAGTTATTTTTGTGGCAGCAATATTATTTTAAATACAAACTCTATTTAGAGTGAATATGAAGGTTTATTAGTTAATATTTATAAATCCATTTAAGCTGCTCAGATAAATGGATAATCTAAATAGTTATGGTTAGGCAGGCTGAAATGGGTTTGAGTTTGGTGACATAAAATCCTCATTTCTTGGCCTCTTTCCCCAGCATTCTGCAGGGATACACTGGCTCATTTGAAGCTTTAACCTTCAAGGTTTCAAAGGAAGGAGCCGAGATGCACGTAAGTAGAAGGTATGTGTCTCTTGAAATTTGTTTCTTTCAAGTTTGATGCTCAAAAGAAAAAAAAAATGTCATTAATTTGACAGTCATGCATAAGAAAAGAGCACTTTCCTCTGTGAAGTAATATATCATAAGGGTTGAGAATGCAAGCTGCCACTTGCTAGCTGTGTGGTCTTGGGCAGGTCACTTAACCTCTCTGTGCTTCAGTGTCCATCCTTGAATGGCTTGGATATCTGGATGGCAATGTGCCAAGTGGCATATGCCTTTTCTACCTTAACATATGCAAAGTAAGTCATGCTTTCTCTATCAGGCAGTATTCTCATCTGCAAGCTGCTGTTAACCACCATGCTTTGCTGCAATAAGAAGATTTACTGGAAAGCCAGGGGAAGTTCACAGAATAGAAAAGAGGCAGTTTGGAAAAAGGGCAGGAGTCAAGGATGCCACGGAAGCAGCAGCAAGAGCGACGCCCCATCACTCCAGGGACTGGTCTGGCCTGGGAGCTCCTCTGCCACCCAGATGCATCTGGTATGGCTCTTCCCACCCTCCTCCCTGCACTGTATCAGGAGTGGGTAAAAGATATCTCTGACCCCCTTGGTTTCCATAACGGGAGGTGGCAATGGAAAGCAGTCACTGGGATCCGTCCTCTTGCCAAGATTACATACAATGGAAAATTCTACCAGTAGGAATATGTGGTGCCTAGAGTGGAGGCGTGTAGATTCTGGGTAGTCAGAAAAATCACAGATCTCTGCTTTACTTGTATAAGACTTCAAATTTTCCTCAGTAACTCTGTGAGCAGTGATATGCTGGTAAGTGTTTAACAACTGGCTCTCTGGCCATGATTTGTAGCACTTGTACATTTCCACAGGGCAAATACCCCTACTGTGGCCAATTTCATGATACTACATGACATCTGAGCACAGTTGGAAATACACAGTAACATACTACTGTATAACATTTCAGCCATACAGCTACAACAGATGTAAATAATCTCAAGTGCATAGATGATAGTAAAATGTGGTGAGACAATGAGGAAGAGATGAGTTTTGAGTATTTATTACCTTTGTTAACATAATTGAATTGTAAGTTTATACGATTTAATTTTTAATCATAGGTGTATTTAGCAAATGGCTTGCAGAATTTTTGAGAGAAAAACTTTGAGCCAGTTCCAGCATACCACTGCCCATGAGGTGGATCAATAATGTTATTGAGAGAGAGATTTAGAGATCTGAGAGATTCCTTACACAGTAGGATGTTTGGTGGAGAGGCCTAGGACCTGGGAATTTTGCACAGCAGTCTATAACACTGGGGACTCTCAGTAAAAGAATAATAATAGTACCTGGCATTTACTTAGGAAAACACATTCTTACTCAACATCCCACTCATTTTTGATCCTCACAACAAATCCAAGGAAAAGGTAAGCAAGGTGTGTTACAGGTGAGGGGACGGAGAGTCAGAGAGCTGAAGTGACCACTGACACGTGGAGCCGAGACTAGAATTGGGTCCTTGAGACTTCCAGTTCACAGCTTTTTCATACCATCCTGCTTCTTTGAACCCCATGCCATCACTGGGAGAGCCACTTATTATAAGCAGCCTATTAAATAATCCGGGATGTGTATGTCAGGCCTTATTCCCCAAATTCATTCCAGGGACCTCTCCTGTATCTTCACAAATAAAGAATGAAGTAAAGTTGGAGGCTCATAGAGTGGGCAATGATAACCCATTGCGTTAGCAGCTTTGATAGTCAGACCCCAAGATGGCCACCAATGATCCTTACCCCCTGGTGTTCATGTCCTTGGACCCCTGCATCGAAGAGGGCTGGCCTTGTGACCAGTAGGATACTGCAGGAGTGATGGTATATGACTTCTGAAGCCAGCCGTAAATGGCACTGCAGCTTCTGCCTTGTTCTTTTGGATCACTGGGGGAAGTGCTCTCAGCTCTTGTGCTCTGGGGGAAGTCAGCAGAGGGTTGTGCAGACACCCAAGCAGCCCTGTGGAGAAGCCCACATTGGAAGGAACTGAGGCCTCCCACCAACAACCAGCACTACTTGCCCCCCATGTCAGTGAGCCACCTTGGAAGTGGATTCTCCAGCTCCAGACAAGCTTTCAGATGACAGCCACCTTGGCTAACACCTGACAGAACCGCATAAGAAACCCCAAGTCAAAATCACCCACCTAAGTGCTCCCAAAGGATTGACCCACCGAAACTGAGAGATGACCAATGTTCATGTTGTTTTAAGCCGCTTAGTTTTTGGGTAATTTGTTACACAGCAAGAGTTCAACTGGATTTCTTTCAGAGCTGCACCATATGGGCTGTGGGTGATCTTAATCCACTACAGAGAGGTGTTAGGGGCTTAAGCGAGCACTTTAAGTAAATTGTTATGTTGTTTTTGTTTTCCCCCAAAGAAATTGAACTCTAAGTCAACATTGGAGGGCTTTGTACAATATAACTTGAAATGCATTTTCTCTTTAATGCTTTTCTAAGTAAATCTAATGCTTCTGTAACATTTTTTTTCCTATTGTTACCCACAAAAATGTGCACTCTATACTGAGTGCACCTGCAACTCTGAAGAGCAAGGCAGCTTGACCTGGCATTCACTCAGGCGCCCTTAAGTCATCCCACAGCCCTTCAGACCCCACCTTCACTGTCCCCTTTGATACTTTTGGATCTCTGGGCCATGGCATCGCCTGCCCTTTGGGAAAGCCTGAACAAGGGAAAATAATGAAGCTAATTAATTAGGAAGGGAGGGGGCTAGAGACCCCACTGGATGTTGCGGCTGGAGACCTTAAGATCATTAGCAGAACACCAGCCCTAACACTGTCCGGGAGGCTGAGCCTAGAAAAATCAGCTCGCGTTCCCAAGAGCTCAGGAGAGGATCTCAGCGTAGACAGGCTGTCGTGCCTACCGGGAGGGTGGGAGCCGGGATCACCCCAGCTCCTTGGCGCGTTTCCTCCGAGCTGGAGGAGGCCGAGGGTGGACCCCGGAGCCGTTGCCCAAGGCGAGGCGCCCGAGCGCCGGCGCGGGGAGACCGGAGGTGGGACGCGGCAGGCTGCGCCTTGCAGGCCAGAGGCAACCGGGTGCGGAGCGCGCACGGCCCCTGAGAGCCGGCGCCTTCAGCATGGAGTGGGAGCTCAACTTTCTGCTCTACCTGGCGCTCTTTTTCTTTCTGCTCTTCTTACTTTTCCTCCTGCTCTTCGTAGTCATCAAGCAGCTGAAGAACTCCGTGGCCAGCACTGCCGGGGCGCTGCAGCCCGGGCGCCTCTCGCTGCACCGGGAGCCTTGGGGCTTCTCCCACGAGCAGGGGGTGTGACCGGCGCCGCGCGGACACTGGCAGGAGGGCATGGAGCTGTTCGGGCACCGAGCTGGGTCTCGGCATCGATTCTCTGGCCGCCCGGGTTCGAGGGCCAGGCTCGGCTGCCTCGCTGGCAGGTCCGTTTGGAGGTGGGAGGGATTGGCAAAGGGGCGAGTTTCTCCGCTCCTCCGGGAGGCTAGGGGTTCGCGGCGTGCGGGGATGTCAGGGACGGCGGGTGTCTGGGGTCTGGGCTGGTGCTGTGCTCTTAGGGAGGGACCCTAAGCTTTTCCGGGGCGGGGAAAGATGCAGAAAAGAGAAAAGTTTAGCTTTTGGGGCCAGAATGGCTTTGAGACCCTGCAAGCTCTTCTTCCAGTCCAACTGCAATTTATCTTGTACCCAAGGGGTACAACACTAAATTATTCAGATAATTCAGTCCAGCCGCTTCCAAACAAAATCGAATGTCATCCTAACCTTTGGGACAGGAGGCAGGAAGAAACAGGGCGCACTCGAAGTATTCCAAACACTGCTTTAAGTATCTTTGTGCTTCGGAGATGCTAAATGGGATTCAACTGGCGGTGCCAAGGAGCGAGGACTCAGGGGCCCATTTTTTTATGGGGAAGCTCCTCTTCCCTTTGATCCCTACTCCTATTCTAGACGCCAACCCCGTAGGAGCCTGCGGATTGCCGCGGCGGTAGGTTTAGATTCTGGAACAGCAGGAGGGTGAGCGTTAGAGTGGGAGCCATTGGGAGAGTCCTTGGAGTTGCCATGGAGGGCTGGAGAAAGGAGGCAGTTTAAGCATTGTAGGGCAACGGGAAAAGGACAGGAAGAATGTAGGCTGTCCTACGTGATTCGAACATCTTCGGGAAGATTGACGGGCACGAGTAAACTGCTCACCAGTGTGCCCTAAGTACGCTCGGGGCAATGTTAGTCTGGGAAATAACGTCATCTTCCAGATGCTTTTTCCTCGGTTTATGCCGTCTCAAGTTCTGGAGCCGAGCTGCTGCTCTGGGCTGGGGTGTGGAGGACCGCGGATGCAGTTACAGCCGGGTAACCGGGCTGGAAACACCAGAGATGGACGTTTTCTGCGACGGTAAGTAGGGACCACCCTTGGTTTCACTTTGTCCCTGGGTAAACTTTTGAAGACCCAGGGCCTTTAAAAAGTGAGAGCTTAGGATGGAGGAAATGGGTGCAATGAAATAAAGGGCTCTCTCCCACTCAGAACCAGTGAGCTTCTACTGGAACCAAGGAGCCAAACTGATTCCTAACCTAGTACAGTGTCTAGGTAGAGGATCATAATAATTAGAATGGGATGTGAGAAGTGATTGCAATTTTAATAAATATGCTCTTTTGGAAAACTGTGCAGGGGTTCTTGAAGTTGAAATATGTAATGCAGATACAATTTGTCTTCAGTAAGGGAAGATTTGGGTTCAGTCATGTTTAGGATAAGATAAGCTGTCCCTGTTGTGACTGTAACACGGAAAACATTTATTAATTTTAGGCACAAAGACAGACCATGTAGAAAGGCTAAAAACAATGAAACAATAAGTGTCGCCTAAGTTGATAATATGAAAGTGAAGTGGAAGAGAATTATTTTAATAATTCGAGAGAAGGAAAAATGGTCTCACTGTGTGAATATTTATGGGGGAAGTTTTGGCCTGACACATTCAGATAATTTCCTGCTTTCCTAGAATAGAACTGTTGTTAATGAAGTGAGTGGTTTATTTTAAATATAATGTCATAATCAAATTCAAATACATATGTGTATATACATATATATATGCATATATGTGTATATATACACACATATGTATTTATGCACATGTGTACACACACACATATATATATATACACATACACACACCTCTCTTTATTGGAGGTATAATAAGACTCGATTTGAATTCCCAGTTTGAATCTCAGAATCAACTGCAGTGATTCGAAATTGTACTTTGCACAGTAGTTCTCTAATTGGTTGACACCTCTGCAGTGACATGTAGTTATACAGTTGTATGGTAAATATGGACTTTGAAGACGAGTGTGGGAGTAATTAATAAGCAATAATAGTTTACAAGGATGGAAAACAATCCCTTCATACTTTATAAATAACCAGAATGCAAATTGTTTTAACCACCTGCTTGTCTTGATTTTATAATCCTTTATTCTTCCTAGCAGTGCCACGGGTGTCCAGAGGTTTAAATCACCCCTGACTCTTCTAGACAGGAGACTATAGAGAACTCAGGGTGAGTAGTTTGCTGCCATCCCAGTATTAAGCCAATCTCTTTGCTGGTTCTACTGACTGAGTTTCCTACGAAAAGAGTGGCTGCCTTTCTCTCTTGTGGCCAGTGCCATTTTATAGCCTCCTCAGAATCTAATTCATTAACTACTAAGTTCCCATTTATCCAGGCAAAAATGAATATTTATTCCTATTACCCAATCTCTGCCTGGAACTTGGCCCTAAAATCTGGGAATTAAGGACTCTCACAAGTTCTCTCAGAACTTGCTGCTGTTGACCTCCTGCTTTGCCCTTGCTTTGTTAGAGATCTTGCTTTTGAAACTTTGACATCTCTACATGAGCTGCCCTGTTCCATTCATTTATTCAATCCTCATTTTTAAGAACCCAACATAGATCGATCTCTCACATTAGAACTACTTTTGAACTCAAATTTTGCGCTACCTGTATGCATTTTTAATCTAGCCCTCTGACACCCACAATGGCCTAGGTGCCAGGCTTGTACACATTGGCTGCTCTATCCACCACACCCCGGTGCTGACAATCACTCCATCAAGTCTGTTTTTGAAGACAGTGTACATATGAACTAGGCATTAAAACATTTTGAAAAGTCAGGAACATTTAAGATAACTGCTCATTATATAAGTGTAACTTGATTATAGAAAATTGCTGTGTTTTATTTTCAATATAAGGTTTTTAGTGACTCTTTAGCAACGTTAGAAACTGAGTTGAATTTCTTACATTATATGGAAATGGGCCATAATTCGATTGTTACATAATATTAGTATTCTGTTTCAACTGTTCTTATTTCATTGTTGTTTCTAAATTTCAGCTGTTTAAAAAGACTTCAAATCTTATTAGGATAATCTTGATTGTTTCACTGATTTCCAAACTTGTAAGTGCAATGAATCTGCAGTTCTACTTGGAAAGATAATCATTTTAAGTTGAATGAGAATGACATCACAATCATACCTGTGACATCTAAAATGTCTAATAAAGTAGATTCCTATGTCTGAACTTCAATTTTAAGGCACAGCTGTGGATGCAGGACTGATGCCATCTGGTGCGAGTCCACAGAATAAGAGAGAAAATTTACCCAGGGTGTGCCATGCACTGGCTTTTCTGGGAATGACAAGGTGCCAGGATTTGTTTTTGGTTCACTTGCAGGGGTGGAAACTTGGAACTAGGTGAGTAAAAAATATGCAATATTCTATTTTTAGCTTGACATTCCATGTTTCCAATTTTGTCTATAGTTTCAAAATAAGTGCAATAGAGTTAAAAATTTTTAATGGCCAAAATTCTAAACATTGTAAATGGTTAAACCATTATGGATAGTGGGAAATGATTATTTTTTCCTAATTCATACCTACTAATATAGAGACTTTTAGAATACTAATGTAGTACATAGAAAGTACTTGCAGAATACTGTACTCTGTTTTTATTTTTATAGCTACTCTGAGGTACTTGTGCTTATTTAAGCTAAATCCACAATTTAAACTCTGGGACCATTAGAAAATCACTGTCAGCTGTCTGTGTCACATAAAGGGAAAATTAAACATTGAGTTGTAGATCTTTGATGTTGATTTTTTGTTTGTTTGAATCAGTGAAATCAATTCTCCATTTTTTACTTTGTCTACACAAAATAAAGTTATAGATGAAATAATGATCTGAATAATTACCTGAGTAGTTAACATTTTACCATATAAGAACTTGAGTAAGCAGAAGGGCAGACCTGTGTTTAGAGAGTACTGAGAACATAATAGACACTCAGAAAAAAACTTCCTGATGGATTAAGCTAAAACCCCTCTTATTTGCCTTAATAGCAGCTATTTTACACAGTAATCCTGATTATTTCCTCCACCCACCTTTGGTCTGTTTAGGCACTGGTGGGTTCAAGATATACTTTTGTTTTATTAATATGATTCTATGAAGTTTCTTGAACTTGAATATGTACAGATTCTTCAGGCAAGATATTTTTTACTTTCAGATAAAAATTTTCTTATTGGGAATCAAGGTGGATTGCTATCTTGAAATTACTGGACTGAACAGCGGCATTAACAAAGTAGGGGTTTCATTTTGTTCTCATGTAACAAGGAGGTTGAGGGTCGGCTAGTACTGGTGTTGGTTCAGCAGCTCACAGATGTCAGCGTCAAGGTGGCCCCTGAGGTTCCCATGGCTTTTCCCGTAGGTTCCAAGATGGTTGTTACAGTTCCCCTCAAGAAGATGGAGGGAACCCAAAGGGAAAACAGAGCATGCCAGTTTGAGTCCACTTCCGTTTAAAGAGCTTTCGGCAGCCCAGCAACTTTTGCTTACATCTCATTGGCCAGACTGTGTCATTGGCTCCTGCTATGTCTTAAGATTGGCTGAGAAAGGTAGTTTTTGTAGCTGGACATACAACTGCCTTCAACAAAAATCTGAGTTCTCTCGATAAGGAAGAAGATAATGGTGGATCTTGGGTGAACAACTTGCAGTCTGTGCCCTGGATACAAAATACAGTAGTAAAGAAGCATGATGCTTGAAACATATCAAAACTGTAGCTCCTTCACAACTGGCAACTCCAAGCAACACTGCTGTGCTCTGAGAGAGTGAGTAGAGTGAAGACGTGTTAGGTTTTCTCATGAAACACTTACCAGGACTGCCCTTCTCTCTCAGCCCTTGCCCCTATCAGGCTTTTCTAGAGGAAGATGCTGGGAAGCTGCACACTGTCTTGGAGGACATAATCTCTTCATGGAGGTTTGAAATGGGATGAGGAATGTTCTACCTTGCTACTTCCACATCTGCTTCATTTATCTCTTCTCTGATTTTCCTGACAAATTTTTGGTGGAATCTAGTTGTGTATTTGATCCCCATAAAAGGATCATTTCTTTCATGCACAGGGGAGGGTAATCTATGTGAAGAAAGGCTACTTTACTCCCTTCTGTGATTCCACCACCAATCTAGGAATATCCTGGAAGAATTGCTTCTCAGAGCTGCTTCCATAAGCAGCCTACATCCTGGCTAAGCAAAGGGAGAAGAAACACTTCCCACATCCAGGGCTGTCCAAAAGAACTTTCTGTGATGACAGAAATGTTCTATATTTGAACTGTCTTATATGGTAGCCACTAGCCACATGTGGTTGGCAAACACTTGAAATGTGGCTACTGTGATTGAGGAGGTAAATTTTAATTTTGTTTACTTTTAAATAATTTAAATGTAAATAGCCACATGTGGCCAGTGTCTATTGTGCTGTAGAGCATAGTACATACCTTTCTCTTTCCTGCGTTTTAGAACTTGCTGGGTGTGTGTATGGGGAAGGGGGTGGTTAGAGTCACCACGTAAGTCACATGCTTGGTGTTCCATGGTCTTCACTGTTCCACCTTGCCATTGAACTTGTCTCTCAGAGGCAAAGGAAACATGGTATTTTGGAACTAAATTCAAGATGTTAACTTGACATTTACACATTGAACGTATGTGTAAGTGGAATGGTCTCCTGGGAACAGATCCTGTGATTGATTTTAGTAATAAATGATGATGGGAAAGGGGTAGTGCTGGTCATTTAACATTCCTAGTGAACATTATGTGTTCCTAGTCAAAGTCAGCAGAGATTATTTTATTCTGTTGTGTAATTCATTCTGTGTTACTTTATTTTTTTAATATTGTGGCTGCTAAATGATACTTCATGTCTGTTTTTCAAAATACTTTGTGGTTTATACTTTTAAAAGGCTGTGAAATAAAAAAATAATTATATGTAACTCAGCTTGGTGTGTGTGTGAATTATTATTACCCATACTTTTTGAAGAGTTAATTAGGATGAGGTAAATGGATGGAAGGAAATATTTATTTTTGTATCAGATTTTCTTTATAATGGGCATGTTTATATGCCAATTAATGTTATTTTTTAAAAATATTAAATGATTCTTTCATTGTATACAGAGTTTGGGTAAAATATGAGGGTGGCAATGGTATTGAGTAATTTTTTCAAGTGTCTGGGTGTTTTTCTACGCTGAGCATCACTTGACTTTTGTCTCAGTGTCCTGTTTTGGTTTGTCTTTTATTAATGAGTTGTACTATTCTTAAAAATATCCTAGACGCTATTCCTTTATCCCAGTATATGCTTTGCAGTAATTTTCTTCTAGTTTCTGGATAGCCTATTCATTTTCTTAACAATGTCTTTAAGAGAGGGATTTTAAAATTTTGAAGATAAATTTATCCACCGTTTTCTTTTATTGCTTTCCATGTACTCTTCCTGTCTTTTAGGTCACAAAAATATACTCCTGTGCTTTCTTCTAGACTAGAAGCTTTATAGTTTTAACTTTTACTATGTCTGTTATCCATCTCAAATTAATTTTTGTATATGCTATGAGGTAAAGATTGGGTTCTCCCCCGGCCTATATATGAACAGTTTTCCCCCCATTTATTGAGAAGACTTTCCTGTTCCCATTGGATTGCTTTGGCATTTCAGTCAAAAATCAAATGACTATTTTTTTTTTTTTTTTTTTTTTTTTTTTTGCCGTACTTGGGCCTCTCACTGTTGTGGCCTCTCCTGTTGCGGAGCACAGGCTCCGGACTCACAGGCTCAGCAGCCATGGCTAACGGGCCCAGCCACTCTGCGGCACGTGGGATCTTCCCAGACCGGGGCACGAACCCGTGTCCCCTGGATCGGCAGGTGGACTCTCAACCACTGCGCCACCAGGGAAGCCCCTCAAATAACTATTGATTTGACTATGTGGGACTATTTCTGAGCTCTGTATTCCATTACGTAAGGTCATCCTTAGGCTACTACCTCAGTGTCTTGATTACTGTATTTTCACAATAAGTCTTGGTATTCACCACAAAATGTTACGAATCTGAACTTTTTAAAAATAAACTTCTACTAAAGATTTAGTCTACACACAAAAAGTAATTTCAGTTGAAAATGGTTAAATTCAGTAAGAAAACCCGACTATGATACCAGGCTTCCTTTATTCTTGCTTGTAGCCCCACCCATAATCTGAATCAAGATCTAGAGTTGAACTTGGTTAAAAGGATCCTTATAAGTAGAAAATATCCTTTTTTTCTGTTTTTATAGTTGAGAACAAACTGTACTTTTTAAAGGGACTTTTTACTAGAAAGCTAGAGTGATACAAAACAAACCAAAAAGCATAGAAGCTCATGAGTTGTTAGGGTCCCAGCCTCTTTACCAACCTAAGTCTAGCCACAGATTGGACTGCCTGGCTCAAATATCAGAACATCCATTCTGATGTTTTCCACTCATCTCCATGGTGGCTGACATTTGAGTGGTTGGATACCAGATCATGCTTTTTAGAAACTTAGCTGAGGTAGTTTGATTGGCACCAAATCATGTCTCATGCCCCATTTTATTTGCATGCAGTTTTCCAGACACACTATTTCTTGTCCTTTACACATCTCAACTGGGGACTCATTGTGAAGTCTCAACCCATTATAGGAAAAGCAAATGGTCGCATCCATCTCCTACTACTATAATCTCACCCCACTCCTCAGAGCTAACAGTTCTTAACAGTTTGCTATCATCTTTTGAAATGATATTCTGTGTATTTTCATGCTCTTACAATGTGACTTTGACATTGAGAGATAGGGTCTGTATCCCTTCCTCTGGAATCTGGGCAGGCTTGTGACAGTAGAAATTGGCAGAAGTGACACCGACTTATGAAACTAGGTCAGGAGAGGCAATGCAGTTTCTCCATCGTTTGATGGAATATCTACTTTTGGAGCCCTGAGTCACCATGTAATATTGCAATATCCTGAGGCCATCATCATTTTCTGAAGAAGCTCAGGCAAAGGGAGAGGCCCCTTGTAGGGGCTGTAGTTGAGTGTCCCCACAGATGGATAACTCAGTGAATAACTGTTGAGTCCTCGCAGCTCCTTCCAGACTTCCTGGAGCAGAGACCAGGCAGTCTCACTGTGCCCTGTCTGATTCCTGGTGGTTGTTTTAATTCACTAAGTTTGGGAGAGTTTGTTATAGCAATAGTAACTGGAGAATATGTCTTAGAAAATTTTAATAAAAATAGAATCATCTTTATTTTAAATTGCTGCTAGAATTCTCAGCAATTTAACAAGCATATGCTACTGATAGACATGAAATTCATTGCCAATTTTTCTACAGATTGTATTTATACAAGTACGATTGTTGGGTTAATTGGTTTAGAAATCTCAAGAGTTGGTAGATACTGACAATCTCAAGCTTAAATGACTGTGCCCGTATCGATCCATCTGCTTTCCTATACTATTTGACATTATGGGTCTTTTAAAAATTTGCCATGATAGTGAACAAAAAACAATAGAACCTTATTGGTTTGATCTGAACCAAAGAGGACTTTGTTCCTCTTGTTTCATGTTTATTGGCCATTTTAATTTCCTCAGCTCTAAGTACCTATTCATATTTTTTACCTATTTTTCTAACAGGTTGTTTATCTTTTTATAAGTAATTTATATATACTAGAGATATATAATGACTACATATATAATGAATATATACATAACATAATACATATATAGTGACTATATATATATATAAAATCACTAAACATGTGCGCATATATACATACAATCAGTAATCATTCATCAGCCGGAAGTTGAAACTTTTTTCTCCTAGTCAGTTGTCTGTGTGTTAACTTTGTTTTTATTTTATCATACTGATGTTTAAAACTATATATACACATTGTTTAACTGCCATAACTATTTGTGGTAGCACAGTCGTCTCCCTCATTTTATCTTCATTTTTCAAAATTTTCTTGGCTATTTGTGTGTGTGTGTGTGTGTGTGTGTGTGTGTGTGTGTGTGTGTGTGTGTATTTCACATAAAAAGTTAAGAATCAGGGACTTCCCTGGTGGCCCAGTGGTTAAGACTCTTTGCTCACAATGCAGAGGGCCCGGGTTCGATCCCTGGCCAGGGAACTAGATCCCTCCTGCCACAACTAAGAGCCTGCATGCCGTAACTAAAAAAGATCCCTCATGCTGCAACGAAGATCTCGCAGGCTTAAATATTTTTTAAAAAAAAAAGAAGTTAAGAATTTTTCAATTTCCATTAAGTAAAACTCCTTTGGATTCTGGTTGGGATTACATTGAATTTATACATTAATGTTGGAGAAGAATTGGCATCTTTTAGTCCTTTAATGATGGCTTAGATTGTTCACCACATATGGGCAATCTTGGATATTCCTGCTTAAGTATTTTATAGTTTTGCTTGATAATATATAGGGGATACTAAGGGGTTATTGCTCATAAAAGAAAGCAATTGACTTTTATTTTATTTTATTTTTGAGTTTATTATATTTTTATTGGTGTAAAATTGCTTTACAATGTTGTGTTAGTTTCTGCTGTACAATGAAGTGAATCAGCTATATGTATACACATATCCCCTCCCTCTTGGACCTTCCTCCCACCCTCCCCATCCCACCCATCTAGGTCATAGAGGGCACCAAGCTGAGCTTCCTGTGCTATACAGCAGGTTCCCACTAGCTATCTATTTTACACACAGTAGTGTATTTATGTCAAACCTAATCTCCCAGTTCGTCCCACCCTCTTCTTCCCCCACTTTGTCTACATGTCCATTCTCTACATCTACATTTCTATTCCTGCCCTACAAATAGGTTCATCTGTACCATTTTTCTAGATTCCACATATATGTGTTAATATACGATATTTGTTATTCTCTTTCTGGCTTACTTCACTCTGTATGACAGACTCTATGTCCATCCATATCTCTACAAATGACCCAATTTCAGTCCTTTTTATGGCTGAGTAATATTCCATTGTATATATGTACCACATCTTCTTTATCCATTCATCTATGATTGGACATTTAGGTTGTTTCTATGTCCTGGCTATTGTAAATAATGATGCAATGAACATTGGGATACATGTGTCCTTTTGAATTATGGTTTTCTCAGGGTATATGCCCAGTAGTGGGATTGCTGGATCATTTAGGTCTTTAATGCATTTAGAGTTTATTTTTGTGTATGGTGTTAGGTAGTGATCTAATTTCATTCTTTTACAGGTAGCTGTCCAGTTTTCCCAGCACCATTTATTGAAGAGGCTGTCTTTTCTCCATTGTATGCTCTTGCCTCCTTTGTCATAAATTAGGTGACCATATGTGCATGGGTTTATCTCTGGGCTTCTATCCTGTACTGTTGATCTACATTTCTGTTTTTGTTCCAGTACCATACTGTCTTGATTACTGTAGCTTTGTAGTATAGTTTGAAGTCAGGGAGCCTGATTCCTCTAGCTGTAAGACCAGAAACTATAAAACTCTTAGAGGAGAATGTAGGAAAAACACTCTTTGACATAAACCACAGCAACTGACTTTTATACATTGATCTTATATCTCACCCCTTATTAAACTCCTCTATTTATTGAATAATATTTTTTTGGTGATTTCTTTGCATTTTCTAGGTTGTCAGTCATATTGTACAAATAATGAGTTTTGTTGCTTTGCAACCTGCATTTATGCAGTTTATTTCATTTCTTTTCATATGGCAATGACCAGGACAGTTAGTACAATATTGAGTATTACTTGTGATAATTGGGTATTCTTGTCTTTTATCTTATTTCTAATCTTAATGATTGTACTTCTAATGTTTAACCTTTAAATATGACATTTGCTGCAGGTTTCAGATATTTTTCTTTTCATTTTTTTAATGGGAATTCTTGTTGCTTTCTTTTGTAATCTGTTTTCTTTTACTCAACAATATGTTGTGAACAGCTTTCCAAATCTAGAAGTATATAAATAAACAAATTTAAATATCTGCATGATATTTCATTGAATATACATACTAAAATTTACTTACTGTGATACTGTGATTAATAATAAGAAATACATATTTGGTCTTCATCCCTGTTACTGGCACAGAGCTCCTAAAAGCCTTGGAATTTCCTAAGTGACAGAACAACAAAGGTGTCTTTTTATACATTAATGAGGTGACTTTTGAACTCCACCTAAGGATTGGGGCTGGTTGCCAGGAGAACCAACCCTATGATTAGAGGTTGAAACTTTCAGACCCATCCCCATGACCTCCTTGGAGGGGAGAAGGGCTGGAGATTGAGTTTAATCATGAATGGCCAATGATTTAAACCATACCTATGTAATTGAAGCCTCCATAAAAATTCCAAAAAGATGGCTTCAGAGAGCTTCCAAGCTGGTGATTTGGAGATCTGGGGAGTGTCGTGTGTCTAGAGAGCACATGAAAGCTCTGCACTCCTTCCCCATACCTTGCTCTATGCATCTCTTCCAACTGGCTGTTTCTCAGTTATATCCTTTTATAATAAACCAGTGATCTAGTAAGTAAAATGTTCCTCTGAATTCTGCGAGCCACACTAGCAAATTAATTGAGCCAAAGGAGGGGGTTGGAGGAACCTTTGATTTATAGCTAGTTGATCAGATATACAGGTAACAGCTTGGACTTGCGACTGACTTCTGAAGGGGAGGTGGGGCAGGGAGGTGGCCGTCTTGTGGGACTGGGCCCTCAACCTGTGGGATTTGATGCTATCTCCAGGTAGACAGTGTCAGAACTGAGTTGACTTGTTAGGACACCCAACTGGTGTCCAAGAATTGCTTGGTGGTGTGGGGAATAACCACACACCTCTACCCAACAGTGGAATTGGGTTCATTATACCTAGTCTTCTATTAGTAAACAAAAAATTTTCCATGTGTATATAAAATAATCTACATTGCTTTTTTTTTTTGGCCGCACTGGACGGCTTGTGGGATTTTAGTTCCCTGACCAGGGATCAAACCCAGACCCTTTGGCAGTGAGAACATGGAGTCCTAACCATTAGACCAGCAGGGAATTCCCATAATCTACATTGCTTTGAATCTCTTTGTGCAAACAACTTTTCACATTTCTTTTATCCTTGGCAGTTAGATACCTTGGGTTAAAGGTATGGAAGGTATCTAACTTTATTATACATTTTGTTACAAATTGTTGAAGGCTGATTTGCCCTCCAGAAAGGATATACTAATTTATACTGTCATCAACAGTGAACGAATGTGCCGTTTCCCTCTACCCTTGTTAACTCTACATTTTGACGATCTTTTTAATCTATAAAGTTGATAGGTAAAAGCGATTATTTGTTTTTACTGGGATTCATTCTATTATTAGTTTGAGTATTGATCATTTCTCTTTCTTCTTTTGTGAGTTGCCTATTCATATCTTGCCCATTTTTCTATTGAAGCATTCTTCAGTTCCTTATTGATTTTTTTTGTTGACCACAGTGAAGTTAAATCCTCTTCCTTTCCCTAAATACCAGTCTCCATTTCTTCTTCCTGGTTACCAGATTCATATGTATCCTTGTAGAGTAAAAAAATACATATTCATGCATATATATTTATATCTTTTTAATTTACATAAATGAAGCCACACTATACCCACATTTTTTGTTCCTTGCTTTATTTATTTATCTATTTATTGGATTTTTTTTTTTTTTTGGCTGCGTTGGGTCTGTTGCTGTGTGTGGGCATTCTCTCGTTGCGGTGAACGGGGGCTACTCTTTGTTGCGGTGCCTGGGCTTCTCATTGTGGTGGCTTCTCTTGTTGTGGAGCATGGGCTCTATTCGCATGGACCTCAGTAGTTGTGGCATGCAGATTTAGTAGTTGTGGCTCTTGGGCTCTAGAGCTCCGACTCAGTAGTTGTGGCGCATGGGCCTAGTTGCTCTGCGGCATGTGGGATTTTCTCGGACCAGGGCTTGAACCTGTGTCTCCTGCATTGGCAGGCGGATTCTTAACCACTGTGCCACTAGGAAAGTCCCTGTTCCTTGCTTTAAAAAAGTATAACAATTATTCCCTACTCATTTATTCAACAAATATTTATTGAGCACTCTTCATGTGCTAGGCACAATACTAGTTATTTGGGATATATTAGTGAATCAAAAAAGAACAATTCCTTTCCTCATGGAGCTTATTTACATTCTACAAAGAGGCTGCTGCTTTTTTAACTGCCCTGTAGTATTCCATGTGTAAAGGAAGCACAATTTACTTATCCAGTTCTTTTGTAATGGATACTTAATTGTTCCCTGGCTTTTGCTATTCCTAACAACACTACATAGTCCTTTGACATAAATTTTTGATTAATGTTTCCTTATATCTATAAGGATAAAATCCTAGATATGGAATTTCTAGATATGTACACTGTATAAATTTTTTTGTTATAGAAATTTGAAAGATATATAAAGGTAGGGGGAATATTACTATAAAATTTATTCTCATTGATTATTTAAACATTAATTTTTATTTATTTGTTTCAAATAATATTCCATTATCTGGATATACCACTTTTTTTTTATCCATTTACCTATTGAAAGGGCATCTTGTTGCTTCCAAGTTTTGGTAATAATTAATAAAGCTGCTACAAACATCTGTATGCATGTTTTCCTGCAGACATAGTGTTCAACCCATTCAGGTAAATACCAAGGAGCACAATTGCTGGATCATATGGTAAGAATATATTTAGTTTTGTAAGAAGCTGCCAAAGAACATTTACAGATGAGGTAAGGTATTTAGCGGAGGTGTCTGTTTAGATCTTTTGCTCATTTTTAAATTGGGTTTTTTCTCACTGTTGAGTTTTAGGTGTTCTTTACGTTATTTTGGATATAAGTTCTTTATTTGCAGTTACGTCTTTGCAAATATTTTCTCCCAGTTTGTGGCTTGTCTTTTTGTTCTCTTAACAGTATCTTTTGCAGGGCAGAAGTTTTTAATTTTAATAAAGTCCAGCTTATCCATTTTTTTCCTTTATGGGTCATGATTTGGTGGTTTATCTAGATTTTCTCCTATGTTACCTTCTAGGAGTTTTATACTTTTGCATTTTACATTTAGGCCTATGATCCATTTTGAGTTGATTTTTGTGAAAGGAGAAAGGTCTGTGTCTAGATTCATTTTTTGCATGTGGATGTCTAGCACAATTTGTTGAAAAGTCTCACTGATTTTTAAAAAACAAAACATGTCATTGGAGGATGAATCCTCATCTCTTCATGCTCCAAAGTTCTACTCATTAAATTGCCTGTCTGTTTTTATCTCTTTTGCCAAATGATTGACATATTCTGAACCTAACGAATTATCAAGCCCTTACTGGATTAGACTGCTTGTCCTGCCTATTTCCCTATTGCCTTTTGGTTGCAAGTAAGAGAAATCCAAGCTCAAACTGGTATAAGCAAACAAAGAAAATTTACTGACTGAATGACCTAGGGGTAGATTTAGCTGAGGTACAGAGATTCAAACAATGTCATTAAAATTGAATTTTTCCTTCAACTTTTAGCTCCATTTTCAGATATTTAGCATTCAGTCATATTTATTAAGTATCTACTTTGTTCCAGACATTGTTTTAAATGCTGTGGAAGCAGTGCAAATAAGACAAGGAAGGAAGTTCCCTACTTTCATTGGGTTTACATTCTAGTAAAAGTCTTGAGATTCACTCTGATTGGACTAGCTTAGGTCATGTGCTTACCTCACGAACCAATCACTTGGCCAGCAGTGGGCTGATCAGGCCTAAGCCTGGGTAATATGTTGCATCCCTAAAACTAGGGATGGGCCTGCACTGGACCACATGGACTAAGAGTGGGATAGGGCTGGATACCCAAATGAAAACCAGGGATGTTGTTGAGAAAAGGCAGAATAGATGCTGGGAAACAAGTGACAAATGTTCCTTTTAATTATGTCTTTGGGATGACTGACTATGAAAATTCTCCAAGAAGCTATTTCTTTAACCATAATTCTTGAGGGGTTAGGCTATATTAGGGCCAACCAGCTAGCTCTTACAACTTTCATATTTCTTGAGCCTCTATGGAAGAAACCTGATTTTATTCTGAGTTGTACACATGAGACTCCCTTGCCAATGAATTAAAAGCAAACATTGCTGGACAATGTTCTCTCTTTAAAAGGAGAAAGTGCTAGGACATGCCCTATTGCACTTTCTGCCTTTCTCTTTCCTATTGCTTGAAGCATGGTCATGGTGGCCTCCACTCCAGCAGTGCCCTGGAACATTAGCCCACCTTTATGATGGAAGCTTGTGCTGAGAATGACAGGTGTGTACGTATAGGATGGCTATAAGAAGAGCGCTTCTCATGTCCATCTATGTATGTATAATTTCATGGGGACAAAGTCTGTTCACCTCAATTTTTAAATGAGAATAGCTCTGTTCATTTCAAATTTCTCAGGTAACAAATGCCTAAATTACTCAACATATTTATCCCTCCTCCACACTATTAATGTATTGGTGTTTCTGAATTCTTCAAGATTTGGAAAAGATGAATTACCAGTCAACATAGATGCTAATTGGATATGATTTATGCTAACAGTAGATTATCACAGTGTTAATTTTTATGTGGGACCTGAAGTACATATAGGCTTTTTATTGGACTACTCATAATTATTCATAAAACCATGATAAAATTTGATAAGAATCATCTGAAATCACATTGTAATAGCCAAAATGGTTTTCTTAGTCATTCTATTTACTGAGTTCCAAACACTGCATAGTAAACATGATTAGGATTTGGAGTGCCTTGAGGGACTCACTATGTGCTAAGGTTTCTGGGAAATATATTTGTTCCTCAGCAGCATCCCGGGAGAACAAAGATTAAGCAGTCAGTGAAATTCTTTGGAACTAAGGAATAATTGGAGAGGTTTCTGGGAATGTAAAGTGGGCAATATAATGAGATTTTCTTTTTAAAGTGTTTTTCTTTTGATGTTTGAGCTTTAAAATATGTTATTTAATTACGTGGCCATTTCAGTTTTTGTTGGCCTTGTACATGATTTTAATTGCTCTTATTTCTGTCCTAGAGCCTTGTACCCAGATGTGAAAGTACTTAAAAAGTTAAAATTGCACTCACAAATATAAGTTATCGATGTCATGACCATATCATTATCCTGCCAGTTTTTGGTCTGAGGCAATATCAAAAAAGGCATAATCTTTGAAGGAGAACAGATAAAAATAGGAATTTTACATATCACAAATACATATATGTTTGGGTTAATTTAGTAATTCCAGTAATCCCCTCTCTGTTGCTCTGGATGACATTATCTCCTAAACTTATTAATTTTGTGTGGATCATAGATTTTCTTCAGCTGCTTCTCAGTTTCTTAAAAATTGTTTCATGTCCCCTCTGTTTGGTTGAAATTCTAACAAAGGGGACACAAACTCAGATTCCTTCAAAGGTCAGGTAGGTGGCATAAAGGCATAAAACTATGTGTGTTTGTGTGTATGTATGTGGTTATGTGTGTATATATGTGTGTTTGTGTGTATGTATATAGTTGTATATATATGTGTGTGTGGTTGAGTGTGTTTGTGGATTGTATGTGCAGTTGTGTGTGTTTGTGGTTGTGTGTATATTTGTAGCTGTGTGTTTGTAGTTATGTGTATACTTGTAGTTGTGTGTGTATGATTGTGTGTTTTTGGATTGTACATACAGTTGTGTGTATATGGTTGTGTGTGTTTTATGGTGTGTATTTGTAGTTTTGTGTGTGTATGATTGTGGATTATATGAACAGTTGTGTGTGTTTCTGTGATTGTGTGTTTGTAGTTGTGTGTATGTGTGTAGAGGTGTGTGTGTGTGTGTGACTGTGCACACTCACATGTCGGTGAGGGGTGCACATGGGGTGAGGGGTGAAGACTATGGCTGGCTGCACGTACCAGCTCTATTTTTAGATGTGCTTGTCCACAAGTTTGTAAAATACCATGCTGGCCAAACAAAACATCATAGGAAACAAGTCTTTATGCTCAGACTAAAATGCCTTAGTATTGCAAGGCTGTTTAAGTGGTCCTTTATTTATTTATTTGTTTGTTTATTAAAATTTTTATACAGTTTCAAAGTTATTACAAAATATTGGCTTTATTCCTCATGTTGTACAATATATCCTTGAGCTTATCTTATACCCAACAGTCTGTACTTCCCACTCCCCCGCCCTTACACTGCCCGCTCCCACCCCCCCAACCTGGTAACCACTACTTTGCTCTCTATATCTGTTGAGTCTGCTTCTTTTTTGTTATATTCACTAGTTTGTTGTATTTTTTAGATTCCACATATATGTGATATCTTGCAGTATTTGTCTTCCTCTCTCTTATTTCACTTAGCATAATGCCCCCCAAGTCCATCCATATTGCAGCAAATGGTGAAATTCTGTTCTTTTTTATCTCTGAATAGTATTCCATCGTATATATACACCACATCTTGTTTATCCATTCACCTGTTGATGGACACTTAGGTTGCTTCCGTATCTTGATAATTGTAAATAATGCTGCTATGAACGTTGGGATGCATGTATCTTTTTGAATTATTGTTTTTGTTTTTTTTCCTTATATATTACCAAGAGTGGCATTGCTGGGTCGTATGGTAGTTCTGTTTTTATATTTCTGAAGAATTGCCGTACTGTTCTCCATAGTGGCTGCACCAATTTACATTTCCACCAACAATGCATATGTGTTCCCTTTTCTCCAAACCCTCTACAACACTTGTTATCTTTGTTTTTTTAATAATAAGCCTCCTAATAGGTGTGAAGTTATATCTCATAGTGTTGATTTGCATTTCCCTGATAATTAGTGATGCTGAGCACATTTTTATATACCTGATGGCATATTTGTATATTATTTTTTGGACCATAAATTGGAACCTACTTTGTATGTTGTTTTTCTTATTTGCTTTTCTTATATAACGATGTTTTTGACAATTTTTATTCACATTACTTTTTAACTTGGACCCTGTTATTTGTAATCACACCAGACATTTCTTGAAAATAGTTTAATGAATAGCCTGTCTCAGAGAAATATCAGAAAAGATAAGTTACTAATTATCCAATACAGCTCTTCATGTACATATTCTTACTCTGCTTCAAAAGTTATAGCTAATGCCATTATAGCCATGGCAGTCAAATAGCATGGCTTTTATCCTTTTGAAGATTCTTTTTAGGATAATAACAGTAAAATGTTCCCTATTCTAACACACTTGCTATAAATTTGTTCTGTTTTGATCTTCACCTTTACTTCTGTCTGCTGCTTTTATTAGCTTCACTATATAGCCTCGGTTGAAAGCAGTAAAATTATTAGCAGAGGTTATCATAGACCAAAATAGAGACTTTCAAACAGTTTTGACCAAGATTCACAGTAAGAAATGCTTTTTGTCTTGTGACCCAGTACACAGACAGGTACATGAACATAAACACATTTCATTATAAAGTATACTTATGTGAAATACACTCTGATATTTTCTATTTTAATCTAATTCCCTTCTAGTCTCTTTTATGTCATTAAAAAATACTGCTTGCCCCTTCCCACTCCATCCACTAAATTGATTTCAGGACCCACTCCTGGGCCTTGGTCTGCATTTTATAAAACAGATTTAGAAGGTAACTTCTGCCTTGCTGGTAGAGGGAATCCATATTACCTATGAAAATAAGTCCAGTGCTTCTTAGAGATTGTTCCTATCCCAGCTATAATCTAAATTATTAGTGTTTAAAAGCTAACCTTGATAAGATCTTATATATTTAGAAAAAATGTTTTGAAACATAATGTATAAGAAATATGTCTTGATATTGAGAGAAAAGCTATTCTCATTTAAAAATCTTCCCTGAAGTTTTAAAATTAAGGCTGATCACCTTATATGTTTTTATTTTGAAAGTATATTAAAGAAGGTAATTATGTGGTTGTTTAGATACCTGACCTTTCTCCACTTAATGGGATTCTTACTGCTTTATTTAAATCCGTGGTTGTCTGGGGGTCCTTCTTATCACCCTGACACTTCAGGACATGTTCCCATTTGATTATCAAAGTGTTTTGTAACAGATTACTTTTTCCTCTTCAACTCTCAGCTTGATACTTTTCTTTTTAAATGGCACTCTAAAACAAGATACAATAGTTAGTATAAAAAGCTGCAAATTTTTGTGCGTTTTAAATTCTGCATGCATCTAAATTTTGTTGTGTCCCATAAGCAGCAACATATGTTTTGATATACAATTTTGGACTAGTTAAGGTGAAATTCTCTGCATTTCCTTACTCCTTTGTCTTTGAACTGTCAAGAGTGGATGGCAGAAGCTAAACATGTATTACGGAACTGTGGTAAGATCAAGGGGAACCAACAAAGGCTGGTGAAGCTCCCCAAGCATAGTGACAAGGGGGGGCCGGAGCTGTTATCACCCCTAGGTCTAAAGAGTAAAGGGAAGTGTGGTTACTAGGACCTAGGAGTAGTGGCAGGACAAGGCCACTTGACAGAGGCTGAGGTCTTTGGAAGAGGGCCACAGGCACCAGGGGTGACTCAGCAGAGAGGAAACAGGATGAAATACTCAGATTGTACAATCTGCCCAACTATTCATTTCCTACCAGTTCCTCCCAGTGACCAAACCCAGCCAGAAGCCAGAGACAAGGGAACCCATTCATGCCCCTCCTGGGGCACCAGGCAGGGTGGACAAGGGTGAAAAATAGAGCTGGGGGTGGAGTAAAATGGGAAATAATCCAGCACACAGATCTACTTCAACATTTTAATGGCTACATGTATTCCATTATACCTAATACCATAATTTACATAACAAACTGTGCATAGATGGCGATTTAGATTGTTTTCAATTATTCATTAGTATAAATGAATGACTTTGGATGTCCTTATTAACTCAGTCATTGTGTATATCCATAATTATTTTCTTAGGATGAATTCCTAGAAATAGAACTCTTGAGTTAGAGCGCGTGCACATTTTGTATTTCTGTCATTGTTAGATTTATTTCCAGAAGGGTTATACCCATTTATACTCTACCCAACAGTACAGCAAAGTGTTCATTTCCTTACACCTTTGCAAAAAGCTTTTATTGTTTTTTTTATATATTTTCCAGTCTAACAGGTTGAAAAAAAACCTCTTACTTGTAGTTTAAAAATGATTGATGAGCTTGAACATCTTTTCACAAATTAATTGGCTATTAGACAATTTTTATCTAAGACATGTCATCTTAATATCAGGGTGCAAATAAAAGCTGAGAAGTTATTACATTGTTACAACCACCTTATAAGATGGAGTCAGCTCCTTAGCAAACATGATACCAAAAAAGATAGGTTACTCAGTTGGTATTTTTTCCTATGGTCATTATACAAATGATTTGAGTCATTACATCTTTAGGAACATGTAATAACATGGAATTTAGAACCAGGTGTGGGTGGACTTACTTGCCTTGTAGCTGTGTGTGGGAAAGCAGAACTTTACCCACACTAGAGATGATAAAGAATAATTTGAATTCTTTCACATGTGGGTTCTTTAAAATTTCTCTCTTCTAGATTAAACATCTGAAGTTTCTTTTAGAAGATGCCGTACTCTACCATTCTGTTTGCTCTCCTCTGGAAGGGCTCCAATTTGATAATATTCCACTTAAAAAGTGGTGTTGTTGGCATGGGTGTGGGTGAGAGAGTCCTCTCATACACTCTGGCAGGCGTGTGAATCTGAACAGATACATTGGAGGGCAACTTGGCAGTATCTACTAACCTCGAAACTGCACATAAGCAGTAATTCTACCGTTTCCTTTCTCTTTTAGAGAAAGACATAGACATGCAATAGATAACACTGTGTGGGCCGTCAGTCCATTGACAATGGGTCAGTGGCTGGAACTAAAGGAAGCTGGACCAGTGGGTTAGAGCAAAGGGTAAGCCTCCAGGACACACTAGAATTAGAGAGGAAGGCGAAGCAACTGGGCTAGAACCCTAGTCATAGGGTCTAGGCCAACACAGCAATGAGTAGAAATAGGCAGTCAATCCGAATTTTACTGGCTGTCCGGTCGGTGACAGAAGGACTGATTCCAGATTCCCCATTGCCAGCACATCCGGTGTGCTGAGATGGTTGGTACGCTTTCTAACCTGGCGGGCACAGTGGATTCTAGGCAGGAAAGGCTGGCGTTGAAGGAACAGGAAACCATTGATTTACATCTAGAATATTATCTTCACCCCTGCAAAAAGAGAAGTATGATTCAGTGGTTTTCAGATGGCTTCATTTCTAAATGCTCACAAACTAGGTTTTGAAATACAGAATTTTGATGTGGGTTGACATTAAACCTTCCTTCATAATTTACAGATTCCTCGCCCCAACCCACTCTGCCTGCTTTTTGAAAACAGGACCATTTTGCCTGCCTCCAAACTCAAAGTTTCCACCCTGTTCATCTGCGCCCCTTGCAGTCTTGGTGTGAAACTGCCTCTGCCAACCTTGGCTTCTCGAACCCAAGCAGAGGAAGGGAGGGCATTTGGACAACAGCTTTCCGGAGAGCCGAAATTGCCAATCTCTACTACATTTATCTTGGTGCCAGTTTTCCGTCTGAACTAAACGGCATTATTATGTCTGGATGTCTGGCTGGGATGCCAATCTTATAAGAATTTCACTTTTCTGTCTCTCTCATTTTACTTCCAACTGAGATCATTTCACAATGATTCCACTCTGTAGCTTATGAATTTCTCTCAGCCCATATTGGATAGCTCTAATCTGTTAGAGAAACAGTGCTTAAAAACTTGGACACTGATGCCAGAGTGTTGCATTTAAATCCTAGTTGCATAACCTTTCTGTGCCTCAGTCTCCTGTCTGCAAAATACAGATAATAATACCTGCAAAATACCTTGAATATACGTGACCGTATGTGACATATAGTAAGTGCTCGATAAATGTTAGCTAGTGTTTCTATTAGACATGATATACTCTTCCATCACCGAGTTCTAGCTGTTTGTCCCTTTTCACCGTATCTTCTTTGTCTGACATAGCATTCCTCTCCTTTGGCTAAAATTTCAAGTTAACTTGATTCATAGCCTATACTTTGTTCATTTGTATATAGACATACTGTTCCCAATTCAATTCCTTGTTTTCTGCCAAGACTTATCAGTCTTCTGTAACGTTGTTGTTCTTCTCATGGTATTCTCCGTATGAGTACAGTTTTATCTGGGCATTTTTCCTTCCCTGCAAATTTCAGGTTGGCACTTTTCTGCCAAACGTAGTTCTTCCAGCCATGCAAAAACACTCTAGCCTCTGCAGGAGTTCACTATCCCAGAAATCTATATTCATCCCTACCCATAAAGAAAGCTGGCTGGTCACTTCTCACATCCTCCTTTATCTTACAAAGACACAGCCTTTTCCTGGAAGGAAGATAAAGCATATCTTGTGCCCTGAGGTCCTTCAGCTTCCTGCCTAGAACTTCAAAAATTCACAAAGAGACATTTTGGGCAGTTGTGGCTATGGTCTATAAGCCCAGATGAGCCATTAGAAGTTAGTACTAAAAGGATTTGATCAACAGCAGACTCTTTGTCTTAACCCAGATATAATCGAGAGCCAAAAATACGTGGGCACATAGCTAATGAGTATCTGAGTGGTCGGGGAGGAAAGAGATGCAAAGTTGGACTCTACTTCCAGTGTGAGCTCTCTGATGTTCAGGAGGGTCTGAAGGGTCATACATTCATTATGCTTGTGAGGTTTCTGCCCAGCAAGGTGCTGGAGACACTCCGAGTGTGGGTTGTGTGATGTAGAACAAGGGGAGCAAGGGCTGAAGTGTTTTCACATTCATTATACCTAGAGATTTTATTCCATGTAGAGACTCTCAGAATTATAGTCGAAGCCTGTTCCATATGCATAATCTTAACTGGGTCCTTTCTCCTGTGGGAATTTATGATATGCAACAAGATGTGAGCTCAGGCCTCAGATGAGAGCTTCTCTCCACATTCATTAAATTTCATCAAATTCGTAGTCTCACTCTCTGTTTTCTCATGTGAAACTTCTGTGCTAGGAGAGGGAGTCTACCTTCTGTATTCCATCTTACCTCTCAGATCTGCCCCCGACAACCACAGTTCCCTTTAAAAGTGGAGTTTGGGTTAGTCTTTTATTTCCATGGGCTCCCACCACATGTCTTCATCTTAGACTAATGATAATAAAAGCGTCTACTAATATTAAGTATTTACCATGTGGCAGGCTCTGTGCCGATGACGTACAGTTACTCAATCCCGGCATCAGGGATTGAGGAGGGCGCTGTTCTCAGGCCCGTGTCACTTTCCCCGCACGTCCTTTCCTTTAAACACTGTGTGGCCACAGCACAGACGGCTCCCCCATTTGCCCTTAGCCTTGGGCCCTGGGGTCCACCATTGTGACCAGAGGACTCAGCACCCCCAAATATATTTGGGGGGACACATTGCCACCCTGACTGACCTTAACTCTTTATGTCCACCAGGTGGGAGTATTGAGATTTTAAAGAACCCTCCAGAAAATAGACTCAGCGTGTGAGGTGAGCCACCTCAAACAGGTCGCTTGTGATTTCAGTGGGTGAAAAGGCTTATCAAAATCAAAACCAAAACCAAACTTCTTTTATAAAAGCATATTTTAGCTATTTCAGTGATACCAGAGAGTGGGATGTATCAGAAACACTGCATTGTTTTGAAGATTTTCTGGATGTAATAACTCCATACACATTCACCCTTAAGCACAAACATTCTTGGATTTACAGTTCTTGTTACTAGTTCTAATGGTTTCCATGAAAGCTTGGATTATCATTTCCTGGGCTGGTGCTTCTCCAACTTGCTCCCAACGGCAGAGGAGAGGGAGTAAATGTGTACCCCAAGAACTACGGACTAGCATAAAGTGGCTCTTTGGAGAAAAGCAATGTCTTCGAAGTCCCAGGTTTCATTTTACAAGTTGTGTGGATTTTGCTTTCTATTTTTTAATATATGTAAGTGTTTTTAATTTCAAAACTAGCATTAAGTAACATGGCCATGACTGGGAAATGTGGCACGCTTAACCTCTGGTCAGTCTGGTAGCGTGGCATTATTATTTCTGGAAAGGCAGGAAGGGACTGGACATGCAGTGTCCTTCAGTATGGAGAGCTCATCAATCTGTGTCTCCCTAGGGATTTTCCTGTGCTTATCTTCTCCATGTTTGACCCCTCTTTTCTGCTTAGATCATTTTTCATTCTGCATTTTGGCCCTCCGTATTTGTTTCGATTAATGTTTTGATTATTTTTCAATTAAATGTGGTCTTGCAAAAACAGGGCTTCATTTCTGGCCTTCAGCAGTGCCCTTTCTTCCAGTCCTGAGGCTGCCACTTACTCATGATAACTCCCAGACTCTTCCCTGAATTAAACCTTTCTGATTAAACTTGGGTTTATCTTAATTCTTTCACACTCTCATTTTAGTACTGTTCACATTGTCAGATTTTGTTTTAAAAATAACTAAATAATATAGGTATGACAGCCTTACATCTTCTACCAGAACAAATTTAAAGTGATTCCTATAAATACATACAAGAGCATCACAAATGGGAGAAGGAGAGAAGCATGACTAATAAAAATTATACTGTTCATGATATCTATAATGATGATGATAATGATGACGATGATGGTGGTGATGGTGAATAAGAGTGGTAAACATAAGAAGCAGCGAGGGAGAATGTTAGTTCACATGGTCTTACTTAAAGGCCCAGTCTTTATCTTCAGACATCCCTCCTGAATGTTTGCCAGACTCAGAGTAGAAATGCTGCTGATGACTATAACCACGTTTGGGTGAATTTGGAAGTGTGTTGCTGCTTCACTGTTTTATTTATAGCTCTCTTTTACTGCCCTCATTTACCCCCATCCCCATCATCCTTTATTAAAGTTGGAATTAATAAATGACTGAAGGAAGAGTGTTGCTGAATATTTTGTCAGTTTGATTGACACAGGAACTTACTTTCATACAATTACAGTATAGGATTAACTCAGGGAAGCTAAACATTTATTAAAGATGTCAGATTCTGGAGGACTTCCCTGGTGGTGCAGTGGTTAAGAATCCGCCTGCCAATGCAGGGGACACAGGTTTGATCCCTGGTCCAGGACGACCCCACATGCTGCAGAGCAACTAGGCCCATGCACCACAACTACTGAGCGTGCGCTCTAGAGCCCTCAAGCCACAACTACTGAGCCCGAGTGCGACAGCTACTGAAGCCTGTGCGCCTAGAGCCTGTGCTCCGCAACAAGAGAAGCCACCACAATGAGAAGCCCACACACCGCAACGAAGAGGAGCCCCAGCTCACCACAACTAGAGAAAACCCATGCACAGAAAAGAAGACCCAATGTAGCCCAAATAAATAAATAAATTTATTTAAAAACCCCCACAAGATGTCAGATTCTGGACCTTCCTGTTAGCAGTTGTGGTAGATTGTATCATTTCTTCAAAACATTGCCTGCCCCTCTTATTTTTTTTTTTGAATTTTATCTTATTTGTTTTTTTATACAGCACATTATTAGTTGTCCACTTTATACATATTAGTGTATATATATCAATCCCAATCTCCCAATTCATCACAGAACCACCACCCCCACCCCCGCCGCTTTCCCCCCTTGGTGTCCATAAGTTTGTTCGCTGCATCTGTGTCTCAGTTTCTTCCCTGCAAACTGGTTCATCTGTACCATTTTTCTAGGTTCCACATACATGCATTAATATATGATATTTGTTTTTCTCTTTCTGACTTACTTCACTCTGTATGACAGTCTCTAGATTCATCCACATCTCTACAAATGACCCAATTTCGTTCCTTTTTATGGCTGAATAATATTCCATTGTATATATGTACCACATCTTCTTTATCCATTCACCTGTCAATGGGTGTTTAGGTTGCTTCCACGACCTGGCTATTGTAAATAGTGCTGCAATGAACATTGGGGTGCATGTGTCTTTTGGAATTATGGTTTTCTTTGGGTATATGCCCAGTATTGGGATTCCTGGGTCATATGGTAATTCTATTTTTAGTTTTTAAGGAACCTCCATACTGTTCTCTATAGTGGCTGTATCAGTTTACATTCCCACCAACAGTGCAAGAGGGTCCCTTTTTCTCCACACCCTCTCCAGCATTTGTTGTTTGTAGATTTTCTGATGATGCCCATTCTAGCTGGTGTGAGGTGATTGTGGTTTTGATTTGAATTTCTCTAATAATTAGTGATGTTGAGCAGCTTTTCATGTGCTTCTTGGCCATCTGTATGTCTTCTTTCGAGAAATGTCTATTTAGGTCTTCTGCCCATTTTTGGATTGGGTTGTTTGTTTTTTTAATACTGAGTTGCATGAGCTGTTTATATATTTTAGCGATTAATCCTTTGTCTGTTGATTCATTTGCAAATATTTTATCCCATTCTGAGGGTTGTCTTTTTGTAGTTTCCTTTGCTGTGCAAAAGCCTTTAAATTTCATTAGGTCCCATTTGTTTACTTTTGTTTTTATTTCCATTAGTCTAGGAGGTGGATCAAAAAAGATCTTGCTGTGATTTATGTCAAAGAGTGTTCTTCCTATGTTTTCCTCTAAGAGTTTTATAGTGTCCAGTCTTATATTTAGGTCTCTAATTCATTTTGAGTTTATTTTTGTGTATGGTGTTAGGGAGTGTTCTAATTTCATTCTTTAACATGTAGCTGTCTACTTTTCCCAGCACCAATAATTGAAGAGACTGTCTTTTCTCTGTTGTATATCCTTGCCTCCTTTGTCATAGATTAGTTGACCATAGGTGTGTGGGTTTATCTCTGGGCTTTCTATCCTGTTCCATTGATCTATATTTCTGTTTTTGTGCCAGTACCATATTATCTTGATTACTGTAGCTTTGTAGTATAGTCTGAAGTCAGGGAGTCTGATTCCTCCAGCTCTGTTTATTTCCCTCAAGACTGCTTTGGCTATTCAGGATCTTTTGTGTCTCCATACAAATTTTAGGATTTTTTGTTCTAGTTCTGTGAAAAATGCCATTGGTAATTTGATAGGGATTGCATTGAATCTGTAGATTGCTTTGGGTAGTGTAGTCATTTTCACAATATTGATTCTTCCAATCCAAGAACATGGTATATCTCTCCATCTGTTTGTATCATCTTTAATTTCTTTCATCAGTGTCTTATAGTCTTCTGCATACAGGTCTTTTTTCTCCCTAGGTATTTTATTCTTTTTGTTGCAATGGTAATTGGGAGTGTTACCTTAATTTCTCTTGCAGATTTTTCATCATTAGTGTATAGGAATGCAAGAGATTTCTGTGCATTAATTTTGTATCCTGCAACTTTACCAAATTCATTGAGTAGCTCTAGTAGTTTTCTGGTGGCATCTTTAGGATTCTGTATGTATAGTATTATGTCATCTGCAAACAGTGACAGTTTTACTTCTTCTTTTCCAATTTGGATTCCTTTTATTTCTTTTTCTTCTCTCATTGCCATGGCTAGGACTTCCAAAACTAGGCTGAGTAATAGTGGTGAGAGGGCTTCCCTGGTGGCACAGTGGTTGAGAGTCCGCCTGCCAATGCAGGGGACGCGGGTTCGTGCCCCGGTCCGGGAAGATCCCACATGCCGCGGAGCTGCTGGGCCCGTGAGCCATGGCCACTGAGCCTGCGCGTCTGGAGCCTGTGCTCCGCAATGGGAGAGGCCACAGCAGTGGGAGGCCCGCGTACCGAAAAAAAAAAAAAAATAGTGGCGAGAGTGGACATCCTTGCCTTATTCCTGATCTTAGAGGAAATGCTTTCAGTTTTTCACCATTGAGAATGATGTTTGCTGTGGGTTTGTCGTATATGGCCTTTATTATGTTGAGGTAGGTTCCCTGTATGCCCACTTTCTGGAGAGTTTTTTTTTATCATAAATGGGTGTTGAATTTTGTCAAAAGATTTTTCTGCATCTATTGAGATGATCATACGGTTTTTCTTCCTCAGTTTGTTAATATGGTGTATCACATTGATTGCTTTGTGTATATTGAGGAATCCTTGCATCCCTGGGATAAATCCCACTTAATCATGGTGAATGAGCCTTTTAACGAGTTGTTGGATTCTGTTTGCTAGTATTTTGTTGAGGATTTTTGCATCTATATTCATCAGTGATATTGGTCTGTAATTTTCTTTTTTTGTAGTATCTTTGTCTGGTTTTGGTATCAGGGTGATGGTGACCTCGTAGAATGAGTTTGGGAGTGTTCCTTCCTCTGCAATTTTTTGGAAGAGCTTGAGAAGGATGGGTGTTAGCTCTTCTCTAAATGTTTGATAGAATTCACCTGTGAAGCCATCTGGTCCTGGACTTTTGTTTGTTGGAAGTTTTTAAATCACAGTTTCAATTTCATTACTTGTGATTGGTCTGTTCATATTTTCTATTTCTTCCTCGTTCAGTCTTGGAAGGTTATACCTTTCTAAGCATTTGTCCATTTCTTCCAGATTGTCCATTTTATTGGCATAGAGTTGCTTGTAGTAGTCTCTTAGGATGCTTTGTGTTTCTGTGGTGTCTGTTGTAACTTCTCCTTTTTCATTTCTAATTTTACTGATTTGAGTCCTCTCCCTCTTTTTCTTGATGAGTCTGGCTAATGGTTTATCAATTTTGTTTATCTTCTCAAATAGCCAGCTTTTTGTTTTATTGATCTTTGCTATTATTTCCTTCATTTCTTTTTCATTTATTTCTGATCTGATCTTTATGATTTCTTTCCTTCTGCTACCTTTGGGGGTTTTTTGTTCTTGTTTCTCTAATTGCTTTAGGTGTAAGGTTAGGTTGTTTATTTGAGATGTTTCTTGTTTCTTAAGGTAGAATTGTATTGCTATAAGTTTCCCCCTTAGAACTGATTTTGCTGCATCCCATAGGTTTTGGGTCATGGTGTTTTCATTGTCATTTGTTTCTAGGTATTTTTTGATTTCCTCTTTGATTTCTTCAGTGATCTCTTGGTTATTAAGTAGTGTATTGTCTACCCTCCATGTATTTTTCTTGTATTTTTTACAGATTTTTCCCTGTAGTTGACATCTAGTCTCATAGTGTTGTGGTCAGAAAAGATACTTGATATGATGTTAATTTTCTTAAATTTACCAAGGCTTGATTTGTGACCCAAGATATGATCTACCCTGGAGAATATTCCATGACCACGTGAGAAGAAAGTGTATTCTGTTGTTTTTGGATGGAATGTCCTATAAATATCAATTAAATCTATCTGGTCTATTGTGTCATTTAAAGCTTCTGTTTCTTTATTTATTTTCATTTTGGATGATCTGTCCATTGGTGAAAGTGGGGTGTTAAAGTCCCCCACTATGATTGTGTTACTGTCAATTTCCCCATTTATGGCTGTTAGCATTTGCTTTATGTATTGAGGTGCTCCTATGTTGAGTGCATAAATATTTACAATTGTTATATCTTCTTCTTGGATTGATCCCTTGTTATTATGTATTGTCTTTCTTTGTGTCTTGTAACAGTCTGTATTTTAAAGTCTATTTTGTCTGATTTGAGAATTGCTACCCCAGCTTTCTTTTGATTTCCATTTGCATGGACTATCTTTTTCCATCCCCTCACTTTCAGTCTGTATGTGTCCCTAGGTCTGAAGTGGTCTCCTGTAGACAGCATATAGATGGGGCTTGTTTTTGTATCCCTTCAGTGAGCCTGTGTCTTTTGGTGGGAGCATTTAATCCATTCATGTTTAAGGTAATTATCAATATGTATGTTCCTATTACCATTTTCTTAATTGTTTTGGGTTTGTTTTTGTTGGTCCTTTTCTTCTCTTGTGTTTCCCACTTAGAGAAGTTCCTTTGGCATTTGTTGTAGAGCTGGTTTGGTGGTGCTGAATTCTCTTAGCTTTTGCTTGTCTGTAAAGCTTTTGATTTCTCCATCGAATCTGAATGAGATCCTTGCTGGGTAAAGTAATCTTGGTTGTAGGGTCTTCCCTTTCATCACTTTAAATATGTCATGCCACTCCCTTCTGGCTTGTAGAGTTTCTGCTGAGAAATCAGCTGTTAACCTTATGGGAGTTCCCTTGTATGTTATTTGTCGTTTTTCCCTTGCTGCTTTCAGTAGTTTTTCTTTGTCTTTAGTTTTTGCCAATTTGATTACTATGTGTCTCGGCATGTTTCTCCATGGGTTTATCCTGTATGGGACTCTCTGCGCTTCCTGGACTTGGGTGGCTATTTCCTTTCCCATGTTAGGGAAGTTTTAGACTATAATCTTTTCAAATATTTTCTCGGGTCCTTTCTCTCTCTCTTCTCCTTCTGAGACCCATATAATGCGAATGTTGTTTCGTTTAATGTTGTCCCAGAGATCTCTTAGGCTGTCTTCATTTCTTTTCATTCTTTTTCTTTATTCTGTTTCGCTGCAGTGAATTTCACCATTCTGTCTTCCAGGTCCCTTATCCGTTCTTCTGCCTTTGTTATTCTGCTATTGATTCCTTCTAGTGTACTTTTCATTTCAGTTATTGTATTGTTCATCTCTGTTTGTTTGTTCTTTAATTCTTCTAGGTCTTTGTTAAACATTTGTTGCATCTTCTTGATCTTTGCCTCCATTCTTTTGCTGAGGTCCTGGATCATCTTCACTATAATTATTCTGAATTCTTTTTCTGGAAGGATGCCTATCTCCACTTCATTTAGTTGTTTTTCTGAGGTTTTATCTTGTTCCTTCATCTGGTACATAGCTCTCTGCCTTTTCATCTTGTCTCTCTTTCTGTGAATGTGGTTTTTGTTCCACAGGCTGCAGGTTTGTACTTCTTCTTGCTTCTGTCTGCCCTCTGGTGCCTGCCCCTCTTTAGTGGATTTATTTCTATAAAATCCCTCCCTTGGGAAGGAGTTGTATTTGTCAGGCTTGGCTACATAACTTATTTCAGCCAGTGAGCTGTGAGCTGGAGTAACATATGCCTCATTCAGGAAGATGGTGTAAGAGCCATCCTGTGGTTTTTCCGTTGCTCTTTCCCTCTGCCATAAGAACAACATGCCCCAGTGAGGGGCATCTCCTTTAATGTGGATCCTGGAATGAGAAAATCATGTGAAACAGAGCTACAGTGTACCATTATGAGTGACAAACAAACCTCTTTTGTTAGCCACTGAGATTCTGAGGTTATTTATTACAGCAACATAAGCTAGCAATAGCTGTGTGACGTGCCAGTGAAATCTTGTTTTTTTATAATTTAATTTATTTTTTATACAGCACATTCTTATTAGTTATCCATTGTATACATAGTAGTGTATATATGTCAATCCCAATCTCCCAATTCATCACACACACCCCCGCCACTTTCCCCCCTTGGTGTCCATACGTTTTTTCTCTACATCTGTGTGTCTATTTCTGCCCTACAAACTGGTTCATCTGTACCATTTTTCTAGGTTCCACATATATGCTTTAATATACGGTATTTGTTTTTCTCTTTCTGACTTACTTCACTCTGTATGAGTCTCTAGATCCATCCACATCTCTACAAATGACCCAATTTCATTCCTTTTTATGCATGCCAGTGAAATCTTATCAGGCAATTTTACCTAACCATGAGCAATAGTAGATGGTCCTTGATATAGTGTATCTATTATATCTTTAATATATTAGTCATGCAAGAACAAGTGTAGCTGGAGTCTATAGCCCTTGATTATTTTCAGCAAAATCCTTTCTTAAATTTTAGTTTTTAATAAATAAGGACATGTACGTTCTATTATTTTGGTATTCTTCCTTTTCCACTAAGAATTTTAGAGAAAACCCACGTATGAGCTCAGTGTACAGATATATAGTACATTGTCAAATGAACTGGTTTTCCAGGTACAATTATAAAGGATTGTTCAGTAGTTAAGATTCCTGGGTTTCAAGGGATGGTAGGTTGGGTTCCCCGGAAGAAGAATCTGAGATGGAGATTAGTGTGCAGGAAGTTTAAGGAGAACCCCTGGCGTCTATACTTTTGGAAGGGAAGGGAAGGGAAGAAAGTGTGACTGGGAAGAGAGGAAAGTTGGACTGCAATGCATTCTGGAGAAAGGACTCAACCAGCCTCACAGGGAGCTCTGAAGCTGGGCTGGCCCTTCAGAGTTGTCCCAAGTTGAGATGGGAGGCGTGTGTGGAACCTATATACTACATTAACCCATCTTGCATGTGAGCTTTCTAAGGGGGCGTTATCTTGGGCAAGGCAACTCTTTTCAGCTGAGGCAGTTCCCCCAGAGAGCTGACAGTGGAGTCCCCTCTGCTGACTGCACTATCATCTGCTGGGGGAATAAGTCCTTTTGTCCCAAAGGGTATCTGTGTGGCACATCATGACCTCCACTAAAGTCTTCCCCTTGTGCCACTCAGAGTCATTTCATTATGAAAGTTCTGGGAGCATATCATCCAGGATTTTGATGGGCTTCTTTTCCTGGGGAAACTTATGAGAACAAAATTGGTGGATGTGAACAACAGCACCTACTGCTGCCATTGGTCTCAGGACTGCAACCAAAATCCACTGTCTCGCTCCCGTATGATCCATTCTAGATTGCTCTCACTCTCTACATCTCCACTGGTCTCTGTGGCCTCCCTAGCATCATGATTTTGCCACTGGTAACCATGCCCTTCTCAGGCCATGGCTCATATACTTGTCCGTTTACTATCAAAAGTCGGTGATGGAGTATGTGGAGGTGCCTAAGCAAATCACCAAATGTTGACATTTTCCTCCCTGGGCCCATTGTGTAGCAGTAGCTGTTACCTTCTCCTGATGATTGGGGTCAGTTATCCCAGCCAGGTTGGTTCTCTATCTCTTGTCTGCTGGTCTCTTGGCAAGAGGAGCCTGAAACGCCCAAGAGGCAGCTGTAGCTTATGGGGCTCTTGCCATGTCCCCTGGAGGAACTGTTTCCCCTTTGTGAACCACGATCTCTAAACCCACAGAACCCAGAGTTAACAGGACAGGAAGCACAAATTCTCCAAGTATCGATAGCTCACTGGGAGTGATAGTAAATGGGCTGTTTCTGCTTCCATCCCTTGATTCCTAGGCTCGTGGATTCTGCCTACTGGGGAACACAGCACCACAGAAGTCATCTGATTTCCAATGTTTATTGCAGGATCCTGGAGGATGATGCCCTATTCCCGCAAAACTTTAGATAGTCATATGTGCTGATAAAAAATAATAACAATAATAAGGCAGGGAGGCAAAGGGAGTATAGGGTGGGATAGTTACAATTTTAGATAGGGTGGCCAGGGAAGGCCTCACCAAGCAGTGACATCTGAGTACAGATCTAAAGGAAGAGAGCAATTTAGGGTGAGATCATTCCAGGCAGGCGGAGCAGAAAGTGCCCTGGCCTATGGCAGGAGTTTTCTGGGAGTGCTCAAGGCACAGTGAGGTGATCAGCATGCCAAGGGTAGAGAGAAAGAAGCAGAGAATTGGTAGATGAGGTCAGACTGGTGGTAGGTGACCATACTATGTAAGGTCTTAGAGGTCATTGTAAAACGTTTGCTTTTACTCAGAATAAACTGAGAAACCACAGGAGGTTTTGAGGTGAGAAGTGATATGATATATGTTTTACCAGAATCTCTGTGACATCACTGAGGACAGACCAAAGGGGAAAAGGTGGAAGCAGAGGTGCCAGTGACGAGGCTGCTACACAACTAGCAAGAGATAGTGATGGTGGGACCAGGATGGTGACAGTGGGGGTGATCTTACAGAGCAGGCTTCCAGAGGCACCTGTCACAGTACATTCAATGTCAGAGGGGCCTCTTAGAATTGTGTAATGTGGTAATACCGGGTGAGTCAAATTTTGCTACAGTTTAAGGCAGGGGCAACCAGATTTGATGATACAGAATGTGAGAGGAAGAGTGGTGTGATGGACGGCTCCAAGGTTCTTGGCCTGAGCACCTGGGAAGTTGGGGTAGCCATCCATCGAGATGGAGGAGACAGTGCAAGGAGCAGCCTGAGAGATGGGAGCAATAATGGGAACTCAGTAGCGGACACATTAAGCTTGAGATGCCTGGGACTTCCCTGGCGGTCCAGTGGTTTAGACTTCGTGCTTCCACTTCAGGGGGGCGCGGGTTTGATCCCTGGCTGGGGAACTAAGATCCTGTATGCCTTGCAGCGCGGCCAAAAAAGTTAAGCTTGAGAACCCTGTTGGACATCCGGTCAGCAACCAGATATTGAGCCTGGAGACCATGGAAGGCTTCAGAGTTATGCATTTGGGAATCATTAGCATTTAGATGGCATTTGAAGCCATGAGAATGAATGAGATGGCTTAGTTAGTGTGGTGAGAATGTGTGAGATCACTTAGAAGTGAGAGTAGGTAAGAAAAAAAAAAAAAAACCCGAACCAAACCAAAGACTGGACCTAATGCACTCCATGGTCAGAGTGTGGGGAAATGAAGAGGATCCAGTAAAGAGATAGAGCAGGATCAGTCAGAGAGGTGGGAGAAATCCAGGCCAAAGAGCTATCCTGGATGCAAATGAAGAAAGAGCTTCAAGAAGAGCCCCAGGAGGAATGAAGTAGCCAGGCGTACGGTCTCAAGGATGTTCCCTGGGCTATTTGAATCTGATCTAGACTTATGCCAGTGAAGTATCATAGAATGTGCATCCTGGCATCCCTTCAGAATGTTGACAATAAAGGCCCAGCTCATCATTTCCAAAGCAAGCCTGGTATTCTAGAGGAGGGACCCAAGGGTATAGAAGACGTTTCAAAGCATTTGGTCAGGACTGTAGTTCTTTCATTTCTATCTTTCTGAAAACGCCTATTTTAACAAGTTGTTTTTGGAGTCTTGCCTGGAAAGCTAAAAAGAGCCGGAAGCTGCCTGTTGTCCAGAGCCCACAGCTGAGCACAGTACATGAGAGGATGTGTGAATATCCATCGCTGCGCTTGTGTTGAGGCACTGCTAGAGCCATGCCCAGAAGCGGCAGCAGCAGCTAAAACCACCCTGGAACTTCCATTTGTTACCAACCAACTTTGAGAATGCTTTTCTGTTTTCTTAAATAAGACTTTTGAGGAGGGGGAAGCGGCAATGGGAATTTTAAAACAAATATTTTCAGGAGACAAAGGATTGTCATATTTTGTTATTAGTAACTACAAGCAGAAATGTGAAAGCACTTTTTAAAAATGTGGTGAAAACGACTCTTTTCTTGATAAGAATACAATATTTGGGGAGAACGTGGATCAGATATTTCCTCCTGAATTACTGCATCATAACAAATTCTGTATGATTTCACTCATTTCAAATATATTTTAAGACAGGGAAATGGGGGAGAAGGAGTTAAATAAATGAATATCCAAAGTAGTTTGAAGTAATGAAAAGTTTCCTTTTCCATAGGAGATAATATTTTTTTAAATGTTTACTTTTTTTAATGCTGTTCATTTCAAATTTAAATGTTATTCACAGGATAGCTATTGGAAAGTTTGTACCTCTGAGCAAATTTTTTTTTTAAAGTTGGAGGAAACAAAATTGGGGTTTTTTGTTATTTTGCTTTTGAATAGCTTGTTAAGAATAAGCAACTATTTTAGGCAACTATCATTTATTTCTAGCATATTTTGGTTAGTTATGAAAATTAATGGTAACTAACTTCTTCAAACCCTGGGTTTAAGCATTATCTGAAATAACTCAATGTTACTGGATTATTGTCCCAACCTGCACATTATCGGCCCCAAGTCCCTTCCCTAGCTTTCCTTAGTTTCTCGATGAGTCTCTGGGTGAAGGCAATGATTCTTCTCTTGCCCCATAAGAAACCACTTGGGGACGACATCTCACCACAGTCCTGGCTGCCTGAGCCCTGAGAAAGCGGTGGGTCTCTGACACCCCAGACCTTGGGTTAGAAATTGGGAGAAGGCAGCCCCCTGCTAAGCTGTTTCTCTTTTGCCATCTCTGCCCTGAGGCAGCTCTTTCTCTTTGTGAAAACAGTTCCTTCACCTGTTGCTCAAGGCTTCTTTCTCTATAGCAGGATTTTTCGAAACATGAGCTGATGAGTTGTGAAACCAATTTAGTGCGTAAGGAGGGAGTTATCAATAATTACATGGGGACAAGAGGCATAAGCTGGGACTGCCCTGGACAAAGCAGGACATGTGCTCACCCGCTAGCTCAAGATCAGAATTAAAGAAAGTGAAGTTGAATCGGAAGAGAAAATATCAGCGTGTCACATATAGAAAGTGTAAATAGTATTTTATGACACTTTAGCTGGGAGCAGGTCAAACACATTTCTTACTGGAGTCAAGGACAAAAACATTTGAAAATCACGGCTCTATAGGGCTGAGACTAGTCTGCAGAGGGGACTTTGGGTAAGGCCATTATGCTTTCCTTCTAGGTTGTTCTCCTCTACTCTAGCCTCCTTTTGCCCTAAATAAGGCTCTCAAACAACGCAAGTCTTATAACTAAACTCCTCCCACTTGAACCCCAGCACTGGGCCTGGAGTAAGCCAAGTTCCCTGAAACGTCATGTCTTTGCTTATAGGATAACACTTCGCTTGTCTGAAATCATTGAGGAATGTAAGCGGTTCATCTATTATAAGGGTATCTAAATGTGAACTTTCATGGAATAGAAGCTGATAAAAATATATTTTTTCTCTGCACGCTCCTTAAGGATAAGAGCCTTCTGAGAAAATAGCAGCACCCTGACAGGTAGAGGTCCTCAGTAACCGCTCATTGAACTTTGCTGGTCTGATGACTGGGTTTTCTCTCCTGCCCCGTCCTGTGAAAACTGATACCCACATGTTGTTTCTTGGGTGGTATAACTGCCCTCTTTGTGGAATGTCTTCAGTATTTTCTCTCATAACAAGGATAAATCTCTAGCAGGAGAAAATGTACACTCTGGAAATAATAGTGCACTGGGGAAAGGTTCAGTTAGAGAGTTCACATAAAGCAGTTGGCACAGTGCTGGGTACCTGGTAAGTGCTCAGTAATGTGGACTGTGGCCATTATTAAGTAAACAGAGTAAAGACAGAACAACACAGAAAAAAAATTGTTGGCTCTTGTGTCACTTCACAAGAAGAGCCAGGGCCTTTAGCACTTAGCTTGGTGGTTCTGTTTATTAAGTAACCATTAGTGAATTGATTTTCTTTTCTTTCTTTCTTTTTTTTTTTTTTTTTTTTTTTTTTTTTTTTGCGGTACGCGGGCCTCTCACTGTTGTGGCCTCTCCTGTTGCGGAGCACAGGCTCCGGACGCGCAGGCTCAGCGGCCATGGCTCACGGGCCCAGCCGCTCCGCGGCATGTGGGATCTTCCCGGACCGGGGCACGAACCCGTGTCCCCTGCATCGGCAGGCGGACTCTCAACCACTGCGCCACCAGGGAAGCCCTAGTGAATTGATTTTTAAGTGATACCATGGATTCTCAGGACCCCTGACCCCCCCACTTTTGTATGTCTTCTCTGTGTACTCTCTTTACCCAGATAATGCAGAGCAGGCTTTCCACCAGGTTGTGAAGCAAGAGCGGGCTCATGAGCTCTGGTGCTGATTCCTCTGAAATTGCAATCTCTGTGGTTTGGTTCAGGGGGGCTCTTGCCCTGGACTTGGCTGGTAGTCTGAGACAGAATCATGGCTTCCCAAGCAGTTAAGCAGGGATTCTCAACCTCAGCACAACTGACACTTGGGGCAGGATAATTCTTTGCTGTAGGGGTTAGCCTGTGCATTGCAGGATGTTCAGCAACATCTTTGGCCTCTGTTCACTAGATTCCAGTCGCATCTCCCTCCTCCACCCAGCTGTAACATCCAAAACAGTTTTCAGACATTACCAAATGGCCCCTGGGTTCAAAATGGCCCCAACCAAGAATCACTGAGCTAAATTAAGGACAAAAAGGCAAGATAATAGTCCTAAAATACACCAGTCTTAAGTGACTTTAATTAGTTACATATATTTTAGGACTTACTGAGTAGACATGTTTAAAGGACACTTTTGCAAGGTTTATTAGTATTGTGTCATGAATAACATAATTTAAAATGTCTCACCTTTTAAAATGCAGCGTGAATCAAGAAATCACTCAACCTGATTCCCTCACACTCCACGCACAAGCCTTGCCTTCTGCTTACAACGTACTTCCCTTTCTGGGCAAACTCCTACTCACCCTCCAACACCCAGCTCAAATGTCACATCCTTTTAAAGAATTCCATGTGTTCCAGTGGTATTTTATGTATATCTTCTACCACCATATTTACATATTATTATAATTATTCATAGGTCTGTCTCCCCAACAAGGGTAGGAACTATGTCTTACTCACTTTTCCACCTCTAGCCCTTGGTACAGTGCCTGTCACAAGGCTTTTCCACAGCTGGTTGTCAGAGAGTCAGTGTGGAAGATGCAAATCTGAGTTTCAATCCTACTCCGCTCCTTATTAACTATAGGACTTTAGACAAGGCATTTAACTCTCAAAAATGCCGTTTCTCAACCCGTAAGATGAAGATAATAATATTTACAACTTGATGGTTTTAGTGATTTCAAAACACTGTTGTGATTTAAAAACACCCAGTTACATCAATGCCTCTTTGAGAAATGAGCTGTGGCTGACCATGGGTTAGAATATATGAAGTCCCTCCTTCGAGTTTTGTAGCTGGGCAGAGTGTAGTTCAGACACCTTGGGGAAATGTGTGTTATTACTTGATTATGACTGTGTAATAATTTAATAGTGATTTTCATTAAAATATTTTTTCAAAGAATTGTGTACTTCAACTCCCATAAATATATCCAAGGGGCTTCATTCAGTGCTGGAAGGAGGCCTAAGAACCACCATTATTTGTATGTTACCATTCATGGGACCTCATTAGCACCCCAGGCTGAAGAGGCCTGGTGACACTGGCTTATGTCCTCATAAATTGGGTTCTGCTCTAGGGAACATTAATCATACTCCTGTGATTCATCTGCTCTCTGCTTGTTCCATTGGAAAACAACCAGGAACAGAAAGCTCATGGACTCTGGGGCCAGATAATCCACTTGTTAATGTATAATCTTTAGTAAATTGTTTAACCTCTCCAAGCCTCATTTTTCTCATCTTTGAAAAATGGGATGAAGAATAATTGTTCTCATAGTTGTTTTGAAAATGAAAAGAGGTCACATACAATGGATTTTTGGCACAGTGAAACTACTGTGTATGATACTATAATGATGGAGACGTGTCATTATACATTTGTCCAAACCCACAGAATGTACAACACCAAGAGTGAACCCAAGTATAAGCTATAGTCTTGAGGTGATTGTGATGTGTCAGTGCAGGTTCATCAGTTGTAACAAATGTCCCACTCTAGTTGGGGATGTTGATAACTGTGGAGGCTACGCATGTGTGGGAGCAGGGGGTAAATTGGAAATCTCTGTACCTTCCCCTCAGTTTTGTTGTGAACCTAAAACTTCTAAAAATTAAACTCTGTTGAAAAAAAAAGAGGTCACATATATAAAACATCTAATACATGCCTGGCTCATAGGAAGTACTTGCCCAATATCAGCTACATTTTGTTCACAGATGACATAGTGCATTTCAAACATCACTCAGCTGTCTGTCCACCATGTGGAATATATCTGGCTTGCCTCCTTACTGTCAAAGGCTCTGGTATAAAGAACTTGAACCCATGTCAGGAATTATTCCAGTATTAGTAGCGGTATTATTATTGCCTAGTAATAATAATCATATTAATGACAATATCAACCACAGTGAACAGGTATTAAACATTAGTGTGCCTACATTTTTCTACATGCTTCATACACACTACTCAACAAACCTATGCAGGAAGTTCTATTCTTAACCCCACTTAACAGATTAACTGAGGCACAGATGGGTTAATTGTGCCATGTCTCACAGTTGAAAAGTGGGGCAGCCAGACCTGAAAACCACAGACATCTGCCACCAGAGTGCATCTTTTTAACCACTGGGCCTAATTGATGGCCGTTCATTGTTTTGTTCACTGGCTCAACAAACACACATTGAACAGTTATTTTGCTCTAGGCACTGAAACTCTGGAGATAAATAAGACATAAGTCCTTAAAGAGTTCACAATCTAGTGTGCAGGACAGATATGTGAACAGTTGATTTCCATGAAATGGGATAGGAACAACAGAGGTCGATGTTACATACAGGGGAAGCACCCTAGTGGCAGTGGTGGGTTCTCTGGGTTATACCCTCCTGAGAAAGGGCCCCTGGAGTGGATTAAATAGAGGAACAGCCTGCCACAGCAATGAGTACTTGGCAGCTGGGGTGGCTGGTCAGACACAGGTAACCCCTGATAAACTTAGTCTGAAACCTACTTAGAGATAATGTAGCTTGTCATTAGTCACTGGGCCCATAATTTTACTACTTGGTATCTTTGTCTGGGAAAAGAACAATAATCAAATATCATGTGACTCAGAAGCTAGGCAGTTGCTTATATTGTTCTCATTATCAATGGAACTGATAAACTGTGAAGCAGGTACTCAGCTTGTTCTATAGAAATAAAAAAGTGCTGTACTTTGACGTGTACGTTCTATGATGAGACTGTGTTTTCCGTGGTAGGCTGCAAAATGGTGATCTCAAGGTTTGTTCTGAGCAGGAGGGAATTAGAAAGAAATGTTTCAGATTATGTCCTTCCTCTGCGAGTGCTTGTTTTCTGAGTTGTTAGGGAAAATGTGAAATGGCAAGACTCCTCAGGAAGGCTGCCCCACCGAGCATATGTTTGTGCTCTTCTCATTTTCAGTGATGTCCTGGAAGAGAACTGTGGCCTTGGAGAAAAAGCCATTGTTCCAGGAACGCCCGTCTATAATGCATTGTGGCTTTCAACCAATACATCACTTAAGGGATGGAAAATCCGTATGCGTCCTCAGTGCCTCGGGGTTTCCAAATGAGCAGAGAAATGAGCTTCTCTGGATTCCAGTGTTGCAGTTTGGCAATACAGGCCTTTCCCTGCAAAAAAAAAAAAAAAAAAGTTGTGAATTTAAGGGAGACTTCTTACATAGATCTCCTTGGTAGCTGGGTTAAAATGTGGAGGAATTTTAAGCATTTAAAAACACCAATAAGAGCTAATTCCAAGCATGGTGAAATTGCCTTCATTATGAAACAATGTCTTGTGTTGTGAAGGGAGATATTACACAGGGATGTGATGGTGACTTGGAAAGAAGAGGGGCTGCTGAGGGAACAGGAGGATTGCTGAGGGGGGAAGCCATGCAGAGCTGATGCTTTCTGTTGTAGCTACAGACTCAGCATGTCAAGGGGCTTTCTTTTTTTTTTTTTTTTTTTTTTGCGGTACGCGGGCCTTTCACTGCCGTGGCCTCTCCCGTTGCAGAGCACAGGCTCCGGACGCGCAGGCTCAGCGGCCATGGCTCACGGGCCCAGCCGCTCCGCGGCATGTGGGATCTTCCCAGACCGGGGCACGAACCCGTGTCCCCTGCATCGGCAGGCGGACTCTCAACCACTGCGCCACCAGGGAAGCCCGGCAAGGGGCTTTTAAATGATCTGGACCAGTGCCGCTCCTCTTTTTTCTCTGCACCAAACACTTCACAGACACAAAATATTTGTAGTAGAAATCATTGCAGGGCTGGGTATCAGAACCGGGGTGGAGGTGGGCGCATTGGGAGGAAAGGGATGAGGTGGGGAAGGGAAGCAAGGCGGTTCTAAAAACAACCCAGCCAGGTGAGCGGGAACTTGCCTACTGAGCCTCCCAGGAGTCATTACTGCTCCAGGGAGCCGCTCTCCTTTGGGACTGCTGTGACTGAGGCCACCATCCCTCAAGGGTTACACTGGGTCATACGTAGGCCACTCCTCCATATCTGCTGGCCCTAAGTTCTCTGGAATTCCGCCAAACACACCTGCTATCCCTTCCTACATGACCGTTCTTCAAATACCAGGAGTCAGATCCCTTCTAAGACTCCTTTTCTACATGAAAGTTCTGCTATTTTTTTTTTTCTTACCCATCCTACACTCTCATCCCTCAGGACCCTGCTATGTGCCAGGTGAGGCCAGGTAACCTGAAAAACAAATCCATGATACTGTGTCAGTCAGTGGTAATAAGTTACTCTTATGTCTACAATCGCAAAACAGGAAGAGGCCTTAGAGGTCAGCTCAACCCAACTCCACATCGATACGTGGAAAAAAATGGAGGTTCAGTTGTTGGTGGGTAAATTAGGACCAACATGCAAATTTCTGAACCCTCAGCATAGCAGGGCATGTGCCAGACCACATTCCCGGGAAACATTTTAACAGGCAGCAAATCAAAGTTTAAGGCGGGATTAACTAACAGCGCGATAAAGAATCCAGCCTGCTGTAGTTTTTGCCTCTTTTGGCACACTCCATATAATTTACTTTTACAAGATAAGATCCTCCCGAAACCAGTGGGGCTCCTAAGGATGCTTTTTTCTTACTATTAACCTGATAGTTTGTGGTTGTTACTGTTTTGTGGGTAAAATACTCACACAAAGTGAGTTGTTCTTCCCCTTGTTTTCGGTTGGTGGTATTTTATCTTCAAAGACGTAGCTCTATGGATGCAACTTATTTCCAAAATTGAAAGATCCTCAAAGGACCAAATAATAGTAAAGTGTGGGATTGTATTACGTAGCAGGTGTATCATTCCCTATGAAGGAAGGAGAGAGGAAAAAAATTCAAAACAGTATAATTGGTGTGAACATTTTGCTGAAAATACACAAAAAGTTCATATAATTCTTTTAAATGAACTTTTAATTTAGAATAGTTTAAGATTTACAAAAAATTGCAAGGATAGTACAGAGAGTTCCATATACCCCACACCCAATTTCTCCTATTATTAACATTTTACATTAGTATGATACATGTAACACAATTATGAACTAATATTGATGCATTATTATTATTAACAAAAGTCCTTTCTTTATTCAGATTTCCTTTGTTTTTATCTAATGTTCTTTTTCTGTTCCAGGGTTCCACCCAGGATATAACATTACATTTAGTCATCGTGTCTTGGCTATGACAGTTTCTTAGACTTTCCTTGTTTTTGGTGACAATTGTGAGAAGTATTGGCCAGGTGTTTTTTTTTTTTCCAACTTTTGTGGTTTTTTTGGCCACGTGGCGTGGCTTGCAGGATCTCAGTTCCCTGACCAGGGATTGAACCTGGGCCATGGCAGTGAAAGCCAGGAAAAGCCAGGAATCCTAACCATGAGGCCACCAGGGAACTCCCACCGGCCAAGTATTTTCTGGGTCTCTCAATTGGGACTTGTCTGATTTTTCCTTATGATTAGAGTGGGATTATGGGTTTTATGGAAGATGATCTAAGAGGCAAAGCGCAGTTCTCAGCAATTGTATCAGGAGTATATGCTATCCACATGACATAGCTGTTGTTAATCTGGATCACTTAGCTGAGGTAGTATTTATCAAGTTTTTCCACCATAAAGTTATTCTTTTTCCCCCCTTTCCATACTGTACTCTTTGGAAAGAAGTTGCTATTTGTAGCCCACACATAAGGAATAAGGAGTTATGCTCCGCCTCCTATGATCCATTTGGAGTTAATTTTTGTGAAATGTATAAGGTCTTTGTCTAGTTTTATTTATTTTTGCATATGGATGTCCAATCGTTACAGCACTGTTTAAAAACTATCCTTTGAATTGCCTTTGTGCCTTTGTAAAAATCAGTTGACTATATTTGTGTGGGCAATTCATTTGACATTGAAGGTACACTTGAGAGTGATTCTTGAGAAAATTAGTTGACTTTGATTTTATTTCCACTAGTCTGTGTAATTTCATTTTATTAAAATCTTTTATCTCCACACAGGTAACTGTCATCTCAGCCTTTGCAAGTGGCTTCTCTTAATAAGAAACAAAAAATCTTCAATTTTCTCTTCCGTAGGTAAGATTAATAGAAAGGAATTTTAGAAAACCTCCACTGTCCCGGTATTGTTTATCTTTTGAGAAAAGGGAAGATGCCTGTGAATGACTTAAGATCAAACAGCTGGCAAGTGGTAGCACCACTAACCAATGATCAATGATTCATCGAGGACTCCAGCCAGGACTGTCACCCCGCATGGTCTCCTAATTTGAACAGAGGCTTCTGTCTCTTCAGATCATTTTCTCCAGTCATACTAATTCATAAATATACATACTTCTCAGGTGACTGAGTAAACAAATCCTCCACAAGGCTAACCAGAAAACTAGCCCAGGGGAAATCACCCTGAGAAGGTTGGTTAGCGCAAAGCACTAACGAGGCAACTCCTGAGTTCTTGCACCCCGGAAGACAGCTTATTTTTGATCTGCATCCAAATGGCACCTATAAAATCTCTTAAGTTTCTGGTCACAAAAGGAACTCAATGAGAAAATGCTGGATTTTATATGTGCAATCCACTACTATTATTGGGAAATATAGCTCAATAGCTCAACGGGCACATCCTGTGGATACTGTTAGGAGGATAATTTTCACATGAGAAAAACAATAGTGCACCTAACCTTGTGTGGGTGGGCATTATGTTAGGTGAGTATTTTGTTCACAAGCAAATAGACATATGGAGAGATGATGAACCACTCAATAAATGGAAGGAGAAACTTGACATTTTGATTCCACAGAATTTCTTAAATATATTAAATAGATTTGTGAAGCTATGAATAGTTAGGTCTGTATGCTAAACAGTTAGATCACAAGATGCTTCCTAGTCTTTCATACATCATCCAAAGCAGCAAAAATGATCTTGGACAGTGAATGGAGGGGTTAATTTTATTCTTTCATTAAACTTTATTCAGATCTACTGCCCTAACCATCTTGCCAATTCTTTTAAAATATATTTGACTTTAAAACATTTCTCCATGATCTCCAAAATCATTATGATTAATTATAAAAGTCATCATTTCTAAACCCCCTGCTGTGTGCGTAATATTATCTTAAGCACATTTATGCTCATTAGTCGCATGCAGTCTTCACTTCAGTTCTATGAGGTGCATTACATCATTGTTTTCATTTTGAGTGATTAAGAAAACGACAACAACCCTGTAGTTTATGTTCAAAATTGTCATGACTTGTGCTTACTGCGTCCCAGTCAAAACTCTAACTTCTTTATGTCCCTGATCACAGCTAGCTGCCCGCGAGATTGAGTCATTTCATTAATTCATACTACTATGAAAATGATGACAGATGTTTATCTGTATAGAAGATTTGGAGAAATCAAATCTAATGGTAGATTTTTATGTCAGTGAAAAGACATTGTTGGGAAAGGGAGTGCAGGAGACAGGGAAGGATTTCATACCTTCCTTTCAAATACACTTCTTAAATGTTTACCTGGTAAGATGGAAAACCAGGTATGTGTGTCTATCAATAAGAACAGCGTGTATTAGAGAATGAAGACTTGGCTTCTTCAGGGAGTACTGCTGGAAAGAGTAGAGACCTATGTATGTGGTGGGATGTTCTGTCAAGGTTATCTACCCACAGGTGGGATAAGTGAATTAACTGTAGTTCTGCAGCTAAGAATTCACAGGTTGCAATTATAATAATTAGAGCATGTCCAGGCCAAGGTTTACAAAAATAACTTAGGTGATGGTTAGTATTGGGTACTGTTTTTGGTCAAATATACATATTTGTTTTTATTTTCTATTTTTCTTCCACTTAAAATTAGACACATTTCTTCTTGGTCTTTTGTACTTTAGACAGACATTATTGGGCAGCGTGGATTCAAAAATACATCTCTATTCAGTTTAGGCTAAATTGGAACTCTCACATTCTTATGGTTTGGGGCTATGAGAAAACAGAAGAACATTTTGGTGACCTAAATAATTTGACCTGTCGGGATTCTACATCATTTTAACCAAAACATATACTATCTATGGCTACTGTAGTTGTACAAGACGCATACCCTATATAGATTAAAAGTGAGGGCTCTGGAGTCGGACTATCTGAGTTCAAATTCTAGCTCTGCCATTTACTAGTCATGGACCATAAACATTTGTTTAACTACCTTGTACCTCAGTTTCCTCATTTGTAAAGTGAGAGCAATAATAGTACTTTTTTCACAGGATTGCTGTGAGAAATCAAAGAATCACTTAGAACAATGCTTGGTACAAAATAATCATTCACGTTTGTAGCCACGTAATTTTGGAAAAGATGAGACAAATTATTAACAACAGGAAAAAGTGATCGTGATGAAAGTGACAATAGGGCTCATAGTTATGAAGGCAAGTTGTGGAGTTATAAAAATCTTTGCCTTATAGAATGTTCTTGGTTTGGTCACATACACACACACATAAAAAGAGTTTGGTAAATTCCAGCTATAGTTTTTTCTTTAATTCAACAACTATTTATTGAGCATCTACTATGTTCAGGCATTTTATTAGGCACTGGGAATTCAGCAATGAAGAAAGCAAACTCCGGTCCTCATGGAGATTATATATATTAAGGAGAGATATAGAAAATACAGACATGAATAATGGGAATTCCCTGGCTGTCTAGTGGTTAGGACTCGGCACTTTCACTGCAGTAGCCTGGGGTTCAATCCCTGGTCGGGGAACTAAAATCCTGCAAGCTGCACAGTGTTGCACTCCACAGTTCATATCTATAGTTTTAACTAATAATATACATTCTTTTCATCTATTTTTCTTAAGCATGTTAATCATACTTAATTTAACTGTTTCTTGATAAGCAAAATATCTGGATTAATATCTCTATCTTTTGCTTGTTTTTTGATTTACAATGTTGTGTTAATTTCTGCTGTAAAGCAAAGTGACTCAGTTATACATATGTATACATTCTTTTTCATATTCTTTTCCACTGTGGTTTATCACAGGATATTGAATACTGTGCTATACAGTAAGACCTTGTTGTTTATCCATTCTATGTATAATAGTTAGCATCTACTAATCCCAAACTTCCAACCTATTCCCCTCCACCCCTCTTGGCAACCAGAAGTTTGTTCTCTATGTCTGTTTCTGTTTCATAGATAAGTTCATTTGTGTCATATTTTGGATTCCACATGTAAGTAATATATGGTATTTATCTTTTTCGGACTTACTTCACTTAGTATGATAATCTCTAGGTCCATCTATGTTGCTGCAAATGGCATTATTTCATTCTTTTTTATGGCTGAGTAGTACACCATTGTATATATGTCCCACATCTGCTTTATCCATTCATCTGTCAATGGACATTTAGGTTGTTTCCATGTCTTGGCTATTGTAAATAGTGCTGCTATGAACATAGGAGTGTATGGAACCTTTCAAATTATAGTTTTGAAGTGAGTGAGATTTCTGGATCATATGGCAACTCCATTTTCAGTTTTTTGAGGAACCTCTATACTGTTTTCCACAGTGGCTGCAGCAAATTTTAAAATTAATTTTTATTGAAGTATAGTTGCTTTACAATGTTGTGTTAGTTTCTACTGTACAGCACAGTGAATCAGCTATATGTATAAATATATCCCCTCTTTTTTTGGATTTCCTTCCCAGTTAGGTCACCACAGAGCATTAAGTAGAGTTCTATTACTATCTTTCTCTTTATGGTTTTTAGTACTTGTTTCTGTGTCCTGGAATGCCTGGGAAATTTTGATCCAATTTGATCCAGACATAGTATTTTAAAAATTAGAGGGTTTTAGGGTAAAATCTTCCTCCAGAGAGGCTTTACTCCTTCTACTAGGGAGCTGATCACTTTAATCCAATCAGAGGTAGAACCAACTGCAGGCTGCATTACAGATTTTTATTTTTAGACTTTATTTTTTAGAGCAGTTTTAAGTTCACAGAAAAACTGAGCAGAAAGTACTGAGTTCCCATTTGCCTCTTGCCCGCACCCTTGCATAGCCTCCTTCATTATCAACGTCCCTCACCAGAGTGATACATTTTTTTTAATTTATTTTATCGAAGTACAGTTGACTTACAATGTTGCATTACTTTCTACCGTACAGAAAAGTGATTCAGTTATATATACACAAACATATATATATAAACACGTGTATATATATATATATATATATATATATATACTTTTTCATATTCTTTTCCACTGTGGTTTATCACAGGGTATTGTATATAGTTCCCTATGCTACACAGTAGGAGCTTGTTGTTACCCATTCTACATATAATAGTTTGCATCTGCTCATCCCAAACTTCCTGTCCACCCCTCCCCCACCTCCACCCCCTGGGCAACCACAAGTCTGTTCTCTATGTCTGTGAGTCTGTTTTGTAGATAAGTTCATTTGTGCCATATTTTAGATTCCACAGATAAGTGATATCATATGGTATTTTTCTTTCTCCTTCTGACTTACTTCATTTAGTATGATAAACTCTAGGTCCATCCATGCTGCTGTCAGTGGCATTATTTCATTCTTTTTTATGGCTGAGTAGCATTCCATTGTATATATGTACCACATCCTTTTTGTCCTAGAATGGTACTTTTTTTTTTTTTTACTAGGGATGATTCTACATTGACACATTATTATCACCCAAAGTCCAGAGTTTATGTTAGGGTTAACTCTTGGTGTTGTACATTCTACAGGCCTTGACAAATGTATAATGACATGTATCCATCATTATAGTGTCATACAGAGTAGTTTCACTGCCCTAAAAAATCCCTTGTGTTCCACTTATTCATCTCTCCATACCCCTAACTCCTGGCAACTACTGATCTTTCTATTGTCTTCATAGTTTTGCCTTTTCCAGAATGACATATAGTGCATTACAGTTTTTGTGAGACTCCTTTACATCTCTGATCTGTCCCTGTTCCTAGAGAGTAGCCCTCTGCTATAGACTGAATGTTTATGTCCCCCCCAAATTCATATGTTGAAACCCTAACCCCCTAATGTGATGGCAATAGGAGGTGCAGCCTTGAGAGGTGATTTGGTCATGATGGTGGAGCCCTCATGAATGTGATTAGTGCCCTTATAAAAGAGACCCTGCAGAACTCCCTCATCCCTTCTGACAAGGGAGGACACAGCAAAAAGATGGTCATCTATGAACAAGGAAGTTGGCTCTGGCCAGACACTGAATCTGCCAGAGTCTTTTATTTATTTATTTATTTATTTATATTTTTGGCCGTGTTGGGTCTTCGTTGCTGCGCACGGGTTTTCTCTAGTTGCGGTGAGCGGGGGCTACTCCTTATTGTGGTGTGTGGGCTTCTCATTGTGGTGTCTTCCAGAGTCTTGATCTTGAACTTTCCAACCTCCAGAACTGTGAGAAATAAATGTTTGCTGTTTAAGTCACACAACCCGACCCAACTAAAACACCCTCCTGGAGTTCCACCTGAGGACTTGGGGTGCTCATTGTATCCCTGTCCTCCTGTGAGTCTTTTAAGTTTGCAAAATCTCTGTTCTACTTTATAGAGACTTTCTATTTAGTTTCTTAACATCTTGATCCATGTAGTGTCAGAATCTGGGAAAACAGGTCAAGTGTCAGACTCGGTTTTCCAGACACCCTTCTCACTGGCATCCCAGCCTTACAAGATTCTGATTTTTCTCTCCAGCCCCCCAAACTGCCGACAATTCTGCTGCCTTCTCTGCCTCTTGGTGATCTCCTGCCCAAATCTCTGGCTTAGATTCCTGGCCCCTTGCCAGGTACTCAGAACTGGCAAGTGCCCCCAAAGAAAACTCAACTGCAGAATGCCAGCACTCTTGTCCAAGTTTCGTCTTTCTCCAGAATCTTATTGCTCAAGTCTGAGTTTCCCCAGCAGTTCTTCAATGCCTTCAGACAGGTACTGTTCTGGGTATTTTGTCCAGCTTTTCTAGTCATTCTCAGTGAAAGCACTGGCTTTCATCTCAGCCGAAAGCAAAAGTCTTGACATACATTCCTGACAGATGCTTCTATATTTTCTCATTTATTCTGTTAAGATTGACAAATAATAGAAACAGTTTAGCCAAGCAATCTACCTACATGCTTGATTTTATGGATGATTTGTCATTCACAAGTATAAATCTGTACTTTAATTTAGGATGTTGCTATATTATTAACATATTTGATCATCTGTTGTGTAAATACTTACGAATTTTTTCATGAATTTATAAATGAATATCTGGTGGTCAATAATCACCATATTTGTGTACTATACATGAATTTCAACTGACCAATAGAAATATTGGGGAAATATAATTTTTTTAAACTGAAGTATAGTAGATTTACAATTTTGTGTTAGTTTCTGATAATTTTATTTTTTTGTAACTCAAATTACTTTCAATCTTGAGCTTCATTTTACTTGGTTGGCAGAAACTAATCTCAGTCAATGTGGGGATTTCCCTAGGACTGTGTTTAAATAATGAGGGACTTACATAGTGTCAAAGCATCAGGGATGGGAGGGATCTCAGTGTCATCTGTCCATGATGTATCTGCCACACGGGCATCATCTGTTCATGATGTATTCACTGACATGGCACCATCCTGTCTCCCCACTCAGTGGTCTAGTCTGGCATTTCTTGACCTTCATTCTTATCTATGAGGCTCCTTTAGATCCACTGGCTCTCTCTGTTTACCTTGTTTTCATCCATGAATGCAAAGGAAACTTCCCAGGGCTCCTGAACCATTCCAGTGGGATGAAATGATCCCACCTGTCTAGACACACTATCTATTTTTTCTATAGGACTTTGATGCCTCCCTGGAGCTGAGCTCTGACTCTCTTTTGGATCAATCTTCCAGATTTATGGGAGAGATAGAGGAATGCTTCACAATGCTTTGCTCCAATATTTTGTTCATGCCGAAAGCCCTTTGAATTTTCCTAACAACCGAAACATTTGAAACTCAAAATCCTGGCAGAGTTTGCTTTCTGTTGTCCCATGCATTCCCTGAAGCCATAATAACAGATTAGTCTAGCTGAAAAAGGGAAAATGAAATACTGGAGAGAAAAACAAAGCAAAACATTGGTTGCTATTTCAAAAAAATTACCGTGCTACGTGTGTTTTCATTCCATAAACCCTTACTTTCTTACTGAGCACCTCATCTACGCCAGGCAATATGCAAGACACCAGACTATCATGATAAATGAGACACAGTCCTCAGCTCAGCTACCACCAGACGGAACACAGACAAGAAAGAGGCAATTTCAAGACTTCTGGTTAAAATATGGCAGAGTAAACGTGTTTACTCACCCTCCCTCCCAAAATTACATAAAAGTAACAGTAAAGAGTTTTTTAAGAAACCATGAACATATAAAGACAAAAAATGAAATACTTGTAAGTAGAGTATATGGCAGCAATGGAATGTTGGAAACTAGAAAGAGGTGGACTAGTGGTAAAACTGATTAATAATTGAAACCAAAGCTGGCAGTAAGGAAAGCTAAGAAGAAGGCTGATTTGAACTACAGGATCTCAGAAATATTTAGAGATATTAGAGTAGGGGTGCAAGTGTTGCTGGCAATGGGAGGATTCATTGCTGGTCTGTAAAAGAAATGAACTGGCAGCCAAACTTCTTTTATACTTTCCTGGTGAGAGTGTGGTTGAGTCATCTGTGGGAAGCTAGCTAAAAACAAAAGCAAAGAAACAAACAAGAAACAATGTAAAACCTAGTCAGACCTGCTGTATAAAAAAAAAAAAAATTAAATTAAATTAAAAAATTAAAAAAAACCAAAAACAAAGAAACAAAAACCTAGTCAGATCACCTACAGGGATGTATACCAGTCTATTCCAGGCAGTTTTTAGAAATTGCTTTATTTTTAAATATGAGCAGACAACAGTGTTTTAAATTTTAATGTAGTCAAATGCATTAGTTTTCCTCTTATGATCTGTTATTTGTGGTCTTAATTTCTTTGTTAATGTAATGTCAAAACAAAGTAGAGTGAAACAATTGCTAAAAAGCACGTGTAGTATGTTACTAATTACATTGAAATGGAAACATATCAAGAAATACTACACATTGTTTTTCATTAGATACATGAATATGTAAGGGATAATAACAATAGTAATACTATTCTGTGTCTACAATATTTTATTTCTTTATTTTAAAATCTGTTTAATTAAGGTATGAATTGTAACAAGGTTTAATTGGGAACAAAGTATCCCTTTTTACTTTTCTATAATTTGAGATATTTCATAGTTAAAAGAAGATAAATAGGCAGCCACAATACCCTGAGGCAAGGCTTACCATAGAGGAAGGTACTTGGTGTTGGGGAACCCATAGAAAGGCAGATTGCTGGGTGGCTAGGGAAGAGTTGGGAGGGAGTGATGGCATGCAGTCTACAACCCAAGGGAAACACTGGCAGTGCTGGAGGGGGGGAAGCGGGGGCGGGAGGGGGGGCACCAGGAGTAGTGGAGCTGTGTTTCCCTAAGAAAGTTAGGGGCATTTGTGGTATGTGTGTTGGGGGAAATAGTGAAGATCCTATAAAACCAAGTTCTGTGAGTCTGGATCTCATCCCCAGGAAAAGGTGAAGCATAAAGAGGGCTGAGCATCAGGGCCAGGGAAGGTCCCTGGAGACCTAGTGAGTGAGGAACCTGGTGTCAGTATGTAATTGGCAGGAGCTCAAATTCTTTACAAAGGGGTTTTCCCCTAACATAATGCCTTCCTGTCTCAGCGGGCTATAGTGTTTTTGCCTTTTCCCCTTCCCCACGGCAGAGAGGAGGGAGGAGCCCTTGTTCCTAATTGCTTTCCCCTTGTGTCGCAGCCCCTGGCCTTCTAAAGTCTCCGCTAAGCGTGCCCAATGCTCCCTTCCTGTTCCATCAGCCGATCCCACCTGTCTCTCAGGCAGCCCCAGTTTGCAACTGTGAAGGCCTTGTCAATATGTTTTTTCTTTCTTAGTCTCCTTTCTAAGCCCAAACCCTTCCTCCTCTGTCCTTGTGAGTCGCCCGCGGAGCCCTCTAATTCCTGCCCACTGCCCTGACTCCTTTTCTCTGCCTGCCGGCCTTTCTGCTGCATGGCAGGTCCCCTTCCTGCAACGCGTGCTTGAGCAGAGCAGTGTCCCAAGTGAGCAGAGGTAGACGTTGATTTTCCTGTCCAAGCCAGCTTGAGAGACAAGGCAGGGCTTGTGCTATGAATCAGAGGGTATTTGTCATGGCTCAGGGGCTGGGGTTTACTTTTCTCAAAGGTAATTTTGGGAAAATATTTGGAAATATTTACTTTCTTTCACTTGTGTGATGTGAAAGCTCTTTCTATTTGGTGTTCTGAATTCCCTGTTTACACCTTCTAAAAGAGAGGTTATCCATCCAAAGGGGAAACATGATTTGGTTTTGGTGTTACGCACTACTTTTTTTTTTTTTATGTTGTCTTTTTTAGATTGAGGTAAAATTTACACATAGTAAAATGAATATAAGTAAATTGTGATTTTTGATCAATATCTACACCCATGTAGTTATAATCCAATCAAGATAGAGAAGCTTTCCATCCTTCCCAGGAAATTCTTTTGCTGCCCTTTTTGTTAACTTCACTCCTACAGCAAACTACTCTTGATTTCTCTCAGCTTAGCGTAGTTTTCATGTTCCTGAACTTCATAAAAATGGGATCAGATAGAATCTGTCCTTCTTGTGTCTTGCTTCTTTCTCTTTTGTTCAACACGTTTTTGAGATTATTCCTGTTGTGTTCTTTTTTTACTGCTGAATACCATCCCATTATATGAATATACCGCAATTCATTTATCTATTCTCATTGTGATAGACATTTCAGCTGTTCCTATACACTAGCGTAAACTAACTGTGTAGAAAGACGTAGAACTTTTCTTTATAGTGGAGAGTGTTCTTTATAAAATCAAAATTACATCAAAATTACTTGTAACTAGTAGTTACAAGTGAGGAAAGTGGGAGGAGCAAAAGGGTAGGGGATTAAGAGGTACAAACTATTAGGTATAAAATAAAATAACCAGGCTTCCCTGGTGGCGCAGTGGTTGAGAGTCTGCCTGCCGATGCAGGGGACGTGGGTTCGTGCCCCGGTCCGGGAAGATCCCACATGCCGCGGAGCGGCTGGGCCCGTGAGCCATGGCCGCTAAGCCTGCGCGTCCGGAGCCCGTGGCCGCAACGGGAGAGGCCACAAGAGTGAGAGGCCCGCGTACCGCAAAAAAATAAAAAAATAAAAAAAATAAAATAACCTACAAAGTTATATTGTACAACACGTGGAATATAGCCAATATTTTATAATAACTATAAATGGAGTATAACCTTTAAAAATTGTGAATCACTATATTGTACACCTGTAACTTATATAATACTGTACAGCACCTATACTTCAATTTAAAAAAAATTACATCCCTAGCTGATTATCTAACATACTGGACTTAGAGTCTCTGTATCTTACAGACTCTTCTATTATTGGAAAAATAGAAGCTTGAATGTCAAGATCCTTGCGGCCCTACTCCCCAGTTTCCTGAGTCAGCTGGCTTCTGGGAGTTCCCTGGCGGTCCAGTGGTTAGGACTCCACGCTCTCACTGCCAAGGGCCCGGGGTTAATCCCTGGTTGGGGAACGAAGATCCTGCAAGCCATGAGGCACGGCCAAGAAAAAAAGAAAAAGAAAAGTCTTGATGTTTCCTCAACTCCCATCCTGAGTCTTTAAGGCCATACTAAATAATAATAATAGAATTTTGACCTGTTACTCTGCATATTACTGTATGAACATTGAGTAGTTAATCCACTAAAAATATAATTAGTTTTACCGTGTTTCAAAAAGAAACTGGAGGAATAAAAGACAGTTCCTGGGTATTGTTTAAAGACCCCCTGGAGGCTTGAGTTAGGAGGACTGAGCACCCCACACTTGAAACTTGGGTCTGGAATTTTGTTCATGCTGACCTTTGCAGGTAAACTGTTTGAACTGGTTTTCTATTGCTCTGTCACAAAGTACCCCAAAACTAACTTGGTGACTGAAAACAGTAAACACTTTTTATTTCATCATTTGTGTGGGTCTGAAGTTCAGGAGGAGCTTAGCCGGGTGGATGAGCTCAGGGTCTGTTGTGAGATTGCTGTCAAGGTGTCGGCACACGTGGCCAGAGAGAAGCCTTAAGAGAAAATTGAGAAGAAGATGCTTAGTGATGGGCCTTAAAGGAGGAACAGCAGCTCACCAGGGAAACTGAAAGAAAGAATGTGTTTGAGGCAGGCAGAGGAGGTAAATGCAAAATAAGAAACTTTTTTTTTTTTTGTGGTACGCGGGCCTTTCACTGCTGTGGCCTCTCCCGTTGCGGAGCGCAGGCTCCGGACGCGCAGGCTCAGCGACCATGGCTCACGGGCCCAGCCACTCTGCGGCATGTAGGATCTTCCCGGACTGGGGCACGAACCCGTGTCCCCTGCATCGGCAGGTGGACTCTCAACCACTGTGCCACCAGGGAAGCCCAAAATAGGAATTTTTATGTGGTTCATTAGCAAGAAAGTAGAGAGTGCAGTAAAGTTGGAGGAAAAACTCAGGAAGGCCACAGTAACATCTTGCTAAAGAATTCTGAATATTTCCCGCAAGCAATTTGGATCTGCAAAAAATCTGTTGATTTTAAGCATGAAGTAACAATCAGATGAGCATTTAGAAGACAAATTAGAGAGAGGGAAAATTAAGAGGCCAGTAGAAAATGATTGCAAAGCAAATGGGTAGAAGGGAGCCGGAACAAGACAAGGAAGGGTGTTATTAGAATCTACCGCCTTAGATGTGGTGGTGCGAGGGGCTGGCGAGGGAAAGTGAAGGATCCAGAAGTATTGCCGGGATTCTGCATCAGTGACTGCTTAACAGTGATGGCTTTAACCAGGACAGGGAATGTGGAAGAAGCTGGCCTTGAAGGAAAAATGGTAAGTTCGGTTTGGGCATGTTGCTTGTGAGTTACCTGTGGCCCATCCTGGCTGAGACATGAGAAGCAGGCAGGGAGCATGTGAGCCTAGAGTGCAGGAGAGAGGTCTGAGCTGAAGATGAGGATTTGGAAGTGTCCTTTGTTGTGGCTGGGCCTGCTGGAGGCTGGGTGACACGGTAACGAATGAACATGGAGCTGTGGCTCAGCAAGGAACCCCTTATATAGGTTAGTGGTTCTCAGCTGGGGACAATTTTGCCCTGCAGGGGACTTTTGCCAATGTTGGGAGACATTTTTATTTCTCACAACAGGGGCGGGGGGGGGGCGGGGTACTACTGACAGTGGGTAGAGGGTGGAGAGGCTGTTACCAGAAAACTGGATTTGCCTCTTGGTGGGTATTGAGCCAAAAGACACAATCAGCCAAAGAGCAGGAGAAAGAAAGATTTATTATTACTTGCAGCAAGTGAGGAGAACACCGGGGATCTTTCCCAAAGGTCCTGGGATATCCTGGGATATCTCCCAGGACAGCAAAATTGGGGAAGTTTTAAGCTAAGGGTACATGCAAATTAATGAAGGGGCTTGAGCAGAGGAGAATTCAGTGTAGAATTGGGGCAAAGGTTGACGGAGCCCAAGCTTTACTTGACTGAAGTCAGAGAACGTCAACATCATCATTCCATCCTCCGCCTGGGTGGGTGCTTTATTTCCTGCAGAACTCAAATATACATATAAGATTGTTATGTGTATCCCTGGAGGAGGACCTAGGACTCTATTTCATGCTGAACTATTATTTCTTGTAGCCATGTTTTTGCCACAAGAAGAAAGCTGGTCTCTGAGAGAGGAAAATGAGACAGAGAGAGCTAAGAGTGTGTGATCAGTCATACTTTCACTTTATTGGCATTTCTGTTTCTGTTTTTCTTTTTTAACTTCTATGAAATTAATGTGGGAAGGAAGGATCCTGCTTCCATAAAGTTGAAGTTAGCACTCACTTCCCAAGACCTTGAAGTATGACTGATGACATGCTCTTAGCTCTCTTTTTACCAAAACTAGCTTGAGCTGCGTTTCTGTCACTTGAAACTAAGAAAGTCCTGACTTAAACAGCTTTGTTAATTTAGCCTGAGAAGAAGCTAGTGAAAGGAAAAGATTTAAATACAGATGAGAATAAGATCATTATCCTGGAGGATGAACCTTAAACCTTGGGTAGGAAGAGGGTCCTCTCACCTTCTGAGTAAGAAAGAAGGAGGTAAGAATGGGCATGGGTGAAGATGAGTTTGTAGGTGTAGGGTGAGAATTCAGGGCAAGGAGACTGGCTGAGTAGGAATTAATCTCATCTGCTGGGAGAAAGGATGAGGGCTAGAATCTTAAGAGAGCAGTGAAGATTAAAATAAATATGATGAGGGATGGAAAAAGAGCTGAGCAGGGACATATTAAAGGGTCACTAAGAAACGCCAAGGGCCCAGTTGAGACGGATGACTCCAAATCTGTTTCATGGCCACTCTATGGTATGATTTTGTTGTGTCCAACTGTCCTCAGCAGCCTGCATGTAGGGGCAGATGATGGTGGGGTAGCAGTTACTTGGATGTGTGAAGAGAGTAGACTGGAGGAAAGTGACAAGACTGTGGGGAAATGACTTACTCTATAGGCCATAGGTAGGATAGACAGGAAACGAAGCAGGAGAAAGGATGGGTGGTAGTCTGGGTGGGAAGAGAGGCTAGGGGTGGGTGAAGTCTGAGAGTACTAGCAGATGTGGCTGGAATGCCAGGAGAACATGGAGGAAAGGAGGGAACTTCTGGGGGTGGGAATTAGTAAGGTTTTAGAGGAGGAACCGTGTAGAGAATGGCAGTGTTCAGGGTGTGAGAGAGCAAACCCTCATTCCCTCTCATCCAAATAATAAGGTTGCATAAAGGGGAAAAAAATAACACTACTTCCATCCATCACGTGCCTTGATATCCCCGTTAGGCTGACTTCTGGGAAGGACACCACCCTCCCGCCCTCCTTCTCCCAGCCCTCCACGCTGCACATACACACCCACCCGGCAGCAAAGGCTTTCCTTGTTTAAGCCTACTTCCTACTCTTACCTCCTACCCTAAGGTTAACAGAATTCTGCTGTGTCATCTCATTTAATCTGCTAGACCGAGCACTGTAATTAGACAGATTCTATCTTTTCTTTTTTTTTTGAATCACTGTATCCTGAGTGCCTATGACAGGGTGTGACACACAATAAAGTTGTTGAATGAATGAAGATAAACTTCAGATAAAGAAACCAATGCTGAGAGTACCATAAACTGGCCCCAGAAATGGGAGTGGGCTGGGGGTAGGGGACCAGTGCTGAGAAGCTGGCTGTTGATGGGTAAAGTCTGCTGCAGTGGATGCAGAGGGACCTACTTTGGGTTTTTAAGCGGGATGGGTGGGGACTGAATCATCAGCATGGAAGAGATGAGGGTGGGGTTTCGTGGTGAGAGTTTTTTGGAAGGAGAAATAGGGATGAGAAATTGAAACCAGTCTTCCTGTTATTTTTAGGCATTAAACAAGTGAGCTCATCTAATCCTAGCCACCACCCCAAATTAGGAAAAATCAAATCATTGTCCAAGGTCACACACTACTAAGATCATAAAGCAAAACTTTACCCACCCGGGGATGAGTCCTCCTCAGAATTCAGAATCCCTGTCTGGGACTACATCTATTCCACTGGCAAAATTCTCTCTTACAAGGTTTCCTTTTAACTTTTTTTATATCTTCCTAGTCATTTTGAGTATCAATGGTTTGCAGTTAATAACCCACACCACAATGGATTCATTCAGCCATTCACACATCCATTCAAAACATTCACTGCGCTGCTATGAGCAGGTACTAAGTGTTCCTAAGGGCACTGTGCTAGGTGTTGGGGACTCAGCAATGAACAAGAGAGACAGGATGCTTGTCCTTTTATAAACAGGCTGAGTAGTTTGGGGTTTCTTTTTACTAATTGCTCTGAAGATCTTAATCAAGCTTAAAAATCCTTCCTGAAAGATTCCTATCAGAAACTTTTTTTACCTAATTATTTACCCAAGACCTATATTCCAGTCTCCTGCTAGGGAAGCTGACTTACATGTTACTGGATAAACACAAATATTGTTTTGCATAAAAACAGTGGAAGGCCTTCTAAAGATAAAAATCTCCTGAGGAGTCTCTGCTTTTAATTTCTGGTGAGCACGTGGATCTCAATAAGGGGAGATTATTAAAGAGTCTCCTCATAATTTCACACTGTTGGCTCAGGATGAGTTTCTGAAAGTAAATCTGGACCTATTTCTCCAAAGGACATTACAACCACTTTAAGTCTAAAGGGCAAGGTTTGGGGGGGGGGGCACTAGAATGCTGGCTACGTTCCAGTATTACTTCTGGGAGGTAGAAGTGATGGTGAAAATGGACAGGGCAGAATCTGCAGAAGAATCAGGCCTCACCTTCTCACCCTGGGAGGTTCAGGGATGGATGAGATGAGGCCACGTAGACGGCTTGAATTAAATTCCAAATGGTGCTTCTGGAGTCTTTGGCCACATCAGATGGGGACCGTGGGAGCCTGCATATGGAGAGGAGTATAGAGGGTGGGAGTCTCATTTTGCTGTACTTGATAGGGGCCACTGATGGGAGACTCTAGTAGAGGAAGGATAGGAGGGAACCAGGAAGCATCAGCTTGGCCCTGGAGAGTTGGGGCCTGCCAGGCCTGAGGGATTGGCTGGTGATAGGACAGGTCCTGTTGCACGGGGCAGTGGGACCATCAGAGAGTAATTTGTTTTAAATGTGACAGTAGGGGCTGAATCATCAGGTTAGGAGCCGAGAATGGTAGTGAGGGTTTTTCAAAGGAGGAAGAACTGTGGAGGAATGAAACCAATCCTCTTATAATTGCTAGGCATTTTTACAAATTAGCTCATTTAATCCTTAATTTCTTGCAATTCACTATCTTGTCTGCGTTTCTTCTTCTTTAAGTAATCATAATTTGTAACAACTATATTTATTCAATGAAATTAATTTAAAAAGAAGACTAATTGAGAATTTTATATTCTAAAGAACAAGACTAACTCTTGTAGAATTAGGGAAAATTGTTTTACTTATACAAAGCCTAATACTCATTTTTTTTCTCTTTATGCATCAGTATAATTAAGGGAAGCAGTAGGTCAATGAATATATGATGAAAATATTAGATTTGAGACATGTAGAAATTACAACACAAGGAAGCTAGACCTGTTTAGAATAAATTGGCTAGTTCCTGAATGATCCAAATAATTGAGGTAAAGAGGGAAATCAGGAAAGTCTCCAGTTTACAAATAAATTGAGGTTCAAAAATGTGTTTGGGGACTTCCCCTGGTAGTTCAGGGGTTAGGACTCTGTGCTTGCACTGCAGGGTACGTGGGTTCTATTCCTGGTCGGGGAACTAAGATCCCACAAGCTGCGTGCCTTGGCCAAAAAAAAACAAAAACAAAAATGGGTTTGTAAATTAGTTATCTGAGGTTTGGTACATTTCCCCAATGAAAAGAAAATTTTAGGTATGGCTGTAACCTGACACCTGATTATCTCATCAGAAAATAGCTGAAATCCATTATTTGTACACAAGAATTGCACAGCAAACAAACCAAAATTGTCACAAAATACTTGAAATTAATGCAACATAAAGACAACGCACTAAGAAGACTTTAATTTTAAATTCAAGAAAGAGAAAGTTTAATTAGGAGGTTGAAAGAGTTAACTGAAGAATCTGGTGGAGAGTCTGAGGATGCCCTTTGGACACTGAGTAGGGACTTTTGGGCTAGATGACAGACACTGTTTTTAAGACATAATAAAGGAGATTTTCTGAGTGCCCATCATTTATAACACCCAGTAGTTAAAAAACACCACTCATTCAAAATCCATCAATTAAATATACCATTCAAAGCAGAGTCTTTAGGTGGTAGTTTTTATGCACTTTGCACTCCAGCCATTTTAGAAATTCAATTCACACACACACAAAGGCACTTTCCTTCTTTTGGTTTTGCTGTTCACTTAACCAGATCACCCTTTCTCCTCTTCATTTCCTGACAAAATATCCTCCCTCGAAGCCTAATTCAAATGACACATCCATCAATTTTTTAAATCCCTTGACAAAATATTAGCTGTCTCTCTTCTGAAACCCATTGCATTTTGATTACATTTTATGCATCTCGTTTATGATTTACAGTTTGTCTCCCATTGTAGTATTTGTATTCATGCTCTATCTGTAATGTTAATGGGAGTAGACTCTTGTGTAGGCGTTCTCCACAGCTTCAGACCACCTTTGCAAAACAGTGTTCCCCTCAGCCTGATTCCCCAGCTCCATTTAATTTTTTTTATAGAGGACTTCATACTGGACATAATAGGTATTTTTTATTGTCTGTCCCCTCCCCCAGAATGTATGACTTATGAGGGCAGGGACTTTGTTTCATTTACTGCATTACCCTATCCCCAGTGCCTAGAACTGCACCCGGTCCACAGTAGGAACTGAATAAATCCATGTAACTGGAAGTGAAAGAAATACCAACTGGGGTATGTATATCAAAACACTGAGTCTAATAATTCATTAATTCTATCACTATTTACCTGCAGGACACAGCAAGTCATTAACCTGTGATGGGCATCATTTTCCTATAAAATCAACAACATCGTTAAACATAGGATTGCTGAGCTCTGGTGTCATTCCATTACTCTGAGAGTAGAAACTGAGAGAGATGATGAAGTAAAGGACTTCAAGTAAGTGGATGTGTGAGGGGAAAAGAATGCTCCAGGCCACACTGAAGGAGCTACTCTTGGTGAAGGTCAGAGAGAAAATGATAAGCAGAAGTGAGGAGAAAAAGATGCAGAGGAAAGGGCTGCCTTCAGACTCTTTTGCCTGTCAACAGTGCTCTGGGAGAGGTGCTCAAAGTAGAGAGGAGATGTGCTCAAACTAGGGAGCCTGAGGCCACGTAGAAATGCTGGCTGCTTGGGAAGAGGCTTCCAGGGAAGAGGAAAGGCAAGATGAAAGGGGAGTGTGTGTGTGTGTGTGTGTGTGTGTGTGTGTGTGTGTGTGTGTGTGTGTGTGTGTGGCGAGCTCCACATGCTTTGCAATTTTGCCTCTCTCTCCAGCAAACAATCACTCTGCTGTGACTTTGTCAAGGCCTGATTAAGCGTGTGGCTCATATGTGAAAGCAAATGAGAAGTTCTATCTATACAAAGAACACATTCGTTCTACATTTAATTTATGACAAAAGCTCTTCTTTATTCCCCAAAGCAGACTAGATTCTTATCTCTTACCTTGAATCTCCACAGCACTTTGCGCTTCTCATCCTAGAATATCTTACTGCGTCTAGGGTTGCCGGCTTCCGTCCTCTTGCTTCCCGGCGCCCGCCCGGTGCCGCCCCTCTCGCCACGCTAGTAAGTCTGAGGAGGGCACTGTCTTTCTGTCTTTGCGTTCTCTGCACCAGCCTAGTACAATCTCCTGTAGTGTCTGTCTCCGTCTGTCTTTCTCTCTCTCATACTCATGTATTTTACGTTTAACTAATAATAGGGAATGGCTCAAATTTAAGTTATTTGAAAGTTCTAGGCTGGTTCTGAAAATAGGAACCGACCCCAGGCGGAGGTTTTTAAATTTCCCAAGTAAGTCACCATCGAGATATATACATTTAAGAGAAGGCCATCTAGGAAGCAACGATTGACACTTTTCTTTTTAAACAAACTTAAAAATAAACTTGGGAATTCTAAACCGTGGTCAAAGACGCGCTGTCCTTGCCCGCAGAGACTGTCTGGTCTTCACGCCCCTACACCGTTAAGGCCGAGCACCGGGTGAGGCCCGCGTTCCTGCGGCCACAGAGGGGAGGGAGGCCCCAGCGATCCCAAACACGGGGTCCTGGACAACTCCCCACGCCCTCCCGCTGCGCGAAGGCCAGGCTGTCCCCGGGGCCCTCAGGGAGCCGCGCCCCTCCCAGGCTGCGAGAACTCGGACCGGCCGGGCTGCACGCAGGCGCACTGAAGCCCGGGCATGGGCGTGTAGGAGGCGCGCAGGGATGGGCCGGCGGGGGCGGGGCGGGGCCGATGCCGTTTCCGTTGCTTGGAATCCCCAGAAAGCAGCTGCCTGGAGCGTTCTCTGCCCGCGTCTCTGCGCCGTCGCTCTCCCGGAGGTTCAGGTCTGGGTGAGTGAGAGCGCGCCTAGCCCGCCGAGGGCAGCGGGGGCGCCGGGGTGGAGCGGACGCTCGGCGGAGGGCTGTCCCAGGAGCTGCGGAGAGGGCGGGTCTGCGGCGGCGCCCGGGGGGCTGTCTGGACGCCGCGGCGGCGAAGTCCCGCTCGCTGAACCCGCCATCTCTCTCTTCTCTTGCAGTCCTGCATCAGTCACCTTCTCCTGACCTGGGCAGTCGCCATGGCACAGGTAAGACCGTGCGCCCCCGCGCAGCGCTCGGATTTACCAACTTTGTAAACTGTTCAGGAGTTCTAGAATTTGTTGGAAAGCCAGAAGAGTTTAGGAGTAAACTGAATCTGTCTTCGGGAATTTCTTACACTTTCTGTTTCCCCTTTGTTCCCCTTCCTAGGGAGCGCCCGCCCGAACCTGCTCCCACCTGGCGCTGCAGCGCAGCCGCCGGTGACGTGGCCGGATTTGGGGGGCGCTCCCTCTTCGTGAGTGAATGTGTAAAAGGGAGCCTTCCTAAAAATCCAGAGAGTGGCTGAAATTAGAACCAGAGCAAGTACAACTCCTTGTGGTCATGTGAAGCGAACGCATTTCTTTTTTTCTTTTCTTGGCTTTATTTATTTATTTCGCCAAGTTTCCTGTATTTGAATACTATGAGTGGGCGTTGGCTTTTTCCAGTAGAGTTGTAGTGGAGCTTTTTCCAGTCGCTCAACCCAATTTAACTAAAAGGAACATTTCGTCGTTGGCACAGATTTTTTTTTCCCCCCCAAACAAAAAGATTAAACCGAAGAGCTGCTTTTCCTCAGTAACGAACTCGCGGAACGAGTTATGAATTGAATCTGCCTTGGGACTGTTTCAAAATTTGATTACCTAATAACGGCTTTCTTTGCTGTTCTTAACATTTATCAAAAATGTAGGGAAGAGAAAATCATTTAATTTATATAGCACTCTTTAAAAATTGACCGTGTTGTACAATCTTTTGTGAATAAAATATCGGTGCTTACGACAGCTCCACCCCGAAACTAATTTTACAAGATCTCATCGATCTAACTGGCTTGTCAGAGTCCAGAAACTTTTTTTAAACAAGTGGTTCAACTCAAACAATGCCCTCTTTCATGTATAGTTCACTTAAAAAAAAATCAGATTGACTTATCAAAATTGAATAAGGTTTCATGATCCTTTCCAAGACAAGATGGGAGGATTAAGAGGAGTTGGTAATTTTATTAAATTTATACAGTACTTCCATTCTTACTTCCTCTTTTGCACTTAAGAAGTGTTACAAAAAACCAGGTCTCATATTACTTCAAGTGGAAACTTCGGTTTAGATTCTTCAACATATAAAGGATACTTTTATATGGAATTAACTTTGCTGAGCATTATTTTTCCAATCTTGATATGCTGGTGTGGTGATGTAAATGATGATTTCGCAAGCATTAAAGAATAATTCTCTTTATCCTAGCTCTTTTGGCTGTTTCTCTTTTGTAAATTTACCCAGTGATTTCTGAAGTTTTTCAGTCAGTTCCTTTAATTATGTAGACTCTACCCAAGATAGCATAAGTGAACACATTTCCCCAAATGTGGACATTGATAATTTCAAAGGATGAAAATAGTGTAAAAGCCCTTATATATACAAAACCTGGGAGAATGGTGGCTTGTAATATAGAATTTTGTACATGACCTCTATTACAATATAACCAGGACTGTTTTCTATCCAAGCCACAGTTTTTAGTTATCATAAAAGTTACAAGTAATATTAAGAAAGATAGTGTTGAATTTTACACTAGCTTTGTTATTAGTTATCCTTGGAAACCATGGAAGTAAAACATTTTGTTAAATATTTAATATTAAGGTGAAGTTTTGTTGGCTTTATACTTACATTTGATGGTGTGCAGAATGCCTACATTATGGAATTGCACTTTTACTGTCTAAAATTTCCTTTGGACCCCAGTGTAAGCTGAAGTACTTCAGTGTTGGGTTTCAGACAGTTTCCATGGTAGTACCTTTTGTTGACGTGCGGTATGGGCTTCCACTCTCTGGCCATCTGTAGAGTAATGGCATCATGGCTGACTCTTAGAGGTGCACATTCTGGCAATTTAAAATATGTTGTTAAATATTAATGTCTTTTATTTAATGAAAAGTGAAAATATAGCCTCCCACAACAGTGATTCTTCATGTTTATGAGCTACATCTTCCATACCAGTGGTTTTCTCTTCTTACTTAACATTGGGACCACCCTGCAGATAACACTTTGCAGATATCCAGGAATCAATTATCGCATATGTAGATCACGGGCACAACTGTCTTATTACAAATTTGATTGATCTTTGACAGATACATTGGAGTTTCTTTTTTTATGTAAACAAATATTATTAGGTATATTTTACACTCTTATGAATATTTATATTAATATATAAGTAAATTATACATTATATTGTAATGAATGTACTTCATGTCAATGCTGCTCTTTTTTAAAATTTTTTAAAATTTATTTTTTGGGGGGCTTCCCTGGTGGCGCAGTGGTTGCGAGTCCGCCTGCCGATGCAGGGGACGCGGGTTCGTGCCTGTGCTCCGCGGCCGGAGAGGCTACAACAGTGAGAGACCCGCGTACCGCCAAAAAAAAAAGGCAAATGGTCCCTAACAGCATTTCCTGAAATTATAAGTTGTAGTCTGAGTAATCTTATGAGTTCAGGGGTCAAGTTTGGAGCATGAGGGATAATGAGATCATCTTTAAAAAAAAAAAAAAAATTTATTTTTTGGCTGCGTTGGGTCTTCGTTGCTGCGCAGCACTTTCTTTAGTTGCAGCGAGCGGGGGCTACTCTTCATTGCGGTGCGTGGGCTCTAGGCATGCGGGCTTCAGTAGTTGTGGCATGTGGGCTCAGTAGTTGTGGCTCGCGGGCTCTAGAGCACAGGCTCAGTAGTTGTGGCGCACGAACTTAGTTGCTCTGCGGCATGTGGGATCTTCCCGGACCAGGGATCGAACTGTGTCCTCTGCATTGGCAGGCAGATTCTTAACCTGCCTGGCAATACTGGGCAAATATTGGGAACAACATAAAAAGTGACTTATCATGTTAGGTAAATACATTCAGAGTTGGAGGCATTTGTTGGGTACCACTACTTGAGCTCTGCCCTTCTTCTGGTCCTAATTCTTATCCATTAGTATTGAAATATGTGGAATTCAACCAGTTAACGGTTATTTGGAGAGAAATAGTCTAACCTGAGGCTTCTGAGTTTTTCTCAAAGAGAGCACACTGGTTAACTCTATCTTCTCCATGACATACAAGAATATAAATTACAGATATACCTGCATGTAAACAGTCCCTGGACAGTACTTTTTTTTATAGGTTTGAAACTATTCATTTGAATGGTTTTATATTTATCTGGTTTGAAACCACAGCATCCATGTTATTTTAGCATAAAAGGCTAAATGAGTAATAAATTATTATGATTATTGGATCAGTAACAAAATCTACTATGTTAAATTTGGGTACAAGCTAGTTGAATATATTTACTAAGGAATAGCCACAGAGCTGTTAAAATTGCCTGAGTTATCTATATATAGTAAATATTTTTGAATCCCTTCATCTTTTTTCTCTCAACCATCAACTTCTGTTTATGTAAGTGTGAATTTTTCATTAGGTTTTAGGGTCATTTCTTTAATCTGACTTACAGTATTTTGGGTTGGATTTCTTAAATAGGCTTCTGACCTATTTCTCTCCTATAGCTTTACTTGCTTACACAGGTTTGTTTTTTTTTAAATCTAAGTATTTAGCTACAGCCAAATTATTTCATAGATATTCTAATTTATTTAAGTATTTGAAAGTACATTGTGTAGTTCTGTGTTCTTTGGTTTGGAAAAATCAAGAGTTGGCTATATTTCATAGACAAATGATCCATTTAATACATTTTAATTCAATTTAAGGGTTTTATGTTTTTAATTTTCTTTAGGATAATGAAACTTTAAAAAATTACATTTTGGGCAGTCTGAACTTCGTTTAATTTATAGTGTTGTTTACAAAGAGTTAATGTATTCAGGGCATCAGGAATGTCATGAAGCAAAAGCAGGGTACATAATTTTTGACTAGAAACTTCATGAACATCATAGCTATCAGCCTGATACATATTTAAACTGTACAAAATTTGAAGAGAAATTTTTTTGGTTGGCTTGAAATCATTGCACTATGATCATTTACAAGGGCCCTGAGCAAGCAGGATCAATATAACTACGGAAATTTGAGATGAGGTTCATTCCAGAGGAGTTGACTGGATGTTGAGTGCATCTTTTCATGCCATTCACTTTCAGGCCAAATCTCTCTGTAGTGATTCCCTTGGGGGTTCTTAGATCAGGTTACCTGTTTACCCACGGCCTGTGCTGCTTTGGGTTAGTCTTTCTCAGTTCCTGATTCCTTGACTATGGTCTTCAGTTTGGATGCTGAGAAAGAACTACATCACAAGCTGCTTGGCTGCTTTGCAAGCCACTGAGCAATTCATTGGTGTTTAGTAAACCTTAATTCTCTTATCTTGAGCTAGTGCCCCTTGGACACAGTTGGCAAGTTAGTCTGAGGTCCAGTTCTGAAATAAATTTTATTCGTATAACCTGTATACTATTCTAAAACTTCACAAATATATCAGTTGATTTTGTTTGTTTGTTTACCACATTAGTGCTCCTAAGACCTTTTCTTTGTGTTTTATGGACCCATCTTTCAGTTTATTGGTTTGTATAATATGTACATCTGTAAGCAATTGATTAATTGAAAGGAATACATATTCCGGTTGGTATCATTTTCTTTGGACTCCAGTTCCTAACTGTTCTCTTTACTTTGTCATTCATGCATACATTCATGAATGTTTGAAGCTTTTGAGTTCCTACTATGTGTCAGGTATTATTAGACATGGGAAATAAAAAGGGAAATGGAGCTAAGATTTATTGATACAACAGGTGCATTGCCAAGTCCTTTTTATGCATTATTTAGTGCTCATAATACAGTTTTGGAAATAAACATTACTATTTAGGTTTCACAGAAGAGGAAATTGAGGTAACTTAGCCGATGTTAGTCATATGGGACAAAGGAGGAAAGGCATGATATGTAGAGGCAACAGGAGCAAAACTACACGCTCGGGGGTGTAAAGGAGTTTGGCAGGGCCAGGAGCTGCAGGCAGTCTGGTCTTGCTGGTGTGAAGCTGCAGGCAGTTGGGGAGATGGAGCCCTGCCTCGGAAAGGGGAGCCGGAGCTAAAGAATTTGAGCCATTTTGTAGGTAATGGAGAGCTACCAGAGAGTCATTAGTTGGGGTATGCCATGGTCAGATTTGTGTATAACAAAGATAGCCCCGGGGCCAATGTGATACTGTGCTTCTGGGGGCTGCAGAGGCGGGATGGTGGTGTGGGAGTTGAAGAGGGGAGAGGGGAGCGGGACATTGGAAGACTACTTACTTGGGCATCTGTTGCTGTAATCCCGGTGAATCTTAAGGGCTTAAACTAGGCAGTAGCTGGGACTTTAGATAGGAGGGGACTGTAGGAGAGAGTGGGCAAATTGGATGCACGAGTGAGTGGGAGTTGGTGAAGGGCCAGGTTAAGGTAAAGATGAGCGGCTTCCTTGATGGAGTGGTTTGAGAAAGGAATGCAGGTTGGAGGTGGGAGAAAAGCAGAGTTAGTAGATTTGTTGAATTTGAGTTCTTTATAAAACATTTAGGTGGTGCTATCTAGTACACAGCAGGGTGTATGTGGTCTTTAAATCTATTTTCATCTCTATAGGTCATCCATTTGATTATGTATTATCTATCTCTTCCTACAACTAAAGATTTGAAGCTAACTTATTTCTTCCCTTTGTCTAGGACCAGCCAAGTTCATTAGATTTCTGTCTCTCGTTTAGATGCAAAAGGAAGTAAAGTTGTGAATCGATGCACACTCTTCTCTAATATGGGAAATCTGTAAACTTGATTGTTTTCTGAAGCATCGATGTGAATGAATTGGTTAGTGAAATAGCTTTTCACGTGCTATGTGCAAAATGGCCAATTCAACAACTAGGTAAAATAGCCCCTTCTTTGGAGGTTAATACATTTGCCCGCTTTACCGACTCAAAGGTATCACCATTATTCACGGACAGTTAAACTTTCCACTTTATTAGTATTTGCCGAGGGAAGGCGTTCTTATACTAGCAGGGAGGTAGCCATAGGAGCATTAAAGAAACACAACAAAAATCTAAATAATGTTGACAAAACCTTTATTAAGTTACTAAAAACTTTTCTACCACTGTGCACATAATGTAAACTATTTTATAGTGATGCTTTCTTTCCTTACATCTGACTTTGAGAGGTCAGAGGTAGTTGGATGATTAGACAAAATGGAAAGAAGCAAAAATAAGGAGGATGAAAGGGAAAGGAAGTTATGTGAAAGTTAGCAAAAGTTATAGACCAGTTTGGATTTGAGGCTTTGAACTGTAATTTTCACCTCTTTTGATGGGATTGAGCAACAGTGAAGATTAGGACTTGAGATCTTATTTCTGGCGCCTCATGGTGTGTGTTTGTGCCCCTCGGCCCTCTTGGAGGTTCTAGTTTTTCTGATGTTTAATTTACTTTGCATCTCAAATCACAATCGTGTTTCCCTGGCTTTTTCCTCCTTTCTTGCTCGTCTCATTTCTTTCCTAGTACAGTGATTTTCAATTTTTTTTTTCTTTGCTGATCAGTGGGACCCATCATCAAAGGAAATATTAATGGGCCTGTTCTGTATTGTGTCCGTCAGATAAGACCTGAACTGCTCTGACTGGAGAAGGAAGGCAGAGCTCTGCCCTTGGCCTCCCCACCCAGCCCTTTCTTGGGGGAGGGGGGGAAAGGCTTTTTGCGAAACCTGAGCCTCAGAAGAACCGTAGGTAAAAACCGTTGTACAATGGCCATCATCAAAAAATCTAGAAACAATAAATGCTGGAGACGGTGTGGAGAAAAGGGAACCCTCTTGCACTGCTGGTGGGAATGTGAATTGGTACAGCCACTATGGAGAACAGTATGGAGGTTCCGTAAAAAATTACAAATAGAACTACCATATGACCCAGAAATCCCAGTACTGGGCATATACCCTGAGAAAACCATAATTCAAAAAGAGTCATGTACCACAATGTTCATTGCAGCTCTATTTACAATAGCCAGGAGATGGAAGCAACCTAAGTGTCCATCATCAGATGAATGGATAAAGAAGATGTGGCACATATATACAATGGAATATTACTCAGCCATAAAAAGAAACGAAATTGAGTTAGTTGTAGTGAGGTGGATGGACCTAGAGTCTGTCATACAGAGTGAAGTAAGTCAGAAAGAGAAAGACAAATACAGTATGCTTACACATATATATGGAATCTAAGAAAAAAATGTCATGAAGTACCTAGGGGTAAGACGGGAATAAAGACACAGACCTACTAGAGAAAGGATTTCAGGATACAGAGAGGGGGAAGGGTAAGCTGGGACAAAGTGAGAGAGTGGCATGGACATATATACACTACCAAACATAAAATAGATAGCTAGTGGGAAGCAGCCGCATAGCACAGGGAGATTAGCTTGGTGCTTTGTGACCACCTACAGGGGTGTGACAGGGAGGGTGGGAGGGAGGGAGACGCAAGAGGGAGGAGATATGGGGATATATGTATATGTATAACTGATTCACTTTGTTATAAAGCAGAAACTAACACACCATTGTGAAGCAATTATACTCCAATAAAGATGTAAAAAAAATAACAATAATAAACGCTTTACATGTTAATATTAAGAAAAAACAAACCATTGTACAGCTGCTCAGCTGTAGTGTTTTCTTAATGATTTCTGGCTCTTAGTTAGTAGTATGTGGAATGGTGGGTAGCTGTTTAGGTGTTGATTTTATTGAACTGGATGACAAATTTAAAGAGGGTTTAGTTCTCCTCTTAAAATGTTCCAGACCAGGTGATGTTTTCTCATCTTTAAATTTGAAGTGTTATTTCTGTATTATTTTCCTGTGCATTTAAATTCTGTGTCTAGAAAAGCAGCTCTTCACTTGTGTTTTGGTTTAATTTTATTCGTTTTATTTTGGCATAACTAGTCTTTGCAGGCAAAGAACTTTTTCATTTAAAGCAAACAAGTGAAAAAAGCCAACAAAATTATAGAGCCAAAAAGAATGGATAATTTTGAAGTTGAGAGTTAACAGACCGAATTATATGTTTTGGCCATGTACTGTCTGAGCATATATAATAATTCCCTTGGTACGGCTCTGGTGGCAGAGGATTGAGGTAAATGAGGGTGAACTGAGGATGGGTGAAGGGAACAGTAGCTACTTACGGTTGGAATTCATCTGGGGAAGGTGTACTTGTTGAACACCTTGAGGCCAGTGGCAAAGATGGGAAGCAGGGGAAGCCCTCTCTGTGAGTCATGTAGAGTCCCATTTGCCCAGTGTAGATGGTTTTGAGTGGGTGGGGATGGAGCTTGGACAGGATGTCCAAACAAGGGTTCTCTCTGTGTGAGTCATGTCCTGTGATTCACATCTGCTCCCTTACTACCGCTACATGGCTTTGCTAGCGTTCACAATGACTGATCAAATGGAAATGTAGCAAGAATGTTTCCCAATCTTTAGAAAGCTCTCAAAAATACAATCAGCAGTTATGTCTTCTTCACAGTAACTGTGACTCAAGGATACTTCTCTTCTTTCCATTGTTCACCTCATTTCCTTCAGGCTCCGGGGTCAGATGTCTCTTCTCTTTAAGGCAAATTCCTCCTGTCTCCTCTGTTCTTAACCTTTTCGCTGTTTCTCTATCTACTAGAAACTTCTTCAGAGCCTATAAGCTGGAAAAAGTACTTTTAAAGTGTGTAGTTTTTTTTACGTATTAAAAAAAAAAAAGCCTGTTTGTAAAATGGGAGTTCACAGAGATGCTCTGCCTCTCAGTTCACTCTTTAGTGTCCTCCAATCAGGCTTTTAACGCCACCAGAGACCTCTTAGTTGCCAAATCCAGTGGACCCTTTTCCATCTTCCCGCTTACGTGATTGCCCTATGGTTCGGGCACTGCCTGTTCTTCCTTTCCTTGGAACATTTTTCTCCTTTGTCTTCCATTCCATCACCTTCTTTGGATTTTCTTTTTGCCTTTGGGAGGCTGTGTAGAGCCCACAGTTAAGAGCCCACAGTCCCATGGCCTGTGTTCAAGTGCCGGCTCTGCTACTTGCTTGCTTGCTGGTCACCTGGGTGATTCGCCAAACCTTTCTAAGCCAGTGTGTTTCTTTATCTGGAAAATGGGGTTTCACTGAGATGGTCCATGTGAAGCTCTGAGCTCATTGCCGCCCTTTGCTGATATTAGCTGCCATTCCGATTGTAGGTGACCTTCCCTCCTCCAGCTCTTCTTTCCATTCCATTAATATTGCCTTTCGTGAAGCCTCCTCCCACAGCTCTAGTTACCACTTATGTGCCCCAGTAACTGACAAGCCTGCTTCTCTTTCAGTATGTGGAGAAGTGCAAAACCAGCCACCCTGTTCCTTATCCAAAAAATGAATCATCCTCAGTGGTTTCCTTCTGCCTTGGCCCTGTTCCTGTCTGCCTTTTCCTTTCCATTTCCACTGCTCCTGACTTAGATCAGGTCCTTTTTATCCTTCTTATGTTTAGTAGTTTTTAAAACAGTCTTTCTGTCTCCACACGTGCACAGTTCTGTCCTTTTGTCTCCACTGCTGCCCTAGTGATATTACTGTGCAGAGTCGACCTTGTTCCTTGCCTGCTTGCTTAAACGCCCTCCAAGGGCTTCCTTTGCCAGCGGGGTGAAGGCTGCTCTTCTCAGCCTGGCTTCCAGCTGTCCTCGCTCCCCACTGTGACCTTTCCCTTGTTTTTCTATCCAATCTTACTGCTTGCTCTAGTCTGTTGAAATACTTAACCCTTTGTCCAAAGCACCACATTGTTTCCTTCTTCCATGTTTTTAATACGTACTGAAATCGCTGCCTGCCCTTTTCTACTTTGCTGAGCCAGCCTGGCAAAATTACAGGCAACTTTCAAGACATTTTGGGGAAGTTTCTCTGATTTCTTTTCTTTCCACTCCTCCTGTCTCAGTCCCTCCTTTATGTGCTCATATTACCCTGAGGAAACCTCTGTGTGTATATACTCTACTGCACTTGATTACTTACATGCCTATCATTTTCTCTTGACTTAAGAGATCTTGACTTTTTCCTAGTGATTAGTACAATACTTGGCAGTGGAAGGCATTCAGAAAATGGCTGTTGAGTGAATAGATAAGCAGACAGGTGAGCTAAGTCATTCAAGTTCTCACAGTGAGAGAACCCATGGTATTTGTTCATGTTTATGATGATACTGATGGTGTCTTCCTCATCAATCTGAAGTGGTCTTACTAAACAGAGAGGAACTGCAGTTTGCCTTGAGAGAAATAACATTCCTAACCCATACCACTTTTGAAGGGCCATCTCCTCCAATCTTACCAGTTTCTCTCCCAACCTATTGCTCCTTTTAATTATGTTGAGCCATTTGAAGCTGCCGGTGTTCAACCATTCACTTTCATATGGTCAAGCTATAGAACAAATGGCAGGGAGTTTATTGGCCCTTATTGCATCTGTGCTTTTTAGATAGGGTGGAAATGGAGACTAGCCTGGCTTTGGGTGGATTTCTCAAAGGGTTCTGAACCCACTTCTAATGTGGGGTGTGGTTTCCACACACCAACAAGCAGTTCTCCTGTACCAGATGGGTGTCTTGCTATTCAACTCAGTTCTGCCATTGTCTGCTGCAGATAGCATCAGCTCAGCCCACAGGTTGAGGGCTCAGTTCTGCAAGACCACCCCCTTCATACTCCCACCCCCATTACCCCCATTTCAGACGCCAGTTGCAAGGCCAGATTGTCACCTCTGATTCTGACTGACTGGCTATAGATCGGAGTTTCCAGTGACCCCATCATTGGCTCACAGAACTCAGAGAAACATTTTACTTACTAGATCACTGGTTTATTATAAAAGGACACAACTCAGGATCAGCCAGGTGGAAGAGATGCGTAGGGCAAGGTGTGTGGGAAGGGGCAGGGAGCTTCGGGGCCCACTCCGAGTGAGCCGCTGTCCCTACAACGCCACGTGTTCACCAGCCTGGAAGCTCTCCAAACCGTGTCCTTTTGGATTTTATGGAGGCTTCATTACATAGGTATGATTGATTAAATCATTGGCCATTGGTGATTGAACTCGATCTCCAGCCCCTCTCTCTTCCCTGAGGTGGGGCTGTGGGTGTGGGACTGAAAGTTCCAACCCTCTAATCACATGGTTGTTTCCGCGGGCAAGCAGCCCCCAAACCCCCATCCTTAGATGCTTCCCAAAAGTCACCTCATTAACAAAGTCAGGTGTGATTGAAGGGGGTTTGCTATGAATAGCAAGCTCTTATCATTATGAAATTTATCACTTATCATCTGGGAATTCCAAGGGTTTTAGGAGGTCTGTGCAGGAAATGGGGACAAAGACCAAATATATATGTTTCTTATTATAAATCACAGTATCGCATTTTCCCACTTAGTAGAATGAAGAGCTCTGGCTTAGTTTCATGACCTCCCCATGAGATAAGTGAGGCTTCCCTGCCCCTCCTTTTCCTACTTGGCCACAATCTTTTGTTTGGCTGTGCGTTGGGGGAGGGGGGGTGGCTTGAGGGGATGAAAGCTGCTACCAGTCAACACTCTGGGGCTGGGAGATGAAACTGGGAAAAAACACCTCTTTTCTTGGATTGTATGCTTTTGGCCACATAATTACAACACTAAGGTTTTCCTGTAGGTTCTCTCAAGGCTGACTCTGTTCAGAGGAAAGAAGAGTCTTTCTTTTTTCCTTGAACAAGAGGAGACTATTGTTAAAGAAAAAATTATTCTCGTACTTGTTAAATGGTAAAGAAGACTTTCAAAACTACTGCAGTAAAGGTCATGCCTATTGCAATGGAAGAGAAGAGATTGGGTTCAAGTCCAAGTATAGCAAAGGCAGCTGGGAACTTACAACCAGTGAGCAGGATGAAGGGGGTCAGTGGATGGAAAGTTACTAAGAGGAGACATTAAGGGTAGAGGGATTCTTGCTGAACTGGCCTAATAGGATTCTTGCTTAAGGCAGCCCATGGATTTATACATCAAAGATGGAGGATGAGGAACTTGAACAGATATTAAGGTTTGCGGGATTCTCTGTAAACTGACTTTAGCAGGATTCGTGCTACAACTGGGCTTGGCAGGCTAGAGACCAGTCCTAGTCAAAAAGTGTGCTCTGAGGAGCCTGTCTGAAGTTTGGTCAAGGAGAGAGTCTGTCTCCTGGAGCCCTGAGTGCTACTTTTTCAGGAGGCGGAATGCAGTGCCACTGAAGAGAGGTCTCAGCTGACCTCTGGTGCTTTGTCCCATGCAAGTTCTTCCCCATGGATATGTCTCTCTGTTGTCTTTTTTTTTTTTTTTTTTTTAATGTGGTTGGTGTTAAGATACTGTAGGCAAATGCAGCAGTTGGATGTTAAGGTGGAAGAGAAATTTTTTTCCTTGTAGGTGATCGTGCTTCCATGCATTCATAATAAAACAGAAGTGATCGTAAACCAGACATGTCTTCTCAGTCCCCAACCCTTATAGCTGTTTATTTCTCAGTTTTGGATGGAACCTTGACAGGAGTTGTGAGGTACTTCAGGAACATTTATTGGTAAAAATAAATCCTGGGAGCCTCCCTTTATCATAAGATAAAAATTTATGGCTCAGTATTAATAAAGCTTTCTGATTCTAAAGATCTATTGATATTACAAACAGTTTTTGGAGGTATTAAAATATTTGGATGATTAAAAGTACTAGATATGATAACATAAAATAAGAACTCTTACAAACAGTATCTTCTAATATATCTTTAAAAGTTCTAAATTCAGAAATTTGTATTCTTCTGGCACATGAACTACTGAAAATCTTTTCAGGTTTTGCCAGGTTATCTTAAAATCCCTAAATAAGTATAAGGAAACAGGACTAGATTTATTAAGAGCATTGCTTAGAGTTCAGTGCCTAGGGTAAGGCCTCAAGTTGTTTTTTTTTTTTTAACATCTTTATTGGAGCATAATTGCTTTACAATGGTGTGTTAGTTTCTGCTTTATAACAAAGTGAGTCAGCTATACATATACATATATCCCCATATCTCCTCCCTCTTGCGTCTCCCTCCCTCCCACCCTCCCTATCCCACCCCTGTAGGTGGTCACAAAGCACCGAGCTGATCTCCCTGTGCTATGCGGCTGCTTCCCACTAGCTATCCATTTTATGTTTGGTAGTGTATATATGTCCATGCCACTCTCTCACTTTGTCCCAGCTTACCCTTCCCCCTCTCTGTATCCTGAAGTCCATTCTCTAGTAGGTCTGTGTCTTTATTCCCATCTTGCCCCTTGGTTCTTCATGACCACTTTTTTTTTTTTTTTTTAAGATTCCATATATATGTGTTAGCATACTGTATTTGTTTTTCTCTTTCTGACTTACTTCACACTGTATGACAGACTCTAGGTCCATCCACCTCACTACAAATAACTCAATTTTGTTTCTTTTTACGGCTGAGTAATATTCCATTGTATATATGTGCCACAAAAGGCCTCAAGTTTTAATGCAGGCTCAGTATGCTCCCAGATCAAAGTGGCGAGAGGCTTAACGGGAATGAAGCCTGCAAGGAAGTGCCCTCCGTGAACCAGGAGGTGCTGGTGGAGCTTGATCACTGGGGCAATGCCTGAAGGAAGAGGGCCTTGGAAGCCAGCCTTCCTGCTAATGGTATCGCAGGTGGGCCAGGAGAGCTCGCGCACTGAATTGGTGCACTGCTAATCCACATTGTAATGGTCTGTTTCCCATTTCAAATGGGGTTATATTGATATATCTTATCAAATGATAAGTTTATGTAAAGTCTGAACATGAAACAGAGCAAGCAGCTTACTGTTTATGTTTATCGTAGTAGTCATGCTGTGAATAATATTGCTGTTTTTCCTGTGTCAGGCGCTCAGAGGCACTGTGACTGACTTCCCTGGATTTGATGAGCGGGCCGATGCAGAAACTCTTCGGAAGGCCATGAAAGGCCTGGGTAAATTCAGCCTTCTTTTTGTTCTAAAAAAAAATGTGACATTTGTTTTTCTGAACAAAAAAGTCATTGTTTTACAGTAAGATTAACTTTAGAATATTTTGAGCTGAACATATATAGAGAGAAACATTAAAGGAACAAAAAGTGACTGACCACGCCTAGTATTTAGTCTCTAGAACCAAACAGGGGTTAAATTCAGCCTCTTTGTTTTTTAGCTTTTCAGCTTTACCCATATGGTAGCTGACTGAGTAGATAAACAGACATTCCTGAAGGTGATCAGCTGTACAGCCTTTTGCTCTCAGTGTCCAATCAGATATCCAGTTCTATAAGTTTCTTACATCCCACTGTCTTCACTTTCTCAGCTTTCCTTTTTTGCAGTTTAAAAACCTCTCTCTTCTTGAGGACTTCCACATATAAGTAATCCTCCTGTCCTCAGGCTCCTTCTGTAACAGTGTCCATGTGAAGGGATTCATCTTCCTCAAACTTGGCTCTGACCCCATCACTCTCCATTCTGAACATCTTGTGAGATTTCCTGTTGTAGCAGGATCAGGTGCAGGCTTTCTGGCCTTGTAAGGCCTTCCCTGGTATTCCAGCCCACCTTGTCGGTCTCAGCGCACATTACTGCCTGATGTGTCCTCTGATCCATCCATGCCAGGTGATCTGCTACTCAGGAAAGCTCTGTATTTTCCTACTGTTGAGCTTTTCCTGGATTCTGAAAGCCTGTCTTTCTTCCTTACATCACTGCCTGTCAAAATCTTCATCCTTCAAGACTGTTTTGGGTGGGTGTCACCTTCTCCATGAAGCTTTTCCCAAAACTGTCTTCCGCTGCCTTTCAGCTACGAGAACCTCCTCTGAGCCCCATTTAACACCTGGACCTCTCCTGAGGCCCTTGTCACATTCTGCCTTACCTCACAAAAAAAAATTTGTATTTTTTACCCTAAATTGTTCATAACTTGAAACCAGGGTCTATATCTTTTCTCCTTTCTCAACCCCCTGGAACACCCAACACATCAAGCCTTGTGAAGAGCTGTTATTTGAGTAATTATTTGTTGCAAGAAAAGCTAGGTGCACTCAGTTTTTTAAAAGTCAGGAGAATTTTTGCGTCTCCTTCACAATGTGTAGGGGTAGTACGTATTGTTGGAAACAATAACATTTTGATATTGTAAATTTTATAGTTTAATAAATTATTTAATAAAATATATTTTATGAGGGAAGGAATTAAAGTGACTGGGGAGCTGGTTACAAAGGTTATTGAGAGAGTGGGCATGTGGGAGCCTGGATGTAATGGTTGGAACATAATTGCAGGCACCGATGAGGAGAGCATCCTGACTCTGCTGACATCCCGCAGTAATGCTCAGCGCCAGGAGATCGCTATGGCTTTCAAAACTCTATTTGGCAGGGTAAGACTGTACTTCATCCCAAGGTGGAATGTGAGAGCAGCTTTCTCTTTTAAGACTAGTTTGAAATCTACTAATATTCTTTTGTAAATATCATTAATCTTATGATTCTGACTTTCCTATTCCTCCTTTTTTCTTTTCTAGTTTGTTTCTTAGTTATCAGCTGTTGGTTAAAATGCTCACTCAACTTATCCTCATATGATTGTTTTTCCTCACTTGACACTGTATAGGTGCTGAAAGATCCCAATGGGGATAACTGCCCTTCTTTCCTTCTGTGTTTCCCACTCAGGATTGTTGTATTATTTTCCAGGTGTAAACCTGTATTGCAATATGTTTTGCTCTGACACAGTCACACTTGCTTCCTTTTGGAGTGATATTTTAATAAATGAGTTTTTAATTCATTGATTTAAATGTTCTTATTTGATTAACAATTCAAAGTAAAAATTAAATTTGTCACTAAATGAATTTAGTACAGACATGAAAAACTTAAATGTAGTTTTATTCTGAAAATTTTTGTTCATTATTTCAAGAAACAAATGCAAAGAAAAAAAAAGCATGTATTTTAAACACAAATTCTAGTTGCCTGTGTGCTGAAACTGAAATGGATGAGAAATACTGCTTTTATCTTTATAATTATGCAAGTTCCCCATAATAGCAGCTGTCCTGCAGTAGTCAGGGGCATAGTAATGAACATAATCTATTATGTATGTATTAGAATATTACTAGATATGGAGAGAAAAGAAAACATTGTTTTGTTTAGGTATGATAGGCCAAATTTTGTCCTTTGTAAAAATGCATTATGATATTTTGGGGAAATTATTTTTTTGAGATAGACATGTTTCTCGGAAGAGTATTTTTAAAATATTTTAGGCTTATTTTAAAATATTTTAAGATAAATATTTTTTATAAAAAGCATTCATTTTTTAAAAACTCTGACATTAAGAAAAACATCTTAAAAACAAGTACCTTGACACATGAGTGGCTTTGCTTTAGCTTAAGGTCAGATGTCAAAAGTACATTATTAAAAGCCACAGGGTGTTGTTTAGCTCATGTGTCTTCTACTTGGAGATAGCAATGTAAAGAATTCATTATCGCAAAGGGCTATCGTTCATATTTAAGAAGAACCTCCTTAAAATTTCTGCATGGTTAACCAATTTATATTTTCTGTGAGTTAGGACCTTCTGGATGACCTGAAATCAGAACTGACTGGAAAATTTGAAAAATTAATTGTGGCTCTGATGAAACCCTCTCGGCTTTACGATGCCTATGAACTGAAGCATGCTCTTAAGGTGAAAGGATGAGTGCGAGGAATATTCCTGTCATGTGTATAATATTATTTTGTGTTGGTAATTACTTTATGGTATTTTTATTTATTTATTTTTATTTTATTTATTTTATTTTTTATTCTTTTTGGAACATATAAATCATCACATCAGTCTATTATAGTCATTATACATGACAATTAGCTGTTCTAACAGCTATTTCTTTTTTTTAATTTTATTTAATTTTTTTTATACAGCAGGTTATGGTATTTTTATATTAAAACAAATTGAATTATTTCACTGAGGGTTTCTTGAAGGACAAAACTGCGTAGGAGGCAATAAGAAAAGGAGAGAGAAAATGACAAGTGTGTCATTTAGTCTTTTTGTATAGTTAACTCAGTAGTAGTGGGTTTTTAAAATTTTAGTGTATTTTACAGCATTTTGTACTTTATTTTCATGCTTGTTTTCTAATTTTGAGATATGTTTTTTTTGTTTGTGTTTTTTTTTTGTTTTTTTTTTTTTGGCGGTACACGGGCCTCTCACTGTTGTGGCCTCTCCTGTTGCGGAGCACAGGCTCCGGATGCGCAGGCTCAGCGGCCATGGCTCACGGGCCCAGCCGCTCTGTGGCATGTGGAATCTTCCTGGACCGGGGCACGAACCCGAGTCCCCTGCATCGGCAGGCGGACTCTCAACCACTGCGCCACCAGGGAAGCCCTGAGATATGTTTTTAAAATGTTACAGATTAGGTATTGTATCTTTTAGTTTAGAAAGTTGCCTGATTAGGGAACAATAATATTGTTAATCGTTTAAGCATAAAAGATGAAGCTTTGGAGAGAATTTTGAGATAAGAAAGATTTTCTAATACCCTTTCCTTCTTTCCTGTACTTCTAAATACTAAAATGAAGCAGCTGGTAAACTTGATATAATTTCATTGTAGCAAGTAACTAAATGTATATTCCCTTGCCTGGTGTTTGCAATGTTGTATAAATGTGATTACATTGAATCATTTGTTTAGACTTATGGGACAGGGAATAACTCGGTCACTAGTAGTTAGGTTTTGAATGGACAAACTGAAATTAACAACAAGGAGATGATGTAGCTCAGGTGGAGGGAGGAGAGGGTTTGTCAAGTTAGGAACCTTTCTGTGCTTCTTCATTTTCCTACAATGATTCTTTGGAATAAATAAATCTTAGGTTATTGGAAATGGGCATTTTTGCAGCCTTCTGAAATATTAGCAGTGGCTAAAATTCTGCCCGAGCATAAACCTAGTTCTTTCAGTGTTTGATTTTTTGGTAAAGCAACAGAAATATAAGGAAATTAAGGCTTAAATATGCTATCTTTTAAAATTAAGTTCAGCTATGTCATTGCTTGTATCTTCTAATTTAGTAGTGTAGATATGACTTATAATCAGAAAAAGGAAAACCAACTACAATTATTCTTTAAAAATCCAGAAAGCAAGTCCCAATTCCTTTATGCTGATCCAATAACTGATTCCTAATAACCAAGCCATGCTATATTTATTTCTACCTGTGTTGCAGAATTTCCCTGTGATCCATAGAGAACTTAATTTGAGGGCAGGGTTGTTTATGTTTTGAGGTATATATTGTTTAAGTATCAGTGTTCTTCCATGTAAATTTATGTGAAGTTTTCATTTTTACTATTTCAGCCTTTTTATTATTTCCTGTTTCATTAAAATGTTTCCCTTTAAAGCTATTTAGAATTAAACTGATAAAATTACAAATTTATGTAATCTGTTATATGTCATATATGTAGACACATTCATACAATAAACATTTTTTTCATTAGGCAAAAAAGGATAAAATTGTCTTTGGAAAGAAAACTAATTTGAAATTTCGTATTTCTATAACTAATAGAACTCATATAGAAAGTGAACGTTACGTTGGGTAATATATATATATTTATGCAGTTGGGGTAACATCTGTTCTGGGAAAATCACTTTCTTTTTAATCTTATTAACATGTTTTTTTCTTTTAAAAATAAATCTCCAAACAGGGAGCTGGGACAAATGAAAAAGTCCTGACAGAAATTATTGCTTCAAGGACACCTGAAGAACTGAGAGCCATAAAGCAAGTTTATGAAGAAGGTAACTGTTTCGAATTACATCTCTCTTCACTTCCGCTGTCACTTTGTCATTTCTCTAAAGGGAATGGAGTTCTTTGGAGTTATAGGAGGGCAGGCCATACGTGATTTCTGGATGAGTGAAGGAATGAGTAAACAAATAAGCAACCATTCAAGCTAGTTTCTCTTTCAGTAGGGAAGAGACTGCCTTTTTCTATACCTATAACTACTTTAGTATTTGTAAGAAACTTCTGTTGAGGATGGGACTTATTTTCATATAGGATTTACAGTCAGTGTTGGGATATACAGGTTGTCTCTTTCACATTACATTTAAGATGTAAGTGGTTTTTCTTCCTTAAAAATTCCAGTTTTATGTTGGTAGAAGTTAAGAATTACTAAAAAGGAAAAGAAACCTTGTCCAAATCAGAGTCGATAATGTCTGAGTAAATGTATGTCATTCTAGCTAAGGGGAGTGCTTGACTACTCTGCATTTTGACTTTTTTTTCGGTGTCTTTTCTTTTGCATTTAAAAATTTTTTGTGTGTGAAAAAAAACCTATATTTCAATCTGAAGCATATCCTGTTAATGGAACCAAGAAAATGTAATAAAAAGTAAAAGTAGGGAGTTCTTTTCTCATCAGATTTTCTGTAAAAGCCTCTGCCCTCTGCGTGACTTAGGAGGATCAGACTGTCCAGATTGTCAGCTCAGTCAGCAGACCTCCAAGCCTAGTGCCTGCAGCTAGGAAAATGGGTCCCTATCTTGGCATTAGTTGGTTAATCTTAGAAATGACCCTGTAACCCAGCAAGTTAGAATGGTGTGAAATTTATGGCTACTAAACAATTACCTTTTTTTTTTTTTTTTTTTTTGCGGTACCCGGGCCTCTCACTGTTGTGGCCTCTCCCGTTGCGGAGCGCAGGCTCCGGACGCGCAGGCCCAGTGGCCATGGCTCACAGGCCCAGCCTGCTCCACGGCATGTGGGATCTTTCCGGACCGGGGCACGAACCCGTGTCCCCTGCATCAGCAGGCGGACTCTCAACCACTGCGCCACCAGGGAAGCCCAACAATTACCTTTTGAAGCGCTGGAATCTTTCTTTCCTGCTCCTCTTTTTGTAGTTGGATAGGACCCAACCACTAAGGCAGAGGTGATACATGTATCTTAGCTGCAGGTGATCACTTTGAGTTTTTACCTGATATAATATTCACATATCTCCTTCTGGGGTTGTTGACATTGATGAATGAGCCTTTGTGCTGCCGGGTGACAGATGGGGTGCCACAAGAGGTATAGTATCTGTGTGTGGTCCATCCAGTCAGCCGTGCTATTGTGCACTAGCTATGTGTCCAGCAGCGTACTGGCTGTCATGAATGATGCAGAAGATGCACATAACAAAGCTCCTGTCCTCAAGGAGTTTGCAATCTATTTAGGGATGACATGACTTCGAAAAAACTGCAAGAGTTACAGGATAGTAAAGTTCAAACATCGAACATGTTTAATGAAAGAATTCATTCAGAGAAGAGAGGTCATTTTGGCTTTGGATGTCAGGAGAGGCTTCTTCACAGTGCAGTCAGACACTGAGCCAGGGTTTCAAGACTAGATAGGTTTCGAGTGGGTGAAGAAGGCATTTTTGGTCAAGGTCCACCCACTGTCTGCCATGGCATGGAGACCAGTTTGAGAAAAGTATACTGAGGGAACAAAGAGAATGTGACTGTAGTGGAGGGAATGTACGTGTCCATTGTGGAGATAAACTGAGTAAGTGCAGTTAGGCTCTGTTACAGATGGTTTTGTATGACTGGATTAGAAGTTTGGACTTGGTTCAAAAGCACTGTAAGCTCCTGAATGGATAGTAGAGTATTAAAGGGACAATTGAGGTCAGGAAGGTGGTTTGAATTAAGAGGCTGATTAGGTAGCTGTGTTGGGAGAGGTAAGCTGGGCAGTTATGGCTCAGCCTAGGCTGGTGGGAGGTATGAGGCAAATCAGAGAGAGGAGAAATATAAATGGATTTGATGGTTGATTATATATAGGTGTTGGAGTAGAGGAAGGAATAAAAAATTCCTTCATGGTTTTGTATTTGAGCAACTGATTGAAGTAGATATGTATCTCTTTTGTATCTTTAGAAGTGTCAAACTTTTAAACTTTGTCTCCTTTCAAATAATGATGAAATGTTTAAATGCCTTAGAGTAATACCTCCTTTCCTTCAATGGCAGCTGGTTGTGAGACGGTGAAAAGTGCCTGTAGACTCTTGTACATCCTGGTTTTCCCCTTTGCTGTGGCTTTATGTCTGTCGAATAGCTGGAAATGGAGGGGAGAAGGGCATATTTTAAAATATCACTGCTGTCTCTCAGAGTTAACTTTATTTGTTGCAGAGGAAAAATATCTTATTAGGAGAAGGAATGGCCATGCCCCAAAGGAAAAAAAACTCAGAATATTTGAGAGTGGAAGACCTTTCGAGATGAATCATGTAAAACATTTGAAAGAAAGGGAAACAAAGTTTAAAATTAAGATTGATTGTATTTTAGAGACTTTCCAGTACCATCATGTATCTGATTAATAACAGATTAATAACTACATTGGTTGAGAGCATTTCTAAATGGCCGAGTCATGATTTAGGTTTGAACTGAGTGCTTTTGGGAGACTTTAATTTCTTTTCTTCCAGCCACTCACACTTAAAACATTTGCCTTCAGTCTTCAGAGTGCTCAGAGAAGCGTGAACTATTATGCTAATCAAATATTTCTTCCTTTATGTCTCTTCCATTTGATTAACGGGGCAAGATATCCTTTTCTAGTTGAAAGAAGCTGTAAATAAGTGTGAAATTATTCTGTTGCAGAATATGGCTCGAGCCTGGAAGATGATGTGGTGGGGGACACTTCAGGGTACTACCAGAGGATGTTGGTGGTCCTCCTTCAGGTATTGGGTGGAGGCTCTTTGAGGTTTAAAAAATCTGAAGCCGGACTGGTCTGAATCTAGTTAAGTCAAGTCACTTAAAATTCTTTTATCTATTTCTGGTACTTGCTTGATTCTGGCTGTGTGGTGCCAGTGTGTGTTTGTGTTTCAGAACATCTGACCTGAACTCGTAATAGCTAACTCATAGTTTTTTGTTTTGTTTTTTTTTTGGATATCACTGTCCTCTTTTATTCATAGATTTTAAAATCAAGAGGGTCAGGTTGGTTTTGGACAGTGTTTGTGTGATCATGTAAAAATATTGTAGGATTGATAAGATCTTAATTAATGCATATTATTCCTAAGAGAAAAAGCTTTATGTGCATAACCATTAGGTGGAACTGTTTTTTCTTTAGAACAAAAATACTCATGTAATGCAATAACATGACATATTATCTCTTCTAGGCTAATAGAGACCCTGATGCTGGAATTGATGAAGCACAGGTTGAACAAGATGCTCAGGTGAGTGAGACTTAATCTGTGATGACTTTATTATGACATAAATGAAAAAAGAATCCATGCTAACGGCAAATCATAATGTGTTGTAATAGCATCTAAAAATAGTCTCACGGGTCGTTTACAGATCATAAGACCCATGTAAGTAGATGGCCAACAAAATGTTTTATCCCAAGGCTGAAATGAAATAAAATAAATTACATGTAAATAATGAGTTCCGCCTGGATATGTTATTTTCCTTTAGATTATGGGACATTCTCAAAATAGAGAATTTTCCAAGAAAACCAGGTGTTATGGATGGTACTGCCAATGTGGCAGTCTCTTCGTAGAAAAGGATAAAGAAGAAAAAATACTTTAGTGGTAAATGGTGTTTTATTACATAATAGATGACACGTTATTGTAGAATTTGAAAATTCCTCCACCTTTCCTTTGATAGACTTCTAAACAGGATTGTTCTTTTGTCAGTTGCTCTTTAGTCACTCCCTAATGAAATTTTATACTTAAGTGGCTTTTAAATTCCATTATTGTCTCAGTATGGTTTATAAAGTAGTCAAATGTAGGAAATAAGTGTTAGGAAATTTGAAACATGAGACCTGAAAACTGGAAAATGGTAATAAAGGAATTACTTGGGTTCCTAGAATCACATATCGTAGTCCTGTCTCTCTGGTCACATGTTTCAAATATAGGCGTACCTTGGAGATATTGTGGGTTTGGTTCTAGACCACCACACTAAAGTGACTATCACAGTAAAGCAAGTTACATGAATTACTTTGGTTTCCCAGTGCCTATAGAAGTTATGTTTACACTATACTTCAGTAACTGTGCAATAGCATTATATCTAAAAAACAGTGTACATCCCTTAAATAATTCCTCTTCAGGGGTCAGTCCTCAAATTAGCTGCTTTTCAGGTCTCCCTGCCTGACCCCCAGGTGTGTGTCAGGTGCTCCTTACAGGGGAGACTATAGCATCTCAAGCTTCCTGCCACAGTTCTTGCCACCTAATATGGAAGCTGCCTATTTACTTGACTGACCACCCAGGGCACTCTGAGCTGTCAGTTCAATCTGTATTCTTTGTCCCTAGCATATGGTTAGCACTTAGTAACTATGAGTGGCTGACGAGTGACCCAGTGCATAACTCTAACATAGACGGGATCATTTCTGTTTTCTAGATAAGGAAACTGAAGCTCAGGGGTTCGAGAAACAAGCCCATGGCCCCCACTGAGTGGGAATGGAGCTGGAATTTCCACCTGGGCCCATCTGACCCCAAAGCCCTTCCTCTTTCACTAGACAACAGTCTTGGCGTTCTTACCTGTTAGCTCCTTTCTCTCCTTTCCGCTACGGTAAAACAGGCTTAGTAAGTATAGATTGGAAGGAAAGATCTCACTTAACCCTGCCTGCTTACAAACCCGTCCTCCCAAGCTGTTAGGGGCTTTGGTCATTGCTGAGACGAGTCTGTTGCTTTCCAGGCTTGCACTGTCTGTGGGTCTGTAGATGTGCTGGTTCTCACACTCCTGCTCTCAGGACTGGGACCTCTGGATGCTTTTCAGCGGTCATGGTCACGGTGAAAGGAGCAGCTTAATAGTCTCAGACGACTGCAGTGAGGCCTGCATTAGCGGGCGGTGGGCAGATTTCCCAGCACAGCTGGTGGTGTGACGAGAGCACTGCTGCAGTGTGAGGCTACTGAACGGGAACAGTACATTTGTACCTCATTTTCATTGATTTCTCTGCTTGGAGCACTCACTGTAGAGCAGTGCTTCTCAGACTTTAATGTGCCTATAAATCCTTTGGAGATCTCCTTAAAGTGCAGATTCTGACTCAGTAGGTCTGGGTGGGGCCTGGGATCTGCATTTCCAACAAGCCCTCAGGTGATGCCCGTGCTGGTCCTGGGGCCACACTTTGAGTACTGAGGCTATATAGGCATCACTTAACCTCTGCTGCAGGGGATATGACCATTCAGAACCCTGAAGGGGAAACTTTGTACATCTGAAAACTGACTTACGAAGTTACTTTAACATACCCCTGAAATAGTATCCAGGCTTTCTTTACCTTTTCAGTGACCAGGGACAACACAGAATACAGGCTGGCTGTTGATCTTTGATTCATAAAAATCTTATTAATTAATTCAGCCTGTTGAAAACAATTACCCTTTCAGCATTATAAAAAAGGAACACACCCATTTATACCTTGTAGCAAGGGTACCTGGGCTGTTATCACTGATGGGAATTTCAGGTTTCTTAATTGAGAGTCATCCAACTAAGGGGCCCTTTTATAAGCATTTGAATTTTTTTCCCTACTGATACCTGGCACTAAGAGGATTCCTGTTATTTCAGGGATTTGATAAGCCTCAATGAGTCATTCACCTGGGAATTGAACATTTTGTAGTTAATTCACTTAACTTTTTAACATTTTTAATGCGTTGAACTGATTTTACTTTCTCCCCTACCAAATCCTTGTTTTATGCTTTCTCTGGAGAGAAAGTTGAACTCTTAAAGGAAGGAGGGAGAAGGGAGTCAGTGCTTATTGAGTACCTGCTGTTGATTGCCTGCCACTGTTCAGTGCATTCATTATGTGAGTTATATAATCTCCATTAATAACTCTATAGAAATATTATTCCTACTGTGTAGGTGAAGACACTGAGGCTCAAGAAGAGATTAAGTAACTCAGCTAAGACTCACAGATAGGACAGGACCAGTTCTGTTTTGATTCCAAAACCTCTGTACTTTGCACTGAACCAGAGGTTATCAAACTGCTTGGGCTAAACTGTAAAGCCCCCTCTGAGGGAAGGGGGAGGGTGAGGAGGTGTGAGGGTCCCTCATCCAGAAGAGCTCCGTGGATATTGGGGCAGCCTCATTTAACCCTTACATTAAGACAAGACAAAACAAAAGACTTTTAAATATTGCTGTATATGATGATACCGTCATTATTATTGCATATGATTCAGTTAATAGTAGTTTTAGACTAGGTAATGATCCCAAACGTAATTCTTCCAAGAAAATTAAGAGATTATAGTTAAAAGTAGCCATCTCACCAGGTTTTTCCATACAACTGCTACAGCTACTAGAGAACATCCCTGGAAATATAGAACAATTGGTAAGAAAGGAGGCTTCAGCAGCGCTTGCAGTATTGTACAGGATGAGCCCTTCACCACTTTTAGGCATTAATGTATACGTATATCTCATCTGTGTGTGGAAAACATACTAGAGGTAGTAGCCAGTATCTTTGGGATGTTGATATTCTTGGTAATTTAAATTTCCTTATTTATGTTTTTTCTCTGTTTTATAAAATTTATCAATGAACATGTGTAATTTTTGTAATTAGATTAAAAAAGTTATCTTAAGAGAGGCGTACAGCACCCTGATATAGTTCTAAGGTTTAGCTACTTGCGTGACTTTCGTAGTAACACTCTTTTTAGTTTTGAAGAGCATGCTCACGTGACCAGGATTGATGTTGTGTATTTTTATCATTAAAATAAATTAATTTCAATATTGAGCGTAGAGATGATTCTCTGGAAGTGTAATACAAAATAGATCTGTAGTAGCGTAGTCTATATTCTTAAACATACTGTGGTCAAAATTCCTACATCCAAACACGTGCTTTGATCACCTCGTATCATTCGTTTTGCCACTTGTGGCCGTAAAGGCAGCTCGGAGGAGTAGTCTCAGCAAATTGCATTTGGCTTACTTTAATAGGTATACTTACCTTGAAATGATTAAAAGGGTAGTATAGACATTTTAAAGATTGATGCTTTGGGTTTTAATAAATAACCTACAACCCAATAAGTGGACTCAGATTTAATGATGATGTTTGTATATAATTTTTTCAGCAATGATATGGACATTGGAAAGCATGTATTCTTTTCCATGTAAAAAGGTAAATGTAGACACTCAAACTATTCAACAAGTATATGTTAAGTGCCTGCTGCATGTCAGGCACTGTGCTATACTCACAATGTTTTAAAAATTCGTTGTGATCTCTTACAAATGGAAAAACTTTTTGTAGCTAGCATTGGTTAAATTTCAGTTGTAAAGAGAGAATATGGGGTTTTATCATGTATTACTGAACAGCTACAGAGCAAGCAAAACAGAAAACGCAGACCCCTTAGCTCCTAGTTCAACTTTCCCAGTCTGTAAACGGATGTATCAGCAGCGAGGTAGGTAATCAGAACTTTCCACCAACCATATCATTGCTCCTGGAAGTCGTGGTAGACATTTTGGGGACATTTAACCTGGCACCATCGCTCTGCTTTATTGCTTTGCCACAGTTTAGTGGCAAGCTCCCAAGTAGCCCCAGACTTAGCGAGCTGAGTTTCAGAGTAGGAAACATCAGAACTGAAAAACATAAGATGATGAATCAGGCAAATTCATATTCAGGGAGTAAAACCCAAGTGTGATTAAGAACCTGGACATGAGATGGGAGAACAATTTATTAATTGAGGTTGAAATTTTCACAGGCTTTGTTCCAGGCTGGAGAACTTAAATGGGGAACAGATGAAGAAAAGTTTATTACTATCTTTGGAACACGAAGCGTGTCTCATTTGAGAAGGGGTGAGTGATAAAAATGTGTATGATACGTATGGTACTTCGATTAATTTTGAAAGTACAGGAGTCAGTATGCCAGAATACCTGCTGCATAACAGGCTCTTGCTGAATGGATCAGTTTTTAAATTCCTTCCTTTTGGTGACCTTGAGAAATCTCATAGTTCTCTGCTTCTCTTGTAGCTTTTACAAAACTTAGAGATCCTTAGTCCACTCTTTGCTATCAGGGTGATGAGGGAGATAGGCCTCTAGATTGTTACTCATAGTGACAAATCACTGAGCTGTAGCTCACTACAAGTACTTCCTCTTAGATAGTGGTACCTAAGAGCTCACTTCTGGGTATTCATCAGTACTTGTGGTGTCAAGTGGGAATAAGTTCACTGGCAAGTGACAGAAAACCCTACTAATAGTGGCTTTAATATTGGGCTTTCTGTAGGTAAGATTCCTTGGCTGATTTGGCAGGACGTAGGCTCTTTCTGTTTTCCTTCTCCACTGTCCTTAGCGCTTTGGTTCTCTTTCTCATCTTCGGTACCTCATTGTCACACGATGACTGCTGTTGCTCCAAACGTACCAACCATTTTCACAGCAAGAAGAAAAGAAAGGGATAAACTCACCATATCTGTCTATTACTTTTAATTGGGAAAGAGAAAGATTTTTCAGAATCCTCTCCCACAGATTTCCCTTTAGATCTCATTGGTTATAACCAGTAAGGAGGGGCTGGGAAATGAGTGAACAAAGAACACTTAGAATCCATTGTTTCGGGCTTGGCACGTTGAGGCTCTGAACAAAATCAAGGTCTGTCAGCAAGGAGAAAGGGGAGATTTGTGTTTGGTAGGACAGTGCCTGGTTAGAGGAAGTATCTTTCTGGAAAGAGTGATTCTTATGTGATTCATAAATTGTTGTCCTGTTTTCTAGTGTTTGACAAATACATGACTATATCAGGATTTCAAATTGAAGAAACCATTGACCGAGAGACTTCTGGTAATTTGGAACAACTGCTCCTTGCTGTCGGTAGGTAATTTTATAATGTATATAATATTCATGGTGTTAAGAGGTAAAGTATTTTATTCAGTTGAAGCTGTATCTGAAAATAACCATCTATTTCTTTATTAAAAAAGAGCTTATCATGATATTTGGGTGAAGCAAACTCCTAAATTTCCAATTCAAAATCTGTCTTGATGTTGGAAATACGTGAAATATCTGGTTATTTCATTTAATCTTATGGAAACATTAAGAGAATTGTTTAAAACTCATTTTGAAGCTGCATTAAAAGTATTACTGTTTCATCGTGAACCTGAAATGTGGGCATTGTAATCTCAGGCTTGTAAATGTTACTTCTGATATCTGTGGAATTTTATTTTTCTTTAGAATACCATCCTCACAGTTTTGAAGCAGACTGAGAAATTGGAATCTGATTTAGAATAAGTATCTTTGACATAATGGAAGATGTGTGATAGTGGTTATTTTTCTGAGTAAATAGTTTAGAATTTTATTTTAGCTAAATATTCAGAATAACCTGGAAAAATTGGAGAAACGAGTTTGTGCAGTTTATTGTCGTATTACGTACTCACCAAATTCCAGGGAGAATCTAGTTTGTGAGTTCCCTGTGGTCCCAGTTTTCATATGGGTTTGGAGTGAATCTCTGTCTGCTGTTTGTTCTGAGTATCTGGTGTTGAGCTGAAGCTTCTGTGCTCTCTGTCTTCTGGAGAATAAGCTACATGTGTGCATGTACCAGCACTAACAGTAACCTTTCATTTGAGTCCACAGTTAATGAATTTTAACAGAAATCTTTTAGATGACCCCTTCATAATAGAATACACATAAAAGTTATGACAGATTTAGTTACTGGTGGCTGTTTTCTTAAGCATTGGAGAAGAACACACTGCCCCCAATCAAGGATTTGTTATTTTTGTATATTAGGGAATTTTTATAGTTTTTTTATAGTTTCTGAAGCTAAGCAGACTGAGTTCTGAGGAGCCCTAACATACAATAGATATGTGCGTGTTCGGGGAAGATACTCTTTTCTGTTACCAGTTTATCTGGATGTTTCTACCAAAATGGGTGAGTCTCGTGCTGCTCTGTGTGAATCATGGACGTTATATCCATAGAATACCTATATTAAGATTACAGACAGATAGTCTAAGGTTTGTCAGATTAGATGGGGTAGTAATCTTACATTATTTGCTTGAATATATTGGAATGAAAACTCCCAGGAGGTTTGTATAATTTACTGGGGATGAAGAAGGTTGTGGCATAACAGCCCAGGCTGCCAAAACTGTTACAGCAAAAAGGTGCTTATAGAAGAAAGGGGCACTGAAAAACTTGCAGCCCCTGTCCTACGTGCCTTTCTGTGTAGAACTCAGAACTCTAAGGAAAACTCAAGCCTGTATCTATGGAGATTCTCTGTAGTCAGATCAGAGCAGCTTGCAAATGAGCAGCTCTTGAGCCTGTGTTACTTTCATACTGTATTTAAGTAGAGCTATAAGCGTCAGGCAGCTTTGATTTTAATTACTTTATCCTTTTCACATCAGAATAGCATGTGACCATTATATTACTTATTTTTGCAGTGAAATCCATTCGCAGTATACCTGCCTACCTTGCAGAAACCCTCTACTATGCTATGAAGGTAAGTGCATGCCTTGAGTCTTCTATCTAATTAATTTATCTCTCTAGTATGTTTTAGATGATAGACTTTGAGGCTTTTTTCCTCCTTAAAACAGGTAGTTCAATTCTACTAAATTGTTTTACTTTATTGACTCACCCCAACTCAGGGGCGTTTGATGCTATAATTGACATTTTTAAACATGCGCCTCTCTTTTGTTCTTTTTTAAAGGGAGCTGGGACAGATGATCATACCCTCATCAGAGTTATGGTTTCCAGAAGTGAGATCGATCTGTTTAACATTAGGAAGGAGTTTAGGAAGAATTTCGCCACCTCTCTTTATTCCATGATTAAGGTAGTAGAACCTTTCTTTAAATGTCGAGAAATCCACAGCAGACCAGTGCATAGCTTGCAAGACACGGGTGGGGGAACCTAATTCCTGTGTTAAGTTTAGAGTTTTAGGGATGTGATTAGAGCTGTGAGTTACAAAGTTTGGCATCATGTCCCCTGAAGTACGGGTGGTGGCTCCTGAGTGAAAGACTGGCTCTCGGTGAAGGCCGAGGCTCCTGGTGAGCTTAGAAGCATTATTTAGTAGTGGTGACAGATGACTCACTAAACCCAGTCTTGTCCACGGTAATAATATGTTGGTTCTTCCTGCCTTTTATCAGTTCCAGCTGTCTTTATTAGTTTCTCCTTTCTTTCATATCAGTGTTTTCTTTCTTTATTGTCTGTTATCACCTTATCTCTGGTATTGGTTCATAGTTCAGGAAAGAACCAACCAGGTCATATCAGGAGTAAGTAAAGAGCTTAAGTATTACTGTCATTTTTATCCTTTTAAGAGCAAGGGACACTGTGGCCTATAATTAAATTTGGCTTAAAGCCTTTTGACTTCCTCATTCTTTCTTTTCCTCTCTCCCTCCCTCCCTCTGTCTGCCCTTCTGTCTTTTTTTGTCTCTCTGTCTTGGTCTTTCTCTTTGATAAAGGGGAATGTGGGCTATGTGCAAAGCAGCATCTCAGTTGAGAAAGCATTGAAATTTGTGTGTGCGTCGTGTGCTGGGCTGAAGGGTACTAGAGAGTTCTCCCAGTGACCCATAGCTTGAAACGTTAACTTATCCCACACATCTGTGCATGACACAAGCAGAGGCAAAATGTGCCTTACCCTTCTGTCTTTGAGGCAAAACCATAACAGCCAGGCGGTCCCAGCATTGCCCCCCATAGCCAGCCATATGCTATGTGATAAGACAGGGGTCCCCAACTCCCGGGATGTAATGCCTGATGATCTGAGTTGGAGCTGCTGTAATAATAATAGAAATAAAGTGCACAGTAAATGTAATGCCCTCAAATCATCCCGAAACCATCCCCTGCCCCCCGGTCCTTGGAAAAATTGTCTTCCATGAAAACAGTCCCTGGTGCCAAAAAGGTTAGGGACTGCTGTGATGAGAGACTTAGAGTTTGTTTAGAAACCTTGGCTTGAACATGGTTGTAAAAGCTTCCCTGTTCTCTGCGTTACTAGAGGGAAGAACATACTTCACTGTCTTAGGTAGAACTGTGCTTTTAAGGGGTAAAATTAGGAAGTTAAACATCAGTTGCATCAGTAGGAAATTCTCTGTAAAGCATTCCTGTTGTGAAAGGCACTCACAGAGAGATTACCCACATGGGGGAAACGTCATGTGAATAAAACCTGTTGCCAGATATGTCTTAGTTTTTTATTTTCTTTGGCTTCTGTGAGTCATGGGGGTTAACGGAGTACATTTGGGTTTCAGGGGGACACATCTGGGGACTATAAGAAAGCCCTCCTGCTGCTCTGTGGAGAAGATGACTGATGTGCGCCTGGAGAGAGACCCTGCACCGTGCCTGCCACCGTCACCACTGCCTTCCTGCAGTGCATCTCACTGCACTTCTTGCACGCCAGAGTGTGGCACATTGCCTTATTCATGCCAGCATGCTATGACCAAAACATATATGTTGTAGAAGAAAATAGTAGTGCTCCTTTCTGATCTTCGCTTAAAATCCTTCTCTTTGACTGTCGTAGTCCTGAAGTGTACTTATGTTACTAAGACTAAAGTCTAGATCATTTATATTTTCCTTTAAGAGGTCAGACTGCTTTCAGCCTTTTTTAAAAACTTCATTTATATTAAATTGATAACCGCATTACCTTAACCAGAACCTTAGCCTTGAAATTGTGAACTCCTGGAAATGTTATTAATCAAGTTTGCTACTAAATTAAACCTGAAACATTATGGAGGTTGCATTCAAAGAGTTAATGAATAATAAACGTTTCCTTCCTCCTGAATTACGTGTGGGTGTATGTCTAAAGAAAACTTATTTAATTTACCTACTTAACAATGATATGTTTTTTCAAGCTAGTCGGTTGACAGTGTTGTCAGTTGACAACTGAATTTATAGTTGGCTTTTGGGTGAAAAGCTTGAAATACAACATGCAAAATGAATTGTCTGTGCAGTGTGGAATGAGGGAAGAGTTGAAGGGGGTCTCTGATTTATTGGTGGTGTGTTTATGTGGGCATCAATTAAAGCAATGCTTATGTTAGTTGCTTACTAGAAAAGCTGATTTTAAAACTTAACCTAAAATTTCAGAGTGTTACTTTTCACTTTCCTGTTATCAACTTGTTTTTCCTGTTTTCATCTACTACCTTCTTTGAGATAAAAAAGCAGGCAATATAGAGGCAAAAAGAGAGAAGTGGCTTCTTTCTTCTAATATTTACCTTTCAGTTTTCTGCTTTCAAACTGCTTCTTGAATTGGTGTCAACTTCCTTTTTTCACTTACTCCCTTATAAATATGTGTTTTTAAAAGCAAGTGATTGCTATTAATAAGACATTTTAATAAATGGACTACTCTCCTACTGGAAACTCTTAATTAGTGATATTGTTCTTTTCACAAGCTTGGCTGGTCATCAGAATAACCGTGAGAGCTTTGAAAATTATGTGTGTGTATATATGACATGCTATTTTTTTTTTGCAAAAGCTCCTTAGGCAATTCTAATGCAGAGCCAAGTTGAGAATCAACTGCCTCTACTGCCCCCAGCCCCGCATGCTGAGATATAATTGACATACAACACTGACAGGTTTAAGGCGTACAGCATAACGGCGTGACTTAGGTGTGTTGAAAAATGATTATCACGGTAAGTTTAGCTAATATCTATCATCTCATGTAGATTAAAAAATAGAAAGAAGAAAACGTTTCTCCTGGTGGTGAGAGCTCTTAGGGTTCTCTCCTAACAAGTTCCAAAAGGCCAGACAGCAGTGGTAAGTATAGTTACGTTGAACGTTACATCCCCAGGACTTACTTATCTCATAACTGGAAGTTTGTACCTTTTGTCCACTTTCTTCCAATTCCCCACTCCCCACCCCTGCTTCTGAGAGCCACAAATCTGACCTCTTTTTCTATTAGTGTTTGTTTGTTTGCTTTTTAGATTGTACGTATAAATGAGATCGTGCAGTATTTGTCTCTCTCTGACTTATTTCACTGAGCATAATTCCCTCAAGATCCATCCACGTCGTCCCAAATGGCAAGAGGTTCATTTTTACGGATGAATATTCTGCTCTGTGTGCGTGCGCGCGCGCGCGTGTGTGTGTGTGTGTGTGTGTGTGTGTGTGTGTGTGTTTGTGTAGCTATCACTTTTTCTTTGTTCATTCATTGATGGATACTTAGGTTGCCTCTATGTCTTGACTACTGTAAATAATGAACATGGGGGTGCATATATCCTTCTGAGTTAATGTTCTCATTTTCTTTGGATAAGTACCTAGAAGTGGAACTGCTGGATCATATGGTAGTTTTAATTTTTTGAGGACCCTCCATGCTGTTTTCCATGGGGGCTGTACAAATTTACATTCCCACCAACAGTACACAAGGGTTCCCTTTTCTCCACATTCTCGTCGACGTTTGTTATTTCTTGTCTTTTTCATAATAGCCATTCTAACGGGCAAGATGATATCTCATTGTGGTTTTGATTCACATTTTCCTGATTAGTGACATTGAGCACCGTATCATGTACCTGTTTTGGCCATCCGTATGTCTTTTATAGAAAAATGTCTATTCAGATCCTCTGCCCATTTTTTCATTGGATTATTTTTTGTTATTATTATTTGAATTCTTTATATATTTCGGATATTAACCCCTTATCAGACATATGATTTGCAAATATTTTCTCCCATTCTGTAAGTTGCCTTTTAATTTTGGTGATGGTTTCCTTTGCGAGGCAGAAGCTTTTAGATTGATATAATCCCACATGTTTATATTTGCTATTGTTGCTTTTGCTTTTGGTGTCCAAAAAATCATCACCAAGACTGATGTCAAGGAGCTGACCACCTATGTTTTCTTCTAGGAGTTTTTGTGGTTTCAGGTCTTACATTCAAATCTTTAATCCGTTCTGAGTTAATTTTTGTGTATGGTGTAGTTTAGTGGTCCAGTTTCATTTTTTTACATGTGGCTGTAAATTTCCCAGCACTGTTTATTGGAGAGACTGTTCTTTTCCCATTGTATATTCTTGGCTCCTTTGTCAGACATTAATTGACCATATATCCCTAGGTTTATTTCTGGTCTCGATTCTGTTGCGTTGATCTGTGTGTCTGTTTTTATGCCAATACCAGACTGTTTTGGTTACTGTAACTGTGTAATATAGTTTGAAATCAGAAAGCATGTTGCCTCCAACTTTGTTTTTCTTTCTCCAGATTGCTTTGGCCATTCGGCGTCTTTTGTGGTTACATACAAATTTTAGGATTGTTTGTTCTATTTCTGTGAAAAATACCATTGAAATTTTGATAGGGATTGCATTGAATCTGAGGATTGCTTTGGGTAATAGGGACATTTTAACAATATTAATTATTCTAATCTATGAACATGGAATATCTTTCCATTTATTGTGTCCTGAATTTCTTTCATCAATGTCTTGTAGTTTTCAGTGTAGAGGTTTTTCACCTCCTTGGTTAAATTTATTCCTAAGTATTTTATTCTTCTTGATGCAATAGTAAATGGAATTGTTTTCTTAATTTCTTTTCCTGATAGTTTGTTATAGGTGTATAGAAATGTAACAGGTTTATGTATATATATTTTTTATCCTGTAACTTTACTGAATTCATTTATTCTAGCCGTTTTTTAGTGGAGTCTTTAGGGTTTTCTCTTTAGTATCATGTCATCTGCAAAAAAATGACAGTTGTACTTCTTCCTTTCAGTCTGCTGTCTGTGTGCTGTGCCCTGAGTAGGGGTAACCAGTCAAGGATTATTTGTTTGTAAGAGTCCTGTGGGACATATGAGTGCAAGCCCCGCTGGCCACCAGAGCCAGGTAACCACGAGATGTCTCCTGATCAGTAGCTGCAAAAATTGTTGCATCATACAAGTGCACAAGCTCCTTCCTGGGAGAGACTGGCAGTCTGGAGCGAGGCAGAGTGAGTGTGCAAAGATGTCACCCACGGGCATCCTTCCCCAGAGAGCACCTCTACAGGTCTCTATAATTGTGCCAAACCAGAAGCCTGCCCTCTTATCAAAGCTCCAAGATAAGCAGATAGGCCTCTTACACAGAAAGACTGGGGGTGTGTTTTTGTCTGCTCTCTGTGAAGTGCCCTGAGAGTGGCAGTCTGCCAAGAACTATCCCCACATTTGTTACAGCCTCAGGAAGGCAAGCAGCGCTGACCACCAGAGCCAAGGGATCAAGGGGTGTCCCCTGGGCGGCATCCACAAAAACCAGGGCACCAGACTAAAAACTGGGGCACCAGATATGTGCCCAAGCTCCCCTATGGGAGATACCGGTAACCTGGACCGTGGCAGAGGGAGAGCACGAAGATAGTGCCTGCCCTCCAGGGTCTCTGGAGAGAATTACAGTTAGCTCTAAGCTGTTGTGTTCAGTTAGAAACCTGCCCCCCAGGATGCAGCCAGGAAGATATAATAGGCCTCTTTCACAGAGAGACTGGGTGCCTCAGTCTTTTGCATCTCTGCTGTGCGCTGGGGGTAGCCAGTTAGGAGCCCTTTCACCATTTGTTACAGTTCCATGGGACCTGTGCATGTGAGCTGCGTTGGCCGCCAGAGCAGGCGATTTAGATTTGGACACATCTGGGCAGCAGCCGCAACACCTGGAGCACCAGATGAGCGTGTAAGCTCTTTTCTGGAGATACCAGTGGCCTGGAGCGAGGCACAGGGAGAGTGAGATACGGTGCCTGCTGGCCTCTATCTTTGGAGAATATTTCAGGAGGCCTTTAAAGGTGTGTTCAGTTAGATGCCTGCCCCTCAGGCTGACACCTTAAGATATTCACACAAGTCTCTTTCGCAGAAAGTGTGGGCACTTTTCAGTTAGCTGCCTCCGTGCTGGGCCCCGGGTGGGTGATCTGTGCCAGGCTTTGAAGAACTGTTTCTCCCTTTGCTGTAGTCTTGTAGGTCTCATGGGTATAAGCCCTGTTGGTTTTCAAAAGCCAGATATTTTGAGGGTTTGTCAGGGGTAGGTGTTAAAAATCGCGGTGCCTGGTGTATGGTTCAAACCCTTAGCTCCTCAGGGAGAAGCTTGGGGTTTTGAGTTCTGTCCGCATTGTGGGGTGTCGCTCTGGGGTGGGGTTTATGGTGAGACTGTGTCTCAGCCTCTCCCACCTGCTTCGCTGTGGGGTTTTTCCTCATTTGTTTGATGTGCAGGAGTCACTCAGCTAGGTGTTTTTTTTTTTAACCCTACAGAGGAAATTGTTCCCTATGTAGCTGTAGATTTGGTGTGTCTCTTAGGGTGAATTCAAGATCCTCCTATGTTGCCATCTTGAACCACTCTTGTTTTTTCTTCTTTTTCTGTTGATAAGGTGAATTACATCAACTGATTTTCAAATCTTGAACAGTCTTGCATTCCCAGGATGAACTGCACTTTGTCATAATGCTTTATCACTTTTCTATGTTGCTGGATTTGTTTTGCTAATATATCTTTGAGAATTTTTGTTTCTATGTTCATGAGAGATACTGGTCTGCAGTTTTCTTTTATTGAAATATTTTTTTGTCTAGTTTTGGTATCAGAGTAACGCTACTGTCATAAAATGAGTTGGGAAGTATTTCTATTCTATCTTGTGCAAGTTTGTGTAGAACTGGTATGAAAAATTTCCTTTTATGTTTGGTACATTTTCCAGTGAAGCCTGTCATGAGCTTTTTTTTTTTTTTTTTGGAAACTTTTAAACTACAAATTCAAATATCTATCTATCTGATTTTTATTTTTTTAGCCATGCCGTGTGGCATGAGGGATCTTAGTTCCCCAACCAGGGAGATTGAACCTGTGTCCCCTGCATTGGAATCGTGGAGTCTCAACCACTGGACTGCCAGGGAAGTGCCACTATCTGATTTTTAATATATAGACATCACATATTTATCACAAACTCAGTGGCTTAAAATAACACAAATTATTATCTAACTGTTCTAGAGGTTGGAAATTCAAAAGCATTCTCACTGGGCTACAATAAAGGCGTTGGCAGGACTGTGCTCCATTCTGGAGGCTCTAGAGGAGAATCCAGCTCCTTGTCTATTCCAGCTTCTAGAGGATGCCTGGATTCCTTAGCTCTTGGGCCCTTCCAGCCTCTTCAAAGCCAACAATTAATTCACTGCAATTTCTGCTTTCTGACCTCACATCTTCTCTGTCTCCGACTTTTTCCCTTTTTTAAGGGCCTTTGCTGTTTACACTGGTCTTGCCTGGGTAGTCCAGATGCTCTTTCCATTTCAAAGTCACATCTGCAAATACCTTTTTGCCATATGAAGTCGTGTACTCACAGATTCCCGGGATTAAGACATGGATTTTTTTTTTTTTTGAGTGGGAGTGGGGGCATTTTTCTGCCAACCACAGATGGTTTCCAAAAAATGTTTTTGTGGTATACGGAGCATTTCCCCTTTATTAGGGTAAGAATGATGCTCTACATCCTAGGTATAAGTGAAACTTCCAAATAATATATACCCTTAGTTAATTTAGCTGACATAAATGGGGAAAAACATTTTATTCCTGGATTTTGAATGTATACTTAATTTTAATGATCAAAAACCTCTGAGAATGTTTTTCCCGCCTTGAACATATGTATGTACACATGCGCTTTGAAGAATCTCCCACCAAGTCTGTGGTAGTCTATCTTGTGACAGTGGGTGGTGCTGTTGGCACACATTTACTTGCATCACGTAAAACTGCACTTCTACTTAACTGAGCTTGTTGATTTTCCAGCAGCAGAGGGTATTCCTACACAATCTTCCTCACCCCAACACTCAGACAAAAAGTGAATTTAAAATTTACTTCCCTACTTGGTTACTCATCTGTCACTTGGTGGCTTAGAATCATCTTGTTTTCCCTGGTTTGGGATGTCCAGTGTTTTCTGAAGCACTGGTTTGTCTTTTCCCCCTGAGATGTTTGGTAGTTAAGTCCCACCTTCTCTCCTGCTCCCAGCCCTGCGGTGGAGCATGGAGCATGTCGCCTTCCCTGTAAAGTCTTTGGATATTTTCTATGGATGATGTATATTTCTCTTCATTTTTCAACCTGACAGCATTTAAAGATACAGCCAGAGGTGCACATAGAGAGAAAAAATCCCCTTCTGCAGAATGAATTTGTCTTCTGGGTTTTGATACTTGAAGGAATATTTTAAAAATTTAAATTCACTTTTTTAAACCGTTGTCTTTTCATACACAAATGTCTAAAGCTGTATTCATCACACATTCCCACAGACAAGTTTGCCCTCCCAAATTCCCTGTTTTTGGTAGTAGCTCTAAAATTCTTCTAATTATTCAGTCTCAAAACTTTGGGACTATTTTTATATCCTCCCTTTCTGTGTCTTTCATGTTAAACTAATTATCAATCAAGTCCCAATAATTCTTCCTTCATTATGTCTATCACATCTGCCCCCTCCTTTCCATTCCTGCTACTCCCCTATTTCTAGAACTAACTTATTACTACACAAATGACTTCCTTTTATTAAAGAAACATTTCTTTATTTTTTATCAAAGCAATAAATGCACCAGGTAAAAAAGTCAAAAAATGTGGAAGTATAAGGAAAAGAAGAAGTCCTTATCCTCTCACTTCCCAGCCTATTCCATTCCCCACTGGGGTGGGTGTCAAAAGCCTTAAATAGCCTTAAAGCCTTAAACGTTTTTATCATTTTCCATTTAAATTTTTCCAGGAAGTTTCATCCATCAAATATATATATTTGTATGTAATACTTGTTATACTACTCTTTCCTCATTTATTCAGTTCAAGGTTTTCTGTTGGTTCTGTGCCATAGTAGGTGGTGATCAAGCTCATCTACTCCACTTTCCTTTCATCTTCTCTTCTCCCTCCTCTCCGTGTTCTTATGTTGCTCTTTTTTGTTCCTCCCAGGTTACCTATGTACCTTTAAACAATATATTTACATTTTCATTTTTTGTTCCCACAACTGTCAAAGAATCTCTAGAACCCTCATTTGGAAGGTAAGGGTATTAGAGACACTTCACCTCTCCTCTCCCCTTTTCATCTTCCAACTCTTGTCAACTGTAATTTTGCTTTGTAAATGGTCAGGATTAATGCTATAAACACTCTGGTCTATGATCCCAGTTAAGTCTTTTGTCAGTATATTGATTCTACAATTTGAAATGCAAAAGTTCAGATTATTGACTAATCTCTAACCTAGGTGTGTTCTATGATTTTATTTCCCTCCTGGTATACCTTTTTTTTCACACACACACACACACTGTATTTTATTTTTACAAGAGATAAATAAACTGACACCACCTGGTATACTTTTATCTTCCAACCTCATGATATCTGCCTTTATTGTTTCTTAAGTGTCTGTAATATCCAAGCATTGTGAGAACTCTACGGCACCTTCCCCACATTTTTCCTCCTGGGATTTCTTTCCTGGAGCCCCCATCCTTTGATTGGACTGATTTCTCTCTAGACCTGCTGCATACTGGGCACCTCCAAATCTCGGCATGTGCGTGGCTTGGCTCTGAGTGTGGCCGTACTCACTATTCGACCTGGTTCTCCTTAGACATGCCCTGCAATCTTTTTAAAAGATCTTCCGTCCCCTCCCCTCCCTGCCTCCCTTCCCTTCCCCCCTCCTCTCCCCTCTCCTCTCCTCTCTGTTTCCTTCCTCCCTCCCTCCGTCCTTTCCTTCTTTCCTTCCTTTCTTGTTTTGTGGCTGGGGGTGGGGGTAAGGAGGTGGTGAGAGGGGTTCTGAGCTCCAGGGCATTGTGTGTGTATGTGCCTTGTTTCATATACAGATTTTCAATTAATTCTTCTGTTTTAGGCCCTGCATGCCTTTCTCACCTCCATGCTACTGATATTTGTGAGTCACAATCTTTTCTGGGGTGCCGTGGGGCAGTCTGTCTTTCTCATTGTGTGCAGCCTCTTTTCTGTGTATTTTTGGTTAGGGCTTCATCAGACAACACTTGTCCTTCCCTTCTTTCATTTCCCAGAAATTTGATGACATTTCTCTTGCGCTGATGGCTTCCCCACCCACCCACCCCACATTCTTTCTTTTGTGAGATTTTTAACGCCTTGATAGTCATTCTTAGAGTCCAAGGTTCATAACCACTCAGACTGCCACCTAGAACTGCATGTCTTGAAATGACTTTGTAAGTGCCCGTGCTGGTTAGAGCCTCTTCTGCCAGTCCTGCCAATTTCCCATGCCCTTGCTCTCCTACTTCCCTTTGCACCAGGAGTGCATCTCCTTTGCAGAAGCCTTGACCCTGTTCCTAATGCGCCAATCAGGTTGATGTAAAGAAGACGATATCTAAACTACTTCCCTACCTCCCTCACGGAGGATGGTCCTGCTGGTCGGGATTCCTACTGCTGATCTCTGGGTCCCAGATTTGTCTGAAGACACCACTTCTTCTGCCCCAGGCTCCCAGGACTTCACTTCTGCTTCATTCCTCTTTCTAGCAACCTTGTCTTGTGTCAGCCTCTTCTCTCGCCTGTTGGCAGTCTTGTGAGTTGGCCACGGTGTAGCACATCTCCAGGGCGATCGTGGCTGGCAGGCCCCAGTCACCATTTCGGATGCCCTGGTACTATGTTCCGTCTGCCTCGTTGGGCCTCTTGCCTTCTGGAAATCCAGCCGCAAGCTGCTGCCCCATCTGCCCTCAAGTGGCACCTCTTTGAACCTTTCCTTGTCCTCCTGGTTGCCCTTCCTGCTGTTAGCTCATTCTGCCGCCAGATAGCGCTCGGACCTAACACGTTTTCTCTCATTAGGCGCCAGCTTCTCCCTTTCCTTGCTTGCTTAGGTTGCTACAAGGAATACAAAAATACTTTGTACTCCCATCTGTTGATATATCACCCTCCAGTCCTACACATCTTACAGTCTATATATTCTCAATGGGGGAAATATCACCCCTAAGAGGGTGAAAGTTGGTTCTTGGGGGCTGAAAAAAATTTACTCTTTTTGTGTGTAAAGCATAGATATATACATACAGTACGTAAACAGATAAGCAATGTATCTGTGGTATTAAAAATTCATGAGGGCTTCCCTGGTGGCACGGTGGTTAAGAATCTGCCTGCCAATGCAAGGGACATGGGTTTGAGCCCTGGCCAGGGACGATCCCACATGCTGCAGAGCAACTAAGCCCGTGCGCCACAACTACTGAGCCTGAGCTCTAGAGCCCGCGTGCCACAACTACTGAGCCCACGTGCCACAACTACTGAAGCCTGTACGCCTAGAGCCCGTGCTCCGCAACAAGAGAAGGCACCGCAATGAGAACCCTGCCCACCACAACAAAGAGTAGCCCCCGCCCACCACAACTAGAGAAAGCCAGTGCACAGCAGCAAAGACCAAACACAGCCAAAAAAAAAAAAAAAAAAAAAAAATCACAGGGAGTGGTGATTAGGGGAAAAAAATGCCTGTGAAAGCTGCTTGTTTGTGTGTTAGGGGACAATAATAAAACAAAACTTAAGGAACGCTGCTATAATCTTTGCCAGTTTACTTTTTAGGTCTCATTTTCATCATGTCTCCACTTGCCCAAAAGCCTTCAGTAGCTTCCTGTGGCAACTCTATAAAGCCTGAATCGTGTTCTGTAGTTCAGAGCCCTTCCTATTTGGCCCCCAACCATCTTTCCAGTCCTGGATCCCATGTTCTCCTTACATAGATCATCCACTCCAGTCAGATTGCTGTTCATAGCCTCCTAATCACAGCCTCTGCTCTCCTACTTTGCCCTTATCAGCTTGCATGGTTGGCCTTTGGCTGGCATCTGGGAACTTGGGTTTTGAGAAGGTTCTCATCATGGCTACAACTGATAAAAGCAGCTCACTGGATTTGGCTTGTGCTGAACCCCTGCTTTCCTTCTGGGAGTCTGGAATTTGGGTATGTGCTAGGCAGAGAATGCCTGCGTGACCAGCCCCCAAGGAAAACTTCGGGCAGTGAGTCTCTGATGAGCTTCCCTGGCACACAACTTTTCACATGTGTTTGTTACAACTTACCGCTGGGATAATTGAGTGCATCCTGTGGGACTCCACTGGGAGTGGGCTCTTGGAAGCTTGTGCCTGGTTTTTTCCAGACTTCTCTGCATACAGCTTTTCCTGTGCTGACTTTGCTTTGTATCTTTTCACCGTAATACATCTTAGCTGTGAGTATGAGTATATGCTGAGACCTGTGAGTTCTAGAGAAAGATGGAACCAGGGGGTGGTCTTGGGAACCCCTGCAATAACATGACTAGTGGTTTCCATTGTCCCTTTGGTTCTCAGCCAATCCTTCATGAAACGAGAGTGATAGGAGTCTTGTTGCCCAAAGATGTACAATGAGGCTTAATAGCTTTGGAAGGAAAGTAACGGGCAGGACATACGTCCATGGCCTGTGGTGGATTGTATTAGGTTAATTTAGCTAAGCTGAAACTGTGTTTTCCAGAATTCCCTTTCCGGTATGGTTCTGGGTTAGCATAGGTCATGAGAGAGATTTTGCACAGGATTCAGAAGGCAGAAGTGGAACAGCAGTCAGCTTGCTTTTTATTCTCTAAAGCTTAGTGAGGCGCTGTTACAGATCGTGAGTGCTGTCGTTTATCCACTGGCTCGTCTGGTTGGCATGGGACAGCAGCTGGGCTTGTATCAACTGCAGCTCCTGCCTCATCCTCCTTCAGGCGCCCCCTACCCCCAACTCCTGGGCTTAGGTGTGTGTTTAGCTTTAAGGTGAAGGGCACTGGGTCTCTTGCAGGACACACCCATCATCAAAGTTGGAGACTTGGAGGTGGTGAGAGACAGAGGCAGGTTCCAGCCCATCCATATGGGTTCAAGCTCAGCCTCCCAGGAGCGAGGGAGGCAATCCGCCATGGGCTAGGAGTGTCCACTGACGTTCTTGTTGGGAGAGCCAAGAGAGCAAGTCTCCTCCTACTTGGACATTTCTCGGGGCTGTGTTTACAGCAAGCCCACCTTGAGGGTGAGATAATATCTTACTTACAGATAAGAACACGTTTGCTTACTGCTTACTACACTTACTTATTTTGGTGAATTTTCCAAACTCAGAGTGTCTCAGCTGGGATGCAAATTCACCGTATGTGCAGCATTCATCTGGGACCCTCTGCATTGCCCCCATGGGACTTGGGAGACAAGGGGACCCCAGACAAACCTCATGGTCATGCTGCTTGTTGTACTGTGAGTAAATAGTAAAAGGCTGACTTAGGAGCTTGTTAGTAGTTTAAACTCCTAGACTCTGACAGCAGGTTCTGGTTTGTCCTTGCTTCTTGCATTCTGTTTCCATCTTCCCTTCCTAACTGTCGGCTCTGTGGACTTCAGGCACCAGACACAGAAACACAGACTCACATAGATCATTTAATCAGATCCCACAATTGTGTAGGGATAAATCCCCCAAATAAATACCTATTACATATATTCCTCAGTGGATCTGCTTCTCTGATCAAAACCTGATTATTACAGTTCTCACAATCAGGCTAATCAGTTTCCTGAAGTTTCATATTGTTTCAGGTTCTGTGTAAATATAATATTTAATATAAATATCAATATTTAATTAAATATTATTTAATGGCAGCAGAATATTTCACATTGGGTATGTTAGACATAATTTATAGACCTGAATTTTTGGCACAAAAAATATTTGGGCAGTCTAATTATTCTAAAAAGAAGAGGGATTTGTGAAATTGAATTAGATTTTTGAAAATAAGCTTTATCTTTCTGCATTATTAATTTTGTGTAAGTATTGGAATGCTCTGTTGTGTACTATTCTGGTATTTGTTTTTCATTTGTTTAGATCTGTACCACCTGCAATGTAACCTTGGGAGAGAAAAAGAACACTGAATTACAATATTCCAGGCTTTGGGACTAAGTTCTTGTTTGATAGGGGGAAAGGTTGCTAAAGGAGAGGGTAATGAAACCCAGGTCAGTTAAGGCCCTCTATAAACTCCATGAACATTTTCATGTACTTACTTGCTATAAGAGTTAATTTTAAGGTATAGTCAACACAAAAACCAACCTGACTCTTGGATGTAAGGCAATATGAAAATGTGTTTTGTGACAAACAATATCTGCATTTTTTTCCAGTTAAAAAGTTCAAATGACTCTGTTCATTAAATATGATCTTTAAAGAGGGAGAAATCATTATTTGCATTTCCTGGCAATGAAAATGACTGTTGTTTTGCTCTGTGCAGTTCTGCTTCTGCGGAGGGGAAACCAAAGATCTTTCGTAGAATAATTCTTCTGGCAGTGTCCCAAGTATAAAATAGCTTAACTATCCTAACATTGCTGGAACATGATAACACCTATTTTTATTTTAAGTGGACAGCAGATATGAGAAGAGATTCTTGCTTAATGTAGTAGGAAGAATGTGACCCAAGAATGATCTTTTCTACTGAGAATGGAACAGAAGTGAAACACTAGACTGCAGGTTTTTTTAAGGAAGTGATTACAACTATCTGATTTACTGCTATATTCTTAGAGCCCAGCACAGTGTCTGGCACAAAGGAGGTGCCTACAGATTATTTGTTGAATAAATGAATGAAGAGGAACTCAGAGAGAGACTCATCAAGCTTTACCCCTAGAGGGCAGAACCCTCCTGAGTACAGATAATCCAACTAAATTCCTGAATTTGGAATTTAATTCCAGAAAGGACTTATCAATCTTACGATATATGATTTCCTGATATTAGTGTTTATTATTTTGACTTATTCTTGGCCAGTATATATTCTATGAGTTTTTTGAGCAAGGATGTTTGTGAAATATTTTTAATATCTGTGCATATCTGTGAATGTCATTTTGTTGTCTTCTGCATGAAAAGCAACTTGGTTGGTTGTAAAATTTGTTCTTGTTCAAAAGCTATAGATGTTTCTTTTTTTCATTTAGCACTGTAGAAGAAATTTTTAAAAATGAGACCAATCTGTGTTACTTCTCCTTCTCCCTTTACCTCCATCAGACCGGAAGTTTATAAGATTTTTTTTTTTCTTTCTTGTTTTAGTTTAAAAATTTTACCAGGCTGTGTCTAATGATGAATTTCTTTTAGTTGGCTTTCCCTGGAATGAGGTGAACTGTTTTAATCTGAGACCCCAAGACTCTTTTTAAAATTTAGAGGATTGCTTAATTATAGGTTTGATTTTTTCCAATTGTTTTAGTTGCTTCCTGAGAGAAAAATATAATTCTTTGGTTAGATCTCTCTTCTCTCCTTTCCTTGGTTTTCATTTCTTTATCATTTTTCTCTATGCTTTGAGACCATGTCTCAAATTTGTCCTTTCCCTCACGGTCTCAAGTTTTTATAATGTGAATTCTGATCTTTTCTTCTCCCGAAGTTAATTATAAGTGTTATTGAATATTTACTTTCTCTGCAACCCTCTTATCTGGTTTCTTTCCTGTCTTGCCATTTTATTTCAGGGTCTTATTTCTTTATGCCAGCTGTACCTTTTCCATGGAGGTCCTGAAATCTGACTTCTTATAGAAGATGCCAAAATGTTCATCACTTTATAAAAAAAAAAATGGGTATTATTTTCAGAATACTGCTAAGTCTTATTCCTATTGACATAGGCAGTTGCCTCAAGAAGAAATTAAGAAAACAAATGGCAGCTTCACAAAAATTATTCCTTGCTGGCATTAATCCTGCTACCACTAAAACGTGCTGAATAAATATTGGTGAAATATAGTTTTATAGGGGTGCCATGTTATTAGTCTCTCTAGAAGATGCGTATGTTTTATAATAGCCTGATCCTAAAATTATGTGTGGTAGGAAGCAGAACAGGACATCACGGTACTTATGTAATTATTTATATCTATAGGTTGTTGAGGTTACATTCTGGAACTTGAGAAGAGGTTTATCGTTTGGAGAAGCTTGAGGAGTCCCTGTGAGTGAGACAGGCCCCAATCATTTACTGGAGATAGAGGGCTGAGCCTTCTCTGATAGTCAGTCTTGGGCAGAATAGAGAAGCTCTAGATATACAGGAGGCATTGGCAGAGTGGAAGTAGGCGAAGGAACTGGGCAACTTACAGGGGACTGGATGCCTGTTCTAGTTAATTGAGGTGGGTCAAAGACTAGGGGGGAAAGAATGAATACATAAGTGATTTTTGATAAAGGTGGGTCCAGGTGAATGTCAATCTCCTGAAAATTCTGAGTAAGGCTTTTGAGGTCTTTATTATTTCTTTCAACAAAAATACTGTGCCCTTACTCTGTGCAGAGCCATCAGTGGTCCCCAATTGTCTAAGATGTGGTCCCCACAGCCACCAAGTGGTTTACAGTTGAGTTGCCTTTACTATCAAGTCTTTTACTGTGAGTCAGTTAATGGCGTGTAACTGAGAACCCTGCAGGAAAAGGGCAGGCTGGGAAGCTCCTTGTCCCAGGCAAGCATTTTTAGAATTTATGCTAAATGTTTATGCTAGCATTTTTAGAATTCCATGGAATAATGGCACATTATAATACTAATAACATTTCATTTGTCTTCTGCTTTTAAAAACCTTTTAAGGGTAGCATATTTTGAAAAATAAGAAAGGGAAGCAAAGAAAAAAGTCCTTCAAAATAATAACAACCAGAACAAACCACTCTTAACATTTTAGTGTACAACACTCTCCTTCTGAAATAGCCATTTACCATATTTTCCAATGTGAATAGTTTTACGAAATATGGTATATATTTAACTTGTCTCTTTTTTCCCTAAATATGTGAGTCCTTAATTTTGAAGTCAATGCAACTAAATTATAAGTAAGGATGGGACTAGAATTAAAAATACAAACTATTACAGTCCACAGATGACATGAAAACACTATCATTTGTTGGTTCACCAGTTCAGAGAAGAGTTAAAAATATTGTTACATGATTAAACATGTTCATAGTAGAGATATTAGAAAATATGGATATGACAGAAGATATAAAAGTCATTAGTAATCTCAGTGGTAACTGCAATTAATATTTTGTGTTGTGTTCAAAGAGAATGTCTTTCTTGAATTTTTTATGAGTGCAGAAGCATTTTTTTTACCAAAATGGGAATCGTAGTTTTACCAAAATGTTTCATAACTATTTTTTTTCACTTTTCAAGTTCCTTGCAGTCAATACATATACTTTGACTATGTTTTCTTCAACAACTGCATGGTAATTCCATCATATGACTATATCATAATTTAACTATATAGGACAATTAAATTGTTTCCAATATTTCATTAAGAATGCTGAAAGACATATTCTCTACATACATTTGCCTCTCATTTTTATTTCCTTGATAATAAAATAGGCTTTTAAGGTGATGGAATATATCTGTCAGAATACAGAAAAAATATGATTGATGATTTTATGTCAAGATGTTATCACTCACTGTGTACTGAAGATTGAAAGCTATTTATCAAGTGGTGTAAGAAAAAATGACAGAATAATCATCTATACACAAGGCTGATACATAACTTGGGAAGTGAGACAATGTGGAAGGACTTCTCCCAGACAACTATATAATCTGTTCTTACATAACATCAGTTAACTGACTATCCGACCTTGGTTTTGAGTCTGGTTACTCCTTAGTTGTTAGAGTTTGTTTGGTCAAAGGTTATATAGGGCTTGCAATATTTAGACCAGCTACCAGATTTCAACATATAAGTCATATAAGAAAGAAAGAAAAGGAAGCACAGTAACTGAATAGAGGGCTGTACTGACTGAACTAAGTGTATGATATAAATCTTGTTCAAGATGGGAAGAAACAGCTACAGTTGGGGATAAATATCTGATGAACATAATAGAACATTATGTTTTTGAGGCAGTAAGTTAAGACTATAAAAACAGTAGTGAACAGTATTACATCTTAGAATTTTACCAGTAAATGATGCAGAAATGAGCTGACTCAAGGACCCAGAACCTGGATCCAGACCTCCAATGCTGGAGGTGGGCTACAGTGTGCAGCTGTGCAGTACACGGACTCTGATATAGGAGCTGGGACTAAGTTCACCCCAGGAGGATGAGAATGTCTACAAAGCGTTTGGTAAGAGACAAACAGGTAGTACAACAGAGAGACTGTATTATTTTTTCCCCAAATTTTATTGAGATATAATTGACATACAGCACTGTATAAGTTTAAGGTGTATAGCATAATGATTTGACTTAGGTATATTGTGAAATGACTACCACGATAAGTTTAGTTAACATCCACTATCTCATATAGATACAGAAAAAGAGAAAAAGAAAAAAATGTTTTTTTCCTTGTGATGAGAACTCTTAGGATTTACTTTCTTAATAGCTTTCATATATACTGTACAGCACGGTTAGCTGTGGCCATGTTGTTGTACATTACATCCCTAGTAGTCATTTTCCCTTAACTAAAAGTTTGTACCTATTGGCCACGTTCATCCAATTTTTCCTTCCCCACCTCCACCTCTGCTCTGGTAACTACAAATCTGTTTTTCTTCTATGAATTTTCTTATTTTTTTTAAGATTCCACATATAAGTGAGATCATACAGTGAGATCATCATACAGTGAGATCATACAGATCTCATCATACAGTGAGATCATACATGGTCTTTCCTTGTCTGACTTATTTCACTTAGCATTATGCACTCAGAGTCCATCCATGCTGTTGCGAATGGTAGGATTTCCTTCTTTTTTATTGCTGAATAATATCATATATACCACAATTTCTATATCCACCCATCCATTGATGGAAACTTAGGTTGTTTCCATGTCTTGGCTATTGTAAATAATGTTGCTATGTACATGGTTGTGCAGATGTCTTTTTGAGTTAGTGCTATTGTTTCCTTTAAAGATATTCCCAGAAGTAGAATTGCTGGATCATATAGTAGCTCTATTTTTAATTTTTTGAGGAACTTCCATACTGGAAGTTTTGCATAGTGGCTATACCAATTTACATTCCTACCAACACTGCACAAGTGTTCCCTTTATTCCACATCCTTGCCAGCATTCGTTATCGCTTGTCTTTTTTTTTTTTGGGACGCGGGCCTCTCACTGTTGTGGCCTCTCCCGTTGCGGAGCACAGGCTCCGGACGCGCAGGCTCAGCGGCCATGGCTCACGGGCCCAGCCGCTCCGCGGCATGTGGGATCTTCCCAGACCGGGGCACGAACCCGTGTCCCCTGCATCGGCAGGCGGACTCTCAACCACTGCGCCACCAGGGAAGCCCTCGCTTGTCTTTTTGATGATAGCCATTCTAACAGGCATGCAGTGATACCTTACTGTGGTTTTGATTTGCATTTCCTTAATGATTAGTGATGTTGAGCACATTTCCATGTACCTGTTGGCCTTTTGTGTATCTTCTTTAGAAAAATGTCTATTCAGGTCCTTTGCCCAATTTTAACTGGATGATGATGATGATTATTTTGTGCTGTTGAGTTGTATGAGTTCTCTATATATTTTGGTTATTAACTCCTTTTCAGATACATGGTTTGCAAATATTTCTTCCCATTCTGCAGGTTGTCTTTTCATTTTGTTGATTGTTTCCTTAGGCAGGAGACTTTCAGTTTGGTGTAGTCCCACTTGTTCATTTTCGATTCTGTGGCTTGTGCTTTAGGTGTCGTGTCCAAAAAGATCATTGCCAAGACCCATGTCAAGGACCTTTTTTTCTGTTTTCTTCTAGGAACTTTATGTGATGAAAATGACATTTATATCTATGGTCTTGCTCCTAAAAATCTGTAACTCCAGTCATGAGAAAAAACATCAGATAGATTGCAGTGGATGGGTATCCTATAAAATACCTGACCAACACTCCTCACATTCGTCAAGAAAGTTCGAGAAACTATCACAGTCAAGAGGACCCTGGGGAGACAAGGCAACTAAAGGTGCTGTCGTGTCCTGGTGGAAAGTTAGTAGGTAAATACTAAGGAGATCTGAATAAACAATTGACACCGTTTAATAATATATCGAGGGGCTTCCCTGGTGGCGCAGTGGTTGAGAGTCCGCCTGCCGATGCAGGGGACACGGGTTCGTGCCCCGGTCCGGGAAGATCCCACATGCCTCGGAGCGGCTGGGCCCGTGAGCCATGGCCGCTGGGCCTGTGCGTCCGAAGCCTGTGCTTCGCAACGGGAGAGGCCACAACAGTGAGAGGCCCGCGTACCGCAAAAAATATATATATATATCGATATTGGTTCATTAATTGTGCCATGTACCAAACCAATAGAAGATATTAATTAAAGGGGAAACTGCATGCAGGATATATGAGAACACTATACTATCTTAGCAGTTTTTTGGTAACTCTAGAATTATTCTAAGGTAAAGAGTTATTAAATATAATAAACAGATTTAAAAAATTTTTTAAGTACCAGAGTCAGGAATGGAAGAAGAGCAAGTTTGGTTGAGATGAAACTAGTAATAGGCAGAGGACTGGAGATAGAGCAGATGTTGTACTAGCACATGACCTGGTTAGGAGGCCTATCTGGCTGGTGGTTGTAATTGTTGTCAAAAACAGTGGCCATTTGAATGCAATAGCATCAGTGACAAAGTAGATTTTCTGATGCCATTTACGAAATTACTATATTTATATTTTATTAAGCTCTTATCTAGAGGAGGACAGTGGTCCATTTTAACAACTTATTCCTTGAGGGGACTGGCTCTGCATTCTTTTAGAAGCTTTAAACACTTAAAAGTTATCACTTTAGGAGTAGATAAATGTATGAGAAAAAGTTTCAATCAAAAAGAATTCACCTGTGTTCACGCACACAGGCAAAATATATACCTATTTAGTCTACAATAGTGCTTACTTCTCCTTCTACCAAAAACCCCACAAAATATCCCAGACTGAATAATGGGTTAAAGAATTATGTATAAAGGACGGAAGGTGTAGTAGATGCATGGATTCTTGCCAAATACAGTCGACCCTTGAACAGCACCGGCTGGGGCGCCGACCCTCTGCAAAATCGAAAATCTGCAGATACTTTATAATTGGCTCCATAGGAGCCTTGTGGGCAGCTTCAACCAACCAGCTCATGAAGTACTGTAGTATTTACTCTTAAAAAAATCTGCATGGAAGTGGACCTGCACAGTTTAAACTTGCGTTGTTCAAGGGCCAACTGTAATGTAGTTATGCCTTTGCAGCAGCTTGGTTTCCGTAAGTGCATTATAGACCAGAGTCCTGGATCTTATGGTGTCTCCTCCCCTCCCCTCCCCTCCCCTCCCATCTTCTCTTCCCTCTTCCCCTTCCCCCCTCTCCCCTCCCCTCTCCTCTCCCCTTTCCTCCCTCCATCTCTCTTTCTTTCCTTTCTCTTTTTTTTTTTGTCATGGTGCTATGACCATATATAGAAACCCTTAGACACCCAATCAGAACAAGAAAAGTGGACATGCATAGAGTCTCTAATTCATCCTTGCAGTGATGAGAAAGGCCCCGGGCCTCCACCCTCCTAGCTTATCTCATGTAGTCTCATTACATAAATACTCTCCAGGTGCTGGTTGTATCTCTCGCTCTGACCTTCCCACTGAGATTGAAAGCATAGATCCACCTGCCTACTCGTCATTCCCACTAGACCACTTCCCTCCAACCTACCCCTCTCTCTTACCCAACCCAGTAAACAACATTCCTACCCCATCTGTATCCATTTGCAACAGATCAGCCAGGGTAAGCTTTTAAAACACAATCCCATCATGCCACTTCACTATTTAAAAACCTCCCAGTGGCTTCCCCTACCATTAAAATAAAATACAGTCAGTTCTACTGTAATGCTTTTTTGAAGAAGTGACTGCTATGTGTAAGGAACAATTTTAAGCGTAATGCAAGTTTTGCATTTGCTTATGTGTGAAAAATACCAGGTAAATGCAGGAACTGCCCCCTGGTGAATGAGGCACACGTGCCCGCACCTCACACACCCAGCAGCTACCGCGGTTCACTGAGGGTTGTGAGCCACACCTGTGCACAGCAGGTGTTACAGCTCTTCCTGGGTTTCAGATAACCCTCCTTCCGCCACTCCAGAAGAACTCGGAGCTGCAACCCTTCAGACTCCCGCTTCCACCAGCCAACTTCAGGTCTTTTTAAAGGTAAAGTGCCGTGGTTTTTCTAGTATCTATGTACTTAATTGTTAAAAAAATATGCTGCTATGTTAGGTTTCTATCATTTTTTAAAGTGTCGCCAAGTTTTTGAGTCTTTTACCTTTAGCCCTTTGTTTTCCCATGAGCCCTGTTTTCACTGTAGGATTTTGCATTGCTCTGTGGTTTTCAGAAATGTGTATGTTGTAGTATAGCAGAACTTACTGTACAAATTCCTTACTTATAAAGACCTGCGTGTTGGCCTCAACTTGTCTCTCCAAGCTCGTCTCGTACCACCCTTCCTTTGGTTCATACCGCCTCAGGCTCTCCTCCAGATTTGTTCTTTCTGCCTGGGAAGTTATCCTACCAGCTTGTCATGGCTGGTTTCATTGTTTTCTTCAGGTTTTAACTTCAGTTTCACATTTTTAGAGTAGCCTTTGTCAACCACTTTTTCTGATGTGTCACCCCCCAAATCTCCATCCGATATCTCTATCGTATCACCTTGTTTATTCCTTTTGTTGAATTTGTCACAATCTGAAGTTATATGAAATATAAGATTATTTCCTTTTTCTGTTTACTAAATTGTAAGATCCTTAGGGTTACTTCTTTATATCTGTCAGCTTTAACAAGTTCTGGTACACTTAATTTTTTTTTTTAAACCCCACATTTGTTTATTTATTTATTTTTGGCTGTGCTGCGTCTTCGTTTCTGTGCGAGGGCTTTCTCTAGTTGCGGCGAGTGGGGGCCACTCTTCATCGCGGTGCGCGGGCCTCTCACTATCGCGGCCTCTCTTGTTGCGGAGCACAAGCTCCAGACGCGCAGGCTCAGTAGTTGTGGCTCACGGGCCTAGTTGCTCCACGGCATGTGGGATCTTCCCAGACCAGGGCTCGAACCCGTGTCCCCTGCATTAGGCAGATTCTCAACCACTGCGTCACCAGGGAAGCCCCACTTAATATTTTTTGAATGAATGGACGGAAACAAATATTTCGTCATCTTTTTGCTCTACCATAAATGCTTTCACGAAAAACCCTTATTTTTCTGAAGTATAAGATCATGTCAGAAAATTTTTCATGTACTGAAAATCTTTCTCCAAAGGGAACTGTAGCATTTTACTAGAGTGAATAAACACTGGGAAAAAGGAAATACCCAGACTTTTGAAGGATTACTACAAGGCTCTGAATTGATGCTAAATCCAGGGGAACCAAAATGCCACTGTTGTCCACTAGTCAAAGTAGCGTGTATGGTGGTCAAGTGATACATAGGGAGTTTTTGGCCTAAATTTGAATCACTGTGGGCTCAATAGATCTGCAGATTCCTGTTGTTATTTCCTAAGTTACTGACTGCTTAATTTGAATAGACATACTTGTCAGAAGGATAATCACACAGCTTTCCTGACTTATGAAGTAGAGACATTAGATACGAACGACCACGTGGATGCCCCTAGAACTTCCCCTTCCTGCCAGGATGGTAAACAAAAGCAATACTGCATCTCTGGAGAAATTGCAGGGATTGTTGCCACCATCAAAGACTTGGAAGATGCAGGTATAATGATATGAGTTGCATCTCTGGGTTTAATTTGCTTGTTTGGACTGGGTTAATTTGCTTGTTTGGACTCTGTAGAAGTAGAATGGATCTTGGAGAATGACCCTGGAATAGTGTACATTTAATCAGGTGTTGAGTTTAATTGCAGCTGCTGCTCAAGATGTGGCACCTTTACTGAAGCAGATAGTAAAGCAAATCACAACCTGGCATCTGGTGTGCAGCTATTGACCTGGAAAATGCTTTTTCCCCCTCCATATTAATTTGTAAGAACCACAAAGGTAGTTTGTTTTGCATGGTAGGACCTATAACAAACATTCGTGGTCCTTCCTCAGCACTACATTAATTTTCTTGTTTTCTGTCATAATATCTTCCACAGAGAATACCTTGACATTTTAAACAACATCACATTTCTCCACTGATGGTAGAAGTGATGCATTGATGATGATATGCTTATTGTCTCTGATGAACAGGAAATAGCAAGTTATTTAGATGCCTTAGTAAGACATATGAGAAACAAAGAATGGGTTATAAACCCATGAAAATTTAGAGACCCGCCAAACCAACTCAGCGAAATTTCTGAGGTACCACGACAAGGGTGAAAGACAAGTTGCTGCACCTTGCACTACCAAATAACAAAAAGAGGCACAATGCTAGGTAGGCCTTTTTGGATTTTGGAGGCAACGTGTATCATATCTGAGTGTTTGCTACCTCCTACTGAGTAACTGTAGGCTGCCACTTTTGAATGAGAACAGCAAGAGAAGGCTGTGTAGCAAGTCCAAGTTGCAACGGAAGCTTCTTTTTCACTTAGGGTTTATGATCTGATGGTACTGAAAAGCCTGTGGAATCTAGTGATGCACTATGAGGGCTTTGACAAGCACTAATAGGAGAATTATAGGGCAGATAATCTAGAGCTTTTGAGCAAACCCATGCTCTCTTTTACAGATAGCTATTCTTTTGAGAAATAGCTCCAGATTTGCTACTAGGCCTCGGGAGAGACTGAATGTTTAACCATTAGACATTAAGTGACTAGATAACCTAAGATTTCTGTCATAAATCAGGTGTTCTCTGAGCCACTGAGCCCTAAATTTAGGTATGAGCAATAGCAACCAATTATCAAATGGAAAATGGCAAATAAGAGATTCAGCTGAGCTTGTGCTAAACAACACAACAAGGGAGTTGCATGAGCAGGTACCTCAGGCTCCTTCAGCACTAACTGCTGGTGTATTGTCTTTTTCTTTCTTCCATACCTATGGGTTCATGGAGAATTCCTTATGAACTTATGACTGAGAAGGAACAAACCTTGGGTAGGCCTGGTTTACAGATGGTTTGGTGGTCTTGGTTCCCAAGGGGGACACCACAGTGGTTCTGTTGAACTAAGTGTTGAGACTGCCACTTGAGTCCTCATGTCATCGAACTAACAGGTCAAGAAGGAGGTTATTCTACCGCTTGATTCTAATTTCCAGTGGGGAACTGGATTCCTGCTATACAATCGTGGCAATGAGGATGTCTTAGTCTTTTTGGTAACAAAATACCATATGCTGTTTAGTTTAAAAAGAACAGAAATTTATTTCTCACAGTTCTAGATGCTGAAAGTCTGAGATCAGACAAGGATGGTCTCAGACATGGTCAGGTGAGGGCCCTCTTCAGGGCTTCAGACTTCTTGTTGTATGTAGTCTCACATGGTAGAAGGACAAAAGATCTCTCTGGGGTCTCTTTTATAAAGGCACTAATCCCATTTGTGAGGGCTCCATCCTCATGACCTAATCACCTTTCAAAGGCCCCACTTCCCAATACCGTTACCATGGGCATTAGGTTTTCAACGTATGAATTTTGGAGGGACATGAACATTCAAACTACATCAGAGGAATATGTTTGGAACCCAGGAAATTTTTTGGAGATTTCTTGGTACTTCCTGTTCAAGAGCAAAAGTTAATAGGAAACTACAGAAACTAAAAAAAGATAGGACAACTAGAGATTTAGAGCCTTCAGAAATAAAGTTTTGGTCTGCATGTAGGGTAGAGAATCCTGACCACCTGAGGCCCTGCCTTAGGACAAAGAAAACATGAATGGGATGAAGAAGAAAGGGGTTATAAATATCAGCAAAGGCTGAAATGAGGTCTGCAGCAGCTATTTATATATCTTCTTTCTTGTCGGTGTATGTGTGTACATACACATGTACATTTTCCTTTTCTTTAGAAACTTATGCAAGTTTTGTTGTAGGTAAACTTTACAACATCATCTTTAGATAACAGAACATTTACATATGGCTGTGACTGAATTTGAGGTGTAATTAACATAGCTCAAAGAGGGATACAATGATAGTTGGGACTTTGCATCTCCACATTTTGGGGAGAGTGAGAATGCCTTCACTTGTCTAAAGGATAGTTCCATTATGTTAGGTGCAAATACGGAGTTCTTTTTGTTGCTGTATGAAAGTTCAAATATATGTAGAATAAGTGTGAATGGATGCTGAGTACCAAAGGGGTAGATTGCATCAGTTATGCAGCTTGTGAGATTGAGCCTGAAATTGTGTCTCAGGTCCAAATCCACCCTTTATACTCTGCTTTGTGATGTTAGGGCTGGATTCTGCAAGTAAGATTTTCTTGTCAGTTAGCTTACTCTGACGAAGGGGGCATCAGCGAGAACTACAAATCTGGAGGAGAAAGAAGAAAGGAGGTTCTTCCCATTCTTCTGGTCAGCTTGGTTTCTCATCAGTATCACTCTCCGACAGTGGCACTTAATTCGCATAGAAGCAATTGAATTCAGTTTGCAGATTTTCTAACCTTTGCAGAAATAAGTTTCATTGTGTCCCTCTGGGACACCAGCAGCTGTCATTAAGCATCCCCTCCGAGAAGTCTGAATCCCTGCCCCATGGGGTCCCTCCTCCAAACTCAGAGACACCTGCTACAGCTGAGGAACATCTTTTCTTCAGAGATCTGAATATCAGCTCCATGGGGCTCCTTGTTCAAAGTTCTAATTTTAATGGTTCCAACGTCTTCCCTTTGTTGTCCTAACCCTAGAGGTGGTAGCTGCTTCCTATGGTTGTTAGTTTCATGACACTTTATTGTTCTTTAATTTTTTTTTAATTCTTAGTTTTTCAGTTTTTCATTCTTTTACTTAGTTTAATTCTCTCTTTTTAGACATCTTTATTGGAATGTAACTGCTTTACAATGTTGTGTTAGTTTCTGCTGTATAACAAAGTGAATCAGCTATACATATACATATATCCCCATATCTCCTCCCTCTTGTGTCTCCCTCCCACCCTCCCTATCCCACCCCTTTAGGTGGTCACAAAGCACTGAGCTGATCTCCTCGTGCAATGCAGCTGCTCCCCACTAGCTATCTATTTTACATTTGGTAGTGTGTATATGTCAATGCTACTCTCTCACTTCATCCCAGCTTACCCTTCCCCCTCCCTGTGTCCTCAAGTCCATTCTCTACATCTGTGTCTTTATTCCTGTCCTGCCCCTAGGTTCTTCAGAACCTTTTTTTTTTTGATTCCATACATATGTGTTAGCATACTGTATTTGTTTTTCTCTTTCTGACTTACTTCACTCTATATGACAGACTCTAGGTCCATCCACCTCACTACAAATAACTCAGTAGAAAGCCCAGAGTTTAATTCTTTATACTAAATTCTCTCTGCTAAAATAATTTATGTGATTTTTGTCTCTTAACAAGGATCCATCAGTATATAAAAACCAATACTGTATTCACTGATTTTAACACTGAGTAGAATTCTTAAAAAATTCAGAAACCTTAATTGAACAGTTCTTGTGAATTTACATTACTCATAAACCATTTGTTATTCTTTGTACATGCATCTTCCCATTGTCGTCCCCTTGGAGATACATGCTATTCATTATCACCTGGTTTCCAAGCAAAAGAGAATTTTAATTGATATCGGTGTTCTAAGCTCTTTCTTTTACATCTTTTAGATTTTCCAAGGGTAATCATTCAAAATGAACTGAATTAGAGTTGGGCATATGCTGAGTTAGGTCAGGCAAGAAACACGCTAATCTAATGTATTGCTGAACTTTGTTTTTGATCTTTTAGAACAAATAGAATAACACAACATAAAAGTTGCTTCTGAGAAGTCAGGCTAATAGAATAATGTTGTTTGAAACCCAAGAACAAGGTTTTCCTATATTTACTTCATCTTGATCAGCATTATTAAAGCAAGAGACCCAAAGCATGCACGATGTTAAGTACACAGACCAAGCCAACATGATGGCGGGTAGGGGAGCCTTTCAGTCACTGATGGGCTGAGGATTTGGACATTCTCTTCTTGTGTTTATGAGCAGGAGCATTTAGAGATGTCATCTGCAAGGGTCTAGGAAAGGCAGGAGCTGACACTCTTCAAGGAATTAACTAACAGACAAGGTCAGAAGCCCCAAAGCTGTGCTATTGGAGGAAATTTCTTTGCTAGCCTCCAAACTGCTCAAATTGTCTTATCAGCTAGTGTGTCTCTATTTTATAGCTCCTATATGGCAGGCCTTCTAGATGCTATGGCTGCTGGAGCACAAAGACAAGACATGAATGCTACTTCCATGAAAATTGCACTAAAATGTACCTAAATACGTGGGTAGCAATTAACGTCAAATTTGGTCTGTCAGTTTCTGACTCATCTTTAAAATTATAACTGAAAATTGAATGCGTGATAGGTAGATGATTTATTAATTTGTGCTTCTAGCCTGCATTCCTCCTTACCTTTTCCTGCCATCTCTCCTGAAGAGTTTAGTCTGTACCATACAGACTCTGGACTTGTGAAGCAGAATCATGAAAATTGGGGGGAAAAGGATTGGAGTATCTGAAAGGACCAAGGAAGGTAGCAGAGATTTTTAAAGAGACACAGGGGCAGAGATTAGAGAATGTGGTGGAGTTTGGCTATGAGAGGTTGTAGAGCATTTGTGGAATGAGAAAGACTTGGGGAGGGGAGGGAATGGGCATTTGAGAAGTGTTATTGTGTTATCAATTCAACCTCACTCTACATTCTTAGAGAGATGCCTGTAAAGATGTGAATTCCTTTTAATACGCTTTTGGTTTCTGAACTGTGCTTCTCTGAATGTGATTTCATGCAAGAACTGGACTATATGGGTACTGACTTATTTCTGGGCTTCATATAAGTTACAGTTAACTCAACTTGTCCTCCTACAGTATCATGTTAAATCAGGCAACACCAGCATATGCAATTTCTATTATTTAGGGAACATTATTCAGTTGTGGTTTAGGTTTCAGTTGTGGCTCAGTGTCTCTTTCTCTTCCTGCTTCTAGTTCACTGTAATACAGATAGGTTCTCTGAGAACATTTGGTCAAGTTAGGACAAGGGTTTTGTATACACAGTAAGCAGGGATTTTTAGGCTTTTTGAAATCTACAAACCAATATTAAGTGGCTTGTAAACCACTGTTCAGGAGAGTCCATGGACTCGGTCCTAGAACTTCACATGGTAGCAAGGCTCTTTTGCCAACCTCTGATATTCCCAATGATTTTGTCATTTTCTGGCAAATGCTCTCTTTAAAATAATCCCCTGTGTTAATGAATATCCAGATTCTGCCTTGTCCTCAGTTTAAATTATCTGGCACTTTTATGGCTGTAGCTGCTATTACTGCTGCTGCTGATTCTATTACCTAATCTGGTTGACTAACTCTTTTTTTTTAAACATCTTTATTGGAGTATAATTGCTTTACAATGTTGTGTTAGTTTCTGCTGTATAGCCAAGTGAATCAGCTATATGTATGCATATATCCCCATATCCCGTCCCTCTTGCGTCTCCCTCCCACCCTCCCTATCCCACCCCTCTAGGTGGTCACAAAGCACCGAGCTGATCTCCCTGTGCTATGCGGCTGCTTCCCACTAGCTATCTATTTTACATTTGGTAGTATCTGTAAGTCTATGCCATTCTCTCACTTGTCCCAGCTTATCCTTCCCCCTCTCCGTGTCCTCAAGTCCATTCTCTATGTCTGCATCTTTAGTCCTGTCCTTCCCCTAAGTGTGTGTGTATTTTTTGTTCATTTCCACAGACTTTTAACCTAATAGTCTCAGTGTTTTTCTAAATTAGTTGGATGATATCAGGAGTAACCATTGTTTGTTGTAAATTTTCCCAGTTCAAAAGCCTTTTACATAATTTTTATGCAGTTTTAAAATTTCATGTTGTCAAATTTTCTTCCTTTTTCTTTTAATTTTTAAATTGCTTTTAAACTTAGAAAGTCTTTTCTAGACATGCATAAGATACTACTTTGTATTTCCATTGAGTTGTGTTATGGATTTTTTTTTAACATATTTCATTCTGTCTACCTTTTAATGTGGTGAATGATTTGGATTGAGATGCCAAACGAACTTTTTCCCAAATAGTTAACCAATGGCCCCAGCAATATTTATTGACTAATCCTGCCCTCCCAACTAAACTGAGATACTCTTTTTATCATGTATTAAATTCTTGCATAGACCTGGGTCTGTTCCTGAGTCTCCATTCAGTTCCGCTGGTCTCTTTTTGTTGTCAGCATCACACTTTGTAATTTTCTTTTTCAAAAAAGCTGAAAACCATTTTAAACTATTTGTTGTAACAGAGGAAGTTTAGAATAAGTTTTCCAAGTTCCAAAGAAAACCTATTGGTGTTTTTGTTGAAATGCTTAAACCTATACATGAATCCAGCCTTCTTCAAGATTCCAAGTTAATTTTTATTTCATCAGTTCATGTTATGATCAGAATTATTGATTCATAAATAAAACAGTAATATAAATTTTCAGATCACTTGGTGCATCCCAGTTGTTTGGAAAGAACTCTAAAATGGAGTGTTTCAAGTTCCCTAGAATTTCAGTTATTAATTGATCATTAATGACAAAGTCTGTCTCTGGGTCTATATTAGACAGAACGTAGAAACTGGTTGAATGTAAGTCAGTGGATGAATGAATGAGATTGCAGATGGGCCATGAAAAACAAAAGATCTGGCTTACCAGAGGCCTTCAGTGCCATCTGGGCAGAGTGACTGTTACTTGTAAATCCCTGATACTATCTACCAGTGGTTCCCCATGTATGATACAGAGATTGGAAACTAAATATTTATTGAACTATGCTAGGCATTTTGCTAGGTGCTTTTCATCTGTTATCTAGAAGAAAATAAGGTAGAAGAAAGTAAGAGACTTTCCAGAAGTCATGGAGTTTATAAGAGGTAGAGCCAGACACAGATTCGCCTCTCTCGGTCTCTAGAGTCTTTGCAATCTGTTTCTGTTGCTATAGCCTATGCATGGGCAGGTCAAATGAATCAGTTCTTAAAGAAGGTTATTTCATCTCTTCTAATTTTAATGTGTCAAAAACAGCACAGGAAGTAACATCTTAGAAATAGAGTCCCACTGATGATTATTTATTCTTGGAAAAGGCCCAGAGATTAATCGTCTGTCCCTATTACATGGAAGTAGACCCACAAAGACGCGGGTCACAAGTCTACCCGAGGTGTGCCTGGGGACCAGAGGACTTTGCATAGATTAAAGCCCAGTCCATATCAATTGTGATTGCATAGACATGTCTCATGAAGCCTTGACCTGGCGTCTAGTCTTAACAAGAGCAGACCTTCTTTTATCTACTTTCCACGCTGCCACTCTCCATCCAGGGAAGATAGTCTACTTATGGCATATGCGAGTTTAGGAACTGTGGTTTACTCTTCTAAAAAAAAAATGCATTAATGTTGCTGTAATCATTCTTTAGCTGCATGTATTAGAGATTCCTTCCCTAGAGCTCTAAACACTTTGCAAATACTATCTCATGAACCTACATGCCAGCCCACCGTGGTAGGTCAACAGTTGGCAGCATTCGGGAATTAAATTATCCAAAGAGAAAGTGGTCTTTTCAGAGCTGCCTGTCATCTGGGGATGGGATCAAAATTAGCAAGGAATCTTAGAATTGTACAGGGCTCTAGGTATCACCTGGTCCAAAATTCTTGTTAAATAAACAGGAAACTGAGGCTCAGAGGGACCCTGTCACTAAAAGCCAGGATTCTCAATCATGGCTGTTTGTTATCATCACCTGGGAAGTTTTAAAAATAGGTACCCTTGTCCAGGTTCCCATCCAGACCAGTTTAATCAGTGTCTTTGGGACCTTCCTGCATGAATGGTTTTAAAAGCTTTGTAGATGATTCTAATGAGTAGCCAGAGTTGAGATTTAGGTGGACAGAAGCAAACCCAGGGCCAAAAAAATGCAAAACCAAAACCAAAAAACCAAAAAAAAAGCAACACCAGGCACAAAAGCAAACCCAGTCTAGGGATCTGTCCATGGGGTCCCTTTTTCATTCTACGTCATACAGTTTGGCTTATGGCAAAAGTTCCTGAGGTTTTAACAATCCAGGCTAGCATCTTTGAAATGGGAAATATCTGTAGTAATTTCATCGCCTTTCACTTCATTTCATCAGCAGAGACGCATTGCAAAGCTGTGGCAACATGATGCTGAAGTAACTGTGTTATTCCACCAAGCCAGTCAGTCAGTCAGTTCACTGGATGAAATCAGTCAGATCAGTCGGTTGGCTGACTTAGCCATTTCAGGTAGAATGGTCCGGCTAGTTGTCTAAGTGTAGACATTACTTTTCTAGACCTTGCCTTTTACAGGAAGGTGTGTTGATATTATATTCATGTATTATATTATTTTCTATCATAAACTCTGTTCTGGGGGGCACTGGAGAGGCTCAGCATTAGCCTTGTAAAGGAATCAATGAAATCCTATCCTCTGGCATTATAGGGATTAGAGATTCAAGAATTCCTCACTGTGCCCATAGTAAGTGCTTGATAAATGGTAACAATTTTTATGCTCACATTGCCTTGGGATATTGTAGCGACCTAGACCTAGTTCCAGATAGGCAGACGTGCACGTGAGCTTGCACGCACACACACGCACACACACGGTGCACCAGTATGGAGCATGTTTTTAGATCTAGCTATTTGCAAACTTGGCTAAAGTTGAAGGTGGGAGGAAGAAACAACAATCTATTCACACTTTCACCTCCAGGAAAAAAGCAGCCCTACAGAAAGTGGCACCGAAGGGGGAACTGGAAACGCAAACAACCTAAAGCTATGTCTGAATCAGACAGTGCAGTTCCTCTTACTTTTTAGCCTTGTGTGAGGTACAGCTCTTGTGGGTCCCTTAGCTCCAGCTCCTTAGCTCGCTGGCTCCTGAAGCCAAAGTCCCTTGACCCCGGAACCTGGGATCACTGTTGTCCCTCAGCTCTGTAGTTCTGCATGTCCTTTTCAGTTTTATTATTTTTGACAATAAGCCAGTCTCATTGAAGTCCTGCCCAGTCCTTCTGTGACCTGAGTCTCACTATGTTGCCTGTGAACCATCTCCTCTCTCTTATTCAGAAACTGAGCCTTGGTCTACTTCTCTCCCTTTTCCTTTCTTATGAGTCCCCAAGTCCCCATACAACCTCGGTTCTCCCCAGCCTCTGCATCACACAAGCAACAAAAATGCTCCCAGTTCCTAAGGCAGGCTGCTGCGGATCTGTCTAGACCTCTCTGGTTTCAGCAGCTAGACCTCTTCCTTCCTTCCCTGATGAAGTCTGTAACGTTCGCTTGTCCACTGGCACAACCCCTCACTGCCTGCCTCCCACACACTCTAGCCCTTCTTGTCTCGAAACCTGTCATGACAGGTGCTGTGGCACGTGGCCAGGTCGTGAGCCATGTCCCTGAGGCACTCGGCAGGTTATCACTAGGCTCCTTAATCTAAACAGCTGTTTCACTGTCAGATGGTTGGAAGAACTGAAACGACTGAATTCGCGGTCCTTGAAGACAGGTCACAGCCTAAAGACCAGGCAGAGGCTCTGGAGCATGTCTCTTATTGACTGTAATCACTGCTCGCTTTCCAGAAACTCTCTTACCTTCATAGAAGTCAGTCCTTAATGTCTGCAGCAAATGATGATGTGTTTCCATTCCTACAACTATGTTTACATGCCATGCCTAACCAATACTTTCATATACCAACACTTTCAATAAAGGCATGGACTTTGGTCTCACTTTAGTGAGATTAATGTTTACAGAAGAGTACCAAAGAGGATCCTTGGTGACTTTGATCCCATTCTTTGGTATAGGGCAGAGTTGGTTATGTAGTCCCAGACACCTTTTCAGCATCATTTCCTGCCTCTTCTTCAGAGAACTGAAGATGTTCCCCCTTATGGAATTCACCCTACTCTCTCACAGCTCCATATCTTTACACTTGTTGCTTCTTTTCTCTTGAATGTCCTTTTGGCATTCTCTTCCTTGTTAATTTTTACTCATCCTTCAAACCTCAACCCTAATGTCAACTCCTTCCCCATGTCTGAGTGTCTTTTGTATACATCCCACGGATCATATTTCTTTGAGCTCTTCAAGGAGAAGCCTGAGCATCATTTAGTTTCACATACATGATGTGCACAGTATGAGTGAAATAGGTGTTTTGGCACAAATGAATAAATTTATGTGCAAAGTAACAAACACGGGGCCTTGGATGGCCATCTGTTACTTCTTGATCAGTTGTTAAGTGGCTTGAGGAATGGAGCCCTGATTAATTCAGCTTTGTATCCTTCACCCAGCACCTAGCACTGTGTCTAGTACATAGTGGGTGCATAATATATATTTTCTAGATGAACAAACCATTACCAGATGGCTCTCTGTTGTGCCAATATGCCCAACCTAAAAATGATACTTGCTTGGGTTAGATTGAGCCTGACATGAAACATGCAGGAAACTGGACTCCAGGAAACTTTTTTTTGTTGAGTGAGTTTTGATCCCTTTTTGAAGGCTCCCAGGGCAATCCTAGGGACATTTGTCTCTGCAAACTCAAGAAGCAGAGGGAGGAATGGAAGACTTTACATTTCCATTTATTTTTCACCTGGATTTTGGCCTCCCACCACCTAGACTCTGACCTCCTCCAGTCTGGGGACTGTGTGTTATTTCCCTTGAACTCTAATTTCCTAGCCCAGGGCCTAGTACACAGTCAGTGTTTTGTAATTATTTATTGAATGACCACGCGGTGATCTCTGCATTACTCAGCAAGCCCTCTAGCACCATCTCTCCTAACATACTTTTTGGTTCAACATCAGTCGTTATGGATGCCATTTCCTCTCTAGGTGAAGTTATTTGTTCAACTGCAACTTGCTTGCCTTTGGACTGTCCTCGAAAAAGAATCTCTGATGGTTGTGCTGATGTTTAGTTAAATGGAATGAGGTGCTTCCATTTTCATAATGTTGGGAACTGCCGCTTGCGTTGGCTCATGGGTAATGGTGAGGACCAGGGAGCAGCCCTTGTCCTTTTAGGGCTCTATAGAAGTTTCAGATAATGCAAGGGAGGGGAAAAACTAAGTTAGGCAAAGAAAACGAATATGAAAAAACTTCTCCAAAGGACACATTCATCACATTGGTGACATTCATCATTAAAAAGAGGAGCATCAATCACTCTCAGTTTCATTTTTATATTTATTTATTGTTTTGCGGTACGTGGGCCTCTCACTGTTGTGGCCTCTAGCGTTGCGGCGCACAGGCTCCGGATGCGCAGGCCTAGCGGCCCTGGCTCACGAGCCCAGCCGCTCCGCGGCATGTGGGATCCTCCCAGACCGGGGCACGAACCCGTGTCCCCTGCATCGGCAGGCGGACTTTCAACCACTGCGCCACCAGGGAAGCCCCTGTCAGTTTCATTTTTATTGTGTATATGAGTGAAAGCACAAGTGGAAATGACAATATAAATAACTTTTAAAAGCCACTTTATCCAGGAACAGTGAATAAGGAAGATATTTAGTTCCAACCTTGCATATAGGGTAAAAAAGAAATCTATCAACTCTAAAATGTTCCCAGGTGGATGAAATTCCTCTGAACGTTTCCTGTACTTCCTAATATAAAGGGAGTGGAAGATAAGGAGTAGTCAGAACCCATAGGGACGTGGTGATGCGGAAACCAGAGTAGGGGCCAGTGGTGGTTCATGGCTGCCATTCATACTAAACTGTTTTTCCTGCTGCAGGATTCATTTTTAGTCTCATCTGCTTTGTCTCTGGGTCTTAGCCTCGTGGCCTGCACAAATTCGTTTGCTTTGCTTCTTCTTCTACACGTTTCCCCATATCACATGGACTCATACCCGTGTAACTCTTCTTTGTTAATGCAAGGCTGTGTGAAAGGGTGTGGACAAATGGAACTTTTGTAAATCTAACCATCTTTCAGATGTACTCAGGAGCTTTCTGTTTAACAGGAGTCAGGCTTGAGTCTTGCACAAAATGGTAAAGACTTTAGCAATCCCACTCACATACTAGTTTGTCTTCACTGAAAGGTTCTTTTTTTTTTTAATCATGAATTTTCTTAAAGCTCTGCCTGACTCTCCTGAAGCAATGAATAGGTGTCTGCAGTTTGCAGGACCTTGGTGTACTCTGCTGAAAGAGCTCTGATCTCCCCACTCCCCTCACTTACAACCCTTGCTTGTATCCCACACCTTTTACCTAACAGCACAGGTGGACCCAGGTATTCTGCAGTACTTGGAGGGAGGTAGGGCAGGTCGGGCTCATGCACAGCCATTCAAGAAATTTGTGGCAAGAATCTAGATCCTGCTTTCCTGATTTCTAAGCAAGTACTTGTCTCTCTCTTTGCTACACCATCTCCCTATAGTAGGATTCACCCTACAATGTGATACATCTTTTTTTTTTTTTTTGCGGTACGCGGGCCTCTCACCACCGTGGCCTCTCCCGCTGCGGAGCACAGGCTCTGGACGCGCAGGCCCAGCGGCCATGGCTCACGGGCCCAGTCGCTCGGCGGCACGTGGGATTCTCCCAGACCGGGGCATGAACCTGTGTCCCCTCCATCGGCAGGCGGACTCTCAACAACCTCTCTTCCCTGCGCCACCAGGGAAGCCCAATGTGATACTTCTTGTCAATGATTTAGAGCATATTCACCTTGATCCCTCCTTTCTCCATCAGATGCACATTCAAAACTGCTTTTGGTTGAAGATGCTGCCTTCTTGGACTCTTCAAGGATCCTCTACTTGAACTACACTTTATAAACTAAAGCAGAAGAGAGCACTGGATCTGTTGCTAAACAATTGGGAGAATGGTTTAGGAGGCAGTATAATGTAGTGGGAAGGCGGGCTTGGGTTCTTGGGTTCAATCACAGTCTAATTAATTAGTAGCAGTGCGAACTTAGACCAGTTTCTAAACCTCTCTGAACCTCAGTTTCCTCATCTGTAAGATGGATATATTAATACAACCTCAGAAAGTTGTGAATATTAGAGAAAATGTATATACAGCACGGTAGGTGCTGAATAAATAGAAACCATCGTTATCCTTAGTGTTTACTAGAACTAAAGTTGCGTTGACCTCATCTTTGTTTTGTCCTTACCTCCCCACTTCGTCTACCCTTCTGTTTCCTGTTACACGGCTCTTCTGGTTTTCTGTTTTCTGTCTCCTCACTCCCTAATTTCTTCCCCTCTCTCTTACTCTCTCTTACATCTAACGTTATGGTATTCCCATTCTCTCTTCCATCTAAGGGTCATCAAATTTCAAATCTAAAACAGCTCTTGGGTATTCTTGGATCCAGCTCCTGTGTGTCAGATGAGAAAACTGAAGCCCAAGGAAATTGACATTTATACAAGGTCACCAGGTAGTGGAACCCTGGAGAACTTGGGTGCATGCTTAGCCTACCTGCTCCTTTATGACTCCGTCTCTGGGGGTGAACACGTGAGGGATGACTATCCCCAAGGAGCCTAGTGGGGACAGGGATGTTACAGTGCTAAGTCTCCCTAGAGGACAGTGTTCTTCTTCTTTCCTTTCTTACCCGTCAGGAGCATTTTATATTTCAAAGTTCTTTGATAAAACAGCTCTAAACCAGCTCATCTCCCGGGGTAGCAAAACTCAGATGAGATTTCTCCTGAAACTTCCTTGTTGTTGAACTGGGAGTATTTAAAAACTTTTTTAGTCATTAAAAAAATCTACAGTTTCTCATCAGGGATAGTACATCATGAATGAAAAGTAGTGGACCTTTGATCTAATTTTGTGCGTGTCTGTTTTCTCAATAATAAATGGGCTTTTGTTATGAGACAAGTTGACACTGAGTTTGCTTTTCATTGGTCTGTGGTGAATTGGGAGCAGCTGAGGCTGTGTTCTCTTTTCTTAGTCCTATAGCAAGACTGTGACTTGACACCTAATTGGACATTTTTGCTTAAGCCCTTTCAATATTCCAGGCATTGAAGAGAGAAAATTGTTTCCATCCAGGAGAATAACATCCAAACTAAATGTCAGGTGACAGTGTAGCATAGTGGTGCCTCATATGATCCATTACAAAGGAGAGGTGAACTATTGATTATGATGCTGAAAAGAGAAAAGCACATCCCCGAGAAAAAAGGAAAAAATGGGGAGCCTAGAATGTAGCAGCTACCTTTAAGTCAGTGCCCTTGAGGAATGATAGATGTCTTGCACTGGCTCAGATTTCTTTGAATCAGCCTGGAAATGGAGCCCAACGCCTCTACCATCAAAGGCAGCAGGAGTGATGATGTTAAAGCTGTTTTGAGTAATGTTAATGTTGAGGAGAATGGCTTACACAACAGGGCATCCGTCTAGAATGTGGTCATAGGACATAGTGCAAAAGGATCTGAGAGGACTCGGGGATCAGAACTGGCATGAACACATCAAGAAGGCTTATTATTATTATGTTTTTACATCTTTATTGGAGTATAATTGCTTTACAATGGTGTGTTAGTTTCTGCTTTATAACAAAGTGAATCAGTTATACATATACATATGTTCCCATATCTCTTCCCTCTTGCGTCTCCCTCCCTCCCTGCCTCCCTATCTCACCCCTCCAGGCGGTCACAAAGCACCGAGCTGATCTCCCTGTGCTATGCGGCTGCTTCCCACTAGCTATCTATTTTACATTTGGTAGTGTACATATGTCCATGCCACTCTCTCACTTCGTCCCAGCTTACCCTTTCCCCTCCCCATATCCTCAAGTCCATTCTCTAGTAGGTCTGTGTCTTTATTCCTGTCTTACCCCTAGGTTCTTCATGACGATTTTTTCCCCTTATATTCCATATATATGTGTTAGCATATGGTATTTGTCTTTCTCTATCTGACTTACTTCACTCTGTATGACAGACTCTAGGTCCATCCACCTCACTACAAATAACTCCATTTCTTTTTATGGCTGAGTAATATTCCATCGTATATATGTGCCACATCTTCTTTATCCATTCATCCGATGATGGACACTTAGGTTGCTTCCATCTCCTGGCTATTGTAAATAGAGCTGCAATGAACATTTTGGTACATGACTCTTTTTGAATTATGGTTTTCTCAGGGTATATGCCCAGTAGTGGGATTGCTGGGTCATATGGTAGTTCTATTTTTAGTTTTTTGAGGAACCTCCATACTGTTTTCCATAGTGGTTGTATCAATTTACATTCCCACCAGCAGTGCAAGAGCATTCCCTTTTCTCCACACCCTCTCCAGCATTTATTGTTCCTAGATTTTTTGATGATGGCCATTCTGACTGGTGTGAGATGATATCTCATTGTAGTTTTGATTTGCATTTCTCACAAAGCTACAGTAATCAAGACAGTATTGTACTGGCACAAAAACAGAAATATAGATCAATGGAACAGGATAGAAAGCCCAGAGATAAACCCACGCACATATGGTCACCTTATCTTTGATAAAGGAGGCAGGAATGTACAGTGGAGGAAGGACAACTTTTCAATAAGTGGTGCTGGGAAAACTGGACAGGTACATGTAAAAGTATGAGATTAGATCACTCCCTAACACCATACACAAAAATAAACTCAAAATGGATTAAAGACCTAAATGTAAGGCCAGAAACTATCAAACTCTTAGAGGAAAACATAGGCAGAGCACTCTACTACATAAATCAGAGCAAGATCCTTTTTGACCCACCTCCTAGAGAAATGGAAATAAAAACAAAAATAAACAAATGGGACCTAATGACACTTCAAAGCTTTTGCACAGCAAAGGAAACCATAACCAAGACCAAAAGACAACCCTCAGAATGGGAGAAAGTATTTGCAAATGAAGCAACTGACAAAGGATTAATCTCCAAAATTTACAAGCAGCTCATGCAGCTCGATAACAAAAAAACAAACAACCCAATCCAAACATGGGCAGGAGACCCACACAGACATTTCTCCACAGGAGAAGGCTTATTTGTTTGTGTTCTCAAACAGGCGAGGTGAGCGGCAAAGGCACATGGAAGGCTGCTCTGGGGAGCGATAACTGTGTTTGGAGACTTTCACTCCGGTGCAGGTCACTGGTTCAGTTCAAACCCAAACTGCAGGAATCATTACGACTTGATGGGTGATGGGAAATCAGGTCCTGGCTTTCAGTTCGCTTCCTATAAGTAGTCCCTGTAATTGGTCTCCTTTCCTAGAAGACTGCCAAAGGCTGCGAAGGGCGACACACACAGTACTGTTCTGAGGCCAGGAGGGGGTTCTGCTGGGATGGGGAGGGGAGTACATGCTGGGCGGGCACAGAGAGGAAAGGCAGTGCAGTGGAGGGAGGAAAATGCTTTACTCCTCTGGTCCCTGAAAATGCAAGTGTTGCTGGGATCCTGAGGCCAGGCTGTAGGCAGACCAGCTTGGGGACATTGGACAGAGAGTTGGACTGAGTCCCATGAAGAAACTATGTCTGACCCACAGGCCTCTTTGTCTCTCTCTAGTTCACCTCTAGCACAATTCCAGAGAGTGCTAATCTAATTTCAGGGCACGAGAGTATAACTTGTGAGCTAGCTTCCAAATCCCTTGTTTAAACCTCCAGCCTTTCAGGTTTTAGGCTGTTGCAAAGCCTAGGCTCTTGCAAAGCAAAAGTTTTTGTTCTTAGATTTCAGCTGCTTTTCTTGGTTTTTCTACTACTGTCACCCCTTTCCTGATGCAGTGAATGGGGAAAGGTGGGTATCAATAGGTAAGAGGAAATATATGGAATAAAAAGCCCATCAGTTATTATCTCAAACTGTCATCCTGCTGCACTTCATTATGTGTTTCTTTCACAAATGACCCTTTTCCTGGGCTTTTGAAGCCTGCACCCAGGTCAATCGGTGGACCTGCCTATGGGTCCGTCGGCTTCTTGTCAAGGAGAAATTCTCCCTGTGGGCGATTCACAAATCCAAAAAGCCCTGCAAAGGTCTATTTTGTAGAGTGAAATAGGGGACAGAGGAAAGAGCCCATGAGAAACCTGGCTGGGTCTAATACTCTATGGCTTACAACCTTTTGGTCACAGGATAGGAGATGAGGGAAAAAACTCAATAGAGCTCATCACCCATCATAATAAGTAGGCAGTGTCATTTTTGTATAGATGAGAAAGTTTGTTTGCTTTGCATATTGTAATGATTTCATGTCACTTTGCAGACGATCTGTTTCTAAAAAGTGTGCCTAGCGTGTCAAGTGCGTGATCTTGGGCACATTCTCTCTCCTCCCTGGAGATGGGAGCCTGGCCCATGGGAGAGTGGGGAGGCTGGTGTGCTCTAGCTATTGGTAAGCTTGGAAGAAGCCTAGAGAGTGGTTTCCACCTGTCTCTGCAACACAGGATTTGTGCAAAAGCTTCCATGCTGGGGTATATTTCTTTGAGGGACTGGCCATGCCAAGGCAGAAGGTGGGATGGAAAACAAGGGTCGTGTTCTCCAGAACAAGTTGCCACATTTGTGCTCAGTCCCAGAAGGAGGTGGATGTGTTTTAAGTATTTGTGTGGATGTTTGTCCTTCATTACACCTTGGACTCCCTGGGGGTAGTATCAGAATCATCTCTGTTTCCTTTATCCCTGGTGGCTGCCAGACACATAGTAGATACACAGAAATTGCTCTTGTTTTAAGAGTGAGTAAAGGGGGAAAACAGAGCCTGGGGTAGTTCTATCTTTTCTGAACATGATGCTTGGCTGCCTTGACGTATTTTTAGTCAGTTCCTACCTGGCCTGCTCTTCAAACTACACTTAAGCATCTAGAAAGTCATCCAAAAACATTTTGCTGAGTACACAAGAAACAGATTTTAAAAATTAGAACTTAGGTTTCCATATGATGATAATGGAAAGGATGTTGGATGTATTTGGAGAATCTCTCGCCATCCTCACCTTCCTTCTTCCTTGTGGCATCTGTTCCCACTACAGTCCTTGGGTTGTGCTAATGTGAACCATTCACTTCAGCCGAGGGTGGTGCTCAGATCTCCCCTGGGTGTCCAAGGATTATCTTTCCACACCTGGCTCCCTCCTGCATGCTCCTGACCCCACGTGAGCCTGTCATGTTGCAGTTGGGCCCAATCAATAGACTTTTAAAATAAGCTTTGCCCTTTGAAAACCATTCCTAAGCACTTTGCATTCCTTTCCTGTTTGAAAAGTTCATTTTTGTTCTATGCTTAGTTCTAAAAATACCCAAGTGTGTGGGAGGCCCAAGCCACGCAGTTCAAAGCTGTTCTAGTGGGTGAGGGTCTTGAGGGCTTGACAATGAACTCATTGAGGTGAACCCATCCCCTTCACAGCTTCAGGAAATGAGTTGTGTGAAGGACAAAGTAGGAAGGTGAGCATTCCGTCACCTGGCAATCTCAACTCAGTGGAAGACAGGAGGCACCGAACAAGATCCTGAACGTTGTTGAGATGCCTGAGTTGAAAAGGGCTGTCACATGGCTTGAAGTTGTTTTTCAAGATCGATGCAGTGTTTAGACAGTATTGACTGCAAGTCAATTGATAATCTTCAGTCTGTGTTTCTGAGTGTGCATGTGGAAATCAGGAGTCAATACCCGTTGTCTTCATGGCTGGGATTCTTGATCCACAATTGATGCTGGTTATTAGTTTCTCAGCATTCCCAAGATCAAGGAGCATTATCCAAAAGCCCCATAAATGAAAGACTGTTTCTGGGTGTGAGTGAAGTGATATACTTGTCCCCTTTACTTAGAGTTGTGTCAAAGTGGGTAGCAGAGGCCTGATCTCTGTTTTGACTCCACGCCCTTGGAGAATAAAGGCATGGTGAGATACATGCTGTTCCAACACTAAGCTTTTTACGCTCTGTTTATCTGATTCTTCTGTCTAATTAAAGTTACCTCTACACTTGATTGGTTTTTAAAGCCCAATATTTGGCAATTAAACCTTCTTTGTTCTAACAACTGGGTGGCACTTCCCTGAGTGATTTAGCACATGATGGATTATCTGCTAAACCAAGAACTGGCTTCCTTGGAGAGCTTCTCTTGCAGAATTTAATGTTTGGGTGGCCACTAGGAACACCCACTGAGGAATCTGTAGACAGAATTGTGTGGATTCACTCAGGAGTCCATGGAGCAGGTGTGGGGGATCCTTGACTTGGATTAGGAATTGGGAGACCTGATTTAATCCCCCATGAGGCCACTTTTCTAGGGCTCCCTCAAGGTCTTCGAAGGTGTGCTTTATCCATGTCTACGAGTCATACCCAGAGAAGCAGGGTGGGTGTTGGTAGGGAAGCTGGCCTGCCCCCACCATCATAGAGGGAACTTAGCCCTGCCAGCCCGGCCCTGAGCTAAGCCTCCCTGGTGTGCAGAGTGCTTGATGGGAGGATGCTGGCAGATCATCTCCACTTGGTCCTTCCTGAGAGCCCACCACCACTCAGACCACCACAAGGCTTTCCTTTATTCCAAGTCCTCTCAGACAGGAAGACCTGTGATAGGACATGCAGGGAGTGGAGGGGTGCCAACGTCGTAATCATAACCTCTCCCCTCACCTCACAAGAGTGGACTCTATTTCCTAGTCACATTTGTTAGGTTTTTGAAGGACAGAGTTTTAGTGTCATCTCTGCCAGGGAAACAGAGAGGAGGCTGTTAAGGAGCTGGCAGCCGTTTTAAAGAGAAAGGATCAGCGTGTTTACCTCTTCCTCCCGGCCTTGCTCCTGCTGCCCTCCCAACAGACACACACACACACACACACACGTGTGCTCATACCCCAGTGGAAACACCTGCACACGCATACATGCAGGTACACATGCACATACATACAACCTTGCGTCTTCAAAGCCAGTGAATCTGAGCTGTCCAGAAAGGCACACGTGCTGTCATTCTGGCCTGTTCTCACTCTGGTGGGAGCAGGTCTTCTCCAAGTCTAGCATTTGTGCCGAAGTTTATTCAGTGACAGCGGCCCTTCCTGGGAAGCCCGTCCAACCACAAAAGGTGTTCTTTATTTGTTCGGGAGTGATTTCAGTCTTTTATCCTCACATATGAGTCCACAGTGATGCTTAAGGGAGGCTAAATTACTGCCACCAAGCTGATCTGATTCACCGGACACCAAGGACTATGGGGCACATCTACACACAAATATGTATTTCCTGTACTGTGAATGCAAATGATTTAGGGTTTTTTCCTAGGCTTTTTATCCTTTGCTGAGGACTCCCCTGGGGAGGATAACTGAAACTACTGAAGACCCAGTGTAGTCATTCTGGCACATTTGTAAGCTTCCTCTGTGACACCTCTGTGTACTGGAGCCCTTCTGTACCTGAGTTCACTGTTTCCACCAGGTGGAAGACCGGGCTGGTGTGCGGCAATGGCATGGAAAGCAAGGGGCCTGTAGGAATGACCCCTGAGATTCTGTTGTTCTGGGAACTTCTGGCTGGGTTGGTTCTGGGTGAGCTCACAAGCTCAGGGCAGTCAGAGCTGGAAGGATGTCTAGTCCCTCCCTACACAAAGTGTGGCCTGAGGACCAGAGAAACGAACATGATCCAGGAGCTTGGTAGCCTGCAGTATCGCAGCCCCCAGCCTAGGCATGTGGAATCAGAATCTGCATTTTCACAGGAGCCCCCAGTGATCTGTAGGCATGTGAAAGAGAACGGCCAGTCAGCTCCCTCATCTTATGGGCTATTCTAATAACTGTCCCTCCGAGATATATTGTACTGAGAAAATGTCTACATGGGGAATGGAAAGGAAGCAAGGCAGCAGAAATTTACAGCATGGAACTCTGACTCTGGGGTCTCTGGGTGGCAGAAGGACCAAGGAACCCAGAGGTAGGCAAAGAGATAGCCAGTGGCATGAGAGGGCGCAGAGGGAAGGTCTGAGTGGACACAGACTTCCCTGACATCCCTTTCTCCTCTCCTCTTCTCCTTCCCCATAAAGTCGCTGCCACTAACCTCATGGGCGCCCACTTCTAGGCTGGGTGATGATTTTAAGAGACCTTGGTCTCTAAGAGTTTTATGGTGTGTTCATTTGTCCACTCCTGCCAGAGAACTAAAAGTAAAATAACGGTAAGCTGTAAAACAGGTATAAAAAGTCTAATGAGGGGCTTCCCTGGTGGCACAGTGGTTAAGAATCTGCCCGCCAAGGCAGGGGACATGGGTTCAAGCCCTGGTCCGGGAAGATGCCACGTGCTGCGGAGCAGCTAAGCCCGTGCGCCACAACTACTGAAGCCCGCGAGCCTAGAGCCCGTGCTCCAAAACAAAAGAGAAGCCACCACAATGAGAAGCCCAAGCACCACAACGAAGAGTAGCCCCCGCTCGCCGCAACTAGAGAAAGCCCATGCGCAGCAATGAAGACCCAACACAGCCAAAAATAAATTAAAAAAAAAAAGTCTAATGAAATTCTTGTTCTCCCATCGATGAATACTTTGATCTGTGCTTTAAAATAGCAAATGCAAGTTGCATGTGTGAGCCCCAGCTTTGCTGGTGCCCTAGGCACATCAATGGGGAGTCAGACCCTGCCCAGTGCACCCTCGTCCTGCCCTTGTAGTGGTTTGAGGAGACTCATTCCTGACACTAGATGAGGAAAGGTCCCAGCTCTGTGGCTCCCTCCCAGTGACAGAGCCACTTACCAGTAGATTGGGGACCAGAACCTGGTTTCTGGGTTCCACCTCTTGAGGCGTTTCTACTCAGGTCACCAGCAATCCTAGGTCCACCTCAGCACAGCTGGTGCCCTGAAGAAATAATGAAAATAATGTTAGCTTCCAAGGCTTGGCACAAACTAGGATCTGATTTGAGTTTATCCACATCATGGTGTCTGGGAGTTCTCTAGTCTTTGAAAATCATGTGACTTTCAAAATGATCTAGAATTTGTGAAACATCCTATGAGGCCAACGCTTTTCTTGCTGTAACCTTTATGGTTCTCCTTCAAGGCAACACTTTCTCACTAAAACTTTGAATTACAGCAATTGCTCATTCTCATACTCATTGGATTGTTACTATATTCCAGCCAGGAGGCTAAGCAGCTCTACTTAATTAATTTAATCCTACAATAGCCTATGGGTCAGTACTATTATTATCCCCATTTTACAGATTTAGTAACTGTCTCAAGGTCACCCAGTAAGTGGGGAAGCAGAGATTTGAACACAAAGAAATCTATCTAGATGAGCCTAAGCTATTAATCACTGTGTTATCATCCATTAAAGGTGTATGCAGCCCTTCTCTCTGTTTTTTTTTTTTTTTTACCTCTGCTTTGGCTTTTTTGCAAGGGAGGGAGACTACTCATATCCTACCTGGTGGAACTGGTTTCCAACTATGAGTAAGAGGTTTGGGATATAACATCTCAGTCCTCCACCTCATTCTTCCATGTGGTATTCCGCTACTTGGGAGAGGTTTCCTTCTCTCCTAGTGGCATGACTATCTCCAGTTTCTTTGGTTAGCAAAATAACAAGACTATATCACCTTACTAGGTCAAGTGTTTTGGTAACAGAAATAGTCAGCTTCAGTGACACATTTCCCCGACCTCCAAGTTAGAGAATGGTTTTGCTCAGATTTCATCAAGACCTGAGGGTTAGAAAGGATTTTAAAAGCCCTGTTGTCCAAATTCCTATCTAATTTATGACTCCCCTTGATAACCTTCCACGAAGCGTCATGTTGTGTTTTGGTTTGTCTTTTAATCAGTCAAAGGTGGCCTTGTGCTTATTGACACTTCCAATGATTAAAATAAAAAATCTTTTCTTTTGCCTTGTTCTGAATCTTCAACCTGGCTTTCTTGTCTCCATCTTGTTTCTTCTTTGAATCTAGTTGTCTGCTTGATGTGAACATCCAAGTTAATTACATCTGGAAATAAATCCTTTCTTTCAGTTATAGAATGATTAACTGTGTAAATTTAAATTAACCCAGCACCAAGTCAGAATTTTGAAATCATCTTTTTGGCAACTCTTTGGTGAAGCTCGTTTCATCTACTGATTTTTCTTGGGGATACAATTAATACCGTCCATTTTCAACGAGAGGCCATATACACACAATGGAAGTCATTTAATTGTTGTCTCTGGTTTTTGTATTTCTCTTCTGGCCTGAAGAGCTGTACCTTTTGTATTTTATTGGAAGAAATTTATCAGACACGTGGCATTCTATTTTTATCTCTTAGGCTCACCTCAGAGTCCAAATGTCAGCATTTTTGGAAAAAACACTGGGCTAGAAGCCAAAACAACCAAGTGAATCCTAGGTTGGACTCTTCCCTTAGTCAAGGCATTAACCTTTGGGAATCCTGGTTTTATCCTCAGGAAAATCGGCGTTCTGCCAGCTCTGCCCTTGTCATAGGAATGTTGAGAGGCTTGAAATAGGGAACGTATGTAAGAGCACTCAGTAAACTGTAAAACAGGATGGAAGATATAAGGCCAAAGCCCTGGGTTCACAGAATGGTTATGAAGTGGATAAGTATGGAGATGGGGAGCCAGAGAGCATGAGAACCCCAAACTCTCAACTTGACAGTTGATTTTTATCTATCTGGAGTGTGTGTCTGCAGATGTCAGGGAGGGGGTGAGATTAAGTTGCCTCAGAGCTGAGCATTCCTTTCAGTGTGTAATGTGTCTGTCAGGGCATTTCAAAGCAACACAGAGAGAGTGAGTGGACAGTCATTGTACCAATTTAATGAACACTAATTAAGCACCCTGTTTGTAAATAGCGCTGAAGATAGTATAAGGTAAACCTTACCTGTTTGTAAATAGCACTGAAGATAGTATAAGGTAAACCTTACCTGGTCATTTCAGGAGGTGTCATTAACCAGAGGTGTGTTGCTCCGACCACCACTGTGCATGGCTCTCAATGGCTCTGAGCATCGTCAGGCACCCGATTTACATCTTTCAGACATTTTCATCAACAGGATTAGCTCTCGGTTGGATAGTATCCCACCAAATTGTATTTTTCCCAAGATTTTTAAAACTCCAGTGCCGTCCTAGTTCTAAGACCTTCTCTTTAAAGAAGTCTTCACATTAAAGAAGTCTTCACAGATCCTCTTCCTTCCCCTGTTCCTTTCGAGATTCTAAATTAATTTCTTTCTCCTTTAAATTCTTATTTTTTATGATGCTTTTTGAAAATAATATAATTTTATGAGGAAATCCATGAAACAAAATTCAGCCCAAAACACACGTAGTGAATGCTTAGTGCAATAAATAATTCAGCTGTCATTTCCACCATCCATCCCAATGGATAAATGTTTTACTTGTATTTCTTTGAAAAATAATGAGTCTTTCAGTTATCAATAATTCTTAATTTTATACCAAAGAAGCCCATCATTATGTAGTGAGTTTTGCCTTCTATGGGCATCAATGGCAATGCCTTTTGAGGGAATCTACCAAGGTAGTAACCGGTGAACTCAGAGCTAAACCCTGCCAAAGGGCAGAGGCTTCCTCTCCCAAGTCATAAAGAACAAAGGGGACTGGAGGAGATGTCGGTGGCAGGGGGAAGCTTTGGAGCCGTAGAGGAGAGCACAGCAGCAGGGGTACAGAGGGCAAATCCGAGATTCCCGCACAGAGGATCGGTGCCAACCAGCACTCACCAGCCCAAGAGGCTTGTCTGCTCATCCGCCGGGGCGGGCGGGGGCTGGGAGCTGAGGCTCGGGCTTCCGTAGGATCCCAGGGAGAGGACTGGGGTTGGCTGCGTGAACACAGCCTGAAGGGGTTAGTGCACCACGGCTAGCTGGGAGGGAGTCCGGGAAAAAGTCTGGAGCTGCAGAAGAGGCAAGAGACCATTGTTTTGGGGTGCGTGAGGAGAGGGGATTCTCTCAACCACTGCGCCACCAGGGAAGCCCCACATGACTCTTTTTGAATTATGGTTTTCTCAGGACATATGCCCAATAGTGGGATTGCTGGGTTGTATGGTAGTCCTATTTGTAGTTTTTAAAGGAACTTCCATACTGTTCTCCATAGTGGCTGTATCAATTTACTTTCCTACCAACAGTGCAAGAGTGTTCCCTTTTCTCCACAACCTCTCCAGCATTTCTAGATTTTTTGATGATGGCCATTCTGACTGGTGTGAGATGCTATCTCTTTGTAGTTTTGATTTTCAGTTTTGATTCTCTAATGATTAATGATGTTGAGCATTCTTTCATGTGTTTGTTGGCAATCTGTACATCTTCTTTGGCGAAATGTCTGTTTATGTCTTCTGCCCATTTTTGGATTGGGTTGTTTGTTTTTTTGTTATTGAGCTGCATGAGCTGCTTGTAAATTTTGGATGATAATCCTTTGTCAGTTGCTTCATTTGCAAATATTTTCTCCCATTCTGAGGGTTGTCTTTTGGTCTTGGTTATGGTTTCCTTTGCTGTGCAAAAGCTTTTAAGTTTTATTAGGTCCCATTTGTTTATTTTTGTTTTTATTTCCATTTCTCTAGGAGGTGGGTCAAAAAGGATCTTGCTGTGATTTATTTCATAGAGTGATCTGCCTATATTTTCCTCTAAGAGTTTGATAGTTTCTGGCCTTACATTTAGGTCTTTAATCCATTTTGAGCTTATTTTTGTGTATGGTGTTAGGGAGTGTTCTAATTTCATACTGTTACATGTACCTGTCCAGTTTTCCCAGCACCATTTATTGAAGAGGATGTCTTTTCTCCACTGTATATTCTTGCCTCCTTTATCAAAGATAAGGTGACCATAGGTGCGTGGGTTTATCTCTGGGCTTTCTATCCTGTTCCGTTGATCTATATTTCTCTTTTTGTGCCAGTACTATACTGTCTTGACTACTGTAGCTTTGTAGTATAGTCTGAAGTCAAGGAGCCTGATTCCTCCAGCTCCAATTTTCATTCTCAAGATTGCTTTGGCTATTCAGGGTCTTTTGTGTTTCCATACAAATTGTGAAATTTTTTGTTCTAGTTCTGTGAAAAATGCCATTGGTAGTTTGATAGGGATTGCATTGAATCTGTAGATTGCTTTGGGTAGTAGAGTCATTTTCAAAATGTTGATTTTTCCAATCCAAGAACATGGTATATCTCTGCATCTATTTGTATCATCTTTAATTTCTTTCATCAGTGTCTTATAATTTTCTGCATACAGGTCTTTTGTCTCCTTAGGTAGGTTTATTCCTAGATATTTTATTCTTTTTGTTACAATGGTAAATGGGAGTGTTTTCTTAATTTCACTTGCAGATTTTTCATCATTAGTGTATAAGAATGCCAGAGATTTCTGTGCATTAATTTTGTATCCTGCTACTTTACCAAATTCATTGATTAGCTCTAGTAGTTTTCTGGTAGCATCTTTAGGATTCTCTTGTATAGTATCATGTCATCTGCAAACAGTGATAGCTTTACTTCTTCTTTTCTGATTTGGATTCCATTTATTTCTTTTTCTTCTCTGATTGCTGTGGCTAGAACTTGCAAAACTATGTTGAATAAGAGTGGTGAGAGCAGGCAACCTTGTCTTTTTCCTGATCTTAGTGGAAATGCTTTCAGTTTTTCACCATTGAGGATGATGTTGGCTGTGGGTTTGTCATATATGGCCTTTATTATGTTGAGGAAAGTTCCCTCTATGCCTACTTTCTGCAGGGTTTTTATCATAAATGGGTGTTGAATTTTGTTAAAAGCTTTCTCTGCATCTATTGAGATGATCATATGGTTTTTCTTCTTCAGTTTGTTAATATGGTATATCACGTTGATTGATTTGTATATATTGAAGAATCCTTGCATTCCTGGAATAAACCCCACTTGATCATGGTGTATGATCCTTTTAATGTGCTGTTGGATTCTGTTTGCTAGTATTTTGTTGAGGATTTTTGCATCTATGTTCATCAGTGATATTGGCCTGTAGTTGTCTTTCTTTGTGACATCTTTGTCTGGTTTTGGTATCAGGGTGATGGTGGCCTCGTAGAATGAGTTTGGGAGTGTTCCTCCCTCTGCTATATTTTGGAAGAGTTTCAGAAGGATAGGTGTTATCTCTTCTCTAAATGTTTGATAGAATTCGCCTGTGAAGCCATCTGGTCCTGGGCTTTTGTTTGTTGGAAGATTTTTAATCACAGTTTCAATTTCAGGTCTTGTGATTGGTCTGTTCATATTTTCTAATTCTTCCTGGTTCAGTCTCAGCATGTTGTGCATTTCTAAGAATTTGTCCATTTCTTCCAGGTTGTCCATTTTATTGGCATAGAGTTGCTTGTAGTAATCTCTCATCATCTTTTGTATGTCTGCAGTGTCAGTTGTTACTTCTCCTTTTTCATTTCTAATTCTATTGATTTGAGTCTTCTCCCTTTTTTTCTTGATGAGTCTGGCTAATGGTTTATCAATTTTGTTTATCTTCTCAAAGAACCAGCTTTAGTTTTATTGATCTTTGCTATCGTTTCTTTCATTTCTTTTTCATTTATTTCTGATCTGATCTTTATGATTTCTTTCCTTCTGCTAACTTTGGGGTTTTTTGTTCTTCTTTCTCTAATTGCTTTAGGTGCAAGTTTTGTTGTTTATTTGATATCTTTTCTGCTTTTTATCTTTTTCTTTTTTTGCGGTACACGGGTCTCTCACTTTGTGGCCTCTCCCGTTGCAGAGCACAAGCTCCGGACACGCAGGCTCAGCAGCCATGGCTCACAGGCCCAGCCGCTCCGTGGCATGTGGGATCCTCCCGGACCGAGGCACGAACCCGTGTCCCCTGCTTCGGCAGGCAGACTCTCAACCACTGCGCCACCAGGGAAGCCCATCCTGCTTCTTAAGGTAAGATTGTATTGCTATAAACTTCCCTCTTAGAATTGCTTTTGCTGCATCCCATAGGTTTTGGGTCATCGTGTCTCCATTGTCATTTGTTTCTAGGTATTTTTTGATTTCCTCTTTTATTTCTTCAGTGATCAGTTCGTTATTAAGTAGTGTATTGTTTAGCCTCTATCTGTGTTTTTTACAGATCTTTTCCTGTAATTGATATCTAGTTTCATAGCGTTGTGGTTGGAAAACATACTTGATACAATTTCAGTTTTCTTAAATTTACCAAGGCTAGGTTTGTGACCCAAGATATGATCTATCCTGCAGAATGTTCCATGAGCACTTGAGAAAAATGTGTATTCTGTTGTTTTTGAGTGGAATGTCCTATAAATATCAATTAAGTCCATCTTGTGTAATGTGTCATTTAATGCTTGTGTTTCCTTATTTATTTTCATTTTGGATGATCTGTCCATTGGTGAAAGTGGGGTGTTAAAGTCCCCTACTATGATGGTGTTACGGTCAATTTCCCCTTTTATGGCTGTTAGTATTTGCCTTATGTATTGAGGTGCTCCTATGTTGGGTGCATAAATATTTACAATTGTTATATCTTCTTGGATCGACCCCTTGATCATTATGTAGTGTCCTTCTTTGTCTCTTGTAATAGCCTTTATTTTAAAGTCTATTTTGTCTGATATGAGAATTGCTACTCCAGTTTTCTTCTGATTTCCATTTGCATGGAAAGACTTTCAGTCTGTATGTGTCTCTAGGTCTGAAGTGGGTCTCTTGTAGACAGCATATATATGGGTCTTGTTTTTGTATCCATTCAGCCAGTCTCTGTCTTTTGGTGGGAGCATTTAGTCCATTTACATTTAAGGTAATTATCAATATGTATGTTCCTATTCCCATTTTGTTAATTGCTTTGGGTTTGTTTTTTTAGGTCTTTTCCTTCTTTTGTGTTTCTTGCCTAGAGAAGTTCCTTTAGCATTTGTTGTAAAGCTGGTTTGGTGGTGCTGAACTCTCTCAGCTTTGCTTGTCTGTAAAGGTTTTAATTTCTGCATCAAATCTGAATGAGATCCTTGCTGGGTAGGGCAATCTTGGTTGTAGGTTTTTCTCCTTCATCTCTTTAAATATGTCCTGCCACTCCCTTCTGGTTTGCAGAGTTTCTGCTGAAATATCAGCTGTTAACCTTATGGGGATTCCCTTGTGTGTTATTTGTTGTTTTTCCCTTGCTGCTTTTAATATTTCTTTGTATTTAATTTTTAATAGTTTGATTAATATGTGTCTTTGCATGTTTCTCTTTGGATGTATTCTGTATGGGACTCTCTGTGCTTCCTGGACTTGATTAACTATTTCTTTTCCCATATTAGGGAAGTTTTCAACTATAATCTCTTAAAATATTTTCTCAGTCCCTTTCTTTTCCTCTTCTTCTTCTGGGACCCGTATAATTAGAATATTGGTGTGGTTAATGTTGTTCCAGAGGTCTCTGAGACTGTCCTCAGTTCTTTTCATTCTTTTTTTTTATTCTGCTCTGCAGTAGTTATTTCCACTATTTTATCTTCCAGGTCATTTATCCGTTCTTCTGCCTCAGTTATTCTGCTATTGATCCCTTCTAGAGTATTTTTAATTTCATTTATTGTGTTGTTCATTGTTGCTTGTTTCCTCTTTAGTTCTTCTAGGTCCTTGTTAAATGTTTCTTGCATTTTCTCTATTCTATTTCCAAGATTTTGGATCATCTTTATTATCATTATTCTGAATTCTCTTTCAGGTAGACTGCCTATTTCCTCTTCATTTGTTAGGTCTGGTAGATTTTTACCTTGCTCCTTCATCTGCTGTGTGTTTTTCATTTTGCTTATCTTACTGTGTTTGGGGTCTGCTTTTCACAGCCTGCAGGTTCGTAGTTCCCGTTGTTTTAGGTGTCTGTCCCCAGTGGCTAAGGTTCGTTCAGTGGGATGTCCAGGTTTCCTGGTGTAGGGGACTATTGCCTGTGTTCTGGTGGATGAGGCTGGATCTTGTCTTTCTGGTGGGCAGGTCCACATCTGGTGGTGTGTTTTGGGGTGTCTGTGACCTTATTATGATTTTAGGCAGCCTCTCTGCTAATGGGTGGGGTTGTGTTCCTGTCTTGCTAGTTGTTTGGCATAGGGTGTCCAGCACTGTAGCTTGCTGGTCGTTGAGTGAAGCTGGGTGTTGCTGTTGAGATGGAGATCTCTGGGAGATTTTCGCCGTTTGATATTACGTGGAGCTGGGAGGTCTCTTGTGGACCAGTGTCCTGAACTTGGCTCTCCCATCTCAGTGGCACAGCCCTGACACCTGGCTGGAGCACCAAGAGCCTGTCCTCCACACAGCTCAGAATAAAAGGGAGACAAAATAGAAAGAAAGAAAGAGGATAAAATAAAATAAAGTAAGATAAAATAAAATAAGTTTATTAAAATAAAAAAATAAAAAGAAAAAAATGTTTTAAAGAAAAAAACGGACGGTCAGAATCCTAGGACAAATGGTGAAAGTAAAGCTATACAGACAGAATCTCACACAGAAGCATACACATACATACTCACAAAAACAAGAAAAGGGGAAAATATAATCTGTCTTGCTCCCAAAGTCCACCTCCTCAATTTGGGATGACTCGTTGTCTATTCATGTATTCCACAGATGCAGGGTACATCAAGTTGATTGTGGAGCTTTAATCCGCTGCTTCTGAGGCTGCTGGGAGGGATTTCCCTTTCTCTTCTTTGTTCGCATAGCTCCCGGGTTTCAGCTTTGGATTTGGCCCCGCCTCAGCATGTAGGTCGCCTGAGGGCGTCTGTTCTTCGCTCAGACTGGACAGGAGCAGCTGATTCCGGGACTCTGGCTCTCTCAGGCCGGGGGGAGGGAGGGGTACAGATGCGGGGCAAGCCTGCTACGGCAGAGGCCCGCGTGATGTTGCACCAGCCTGAGGCGCGTCGTGCGTTCTCCTGGGGAAGTTGTCCCTGGATCCCGGGACCCTGGCAGTGGCGGGCTGCATAGGCTCCCCGGAAGGGAGGTGTGGATAGTGACCTGTTCTTGCACACAGGCTTCTTGGTGGCGGCAGCAGCAGCCTTAGCATCTCATGCCTGTTTCTGGGGTCCGCGCTGATAGCCGCGACTCGTGCCCGTCTCTGGAGCTCCTTTAAGCAGCACTCTTAATCCTCTCTCCTCGCGCACCAGTAAACAAAGAGGGAAGAAAAAAATCTCTTGCCTCTTCGGTAGCTCCAGACATTTTCCTGGACTCCCTTCCGGCTAGTTGTGGCACACTAGCCTCGTCCAGGCTGTGTTCACGTAGCCAACCCTAGTCCTCTCCCTGGGATCCGACCTCCGAAGTCCGAGCCTTAGCTCCCAGCCACGCCCACCCTGGCGGGTGAGCAGACAAGCCTCTCAGACTGGTGAGTGCTGGTCAGCACTTGTCCTCTGTGTGGGAATCTCTCTGCTTTGCCCTCTGCACCCCTGTGGCTGCGCTGTCCTCCATGGCTCCAAAGCTTCCCATCTGCCACCTGCAGTCTCCACCTGCGGAGGGCCTTCCTAGTGTCTGGAAACCTTTCCTCCTTCACAGATCCCTCCCACTGGTGCAGGTCCCATCCCTATTCTTTTGTCTCTGTTTATTCTTTTTTCTTTTTCCCTACCCAGGTACGTGGGGAGTATCTTGCCTTTTGGGAGGTCTGAGGTCTTCTGCCAGCGTTCAGTAGGAGTTTTTCCACATGTAGATGTATTTCTGATGTATCTGTGGGAAGGAAGGTGATCTCCACGTCTTACTCTTCCGCCATCTTCTCCACCAAGATTTCCTTCTTTTTTATGGCTCAGTAGTATTCCATTGTTATATAGTTTATTTATATATATATAATATATCCAACGTCATCTTTATCTTCGTTTATCTATCGGTGCTTGTCTTACTTCTGTATCTTGGCTATTGTAAATAATTCTGCAGTGAACATAGGGGTGCATGTACCTTTTGGAATTAGTGTCTTTGTTTTCTTTGGAAAAATACCCAGAAATGCAATTACTGTATCATATGGTTTTCTTTTCTTTTCTTTTTTTTTTTTTGAGGGACCTCCCTACTGTTTTCCATAGTGGCTGCATCAATTTAACATTCCCATCAACTGTACATGAGGGTTCCCTTTTCTCCACATTCTTACCAATACTCGTTGTTTGTTATCTTTTTGATATTAGCCATTCTGACAGGTGTGAGGTGATACCTCATTGTTGTGTTTGCATTTGCATTTTCCTCTTTGGTTAAATGTCTGTTCAGGTCTTCTGCCCATTTGAACTTGGGTTGTTTGTCTTTTTGATGTTGAGTTCTTTATATATTTTGTATATTAACCTCTTATTAGATATGTCATTTGCAGATACTGTTATTTTCTCCCATTCAGTACGTGGATTTTTTGCTTTATTGATAGTTTCCTTTGCTGTACGAAAGCTTTATTGTTTGATGTACCCATTTAGTTATTTTTGCTTTTGTTCCCCTTGTCTGAGGAGACATATCAAAAAAGACATATTGCTAAGGTCAAGATCAAAGAATATACTGCCTATGTTTTCCTCTGGGTGTTTTGTGGTTTTGGGTCTTCCATTTAAATCTTTAATCCATTTTGAATTTATATTTGTGCATAGTGTGAAAAAGGAGTCCACTTTCATTCTTTTGCATGTAACTGTCCAATTTTCCCAACACCATTTATTGAAGAGAATTTTTTGCCATGTATATTCTTGCTTCCATTGTCGTAAATTAATTGACCATATACACATGGGTTTATTCATGGGCTCTCTGTTCTGTTCCATTGATCTGTGTGTCTGTTTTTGTGCCAGTACTATACTATTTTGATTATTGTGGCTTTGTAGTGTAGTTTGAAATCAGGGAGCATGACACCTTCAGCTTTGTTCTTTCTCAAGCTTGTTTTGGCTATTTGCTGTCTTTTGTGTTCCATACACATTTTAGAATTATTTGTTCTAATTCTGTGAAAAATGTCATTGTTGTTTTGATATAACTTGTATTGAATCTGTAGATTGTCTTGGGTAGTATGGTCATTTTAACAATATTAATTCTTCCAATACATGAGCCCAGTGTATATCTCCATTTGTTTGTCATCTTCAGTTTCTTTCATTAGTATCTTATAGTTTTTTGAATACACATCTTTTACTTCCTTGGTTAGAGTTATTCCTAGATATTTTATTCTTCTTGATGCAATTTGTAAATAGGACTGTTTTCTTAATTTTTCTTTATAATAGTTCATTGTTAGTATACAGAAATCTGTTGCTTTTTTTTTGAGCCTCTTACTGTGTGGCCTCTCCCATTGTGGAGCACAGGCTCCAGACGTGCAGGCTCAGCAGCCATGGCTCATGGACCCAGCCGCTCCACAGCATGTGGGATCTTCCCAGACCGGGGCACGAACCCGTGTCCCCTGCATCGGCAGGCGGACTCTCAACCACTGCACCACCAGGGAAGCCCTGTTGCATTTTTATACACTAATTTTGTATCCTGCAAACTTACTGAGTTCAGTGATGAGTTCTAATCATTTTTTGGTGTTGTCTTTAGGATTTTCTATCTATAGTATCACGTCATCTGTAAAATGTGATAGTTTACCTTCTTTCCAATTTGGATTCCTTTTATTTTTATTGTCTGATTGCTGTGTCTAGGACTTCCAATATTATGTTGAATTAAAGTGTCAAGAGTGGGCATCCTTGTCTTATTCCTGATTTTAGAGGAAATGCTTTCATTGTTGGTTACAGTGTTAACTGTGGGCTTGCCATATATAGCCTTTGTTATGTTGAGGTACGTTCCCTCTGTATCCACTTTATTGAGAGTTTTTTTTTTTTATCATAAATGGATGTTGAATTTTGGAAAAGCATTTTCTGTATTGGGATGATCATGCAATTTTCATTCTTCACTTTGTTAATGTGGCATATCACATTGATTTGTAGATATTGATTTGCATCCCTGGAATAAATCCCACTTGATCATGGTGTATGATCCTTTTATTGTATTGTTGGATTCAGCTTGCCAATATTTTGTTGAGGATTTTTGCAGCTATATGTTCATCTGTGATATTGGCCTGTAATTTTCTTTTTTTGTGATTATCTATCTTGTTTTGGTATCAGGGTGATGCTTGCCTCATAGAATGAGTTTGGAAGCACTCCTTTCATTGCAATTTCTTGGAATTATTTGAGAAAGATAGGTATTAACTCTTCTCTAAATGTTTGGTAGAGTCACTTGTGAATCTACCTGGTCCAGGAATTTTGGTTTTTGGGAATTTTAAAAATTACTGCTTCAATTTCATTACTGGTAATTGGTCTGTTCATATTTTCTGTGTCTTCCTGATTCATTCTTAGGATATTATATATTTTTAGGAATTTGTCCATTTTATTGGTGCATAATTGTCCATAGTATTTTCTTATGACCCTTTTTACACCTGTGGTTTTGGTTGTAACTTCTCATTTTTCATTTGTGATTTTATTTGGGCTCTCCTTTTATAGATGAGTATAGTTAAAGGTCTACCAATTTTGTTTATCTTTTTAAAGAATCAGCTTTTAGTTTCATTGATCTCTTCTGTTGTTTTATAGTCTCTTTTGCATTTATTTCTGCTCTGAACTTTATGATTCCTTTCCTTTTACTAATGATGAGTCTGGCTAAAAGTTTATCAATTTTGTTTACCTTTTTAAAGAACTAGCTCTTAGTTTCATTGAGCTCTTGTTTTTTCTAGTCTCTGTTTCATTATTTCTGCTCTGATCTTTATGATTTCTTTCCTTTTACTAATTTTGGAGTTTGTTTGTTCTTTTTCTAGTTTTTTTTTTTTTTAGGTGTATGAGTAGGTTGTTTATTTGATTTTTTGTTGTTTTCTCCCGAGGTAGGCTTTTATCACCATAAAATTCCTTCTTAGACCTGTTTTTGCTGCATTCCATAGATTTTAGATTGTTGTGTTTTTCTATTTTCATTTGTCTCCAGGTATTTTTTTATTTCTTCTTTGATTCCTTCAGTTATCTATTGGTTATTTAGTGGCATATTGTTTAGCCACATGTTTGTGTTTTTCGCAGTATTTTCTTGTAGTCTCATAACATTGTGGTTGGAAAAGATGCTTGGTATTATTTCAGTTTTCTTAAATTTGCTGAAACTTGTTGTGTGGCCTAGCATCTGATCTATCCTGGAGAATGTTCTATGTGCACCTGGAAAAAATGTGTATTCTGCTGCTTCTGGGGTGAAATATTCCAGGTATATCTGTTAAATCCATCAAATGTAAGTGTTGTTTAAGGCCAGTGTTTTCTTATTGATTTTCTGCCTGGATGATCTGTCCATTCATGTAACTGGGATGTTAAGGACCCTTATTATTATTGTTATTGTCAGTTTCTCCATTTATGTGTTTTAATATTTGCTTTATGTATGTAGGTGCTCCTGTGTTGGGTGCATATATATTTATAATTGTCATATCTTCTTGGATTGATCCCTTGATCATTATGTAATGAAATTCTTTGTCTCTCATTACAGTCTTTTTTTTTAAATCAATGCTACCTATTCTTTTTTTTAAAGATAAATTTATTTATTTTTGGCTGTGTTTGGTCTTCATTGCTGCAGGCGGGCTTTCTCTAGTTGTGATAAGTGGGGGCTACTCTTTGTTGCAGTGCACAGACTTCTTATTCCGGTGGTTTCTCTTGTTGTGGAGCACCGGCTCTACTTCAGTAGTTGCAGCACACGGGCTCAGTAGTTGTGGCTCGTGGGCTCTAGAGTGTAGGCTCAGTATTTGTGGCACATGGATCTAGTTGCTCCACGGCATGTGAGATCTTCCTGGACAAGGGCTTGAACCCACGTCCCCGGTACTTGCAGGGGACACCAAACCACTGCGCCACCAGGGAAGTCCCAAGTTTTTGTTTTAAAGTCTATTTTGTCTCATATAAATATTGCTACCCTAGCTCTTTTTTCATTTCCATTTGCATGGAATACCTTTATCCATGCCCTCATTTTTAGTCTGTGTGTGTCTTTAGATCTGAAGTGAGACTCTTGTTAGTGAGCTTATATATGGGTCTTTTTTTAAATCCATTCAGCCACACTTTTTGTCTTTTTTTTTTTTTTAGGTGACTTTGGGTCATTTATTTTTTATTTAAAATAACAACTTTTTTCACACTTATTTTACTTTTATTGGAATAAAATTGCTTTACAGTGTTGTGTTAATTTCTGCTGTACAATGAAGTGAATCAGCTATATGTATACCTATATCCCCTCCCTCTTGGACCTCCCTCCCACCCCACCAATCCCACACATCTAGGTCATCACAGAGCACCAAGCTGAGCTCCCTGTGCTATACAGCATGTTCCTACTAGCTACCTATTTTACACATGGTAGTGTATTTATATCAAACATAATCTCCCAATTCGTCCCACCCTCCCCTACCCTCCTGTGTCCACATGTCCTTTATCTATGTCTATGTCTCTATTCCTGCCCTACAAATAGGTTCATCTGTACCATTTTTCTAGATTCCTCATATATGCGTTAATATATGGTATTTGTTTTCTCTTTCTGACTTACTTCACTCTGTATGACAGACTCTAGGTCCATCCGCATCTTTATGAATGACCCAATTTCGTTCCTTTTCATGGCTGAGTAATATTCCATTGTATATATGTACCACATCTTCTTTATCCATTCATCTATCATTGGACACTTAGGCTGTTTCCATGTCCTGGCTATTGTAAATAGGGCTGCCATTAACATTGGGGTAAATGTGTTCTTTTGATTTACGGTTTTCTCAGGGTAAATGCCCAGTAACGGATTGCTGGGTCATATGCTAGTTCTATTTTTAGTTTTTTAAGGAACTTCCATACTGTTCTCCATAGTGGCAATTTACAGTCCCACCAACAGTGCAAAAGGGTTCCCTTTTCTCCACACCCTCTCCAGCATTTATTGTTTGTAGATTGTTTGATGATGGCCATTCTGACCAATGTGAGGTGATACCTCACTGTAGTTTTGATTTGCATTTCTCTAATAATTAGTGACGTTGAGCACCTTTTCATGTGCCTCTTGGCCATCTGTATGTCTTCTTTGGGGAAATGTATGTTTAGGTTTTCTGCCCATTTTTTAATTGGGTTGTTTGTTTTTTTGATATTGAGCTGCAGCAGCTGTTTTTATATTTTGGAGATTAATACTTTGTCCATTTATTCATCTGCAAATATTTTCTCCCATTCTGATGGTTGTCTTTTTGTCTTGTTTATGGTTTCCTTTGCTGTGCAAAAACTTTTAAGTTTTATTAGGTCCCATTTGTTTATTTTTGTTTTTATTTTCATTACTCTAAAACGTGGCTCAAAAAAGACCTTGCTGTGGTTTATGTCAAAGAGTGTTTTTCCTGTATTTTTCTCTAAGAGTTTTACAGTGTCTGGTCTTACATTTAGATCTTTAATCCACTTTGAGCTTACTTTTGTGTATGGTATTAGGTAGTGTTCTAATTTCATTCTTTTACATGTAGCTGCCCAGTTTTCCCAGCACCACTTATTGAAGAAGCTGTCTTTTTTTCCTGTATACTCTTGCCTCCTTTATCAAAGATAAGATGACCATAGGTGCATGGGTTTATCTCTGGGCTTTCCATCCTGTACCATTGATCTATATTTCTGTTTTTATGCCAGTACAGTACTGTCTTGATTACTGTAGCTTTTTAGCATAGTTTGAAGTCAGGGAGCCTGATTGCTCCAGGTCCGTTTTTCTTTCTCAAGATTGCTTTGGCTATTCGGGGTCTTTTGTGTTGCCATATAAATTGTGAAACTTTTTGTTCTAGTTCCATGAAGAAAGCCATTGGTGGTTTGATAGGGATTGCTTTGAATCTGTAGATTGCTTTGGGTAGTAGAGTCATTTTCACAATATTGACCTTCCAATGCAAGAACATGGTATATTTCTCCATCTGTTTATGTCATCTTTGATTTCTTTATCAGTGTTTTATAGTTTTCTGAGTACAAGTCTTTTGCCTCCTTAGGCAGGTTTATTCCTAGGTAGTTTATTCTTTATGTTGCAGTGGTAAATGGGAGTGTTTCCTTAATTTTCTTTTTCCAATTTTTTATTGTTAGTGTATAGGAATGCCAGAGATTTCTGTGCATTAATTCTGTATCCTGCAACCTTACCAAATTCATTGATTAGTTCTCGTATCTCGTATTAGTTTTCTGGTGGCATGTTTAGGAATTTCTAGGTATAGTATCATGTCATCTGCACACAGTGACAGTTTTACTTCTTCTTTTCCAATTTGTATTCCTTTCATTTCTTTTTCTTCTCTGATTGCTGTGGCTAGGACTTCCAAAACTATGTTGAATAAGGGTGGCGAGAGTGGACTTCCTTGTCTTGTTCCTGATCTTAGTGGAAATGCTTTCAGTTTTTCACCATTGAGTATGATGTTTGCTGTGGAGTTTGTCATATATGACATTTATTATGTTGAGGTAGGTTCCCTCTATGCCCATTTTCTGGAGAGTTTTTATCATAAATGGGTGCTGAAATTTTTCAGAAGCTTTTTCTGCATCTACTGAGATGATCATATGGTTTTTATTCTTCAGCTTGTTAATATGGTGTATCATATTGATTGATTTGCATATAATGCATAATTCTTGCATCCTGGGATAAATGTCCCTTGATCATGGTGTATGATCCTTTTAATGTGTTGTTGGATTCTGTTTGCTAGTATTTTGTTCAGGATTTTTGCATCTATGTTCATTAGTGATATTGGTCTGTAATTTTCTTTTTTTGGCATATATTTGTCTGGTTTTGGTATTCAGGATGATGGCCACTTTGTAAAACCTATTTGGGAGTGTTCCTCCCTCTGCAGTTTTTTGGAGGAGTTTGAGGAGGATGGGTGTTAGCTCTCCTCTAAATGTTTGATAGAATTCACCTGTGAAGCCATCTGGTCCTTGACTTTTGTTTGTTGGAAGATTTTGCATCACAGTTTCAGTTTTGTTACCTGTGATATGTCTGTTTATATTTTCTAATTCTTCCTGTTTCAGTCTGGGAAAATTTTACCTTTCCAAGAATTTGTGCATTTCTTCATGGTTGTCCATTTTATTGGCATATAGTTGTTTGTAGTAGTCTTATAATCCTTTGTATTTCTGTGGTTTCATTTGTGATTTCACCTTTTTCATTTCTAATTTTATTAATTTGTGTCCTCTCCCTTTTTTTCATGATGAGTCTGGCTAAAGGTTTGTCAATTTTGTTTATCATCTCAAAGAACGAGCTTTTAGTTTTATTGATCTTTGCTATTGTTTTCTTTGTTTCTATTTCATTTATTTCTGCTCTGATATGTATGATTTCTTTCCTTCTACTGACTTTGGGTTTTCTTTGTTTTTCTTTCTCTAGTTGCTTTAGGTGTAAGGTTAAATTGTTAATTTGAGATTTTTCTTGTTTCTTGAGGTGACATTTAATTGCTATAAAGTTTCCTCTTAGAACTGCTTCTGCTGCGTCCCATAGGTTTTAGGTCATTGTGTTTTCATTGTCATTTGTTTCTACGTATTTTTTTTTTATTTCTTCTTTGATTTTTTCAGTGATCCTTTGGTTATTTAGTAGCACACTGTTTAACCTCATGTATTTGTGTTTTTTACAGTTTTTTTTTTTTCCTGTAATTGATTTCCAACCTCATAACGTTGTGGTCAAAAAAGATGCTTGACATGATTTCAATTTTCTTAAATTTTCTGAGTCTTGATTTGTGACACAAGATGTGATCTATCCTGGAGAATGTTCCATGTACACTTGAGAAGAAAGTGTATTCTGCCACTTTTGGGTGGAATGTCGTATAAATATCAATTAAATCTGTCTGGTCTATTTTGGCATTTAAAGCTTGTGTTTCCTTATTTTCTGTTTGAATGATCTGTTAATTAGTGTAAGTGGGGTGTTAAAGTCCCCTACTATTATTGTGTTACTGTTGATTTCCCCTTTTATGGTTGTTAGCATTTGCCTTATGTATTGAGGTGCTCTTATGTTGGGTGCATAAATATTTATAATTGTTATATCTTCTTCTTGGACTGATCCCTTGATCATTATGTAGTGTCCTTCCTTATCTCTTATAACAGTCTTTATTTTAAAGTCTATTTTATTTGATATGAGTATTGCTATTCCAGCTTTCTTTTGATTTCCGCTTGCATGGAATATCTTTTTCCATTCCTTCACTTTCAGTCTGTATGTGTCCCTAGGTCTGAAGTGGGTCTCTTGTAGACAATGTAAATATGGGTCTTGTTTTTGTATCCATTCAGCCAGTCTATGTCTTTTGGTTGGAACATTTATTCCATTTACATTCAAGGTTATTATTGATATGCATGTTCCTATTCCCATTTTCTTAATTGTTTTGGGTCTGTTTTTGTGGGTCTTTTTCTTCTCTTGTGTTTCCCCCCTAGAGAATTTCCTCTGGCATTTGCTGTAAAGCTGGTTTGGTGGTGCTGAATTCTCTTAGCTTTTGCTTGTCTGAAAAGCTTTTGCTTTCTCCATCAAATCTAAATGAGATCCTTGCTGGGTAGAATAATCTTGGTTGTAGGTTTTTCTTTTTCATCACTTTAAGTATATCCTGCCGCTCCCTTCTGGCCTGTGGAGTTTCTGCTGAAAAATCAGCTGATAACCTTATGGTGATTCCTTTGTATGTTGGTTTTTGCTTTTTCCTTGCTGCTTTTAATATTTTTTCTTTGTATTTAATTTTTGTTAGTATGATTAATATGTGTCTTGGTGTGTTTCTCCTAGGGTTTATCTTGTATGGGACTCTCTGTGCTTCGTGGACTTGGGCCACTATTTCCTTTCCCATGTTAGGGTAGTTTTTCTCTATAATCTCTTCAAATATTTTCTCAGACCCTTTCTTTTTCTCTTCTTCTGGGACCTCTATAATTGGAATGTTGGTGAGTTTAGTGTTGTCCCAGTTGTCTCTGGGATTGTCTTCAATTCTTTTCATTCTTTTTTCATTATTCTTCTCCTCCACAGTTATTTCCACCATTCTGTCTTCTAGCTCACTTATTCGTTCTTCTGCCTCATTTATTCTGTTATTGATTCCTTCTAGTATATTTTTCATTCCAGTTATTGTGTTGTTCATCTCTTTTTGTTTGTTCTTTAGTTCTTCTAGATCTTTGTTAAACATTTCTTGTATTTTCTCAATCCTTGCCTCCATTCTATCTGAGATTCTGGATCATCTTTCATTACTCTGAATTCTTTTGTGGGTAGGTTGCCTATTTCCTCTTCATTTATTTGGTCTTGTGGGTTTTTACCTTGCTACTTCATCTTTCACATAATGTTTTGTCATCTCATTTTCTTTTTTGATGGGTGGGATTATGTTCCTGTCTTACTGGTTGTTTAGCCTGAGGTTTCCAACACTGGAGTTTTGTAGGCTGTTGGGTAGAGATGGGTCTTGGTGCTGAGATGGGGACCTCCGTGAGACCTCACTCTGATGAATATTCCCTGGGGTCTGAGGTTCTCTGTTAGTCCAGTGGTTTGAGCTTGGGGATCCCACCGCAGGAGCTTTGGCCTGACCTCCAGCTCATGAACCAAGATCCTGCAAGCCAGGTGGGACAGAAAAAAAAAAAGAGAGAGAGAACAATAACAAAGTAAAAAATAAAATTAGACTAGGAAACTAACAGACATGTTAGAAAGAATATAAAAATAAAATTATAGATGAATCAACAATCAGAAGGTAAAACAGTGTGACAATAGTAAAAAAGAGGAGGGAAAAGAGAAAAAAAAGGTGAGGGGAGGCCTTGGTTATGGCATGTGGGACCTAAGCAAGGGTGAGATTTGGGTGGTGGGTGGGGCCTAAGCTTAGAACCCACAGGGCTGGAAAAGGCCATCAGGACTGTGGGGGGTGAGGCTTAGGCTCAAGAAACAGAAGGCGCCCAGGCGTGCCCCCCACCCCTGGTCTCAGAGGGTGGGGGACCTCACCTGGGAGCCCAGCAGGCTTCCTGGGCTTGAGTGGGTGCGGCAAATGCCCTCCGCTCCTCTCCCTCTCTTCCCTGTTGTCTCCTCCTGCTTGCCTCTCTTGATCTCCCTGGCCTCCCTCCTATGCCCTCAAGAACCCATATGGCCTGAAGAGGGCTTTGGAGGGCAGGGGACCAGCCTGGGAACTCAGCAGACTCCCCAGGCCCAAGTGTGTGGGGCAATTGCCCTCCACTCTTCTCCCACACTTTCCAGAGGGCCCCTCCTGCCTGCCTGCCTCTCCTGATCTCTCTGACCTCCCTCCTATACCTGCAGGACCAATGTGGCGGGGGTGGCCTTGGAGGGCAGGGGACTGGCCTGGGAGCCCAGCAGTCTTCCTGGGCTCGAGTGGGCAGCACAGATGCCCTCTACTCCTCTCCTGCTCCTCCCAGAGGACCCCTTCCACCTGCCTCTCCTGATCTTCCCAGCCTCCCTCCTATGTCCCCAAGGATCCACGTGGCCTGGAGGGGACTTTGGAGGGCAGGGGACCAGCCTGGGAGCTCAGCAGGCTCCCTGTACTCGAGTGGGCAGGGCAAATGCCCTCTTCTCTTCTCTGGCTCCTCCCAGTGTGCCTGTCCCACCTGCCTCTCCTGATCTCCCTGGCCTCAGGGTCACCAATCCTGTCTGACCTCCAGTTCTCCTCCTCTCTCAGTCCTCCCACATCCTACCGGTTCATTTGGGGCTTCCTCCCATCTCCTTGGGCATCAGGGCCCCCCACCAGCAGCCAGCAGACACCGTAGTTGTAGGGAGATGCTAACTCGGCATCTTCCCACACTGCCATCTTCTGTGTGCTCCTATTCTTTTTAATTTTTATGTTCAAATTTCAGCTGGCTCTGTGTTCAGGAGAGAGGAGGGTTGTGTGGAGAGAAAACCAGGGGTAAAGCATAATCTTACATGGCTTTCTCCCAAAGCTTAAATCCCACTATGGAAGAAGAATCTCAGGTGCAGACAAAATCTCTTGGCTGAGAACACAAAAGGAAGGCTTTCCCAGAGTTTAGAAAATACTCCCTTCCAGCTGGGAGGAGGAAGATGAAGGCAATGGTGGGACCTGTAGGTCTGGAGGGGCCAGGATATGTGCCCTGCTCCCCTGGCAGAGCCCTGAAGGGGAAAACCCTGGGCAGAATGGCCAGATTTTGAGTCCAGGGACTGTTGGTATGAAAGGAGCTTTGGCATAAAAAATTGATATCTGGAACCACCCTTCTTAGACTGCAAAACAACTCTCTGCAGCTGGTATAGAGGTTCCTCTCATAAGCTAGGACCACGGAGGATTTAAAGCCTCATTGGCAGGACCGGGCTAACTACAGGTCAGACTGTGCTGTCTCCAAGAAAGAACGAATGCTTTTCTTGGCAGGTGTATTATGCTAGGGCTGCTGTAGTAGAGAACCACTAGCTGGGTGGTTTAAGTAACAGAACTTTGTCTTATAGTTCTGGAGGATAAGGCACTGAGATCAAAGTATTCCCAAGGTTGGTTCTTTCTGAGGGTGGGGAAGAAATCTGTTCTGTGCCTCTCTCTCAGCTTTTGGTATTTAGCTGGCAATCTTTGGCGTTCCTTGCCTTCTGGATACATCTCCCTGGTCTTTGCCTCCACCTTCATGTGGCATTCTCCCTGTATGTGTGTCCTTGTGTCTAAATATCCCCCCTTTTTTTAAATGAAGACACCAGTCAAATTGGATTAGGGGCCTCATGCTAACTTGGTTACTTCTGTGAAGACACTGTCTCTAAATATAGTCCAAATAATTCTACAAATAATTCAACCTATAACAGCAGGTGAACTTGCTAGTGAGGAAACCAGTTGAAGTTCTCTTTGCTAGTTGAAGAACCATTTCACTTTCAGCTAAGGATATAGGTCATCAATGAAAAGCGGAGAACATGCATTGCATCTTACTACCAGACAGAATAATGTCTTCAAGGTTCAGGGAGGAACTGAGGTAAAGGATTGGAACAGAAAATTTTCTTCCTGTGGTAAGGTGAGGGTTTCCCTGGATAGAGAGAGGGGATTGGTCAAAGGATTTGAAAAACTAGGCTATGTGGAAAGAAGAAGAAATTAAAGATAGAAGGGGGAAGAGACAGGGGTTGGAAAGAGAGGAAATAGCCACCTGAGACACCCCCTCTGAGTCTTTGTATGCTATAAAAGAAATGCTAAGTTAGATAAAAGTATAACTTCTCTTCATCCTAACTTTGTGTGATTTTGCTTTTCTGAGATGCACGGGTCCTTTGGTAAAGTGCTTTGTGTGCCTCCTTCATAGTCCTGGGTGTCCTGCTCTGGGGGAGACTAAAAGCAGGAGGTGTCCAGGGACTTCTTTTGTCATCTTGCAGGGACTCCACAGGATGTAGCCTTCCTCCTTCCCTGTTCCTCCCTGGAATCACCAGCGCTGTTGGCATAGTAGAGAAAACCACAGGCCACCGGTACAAAGCAGAGACCATAAGTCTGAGCTCCTTCAGGAGATCACAGACCACCTTTCAAGACAGAAAAGGAGGTGTCCTGTCCAGTGTGATAAGTCTTAAAAAAAAAACTATCCACAGGTGAATCTTCAAACATTCTGTCGATTCTACTGAGGAACAAAGAATATCCTTTCACCAAAGAGAGACAACTTCTGAACCTTGATTTTTTTACTTCAAATGAAATTTGAACCTTTTGAAGTTTGTCACTCTTTCTCTAGGGAAAGGAAATGAGGTGAGGAAGTTCTTAAAACATTTATGACAAAAAAATTCTCGACATTAAAAATCTTTCATGAAACAATATTTGATGACTTAAATGTAAGTGAATTGCAAGCTTTTAGTTTGAAAAATTTTCAATTTCAAAAACTAAATAGAAAAGGAAATTTGGAATGTGGGAGAAGGTAATACAGTTAGAGGAGATGGAAAATGATTTAGATATACTTTCCATTTGTATATCTTGTAATTTTCCACATGTTGTCAATATATTTTCCAGGACTCACTATTTGCTTTATTCCTTTTTTCTTCAATTTAAAATAAAAACCTTGTGCCTGGTATGTGTAATGTATGCATGTATATATGCGTTTATATGCATTTTTAAGCTAGAGCTCATCAACAACTTTAAAAATAGTAATTTACTTTCTGCATTTGGCCACAGTATGGATATGTGTTTACAATCAACACCTTTATTTTCAAGATTGAGACAGTTACAATGTTCAAAACCCATAGAAACACAATACGACATTAAAAATAAAGCCTGAAAAGGAATTTTTTTTTTTTTTTTTTTTTTTGTGTGTGGTACGCGGACCTCTCACTGTTGTGGCCTCTCCCGTTGTGGAGCACAGGCTCCGGACGTGCAGGCTCAGTGGCCATGGCTCACAAGACCAGCCGCTCCATGGCACGTGGGATCTTCCTGGACTGGGGCACGAACCCGTGTCCCCTGCATCGGCAGGCGGACTCCCAACCACTGCACCACCAGGGAAGCCCTGAAAAGGAAATTTTAAACATGTTCTATCCCCTTCTCTGGCCTGTAGGTCGATTGCTCAGGAGAGGAGACTTTCTTGAGAGCAGCAGCATGTTTACTCATTTTTGCATCCCTGGACCTTAGCACAGTGCTTGGAATGAGTAGCCCCTCAGAATATAATTGCTGAATGAATCAAAACCCTTGGTAGCTTCTCCCAAGCTGAGTATCAGAGATAGTTTGTGTTTAAATGTTCTTCTCTCTGATCAGAGCTTGAGTTGGGACACCTAGCTCCATTAATACTGTATTCATAATTTGGAATGAGGAATGAAGAAATGTCTCCACTTTTTTTTCTTTGTAAATATTTTTTTCTTTTGTACAGAGCAGGAGAAATTAGCACATTCATATTAAGAGTAATAAGTGCAACCTCCAGGCAAGGTACCATGGTAATGAGTGAATAAAGAGAAGGGACCCAGTAAAGAGTGCCTTCATCAAGAACAGTGGAAGAGGAACTTTTGTATCTTTGTAAAGTTAATTACTATTTATCAAACTCTTCATAGTGGCAGACAAATGAATTTAATAAATGTGAACTAATTTTTATTAATCAAATACATCACACCATATAATCTTTTCTACTCTATCTTATGGTATCTTATTTTTTAAATACAACTTCTGCATTAAAAAAAAATTACAACATAGCAGGATTCATGGAGAAGCCATTTTATATCTCTGTTTTAAAAAGGCTTATGATGTTCTATTGAAGTACTGCTTTAAAATAAACTTAGATTATACCTGCAAGTTCTTACACTAAAGCAGAATGGAGGAGTGATTAAGAGCTTTCACAACAGATCTGGGTGCCAGTGCTATCATTAACTAGCTCTGTGACCTTGAGCAAATTACTTTACCTCTCTGATCTTCAGTCCTCTAACTTATTAAATGGAAAAGATAATAATAGCAATTCATAAGATTACAGATTAAAAGAGTTTATGCATATACAAACACTTATTCACATCCATGGCATATAGTAAATGATCAATAAATTATTATTTATTCCTAAGTATTTCATTGTTTTTGATGCTTTTGCTAATGGGATTATTTCTTTTTCAGTTATTTTATTTTTAGTGTATAGAAATGCAACTGATTTCTATATTTTGATTGTATATCTTGCAACTTTACTGAATTTGTTGATTAGTTCCAACAGTTTTTTTCACTGAATCTTTAATTTTCTATATATAAGATCATATCTCTGCAAATAATGATAACCTTCTTCCCTTCTGACTTGGATGCCTTTTATTTTTTTTCTTGCCTAATTGCTCTAGTTGGACTTCTGGTAATATGTTGAATAAGAATGGTGAGAGTGGGAATCCTTGTCTTGTTCCTGATCTTAGAGGAAAAACTTTCAGTCTTTCACCTTTGAGTATGATGTTAGCTGTGGGTTTATTTCATATGACCTTATATTGATGTATAGGATATATATTCTATATCCAATTTGTTGAGGGTTTTTATCATGACATGGTGTTGTATTTTGTCAAATGCTTTTTTTCTTCATCTATTGAGATGATCATGTGAGTTTTATCTTTCATTCTATTATTGTTGTGTATCACATTTATTGATTCATGTATGTGGAAAAATCCTTGCATCCCAGGTATAAACTCCACCTGATTATGGTGTATGATACTTTTAATGTACTGCTGGATTCAGTTTGCTAATATTTTGTTGACTAAAAATCTTCTGCTCTGTAAAATAATCAACAAAATGAAAAAGCAACCTACGGAATGTGAGAAAATATTTGCGAACTATATATTGAATAAGAGGTTAATATCCATAATATATAAAGAACTCATAAAACTCAGTGGCAAAAAACAAAACAATCCAGTTAAAAATGAGCAGAAGATCTGAAGAGACATTTTCCAAAGAAGACACATATGGCCAACAGGTACATGAAAACGTGCTCAACCTCGCTAATCATCAGAGAAATGCAAGTCAAAACCACTATGAAATATCACCTCACACCTGTTAGAATGACTGTCATCAAAAATACAAGAAATAACAAGTATTGGTTAAAATGTGTAGGAAGGGGAACCCTTGCACACTATTGATGGAAATGTAAATTGATCAGTATGGAAATAGTATAAAGTTCTTCAAATATTAAAAATAGAACTACCATATGATCCAGAAATCCCATTTCAGGATATATATATTCAAGGGAAATGAAACTGGGATGTCAAAAATATGTACATATACTCCATGTTTATTGCAGCATTATTCATAATAGTCAAAACTTAGAAACAACCTAAGTGTCCATTGCTAGATGAATGGATAAAGAAGATGTGGTATATATACACAATGGAATGTTATTCAGCCACAAGAAAGAAGAATATCCTGCCATTTGCAACTACATGCACGGATCTTGAAGGCATGATGCTAAGTGAGATAAGTCAGACAGAGAAAGACACTGTACAATGTCACTTATATGTGGAATCTAAAAATGCTGAATTTATAGAAACGGAGTAGAATGGTGGCTACTAGGGGATTGGGTGGTGGGGGAATTGGGGAGATATTTAAGGCTACAAACGTGTAACTAGTAGGTAAATCAGGTCTGGAGACCTAATGCACAGCTTAGTGATTATAGTCAATGATACTGTATTGTAGACTTCAAAGTTGCTAAGAGACTGGATCTTAATTGTTCTCACCACAAAAAAGAAACAATTACATGACATGATAGAGATGTTAGCTAATGCTACAGTTGGAATCATATTGCAAGATATAAATATATCAAATCAATACATTGTACACCCTAAACTTAACCAATGTTCTATTTCAATTATATCTCAATTTTTAAAATAAAATAAACTCTTTTTTAAAAAGGGGAAAGGAGGAAAGACAGCCCAGGCTCTACACTGAAGGCTTCACTGAAGGTTTCAATGAATAAAAGCTAGGCCTTACGTGAGGCTGGACATAGTAGATGAATAGTGACTAATTTAAGATAATGTTGGAGAAGAAAGGAACTGATGTTGCCAACAATAAAAATAACAAATTTAATTGGAAAAGGAAGTCCATACTGAATGTGTCAGCTTTGAGAAACTGGTGGGACACTCACTTAACAATATCTTTAAAAAATTTGGAAATATGCATCTGTGGCATAGGTGAGAGATTTGGGCTAGAAATAAAGATTTAGAAAATATTTACCATGAGAATGGAGAGACTCACAATAGTAAAGCTAGCATGGGCTTAAGATTTACCCAGTTGAAGGAAAGATGATAAAGAGGAGCAACAAAGAAGAGAGAAACAGACCAGATGGAGCAGTTACCAAAATATAGAGAGGGAGATTTCAATGCATTATGGCTGTAGTAAGAGGTACAGCTATTGAAGACAAGGGAGTTTTCATTATCATAATCAGTAAAAAGTTTATGTAGGAAACCCAAGAGACTCAACTGAAAATCTCATAGGACTAATAGAGGCACCAGTAAACTAGTTATATATAAAGAGAATATATCACAATTATTTTTTTTTTCTGGCTTAAGGGCCATGTAGGAAGATCTTGAACTTACCTCCTTCCATGGACACACTGAATCTACAGCTACATATGGAAGAATTTCTTCTTAAAAACCCTAAAATCTGGATAAGCAATGACTGCACATCTGACCAATGAGATGAAAACCACATTGAAGTGGGTAGGAGAGGCAAGGACACAGTCTCATCATAAATCCTACCCCCAGCATGGCGACCCAAAACTGGGCAAAAACTCAAAACCCAGAGCTTCTCTTTGAGGAGAGAAGGGCTTGAACCCCAGGCAGGACACCTCAACATTTTGGGCCTTCACCTGAAGTTGAGCCTCCAAAATATCTAACTTTGAAAGCCATCAGGGCTCTCATCCCAAGACCCACAAGAATGTGGTGATCTGAGAGATAGTTCTTAAAGGGCCTGTATACTTGTACTCTTTATTGCTCCTTCAATTCTGAATGATAACCTTGCTAGGTAGATTATCCTTGGTTGGAAGTTCTTTCCTTCAGCACTTTGAATATATAGTGCCACTCCCTTCTTGCTTGCAAATTTTCTGCTGAAAAATCCTTTGATAGTGTTATGGAGGTTCCCTTGTGCACAAGAGTTGTTTCTCTCTTGCTGCTTTTAAGATTATCTCCATGCCTTTAACTTTTGTCATTTTAATTATTATATGTCTTGGTGTGGGCCTCTTTGGGTTCCTCTTATTTGGAACTCTCTGGCCTTCCTGGATCTTGGATTTCTTTCTTCAGGTTAGGGAAGTTTTTAGCCATTATGTCTTCACACTAGATTTTTGCCTTTTTCTCTCTCTCTTTTACTTCTGGGACCTCTTAATGTGAATGTTAGTTTGTTTGATGTTGTCCCATAAGCCTCTTATACTCTCTTTGTTTTTTCCTTTCTTCTCTCTTTTTGCTGCTCTGATTGGGTAAAATCATCTGCCTTGTCTTTCAGTAGACTGATCCTTTCTTCTGCTTAATCTAGTTAACTGTTGAACCCCTCTAGTGTATTTTTCAGTTCAGTTATTATATTTTTGGCTCTGTGACTTCTATTTGGTACTTTCTTATATTTCCTATCTCTTTGTTGAAGTTCTCACTGTGTGCATCCATTCTTTTCCCCAGTTTGGTGAACATCTAAATGACTATTACTTGGAAATCTTTGTCAGAGAAATTATGTATCTTTGTTTCATTAAGGGTTTTTTTTTTTTTCTGAGCTTTTATCTGTTCTTTTAATTGAACATATTCATTTGTTTCTTCATTTAACTTGACTCTCTTTGTTGGCTTCTACACAGTAGATGAAACAACCACATCTCCCAGTCCTGCACAAGGAATGGCCTTGTGCAGGAGGTGAACCTTGTCATTCAACCCTGCCCTAGCTCTTTGTTGTCTCTCAAATCTTTGTGCTTATCCAAGCAGCCTATTATATTTTTAACAGCCTCTGGTATTTGAGGTTGTGCCAAGACATGTCAGTGTCTCTAAGGGGAATATCCTAGCACCTAGATTCAGGGTATTTGGAAGCCAGACCCTCAGGCAGCAGCTTTTAAAAGTATGAAAATATATACAGTCTTGTGGGACTGCAAGAGTAAGCCTCACTGGCCAGAGGATCTGGCTGTGTTCTCTGGGTGGCAGTCACAAAACCTGGGGTCTCCAGACAAGGGTATAAGCTCTTTACTGAGAGATACCAGTGAGCTGGAGCAAGACAGAGGGAGAGAACCAAATGGTGTCCACAGCCTCTGTTTCTTAAAAGAAGCTCCTTAGTCTGTTAGATGCATGCTAAACCTGAAGCCTGTCCCTCAGGCTGAAGCTCCAGGACAAGCAAAGAGATCTCCTTCACAGAAATACTGGGTGATGTACCTCTGTCTTCTGTCTGTGTAATGTGCTGGGGATGGCAGCAAAAACTATCTCTCCAATTGCCACAGTTCCATGGTCCCCGGGAATTCAAGCCCCACTGACTACTTGAGCCAGGGGATCAAAGGGTGTCCCCTGGGCAGCAGCTGCAAAATCCAGGGCACCAGACATAAAAACCAGGCACCAGCCACGTGTAAAGCTCCTCTCCAGTAGATACTGGCATTCTGGAGCATGGCAGTGGGAAAATACAAAGATAGTGCTTGCTCTTCAGGGACTCAGGAAAGAATTATATTTAGCCCCTCCAGATGCAGCCATGACAATTGGCTAATAGGCTTCCTTCACAGAAAGATCAAGCTCCTAGCTCTGTGTCTTTTGCTGTGTCCTGGGGGTGATAGTTGTTTAAGAACTCTTTATCTATTAGTGACAGGATCCTGTGGGACCCATGAGCATAAGCCCCACTAGCCACCAGAGCCAGGCAATGTAGAGGTGTTCTCTGGCAGCCACCACAAAAATTGGGGTTCTAGATAGGGAATGAGATCCTTTCTGGATGACACAGATTATTACAGTCCCATAGGACCAGGAATGCAAGCTCACCTGGCCCCTAGAATCAGGCAGCCAAGAGATGTCCCATGGGTGGCAGCCACAATATCAGGGCACCAGACATGTGCAAAAGCTCCTGTATAGGAGATATTGGTGCTCTGGAGAACAGGAAAGGGAAAGCATGAATTTGGTGCCTGCCAGTTTCTATCCCCTGAGAGTGTTCCAGGAGGCTCCTAGATGTGTGTGTTAAGTCAGATGCTTGGCCCTCAGGCCAATGCTTTAATATAAGTAGGTTAATCTGCTTTACTTTAAGTCTGAGCACAATCGGCTGCCTCTACACAGCCTTACAAGAAATATTAAAGGGAATTCTTTAAGCTGAAAAGAAAGGTCACCAATTAGTAAAAAGAAAACATATGAAAGAATAAATCTCACTGGAAAGGTAAATATATAGTAAAGGTAGTAGATTAATCACTTATAAAGCTCGTATGAAGGTTGTAAGTCAAAAGTACTGAAAATAACTATGCTTACAATAATTAAGGGATACACAAGGTAAAAAGATGTAAAATGTGGTATCAAAAACAGAAAACGGGACATAGGGAGGATAAAATTTGAGCTTTAGAATGGAATCAAACTTAAGTTGTTACCAGCAATAAAATAGACTGTTATAAATATGAGTTGTTATAAGTAAGCCTCATGGTAACCACAAAGTAAAAACCTATAGTGAATACACAAAAGATAAAGAGAAAGGAATATAAGTATACCACTAAAAAAAGGCATCAAACCACAGAGGAAGAGAGCACAAGAAGAAGAAAGGAACAGAGAAGACCTACAAAACAGACAGTAAACAATGAACAAAATGGCAATAAGCAAATACCTACCAATAATTACTTTAAATGTAAATGTACTAAATGCTCCTATCAAAAGACATAGAGTGACATAATGGATTAAAAAACAAGACTCATTTACATGTTGCCTACAAGAGACACACTTTAGAAGTAAGTACACCCACAGAGTAGAAGTAAAGGGATGGAAAAGATATTTCATGTAAATGGAAACCAAAAGAAAGCTGGGGTAGCTATATTATATCAAACAAAAATAGACTTTAAAACAAAGACCATAATAAGAGATAAAAGTAGGTGTTACATAATGATAAAAGGGTCAATCCAACAAGAGGATATAATATTTATAAATATGTATGCACCCAACATAGGAGTACCTAAATATATAAAGCAAATATTAACAGACTTAAAGGTAGAAGATGGCAGTAATACAATAATAAGGCAGATTTTGTTATTTTTTAATTAAAAAAAATTTTTTTGGCCACACTGTGCAGCATGTGGGATCTTAGTTCCCCAACCAGTGATCGAACCTGCATTAGAAGTGTGGAGTCTTAACCACTGGACCACCACAAAAGTCTCAATAGGGGGGACTTTAATATCCCACTATGTCAATGGATAGATCAACCAGACAAAAAATCAATCAGGAGACTGCCTTAAATGACACATTAGACCAGATAAACTTACTAGATATATACAGAACATATATCCAAAAAGCAGCAGAATACACATTCTTCTCAAGTGCACAAGGAACATTTTTCAGGATAGATACTATGTTAGGCCACAAAACAAGTCTTTTTTCTTTTAATCAGGTTGTTTTTTGTTTTCTTTTTTAACATCTTTATTGGAGTACAATTGCTTTACAATGGTGTGTTAGTTTCTGCTTTATAACAAAGTGAATCACTTATACATATACATATGTTCCCATATCTCTTGCATCTCCCTCCCTCTCACCCTCCCTATCCCACCCCTCTAGGTGGTCACAAACCACCTAGCTGATCTCCCTGTGTTATGTGGCTGCTTCCCACTAGCTATCTATTTTACGTTTGGTAGTGTATATATGTCCATGCCACTCTCTCACTTTGTCACAGCTTACCCTTCCCCCTCCCCATATCCTCAAGTCCATGCTCTAGTAGGTCTATGTCTTTATTCCCATCTTATCCCTAGGTACTTCATTACCTTTTTCTTTTTTTCTTAGATTCCATATATATGTGTTAGCATACGGTATTTGTTTTTCTCTTTCTGACTTACTTAACTCTGTATGACAGACTCTAGGTCCATCCACCTCACTACAAATAACTCAATTTCATTTCTTTTTATGGCTGAGTAATATTCCATTGTATATATGTGCCACATCTTCTTTATCCATTCATCTGTTGATGGACACTTAAGAAATTTAAGAGTATTGAAGTTACATCAAGCATCTTTTTAAACCACAATGGTATAAAACTAGAAATTAATTACAAGAAGAAAACTGGAAAACTTACAAAAATGTGGAGATTAAACAACACGCTACTAAACAACCAGTAGGTCAAATAAGAAAAAGAGAAATAAAAAAAAAAGAGATAAACAAAAGTGGAAATACAACATGTCAAAAATTGTGGGATGCAGCAAAAACAGTCTACTGTTTATCATACTGATAAATGCCGACCTCAAGAAACTAGAAAAGTCTCAAATAAACAACCTAAATTTAACCTCAAGGAACTAGAAAAGGAAACAAACAAAGCCAAAAGTTAGTAGAAGAAAGGAAATAATAAAGACTAGAGGAGAAATAAATGAAACAGAGACTAAAAAGACAATAGAGGAGATCAATAAAACTAAGAGTTGTGTTTTTGAAAAAATAAACTAAATTGACAGGTTGTTAGCTAGACTCACCAAGACCAAGAAAAAAAGAGACAGAACTTAAAAAAAAAATCAGAAATGAAAGAGTGGATGTTACAACTGATACCGCCTAATTACAAAGGATCATAAAAGACTATGAACTATGAACAATTATGCACCAACATATTGAGCAATCTGGAAGAAATGGATAAATTTCTAGAAACATACAACCTCCCAAGGCTAAATCATGATGAAATAGAAAATATTAACAGACTTATTACAGGTAAAGAGATTAAATCAGTAATCAAAACCTCCCAATGAACAGAAGCCCAGGACCAGAAGCCTTCACTGGTGAATTCTAGCAAATACTCAAAGAATACCAAACCTTCCTACATTGTTCCAAAAAATTAAAGAGGAGAGGAATCTTCCGAGCTTCTTTTATGAGGCCAGGATTACCCTGATACCAAAACCAGACAAGGATACCAAGAGAAAAAAAAAATGACAGGCCAATAAGCCTGATGAACATAGATGTAAAAATCCACAGCAAAATATTAGCAAATCAAATTCAACAATACATTAAAAGGGTCATACACCATGATCAAATAGGATTTATTCCACATCTAAAGATCAGTCAATGTGATACACCATATTAACAAAATGAAGGATAAAAATCATATTATCACACAAACAGATACAGAAAAAGCATATGACAAAATTCATCCATTTATGATAAAAACTCATGACAAAGTGGGCATAAAGGAAACATACCTCAACATAATAAAGGCCATATATGACAATCCCACAACTAACATCATACTCAACTGTGACAAGCTGAAATCCTTTAAGATCAGGAACAAGACAAGGATGCCCACTCTTGCCACTTTTATTCAATATAGTATTGGAAATCCTAGCCAGAGCAATTAGGCAAGAAAAATAAATAAAAGGCATTCAAATTGAAAAGGAATAAGTGAAACTGTCACTATTTGCAAATGACATGATATTATACATAAAAACCCCTACAGACTCCATCAAAAAACTGTTAGAATAAACAAATTCAGGAAAGTTTCAGGATACAAACCAATACACAAAAAAATCTGTTGCATTTTTATATACCAATACTGATTTAATAGAGAGAATAAAGAAAACAATCTATTTACAATTGCATAAAAAGAATAAAATACCTAGGAATAAAATTTAACAAAGGAGTGGAAGCTACATGTAAAAGAATGAAATTAGAACACACCCTAACACCATACATAAAAATAAGCTCAAAATGGATTAAAGACCTAAATGTAAGGTCAGATACCATAAACCTTTAGTGGAAAACATAGGGAGAACACTCTTTGACATAAATCACAGCAAGATCTTTTTCAATCCACCTCCCAGAGTAATGAAAATAAAAACAAAAATAAACAAATGGGGCCTAATTAAACTTAAATGCTTTTGCACAGCAAAGGAAACCATAAACAAAATGAAAAGACAACCCACAGAATGGAGAAAATATTTGTAAATGAAGTAACCAACAAGGGATTAATCTCCAAAATATACAAACAGCTCATGCAGCTCTACATCAAAAAAACAAACAACCCAATCAAAAAATGGGCAGAAGATCTAAATAGCCATTTCTCCAAAGAAGACGTACAGATGGTTAAAAAGCACATGAAAAGATGCTCGACATCACTAATTATTAGAGAAACACAAATCAGAACTACAATGAGGTATCACCTCACACTGTTCAGAATGGCCATCATCAAAAACTACAAATAATAAATGCTGGAGAGGGTATGGAGAAACTACACTGTTGGTGGGAATGCAAACTGGTAGAGCCACTATGGAGAATAGCATGGAGGTTCCTTAAAAAACTGAAAATAGAGCTGCCATATGATCTAGCAATCCCACTCCTGGACATATATCCAGAGAAGACCATAATTCGAAAAGATACATGCACCCCAATGTTCATTGCAGCACTATTTACAATAGCCAGGACATAGAAGCAGCCTAAATGTCCATCAACGGAGGAACGGATAAAGAAGATATGTTGCATATATACAATGGAATATTACTCAGCCATAAAAAAGAATAAAATAATGCCATTTGCAGCAGCATGGATGGAGCTAGAGGTTGTCATACTGAGTGAAACAGAGAAAGACAAATATCATATGATATTGCTTATATGTGGAACCTAAAAAAAGGCTACAAATGAACTTATCTACAAAACCAAAATAGAGTTACAGATGTAAAAAATAAACTTATGGTTACCGGGGGGTAAGGGGTGGTGGAAGGATAAATTGGAAGATTGGGATTGACACAAACACACTACTCTATATAAAATAGATAACTAATAAGGACTTACCATATAGCACAGGGAACTCTACTTAATACTCTGTAATGGCCTATATGGGAAAATAATCTAAAAAAGAGTGGATATATGTATCTGTATAGCAGATTCACTTTTGCTGTACACCTGAAACTAACAAACATTGTAAATCAGTTATACACCAATAAAAATTTTTTAAAAATTTAACTGACGCGGTGGAAGACTCATACATTGAAAACTATAATACATTACAGAAAAAATAAGAAAAAAATAAGAAGATACAAATAAATGGAAAGATGGTCCATGCTCATAGATTAGATGAATTAATAATTAATATTGTTAAAATACCCATACTACTGATAGCAACCTGCAGATTTGGTGTAATTCCTCTCACATTTCAAATGGCAGTTTTCAAGGAAATAGAACAAATAATGCTAAAATTTGTATGTAGCCACCAAAAAAACCCCCAAATAGCTATAGCAGTCTTGAGAGAGAAGAACAAAGCTGGAGACATCAGGCTCCCTGATTTCAAACTATATTACAATGCTATAGTAATCAGAACATTAGGGTATTGGCATAAAAACAGGCACATAGATCAATGGAACAGAATAGAGAGTCCAGAAATAAGCCCATGCCTATATGTTTAATTGAGCAAAGGAGCCAAGAATATACAATGGGGAAAGGATAGTCTCTTCAATCAATGGTGTTGGAAAAACTGGGCAGCTGCATGCAAAAGAATGAAATTCAAGTACTATCTTACATCATATTCAAAAATTAACTTAAAATGAATCAAAGACTTGAATGTAAGACCTGAAACCATAAAACTCCTAGAAGAAAACATAGGCTGTAAACTCCTTGACATAGTGTTGGAGATGAGTTTTTGAATTTGACACCAAAAGCAAAAGAAACAAAAATAAGTGGGACTACATCATTATAAAAAGCTTTTGCACAAAAAAAGTGATCAACAAAATGAGAAGAAACCCACTGAATGAGAGAAAATCTTTGCAAATCACATATCTGATAAGGGACTAATATTCAAAAAATATAAAGAATTCATACAACTCAATAGCAAAAACAAACAAACAAGCAAACAAATGAGAAAACTCCAACAATCCAATTAAAAAATGAATAGATCTAAACAGACCTTCTTCCAAAGAAGACATGATACATGGCCAAGAAGTATGTGAAAAAATGCTCAATGTTATTAATCATCGTGGAAATGCAAATCAAAACCACAATGAGATATAATCTCATACCTTTTAGAATGGCTAATATCAAAAAGACAAGAAATGACACATTTTGGTGAAGATACAGAGAAAAGTGGACCTTTGTACACTATTGGTGGGGTTGTAAATTGGTATAGCCACTATGAAAAACAGTATGAAGTTTACACACAAAAATATTTAGAAATATAACTACCATATGATCCAGCAATTCCACTTCTGGATATTTATCCAAAGAAAACAAAAACACTAACTCGAAAAGATACATGTACCCCCATGTTTACTGCAGCATTATTTATAATAACTAAACTATGGAAATAATCTTGAGTGTCCATTGATAGGTGAATGGATAAAGAGGATGTGCTGTTTATGTAGATTCACACACACACACACACACACACACACACACACACACACAATGGAATGTTATTCAGCAATAAAAAGAATGAAACGCTGCCATTTGTGACAACATCAATGGACCTTGAGGGTTCATTATACTAAGCGAAATAAGTCAGACAAAGAAAGACAAATACTGTATGAATGATCTTTCTTATAAGTAAAATCTAAAATAACCCCCAAAAACAAGGTCATAGTTATAGAGAACAGATGGGAGGTTGCCAGAGGCATGGGTTGGAGGGTGGGAGAAATGGGTGAAGAGGGTCAAAAGTTAAAAAGAAAAAAATAAATAAAATTTAAAAAATTAATTGTGTCTATTTAAATTTGCTAAAACCAATTAGAAAGCAAAATGAAAAATTTGATTCTACTCAGAAATCAATAGGAATTAAATATCAAGAAACGACTTTAGTGAGAATTATGAAAAAAAGTGACACTTCAGTGAAAGACATGAGATAAGATTTAAATTAAAAGAAAGACTATTTGAACATATCAGTTTCTCCCAAGCTGGTAAGTTGAATGCTATTCCAAGTAAAATCCCAGTAGAAATTTTTTGGGGAAAATGGATGAAGAGTCCCATTTCTATTGGGAGAGGAATCTTTAAAGGGCTTATAAAGGGGTCTCTCCCCAGCCTTCATTTAGTCTAAACGTCATTGAAAAGTTGAATAAAAATACCCAAGAAATTCAAGAAATAGAAGAATAATAAGAGAGAGACTATTAATAATAAGATGTCCTATAACCCTATAATAATGAAATAGTTTGGTGCTGGCACTAGTATTGACAGATGAATCAATATATTTATACAAAATTTGCCCTGCTGTTGAATTCTTTGAGCACATACATCTTTTCACCACAGCCACTCTGAAAATAATCAAGGCCAGTGGCTTATCAAAATGACAGATCCTGCAAATTGTCAAGGAAGTCTTACAGTTTCTTAGAAGGCAGTGCTATTTTTGGAGTTTTTCTACTCTTCAGCTGGTGGGGCCTCTGGTCTCTGCCTTTTGTGGGGTTTTTTGGTGTTTTTTTAAGTCTTTGCTTCTCTTCTTACACAACCTGTTCCCTCTGGTGACTAGAGATCCTTACTGCCCAGTCTTAGCCATGTGTCTGATGCCTGCTTCCCCAGCTTGCCAGGTCTTTTAGAAGAACCCTTGTGGCCTTGCCCAGTCCTCCTTACTCTATCTTAGATAACAGACCACATCTTTCAACACCACTCCTCTCACCCCTGTGCCCCAACATATTTCTCTGGCTCATTCCCAGGCCATGATCCCGTTCTGTCCAGGCAGGCTGCAAAGGGGGCATGACGTGGACTAATCCGTGGAATAAGGTCTTTGAGAATGGGAAATTACTCTAGTCATCTTCAACCTACCTCCTCCAGACTAAACAATCTGTGTGATAAGAATTGCCACATAGATAGCCTAAATTCTTTATTGTTTAAACAAACTGAACATAACCACAAGCACTCGTTTCTGCACACACACCACTTATGGCCTATTTTCTAAGTATGTCACTTGGGCCTTGGCACACATGGTTTAATTGATCTCTTCTCATGTAACTGTTCCATATCTTGACTTCAGTTATTCTTTTGCCACAGGAAGATTTTAAATAATTTGGGTTGGAGCTTTTCTTTGTTTTTCTGTTTGTTTCTTTTTTCTTTATATAATTGAAAAAGAATTGTAGACTTAGCCCTTCTGAAGTATTTCAGTTTTGGGAACTCAATAAATGGAGACTGTTTTTAGTGCAACATCATATCTAATGGGAGAGTAATCTTTATTTTTTTATTTTATGGAATTTATTTTATTTTTCAAAAAGTTTTTATTGAAGTATAGTTGATTACATTATTATATAAGTTACAGGTGTACAGTATAGTGAGTCACAATTTTTAAAGTTTATACTCCATTTATAATGATTATAAAATATTGGCTATATTCCCCATGTTGTACAATATATCTTTGCAGTTTATTTTATACATAATAGTTTGTTCCTCTTAATCCCCTACCCCTATGTTGCCCCTCCCTCCTTCCCTCTCCCCTTGGGAGAGTAATCTTTAAAAGTCCTATAAAGCAGTCACTCCTTGGCTTTGATTTAGTCTATCAGCACACCACTGTAAGTAATACGTAGAAAGGACCAGAACTGGATACATTAGGAAGGACTTACGTCAAGAATGGCACATGTAAATGATCATTTGTCAAAACATTTGAGAAGCCAACTGAAAATCTCTATCTGCTCCTTCTTATGATTCATGCCTTTTCTTATCACTCTATTTTTTTCTGAAGATGTGGAAATAACAAAGGTGGCCAAAAAGTAATATTAGCAATTCAGTATGAATAAGTTGAGATTCCTGGGCTAACGTCCCAGTGAAAGTTATTTCTAATGAACTTGGGGGTTACTCTCTTTAGCAGCCACACCTGCTATGAAGGGATTTTGAGATCCTGATTCCCAAGGTGGTTTCCTCAGGAGCACGTTAGCCACAAGATGATTTTTCAGGGGACCTTTTCTTCCAAAGAGACTCATTTTAAAAGGGATAAGTGAAGAGGAAATCCCATTCATCAGTGGTACACATTTGCGGAGAGCAGTGTTTCAATGCAGAGAGAATCTTCAGTTGACAAAACCAGTGCTGTTCAATACCTCAAAAATATTATAACTTTCAGGAACTAAAAACAGAGGTTTTTTTTTTTTTCTATCTGAAGATTTCTCTTTCCCTTAATTTTTGACCTGAGCCTTTAGTTCTGTTACTAATTTCTCAGGGGAAAAGGAAATGATGAAGAAAAGGAGGAATCAAGTAAAGAGCATGTAAATTTTAACTGAGACTTTTTCCATGGGTGTCTGTGGGTTAATGCAGTGATGTAAAGGGCATTTTATTTTATTATTTTTTAATAGATCTTTATTGGCGTATAATTGCTTCACAATACTGTGTTAGTTTCTGTTATACAACAAAGTGAATCAGTCATATGCATACATATATCCCCATCCCTCTTGAGCCTCCCTCCCACCCTCCCTATCCCATGTCTCTGGGTCATCGCAAAGCACCAAGCTGATCTCCCTGTGCTATGCTGCTGTTTCCCACTAGCTAACTGTTTTACACTCGATAGTGTACATGTGTCAATGCTCCTCTCACTTCGCCGCGACTTTCCCCTCCCCTGCTGTGTCCTCAAGTCCATTCTCTTTGTCGCTGTGTCCTCAAGTCCATTCTCTATGTCTACATCTTTATAAAGGGCATTTTAGAGTTATCCATTTTTCTTATTGAACTTATTTTAAAAATGAGAAAATAAATACACAAGGGCATTTATTGTGAACCCAAATTTGCAGCCATTTAGGTTACAAAAACAGCCAAGTTACTCTCTGTGCCCTTTCCTTTACCTCAAAGTGTTAGACAGCTGTTCTGAACAGTGAGAGAAGAAAGCTGAAGGATCACATCCTCTGGGTTACAGATGGCAAGCTGATAGTTTCATTAATGAGATTCTCCTGGACAACAGCACTAGGGATTTATCTTAATGTACACCCTCATACTTATATCTTCTCTGTATTCACACAACATTCACCCCTGTGTGTCTGTCTGTGTCTAAATTTCCCTTTTCTTGTAGGGACAATTATAAGGATGAGGGCTCACCCTAATCCAGTATCACCTTATCTCCACTTGATTACATCTACAAAATACCTAGTTCCAAATAAGGTCAGAAGTATTGGGGGTTAGGACTTGAACATATATTTTTGGGGGACCCAATTCAGCCCACAAAAGGCAGGTAGAGGGCATGATGGTGGTACAGAAAAAGGAACAACTAGTAGCCTGGGGGAGGAGGGAAGATCTTTCAGGGAAAGTGATGCAGGAGCCAGATCTTGAAAGATAGGTAGGTATTTGCCACATAAAAAGCAAGGGGAGGTCATTTTAGACAGATATCACAGCATATGCTAAAATACAGGCACATTATGGGAATGACAAGTTTTGTGTAGTGAACCATGAGGCATGTAGTGTCAGAGTTTTGGGGAAAGAGACTGGACATGCAGGTTGACACCAGCTTTTAAAGGTCTCTTACAGGCTTGCCCAGGAATTGGTCTTCATCTTAAAGAAAGTGGGAATCTGCCTAGGCTTCAATGCAGGGAAGGGGTACAATCAGATTTGGGTTCTAGAAAGATGTCTTCGTGCTGCTTTGAGGATGATGGCAGGAGGCAGGAAGAAGTTTAGGGATCTTACTTGGTTTCATGGCTATTGTAACAGTCCTAGTAAGAGGGGATGAGGGCTAAGGATGTGGACAAGGAAGAGGGCAGAAATGAGGGAGACTTTGGAGGCAGAGTTAATGAGACTTAATGAGGAAGGAGTAATTTGCTGGATTTTCTAGATTAGGAAACTGAGTAGATGGTGAGATCGTTATCTATGACTGAAGCAGGGAAAGAAGCGATTTTGGTGAAAAGACGATGCGTCAGTTTTGATCATGTTGACTTGGAGAGGTAGGTGGACATCCAGGTGGAGTTGTCAGGTATGAATTTGTATCAGTATCAGGGTCTGGAGCTCCTAGTCTGGAAATAATTGTGAATTATCCTGAGGGGATTAAACTGGTGTTGAAGACCTTGGGCCTGTCTGTCTAGGGGAAATGCATGATGTCTATAGGATTCCTTCTAGCTTTCCCATCTGATGTTTTGCCTGGGTGCAAATTTTGCTAATGGAAGTGAGAAGGTAGTAATTGGTTTATAAGTTTGGCACATACTTACCAAGTGTCTTCTATGGAACCAAATGCAGTTTTAAAATGTGGGGTCACCAGTGGCCCTAGAACTCAGTGGAGAATCTGACTTTGGCTTCTGTAACTTATGAAGGGTGTTTTGTCAAAAAAAATTCCTGGGCCTTTGTTATACTCCCTTGATTATAGAAATATTGAGGAACCACCCCGGTGGGAGTGCTAAGGCAAGGGACCTGCTTAAGAATTTCCTAAGTGACATATAGTAGTACAACAACACTTCACATGAGATTTGATCTGCACACTTTTCTAAAAATATCATTATCATGAATTTCCAATACGTAATGAAATTTCATTAGTTTGGCATATAAAGCATTGTTCTCTGCTCTTGAGATCACACATGTGGAGGAGGCCGTGAGAGCTCAGCTAGATGTAAGGTTTTCAAACTGTGCAGCTTTGATAAAAGTAGAGCTTTGAAAAGAAAATGGGCAGCTGAGGGCTTCCATGTCTGCTAGAAGATGTACAATGCATTTATGTTGAATGAATCGTGACTATCAGAAGTACTGGCAGGCTTGTCTAGTTCTCAAGGTGTTTAGACATGCAAGTTTTAGAATGTGAAACATAGCTTGTCCTTATAAGGTTTGGGTTTTGATAAAAGTAGTTTTCTAGGCAACACGCCCCTGGGTGTGACTATATGAGATGCAGGTGATGCACATGAGAAAGGGCATCCATGCATGTTTCCATATTAAATCCATTTCTTTTTAAACTAAATATATTATCTCCCAATCACTGATTTTATAGTTTTCTAAATTACTTTTCCTGTCTGGTATGCATGTTTCAGATCAATTACTTCTGGTTGAGAACATTTGACAGTGAACTTCCTTTCTACTATTCCCGCCATTCCCTTCTTCAAGTAAGATTGCCAGGCTAGGGAGAGCAACATTCTGATTTGGTTCTGGCTGTGGTTATTTTTGACTCTTTTCTTGAGATGGAAGAGATCATTACCTCCTCTTAGGCATTTTCACATATTCTCCCCTATGTCTAGGATCTCACCTTTGAAATAAAGCCTGTGCTATAGTAGAAAGAACATGGGTGTTGGAGACGTGGTTTGGTTAAATCCTGGCTCTGCTATTATCTAATGGGCAGGAAAGCAAATTTTCCCAAGCCTCTATTTCTGTCTGTAACATGGGATATAACAACCCTGAGCCCAACAGGGTGATATTTACCTCCTAGCACAGTGCCTGTCGCTTCATAGGTAGATTCTCAACAAATGGTAGTTTTTCCTCCCTACCCACCAAGAATTGGTATTGGCTGTGACATGTGTGGCCCAGAATCTTTGAAGGTTATTTTTAAGGCTGAGTCTTAAAACACCCACAATATGCTTCCGTTTGTACCTGAAAATTGCATTAGTGCTTCATTCCTGAAAGGATATGTTCATCTCTAGATGGAACTCAGGGACCTTCCTTTCTCCAGCTTTTACCATTTCCACAAAAAAAAAAGTCAGAAGCAAAGAAAGGAAATAAGCTTCATTCCACAAGGAGGAGAGGAGTTATTCAAGTTCAGGAACTCTGATGGAGCCACATTTTCTAAGGCCGAGATGTCAAAGGGGCTGAAAGTCATGTGTGGGTATAATGTTGATCCTCTCTTCCGGTCCTTCAATCTGGAAGAATAAGGAACAAATGGGAGGGGGTTTCTCCTTCTCTCTGCTCAAACTCCCTGCTCTACCTCTTACTTTGACCTGAGAAGGCCTGGAATAGGTGGGCTTATGAATGCCATTACTCTCTCTTTTAGTCTTTTTTCTCATCTGCTATTTTCTGGCTTGGAGGTAGATTTTCCATGTGATACCACACCATGTATTAGTTGGAGTCAGCAGGGGAAATCGGCAAAGCATGGCTTCACACTGTTCATTTTCATCCATGCCAGCCATCTTTGCTTGGGTAGCAGAGATCTCCATGTAGTCCAGTCTAGTTTATTGGACTTGTGCACTGGGCTTTGGGACAAAAGCCCCCAACTCTGTAACTGGGAACTTCTTTGCTTCATCTGTGCATTTTTCTAAGTTGCACTTTCGAAGACTTTGTGAGTTGGTCATATGCTTCTCCCACCACAATTTCTACTAAGTATACACTTTACTGTGCTTTGTTAGCAAGGAGGATAGGTTGGCAATAATCATCCACATTTTCTTTTTTCTTCTCCTTATTTATTGCCTGAAGCACACATTTGCTAGATTTGAGGTGAATTCTGTAGAGCAGAGTGAAGTTAACACACCCACAAGGGGCTGGAAGACAGAACTGGGACTATATTAATATTGTTGTCTGAGTGAGTTAACTAGTTATAGATGATCTGGATACAAGTAACTATGTGCAGGGTGGGTGTCCTGGGGAAGGGGAGGATCACTTAGCCATCAGCTTAATAACCTATCAGGTTATTTTGGCTGTTAAGAAAACAGAAGTGTGTTTTAGTAAATGTACTTATGGGAACAGAATATCATAGGTTGGCTTATCTTCTGTAGGTACACTGTCACATCTCCTAAACTTTTGCCTAACCAGTATGCACACACACATTCGCAGACCTTTAGACCTTTAGGTTAAGTTGGTAAATTGTCCTCGTTGTTTGAGAAAATTCACCCTGCACTGGGTCCCTGATCTCTGCCTGCCTGTCTCTGGAGTGCAGTTGTAACAGTCTCTCCATATGTCTGCTCTCCTGATTGGTAAACAGTTACCTTCACCAAAAAGGAATCCTAAATTCCTTAAATCCATGTATAAAATTCTAGCAATGCATAACTCAGTATGCTGAGCATATCTGGCTACATTAAGACCCCAGAAACATGACCTGTAGGAACCCCCAAATTTCTTAGACGTAAGACTTACATTTTGAGAGAAACACCAGGTGTGCATACTGGTTAGGCATACTTAGCAGAGGCCAGACAGTTCTTCTGGAGGTGGCAGCTTCTCACCTTGGCATGTGGGTTTCTTGTGGTAGAGAGGTGGCATGGTTCTTGGAGCTGGCAGCTCTAGGGAAAGCCTCCTGATATACTTGCCAAATGGTTTCCTGCTGTGTCAGTTGAGTTTTGTGTTATCACTTTCCGTTCCTGGAAGCTGAGCCAATAGTCTGATTTTTCTGCTAGCTCAATGATTATATAAGCCATTTATTAGCCAGTAATCAATTCTTGGTGCTTAAGCAATATCAGTGTGAACTTACCTCTTTCTGTTGGAACCCTCACAATGCAAAAATCAATACCAAGAATGGTGCAGGCCACAAACTCTCAAGGAATTGTGAATACATAACTGGTCGTGTTTGAAGGCTTTAAAGATATCACTAGGACCAGAGGATGGAACACCAAAACTATAGTATATCGTGGTAAAACATGTACTTGAACACAATGGAGGTGTATTGGGAAAAAAATTGGTTTTGTCAGACAAAATTGTGATATCTTTAAAGATATCACTAGGACCAAAGGATGGAACACCCAAACTATAGTATATCATGGTAAAGCATGTACTTGAACACATAGAATGAAGTGTGTATTGGAAAAAAATTGGTTTTGTCAGACTAAATTGTTTCTAAAATGAACCACTATGACAAGAAGGAGGAATACATGGACTGTAGGTGGGCTACATCTAACTGCACTAGAGAGCTTAAAAAATAGCAAAACTAAGGTTTTAAATTCAAGACATGATCTCAAGTGCTAGGGAGCCTCCACTGGTGCACTGAAGGCATCTCTTGTCCCTTTTAGATCCAGAGCCAACATATCCATAAGTCAGATGCAGAATCTAATCTTAGTTTGTTGAATTAAGACATAGATTGAATTCATAATTTACCAGTTCTTTTAAGGGAAAGTTAAGATATCAGTTGGGAAAGTGAGAGCCCAAGAATTGGAAGATGAATGTTTTGGAAATTCAGATGTACTTGAGTGGCCCCAAACTTTCCAACCCACCGAGTCTCCCTTAGGAGCACATGCAAATCATCCTTTGTCGGCTAAGTTATTCTTCTTCCTGAAGAATTTTAAGGACCTCGTCTGAGCCAGCTGCCTCCCAGCGAGATGCAGTTCTACGTCATAGCCCACCTCTAGTCATTGCCAACTGACCTGTAACTGGAGTCCAGGTCTAGTGTGCCTCAGGGGGCAAGGACAGAGTAAGCTGTATGAGTAGAGGCTTAGACTCAATTTATATATATATATATATATATATATATATATATATATATATATATATATATTCTTTTTATTAATGTTTGTGGGCAGAAACCTGGATGGTATGCGTGAGAATGTATTCTAAAAGCACTAGACCCATTTTGTTGAACCGAAGTCTGCTTGAGTCCCCAGCATATAAAAGTCATGGCCTCTCATTGAGTGCTTCATGTATTCAGGGATCCTTGAATAAAGGGAAGGTGGGATAAAAAGGTTCTGTGATGATACTTCAGGTACATAATGTACTCTTAGCCTTTCCCAAAGAGACCTGAAGCCACTGATTTATATAACTACACACTGGGGAAAGGAAAATAGCTACAACTTTTAGGGGCTTATTGGGGACCCAGAATACCCCTGTGGTCCATTGGTGGTAGAGACTTCAGTGGGTCAGGTGATTAAAACATTTTGGCTTAGTTGTTTTTCATGAAAGACTGAGTAGATTTGTGATGCTCTCATAATTTCCCATTTCCAGGGTGTATCACTGGTTTAGGCATATGCAACCACCACAGAACTCCTCCCATTTACTTCCTGACCCATGGAGTAAGGGTTATTTTGATAGAGCCCATTGAAAGCCTCTGAAATTACCCTCACCTACCAAAATAGTAAAATAAAACAATCCCCTAACCCAGGGAGATTCACAGAAAATTAGTGTCTCCGTAAAGGCTACAGAAATGGTTATTTCTATAATATCTACATTTAGTTTGTCTTTTTGCCTTGTGAAGAATAAGTTTGGGTCCTGGAAAAATATAGTAGATTATTATAAATTTAATCTTGTGGTGACTATGACAGTGTCTGTTATTTCAGTTGAGATCTCTTACCAGAACAAATCAATATGACTCCTGACACATAGACCACTATTAATTTGGCAGAACCTTTTTTTCTCTTTTTCGTCTATTTTAATAAGTAGAGAACACCAGAGGCATTTTGTTTTTCCTTGGCAAGGGATGAAGCATATCTTCACAGTCTTCCTCAGGGATATGTCAATTCTCAATTCTCAGTTACTATTTGGTTTGCAAGAGCCTTGTTATCTCAGTATCTCAAAGAACATAATGCTCATCCACAATCTTGATGAAATCATGTTGACTAGACTTGATGATTGGGAAGTAGCAAGAATATTCTATGCTTCAATAAGACACTCGCCAGAGTGGGGATAGATTCTTGAAAATTTATCAGCCTTCCACATCAGGAAACGTTCTGGAATCCAGTAGTCCAGAGCAAGCTGTGATATCTTCTCCAAAGTAAAAGAGAAATTGCTGCATCTCAAGTCCCCCATCACTAAGAAAGAAGTCCAAAGCTTTTTGGTTCTCTATGGATATTTTAAGCAAAGTCTGACATGTTTGGGTGTACTGCTGGAATAGCTATGACATAACCTCTGAGGTTTCCAATTTGAATGGCACTTAGAATAAGAGAAGGCTCTTCGGGTTGTTTATGTTGCTGTGGAAGAGGCTCACTGCTTAATCTTGAAGATGTAGTAGATTCCATGGTTTGGCATCTTTGTGGTAGCTCACATTGCTTTCTTGGGTCTGAGCATACCCTAAAAGAAGACTCACAGTGAAGGTCCTAGGGTTTGGGAGCAAATATATGCCATATTAGTCAAAGAATGATTTTCTTTTTAAGAAACAGCTTCTTTAAAATTTTTTTTATTTTATTATTTATTTTTGTTATGCACAAAATGATATTCAGTGAATAAGTAAGTTTATAATAGGTGACATATATTAGAAAAAATAAACACTTTGTCTCCTAGATTCATTCACGATTTTCAGTAGCTATGGACTTCAGTGCAAACTTTTAGCCCATGGGATGAAAAGAAAACCAAACTATAAGAGTAGGGTCAGCACTAGGATTCAAGCCTTCTGGCCATCACTTGAAGTTCTGAGTCATGCACTAACGATTTTCATACAGTGCCCGAGAAAACTGTACCTAACACTGTAGACAAGATAACCTCTCAGAAACAGCTTCTTTTTGAGAAACCAGAACCTCCCATCCTGAATGCTCAAATAACCATGAGAACTAAACTGCCCATCACAAAAATAACAAAATGGGAATGATTTTATTCATAAAGCCTTGGATTTGGTGTGCCTGGCAGTGCTCTATCATCAAGTGGATGCATCAAGAGGGCATCTGAGCAGGACTCTCTCAAGTTAGGTTCATGATCATGTGTTTCACACTCCCAGGGCACCAATTTCTGCTGTATTTCTAACTCTTCCTCAGCCTATACCTATAGCCTCATGTGGAATTCCATATGACCAAGTGGCCGAGGGAGAACAATCTGAGCATGGTTTGTGGATGGTTTCACACACTATCCAAAAGTGAGCTGTTGCAATGTTACAGCCCCACTCAGGAGTAGCTCTGAAAAATACTAGAGAAAAGAAACTCCTAGCTCTCATTGGGTTGAACTTCAAGGAGTACCTATGATTATTTGTTATGCTTGGAGGGAGAGCTGTGCAGAAGCATTAGTGCACACCAGTTTGGGAGCTAGGAATTATGCTCTGGTGGAAAGAATAAAATTGGAAGCTTCACAACAAAGAGAATTGGGGAAGAGTATGATGTGGATGAACCTCTCAGAATAGGCTCAGTGTGGAAGAACATTTGTGTCCCATATGAATGTTCACCAGATGTTCCCCTCTGCAGAGGGAAAAAAAAATCAGTAAAGACATAGTGCATCTGAAGCACATTATCAGCCACCTTGACCTTAATAATATTTATAAAACACTGTAGTCAATAACTGCAAAATGCACATTCTTTTCAAGTGCACATGGTACATTACACAAGAAACATTATATTCTAGGCAATAAAGTAAGTCTCAATTTAAAAGAATTGAAATTGTACAGAGAATGTTTGCTGACCATTTTGAAATCAGATAAAATATCAATAACATTAAAATACCTTGGGAAACACCACCCAGTACTTGGAAATTAAATAACACGCTTCTAAATAATCTATGAATCAAAGAAGAAATCAAAGGAAAGTTGAACATATTGATACTTTAGATAATCTATGAATATAGATAATACAAAATATCAAAATTTATGGGATGTGGCTATAGCAGTGCTTAGAAGAAAATTTACATCTCTAAATGCTTATAGTAGAAATGAAAAAGAAAAAGGGCTAAAATCCAATGACCTAAACTTCCACTTTAAGAAGCTAGGGAAAGAAGAGCAAAGTAAACCCAGAGAAGTAAAAACAAAAGAAATAATAATAAATGCAGAAATCATTGAAATATCAGTAGAAAACAAGCAACAGAAGAAACTTCAAAAACCCAAATCTTGTTCTTTTAAAAGTTCAGTAAAATTGAGAAACCCTTAGTAGACTGATTGAGAGAGAAAGTAGAAGGGAGGGGGGTAAGGAGGATGGGAGAAAGAGCCCAAATTATCAATACCTGGATGAAAAAGGAGTTTCACATTTGAATTTATAAACCAATTGGTGAAGAATTAACACTAAAACAAAATATATTCTGTGTATCAATAAATGTGGCTTTATTTAGTTCTTTAATATATCTCAATAAACATTCCAAATTTTTTCTAGATATCTTTATTATATTATTTGCAGATATCTTGTTTTTGTTTGTTGCCGATGTGTATAAATATAATTGATTTTGTATGTTGATTTTAAAGACAGGTCTGTTGCTAAATTCTCTTATTCTAAGAATCTGACATAGATTTAAATTTTTTCTGTGTGTTACTCAATGTAATGTGTGTGTTTCATGAGCCAGTGCTAGTTCCCAAACTGTTTGTTATTGGTCTGCAATGAGATAAGAAATTGAGAGTAAGAGGTAAGAAACTTTCATAGTACTTTGATAGGGTAATTATATATCTGCAGAATCTAACAATAAAAATTTTGGTTTGTATTTTGTATGTCTTTATTTTCCTTTCTCTCAAGATTCTATTGTATTTTACAAAGCTCAGTCTGTGAGAGATCAGGGAAAAAAGCTGATTCTTACCATGGAAAATTTGAGAAGCACTGATGTGTAGATAATGTTATCATCTAAAAGTAATGAGATTTTTGTTCTTTCCTTTCTTAGTAGGTTTGGGCTGTTATAACAAAGTAGACTGGGTGACTAATAAACAACAGACATTTATTCCTCACAGTTCTGGAGGCTAGAAGTCTGAGATCAGGGTGCTAGCAGGTCAGGTTGCTTCTCTGGTCTGAATGGCTTGAAAGCTGTGATGACCCTATAGCCTCGGAAATAGGATACCAGTAATAATGACATACAGTGCCAAACATTTACTTTACTCATTATGTGTGGTCATCTGGAATGCAGGTCTTTGGCAAACCAGCTGGCTGGTGTGTGGTGTGTGTTAATTTTATTGGAGTAGAGTTGATTTACAATGTTGTGTTAGTTTTAGGTCTACAGCAAAGTGATTCAGTTATATATATACATATATTCATTCTTTTTAGATTCTTTTCTCATATAGGTTATCACAGAATATTGAGTAGAGTTCCCTGTGTTATACAGTAGCTGTACTATACATTATTATCCAGTGGCTGTTGTATTTTAATAGGAATAAAGAATACAAAACTGTGAGATGGGCTGGATATTTCTGACAGCACTTAGGATAGGTTAAGAGTTTTAAATTCTTTGCTGATGAGATAGTCAGAGGACCAGCATTACAATGATTGACCTCAAAAAAGTTTATTTTTTGTAGCTCTAGGGCTGGTATAGCCAAAAAACAGACATGAGTCTGATCTTGAGTGCTGCTAAATTACAGGCTTGTCAGGACTCTTATGTAAGAGTTAGAACATTGATACAGAAAGAGAGGGAAAATGGCAACTGGAACGGAGACATTTAGTTGGGTTCAGGTGGCTCAAGGATCTGGAACCTTTAAATTCCACTGAGCTTTTGTTGCCAAGTGGTTCTCTCCATAGTGCATCTATGTGGCAGCTTGTTTTATTAGACCAAGCGAGAAAGAAGGCAACAGAAAATGTCAGCATGAGAGAGCATTAGCCAGTTGTAAGTCACAGTCTTTTGCATCCTTATCATGGAAGTGATGTTCCATCACTATTGCTATATTCTGTTCTTTAGAGGTAAGTCACTAGGTTCAGCCCAGTTTCACAGGGAAGGTGTTTCACAAGGATGTGAATATCAACACGTGGGGGTCACTGGGAGTCACATTGGAAGTTGCCTACTGCAAGTGTCTATACAAAATTTACAAGAATTTCATACAAAATTTTATAAAATTGTATGCAAAATCCGAAAGTAAACTATGTATTAAGGCTTATTAAGTTACTTGATGAGACTATGAAGGTAGGCACAAAATTCAGGATAGTCATTACTTTTGAGGAGGAAGGAAGGGTGATGCCTTTGTAAAAGGTAAAAAGGGACTCCAACTCTATCTGTGACTGTATTTGTCACATTTTATTTCTTTACCGGTGAGGTAAATACATTCGTAATTTATTATATTATTTTTATACATTTATGTATATATAAGATATTTCAAAATTTAAGGAGAAATAAAATTCTCTTTCTTTGCCCCACATGATCATATTGTGGGGAGGCAGGCACTTAGGATAGAAGCGAAAGTTCTGTTGAAGGTGCTCAGGTGCTCAGTCTCTCCTGATAATTTTCCCTCCCTTATCCCCATCTCTTGTGCCTTCCTGCCATTAGTCCATGTGGATGTTATTGAAATAAAACTAGCAAAATTCAGTTTATAGAACTGGTGAGAATTTTTGTGCTTCTGAATTGGGCTGGAGAATTTGGCTCAGGAACTTGCTTAGTGCATGGGTACCACATCATCAAGAGATTCTCCTAAGATCTGCCAGCCAGCTAATAGTTTGTGCCTTAATCTATATTTCCTAAGAAAACTAGGGCAAAGTAGAGATGCCTTCTGGAAGTCATAACACCATTATTATATTGTCCATCCATGTGCTGAAGAACAAAGAATGTAGACCTTGGGTCAAACCGATATGGGCTTGAAATTTTGTTAAATCACTACTCGCTATGTGATCTTGCACATTTTGCTTAATCCCTCAAAACTTCTGTTTTCTTTTATGTGAAATGAGGAAAATGGTAACAATTTTATAGGTGTGCTGTGAAGATTAAATTATTTATGTAGAGTACCTAGTACAATACAGATATCTAATAATTGTTGGTCATATGTTATACTATTTGATTCTCCAGTTTTTTTCAGATCAACATGAAATGTAGAAATTATTATAAAGATTAGCTTATGACTCTTTATAAAGAAATAATTTCTACAGCTTCATGAGGTGCTTGCTAGGAAAGTTGTTTACATCCAAGGACTCAGTGTTTTTTTTTTAAATAAATTTATCTATTTTATTTATTTATTTTTGGCTACGTTGGGTCTTTGTTGCTGCCCACGGGCTTTCTTTAGCTGCAGCGAGTGGGGGCTACTCTTTGTTGCGGTGCACGGGCTTATCATTGCAGTGGCTTCTCTTGTTGCGGAACACGGGCTCTAGGAGCACAGGCTTCAGTAGTTGTGGCATGCAGGCTCAGTAGTTGTGGCTCACGGGCTCTAGAGTGCAGGCTCAGTAGTTATAGCGCCTGGGCTTAGCTGCTCCACGGCATGTGGGATCTTCCCAGACCAGGGCTCGAGCCCATGTCCCCTGCATTGGCAGGCAGATTCTCAACCACTGTGCCACCAGGAAAGCCTGGGAATCAGTGTTTTAAGGAATTTGATTCCTGTGGGAAACATTTTAAGGAATTTAAACTACTTTTAATTCTCTAATTACAGAAGGAAATTTTTAAAATTCTCTTACAACATTTGTTACCATCTTAACTAACAGAATTTTCTAATTGAATTTTGCTGTTCTTTCAAAATGTGTATATTAGGTTTTGGTGGTAGGGGCAGGCAAACAGGTAGAAAGTGGCAGAACAGAAAATGAAAGAGAACATCTGTTTCTATTTTCATAATGGCTTATATCAATATCTTTTCTAAAAAAAAAGTTATTCCATTCATTTCTGATGTACTGACCTGGAGGCTTCTTCATAAAATTTACAACTCATTATGAGTATAATACATTCTCAGTGTGTATGTTTATATCTCATGTTGTAACAAAACAAGATTTAAGAAGGCTTATCAAAAACATAAAGTGCTACCAAGAAAATACAGTGAAATGGGGGTACAAGCTTAAAGCAAGAGGAGGCCATAAGTGAGTACAGTTCCAAAGGCACATAGTAAGTTACTAAGAGGGATTCAACAGGCCGAGGCACAGGCATGGTTCTTGTTTCTTGCCTTTTATTGCCTTATATTTGTTCTTTTTAAAGAGAGAAATATGAGCTATATAATTCATGATGTACATAAAATAATAGTAATAATCACTGTGGCCCTTCGCAGTGAAAAGTACAGCTCTTCTAAATGTGGACAGCCATGTAATAATTTCCTACTAGATCAAGAAATTATCTCTATGGTGACCCACCTAATAAAAATATCTTCTAAGTTTGGCACCTGTCCCAGTCCTTTGAAAGACCAACATTGTTTTCTAGATTTTTAAATACTATGTTTTATCAATTTTAACATAGACTTTAAAAAATATATATTTTAACATCCTTAAAGTTGGAATGTATCTCACAATCCATGGGATTTTATGTTCAATGAAGCACGCTATTTCATTTGAACTGTTTCACTCAAATACCCAGGAAGTGTTTTGTTATGTACAAACCTGGTCTTTCATTATGTGCAAGCCTCAGTGTTTAAAAATGTTTAATTAAGCCAAAGAAATCATCTGATATACATTCTTCAAAGGCATGTCATGTTAAATTTAAGTTTCACAAATTTCCCTAGACTATAATGTCCATTTGGTCTCTGAATGCATAATATATATTTATCTGTGCTCACCATTTCCTTAAAATAATATTAAATTTATTTGGTATTTTGAAGGCCACAGAACTGTCTGGAACAGTACTGGGTAGCAGCCTTGTTTGGAATTTAAAAGAATACATGCAGGTAATTGAAAGTAGTTATGAAGAGATAAACAAAATTTCAGTTATTGTACCAGAGTGTTTAATTTCCCTCTCTAGAGATGAATAAACAGTAATTTTTCTGTGAATGGCACTACACTATTACGTGATTTATTTGAAGAAATTTGTTAGTAAGTTTACTAAAATATTTATCTGAAACAGTGGAAGCAGTAAGCTAGATTTAGAAGACTAGGGTGGAAGTGGGGCCAGAATGTTCTGGTCTTATTAAACTTCTAGTGCTACTTTCAAAGATCTCTTTTGATTGAAAAATGGTGCAGGCTAGGAGATGTGTACTCTAAACATGATTTGAAATTTTATTGACAGATGACTTCTTTCTCTGAGTTACCAGTGCCATTTATTAAAAGCAAAATAAATACACTTTACTTTCCTGCAGCACAGAACAGCTACAAAGCAAAGTGAAGCTATTTCAAAATGAATTGCATTACATGTTAAATTATTGCTTGAGGGAGTGTAAATAGGAATTTAGAGATACTAATGTTTTCTTTCGTTAGTTCTTTTTTACAATTAGATTTAGAGGCCATACATATGTATAGCCATGTGTATATCCATATATATATGCACACACACAAAATGAGTCTTAATTTAAGTTTACATTCGTTAAATTATTCAGATATTTAAAGGTTGAAAATATACAAAATAATAAACCTCATGAATGTATGATGGTAATGGACAATAATGATTCTGATTTTTCTGGAAGATAGCTGGGAACAACCAATGAAAAGACTCAACAGGAAGAAATTCTAAAATAAAAGTCTATATTGTTGTAGGGAATAGAGAATAGTTAAGCACCATTCTCTATTTCTATAGTTTATTTTAACCAAAATCTGGCTCTGAATCAAGACAGTCTGGCTTAAGTTCTGGTTTCAGTAATTATTACCTGTGTGCTTTTGGGACAAGTTTCTTAACTTATCTATGCCCCCATTTCTTCATAAACAAGATAGGAATAATAATAATAGTTCCTTGTTGAGGTTTTTTATGATAATCAAATGAGTAAATACATATAAAGTATTTAATTAGAACACTGCTTGACATGTAAGTACTCAATATATGTAAGCTATTGCTGCTGCTTTGAGATGTCAATTATTGACATATGTTGATGTTAAGATATCTGAAATCGGCCTTTATAAACATGTAGGAGTGGAGAAAAATAATCAAGTCATGTTGGGCTTTACAAGAAACAGAACATGCAATATTTAAGTTAAAGGAAGATAAGGGTCATCTAGTTGATCCCCTTATTTTTACAGATAAAGAAACAGATGCTTGTGGGAGAAAGAGCTTCATCTAATATCATACACCAAACTACTGGCACAGTAAAATCTAGAACCAAATTTAACACTTTTTCCAAGGCTCTAGGTGTCATAACAAAAGTGTCACTGTGGAGCATTTCAAATGAAGACTGAATTGGTGAGGCCACCACTCAAAATATGAAATGAAAGTAAAAGATAAAAGATTCATTCAATTATGAAGAGAAGTACGAATAGAGGGAGGGCATATACGTACAGCTGATTCACTTTGTTTTACAGCAGCAACTAACATAACAATGTAAAGCAATTATACTCTAATAAAGATAGTAAAAAATATCTGAAATGAAAACTAAAGCTGAATTTATTGATTACTTAAGTAAGGAAGAACTAGACTGAATAGGCAAAGGCTCATTAAGTGAAGTGGTGATTTTATATAGGGTTTGGGGGGAAGAATTTGTTCAAGTGTGTATCTGTTTCAGGGGCAGGAGTGGGTAGATATCAGTCTGAGAGAAACGGATGTGTTGCTTCCACAGGAGAATGTGTTGATAGTGTGTTGACCTCAGCCTTAGAAGCATGTTTTCTAGAGTAAGTTGTCTGCTGACTGGCTGACTTTCAAAGTTGCAAGGGTGCCCCTGGTTGGTTGGCTTTCAGAGGCGTGTTCATTGAAGCAAGTTGTCATTGATCTATTATACAGGTTTAACTAGCTTTGCTGGTTATTGCCATGGCTATAGAACAATCAATGTTTTCCTAGGAGTGCAAGACTACTTTTTGTTTTTAAAACAATACTCTGGTGGAAAATTGTTCAGGATGATGAATAAGTAATTATGAAGATGATTTGTTTGTTTCATATCATATAGAAGCATCATGTTAAAACACCAAGATAAATACACAAAAAAGAGGGAAACTTACAGTAAGGAAGACACATTGTTTCCTCACAAGAGCCAGAGCTTAGGGAAGGCCACTTTTCTTCCCCTTCCATGTATCCATTAAGCAGAAGGGAGCAAATGGAAAATCTTTTCTTCCCAGTTGGAGAGCTTGAAAACCATAATTACTCCATGAAAGAGCCTTTCCAACCTTGGCATTGAGCACACACTCCTCTCCTGGCCTCTCTTACTGTGTCTCCTCCAGAACTGGGTATCTTACCTCCACTTTGAGGGCTCCGTCACTGTCTCCAGATCCTTTTCTTTATTATACAATCCTGAGCCACAATATCTGCTTGATGAATCAAACCACATTCTATGAGCAGGGGACACACAATTATATCTATCTACTCCTGCATTTTTCCTCTTGTCCTGACCCACCTAACATATTTAATAAGATATTAAACCAAATGTGTCACCACCATTAAAAATAAAAATAAACAATGGGAAGGGATTTCTGCTCCTCTTTCTTTCACAGCTATATCATCTGAAGGGTAAGCCCAACAAATAAGTGACATCTTGAATCAAGAAATATACCTAGTGATTGATGCTCCTTGGTCAATGCATTTAATCTGTTATTAAACTCTGTTGTGATTGCAACTGCACTATGTCTCCTCCTCATAACAAGAGCCTTAAATTGGACTTATGACAGATCTCACTGGAATTAATGCCACCTGTTTCTCGCTGTACTGCCTGCCTTATCTGGGATACTATCAATACAAATAATGCTATCTTTATTGCTGGAACTTTGAACTGGCTACTCCTCTGCACAGGGATTAATATAAAGATCAGAAGATTTAACCTATAGTTTAAAGGCTTAAAGTAGTTAAAGTATTTTAAGCTTCTGGTAGCAAGGGACTCTCCTCCCTACTTTAAGGCACAAACCAAGGGGCAAGACATGGGCCAAACACATTAGTGATTGCAGGCACATGATAGATGATCAAGCATCTCAGAATTACCATCTCAATCTTTGTCTGGGTTTCCCTAGGAAAAGAATGGCTGCAGGGCAAACTCAATAGGCTCAAGAACTCTCTCCAGTCCACAGCTACCAAGAGATCCACCAAGAGAGTCTGATAGCATACAACTTTTTCATATAAAAGAATCATTGGAAGTCATTTCTAGGAAGCTAATTTAAGTTGTAAAATAATTGCTGTAGTCAGTGTTTACCTGCCCAAACTGTGAGAACACCATGTCTAAAACATAGATTGGAATGAAACTAATCTTTATTGAACACTCGCAATGTACAGGATTCTTTACATGTATTATTTAAGTTAATCACATAAGTCCTACAAGACAGGTATTATTACTCTATTAGTCAGAGGAGGACACTGAGGCTCAGAGAAGTTAAATTACTTGCTTTAAGTCAGTCAGAAAGGGAGAGCTGGCATTACACTCTCCAGTTTATTAATTTCTAAAACCCAGAGTCTTTCTATACCATGTTGACTCCTGAAAAAAGAAATGACATTTTAAATAACTTTAGTAAGTTTTTCTTTGCTCTATGGTAGATGATGCAAAACAGAAATGTAAAAGGTAGAATATTTAAAATAAAAATTTATTTTTAAAAATAGCCTGTGTGGAAACAAATGTTTGGGTGGCTGCGAATGAACTTAAGAGAAGCTATCTGTTGGGGTGAAAAACATACAGGATGGAAGTGAGAACACATAGGATGCTGGGTGCAAGCACTGGAGGAATGTCACCTGAGGATGAACAACACAGAAGATGTGAGGGCTTAGTCTGATGGTTTCCTACTTTACTAACTTTTGTGTTCCTCAGCATCTATCATAGAGTAGATTCTTAGTAAATGCTTTTTGAATTCATGAATTAAGTGTGACAAGATTAGAGATTGTCTCCTTTATTAGAGCCTTGCACCCCAGGATTGTAAGGAAGACTTGGAAGATTTTGACTTGTCTATTCTTTGTGTCAGGCATAGCTGAACATCCTGGTCTTTCAGCTCTGAAAGATATTGGCTGCATCTGACCTGTTGTGGAGATGTGATAGAATGAGAACAGAGCACCCTGGAGTAGAGCAGCCCCAGAGGCATATCATGGCTGCTTCCAGGGCTCTCTAGAATGGCAGCCCCAAATATATTATCAAAGGTGGAGCCATTTTCTGAAGACACTGTCAGCACAGGGTGCTATAAGATTATTTATTATCTCATTTATCTGGATATTTAGATTATGTATGTCATAGTGGTATGTAGCACATTGGTTTGTCAGGCTGTGGATAAAGAAGAGAATGAAGCATTGTTCTATTGTAACAAATCTATCTTTCATCTTAAATAATTATGTTTAGTGTTTCTTTGCAGACAGAAGTTTAAAATCCTTACATTATGCTTCCACCAGGGATTAACAATAATCAGAGATTTGGAAGGAAAGTAGAAGTATATAATTGTCATTTGGATTCCAAGCCTCTTTTAAAAATGTCTACCCACAGAGAGCCAGCTGTTTCTTCTAACAGGGTTTTATGAGGTAATACAGTTGACCCTTGAATAACACAGGTTTGAACAGTGTGGGTCCACTTTTATGCAGATTTTAAAAAATACATAGTGTAGTACTACAAAATTGGCAGTTGGTTAAATTGTACATGTGGAACCACTGACACAGAGGGCCAACTGTAGAGTTACATTTGGATTTTCGATTGCACATGGGTTTGGTGCCCCAACCCCTGAGTTGTTTAAGGGTCAACTATTCTTTTAGTGGAAAGGGGCAAATGACATAGACAGGATTATAGAGGCATTTGTAGGATCCTGTTATGTGGTGAATGGGCAGCATTGTGCTTCTTTAAATGTCTAACCAATTGACTGTAGATAATTATTAAAGTTGATACTTGTCAGAAAAGATTCCATACAGAATCAATGATTCTTTAATGAACAATTGTTAGAAAATCTAACCAGAAAATTGTAAATCTAATCATAAAATAACAAAAATTAGAGCAGAAATAAAATAAAGACTAAAAAGACGATAGAGAAGATCAATGAACGTAGGGGCTATCCTTTGAAAAGATTAAAAAAAAAATTGTTAAGCTGTTAGCTAGACTCACCAAGAAAAAAAGAGACAGAACTCTGATTAAATAAAAAATGAAAGTGGAGATGTTATAACTGATTACAGAACACAAAGGATCATAAGAGACTACTATGAATAATTATATTTCAACAAATTGGACAATGTTGAAGAAATGAATACATTTCCTGAAACATACAATCTACCAAGACCAAATCATGATGAAACAGAAAATCTGAACAGACCAATTACAGGTAAGGAGATTAAATCAGTAATCAAACAGCTCCCAACAAACAATTAGTACCTTAACTAATAAAGGACATATACGACAAGCCTGTAGCTAAAAGCACACTCAATTGTGAAAAACAGAAAGCCTTTTTTCTGAGATCAGGAACAAGACAAGAATGCCAACTTTCACCACTTGTATTAAACATAATTACAGAAGTTCTAGCCAGATCAATTAGATGACATATTATATATAGAAAACTCTAAAGACTTCATCAAAAAACTATTAGAACTAATACATGAATTTACTAAAGTTGCAGGATAAAAAAAAATCAATACAGTAAGTCCCCAACATATGAATGAGTTCTGTTTGGAGAGCACATTCATAAGTCCAATTTGTTCATAAGCCCAATAAAGTTAGCCTAGGTACCCAAATAACACAATCGGCTATATAGTACTGTACTGTAGTAGGTTTATAATACTTTCCACACAAATAATACATAAAAAACAAACAAAAATAAAGAAAACATTTTTAATCTTACAGTACAGTACCTTGAAAAGTACAGTAGTAGCAGCTACATCACTGCTGCTTTTATGCTTGCTTCTGGACATCCTGGGCTTGAAATAAAGATAATGTATTGTACTATGTACAGTACTGTACAGTAAAGTACAGAAACGTACAACCACTTGTAGAAGATGCATGCATGTGACAATGTATGCCAGACATGTGAACTAACTTATGTGATTGGACATGCAAACACATGTTCGTGTCTTTGAAAGTCAGCAACTTGGAGGTTTGTATGTAGGAGACTACTGTACACAAAAATCTGTTGCATTTCTATACACTGATAACAGACTATCAAAAAGAAAAATTAATAAAAGAATCCCATTTATAATTGCATCAAAAGGAATAAAACATATAGGAATAATTTTAACCAAGGAGGTGAAAAACCTATATATTGAAAAATACAAGACATTAATGGAAGAAATTGAAGAAGACACAAATAAATGGAAGAACATTCTGTGATCATGGATTGGAAGAATCAATATTGTTAAAATGTCCCTACTACCCAAGGTAATCTGTAGATTCAATACAATCCCTATTTAAATTTCAATGGCATTTTTCAAAGAAATAGAACAAAAATTGTAAAGCATTTGTGGAAGTTAAAAGAAGCCCATATAGCCAAAGCAATCTTGAGAAAGAAGAACAGAGCTGGAGGCATCATGCACCCTAATTTTAAACAATATTACAAAGCTACAGTAATTAAAACAGTATGAAATTGGCATAAAAGCAGACACATAGATCAATAGAACAGAATAGAGTGCCCAGAAATAAACCCATACATATATGGTCAATCAACTTATGAAAAAGAAGCCAAGAATATACAATGGGGAAAGGACAGTCTCCTCACTAAGGGGTGCTGGGAAAACTGGACAGCCAAATGCAAAAGAATAAAGCTTGATCACCTTCTTACACCACACACCAAAATTAACTCAAAATGGATTAAAGACTTGAATGTAAACAAATAAAAAACAAGGTCATAGATGCAGTGAACATATTGGTAGTTGCCAGAGATAGAAGGTGAAGGGTGGGAGAAATGGGTGAAGAGAGTATAAATTTACTAATAAATGTTTTTAAAAAGAATAAGATATTTTCCTAGATAACTACCTTACAATTATTGCCCTTAAATCACTAACAATAGTTTCATGATATCATCTAGTATCCAGTTCATATTCAAAAAAAAAAAAAAAAACTTGTGTGTAGTCAATCACAGTTCAGCTTACTGTGTGGTTATAGACAGAGTAATTGCCTTCTCTGTGTCTCGTTTCCTAATATGTAAATTGAGAGGGTTAACTGGAATGTGTGGTACTTTCTGGCCTTATGATTCCATGACATTACCTGAGGTTAGGAGGGTTTAAACAAACAATAGAGCAAAACAAACAAATCAAATTTCCTTGACTTAATGGCTCCCTGGCCCCCTGAAGCCCCTGAGGCATTTCTGCATTACCCTCCATGGCAGTGCTTCTAACAAGAGTGGTCTGTAGGGCAGTCTCCATTCCACTGAAGGTGCTCATGGTTTCCAATGACTGCCATGCTGATACGTGCAGTAGTCACTTGGCTGCTTCCTGGCAGCATCTGATCATGCTCACCTTGAAACACTCTCTTCTCTTGGCCTCCATGGAACCATCTTCTCCTGCCTCACTAGATGATTCTTCTCTGTCTCTTTTGTTCTTTTTGGATCTTCTTTTTCTGCTCAACCTTTGAAAGTTAGAGGATCCCAGAGTCCTGGTTCTATCCTTCACTAACTACATTCTATTTTTAAGTGGGTCTTTTTATTTTTATTGGCTTTAAATGTTATTTATATGTTGATGGCCTTCAAAATTATAACTATTGTTGACTTCTCCACTTAACTCCAAATGCATGGCTAACAGACATTTCCAAACTCAGCACAGCCAAAACAGAACTTGTAATTTTACACCTCTAAACCCTTCCTCCCTCAGCATTCCCCAGTTCAGCAAGTAGCACTATTTTTTAACCAATTGTTGAAGCTGAGCATTTAAGACCTATCCATAATTCCTCTATGTTCCTCACACTCCAGATATTATCTGTTTCAGCTATGTACTGCTACATAAAAAAACTACCACAAACATAGTGGCTTAAAAACAGCAATTTATTGATATTCTTTCTCACAATTCTATGGGTTAGTTGGGAGATTCTCCTGCTAGTTTCACCTGCACTCATTTGGCTCATTCAGCTGACTAGTTGGCTGAACTGTAAGGAGAATTTATTCACATGTCTGGCAGTTGATGTTGGCTGTTAGTTGGAGTGCTTTGGCTCTTTTCCACGAGTCTTCATCCAATAATAAGATAAATATGCTTTCCTGTAAAATGGTCTCACGGCAACATTTCAAGAGAGCAAAACCTGAAGCTGCAATATCTCTCAAGGCCTAGCTTTAAGATTTGCATAAAGTCACTTCTTCCCTAACTTACTGGTCAATCAGGTCATAAGGCAACCAGATTCAAGAGGGTGGATAGATTCCATCTCTGGATTGGAGAAGAAATTCACCTTGCAAGAGGTCATGTATGTTGGGATGGAAGAAATTTATGGAAACTAATTTATCACATAGCCCATAGATTCCACCTCTGGATGGGAGGAGAAGAAATTTACCTTGCAACGGGTCATGTATGTTAGGATGGAAGAAATTTGTGACAGCTAATTTATCACATAACCCATCTACATATCCTATGAGTTCCAGTTCCAAAATATATTTTGAATATAACTACAGTTGATCCTTGAACAACACTGGTTTGAACTGCATGGGTCCACTTATAACACAAAATTTTTTTCAATAGTAAAAATACTATAGTACTACATGATTGGTTGTTGATTGAATCAGCAAATGCAGAACCACAGATGCAGAGGAACCATGTATAATTCAAAAAATTATATGCAAATTTTTGACTGTGTGGAGTGTTGGCACCCCTAACACCCACTTTGCTCAAGGGTCAACTGTACTACTTCTGAACTACTGCAGCCTGTCCATGACAGTAATATCTTAATAGCTTTTCACTGTTATTAGGACAAGATTTAAAGTCTGAAGACAACCCAGGAGGTGCTCCACAATTCAGCTCCCACTTAACACTCTGACTTTATCCCCTAAAGTCACTCTCCTTGATTACAATGCTCCTGGATAATTCAGCTGATATTCAGTGAAAAAGGTACATTGTCTTTTTTTCCTGTTTTTTGAATTTTTAAACATGTTGAGGTTTTTTGTTTTTTTGTTTTCTTTTAATCTTTGGGTCTTTGCCTTGAATGTCTGCAACCAAACATTCACTTGGCTCACTCTTCTCATTGAGATCTCACCCAGCTCAAACAGCTCTACAGAGAGGCCCTTCTTTGACCTTCTTAACTGTATCTAACAATTATTTTCTCTAGCTAGCCACTCTTTTTTAAAAATTGTATTTTATTGTGATAAGAACACTTAACAAGAGATCTTAGCAAACTTTTAAATGTACAATATGTTATTGCGGACTATAGGTACAATGCTGTGCATCAAATCTCTAGAGCTTATTCATCTGATTAAATGAAATTTTATGCCCCTTAATTCATAACTCCCATTTCCTTCTCCCCACTACCCCCTGGAAGTCACCATTCCACTCTTTGATTATGTAAACTTCACTATTTTACATTCCTTATATAAGATGAATCATGCATATTTGTTTGTATGTGATTGGCTTATTTCATTTAGTATAGTGTGTTCAGGTTCATCCATGTTTTCACACATGACATAATTTCCTTCAGACTTTCCTTCAGAATTAAGGCTGAATAGTATTCCATTGAATGTATATACCATATTTTCTTTATATATTCATCTGCTGATGGACATTTAGGTTGTTTCCACATCTTGGCTATTGTGAATAGTGCTGCAATGAACATGAAATGCTAATATATCTTTGAGATCCTGATTTCATTCTTTTGGCTAAATACCCAGAAAAAGGATTATTGGATCAAATGGTAGTTCCATTTTAAGTTTTCTGAGGAACCTCCATACCGTTGTCATAGTGGCTACACTATTTATCATTCTCACCAAAGTGTGCTAACGTTCCAATTCATCCACATTCCTGCCAACACTTTTTGCCTATTTTTTTTTATAATAGCCATCTAAATAGGTGTGAAGCGACATCTCATTGTGGGTTTGATTTTTATTTCCCTGATGATTAGTGATGTTGAGTACTTTTCAATGTATCTGTTGGCCATTTGTATGTTTTCTTTGGAGAAATGCCTATTTAAGTCTTTGACCCATTTTTTAATTGGGTTATTGATTTTTTCTTTTTGAGTTGTAGGAGTTCCTTATACATTTTGAAGATTAATCCACTGTTGGATATACGGTTTGCAAATATTTTCTCCCATTCCATAGGTTAACTTTTCCATCTGTTGTTTGTTTCCTTTGCTGTATAGAAGCTTTTTAGTTTGATGTAGTCCAGCTTGTTTATTTTTGTTTTTGTTGCCTGAGCTTTCAGTGCCATATCCAAGAAATTATTGCCAAGACCAATGTCATGAAGTCTTTCCCCTATGTTTTCTTCTAGACATTTTTATAGTTTCAGGTCTTATATTTAAGTATTTAATCCATTTTGAGTTGAGTTTTGCATATGACATAATTTAAAGGTCCAATTTCATTGTTTTGCACATGGATATCCAGTTTTCCCAACACCATTTGTTGAAGAGACTATCCTTTCTCCACTGTGTATTGTTAGAGCCCTGGTCAAAGATCTGTTGACTGTATATATGTGGATTTATTTCTGGGCTCTCTGTTCTGTTCCATTGGTCTATATGTCTGTCTTACACAAGTGCCATAATGTTTTGATTACTGAATCTGAGTAATATATTTGAAATCATGAAGTGTGATGCCTCCAGCTTTGCTCTTCTTTCTCAAGATTGATTCAGCTATTAGTGGTCTTTTGTGGTTCCATACAAATTTTAGAAATTAAAAACAATTTCTGTAAAACATGCCATTGGGATTTTGATTTAGATAATTTTGGGTAGTTTGGACATTTTAATAATATTAAATCTTTCAACCCATGACCACAGACTATCGTTCCATTTGTTTGTGTCTTCTTTAACTTCTTTCATCAATATTTTATAGTTTTCAGCATACAATTCTGTCACTGCCTCAGTCAAGTTTATTCCTAAGAGTTTTATTCTTTTTGGTGCCATTGTAAGTGGGATTGTTTTCCTAATTTATTTTTCAGATAGTTTGTTTCTAGTATATAGAAAAGCAACTGGTTTTTGTATGTTGATTTTTTGTCCTGCAATGTAACTTAATTCACTTATTAGTTCTAAGAGTTTTTTGATGTAGTCTTTAGGGTTTTCTACATATAAGATTATTTCATCTGCAAACAGAGAAGATTTTACTTCTTCCTTTCTGATTTGGGTGCCTTTTATTGATTTTCCTTGCCTACTTGATCTGGCTAGGGCTTCCAGTACTATGTTGAATAGAAACGCTGAGAGTAGGCATACTAGCCTGGTTTCTAACCTTAGAGGAAAAGCTTTCAGTTTTCACTGTTGAATATGATGTTACCTATGGGATTTTCATATATGTACTTTATTTTGTTCAGGCACTTTCCTTCTATTTTTAGTTGTTGAGAGTTTTTATCTTTAAAGGGTGTCAAATTTTGTCAAATGCTTTTTCTGCATCTATTGAGATGACCATGTGATTTTAATCCTTTATTCTGTTAATGTAACATATCACGTTAACTGATTTTCATATGTTGAACCATCCTTGCATCCCAGGGATAAATTTCATTTGGTCATGGTATATGATCCTTCTAATATACTGTTGGACTCAGTTTGTTAGTATTTTGTTAAGGATATTTGCATCTATGTTCATCAGGGGTATTGGGATGTATTTATCTTTTCTGGTGGTGTCTTTGTCTGGCTTTGGTATCAGCATAATGTGGGCCTCATAAAATGATTTTGGAAGTATTCCGTTCTTTTCAATTTTTGAGAAGAGTTTGAAAATGATTGACATTAATTCATCTTTAAATGTTTGATTAAAATTGCCAGCAAAGTCATCTGGTCCTGGATTTTTTTTTATTTGTTTGGAAGTTTGTGATTACTGATCTGATCTCTATACTAGTAATAGATCTATTCAGATTTTCTGTTTCTTCATAAGTTAGTGTGGGCAGGTTATATGTTTCTAATAATTTGTCCATTTCTTCTAGGTTATACAGTTTGTAAGCCTGTAATTTGCTGCATCATATACGTTTTGGTATATTGTGTTTTTCTTTTAGTTTGTCTTGAGATATTTTCTAATTTTCTCCTTTGACTTTATGGTTATTTAAGAATGTGTTATTTAATTTCCATCTATTTGTGAGTTTTCCAGTTTTCCTTCTGTAAAGGAAAGTTATTGATTTCTAGTCTCATCTATTGCAGTCATAAAAGATACTTGACGTGATTTCAATCTTCTTAAATTTGTTAAGATGTGTTTTGTACCTAAATTGTGATATATCCTACAGAAAGATCTATACACACTTAAGAAGAATATGTACTCTGCTACTGTTGGGTGCAATGTTCTGTGTATATCTGTTGGGTCCATTGGTCAACAGTGTTGTTCAAGTCCTCTGTTTCCTTATGATCTTATGTCTGGTTGGTCTATCTACTATTGAAAGTGGGATATTGAAGTCTCCTACTATTTTTGTATTGATGTATATTTCCCCCTTTAGTTCTGTCAGTGTTTGCTTTATATATTTAGGTGCTCTGATGTTGGATGCATATATAATTGTAACTGTTACAGCTTCCTGGGATTGACCCTTTTATCATTATATAATGTCCTCCTTTGTTTACTGTGGCAGTTTTTGACAGTCTGAACTTAAGGTCAAACTTATTTTGTCTGATATAAGTATAGCTACAGCTGCTGACTTTTGGTTACTATTTGCATAGAATATCTTTTTTTTTTTTTTTTTACCCCTTCACTTTCAGCCTGTGTGTGTTCTTAAATCTAAAGTGAGTTTCTTGTTGACATAAGCTGGGTCTTTAAAAAAATTTTTTTTAATTTAATTTTTTTGTGGGGTGTCTTATTTTTTAAATCAATCATCCAATCTATGCCTTTAGATTTTAATCTATTTACTATTACTAAAGTAACTATTGATAGAAAGGATTTACTATTGCCATTGTGTTGTTTTCTGTTAATCTTATACTTTTCTTTTTCTCTCTTGCATCCCTTTATATTTTGTCAATTTTTTGTATTGCTATGCTTTGATTCTTTTGTTTAATTTCTATAGGTTTTTTTATGGTTATCTTGGGACTTACACAAAATATTTCATGGTTATTGTATTCTATTTTAAGCTGATAATAAATTAAGGTTAATTACATTAAAAACTATAACTCCTCCCTCCCACTTTGTTACTATTATCACAATTTACATGTTTTCATATGGTATATCTTTAACATATTTTATAGTTACTTTTAATACTTTTGTCTTTTAACTTCTATACTAGAGTTAAAAGTGACTTACCCACTACCACTACAGTGATATAGTATTTTGTATTTGTCTGTATATTTTACCTTTACCAATGAGTTTCATACTTTCTTATGTTATCATATTTCTATTTAGTGTCCTTTCATTTCAATTTAAAGAACTCTCTTTAACATTTCTTGTAGAGTAGGTCTAGTGGTGATGAACTTTCTCAGCTTTTGTTTGTCTGGGAAAGTCTTTATCTCTCTTTCATTTTTGAAGGACAGTTTTGCTGCCTATAGCATTCTTAGTTAGCAGGTTTTTTTCTTTCAGCACTTTGAATATATCATTCCACTCTCTTCTAACCTGCAAAGTTTCTGCTGAAAAATCCAATGATAGTCTTATGGGAATGGGGTTCCTTTGTATGTGACAAGTCTCTTTTCTCTTACTGTTTTCAAAATTCTCTCTTCATCTGACTTTTGACAATTTGAATATAACGTGTCTCAGTGTGGATTTCTTTGGTGTCTTATTTGTGTCTTTTGGGATTCTTGAATCTGGATGTCTATTTCCTTTCCCAGATTTAGAGAGTTTTCAGCTATTATTTCTTTGAATAAGCTTTCTGGTTCTTTCTCTCTCTCTTTCTGGGAATCCCATATGTGTATATTGCTATGCATGATGGTATCCTGTAAATCCCTTATGCTTTACCTTTGATCATTCTTTTTTAAAATTTTTGTTCCTCTGAAGATTTCCAATTATCCATCTTTGAGTCCACAGATTCTTTCTTCTGCTTTACCTACTCTGATGTTGAATTGTTCTAGTGACTTTTTCAGTTTGGTTATTGTAATCTTCAGCTTCATGATTTCTGTTTGGTGCTTTTTAATGTTTTCTACCTCTTTGTGGAAATTCTCCCTTTGTTCATGTATTGTTCTCTTGACCTAAGTTAGCAACTTTATGACAGTAATTCTGAAGTCTCTCTCAGGTAAATCATATAACTACATTTCATTAGGGTCAGTTTCTGGAGATTTTTATCTTTGCCTGATTCTTTATTTTCTTTGACTCTGTTTTGGTGTGTCTTAAAGACAGAAGCCAGCCCTCAGGGGAGGCTGCTCAATAAAGTTGGAGTACAGGTTGCATGAACCAACCTTTTCCCTCCTCTGGGAGAAGTTGGGACCTAAGGGATCTCTTCCTGATCATATGAGATTGCACCAGGGCCAACAAGTCTGGCTACAGAGTTTGAATCTCCCTACCGGCTTCAGTCTGGTTTCATGTTTGCCCAGTGTGCAGAAATCTTCTGATTAATTCCTGGACTCCACACAAAGAAAATCTGCCCATGAACTATTTCAGAATCAGTGTGTTTGTGGGAGGAAGGAAGATCTAGAGCTTCCTACTCTGCCATCTTGGTGACATTGCTTCTTTGCCAGCCACTCTTTTTTTTTTTTTTTGTATTTATTTATTTATTTGGCCACACCATGCATCATGCAGGATCTTATTCTCTGACCAGGGATCGAACCTGTGTCCATGGAGTCTTAACCACTGGACCACGAGGGAAGTCCCACGATTTTTTTTTACACACACACTGTATTTTATTTTACAAGAGATAAATAAACTGACACCAAGCATTGTAAATGGATGACCACAACAAAAGCAACAATGATTGAAATTACCAAACATGAAACACACTCATACTATGTCATAATATTGACATTCAGTCCAGTAAGCCTCCACTGTAACAGGTCGTTTACTTTGCAGTGAAAATTCATTTGTATATTTTTTGCCTCTGAGTCCTTGTGGGATTTTTTTTTTATTCAAACAGAAAGTCACAAAAATTATAATCATCCTCATCAGTTCACTCAGTCCCATGTAATTAATTTTTTTCATCTTGATCTTTTGTTAGCACTTTTCTGAATTCATCAGTTTTCCATTAGAGTTCTGAAAATGCTTATTCATTCAGTTTAGCAGTATAATTAGTTACCAGAAACCTGTACTGGTCAGAGTCTTTTCCATGAATTCCTTGAAGATGAAACCATTTTATAGGAACATTTTTGCAAAAGCATCAGAGTACACCCAGAACTGTCTTAAAAGAAAAAAGACTTAAAAATGACCATGGTTAAAGCTTGGATGAAAGTTCATAATAATGCAATTGACAAGGAAATTTAGTTATTTCTGAGATATACATTTTAAAGTAATAACTAGAATTATGACTTATAACATTATACCAGAACATATAAGATTTTTAGAAATTTCATGTAATGTCTGAAACATTTATATTAACATATTACCATACAAATAACCCAAAGAAAGTTTAGTATCGTTTGTTTGCTTGTTTGTTTATACTGCAGGTTCTCATTAGTCAACAATTTTATACACATCGGTGTATACATGTCAATCCCATTCGCCCAATTCAGCACACCACCATCCCCACCCCACCGTGGTTTCCCCCCCTTGGTGTCCATACGTTTGTTCTCTACGTATTCTCTACATCTGTGTCTCAACTTCTGCTCTGCAAACGAGTTCATCTGTACTATTTTCCTAGGTTCCACATACATGTGTTAATATACGATATTTGTTTTTCTCTTTCTGACTTACTTCACTCTGTATGACAATCTCTAGATCCATCCACGTCTCTAAAAATGACCAATTTTGATCCTTTTTATGGCTGAGTAATATTCCATTGTATATATGTACCACATCTTCTTTATCCATTCGTCTGTTGATAGGCATTTAGGCTGCTTCCATGACCTGGCTATTGTAAATAGTGCTGCAATAAACATTGGGGTGCATGTGTCTTTTTGAATTATGGTTTTCTCTGGTTATATGCCCAGTAGTGGGATTGCTGGATGATATGGTAATTATATTTTTAGTTTTTTAAGGAACCTCCATACTGTTCTCCATAGTGGCTGTATCAATTTACATTCCCACCAACAGTGCAAGAGGGTTCCCTTTTCTCCACACCCTCTCCAGCATTTGTTGTTTGTAGGTTTTCTGATGATGCCCATTCTAACTGGTGCGAGGTGATACCTCATTGTAGTTTTGATTTGCATTTCTCTAATAATTAGTGATGTTGAGCAACTTTTCATGTGCTTCTTGGCCATCTGTATGTCTTCTCTGGAGAAATGTCTATTTAGGTCTTCTGCCCATTTTTGGATTGGGTTGTTTGTTTCTTTAATATTGAGCTGCATGAGATATTTATATATTTTGGAGATTAATCCTTTGTCCATTGATTCATTTGCCAATATTTTCTCCCATTCTCAGGGTTGTCTTTTTGTCTTGTTTATAGTTTCCTTTGCTGTGCAAAAGTTTTGAAGTTTCATTAGGTCCCATTTATTTTTGTTTTTCTTTCCATTACTCTAGGAGGTGGATCAAAAAAGATCTTGCTGTGATTTATGTCAAAGAGTGTTCTTTCTATGTTCTCCTCTAAGAATTTTATAGTGTCCAGTCTTACATTTGGGTCTCGAATCCATTTTGAGTTTATTTTTGTGTATGGTGTTAGGGAGTGTTCTAATTTCATTCTTTTACATGTAGCTGTTCAGTTTTCCCAGCACCATGTATTGAAGAGACAGTCTTTTCTCTGTTGTATATCCTTGCCTCCTTTGTCATAGATTAGTTGACCATAGGTGCGTGGGTTTATCTCTGTGCTTTCTATCTTGTTCCATTGATCTATATTTCTGTTTTTGTGCCAGTACAATATTGTCTTGATTACTGTAGCTTTGTAGTATAGTCTGAAGTCAGGGAGTCTGATTCCTCCAGCTCTGTTTTTTTCCCTCAAGACTGCTTTGGCTATTCAGGGTCTTTTTTGTCTCCATACAAATTTTAAGATGATTTGTTGTAGTTCCATAAAAACTGCCATTGGTAAATTGATAGGGATTGCATTGAATCTGTAGATTACTTTGGGTAGTATAGTCATTTTCACAATATTGATTCTTCCAATCCAAGAACATGGTATGTCTCTCCATCTGCTGGTATCATCTTTAATTTCTTTCATCAGTGTCTTATAGTTTTCTGCATACAGGTCTTTTGTCTCCCTAGGTAGGTTTATTCCTAGGTATTTTATTCTTTTTGTTGCAATGGTAAATGGGAGTGTTTCCATAATTTATCTTTCAGATTTTTCATCATTAGTGTATAGGAAAGCAAGAGATTTATGTGCATTAATTTTGTATCCTACAACCTTACCAAATTCATTAATTAGCTCTAGTAGTTTGCTGGTGACATTTTTAGGTTTCTCTATGTATAGTATCATGTCATCTGCAAACAGTGACAGTTTTACTCCTTCTTTTACAATTTGTATTCCTTTTATTTCTTTTTCTTCTCTGATTGCCGTGGCTAGGACTTCCAAAACTATGTTGAATAATAGTGGTGGGAGTGGACATCCTTGTCTCATTCCTGATCTTAGAGGAAATGCTGTTAGGTTTTTACCATTGAGAATGATGTTTGCTGTGGGTTTGTCGTATATGGCCTTTATTATGTTGAGGTAGGTTCCCTGTATGTCCACTTTCTGGAGAGTTTTTTTTTATCATAAATGGGTGTTGAATTTTGTCAAAAGATTTTTCTGCATCTATTGAGAAGATCATATGGTTTTTCTTCTTCAGTTTGTTAATATGGTGTATCACATTGATTGCTTTGTGTATATTGAGGAATCCTTGCATCCCTGGGATAAATCCCACTTAATCATGGTGAATGAGCCTTTTAATGAGTTGTTGGATTCTGTTTGCTAGTATTTTGTTGAGGATTTTTGCATCTATATTCATCAGTGATATTGGTCTGTAATTTTCTTTTTTTGTAGTATCTTTGTCTGGTTTTGGTATCAGGGTGATGGTGACCTCGTAGAATGAGTTTGGGAGTGTTCCTTCCTCTGCAATATTTTGGAAGAGTTTGAGAAGGATGGGTGTTAGCTCTTCTCTAACTGTTTGATAGAATTCACCTGTGAAGCCATCTGGTCCTGGACTTTTGTTTGTTGGAAGATTTTTAATCACAGTTTCAATTTCATTACTTGTGATTGGTCTGTTCATAATTTCTGTTTCTTCCTGGTTCAGTCTTGGAATGTTATACCTTTCTAAGAATTTGTCCATTTCTTAAAGGTTGTCCATTTTATTGGCATAGAGTTGCTTGTAGTAGTCTCTTAGAATGCTTTGTATTTCTGTGGTGTCTGTTGTAACTTCTCCTTTTTCATTTCTAATTTTATTGATTTGAGTCCTCTCCATCTTTTCTTGATGAGTCTGGCTAATGTTTTATCAATTTTGTTTATCTTCTCAAAGAAGCTTTTAGTTTTATTGATCTTTGCTATTATTTTCTTTGTTTCTATTTCATTTATTTCTGCTCTGATCTTTATGATTTCTTTCCTTCTGCTAACTTTGGGTTTTGTTTGTTCTTTCTCTAGTTCCTTTAGGTGTAAGGTTAGATTGTTTATTTGAGATTTTTCTTGTTTCTTAAGGTAGGCTTGTATAGCTATAAACTTCCCTCTTAGAACTGCTTTTGCTGCATCCCATAGGTTTTCGATCATCATGTTTTCATTGTCATTGTCTCCAGGTATTTTTTGATTTCCTCTTTGATTTCCTCTTTGATTTCTTCCGTGATCTCTTGGTTGTTTAGTAACGTGTTTAGCCTCCATGCATTTGTGTATTTTACATTTTTTTCCCTGTAATTCATTTCTAATCTCATAACATTCTGGTCAGAAAAGAAGCTTGATATGATTTTAATTTTCTTAAATTTACTGAGGCTTGATTTGTGACCCAAGATGTGATCTATCCTGGAGAATGTTCTGTGTGCACTTGAGAAGAAAGTGTGATCTGCTGTTTTTGGATGGAATATCCTATAAATATCAATTAAATCTATCTGGTCTATTGTGTCATTTAAAGCTTCTGTTTACTTGTTTATTTTCATTTTGGATGATCTGTCCATTGGTATAAGTGAGGTGTTAAAGTTCTCCACTATTATTGTGTTACTGTCTATTTCCTTTTTTATAGCTGTTATCAGTTGCCTTATGTATTGTGGTGCTCCTATGTTGGGTGCATATATATTTATAATTGATATATCTTCTTTTTGGATTGATTCCTTGATCATTATGTAGTGTCCTTCCTTTTCTCTTGTAACATTCTTTATTTTAAAGTCTATTTTATCTGATATGAGTATTGCTACTCCAGGTTTTTTTTTTTTTTTTTTTTTTTTTTTTTTTTTTGCGGTACGCAGGCCTCTCACTGTTGTGGCCTGTCCCGCTGCAGAGCACAGGCTCTGGATGCACACGCTCAGCCGCCATGGCTCACAGGCCCAGCCTCTCCATGGCATGTGGGATTTTCCTGGAATGGGGCACGAACCCATGTCCCCTGCATCGGCAGACAGACTCTCAACCACTGCGCCACCAGGGAAGCCCTCCAGCTTTCTTTAATTTACATTTGCATGGAATATCTTTTTCCATCCCCTCACTTTCAGTCTGTATGTGTCCCTAGGTCTGAAGTGGGTCTCTTGTAGACAGCATACAGATGGGTCTTGTTTTTGTATCCATTCAGCAAGCCTGTGTCTTTTGGTTGGAGCATTTAATCCATTCACATTTGAGGTAATTATGGATATGTATGTTCCTATTACCATTTTCTTAATTGTTTTGGGTTTGTTTTTGTAGGTCTTTTTCTTCTTTTGTGTTTCCCACTTAGAGAAGTTCCTTTAGCATTTGTTGTAGAGCTGGTTTGGTGGTGCTGAATTCTCTTAGCTTGTGCTTGTCTGTAAAGCTTTTGATTTCTCCATTGAATCTTAATGAGATCCTTGCCATGTAGAGTAATCTTGGTTGTAAGTTCTTCCCTTTTCATCACTTTAAGTATATCATGCCACTCCCTTCTGGCTTGTAGAGTTTCTGCTGAGAAATCAGCTGTTAACCTTATGGGAGTTCCCTTGTATGTTATTTTTCATTTTTCCCTTGCTGCTTTCAATGATTTTTCCTTGTTTAATTTTTGCCAATTTGATTACTATGTGTCTTGGTGTGTTCCTCCTTGGGTTTTTCCTGTATGGGACTCTCTGTGCTTCCTGGACTTGGATGACTATTTTCCCATGTTAGGGAAGTTTTCGACTATAATCTCTTCAAATATTTCCTCTAGTCCTTTCTCTCTCTCTTTTTCTTCTGGGACCCCTATAATGTGAATGTTGTTACCTTTAATGTTGTCCCAGAGGTCTCTCTTAGGCTGTCTTCATTTCTTTTCATTCTTTTTTCTTTATTCTATTCCACAGCAGTGAATTCCACCATTCTGTCTTCCAGGTCACTTATCCATTCTTCTGCCTCAGTTATTCTGCTATTGGTTCCTTCTAGTGTAGTTTTAATTTCAGTTATTGTATTGTTCATCTCTGTTTGTTCTTTAATTCTTCTAGGTCTTTGTTAAACATTTCTTGCATCTTCTCGATATTTGCCTCCATTCTTTTTCCGAGGTCCTGGATCATCTTCACTATCATTATTCTGAATTTTTTTCTGGAAGGATGCCTATCTCCACTTCATTTAGTTTTTTTTCTGGAGTTTTATCATGTCCCTTCATCTGGTTCATAGCCCTCTGCCTTTTCACCTTGTCTATCTTTCTATGAACATCGTTTTTCTTTCACAGGCTCTATGATTATAGTTCTTCTTTCTTCTGCTGTCTGCCCTCTGGTGGATGAGGCTATCTAATAGGCTTGTGTAAGTTTCCTGATGGGAGGGACTGTTGGTGGGTAGAGCTGACTGTTGCTTTGGTGAGCAGAGCTCAGTAAAACTTTAATCCATTTGACTGTTGCTGGGTGGGGCTTGGTTCCCTCCCTGTTGGTTTTTTGGCCTGAGGTAACCCAACACTGGAGCCTACCTGGGCTCTTTGGTGGGGCTAATGCCAGACTCTGGGAGGGCTGATGCCAAGGAGTACTTCCCAGAACTTCTGCTGCCCGTTTCCTTGTCCCCACGGTGAGCTACAGCACCACCCCCCAACCTCTGCAGGAGACCCTCCAATACTAGCAGGTAGGTCTGGTTCAGTCTCCCATGGGGTCACTGTTCCTCCCCCGGGTCCCGATGCGCACACGACTTTATGTGTGCCCTCCAAGAGTGGAGTTTCTGTTTCCCCCAGTCCTGTTGAGGTTCTGCAATCAATTCCCACTAGGCTTCAAAGTCTGATTCTCTAGGAATTGCTCCTCCTATTGCTGGACCACCAGGTTGGGAAGCCTGATGTGGGGGTCAGAACCTTCAATCCAGTGGGTGGACTTCTGGGTATAAGTGTTCTCCAGTCTGTGAGTCACCCACACAGCAGTTATGGGATTTGATTTTAAAGTGTTTGCACCCCTCCTACCTTCTCATTGTGGCTTCTCCTTTGTCTTTGGATGTGGGGTATCTTGTTTGGTGAGTTCCAGTGTCTTCCTGTTGATGAGTGTCTAGCAGCTAGTTGTGATTCTGTTGTTCTCACAAGAGGGAGTGAGAGCACGTCCTTCTACTCTGCCATCTTGGTTCCAATCCTCTTGAAAGATTTTTTTTTTTTTTTTGGTGGTACGTGGGCCTCTCACTGTTGTGGCCTCTCCCGTTGTGGAGCACAGGCTCCGGATGCACAGGCTCAGCAGCCATGGCTCACGGGCCCAGCCGCTCTGCAGCATGTGGGATCTTCCCAGACCAGGACACGAACCTGTGTCCCCTGCATCAGCAGGTGGATTCTCAACCACTGCGCTCCCAGGGAAGCCCCCCTAGGTTCTTCCTGACCTTTTTTTTCCCCTTAGATTCCATATATATGTATTAGCATATGGTACTTGTTTTTCTCTTTCTGACTTACTTCACCCTGTATGACAGACTCTAGGTCCATCCACCTCACTACAAATAATTCAATTTCGTTTCTTTTTATGGCTCAGTAATATTCCATTGTATATATGTGCCATATCTTCTTTATCCATTCATCTGTTTATGGACATTTAGGTTGCTTCCATGTCCTGGCTATTGTAAATAGAACTACAATGAACATTTTGGTACATGACTCTTTTTGAATTATGGTTTTCTCAGAGTATATGCCCAGTAGTGGGATTGCTGGTCGTATGGTAGTTCTATTTGTAGTTTTTTAAGGAGCCTCCGTACTGTTTTCCATAGTGGCTGTATCAATTTACATTCCCAACAACAGTGCAAGAGGGTTCCCTTTTCTCCACACCCTCTCCAGCATTTACTGTTTCTAGATTTTTTGATGATGGCCATTCTGACCGGTGTGAGATGATATCTCATTGTAGTTTTGATTTGCATTTCTCTAATGATTAATGATGTTGAGCATTCTTTCATGTGTTTGTTGGCAGTCTGTATATCTTCTTTGGAGAAATGTCTATTTAGGTCTTCTGCCCATTTTTTGGATTGGCCTGTTTGTTTTTTGTTATTGAGCTGCATGAGCTGCTTGTAAATTTTGGAGATTAATCCTTTGTCAGGTGCTTCATTTGCAAATATTTTCTCCCATTCTGAGGGTTGTCTTTTGGTCTTGTTTATGGCTTCCTTTGCTGTGTAAAAGCTTTGAAGTTTCATTAGGTCCCATTTTTTAATTTTTGTTTTTAGTAATCAAGACAGTATGGTACTGGCACAAAAACAGAAATATAGACCAATGGAACAGGATAGAAAGCCCAGAGATAAACCCACAGACATATGGTCACCTTATCTTTGATAAAGGAGGCAAGAATATACAGTGGAGAAAAGACAACCTCTTCAATAAGTGGTGCTGGGAAAACTGGACAGGTACATGTAAAAGTATGAAATTAGAACACTCCCTAACACCATACACAAAAATAAACTGAAAATGGATTAGAGACCTAAATGTAAGGCCAGACACTATCAAACTCTTAGAGGAAAACATAGGCAGAACACTCTATGACATAAATCACAGCAAGATGCTTTTTGACCCACCTCCTAGAGGAATGTGTTTACTGTTTGCTCTCAAGTTGCTCGGAGGCCCCACTTCACTCCTCAGCTTTCCCTAAACGAGAATCTGAAGTGCGGGCTCCACAGCAGCTGAGTGATTTTGAAAGTTTCACCTGATAACTCAGTTTCTATTCTCATGAGCTTCCAGTGTGGCTTCATTTACTGCAGGGCATGGAAAGCTAGAATCCACACGTTATATAGACTTTAAAATGTGCTTAAGTGTGATTTGGGAGGCAGAAGTCATCTTTTTTCTTCTTTTTATTTGGCCTTTCTCTGTTGGCAAGCACAGAAATGGGATGTGGGATTTTTCTGCAGTAATATTAGAGTGCCCATACAGCAGTTTTGTGGTTGTCAAGAGACAGTTGCCATTGGAGCAGCCATAGCTTCCTGCTTCTGCTTTATCACTGGATTGCAGCTTGGTGATACACTTTTCTCTCAAATATTCCACTGGCAGACTCTGATCTTTGTAAGCACCTAATTCCCATTATTAAATCTCTTTCTACTTAAAATACCTAGTGGGATTTTTTAGTTGTTGCACTAAGCACAAATACACTGACAAAAAGAAGTCATTAATTGTATAGATGAGGCAGTGTCAGTAATTGCCCAACTTCACCCTACTATAACTTAGGGCAGAACAGAAATCCAGGTTTTCTGTCTCTAAGCCTAATTCACATGGTCTGTTAATAACATAGGATCTCAACATAATTTCAAAGAGCTCTGAAATATGAAGTAATTTTTCCCAGTGCTCAGTGAAACAGATGATTATTGCTTGAATGAGGTATTATGTTTTTTGGAAAACAAAAAAATTCAAATTCACGAAGGCAGAAAACATGTATTGATATAAGAAGGAAATTACAGCCAGAGAAAGTAAGATGGATTTTGTGTGACTTAATGTATATATAATACCTCCTGATTTGCATACAAATCTCTCAAATGTGTGGAATTAATTTGAAACTTTTCTAAACATTATCCTAGTTTTCATCAGTCTTAATAGAGACTTGAACCTTGGATTGATGATTCTGCTGAATATAATCTAAAGGTAAAACCCTTTAGAATTCATGCATGTAGATGTGAAAATAATAGGAAACATGTCGTATTTCTTCTAATTTTCAAAAAAGGGCAAAGAAGAATACTACAGATCAATGTTTAATGTACATCATGTTAAATTCTAGGAATGATTATTAAATAGATATTTGGGGCTTTTAGAAACAAATGAGTAAACATTTTACTTATTAAGAAAACGTTTAAGAAAACATAATGACAACTGAACCTTGAATAATCTTTCTTACAGCTGTTAAATTGATAAATAAGGGCAAAACCATAGGCATATGTGAAGACGTGTTTTATAATAGAAATAGCTTTTACCAAATAGTGAGAAAATTGCTAAGATTCAGCTTATGATAAAATTGCTTTCTGAATACAAATGTTGCTGTAAATGTACATAATACAATGCTTGGGGAATTAGAGAGTCATGAAAGAGCTGTCACCTTGCTACCATTGATTATATTGAATACTATGTATACATTTAACACTTATATAAACACTGAATGGTATACATTGAATACATGTATAAGTAGGTTTAAAGTATTATTTATTGTAGCGCTATTAAAAGTGTTCAAAAATGCAGATAGAGTTTTACCCAAACTAGATGTTTAAAATAATTTATTTTTTTAATGCTGTGGATAATTTCACTATAATTTAAGATTTTAATATCTAACATATAAAGAGCTTAACACACCTCCCCACTACCTCTATTCTTCACTCTTGTTTATTCCTCTCTCCACTACTAGTTGGCCCTCTGGCCTCCTTTCCATAGAAAATTTTCTCATCCACGTCATCATGACCTTCTTATTACTAAATATGGAGAATACCTTTAGATAATTATTATTATTATTTTTTTTTTTTGCTGTACGCGGGCCTCTCACTGCTGTGGCCCCTCCCGTTGCGGAGCACAGGCTCCGGACGCTCAGGCTCAGCGGCCATGGCTCACGGGCCCAGCCGCTCCGCGGTATGTGGGATCTTCCCGGACCGGGGCACGAACCCGTGTCCCCTGCATCGGCAGGCGGACTCTCAACCACTGTGCCACCAGGGAAACCCTAGATAATTATTTTAATTCATTTACTTCTTGACAGGATTTTATACTTCTGAAAATTCCATTCCTTCTTATCTGCTGCTGCTCTTCCACCTTTTTACAATCATGATTCTATTATTTTATTAAAATGATTTTACAAATGATCAATAAGAAGAAAAGGAGTTTAGAAAGAGGTAATACAGAAAAAGTATGGAGATGAAAGTAAAATAATAATTTCCATATCTAACCAACTTAATATACCCATTATTAACATTCAATAATCATTATTGTAGACAACTATGAGGGGACTTATATGAGCACACACATAGTAGTTAATTCAAGAAAAAATTTATAATTCCTATTATATTTCCACTAAAACGTATTAAATTTTACCTGCAATTAACAGAAAAAATAAAACTCAAAGAACTGATAAACTTTATATAGTAACTACAATCACTTATGGTCAGAAACTAAGATAGTTATCTTGTTAAGGAAAAATGATTAATTGAAAACTTAGAGGCTTGAGTAATTTTTTAAACTATACTATTCACTTTAGTTTGTATTTGTTGATTCTGTTATAAAAGTTGAAGAAATTAGTACATCTCTACTTCCTCCTAATTCCTAACTCACCTGTCTGATTCGTATTACATTATTATGTTTATACTATCAAAGTTCACAATATTTATAGGCTGTCCTGTATCCATAATTGTCATAATTGTCATTGTATCCATAATTGTTCATTTCTATAATTTTTGTTCTATATTTGAGTCCATCAAATGCTTACCATCAGTCCTTTACCTTAATTTCTGACCTGTATATTTCTCTTGTTTGGCTGGATTTTGTCTACAATTCTTGATTGCTTGAGAATGTCAATGGCAACTCAGAAGAACAAATTGGCTGGGTTAAATTACAGTCCTCATAGTCTTCCTTAAAACTCTGTAATGGTTGCACTGCCACCTTCTGTTATGGAGAAAACTGAGGCAAATATAATTCCCACCCAACCTGCACTTGACTTCCCTTCTTGTCTAGATGGCCATACAAGTCTTTCTTTACCCTTTATTTATATTTTGTGGGGCATAGTTGATTTACAATGTTGTGTTAGTTTCAGGTGTAGAGCAAAGTGAATCTGTTACACGTATACATATATCCACTCTCTTTTAGATTCTTTTCCCATATAGGCCATTACAGAGTATTGAGTAGAGTTCCCTGTGCTATACAGTAGGTCCTTATTAGTTACCTATCTTATATATAGTAGTGTGTATGTGTCAATCCCAATCTTGCAATTTATCCCTCCCCTCCCTTACCCTCCAATAACTATAAGGTTATTTTCTACATATGTAACTCTATTTCTGTTTTGTACATAAGTTCATTCGGAGCCTTTTTTTTTACATTCTTCATATAAGCAATATCGTATGATATTTGTTTTTCTCTGTCTGGCTTACTTCGCTCAGTATGACAATCTCCCATCTCTACGTCCAACATGTTGCTTCAAATGGCATTATTTTGTTCTTTTTATGGCTGAGTGATGTTCCTTTCTATATATGTACCACATCTTCTTTATCCATTCATCTCTTGATGGACTTTTAGGTTGCTTCCATGTCCTGGCTATTGTAAATAGTGCTGCTATGAACACTGGGATGCATGTATATTTTTCAATTATGGTTTTCTCTGGATATATGCCCAGGACTGTGATTACTGGATCATATGGTAGTTCTGTTTTTAGTATTATAAGGAACCTCCATACTGTTCTCCATAGTGGCTGTACCAGTTTACATTCCCACCAACTATGTAGGAGGGTTCCCTTTTCTCCGCACCATTGTTTGTAGGTTTTTTGATGATGGCCAATCTGACCAGTATTAGGTGATACCTCATTGTATTTTTGACTTGCATTCCTCTAGTAATTAGTGATGTTCAGCATCTTTTCATGTGTTTTTAGCCATCTGTATGTCATCTTTTGAGAAATGTCTATTTAGATCTTCTGCCCATTTTTTGATTGGGTTGTTTGTTTGATATTCAGCTGCATGAGCTGTTTGTATATTTTGGAGATTAATCCCTTTTCAGTTGCTTAATTTGCAAATATTTTCTCCCATTCTTAGTGTGGTCTTTTTGTTTTGTTGATGGTTTCCTTTTCTGTGCAAAAGTTTTTACCTTTAATTAGGTCCCATTTGTTTATTTTTATAATAATTTTCATTACTCTAGGAGGTAGATTGAAAAAGATCTTACTGTGATTTATGTCAGAGAATGTTCTACCCAAGTTTCCATCTAAGAGTTTTATAGTATCCAGCCTTACATTTAGGTTTTTAACTCCTTTTGAGTTTATTTTTGTGTATGGTGTTAAAGAATGTTCTAGTGTCATTCTTTTACATATATCTGTCCAGTTTTCCCAGCATCACTTATTGAAGAGACTGTCTTTTTCCATTGTATATTCTTGCTGCATTGTCATAGATTAGGTGACCATAGGTGTTTGAGTTGATCTCTCTCTTAAGTTGATCTGGACTTTCTATCCCGTTCCATTGATCTACATTTCTGTTTTTGTGTCTGTAGCATACTGTTTTGATGACTGTGGCTTTGTAATATAGTCTGAAGTCAGGGAGCCTGATTCCTCCAGCTTCTTTTTTCTTTCTCAAGATTGCTTTGGCTATTTGTGGTATTTTGTGATTACATACAAATGTAAAATTGTTTGTTCTAATTCTGTGAAAAATGCCATTGGTTATTTGATAGGGATTGCATTCAATCTGTAGATTGCTTTGGGTAGTATAGTAATTTACACAATATTGATTCTTCCAATCCAAGAACATGGTATGTCTCTCCATCTGCTGGTATCATCTTTAATTTCTTTCATCAGTGTCTTACAGTTTTAGTACAGGTCTTTTGCCTCCTTAGGTAGGTTCATTCCTAGGTATATTATTATATTTGATGTGATGGTAAATGGGATTATTTCCTTTATTTCTCTTTCTGATCTTTCATTGTTAGTGTTTAGGAGTGCAAGAGATTGCTGTGTATTAATCTTGTATTCTGCAACTTTACCAATTTCATTGATGAGCTCTAATAGTTTTCTGTTAGCATCATTCGAGTTTTCTATGTATAGTATCATGTCATCAGCAAACAGTGACATTTTCACTTCTTTTCCAATTTGGATTCCTTTTATTTCTTTTTCTTCTCTGATTGCCATGGCTAGGACTTCCAAAACTACATTGAATAACAGTGGTGAGATTGGACATCCTTGTCTTGCTCCTGATCTTAGAGGAAATGCTTTCAGTTTTTCACCATTGAGAATGATATTTCTGTGGGTTTGTCATACATGGGCTTTATTATGTTGAGGTAGGTTGCTTCTGTGCCCAGTTTCTGGAGAGGTTTTATCATAAATGGGTGTTGAATTTTGTCAAAAGCTTTTTCTGCATCTACTGAGATGATCATACTGTTATCGCTCTCAATTTGTCAATGTGATATATCACATTGATTGATTGATTTGTGGATCCTTGCATCCCTGGAATAAATCCCACTTGATCATGGTGTATGATCCTTTTAATGTGTTGTTGGATTCAGTTTACTAGTATTTTGTTTAGGATTTTTGCATCTATGTTCATCAATGAACAATATTCATCAGTGAAGAAAAAAATATTTTTTTGTGATATCTTTGTCTGGTTTTTGTATCAGGGTGATGGTGGCCTCATAAAATGAGTTTGGGAGTGTTCCTCCCTATGCTGTATTTTGTAAGGGTTTGAGAAGGATAAGTGTTAGCTCTTCTCTAAATGTTTGATAGAATTTGCCTGTGAAGGCTTCTGGTCCTGTACTTTTGTTTGTTGAAAGATTTTTAACCGCAGTTTCAATTTCAGTACTTGTGATCGGTCTGTTCATTTTCTATTTCTTCCTGGTTCAGTCTTGGAAGATTGTACCTCTCTAAGAATTTGTCCATTTCTTCTAGGTTGTCCATTTTATTAGCCTATAGTTTGCTTATAGTAATATCTTATAATCCTTTGTATTTCTGTGGTGTCCATTGTAACTTCTCTTTTTCATTTCTTATTTTATTGATTTGAGTCCTCTCCCTTTTTTTCTTGATGAGTCTGTCTAAAGTTTATCAATTGTTTTTAATCTTTAAGAACAAGCTTTTAGTTTCATTGATATTTGCTATTGTTTTCTTCATCTCTATTTCATTTATTTCTGCTCTGATCTTTATGATGTAGTTCCTTCTACTCACGTTGGGTTTTGTTTGTTCTTTCTCTAGTTGCTTTAGGTGTAAGGTTATGTTGGGTGTTTTTGAGATTTCTTGTTTCTTGAGGTAAGATTTTATTGCTATAAAGTTCCCTGTTAGAACAGCTTTTGCTGCGTCCCATAGGTTTTGGATCATCGTGTTTCCATTGTCATTTTTCTCTAGGTATTTTTTGATTTCCTCTTTGATATCTTCAGTGATCTATTGGTTATTTTGTAACATATTGTTTAGCCTCCATGTGTTTGTGTTTTTTAACAGTTTTTTTTTCTTGTAGTGATTTCTAATCTCATAGGCTTGTGTTTCAAGAGGTTACTTGATATGATTTCAATTTTCTTAACTTTACTGATGCTTGATTTGTGACCCAAGATGTGATCTATCCTGGAGAATGTTCCATGTGCACTTGAAAAGAAAGTGTATTCTGCTGTTTTGGGATGGAAATATCCTATAAATATCAATTAAGTCTATCTAGTCTAATGTGTCATTTAAGGCTTGTGTTTCCATATTAATTTACTGTCTGGATGATCTATCCATTGGTATAAGTGGGATGCTAAAGTCCCTATTATTATGTTACTGTTGATTTTCCTTTTTATGGCTGTTAGCATTTGCCTTATATATTGAGGTGCCCCTATGTTGGGTACATATATATTTATAATTGTTATATCTTCTTCTTGGATTGATCCCTTGACCATTATGTAGTGTCCTTCTTTGTCTCTCTTAATAGTGTTTATTTTAAAGTCTATTTTGTCTGATATGAGAATTGTTACTCTAGCTTTCTTTTGACCTCCATTTGCATGGAATATCTTTTTCCATCCCCTCACTTTCAGTCTGTATGTATCTCTAGGTCTGAAATGGGTCTCTTGTAGACAGCATATATATGGGTCTTGTTTTTGTAGCCATTCAGCCAGTTTATGTCTTTTGGTTGGACCATTTAATCCATTTACATTTAAGGTAGTTAGCAATATGTATGTTCCTATTACTATTTTCTTAATCTTTTTGGGTTTGCTTTTGTAGGTCTTTTTCTTCTCTTGTGTTTCCTGCCTAGAGAATGTCTTTTAGCATTTGTTGTAAAGCTGGTTTGGTGGTGCTGAATTCTCTTAACTTTTGCTTGTCTGTAAAGATTTTAATTTCTCTTTCAAATCTGAATGAGATCCTTGCTGGGTACAGTAATCTTGGCAGTAGGTTTTTCCCTTTCATCACTTTAAATATGTCCTGCCACTCCCTTCTGGCTTGCAGAGTTTCTGCTGATGAATCAACTTAACCTTATGGAGATACCCTTATATGTTATTTGTTGCTTTTCCCTTGCTGCTTTTAATATTTTTTCTTTGTACTTAATTTTTGTTGGTTTGATTAATGTGTTTCTCCTTGGGTTTATCCTGTATGGGACTCTGCACTTCCTTGACTTGGTGACTATTTCCTTTCCCATCTTAGGGAAGTTGTCAACTATATTCTCTTCAAATATTTTCCCTAGACCGTTTCTCTTTCTCTTCTTCTGGGACCACTATAATTCAAATGTTGGTGTGTTTAATGTTGTCTTAGAGTCCTCTGAGACTGTCCTCATTTCTTTTCATTCTTTTTATTCTTTTCCACATCAGTGATTTCCATCATTCTATTTTCCAGCTCACTGATCTGTTCTTCTGCCCCAGTTATTCTGCTATTGATTCCTTCTAGTGTATTTTTCACTTCACTTATTGTGTTGTTCATCACTCTTTGTTTAGTTCTTCTAGGTCCTTGTTAAAAATTCCTTGTATTTTCTGTCTGTACCTGCATTCTTTTTCCAAGATCTTGCATCATCTTAACTGTCATTACTCTGAATTATTTTTCCAGTAGATTGACTATCATCTCCACTTCTTTGTTCTTCTGGGGTTTTATCTTGTTACTTCTTCTGGGACATATTCCTCTGCTGTGTCATTCTGTCTAACATTCTGTGATTTCAGCTTCCATTCTGGAGGCTGCAAGGTTGTAGTTCTTCTTGCATCTGCTGTCTATACTCTGGTGGATGAGGCTGTCTACGTGGGAAAAGCAACAAGTAACATACAACGGAATCCCTGTAAGGCTATCAGCTAATTTTTCAGAAGAAATTCTGCAGGCCAGAAATGAGTGGCAGGATATGAAAGGAAAAAACCTAAAACCAATAATACTCCACTCAGCAAGGCTCTCATTCAGATTCGACAGAGAAATCAATAGCTTTAAGCAAAAGCTAAAAAGAATTCAGCAGAACCAAACCAGCTTTATAACAAATGCTAAAGGAACTTCTCTAGACAAGAAACACAAGAAAAAAGAAAAAAAGAGGAAGGGGGAAAAAAAAAGGCCTACATACACAGACTGAAAACAAACAATTAAGAAAATGTTAATGGGAACATACATATTGATAATTACCTTAAAAGAAAATGGATTAAATGCTTGAACCAAAAGACATATATACTGGCTGAATGGATACAAAAACAAGACCAGTATATATTGTCTACAAGAGACCCACTTCATATCTATGGACACATACAGACTGAAAGTGAGGGAATGAAAAAAGGTACTCATGCAAATGGAGATCAAAAGAAAGCTGGAGTAGCAATACTCATATCAGACAAAATAGACTTTACAATAAAGACTGTTACAAGAGACAAAGAAGAACACCGCATAATGATCAAGGGATCAATCCAAGAAGAAAATATAACAATTGTAAAATATATATGCACCCAACATAGGAGAACCTCAATATATAGGGCAAATGCTAACATCCATAAAAGGGGAAATAATAGAGAGTAACACAGTAATAATGGGGGATTTTAACAACCCACTTACATCAATGGACAGATCATCCAGACAGAAAATCAATAAGGAAACACAGGCCTAAATGACACATTACACCAGATGGACTTAAATGATATTTATAGGACATTCCATCTGAAAGCAGCAGAATACATTTTCTTCTCAAGTGCACATGGAAAATTCTCCAGGATAGAGGACATGCTGGACCACAAAGAACCCCTTGGTAAATTTAGGAATATTGAAATCATATCAAGCTACTTTTCTGACCACAATGCTGTGAGATTAGAAATCAACTACAAGAAGGAAAACTGTAAAAACACAAACACCTGGTGGTTAAACAATATGCTACTAAACAATCAATGGATCACCAAAGAAATAATACCCAGAGACAAATGAAAACAAAAACACAACAATCAGAAACCTATGGGATGCAGGAAAAGCAGATATAAGAGGGAAGTCTATAGCAATACAATCTTACATCAAGAAACAAGAAAAAATGCTGGAACCTACCAAAAAATTTACCTTATACCCAAAGACAAAGAAGAAGACACAAAAAGATGGTAGGAGGAGCACACTCACTATAAAATCAAATCCCATACCTATCAATCAGGTGGGTGACCCACAAACTGAATAATTATACCACAGAAGTTCTCCCACAGGAGTGAAAGTCTTGAGCCACACATGAGGCTTCCCAGCCTGGGGGTATGGCAAATGGAGGAGGAGCCTGCAGAGAATATGGCTTTGAAGGCCAGCGGGGTTTGATCACAGGAACTCCACAGGACTGGGGGAAACATGAACTCCACTCTTGGAGGGTGCACATAAGATCTTGTGTGCACCAGGACCCAGGGAAAAAGCAGTGACCTCATAAGAGAATGAGCCAGACTTAGCTGCTAGTATTGGAGGGTCTCCTGTGGAGGCAAGGGGCAGCTGTGGGTCACTCCGGGGACAAGGACACTGGCAGCAGCAGCTCTGGTGAGTACTCATTGGTGTGAGCCCTCCTGGAGGCCACCATTTCCACCACAAGACTTAGCCCCACCCAAGAGCCTGGAGATTCCAGTACTGAGATGCCTCAGGCCAGACAAACAACAGGGCAGGAACACAGACTCACCATCAGCAGACAGGCTGCTTAAAGTCTTCCTGAGCATGGCCCTGCCAAACAGAGTTTCAAGACCCAGCACCACGCATCAACAAGCAGGAACCAGGCTTTCCCAAGAGTAAGACTGTACAAACCTTGTAAACAGTTTCATCCACCAGAGTGCAGACAGAAGAAGCAAGAAGAACTACAACCTGCAGCTCTGGAATGGAAACTGCAATCACAGAATGTTAGACAAAATGACACAACAGAGCAATACGTCCCAGAAGAAGAAACAAGATAAAACCTCAGAAGAACAAATAAGTGAAGCGGAGATAGGCAATCTACTGGAAAAAATAATTCAGAGATTCAGAGTAATAACAGTTAAGATGATCCAAGATCTTGGAAAAAGAATGCAGGTATAGATTGAGAAGATACAAGAAGTTTTAAACAAAGACCTAGAAGAACTATAGAACAAAAAAATAGAGATGAACATACAATACCAGAAATAAAAAATACACTAGAAGTAACTGAGATAGAAGAAAGAACAAGTGACCTGGAAAACAGAATGGTGGCAATCACTGCCACAGAACAGAATAAAGAAAAAAGAATTAAAAGAAATGAAGAGAGTATAAGAGATATCTGGGACAACATTAAATGCATCAATATTCACATTATAGGGGTCCCAGAAGGAGAAGAAAGGACCTCAGAAAATGTTTGAAGAGATAATAGCCAAAAACTCCCCTAACATGGGAAGGGAAACAGTCACCCTAGTCTAGGAAGCACAGAGTCCCAGGCAGGATAAACCCAAGGATGAACACACTGAGACACATAGTAATCAAACTGACAAAAATTAAAGACAAAGAAAAAATGTTAAAAGCAACAAGGGAAAAGCAACAAATAATATACAAGGGAACTCCAGTAAGGTTATCAGCTGAATTCTCAGAAGAAACTCTGCAGACCAAAAGGGATGGGCACAGTATATTTAAAGTAATGAAATGGAAGAATCTACATCCAAGCATACTCTACCCAGCAAGGCTCTTATTCATATTTGATGGAGAAATCAAAAGTTTTACAGACAAGCAAAAGTGAAGAGAATTTAGCACCACCAGTAGCTTTGCAACAAATGCTAAAGGAACTTCTCTAAGCAGAAAAGAAAAGGCCACTACTAGAAACAGGAAAATTATGAATGGAAAAGCTCACTGGTAAAGGCAAACATGAAGTAAATGTAGGAAATCATCTGTACACAAATATGATATCAAAACCAGCAAATGTGGGGCTTCCCTGGTGGCACAGTGGTTGAGAGTCCGCCTGCCAATGCAGGGGACACGGGTTCGTGCCCTGGTCCAGGAAGATCTCACATGCTGTGGAGCGGCTGGGCCCATGAGCCATGGCCACTGAGCCTGCACGTCTGGAGCCTGTGCTCCACAACAGGAGAGGCCACAACAGTGAGAGGCCTGCGCACCGAAAAAACAAAACAAAAACAAAAACAAGCAATTGTGAGAAGAGGAGAGCACAAGTGCAGGATATTGGAAATTCATTAGACATTAAAAGACCAGCAACTTAAAATAATCTTGCTTATATATAGAGTGTTATATCAAATCCTCATGTTAACCACAACTGAAAATCTACAAGAGATACACACACAACACTAAAGTTAGTCATCAAATCACAAGACAAGAGAACAAAAGAGGAAGGGAAGAAAAAAGACCTACAAAAATAAATCCAAAACAATTGAGAAAATGGCAATAGGAATATACATATCAATAATTACCTTAAATGAAAATGGATTAAATGCTCCAACCAAAAGACATAGACTGGCTGAATGGATATGAAAACAAGATGCATATATATGCTGTCTACAAGAGACCCACTTCAGATCTAGGGACACATACAGACTGAAAGTGAGGGGATGGAAAAAGGTACTCAATGTGAATGAAATTAAAAGAAAACTGGAGTAGCAGTACTCAAATCAGACAAAATAGACTTTAAAATAAAGACCATTACAAGAGTCAAAGAAGGACACTACATAATGGTCAAGGGATCAATCCAAGAAGATACACCAACTGTAAATATATATGTACCCAACATAGGAATACCCCGATATATAAGGCAAATATTAACAGCCATACACGGAGAAATCAACAGTAACACAATAATTGTGGGGGGTTTTAATACCCCACTTTCATCGATGGACAGATCTTTGAGATAGAAAATCAGTAAGGAAACACAGGCCTTAAATGACACATTAGACCAGATAGACTTAATTGATATTTATAGAGCCTTCCATCCAAAAGCAGCAGAATACACATTCTTCTCAAGTGCACATAGAACATTCTCCAGGATTGACCACATGCTGGACCACAAAGTGAGACTCAGTAAATTTAAGATAGCAAGAAAAAAACTGTAAAACTGGGGGCTTCCCTGGTGGTGCAGTGGTTGAGAGTCCGCCTGCCGATGCAGGGGACACAGGTTCATGCCCTGGTCCGGGAAGATCCCACATGCTACAGAGCAGCTGGGCCCGTGAGCCATGGCTGCTGAGCCTGCGTGTCTGGAGCCTGTGCTCCGCAATGGGAGAGGCCTCAACAGTGAGAGGCCTGCATACCACTAAAAAAAAAAAAAAACAAAACTGTAAAACTCACAAACACAAGGAGGCTAAGAAATATGCTACTAAAAAACCAGTGGATCACTGAAGAAATTAAAGAGGAAATGAAAAATACCTAGAGAAAAATGAAAATGAAAACCTGATCCAAAACCTATGGGGTGCAGCAAAAGCAGTCCTAAGAGAGGAGTTTATAGTAATAAAATCTTACCCCAGAAAACAAGAAAAAATAAATAACCTAGACTTAGACCTAAAGGAACTAGAGAAAGAAAAACAAATAAAACCTAAAGTCAGTAGAAGGAAAGAAATCCAAAAATTTAGAGCAGAAATAAATGAAACAGAAATGAAGAAAGAAATATAAAAGGTCAATGAAACTAAAAGCTGGTTCTTTCAAAAGATAAACAAAATGAGTAAACCTTTAGTCAGACTCATCAAGAAAAAAATGGGAGAAAAGATGTTAAAAAAAGAAAAGAAAAAAGAAAAAAATGGGAGAGGGATCAAATCAATAAAATGAGAAATGAAAAAGGAGATGTTACAATGGACACCACAGAAATACAAAGGATCTTAAGAGACTACTACAAGCAACCATATGCCAACAAAATAGACAGCCTCAAAGAGACAGACAAATTCTTAGAAAGGAACAATCTCCCAAGACTGAACTAGGAAGAAATAGAAAATATGAACAAACCAATCACAAGTACTGTAATTGAACCTGTGATTTTGAAAATTCCAACAAACGAAAGTCCAGGACCAGATGTCTTCATACAGACACAGGTGAATTCTATCAAACATTTAGAGGTGAGTTAATACTTATCCTTCTGAAACCATTTCAAAAAATTGCAGAGGCTGAAAAACTCCCAATCTCATTCTGTGAGCCCACCATGATGCCAAAACCATCACCCTGATGCCAAAACCAGACAAAGATACCACACACACAAAAATTACAGGTCAATATCACTGATGAATACAAATGCAAAAATCCTAAACAAAATATTAGTAAACTGACTCCAACAATACATTAAAAGGGTCAAGTAGGATTTATCCCGGGGATGCAAGGATTTTTTAATATCAGCAAATCAGTGTGTTACACCATATTAACAAAGTGAAGAATAGAAAGCATATGATCATCTCGATAGATGCAGAAAAAGATTTTGACAAAATTCAATGCCCAATTATAATAAAAACTCTCCAGAAAGTGGGCACAGAGTGAACCTACCTCAGCATAATAAAGGCATACATGACAAATCCACAGCTAGCATCACGCTCAATGGTGAAAAGCTGAAAGCATTTCCTTTAAGATCAGGAACAAGATAAGAGGTTCACTCTTGCCACTTTTATCCAACATAGTTTTGGAAGTCCTAGCCATGGCAAGCAGAGGTGAAAAAGAAATAAAAGGAATCCAAATTGGAAGAGAAGATGTAAAACTGTCACTGCAGATGACATGATACTATACATAGAGAATCTTCAAGATGCCATCAGAAAACTACTAGAGCTCATCAATGAATTCTGTAAAGTTGTAAGATACAAAATTAACACACAGAAATCTCTTGCATTTCCAAACAGTCACAACAAAATATCAAAATGAGACATTACAGAAACAATCTCATTTACCATCACATCAAAAAGAATAAAATGTCTAGGAATAAACCTACGTAAGGAAGCAAAAGGCCTGTACACTGAAAAGTATAAGATGCTGATGAAACAAATCAAAGATGACACAAACAGATGGAGATATACCATGTTCTTGGATTACAAGAATCAATATTGTCAAAATGACTCTACTACCCAGGGAAATCTACAGATTCAATGCAATCCCTATCAAATTACCAATGACATTTTCCACAGAACTAGAACAAACAATCTTAAAATTTGTATGAAGACATAAAAGACCCCCAATAGTCAAAGCAATCTTGAGGAAGAAAAACAGAGCTGGAGGAATCAGGCTCACTGACTTCAGACTATACTACAAATCCACAGTCATCAAAACATTATGATACTGGCATAAAAAGAGAAATATAATTCAGTGGAACAGGATAGAAATCCCAGAAATAAACCCACGCTCCTATGCTCAATTAATCTATGACAAAGGATGCAAGACTATACAATGGAGGAAAGAGAAGTCTCTTTGATAAATGCTACTGGGAAAACTGGACAGCTACAAGTAAAATGAAATAATAACATTCTTTAACACCATACACAAAAATAAACTCAAAATGTATGAAAGACAGTGTAAGACGACACTATAAAACTCTTAGAGGAAGAGATAAGCACAACACTCTTTGACATAAATTGCAGGAATATCTTTTTCAAGCCACCTTCTAGAGTAATGGAAATAAAAACAAAAATAAGCAAATGGGACATAATTAAACTCAAAAACTTTTGCACAGCAAAGGAAACCATAAAAAAATGAAAATACAACACACAGAATTGGAGAAAATATTTGCAAACTATGCTACCGACAAAGGATTAGTCTCCAAAATTTACAAACAGCTCATGTGGCTCAATATCAAAACAAACAAACAAACAACCCAATCAAAAAATGGGCAGAAGACCTAGATAGACATTTCTCCAAAGAAGACATACAGATGGCCAACAGGCACCTGAAAAGGTGCTCAACATCGCTAATTATTAGAGAAATGCACATCAAAACTACCATGAGATATCACCTCATACCAGTCAGAATGGCCATCATCAAAAAATCTTCAAACAATAAATGCTGGAGAGGGTGTGGAGAAAAGGGAACCCTTCCACACTTGGTAGGAATGTAAATTGGTACAGCCACAATGGAGAACAGGAAGGAAAGTTCCTTAAAAAAGTAAATAAAGAGCTAACATACAATCCAGCAATGTCACTCCTGGGCATATATCCAGAGAAAAAGATGCTTTGAAAGGATATATGCACCCCAATGTTCATTGCAGCACTGTTTACAATAGCCAAGACATGGAAGCAACCTAAATGTCCATCAACAGAGGAATGGATAAAGAAGATGTGGTACATAATCAGCCATAAAAAGAATGAAATATTGCCATTTGCAGCAACATGGATGGACCTACAGAATACTATACTTAGTGAAGTAAGTCCAACAGAGAAAGACAAATATTATATCACTAATATAAAAACAATACAAATGAAATTTATATATAAAACAGAAACAGACTCACAGACATAGAAAACAAACTTATGGTTACCTAAGGGGAAAGGGTGGGCACGAGGGGTAAATTAGGGGTATGAGGTTTACAGATACAAACTACTATACATAAAATAGATAAGCAACAAGGATTTACTGTATAGCAGAGAGAACTATATTCAACATCTTGTAATAACATACAATGGAAAATAATCTGAAAAATATATATATAACTGAATTACACTGCAGTACATCTGAAAATAACCAAGTATCATATGTAAATCAACTATACTTCAGTTAGAAAAAGGAATACTCTCACCAGCAAAGTTGTCCTTCAGAATTGAAGTAGAGATAAAGAGTTTTCCAGACAAGCAAAGCTAAAGGAGTTTATCACCACTAAACTAGCCATACAACAAAGGTTAAAAGGACTGCTTTAAGCTGAAATGAAAGGGTGCTGATCAGTAACAGGAAAACATATGAAAGCATAAATCTCACTGGTTAAGATAATCATATAGTAAAATTCAAAATAATCTTATATTGTAAAGGTGGTGAGTTAATCACCTATAGAACTATTATGAAGGTTAATAAACAATAGTAGTAAAAATAACTAACATAAATAATTGTTAACACAGAAAAAGACGTAAATTGTGACATCAAAAACATAAAATGTGGAGGACAGGAGTAAAAATGTAGAGCTTTAGAATGACTTAAATTTAAGTTATCATCAACTTAAAATACACTGTTATAAGATGTTTTAAGTAAGCCTCCTCTAAGATCACGAACAAGACAAGGATGCTCATTCTCACAACTTTTTTTTTTTTTTTTGCAGTATGCGGACCTCTCACTGTTGTGGCCTTTCCCATTGTGGAGCACAGGCTCTGGACGCGCAGGCTCAGTGGCCATGGCTCATGTGCCCAGCTGCTCTGCGGCATGTGGGATCTTCCCGGACCGGGGCACGAACCCGTGTCCCCTGCATCAGCAGGCGGACTCTCAACCACTGCGCCACTAGGGAAGCCCTCACAACTTTTATTCATCCTGGTATTGGAAATTTTAGCTAGAGCAATTAGGCAAGAAAGAGAAATAAAAGGTATCCAAATCAGAAGGGAAGAAGTAAAATTTCACTATTTGCAGATGACATATTATTTATAGAAAATCCTAAAGACTCCACCAGAAAACTGTTTGAACTAATTAATGAATTCAACAACGTTGCAGGATACAAAATCAGTATCTGAAAATTGTTGCATTTTTCTATGCTAACAACAAATATTAGAATGAGAAATTAAGAAAACCATCCATTTACAACTGAATCAGAAAAATAAAATGCCTAGGAATAAATTTAACCAGGTGGGTGAAAGACCTGTACCCTGAAAAATATATGACATTTATGAAAGTAACTGAAAAAGGTACAAATTGAAATATATTTTGTGCTCATGGATTGGAAGAAGTAATGTTGTTAAAATACCTGTATTACTGAAGCAATCTCCAGATTCAATGCAATCCTTATCAAAATTCCAATGGCATTTTTTTTATAGAAAGAACAAAAAAATTCTAAAATTTGTATGAGACCACAAAGGACCACAAATAGCCAAAGCAATCCTGAGAAAGAACAAAGCTGGATGCATCATGCTCCCTGATTTCAAACTATATTACAAAGCTATAGTAATCAATATAGTGTTGTATTGGCATAAAACAGACATATAGATCAATCGAACAAAATAAGGAGCCCAGAAATAAACCCATGTATATATGGTCAAATAGATCATGACAAAGAAACCAAGAATATACAATGGGAAAGAATGGTCTCCTCAATAAATGATGTAGGGAAAACAGTACAGCCACATGCAAAAGAATGAAATGGACCACTACCTTACGCCATACTAACTAACAAACAAACTACTAAGTACTAACTACAAAATAATACTACTAACTAACTACTAACACATAAAAACTCAAATGGATTAAAGAATTGAATGTAAGGCCTGAAATCATAACACTCTTAGAAGAGAAACCGTAAACAAAATGAAAAGACAACCCATGGAATCGGAGAAAATATTTGCAAATGATGTGACTGACAAGGAATTAATTTCCAAAATATACAAACAAGTCAAACAGTTTAATATATAAAAAAAATCCAATCAAAAAATGGGCAGAAGACTCAATAGACATTTCTCCAAAGAAGACATACAGATAGCCAACAGGCACATGAAAAGATGCTCAACATGGATAATTTTTAGAGAAATGCAAATCAAAACCACAATGAGGTATCATCTCACGCCAATCAGCATGGACATCATCAAAAAGCCTACAAATAATAAACGCTGGAGAGGGTGTGGAAAAAAGGGAGCCCCCCTTCACTGTTGGTAGGAATGTAAATTGGTGTAGCCACTATGGAGAACAGTATTGAGGTTCCTTAAAAAACTAAAACCCGAACTACCATATGATCCTGCAATCCCATTCCTGGGCATATATCCAGAAAAGACAAAAACTAAATCAAAACAATATATGCATTCCAATATTCATAGCAACACTATTTACAATAGCCAAGACATGGAAGCAACCTAAATGTCCATTGACAGATGAATGGATAAAGAAGATGTGGTGTGTGTATACACACACACACATATATATTTATATAATAGAATATTATTCAGCCATAAAAAAGAATGAAATAATGCTATTTGCAGCAACATGGTGGACCTATCATACTAAGTAAAGTCAGAGGAAGAAAAATATAATATGATATCCCTTATATGTGGAATCTAAAAAACATGATACAAACGAACTTATTTACAAAACAGAAATAGACTCACAAACATAGAAAACCAACTTATGGTTACCAAAGGGGAAAGAAGGGGCGGTGAGGGGAGGGATAAATTAGGCATTTGGGATTAACATATACACACTACTACATATAAAATAGATAACCAACAAGGACATACTGTATAGCACAGGGAACTATATTCAATATTTTATAATAACCTATAATGGAAATGAATCTGAAAAAAGAATACATATATTCATATTTTATATATATATATATATATATATATATATATATATATATATATATATATATATATACTGAATAACTTTAAAAAGAAAACTCCTAGAAGAAAACATAAGTGGTAAGCTCCTTGGCATCATTCTTGCCAAGTGGGACTATATCAAACTAAAAAACTTCTGCACTGTATCAACTAAATGAAAAGGCAATCTATTGAATGGGAGGAAATATTTGCAAATCATATGTCTCACAAGGGGCTAAATTCCAAAATATTAAAAACTCATACAACTCAATAGCAAAAAAACTCCAAACAATCTGATTAAAAAATGGGCAGAAGCTCTGGATAGACATTTTTCCAAAGATGACATACAGCTAACCAACTGGTACATGAAAAAATGCTCAACATCACTAATCATCAGAGAAATGTGAATCAAAACCACTATGAAATATTACCTCACACCTGTTAGAATGACATTATCAGAAAGAAATAATTATTGGCAAAGATGTGGTAAAATGGGAACGTTTGTGCACTGTTAGTGGGAATGTAAATTGGTGCAGCCCCTGTGGAAAACAATGTGAAGGTTCTTCAAAAAAATTAAAACATAACTACCATATAATCCAGCAATTCCACTTCTAGTCATTTATCTGAGGAAAATGATAACACTCTCTCAAAAAAGATATATGCATTCCCACATTTTAAAATACATCTCTATTAGAGTATAATTGCTTCGCAATACTATGTTGTACAACAAAGCAAATCAGCCATATGCATACATATATCCCCATATCCCCTACCTCTTGATCCTCCCTCCCACCCTCCCTAACCCACCCCTCTAGGTGGTCACAAAGCACCGAGCTGATCTCCCTGTGCTATGCGACTGCTTCCCACTAGCTATCTATTTTACATTTGGTAGTGTATATATGTCGACGCTACTCTCACTTTGCCCCAGCTTCCCCCTCCCCCCTGCATCCTCAAGTCCGTTCTCTACGTCTACGTCATGTAAATCTCCACATTTTTTACAGTATTATTTACAACAACCAAGACATGAAAGCAACCTTAGTGTCCATTGATGGATGAATAGATTCATTCATATAAATTAATATAAATATATATAGTATATATACACACTATATATATCAAATACATACACACACATATATACAACGGTGTTGTATTCCACCATAAAAAATGAAATCATGAATTTGTGGCCACAGGGGTGGACCTTGAGGGTATTATGCCAAGTGTAATAAGTCAGACAGAGAAAGACAGAAACTGTATGATCGCACTTATATGTGTAGAATCCAAAACAAATGAAAACAAATCTGAGCTTATGGACACAGAGAACAGTTGTTGGTTACCAGAGGTGAGGGGTGAGAGGTGGGTAAAATGCGTGAAACAGCAAAGGTACAAACTTTTATTATAAAATAAATTATGAGGATGTAATATACAGCATGGTGACTATAGTTAATCATACCCTATTTTATATTTGAAAGTTGCTGAGAGAGTAGGTCATAAAAGTTCTAATCACAAGAAAAAGCACTATGTCTAGTGATAGAGGTTAACTAGTCTTATTGTGGTGATTAATTTGCAATATATACAAATATTGAATCAGTATGTTGTACACCTGAAACGAAAAGAATGTATGTCAACTATATCCCAAAAAGTCAATGTTAGCTAATATTTATATTATTCTTTGCAGATATTATTTCTTTTGCTTTTCAGGTACCTTTATGATCTTTTCTTTGTCTTGGTGTTCAATTTCATTATGATTTGTCTAGGTTTGGATTTACTTCTATTTATCTTTTTAAAAGTTTGTTTTTCTTCCATATCCTATGAATTCATATCTTTACATCTTTATTTTTATAATTCTCAGCTATAATCTCTTCAAATATTGTCTCTTCCTCATTCTCTATTGTATCTTTCTGACACCCCAATTATATGACACTCCAATTTTAAAGATGTTAGAACTTATCATTATAAACTAAACGTCTTTTAAACTCTAATATTTTCTAAGCCCTCTCTTCTCTGAGCTAATAATTTTGTTTCTAGTTTCATAATTCTTTCTTCAGCTGTGCCTAATCTGTTCTTTATCCCCTGAGATTATATTTTTAACTTTTTTTTCCACTCCTAGGGGTTTGATTGTTTTCAAAGCTTGTCTCCATTTTTGTTGGTGATTTATTTTCTTGATGAGCATTTGAGTATCTCTTTTACTTCTTTATACATTTAAACACTTCTATTATTTTTTGTTTTCTGGCCAATAATTCTAATATCTGAAGTCTTGGGTGGGTGTTGGAGGAGGTAATCAAGAGGACATGACCTCCAGTTGGCTCTCAAGCTGGACACAGCAGTCAGAGGCTTTTCACCTCTCTCCCTGTGCTTGGAATGTACACTGTCCCCCGTTCCCACAATGGGAACCATTTTCAAGGATGCAGCCTTGAGAGAACAACGTGTTATTGAGACTTTCTGGATGGCATGTGTGACTGACCTTCTACATAAACTTTCAAAATTTTGGCGGGGGGGTCAGTGCAGAGATCTCCTTGTCTTGCAGCTGCTCAAGAGAAGCTTCATATGGAAGTTCCCTGCCCTCTGTGTATGGGGACCAGTTTCACATTTCATCTGGGACGCTCTTGAAGCAATTGCAAACTAACTGTGGGGGACAGGAATCTCTGCTGGTTGTTGTTTCTGCTGTTTCTTGTTTATGGAATCTTGAAAGGATTGAGGTATGTCCCTTCAGAAAGACAAATATCATATGATATCACTTATATGTGGAATCTAAAAAATATGATACAAATTAACTTATTTACAAAACAGAAATAGACTCACAGATTTCAAAAACAAAATTCTGATTACCAAAGGGGAAACATGGTGGGGAGGGATAACTTAGGAGTTTGGATTAACATATAGACACTAGTGTATATAAAATAGATAATCAACAAGGACCTACTGCATAGCACAGGGAACTTTATATTCTGTAATAACCTATTGGGAAAAGAATCTGAAAAAGAATGGATATATGTATATGTATCCACTGAATCACTGAATTACTTTGTGGTACACCTGAAGCTAACACAATATTGTAAATCAACTATACTCCAGTATAAAAAAATTTTTAATAATTTAAAATTAGACTAAGAAACCTACTAGAGCATATCACTAATATAAATCAAGAACAAAGAAACATAGCAAAGTCTCAAGCACAAATATTAGGTATAAAAACATAATACTTGAAGTAAAAGACCTAATAGGTAGGCTAGATAGCAGAATGGATATGACTGAGGAACAAATCATTAAATTGGAAGATCTGATAGAGGAAATATCCCTGAAGGAGAGAACAAAGACAAGGGATTTTTTTCATTTAGAAAGACTAATACTCAGATAATGGGAATTTTAGAAAGAAGGAGAAATAAAATTGAAGAACTCATGAAAAAAAAAACTTTCTTGGAATTAGAAAAAAAGATGAAGACCTCAGATTGAAGACATCACAGAATGACAAAGAAGATGATAAGGGCAGAGCCACATGTAGGCAAATGGTAGTAAAATTTAACAACCTCAAAGACAAATTCCAAAAGCTGATAAAGAGAAGATTACATACAAATGAATGAGTATTAAATTTCCATCAGATTTCCAACAACAACACAATGAAAGGAAAAGAAGAAATATACCTGTAATAACCCAGAATGAAAAGTCTAGAAAATAATATAATGAGAATTGGGAAATAGAGGAGACAAAAGGATATGAGATTAAACTATTATTTTTGCCTTATGCTATCAGTATATATATCAACATTTCTTTTTAGATATAAGAAAGGATATAAAAGAAATGAAAATGGGAGACTAAAGAAATATGTCCATTCTTAATTAATGCTTCTCTCCTTAAAGAAACAAAACACAGTGAGGTTTCCTTCCCTCTCATTCTTCTAAGTTAGTCCTGTAAGCTTGCAAGGACAGTGAAATGAGAATGAAAGTGACGTGTCACTTCCAGACAAACACATTTCATTTCTGTGAGAAACTGCCATTTCCTTTCCCCAGCCTCAGTAACTGATGAAGTCTATGTTGAGATGGAGTCTTGGTAAGCCTGGGAACCTGAGTGCCTATGATGAGCAGAGCCCTACTATCAAATCTTGTTAGTAGCAAATAAACTCTGTATGCAGCAAATGAGGTCTTGGAATTGATTGTTACGGCATTGTAACTGAGCCTCTGCTTACTGACAAAGATGTATGCATATATTTCTAAGACATTTCTCACTTATTTATTGCTATTCCTTAAGGGCTTATCTGAGAAAAGAAATTGTAAAGTCTTGCCAGATCCTCTCCCTAGTTACCTGACTTCAGAGACTGACTAATGGACTGTTGGGTTATGTCCAGCAACACCTTAGATGCCTTTCCAAAGAGTATGTGAGTCCTCCCCGAGCTAAGGAGTGCTAATAAACCTCTACTTTTAATAACTAAAGTGAAAAAATGATTGCTTTTGTGCTTAGAAACATGATATCATGTGCTTTATGATATCCAATTGGTCTTTGAAAGAGGTCCTCCGAAGAGCTGTATGGCAGGGCCCTCTAGAGGGAACCCTGAACAAGAAACAGGGAACTGGGCTATTTCCAGACGGAAGAAGTACAAATGGTGGGACAGGAAGCATTCTTGGGAACTGTTGACCAGATAAATATTGAAAAGAATGACCACCAGGAGATTCTGTTGCTGGTGAGATTACTTGTGCTAAGAGAAGCTGCTGAGAGATATTGCTGGAAACATCAAGCTAGAGCTGTGCTTCTCAAACTTGAATGTGCAGGTGAATCACCTGGGAATCTTGTTAAAATACAGACTAATTCAGTACATCTGGGCTGGGGTGGGGCAGGATTGAACACTTCTAACAATCTCCCAAGTAATGCCAAGGCTACTGGTCCTCGTTCTGCACTTTTAGGAGCTAGTGTAATTGTTCTCGCTCATGACTGCACATTCAAGTCAGCTGGAGAGCTGTAAAAATGATAATGTCACCTCTAGATATTCTGATTTAATTAGTCTGGAAGTGGCCTAGCATCAGGAGCTTCAGAGGCTCCCCGGGGGATTTGAATGTGCAACCAAAGTTAAGAACCAATGAGAGAAACCTTTGGGCTCCTTCCAGTGGGCATAACATCAAGGACATAGTTGACCCCACCCAAGATATTGTTGACCCTATAATTCTTTCTCACAAGAGTCCTCAACCAACTACTGGCATCCATAGAGGAGAGGAGAGTTTCCTAGCACTTTAGAAACAATGATAATTACAGTTAGGAATAACATTTCCTGAGCACTTATTATATGCCAACAAATTTACAAATTACATTAATTCTCCCATTTACTCATTACCAAATGTTATAGGGTAGGTACCATTACCTACTTAATAGATGAAAAGATTGAGGTTTAGAGAGACCAAGTAACTTGCCTGAAGCCACCTAGCAATTAAATTATGAATCTAGAAATAGTACCAGGCAAACTAATGCCAGAGGCCATATGTTTAATCACCATACTGCTCAGTGCTTTGCAGTAAGAAAAAAATGCATAATCATTTTCTCTATCAAACTCCATGGAGACAAGCCCATAAACTGTAAGTGGGAACTTAAATGATCTATAGAGAAACTCTAAATACAAACCAGGCCACTGTTTGAAAAAATAAGAAATTTCACATATTAAGCACCTATCATGACCCAAAGGTTTATCCCTGTACAGAATATGTGTAATTTAGCCTCTCTCCAGACACTTCCTCCCTGTCTCTCCACCTCGTTCTATATGACTTTTCTAGAATCATCTGTTCTTAGTTACATGGGGAAAACATACACCTGTGTGAGAATGGGTTATAGGCCACTTTTCCAGGTTTACCTTGTTCCTACCAGTCTCAGGTATCTGTTCATTGTATAGCTTCTCCCTGCCTAGAACTTCTCATTATGCTGTTTGGGGCATCTGGTGAGCCCTGAGGGACAGTAGAGGAAAGGGCACACCACCCTTTACTTAGGAAGGCACAGTGTTTACTGCTCCTCCATTAATTTTCAGAGTACCAATGCCCAACACAGGGCTGGACAAGAAACAGACTTTATCAGATAACTACTGAAGAATAACTAGAGAAAACTGCAACACAGGGGAAAACAACATTTGATGCTAAATATTGGGTTGGCCAAAAAGTTCATTCAGCATATTGCAGAATTTAACCAAGAGCCTCCTCTGCTGAGATGTTGCCACCATTCCTGAGAAGACTGAGCTATACTGTTTTATTTGACAATGCTGCTTTTCTTGTTAGTACCCTGGCTTTGAGGCTACAGCTTGGGGAGACAAGACACATCAAACAGTCTCTGTGCTGTCATCATTGAAAGATGATATACTTTAATTTTACTGGGAGGCTGTATGGCTTTTTTTCAGAGAGACAAGGATTGAAGCTTCTTCCTATTATTTAATACCTCTGCGACCTTGGACAACTTACTTATCCTTTCCACTTTCATATACAAAAGTGTGTTAATAATTTTACCTAATCAAGAGGAAAATGTCATCAGAATCACCAAATAATATGTCCTTTGCATGTTTCCCTCCCCAACAACAATTTATCATACAACCACAGACAAAAGTGTCTTCCTGGAAGTTTTGGGATCCAGGTAGGAAACAGGGAAACCCAAGTGCAGTCCAAGAACAGAGAGAGCCATTTTGTTAAGTAGGCTCATACCAAGGTAGCTGACTCACTGACCATGGTCCCAGCTACAGAAACAGAAACAGCTCTCTACCCATGGGAAACTTGGCTATAGCTCTGTTTGCCTTGGTCCTGTCACCAGCATCATACACCAAGGGACCCAAGAAGAGTCATGCCCACTCTGTATCTGTTAATAGACGTACAGTCCTTGGTCCCAGATGTGGAAACTGAAGTGACCTGTGAACCAACTCCAGCCCCTCTTGGCTATAGTCTGGGAGACCCAGAGGTAAGCCCACCAAACTTGGTCAGACTGTAGATACTAAAAGGGCCTTGTAAATGAGTAAAGGCCATTTAGATAAGATAACTAACATCATACTCACTGGTGAAAAGCTGAAAGGTTTTCTTGTAAAATCAGGAACAAGACAGGGATGCCCACTGTTACCACTTGTATTAAACATAGTATCAGAAGTCCTAGCCAGAGCAATTAGGCAAGAAAAGAAATAAAAAGCATCCAAATCAGAAAGAAAGAAGTAAAATTGTATCTGTTTGCAAGTGACATGATCTTATATATAGGAAACTCTAAAGACTCCACCAAAAAACTTTTAGATTAAATGAAGTCAGTAAAGTTGCAGGATACAAAATCAACATACACAAAATCAGTTGCTTTTCTATACATAATAAAATAACTGAGAAATAAATTAAAAATCTCATTTACAATAGAATCATAAACAGCAAAGTAAGTACTCATACATTCTGGGAAAAAATAGCAATGTAGGAGATCCCAACTTCCCCATCCTCCCACCATGATCAGTGATTAGACAGCTATCCACAAAGAAAAACAGCTTCCAGAGACCCCTAGATTCCACTTAGGAAGTTTTAGCAATACCATGGAACAAAAAAACCAGAGTAATTGCACGAGAAGAAAAGAAAGAAAACTTCATTTTGCCTGCATTATACTATCCCCCAAGTTGGCATCATGCAGCACCAAGAAGAAACTTCCCAGCTAGAAAGAATTCCTTTCACCAAGAAAGGAAGAGTGGGGTGAGTCACTAGCTTCTGTAGCCTTTCCTAGCACATCATTAATGTCTAGCTTTGGTTTTACCCCACCCAGATAAACAAAGAGAGCTGGCCAGGAACAAGAAAGAAAAGCAGAGGCTATCATTAGCAAACACATAGCAAGAGTGATTATGGTTCACAAAGACCTGCTCTGCAGACAAACTAGCAGCTTCTGCAACTGGCAGTCAAGGGTCAGCTACGTAGATCTTACCAGTTGCCCCATAGGTATTTATGTTTGCTAACGCCAACCTTACCTCAGTGCCTCCCTACCCCCTCCCCACCCCGTATTCTCTCTCTCAGCCTTCACACCACCACTAGAGCCCAGGTTCACAATGACAGCCATCCAAGCTCTCTGTGCCTGTGCAAGTATAAAATATCAGATACCCGGCTCCTTCCCTGTCCCCCACCAGAGCCTAAGAGGTATGCTGGCAGCTAACTCAGCCTTCTCCAGCTGCATGAGTGCAAGAAAACATCATAGTGTTTCTATATTCCTTATCCCCACCAGCATGTCCACACTTGGGGCTAGTCCCTTAAGCTGTGCATTGCATGCCACTGGCCTGATGCCCAAAATTGGCCTCCACTGCAGCGTGAGTGCACATAGGAGAAAGTATGCAGCCATGAGTGAACACATCAACAGCCAGGGCCCCCACAGGAGCTTGTGGAATTGCAGATACACAGGGCCAACTATAAACTTATATGCAGATTGTTAACTGCACAGTGTGTCAGTACCTCTAACCCCTGCATGGTACAACGGTCAACCATATAGGTGCAAAAATTCTTAAATGTTAAAATTCTAAAATATTAACAAACCAAATTTAATAGAACATTAAAAGAATCATTCACCATAATCAAGTGGATTTTATTCCTAGGATGCAAGGATGGTGTAACATCCAAAAAATTGATCAGTGTGATAAATCACATTGACAAAATGAAAGATAAAAATTATTTGATCATCTCAATAGATGCAGAAAAAGCATCTGACCAAGTACAAAATCCTTTCATTATAAAAACCCTCAACAAAATGGGTATAGAAAAAAATACCTCCACAAAATAAAGGCCATGTATGACAAACTCACAGCCTAGATTATATTCAGTGGTAAAATGTTGAAAACTTCTCCTCTTAGATCAGGAACAAGATAAGGGTGCCCACTCTCACCACCCCTACTTAACACAGTACTGGAAACCTTAGCCAGATAAATTGGGAAAGAAAAAGAAATAAAAGGCTTCCAAACAGGAGAGGAAGAAGAAGCAAAATTGTCTTTTTTTGCAGATGATATGATCTTACATATAGAAAATCCCAAAGTCTGCACAAAACACTGCTAGAACTAATCAACAAATTCAGTAGGGTTTCAGGATACAAAATCAACATATAGAAAAACAGCTGAATATATATAACAATAATATATTCAACAATCAATAAAATGTCTGAAAAAAGAAAGAAATACTCCCAGCCACAACAGCATCAAAAACAATAAAATACTTAGGAATAAATCTAACCAAGGAGGTGAAATTCTTTGAATTGAAAACCACAAGACTTCAATGGAAGAAACTGAGGACACAAACAAATGGAAAGATATCTTGTGTTCATGGACTGGAGGAATTAAGGTTGTTAGCATGTCCATACCATCCAAAGCCATCTATAGATTCAATGTACTTCCAGTGGCATTTTTCACAGAAATAGAAAAAAAAATCCTAAAATTGTATGGGGCCACAAAAGACCCCAAATAGCCAAAGCAATCCTAAGAAAGAAAACAAAGCTGGAGGCATCACACTTCCTGATTTCAAACTATACTACAAAGCTATTATAGTCAAAACAGTATGGTACTGTTTGGAACAGAGTTGAGAGCCCAGAAATGAACCCCTTCATATACAGTCAACTAATATTTGACAAGGGAGCCAAGGATGTTCAGTGGAGAAATATCTCTTCAATAAATGATATTGGGAAAACTGGATAACCACATGCAGAAGAATGATATCGGCCCCCTACCTTTCTCCACTCACAAAAATGAACTCAAACTGGAATAAATACTTAAATTTAAGACCTGAAACCATGGAAGTCCTAGAAGAAAATGAGAAAATCTCCTTGGCATTGGTCTTAGCAATGATTTACTGAATGTGACAGCACTATCAACAAAGCAAAACCAATAAGTGGGACTACGTTAAACTGAAAAGCTTTTACACATAGAACAATCAATGAAATGAAAAGACAACCTATAGAATGGGAGAACATATTTGTAAATTATATATATGATAAGGTAATATCCAAAATATATAAAGAACTCACAATTGAATAACAAAAAACTAACAATTCAGTTGTTAAAAAAATGGGCAGAGGAACTGGATAGATAGTTTTCCAAGGAAGAGGTAAAAAATGGCCAACAGGTGCATGTATAGGTGTTCAACATCACTAATCACTAGGTAAATACAAATCAAAACACAATGAGGTATCACCTAACACCAGTTAGAATGCCTCTCATTAAAAAGACAAGAGATAGCAAGTATTGGTGAGGGTGTGCAGAAAAGGGAACCCTCTTGCACTGTTGGTGGAAATGTAAATTGGTATAGCCACTATGGACAAGAATATGGAGGTCCTCAAAAAATTAAAAATAGAACTACAGTATGACCCAGAAATCCCACTTCTGCATATATATCCAAGGAAATTGAAATCAAGATCTTGTAGAGATATCTGCACTTCCATGTTCATTGAAGCATTATTCACAATAGAAAAGCCATGGAAACAATATGTGTCCTTCAACAGATGATTATATAAAGAGGATACACACACACATACACACATACACCTTGAGGGCATTATGTTAAGTGAAATAAATCAAAGAAAGACAAATACTGTATGATATCACTTATATGTAGAATCTAAAAAAGACAAACTCACAGAAACAATAGAGTGGTGGTTACATGAGGTTAGCATGTGGTGGAAATGGGGAGATATTCATCGAAGTGTGCAAACCTCCAGTTATAAGATTAATAAATTTGGGGATCCAAGGTACAGCATGGTGATTATAACTAATAATACTGTACCATATACTAGAATGTTGCTAAGAGAGTAAATCTTAAATGTTCTCACAACAGAAAAGAAATGGTAATTATATGATGGGATGGAAGTGGTATCTAATAATATGGTGGTAATCATTTTGCAATCTATAAATGTACCAAGTAAATGTGTAAACTTACACAATGCTATATGTTAGTTATATGTCAATAAAGCTTGAGGAAAAACAGTAAAATACTTAGGAATAAATTTAACCAAGGAGTGAAAGATCTCTACACTGAAAACTACTAGACATTGATGAAAAAAATTAAAGAAGACACAAATAAATGAAAATATAGCTCAAATTCATGGATCAAAAGAATATTGTTAAGATGCCCATACCACCTAAAGTCATCTATAGACTGCAATTTCTATCAAAATTCCAATGGCACTTTTTGCAGAAATAGAAATAACAATCCTAAAACTCATAAGAAACCACAAAAGACCCTGAATAGCCTAAGTAATCTTGAACAAGAAGAACAAAGCTGGAGGCATCACACTTTCTGATTTCAAACTATACTACAATGATTTAGTAATCAATAAGTATGTTAATGTCATAAAAACAGACACATAGCCCCATGGAATAGAGAGCTCAGAAATAAATCCAAACATATATAGTCAACTAATATTCCACCAAAAAATACTCAATGGCAAAAGATAAAGTTTTCAATAAATGGTTTTGGGAAAAATGGATATTAACATGCAGACCCCTATCTCACACCACTCACAAAAATAAACTCAAAATGGATTAAACACTTAAACGTAAGACTTGAAACCATGAAACACCTAGAGAAAACAGTGTAAAATCTGCTTAACATTGGTCTTGGAGCAATGTTTTGGATATGACACCAAAAAAACAAGAAACAAAACAAATATTAACCAACTACTGCATTAGTTTGATGTTTGAGGGACTATGTCAAATAAACACTTTTTCATAGCAAAAGAAGCAATCAACAAAATGAAAAGGTAACCAACATATTGGGAGAAAGTATTTGTAAACAATGTATCAGATAAGGGATTAATAATAAAAAAATATAAGGAATTCATACAACTCAATAGGAAAAAAATCCAATTAAAAAATATGCAGAGTCTGGAGACAAGATGGCTAAGAAGAAGGACTTGAGCTCACCTCTCTCATGAAAACACCAAAATTACAGCTAACTGCTGAACAACTATCAACAAAAAATACCAGAGCCTACCAAAAAAGATATTCTACATCCAAAGACAAAGAAGAAGCCATGAGACAGCAGGAAGTGACCATTCACAATAAAATCAAATCCCATACCTGATGGGTGGGTGAACCACAAACTGGAAAATAATTATATCACAGAGGTTCTCCCACAGGAGTGTGAGTTATGAGCCCCACATCAGGCTCACGTCAGGCGAAAAGGTGAAAGCATTTCCTCTAACATCAGGAAGACAAGGATGTCCACTCCCAGCACTTTTATTCAACATAGTTTTGGAAGTCCTAGCCACAGCATGCAGAGAAGAAAAAAAAAAAAAGGAATCCACACTGGAAAAGAAGAAGTAAAACTGTCACTGTTTGCAGATGACATGATACTATACATAGAAAATCCTAATGATGCTCCCAGAAAACTACTAGAGCTCACAAATGAATCTGGTAACATTGCAAGATTTAAAATTAATACACAGAAATCTCTTGCATTTGTATACACTAAAAACAAAAGATCAGAAAGACAATTTAAATAAAAAAATCCCATTTACCACTGCATTAAATAGAATAAAATACTTAGGAATAAACCTACCTAAGGAGGCAAAAGAACTGTACTCCAAAAACCGTAACTTGCTGATGAAAGAAATCAAAGACAACATAAACAGATGGAAAGATATACCATGTTCTCAGACTGGAAGAATCAATACTGTTAAAATGCCCACATTCCCCAAGGCAATCTAGAGATTCAAAGCAATCACTATCAAATTATCAATGGCATTTTTCATACAACTAGAACAAAATTTTTTTTTTAATTTGTATGGAAACACAAAAGACCCTGAATAGCCAAAGCAATGTTAAGAAAGAAAAATGGAGCAGGAGGAATCAGGCTCCCTGACTTCAGACTATACTACAAAGCTACTTTAATCAAAAGAGAGTATGGTACAGGCACAAAGATAGAGTTATAGTCCAACAGAACAGAATAGAGAGCCCAGAAATAAACCCACATACCTATGGTCAATTAATCTACAACAAAGGAGGCAAGAATATACAATGGAGGAAAGACAGTCTCTTCAACAAATGATGCTGGGAAAAACTGGACAGGTACATGTAAAAGAATGAAATTAGAACATTTTCTAACACCATACACAAAATAAACTCAAAATATATTAAAGACCTAAATGTAAGACTGGATACTATAAAACTCTTAGAGGAAAACATAGGCAGAACACTCTTTGACATAAATTGCAGAAATATCTTTTGGATCCACCTCCTGGAGTAATGAAACTAAAAACAAAAATAAACAAACGGGACCTAATGAAACTTAAAATCTTTTGCACAGCAAAGGAAAACATAAACAAAACAAAAAGATAACCCACAGAATGCGAGAAAATATTTGCAAACAATGCAACTGACAAGGGCTTAATCTCCAAAATTTAAAACAGCACATGAAGCTCAATATCATAAAAACAAACAACCCAATCGGAAAATGGACAGAAGACCTAAGTAGATATTTCTCCAAAGAAGACATACAGAGGGCCAAGATCACAGGAAAAAATCCTCAACATCACTAATTATTAGAGAAACACAAATCAAAACTACAATGATTAAAAAAAAAAAACTACAATGAGATATTACCTCACACCAGTCAGAATGGCCATCATCAAAAAGTCTACAAACAATAAATGCTGGAGAGGGTGTGGAGTAAAAGGGACACTCCTACACGGCTGATAGGAATATAAATTGGTACAGTCACTATGGAGAACAGTATGAAGGTTCCTTTAAAAACTAAAAATAAAGCTACCAAGTGATCCTTCAGTCCACCTCCTGGGCATATATCTGGAGAAAACCACAATTCAAAAAGAAACGTGTGGGGGGACCTTCAAGATGGTACAGGAGTAAGATGTGGAGATCACCATCCTCCCCACAAATACATCAAAAATACATCTACATGTAGAATAACTCGTACAGAACACCTACTGAACTCTGGAAGAAGACCTCAGACTTCCCATAAGGAGTGAGCCAGAGCCCCGTAATAAGCTGCTGCTTTAACCCCATCCTGTCTGGGTGGGAACAGAGGGCTGAGGGCGACATACAAGCAGAGGTGGGGCCAAAACCAAAGCTGAACTCCAGGAGCTGTGCGAACAAAAAAGAGAGAGGGAAGTTTCTCTGAGGAGCTCAGGAGCATAGGATTAAATCCCCGCAACCAATGTGAGGTACCCTGCATCTGTGGAATACCTGAATAGACAATGAATTATCCCAAAATTGAGGTGGTGGACTTTAGGAGAAACTGTAGACATGGGGTTTGCTATCTGTGACTGAGTTGTTTCTGATTTTTATGTATATCTTAGTATAGTTTTTAGCACTTGTTATCATTGATGGATTTGTTTATTGGTTTGGTTGCTCTCTCTTTTTAAAAAATTATTACTTTTTACTTTAATAATTGTTAAAAAATTTATTTTAATAATTTTTAAAAATTCTTATTTATTTACTATTATATTTTTCTTTCTTTTTTTCCTCATTTTTCATCTGAGCCATGTGGCTGACAGGGTCTTTGTGCTCCGGCCTGGTGTCAGGACTGAGCCTCTGAGGTGAAAGAGCTGAGTTCAGGACACTGGACCACTGGAGACCTCCCAGCCCCACGTAATATCAGTTGGCAAAGAGCTCTCCCCAAAACCTCCATCTCAATGCTACACCCAATGCCAAACAACTGGCAAGACAGGAACACAACCCCACCCATTAGTGGAGAGGCTGACTAAAATCACACTAAGTTCACAGACACCCCAAAACACACCACTGGATGTGGCCCTGCCCACCAGAAAGACATGATCCAGCCCCACTCACCAGAACACAGCCACCAGTCCCCTCCACCAGGAAGCCTACACAACCCACTGAACCACCTTAGCCACTGGGGGCAGACACCAAAAACAATGGGAACTATGTACCTGCAGCCTGCGAAAAGGAGACCCCAAACACAGTTACTTAAACAAAATGAGAAGACAGAAAATATGCAGCAGATGAAGGATCAAGGTAAAAACCCAACAGACCAAACAAATGATGAGGAAATAGGTAGTCTACCTGAAAAAGAATTCAGAATAATGGTAGCAAAGATATCCAAAATCTTAGAAATAGAATGGAGAAAATATAAGAAACGTTTAAAAAGGACCGAGAAGAACTAAAGAACAAACAAACAATGATGAACAACACAATAAATGAAATTTAAAATTCTCTAGAAGGAATCGATAGCAGAATAACTGAGGCAGAAGAACAGATAAGTGACCTGGAAGATAAAATAGTGGAAATAACTACCATGGAGCAGAATAAAGAAAAAAGAATGAAAAGAATTGAGGACAGTCTCAGAGACCTCTGGCACAACATTAAACACACCAACATTCAAATTATAGGGGTTCCAGAAGAAGAGAAAAAAAAAGGGTCTGAGAAAATATTTGAAGAGATTAGGGAAAACGTCCCTAACATCGGCAAAGAAATAGTCAAGTCCAGGAGTGCAGAGAGTCCCATACAGGATAAATCCAAGTAAAAACACACCAAGACACATATTAATCAAACTATCAAAAATTAAATACAAAGAAAAAATATTAAAAGCAGCAAGGGAAAAGCAACAAATAACATACAAGGGAATTGCCATAAGGTTAACAGCTGATCTTTCAGCAGAAACTTTGCAAGGCAGAAGGGAGTAGCAGGACATATTTAAAGTGATGAAAGGGAAAAACCTATAACCAAGGTAACTCTACCAAGCAAGGATCACATTCAGATTTGACAGAGAAGAAAAGGAACACACAAGCAAAAGTTAATATAATTCAGCACCACCAAACCAGCTTTACACCAAAGGCAAAAGCAACTTCTCTAGGCAGGAAACACAAGAGAAGGAAAAGATCTACAATAACAAACCCAAAACAATTAAGAAAATAGTAATAGGAACACACATATCGAAATTTACCTGAAATGTAAATGGATTATATGCTCCAACCAAAACACATAGACTGACTGAATTGATACAAAAAGAAGGCCCATATATATATACTGTCTACAAGAGACCCATCTCAGATCTATGGACACATACAGACTGAAAGTGAGGGGATGGAAAAAGATAGTCCATGCAAATGGAAATCAAAAGAAAGCTGAAGTAGCAATTCTCATATCAGACAAAATAGGCTTTAAAATAAAGACTATTATAAGAGACAAAGGAGGACACTACATAATGATCAAGGGATCAATCCAAGAAGATATAACAATTGCAAATATTTATGCAACCAACATAGGAACACCTCAATACATAAGGCAAATGCTAACAGCCATAAAAGGGGAAATTGACAGGAACGCAGTCATAGTAGGGGACTTGAGCACCCCACTTTCACCAATGGACAGATCATCCAAAATGAAAATAAATAAGGAAACACAACCTTTAAATGACACATTAAACAAATTTCACAATTTGTATGGAAACACAAAAGACCCCAAATAGCCAAACAATCTTTTGAAAGAAAAATGGAACTGGAGGAATCAGGCTATACTACAAAATACAGTAATCAAGACAGTATGGTACCGGCACCAAAACAGAAATATAGATCAATGGAACAGGATAGAAAGCCCAGAGATAAATCCACTCACATATGGTCACCTTATCTTTGATAAAGGGGGAAAGAATATACAATGAAGAAAAAACAGCCTCTTCAATAAGTGGTGCTGGGAAAACTGGACAGCTACATGTAAAATAATGAAATTAGAACACTCCCTAACATAATATACAAAAACAAACTCAAAATGGATTAAAGACCTAAATGTAAGGCCAGACACTATAATACTCTTAGAGGAAAGCATAGGAACAACACTCTTTGACATAAATCACAGCAAGATCCTTTTTGACCCACCTCCTAGAGAAATGGAAATAAAAGCAAAAGTAAACAAATGGGACCTAATGAAATTTAAAAGCTTTTGCACAGCAAAGGAAACCATAAACAAGATGAAAAGACAACCCTCAGAATGGGAAAAAATATTTGCAAATGAAGCAACTGATAAAGGCTTAATCTCCAAAATATACAAGCAGCTCATGCAGCTCAATATCAAAAAAACAAACAACCCAATCCAAAAATGGGCAGAAAAGCTAAATAGACATTTCTCCAAAGAAGATATACAGATGGCCAATAAACACATGAAAGGATGCTCAACATCACTAATCATTAGAGAAATGCAAATCAAAACTACAATGAAGTATCACCGCACACCAGTCAGAATGGCCATCATCAAAAAATCTACAAACAATAAATGCTGGAGAGGGTGTGGAGAAAAGGCAACACTCTTGCACTGTTGGTGGGAATGTAAATTGATACAGCCACTATGGAGAACAGTATGGAGGTTCCTTAAAAAGCCAAAAATAGAATTACCATATGACCCAGCAATCCCACTACTGGGCATATACCCTGAGAAAACCATACTCCAAAAAGAGTCATGTACCACAATGTTCACCGCAGCACTACTTACAATAGCCAGGACATGGAAGCAACCTAAGTGTCCTTCGACAGATGAATGGATAAAGAAGATGTGGCATGTATATACAATGGAATATTACTCAGCCATAAAAGAAATGAAACTGAGTTATTTTGTAGTGAGGTGGATGCACCTAGAGTCTGTCATACAGAGTGAAGTAAGTCAGAAAGAGAAAAGCAAATACCATATGGTAACACATATATATAGAATCTAAATAAAAAAAAAGGTTCTGAAGAACATAGGAGCAGGGCAGGAATAAAGAATCAGATGTAGAGAATGGACTTGAGGACACAGGGAGGGGGAAGGGTAAGCTGGGATGAAGTGAGAGAGTGGCATGGACATATATACACTACCAAATGTAAAATTGATAGCTAGTGGGAAGTAGCTGCATCGTGCAGGGAGATCAGCTCTGCGCTTTGTGACCACCTACAGGGGTGGGATAGGGAGGGTGGGAGGGAGATGCAACAGGGAGGTGATATGGGGATGTATGTATACATATAGCTGATTCACTTTGTTATACAGCAGAAACTAACACAACATTTTAAAGCAATTATACTCCAATAAAGATGTTAAAAAAAAAAGATAGATGCACCCCAATGTTCATTGCAGCACTATTTACAATAGCCAAGATATGGAAGCAACCTAAATGTCCATTGACAGAGGAATGGATATAGAGAAGGTGGTACATATATACAATGGAATATTACTCAGCCATAAAAAAAGAATGAAATAATGCCATCTGCAGCAACATGGAATGACCGGGAGATTATCATACTAAATGAGATAAGTCAGACAGAGAAGGACAAGTATCATACGGTATCACTTATATGTGGAATCTAAAGAAAATGATACAAATGAACTTATTTACAAAAGAGAAAGAGACTCACAGACTTTGAAAACAAACTTATGGCTACCAAAGGGGAAAGGTGGCGGGGGGATAAATTAGGAGTTTGGGGTTAACATATACACATACTGTATATAAAATAGATAACCAACAAGGACCTACTGTATAGCACAGGGAACTCTACCCAATATTCTGTGATAACCTATATGAGAGAAGAATCTAAAATAGAATATATGTATGTGCATATCAAATCATCATGTTATACACCTTAAATTTACATAATGTTTTACGTCAATCATATCTCAGTAAAACTGGAAAAATATAAGTATACCTCTTTAGATCCAAGGACTAAGGGAGAGATGTGTATAACTTGCCTGGCGTATAGCTGTCAAACTTAAGTATCAGTGTCCTTTTTTGTCCCTTCTAATTTATGGGATGTTTCTAATTTTTTTCTGGGATGTGTACATGGAACTTTTGGCTTGTTTTCTTATAGCAACATCCTGATGTGAAATCAAGTCATGCTAAACAATTTGTTGTAATTATCCTTTTTAATCCTCACGACAGCCTTATGGAATTGATATAAGCCCCATTTCACAGGCAAGGAAACTGAGGCTAAAGTGATGTGCTGCAAGTTATTCAGATGTTATGAGGTTCTGCACATAGAACCTGGTAAAGGAGAGAGGCACAAGACAAGTAATAGCAAAATGGAAATTTTTAAATTAATGTAGAAGAAATACAATAGCGCTTTTAACTGTGGGCTCCTTAAGACTAGAAGCTATATAATATGGTAAAGTTTCCTTAATTAGACCAAAGCAATACTTGAGTGTGCATCCTTTAAATTTTGACATCTGGCATTCAGTCATGCCCTTGTCTGAGGAAAGAACAGAAAATGTGACCTTGAAGAAAAACTTGAATGTAATTAAAGTTAGCAGGACATAGTAGAGTTTGTAAGTAATGTATCAAATATGTTGTACAGGTATTTTACTAAACATCCCCTCTTAATAAGCATTTTTTTAAGTTTTTTTTTAATATCTAGTTTTTACTTCTAAAGAAACAGAATCAAACTCTTACTTTAAATTCTCTTCAGAAAATCTATTTCATGCCAATTACCCGAGGCCTGGGTGCCTCTAGCCCAGGCTCTTGGTAGAACATTTACCTGAGAATGGTTTTCACAGGGAGGATTCTAGTCATCTGGTCAAGAATCGTCAGAAAAACTTCCTCAGATCATGTCAGAATGAAGTAATAATTATAAGTGCTGCTTCTGCTTGGTTATCCAAGACAGGTATTTCAGAGCTGATGCCTCACAAATGCTATTTAAAGAACAATAATTTACACTTTCTGAACATTTATCCTTTCTCCACAGCCCTTTTTCTTTGTGTCTACAAGAGAGAAATGTCCATTTTATAAAAAAGATTTGGCACACAGTTTGTTTTAATAATGGCCCTTGTTTGTTTCATGGGGCTCCTTTTCTCTCTCTAATGTTAATTTAGAAAGGGATATTTCTTAGCAGAACATCCATTAAAGTACATGATTTATGGTAGGATCATCATTCTTTTATGGAACCATCCAGTACCTCCATGAAGTTGATCTCATCTATGAATCTTTAATACAAATAGGCTTACTTTCATTTATCCTAAATTGAGCTTTGGGAAAACTCATTAATTAAACTGTTTAGAAGAGATATACAAATCACTGATCTGTCAGTTTTCTGTCTGTGAAATGGGGAGAGTCGATGGTATTTGCCTAATTTCTATAGATACTGTTATTAGGGAGTATATACGTTTCTTTTTGCTGCTCTAACAATTTGTTACAAACTTAGTGGCTCAAATTTGTTAACTTACCACACAGATTTATTAATTTACAATTCTGGAGGATGGAAGTGATATTGGTCTTGAAGGGCTAAAAGCAAGGTGTAAGCAAAGTTGTGTTCTTTTCGGAGGCTCTAGGGGAGAATCCATTTTCTTAGCTTTCCCGGCTACTAGAGTCCACATTTATGTTGTGACACCTTCCTCCATCTTCAAGGCCAACAGTGTAGCATCTTCAAATATCTGATTTCTGTCATCCCTTTCCTATTCTGACTCTGACACCCCAGCTTCCCTCCTGTAAGGACCCTTGTGATTTCACTGGGCATACGCAAACAATTCAGGATAATCTCCCATCTGAAGGTCCTTAACTTCGTGGCGTCTACAAAGTCTCTTGCCATGTAGAGTAGCATATTCACAGGTTTCAGGGTTAGGATGTGGACTTCTCTGGAGGGCCATTATTCTGCCTGCCACAGGGAGGTACTGATTAAATGTCTGTGACATTAACCTTTACTTACACACAACAAAAATATGTATGTTTGCACAAATTAACACATTTAGTGACTGGCTTGTTGTGGACAGGGAAAGCATATAGTACAGCCTTCTTGGAAGCTACATGGCTTCAGTAATATAAAGGACAGATGCTAAAGAGAACAGTTTATGGAACAGATTTTCTTAATGGGTCAGCAAAGGCAGCACATGAAAGTTTCCCCTTCCCAGGGCTGAGAAAGTATCACAAGGGATCTGGTGAACCATCAGATGGTGAACCATCACATGTATGCCAAAAGCGTACAGAAAGAGATTAAATTTCATGGGGGCATGTGGCTGCATTTTATTACAGTTCAGGAGTCCCTTATGTTTGAAGGGTTTTTTCCCTGCTTTTTGACTTGCCAGCAAAGTTGTCCTGTAGATTACACAACATGTCAACTCACTGAATATTTTCTACTCATTGTAGAGTCTGTGCCTTTAGACTTTAAGAGATAGAGGAATTCTAGACATGTTTTAATCCACTTGTGGATTAGACACACAGAGGCTAATTAACCTGCCCAAAGTCATACAGGCAGCATCTGAGTTACAACCAGTGCTCTACCTTGACACCCACTCCAGGGCTCTAACTTCTATGCCAGGGTACTTCTTACTTCTGTCTGCAAATAAGATGGCAGGTGGCTAAATCTGGATATAACAGTTTTACTTTCATAATAAATAGAGGGGAGTTAGTGCTAGTTTCTGAAATTCAGAGACTCTCTTTTATTTAGGACTGATGATGTTTAAACTAGAAGGAATATAATATTTTCACACTAAAATTTATATTCCACAGGTCTAATAAGAATCGATAAATTATTAGTGCAATTATTATTGCACCTACAATCATTTGGTAAAACAGTTATTGTTCTCTATAATGCTTCTTTTACCCAAATAAATTTTTTAATTGTTTTTTTTTTCCATTTAGTAGAGTTCTACCAACTTCTGAGTTAAAATAAAATCCAAACTTCTCTTAACTTGTAAGGAAAACTGGGCAGTATTCTATTGCTTACTGAGGGAAATCGTAAATTCTTTAATATTCCCCTCAGGGAGAAATGTCAACTTTCTGGGATCTGAGATTATTTTAAGTACTTTATCTTTATACACCCAGAATGTCCCCAGGCTTCCTAAAACAGAGTTTACAAATGAGGCGCCATTAACTGTACAGATCTGAATTTCCTTGGTTCATTAGTTCCCATATGCTGCCTAGCCTCCATCCCATCCCTGAGGCCACCCCTACATTCCATCCTGGTCTCTCTCCAGGGTGGGTCTCAGTTGTGCTCCTCTACCGTCATCTCCTCTCAGAGCAGAAGGGAGAGAGCTTCCCTCCCACACTCAAGCCTACATTTGGTTGTTTTAGTCCCCAAAGAAGCACTTGGTTATCCCCAATTTGATAAAGTTCCCGAGAAGTCTGTTAGCTTCTGCTTTCTCTCTACAAGATCTCTCTTGTCCTGTGGGTTGAAGAATAGAAATGATTAGGTTTCTCCATTTCCCAGTCTCTCCATCCCAGGAAACAGCATGGATCTTAACTGCATGCATATCATCAACTAATGTGGAGAGGTAATGGGGGGATGGGGTGCTGTCAGGCTATCAGGCTCAGCTGGTACCTCCTTTCTACACTGAGTTGTCACTGCCTGTTAACTTATGGTCATGCTGAGTGACTTCTAAGTGGCAGGAATGTCTTCCCAACAGGTCCCTTTTTAATTTTATTTTAGCTTATTATTTAACTAATCTCACTTTTACCCATGACTGTCAGAATTAAACAAAATCTGTTACGTAGGAAACATTAAACCTTTTTTGTTAAGAATTACTTCATTGAAAATGCTTTCAAAATAAGGGAAATCCAAGACAAAAATGACCAAATATCCCATGCTGAATTAAAAGCCGTGTTTTCATTTGCCCAGGTTACCATCCAGTGCATCTTTTAGTGTGTCTGTAACTTATTTTTAAACATGGAAAGAGGTGTGGAAGGAAAACCCTCTGTGCAATCAAGATGTACTTTGAGGGACTTCCCTGGTGGCACAGTGGTTGGGATTCTGTACTCCCAACACAGGGGGCCCGGGTTCGATCCCTCGTCAGGGAACTAGATCCCACATGAATGCTGTAACTAAAGGTTCACATGTCACAACTAAGGAGCAGGTGATCTACAACTAAGACCTGGCACAACCAAATAAATAAGATGTACTTTGATTATAATATTAGTTTGCAGATTGTTTTCAAATAGGATGAGTCATTTCTTTGAAAACTTTCTTTTTTCTCTCAAATTCTGGCTCCCAAAGACATGAAACATACAGATGCTTTATGACATTTTTCCTCTTTTTTCCAACCACCCAAGTACACATATTTTTCTTCCTCGCTCTTCAGGCAGACTCACGAAGGACCTACTTGTGGCAGCAAGCCTGTGGCGTTGGTATTGTTTCCCGGCCTCCGAGCACCTTCTTTGAGCCCCTGGCTCCTCTTGCTTGTTCAAAGGTCTTGGTGTAATAAGTAATATTTAAAAAGTGATATTTCCTGCTGTAGCCGCCTTCATTCTGTCTTCCTGTATTACATGCTATTTTGAGATTACAGCATGTTCTCTGCAGCTGCCTCTCTCAGATTTTGTTCTGTTTCTCTTGTGAAAGCTTTTATGTCAGCCTTCATCTATGTGCTCATGGCTCATAGGGAGAAGTGACTCCTTTGGCTGATTTGTCTGTCTCATATTTTGTTGTAATGTTCCAATTCTGCTTTTCTTGAGATTTCAAGTCTCTCAGACACATTACTTGTTTCTTTACAGGACAGAGGAGTTTTGAGTTCGGTAGAAAAGAATGAGAAAGGAGAGAGATTCATTTGTCCTTATAACCCAGATTCAAATATTTTTAGTACCTGGCCAGCACTGGTCAGATAAAGAAGATATGGTCAAATATGTGTAAAATAGATAACTAAGGAGAACCTGCTGTAGAGCATAGGGAACTCTACTTCACTTTGCTGTACAGTAGAAACTAACACAACATTTTAAAACAACTATACCCCAATTAAAAAGAAAAAGAGAGAAGAAGATATGGTATTGTTTTCCCATAAGGTACAACCTGAGGTGGGGGTGAGGGCAGGTACAGATCAATGAACAGAATTTAGTAACTGGGAAGGAAAGGGACACGTACGTTGCTTTAAGAACTCAGACAGGCTCTGGTCCTCGGGAAGTCTGCTCAGTGAGACTGACATCCAAGTGGAGATCTGACAGCTGAGTGGGAGTTAGCTTGGCGAAATCAAAAGGCTTGTTCCACGGGAAAGAAAGATTTGATGTAAGGGAAAGCAGGATCAACTCAAATTTCTAAAAGGAGGGCATGCAGTGAGGCTTAATCATGTGAGAGTAGAGTGGTAAGCAAAGCAGTGTCTTCTAAACAGTGTTCAGAAGCGGGACTTTTTCCCGAGGGAAAATAGTCTCTAGGAGAGAGATAGGAAGTGTTATAAGTAGGGAAGTGACAGGGTCACTGTGTTATTGCCTTGAGAGTAAATACTGGGCGTGGGAGGCTACAGGATAGGAAGCTGTTTTACATAATCTAGGTAAAATATGCTGGTGGTCTGAACCGAAATGTAGTGGCAGTGTTGGGGAGCAGTGAGTATGTTGGAGAGATACTTTGGCAGTAAGATTGACAGGACTTAAGGAATAATTCTGAATGTAGATGAGGGAGAGGGATTTTCTTGGATGACATGGGTTTCCAGCTTCAACAAACAGGTAGATGTTGACACCTTTCATTGGGTCAGAGAACACGTGAGGAAGAGTGGGTTTGAATTCAGTTTGAAAAACAGTGTGGTTTTCTGTGTGTGAAGGTTAGGGGTGGACATAAACATATAAGGATACAGAGTGCAGGACTGGAAGTACAGGTGGGGAATCATCAACAGCAATTGGTACAAATCCACAATTCCAAATCTCAGATGCTCTGAAAACTGAAAATATTTTGTTTAGAAGTTTCTTGCAAATGCATTTGTAAGCAAAGTCTGACAAACTGATTTAAACTTTAAAATATCTTTATTAACCCCAGGAGTATGATTATTTATACCTGTTGCTGTGGAAATGTTAATGTATTCAATTATGGGGTACTGTTTAAATCCTGCCGTTGGTATTGGTAATAGTATATGCAAGTGCCTTAGATTTCTAAAATCTAAAGAGAAAATCTAATTCTGAACTATCTGGTCTCAGGTGCTTGTGGACTATAATTGAAGTCCTGTGAGTGGGTAAGATCTCTGAAAGATTATGGGAGCTAATAAGTCCTGTCATGGATGTGGTGAACTGTCACTCCGTATCTATTCCAAACTCTGCTCTGCTTTACAGAAACTTGAAAGTGAGAAACTCCATTTTCTCCTTGGAAGCTGCTGTTTGGGATGTAATTTCACAAGACAAATGCACCTCTGCAAGATTTGGAAGATAAAAGTGAGGTGGAGGGCTTCCCTGGTGGCGCAGTGGTTGAGAGTCCGCCTGCCGATGCAGGGGACACGGGTTCGTGCCCCTGTCCGGGAAGATCCCACATGCCGCGGAGCGACTGGGCCCGTGAGCCATGGCTGCTGAGCCTGCGCGTCCGGAGCCTGTGCTCCGCAGCGGGAGAAGCCACAGCAGTGAGAGGCCCGCGTACCGCAAAAGAATCAGTGAGGTGGAGACTGCCCCCTAAGGTGCTACTGGTGAGCAGGCCCACAGACGGTGGGAGAGTCTGGCCTTGGTGGTAGCGACCTGAATGTGCTGTTCTCCCTTTATGGGAGTTCATGACTACGGTAATGGAGGAAGTTACAAATATCAACTACAACCTTGTGAACAGTTGTAAACTAGAGCCTGTGGTAGCTACTCATATGTACTAGTATAATATATTCAAGCATTATAAAGTATGTATAAAGCACATGTTCTGTGTATGCTTTTCCTCTGTCTCCTTTCTTTTTTCCTTCCCATTTAATATATGGTGATGGCCAACTTTATAATTTTGTCCATAGGTATAGCCTATCAAAATAGTACTGTGACTAAACTAAAACAGAATTGAGTATTCATCCAGGGTGGATGCAGTAACTCATGGGACTTTGGGTCTCTTCTTCATGAGAGATGAGCTCCTTTTAATGTGTATGAAGCATAGTTCCGTCATTTTCAGTGGGAGTATGTTGTTCCTAGTGTTGTTCTGTTTTTCAGCTTTACTGAGGAATAAGTGGTAAATTAAAATTGTATATAGTTATGGTGTTCAATGTGATGTTTTGATATATATATACACATTGTGAACTGATTACTATAATCAAGTTAATTAATACACCCATCACCTCACTGGTTACCTTTTTTTGTGGTGAGAACATTTAAGATATACTCTCTTAGTGAACTTCAAGTACATAATACAATACCATTAACTCTGGTCACCATGGTGTACATCAGGCCTCCAGAACTTATTTTTCTTGCATAACTAAAACTTTGTACACTCTGACCAACATCTCCACATTTCCCTTATCCCTCAGCCCATGGCAACCAACATTCTACTTTCTGCTTCTATGAGTTCAACTTTTGTAGTTCCCACATACAACTGAGATCACGCAGTATTTGTCTTTCTATACCTGTCTTACTTCACTTAGCAAAATGTCCTCCAGATTCATCAATGTTGTCGCAAACGTGAGTAATTGACAGGATTTTCTTTTTACAGCGGGGTAATATTCCATTGTGTATATATGCACATACATACAATTTCTTTTTTTAAAAAATTGAAGTACAGTTGATTTATAATATTGTGTTAGTTTCAAGTGTACAGCAAAGTGATTTGGTTATTTTTCCAGATTATATTCCAGTATAAGTTATTACAGGATATTGAATATAATTCCGTGTTATACAGTACATTCTTGTTGCTTATCTATTTTACGTATAGTAGTTTGTATCTGTTAATCCCATACTCCTAATTTGTCTCTCCCCCCACTCCTCTTTTATAACCATAAATCTGTCTTCTATGTGAGTCTGTTTCTGTTTTGTATGTATATTTATTTGTATTATATTTTAGATTCCACATATAAGTGATATCATATAGTATTTGTCTTTCTCTCTTTGACTTACTTCACTAAGTGTAATATTCTCTAGATCCATTCATGTTGCTGCAAATGGCAATATTTCATTCTTTTTTGTGGCTGAGTAATATCCCATTGTATATATATAATACATCTTCTTACACAATCGTCAGTTGATGGGCACTTGGGTTGCTTCCATGTCTTAGCTACTGTAAATAGTGCTGCTATGAACTTTGGGGTACATGTATCTTATTGAATTAATGTTTTCATTTTTTCCAGATATACACTCAGGACTGAGATTGCTGGCTCATATGGTAGCTCCACTTTTTAACTTTTTAAGGACCCTCCATATTGTTTTCCATGGTAGAGGTTTACATTTACATTCCTGACAACGGTGTATGAGTGTTCCCTTTTCTCCACACCCTCTGCAGCATTTATTATTATCTATTATTTATAGACTTTATGAATTATAGCCATTCTGACCAGAGTGAGGTGATACCTCATTGTGGTTTTGATTTGCATTTCTCTAGTAATTAGTGATGTTGGGCATCTATTCATGTGCCTGTTGGCCATCTGTATGTCTTCTTTGGGAAAAAGTCCATTTAGGTCTTCTGTACATTTTTTGGTTGGGTTGTTTTCTTTCTTTTCTTTCTTTTTTTTTTTTTTTTTTGATATTGAGCTGTGTGAACTCTTTGTATATTGGGATATTAACCCCTTGTCAGTCTCATCCTTTGCAAGTATTTTCTCCCAATATGTAGCTTGTCTTTTCATTCTGTTGATGGTTTCATTTGCTGTGAAAAAACTTTTAAATTTGATTAGGTCCCATTTGTTTATTTTTGCTTTTATTTTTTTTGCTTGGGAGACTGATTAAGAAAATATTGCTACAAATTATGTGAGAGAATATTTTGCTTATGTTCTCTTCTAGGAGTTTGATGGTGTCGTGTCTTATATTGAGGTCTTTAAATCATTTTGAGTTTATTTTTGTATATGGTGTGAGAGAGTGTTCTTCTATTTTTAAATTTAATTAATTTTTTTATACAGCAGGTTCTTATTAGTTATCTATTTTATACATATTTGTGTATACATGTCAATCCCAATCTCCCAATTCATGCTACCACCACCCCACCCACACCCCACCGTCACCCTGCCTTCCAACCTTGGTGTCCATACTTTTGTTCTCTGCATCTGTGTCTCTATTTCTGCCTTATAAACCAGTTCCTCTGTACATTTTTTCTGGATTCCACATATATGTATTAATATACGATATTTGTTTTCATCTTTCTGACTTACTTCACTCTGTATGACAGTCTCTAGTTCCATCCAGGTCTCTACAAATGACCCAATTTCATTCCTTTTTATGGCTGAGTAATATTCCATTGTATATATGTACCACATCTTTATCCATTCATCTGTTGATGGGCATTTAGGTTGTTCCCATGTCCTGGCTATTGTAAATAGTGCTGCAATGAACATTGGGGTGCATGTGTCTTCTTGAATTATGGTTTTCTCTGGGTATATGCCCAGTAGTGGGATTGCTGGGTCATATGGTAATTCTATTTTAAGATTTTTAAGTAACCTGCATACTATTCTCCATAGTGACTGTATCAATTTACACTCCAACCAACAGTGAAAGAGGGTTCCCTTTTCTCCACACCCTCTCAAGCATTTATTGTTTGTAGATTTTCTGATGATGCCCATTATAACAGGTGTGAGGTGATACCTCATTGTAGTTTTGATTTGCATTTATCTAATAATTAGTGATGCTAAGCATCCTTTCATGTGTTTGTTGGCAACCTGTATATCTTCTTTGGAGAAATGTCTATTTAGGTCTTCTGCCCATTTTTGGATTCGGTTGTTTGTTTTTTTAATATTGAGCTGCGTGAGCTGTTTATATGTTTTGGAGATTAATCCTTTGTCCGTTGATTCATTTGCAAATATTTTTCCCATTCTGAGGGTTGTCTTTTTGTCTTGTTTGTAGTTTCATTTGCTGTGCAAAAGCTTTTAAGTTTCATTAGGTCCCATTTGTTTATTTTTGTTTTTATTTCCATTACTCTAGGAAGTGGATCAAACAAGATCTTGCTGTGATTTATGTCAAAGAGTGTCCTTCCTATGTTTTCCTCTAAGAGTTTCATAGTGTCCAGTCTTACATTTAGGTCTTGAATCCATTTTGAGTTTATTTTTGTATATGGTATTAGGGAGTGTTCTAATTTCATTCTTTTACAGGTAGCTGTTCAGTTTTCCCAGCACCACTTATTGAAAAGACTGTCTTTTCTCCATTGCATATCCTTGCCTCCTCTGTCACAGATTAGTTGACCATAGGTGTGTGGGTTTATCTTTGGGCTTTCTATTCTGTTCCATTGATCTATATTTCTGTTTTTGTGTCAGTACCATATTGTCTTGATTACTGTAGTTTTGTATTATAGTCTGAAATCAGGGAGTCTGATTCCTCCAGCTCCATTTTTTTCCCTCAAGATTGCTTTGGCTATTTGGGGTCTTTTCTGTCTCCATACAGATTTTAACATTTTTTGTTCCAGTACTGTAAAAAATACCATTGGTAAATTGATAGGGATTGCATTGAATCTGTAGATTGTTTTCTTTAGTATAGTCACTTTCAAAATATTGATTCTTCCAATCCATGAACGTGGTATATGTCTCCATCTGTTTGAGTCATCTTTGATTTCTTTCATCAGTGTCTTATAGTTTTCTGAGTACAGGTCTTTTACCTACTTAGGTAGGTTTCCTCCTAGGTATTCTTTTGTTGTTGCAATGGTGAATGGGATTGTTTTCTTAATTTCTCTTTCTGATCTTTCATTGTTAGTGTACAGGAATGCAAGAAATTTCTGTGCATTAATTTTGTATCCTGCAAGTTTACCAAATTCATTGATCGGCTCTAGTAATTTTCTGCTGGCATTTTTAGGATTATCTATATATAGTATCGTGTCATCTGCAAACAGTGACAGTTTTACTTCTTCATTTCCAATTTGGATCCCTTTTATTTATTTTTCTTCTCTGATTACTGTGGCTAGGGCTTCCAAAACTATGTTGAATAATAGTGGCAAGAGTGAACATCCTTGTCTTGTTTCTGATATTAGAGGAAATGCATTCAGTTTCTCACCATTGAGAATGATGCTTGCTGTAGGTTTGTTGTATATGGCCTTTATTATGGATGTAGGTTCCCTGTATGCCCACTTTCTGGAGAGTTTTTGTCATAAATTGGTATTTAATTCTGTCAAAAGCTTTTTCTGCATCTGTTGAGATGATCATATGGTTTTTCTTCTTCAGTTTGTTAATATGGTGTATCACATTGATTGCTTTGCGTATATTGAAGAATCCTTGCATCCCTGGGATAAATCCCACTTAATCATGGTGAATGAGACTTTTAATGAGTTGTTAGATTCTGTTTGCTAGTATTTTGTGGAGGATTTTTGCATCTATATTCATCAGTGATATTAGTCTGTAATTTTCTTTTATTGTAGTATCTGTCTGGTTTTGGTATCAGAGTGATGATGGCCTCGAAGAATGAGTTTGGGAGTGTTCCTTCCTCTGCAATATTTTGGAAGAGTTTGAGAAGGATGGGTGTTAGCTCATCTCTAAATGTTTGATAGAATTCACCTGTGAAGGTATCTGGTCCTGGACTTTTGTTTGTTGGAAGATTTTCAATCATAGTTTCGATTTCAATACTTGTGATTGGTCTGTTCATATTTTCTGTTTCTTCCTGGTTCAGTCTTGGAAGGTTATACCTTTCTAACAATTAGTCCATTTCTTCCAGGTTGTCCATTTTACTGGCATAGAGTTGATTGTAGTAGTCTCTTATGTTGCTTTATATTTCTGTGGTGTCCATTGTAACTTCTCCTTTTTCCTTTCTAATTTTAGTAATTTGAGTCCTGTCCCTCTTTTTCTTGATGAGTGTGGTCAAAGGTTTATCTTCTCAAAGAAGCAGCTTTAAGTTTATTGATCTTTGCTATTGTTTTCTGTGTTTGTATTTCATTTATTTCTGCTCTGATCTTTATGATTTCTTTCCTTCTGCTAACTTTGGGTTTTGTTTGTCCTTCTTTCTCTAGTTCCTTTAGGTGTAAGTTTAGATTGTTTATTTGAGATTTTTTTTTTGTTTCTTGAGGTAGGATTGTATTGCTATAAACTTCCCTTTTAGAACTGCTTTTGCTGTATCCCATAGGTTTTGGATCATCATGTTTTCATTGTCATTTGTCTCTAGGTATTTTTTGATTTCCTCTTTGATTTCTTCAATGATCTCTTGGTTGTTTAGTAACGTGTTGTTTAACCTCCATGTTTTTGTGTTTTTTACATTTTTTTCCCTGTAATTCATTTCTAATCTCATAACATTCTGGTCAAAAAAGATGCTTGATATGATTTCAATTTTCTTAAATTTACCGAGGCTTGATTTGTGACCCAAGATGTGATCTATCCTGGAGAATGTTCTGTGTGCACTTGAGGAGAAAGTGTAACCTGCTGTTTCGGATGGAATGTCCTATAAATATCAATTAAATCTATCTGGTCTATTGTGTCAGTTAAAGCTTGTGTTTCCTTCTTAATTTTCTGTCTGGATGATATGTCCATTGGTGTAACAGTCCCCCACTGTTACTGTTACTGTTCATCTCCTCTTTTATAGCTGTTAGCATTTGCCTTATGTATTGAGGTGCTCCTATGTTGGGTGCATATATATTTATAATTGTTATATCTTCTTCTTGGATTGATCCTTGATCATTATGTAGTGTCCTTCCTTGTCTCTTGTAACATTCTTTATTTTAAAGTCTATTTTATCTGATATGAGTATTGCTATTCCAGCTCTCTTTTGATTTCCATTTGCATGGAATATCTTTTTTCCATCCCCTCACTTTCAGTCTGTATGTGTCCCTAGATCTGAAGTGGGTCTCTTGTAGACAGCATATATATGGGTCTTGTTTTTCTATCCATTCAGTGAGCCTGTGTCTTTTGGTTGGAGCATTTAATCCATTTACATTTAAGGTAGTTATCAATATGTATGTTCTGTTGGCATTTTCTTAATTGTTTTGGATTTGTTTTTGTAGGTCTTTTTCTTCTCTTGTGTTTCCCACTTAGAGAAGTTCCTTTAGCATTTGTTGTAGAGCTGCTTTGGTGGTGCTGAATTCTGTTAGCTTTTGCTTGTCTGTAAAGCTTTTGATTTCTCCATTGAATCTGAATGAGATCCTTGCAGGGTAGAGTAATCTTAGTTGTAGGTTCTTCCCTTTAATTGCTTTAAATATATCATGCCACTCCCTTCTGGCTTGTATAATAGTTGTTGAGAAATCAGTTGTTAACCTTATGGGAATTCCCATGTATGTCATTTGATGTTTTTGTCTTGTTGCTTTCAATAATTTTTCTTTGTCTTTAATTTTTGTCAATTTGATAACTATGTGTCTCAGCATGCTTCTCCTTGGGTTTATCCTGGCTGGGACTCTCTGCACTTCCTGGAATTGGGTGGCTAATTCCTTTCCCATGTTAGGGAAGTTTTCGACTATAATACTTTCAAATATTTTCTTGGGTTCTTTCTCTCTTCTCCTTCTGTGACCCCTATAATGTGAATGTTGGTGCATTTAATGTTGTCCCAGAAATCTCTTAGGCTTTCTTCATTTCTCTTCATTCTTTTTCTTTATTCTGTTCCATGGCAGTGAATTCCACCATTCTGTCTTCCAGGTCACTTATCTGTTCTTCTGCCTCAGTTATTCTGCTATTGATTCCTTCTAGTGTATTTTTCATTTCACTTATTGTATTGTTTCATCTCTGTTTGTTTGTTCTTTAATTCTTCTAGGTCTTTGTTAAACATTTCTTGCATCTTCTTGATCTTTGTCTGCATTCTTTTTCTGAGGTCCTGGATCATCTTCACTATCATTATTCTGAATTCTTTTTTGAAAGGTTGCCTATCTCCATTTCACTTAATTGTTTTTCTGGGGTTTTATCTTGTTCCTTCATATGGTACATAGTCCTCTGCCTTTTAATTTTGTCTATCTTTCTGTGAATGTGGTTTTCGTTCCACAGGATGAAAGATTGTAGTTCTTCTTTGGGAGTGTTCTAATGTCATTGATTTACAAGTAGTTGTCCAGTTTTCCTAACAACACTTGTTGAAGAGACTGTCTTTTTTCCTTTGTGTATTCTTGACTCCTTTGTTGTAGATTACCTGACTAAAGGTGTGTGGATTTACTTCTGGGCTCTCTACTCTGTTCCACTGATCTATATGTCTGTTTTGTGCTGATATCACTCTGTTTTGATTACTGTAGCTTTGTAGTATTGTCTGAAGTCTGGAAGTGTTATGCCTTCAGCTTTGTCCTTTTTACTCAAGATTGCTTTGGTAATTCTGGACCCTTTTTGGTTCCTTATAAATTTTAGGATTATTTGTTCTAGTTCTGTGAAGACTGTCATGGGTATTTTGATAGGAGTTACCTTAAATCTGTATATTGTTTTGGGTAGTCAAGGCATTTTAACAATATTAATTCTTCCAGTCCAAGAGCATGGGATATCTTTCCATTTCTTTGAATAATCTTCAATTTCCTTTTTCAGCACATAGATCTTTCATCTCCTAGGTTACGTTTATTCCTAGGTATTTTTTTAAATGCAATTTTAAATGGGATTGATTTTTGTTTTTACTTTCTCTTTCTGGATATTTCATTGTTAGTGTCAAGATATGCAAAAGATTTCTGTGTATTAATCTTGTATTCTGCTATTTTGCTTAATTTATTTACTAGTTCTAATAGTTTTTGTGGGGAGACTTTAAGTTTCTCTATATAGAGTCATCTGCAAATAATGCATTTTACCTCTTCCCTTCCAATTTGGGTACCTTTTATTTCTTTTTCTTGTCTGACTGCTGTGGCTAGGAATTCCAACACTACGTTGAATAGAAGTGGTGAAAGTTGGTATCCTTGTCTTGTTCCTGAATTTTGCAGGAAGGCTTTCAGTGTTCACAATAGAGTACTATGTTGGCAGTGGGTTTGTCACAAATGGCCTTTATTAGGTTCAGATATGTTCACCTTATCCAATTTGGTGATAGTTTTTATCATGAATGGATGGTGAATTTTGTCAAATGCTGTTTCTGCATCTATTGAGATGATTATGTGGTTTTTGTCTTTCTTTTTGTTAATGTTGTGTATCATATTGATTTGTGTATGTTGAACCATCCTTGTGACATAGGAAGGAGTCTAACTTGATTATGGTGTATGATACTTTTTACATTTGTTGGGTTTGCTTTGTTAGTATTTTGTTGAGGATTTTTGCATCTTTATTCATAGAAGATATTTGCCTGTGATTATCTTTTTTTGTAGTGTCTTTGTCTGGTTTTGGTATCAGAGTGATGGTATCTTCATAAAATATATTTAGGAGTATTTCCTGCTCTTCAATTTTTTGGAATAGTTTGAGAAGGATAAGTTCTTTTTTGTATGTTTGGTAGAATTCCCCAGTGAAGCCGTCCAGTTGTGGACTTTTGTTTGCAGGAATTTTTTTAAATTACAGATGAGATTTCACTTCTAGTGATCAGTCTGTTCAAATTATCTGTTTCTTTTCTACTCCATTTTGGCATCCTGTATGTTTCTAGAAACTTGGCAATTTCTTCTCAGGTGTCCAATTTGTTGACATATAACTGTTCATCTTGTTCTACTATAATTGTTTTGGGTATTTCTGTGGTATCAGTTGCTTTTTCTCCTTTTTCATTTCTTATTTTGTTTATTTGGGTCCTCTCTTGTTTCTTCTTTGTGGTCTGGTGAAATGTTTGCTAATTTTGTTTATCTTATAAAAAAACAGCTCTTGGTTTTATTCATCTTTTCTATTTTTTTTTACCTTCATTATTTATTTCTTCTCAGATCTCTATTATTTCCTTCCTTCTGCTGACTTTGGTCTTTGTTTGTTCTCCTTTTTCTAATTCTTTTAGATGGTAGGTTAGATTACTTATTTGAAATTTTTCTTGTTTCTTGAGTAAGGTCTGTATTGCTATGAACTTCTCCCTTAGGACTGCTTTTGCTGTAGCCCACAGATTTTGTAGCACTGTGTTTTCATTTTTGTTAATCTCAAGGTATTTCTGATTTCTTCTTTGTTTTTGTCACTGAACCATTGGTTTTTTAGTAGCATATTGTTTAGTCTTCATGTGATTATTTTTCTCATTTTTCTTTCTGTGATTGATTTCTAGTTTTATACCATGTGGTCAGAAATGATGCTTGAAATAGTTTCTATCTTCTTGAATTTGTTGAGGCTTATTTTGTGACATAGTATGTGTTCTATCTTAGGTAGTGTTCCATGTGTTCTTGAGAAGAATGTATATTCTGGTTTGGGGGGATGTAGTGTATACATCAACTAAGTCCAATTGGTATATTGTGTCATTTAGGACCTATGTTGCCTTATCGATTTTCTGTTTGGATGATCTATCCATTGATGTCAGTGGGGTGTTAAAGTCTCCTACTACTATTGTATTATGGTCGGTTTCTCCCTTTATGTCTGTTAGTATTTGTTTTATATATTTTGGTGCTCCTATATTGGGGGCATATATGTTAATGAGTGTAATATCTTCTTATACTGATCCCTAAATCATTATATAATGTCCTTGTCTTTCTTCATGGCCTTTGTTTTAAAGTCTATTTTGTCTGATATAAGTAGTGCTATATTCCTGCTTTCTTGTCATTTCCATTTGTATGAAGTATCTTTTTCCATCCCCTCACTTTAAGTTGTGTTGGTCTTTTGCCCTGAAGTCTCTTATAGGCAACATATTGCAGGTTCTTTTTTTTTTTTTAATCCAATCTGCCACTCTGTGTCTTTTGATTGAAGCATTTAGTCCATTAACCTTTAAAGTAATTATTGATAGATATGTACTTATTGCCATTTTAATCATTGTTTTCCAGATGTTTTTGTAGTTCTTCTTTGTTCATTTCTTATTTTTCATTTTGTGGTTTGATGATTTTCTTTTGTAATCCCTGTGTTCTCTTCTTTTTGGTTTTTGTGAATCTATGTATATTTTTTATTTCTGGACCATGGAGTTCTATTATGTTGACACATAACTATACCTACTTGCTTTACACTGGTAGTCATTAAGTTCAAACACAGTGTAACAGATCTACATTTTTATACTCTCCTCCCCCAAGTTTTGTGATTTTGATGTCCTATTTTACATCTCCATTCCTACCCTTTTGCTGTGTGTTATGGTAATAATTACTGTTACAATTTTTTGACTGTTTTTAAACCTATGTACTGGCTTATTTAAGTGATCTTCAATCCTCTTATATATTTGCCTTTCCTACTGTGATTTTCCCTTTCCCATAGATCCTTTTTTCTTTTCTATTTTTTTCTTCTTCTTTTCTATTTAGAGGAGATTGCTTAATAATTCTTTTAGGGTAGGTTTAGTATTGCTGAATTCTTTTAGTTTTTGCTTGCCTGAGAAATTCATTGTCTCTCCTTCTATTCTAAAGGATAATCTTGCAGGCTTTCCCCTTTCAGGACTTTGAATATGACATGCAACTCCCTTCTGGCCTGCAACATTTCTGCAGAGAAATCAGCTGATAGACTTATGGGGCTACCCTTGTAATTGACTGTTTTTCTCTTGCTATCTTTAGAACCCTCTCTTTGTCTTTCACTTTTGCCATTTTAATTATGATATGTCTTGGTGTGTGTCTGTTTGGGTTCATTTATTTGGGACCCTCTGTGCTTCCTGTACCTGGATATCTGTTTCCTTCTTTAGGTTTGGGAAGTTTTCATCCATAATATCTTCAAATACATTTTGATCCCTTTCTCGCTCTCTCTTCTCCTTCTGGAACCCCTATTATGCATATGTTGGCACATTTTATATTATCCCATAGACCTCATATGTTGCTTTAATTTTTTTAAATTTGTCTTTCTGTCTACTGTTCTGATGGGGTGGTTTCCATTATTCTATTTTCCAGATCAGTTATTCATTATGCCTTCTTGTCATTTAATTGGCTATTCATTGCTTCTAAACTGGATTTTATCTCAGCAATTTAATTGTCTAATTTATTTTTTTTTTCTTGACTGCATTAGGTCTTTGTTATGTGCTCTGGCTTTCTTTAGTTGCAGCAAGTGCGAGCTACTCTTCCTTGTGGTGTGCGGGCTTCTCATTGTGATGGCTTCTCTTGTTGCAGAGCATGGGCTCTAGGAGCACAGGCTTCAGTAGTTATGGCACACAGGTTTCAGTAGTTGCAGCCTGAGGGATCTGTGGCACACAGGCTTCAGTAGTTGTGGAGCACAGGCTTAGTTGCTCTGCGGCATGTGCAATCTTTCTGGACCAGGGCTCGAACCTTTGTCCCCTGCATTGGCGGGAGGCTTCTTAACCACTGTGCCACTAGGGAAGCCCCTAATTGTCTAATTTTGATCAGTTCATCTGTATAGTTTCTAGTTCCTTGTTACAGTGATCTGCATTTCTATTAATAATCTTAATAGACCTAACCCCTGAGTACTCCTCAGTGTGCTGACAATAGTCATCACCACTCCACCTGGACCACAGCCTAGGCCCTCCATGTTGTCTCTGTGTAGCTAGATGAATCCCCTCCCAGGGCCTGTCTACCGGAGATTCAGTGCTTAGCCACCATGCACTCCTGTCAAGCTGTTCACATGCATTTTGACAACATTCATGTTGCTACACCCACCACCCTTTGCAGGTACAGACAATGGTCTCTGAGACCTTGTCCACATCACACCCCAGGCACCCCGGTCTGTCTATGCACAGCTAAGCAAAGTCTCTGCCAGATCTTTTTGCAGTGTGGCATAAGCAGAGCTGGGGTGTTTGCCCCCTTTGATTGTGAAGGGTGGCAAGGTGGAAACTCCCAGTGCAAGGCTCTTTCTGCCCTGATTGTCAGCAAGCTAGCACATGTGCAATTCTCATGAGTAGATTCTAGGTTTCTCCAGCACTTTTGTCTGACTTAGTGGATTTTCCGGCAGGCAAGGGGGCCTGTCTCCTCCACACTGGTTTTTCAGTTGACGCTTAGGTTAATTCCGTATCTTTGCTATTGTGAATAATGCTGCAATGAATATGAAAGTGCAGATATCACTTCAAGATACTGTTTTCATTCCTTTTGGACATATACTCAGAAGGGGTATATATTATTGGATCATATGGTAGTATTTTTAATTTTTTGAGGACCCTCTGTACTGCTCTCCATAATGGCCGTACCAATAGTGCACAAGGATTCTTTTTTCTCTGCATCCTTGTGAATAATTTTTATCTTTTGTCTCTTTGATAATAACCATTCTACCAAGAGGTAATATCTCATTGTGGTTTTGATTTGCATTTCCCTGATAATTAGTGATTTGAGCATTTTCATATACCTATTGGCCATTTATATGTTTTCCTTTCAGAAATGTCTATTTGGGTCCTCTGCCCACTTTTAACTTATCTGTTTAGGTTATATGTTTGTTTGTTTGCTATTGAATTGTTGCTAGCACTTAAGTGTGGATGGAAGAATGTATCTGGGTATTGAGTAACCAATGGAATATAGATCCAACTCATTCTATTCTAATATGTAATCCTTACTTCAGGGGTTAGAAGGCCAAAACTACATTTTCCATACTCCTTTGCATTTAGGATTCTGGAAACGATTTGGATTCTACCAGTTGGATGTCCCTATGTGAGATTTAGAAAGTTAATGTAAAGTGAGGGTAATTCTGCTGCTGTGTATGCTGCTTCAGTTTTAAGAACCATCTGGAAGTGGCATCTTTCCCATTCTGGAGTCAGTAGATGAACCAGTGCCACCTTCACAATTTGACAAATGGCTTCCTGGTTTAAGGGACAGTCTTTTGTTTTGTGTCCTTGAAGATGTTCCTGAAAGTTCAACCTTGAGTCTGTTTCTTAGACTTTCCCAATGACTCTGTAGGTAATTTAATACCCTGTAGCAAATCCCTTACTGCTTACACTAGCTAGAGAAAACTGTGTTTTCTGCAGTGAATTCCAAGTGACAAAATTGCTCAGGGAAAAGCCTGAGAGAAAACAATTTATGACTCATGATAAGAGGAGAGAACTCCACAAAAATGAAATGGAGTAAACAGAGAAGAGAAAGGGGAAAAATAGTGTAATGTCATGGAAAACAATAGGAAAGAAATCAGCAACAGATTTAACATAGGCCATGCCATGGACGGTAAGAAAAATCATTTATCTACCATTGTTGTCGGAATAGGCAAACTGAGGGCATTTTTGTTTGTTTGTTTTTACCCTCTAGTGTTTCTAGTGAATATATGACAAAACATGGCACAGGCTTATCACAGAAATCAGAATAAAGCCAGCTTTGTGGAACCCTTCTTCTAGAGAAGAGAAAGGAAGAGAGGCTTGTTCTATCAAGAGAGAATTGAGAAAAGATAGGCTCTAGGAAACTCACTGCTCCATGGCTCCCTTATCCATTTAGGGTCAGGGCAGTCTGTAGCTTTGGGAAACCATGTTTCTTGATATTCTCACAGCTCAGTAGCCATCCACAAAAGCAGCTCACTCAAATTTCTTTGGTATTGGGCAAGTATGCACAACTAAAGATATGCTGGCCTCTTGTTTTCACTCTATTCTGACCAATTAAAAGATGATCACTACCATATACTTTGCTTTCAACATGATAGAAACAACTCATAGTTACATAGGTGTTAGCAATCTTGTGTATTTCTTTCATACTCTTCAACTATTTCACCTCTCACAGCACCCCTTATTCCTCTACATTTTTGTCTCCATCAGGTTGCCATTATATTACTTAGAGCTTACTTGGGCTGCTGTATATATCAGTTAAAAGCCTTTTTAAAAAATATAGAAACTTAGAAACTTTCCCTTCCAATCTTTAATATGAATCTTCTAATGATTTCATTTACCTGCTTTTGTTTCATAGTAATGGCCATTTTGTCTTTGGTATCTTCTTCTAGAGAGGATCATAGATACCACAGTATTAACTCCTGTACTTCCAAAAAGCCTCTATGTAACCTACAATATCAAAAGCACACTATTATAGTTACCACTTACTAAGATGAAGTCAAGCTGGGACTATCACAGTCACTGTGAAATTTACAGATAATTATGATAGCACATCTTCTACTGTTCCATATTTTTAGCATTTAGAATAATGTCTAAACAAAAAAGGTACTTGTTAATTATTTGACATCCATCGACTTCCTCTCATAAAGATTATTTTAGCTTCATGGTCTATCTATTTGCATTTTTTAGTCCTTTACCAGGACAATGTCATCCTCAAGCCTATAGAAATTATGCTTTATTGTGTTTTTCTTCTTCTAGGCCATTTATTCAAATGCTTGATGGAAATGACCCCAGATAAAACTGGCAGACTGTGCTATTAGCATTTAGAAAAGTACTCATTTGCTCCTTTTGTTTTCTATTTCTTAGACTACATTCTATTTCTTAGGGTTAGCGTTAGGGTCTTAGAATTCATTATTAAAACATCCCAATGCTAATTTTTAAAGAAGACCTTAATTAGGGGAACTTATCAATTTTTGCTAGTCTGAATACAATACATAGTCTAGATTTCACTTGCCCACATGATTATTCTTCAGATTTCTACTATATTAAAATAGGCATTGTGGGAAAAAATCACATTGTCTCTCACTTATTACTTTAGATAAATGAAACTAAGATTAGTCTACTAAACATGGCATTCACAGAAACAACTCAATAGCAGAGGGACAGCATAGTAGGTGCTGTATTTTGGTGGGTGATAATAAATTCAATACCAATGTTTTTGATAATTCTTCAGGAAGAAGTATAATCCAAAGGTGTGTCATTTTACACAGATTGAGTAGAAACTGCTACAGAAATTGTACAAATTTGAATAGAATTACTCAAAGGCATACAGTACAAAAAAAGAAAGATTGTTAGACAAAAAAGCCAAATGATGAAATATAACCACTGTGCCATCTTGAAATAGCTATGTGTTTTGATTTTTGAAACTTCTATAAAAAAGAAGCCTATAAATATAATACAATGTTCCTGCCTCTTGTATATATATGCTTGACTGTTCTGACTGGCGGGTAGGGTCTATGGGTATGTGTTTATGTGTGTATATATATATATGTTAAAAATTATATACAACTAAAAATTATATATAATTTAAATTATATATTAAATTATTAAAATTATATATATTAGCAAATGTGAATTTATTTTAAAAATTTTTCTTGAAATATAGTTGATTTACAATGTTGTGTTAATTACAGGTGTACAGCAAAGTGAGTCAGATATATATATATATATATATATATATATATACATATATTCCTTTTTAGATTCTTTTCTATTATAAGTTTTTACAAGATATTGAGTATAGTTCCCTGTGCTATACAGTAGGTCCTTGTTGGTTATCTATTTTATATATAGTAGTGTGTATATTTTAATCCCAAACTCCTAATTTATCTCTTCCTCCCCTGTTTCCCCTTTGGTAACCATAAGTTTGTTTTCCATTTCTGTGAGTCTATTTTGTGGGTATAATCTATTCTTTGTATTGAGGGAAAGACAACTTTAAGGGTAACAGGAAATTTTTTTTTCTATTATGGGTAATCAGGCCACAGGTTTGCATCAGTAAGCCTTCTGTTGTGCACACTCCCTCTTTCTCTCTCCCATGAACATGCATGCACACACACACACCATCCCCCCCACATACACTCTGTCTATCATTTGATCTCCACACCCATCCAACCAATCCTACTTGATCCTCAATGTCAGCACTGTAAGTTGGTCTATTTTTTCTGTCAGGACATCTAACATCATTTCATTTCTAAAGCTCTCCTAGAACTGAATCACTGTGTGAATTAATGCTTTGAGGCTCTGTAGGTATGTGTACCTGCAAATCATCTTATTCACCCCAAAAGGTAGATGTTCCTCAACAATTCTTTGGGAAACACCACCATATTCTCTTTATGCACACATCTATTAAATTGTGTCTTTTCAGTGAATTTAAGCCACAGGTGTGGACTTGGAATCTTGCTCCCCACCGCCACCCCCACCCAGGTTGTTTTAACACCGCACCCAATATTGTTTTCTGGCTCCTTACCTGCCCTGTTCAGGTCTTCTCGTACATTTCTATGCAAGTGCAAGAAGGGCTGTGAAAACAAATTTTGACACAGTAATGTCTAAATAGGCATTAAACAAGTACTCTCCATGAACACTGTCTAACTATTTAGTGTACTTTTCAGCTGCCAGAGGAAACCAGGAAACACGACAACATGGTTAGGCATAAACAGGATGTTTTTAAAATAATTGCTCTTCTTTTTAAAAATTGTTATTTTAGAAAATAGGTTTTATAGGAATTATCAGGTACTTTTTGTAAGGAAGAATTTAAGACTTTGGGATAAACTAAAGAAACTACTAGATATCCTTTCAGTGGCATGCTGGAGCCTCCAGGAGATTATCTGATTCTGTAAAGGACTCTGCACCTTTCATTGCTTTTGAACTATTTTACAACTCTCTAAATTGTATATAGCTGATAACCATATAATAATTCTTCTAATTCTAGCCGTGGAAAAAGCCACTTTGGGTCCATTTGTAAGTTAATTTCAACATTCCCTTACTTCATATAAATTAATGGGTCTGACTTCTCCTTTGAACAAGCTGCAACATTGATCTGGTTCCCTTTTTATTTAATGAATTAAATAAAATCTTTTGATATGTTCATTTTATATCTTTAAGAGAGTCATGATTTTACTATCCTTTCTTAAAATTTCTCTTTTAACTCTACAGTATGGAAATTTAAAATCAAAGTTTAATATTTTAAAAGACTTCTACTGGTGTGGGTGTTTTTCCATCTTAACTGAAATAATATGAAAACTCAGTTGCTACTATCTATTTAATAGCACCATAATTACTACTGTGATTAAACACATATGCACATAAACACACAACAAAACTCTGATTTGGCCTGCTAAGAAGCAAAGAAAAAAATGCATGATTATTATAATAGCTTACTGTGTTTTTTTAAGGAATATAGTGAGTGAGGTGATTCCATACATCCATCTTTGGCTGTTGATATTTTATACATAGGAAACCTACCCAGAGCAAGCCCTCATCCAAAGGTGTCACATGAGATGACTGTTAATAGTGAAGACTGCTTAAGGCAAAACCGTGAGGTGGTGAAGTTTAACTTGACATATCTTGTTTTTATGCAACACCTACTGATCACTTCCTGTCCCCAAACATATCACTTTTTCTTTCTTTTATTGAAGACACGTTTCCAAGGCCAGTATATATTTGCCTAGGAAAAGTGGAAAACAGAAAGGGTTTGGGCTTTTGTTTGAATCTGACCTTGGTTCAAATTCCTGCTATGTCAATAGTGACGTGAACTGGGCAACTTAATACATGTTCTGACCTCCAGTTGACAAGGAAGTAACAACTGTCAGAAGAGCATAGTATTAGGTGCTGCTTATATGATGCCTAGCTCAGTATGTATGCATTCCCTTCCTCTTCTCACCCATGATGTTCACAGTTTTATGGAGGGGCAAGCAGCAAATACACTACAGCCATGCCTCATATATATTGTGGGTTCTGTTCCAGACTACCTCAATAATGTGAATATTGCAATAAAGCAAGTCACATGAATTTTTTGGTTTCCCAGTGTATATAAAAGTTATATTTACACTATATTGTAGTCTTTTAAGTGTGCAATAACATTATGTCTAAAAACATAATGTACATACCTTCGTTAAAAACAATTTTGCTGGAAAAGTGGTGCCAATAGAGTTGTTCAATAAAAGGTTGCCACAAACCTTCAATTTGTAAAAAAAATCTGCAAAACATAATAAAGCAAAACACAATCAAACAAGGTATGCCTGTAAACGTGGTTTTGTATATGCAAACCTATATGGAAATTCTTGTGAATACTAAAGTTTGACAAACCCTGATCGATTAGAGAGAGGAATAAGAGGAAAATCTATACGCAGGGTTAGGATATATTGAGTTAAACAGGATTGTCTGATTTATGACCATATAGGCACCCAAACCTAAATTTTTCATCCCCTGTCTACATAGCCATTCACATGCTTGTCTTACAGTTTTATCCCATTCTACTTTACCATTAAGCCCCTATCATCTTAATACATGTTCAAATATTTCTTTTAAGAATTAAATGGGTTAATGTATTTGAAAGCACAAGCCCAGGATGTGGCATATGGAAAGTGTTCAATAAAATTTGTTGGATTTGAAACTAAGTCTTGCTTTTTTATTAAATCCACAAGGACACTATTCTTTTTTTTTTAATTTTCATTTTATATTGGAGCATAGTTGATTAACAATGTTGTGTTAGTTTCAGGTGTCCAGCAAAGTGATACAGTCATACATATACATGTATCAATTCTTTTTCAAATTCTTTTCCCATTTATGTTATTACAGAATATTGAACAGTGTTCCCTGTGCTATACGGTAGGTCCTTGTTGGTTATCTATTTTAAATATAGCAGTGTATACATGTCAAAATACACTATTCTTTGAAACAAAGTGGAGTAAAACATGGCCAAATGCTTCCTGAATTTCCAGCTTTGCCATTTTCCATCACAGTCCTTCTGAATAGCTAAAAGTCACACACATTTGGGTTTCAGTCTCTAGACCCCTGGCCGGCTCTTAGCTGATTGCTGACCAGTCCCACTATGCTGTTAGTCACTAAGGTGTTAAAATAACTGTTAATATATTCTCCCTTCGGGGATCTCTGATCTTAACTGGTGAAAGAGGATCTTACCATTGCTCTAGTCTTGAGAGCCCAAGCAGCTGGCAAGAATCTCCCTCTCTCATTTTACTCCTCTCAGGCCTGCCTCTTAGGTTAGTAAATTTTGTGATGGACAAAATACAAAAAGCAAAATGAAGACATGTATAGATCCCTGACAGTAATGAGCTGCTAGTTAGATGTAAGGCGGGGTTTTTTTGAGATTTTTATTTATTTATTTTTGTGAAAGGCAAAATTACTGAAAACATTCTAAGTTTAAATTATTAACCTTAACACTTCTTACTTTTATGGAACACATTCTAAACATCTTCTCAGATCAGATGGAGAGAGAAGTAGGAATATATAATTATTGCTATTTTTAGTATAAAAAGAAACTAAACGGAGGAATGAAAGGATGCTTTAAAGATGTTTTTACTGACTTCTTAATTTTTATTTATCACATCTTTAAGCAATGCATACCAATGAATCATAAATAAATAAGTTTTTCACCAATGTGTACAAAACTGTACCAACTATTCCCTTTTGGCCTTTAGTCTCAATAGAAATTAATTATTCCAATAATAATTCAAGGAGGGGGGGTTAAGTAGACTTCATCTTAATATTGTCTTTGGATTCTCAAACATACTGAACTGTTAATCAGAATTTTGTCAGAGCTGAGTCCCCTACGTGAGAAAAGCAAAGATTATGTAATCACAGGAGTTCAATTCTTCCCACAGCAGAAGAAAGAACTGTATTTAATTTCTGATCGCTCTTTTAATATTTCCCACAGTTCCAAGTACATTGGGAATACAGTGAGACCCTGATTAATAGATCTTTTAGGAATGAAATTCATTTATCAAAAAGTTTAAAAAATAGTTCAACTCAAAAATCAATACATTATTTAATCAAAGTTGCACAGTCCACGGGCCTGAAGGGTCAAAGCCCTGTATAGGTTCTAGTAGCCACCCCCAGCTGAAGGTTCACAAGTTTGAACTAGACAAAGTTGCGATTTCCAAATTTTATCTTCTATTTGTACATTTTCTTGAATCAACTTTTAAAAAACTTCATTGCCTTTTTTATGTTTTCCTCTACTTTTCTAAAATAGGAAAGATTCTGATCTCCTTCATTCAAATACTGACCTTTATTTCCCTTTTATGCCTTTAATTTTTAATTCTATACAATCTATGTTGGACATCTATAAGCAGGTAGACCTTTGGTGGGGCTGACAAGAGTCACTGAATCACATTTGTACACTTAGATATCAATTCCCAGGGGGTTCAGGGAGTAAAAGTGTCTGTTTTCCTTGGGTTTTGAAATTTGGAATCTTCTTTTCCCACCATAGTTCTATCTTCTTTTTGGATCTATTCTCAGCCTCTTTCCCACTTCCCCTCTGAGCAGGGAGGCAGGGTGGCGAGATGGAAAGAGTTTTGGGAGCCACACAGACCTGGGCTTGAGCTGGGTTATGAGACTTGGTTTTTCAGCTGAAAAGAAAACAATACATACTTTCTGGCTTGAGACAGAGGGAATGTATGTAAAGCCTCTGATACATTATAGACACTGAATAAATGTCAGCTGTTATTGCACATAATACAGACACTCCTTTACACAATGTAACCCATCTCTCCACCCTATTGCCAACTCATATTTTCTGTTTCCCAAAACACTTGATATTAATTCAATTAGTATTTAATGCAACTTTTCTGAACCCCTAGAAAGTAGTATAATCTAGTAGTATTTTACCCCTGGTAATTAAATTTCTGACCAATAAATATATCTTTGGAATTATCTTTTTCATTAACAGAGACATGAGTATATTCACTATTCTTAAACACTGACTGATTATCTGAATTCAGTAAACAATAGATTTTGCTGTCTTCAGGCAGAAGTTGATAAAGTATCTTTTGGGAAGAGAGATGAGGAGAGGTTCTTTTGATCTCTTTCTAGATTATAGAGCCGGGAAAACACACTTTTTCTCCAGATGTAGAAATAGAAGGCTTAGGTGCTGAATTGCCTACACTTGGAAAGCTAGCAGTTCTCAGAAAAAGCCAGGTGATCTGACTCCTTAGTTTGCTCCCAGTGAGAGGGTTGGCCACAGGCAAACACTGTGTCTACTGCAGCTAGTTCTTTCCCCCTGTTTAGTTGCTGGAAGAAAGTTCCCAAGTGTGACCTAGAGATCAAGATGAGGGTAGGCTTTAGGCCATCTCTGATCCCTATCTTTGTTATATGCTCCAAAATTCTGCATAGACATCCTTCACCTCTGAGAATCAGAAATTAATTTCTCTAATTTGGGAAACTAAAGAATTCATTGGTCTCCTTTTGCTCCTTCAGAGCTGTCTGTTTTTGCCTTCTTTCTTCCCTGGCTGCCTTGATTATTCTTTTAGCCAAATGTCATGGCACGTGTGGACACCTGTGGATGTGAGAATGTTCTTTTCTTCTTGTGGCAATGAATGGTTATATTTGCTTTATTTTGATTCTTAGTAGTGGGCTGCCAGGTCTAAACTGTGTTTACATTTTACCTGCAAATTCCCAAGAGAAAGCACAGCTATTTCTTAGGGCAAATGTAGCTGTGTATATATGTTTTCCATTTTTCTATGCACAAAAGGTTATAATGCATTATAAGTTTGACATCTAGCATAAGAAATAAGAATCTCTGTGGTCCACAAAAATATCAAATGCAATGAAAGAAAGATTACTATGATGTGGAAGACCTAGGTTCTAGTCTTATCTTTTTTTTCTGTGAACTTATTTCTAACATATGGTTTTATATCATTTCTGACATCTTATAACATCTGGGTTTAATCATAAAACAAGTTGACTGGACTTAATAAATTGTTCTCAAACTTTTTCAGACAGCAGTTTCTGTAAATCAGTATAATTTTGAGGAATATGGATCTATTTAATTCCATCAAACTAATGGGTTACAAATTTACAATTAGGTTATATAATGATAAATCACAACCACTAAAAGTATTTAATGCACCGATTCAATTAAGATAACACTTAATAGTAAATGAAGAAACGATGAGATGACCAAAAGTTTATGAAAAAAATGATAGGAAAAAACACTTAAAATTCCAAGTATTTTAAATACTGACTAAATATTCTCTTTATATTGGAGAAAATGCCAGAGTCCAACATTAGATTTAAACCCCTTTTCCAATGTGCTGAAGACTAGGATTCTTAAAAAGAACTGTTTAAGAATCTCTGGATGTATCTACAAGCTCTAAGATATCTAAAATACCTCTTGATAAAAGGTTACTTCTTGGGCTTCCCTGGTGGCGCAGTGGTTGAAAGTCCGTCTGCCGATGCAGGGGACACGGGTTCGTGCCCCGGTCCGGGAAGATCCCACATGCCACGGAGTGGCTGGCCCCGTGGGCCACGGCCGCTGAGCCTGCGCGTCCGGAGCCTGTGCTCCGCAACGCGAAAGGCCACAACAGTGAGAGGCCCGCGTACCGCAAAAAAAAAAAAAAAGGTTACTTCTTCTGATTTTAATTGTTTTTCAGTTGCAGATACCAGGTAGGTATTTTTTAACTTACTATAAACTCTAACTCACATGGAATAACCATTCAAAACGGAAATTTGTTTCAGGTACAAATTATACTCTAGACCAAAGCTTCTGGAACACAGTGCTTTTTCCAGTGGTACTCCAATGTCTCCATGGAAACACTCCTTCCCACAGAGGAGACCAAAGGTGCACCCCAGGGCCTGGGTATTTTGAGGCCCATTGTAGGTGCATGATATCTTTGAAATCTGGATCCTGTCTTTAGAATTATGTAAAAAATTTTCTTATAAAATTAAAAAAATTACTTATCAACAGAAAAAAAACAACAACCCTACAGTTGGAACTGAGTTCAGATAGCTGTACTCTCTCCTGAGACCCACTGCTCTGTGGGTGGTGGGGGGTAGGGGTGCACATCCTTCACTTTGCCATCCTCATCTCGGCTCATGATTTCTTTTTATCTATCTAGCACAGAACCACCATCAAAATATCACTGCAAGGACAGAGAAAATTTCAGTTGACCTACAATAAAGAGAAGTAGACATACAGGAGCGGGAAGGGCACATACAACACCAGTAGTGATTAGTGCTACATAGAAAAATAAAGCAGGAAAAGGTGATAGAGAGTGCCCAGGCAAGACTATTTAGAAAGAGTGTTCCGAGAGAGCCTTGTTAAGACATGCTATCCTTGACATCAGTCTTGGCAACGATTTCATGGACTTGACACCAAAAGCAAAGGCAATAAAAGCAAAAATAAAGAAGCAGGACTACATCAAACTAAAAAGCTTCTGCACAGCAAAGGAAACCATTGACGAAATGAAAGGGCAACCTATGGAATGGAAAAAAATATTTGCAAATCATATATGTGACAAAGGGCTAATATCAAAAAGATATTAAGAACTCATATAGCTCAATAGCAGAAACAAACAAACAAAACACAAACAATCTGATTTTAAAATGTGCAGAAGATCTGAATAGACATTTTTCCAAAGAAGACATACAGATGTCCAACAGGTACATGAAAAGTGCTCAACATCACTAATCACGAGGGAAATGCAAACCAAAAACCATAATGAGGTATCATCTCATACCTGTTAGCATAGCTATCATCAAAAAGACAAGGAATAACAAGTGTTGTGAGGATGTGGAGAGAAGGGAACACTTGTGCAATGTTGGTGGAAATGTATAATGGTACAGCCACTATGGAAGACAGTATGGAGGTTGCTCAAAGATTTAAAAATAGAACTACCATTTTAATCCAACAATTCTACTTCTGGGTATTTATTCAAAGAAAACAAAATCACTATTTCAAAAAGATATCTGCATACCTGTGTTCATTGCAGCTTTATTCAGAACAGGCAAAACGTGGAAACAAGCTAAGTGTCCATTGATGAATGAATGGATAAAGAAAATGTGGCATAGAAACACACACACACAAATATATACACAAACACTGGAATATATTTAGCCATAAAAAAGGAAATTCTGCCATTTATGACAACATGTATGGAACTTGAGGGCATAAATACTGTATGGTCTCACTTAAATGTGGAATATAGAAAAAGAAACCATTGATATCAGATACAGGGAACAGATTGGTGGTGATGGAGGCAGTAGGGGTGGGTAGGGGTGGGTAAAATGGGTGAAGTTGATCCAAAGGTATAAACTTCCAGTTACAAGTTCTCAAACTTGTTCAGACAGCAGTTTCTGTAAATCAGTATAATTTTGAGGAATATGGATCTATTTAATTCCATCAAACTAATGGGTTACAAATTTACAATTAGGTTATATAATAATAAATCACAACCACTAAAAGTATTTAATGCACCCATTCAATTAAGATAACACTTAATAGTAAATGAAGAAACAATGAAATGACCAAAAGTTTATGAAAAAAATCATAGGAAAAAACACTTAAAATTCCAAGTATTTTAAATACTGACTAAATATTCTCTTTATATTGGAGAAAATGCCAGAGTCCAACATTAGATTTAAACCCCTTTTCCAATGTGCTGAAGACTAGAATTCTTAAAAAGAACTGTTTAAGAATCTCTGGATATATCTACAAGCTCTAAGATATCTAAAATACCTCTTGATAAAAGGTTACTTCTTGGGCTTCCCTGGTGGAACAGTGGTTGAGAGTCTGCCTGCCGATGCAGGGGACATGGTGGGTGCCCCGGTCCGGGAGGATCCCACATGCCACAGAGCGGCTGGGCCCATGAGCCATGGTCGCTAGGCCTGCGCGTCCGGAGCCTGTGCTCCGCAACGGGAGAGGCCACAACAGTGAGAGGCCCGCGTACCGCAAAAAAAAAAAAGGTTACGTCTTCTGATTTTTTTTTTTTTTAACATCTTTATTGGAGTATAATTGCTTTACAATGGTATGTTAGTTTCAGCTTCACAACAAAATGAATCAGTTACATATATACATATATTCCCATATCTCTTCCCGCTTGCGTCTCCCTCCCTCCCACCCTCCCTATCCCACCCCTCCAGGCGGTCACAAAGCACCGAGCTGATCTCCCTGTGCTATGCGGCTGCTTCCCACTAGCTATCTACCTTACGTTTGGTAGTGTATATATGTCCATGCCTCTTTATCGCTTTGTCACCGTTTACCCTTCCCCCTCCCCATAGCCTCAAGTCCATTCTCTAGTAAGTCTGTGTCTTTATTCCTGTTTCACCCCTAGGTTTTTCATGACATTTTTTTTTTTTAATTCCATATATATGTGTTAGCATACGGTATTTGTCTCTCTCTTTCTGACTTACTTCACTCTGTATGACAGACTCTAGGTCTATCCACCTCATTACAAATAGCTCAATTTCGTCTCTTTTTATGGCTGAGTAATATTCCATTGTATATATGTGCCACATCTTCTTTATCCATTCATCCGATGATGGACACTTAGGTTGTTTCCATCTCTGGGCTATTGTAAATAGAGCTGCAATGAACATTTTGGTACATGACTCTTTTTGAATTATGGTTTTCTCAGGGTATATGCCCAGTAGTGGGATTGCTGGGTCATATGGTAGTTCTATTTGTAGCTTTTTAAGGAACCTCCATACTGTTCTCCACAGTGGCTGTATCAATTTACATTCCCACCAACAGTGTAAGAGGGTTCCCTTTTCTCCACACCCTCTCCAGCATTTATTGTTTCTAGATTTTTTGATGATGGCCATTCTGACTGGTGTGAGATGATATCTCATTGTAGTTTTGATTTGCATTTCTCTCATGATTAGTGATGTTGAGCATTCTTTCATGTGTTTGTTGGCACTCTGTATATCTTCTTTGGAGAAATGTCTATTTAGGTCTTCTGTCCATTTTTGGATTGGGTTGTTTGTTTTTTTGTTATTAAGCTGCATGAGCTGCTTATAAATTTTGGAGATCAATCCTTTGTCAGTTGCTTCATTTGCAAATATTTTCTCCCATTCTGAGGGTTGTCTTTTGGTCTTCTTTATGGTTTCCTTTGCTGCGCAAAAGCTTTTAAGTTTCATTAGGTCCCATTTGTTTACTCTTCTTTTTATTTCCATTTCTCTAGGAGGTGGGTCAAAAAGGACCTTGCTGTGATTTATGTCATAGAGTGTTCTGCCTATGTTTTCCTCTAAGAGTTTGATAGTTTCTGGCCTTACATTTAGGTCTTTAATCCATTTTGAGCTTATTTTTGTGTACGGTGTTAGGGAGTGATCTAATTTCATACTTTTACATGTAGCTGTCCAGTTTTCCCAGCACCACTTATTGAATAGGCTGTCCTTTCTCCACTGTACATTTCTGCCTCCTTTGTCAAAGATAAGGTGACCATATGTGCGTGGGTTTATCTCTGGGCTTTCTATCCTGTTCCATTGATCTATCTTTCTGTTTTTGTGCCAGTACCATACCGTCTTGATAACTGTAGCTTTGTAGTATAGTCTGAAGTCTGGGAGCCTGATTCCTCCAGTTCCTTCTTTCGTTCTCAAGATTGCTTTGGCTATTCGGGGTCTTTTGTGTTTCCATACAAATTGCAAAATTTTTTGTTCTAGTTCTGTGAAAAATGCCAGTGGTAGTTTGATAGGGATTGCATTGAATCTATAGATTGCTTTCGGTAGTAGAGTCATTTTCACAATGTTGATTCTTCCAATCCAAGAACATGGTATATCTCTCCATCTATTTGTATCATCTTTAATTTCTTTCATCAGTGTCTTATAATTTTCTGCATACAGATCTTTTGTCTCCTTAGGTAGGTTTATTCCTAGATATTTTATTCTTTTTGTTGCAATGGTAAATGGGAGTGTTTTCTTGATTTCACTTTCAGATTTTTCATCATTAGTATATAGGAATGCCAGAGATTTCTGTGCATTAATTTTGTATCCTGCCACTTTACCAAATTCATTGATTAGCTCTAGTAGTTTTCTGGTAGCATCTTTAGGGTTCTCTATGTATAGGATCATGTCATCTGCAAACAGTGACAGCTTTACTTCTTCTTTTCCGATTTGGATTCCTTTTATTTCCTTTTCTTCTCTGATTGCTGTGGCTAGAACTTGCAAAACTATGTTGAATAAGAGTGGTGAGAGTGGGCAACCTTGTCTTGTTCCTGATCTTAGTGGAAATGCTTTCAGTTTTTCACCATTGAGGATGATGTTTGCTGTGGGCTTGTCATATATGGCCTTTATTATGTTGAGGAAAGTTCCCTCTATGCCTACTTTCTGCAGGGTTTTTATCATAAATGGGTGTTGAATTTTGTCAAAAGCTTTCTCTGCATCTATTGAGATGATCATATGGTTTTTCTCCTTCAGTTTGTTAATATGGTTTATCACATTGACAGATTTGCGTATATTGAAGAATCCTTGCATTCCTGGAATAAACCCCACTTGATCATGGTGTATGATCTTTTTAATGTGCTGTTGGATTCTGTTTGCTAGTATTTTGTTGAGGATTTTTGCATCTATGTTCATCAGTGATATTGGCCTGTAGTTTTCTTTCTTTGTGACATCCTTGTCTGGTTTTGGTATCAAGGTGATGGTGGCCTCGTAGAAGGAGTTTGGGAGTGTTCCTCCCTCTGCTATATTTTGGAAGAGTTTGAGAAGGATAGGTGTTAGCTCTTCTCTAAATGTTTGATAGAATTCGCCTGTGAAGCCATCTGGTCCTGGGCTTTTCTTTGTTGGAAGATTTTTAATCACAGTTTCAATTTCAGTGCTTGTGATTGGTCTGTTCATATTTTCTATTTCTTCCTGATTCAGTCTTGGCAGGTTGTGCCTCTCTAAGAATTTGTCCATTTCTTCCAGATTGTCCATTTTATTGGCATAGAGTTGCTTGTAGTAATCTCTCATGATCTCTTTTATTTCTGCAGTGTCAGTTGTTACCTCTCCTTTTTCATTTCTAATTCTATTGATTTGGGTCTTCTCCCTTTTTTTCTTGATGAGTCTGGCTAGTGGTTTATCTATTTTGTTTATCTTCTCAAAGAACCAGCTTTTAGTTTTATTGATCTTTGCTATTGTTTCCTTCATTTCTTTTTCATTTATTTCTGATCTGATTTTTATGATTTCTTTCCTTCTGCTAGCTTTGGGGTTTTTTTGTTCTTCTTTCTCTAATTGCTTGAGGTGCAAGGTTAGGTTGTTTATTCGAGATGCTTCCTGCTTCTTAAGGTGGGCTTGTATTGCTATAAACTTCCCCCTTAGAACTGCTTTTGCTGCATCCCACAGGTTTTGGGTCGTTGTGTCTCCATTGTCATTTGTTTCTAGGTATTTTTTGATTTCCTCTTTGATTTCTTCAGTGATATCTTCATTATTAAGTAGTGTATTGTTTAGCCTCCATGTGTTTGTATTTTTCACAGATCTTTTCCTGTAATTGATATCTAGTCTCATGGCGTTGTGGTCAGAAAAGATACTTGATACAATTTCAATTTTCTTAAATTTACCAAGGCTTGATTTGTGACCCAAGATATGATCTATCCTGGAGAATGTTCCATGAGCACTTGAGAAAAATGTGTATTCTGTTGTTTTTGGATGGAATGTCCTATAAATATCAATTAACTCCATCTCGTTTAATGTATCATTTAAAGCTTGTGTTTCCTTATTTATTTTCATTTTGGATGATCTGTCCATTGGTGAAAGTGGGGTGTTAAAGTCCCCTACTATGAATGTGTTACTGTCGATTTCCCCTTTTATGGTTGTCAGTATTTGCCTTATGTATTGAGGTGCACCTATGTTGGGTGCATAAATATTTACAATTGTTATATCTTCCTCTTGGATTGATCCCTTGATCATTATGTAGTGTCCTTCTTTGTCTCTTCTAATAGTCTTTGTTTTAAAGTCTATTTTGTCTGATATGAGAATTGCTACTCCAGCTTTCTTTTGGTTTCCACTTGCATGAAATACCTTTTTCCATCCCCTTACTTTCAGTCTGTATGTGTCTCTAGGTCTGAAGTGGGTCTCTTGTAGACAGCAAATATATGGGTCTTGTTTTTGTATCCATTCAGCCAATCTGTGTCTTTTGGTGGGAGCATTTAGTCCATTTACATTTAAGGTAATTATCGATATGTGTGTTCCTATTCCCATTTTCTTCATTGTTTTGGGTTTGTTATTGTAGGTCCTTTCCTTCTTTTGTGTTTCTTGCCTAGAGAAGTTCCTTTAGCAGTTGTTGTAGAGCTGGTTTGGTGGTGCTGAACTCTCTCAGCTTTTGCTTGTCTGTAAAGGTTTTAATTTCTCCATCAAATCTGAATGAGATCCTTGCTGGGTAGAGTAATCTTGGTTGCAGGTTTTTCTCCTTCAACACTTTCAGTATGTCCTGCCACTCCCTTCTGGCTTGCAGAGTTTCTGCTGAAAGATCAGCTGTTAACCTTATGGGGATTCCCTTGTGTGTTATTTGTTGTTTTTCCCTTGCTGCTTTTAATATGTTTTCTTTGTAATTAATTTTTGACAGTTTGATTAATATGTGTCTTGGCGTATTTCTCCTTGGATTTATCCTGTATGGGACTCTCTGTGCTTCCTGGACTTGATTAACTATTTCCTTTCCCATATTAGGGAAGTTTTCAACTATAATCTCTTCAAATATTTTCTCAGTCCCTTTCTTTTTCTCTTCTTCTTCTGGAACCCCTATAATTCGAATGTTGGTGCGTTTAATGTTGTCCCAGAGGTCTCTGAGACTGTCCTCAGTTCTTTTCATTCTTTTTTCTTTATTCTGCTCTGCAGTAGTTATTTCCACTATTTTATCTTCCAGGTCACTTATCCGTTCTTCTGCCTCAGTTATTCTGCTATTGATCCCATCTAGAGTACTTTTAATTTCATTTATTGTGTTGTTCATCGTTGCTTGTTTCATCTTTAGTTCTTCTAGGTCCTTGTTAACTGATTCTTGCAATTTGTCCATTCTATTGTCCATTCTATCTCCAAGATTTCGGATCAACCTTACTATCATTATTCTGAATTCTTTTTCAGGTAGACTGCCTATTTCCTCTTCATTTGTTAGGTCTGGTGGGTTTTTATCTTGCTCCTTCATCTGCTGTGTGTTTTTCTGTCTTCTCATTTTGCTTATCTTACTGTGTTTGGGGTCTCCTTTTTTTTTTTTTTTTGCAGGCTGAAGGTTCGTAGTTCCTGTTGTTTTTTGAGTCTGTCCCCAGTGGCTAAGGTTGGTTCAGTGGGTTGTGTAGGCTTCCTGGTGGAGGGTACTAGTGCCTGTGTTCTGGTGTATGAGGCTGGATCTTGTCTTTCTGGTGGGCAGGTCCACGTCTGGTGGTGTGTTTTGGGGTGTCTGTAGACTTATTATGATTTTGGGCAGCCTCTCTGCTAATGGGTGGGGTTGTGTTCCTGTCTTGCTAGTTGTTTGGCATAGGATGTCCAGCACTGTAGCTTGCTGGTCGTTGAGTGAAGCTGGGTGCTGGCGTTGAGATGGAGATCTCTCGGAGATTTTTGCTGTTTGATATTATGTGCAGCTGGGAGGCCTCTTGTGGACCAGTGTCCTGAAGTTGGCTCTCCCACCTCAGAGGCACAGCACTGAGTCCTGGCTGCAGCACCAAGAGCCTTTCATCCACAGGGCTCCTTAATTTGGGATGATTCGTTGTCTATTCAGGTATTCCACAGACGCAGGGTATATCAAGTTGATTGTGGAGCTTTAATCCGCTGCTTCTGAGGCTGCTGGAAGAGATTTCCCTTTCTCTTCTTTGTTCTCACAGCTCCCAGGGGCTCAGCTTTGGATTTGGCCCCGCCTGTGCGTGTAGGTCGCCGGAGGGCATCTGTTCTTTGCTCAGACAGGACGGGGTTAAAGGAGCCGCTGATTCGGAGGCTCTGGCTCACCCAGGCCGGGGGGGTAGGGAGGGTCACGGAGTGCAGGGCGGGCCTGCAGCGACAGAGGCCGGCGTGACGCTGCAGCCTGAGGCGCGCCGTGCGCTCTCCCGGGGGAGCCGTCCCCGGATCCCGGGACCCCGGCAGCGGCGGGCTGCACAGGCTCCCCGGAAGGGCGTGTGGCTAGTGACCTGCGCTCGCACACAGGCCTCCTGGCGGCGGCAGCAGCGGCCTTAGCGTCCCATGTCCGTCTCTGGGCTCCGCACTCTTAGCCGCGGCTCGCGCCCGTCTCCGGAGCTCTCCCAAGCAGCGTTCCCAATCCCCCCTCCTCGTGCACCAGGAAACAAAGAGGGACGTAAAAGTCTCTTGCCTCTTCGGCAGGTCCAGACCCCTCCCCAGACTCTCTCCCGGCCAGCCGCGGCGCACCAACGCCCTGCAGGCTGTGTTCACGCCGCCAACCTCAGTCCTCTCCCGGCGCTCCGACAAAAGCCGGAGCCTCAGCTCCCAGTCCCGCCCGCCCCGGCGGGCGAGCAGACAAACCTCTCGGCTGGTGAGTGCCGGTCGGCCCGATCCTCTGCGCTGGAATCTCTCCGCTTTGCCCTCCGCACCCCTGTTGCTGTGCTCTCCTCCGCAGCTCCCAAGCTCCCCCACTCCGCCTCCCGAAGTCTCCACCCGCGAAGGGGCTCCTAGTGTGTGGACACTTTTCCTCCTTCACAGCTCTCTCCCGCTGGTGCAGGACCCGTCCCTATTCTTTTGTCTCTGTTTAGTTTTTTCTTTTGCCCTAACCAGGTACGTGGGGGGTTCCTTGCCTTTTGGGAGGTCTGAGGTCTTCTGCCAGCGTTCAGTAGGTGCTCCGTAGGAGTTGTTCCACGCGTAGATGTATTTCTGGTGTATCTGTGGAGAGGAAGGTGATCTCCGCGTCTTACTCTTCCGCCATCTTCCCGGAACTCTCCGTCTTCTGATTTTAATTGTTTTTCAGTTGCAGATACCAGGTAGGTTTTTTTTTAACTTACTATAAACTCTAACTCACATGGAATAACCATTCAAAACGGAAATTTGTTTCAGGTACAAATTATACTCTAGACCAAAGCTTCTGGAACACAATGCTTTTTCCAGTGGTACTCCGATGTCTCCATGGAAACACTCCTTCCCACAGAGGAGACCAAAGGTGCACCCCAGGGCCTGGGTATTTTGAGGCCCATTGTAGGTACATGATATCTTTGAAATCTGGATCCTGTCTTTAGAATTATGTAAAAAAATTTCTTATAAAATTAAAAAAATTACTTAACAGAAAAAAAACAACAACAACCCTACAGTTGGAACTGAGCTCAGATAGCTGTACTCTCTCCTGAGACCCACTGCTCTGTGGGTGGTGGGGGGTAGGGGTGCACATCCTTCGCTTTGCCATCCTCATCATGGCTCATGATTTCTTTTTATCTATCTAGCACAGAACCACCATCAAAATATCACTGCAAGGACAGAGAAAATTTCAGTTGACCTACAATAAAAGCACTGGTTGCCCTGTTACAGACTAATTGCTGTGAGCAGGGAAAATTAAAAGTAAGATTTTGTTAAACGCCAGGTTTTGTGTCCATATTAAACACTAGGCCTGCAGCCATGTGTTGACTCAGCTCCTAAGTGCACGTTACATAACCTCAGGATAGCAGCTTTTAGTGGGAATGGAAATATAATGTAAATTCTTTTAAACAGGAAGGAGACCCTCCTTTGCAATGCCTGAATCCTGGGTGAAAGGAAACTGGTAAAAGACAAAAAAGAGAGAGAGAGAGAGAGAGAGAAGTGAAAGAGTATGTTAATTAATACATGCTCTTTTTCAAGGTAGTATTTATGAGGCAGCTCAAGCTGCTTTTGAGATATTTTAACCCTCCTGAAAACATTCTGAATATTCAGGTAGTTGAAATTACAAATATTCTGTATTTTGAATCAGATAATTGCCTCAAGTTTTCATTTTACTCTCATTGTTCAAATCAACACCAAATGTCTAAGATACATTGTGTTATTTCCAAATATGATAAGCAGAAATGAGGGGAAACATTGCCTATTTATATCTGTTTTGCAAGTTCAAGATTAAGTTAATAGATACATAAAGAGAAGTATGTCTTAGATTAGTATGCCTCCATCTCTACCCCAAAGTCTCTCACTTCTTTGGCCTTTTATAGGAACTATCCTCTCATTCATTCCTTCAACAAATAATTTTGAAGTTTCTATGATCTTTCAGAGACTGATGTTAGGTACTGGAGAAACAGGTATACAAGACGATGCCCCATCCCTTGAGAAGTAGACATACAGGAGCAGAAAGGGCACATACAACACCAGTAGTGATTAGTGCTACATAGAAAAATAAAGCAGGAAAAGGTGATAGAGAGTGCCCAGGCAAGACTATTTAGAAAGAGTGTTCCGAGAGAGCCTCATTAAAACATGCTATCCTTGACATCAGTCTTGGCAATGATTTCATGGACTTGACACCAAAAGCAAAGGCAATGAAAGTAAAAATAAAGAAGCAGGACTACATCAAACTAAAAAGCTTCTGCACAGCAAAGGAAACGATTGATGAAATGAAAGGGCAACCTATGGAAAAAATATTTGCAAATCATATATGTGACAAAGGGCTAATATCCAAAAGATATTAATAACTCATATAGCTCAATAGCAGAAACAAACAAAAAAAACACAAACAATCTGATTTTAAAATGGGCAGAAGATCTGAATAGACATTTTTCCAAAGAAGACATACAGATGTCCAACAGGTACATGAAAAGTGCTCAACATCACTAATCACGAGGGAAATGCAAACCAAAAACCATAATGAGGTATCATCTCATACCTGTTAGCATAGCTATTCATCAAAAAGACAAGACATAACAAGTGTTGCGAGGATGTGGAGAGAAGGGAACACTTGTGCAATGTTGGTGGAAATGTATAATGGTACAGCCACTATGGAAGACAGTATGGAGGTTGCTCAAAGGTTTAAAAATAGAACTACCAGTTTAATCCAACAATTCTACTTCTGGGTATTTATTCAAAGAAAACAAAATCACTATTTCAAAAAGATATCTGCATACCTGTGTTCATTGCAGCATTATTCAGAACAGGCAAAACGTGGAAACAAGCTAAGTGTCCATCGATGAATGAATGGATAAAGAAAATGTGGCATAGACACACACACACACACACACACAAATATATACACAAACACTGGAATATATTTAGCCATAAAAAAGGAAATTCTGCCATTTATGACAACATGTATGGAACTTGAGGGCATAAATACTGTATGGTCTCACTTAAATGTGGAATATAGAAAGAGAAACCATTGATATCAGATACAGGGAACAGATTGGTGGTGATGGAGGCAGTAGGGGTGGGTAGGGGTGGGTGAAATGGGTGAAGTTGATCAAAAGGTATAAACTTCCAGTTACAAGTCCTGAGAATGTAATGAAAAAACATAAAAATAAAGACATGTTATTTGAGCAGCAACCTGAAATAAGTAAGGGAGAGAACCTGGTGGAGATCTGGAGGAAGGATGTTCCTGATTCCAGGAGATCACACTTGGTATAGTCAAGAAGAGCAAGAACTCTCTGTGGCTGAAGCAGAGTGGTCAGGGAGACTGGTGGTAGGAGGTGAGTTTGGAGTGGTGGGCAGGGGCCAGACCCTTCAAGGCCTTGGAGGCCTTTGGTGAGGACTTCGGATTTTGTTTTAAGTATGATGGGAAAGTACTGGAGAAATTTGAAGAGGGAAAAGATATGATTCTATTTACATTTTAAAAGACAACTTTGGTTGCTGTGCAGAAAGAATAGACTGTGGAGAAGCAGAAGCAAGGAGACAAGTTAAGTGGTTGTGCCGAGTCTAGACAAGAGATGATGGTGGCTTCAAGTAGACTGGAAGCTGTGAAGATGGTAGAAAATGGTTGGATTTGGGACATATTTGAAAGTAGAGTTCACAGAGGAGTTGTGTAGGGGGTTGAATGGTGGCCCTTAAAAAAGATATGTCTACATCCTAACCCCTGGAACTTGTGAATATGACTTTATTTGGAAAAAGGGTATTTGCAGATGTAATTAAGGATCTCTAGATAAGTTCCTTCCATATTATTTGGGTATGCGCTAAATCTAATGACAAGTGTCCTTGTAAGAGACAGAAGAGGAAAAGCTACAGACACAGGAAAGAAGGGAAGAAGGCCATATGAAATTGGAAGCAGAGAGTGGAGTTATGCAGCCACAAGCTAAGGAATGCCTGGAGTTTCCAGAAGCTGGAAGAGACAAGTAAGGATTTTCCCCTATGGCATTTGGAGGGTAGGCAGCCTTGCCAACACCTTGATTTCAGACATCTGGCCTCCAGATCTATGAGACAATTAAGTTTTGTTATTTTAAGCCACTAAGTTTGTGGTATTTTGATACAGTAGCCCTAGGAAATAGACTGGTAAATTGGAGACAGTGTGTGAGATGAGTCTGTAGCTCAGGAAGAGGCCAGGGCTAGAGATGTACATTTGGTACATGTCTGTATATTATTACATTGAAGGCCATGGCTCTGAAATCAATCAGCAGGAATCAGTATAGATAAAGGAAGTGATGTCATTGAAGCTAAGGAAGTGTGTCAGGGGGAGAGCAACCAACTTTATCAAATGTTGCCAGAAAGTTCAGTGAGATGAGGACCAAGGCTTGGCCACTGGATTTGCTGAGACTGTTCATGATCTTGTCAAGGATGGTTTCAGTGTTAAGGCAGCAAAGAATTTTACGAAACTTCCCAAGGTCACCCTGCTAAAGGAGTTCCAGGGCTCAAGGAGACAGAAAAGTTTAAACATTGTCAAATCTTACAGGTTCCATTCTGCTTTGTTATGCAGCTTGACAAGGGGTGTACTCAGATAGAACTGGAATAAATGCTACTTATCTAGTTTATTGATATAATAGTACTCATCATCATTATGATCGTAGCTATCATTTATTGAATGTTTACTATGTGCTAGGCCTTGTGTTGAATGATATAAAAATATACATATGTAATGTCATCCTTCCATCAACCTTGAAAAGTAGGCTTTATTCCCATTTCACAGATGAACAAATGAAATCAGCTTTGGCACTTAATACTTATTGTAGTTACAACCTCTAACATCAAATGATTCCATATCTAATGCCTAAGGCATTTTACATTACTTTCGCTTAGGGAATTGTTACAATATCTTTTGCCAGAGACAAGGTGATACATTCTTTACTTCTCTTCCACTTCCACTTGGGATTTCTATAACTCCAGAGCAAAGATATTGAAGACCAGGGTACATCTGAAATTTTTACATCTCTACTTGACAAGTGATATAACTGACAAGATGTCAAAACCCACAAGGAGAAAATAATGTTATGGAGTAATTATTATGTATCAGGCACTGTGCTAAACAGTCTACATGCATGAATTAATACACCCAGTGCTCAATGAGGCTTGGAGTGTTTAAGTGATTTAGCCAAGGACCCATATCTAATAAGAGGTGAGGCTAAAGTTTCAATCCTCTTTGGTCTAGTTTTAAAATCCATTTCCTTTACCACAAACTGCTTAAATACCCTACACATTGGGATATTGGTTGTTACCATGAGAAGAGAGTATGAAATTGGGAAGGAACCTATAATGTATCTGGTCTTATCCTACCTTTCTAGACTTTGTTTATGTTCCCTTATATGTACCCTGTGTTTTAGATAAATGTCTTACATTTTCCTGCCTGTTAAGGTTTTGCTCACCATCATTCCCTTTGTTTTAATTCTGTTTATACCTGAAATACCGGCTCAAAGGCTAACTCCTATATGTAGTCTTCCTTGATCTCTCTCAGGGCTGCCCTTCCTTAATAGTTCATAGTTCTCGGGCTTCCCTGGTGGCGCAGTGGTTGAGAGCCTGCCTGCCGATCCAGGGGACGCATGTTAGTGCCCCGGTCCGGAGGATCCCACATGCGGCGGAGCGGCTGGGCCCGTGAGCCATGGTCGCTGAGCCTGCGCGTCCGGAGCCTGTGCTCCGCAATGGGAGAGGCCACAACAGTGAGAGGCCCGCGTACCGCAAAAAAATAAAAAATATATAGTTCATAGGTCTCTTACAGAAAGTATCCCTAAGTGCCTTGTACTGAGATTATGTCCATATTTTTTTATCTCTGCTCTAGTCTGTAATGTTCTTTAGAGGCAAAGGCTGTCTTCCTGATCTTTGCATATTGTCAACAGTATCTTTTCTTTAAACGGTACTCAATTTGTGGACTTTATTATTTTGAAAAAATAGGAAACTTCTATAAGTTATGATTAAATGCAATCATGCTTTTACAGATACCTTTCTTATGGTTTTAACCATAGGGTCAGCTCTTTCAAAAACAGATTATGCCAATGACTCTCAAATTTTATTGTGCATAGGAATAAACAGTGGATCTTGTTAAAAATGAAGATTCTGATTCTGTAGGACTTGAGATTCTATATTCCTAAAAAGCTCCCAGATGATGTCAATGCTGTTGACTCGCAAACCGCTTTTTGAGTAATGAGAGATTTTTAATCCTAATGAAACACAATAAATCATTGTCAACAATTAAGGATGTTTCATCTACCTAACTAGGTAATACCCTACATTCCAGACAGGCTAGCCAAATTCCCTTTATTCCCAAGGCCACACATTCTCCAAACCTATACCTAGACAAGGAAAAGAGAGAAGGTTATCTTTAATCCACTAAGTAGATGTTCAATTGCTACCTGTAGTGTTTAGGGATAGATACTCAGTATTATATGTTTCTCAATTTAGTCTTGGAAAAAGCATAAGTGAAGTTTTAAAATGTTTACTTGAATACGAAAATGCTTTTAAGACTGTTTTTTTTTAAGATAAGCAATCCTGGCAAATAATAGCCTTTCTCAGGAATCTGGCAGATTTCTTTTCCTTGGCATTATCAGGCGAGTGACTGACCAAGACTTAGAAAGCATTTTGTGCTGCTCAGTGGAATGCAATAATATATTAATCCATTGAGCAAAAATCTAGACAACATTCAGTGGAAATATTTCCATCTCTTGCTTTTATTTTAATTTCCTCTTATTAAAATTTTTTCCTTAGGGGACATCTAAATCAAAGATGTTCTGAGAATTCTGCATATAGTTTTTCCTAGTTCTTAAATATAAGAGTTTTTAAATATATTTTGAATATATAAGAATGTTTAAGGTAGCACTTAGATATCAATATGTGACGTGTTCTCAAAGACACAGAATGGCAACACTTCAATCTCAGATTTGTAATTATGAAATTATGAGAGTCTCACTGTAAGATTAGATAGGATAATGGTAGCTGCTTAAATCTGAATCTCTCTCTCTCTCTCTCTCCCTGTCTCTCTCCCTGTCTCTCTGTCTGAAGTTGGCCTATAGCCCCACAATTAGGTCATTTGCAGCATAACTGGGAAAAATTCTACGAACTTTATTTTTAAAGAGGAAATAATCATCCAAGAGCAGCATAGTTGGTTCTGGAACTCAGAACAGAGTGAAGTTAGTAGGGAATACAAAGAAGAGAGGTGAATACAGGTGGAATTGGGTCTTGGTGGTAGTGGCACACATATAGTGTCAATTAGGGTTCAGCTCCAGAGGTAGAAGGTTCACCTCAAGTCAGAAAATACTGGAAATATATCTAAGCCCTGGTAAATCTGAAAAAGAACTACTAAGGACTCAAAAGGAAGGAGCTCAGGAAGTATATGGAACTAGAGGCAGCAGTCTTGAGAAGTAATTCCCAGCACTTAAGAAACATTTCCAGAGGTGGCCATAACAACTCTTTCAGCCCTTGTGCCTTTGTTTGTTTGGTTTTTTTTTTTTTGCAATGTGACTTTGCATTTTTCCCACTAAGAGATGGAGTTTTGAATCCGGGTTCCTATTGTGACTTTCTGTGAGATATAGATTGTGGAAGAAGTGAGATTATGTAACTTCTGAAGCTAGGCCTTAAGAGTCCTTGCACCTTGCACTTGTGACCTGTTGGAACTCTGAGCCACCATGTGAAGAAGTCAAGCTACCCCACTGGAAATTACATGAACACAAAAGGACATGAAGTTGAAAGGTCTTGAGAGGAGATAATTCCTGGAGGATAAAGTGCCACAAGGAGGATAAAGTGCCACTAGGAAGATAAAGTTCCATAAGGAGGATAAAGCGCCACAAGGAGAAAGACCCCAGTCCTCCAGTCATCCTAGCAGAAGTTACCAAAGCCATCTTGGATCTTCAATCCCAAATTGCATTGGCATAAGTGAGCCCAGTGGATACCATGTGAGGCATAGACAAGCTGTCCCAGCTGAGCTCTTCTCTGCTAACTCACAAAATCATAAGCAAATATTATTTTTAGCCATTAAGTTTTGGGGTGATTTATTATGCATCCATAGATAACCATTACAGAAGGGTACCACTCCTTCCCTGGAAGAAGGAGGTAGCCCTGAATTGTTGATGGTGAAGGGAAAAAAAGAAGGTGAGTAAAAATAAAATATCCTACTAAACCAACAAAGAATTGAAACTAAGAAAAATACAGGATAGCAACAACAGCAATAAAAAAAAACTTTAAACTGTTTATTTAAAAAACTTCACTCCCTGTAGCAACATTAGAGAGCACTCATGAAATAAGGAACTGAGTTAGTCATCCAAACTCCCCTTTTGCTATTGCTATTCCAGGAAAATGTAACACAAATAAACATGAACAGAAGACAAAAGACACTCAACATCTAATAGAAATTCCAATAATTATAAAGCAGAAAATGATTATCAAGATACTTTGGTGCATTAAAACCTAAAAGATGAAAAATATGAGGCACATAAACACTAACACGACTTTCCAAAATGAATTTAACGTCATTGAACAAGTAATCGCTGATATGAGAAAACAGCATAAATCAAAAGTTCGAGGTCTGAAAACAGAACTGGAAAAACAAGAGGAAAATATGAATGGATGCTAAACAAACTCAGGACAAAAACTGAAGGAAAAAACAAAGACATCTCAGGAATGGACAATGAATTACAGGGTATCCAAGGAAGAATAGATATGCCCAAAACAATAGCAAGGGACAGAGGATGAGAAGAAAAAAAAAAATGATTAAAAAAATTAAACTATAATAAAGGTATGTGATAATATATTCAAAATACTAAAAATTATCAACCAAGAACACTATGCCCAGCCAAGCTGTCCTTCAGAAATAAAGAAAAAATAAAGGCTTACCCAAACAAATGAAAGCTGAAGGAGTTCATCACCACTAGAACAGCCTTGAAAGAAATCCTAAAGGGAGTTCTTTGAATGGAAGTAAAAGGATACTAATTAACATCGTAAAAACATATGAAGGTAGTGTAAAATTTACTGGTAATGGTGACTATATAGTCAAAGTCAGATGGTCCAATGTGGTAATGATATTGCATAATTCACTTATAACTCTAGTTTAAAAGTTAAAAAATATTGAAAATAGCCATAACTATAGTAATCCATTATTGGATATGCAATATAAAATATATGTGAACTGCAACATCAATAACCTAAAATGTGGAGGAAAGGAGAATTGTAAAGTTTAGGAATGCTCTCAAAGTTAAGTTGTTATCAGTTTAAAATAGGGTATTATCATCTTAAGATATTTTACATAAGCCTCATTATAACCCAAGGGGGGGAAAAATCATGTAGTAATTATACAAAAAGAATAAAAAGTCAAAATACAGACAATGAAAGTCATCTAATCACAAAAGAAACCAGCAGGATAAGAAGAAACAATGAATCTACCAAAAAACCCAAAAACAAAACAACAAATGACAATAGTACACCCTTACCTATCAATAATTACTTTGGACGGCGGAACGGGCTCTCACGTGGAGGCGGGGAAGTTTGGCCTTCGGGAATGATCACTAAGACTCACAAGGGAGACCTGGGCTTTGGGCTCCCAGAGAAAAAGAAGAAGAAGAAAAAGAAGGTAGTTAAAGAACCAGAGACTCAACACTCGGTTTTAAACAGTGACAGTTATTTTGCGGAGGTTTGTCCCACAAGAGCCACATCACCCTGGTCCAAGAGCAGGCACCCGAAATGCCTCTAATGAAGAAAAAGAAGGGCCACAGCACCGTCTGCGAGGAGCCCCTAGAACCTGAGACCATGTTACGTGCCAGACGGATTGAGCCATCTCCCAGCCCCAGGAAGCAGGCACTTGGTCCATCTGAGTCCCTCGGTAGGGAAAAGAAGAAGAAGAGAAAGTCCGTGTCCCCTGGCTCAAGGGCGAAGACCTCCCCAGACCCCAGGCGGGGCGAGGGGGTGACCAGAGCTGGCAAGAAGCTCAGAAAACACAAGAAGGAGAAGAAGGCGCAGGGAGCTCCAGCCGTCTCAGCCAGGGACCCTTGGTTCTGCGAGGCCAGGGACGCTTTGCACACTTGCTCAGCTGGGAAAGGTGGCGTCCCTGAGCAGGCAGCCTCGGGACGGAAGCGGAAGCAGCGGAGCCCCAGGGAGCACAACATGAAGATGAAGAAGAAAAAGAAAACCCACCAGGAGGGAGATACCCCCCTGGGGCACCCTGAGCTCTCCAGGTCTGTGGAGAGCAGCCGTAGGAAAGGAAGTAAAAAGAAGTCAGTCAAAGTTGAAGCTCCAGAATACATCCCAATAGGAGATGACCCCAAGGCCCCTGTGAAGAAGAAAATGAAGTCCAAGAAAAAGGCAGAGCAGGCAGACACTGAGGAGCCCGCTCTGAAGAGGAAGAAGAAGAGGCAGGAGAGCAGAGGAGCAGGAGAACCTTGGGAGGAGCAGCCAGACACGGACTTGGAGGTAGTGTTGGAAAAGAAGGGTAACATGGACGAGGCGCACATAGACCAGGTGAGGCGAAAGGCCTTGCAAGAAGAGATCGATCGTGAGTCGGGCAGGACGGAAGCTTCTGACACCAGGAAGCAGACGGGAACTCAGTTTGGCCAATGGGATACTGCTGGCTTTGAAAATGAGGAACAGAAACTAAAATTTCTCAAACTCATGCGTGGCTTTAAGAATCTGTCCCCTTCATTCAGTCACCCCCCCTAACATGGTCGGCAGGCCCAGCATGGCCCTCAGCAAGAAGGTGGCCGACACCCTGCAGCAGAATCTGCAGCAAGACTACGACCGGGCCATGAGCTGGAAGTACAACCGGAGGGCCGGCCTTGGCTTCTCCACGGTTCTGGACAAAAATCTTTTATATTGACAGGAATGCATCCAAGTCAATCAGGTTTGAAGGTTAAACTCTCCTGTGTTGTCCCCCAAAGCGGTTCTGTTATGCAGATGAAAGCCATAGGACAGTTGTCTCGAATCGAACTCCTGCAGAGAAAAAGGACAACTATGTTGATGTGCTTGGAAAAACTGGGGTGAGGGCAGCTCGTTTCAGGAACCAGGAGAACATGTGAGTGGCTGAAACCTACTGTTTTCTGTGTGAAGCTTCCATCCCTGTTGAAGACAGTGAGTATCAATAGCAGTAGCTCACACTCGTCTAGTGCTTACTGTGTGCCAGGCACATATGTCTCCCTTGCATTAATGTATTTAATCTTCATGATTCTGAAACAGGTGCTATTATTATCCCCATCTTATAGATGAGGAAACTGAAGTTCAGGAATGAAGTAATAACATTGCCTGGGGTCACCCAACCAGTAAGTGCCAAGTGCACTTTTGTGCCCCAAGACCGATGTCACTGTTCACCACACTGAATGTCCCCTCTAGGGAATTTCACCCAGAATACTCATTGAGGATTAAAATGTCTCAACTGAGGAAACAGAAGCTTTTTACATGCCTAAAACTCAAACAGGAAGCAGGATTAATGTAAACAGGGAGAAGCAAGCTCATTTTCCCTCCCCCTTCTTGGAGTAGCCATAGGCAAAGAGGCCTCTGGATTGCCACCAAGCGGATGTGGCTGAGCTTCCTCTGCTGCTGGGAAATGTGCTTCTAAACCCATCTTGCCTTTTGCGTCTGCTGTCCTTCCATCCCTAGTGGCAAGCTTGCATTTCATCTTTCTGCTTTAACTGGATTCTGAACAGGCGTTTTAGAGAGCAGGTGGTTAGTCCTCCACGTGAACCGAAGGCACATTAATTCCCAGGGACGTGTTTATTGGATTCTTTTCAAACATGAGGAGGAGAATCCCAGGCGACTTCCCTGGAGGAGGTCGAATGCCGGGAGGCACAGACGTGGGGATGACAGGGCGTTGCCTCATCAGCCTGGGAACAGTGTTTCCAAGCCTTGATGCTACAGCCAGCCTCACAAAGCTCCAGGTATAGCCACCCGAGTGACATGTGACCACCTTCTCCGCATTCACCTAGCATTTTGCTTCCCAAAATATCAGTTGTGATTGGGCCTTTTTCACACCACTTGGCTTGAACTCCTGCTACAGACATCCTGTCTCAGGCAGGCCTGGACAGCCAGGAAATTCAGTTCTCTCACGTGGCAGGGAGTGCTGTCCTGTCATAGGGGGTTGATTCAGCTTCCCATGAAGGAAACGAGTGTTTCCTCTCTGTTCCATCATCCTCAGTGTTGGCTTCATCAGGCTGGTGGAAAGATGGCTGTAGCAATTCCAGGCAGCGTATCAAGACACTAGACCATTACAGAGGAAGAAGAAAAACCTTCTTGTGGTTCAAGGAAACTTCCAGAAGCCCTTTGTCATAACTCATTGCCCAGCTGTGGGTCACGTACCCATTCTTGAGCCAGCCCCTGGCATGTGGAGGGAGACTCTCAGGCCAGTCAGGAAGGAAGACTGAGGTTTGGATGCTGGTGAGATGAACACGGGTCCACTACTGTCCCATGGGGCAGAGGTGAGGCAGGCCTGCCTGGGCCCTGACCAACAAGCATCGGCCAGGTCTAGAGTCCTACGAGTCTGTGTTAGCAGTGATTCAGGTGGGCCACTTCCCTCAGAAGGTGAACTTGGCCTTTCACGGATTCAACCTTGAGATGCGTAACGGAAGAGGCCTACACGGTAAGATTCTGCATTTGAGTTAGCTTCAGGGCACATCCCCTTCCGACAGGGGAATAAATCTTTCCCAGTCTTGATCCACACTACAGGAACTTGCCCAGCGTAAAAGGAACCAACCACTGCTTCTCTAATCATTGTTATCTTGCTGAGAGATCACACTACAGTTTGGGCCTCCTCGGCTGTCAGGAAGGACTGTGCTCAGCCATCTACCGGGTGCTTCCGGAGACTGGCTGAGTGACTGTCCCTGACCTATCCCCACAGTGGTAGCTCTCATTAGGGTGTGGTGGTCAGGCCTTTCCCCTCTTGCTGTTCGGTATCTTCAGTCTCTGTGTGATAGGATTTGACTTTCTAGCTCAGTGTGAATGAATGAGTTCCACTTGGCTTGGGAAGGTTATTAAAGTCTGTTCCTGAAGCAGGGTCTAAGCAGAGAAGGCTGGGCAGCCAAGTCGGCAAGATGCCAAGTGTCCTCAGATTGAACTTAGCCTTGTCTCGGCTGCTCTCATAGGTGCAGACCACTGTTGCTCTAGTGACAGCTCCTGCCCTGCAGTTAGCTGGGCCTCCGTCCTTTCGTAAATTAAACAACATTGTCTTGAGTCACCTATCCCCCTTTTTCCCCATGTCCTGGGCCCTCCTCAAGCTGTCTGCAAGTTTCTGTGGTGTGGTTTCCCATGTTGTTCCTCCTTTTTTGACTCCATGTAGCACACAGCCTGTCTCCACTGGAACAAGGCGGTTTTTGGATTTTTACTCAGAATCTGGGAGAGATGGGTGGGAGGTCTGGTATTTAAGCACAGCCAAGGTCTTAGCTGAATATGTAACAACACTGTTCTTGAACTTGTCGGCTGTTTCTCCCTTGGGGGTTGCTCACTGACTGACCCCCTCCTATGGCAAGGTCCTTCCCTCCTTATAACTGCCTTTATCCATCACCTCGTGATTCTTAACCACTTTTTTATTCCTTGGGGTGATTCCTGCTGTTTTGCCTTAGCCCACTAGGCCCCTCCCTGAGGCCACCTTTCTGTAACTAGACTGGCCCATCAAAAGTATTTGCCAGGGGCTTCCCTGGTGGCACAGTCATTGGGAGTCCGCCTGCCGGTGCAGGGGACGCGGGTTTGTGCCCCGGTCCGGGAGGATCCCATGTGCCGTGGAGCGGTTGGGCCTGTGAGCCATGGCCGCTGGGCCTGCGCGTCCAGAGCCTGTGCTCCGTGACGGGAGAGCCCACAGCAGTGAGAGGCCCACGCAAAAAAAAAAAAAAAGAAAAAAGAAAAAAGTATTTGCCAGATAGACACAGTTTTCCCCTTAAAAATTGTGTGTTCAGCTCTGCAAACTTAGTACTGTTCAGGTTTGTGGTTGGAATAATACCCCCATGCCCCGACCCCCCACCCTCTGTCCAAGTCCTAATCATTGGAACCTGTTAATCTGTTATGATACAAAACAAAAGGGAATTTAAGGTAGCAGATGGAATTAAGTTTGCTAATCGGCTGACCTTAATATGATTAGACTGGGCCTACCCAGATAATCCAGGATTAGAAGTAGAAGAGGGGACAGAAGAGTCAAGAGACTTGCAAGAAACACTCAACAAGCTGTCACTAGTTTGAAGATGAAGGGACCACCAGCCAAGGAATGCAGGTGGCCTCTAGAAGCTGGAAAAGGCAAGAAAACTGATTCTCCCCAGAGCCTCCAGAAGGAATACAGCCCAGCTGACACCTTCATTTTGAAGGTAAGCCCACTGGACTTCAGACCAGTAGAGCTGTAAGGTGGTAAAATTGTGACGTTTTAAGCCACTATGTCTGTAGTAATTTAAAGCAGCAATAGAAAATTAATACAGGCCTCATGCAGAGGTTTTTCTCACTTTCACCTTATTTCCTAAAATTTTTTGATATTTTTTGTGTTGTTGTTCCATCATCCTTCAGGTAGTAGTAGTAGTAGACTTCATCTCATCTAGGCCATGGTCTTCAGAGACTGGCTAATTGATTTAGTAACAGGCTGAGGAAACCACACAAGAACATAGAAAATCTAAGCTTCCACCTGGGCCAGGTAACATATGGTTCAGATGCTGCTTTGGTGTAACGGATACCTGACCAAATGTGAAAGTCCAAGTCCAGGTTAATGGAAGAAGGGCATTAGGAGTTCACTGACTCAGGCTTGGGCACTGTTGCTGTCTGATGTGTACAGCCTCAAAGTAGATGACTTAAAAGTGCATAATTTGTAAATTCGCCAATTGATTTTCATTTGCATAGCATCATATAGTAAAAGTGGTATAGGAAATAATTTGAATGAAAATAATTTTGTGAAATAAAGGCCACTTGGGAACATTTGAGCAATACCAAAAAAAAAAATTACTTTGAACATAAATGGATTAAATTCTCCAATGAAAAGACATAGAATAGCTGAATGGATAAAAAGAAAAAAACAAGGTCCAGTGATATACAGTCTACAAATACCCAATTTAGCTTTAAAGACACATAGATTGAAAATGAAGGAATAGAAAAAGATATTACAAGCAAATGGTAACCCTAAAAAAGCAAGGGTAGCTGTAACCATAACAGACAAAATAGACTTTAAACTAAAAATGGTAAAAAGAGACGAGGTCATTATATAATAATAAAGGGGTAAAACAAAAATATCACAAATATTTATGCACCCAAAAACAGAGCACCTAAATAAAAATATAAACCAAATGCAAACAAAACTAAAATGAGAAAAAAACCAGCAATACAATAATAGTTGGGGATTTTAATACCCAATTCTCAACAATAGATAAACTATCCAGACAGAGAATCAGTTAGGAAACAACAGATTTGAACACGATTGACAAATGAACCTAATAGACATATACAGAACAGTCTATCCAACAACAGCAGAACACTCATTCTTTTCAAGCATACATGGAACATTTTCTAGAATAGACCATATATTAGACCACAGAAAAGCCTTGGCAAATTCAAGAAGATTGAACTCATACAAAGTATGAATACACAATAGCATGAAACTAGAAATCAATAACAGGAGGAGGAGGGGGATCAAGATGGTGGAGTAGGATGACACAGAGCTCACCTCCCCCCACAAACACATTGAAAATACATCTACATGTGGAACAATTCTCATAGGAAATTAAGCAGAAGTGGAAACTGGCAGAAGAACTCCTATACAACCAAAGCTGAAAGAACAATCTCCACATAACTGGATAGAACAACAACAAAAACCCCCAAAAACGTATCAGGTCAGGACCTGAGTCCCTAGGGGGGATCTATAAGGAAGAGAAGGTCTACACAGGCGGATCTCTGCCTTGGGGAGGGAGAGCAAGTCAAGCAAAAATCTAGGCATCCCAGACCCAGTGTCCTGCATGGAAGACACAAGCCCCCTTTCTGTTGGGAAATTTGTTCAGACAGACAGAAGGGATGGAGAAGCCTAGGCTTTACTTGCAAGGAGTGCACTCATGTTGGTTTGCCAACAGTCAGGTGGGAAAGAGCCTTACACTGGTGGCTGTTGCCTTGTCACACTCCCCAATCCGAAGGCATGAACATCCCAGCCCCACTCACTCCACATCACAGCCTGGTACAAGATATGGGCAAAGACTTGGTCTGGCTGTGCAGAGACAGACTGGGGTGCCTGGGGTGTGATCCAGGTGGGATGAATGTGGCCATCGTCAGCATGTGCAAGGAGTGGTACAACAAGAGCATGATAGGATTAAGTGCTGAATCTCAGGCAGACAGCGGCTGGGAGAATGCTCAATCTGGCTACACAGAGACAGCCTGGAGGGCCTAGGGTGTGGTCCAGGTTGGGTTGTGGCAACCACTGTCAGCATGCTCAAAGGTATGCAGTGGTTTGTCTTCCAGTGAGAGCACCCTAGCTCTGCCCACTCCACAGTGCAGTAGACAAGTCCTGAGAGAAGTCTGCCACAGAGGCAGCATAGATATTAGATGGCAGTGCAGCCACCTCAATTCCTGCAAGCACAACTCCCCAACTCAGAGCTCCAGCCTACTCAAGGGCAAAGACTTGCACTATATCTGGGATGAACACAACAGAGAAAAGAACATGACCTTGGTCTGCCACTGAGCAGAACTATAGATGACTACACGGTTAGTGAATATATCCTCTGTTACTGCACAAGCCTCACTTCCTTCAGCAATCATCTCCTTTAAGCCAGAGCATGCATTCAATGGCAATGGAACCAAATCAAACCAAATCTTCAGGATTTCTACTCCAACAACTGGGGAGAAGACCCCACACCTGACAGGGCAACAAAAGGCAGTAAGCAGAAGGCCCACATGGCAACTTGCACAGCTCTAGATACTCCAAAACAAACCACAGCACATCAAGGGAATAATGACCAGCACATCCTGAGGAAAGACGTGGCTGGCATCCATACCAAAACCAGCCCTTGCACCAAAAACATTGGACACACACAGTATACACAGAGATGCTTCCACATAAAGCGCCCTTCAAAACCAGAATAGATAACTGTTTCTCCTAAATTCACACAGACAGAGAAAGTTATGTTAAAAAAAACCCAAACACAAATGCAGAAGAACCATCCCAGTTTAAAAAAAAAACAAGAGAAATATATTAAAACAAATATTAAACAGAGTTCAACAGTTTACTAGACTGTGAGTTCAAAGAAGTGGCAATACAAATGCTAACTGAATTAAAGATTATTAATAGAAATGCAGATCACTGTAACAAGGAACTAGAAACAATACAGATGAACCAATCAAAAAATGACAATTTGATTGCCAAGATAAAAACAAATCTAGAAGCAATGAATAGCCAACTAAATGACAAAGAAAGAATAAGTGATTTGGAATATAGATTAGTGGAAATTCCCCAATCAGACATCAGACAGAAAGACAAATGAAAAAAAAATGAACACAACATACGAGATCTATAGAAAAATATAAAACATGCCAACCTATATATAATAGGGGATACAGAAGGAGAAGAGAAAGAGAAGGGGATCAAAATGTATTTGAAGAAATTATGGCTAAAAGCTTCCCAAACCTAAAGAAGGAAACATTTATCAAGGTACAGGAAGCACAGAGGGTCTCAGACAAAATGAATGCAAACAGACCCACACAGATATATAATAATTCAAGTGGCAAAAGTGAAAGATAAGGAGAGAATATTAAAGGCAGAAAGAGAAAAACAGAGTCAGTTACAAGGGAACCCCCATAAAGCTATCAGATGACTTCTCTGCAGAAACTTTGCAGGCCAGAAGAGAGTTGCATGATCTATTCAAAGTGCTGAAACATAAAAACTTGCAACCTAAGATACTCTACACAGCAAGACTATCCTTTAGAATAGAAGGAGAGGTAAAAAATTTTTCATATAAGCAGAAACTAAAAGAGTTCAGCAATACTAAACCTACCCTAAAAGAAATATTGAAGGGTCTTCTCCAAATAGTAAAGAAGCAAGAAGCTATAGGAAAGGGGAAATCACAATAGAAAAGGCAAATATATAAAAGGATTGAAGATTACTTAAATTAAAAAGTGCATAGATTTAAAAACAATCAAAAAAATGTAAAAGCAATTATAAAAAACAGCAAAAGGATAAGAATGAAGATGTAAAATATGACATCAAAATCATAAACGGGGGGAGAGGAGGAAGAAAATGTAAATCTTTTAGAATGTGTTTAAACTTATATGACTACCAGTCTAAAGCAAGCAGATACAGTAATGGGTTCACATATTTGAACTCCATGGTCCACAAATCAAAAATACACCTTAGGTTAACAGAAACCAAAAATGAACTCAATTATTACAAAAGAAAATCATCAAACCACAAAAGGAAAATCAAAAAGAAGAAATGAAGAAAGAGGAACTACAAAACAACTAAAAAATAAGGAATAAAATGGCAATAGGTAAATGTCTATCAATAATTTTTTAAATGTCAATGGACTAAATACTTCAATCAAGACAGAGAGTGGCAAATTGAATTGGAAACAAGAACCTACAATATGCTGCCTATACCTAAGGGCAAAAGACACACAGAGTGAAAGTGAGGGAATGGATAGAGGTATTTCATGGAAATAGAAATGACAAGGAAACAGGGGTAGCAATACTCATATCAGATAAAATGAACTTTAAAACACATAACTATAAAGAAAGACCAAAAAGAGCATTATATAATGATAAAGCAATAAATATAAGAAGAGGATATTACACACATTAACATATATGCACTCCATATAGGAGTGCCTAAATATATAAAACAAATACTAACAGACATGAAATGAGAAATTGACAATACTACAATAATAGTAGGAGACCTTAACACCACAGTGACATCAATGGACAGATCATCCAGACAGAAAATCAATAAGGCAACAGTGGTCTTAAATGACACAATAGACCAGTTGGACTTAGTTGATATCTGCAGGACACCACATCCCCCTAAAATCAGAATGCACATACTTTCAAGCAAGTGTGGAATGTTCTCTAGGATAGACCACAAACTAGGTCAAAAAGCAAGCCTCACAAATTCAAGAGTACAGAAATTATTTCAAGGATATTTTCTGACCAGAATGGTATAAAGCTAGAAAACAGCCGCAGAAAGAAAAATGGGGGGAAAAAATTACATGGAGACTAAACAAGATGCTACTAAAAACCAATGGCTCAATGATGAAATCAAAGAAGAAATCAGAAAATACCATGAGACAAATGAAAATGAAAACACAACTTTACAAAATCGATGGGATGCTGCAAAAGCAGTCCTAAGAGGGAAGTTCATAGTACTACAGACCTTACTCAAGAAACAAGAAAAATCTCAAATAAATAACCTAACCTACCATCTAAAAGAATTAGAAAAAGAAAAAACAAAAACCAAAATCAGCAGAAGAAAGGAAATAATAAAGATCTGAGAGGAAATAAATAATCAAGGTCAAAAGATGAATAAAACCAAGAGATGATGTTTTGAAAAGATAAATAAAATTAACAAACCTTTCACTAGACCACCAAGAAGAAAAGAGAGAGGACCTAAATAAACAAAATAAGAAATGAAAGAGGGGAAATAGCAACTGATACCACAGAAATACAAAAGAATTATAATAGAATACTATGAACAGTTATATGCCAACAAATTGGACAACCTAGAAGAAATGGATGAGTTGCTAGAGGTTCCCTGCCAAAATGGAGTCAGAAAGAAACAGATAGTTTGAACAGTCTGTTCACTAGAAGTGAAATATTATCTGTAATAAAAATACTCCCTGCAAACAAAATTCCAGGACAGAATGTCTACTGGGTAATTCTATCAAGTATACAAAGAACAACATATCTATCCTTCCCAAACTATTCCAAAAAATTGAAGGGGAGGGAACATGCCCAAATTCATTTTAATCACCCTAATACCAAAATTAGTCAGATACTACAAAAAAAAATTACAAGACATATTTTTGTTGAATATAGATGCCAAAATCCCCAACAAAATTCTAGCAAACTGAATCCAACAATACATAAAATGTATCATACATAATTATCACTTTGGACTCATTCCTGTGTCACTAGAATGGTTCAGTGTATGCAAAGCAATCAATGTGATACACCACATTAACAAAAGGAGAGACAATAACCAAATGATTATCTCAACAGGTGCAGAAAAAACATTTGACAAAATTTAAAATCCATTTATGATAAAAAAACTTTCACCAAAGTGAGTATAGAGGGAACGTATCTCAACATAATGAAGACCGTTTATGACAAACCCATAGCTAACATCATACTCATTGGTGAAAAGCTGAAAGCCTTCCAGTATTGGAAATCCTAGCCACAGCAGTCAGAAAAGAAAAAGAAATAAAAGGTATACAATTTGGAAGGAAGAGGTAAAACTGTCACTATTTGAAGATGACATGATACTCTAAATAAGACCCTAAAGGCTCCACACAAAACTATTAAGACTAATAAATCAATTCAGCAAGGTAACAGGATACAAGATTAGTATACAAACATCTGTTGCATTTCTTTACACTTATAATGAAATACCCAGAAAGAGAAAGTTAAAAAAAAAAAACATTTAAAATTGTGTCAAAAAATGAAATATCTAGGAATAAACTTAACCAAGGAGATGAAAGACAAACACTGCTAAAGGAAATTGAAGATGATTCCAATAAATAGAAAGATATCCGAAGCTCTTGAACTGGGAGAGTTAATATTGCTAAAATGGCTGTACTGCCAAACAATCTACAGATTTAATGCAATTCCTATCAAAATACCAATGACAGTCTTCACAGTACTAGAAAAAATAATCCTAAAATTTATATGGAACAACAAAAGACCCAAAAATGCCAAAGCAATCCTGAGTCAAAAGAACAAAACTGGAATAATAATCCTTTTAGACTTCAGACTATACTACAAAACTACAGTAATCAAAACAGTGTGGAACTGGTGCAAAAACAGACATATAGATCAATGGAAGAGAATGGAGAACCAAGAAATAAACCATGCACCTATGGTCAAATAGTCTGTGACAAAGGAGGCAAGGATATACAATGGAGAAAAGACAGTCTCTTCAATAAGTGGTATTGGAAAAGCTGGACAATTACATGTAAATCAATGAAATTAGAACACTCCCTCATACAATATACACAAATAAAATCAAAATGGTTTAAAGACATTAGTGTAAAGAATAACATCATAAAACTCCTAGAAGAGAGCATAGGCAAAACATTCTCTGACACGAATCGTAGCAATATTTTCCTAGGCCAGTCTCTCGAGGCAAAATAAATAAAAGCAAAAATAAACAAATGGGACCTAAACCAACTTAAAACCTTTTGCACAGCAAAAGAAGCCATTAACAAAATGAAAAGAAAACCTATGGAATGGAAGAAAATATTTGCAAATGATATGACCAACAAAGGGTTAATACCCAATATACAAACAGTTCATGCAACTCAGTATTGAAAAAATAAATAACCCAATCAAAAAAAATGGGCAGAAGACCTAAATAAACATTTTTCAAAGACACACAGATGGCCAACAGGCACATGAAAGATGCTTGACATCACTAATTATTAGAGAAATGCAAATCAAAACCACAATGAGGTATTACCTCACACTGGTGAAAATGGCTGTCATGAAAAAGTCTATAAATAATAAATGCTGGAGAGGCTGTGGATAAAAGGGCATCCTCCTATACTGTTGGTGGAAATGTAAATTTGTATAGCCACTATGGAAAACATTATGGAAAGTTCAAAAAACAAAACCTAAAAAACAGACTACCATATGATCCAGTAGTAACATATCTCAGTATATATCTGTAAAAAATATCTTAATTGGAAAAGATACATGCACACCAATGTTCTTAGCAGCACTATTTAAAATAGTCAAGACATGGAAACAACACAAGTGTCCATCAGTTGATGACTGATGTAAGAAGATGTGGTATATATACACCATTGAATATTACTCAGCCATAAAACGAATGAAATATTGACATTTGCAGCAACATGGATGGAGCTAGAGGATATATTTAGTGAAGTAAGTCTGCCAGAAAAAGAACAATAGTATATGATATCACTTAAATGTGGAATCTAAAAAATAATACAAATGAATTTATGTACAAAACAGAAACAGACTCACAGACATAGAAAAACAAAGTATGGTTACCAAAGGTGAGAGAGAGAGGGACAAATTGGGAGTGTAGGATTAACAGATACAAACTATTCCACATAAAATTATAAACAACAACTATTTACTGTACATCACTGGGAATTATGTTTATTATCTTGTAATAAACTATAATGGAATGCAATCAGAAGAAATTGTGTGAATCACTATGCTATATACCTGAAACTGACAAAATATCATAAATCAACTACATCAATTTAAAAAAACCCCACAATATATGGAAAGAAAGAATAGGAGGAAAACTATAAAAATTACAAATACAAGGAAATTAGAAAACAGTCTCCTGAACACTAATGGATAAAGAAATAAACTAAGGGAGAAATCAAGTATCTTAAGCAAAAGGAAAACAGAAACACAACATACCAAAACTTATGGCATGCTACAAAAGGAGTTCTAAGAGAAGTTTATAGCTATAAGTGTATATACAAGAAAATGGAAGGTTCTCAAATGAACAGCCTAAATGTATACCTCAAGTAAGTAGAAAGTAAGAACAAATTATGCACAAAGTTAGCATAAGGAAAGAAATAATAAAGATGAGAGCAGAAATAAATAACCTTGAGAACAGAAAATGAAATAGAATTTACAAACTTAAGAGTTTTTTCTTTGAAAAGATAGATATAATTGACAAAACTTTAACTAGACTAAACAAACAAACAAAAAGACAAAGGATCCAAATAAACAAAATTATAAGACGGCAGAGTAGAAGGATGTGAGCTTACCCCTTCTTACAAAAACACCAAAATCACAACTAACTGCTGAACAACCATTGATAAAACAAAACAAAAACACTGGAAACTGCCAAAAAAGGGACTCTACACCCAAAGAAAAAGAAGAAGCCACAATGAGACAGTAGAAGGGGCCCAATCATGATAAAATCAAATCCCATACCCACCAGGTGGGCAACCCACAAACTGGAAAATAATTGTACCACAGAAGTACTCCCACAGGTGTGAAAGTCCTGAGCCCCATGTCAGGCTTCCTAGCCTTGGGGTCTGGCAATGGAAGGAGGTGCCCCCAGAGAATCTGGTTTTGAAGGCCAGTGGGGTTTGATTGCAGGAATTCCACAGGACTGAGGAAAACAGAAACTCCACTCTTGGAGGGCACAGTCATGGTCTAGTGCACACAAAGACCCAGGGAAAAAGCAGTGACTTCATAAGAGACTGGGCCAGACATACCTACTAGTACTGGAGGGTCTCCTGCAGAGGTGGGGGGTGGCTGTGGCTCACTGCAGGGAAAAAGACACATGCAGTAGGAGTGCTGGCAAGTACTCATTGGAGTGAACACCACGGAGGCCCGCCGCCCCCCAAGAACTAGCCTCACAGAACAGCCTGTAGGCTCCAGTGCTGGGATGCCTCAGGCCAAACAACCAAAAGGGCGGGAACACAGCGCCAACCCAAAGCAGACAAGCGCTTAAAATCTTCCTGAGCCCACAGCTGCCCAATAAATACACTCCCTGACACGGCCCTGCCCACCAGAGTGACAAGACACAGCTCCACCCACCAGTGGGCAAGAGCAAGACCTTCCCAACAGTAAGCCTGCACAAACCTCATAGACAGTTTTATCCACCAGAGGGCAGAAAGCAGAAGCAAGAACTACAACCCTGTAGCCTGTAGAATGGAAAACACAATCACAGAAAGATAGACAAAATGAGATGGCATAGGAATAGGTCCCAGATGAAGAAATAAGATAAAAGTCCAGAAGAACTAAGTGAAGTGGAGATAGGCAATCTACTGGAAAAATAATTCAGAGTAATGATGGTGAAGATGATCCAAGATCTCAGTAAAAGAATAGAGGCACAGATTGTGGAGATAAAAGAAATGTTTAAGACCTAGAAGAACTACAGAAAAAAAAAAACCAGAAATGAAAAATACAATAATGGAAATAAAGAATACACTAGAAGGAATCAATAGCAGAGTAATTGAGGCAGAAGAATGGATAAGTGAGATGGAAGACAGAATAGTGGAAATCACTGCCACAGAACAGAATAAAGAAAACAGAATGAAAAGACATGAAGATAATTTAAGAGACCTCTGGGACAATACTAAATGCACCAAATTCACATTATAGGGGTCCCAGAGGAGAAGAGAGAGAGAAAGGACAAGAGAAAATATTTGAAGAGATAGTAGCTGAAAAATTTCCTAAGATGGAAAGGAAACTGTCACCCAAGTCCAGGAAGTGCAGAGAGTCCCAGGCAGGATAAACCCAAGGAGGAACATGCCAAGACACATAGTAATCAAACTGATAAAAATGAAAAACAAAGAAAAAATATTAAAAACAATAAGGGAAAAGCAACAAATAACATACAATGGAACTCCCATAAGGTTATCAGCTGATTTCTCAGCAGAAACTCTGCAGGCCAGAAGGCAAGATAAACTTACCTGCAGGCATGATAAATTTAATGTGATGAAAGAGAAGAAACTTCAACTAAGAATACTCTACCCAGCAAGGCTCTCATTCAGATTTGATGGAGAAATAAAAAGCTTTACAGTCGGGCAAAAACTAAGAGAATGCAGCACCACCAGACCAGATTTGCAACAAATGCTAAATGAACTTCTCTAAGCAGAAAAGAAAAGGCCATTACTAGAAACAAAATTATGAATGGAAAAGCTTACCAGAAAGGCAAATATAAAGTAAAGGTAGGAAAATATCTGAACACAAATATGATATCAAAACTAGCAACTGTGAGAAAAGGAGAGCACAAATGCAGGATATTGGGAATGCATTTGAAATTAAAAGACCAGCAACGTAAAATAATCTTGTTTATATATAGACTGCTATATCAAATCCTCATGTTAACAGACTGAAAATCTACAACAGGAACACACACAAAAAAGAAAACGGAATCCAAACACAACATAAAGTTAGTAATCAAATCACAAGAGAACAAAAGAGGAAAGGAAGAAAAAAGACCTACAAAAACAAATCTAAAACAATTAAGAAAATGGCAATAGGATCATACATATTGATAATTACCTTAAATGTAAATGGATTAAATGATCCAACCAAAAGAGCTAGACTGGCTGAATGGATACCAAAACAAGACCCATATATATGCTATCTACAAGAGACTCACTTCAGATCAAGGGACACATACAGATGGAAAGTAAGAGGATGAAAAAAGGTAATCCATGCAAATGGAAATCAAACAAAAATTGCAGTAGCAATACTCATATCAGACAAAATAGATTTTAAAATAAAGACTGTTGGGGCTTCCCTGGTGGCACAGTGGTTGAGAGTCCGCCTGCCGATGCAGGGGACACGGGTTCATGCCCCGGTCCAGGAAGATCCCACATGCCGTGGAGCAGCTGGGCCCGTGAGCCATGGCCGCTGAGCCTGCACGTCCGGAGCCTGTGCTCCACAACGGGAGAGGCCACAGCAGTGAGAGGCCCGTGTACCACACACACAAAAAATAAAATAAATAAATAGACTGTTATGAGACAAAGAAGGACACTACATAATGATCAAGGGGTCGATCCAAGGAGAAGATATAAAAATTGTAAATATATATGCACCCAACATAGGAGCACCTCAATAAATAAGGCAAATACTAACAGTCATAAAAGATAAAATGGACAGTAACACAATAACAGTGGGAGACTTTAACAGCCCACTTCCACCAATGGACAGATCAGCCAGAGAGCAAATCAACAAGGAAACAAAGGCTTTAAATGACACATTAGATCAGATAGACTTAATTGATATTTATAGAGCATTCCATCCAAAAGTAGCAAAATATACATTCTTCTCAAGTGCACATGCAGCATTCTCCAGGACTGATCACATGCTGGGCCACAAAGTGAGCCTCAGTAGATTTAAGAAAACTGAAATCATATCAAGCATCTTTTCCAACCACAACACAGTGAGATTAGAAATCAACTACATGAAAATAACTATAAAAAACAGAAACACCTGGAGGCTAAACAATATGCTACTGAACAATCAATGGATCACTGAAGAAATTGAGTATAAACAAAATGCTACTAAAAAACCAATGAATCACCAAAGAAATCAAAGAGGAAATCAAAAAATACCTAGAGACAAATGAAAACGAAAGCACGAAGATCCAAAATCTATGGGACGTGGCAAATGCATTCTAAGAGGGAAGTTTATTGTAATACGATCTTACATTAGAAACAAAACAAAACAAAAAATCTCAAATAAACATGCTAGCTTTCCACCTAAAGCAACTAGAGAAAGAAGAATAATTAAAAAAAAATAAGAAAACCCCCGAAGTTAGTAGAAGGAAAGAAATTATAAACATCAGAAATAAATGAAATAGAGACGAGGAAGACAATAGAAAAGATCAATGAAACTAAAAGTTGGTTCTTTGAAAAGATAACAAAATTGATAGACCTTTGGTCAGACTCATCAATAAAAAAAGAGAGAGGGCTCAAATCAATAAAATTAGAAATGAAAAGAAGAAGTTACAACAGATACCACAGAAATACAGAGGATAATAAGAGACTACTACAAGTAACTGTATGCCAATAAAATGGACGACCTAGAGGTAATGACAAATTCTTAGAAAGGTACAATCTTCCAAGATTGAACCAGGAAGAAACAGAAATTATGAACAGATCAATCACAAGCACTGAAATTGAATATATGATTTTAAAACTCCCAACAAACAAAAACCCAGGACCATATGGCTTCACAGGTAAATTCTATCAAACTTTTAGAGAAGAGCTAATACCTATCCATCTGAAACTCTTCCAAAAAATTGCCAAGGATGCAACACTCCCAAACTCATTGTATGAGGTCACAATCACCCTGATGCCAACACCTGACAAAGATACCACAAAAAAGAAAATTACAGGTCAATGTCACTGATGAATATATACACAAAAATACTCAACAAAAATCTAGCACACCACATCCAACAATACATTAAAAGGATCATACACCAGGATCAAGTGGGATCTATCCCAGGGATGCAAGGATTTTTCAATCCACAAATCAATCAGTGTGATATACCACATTAACAAATTTAAGAATAAAAACTATATGATCATCTCAATAGATGCAGAAAAATCTTTTGACAAAATTTAACACCCATTTATGATAAAAATTCCCCAGAAAGTGAGTATAGGGGAAACTTACCTCAACATATTAAAGACTGTATATGACAAATCCTCAGCTAACAACATAATAAACGGTGAAAAACTGAAAGCATTTCCTCTAAGATCAGGAACAAGACAAAGATGGCCAGTCTTGCCACTTCTATTCAACATAGTTTTGAAAGTCCTAGCCATGGAAATCAGAGATGAAAAAGAAATAAAAGAATCCAAATTGGAAAAGAAGAAGTAAAACTGTCACTGTTTTCAGATGACATGATACTATACATAGAAAATCCTAAAGATGCTACCAGAAAACTACTAGAGCTCATCAATGAATTTGGCAAAGTTGCAGGATACAAAATTAATACACAGAAATCTCTTGCATTCTATACACTAACAGTGAAAGATCAGAAAGAGAAATTCAAGAAACAACCCCATTTACCATTGCATCCAAAAGAATAAATTACCTAGGAATAAACCTACCTAAGGATACTCCTAAAACTATAAGATGCTGATGAATGAAATCAAAGATGACACAAACAGGGCTTCCCTGGTGGTGCAGTGGATGAGAGTCTGCCTGCCGATGCAGGGGACACGGGTTTGTGCCCCAGTCTGAGAAGATCCCACATGCTGCAGAGTGGCTAGGTCCGTGAGCCATGGCCGCTGAGCCTGCACATCCAGAGCCTGTGCTCCGCAACGGGAGAGGCCACAACAGTGAGAGGCCCATGTACCGCAAAAAAAAAAAAAAAAAAAAAAAAAAGATGACACAAACAGATGGAAATATATACCTTGTTCTTGGATTGGAAGAATCAATATTTTCAAAATAACTATAGTACCTAAGGAAATCTACAGATTCAATGTGATCCCTATCAAATTACCAATGACATTTTTCACAGAAATAGAGCAAAATATCTTAAAATTTGTACGAAAAAAATATAAATGAAAGAGGAGACATTACAAGTGATACCACAGAAATACAAAGAATTATAAGAGGTGACTGTGAATATGCCAACAAACTTGACAACCTAGAAAACATGAATAAATTCTTAGAAACATACAACCTACCAAGATTGAAACATGAAGAAATAAATAAATTTGAACAGGCCAATTTCAAGTAAGGATATTGAATCAGGGATCAAAAATCCCCCAACAAATTTAAGCACAGGACCAAATGGTTTCACTGGTGAATTCTACCAAACATTAAAGGAAATTAATACCAATTATTTTTAAACACTTCCAAAAAAATAGATGGGGAAGGAACACTTTCAAACTCATTTTATGAGGCTGGAATTACCCTGATGCCAACACCAGACAAGGACACTACAAGAAAAGAAAATTACAGACCAATCTCCATCATATGTATAGATGTAAAAATCGTCAACAAAATATTAGCAAATCCAACTTAGCATCACACTAAATGGATTTTACACTATGATAAAGTAGAATTTATTCCAGGTATTCAAGTTTAAGTTTAGTTGAACCTCTACAAATCAATTTGATACACCACATTAACAAAATCAAGAATGAAAACCATATGATTATCTCAAAAGGTGCAGAAATAAGGATTTCACAAAATTCAACAGCCACTTATGATAAAATATCTCAACAAAGTGAGTAGAAAGGGAACAAACCTCCATGTAATAAAGGCCATACGTGACAAGCCCACAGCTAACATCAACCTCAATAGTGAAAAGCTGAAAGTTTTTCATTTAAGATCAGAAACAAGACAAGGTTGACCACTCTTACCACTTTTATTCAACATAGAATTGGAATTCCTGGCCAGAACAATCAGGCAAAAAAGAAAAAGAAAAGGTAGCCAAGTTGGAAAGGAAGAAGTAAAATTGTCTCTGTTAATAACATGATTTTATATATAGAAAATGCTAAAGACTCCACTAAAAACCTGTTAGGTCTAATGAATAAATTTAGTATAGTTGCAGGGTACAAAATTAACATACAAATATCAGTAGTTTTTCTATATACCAATGAGGGATTTTCTGAAAAAAAATAAATGATCCCATTTACAATAGAATCAAAAACAATAACAATATTTAGAAAGAAATTTAACCATGGAGGTGAAAGATCCCTACACTAAAAACTACAGGAATTTGATGAAAGAAATTGAAGACTCAAATAAATGGAAAGATATCTTATGTTCATGAATTGAAATAATTAGCATTGTTAAAATTTCCATACTACCCAAACCATCTATAGATTTAATGCAATCCCTATTAAGACTCCAACATCATTTTTTTTTAACAGAAGTAGAACAATTCTAAAGTTTGTATGCAACAAGAAAAGACTCTGAATAGCCAAAAGCCATCCTGAGAAAGAAGAAAAAAGCTGGAGGCATGCATTTCCTGAATTCAAAGTATATTATAAATCTAATCAAAACTGTATTGTACTGGTATTAAAAATGGGCACATAGAAAAATGGAACAGAATTGTGAGCTGAGAAACAAACCTAAGCAAACACAGTCAACTAATATTTGACAAGGAAGCCAAGAATACACAGTGGAGAAAAGACAGTCTCTTCCATAAATGGTGCTGGGAAAATGAAATATTCCATGTAAATGAATGAAACTAGACCCCTATTTCACACCACTAACAAAAAATAATTCAGAATAAATACTTAAATATTAGAGTGGAAACCATAAATCTCCTAGAAGAAAACAGAGAAAAAGCCCCTTGACATGGGTATTGACAATGATGTTTTTGCATATGACACCTAAAGCATAAGCAACAAAAGGACTATATCAAACTATAAAGCTTCTATACAGCAAAAGAAAAAAAATCCAGAAAATGAAAAGGCAACCTAAAAAATTGGAGAGAATACTGGAAAATCATATACGTGATAAGTGGTTAATATCCAAAATATATAAGAAACTAGGACAACTCAATAGCAGAAAAACAACTAATCCAATTTAAAAAGTCAAAGGACTTGAATAGACATTTTCCAAAGAAGGTTTTCAAATGGTCAACAGTTACATGAAAAGGCGCTTAACATTAGTAATCATCAGGGGAATACAAATTAAAACCACAATAGATATCACCTTACACTTGTTATAATAGCCATCATCAAAAAGACAAGAAATAACTAATGTAGTGAGGATGTAGAGAAAAGGGAACCCTTGTGCACTGTTGGTGGGAATGTAAACTGATGCAACCATTATGGAAAACAATATGGAGGTCTCTCAAGAAATTAAGACTAGAAATACCATATGACCCAGCAATTCAACCTCTGGTATATATCTAAAGAAAATCACTATGTTGAAGAAATATCTATATCCCAATGTTTATTGCAGCATTATTCACAATAGCCAAGACATGAAAACAACCTAAATTATCCATGGACAGGTGAATGGATAAAAATGTGGTTTGTGTATATATACACAATTGAATAGTATTCAGCCCTAAAAAAGAAGGAAATCCTTCTGTTTGGGACAATGTGGGTGGACTGTGAGGGCATTATTCTAAGTGAAATAAGTCAGACAAAGACAAATACTAAATGATCTCATTTATATGTGAAATTTAAAAGAACAAAACTGAACAAACTAACTAAAAAATAAGTAAAAATTTGTGGTTACCAGAGGTGGGGGTAAGGGGTTGGGGAATTTGATTCAGGTAATCAAAAGTTACAAACTTTCAGTTAAAAGATAAATAGCTACTAGGGATGTAATGTACAACATGATAACTACAGTTAATACTGCTGCATGGTATATATGAAAATTGCTAAGACAATATCCTAAAAATTCTCATCACAAGGGAAACTTTTTTCTTTTTTTGTATCTATATTAGATGATGGGTATTAAATAAACATACAGTGGCAATCTTTTTGCAATATATGTAAGTCAAACCATTATGCTGGGGCTTCCCTGGTGGCGCAGTAGTTAAGAATCTGCCTGCCAATGCAGGGGACATGGGTTCGAGCCCTGGTCTGGGAAGATCCTACATGCCATGGAGCAACTAAGCCCATGTGTCACAACTGATGACCCTGTGCTCTAGAGCTCACGTGCCACAACTACTGAGTCTGCGTGCCACAACTACTGAAACCCATGCACCTAGAGCTTGTGCTCCACAGCAAGAGGAGCCACCGCAATGAGAAACCCATGCACTGAAATGAAAAGTAGCCCCTGCTCACTGCAACTAAAGAAAGCCCACACAGCAATGAGAACCCAATGCAGCCAAAAATAAATAAATTTATTTTAAAAAAATACCATTACGCTGTACACCTTAAACTTATACAGTGCTGTATATCAATTATATCCCAATAAAATTGGAATTAAAAATCAATAAATATACAGAAGTGAGGAACTATGAACAAGGTAGAAGAAAGTAAGTGATAGAAATAAAAGAGAGGGACAGAAGATCTATTATATATATATATAATATATAATTTGAGTCCTTATATAGGGGAAAATACAGTTAAAGAGAACATTTTAAACTATGCTTAAAGAAAAAATCATGTTTCCATTAAATACCTGACAGTATTGATCCCAGAATTTCAGTTATATCTCACAATCTAGTAAAACTATTGGACTTTAAAGATAAGAAATAAAAAATAAAAGAAAGGATACACTGTGCCTCCAGGCAAATACATAAGGTCACTTACAAAGGAAAGAAATCAGGTTGGTGTAACTCTGCTTTTCAACAGCAACATACTAAGCAAAGAATAAAGTCTGTATAAAGGTCATTGAAAAAATAGTTTTAAACATGTGATAACTCAAAGATGTATTTTATCTACATGTCCTTTCTAAAGAAACAATAAGAAAATGAATTTCAGAGATGATCAGGGAGACTTCTGTAAAAAAACAGTGAGCATTTAACACTAAAATAAAGGTAGAAGAAAAGCATATAAATATATGTTTGACAACTAAAAAATGGAATAAGGGAAAGAAAAGAAGATGTAATTGCCTCATGAATTGGCCCATAAATAACAGATGACAGTTGAAGAATATTTTTTAAAGATAATAAACTTAACAGTAAATGCCCAAGTAAAGAAAAAAGGGACTAGGGAATTATATAAAAGTATTAGAATAAAGATCACTACTAGAACAAAAATACACACCTTCCTAAAAACCAAAAAGTTCAAAATAAAATAAACAAAAGAGAACATTTAATGAAAGACACATAGTAAATATAACTTGAAATATTAAAAATATGGAGATAAAAAATGTTGGTCATATTAATAAATGCAAATGGAATCAATTTACCTGCTAAAAAATAAGGTTGGCTTTAAAGTGGAATTCAACTCTATATCATATATAGGAGATGCACTTAAAAGGGAATGATTCAGAAAGGCTAAAGTAAAAAAGGCTAAAAGTAAAAGCAAAGGAATGGAAAGTATATCAGACAAATTCAAACAAAAGTAAAGCAGAGGGAGGGTCCAATCAAGATGACAGAATAGAAGGAAGTAGAACTCAACTCCTCCCACAAATACATCAAAAATACATCTAAATGTGGAACAGTTCTCAAAGAATACCTACTGAGAGTTAGCAGAAGATCTCATACACCTAAAAGTGCAAGAAAGATCTCCATGAAACTGTGTAGGACAAAAGAAAAAAGAAAAAATAGGAAGCAGGATGCAACCTGCACCCCTAGGAGGGACCTGTGAAAGAGGAAATGTTCCTTCACACTGGGAAGTCCCCTCACCAGCAGGGAGATCAGCCAGGACAGAAAGAGAGCCTCAGAGGCTCAAAGAAGAATGCAGTAACAAGTTTGTGACAGGCAGAACAGAAAGAGACCTGCACAGATGGTCCATGCCACTCTCCTGCACTCCCCAGCCTGAGACATATGTCTGCTGGTGCAGGCGGGGGCTGGGCACTGAAACTCGGGTTTTAGATGACAGACCTTGGGAAAGGAATGGGGCTGGCTGCATGGAGACAGCCTGAAGGGGCTGGAGTGTGGTATGGCCACAAGTAGGGGGTGTACACGGAAGAAGCCCGGGCCCACCATAGAAGTGAAGTACCATTGTTAAGAGGTGTGAGAAGGCAGGGGCAGGCCCTGCCATAACAGCCTCTTTCCCAGCACACTCTCAGCCTGCTCAGAGCCACCTCTATGAGCTCTGGGAGTGCACAAGTGCCAGTGAGTTGTCCACATGTGGAGGTGGGGCTGAAATCAGAGCTTATCCCCAGGGGCCATGCAACTAAGGAAGTAGGGCTGAAATCTGAGTTTTCTTCCTGTGGCTATGCAACCCCTGGATTTATGCCACCACAAGTGGTTTTCTAACTTAGCATCTGCAGGACATCCAAGTGGAAAATGGGTGCTCCCATGGCTGGGACAGGTCTGGCCTTAGCAGCTGTAGGTCTAGAGGGCATACATACATGGAGACAGGGCCAGGGTCTAGGCTGATTCCACAGCTCCCATGGTGGGTCCAGGTGCATGACTACTCTGGTCCTGGAACCTGACTTCAGTGGATCTGCTCCTATGGATCTGCACTGTTGTCTTCATGAAAACAACACCTAAGGGACACCAGGTCCAATTTCTGGAATTGTCATGGTTGAGGCAGGGCTGAGGGTAGTGCCAACAACAGTGTACTTTGTAAGCCCACAGTACAGGTGACAAGTCACACCACAGAGCACAATCCCCAAAGGACAGCTCCAGTGGAGGAGTACACAGTGGTTCCTCTCCTAGTGGGAGAGCTCCAATTCCTCCTACCTCATACCACAGCTCAGAAATGGACCTGGGGACTTCTAATCCAACAACTAGGGAGCAGACCCTGCCCCTGAAAGGGCTGTGACAACCGTATAGCAAAGAAGAGACCCTGCTCAACATCCAGTGCAGGCTCTGGTCACAACACCAGTAACACCCCCCATCAAGAGGATAACATCCAGCACACAGTGAGGAAAGAGGAAGCAGGCATCCATACTAAAAACAGCCCTTGCACCAAAAATATTAAACCCATACAGGCTACAAAGAAATGCTCCCACATAAAAATAGCCATCCAAAACCACAGTAGGTAATTGTTTCTCCTAAACTCATAGAGTCAGGGAAATATAAGTAAAATGAAGGAGCAGAAGAACCACTTCCAATTAAAAGATCAAGAGAAATCCCCTAAAAGAACAAACAATGAACAAGACCTCTTCAGTCTAATAGATACCGAGTTCAAAAAGGAGATAATGAAAATACTGAAGGAATTAAGAAAGGCTATTGATAGAAATGCAGATTATTGGAGGGCCAAGACACGATGACAAAGTAGAAGGTTGTGAGCTCACCTCTTCTTATGGAAACAGCAAAATCACAACTACTGCTGAACAATCATCGACAAGTAAACTCTGGAACCTACCAAAAAGATACCCTACACCCAAAGACAAAGAAGAAGCCACACCAAGACAATAGGAGGGGTGCAATTCCAATAAAATCAAATCCCATACATGCCATTCGGTGTTGGGAAAATTAATAAAGTAGTCTTGTTCAGGCTTCAGAGGTAGAAGCAGGCCTCTGACCGACCTGTGACCTTGCCTGGACTGCACGTCTGCTTGCACACATAACAATTGCTGCTAGCAAGTCAAACAGCACTTATGATCAGAAAGGGAGTGGGTCTTGGAATTTCTTGAGCCCCGCGGACCAGGCCAGTCCCCTGGGGATCTAGAAAATCTTGTGACTCACATGGTGAAACCAACAACATTGTTAAAGTGAATCCAGAGCTGCATTTTTGCATGTAAACTGATAATATCAGTTTGTGGTCTGGAATTATAAATGGAAGCCCCCAGAACTCCAAGCTGAAGTCTCACTCATGGGGTGGATGCACTGCCCAGGACTCTTCCCAACTGGGGCTCCAGATTGCTGTCATTCAGGATTTCCCAGCTGCTGTTTGGATCTGAAAGTATGTGTTGGCCCAGTTCGGTGATGTATACCATATTATGTTTCTCTAATATTATTCCTTTCCTTCTAATGATTGTATATTAAAATTAAGCTAAATCACCTTCATTAGAGAATTGATTAAAGCTGTTTATTTGTGTGAGATGAGTGGTTATTTTGCAAGCGAATCCAATGAACCTTAAAACCAAAAGCAGACTTTCGGCAAAACAGTTGGGTGACCCACAGACTGGAAAATAATTATATCACAGAGGTTCTCCCACAGGAGTGAAAGGTCTGAGGCCAACGTCAGGCTTCCTGACCTAGGGGTCTGCTAACAGGAGGAAAAACCCCCAGATAATCTGGCTTTGAAGGCCAGTGGGATTTGACTGCAGGAATTCCATAGAACTGGGAGAAAAGAAACTCCATTCTTACAGGGCACACAGAGGGTCTCATGCACATTGAACCCAGTGAAAAAAGTGGTGACCTCATGGGAGACTAGGCAGACTTACCTGCTAGTATTAGAGGGTCTCCTGCAGAGGAGGGGGGAAGCTGTGGCTCACTGCAGGGATAAGGACACTGGCAGCAGTGTTTCTGGGAAGTACTAATTGGAGTGAGCCCTCTTGAGGCTGCCATTTTCTCAACAAGACCTAGTCCCAACCAACAGCCTGTAGGTTCCAGTGCTGGGATGCCTCAGGCCAAACAAATAACAGGGTGGGAACAGAGCTCCACATCATCAGCAGACAGGATGCTTAACGTCTCCTGAGCATACAGCTGCCTGATAAACACACCCACTGACACGGCCTTGCCCAACAGAGGGACAAGATCCAGATCCACCCACCAGTGGGCAGGACCAGTCCATCCCACCAGGAATGCTGGACAAGCCTCTTAGCCTCATTCACCAGGGAGCAGACAGCAGAAGCAAGAAGAAATACAATACTTCAGCCTGCGGAATGGAAAACGCAATCACAGAAAGTTAGACAAGATGAGATGGCAGAGGAATACATCCCAGCTGAAGGAACAAGATAAAACCCCAGAATAACTAAGTGAAGTGGAGATAAGCAATATAACCAAAACAGAATTCAGAATAATGATAGTAAATATGATTCAAATCTGGGAAAAATAATGGAGGCACAGATGGAGAACATACAAGAAATGTTTAACAAAGACCTAGAATAACTAAAGAACAAACAAACAGAAATGAAAAATAAAACAACTGAAATGAAAAAAATACACCAGAAGGACTCAATAGGATAATAACTGAGGCATAAAAACAAATAAGTGAGCTGGAAGACAGAATGGTGGAAATCACTGCTGTGGAGCAGAATAAAGAAAAAGAATCAAATGAAGACAGTCTGAGAGACCTGTGGGAAAATATTAAATGCACCAGCATTCATATTATATGGGTCCCAGAAGAAGAAAGACAAAGACCTGGAACACTATTTGAAGAGACAATAGCTGAAAACTTCCTTAAAGTGGAAAAGGAAACAATCACCCAAGTCCAGGAAACACAGAGAGTCCCAGGCAGGATAAATCCAAGGAGGAACATGCCAAGACACATAGTAATCAAATTGTCAAAAATGAAAGACAAACTATTAATAGCAATAAGGGAAAAGCAACTAATAACATACAAGGGAACTCCCATAAGGTTATCAGTTGATTCCTCAGCAGAAAGTCTGCAGGCCAGAAGGGAGTAGCATGATGTATTTAAAGTAATGAAAGAGAAGAACCTTCAGCCAAGAATATTCTAACCAGCAAGGCTCCCATTCAGATTTGACAGATAAATTAAAAGCTTTACAGACAAGTAAAAGCTAAGAGAATTCAGCACCACCAGACAAGATCTAGAACAAAGGCTAAAGGAACTTCTCTAAGCAGAAAAGGCCACTAAAGAACAAGAAAATTATGAATGGAAAAGCTCACCAGTAAAGGCAAATATAAAATAAAGGTAGGAAAACATCTGAACACAAATATGATATCAAAACCAGCAACTGTGAGGAGAGTACAAATTCAGGACATTGGAAGTGCATTTGAAATTAAAAGACCAGCAACGTAAAACAATCTTGTTTATATATAGACTGCTATATCAAAACCTCATGGTAAGGGCAAACTGAAAATCTACAAAGATACACACACACAAAAGAAAAACTCCAGACAAAACGTTAAAGTTACTCATCAAATCACAATAGAAGAGAATAAAAGAGGAAGGGAAGAAAAAAGACCTACAAAAACAAATCCAAAACAATCAAGAAAATGGCAATAAGAATACATATCGATAAGCACCTTAACATAAACGGATTAAATGCTTCAACCAAAAGACCTAGACTGGTGGAATGGATACCAAAACAAGAGCCATATATATGCTGTCTACAAGAGACCCACTTCAAATCTAGGGTCAAAGACTAAAAGTGAGGAGATGGAAAATGGTATTCCATGCAAATGGAAATCAAAAGAAAGCTGGAGTAACAATAATCATATCAGTCAAAACTAGAATTAGAATAAAGACTGTTACAAGAAACAAAGAAGGACACTACAGAATAATCAAAGGCTCAATCCAAGAAAAAGATATAACAATTGTAAATATATATGCACCCAGCATAGGGGCACCCCGATATATAAGGCAAATGCTAAGAGTCATAAAAGGAAACATTGACAGTGACATAATTGTGGGGGACTTTATAAAACCCCTTTCATCAATGGACAGATCATCCACATAAAATCAAAAAGGAAAAACAGGCCATAAATGACACATTAGACCAGATAGACTTAACTGATATTTATAGAGCATTCTATCCAAAAGCAGAAGAATACACATTCTTCTCAAGTGTACATGGAACATTCTCCAGGATTAATCACATGATGGGCCATAAAGTGAGCCCTGGTAAATTAAAGAAATATGAAATCATATCAAGAATCTTTTCTGGCCACAAGGTTATGAGATTAGAAATCAACTACAGGAAAAAAAAACCTGTAAAAAACCAAACACATGGAGGTTAAACAATATGCTACTAAACAATCAGTGGATCACTGAAGAAATCAGAGAGGAAATCAAAAAATACCTAGAGACAAATGAAAACAAAAGCACAATGATCCAAAAACTATAGGATGTGGCAAAAGCAGTCCTAAGAGGGAAGTTTATAGCAATACAAACTTACCTCAGGAAACAAAAAATCTCATACATACAACCTACACCTACACTTAAAGCAACTAGAGAAGGAAGAAGAAGAACAACAACAACAAAAAAAAAACCCCAAAGTTAGTAAAAGGAAAGAAACAGTAAAGAGCAGAGCAGAAATAAATGAAATAGAGACAACAAAAACAATTTAAGAGATAAAGGAAACTAAAAGCTGGTTCTTTGAAAAGATAAACAAAATTGGTAAACATTTAGCCAGACTCATCAAGAGGAAGAGGGCTCAAATCAATAAAATTAGAAATAAAAAAGAAGTTACAAAGGACACCACAGAAATACAAAAAATCATGAGACTACTACAAGCAACTCTATGCCAATAAAATGGACAACCTAGAAAAAATGGGCAAATTCTTAGAAAGGTACGATCTCCTAAGATTGAACCAGAAAGAAAGAGAAAATATTAACAGGCCAATCACAAGTAGTGAATTTGAAACTGTGACTTAAAAACTTCCAACAAACAAAAGTCCAGGACCAGATGGCTTCACAGACAAATTCTATCAAATATTTAGTGAAGAGTTAACATCTATCCTTCTGAAACTCTTCCAAAAAATTGATGAGAAAGGAACACTCCCAAACTAATTCTATGAGGCCACCATCAGCCTGATACCAAAACCAGATAAAGATACCACACAAAAAGAAAATTACAGGCCAATACCACTGATGAATATGTATGCAAAAATCCTCAACAAAATACTAGCAAACAGAGTCCAACAATACATTAAAAGGATAACACACCGTGATCAAGTGGGGTTTAACCCAGAGATGCAAGGATTTTTCAATATCCACAAATCAATCAGTGTGATACACCATATTAACAAATTGAAAAATAAAAACATATGATCATCTCAATAAATGCAGAAAAACTTTTGAAAAAATTCAACACCCATTTATGATAAAATCTCTCCAGGAAGTGGGCATAGAGGGAACGTACCTCAATGTAATAAAGTCTGTATAGGACAAACCCACAGCTAACATCATTCTCGATGGTGAAAAGCTTAAAACATTCCCTCTATGATCAGGAACAAGGCAAGGATGTTTATTGTCACCCCTCTTATTCAACATACTTTTGGAAGCCCTAGCCAGGGCAGTCAGAGAAGAAAAAGAAATTAAGGGAAATCAAATTGGAAAAGAAGTGGCAAAACTGTCACTATTTGCAGATTATATGATACTATACCTATAAAATCCTAACATTTCTACCAGAAAACTACTAGAGTCCATCAATAAATTTGGTAAATTTGCAGGATACAAAATAAATGCACAGAAATCTGTTGCTTTTCTATACACTAACAAGGAAAGATCGGAAAGAGAAATTAAAGGAACAACCCCATTTAACACCACATCAAAAAGAATACCTAGGAATAAACCTACCTAAGGAGGCAAAAGACCTCTACTCCAAAAACGTTAAAACACTGGTGAAAGAAGTGGAAGATGACACAAAAAGATGGAAAGCTATACCGTGTTCTTGGATTGGAAGAATCAATATTGTCAAAATGACTATATTCCCCAAGGCAATCTACAGAGTCAATGCAATCCCTATCAAAACACCAATGGCATTTTCTACAGAATCAGAACAAAAAATCTTAAAATTTGTATGGAGACACAAAAGACCCTGAATATCCAAAGCAATCTTGAGAAAAAACAAAAAAAGGTTGGAGGAATCAGGCTCCCTGAATTCCAACTATACTACAGAGCTACAGTTATCAAAACCATATGGTACTGGCACAAAAACAGAAATATAGATCAATGGAACAGGCTAGAAAGCCCAAATATAAGCCAACACACCTATGGTCACTTAATGTATGACAAAGAAGGCAAGAATGTACAATGGAGAAAAGACAGTCTCTTCAATAAATGGTGCTGGGAAAATGGGACAGCTAAATGTGAAAGAATGAAATTAGAACATACTCTAACACCATACACAAAAATAAACTCAAAATGGATTAAAGACCTAAGTGTAAGACCCAATACTATAAAACTCTTAAAGGAAAACATATGTAGAACACTCTTTGATGTATATTGCAACAATATCCTTTTGGATCCACCTCCTGGAGAAATGAAAATAAAAACAAAGATAAACAAATGGGACTTAATTAAACTTAAAAGCTTTTGCACAGCAAAGGAAACCATAAACAAACCAAAAAGACAACCCACAAAATGGGAGAAAATATTTACAAACTGTGTGACTGACAAGGGATTAATCTCCAAAATATACAAATTGTTCATGTAGCTCAATATCAAAAAAAATCAAAAAATGGGCAGGGCTTCCCTGGTGGCGTAGTGGTTGAGAGTCTGCCTGCTGATGTGGGGAACACAGGTTTGTGCCCTGGTCCGGGAGGGTCCCACATGCTGCAGAGCGGCTGGGCTCGTGAGTCATGGCCACTGGGCCTGCACGTCCGGAGCCTGTGTTCCGCAATGGGAGAGGCTGCAGCAGTGAGGGGCCTGCGTACTGCAAAAAAAAAAAAAAAAAAGGGCAGTAGATCTAAATAAACGTTTCTTCAAAGAAGACATACAGATGGCCAAAAGCACATGAAAAGATGCTCTACACCACTAATTATTAGAGAAATGCAAATCAAAACTTCAATGAAGTATAATCTCACACCAGTCAGAATGACCATCATAAAAACTACAAATAATAAATGCTGGAGAGGGTGTGGAGAAAAGGGCACCCTCCTACACTGTTGGTGGGAATGCAAACTGGTACAGCCACTATGAAGAATAGCATGAAGGTTCCTAAAAAACTAAAAACAGAGCTACCATATGATCCTGCAATCCCACTCCTGGGCATACATCCAGAGAAAAACATAGTTTCAAAGGATACATGCACCCCATTGTTCATTGCAGCTCTGTTTACAAGAGCCAAGATGTGGAAGTAATCTAAATGCCCACTGACAGATGAATGAATAAAGATGTGGTACATATATACAATGGAATATTACTCAGCCTTTAAAAAGAATGAAATAATGCCATTTGCAGCGACATGGATAGACTTAGAGATTGTCATACTAAGTGAAGTAAGTCAGATAGAGAAAAACAAATATCATATCATATTTCTTAGATGCAGAATCTAAAAAAAATGATACAAATGAACTTACATAAAACAGAAACTGACTCACAGACTTAGAGTACAAACTTATGATTACCAGGGGGGAAGAGTGGAGAGGGAGTGTTTGAATGAGAGTTTGGGATTGACATGTACACACTGCTATATTTGAAATATATAACCATCTAGGACCTAATGTATAGCACAGGGAACTCTGCAGTATAATGTGTAATAACCTAAATGGGAAAAGAACTTGAAAAAGAATGGATATATGTATATGTATAACTGGATCACTTTGTTGTACACGTGAAACTAACACAACATTGTTCATCAACTATACTCCAATATAAAATAAAAATTAAAAACCAATAAGAAAACAGTATAGAAAATATGGGCTTATGGGTTTGTTGAAATATTTTGTAGTTTTGAAGTATTTTTGAAGATTTTACACTAAACCACTTTTAATATTTTTGGATATCTTCTAAATAACAGGACTTCTAGCTGAATTAATAAGTATTTCTTTTTCTGTAAATTTTCCACTAGAAAGTGCAGAAATTAAATTTTTAGGCCTTAAAAAGTAAAAAATTTTAAAATTTTAAAAAATTAAAAAAAGCAAATGCAGATTACTGTAAAAAGGAATTAGAAATGAAGAAAAATTAGGAAACTCTTTTGCCAAGACAAAAGCAGAGCTAAAGGCAATAAATAACATATTGGATAATGCAGAAGAACAAATAATAATCTGTAAGATAGAATAATGGTAAGCACCCAATCAGAACAGCAGACAGAAAGACAAATGAAAAAAAATTAAAGCAATATAAGAGACATATGGTGTAATATAACATGTGCCAATCTATGCATAATAGGGATTCCCAAAGGAGAAGAGAGAGAAAAGGAGATTGAAATTTATTTGAAGAAATTATGGCTGAAAACCTCCCAAACCTACAGAAGGAAACAGAAAACATAGAGGGTCCCAATCAAGATGAACCCAAACAGACTTACACCAAGACATATTATAATTTAAATGACAGAATTTAGAGAGGATTCTAAAGGCAGCAAGAGAAAAAACAAAAAGTTAATTACAAGGAAACCCCCATAAGGCTATCAGCTAATTTCTCTACAGAAATATTGCAGGCAGAAGGGAGTGGCAAGATATATTCAAAGTCCTGAAAGGGAAAAATCTGCAACCTAGAATTCTCTACCCAGCACCATTATCATTTAGAATAGAAGGAGAGATAAAGGATTTCTCAGGAAGCAAGCAAAAACTAAAAGAATACAGCAATAATAAACCTATCCTAAAAGAAATATTGAAAGGTCTTCCCTAAATAAAAAAGAAGAATCCATAGGAAAGAGAAAATCACAATTGGAAAGTAAATCACTTAAATAAGCCCATATACAGATTTTTTTAAAAATCAAAAAAAAATTTTGTGAAAGTAATGATAACCACAATGAATAGGAAAAGGATAAACATGAAGATGTAAAAGAGGTCATCAAAATCATAAAATTTGGGGGAAAAAGTAAGAAAATGTAGATTCTTTTTTTTAGAATGTGTTTGAACCCATATGACCATCAGTCTAAAGCAAATAGATACAGGAAGGGGTTAACATACTTCAAAAACAGGGTAACTGCAAATCAGAAACATACAATAGATTCACAAAAACCAAAAAGAAGAGAACAAGGGCATAAAAAAAGAAAATCACCAAACCACAAAAGGAAAAAGAAAAAGAAAGGAACAAGAAAGAAATAAAATATCAAGTGGAAAAAAGGTTTAAAATGGTAATACATACATATGTATCAATAATTACATTAAATGATAATGGGCTAAATGCTTCAATCCAAAGGCATAGAGTGGCAGATTGAATTAAAAAAAAAAAGAGCCTACAATATGCTGCCTACAAGAGACCCACTTTAGGGCAAAGAACAGACATAGACTGAAAGTGAGTGGATGGAAAAAGGTATGTCATGCAAATGGAAATGAAAAGAAAGAGGGGGTCACAGTACTCACATCAGACAAAATGGACTTTAAAACAACGTCCATAAAGAAACATAAAGAAGGACACTATATAATGATAAAAGAATCAATACAAGAAGAGGATATTACAATTGCCAATATATATGCACCCAATATAGGAGCACCCAAATGCATAAAACAAATACTAACAGACATAAAGGGAGAAATGGATGGGAATAAAAAAATACTAGAATACATTAACACCTCACTCATATCAATGGACAGATCTTTTAGACAGAAAATCAGTAAGGTAATAGGGATCCTAGATGATATAATAGATAGTTAGGTTTAATTGATATTTTCAGGACATTATATCCAAAAAAACCAGAATACACATTCTTTTCAAGTGCATATGAAACATTCTCTAGGATTGACCACATAACTAGAGCACAGAACAAGCCTCAACAAATTTAAGAATATAGAAATTATTTCAAGCATCTTTTCTGACCACAAAGGCATGAAACTAGAAATCAACCACAGAAAAAGAAATAAGAAAAAAGGGATTACTGAAAAACCAATGCATCAACAAAAAAATCAGAGGAAATTTAAAAATACCTTGAGACAAATGACAATGTAAACACAACCATACAAAATATAGGGATGCAGCAAAAGAAGTTCTTAGAAGGAAGTTCATAGTAATACAGGCCTTCCTCAAAAAACAAGAAAAATCTCAAATAAACAACCTAAACTACAACCTAAATAATCAGAAAAAGAAGAACAAACAAAACCTAAAGTCAGCAGAAGGAAGGATAATAAAGATCAGAGAGTAAATAAATAAGATAGAGATTAAAAATAGTAAAAAATCAATATAATCAAGAACTGGTTCTTTGAAAGATTAAACAAGATTGACAAACCTCTGGCCAGCCTCACCAGGAAGAAAAGAGAGAGGACCCAAATAAACAAAATAAGAAATGAAAAATAATAACTGATACTGCAGAAATACCAAAAATCCATAAGAGAATACTATGAACAGCTATATGTCAACAAATTTGACAACCTGGAAAAAATGAACAAGTTTCTAGAAACATAGAGCCCACCAAAACTGAATCAAGAAGAAATAGAGGGCTTCCCTAGTGGCACAGTGGTTAAGAATCTGCCTGCGAATGCAGGGGACACGGGTTCAAGCCCTGGTCCAGGAAGATCCCACATGCCGTGGAGCAACTAAGCCTGTGCACCACAACTGCTGAGCCTGTGATCTAGAGCCTGTGAGCTGCAACTACTGAAGCCTGTACATCTAGAGCCTGTGCTCCGCAACAAGAGAAGCCACTGCAATGGGAAGCCTATGCATCGCAACGAAGAGTAGCCCCCACTCGCTGCAACTAGAGAAAGCCTGTGTGCAGCAATGAAGACCCAACATAGCCAAAAATAAAAATAAGTAAATTTATAAAAAAAAAAATAGATATGAACAGACCAATGACCTGAAGTGAAGTAGAATCTGTAATTTAAAAAAACCTCTACAAACAAAAGTACAGAACCCAATGGCTTCACAGGAAATTCTACCAAACAAAGAAGAATTTATACCGATCCTTCTCTCAAACTCTTCCAAATGATTGAAGAGGAGGGGAACACTCTCAAAGACATTCTTTGAAGCCACCAAGACCCTGATACCAAGACCAGACAAAGATACTACCAAAAAAGTAATTATAGGCCAATATCTTTGATGAATATAGATGCAAAAATTCTCAACAAAATATTAGCAAACTGAATCCGACAATACATAAAAAGATCATACACCACGACCAAGTAAGATTCATCCCAGGGTCATGAGGATGGTTCAACATATGCAAATCAATCAATGTGATGCACCGTATCAACAAAAGAAGAGACAAAATCCACATGATCATCTCAATAGATGCAGAAAAAGCATTTGCTAAAATTCAACATCCTTTCATGTTAAAAACTATTACCAAATTGGATAGAGAGGGAACATAACTCAGTATAATATAAGCTATTTATGAGAAGCCAATATAATACTCAAAGGTGAAAAGCTGAAAGCCTTCCTGCTAAAATCTGGAACAAGAGAAGGATGCCCACTCTCACCACTTCTATTCAATATGGAATTGGAAGTCCTAGTCACAGTCATCAGACAAGAAATAAAAGGTATCCAAATTGGAAGGGAAGAAGTAAAATTGTCATTATATGCAGATGACATGATACTATATATAGAAAACTCTAAAGACGCAACACAAAAACTATTAGAACTGATAAGTGAATTCAGCAAGGTAGCAGGATACAAATTAACATACAGACATCAGTTGCATTTCTTTATACTAACAATAAAATACCAGAAAGGGAATGTAAAAAAAATAATCCCTTTAAAAACCACATGCAAAAAAGTAAAACACTTAGGAATAATTCTGACCAAGGAGGTAAAAGACTTATATGCTGAGAACTACAAAACATCAATAAAGGAAACTGAAGATGATTCATAGAAATGGAAAGACATCCGTGCTCTTGGATTGGAAGAAATAATATTGTCAAAATGGCCATACCACTCAAAGTAATCTACAGATTTAATGCAATCCCTGTCAAGTTACCCACGACATTTTTCACAGAAATAGAACAAAAATTCTAAAATTTATGTGGAAACATAAAAGACTCAGAATTGCCAAAATAATCCTGAGAAATAGACTGAAGCAGGAGGCATAACCCTTCCAGACTTCAAACAATACTACAAAGCTACAGTAATCAAAATAGTATGGTATTGGCATAAAAAGAGAGATATGGATCAATGGAACAGAATAGAAAGTTCAGAAATAAACCCATGCATCTATGGTCAATTAATCTTTGACAAAGGAGGCAACAATATACAATGGAGGAAAGACAGTCTCTTCAGCAAGTAGTGCTAGGAAAGTTGGAAAGACACATGTAAATCAATGAATTTACAACACACCATCACACCATACAAAAAAATAAACTCAAAATGGCTTAAAGACTTAAATATAAGATATGACACCATAAAACTCCTAGAAGAGAACATAGTCAAAACATTCTCTCATATAAATCATACCAATGTTTTCTTTAGTCTTGCAAGGCTATAGAAATAAAAAATAATAATAAACAAATGGGACCTCATCAAACTTACAAGCTTTTGTACGGCAAGGGAAGCCACAAACAAAATGAAAAGACAACCTACAGACTGGGAGAAAATATCTGCAAATGATGCAACTGACAAGGGGTTAATTTCCCAATCATACAGACAGCTCATACAACTCAATAACAAAAAAACACAAGACACCCAGGCGGCCAGTGGTGAGGAGCCTGAGTGGGAGGCCTCTCCAGGGCCTCACCCAGCTGCCTGGCAGCCCAGGAGAAGGAGGAAGGAGGAAGGAGGATGGAGGCTCACAGGTGTGGCAGCCCCTGCCCAAAGTGGGGAGCACTACTTGAGACTCCTGGGAGTGGCTGCATGCAGCACCTGGTGGCTACTGACTTTGCTGCTGGAGCACACCTGCCCACCAGTGGGTCCTGAAGTCTATGCCACCTGCTGGCTGCTGGACTGCCATGCACTCTTCTTGTTCTTCCTGGTGGTGATGTGGGGAGGCTGCTTGAAGCCACCAAAGTCCAGGTGCACAAGCTCCAGCAGCTCATCGAAGATGTTCTGGAAATTCTCCCCAGCAGGCAGGTACAGGAAGCTCTTGGAATACTGGGCTGAGGAGATCACACCCTGTCTAAACTTCCCTGAGTGGCTCGAACTTGAACTTGCTGAAGTGGGCCTTGTTGATTGGCAGGAAGTCCTTGGTGGACTGAACGAGCTGCACGTCCCTCTCCCAAAAGCTCTCTGGATCAAGTATCTTCCACTGAATATTTCTATCTCTGAGAACCAGTCCACTGCACTGTGTGGGTGACAGGATCTTGGTGCTCTGGCTGGGTGTCAGGCCTGAGCCTCAGAGGTGGGAGAGCCAAGTTCAGGACACTGGACCACAAGAGATCTCCAGGCCCCACGTAATATCAATCAGCGAGAGTTCTCCCAGAGATCTCCGTCTCGACGCTAAGACCCAACTCCACTCAATGACCAGCAAGCTCCAGTGCTGGACACCCCATGAAAAACAACTAGCAAGACAGGAACACAACCACACCTATTAGCAGAGAGGCTGCCTAAAATCACAAGAAGTTCACAGACACCCCAAAACACACCACCAGACACGGATCTGCCCAGCAGAAAGAAAAGGTCCAGCTCCATCCACCAGAACACAGGCACCAGTCCCCTGTACCAGGAAGCATACACAACCCAGTGAACCAACTTTACCCACTGGGAGCAGACACCAAAAACAACAGGAACTATGAACCTGCAGCCTGCGAAAAGGAGACCCCAAACACAGTAAGTTAAGCAAAATGGGAAGACAGAGAAATATGCAGCAGATGAAGGAGCAAGAAAAACCTACCAGACCAAACAAATGAAGAGGAAATAGGCAGTCTACCTGAACAAGAATTCAGAGTAATGATAGTAAAGATGATCCAAAATCTTGGAAACAGAATGAAGAAAATACAAGAAATGTTTAAAAGCTACCTAGAAGAACTAAAAAGCAAACAAACAATGATGAACAACACAATAAATGAAATTAAAAATTCTCTAGAAGGAAGCAATAGCAGAATAACTGAGGCAGAAGAACAGATAAGTGACCTGGAAGATAATAGAATGGAAAAAACTACTGCAGAGCAGAATAAAGAAAAAAAAAATGAAAAGAATTGAGGACAGTTTCAGAGACTCCTGGGACAACATTAAACATACCAACATTCGAATTACAGGGGTCCCAGAAGAATAAGAGAAAAAGAAAGTGACTGAGAAAATATCTGAAGAGATTAGAGTTGAAAACTTCCCTAATATGGGAAAGGAAATTGTCAATCAAGTCCAGGAAGCACAGAGAGTCCCATGCAGGATAAATTCAAGGAGAAAAAGCCAAGATGCATATTAATCAAACTATCAAAAGTTAAATACAAAGAAAAAACATTAAAAGCAGCAAGGGAAAAGCAAAAAATAACATACAAGGGAATCCCCATAAGGTTAACAGCTGATCTTTCAGCAGAAACTCTGCAAGCCACAAGGGTGTGGCAGGACATATTTAAAGTGATGAAAGGGAAAAACCTACAACCAGGATTATTCTACCCAGCAAGAGTCTCATTCAGATTTGACAGAGAAATTAAAACCAAAAGCTAAGAGAATTCAGCACCACCAAACGAGCTTTACAACAAATGCTAAAGGAACTTCTCTAGGCAGGAAACACAAGAGAAGGAAAAGACATAAAATAACAAACCCAAAACAATTAAGAAAATGGTAATAGGAACAGATATATTGATAATTATCTTAAATGTAAATGGATTAAATGCTCCAACCAAAAGACACAGACTGGCTGAATAGATACAAAAACAAGACCAGTATATATGCTGTCTACAAGAGACCAATTCAGATCTAGGGACACATACAGACTGAACGCGAGGGGATGGAGAAAGATAGTCCATGCAAATGGAAATCAAAATAAAGCTGGAGTAGCAATTCTCATATCAGACAAAATAGACTTTAAAATACTGTTACAAGAGACAAAGGAAGACACTACATAATGATCAAGGGATCAATCCAAGAAGAAGGTATAACAATTGTAAATATTTATGCACCCAACAGAGGAGCATCTCAATACATAAGGCAAATGCTAACAGCCATAACAGCGGAAATCGACAGTAACACAATCATAGTAGGGGACTTTAACACCCCACTTCCACCAATGGACCGACCATTCAAAATGAAAATAAATAAGGAAACACAAGCTTTAAATGACACATTAAACAAGATGGACTTAATTGATATTTATAGGACATTCCATCCAAAAAGAGAATACGCTTTCTTCTCAAGTGCTCATTAACATTCTCCAGACTCGATCATATCTTGGGTCACAAATCAAGCCTTGGTAAATTTAAGAAAATTAAAATCATATCAAGTACCATTTCTGACCACAATGCTATGAGACTAGATATCAATTACAGGAAAAAAACTGTAAAAAATATAAACACATGGAGGCTAAACAATACACTACTAAATAACCAAGAGATCACTGAAGAAATCAAATAGGAAATCAAAAAACACCTAGAAACAAATGACAATGAAAACACAACGGCCCGAAACCTACTGGATGCAGAAGAAGCAATTCTAAAAGGGAAGTTTATAGCAATACAATCCTACCTCAAGAAACAAGAAAAGTCTCACGTAAACAACCTAACCTTACACCTAAAGCAATTAGAGAAAGAACAAAAAAACCACAAAGTTAACAGAAGGAAAGAAGTCATAAAGATCAGATCAGAAATAAATGAAAAAGAAATGAAGAAAATGATAGCAAAGATGAATAAAACTAAATAAATAAATAAAACTAAAATAAATAAATAAATAAAATAAATGAATAAAACTAAATAAATAAATAAAACTAAAAGCTGGTTCTTTGAGAAGATAAACAAAATTGATAAACCATTAGCCAGACTCATCAAGAAAAAAATGGAGAAGATTCAAATCAACAGAATTATAAATAAAAAAGTAGAAGTAAAAACTGACACTGCAGAAATACAAAGGATCATGAAAGGTTACTACAAGCCACTATATGCCAATAAAATGGACAACCAGGAAGAAATGGACTAATTCTTAGAAAAGCACAACCTCCCAAGACTGAACCAGGAAGAAACAGAAAATATAAACAGACAAATCACAAGCACTGAAATTGAAATTGTGATTAAAAATCTTACAACAAACAAAAACAAAGGACCAGATGGCTTCGGAGGCAAATTGTATCAAACATTTAGAGAAGAGCTAACACCTATCCTTCTCAAACTCTTCCAAAATATAGCAGAGGGAGGAACACTCCCAAACTCATTCTATGAGGCCACCATCATCCTGATGCCAAAACCAGACAAAGATGTCACAAAAAGAAAACTATAGGCCAATATCACTAATGAACATAGTTGTGAAAATCCTCAAAAAAATAGAAGCAAATAGAATCCAGCAGCACATTAAAAGGATCATACACCATGATCAAGTGGGGTTTACCCCAGGAATTCAAGGATTCTTCAGTATATGCAAATCAACCAATGTGATACACCATATTAACAAATTGAAGGATAAAAAACATATGATAGTCTCAATAGATGCAGAAAAAGCTTTCGACAGAATTCAACACCAATTTATGATAAAAACTCTTCAGAAGTAGGCATAGAGGGAACTTACCTCAGCATAATAATGATAAATATGACAAACCCACAGCCAACATCGTTCTCAATGGTGAAAAACAGAAACCATTTCCACTAAGATCAGGAACAAGACAAGGTTGTCCACTCTCACCACAATTATTTAACATAGTTTTGGAAGTTTTAGCCACAGCAATCAGAGAAGAAAAAGAAGTAAAATGAATCTGAATCAGAAAAGAAGAGGTAAAATTGTCACTGTTTGCAGATGACATGACACTATACATGGAGAATCCTAAAGATGCTACCAGAAAACTACTAGGGCTAATCAATGAATTTGGTAAAGTAGCAGGACACAAAATTAATGCACAGAAATCTCATGCATTCCTATACACTAATGATGAAATATGTGAAAGAGAAATAAAGGATACACTCCCATTTACCACTGCAACAAAAAGAATAAAATACCTAGGAATAGACCTACCTAAGGAGACAAAAGACCTGTATGCAGAAAACTATGACACTGATGAAAGAAATTAAAGATGATACAAACAGATGGAGAAATATACCATGTTCTTGGATTGGAGGAATCAATATTGTGAAAATGACTATACTACCCAAAGCAATCTAGAGATTCAATGCAATTCCTATCAAACTACCAATGACAATTTTCACAAAACTATAACAAAAAATTTCACAATTTGTATGGAAACACAAAAGACCCCGAATAGCCAACACAATATTGAGAAAGAAAAATGGAGCTGGAGGAATCAGATGCCCTGACTTCAGACTATACTACAAAGCTATAGTAATCAAGACAGTATGGTACTGGCACAAAAACAGAAATGTAGATCAATGGAACAGGATAGAAAGCCCAGAGATAAACCCATGCACATATGGTCACTTTATCTTTGATAAAGGAGGCAAGAATATACAGTGAAGAAAAGACAGCCTCTTCAATAAGTGGTGCTGGGAAAACTGGACAGGTACATGTAAAAGAATGAAATTAGAACACTCCCTAACACCATACACAAAAACAAACTCAAAATGGATTAGCGACCTAAATGTAAGACTGGAAACTATAAAAACTCTTACAGGAAAACATAGAAGGACACTCTTTGACAAAACTCACAGCAGGATCTTTTTTGACCCAACTCCTAGAGAAATGGAAATAAAAACAAAAATAAACAAATGGGACCTAATGGAACTTAAAAGCTTTTGCACAGCAAAGGAAACCATAAACCAGACTAAAAGACAACCCTCAGAATGGGAGAAAATATTTGCAAAAGAAGCAACTGACAAAGGATTAATCTCCAAACTTTACAAGCAGCTCATGCAGCTCAATATCAAAAAACAAACAACCCAATCCAAAAGTGGGCAGAAGACCTAAATAGACATTTCTCCAAAGAAGATATACAGGTTGCCAACAAACACATGAAAGGATGCTCAACATCACTAATTATTAGAGAAATGCAAGTCAAAACTGCAATGAAGTATCACCTCACACTGCTCAGAATGGCCATCATCAAAAAATCTACAAACAAATGCTGGAGAGGGTGTGGAGAAAAGGGAACCCTCTTGCACTGTTGGTGGGAATGTAACTTGATACAGCCACTATGGAGAACAGTATGGATGTTCCTTAAAAAGCTAAAAATAGAACTACCATATGACCCCACAATCCCACTGCTGGGCATATACCCTGAGAAAACTATAATTAAAAAAGAGTCATGTACCACAATGTTCATTGAAGCACTATTTACAATAGCTGGGATATGGAAGCAACTTAAGTGTCCATCTACAGATGAATGGATAAAGAAGATGTGGCACATATATACAATGGAATATTACTCAGCCATAAAAGGAAATGAAATTGAGTTATTTGTAGTGAGGTGGATGGACCTAGAGTCTGTCATACAGAGTGAAGTCAGAAAGAGAAAAAAAAAATACCATATGCTAACACATATATACGGAATAAAAAAAAAAAAGTTCTGAAGAACCTAGGGGCAGGACAGGAATAAAGATGCAGACTTAGAGAATGGACTTGAGGACATGGGGAAGGGGAAGCTGGGAAGAAGTGAGAGAGTGGCATTGACATATATACACTACCAAATGTAAAATAGATAGTTACTGGGAAGAAGCCATATATCACAGAGAGGTCATCTCAGTGCTTTGTGACCACTTAGAGTGATGGGATAGGGAGGGTGGGAGGGAGATGCAAGTGGGAGGGGATATGGGGATATATGTATACATATAGCTACTTCACTTTGTTATACAGCAGAAACTAACACAACCATGTAAAGCAATTATACTCCAATAAAGGTGTCAAAAAAAATAAAATAAAATAAAACTACCATATGACCCAGCAATTCTACTCCTGTGTATATATGTCCAAAAAAATAAAAACACTAATTCAACAATCTATATGCACCCCAATGTTCATAGCAGCATTATTTACAAATTGTTAAAATGTGGAAGCAGCCTAAGTGTCCATCAACAGATGAAAGGATAAAGAGGATGTGATATATATCACACACACACAACGGAATACTATTCATCCTTTAAAAAGAATGAAATTTTGCCATTTGCAGCAAAATGGATGAATTTGGAGGGTATTATGCTAAGTGAAATAAGTCAAACAGAAAAGACAACTACTGTATGATATCACTTATATGTGGAATCTAAAAAATACAACAAACTAGTGAATATAGCAAAAAAGAAGCAGACTCACAGATATAGAGAACAAACTAGTGGTTACCCTTGGGGAGAACGGGGTGGGCAAAATAGGAGTGGAGGAATGGGAAGTTTAAACTATTGGGGGTAAGATAGGCTACAAGGATGTATTGTACAACATGGGGAATACGGTCAATATTTTGTAATGACTGTAAATGGAGTGAAACCTTTAAAAATTGTATAAAAATTAAAAATAAGAGGAAAAAACAAGTTCTATTGCAAATATTTTTCCACTATATTATTTTAGTAATAGAAATGCATACCATTCTCTAAGGAAGAAGAGGAGTGTGTAAATTTAGGATGATGAGAGTTTGCTTGGAACTTAGAAACAGGGTTAGGAGCATAATAGAAAAAAGATTGTGTTGCATGTTTCTGCTGTACTTCCAGTGGTGCAGGAGCCCAGTAATTACCACAGGCAAGAAAAGAGACAATGGATAATGATCTAAAAGGGAAATTTTGGGTCTAGAAAATAATATTTAATGGGATGGGTTAAATTTTGAGCTGTATTAATATGATCTCCGGGCTTCCCTGGTGGCGCAGTGGTTGAGAGTCCGCCTGCCGACGCAGGGAACACGGGTTCGTGCCCCAGTCTGGGAGGATCCCACATGCCGCAGAGCGGCTGGGCCCGTGAGCCGTGGCCGCTGAGCCTGCGCGTCCGGAGCCTGTGCTCCGCAACGGGAGAGGCCACAACAGTGAGAGACCCGCGTACCGCAAAAAAAGAAAAAAAAAAAAAATATATATATGATCTTCATTTTTAAGTGTTTTAACACAAATCTACTTTGCAAGTCTAGCTGTAAAGAGAACAGCAGAGGAAGAGAGAGGAGGTACAGTCTGTAGCAACAGGGCTCTAGGCCAAATGCTCTTCGGGAAAGATCCCGAGAAATCCTGGGAGAGGTGTCAAAGTCTTATGACACTTGCACACATTAAAAAGGATAAAAACTTAAAATCCCAAGTGGGAGGGTGTCAGCTGTTTATGCCACTCAGGATGCACGGTGCTGGCATACGTTCCTTTTTTCCCGCTCTGCGCAGGTATGGCCAGAGGAGCTGCTTAGAGTCATCCTTTTACCATGATGATGCCATGTAGAAACTGGCTGAGGGTCAACAGTGTTTTGCCACTAAACCAGCTGAGAGAGTCACTGGCCCGTCAAAGATAGAGCTTGTAACCAGTTAGCCAGAGCACTTTGGGGACAGAGTGTCACTGGGTAGCTACTTTGAGTCCATGCTGCAGATACGGTGAATTTGGGCTTCAGCTTCTATGTGATATAGAAATACTAGCCCCTGCTTTTCTGGTAAGTGGCCTGAGGTGACCTCTAAAAATGGTTTGCTATTCACTTGACCCAGAAAACCCCACAAAATCATGCAAGTCAAGAGGTTCAAATCTTCATGTTCACTTTAAGAACACTCGTGAAACTGCCCAGGCCATTAAGGGTATGCAGAGCAGAAAAGCTACCAAGTGTCTGAAGGATGTCACTTTACAGAAGCAGTGTGTGCCATTCCTTTGTCACAGTGGTCGAGTTGGTAGGTGTGCCCAGGCCAAACAGTGGGGCTGGATGCAGGGTCGGTGACCCAAAAAAATTCCTGAATTTTTACTGCACATGCTCAGAGATGCAGAGAGTAATGCTGAACTTAAGGGCTTAGATGTAGATTCTCTGGTCATTGAGCGGAGCGTACCGAGGTGAACAGAATCCCCAAGATGCAGCACAGCACTTACAGAGCTCGTGGTCAGATCAACCCATACACGAGCTCTCCCTGCCACAGTGAGATGATCCGTACCGAAAAAGAACAGATTGTTCCTAAACCAGAAAAGGGGGTTGCACAGAAGAAAAGGATAACCCAGAAGAAACCGAAGAAACAAAAAACGTATGGCCTGGGAATAAATGCCACAAAAAAATAAATGCAAATAAAACTAAAAAAAAGAAATACTGGCCCCTTAGGACTGTGTGGCCATTCATTTTTCCTTGTGTCCGACACTGACCGAGACCCATAATTGAAAGAGCTGTCTCTGCCCTGAGCGTTGCCAACCCCAGAAAATCCGAGAAGCATAGGCTTCTGCAATTTCATGTCTCTTCTCCAGACTGTAAAAAAGCTGAATAATAAACATAAAAACCAAACAAACAAACTAGCAAACCAACCAACCAGCCAAACAAATACAAACACTGGGCAGAGTTTTGAGGATGAATGGTTGAATCTCATGCGCTGTTTGGTATTCTTGACATCCAAGGAAGTTTATTTACATCCTATTTCCTGATATGAGAGTAATAGACAAATGATGCCCTCAGATTCTTAAATTGCATCCTGTCTGTCATCCTGATACCCTCGAAGTGGGTGTTATAACACAGGGCTCATTCAGGTAGAGATAATCCCAGCAAAACACGTTTCCAAAAGAAGTATGGCTTATCTTATTTTCTGCACATCTGTATGCCAGAGTTGGGACTTTGATTATCAGATAGACACCTGATCCAGGAACATGACTACACATAATAAAGTCAGAAGGGAATTTCTAATTTGAGATTTGATGAAGCTTTACTTATTTCAGAAGCATTTCTATAGCAGTGTGAAGGCACTCTTCTAGGTGGTTTACAAATATGAATTCTTTTAATCTACATAACAGCTTTTTGAGAGAAGGTACTTTTATGGACTCTATTTTACAGATGAAGAAACTGCCCAAGCTTCCCCTGTGAGTACATGGCAGAGCCAGGATTCAAACCTGGGAAGTCTGAATCAGTCGTGTTGTGCTGTGCTATGCCGTGCTACCTCTCATATGGACTTGCTGAGACTGACTGTAAATTTATTCTGTGATGGGAATTATACACATTTAAGCATACATGGGCTATATAAGAAGGGTATATGGTAGGTGTGGATGGTCTCTGTGTCTTCACTCAAAAACTATCCATTGCCTTTGACCAGTGCAGCTAAAGGACTCTTCCCTTACACCCTATGCAGTTCAGAGTTCCTGATACAAATCATAGAGAACTTCTATGCCTTTGTTTATTGTTCCAAATTTAGTCTTTAAGCAGCATGCAATTAATTTCTTCAGAAAATGTTGTTTCCTTCCAAAACACTGCACAAAATTCTGGCTGCCTGCCTTGCTTACCAACCTCAGGAATTTTACAGCTCCCAAACTCTCTAATCTGAATACCCCCGGGTCTGCAGTGATCTTGTGGCTGTGGTCTTTCTGCAATCACCGGATTCTGCCTTTCTAACAGGCGACACACACTTTAACCTCCCTTCGGCCCAAAGAACTATCTGCTACTCAGACTCTGAAATAAAAACTGATTTCTCATTCTATGATACTCTGGCATTTCCTGGAAAATGTAGCATCAGTTACCATTTTTGTACTAGTGCCCCAGAAGTGGCCCTGGGGGAAAATCCCTGTTTAAACCAGAAGCATGTGGGCTACACTACACTGGGAACATCAGCAATTCTGTGTTACCCTCATCATAAACAAATCCACAGGAATAATAAAAGCTTCTGAGTATAGTCTTTGCATGAGTTCATACACCATCCTGAGGACAGAGGCCTTTTTCCCCTTGTGGCTCCCTTGATAAAGCACCTGCTCAAATGATCCCTTGCTCCATTGATTTGGCAATTATTTATAGTTTTTCATAGTGTTTATGGCGTTTCTCATAGTACTAGAATTACGTAATACATAAAACAAGTATTATGAACTCAGTGCAAGTACCTCCCAAATTGGGTCACAAAGCTGATTCTTTTCAGCTGGTTTTATATCTGCAGTTTGGTTAGCTGTCATTGGACTCATTTATTATAAAATGACCTATTTAATTAAATGAAACTCATTACTTAAAGCAAGGGAGTCATTATTTACATTAATGATTCTCAAACGTAATTATCCATTACAATCATCTAGGGAGCTTCCATTATATAATAACTCGGGATGGGATCCAGGTGTCATACATCTTAAAGTGCTCCAGGAGATTCCAACATTTAGCTAAATTTGGGAACTACTGATTTACAGGGAGATTTAACATTTTTTATATTATTTAATTAGACTTATAATAATTGAAAACACTTGTGATATTGTACCTGCTACGTACCAGGCACTGCTGTAAGCATTTTATGAATATAAACTCACCTAATTTTCCCTATGACCATATGGTACTATTGTTATCTCCATGTTACAGCTGATGGAAATAAGGGACAGAAATTAAGTGACTTATCCAAAGTCACTCTCGTTGATGGAACATGATTTTTGTGCCATCAGTTTGGCTCATAACCATTATTCTGCCTATTAAATGTTTATGCTTTTAAATAGAGTAGCTGTAGCAGCGGTGGCAGCAGGCACCCAGAGGCACTTTTAAGTGCTTTGTATGAAGTAATACGTTGATAATAATGCAAAACTTCCTAAATGCCAGCTCCTATTTGTAACTGCTTAATCTAATTCTATTTTTAATTGTTCTGCATTCAGATAAACCTCTTTTCCAATGTTATACAACTGAAATTAAGCCATATACTATGTACCAGGAACTTAAGCTTAAAACCCTTTGTTAACAATGTGCTATGAAAATCTCAATGTAATTGTCTTCCCTTCATTCTCTTAAAAAAGTGATTCTCCCCTCCCCAAACAAATGAACAAACACACCTCTTTTGCTCTCGCCTGCAGCTGCATCATTACAGAACGTGTAACGTCCTCCCTGGTAGCCCTCTCCTGTGTTGCAGGCATTCTTACCCCATGCTAACTACCTTCCCAACATTCCTTGTTTACCCCCTTTCAGCGTTTCCGACAGCCAAGTGCAGCACAGAAAAAAATAGCTCAGGGGCCCGCAAGATCCAGGGAGAACTCACCTTTCTCTGATGTGCAGTGGGAGGGAGAGAGGGGCTCTTCCAGCCTTAGGCCTTAGGAAGGGGGCCCTCTGATTGCCCCCTTCTCCTTGGATCTAGTTCCAGTCTGCCTCGCGATAACCGGCGGGGCTTGCGCATAAGAGGTCCTGCAGCTGGAGCCGCTTAACTGTAGCTGCCGCCAGCTGAGCCTGGCTGGGAGCCCTGAACTCTTCCTTCATGAAAGGCGCCACGTCACGCTTAAGTTGGCCCATACATAGCCATTGATGTAGTCTGACTTTTAGTCCACTCTCAAATAGGCTGTTGACTTACTTCTGTGGTCATATCCTTCTTTATATCTTAGTTTTAAGAATGTGTCTCTGTTTTTCTCTTGCCCACGCTCACCTTCACCTTGCAGCCTCTGATGCAGGCCCCGACCTGAGATAATCACCCTTTCTTGTTCCCTTTCATCCCTCTGGGGTCTGTAGTTCAAGCTCCAAGTATCTGCCCCAGCCTAAGCCGGCCACCTGCTGCTGTATTTTGCTGATATCCACAGTCTGATTTCATGGCCTTAGGACTGTTGCCAGGCCTCTTGAAATCCGTTTGTCAATCTCCCTGTATGTTCTTTGCTTTATTGTCAATAACTGCTGAGACTTGTCCCAGTGACCTTCTGTGCGCCTGCGGTTTTGATGTGTTTCTGATTATTGGTTTTTTCTAGTCTGACCCACCGCAAGTGCCATTTGAGCTGAGGTTTGACAGCCTTCGCTCCACTGGAGCTGGGGTTTATGATAAATTCTTTATATGCACATGGAATTTTGTTTTTACTGAGCTACGTCACAGGCTTCTAGCAGTTTTCCCCACCTGTCTCAGGATGGCTGGCACAGATTTTTCCTTTATTAAAGGGGCCAGGTCCTTTTTAGTAAAACATTTAAAAAACACATTTACACAGGGCATACCTGTAAGCAGGTGCACAGAAGTTTCTTAGGGTATCACTGGGCATCATTCTTTCCCATGTCCTCCGCATCCCTCATCCACTTCTGCCATCACTGACCAGCCTCTACCCGGTCTCTTTCTTCCCTCCATCCCTGCACGCCCCTCCTCATATCCCTCAACAGTCGGTTTCAATACCCATTCTTCAGGCTGTGGCTTCATATTAGAGTCACCTGAGTCACTTTTAAATTAAACTAGAATCTCTTCAGGTGGGGCCTGGGCATTGGTGATGTTAAAGGCTCCTCAGATGATTTTAATGTGCCTCCAAACCTGAGAACTTCTGACTTAGGAAAATTTAGGCTTTGCTCTTTTCTAGGAAGGGCAAGAGGCTCTGCCATCCAGAATTATGCTCTATCTAACCTATCATTTTACTCCTAATATATAACACAGCATGTGGCGTATCTTGGGGAGAATGTGTGCTTGATGAATAAATAAATGGACATTCTGAAATGTGTTTACAAATTTTTCCTAAGGCTGGACGCTATGATTTCTATCCACTAAACTCAACTGGCTAGAAAATTTAAACAAATACATTCCAAGCATGTTCTCATCTTATTATAAAAATTTTAGATTTTGACATTCCTGATCACTCTACATCTTAAAATTCAAAATATTTCCCCTGTTTTTATATATACTCATTGTAGGAAAAAATGGAAAATACTTCTAATCAAAACAAAGTAACTAAAAAGGATCTGTACTTATACCACCACCGCTAACCTTTATCATCTCTCCATTTACTATGACCACACATTATTGCATATATTAAATTGAATCGTACCTTATTCCTTCAGCAATATATTGTGTAAAATCTTAGTCTTATTAAAAAGTAACTTGTAGACAAGTCAGCTAAACATTAGGGAGGTTAAAATTTAAATGTAAAAGCCCCCTAGAAGGACCCTAAGACCTTTCTAACACTCAGCTACAATATCTTTCTTGTGTTCTATTGTTAGTCAAAGCCTTTAATGACATTTGTGTTTGAAAAAAATGAATCTTAGGAGACTGTGAAATAGAGAAAGTTACCCTATATAAAGGCACAAAGAAAAGCTTCCCTGGTGGTGCAGTGGTTGAGAGTCTGCCTGCCAACGCAGGAGACACGGGTTCGTGCCCTGGTCCGGGAGGATCCCACATGCCGTGGAGCAGCTGGGCCTGTGAACCATGGACGCTGAGCCTGCGCGTCCAGAGCCTGTGCTCCGCAACACGAGAGGCCACAACAGTGAGAGGCCCGCGTATCACAAAGAAAGTAAAGCATTTTAATAAAAATGAAAGCATTTCCCGAGGGTTTTGAGTGTTAAACTCATTATTTTAAACCTATGCTTGCTTTTTCATTTTCACACTAGAAAAATCACAATAACTAATGTTTATCAACCACTTTTTGTTAGGCACCATGCTAAACAATTTACATGAATTATTTTGCTTACTGCTCACAATAGAACTGTTAAGTAGGTATTACAATCCCCAGGTTATAATCAAGGAAACTGAGGCCTAGACAGGTTAAAAAAAAAGTCATCTGGAACTTCCTCGGTGACGCAGTGGATAAGAATCCGCCTACCGATGCAGGGGACACGGGTTTGATCCCTGGTCTGGGAAGATCCCACATGCCGCGGAGAAACTAAGCCCATGCACCACAGCTACTGAGCCTGCGCTCGAGCCCACAAGCCACAACTACTGAGCCCACATGCCACAACTACTGAAGCCTGCGTGCCTAGAGCCCGTGCTCCGCAACAGGAGAAGCCACCGCAGTGAGAAGCCCGCGCACCGCAATGAAGAGTAGCCCCCGCTCACCACAACTAGAGAAAGCCCGCGTAGCAGTGAAGACCCAATGCAGCCAAAAAACAAAACAAAAAGTCATCTGGGTTCTGCAGTTTGTGAGTGACAGAGCTGGGATTCATTCATGAACAGGGTATCCCCTGACCACAGTGTTTTACCATTAGTCTAGCAACACTTAAAATAATGTAGTACTTTGACAAAACTTGTTCTTAATAAAAACCTGTGCTTATAATCTCCCTCCCTTTATTAAGTTACTCTAGAGTTTTACTGGAGCTGGCCTCAAACTTATGGTTTAAAAATCCCCATTTTCTTTCTTGGAGAAATGGAGAATTTACCCATGTCTAGTCTACACTGTTTTTCTTGGTTTTCTGATTTTCTAAAGATTCTCAGCAGTGGTTCTTCGGCCCCTTAACCCTTAATGGTTAAGTTAGTCATCCTCTTGCTTTCCGGCTATACAATCTGTTGCCAACCTCCGTGCAGAATCAGAGGGGTCCACTTGAACAGTAGGACAACGCAGCTGAGCCCCTTAACTTTCCTGGCAAATTCACTAACGTGGATATGCTGTGTCTAGAGCAATTGGACCTCTTTTCAATCAACAGCAGAGATTACCTCATTTATCTCAATTTAGAGCCATTTCCTATACAGCTCCTGTCCAAAGCTTGACAAATAGAATTGATATTCAGGGCTGGTAGTTTATGAGACATGAATAGTAATACATTCCCTAAGCTTTTTCCTATGGAATCAAAACACCAGAAAGCACCATACCTGCATTTTATTATTTTGGTTTTCCATACACATCATTTTATAGAACTATGACTTGAATTATGCCATCAGCTGGCATCGTTTGCTATGGCTACATGCAGAATGTCCACCAGTACTGAAGACACCATCCATTATGTACTTCAATGTTTCTTCTATACAGGCTGATGTGGTAAATTACTACCCCCCGCCACCGCCCCCAAGAGTTCAGAACCAGAAAGAGCTTGGTCTCTTCTGACATACCAGCATGCTTCCTTTCTTTTCTGAGTAATGAGGATTGCAGTACTTTATATTTTTCTCCTGGCCCTGACTCCCTTCTTGTCAGGAAGCTGGTATCTAAATATTCTACTCAGTTGCTGTAGTTCCTGTAATCTAGGTTCACTAGTATAAATACCTGCCTGGCTTCCTTCATTACCAACTTCATGCCTCAAGCCCCTGCCTCACCATTTTTTTGTTTTGTCCTGATAAGTTTATAGCTTTTTGCTGAATAGTAAAGACAGCATGGGCTTAAAAGCCTGACTCACTGGAATTTTGAGAAACAGACTAACAGTTTTTAGCTGTGTGAACTTGAGTTTCGTAATATTCTCTATGCCTCCTTTTTTCATTTATAAAATGAAAATAATAAAAGCACCTGCCTCATATGGTTGTTGTGAAAATAAAATAATGCAGATAAAGTATAGTTCAAATGATATTATTAATGCATTTTTCCTTTTATTAAAAACTGTGTTCAGGGGGCTTCCCTGGTGGCGCAGTTGTTGGGAGTCAGCCTGCTGATGCAGGGGACACGGGTTCATGCCCTGGTCCAGGAAGATCCCACATGCCACGGAGCGGCTGGGCCCGTGAGCCATGGCCGCTGAGCCTGCGCGTCCGGAGCCTGTGCTCCGCAACGGGAGAGGTCACAACAGTGAGAGGCCCGTGTACCACAAAAAAAAAAAAAAAAGTGTTCAAATACACATAGCATAACAGTTACTATCTTAACCATTGTGAGGTGTGCAGTTTAGTAGTGTTAAGTGCATCCACATTGTTGTGCAACCAATCTCCAGAACTCTTCACAGCTTGCAAAACTGAAATGCTGTATATCCCAACAGCTCCCCATCCCCTCCTACCCCTAACTCCTGGCAACCACCTTTCTACTTTCTGTCTCAATGAATTTGACTACTCTAGGTACCTCAGATAAGTGAAACCATACAGTATTTGTCCTTTTGTGACTGGAATTTTACATTCCTACCAACAGTGCACAAGGGTTCCAATTTATTTGCATTCTCACCAACACTTGTTATCTTGTTTTTGTTTTTTAAATAGTAGACATCCTCATGGGTGTGAGCTGGCATCTCACTGTGATTTTCAGTTGCATTCCCCTAGTGATTAGTGATGTTGAGCATCTTTTCATGTACTTGTTGGCCATTTGTATGTCTTCTTTGTAGAAATGTTTATTCAAGTATTTTGCCTATTTTTTCATCAGGTCGCTTTTTTGTTGTTGTTGAGTTGTAGGAGTTTTTAATATATTCTGGATATTAACCACTTACCAGAAATATGACTTGCAAATATTTTCTCCCATTCTATAGGCTGCTTTCACTCTGTTGATTACATCCTTTGATGCTCAGAAGTTTTAAATTTTAATGTAGCTCAGTTTATCTATTTTTACTTTTGTTGCCTGTGCTTTTCATATCAAATCCAAGAAATTATTGCCAAATCCAATGTTCTGTAGCTTTTTCTCTATGTTTTCTTCTAAGAGTTGTTTAGTTTTAGCTCTGATGTTTCAGTCTTTGATTCATTTTGAGTTAATTTTTGTATCTAAGTAAGGTCCATTGTTTTTTGCGTGTGATATCCAGTTTCCCCAATACCATTTGTTGAAAAGACTGTCCTTTCCCCATTGAATGGTCTTGGCACCCATATTGAAAATTGTTTGACCATATATGTGAGGTTTTTCTTAATTTCCTTTTCAGATTGTTCATTGTTAGTGTATAAAAACATAACACAACTGGTTTTGTGGGTTGTGTTTGTATCCTGCAACTTTGTTAAATTGTTTATTTTTACAATTTTTTGTGGGATCTTTAAGTGCAATTTTTAAAATATAAGTTATTGCTAATCCTCTTTTATCGTAATTAATATGGATATAAAATATCCAATATATAAAATTATATGATCTTGTACCCAAATTAGTGGAACCTAGCCCTTATTTGTTCAACTTCTTTTTTTTTTTTTTTTTTTTTTGCGGTACGCAAGCCTCTCACTGTTGTGGCCTCTCCCATTGCGGAGAACAGGCTCCAGAAACGCAGGCTCAGCGGCCATGGTTCACGGGCCCAGTCTCTCCACGGCATGTGGGATCTTCCCGGACCGGGGCATGAACCCGCGTCCCCTGCATCGGCAGGTGGACTCTCAACCACTGCGCCACCAGGGAAGCCGCTGTTCAACTTCTTGTTCTCAAACAGAAAAAAAGCCTTTCTCTCTCTCTCTGGCTCTCTGTCTCTGTTTCTTTCGTTTTCTTTTTTACCATGATCACAAACATTAGTTAATTTTCTTCTTAGAAGTTTTTGTGTCTGTTTTGTGTGTGTGTGTGTGTATGTATATATATATATATATATATACACACATATATATGTTCTACCTCACCTCACACTCAGAGTTGACAGCAAAAATCATCCCAAACTTTCTGTCACTCCCGTCATACCATCAACTCTTTCCACATTGGTCAGAGTTAAAAACAAAACACCAGTTCTACCAGATACTTCTTTTTTTTTTTTAACATCTTTATTGGAGTATACTTGCTTTACAATGTTGTGTTATTTTCTGCTGTATAACAAAGTAAATCAGCTATATGTATATGTATATGTATACGTATATCCCCATATCCCCTCCCTCTTGCATCTCCCTCCCACCCTCCCTATCCCACCCCTCTAGGTGGTTGCAAAGCACCGAGCTGATCTCCCTGTGCAATGTGGCTGCTTCCCACTAGCTATTTTACATTTGGTGGTGTATATATGTCAGTGCAACTCTCTCACTTCATCCCAGCTTCCCCTTGCCCCTCCCCGTGTCTTCAAGTCCATTCTCTATGTCAGCGTCTTTATTCCTGTCCTGCCCCTATGTATATATGGAATCTACTTCTTCCTTCTGAGTGACAAGATTCTCAGCAAAGTGAAGAAAACATTCACCATATACTATGTTTTTAGACTACTTATACTTTCAGTCAGTGTCTAGTTAATCCCCCATCTCCGACAATTTTGTAATCTTTTCTGGGAAAGACTTGATTATTACACCCTCTGACTGGCAAGATAAACTCTAGAACATTCCCATAAAGTACCTTTGCCTTTTCTTTTATTTTTTTTAATTTTTATTTATTTATTTATTTTAACATCTTTATTGGAGTATAATTGCTTTTGCCTTTTTTTTTTACCTTTATTGAAATAATTTCTCCCATGTTTCTACCTTCAGGAGTAGAAGTTCTTCATTGCTTCTCCTTCACTTGGTCAGCTTGTTTCTTTTGGAAAAGGAACCCTCTTTCACTACTGTCTTCTAGTCATTTTTTTTTTTTTTTTGGCCATGCCATGGGGCATGTGGGATCTTATTTCCCCAACCAGGGATTGAACCCTTGCCCCCTGCATTGGAAGTGTGGAGTCATCACCACTGGACAGCCAGAGAAGTCCTCTTCTAGTCATTTTTATTGTCAACAAATATCAGAAGCCAATCCTACCTTCCCTGCCTTACCTTTTCCAGCTTCCCCTATCTCTAGCATAATCATTTCCACCTCAGTGCCTTTAGGGAGGCTGTTCCCTCAGTGTGAAATAGGTGGCCTTTCTTTCATCTCTACCCTTCCTTCTAGGCCTGGGTCACACTCTACTTTCTCTATGCAGCATTTGTGGATTTGCTTGCATTTTTTGGAACATGTCTTTTTTGTGTGTGGATGTGGCACATATCACCTTGCTCTGGGCTATGAATACTTGTGTCCATCTTGCCTCTCCAAGAAGATGAGAGGTTGGCAAACATTTTCTGCAAAGGGTCAGATAGTAAATATTTTCTGCTTTGAGATCCAAACAGTCTCCGTTGCAAATATTCAACTCTGCCATTGTAGTATGAAAGCAGCCATAGACAATATGTAAACCAACGAGCATGGTTGTGTTCTGAACAAATTTTTCTGTGTTTATAGTCACTAAAATTTGAATTTCATACAATGTCCATGTGTCATGAAATATGTTCTCTTTAAGATTATTTTCAGCCATTTGAAAATGTAAAAACCATTCTTTGTTCATGGGCAGTACAAAAACAATTACTGGGCCATCTTTGGCCCAGGCTGTAGTTCGCAGACCCCCTAAACTAGAGTATGAACTGCTTAAAGTCTGAGCTATGTTTTATGCTGTTGTGTGCATGCCATGGTGCTTTGTCCATCAGAAGTTACCTCTTAAAGGCAGGGGATGTGTCTGTTTCTTCATCACACTTAATTATGAACATAGTGCATGGTTTGCTACTGCCATCCAAAAAAGGTATTGGATAGAGAGATAACTGTTCATTTAATTTTTCAGTTTTCTAGCAGTAAGCAGAGATCTGAAGAACTGGATCACTAAGGGTTTTCAGGGTTGGGGTGAGGAGAAGGTCAGGAGTGCCTTGTGAGATCAGACTTGGGCTGTCTTCATAGGAATATTTTCACTTGGGTGGGGATTGGCAGTAGATGGGTGAGATGGAGTGGGTTGAGAAGATGGGGGAGTAATGGTCGAAGAGGTGTGAATAAGTGGTGGAAATGAGTACTTGTACGGTATCAGTAGGGAGAATAACAAACACAGAATTTGAAACTTTGAAGATGAATTTCATCTTTTTTCATATTTAGCTCTAGTCCAACCCTAACATGAATCATGTATTATTTCAATTAACATTCTCCTACTCTAGCTCCACAGGGTTTTGAATATATCTCAGGGAGCCACTGAGAGCTAATCTTTCCTTCTCACACCTCCCTGATTTCTAATACTCTTTATCTGTTTGAAGACTGCTGAGTAGACCTAGGGCTGAGGCATCCAGGTCAGCACCACCGCTATCCACAGTAACATGGGTCCACATAGCACAGGCGATTGAATATGGTGACACCAGACTCACTCCAGCTTCTAACAGATCCTGAGATTTCTTCTCTGGATTGGTGTGAAGCTGTACTACTAGCCTTCTTTGGTCCCAGTACCAAGGCCCAGGGAGAGGTGGGGCAGGTCTTCAATTTCTGTGACTTCTGCACTATTTGAGGGCTATCCTCTGTGACCCAAATCTACAACCCACAGTCCAGAGAATCAGGCTCACAGATGTGGGCTATCAATTCTACAAGGAGGTTTCAGTGGGCTGCAACCATTAGGACATCTTCCTTTCTTAGGCTTCCATCAATAGTTACAATGTTGAACTTCATTTATCATTGCTTTTTTGGAATGCCAGATTCTTTAAAATATAATAGCACAACACTGTTGCATTGTTTTTAAAAATTACCATAAAAACATTCCTAGATGTTTGCAGTAACATGTGGGTAGATGCCAACATTAGATTTAGATAACTACTTTATTTCCAATACCAGATGTAGGTTAGCAGGTGTATTTCTGAATATTTATATTCTGAGTTTTTTATGTTTCTCAGCTTTTTATTATCATGAAAGTTAGTGATAGAGAACAATGGCTACAGGGTTCATGTCAAATTAAGGAAAGAGTTGGGGTAAAATTAGAAAAATGTAGGTATCTTAGTCTACTTGGGTTGCCGTAACAAAATACCATAAGCAGTGTGACTTACATACAGCAGTCATAGAAAATGGGTACGTAAAGAGATACAGTCAAAACCACTACAGTTAAATCTAAATGAGATGCTAAAAGATGTTTATATAACCCACAGGCAGGAAAAACAAATTAGAGAAACTAAGAACAAACAGAAAACAAACAAATAAATAAATAGAATGGTTGACTTGAATCCTAACATAGCAACAATTGCATTTATTATAAATGGTCTAAATATACAAATTAAAAGAGACTGGAGAGTGGATTTTTTTTAATTGACCCAAAGATTTATTTCTATAACAACCTCAACTTAAATGTAATGATATAGATAGGTTTAAAGTACAAGGATGGACAAAGAAATATCATATAAACATTAATCAAAAGAAAGCAGGAGTGGTTATATTATTATAGCATAAAATCAACTTCAGAGCAAAGAAAACTACCTGGTACAGAAAGGGACATTGTATAATGATAAGGGAGTTAATGCATCAAGAAGACATATCAGTCCCAAATGGGCATTCATTAAGAAATAGAGCTACAATATATGTGGGACAAACACTAATAAATTTGAAACGATAAATAGACAAATCCACAATTATAGTTGGAGTTCCTCTCTCAACAAGTAATAGAATAAGTAGAGAAAAAATCAGCAAGGAAATAGAACTCAACCACACCATCAACCAACAGGACCTAATCCCCTAAGACTGGTGGTAAGACAATGATATCCATTCTCATTACTGCCATTTATCATACTACTGGAAGCTCTAGTCATTGCAATAAGACAAAAAAAGGATATATAATGCGTACAGGTCACAAAGGAAGAAATAAAACTTCCTGTCTTCTCAAGTGACATGATTGTCTACACAGAAAATCCCAAGAAATCAACAACAAAAAAAACTGCCCAAAACTAATAAGTGAATTCACCAACATTGTAGGTTTCAAGATCAACATACAAAATAATCACATTTCAATGTACTAGCAATGAATATGTGGAACTGAAAATTAGAAATACTATACCATGCACAAATGCTTGAAAAAAAAACTTAAGTGCAAATCTAATAAAATATATACAGGACCTATATGCTGAAAGCTGCAAAACACTGATGAAAGAAATCAAAGAAGATCTAACTATACAGTGAGACCTACTCGATTCACAGATTGGAAAACTCAACATAGGAAAGGTCTCAATTCCTATCAAAATCCCAGCAAGGCATTTTGTAGAGATACACAAATATATTCTAAAATTTATTTGAATAGGCGCTGGGCCTAGAATATCTAAAATAATTTGTACAAAATTATTTTATTTTACAAAAAGTATTAAGTGGCAGAAATCACTCTACCTGGTTTCAAGACTTACATAGCTGCAGTATTCAAGCCTGTGAGGTACTGGAGGACAAAGAAACACTAGGTCAATGGAACAAAATAGAGAGCTCAAAATGTCAAATGTAAAGCCATAGAACTTTTAGAAAAAGACATGGGAGAAAAATCTGGGGACACAACATTTGGTGAAGAGTTCTTAGACTGGACATCAGAAGTACAACCTATAAAAAAATTAATAGAACTTCATCAAAATTAAAAACTTTGATCTGTGAGAGACTCTGTTAAGAGGATAAATAACAATGTACAGACAGAAGAAAAATATTTACACACCACTTATTTGACAAAGGACTGGCATCTAGCATATAAAAAGTACCCTCAAAACTCAACAGCAGTTAGGCCAAACAGTTGAATTAGAAAGTGGGTAAACTATATTTTTAAAAATTTCACTGAAGGGCTTCCCTGGTGGCACAGTGGTTGAGAGTCCGCCTGCTGATGCAGAGGACATGGGTTTGTGCCCCGGTCTGGGAAGATCCCACATGCCGCTGAGCGGCTGGGCCCGTGAGCCATGGCCGCTGAGCCTGCGCATCTGGAGCCTGTGCTCCACAACAGGAGAGGCCACAACAGTGAGAAGCCCGCGTACCGCAAAAAAAAAAAAAAAAAAAAAAAAAAAAAATTCACTGAAGATATTGGGATGGCAAATAAACACATGAGAAGATATTCATCATCTGCTATTAGGGAAATGCAAATTAAGACTCAATAAGATATCACTGCACTGCACACTTATTAAAACAGCTAAAATACAAGCAATGAAACTACCAAATGCTGGCAAGGATGTGGAGAAACTGAATCTCTAATGTATTGCTGATGGCAACGTAAAATGGAACAACCACTCTGAAGAGTAGTTTGGCAATTTCTTAAAAACCTAAACATACAGACCATAGACTCAACAACCAAACTTCTTGGCATTTCCCAAAGAAATGAAAACATTTCCACACAAAAATCTGTACCTGGTTCTTCATAGCAGCTTTATTTGTAATAACCCCAAACTGGAAACAACCAAAACATCTTACTATGGGTGACTGGTTAAACCGTGATATATCCTCAGCAATGAAAAGGAACTACGGATATACCTAACAACTTGGATGAATCTGCAGAGCATGATGCTGAGTAGAAAAAGAATTAGTATCGAATGTAAATTGATACAGCCACTTATGGAGAGAAGTACGGAGGTTCCTTAAAAAACTAAAAGTAGAACTACCATATGACCCAACTATCCCACTACTGGGCATATACCCTGAGAAAACCATAATTCAAAAAGATACATGTACCACAGTGTTCGTTGTAGCACGATTTACAATAGCTACGACATGGAAGCAACCTAAGTGTCCATCATCAGATGAATGGATAAAGAAGATGTGGCACATATATACAATGGAATATTACTCTGCCATAAAAGGAAACGAAATTCAGTTATTTGTAGTGAGGTGGGTGGACCTAGAGTCTGTCCTACAGAGTGAAGTAAGTCAGAAAGAGAAAAACAAATACCGTATGCTAACACATATATATGGAATCTAAAAAAAAAAAAGTTCTGATGAACCTAGGGGCAGGACAGGAATAAAGACGGAGACATAGAGAATGGATTTGAGGACACGGGGAGGGGGAAGGGTAAGCTGGGACAAAGTGAGAGAGTGGCATGGACATATATACACTACCAAATGTAAAATAGACAGCTAGTGGGAAGCAGCAGCATAGCACAGGGAGATCAGCCCAGTGGTGCTTTGTGACCACCTAAAGGGGTGGGATAGGGAGGGTGGCAGGGAGACGCAAGAGGGAGGGGATATGGGGATATATGTACACAAATAGCTGATTCACTTTCTTATAAAGCAGAAACTAACACAACATTGTAAAGCAATTACACTCCAATAAAGATGTTTTAAAAAAAGGTTATATACTGTAAGATTCTGTTTATACAACCTCTCAAAATATAGAGATGGAGAATAGATGAGTTATCAGCAGGGGTTAGAGGTGGGAGGACAGGCTGGGTGTGACAGTAAAGGGGTAGCTGCACTGAGGCCTTTGTGGTGATAGAAGAGTTTTCTATCTTGATTTTGGTGGCGGTTACAGGAATCTACACTTGGTATAAAATGACACAGACCTACACACACACATATCACACACATAGCCAATTCCTGGTTTTGTATCCTACCATAGTTAAATAAGATGTAATCAACTGGAGAAACCAGACGAAGGGTGCACTGGACCTCTCTGTACTATCTGTGTAATTTCCTAGGCGCTGTAATTAATTTTTAATACAGAAAAATAATTAAAAATAAATCTTCTTTTGCCTTGGCTAGCTGTGGCCCACATTATTTCTTAGGAGGAGAAACCGTGAGACTGTGGAAAACCCCAATACTCAATTTTACACATAAGCGTGATCTGAGGCACGAGAAAGGGGCTCGGCGGCAGAAACTGGGGAGCCCGGGAGGAGTTTCCCTTGCGCAGAGGGTTCGGAGGCGGGGTCCCCGCTGCTGAAGCCGGGAGTGAGGGGCGCGCAGCCGAGCTCCAGACCCACCCTCCGCCGCCCCTGGAGCCGGTGCGGTGTCTTCACCGCGTGGCCAGAGGCTGGGGAGTGAGAAGCACGGGCACTGGCGCTCCGGCATTCCGGACGGCCACAGCGCCGGGCCTCAGAGAGGAGCAGAAGACTTTGAACTACGAACATTTTTGGTCAACGGGATCGTCTCCCTCGCTTTGGCTTCTCGCCTGTTGATTGTGAGTTAAAACCCTGCACTGCTTTCCTTCTCCAGAACCTCCCGAGGTGCTGGCGGGAGCCCTCTCGTGCGCCCGAGTCCAGAGCGGAGGCTGTCCCGGCCTGCAGGGGAGGGAGGCGGCCTCCGCGCGGGTCCCCCGGTAGCCCGCGCCCCGCCGCGCGGGAGTCCGAGCCCCAGGAGGTGGATGGCATGCAGGGCGCGCGCAGCATGCAGTCGTTCAACATCACCCCGGAGCAGTTCTCCCGGCTGCTGCGGGACCACAACCCGACACAGGCGCAGTTCATCGCGCTGTACGGGCTGCGGCCGCTGGTCTACACCCCGCAGCTGCCTGGGCGCGCCAAGCTGGCCTTCGTGCTCACCGGCGTGCTCATCTTCGCCCTGGCGCTCTTTGGCAACGCGCTGGTGGTCTACGTGGTGACCCTCAGCGAGGCCATGCGCACCGTCACCAACATCTTCACCTGCTCCTTGGCGCTCAGCGACCTGCCCATCTCCTTCTGCATCCTGGTCACTATGCTCGAGAACATCTTCAACAACTGGCTGGGGGGTGAGTCCGCGCACTTTCCTTCTCCCCTAATCCCCAGCCTTCCAGGGGACCCCCTCCACAACACACACTCTACTCTTCTTTCTTCCATTTTTCTCTTTACCAAATGAATCCAGTACCCTTTCTTAGAACTTCCTCACCTGCCCTCACTTGGAGATAAGTTTTTGCTCCTTTTGATTCCGTTCCAGCATTTTTCTCCGTGTCGCTTAGAGACACAAGTTAGGGAAATGCTTAGGAGAGTCTCACCGCAGTGGGGTGGGAAGTGGCACTAGTTAGTTCAGCTCCCTTTTCCATAATTACCAAGACTATTTCCTATTTTTAAAATAAAAGTAAGATAAAATAATTCAAATAATAAAAACCCCAACATCCCCTCATTCCTCTAACCTCCAGCCTCACTCCCCAGTTGCCCGTGGGGCTTCCAGACAGGTATTTGTACTGCAAGTATATATATGGACTTAAAACTTTAAAACAAATATAATGCATTGCAGAAAAAAAAATCTAGTCCTTCTTTTTAAAAAATACATGAACAGAGTCACACTTGGAGAAGGGACACAGAAAATATATGCCCTCTTGACTGATAAAGGAAGAGAGATTAATTTCTCTTCCTTAGAATGGGAGCAGAAATGGCAGAGAACCATTTGGAGCCATCGTTGGGAGCAGTGTGTGGGAAAAAATAAGACACTGCACTTCTCCAAATGATGCAGTCTTTCCAAAGAGACATGACTAGAGAGCGTGTTTTGTAACCCATAAATAGTAGTGGGTTGTATTCTCATCAGTGCTTATGGAGTGCCTTGGGGACGAGGAAACATTGATTGTACCTGTGTTTTCATGGGTGGATGTACTCTTGTGACCATCTCAAAATTCATAGAAAGTGATTGGAAATATAGGGAGAATGTGAGAGAAATGAATCATTGTGCTCTCAAACTCTGCTATTTCCACCCCTTCCTTAGCTAATTCCTTTTATTCTCATGGCGGGTTTCTTTCATCCTACCATTACCAACTTGAGATCCTCAATTTAAGTCCCTGGCATTACTTTTTTTCATTAATTTGCACCGGGTTTATTGTTAGTGGATCAGGTTGCTAAAATCTTTGATTCCCATCCCACCTATGATATATATATTTCCCCCAATAAACTAAACATTAAAGTACATAGTATTAGCTTGAAAGTGACACATAATGCAGAGTCGTAAACTGACTGATGGATTATTGACTTTTTTATGCACTCTGATGAAATCATTATACTTGGGCATTTTAAAGTTGCCCAGTGCAACTAACGCCACAGAACTAATGGAAAAACTTTTGACCAGTACATATGGCTTATTTTTTGAGAAAAAGGCACAGGAGCGTTCCCTTTAATTAAAGCAACCCTGTACATGTCCCCCTTTTTTTCTCTTCTTGGTAAAAGGTATATAGCAAAAAAAAAAAAATTTGTTTAAAAAAGGAAGAACTGGGGGGAAAAAGCACCCACATTTTTCTATTATTGTCAGAAACTCTTGACTTACAGATGTTACTGACAGATGGGAAGCTGACTATATGAGAATGGGATGTGATTATCTTCCACTGAAAACCTGAAGGAAATCTAACAGAAGAACAATTGTTAAATGAGAGGCATAAGCGCCAAAATAATATACTGAGCTATTTGGTTTCGGCATGGCTTTTATACATCTTTTCAACATGCTTCAGTTCTAGGCAGTGGCAATGTAGAATGTTGTCGGCAATGAAGTTCCTGATACAAAGAGGTAAATAAGAAAGGGCTGCTTCACTGGTAACTAGAAGATATCTTATTCTGGGACAAATAGTACTTGTTCCTTTTAATTTGAAATTCTGTGGAGGGAGGAGAGGCTGCTGCTTGGCTAAAACAGTTCCTCCAGCACAAGTCATTAGGTCAAGTGGTCATAGGACCTGCTTGTGGCCCAGTTACCTTGGTAACAAAAACATTTGAGTTAGGAAATAATGCTTCCTAGGAGCAAAACAGAATGTCTTCAATAAATTGTGTATTTTTCTTCCTATTTAGAGTCTAGGCCGTGGGCCCACAGCATGAGCATCACCTGGAACCTTGTTAGAAATGCAGTCTCAGTCCCCATTCCAGACCTATTGAATCAGAATCTGCATTTTAACAAAATTCCCTATGTGGTCCAAATTCACAAGGAAGTTTGAGATTCATTGGTCTCTAATACACCATTGCTGTGTTCCACTTTGGGGACAGGTTATTTTGACCAATGGTAATAGGCCACCACTGAGCACTTTTCGTTAGCATATAGGCTAAATATTTCTCTCTGATTGTCTGTTATACCATAGAGGCCGTTACTACAATAACTAGGACTTTTCCCATTAGAGCTTATTTTTCCAAGTCATAATTATACCAAGGAGGGTGTGGAATTTAATACACAATCAACTTTACTTGTCTGCCTGATTTGTTGATGACCAAAATCCAGCTGAACCAAATCAAATGGGTAAAAATTTCCTCAAAGTAAATAAGCTATTATGAAGCTGTTTACTCCGGTTTCCAGAAATTACAATTTTCCTTAATAAATCTCTAGGTTATCGGGTGTTTTTTCTCCTTTCTGTAGCCTATACCTGCATTATTTTCAGAGTGAAATCTATGGGATGTTATTGACAAAGTACATTCTTTGCATAGATTTTGATATAATATTTTTCATTTGTTTATTTATTCATTCCTTTACTGATTCAACTATTTATTGAATGACTAATATATGCTAGTCGTTATGCTGAACTCAAATACAAGGGTGAATAGTACACAATATATGTCGTGTAAAGATTTTGAGGAAAGACAGCAGTTTTCCTGGAGAATGTGAGTAGTTCTGTATGCCTGGAGTTTAGCATTCAAAGGGGAAGTGGTGAGAGATGAAGCTGGAGAGAAAAGAAGAGAAATCATGAAGAGCCTTCTAGTGCTATGTTAAGGAGTTTGAATTTTATTCTGAAGCAGATGCATCACTAATCTGAAGCAACGAATTTCAAACTAGGAGTTGCAACCTATTAATTAGTCATGAGTCATTGGGTGAGTCAGGATTAGCAATTTTTAAAAAAATGATATATATTAGAATAGAGAATTTCAGAGAGCATTTACATAGTAAAAGTTTGGTTGTGTGTGTATATATATGTATATACATATATGTATCTACACATGCAATAAGAAATATCTTTAAATTACGTGTGTGTGTGTGTGTGTGTGTAATGTAAAGGTATTTCCTATTGTGGATCATGGTTAAAACCACTAGTATAAAGGGAGTCAAGTTAGAGCAAGTATGGTTGACCATAAGCAAATTAAACCCATCAGAATTCATCAGCCATGGTTATGTTCCGTTGCTACCCTGTGGCAGTACTTTGTTACAGCCAACTCTCTGAATTCGATTACTAAAGTGGTGGAATTGATGATGCAATTTTAAGGAACACAGATAATTAAAAAATTGATTTACCTGTGGTTGGTTGCTAATAAAGCAGAAGTTTTTATTCATCTTGGAATGTGTGGGTGTGGATGAGACTGTGACAAAGGCAGACTGTTTAGACGAGATTATACAAAAAGATGCAAGTCATGGCGAGTGGAAGAACAGCTATACATGTGATTTTTGCCTAGGGCCACCTAGCCCTCTGACTATTTTTATTACTGCAGTAAAATCAGAGCTGTTCTTGAAAAATATATGGTGTAGTCTCTCAGAATAATATATTTTAATCCTCGAACTGTGTTAAGTGTAGAGATTACAAAATTGTAGGAGACCCACTACTCAAATAAATTTTAGAAAAATGTTATCGGGACAAGATTTGCAAAGTGGTGTTCAGAAAAACACGGTGGGAAGGAAGCAGGGAAATGTGAAAGATAAAGAGATGAGATGTAGAAAAGGAAAACAGTGATAATCAGCTGTCTTCCAAGTCATAATATAGAGACAGGTAGAGAATAGAGTTATACTAATTTGGCAAGTAGAAACATAATTTAAAAGAAATAGGATTGATGCTTCCAAACCATTGAATACCCTAAATACTTACTTATTTTGTAAGGCCTCTTCTCCACACTAATTATGGAAAACCTGTGGTTTGGGGACTGTTTTTCACAGTGGCTGAGAGCATAGACTCTGGAGCCATCATTTTATGGGACATAGGGACAACCTTGGGTAAGTTGCTTTATTTCTCATCTCTTTCTACAGATGGAGGTCATAACAATACATATTTTATGGTGTTGCTGCCAAGCAGACTTTATGAGTTTATGGAGTTAATGCTGATTATAACACAGTAAATGGTAAAAAGTGTTCTAGATTGGAAGTTAGTCTTTTAACTTTGAACATTATCATCATTGTGGCTCAGTCAGGACAAAGGACACTTCTGGCAGGTATAAGGCATAAACAGGGACAAAAGAAAAGAGAGAACAGAGGAGAGCAGAGATAGACTTTCATGATGTTGCAGAACCACAGAAGTCAATGAGAGCAGCTCAGGGGAAGAGATGAAAGATAAGCATATTTATTAGCCAGGGTTCTCCTGGGAAAGAGAACTAATAGTATGTGTGTATATGTATGATGTGCTGTGAAGAATTGGCTTACACAATTATGGAGGCTGAGAAGTCCCACGATCTGTTGTCTGCAAACTGGAGACCCCAGAAAGCAGGTGGCAATGGTCGTTCAAAAGCCTGAGAGTCAAAGAACCAACATTGTAGATTCCAGTCTGAGTCTGAAGGCCTGAAAACTAGGGGTCTCAAGGGCTGGAGAAGATCAGTTTCTCAGCTCAAAGCAGTCAGGCAGAGAACAAATTCCCACCTTCCTCCACCCTTTTGTTCTATTTGGGCTCTCAACAGATTAGGTGATGCCCACCCACACTGGGAAGGGCCATCTGCTTTACTCAGTTCACCGATTCAAATACTAATCTCCTCTGGAAACACCCTTACAGACACAACCAGAAGTAATGTTTAACCAGACATCTGGGCACCCCATTATCAATACAAGTTGACACATAAAATTAGCTATCACAGAGTATTGAGTAGTGTTCCCTGTGCTATACAGTAGGTCCATGTGGGGTGATGGGATGTTAACTACATTTATTGTGGTAATCATTTTGTAATATATACTTGTATCAAGTCATATTTTATACCTTAAACTAATACAAGGTTATATGTCAATTATATCTCAATACAACTGGAAAAAAGAAGAAAAAAATTAACTATCATAAGAAGTCATATCTAAAACACAAACTTTCTTTTACAACTAGTCTGTTCAGGAATAGTGTTTTAGATACACAGAGAGAAAGAACAGAGAAGAAGAAAACAAAACCAAAAAATAAAAGAAGTCATAAAACATATATAGATTGGCATTCTTTTTAGCTATCATTTTTTTGAACATAATTAGGTATCCAATGGTGTGCTAGAGCTAATTTGTACCAACTCATGATAACCAACTGTGTATACATCTATTCCAGGCTCCACACTTATTGATATCCTTTTGGTAGTTTGGGATTGGCCATGCTGACCATATTTATACCAGGGAAATTAGCAAATAATTAATGATCAGAAACTTTTTTTTTAACCTGGGGAGCTGGTTGTTAACACTTATTAGCACACCACTGCTTGTATCCCTTGTAATGTACAAGATAATCAATCATCGACATTCTAGGTATTACTCACCACCATTGCTTTAATGTATATTGTCATTTTCTCAACCAACTTTAATCCAGCATTTTACTTTTGTTTTTTTAAGCTTTATCCTTGTATGCATTCAAACAGAATTTCTTGGAATACTGCTTTGTAATTATACATTTATTTGTGGGATATTGTTTAACTCCTGCTCTCCTTCCGTGAAGAACAGCTGGGAGTGTTTATGTTTTGTCTTGGTCTGTAGTCAGAGCCTTCAGTAGTATATGATCCATAGGTGAGCGAATGAACAAATGAATGAATGAGAAGACAGACTATAGCATGAAAAATTAGTGTGATAGACTAAGGTATCCTCCTAAGCCCTCCCCAAGCCCCCACAGTTGGAAGCAATGTTAGAAAGTAGACCCTGAAGAGAAGGCTCACTCTCAAATCCATTCTCTCACCCAGTGGTTCTCAAACTCTGCTGCATATTAAAATTACCTGGGTACTTTTTAAAACCCTAAGGCCCCACTCACTCCCCACAATTCAGAATCTCTCAGAGTGAGATCTAGGTATCAATTTCTTTTAAAGATCCTCAGCTTATTACAACACGTAGCCAGGTTTGAGAACCAGTGCTTTCTAGGGCTTGGAATCTGGGGTAGGTCTTGGAATTCCCAGTGTACACATTTCTGTTGTTGGGAAGGGTGTCTGAATATCCACCTAGGAGTAACTGCTGAGAATTGTAACTGATGGTTACTGCTTCCATCTTCAGATATGACTGGCCTAAAGTTTTAGTTATAGCTTGAAACAAGCAAACAAAAATTCCCATTTCACCTTCTCCATCTTGTAAAAACCGTTTGTAGACTTCTCTCTCTTTCACCTTCCATCCTACAACTCTCTCTCATTCTTGCTTTTGTGCTCTCTTTTGGGATCTCAGGTTCATAGCGTTGAGTTAATAATATGATATTATTATCATTCTGGACAATAGCCTTCTCTTGTTTTATTATGTTTATATTCTTTTTTTCCCTTAAATTCCCATTCCCTGCTATAATTCATCTCCCCCTGAAAAGGTGGCTACAATAATGTGTTTGATATGTACCTTTAAATTTGCTTGTATTCTTCTTACATATGTTGCATAAATATGCGTTGTTACTTTGCTCAGTGCTGTTTCCAACATCTTTCCATGTTGCTGTGTTTATCTAATGCTTTTATTTTTAACAGATAATTTATATATTTAGAGTCCACCTTTGTATGTGATACAAGATAGGCAGATTGGTTTATTTTTCTCCATGTAGATAGCTAGTCTTTTTTACACTTCCTATAAACAACTTATAATTTCTCCCTTGATTTGTGGTGCCATTTTAATTATAAATCCATTTCCCATCTTCTTTTCTGTCTATTTTGAAACATTGCTTAGTTGTCTAAGTCCACACCAGTGCTATAGTGTTTATTGCAAAGGCTTTTTAGCATATCTAAATATTGCATTGGGAAAGTCCCCCATTTCTTTGACCTTCTCTTTCAGAGTTGATTTAGTTATGTATGGACCTTTAGTTTTCCATAAGCATTTAAAAATAAGTTTGTCCCCCTGGAATTTTGATTGGTATTGTATTCAATTTATCTGCTGTTTTGGAGATAATTGACATTTTAATGATAAGTCACTGTGCAATATTGTCATGTTAATCCTATGTGATAAGACAGAACAGTGGTCCTTCAAAGATGTCCATAACCTAATCCTTACAACCTCTGACTATGTTGCTTTACATGGCAAAAGAGATTTTGCTGATGTGACTAAGTTAAGGATCTAGAGATGGGGAGACCATCCTGTATTATCTGGCTGGACCCTATTAATCGCAAGGGTACTTACAAAGGGAGTCAGGAGTGTCAGGAGCAGAGATGGAGATGTGGCAACCGTGCCAGAAGTCAGAGTGACGCAGGGCCTTGAGCTAAGGAAGGCAGGCAGTCTCTGGAAACTGGAAAAGGCCAGGAAACAGATCCTTCTCTAGAGCCTTCAGAAGGAATGCAGCTCTGCAGGCCCATTTTAAACACCTGACTTCCAGAACTATAAGATATAAATGTGTGTTCTTTTGAACCACTAGGATTGTAGTAATTTGTTACAGCAGCAGTAGAGAACTAATACAATCACCTTTGACACATAGAATGACTCTATTTAATTAGGTCTTGTTGGATGTTATCCCTTCCAAACAGAAACCTGGTATGTTAACGTATTGGGTGGGCATGTTCTTCAGGGGAGGTTAGGATCCTTCTTAGCTCTAGGAGTTGGATTTCATTAATGTAGGTCAATATTTTAAATTTCATTCTCCTTGTCGATGAGTTTTAAAATGGGCATGCAGCCCATTTTGGCCATAGAGTCTGAGGTTTTCCTCACTTTCATAAAGGGACTGAGAAAAGTATATATTTTCCTTTCGAATCCTAAGAACAAAAGCATGCTGAGGAGGACGAAGTAATCCAAAGGAGAGAATGCCAATCCATGCTGAAATCATTCAGCTGTAGAATTTACTGCCCCATTATTGCTCTACCTCTGGAATCACTTTTATATGAAATAGTACATTTCCCTTATTGTTTCAGCCAGTTGAGCTGAATTTTCTTTTATTTGCAGTCCAAAACATCTAATTAATATATAGAACAAACAAATACAAAGAAAATAAAAATTATGTATTCCAAATCCAGGGGTAATTATGATGAGAATTTTAGTATGTTACTAAAATTAGTAACATTTAGTAGTTAGTTTTCTCCTGAATATATTTTTAGCAAAATAGAAACCCTTTAGTGTTTGAGTGTATGTGTGTGTACATGTATATATCACTTGTTTACCGCTTGTTTCAGTTAGTTTTAATTTTAAAACGTCCATTGAAAGATGATTTAATAATTTACATTATATTGACATATATTTTATTTAGCCATCCCGCTATTTTTGGCATTAGTTTACACTAATTTGAGGTTATTTTATGTTTGGTGAGCAACTGAGTACATAAATTACATGAATATTTAAAAATTTTTATTAAGCATTTCTGGGGAAGAACACTTTATAATGCATTTTGTTGCCTGATAACCTTCACATTCAAGAATTTTTTCCTAATGGCTAACCTGACCTTCTCCATTTCTTTCCTTGTATACAAAAAAGAAAAGAAAAGAAAGAAAAATCCCTCCTATATTATTTGACAGTGAGTTATTTTAAGATTTTTAGCACAATGAAACCACCTTGTTTCTGCTTTATTACCCTAATATTTAACCTGGGCTTATTTTACTCTATTATTTGAAAGTCTAATTATTGCCATTAGTGGAAAGTAAAAAAACAATTCAGTTACTTTTCTAAAATGGTATTTGTAGCTATTAGAGTAATGAAAATAGGAAGAGAAATACCAGAAGAGACATAATTTTACTTTGGTGTTCTGACACAAATATGCACCCAGAAGGTTCTTCTTGTAAAGTAGTTGAAGGAAGCAGTCTGAGCAGAACTACAGTTAGTGTCAGCTTGGCTCCACAAAGAAAAACCTCAGGGTCTCGCAATTTGTATGGCCCCTTGTGGAGGGCCACTCATCCTAAATCAAAATCTTTCTGAGGACAGCTCCAGCCCATGTACACAGAGAAGCCAGAAGTCTTTCACGTTGCCCCATTCTTAAATATGTAAAGGCAATCGAGGATTGTTAGGCAGTTGAAGAAAGTTTGCAGAATAAAAGGGAATACAAACAAACAGATAAATGAAACTAGCATAAATGGGTGATTTATAGATTTCTTTAGAAAAAATTCTAAGTGGTATTTTCATATCTATGGACATATTCTGAAGAATGTCTCCTCATTTGATATTTTCATAGTGGAATTCCTATTGGTTTTTAGTCTCAAACTTCTACAATAAATGTATCATTCAATACAACACTTTTTAAGATGATTTTACATAAGAAAAATGTATGTCCCAAAACTTAAGAAAACATTTTCAACCAAATGATTTATCTATAAATAAAAATTATCCAGCTATATTCCAAATACATTTGGTAGAACATCAAAATCACAAATAGATATTTTGAAAAGCACGCCTAGTGCTCACAATGGGATGTGTGTACTGAATGTTGCTGACACTAAGAGAAGCATCACATCATTTTACACATTCTTTGCGACTGAACCATTCTTTGCAATTGTTACTCTTGAAAAGAAGAGTAGCTTTGCAAAGAGGTCAATGAAAAAGATGTTGAAGAATTATTTAAATGCATGATGAGAAATTAGCAAGTACTAAAGTTGTTCAGGATATCAGTCTGAAAAAGTTAATCACAGTGATAACCAGAAGGTATTCAATTAAACCACTAGACATTGCTTGCTGAAAATTATTTGTGGGCTCTGCTGATACAATGATAATCATTATCTTTGAACTTGGTGGAGATATTACTGCCAGATATCTCTTATATCACCATGCAAATACTTCTATAAACATACTACAGGAGAGTAAGTAAAGTTTTTTTCTGTAGTGTTTCATCCTAAAGAGTCAACTACATCCCCTGAAGATTCTTTCAGGAGTCCCTACCTGAGCACAAAAGTGATTAAAAAAAAAACAAAACTGAAAGCTTCTGAGTTTTATAGTTTGCCTGAAATTGCACCTTTGCAAGCCAACTTACTCATGATATCACTTTCCACAGCCAGTGACAGTGATTACATTTCAGCCCTCCTCGCCTTTCAACTTTCTTCAAGTTTCCAGTCTGTTCCTTTCTTCATGGGTATCAGGTCATCCAAGGTAATTGTCCTGTTTTTGTTGCAAATTATATTTGAAATTTTCTAACATATTTATTAATTTCTGTGTGCTGGTTGCTATGCCTTGTTGGAAAAAATTATTCATGATGCACCATGAAAATGCTGCATACAGAGCAACATGCACACAAACCATTTGATAAAAACCATTCTTGTTCTGGAAATTGGGAGCAATATTTTATACATTTTACATACTAAATGATGACTTAACTATATTTTAGTTACACTTCAGGAATTCTGTTGGGAGTTTGATTTGGCATTTTAAATAGTGGGGAATAGGCTACTAGTGCACATTTTCACACAGAATGTCTCATTTTCATGAATGAGTTACTAATGGTAAGTGGGAGATGTCTTCATTTAAGAAGATATTGACTTCATAAATCAAGAGTAAGCATCTCTGAAAAGGAACATTTGAGAATAAGAAAAAGTTCTTAAAAGTGAAAATATGATTGCTGAACTTATATATAAATTATAAGAGCTAGAAGATAAAGAGAAGAAGATCTCTGTAATGTGGACCAAAAAAGACAAAGAGAATTTATAAAGCAAAAAATATGTATAAACAAAAGATAGAAACATGAGGGATACAGCCAGGAATTCCAAAATCTGATTAATAAGAGTTCCACCAAAAAAATGCACAAAACACAGAGATAAAACACAGAGATAAGAGAGTCAGAGGTCTCCAAATTCAAAAGGCACACAAAGAGCAAAAGAATAAAAAATGGTCTAGGCTTCAACTCATATCCCCATAACATTTCAGAAGTACAATTACAAAGAGATCAATAAAAGCTTCCAAATAGTAAACCAGGATACTCATAAGAGAGCAAAAATCAGTCGGACGGTATAGATGTGTTAGCACCAAAAGTGGATGCTAGAGGTCAACAAGGCAAGATCTTCAAGATTCCAAAGGAAGATAATGTTGAATTTAAAGTCAAATTATAGCCACTTTCAGATAAGCAAGAACTTAAGGAGCTTACTTTAAACTCATTAATTTGAAGAACTTACTTGAAAAAGATTCATGCAAAACAAGGGTGAAATACAAGAAATAAGAAGCCATGAAATAAAAGGAACAGTGGAGAAGGAATCCATTCTAAATGAATTTCAAGAACATGGCTATAGAACAATCTTTAAATAAATAAATAAACACAGTCATCAAACTTAGAAGTCAGTAGTCTTCCAGAAGAAAGTCTTAAAAGAACAAATACTAGAATTGATTCCAAGTTGTGTATATGTTATGTGAAAAGTTGAGATGTAATAGTAAAAATAATGATGATGATGATGATTACGGCAGCAATAAATGTAGCTAACACTCATGACTGCACTTTCACATAGTGCCAGGCTCTGTCCTAAACACATGGCATTTATGATTTCATTTAATCCTCCAAGAGTCCTATGAGACAAGTATTGTTTCATCACCTACATTTTATAGTTAAGAAACCCCAAGACACAGTGAAGTAAGGTAATTGTCTCTAGGTCACACTATTAACTAGTGGTTAACCCAAGATCCAAACCCAGGCAGTCTAATTCCAGAGCTTATACTCTAAACTGCTATACTGTGTTGAAGAAGGTACCTGTTTCTTCTTCAAACTGGAACAAAAGAAATGCAAATTTAAACTCCAGGAAAAATTAAATAAATGAAAATACTCTACAAAAGGTCATGGCCCGGATACAAAGCACATTAAAATATGGTACACTTTAGAGCAATGAGTAAATTCACAAGGATCATTACTATAAATTCAGAGAAAGAGAAATGTATTTGGAACATGTATATTGGTTTTGTAGTTATAATGTTTAAATAGTCATAATAATGAAAATGCTGCTTATAGTTTTAATCTTTTATAATTAAAATGTAGGCCAAGTACAGAAGACTTAACATGGCAATGGAACAGAAGGCAAAGTATTCAGTCTTGATAAAGTAAATATAAAGGTATAGCTGATAGAAGTTGGAAGGAAGAAGAGAGGCAGAAAAGGAGGAAGGAGGTGACATGAGGAGGTGAGGTATCATCATCTTACAAAGTGAGGGACAAGATAAACTGTTGGAAGCTGATAGACCAAGGAAAAGGGTGTTAAGTATATTACTTTATGAGTCAAAGATAGAGGAAACCACGTGCAAGAATTTAGTAACACACTTCTCTAAAGCTTTTCAAAGAAATAATTGAAGAAATTATTATAACTATAAGAAAACTAAAAGATGTGGGGAGAAGCAGAGGTGGGAGGTAATAAAAATGAACTAAAAGCCTATCTATCCGAGAAGAAAGTCAATACAGACCATCTAAAATCAGTAAATCAAGAATATAAAGCAATCTGTTTAGCAATGTGACGGTACCTGGCAGAAGAACTAAACACAAGTAGATGTCGGGGAGTAGGACAGCAGGTGAGAGGGGGTGGGCAGAGACCCATTCTTTTTTATCGTAGCCCTTCTGATTTTGAACGATTTGCTCATAATTCTTTGATTAAAAAGACATTTTTAAAAGGAAGAGACAAATTAAATTTGTAACTGAAAAGCTGCCCCCCCCAAAACATCTCCTAGCCAGATGGTTTCACTGGAGAGTGCTGCCAAACACTTAAAGAAGAATTAACACTACTTTTACACAAACTCTTCCAGAAAATAGAAGAGAAGGGAACACTTCCTAAACCACTTCATGAGGCCATTTTTACTCTGACAAAGTAGACAAAGACAGAACAATAAAAAGAAAACTGCAAACCAATGTCTCTCAACTGCAAACTTAGACATAAAAATTCTCAGTGTATTAGCAGACGGAATCCAACAATGTATAAAAAGGATTATACACATGATCAAGTGGGATTTATCCTAGGTATGTAAGTCTGGCTCCATATTCAGATATCAATGTAAAGGCTTCCCTGGTGGCGCAGTGGTTGAGAGTCCGCCTGCCGATGCAGGGAACACGGGTTCGTGCCCCGGTCCGGGAAGATCCCGCATGCCGTGGAGCGGCTGGGCCCGTGAGCCATGGCCGCTGAGTCTGCGCGTCTGGAGCCTGTGCTCCGCAACGGGAGAGGCCACAACAGTGAGAGGCCCGCGTACCGCAAAAAAAAAAAAAAAAAAAATCAATGTAATCCACCAGAGCAACAAGCTAAAGAAGAAAACTCATATCATAGCAATTGACACACAAATAACATTTGACAAAATCCAACACCCATTCATGATAAAAATTCTCAGCAAGTCAGTAATAGAGAGAAACTTTCTCAGCTCTATAAAGAGCATGTACAAAAACCTACAGCTGACATCATATTTAATGGTGAAAGACAGTGCTTTTTTTCTCAAATTGGGAACAGAGCATGGATGTCTGCTCTCACCACTCTTACGTAGCATAGTGCTTGAAGTTCAAGCCACTGCAAGGAGGCAAAGAAAAGAAATAAAAGATATAAAGTTTGGAAAGGAAAAAGAAAACTACCTCTATTTGCAGAAGACATTATTTTCTGCATAGAAAATCCCAAGAATCTACAAAATCTCCTAGAATAAGTGAATTCAGCAAAGTCAAAGTATATAAGATCAACACACAAACTCAGTGGTCTTTTTATGTTAACAAGTAACGTGCAGAAAATGAAATGAAAAATACCATACTACTTATAATTACTCCAAAGAAAGTGAAATACTTAGGTATACAGCAAACAAAACATAGTTTTCAGTTCTGTGCGCTGAAAATTACAAAATGCAGATGAAGAAAATCAAAGAATACATAAAGAAATGGTGAGACATACTGTGTTAATGGATTGGAAGTCTCAATATATTAAAGATGTCTGTTCTCCCAAAATTGATCAATAGGTTTAATGTAATTCCTATCAAAATCCCAGCAAGGATTTTTGAAGACATAGACAAGCTTATTCAAAACTTTATAATAGGCACAGGGCCTAAAATAGCTAAAATAATCTTGACAAAGAAGAAGTGGGAGGAATTCCTCTGCCTGATATCAAAGCTTCTTTGTAGATAAAGTAATCAAAACAGTGTGGTATTGCCAGAGGGATAAACACAGATGAATGAAGCAGAATAGAGAATTTAGAAATAGATCTGCACAATATGCTCAAAGGATTTTTGACAAAGGTGTGATTCAATGGAGGAAGGATTGCCTGTTCCACAAATAGTGCTGGAGCAATTGACATTTATAGGTGAAAATAAGCAAACAAAACAAACAAAACCTTAAATCTCACCCTTTATACAAAAATTTATTCAAACTGGATTGTAGACTTAAAAGTAAATGTAAAGCTATGCAACTTTGGGGAAAAAACATAGAAAATTATCAGGGCCGAGCACAGAATTCTTAGAGTCCTTAACTGACACCAAAAGCTCAATGCATAAAAGGAAAAATTGATAATTTGGACCTCATCAAAATTAAACACTTGCTCTGTTAAAGCCCATGTGGAGAGATGAAAAGACCAGCTATGGACAGAGAGAAAATATGTACAAAGTATATATCAGACAAAAAATTAGTATCTATCAATAGAATATATAAACTCTCAAAACTCGGCAGCACAAAGACAAACAGTCCAATTAGAAAATGGACAAATCACATGAAGAAAAATTTCATCAAAGCGATATACAGATGGCAAACGAACACATGAAAAGATGTTCAGCATTGTTAGAAATCAGGAAATGAAAACTGAAACCATGATATCAATACACATCTATCAGAATGGCTAAAAGGAAAAATAGTGACAACACAATGTTGGCAAGGATGTGGAGAAACTGGATCACGTATACACTGCCAGCAGGAATATCAAATGACACAGCCGTTCTGGAAAATAATGTGGCAATTTCTTATAAAACTAAATATGCAATTACCATGCAGCCAGGGGATTCTATTCTTGCGTATTTATCCCAGAAAAATTAAAAGTTGTGTTCACACCCAAACCTATATTGGATATTCATAACTGCTTTTTTGGTAATAGTCAAAAACTGGAATACCCCAGATGGTCTTCAGTGGATGAATGATTAACCAAACTGTGGTACATATATTCTGTGGAGTATTAGTCAGCAATACAAAGGAACAAACTTGATAAATGCAACAACTTGGATGCATGTCCAGGGGACTCTGCTAAAAGAAAAGAGCCAGGCTGTAGGTGCACGGGCTTCAGTAGTTGTGGCACATGGGTTCAGTAGTTGTGGAGCATGGGCTTAGTTGATCCATGGTATGTGGGATCTTCCCAGATCAGGGATGGAGTCCGTGTCCCCTGCAATGGCAGGCAGATTCTTAACCACTGCACCACCAGGGAAGCCACTGTAATGAGAAGCCTGCGCACCACATGAAGAGTAGCCCCTGCTCGCCGCAACTAGAGAAAGCCCACACCCAGCAATGAAGACCCAATGCAGCCAAAAATAAATAAATAAATTAATTAATTAAAAAAAAAGAAAAGAGCCTATCCCAAAAGATTATTTACTATATTGCTCAATTTATATGCCATTTTTGAAATGAGAAAATTTTAGAAATGGAAAACAGACTAGTGGTTGCCAGTGGTTAGGGGCAGGGAGGGGCAGAGGTGGGAGGGGCATATGAGTGTGGTTATAAAAGGGCAACAGGAGGGACTTTTGTGGTGTTGGAAGTGTTCAGTATCTTGGCTGTGATGGCAGGTACTTGAACCTATTAATAAAATCTATAGAACACACGCACACTGAGATGAGTACAGGTAAAGTTGGAAAACCTGAATAAAATCAGTGGATTGTATTAACGTCAATATCTTGGTTGTGATAGTTTACTGTAGTTTTACAAAATGTTACCATTGGGGGAAATTGGGCAAAGTATACAAGGGATCTTTCTGTATTATTTCTTACAACTGCATGTGAATCTATAATTATCTCATAAAATTTTCAATTGATAAAGAGAAAGAAAAAATGAGAGGTCAGGAGGGTATAGCCTTCATGAATGGGATTTGTCTTCTTGTAAAAGAGATGCCACAGAGCTCTCTCGCCCTTTCTGCCAAGTGAGAATACAGTGAGAAGTCTGCAACCCGGAAGCGGGTCCTCACCAAACCATGCTGGCACTCTGATCTCGGGCTTCCAACTCCCAGAACCGTGAGAAATAAATCTCTGTTGTTTATAAGTCACCCCATCCACGGCACGTTGTTATAGCAGCCCAAATGGACATGCCTCCTCTCAGAGCCAGCTGGGCGGCTTCCATCTCCTTCCCTAGGTCTAACAAGAATTCTGGAGAAAAATGGCTCATCTTCTTTGCTGTCAGTTTCCTCTTGCAGTCTCTCTATTGAGTCTTCTTCTTGGCACTTGGAAACTGTAAGAATCTTCTCCCTGTCCCTCCACTCTGCAGGAGTTAAGGTTCCTTCTGGCAATGAGCTAAGCCAACTGGACTCAATTCCTCCAGAATTTCTACTAAAGATTGGAAAAATGATTGGATATGAGATAATACAATAAAATAACGATTGGACTAGAAGAGAATAGATGTGTATAGCGATGAAGAGAGAGAGAGAGGGACAGAGACAGAGACATTGATTTGTGAGCCGTAGTACTATCTTGAATTATTGATTCATAATGACTTTCTATAGGTGGTGTCAGTTCATGTGTATCTTTATCATAAACCCCAATTTGGGATTGAGTCTCAGTTCCTTGAAACCCATGGCAGTACAGTGTTTTCTTTTCTTTTCTTTGTTTTAATTTTTATTGGAGTATAGTTGATTTACAATGTTGTGTTAGTTTCAGGTGTACAGCAAAGTAAATCAGTTATACATATGTCCACTCTTTTTTAGATTCTTTTCCCATATAGGTCATTACAGAGTACTGAGTAGAGTTCCCTGTGCTATACAGTAGGTCCTTATTAGTTATCTATCTTATATATAGTAGCGTGTATATGTCAGTCCCAATCTCCCAATTTATCCGTCCCCCCACCTTTCCCTGTGGTAACCATAAGTTTGTTTTCTACATCTGTGACTCTATTTCTGTTAAATAAGTCCATTTGTACCATTTTTTTAGATTCTGTGTATAAGCGATATCATATATTTGTCTTTCTCTGTCTGACTTACTTCACTCAGTATGACAATCTCTAGGTCCATCCATGTGGCCACAAATGGCATTATTTTGTTCTTTTATATGGCTGAGTAATATTCCATTGTATATATCTCTCCCCCTCTTACCCCGTGGTTACCATAAGTTTGTTTTCTACATCTGTAACTCTATTTCTGTTTTGTAGATAAGTTCATCTGTACCCTTTTTTTTAGATACCACATATAAGTGATATATGATATTTGTCTTTCTCTGACTTACTTCACTCAGTATGACAATCTCTAGGTCCATCCATGCTGCTGCAAATGGCATTATTTTGTTTTTATTTATTTTATTTATTTATTTTTTTTTTGAGGTACGCGGGCCTCTCACTGCTGTGGCCTCTCCCGTTGCGGAGCACGGGCTCCGGACGCGCAGGCTCAGCGGCCATGGCCCACGGGCCCAGCCGCTCCACGGCATGTGGGATCCTCCCACACCGGGGCATGAACCCGTGTCCCCTGCATTGGCAGGCGGACTCTCAACCACTGCGCCACCAGGGAAGCCCTGTTCTTTTCTAATACAGTGTTTTCTTAATGCTTCCACTTAAAATAGAAAGAACAAGCAGTGCTTGAGCTGGGAAATTTTCTTCAAAATCCATGTTGGGGCTCTTGGTTCTGGCCTTTCCCTAATCCATTGAGATTCTCTTTTGTTCCTTGCTCAGGGATGCATCATTAAAGTAATCCTCTCAACAAACTCATGGAAGACAGGAAATCTGGAAAGAGCACCCTGGTTTCTGATGTTACAAGTGTTTGTTTTGTAAACAATAAAATAATGCTCCCATAATTATGCTTAAGATAAATGTGCTTTCAATTTTAAGATGCTATAGAAGGTTCTCTACATCATGTTTAAGTTATTCATCCATTCAACAAAGAAGCAGTAGGTGCTTGATCCACAGCTACTGAGGGCCAGGAATTTCCCTGGGAATTTTATCTGGGGAAACAAACACAAAAAAATAAATGGCATTGTCTTTGCTCAGAGGAAGTTGAGAAGAAACCAGTAAGGGCAACAAAGGTGCTGCTCTGGAGGGCACATGGAGACAACAGTGGTCATTTCTATCTGAAAATGGTGGTGGCCTTCAAAGGTTTCCAAAAGAAGATGACTTTTGAGTCAAGTCCTAGAAAATGGGTCCACAGTTCGATAGTGGGGATAGGGTGCCAATCCAGGGTGACAGCATCCAGGCGTGGAGCAGCACAATGTATTCTGGGAAATGGGAACTGAAAGCAACTCTGTAAATTCCTCAGCAGAGGATTCGGGCATGAAGAACACGGACAGAAATGTCAAAGACAGACAGGCAAGTGAGAGTGCAGAGAACCTCGGGGACCATTTTAAGGCACTTGGGCTTTATCTTTTAGGCACGTTTTAACATTTAAAACGTATTTCAGGAAGACTATTCCAGCAGCAATTTTGAGGGTAGTGAAGGAGTGGAGGTGAGAATGTATGAGGAAACCATTGCACTGCTCCAGGGCACAGGTGATGGGGTGCATTGAACATAGGAGTCTTTATGGTTAGAGAATTAAGCACAGATGTATTTGGCTTTGCCGAGTTGTATTCTGATGATTTTAACGTTTTTGCACGTATGGTCTGGCTGGTGGCAGTCATCATAGGCTCCCCCATGTGGCATGTGCAACGACTTGAGGTAGATTCGGGGCTGGGATTGGTAATCAATCACACTATTGAAATGTCTTCCCTCCCCTCTTAATTATAATCATTTTCCTTCCTGCAAGAGTGTTACAGCAAATTTGTATGATCTCAGTTATTTCACTGAAGGTTTCTCAAGTGGAATAAAATAATTTGCTTTAAGATTTTTTCCTCTGCTTTATCCAGATCTTACATCGTTAAGACTTTAATGTTTAAAATAAAATGTACCAGGGACACATTCTACATTTTCCTGCCAGCGGAACATGCCTTTCCTAGTGTTCTTCAGTGTCTTGTTATGTTTTAAGAGTTCAATGCTCGCTCTAGACTTTTCTTTTATTTTTAAGACACATGAAAAATTTGTAACCTCTTATCTACTTATTGGTTGATTCTCCTTCGTAAGCCGTTTCTCACCTGCCTGCCTATTCATTGACAAATTGAAATCTGAACTGGAACGTGTAAAAGGATGTTCCAACCTCTCTGCTTCCCCAACATCTTTGTCAGATGGGCCCTGGTGATTCACAGTGGAGGAAGCACCGCACCATTTTTGGTGACCCAGTCTCTCCATTGGGGTGTACTTGAATGCGTCCTGCCTGGAAGGTCTAGCGTGGACAGTAGTCATTAAGGACACTAGGGGGTTGCTCACATACCCTCTAAGATAATTTTTGAAACTACGTGTCTTTTGTACCTTTTAAATTGACATAAGCAAATGTGAAACTTTACTGGGCACTCAGTATCCACTGGCAAGGGTATGAAATGAGCCCTCAGGCAAGGGTACATTTAAAAAGCGGCTTGACGTTTGATGCAACGGGTATATTGAATGAGCTGGACTCCACAGGTAAGCGCAGAAGGCAGTTTTATTCTATCCCTTGCCACCTACAAAAATGCAGTCTTTCCAGTCCTCTGATGAAACGTGGTGGATGAAGCCTTGAGTGGGCCCTGTAACTCTTGCGGTCATTCAGAGAATAAAATTCCTCTGGTCACTTTCAGTCATAAGAACAGTGACTGGTCACTGAATAGAGTTAGTTCCCTTATCAAAATGTCTAGTCCAGTGTCACAATCACATAAGTCCATACCCTCAATCAATTTAAAACGTCTCCCTTCCCCCAGTTTGAGCCATCTTTAGGCCTAGAATCCTACAGTATGCAGAGGGGATACTATCCCCTTATTCTGCATATGACCGTTTCCCAGGACTGATTCTTTACTTCATGGGTTTCTCACAAATAACAACCCTGAGGCTTCCAACGGCTACTCCCTTTAGCCAGCTGCTAGTGAAGACCTTTCAGCTTCCCCACACAACTGGACGTGACCAGCTCCTTTCTCTGAGGCTGCCCTTATCTCCAGCAGGAAACCCACACCAATGAGGCCCTTTTATAAATGACCCAACCCAGTTCCCACGTGGGGTCCATTTCTGACCCATAGAACACAAGGAGATGTGTTCATTTTTTAAATAAAATTATGTTATCATATATATAAATAATTTTATATATAAATATATAAATTTTATATATTTTAAATATATAAATCATTTCATTTGTAGAAAATGCATAAAATCTAATTGGCAAAGCCAGTCCTCTCTGTCACAGATCAGCCAAATCAGATTTGCTTTCTGTCAAGAAAAAGTACGATTTCATTTTGCAAATCAAATAAACGTATTAACATGCTTTCCCACGGCCACCTTCTCATTCCTAAGTCCTATTAGCGAGAGTGCGAGCATACAAAAAGCCTTAATCCCTCAGTTGGATGAAATGAAGCACCACTAACTTCACCATTTCCACTAATGTTCTCTTTGCTTTGCTCTCACTGGCTCTCTCTCCGGAGTGATGTATTTGACAACTTTCAGGGAATGGAAGCAAGGAGGTGGTTAGGTTAAAGTTGCCCCATTACTTCTGCCCCTTCACTGTACAGAAAATGGGAATTCACAACATGTCACCACCTGTCAAAACACCTTTTTTTCCAATGCCAAGTTTTCCCCTGAATAGAAATACAGGGAGAGGCACAAAGCCCCGTCATGGATTTATGGTGCCTCGATCAAGGTGGCTTCACTGACATCAAATGGTTTGAACCACGTCTTGCTTTGGTGGGCCCATAGTGAGACTGGGGTTGGGTGAGAGATATGACTTGTGAAAATTGAAAGAAGGGTGATTATGAAAGAGGAACTGAGGATGTAGACTCAGCATGACACTTCAACCCCAGGCATTCTCTTTGGCAGTGGAGTTTTAGAGAAGCATGTGTTTGGAGATAGAAGATCTGAGATTGGTTCCCATGAAACCACCTGAGCGTGCCCTCAGAAGGTCTTTGCTTGTCCCCAGGGGAACGTGCACCTGTTCAGAGACTGTCAGTCTCGCCTTGTGCTTTAGAATGTGTCAATACGTGGCCCCCATGGTTGTTGGCCCGGTGGGCTCTGCCTACATGGAGTCAGAATGAGTTTCACCATAATATCCTCTTCTCAAAGAGCGTGGATCTTGAAATTATTGTTCAGTAAGTGTTTTCATTCTTAGTTGTATTTGAAAAATAACACCTAGATCAGAACTTGAATTTTCATACTTTTGATAACTATACCAGAAAGCTTGTTTCCCCCATTCAATTGACTTTGAAGATTGGTGAAAATCCTCTGGGAATGGAGGCAGAAAAATGTCTTAAGACCTAAGTATTCTTCACCTGGAAAGCTCCAGAGTGACTCAAACTACAACAGTTTCCATAAATTCTCTAACTTTAATTCCTATTATCCAGATATGTGACTTTTGAATATGCTTTAAATGTTTGGTTTGTCCCTTATTAGCATTTTCTCTTACTATTAATATTTTTTAAACATCTTTATTGGAGTATAATTGCTTTACAATGCTGTGTTAGTTTCTGTATTAATACTGTTATTATTAATTTTTTGAACCCATGAGATCAGTCTGTTAGAAATAGTATTGATAATTAGAAATTGCCTTTCTGTAAAATATATAGCTCAAAGGCTTATAGTTTGGTCTGAATATTCATACATTGGCAATAGTTTGAATCCCAGTTTCTCATTCATCTCAGAATCTACAAGCTACCACTTGCCTCTCTGAAATCTTTGCAAGCAACCTGATCATTGCAATCTGAAATAGCAGTAACAAAATACAGACTTGCAGTACGAATTCAATTGGAAGAAGTCTGATGCCATGTCAGAATTGGTCTCTTCAACAACTGAGGGAGCAAAATAATGTAACAGTAAATTAGCTGGCAGGCTAGTACAAAGTATTCTTTTCGTACATACTTTGGTCATTGTAGTGTTCTTTCTTTCACCCAACTAAAAACTTAACGACTATCGTGTCAAAAGATGAGAAAGATTAAAAAAAGTGAACAGGCTATGGACCGCAATTCCATTTAAAATAAAAAAGAAAATATGAAACTCTTAAGAATTTAAGCAGTGGAGTGGAAAAAAACCCCACACCTCCCAACAAAAGAACAATTAAAATTGTATCTCACTTGAAATATGTACCCACGGTAAATATGTAAGGATCTGAAAAATGCTGCATTACAGTTAGTATTTGGCTGCTTTTTGTTCTTTTTTTTTTTGTGTGTGGTACGCGGGCCTCTCACTGTTGTGGCCTTCCCCGTTGTGGAGCACAGGCTCCGGACGTGCAGGCTCAGCAGCCATGGCTCACGGGCCCAGCTGCTCCACCGCATGTGGGATCCTCATGGAAAGCATAAACCCGTGTCCCCTGCATAGGCAGGCGGACTCTCAACCACTGCGCCACCAGGGAAGCCCTGCTTTGTGTTCTTTTGATGCTGCCTCTGGCTCTTCTAACTGAATTGTGTTTATTTTAAAGATTAAGTATAACTTCTTATATGAAAAAGAACACATCTGCTGCTTGGAAGAGTGGACCAGCCCTGGGCACCAGAAAATCTATACTACCTTCATCCTTGTCATCCTCTTCCTCCTGCCTCTTATGGTGATGCTTATCTTGTACAGTAAGATCGGCTATGAACTTTGGATAAAGAAAAGAGTGGGGGATGGCTCAGTGCTTCAAACTATTCATGGAAAAGAAATGTCAAAAATTGCCAGGTCTGTTTAATGGAATATTCACCTCTGTTTAAAATATTTTTAGTTTGATATATATACACAAATATGCATAAAATAGATAACTAATAAGAACCTGCTGTATTAAAAATATATATATATTTTTCAATTAGTTGTGCTGGAAGAGACCATTGCCAGACATCTCAGAATTCCTGGGTAATTTGGTCAAAGTGTCATTTGTAATTCACGTTTAGCACATGGACTGATTTTAAACTTTTGAGATTTTACGTATGGCAGGAAGAAAGGGTGATTACCAGCTCCCAAATCAAAGAGGAAGTCACTGTTATAAATAGTTACTCGGAATTTTAAAAATCGTTATATTTTCTTCTGCATGTCAATATGACGCAGTAGGAATGGCTGTGGCACTCTCCTCTCTCTGCCACTCCTCACCAGCCACGTGATGTGGATAAGTCTCCTTACTCCCAAGGCCCCTGCTTTCCTCATGTGTACCAGGAAGCATGATAATATCCATCCTTACTTCCTCCCACCCAAGGATGATGCTAAAAAATGTGAGATGAGGGGCTTCCCTAGTGGCGCAGTGGTTGAGAGTCCACCTGCCGATGCAGGGGACGCGGGTTCGTGCCCCGGTCCGGGAGGATCCCACATGCTGCGGAGCGGCTGGGCCCGTGAGCCATGGCCGCTGGGCCTGCGCGTCCGGAGCCTGTGCTCCGCAACAGGAGAGGCCACAACAGTGAGAGGCTCGCGTACCGCAAAAAAAAAAAGTGAGATGATATGTATGAAAATCCTTTGGAAATGAGAGTATGTTATTTATTTAAAATTATTATTATTGATATATTTTTATTTTTACCTAAAAGCTTTACTTTCTGATCATATTGATTAATAGAAATTTTAAAACACAATTTACTATGATACTCATGGGCCGTATGGTTTATTTTATAATCTACACTGAATGGCCATTAAAAACAAAATCTTAGGGGCTTCCCTCGTGGCACAGTGGTTAAGAATCCGCCTGCCAGTGCAGGGGACGCGGGTTCGAGCCCTGGTCCGGGAATTTCCCACATGCTGCGGAGCAGCTAGGCCCGTGAGCCACAACTACTGAGCCTGTGCTCTAGAGCCCACAAGCCACAACTACTGAAGCCAGTGCGCCTAGAGCCCGTGCTCCACAACAAGAGAAGCCACTGCAATGAAAAGCCTGAGCACCTCAACGAAGAGTAGCCCGGCTCACAGCAACTAGAGAAAGACCGCGCGCAGCAACAAAGAGCCAACACAGCCAAAAATAAATAAATTAAATAAATAAATTTTTTAAAAAAACACCAAAATCTTAGAAGTCTAGTGGTTTGATGAAATTTATCATTTCTACAAGTGTACAGCGACCTCTAGTGTTTATATAGAGAACTCCTCCCTCTCGATGTACAGGGTGCTGGACTGTTCAGCACCTTGGGACATACTGCAGATTTAGCTCTCTCACTTCCTCAGAAGAAAGGACTACTATGCTGAGATAATAAGTAATGAATATGATTCGTTGTAAACTTGAAAATGTGTAAATCTCTTGCAGACATTAATCTCCTTTACAGGACTAATGGAGAAAACTCCGTTTCAGTAAGGAAAAACTATTTTTCTTAATGCTTAGCAAAAAGTTTTGCCTTTGCTTTTAAAGGAGACCTGGATTTTTTTTTTATTGCAATGTATTTCACATACCATAAAATTTACCACTTAAAAGTATGAAATTTAGTAGTTTCCAATATATTCACAAAGTTATGCAATTATTGCCACAAACTAATTTCAGAATATTTTCATGGCCCTGAGTTAAAAATACTGTACTTATTAGCAGTCATTCTCCACTGTGACCTTCTTCCAGCCTCTGGAAACCTCCAATCTATATTCTGTCTCTATAGGTTTGCCTTTTATGGACATTTCATAAAAATGAAGCCGTACAATATGTGGCCTTTGTGTCTGGTTTCTTTCACATAGTATAATGTTTATAAGTGTCATCATGTTGTCACATGTTAGTTCATCCCTTTTTATGGATAAAAAATATTCCATTGACTGGATATACCACATCTTGTTTTTCAATTCATCTGTTGATGGACATTCGGGTTTTCTTCTATTATGAATGATGCTGCTATGAACATCCATATATGAGTTTCTGTTTGAACATATATTTTCAATTCTCTTGGATATATATACATAGGATGGAATTGCTGGGTCATAAAGTAACTTTACATTTAACTTTTTGAAGAACTGCCAAACTATTGATATTTTCTACAGTAACTGAACCATTTTACACTCCCACCAACAATGTTCAAGAGTTGTAATTTCTCTATAATTTCACCAGTACATGTTACTTTCTAATTTTTTTTTATCATAAACACCCTAGTGAGTATGAAGTGGTATTTCCTTGTACTTTTGATTTGCATTTCACTGATGACTAATGATATTGTGCATCTTTTCATATGCTTTTTGTCAACTTGTATATCTCCTTTAGAGAAACGCCTATTCAAATCTTTTGCCCATATTTTACTTAGATTATTTATCTTCTTATTTTTGAGCTGAAGTAATTCATTATATATTCTGGATATAGCTCCTTAACAGATTTATGATTTACAAATCTTCAACTCATTTTGAGGTTATCTTTTCTCTTTCTTGATAGAGTCCTTTGATAGACAAAAGTCTTTTTTCATTTGATGAAGTCAAATTTATCTGTATTTTCTTGGGTTACTTTGTGTTTTATGTGATAATATTTAAAAAAAAATCACCTAATCCAATGTAACAGAATTACATTTAAGTTTTCTTCCAAGAGTTTTAGAGTTTTAGCTCCTACATTTAGATCTTCAATCCATTTTGAGGTATGAGTCCAAATTCCTTCATTTGCATATGGATTGCACATGAAGAAATTGTGCAAGGAATTGTGCAAGGAATTGCACAGTTGTCTCAGTGCCTTTTATTGAAAAGACGATTCTTCCCCCCATTGAATGGATTAAGCACATTGACCAATAATCAACTGACCAGGATGTTTAGATTTATTTCTTGACCCACAATTTTCTTCCATTGATATATGTGTTAATTTTAATGCCCATACCACACTATCTTGATTAATGTAGCTTTGTAATATGTTTTGATATCTGAAAGCATGAACACTCCTACTTTGTTCTTTCTTTTCAAGATTATTTTGGCTATTCTGGGTCCCTTACATTTCCATATAAATTTTAGATTGTTTGTCAATGTCTGTAAAAAATGTAATTGGAATTTTGATGAAGATTGCATTGAATATGTACATCAACTTGGGTAGTATTGCCATCTTAACAATAGTCTTTCAGGTTCATGAGTGCAGGATGCCTTTCTATTTATTTAATATCTTCCTTAATTTATTTCGTTTTATAGTTTTCAGTGTACTAGTCTTGTACTTTTTTTTACAAAATTTATTCTTAAATATTTTATCCTTTTTGATGTGACTATAAATGAAATTTTTTAAAAATTTCTTTTCTAATTGATCATGGCTGTTGTACAGAAATTCAACTGATTTTTGTATATTGATCTTGCACCCTGCTATCTTGTTGAATTATTAGCTCAAAATATTTTTTTGTGGATTCCTAGGATGTTTTATGTATAAGACTGTGTTTTCTGTAAATAGAAGTAGTTTTACTTTTTCATTTCCCATCTAGATGGTTTTTCTTTTTCTTGTCTAATTGTCTTGGCTAGAACCTCTAGAACAATGTTGAATAGAAGTAATAAGAATGGACAGCTTGTCTTGTTCCTGATTTGGGGGGAAAGCTTTCAGTATTTCACCATAAAGTATGATATTAATTGTAGGTTTTACATTAATGTCCTTTATCAGGTTAGATAAGTCCCCTTCTATTCCTGTAACATCTATTGACATGTTCATGTGGTTTTTGTCCTTTATTCAAATAATATGAGGTTTTACATTGAATGATTTTCATGTGCTGAATTAATCTTGCGTTCCTGGAATACATCTCACTTACCATAATTAAATAATCCTTATATGCTGCTGAATTTAGTTTGCTAGTGTTTTGTTGAAGATTTTTGCATATGCATTCATAAGAGATATTGGTCTGTAATTTTCTTTTCTTGTGATGTCTTTGTCTGCTTTTGGTATCAGGGTAATACTGGCCTCATGAATGCATTGGGAAGTTGTGCCTCCTCTTATGTTTTTGTTTTGTTTTGTTTTGAGGAGCATTTGCAAATATGTTAATTTCTCTTTAAACGTTTAGTAGAACTCACCAACGAAGCCATCTGGGCCTGGACTTTTCTTTGATTATTAATTCAATCTGTTCACTTATATTAGGTCTATTCTGTTTTTCTATTTCTTCTTAAATCAGTTTCAGTAGTTTGTGTCTTTCTAGGAATTTGTTAATTCTGACCAAGTTAGCTAATGTTGGGGCATACCCTTTTTATGGTATTCTCTTATGATTCTTTTTATTTCTGTAAATTCTCAGTAATATTCCACTGTCTATTCTACTACATACACCTCTAGAACTAAATACAGTTATATTTTCTTCAGTTTCCCAGTGCTAGGCAGGAATCCACTAAAACATAAAAGCACATCGTTGTTGATTTTATTCTAAATTTTCTGGAAATGAACCACAATTCTTCCTCAAGAAAATTTTTTTTAAATTACTCACATTTTCTATTATTAATCTGATTTATTGCACTGTCATCCTGTATCAGTTGGGATTCAGTTACCAGATACAGAACACATAGACTCTAGCCTAGTATGTTTAAGCAAAATAAGTATTTTTTTTTTAAAGCCAGATATTTGGCACCTAACATTGATGGGTAGGGAATTGGGAAGCCAACCCCCACTGCTGGCTCCAGGAGCACACCACTTCCACCATGATCCATTCCATGAAAATGGATGTCCTATGTTTAACACTGGAGAATGAGGAACTCAGCTGTGGGACCCCTGTAAGAGCTGCCACAGAAAAGCCAAATGCCTCTGTGACTATCTTTACCAGCAGGATCCAGGTTTTTGCCCACCCTACCTTTATTCATTCTCAAGGCGATACTGCTGGGACACACTCAGGTTTCTTAGTGTTTTCATTATAATTTATTTAGTCACCACTTTGAGCCACTTAGAAATGTAAACAAACTTTAAGAGTAAGTTTCTCTTTAGATGGAAAGATCTGTCTCCAGTGGTACCTTTTTAAATGTGTCCTTTGTTTCTTTCAGCTTTTATATATTTTTAGAGACTTTCTATTGTACTCCTTTTCACATAACTCTTGTATACATAACTGCTAATGTTTGCATATTTTCTTCCTGGAGTTCAAGTTTATTTCAATTCCCTCTCTACATCATCATTACATATTTCTGAGATGCAAAGTACTTATATTTTCCAGGTATTTGAAAGAAGAATGTCTACATTTAAAATGTCTGTGTCTATGATGATATAATGTTAGAGAAGCAAATATTTACATGAAGTCAAAAGGAAAGAAAAAAAATCATGTGACAAGGGGAAAAATCTATAATCAAAAACTATAATCTTTACTTAAATCAGTGGGGAAAACTGCCAACTGAGAACCTTGAATGAAGGGTAATTTTCCGTTTGTGTTATGGTACAAAATAAAAGACTCTTGAATTTGGAAGTTAATATTCTATAAGGAGATTCACAGAACACAGTATTGTATAAATCTTTTTCTTGCTCTCTTCATTCTACCTAGATATCTACTCTGCATTTGTTGTGCATTCTTTCAGTAAAATATGTCATTTCTCTAGCTTAATCCACCTATGTCCAAGTATGAAATGTCTTGTCAGTTCTCTCCTTTTATTATAAACTCTTTTCGGTGTCCAAGGTACATAGAGAAATGTACACAGCTGTAAGCATGAAGCTAGATGAATGAAAGTGATTTTAGCGTGTTTTTTGTTTGTTTGTTTGTTTTTATTTATTTTTGGCTGTGTTGGGTCTTCGTTGCTGCGTGGGCTTTCTCTAGTTGCAGCGAACGGGGGCTACTCTTCATTGTGGTGCATGAACTTCTCATTGCAGTGGCTTCCCTTGTTGCAGAGCACGGGCTCCAGTAGTTGTAGTGCATGGGCTTCAGTAGTTGTGGCTCGCGGGCCCTACAGCGCAGGCTCAGTAGCTGTGGCGCACGGACTTAGTTGCTCCGTGGCATGTGGGATCTTCCCCGACCAGGGCTTGAACCTGTGTCCCCTACATTGGCAGGCGGATTCTTAGCCACTTCACCACAAGAGAAGCCCTTAGCATGTTTTATTCTGACACCATGTTGGCTTTATTATAAACTACGCCCCATGTTTCCTTACTGAGTGAAATCCTACGATATCGTATAGAAAATAACTGTCAAATAGCATATATTTAAATACCTCAAAACTTGGTTATTTTTTGCATTTCCGGAGAGCTCAATGACTATATTAGAGCCTTTGAAAAATTAGAAAATACCTAACAGTATCATTTTCAGAGCCACTGGCTGACTGATCTGGCAAGCATTTACAAGTGTTCTGACTGGATCCTCCAGGGAAGGTGGAGGCCGAAGCTTAGACAGGTTAACAGAGGTAGAGCAGGATAAGCCCTAGCTCCAAAGTCTGCACTCTTTCCACGCACCAGGGTGCTCAGCAGTAGCACACAAGATGAATCTGGGGTGGTTTATCTTAATGGGTCCTAGAAAAAATATAATGGGTACATCAAGCTCGTGATTTCTCAGAATACTTGTGTAGGAAAATGCTTAAGTTAAAATATTCAGAGACTTTTAAAAATATTAAACAAGTATTAGGCCTGACTGTGGTGCAAGAGTGAGTGAAGCTTGGAAAACATGGTACATCACCAGCTGCCCTTGCTAAACAAAATTGCCTCTGAAATGAGAACAAAGAGGAGTTTGGTGAAGCCTAAAGAGAAGTTTTAGGCTGAAACCACATGAGGCCAGTACTGAAGACTGGCTCACTACCTGCATTCCCACCGACAGGGAATAGACCTTACTGCACACTGTAGTCTGGAAGCTAAAGACTACATTTCCCACACACCTTTGAGGTCAGGCCCCATCATGATCTCGCATCAGCCTGGGATGTGGGAGACACACCTATCACACCTATTTATCTACCTTCCTGTCGCTTTATAATCATCTAAGAGCATAAATGAAACCGAAGAGGAGGCCCTACTTCTGCTGCTTGTGCTGCCTTTGCAGGAAAGTGCTGCTGCCTCTTCAGGGATTCTGGGCCATGGGAGCATTTGGTTTTCTGTGGTAGCTGCAGCAGAGGCCCCCTTGACCCGGGCCTCACTCCATCAGTAACCTATTTCACCTCTGTGTGTCGTCACACAGAGTTAGGGTAAGGTTGAAGGCAACAAAACAGCCTCTAGTCAGTTTATGTAAAAAAGAGGTCAATTAGAAGTTCTGGGGTGACTCCCAACAATTTTGGAAAGGCTGGAGGAAGAGGCTGTGGCCTGAATTTGCAGGGATTACTCTCATAAGATATAAATGGCCTGACTAGAAACTGCTTCCTCTGCTACAATCTGGAAGATGAGGACTCAGGAGACCAACAACACCACTGCTGGCTTCAGGACCCCATTTCATTTATCATGATCCACGTGCTACATGGATTGTGATGTGTTCATTCCAACTTCATTATCTTTTCTCTTTTATTTTTGTACACCTCTTTTTCACATTTTAAAATACACTATCAATGATGAAAAAGACACAGCTGCCCTTTAAATGTAATGGTAACATTAGCTTACCAAATGCACATATAAAATATACTGTAAAGTGTTACACTTAAAAAAAAATTATTATACCTCTCCCTCCCCGCTAAATCAGACTTCCAGCTCTGTGGGTTTTTTTTTCACACATTTCTCTGTAGATGGCGCCATTGCTTCACAGCGCCAGGTCAGTTGTATAATTTTAAGGATCCCTCTGGAACTCTGGCTTATGGCTGGGTCAGAGCTAAGTATTTTCAAGTTTGGTCTGTGCTTAGATGTCGGCAAGTTGCCTCTACTGTCTGGGAAGTAAAGGTTAAAACAAGCTTGGAGGTCACGATCCACGAGTGGATTTGTTAGCAAGAGACACGGTGCAGTTCAGTGGGATACTCGTGACAGCCCAGTTCATGTCTTGTTTCACCCCTTTCAGGGCTCACCTGGGCTGGTATAAAAACATGCCACCCTACTCAAGAGTCTATCTTCACCTGTGGGAAGGTGGGCGAGGACAGCTGCCTGAGAAAGGAAGACTTGACACTGAAGGAGATGTTTTTCATTTTCATAAAAACTCATCATCTTTCTTCCTCTTGTCCAGATGACCTTTCTTTTTTTTTTTTTGCAGTACACGGGCCTCTCACTGTTGTGGCCTCTCCCGTTGCGGAGCACAGGCTCCGGACGGGCAGGCTCAGCAGCCATGGCTCACGGGCCCAGCCGCTCCGCGGCATGTGGGATCTTCCCGGACCGGGGCACGAACCCGCGTCCCCTGCATCGGCAGGCGGACTCTCAACCACTGCGCCACCAGGGAAGCCCCAGATGACCTTTCTCACCTTAGTAACAAAACATTGTGTCTCTTTCTGACTTTTGCTTCATGGAATAAATTATTCCCTCCAAACTTTATTTTTGGAAGAAAAATTAGATTATGAATGTGAGCAATAAAGCCCAAATAAAGATAAATTCTGAGACTCGCTGACCTATTCAGAAAGCCAGACAATGTAACTGCATTCCTCTCAACTCTTCAAATCCTCCAGCAAATTTGAAAATAGGTACAAGAATAGTAATTCCTAGGAAACCCCAGTAACTTAGAAATCAGTTTGAGTCACATATTTGTGAAAGTATGCAGTCACCTTAATAACATACTCAGATAGATAGATAACTGGGCCTATCAAACAGACACGCTTAGTAGAGATTCACCCAGTGATGACTCTATGGGCCGGAAGTCTATTGTCTTTCCAACAGTATGATCTGCTATGTGCTTCAAAGAAAATTGTTTGTACAGCACAAGTACATTTTCAGTAGGTAGAAACATTTGCTTGTTTGTGTTTTTTTTAAAAAACAACATAGCCTGAAAGAGTGATTTCTGTATCTCAAAACAAAAATTACTGAATACACCCACAAAGATTATGATGCAGTTAGCTCTGAGACAAGACTTGAAAATCTATATTCATAAATGCTCTATAAATCCCTCCAAGAATTTGGTAAGTCTTGGCCTATACAAAAGGAATAAGAAAATTGATGCTAGAAACCAGAAAGAGCATGGCTACACTCCCAGTATTTATGATACAATTTAAAAACCTCTGCATTTACAAACTTGGAAATGAATAAAAGGAAGAGCTAGGGTGAGAAGTAGAGATTTGGATTTCAAAGCTCTGGAATTTAAATCCTTTTACTGCCTTCCGATGGTCCCTCGATCAACATTACTTTCTCAAGTTCTTTTTAATATATTAAGAGAGGAATAATACTCACCTTCTGATGATATCTAGTAGAGGAATAGGATATAATTTTGGTAAAACAAATAGTAAATTTTGTGCTGGCCAGATTCTCTATAAGCTTGTCTCTTTGGCTATTGGAGGTGTTGCATACTTATGCATCTTGGTGTTGTAAACTAGGTAATACATAAAGTGTCAAGTGAATTGAGAAGGTGGTGGAAGCTAAATGCACATGAGTGTATAATTTAAACTGACTGAAAGAGAACAATAGTCCCAGGTTGTGTGCATACTGATATGGAGTGGGACAGAAAATAAACACTGCAATAAGTAAGTGTTGCTTCTAACAGTATTAAAATAACATAAAAACATCCAAAGCGGAAGCTCTCAGTTCAAATAGTTCAATCTTGTATTTTAAAAAAAGTCAGAGTCATATGACTCTTTCATTCTTTCCTGACTAAGGATACTACTTTCTGCATTAATAAATTACATTTTATTATTGAATTTTATCTTCTTTATTAGCTTTTTTTGCTATACATTTTTGTAACACTATTTTAGAGATTACCCTGCAATTACAAAACTCAACCATGACTGCAGGCTACTTTTACTATTTCCTAAATACTACAAGGAGATTATAATAGTTTAACTCCTTTTATCCCCTTACTATCATTTTTTGCTATTGCTGTCACATTTTTTTCTTCTACCCAAGTCATAAACACTTGAACATCTATTCCATTATCTGGGACCATTATCCTTCGACATCAAAAATGTTCTTCAGTATTTCTTCTATTGTAGATCTACTAGCAACGATTCTCTCAGTTTTGGTTATCTGAAAAAGTTTCTTCTTCATTTTTTTGAAGGATGTTTTCACTCTGTGTAGAATCCTGGGTTAGAAGGCATTATTTTGTTTAGGTTTTCAGTTCTTTAATAAAATCTTCTAGTATTTAGATTTGATCAGTGGTATTTCTTACTGTTATTTTTCTGATGGTGGTGTGTTTTTTCCTATGTTTTAAAGATTTTCTCATTATTATTTTTTAAAATAGTAAGAGCTGAAGTTTTCTTTGTATTTATCTTGCTTGGAGTCCACTGAATTTCTTGAATCTGTGAGTAATTTTTTGTCAGATTTGAAAAGCTTTCGGCCAAAATGTCTTCAAGTAGTTCTTTTGTCCCAATCTCTCTCCTCTCCTTTTGAGACTCCAGTTATATGTCAGTTAGGCATTTTAATCATGTCTCATATCTCCTATATGTTTTATTTTGTTCCTTTCTTCTTTCTTCTGTCTGTGCTTCTTGAATATTTTCTATTGACCCATTTTGACAGTATAAATACTGTCTTCTATGTTCAGCCTGCTCTGTATTTTGCATTTCTAGAATTTTTTTTATTGTTTTTCATGGATTCTAATTCTCTATTGTAACCCTCCATCTTTTCATCCATTTTGTTCATATTTCCCTCTACATTCTGTTTTTTAACTTATTAAGCATATTTACTTAAAGTTTTACCTGCTAACTACAACCTCTGGATTATTTTAAAGCTTGTGTCTACTGGCTACTTTATCTCATGTCTCTTTTGGATCCACCACTTTATTTTGTGTTTTTATAGTATTTTGGGTTCTCTTTTGCTTCCTATACCGTTTGTTTCTTATGAGGTCTGTGTTGGAAGAAAATTTTTTTTTGTAACATAGCTTTCAATACCAATTGCAGAGAATTCTAAGTTCTTTGTATTAGAAAGTTGATGAAAAGTCACACCTTAAGAATAGTGTTTTAAGACACTGTATTTCTGTGTCTGGCCACTGCATGGAAGATGAAATGCTGGAATCTAAGGACTGTTCTTGCTTAATATATCCTGCAAATGCTGTCTGCAGCTTATCAGTCAGGAGTAGCTTCATTTATCCATGCCTACATTTCTCTCTGTGACGTTATTATTACCAGTGGCAAGAAGAGTATTTATTTTACTGTGTACTTTCAAAAAAGGGAAGAAAAGCTTCTAGATTTGTTCCACCATGAAAAGGATTCTAATTTTCTCTCAAAAAATTATAGCTCACATAGAATACTTTTCTTCCCAAATTTATCAACTCCACTTCTTCTGTTGCAAGTATAACTTTTTATTATTTAACTACTTCATAGCCATATGAGATACACCAATATTATTTATTTATAGGCTGATGCCAGAACAGTTATTTAGCTATGAGCTGAATTTCCTTCGGAAACATGAATATGTTACATGTGCTTTGTACTTGAAGAGCCTCAATCAAACACTGAGGCGATCTTAATTCTGGGGCAGAAAGGGAGATAAATCTAAAGTATTCAAGAGAGTGCGATACTGGAACCCATTTTAAACCAGCCTCATACATTTTAAAATCAATTCATTTTCTTTGTTTCCATCATATTTTATGAAACCTTTACTATTAGGAATGACTCATAAAGGAATATGCCTTCACTATACAGGCACCCTCTCTTCTGTAAGTATTCTTTTCAACTTCCAGGAGATGATAACCCCAGATTTATTTATTCTTTATAGCCCTTTTAGGTTATAGGTACTAATATAAATTTGCTTTCGATTATGAGCCTTTTAGATGATTAGCATCTAGGAGCTAAGTACTGGAAAAGGTATCCTTCGTGATATTAGCCTTTGTGCTCAAGAAAAGGACTTGCCAAATCCCAGCCTTTAGCTTGTACATGGAGTGTTATCCCGGTTCCGTAGATGAGGCAATGAAAGAGCGATTTGCCTTGTTTACTCTGTGCCAAAATCACCATCAAGGCTGAAGCGATAAATACACCCTAAAAGAGCCAAAAATTTGGGTGGTTTGGAGAACTCACTTTAGAATAAATACAGACCCTTGGTTAAAGTCTGGATTAGCAAATTAATTTAATTATAAGCTTCAGATTTCTCATAACTAAAATAGGAGTGATCATCTTTTTTTACATTGAATTTGAATAGAGCTTTAGTCAACTAAAGGTCAACAGCCAATATAGCCCATAGGGTGGAGGAATCCTTAATTTGGGCAGTCTCTAAAACAGTGGGGCAGTTCCACAGCCCCGACAGAAGGTAGGACCCATCCTAGCCCAAGTCTAACACCTGGGATACAAGGTAGATACTTTAAGCTACCAGTATTTATTACATTTCCCTAGAATTCCTCCTTAATTTTGATTTTTACCTAGAACTTAGTCAAGGTGAAAACCTAAAAGAAAAATGGACTGGGGTTTTTCATTTCTAAGTGACTTGATTATATCCTCTTCCTATTCCTTCGGTGTCCATTTGAACCCAGAGAACCAAAGGTATAGAGGAGGGAGAGGGCTATATATACTCATTTATGCTTTGGTGAGAAATGAGTCTATGGCCATCTCTGAGCTCCATGAATAAGAAGATGACAGAGAAAATTCTTGGGATTTCAGGATAAAAGTTGTAATTGGACTCTTCCATTGTGAAGTATTGCACAAAACATTTAGCCTCGCGATTGGGTGCAGTCAGATTGTCAAATAGTGGTAGCTTATAGTATCTACCTTGTATCCCAGGTGTTAGACTCTTAGGCTAGGATGGGTCTTACCTTCTGTCTGGGCTGTGGAGCTGCCCCACGGTTTTAGAGACTGCCAAAATTAAGGATGCCCCTACCCTATGGGCTATATTGGCTGTCGATCTTTTTAATTGCCATATTTTAAAAAATGTAAGATACCAAGGGGTTCGTTAAAAGGTTTGATTCTTGGGACTTCCCTGGCGGTCCAGTGGTTAAGACTTCACCTTCCAATGCAGGGGATGCAGGTTCAATCCCTGGTTGGGGAGCTAAGATCCCACACACCTCGCAGCCAAAAAACCAAAACGTAAAACAGAAGCAATATTGTAACAAATTCAATAAAGATTTTTTAAATTGTCCACATCAAAAAAATCTTTAAAAAAAAAAAGGTTTCATTTTCCTTTTATTCCTACATTACTCCTTTGTATGTAATGCCATACAAATGGAGAGGATTCTTTTTTGATGCTAACATTTCTAGGCCCTCAGGTGGCATCACTCACTTGTCAGTAGGTGTGAACCTAGATGGGTCCTTCACCCTAATACAGACTGAGGCCAATCCACTGTGAGGATAACTGGGGATCTGTTCTTTTTTTTTTTTAAATTAATTCATTCATTTATTTTTGGTTAGGTTGGGTTTTTGTTGCTGCGCGCAGGCTTTCTCTAGTTGTGGTACGTGGGCTTCTCATTGTAGTGGCTTCTCTTGCTGCAGAGCACGGCCTCTAGGCACACGGGCTTCAGTGGTTGTGGCACACAGGCTCAGTAGCTGTGGCACACGGGCTTAGTTGCTCTGCAGCATGTGGGATCTTCCCAGACCAGGGCTCGAACTCATGTCCCCTGCATTGGCAGGCAGATTCCCAACCACTGCACCACCAGGGGAGTCCCAGGGATCTGTTCTTACACATGGTTGGAGATGGTAGTCTTCTAACCCTCTTGATTACCTTTGCCATGTTGTGAACCCACAGTGATAGCCAAGCAATTTTTTTCTGTCATATTTGGACTACACAGGGAAAAATATAATATATATATATTATATAAATATAAAACTTATATGTAATAAAAGAAGGTTGGTTTGGTTTAGCTTTGCTCTTGAAATAATATGGATACCTTTGGCACAACTTGTTTAATAATAGATAAAGTCATAGCCTTTTGAAACCAACTTGTTATTTTAGAAGGAAAAATTGGACATGGTAGTGCCAAGAGGGCCTCAGACCCATGTAGGGGATTTTTCCAATGGTTTCCAGTAATACCCACTCACCTTCTTAAACTCTGGTTCCCTGCCTTGACATATAATTCTCATTTAACACTATACACAGTTTTCCTCTGATTGATATTTCAGTCATCAGATTAAGATTCACAAAATTTTTAATCAGCAACCTTTCCTCTTTACCTTTCAGGGTTTATAGAGAGAGTCTTTAATATATCCTACCTATTATCACTCCATCTATATACCTTCTGACTGATACCAATAATTTATAATCTCCACATACAGTAATCCACACTCATGAGAATATTTTCTAGCACTGAAACAGAGACTCATTCAAGTATATCACTGGAAAATTCATGAAAAAATCATCAGAATGTATCATTGGTAGATAGATGTCCCTCTAGCACATCTGATGCAGGGCTGCTGTGGGATTAATTGAAGTACTACACATAAAGTGCTTAGTGTGATGCCCTGCACTCAGGAAACTTAATCAATTTTAGCTTTATTATTATCATTATCAATATGATGGCAATGCTTTTTCCAATACAATACATGGCCATATCTTTCATGACATCGTTGTGTTCTTTTGCAAACAAAACATGAGGGGGAAGGGTAAGCTGGGACAAAGTGAGAGAGTGGCATCGACATACATACACTACCAAAAGTAAAATAGATAGCTAGTGGGAAGCAGCCGCATAGCACAGGGAGATCAGCTTGGTACTTTGTGACCGCCTGGAGGGGTGGGATAGGGAGGGTGGGAGGGAGATGCAAGAGGGAAGAGATATGGGGACATATGTATATGTATAACTGATTCACTTTGTTATAAAGCAGAAACTAACACACCACTGTAAAGCAATTATACTCCAATAAAGATGTTAAAAAAAAAAAAGAAAGAAAATGCCAGAGAGAATGGCAGTAAGTATGACCGTGAAAAAAAGCATAGACTTCAGTACTGAATATTTCCGTGTGTCTGAAAATATCTAGGAAACCCCTCTTTCCTCTTTCTTAGCTCTGGGGCGCCAACATCCCCAAAAGATTAAGGGTCATAGAGATCCATGTGGTTCTGTGTTTGCAAGTTTTACCCAAAGAAAGAGAGGAAAATGTGCTTAGGGACTTCAAAGAATGACTGAAAAAACATTAACAAAGCTTCTGGGACTTTTCTAGGAAAATTCATGAAACCATGAGATCATAGACCCAGAAAAGAGCCTAGAGACCAGTGATGCAGGTCCCCTTCTTTGACAGATTGGGCTAATGAGACCACACAAGGTTAGGAAGTTATCCAAAGCTGTCGCATTGCTAGGCAGCAGCAGAACTGATGTTAAAACTCAATTCTCCTGACTCCCTATTCAAGGCAGTGGAGGGAGGGTGAGGCAGAAGTGTTTAGGGGGAAAATTAATCTGGTATTTAAAAAGTGGGTGATAGTGAGGTAGATAAAAAATGTATTTTCAAATTTGGAAAATGGAGTTAGATGAAAGTTTAGAAGTGGAAGAAGAAAGCATGTCATTAGGAAGTAAAGACAGGAAGGAAGGGGCAGACAACAGTGAGGATTAGGGGGACAAAATTGAGAAGAAGCTCTAAAGGCAACAAACACATGTCACTTGTCACCAACTAGGGTCATTCTTGCCATGCATCACGGTCACCTGGATCGTTTCCTGGACAATGATATTTTAGAGGAACTTCCCTGACATTCTTTGTTCCCCGGCACCTACAACTTTTTCTTTTGTGTAATCTAAAAACGTCTTGTAGATTAGTCAAAAAGGTTTGTCTTGGTATCCGTAAGTTAGGGAGTGGCATTATGACATGGATCCAGATCTGGCCTCTGTATTTTATGTTCAACTTGTCCAGAATGAAAATTTCCAGCTCACAGACACAGATGGCACGTAATGTAGGCTGCTGTATTGCTTACATGTGTCTTACCATTTGGCTGTAGCGAGATAGTCACGATGTTCATTATCTTTCCTGGAACACTTTTCTCCTTAATGAGACTGTGAACTCTTTGAAGCCTAGAATTAGATTTCGCTGACCTCTGCAGGTCCATTACCTATGACATACCTGGAACATAGTGGGTGCTCAGTAAATGCTTTTTGAGTCCATGAAGGAGGGGTGAGTGAATAGCAGTCACTCATACATGACTTAGTATGCTGAATCGCTTAGAGCGTCTTATTCAAAGGAGAACTTGTTATTTATTATTGGGACGAGGAAGGGAAAGAAAGTGACATATTACAGTTCATACACACAATTTTACACATACAACAAGCCCTGATAAAGTGTGATAACCAGGCAATTACTGGGGCATGTCCTACCCCCAAATAATTTTCCAAACGTGAGCTTTTTTCATGACCCAACTTCTCTACACTTTGTAAAAACCAAATACAGAGGGCTTCCCTGGTGGCGCAGTGGTTGAGAGTCCGCCTGCCACTGCAGGGGACACGGGTTCGTGCCCTGGTCCGGGAGGATCCCACATGCCGCAGAGCGGCTGGGCCCGTGAGCCATGGCGCTGAGCCTGCGCGTCCGGAGCTTGTGCTCTGCAATGGGAGAGGCCACAGCAGTGAGAGGCCCGCGTACCGCAAAAAAAAAAAAAAAAAAAACAAAAACAGAAATGAAGACCATTATAGGTCTGTATTTAATCTATTCCCTTGATCTTGTTTCACTCCTCAACTAACCAAAGTCAAATGAAAACTGCCTGAAGGAGCTGAATCTTAATGAAACAAAATAAAAATCTAAAAGGAAAGCACACACGGGCAATGTAACTAAACTGCAGAAGTTATTAAGTCACAGCAGCAGGAAGCAGGTGTCACTAAGGAGGAATCGAGCCACAGCCCTAAAGTTCCCCAAGTAGCAGAGCTGCAGGCGGGCTGCAGCCAGCACAGACTGCACAAGCCTGGGCCGCTGACTCCCCAGCCCCACCCGGGCTACCTCCCTGCCAGCACGATCAGTTCCCGCCAGAGAAGTGGCCAAAGACTATTTTTTAAAGACTTTTGCATTGTTTTGACTGAAGAAACAGTGGAACTAGTAGCAATCCTTTTCTCCCTAATACAGCTAGCTCCTTTAGCAAACAGGATGCGTCTGAGAGGGAGAGACATTTAGAGCATATGAAGTGAAAAGCAGCCAATCAGGAAGTTACCTTCCCTGGAGGAAACTGTGCACACCCATCCACCAGCTGACATTTTTGGAGGCAAATTCCGTTACCTGCGGAGAGTCAATCACTTTAAGAGGGCGTAGAAACTGCCTTCTGGGTATTTCAGAGACGTGTAGCAGAGGTGCAGATTCAGTCAGATAGTCAAGCACAATAGAATCTCTTCCTTTTCTAGAACTCATCGGATCTTTCTCATGAGCTCCTACTTATCGGAGCTGTAGGGAAAAACGTTGAGCCCCACTTGGAAAGCCAAACTTGATCTAACAATACCAACATTTTCTTACATAACTGTCTTTCAGGAATGGCCTCCTCCCCCACTCGAGGGCTCTAGACAGATGGACCCCACCAGACAGACAGACTCCCCACCCCGTACAGTGGGCAATGGAAAGCTTGCATAACCTTATAGCAACAGATAAGGGGGTTATGGGAGGGTCTCTGCACAGACACTAGCAAGGCCCTCAGCTCTTCTGGTTTCCACACGATGTCCCTTCCGCCTGATTACTGTACAACCTACGGGAATAGGAAGCTAAATTCTTCAGGTAATGAACTGAGCTTCCTCAGCGCCTCTCCCTGCTCACTGGGCCCTATCTCAACTCTTACTGGTTCCATTTCTGTTCCTGAGGTCGGGCGGTAACTCCCACTTGAGTGAAGTTTGTGGCCTTGGATCCAGCAGCATTTTGCCTGTCCTGCAGTGACACCCCTCCTTCACCTGAGCTGGTCGACCAGGACCACTGCCTCCCTTCCCCATCCCTCCCAGGGAACTCAAGGTGCTTTAAATACATCCATGCCATGAGTTTGATGCGGACTCTGGCAAGTTGGACTCAGACCCTCCACTCCGACCCTATGGTCACCCAGTTTGTGGCTCCTCAAAGAAGAGAGGTGCAAAAGTCTCTATTTGTTGTTGTTGTTGTTGGTGGTGGTGGTGGTGTGTGTGTGTGTCTGTGTATGTGTGTGTGCGCCTGTGTGTGTGTTGCACTGCCTTTAAATTATTCAGCATTCTTTCTACACCCAGGACTTTTGCTCAGAGACAGGACACCTGGAAACGGTGTCATTTTACCCGTTTCTAGTCTTCTCTGTTCATCTTTCTCCCACAAGCCAGACTTTCCCTGGAAGGGTCAGACGTTCCCACTCTTCCTCTCAGGTGAAGAATTCCCTTCCCCAAAACTGGAGGATCAGATCTACCAGGCCAGGATTTTGAAATGTTTAATAAATAAGGTAGAGTGAGTTAAAATATCTTTTTGCATTTTCATAAAGACTGTGCTTCAGCGCTGTTATCTTGCTCTAGCCAGAAGGAATCCACCTTTAAGAGGCAAGGCTGATGGCAGACCTCCTGCTCTTGGAGGGATCTGTCCTCTCCTTTCCTACAGGGCTTCAGAACTCAGTTTAGGGACTTCAAGGGAACAGGATTCAAAGGAGGAAATGAAATACATCATTCTATTTTTCTAAAAATACTATCCCAGTTCTAAGAGTGGGACATAACTGCTGATATCTCCTCTGTGCCCTCCTTCACTCTCTCCAGGCTCAGTCAGGCCCTCTCAGGGTCCACAGACAACCCCCTCCTCTTTCCCTGGCTTCCTCAGGGGACTTACAAGCCCCCCATAAAACCTGGCTTCAACATTAATTCCAGGAGTGAGGAGATGAGCATGTGAGTGGGAAGAATAAATGATGATGTGGTTTTCCAGAGACAACCTCAGAAGCATCTTAACTGTGACTAACAGGGGGAAAGGCATACACACACAGCACTGTCTTATAAGCCCTTCTTTCTCTAGTAGGAAAACTTCCTGCTTTTTCTTGCATGCAAGTGGAAACAGGCAACAGAGCCTTTCCATACTTTTCTTACCTCTGTCATCAAATCTGGAACTTGATATTGTAAACTCATTTCTTACTGATATTCAGACATTCCAGTGTTTTCTGTGCAGCTCGATAGAGGTGAGTGATATACAAATAATGATAATAATAATGATAATAATTACAATTCTCCTAAGTGAATAGAGTGAATGTAGTTCAGTATCTTTTCTTGGTGAAAGATGGCACTGACTCTCCCAGATGAAGAGCTGCTTGAGGCAGCATCCTTGCTTTGCATATTTTCCCCACAATACTCATTTGTATACATCATGACTAATTCAAAACCCAGAACTGGGGCTTTCCTGGTGGCGCAGTGGTTGAGAGTCTGCCTGCCGATGCAGGGGACACGGGTTCGTGCCTCGGTCCGGGAAGATCCCACATGCCACGGAGCTGCTGGGCCCATGAGCCTGTGCTCTGCAACGGGAGAGGCCACAACAGTGAGAGGCCCGTGTACCGCAAAAAAAAAAAAAAAAAAAAAAAAACAACCCAGAACTGAAATAAAATTACATTTTAATTTCACACTGTTAAAACTAGAATGGTCCCTGCTAGGTCCAACTTGTCCTAACAGGGTTTTACGTTTTGCTTTTTAGCATTTTATAGAGTCTTCTAATTCTCTTGCTTTTGTGTTGCATTAAAGACTAAATGAGGAAAAAGAAGGAAAGAATCAGAACCATTATGTCTTTCAAAAGGTGGCTGTTAAAAATAACCTTGAATGGAGGTCTAGCAGCCACCTATTCATTCACTGACTCCAGAATCTACCAAGTCACCTTGACCAGAACTTCTCTGATGGAGGGTTGCTGGGAGGGAGAGTTGAGAAGGTTCTGAATGGCCAAGAGACATGCCTTGCCCCTCGAGTGTATGATTCAGATTCAGAGTCTTTCAACTTTTGAGTAATTTTGGTTTTTTGGAGGTTCTGATTTTTTGTTTATTTGATTTTTTAATGTGGCCCTGACCTTCTGTGTGCAAAGCTTAGGGAAGGGGTGAATGAATTTGCATAATGAGCCCAAAAATCTTTGGGGAAGGAAAGGACAGCGTCAACTTCCCTCCCCTGTCCCATCACCCTGACTCCCTTAAAATCTGAAGTCAGGGAAATAGGCCACGATGGAACAAGGTGGCCCTAACCAGAACCTGAGGGCAGAAAAAAAAAAAAAAAAATCTATGAGTCCTTAAGGGAAAGAGGAATAATTTAAGCTGAGGACCAAAGGTCATGGCCCGGGGCTGATTCTTGAACAAGGCTTGTTCATCATAGGAAGCCCTTGCGGACTCATCCAGAGCGTAGTCCTTGGGAACAATAACTGAGCATGTAGGCCTGACCTTGGGGCACAGCATGGGCTCCACCAAGGCTTGCCTAGGGATCTGGGCCAGCGAGGACATCCTGTGCTAATGCAATTCCAGCCACCAGAGTGTACAGGATCTGAGTAGACACAGGGCAGCCACTGCCTTGTGTTTAGAAGTGGAGCTGACTCTTTTGGGATAACGTAAGTCCCGGAGGGCAAACAGAAGAGCCTGGATTAACTGCATGCAGCTAAGAAGTGGGAATAGACTTGTATCCTGAGTTGGTGAATGAGTATACCCAGGTTACTAATCAAAGCATAATCAAAATGTAGTGAACTACTATGAACCTCGTCCTAGTCTAGGTGCTTTCAGGAGTATAAAGAAGTTTAAACCATGGTACCTGTCCACAAGGAGTTACTGCTGAATATGAGAGAGGCAATACAGTTAAAGAATAAGAGACTGTATTGACAGCATTAATTGTACATAAATAATAATAATGCGTGTATAGTGTTACTAGGTACCAGATCCTGTTCTTAGTACTTTACATCTAGTAACTCACTTAAACCTCTCAAACAATCCTATTATCTCCATTTCACAGGTGAGGACACTAGGCACAGGAATTTAAGTAACTTGGTAAAAGTCACACAGCAATAAGTGGAGAAGGCAAGACCCCCATTCCAGGGTCTGTGCTCCTAACTAACTACATCGTACAGCCATTATGCATGGGGACCACAGGAGTTCAGAGTGGACAACAGCAAAACTTAGGTACTATAGATAAATGCACAAGATTAATCTAACCTCTGGAATGAAAGCAAAAATTTTACAGAGAACCAGACAAAGTAAAGGGATGCATTAAGAGCAGCTTACCACGTGTGTTGTTTAAGCAATGGTAGATTGACTTCTTTAAGCTACCTTTTGGAAGTGGTAAGGTAAAGAGCATTTATAGAAGCCATCAAGCTGTTGAACACTATGTTCTCCTTCTCAGAGGATAATCAAAATAGCTTAACTTCATCCTCATACATCTAGCTTCATATCGAACTTGTTCTTCTATCCTCATGTTTACGTTCACTCATCAAATATTTAACAAGCACCAGAGATTCAGTGATGAATAAGATACCCTCCTTGCCTCGTCCGAAATTACAGAGTAACAGGAATAATAACAAATAATCAGGCAGGGTGCTCAGGGTGGGCTGTCCTTGGGGGTGGGAGTCAGGAAGGAGAGCCTAAGGAGGCGATGTTTGAATTGATACAGGGAGGGGTGTGTGTGGAGGACAAAGGAAGCAGCACATTTAACGCCTGGCAAGAGAAAGTATGATGCATTTTAGGAAATGGAAGCCATTCAGTATGTCTGGAGAAGTTAATTTTTTGTGGGAAATGGCTTGGAGGGCATAATACCTGATGGGACCAGGGACATATTTGAGTTGTTATCATGAGGGTCTTTTATACGAAGTTAAGAATTATTATGAGGACAGTAGGGAACTATGGAAAGGCTTAAAGCAGGGATGTAATAAAATCATGTTTGTATTAAAGAAAAAAAATCCTAGTTGCAGCATAGACCATGGTTTGGGGGCTGCTGAGACTGGGGGTGAGCTGATCAGTTACAAGCCTGTAGCGGTAAGTCAGGTGAGACATAACGAGAGTCTGACCTTAGGCAAAGGCAGTTAAGACAAAAAGATACAGATTGATTCAAGAGATGTTAAGGAAAGAAAATCCATTAATCACTGATTGGAAGTAATGGACAAAGGAGAAAAAGGAGTCAAGAAAGATTTCCACATTTCTGATTTGGTCAGATGTGTGGATGGTGATATCACTATGTGTGGAACAAACTGAATTTGAGTCTCATTGAAAACCACTACGTGAATATGACTGGTTGCCTGTGACTACACTGACCTGGAGCTGGGGGGCTGGGAGACTGGGCAGCCAGGGGTGAGGGTGTCTTCATGGAAACTGAAGCCATGCCGGTAGGGTTGGGAGTCCAGATAAGTCATGGAAAAAACAGTCTGTAGAGGAGAAAACAACGCTAAGGCAGGTGGATGAGGAACGCTGATTTTTAAGTGCTGACCCCGGAGAGTGACAAGGAGGTTTGTGGTGATTCTGATGACAGCAGATTCAGCCAAGTGAAGGTGGTAGAAATTGGATCCAGATGGGTTGAGGCCAGGAAGAAAAGACACTAAAAGCAAGCAAACTCTTCCCAGAAGTTTGGGACTTTAGGGCAAGTTAAGAGAGCTTTTGTCTTCCAATAGAAAAGATTAAAAACTAATGCCCAAAGGAAAATAGATTTTTGGTAGGCAATTTGAACACTTACTTTGAGGTCTTTCTTGGCTTCTAGGCAACCTAACTCCACAGAGAAAACTTGCAAGTTTAAAAATGATGGAAAAAAAACCCAAATCCAGAGAATTACAGTAAGTTATTTCTCCCCACTCTTATGCCTCCTTTCCTGGACCTGGGGGGCAGAGAGTGAAAAAATAGTATCGTGGAGAATAAAGTAATTAGAAGAGTTTGATATTTTAATTTTAAAATTTTTAGTTTCTTTCTGATTCAATCATCTTTCCCCCATCTTGCACAATCCACTTTAACTAAATGAAACATAATAAGTGATTACTTGGTAAAAAACCAGAAATTATAATCGATACTCATAGAGAAGAGCTTGAGTAAACATTGGAAATTGCATTCATGTGAATATATGTTATGGCCTCTCTAAAACATAATAAATTATATTAATTAAAATGAGGTTTCACAAATTTATTTAATCTCATCTTACAAATAAACACTATACGATATTTCCGAGATATTTTTGTTTGTTGCACTAACTACAAAAAACGTATAACCAATGATGCTTTTTCTTTTTTCAGAGGCCTGATTTTTGCTTATAAAGTAGCTACTTCCCCATTTAAAGTGTTCTCATAAATACGGTCTCATAAATACGGTCTCAAGACCATTTTCTCAGCTGAGGTTTCCTCCTCCTGAAAGCCCCTCACCACACTTTCCCTGTCCCTCTCTCCCACCATGTCCACCCATGTCTGGATTAAACCAGTCTTGAGCATTTGCCCCACGTGCTCACAAGAAACCACGTACATTGTCCCCAAAGTCTCCTCTTTGCTTTGGCTATCTTCATTGCATGTACTCAAAGACAGATGGGTTAAACAGAGGCCCTCCTCTCTTTATGAACTTGATTAAATGACCTACAGCTTGTTTTTCTCTCTGTGGTCAAAGGTTTACATGGTTCATTTAGAGTCTTTACACTCATTTGTGCTCTTTTGCTCAATGTACCTAGTGACAAAATTAGATAACTGATTCAACAATGATTTATTAATGTCTGCCAGTGTTTGTGATAAACACAAACACACAGAACACACAACAATGATTTATTAATGTCTGTTAACAATAATTTATTAATGTGATAAACACAAACACACAAAACACAAAGATGAATAAAGCAAGAATTTACCATCCGATAGAAGAGGACAGATATTTGCTGCTAAGATGCTATCATAGAATTATGTCTGTTGTGGAGTGGATCCACAGAGAAAGAAGCAGCTCTTCCATTGAGGGCCTGGGGTAGTTAGGGGAAGCTCCACGGAGAAGATGATTAGGACCAATTGAATTATAGTTCCCAGGTCTTCACTACCTCTCTATAACAGAATTATGCATCTACACCATTTTCCATGAGACGTAACTGTGACTCTGACTGTCAAACAGGCAAAGTAAACTTCTCCATTCCATTGACTTTGTGCTTGGCAATATGCCTCACACTGAAAACTGGAATGTTAAAGACCTTTAAAAGTACTTTACTGATTGAGTGCTTCTCTTGACCTGCGATCCACCAGGAGAAAAATAGGCCCCGGGTAGCCATAGGTCCCATGAGAGACAGGAGGAATGGATGCAAACTTAAGCCACAGCCTGAAACAGAGCTGCCCCAGCTGACCTGCAGACTTGAGAGCATGAGATAAGTGATTATGGCTGTTATCAACCAAAATTTGGGGATTATTTATCACCTAGCCTATAGCAACTGAAACCTCGCTAATACAATGATCCCTGATCAAAACAAGGAAGACATACGTAACAGGAGGATGGGGTATAAAGGGTATTCCAAGCAGGAAGAACAGCATGAACAAGTTCCTCCAAACCTAGAAAGGTTGCTGTGCACTGCAAGTTGTTCAATAGATGGTAATGCAGGGTGTGAGTGCGGCACGGGATTAGACTGGAGTAATCAGGAACCAGAGTGTCAAAAAAGAGTTTATTGCCAAATATGAGCATTTAGCATCGATCCTCTAGGTATTAAGAACCCGTTGGAATAGTCTAAGCAGATAGGAGATACAGTTAGATCTGCATTTAGAAAGAAGAAGTTAGCAGCATGTGGCAGATGGTTTGGAGCCAGGCAAGAGATAGGTCAGGATACCAGTGAGCAATGCTGAGGATGGAGAGGAGAATGCAGGCTCTCGAGAAGTTAGGAAGTTAAGAGTGTCATCAGCAGTACCATCACTCTTCACAAAATCAACCTTCTACGATGCTTTTCAAAACGAGCTCAGAGGAAGTCCTCAAAAAGTCAAATTTACAGACAGCTAATTTTCAGAAAGAGCAAGCCTCCGAGTTACCAGTTCACTGAAAATCAATCAGCCGAAGGCGAATTTAAAGCCAGCTGACGACAAGTTCGTTTCCACCCAAACTACCAGATGATAATGTGAAGTGAGTCTAAGACAGTGTGAAGATGCAGAAGAGAGAGAGGCTGGGCAGATGCAGGGGTTGGAGTGGGGACTGGGGAGGAGAGGTAGGGGAACTACAGCAAAGAGAAAATCTTGCAGATAACAACCTCTGTAAGTCAGCAAGTTAGCTTTTGGCAAACGGCTTTTCATTGATTTTTGGTGAATTGCTGTTTGTCAGATGGAGCCCCTCAGGAAGCAGATAGCACACTCACGGGGTAAGACTGTTGGGAAGTTAACGAAGGGACAATTTAGAGAGGAGCTGGCTGAGTTCAAACCAACAAGGTCTGATGAAACAGCAAGAGACAAGAAAAATGCTTTTCCTGTAGCCAGAAAAGACAGGGGAGGGAGGAATTCCTGGGGTTCAGGAAGAGAGGCTGCCCAAGGAACGCCGCTGCTCTTCATCCTGCTAAAACTGCCAGTTCTCCGCTCCTAAAAGTGTGCTCCATGGAGCTTGGTGCGTTTGCAGCAGGGGTGGGCTGGGGAAGGGACGTGTGTGTGCCTGTGTGTGAGTGTGTGTGCAGGTAGGTGGAGGGGAAGGTAAGAAAAAGGGCTTGGACCTCTACCTCTGCTTCAATTAGGACAGCTCTATTTTCTATGCTCTATATTAGAGTTTCTTATAACAACAACAAAATGAAAAACAAAGACTCATTGGATTACAGACCTTGTATGATGTGTGCACTAAAATATACAAAGCAGTAAGGAATAGTCTGTGCTCTGAAGAGTCTACAATTATTAGGTGGGGAGAGAAAACATGCATAGAGAGGTAAATAACTGTACAAACTACAACATACTAAATGCTCAGTGAGGGCAGTAGATAATTAGGACCACAAAAGTTAGAAAGAAAAGTAAGAGGAAAATTAAGGATACTGATTCTCTTTAGTTTATCTTTTAGATTTTGTGAATCATGTAGCTGAAAATGTTTCCCTCTTTTTATTTCAGGGCAAAATTTGTGGTCCAGCCTTAGGCAGTCTATTGAACTTTACGGCAGGCATTTTATGAATATAAACTTTATCCCTGGCTCCATTTTATAGTGTGATTTGTGTTTTTTCTTTGCTCTTTCTCACATAAGTCCAATTTAGTTATTTTAATGCATTGGAGTCAGAAGACTGTGATTCATATAAGTATATGTATAGCTGATTCACTTTGCTACACAGAAGAAGCTAGCATGCCGTTGTAAAGCAATTATACTCCCATAAAGCTGTTAAAAAAAAAAAAGGAGACTGATTCAAATTCTGATGTTGCCATTTGTTAGCTGAACAACCTCAGATAAATTATTGAACTCCCCTGAGTTTTCTCACTTGCAAAAGTTTAACCTATCACAATTTTGTGAGAATCAGTATTCTCAGTGCATAGCACAGTAAGTGTAGTTTAATCTCAAACTCCTAGTACTGGTTTCCTGAATCAGGACCTTTGTCTTCAAGATTCAGCTAAAGGCTCAGAGTTGAGAACAGGCAGTAATATGTCCCCATGCTCAAAAAGTAGCTGCTAGACGTCTCAATGAGGGCAATGCAATTCCCTGTTGGGGTGTTTCTGGAAATTTGAAGAGGTAGTTTTTTCTGTCACAATGCTGGGGGGCTGGGTGCTGCCTTTGATACTTAGTGGGCGGAGGTAGGGATGCCTGACATTCTGCAATGCATCGGACTATCCCACACAGCAGAGAATTGTTCCACTTCCCCCATAACCTTCAAATGTCCCACTGGGGAAAAGCCTCTTTATACTTCTCTGAACCCAGAACTTAACTCCATTGCACACATAAACACCCAGTATTTCTGGTGCCTTTTTAACATACTCTGATATTTCAGGAATGCAGCTACTGAATAAATAAAGGGAAGAATTGTATTGGATTGGTCAGAAAGTTCACTCAGGTTTTTCCGTAACATCTTATGGAAAAACCTGCAAGAAGTTTCTAGCCAACCCAATGCTTTGCCATGTTTGGAAATTAACCAAGAGTCATTCACCATTTCAGAAAACTACAGAGGGAGCCTCCCATAGACACTCAAAATGTGCTCAAGGGGCATCTAGCTCTCCTGCCTCACCTAGGCACCTGCCGTCGGACCATGACTGCACCAGTCAGAAGAAACTCAGGTTGTGTCTTTGCCCTACTCCTACCTTCAGGCTGCATCACACCAGAGAATGAAGCAAGACAAGCAAATAGCAGAGATGGAAAGGCAGTAGGAAAAACGGGCCATCCCTCCTCCCCACTGTAGTTCCCAAGCCATTGTAAGATTATTATATTGACTGTAAGAGTAAAAGATTGAAGTTTTGCTTTGGACTGGGCTGGATTAAAGCCTGAAAGCAAGTCCTAATTACTGGAAAGAGGCATAACTAAAAGCTACAGGACCTAAGAGGATTTCGAAGGAATGTCTGACAATGGAGATGCCTACAGGCCATGATGAGAGGAAAATGCAGTCAATTCCCAACTGTTCCCCAAGATAAACTCATTCAATTCACCAGTTGCATAAGGAATCTAAACATTATTGTTACTTACCCTTATCAGGGTCATGCTGTAAACAGACGAGCTGGCAGATGCTGTAACCAGGTTCTTCTGGCGGCATGTGTGAGGCACACTTTAGCCTTCCAAACCTGTCCACGTCACACAGTTGGATGCTCTCTAAAACCAAGTGAAAGAAAATAGAATTTTCAGGGACTCTCAATTAGATAACCACATAAGGGGACAGAACTTGTTGTTTTATGAAACTGGACTAAGACAAATCCCACTCCTTTGGAAATCCCTTCCATGCACAGGGACTTATGCTCCTTCAGATAGCTCCACTATGTTGCTGGCTTGGTCTTTGGAAGACCAAGAGGGGCCTAAGATGGAATCGGGGAAATGCAGCCACGGACTGAGTAACCTGGCGCTGTCCCCATGCTCGCACAGGAACGTGTCACTAGGACTGGCATGAAGATAGTGATTAAGGACCCATGCCAGCTAGTAATCAAGCAAGGGCATTTGTTTAGCATATATTCTAACCATGTACTACTTCTCAGGAAGCTGGTATATTTGTAGGCAACAGGATAAAGATTTGAAAGTGAAAATCCTGCCAAATCCTTTCTCTAGATCATGACAACCTACCAACCAACCCCAGAGCAGCCCGTTCCAATAGATTGGTTCTGCATCCTGTAAAACTTTCAAACATTTTCTCCTCTAGGGAAATTGGTTTTCATCATTATTTAATTATGATTATGAGTAACCTAGGTTAGTCATTTGACATTTTATCTGTGGAACTGGGTTTAAGAAATACTCATAACAAGAGATAAAAATAGCTCATTTTTTGCTACTTGAAGAGTGCCACATTTTTGCATACTTATTAAGTAGTAAGTTTTTGTTTCTATTCAACTTATGGTGAATGTGTTTTAAGGAAGTTTTATTTCTTATGAGTATAAATTTTGCTAAGTTTAAGAAACAAAGTTGTATTTACATATTAAAATTGTATGAATTCCTGTCAAAATTTGTATAATTGTTATTGCCTGAAGAACAAATTCCTAAGAAAGTTTATTTAGCCTTGACAATTCCGGAGTGTAGGTTCTGTGTCGATTTTAAGTTATGTTCAAATGGCATTCTCCCTGGCTTTTCTTAAGAGTTATATGCCATTTCTCTCCTTTGGGTATCTGAGCCTAGAGAGTATTATAGGACAGGAAGGAAACGAATAGCCTTAATTAATTACCTGTAGTTTGTCATGGAGCTAAGTGTTTACTTCTTGTAGTGAAACTGTGTATTGCATTGTAGAGTCTCTTCCTAATGAGAATCCTGGAGAAAAACTTGTCTCTGGCCTTCTTGTGGGTGCTACAAGCAACCCTGAGCATTGATCTTTTAGGTAACTGATATGATGGAGCTGATCATGGTTCCCTTTCTTGTTCTTTTTTTTTTTTTTTAACTACAAAAATTAAAGCCAAAATTGAGTTCCCCAGTTTACAAGTATTTAGAACTTCATGGAATGCATCTGAGGAAGACATTTCTGGCTCTGATACATGTCACTATTTTCTTGTCTCTTTACATCATTTTTGAATTGATATTATCTTTCTGTTTATATATCTCTCTATAAAATGACCTGAATCCTTATATTCTGGAAGAATAAGGCATCAACTTCATGTGTGTGTGTGTGTGTGTGTGTGTGTGTGTATATATATGTGTGTGTATGTATATATATATATATACATAGTATATATATACATATATATAATGATCTCATTTAATCTTCAAGACTGCCCTGTGAAGTCCAATGCCTTTTTCTGACACACAATTACAATAAGAAATAATATATAGTTTTCCAATATTATTATCCAGTACACATACACAAGTATATGACTGAAACAAAACTCACCCTTACTACATGTGATACCCTCTAATAATTTCTATTCCATTCTCTATTAGTTAAAAAAAAAAAACTAATGTAGGTCTTTTTGCACAAAACTGATTTTGCTACCTAGTAATGGTTATAACCAACAGTTTGAGAAAGACTGCTTCAAAATATAACTTCCATCAAGGTAGAACCCATGTCTGTTTTGGTCTTCCCCTATAGTCCTGTAACTTTGCAGTGCACAGTAGCACTCAATACATTGCTGCTGTTTATTAAGTAACTCTTCAGCTCTCTTGTGATCTTTTCTATCAATTCACACTTCCTGTCAGCAGTGCAAAAATTCCATAATTATTTATGGACTAAGAAATCCTGGGAACTACTGGATGATATGCTGATGTGGCAGGATGGCTTATGGGTTAAGAGCGTGAATTTTGAGGCAGACTAGAGGGCTTTGGGTTCCAGCTCTGGCAACTACTACCTGGCTAATTTTGAGCAACTTGCTTAATTCATTTGTATCTTATTGTATGCATTTGTAAAATGACAAACAGCCATACTTCATAGAGTTATAGTGAAGATTAAATAGGTTCACACATGTTAAGGTCTTAGAATATTGCCTAGCAATATAGATTATATGTAGTTACTTATTTAGCAGTTGTAGGCATTACTCAGGGAGAGAAAACTCAGTAGAAATGAAATTTATTCTGTTGTCCTAGAATACTTCTATATCTCTAAAGCTATGGAGAATGGGTGACAATTAACCTGTTTCTAAAGAAAACTGCAAGACCTTATTTCTATGGACCCACTGAGAAGTAGCTAAACCATCCTTTGCCTCTCTACTGCAATGTATACCTCCAGCCTTTGTAAGAGAAGACTGGAGATTCTTTGAGAGAATTCAGTAAAGAGCTTACATGGAAGTGGAGAACACTTAACATTTTTCTCCCTTTCCCGCCTTAAGCCTTTGGGGACCTCCTAAAGAAGAATTACCTAAACTCTGGAAATTTGCAGACCATCTCTATTCAACCACCAGGTGAGGAGTGAACTCAGTTGAACAGCTCTGAGGAGAACATGATGCATGTTCCCCAGGGATAGGAAATGTAGGCATAGAACTGGTCCCTTCTTCTACCTGAAGAACTCTAAAGGCAGGGGGCTAGTGGGAATAGCTTGTAATAGCAAGGCAATGAGCCAGGGAAGTGGTGAGAGCAGCCCCATTTACAGAAAATTTTATGGCAAGAACATAGCTCCCATTGGCCAAGTAGGTACCTCCCAAGGTAGAGAGTCTCAAGCTTCTTGAAACCACTCCTCCCAGTGGGGATCTCCTGCAAGGACAAGGTGACTACAGGGGTAAACCACTAGAGACAGGAGCTGAGTAGGGGTCACAAGATTTCAGCCAGGGAGTGTATTGCCCGTGTTGAGAAACTGCAGTTCAGAGGTTCCCAAGGAACCCACATCTATGCCTGGGAAACAGCCAGTATTTGAATATCTGCATCTTGGCCCTATTCCTTTAAACCTCTCTTCTCCCGTCCCAACTCTGGAAGACTCAGATGATGGAAGAGAAAAGCAGACAGAGCACCAGGAAATAAAAGACATGACCATATTCCTTTTCCTTCATGATCCTGAAATGGAGAGGGGAAGGAGGAAGAGAAACTTTTCAAAATTATTAATTAATTAATTAAATGTAAGACTAATGTCTTGATTTAGTCTGAATAGCCTTTTCCATGCTTTTACTCTTAACCTACCTGAGTCCTTATATTAAGTGAGTTTCCTGTAGACAACATATAATTGAGTTTTATTTTTTTATCCATTACGAGAATCTCTGACTTTTAATTGGTAAATTTAGACCATTCACATTTAAAGTGAGTATTGATATAGTTGGATAAATACCTATCACGTTTGTAATTATTTTTTATTTCATTGTACTTGTTGTTTTTTTCCTTTCCTCCTTTTTCTGCCTTTTCTGGTTTTAATTGAGCATTTTACATAATTCCATTGTATTTAATGTCATGGTATATCAATTATAGTTCTTTCTAAAAATTTCAGTGGTTGCCTTGGAGTTTGCAATATGCATTTACAAATATTCCCAGTGTAAAAACACTATACCACTTCACAGGTAGGGAAAGTACTTATAACAGGTTATTCCCAATTCTTACCTTCCATCTCTTATGACATTGGTGTCATTAATTTTCTTATCTATATGTTATAATCATCAAATACTTTGTTAATGTTATTACCTTAAATAGTTATGTTGAGGAAAGTTCCCTCTATATCTACTTTCTGCAAAGTTTTTATCACAAATGGGTGTTGAATTTTGTCAAATGCTTTCTCTGCATCTATTGAGATGATCATATGGTTTTTCTTCTTCAATTTGTTAATATGGTGTATCACGTTGATTGATTTGCATATATTGAAGAATCCTTGTGTTCCTAGAATAAACCCCACTTGATCATGGTGTATTATCCTTTTAATGTGCTGTTGGATTCTGTTTGCTAGTATTTTGTTGAGGATTTTTGCATCTATGCTCATCAGTGATATTGGCCTGTAGTTTTCTTTCTTTGTGACATCCTTGTCTGGTTTTGGTATCAGGGTGATGGTGGCCTTGTAGAATGAGTTTGGGAGTGTTCCTCCCTCTGCTATATTTTGGAAGAGTTTGAGAAGGATAGGTGTTAGCTCTTCTCTAAATGTTTGATAGAATTCGCCTGTGAAGCCATCTGGTCCTGGGCTTTTGTTTGTTGGAAGATTTTTAATCACAGTTTCAATTTCAGTGCTTGTGATTGGTCTGTTCATATTTTCTATTTCTTCCTGATTCAGTCTTGGCAGGTTGTGCATTTCTAAGAATTTGTCCATTTCTTCCAGGTTGTCCATTTTATTGGCATAGAGTTGCCTGTAGTAATCTCTCATGATCTTTTGTATTTCTGCAGTGTCAGTTGTTACTTCTCCTTTTTTCATTTCTAATTCTATTGATTTGAGTCTTCTCCCTTTTTTTCTTGATGAGTCTGGCTAATGGTTTATCAACTTTGTTTATCTTCTCAAGGAACCAGCTTTTAGTTTTATTGATCTTTGCTATTATTTCTTTCATTTCATTTATTTCTGATCTGATCTTTATGATTTCTTTCCTTCTGCTAACTTTGGGGTTTTTTTGTTCTTCTTTCTCTAATTGCTTTAGGTGCAAGGTTAGGTTGTTTATTCGAGATGTTTCCTGTTTCTTAAGGTAGGATTGTATTGCTATAAACTTCCCTCTTAGAACTGCTTTTGCTGCATCCCATAGGTTTTGGGTCATAGTGTCTCCATTGTCATTTGTTTCTAGGTATTTTTTGATTTCCTCTTTGATTTCTTCAGTGATCACTTTGCTATTAGGTAGTGTATTGTTTAGCCTCCATGTATTTGTATTTTTTACAGATCTTTTCCTGTAATTGATATCTAGTCTCAGCGTTGTGGTTGGAAAATTACTTGATACAATTTCAATTTTCTTAAATTTACCAAGTCTTGATTTGTGACCCAAGATATGATCTATCCTGGAGAATGCTCCATGAGCACTTGAGAAAAATATGTATTCTGTTGTTTTTGGATGGAATGTCCCATAAAAATAAATTAAGTCCATCTTTTTTAATGTATCATTTAAAGCTTGTGTTTCCTTATTTATTTTCATTTTGGATGATCTGTCCATTGGTGAAAGTGGGGTGTTAAAGTCCCCTACTATGATTGTGTTACTGTCGATTTCCCCTTTTATGGCTCTTAGTATTTGCCTTATGTATTGAGATGCTCCTATGTTGGGTGCGTAAATATTTACAATTGTTATATCTTCTTCTTTGATCAATCCCTTGATCATTATGTAGTTTCCTTCTTTGTCTCTCCTAATAGTCTTTATTTTAAAGTCTATTTTGTCTGTTATGAGAATTAATATTCCAGCTTTCTTTTGGTTTCCATTTGCATGGAATATCTTTTTCCATCCCCTTACTTTCAGTCTGTATGTGTCTCTAGGTCTTAAGTGGGTCTCTTGTAGACAGCATATATATGGGTCTTGTTTTTGTATCCATTCAGTCAGTCTGTGTCTTTTGTTGGGAGCATTTAATCCATTTAAATTTAAGGTAATTATCGATATTTATGTTCCTATTCCCATTTTCTTAATTGTTTTGGGTTTGTTATTGTAGATCTTTTCCTTCTCTTATGTTTCTTGCCTAGAGAAGTTCCTTTAGCATTTGTTGTAAAGCTGGTTTGGTGGTGGTGAACTCTCTCAGCTTTTGCTTGTCTGTAAAGGTTTTAATTTCTCCATCAAATCTGAATGAGATCCTTGCTGGGTAGAGTAATCTTGGTTGCAGGTTTTTCTCCTTCATCACTTTAAATATGTCCTACCAGTCCCTTCTGGCTTGCAGAGTTTCTGCTGAAAGATCAGCCATTAACCTTATGGGGATTCCCTTGTGTGTTATTTGTTGTTTTTCCCTTGCTGCTTTTAATATGTCTTCTTTGTATTTAATTTTTGACAGTTTGATTAATATGTGTCTTGGCATGTTTCTCCTTGGATTTATCCTGTATGGGACTCTCTGTGCTTCCTGGACTTGATTAACTATTTCCTTTCCCATATTAGGGAAATTTTCAACTATAATCTCTTCAAATATTTTCTCAGTCCCTTTCTTTTTGTCTTCTTCTTCTGGAACCCCTATAATTCGAATGTTGATGTGTTTAATGTCCCAGAGTTCTCTGAGACTGTCCTCAGTTCTTTTCATTCTCTTTCCTTTATTCTGCTCTGCAGTAGTTATTTCCACTATTTTATCTTCCAGGTCACGTATCCGTTCTTCTGCCTCAGTTATTCTGTTATTGATCCCATCTAGAGTATTTTTAATTTCATTTATTGTGCTGTTCTTCATTGCTTGTTTCATCTTTAGTTCTTCTAGGTCCTTGTTAAATGTTTCTTGCATTTTCTCTATTCTATTTCCAAGATTTTGGATCATCTTTACTATCATTATTCTGAATACTTTTTCAGGTAGATTGCCTATTTCCTCTTCATTTGTTAGGTCTTGTGGGGTTTTATCTAGCTCCTTCATCTGCTGTGTGTTTTTCTGTCTTCTCATTTTGCTTATCTTACTCTGTTTGGGGTCTACTTTTTGCAGGCTGCAGGTTCGCAGTTCCCATTGTTTTTGGTGTCTGTCCCCAGTGGCTAAAGTTGGTTCAGTGGGTTGTGTAGGCTTCCTGGTTAAGGGGACTAGTGCCTGTGTTCTGGTGGATGAGGCTGGATCTTGTCTTTCTGGTGGGCAGGTCCACGTCTGGTGGTGTGTTTTGGGGTGTCTGTGGACTTATTATGATTTTAGGCAGCCTCTCTGCTAATGGATGGGGCTGTGTTCCTGTCTTGCTAGTTGTTTGGCATAGGGTGTCCAGCACTGTAGCTTGCTGGTCGTTGAGTGAAGCTGGATGCTGGTTTTGAGATGGAGATCTCTGGGAGATTTTCGCCATTTGATATTATGTGGAGCTGGGAGGTCTCTTGTGGACCAGTGTCCTGAATTTGGCTCTCCCACCTCAGAGGCACAGCACTGACTCCTGGCTGCAGCACCAAGAGCCTTTCATCCACACGGCTCAGAATAAAAGGGAGCAAAAGTAAAAGAAAGAAACAAAGAGAGAAAGAAAGAAAGGAAGGAGGGAAGGAAGGGAGGAAGGGGATAAAATCAAATAAAGTAAGATAAAATAAAATTATTAAAATAAAAAATAATTATTAAGAAAAAAGTTTTTTTAAAAAAAAAAAAGAGACGGATAGAACCCTAGGACAAATGGTGAAAGCAAAGCTATACAGACAAAATCTCACACAGAAGCATACACATACACACTCACAAAAAGAGGAAAAGGGGAAAAAATCATAAATCTTGCTCTCAAAGTCCACCTCCTCAATTTGGGATGACTCGTTGTCTATTCATGTATTCCACAGATGCAGGGTTCATCAAGTTGATTGTGGAGCTTTAATCTGCTGCTTCTGAGGCTGCTGGGAGAGATTCCCCTTTCTCTTCTTTGTTCTCACAGCTCCTGGGGCTCAGCTTTGGATTTGGCCCCGCCTCTGCGTGTAGGTCACCGGAGGGCATCTGTTTTTCGCTCAGACAGGTCGGGGTTAAAGGAACCGCTGCTTCAGGGGCTCTGGCTCACTCAGGCCGGGGGGGAGGGAGGGATGCGGATGCAGGGCGGGCCTGCAGTGGCAGAGGCCGGCGGGACGTTGCACCAGCCTGAGGCGCGCCGTGTGTTCTCCCGGGGGATTTGTCCCTGGATTACGGGACCCTGACAGTGGCGGGCTGCACATGCTCCCCGGAAGGGGGGTGTGGATAGTGACGTGTGCTCGCACATAGGCTTCTTGGTGGCGGCAGCAGCAGCCTTAGTGTCTCATGCCCGTCTTTGGGGTCTGCGCTGTTAGCCGTGGCTCGCGCCCGTCTCTGGAGCTCCTTTAAGCAGCGCTCTTAATCCCCTCTCCTCACGCACCAAGAAATAAAGGGGAAGAAAAAGTCTCCTGCCTCCGGCAGCTCCAGACTTTTCCCCGGACTCCCTCCCAGCTAGCCGTAGCACACTAACCCCCTACAGGCTGTGTCCATGCCGCCAACCCCAGTCCTCTCCCTGTGCTCCGACCGAAGCCCGAGCTGCAGCTCCCAGCCCCCGCCCGCCCCAGCGGGTGAGCAGACAAGCCTCTCGGTCTGGTGAGTGCTGGTCGGCCCTGAACCTCTGTGCGGGAATCTCTCCGCTTTGTCCTCCGCACCCCTGTTGCTGTGCTCTCCTCCGCGGCCCTGAAGCTTTCCCCCTCCGCCACCCGCGGTCTCAGCCTGTGAAGGGGCTTCCTAGTGTGTGGGAACTTTTCCTCCTTCACAGCTCCCTCCCACTGGTGCAGGTCCCGTCCCTATCCTTTTGTCTCTGTTTATTCTTTTTTCTTTTGCCCTACCCAGGTACGTGGGGAGTTTCTTGCCTTTTGGGAGGTCTGAGGTCTTCTGCCAGCGTTCAGTAGGTGTTCTGTAGGAGTTGTTCCACGTGTAGTTGTATTTCTGGTGTATCTGTGGGGAGGCAGGTGAACTCTGCGTCTTACTCTTCCGCCATCTTCCTGATTCTCTCCTCTGGTTTTTTCAAGGCTTTCTCTTTGGCTTTGGCTGTCTGCTATTTGAATATGATATGCTTATGTGAGGTTTGTTTTGGGTTTTGTTTCTTTTTGGTATTTATCCTGCTTGATATTCTCTGAGCTTCCTGGGTCTATGGTTTGGTGTCTGTCATTCATTTTGGATAATTATTGACCATTTTTATTTCAAATATTTCTTCTGTTCACTCTTTTCTTTTTGGTATTCCAATTATAAACGTATTACATCTTCAAAAATTGTCCCACTGTTCTTGAATGTTCCAGGGTTTGTTTGTATGTGTTTTTTACCCCAATCTTTTTTCTCTGCGTTTCACTTTAGCAAGTTTCAATTGATATGTCTTGAAACTCACTGATTCTTCCCATGGCCAGGTCCAGTCTAATGATGAACCCATCAAATCCATTCTTTGTTTCTGTTACAGTTTTTTTTTCTAGCATATCCTTTTGATTCTTTCTTAGAGTTTCTGCCTGTCTACTTACATTAGCCATCTATTCTTGAATGTTGTCTACATTTTCCATTAGAATGCTTAATATATTAATAATTAGTTAAATTCTCTCTCTGATAATTACAACATCTGTGTCATATCTGAGTCTGGTTCTGATGATTCCTTTGTCTCTTTAGACTGTGCCTTTTAACTTGCCTTTTTATTTTTTGTTGAAAGACATGCTTAGAGTAGTGATTCACTGGGCAATAAGAACTGAGCTAAAGGCCTTTATTGTGTGGTTTCATAATACAGTTAGGACTTGGGTTATATTTAATGTTTTCTGTAACTGTAGGTGGCAGAGGGTTTAAATTCCTCTAGTGTAGTTGTTTTTGTCCCCCTGTTTTTTTGGGCTCTCCCAGAAATTCCTTCTTAAATCAAGTCTGAGCCTTGCAGCTCTTCCAGTTGTTATTATTCTGGAGCCCTGTTGATGTGATGATAAGATATTGGTAAGGGGAAGTGTTCTATAATCTTATGATTAAATCTCAGTTTTTTAGTGAGCCAGTGCTTCAGGCTGTGACCTTCATAAGTGCTTCTTCAATTTTTTTTTTTTTTACCTTTTTAAGTGAGACAGGGAAGCTAACCACAGCTGGAGTGGGGTAAATGCACTTCTCCCAAGTCCGAATAAGGCTTTGGCAAGACCCAAGATCAAGCTCTACCATCAGGAATTTTTAGTTATGACAAATAGAAGTACCTTGCTAGGTCAGACTGGTTGACAGTTGAAGATCTCATTACTTACAGTTGTATCATCGACATATTTCTCTCTCATGTGTAGTATGGCAATAATGCACTTAAAACTACTCTGTTCTTTATAAACACTGGCAGTGAGTTTTCATTTTCACTTTTTAGGATTTAAAAAATTGTACTCTCCATCATTAGGGAGCATATTTTAATTATTATATGGTGAAACATATTGGTAAAATGACATATTGTTAAAATAAATTTTTAGCGAGGAATCCAAATCAGAAGTAATAAATAAAACTACACAAGTGCCAAACTCTAAGATGACATTTTCAGTGAGAGTTGTGATGGAATCTTAGGGTCAGGCATTAACTCATATTTGTTTTCTATTTAGAAGTATGGAGAAGGTAGACAAAGTTTAATAAAGCAATGTCTCTAGAATCAAATCCTTTTTTCCCTCTCTTCACCCATTTCTCCCATCTCTCATCCCCTGACTGTGGCAAACACCAATCTGTTCTCTACTCTGTATCTACAAACTTGTTTTATGTAAAAATTTTAATATATTTTTTAGACTCCACATACAAGAGAGATCATACAGTATTTGTCTTTCCATGTCTGACTTATTGCACTTAGCATAATGCCCTTGAGGTCCATCTAAGTTTGCACAAATGGCAAGACTTCATTCTTTTTTTATGGTTGAATAATATTCCTCTGTGTGTGTGTGTGTGTGTGTGTGTGTGTGTCTATCACATCTTTATCCATTCATTCATCAATGGACACTTAGGTTGTTTCCATATATTGGCTATTGTAAATAATGCTGCAATAAACATGGGAGTACATATATCTTTTCCAATTAGTGTTTCCATTTTTTTGAATGAAATACCCAGAAGTGTAATTGCTGGATCATATGATAGTTCTACTTTTAATTTTTTGAGGAACTTCCATACGGTTTTCCATAGTGGCTGTACTAACTTCCCTTCCTACCAACAGTGCATAATGTCCTCCAGTCCCTGCCAACACTTGTTAGTTCCTGTCCTCTTAATGATAGCCATTCTGACAGGTATAAGGTGATATCTTTTTGTGGTTTTGATTTGCATTTCCCTGATGATTAGTGATGGTGAGCATTTTTCATGTGCCCATTGGCCATCTGTATATCTTCTTTGTAAAAATGTCTATTCAGATTTTCTGCCCATTTTTTAATTGGATTGCTTTTTCGCTATTGAGTTGTATGAGTTGTTTATATTTTTGGATACTAACCCCTCTGTGTTGACATTGTACAAAAGCAATGGTGAGCAAACTACTGGCGCTTTAGCGTAAACCAAGACAGCAGCACCAAACTTGTGATCACTGTGTTTTTCACCACTGTGCACTCATGGTAAACAAAACAAAATAAAACAACACAAAACAAAAAGGCCAATTTTAATGAAGAATGTTCTCGATGAAGCAGTAACATTATGTTATCAATTTCACTAAATCTCAGTCCTTGAGGACACACCTTGTTAGTTTGCTGTGTGACAAAATAAGAAGTATGAACAAAGCACTTGGGCTTCCCTGGTGGTACAGTGGTTGAGAGTCCGCCTGCCGATGCAGGGGACACGGGTTCGTGCCCCGGTCTGGGAAGATTCCTCATGCCGCGGAGCGGCTGGGCCTGTGAGCCATGGCCGCTGAGCCTGCACGTCCGGAGCCTGTGCTCCGCAACGGGAGAGGCCACAACAGTGAGAGGTCTGCGTACCGCAAAACAAAAACAAAAACAAAAAAGCACTTTTGCTGAATACTGAAGTATAATAGTATCTCGAGAAAGCACTTTGTGATTGTTTAAACTGCAAGAGGAACTCGCCATTTTTTTTCATGGAACAACATTATACTTGAAGGAATTGACAAATTATGGTTATTCGAACTTAGGTATTTGGAAGACATTTTCTTGAAACTGAACTGAGTAAGCTCTCACTTTAATGAAAACAATTATATTTGTTGCCAGTGACAAAAATCTGAGTTTTCAAGTGAAAAATCAGAATATTGGAAAATGTGTAACTACTATGGTAAACTTGACCACTTGCCAGTTCTTCAAAACTTTTCTGATGAGGTTGGTGATAATATTAACAAATTTGAGTTTTTGATACTTTGTAATGAAATGTGATAATGTTTGGAAGTTTTAAATAACTCAGCGAGTTAATATTTTCTAAGTGGCTTAGGCATGATTTTTTTTTTTTTTTTTGGTGGTACGCAGGCCTCTCACTGTTGTGGCCTCTCCCGTTGCGGAGCACAGGCTCCGGACGGGCAGGTGCAGCGACCATGGCTCACGGGCCCAGCCGCTCCGCGGCATGTGGGATCCTCCTGGACTGGGGCACAAACCCGTGTCCCCTGCATCGGCAGGCGGACTCTCAACAACTGCACCACCAGGGAAGCCCTAGGCATGATATTTTAAAATCATGCATGGGTAGAAAAATATATTGAAAGTCCTAGAAATGCCAATGGATTTTACTGAAAAGAACACCAAAATTTCATTACTATGGTTTCAGATTCTGTTTTCAAAGTAACCTTTAAGAAGTAGCCACTTGGTGAGTTTTGTGCAGTATCAAAAAAAAAAAACAACCTACAATTTTCAGAAAGGGCTATTAAAATTTTCTTCCTTTTCCAGCTACACATCTGTGAGATACTGAATTTTCTTCTTATAATTCAACTAAAACAACACGTTGTAATGGATTGCGTACCAAAGCAAATACGAGAATCCAGTTGTCTTCTAACAAGTTTCAGATTAAAGCTGTAAAAATATAAAACAATGCCACTCCTCTCAAATTATTTTTGGTTTTAGAAGCAATTATTTTTCATTAAAATTTTATATTTGAAAACATATAATAGGTTTTTTCAATTCATTAATAAGTGCCTATTTTAAGACTTCTTAGTTTTAATTTGTAATATGGTAAAAATATCAAAAGATATGATCCACATAAACAAAAGCTTTGAGGTCCTCAATATTTTTAAATGTGTAAATGGGTCCTGAAACCAAAAGTTGAGTACTGTAAGAAATACAGCTAGTTAGCATAACAATAGAAAAATGTACAACCCCGTTTGCAATCAGGGAGATACTTGTTTTGAGGTGATTCCTTACCCAGCAATGGAAAATGGGAACACACTCCTAACCTTAAATCCAAGATAATAGATTTTTTCCTATTGCTATGATAGAAGGCATATTTTTTTTTCCTCTTTACATCTCTCTTACTCACTCACACACACACCCTCTTTTTCCTACACACACACACATGTTCTGATTTTTTTAATTATTTAAAGCCTAGATCTAGACAAATACTGAGATCAGCTACAGAAGAATTCCCTGAACATGATCTATTCCAGTAGCAGGTAGCCTGAGAGAATAAATATGCTTCCCAGCTCAGGCTATACATTGATGACTTATAGCAAAAGAACACATCTGGAGATAAACACAGCTGATTGTAAAGGACAGTGGGTTTAACAGTACAGAGAGATGGTGTTTCCAGCATACACTAGCATCCTGTTATGAGTCACTGTGTCCTCAGGCATGAAAAAGGCACAATGTCTGTTCCCTTATCTTTAGAATATTGGAGGCATTTTGTCCTTATTTGACAAAACTGAAAGAACAGATGACTAAGCAAGAAGGGTTGAGAGTAGCGCTGATTCTTTCGACTACATTCAGAAGATCTCTGGTTACAATAATATAAGAATGTAATTATCCCTATTTTTCTCCACTGATGCTTAGTTTCAAACAACAAATATTTGGTCCCTCTCTTGTGTCAGGCACTATGCTAAGCTTGGGTTTGGGTTACCATCCTGAGCAGGGCACAATCCCTGGCCATAAGAGTCTTGCATCTAGAAGAGAAACAGGCACATATAGAGACAATTTCAGTGCAGAGTGATAAAGGCTACGATGGGTTAAATGCACAGGTCTATGAGCTCCCAGAGGATAGACACTAAGCAAGTTTGAGGAAGGCTGCTTTCCAGGAAGACTTTCTGGAGAAAATATGATCTGAGTTCAGCCCTGAAGGAAGAATAGGAAAGGCAGGAGAGGGAAGGAAATATATGCTTATGTTGGGTGCAGGGCTGGGTGGGTCGGGGGGGGGGGTGGCGGTCAGAGGGAAACTTTTTCATGCAGGACACTGCAGGACAATTAGGGGTTGGAAAACACCTTTTCTCTCCTTGTTTGATCTGTTGGCTTTTGTTTGTTTTAAAAATAGAATAAAGAGGTGTGCTAAGAGTTGAGACTAGAGATGTAAGTCCCTGTCTGAACAGGGAGCACTAATGAGTTTCAATGTGGAGGCCACTGCAATAACCATAAAAACTAGGGAGTAATATAATCATATTTGTGCCTTAGGAAAATACACTCTTTTTGCACCTTGGAGATCAGGTTAGAAGGGGCTGGATTCAAATGGAGAGTTATTGGTTACATGCCGGTGAGAAGGAGAGCTGCCTCTGGTAATTCCCTCAGTGCAACTAGCTCCCCCTCAAGTCCTGGAGTAAAGGGTGATGGTGGCTTCTGTGTTTAGTCTAGTAACATCATGCCACACTTTGGCTGCTTGTTGAGGCAAGCACCTTTCTCAACATCCCAGCCCTAACATATCAGTTCAGCTATTCATCTTCCCCCTTCCACCTTTTAGCTCATTCTACTTTCTGCTATTACATAGTAAGAAATGAAAAATAATTACCACAATAATGCTAACCACTAATAATAAATAATAACAAAGTTCTGTTAATAACATTGATGAAATCTGTACATCCCTCAAATGCCTCTACACATGTACTATCTCTTCAGTTTAAAGGTAAGACTGTAAGTAACACAATAAATAAAACAGAATGGTAAATTTTGATGGTAAATTTTTATCAGGAAGGGGGTAATTTGTGTAATATCTAATGTTTAAAAGTCAATGTATATTATTTCTAAATCCTAATTTTAAAATCTCATATCTATAATCATTTTCTACTGTGACTCTATGTAATGAGTACTTTGCAAAATAAATCTGGGAATGTCAGAAGTGATTGCACCATACCTCTGAAGCATTTTATAATGTTTATATTTAAATGAATCAATTTTTAAAATGGCCCCCATTTTCACTACTGCTTATATTCACACCTTTGTCACGTAACTTTGTAATGCCCTACCACTTTGACTTTGGGCTTAACCATGTAACTTGATTTGGTCAGTGGGATGTTAACAAATTGGAAGCAGGAAAAGACTTGAAAAGCACTTGCACAATTGAGCTTCCTTTGTCTTGCACCTCTACTTTTACAATGAGACCCGCCTGCTGGAGGATGAGAGACGTGAAGCAGAGCCTCATCACCGTGGTTGTCATAGCCAAGAGCCAGCCTAGATCAGCCTACAGTTGGCTGATGCCCAAACGTATGAAGAAATGAAGCTAAGATCAAGAGAGCCATCTGGTCAACCCCCATCTTCCTCCAGTCTCATGAACAATAATGCTTATCCATGAATGCCACTGAGATTTTGCAGTTGGCACACAGCGTTATCCAGGCAACAGATAACAGATACAGAGAATAGAAAATTTTCTCTAGCAGCGTTTGTCAAAGTTTGTTTTCTTTTTTAAACTATTGCTTACTTAGAAAAGCTTCTTTCAACTTCATAACTCATTATTGATAATGAGTTAGACACTCATTATCAATTTTTATTAAGCTGAAAATTGATCTTGGTAATATAACTTTTTAAGATGGTTGTAAAATTTGGGAAAAGCCCTATCAAATTTCTTTAATATTTGTTACAGATATAATTGCTTTCTGTATTAATACTGCTACTATTGGTTTGTGTCCTACAGACACGGGAATTCTGGAAATATCTATGTTGAATGATATATATCAAAATATCTTTTTTGAATGATATTTAGCAAAAAGCATATGGTACATTCATATTGGTATTTGCTGTCTTACTGACTATATTCCTATGCTCCTTTGAATAGCCCTCTACAGGATTAGAACCCTCTAATATAAATTTTATAAATCTAATTGGAAGAGTTTTATGCAAGTTATCTTCTGGATTTGTACATTTCACAACTTGATTTTTCTCCTGTATCCACATACTTCTGATGCCATACTCTGCAGTAAAGTAAGAATATTTCTGGAAGCAAGTAAAATTTAATCATACATGACAAAGTGATTGTGAAACACGTACTTATATCTTTCTACACTCAAGTTAAATATATGACCAACTAAACTTCCCTGTACCTGGATCCCAGAAATGTCTGTGGCCAGTCTGTATACCATACAATGACAGGAATTACAACAAAGGAAAACAGACATCAAACATATCATACTGTTGCAAAATTTTCAAGAAGATATGACTAAGTAAAACACATTACTAGTGCTCTTCCTCCCAAGACTTTGAAGGGAGCCTGTGCAAGAGAAGAACCCTAAAGCTTAAGCTTTGATAGTTTCATGTTAAGTCTGCCTCTGTAGATTGAGGCTACCAATATCTTTCCTTTATAGTTTAGAGAGATTAAGTAATTTGTCCCAGGTCACAGAGCTAGCAAGGGGCAAACTGTTTAAATTCAGGGTGTGAACATTTTCACCACTCTGGTATGCTGACTCTTGCTGCAGGAAAATGCTTACCATGACCTGAACCAGAGTTAAGCATAATGAGGAAGGAACAAGAAGTATTTGGATGAAAGCGCGACTAACTTGTTACTAACTGGATAAATTGGTGAGGAAGACCTGGAGGTTCAACTAAGACGGTCTTCAGGCAAGGATTAAATATCTCCAGCTGTGGGAGAGCAGAGATACAGAGACTAGAGGGCCAGTTGGGCCTGGAAGTCCTTGTGGCAAGATGATTGACCCTGGGGTAGGAGTCATGTTAAGTAGTTGAGAGGAAAGGACAGGATAGTGAGTGGAAGGAAGCAGTGACTGAAAGGTGGGTTGAGTGGACAGAAATTACAGATTCTGGGGATGGAGTTGTATATATAAGGCCCTACGTATGTCATGGTGGCAAGTTAAATTTGTTATAAATTTGAAATGAATGTCTTCAGGGTTAAGAAGAAACTGATTTTTAAGGTTGCAAAAAACAGAGTTGGCGAGGAGGTGGAAAGAATAAATTCAAGCAAAGTAATAAAGGCCTATCAGGAAGATAAGGAAAAAACTTATTGCCTCCTGTTAAAAACCTTCTCTTATTTGAAGGCTACTTTTTTTTTTTTTTTTTTTTTTTTTGCGGTACGTGGGCCTCTCACTGTTGTGGCCTCTCGCGCTCCGGAGCACAGGCTCCGGACGCGCAGGCTCAGCGGCCATGGCTCACGGACCCAGCCGCTCTGCAGCATGTGGGATCCTCCCACACCAGGGCACGAACCCGCGTCCCCAGCATCGGCAGGCGGACTCCCAACCACTGCACCACCAGGGAAGCCCAAAGGCTACTATTAAATCCCTTTCATATGTCTCCGTTAACCCAAAGTAGACCTTCAGGCCTTCATCAAAGGATCTTCCTAACCTTATAGTCATTTTTGACTTCTGAATACTTAGGTTTTCTTACTTTTAATTACAGTATCTCCAAATGAGTCTATTTCACAACCTTCTAATAATGGTCTGACTGAGGTCAGAAACAGAGAGAACTTTATTTCTATTAGTAAACCACAGTAGTGTGTTTGTTTACATCTGGGATATTGTGGTAGTACATCACCCTCATTTATATCACATGCTGATTTCACAGTATGCAAGAACTTAGGGGTAAGTTGGTTAGGATCCCCAAAATCAATACCCCCTGACTTCCCTTCCAAAGTTCGTGGCTGTGTGTTCATGACTTTTGACATGAGGTCTAAACCAGGTAAACTTGTTGCAAGGAGACAAGGGCTAAGACACTCTAACTCTACAATGACAAATGGACTGTGGACTTTAATCTTTGGAAATACTTTGCAATGAAGAACTGTAATGAATTAGAGACATAGATAGACAAAGAGAGGTTTATTTTTCTCAGCCAAATAATGAAAATAGAGCCCAGTCTTTTCTCCACTTGGCTTTCTGCTTAGACAGCAGCACTTCATCTTCGTGTTCTCCTGCTTAAAAGAGACCCCAGGCTAAAAGAAAATTGAATGGCAATGGCAGTATAAATTACCCCCTCGGTCCCTTGGCCCACTTATTGATCTAATGGGATCCATCTTTTGAAGTCATAGAGAGTGGAGGCCAAAGCTTTCACTTCTGAAATGTCAAGAAATAATTAAAATCATAACACAAATGACACCAAAGGAAAGTTGTGGTGTTCTTGATAGCCTGGGGGAGAATTTCAGCTTATATATAAGCTTTAAATGCATAGTTCTGCTGAAAACACACAACAGTGAAATTGTCAGTGGTTTGGAAAGCCCAAATCAAATAGCCTTTGATGGGAAATGGCTTTTTAATAATTTTAATGCAATTTTGACTGTTCCATTACATAAAGAGGCCTAATGAATGCTGCTTTGAACCACTGAAAGGAAAAGGTGACCTTAGAGAGACTATTTTTTCACTAATTAGAATAAAATAAACAGAATGTGCATACAGAGTGTTGAATTACTTTAAAGAGAAAAGAATTTTCGTTGTTTTTATACAAAATTTGCTATTTCAAAATACCTATTTCAAATCACTGTAAAGTTTACAAAGTTTGTTCTTAAACATGAATTTCTGTTGTCAGTAAACTAAACCTATTTGGTAAAGAGGGCACATATTATTACTACAGTTTTATATATGAATAAGCTGAGAATTTGTGATGTCAAGTTCACTTTGAAAGGCCACACAGGGCTTCCCTGGTGGCGCAGTGGTTGAGGGTCCGCCTGCCGATGCAGGGGACACGGCTTCGTGCCCCAGTCCAGGAAGATCCCACATGCCGCGGAGCAGCTGGGCCCGTGAGCCATGGCCGCTGAGCCTGCGCGTCCGGAGCCTGTGCTCCGCAACGGGAGAGGCCACAACAGTGAGAGGGCCGCGTACTGCAAAAAAAAAAAAAAAAAGAAAATAATAAGGCCACACAGGGCTCCCCTGGTGGCGCAGTAGTTAAGAATCTGCCTGCCAATGCAAGGGACACGGGTTCGAGCCCTGGCCCGGGAAGATCCCACATGCCGCTGAGCAACTAAGCCCACGCGCCACAATTACTGAGCCTGAACTAGAGCCCGCAAGCCACAACTACTGAACCTGCGTGCCTAGAGCCCGTGCTCTGCAACAAGAGAAGTCCCCGCAACGAAAAGCCCGTGCACCGCAATGAAGAGTAACCCCCGCTCACCGCAACTAGAGAAAGCCCGCACAAAGCAACGAAGCCCCAACACAGCCAAAAATAAATAAATTTATTTAAAAAAAAAGGCCACACAGCTAGTAAGAAGTAGAGCCCAGACTTGAACCCAGCTTTCAGTCTTTTGGGTCAGTGATCTCATTACATCAACATTATATCTACTCCCTTTGTGATCAGTATTAACCTTGCCCCCGTTCCCGGTCACTAAGGGAGAAAGCTCCTTAGGGTCCTCCACAGAGCTCCTTCTAGGCAAATAATTTTTTTTGGATCCTTTGTCTATATCCACATCTAGACTAAAATGCATTATAAAAGTCATGGGTCGGTGGGAGGAATAGTATTTTATTGATGAAGATTTAGAATAAACGGGAGAGAAGAAGTACTTATGTAATTTCTTATTGTTTAATCGGTTCAATAAAGATGCTTTGTGGTATCCAGGCACCGTTTCTTTCTGTTCAGATCTGGGAACCATCTTTTCCTGTTTTTTATTGACAAAGTTTCTGGACAATTTCATATCTCTTACCAAAAGCAAGTGGTAGCAGTGCTGTTGTAATGCTGGTTCTTTATATGTGGGAAACAAAAGTTCTTCTTGCCTCTGCAGTTGTTCAATACCTTTTATTTAATGCTGGTTATATCATTACTTTAAATACTGTGCTATCTATTGTGCTGCCCATGAATGTTGGCTTCCAGTGACTTAGAAAGTGTTTCTGTGCTTTGTTGGAGAAGCCCACAAAAGTAAGTCTTACCCCATCTACACAGGAAAATTAGAACAATAATTTATTCACGATGATGTTAAATTTACCATCCAGAGCTTTATAGCTTAAATATAGAACAAAACGTTTTCCAACCATATCTTCTCTTGAACTCTTTAGTCCTTAATGTATTCTTAGAATGTTCTCTCTTTCAGTGTCACCTGTACCCTTGCCTTCCACACAGTGTCGCCAGTGAGAAGGACAGGCAAGAGGCCAGTGATTGAAATGAGAAGAGTGGTCCCATTGTGCAAGGATTGTCACCCTTACCTGGCATAGTCTCAGACAGACCTGAGAGCACATCACAGTTCCAGAGATAAGAGCGGACATGGACCCATTGGCTTGTAGTGCATTGGTCTTGAAGTCTATCAGCCAGACAGGTGTGGCCTGGTCTGGGGCACTGACCAATATATGGCATGGAGCCTTCAGAGGGGGTGGGAGACTGCTCTGGGTACCAGAGGTGGGGGATACACAAGCCAAAGGATGCCTTCTGCCATGCCCACCACTCATGAGTTCTAGAGATGAAGGTGGCACCCTGATTGGAACCTTGACAATTGAGAGGCCACACATGCTGCTTGAGCCAAGGGTCAGTAGTAAAATAGAGTCCTGAACTCATCCTGTGTCTAACCTGAGTGAGAGTCACATCAAGTCAGTCTGTCACCACCATGCTGGTGGCCCAATTTCACGTGATCCCGTAAAAGAACTACACTCGTCAGCAGAGTGAGCCACTTGTCCGGCCCCCACCCTGGAACTGGGGTCTGGCGAGGATCACTAGCGACAATCCCACAGCACAAGTCCCAGGGCTACTCCGAGCTTCTGATGCCCGTTTGTGTGTGGAATAGAACATCAAAAAGTGCCCTGATGGAAAGAAACAAAGACCAGGCCCACACAGGTCTCGATCTGCTCTCAGAGCACACTTCCTGGGTGGCTCTGCTGGTCCCAGCTGGTCCCAAGCACTGGAAGGGTCTCAGATATTGTGGAGGAAGTCACTCCAACCTGCGCAGGGGCCCTGTTTGCTCAGGTATTAGAGTGCTCTGGTCCCTCCAGCCACTACTTATTCTGCTTAGCAAGACAATCAAAAGATCCAAAATATATGATAAAAAGACTCACTTGCTGTACCAAATCTCACCCATTTGCCCCTGCAAATGCATCTCCACCCCTTTTCATATGCTCTGTCTTGACTGGTAAGTATTACATCTTCAGGGTTTCTGTGCCTTCTCACCTCCAGCTAGGTTTGACCAATGGGGAGCCCTGGCCAGAAATGGAGGAAAATAGGTGGAAGATATGGAATTTTTCTCCCCGTTCCTTCCTTCTGAGGTCACTTTGAACGTGTCCATCCATTAAAGGCCACTCTCAGGCAGCCATCTTCACACTCATCTCTCTCCTAGACTCTGGTCACCACCTTCTCAGTGATACCATTTTAGCTGCTTCTAGCCCTAGGATACTGCACTATTCCTAGGGGTGGCCTCAACACAATGCTTTGTTAAAAGATATATAAGTTAGAGAGAGAGGGTCGGCAATTGGAGAGGGCTCCTGGTTAGGGGCCTGCTGCCCATGTGAGCTGCCTGCGAGCCTGAGGAATAAGCTAACCTCATACAATTGGCTATCGCGGCCCATGCTTTCAGTCTAAGATGAGTGAACTGTTTGCAGGAGAGGACCTGGCAGTCCTCCAGCTGAGCGCAAGGAACATGCCACTCTGCCTGTTTCAGGGGCCTCCATTTCCTGGTCTATGCAGACAACGTGATGGTTTGGCTTAGGCTTGAAGCCAACCATCAGGGTTCCTCCATCTATAAAATACAGGGGTCTGATTAGGGGATCTCTAAGTCCAGCACTAAGGGCAGGGACCTGGAGAATGTTACAGGAGTGGAAGTGCCTCTCCCCAAGCCCAGCCTTAACATTTGTAGGGCCCTGGGCAAGAATACAAATGAAGGTCAATTCAATAGAGCCCTAAATATTTAGAAGTTACAAATAACAGAAACAAACAAATAAAATGAGTCCTATATGTCTACCCTGACAAATATGCCTCATCACAACCAAAGTTTTAAAATATTCATCAAAGTATAGTTTAGTGGCAAAATGTCAAAGACATATGAATTTAATCATGATTGCTCATGTAGGAGTGTTGCTTTGACAATACTTGGATGAGTATGTATAAATAAAAGCACATATAAATCATAAATAATTTTATATTAATTCCAAATTTTTTGGCCTTTAATTCTGTAAGGTTACTAGCTGTGTTGTCATCAACACTTCCTCATAATTTGTGTTCTACTTATGGGATCTAAAAGATTTAAAAATAAATATAATCATTCAAAATGTACAAAATGTTAATGTATTTTATACAAATATAAATTACAGTAAATGCAAAAAATGAAAAAAATAAAAATCATTTTCATAAATGTTTCAAGTTGTCTTCTAAATGTTCATAACTATGAGAATTCAAAGGCAAAGTAAAAGTAGTGATATCCAACATTCGAATCAAAAGTATCTAAATCAGGCTGAACTTTTTATTTGGTTGTTTGAAAATAAAATTAAATTTCCTCATATTAAAAGAACACAATTCTAGAGTTCAATATTCAGCTAGTTGCCGATGTAAGATATCAGTAATTGAATTTCACACATGAATATGAATTGTTTAATATTGCAAAATGTTAATCACCAGTTATGTGCCACTATCGAAAAAAACATCAGGCTAATTTGTAAATACCTCCAGAAGCACAAATTAGAACACAAAGGGTAGGAAAAAAAAAGACACAGCACTGCTGAGAAACAGTGCTTCATTACACATGGTGTCTGATACATGGTCGGGCATAATAAATTGTAACTATTAGTAGTAAAAATAGTAGTAGTTGTTACTAGTAGTGATTGTTTAGTTTTTATTTTGTGGCTCTCTCGTCTGTATCACAGAATTATTTGGGAGCTAATTTTAATAAAGTGAACCTATTCAATTCCTCCTTTATTTGACCAAATTAAGATCTTAAAAATCCAGTTATGAGAGAGTTAATTACTGTTGTCTCAAGAATTGTCTCGATTTTACTTAGAAAGAAGAGTTTTTTGTTGTTAGAATCTAACTCATTCTATTTATCAAAAAGTTATCTTTGATTCCAGTATGTTTTCAGCCAGATTACCCTCATAACCTGAACACAGAATTTTGGCTTCTAATTCCAAGGAGAGAAATGTAACTGCAAAGCAAAGATGTATGCAAAGCCTGATACTTAATTTATCTTGTTCAAGCCAAACAAGGCTAAGAGTATCATGTACAGAACCTTAAGAAATAATCTTTGCATTCAGTTAATCTATATTAGTTTTCACTTCATTGTCATTTGCTCTTTTAACTTTCTTCACTGGCTTATCAAACAGAAATTGGCAGTGATAACATTTTCTATTTCTTTGATTTTCAAAATGTATCTTTAAAAACATGTGGATTGGCTAATAGAGCAAAAGGGATGGAGTTGATCAGAATTCTTTTTCAGGACAGCTCTTCATACCAACAATTGGCCAGAAGACACCCCAGTGCCTCTTGTAAGATGGGAAGATGGGTTCTTTCTCTTCCAGGAAAAAAAGTAGGATTATTAAAGTCCTATTAAAGTAGTAATGACCCCTGGAAATATTACCTTTTAGTACTACTTCAAAGATCATCTCCAACAAAATAACTTATCTTGAAACTGCCGGAAATATCACCTAACTTCTGCATGTGGGGGGCACCTATTAGAATTAAGAGGGCACAATATATAGATATAGTGATGACTGTAAGAGTGTTGGGATGAGATCCTGCTTTTTCCAGCTGTTTGCCTATTCCTCTTTGCTTCCAAAGATGGAAAGAGGGGGCTAGAGGCCCCAAAGAGAAGGCTCTGTTCTCACTAGTGGAATTGGTTTATCAAGCAGAATTCCCTAAAATTTTCCCAAGACATCTGGCCTGAAGGTCCACAGTCAGATAAAGAAAACCTATATTGATTCCCAGCTGAGCACAGATTATATGAGGCTTCTCTGTTTGCAAAACTATTTCTAAACGTCCAAACAAATGGACAAGTCTCTGAAAAATGGGGCAGTAATCAATGTCTCAATAATGGCAGATCTAGTAGTCCCAAGCATGGCTTATGTGTACTATTCAGCATTTTTGTTATGAATGGCCAGACCCTAAAAGCCCCTGATGGAAAACAAAATGAAGTTAAATAGTGTTGGAACTGGACTGGCTCTCAGCGTTAAATATCTCATTTTTCAGAAGAAACAATTATACAGAGAAGTAGTGACCTGGCCCAGCATTGAACCTTGGCAAAGGCCATGATTACAAAGAATTAGAGAGAGTATGTTGTGGTGGGAAGATCACGGGTTATGGGAACAGGAAATCCCTGACTTCACTTCCAGCCTGCCACATCCTAGTTTATGTTGGAGAAGTCTCTTAGCATAACTAAGCCCCTGTTGCCATTTTCACATTTTTCAGAGCGAAGTATCATGCCTGTTTATGGACTAAATAAAATAGTGTATAAAGTTCCAAGCACATAGCAGATGTATTGTGAATATAGATTAACTTTCCTTTCCTCATTCAAGAAGTCTCTGAACTACATACACTTATATAAAATCCCACCGAGGGGAGTGAATTAAGGAGAATGTTAAAAAAAAATCTCTGACCTAGAAAGTCCTTAGTTTCAAAGCAATAGGCAGCAGTGACTCATTACTACGGTCTTCAAAAAGCTGAGGAAGGATGGGGATGAGGGGTTCCTATCAAAGCAAAACATAGAACACAGATGAATAAAAATACACACATACATGTTTTACACACACATATTAAGGTATCTGCGAATATGTGTACCTACATAAGAGTTCAGTCATCACGGATCCAACTCTCTTCTGACTCATAAGCAACATTAAGTAGCTTCCTGTGCTCTCCTGAAATGAGTTCTCTCTCTGCTAACCCCAGCACCCTGCAGCCTGAGAACCTGTCTCTACTTCAGAAGTTGAGTCACTGTTACCTTTATTTTAAAGGCTGTTTCTGCCAACAGATCTCTCCATCCAATTTCAGACGAGAAAGATTCACAAACTCAGAGTGCCCCATTGAAGAAGCAGGACCTTGTTTTCCCTGGTGCAGGTAGATGTCTTCCTATGTTTAAGATTGACCTCCGAAAAATAGAAAGGTGGTTTTGAGAAGCCATATGATCAAAGAAAGTTCATACAAAATTCAAACTAAGAGAAAAATATCAACATTTCAACGTCTCTCACAGTTGAATTGAACTGCAATTTCTGATGTGTTAAAGGAAGTGGTGATTCATCTCAGCTCATAATGGGCACCCAAAGTGCAAAATTTCTCTTGCTTTAGTTAGTCACAGACTCCAAAGGGATCTCAGAGAAGTGGATTAACAATGTGGAGGCTTGAAATTCTTTTGATTCGTTTTAGTCCTATCCATTAGAATACATGACCCTTTATTAATTTAATGGATTGCAAATTGAAGGGAAAAATAGTTACTTTATAAATTCATATAGAGTTAAGCATAGACACATTAACAATAAAACCTTGACTTTTCACATGAAGGAAAAAGTGTGGCAAATGTATTCAGTTTCAGTATTTTTTTAAAAAAACACCAAAAAAGAATGTTCTGTTAAAAATGAGCCATGTAGCATAGATTGCAGAAAGAAAGGGGAGGGGGAGTATCTTTGATGTGTATGGTTATAAGTGTGTAGTTGTATCTCGTCCACTCCTCTAGCTGTGAAGCCTGCAGTTTCGAGCAGTTTTCAAGCAGGCTTGCACAGGCACAACCCGCCAGTCTTGCTTTGAGCCACGTCATGTGTCTCACAACGTGGCATGGGAAGACTGTAAGAACCCACTTGGCACTCACGCATGTGTATCCTGGAAATGCTGGAGAGTCAACACCCATGGAGCACACTCGACCAGTGAAGGATGGGGCTGATGGAATGCTTGACATGCAGTTCATAAGGCTCCTCAGAAAGTCCTGCTGAATGAAGCATCCATAGACCATAGCAGCAATGAACATATCCTTACATTGACTTTCCCTCCCTCTCTGGTTGACTTCCTGTATTAGTTATCTACTGCTGTGTTAAAAGTTACCTCAAAACTTAGTGACTTAAAATAACAAATTTTTGTTCTCACAGTTTCCACAGTCAACAAATCAGAATCCGCTTCAGCTGGCTGTTTCCAGCTCAGGATCTCTCATGAGGATTTAGTTCAAATGTCAGCCAGGGCCATATCCATCAGAAGGCTCGACTGGGGCTGGAGGATCCACCTCTGAACTTACTCATGTGGTTGTGAGCAGGAGTTTTTCCCAGTGTGGACTGCGGCTCACCTTATGGCAGCTGGCTTTCCCCAGAGTGAGTGATCCAAGAGAGAGGACAAGGGAGAGTGCAAGCAGGAAGCTACAGTGTGTTTTATCACTTAGCTTTAGAAGGGACCTATCATCACGTCTGCTGTACGCTGTCAGCAACATAGATCAACTCTGGTGCAATATGGGAGGAGACTCCACAGGAGTGTGAGTACCAAGGGGTGGGGAACATTGGGCGGTCTTGGGAGTTGGCTACCATACTTCCTCTACCACTCATTCATGATCCTGGAGTCACTTCCAATAAACTACTTGTACAAAAAGCTTTATCTCAGGCTCTGCTCTTGGGTGGAAACTAGGCAAAGGCAGCGAATGATTGTCTCTATGCAGTTTTCTTCAGCGAGGTGGATCTGTATGTACCTGTGTTGATACAGAAAGATTTCCAAAATATATTATTAAGTGCAAAAAGTAAAATGCAGAACTGTTCAGGTATGTGTATATAACTGCAAGAGTATAAAAGAAGCTTAGTAATAGCTGACAGTGGTTATTTGAGGGAGAAGGTGAAAAGAAAAAGGCTGATTAATTTTCATCTTATTATTCTTAGCACTATTTGAATTTTTGAAACACATTTATGTATTCTTTTAAAGAATCACATTTTGGGGGGTGGTGAGATTGGGAATTTAAAAAATTCTCTGTAAAATTTTATGTATTACAAGTATAATAGTGCCTTTAAAAAACAATAACTCTAACAGTCAGAAAAGTTAGGTACTATAGAAGGTGTTCAAAATAAGGGTCAATTCAAACAATACAAGGGACCCTTTGCTCAGTCTTTCCAGGCATTGAGTTGTGGTGTTAACCCAATTATTTCACACCAAAAGAGAAGTGGGGACGCATTCCCCTTCTATGAGGAATCCATGCCCAAGAACACAGTACACTTCTTATCCTGCTGGCTGCCCATTCCCTTATCATTATATCAAACCTGGGAATACATGGAAGAATCATCTGGAACCATGCCTCAGGATTTTGCTCTTGTCCTCTGCTATTTTTCATACCTTTAGATTAAAGTAAAATCCTTTCACACAATGGCGCCAAGACTGTGCAATGGATACTTGGTTCCTATTATTTTCTCAAAGAACAGGTAAAAATTCTTACCTTGGAAATGACAGGCAACATTGTCTGGCAAAGTAGGTGATAAGGTGAAGAGTGGCTCCCTGCATAGTCAGTATCTTCCTAGCCCAGTCTCTCCAAGTTAGAGCCAGTGAAAAATGAGCCAAACAACCAGAAGATTCCTGGAAATCGTTGGGCCTCTCCTGGAATGCCTACCACTCCATATTTAAGCTGTGGTGGATAAGTGCCACCAGATGGTGCCAAACCGTGGTTGGGACCAGGATAGATTTGCATTATGACTTCAGATCTCTATTGCCAACTGGATGCATAAGTCCATCAGGAAGCAAACCACGAAGAACCTCAAATAATGCCACTCTGAATTTTAATCTTGACTTTTTAAAAACCCCACCTATCTAGTTAAAGCAAGACTTTATTATATAACTAAAAGATGTCTCTTAACAACCCAGATGATCTCTTAATAATAGTCACTTTTGTTACAACCAGATAAAGAATTTATATTAATTTATTGAAGAATTCAAACAGTCTACTTCATTTGACTACAGATGTAAGGAATGGAGGAGACAGACCAAAAAGCCCACAACATCCAAAATCTCTTTTCTTCAAAGGAAGAAAAAAGCTAATTTTAGAAAATCAACATGTTTCCTGATTACAGGAACATTTATCAGGAAGCAAGTTAATTTCCTAAAATTTAATTGCAAATCCAAGCATCCTTGCCAAGTTTTCCATGTTGTCAGTAAGGATCAGGGACATCTGTGGCTAAGGCATCATGTCTTCTGGGTGCTCTGAGCCACGACCACAGTGCTCTTTCCCCTCTGACACATATGGACACTAGCAAGCCTCCTTATCCTAGTCAGTATTGGAGCCTGCTAATATCTGGAGTGCTAACTTCGGTCAGTAGATTGGTTGATACCTATTATATGGCATCACCTTCTACTCCTTCAATGTCAATCTCATTAAAGTGATAAAGTTCAACATATGATGTAAATACAGACAAAAAATGTTGAAAGTTTTTTTCACACACTACCTCACTTCCCCTACAAGTTCTTTCCCCTAAAAAATTACGGGTTTCGGGGGGTGGGGGGTAGGAAAATTGGATGAAGATGGTCAAAGGTATAAGATAAGTAAGTTTTGGGATGTAACGTACAGTGGGGTGACTATAGTTAACAATACTGTATTGTGTATTTGAAAGTTGCTAAGAGAGTTGATCTTAAAGTTCTCATCACAAGAAAAAAGTTTGTAACTATATAAAGTGACAGATGTTAACTAACCTTATGGTGGTAATCATTTCGCAGTATATACATATATCAAATCGTATGTTGTATATCATAGACTTATACAATATTATATGTCAATTATATCTCAATAAAATTGAAAAAAATCAAGAGTCCACCATATTCCACTGAATGGCCCTCTGAGTGAAGCTATGTATCCTCAGGCTGTTGTATATTGCTTGGATTTTCATTTTTTCCTTCTTATGGCAATTCTGAACATATAGTGGATTTAAGAAAGCATAGAATGCAGTGGATAGGCATGAATAAGGCTAAGTAAGTGTCACTAAAAATAGCATTGCCAGCAACCAGTAACTATAAATTTAAATTCTATGCAAATCCAATTCCTTTTGCTCATTTCCCCTTAACTCCTGTTAATCAAATTGGACTGAGGTAAATATTGATATTAAAAATATATGTAAATTTATATAAAAAATTTTCTCAGTTTTGTCTTTTGCAGTAAAAAGTCTCGAATTACAGAGAAAGCGATTCTTCCTCTTTTTCTGTCCCCAATCACTCTTTTGGCTGGGAGAGACATTACATTTTTCATGCCAAACCACGTATATTCCACTCTTGACTCAATTAATTATTTTCATAATCATCATAAAATATAACCATGAAACCCCTGTCCACCACTTCAAGTTTTTTTGTTCTGGAAATAAAAGTAGAAAGAGATTGTTTATGTGAGTTCCCTGTTTGCTCATGATTTAGATTTGCTCTTTGGAAAACCTTCCCAAAGATTCTGTGGTAGCCCAATAAACTGCAGATACCAGCCTCTTAACTGAAAGTTAAGAGAGTAATTAAAATATTTAAAATATTTACATGAAAGTTTTATCTAAAGAAATAAAAAAAATACTATCTGGAGACTGATTTGAGGACATCAATATAAATATAACTAACAGAAAAAAATAGTTTTTTAGCCACATTCCAAAAGTTTCCCCTTGGGGGAGAATCAGTTTTGGAGTTAATGCTCTGACAGTCTCTTTGGAGTTTCCAAGGCAGTAAGAAGGAGGGCACAGGAGGGGAATTGAGAGGGATGACAGAGAGCTCTAGAATCTGAAAAAAAAAGATACAAATGAACTTGTTTACAAAATAGAAATAGACCCACAGACATAGAAGACAAACTTGTGCTTACTAAAGGGGAAGGAGGGAGAGGGGTAAATTAGGAGGATGGGCTTAACAGAGACACACTACTATATATAAAATAGATAACCAACAAGGACCTACTGTATAGCACAGGGAACTCTACTCAGTATTTTGTAATAATCTATAAGGGAAAAGAGTATGAAAAAGAATATATAAATATTATGTATACATATAATATATACACATACATATATAACTGAATCACTGTGCTGTACACCTGAAACTAAGATATTGTAAATCAGCTATACTTCACTATAAATAAATAAAAATAAAATTCTACAAACAATAACAAATTAATCCGATATAATCCCCCAAAAAATAAAAATAAAAAGTTTGAAAAAAATAGGAAAGACTTTCGGGAGATATTATTTGAGACTTCACGGGGGAAATATGGCCAGAGGGAGACCCAAAGGCTGATAATCAAGAGAGATGGAGAAAAATTCAATGTGATCTGTAGTGAAATATGATACTTTACCTGATGCAAGTTCTCCTGTCTTCTCCTCTACAAAATCATTAGTAAATTTACACTGCTCACTCACGCTTTCTAGAGAATTCCTGTAGCAGGAAACTAGACAGTTACTGAATTCAAGGCTGGTGTGAGATGAAAGCAGCTGTCCACAGAAGAGATCACATATGAGGTGAGAAAAGATTTCAGTGATATGATTTTCAAGTTGGAGAATCATTTCCTTATCTAAGACCCTGCAACTCTCATAGTTTGTATGGATAGAGCAGAATCTTGGATTTTCTAAAAACATAAATCTTTATCGTATTTGAAAAAGAATGTTTAGTGTGTGCCGTCCTGGGTTTGTCAGGGATCATGGACTTGAAGACAGGAATATATAAGCATGGTGCCTGAAGTGTCTTAAACCCACAGTATTGTAATGTACGTAAACCAGTTGATTTAAGTGGGTCCGGTTTGGATTTCTGTCCCTTGCAATGAAAAGTCTCCTGTTTTTGATGCAAAGGGAAACTGTGGTTATCATCAGAAGGACAGTCAGGACAAATAGGGCCATAGGGACGAGAGGGAGAACGGATATATCTAAAAGGAAAAAATTTGGTAACTGAGGCAACTTGCCGTCCTATCTACTTGGGTCTGATCAGCATCTGAGCTCTAGTTTCAGCACTAGAGAATGGGAGAAACGTTCTATCAAATTTCACTCGTGCCTTGGGTATTGAGGAGCTAGCCAGCTGCCAACTTGCAGCTGGAGGATTAGCTGGGGAGAAATTTCTTTATGGCTGGGCTTAAGCTGGATGAGGAGGAAAGAAGTGAGTATTCCACATAAAGGTGCACAATGAATTGTTACTGTCACTCGTGGTCCAAACATCTGGGCCTTACTTCTGAGCTAACATTGGCCTTTCTCCCTTGGCCGTGCTTCAGCCAGTTTTTCCCACTTAACTGTACATACGTCCTATTCACGACCCTGGCTGAAACCACCACTTCACCCTTGACCCTGCTGGTCCAATTATTCCTCCCCCGTACCTCCCTGGTGATTGCCTGAAACTGTCATCTACTAGGCTGACCATGCCTCCCTCTTTAGCTGTGTTTGTGATTGAAGGTGTAGACTCCTGCCATCTGCTTTCTTCTCCCGCAGGCCAACACAAAGAAGTTTAATCACGGCGCTAACTATGGGTTTTCGGAGATTTTTATCCAATTTACCGCTGTGAAGGTCATCAGTGGAGGCTTGTGTGTGGCAATAACAAATGCTTCAGATCAGGGGAAAGTATAAGGACAGAGAGAAGACACAGCTTGGCTGAGAATGGGGAAGCAGAATTACAGATGATTAATAGTATTTATTTTCACACTCTCTCCATGAAAAAAAAAATCTCTGTTGTCCTTTATTCTATCTCCTCAAATTAGTGGAAGAGTGCTACTCATGATTCATCAGTGATTCAGGATGAGCTGCCATGCTGATTTCTACTCTTTGTCCTCTGGCCCATCAGGGCCCAAGTCAGAGGAGTTTGTTGACCTTAAAAATAAAACAGCCAGTTATTTTACCAGCAAAATGCATTTATTCTGGAAGAGTAGAGGAATTGCAAGTTGGAATATGCAGGCTATGGCAAAACCATAGGCAAATAAAGGAGAGGAACATTACTTTATATAGAAAAAGGAGGAAGCTGGGAGGAGCTGCTTCCAACAAAAATCCATTGGAGGAAAGTGAGAGTTCGGGGTGACAGTTTCTCATTGGCTGGGCCTGTTGCTGATCTAGGAGACAATCTTCCTTCCTCCTGTTGGAGATGTAGGGTAGGTCTCTTCCTGTTTGCCCTCTTCCTATGGCAACGAGGGGTAGTGCCTGAGAGCTCCCTCTTCGGGACTCCTCCTTCAATGAGGTTTCCTTTTATGAATTTTCACAGGGTCAGTTAAATAGCAGAATGCTGTTAGTTATTAAAACTTGTTTTGTCTCGCAAACTCTTCACTTTTTTTTTCCTATAACTCCTTCCAATCTGGCCTTCACCTCAACCCTCCAACAAAACAGCTCTTGTCAAGGTCACCAAATGAACTCCACTTTTGAAAATCCAGTGGGAAGTTTTCAGGCAGCTAACTTGACTCGTCAGATCCTTTTTCGTCCTGGATATGTTTTCTTCACTTGCCTTCCAGGACACCACACACTCTAAGCCCCAGCCACTTCCTCCCTCCCCCCACTAAGTAGGTGCTTCCTTCCAGCCTTTTTTCCCTGATTCCTCCTCTTTCCCTTCTTTCAACACTGGTGTACCCTGGGGCTCAGTCTCTGGACCTTTTCTCTTCTACACTCACTGTGTTGGTGATATTTCATCTAGTCTCAGAGCCTTCAGTTCTTTCTGTATACAAATGCTTCTTTAATTAATATATCTGACCTGGACTTCCCTCCTTAACCCTCAGCTAATATATACAATCATTTACTTTTACTGGCTCTAGTTGGATGCATATTAACTGTAACATATCACTATTCAACCTCCTCCTCACATAGGCCTCCTTATCTCAGCAAGTAACACGGTCTATCCAGTTGCACACACCAAAAACCTTGAGATCATCCTTGAATCCTCTTTGTCTAACACCTCATATCCAGTTTACCAGCAAATCCTACTGGGTTGACTTCAGATTATTCTCTGCCAATACTACCCTGGTCTCAGACATCAGAATCTTTTGTCCTAAATAGCCTCCGACCTGGTTCCTTGTTTGTACGTTTGCTCTTCTAGAGTTTATTCCAAACACAGCAACTAGAAATATTCTATTGAACACAAAATCAGATTATGTTATGTCCTTCCTCAAAACTCTCCAATATTGGGCTTCCCTGGCGGCGCAGTGGTTGAGAGTCCGCCTGCCGATGCAGGGGACACGGGTTCGTGCCCCGGTCCGGGAGGATCCCACATGTAGAGACTGGCTGAGTGAATGAATCAATGACAAAAATAAATTGCTATTTCTATTACATAACCTTACCCCTTCCTCCAAAGAGAAAAATTTAGTTAATAATGTTACCCTCTGTAGGCAGTTTTGAATTTAGACACATTTTTCCCCCACTCATTTGTATGCATCATGGTTTTATCGTATATGTTTCCAGACATTTAAGTATTTAAAATAAGCAAAGTTGATGAGGACAAAAAGCTGATGAGAGCTAAGGTCTCCAGGATACTAAATGTAAACAAAAATTTAAATATATAATGATTATAAAAGATTTAGGGGGAAAATCACATTGGGGGGATATAAAATCAAAGGAAACATTTAAAAAATTAAACAGGTAGATATAGATATATTTTTTAAAATCAAAGCCAGATGACAAATTTTCATTCTTGTTATTGATTTGCTATGAAATCTTTAGATTATAGATAATATAGTAACTTGGAGCCAAAAAGGGTTTTGTTTAAGTCAAGAAATGCTTTACCTCACCCACATAATGCCAATTGGAAGAGTTCTGAGACTATTACATTCAACAGCCTCTGACCAACTTTAACAAAGTGTGATGATATGTCTGAGACATCATTTTTCTGCTAAAACATTAATGATATCTAAGCCAAGGCATTGAGCAAAGGAAAAGCTCAGTGTTAAATGGGGAAATTCCACTTAAGTATCACTTTAATCAATGGAGACAAGAAACCTTTCTTGGTTATATTAAAATCAGTTTAGGGAATGTATTTTATCAATAATTTACCTGTAAGCAAATTAAATCAATTGGAGATTTTCAAACAGAATTTTGTAAAATATATCCTAGTGATTTTTTTCTTTCATAAAAGGAGTATTTAAGATTATCCTCAAAGGACAAGCTTTCAATAATTTGAGCTTCATCCTTGGAATCCCAGAGGCTGAGATGGTGGAATGTAGGTTTATGCTTGCTAATAATGAGGAGGAACACTGAGAAGATACCAGATAAACCCGAGGGTAAACCTGCAAATGTCTGGCTTCTTATTTACTGCTGAATCCATCGCTTGCTATTTGTGTCTGCCAACCCCAGAGACTTCCAAGAACGAAAAGTATCCTGGGAATATGTGAGGCAGTACTCTTCTTCCCCCTATTTACTTCCTTTCTCTCAACCTTGGTCTACCCTCCTGTTAGCTTCTCCTATCTAGCTGGACTCAATCCTTCCAGAAGTACTCTTAGTTAAACAGACACAAGCATTTTATGCAGACACAACACTTCCCCCACACTCACGTGCATACACGCACACACACACACACACCTTATCCTATGCTTATATTAATACATTTCGTACTACAATATATGGTGCTTCTATAGACAAGAGTACCAATAAACTAGTTTATAGACCCTAAGACCAACATTGGCGGAAGCTGAAAAATGAAATATTACATCCACATCTATTACAATCTTTTTAAATAAATTTATTTATTTTATTTATTTATTTTTGGCTGTGTTGGGTCTGTGTTGCTGGGTCTGTGTTGCTGCACGTGGGCTTTCTCCAGTTGCGACAAGCAGGGGCTACTCTTCATTGTGGGGCGCGGGCTTCTCATTGTGGTGGCTTCTCTTGTTGTGGAGCACGGGCTCTAGGCGCGTGGGCTTCAGTAGTTGTGGCATGTGGTCTCAGTAGTTGTGGCTCACGGGTTCTAGAGCTCAGGCTCAGTAGTTGTGGCGCACGGGCTTAGTTGCTCCGCGGCATGTGGGATCTTCCCGGACCAGGGCTCAAACCCGTGTCCCCTGCATTGGCAGGTGGATTCTTTTTTTTTTTTTTTTTTTTTTGCGGTACGCGGGCCTCTCACTGTTGTGGCCTCTCCCGTTGCGGAGCACAGGCTCCGGACGCGCAGGCTCAGGGGCCATGGCTCACGGGCCCAGCCGCTCCACGGCATGTGGGATCTTCCCAGACCGGAGCACGAACCCGCGTCCCCTGCATCAGCAGGCAGACTCTCAACCACTGCGCCACCTGGGAAGCCCAGCAGGTGGATTCTTAACCGCTGCACCACCAGGGAAGCCCCAATTACAATTTTATTTGTCAATTATACCTCAAAAAATCTAGGAAAAATAAAATAAAATACATAATTTTCAGATTGAGAAATAAATAAGTTAACAGGATTTATTTTATTTTATTTTTAATTGGTGTACAGTTTCTTTACAATATTGTGTTAATTTCTACTGTACAGCAAAGTGAATCAGCTATACATATACATATAACCCCTCCTTTTTGGATTTCCTCCTCATTTAGGTCACCACAGGGCACTGAGTAGAGTTCCCTGTGCTATACAGTAGGTTCTCATTAGTTATCTATTTTATACATAGTATCAGTAGTGTATATATGTCAATCCCAATCTCCCAATTCATCCCATCTCCCCCTTCCCCCTTGGTATCCGTATGTTTATTCTCTACATCTGTGTCTCTATTTCTGCTTTGTAAATAAGAACAGGATTTTTAATTATATGTAATTCACTGATGTTAAATATTGAAGAAATGTTATTATATGTTAGGCTATAAAGATAAGTGTTAGGCTATAGTTTGCTTGAGAATATTATTTGTTGAAATTATTTTTTTCTGCAGGGCTTAAATTTCCTTTATCTTATTATCTTGGTTAACAGGATTTTTTCCCCTGCTTTCTCCTTTCCTTCTACAGTCTCCTGGAGACTGTAGAAATGGATGTTTTATTCAATCTATTTATACGTATATTAGGAGCTTTTTAGCAAATAGTTTGTGAAAGAAAGGAGAGAATCACAGAGGGGAAGTTTACATGAGAGTTTTTGTTTCTCTAAGGCAAAGGGTAGGTTCTAAGCTCAGCACAGGTTGAGGTTCCCCAGGTCACAGGTGTTGCTGGGCTATGAGAACTGTACCCCAAATGAACATCCTCACCCTTCAAAGGAAGTGTAGACAGATATTTTCACATCTAACCACCAGGCTCATTTCTCATCTCAGGTTTCTGTAAAATTCCCTGCATTTTAATTGCCCAAATTAAAGGGTTAGAAAATCAGTCATAATAATAATTTTTAAAACGTTTCCCACAAAATCGTCATCGATTCCTAATTTTCCATTCATCAGTATGTCTTGTCCAAGTCTCCTACATGCTAGCACTGTCCTTGATACATGAATTAGTTAATGTACAACCACAGTGGATTGTGTATGTCAATTTCTGTCATCTAAATGGCTCCTGTTCCTTTGAAACTCTTCACAAAAACTCTTTGGAGTGTTTTGCACACAGTGGCCAGTTTTGAAAGACCTTTTCTAAAAAAGAAAACTACTCTTTAGAGGAAACATAAATGAAATAGCCATCAAAATTCGCTATGCCCCTGCGAAAGGTTGAATTCAGAGAGTTAAGTGAAGTACTTCATCCAGAGCGCCGCTATGATGTGGATGAAATGAAATGAAAGCAATCTTTATGTGAGAAAAAAATCTAGCCCCCAAGAAATCTTATAAATGCTTACTAGTTCAGTCTTTAAACTATGAGTCATGAGCCACGATTAGTGAAGTATTCCTCTTCAGCTTTCAGTAACCATGAAGGTAGTTTTTATAAAAGTAGTTTTTACCCTGCCCATAGTGATAACTAGAAAAGATAAACTCCTACACAAGGTAATGGCGAGGGCAGCGTGAGAGGAGGTTCCGATCTGTGTGGGAAGCTGTAGGTGGTCAGGGACGACTCAAGAGTCCAAGATCAGCCTCCTAGTCATCTAGCTTTAGCAGTTCCCAGCTACTTTTTAGTTGCTTGGTTGGTCTGTTTTCTCTCTCTCTCTCTCTCTCTCTCTCCCTCACATTCAACACATATGTTCGAAAAACAGCTTACAGTTCTCATTAAAACACTTGAGTTTGCATGAACTTGCATCAGCGAATGGAATAAATTATTAAGAGCTTATTCACACACATTTTATCATTCAAGCCATATGTTCCTGTAAATATCTTACTGAGTTGTTCCATTTAAAAATAAAGATGCTGTGTCATTCAATGTATTAAATTCAGCTTTTCATCTGAAATTCTCCAAGGCCTTGACTTATAGTGTCATAGTTTTTTGCCAAGGAAATAATTTCTATCTTTGCATCATTCAATTTAAGATATTGTGGCTCAAAATTACCTTAGCAGAGAATGCACTCTCCCACAGAAACACTTACTGGACAGGAACTGATATTCTGAATGTTCTTTTTTCTTCTTCTTCTTAAAAGAATTAGCACATGGCACAGGGAGATCAGCTCGGTGCTTTGTGACCAGATAGAAGGGTGGGATAGGGAGGGTGGGAGGGAGGGAGACGCAAGAGGGAAGAGATATGGCGATATACGTATATGTATAATTGATTCACTTTGTTATAAAGCAGATACTAACACACTATTGTAAAGCAATTATACTCCAATAAAAACGTTAAAAAAAAAGAATTAGCTTTGAACTCTTTATTTAAAAGGTTAACTTTTATTCTATCAAAAACCGAACAATCTCAAACTTGCATATTTTGTGTGCTTTGTGTAAATGTATTATATGTGTAAGTATCTATGGCTTTATATATATTTTGTGTATGTGTACACACACATAGAAAGGTAAATGAAATAAAACAGGAGTCATAGTAGAACATTACATTTTCACAACTCTTCTGTTATTTTTACAATCCTACCACCACCAGAAAAGGTCTCTGGTGGGCACTGAAAATCTAGCAGATGGAGATGACTACATGCACCCTTAGTTTCCCTAGAGCTTTGAAATGATCGTGAGGCCAGGCTTGTCTGTCATTCAAGGAGCCCTTCTGCTCTGCTTTAATACGGGGCAGTTAAACTGAGTGCAATGCTTACTTCCCGGGTCTCAACGCCTATCACCACAACCTGAGGAGGTAAGAAGGTACTTCCTCTTTATCCACAATTTTGGCACAAGTTTCTTTGACCAAATTTCCAGAAATTAGCTCAAATCATCCACCCAGTTATATCTGAGAGCCCAAGGGAACCATATCACATACCCTCCAGGATAAAGATCTCAGGCTTTCAGATTCCAGAAGACTTGACCTACAGTCACTCAGCTGCCATGGCTGAGAGACCCTCACAGGCTTACGGTCCTTTGAGACAGCCCTCCAGCATGACTCTGCTGGTGTTCCCTAGGTGGCCTCGGAAGGGTGCTGCCGTCCCTAATTATCAGCGCGCAACTAAGACCAGGATGTGATTTTTACCAGAATTTCCTGAAGAGTTAAAGATGACAGACACAAACTCCAAAAGCAGTTTACAACTGTTACTAGAGACCCAAACATGACCCTTTATAACACCGGGTAGCCTGCGGTTGAGGATGGCATAACCCCGGACTGACAGGAAGCTTCAGACATCCACACTTCAGAATCCAGGCTCTGTTGAAGGGAAATGTTCTCTTCTGCCCAAGCTGATTGACAGAGTGCTTGCTACGTTCTCGTTACTTTATAGGCACCACCTTCAATCCTCACGACACCATGGTGATATAACCACCACCATAACAATCCTCTTCACGGCCGACGAAAATAAGGCCCAAAGAGGTTAAAAGTCATGTTGCTGAAGATCACAAAGCCACGATTTGAAAAACCAAAGTGCCTGACTCCCTCACTTCAGAGATCAAGAGGCAACTAAAACTCTGGTAGTGTTCAGACAGCTGACCTCAAATAGGATTTAGTAAAATTCTGACAGGTTACTGGGTGAAGGGGATGGCGGGCACTTGGCTATGAGGAGGGATCCAGGAGAGGGAGAGAAACACCCCATACTCTGCATGGGCTTGGAGGAAGCACTGACTCTGAAAGAGAACCTACTACTTCGGCCCTCCGATCTTTGCAGGGTTAAGGTTTATGACTCTGAATCCAGAGAAAAAGACCTTCCTCCAAACAGCTGAGCCGCACCTGCCTCACCTTGTGGCAGGAATCCCAACACATCCTAGCACTGCACCCCCAGTGTCGTGAGCAGCAGTAGGGAGCAAAGAGAGAGAGAGAGAATATTATTTCTATTGTCCTTAAGAACACTTCCTATTCTAAAGAATAGGAATATGCTTACGGGTAAGCATCAGGTAAGCCATAGTCCATCTGCTGGCTTGGACTATAAAGGTGAATATGTCAGAAGTTAGAAGTTACACTGCTATCTTGCAGAGACGTAGAAAGTGATGTGTACGCTGTAGAGCCTAAAGCTAGACCCTGGGGACCCAAAGGCCAAGGCTGAGGATATGGTGCGTGAACTCCACGAGAGGATGGTCACCACTGGAGAGAACAGAGGCCAGAGGTGAACAAGCAATAGTGGGTCTCCACCAGGTGGGCCGTCAGGAGTCAAGCAGTAAGACCCAGGCAAGTTACTCATCAGTGAGACAGACGAGAATGCACGTTCTCACCTCCTCAAAAATATGAGTGACAGTTTGTAGTTATGCTCATTTGATATAATTAAACTCACTGCAGATGGTATAATTCTCTGCATTGTCATGTGGATTATACGACTACTCTGAATATACAGCCATCTTAGCGGCCCATTACGTCATTTCCTCTGCTCTCTCAAATTTTTCATGCAACAGTTTCATCTTCAAGTCATAGCACTGTTACCTTCAAGATTCTGCAAGCACTAAGCAGCAATTATAGTGACAACAATTCCTGTAGAATTTATGAAGTGTGTGCTCAAGTTAAAGCCTGAGCTGAGAAAATGGAATGCCTTTATGAGATTTTATTGCAGAAATCTCTACCCTAACAACATGATACTATCTTCAAGGTGATTAATGTAGGGCCAAGATAGCACACTTCTTCCCCAGTCAGGGTATAAAGATGATTACTGACGATGTCCAAATATTCCTAAACAACATATTTTGGCTCTACCCTCTAAGTATAACTGAACTTGACTTCATAATCCCAAACTCTCAGACTAACAGTAGAAGAGCATCTTTCAAACAGAGCTTCCAGAGTTGTACAGGCATCACCAGCCAACCAGCAATCCTGTCTAAAGAACAGTGTCCATACGCTAACACTACAATCTGCCTTACTTAAAATGACCTTCCCCTGGAAGTTATGTTTTACTAAACTTTCCAGACTCTGACCCAATACAATTTAGTGCTTTTGTTCAACCACACACATGCATGATCTCAAGTCATCGTTTCATTTGTCAAGATTACTAACAAATGGCAAATGGATGAAATCATACTGAGCGAATTTCTCCAGGTCAGAGACAGACTGTGATTCTCGTTTCATTCACATATAGTTTTTTATAAGTAAACAGTTATGTCATTGATCCCTTCCAAATATTTTCAACTCTATTGTAACTGCTACATCCATGTTTACCTTGATCCCTCTTCTTTTTGGCCAGCTTAATTTTGCTGTCTAGCTGTAACCATCAAAGTGAAGAGTCAAAAAGAATTTTCAGTCCAGGATAAAACCTTTAATCTCCAACATGTCTATTCCATGACTGTGATGACGTGGACCCAGAGAAAAGCACTGGGAATTGGATGATTTCAGTTGGGGCCTTTGACCTGTTCCACCTTCTACTGCTCATACCAAGCAAGCTTAAAGCGTCACCTTACTCTCCCCCTGGGGTTTTCCTAACAGTGGGCAGTAGCATACTGTTTAGCTCTGTACAACTTTCCACTCATAGATACAGACCCTTTTTAGGAAGCAAAAAACCAAGTAAGAAATTTTAGTATCTCATCTCAAGGGGTTCTGGGTACAATAATTTTTCTTACTCCTGACCCTCATGGCTGATTCCAAGATGCGACAACCGACTCTGACCCAGCTCCTTATCGGAATGCTTTGGCTTGTTTATTTCTTGGTTCTCATTCCTGAATTTCTCCAGTAACTTAATATCCTGATTCATTGGTTTGAGTGAGTTTTTGTACTAATTGGCAAGTCAGGCCTCCCAGCCTCCCACAGGAAGCCCCTGATGCCCACAACTTACCCATACAGCACTCTAGCAGTACCAGTGCTGCCTGGTAGTACTAATACTGTCTAGTAGTGCTGTCAGCTGACGCTGAATCTATGCTGAGGCATTTCCATTAAAGTTCTAGCAACTACTACAACAGTTGCTTTCTCATTGCCACTTGTTTCGGAGCTGCCTGCCCATTTGAGGACATTATGTACATTTATTTTAAAAAAAGTTGTCTTCTACTTGTAAATTTGCTCAAAGCTTCACCTCACTTTTTTTTTTTTTTTTTGCCCCATTCAAGCTCTTAGCCTGGGTACATTCTTGAGGGCTGACTTTGGCAATACGTCCAGTAGAGAGTAGAGACAGCCCCCATCTGCAGATGTGAGTCTCACACTCCCAGGCTACTTCTACGTATCACGCCCAGTTGAATTTCCTTAGGCAACAAGTGGAGACGTGGGTTTTTTGTATTTTTTTTTTTTTTCTGGAAGGTTTTTAGGAGGTTCTTTGTAAGAAAAGCCATCAGGGTGAGAAAAGAGCCCAGCTTTTCCAAGAAGCACGGCCACAGATGTCTTTGTGAGCGAGCAAGGACAATACGGCAGGCAGCTGCTGGGTCCTTCGGCTGCCTCTGAGCAGGCAGGGGCAGGTCCCCGGAATCACCCCTCACAGGGGCAGCCAAGCGTGCCTTTTCGAGAGGCAGGAAGTGAGAAGCGTGGGTGGGCAGGGCGTTCGACAGAATTTTGAGGAGTGGTTTCAGAATGAGGCAAGAAGGACTCCAGATCTGCTCGATGGATTCTAGAGCGAAGGACAGGAGATTGTGCCGTTTTGTTTATTTTTCTCACAAGGGGTGCTGTGGGCTGTGAGATACCCTTTAATGTTTTTCAAAAGACAAAAATAGGGCTTCCCTGGTGGCCCAGTGGTTGGGAGTCCGCCTGCCGATGCACGCAAGCTCGTGCCTCGGTCCGGGGGGATCCCACATGGCGGGGAGGGCCCGTGAGCCATGGCCGCTGAGCCTGCGTGTCCGGATCCTGTGCTCCGCAGCCCGAGAGGTCACAACAGTGAGAGGCCCGCGTGAAAAAAAAGAAGACAAAAATAAAACCAGAATTAAATTTTAATGTTTGATGGTTATTGTACATTTTTTAGTGTCTCATAGGGCAGTCTATCACTTAGTATTTGCTGTGTAGCAAATCACTCTAAAACTGAGTGATGTAATAAAACAACTAATTATTTAGCTCGCAATTCTGTGGACTGCCAGTTTGGCCTGGGCTCAGACAGGCAGTTCTTGTCTCAATGGGACTCATATATGTTTGCAGGCAGCAGCTGGTCAAGAAAGGCAATTACGCTTTGGGGGGTTGCTGGCAATTAACTAGGCAGGAGGTGGGCGGCATCTGGGATACACGTCTCTCCTCTTGTTGGGAGAAACTGAAAGGTCGCATTGCTTCTACCAGCACTAGGGTAGAGTCTCTTTCTCTGCTGCCTGAATCTGGGCTGGCCTTGTAGCTTGCTTTGCTGATTTAATGTGTAGGAAGCCAAGTTGTATCATTTCTGAGCGTGTTTGCTTCTGCTCTCTTTTTTTAAGAACGCTACCAGGTTACCAGTGAAACAACGATGAAATGTCATTCAACTCTGAATTGCAATATGGGGGTGAACACACGGTTCGAACCTGGCTACTTCAGGTAGAGAATCAAACTTACATGATATTGTGTTGCTTCAATAACTTAAGGAAAACTCGATATCTCTCACATGAAGTTGTGAAGCTGTCATCAGTTTTCACCCAACATCCACGAAGCACTAAGTTTCCTGAGAAATGACAAATAGCTAAGTGGGTAACCTTCTTGCTTGGATTATTGCAGATGTAATTGCTCTGCTTCACTAATTGATCCCAGATTCTTTATGGAGGTGGCTACTACTGTGTGACTTGTAATCAAGCAAGCTTTGAATTATGGGCATAAGGTCTTTCACCATAAACTGGACAAATTCACAGAGAGCGTGCATCTCTGAGACCCTAAGGAGAAGACGGAGTCTTGTAAACTGTACCAGTGACACAAGACAGGATGGAAGTCTCAGAGGCTGAAAAAAACCAGCAGGCAGAACAGAGGTTTCTGGAGGTGGTCCATGATCTCAGAGACACACAGTCCACGTAGAATGACCTCACTTCCCAAGAACAAGTGATTCAGAGTACAGTGAAAGGATTCTCATGGCTTCGGGTTCCCATTCCAATTGGAAGGCAACCTGTGGTCAAAGAATGTCGCCTGCCATGTCAGTAAACAAAGGATGTTGGGGCCATCTAGCCCTCAGCCACTGCAGCTGCCCTGACTGTGCACCCTGAGGGGATTCAGGATGGAAAAAACCAGGACGCTGGCCCTGGACAGCTAAGGTGCATATCAAAGGAGTGATCTCAATGAGCCCAGACTCGTGCATCTTCCTGTACATAGAAAAGTGCTAAATTCATTAACTTGAGATAGCTGGATTTTTTTTCAATTAACAGTAATCTTTTGATATTCTGCCTGGTTTTTGTTGTAAAAACTCCTGTATACCCTGGCTTCTCCCTCACCTCTTTGGAGCAGTCCCTCAGACCTCTGTGAGAGGCTATCTCCCGTGCCTTGAGAGGCTATCTCCCGGGCCTAAGTCCCCAGTAAGTTGGCCAAATAAAACATGATTCTCAACTTTTAGGCTGTGCATTTTTTTTTCAGTCGGCAAACCATAACAGATCAACTGGGAGAAGTGAGAGGAAGATGTTTGACAAAGGAGAAGAAAGGTCCAAGTGGAATATACTTATGGCTAACGATGGCTGAAGAATCTTGATTATTCCCACACTAACATGAAGTATAAAGAGATGAGTCTTCTGTGGCTCTCCAGGAGCAACATAGAGGATGGAGAGTCAATCCCAGAAAATGCAGTGGACTTTGAGAGCTGCAAATAATGCCACAGCTTCTAAAGTCAGGCCCAACAAACAAGAACCTGGTGGTGGAAATAATCAGGTTCCCCTATACTAATCAGCAAACATCCCAACCGCAACTTACTGTCCAAGTCCACACCCTCCTGTCAGCCTGGACCTCAGACTGTGGCTACATTTACAAAGTTGACTTCATCAGCCTGAGATGGGTCACAAACAGGAGGGCTGCTTACCCCCGGCAATTCACAAACCCTGCCATGAATGGGCAGCTAAAAGGCTGCCTCCTTGGTAATGTTCTGTTTCTTGAACTGGGTGTTGGTTACACAGGTATATTCAGGTTTTAAAAATTCATCAAGCTGTATGCTCATGATACATGCACCATTTCTATATATTAATACATCCATAAAAAATTTAAAAGAAAAAATGACTACTCCCTAGATGCTTCCAACACTGGGGTTTGGACATATCTCTGACTTTGCTTGTAACTGTGAGATGATATTTTCCAGAGAAACAAATATTCCTTTTTCCCATTATCTGTGGTCACAACCCTAGGAATAAAAAAAGAAATCATGCAGACACTTCCCCAGCAAAGCCTGGCAAAGGCAGGGGAAGTGCAGTGACACTGACCAGGGAAGAAGGAGATAAGGTTTCCTGCTGGACTGTGAATAGAAGCCCTGCGAGGAACAAAAGGAGTCTGGACTTCCTTGAAACAGAGGGTGACATAGATTTCATTTGGGTGTCACCAGGAAAACTCCATGATCACTTATTGAGAGAAGAGCAGTCACAGAGACAAAACTTTTACATTTTGGAGGATGGGTTATAAAACACCCCAGTTCTCCACCTGTGAGTCTTTCAGCTGTTGTGTCTCTTTTTGCTTTTAAACTATTACCACACTCACATAGGACACTTCACACTTGACCCTGTGCTCACAGTACGTGTGGAAGGTTTCCCCCGCAGCAAGTAATTCTCTGCCACATCAGCTGGGTGTCCACGAATTCAGCTCAATTCTGGTAGGGCGGAGGGATTGAAATGGAGAAGTAAAAGGGTAGAGAAAAACCAGAAATAGCGAAGGCTTTTAAGTTTAGCTTTGAATCTACTTCTCACCCCAACTGACCTCAGAAATTCTGGATTTATTTGTGTAACAGTCATAAAATCACTCTGTGGGATAGTGTGAAAAATATGTTTCTGCTACTCATAAACCAGGGTCTGAATCTTAGCTATGCTAATTACTGGCTGAGAGAAGGTGGCTCAGATGGGTCCTTCAGTTCTCGGCAGGGTTGAATTGGACACCTGCACCTACTCTTGTTCCGTTCTCCTCTCTTGTTGGCTGACGCCTGTGTTGAATCAGGTGTCAAATATTTTGAATATTACCTCTGCTTCTCTGAGCTTCCTTTTCCTCATGGATAATAGGGGGCGAGTGACACCTTATTTGCTAGTTACTGAAAAGAAAAAATGAGACAATGCAGCGCTTCTCAGACTTTAGTGTTCATTAATGAGATCCCCTCTTATAGCTACCTGGAGATCTTGTTAAAATGCAGAATTTGATTCAGTAAGTTTGGGTTGGGGCCTGAGATTCTGCCTTTATTACACCTTCTTACAAGTTTTTTGCTGGTCCAAAGACCTCACTTTAAGTAGCAAGGAGATAATGTTTGTAAAGCAACTGGTACATAATAGACGATCAGAAATTATTGCTAGTCATTATTTTCAATTATTATCATCAAACTCATAAATGTAAATTGCTTCCATTTATATTTAATTACCATGCAACAAAATAATCATAAGTTATTAAGTTATGCGCTACCTTTTCTTATAAACTTGGCTTAATTTCAGCAATGGTCTCTGTCCATATGTGTTTATTCTTTATATTACATGGTTCATTTATACACAATTTTAAAAACCACAGAGAGAATGACACGAAAATCACTTCAACTTATAATGTTTCTCTCTCTCTCCATTTTAGTATATAAAGAAGAAACTATAATTTATTAAACTGCAAGAGATATTCCTAGTTTCACCCAATCAAAAAATATTATTGTCACTAGTAATACTTGTGAGCTTCATCCAGTAACAAAATATTATGCTCAATAATGATACCAATTATTATGTGTACGGAGAAGAAATAAACCAAATAATAATAATAATTTAGTGCACCAAATTATCTGAAAATGGTGTTGTCTTTTGAAATCACAGCCTTATATCAGAAGTTCTTTCTCCATTTTTTCTCTTTCCTTAATATAGTTGTATACTCTTAAACTTTGCCTAAGTCCTATGTTTGACTTTTGTAATTAAAAAATTAAAGGAAAAATATTTATTATTTTGGGTCCTTGTTTACTCTTGACTTTCCAAAACGCTAACATCTTTGTAAAATAGAGAGAATTTCCTTCAGAGTGAAGTACTTTCCCTTACTGTCAAACATTTTTACAGAACAATGAAGGACATGATGAGAACAGTTTTTCCTAAGGCCTAGTTACTCCTTGGCAGTAAATTCGGCATTCAAGTGTACAACTATTAATTGTGCCGGGAGTCCAGCTCTTCTGAGTCTTTAATACTTTGGTTTAAGAGCTGAACGAGTTAATATAATTCCATGAGTAGTATCCACTCAGAGTAGACACGTGGTGGAACAATGTGAGCGTTAAATTTTTGTGAATTTTGTGAATTTTTTTTTTCTCAACTGTACAAGGGAACTTAAGAAGCATAAACCAGTCAAACTGGAAATGTGTTGTTTGCTATTTAGGGTGTTACCAAATTATAGAATCTTTGACCTGGATGGGATTTTCAGGCATCATCTGTCCCAGTCTCATTTTTAGGAAAAGGAACTGAAATCTCTGAGGGTTAAATGAGTCTGATTTGTAGTGAGGTTGTTAGAATGAATGCCATGGGAGAATAATGCATTGGTTTAAATTAAACTTCTATAAACAGATCTCAGCATTTTGCTCCTTGGTGTACAAAATTATTTCCAATACAAGCTTCAAAATTATCTTGTGAGTTTCAAAGTGCTGGAGGGAAAGTTTTACATTTGTTATGTAACCTTCTGAGTCCTTTGCAATAAAACACTGAGGGCCCCTCCCAAACTTTAGCACAGTAAATGGCTTTTCCTTAAAATATCCATAAAGCTAATTATTTTAGTAACTGTTGCTACAGTTTTAAAGTTCCTGTCTATTCCCAAGTGTGCAGACCCCGCAATGCTGTAGATTTGGAGTTAAGATCTGAAGATCACATGAAGACCATTGGCTGTAAATGAGGGCCACAGAAGGTAGAAATCACAGCTTAAGATCAGAAGTTATTTTTCTGTTTTAGATTTTCAACTGAAAACCAGAAAATGCTGTAAGAAATATGTCTCTTCAAGTGGGATGTGTAGGCCTTCTAATATCCAAATTCAGTTTTGGCACAGATGGAGAATGTATAAACGATTCAGTGTTGGTCTTATAAAATTTGGTCCAAAATGCCTGACTTCTAAGTTAATGCTCTTTGGGTGGTAATTCCTGTAAAGATAGGAAGGATCAAAAGCAAATTTAATGTTGAAAACAGGTATGGTTCCTGAATTTGGATGAGAAAGTATATTCATGCATATTGAAAACAGGAAGGAATACAGTTGTGGTGAGGGTAAAAGTCTAAGAGGTTGAGTGTCAAAGAGCTCTCCTGGGATGTCTCTACACTGTCAACACCTGGGGTTGCCTTTTAAAGATCACCATGTCTCTGGGCCTGGCATATAGTGATAACTAGACTTTGGTCCCAAACAGCTGCATTTCTGATTTATCTACAGCCATGATTCATATTCATTCTCTCATTCTCTTTAGAAATAAGATGTTTGCCCCTTCTCTCCCACTCTGGATGCGCAGGCCCAGCAGCCATGGCCCACGGGCCCAGCCGCTCCGCGGCATGTGGGATCCTCCCGGACCGGGGCACAAACCCGCGTCCCCTGCATCGGCAGGCAGACTCCCCACCACTGCGCCACCAGGGAAGCCCTGTTATATCCTCTTTTATGGTAGAATTTTTCAGAAAAAAAAAAGCATATCTAGTCAGGAAAAAATGATATTTCAATGGTTTACATTATATGCTATTTAGCCGTTTGTTATATACACTGGAGTTTTTTTTTAAAAAAAGCATGCACGCACGCGCGCGCACACACACACACACACACACACACACAGTAGTGAGGAAGAACTCAGTGAAAATGTGTAGAACTACTCAATTCCTTAAAATTTTTTTCCATTGGGAAAAAAAAGAATGGACAAAAAAATCAAATTTAACCATTATAACTTGAGTACAACTGTTCCCAGATTTTTATGATGGGGTATTCAGTTTTGCAAAATGATGACAAAAATGATCTGTTCTCTATGTCGATTTTCATCCAGGTGAAATTTTATCACATAGTGAAATCAGTTCTACTCCTGGTTGTTATGGGAGTTTGAGAGAAAAAAATGCCATTTTTTTAATGAAGTAGAAAGCCCAAATTAATACTAAGGTTTATTCTTCATAAACTAGGCTAGGAGACAGTAGAGCAGAAGTCACAATATTACTCTTCTGGTTGGATAGCCATCCAGCTGAGGCTCCTGGCACAACTATCTCCGTCCTTTAAGTAATACTACAGGTGATGTCCTGAAGTTTTAATGGAAATACACTCTCTAGTTTGAATCTCTCATGGAAACAATGAGGACCAAAGTTTGGCGAGAGGTCATGGCTTCCCTCTTGAAGGACTCTGGAGGATTATCAAACGTTTCTTATCTGCAGGAAGCTGTCACCCAACAAATGGAATCTAGTTTGAACAACTCCTGAGGACCCTGTATGTTAATGGAACAAACATTGCTACGTTCGTTTTACCACATTTCTTTTAAAACCTTATGATGATGAAGCCTTTGAAAGTGAATTTCTCAACTGTAGTACCTACATGATTGTCTCCATTCAACCTCCACTCTTACTCATGATTCGGAATCTGGGATGTTGAGAGGCTGGGAGGAAAAGGAGCCTGAGTTAGGGGTAGAGAGGGAGAGGAGAGGGCCTGGAATCATGCCAGAAAGGAAGCACATTGCCTGTCTTCCTCAGGATGCCTGCGGACTGCCCGCTCACGAGGCACAGCTGAGGCCCATGGGAGCCTGATTACCGAGCGACACATTCAGCTCATCTTTAGAGACAGGTTGGATTTGCCCTTTCCCAAGCCTAAAGCTGGGAAACTTCCTTACCTTAGCCTCTTTAATACTCTTAATATTACTTCCAGACCAAGGAAGAAATACTGAATATGACTCTCTTCTTCCCAAACTCAACTCTCAGTGGCCTTGTCTCACACTTTACCACTCTCGGTTTCTCCGTTTTCCCCCTTTTCCCTCAGACACTTGCACCCTCAAGCCCTGTGAAATTAATTTTGGGTCAGTCACTTTAGGTACTAGTCTTCACGTTTCATTAAATTTTTTTCAACTCATTTCCTTATTTTTCCCTGAAGGTAAATCACTAAACAAAATGCTCTTTTGTGAACAGTAAAAATCATCTGGTCGGCAGATAGCCAGCTTTTGCTTGCGATTGATGTTACGTGGCTGAGATGTGTACCAGAAGCAATGCAGTGCTTTACGGATCAGTAATGCCTTTATTTCATGACGGTGTTCTAGAGAGAGTCCAACTTCCCTTTTACAGTCAGAATGATGGGCGGTAGAGATAAGGAGATCTGTCCTTGAGTTTTAGAGACTCTCCCTTCTCCAACATTTCATGAGGTAAATGAAAATGATGTCTTATTCCATTTTCCACTGACCATCCCCCCGTCCTTCCCATAGTTTTTAATGGAAATAATCTTCTTGCTTAATTGTCAATAAACTCTGAAAGAGATGTCTATGCTCTGTCCAACACTTTTATTTGTGGGATCATTACTAGATTGGTCCTGAGACACTCTGGGAACACTTCAAAGTTTTAATAGCAGCAATTACGTGGTACATTTGCATAGCACTCTGTAATTTTTATAGAAATTTCAGAAAAGGAAAATATCAGTTAGATCTAAAGCTTCCAATCTATAAGAATGACTTGACTTTCCACCTTATTGCTGTTGGTTGATAAATGTCTCCTTGCTCTTTTGACATCACACTAAAATGGCATATCCGTGTGAAACATTAAGTAATTATTCTTCTCACATGGAAAGAAACAGACATGGTAAATGTCATTTTGTGTTAACTCAAAAGACCTTTTAGAAGACATGTTCAAAAGATTTTAGGAGACCTTAAAGCAACAGTATTGGTATTTCCAGGTCAAATATGTTTACTTTAATAACTCAGATTAAAGACATTGTTTACTTCTAAGTTTCTGTTGAGATTTTTTTTAGGTTGATTGTATGTGCAGACTACATTGCATTATAGGCTTTTCTTCTTGTGGAAAATTTTTGAAAACACAGAAATAAAGTGAAAAAATATAACAAACAGTCATGATTTCACCACTCAGTATTGATATTTATAACATTTTTGTCATAAAAAGATAATGTTGAAGTTCTCTTTGGAATCCACTGACTTTCCAAAATGTGTTTGCGGAAGTGGAATTGTAGAAGTGGGATCTTCTCATGGTGTCAGTCTATTTTTCTGAAGTACAATGCCTGTTGTGATAAGAGCTGAAATGTACCAAACAGTCAAACTCCAGTACAGTCTGTCTTCTCCAGCATATTGCCCACATGCTGTTGGCAGTTTACCCTCACCATGTCTACCAGAAAAATTAATACTCCAATATAATCAAATGGTGTAAATAACCCTAATGATTACTATTGGGTTCTTCATCCACAAGGATTTCATTTCTGAACTTGTAAAAAAATTTTTTCTTACTTTGGAGAGGTTTGCCACTGCTAAAAATTCTATGGACTATGTTCTCGTATAATGAGAAAAACATACATGATTCCTATCCTATAATGCCAGTGAAGCAATCTAGAGGCCATAAATACAATTTCCCCTCTAAGAAAACACTCAGCAACTCCTTTTTAAAAAGGGAGTGGGCTTATTTCTAAATTACTTTAAAGAATGAGTGTTTAAATGTTAACCTGGCTGCTAGCTCTCTCAGGGAAAGAAATAGGAAGATGAAACAGAGGAACATTCCTAGAAATGAGTGTGTGACCTGTGTGGTCTTTACAGTAAATTATACTAATTCTACATTTATGTTTATGTGTTGTGGCCCTATTGAGCTGATATAACTTTTCCATTAAGTGGGCAGGTGGTTTTCCTGTAGTACCCCCAAGTGCCTGAAGTGGTATATTGTTTTCTTGTTTCCATTACAGCATAGAGACTAAGAGGGAATCCTCTGTGGTACTTTCACATAGGTTGTGAATCTTTCATCTGTAGGTTGTATTTGTATCCAAGAGGTGAATATTAGTAGCCTCTTGGTGGCAGAGTGACTTTCTTAAAAAAAAAAAGGGGTTTCCCTGTGCATGGGGGGATTAACCTTTCAAAATATATGTTTCTACTTCAACCACTTACTTACTGTTTGATTCAAAGGCTGTCAAAAAGACAACCTCTCCACATCTTTATTAGACCTCGTAGTACACTTACCTAGATCTGAGAGGAACTTTCAGTATAGAGCATGGTGAGTAACGTATTCTCCTGCCTTTACTTTCATTTCGCTTACTTACCAGAGTTTGCCGTAACTTAATCTCTTTTTAAAATGCCTAGAGTTTTCATATTAAAATGGCATGTGTGATTGGTTTTTGGATTTGGTAATATTAGCAATTAAGATCTGGTTTTTTGTATTCCAGGCGGGAAATGAGATAGAATGTATAAAATGTAATAATGTGTGATGTTCTCCTTTAAAATCTTCATAGCTTTCACCAGTTAGCCCCTTTGTCCATGTCAGGTAAGAGATTTTGAAATGACACAGTTAACTATGTGATGTTATCCTATTTACTGTTTCTAACAATTCTGTAAATAATAACCAAATCGAAGCACTCATATGAATAATTTTACTATGATTGTCCTCTTAGGCAATATTGCAGGGTTCAACAATCTTGATAAAGCAATGAGCGTGCAAGGATCCAGGCAATGTGTGTCGCTGTAGTGGATAGCTTTCATTGTATTCTTCATGGTATTATAGAATCATGTTGATGGGAAGCATAAAAAGTTCTAAAAGAATGTATTTCTAAATATAAAGTCACTGGGTTGATTTATTTAAATTGTCAAATCTTCCAAAGGAGATTGGAAAATAAACTTCCCTAGGTGCAATTTAACTATAAGCAATCAGATTGACATCCAAGGAAGGTTCATTTTAAAAGCCAGCAGTGGACAAAGGGAGACGAGATGGCTGTGAACACAGTGATGATTTTTTTCATTAATCTAGCAACATTAAGTTTCTGGCTTAGCCACAAAATTTTCTGTTGTGAAATACTACGGGGCTTCGTTATTCTTGGGAATCTCAGGCAATGCCCTGTTGCAGAAACTCTGAAAGCCCTTTTTTAAATGGCAAAGCATCCAAGGACCTGTTCCCACAGCACAAGGCCTTACCATGATGGGTGACAAGCAAATATCTGTAGAATGGGTCGAAGTTAACATAGACAACTTTCAGAAATGCTCTCCTCAAATTTTTGAGGCTAATTTTTTTTAAATCGGAATTGTAACATATTTTTAAAATCCAGAAAATAACGGGAAACAAATCCTCTCATTTTCTCCTTTCCTTTTCACTCTGTATCTTTGTCTCTCTCTGTCTCTTTCCTGTCTTTCTGTCTCTCTCTCCCTCTCTCTGTCTCCCTCTCCGCTGGCTTCCCTCGCTCTCCACTAAGTCTACATTTTAATTAGTACATCATTGGCTTCCAGTATAATTATTCCATTGAAATTTGCAGTCACTGTACAATTTCCCAGCTTTAATGAGATAAATGAGGCATGAATGAGGAAGAAATAATCATTCTTAAACATGGGAAATGTAGTATTAAACTCAATTCCTCCAGTTAAAGGAACCTGAAACACAGGTGTGAGAGGGGCCTGTGGAACAACAGAAGAGACAGACACCATCCTGTATGCTTCATCAGTCAAGGTCCTTTACTCCTTGACCATCTTCTTCCACTGAGGTTAAGCATCTTTACCTAGATAGTGAGGGGGGAGGGGGAGGAGGGAATGAAGATGCTTACTAAGTTCTTTGTCAACCGAATACTTCCTGCAGAGAATAAAACCTTAGGCTTTGTTTTAACTGTTAACTTTAAAAAATTGCTCTCTAATGTTTTATGCTTAAGTGCTTTAGCTATCAATTTGTAAACTTTGTTTCCTCATTAATATTAGATAATGAAGAGGTCTCAGAGGAAAACCTGTTAGTTACGGTTGTTCTCCCATCTGTTTGGAGCTGTGACAGTTTAGATATTTCAAACATTGTTTTCATGAAGGAAGAAGGATTTAAAATAAAAGAAACATATTTTACACACATATGTCCTCAAGTCTTTAAGAAAGATGAGAGAATTTAAAAAAATGTCTTTCTACTGAAATTGCACAGAGCATGAGTCAACAATCAATTTTATTTGAAAACACTGCCAAGATGAAATATCCCCAAGGTTTTAAAATAAAAACAACATATGGGTGAAAATTATTCTAGTGGCTGCAAAGCACAGTCCCAACAAATGGATCCCTTGATTGATCTAAGAATGTAAAAAACTGTGGATGACAGAGAAAGAGTCGCAGTGGGGCAGTTAGTACACAGTTAATAGATTATTATGGTAAGTAATCAAAGTTAATTATTCTATACTTCTGCTAATCTGACACACAAATTCTGAGAGAAGAAATATATTAAGTGGCGTAATTCATAAAATACATTCAAAAGTAAATTACTCCTTTCACAGTTTTAAAATACATCTTAAATTACAAAGATGGTGAAATATTTCCTTTTGATGTGAATAAATATTGATAGGTTATGTCCAGATGACAGATTGCATGCTTACGAGGTATATCAGTACATTCTTCAGTAGGTTGCCATTTATTTTCATTTGAGTTGTATTGAGATAGCATAGTTCTTTATATATATATATATATATATATATATATATATATATATATTTGTTTGTTAATCTGGTGATAATCACCTGGACGTTAAAATTCCAAGGTAATTTCTATGTAGTCACAGATATTTAGATTTATCACAATTCCTTGATGTTAATAATAATCTTATATTATTATAATAATAACATGGTAATTAATGTTAAGTACTTATAATAATAATAACATATTATTATCATTTTGAAAGTACACAGACTCGGACATGGCTTCTATTGCTAAAAATTTGGTGCAGGTCAGAATACACTCATCTGAAGTATATTCCCATAAAACAACACCTCCTTAATCTCCCAGTTTCATGACTATCAACAAAACAATCAATACCCATAAATAATAACATACATAAAATACTCATGTCCCATAAAAATCATTTTCTCTACAGGTTTTCCAATGAGTTTTGAATGTTAAACAGTATTTAAATTCGACAATATTTATTTAGAACTTATATTCACCAGACAACTCCGGGCAAATCTCCTTGTAGTGGAGGCAAACTGGCAGTGCTTTCAAATGCAATCTCTCGTTTAATCTTTATGTTTTTCCCTTTGAAGATAGGAAGTATTATTGTTACTTCACAGATGAGGATATTGGGGCTCTGAGAGTTTAACTAATTTGCCAAAAGTCACAAAGCTTGTTGAGTATAAGAGATAGATTGGGACTCACATCTTTTGACACTTACTTAATCCAATCATTCTTTGTAATATGCATGTTAAAAAAGGTGAATTTCTAAATTGGGGTACCTCAGGGGAGTCCTTCAATAGAAGTCCACAGAAAGAGACTAATTCCCCAGATAGAGCTGGATGAAGGCCCAGAGCAAGCACATGCTTGTCTTGCTGCAGAATGAAAGGCCATGCTATGGACAACAGGACCCTCTCCATGAGGTAAGAACTGGCCATTGGTCATATTTCAGTAAGCCTCTAAGACGTTGTGTCACAAGAGATAGTGCAATATATATAACACTAGGATGACCAATTTCACAGCACCTAAGTGTTGGAAAAGTTCTTAGCCATTATAATGTCCAATCTCTTCAAATCTGTGAGATGATGATAAACAACTTATCCAGGGACAAGCAAGTTTAGTGACAGCCCTGGTAACAGAATCTTGGTCTCTTGACTCCTGATTCAGGAACTTTTCCAATTTCAGTCCCCAAATGTTAGTTTTTCATAAAGTAGTGCAGGTGCCCTGAAGTGCTTGAACAATAGAGTACCTGTGGTGGTAAAGAATTTTACTCTCTTGCTATAAAACAAAAAGACTTCTTAGAAGGAAACAGATGATGAAAGTCCCCTGATTGGGCAACTTTCTCAGAAATATGAAATGGAAAAAAAAAAAAAAACACAGCTCTTCTTTTAGGTATCTCTTTCTTTTGGTTTAGCCAAACAATGTGTAGCCAAAAGTCTCTTTCCTATTCTCGATCTCCCTTGAGCCATTACTGTAAATGAGGGTGATGTGTAATTTTCCTCTCTTCCAATTTCTTCCACAACTGTAATCAAAGGGCCTTAAGTACCTGTTTAGATATAGGGATCTTTTTTTTGCCAGAGAAAATAAATGAATGAAAACCTAGAACAAATGCTTATTTTTTTTGAATGGCATTATCGTATTCTTAAAAAACCTTGTGCATTTGCCTTATTTATCATAGAAATTATCTGAAATATTCCAGTGGAATTTAACCCTGTTTCTAGGCTAAGTGAATTCCCTTTTCTTTTTTAATTTTTTTGACTATAAAATTATTTTGATAGGGAGCTCTGGGGATAAAACTTCTTGAACATACAAACAGGTTTAAAGAGTGATTTAGACTAAACTAAGGTATTATTAGGAAAGCTTATTCAAGATTTTGTATTAAAAATGTTAAAATTCCATGTACAACTTACTGCCGGCATAATTAATATCCTTCAATTCATTCATTCAACATGTGCGGCGCATTTAGCATATTACAGACACTGCACCAGGTACCGGGGATTCAGTTGCGAGCAAAAAAGATGTAAAAATCACAGGATTTACAGTCTGGTGGAGAAGAATGGCCTTAAGCAAATACTCACACACCAAAATAGAAATTACAATTATGATAAATGCTACAAAGGGGAGATGCATACAGTTGTAAGAACGGATATTAAAAGAATTTGTACAAGATAAGTCAGGAAAGATTTACTTTGAGGGGAAGAGCAATCTAAGGGGGAGCGGCTTCAAAGGTTACAGCAGAAGGGAGCGTGGTACCTTCAGGGAACTGACAAAAAGGCAAATGGGTGATAAGAAAAGTGGTTGGAAGGTGCTTGTGGGTCAATGGCAGAGAGAGGGGAGCATTTTCAGTTATCGTAATGACTGGAGGCCGGTGATGTCAATACCAGAAGAGTTGCCACACGTCAAAGAACCATCACTTCCTTACGTGACTTCCTTAACCATCACTTCCAATAGTGACTGGCTTGAGACAAGCAGAGCCCTTTAGTTACGATAAGGACTTTGGTCACTGTAATGGAAAACCATGATGGTGGTTTCTTTGGGGGGTGGAGAGAGAGGAGATGACAAGATCAAATATGTGTTTTGAAAAGAACACTATGTCTACCATGTGAAGAGCCAACTGAAGGGAGCCAATACCAGGAAGAGGCAGGCCAGTTAGGATGCTACTTTAGTGGTCCAGGTAAAAAGCAATGGTATTGTCAGTGGTTTGCAAGCATTGCAAAGAAGCTATACAATACTTGAAGTTATTTCTTACCAGCCAATGTAATAGAACATTAAGCATAAAGAAAAGTTTGTCTGGCCCTTTATCTCCCCAATTCGTTCTTGAGTTTTATACAAGTCATTTAATTCTACTTTAAGGAGAACCAAACACAGAGAACAATAGCACCTGTGTCTCCTTCCCACCATAAGGGTTAACCCAGTAGTGATCCTGGTCATCGTTCCCAGTGCTGACAGTAAATATCTGGCAATAATCATCATGGAATTTTAGAATTCAAGGGACATTAGAGATAATGCAATCAGGCCTTGATTCTGCCAAAGAGGGCTGAAATCTAGAGAAAATAATTAAAATGCTTAAAATTTTACATCTAGTTAATTTAGGGATTGGGACCAGAAAAAAACTAATAAAAACGAAAGACCTTCTAGTTTCTAATCTAGTGCTTTTTTTCATATTTCTTTCTTACTAATAATCGCAAGGATCTCAAAACTTATGCATGAGTATCTACATATTGGCAACAAATAAGCTCACGCTTTGGAAGTTACAAATGGCTATGAAAAATAGACTTGATAGTTGCTGAAAGTCAACAGAAATATATTTTAAGAGCATTGTTTTTTGTTTGTTTACTTTGCTTTTTTTAAAAAAAAATTGAATTTGAAAGCCTTGAGGCAGGACATTCATTTACTTGTTCTCCACAGGCCCTCCCACCACCTAATGTGGCCAATTTATCTTAGCTTCCTGATACGCTGCAGGCACTTTCCCACTCCTGACTGAAAGCTCTGCTCTTTTTCCAAACTCCACTTAACCAACTCAGCATGCATTAACCATTCTGTCTATTGTCTCTGTAAACTGGCACTCAAGGCACGCCTAATACTCGCAGCTAAGGACATTCTCTTATTTCTGCCTCCAAAAGTTAAGTGGTACGTTTACCAAAGGTCAGTCTTCTTTTTTCCCCCAAGCTATATGTGACAATTTTAATTTTTTTGCAATTACATAATTTAAATAAAATTTGTATAAGCTGATGTTTCATGAGTACAAAAAATGTAAGAGAATTGTTCTGTACAAGCTAATGGGAGTACCTTGGAAACATCCAACACAGGTGAGTTGCCCAATTTAAATTGGATGTGGGTGAGGCAAATTTAAAAGACTGGAAAAATATAAGCATCGGAAAGCATTCTATTTTCAGACAGCTTTGTAAATGTCTTACAAGTCTAATTCCCTTGTAAACAAAATGAAAACTAGAATTCATGGAGGATTTGCTGTGGGCCAGAAAGGCTCTCTGGAACAAAATCAGTTGATCCCTGCTGGGAAGAGAGGGCTTGGTGACTGAGGTGCACTTGTGTATCTTAAGTTATAATAACTTATTATGATAGTAGTGTGTTATTCTTCATGAGTCCCAGTTTTAACCAATTTTTTGATCAACTGACTACTTGTAGGTCTCTTATGTGATGATAAGAAAACATTTGTGTATTAGACACCAATAGATCATTCCTTTAAAAATCAATATAAGTGATTTCATATATGTAAGTTTGAGGGTATAAGTATGTATGTTTTCAGCATATGATAAAATCTTTATTATTTATCATATATATTTAGATATAAGGATAACAATTTTCATAATGGTTTAGTACTTACCTAGGACATTTCATCCTAAATGCATTGGACCTGGTTAACGTTTGATTTTGAATTTAGTTAAGGTAGACTCTGGAATGAAATAGATTTTCCGGGTAAATATTATGAGTTCTAAATCATATGGCCCAGAGGGCAGAGCATTCTATATAGATAAAAATCACTTGGCAGCCTCAGCGGACAGCCTTCTTTATGTTTTAAGTAAAACTTTCATGCCTTTGATTGCTCATTTATTTTGACACATTCCAACGCTATAGCATAGACTTGACCAACATAACAATGTTATACAACTGTAGAAGAATTCTTTGGCCATTTTTAATGTGATATTTTCAAGGTCTGTAAAAACCATTTCTGCACAGTTGACCATGACTGGTAATGCTCACACCCTAGTCCTTGAACCTGACTTTAAAAGTCCAACTGTATTAAAAACTTGTCACCACAAATGGCAAAAAGCTCATAAAACTTGGTTTACTTCCAAAAGTAAGTTTATCCTCTAAAGTTGGGTTATTTTGGAACTGTGGATTGTGTAAACTTCTGCTTAAACAATCAAAGAGTTTATGATCTTCACTGATGTACTGAAATCCATCCAAGAATCCAGGACATCTTTTGGTTAAGTTAAACAGAAAGCAACAGCTGCTTCTTGAGCAGTAAGAAACTCCTTAAAAAGAGGAGGAACTGGTGGGAGAGAAGAAGAGGAAGAAGAAATTAACCAAACAGTGGAAACAAAAAATGTGTTTGCTTTTAGCTGAGGGGATGCTGTCAGCCAGTTAGGTACTCTAACTTCCATGGTCTTTAATTGTAAGTCTTTTGGTTCCCAGAAATTTTATGTGGTTTATACAAGTCTTCCCCCAGGAAAACAAAAGTATAAAACAACTTAAGTAAACTTTTAAGCCCTCTTGTTGTCAAATTTCCTTGATATAAAAGGTAAAAATAAAACAATGTAAATAATCCATTAAAAACATCAGAGCAACTGATGCTGGCCATAGTTAGGTCCTATAATCCTCAAACTCTTAATGTCAGTATCAGTTATTTTTCATTTTCACATCTCTCCTTTTATTCAGTTAGGTATCCTTCTTAATTCTACTGTGAAAATATTTGGTCCTCACTGTGAGATAAGTACCAGGTAGGATCCTGGAGATATGAAAATAAGAAACACCTGGATTTGAGCCTCTAAGGCTTAGCATCCTACTTTCTCAATAGGATGTGAATTCTTTGAAAGCAAGCACCTCTTTCTTTCCTCGGAATCTTAGAAGCAGAGAATTTTAGAGTCAAAAGGAACCTTAAAAGATGTCATCGGGCTTCCCTGGTGGCGCAGTGGTTGAGAGTCCGCCTGCCGATGAAGGGGACACGGGTTCGTGCCCCGGTCCGGGAAGATCCCACATGCCGCGGAGCGGCTGGGCCCGTGGGCCATGGCCGCTGAGCCTGCGCGTCCGGAGCCTGTGCTCCGCAACGGGAGAGGCCACAACAGTGAGAGGCCCGCGTACCACAAAAATAGATATCATCTACACCAACCCCCATACACCAAGCTCTCCCTGTACGAGCCCCTCCTACACACCATGAGTCAAGGTGATGAAACGATCAGTTATTTACCTCCTTCCTCCTCAGACTCTGTCAAAATGACACCCATAAACAAGTATAGCACACTAACTACAGGCCAAACACTACTGTATATATTTTACATATATCAACATATTTAAGCCTCATTACGGCCCTAATGAGGCAGGTACTATTATTATTCCCATCTTACCAGAGAGGAAACAGAGACACAGGAAGACTGTAATCTCTCAGTGGGTCACTAGAGGAGCCGGGACTGCACTTGGGCAGTCTTGCTTCCCAGCCTGTTCTTAATCACTATGCTACTCTGCTTCTATCCATACAAAGAAAACATATTTTAAAAGTTTACAAACGAGGGAAGGAAGACAGCTCTATTTTTCACCCTATATTTTAAACCACTGTTATTACTTAGCCTTACTGTCTTCACCTTATTTCCTGAACTTTAACTTGACAACTTAGGCCTTTTCCAAAAATTTTGAAAAGAACATGCCATGAATTCTAGAAGTAATTTCAGAAGAGAGATGTCAGTACTTAATTCACAGTAGCTTTGTTTGCAGAGAGCAGTCATATTACGGTCACACTTCTTATCAAGGATGACAGGGTACAAAGGTTCAGTGGCTCGTGGACCACATAGTGAACATATCTGGGAGAAATAATGGCTTCTCGGATGACCCTGCAGGGTAGAGACCAATATCACAGATATGAGAGAAAGATCTGTTGACTTCTACCTAGAAGTTAATAGAAATAAGAGTAGAGCAGGCAGACACCATGATCAGCAGTACAAACTAGACTAGTTTATATTGCAAGTACTTCAGGATAAACTGAGAAATTCACCTTGAATGGGCAAAGGTTAGAGGCGTCAGGTACCCTATCTTTCCTTTATCTTTCTACTATTTGATATTCAGATACTATTCATTTTAATGAAAGTTCACCCTGTTCTATGTCTGACTTGGTTGTCCCATTTGGGATCTGCCTCAAACATTTTAAATGTTTAGCAAAGCAAAAATACTTGAATTACACATTTTGCAAGAAATAAATGAACCTCAATCAAGCTGCAGTAGGCTGTGATGTGCTGCTATAGATGTGGGGGTTCTGACCACAGTGTCTCCTGGTTTGGTGTAGCAGGTGCTTTGCTCCTGCCTGTTTCATGTCTCCACACTAGCCAATTAAATTTCAGGAAGTCCATTACCTCCCTTCTAGGCTGATTCTGTGAAAAATTAAAGGAGCAACAACTTCAGTAGAATTCTTTATCTTATGGTTTAACATCACCCTGACTTACAGTTTGTAGAGATAAAGTGCAGAGAGGCACACACATGTTTACTAAGTCTTGTGAGACTCCTAAAGTGGTTCATTTTCTCTACGACTAAAAAAAAAGTGAGGCACCGACATTGAGAAAGGCCCTGTGTCTTCAATGTTGGCTTGATTTGTTTGCGTCTACTTGAAAGAGAAGCCCTTTAATTGCTCAGTGTCTTTTTCTGATTGTCTTCTTTGTTTCTCTTCTCGTGGAAAAACACCCCCCATCAGGGGAAATGTATAAACTATTGGAAATTATGATTATTCCTGTGATATTGACTTTTCTGATTATCATTAGTTGATATTTCGACTTCCTGGGTAGAAGAATAACAAGTGTAAAATTCCAGCCTATGAAAAGGCTATTTAGAAGGAAATACAATGTTCGGTAAAGTACACCTTTGAGACAGTACCTATTCCATCTGTTTCTAGTGCCTCGGAGGTATTACCTGTGAATTTTAAACTATAACATTTGGTTTGTTGGTTTGTTTGTTGTTTTCATTTTTTCATTGTGGTATAAACTATAACATTTTAAGTTTGGAAATTTCCCTCTCCATATGCTGTTTTCGGGGATTTTTTACCACCAGAGTTCAAGTAATACAATGTCCTTGCCTAAGAAATATGTTTTTATGAGGTTTCATTTATAATGTAAACATTTCATATATAACTTTTTAAATATTTTAACATTAGATCTCATCTTATTTCAAACTTGAAATTTCACCTGTATAACGTTCAATTGTGGAACAACAATAGAAAGTCATGGACTAGGGGTCAAATGGCTTGACATCTAATCCTAGATGAGGCATTAGTTAGTCAAATCATTTGTCCTCTATGGGCTTCTGTTTCCTCTCTTGTAAAATGATGATGTCATAATTCTCAGTATTCTCCAAGGTCTCAAATTCTATGATTCTCTAATACTCCAGGACTCCATGTGTCATTTCAGCTCTGCTAGGAAATTAACATTTTTTAAAAAGTAATTTTAGGAATAATGAAACCATTGAAGATATTTTTTAAAACTTACTGCACTTTTAATTTATAAATGAATTGTTTTAAAAACCTCATCTTCCAGAAATTACAGAGTGCACACTTAATTGCAAGTCATGCTTTGTCAGGTAGCAACTCACTTGCATGCCTTTTCAAAGCATCTGCAGAATTGTATGGTATTTCCAGAGTGCCCCATGAAGAAACTGGGCAATTTTGCAATTTTATATAGCTAAAAGATAGTTGTACTAGTTGGTGGTCTAATTCCTACAACAGTCCTGAAAGGCATTTGCTTTCATCTAGCAACTGGCTACCATGGTGGTAATGGATGACTTTCAAACAGCTGTCACAAGCTGAAAAAAAACAAAATAAAAAAGCCACCCTCCTACACTATGTAAAGACAGCCTGCCAATAGCTAAAACAAATCCTTCTTGGAGCAATTTAACAAACAAACTTTTTTTTGTTGTTGTTACTATTAAATAGAAACTCATAAAACTCAAACAAACTGCCTTCATGTTTCCCACACACTTGAACAGCCTAACATTTCTTATGGGATCACAGCAATTAGTGGTTTCCAGATGCATTTCAAATGTGTTAAGTGCCTGCAGGAATTGGCTTTTAAAACATACCCACGTCTTCAAATGCTTCAATCTCAAGAATCTACTATAATCCCCATGAGGGACTATGATGTCTGTGTAATGTTTGACCATAGTTTGGTGCTTAAGTTGCAATTAATATTAAACAGGAAAAAAATTGGGAAATGAAAAAAATTCTGTCTTACACGCCTTTTAAAATTTCCTCCTTTTTTAATGATCACATTACCAGTTCCCTTGTGATCCTGAAAATCATGGAAATAATCACTAACTTCTATTGGAGAAAAAGCTGGAATAAATGAGATTCTGAGAAGAAAGCTCTTGATGTCACTGCGTTGTTAGGCACTCCTGGAAAACTCATTCCTGGACTGTGGCTAATTGAACTACAAACATGTCAGTCTGACAGCATTAACAGTTTATGACTCGTGCGTTGGAATCTCCAGCTTTCTTCACTTGCTCCTGGACAATTTCTCCCTGTCATGAGACTCTTCCTTAACTGGAAGACTGGGTCCTTATGTTTACACCCAGTATTTTACCTTTGATTGAAACTAGACGGAAGGCAAGTTCACGGTCTGTCTTCTCGTAACTGTCAGTGCTGAAAACAAGACATGAGAATAAAAACGTGGCTTTTGGGAAAAATGCATTTAACCAGTGGTTTCTCCTCCATTGACTGACGTAGTTATCTCCCCTTGAGATACGGCCAAGTCTCATGTTCTTTATATTTTTTCCTTTTAGTTTCCACGTGGACGACTCTTAAATAAAAATGAGAAACACGAAGAGAAATTAGTCATGCTCACCAATCAGTCAGAAGATTCTGAAAGGTAATTACAGACACATTATTTAGAGGATACATGCCTCTAATAGTAATATTCTAGTAGGAGCACTTCAGTTTCCAGACAAAGGTTTTCAGTCTATTAAGAGTAGACGAGAACTTATCTGGATACAACCATAAAGAGTTGATAAGAAATATATGGTGGATAACAGTGTGGACTATTTGAACACATTTTTTTTCGCTGCTCTTCAAGGGGCAAGAATCATAGCAAGTTATGGAAGTTATTTGATTTTTTTTTAAGTATTTGATAAATTCCCCTTGACAAGTTTGGATCTTCAGATGATTTCTCCTCAATAGCACACATTTTCACCTAGGAAACAACTCTATATCTTTTTTTTTAATTTATTTTTTAATTTATTTTTTAATTTAATTTATTTTTTAAATTTATTTTCGTTGCTGCGCGCGGACTTTCTCCAGTTGTGGTGAGAAGGGTCTACTCTTCTTTGCGGTGCACAGGTTTCTCATTGCGGTGGCTTCTCTTGTTGTGGAGCATGGGCTCTAGGTGTGCAGTCTCAGTAGTTGTGGCACACTGGCTTAGTTGCTCCGCGGCATGTGGGATCTTCCCAGACCAGGGCTTGAACCCGTGTCCCCTACATTGGCAGGCGAATTCTTAACCACTGTGCCACCAGGGAAGTCCCAACTCTATTGCATTAATAGGGTGAAGAGTAGCTATATCTTCTCTCCTGTGTTCTTAAATCCTCAGCTCAGGTATAGGATGAGAAATTTACTAAGTCCCTTAACAAAAAATCCCTTCTTCAGTCACATTCTACATTCTATCGACCATTTATGGCTTTTCTCAAGCTTCACTCTAGTCATTGACCCATGTAGTTATTTCTTTGACTTCTTATTTGGCACCTTTTTTTTGTGCAAGATATTGGGCCAGCTGCTTCTAGACAATGAATCAGATCCTGTCCTTTTCCTCTAGCTGCTTGCAGTTTAGAAGTGAAAAGCCACACACACACCTAAGTATAATAAATGTTGAATGTTGCGTGTCATAAAAGAGGCACAGATAATCTGCCCTGAGACATCAGAGGAAGGTGAGAATCCTAGTTGTGAGCATAAAGAGATGCGTGAAGAAGGATTTGTTTGACCTAGTTTCTGGCAAAAAGAAAATAGGGGGACAGATGGAAAAAAAGAAAAAGGAAAGCGTATTCCAGGCTGAAGGCAGAATGGATACAAAAAAGTTGTGTAGGTAAGTTGAGGACTTGTGTTGGTTCCAGTGAGCTTTTTGGTTTGACTTCCACATCTGGCATGTAATACAAAACTCATCTTGAGTGAGAGACTAAATAGTTGAGGACTTATTGTACACACCAATGATTCTCTGTGTATAAAGACAAAATTTCTTTCAAGTGAAAGATAATTTAAAGAAATAATTACCCTCAGGTTCTCAAGTCCGTGTTGCTCAAACTTGGGTTCTCATAACCTGTGGATCTGGAGACATATTCTCAGGGTTCTTGGTCTGTGAAAAACTTTTCATTAAAAGAAGCCCATAGGTACTTCCACTGTGAGAATCACGACTGTGCACAAGGGAAGCCAATAAGAATTCTGAACAAGGATTGACAATAGGCTAACCTGGCCACAGTGTCTGAAATTGGCAAAGGGGGGGAAGTGACTAGAAGCTTGAATAAATATAGAATTGCTGATTTATCCCATTCCTCTCAACCGGTTACATTCAGTATCAATAACAAGCATTTTAGCCTTTAATTGTATAAATTTAGCCTTTAATTGTATAAATTTATACAATTTATAAATTGTATAAATTTAGCATTTTATTATGCATCACAGTTTATTATTCTATAATTGTGCTGTATGTATAAGTCTTGTCTCGTTGATGAGATTTTATCTACCTCAAGGGAAAGAACTCAGCATACAACGGTATAACCCACTTTAGCAGCAGGCCTATAATAAGCATTGATCAATTTCATATAAATTATTATAAAATGTGTAAGCAAAATAGAAATTCAGTTCACAGGAGTAGTTTGAGGATTAACCGATTATACTGACAACCTCTAAGATACTATAGATATTATAGAAGCGTAGAAGACAACATATGATGTTGAACGATTTCTAGGAAAGATGATACCCCACATTTGCCAAATATGGACCTTTGGTAGCAAAGGTCCATATTTGGCAAATTTTACCAGTTAAAAAAAAAAAGAATGAAAGAGAGGAAAGGAAAGAGAAGAAGAGAGGAAAGAAGGAAGGAAGAAAAGCAGGCAAACAAACTATTGTTTCTGTATTTTGAAGTTATGTATAGTCTAGCTTTTCCTTCAGTAGAACCACAATGCAAAGAGGTAGGGATTACCTCCCCATCCCATCCCACCCCACACACCATTTTCTTCCAGGTGGAGAATTACAAGGACTCTGTAAGCTCCTGAGTCCCATTCTATTGCCCCCTCTCCTCAGCAACCCAAATTAATGTTTAGAGTCTCTCCATTTACCTACGATGAAAATTACTCAGAAGTTAGTAGTTAACATATTTTTTTCTACAGTAGTAAAACTTTTGTATTTCTAAGAGAATGAGACAGGTAGGTCCTTTGACAGTAATTTAAAATGCTCAGGAGATGGTTTTCAGGTTAACCTTTTTGGTGTATATGACTTGGAGTCCAGAAGAAGGATGGTGGATGAGGCAGATGCTGCAGTCCATACCCCCCTCTCAAGGGAGGTGAGAAAGAGAGAAGAAAGCAGGGAGATGAGAGGCCACAGAGTAGGAACTGAATAGTGAGTGCTGGTCATCTTTCCCTCTTCCTCTCCTGAACTGACCCCTTCCTACTTGAACCGTTTTAGGTTCTGCAGGGTAAAATCTGCCACTTCTTGAAGGTGATACACTGATATCACGGTTGTCGTACCAAACTTCTTTCTAAAGTAAAGGGGCAGAGGAAACAACTTTGATCCCAGTGAGAAACTATCAAAGTAAAAACAGTATTTTACGGTTTTTATATTTCCTGTTAACAAAATCTCGAAGCATATTGTTTAAAAAGCAGCCCCACTCAATATATCATGATCCTGGGGTCATTCTTGCTTTGATGTACTCTTATAAGACCAGCTCCTCATTTAAATTTTCCTAAAGCAGAATTTTTTCCCTGTCCTAACATCTATTTTAAGAAATTTATTTTTAATAAATTATGTGTTCAGGAAAATTATAATTATTACCTAGCAAGGAAAACTATTATGATTCATTATAGCCTCAAGTAGAGGTAATCACAGTAGAATAAAATGAATGTTAAATTCCCATGACGTGCCTCCTTTACCTGGCATTAAACTCACATTAGCACTTGTTCAACCTACGTATTGAACGTGGTCAAATACAATCTCTGTTATTCATTGCTTTCTGGGAACAATACACTGGTTTCAGATGCCCTTAAGGAGCTCCTGTGTCTTTCCCCACATTCAAAGCGTTTAAATGTCTTGATGCAAAACACTGGTGGACTTTAAGAAAATTAAACAACAGGTTTTTGTTTTTTGGTTTTTCTTCCCATACATGAAGAGTACACTACCCTCCAGATGCAGTATTTGGCAGCCGAAAAGCTGCTGGCTATTAAACAACCCTTAAAGCTTCATTTTTTGCTCATAAAGGGAGGAACAGTGTAGGGACGTTTATGGGGTGATAGGCAAATATTTTGGTTGGAGCAAGACTGTGTGGTAAGCGAAAGCTAAAATGATCATTTTTATGATATCATAAGCATTTTTACAATTCTTTTGGCCTCTTCATTTTTAACCTACTTCTTACCTGACCCTAAATTAAACTATTCTGGGAGGGCCATTTATACAGTTGCTGTCCACATGGTGAAGAGAGAAGTGAATGGTGTCATCTACTTTCTCAGACTGGCATACGTATTTTCTACCCATTCACATTGTTTTGTCAGATAAAAGAGAAATTAATTTTGAAGTGCTAAGTGTTTTTAATTACTCACAGAACATCACAGATCCTCACCTATATTTTCTCATAAATTTTGTTAATTCTTAGTCATGCTTTAAACAGTTTCAATATTTAAACTTATGAGACAAATTTGTCAGTTTTTCAGAAATTATAGTTCTTCAAACTAATAAAAATCAAAGTTACATTGGGTTTCTGGACAACAGTCTAATTAAGTCTCTTCTCTTTCCAAAATAAGAAAGTAGCATCTCAAGCATGTGTTTATGTGTAATATATTACATAACATTAACTTTTATTGGATGGATACATTCACAGAGATATAAGACAGGGGGCTTTTAGAAAACTCGTGTTTTCAGCCAGACTCCATAAAGCACATTTCAGAAAAGCTTTTTCCATACAAACAACACCCATGGGATGAACATAGACTTTCCATTTTCTAAGGCCCAGCTTAAACAAAATGCCAAAGAAGGTATCTATGGTATATCTTCTGTCTGTCTGTTTTTAATACTTTATGCCCACATAAACTCTTTGTTTGATTCAATGCGACAATAACTTGTAAAGTTACTACCATGTGCTAGGAAGTGTTTGGGGAAATACTGTTGGAAAGAATACCAAATTAGAATTCTCCAAAGGAGCTCCTTATCAGTTAATCTCGGAAGAACTGGCACTACCTCTCAGCATGAAATTTGTGTATCTGGAGACTGGATCTGCCAGCTTTTACCTCAATGGAAACATCTTTGGCATTAACTGGGAAGGCACAGAGCTCACTTGGAGGTCTAACTAGGCCCCAGGCAGGCTGCAGACAGCACGCAGCCAGCTGAAGGAGTCATAAGTCTGTTCTTTCTGTGTGTGGCAGTTCTTGAGTTGCCCTTTTTTTTGCAGAAGGCTTCAGAGTTTAAGCTAATGACATGTCCTCCAGCATGGTAATTAAATACACAGACCCTTCTAAGGCAGTACATTTAGTTTCGTGGCTTGAATTTGATGTGGTTCAAGGCCAGTTAACATGATGGAAGATATTGCATTAGCAAAATTCCAGTTTTCAGGTCAATTTGGAAATAACAAGTTCACAACTCTCTTTATGCTGCTCTGACAGGAAGTTATATCAAAACACTAAGTGAGGAAATAATGCGGAAAAATGAAGGGACTTGAGTTTGGAAAATTCAATTTGGTTCTGGTTTGGATCTTTCTCTTTTATTCCTTCATATAGATTGAAATTTTAAGTTTAATGCCCTCAGTGAATTGGGTTTTTTCATTGCTGGTAGGCTTCTACTTTGAATACTATATATGTCTCTGATCAAACATAGGTTTACTTTAGAAAGTAGGGAGGTTATGTTCAGAATTTGTTTGAAATCAATTTTTATTCCCTGTTTTTAGTCACTTATATCATTTGCTAATTTTTATATTGACACAGTGCTCACTTTATATTCTGAATATATTGCTCTGTTAGGAAGGATTGTAATTACTTAAATCACACATCACCTCACTTTCCAAGGAAACTGCACTAGGGAATCATTTTTTCGTTTCACATCTAGGAAATATTTCTAAGCAGGAGACATCTACTTTCCAAATACAATGACTTTCATTGTTCTAACCATGTGAGTTCCATTATTCTCCTTATATTACCAGCTCAGTATTTTCAATTATCACAGAAAATATCAGCACATTAAAAAGTGAAATAAAATTTATTTTAAGACTCCAATCATTTGGATGATTTGCCTTTTTAAAAGTTTTAATTTTACTCTGTACTATATCACACTTTATTTATTTTAGAATATAAACAGGAGGGGAAATGTAAATATTAGAAATGAAACTTAGATGAGTTTCACACCCTATACTGTTGTTATTATCAGTACTTGAATACGACACTCTTGAGGTGTTACTGTTCAAAATCAGATTTACATTTATTTAATATCTTTTACAGCTTGGACAGTCTTTTCACATTTATATTTTCACATTTATATCTAAATTTAGAGTAGATTACAAGCTACACAGAAAAGTAAAATGTGACTCTTGGTTATTTCCAGTTGCTTCTGTGTCTTACCTGCCGAAAGGTTAGTTGCTCTTTATAGGAAGAGAGCTGATCACAGTGAGTAGCACATGGTAAAGTCTCTGAAATGTTTGTTGAATGAGTAAGTGGAGACTAATTTAGCTGATAAGTTTGCTCTGCCCCTCTGCTAAACAGAACATTTTTCTGACCATTACAAATGAACCAGCCACCATGCCATCTTATTCTCCTTGTCTCTTTCTTTTTTGAAAATTGTTTCTATTTTCTAATTATAACAGTAAAACGTGAGTTATAAGTCAGTTCTTTCTGTGTGTGGCAACTCTAAGAGTTGCTATATTTATGTAGAAGCCTTTAGTGTTTGCAAATACAGATGAAAAGGAAGAAAAGAAAACTCAGGTTTAGTCCTAACACCCAAAATAACTACTGATAGAATTTTTCAGATCTCTCTACCTCTTTTTATCTTTTTCTTTAAAAACAGGACTATAGAGAAAAGGTTGCTTTTGAAAATTTTTAAGTAGGTATATTATAAATATTTTCCCAAGTAAATATTCATCTCGATCATATCCGGTTATATAGCCATATCAATATTGATTTAACTGAAGCCCTGTTTGAGACATATATGTTGTATTCAATCTTCTACTATTAGGAACAACGCTGCAACAGATATGCTTGTATTTAAATCTTTGTGCACATTCACCTTTGTTTTCTTAGGGTAAATTCCCAAAAGTGGAGTGTTGAGTGAAAGTACAGAAAAATTTAAAACTTTTGATATGTACTTAACAATGCTCTCAAGCAGAATAACCCCAGTTTACCTTCCCTCCAGAAACAGAGTAATTTTTCTACATTGTTATTATTGCTCCAAATATTATTCACTGTTGAACCAAGTACTTCACTCTGGTCAAAATTTCTTTCCTAAGAATACTATCCCTTACTGGAGTTAAAGTTGCTCTGCCACTTCAGTTGGTCAGCTTTCTAGAAGTCCTTCTCACCAAGTGAGACACCCTACCCATACTATTTTCTCTACAGTCAACCCCATGAGTTACTTTTTTTCTAACATCCTCACTTCTTGAGCTCTCTGTCGGTCTCTCCAGTCTGGATTGTTACTCTTTGGCCAACAGTGCAGTCTTTCCTAGAACCTTCTTTACCACCTCAGAATTTCTAATCGTTGGTCTTTTCTGGCTGTTCAGTTTTTCTAGTGAGGGTCTTTCCAATCTGTAGTCTTGAGATATATGAACGGCTGTACTATTTAGAGCAAAAGTGAGGGACGAGATCTCAGACTACTACAGTTTACTATGTAGATTTCCATGCAACCTCTCAACCCCACCCCAGACCTCTTCTGTGCCTTCTGTCTCTCAATCCAGAGGCTTTGGGTTTCATCTTTCCAAAAGAATCAGCCTCTGGCCATGCCTGGGGTATTAAGACAGCTGCCTGGGAATAAAGACGCAGACAGAGAGAATGGACCTGAGGACATGGGGAGGGGGTAGGGTAAGCCGGGACGAAGTGAGAGAGTGGCATGGACATATATACACTACCAAACGTAAGATAGATAGCTAGTGGGAAGCAGCCGCATAGCACAGGGAGATCAGCTCGGTGCTTTGTGACCGCCTGGAGGGGTGGGATAGGGAGGGTGGGAGGGAGATGCAAGGAGAGTATGGGTTTTGCTTTGTAAGCCACATTCAAAATCGTGTTCATTAAATAACCTAGTTAAGCCCATTTACATTTGTTGATATGATCGGCATGTTTGTTCTCAATTCTGTCGTATTATTTGATGTTAATGTTAAATTTACTATGTTTCTCTCTACTTGATCCGTCTTCTTTGCTTATTTTTAGTACTTGTTTTTGCATTTAGAAAAGCTTATATTTTTATTCTAGTAGTTGCCTAACTCTATGCTAATAACTCGAACTTCCCTTGATCTTTTTTTCCCCCTTAATTAGGCTTCTCCTATCTGGTTTGTTAGATTTAAGTGATACTCTTTGACTCCTATCTATAATCTATGCAGCTATGAACTTATGCTAATGTTTACTTTTTCCCTTCTCCTACAACTTTTTAAATTACTTTTACTTTGTCAGAACCCATATTTAGATAATGCCTTTTCATGCTTGTTCTCCCTTTTTTTTAGTCTTGGGTATATTCTTAGATCTACTATTTTAATACTCATCAGCAGTCTTTTTGCCAAAGTTTTCTTTAGTTTTAATACATGTAAAACAGCTTAACTGGATACAAGATTCTTTACTCATACTTTCCTAAAATTATTATTTTTATTTTTTATTTTTATTTTTTTGCGGTACGTGGAACGCGCAGGCTCAGCGGCCATGGCTCACGGGCCCAGCCGCTCCGCGGCATGCGGGATCCTCCCGGACCGGGACATGAACCCGTGTCCCCTGCATCGGCAGGCGGACTCTCAACCACTGTGCCACCAGGGAAGCCCCTAAAATTATTTTTAAAATGCTCTGTCATTTTTGTCTTGCTTCTCATGTTTCAGTCAAGAAACTTTGTAAGTTTCTTGGTAATTTTTACCCCAGATGACGGATTCTTAAAAACTAAATAGTTTTACTAGACTCTGTCTTGTAATTTCGAAGGCATATGGGGGTGGGGGGGGGCACTTTCAACAATAAAATTAAGATTTCGTTTTTTACTTTGATTATAGTTTTAATGGTTGTTCTATTTCATTGCTTTATTTTTCTTATTCAGGAAAATCAAATGTGTACTGGGTATTTTTTCTGTTCTATATCAAGCACTTCCTTTCTGATCCTATTTATTTCTTCATTTTATTTTTGTTCCTCTACTCAAAATCTCTTATGAGACTCTTAACTAAATCTCTTCTTCCTTGGATACTTTGTAATTTCACCTTCAGCCATGAGATGATTTTTATATTTTTTTCAATTTTTCTTTCCTGAATTTGGTCATATCTCATCTTAAATTGTGCTTTCGCTCACTTCTGTCCTGGGTTTTCTTGAATTTATGATTTAAGGTCCTCTTTTATATCTAAAAATGTTTATTTAGAGATGTTTAAAGCTTGTTGGAGTTTTATTACAGTTTTCCTGTGCATCTTTTATTACAGTTTTATTACAGTTTTCCTGTGCATCATGTTTGGTTTTTTAGAGAATATTTTGATCAGCTAAAATCTGTTGATTCTCAATTTCTGTTTTTCTTCTTGTAGTTTTTAGTGGTTGTCAACTGCCCATTTTATAATCAGTTTCCTAGTCTGGAAATAATAGATGTCTCGATGTAAACTTGGTGAGAATGTCTTACTAGGTTTCCTAGTTCAAGAGGACCCTCCTCTGATGGTAAAGATAAATGCTTTTTCTTTGGTGGTTGATGTGTTCAAGGTTAATGTATCTTCTGATTTTGTTTTTATAGGTAGGGTTCAATTCCACAGCCTGGTTTATTACATCCCTTCATCACCAGACTCCACAGGATGCGTCCTCCTTCCAAGTCTCATACTCTCCTTCACAGTGGTGCCCACCCAAGGCCGCCACTGTCAGGGGACAATTCTGCATGGGTCTTTCATGTTCATGCATGTCTTACAAGCAGAGACACTGAGTGCCTTTGTTCTGGGTTACCTTCCCAAGACATTTATTTTAAAAAAATTCTTAGAAGACAAAAGTAATGTCTTCTCTGGACTGAAAGGCACAATTGCTTACAGTTTTGGAATATAGTGTCCCCCTTCATAGCAGGGGCAGTCATATTTACTGTCCAGTATAAAATATTCATTTTACTAAGATCAGGGCTCCTCCTCTGTAATGCAATAAACTTGGTCACAAGTGCTACCTGGCTACCTTTGCACCTTGCTACAAGAACTAGGCTTGAGGAACTAGCCCAGCTTATCAAAAACACCAATACCTGGCTACTGCTATTTCTGTGAGCAATAAAGTCCTTTGTCTCTGATATATAAGTCTCATCTCTTCTGTCAGTATCCATGAAACACTGATGGGCTAAATTGTTAGCCTGCAAGGAGAAAGTCTCAGCCTCTTCACAGTTCTTGATGGCGGCCTTTTGATCTTTGAGTCCCCAGAAGCCAGTTCTCAGACATGTTCTGAGTGTTTTCTCATTCAGAAGGGGACTTTCACCTCCTTTTTTTTTTTTTTTCAAAATTCTGATATATTCCTTTTGAAAATATATTATGAATATTTTCAAACATATACAAAAGCAGAGAGAATATTATGGTGAAGCCCTTAATCATCACAGCAGTTTTTATAATATTCAATACATGGGCAGTCTTATTTCATCTATATCCACACCTATCCCCCAACTTTGAATTATTTTGAAAAAAATCGAAGGTGTCATTTCATCTGTGGATATTTCAGTATTTCTGAAAGATAAGTATTTCTTTTAAAAAACATACCCACAATATCGTTATTACAACTAACATATTTAACAATTCCTTAAAATCACAAAGTATCCAGTGTTAAGATTTTTCCCAATTGACTTGTTTCTATTTACAGTTTAGTGAACTAGGATCAAACATTTGATAATTCTAGCTAATTATCTTTTGTTCTACAGCTTCCTCTTCTTTTTTTTCTTGCAGTTTTGTTGTTGCTGTTTTGTTTTGTTTTGCTGCTGTTGTCTCTTGAAGAAACTGGGTAACTTATAGAGTTTGCCAACAGCAATCACGTTGATCATATAATAGATGTTCCTCTGTCCACTGTATTTACTATAAATTGCTCCTTAGATCTAAAGGCTTGGTCAGAATCAGATTTTATTTATTCATTTGGCAAGACTACTTTTAGGTGACGTTGTATACTTCTACCTGAAAATACTTAATGTTTGCTCATCTCTTTTTTGGATTACTATCAGCCTCTGATAATTGCTTAGATCCATTCATTTATTATTATGATTATAAAAAGCAATAGAGCATTCTACCATTTCTTCTTTATTATGTATAATAATTTTATAAAAAATTTCCCCAAAACTATATGACTATTCTGAGAAACAGATTATATAGGAGAGGCAATATAAATAACTTGATTCTGTCATGTACCTGTTTTTGAAATAATGGGGACATTTTTTTCTCAGGGAGATTTTTTTGATGTTCATCACCACTAGACCACAATGGGTTTGCTCCTCTTTTCAACTCATTCTTCACCAGACCCTGTTCTGGCATGGTTCCCAAATCTAGTTTTGTTGGTTTGAGATTGAAATTTGTAGTACTCTCTGTCTCTTATTGCTATGGACTGAATTGTGTTCTCCCCAAATTCATATGTTGAATCCCTAAACCAATATGACAGTATTTGGAGATAGGGCCTTTAGGGGATAATTAAGGTTAAATGAGGTCATAAGGGTGGGGTCCTGGTGCAATAGGATTAGTGTCCTTATGGGAAGAGACATCAGAGAGCTGCCTTGAGCTCTCTCTCTCCACACACACATACACACATGCAAAAAAAGAAGAGATCATGAGAGTACACAGTAAGATGGCACAATCTGCAAGCCAAGAGAAGAGGCCTCAGAATAAAACCTACTTTGCTGGCATCTTGATCTTGAACTTCCCAGCCTCCAGAACTGTGAGAGATAAATTTCTGTTGTTGAAGCCACCCAGTCTGCAGTATTTTTTTATGGAAGTTTGAGCAGGCTAAGACACTTATTTATGCTACAGATCCCTATTGTGGATTTTATTTGCCCTTCTTGTTGATCTGTAAGCATTTTGGAGGATGTGTGGAGGAATTTGGATTAGGCAACTGCTAAAATGTAACAGGAATCTAGAAGTCCAGGCAATATATTGAGAAATAATCCCCTAAAGAAACACATGCACTTTTATTATCAAAGGTATGATTACCAAACCTGGTTCAATTTAAGACTATTAGAAATGTTCCAGAGTACAAGGATTTATTTCATCTCTATATAGTGGTAATCTTTATTTTCTTTATCATATGGTATAATTTATTAGAGGATGATGAGACCCCTTCTCATCAATGGCTCAGAGAAACTCCTACCTATCCTTTTGAGCAAAGCTGATAGAAGTTCTTATTTACTGACAAGTAAAGAGCACCCACTATATCAGTGACACCATTTAAAAACAGTCTTGTGGTGGAAAGTGTGGTTTCTTGAGTCAGACTGCCTGAGTTCAAATCGCACTTTTTAGGTAAATTACTTAATCTCTCTAAAAATCGTCATTTTCTCATCTTCCTGATGGGAATAATAATAGTCATAAGGATTAAATAAGATAATACATATAGAGCTTCTGACACATAGTAAGCATTCAGTCATCCTACAGATGCATTTAAAACAACCAACTTAGTTTATGGTTAGAAAATGTTTCACCTTAAAAATATTTCAGTTGTCAATAATTCTCTCTATACTTAGAAGCAGTCATGTAAAATAAGGTAGAAGTCTATATAATGCCCCCAAATGTGTCACTGACTTGTTTCTTACAATAAGAAATATAAGAAGCATTGAGGACAGTTCTTGGCCCATAGTAAACTTCAATAAATATTTGTTGGTGAGTGAATTAAAATCACATAGTAAAATTATATATATAATATTTATCTCACCCCATCTAGGGTCAAAGGATAGAGGACCTTGATTCTTCTGCAATTATTTTATAGAGCTTCAGAGACACACATGAATACATGTGAGACTTTCCATAACTTTACTGATCTGAATTTACAAGGCAATATTCTTTCTGTGTATAATGCTGCTTGGATTTATATAAGCATCACTTATGCCCATTGTAACATCTTTTTTTCTGACACCAAATGAGTGACTTTTTCCACAACCAATTCTCCAACACCAACTGTGTGTCCAACAATTCAATTCAATTCTGACACTAGCTACTTGGAGTTAGACCCCACAGGTTAAGGGCTCAGTCCCACAAGACTGGCCTCACTTTGAATTCCAGTCACAGGGGCCACCTATACTTCTGACTGACAGGTTATAAATTTGGGGGATCCTATAACCCTCTCCTCAGGTTCTATAATTCACTAGAATATTAATACCTTAACTCAGTGTTAGAGCAGTTAAATAGAACATTTAAAAATCACCAGACTTATGAAATAGTCTAGAGAGATTTAAAGAAGTAGAGCATCTATATAGAATTAGTTGCTTAATTCATCAACATTTAATAAATCATGTACAGAGGTCCCCAACTTATGATGGTTTGGCTTATGATTTATTTAATTTATGGTGGTGTGAAAGCGATATGCACTCAGTAGAAACTATATATCAAATTTTGAGTTTTGATCTTTTCCCTGGCTGGCAATATGCATACCATACTCTCTCATGATGCTGGGCGGTGGCAGTAGACAGATTTCCCAGTCAACCAGGCGATTGCGAAGATAAACCACCAATACACCTACTACCATTCTGTCCCCATACAACCATTCTGTCTTTCACTTTCAGTAAAGTATTCAATAAAATAGACTTTGTGTTAGACGTTAGATGATTTCGCCCAACTGTAGGGTAGTATGAGGCTAAGCCTTGATATTGGGTAGGTTGGGTGTATTAAATGCATTTTCGACTTATGACGGGTTTATTGAGATGTAGCCCCATCTCATAAATCAAAGAAGATCTGCATTAGTGTATCCTGGTTTCTACAAAACTAGAATAGATTTAATATTAATGAAATCTTTGATTTTCCTGAGACTTGTTAATTAATTTCTCTCTATGATTTAGAAGTTCCTGCACTTAAAGCTGTCAAAGCTTAATGTCTTCTTTATGTTCTCAGTTATACATCATTGATCACTGTTGTTTTACTGATCTTGAGGTTAATTTTCTCTACACCTCTGAACAATTCTCTGAACTTTCACAGTCCCTTTATCTTTTCTCTTCAATTGTGGGTATTTAACAACACCAACAAACAAACGGCAAAAAACATAAAACAAAACAAAAAAACCCAGACCACATGTAAAGTAGTCTCACTAATGTGACTCTCCATGACTGTTCTTTTCCAATGAGAAGATTTTCCTCTACCTGACCACCTGTTTCTGCTCTTAGCTCCTTGCCCTTTGGAGTCGATACTTAAATTTGTTTCTATTTTGAAGCAAAATGTCAAGAGGCAACCCCCATAAATATAAAATTAGATAGCTCTGTACCCTCAGGGGCTTAGTACAAGATCCAGGTTATATATAAGTCTAACATTTCAACACCTTTAAGTAAACTTTTATTTTAAAAGTCAGAACACTAAGTAATGTGTCTATGATAAAATGCGTCTGACAATAATGAATACTTTGTAGACCTCTCATTTCTCAAACTACCCAAATTTGCTCCTCCCTCAGTCTTCTGTCTCAGTAAAGGGCAACTAGCATCTCTGCCCAGATTATTGAGTAGCCTTCTAAGTAGTCTCCATGCGGTTTCCCTTGCCTCCCTGCAGGCTACTCTAAACCCAGCAACCAGAGTGATCTTTCCAAAATATGTCACATCATATTACTCTTTTGCTCAAAACCCTCATCTCCTCAGAGTAAAATTCAAGATTTTGTTAATACCTACAAGCCCTCCATGAGCTGGCTCCCTTTTATCTCTAGTATTATTGACTACAACCTCCCCTCCATCTCTGTCTACTCCAGGCATACCTTCCTCCTTGGGTTCGTTGGACACACCAGGCAAGCTCTAGCCTTCGAGTTTTGACACAGCAGGGAGTGGAATGCTGTTTCCCCAGTAAGCCATAGGCTCACTCCTACACCTCCTGCAAGGCTTGCTCAAATGTCACCTTCTCAGTGGGCCTTGCCTTTGATTACCTTACATAAAGTTGGAATCCCTACTTCCCCTACTTCTGACACTCCATAGTTCTGATCCCACTTCCCTTGCTTTGTATTGTTTTCTGTAACACCTCTACCTGTTAAAATGATGACTAGACAAAGAAGTACTGCAAATGGGAAAGGGAAAAGGCATCCGCAAAGAAAAGTCAGTCAAGAGCCAAGACTAACAGTTACAGAAGAGAACAAGCAAATAAAAACAAATATATTGAAATAGGATCAACATCATTGGTAATTAGGAAAATACAAATTAAAACAACAGTGGAATATTCATTGTTGGCAAAGATATTAATACACATAGAGCTGACGTCAGTTGTAGGAAAATAGAAATTCTTATATATAGCTGATAGAAATGAAAATTGCTATAACCAATTTAGAAAGTAATCTAGAAGCATTGTTAAATTTTAAATGTTTATACCCTTTGGCTAACAATCTAAATCTATTCTATGTAAATAAAGCACCAGTATGTAAGAATATATCTAGACAAATATTTCTTTTATGACGTTAACTAAAATGACATCAAAAAGAAAAAACTGTTAGAAACAACTTGATATTCCATCATAGGGAAATAGTTAAATAAATTTGGCCCATTTATAATTTTCAATATTATTCGGCCATTAAAAATAATTGGTTAGATCTATATGTATGAACCTGGAGGAATGTTCAGAAAAATGCAAAATAAACAAATAATTAGCAGGGTAATGTATAATATGACTATATTTTACTTTTTTAGAAAAGGAAGAAAAATTATCATATATATCATATAAATATACACATATTTGTGTGAGTATAGAGAAGAATATGGGATTGGTGCAAATACTAATTATCACAGCAAGGTGGAACTGAGGGAAGAATAAGTTTATTATTTTTTAATCTTCTCTAGTGTTGGCTTGTTAAAGTGGGTGTACTTTTATAGTGTACAATACAGAAAAAAATAAAACAGCCTTTTATTTGAAAATACATAGCCTAATGCTTTGATAAATGCAGAATAAGTGTATGTATCATATCAGAGGACCTAGGTTTTTATCTCAGTTCTCACAAAAAGGTGACATTTAAAATTAATGATATGATTCCAACATTGAATTGAACTAGGGTAATTCCTTTAATTTACACATGAAGAAAATGAGATTACCATGCACAAGGCAGGTTCTCAGTATAAGGCCACTGAATAAATGAATGGATGCATTAATTACTAGACAAAGAGCGAGCTAAGAACTTGCTCAAATCACAGCTAGTTAGTGGCAGAGGTACATCTGGAATACAGATCTTCCGATTCCAGGTGCAGGGCTCTTTCCCTTGACATAGGCTTGGGAAAGCAACATGGAGAAAGATATGTGTGTGGCCCAAAGCAGTGATAAACTGGCTCTAAATTTGCCTAAGGCAAAAATCATGATGCACAGAGTAAAGGACCATAATTACCTTTTCCTCTTAGAAAGCTTATTACTTTTTGTTTGGGGTTTTTTGTTTTTGTGTTTTGCTTTTTGAAACATACAAAATAATGTTTAGAAATGAATTTTAAACACATGAGACACAAAACAATGTCTAACAACCAGATGTTCTATGCTGGGGCCTGCTGCTCTGTCAGAAGCAGGCCAGTGACTACACACCATCTTGCATGGAACAGCCTCGTGCTTTCGGTGCTGAGTCCTACTCTGGTCCTTCCAAGCACTAACTAAAGTATCAATATGGCTACCCAGTTGTCCCCTTTTGTGGAACATTTGATTAGCATGTTTTCTGGACTTTCCTCACACCCCAAACTTCCTCTCTTGCCCCCTACTCACTCAGGCACGTCAGAAGCATTCACTGACGAAGCCTAGAGTCCATTCATAAATTAACTCTAGTTATTGCAGCCACCAAATTTCCCCCTTGACCTTCAACTCCTACTCTTTTCCCCAACAGACAGTTCTGCTTTTACTAACATTCAGAGCCTCTTACCAAAAAGTGACCTTTACTTTCACTCTCACCTAGCAGATCCAAAGAGCCAGTTTCGCTTTTTAATACTTCCCTCCGGATTTAGTTCCACCTAAGGTACATTATTTTCCAGTACAGTTCTGTTTTTCCTCTTAATAGAGCCTGAGCAGAGGACTTGAAATGGCCAGCTGGGCTGAGGGTTCCAGAAATATGCTGGATGAAAAGGAACAAAAAGCTCTCTGCGGAAATAAAAACAAAAACAAACAAACAAACAAAAATCTGTTGAGGAAAATATAATCAACATGCCTGTTAGCTGGCAGTAATTCCCTGATCGTTAAATCAGCCACACAGTGTCAGCCACAGTTCTGTTTGAACTGGATTGTTCTGTCATAGGAAAAGGATGTTTTCTAATCAGCAGTGGTTACCTAAAGCACCAGAGGAGCGGGGAGCCTGCTACTTAGGACGTGTGTTCAGGGGTCCCTTTCTGCATCCAGAGACTGCTGGTGACCCGACAGCTGCCAACTGCCAAAGTTTTGTGTAAAGATGAAAAACGTTGTTCAGAGGTGTGGAAACCCCCCCTGAGCCTAGCAAATTCTAACTAGGTACAGTTTTGAGAAATTGGGTCTAAATAAAGACAGTTGAGGCCCCTACTATGAGGTTTTTGAGAAATCTTGGACTCAAAAGTGTCCTCTTCTTAATTTAAGATTATGCAGAGGGAATTTGTCATTTTTATAGTGTCCTATTCATCACAATCCTTCTGCAGTTATCCCAGTAAACCCACTGGTTAGCACTCTCAGGTGTGGTTGGTGTCACCTATTTGGGTGAGAACTAAAGCAAGAGGAATTTCCTGTAGCGTGTCTGTGTCCATTTGGGGGCATTAAAGAACCAGTCGCAGGTGGTTGCCATGTCTCAACATACAAACAGAAGAAATGTCAAATGCCACCCCAATGTTGCCAGGTATGGACTTTGCCTCTGACGATGGTTTTTGACAGCGGACACAGTTTCCAGGGTGCTGCTAGCCCAGAGAGTGCCTTTGTGTAATTGAGAAACAGGTGCTCTACTTTCTGGGTGTATGCAGCCCCATGCAAGAGCTCCTGGCTTGGCCAGAGAAGCATGGGTGAGATCCCAGCCTTCCACGGCACCAGCCAGGTGCTCTGACACAACCACCCACAGAGCTGTCCTCAGTGAGCTACCCTGACAAGTTACCTGCCCTGTCGCCTCAGAAGGATTAAGTAAGCTTCCTTAGCTTCCTTTCTTATCTGAGGGTATCAGAGGGATGCTTCAACTCCAGACATTGTGTCTTGGGGTTGACACGACCTGTTTCCTCTTCTCTGGGACGTTATTCCCCAGCCATTGTAGCTAGGTGCACACAAGTAGTTCCAGTTCTGTGGGGGGGAAATTTGGAAGATAAAAATCAGTTCAGTTATTAGTTTAGTTTCACATCTCTCAGCTAGTCATGGGTTGAAATCTTCAATCAATGATTCCCAGTTGCCACTTCCTTTTCTAATCCATTGACCCTGACTCATGGCCAAGACACCTAGAGTCCTTGTTTTCCCTGCCCAGGCAGGGGTATTTCCAAGCTACATGAAGAGCAAGACTCCTTTCTTACAGGCCCCATGCCCGACTTCTTTTACTTTTAAGTGAAAACGGCTGTCAAAGTAACAATGAGCTTCATCGATATATCTTTAAGCTCAGTAGCCTACCGATATTACAGATACTTTACTGAACTTTTCCTGGCTCTCACATTCCTCACTTACAGCGTCCCTAAGGTGGTACCAGCCCCCATCTCCTCGAACACTTCTCGGCTTTCCTTTTCTCCTGATTTTCCTCTAGATTTTCTTGTTCTGTTTTGGGGTTGTTTTTTTGTTTTTTTGGTTTGAACTCTCTCTTCTCTCTTGTCCTTGCACAGTGCTTTCAACTGAGCCAGCCATGTTGCATCTGGGTTCTCCCAAGTTTTTTATTTGTTTTGTTGCTAGTTTCACTAAACCTCCTCCTAAGTTTTTTCCAACTTTCTATCTCTAGCCATCATAGAAGGTCTATACCCTTTCCAAAACACCTCTTTAAAAACATTGCATGTTAAAGATAATCTTTTTCTTAGTAAGCTCCATAATTATTATTATTTTTTTTAAATTTAAATACCTCAGAGCTGTATGAGTATTTTATGAGGAAAAACTCTAGGGTCACAGCGCCAACGGCAGTCACTTTTGAGAGGAAGGGCTCTTCTCCTAACGTATCCCATGATTCTGTTAACACTCTCTTTGAACCTACTCATGTCTTCCAAGCAGATATACCAAACTCTTGATAAGCTTCAGGCAGTGAATCTTCTTGATCAGCCTAGCTGGCCCTCACTGGATCTTCTGAGCCATGTTCATTAATGAACTTGACAGCAAATTCACTACAGTTTGTTTGGAGGCAGGAAAATGTTATAGCGGCCGTTTGTAAGAAATCCGGTAAGCTCCACAAGCGGAGGCATTTGTTTTTTTCTTTTCTGCTCATTGAGATAATGTGCCAACCACTAGGAAGAGTGTCTGCCGTATAATAGATGTTCAATAGTTATTTGCTGAAAGGATAGATGATAAAATCCAGTCATTTTTTATTTTACTTTTTTACCTCTGTAGCACTGTGAGGATGATTCATAAGGAAAAAATCTTCAGTGCCTTCATTGCCATGTAAACCTCTTTGTAACTAAAAATTTAGGCCGCAGATATCAAACTCATATGTTTCGGGTTATATTTTCTCTGAATGTGATTCTCTACAATGAAGGTCATGTACTACTTTTCAGCCCATTCCTTTAAGTTTTTGTATCTTTCCTGTAGTCCATTCCTTTTGCTTTAACATTTTGGTTTGCAAAGTCTATTAAAATGTCATTCATTGCTACTGTTTACCTGTCCTTTCCTGTAGTTTACAAAAAAAAAAAAAAAGAAAGAAATCTTTCCTAGCCCAGATCCCTAAGAGAAACCAGATCGCTATGCTCACCCAGAAATTTGTCTATTATCTTACTCCCTTCAGTTCTTTTCTAGAATCTATTTTTAAAACATGACAAAACGTTTTTATATGCATTCAATTTTTAAAATTGCCTTTGCCTATAATCTTAGTGGAGAGATTTTATGTGTGTATTTAATCAATCAAGCAAGATTTGTCCTTACAGAAACTTTTCTTTCCACTGCTTAAATTACTTTCATGTTAGTAAATCTGTATCATAAATTCTACTTCTCACTGATAAGGTCTTTGAATTTCTTACATGGCTATTCATAATTAAAATAGTATTAGCAAGCCTTATTTCTGTGTTGGCTAATAAATATTGAGGGAAAATCCTAAATTTGTCCTCAAATTCCTTCAGAATTCTTGGGTGGATCCCACTATTTTGGTTTTTTGTTTGTTTGTTTTAATATTTATTTATTTACTTACTTATTTGGCTGCGGGGTCTTAGTTGTGGCACGCGGGAGCTTAAGTTGCCATGTGTGGAATCTTCCTTGCGGCGGGCGGGCTCTTTTAGTTGCCGTATGTGGGATCTAGTTTCCCGAACAGAGATCGAACCCGGGCCCCCTGCATTGGGAGCACGGAGTCTAAACCACTGGACCACCAGGGAAGTCCCGCACAATTTTGGTTATGTTTAACTTTATAGCTAGGCTTAGAATAGATCTTATGTGTACTTAAGCTTGGCCCTAGATGTTAAGGGATACTCAAAATCTTTAACAGTTAAGTCAAAAATCAAGTTTCTTAACTCTGAACAGCCATCTACTTGATGAGCACAACTTTTACATTGTACTGATAACTTTCTAACTGGTTTAAGTTCATTAAGCCTAATACTTTGAGCCAAGTCTGTTCATATTTGTTCTTGAATGTTTTAAATTGAATTTCTATGCTACTCATGGATCTCTTTACTGAAGGAAAGGCCTTTAATACTCTGATGATATATTAATCAGAAAAAAAATACAATACTTTATATACCCCTAGTCCCAATTTACAAAAATATATATGTGCATAGAAAGGAAAAAGGTAAATTTACCACAATTTTATTCTATATTAAAGTTGTATTACTATTATATTAATTATAAAAGTCTTTATTACTGAAAATGCTACTAGATATACATACTTATATTTGATATGAATGTATATTTTTAAGTAATTATTAATTCTTTTCATCTTCACAACTAAATACTTTTCCCTGGCTATTTATAATTCCATTTTTAATGACTAAGTCTGACCAATTCTTTAGTTTTCCAAACTTCACTGGAATTCTGAATTTAATTGTGTTATGATCTCCATTGCACAGTCAAGCACACGCAATTACTTCCTGAACAAGTTCCTAATTTTTAGCTCTTAAAAACCGAACATCGTATGTGGCCCTTTCTTTCCTTACTGTCTTTTTTTTTTTTTAAAAAGTACTTATATAGAAAAATGAACTGTTTATTAAAAAGATCTGTTTCTACCAGTATTAGAACTGGTGATCTCTTCTAATTCTTTACCTTTGGCAATCTACACAAAAGCTGTGCTCAATGAAATGCAATGAGAAGAGCTCACCTTGGGCAAGTTAATCATCTCTGTGAACCTCAGTTTCCTCACCTGTAAGACAGTTCCTACCTCAAGGAGGCCTTTTATGGAGTGAATGCGATAAAGCATATACAGTGCTTAGTGCAGTGCCTGGCTCCGTAGACGCTGCCATCGCTGTGACTAGCCTGGCCAGGGGACTGTGTGTTTGTACATATTTCAACAAGTGTCAGGTGAGTAAAGGTGAATGTCGTTTTTTTAGTAGAATGCTACTGTTTCCCATCTATTCTGTCATCGCTCATCAGAACAATGTCACCTCACCCACCTGCTGGTCTTGTTTTCACTACAGAATGCTACCTGGCCTTTGGAGATGATTTTTTTTTTCACTTGATCTCAAAAGTGCCAGTTAAATGTGAGATTTGCTTTTTCTGCCAAGTATTCTAACTTACCGTGTTTTAGGAACGCCTCCTCTAGTCTTGGTGTAGTTGCATTTATACAAATACCTGAATTGCTTTTATGTCAATCTTGTAAAGATGTCTGAAGAACAAAAAACAATTTATACCAAGTAACTGTTTCACTTTGCTGGTTTCCCGCATAATCATGACCCTTGATAATTTCCTTCCGAATTCAATGATTTGATGTTTTATAACAAAGAGAAACCAGTGTTGTTTTTTTCCATTTCACTCAAGAATAAATGATCCATTCTCTCTACTCAGAAATACACAAGGTCAACAATAGTTTTATTTTATAGTTTTTGAATCTAAAAATAATGCTGTGATAAAAATCCATTTTATTTATTATTTTATTTTTGTCTGCCTCAGGTCTTAGTTGAGGTATGCGGTATCTTTCTAGTTGTGGTGTGTGTGGTGCAAGGGCTTCTGTAGTTGTGGCGCACAGGCTCCAGAGCATGTGGGCTCTGTAGTTGCAGCACACGGGCTCACTAGTTGTGGTGCGCAATCTCAGTAGTTGCGGCAAGCAGGCTTAGTTGTGCCGCAGCATGTGGGATCTTAGTTCCCCGACCAGGGATCAAACCCGCATCCCCTGAATTGGAAGGCGGATTCTTAACCACTGGACCACCAAGGAAGTCCCTAAAAATCCATTTTAAACCCCTGTGCTATTCCTTGATGCCAAAAGTCATATCATTGTGTTTAAAAAAAAAAAGTAATTAATGAAAGAAAAACACTCCCTTTACGCACATTTCTTTCTTTTGGAATCTCACCCAAAATCATGAGGACATAAGCTCTTGAAGGTTAATGGACTTTATTACACAAAGAAGTTTTAAAGAAATATTTGTTGAATTAAATGAGAAAAAAAAGTCTTCCTGAGTTTGGGTTTTTTCTTTTTCTATTGTGCATGGATTTTAGCACTAACCCACATTTCCAAAGGCAGGCTTCTATAATCTGAGGATTTCAACAATTTTTAATACGTTTATTATGAGAAGTCCACAGGGAGGTGAAATGTCAGACATTACAGAGCAAAGATGAAGACATTCAAGATTTGGGAGTCTTGTTTATTTATTTTGTGTTTTTTCCTACCTGGGCTTTAAATATTATGGTGGAAATAGCTCATTTCATTTTTGGAATCCTTGGGCTAGAACAGACTATCAAAGTAATTTGATTCACACACATGCTCTTCTTCCACATTCTTTTAGAAAAGCAAAACACTAAATCATCTTTGCTTTGTTTTGGTTTGCACTAATCTCAAATCTCAAAGAAGATTTATAGGCCTGCATCTTAGTTTCTGCAATATAATGAAATGCTAACTTCATTTTCATAAGATGATTTCTACATTGAGTATAAGATAAAGTGTCAAACCGATTTTTTTTTAGGTTTACCATTTATGTACTTTTTTATTTTAAAATAATTTCAAACTCCCAAGAATTTCTAAGTGTATCAAGATCTTTCTTTTTTTTTTTTTTTAACTGAGCCATTCAGAAATAAATTAACACTGGATTATTTCACGTGCATTTCCTACAACCAAGGACATTCTCCCATGTAACCACAAGAAAGAAAAAAACTTTTCCTCTACCCTGTTAGGTTCAGTGTTGGGGGGCCTGCTAATTTAACCGACAAAGGTTGATTAACAGGAGAAAAGGAATACACATTTATTAATATTTGTATTTTCATGGGATTTCACAGAAAAGAAATGAAATTCAAAGAAGAAGTTAGACTCAGGAGCTTCTATACCCTTCTTAGCAAAGGAAATAGTGTTTGGGCTTCAGGGGACAATAAATTGTATGGAAGTAACTAGGAAATATATGGGCTATTTTAGTAAGGTTTGTTTATGCAGACTCATTTTGGTTGCCGGCTTTTGATCTCCGGTGATGACTTGTTCTTCTCATCCTGGTATAGGAAAAGGGCAAAATTTATGCCACCTTCACAAAAGGAAACTTATGCCCTGCTTTTAGGGAGATCAAGGAGGGCTGATAACTCTTACCATACTTGTTGATTCTTCAACTCAAAATAATCTTCATATCAAAGTGGCATATTTTGAGTGTGGCAAATTCTGATCCCCTTTGAATCAAAATCAGAAAACGAACATTGTTACAATACTATCATATAATCCTCAAAGCCATTCAAGTTTTTGCCAATTATTCTGTTTGTGTCTTTCCTAGACAAAGAAGGATCCAATCCAGGAACATAGATTGCATGTAGTTTTCATGATTTTTAGCCTCTTTCAATCTGGGACAGTTTCCCAGTCTTGCTTGACTTTCATGACCTAACACTTTATACATTTTTAGCAGGAATACCACAGATGTGAAGCTATGTTTTGATGCATCCTATCAGATGGTCAGTTTGGATTTTTCTCATTACAGGTGATTTTATTCTTGATCATTCCGTTAAGGTGGAGTCTGCCAATATTCTCCAATGTAAGGTTACTCTTCCGTATTTCCTTTAGTATTAGCTAAGTATTTGGGGGGGGGGGGGGAGATCCTATGAAATGATGTAAAGATGCCATTCCTCATCAAAATTTCAGGCATGAGTTTTAGCATCCATTAATATTTCCTATTTAAATTATTACTATGATGGCTGCCAAATAGTGAATTTCTGATACCATAATTTCTTCCACATTTATTAGTAGGTATTCTAACGTAAAGAAAAAAGATTTCTCCTGTCCCTATTTATGTCTATTTCTAAATTTTTTATCAGTATAAATTAACTAATCCTATTTTATTTAATGAATTATAATACATTTATATCACTACTTATTTTGATGTGAAATTGTCCCATGTTTAACCAGTTCTTTAAGTATTTCCAATTTCTAGCACAAAAAGAAATTCTAGGCTCATCAATTTCACATCCATATGAACACTCAAAAAAACAGAGAAAGAAAGAAAGAAAGAAAATGAATATAGACCATTTCAATCTTTAATAAAGTTAACTTACCACTATAGTAGGAAAGCTATACAGTGTAAGTCTATTACATAAATGTTAAACAACTGCAAATTAAAAAAAAAAAAACTTTATTAAAAAAGAAAGAAAATTTTTATTAAAAGTTTAAAATTCGGTAAAAAAAAAAAGCTACAATTATTACAAATGTACACACCACACACTTCTCTCTCTCTGCTGACCTCAAAATTCAAAATAAATATAACAGAAAATGTGAGCAACATCAGAAACTAGTTTCTACCTGAACTGAATGCAGAGTGCCCTCTAGAGGCATCATTTAATCAATGCAATATTTCCAACTGCAAATGAACCTGTTTATAATATAGCTCTGTAGAAAGTTTTCAGAAGCAGTTCTCATTCGATACGTAGGTTTACTCTACGCATACTAATAACTCATAATGATTTGATTCAGTGTATTATGTACCACCTCTAACAAAACTAATGCAAGGGCTCCAACAAAATGTGGCTCTCACTTTATCAGCTAGACAAGAGAATTGAGACACGTGATCACAAGATAAGACATCAAATTGTCATACGTCAGTTTGTGACTTTTGGTAAAGCTATTACCAAATCTGAGATCTCCCAAAAATTTTATGCAGAAGAAATGTCTCCATAATTTATTCCATTATTTCCTCACCATCCATAGACGAATCAGCTGTAGATTCAGCTTGCAAACTGCCTCACTTGGCTCTGTACTTTTATGTACTGCTGCAAACTTCAAAACTGCTGGTGAATTAAAATCGAGAACTGTAGTCACATCTTGAAATGAAACTCCAACTCAGATGTGAAAAATTCACATTTAAACTGATATCGTTTAAATAAGTATTATTTAAAGATCAAGTAAATAGAAAGGTAAACTACTTCTCCTATTATAAAATTTTTATACAGCTCTCAAGTATATGGGGGTCCAAATTACTTAATACTTCAGCTATAGTTATTAAAAGTATCACTTTCTCACCTTCTTTGCAATAATTTAAAATAATTTGAATAAAATTATTTTACCAATGGCTGTTCCTTAAAAAAGTCCTTTCAAATATTTGTCCCAATGAAATTCAGCTATAACAATATAGATTTGAGTTAAGAGAATAGTTTTAAGATAATATTGTTTTATTTGATCATATGTTTTACCTAAATACATACTCAATATTAAACAGCAATGAGATACTAGGGAAAATATTATAATTAGACTTCCAAAGTTTAGTCTTCCAACCTTCCTAGAGAATGTCACAACTTGGTATTGTGTAAAGAAGAGATACATTTTGATAAATTAAAGGAAAACTATAGTTGACACCAAAATGTGGTTATATCAGATGAGTGTAACCAGATCTAATTTATCTACTTTGCTTTTTTGATATAGATACAATTGTAAGATATATAACTTAATGTTCCTGTTGAAATGCTTATTTCCACGTACAGTGTAGGGGAGGAAAATTCTTGAATGGGCTCTGCAAGAAAAGACAGCTTAATAGGAGAAAATCACACAAACAAGTTTTTGGTGACATGGGAGCCTAAGAGGTTAGGAAATGAAGACCCAAAGAAATGGCAAAACCTAGTATACAATGCTTTTATACTAAATTGATCAAAGAAAGACAATTAGGGAAAAGTAACTGAAACATACGATGAGGCTAAAGGAAGATAAGAATTATTTTAACAAGGTCTGTTTGTACAGATTTCTCTTCGTCTTAATTTCCCATCCTTGATGATAAGAATGCTTCTTTCTTCCTAGTATGGGGGACATCTTTCACAAGGGAGTTTTATCTCCTGTTTTCAGGAAGAAAAGGGGGAGATCAGAATGCTTTTTTTTGTATCTGCTGTTTTTCAAGTATCTTTTGTTCAAAATAATCCTTATGCTTAAGTGGCATATTTTGGGCTGGCACTCTCTGCCATCATTCAACATTCACAATAAAATACATAATTTTGCTCTGCATGTATAGATAGCTTATTTTGTTTTCCATAAATCAGCATGAGCGTATTTACTCTGCAGAGCAATGTGCAAAAGCTTTAACCACGCGATACAAACGCTAAAATGCCAAGGTTTTCTTGACCTTCAGGTCAAGCTTAACGTAACAGGCTTAACTTATTCACAATACTGGTTGGGAATTATGTTTCCTAACACCTGAATCTTTAAGAGTATTCACTTTTTATAGTCTCTGCTTCTTCAAAAGAATGGAATTTTAAGTAAATAAAGAACAACCTTCATGAGAGTCTGCCATACTCAAAAGAAATAGTAACAAAAACACCAAGGAATCTATCCCCTATTGACCCATAAACTCTCAAGCTATGTCCCTCCTGTATCCCTGTTAGAGGGTGTATTTTGTGTGTTTTCAACCCCATAATAAATAGTAGGGAGCGTAGCAATATTTGCATGACTTCTTCGTCTTTCTGCTGTTCCTCCAACAGGGTCCCTGCTCCCTGGAGTAGAGAGACTCACATCCTAACAAATCTTGGTGTTCCAGGCTCAGTCTATCCAGAAGATCTAAGATCTAAAAACGGTGTCATTTTTCTCTCAATAAAAACTCAGAAAACTTGTTAGGAGAGGAGACAATCATGCTTACTACTTGCTCTCGGACAAGATTTTATCCTGACTTATATTTCTTCTCAAGCATCAACCTGACTACAGGTTTGATTCCAGGGAATTTGGAAGGACTCCACAACTCCAAAATCCCTCCAGAACGCTGCTTGCTGATGCCTAAAGCTCTATGGCTTGTAGCAGAAAGTTGTGTGCCCTGTTACAATCTCCATAGCTGTTAGACTTTGTCAGCTCCTTCTCCCAGAGGCTGACTACTGAGATGAGGAGGGAAGAAATCATATAGATCCCATGGAGAGAATGCGTCTAGAGAGAACAGATGAGCAGCCTACACGTGACTTTTTAATACAAGCGTCCCGTCCTTCAGGACTACCTGGCATCCTTGTTGACCTCAGACCTAGTTGTTCTTGACTATCTGTTCTCTTGTCAAACATTTCATAATCACTCTGAGACTCTGGAGTTTCAATGATAAGCAAGCCAAACCTGTGCCTGCCTCCAGGGGTTTCTAATCTAATGGAGGATACATGTGAGTAGACATGCAATCAAGTGTAATAAGCTGCCTAATGTAGGAAATACACGATGCTATGGAAATACATAGTTGGAACATCTCATGCAATCTAGGGTCTTGTCACGCTCCCATACTTAAGGTGAGAACTGCACAATGGCTAACATTCAGCCAGACAAAAAGGCCAAGGTTTGCATGTATCACAATATCTCCTGCTGAAACAGTGTGTATTTATAGACGCTGTATCCTGCCTCATCTGTTGCTCTGCCCTTGTGAACAAGAATGTTTTACTGGTGCAGAATAGTTCCAGTAAGATGGCCAAACCTTAACTCCGTAGGATAGTTATAGGAAGATGTGGTTTCTACAGAACTATGCTCACCTGTAACCTTTCCCGGGCTGAACAGCACCTGCAGCTGCACCTTATCTCCACTCCAGTCTGGCTCTTCTGTCCACGTGTTCCTCCAGGGAGCGGCCACAAGAGGTTTGGCTGGGGTATGTGGCATCAGTTCAGCGACCTGGCACATCACAAAAAGCGGAAAGGAGATAAATAGGGATCCAACCAAGAATGCAGATAGAGGGCAGTAACAGAGTCCATGTTTATAAGAAATATCCCGATCCTCCAGGCTTTTGTTTCAGACACGCAAAGACCATTTTTAGATATTTATTTAAATTATTAAGCCACATAGCCTTGGGTTGAACTCTAGAAATATTCACTCTTGCCCGAGGCCAATGCTACTCTGAAAATTTTGTGAGCAAATCTTTTCTCTTCCATCACCTCTTTAAGCCACAACTGTTAAAGCTCTCAATTACGAAATAATTAAGACACCATGACTTGTGGATCTAAAGCACATTTACACAGAGTAACTTCTTCATTGAGTAGTTTGTTTCTCCCCCTTATAGCCAGTAGCACACTCAGACTACTAATCACAATAACAAAAAGTAAAACCTAAAAGTCACGGAAAAAAGTCACGGGAAAAGAAAAAGTTCTCATTTTCTTAATTGTTTTGGATTCGTTATTGTAGGTCTTTTCCTTCTCTTCTGTTTCTTGCCTAGAGAAGTTCCTTTAGCATTTGTTGTAAAGCTGGTTTGGTGGTGCTGAACTCTCTCAGCTTTTGCTTGTCTGTAAAGGTTTTAATTTCTCCATCAAATCTGAATGAGATCCTTGCTGGGTAGAGTAATCTTGGTTGCAGGTTTTTCTCCTTCATCACTTTAAATATGTCCTGCCAGTCCCTTCTGGCTTGCAGAGTTTCTGCTGAAAGATCAGCCATTAACCTTATGGGGATTCCCTTGTGTGTTATTTGTTGTTTTTCCCTTGCTGCTTTTAATATGTCTTCTTTGTATTTAATTTTTGACAGTTTGATTAATATGTGTCTTGGCGTATTTCTCCTTGGATTTTTCCTATATGGGACTCTCTGTGCTTCCTGGACTTGATTAACTATTTCCTTTCCCATATTAGGGAAGTTTTCAACTATAATCTCTTCAAATATTTTCTCAGTCCCTTTCTTTTTGTCTTCTTCTTCTGGAACCCCTATAATTCGAATGTTGGTGCGTTTAATGTTGTCCCAGAGGTCTCTGAGACTGTCCTCAGTTCTTTTCATTCTTTTTTCTTTATTCTGCTCTGCAGTAGTTATTTCCACTATTTTATCTTCCAGGTCACATATCCGTTCTTCTGCCTCAGTTATTCTGCTATTGATCCCATCTAGAGTCTTTTTCATTTCATTTATTGTGTTGTTCATCATTGTTTCATCTTTAGTTCTTCTAGGTCCTTGTTAAACGTTTCTTGCATTTTCTCTATTCTATTTCCAAGATTTTGGATCATCTTTACTATCATTATTCTGAATTCTTTTCAGGTAGACTGCCTATTTCCTCTTCATTTGTTAGGTCTGGTGGGTTTTTATCTTGCTCCTTCATCTGCTGTGTGTTTTTCTGTCTTCTCATTTTGCTTATCTTACTGTGTTTGGGGTCTCCTTTTTGCAGGCTGCAGGGTCATAGTTACTGTTGTTTTTGGTGTCTGTCCCCAGTGGTTAAGGTTGGTTCAGTGGGTTGTGTAGGTTTCCTGGTGGAGGGGACTAGTGCCTGTGTTCTGGTGGATGAGGCTGGATCTTGTCTTTCTGGTGGGCAGGTCCACGTCTGGTGGTGTGTTTTGGGGTGTCTGTGGCTTTATTATGATTTTAGGCAGCCTCTCTGCTAATGGATGGGGTCGTGTTCCTGTCTTGCTAGTTGTTTGGCATAGGATGTCCAGCACTGTAGCTTGCTGGTCGTTGAGTGAAGCTGGGTGTTGAGATGGAGATCTCTGGGAGATTTTCGCCATTTGATATTATGTGGAGCTGGGAGGTCTCTCGTGGACCAGTGTCCTGAAGTTGGTTCTCCCACCTCAGAGGCACAGCACTGACTCCTGGCTGCAATACCAAGAGCCTTTCATCCACACAGCTCAGAATAAAAGTGAGAAAAAGTAGAAAGAAAGAATTAGTAGAAGTAGAAAGAAAGAAAGAAAGGAGGGAGGGAGGGAGGGAGGAAGGGAGGAAGGAAGGAGGGAAGGAAGGAAAAAAGAAAGAAAGAAGATAAAGTAAAATAAAATAAAGTAAGATAAAATATAATAAAATTATTAAAATAAAAATATAATTATTAAGAAAAAATATTAAAAAACGGACGGATAGAACCCTAGGACAAATGGTGGAAGCAAAGCTATACAGACAAGATCTCACACAGAAGCATACACACTCACAAAAAGAGGAAAAAGGGAAAAAATCATAAATCTTGCCCTCGAAGTCCACCTCCTCAATTTGGGATGACTCGTTGTCTATTCATGTATTCCACAGATGCAGGTACATCAAGTTGATTGTGGAGCTTTAATCCGCTGCTTCTGAGGCTGCTGGGAGAGATTTCCCTTTCTCTTCTTTGTTCTCACAGCTCCTGGGGCTCAGCTTTGGATTTGGCCCCGCCTCTGCGTGTAGGTCGCCTGAGGGCGTCTGTTCCCGCTCAGACAGGACGGGGTTAAAGGAGCCGCTGCTTCGGGGGCTCTGGCGCACTCAGGCCGGGGGCGGGGGGGGGGGGGGGGGAGGGAGGGGCACGGAGTGCGGGGCGGGCCTGCGGCGGCAGAGGCCGGCGTGACGTTGCACCAGCCTGAGGCGTGCCGTGCGTTTTCCCAGGGGAGTTGTCCCTGGATCCCGGGACCCTGGCCGTGGCGGGCTGCACAGGCTCCCCGGAAGAGGGGTGTGGAGAGTGAGCTGTGCTCGCACACAGGCTTCTTGTTGGCGGCAGCAGCAGCCTTAGCGTCTCGCGCCCGTCTTTGGGGTCTGCGCTGTTAGCCGCGGCTCGCGCCCGTCTCTGGAGTTCCTTTAAGCAGCGCTCTTAATCCCCTCTCCTCACGCACCAGGAAATAAAGAGGGAAGAAAAAGTCTCTTGCCTCTTCGGCAGGTGCAGACTTTTCCCCGGACTCCGTCCTAGCTAGCCGTGGCGCACTAACCCCCTGCAGGCTGTGTTCACGCCACCAACCCCAGTCCTCTCCCGGCGCTCCGACCGAAGCCCGAGCCTCAGCTCCCAGCCCCGCGCGCCCCGGTGAGTGAGGAGACAAGCCTCTCGGGCTGGTGAGTGCCGGTGGGCCCTGAACCTCTGTACGGGAATCTCTCCGGTTTGCCCTCCACACCCCTGTTGCTGTGCTCTCCTCCGCGGCCCCGAAGCTTTCCCCTTCCGCCACCCGCTGTCTCCACCCGCGAACAGGCTTCCTAGCGTGTGGAAACATTTCCTCGTTCACAGCTCCCTCCCACTGGTGCAGGTCCCGTCCCTATCCTTTTGTCTCTGTTTATTCTTTTTTCTTTTGCCCTACCCAGGTACGTGGGGGGTTTCTTGCCTTTTGGGAGGTCTGAGGTCTTCTGCCAGCCTTCAGTAGGTGTTCTGTAGGAGTTGTTCCACGTGTAGATGTATTTTTGGTGTATCTCTGGGGAGGAAGGTGATCTCCGCGTCTTACTCTTCCGCCATCTTCCCAGAAGCCTCCAAGGGGTTGTTTTTAAGGGATGAAAAATGATGAGGAAGGGAAAAAAACCCAAAAACTATGTAAAGAAAAATAACAAAATGAATGTATTTTTCTCTTGAATTGTGGGGGTTTTTTTCCTTTTTTTTTTTTTTTTTTTTTTGCGGTACGCGGGCCTCTCACTGCTCTGGCCTCTCCCGTTGCGGAGCACAGGCTCCGGACGCGCAGGCTCAGCGGCCATGGCTCACGGGCCCAGCCGCTCCGCAGCATGTGGGACCTTCCCGCACCGGGGCACGAACCCGTGGCCCCCGCATCGGCAGGCGGACTCTCAACCACTGCGCCACCAGGGAAGCCCTTGAATTGTGTTTTTAATGAGAAGATTTCTCCATCATGCCAACATGATATAATGGAAAGAAAAATGAACTGGAGTCAGAAAATCTGATTTAAATGTTGATGTTACCTGTTAATAGTCATGGGAATGTAAGCAATTCATTCTTGTTCTCATATAAATGATGCAAGTTGGACTAAGTTCTTTTTAAGGTAATTTCCAGATACTCTTTGACTCTAATATTTCCATTTGGTGGCAAATAATTCCTTAGGGATTTGTTCTCAGTTTAACTGAAGACATACAGCAAACATAGCCCAGAGACAGGCCATAGAACCCTACAGATCTGCGTCTGATCTTGGTCCTGCCAATGTTCTGCAGTGTGATTTCATGTAAATTAGTAAGTTAATTAACTTCCTAAGGCTGAGTTTGCTCATCTGTATAACGCAGGTAATGCTGACTATGGTAATGCATTGTTATACCCACTGAATAAGAATATGGATGTAAAGCATCAGGCTTACTGGGAGTGCTCAGCTCTGGTCACCGTTATCAGACTGTGAAAATCCCTAAACTTGCCTGTATCTTACTTGATTACTTGGAATAAATGTGGAAGTAAGTGAAAATTAAACTCCAATACTCTTCAAAGTTCTCTAATGGCAGCAACTAATGAATACAAAATGAAATTAGAGAACTGGAGATTTTAGAGGGGTATCATACACTAATAACACCTCCACATCATTCACAAAATTATAATCATTTTTAATTATCTTTGTAAAATGTGACTTTCCCATGTCCCCTGGGCAGATGTGAAAGCATGGAGCTGGATAATAAAATCTGCGATCTGATTGAGAGGAATGTTTCTCCTGATCCCAGAGGGGTCACCCCGGGACCAATGCCAAGTCACAGAAGTCCATGTTCTGTGAAGGTAAGAAAACATCTTCTTTCACGGTTTCTCAATACACCCTTCAGCAGCGTGTTCACCGAGAAGAATGCATGGGGACAGTCCCCAAATCATTTACAGTAATGCACTTCCTTGATGGCTGAGAGGACAAAGTGAACCAGTACCAACTTCTCATACACAGTCACTTCCTGTTACCAAGGAAACCCTCAGCAGAAGCTCCTTCCAGTTTAAAGCGTGATACCAGGGGAAGCAGAGCTCAAGCCGCAAGAAAGAACGCTTATTGCAGCGACAGCTCTTTTACTGGGAGGCGCTAACCTCGTTTTTGTAAACCCACTTACACTGGGTTGCGAAAGTCTGCACAACTCACGTCCATTTTTTTGATGAAAGAACAAGGTTTTCCTGATTAGAGTTGTTTGACTTTGACTTTCCTCTTGTTTTAGGATATTTGTCTATAGTGCTTTATGTAAGCAAATAAAATTCAAGGGTAAGCTCAAGCTAGGAATTTTGTGCATGACTTTCTAGAAATACATCATAAATGACAACATAAGCTCTTAAACTCTGCAGCCCTTCTGATTAGAAACCGTCTCTAATGATCATTTCAAAAGAGATCTAATGTAAGTAAATTAGAGAGCATGGCTGACATTAAAAACATTTACATAGGGCTTCCCTGGTGGCGCAGTGGTTGGGAGTCCGCCTGCCGATGCAGGGGACACGGGTTTGTGCTCCGATCCAGGAGGATCCCACATGCCGTGGAGCGGCTGGGCCCGTGAGCCATGGCCGCTGAGCCTGCGCGTCCGGAGCCTGTGCTCCGCAATGGGAGAGGCCACAACAGTGAGAGGCCCGCGTACCACAAAAAGAAAAAAAAAAAAAATTTACATAACTTCTGCTTTGGTTCTTAGTTCTAAAGTAATTCATACTCATTGTGGAAAAGCTATACTAAGCATAGAGAATACTATAAAAATCATGTAGAGACAGATTTGTTGTGGAGCTAATTAAGCTTGGATTCCCCTAAACAAATATTTACTTTTGTAACTAATTAGCATTCACAGATTTGTGTCTCTTTCTCTTAAAGGAGGTCCTGAAATTGTATAAGCCTCAGGCCTCGCCAAACATGTATCAGCCTCTGAAATCCCCTCCATGCCCACAGCTCCTAGAGAGCCTCTCTCAGCATTTGGGGTCTGTCTGTGTGTCTCCTTCTGTCACACACACACACACGTGCACACCCTGTTTTGTTAAACTCACCTTTTTTCACTTAATAAAATGTTGTGGATATTCCTATAACTCTTTCATTCATTTAATGACCAAATAGTATGGTGTGTGTTCTTCCCACTTCTCCCTGAAAAAGAAGTATTTCTTTTCAGAGTTAGAAATGACTCTCTGCTAATGACGAGGGGCAAGGAGGCTTTCCTCCCCTTTTCTTTCTTCTCTTCTCACTCCCACCCCCATACACATATCTCTAACTCCCAGTTAAGACTTCCTTCCTTCACGAAATGTGTGCTTCTTTGTAGTGGCCATCTTGTCTAATCCCGGAAAGAAATTTAATGATGAAAATTTGAATCCCCGCCAGTACCTCTGATCTGCATATTCTCTGATTATCAGCCCCCAAGACTCATTTGACTGACTTCCCTCCCCATTCCGTTCATTTGGTTTCTGGATTCCTCCTTATGTGCTAAAGACCTCTTCTCCATCCTTATTGCTACTCTCTTGGAAGTTAGCTCGCTCTGTGCTGGGGACTTAACTGGAACTTCTACCTCTCTTTAAGATACTGTTTCTCCTATCACTTTGTTGATGAAATTGGCTCGTTTTCCGATACATATCCAGGCAAAGGAGAACAGGTACCTGGCTGATGTTTTTTATTGTCCTTGTGAAGTGTGAGGTAAAGACATCTACAGAGAATGAATGCGAGGGTAAACGTGAAGTCCAGTGGTTAACATAAGGGAAGATATGAAATGGCCATTGAGAGACTGAGAGACAGGAGAGAGGTGCAAAACTAAAATGAGTTGCTGAGTAGCAGTGAGGACCACTTAATAAGACCAGTCACTAAAGAGTGTTTGGGCTCCTAAATCTTCAATCTCTCCATCACCTCTTGCCAGCTTAATTCTCCTCAACTTTAAACATTTATGAGACCTCATGTTATTTTATGGGTAATGTTCTCTCTTTCTCACCATTAAGTATGATTTTATTTTTTTTATTCAAGTACAGTTGATTTACAATGTGTTAGTTTCAGGTGTACAGCAAAGTGATATGTATATATTCTTTTCCAGATTCTTTTCCATTATAGGTTATTACAAGATATTGAATGTAGTTCCCTGTGCTATACAGTAGGTCCTTGTTATTTATCTATTTTATATATAGTACTATGTCTCTGTTAATCACAAACTCCTAATTTATCCCTCCCTCACCCCCATTTTAGGGGTAATGTTGTAACTCACTCTAATATATCATAGCCAAGCTTATTGATCATGACGTCCAAGACTTTGCAGCCCCTTATCACACCACTAATAAGCTCTACCCTGATAAATCCACAGTCATTTTGCATCTGATTTTTCACTTGTCCTCCCATTTGCATTTGATACTATTCACTAATTCAACTTTCTTAAAATGTCTTACTCCATTTATATCTATAAAAGTATCCCTCAACACCCTCCTTTTTCCTTCTGATCTTTTCTTCTCACTCACCTTCACTGACTTCTCTTTCATCACCTGCCCGTGTTATACTAGTGTCACCCAGGGATCTGTCCGTAATCATTGGCTCACTAAACTACAAAATATAGGCTGATGACTTCCGACACATACACCTACTAAAGGTCGAGTACTTTTCTATACTCATATCAACTTCACTCAGCATTTTCAAAGGTGAATTCAGTATCTTTCCTGTTAAAACTGCTCGTTTTCTTTTTTCCACTCTCCATTTCCCACTTCCCAAAATGCACCCATGTCCCACCATTCCACAGTCCTCTAACAGACCGTGCAGTTTCATGTACTATGCCTTTTCACATGCTGCTTATTCTTCATGGAAACCCTTGTCTCCTTGCCCATTGGATGAACTATCTTTTATGCCAAGGTTTGGACATTTCATGACTCTTTAGTCCCACAGAGTTCTCCAGCCCCCTTTTGCTCTGTCCTAAATAAATACCTTCTTTATACCTCATTCATAGGCTTTATCACCTTGGTTTTGTAATCATTTATGTATAGACATGTCTTCCCCACCGGTCATGGACTTCCTGTGGATGGGGTATAAAGTGTCACATGAATGTGTAAAGTATCACAACATAGGTTTTTCTAGAAGGTACCAGGGTTATGCAACATGTTTGTTTTCATGCACTGTGAGAAAACTAGATATACAAAATCAACTTATCTCTAGAATCCCTTCACAAATAATTCTCAAAGTCTACAGGGGAATATTGAATATACACTTATAAGCCCAGTTTCTCATCCTCAAGCTTTTGACTGCCAGTGATTGTCAGATGCCCACCTATCACTGCTGCTTCTAGACATCAGCTTTACCACTCTCGGTGGCATTGTTGTGGTACCACTCACTGTGACAAGTCAGCCTAATATTTGGATATATTCTCCAGAGCCCAAATGCAGCTAAATGCTATTGCTCTCTCCATTTCAATGGAAAGACATTTCCTTTTGCAACTTTAGTTACACAGGCCCCTAATGCTACTTTACACATCCAGTGTTTGCCAGAAATATGTGTAACAGTTTGACTTTCATTCTTCTGCAGATGGGGAAACTGAGGCTCGGTGAAGCTAGATCATTTTCTCATGGTCCTATAGCTAGTAGAAATTGGTTTCTGGACCTAAACCCAGATTTGTCTGGGTTGCCCTATATATCCTGCTCTCAACTTTCCCTCCCTCACATAAGAATCATTCGGTGACTGGGCCCAAGTTCAAGCTGGTATCAGGAATGATGCTATTGTCAGAGCAAACCCTCCTTTCTGGCTTAAAGCATCACCATTGGATCAAGCTACTGTGCCTTTACTCTCTCTTTGAGGGTAAGATCTCCCAGGAAAAATCCCTGGAAGTTTCTCTTTATCTCACGGACTTCTGGCATCTCCTCCTCAATTGTCATCTGAAGTATCTTAAAATATTTGATTCCTTAAGTAAACACAGCTTAGTTTCCAGCTGGAAGCTCTGCTGAATTACTGTTTACAATAGCACTCTGCAGAAGTAAATCCTACATTCAAAACAAACAAAAACTGTTGCATTCTCACTGAGATACTGATGGAACTAAAAAAAGTATAGGAAAAATCTTTTGGGGTAAGACAAGGGTGAGCCAATGACAGAAGAACTGTGGAGGGCATCTCTCATTTTTCCACTGGAGGAAGTAAGCATAAGAACGGTAAGGTAGACTCCCTTTCCAGGAAGAGGAAATGAATTTCTTTATGACATTATGAGATGGGAAGAGTGTGGCTGCATAAAAGAAATATGATTTAATGAAAACTCCTGAGACATATGTCATGTTCCTTTTTTGCTCTATCTTTGCCAAGAATAAGGAAAGAGGGAGAATTACTATAAGAGAAAATGAGCAGACTGACTCATTGCTTTGAGGAAACAGAAAAACATTATTGATGAACATGAGGAACTCCATCAGTATGAAAGCAGGTTTTAATATTCTGGGAGAGCTGAAGTAGACAGCTGGTGAACAGAAGGCATTGAAAGTCTTATAGGCGAAGGACAAATAATTTTCTAAGTGAGATTAACATTCAATTCCAAAATGGGTGTTAAATGGAAGTTACACTAAACCAAGACACGGTCTTAATACTATGAGAAAATTAATATATGAACATTAATTTATGACCCTGTAATTGTATGTCTTCAAAGACAAAAGAAAGTGATAGGAGGCTTGAGATGTATTTCTTGGACAAACACATACATTCCAGTAATGCTTGGAAACAAGGGTGCCACTTGGGAAAGGGAAGGAAAAGTGTCCAAATTTTAAGAAGATATACCACAACTGAATTTGCTTAAGAGCATTGTCTTGTGTTTAAATTCTACTTTGCTTTTCTGATTTTAACTGAGACAGCACTAGAAATTGGCTTTTAATAACTTTGGTACCAGCTGAGGGAAGATTTCCCAGTAACTGCAGAAAAATTCTAGCTCTGGACATTCTTCTCAAGGCAAAAAGCTTTGGGAAAATGTTTTGAAATGTTCAGAGAGTAATATGAAACTTCTTGGAAAGTACAGTAAGTTGACACACGTTTTTTGTAACCACATTTGTTGAAAAAAACAAAAGATCTAGTTTCCGTTTCCTTATTTCCCTTTTTAGAAAGTTAAGCTATTTCTTTATCAAAATAAAATTTTGGTTATTGAAATCTTGTTTTCCCATCTCTAGAATGGGTTGTCACAAGAATATACTAAAGTGAGTGAAGGAGAGTGAAGCCGTGTGCTTGCTCAGCGGCTGCAGGCACCGCTGCTCCTCTGCTGCACCAACGCCGCAGCCTCAACTCAGATTTTCCCCTGATTTCATGCCTCTTGACCCGGGTCTCTTACCGTTCTGTGGAAGCTAGCTCCACCCATGCCTCCTCCTCGAGGTAAATACTTAGGAGTGGAATTGCTGAGTCGTATGGTTGTAAATCTGGGAGGTCCTTATCCTGGGATCATTTAATCTGCAGTTATCTTGAAGGCTCCGCTGTGGCTGGAGGGTCCAAGTTGTCTTCACTCAGATGTGCGGCAGTGGGTACTGGATATTGGCTGAGTCTCCTCATTTCTCCTCCACATGATCTCTCATCTTCTGCCACGTGGCTGACAGGGTCTTGGTGCTCCAGCCTGGTGTCAGGCCTGAGCTTCTGAGGTGGGAGAGCTGACTTCAGGACATTGGACGACCAGAGACCTCCCGGCCCCACATGGTATCAATCGGCGAGAGCTCGCCCAGAGATCTCCATCTCAACAGTAAAACCCAACTCCCCCCAATGGCCAGCAAGCTCCAGTGCTGGACACCCCATGCCAAACAACCAGCAAGACAGGAGCACAACCTCATCCATTAGCAGAGAGGCTGCCTAAAATCACACTAAGTTCACAGACACCCCAAAACACACCGCCAGATTCAGCCCTGCCCACCAGAAAGGCAAGATCCAGCCTCATCCATCAGAACACAGGGAGCAGCCCCCTCCACCAGGAAACCTACAGAAACCACTGAGCCAAACTTACCCACTGCGGGCAGACACCAAAAACAACAGAAACTATGAACCAACAGCCTGCGAAAAAGAGACCCCAAACGCAGTAAATAAAGCAAAATGAGAAGACAGAGCAATACACAGCAGATGAAGGAGCAAAGTAAAAACTCACCAGACCAAACAAATGAAGAGGAAATAGGCAGTCTACCTGAAAAACAATTCAGAGTAATGATAGTAAAGATGGCCCCAAATCTTGGAAATAGAATGGAGAAAATACAAGAAACATTTAACATGGACCTAGAAGAAGTAAAGAGCAAACAAACAATGATGAACAACACAATAAATGAAATTAAAAATTCTCTAGAAGGAATCAATAGCAGAATAACTGAGGCAGAAGAATGGATAAGCGACCTGGAAAATAAAATAATGTAAATAGCTACCACAGAGCAGAATAAAGAAAAAAGAAATGAAAAGACTTGAGGACAGTCTCAGAGACCTCTGAGACAACATTAAACGTACCAACATTCGAATTATAGGGGTCCCAGAAAAAGAAGAGAAAAAGGCAGGGTCTGAGAAAATATTTGAAGAGATTATAGTTGAAAACTTCCTTAATATGGGAAAGGAAATAATCAGTCAAGTCCAGGAAGTGCAGAGAGTCCCATACAGGATAAATCCAAGGAGAAACACACCAAGACACATATTAATCAAACTATCAAAAATTAAATACAAAGAAAAAATATTAAAAGTAGCAAGGGAAAAGCAACAATTAACATGCAAGGGAAATCCCATAAGGTTAACAGCTGATAGTTCAGCAGAAACTCTGCAAGCCAGAAGGGAGTGACAGGACATATTTAAAGTGATGAAAGGGAAAAACCTACAACCAAGATTACTCTACGCAGCAGGGATCTCATTCAGATTAGACAGAGAAATTAAAACCTTTAGAGACAAGCAAAAGTTAAGAGAATTCAGAACCACCAAACCAGCTTTGCAACAAATGCTAAAGGAACTTCTCTAGGCAGGAAACACAAGAGAAGGAAAAGACCTACAAAAACAAACACAAAACAATTAAGAAAATGGTAATAGGAGCATACCTATTGATAATTACCTTAAATGTAAATGGACTAAATGCTCCAACCAAAAGATATAGACTGGGTGAAAGGACACAAAAACAAGAGTCATATATACTGTCTACAAGAGACTCACTTCAGACCTAGGGACACATACAGACTGAAAGTGAGGGGATGGAAAAATATATTCCATGCAAATGGAAATCAAAAGAAAGCTGGAGTAGCAATTCTCATATCAGACAAAATAGACTTTAAAATAAAGACCGTTATAGGAGACAAAGAAGGACACTACATAATGATCAAGGGATCCATCCAAGAAGAAGATATAACAATTGTAATTATTTATGCACCCAATATAGAAGCACCTCAATACATAAGACAAATGCTAACAGCCACAAAAGGGGAAATTGACAGTAACACAATCATAGTAGGGGACTTTAGCACCCCATTTTCACCAATGGACAGATCATCCAAAATGAAAGTAAATAAGGAAACACAAGGTTTAAATGACACACTGAACAAGATGTACCTAATTGATATTTATAAGACATTCCATCCAAAAGCAACAGAATACACTTTCTTCTCAAGTGGTCATGGAATATTCTCCAGGGTAGATCATATCTTGGGTCACAAATCAAGCCTTGGTAAATTTAAGAAAATTGACATCGTATCAAGCATCTTTTCCGACCACAATGCTATGAGACTAGATATCAACTACAGGAAAATATCTGTAAAAAATACAAATACATGGAGGCTAAATAATACACTACTTAATGACCAAGAGATCACTGAAGAAATAAAAGAGGAAATAAAAAAATACCTAGAAACAAATGACAATGAAACATGGCAAACCAAACCTATGTGATGCATCAAAAGCAGTCCTAAGAGGGAAGTTTACAGCAATACAATCCTACTTCAAGAAACAAGAAACATTTCAAATAAACAACCTAACCTTACACCTAAAGCAATTAGAGAAAGAAGAACCAAAAACCCCCAAAGTTAACAGAAGAAATCATAAAGATCAGATCAGAAATAAATGAAAAAAAATAAAGGAAACAATAGCAAAGATCAATAAAAGTAAAAGCTGGTTCGTTGAGAAGTTAAAAAAAAATTGATAAACCATTAGCCAGACTCATCAAGAAAAAAAAGAAGACTCAAATCAATAGAATTAGAAATGAAAAAGAAGTAACAACTGACACTGCAGAAATACAGAGGATCATGAGAGATTACTACAAGCAACTCTATGCCAATAAAATGGACAACCTGGAAGAAATGGACAAATTCTTAGAAAAGCACAACCTTCCAAGACTGAACCAGGAAGAAATAGAAAATATAAACAGACCAATCACAATCACTGAAATTGAAACTGTGATTAAAAATCTTCCAACAAACAAAGGCCCAGGACCAGATGGCTTCACAGACTAATTCTATCAAACATTTAGAGAAGAGCTAACACCTATCCTTCTCAAACTCTTCCAAAATAGAGCAGAGGGAGGAACAACTCCCAACTCATTCTGTGAGGCCACCATCACCCTGATACCAAACCAGACAAAGATGTCACAAAAAAAGAAAACTACAGGCCAATATCACTGATAAATATAGATGCAAAACTCCTCAACAAAGTACTAGCAAACAGAATCCAACTGCACAGTAAAAGGACCATACACCATGATCAAGTGGGATTTATCCCAAGAATGCAAGGATTCTTCAATATATGTAAATCTATCAATGTGATACACCATATTGACAAATTGAAGGAGAAAAACCATATGATCATCTCAATAGTTGCAGTAAAAGCTTTCGACAAAATTCAACACCCATTTATGATAAACACTTGCAGAAAGTAGGCATAGAGGGAACTTAACATAATATAAGTCCATATATGACAACCCCACAGCCAACATCGTTCACAATGGTGAAAAATTGAAACCATTTCCTATAAGATCAGGAACAAAACAAGGTTACCCACTCTCGGCACCATTATTCAACATACTTTTGGAAGTTTTAGCCACAGAGAAGAAAAAGAAATAAAAGGAATCCAAATCGGAAAAGAAGAAGTAAAGCTGTCACTGTTTGCAGATGACATGATACTATACATAGAGAATTCTAAATATGCTACCAGAAAACTACTAGAGCTAATCAATGAATTTCGTAAAGTAGCAGCATACAAAATGAATGAACAGAAATCTCTTGCATTCCTATACACTAATGATGAAAAATCTAAAAGAGAAATTAAGGAAACACTCCCATTTACCATTGCAACAAAAGGAATAAAATACCTAGGAATAAACCTAACTAAGGAGACAAAAGACCTGTATGCAGAAAACTATAAGACACTGATGAATGAAATTAAAGACGATAGAAATGGATGGAGACACATACCATGTTCTTGGATTGGAAGAATCAACATTGTGAAAATGACTATACTGCCCAAAGCAATCTACAGATTCAATGCAATCCCTATCAAAAACCAATGGCAGGGCTTCCCTGGTGGTGCAGTGGTTGAGAGTCTGCCTGCCGATGCAGGGGACACGAGTTCGTGCCCCGGTCCGGGAAGATCCCACATGCCACGGAGCGGCTGGGCCCGTGAGCCATGGCCGCTGAGCCTGCGTGTCTGGAGCCTGTGCTCCATAACAGGAGAGGCCACAACAGTGAGAGGCCCGTGTACCACAAAAAAAAAAAAAAAAAAAAAAATACAATGACATTTTTCACAGAACTAGAACAAAAAATTTCACAATTTGTATGGAAACACAAAAGACCCCGAATAGCCAAAGCAATCTTGAGAAAGATATACGGAGCTGGAGGAATCAGGCTCCCTGACTTCAGACTATACTACAAAGCTACAGTAATCAAGGCAACATGGTACTGGCACCAAAACAGAAATGTAGATCAATGGAACAGGATAAAAAGCCTAGAGATAAACACACGCACATATGGTCACCTTATCTTTGATAAAGGAGGCAAGAATATACAATGGAGAAGAGACAGCCTCTTCAATAAGTGGTGCCGGGAAAACTGGACAGCAGCATGGAAAATAATGAAATTAGAACACTTCCTAACACCATACACAAAAATAAACTCAAAATGGATAAAGACCTAAATGTAAGGCCAGACACTGTAAAACTCCTAGGGGAAAACACAGGAAGGACATTCTTTGACATAAATCACAGCAAGATCCTTTTTGACCCACCTCCTAGAGAAATGGAAATAAAAACAAAAATAAACAAGTGGGACCTAATGAAACTTAAAAGCTTTTGCACAGCAAAGGAAACCATAAACAAGATGAAAAGACAACCCTCAGAATGGGAGAAAATATTTGCAAAGGAAGCAACTGACAAAGAATTAATCTCCAAAATTTACAAGCAGCTCATGCAGCTCTATGTCAAAAAAACAAAGAACCCAATCTAAAAATGGGCAGAAGACTGAAATAGACATTTCTCCAAAGATATACAGATTGCCACCAAACACATGAAAGGATGCTCAACATCACTAATCATTAGAGAAATGCAAATCAAAACTACAATGAGGTATCACCTTACTCCGGTCAGAATGGCCATCATCAAAAAATCTACAAACGGTAAATGCTGGAGAGGATGCAGAGAAAAGGGAACACTCTTGCACTGCTGGTGGGAATGTAAATTGATACAGCCACTATGGAGAGCCATATGGAGGTTCCTTAAAAATCTAAAAATAGGACAACCATACGACCCAGCAATCCCACTACTGGGCATATACCCTCAGAAAACCATAATTCAAAAAGATACATGTACCACAGTGTTCATTGCAGCATGATTTACAATAGCCAGGACATGGAAGCAACCTAAGTGTCCATTGACAGATGAATGGATAAAGAAGATGTGGCACATATATACAATGGAATATTACTCGGCCATAAAAAGAAATGAAAGTGAGTTATTTGTAGTGAGGTGGATGGACCTAGAGTCTGTCATACTGAGTGAAGTAAGTCAGAAAGAGAAAGCCAAATACCATATGCTAACACATATATAGGGAATCAAAAAAAAAAAAAAAACCGTTCTGATGAACCCAGGGGCAGGGCAGGAATAAGGACGCAGACATAGAGAATGGACTTGGGGTCACAGGGAGGGGGAAGGGTAAGCTAGGACGTCTCAAGCTGGGACGAAGTGAGAGAATAGCATTGACATATATACACTACCAAATGTAAAATAGATAGCTAGCGGGAAGCAGCTGCATAGCACAGGGAGATCAGCTCGGTGGTGCTTTGTGACCACCTAGAGGAGTGGGATAGGGAGGGTGGGAGGGAGACGTAAGCACGAGGGGATATACGTATACATATAGCTGATTCAGTTGTGGTAATCATGGAGTATTTCAATCCTTTCTTTGTTAGGAAAAAATGTTGCATTTTTGTGTGAGGACCAGTTTACTGTTCCCTGGGAAATGTTGGAATAGCTGGCTGGAAAAACAGCAAGTTCTTAGGCAACAAGAAGGCCTGTCTCAACTCAGCTGCTGCACTTTGTGGTGTTTGAAGCTCACAGTTGGCAACCTGGGTGAAATTTAAATGAGCTATGTATCTTTCTCTTATCTCTAAGTTCAGCTAGTAGTTTTTAGTCTTATAGTTCTAAAAGTATAATCAAATCTCAAAACTAAACAGATGAGTGGATAAAGAGACCATGTTGTGTTTCCCTAAATATCACCATGCCTTATCTATGACATATTATTCCTCCATTCATTACAAAGATTTTAAAAGCTTCCACTATGCATGAATATCAGGTATATGTCCAGATAAGGAGATCTTGCTGTGTCTGTCCACCTTGAACTCTATTTTATAATAAGGTATAACACCAGGCACCACAGGAAAACAGACACACAAGTTTGTAAGCTAAAATCGAACTCTAAGACACAATTAAAACTCTTATAAAAGAAGGGAGACAGAAACTCTCCCTAACACTTGAGAGGCGTCCATTGTTGGGCAGATGGCTGTCTATTGGATAGAAGTGAGGTGATAAGCTCAAGCTCCTCTTGGTTAATAAGTAAGAGACACTTTTGAGTAGGACACTTTCTTACTCAAAGGTTTTCTCTTCCATCGCTGGGAGGATTTGCCCCAAGTTCCACAAGAGAGGGATTTAGAGAACACTGGAAGATGCAGGTTGTCCTTTGGAGATGTGAGCAGTAGGTGCAAGACGATTCCATCTGCCTCTGAACATAGTGATCCTGGAAGCTCCAATGCAGGCTGCTTCGGTGGCCAGGAGAGCAGCATGCCAACACGAGGGGGTGTTAGTGGAGGAAGCCACCAAGTCTTGAAGTGAAGGGTGACATCTGGGTGGAAATTATAATACATTTTATAATTTTAACGGAATAAACGAACATAAGGCATCCAAGAGGCTGCAAAGAGAAGAAAATGAATTCGGAGTGTCAGGGCTTCTAGCAAACAGACTTTTGGAGCTAAAAGTATTATCCTTACTTTTGGAATCGTTGCCCTCTCCTAGACTTATATGACTTCAGCAATTACACTTGAAAACAACTTTAGATATGTCTTTCTTATTATGCAGAAGGAAGAGTAACGTCAGCCTCTGGGTTCAGAGATTTGTAAATTTGTGACACTATTAAGGAAGCTAAATTCTTGGCTTGGGAGATACCACGAATAAACACGTTCATAAGAGTTGTTTAGCAAATATGTATTCTTTATATTCTTGGTCTGTTTAGCTTTGTGACAGAATGTGGATCTCTCGTAAGGACTTCCAAACCTAAGATGGGTTTTGGAATCTAATGCCTCAAGAAACCTTTTTTCTCAAGCAAGCCTTCCTATTTCTAGTTTGGTTAGAAACAATTTCTTTAATGGGCGTGGGGAAAATACTAGCGAAATGGGCACTTTCAGCTCTCACTGAAGAAGGTTCATAGTATTCTAATGTCTACCATCTAGATGAAATGCATCTTAAGACTCTTTTTACCTTCTTTTGTACTTGTGAGGGGAGTGAGGCTGGACCCACAAAGTATATAAATATCTTTTCCTATGGGATTCTGGGTTAGGTAGCAAAAAGTGGGATAATTTATTCCTTTTATTTTTTTCTCCAGTAAGGAAGATTTAGTTTTTTAAAGTAAATGTTCCTTAAATCAGTAAGATCAGCTAGTAAATATTTACAATATTTTCAAGCTCTCATATTGAGAGATTTTCTTTGAGTCAGGCTCATTTTCAGACAAAACAGTCCCAATGTACACTATTTGATCACTTGTGTTTCCACAAGTCATCACAGTAGGCTCCCATTATTCCCACGTCATCTATATATGTACATGCCCTTTCTTAATTACTATATGTAACTATAATTTTTGCTATTTAAAAATAGTATCTAGGGGGCTTCCCTGGTGGCACAGTGTGCAAGGGACACAGGTTCGTGCCCCAGTCCAGGAGGATTCCCCCATGCCGCGGAGCGGCTGGGCCCGTGAGCCATGGCCGCTGAGCCTGCGCGTCCGGAGCCTGTGCTCCGCAATGGGAGAGGCCACAACAGTGAGAGGCCCGTGTACCACAAAAAAAGAAAAAAAAAAAAAGTATCTAAAGCTATGATATGTTGAGATGTATTGTCTCAGGAAGAAAGTAGTCTCGTTAACCTGAGGTCTCCAGGCTAATCGCTTGGTGATTATGAAATGATGCAGAAAGGATTTCATTATCAATGGAATGATCCCTCTAATCTTCAGATTTTATTTTCAAAAACCAGAAAATACATGAAAGACATGTCTGTTTCGCTCATCTAGTACTTATCTCATGTCCAATACGCAGTCCATAATCAATAAATATTTATTATAAGAATGAGTACATGAATGAAGGTGAAGTCAACACATGTAAGCTAGGTACAAGAGGAAAATAAAGGGATTTGCAAAGATACCGAGTGATCAGGGATTAAAGTCTGGCAGAGAAGAGAACATTGACAACTTCAGATGCAGGATTACAATTTTCGAAGGCTAAATTTCTCTTTTCTGACCACCAGTTATTGGCAGTAGAAATTAATCTCTAGGCAAGTAGTGATGGGAACTGGTAAGAGTTTGTTTGGATATGATCTTGAAGGTCAAGCCAGTTCATATGTAGCCCTCAAGAAAGCTCAACTCCCTTGAAACTTTTCTGAATTATATTTCTTAACGGCTCAGGCTCCTGTATCAAACAAAGTAAATTATGTTTTGTCCAATAATCTTTAGCTATGTTATGCATGTCTCCTCGCATAGGTAAAAGGTTCTTTGTGGGGAATAAGCCAGGACTGAGGTCTGGTATGGGTTCAGCCACCCACTCATCATGTAATGACCATGGGCAAGTCACTTCTCAACTCTGAACCTCAATTTAATCCTTCTTTACATCAAAGATGCCTCTCCTGACGGCTGCGTGGGACTGTTATGAAGTTCAAATTGAAGCAGATAAACGTTTGCAAACCACAGAACTCACATGTGCTAAATTGTAATTTTCTCCCTTTTTTAAGCTGAATTTAGTTTCAATCTAGGACCCCTATCCTGTCTTTTAGAAGATAATTTAATCCAGTTGACTTCAGGAAATCTCAGCCACTTCAGCGTTTTCTCAGGCAATTTATATTTTCAGTGCAGTCTTATGCAGGGATTCTCTCCTCTGTCTTCTTCTCCCTACAGCAGCACCTACAGTCTGTGATGGAGATTTTGTGGGAAAATGCAGGTGGAGTAGAGTTGCCAGATGTGGCAAATAAAAATACAGGATGGGGCTTCCCTGGTGGCACAGTGGTTGAGAGTCCGCCTGCCGATGCAGGGGACACGGGTTCATGCCCCGGTCCGGGAGGACCCCACATGCCGCGGAGCGGCTGGGCCCGTGAGCCATGGCTGCTGAGCCTGCGCGTCCAGAGCCTGTGCTCTGCAATGGGAGAGGCCACAACAGTGAGAGGCCTGCGTACAGCAAAAAAAAAAAAAAACAGGATGCCCACTTAAGTTTGAATTTCAGATAAACATCAAAATATTGTATTGGACATACTTTTACAAAAAAGGTTATTGTGCATCTAACACTCAAATTTATCTGGAAGTCCTATGTTTTTCTGGCAACTTCAGGGTGAAGACACCAGGTTGCAATAATCCATCATCTTACACTGCAATTAGCACTGGTGTAATCTGTTCCTTATGCTCTTTTCATTGGCTCATTGCTTCACTGGCAATCACTGAAGCTTCCAGGTCCCTCTTCTCATCTCCTATCCTCAGATCCATGTGATAAATACTGCATTTTCCTCAATTTTACAGCAAAGCATTCTTAAATACACAAAATCCTAGTTAACCACTGTTACATCCTTCTCAGGAGATGATGGATGAGTCCCTAGAAGAGTTGGACTCATTTTCCCCAAGAGGACTCACAACATTCAGGGCTCTTTTCCCCTGATTCTTTTCTCATTTTCCCTCAGGGCCATATACTTCTTTTACTCTTCTCTGGGTGGGATGGTGTAGGGAGTGTGGAAGAGGTAAGGAATAGGTTATACCATCTCTTCATCTACCCTCTTTTCTGTCAGTTGTTTATGGTGTAAGATTTTACGGCTTGATTCTGATTTTTCTCAAACATTTTGTTATGAAAATTTCAAATATATAGCCAAGTTGAAAGAATTTTATGGTGTACACCCATAGATTTTACTATTAAAACTTCACTCTACTTGTTTATCATATATCTATCCATCTACCCACTGCATGTTTCATCCATCAATCCACGTTACTTTTTGAAGCATTTCAAAATAATTTCACAAAAGGAATTAATCTTTAAAAAATTTTTTTAAAATATATTACTTTCAGAAATACTAGCTCTTAAAATTCAAAGCTTTGGTTTTCAGGATGGTCTCTAGAGTTTGAAGAGTCTATTTCGAAGTTCAAAGGCTGAACAGGGACTGTTTTTCCCTTTGCATTCAATGACAAACTTACTCAGCCCTGAGACGAAAGATATCTCTTACTGAACAAAGAAAGGATTACTTACATGAAACAAAGAACCATATGTGTTTGGGGGAATCACCAGTTAATACTTCAAGAGGTTAACTTATAAGATATAATAAAGCACGGTACAAATGTAGGAGATATTATTAAAGACCACATTTATACCTTTTAAAAATTCCCTCATAACATGTATAATCATTTATATTATTTATTTATTAAATATTAACTAGAATTAGGAGAAAAAAATTTAAGGAGGTTTTGTATGGAGACAAAACAATATTGATCATGTAACCAAAATAAAAAAGGGTGAAATATTTACCTATAAAATGAATAAAAAGAAAATACATTCAAACAGAACAGCTTTTTAAAATGGATACCCCTACTTGATCCTTTCTGATTTGGAGACAAAACATATAACTTTGTTTATCCCTGTGGTCATTCTCCTCTGGGCTGTGTTCTGAGATATAGAAGTGTACTATGATTTCCTACTGAAAATTTATACATAATCAGGTTTATTTTTTTTCAGTGTGTATGTCACTACTCTGTCCTCTGAAGGTACTATGTCAGTTCCCAAGGCTGAAATGATAAATATCGACCCTACCTTCAAGAAACTTACAGCCTTGGGAGAGAAAGGTACATAAAATTAATGACAGTTTTACAGTAAGTGCAGGAATTGATGCTTCACAAAGTGCCCTGGATCACAAAGGAGGAGGTAACTAACTGCTCTGGAAAACCAGGGGAGACTTCAAAGGGGCTGGTGGTCAGGCTGTGTCAGCTAGTTTACTACTTTGGGCAGCGCTGAGAAATCTTTAGACATGGAAGTTTCATAAATTCTGCAGTTTCCTAAAGACTAGAGAAGAGTCAACAAAGCCCAATTTGCCCTGTGATGTATCTGCAATGCACTAAAAACTAAAAGTGTGCAGTGGAAGCAGACATGTATGTACTGCATGGAAGAAGTGCTTCAAAGCGCCAACCTGGAGGGACACAGCCTGTATCCCCCTTGAGGCTCTGGAATTTGGGACACGCCTCTCATGGGGCTCTTCTAGTCCAAATCCAGGTTTGGGGTATGAAAGAGAGGTAATTTACTAGTTTGGAGGCCAAGAAGTTGACTTTTCTGATCTTGAGATCTTCTACAACCTCTTGAGAAGATACATGACTCAGCAACATTACAGATTTAGTTTTGGGTAAGGAGGAGGCTTTACGTGTGTCTGAGCACTGTGTGTACTTGCATAGGCACTAACATAATTGGCACTATTTTAGGTTCGAGAAATACAGAATGAACACAGCAGACAACAACTGCTGTCATGGAGTTTAAGCTCTAATGGTGGGAGGCAAAGAACAAAGAAGAAAAATATATAGGGTATGATACACAGTGCTGTGGAAAAAATATAGCAGGAAAGCACTGGGATGGAGAGTAATTTTAAATGGAGGGGGGGTAGGTAAGATCTTAATAAAGAGATGACATTGAAGCAATTACCCATTTGGCGTGGAGGGTGGGATGAGCCATGAGGTTATCTAGGAGAAAGATAGTTCTGGGCGGACAGAACAGGGAGTGCACACGAGAGGTTCATGGACCAGCAGTGTGTCCAGGACATAGAGCAGAGTGAACAAACAGGAGGATACTGAGAAAGAGGTCAGAGGGGCACAGGCTAGAGTATCTAGTACCCTGTGGGCCACTATAAAGAGTTTTGCTTTCACTCTGAGATGGGAAACCATTGAAAGGTTTTGAGCAGAGGAGTGACATGAAATGACGTATTTTAAAGACCCACAGTGGCTACTGGGCTGAGAATAGATGGGAAAGGAGCCAGAGGGGAAGCAAGGAACATTGCAATAGTATTGCAGTAATCCAGGTAGGAGATGATGGTGGCTTGATCAATGCAAAGATGCTAAGCCTCTTGCCCAAGCTCACATATCTAGTAAAGGATGGAACTAGGATTTGACACAGAGACAGATGTCAGTAACTACTGGATGCTCTCTTAAGAATTTTCACGTGAATAAAATCAGGAAGTAATCATTAAAGTTTCCATTTTGAAAATTTATAAAATTGCACGTTTATTTCACTCTCTCCTTAAACTGGGAAGTCTCTAGTGGCAACATGCTGCTCTCCTTTCTGTGTATGTTTTTTTTTGTTTATTTGTTTTTTGTTTTTTGTTTTTTTTTGCGGTACGCGGGCCTCTCACTGTTGTGGCCTCTCCCGTTATGGAGCACAGGCTCCGGACGCGCAGGCTCAGCGGCCATGGTTCACGGGCCCAGCCGCTCCGCGGCATGTGGGATCTTCCCGGACCGGGGCTTGAACCCGTGTCCGCTGCATCGGCAGGCGGACTCTCAACCACTGCGCCACCAGGGAAGCCCTCTGTGTATGTTTATAGAGAGCCTAAAAAATGTTCAGTTAGATTGGGTATAAGCTGTGAGGAAAAAGAGGAGTCAAGGATGACTCCAAAGTTCTTAGTCCAGAGCATGAAATTTGTCATTGTGATGGGGAAGACGAGTCTTGTGAGTGAAGATCAAGAAATAGCTTTTATATAAGTGGATAAGGAGGTACCTATTAAGCAAACAAACAGGTATGGTGAGTAGGCAATTAATATAGGTGTCTGGAGTTCAGAGGTGTGGTTCATTCTGAGTGCCCCAGGTGAGCTGATTATTAAATATTTTGATTACCACGAGATGTTAAGTATTTTGAATATTACTTTTGATAATATCTATTAAGTGGTATTGCAGTTGTCAGTCTAACCCATTTAGTACATAATGTGCATATCCAGGTTTATTTTTACTAAAAAGCCACTTTGATCATATAATTCCTTTCCTCAAGGGTCTTTAGAAGTGCCCCATGGCCTATGCAATAGACTTAAAATTTCTTAGTCTGAAATTAAAAGCCTTTCACAATTTGATCTAAATCGACTTTAGATAGACCACATGAGCCCCCCTCTAGTTACACTGTGCTTGCTATAATCCTTCATATTTAGGCTTGTCCATCTCTGTTTCATTTAAGTTGCTCCCCTTACAATAATATATCTCAGTTCTCACTATCTATGAAAATCCTGTCCAGCCTTCAAGGCCCAGCAGATATTCCAACTCCTGCAATAATGATTAAAGCTCTGAATGAGCTCTCTGAATTCTTACAGTCATGTCTCTCTCTCTCTCTCTCTCTCTCTCTCTCTATTTATTTGTTTGTTTGTTTATAATATGTAAATTTCATTAGAAGTAGGAACTTTTGTTACTTTTGTTTATTTTCCTTTGGAATCCACTTAGTGCCATGTGCATAGTAAGTGATGTGTAAATGATTGATGGTCCTTATCTTTAAGGTCATATTATTATTAACATCTAAGCTCTTCTATGTACTATCACAGACAGCAACCCCAGGAAGAAGACACCTCTACTATCCCTAGTTTACAAATGTGGAAGTTGAGACTTGGGGGCCTTAAGCATCATCCCCAGATTTACAAGCAGTGAAGGTAGAGCTGAGATATGAATCCAGATGACTGGACTCTAGAGTCAGATGTTTAGTCACCACCACGTACTCTCTCTCCTACCTAGATAGCACATTCACTTAAAAATCTATGCAAATAGATTCAGGAAGCAAAGGAGGTTTTTTAACCCCCATTCTAAATGGATATTAAAGAAAAAGCCGTGTTTATTTTACCTGCCAAAGAATCCCTCCAAGCATGTGTAGAAATGTGATGATCTCTCTTGAACTAATTTTGAGAGAATTATCATCAACCGGAATGATAGTTACAGACCACTGACCGGTAGTTCCTTGGTCCTTTACTTCACCATATTTCCCTCTGTTAGTTATTTTCCTCTGGAGATTATTTTAGTCACATGAGAAATGAGGACTCTTCAAAATCACTTTGGAAACATGGAGTGACATGTCCATTTCTCTGAAGGTTATTGCAGCTAGTGAGACTTCTCATGAAACAAAGCTTGACTAAAAGCCAGACTCTTAAAGTATACAGCATATGTGAAAGGGATGGAGGTGAGGTGAAGAGGGCATATGTAACAGAAAATATCCAGTTTATTCCTAGGACAGTACTAATGCAAATTCCCTTTTTCTCAAACCGAACTTGGGACACTCCAGAAGAGTTATTGTTTATTCATAAATCACCACATGGCTCTCTGGAGCTAATAGAAAATCTGTTTGTTGTTAAACTGCCATAGCAGAAAAAGAGGGAAAAAATTATAATAAAAAATGCAAAGATACAGGATTTCCATTCAGTAGAATCACTCACATCATGATGGGCTACAACGATGAATGTGCAACAGGAGGCCCATACAGAGGGGACCCAACGACGACAGTGCCTGGCCAGAAAATGTGCTTTCTAACCACTTCTTTAGGTCAGTGTTAACAGGTCCACTGGGTTATTATTACCAAATACACAAATAAGGCTGAAGGGAACCTTGAACCTTGTATAATTATGTTGTGTGTGTGTGTGTGTGTGTTTGCGGCAGGGATTGGGAGGGAAAAAATATATTTTTATGTTATTGTCTTTTTTATTCTTTTCTGATGAGTGGATTTTACTGTTAATGAAGTATCAGTCTCCAGGAAATCCCTGCTTATATTCCCTAAAGTCAAATCATATGTGAGTCATAAGTTTTACCTTTAGAACTGTGAACAATTTCATTCCCACTTGTACTTTTAGATATTGCCTTAAGGAAATATCATTCTGTTTCACTCAGGTGTACCCCCCAAACAGACCAAGAAACCAGAAGAAAGTAAACACACACACACACACACACACTCCAGGTGGAGAGAGAAAAAAGTAAACACACACACACACACACACACACACACACACACTCCAGGTGGAGAGAGCCACAGATGTCAGGGGGCGTGACCAGTTCAGGAAGCAGAGGGAATTCAGTTCGGCTGGAGCCCAAGAAGAGACGGGTAGAAGATCTAAAGGAGAAAAAGGAGGGCCAAATCTTAGCCACCTGTTCATTCCCTTTTAAAGAATCTGAATTTCAGGAGTTTTAGGATTTATCCTACATATATGTGGATATCAAATAGGGAGGTCTAAAGAAAAACGTAAATTAAGTGATTGACTAAATTCTTCCTTTTCTCCTTTCAGCAACACATTCTTTCCTTTCTATATTGTTGCCTTTTCTTCTGTTCCCTCCCCTCCAAGTCAAGAATGAGGTCTTCTGCTCTATCACGGCCCATCTGTGTAGCTCCAAACATCTGCTTTCCGTGCTTTTTTTTTTTTTTAACATCTTTATTGGAGTATAATTCCCTACTTATCACGTGCTCCATTATCTCAGTGCCCTGTAAAACGACAAGCCAACTCATTAAAGGTAAATGTTAGTGCAAAGATTTTACTTCCATGGGATCATGGAGAAAATGTGGACAACCTATGGAAAAGACAGTCTTGAGACTTTAAACTTGAGAACCAAGTTTAAACTTCCTGCCAATACAGAAGATTAGTTTTACGAACAATACCCGATAACCTTGTAATGAATTACTTTCTTTTTAGTTCCATGAGAATTATGTATGACTCATTAAATTCTGCACAGCTAAGCTGACATGTATAAGGCATTGCCAGAAAATCCTTCCCTTAGGGAAGCAAGGAACTGGGCTGTCAAAAAGTCAACAGTTACCTAATTGATCTGGAAATACAGTGAAGTTACGGCAGCTTGTCTACTGAGGAAAGACTTGGCTTGCCTAGGCTTTCTGTGGTAACTTCTTCCTCCAGTGGGAGAAACTTCCAGTAAGGGCAGAATGGCAATTTACATACCATTAGCAAGGCTTATCTGCCTTGCGTGTTAGTCACAGCCTGCAGCTTGAGACATCCTGGGAAATCCCTATCTGGAAGAGAAGAAAAGTTATAATCACACTTGCTGTGCTTTTAACCTTATTCTGTATAATTCACATACAGAGTCACTTCTGTACATTTTCAGTGAAAAACTGTTGCTATTATTTTCTATCATCAGTTAACTGTGTGGTATTTTAAAAATTATATATATATATTTGCTCTGACTTTAAAAGACACCATTCAGAGATATTTTCTTTGCTTTTTTCTTTCTGCTCTCCAAGACTCCAGAAAAACCAGCTTCCGTGGCACATTTCCTACAGTGCACAACTAGAATGAGTGGTACAGAAACTTCTACTGAGCATGCAGAGGTAAGAACGCATTTCTAGGGGATGAATTGACCACATATATCATCGACAGCATTGCTAATGGCGAGTTATGCAATGATTAATAAAAGTAGAAATGGCTAGTTTGCTTTCTTTAACTAAGATCTGCTCTATATATTTCAAGGATGTTATTCAACAAAGGAAAAATATCTAGGTGACTGGTTACATTTCCTTTGACACCTCTGAGCTACATTTCTTCTTTTACAAAGTGAGAAATAAAATCTTGTCCTGTCAGCTTTTCGATTCTGTGTTTCATATTTTGCTCTTGATTTCAAGGAATTTGGTTTAATGTAAAATGTAAAAAGAATATTATATCTGTGTGGTTAGAAATAAAAGCTATTATAGCAATAGAGTATCTATGGTGAAATACTTCTATATATGTAATTAATACCACAGTCATTGTTCTGTTACTGGTTACTGCAACAGATACTTACTAATTGAATGAATGAATGAAAGTGCTTTCTTAAAGATTTTTTTAGAGATAACTAAGATAAAATAGGACTCTGAGACTTTTTGGTACATTTAGGTATTTAATTTAGCAGTCTCAGAACTTGGATCTTTTAGAAGTTGGTCTGGGTATTAGGGTAAATGAGAAATCAAGGTCCAAATACTTTGAACACAGATTACATTTTATAGGGAATAAATGTTCTTTAAATGAGCCCTTAGAAGGACCAGTGACTAAAATTCTTTCTATGCCTTTATTAGCAACAGGGAAGCACAGCAAAAACAAGTGAAAAGTTTCCCCAAAACTTTGTATTTAATTGATTTTCTTTCATTTTAATGCACACCTAAGACATATGAATGGTGGCAAAATGTTGATTAATCCTCAGAGAAATCCGTAGTGATACATTTATGACTTATAAGCCATACCTATTGCTGTGCTTTCTCTGTCTTGCAGATTTAATATCTCTACTAAATCATTTTATAAATGATTTTTATAAAGTTATTTAAAAATAACTCAGGGCTTCCCTGGTGGCGCAGTGGTTGAGAGTCCGCCTGCCGATGCAGGGGACACGGGTTCGTGCCCCGGTCCAGGAGGATCCCACATGTCGTGGAGCAGCTGGGCCCGTGAGCCATGGCCGCTGAGCCTGCGCGTCCAGAGCCTGTGCTCCGCAACGGGAGAGGCTACAGCAGTGAGAGGCCCGCGTACCGCAAAAAATAAATAAATAAAAATTAAAAATAACTCATTTATAAGAAAATCAAGGGTCAAAATATTTCATAATTTTTTTCCAGAGAAAATAATATATGGAAAAAAATGTATGCTATCTGATTACTCTTAATCTAGATTCCCAGAAAGTAGGGTCATACAAATATTTGTTGGTCACAGATTTTTATTTTTTATTTTTTTGGTCTATATCACAAAGAGAAAAAAGACTTTTTGAGGACCTAAAATTCATATTCCGAAGCATGGTATGGAATGGAAAAACCTTGAACTTTAGTGTAACTCATGATAATCAGTGATATTTATTAAAAATAGAGGTGGGATAAGTAGGTGGAGCACAGAGGATGTTTAAGACAGTGAAACTATTCTCCATGATACTACAGATGATAGATACAGGTCATTACACATTTGTCTAAATCCATAGAATGTACAACAGCAAGAGGGAAGCCTAATGTAAACTGTGGATTTGGGTGATAATGATGTGTCAATGTAGGCTCATCTATTAACAAATATACCACTCTGATGGGGGATGCCAGTAATGGGGCAGGCTACCCATTTGTTGGGGCAATAGGTATGCGGGAAATCTCTATACTCTCCACTCAATTTTTCTGTGAACCTAGAACTGCTTTAAAAAGTAATCTATGAAAAAGAAGGTAGAGGTGCTATGGCTCCCTTTCAGAAATTCTGATCAGTGTTCAGGGTGCCTTATGTTTAGCAAGCTCCCAGGGTGATTCTGATGCGCTCCAGTGGTGAGAACCACTGGTCTAGAATCCAGTCTCACCAAACCTCTGCTTCACAGAGCCCAGGACACACTAAGTAGGGTTGGCTCACAGCATTCTCCAAATCAAAGATGCCTAATATTTAGTCTGTGCTGATCCAGAATAAGTCCAGTCCCTTGGAAGTCTTCCTAAAAGAGGGAAATCTCAATTGCAGGACCCAACATACTTGTCACCTGGAAATTGATGTCACTTCTGGCACTGGGCTAAACCACCTTGAGGTCAGAAGCAGGTATAATCATTCTGATTGTGTTGACCTACGGAAGAATGTCTCTTTTTAAATGCAGTCTTAGTTACACATGGATCTGAATAGGAAGTAGCTAAGAAAACTAAGAACAGCATCTATAGAGGTATAAAATACCCTCGAATCCTAAAACATTGTGAGACAAAGATAAGTAGAGAAAAGATAGAAAATAGTTTTATAAATCATTTCTAATGAAAAAAGTCCTTAAAATCCTGTGATGATTGCAAAACGGCATTTCCTGTAACGTTTGTGGCAAAGGCCAACATGTTTTGAAAATATTTCTTCATTGTTCATGAATACCCTTAAGCAATTTCGTGGTCCACAATAGCTATTGAGCCTGAAACTGAATAGCAGATTTAGGGACGACCCTCATTACTCCATTCATTGTATTACTTGTATGACTCAGCCATGCGATGGTTTTAAGACTATTGAGTTAAAACAGAGAAAACAGTACTTAAGAGAACTTTGTTGATGGTCGATTTAGACAGATGGCAGGCAGTTTCCAGAGCTTTTGTGCTTTCTTTAAATGAATAATATTTTTTTAAAAAAAACTGAAAAGAAAGGTGGTTAATTTTTCACCATACCAATGATTTATTATTAATCTAAGTTTGTCACCTAGTAGCTTTATACAAAGGGCTGGTTAAAATTACAAAATACCAGATAATCTATGCCCACCTCTATAACATAATCATAATGATGGTCACTGAGGTAGTTAATTTATTGTATTATTGTCTCAGAATCAATTTGTTGCCATTTAACTGTAGTGTGTTGGTCTTTTTTTCTTGGTGGTTCTATCACTTCTCTGACTTTTGCCAGAGCCACTCTTCAGATCATGGGTTTGTCTACAAAAATGATTTTTTAGAAATGTTTACCAGGTACATACCTAACATATATCCATGAAACTTACCTGATTTCTATATACATTATACTCTGAATTTTCAGTTTTTTGGAAAAGGGTTGAAATCCAAATTCATAAAATCCTAATTTCTTACTTGCCCATTATATAGATACATTCGTAATTTATTAGAGAATTATTTTGGTACTTAATTCATATAAAAGAGTCTAAAATATAAAGCTTTTTCATCAACAGGTCTCTATGAAGGACTATGGTGTGAGCATTATTATTGCTAAAATATTTTTATGAATTACAACATGAGAGTTTGTGAAGAGAAGCATTTCTCCTGTTTATAGACTATTCTGTTTCACTCTTTTTCTTCTTTTTTTTTTTTAAGTGGACTCAATCATCGAGAAGAAAGAACTTAACAAATTTCCTTGAACAAAAGATAAGGTGCCTGGAAAAACAGAGAAAAGAGGTAATTTTGAAATATTAGTTGAAGCAACATGTGCCATGGATTAATGCTGAGAATAAAATAGGCATCTAGTGCCTTTTATTTTTGTTATTGGGTCACAGTATTTATCTTAAGGATATTGGACTGCATTATTTTGAGAGCGAATACTTCTTTCTTATTCACCTACATATCTCTTACTCGGTCTCTCAGTGCTTGTGCAAATGAATAAAAATGACAAAGCCATAAATCCAATAATTATAATCTTAATTTTTTTCAAAACTTAGACATTTCCTCCGCACGGGCTAGGTGAGCTTATCATCTGTGCCCTTCATGCTCGGCACTTGACACACCTTGAAACTCAAACTGTCAGAGGCTTTATTGTATCACTGATTAGGTGCTATGACTTCATGAGTTGGACATCTGACCAACAGGGGTTAAGGAGCTTTATCATAAAAGAAATTTGTTTTAAAATGTCATTGGGAATGTGATGGATATTATTTTGAGTTCCGTTTTTCTGAGTTTAATGAATATTAGAACCTCTTTATTCTCCTTGACAGAGAACCTCTTTATTCTCCTTGACAGTTCTGGCACTCTGTTGTCAATTTTGTAATTCCTTTTCGAAATCATTTTCTGTGCTACAGCCTTCATGTTTTCTTCTATGGTTTCCTCTACCCTTCTTTGATACTGCATAAAATAGTGTGCCCTTCTGGAAAATTACTGAACTATAGCAGAGTAATGTTACCATAGCATAGAAATGTTAGTCCCTAAAATAACAACAGATCAGGGATCTTTACATAATAATATTATATAGTCTTATACTAAATAGTCATATCTATTTCCAGCATAAGAGTTACCTAGCAACTGCCGCTCTGGATTAGATATTTTGTTTTGTAATTAAGAGAAAGTCTTGCTACATTTTAGTCATTGCGACAGTCTTCTCCATGTCTGTCCCATATTTATAGGTGTTGGAATTTCTCTTAATGTGGAAAGTTGTAGACTTCCCTTAAAAGAAAACTGAAAACAGGTCTTAGTGTTTTTTCTTTCATCTATTTGGCACACAGTTTTAAAACTTTCAAATTGTTTGCAGCCTAAATTGTTTCTAAATATTGTCTTATGACAAAAACTATTTTTCCCTGAAAAACCTATGCTTCCAAAAAGGTGATATTATCCATTAGCTGAGTATATAATACAAATCATGTACTGACTTTTTTTTTTAAAAAAACACAGTATTGCAAGCAAATGATTATCAGTTAATTGAACTTGGAATTTTTTTTTTTTTTTTTGTGGTACGCGGGCCTCTCACTGTTGTGGCCTCTCCCGTTGCGGAGCACAGGCTCCGGACGCGCAGGCTCAGCGGCCATGGCTCACGGGCCCAGCCGCTCCGCGGCATGTGGGATCTTCCCAGACCGGGGCATGAACCCGTGTCCCCTGCATCAGCAGGCGGACTCTCAACCACTGTGCCACCAGAGAAGCCCGAACTTGGAAATTTTTAATATAAATTCTGCCTTTAAAAAGCTAGAAGAAATATTTCATTTTAATAATCAATAGAAGCACATAAAAAATATGGAAAGGTTTGAAAAAAGGCCCTTCAAATATTAATAAATCTTACATAAAACCATTAATACTTACAATTTTTTATCAGATTCTGGTTAGATTAAACAAGAAGATGAAAATTCAAATAACTAAACAAAGTTAGAAGTTGCTAATAAACTGTTCAGCTGATTAGTCAAGATATACCTAAGGCTTAATAGTTTTTCATATGTGAACCAATTATGAAAGGCGAATGTGTTCAATTAACTTATCCCAGGTCTACCAGAACTTGGTGGAAGGAATATTGTCTTCACCCATGGCTTCCAAAACCTTAGTACCCTCGAGAAGTGATTTCACTTTGGCTAAATTTCTAAATGGGCAAAATCCTTTGTTGCTTTACCAAACTTTAATAATTTCAGCTCCTGGAAGTTAACCAGCAATGGGATCAGCAATTTAGAAGCATGAAAGAGTTATATGAAAGAAAGGTAAACACCTCTCTGTTTGGTATTTGCTTTAAATCGGTAATCTCGGGGAGACAAGTATGTGAAGATTCTCATTGATTTCAACTACAGGAGATTTGTGGGTAGCCAGCTGTCTGTTGTAAAATGATGAAGGGGAGGGTGCTGAGTGCATTATTGGCCTCTTGGTACTGAAGATTAATGAACGAAGGAACGTGTCAGTGAATTGTCTTAAGCATGGCAGAAGAAAGGTACTAAATATAGCCCCCAGTGCCGTCTCTAGAGCTCTTGCCCACATTTATCATAGCTCACACAGTATCCTGGCCTCGGCTTTGTTACTAGCAGCCATAAAAACACAAGGTTATATGTGAGGAGAGAAATGGCTTAAAGTTCATACTTTTTTGTGCAAGGCTACTTCTCTAATTCTTTATAGCATAAGCTGTTTTCCACAGAAAAAGAGACAAGCAGTGTTAACAGCGTGTGAGGGGAAGTGGGGAATCCCTTCTCCTCTCCAAAGCATGTTCTCTGTCAAGAAACTTTTGCTTTGGTGAGAAAGAATTTTTTTTGGAGGAAATATATTTTAAAGGGTAAAAGTCAGTTTATAATTTAAAACCATTCCATGTTCTAAAAGAGAGCAAAGAGAAGGTAAACTCCCCAAAATAATTCAGAGTCAAGAAACTTGACCACACATGAGAAGTACATTAGTATTGCTCTTTTCTTCCTCATTTTGATACTCAGAGTATTAAATTTGGAAAGAGCAGGGTAACGTTTCACTACACCAAGCCATGGTCAAGCCACCTTATAATATTCGGTCTGGACAGCTTTGGGATCTCCAAATTTTAAAGCACATGATCCCAGAGAAAATTGTTTAAGCTGCCTTCCTGAACGGCTTGCAGCTGCATGAAGACCCAGGGTTAACAATGGTCACAGTTCCCATCTTTGATGAAGCGCCTGTCCCTAAGGCTTTTCTGGACCCTTGTCACTCAGACGACTAATTTGGCATTTAGTAGCAGGTCAAATGCTGCAGGTTACTGATGAGTTAAAGGTCACGTCTGTTTTTCGGCAAGGTAGGTATATTCACTTATCCCCTATCCTTCGCTGTCCTTTTCAGATCAGATGAGGCACACCTTGCGACCTGAGAATAGAATGACAAGCCTAGAAGGCTCCCTTAAGGTCTACGGGTTTATTTCCTCGAAAGTGGTGTGGTCTAGAGAAAGGAGGCTGGAGGCCGTTTTGGTGTTTGCTTTTTTCTCTTGTAGAGGAAACTTCTTTTTAAAAGCAAAAGACCCGATCTTGGTTTGGGGCGGTGGGAAGAAGAGCCACTCCCTAGGGGATGCCCAAGACTGAGCCAGCTCTGTCCCCGGGTGCTTAGGCTGGGAATAAATCCAGGGGGTTGTGGGCTTCAGGCGAGGTGTCTGCAGCTGTCTGTGAACCACTTCCTCAGGTCGCAGAGCTGAAAACGAAACTGGACACCGCAGAAAGCTTCCTAGGCACGCTGGAGAAGGAGCTGCAGCAGAGCCAGAGGGAGAGCGACCTGCAGCAGCGCGAGGAGGTGGGCGGGGCTCGGGGAGCGACCTCCCTGCCCCCAGGAGCGCGCGGTAGGGGGAAGGGGGGGGCCCCTGCCTCCAGACGGTTGAGAACCAACCGTTTATTCAAATCAACCCTCTGCAGAGCGGTGACCGATGGGCAAGGGTGTACGGGTTACGCAAGTCCCCAGAGCCAAAAATAGGGGCCACTTCTCTAGAATCAGAGGGCGGGAGGGGCCGGCTCACTTCCTTCAGTGTCTCGCAAACAGGCAGACCTTAATTTGCCCGGCTCCACCCGCGGGCAGAACTGAGCCAGGGCTTTGGGGTATCTTTCTCGGACGTTGCAGCCTAGGAGAAAATTCATTTTGCGTTTTTGCTTTTACTCATACTAATCATTTTTATTACCAGCGTTGATAATATGACAATTCCTTGTATTTCTACAGCTGCTTTTCAGCTTACAGAGAGCTTTACACATAAGTATTACCTTTGTCATCTTAAAAATATAACATTTTTGAAAAGTATCTCACCCTCATCGTCTCATTTAACATCGTCAGCCCACCTGTGAGGAAACTCTTATTTTTGCCGTTTTAAAGATGAGAAGGCTGAGACGTAGGGCTTAGATGACTTAATGTCAATAATGTAGCACATGGAAAAATAGGACTTGAGCCCAGTCTCCAGATTGGAAGGCCCCTTTAACCCTCCTGAGAACTAGAAGGTGGCCATTGAGGTGATGGCCTCTCTTAAAATAGATTCCCGGTTTTACTTTTAGTTATGGGACTACATGGATTTGTAGAAAATGGGAGGAGGCCCTTGAGCTCTAATGGCCTCTCATTTTTTTCAGGCATGTTAGGAAAGAACGAGAAGGGTAGATTTTCTCAGGTGAAGTCTTGTGACTAATATTGTGATGCAGCAGCTGTATTTTAAAGCATGCATAAATCTTAAGGCAATGTCACCAATCAGTGCAGACATCATCAGTTCAGGTTCCCTTCCTTGCTTAGCAACTCCCTTTCTGCCACGTAAGAGTCCCTTTCGGTGCCATTTACATGCAGCACAGGAATCATGGTAACTTCTTCCCTATGCAGTTGGGACCATTTTCTTGTGGAAATAATTTTCTCTTAAACTATGCTGAGTTAGAAAAAGATTGCTAAATTTTCTGTGTACACATGGACCTATTCTGTTTAAACAAAGGCAAAGAGAAGTGTTCTCACTTTTAAAGAAAACGACTCACCTAAAGTAGATTTCTTTAATCATTGTGATGGGAAATATTAGCTATTAAAATAATATACTTTAACGTATATCTTAGCTATTTCCTCATCTTGATTTACCTAAATTTCAGAATGTTTATTTTACTGGGTTAAAACTGCAGTCTCGTTAAAAATTCAATTCACTCCACAAAAAGTTTACTGTCCAGAATATAAAATTAAGAGATAGGAGGCAGATGTTGTCTGAATCCTGTTATTGTCTAAGCCACCGACCTTGCTTCAGTTACTTAAAACACTGGATTCCTTGAAGGTGATCTGAAAAGTGGAGGAGTGATGGCAGTTGGACTAGCTCATCTCTACCTTTTAAAAGTAATCATCAGAACAATACAGTGCTCTGAATAATTATCTGTGGTGAAATGTCTTATTGCCTGAGGTTTTATCTTTTATCCTCTTCTTTGTCTCTCACCAGTCCTGAATGATGCAGGATTGGGCTTTGAGATATTTGGTATTTTTTGTTGCAATGACACTTTGCATATTAGAACTTTCAGTTATTTTTAGTGAGTCACTCTTTCATCACCTTGTAAGAGCAAGTAGCTTTTTCTGCAGACCCATTTGACCCTTGAAAGTGAGGAGTGGGGATTTTGATAGCTTGTTCTGGGTTCGCAAAACATAGTAGCAGTAAGGATAACATAAAGATTTCTTCTATCCTAATCCTGACCTCCACCCAGAGATTATTGCTCAAATGGAATGTTAAGTGAAAATCTAGCAGGTCCTGTTTTTTGTTTGTTTTTTATTTCAGAAGTATTCCTACAATATCATCTCATCTGAATTTTATTGATTTTGAATTTGTTTTCTTGCTTTCTACTTCAGAAGGAAAAGGAGAGCCTAAATGAAGAATTACATGAATTGAAGAGAGAGAATACGCTTTTGAAAGAAAAAATTGCTCTCGCAAGCCAGAAGAAGCAACACTTTGAATGTGAAATAAAACGCCTCAATAAGGTATCAGTCCAGGTGAAGCTGGAGAGATGAGAGATTTCTGTATAAAGAGCACTTTCTGGGCTGAGGCTCACAGCAAAATCCACGCTGCAATGCGGCTCAGTCTCGGGGGCTTGCAAGGAGGTCTCTGTAATTGCATAAATCACTCCTATCTGCTTCGTTCAGCCATACTTGGCTAAGAATTTTGGGGGGAATTCATGTCTCTGCAAAGAATTGTCATTAAAGAAAGAGATAAGGAGAAAGTATAGAAGAGAGTAAGAACTTTTTTTTTTGGTAGATCAAAGAACCACATAAAGCAAGTGGGTGTTTGCGAATAGTAGCATTATCTCTTGGTCAACCGCGAAAGTTTCCTGAGGAAAACAGGCTGCTCTTTAAAATCATGACTGTGGAGCTCCTGAGTGTAATACAGACTATATGGAAGCAAACTAAATGCCAAATCCAAAAATGAGATGGCGGCCTTCCTGAGAACAAGCCTAAAACTCACCTTTAATGGGGGGTTGGGGAGTAGTGTGTAGGTCTATTAAGAAAATGCTGGTGATTTAATGCCTTTGCTCCAACAAATATTCAAAGGAGCTACCTGTGAATTGCTGCAAAAGGACGACATGTAAGTGAGTGTGTGTGTGTGTGTGTGTGTGTGTGTGTGTGTGTGTGTTGTTTTAATGGACTAAACCTTAATTTTCTTGGGGGGAGGGATTGCTGACTTGTTCAGGGAAAAAAATTAAATCCTTTGCTGTTGACTTTTCCAAGAGCCACATCGTATGTGGACCGTAGTAATACGTAGTAATACATGGTTGAGTTGAGATAGTCATCTCTCAAGCTAGATATTTCTTGACCAAAGTAACAGAAATTATCTTCTAAAAAGAGAGCAGGTGGTTGACTGGCCTTAAACACGTCCTCAGTGCTTGCCTTTGGGACCGTGTGCCATCTTGTAGTTAAGTAGTGTTCAGAGGGGTAACTTAAATAGCCCCAAAGCGTTAACTATATGCCTGTGTGGTTGATAGGGTGCTTTACAAATGTGATGCTATGTTTGATCTGTTTATGGGGCAAGTTATTATTCAGGAGAAAATGAGAAATTGGAGATTGACTTCGTAAACCATGTACTTCTCTGTCGTTTAAGAGAGAAAAACAATGTTCAGAGATACAAGTTCAGGGCAAATGAATTTTCTGTCTTAATCACTGCTGGAAATCGTTCGCAAATGAATTAGAGGAACTGACATTAATTGAGATTATATTTGAAATCTCTCCCATTTTTGATATGTTATTACTTATCAGTTTTCTTCTGTTCTCTATTTCTATAAATGTAGGCACAAGGATATAAAGCCTGTAGAAATTAAAACAGCCGAGAACTCTGTTTTTTACTCAAACCCATGTATAACCTTCATTTTTGTGTAGATGTGTTTATAGAAAATCTTTTTTAATTAGTAAAAAACTTTAAAAATCATGATTATAATCATAAAATCTCAATGAGAAAAATTAATTTGAGTAAAATTCAGAGCTTGTCATCTTCTCAAAGAGGATTTTTCTGGTTATCTTAATTAAAATTACATACTCCACTTCTAATATTTCCTGTTTTAATATTTCCTTGGAATTCATTGCATTCTAGTATATGCATAATGTTTCATATTTATTATCTTAATTGTTTCCTGTCTCCCAGTCTTGATTGTAAGCTCCATGTGGGCAGGATATTTGCAGGGCAGATTTCTCTCCTAGGCAAGGTGGACACAGTATTGAGGGCCCACAATACTTATAGTGGCCCATTAATATGCTTAATTTCTCTTAAAGTCAGAGGAAAAAAACTAAAGTATGAGGTTGAAAATATATTTTCATATTAACATATTCATCTTTGTAAGAATGCAATTATAATATATAATTTTACTACATATTTATTTGGAGGAAGGGACTTACAAAGACAACAGTCATAATGGGGCCCTGAGTTTCTCTATTTTGTTCACTGCTACATTCCAAGTGCCTAGAACAGGGCCTTGCTCATAGTATGTTCTTAAATATTTGTTGACTGGATGAATGGATGAAGTAACTAATTAATGTAATTTGCTGGTACATAATATGTTCAGTAGCCAATTTTGGCCCTGAGATTCATGTTTTAATAGGCGTAACACATTACTTATGAGTAGTAAGAAAAAATAAAAGGTGCTTCAAGCCAGAAAAGATTTCATCTCACACATCTATACCTTCAACTGTCACTTTAAAAACATAGATAGAAAGTGATGAGCTATAAAGAGATTTTTTTCTCATTTAGGTTTTTTCTCATTTAGTATTAGTGTCTAATGAAATGTAAGAAATTATTATTTTACAGTATAGATTTTTCTTCTGTTCTCTTTTACCACTGTAATAAATAGAAGTTACTCAAAATGATGATTTGGGTAGCTAATTGTGTGCACCATTCATTACAGTGTGGAAATTTGGGGTCCACCCCGCTTGCACAAACCCACTGCCTGCTGACCCGGTCTCAGCAGAAATTGGTAGCATGTCACCTTAGCAATTAACATACGGTTTTCAGAAGTTCACACAACTATGTGTACTGAATTTTACTTATTTGCTTTGAGGGAGATACCTAAGGGCATTGTTTTCATCAGGTTCTTGACAGAGAAGCCAGATGTTTGATCAAAGTGAGAGAAATTACCTGAGGCTAGTCAACCAGGGCCACCCATGGGCAAAACTGATGTGTCTGACATCTTGCCATTGTGAGATGGGTAGATCTGTTTAGTATATCTGTGCTTATGGTAAACTGCTGCTCTAGAGTAGGTTACAGGTGTTTGTTCAAGGAAGTTGGAAAACCCCAAGATGGAATAAATGTCTACTAGACTCGCCTTTCGTTTATGACTCATTTGCAAAATTTCTAGAAGTCTGAATAGCATGAAAGGTAGATCAGAAAATTCAGATATTACAAAACCTACAAAAGTAGTCTAGTCATAGCTGTAGGATATAGAACCAGCATATTTGATTATCTTGACTCACTTGGTTTACCCCACCCTAGATTCTATTACTAGTGACACATGTTTTAAAAATATAACTATTATGATAATTCCTAGAACTATGTAGCTTAGCAATAAATTCTAACAAAACATAAATTATTAAACAACTTCTGTTGTCTAATAATTCTTGGAGGAAGAAAAAAGTTCTTGTTTTTCTTACAACTTCCTGAAAAATGATATTTACATCAGGCTAGACTATAAGACATTCTATTAGGAAACTTGTAATCTTAACTATGCCTATTTAAGACCTTAAATTTGCTTTTCTTTTCTATCCTTATGACCATATTGTGTAGTAACGCAGGGAAGTGAGTTACTAATAGAATCATCAAATGAACACCATCGAAGCTACTAAAGAAATACAGAGGCAGTAAAGCCTTGGGGCTTTGGAAGCGAACCTTTCTATTTGTATAGAGGCCTCACTTGGTAATGAGCAAGTAGTCACATTGTGTGTGGGCTCTGAAACCACAACAGGATGAGGTATGTTCTGTCACAGTTATTGGCGGCCGTTCTGTTTAACTCGTCATGAGCCCAAAGTCTTCAGAATAGAGACAGTGTCTTTCATATAATCTGAAAAAGTATAGTATATGTAAGAGTGCCATGGAATTATGAGTAAGGATGATGATCTGGTTGGCAAATCTAAGTGTCTCTTATTTGCTTCACTTCCTCACCCCGCGGTGAAAACACCAAGTTGTACTGCATGTCAAGAAAGCAGAGCACTCTCTCCACCCTCTAGTGGGTTAGTGGGTGTTTTATCGGAGAATAATTATGACTGTGTCTAGGCCAAGGCATGTCATGCTAAAGGAGTACAGAGCAGAACCGTACAACAATGGATAATGAAACTGCCTGGGTTCCCATTTATGTGAGTTTCCCTCTCTCCTGTAAGGGACATGGTTATATAGCAGAAATATATCATTCAAAATGTCATCTGATGGGGATATATGTATATGTGTAGCTGATTCACTTTGTTATAAGCAGAAACTAACACACCGTTGTAAAGCAATTATGCTTCAATGAAGATATATTTTTTTAAATGTCATCTGAGAGCAGGAACGGCAGCTTTTGAGGAATGCAGATTCTCAGGCCCTGCTTCCAGATATACTGATTCAGGATCCTTGGAGGCAATGCCCAGGCATGGGCATGTTTGCTACCTCTCCAGGTGATTCTGATGCTCCCTGAAGTTCGAGCCTTATTGATGGAGCATATATTTGACTGAAGCAGACTCTAGAGAAAGGCTGTGTATCTGTTTTCCGCTCATGGTTGGCTAGGTGGAAGGATCTCTAACACCAAAGCCTTCTCAAGTAACAATGAGAGTTGAATAACATAAGCACCATCATGGAGAAAAGATGGAGATTCTGGAAAAAAAAAATGCATATATGAAGAAAGTTACTCAGTGATGAAGGTAGCATTAAAAATGAAATCCTACCTTATGAGTGCACTTGAGATGACTGTAGGAATTGTAGAGAAATTCATATGATGTGGCAACTCTCAGGTCAACAGTGTGCTTATCTTATAACACAGGCTCTTCAGGATGCCTTGAAAATGGAGTGTTCTTCATCTCCTGAGGATTGTTTGCGGAAGTCTGAAATGGAGTGCAGCCGTGAGGAGATGAGAACAGAAATGGAAGTTCTCAAACAGCAGGTGAGAAGTTGAAAGTGGAGCGGTCATGTGGAGAACTTAGGCCCCATTGTTCATGCTGCTTTAGCCATTTCCGGAAGTCCTCCTATTCAAAACATGTCAAAGGTTTTTGCATGTATTTTAATTAGAATTACCTAATTTTAAAGCTTTATGGGAAAATATAGATCAGCTAGTCCAACTCTAGAGAAAAAAAAGAGAAAAAAAAAAGAGAAAATTGAGTTTCAGATGGATTAAGTGGCTCGCCCAAGATTATACACTTAAAAAGGGGGCATGCTAATTAACCTTTTAGTGAAATTCTATTAGCACTGGGTCTAGAGGGTTTCACGTAGACATGATTTATTTTGCAGACACTATTAACCCAAACTCTGGACCTTTTCAGAAAATGGTAGCAGCCGGGCTATTATTCTGTAGCTGCAGACCTCTGGGCTTTTGAACAATGAGGGCAGTTTTAAAGGGAATACTCTGCACTGGTCATAGTCACTGAAGAGCCAGGTCTGTTCATCTATCCCTGCATACAGATGGCACTACCTAGGAATTTCCTGATGTACAATGGTTTCCTCCGCCTAACTCACCCAGCTTCACTCACTGTTTCCAAGTGCACAGCAAGAGTAAAGGATACTCTCTCTAAGCTTCTGCATGCACCAGCAACACAGGGCTGTGGGGATATAGCACTGCCTAAACTACTGGAGGCTAATTTTAATTCACCCAGCTGGAGCTGGCTTAGCTGAGGAGCCACCCATGCATATCACATCTCTTCCTGTAAGAGGTTAAATAAACTAATATAAGCAAAGGGCTGGAACAGTTCATAGTGATATTGATAAGTACAGGAAATATAGGCATTCCAATCCCAGAAGCACACATTGTCAGAAATATGTTAGCAATGGCAGGGGCAGGGGATAGGGTGACATAGAACAAAGAGCCGGGAAGTATTATTTTCTGATGCCCCTGGGTGTGACTTGTTGGCTGTTTTGCTCTGAGCAAGTGCCAATTACAAGGATTCCTGATGCAATACAAGGAAGAATAGAGCAATTGTGATATTGTTGTTGTTGTTTACTTTATTGTTATTACTTCATAGGAAGTAACCTATCTATAAATCTAAAAAATTCAGAGCATTTGACATAAAGTTGGATTTTCTCTTCTATCAACTCAGTTTGAAATAATCTGCTTCATTACATTCAGGATCAAATATAGAGCTTGAAAATAGACCCATGGAAAGAATAAGTGCATAATCAGAGTGTTAAAACTGCCAAATTCTCATCCCCTAGAGTACCACTGGCTCTAGCCAGGATTCCTCTGAAAAAGGTACTGCTTACGTTCAGACACCTGAGTCATCTTCAGTGCTCCCGTATAATGTACACCACATGCGAGAGAGTTGCTCTTACACGTGTTTACAGTAAAGGTTTAATTCGTATTTGATACAGACAATGGCAGGTATTCTTCTTCTCATAAACCCCAAGAGTAGACCAGAATCCGTCTCCTTCGTTTCTGTGTGGCCCTTATGCTAGCTTTCGGCATTCACATTTTAACTGTGCACATTTCTAATTGGGTACCCACAATCATTACATCACCAAGTGCTCGTGAAACCCTAAAAGATTTAAATTCACAAAGAAACTGAGCTCGAATCTTGGCCATCTAAGTGCTGAAATCGCTATCAGTGTTGTGTTTGATAAAGAGCGTCCATCTGTTCTAATCAGAAGGACTTCTCCCACTTCAGATGCCTCTGGTAATTATTTACAGAGCATTGGTTTAACTGTCTGGATTTGAACCTCAGCTCTCAACTAAAAAAAAAAAAAAAAAACCACCCCAAAACAAAATATCAGATTGGCTGGGTATAGTTCCCTTGCAACCTTCTGGTGAATAAAGCCTTGAAATTAAATATGTCTGTCTGCATCTAGATCCATGTAAAATATTTAATTCCCCCCCCCTTGCCTATTACATTTTGTTCTATTATTATTGACTTAAAATTGATAATCCTGTAGTTAAAATTTGTTGCACTGTTGCTGATGGTGGTGCAATGTGCATTAACTTTAATAGACGAAATCTAGCTACTAGGTTCCCGTGTAAGTCGTAGTTTAAATCTGGTTTTAGAGGAAATCCTTTGCTTCATTTCTTAAGCTTCATTTGTTTTCATAACTCCACATTCTAGTCTCCAAGCCATCAGCCAACACTACGCCAATTAAAACAACAATAACTAAATCTGGTTTGGGGGGGGTTTGTTTTGATTACTTTTCTGGAATATTTGGAGTACCTCTTGAGAGGCATTCCACTAGAATGTTACTCTTTTTTATGATATACTCCCACAATTACTTATAAAGGCCAACTCTGGTGAATATCTTTCAATAAACATGCTTTGCTCTCCCACATACATGAGCCTTTCATTTCTATCTTGTGCTAAACTTATAATTTATATTTAGAAACTTTGGCATGTCAGTATTTAGTGGCTTCACTTAGCAGCTATTGTCAGTAAACTGTCTTTCAGAACTTCAAGCAGTATTTATACATCAAAGCCCTGTTTTAGAGATGGATGATTTGCTCCAAAACAGTGAAACTTAACACTGATGGGGTGGGAGGAGCAAGGCTTCATCACAACAATGGAATATGCAATAAAAAATCGGGGAGGGGAATTATTTTCAAAATATCCATGTTATTACTTTACTTACGAATTTCTGATGTATGCTCAAGGAGAAAAAAGTTGAGAACTGCCATTATAAACAAAGTGAAAGGTAAAATTATAGTCATATGTATCAAGATAGAGCCCCACCATAAAGAAATATTCATGAAAAGAGGACGGAATGTCTCAGATTGGACAAACCCAGATAGCACCTCTCCGGAACTCATTTAAATGGCTTAAGAGAAAAGGAAGCTAGCAGTAACAGTAAGTTAATATTTCCTAGGTGCAAATATACGAAGAAGACTTCAAAAAGGAGCGATCAGACCGAGAAAGACTTAGTCAAGAAAAAGAGGAGCTACAGCAAATTAATCAAACTTCTCAAACCCAGTTGAACAGGCTGAATTCTCAGGTATAAGTCCAATAATCTTTGCCAGCACGTATGTATTTTATTTTTATTTTCTCATTTAAAAATCTAGACATTTTGGCTTCTGTTAATTGCTGTTGGATTTTTTTTTTCTTTTTTGAGAGATTAGCACCTGGGATGAAGTCATTCTTAAACAATCTTGTAAAGAGATGAAAATGACTAGAGATTTCTTTCATCTTAAGTATATTAAGGAGTTTTCCAAGAAATTGGATTCCGAAGTCTTTTATAAAATCCAATTCTTTTGATCTTTTTCTCATAATATTTATCTTGGTAGAATGGGAGTTGGAACTACCTAGCACTCAAATTCAAAGCCAAAACACTCTAGTACAGTGAAGTTGTTTCTAAATTCTTATCATTTTCTTTGAAGGGCTATGTTGGAATGTTCCTGTCTTCTAAAAACATCCATACTAAATGTCATTTATATACCTAGTGAAACCAAGAATTTTGTTCAGTGGTTTCCCAGATTTAAAGTAACTGGAGTGCTCTCAAGGAAGCCAGATAATGTTAGCCACTTTATTAGAATAGAATATTAAATGTAAGCACACTAAAATTAGGTACAATAGAATTTATTAAACATAGACTCGGGAAGTTGCCATGATGGGTAAATATTGATGTTAATGAGGGAAATGTAGCTAACACAAATTTGGCTTAAGAAAAAACAATGAACCATGAAATTTTTAATTTGCAAAATTATGCAGTGTTTTTCAATAAATAAGGAATTGTTGTGGGACAGGCTGTGACAGCTCTGTAGCTTTAAGATTCTTAGTCTTAGAAGAGATTTTAAACTCTTTGTCATCGCCTTCTTCCTAATACAAAGTAGATTGTGAGTTAAATTTAGTTTCTTCTCTGACATCTTTTTTAAGGATTAACTTTAAATCCCTAGTTTTACATGGAGAATTATTTGGCAGAACCATTTCCTTTCTAAGAAACTGGAAGGAATAAAATAACGGTAAAAATATAATACAATGCTTTTTCTGAAAATAATTCATGCAACATACTTTTACAACAGTGGGTGAGAAAATGTTCTGATCGTTCTTGGTGAGAAAATCACTGTCTCAATTTGTATGCCTTACATGCAAAGCTGCCTTAATTTTTTTGAAGTTGTCACTGCACAAATCATTTTAGTTCCTGCCGTATTTTAATTTTATTCATTCTACTACATTAAATTCAGATTGATGATAAATATTTGTCTAGACTGGCAATGTTCTTGCCTTTATAAAGGCTGTAGTACAGCCAGAAACACACAACCAGATAGTTACATTATAGACTATAATTCACAGTAATTTTCATTCCCGTGTTATCTGTAATTTTTGATTGATATCAAAAAATAAATGTATTGTCTAATTACAGTACAGTATAACTGCTTATGAACTAGGGGAGGATCCTAGTGATACGCTAAAACTATCAAAATTTTCTTTATAATGATAATCCAAGCATTCATTCTTCAAAAGTCTCATTTACTCAGGTGAAAGGAAGACAGAATTCACCGGATGTAATAGATGGTTTAACAATCTATGTTAAATGTATTAACAGCAGATTAAATGCCATGTTAGAATAGGCATTACCTTATTTGAGTAGCGTATTACCAGTGGTCCAAACGGACCACTTGACCAAAGGAATTTTTAGGTCAAATCGATCTGCCACTAGTTGCTTACATACCAGAGTTTATTCTTCCTATCACGAAGGACATTTTAAGGCAGTGACTGGTAAAACAGTCAGTGTGGTGAAGTGAAAGATACTTAGGAGATATTTAAGGATAAAAGCCCGACGGTCATGCCTGCTTTGACAATCAGTGAGGACCTTGAGCAAATATTCAACCTTTCTTCTCTTCATCTGTAAAATGACAACGTTGGAGTAGATGATCTCTAAAATGTTTCTTATAACTCTAAAACCTCTGCCTCTAAAAATAGTTTGCTTAACCTCTCTTAGCATTCTCACCTGTAAAATATAGATAATGATACCTACCTCATGACTTCACAAAGTTGTTCTCAGGGTTAAGTGAAAAACAATCTATGCAGAAACATCTAGTTCAAGTAATGGCTCACAGGTATTTCATAAATAATCTGTTGGAAGGGAGAATTTTTAATAGTTTCATTTAGTTGTATAATTAGCCTGCCACATTCAGTGCCTCATAATCTAATTTTGATGCTTTCTTTCTGCAAGGCATTCTGCTATATGCTGTGAGGGAACTAAAAAATGATCCATTCTATTAAAAGACTCACAAGATAATGAGGGGGACATATATAGTCTGTCCTCATCATTTTTGCAGATTCCATTTTTGTGAATTTGCCTACTCACTAAAATATATTTGTCACCCCAAAATCAATTCTTGTGCCACCTTTAAGGTCACTTGTGAACTTGTACAGAGCAGCAAAATACTTGAGCTTCCTGACACACTTGTTCCCAGTGGAGGTCCAACAGTTGATGCTGTCTTCTTCTTTCAGATCTCATACTGTAAAAAGTGTCCTTTTCATGGTCTATATAGTGCCACATTTTTCACATATTTGTGCTTTTTGGTGGTGATTTCACTTTTTTTAAATAAATTTATTCTATTTTAATTTTGGCTGCGTTGGGTCTTCGTTGCTGCATGCGGGCTTTCTCTAGTTGTGGCGAGCGGGGTCTACTCTTCGGTGTGGTGCACGGCCTTCTCATTGTGGTGGCTTCTCTTGTTGCAGAGCATGTGCTCTAGAGCACAGGCTCAGTAGTTGTGGCCCATGGGCTTAGTTGCTCCGCGGCATGTGGGATCTTCCCGGACCAGGGCTCGAACCCGTGTCTCCTGCATTGGCAGGTGGATTCTTAACCACTGCACCACCAGGGAAGCCCCTGGTGATTTCATTTTTTTAAAATGGCCCCCAAGCATAGTGCTGAAGTGCTGTCCAGTGTTCCTGAGCACAGGAAGGCTGTGATGTGCCTAATGGAGAAAAGGCATGTGTCAGATAAGCTTCATTCAGGGATGAATATAGCGCTATTGGCCATGAGTTCCATGTTAATGGATCTATAATATTTATTAAATGAGGTGTCTTTAAAAGAACACACATAAAACAAAATTATGTATTGATTGATTTACAAAAATGGCATGACCAGAAGCTGGTAGGAACCTAAGCCTGCATTTCCCTGGGAGAATGGTGCAGTGTTTGCTACTTCAGTGTTCACAGTGACTTTATAGAGCATAACTACCATGAATCATGAGAACTGACTGTACATAGTACACATTAGACTATAAAAAGTCATATAGTAAATGTAAAATGCTATCTATATGGGAGGACCAAAGGAGAGAATAATTCTGATAGGTAGGACTTGGAAAGGTATCATACAATAGGGGACATTTGACCTTGCTTTATAGGGATATAGGGATGACAATAGCATTACTAAAGAGTCCAAAGAAAACCAGCTTTCCCTAGATGTGTCAGATGTTGGGGGAACCCAGCATAGGTGACTCTGCTGGATGAGGTTGGGCCTCAAATAGTGAGAAGCATGAAGTGTAGCAGTGTGCCTTTGAACAAGTTACTCAGCATCTCATGCCTTAGTGACCTCGTCTGTAAAACAGGAGTAATAATGTTAAGTATCACATAGGGGTATTGGGAAGATTGAATGTGAGTTATTAAGTGTAAAGCACTTAGATCACTGACTGGCATGTATTAAGTGCATATGCAACTTTTAAAATTTATTGTGGAAGCCTTTGACTGTACAATTGACCAATTCCAATTACATTCAATAAGCAGTAGAAGCTGTTTCTATATCCATATCTATGTCTATATCTATATTTATAGCTAGAGCTGAATACATCAACCTAAAACCGAGAATTATAATGGCCCCAACAAATTGGAATAACAATTTTAAACTATCCAACTTTCCAAACTTCATTTGGGAATTTCAAGATAGAACCAGTGCCTGTCTGAAAAATCCCAAACTCAGCTATTTTCGTTGGCATGACTGTTATCAGTGCTTCACCCCCTTGATTTCTGAGTAGATCACTGCCCTCTGGGCCAAGAGTAGCTTTAGAACATTTGAGCTCTTTCTGATATACAAATGCCTTTGTTTTGTCCACAGATAAAAGCTGGTCAGATGGAGAAAGAAAAACTAGAAAGGCAATTAAAACAGGTATGTTGATCCTTAACTGAAATTCACCAGCCCTCTTGTCGTGTTTTTTTTTTTTTTTTTTTTTTTTTTTTGCGGTACACGAGCCTCTCACTGTTGTGGCCTCTCCCGTTGAGGGGCACAGGCTCCGGACGCGCAGGCTCAGCGGCCATGGCTCACGGACCCAGCCGCTCCGCGGCATGTGGGATCCTCCCGGACCGGGGCACGAACCCGTGTCCGCTGCATCGGCAGGCGGACTCTCAACCACTGTGCCACCAGGGAAGCCCAACCTCTTGTCGTGTTTGAAATTCCAACTTTAAGTTTTACACATTTATTCCCAAATACAGCAGGTCCTCATGGTCCCAATTGAAGGCATTTTCAAACTCTGGTACAGATGGCCTAGGACAACTCATGCTTTTCATTGTCAACTAAAATGTCAGTGGAGAGTTAATGCTTAGGTACCACCAAGGCCTCTCAACCCTAACACTCATGAAAAGCACATGTTACAGAACATGTTTTTACAGTAGCACAAGCTTCGGTGTGTGTTCATGCAAACAGAGATTTCTTCATAGACTCACAAACACCTGGGAAATATATTTCCTTGGTATTTCTTGCAGTTGCTTCCACAACAGTGGAAAACTACGTCAAAGACTTTTGCCTTCTTTTGAGAAAGTAGAGTATCTTCTTGGGTATTGGAGCATTCTAGTCCACTGGTTCGCTAGTAGCCTTAAGGAATGAATATTGTTTCTCTTAATTCCTAATTTCCTCTCTGGACTTTAGTTATGTCATCAGTGTCTCTGGCTGCAGTTGAAGAAAATTTATTTTATGGCTTAAAGGCTGGTTCTTCTTAAGCAAGGACTCTGTGAAGATAACTCAGAGACACAAAGTTAACTCTACATGCATTTTCAAGTGTTTCTAATTTCTTCAACATGGAAAAGTAGCTACAGCTTCACCTTCAGTAAAATTTGGCCTGTGAGCTTCATCTGTATCAGTCCAGAGTCTGCATGGACAGGCCTCCTATCTTGAATTTGTATTATGCCAGATTTAGGCTAAACCTTAAGATTTTAACCAAACTTTGTGGTTGTATAAAACAAGTGTCAGTGCGATTCCCCAATTTCACCCACTTCCCATGAACCAACAGCATTGTTCTCCTCAGATGTATTTCCTAACCAGTAACTATGGCTGGAATTTCCACCTACGGGATCCACGCCTACCGACAGGCCCTGGGGCTGTGCAGGATCTACAGAAGTACCCAGTAAGTAAGAGCTCTCATTGCAACAAATAAGTGCTTATATCTCTAATAAGTGCTAATATTCTCTTTTGGTAGAAATGATGTCTGTCTCAGGAATTTTGGCACATGATACTGTCTACATAAAGAGCCTCTATTTATCTCAGCCTCTAATTTGCAGAGTTACAGTGGTCTATGTACATTATAATTAGCTTTGGGTCACTGTATCCATAGGACATATAGATAGGAATACATTAACTGAAAGGTATCGAATTGAGCTAAAATTCCAGGAACAAACATATAACACTTTATATGGGTCATTTTTGATGACATACCTGACTCTACCGAAAAGACATTTCCGTGTATAAAGAAAAGCAAAGTGAATATAGCAAAACAGTCTGGGTGATACCTTTTTCAGTTGTAGACTTATATTCAACTACTATGAATAGTGCTACATCTGTGCAAAATAGTTTTTGACATTTTCCAGTTGAAAGCATCTTCTTAAAGGATCCAAGAAAAAGTGACCCACTTAAGTTGCTCTCTATGGCTGTGTCTACCCAAGCAAAATGAAGTGAACAGTGGAGCCGTTAGTTGTGAGTGAAATTGCTTTGGACAGTCAACCTGAATAAGTCAGACCCAGAGCACCCTCCCTTTCCTCCTCAATAACAGTGTTCCACCCACCATCCCCCATGGTCTGGAAGTTTGTCTCTACTCTCTATTTTTGCCTACATAGACAGAATCTTCATACAGGAAATAGATCATGCATTTTTCTGCATTTTGGATTGGCTCAGACAACCTCCTCCCCCTTAGTTATTATTAACTGTGTTTCTAATTAGGCAAAGAATCTGAGATTTTAAATCCTAGCAGGATTTTCCTAGCAGGGCACTTAAGGAGTACATAGTTCTCTTAGTTGCCTGAAACTTCTCACACTTTTGTATTTGAGTGTGACTCAGAAGCCCTTTCCCAAGGGAAGAGATAATGACTCTTTGGGTGGTGGAAGGAAGGATGTCAGAATTTAATGAGCATCTCTTAGTTGACCCTGGTGTGACACAGCATACAGCTGAGAATTTGGTTCTTTTTGTGTTGTCGTTGGTTTCTTCTTCTGTCTGCTCTCCCTCCTCCATTTTCTTTTTTCTTTACCTGTTTGCTTACTTTTTACTTTTCACTAGAAACATTTCTGGGAATCTCCAAACACAGCTATCATTCTGTATTTTTTTCAGAATGTAGAAGGAAATTAATATTGTGGGAAACAAAGAGATAGAAATTTACTAAGGAATTTAGTTGTCTGCAGGTTAGGGAATTGGGGGAAGTACTCTCGTGGAAGGTTAACTATAAATCCAAGGACTCAATCAAGTTTGCCTACAAGTAAAAATGACTGTTTTCTTCAAATCTTCATTTGTGGAAAAAAGGCAGAAGTTCACCTACTATAAAAGCTCATCAAACCTTTTCTATCAATTACAAGAGATAAGGCAGTCCAGATCACTTAAAATTATCACCAAATAAACATCTGTATTTGAAACAAGATTCCACGCCGTGTAACGACTACATTTTCAATCAGTATTCACTTAAACAAAATCTCAGTATAAGGAGAGAAATTACAGAAACTCCCAGAGTTCATTTTAAAAGAATATTTCATGTCTCATGCTTATTTCTAAGCCTGAATTAAAGCACATGCGATAGTGTTTGTAAAATTATGGTATATTCACCTTCTTTTGGCAACTGTCCTGGAATATAAAACTGAGGCTCACGTCACTTATCCTATGTGTTATTTGAGACATCTAAAAATAAACGAGGAGATGAAAAACGAGGTGAGCTCATTTCCTCTTCTAGCTTTTTGTGGACCAAAAAGAGCCAGGAGCCTAGGTGTCTGAATGAGGGTAAAGTGGGGTCAGGCAGTACCAAATGCAGCATTTCTTAGCATCTTAGATAATTGAACTCTTAGGCTACTTTCAGTGGTCTGGCAGCCCTGTAAAATGCCCCCTATTGGCTCGTTGTTAGAGAAAATTCTCCTGAGTTATTTTCAGGTGGTAATTGGATAATAGAACAAAGGGCCTGTCTTCTCTGGGTCTTGGGGAGAAGGTAGAGGAAGCAGGAACAAGCATCTGGAGCAGGAAGACAGACCAACCTCCTTGGCAGGGAAAGCTGAGATTCCTCTGTTCTAAGTGGTTAAATACAAAGATTCTGGCCTTGGAACTGTATTTTGAAATTCAGGTCTATAGTTTATGATTTATTTCAATGCAATTTGTTTAACAGGTTTCCTGATGTTCAATGTCTAGCTGTTCTTAATTGGTGTAAATCTAGGAAAAAAATCCCAAGAGAAAAATCCAAGTCTACCCTCTCTTCTCACTGACTTTCTAGTCTAAACTAAGCAATTTAGAATAGTTTCTGCAGAGGAACAGTACAAAGGGAAAGATTTTCACTCCTTTACCATCCTGAGCCTCTATAAGCCATGTCCTCATGTAATGGCTTAGATTTCTTCCTTGAGCCACCAGAAAACATTAAACTTGTACGTTGTTGTCTTGGTCTTCCTGTTGCCTCCTGTGCGAGGGTTTTATAAAGAGTATTGTTGATGATAAATTCTTTTGTTTTATTTACGGGCTATAGTAAGTTTTACAAAAGTCTTTATACTTCTGCACATATCCAAAACACATCTGGTTTAAAAAAAAAAAAAAAGCCACAATCGCAAAGTAGTAGACATTCTGGCGGAACACAGAGTGGATTTAGGAGGGGGGTAGGGAGATGGTAATAGTGATGAGGGAGATAAGAGGGGTGAGCAAGATTGGCCACAGGTCTGGATAGAAACCCCTTTTGTGTTGCCTGCGTAACAAAAGCCACATAGGGTAGTTATATTTTTAACACACCACTATGTTTGGTTTGAAGCCCGTGTTGCTATAATAATGTTTTATTGTTCCACACAGCCAGACTGTCAGTGGTATGCTCCCGACCTGTTTCCGCCAGATGTGCAGGACAAGGCGAATGGTAAGACCGCAGCTGTATTGAGCATTCTTTCATGTTTACATTTTAATGGGCTCTTTTGGGGATGTTTACTCGACATACATTCACTCATACTCGGGGAGGACCCACTATAAAGTTGAGTTGCATACACAACTCTAATGTGATGCACCTGGGGTTAAATTGAACTCCTTTAGAAAAAGAAAATGTTCGAATGCAGAAATGCATGGATCTCAGTTCTGGCATCTGTTCCTATTCCATCTCAGAGTCAGTATTCCATCCGGGGTTAGAAATGAGAACTTCCAGCAGAGCTGCATTATAACAACAACAACAAAGTTCTGTGATTCTGCTGCAAAAGACAGATGCACATCCACTATTCCAGGTTGAGTTTGCTAGACAGATGTTTTAAATGTCACTGGCAGACAGACAGAGGAAACCAAAGGCTCAGAGCTGTGTTCCCTAATGACTAAGTGTCAGGCTCCAAGTTTAGGCCAGAGTTGCCCACAACGCCCACTTCTAAGTATGCTGAGAAAAATGGAAAAGTCACCTACCAAGTACTCACAACTAAGAGTACTCTTTTACCTTATTTTTCTTTGGTTTACCATTCTCTTCTTTCTTTGCAGCATATGCTATACTTTCTACTGCTTGTTTCTCTGGTCTCATGAGGCCACCCAGGAGTGGGCTGAATAAACTGGGCTATAATTATAACCCCTCTTCTGTTTTCATCACATATAATCAGAAGTCAGCAATGTCTGCTGCATGTTTAACATTCCATATGACACATACCTGTGACTCTAAGTTGTTAATTTCCAGAGATTGGAATCTATCTACAAAAGCTGAAGAGGAGCCATGCTCCAGTTTCAGGCCATACTTGGAATGTTATCTCATTTAGTTCAGATCTGAGGTCACAGAATTCTAGTGTTTAGTACAAGGAATCCATTATGGAGTGGAAGTAGAGAGCCGGGGATACCATATGTAATTTTCCAGTTGGGAACTTCACAAGTCCAAGGACTTTTCATGGTAGTCTGCGTAAATGGAGCCTCCTACAGTTGTGCAGCACACAACCTGGACAGCTGTACACAGCAGCACTGAGAGTGGCAAAGGCCATAGCTCACAGTAGCATTATGGAGAAGAAAGATAAAAAGTGAGAACTCTATAATAAAATGTCTAGGTATTTATCAGAAAACTGTAGGACTTTCTTTTTTCTTTTCTTTCTACTACTAATATAACCATTGGTTTTAATGAAGTTCTTGGGTTCCAGTCCTAAAGGAGAGCTTTTAATAGAAAGGCATACTACTAACCATAATGATTGTTGCATAATGTCTGTGTTTCTGAAATACATTAGCTGAGTTGCCATCCAATTATATTTTCCCATTTTATATTATATTGGTCTGGAATGAATATTAAAGATATTTTCTCCTGAGTTGGAGTTTAATCACTAGAAAATACAATTATGCAGTAGAGAAGTCGATAATATCATAAAGCCATTTATATATCACTATAGTATTCGTCCTGGACCAAAGTAATAGAAACTAATGATTATATAAAATAGGACTGAATTGTGATGATCTTCAAAAACTAAATAACATGCAAAAATATAATTTTATAGTCAGTGTGTGAGACCCACTGATTTTTGTCTACTTGGGAAGAGATATAAGAGCTCTGTGATGTATAAACATGTTGTGTGACAGTGTCTACAGATATAAAGTAAGTTTTATTATTATACCATTTTACAGATGAGGAAACTGAGGCTTGGAGAATTTAAGTAGCATGCCTAAATCACAGAGTTAGGAAGATTTAACCCTGGGATTAGATTCCAGGTATATAACACCTCAAAAGCTGTGCTTGAATCATATCCTGTAGTGCCCTTGAAAAGCTACCTCTCTTACTATATTAAAACTCTCTAAAATGGTAGATATAAAAGTGACAATGGGGGTCTTAACTTGGATAATTATAGGTCTAGTATCTAACCCTCAATAATCTCTTCTTCCTAAGAACTCATAGCATATATTATCTGTGCTTCTCATTTGACACTTAGAATATCACAGGTAAAAGACACAGTACTATGTAAGAATAAGTGCATAATAAATGTGTTATGAGGTAAATCTTGCTTGGGCAGTCCTGGTGGAAACTGAAGGGTTATATTACCATTTGAAACCTGTCCTCCGTACCAGCACTGCTCTGCAGCTGACTGTGGCTTGTCTACAGGGAAGAGGGCTGATCATGACTAGGGGACTATTATAGAAAGAAACCTCCTTACTTTAAAATCTACCTGCTTGGAATTCCTGCTGCCCCTTTTCTAGCTTCCAAAGCTGATGCTGTTTCAAAGCTCAAGCCAGGTCATGACACTTGGCAGAAGCTCTGAAATCACCCTTGTCACAAACATCCCACGTGCCATTATTTAATTTCGGTAGTGAATCTTGTTATTTTTTGTTTTATTTAATTGGAAAGCTCCTTTTGCTTTGTCGATCCAACACAATTGCTCAGAGTTCTTAAAAATAATTGTGTAGTATTGATTGTTAAAAAAATATGGGTTTAAAGAGCTTTTATTGTAAAGATATTTTTATTGTCTCATCATATGACCAATACATTTATTCTCCACTATTCAAGAATATACTGCTAGTCAATATAGCCTGTGTTTTGGACTAGAAATACCAAAATGCAAGCAATGGAAAGAAAAATGAGTGGAAAAATTAGACTCTGTTTCTGATAATCTATAAACAAGCTATTTCTGAAAACTGCTATACGTTTTATTCATATAATACTTAAAATATTTTATTTATATTTAAATAAAAAGGATCCTTTTTAAACTGTGGATATTTAAATTAATATTAATTAGTACATATGCTTCCTAGATTGTCCTAGTTCTCCGTTTTTATTAATTTCCTATTACTCCTGACAAATTTATTTTTCTGACCCCAATATATGTAGGATATTTTTATCTTAGTATCTTCCTTTATAATTATTCCTCTTATTATAATTTAACCTGAAATAGTGGCTCCAATGTCTACACATAGAGCGGCAGCCTTGTGATTTTTAAAAGGGACAGTGGGTACAAAGTGGGTGATTAAACGTCTATGCTACCGCTAGAGCCTCCTCTGACATTCCCAGGGTCTGCGACAAGAACACAAGGAAAGCTGCATACTTTATTTGTAAATATTTAAACATTATGGATCAGGCTTAGAAGCTATTAAAGTATAGTCTATCCTCCTATTGATAAATATAACTGGAAGGCCAGCGTCAAATTTAGAACACTCAGATTCCAACGAGTTCTGTGCCAGAAAGCAGTGGCACAGGAAGACCTGAGCCATGGCCCACCCCCTTCCCTCCCACCTACCCGCTGGGAGGGGTCTTGAGTGTGAAGTTGAGGACAGCCAGCAGGCACATCCCAACTTCATATACCCCTCACTACCCTACAAACGGCACCCCTTGGCTTCGGGCCTGGGGAAGAAGACCACATGGGGCCTGGAAGCAGACCCGGGGTCACCTGGCAAAGAATCTGGGGGTCTGCTTGTGGGTGCCAGGAGCTTGTTCTAAAGGAAGGTAGACCCACATGATGAGAGGGAGTCTGACTGGAGGAGGGCCAGAGCAGGGTCCTCTGAAGAGTGGGGACCCAGTGAAGGGCTCCCTGGCCGAGGATTAAGGTCAGTTGGTACTGAGTACAACATGGGACAGTCTTCAGGCCAACTGATTTCCAGCCTTGCTCTCAGCCACTGTCTGTGGTTATTTTAGAGTGCTTTGGGGACACACTGAAAATCAAATCTTCTTTCAGAACCTCAAGATTTGAATAAAGGTTTTCAAGGCTTTGAGACTTTCCTGGCTTTCTCTCTGCATAGCATTAAATAATGGCATTTTTCTACATGATGTAGAAAATGCAACATCTACATGACGTCCCCAGATGTCAACGGGTTACAGTTTCTGTTTAAACATGTGATTTTACAAAGAACTTTTAATCTCATTTTATCTGTTATCAGAATGAGATGCAAAATGACTTCCATGTTTCCAGAACAATTACGGCACAGCAGAGTTAGTATAACCTTGAAAGCATGTTGTTTGTTTCCTCCTTTTTGAAATGTCAAAAGGCTATGTTTTCTGACTCTATTGTATGCCGATCACTTCTGTACCTTCCAAAATTTTCATATGGTATAGAGCTGAACTTTGTCTAATGAGCTGGACCTCAATTCTTACATATTTGGAATGGCATGAAATGTAGGCACGCAAGATTGTGTTGTGAGCAAACATCATTATTTCTTTACAATATAGAAGATCAAAGCCCAACCATTATAATTGGCCTTTACCGATGTCTAATAATAAAGAATTAATTGAATACTGCCTGAATTCATTTCCTAGAGCTACCATAACAAAGTACCACAAACTAGGTGGCTGAAAACAGCAAAAATTTATGCTCTCACAGCTCTGGAGGCTGGAAGTCTGAAATCAAGGTGTTGGGACGGTCGTGCTGCCTTCAGAGCCTGTAGGGGAGGGTCCTTCCTTGCCTCTTTCAGCCTCTAGTAGCCCCAGATGTTCCTTGGCCACGGCAGCGTAAGGCCAATCTCTGCCTCTCTCTTCACGTGGCTATCTTCCCTCTGTGTCTGTGTCTAAATTTTCCTCTTCTTATAAGGACACCAGTCATATTGGATTAGGCTAATCCAGTGTAACCTCATATTAACCTGATTATGTCTGCAAAGCCCCTGTTCCCAAATAAGGACACGTTCACAGGTACCAGGGGCAAGGACTTAAACATATCTTTTGGGGGGGACACGGTTCCCCCAATAACACTAACTGTATGCCAGAAACTATTTTAGGGGCCTTCTATTTATTATCTCGTCAAAACCTTACAGCAGCCCTGTGAAACGAGGACTGCCGTTGTCCCTGTTTTGTAAAGGTGAAAACTGAGAAGCAGAGAGATCATGTAACTTGTCCAACCCCACGTGGTTGGACATGGCTGGTTATTGGCTGGGACACAGACAAGCTCACACAGTCTAGCTCCAAAGCCCACACTGTAACCACTAAGCAATGTGGACCACCCCATGCTCTGCATTAAGTAAAATGTAATAGTGTCATACTTTGCATTTATTCTATTTAAATACATTCTAATAGTCCTGTCCTGAAAACCAGAATCTTTATGTCTCAGGGTGTGTCTTTTTTTTTTTTTTTTTTGCGGTACGCGGGCCTCTCACCGCTGTGGCCTCTCCCATTGCGGAGCGCAGGCTCCGGACGCACAGGCTCAACGGCCATGGCTCATGGGCCCAGCCGCTCAGCAGCAGGCGGGATCCTCCCGGACCGGGACACGTGTCCCCTGCATCGGCAGGCGGATTCCCAACCGCTGCGCCACCAGGGAAGCCCCCAGGGTGTGTCTTTTTATAACTGTCTTTATTTAAACATTACAGGTAATTTTACATTGGTAGATGGCTTGGATTCGTTGGATTTTTTCCAGTTCCTAATAGTATGAAGAGATAAAGGGACCAGTGTAAATAGTAAAAAGTATTTAAGAAATGTAAGAAACAGAAGAAACTTAAAGACCGTACTTTGTATAATTTTCAATACAGATGGATAAAATATTACAATATTTTTCTTTTATCAAATACATTACTGTCTTAATAAAGGAAATTAATTGAAACGTAGAGGCAGATAATTTTATGCCTGTTTCTAGATTGTTTGAAAAGAATTACAGGAGAAATGCCACCTCACCTTTAATGCTCTTAAGGTCAGCTTATCAGTAAACTAAATAATTTTGCTAAAAGAATAATAAAGTGCAAAAGTATATTTACATGTACAGGAACATATGAAAATACAGATGGTAAATATATTCCTAGTCAAACACTGATTTTATAAGCAAAGACTAAACATTCTATTTAGCATTTTGTATGAATAGATACAGAAGATAGATAGATCGATCCTAGATGAGAAAAATGCACACAGTAAGTCTAGACTAGTCACAATTCCACCAGGTAAATGAAATTGTAGTAATTCTATTAAATGGAAGATAAAAATCCATAGGGAAGGAAAGCAAGGTATATATTTTATTTTTCTGCATCCCAACTGGGAAGAAAGTCTACTTACCTAGGTTTCCTTACTGTTCATGCCTAAGCGTTCACATTCTAAGAGGTTAGTGGGCATGTAGAGAGCAGAGTCCCCTCAATCCTTTCAAAACCCCTCTGCGGCGCTGATACCCCCTCCACTCTTAACCACCAACTGTACTTTAGATTCAGCTAATACTTGATGTAGAGTTGAGACATGGCTTCTGTCACCAAGATCTCTGGGGTCTATTCAGATCACTTTGGCATCAGGCTACTTAACCTGTGCTCCTGTGAACATGGAAACCTACAGTGTAACCAACACCATTAATAGATAATTACTTACCCAATTAGCGGGTAGAGTCCTTCACCAAGCAATAAGGCAAAGCCAATTCTTCCTAGCAGGTGAGGACCCACATTCCCTTGTGGTGTTTCTCTTATCCTGCCCCCATAACTGCAGAGCCAAGTCTCACAACAGAAGTCTCTAACCAACTTCACTATATAAGGACACTCTGCCTTCCATTCTAGGAACTCAAGACCTGTATTTGCCTTTGTTCAGATTTCCATTCTGCCATGGATTATCTCATGGGCCATAGCTGCTCTTCATCTAAAACTTGTGGGTAGTAGCCCTTGCCTCTATACCTATTTCACAAGAGTGCTGTAAAAACTACACAGGAACTAATTTTTCTTAATGTTTTAAAATACCTAGAGGTAGGCATCATTAATTAATGGATTAATTCTAAACTTCAGGATTGGTTAGACCAGTAGATCATGCTTCTGGATTCAAATTTATGTTCTCACCATATTAGATATCTTTTCTTTTTGGAAATGCAAAAACTTTTTAATCAAATTAAGGAATGCTTCCAGACTTTAAAAAATTATTATAAAGTTACATTCCCATCTAAACACATTTTTACCTATATTTTTATATTTTCTCAGTTTAGTGCATAATCATGTCTAGTCTGTCTTTAAAATACACCAAAAGTTCAGGTATATATTGTAAATGAATTCTTTGCCATAAATTGTAACTCTGTGCCATAAATTGCATGTGATTTCAAAAACGTACACCACAAATATCTTAAGAATGTTATGCGGCTAAGTTCCTGTAGAAACTGTAGCTAACATTTCTGAGAAAGTAAGATACTTATTACGTTTAATATAACTTTCCAAAAAGGCATTAAGTATTTTTTTCTTTTTTTATTGAGGTATAGTTGATTTACAATATTATGTAAGTTTCAGGTGTACAACATAGTGATTCACAATTTTTGAAGGTTATACTCTCCTCATAGTTCATTATAACATACTCATCCATTCATTATAAAATATTGGCTATATTTCCTGTGCTGTACAATAAAGCCTTGTAGCTTATTTATTTTATGCATGGTACTTTGTACCTCTTAATCCCCTGCCCCTTTCTTGTCCCTCTCCATTCCCTCTCCCCACTGGTAACCACTGGTTTGTTCTCTATATCTGTGAGTCTGTTTCTGTTTTATTATATTCCCTAGTTTGTTGTATTTTTTAGATTCTACATATAAGTGATATCATACAGTATTTATCTTTCTCTGTCTGACTTATCTCACATAATACCCTCCAAGTCCATCTATGTTGTTGCAAGTGGCAAAATTTCATTCTCTTTTATGGCTGAGTAATATTCCGTTATATATGTATTATGTATTATATATATTATATATATCCATTATACATGTAATGGATATATATAATGCATATAGTATATATTTTTATATATATATATATATATCCCACATCTTCCTTATCCATTCATCTGTTGATGAACCCTGAGGTTGCTTCCATATCTTGGCTATTGTAAACAATGCTGCTATGAACATTGGAGTACATATATCTTTTTGAATTAGTGCTTTTGTTTTCTTCAGATACGTACCCAGGAGTGGAATTGCTGGATCATATGGTAGTTCTATTTTTAGTTTTTTTGACGAAACTCCATACTGTTTTCCACAGTGACAACACCAATTTACACTCCCACCAACAGTGTCCAAGGGTTACCATTTCTCCACATCCTTGCCAATATTTGTTATTTGTGGTCCTTTTGTTGATAGCCATTCTGGCAGGTGTGAGCTAATACCTCATTGTGGTTTTGATTTTCATTTCTTTGATGATCAATGATGTTGAGCATCTTTTCATGTGCCTATTGGTCAAATGACTGTCTTCTTTGGAAAAATGTCTGTTCAGGTCTCATGCCCATTTTTAATTGGGTTGTTTGTTTGTTTGTTTTGATATTGAGTTGTGTGAGCTATTTATATATGTTAGATATTAACCCCTTATCGGTCACATCATTCGCAAGTATTTACTCCCATTCAGTAGCTTGTCTTTTCATTTTGTTTCCAGTAGATACCTTTTTATATAATGGCCGCAGTTCTCAGAAGAATATTTTTTCAACCTGAAAAAGTAACCTTTTATCTTCCTGTTACTAAAATGTTAGTTTAGCATATCTTTGAAATACCAAATGCAGGGCAGCAAGTATAAAACATTTAACATATACTAAAACGTTATCATGAATCAGGGAAACACCTTATTTCTTGGCATTTATGCAATTTTTTTTCTGTTGCCATGAGTAGACTTCTTTGATTTTGTTTTCCCTATGGCACTTATTTGTGGCATTTTATCCTGGTCTTACTAAAATATTCCAAATTTTTCATATTGGTTTTCATGACACACTCTCACATCGTAAGCACTGTGATCTTTTCTATGGCTTCGGCAAGAACACACCCAGTATCGTATTTTTAAAGTACTTCATTTGGCAGTTTTCTCTCTGTGGGATGAGTACTGAACCAAAGAGTAACACGTATGACTCACTTTCATAAGCAAACGCCAGAGCCACCGAAATGACAGCAAGGATGAGAAGTAGTGTATCCTTGTCAGGCACGATCAGGACGAGGCCACAAGTGATTTCACGAAACGGTAAGCATGTGTCAGTCCTGAAAATAATAACCTTCCATTTGCTGCCTCTTGGTTTCTCAGTGTCAACTTGTGGGTGCTCATGAATAAAATACTTCTTTTCTCGCCAGCCTCGAAGCTTACGTTAGCCCTAAGCCAGAAGAAGAGAAATGAATTCTTAATTTTCAATCTGAAACATTTTCCTGCTGTTTTTCATAGGTTTCTCCTCAGAAAAGAAAGCCAATGCGTAGAAGCACACGCTGTTGGAGGAGCACACAGGCCGAGGGAGAGCTCGGCTGAGGGCCCTCGTTCCTCCTTTTACTGTGGCTTGTGTCTGCCACACCTGCACATCACCTCCTCCACTACTCATACCTGGTAATGTTTCCCTTTGGCACGGATGGAGGACAAGGCTGTGACAGCTGAGATCCGGATCAAGTCCTAGGGGCCAAAATTATACAACCTATCACAACTTCCAGCTTCCTCGAAATGAGAAAATCCTAATGTGATGGTGATGGCTTTGCTGCGTACATATATACTTAGAGAAGTAGTTCAGAGACACATCGATTTGCAGTTAAATCTGTGTTTTTCTTCCTGTGCATTTGCGTAATTATTAACAAAAAACGTAACTCTGTCTTCTCAAACCAATTAAAACGGAAAATGAATGTATCCAAATTTTATTGCAACTAAACTATACAGTGACATGACAGATGTCTAAAGATTAAGCAGGTTTAAAAGTATTCATCCATTTAATAAGGATTCTACTAGGACCAACTGGAGATCATCTTTGCGAGGAGGTATAAAGCAGGAGTGTGAGATTCACGGATATCTGTACTTCTAGAAGTAACTAAAGAAAACCAGGAGCGTCAACTGAAGCTGCAGTCCAATAAACAATCCAGAGATAAGAGCTGAGACTATCTAGCTCCAACTTCCAAAAGTTATTTTGCTTAATTCCAGTTCAATCGTTTTTGTTTTTTCAATTTCTGGAAATACTTGAAGCTTTGTGTAATAGGAAGATGAAAGAGCCTTACTAAGCAGTTAAATACTTTCAACCTCAATCTTTGACTATTTAATTCTTGATAATTCTTGAGAAAGAATTATCCTTTTCTTACGTTAATTCACTAAAGTTTGTTTTTTCTACAACTGATTAAAGAGACAAATCATTCTTGGCCAATACTTCAGTATAAGTGAATCAGAAAAACAATAGTTGCATCATAACATTTTGGTGTATTTTTTTAAATTTCCATTTCCTTGAATTAGTGAAAAAGTCATTGTAATCCAACTTCTAGTAGTGGATTAAGTTTGCCAACTGAGGTGTGCTCACCAGAATAAAAATTGAACGTATATATAAGAAGTACCCCTTGGTAGCCTTGTTATAGGTCAATTCAACAGCAGTAAAACATGATTTAATCATACCATTACTATTACTGAAGTCATCCTACTACTAATTAGCAAACGGCCAAACATTGTCAAGATTGTACAAATGCTAATGTATTGGGAGAAAATCCAGTTTAGGCGAGACCTAATTTCATTTCAACTCCCGGTGGGTGACTGCAAATGTGCAAAGAGGACCCCTTGCTCAGAGTACTACTGTAGTTCCAAGAAGACAGGTTTCCACATCCCCGGCCTGCAAGTCAGCCAGTCCCTCTTGTGACCCTCTCCCAGGATCATTTGGGGACGTCTCTGTCTCAGCTCATTATAAAGGTCACACCCCTGTGCTGTGGCACTTGCTTCATTATCACACACAGTTTGTAGAAACTGTGTGAGGAATAGCTCTATCCCTTTGAAAAGATAGGAAGTCACACCACACGGTGGTCTCTGTCACTTTGGAAATGTAAGGCCAGGCATATTTTAAGTTTTCAAAGGTCATGGAGAATTCAATCTTTGACTTGAAGGTATCACATGAAGAGAAAGATGTATTCACTTTGTCATGGTTGTGATGTGATGTCAGAAGAAAACCTTCCTTGTAGTCTAGTTAGGGGTCTGGGAGTGAGGCCAGCCTGTAACGCTCACTAGCATAGATTTTTTTTTAACCCCATTTTCCTTATCAACAAAAATGATATTTTTTTTTATTTTTATTTTATTTTTTTTTAATATTTCAGACTAAATTTCTAATATTATTAAGCATGGACTAACTTCAGATGATTTTCCTTAGTTTATTTATTGAGCTCTATCACCCAGCAAGAGAGGTAAAATTATCCCGTTGTTACAGGTGATTAATCCAAGTCCCATGGCAAGAAAATGGCAGAGCCAGGATTCAAAACTGCCTCAGGGCTGGCCGCCCAGTTCTATGCATGCTATAATTCTGCTTCCTAAATTATTCCAGCAAGTTCCACTTGTTTTATGGTTCTTTGGGTCTTCATCAATTTGAAGTTATAAGAGCATACTTCTAGGAGAAAGTATTTTGATAAAAAATACTATATATTTTATAGAATTTATGTTACCCCCGGGTTAAGGGAAGTATCTCATTTAAGCTCCTACAAAGAAAAAGGAAAATGTACATTTAACGTTAAAATGCATTAAAGGTAGAAGTGTGGGCCTGATTGGTTGCTTTCATGTATTGATACTTTTTCATGTAGCTCAGACACTGCTAGAATTGAATCTAAAAGACATGTATCTCCCAATTCAATGATTCAATTTAACAATTATTCTTTAAACACTCACTTATTTTCAAAAATGTCCAGGCAGCTCAAAGCATCTCACACTGATTCTTTGTCTATGCACTAATTTTGGTTGAGTGCATATTTGGAGGGGAGGACAGAGTCATTTAGCAGCCATTATTCTCCCCAACTTGAGGGTCCCTTTGCCCCATTTCATTTCTGTCACTTTCTTCTAATCATCCTGGGCACCTGCAGGATGTTAAATCCTAGGCAGATATAGAATCAGTTGCACTGCTGTTGCAGCCACACTATGATCCTTTTGCTGGCTTAAAATTGCTTAAGCTCCAGGTACAAGCTCAAAAGAAAAGAAAATGTTTGCTCTAATCCTTACTTTTCAATAATTTTAGAAATAGTTTCTCTTGCCTAGTTTCCATCTTATATAACTACCTCTTCACTTTCATCAGTCTTTGCTCCAAGGGAAAAAGGTGTTAGGGGGAAACAGTTATACCTCCAGCCTTTGTGATTCCATAGAAAAGGAAAGTTTTACCAGCACACACATGCTATACACACACGCACACACACCAGGCACCTCCACACACACACGCCCCACCTCTGCCTCCCCAGCTTTCCAGGCAGCACTGTGGGACTCTAGTTTCTCCATTTGTGGCTGGGTAGATATATTCAAATTGAAAATTTTGCATAATAAAGTTATAGCTTTCCATTTTGCCTCAAATGCTGGTGTGTGTGTAATATATTGCCAAGAATATTGACAAACTCTATCTTAAGCCTCCTACAGGAAGTGATAATGTTGAGATCTAGAACCAATTAACTTGCCAATAATTGCTGAGTAATAGGAGGGGAATTTAACGTTCGTGGAAATGCGTGAGTTTCACCACTTTGTGTCCTGCGCTCAGAAGGTAAGATAATTTCTCTCTGCTCTTCTTCCACTTTATTCCACTCCAGCAGCAGAAGGGGGAGCACAATATATGAGGCTCACGAAGTACTGCTTTGGTAAACTAAACCCAACCCGAGGGCTTCCCAATGCTCTTAACCTATTCCTGAGAATTAGTTTGTTGGGAGAATCATCATATGAGCTGATTTCCCTGAGTCTCCCCTTGACTGGGGGGAGCATTTGCACATCTTCGGGGGAACCGCACAGCTCCCTTCTCCCTCTCCCCCTCTGCGGCCGTCAGCGGCCGCATCAGCCAACACAGAGGCGTCTGGCAAGCACGAGGCCCCCTCCACCTGGAGACGCCTCTGCAGGCCGAGAGGCTGGCTTTGTGCTGGGGAAGCTGCTCAGTGTGTCGCTTCGCGTGCATTTGCCACACTCGGGCCATTTCCATCCGCCCTGGGAAGGGGGGGCTGAGGGAACACATGTGCGATATCGCAGGGTCCGGCCTAGGCTGAGATGATACTCCACATTTCTCACGAGGGGTTACAGCATTGAGCAGGATTTAGCATGTAAAGAATGAGACTTAAGCCTCTCCTCCTTTGATTCTGTTTAACTTCCATAGGTTCTTTCTCTCTGTTCCTGGCTGGAGACCCTAATGTCTTCCTGCTTCCTGACCACTCCTGAATGCCAACCAAAAACATGTCTTTCCCTTCTGTTTCCTTTTCTCAGACTTTTCTCATGTTCCTTTTAAGTAATGGAAGTTTCAAAAAGGCAAGATGGATGCTAGCATGAATGTAAACAGTATGATCTCAAGTTCTCTCAGATGTGGTAACTTACACGGGGGTCTCCAGATTCCTTTTACTTAATCCAGACCCCTCTCCTGATTCCTAATAAAGAGCTCAGTGTGTCCCAAACTGTGATGGATGCCATCGTCCCTTCTAAACCCACTCTGTCTATTTCCTATTTTCATCTACAGAATTGTCATTCATCTAGTCCCATAAACCAGAGACCTTTGAAACAGCAGCAAAGCAACATTTTCGGCATATTATGCTTTACTATTTCGAGAAAGGTAAAAATGCAACTGAAACACAAAAAAAGATTTGTGCAGTGTATGGAGAAGGTGCTGTGACTGATCAAACATGTCTAAAGTGGTCTGCGACGTTTCGTGCTGGAGATTTCTAGCTGATCGATGCTCCACGGTCGGGTAGAACAGTTGAAGTTGCTAGCGATCAAATCAAGACATTACTTGAGAGCAATCATTGTTATACCACGCAGGAGATAGCCGACATACTCAAAATATCTGAATCAAGCATGGAAAATCATTTGCACCAGCTTGGTTATGTTCATTGCTTTGATATTTGGGTTCCACATAAATTAAGTGAAAAAAACCTTCTTGGCTGTACTTCTGCGATTCTCTACTTAAACATAATGAAAATGTCCGGTTTTTAAAACCTCTGCCACGCAGCACAATAACTCTGGGAGTTTGACCAAAATACTCAACCTCTATGAGCATCAGGTTTTCCTTGAATAGTATCCCACATAGAATTTGGGGGCGTCAAGGACTTCTGGCTTGCCATCTCTGTTTTGCCATCTCTGTTTTGCCATCTCACCATGACCTCCAAACCTCATGTCACCCTGGATGTAAACCTGGATGTGAAATTCGGAACCTTCCAGCGGATCTGCAAGTAATCTAATCCCTGAAATGAGTTTCTCACGGTTTGTACAGTCCGTCCTAAATATTTGTGGGATCACGGGGATTGCATTCCTAGCATCCCACTACAGGCTCCCATCTAGTATTTGTGTACCCTGCCTTGCCCTCTACCACAGCTTTATTGCCTTGTTATTTTTATTTTTACTCTCTCTTCTGCCTTTTTCCACTTAGTATTCAGTCTTTGACATTTTCTCTAACTTCCAACTCTTTCCCTTCTTTCAGTAGCAACAAACATTTACCCCTTTGTCATAAATATAATGACAGTCATTTATTTTTCAAATGTGTCCTTGAGGTATTACCCTCTACCCAAGAGTATTATCAATGTATTGTGTCACCAAAACAAACAGACAGACAGACAAATGGCAAGGCTCTCTCTGAAAAGAATTCTAATGAATTCTCTAAGTGCTAAGGCACAAAATGAAGAAAATAGTTATCAATTTATGGGATTATTTAAGGATTAAATTATGTATATGAAGAGCTTAACACAGTGGCTGGTACATGGTAGGGACTCAATAAATTCCTTGGTTTCAATATCTATAAAGAAAAATGTCAATGTTGATAAAGGCTGCTATTGTCAAGAGCTGTAAAAGTCTGAAATACATAAGTCAGCTGCCATAGTTTCAGGAATGCTAGCAGAAGACACAAGATTCCTGGGTCAGAGACAGAAGACTTCATTACTCCCAGCAATAGCAGTAGCCACAGTATCAGCATTTCCTTGTGCCCGTTATCTGAGCCTGATTCCCACAGGGCAAAGTGAAGAGGGCCAGGTGACACCTACACAGGCAGTGGCCACATTACAGGAAAGGAACCCTAAATTTAGAGAACCCAAGCCTTTTATGATGGGCAGTAATCCTGCCTGACTGTTGCTTTGGAAAGAGACATTATCTTTATTATATTGGGCAGCAAACCTGTCTGCCACCTACTCCAGAAGGAGATACTTCCTCTATCTTCTGAAAAAAAAAATATATATATATATATATTTTTTTTTAAATTTTTGGCTGTGTTGGGTCTTCATTGCTGCATGCGGGCTTTCTCTAGTTGCCGTGAGCGGGGGCTACTCTTCATTGCGGTGCACGGGCTTCTCATTGCGGTGGCTTCTCTTGTTGCAGAGCACGGGCTGTAGGCGCGTAGGCTTCAGTAGTTGTGGCACACGGGCTCAGTAGTTGTGGCTCGCGGGCTCTAGAGTGCAGGCTCAGTAGTTGTGGCACACAGGCTTAGTTGCTCCGCAGCATGTGGGATCTTCCTGGACCAGAGCTCAAACCTGTGTTCCTTGCATTGGCAAGTGGATTCTTAACCACTGCGCCACCAGGGAAGCCCCTGAAAAATATCTTTGAAAAGATAATCCAGAACTAAGGCAATCAGTGTCTCTGCTTGCGAGATGTAAAGAAATGGGATATCCCACAGGAGGATTCTCTCCCAACAGATATATGTGAATAAAATCACCAGTTTTCTAAATGCTGTAACAAATTTCTCTATCTATACAAGCTCGGAGGTAAAACTTGGGTTACATATATGGTAACTACCTCATTTATAAAATGGGATACTTCCAATTAACTCAATCTTAGACATAGCTCAATACCTCTTATCAATTATATGCTTTAAGGTCAATTATTAGGCAATATTATTCCTTATATATCTTTGCATGTGCATACTCAAAAGAATGATAAAAAATACACATAAGATTTCCTGGTTCTCTGAGCAAAGTTACTCTAGCATAATACTTTATTAAAGGTATTTGAGAGACTGTTGCTTTCTTGATTTCCAAACATCCATTCCATCTTCTTTTCGGAATAGCACCTTAATATCCTTTAGGAAAATTATCTTTTTCCCCACTGGACCTAGTTTGATCTAAAGTGTCCTGTCCTCTCCTAGGCAAGGGACAACCATGTGATCCAAACCAGGCCGGTTGGACTTTCCCTTGCTGGAATTTGAACTTCAAGGCAACAGAGTGCCTTGAGGGGATCGTGGTTGCTACCTTGGCCCCTTAAGATTGACCATGTTCTACAACTTCCCTCTTACTCATGTGAGTAACCCAGTATCTCTCCAATCAGTTGTTTAAGTCAGTCAGAGTTAAGTGTCTCTAGTTTGAAACAAATGAATCTTAATCACAAATGTGGTAGTTAAAGCTCAGAGTTTAGGTCAAGGGTCTTGTGAAGAATATATGTACACATACAATATACACATTTTTTTCTTTATTATAGCTCTGAAAATGGAAAGTAGGACTGATGGTAGCTTTATAATAATACAATCAGATCCAATATAATCAGATGAGTTAAACAATTCAAATGCTATGCTTGCAAGTCTGACAAAATATTACCGTGGATCATTGCACAGCACACGCAAATATATTTTAAAGTGGAAAACTTCATAATAAAAATAAAATACAATTATTCATTTGAATCTCCTCCAAAACCTGACAAAGCTCCTTAAGAAAATATTTTCATGAAGCAACTTTGGGAAAAGTTCCAGTGAAATAAAACCACCAAAGCCCACGTCTAATTTCCTTATTTCTTTCAATGAAGTGCCTACTTGCATGTAACTGATGATCTACATTTTAATACGTTGTTAATAAATAAATCATAGGTAATAGAATTCCTTTGTGAAAGAACTATACCAAATGAGTTCTGCTTTAAAAATCAGTGAGATGGTGGTGTTACTTTCCAGCAAAGTTAAACTCTAGCATTATAAACTTCAGATTAATCTGCAGCAAAATGTGAATTCAAATACAGAGCAGCTCCTCAATAAGAAGTTAAGGTAAAATTTCTGATGGCTTAAAAATTTCTTGTAAACCAATACATTTTTGGACATTTGGCCAATTCTACACATATCGTAACTCTCATCTTGATCAATTATCTATTTGGGATTATTATTTGTCATTGTCATTTTATTGGAAATTTCTTTTATTTGCATAAAGCTGTACCTTGTGTGGCATGATGCGTGGGTGATACCAAAGAGAGGCAGTTCCTATTCTTTCTAATGTCTAAGGAAAAGTATTCTAGCAGCTGTGGGGAGAATGAATTGAAGCCAGGGGAGATTGAATCTCCTTTTAATTTCCAACCTATTCCTCGGTCTTTCAATGTCTCTAGAAGTATTATCTTCCTTCTATAAATCACAGGAGGCAATCGGTCAAAATTTGGCAATTTAAAGTGAGCAAACTATTATAATATTCAAATATTCTAGCAAAACTTTGTCAGTTTTTTATCAAAATGTATTATTTAATTAATTAGCAAAATGTAGATCCATTTTCCCCAAAAGAAAAACTAGCCTTTAATTTTTTCTTTAATTTATTATTACTCCTAGTTCAATAGGTTCCAACAGTATGGCAGAAATCTATCTTCCCCATAAAACATTAAAGTTAATCCCAGGACATAGATTAATCACTAAGAAACTTTATGAACAAAGTTAAAATGAATTTTTTTAATATAAGGAAGTGGTAGGCCAATGTTTCTGACATAAATTTATATTTATATTCATAAATTTAATTTTTTTCCAGTTTGTCATATGTTTTTCAAAAGAAATTACCACTAACAATGTTTAGCAAACTTTTAATTTACCTTTAGACATTAATTCTTGCTTCATTACCAAATTATTTAGCATCTATTGCCTTCACCCTCCACTGATTGCTTTCCAGTAAAATGAAAAAATCATCAGGTAAAAATAGGAGTTTTTTTCCCAATAGGAATAGTTGAGATAATTTAAGAGCTTTTATCTGAGATCTTCAAGAGATTCACTTCTATCAAATAAGAATGTAATGAATGAGTAAGTTTTGTAGAAAATTTTGTAGGAAGAGCCCGGGATTTGGAGTCAGGTACAGATTCTGGCCCTGATTGCACAGGTATGAATGTGAGCAAGTGTGTCTGATGTTAATAAACCTCAGTTCTCATAACTGAAAAATGACAAGAAAACAATCTCAGATTTTTGTAAAAAGTTAAATGATATCAAATATGTGATGTTTGGCAGTTGGGTGGTTTTCATCATATGTTAGCTCCCTTTGCTTACTGTGACAGTTAAAGAAATTTCTCTTGGGTAACATTTCCCAAAATGTGCTTGATAGGAGGAAAAATAGGAGCTGTGCAGGAAAGGATTTCCTCATAAACGTAAGAAATGCTTTGTCCAACCCAGCTTTTACTGTAGGAGTTCTCAGATCTTTTCATGTGAAATTGCAAGTTAGGAAACTCACTCTGTGAACTGTTCCCAGCTTGTGGAGAATTTAAGTCATGTTGATAAAGATACCATAAATAGAATTAACACAAAAATCAGATGCCATCCAAAGATTATCTCTGCAAGACAAAAGCATAAAAAGTGATTATTCTCTGTTAAGTTTAGATATATTATGCTTATTAAAAGAGTGGCTCAAACACAGAAAGGGTTATCCTATCACATACCACTCAAAGACATAGGGTTAACTTCAGTGGCTGTGACAGGCTAGAAGTACAGGAAAGGAAGTACAGCACACCCATAGGGTGGGTGGTATAGACCCAGTTGAGGAAGACACAGCTGCAGACGATGGGAAGAATGGGTGGGACGTTCCAGGTCGATGGTGATAGACAGAGGGGCAGACCAATCAAGATGTAAGCCCCAGGAAAACCCAACAAGGAGTGATAACAATGTTCAATTTGAAAGCAACTGAAAATGGATCAAAGCATGCAAATTAAAAGAGCTCATCTTGATCCAGACAGAATGAACTAAAATAAAGACTATACAGACACACTCTGAAAAAACTATTTGTATTACAAAAATAATAATCATAAACTTAAAAAAATTCTCATACAAGTTTCTAAACTAAAAAAATCAGTTGGTCTACAAAGGAACTGTAGAGGGAATACCAACCAATGCTGGACAACTTGACATACAAGGAGATAATGGAGAAACACTTGTCATTTTTTTGGCGTTATACTTTCATTTTTCATTTATCTTTTCGTCATCTTTCAGGGGTATCCTTGTATAAATAATACACAAAAATTAAATTACATTACATTTTATATAAATGGCTTTATAATGTCTTAATTTATGGTAAAGTGATTATAAATACCTTATTTCTTAGTAGTATATATTTTCATTTTAAAAAATACATTAAAGTGCTCCCATATCTAGGGTTAGTTAGAATGTAGCAATGGTCCCATGCAAAGAGCCCGCCTCCCTGAGAGTTTATCTTTCTGTTTAAAAATCTGAAAGTTATTAGTTTCATTATATATAGGCCACAGTTCAAAGCCAAGGGCTACATGAGCCAGAAGTGTTTACTTTTAAAACCTAAGAGCATTTTACATTTTGGCTATTACACAAAATTCTTTTCATAATTTTTATTCTATCTTGCAGTTCTGAGGAATTTCAAGTTAAACTCAGATTCCAGTTTTCACATTTACCTTCTTTAGAAAAACAAATCATATCACTCAAGGAGAAGCTAAATCACAGGTGTGGATATGGGGTTAGCAATTTGCAGAATGAGGACTTTTTATGTTATAGCCTAGTTTGCAAGCTGAACTTACATATGTCACTTTATATAGAGCCATTTTGGAGATCCAAAATGGCAATATTCCAGCTTCAGGCACACTCTTGATGTTCATGTCTGCAAGACAACTCCAGTTTCCAAAAGACAATCAGATTGTCGATTAGTTTCAATAGAATATGCCTCCTAGTTCCTAATTAGATTATTTCAAAAACTGGAAGTACAGATACGCCAAAGATACACCTGAAGCTATTTGTTTAAGTAAAAAAGGAAATTAATGGCAAGAAACATATATGCCAGGTGTTTTCCCTTTATAGATAATATGTAAAAACAATTTATATATGATATATATGTTAAATTTTATATATATATATATATATATTAAGTACAGAATTAAATAGTCTGATGGACAATAATCCAACAAAAAATTAACAATAAAAGAAAAACTAAAGTTCTGATAAAATTTTTTTTCTTCTGATGACTTTCTGAAAGTTTTTTGGCACCAATAAACATACCACCTGAGTACATTTCAAATTCTTTATAAGCGAAGTCCAAACTGATTGCGAAGGATGTTACATTGCAGCTTGTAAAAGTTAGCAACAGTCAAGCCAGTGTGGCATTTACATGTTCTTGGATTGAGGATTGCTAGAATAAGAAGCAGAACTCAGAGTGTGGTAAACTTTAAAAAATTATTCTCCCATTCTCATCTAAATTGACCTCATCACAATCTTCTGATATTACTAAGCTTTTGTAAGGGGAAGGAGGCAGTTGGCAGAAAGAGGAAAGGCTGAGGGTTTATTAGTGTAATGGAGAAAGGACGACATCAAAGAACATCCATCATCTGACACTCCAGGAGCAAAACCAATCAGCTTCTCTTCACTGGGAACCGCAGGAACATTACGGCCAGAAGTTCCTTTATACTTAAGTGTCAATGTCTGAAGCATTGAGGTCATCTTTGGTTAATTAGTAGCCACTACAAAACCACATTACGATTATCAACCAGGCCAGCAGAGAACACTTTTCTGAGAAAGGCCATCTGTTATGGCTCTTTATGGAATAAGAATCATCAAGTTCTTTTCTGGAGTTTCTGAATCTTCGCACACAGTTCACGGTCTAAGACATTTCTCTGTGTTCTTGACTAGCATCCTGTTAGCTCGTGCAGAAAGAGGCTGCCTCTCTTCTGCTATACTGGCATTCACTGAAATCACTGGGTTTTCTTTTTCCACTCTTCACGAACTTTCTTAAGAAAAAAGCTGCTTTTCTTTCTTCACTTTTTCATCCACTTGGATATCACTGTCTTTGATTTTTTGAAGATAATTCTTGACTAAGAACCTTCCTCATACTGACCCAGCACCTGCAGTGTTGGACCACGTGGTCCCTACTGACAGGGTCAGGGCTCTAATCCTAAACCTTCCACGTGGTTGAGAGCAGCTCTCTGAGCCAGATGGCTCCCAAAAGTCAGAGAGGATCCTCAGAAAGTACCTGTCAAAATCTTATACCATGTGCAAATGCTCATGTTTATATATATCTATATATATATAAACTATATATCTATAATATCTATATAGCTATAATGTATCTTTAAAATGTTTTTGTTTAGAAGTTACATTGTAGCTGAAGAGTTTATTCTAGATGGATTGAGGGGTAAAAAGGAAAATATAAAATCTTAAAAGAAAGACATAACTGAAAACATCTTATAGGGGTGTGCTCAGAGTAGGGAGCGTGAAGAAATGGCTCGTCTGTTTACAACACACTTGACAGGAATCTGGGCTCATTGTGACAAGGGGCACAATATACCCAACAAATACCCAACACACGTCCTCCACGTGGCTGCTGGGCAGGACCAGTGGGACAGGGCTCAATATTGGAAGAAAAGCTACAGTATTTAGTGGGGGAGTTTGCCACCTGGAGCCTGTCCAGTCCACGCATGGGCGGGCCATGAGTGGTCTTATAGACATAAAGGCTTTGAAGCTCTCTTTTCAAGGAGAAGAAAAAAGAAAAATAGATTCTATATGCCATTCTGGAAAAGGCAAAGCTGTGGAAACAATAAAAAGATCAGTGGTTGTCAGTAGTTTGGGGGGAGAGGGGAGAGGAATACAGATTCCAGAAGTTTTTATGAGCAGTGAAAATACTTTGACATTATGATTGATATATGTCATCATACTTTTGTCCAGACCCATAGAATGTGCAACACTATTCACTTCATTAAAGTGAACCCTAAGGTGAAACAAACAAAAAAGAATCTACAGATTTGGTCTACAGATGCAGCCATGAGTATGATGACACCACAAGTATCATATGTGGTATTTATTGATACATGTAATATCTGTAAATATTTTTAAAAACAACATTAATAGATAAACTAGAAAAACATATACATCAAATATGGTGAACAATTGGCTAACATGCTTAAAATATATTTAATACATTTTTAATATGTAAGCTATTTTGTCACTATCAAAATTGTTTATAAAACCTTAACATGATAGAATGTTAACATAACTTTTAAAAAAGTTCTTTTTTTAAAAAAATTTCTAAATTTTTTCTAAAATATAACTTTAAGAAACGACACCATTTAAAAAAATGTGCTTAGGTTCACAATTCATTATCTGCAATTCTGAAATCTAATAAGCTCAGAAAAACAAGAGACTATTTGTGATGAACTGTGAGTCAATTAATAGCAAAATATGACTGTAACTCATATGAGGCTGTTTATGGTCTTTATTAATCTCATGTATTATGAACAAACATTTCACTATTAATGTATTTGATTGCAGGGTCCTGCCCCAGACCACACTAGGGATATTATGTAATGTACAGTTTATATAAAATTACCTTTTTATACCCAATCAATTCTCAAGCACATTTTGATTCCAGAGTTTTCAGATAAGGGATTGAAGACCTATGCATAGCCTCAATTAAAAAAAAAAAAAAAAACCTATGCATTTATATAATTATTTTTAATTCTATCTAGGTGGATAAAAGGAAGATTGGAAGGAAGGAAGTGAAGGAGGAAGGGGAGAGGGAGGGAGGAAAGAGGAAAAAGGACAGGTATGAAGAAAGGGAGGAATTTTTCTAAAATATTAGTATTTATCTATGAGCAGTGGGATTATGGGTGATTTTTGTTTTCTTTCTTTTTAATATTCTGAATTTCCTAAAATAAGCAAGCTGTTAGAATCAAGAAAAACAAAAAATATTATAAAAACATTCTTTGAAGTCATTTTATGCTATTAAAAGCTCTTCATGGAAAACACAAAGGTAAATTTTTAACCAATGTAGTGTTTGAATTAATCGCAAATTTTAAATTAGTGGGAAATATATTAATAGACTTTCAGTGTAGAAACATACATATAGTTAATATTTAATTTTAACGTAGCTTGTATTTATGTACTCATGTAAATACATATTATATTATATATACACATACTTTATAAGATATACATACATCTTTCACCATGAGGTCTACCCTATCCACCTCATTTAAAAAGGCAACGTCTGCTGTGAAGTAGAAGCTAACACAACATTGTAAAGCAACTATACTCCAATAAAAATTAATTTTAAAAAAACATAAAAAAAGAGGCAATGTCTCTTATGCTCTAGATTTTCTCACCCTGCTCTGTATTCCCCCATTGCACTTATTACCTTCTATCATAGTATATCTGTTAATCTGTTACGTTTATCATTCGTGGTCTCTCTTTTCCTCACTAGAATATTAGCTCACAAGGGCTTCAATCTTTTGTCTACTTTTGTTCACAAATGTATCCCAAGCACTCCGAACAGTGCCTGGCGTGTATGAGTTACTGAATAAATAGTTGTTAAATGTATGAATCTGTGTAGTTTTCAAATACTCAGTAACAAAAAGAACAACAACATTAAGTAATACATAAAATCTTAGAATTCTTGGAATCATATTAGATCTGAAAAGAGCCTGAGCTTTCTTTAGTACAGCTAAATATGGTTTAGCTAAATATAATTTTAGGACATTAATCGCTATTAGATAGGATATCCAAGTACAATTTTCTTTTATGCTAAAAAATGTTTATAACCAGTTTTCTTTAGTAGAAAGTCTTGAGGCTTGCCTTTCTTTAATGTTTTTCAAGTTTCCACAGAGAAGGTTAAGAATTCTTCTTCAAATGATACTGTTATGTGATTCTGGCTCAGAGATTTATTAAAATAACATCCCTTTGAACTTTTCAATCTTGTTTGAGGAAAAAAATCCTATAATCTACTCTGTAACCATAATGTAGAACATGATAAGAATATGCACTGTAAATGAAATTATCAACATAAACTTCCATTATATTATCTACATAATCTACATTGTTTGACAGGACCCTCACATTGAATTCTTCCTGAGAACAAACACCTTCCTTTTCATCTCCTGTGCCCCTTCTCCCACAGGATGCCACAACCCAAGATCAGGCACTCAGCAATGCTAGAAACAGCCTTTATGAATTTGTGTGTGTGTGTAAGCCCAAAGAACCCATGGAGTTGTGCTAGGGAAAGAGGCAGCCGGACCAAAACCCTTTTGCTGTCCCAGTATTTTGCAAGACAAGTCATTATCCTTCTTGTACTTTGTATACATACTAGCTGAGAAAAGTAGCCTTAAGATGTAGTCTGCCTTTGCCTTTGGTGATTAGGAGTCAGAGATAAAATTCCCAGATAGCAGAAGGGATAGATGGAAACACCGACCTAATGTGTTTTCCTTTCTTTAAGTCCTCTAAGCATATCTTTCACTTATACATTCTATTTTTTTAAATTAATTTATTTATTAATTTATTTTTTGACCGTGTTGGGTCTTCGTTGCTGTGCACGGGCTTTCTCTAGTTGCCACTGCTACTACTCTTCGTTACAGTGTGTGGGCTTCTCATTGCAGTGGCTTCTCTTGTCGCAGAGCTCGGGCTCTAGGTGCAGGGGCTTTAGTAGTTGCAGCATGCGGGCTCAGTAGTTGTGGCTCACGGGCTCTAGAGCACAAGCTCAGTAGCTGTGGCACACGGGCTTAGTTGCTCCATGGCATATGGGATATTCCCGGACCAGGGCTCAAACCCATGTCTCCTGCATTGGCAAGCAGATTCTTAACCACTGCACCACCAGGGAAGTCCCTATACATTCTATTTTATATCAAGGTACCTTACATGCTAAAAGTTTCTGCCCATCGATCCTTGGGGATGTTAATTTCTGTTGCTTTATGATGTGCTGTGTAGGAGACACTTGGTTTTTTGCCAAGAGCCCTTTTTCCTTCTGTAGAACCCATATTTGATGCAGGTATCAGGGCTCAGGAAAGATTAGTCCTGCCCCAGTCACAGCCCCAAGAATCCTGATTGCCTTCAACCAATCATAACACAGTAGTTCAATTTCCCTTTCCATTTTGAGATTGAGCTGGAAAGAGATACCTGATCCCAATCTAATAAGGCATGAGTGGAAATCTGTTGGAATAACTCCTGGAGAAAGATTCTATCTAAGCTCTTAAGAAAGACATGTGAGAGAGGGCTCTTGAGTTTGTTTTTCCTCTGGACATTGATGTGTGAAGATGTAAAGTTTGCAGATAGAATCATTTTGCGAGCATGAAAGGGCCTATCCCAGATGGCAAGGCTGATAGAAGAAAAAGAGTAATTCTGGGTATTTAACGGCTTTCTTAAGTTGCTGAATTAACAAACCCTGGAGGCTCCCTACATCTGAAACACTAGCTACGCGCAACAATGTTTCCATGTTGACCACGTCGCTTTGACTAAAAGCCAAATGCGTGCCTCTTCAGCAATATGGTAACAGCTAATTTGCAACCATGTGAGCCTGGCTTGGCTATCAGCTGTAGTAATGATCCTTACACATTTTCAGTTCTTATTTTTGCCAACCTCAGTCTATGATTTCATTTTGAAGTATCATTTGGAAATTTTGAAGTTATCTGTCTACTGTTAGCCACATCTAAGTCCTTTTGCTTTCTGATAAAGCAAAGTAGAACACAAAGACATGTATGACCCCAAAAATCTGGATATCTAACTAGCTGCACATCAAACAATAAACACTCATTGTCAGTCTTATTTTAAAGCTATTCTTTGAACTTAAAAATTTGGCCTAAATTTGAGTATCTTTCATTATATGGAATAGATGTGTTTCAGAATGTTAACTGTGCTATAAAGCTAATGCTGGTAATTTAATTGCTGTCTTACATGATAAAATTAAAGGCATATTCATAACCAAAAATTCCTCTAAGCAGAATTGAATTTTAAAACTTCCAGCAAAAAGAGACTGACGATCAGCAAGAAGACGTGCTTGCTGTTGGAGTTGCTCGACGTCACTCACAGTCCTTTGAGAACTTGCAGAATTTCTCCCATGGGAGATTTTTATTGTAGCATTGCTACCAATTTTCAGTGATTCCGAGGTTATAGAACTTCTCACGTTCCCCAAATTCTTTTGACCACGTGTTTGTGATTCCCCAAAGTGAACATTTTTTTTCTATTTGGATTGACTATCTACCATACAAACGGGGACCCTGTGGTAAATTCAGATGGAAAGAATGAAGAATAAGAGTCTGTAAGTCTGTCTTCCCTGAACTTTTCTCTGAGCCTAGACACAAGCTGGCACATGACTTTTCTCATCTTTCAAACAAAGGGAATGAGCTAGATCCAATATTTCTAAAAGTTTTCCACTGAAGAACCTCTAATAGCAAGACGAAAATGAATGCGTTTGAAACAGAGACACTTTTGGAAGATTTTCATCATAGATAAAAAAAAAAAATCAGGCTAATTGTGCCATCTAAGTCACAATAAACATTTATTTTCATATATAAATGTCGAATAAAATTGAGATGTCAGAAAAATGTGCCGTGCATATTCTGTAACTACTTATACTCCAGACATAGTGTATTTTTCCAGGAAGATGCATTCTGTAATTTTAAAAACCTGACAAAACAGGGGCTTCCCTGGTGGTGCAGTGGTTAAGAATCTGCCTGCCAGTGCAGGGAACACGGGTTGAAGCCCTGGCACAGGAAGATCGCACATGCCACAGAGTAAGTAAGCCTGTCTGCTGCAACTACTGAGCCTGTGCTCTAGAGCTCGCGTGCCACAACTACTGAGCCCGCATGCCACAACTACTGAAGCCTGTGTGCCTAGAGCCCGTGCTCCGCCACAAGAGAAGCCACTGCAATGAGAAGCCTGCGCACCACAACGAAGGGTAGCCCCCCTCGCTGCAACCAGAGAAAGCCCGCACACGGCAACAAAGACCCAACGCAGCCAAAAATTTTAAAAAGTAAAAAATAAATAAATTTTAAAATAAATAAATATAAATTAAAACCTGACAAAACAGGTTCTTCCTATATTAAAGTCTTTAGAATTTCTTTCTAATGATGCTAGACTGCAATATCGTACATTGTCTGTAGGTGCCACTACTTCACATAATTTACTAGAAGGTGAAAATTCCTTAGTTCACTGTCCATCAACTAATTAGTATATTTTAAAATGAGTGTCAATTAATGTAGAAGATGCAGAAAGTATCTTTATTTACCTTCTGCTGAGACGTCAGTCTCTTTTTGCTGGAAGTTTTAAAATTCAATTCTGCTTAGAGGAATTTTTGGTTATGAATATGCCTTTAATTTTATCATGTAAGGAGGGATTTTTCCTCCAGGAATCTAGAAAAAGTTAAATTCTGTAGATGAATGCTATGCGAAATCAGTGGGGGAGAATTGCTGCATCCTTTAGAAAGGCGTCCATTATTTTCCTGGAGTTTGCGATACCAAACGTACTTTTATGATAGATTATGTTCCTATTCTGCCTTGCAAAATCTTAAAATAAAAAGATAATATTGTTTCCAAATATATTAAAATAATTTTCCTTCTTCTTAGAGAAAAACACCAAAATGATAACACATTGTTGTGGAAACTCATGGGATTTGGAGTCAGACAGACCTAAGTTAGAGCCCATCTCTCCCACTTACTACTTGGGCAATCTTAAGCAATTTACTTGGGCTTTTTTTTTCTTTTTTTTTTTTTGCCAGAGTCCCTATATCTTAATTACAAGGTTTACACATCTGACAGAGTTTTTGGAAGACTAATAATGTACATAAATCCCCTGGCACATAGTAGGCATTCAAAAAGCAGCAGTTATTAGCAGTTGTCATGTTTCAGCAAAGCCTCAGTAACTACATTACCACCATGGCATTAAACATGGTAGTGTTGAACATTATTATTAATATTAGTAATATTAAAGTTAATTTTAATTTGCTCTAATGCATATGAATCTAACATTTAAGAGGTAAATATATTTCCTTATCAAATCAAATTCCACTTAACTTTGAATCTGATCTTGAATCCGATCTTTTCCTTGGATTCATTTACGGTGAGCACACTGTCCGAAGGCCAAGCAGTAGGGAATAAACTGTAGGGACCAGGTCATCCTCCTTGTTGGGAAAGCCCAAATACTCACAAGCGCTGAGGACATAAGGGTGCTGAGCGTGTCAGAAGTGCTTCAAAGAGGGGGTCAGCGCCCGCAGTTCTGCACCTCCGCCCGCCAGGGTGCGCTCGGCTGGACACCGACCCCCGGGAGCGGCGGGGCTGGAGGAGGCGGAGCCCAGCCCGGCAAGATGGTGCCGTCCGCCTTGTTGCGCCCTTTGTCCAAGCTGGTGGCCTCGGCCAGGCTCCCGAGCAGCTTTTCAGCGCGGTCAAAGTTCTACATTCGGGAATCGCCACTTGGCAGGCCTGACTGGCTGAAGGTTGGACTGACCTTGGGCACCTCCGTCTTCTTGTGGATCTGTCTCATCCAACAGCATAATGAAGATGTTTTAGAGTATAAAAGAAGAAATGGGTTGGAATAAACTTTTGAAATACCGATACAGTATATAGTGTTTATAGCAGTTCCTCTGGATTCACCAATCTGTTGAGCTGTAAACGTGAGAGAAAGAGTTACGTGTGAATATATGTCAAGTCAGCATTTTGTGTTTCACATAATTAAATTAAAAAATACTTCTGTATTAAAAAAAAGAAGAAGAAGTGCTTAAAAGAACATGAGCTGCTTGACTGAAGTGGGTTAGAGTGAGTCTTTGCTGATCAGCCCATCTGGGATTTACGGTTACCTGGCTCTACCCCATGGGCAGAGTGCAAAATGGCAACCATCAAAATACTTACACCATGGGAAGAGGTCTAACTGAGGAGCCTTTGTGTGTACAGTTTAAAACAACACTCTATATTGGTCTTGGCGTCTTGCATTTATAGAGCACATTCAAGACACTCACACCACAGAAGCAAAGCATGTAACTAGAAGGGGAACAACTGTTTTTTCCCAGTATAACAGAGCCATAACTAAAGGTGCTGCGAAGGCTCTGTCACATTGATCTCAGCTAGTCTTTATTTCACCATCTGGCTCCTTTTCCAGGGCTCCCTCAAAAAGGATATCCCTAACTAACCCAACAGGGCCTTCTCTCCCACACATCAGTCCACATAGAAACAACAAAAGATGTCAATTGTGCTGATTTTCTGTGTAAGGCCCCATACCAGGCTTGTTAGCAGAAGCCTCCTCCTTCACCCAGCCTGGCTGGCCTCCCCTTCACAGTCAGGAGTCTTCATTTAAGTCCCTTTTAATGAGAGGAGCTGAGAGCGAACTCAATAGTCCCAACCTTCCTCTTAAAGGAACTGGGCCCCACCCTCCCATCACAGCTACTTCCAACAGTATTCCTAATAAGACTTGGTAATGTTTTCCTGTGATACTTATTCAGTGCCTGCACAATTTTATTTTCGGAACCAACAGGGCTGTTGGTTCACCAATCTGAGCTTATTCCACAGTAGTTCCAAACCACGTATCATTTTGTTGGGTGAAACCTGTTCATTGAAGAGATGAGTCCAGTGATCAAAGAAAGAAGGACAGTGTACAAAAGCTCTTTCTGCTTCCAATTATTTCAGTGATTTATTTGGGGCCAGATAAGCCACTCAATCTAAGCGTGTTTAAATGACGCACGCGTGAGTTGCAGCTGAATCTCAGTGGTGGCTCTTTTGAGTTAAGATGCTTATGGGCTCCCAGACCTGCCTGTGGACATCACCAGGAAGTCTATCCCATGCTATTCTCTTTGTGCTTGTTTCCAGCGGATGGTATTCTTCAAATACAGAGTGGCACGTTCAAAGATATGTGTAGCATAAATTTTGCTCTGACAGATGATTGGAGCAAATATATGCCCTCACATTTACCTTTAGGGAATCTTTTAATCATTTAATAGAAAATTCACGACAAACTTGTCTACAGTTTCCACATCCTCCATTTACTTGGTATGACCCAATCAGCTTTGCCTATTATAATCAACTCTCACCCACTGAGGTCAAATTTATGAAACACTGCTATATTGCACCTGTCACTTTGGGTATGAGATCCTTGGTAAGCAGACTGGGGCAAACTGGCAGTCTCTCTTTGTGGCAGAGTGAGAGGTGCCCATATTTCCTGGGGTGTTGTCTTAACTCAGTAGCTGTATCACACTGCTTTATGAACTGTCTAACAGCTGTGACTTTGGGCATTTAGACACTGATTTCTTCATTGTAAGAAATGACATTATTAATGTTTACAAATGGTGGTTCTCAAAGTGTGGTCCCCAGACCAGCTGCGTCAGCCACAGCTGGGAACTTGTTAGAAATGCAAATTCTCAGGTTATACATGAGAAGTTGAATCAGACGCTCCAGAGGGTGTTTTAACAATCTCTCCCAGGGCCTTGACGCCTGCCGAGTCTTCACGTGTGAGATACTTTGCAGACAGCAGATTTTTACCTGCACATTAACTGGGTAACACAGACAACAGTCTCTCTTGTGTTGAGGAAAGTCTGAACACTGCACTCTTAGCAGACCTTAAATAATCTTTTCTGAAGCCTTTTGCCTCTGCTACAGAAAGGTTGAAATTTCAATATTTTCTTGTTCTCACCCAATCCATTTTATCACATGAATCTTATTCCCTGAAACCGAAAGCCCTGTTGAAAAGAAGCGGGTGAGTAATTCTAAGCAGTGGAAACATCCTAGATATGTACAGCAAGCATGGTTCCCGCAACATAACTGGCAGGCTGTGCTTCTTTTAAATATTTAAAAAATGAGAATCTCCGTCTCTAGGCTGTTCCCTTTCTTCCTTACTCAGCAGAATCTCTTATTTAGGATGTTATTTTGTCCAAGGACTCTATCCTTCTCCTAATAGGCTTTCTCAAGCAACATTTGCTTAATTCTCTCAGGTCAAGTCCAAATACAGCCACTCTGATAGTCTTCTCTGTTATCGTTTCTTGACTTGAAATGCCAGTAATTTCCTTTCATCTTTTCCCATTAATCACCAAGTTCATATCTTGAGTCTTCATGTTCTCCAGTAATCTTCACCAGGCTTCTTGGTGCTGTGTGGTCTTCTCCATTCATTCACCATCTTCTACCCAACCCATTATTTTATTAGTTTCCTTCAGTTGGTCCTTAGAGTCCCTTATCTTTGCCTTTTTCTGGGATCTATTCAATATCTGATAGCGTCACCTGGTCTGGATGTAGGTAAGCTGAGGGGCTGTCCACAGTGACAGAATGGATCCAAGACAGGATGAGAATCAGACAGTCTCCCTGTGGGTGAAACATGTTAACATAGAATCTATCTGTGTGTGGAAAAGGATAGAGGTTGTTGAGTGAAACAGACCACAGTTGGAAGCCAGGTTGACCAGTGCGGAGCCATAGCTTCATCATCACTTGTTTTGCTCTGGGCACTCTAAGCCACCTGCAATTCCATCTCACTTGCCCTGCTTTGCGTGTTGCTTCCAGCCGTTGGTTTACCCCATGCCTTTGTGCAAGTTTCAAAAAAGTGGTGTCTCTGAGGAGACATACCCACAGGGCAGACATTTAACAAAGGGGGCCTTTTGGGTGGACAAAATACAGACCAGCGGCCCTTCCCGAATGCTTACATTGCCCTCAGGGCCTAGCAAGTGCAATAAGGGCTGGATTTCAAGGTCCGTTGCGGCCCCGCAGCCCATGCTGGTGCCTTTGTTTCTTGCTAAAACTGCACAACCCGACCTGTGGCACTGCTTGCTTTCCCCCCATTTCGTACTGCTCTGTCTAAATCAGTGGTTCTCAAAGTACAGTCCTTAGATCAATATTACCATCACCTAGAAACATGTTAGAAACACAAACTCTCAAACCCTGCTGCAGACCTCCTGCCTCCGCAAACAGCAATCTGTGTTTAAACAAGCCCTCCAGATGATTCTGGTGCACACTGAACTTTGGAAACACTAGAAAAATATCTGATGTGTAACAGGTATTTAGTAAATGTTTGTTGGTTGAATGAGGAAATTAATTTCTCCATCAAAATTAAGCTCAAGCATCATTCCCTTGAGCCTCCTCCAGCCTCCATCTCATCAGGCTACGGCCCCTCTGTGTTCTCACCTGAGTCTGTATCACTGCACTGTGCAATGAGATCTAACGCACTGCAGGAAATAAATTGGACAACGTGGCTCTCTCCATGACTCAAACTGGCGCTCCTTCAGGAGGAGAAGAGGGTAGAAACTGTGTTTACTGAACTTCATTTTTGTACCCCTCAACACAGTGCTTTGTCTGCAATAGGAACTCAATTCCCATAGAAGGAAGCGACGGAGGATGATGCAAACAAACAGGCAAAGAAAAAGTAGTCACCAGGCTGGGAACTGGTACTCCCGAGAGGACCCAGGGCTGGAAGTTTTCTTTGTATAAAATTCCAATCGACTCACAAACTCATGCTCAAAAAGATCTTTCCTTATTGTGCCTGAAGTAATATGCTACTTCCTCTTGTTCAGTTGTTTTGCTTACTTTTAGTTAATAATAAAATTTGTTTATTAAAGTATTTAAGCGACTTGTGTCTAGGGTGGTATTTGTTTCTATTTCTAGGTCTGTATGGAAACAGGATCAGGGAATGAATATTGCTGGACCCTTAAGATGCTGATCTAGTCAGTAGCAAAAAATCATAAAATATTGTCTTTCTGCGTCTGGCTTATTTTACTTAGCTTACTTCACCTAATGTTTTCAAGGCTCATCCCTGCTGTAGCATGCGCCAAAACTCCACTCCTTCTAAAGGCTGAATGATATTCCATTGTGCGTACACAACACATTTGTTTATCCACGCACATGTTAATGGACACTTGGATTATTTCAACCTTTCGGCTATTGTGAATAATGCTACTGAGAACAATAAAGTTTTTACCGTATAGAGCAATGCAGTCGTTTCAAATTGCTTTCCATGGAGTTTCATTTGCTTTATATATCAACACTCCATTTGAGGGTTAAAAGTAATAGTTTTACTGGTAAAGTAGAACAAGCTAAAGCTTTGGAGTCAGACGAGATGCCATTTCTGCCTTCTGTCTTCTATGTGAACTTGGGCAAGTAATTTAACTCCTCAGGGTCTTAATTTCTTCATCTGTTACATGGATCGATGTAATAATTTCTGTTGTACAGGTTGTAGTGAGGATAAATAAGACAGCATATATAAAGCACCTGGTCTAATATTTGGCAACTAGTATGAAAATAATAACTGGAAACCATTAGCATTATTTCCAAATGGCCACATAATCCAGCCCCTACACTTGTTGTTGTTGTTGTTGTTGTTGTACGCGGCCCTCTCATTGTTGTGGCCTCTTCTGTTGCGGACGCGCAGGCTCAGCGGCCATGGCTCACGGGCCCAGCCGCTCCGCTGCACGTGGGATCCTCCCGGACCGGGGCACGAACCCATGTCCCCTGCATCGGCAGGCGGACTCTCAACCACTGCGCCACCAGGGAAGCCCTACACTTTTAATCTAACTATACTGCTTTCTTCAATCCCTTGTCACCCATCTGGTCTTTATTCCCACTTTTTCTTCTAGTTGCTGTTAAGAGTTTTATTTCAATCACTTGCATAGGTCACAATACCACTCCCCAGTTTTCTAACCTGTTTAATATTTTATATCAAAAAGTCTATTTTATCAAGTTTACCTTCTGCTCTAGTTTATAACTTGGAGAAAGATCATAGGAGAATATATTTTTAGGAATTCAAGATCATTCATGTATGAATTACTCTGAGGCCCATCTATTAAAAAGTGTTTATGTGGTATCAAAGACTTCTTCCATCCCAGTGAAAGGGCAAGGATGATTGACCTTTAAGGCCTAGATAGAAGACATTCATGGACCATATCACTTAACTTCTGTTTTTTAATTGAAAAGTGGCATTAAATCGCCCTGTAAATATATGTAGATCCCTAGCTCATATGCCTAAATCCATGAAAAGCATTGGGAAACTCTGAAATTAGTCCCAGTGTGTGCAAAAGAGGTACAGAGATCCCACTTAATTCAAAACTGCCCTGGTAGGCAGTTTGTCTGCTCTGGGTTGAGCCACTCATAGTCAAGGAGTATAAGGGATAAAAGAGAGCCAGAAACGTCCTCAATCCAAAGACCCCTGCACCTGGAAATACAGTCTGCACATTCTAGAAGATTTATCCAGAGCTTAATCATTTTAATTTTGAACCGAACTAAAAATAAATAATAATCCAATCAATTATCAATGGTTGATCTAATCAACCATTTTGGTCTTTTAAAATAAAAGAGATCCATAGATTTAGGTTTCAAGTTCATGAAATCAGGATAACAATAACAAGAACTTCTGGCTTACTTTATTCCAAATGTTTAGAGGTTTACTCTGTAGGCTGCCAATCTGCTTTTAGACATAATGTGATTAGAAGTAACGCTGCCAAATCAGTAAAAAAAAAAAATCCAGCCATGTTAATATTTTGGAATCATCCATATGATTAATATTTGAATGAAATATCTGAATAGATTGGCCATCTTGCTATTGTGTTGCAAATTAGAGCCACTATCAGAGGTCAAGTTTTTGTATTTCCAATAGTTCACTTTAGATGGCCACTGATATTGATAGGAAGCCCCTCTTGCGCTATAGGACTAAAGCAATTGTCAGTATCATAGAAGTTAGGAAGTGACTGGCATATATTTGATGCCGAACGCCAATAAATATTGTTGCTGAAATGAATGATTTCTATTACTCTGCATTTTGGGAAACGTGTACCAGATTTTTGTTTTTAATCAAATTGTAGTTTGTTTCTTGTCACAGTCATTCCAGTGTTACCTAGTTTGGCTCTCCACATTGATTAAATTATTGAATTTTTTTTTTTAGTGTGTTCTTAAACTTAGGAAAGTGTTTTATTTACAGGTAGATTTTTTTAGTGTGTTCTTAAACCTAGGAAAGTGTTTTATTTACAGGTAGATATGTTTGTTTTCCAGCGTAATTATTTGGTTTCTACCTTGTTTCTTGTGAATTTAATATTTTAAACAAGTTATTTCTCCTATTATCCTTGTTATTTTCCTCTAATGCTCATTTCATTAAAGAAAAAAACCTTTCTCTAACTTTTGGAATCACAGGTTTGTTTCTAAGTAAATGTCCACTAGATGGAACTATTGCTTCAAAAGAGGAGGGTGATGCCTTAGAAAGGACCCATTTCTAAAGATTTCCCACTGAACTTTACCTCATAAAAACTGCTGATAGGTAATGCCTTTTCTTTCTTTCTTTTAACTAACTCCTTCTTTTTTTTGTAAGTAACATTACCATTTAAAGCACATGCTATTTGAAGGCTTTTATTCTGAAGACCTGTTGCATCTCTAAGACTTTTAATCTGTCTCAATGCAGAGTTCTCTTTTTAAAACTTTTTTTTCCTGTATACTTCAAGGGTTTAATGACAACAAATGAAAATACCTTAGTTGTAAAATGTGCCTTAAAAATGGAGGGAACTTGCTTAATGAGTCAGAAATTTAAAAATACAATTCATAGAGGTTTAAATAAAAACCCTAAAACTAAAGTCCTTAACAAAAAGATAATAAAACTTCAAGTGTGGAAACACCTACACAAAGATTAAATGTGAGTGTCCATTAGGTATGTTTCTCAAGTTCTCAAAGAAACAATATCACTGTGTATTCACACATTCTTGCCCAGTTTACACAACTGTATTTAAACTGCATAGCTTACTATTTGCTAATGCAAATGACATGGTAATGTTGCAAGTTACTTTCCTGTTTGCATGCTTAAGCTTCTACAGCAGTTTTTACATTTTCTTACTATAATGTTTATCACCAATATTTTTAAAGTATTTACGTAATGTCTTATGGCATATTATGTTTTATAATTAAATATGGCTTTGGAGTTATTAACTTATTACCTTTAGGAAGTACAATTTTAAGGAAACAAAGTTATAATGCAATATAAATGCATGTTAGTTTGAGGCTTCAAAACTTCAACCTAATGATAAGCTTCCTCTACATGTTATCCCACAAGTGTATACTTTCAACAAATGATAAAGAGAAATCTATCAGCTCCTTGACAAACTCTTTGTGGTAGTGACTGGAAACATCAAAGAGTACATATTTCGTACAGCAAGTCTGAGTCACCATGATGTCATTGAAAATTCTATGATTCCTTTTTTTCTCTATAAAGTCTGAGGGGAATATTTTTATCATTATTATGTAAGTTTCAGGTGTACAGCATCATAATTCAACATCTGTATACGCTACAAAGGGATCACCACCACAAGTCGAGTTACCACCCATCACCATACAGTTGATCCTAAGGGGACTTCTTTTTTATTTATTTATTTATTTATTTATTTATTTAGGCTGCATTGGGTCTTCGTTGCTGCGCATGGGCTTTCTCTAGTTGTGGCGAGTGCGGGCTACTCTTCATTGTGGTGCGTGGGCTTCTCATTGCAGTTGCTTCTCTTGTTGCGGAGCACGGGCTCTAGGTACACGGGCTTCAGTAGTTGTGGGCACGGGCTTAGTTGCTCTGCAGCATGTGGGATCTTCCCAAACCAGGGCTCAAACCCGTGTCCCCTGCATTGGCAGGTGGATTCTTAACCACTGCGCTACCAGGGAAGTCCCAGGGACTTCTTTTAATTAAGTTGAAATAGTTATAATACTTTCTTAAAGTTTTCTTCAAAGCTCTCACAACTAAAAAATATTTTTTAAAGCTTTGAATATAAGTGTTCTTCCTTACATAAGTTACTTAACAGTAAAATTTAGCAAATAAATTAAAGTTCTCAGAAACTAATAGCAATTTTATAGTCTTTCTTTAAATCATTTGTCAAAATAAAATTTCAAATATTGGGTTTTCTTTCCAATTTATTGAGAAATAATTTACATAGATCACTGTATAACTTTAAGGCATACAGCACTATGGTTTGATTTACATATATAGTGAAATGATGACCACTATAGGTTCAGTTAACATCCATTTTCTCATATGGATACAATAAACAGAAAAGAAGAAAGGAAAAAAATTTCTCCTCATGATGAAAACTCGTAGGATTTATTCTCTTAACAACTTTCCTATACATCCTACTTTAGTGTTAGCTATAGTTATCGTGTTGTACGTTACATCCCTAGTAGGGATAATGTACATCCCTATTTAATTATCTTATAACTGGAGGCTTATACCTTTTGATTCCCTTCCTCCAATTCCCTCTCCCCCCACCCTCCTCCTCTGGTAACCACAAGTCTGATCTCTTTTTCTATGAGTTTTTTAAAGAATATATTCCACAGATAAGTGAGATCATACAGTATTTGTATGATCACTTAGCATAATGCCTACAAAGTCCATCTATGTTGTTACAAATGATAGGATTTCCTTGTTTTTTATGGGTGAATAATATTCCATATTTTATATATATATTCAATATATACACATATATTATATACATAATGGAATATTCTATATATACCACAACTACTTTATCCATTCACTCATCGATGAACACTTAGGTTGCTTCCATGTCATGGCTGTTGTAAATAATGTGGCTATGAGCATCAGGGTGCAAATATCCTTTCAAGTTAGTGTTTTTGTTCCCTCTGGATGTATTCCCAGAAGTGGAATTTTTGGATCATATGGTAGTTCCAGTTTTCATTTTTCAAGGATCCTCCATATTGTTTTCTATAGTGGCTGCATCTATTTGCATTCCCAGCAAGAATGCCCAAGCATTCCCTTTTCTCCACATCCACACCAGCATTCGTTATCTCTTGTCTTTTGATGATGGCCATTCTAATAGGCAAGAGGTAATATCTCCTTGTGGTTTTCATCTGCATTTCTCTAATGACTAGTGATACTGAGCATCTTTTCGGATTCTGTGGGTGTTTCATGTATCTTCTTTGAAGAAATGTCTATTCAGGTCCTTTGCCCATTTTTTAATTACACTATTTGGTTTTTTTGCCATTGAGTTATAGGAGTTCTCTATGTATGTTGAATAGTAACCCTTTAACAGATAAATGGTTTGCAAATATTTTCTCCTGTTCTGTATGTTGTTTTTTCACTTTGTTGATGGTTTCTTTTGCTGTGAAGAAGCTTTTTAGTTCGATGTAGTCCCACTTGTTTATTTTTTTTATTTTGTTGCTTGTGCTTTAGGTGTCATATGCAGAAAATCATTACCAAGACCCATGTCAAGGGTCTTATTGTAGGAGTTTTACGGTTTCAGGTCTTACATTTAAGTCCTAATCCATTTTGGGTTAATTTTTGTGAGGGTAAGGTATGGATCCAGTTTCATTCTTTTACATGTGAATATCCAATTGTCCCAGCACCATCTATTAAACAGACCTGTCTTTTCTCCACTGAGTATTCTTGGCTCCCTTGTCAAATATCAGCCATATATGCTTGGATTTATTTCTGGGCCCTTGATTTTGTTCCATTAATGTATCTCTCTGTTTTTATGCCAGTACTATACTTATTTGATGACTATAGCTTTATAGAATAGCTTGAAATCAGAAAGTATGATGCCTCCTGCTTTGTTCTTCTTTCTCACAATTTCTTTGTTTATTTAGGGTCTTTTGTGATGTCATATAAGTTTTAGGAGGTTTTTTTCTGCTTCTGTAAAATTTGCCACTGGAATCTTGTTAGGGATCGCACTGAATGTATAGCTGGCTTTTGGTAGTATTGACATTTTAACAATACCAATTCTTCCAATCTGTGAACTAGATATCTTTCCACTTCTTTGTGTCTTCTTTTAATTTCTTTCATCAATTTCTTACAGTTTTCAGAATATATCTTTCAGCTTTCTTGGAAAATTTATTCCTAAATATTTGGTAGTTTTTGACGCTATTATAAATGGGATTTTTTTCTGAAAGTACATTGCTAGTGTTTAGAAACACCACTGAATTTTTATGTTAATTTTGTATGCTCCAACTTTACTAAATTAGTTGATTAGATCTAACAGTGTTTTGATTGAGTCTTTAGGATTTTCTATATATAAAATCATGTCATCTGCAAATAGAGACAACTTAACTTCTTCCTTTCTAATTCTGATATTTTATTTCTTTTTCTGGCCTGATTGCTCTAGCTAGGACTTCCAGTACTACACTGAATAGGAGGGGTGAGAGTGGGCACGCTTTTCTTGTTCCTGATCTTAGAGGAAAATCTTTCAACCTTTCAGCATTAATATGATGTTATCTTTGGGCTTGTGATATATGGCCTTTATTATGTTGAGATATGCCTAATTTGTTTAGAGTTTTTATCAAGAATGGATGTTTTATTTTGCCAAACGCTTTTTCTGCATATATTGAAATGATCGTATGATTCTTATCTTTCATTTTATTAATGCGATGTATCGATTTATATATGTTGAACCATCCTTATACCCCAGGGATATCATACATTAGGTTTTAATTTAATGTTGTACTATTTGTACAAATACAAAATGGTCTTTGTTCATCCATCCCTTGATTCATTAATCAATATTTATCAAATTCCTAATATACCCTTTTTAGCATTCAGTGTTTTCTACATCTTTATTTTTAATATGCTGTCTTGCCTTTCTAATTTGATTCTCAAATGTTCTACTTTTTAAACGTAAAAAATTCTATAACTTCCCACTGCCTACTGAAAATAAGTCCAACTCCAAACTCCTTGGTCTGACATGGTGCCTTTCCTCAATGAAGCTCCAACTTTTGAGGTTCATCACCTATTATTCCACCTATTTGACATTTCATTCAAATCTTATCTAGTCACCATTCCCTAAATATCACCTTCAATTCCCTTTGCTTATTCTCTTGCAATGTAATGGCCTACACTTCTGAGTCCCTCACATACTTTAAGAACTATCTCAGACTTTACCTCCTTTATGAGATTCTACTCCATCCCAAATCAGAAACAACCTTTCCATTCAGTAAGCTACCATTCTTTGCCTTCTATTTCTAACTCTCTCATGTCATCTATCACTTTCTACTTAATAACAGAATTATTAGCATATGTTTTATCTCCCTCTTCCAAACTGAGAGAGGACTGGGATCCTGGCATATTCATCTTGGCATCTTGAAAGCTCTTATCACACTCTCATTACCCAACCTGGAACCATCTGGACCATCACCACTCCATCCTCCTGATACTTGGAGGGATTGCCTATTCCTGGTAAAGGGTAATGCTTCCACCAGTGCACTGTATCTCATACCCTCCTTCCCACCTCCTTAAGGATCTCCTGCCACTGGCTATTCTCTTTTCCTTCTTTATTGGATTTTTCCTATCAGCATATAAACATGCTTAAGTCTCTCTTAAAACCTTCTTTTCAACCTGATACACCCTTTCAACTAGCACACTATCTCTCTTCTGCCTTAACAGTCAAACTTCCTGAAAGCATTTTCTACACTCACTGTCACCATGTCCACAGCTCCCACTCACTTCTGAACCCTGTGTGATCTGGTTTCCATCCCCATCACTCAAATGAAGCTGTTATCACAAGGGACACCAATGACCTTCTGGTTGCTAAATCCAATGGGTACTTCTTAAAACTGTTATTTTTTTTTTTTTGGGAGGGGGGTGTGCTCTCTACGTCACCTAACACTATGGACCATTCTTTCCTCTTTCAAGTGCCCTCTTCCCTTGAATTTCTGTGATATTTTATGTTCCTGGATTTCCTCCTGAGTCTCGACCATCTCTTATAATGTGGGCTTTGGTCATTGTTCTGTCCTTGGCTTTCCTCTGTTCTACGTCTACACACTTTCCCTGAATGGTCATCTAATCCACAGTTTCAGATGCCATTAGACTGGTGACTTTTGTAGCTTTGTTTTATTTCCAGCCTAGATGTCTCTTCTAACTTTATACATACATAAAGCCTTCTAGACTTTTCTGTTTGGATGGTCCACATGCACCCAAAGTACAACATGTCCCAAGACAAACTCATCACTTTTTCTCCCTTCACCCAAATCTGTGGGCTTTTTTTGTTCCTCATCACATTGAAAGGTAGTACCATAAATCAAGTTTCCCAAGTCAGAAACCACAGTATCTTTCCTGAATTCTCCTTCTCTTTTATTCTATATATTCAAAAAAAAAAATACTGAACCCTGCTGATTCTAACTTCAAAGCTTTGGAATATGGTCTCTTTTCTCCCATCTCTTTCACATTATCCGGGTTAAGACACCATAATTTTTAATCTGGATTTCTGCTATGCTTTCTAACTCATCACTCTGCTTTCAGTCTTGGTTTCTGGCAATGGATTTTCCACACTGAAGGTTGAGTAAACTTGACAAATACAAGTCATTCCCCTGGTCAAACACATCAATCATGCTAATGATTTGTAGGAGAAAGTCCAAGAGAGTTTACAATAAGATAGTTTACAATAGTGCATAACCTGATTGCTACTCACTTCTCTGGCCTCATCTATGGTCACACCCCTTGAAACTCAACATTCCAGCTCTCCAAGTTCTCTCAACATACTGCGCTCTCTCACCTTGGGTGCTATACACGTGCTGTTCCCTATGTCTAGATCACCCTTATTCCCACCTCTCAATGCCTTTGCAAGGCTAACTCCATCTCATCTACCAAGTCTCTCAGCTTACGTCTCTTCCTCCAGAAAATCTCTACTAACTTACTGCCTCTGGGTAAGGTATTTGTCCTATGTACCTGCAGTGGCATCTTACACTTTGTAGATCAAACTTAATTGTTCTTGCCTGTTTACCTGCCTATATGCTTATGAATTGAGACTGTCTATTATGTACACAGCCATAACCTAATGGCTAATACATGCCTAATACAATGCCTGGTACATAGCAGTGACTGATATGTATTAAAGAGATCATAGATGCTCAAAAATGTATATAGTGTGTGATGGATTTTAACAAGTAATCAAACTTACCACAGTGGGGAGAAAAGGGCTTCTGGGCTTGGTTAGATAGTTCTCTTTTGTTTTTCGCCATGTGACTGTAAGATAACAATTGTTTCATCTAAGCAAGTCAATACATGGTCATATACATAAGCCATATCATGAAATAGTAGGGCAATTCTATCAAATTATATTTTCATATGTATATAGATGGACAAGTCTACACAGATTGCCATATCCTAACACTTGGGTCATCCTGTGGTAATCAGCACTGACCTTTAAGAGGATCCAAATAAGAGAACTGCCTAGGGGAAAGTCTGTACATTCATGACTTTAAACCCAGCCTGTGTATGTGTTTACACATTATAATATTTATATTGAAGAAGTAATTTATCATAGATTATACTGAACTATTGGAGAAATCACTTTTCTTTGGGCTGGACAATTCTAGTCATTCACAAATTGAAATAAATTCTTCAGTTCAGTTTATAGATCTACACCAAATGTATTGAGTTAGCCAAAAAGTGCCTTCAGTTTTTAAGTAAAAATAAAAGACACGTTTTTCATTTTCACCAAGAACTTTACTGAACAATGTATTCACCCTTTCGTTCCACTAACTTCTGCCATTTTTCGGGCAACTTCATAATTCCATCTTCCCAAAACTTTTTATCTTTTTGAGCACAGAACTGTTCCAAGTGCCTTTTACAGTCTTCCAGGAAATTGAGATTTTTTCCATTAAGAGAATTTTGTAAAGACCTAAATAAATGGAAATCTGAAGGTGCAATGTCTGAAGGTGAATATGGTGGATGAATCAGAACTTCCCAGCCAAGCTGTAACAGTTTTTGCCTGGTCATCAAAGAAACGTGTGGTCTTGCGTTTATCCTGATGGAAGGTTATGCGTTTTCTGTTGACTATATCTGGACGCTTTTCGTCGAGTGCTGCTTTCAGTTGGTCTAATTGGGAGCAGTACTTGTTGGAATTAATTGTTTTGTTTTCCAAAAGGAGCTCATAATAAAGGACTCCCTTCCAATCCCACCATATACACAACATCACCTTCTTTGGATGAAGACCAGTCTTTGGTGTGGTTGGTGGTTGTTCATTTCACTTGCCCCATGATCTCTTCCGTTCCACATTATTGTACAGCACCCACTTTTCATCGCCCGTCACAGTTTCTTTTAAAAACGGAACATTTTCATTACGTTTAAGTAGAGAATTGCACGTGGAAATACAGTTAAGGTTTTTTTCGCTTAACTTATGTGGAACCCAAACACCAAAGTGATAACATAACCAAGCTGGTGCAAATGATTTTCAATGCTTGATTTGGATATCTTGAGTATGCTGGCTATCTCCCGCGTGGTATAACATTGATTGTTCTCAATTAATGTCTTGATTTGATCGCTATCAACTTCAACTGTTCTGCCCGACTGTGGAGCATCGTCCAGCGAGAAATCTCCAGCACAAAACATCGCAAACCACTTTTGACACGTTTAATCAGGCACAACACCTTCTCCATACACTGCACAAATCTTTTTTTGTGTTTCAGTTGCATTTTTACCTTTCTCGAAAGAGTAAAGCATAATATGCCAAAAATGTTGCTTTTTTCTTCCATTCTCAATATTAAAATGGCTACACAAAAATTCACCAATTTTGATGTTTTTTTTTTAATGCACACTGATATGACAGCTGTCACAATACAATCTAACAAAATTGTTTCCAATAAAGTTAAAGACAACTAAGTGCTACCAGAGCCATCTTATGGAAAAAAAATGAATGAAACTTTTGGCCAACCCAATAACATTTTTAACTGTCCAAAATGGCTAACTGCATAGAAGAAATAAATAAATAGCAGTGTGCTCAAATCCTAGAGAGTGTTCAGTACCTAATTGTCAATAGCTGGACAAGCAAATGTCATCTTTTTCAATTCCCTCCTCGTATAGATGAGGAAAAAGGAGTCCGGAGAGGTCAGGTTTCATTGTTCAGGTCACCCAGCATATAGAGGCAAATCTCCCATCTTGTTAGTGGGATCAGAGTAGAACCCATTTGGCACACCTTCCTACCCAGTCCTCTTTCCATTACAACGTGTGGTCCCTGACCACCCTCATGTCCTTTCATTTGCAGCTTGTGTAAACACCCTCAGCCTGGCTCAGAATTTCCAAGTCTTGCAACTTTGAGGAGGTATTTCAGTGACGTATGTTTCCTGGCTAAGGTTGTAAAAAAAAATTTTTTTTTAATGAAATCTTATCTGGAATCACAATATAAAAAACAGATAAAATCAATGAATGAGTTTTTCAGGCAATTTAAATCTTCGTTGTTTGTGGAGCCCCTGAAGCCCTTTCGAAGGTACAAAATACTTAGGGAGGGGAGTTGGGAAACTACTCTAAACTGAGGGAATTGGATATTTGGCAGCAGGAGTTCTGGGTTCTGCCATTCTCCTTGGACTTGGAGAGAGCCGGTTGACACAGTAAAGCATTACTTTAGCATCCCTATGTGTTTTAATAGGGTTGATTTTTTTTTTTTTTTTTTGCTGTAATCAAGCACTGAATAATTACTACAATAAGATAATAGTGTAACTCAGAGCTCAGCCAAAATGATAGAAAATTGGGGGGAAGGAGTTCTCATGCTTTCTTCCCTTGTCATCTTACATGCATTCATTCAACAATTTTAAAACTGTTTATGTATTTATTTTTGGTACTATTTTCCCCAGAGGGGCTTTGGTCACCAGCATCTCAGTTAATGCTCCTGCATCTTAGATACCTGTCCTAGGGGAGGCAACAAATTTTTTTATTAACATTGTTTATGTTGCAGACACTGGCCAGTCGTTAAAACATGTGCACGTTCCATCTGCCCTGTTTTGCTTTCTTCCCATTCCTAACTCCAAGTCTACTCCATATTTCAGTTGCTAGTAATTCTTCAATGCCTATTTCACCCTCGCTCTCTCTTGAATAAAGCCATGTCTAACTCACCTGCAGGAGACTAAGATTGCTTCCTCCTTTAAACCCTTATGGCATTTGCTCAGACTTCTTTTATAATACTTGGATTTATGAGTTTTAGAGTTTTCACAGTACTTGTCTCCTCTCTGCCCCACCATCCACTCCTCTCCACACCCCACAATGCACACTTCTATTTTTGAGACACTAGCTTTCTTACTTACCTATATATCCATTGGAGCAACCAGCCCAATGCTTTTTTAAAAAAGAACAGGCTATGGGAAAGATGAATTGAATACAAATCCTTGCCTTACAATTTTTTTAACCTAATATGTTGGTTTGGTAACCTTTCTGCATCTCAATTTCCCCATCTGCAAAATGGGGAGAAGACCTATTTGTAAGCCTTTGGTTAAGATTGCAAATAATGCATATAAGGTCCTCAGCCCTGGGCTAGTCAAGGAAGTCTGTCACTATTGAATACATGAATTAATTCACAGAGCATGGAGCTTTGGTCCGCAGGTTACTGGGGCTGCAGTAACAGTCTTTCCACCAGGTGTAGAAACCTTCCATGTGTAGATACATAGGCCAGATGTTGGTCTGTAAACTCTGTCTTGTAAAGGACGATCTTTCTACACAATCTGTTCTGTAGTCCTGAGCACACATAAGGCAGTGTAATATAATGGAAAGAACTACTCAAGAGCAAGAAAACCTTGTTTTTAACCTAAGCCTTTTTTTTTTTAACCTTAACTTTGTTTGTATGATACTGAGGAAGTCAGACATTTATACCCTCAGGTGTTCATGCATAAGACAAGAAGAACCCTGCCATATTTGCCTCACAGGCTTTTAGTGTGGAGCAGAGAGAATTACGGAAGTGAGAGCCATTTGGAAACTGTGAAGGGAAATACCAATATGAATTAAACATTTAGTTGGCTTTTTAAAATGTTTCAGTAGGCATTATATAAACTTTGTACACAATTTAAAAAATATAAATGGGTAGACAGCGAAAGGCAAGTCTTTCTCCCACTCCTGTCCCCCAGCCATGCAGCTCCCCTCACCAGGGGCAACAGATGTTGTATTTTTTGTTTATCTTTCTAATATATTTATATGCAATGTATTATGTAACTTTTTATAAAAATCTCCAACAGCCCCCTACACCTTCCTCCAGCCTAAGGTTCCACTTCACACTTTTAAAGCCAGCAACACCCAGGGCTGACACTTATAGATGGCCACCTTGCACTGTTAACTGTATTTACTATTAAGAGGTACTCAGTCCCTGAGAAAAATTCTGTCCTAAGTCTGAAAAAGCCATCATTCTCAGCACACACTCCCTCCAGGGAGCAGAGGGCCCAGTGAAGCCCAACGACGCTACATCTTCTGCTCAGAACCATAATAACTAAATGGTCCCTATTCTCACACATTCCAACGGAAGCCACAATCCATTGAAAATCAGTTGTTTTACTTTTTTTCTTCCACTTGCCCTTGCTCCACTTTGATATATATGAAATGATTTATTTGGATTTTCCCCTATATTTTCTTGAAATAGTTGTTTGTATACTACTTGAAACCATCTTAATCTTTGGCTGACTTTTGTGCGATATTTACATCCTATCACATTCACAAGATTGTATAACTCAGATTAATTAAGTGTCATTATACCAAGCTCTTCCAAATCTTTAGGTAAAAAGTCTTCAGTAGCTTAAGTATGTGGCTTTAAATATTAGAGAGCGTCTCTAATATTAAACTACTTCAAATGAGCGTTGTAAACCCTGAAACTTAAAGATTGTATTCTTTGAAGTCTTCTGGTAGGTACATCCTGAATTTTGAAGATCACACTTAAAATGATCAAGATTAATGTTTTAAGTGATCATCTGTGTTAGTCTTTAGTCACTTATTCAGTCAGGGTCCAATCAAAAGACAGAAACCCTGTCTGTTCTTTAAATAGAGAGAATGTAATATAACCAGGTGTTGGAGAACTGAAAAGGGCACAAAGGGAACTTGGAGGTCTCCCAGAGGTAGCAAGTGAGAAAGCAGAGGGTTCCCCTGAGCACAAAGAGAAGAGGTGGAACTGTTCAAACCTACAAGCCTGGAATTAGAAGCATGAAGGTGTTTGGTGGAGCTGAAACTCAGATCTCTGAGGATGAGACACAGTTAAACTCATGCTGCTGTGTCTGACCTGTGACCTGGACCTCTAAGGACAGGATGCTGGTGTTTCTGACGGGATGTGATGAGGCTGACTCTACAGGCCAGGAAAACCGCAAACGGGCATCCATTGCTGCTACTGCAAAATACCACCATGGCCAAGTGGAGAAGCCCCACTGGGTGAAGTCTGAGGGCACAGGAAGCAAAAGCAGCAGTGGGAATGAAACAGGAAGCACTGAGGAAGGCAGTGCCCCTTCTCCGTCCTCCAACCCTGCACTCTCACCCCATCATCCATCAGCAGAGCCCATTCCAGAGCAGCTGGCAAAGCAGAAACCTGTTTTGCCAGCTCCTCAACACAACAAAGCAGGGAGGGAGAAGGAGGGAGGTACAAAGCGGAGTGAAAAGAGCTTAATACCAGGCACAAAAACGTTATGTATTCAAAGGGGAACCTTCGAAAAGAGAATCATTCCCAAACCCGAGAGGTGAAAAATGAAGAGTCCATCCTTGTTCTAGGAAGACCTGGGAACTGTCCACAGCTTCTCAAACATTGGTCAGTAGAATTTATAAGTTATTCTCTTCTAGGCTTTTGAGATAACAAATATATTAGAAGATTTTGATAAAACACCATAATATTACTCTCAGTTAAGAATTAATTTAGTGGAATATAAATCATCTCTCCATCTCCACTCTGAAGCAGAACTATTCCTCTACCTTAAGTGAATATCTGTCTCTTGAGATGCCTGAATTAGGTGTTTCACCCACTGAGAGATGCCATTTAAAAACAAGACATTTTGTGTTTACTTTAGGTTAAAATCAATTAAGTTGGCCTTTAATTTGGTTCTTCCCATTCGTATTATAAAACTGATTTTCTAGTTCTCTTGAACAAAGATAGTACAAGAAACCTATAATAGACCTGGAGGGGTGTATGTGTGTTTCTGTGAGTGTGTGTACGATCTATAAGAACTGGCACCCCAAAATAAAAGTGAGAGTTAGAATAAAGCTGTTGCTATACCCTTCTTCTACTGACCTAATTCTGTTAAACTTAGCTCCAAACATATTATAGCTTCAAAAGAACACAAAAATGACATTTCAAATTAATATCACCTCTTTTGAATTATGTTGATGACCCTCTCTTGAGTTTTTGAGCCTGTGAGTTGAGGTAGATTAAAAATGGCCACAGGGCTTCCCTGGTGGCGCAGTGGTTGAGAGTCCGCCTGCCGATGCAGGGGACACGGGTTCGTGCCCCTGTCCAGGAAGATCCCACATGCCGCGGAGCGGCTGGGCCCGTGAGCCATGGCCGCTGAGCCTGCGCGTCCGGAGCCTGTGCTCCGCAACGGGAGAGGCCACAACAGTGAGAGGCCCGCGTACCGCAAAAACAAAAACTAAAACAAAAATGGCCACAAATTCTTTACAGATTCTTCCATCAAGGAGTGGAGTCTAGGGACCTCCCTGGTGGTCCAGTGGTTAAGACGACATGCTCCCAATGCAGGGGGCCCAGGTTCGATCCCTGGTTGGGGAGCTAGATCCCTCATGCATGCCTCAACTGGGAGCCCGCATGCCACAACTAAGAGATTCCACATGCTGCAACGAAGATCCTGCACATAGCAACGAAGATCCCATGTGCCACAACTAAGACCCAGCGCAGCCAAATAAATAAATATTAAAAAAAAAAAAAAAGTGGAGTCTACTTCCTCACCTCTTGAATCTGGGCTGGCTCTGTGAGTTTCTTTCATCAACAGAATGAGGCAGAAGTAACATTGTGTGACCTCCACGCCAGATCTCAAGGGGCTATTTCCTCATCTCTCCCCCTTTCTTGCAGGCCTCGGGGGCTCACTGCCCATTGCTCTCCTGTATTTCCTACCTCTTTAGGGTCTTTCAAGAGCTTCCCACTGCTGTGGATCAGACAAGAGTCCTTCCTGCCTTCCTCATAGCCTAGGACTATCTCACTTTCCATGCATGCAACGCAGCAACGGCATGAGATATTATTTTAAGTGGTTCCATAGCAAATATTTTATTTATTTTAATGTGTATGAGAAAAAAAACATAACTAGCATGTGAAACAGATATTACTGTTTAGGTTGTTAATTTCCTTTTTAAATAAGCTATTTAGTAAAAAAAAAAAAAAAAGAAGAAGGTCTACAGTTTAAACAGATCAAGTAAGTAATAGTAAAGTCTGTGTTTAAATATGGAAAACTTTTGGGAAATTCTACTGTAAGGCATATTGGCTCAAATCCCACTCAGTGAAAATACACAATCCAGTTTAGTTTCTCTCCTTTTACCAGTAGGACCCCTCTAACTTCAAAATCCTCCCCACTTCAGTTTTCTATCTTCCTTCTTTTCACTCAAATTGCCCATGAAAATGAAGCAGCTCTTTGAAGCTTCTCTAACTGATAGTGAGATGCAAAATCTTGAAATATGCTACTCTGCCTCCCAGTAAACGTAGGTGTACGTTTTTGTTTTCTCATTACGTAAGTATTGACTCTGTGATGTTACCTCTAGATTTGGTGCTAAGTCACATACCTTTCCTTTTTTCTTGGGCTTCTCGACTCCTCTGATGCACTCTGTATTTTCCGGCCCCCATGCCCACTACTGACTAACCTTAACCCTAATCACTTTATTACGTGTCTTTATTTTCTCATCACTCTCTATTTTAAGTTCTTAACTACTATTTTGTCTTCTCTTCACTTTTCTCTCTCCTTTTTATCCCTACTTCCCATCACCTTTATTCTTCGTTTTATTGTGTTTCTCCCCCTACATGTGTTTTGCTAGACTTGCCTTGAAATACAGAGGAAGAGCAAGTGGGGGATTTGTAAATGTATTTGCTCATGTAAAGATGAAGAGAATCAAACATTTTTGCACTTCTGAAGTTCTTTCTGCACTTGGATCCTGCTTGATTTGTATCACCTATTCCCTTAAGAACATTCTCACTAGAAATAAATTACAAAATTTCTGGTCTAGAATTGATCGGATATAAGATTATCTTTAGTTCTTGAATGAGACTTTGTGTTTAACACAAATTACATATTCCTCATAGGTTGGTGTGCAATTTCCCACACAGATAAGGTCTTTGAAAAGTTCTTTCAAACTCAGAATGATTCTTCTATGTTTTGACAGATGTACAAATGAGTTCTTTGGAGTTTAGTGTTTCAAATGACCACTGAGTTTCCAACCTATTTGAATTTTCATGATGTTATTCTCTTTTAATTGCAGAAAAATGTCCAGCCCCTAAGTTTTGTTTCTTCACCATAGGAATTCCCTCAGATTTTGACTGAGTAGTCTAAGGTTTGGGGATTGGAAGTGATATGATACCAGTATGATTAGCACATTCATAGAAATTTATAGACTTAGAAATATAGACAGTTACTGATAAAACACTAGGAAGACAAAAGAGAAAAATTCAAGTTCTAAATAGGTAATATTTATGGAGAGAATCTGTCATATAAGGATCGATCTGAAGAAATGAAGCAGGTTTAGACTAGATAATCTAAGTTTACATTAACAAAAATCAAAATTTTCCTTTGTAACACCAAGAGTTTTCAGATTCACATCAGACTCTACCAGAATGAAAGCTGTTTTCCCAAAATACTTTCAGTGGTTCATTTACAATTTATTATCTAGAAAAATGGCTTTATTCCTTTTAAATGACTCAAAATAATGCAATACTTTCCTTCAACAGAGCATAAGATTGTTGAGAAGTTATTCTCAGGGAACAAGAACCACCTATGTTTCTTATTACCTTGCACATACAGATTTTGAATTTTACAGGGTAGTGATTCATATTTGATGTAGTTTTATAATAGAATCTGATTTGGCACAATGGATTAAATATTAATACATTTGTTTCATAAATGCTGGAGAGGGTATGGAGAAAAGGGAACCCTCTTGCACTGTTGGTGGGAATGTAAATTGATATAGCCACTATGGAGAACAGTATGGAGGTTCCTTAAAAAACTAAAAATAGGGGCTTCCCTGGTGGCGCAGTGGTTGAGAATCTGCCTGCCAATGCAGGGGACACAGGTTCGAGCCCTGGTCTGGGAAGATTCCACATGCCGCAGAGCAACTGGGCCCGTGAGCCACAACTACTGAGTCTGCACGTCTGGAGCCCGTGCTCTGCAACAAGAGAGGCTGCGATAGTGAGAGGCCCGTGCGCCACGATGAAGAGTGGCCCCCACTCGCCGCAACTAGAGAAAGCCCTCACACAGAAATGAACACACAACACAGCCAAAAATAAATAAATAAATTTATATAAAAAAGAAAAAACTAAAAATAGAACTACCATATGACCCAGCAATCCCACTACTCGGCATATACCCTGAGAAAACCATAATTCAAAAACAGTCATGTACCACAGTGTTCACTGCAGCACTATTTACAATAGCCAGGACATGGAAGCAACCTAACTGTCCATCAACGGAGGAAAGGATAAAGAAGATATGTTGCATATATACAATGGAATATTACTCAGCCATAAAAAGAAATGAAATTGAGTTATTTGTAGTGAGGTAGATGGACCTAGTGTCTGTCCTACAGAGTGAAGTAAGTCAGAAAGAGAAAAACAAATACCCAAATACTGTATGCTACCACATATATATGGAATCTAAAAAAAAAAGGTTCTGAAGAACCTAGGGGCAGGACAGGAATAAAGACACAGACGTAGAGAATGGACTTGAGGACACAGGGAGGGGGAAGGGTAAGCTGGGATGAAGTGAGAGAGTGGCATGGACATATATACACTACCAAACATAGAATAGATAGCTAGTGGGAAGCAGCCACAAGGCACAGGGAGATCAGCTCAGTGCTTTTTGACCACCTAGAGGGGTGGGATAGGGAGGGTGGGAGGGAGGGAGATGCAAGAGGGAGGAGATATAGGGATATATGTATATGTATAGCTGATTCACTTTGTTATAAAGCAGAAAGTACCACACCATTGTAAAGCAATTATACTCCAATAAAGATGTTTTAAAAAAAATACACTTGTTTCCTAGATGTGGCATTTAAAAGTAGAAATGTGACAAAACCCAGTGTTAACTGGTCTAATCCAATAAGGAATTTAATGTTTGAGTTTGTTACTGCACACTGAGAAACTTAACAGATTTTTTAACATTATGTTATTCTATCCAAGAAAAGTTTCATTTTCTCAAAGGGAACTTTGGATATGCCACACTACTAAAAAATAGTTAAAATGGATGTTGATGTGACTGGACGTGGCTTGTTCTTGAATTCTTTAGTTCATTCCCCACATTTGTAAGGGACTACCTTGAATCGATTCCCAAAGGGGGCCAAGAGGGTGTCATAGCCAATAGCACTGCCTGGGTTCAAATTTCTTCTTGGCAAGAAACAGGACAAGTTCTGACAGCCTCAGTAGCCTCATCTCTAAAATGGGCATCATAACAATACCTACTGATGCTGGCTCTTGCGGGGACTAGTGAGCAGTAACAGTAGAGGTGTGTAGAAACCACCTAACAACAGGGATTAGACGGACAAAAGGTTAATGCGGGGATGCCTTTTTCTTTTTTTTTTTTCCAGTAATTGACGTCTAGGGTTAACAAGTTCCTTGTAATGGAAACTGGCTGAATCAAAGGTATATATACTCAGGTCTGCTTTTTATGAGCTGCACATGTGAAGATTTTTAAAAATTATGTTAGCCCTCCTAGCCACACTGTTTTTCATGGACAAGCCAGTTTGTCAAGTACCATTAGGGAAGTACCCGTACTGTGTCAACTGGATGGAGTTTAAATGGTTTTCAAGTAAAAGACTCAGGCAGCTAAATCAGGTTGGACTAGTCCACTTCCCTCTGGTTTAATCTTCCAGACTCGTGACCTGAGAAGTTTGTGGCTAGAATTGATGAATTCGTACACTTTGTGAAAACAGTATGTGTGATTAAATTTGCTCTTATAGAGTGCCAAGGAGCCACCAACTCAAATTCTGTGGTAAAATCTTTTTTTTATTATTGTCTATTAACATGACAGAACCAAAAAGAGAAATGAATATGTGAAAACAGTTGATAGAGAGGTTCCAAGTAATATACCTGGACAGCCTGGGGAGCTGGTTAAGAGCAGAGGATTTGGGGTCAGACAGAATGAGGTTCAGGTCACTTGTGTCCCTAAACCTCAGTTTCCTCATCAGTGAAATGTGGAAAATAATGTTTTTCAGTCTTTGTTTTAAGGAATAAACTAGATAAAAATTTGTAAAGGGAGGAGTATTCGATATAGCACATTTTATAAACCTGAAATTGCTCATTTTGGTCATCCTAATGCCCAGGTTCTCGATGATTCCATTCATTTCATTTTTTTTCACTTACAAATGGCCTTCTGATTAGGCAGGGGCAAATGTTTTATGCGTTTTCAGGCAAGTTGAAGCCAGGGAATAAGAATGGGCAGTTATTTAGTGCCTGTTTATATATCCGGCACTTTACATATTCAAAACTGTTTAATTCTGACACTAAAATTCCTCTCAGGGAAATTTTATTATTCCCATTTTACAGATGATAAAACAGAGCTTGAGAGAGATTAAACAACTTTTCAAGTCACACAGCCTCCAAGTTGTTAAGGGGCAATGTAGGAAACTGTACACAAGACCTCTGATTCAGAAGCCTGTGTTCCTTCCACTCTATCGATGCCATTCAGCTTCAAAACATTAAAAAAATAACTGGGCTTTGTGACCACCTAGAGGGGTGGGAGGGAGACGCTAGAGGGAGGGGATATGGGGATGTATGTATACATATAGCTGATTCACTTTGTCATACAGCAGAAACTAACACAACATTGTAAACCAATTATACTCCAATAAAGATGTTAAAAAAAAAAAAGAAGAAAATAGAGGGCTCTGGAGAAAAATCAAAGAGAATAAAAGCTGATTCTCTGATATAAATATAATTGATAAATCTAAAAAAAATAAAATAAAATAACCGGGCTTTGTATCTGGGTGGCCTTAAGGTAGTATGACATCACTGGCATGTAGCTATCAGGCGCTTGGGCCAATCTTCCTACATGAAAGAATTTTCTTTTTCACTGTGTCTAAACAAGCCATGCAAGGTAGAAAATAAAGCAATTTTTAAATTATCCCAAATTATAAGAACATATTAATCACATAATCCTGGACTCACTGTTATATTTAAGAATACCTCCCCACCCCTATTCCTGTCAGTCCTTTTCCTGCCCCGGACTGGCCTAGTGTTTTCGCGTCTCTTTTTGTGGGTGTGCACATATCATCAGTACCCTCACTACAGTGCTGCTAGTTTGACTTGCATGGTCTGCTCTTTCTACATAATTGACACAGTGCAGGCTACTGAAAATGGCAATCCATGTCGATTTGGTCAACCAGCCTGGATCAAAGTACAGTGGTGGAATACCACAGGCTGAGACTCAATGTCACCAGTGGATTCCTTCTTCTAGAACATAGGATGCACTCAGGAAATGTTTTTCTGGATTGACATTAAAAAATACTTTAGTGTTTCTACCACATAACTGATAAAGTGTAGTATATCAACTAGAAAAATTGTTCACAGGAAATGCAATGAACGAGCAGATATATACAGTGGACCCTTGAACAACACGAGCTTGAACTGTGCAGGTCCACTTATACGTGGATTGTGGATTTTTTTTAATAAATACTACAGCGCCACATAAGCCTAGGTTGGTTGAATCAACGGATGAGGAATCACGGATGTGAAAGGCCGACTATGGGACCTGAGCATCGGAGGATTTCAATATTCACAGCGGGTCCTGGAACCAATCCCCCAAGGATACCAAGGAAGACTGCACTTTGAAGTGAAACAATAGGGGATTTTATGTAAGAGGAGCCTATTTATTACAATCAAAAGAATGCCTCTTTTACAAACCAGGAGTGTCCTTCTTAAGTGTGGCAAACAATGCTTGCTTTAATGTTTTATTTGTTTAGGTTATACTCCTTGCCAAGAGGAATGAAGCCCAAACCTCACCTTATAACGTGGTCACTCCAATCTACCCAACCTACGTATCCGATTTCTTTTTCTATATTAATTCCATTAATTCCATTATCAAACCCATCCCAGCTAAACTAGTCTATTTTCTGCCTCTTAATGCATCTTGGTATTTCCTTCCTCTGAACCTCTTCCAATGACACTTCTGTGGCTTTGATGTTCTCAGTCTCCTCTCCCTTAATTCAAACTTTTCCCAATGGTGAAAAAGTTACGTCCTGCAATTTTTACTACTCCCTTGGAACTATCACTTGGTGTCTGATGTTGGGACCAATATTTGAAAGCCAACTGACTTGTCGCTATTGTGCTATATGCTCTCTGAGGGCAGGGGTGACATCTGTCTTTTTAATAATACATCCTCAGGATCAGTCAGGCAATAGGCACTCAATAAATATTTATTGAATGTCTAAAGGAAGGAAAGAAAATATGTCTGAACTCATCTTACAGACTTTTCCTGGGCAAACACTATGCTTTAGATTTTTTTTTCTCTCTTTAGCATTGAGTTCAGTGCCTTGAACAAGGTAACAATAAAAACATTCTTTTTTGATGCACTAAGTTAATCTTTGGAAAGCCACGCAAAATTGCGTTTGAGGTTTCTAATAAAATTTTTAATCTTTTTTTTAATCCAGTGTTGCTTTTGTAAGATAATGGTAATTCTGATTTAAATTAAATGTATTTAAATGTACTATAATGGTTTTAAAATATCCCATTCTAGTTCTCACACAAACTAAAACTCAAGAAAAATATGTTGATCTTATCTATACCTTTAAAATTAAGGTAATTTCCTATAGTAGTGGGTTTCTTGGTAACACTTTCTGAATATGTCATAGACTATGCTGTTCCCTCTTGCTTCAAACCCTCATTGACTCCACTCCGCCATCCTTTAACCCAAGATGACTGACACATTCTCTGGGTCTCTATTTTTTAGATGTTACTTTTCCCAAGAATCTTCCCCTGACACTCCACTCCAATTTCTCATGGATTTGCACAGCACCTCACTACTCACTTATTACATTACATGGTAATTACCTAACTCTCCACTAGACTAGATTCCTGAGAGCAAGTGCCCTGCTTATCCTTTTCTTCCCAGCAGCTAGCATAGTGCCAGAAATATAGTAGGTGCTCAACAAGTATTTATTAAGTGAATAAATGCCCTCACGAAGAATGAGGGGTAACTCAGGCTTAAGGTTTCCACTTAACATTGGTTCTGTGTGTAAGAGTCATCAAATCAAAGGTAATCATTAATTTTGAAGGGAATTTAGAGTCCTACTTCAAGAATTGTGTAACAGCCTCTACCACGGAGAGGGTGGAGTAGGGAAGGGATTGAAAACTGAGCCAACAAACAAAAGAATGCCTGAAACTGATTCAGTAGAATGCCCAGGCATGGCGTGATACTGTTTTATCCAAACTTGTATTTGTATGATGGTTTCCACCAGTTCTTTTGTTCCAGTCCCCAGTGTAGAAATGTCCACTACAACACTCTATAGAGTTAAGTATATGTATAGAAGGGTCTATGTATATTTGTGTAAAATAGGAAATATGTTGGACAAATAAATGCATGTGAGGTGTTGGCCAATCATTAGGCAGAATACTATGATAAGGCTTTGATGATCTTTCAATCTGTTTTCATGATTAGGCCTGTTCTATAAGGCAGTGGTTCTCCAGAACCACTAAGAATCACTGAGGATCTTAGAATCGTTGAGGATCCCAAGCAGTTTTTGTTTATGTGGATTATTTCTATCAGTATTCAACATATTAGGAATTAAAACAAAATTTTTAAAATTTATTTTAAAATAACTATAGCATATCTACTATGTTAGCATAAATTGCATCATGTTTTTCTGAAAATAACGTATATTTTCCAAAGAAAATAATCTAGTAAGAAAAGTGGCATTGTTTTATATTTTTTGCAAGTCTCTTTAATGTTCGGCTTAGAAGACAGCTGGATTCTCCTATCGCTTCTGTATTCAATCTGTTGCAATATGCTGTTTTGTTTGAAGCAAATGAGGAATACCTGGTTTCACACAGATATGTAGTTGGAAAATGAAATAACAGTTTAATAACGTTTTCAAATAATTCTGGATATTTTTCTTTGGTGCTATACGAAAACTCAACAAGTGGTAGTTTCTTAAACTTTATGATTGCAATACGGAATGTGAAACGACATCAGTTAACGTTTCATACTCTTATATTAAAATTCATTGGTCTGTCTTGGGCTTTGAATGGATCTGTAACTAATGCATGATTTTAGAACATCACACATTATTGGTCATTTGGAAAATACTGGGGCACTGCATAAGCAGACTTCCAAATATCAAGACATTTCATTGTACAATATCCAAAAACCACATTAATTAAAAAGGCCACAATCCTATTAGAAAAGAGTTTATGTTTATGAGCCTGTCAAGCTCATGGTAGCAGATACAAGTTTTCTAATTTCTATATTTTTTTTTCCTTGAAAGCTCAAATTTTTCATTGAAAATAAATACTACCAGTTGTTTACCTTGAAGTGACAGGCTCACTTAATTTGTTTTGAAAAAAAGTGTCTGCCAAACATCAACTGTGAATAACCATAGCTTGTCTGTCAGTTGTTCTTTCAAGGAAAAATATGTTTCATGAAAAAAAACAACAACTAGTTTAGCTCACAACTCAATTACACAAGGGTCTTAATTCAGGACAAACACTGTATGCAGCAGAAAAGCTTTATGTGTGTCTCTCACTTTGCTATACAGCATATTAAAAAGACAAAGTCAAGGGTTAAAATTTAATGAAATGAATAATTTCTACTGCATCAAAGGCATTCTTAGGAGAAACTGACATTTGTAGCAGTGGAGACGACAATAACTACTAGTACGGTTTGGTGCCGCTGCCTTGATTCATGCTAAGATGTTAGCAGTTTTACCCGCTATTGCTTTTGTACTATTGATATTAGCACAAATGTCAACACAGTAAAAAAGGCAAATTACCATCTTCGAGTTAATATGATAGTACCTTGGCCTTACAGATCTCCCTGAAAGGGTCTCATGCCCCACCCCTCCACGGTTCTGGGGACCACACTCTGAGGACTGCTGCCTTTAGACAAGGGCTTGAACTAGGACTTCTCTTAAATAGACTTAAATTACACTCTTAAGTTTATAATAGTCTTGGACTTTTAATTTTTTCCCAATTGACTGAATATTTATGAATTTCATAGTTTAAAGGTAAATTGAGGGCTTCCATGGTGGCACAGTGGTTAAGAATCTGCCTGCCAATGCAGGAGACATGGGTTTGAGCCCTGGTCCAGGAAGATCCCACATGCCGTGGAGCAGTTAAGCCCGTGCGCCACAACTACTGAGCCTGCACTCTAGAGCCCACAAGCCACAACTACTGAGCCCACGTGCCTAGAGCCTGTGCTCTACAACAAGAGAAGCCGCTGCAATGAGAAGCCCGCACACCGCAACGAAGAGGAGTCCCCACATGCTGCAACTAAAGAAAGCCCGCGTGCAGCAACACCCAATGCAGCCAGAAATAAATAAATAAATTTATTTTAAAAAAGTAAGTTGAAATATAAGTAATCAAATATCTGCCAAACACTTGAATACAGTATAGTACCTAATCCTCACAAAACATCTGTAAGTCAGCTATAATTTGTTCCATTTCTATATTGGAAAAAAACAACACTGAAGCTCAGTGAGATTAACCTATTTGTCCCACAGCAAATAATTCTCAGGGTTTAGAATTAAATGCAAGTCTGTCTGACTAAATAACGCATGTTCTAACTGATATGGTACATCTCCCAAGTCTCTCAAAACACACTGAGGATCCGTACATATATAAATATAAATACCCACAATGCCATTGGCTTTACCAATGACACATTTTTTGAGAAGACAGCTATATTGATATATGCAAATCCTGATGTTCAAAATTAGGAATATTTGGGGGAACTTTCATAAAAATACCTTTCGGGGCTTCCCTGGTGGTGCAGTGGTTGAGAGTCCGCCTGCCGATGCAGGGGACACGGGTTCGTGCTCCGGTCTGGGAGGATCCCACATGTCCTGGAGTGGCTGGGCCCGTGAGCCATGGCCGCTGGGCCTGCGCATCCGGAGCCTGTGCTCTGCAACGGGAGAGGCCACAACAGTGAGAGGCCCGCATACCGCAAAAAAAAAACCTTTCACAGAGTTTTTATAGAACTTTCCCCATAGACTCCTCAGTCTGTCATTAATTGGCTGATTTAATAAGTCACTTTAACATCTTTTGGACTCAGTTTCTCCCCAATGGCAATTCTAAATCACTATCTTAATGCCCGGTTTATCTGAACTCCCATCAACACTGTGAGATTCACCAGGGAGATACTGGTGCCACCACTGCACTGAGGCGGGAACAGATCCTCAGAGAACTTCATAGACTGCTCTGCCTTTCTCTCTCCACCTGCTTTCCCCTCAGCACTGTGCAATTAAGACCAGGTATATCAAATCAGGAAAACAAACAAAAGTACAACTACAAAAATGCTTTTCTCATCATCTCCCTCCTTCTCTTCAGGGCCAAAGTACCAGGGAAATGAGCTATGTTCTCTGTCCCCATGATCTCACCTTCTCTACCTGCTATTATCTGGATCCATTACACACATACAACAGAAACTATAATTGCTTAGGTCAAGATCACTGAGACATTCTGAAAAGAGTAGTAGTTGCTTTTTAGCCCGGTTGTATTGTTCACCCTGCTGCCTTCCACCTTGGTCACCAGTCCTTTTCTTCCTCGGTTTCATCAATGCCGCTCCCTGCTTGGTCTCCTCTTCCCTCTCTGGTCTCCATCTGTTTCTTTCAAAGGCTCCTCTTTCCCCATCCAGCCCTAGAACACTGGTGTTCTGCCATGTTCCATCCTAGGTCTTCTCTCCCTGGCTGCCTTCCCCCTCTCCCTGGCTTCAGGAAATATCTGAATGCTGATAATTCCTGATGGATCCTCCAGCTTGGATCTTCTCTCCTAGGAACTTTGTTTCTGGCTGCTTACAAGGTACTGCACTCAGGTGTCCCAAATGCACCCCCTACTCAACAAGTTTAAGACAGAATGCATGCCATTCCTCCTAAAATTCCTCCTCTCTATACATTGTTTCTCTTGACAAATGGCACAGTCCCCTGCCTGCTTGCCCCAGCCAGAAATCTGGGAGGCAGTCTAGACTCCTCCTCCTCTGCATTACCCTCCATGTGCAATCGACCACTAGGTCCTGCTATACTATTTCCTAAATATCTCTAGAGCTGTCCCGATCTTCCAACTGGTACTTTCACTGCCCTAGTTAGGGCCTACTTTTTCCTCTGGAAATAACCTCTTCACTGTTATCTATTTGTCTTCCACCATGATTCCAGAGGTAACTTTCCAAAACTCGTATGTGATGACATTTGAAAACCTTAAGCTCTGTCCTTGCTTAAAACCCTTAATAGTTTCCCAACCACGTACCACCTCCAGAAAGTTCTGGCTCTCTGGGCCTGTAGTGTGTGGTGTGGCCTGGCCTTGCTTGCTTCAGCGGCAATTCAGCCACATCTAACTTCTCCCAGTTCCCAGGACACACCGTGTACTTTGACACTTTTCTAACCTTTTCACTTGCTTCTCTCTGTTTGTGGAAGTCCTTTCCTCCCCCATCCTTGATTGCCTGGCATTCTCTCCTCATGCTTCAGAACTCTACACTAACATCTCTACCAAGAGTAACTTCTAAAGGGGAATTAGCTGCTTCCCTTTCCATGCTCCTACAGGAACAGGTACAAACACATATTATAGCACTAATCACATTTTCATTGATGCCTCTGTCTCCCCACAAGGCTATAAACTTCTTAAAGGCCCAGCACTATGTCTAACCTTGAAATCTTGGCACCGAGACATGTATGGTACACAGCAGGCGCTTAATAAATGTTTGCTAATGAGTTCTCCAATGACCTGTTTGGGGCCATACCTCAGAAGTGCAGAAGCCACTCTTCCAGAACTTCTGAGCAGAGATCCAGAGATCCCTTTTTCCTACCTCATTGTCTCATCTGCTAAAAACGTTTGCGCAGTGATCTCAACGTTGCTTTTAGCGCTTAAAAATTCTAAGGCTTTTATAAAGCGATTTTGTGGAGCAAATCGGTTTCATAAATCCACCTACTGCAGTGTTCTCATCCAGGAGCCACAAAACTTAAGAAGCTGCATTGGGCTGCCCTCTGTGACCCGGTATTTAACAAGAATATTACCTCGGTAAGGTTGATTTTCATCTTGTCTTCATTTTTCTGTGGCAACGAGAGGCGGGCAAGTATTTTTCCTGCTTTCATTCCTGACACTATATCTTAATAAACTATATGTTCTGAGAACTTAAAGTGCAAGGGTCTACAAACCAGGTTAGCCGAAAACTAGGTTCGAAGTTGCCAAAGTGAGGTCACTAAATCACTTAGTCCCGCCCCGCCCCCCCCCCCCCCCCGCCTCCGCCCTCCCGCAGCCTTTTCCTGCGCCCAGGCCAGGTTGCAAATTAGGTAACTTCTTATCATAATTACCTAGTCAGCCTTAATGGCTTCACACACTCCGCTCAGTCTCTCTGGTCCTGCAGGGCCGCTTTTCAATTGTTAAAACAGCTGCTGAGTTTCAAACCCGAGGAGGCTCGGAGTGCGCAGAGGGGGAAGCGCTCCCCGGCTGAAGGCTGTGGTAGGCAGGCGGCCGGGTGAAAAGTGGGACAGGAATGCACAGTTTGCACACTCTGCTTCCGCCTCCAACCTCTCCATTTAGCTCGTCTCCCCACCCCGCCCTCAAATCAACCCGAGTTCCCCCTTATTGTGCACCCAGGTCTCCCAGACAGGGCGATGGTCCCGTTATGCGTCTCTCTTGGTTTCGTAGCTTTGAGGGGGTCTCGGTGGGCCTCCCTCTGCTTCCCCGCGGCTGTCTGGGAGGTACGGAGGGGAGTACGCCCCCCGCGACGCCGCCCGCGAGGGTCCGTTTGGGAGGGGGGGAGGGTGTGTGTGCGTGTGTGTGTACGCGCGCGCGCGCGGTGGCGCGCAGCGGGAGGGAGGGAGGAACGGAGCGGGAGGCAGCGGGCAGAGAGGGAGGGGGCGGGCGGGCAGCGGTGGGGCGGGAGGGGAGCGGCTCCGGGCTTCAGCAGTGACACTCGGGAGAGATCACACACTCCCAGCTCCGAGCCGCGAGAGAGCGGAGCGAACCGAGCCGCTCACACGCCGCCGCCCCGTGCGCCCAGCTCTCCTCGCGCGGCGCTCCAGCCTGGAGCCGGTGCCCAGAGCGGCCACCCGTGGAGCCCGCGCCGGCTCCCCTCTCAGCTGCAGCATCCTCCCGCCGCCCGGCCCCCGCACTCTCCCTGCCTTTTAAAAGGACCTTCCGCCGCTCCCTCGCTCTGCCCCGGGATCCCCCCAGTTCTGCGCTTCTCCCCGCGCCACTTCGCAGCAACTTCGGCGGCCGCGCGCCGCCAGCCCTCGCCCGCCTTTGAAGTTTGCAGCGCCGGCCGCAAAGTTGGGACACTTCGGCCCATTTCATTTTTCTCCTTTATCCGCTTCCTCCTCCACCCACCTCCCCCAAGTCCCTTTGGTTCCTGAGTACTGGTGCTTAGCATCTTGGCCGGAGCCGGGGACGTGGCCCCATCACACCTCGGGAAGGGATATTTCCTCTTCCCCGCAGGAAAACATTTTTTGTAAGGTAAGTTGCGAGAGAAAAACCCCCGACGTCCGACGCCTTAGCCCGCCACCCGAGACCTGGCGCAAGAAGCGTTCGCACCCGAGGGCTCGTCTGGGATGGGGGTGGAGGCGCGCGTCTCCTCACTTGGTGGGGCCCCGCTAGGTTCTCGGTCACAGCAGGGCGAGGGCGCCGGCTCCCGAGGAGCTGAGGGCGTGAGGGGCGTGGAGCAGGTCTCCCTCAGTTCTCCAGGCTGGCTTCGTGGCTGGGCGGCCCCAGCAGTGCTGGGAGGAGACGCAGAGAGTGCATAGGCCGGGGGCACGGGGTCCGGTGCCCAGGGGGCGGCGGAGTCCGGGGAGCCGCCCCCGAGCCCTTATCCCCGACTCGGCCTGGACACTTTCTTTGCCCGCCCGCCGGGAGGGCTGCTGCCTCCCTCCCCTGGTTCATGCCCTCCGCCGGCCGCTGGAGAAAGCCTGCGGGGCTGGTGGGGTCTTGCAGGGCGCGTCTGCGTGTGAGGCGAAAAGCGAGAAGTCAGGACAGCGCGCGGGGCTCGCCCGCCGGCGGGGCGGCGCAGGTTCCTGGCGGGCGGTCCGGAGCCGCGCAGCCCCCGGGGGCGTTGGGATCTCGCCGGCCTCGCCCGGCGGACCCCCCACCGCTCTGGCTCCTCGTTTGCCCTCTGCGTGGTAGGCGAGCATCGTTAGAGAAACTTCCTGGAGCTCAGCGGGGTGGCCTGGGACCCGATCCTACTTTTACTGGGAAAGCAGAGCGGCCACCGAGGGGACGCTCCCTCCCGCCCCAGCTGGAGCGACAGGGCATCCGACCGTAGCACCGTCTATGAGGGAGTCTGGCGCTGCCTTCAGGACTGCAGGCGGGGCAGCTCCGACCCTCAGAAATCCGAACGATTGGCTCTAGGTCCCAGCTGTTCTCTTGGGGGCACTTCTCAAACTGCTGAATTTGGGGTGCTGTTTCGTTTCCTCGTGCGCCCTTCCTACCCCTTCCTCGCTGCACACTCCCGCCCCCAGAGGTCGAGGCGGGAGAATTCCCCGCAGCCCCCAGCCCCCGCTCCGCGCGGGTCGCCAAGGCCCCTGGAGCTCACCGCAGGCACCTCGGCGCTGCCGCTGAGCTGTCCTTCGGGTCAGGTCGCGGTTCCTCTCCCGGTCCCCTTCGGGGCGCTGTCCATCTCCTGCTCTGTAAAAGTAGTTCCCTGAAACCACCAAGACCTTGAGCGGGAAATGAACCTGAGAAAATGTTTCTGGGTTGGTTTGTTTGTGTGTTTTTAACAAAGTTCTTTTTAGCAACTTAGCTGGGTTGTAAATGTTTATTCCTCATCCCTCGATCCCGCTAAATCACGCAAAATACATATGTGTATATATTCATTTCGTTGCTGATCGCTCCGAACACGCTACCCTCTCTTCCCCCCGCACCCCTCCTCCTCCTGCCTCGTTTCCTGAACCCTTTTTCTTTTCTGAAGGAGGGAATCTCCGCACCTCCTCCTCTCTTCCTCCCACCCGATCCCTGAGCGCCTGTGAGAACCAGGGGAGTTATCAATGGAAATAAATAGGACCCCGCTCCATTCTCCGCCCCCTTCAAACAAGTAAAATCCTCCCTGGGCTTGCAGAAGTAGAGATAAAACATCCCTCCCGAGGGAGCGGTTTTGAGGATTTGATGGGATTGAATTGTGTTATTATCCTGAAAGACGTGATGGATGGATGCGAGAGCAAATATGCGTGCAGAGCAGAGGGTACTGAGGGCGATCAGTATTTATTATTACTCATTATCGTTTATTAAGAGTGATAATAAGGCCGTAACCCTGGCTGAAGACTATGTTTATATTTGGTTTTAATTTTACGTCAGTCTCTTATTACAGTGGTTTCAGAAAGTGAAAACACCAAAAGGGTATTAATTCCTCACACTCATGCTGCACATGGAATTAATCAATGTCAGAAAGATACTGTCGTTTTACCAAAGTTTTAACCCATGAACTTTTATAAGGTTGCAGTCTTATAAATGTCCTCATTTGCCTCAATCTGTCTCCTTAAAGTTCAAAAAACTTGGCAACATAATTAATTATGGTCCCAATTCCCATTTTCAATCTAAACCTATATTCAGGATTATATTAAACTATCCCATCATTTATCCTTTAAAAGTGACTCTGATGAGTTTAAATTCTTGGATGGGGAGCTGAGAATGAGGGCCCCAGAAGTTAGAGAAATTAATACTATTTCAGATTTCTCTCAAAAATCCTTCACTAATTCCTTAAAAAGAAAAAAGAAATTACAAGTTTTTTTCTCTGCACAGTTCTTAACTTCAGCGAATCTACTTAATCTTTACCACACACTGGGAACATAACAGCTTGCAGCTCTGTCTGTATCATTGTTTTCATTTTTATGTCAGGCTGTTTTATTCATTAACCTGTATGTCGAAGTCACAGGCTCAGCGTGACAGTAACACTCTGTTTTAATTAGTAGCTATCATAAAAAAAGAAGCTAGAACTCTGTAATGGGCCTAAATTGGTATGAATTATGTGTGGTTTAAATTACGCATTTATTTCAGCAGAAATGAAACCATGAATATAAAACATCTTTTAATCACTTGCAGATACAGCTTTTATCTCTTTAAAATGTAGCAAAATATATAATTGAAAAATACCCTTGTAAGAATGAGGGAAGCCCCCGCCCTCAGTTTATTTGTCCTGGGTTTATTGAACATCCGTGTGGTGAAGTATGAATGTTAAAGAGTAAAGAATAATAGCATGCTGAGGGAACGCTACATTCGAAGTAGCCACAGTGGGTCAGTCTTCAGATAACTTAATGCAGCAACTTTTTCAGTCGGCTTCATGAGCCTGTGATTCAGATTTTAGTTTCCTCACTTGGATTTACTGACCAGGCTCTCTGTGTGATAGTGGGGGAAATGTGTTGTAAAGCTCCGACAAATTATTTGAAATAAAGGGGGGAAAGGTAGAAATAAAGCATAAACTGTCTGCTCTCTTCCTATGTTCATTTTTCTATTCAGTCTATCTAGACGTCAGAATTTTTATTTTAAAACCGACTGTGTTTTTGTTGTCATTGTTAGGACAGAACTTATTTTGCATTTTGCTATGATGGATGAGTAGATATTGGAAATGGAACGGTTATGCCTGAATTAACAGATAGTGTGGGAGTAGTGTGATTCCACATAGTATGTATTGATTGAAATTATTTTAATCCCTCTTCCTTAGTTTTCCCAATGATTATGTGGTTGATTCTAGTAACCAAGCAGGGTTCTCTGACACTTACTTGTTCGTTGTCTTCTTGTCAGGTGTTGCTTTGGGCACCGGCGCATCGGTAATAACAGCCTTGTATTAATGAAACTTGCCAGGGTCAGTTGCCATCAGCCATTCACCAGAAAGAAGGCATTTCCTATGATCTGTACTGGGTCAAAGGCAAGCGTAACCTGCAAGAATCATTCAGAGTATTCATTTGACCTTGAAATGATATCGAATACCTCTAAATATTTAGTTTGGAACGATTATTCTGAAGAATGTAATTTACTCTTCCCCATTGGTTCACAATCATTTAGCAGAAGCAATAGCTTTAAAAGTTACAGTTGAATAGTCAGTCACACCAAGTCTGTGCCTTGAAGACTGATTTTAAAATTAAAGTCCTCCAGTATTTAAATACCCCATTTAAAAATACTTTGCAATTTAAGTCCTGAATTTAGACTAAATTCTGCTTTATTTTCCCACTGTGTTACAATGCAAATTGACACCTAGGATACACAGTGATGTTTCCACATTGTTAATTTCTACCTAGGAAGAAAAGTAAATACCGCTGTTGTTATTGTGGTTAAAGAAAAAAAAAGAGAATCGTATAGTATGACATGGAAAAACAGAATTGCTAATATTTTATTGAATTACACAGTGGTATATTGACCATAAATTCAGTTATATTGCTGGGAAAACCAGCAACCTTTTAGTGTGAATCTGTGTGTGTTTGGTTGTGCGTACAGACTTATGTATCTATTGCCACTTCTGAGATGACACCTGAGATTTGCTGTTCTATATCCCACCAATGCCCAAACCAGTATAGGAAGCAGGTGGTTTCGTGGCTGCTTATTTCCTAAACACGCTTCTTAAACCCAAAGATGCTATATCTGCACCTTTCCCCTTCGTTTTGGTATTTTACCAAAAACTGCAAACCAACAAATCCACACATTTTAGTCTTTTGAGATATTTGGAACACGTGAAATATATAATTTTAATTCACCCCAAATAAAAAAGGCATTGCTTGCTTTGCATTTTAAAAAGTAAGAGTGAAGCATTTGATCAGTATGGAATAAAAGCAAACTAGCAATATGTTTCTGCAGACTTTTCCCTTTGGGATGAAGAATCAGATTTGACCACAGAACAGCTGGATATTGGGTCCTGTTACAATGTCAATTTTTTAAAGAACTCATCAAGCTAGATTTGATTTAAAATTAACTTTAAAGTCTGCAGACCTCAAGTTTATAAGTATAGAAACTTCCAAAATTACATGTTATTACTCCTTCAATAAGTTCCGGATCCTTTGGAAACTGATTTATTTTAGTAAGTTGGTGAATAGTTTTTGGTTTTCATTTGTTAATTTTTTCCTGTAGCAAATTTGGACATGACATATATTTACTGTTTCATATATCTCTCTGAAGTATTTATTTTTAGTTTCACTTGTAAAAACTCCGAAATGAATCTTTTCTTTGAAAAAGAAAAATGTGGCAGAATGCATATGGTTATCAAATATCTCTTTAACTTATTCTTTTGAAAGAATTTGCTGCCTTTTATATAGTTATGAGAAAAGAAAAAACATTTTTAGAAGTAACGGGCTTATATAAAGTTTGGAAGGAACACAACAAAAAACATGATTACACATGATTGAAAATCAGTTCATTTGAGTGGAACTCTTACACACTGCCTCTGCAGTGTGGAGATTTTATATATAATAACCAAATAACAAAAAAATCAAGTTATGCACTCGTGTCTGTTTTCTAGTTGGAATGATTTCACACAATAGCACAAGTAGTGGAGACCGACTGAAGTAAATGGTGACTACGTAAGATTTTTGTCTGTTAGTGTTTCTTCTCCCTAACATGAAATCAGGGTAAACGCCCTCTTCTTCCAGCTGTGTGATCAAAGAGCCTATATTCCACAATCTAAAGACATAGCCAAAAAATATGGGCTATATTCAAATGGGTGTTTTACCAACAACAAAAGATTATCATAAGTACATCTTGTTCGCTGAGGCATGTCCTTATATACACAGATCTAAGTAAAGTATAAGACTGAAATTTATCATTTTCTAAAATAATTAGTAAAAACTGAACCCATAATTAGAAAGATCTGTGAGGTGTGACACCTTTTTGAAATTACCATGATTATTTTTAAAGTTATAAAAACTATGAACAAGTGTTTATATGCAAAGATAGATAATACCATATCTAGACAGTTGACAAAATGATAAACATTGTGGTAGTTACTTGGAGATATTATGTTTAAAAGGGAAAAATCTAATGTAAAAGGGCTTGATTTATTTAGGATTAATTTCTCCAATATAGGTGCCTCTTGGAGTATAGATGGTTACAATTTATAGCACATCGCCGTGAAAAGTAAACCCTAGCAATGCATGTGAACCTAGGAGATGGCTTTGATTACTCTCTTTTGTTCAGGTCATATGTACTCTAAGCCCATAGGCCTTGCCAAGTGTAACATTATGCATTTTATTCCAGTAATAAAATGTGTTTCTGATTAAATTATCAGTCATACCAAACACACACACATACACACACACGAACATAAATGTACTTGATCCTTCTTAGTTATCTTGTTTAAAATACATTTAAAGGTAAATAATAAATACTAGTATATCTATCATGATTTAAATCTAAATATTGTTCATATGTTGATAGCACTCAGTAAATGTTGTAATTTCATATTAGATTACAGCATTCACTAAAATTCACTGATATTATCAAAAGCTTCAAATAGAGATTGATTCAGAAGTAACTGGATCCTGTAATTGAAGAGATATTTGTTGCCAACAGTGGTGACAGAGATCAGAAACAGCAGTGCTGGCTAAAACACCTGGCCAACTGAGAAGAGACAGCAATCACTTACCTCTTGGCCTCTCCAAGTCTCAGTTCTGGGGCTGATCCTTCAAAACTTGCTAAAATTGCTATGAGGGACTTCCCTGGCAGTCCAGTGGTTAAGACTTCGCCTTCCAATGCAGGGGGGTGCAGGTTCGTTCCCTATTGGGGGAGCTAAGATCCCACATGCCTCGCGGCCAAAAAACCAAAACAAAACAGAAGCAACATTGTAACAAATTCAATAAAGACTTTAAAAATGTTCCACATCAGAAAAATTCTTTAAAAAAATTGCTATGAAAATATATTACTTTTTAATGGAAAAATAAAACTGCCTCTTAAATAGGAGATACAAATTTAACACTCTAACAATTGCAGTAGCAGGATTAGGTACTAGTAGATGAACCAACAGATGGGTCTCCTGAGAGATGGCCTGAGAGGGACCCTGCCCCAAATGTCAGTAGGGTCTCTCATGGTACTAAAACACCACCTAAAAAAAGATGATTTTTCATTTTTGAAGTAATTTTGTTTTTCAGTGTCCCCTATAAATATGAAAATATCCCCAAGATGGGAAACAGGGTAAGCTGCAATTGGCCAACATCTTCCAAAGATGTTAATGGCTAGATAAACCAGATTGAAATGAGGCTAGTTTTAGACAGAATTTTAGAGAGGAATGATGTATATCTTGGGCTGTCTTAGCCTCTCCTTCTGTAGACAACCTACCCTTAGTATGTACCTGTTCTATGGTCTCTTCCTCTGGTAATCGATTCTCAGTTTCTTATACTCTAGTATAAGTTATACTCAGGGCCAGCTTCATGGGCTGCAGTTAGGAGGAACCCCTGTGCTCAGTTGAGTAGTCTGCTGTTGTGATCTTGAAATTCTTAATTTATGAACAAGAAATCTTGCATTGTGTCCCACAAATCATGGAAGTCACCTTCATTCTCCTTTGGTGTGAATTTAAGACAGAATCTTCATGTCAAGGAATTGGAAAGGACATTTGAGATTATCTTTGCAAGGTTAGGTCCAGTGAATATTTGATTTAAAAACATGTCTTTAACTAAAATGAAAGAGACAGGATACTTCTTTAAACAATTGAGGTAAAGGTTTCCCATTGCCTCCAAAATTATACTGAGTAGTTATCCAGCTTCCAATAGTGTCAGTCTTGTAAAGCAAAATTCCCTAAAACAGAGTGTCCTTTTCCCCTCATTACAGAACACACGATGTCTCATTATGATGAAAGGAGAAAATATCAGATGCTTTATTTATATTTACTTTTATGTATAAAGAAGGAAAATGTTTTGTTAATATTATTTTCAATATATCTATTGAAAAAGGCACTCTCAGCGTATCAGATGGTCATTGAACAATAAAAACAACATGGCAGAGGTGACAGCTTCTATGATGTAAAAAGACAAAGAAAAAATGACATTCTAATCAACTTTTACGGGAAGTCAGCCCTCGCCACAGATTAACTAGAAAAAAATTTTAAATATACAATTTCATCCACTATAATTAATTATGATACTTATTCCAGTATAGAATGCCTTAAGTTATTTTATGTAAATAAAATATATCTATATATTTTAATCAGAATTCTAAGAGATTTGGAGACAACCCATTACAGAGCCAGAGGTCTTGAAAGGAGGTGGACAGGTAGCTGGAAGAACCCTCAATTAAATTAGCCACCATTATCTTCAAGGGTATTCTTAGTTATTTGTACAAACATTTCATAAGTCCTCTGTTATCGATAATTAGATATTCTACTCCATTATATTCTGAAATTTCAGTATTTTAAGAGTTAAAAAAAGTTATCTAACCTTCTTAGTGCTCTCATAAAAATGTATATTGTGTTACCTTTTGAAATTTTTATTTGAAATTTTATTCGTTTTCAGTATGGTTAGTTATTAACTGTGTTAAAGTTGCTTCTGTGCTTTGGATTTCACAGAGTGAATGGAAAAGATTCTGTTTACTAATAATATTATAGCCCTTGACTGTTTACAAGGTGCTTCCGCATCCATCGTTTTCTTTCATCTTCACAGGAACTCAGTGAGGAAGTTATTATATCCTCTTTCTCCTGAGAAATCTGAGACTCAGTTTCGGATTAAAAGACTTACCGAAACACACACTTTTAAAATAAAGTGATAACTCTTTGATTTTAGAAGGAAAGTTGATAGAAATGTCTAAAATTTTTTTAATTTAGATTAATTGCCAAATTAATTTGCAAGGACACAATTTGCTTAGAATTTTTTTAAATATAATGATTCAAAAATATCATTAATTTAGTCTAAATCCACAAGACTTCAATCGTAAGCTTTTTATGTGCTACATGTTTGTTTGTTTGTTTGTTTTGATATTAGTTAACGTATTACAGAATCTTTTAGGGGAAAATGATTACGTTTTCCAGTTTTAAATCATTATTTAAGGTCATGCCTAAACAACTTTTCTTTGAGAATAAACACATTCTAGTTGAAAATAACACAAAGGTCCAGCAAGGATAAATAGAAAAACAATGCCCCACACCTGTCCTTCTAGAAGGTTAAAGACTTTTTTTTTAATAAGGAGAATTTTTGAAAGTGAAATGGGGTATCGATTTCTGACTATATGTGTAAGTTCTGGTGTAAACCTGCCCCTCCTCCCCACAATCCCAACCTCTGTTTGCACAGATTCTACCCCAATCACAAAAGGCAAAGGAGTTCATCACTTTGCTTTATTAAATCTACATATAGCCATGGAATCAATTCTTGAAGGCAAATCTCTTTTCCTTTCTTCAGCTCTCCTCTTATGGTCTCACTGACCAGCCATCCAACCCTGGGTGTTAAAATGCCCTAAGATACGCTACTGGTTGCATCTGATGTGTATGTGTGTGTGTCTGTGTGTAAGTGTGTGTGTATAACAGACAAAGTCTTTAACATACTTTAGAGACAAGTTGTCTGGAAAAGGAAACAATAAAACATTTTCCTCAGGAAGTGGAGACTAATAAGAAAATTAGGGATTAAAATTGAGTTATAAGTGTATTAGAGACATATAACCTATGATTTTGACACGTATTCCAAGTATATGTGGCAGGTATAGTACTGAAAAATCAATAAGCTACAGAATCCCTTTTAAAATTAGTAGTAATTAATAGTAATTCACACTACAGTTATTTTATTATTCCATTAATAATGTGACATTTTTGAGAGGTAAGATTTCAAGTTAGTTCAGTGCTAAGATTTTTTTAAACAGTGATTTCCCAAAAACTTGGATGAAATTTTATTTTCTAATGGAATAATGAGAGCTATTATAGACATATATGATAAGATATTCCAAATATCCAAAAAGTTTAAAGCCCTTTAAAACACAGTGAGGAATAAGTAAGTTCAGACAATGAAAGTATTTCTACACACCCCCATATTAACACTTCAGCCACCAGATTCAGTCTATAATTGAAAAAATGTCTCTACATTTAAAGTTTATTCACACAAAGCAACGACCACAAAGAGGCAGTTTGGAAACATCTTTTTCTCTTGGCAGGTTCTGTCTTGTAAGGAGCACTGAACACTTGACCCCCAACACTCACCAGCTGCAGCCTTTCCTCAATGTTTCCCTTAAAAAGTTTTTAATAAGAATAAAAACCACACCTACCTATACATCTTACTTTTCGGGGAGGAAAGGAATGAAGTAATTGTGGGTCTGAATACCCATATTGGGTCAGTATTTTGTGATTAGTCATCTCACTAATTGTTGCAGGCTTATATGTTTGTATTATTTCATCATAATTTGCTATAAACTCTTTATTAAAAGTGACTGTGAGATCAGTCCACATCATCTGCCTTTTGACTGTCCTGTTCTTCAATCATCTCTTAATCCAGGAATAATAATGCAGAACATCGCAGGGACTGAGCCTAACCCTCAACTCTCTGATCTCAGCACATGCATCTTAAATCCTTTGCTGGATCTAGTGCCTAAAAAGCTGGCGCACACTCACCTTTGAATCAGTTTTAATCCAGCTTTGTTTTTATTAAACAGTACTGATGTCCTCAGATAAGGCATACCAAGGATAACAAAAAGAATAGTAAGAGTTTCTACTGTCTGTGTGGTTGTTTTTAAAAACCCAACATCTTGGCCTTTCCTCCGTGTTTCTAGTCAGTCTCTTATTAAATAGGAACCTAACCTTTTACCTGATAGATTAGGCAAATAAAGGTAGAATAATCTGATGCTGCAACTCCTTCTCATATCTCATATCTTGTTTTAAGAGCGAATCAAAACCTGTATCTTTTGCCATTAAATACAATTTTGCAACTAGTTGGGTAGCTGGATTATAGTATTTGTAAATAAATAGAGCCTTCTTTACTTTAAAAAGAGCATTCATGTCTCCGATTTTTTAATCTTATAACAATCCTGGGAATAATTGTCTTCATTTTGTAGATGAGGAAACTGAGACTCAAAGAGATTGAGACTTGCTCAAAGAACGAAAGCCGATAATTATTTGGTCAGAACTTCTCCAACCCAGATCTTCTTACTGTCAGTCCAGTGATTGTTTTCTATTTTAAATAGAAATTTTGGCAGCCTTTTAACTGTCCCCAAACTTGAATAAATAAATTAATACATACATAAAAATTACATGACAGGGGGAGAATGGATAAGAATAAAGAACAAGCCAAAAATTAAATTCAAGTTTTTGTAAAAATATTCAATCCTGAATTGATAGGAACCCAAGATGTGGGAATAGTCACCTGAGACACTGAGACAGGAGACAGGAGCGTGAGACAGAGAAAGACAGGAGAGAATCTCTAAATTACTAAGTTGTCAGGAACCAGTGTCCTTGGAGAATATTACCTCATCTGTCCAAAGACATGGCTCTAAGTTTATAGTTTGTTTTTGGCCTTGGATTTTAAGGCCAAACAGTTTGAAAACGTTAACTTATTTCTTTTTACAAGAACAACATACTCGCACGCCCTCCTTTTTTCTGGAAATAAGAATAATCTAGGGTTAAACCATTTTGACTCTTTAAGGTCCCTGGTATATCTAGCTCACTCATCTCTCTTTCGATTACGTTATCATGAGTACAGTTATTTCTAAATCGCTGTTTTGATCTTGTCCTGGGCTTTGGCACCGGAGACCCCTTTAAATCCTCTTTGGTAGCAGCCAAGCTTTAATGCTGTCATATCAAAACAACTGCCAGGGGAGAGGAAGGAGTAAAGCTTTAGGACCATCAGATATTTGGGAAAATATGGGATTGGGTCCATGGAACCACACCCCTTCCTAGTCTATGATATTTATTATTCTATGGTAGTAATAAATAATTTCTTCTTGATAGCATTTATTTACTAGGACTGTATTTGCCAACTCCAGTATGTATCACTATATGAACAAATTAGAAACTTTGGAATAACTTTGAACCTTCTCACAATTTCCCAAACGGTAAATGGTCCACTTGTCCATTATTGGGCTTTAAGATGAACCTAGACATATTCCCCAAAGGCAATAAACCTGCCTGTCATTCTTTTTTTTAATTTAAAGGAGGTAGAGAAAAGAGAAAGCTGTGAAATTGTGTGGATATAATAATAGTTCTCAAGGTAAGAGGAAGAGAGGATGTGGACAACCTCTATTTCACCCATGCTTCTCCCTAAATAGATGTTTAAAATGTTAAACTTTGGTAATGAATGAAAATTAGAAATCAGAAAGTTCAAACAATGAAAATCTTGGAGATGAAAATCATAGTGCTGATCTTACCGGATTAATAGGATTGGAAGAGTCAGAGCTACTCAAAGTACCGTCCCTGAAATATCAGCACCTGCATCTCCAGGGAGCTTGTTCGAAAGGATGAGTCTCTGGGCCCACCCCAGACCTTTGGAATCAGAGTCTGCATTTTGCCAGGGAGGCTGGGTGATTTGTGTGCATAATAAGGTTTCAGAAGCACTAGTCTGTACCACTCCTATTCTCTGATCAGAATGTATCCCAACCAAACATATTTTACGTGTTTCCAGAAGACAGAGGCCCTCCTGAGTAATGCACTATGTTATTCTTACCAGGACATTCTTGTGTTCTTAAGGACAAAAGAAATGCATCCTTATACGAAGTCCCTGCACTGCCTAGCACACACCGTCTGTCTGTGGCAGCCACACCAGCAGATGTCTGTGATGTCCACCTCAAAAGATTAAAGATATTCTTCCCAACTTTTTAGGTTTCACACAGTAACTATTATAAGTTTAGCGCCCATAAAATTGTCAAAAGCATCCGTAACTTATTTCCTATTTAGCTTGTATTATCTCTTGTGAAGCAGATTCCATAAATCAGCAACAACAGTCAATCTTATTATTTCCATTTCCCTTTATTCGTTACACACTCATGAAACATCATGGGCATCTGCTAGGGGTTGGGTTCCGTGATCAGCATATCACTGTTGTAGAGAGAGAGCATGTGTCCTTGCCACCCTGGGGGGGTGTCAAGAATACGTACAGAGAATTCAAAATGGTTTGCAATAGAAGTATGAGCGTGGAACATTTAGTGCACAACTAAATTTCTCTGTGGCTGTAGATGCTGGAGTCTTGAAGAATGAGTGGGATTTTGCCACCAGAGAGGGAGCAGTGGTATCCTGGCAAAGGAGGTGGCAGCTCCTCTGCGTGCTGGGAATGTGAGCAGAGTGCGGGGAAGTTGTAGGAAGTGAGTTTGTAGAGTGAGGAGGGGCCTAAAGGACCTCGCATGCATGCCCTTCATTCTGTACTTCATGGGAAGCCTCTGACTTTTTTTTTTAAGCAGAAGAGTGAAACAGATTCCATTTATAAAGGGGACAGTACAGTGCTGTGCGGCACGATTGAGCAGAGATGCAGGAAATGAGTATAAGAACAGTCCGGGGAGATGCAGTAAGTGGACAATTTGAGGCGTCGGCCGTTTGGTTAGAGGAGAGAGAGCAACTTTGAGAGAAGATGCAGCAGGGAGATCGTCAGGACTTGATGGGTAACGGGACACGGGGATCAAAATATCAGATAACGTTGAGGTTCTAGTTTAGCTGCTGGCAGGACCGGGCTGCTGAGGTAATACTGATGTGCACTGATTTCAAGGGAGCCCTTCAGCAGCCTCACCAGGAGCTGCTGTGCCCTTTCAGACAACAAACATGGAAACCAAGGCTCAGAGCAGTTCCGCTTACTTCATCTGCCCGCAGTGGCAGTGGTACCCAGGGTTTCCGACAGAGGAAGGAACCCAGATTCAGATTCGAGCCTGACTCCTGAGTCTGGCTTGGCGAGGCCAACCGTGAGCCACTCCACACCGTTGAGGGTTAGGTGCCTGGGAAAGGAAGGAAGATGGGTCTGGAGCTAGTAATCAGCCTTGAGGGTTTGGCCAATAACCACGCCCAACTGCCTTGCCCAGTTCAGAACATTTAGGGATTTTTCTGATGGGAGACATTTCTGATTACCTTCCTCTTCCTATAAGCTTCTTGAAAACAGTATAATTAAGCAAATATTTATTTAGTGCCTATTTTATGCAAGAACTAAAAAAGTCTATGCAGGGGATATAAAGAGTAAAAAAGTAATCTTGGTCTACGGGGCACTTTCTTGAGTAAATTCATGTTATGTAAGCCTCGTGAAGAGCTTTTTTTTAGGGACAAGAAAAAATATAAAAATAGCTATAATTCAAGTGAGATAAAGTACAGAAGAATCAAAGTCTCTGGTTTCGCCGGAGGACTGTGATTCTGCCTTATCCGCCTCTGATGTCCCCAGGGAACTTACAATAGGCACTTAATAAACACTAGCTCATTGACTGACGGTGTACAGAGAGAGCTCAGATAACAGACCATCTAAGTAAACACCACCCCGCTGCAATCCTATTAAGAATCTCCCTGGGGAAAGTCAGGCAGCATCCTTCCTCTGTCAGAACACCTCCTGCTTTTTAAACTGCGCCTTTGCCCTACAGTTTAATGGCTTTATCAGATAAATCCTTATTTTACTGAGTCACAGTCTCCTTCCCTATAACGCCGTGCCAACCACTGAGACTAGCTGGGCTAGCCAGAGGGCTTCAATCCCTCTTTTATCTGCTAAGGGGCCTTAACAATATTTGGTGTCACCCTTCCTAGCACACCCTGGGTTTAACATTGGCCAGTTGTCCCCCACCTGATGTGATGGTCACGGGCCTCAGTGCCTGTCTTCTGGTCCCCAGGGCTTGCCAGTGTGGAGGCAAAGCCTCTTGGGTGCTGAGGGTTGAAGTTAATGCACAGGTGAGGCAGATTCCCGGATGTGAAGCCCAGGAGATGAAATAGGTCCTTCCCCTCTGTCTTCCTCAGTTTCCTCATCTGTAAAAGATCCCTTCTAGTCCCAACGTTCTGTGTCTCGCCATGGCTTATTTTCTCCATTCAAGTCCCTGCTGAAATATCACTTCCTCAGAGAGGTCCTCCCTGACCACTCAGCCTAGAATCGCTCTGTCCCCCCAGCTTGCCCCTCTCTGTGGCTCCCCTCCAGCCTCGTCACCAGTTTCATTTTCGTCATGGTGCTACTGCTCTCTGGAATCAGTATGTGTAGTTTTTTACTTATTCATCATCTCTCTCTTACCCGCCGAAGTGTAAGCTTTGCAAGCATGAGAACCTCATGCACACATCTTGTTCACTACTGTATTTCTAGATATCAAGCGGTGCCTGGTACAGAGTAAGTGCCCCAAACTGTTTGTTGGATCAGCCAATGAGATCTGCATTTCCATCATGCTTGCTGTCCTAAAAAAACTTTCTGTTCTCATTGCCTTGTGGATGAGTACCGCTTTTTATTACATCACTAGAAGCTCTGTTATAAAACATTTCTTTGATCAAAACTTATGGAAGATGCAGCCCATGTGTTCAGCAGACATAGCTGGCAGAACTACCAAAGCAAGTTTTTTTTTTTAATTAATTTATTTTATTTATTTATATTTGGCTATGTTGGGTCTTTGTTGCTGCGCGTGGGCTTTCTCTAGTTGCGGCGTGCGGGGGCTAATCTTCGTTGCGGTGCGCGGGCTTCTCATTGCGGTGGCTTCTCTTGTTGCGGAGCACAGGCTCTAGGTGGGCGGGATTCAGTAGTTGTGGCACATGGGCTCAGTAGTTGTGGCTCGTGGGCTCTAGAGTGCAGGCTCAGTAGTTGTGGCACACAGGCTTAGTTGCTCCGCAGCATGTGGGATCTTTCCGGACCAGGGCTCTAACCCGTGTCCCCTGCATTGGCAGGCGGATTCTTAACCACTGTGCCACCAGGGAAACACCCAAAGCAAGTTTTAAAACCAGGTTTGTCCTGAGAACAGGAATATCTTTGAACTTGAATAATTTAAGTACCTGATTTTGTTAGTAGGGTAAATAGAACTAAAAAAGCCTTTTAGATTTTGAAGTTCCTTTGAGAAGGTAGTATGTCTGCCCTGAGATAGATGGAAAGGACATAGTCAAGGTTGTCGCTGATGGATGAGTGATAAGATTGATCACTTTTTAGAATCTTTTGTTCCTGCTACAGTATTTTGCTTTTTCTTTTAGTTTTATCCTTGCTGTCACTAACACACAAAACCAGCAATGGTCTCATTTCAGAAGATGTAGTGATTATTCAGTTTGGCCCATCGGTCAATCAATATTTAGTGCACACTTAATTTGTGTATTACAAAATATCTGAAATGATTGCTAATTTTTCTCCCTTAGACTCTTATCTTTCAGAGCCTGGCGTCTGTCCTAATGACCCTGCCGAGGTCACATCTTTGCTTTCTCTGCTGCTTTTTCTTGCCTGTGGGTGAGCTCACGGCCTGCCTCTCCCTTGCCCACGCCTGTGTCGTCAGCCTCCTTGTCATATTATCCCTCTGTCTTGGGATTCCTCTCGTGGTGCTGCTTGCCAGAAAAGTGCCTGGGAGCCTCTGCTACGTGACATTTGGCAGGTGTGGCTTCATCAGAAAGTTCATAAGTTTTGTCTAGCCTATCCATTGGGACATAGCTTATAAAGGGGTCTGATCTTGTCAAATTTTCTTCATAACTTCTGTATCTGTCTCTTGTCAAATGCAATGGTTTCTTGTCAAATTTTCTTCATAACTTCTGTATCTGTCTCTCTTCGTTTCCTGCGCACTTACCACAAACAACCCCTTACCAGAAATTTTGACAAAATAGTTGACCTCATGCATCCTTTCCTTTGAAGCAACTACTGGTGTGTGTGTGTGTGTGTGTGTGTGTGTGTGTGTGTGTGTGTGTGCGCGCGTTGCCTTTCCCCAGTATGTCTCACCACCTTCCCTGTATCCAGCGGATCCCATTTCCCACCCTGACAACTGAACTCCTGCTACTTCCCGCCTTGGCCTGCGCTCCTTTATGTTTGTCATAACACGAAGAGAACACCTTCCTCTTTTCTCCTCTTTTCTAATACTTTATCCAGTATAAGAATTAGCTTTTAAAAACTGCATCAAGATGGCCAGCAACTCAAAAATTATTTGATGCCAGCTGGAAATTCTGCTTGACTCATCTCATTTCCCTCTGTTTTCTTCCATCTCTTCATTACTTAGGTTTTGTCATTTTATTGTACCTGTGTTACTATAATCAAGGTGTTATCTTCGATTCCTCTCTTTTCCTCACTTCTTACCTCCAACTCACCTGCACATTCTGGTGGCCCTGCCTGTAAAACATATTCCCCATCTCTTCACTACTGTCCATCTCTGCCACGAGGTTTAAGCCATCAGCATGTCTACCGTGGAGAACTGTAGTAGCCTTGCCTTCATCTGATCTTTCTGCTTTTACAGAGATGAGCTTGGTTTTTGCTTTGACAATGATCCCTTCCCTAAAACCCATTTTCTACACAGTAGACAGAGTTACACCAAAAAACCGTGGACCAGATCACGGTCCTGGCCTGCTTAAAGGGCTTTCCATCACACTCAGGATAGAATCCTAACTCCTTCATATGGTCTGCACGGCTGTGTGTGATCTGCCCTTTGACCTCCACTCTCCCCTTCACCCACTCTGTTCCACACTGATAGCCTTTCCTCTCCATAGTGCCCCAGGCCTACTGCCAACTTAGGGCCTTCGCACCTGCTGTTTCTCTGCAGGAATGCTCTTTTCCCTGCCATTTGTTTCACTGCTTCCTTTCCTTCATATCTCAGAGTAAATGTCATTTTCTCCAAGAAATCTTATCTAAATATACCATCTAGAGTGGCCCTCACCACACTGTCTTTCACACAGGCATCTTTTAATTCTCTGCATAGCAATGACTACCAGCCAATAGTGCTTTCTGACTTATGCATCTGTGTCGTGCTATCACCCCCATGAGAACATGGATTCACGAGATCATCCCTGGCCCCAGAAGAGGGCCTTGCGTGTAGCAAGGACTCATTACATATATGTTAAGTAATAAAATAGTGAATGAGTGATACGGACATGATTGGACTCTGGTGTCTGGGTTGTGTAACTTTTGTCTTTATGAGTAGATTATAAATTCCTAGGATATTTCTTTTGAGCCCTTATGTCACCCAGTTCAGTTTAGAATATGGAGTCAGTGCTTGGAAAATTCTTATTCTCTTGATTTTTAGCTCTTTTGACCATATTTAGTTTTTGGTATCCTAAGAAATCTATGGAGTATCTTACTGAAAAGTTCCCTTCTTGAATAAAATAACTGTAAAAGTATCAAATCTATAATTCATATACTATAGTCCCAGCCTCCAGGAGGTCTACAACAACTCACCTCCAGTGTTTTAATGATTATTTCCAAGAAAGTAGAATTGGGTTTACTTGCCAGTAGAATCTCACATTAATATTCTTCTGTAGTGTTACCATGGCTGTGGAAACCCTTTCTCAAGGTTAACCTACAACAGTGGCCGTTCAATACATGAAATGGACGGACGTGTTTCCGTAAAGGTAGGTTGAGTTTTCTTTACTTCTGCCCTTAACCTGTTATTTCTCATCTTAGAATTAGATACAGAGGAGCCCAAGTTGCATCGTGTCCTTGAGGAACTTAGCTTCTGCCCTGTGCTACCAGCTTTTGTGAGAAACAGGCTGAACTAACCCTAGACTCAGGGGCTCGCAGCTACAGGGTACCCTGGAGAACACCTGGGCCAACAAGCCATCGACATGAATAGTTCTCCTGCCTGCAGTGGAAGTGTCTTGACTCTCGGTCTGTGGTTTTTCCACTGAACCATGCATCTTGACCTTGGGGGTGGTGGGAGGCTCTGTGTGGAAAAGAAGAGTGATCTTAGAAAACGTAGCTTGTCTTGATGAAATATTTGTGCTTGCCTCTGCGGTCTTTCTCTGTGATCTTAGGGACATGATGTGAAATTTTAAGGACCCTCTTCAGAATGCAGTTCCCTGCTGATCTCTCTTTACCTCTGCCTAAGAATATTTTCTTCCTTACTTCTTACTAGACCATAAACACCTCAAGAGGAGAGTATGTCTTGTGTTACTGGCACACCGTTCTGTGGCCAGCACATGGAGGGGGCTCAGATGACATTTGTTTACTGATGCAGTTCTACTTCTCTGCCTCAACTCCCTGACCTCCCCACCTCCATCTCCCTTCCCCAAATCTAGTTCATTCTTCTCCCTTCATCCTACTTCCACTCTGATTCCCATTCTGTCCTCACCAGCTCTCGGTGACTCTTCACTCCAACTCTGTTAAGCACCTATTATCTCAACTACCCTTTTCCTCTTGGTATGCGTTAGCTCACACTGGAGGGCACTTTTATGCATGATTAATGTCCGCTTGACTCGATGGTAAAGAGTGGGACGGTATGGCTGTGTATTCAGTATTGTTGTACTCTCAGTGTATTTTTGGCGTGTTTTACACAGCAGGGACTCTGCTGACCATGACGATTCACTTTTGAGGCTGATAATGTGCTGCTGTTAGATGCTGCTGGTACATTGCCACGTTCCATCTTAGCTAAGTTTCTGTTGAGGATGGCGTGTGTCGTTTCTTAACTGCTTTGGAGAACATTGCACAGGAAGTCATTTCCATTTTGTTGCAGATCAACAGGAAATAAGGCTTAGTTGCCAAACTAAAGTAAGAAAAGCAAGCGAGCATATTCCTCCTCCCTTAGGGGCTTTCATTATTCCAGGAATCATTAGCTTCTCCCAAGACAGTGGAAATGAGCCCAGGTATCTCAATTGCACCTACAGAGGAAATTTGGAGAGGAGGAGGATATTCAGTATCTTGTTCCAGCTTTATTTTGCATTATCTTCTAAATTGCTTTTGAATTTATCATATCTTCGAATCACCTAACTAACAGATGCATTTTAGGAGATCTGCTCCTTCCTTTAGTAAAATGAGTGTGGCTTCCTGAATCAAAGACTACTCTCTATCTCTAGTACATTTATTTTGGCCATTTCTATTGTTCATGATTCTTTCCATTGGCATTAATTATGGTAGGAATACAGGGTCACTTCCTTTCAAACCTTATCCTCTTTCAAGCTGTTCTTATTATGTAGGCTTGGCCATCTTTTAAAATTAGAGTGCCCTAGCCTTGGCCCTGCTGTGAACTGCACACCATGAGGATCAGAGGGAAGGAGATGACAGAATGGAAACTGTATTCAGATCTTTGGCATGTTTTAATTTTACATTGCTTTTTCATACTAATTTAATTTCCTTCCAGAATGAAAGTTGGCAATCATTTAGAGACGTGGTAGAGGAGGTCGGAATCATTGCAGCTGAAATGCCTGTGAAGGTCCCTAATCCATAGATTATTGACATAATGAACTCTAAAACCCTTAATAATCATTCCACTCTGTAATGACAGCCTGCATTTAGAGAGCTTTAGCCTATGTGTTCTGTGCCCAAGGCTGGCTCTGCTCTGTTGGGCTATAGGCGTTAGAAATATTGCAGCTCACCCAGCACGGGCAGGAAACCACTCCTTAGCGCAGACCAGAAGCCCTTGACTTCTACCTGCTTCTTTCACCCTTTTCAAATATGGAAACATACCAAACCACAGAATGCTCTATTTCCCTCAAATTTGCAACCATAGTAGAGGCTACTTGTATATTTATAGGAACAACCAACTAATTTCAGTTAACATTTTCATTGTTTGCAAAAGACGGCAGAACAAAACGACTTCTGGGAATTCAGCTTTTTTCACTTTTTTCTGCCTTGAGGGAATCTGTAGGTCCAGGCTGGACATTCTACTGCGTCAAGTGCACAGACAGACCCCCCCCGCGCCCCCCCCCCGACCCCGCCACCTCTCCTTGCTCACAGATCACATCCTGGCAGGCACGGGGGCCATCCCCCCCCGACCAAGGCTACGTTTTTTTTTTTTTCTTTACAGCTAGATCAGATGCTTCAGATTTATTATCAGATGTGGCATGGATGATTCAAACAAAAACAAATGCCCTTGAGTTTAAAAATAGAAGTTAAAAGACTAAATATTTGCACTTAAAAAGGAAAAGAAAATAACAGAAATCTCTGCGGCAGACCATTCCTTGAAATTATCCTCACTAAATTATAATCATGCACTTTCCACTCTCTGTAATTAAACATTAGATTTTATTTATTCCAGATGCATTTGTCTCAAGTAAATTCAGAACGCCCCATCCTTCTTTTTGGTCATTGTAAGTTCATTTCACGTTTGTGGCCTACACGTGATTGGGCGCATTGGATAGTTTTTAAGTGCATTTTAATGACTCTATGAATTTTCTTTTTAATTGTATGCTATGTGTGGCCTGTTCATCCTGATGAATCTGATTATTAAGTTTTACACCATGTAATGTCTATAGGAGCTCGATGACATTGTTTACAAATACGTTCACATGTTCTACAAGGAATTTGCAGAATCTTGGTGGTTGGTGGTAAAGGGATGGAGGAATTTGCTTTGATCATATAACTCACAGGTAGGTAGAGCTGCCGGCTGCTGTTCTGAGAAATCTACAGAACTGAGAAAGGTTGCAATGCCTTAAGTTATATGATATCTTCTATTCACAGAGCCTTGGAAGTTCCATGACAACCTTTAAGAACTTTTTATTTACCAGCCTTGCCAATTTCTTAGATTAGTGAAATGATGTAACTAAACAGCAGTCTATAAATATTAAACGCAAGCATTTTAATGGTTTGAAATATTCACTACTCTTAAGACAAGATTCTCAATTAGGATTTGTGGTTAAATTCATTGAATACCTATTTCAAAGTAAAAAAAAAGTTAACCAGATTTATTTACTTACTCTCATTGTTTACACAGTTTCAAATAATAAATTTTTTTTTTTTCTTGCGATACGCGGGCCTCTCACTGTTGTGGCCTCTCCTGCTGTGGAGCACAGGCTCCGGTCGCGCAGGCCCAGCGGCCATGGTTCACGGGCCCAGCCGCTCCGCAGCATGTGGGATCCTCCCGGACCAGGGCACGAACCCGTGTCCCCTGCATCAGCAGGCGGACTCTCAACCACTGCACCACCAGGGAAGCCCTCAAATAATAAATTTTTATTTTCACTAAGTGAATCAGTGGATTAACCAAGATGATAAGTTGACTATGTAACTGAAGATAAATTTTGCAAAATGACGGTAGTAGAGCTGCTGCTGACTCCCTGGGGAAAGTTTTATTTGCTTTTAGGCCTATTGTGGTTTTTTTGTGGTGATAGAGGTCATCCTGGGCGGTTAGTTGGTACACTGATAAATTATTCCAGGCCCCTTTAATTTTTTTTCTTGCATACCATTTGACCATTTTACAATTCTCAAGCATTTCCACAGGTTTGTGGGAAAAGGTTGTGTCAGGTCAGTTTGACTGTTTAAAAGCCACGTAGAATAAAATTTGGGGCTTCCCTAGTGGCACAGTGGTTAAGAATCCACCTGCCAATGCAGGGGACACGGATTCGAGCCCTGGTCCGGGAAGATCCCACGTGCTGCAGAGCAACTAAGCCCGCGAACCACAACTACTGAGCCCAAGTGCCACAGCTACTGAAGCCCGCGCACCTAGAGCCCGTGCTCCACAACAAGAGAAGCCACCGCAATGAGAAGCCCGTGCACCACAATGAAGAGTAGCCCCCGCTCGCCGCAACTAGAGAAAGCCCGCGGCATAGCAACGAAGACCCAACACAGCCAAAAATAAAAATAAATTAAACAAATAAATTTTTTTATAAAAGGTCATGTTACTGCTGAAAATAAAGTCTTAGAATTATTTATGTGTTTTCAGTTACCCATTAGCTGCTCTACTCCCTACCCATTCTGGGACAATACAAATGCTTTATATCTCTACATTGGCATTTTGATTAAAACTGATCTTCAATTCACCCACTGCGGTCCACGCTCCGCGTTCTCTCCGTGGGGTAGGGCAGCAGAGAGCCCAGCAGGGAAGGAGGCAAATGGGAGAAGCAGCTCCAGTCATCACAGCCCTCAAACATTCAAAAGCAGCCCCCCTCCACCCTTCTAGAGCTGTAGTGTTCACTCGCTCGCCAGAGAGGGGGCAGCAAATATGAAAATAAAATTGCATATTTAAAAGGTTCTTTTAGCACCATTGCTCTTGCACCTTTACTCTAACATCAACTAATTGGATTCATATAGTGTATCTAAATAGCTTGAATTTAGATATCTGTGTGTGTGTGTGTGTGTGTGTGTGTATAGTCTAAACTAATAATAGTTTAGTTTATTAGTTAAACTAATAAACTTTAATAATATTTAAAGTTATTTACTTTTCAGTGCCCAAACCTGTCTCTACCTTTCCAGGTATAGAATACACTGTTAATCTCTTTGGACAATTATATTTCAAAACAATTTCTCCTTTTAATCCAGAACACATTGGTATTCCAAAGGATAAAACTACCTCATATCTCCAATAATCTGGATTCCCAATAATCTAGATTAAAGTTTGAGGTATATCAAATCATTAGGTCATTTTTGTTTTCTCACTTCAGTTTTGGTAGGATAGGAAGGAATGTTCAAATATGGGGAAGGCCTCTGACAATATGAACAATCTCAGAGTTTTAGATTAGCATCTATGAACATGATTCACCAGAGCTTTTCAGTCGAAACAAAGTCAGTCTTCTCAGTAATAGGATAACACCACCTAGTTTTTCTGGGCCGAAAATCATTGTGCAACCAAGTTGATTGATCTGCCTAGTAAAATAAAAATATTTGGAACTATCCTAGCAACTTTCTACTTCTGTTGGAACTAGACCCTTGACTGTAGAAAGATAGCAAGATTTCTTGCTGTGCAGACACATTTCCTAGATTATCCACAAGATGTCCATGACAGAAGTAATAATGCTGAATGAGAAATTCTAAGAAACGTTATTTACTTTAAACTTTAAACCTAGATAAGCTCTAGATACCTAGAAGTAACAAAAAGAAATGAGAGGAAAAGTTATACCATTAGAGGGCACTTTTGTAATCTTAGAAGAAAAGTCTGTTCTTATAGACTGGATTACCCAAGGCTTATTCTTAAGCAGAATGTATTTTCAGTTGTTTATTTAAAAGTGACTAATTCTTAAGCTGAATGTCTAAGAGAGAACATTATTTTTGGTAGGGAAAAAAATCTGTAAAATTCCATCCTTTAAACAATACTTACATAAAGCTTTAAATTTGAATAAGTGAATATAAATTGTGAAAACATGCACAATATGTCTGCATAATCGTTTTTTGATTAGCTATATTCAATGCTTCTTTTAAGTACATCTTGTTAAAAAAATGCTGCCTGTAACCTGATCAAATTGAACAGATTATTAGGCTTCCCTAAAAACGGAGTATGTTTTTCCCCAGCAATACATGGATGTTATTAGATAACATTTTGAAAACAATAATCCTACAGAATATAAAGTCCTGTGTTTGGGGAATCATACTAATTTTTTCCAGTTTTATTGAAAAATAATTGACATACATCACTGTATAAGTTTAAGGCATACATCCTGGTGGTTTGATTTACATACATTGTGAGATGGTTACCACAATAAGTTCAGTTAACACCCATCTTCTCCTGTAGATACAATAAAAAGAAAAGGGATCATACTCATTTTAAACACTTTTCTGAAAAGTATCTGTTTTGCCCATAGTTGATGTGGCAATTTAAATAGCTAAAATTGTTTCAGAAACGGAAAGTGTGACCTGATAGAACTTTAGCTGAGGATATACGATTTTTTTTTTTTTTAAAGAAAGCAAAAGATAGTTTAGTCTATTCCCTATTGGTGATTATCTAAATAAAAATGTCTACCTGAGCCAGTGTGAAGTCAATAAGCCAGTAAAATAATTTAACGAGTAAAATCTTAGTGTCAATAACTGTGAAGAGTATGAGATTTCACCCTCCTTGCAAGCTAACAAGTTAGCCTGCCGTAGTTTCATGGATGCTAGATGGCATGAGACTCCTGGGTCAGCGACAAAGGACTTCATTACGCAGCAATAGCAGAAGCCACAGATCCACAGCAGCAGCATTTTCTCCCACTGCCTGACCCCCCAATTCTCGTAGGATGATTGAAAGAGGGCCTGATGGCATCAGCCCATATAGTGGCGTTTATTATAAGAGAGCAGCCCTGAGCTTAGGGAACCCAGATTTTTATAATGGGTAACAATCATGCCTGCCCTTTGCTCCAGAAGCTTTATCTTCCAAGGCTGTTTACTATACAAACATCCTTGAAAAGATAACCTGGAACAAAGGCAGTCAGTTCTTCTGCTCCCCACATATGCACAAACAAGCACAGAAACCCATGGAGTATTGTCTTTTGAACACTTACTCTGCATAATCCTATCATCTGAAGTTGTTCACTTTACTAAATATTACATGGCTAAGTAGCTGACGTGGGGGAATATATAATAATCATATTTACCACACTCCTGATAGTTTCTATTTCTCATATCCTATTGTATTCACTATGTGTTCTTATGTGTCCAAGCCTCAGTTTGATCATTTTTGAGATGAGATGAGATAAATAATAGGGCCTACATCATAGGCTTGTTGCTGGCATTCATGAGATAATAGATATGAAGCACTTAGAAGAGTGCCCGGCATGCAGCACATACACAACAAATTTATTAATATTGTTATTAACTCAAAATTCATCTCTTCTTATTAGCTGATTTAATAAAGAGAAAGTTCCTCCCACAGGCAGCTGAGGATGCTGGGAAAATTCCCACCAGTCATAACATGCTAGCTGTCTAACTCTGGGGCTGACCTAAATATCCCAAATACCCAGGGGCATTGGGCAGCTTGTCCTGTTCCGCTGTGCAGTGGTACTGTGCAATTGACAGCTTTGCGGGCAAATATGGGGCTCGTGGGAGAAGGCTGCCCTTGAGCGGTTCTAGGGCAAATACGCCCAAGTATCTCACACTCAAGTGCTGCCATGGCATGTTTGCTCTAAGTTCCTAATAAATATGGAAAGCCAAATTCTAACCCTTTCTAAAGAGACATATTTTATTATCTGGCCTCTTCTGCTCTCAGGAGGCAAACTTTCAGAGATGCTACTACAAAGTAAACTGGATGTGTTTTATTATGCTGAAATAATAAGTATTTCTTTATAGGGGCGGCATATCAAATTCTATTCAGATTTTCCGTTTCTGTTGGCTGCAGGATGAAGGGCATCAGAGGAGAGGGACTGAGGTTCGTGAGTGGTGGTCCCATTCAGTCTACTCCACCATGTCCCTATTTGTTTTGAATAGGTTCACTGAGCTTTGATTTTTGATCCCCCCAGCCATCTTTTGTAGATATAACCTTTGTTTGCTTTTAGTAACTCCCATGACCTCTCGTTTACATCCCCAGCTTTCCTTGGATTCCTCCTTGACAATCACCTGGATATCTGAGGGACAGGTTATTTAATGAAACTCAAGGAGGCCTGTTCTTATTCCTAAACTGCTAGCTATTTGGGAAGAGGATTTCAGTGTTCAGTCTCAGAATCATCATTTGTTTTCAGAGTTTAGAGATCATCCATCCAAACCCTTCATAAAATTGAGGTCCAGAATTTTAAGTGAATTGCCTAAGATTACACTTCTAGTTAGCAGCTGAAACTATAAAGTCAAGTTTCTTAGCTCTCAGTCAAACTCTCATTCAATGGCAATACAATTGAGAAATAGGATGGGAAATAAATGTTTGGGCTCTGCAGTCAGATTCACTTGGGTTTATATCCTTTCTCTGCTTATGTTAAAGGAGGTTTATACCTATATAAGAATAGCACCTACTTCACAAGGTTATTGTGAATATAAATGCAACTTCGCACCGTGTTCTGCACATAGTAACTCCTAATTACTGCAGATATTTATATGGAAAATTGCAGAGCACATGGCAGAAAGCAAATTTTGAAAAAGTAAGTTAAAGGAACTTGCTGAGTAAGCTCACTGGGAAAAATTACTTCTCAAACTCTCATAGAAAAAAGAAAAGCTTATTCCCTTCCAAAAAATATTTTCAGTTGTATGAATCTATTTTTGGTAGCACTCAAAGAAAACTTAAAGTCAAGTGATGGTTTAAGTAGAGGTGACCGCATAGCTATAGCAATGACTATTTAGAAATAAAACCGGCATTCTCTTCATTTCAAATTAGTGCAAATATTTGCATTTGACTTTCTCACTATTTAAAGTACTTCAATGTAAAAACACTATATTTCCCTAATGCTTGAATTCCCTGATGTATGTTGTCAAAGAGATAAGGGAAAACAACTCCTTACCTAGTTTTTTCTGTGAGGAAAACAGGCACCAAATCCTCAAAGGAAGCAAAGCCTTTCATTAGCACTTGAGGTGAAAAGAACTCGCCTACCTGCGTCTTCCTGTTGGGAAAGGGAAACATGTAGAAGATGGTGTCCTTGAAACAATCCCTAAAGCAAGGTGCCCTAGAGAATGATCCATGATTGCTTATAGGATTTTTAATTTTATTTTTATTTTTTTGCGGTACGCGGGCCTCTCACTGTTGTGGCCTCTCCCGTTGCGGAGCAACAGGCTCCGGACGCGCAGGCTCAGCGGCCATGGCTCACGGGCCCAGCCGCTGCGCGACATGTGGGATCCTCCCGGACCGGGGTACGAACCCGTGTCCCCTGCATCGGCAGGCGGACTCTCAACCACCGCGCCACCAGGGAAGCCCTGCTTATAGGATTTTTTATGAAAGCCAGTGATAAATGTCAAAGTGTAACTCAATGAAAACTGGAGTGGTAAATATATAACTCTGCTGGAGGTTAAGACAAATGACCTAAGTATAGAACTTTCCAATGGTCTTTTTTTTTTTTTTTTTTGGCTGCGCCACAGGGCATGTGGGATTTTAGCTCCCCGACCAGGGATGGAACCCTCTCCCCCTGCATTGGAAGTGTGGAGTCTTAACCACCGGACCACCAGGGAAGTCCCCAGTGGTCTTTCTTGATTTGAAGTGGGAATCCAAGCCCACTTTTTAATATGGTAAAAGTTTATATATAAGTGTTGTGTTGAAGAGTCTGGTAAATCTGTAATATTAGACACTGGCAAATAACTCACCTTGGGATTTTAGACAAATTGCTTATCCTATAAGAAAGTTAAACTTTATAATCTCTTAAAATCTCTGATTTATGAAAATCTGATTTGCAGAATAATTCTATATATGATCCTTAATCAAATTTTAAGGAAGAAGAAAAGTAACTGTGTAGTGGTAATTTTCAGGCTCTCAGTGGGTCTCTGAGACTTATGTTATGGTTTAAGCTTTGAGACATTTGTATGGAGATGTCTACAATGACCATATTGGCTTCTGCCATAATGAAGGGGGAACTTTTCTCCCTGAATACCCAAGGAAGTCAAGGCACCAAGAGTCCTTTTGTTTCAAAATCTTTTTAATATCTGAAATTCTGGTGAATTCATTATCAACTTGTTGAAATACTTTGAAAAAAAAGAACTGGAAAGTCGCCTTAAAGCTCATGTGCATGTATCCAAAATACATAATACAGCTCTTTCTGTCAAAACCAAATAGTGTGAACCCTTCAGAAAGTTCGCAACTTGCCCAAGTGTTTTGCCTGTAAAATTAATGTAAGCAATTCTTTTTTGTTGCCCCAGGATGGTGCCTCTCCACTGGTGTATGCTGTGGCTGCTGTTACCACTCAGCTCCAGGACCCAGAAGTTACCCACTCGAGATGAGGAACTCTTTCAGATGCAAATTCGGGACAAGGCATTTTTTCATGATTCGTCAGTAATTCCAGATGGAGCTGAAATTAGCAGTTATCTCTTTAGAGACACACCTAAAAGGTATTCTCCCTGCAGGACTTCCTTTATCAATAAGCTCAGAACGGGTGTCTCTGAAAAAGAAAGTGACCTTTTAGACTTAGTTTAGGTAATTTGCAATCAACCTCTGGATAGCATTGCCTATTTTTCTCTAAGTAAGAAAATAAAACGGCAGTGCAACGTCTAGCCATTAGACGTCTCTTTGATTCTCGCTGATTGTGATCTTTTGGGTGGAGAGAGAAGTCCTTGCATGTCTAACGTTTTGGAATGGTCATTTTCTTTTCTTCAGGATGGTAGGAAATTTCTAAGAATGACTTTACAGGATTAATGCAATTAATTGAACACATATGATTCTTCAAGGGTTTGCACTGGCTTGTAAGGATAGTATTTCTTCGATCAATATGATTGGTTCTGAAAGCATCAAACCAAACAGAGATAAAAACTGGCCCCTCGGGCTTCCCTGGTGGCGCAGTGGTTGAGAGTCCGCCTGCCGATGCAGGGGACACGGGTTCCTGCCCCGGTCCAGGAAGATCCCACATGCCGCGGAGCGGCTGGGCCCGTGAACCATGGCCGCTGAGCCTGCGCGTCCGGAGCCTGTGCTCCGCAACGGGAGAGGCCACAACAGTGAGAGGCCCGTATACCGCAAAAAAAAAAAAAAAAAAAAAGAAAAGAAAAAAAAAAACTGGCCCCTCACTTATCTTCACTCCAACATCAACATATTGAACTCACATAATGCTTCTCTAAGTATTTTGACCTTTAAAACTTACATATATCAACATATATCAATCAATCAATCAATCATATAAACTAATTATATTTAAAGTTACTTACTTTGCAGTACCCAAACTCCTCTTTATCATATTTCAAAAACAGTTTCTCCTTTTAACCTAGGGCACCTTGGCATTACAAAGGATAAAACTATGTCATGTCATCAATAATCCATTTTCCAAAGATTGAGGTGTATCAAATTATTGTCGTCTTTCTCTTGTCACTTCAGTTTTTTTTTTTTTTTTTTTCTTGGTACGCGGGCCTCTCACTGTTGTGGCCTCTCCCGTTGCGGAGCACAGGCTCCGGACGCCCAGGCCCAGCGGCCATGGCTCACGGGCCCAGCCGCTCCGCGGCATGTGGGATCTTCCCGGACCGGGGCACGAACCCATGTCCCCTGCATCGGCAGGCGGACTCTCAACCACAGCGCCACCAGGGAAGCCCCGTCACTTCAGTTTTAATTGACAATAAGAATGGAACGTGGTGCTCCTCTTCCACTGAATGGCACAGACATGTTACCATCCGGTCAGTCTGTGTGAGAGTAGATAATCAGTTTTCCTATTTTGACTGGTGTGACCTATTGTTTGGGTATCATTTCAGCACCATCTGAATGAAATTATTTGTTTGAATGGAAGTAATAGATTAGGAACTGATTTGTCAGTAATATATAAAATAATTATGACTCTTTCAATGACATTCCTAAGACTGAAGGCACAAAATGCAAGGATGATTACACTAAAGGAACTTGATGTCTTAGTATTTACAGAGACTTAGTCTGTGAAAACAAGGAAGGGTAGAGGAGGCAGTTTTAATGATTCAAATTAGTCTTAAATATCAGCTGAATTCATGCCGAACCATTTTGCTTGTCATATTCTTTTGTCTCTTGAAACTTTTGAGTGAATCCAAATTTTTCTTTAAAAAATTACTTTGATTTCCCAAATGTACTTGTGCACTGCTTTGCAGTGTTCTTTAAAACACAGCATTCCTCATTATGTAATCATTTCACTTAATCAAATAAATGGTTTATCTTTGATCTTCCAGTCTCTTAAAAACTAAGTAAGTTTTAGTTCTAAGCGCTGTCTTAAAATTACATTTTTTTTTCTTTGAAGCAACATGTTTTTATTATAAGACATTTCAAAACAACACATGCTCCTTTCCTCCTTCTGTTTTTATTTCTTTCATTTGTTCATTCTTTTGGGTTCCCCCCCCCCCCCCACAAATCATGATTGGAGACTTTGATATCTACATTTGGATGCAATGTTAACAATAGTTAAAGAGTTGTGGCCACAGTCATTTCTAGGGGTAAAATATGTGATGGGAGAACCCACATAGACATTGTTGATATTACAACTAAAGATGAAATTCCAGATAAAGTTTGGAAGCAGAGAATAGCAAAAGAAAACAAATTCATTAATTATGCTTATGTTTATGCATAAATTCCAAAGTCTAAATGGTTCACGGAGTGTTTATCCCTCAACTCTGGCCTTATAATTTGGAGCATATTCATCACATTTCTGTCTCCCTCACTAGCCAGTAAATACCTGGTGCTCATAGATCGTGCCCTATCATCTCTGATTGCAGCTGCCTTCCATGAGTGCACTGTGCATGGTAGACAATAAATGTTTGTCAAATTGTTAAAGTTTATTCAGATTGTCTTTTATCCCTAATCATAAGTGCTTCCATATGAAAATGTTGACTTAGAGGGACTCTCTGATGTTTCATATGTAAAATGATTACCCTGTGGAATGCAAGCATTGTTTTCTCTGTTATTGGTTGCTTATGGTCTGTATTAAAGTGACTAAGACACAGTTGCATACTTTTGGAAATAAACCACTTTCTTGATTGAAATGAGAACAGAAGATAATAGGTGAACGTGCACATTGATTTCAGCACTGGTTAGCTCGGCTACCCACATAAAAACCAAAAACAAACAAAACTAAAAAGTTTTGAATACTTTTAAAATTACACGATGCTAAATAAATTATTTTGTCTTACCTAATTCTTTGTAATGTTCATAGGTTCAGTCATGTTTATGTGGTTAATATCACCTATGCAACCTGGCCAAAGGAACAAAATTCTACTCTCCAAAAGTTGACTGAATTTGAAAATTAAACCATCTGACACCTCTCTTTAGGGATGCTTAAGTCCATAAAATTTCCATATAGTAAAGAGTGCAATCATCTAGTTATTTTGTTTGGATGATTGCCTAAGTTTACTATATTCCGAACAAGCTTTTTTTGCTTTTATAGGGTCTTCACTTTATTTGTCCTTCCACAGCCCTATTTCCACCCTCCAGCTCCTAATTCATCTTGGAATAATGAAGGGGGGAAAGCACATATATTTCCATTCAGATTCAGTATCTTCAGGTAGAAACAGACTAAGTGTAGGTATCCTAAGGCTAGAATAAGGTAGGTGTTATGATCCTTGGGTTCTGTTTATTCATTTAGTAATGCATTCATTAAGAAGAGTTTATCAAGTACCTTCTACCTGCAGAAATCTGTGCTAAATGCTGAGAATAAAATGACATGGAAAATGAACCCTAAGTGGGCCTTTGTTGGGAAAATGACATTAATCGAATAATAATATAAATATATAGTAACAAATTGCAATAGGTGCCCAAAGTGAAAAGTATAGGACACTCGGAGTATGTGAGAGAACCTGAGCCAGAACAGTTAGAGAAGGCATCCCTGAAGAAGTGACATTTAAATAGTAGTAAGGGCCTGTACATCAACTATATTTCAATTAAAAAATTATTTATTTACAAATATTAATAAGGACTAAGGGGTGTATTTCAGGCAGAGCAAACAACATCCCAATGGCTCAAAGAAGCCCTACGTGGTTCGAGCACAGAAAGCGAAAGGGATGATGACATGACAGTGAGGTAGGCGGAGGCCCCACTGCTGGGGAAGTTGTAGACTCTCTAAACAATTAAGGACTTTTTCCCCCAAAAGTGAAAAGCTAAACTTATTCATTAATCCAACAAATATTTATTAATAATTATTTTAGTCTCTAAGTCTTCATCAATGAACTAAATGCCCTGCCCTCTTGTAGCTTCCATTCTAGTTGGGGTAGGTGGAAAAATAAAAAAACAAACAAAGGTATATCTAATACATCAGGTAGTGATAAGTGCTTTGAAGAAAAATGAAGAGGAGTAGAAAAGCTTCACGGGTAGGAAGGTGATGTCTTACATAAGGGGTCAGAGTCGGTCTATGGCGAGATGGTGACCGACTCCAGAGAAGAGAGTTGATGCAGTGACTGAGCACGTAAGGTCAACAGCTGGAGGATGAGCATCTCAGATGGAGAAACAGCAAGTTCAGAGGCCCTGAGGCAAGAGTGTGCCGTAATCATTTCACAGAGGGCAAGGAGCTGAGTAAAGAAGGGAGAGAATAGAGGAGACGAGTTTAGAGATTTGGTTGGGGACGCAAATCATTGCAAGTTCTGAATGAGACAAGAAGCTCCTGGAGGGTTTGCAGCGAGTGTGTTCAGACTTAGGTGTACATGGATATCTCCTCCTGGAAGGAGATAAATAAACTAAGGGGGTCAAAGTGGAAACAAGGCCAGTCAGAAGGCTATTGCAATGCTCAGACAAGAAAAAATGGTGGCTTGATCTGGTGGTAACAGGGAAAGTGGAACAAAGGGAGGGACTCTGGGTATATTTTAAAGATGAAGCCAAAAAAAAAAAAAAAAATGACTGCTGATTCAGTGTATGTGGAGTGGAAGAGTAAGAAAAAGTCAAGAATGCCTCTAAAACGTTTGTCCTGAGCAACTGGAAGGTTAGGGCTGTCATTTACTGAGTAGAGACAGACTGCAGAAGTTGGTTTGGCGAGAGAATGAGAAGTTTGGATTAGACATCTTAAGTTTGAAACTTTCAGTAATCTTTAAAGGAAGATGGTGAGAAGATAGTTGTCTCTAAAATTTAGCTAAGAGTTCAGGCTGACAATTTACATTTGAGAATCATTAAAATAGAAGAGCTTAAAGCTGTGAGCCTGGGTGAGATCACACAGGGAATGAGCACGGGTAGAAAAGAGTGTCCTAGCACAGGCCCTTGGTTCACCCCATGGGTTAGAGGTCGGGGAGGTGAGAAGAACTGCAGAGGAGGCTGATGGAGCAGCTGGCCACGGTGGTCAGTTTGGAGAGGGTGTTGGGGTAGATATAGAGAGAATCGAGAGGCAAAGAGGTACCCAGGAGGTGCAATTTCTAGGAGGTGAAACTTGCTTATTTTTTGCGGTGAAACCAGTGAGGAAACCACTGTTTCCTCCCTCGCAAGATTATGGGCTTTGAAAGATAAATGGAATCATCTAAGTTATTCAGAGTAAGAATATATAGCATTGTTATACATAGGCAATATTTTTATTCTACTTAAAAGTTCTTTTGAGACATCATTTAAAAAATCTAAGGGGAAAGCATAGAGGAGAGTGTTTTGTTCTTTTAAAATGTTTTCAAATCACTAGGTTATTAATTCAACAGAAAATCTTAGTGACAGAGAAATGTGCCTTTCCACTGACTGACACGGTTATCTCTTACCGTTTAAAATTATTTCTCAAATGGTCATTAGATGCCTCTCTCCAAAAGGATATGGAATAGTAAAGCTGTGAACAAAAGTCAAGACTGTAAAAGCCTGAACACAGTGTTATTTTGCCAGAGACCAACATGCATTTTAGAAGGACACTGCTGTGAAAATGATCTCTTGGAATGGTTGGCGCTTTAGAGTGCCCTTGGGGTAACTTATAAATTTATCGCCAAATTTATGGAAAATGCAGTACCTGTAGGGCAACGTACCTGGAAATTCCTCTTGGTTTTGACTTACTTTGCACTGGTGTTAAATAACACCCCCAAACTGGTAAGTGTTGATTCTTAACTCGAGTAACACCCAAACTCCACATTTTGGTTCAATGTCTTTCAATTATTTCAGACTGTGTCGATGGTAAATCTGGTCGCAGAACCTTGGGCTATTGGACTTCCACGGTTACTGCTGAAAATATCATGATTTATGTCAGATAGCCAGTTTGATTTTCTGTTAAGTGAATACAAATTAAACCAAGCGATTTTTCCCACTAATCTTGGTTGTAAGTGTTAGGATGAATTACCTCGGTCTGAAGTGGTCCACTTTCACCCAGGTATTTCTTTGTGGTTGAAGAAGACAACACGCCATTGTCAGTCACAGTGACTCCCTGCGATGCGCCCTTAGCGTGGACGCTGAGCCTCCAGGAGCTGCCAGAGGAGGCGAGCGGGGAAGGCTCAGGTAAGCGGCGCGGCAGACCTGACCCCAGACCTCTGGATGGATAGCTGAAAGGCTTATGAGACAGACAGCCTTCTCTTAGTAAGAAAAACCAGCACGGATGCGTGGGGGAAGCTGGAGATTTGGGCTTGGAGATGAGGGAAACGGAGGATGACATCAGATGGCGGTGATTTGGTGAAATAAAAGGTTGAGAGAGACAGGTGTGTGGGCTGAAGGAGTGAGGAAAGGCAAGGGGTGAGCATCGGCTTCCCTGGCTGTGGTTTGCAGTCTTGCCTAACCACTGGACTCACCACTGGGGGCTGTATATGCTACTGACGCCTGCATCCTACCTCCGAGGTTGTGATTTAATCGCCCTGGGGTGGGGTCTGGACATTGGGATGGTACAAGTCCCCCTCCAGGTGAATCTAATATGCACCCAAGGATAAGCGCCTCCGCTCCCTGGGGAGTAAAGGGTCGCCACAAAGAGAGAACAAAAGGGCATCGAGCACCACGGGAAGCCCAGGATGAGAAGAAAGTCAGGAGGAATAGGTCAGGCATCTGAAGAAGATGCAGATGGCGGGAAGCAAATGACAGATACAAAGAAATGAGTAGAGTCTGTATGAGGCCCTGGGTTGACGCTGCTTCCCTTTACGGGGCAAAGGCATCCTAGCTTGAAGCGAAGGCTTGAGACTGGTGCCATGACAGGATGGTAGCCAGCTAGATACGTACAGTGATGTGGGAACGCTGTAATTAGGAAAATATTGAAAGGGCGTATGGGGAGTGGTGAGATTGAGATAGAATGAGTAGTCACATGATGACTGTGTTAATTGCGTGGTTTAGGAATATGGAATGCTACATACCTCACTCTCAACCTGCAGTGATCCGCTGGAAAAGATCCATTCCCACTCTGGCTACACGGTCCTTCTCTGGGTCTTCTAACACCGATATCTGTGTGACATCTGATATTAATAGGAACAAAAAATGGAAAACATTATTTTAGTTTCAGTACTTTCCCTATGTTCCTCCTGAGCGCGTGTTCTACACATTGAAAATTAGGTCCTCTTACTGGTGCTTTATATTCTATATTTTAATGAGGTTGTCCAGTCCTACTAACAAAAGTGAAATTAGTGAAATGGCTAGCCATCCAAGTGCAAACTGACAGAACCCTTCTGGTCAAAGCAGATTGACAGTAGGGATTAGTCTCTAAGAGGTTTGCAGTCTTTGACCTAAAAATTCTACCAGCTGGAATCTATCCCGAAGAAATAATGTAAAATCAGAAAAGCCTTACATATATAACAGCATTATTATAATGGTCAAAAATTAACCAACAGTTTCATTTTTATGATATAATATTAAGTGAGAAAAATGGAGGTTCCTCTAGGTACATATATGCATGATCATAAATGTTATAAAGTTGCAGAGAAAAATAAGAGAAAATAATAACAACTGCATAAACATGTGTAGAAGGAAGACTGATAGAAATAGACCAAACTGTTAATAAAGGACTATATGGATTTGTATTAATGGATGATTTTTTTTATCTTGTTCTCTATCTCCCAGTTTTCTACTGGGAACATGTATTCTTTTTATAATGGAGAAAAACTAAATGAAATCGTCTTAAGAACACAATTTAAGGTTGGCAAGCCACAGCACATGCCCTGACGTGTAGGCTGTGCTTCTCTTGTGTCTTTTAGGTGATCCAGAGCCTCTGGCTCAGCAGAAGCAGCAGATCATTAATGAGGAAGGCGCAGAGTTATTCTCCTACAAAGGCAACGACGTGGAATATTTCATATCTTCTAGTTCTCCATCTGGTTTATATCAGTTGGAGCTTCTTTCAACAGAGAAAGACACACATTTCAAAGTATATGCCACCACAACTCCAGAGTCTGACCAGCCCTACCCTGAATTACCTTATGACCCAAGAGTCGACGTTACCTCCCTGGGATGCACCACGGTCACTTTGGCTTGGAAACCGAGCCCCACGGCCTCTTTGCTGAAACAACCCATTCAGTACTGTGTCGTCATCAACAAAGAGCACAATTTCAAAAGTCTCTGCGCAGTGGAAGCGAAGTTGAGTGCAGACGACGCTTTCATGATGGCACCAAAGCCCGGTCTGGACTTCAGCCCTTTTGACTTTGCCCACTTCGGATTTGCTTCGGATAATTCAGGTAAAGAGCACAGCTTCCTGACAAAGCCGTCTCCAAAACTGGGGAGGCACACCTACTCGAGGCCCAAGGTTGACATTCAGAAAATCTGCATAGGAAACAAGAACATCTTCACCGTCTCGGATCTGAAACCCGATACGCAGTACTACTTTGACGTCTTCGTGGCCAACAGCAACAGCAATATGAGCACTGCTTACGTGGGCACCTTTGCCAGGACCAAGGAAGAAGCGAAACAGAAGACAGTTGAGCTGAAAGATGGGAAAGTTACGGATGTGTTCGTTAAAAGGAAGGGGGCAAAGTTTCTACGGTTTGCTCCAGTCTCGTCTCACCAAAAAGTCACCTTATTTATTCACTCTTGTCTGGACGCTGTCCAAATCCAAGTGAGAAGAGATGGGAAACTTCTTCTGTCTCAGAACGTGGAAGGCATTCGACAGTTTCAGCTGAGAGGAAAAGCTAAAGCCAAATATCTCATTCGACTGAAAGGAAACAAGAAGGGAGCATCTATGTTGAAAATACTAGCTACCACCAGGCCCAGTAAGCAGTCATTTCCCTCTCTTCCTGAAGACACGCGCATCAAAGCCTTCGACAAGCTGCGTACCTGTTCTTCAGCCACCGTGGCTTGGCTAGGCACCCAGGAAAGGAACAAGTTTTGCATCTACAAGAAGGAAGTGGATGATAATTACAGTGAAGACCAGAAGAAAAGAGAGCAAAACCAATGCCTTGGACCAGATACAAGGAAGAAATCAGAGAAGGTCCTCTGTAAATATTTCCACAGTCAAAACCTGCACAAAGCAGTGACCACAGAAACAATCAAAGGTCTTCAGCCTGGAAAATCTTACCTGCTGGATGTTTATGTCACAGGACACGGGGGGCACTCTGTGAAGTATCAGAGTAAAGTTGTAAAAACCAGGAAGTTCTGTTAGTTACCTTGTATAGAGATATATCACTTAGAACTCCAGGAGAGACATTAAATCACTTTAAGTATAAACTGACTACTCCCACAGCTGAGAGAAGTTGTGACCTGTACTTGTACTATGGAAGAAGGGATATCAACTGGTGTATATTGATGTTTATATAAGTAATTGTTGGAGGAGACTTGGTCTAGTGTGCCCCAATGGTACCTAGTGTGTATCTGATATCCACTGATGTCAAAGAGAAAGGACATCTTGAAGGAACTGCCATCCCTTGCTTTGACCACTGCATGAACTGCTTCTAAATTATTTTATCACCTAAAAATTTTGAATATGCCATTCATTGCACACATCCACAAATGCAAATTATTCCTCTCAATAGATGCTAGAATATATATAAATTATTTTATAAAGTCTTGTTTTAAATGTCAGTGTTTCTATGATTGTAAGCTATTAAATCCTTTTCCTGTTAAAGTACGGATCTAATCTAAGTATATTAAGTGGACAGCCCTTTAGTCAGTTCTAATGCTATTGTAAATTCTTTTTTTTTTTTTTTTTTTTTTTTTTTCCGGTATGTGGGCCTCTCACTGTTGTGGCCTCTCCCGTTGCGGAGCACAGGTTCCGGACGCGCAGGCTCAGCGGCCATGGCTCACGGGCCTAGCCGCTCCACAGCATGTGGGATCTTCCCGGACCGGGGCACGAACCCATGTCCCCTGCATCGGCAGGTGGACTCTCAACCACTGCGCCACTAGGGAAGCCCTATTGTAAATTCTTATCTGTTGAGTAAAATGTTTAAATACTGTATGTATCTCATGTACAAAGTTGACATACATTATATTCATGTATATAAAATTAAAGATATTAGATTATATACTGTTCATTTTCCCAAGCAGCTACCTTGGTGTATTCAATTTCTATTCTGTCCCCCAAACTGCGCCTTTATGTAATTTTGCACCAGGTTTGACCCTTTTTTAATAGTTAAAAGGCATGCTGCGTCTCTCTAAAGTTACTGTGGCATTAGAGACAGTTATTGAAATTTGTATTTTGACATTGAATAGGAGCTAGCTGTTGTGAGAATTGAGAGCGCACCAATGGACTTGGAATTAGACAAGCCTCAAAATACTGTAGCTCGATAAGTATTCAACAAATCGTCCTTAACAACCTAAAATATATTACCTCTATTTTAAAAATAACCATCTATTTTAAGTACAAAATTGGGATATGCCAAATATTTTCCAGCTGCTTGAATATTAGCAAAATAATTGTTTTGATTTCTAGTGGGAATAACTAAGTAACCACCAATTAGGACTTTAATTAGTCATGAGAAAAATATGGAAGCTGCTGGTTTGTAACATTAACAGTCTGTTACTTTTAGCTTTGATTTTTCATGAATCTTCAAAAAGTAATTTAGGTGTAAGATAAAATTTAGGCAAATAATAATAGGAACCTTCATTTATCAAAAACTCTTTACAGAGGGCAGTTTTAGATAGTTTCATCCTCCACAGGTTCTATACATGATGTGTCATGAAAACACTGGAGGATTTAGAAGAGTCTGGGATTTCCAGTCAACTAGGCTATGCGGCTTTAGGAAAATCTGCTACGTCCCCTTGTTCCTCTTTCCCAGTTATAAAATTAAGTGGTGTTAGATTTGGATAAGATGATATCATAGGATACCTTCTATCATGACACATTGTCTTTTGTAGAATTCTATGATTCTAAATGAGAAAGTGTCTCTGTAACTACAAGTGGGGCAGGTGTAATTCCTTAACCACTGCATTTCCCCTATGTGCTGGCACCGCCTTTCATGTGGTGGGCCTCTCACTGCTGTGGCCTCTCCCGTTGCGGAGCACAGGCTCCGGACGCGCAGGCTCAGCGGCCATGGCTCACGGGCCCGGCCGCTCCGCGGCATGTGGGATCTTCCCGGACCGGGGCACGAACCCGTGTCCCCTGCATCGGCAGGAGGACTCTCAACCACTGCGCCACCAGGGAAGCCCGAGTAGCATTCTTATGGAGTATAAAGTCACTATGGCTTGGGGAGTATAAGTGGTGGTCCTTAGGAGAAAATATCCCCTCTAAAAATGTGTCATCCAATTCATCAGTGTTAAGATATCAAAACAAAATTTTTCATATCTGTATGAAGCATTGTGACACCTGAAATAATTTTTTAAAAGGAAGAAAGAGCATGTCCCCAGTGGCCACATAACCAACCAACTTGGAAGGAGAACTTTAAAATTGACAATATCCCAGAGACCTTCTTATCCTAAGTTATAAATACGGTGCCTTTGGAAGGAGAATCTACTTTCTCATATTATTCACAAATATATTATTACAGAGCAGTGTGCTAAATGGGACTACAGTGAATCAAAGAGTTATTGCAGCTTCTGAAGGTGACGGACTTAACTCCCAGATATTGCTAAATGCCTGGGAAACGCTGGGAGCCAGGCCAAATCAATTTAACCAAGCTTTTATTTTTTAGCCAACTGGGATGGCGGTTTCTATGTACTCTGGATATACCAGAGAATTCTTTCATGGCCCCAGTGAAATTTGCCTTTTAAAAATTATGGGAAAATTAAACACACATTGTAAAACTTCTATCACTCATAAAGGAAGAGAGAAACCTATTAAAAACAAAGCTCTCTTATTTACTAATGTGTTTAGATTTTAGGAGCATTCAGGTGAACTGAGGACAAGAAAGAAAAATTTGTTCTTAATTAACAAAAGAAGTAGAAAGCTAATATGAAAGCACCACCTTTTCTCCATTAAGCTCCGGGATAGCTGTATGGAGAACAGGGCATTTAGAATACCAAGTATAGCCATAGTATCATTGAGGAGGGAGGAATCTCTGAGGACATTTTATTGGAGTTCACTATCTTTATTTTTCAGATGCAAAAAGAAATTGAATACCAGAGAAATAAAAAGAAAGTTCTCATAGTCGAAACAAATAAGTAATAGAATTGCTTGGACTCCAAAATCCTTACTAGAATATAAATCACCAATTCTTAGGGAAAAGAAGTCACTTATGGATTATTTTCCAAAAGGAAATAAAATTTTTGTCTTATTTATGACTTCAAAGCAACTCATTCTTAAAGACCATTTCAAATTTCGTTAAGACTGTGTGTGTAACCCATAACTGACAACTGCAAACTTGTAAGAAAAAAAAAGTTATGATTATTTCTAGAGACAGAAGGTATTCTAATCTAGGTTTGCATGTACACACAAACTGAGGCTGTTAAGTTCATTAGTCAATTATTTTAATCTAAAACTATTCAGAATCTATACAAGTTTATAGCAGATGATTTTCTTGGTTAAGTTATAATCAATGTCTAGATTAATTTTTTAAACATGCATCAGAGGATTAGTGCTGGAAAGGATATATGCATTGATTATTTTAGTTACTCCGAATACACTTGGAAAAGTTGTGATCTTTGTATCCTGAAAAGCCAAATGAAGCAACTTCAAATAAAAAATCACTTAGATGAACTTTAGAGTTTGAAATCAGTTTTAATGGTTTTTAATAGTTTGGGAGGTCCAGACACCATTGAAAACACACACACACACACACACACACTCACACACAAACACACACACACGTTTTGAATACAATTCAAGGAATTTGTTGGACCTGAAACCAACAGGAATCTCTTCCAACACATTACTAATGCCTCTTAGAGATCATCTAGTTCAACTATCTCAATTTATAGATGAGGAAATTGAGGCTCAGCTAAGACTAGAACCCAGATTCCTGTACTCCCAGTTTAATGTTCACTCCGGGAGTTCATTTTAAACACTTCTTCACTCCAGAAGACATGCAGCCGCTCACCCAGACTGTGCACCTTTGTCTCTCTTCACTGGCTGGCTTCAACACAAAAACCAGCATCTAACTTGAAGAACAAGGTCATCTGGAGCATCTCCAGCCACTTCCTTCCCCACTTAGATATGGTGCAATAGAGATAAAGTCAGCTGGGAACTTGCCTTTGGGTCCTTCCCCCAGGACCAAGCAAAGTGACTGCAGCCCGATTTCAGCTGTACTCTGTTTGAAGTTGTCCGCAGGGCCTGGGAGACATCAGGGCACACTCAGCATTGTGTTTTTCCCAGAGAGTTTTGGTCAGAAAAATATGCAGTAACTTGGGATTTGGGTCTTTGTTGTTGTTGTGAAGGTGGGAAATGGGAGAGAGGAGAACAGAGAGAGGAAATGGAGCATGGAGCAAAGTATAGTTTTATCTAATTTCTTTCTCAAAGTGGTCTGAGAGATCAAGGGAAGTGAGAGATCTAATACAGCTTAATTTTATTAAGGTTTTGGATTCTGTTCTACACACAACCTGACACCGGAAAATTTAATAGATCACCATCCACTCTATTAAAATTGCATCCCGCTATTTGCTAGGAATGGTTGATCATGTATCTGGGTAAGATTTCCTTCATTTCTGTTTCTTTGCATTCCCCTTCCTCAACCTTTGAGAAATAAACTTAGTAATCAAAGTTTAGAGAGGAAATTACTTAGAATGGCTTTTCATATCCACCCTTATACCTCTTTCAAAGATATTTTACAATATTCTTTCAAAGTATAAAATATATAGAAGGCTACTGATCGCCATCACAGAAAAATAATTGGTGCCAAGATGGAAGAGTGCAAGGCCTTAGGGGTGGTTATGTTGCTATATTGTCATTATTCAGATTCTAATGAAGATAGTGTGGCATCTAGTGCCGGGAGTAGTGCCTAGAGAGTAGTGCCGGGAGGGACACTGCATCCTAGTAGTACTAGAGAGTAGTGCCGGGAGGGACACTGCATCCTAGTAAAAGACCGCTTAGAAAACAGAGAGAAGAATGAATGTAACTTGTCATCCCATTGCCCTACAGGGGAGAATTTTCAGAAAAGTGTAAGGTTTTCTGGAAACTTGTTAGAAACTTAGAGTCTAGAAACTTTGAAGCAGGGACACGTCAAGCAGGCTCCCAGGATGTGGACATGTCCCAAGACTTCAGAATTTGAAATAATTCTATGAATTGAGACTAAGGTGCAAAACAAAGAAGTTACAGCAGATGGGTTCTTGTTATGGGTGATGAGATCCAGACAGAACAGTTAAAAATAATAATAACCATCTTACAACTAAGAGAAGCGATGAATGAGTTGCTTTGTTTGTTTTGTTTTTTTTTTTTTTTTTTTTTTTTTTTTTTTTTTTGTATTTTATTTTATTTCGTTGCTTTGTTTTTGAGTCCGGTGCTATTGTCAGAAAGTGAGCTTTAAGAAGCAATTTCAAAATGTTTCAAGTCTCTCTCTGCTTGTGTAAATACTTGCCAATATTAATATCCAATCAAATTGTCATAATTTGGAAAGGAGCAAATATCCATTTCTTGTCTATAGTTAGGCCTTGGTATAATCTTTCTACATTGTGTAAATAAGGCAGCACAGGATTATATAAACAGGTGTTTTAAGATACACTTGACAAGACTCCCAAATGTCCACACTTAATTATAATTCGGACAGGATTTTGCTTCTGAGAAAAATTATTTGTAATAAACAGAACCAAGTACATTAATACATAGCAGGGTTAGAGGTTTGACTGTTCAGTCTCATCCCTTCCTATAAAAGGAGCTCTGACCTATTAAATAAACTTAACATATTGCTACTTTTACCATGCAGGTTGCAAAATTTCCCCAATGCCAAATCAACAAGCAGTTTCTGGAAGAAGTTTGTTACCCTCAAAAGCCACAGAGATGTCACACAGGCCTCTGCATTTGACTGACCAATTTTGTGCCCTTCTGTGGATCCATATGGTTAAAATACCTGGATTGTGGCTGAACCATGTAAGAGTTATAACCACAGATACAGTTTGCTGTGTGAGCAATTTGTTAAGAGCAACTGGTGTAGTCACAGATATGGCCCATTTCCAATGGTTGTGTTCCCAAGTATCAGAGCAGCCACAAGTAGCCTTAGTGACATTTCAAGTTTCCTGGTGCGCCTGGATGTAGTAAGAACTTTACTTGAGACCAGCAAAGAGGCAAGTGAAACAACTGAGAGAGACAAATAAAGGTACATATATTTTTAAAATAACCAAATAAAATTCAACCAATTTTACTATGGTAAAATGTAATTTTAAAAACATGTTTTTAAGGAAATAACAGACTCTTTTAGCTTGCGGGCCTCTCACTGTTGTGGCCTCTCCCGTTGCGGAGCACAGGCTCCGGACGCGCAGGCTCAGCGGCCATGGCTCACGGGCCCAGCCGCTCCGCGGCATGTGGGATCTTCCCGGACCGGGGCACGAACCCGTGTCCCTTGCATCGGCAGGCGGACTCTCAACCACTGCGCCACCAGGGAAGCCCTCTTTCAGCTATTTTTAATGGTAGTACTGAATATCTCCTTCCTGCCAAATAAAGCTTGCCATGCTTCCCCAAGTAAAGAGGCCAAGGTCTAAATTACAGGTTGCCCAATTATGACTTTTTCCATCATGCACACGATCACGGGTTCTCTTGGCTTATCCACAGGTGATCTTCGGGTGTGGAAAAAGATGACAAAGATATGAAAGCAGGGTAAGATCCCAGCACTTACATTTAAATTACTTTGCATTTTGTGCAAGTTCCGTTGACTAATGGAACAGAGCCGGGCTTCAAATACAGCTGTGTGCTGAGCAAACTTCGCTGCTCTGAATACTGAACTCCAATTCCTTTGCCGATTCGATGGGCAAGCATTCCTAAGGCCTGAGTTCAAATGTGCAGATAAATACTCAGTGCTGGAGGTTTTGGTGCCAAAGCCTACAGAATACTTATGTTCTGCTATGGAAATCTTGGAAAAACAGAACTTCTGTTTTTAATATCTCTGAGGATTTCAGACGGTTCTTAGACTACTTATTACCTTTCATAAAACTTACTCCTCCTTTAAAAGTCTCTTGGTGGCTTACCTATATTAAAAAAAGGAAAACAATACTTTTTGATTCCACTGAGTTTTCTCTTCTCTATTGAAGATAAACAAGCTAATAAGAGAAAGGACAGCAGTGGAAGGAGTGTAGAAATGGGACTCAGGATGTGTGGTTTTTTTAACTTCTGTGGTCTTGAGCTTTTCTCATTCGTAAAACGAGAAGGTTGATGATCTCTTAAGATTCCTTTTGGTAAAGCAGGGAAACTAACAGCTGAGTGCCAGCATGTGAGATACAATTATTTCATCCCCATAACAACTCTGAGATGAAGACGTTATTGCGGTCTCATTAAACAGACAAGGAGCCCAAAGAACAAAGAAATTACATAATGTGCTCAGGGTCACAAATTGAATAAGAAATGGATACGTCTGGCTCCAAATGTATGCATCTTTCTATTTCCATTTGTGTGGTGTGAGCTCTAGTGCTTATTAATGAACTTACAGAATAGAATACATGAGGAGACAATTGATAAAAATGTGGAAAATTTAAAACATATTCAAAGGTTGGCCTGGACATTTATCAACAAATTATCTTTGACATGGATAAATATGAAGAGCTAGAGATAAAAGAGAAATAATTCACAAAGGATCACTAAGTTCCTTTTACTGTGTAGGATTTCTCCATTTAATGATGTCTTATACTATATCACAACAACCTTTCTTTCTATTTGTTTATATATCTCATTATACAGAATTTGCTGTAATGCTTGCATAAGATAAAATGTGTCTGTAATATGATGCCAATAAACTTTTATTTAATGCTTTTGTGTTTTAGCATATAGAGTTATCTGTGGTTGTTTGGGATTTTGTTTTGTACAGATTTACTTTCTTTTGTTATAGGTTTTTTAACTGCAGATACTTACTGGGCCTTCATTTATATGCCAGCCCCCAAGCTGAGGCATATTGTGATCATCCACACAACAGTCTTATGAGGTAGATACTATTATTCCACATTTTACTGATGAAGAAACCAAGGGTCAGAGAGGTTGAGTAACTTCCCCGATATCACACAGCTAATAAGGGGTACAACTCAGTGTCAAATCCAGGGTTATAGATAAAGCCAATGATGGAAAGGGTGATTCTCATTTCCTGCCTTTGGGAAAGATCCTCTGACTTCCCATAGAACCCACTGGCACAGATTTACTTTTAAAGTTTGCTGGACTTGTGCTCATTCTACTAAGGACTTACTTTGTTGGCACATTGAGTATTTGATACTGACATTCTCCTGATTCCCTCTCTTACACCTTTGTTCCCATATAAATTTTTCCTATGTACCTGGCATTTAAGAAGCTCACACAGCCACTGCCTGAGTCGCAGGCTGAAAGCTGGTGAACTCTGTGTCCTGCCTGGGGAAAGAGCAGCTGACGACAGGATTCGAGTATCGCCTTTGGGGCCAGTGAGTTAGTTGATATGACTTCTTTTGTTGAACTCTTTCCTAGGCAGTGCGAAGGAGAGATGAGGGCTCTGTTGCCCCCTTAGCCCCTCCCCCATTTAAAAAAATTTTTTTTCCTAATTGCTAAGGTAGTGTTTGTTATAAAAAGAAAACTACAACAACTAAAAAATTACTCAAACCTATACCATGAAACTTGAACCTTCACTCTAATTCTATTCCCCAATGAAAACTATTTTTAACAATTCTGTTTACATTCCAATACTTTTACCTTCCCTGTGTATAAACTATTTTTACCATTCAGTTTTACAAAATATGGAATTATACTAAACACACAGTTTTGCAACTGGCTTTTTTCATTGAATTTGATATTTGGGCCCACATTCCATGTCAACTTGATCCCATTTAAACATCCTTTCTTCCCATTCTCCTCAGATATGTAAAACGTGTATCAATATGAACACACAGTGATGGTTTCTATCAGTTACATGTTAAACCATCCTCAAATTCAGGACTGAACCATCGCTGACCTCTCCTGTGTTCATTGTTGCATACGGGCGTCCTCTCCCAACAAGTGACAGACTCTCTCCTTGACCTGTAGTCAGGCTGGTCTGAGCTGCCTAGGCTTGGATCTCAGTGTACATCCTGGGAGGGCCTGCATAGCCCAGTTTTAGCAAGAATCCTGCTAAGTCAGTTTAACCTAAATCCCCCACCCTGGAATCTGATGACTCTGGACATCTGGCCAAATTTCTCATCCCCTACCACCCCCCTCAGATAATATTGTATCACCCCAGCCTGCCTTCAGCAAGAATCCCGTTAGGTCAGTTTAACAAGAATCACCATACTCTCATCATAATTTTTCATCCACTGACTCCCTCCTCCCACCCTGTTCTTTGGCTGTAAATCCCTACTTTTCTTTGTTGTATCCTGAGTTAAGCCCAATCGCTCCTTGCTGCAAAACCCCATTGCAGTAGTCCCTACACCTATTGCAACAGTCCTGAATACAGTCCACCTTACTATCTGAACAAGTATCAGAATACATTTTCTTAGCACAAGTAAACTACTTCCAGACCTTGTCTTCATCTTCAGCCTTGTCAGTGTCTCTGTGGGAGTGCTCACCCACCATGTGGAATACTGCTTAGGGGTTCATGCACACATGATACCCACAATCAGGCAAATATATTCAAATGTAAGTTCAGAGGAAATGTTTCCAAAGCCCAGTTGACATGATTGTTATATTCACATTTATATTTAACACTCTTGGGAGGATCTGTGTTTCTGATCCGCACTACTCAAGTTGACATTGGCAAGGAAAGCTGAGATTCTACGTAGAAATTGTCCCTGAGTCCATGTGACACAGAAGTTGGGTTAAAAGCAGGTCATTCCCTGGCTTCTCTTTTATGATCACCCTCATAAACCTCTACCCCACCCCAGCCACTTAATACCATGAGAGCAAGGAACCAAGTCCTTTCAATCAAAGCTTCAGTCTACATGTGTCTTGGATCGCAATCAGTTTCCCGGGAGGGGTGAGAATAGTGAGGCAGGAAAGTCTCTTATCTATTCACCCAGCGCTCCCAAACAATTCTGTCAGAGATGGAAACGACACACATCTTCAAGCCACCCTGAGGCTTTCTCCTTTGCAGGCAGCTCTTTGGAGCGTTCAGGTAGGGGGCTGAATGGCAGGCACCAACGAGGGCAGAGACTGGTTCCGTATCTGGATCCTCTCGGGGTTAAATGTCATGACACTCTTCTCTGACAAGAGCTTGAGCAAATACCTTTAAAATTCCCATTTCATGCTCATTACAAATCCAGGTTAAATGAAGTGACCATAAAAAAGTAAAATGAAACTACTCTCAAGGGATCTATAGAGGACTGAACTAAGAATTGGAAAGTACTTTTAAAGACTATATAATAAAAATGATTATTGCATTCTGGGTAAGATAAAATACAGATAAAATCAAAGTTAATGCCAACATCTGGTATGTTGTACAAGTCCTGATTTTACATGTGTTTACAAAAATTAGGTATATTTTATATAAATACACAGAGAATATAAAGTTATTTATAAAACCATATATAGACTATAACCATAAAATATAAAAAAAATTTACAAAACCATATATAGACTATAACCATAAAATATAAAATATGCTTTCATGTCCCAGAATGAGAATGTCTTCTAATTTTTCTTTCTCAGACTGCCTTTGTCTGGTTTTCTTATAAAGGTTTTCTTTGCTTCACAAAATTGATTGGAAAGCTTTCCTTCTCTCTCTATCCTCAGGAACAATTTGTATACTATTAGGAGTTATTGGTTTCTTGACTACTTGATAAAACACACCTGTGAACCATCTGGTTCTATTATCCTTTGGAGTGTTGTGACTATTCTATTTATTTACTGATAGTATTCTCTCAAGTTTTCTCTTTTATCTTAAATCAAAAATTTATATTTTCTTTAAAATTTGTCATTTTACTTACATTTTCAAATGCACTGCTCCAAATTTATTCATAGTATTATGTTCTTTAAATATTTTACATACTTTTAATTTTATTTCCTTTATTATTTTTAAATTATTTGTCTTATTTTCTTAAATCTTCCCAAGAGCTTGTCAATTGTTTTCTTTTTCTCAAAAAAAGCAGCTTTTGGTTTTATTACTCTTTTAAATTGTTTCTTTGTTTTATGTTTTGTTAATTTCTAATGTTATCTCTATTGCTTTCCTCCTTCTGCTTTCTTTGCATTTAATTGCATGAGTTGATCACTTAGCTTAAATACTTTCACTTTTTTATTTTCTAACTGTACAGTTTAATGTATGCAAATTTTAAGAAATCATCTAGGAGGCCAGGGGATCCCAAAAGGGAATACAGATTTTGGCCAGAGGATCTAATTGTATTACAAATGCATGTGAAACCACACCACTGAAGGGGATGGTTTTGCTGAGGGCGGGCGGGAGGGGAGGGAATTGCTGACCTAAGTAAATTTGGAAATGAAATGGAATTTGTAAAACTAAGAGCAAAAGAAACTTACATGAGCACTATAGTCCAGTTGACAAAGTTGTTTCCCATGGGGGTAAGTATTAACAATTCTGGTACTGCTATAAGTATATACTGGAATTGTACAATTGGGTAAATGTATGGCAGATGGGGGAAGCCGGTTTTTCACTGTTGGCATGGGAGATTACTGATAAACAAGGAGAGGAGGCTACAATGATCCATGTGATGGTGATGAAATAGAGTTGGAGATGCCAGTATAAACTCATGTTTAGAATAATATAAATACAGATGGTTATGTATAGAAAAGTTTATCAATACGTGTATATACACGGATTAGTATACACACATGTATTTCTATGCTCTGTCAATGAGAGATTGTAGAAGCAGTGACACCCCAGTAGCAATAAACACAGCTCTCACCCAGATCTTGGTTTCTGTCTTAGTGAAACAGAACAGAACCCTATGGTCCCTGCCCCTCATGTCCTCAGCCTGCCTTTTGTCTGTGGAAAAACTTTAGCTAAAGAAGAAGTTTAATCAGAGAAGTGAGAAAATGCAGAAACAAAGGAAAACAGTCCAGCAAGACTAAATAATAATACTTTAGTCATTAAGCAAAGTCAAGGACCTTTAGTTCCTCTTCAAGGGCTATAGATAATATTCCGAGCCACATCCTGTGAGCAGTCGCATAGATACTGAAACCCCTCACCAGGTGGAAGCAGTTAACTACATGATGACCAGACTGCAGCCGTGACATAAGCTGCCACGATTCTGATGACTGTGAGAGCTGATTGTGCTGTTTCTGTATGTAGCCCCCTCCCTCCATCGATAAAAGCTCTTGCCGACATCTGAACTACAGCAGCTTTCCTTTCCACCAACTTTGCCTCTTTATTGGCTTTTGAGCAGCGAGCAGCCGGACCCCACTTTGAGGAACAGCTTTTGAGTCCAACGTGGGGCTGTAGCGCTCTCGTGACATCTGGCTCCCCGGGGGTTTCCCGAGTAGAGCCGCAGCCATGACGACACGCCTGGACTGGATGGCCGCGAGGAGTCCGCTGCTTGTGGCTAGCTGGCCCTGAGAGGGAGATTTTGGGGGACATTCGTAGGAGCTGCTGAAACCATTTGTTTCCGGGATTCTCCCTGTTTCTCCCTTGCTCGGCACTGGTTGCCAACTTACACTTTTCCTTGGTGGAACGGAAATGTGCATCTGGACCAGCGGATGAGCTCCAAGACCGAGTAAGTCCACCGGTGTGCACCCGGGCAAACTTCACTTTTGAGCCCTGAGTGTCGTTTGGGCATTTTGCCAATTGGTTCTGTGTGTGACGTTGAGGGCCATTTGTGAGCACTGAACTGCTATTTGGGCGTTTTGCCAATTGGTTCTGAGGTGTGTCTGACCTTGAAGGCCATTTGTGTTGGGGAGGTGTTTGTTTGGGACTCCTCTTAGAGCAGGGGTCCCCAAGCCCCGGGCCACAGACCAGTACCGGGCCGCAACCTGTTAGGAACCGGGCTGCACGGCAAGAGGTGAGCGTAGGGCAAGTGAGCGAAGCTTCATCCGCCGCTCCCTGTTACTCGCGTTTCTGCCTGAACCTTACCCACACCCCCCTCTCCTGCCCACCCCCGCCCCGCCCGCGGAAAAATTGTCTTCCAGGAAACCAGTCCCTGGTGCCAAAAAGGTTGGGTACCACTGTCTTAGAGGATTTGTGACAGTTCTGTCTTCTGGTGTGTCGATGTGTATTCCGTTTTGTGGTTGGTATTCTTGTTGGATTTTGTAAAATGAGAAATTCAGGTTCTGTTCATGAGAAAGATTTTAGCTATGAAACTATGACTAAAGAAAAAGAAAGATAATTTGTTTAAGCACTGTGTGGTCACCAACATTATCCTTCCAACTCCAGAGAAAATTGGTTAAAATGAAACTCTTCTGAAACTCCCAAACTGGTTCTTTCTGCATATGCAGTTATAGAAAGCCGGCTTGATAAAAATACTTTCTGCAGAATTCTGACTCTGAGAGAATAAAAATATTCCTAGGAGAAAGCTTAAGGTTAACTCTCATCATGTCCTTGAAATATAAACACAACCAACTTTGCCTGAGACTTCAACCTTGGGTTAATTAGTAGAACTTCAAGCCAGAAAAAAAAAAAAAGAAGAAGAAGAAAGAGGGTTTGGGTTTATTAAACATGTATCTTGTATCACATTAAAAAGAGATATTGTGCTATGAGAAAAATGTACGTTTTTAAAGGTTATAAAATATGTTCTTAAGTTTGCCAATCAAAAAATGCTGGTATGACAGTTCAACTACTTGTTTCTTGGTTTTGTTAAGGTTTTCAAGGATTAAAATTTTTAATAGATAAAAATGATAAGGGAAACATTTCTGTATGTAAAGCAAATAGGACATGTTTTGCCGGCGAGAGAAGATATAAAGACTGGAGACATTTTTGTTGAGGGGGAAAAGAAGGAGAATAATTTTGTCCTAGGTCTGGTTACTTATGTATGGAGAGAATAAGGGACAAGTTAATATGGATCCAGAAAGCAATAAAATGTTTGTGAAAAAGGAACTTTGAGAAAAGAATTTTGTATGTTGTCAGGATTAAGATTAGATTGAATTTAATTAGGTAAATGAATTTTGTTACTAGCAGTAAACTGATGCAAGATTGAATTTGGTTTTCTCTCTATGGAAAGAAAACAAAGCTTTCCTGGAATACTGAGCTGCTTTTGTTAACAGATTGTAAGTTTCTTTCTCTAGCTAACTGAGTTTTCCAGAGGGCCCCTGAGGCATCTCAGAGAAAAATATTAGTAAGAAATTTTAAAAACTCTCATGGAAACCTATTGTTTTACTTCTAACCATACTTTTGACTCCAATGTTCAAGATGAAAAAATTGTCTACTGACAATTTATACTGAATATAACTACTTATGATGTGTATCACTTCTGGCTTTAAGTTTACTGCTTGAAGCACATGTACAAAGTCTGTGTGACAATTGGGTATAACTGATAAAATGTATAGCCTATAAAATGTTTCCCCATCAGCATACCTCTTTATACTTGTACGTTATGTCTGATTAATTTTCCCCCAAAATAGATGACTAGGCAAACATATAAACAAATAAGTAGGCCTAGTACTGACGGACATGAATGGAGCCCCTGAGTGGAAGCTGAGCCACTCTGGCAATGCTGGAAAAATATATTAATTATCAGTGCTTTCTATGAAAGGATTTACAATTAAAAGGGGAAAATGATGGACGAAATTTTCACATATTGAGGTATGGGGAAGTCATTCTGGCTTATACATGATTTAATTTGAACTTTAGGCTAATGAAAACATCCTGTTTGTGTCCTATTAAGTATACATTTTACACCTGCTTTAACCACTAAGAAAAAAAAATTCAGAGAACAGTACAAAGATGAATTTTGATTATTATTCTCATTGTAATAGGTCAACTCATTTTCAAATGTTCGTCTAGGTACTATGACAAAGTAATCGAAGAGAGAGGTAATGTTTTCAGAATAGAAAATATTGATACTAAGCTTGGAACTTGAGATTTGTTCCAACTCTGTGTGCATTCCCCAAATTAGGCAGCATTACCCCCCATTTCAGCAGAAACTAGCCAGAGCGGTCATCGTCCCATTCCCTCAAAGAGCTGGGAAAAATTGAAATAAAAATGGAAACTAAAACCAAGTTCCTCTGCCTAGTTTATGAAATGGAACAGGAACCTGTGGTTCTTGCCCCGTACGTCCTCAGCCTGCCTTTTCTCTGTGGAAAAACTTTAGCTAAAGAAGAAGTTTAATCAGAGAAGTGAGAAAATGCAGAAACAAAGGAAAACAGTCCAACAAGACTAAATAATAATACTTTAGACATTAAGCATAGTCAAGGACCTTTAGTTCCTCTTCAAGGGCTATAGATATATTCCAAGCCACATCCTGTGAGCTGTCTTATAGATACCGAAACCCCTCACCAGGTGGAAGCAGTTAATTGCGTGATGACCAGACTGTAGCCATGACATAAGCTGCCACAATTCTGACAACTGACAGAGCTGACTGTGCTGTTTCTGTATGTAGCCCCCTCCCTCCATCGATAAAAGCTCTTGCCGACATCTGAACTACAGCAGCTTTCCTTTCCACCAGCTTTGCCTCTTTATTGGCTTTTGAGCAGCGAGCAGCCGGACCCCAATTTCAGTAACATTAGTCTGTCTGGGCTGCTCTAACAAAATATCATACTTGGTAGCTTATAAACACTTAAATTGATTTCTCACAATCCTGGAGGCTCTTAAGTTCTGGAGCCCTCTTAAGGCTTGCAGACTGCCAACTTCTTGCTGAGTCCGCACATGGAATGAGCTAACTTTCTGAGGCCTCTTTTATAAGGACACTAATCCCAGTCACGTGGGCTCATGACCTAATCTTTCTTTTTTTGTTTTTTAACATCTTTGTTGGAGTATAATTGTTTTACAATGGTGTGTTAGTTTCTGCTTTATAACAAAGTGAATCAGCTATATGTATACATATATCCCCATATCTCCTCCCTCTTTCGTTTCCCTCCCACCCTCCCTATCCCACCCCTCTAGGTGGTCACAGAGCACCGAGCTGATCTCCCTGTGCCTTGTGGCTGCTTCCCACTAGCTATCTATTTTACTTTTGGTAGCGTATATATGTCCATGCCACTCGCTCACTTTGTCCCAGCTTACCCTTCCCATTCCCCGTGTCCTCAAGTCCATTCTCTATGTCTGTGTCTTTATTCCTGTCCTGCCCCTAGGTTCTTCAGAACCATTTTGTTTTTCTTTTTTAGATTCCCTATATATGTGTCGGTGTACGTTATTTGGCTTTCTCTTTCTGACTTACTTCACTCTGTATGACAGACTCTAGGTCCATCCACCTCACTACAAATAACTCAGTTTTGTTTCCTTTTATGGCTGAGTAATATTCCATTGTATATATGTGCCACATCCTCTTTATCCATTCATCTGTCGATGGACACTTAGGTTGCTTCCATGTCCTGGCTATTGTAAATAGAGCTGCAATGGACATGGTGGTACATGGCTGTTTTTTTTTTTTTTTTAATTATGGTTTTCTCAGTGTATATGCCCAGTAGTGGGATTGCTGGGTTATATGGTAGTTCTATTTTTAGTTTTTTAAGGAACCTCCATACTGTTCTCCATAGTGGCTATATCAATTCACATTCCCACCCACAGTGCAAGAGGGTTCCCTTTTCTCCACACTCTCTCCAGCATTTACTGTTTGTAGATTTTTTGATGATGGCCTTTCTGACTGGTGTGAGGTGATACCTCATTGTACTTTTGATTTGCATTTCTCTAATGATTAGTGATGTTGAGCATCCTTTCATGTGTTTGTTGGCAATCTGTATATCTTTGGAGAAATGTCTATTTCAGTCTTCTGCCCATTTTTAGATTGGGTTCTTTGTTTTTTTGACATAGAGTTGCATGAGCTGCTTGTAAATTTTGGAGATTAATCCTTTGTCAGTTGCTTCATTTGCAAATATTTTCTCCCATTCTGAGGGTTGTAATTTCATCTTGTTTATGTTTTCCTTTGCTGTGCAAAAGCTTTTAAGTTTCATTAGGTCCCATTTGTTTATTTTTGTTTTTATTTTGATTTCTCTAGGAGGTGGGTCAAAAAGGAACTTGTTGTGATTTATGTCATAGATCATTCTGCCTATGTTTTCCTCTAAAAGTTTTATAGTGTCTGGCCTTACATTTAGGTCTTTAATCCATTTTGAGTTTATTTTTGTGTATGGTGTTAGGGAGTGTTCTCATTTCATTATTTTACATGTAACTGTCCAGTTTTCCCAGCACCACTTACTGAAGAGGTTGTCTTTTCTCCACTGTATATTCTTGCCTCCTTTATCAAAGATAAGGTGACCATATGTGTGTGGGTTTATCTCTGGACTTTCTACCCTGTTCCAAGGATCAATATTTCTGTTTTTGTGCCAGTACCATACTGTCTTGATTACTGTAGCTTTGTAGTATAGTCGAACTCCAGGAGCCTGATACCTCCAGCTCCGTTTTTCTTTCTCAACACTGCTTTGGCTATTCGGGGTCTTTTGTGTTTCCATACAAATTGTGAAATTTTTTGTTCTAGGTCTGTGAAAAAGGCCATTGGTATTTTCATAGGGATTGCACTGAATCTGTAGATTGCTTTGGGTAGTAGAGTCATTTTCACAGTGTTCATTCTTCCAATCCAAGAACATGGTATATCTCTCCATCCGTTTGAAACATCTTTAATTTCTTTCATCAGTGTCTTATAGTTTTCTGCAGACAGGTCTTTTGTCTCCTTAGGTAGGTTTATTCCTAGGTATTTTATTCTTTTTGTTGCAGTGGTAAATGGGAGTGTTTCCTTAATTTCTCTTTCAGATTTTTCATCATTAGTGTATAGGAATAAAAGAGATTCCTGTGCATTAATTTTGTATGCTGCTACTTTACCAAATGCATTGATTAGCTCTAGTAGATTTCTGGTAGCATCTCTAGGATTCTCTGTATAGTATCATGTAATCTGAAAACAGTGACAGCTTTACTTCTTCTTTTCCGATTTGGATTCCTTTTATTTCTTTTTCTTCTCTGATTGCTGTCACTAAAACTTCCAAAACTATGTTGAATGATAGTGGTGAGAGTGGACAACCTTGTCTTGTTCCTGATCTTAGTGGAAGTGCTTTTAGTTTTTCACCATTGAGAATGATGTTGGCTGTGGGTTTGTCATATATGGGCTTTATTATGTTGAGGTAAGTTCCTTCTATGCCTACGTTCTGGAGAGTTTTATCATAAACGGGTGTTGAATTCTGTTGAAAGCTTTCTCTGCATCTATTGAGATGACCATATGGTTTTTCTCCTTCCATTTGTTAATACGGTACATCACATTGATTGATTTGCATATATTGAAGAATATTTGCATTCCTGGGATAAACCCAACTTCATCATCATGTATGATCCTTTTAATGTGCTGTTGGATTCTGTTTGCTAGTATTTTGTTGAGGATTATTGCATCTATGTTCATCAATGATATTGGCCTGTAGTTTTCTTTCTTTGTGACATCCTTGTCTGGTTTTGGTATCAGGGTGATGGTGGCCTCGTAGAATGAGTTTGGGAGGTGTTCCTCCCTCTGCTGTATTTTGGAAGACTTTGAGAAGGATAGGTGTTAGCTCTTCTCTAAATGTTAGATAGAATTCGCATGTGAAGCCATCTGGTCCTGGACTTTTGTTTGTTGGAAGATTTTTAATCACAGTCTCAATTTCAGTGCTTGTGATTGGTCTGTTTATATTTTCTATTTCTTCCTGGCTCAGTCTTGGAAGGTTGTGCTTTTCTAAGAATTTGCCATTTCTTCTTGTCCATTTTATTGGCATATAGTTGCTTGTAGTTATCTCTCATGATCGTTTGTATTTCTGCAGTGTCAGTTGTTACTTCTTCTTTTTCGTTTCTAATTCTATTGATTTGAGTGTTCTCCCTTTTTCTCTTGATGAGTCTGGCTAATGGTTTATCAATTTTGTTTATCTTCTCAAAGACCAGTTTTATTGATCTTTGCTATTGTCTCTTCCATTTCTTTTTCATTTATTTCTGATCTGATCTTTATGATTTCTTTCCTTCTGCTAACTTGGTGTTTTTTTGTTCTTCTTTCTCTAATTGCTTTAGGTGTAAGGTTAGGTTGTTTGTTTGAGATGTTTCTTGTTTCTTGAGGTAGGATTGTGTTGCTATAAACTTCCCTCTTAGAACTGCTTTTGCTGCATCCCATAGGTTTCGGGTTGTCGTGATTTCATTATCATTTGTTTCTAGGTATTTTTTGATTTCCTCTTTGATTTCTTCACTGATCTCTTGGTTATTTAGTAGTGTATTGTTTAGCCTCCATGTGTTTGTACTTTTTACAGAATTTTTCCTGTAGTTGATATCTAGTCTCCTAGCATTGTGGTGGGAAAAGATACTTGATACGATTTCAATTATCTTAAATTTACCCAGGCTTGATTTGTGACCCAAGATATGATCTGTCCTGGAGAATGTTCCACGAGCACCTGAGAAGAAAGTGTATTCTGTTGCTTTTGGATGGAATGTCCTATAAATATCAGTTAAGTCCTTGTTTAATGTGTCATTTAAAGCTTGTGTTTCGTTATTTATTTCATTTTGGTTGATCTGTCCATTGGTGAAAGTGGGGTGTTAAAGTCCCCTACTGTTATTGTGTCACTGTCAATTTAGCCTTTTATGGCTGTTAGCATTTGCCTTATGTATTGAGGTGCTCCTATGTTGGGTGCATAAATATTTAAAATTGTTATATCTTCTTCTTGGATTGATACCTTGATCATTATGTATTATTCTTCTTTGTCTCTTGTAATAGCCTTTATTTTAAAGTCTATTTTGTCTGATATGAGAATTGCTACTCCAACTTTCTTTTGATTTCCATTTGCATGGAATATCTTTTTCCATCCCCTCACTTTCAGTCTGTGTATGTCCCTAGGTCTGAAGTGGCTCTCTTATAGACAGCATATATATGGTCTTGATTTGTGTTCATTCAGACAGTCTATGTCTTTTGGCTGGAGCATTTAATCCATTTATATGTAAGCTAGTTATCGATATGTATGTTCCTATTCCCATTTTCTTAATTGTTTTGTGTTTGTTATTGTAGGTCTTTTCCTTCTCTTGTGTTTCCTGCCTAGAGAAGTTCCTTTAGCATTTGTTGTAAAGCTGGTTTGGTGGTGCTGAATTCTCTTAGCTTTTGCTTGTCTGTAAAGGTTTTAATTTCTCTGTTGAATCTGAATGAGACCCTTGCTGGGTAGAGGTTGTAGGTTTGGTTGTAGGTTTTTCCCTTTCATCACTTTAAATATGTCCTGCCACTCTCTTCTGGCTTGCAGAGTTTCTGCTGAAAGATCAGCTGTTAACCTTATGGGGATTCCCTTGTATGTTATTTGTTGTTTTCCCCTTACTGCTTTTAATATTTTTTCTTTGTATTTAATTTTTGATAGTTTGATTAATATGTGTCTTGGCATGTTTCTCCTTGGATTTATCCTGTATGGGACTCTCTGCACTTCCTGGACTTGATTGACTGTTTCCTTTCTCATATTAGGGAAGTTTTCAACTATACTCTCTTCCAATATTTTCTCAGTCCCTTTCTTATTCTCTTCTTCTTCTGGGACCCCTATAATTCAAATATTGGTGCATTTAACATTGTCCCAGAGGTCTCTGAGACTGTCCTCAATTCTTTTCATTCTTTTTTCTTTATTCTGCTCTGCAGTAGTTATTTCCACTATTTTATCTGCCAGGTCACTTATCCGTTCTTCTGCCTCAGTTATTCTGCTATTGATTCCTCCTAGAGAACTTTTAATATCATTTATTGTGTTGTTCTTCATTGTTTGTTTGCTCTTTAGTTCTTCTAGGTCCTTGTTAAACGTTTCTTGTATTTTCTCCATTCTATTTCCAAGATTTTGGATCATCTTTACTATCATTACTCTGAGTTCTTTTTCAGGTAGACTACCTACTTCCTCTTCATTTCTTTGGTCTGGTGGGTTTTTACCTTGCTCCTTCATCTGCTGTGTGTTTCTCTGTCTTCTCATATTGCTTAACTTACTGTGTTTGGGGTCTCCTTTTCACAGGCTGCAGGGTTGTAGTTCCCGTTGTTTTTGGTGTCTGCCCCCAGTGACTAAGGTTGGTTCAGTGCATTGTGTAGGCTTCCTGGTGGAGGGGACTGGTGCCTGCCTTCTGGTGGGTGAGGCTGGATCTTGTCTTTCTGGTGGGCAGGACCACGTCTAATGGTGTGTTTTGGGGTGTTTGTGATGTTATTATAATTTTAGGCAGCCTCTCTGCTAATGGATGGGGTTGTGTTCCTGTCTTGCTAGTTGTTTGGCATAGGGTGTTCAGCACTGTAGCTTGCTGGTCATTGAGTGGAGTTGGGTCTTAGCGTTGAGATGGAGATCTCTGGGAGAGCTTTCGCTGTTTGGTATTACGTGGAGCTGGGAGGTCTCTGGTGGACCAGTGGCCTGAACTCGGCTCTCCCACCTCAGAGACATAGGCCTGACACCCTGCCAGAGCACCAAGATCCTTTCAGTCACACAGTTCAGGAGAAAAGGGAGAAAAAAAGAAAGAAAGAAAAGAAAGTTATTAAAATAATTTTTTTAAAAAATTAAAAAGTAATTAAAAAAAAGAGAAGAAAGGGCTTCCCTGGTGGCGCAGTGGTTGAGAGTCCACCTGCCAATGCAGGGGACACAGGTTCGTGCCCCAGTCCGGGAAGATCCCACATGCCGTGGAGTGGCTGGACCTGTGAGCCATGACTGCTGAGCCTGCGCATCCAGAGCCTGTGCTCTGCAACGGGAGAGGCCACAACAGTGAGAGGCCCGCATACCGCAAAAAAAAAAAAGAAAGAAAAAAGAGTGCAACCAAACCAAAAATAAATCCACCAATGATAACAAGTGCTAAAAAGTATACTAAAAATCAAAAACAAATAAAAAGGGACAGAGAGAACTCTAGCACAAATGGTAAAAGCAAAGCTATACAGACAAAATCACACAAAGAAACATACATACACACACTCACAAAAATAAAAAAGGAAAAAAAATATATATATATAAAAGAAAAAAAAAGGAAGAGAGCAACCAAATCAGTAAACAAATCTACCAATGATAAACTCTAAATACTAAACTACGATAAACATAAAAACAGAAACAAAGTAGATGCAGAAAACAGACCCCAAGTCTACAGTTGGTCCCAAAGTCCACTGCCTCAGTTTTGGGATGATTTGTTGTCGATTCAGGTATTTCACAGGTGCAGGGTACATCAAGTCGATTGTGGAGATTTAATCCGCTGCTCCTGAGGCTGCTGGGAGAGATTTCCCTTTCTCTTCTTTGTTCGCATAGCTCTTGGGGTTCAGCTTTGGATTTGGACCCGCCTCTGTGTGTATGTCGCCGGAGGGCATCTGTTCCCTGCCCAGACAGGACAGGGTTAAAGGAGCAGCTGATTAGGGGGCTCTGGCTCACTCAGGCCGGGGGAGGGAGGGGTACGGATGCGGGGCCAGCGTGCAGCGGCAGAGGCCAGTGTGAAGTTGCAACCGCCTGAGGCGCACTATGTGTTCTCCCGGGGAAGTTGTCCCTGGATCACGGGACCCTGGCAGTGGCGGGCTGCACAGGCTCCCAGGAGGGGAAGTGTGGAGAGTGACCTGTGCTCGCACATAGGATTCTTGGTGGCAGCAGCAGCAGCCTTAGCATCTCATGCCCTTCTGTTGTGTCCCTGCTGATAGCCACGTCTCACGCTGGACTCTAGAGCTCATTTAGGCAGTGCTCCGAATTCCCTCTCCACGCGCAGGTGGAGACAGGGTCCAGGCAGGTCCAGACTTTTCCCCAGACTGCCTCCAGGCTAGCTGTGGCGCACTAGCCCCATTCAGGCTGTGTTCACGCAGCCAACCCCAGTCCTCTCCCTGGGGTCTGACCTCCAAAGCCTGAGCTTCAGCTCCCAGCCCCCGCCCACCCCGGCAGGTGAGCAGACAAGCCTCTCAGGCTGGTGAGTGCTGGTTGGCACCCATCTTCTGTGCGGGAATCTCTCCGCTTTGCCCTCTGCACCCCTGTTGCTGCGTTCTCCTCCGCAGCTCCGAAGATTCCCCCCAGCCCACCCCGTTCTCTGCCAGTGAAGGGGCTTCCTAGTGTGTGGAAACTTTTCCTCCTTCACAGCTCCCTCCCAGAGGTGCAGGTCCTGTCCCTATTCTTTTGTTTTGTTTTTTCTCTTCTCTTTTGCCCTACCCAGGTACGTGGAGAGTAGGGCAAAAGAAAAAAAGCCTTTTGGGAAGTCTGAAGTCTTCTGCCAGTATTCAGTAGGTGTTCTGTAGGAGTTGTTCCTCATGTATGTGTATTTCTGATATATTCGTGGGGAGGAAGATGATCTCCACTTCTTACTCCTCTGCCATCTTGAAGGTCTCTCACAGCTGCTGATTTCTCTGTAATTAAAATCCTTATGGGGAGAGCAGAAAGCTGGGCTTTTACATCATTTTCTCATTATTTTGGTTTTTCATTCCTATTGGCTCATTGTTTAGGCTTGTCACAGGGAAACTTTCATTAGGGTCTTTTGGCTACCATGTTGTTTTAGCAGAACAAATGGGATTCAAAAATCCAACAAGTATCTTCTCATCATTTTCAATTGATAAAAGAAAGATGCTACCAGACAAAACAAGCTTTAAAGGTATTATTTCAACTGTACTTAATATTTGATCTTCAAGTTTAGGTAAAGACTATTGTTTAAGAAAATTTTACAAATATTAAGTCAAAATTTTAAGAGAGTCAGTTGAGTTTTCTGCTAGGTATAGAATCTAAATGCCAGAAACTTAAGAATGTGGAAACTAACTCTATGTTGTTGCGTTTCTTTCCTTGGTTATGACATTAGCCTCGAAAGCAGATTCAAAGATACAACTGAAAACTGCTTCTTTGGGGGCATTGAAATCCTTTGATTTTTACTTATTTTGTCCTCAGCCATCTCTTTCCAAATTCAAATATGATATTTGAATGCCTATTTAGGTATGTATGTATCTATAAAATACATGTCTATATATCCACCTCTAAATTTTCATCTTTTGTGGAAGCCCACTTCCAACTCTGGCTAGATGTTTTATTGCTAGGTCAAACAGAACAGAGTAAAGGTAGCTGCTTCCCCCCCATATTTCTGCTCTGGTCTGACCTTTATCACCCAGACATTTAGGGAAGCCTGGTACCAGGATTTCACACATAGTTAGATTATACCAAGGAGCCATAAATAAACTCAAGGTTGCTGACACCATTGCAGACATCAGGATCAAAAGAGGAAATTGCATTGAAGCTAAACCTGAGTTCAGATAAGAAAACCTTAGCCTTCAATTTTTTTTGTTGTTGACATTAGTCTTACTAAGGTTTCCTCTTATACTACCTTTGCCTACTTATAAACCAGAATGGAGTCCCGGAAAAACACAACTATAACACAGTCTTGGAAAGCACACACATTTTGAAACTAAAAATTCAATGACTTCCCATTGCCTATATCACAAAATAACCATAGAAAATTTATTCATTTGATAATGGAAGAAAAAGTGTGTGTTAGTAATAATCTATGTATCGGGAGCTGGCAAACCTTACCATTTAAATGTGTTATCCAAGCCATATACTCTACCAAGGGCCGATGAAAAATGTCTGTTTGCAAATAAAAGGTAAATGGCCCTCTTCTGGGTCTGCTTAATGTCATGACTTGAGCTTTTGTGATTAGTTTCTTTAACACATGCCTGTTCTAAGAAGCTTATGCAATGGTCCTGCTGTTTCAGTCCTCACTTATTAAAAACATTCTGTGATCCTCCACATTTACAAAATAGATAATGTGGGTGCCTTGAAACAAGGGCTGTAAAACTGCAATGTTATGAAGCAGATGGGCTCAAATGATGAGAAATGAACAATTTACCCTGTCAACAACCCAGAAACAGAGTGGAAACAATCTCACCCCTCCACACCAAGTAATTTCTAGCAAGTCATAAAACCACAGAGAGACCACTATAGATAATTAATCCTAGAAGAGCTCTCTCAGCTAATCCAAACATCCTAAGTTTAAAGTTAACAAGGCAGTCTCAGAATGATGAAGCAGGTTGCCCAGGGTCGCACAGCAAGTTACAGAGCCTGTTCTTTGATTGCTACTGAAAGGCTTTTTTCTACAATATTTCCTTTGTTTGGCGCCTCCAGTCACTGGCACAATTTCAGAATTAGTTAGCAAACTTTGACCTGATAGTCATAATTATTTCTCAGAAGTATTTTCAATAATCAAAACTTCATGCAAATATAAATTTCAGATTTCAGTGGTAAATGGGATGGTCAGGAGGATAGATTTCTACTCCCCTACACGTTTCCAACTTGCAATAACATTGATCATTAAAACTACCTGGAGCACGACTTCAGAAATAGCATATACCAATTAACAAAAGTAACATTAAAATGAGAGATTGGCCTATAAATCAGTTCTCCTTTTAGCTGCCCTTTAAGACATTCCACGTCTAATCAAAGTCTATTTTCTTTTGGTAAACAAGTTCTGACCCACTCTTACTTATTGAGGGGCTGAGGAGCAATAATCATTAATAACAACTGTGTGAAACTTACAAGGTACCAGTTGTTTGCAGGCTTCTGGGTGAAACTAAAAGCATTGCTTGCCAAAGCTAAAGGCAATGAGGCTTGATAAATGCCAGAGCTGGTACAGAACAGAAACTCTACATCCTCCATCCTTCAAAGTAAGAACGAGCCACAAGCAACACAAAAGAAGGGTGGGCTTATCAGAGAAGATGCTGGGGGGTTTGGTCACATGTGGAATAATGCAGGGGACTTCCAGAGAAGCCAGACCTTGCAGAGCAAGAGCAGGATGAAGCCAGCGCGGGGCTCTTTGGGGCACCTCTGAGTCTCCCACGCTGCAGTGGTATCAGCGGGAGTTGTGAAACGGGCAAGCGCTAGTTTCATACACCATTGTAAACAGTCAGGAGTGAAACTGGAAGGTTTCGTTGTTTGCTTTGTTTATTTTTCCCATCTCTAATATATAGATTTGAGGGATTTCAAATAAGAGTATTGGGTCAAACGACAATCTTAGTGATAAGCTAGTGGCATGGGCTGCTTTACAAGTAAGTATAAAAGCTTATAGTACGAAAGCTATCCTTTTATTTCCTTCTAAATGAAGATACAAATCTAACCTAAAAGGAGAGTTGAGGGTGAGATGTTTTATTGCTCTGCTCTTGAATGCCAGAGCTGGATTGTTAGAAGGGAAGCGCTGGAATAAAGATGCAGACGTAGAGGATGGACTTGAGGACACGGGCAGGGGGAAGGGTAAGCTGGGACGAAGTGAGAGAGTGGCATGGACATATATACACTACCAAATGTAAAACAGATAGCTAGTGGGAAGCATCTGCATAGCACAGGGAGATCAGCTCGGTGCCTCGTGACCACCTAGAGGAGTGGGATAGGGAGGGTGGGAGGGAGATGCAAGAGGGAGGGGATATGGGGATATATGTATACATATAGCTGTTTCACTTTGTTATAAAGCAGAAACTAACACACCATTGTAAAGCAATTATACTCTAATAAAGATGTTTAAAAAATAAATAAAGAGGCTTAAATTAAAAAAAAAAAAGAAGGGGTGCATTGGGTGACAATGCAACTCGGACCAAGAAGGACAAGTTCTATTAGGAAAACTTTTAAAAACTTCAACCCCAGAAATATTAACATTCCTATGGGAAAAAGAATACCCACTGATGTTATCTAACAGTGTAACTGTTACGTTTTCATTTCCTGTATCACGGGGGGCTCTGCCCCAGGGATGCGGTGAAACTTATAAAAGGGCATAAACTGTTGAGAGGCTGGGCTGAATTGGAACAAGGCCTAAGCTGGCAGTGCTGAACTGGGAGCCTAGAGCTGAGGGCTCTGCCCAGGTGGAAACCTCACTGGCTGTGGGTGAAAGTGACTTCCTTTTTCAGGAGCTTCGCTTTCTCAACGCAAAATGAGGGGTTAGGTTAGAGCTTCCGTAATGTTCCTTCTAATAATAAAATTCTATGCTTCATAGCATAAGTAACTCCATGCACTCTTTACTTGCCTGAGATCACTGAAAATTGTATTTGGTGAGAATCAAAAAGCAACAAAAAAGCAACATTTTATGGATTCAACGGTACTTAAGTCAAAAGGAATTCAGTATAGCTTAAGTTGAATAGAATTCTTAGCAAATTAGGCAGAAATTAGGAAATCACTTTCAGGAGTGGTAAAAATTAGATATCTTTCCTAGATAATAAAAACTTCCACTATGAGTGTTATCCAAATGTTCTTTCTTGTTTCCAATTTTAAGTAATAAAAGAGATCTTGGATATTTTAGTGTCCAGGTTCCTCATCACATAAAACTTAAGACACAATTTTACATTCAGTTAGCTCTTCATGCTAGTAAGCAATTTCAATAAAAAGGATTTAAATATTGCATCATTCAGTACTTCCTATAGACACAATTTGTCATAAAAAATAATTTGACAGTATTATTCTTAGAAAAGTCCACAGTAATCACACCTTATATATTTGTACAATGATTTACACTTCAGAGCAGTCATATACTCATTATTTTACTTAGTTGTCACAGTCATCTTGTTACATAAGTCTTTTATCCCTATCCTTAGGTCGGGATACTGAGACTCAGAGACATTAAGTGACTCCCTGGAGGTCACACAGCTGCAAGTAGCAGACTTAAGATTGTGCTGACAGTTCTACTGTCAAAGCCCGTTTTGCTTCTCTTTTAATTTTTAGTAGAGTGCTATTGTCTTTAGAATGTGAGCTCCACAGGGCAGGGAATTTTCTGTCTCTTGCTCACTTCTCTATCCCTAATGCCCAGATGAGTGCCTAGCTGGCAGGCACCCAACAAGATTTTATTGAATGTACTATTGGTGATGTTATTATTAAAAACATAATACATAGTTAACATTTTTTAAAACAGAGGAATTGAAAAAAGGTACCAATATTCAACCATTCAAACATAATCACTATTACATTTCTGATAAATTTGCTTTCGTTCTCTATACACCTTTATTCAGATTTTAGTTTTATGTTGTATTCTGTGATTATGACAGGATGTATTAGATATATGTGTGTATGGATGTATATGTACATACACACATATATACATATATAAATTTTTTCTAGCATATCTTTTGAGAAACTTCACCATTCTCAATCCATATAGTTTACATGGGTTGATTTTTCTCCTTCAAGGGCATTTAACCCTAGTCATGGTGATTGGTTCAATAATCATTTAGAAAAACAACACCACCAATAATAAAGCTAATATTTATTTTGTGCTTACTGTGTTTCAGGAACTCTAATAAATATGTATTAGTAATTTGCATTTATAATCTCTTTAATTCCTCAAGTAATCCTATAAAATAGTAATTATTTTTACCTTCCTTTTCAAAATGAAGGGCTTCCCTGGTAGCGCAGTGGTTGAGAGTCCGCCTGCCGATGCAGGGGACACGGGTTCGTGCCCCGGTCCGGGAAGATCCCACATGCCGCGGAGCGGCTGGGCCCGTGAGCCATGGCCGCTGGGCCTGCGCGTCCGGAGCCTGTGCCCCGCAACGGGAGAGGCCACAACAGTGAGACGCCCGAGTACCGGAAAAAAAAAAAATCAAAATGAAGCACTTTCTGAAAGATAGAAAATATAGGAACTTCTACAAATCACATGACCAGTAAGTGGTAGATCCAATATTTAAATTTGCGGAGTGTGACTACAGAGCCCACACCAGGCAATGTGGGAAGAGCCAGCTAGAGACTAGAGCCAGACAAGGAGAGCTGGGGCTGGACAGAGAAGCAGGCTCTGCCATCACAGCGATTCCTGAAGCCATATCCACCTCTAGTTCGACTGGCACACGTGTGGAATATTCAAGGGAATTCATGGCTTTATTACTTAATAACAAAAGACCAGAAATAGCCCAATGTCTACCAATAGGAGACTAATGGTGATATTGTGATTTATAAGAAATATATATTTGGTCATTCAGATAACCAAAATATACTTCTCATATATATATCTGTTCTTCATCCACAGTTCTTGGCTCACAGCTCTAGAAACCTGTGGAATTTCCCAAGTGTTGAGAGTGATAAAATTGTCTTTTGTTATATGAATGATGTGACTTTTGGAAAGCACCTAAGGATGGGGGCTGATTTGCCAAGAGAACCAACCATGTGATTAGAGGGTTGGAACTTTCAATCCCACCCCCTGACCTCTGGGGAGGGGAAAGAGCTAGAGGTATAATCAATCATGCCTATGCAAAGAAGCCTCCATAAAACCCCAAAAGGACAGGGTTTGAAGAGCTTCTGGGTTGCTAAACTCATGGAGGTGTTGGGAGAGTGACTCAGAGAAGGCATGGAAGAGCCACATCTTTTCCCCATACCTGTCTTATGCATCTCTTCCATCTAGCTGTCCCTGAGTTATACACCAGTTTATAATAAACTGGTAATCTAGTAAATAAAATGTTTCTCTGAGTCCTCTGGGCCTCTATAGCAAATTATTCAAACCCAGGGATGGAGTCTTGGGAACCTCTGAGTTATCGCCATTTGGTCAGAAGTACAGGTAATAACCTGGGCTTGTGACTGGTGTCCAAAGTCTTAAGTGGGGATGGAGCAGGCCAGTCTCGTAGGATTGAGCCCTCAATCTATAGAATCTGATGCTATCTCCAGGTAGATAATGTCAGAATTGATTTGAATTCTTGAACTCCCTGCTGGTGCTCGAGAATTCCTTTATTGGAGGTATGGGGGAACCGACCACCACTTCCCACATGGGAAACTGGATGCTCAGAACATTAAAAGAAGAGTAAAAAAAAAATTTTTTTTTAAAGTATGAAAAGAACAGTAAAAAAAAAAACAAAACCTGGAACCCAGCAACTCTCTACCTTAGGAAGGAGAATCTTATAATCTTTTGATCTTTATGGGAGAATTTTTTTTCTGAAATTCCCTTGGTTAATCCTAATTTCATTTGTTTGCACCTAAAATTAAGAAATAAGGATTCCCCTGGTGGGGCAGTGGTTAAGAATCCACCTGCCAACGCAGGGGACGTGGGTTCCAGCCCTGGTCCGGGAAGATCCCACATGCGGCGGAGCAACTAAACCCACGTGCCACAACTACCGAGCCTGTGCTCTAGAGCACTTGTGCCGCAACTACTGAGCCTGCGTGCCACAACTACCGAAGCCTGTGCGCCTAGAGCCTGTGCTCCGCAACAAGAGAAGCCACCACAGCGAGAAGCCCACGCACCGCAACGAAGAGTAGCCCCCGCTCACCGCAACTAGAGAAAGTCCACGTGCAGCAATGAAGACCCAACGCAGCCAAAAATTAATTAATAATTTTAAAAAAAGAAATAAAAAAATGTTAAGCAGGTTATATTATCATAGATCAAAATTCACCGTTAGAACATGAATTTCTATCAAGTTGAATCTGCCAAATGGGTAATCACTCTCCCCTGAGACAATCAAATCACAGGAGTTAGAGAGCAAATGTTTACTCTGAGGGCAGGCAACCTTGTAGGATAGGCCATGGTGAGGCAATGCTCCCCAATCAAAGAGCTGACCTCTTCAGACACTCACATAGAAATGAAAACAAGTTAGATATTTAGCCATAATAAAACTGGGGACTCAATCAAAGCAGAATGATCTAGAATCTCATGATAATTACCTACCTGGTCACTACGCTGAACAAGCAGCAGTAACTAAAATTACTGCACCCGTACCACTCAAAGAGATTCAAAAAAGGCCATTCTTTTTTTTTTTTTTTTTTTTTTTTTTTGCGGTACGCGGGCCTCTCACTGTTGTGGCCTCTCCCATTGCGGAGCACAGGCTCCGGAGGCGCAGGCTCAGCGGCCATGGCTCACGGGCCCAGCCGCTCCACGGCATGTGGGATCTTCCCGGACCGGGGCACGAACCCGTGTCCCCTGCATTGGCAGGCGGACTCAACCACTGCGCCACCAGGCAAGCCCTGAAAAAGCCCATCCTTAATTGCTGAAGATAAGCCCCTGATTCAGAGAAAAAACATTGGGGAAGATCAGAATGCTAAGTGCTTGAAGATAACTGTGTTCACAAAACTGTTTTCTAGTCATACAAAATGATCTTCTGGAGTTTAGAAAAAATGCTTCATTATTTTACCCATAATAGCATATCTAAACTGGCCATGATATTGAATCCTCATTGGCTAGGTAATTTTAAGAGTATTGTCAAGGATGTTTCCAGTGTATGTCTTACTTGCCAGCAACATAATCCTGGCAAGACTGTAAAGGTGGGACATAGACAAGACTCAGAGCCTCAAAGCTCCTTTGAATACTTCCAATGCTATCTACCCCCAGAAACTGGGAACAAGTATATTTTGGTCGTTAGTTGCTTATTCTCCAGGATGCATTGAGGCTTTTTTTGCTGGAAAGGAAGGCTTTGACGGTTGTGAAAATTTTGATGTTTTTGTTTCTGATATGGGGAAATATAACCCATCCCTCCATGACAGGGCACACATTTCACTGGGGCTTTTACCAATGAACTTTGCAAAGCCTTGGCTTTTATTAACAAAAACTTTATCCTCAATCTTCAGGAAAAGTAGAGCAAATAAATGAAATTCTCAGACTAACATCAGCAATGCTTTCAGAGATAGTCAGCTTCCCTTGGCCGAAGGTATTTCGTTAGCTTTAATGCCAGTGAAGTCAACTACATGCAGGATCCATCAGCTTTGTCCTTTTACATTTTTAAGAGACTGTTGCGTGTAGGAATGTCACTTTCAATCCCTGTTGCGAGTTGATATAGCCAAGCACTACATGGACTCCTGCACATACCCAGTTTTTTTTTTTTTTAATTTTTATTGGAGTTTAGTTGATTTACAATGTTATGTTAGTTTCTGCTGTACAGCAAAGTGAATCAGTTTTACATACACATATATACACTTTTATTAGATTCTTTTCCCATATAGGTCATTACAGAGTATTGAGAAGAGTTCCCTGTGCTACACAATAGGTCCTTATTAGTTATCTATTTTATATATAGTAGTGTGTATATGTCAATCCCAATCTCCCAGTTTATCCCTCCCCCCCACCCCAGCCTTCCCCCTTGGTAACCGTTTGTTTTCTACATCTGTGACTCTATTTCTGTTTTGTAAATAAGCCCATTTGTACCATTTTTTTAGATTCCACATATAAGCAATATCAAATGATATTTGTCATTCTCTGTCTGACTTACTTCACTTAGTATGATAATCTCTAGGTCCATCCATATTGCTGCAAATGGCATTATTTCATTCGTTTTAATGACTGAGTGATATTCCATATTATATATGTACTACATCTTCTTTATCTAGTCCTCTGTCGATGGACATTTAGGTGCTTCCATAGTGCTGTGATGAAGATTGGAGTGCATGTATCATTTCGAATTATGGTTTTCTCCGGATATATGCCCAGGAGTGGGATTGCTGGATCATATGGTAGCTCTATTTTTAGTGTTTTAAGGAACCTCTGTACTGTTCTCCGTAGTGGCTGTATCAATTTACATTCCCACCAACAGTGTAGGAGGGTTCCCTTTTCTTCACACCCTCTCCAACATGTATTGTTTGTAGATTTTTTGATGATGGCCGTTCTGACTGGTGTGAGGTGATACCTCATTGTAGTTTCTTTTGATTTACATTTCTCTAATAATTAGTGATGTTGAATATCTTTTCATGTGCTTTTTGGCCATCTGTATGTCTTCTTTGGAGAAATGTCTATTTAGATCTTCTGCTCATTTTTTGATTGGGTTGTTTGTTTTTTTGATATTGAACTGCACGAGCTCTTTGTATATTTTGGAGGTTAATTCCTTATTGGTGGCTTCACATACCCAGTCTTAGCATCAGCAAGTGTAAGCAGCCTCCCCATATTATTCCCCGTCCTACTAAGCGCCTCTGAATGATCTAAAATCCAGAGATTTAGTCTTCTAGAAGTAGATTGCCCTCAAAATTTGATTAAAAAGAACTTAGCAGATATTGTTAATAATAGTACCATGGTAAGCTCCTAGGAATCCTTGGATTCCTGTTTTCTAATTTAAAAAACACAAATCGTCTTCCCCTGGACCATTGGACATCCGTTTCATCAGGATGCTTTAAACCAAGGATTCTGGAGAATCCAGAAGACTGAAGATAATCATAACAAGCTTGTTAACCCAAGATCTTTAGATCAAGCTGAGGATAAGACAAAGTGGACAGCTTCCATCTTAAATGATGCAACAAGATTATTTTTCTGATAGCATTCCTATCCTATTTATCCTTTCTTTATTGTTAATCTTACTTGCTATTGTACTCTGGTAACCCCTAGAAATGCCCAAAATGGTTTATCAATATGTTTTTATACATACGTATAATTTTCAGAAGTTTGACCTCCCATAACTTTTCTCTACCAGCAAAGGAGAGAGAATCTAATGGATTACTGGATTTGTTATTCTCCCATCTGATCCTGCTAACAAAATTTATTATTTTTTTAAAATTTATTTTTGGCTGTGTTGGGTCTTCGTTTCTGTGTGAGGACTTTCTCTAGTTGCGGCAAGCGGGGGCCACTCTTCATCGCAGTGTGCGGGCCTCTCACTGTCGGGGCCTCTCTTGTTGCGGAGCACAGGCTCCAGAGACGCAGGCTCAGTAGTTGTGGCTCACAGGCCCAGTTGCTCCGCGGCATGTGGGATCTTCCCAGACCAGGGCTCGAACCCATGTCCCCTGCATTGGCAGGCAGATTGCACCACCACTGTGCCACCAGGGAAGCCCCCAACAAAACTTTAATAACTATTAGGCTGCAATATCAGAAAGTGTATTTCCTTTCAATGGTCTCTTCAGGTACTTGCATTGTCCTCACATTATTGAGCCAATCTTCAGCCTTAAGGGAAATTGAATGTGGACCACAAACCAACAAAATACTTCTACTGAAATCTATACCTCCATTTCAGTGGCATTGACCTCACCAGATTGAGAATAGGTATTGGATCAATAATTTTGGCTGTAGTAGTTAGTCTGTTATTATTATTACTTTTTTTTAAGATTCTCCAGCCAGCTTCGTAGTACCTATTTAATTCCACTTAAGAAATCTACCAGCCAGTGCAGAGGATCAGTAATTGACTTACTCCTTTTCTGATCATCTGTGCCCTACTAAGATACTATCAATACTTCTTATGTGGACACCAAGCTTTATTTACTTACCATGCACAAAATGCTCTTGTGTATATAGCATAATAGCTAGAGACTTTCAGAGGATACCTAGATACCTCCAAAATGAGTAAAATAAGGACTGCTCAGGAGAACTACATGAAGGGGCACATGAGGGAGTCAGGCTCCCACTCCATGTGTAGTGCATGGGCTGTTATTCCAACAGTAGGCATAATTGAATTAGAAAATATGGATGAAATTTGTTTCTAACCCAGGAAGAAGTTATTAGTAGTATTGCAAGTGCTCTTGAGGTGCCCCCAAAACTATTTAAATTTACTAGCAAGGATTATCACTGATAGTTATATAGCTCTTGATTTGTCTTGGCAGGACTGGGGTAGTGTGTGTTATAACTTAACACTCTTGTTGCACCTGTATAAATACCACTAGTTAGATGGGAAAGTCTGTGACTGGAATTAAGGAAAATTCAACCTGTTTCTCTAGAATGGACCCAGCTGTATTAGGGGTTTTGTTTTCATGGCTTGGATGCAATAATCTAGTTTCCTGACTTCTCAGTCATGTATGATAAATAATAATCATTTTTGTTCTGGAAATCATCTGTATTAAAGTTAGCCTATGAAACCTGCCCTGAATCTTAGATGCTGGACGCAACACACAAAATTGATGACTATCTAATGGGTTGCATCCCAACAGTTGAACTACAGTGTGTTACCACGTGGGACATTTCACTCATGCATATTCAGTTGTGCAAAAGATTTTGCATTTTAAAAAATTTTCTACAAATTCTCTGCCTCTTACTGCCGTTCATCATGACAACAGAGCATATGATCAAGGAATCCCAATTCTTCTCAGATATTTAAGGTTTAGAAAGAGTTACATCTTTCTCCCTAGGAAAACACCTAAGTTATAGGTATTCTTACAGAACACCATGGCAGATGTTCATTTATAGCATAAGAACAGAGAAATAGCAGAGAGAGGATCAGAAAGGGGAGTGGTTCACAGTGACCAAAGCTGCAGAGAAGATAAGCGTAGGGAGGGTAAAATTTTAAAATATTTATATTTTTATATTTTATGGCTATTGGGATATTTCTGACCTTTTTTTTTTTTTTTTTTTTTTTTTTTGCGGTACACGGGCCTCTCACTGTTGTGGCCTCTCCCGTTGCGGAGTGGACGCGCAGGCTCAGCGGTCATGGCTCACGGGCCCAGCCGCCCCACGGCATGTGGGATCTTCCCGGCCCAGGGCACGAACCCGCGTCCCCTGCATCGGCAGGCGGACCCTCAACCACTGCGCCACCAGGGAAGCCCAGTAGCCACGTTTTAATGGAATCACCAACCTCACAGGGCATCCTTCTGAACAGCTATACTGATGATATCATTACAATAGGCCATTAGGAGTAGGATGTAGCTGTAACTTCCTAAACACCTTAGTAAAATAGTCATGTGCCAGAAAGAGATATAACCTGGGAAAGTGCAGATTCTTTCAATCTCAGTGATTTTTTTTTTTTTTTTTTGGAGTCTGGGACATATCAGAATACGATCTCCAAAGTGAAGATATGAAACAAAGTGCCGCATCTTGCCCCACGCCACACTACCACCAATAAGAAGAAGCATAAGGCTTGAAAGGCCTTTATAAAGGATTTGGATTTTGAAAGAAGCATACGTCACATTTGTGATGTATGTTTGTGAGTGTGTGTGTGTATATAATATGCATATATATATATATGTATGTGTGTGTTACTCTCTCTCAGATAAGCCATAAAGCTGCCAGCTTTGACTGGCCCTGGGCATTAGAAGTCTTTCCAGCTGGTTCAGTGTAAGCAGTTTCCAAATCAATGGCTGCATACCATATGTTAACAGCAGTGTTGTCAATAGAGCACATCTGGAACAGCAATTATGATTTGAGTCACCGCCTTATTAATTTCAGAAAAATTCCTTTTTATTCTCTAAGACAAAACCCAAGTTAAAAGGGAACATGATAGGAAAAGCCACTTCTACTTATTTCAAGTGTTTAACGATGACGTTAACGTCTGTAATCACCCAGAAAATCTATATTGCATTTGGTTAACCCTTTTGATAGGGAAGGGTGATTACAAATGCTTCCTCTTGGCACTTACATCAAAATAGGCTTTACTTCAGAAGTTAGTGAGCCAATGTATGTATTTTGCTACTTGCCAAATGTTCCTATTTTAAAATCTATATTCATAAATGGGGGAAATAACCAGGGTATGTTTGCGGAGCCATTATGTCCACTATGAGACAGCGTCAAGAAAAAACTCCGTTTATCACCTGAGCTCCGTAAGCCCCAACTGTAACTGGTAGAAAGCAGTGGTATTTAAGCAGCAAGCCTCAGCATCCAAATAGAGCCCAGGGGCTTCCCTGGTGGTGCAGTGGTTGAGAATCTGCCTGCTAATGCAGGGGACACGGGTTCGAGCCCTGGTCTGGGAGGATCCCACATGCCACAGAGCAACTGGGCCCGTGAACCACAACTACTGAGCCTGCGCGTCTGGAGCCTGTACTCCGCAACAAGAGAGGCCGTGATAGTGAGAGGCCCCCCGCTTGCCACAACTAGAGAAAGCCCTACGCACAGAAATGAAGATCCAACACAGCAAAAATAAATAAATCAAATAGAGCCCAGTAATTCCTGAAAAGTCTAGATAAACAACTTCAATAAACAGTCACAGGTTCTTTTAGTGAAGTACAGCAAAAATATCTACAAAACAAACTTTATGCCTTATTACAGTCCTTTGCCTTTAATGTACTCTTCACTAATGAAGCTCTGCAAATTGCATGAGAAGCCATTCCTCTCTACTGAGATAATTCAAGTCAGGCTGCTATATTGGTTAGGTCTAGAGCATTGTAGAAGATTTGGGTCAGTTGCCTTTCTATTTCAGTTTGAGGACGCCCATTGACCCAGTAGCTATTGCCCAAGTTTTTTGCAGGTAAAACCTTTCTGATTACCACTTTTACCCTGATGCCTACTGTGATAACCATGTGTATCTTAGCTCTGGTGACTGAGAGTTGCCATTCAGCCTTTGCCACCATCAAGCCCATTTCAACAGCAATATTTTCTAACTTCATCCCTAGGAAAAAGGAGAGGGAGTTTCCTCCACTTTTGACAAGCAAGGTGCAGTGAAGTTTGGGCTCAGGTGCTATAAGTAATCTAAATCCCCCTAAGTGTTCCCATTCCAATTTTCAGCTCCCCTCTCTCCCAACCAACACTCTAAATTTCATATAAGAGACCAGGAAAGACTATGAATTCAATTTACTTTGTGAGGTTGGACTCTATATCTGATCTTGGTTATTCCAGCAAAGAAGCACCAGGAGATAATGCCTTTTTAAAACACTCATAGAAGGTCCCTGGTTCTCTGCCTTTTCAATTGGAGTAAGAATTTAAAACCCTGAGCTTTACACTTCTTAAATCTCTAGAAATCAGGAGGAGCCAGCCCACCCTCAGTCCTTGTATTCCATCCATAATAGCCCATCACAGCAGCCTCTCAGCCTGCCCAAGCCTTGCCTTCAAAGGCCTTTATTCCAGGGGACAATTTAAATAACTATTTTGCTGTTGCTGTGTCCCATTTTCCACTGATAACTGGATTGTCCTCACTGCAAACCCAAATAAATCAGATAACCAAACTTAGTTTACCGTACTTGAGGTTTAATTGCCTGCAACTATTTTGAAACTCACGACTGAATGAAACAAGGTCCAATTGCAGAAAACCAAAACTATTCTAGCAGTCATGAAGAGAAAGGGATTTAGCTATTTAAAAATCTCAAAAAAAAAAAAAAAGAAAACTTAAGAAGAGTCAGAGAAGCACACTTCAGAATAACACTGCAAAGGAGTTTCTACCTCTGCTCTAATTGGCTAGATTGGAATTGGGAGGCTGTAAGTGAACTGTTGACTTCAAAACACATTGCCTACACCCATGTTCATAGCAGCAGTATTCACAATAGCCAAGCGGCGGAAGAAACCAAAATGCCCATCGATGGATGAAAGGATAAACAAAATGTGGTATATATACACAATGGAATTATTCAGCCTTACAAAGGAAAAAACTTGTGACACATGCACAAGATGAATCTTGAGGACATTATGCTAAGTAAAATAAGCTAGTCACGAAAAGACAAACACTCTACGAGTCTACTTACGATCTACCTAGAGTAGTTAAGTACATAGAGACTGCAACTGGAATGGTAGTTGCTCGGGGCTGCGGGCAGAGGGAAATGGGGAGTTGCATTTAATGGGTATAGCGTTTTTGCAAGATGAAAAAGTCCTGGAGATTGGTTGCACACGATGGTAATATGTTTAACGTTACTGAAATGTACACTTAGAAATGGTTAAGATGGTAAAATTTTATGTTACATGTATTCTACCACAATAAAAAAGAAAAAGCACACAGCCTTAGCTGAGATCCAGGGAGGAGGTCATGACACTGTGACCGCCATAACCACATCTTATCAGTAACATAGTAAATGACTGGATATCTGATGTTTGATGAAGAAAAATCCCATGCCTCAAAGATTGTGCTTCCCGGTAGAAAAACAGAACAGTAGGCAGAATGCCTCTGCCTCTCTGGCCTGTGAAACCCTACATGGCTATTTCTGATAGCCACAACCTCAAACCAGCATCCAGACATTTTAGCAAGCAGTACAGGAAGATTCATCAGAAGGAGGTTAAATGGATGCCAAGTGCCAATCCACTCTATCCACCACAGAAAAATACTTTTCTATAAAGAAAAAATATTTAAAGTACATTTTCAAGACTTCTGGTTCTAGTAAGAGCAAAAGCAATATAGTTCTGGGGCTTCCCTGGTGGCACAGTGGTTAAGAATCCGCCTCCCAGTGCAGGGGACACGGGTTCGAGCCCTGGTCCGGGAAGATCCCGCATGCCGTGGAGCAACAAATCCCGTGCGCCACAACTACTAAGCCTGCGCTCTAGAGCCCAAGAGAGCCACGACTACTGAAGCCTGTGTGCCTAGAGCCCGTGCTCCACAACAAGAGAAGCCACCACAATGAGAAGCCCTTGCACCACAATGAAGAGTACGCCCCGCTCGCCGCAACTAGAGAAAGCCCGCACGCAGCAACGAAGACCCAACACAGCAAAAAGTAAATAAATTAAAAATATATATAGTTCTGAATCATCCCACTTCCCCTCAAACCTATACAGACAAAGAAGAGGCACAATGGAAACAAAAAATTCCCACAAACTGCACCTTCTGTAAAACAAGGTGTAAGGTCGGATCTTAACAAACGGCACCGCGAAACAGAGGAAAGCTTCAAGTGAGCTTTATTAGGGAGCGCTCCTGGGCGAGGTTCACCGGTCCGAGAGAAAGGGGCCGGAGAAGTCGCACCCGGGCGAGGGTTGGGCAAGATTTTATAGGGGAAGAAGGGAAAGGGATGTGGTGAATCTGAGAGGGCGCAGGGTATTTCTTATTTGGTGGTCTTTTCGGGTATCCTGGGGGACCGTTAGTCCCGCCCCTCGAAAGGCGGGAAGGCTGGGCTGGTTTCAAAGTCCCCAGGTCAGTTCCTGGAACTGGGTGGTCCGGAATGTCTCCAGGGCAGTTTCTGGAACTGGGTGGTCCGGAGAATTTCGTTCTGATGCAACCTGTGACTCTGATTGTGTTCCCCTGCCTCGGGCCAGTTGGCCTTACACAAGGCAATAGAGAAAACTACAGATTACGTACAGGAGGTGTCATAGGCAGAGGCAGGAAAACTGCAAGACAGAAGAACAGAGCGCTGGGAAGCTAGTGGCAGCAAATTCCAGGGATCTCTTGAAAATATCACTCCCAGAAGGAGACAGCGTCATCCTGAGAGGGAGCTGCAGACACCTGGGCTGAGATCAGACAGAGCTCAAGGCTGAAGGAGGCTCATACTGAGCAAAAGAATGGGCAGAGAGGCCGAGAAAGAAAATGGTGAGGACTGTAGCCAAAGGAGCCTGGAGGTGGCAGACCTTTAAAAGATCTTAGCAAAATATAAATTGGATAGTGTGCATTTGTCACCTTGGGAGGTAAACTGATATCTTTTGCTGATGGGCAAGAGGAGGACTCCAGGGTATGGAGAGGGAAGATGCGGGGAAGCCTTGGCTGGTGGCAAAAGCCCTCCTGAATCAGATATGACAGGCTGTCGGAGGAAGTGGCACAGATGAAAAAGAAACAGTCTATCACTCTAGCACGGCGATTTTCGACGCAGCGCAATTTTCTTCTCTAGACAGAGGACAATTGGCAATGTCGGGAGACATTTTGGTTGTCACCCTGGAGAGCATCCTACAATGCACAGGACAGCCGCCACGATAATGAACGATCAGCTCTGAATGTCAGTGGTACCAAGGTTGAGAGACTCTGGTCTAGTAGCAGAAAAGGGAGACCTTAAGCTGTGAGTTTTAGAATGCTACCTTGGCTCATTCCTTCCTCCACTGGAAACGCCTGCTAATGGTCCAAGAAAATCAAATACATTCAACTACTTTGAGAAAGTAATAAGCACAGAATCATATGAAGAGCCCATAAAGGAAACTGTGAAAAAGAGAGGCTCAATTTTTCCAATTTATTATTTTTTTACATCTTTATTGGAGAATAATTGCTTTACAATGGTGAGTTAGTTTCTGCTTTATAACAAAGTGAATCAGTTATACATATGTCCCCATATCTCCTCCCTCTTGCGTCTCCCTCCCACCCTTCCTATCCCACTCCTCTAGGTGGTCACACAGCACTGAGCTGATCTCCCCGTGCTATAGATAATGAAAATTCTTTTAAAAATATTGCCACAGAAGATATTAACATTGTAATCCAACGGTCCTACAGAAATTTGGAAAATTCATGGACGACTACAGAACATAAGTACAATAACTAAAGTAAGAGATGGACACATAAAGGGAGAGAATAACTACAATCTGAAAATTTGAAGGAAATCTGGAGATCACAGATCATTTTGAACATGTAGGAGCTCAAGAAACCACTAGAACAAAAATACAAACTTCCTAAAATTTAGAATTATATATTTTTTAAAAAAGGAAAAAATCACACAGTGAAGCACTTTTATAGATAGAAAAATAATATAAAAGGTAAGGCCAAATATATAAATAAGTATAACTAGATCAGTTGCCTGACCAGGGATCAAGCCCGGGCCCTCGGCAGCGAAAGCTCAGAATCCAGGTCACTGGGCCACCAGGGAATTCCCTTCTCCTTTTTTTTTTTCTTAAGATTTAAAAACTGGGGCTTCCCTGGTGGCGCAGTGGTTGAGAGTCCGCCTGCCGATGCAGGGGACACGGGTTCGTGCCCCGGTCCGGGAGGATCCCACGTGCTGCGGAGCGGCTGGGCCCGTGAGCCATGGCCGCTGAGCCTGCGCGTCCGGAGCCTGTGCTCCGCAACGGGAGAGGCCCCAACAGTGAGAGGCCCGCATATCGCCAAAAAAAAAAAAAGATGGTGGAAGAGTAAGACACGGAGATCACCTTCCTCCCCACAAATACATCAGAAATACATCTACACGTGGAACAACCCCTACAGAACACCTACTGAATGCTGGCAGAAGACCTCAGACCTCCCGAAAGGCAAGAAACTCCCCACGTACCTGGGTAGGGCAAAAGAAAAAAGAATAAACAGAGACAAAAGAATAGGGACGGGACCCGCACCAGTGGAAGGAAGCAGTGAAGGAGGAAGGTTTCCACACACTAGGAAGCCCCTTCGCGGGCGGAGAGTGCAGGTGGCGGAGGGGGAAAGCTTCGGGGCCGCGGAGGAGAGCACAGCAACAGTGGTGCGGAGGGCAAAGCGGAGAGATTCCCGCACAGAGGATCAGGGCCGACCCGCACTCACCAGCCCGAGAGGCTTGTCTGTTCCCCTGCCCGGGCGGGCGGGGCTGGGAGCTGAGGCTCGGGCTTCGGTCGGAGCGCAGGGAGAGGACTGGGGTTGGCGGCGTGAACACAGCCTGCAGAGGGTTAGTGCGCAACAGCTAGTTGGGAGGGAGTCCGGGGAAAAGTCTGGAGCTGCCGAAGAGGCAAGAGACTTTTTCTTCCCTCTTTGCTACCTGGTGCGCGAGGAGAGGGGATTAAGAACGCTGCTTAAAGGAGCTCCAGAGACGGGCACGAGCCGCGGCTAAAAGCGCGGACTCCAGAGACGGGCATGAGATGCTAAGGCTGCTGCTGCCACCACCAAGAAGCCTGTGTGCAAGCACAGGTCACTGTCCACACCTCCCCTCTCGGGAGCCTGTGCAGCCCGCCACTGCCAGGGTCCGGTGATCCAGGAACAACTTCCACGGGAGAACACACAGCGCGCCTCAGGCTGTTGCAACGTCATGCCTGCCTCTGCCGCACAAGGCTCGCCCAGCATCTGTACCCCACCCTCTCCCCGGCCTTAGTGAGCCAGAGCCCCCGAATCAGCGGCTCCTTTAACCCCGTCCTGTCTGAGCGAAGAACATATGCATTCAGGTGACCTACATACAGAGGCAGGTCCAAATCCAAAGCTGAACCCTGGGAGCTGTGCAAACAAACAAGGGAAAGGGAACTCTCTCCCAGCAGCCTCAGGAGCAGCGGAGTAAATCTCCACAATCAACTTGATGTACCCTGCATCTCATAAACAAGGAATCACCACAAATTGAGGAGGTGGGCTTTGGGAGCAATGATATATATTTTTCCCCCTTTTTCTCTTTTTGTGAGTGTGTATGTGTCTGCTTCTGTGTGTGATCTTGTCTGTATAGCTTTGCTTTTACCATTTGTCCTAGGGTTTTGTCTGTCCGTTTTTTTTTGGGTTTTTTTTTCTTTTTTTTAGTATAGTTTTTAGCACTTGTTATCATTGGTGGATTTGTTTTTGGGTTTGGATGTATTCTTTCTTTCTTCTTTTTTATTACGTAATTTTTTTTAATAATTGTTTTTTATTTTAATAACTATTTTATTTTATTTTACCTTTTTTCTTTCATCTTCTTTCTTTCTTTCTTCCTTTTCTCCCTTTTATTCTGAGCCGTGTGGATGACAGACTTCTGGTGCTCCAGCCAGGCGTCAGGGCTGTGCCTCTGAGGTGGGAGAGCCAAATTCAGGACACTGGTCCACAAGAGACCTCCCAACTCCACGTAATATCAAACACAGAAAATCTCCCAGAGACCTCCATCTCAATGTCAAGACCCAGCTCCACTTAACGACCAGCAAGCTACAGTGCTGGACACCCTATGCCAAACAACTAGCAAGACAGGAACACAACCCCATCCATTAGCAGAGAGGCTGCCTAAAATCATAATAAGGCCACAGACACCCCAAAACACACCACCAGACGTGGACCTACCCACCAGAAAGACAAGATCCAGCCTCATCCACCAGAACACAGGCACTAGTCCCCTCCACCAGGAAGCATACACAACCCACTGAACAAACCTTAGTTACTGGGGACAGACACCAAAAACAATGGGAACTACGACCCTGCAGCCTGTGAAAAGGAGACCCCAAACACAGTAAGTTAAGCAAAATGAGAAGACAGAGAAACACACAGCAGATGAAGGAGCAAGACAAAAACCCAACAGACCTAACAAATGAAGAGGAAATAGGCAGTCTACCTGAAAAAGAACTCAGAATAATGATAGTAAAGATGATCCAAAATCTTGGAAATAGAATGGAGAAAATACAAGAAACGTTTAACAAGGACCTAGAAGAACTAAAGAGCAAATGAACAGTGATGAACAACACAATAAATGAAATTTAAAAATTCTCTAGAACAGATCAATAGCAGAATAACTGAGGCAGAAGAATGGATAAGTGACTTGGAAGATAAAATAGTGGAAATAACTACTGTAGAGCAGAATAAAGAAAGAAGAATGAAAAGAACTGAGGACAGTCTCAGAGACCTCTGGGACAACATTACGCACACCAACATTCAAATTATAGGGGTCCCAGAAGAAGAAGAGAAAAAGAAGGGTCTGAGAAAATATTGGAAGAGATTATAGTTGAAAACTTCCCTAATATGAAAAAGAAAATAGTTAATCAAGTCCAGGAAACACAGAGAGTCCCATACAGGAGAAATCCAAGGAGAAACACGCCAAGACACATATTAATTAAACTATCAAAAAAGAAATACAAAGAAAAAATATTAAAAGCAGTAAGGGGAAAACAACAAATAACACACAAGGGAATCCCCATAAGGTTAACAGCTGATCTTTCAGCAGAAACTCTGCAAGCCAGAAGGGAGTGGCAGGACATAATTAAAGGGATGAAAGGGAAAAACCTACAACCAAGATTACTCTACCCAGCAAGGATCTCATTCAGATTTGACAGGGAAATTAAAACCTTTACAGACAAGCAAAATCTAAAAGAATTCAGCACCACCAAACCAGCTTTACAACAAATGCTAAAGGAATTTCTCTAGGCAGGAAACACAAGAGAAGGAAAAGACCTACAATAACAAACCCAAAGCAATTAAGAAAATGGTAATAGCAACATACATGTTGATAATTACCTTAAATGTAAATGGATTAAATGCTCCAACCAAAAGACATAGACTGGCTGAATGGATACAAAAATAAGACCTGTATATGTGCTGTCTACAGGAGATCCACTTCAGACCTAGGGACACATACAGACTGAAAGTGAGGGGATGGAAAAATATATTCCATGCAAATGGAAGTCAAAAGAAAGCTGGAGTAGCAATTCTCATATCAGACAAAATAGACTTTAAAACAAAGACTCTTACAAGAGACAAAGAAGGACACTGCATAATGATCAAGGGATCAATCCAAGCAGAAGATATAACAATTGTAAATATTTATGCACCCAACATAGGAGCACCTCAATACATAAGGCAAATACTAGCAGCCATAAAAGGGGAAATTGACAGTAACACAATCATAGTAGGGGACTTTAACACCCCATGTTCACCAATGGACAGATCATCCAAAATGAACATAAACAAGGAAACACAAGCTTTAAATGATACATTAAACAAGATGGACTTAATTGATATTTATAGGACATTCCATCCAAAAACAACAGAATACACATTCTTCTCACGTGCTCATGGAACATTCTCCAGGATAGATCATATCTTGGGTCAGAAATCAAGACTTGGTAAATTTAAGAAAATTGAAGTCGTATCAAGTATCTTTTCCAACCACTACGCTATGAGGCTAGATATCAACTACAGGAAAAAAAATCTGTAAAAAACACAAATACGTGGAGGCTAAGCAATACACTATTTCATAATGAAGTGATCACTGAAGAAATCAAAGAGGAAATCAAAAAATACTTAGAAACAAATGACAATGAAAACACAAGGACCCAAAACCTACGGGATGCAGCAAAAACAGTTCTAAGAGGGAAGTTTATAGCAATACAATCCTACCTTAAGAAAAAAGAAACATCTCAAATAACCTAACCTTACACCTAAAGCAATTAGAGAAAGAAGAACAAAAAAACCCCAGAGTTAGCAGAAGGAAGGAAATCATAAAGATTAGTTCAGAAATAAATGAAAAAGAAATGAAGGAAACGATAGCAAAGATCAATAAAACTAAAAGCTAGTTCTTTGAGAACATAAACAAAATTGATAAACCATTAGCCAGACTCATCAAGAAAAAAAGGGAGAAGACTCAAATCAATAGAATTAGAGATGAAAAAGGAGAAGTAACAACTGACACTGCAGAAATACAAACGATCATGAGAGATTACTACAAGCAACTATATGCCAATAAAATGGACAACCTGGAAGAAATGGACAACTTCTTAGAAATGCACAACTTTCTGAGACTGAACCAGGAAGAAATAGAAAATGTGAACAGACCAATCACAAGCACTGAAATTGAAACTATGATTTAAAATCTTCCAACAAACAAAAGCCCAGGACCAGTTGGCTTCACAGGCGAATTCTTTCAAACATTTAGAGAAGATCTGACACCTATCCTTCTCAAACTCTTCCAAAATATAGCAGAGGGAGGAACACTCCCAAACTCATTCTACGAGGCCAGCATCACCCTGATACCAAAACCAGACAAAGGTGTCACAAAGAAAGAAAACTACAGGCCAATATCACTGATGAACATAGATGCAAAAATCCTCAACAAAATCCCCACAGGCCCTGGCCCACACCAGCTCCAGTCATCCACCCAGGGGGCCTAGATGTAGTGTGCCACAGGCTCTTCACCTCAGTCCACTTCAGCTCCAGCTGTCCCACGAAGGTGGCTCCAGCACAGTGCAGCCCTGATCCTTCATGCCCACTCCAGCCCTCCCATCAAGGCAGCCCCAGCATGGCACACCCCAGGACACCCCCCTTCAGTCCACACTCTCTCCAACTCCAGACATCCCATCAGGATTGTCCCAATGTGGCACCTCCTGGGACCCACTTTGGTCCACGCTTGCTCCAGCCAGCCTGTCAAGGCCACCCGGCACATGCAGTCTCCACAGGGGAAGTTCCTACACAGGCCATGACTTCAAGATAATGAGAGGTAGCTGTTTCATCTAATTCGTAGAAACAAATACAGAAAGTCAAACAAAATGAAGAGACAGAGGAATTTGTTCCATATGAAAGAACATTTAAAACTTCAGAAAAAAACCCTAATGAAACCAAGATAAGTAATTTACCTGATAAAGAATTTAAAGTAATGGTCATAAACATGCTCACCAAACTCAGGAGAAGAATGGAGGAACACAGTGAAAACATCAGCAAAGGGTTACAAAATATAAGAAGGAACTAATCAGAGTTGACGAACACAATAACTGAAATGAAAAATATACTAGAGGGAATCAACAGCAAAGTAGATGATACAGAAAAATGGATCAGTGATCTAGAAGACAGAATAGTGGAAATCACCCACCAGAATGGCAAAAAGAAAAACTATTTTAAAAAATGAGAATAGTTTAAGGGCCCTTTGAGACAACTATACTAACATTTGCATTATAAGGGTCCCAGAAGGAAAAGAGAGGAAGGGGCGGAAAACTTATTTGAAGAAATAAAGGCTGGAAACGTCTCTAAACTGGGGAAGGAAACAAATATCCAGGAAGCACAGAAATTCCCAAACAAGATGAACCCAAGACCCATACCAAAATATATATCATAATTAAAATGGCAAAAGTTAAAGAGAGAATTTTAAGACAGCCTCCAAATTCATTCTACAAGGACAGCATTACCCTAATACCAAACCCAGACAAAGACCATACAATAAAAGAAAATTATAGGCCAATATCCCTGATGAATGTAGATGCAAAAATCCTCAACAAAATATCAGCAAACCAAATTCAACACTATATTGAAGGGGGTATACACCATGATCAAGTGAGATATTCAGGGATGCAAGGATGGTTCAATATCCACAATTCAATCAACATGATATACCACACTAACAAAACAAAGGATAAAAATTGTCAGATTATCTAGGTAGATGCAGAAAATAACTTATGACAAACTTCAGCATCATTTATTATAAAAACTCTCAAAAAAGTGGGTACAGACAGAGCCAAGCTCAACATAATAAAGGCCATATATGACAAACCCACAGCTAACATCATAGTTAAACTATTTTTGATTTTATATTACGTTCCATGGAAAGCCACTGCAGTGTTTTAAACAGGAAGTGTCCTCACCAGGTAAATATTTTTAAAAGAGCACTCTGGCTTCTCTGTACAATATAGAAAGAAGGAGACATAAATGGAAATGAGAAGACTAGATAGAAGGCTATTTTGGTAATGGAAAGTGATGATGGTAGCTTGGGCTTGGGTGACTTCAGTGAAATGCAGTTTAAGAAGTATTAAGGAGTAGGATCCCCAGAATTTATAGATTCATTTGATGTGAGGATTAGAGGAAAAGAAGATATCAAGGATTTTACTTTTCTTTCCAGTTACCTTGCCTCAGGAATATCAACTGAAATTAGAAACAATGAATCAGAGATCCTTGAGGGCTCTTAGTTGTAAAATTCCATAAATTTGTAATGTTAAGTTTGTGCATTAATAGCTTCATTATTTATGGTTGTTATTATTTTAAACTTAAAATTTAGGGCATGTTAAATATAATTATCAGTTTAAAATTATGGCTATCAGGCAAGTGTAAATGAATATGTATCAAAGATGTTATTTAACTCATTAATAAATGAAAGATGTTTTAATTGGCTCAAAGAACATTTAAGAAATATCTATCTGAAATTTTTAAAAAATGTTAGGATAAAATTGCTAGATTAGGTACTAAACTGGTTAATATCTTCCAAGGTGGTTAACTTTTGTGGTTATCTGTTCCACCAGACCGAAACTATTCATATAACCTTTGCTCCTACAGAATTGTAATATACCCCAGTCATTCAAACATCAAGCCCAGTGCTACACTAAAAGGACACCATATCATCTCCTTTGCCTATTTTCAAATTTCATATAGTTTTTCTGTCAGGTACATTATGTGGAATGTACCTAACAGAATAGGAATTCTGTTGTGGAATAAATGAGTGGAATAATAATATAATAATAAATAATAATAAATGAGTAGAATAAATGAGATTGCTCATTTTAGCATAATATAAATTTATAATAATTCTATTTCTATTCTAATTTCTGTCATATTTGGAACCTAGTGAGGGATAAGCCAAAGAAGTCTTTGACATAAGAACAATATAAGGTGGAAAGTGAGTTTTATATAGAATGATGGTTAGAATACTTCCTTCAGATTTAAGTGTAAGTTTTCCATTCCTGGTTAGTCACTAAAATTTTGTTTTAAATCCAGAAGTCTAATTTTAAATACACAAAACCGAATTTGTAGTGGGGAAAAAATACTCTTCTTAAAACTGAGAGCAACATTAATAATGACCTACTGCAGCCAAAAATAAGATTTAAGGATATTTTCCTTCATTTTTTCATATGACCTTGGCTTGCCTAGCAGACAGCTTCGTAATTTGAACACGTCCTGCTGTGAAATGAAAAGCTGACCAGACTGTTTTGAAGAGCAGGTCATCAGAATTGCAGTTTATAGCACCAGCTATCGTTTGCATGTAAACCTCTCATTCTTCTCATCTAATTGCCACACTTAGGAACTGGTTTTCTCTCAGATGTCTAATTATAAAGCATATAAAATTAAATGCTTTACTACTCCATGTTTGTTTTAAACTTTGATACTTTCTCAAAGCATACCTTTGTGGGCAGTACCTTGTATCATTATTCATCTCACTTGCCAGTGGGAAGTCTGAGCCATGAGAAGCAAACATCATGCCAGTGATTTCCCACTAAACTAATCAAAGAAGCTTAGAGTGTATTTTCCTGGGGAGTTAAAGGAATCAAATCATGGGAATTTAGTACTGGCCTAGAATTTGAGTTCCTGAAAACCTGTTTTGAAGGTCAAAAATAAAAATTCGGAGAAGAATAATTTTACAGAGGAATTCTAAGAATCTTTGGCTTTTTAGTAGGTGTTACTCATGACTAATGAGGTGTTCTATTGTGAACTTGGATAAGGTAACTCCCAAAGGTGCTTTCATACAATAGGGTGGGAAGGAGGCCATATCACTCTAGTATCAGACTTGGGAAATGGAAATGGAATTACTCCCAGGGCTAGGATTTGTCTGTCATTTACTACTAAGTAAGCTCAATGGCCCAATTCTCTTTCTCTCCCTGGTAAACTAATTCAAAAGGCAGAGGAAAATGAACTATTTCTTGCTGAATTCAGACAGTTCTAGGTATAATCCAAATGTTCAAAGGATTTCTTTGGCTTGTGGCATGCATTTTTTTTTTTTTTTTTTTTTTTTTTTTTGCGGTACGCGGGCCTCTCACTGCTGTGGCCTCTCCCGTTGCGGAGCACAGGCTCCGGACGCGCAGGCTCAGCGGCCATGGCTCACGGGCCCAGCCGCTCCGCGGCATGTGGGATCTTCCAGGACCGGGGCACGAACCCGTGTCCCCTGCATCGGCAGGCAGACTCTCAACCACTGCGCCACCAGGGAAGCCCTAAAATCTGATTCATTATAAACATATAGGTCAGTTTTACATTCTATTTCATAATACATATGCTTTTATTTTACAATTTAATGATTTTTTAAAAATTAATTAATTTATTTATTTTGACTGTGTTGGGTCTTTGCTGCTAAGCGTGGGCTTTCTCTGGTTGCGGTGAGAGGGGGCTACTCTTCGTTGCAGTGCGCGGGCTTCTCATTGCAGTGGCTTCTCTTGTTGCGGAGCACGGGCTCTAGGCACACAGGCTTCAGTAGTTGTGGCTCACAGGCTCTAGAGCGCAGACTCAGTAGTTGGGGTGCACGGGCTTAGTTGCTCCATGGCATGTGGGATCTTCCCGGACCGGGGCTCGAACTCGTGTCCCCTGCATTGGCAGGCGGATTCTTAACCCCTGCACCACCAGGGAAGCCCAATGATTCTTAAATGACTGAAAAAATAGAAATTTTCTTCCCTATAATCGATATTCTTTATCTGATATTTGAGCCTCACTTTTATTGAAACACTCTTGCCTCATGAAGTAATATACCAACAGATATTTTTTAATGTTAAATCATTTAATGAGCTAAAAATTATCATTAAGATGAACCATGAATTAATTTACTTAAGATTTTTGTCCTCTTTTCTTCTACCTCTGGAAATTTCCCCATGAGTTCAAACAGTTTTGATCAGCACCTTCCGCAGCTTAATCATATAAAGTAACCCAAGGCTAACAAGGCAGTAATGAACTTTGAGGCCACAGTTCATTGGCTTCTCCAAAGTACAGTCCTCGAGGCTGCCTACTGTGTGAGTCTGTTTGGTTAATTCCTCTCTCAGTCCCTGTAAAGAGTCAGCCTGGACGTGAAACAATTTTAGTCATCCTGACATCCCGTTTTATTACTCTCAATTTAGATTAGTGGAAGGAAAGTGAGAGTTTGAAAAACAAAGGCTGTTCATGTCCAATTTTAAGGTTCATTGTCTTTATTTACATCCTCACAAAAGTAAGTCTTCATGTCCACTCTGCACAGTCCAGCAAAGGAAAAATGCAAATTTGCTTGTAGTAAAATTTCTTTGCAGTCTCTAACATGGAAACATTTTTTCTTCAAACCTTTGAATAAACATTTGAATTAAATCCTTCTGAAAGGATTCAACATGTTCCATTGACTTCTTGTATCCCTTCAGTTCACTGCAATGTCCTGGAGGCTCTAATATGCAAATGAAGTTGTCTTAGATCAAATTTGGTTCAGAAAATTGCCCAAGACAGCTGCCAAGCACTGGCCAATCAGTAGGTAAGAGGATGTAGGATAGAAAAGTGGAGTCGCTTTAGGAGAATTCAGTGAAACAAGAGCATATATTGCAGAGCTATTTCTTCCTAGGTCTTTGAGACCAATCCAGGAATATGACAAAGTGAGGCTCTTAGAGATGTCCATGAAGCCTTTCATCCTCTCACTTCTAGGACATATTAATGACAATAGGACCATCTTTTGCTATGTTGTATTGATATTATTGTCACATGTGAACGTACATCTTTCAGGAATAAATTGGACAATAATTAAGGTGATTGTTGGGTTATAACCTGAGGAGTTTCCTGGGTGATCTGAAACCAGCTGGAGGGCAGGGAGAGACCTAAGAAAGAGGCAAGGCTTCCAGATTGATGAAGTTTTAATGAGCAAGGGAACTTACATGAGAGGTCTATCCTGGGTGGTTACAAGACGAGGAAATTTCTGCACCCATGGCCAAATCTTAAAAGTTTCTAAAGAGGCCTTAACTGGGTTTGGTCATGTATAGTATCCAGATGTCCTCCTTACTCTCTCAAGGCTACATCCTTGGAACAGCACTCACTGTAGAAATGGTAGGCAGACTGTACATTCCAAGGACAGGGGCGGGGGTGAGCAGCCTCCGATTGCCTAGGTCCAGCCCAAGGGTCAACTGGCAGTCACGTCCTCTTGATTACCTCCTCAAACAGTGAAGTGACAACCCCTAAAGTGCTTTTGAAAAGGAAGACTCTAGTAAAGAAGAGTAGAAGGAAAGATGGACTGGGGTGACTTATACAGGGCCCCTACATGTTTAGGGTCAATGACCTCTCAGGTCACAGCAGAAGGAACCTCAAAAATTAAGAACTATTGCCATTCCACCAAGATGACTCTACCCTATTCTGAGACAGTCACAGCATTCTTGGTAAGTTAAAATTTTCCCTCATTACCATGGAAAGAGGGAGAAAAAGTGACACCAAGGAAAATAGAGGCCGTGTTACCTTAAGTCTCCCTTGGCCATTGATCAATTTTGTAAACAAAGATAGAACAGGAAAATGTATCTATTTGCCCAATCTCTTCTTTCTCCTCACACCTCCTTCCACTGACTAACGATTCTGAGGTCCTCACTGCAAGCACATTGACTGGGCATCCCTGCCAAAAGACCCGTTAAAACTTGTTCCACTGCTATGATGCAATATTTCCTGTCCTGCATTTTTGCTCTGCCACCGTTATCATTTGAACTTTATAAGTAATGGATAAGACCTGCGCAAGACAGTTTAGAGGCAAATAGTAGAATAGACTTGTTTAGACAAAGATTTAAAAACATACCGTCCCAACTGAAGACAGATATATTTTCTTCAGATATTCTCCATGGACCCAGAACAATGGAAAGCTGTCCTGACTATACAACTGGTAAGCTTGCTTTTCAATTTCAATTCTTTTTTAGACTTATCAAGCACTCCAAGGTTGTTATGGAGTTACATATTTTCAAAGAATTTCTTTCTGTCAGTATGCAGCAACTCTACACTTCATCCATCGTCTAGAGAAATCTGTCTTGGGGTCAGTTTTGCATGGTGCTCTTCATCATGTATAGAAGAAACTGTAAAGGTTTGAGGTAATTTTTTTACATACAGTACATCCTTGAAATGTTTTTTCCAGTGTACTGTTAGTCATGGAAACACTCAGAATGTGTCCATTCTTGTGCCAGTACGAATATTACCTCTCCGGCAGTTACTGAATACAGTCTCTTGAGAATTATATCTATGCTATGTAGCTATTTATCACCTTCCAAATATAAGTTAATAAATGATGGGGTGATCTGAATACTTAACACTTCACGTTGAACATAGGTAAATTGGCATTTATCAATTAGGAGCGCTTCTGCTCTAGCATAGACTTATTTCTCTTGGAAATTCCCAACATGGAATTTAAACTTCCATGTCCTATTCATTACAGAAACACTTCAGACTGTTAAAGGTCTTTCAAGAGTTCATAATGACTTTATTGTACAGTTGTACTGCCAAATGTAGAGAGTTAACTGATAGACCAAAATAGTCCCTTGATCAGTACCTAATTTATAGAGCTTTCCAAAAGGACAATCCCTGCACGGGGAAAAATAAGGCTTCTAAAACACACTGGAGCCACTCAATCACTTGGTTAACTCTCCTGCAAGTGAATACACTCTGTGACTTTCAAGATCACATGTGCTCTGTTCACGACTTCTCTTCCCGCACCTGCACCTGCACTTCTGTTGTGCTTGGATGCCAGAGCAGACCTCTCTGACTCAAATTATCAAGAACTCTGTGCAATTTGGAGTTCTGTTGTTTCCTTTTCTACTCAGTTTTGTTTGGCCCGAGTGACCCAGATGTAGGGTAACACCACATTTATGTACTTTCATAATACTCAGTACAGCTGAAAGGTTAACCCACCTAGGCTTGACTCTTACAGACTTATTAAGGATGTGGATGATCTCTGATCATTGTTCATTATTCTCAAAGTTATTCAATGGGGAGTAAGAAGCATCTGTTAGAGCACTAACTTTCAAATCTAGTTTTAAAATGCCATCCATCCATCATACATTTGGTGGGCACCTCTTATGTTTAGACCACTGTGTGTTAGGTGTTAGGGGCTTACCATAATGTAGGAGATAGCTAAAGAGAGTATGATTCTTAGTTTACAAACTCAAGTGAGCAAAATTTTTTAAAGTTGTACTTATTTTTTTAAAGCCCTCATTCTGTCAAGCTGGAAGAGAATTCAGTTTCAGTCAATACCAAGCTCCCCTGCACAAATGTGTGGACAGGTTCTAGAGTTTTATGTATACTTTAGAGTTTTATGTAAACATATATATGTGTTTTATGTTATAGCACATCATAAGGTTCTTTGGGTCACTGCTGGTCATTTTTCCCCATTTTGCTGATAAGACACCGAGGGTTATATCCTAAAGGGACTCAACAGGACTGGCCATTCTGATCCTGTGATGTCACCCTTGGCACGGATATTTTGGGGAAGTTTTAGTCACTCAAAACTGGCCTCTCTCAATGTCCCGTGTGGTTATTCCTTCCAAGGGCTCTGTCAGAGAGCAGAATGCAGTTCTCCTGCACCCCAGAGACCTCCATTCCTTCCCCAGTCTAGAAGGGTCACTTTCTGTACTCTGTACTCCTCCAAGTTGCTGGCTCAAGCTTTGGGAAAATGAAGCCACGAAAGAAAGCATCAAGCAGACAATTTGTGCTTTTTGCCACATGACATCAAACACAATCCCAAAAGGGGGAGAGAGAGAGATGCCAGAACCCCCAGAAAAGTTCCTGATCTTTGTGCTATTCACCTTTTATTGCCCCAATTTAAGTCAATGGAAAAAGAGCGAGGGTTTCTATGACAGAGGTTGTGCGTGTCCCCGTAGTCCTTGAAATAATCTCTGTGGCCAGGCAAATGTCTCGCACTCAGCTGCCTAAGCATGAGTCACGTGTCTTATAGCAAAGAAGATGGAATTAACCTGATTGGTTATCAATCAAGGTTTACTTCTGGAGTTTAGACGTCAGCCCTCCAAACTGAATAGTTACTACATACAGGAGAGGTTGGGGAGAGAGACTTGATGTGTTTCATTACTTGGTTTAACAGACTATTTTCACCCCCAAACCTCACATTATTTTCTGGTACTCTGTATATAGAATACTTAAATACCAGTTTCAACTTTGGTGGCTGTCCTAAGGGAGCTGAGTGAAGTGCAGGAGACAGTAAACTAAGAAACCAAAGATCCAATTACTAACCACTCTGTTGCTGACCAGTCATGTTTCATTTATTTGCCATTCTCTGGGCACCCGATATGTAACAAGTTCTGTGCTGGGCACAGAAACTACAAAGAAAAAAGAAACAGTCCCTGCCCTCAAAGAACCCAAGCTTGCGTTCTTCCCACTGATAGCCTCATATTTAGCATGTCTATTGAAAATATTTCCTACACACCTCTGTGTGTCTCTTGCAATTGAAGCCAATAAAAATATCTAAAGGATGGTAATAAACTTAAAGAGTAGGAGGGCATTTAAAAGCTTGCATGGGGCTTCCCTGGTGGCGCAGTGGTTGAGAGTCCGCCTGCCGATGCAGGGGACACGGGTTCGTGCCCCGGTCCGGGAAGATCCCACGTGCCGCGGAGCGGCTGGGCCCGTGAGCCATGGCCGCTGAGCCTGCACGTCCGGAGCATGTGCTCCGCAACGGGGGAGGCCACAACAGTGAGAGGCCCGCATACCGCAAAAAAAAAAAAAAAAAAAAAAAAGCTTGCATGAACATCCCCGATGTAACTTCTGGCAAATAGATCCTCAAATCCCTTTATTCTCAACTCTTAAAAACCTAACATAATTACAACAGCTCTGACCACTTCTTGAAAAATTGAAATGGCCCTTGCTCAATCCCCATCTCTGATTCTTCCTAGGCCTCTTTGTACCACTCAGACTTTCTTCAATTTTGTCTTCCCTTGGCTTGCCTTCCAGCTCTCTTCAGTGTTTCAATTTGCCCTTTGCTCTGACTCTTGCTGGTTCATCCTGTTTACTGACACTGCCTCCTTCCTTCCCCAGCAACCCTGGTTGGGCCTCCTATGCTGCTTTTGCACCCAGTTTTATCTGCGTACATCTGTTCATCTCTCTATAAGTTCCCAACCTTGAGTTCATCCAATTGCAGGGTTTCGACTGTCACCTTTTCAGATAATTCCTAAAGGAATATCACATTCCCTGTCTTTTGCCTGCATTCCAGGTCCCTACTTCCTGAGTGCGGATAGGACATCTCCTGTGAAAAGTCTCAGCATTAGCTGGACAACACCATGGCTCAAATGCTGGTGCCGACTCCTACCACTTGATAACTTTGAATAAGCCATGCCACCCTCTAGGTCTCACTATCCCTCCATTATAGAATGAGGAGGTTGGACCAGATGATCTCAAAAGTCTCATGGAATTCCCAAGACTTCGTGCTAATTTATTTCCAAATCTGAGTTGATCTCTCTCTACCTCAAAGCACTTATTCTTACCCTACTCTTCAGTTTCCGTCGCACTTTACTTTTGACTTTTTTCTGTCTTTTATAACATCTCTCACCAACTTCTCTCTTCAAACCTTGTCTATCTTTTTAATTCCGAGGGCTACTCCCCTCTGCCACTTCAGCTATGCCCTAATTTAGCCTCCTTTTTCTTCCTAACCCAAACCTTCTTATGCCTTTTCTAAAACAATATTTTTATCATGCCATTCCCTGTGTAAAAATTCACAGTGCTTTTATTGTCAATGTCAACTTTCATCAAAGCAGATTTAATAGATAAAAAGAGTGTGTGCTTACCCCTTACAAGAGATCTGGGAGCCTAGACCAAGGGGCTGTCTGCAAGTGAAAAAATTCTTTTTAAATGTTTTAAAGTGGATTTTTCAGTTTTCTTCATAATATATCCATATAATAGTCATGATGTTTGGGAATTGAGGTATGGGTGCTGAAGTGGTTAAGTATTTGGACTCCAAAACCTGCATCTGAAGCCCACCCTACTCCTTACCAACTGGGTGACCTAGGGAAGATAAAAATCTTTTTGCTCTTTGATTATACCCATCTACCGAATGAGGATGATAACAGTACCTATAATATGATATTGCTATGAGGATTAACTCGTGAATGTAAAGTGCTCAGCATAACTCCTGACTCACGTAACTCCTGGTAAGGACTTAGTTACATGTTTTGTTCTCCATACTTAACCACTTGGAGTTAAATCTTGGTTCCAGCCCTTGCTAGCTATGTGACCTTGGGCAAGTCACTTAACCATCCTGAATTCCCCCCGTCTAGAGGTAATGATGGTATTTACTTCATAAGGTTGCCATGACGGATAGATGAACTAATCTGAGGTGGATTTACCATGAAACTAAGCCTCTCATTTCTATGGGCTCCTTCTAAGACCCCAAGACCTTGGCAGAGGGTAAAGGAGGTAGCTAGAAATCTATTCATATGGTTATATGTTCTTATAAACTTTCCAAAACTAAGATGTCTTACGTTTGATTACGACTTCCAAAGACTCCAACCTCCTCCATCCCAGTTTCTCTCTGGTTGGGTGAGGTTGGAGTGGCCCATGGCATTTTGGGGGAGGTGCATAGTTAAGTTATTGCCAGCTGTCCCTGGTGTAGAAATGATTTCCAGGAATATTCCCGTCCCCACCTGTGCCATGACAGAGCATGGCAAGGCCGGAGGTCACAGTATGAGCACGTTCTATAGTGCCCAGTGCTGAAGTATGTGGATAATGGTGGAGAAACCAGGTTTGAAACGCATAGTATAAGACAATCTGTGGAAATTTCTCTCCTGTCAGGAATATAGTCCATAATGCATAGTATATAATTATAGATACATAATACTTTAATTTTATTTTTGATGTCATATTCAATAAAGCTCTCGTACACCATTTTAATTGGAAGTTGTAAAGACGTTTTGGAATACTTCAATAAAGTAAGTGAAAAATTTATAAACTTCACTTGATTTGGTCATATCTTTTGTTATCTTTAAATTTACTAATTAAAGAACTGAAAATTCAGATAAAAATTAATGAAAAATGAAACAAGTGTTAAGGTGAGTGATGAAATGTATATAAATTATTTTGATGTTGAGAAGCAAATTGTAATAAAAAATACCTTAGATGATTTCAAAAGTTGCAATTAATTAAAGGGAAGAGATAAGGTTTGAAAATAATAATAAATAGGCCCTGGGATTGTTTAACAATAAAATTCCTGAAAAGAAGTGAATTATATACACACAGGAAAAAGATTTGCTTGTCTTGATGATTGGCTATTAAATACTGACAATAACAAATAAAATGAAACATAACCACTATTACAACCAAGGATACCAATTAAAAGTTGCCTAATCATCAGTTTAATGAGTATGATCACTTCCTGAACATATACCCACACACATACACGCACATACACACACACACAACTTTAAGTGCCCCAAAGTCCTACAGTTTATAAAATTTTTTAAAAAGTAGGGGACTTCAGCAAACTTAACAAAACATACAAAAGTTTATGTGGCTTTACTAATAATAATTTGTGAAGCTACAAAACACTTTTTCCAAACTGTTAGCACTTAAAACAAATTTTAAGTAATCATGCTAGAGGAAATTTTAAATTATCTTTCTCTTCTCTCTATGGAAAACAACATCACTAAATCTTTGTCATAAGAAATAGCAATCAAAAAGAGTGCACCAAAAAAATGAGGCAATGAAATTATTACAGAAGTGTGTCCAGCATATTGCATTTTTTTTTTTTTTTTTTTTTTTGCGGTACGCGGGCCTCTCACTGTTCTGGCCTCTCACGTTGCGGAGCACAGGCTCTGGATGCGCAGGCTCAGCGGCCATGGCTCACGGGCCCAGCCGCTCCGCGGCATGTGGGATCTTCCGGGACCGGGGCATGGACCCGTGTCCCCTGCATCGGCAGGCGGACTCTCAACCACTGCGCCACCAGAGAAGCCCTACAGAAGTGTGTCCAGCATATTGCATTTTTTCCCCCTGGATTTTGGGATGTTTGTGGTTTCATTGAAAAATTTTGGTTCAAAGTACAATTTATATACTACAGAATGCACTTATCTGTTTTTTCAGCTATTTAAAATTTATAATTTATTATTTCTTTCTCATCTAAATAAATTCTCACTTTCATACTGAATTTTGTGTCTTAATTTTGTATTTTTTTCCTTGAAGTTACCGTCCCCCGCAACTGTATACACGTTAGAACCCACAAAACCTGGATCCGCCCCTGGCACTTTGGGAGAAATACTTGGCAGGCACATAGGAAGGTCTCAGTTGACGTTCGCTGTAATTGATGTCCTTCATGTTTTACGTTTCTTAGCTTTGGCGAAATCATGCACTAAAAGATAGGGGCATTCAGGTTTGTGAGTGATGGTTTCACTTATCAATCTCAGATTCCTTTGCTTAATAGACAAAGCCTTCATTTTTCTGGTTCTAAGCTACCTCTTACATGAACATTTGCTGTTGTCCTCAAGTTGTATGCTTTGTTCTATTCTGCCTATTTTCTATTCACTACTGACGCTTTGCCTTTGCTATAATTTAGGAAAAAATTAACATGAGAATGTGTTATGTATATAATGTATATTTCAGTGGAAAAAAGTTTACAAATCTCAACTCAAGCATACCCACAACTATGCAAAATAAAAGTAAGCTTATGTGCAGAAAATGTACATCTATGTACAATTTGACTAATGGCTAACTTTGAATGGTGAGTGGTTATTATTTTACTCTTTATATATTTCTGTATATTCCAACTGTTCTACAATAAACATTTATTCAGAAAAATTACTTAAAATTAAATAGAGCAAGGCTTCCCTGGTGGCGCAGTGGTTAAGAATCCGCCTGCCAATGCAGGAGACACGGGTTCGAGCCCTGGTCTGGGAAGATCCCACATGCTGCAGAGCAACGAAGCCCGTGTGCCACAACTACTGAGCCTGTGCTCTAGAGCCTGCGAGCCACAACTACTGAAGTCTGCACATCTAGAGCCCGTGCTCCGCAACAAGAGAAGCCACCACAATGAGAAGCCTGCGCACCACAACGGAGAGTAAGCCCCTGCCAACTAGAGAAAGGCCGCGCACAGCAGCAAAGACCCAAGCAGCCAAAAATAAATAAATTAATTAAAAAAAAATTAAATAGATCAGATACATTTTATTTGGTTATTTTTAAAGAAGAAAAAATGCCTTGAATAAAATGTGCCTATATTCAGACTTTTCAATGGGCCATTCTTTTGAAAGTGGTATTCTAATTGGAGCTTAAAGTCAGGAACCTGGCATTCCTGTGATCAACTCCCAGAAATAGTATTAACTTATTCAGTAGCCTTAAGCTCTTCACTTAACCTTTTAGCTCACCCTTTGTTAAGAGAGGATAATAGCCATTCTTGGGGAATTACAATGGCAAATTAGCTTAAGTTTGTAAAGTGTTTTAAAGATGGGTTCCTGTATTAAATTGCTTTGTAAATTTTGCTATTACTTAAAGAAATAATGAGGATGGTAATTAATTATCTTAAGTGTCTATGTTCCTATAGTAAAAGAAAACAAAACGTTTTAATAATGTGTAGAGTAAAAGATTGGAATGGAGGTAAAAGGGCTTGGTGAATGAAAGCATGCATGTTTGAAAATAAAAGTCAGGTGGAAACATCAGACTATGTGTCTTTTCCCCCGGACCCACACAGTTGGTTTTTTTTAAAATTTTGTTTACTTATGTATTTTTGAGGCAGATTGGGAGTTGGGGAATCTGAGATGAGAGGAAAGACAATATTCTTTGCAACATTAATTAAAATATGAATAGGATGGGGGAAAACACTAGAAAATTGAGAAATGATTATAATGAAAACCTCTTCCTTATAAGGTAGCAAATTGACAGCATCATGTCACTTTAATAAGCATGTTTCTGCTGATCAAAAATAAAATTCTCCAAACCTGAATTAACCCAAACTTAACTTAGTTGGGGGTGATGGTACTCGTGTAATGAAGAAATTAATGGCCTAGATTGAAGTACTGATTGAAGTGAAATGGTTTTGAAATCACTTCTAGATGCAAATGTTACCAATTTTTATCTTTATAAATCATTTGCTCGTAGCAAATCAAAATATATTGGAGGGAAAAAAAACATGTTTTTTACATCATCAAATGTATAAGCAAAGAAAAAACAACATGACCTGGAGGAGGGGGAGGGGTAGCATTTTCCCAAAGGGTGGAAGGGCCCTCTTAAATACTGACAAAAGGCCTGTTTAATTGTTTAAGAAAGTAGATTATGTCTTTGATTTCTTTTGAGGAACACAAGTTTGAAATCAGTAGTGAACATGTGGTTTGTGTTGAGTTCATGTCAATGCGATTCGTTCCAGGTCTTATATCTCCAACTGTCCCATTCCTATTAACACCAGACTGTGAAGGAAAAAAGAGTCATGAAGCTTGATCTTTCAGAAGCAGAATGTAGTACATAGGATGTTATATGACCTTGCCCATGCCCTGCAGTGATACCACATCCTCCCCTTAATCCTCATCCCTCCTGATTCGCAAGGGGACTCCCCTCGTGCTGAGCTATTGCTGGGGAAGTACAAGAGCTGTCAAAAGCAACTTGATAAAGCAGGGTGTCACCTTCCAGACCCAAGCCCTGAGACTCAGCCACAAACGGGACCCAGCAGTTTCAGACAATCTCACCTGCACCCAAGGAAGCTTGCTGCCCATTATAAAGGCTTAGTGAGGGTTTGTCTTGCAACTTCTGGCTCTAATTTTGTTCTTCTGAACATTAGCTTAAACCTTCCAGGAGTTCCTTCCAGGTTTATAATTTTCTTGACCTTACTTGACTTGCTTTGCCACTTTCACAAGGAGCAGAAACAACTGAGAATTAGAAAGTATTATTTAGATATTTGCTGAAGGAATTGTTTACACTGCTCTTTTTTTATTTTTTAAATTTTATTTATTTATTTATTTTGGCTGTGTTGGGTCTTCGGTGCTGCACACGGGCTTTCTCTAGTTGCAGCAAGTGGGGGCTACTCTTCGTTGCGGTGTGCGGGCTTCTCATTGCGGTGGCTCCTCTTGTTGCGGAGCATGGGCTCTAGGTGCACGGGCTTCAGTAGTTGTGGCACGCAGGCTCAGTAGTTGTGGCGCACGGGCTTAGTTGCTCCACGGCATGGGGGATCTTCCCAGACCATGGCTCGAACCCGTGTCCGCTGCATTGGCAGGTGGATTCTTAACCACTGTGCCACCAGGGAAGCCCCATACATTGCTCTTTTAGATATGTCAGAAAAGAACACAGTTTTTCAAAATCATGGACCAGTAGCTTTCCTTATATTGTGAAAGAAGTGCACATTTCTGAGGATCTCTGTCTCTGTTTCAAGAATATGTATCAGACACTCCTTGTCTGATTTTCTCTGTCAGCAATGTCCCCATCACTAAAATAAAAAGAAAGTTTAAATATGGGGAAAAAAGTTTGATACCATTATTTCTTATGGTTTTTGCTACTAAAGGCCTTGTCTCTGGGGTATAGATTTTTGGCCAGTTAGTCAGTAAACAGTCATTATTATATAATGAGTATTAATAATAGTAAAAGACTAAGTGTTATGGGATAATATTAGGGTACAGTATTGTCAACTTAAAAAATGCACAACGTGAGAGTTGCGAGTTAAGTTTTATTTGGGGCAAAATGAGGACTGCAGCCCCGGAGACAGCATTTCAGATAGCTCCGAGAAATTGCTCCTAAGAGGCAGTGGGGAAGGTCAGTATGTATGTGATTTTGGTGAAGGGGAAATACATGCAATCAAGCACATATTTTTTGCAGAGGTTTCTGCTAGTCTCGTGCTAGTCACAAGAGCAGACGTCACCGTGAAGGATTTTAGTGCTTTTCTAGTTTTGAGGAGATGCAAGAATTGGGCTCATAAAATTGGCTCCTGAAAATATCTATCTGAAGACCTGTTCTGCCAGTTTCTCCCAGAGCACAGAGTGTCTCATTTCTGCTTTCCACCCTGAACTCCTTTCAGGGGGTGTTGAAAATCAGCAGCTGCAGCAGCACATGATTTAATCCCTGTAGAGGTAGATGGCGAGGGCCAATTTGTAGCTGACAGTATGATGTGTATTTTAACAACCTAACGTCTTCCACAGTTTGGCATTTATGCTAAAGAGCTTGACCTTCTGAGATTTCTGTTTTATCTTTCTCAGAGTGTTTTTCATGTGTTTTGCATAAGCAAATGAATTTGAATAGAAAGTTAAAGCTGAATTAAACTCCGGAAATTCTTCACACTTTTTTTTTTAAATCACTAACTCTCCTTTACTAATAAACTCCCTAAAGAAGTTGGTTGGGAAGTTAAGGAGTATAATGGTTCAGCTACCTGAATGAAATCCAGAGAGAGAGGACATTAACATTAGGTCTCCCAGTTTAAGAGGAGAAAGCTTATTTTCACTGGTTCAAAAATGCAATCTTTGCCTCCACCTTATTAATTCACTTAATGTTAATTATCGTATATATATATATATATATATATATATATATATATATATATGCATGCCATTGGCCATAGATAATAAAAGGGTAAGCGAGTTGAGAGTCTGACGCTCATCACCAAAAACTCAGCTTCAAGAAACACCGTTTAAAGCCAAATATTAAGTATGGTGCCTAATCTATCCTGAGCACACTTGTCAAACTTGACCACGGTTTGGAGGCTGTGTGTTTCTTCTCTTTGTTTTCTGAAAAAGAAGGATTAGCATATGCACATCACACTTTTATCCACACCTAAGTAAACTGATTTTTCTTAGGGAAAATTGCACACTGTTTTAAATTTTTCATTTTAATTGCATACTTACTTTTGTGGGTTATTAACACTTGCCAATATCTCCATGAGTTCCAGCCCATCATACTCCTCTCCCCTTCCCTGGATAACCTGCAGTGGACCAACCATGAGTAAAGTGATGGGCTGCCCACGATCAAAGTCAAGTAAATGATGTGAATCACTTTTGAAGAGGATAAGTACCATCACAGTCATATATTCTTAGTTGAAAGACAAATCTTGACCATCAATAGTCTACCATTTATGTGCCTTATAGTTATAAGTGCACCTGGTGTAAAACTTCCTCCTCTTTTTAAATTCTGGCCCAAAATGTTGTTGGGTTTTAAATATATGGAGACATTTGAGAAATTGTATACATACTCCAGTAACTTACACAGTGAAACATGGCTATGAACTTCCTTTTGGAAGGTATGTGAAAAATATGTGAATCTGTTAATTTGAACAGAAATGCAGTACAGGCATCCTTCAGAGATACCGTAAGTTTGGTTCCAGACCACCACAGTAAAGCAAGTCACACAAATTTGTTGGTTTCCCAGTGCATATAAAAGTTATTTTTATGCTATACTGTAGTCTACTGAGTGTGCAATGGCATTGTGTCTAAAAATACAATGGACATATCTTCATTAAAAATACTTTATTGCTAAATAGTGCTAACCATTGTCTGAGCCTTCAGCAAGTCATAATCATTTTGCAATAGTAGCATCAAAAATCACTGATAATAGATCACCATGACAAATATAATAATAATTAATAATTTGAAATATTGTGAGACTTACCAAAATATGACACAGAGAAAGGAAGTGATCAAATGCTACTGGAGAAATGACGCATATGCCAAAAAGACACTTGAGGCAGGGCTGCCACAACCTTCAATTTGTAAGAAATGCACTATTGGCAAAGTGCAGTAAGTGAAGCACAATAAAAAGAGATATGCCTGTATTTAAGGGGGATAAGAGTTCCTTTTGATAATTTTCTTAACTATTAATAAGTGTCATACATAAATATCATGTTGTACCAATAAACCAGTCTCTGACTTTGCAGACAGTAGGGTCAGAAACTAATTAAATTAGGAAATTTTAGGTTAGAATGAGCTGGTTTTCAGAAATCTTTATAATGTTCTTTAATTCTGAAAGATTGTACAACATCTATATAAATATAAAAATACTTGTAATCAGAATATTATTTGTTCATGGAAATAGATTGTCTGCAGGAGAACTAGAGTAGTGATACCATGTTCACATCTCAGCAGCTGTTTAAATATTAAAACTACTTGTACAGAAAGAAGGCAATGTGGTCTTATGAATCAAGGAAGACTTCAAGGTTTGGACTGGGAAAGAGAAATGGAAAGAGTGTTCCAGATTGGTGGATTTAGATGAGCGAAGCAAGAAGAAAAGATTGAGGGCTTCCCTGGTGCGCAGTGGTTGAGACTCCGCCTGCCGATGCAGGGCGTGCCCCGGTCCGGGAAGATCCCACATGCCGCGGAGCGGCTGGGCCCGTGGGCCATGGCCGCTGAGCCTGCGTGTCCGGAGCCTGTGCTCCGCTACGGGAGAGGCCACAGCAGTGAGAGGCCCACGTACCGCATTAAAAAAAAAAAAAAAGAAGAAGAAGAAGAAAAAAAGATTGAAGACTCACTGACTATGAGAAGATACATCTAAGGAAAACAGGAGAAAATGGTGGCTTAGAACCAATTATAGAAGGGCTATGCCTCCAACCATACTAATGCATGAATCCCTTAGAGGTTATTCATATTTAGTATTTATAATTATTGTTTGAAATAGTTTAATTGAGGAAGGATGGATCGAATGGGTGTTTATCATTTATTGAATAAAGAGATTGATGTAACAGATGAGTTCACCTTTGCAGTTCATTTTCCCCAACATTCTTAAACTCCAATGTGTGGAATCTCTATTTTCCTCAGGTTCTGGGAAGTTTGCTGGATATCATTGCATGTGAAAGCAATGAACAGTTCTAGAAGCCCTGTGCTTTCTAGGGGAAATAACCTAGATTGGTACTCTGTGATGTGAGCCATAAGAGTAACCCTTGGGGGATGTTTACATGCAAACCCATTCAGTTAAATACTGTATTTACCAAAATTGCTTCCTATTGCTTGGAGGGAAAATGAGGGAGAATTTCATTTTAAAAAGTGATAAATTCTTGTGTGAGTCTGGTTTAAATGATCTAACTTAATGAATGACTTACTTCTAAAAGATTACTCACACTTGCTCACCGTAGAACCAAGCATAACAAAAAACTTAACTACTGCTTTTTTTTTTTTTTTCCGGTATGCGGGCCTCTCACTGCCGTGGCCTCTCCCGTTGCGGAGCACAGGCTCCGGACGCGCAGGCTCAGCGGCCACGGCCCACGGGCCCAGCCGCTCCACGGCACGCGGGATCCTCCCGGACCGGGGCACAAACCCACGTCCCCCGCATCGGCAGGCAGACTCCCAACCACCGCGCCACCAGGGAAGCCCCTTAACTACTGCTTTTTTACATTACCAAGCAATATTTATTTTATTGAAGTAAATATAGAACAACACATATCTATAAAAACTTAACCTCTACAGTGCACTACTTCATCTAGAGATGTGCAATTTCTCTAGCTGAATGGTAAGTAATAGTTGACTTTTGTGTTTTTTCTAGGAGGCGAGGCCGCAATTTTGTGTTGTAACACTTTTAGTAACAACAAATGGAGAAAGGAAAGCAAAAAAGTTATTAGTAGCTTTACATGTAATTGTTAGAACTGGCAATCAGTTTTATGTCATCTCTTTGCCAATGCAGAATGGAGGTGAATTTTAAATGGTTTACACATTATACATATTACAATATTTTAATTAGTGAAGAAAATCAGCCTCAAAATTGTCTTCCGCAAGTTAAGTATGCCATTAACTATGAACTTGAAACCTGGCCTCCACAGTGATTTTTAAAAGTCTAGTGGATACCTTTCATTGGTGCTGTACTTTATAAAATCTAGTTTTGTAATAAAATATATTTATTGGAAGTGAAACTATATGAATAAAAGTTTATACATTTTTGCACATTTAGTTTTCAAATAATGGCTGAATTTTACACCATTCCAGAAAAATCAATATGTATTTACCTAGTTAGTAAAGCTGAAATGCTGAGTTGTATATTTGTGCATGTCAGAGTATATATTTTACTTTTTATGAATTTCTTTGAATCCAAGCTGAATGATTTAATAAAGACAGCCTGAAGGAATATGGGCACCTTGGACAACCAGCTGAGAGGACAGACTCCACTTGTGTGGAGTTTGGCAAGGAAGCACCTCTTAAGTTTTCTCTGCAAAAGTAAAGAGTAGGAGTGGGGAATGGGGCAGGATGTGTGGGGTTGGAGGAGGTGGGACTCAAGGAAAGCAACCCTGAGGCACTGGACCCGCACTCCCTGCTGGTGGAACCCATCAACTTCTTTTACTGGTTTCATCTAGTTTCTCTGGCACCTTAGAATTCCTGGGGAACTTTATTTTCAGAATCTGACTGTATGATTCAGAATGCATATTTTCTTCCTAAGAAAACACTGACAATCTGTCCAGGCTTCAGCAAGAGTTTCACACCACTTCCTGAATTTGACATCAAAATTCGCCTGCATCATTACAAAGGTTGAGGGCTCTAGGAACACTGGCAGACACCAGCATGAGTCTTGGCTAGGTTTCTCTAGGTTCAGAACGTAACGTGGATTTATTAAATCCACAAGCTTAGAGATGGGCTTGAATGATTCAGAAAAGAATTGAAAGACAGAAACCACAGTATTCTGACAATAAGTTTATTAAAAATCCATCAATGTTACATTTATTACATGAGAAATGTACTTCATATTTGGTTTAAATCCATTCTCAAATCTTCATCACCAGATTAGCTTCACAAAGATATTGCATTTTACAAATTCCAAGAGATTAAAAGGGGGTTATCAGACAGGAGAAAGAAACGCAATATAATTTGACACTTGTTTTTCATAGAGGATCAGATTTTCAAAGGGATTTTTTCATTAATTAGAGTTAGGCTTAATATCAGGATCCGTATTACTAGTCACATTATTATGGCTTGAAAGAGTTAATATGTCTTTGAAATGAGAATAGTTTAGCTCCTATTTATTGGTAGGGCCTGATAAATGGTCCCCCAATGTGCTTTAAAATCTTTCTTATTGTATCGTTCTCATGATATTCTTTTGAGACAGGTGATTACGGCCAACTGTCAGACGTCAAAGGTAGCAGAAGATTGTGACATTTTGTTATGGCAGCCCTAGGAAACTAACACAATGAGAGAAAAATAAGAAATCAAGAAATAAAAACGTTATGAATTCCAGTAACATGCTAGAGTTAATCATTTTTAGAGTTCGAAGGTATCTTAAAGATTAACTGGGAATTTGCTGGCGGTCCAGTGGTTAGGACTGAGCTTTCACTGCCGAGGGTGCAGGTTCAATCCCTGGTTGGGAGCTAAGATCCCACATGCTGCGTGGAGTGGCAGGGGTGCAAAGAAAAAAAGATTAACTGGCCCAATTCCCTTGTTCTGCAACTGAGGAAACTGAGTTATAACGAGAACTTTGCAGCACATGTAAGGTAGAATTTCAATAATACAGATCCATTCCATAAGATACCTATTCCTGGTCCTCTTTTCTCAATGGCTTACCGTGTTCAGAGAAAGAGTACCTGTAACCAAAGTCCAGAAAGACCATAAGTAAAATAGACAATATAGATGAGTGTATTTGATAGTCAGATCAGACAAAGATCCTTTTTTTCCGGGAAGATCAAGGAAGGCATCAAAGAGGATGTAGAATGTGTGTGTGTGGTTTTGTCTGTGTTTTGTTTTAATTTTTAGGTTTGAAGGATGGTAGGCAAGTTGGTAGGCAGAGTGGTGAAAAGAGGACATTTCAGTTGGAGATGGTAGGAACATCCTAGGTGGAGGCAGGACACACTGGCTATGTTTGGAAAAAGTGGGGGATCAGTTGATTGCTCGATAGGGCTCCAATGGAGGTTTAGTAGCAAATAAAACTGGAATTGTGGCAAAGACCACGCTACTAAGAGTCAGAGCCTGGGGAAGGAGGGTCATGCTGTACGGATAGCAACATACCCTTGCTGGGTAAGGAAATTTGCTTTGATTCGGGGCCCAGGTGTCCCATCTGTCAAGATTCATTACTCTTTTCCCTGGCAGGAGGTAGTTGCCAATGGGTAATTCAGATTTGATTATAACAGCATCTGGGAACTACTATAATGTTCTGCCTGCTTCTGATTCCTCAAACCTGGTTATTTGAGTGAATGCATGTGTGCTTACATATGTATGTGCACAAGAGAGAGGCCCCCATGCAAAGCCCCAAATTAGTACACGTTGGTTCAAAAATGTCAGTCTATTCTAGCTGATACCATGCCTTTCTGGGCATTAGAATGCCATGAAAACCAGCACGAGAAAGTGAACCATAGTTCTTAAGGCCATATGTTTTTGACACAGAACGTTTGTAACTTCCAGTATTCCCAAGAGGCAAGCAGTTCTCGAAGGGGGTTATATCTATTTATCCCTGTACATCTCTAAAGGGAGAAATATTAAAGGAAGTTTTACATTGTGCAAATACTCATTAACAGCCATTTTAATTGCATATGCATTGAGTTCTTGCAATGTCAATGTACAAATTTTATATTTAGTGTACTATCCTTGCAAGAATTTCCTACAAGCCATTTGGATCACGCAGCAATTACTGCAGAATGATGGTGCCTTATGTTTTCAGATATACACAGGTTATCACAGGATAAAGTGTTAATGACTTGATGATACCTCAAGTTGTTGTGTAAGGAAAAGGACTAATTTTTAAATCAAGGACTCATCAAGCTTAAGGTAAAAGAATAACACTTAGTCTTTACAAGCAGCACCTCTGTCCTGCAAACCCCAAATTGTTAAAGATTTTACAAATATTAATTTATTCTCACTCTTTTCAGACTAGTTTTATTTATTGTAAGAAAAATATATGGGTCAACTTAAAACAAAAAATTTCACCTTACATCAATAATTATATTTGACATACAGTTCTTAAGGCCAAATACTTTTTTAGACAAATTATCTTCATTGCAACTTGTACGCTGGGACATTGTTTTGTAAGGTATATTTTATTGCTCCGTGAATTTAGGCACCTCAAGTACTTTGCATCTAACTCAAATTAAAATAGTTCCCAAATAACTGAGAAACAATTTAGTCCCAAATGTTTATCTCTAGGTTACAGATATTTTCTTTCTTCATCTTTCTGCCTTAGATGCATTTGATTCCTTTTTAACTTTATAATCGGAGTTAAATAAATAAACGTTTCCATTGGGAAAATTGGGGAAAGGGCTTTCACCAGCTGCAAGCTTCACCGCATTGGTAAATTTATGTTTATTCTGTAGTAAAACAATAATGCATGGCTCTGGCCCGAATTCACAGTTAAATGTAATCTGTTTAATTGGGTAAGTTCAGTCTGAGGTCCTTCTGTCCTTCATAAAACCGTAGTCTGGCAGTTACGATTCTAACAAACCTCCAAGAGTGAGTTACGGTTTGGTGCTCAAACTGGGACTATCTACAGGATTATTCAGAAAGTAATATCCCAACTGGGGGCACTTTATCTTTTTACAATGGGTTATTTAATTTTACTGTGCTTAGAAATATTTGTCAAAGAGGCAAAAAAAAATGTTTTTTCAAAGACTTTTTTTGGCTCTTTCCTCTAGGTTTCTAAGGTAATTAGTGTAATAATGTTTCAGTTCCTTTGAGTGAAGAATATGTTTTAAAACTGTCAGATGAGTTTTAAAGAGAAGTCAAGACTACATACAGGTTAATGAATCATGTCTGAATTTAGGATTTGGGCTCTTTCCCATCCTCGTGGTCAAGTGTTTCTCAGATACATTGAAGATAGACTGTAGGCCCACGAATTAGGTGCACCCTCATAAAAGGCTTAAGCACCATTACACATGCTCTGTTTTCATTGAATGGAGGGGAAGGAAACTGGCATTTTTTGAGCACCTATTATAAACAGACAGAGTGCTCTGTGTGTTACACACATTAACTCATTCAATAGTCTCTCTCTTTCTATTTTCTCATATTTATCTACATATCTACATCTATATATAGTTTATCTTTGTAGTAAAAGAGGAAACTGATTTTCAGACGTTAAATATTTTTTCAATGTGGAACCAGAAGCTAAAAGCTAAAGCCTAATCTTTCTGGCTCCAAAGTCTATTCTCTTTTTCCTTTATTTTTACTTTCAAAATTTAAATAAGTAATGCAAAAATCCATTCTCTTTGTAAAAAACTAGAATATTGTGGTTAACATTTAAGTGCCTTTGGAAAACCATCTCTAATTCTGGTCTCTTTCTTCTCTCTGCTGAGATAAACAATTTTATGAATTTAATGTGTATTTTTTCAGAACTTTAAAATATTTTGCTCACATATATGTACCCATAAAAATGTATAGCATGGTTTGGTATGTTTTGTTATTTTTCACATAATAGTGTACAAATAATTGTATAAGTCACTTTTTATCACTCAACATTATGTATTTGAGATCTACCTATCTTGAGACCCACAGATCTGGTTTAACAGCTCTGTGACTATATCATGTTTGAATTTATAATTACAATTGCGATGAATATTGTGACAACATTCTGTTACAATTCTCCTTGAGCATATGTGCTAGTGTTTCAGTCAGAGGGTGAACCCATAAGTAGAACTGCTGGGTAAGAGTATGTACATTTTTAGGTTTAATAGATACTGCCCAATTTCTCCCCAAAGTGGATCTCCCAGTTTTTCTTTGTACAAACAGAGTATGAGAGCACCCATTTCCCCATACCTCACCAACTTTGGGGGCTGTGCTCAGCTTTTAGGTTTTTGCCTAACTGATGAGACAAGAAGCGTTATCTCACTGTTGCTTCAATTTCTTTTTCCCTGATTACTAAAGAAGGTAGCCATCCTGTTAATGGCTTATTACTCCTATTAATTACTTTTTCATTTTGGTCCATTTTTCTTTCAGGTATTTGTCTTTTTTCTTACTGACATATTGTCTGTTATGCATATTGCAAATATTTTTCTTAGCCCATAGTTTATCTTTTAATTTTGTAATGATTTCTTGAATTGTTCAGAAATTTTAAACAAATGTACTCCATTGTATTGATTTTTTGCATTAAAAATTATTCTTTACGAAGGATTTCTTCACTCCAGG